>NC_071470.1:76189744-80989744 GCF_028500815.1 Rissa tridactyla | reverse complement strand
AATAGTTTGAGAGTGTGAAATACGTCTGATTTTTTGCATTCCTCAGTAACCTGTTGAGTCTGCACTGAGCAGAGCGTTTCCAAAAGTGAGTGCGGGAGCCGGATCTAACCCTGGTGTGTCCCTCGGCTCTAAGCGTAGTGGCTCTGTTACCCGAGCGACAGCCAGGTGTTAGCGATACAGCATGACAAAGGGCATCTGGTATTTTTAACGTGTGATTTTTTTTCATCACCTTCAAAGCAGAAATCATGGCGGGTCCACCACAATTATTTCGCTCACCAAAATCTGAGTCAGGTGGCCAAAACTTCGACGAACTTTTCTATTCCCATGGCAATATCTGAGAAGTGTTTTCACTCCTGGCCAAGGTTCTCAAACCTCTTCAAGGAGAGGGATGTTTTCTCATACCGATGAAGTTCTGAGCTGGTTCGCCTGTGCTGGTGGAGGTGTGTGAAATGTGGGGTGGGGAGGTGGGGAGGATGGATGCTGCTGGTGGATACCACCGTGTGGGCCCTCCGCTTTGGATGGGAGGCTTAGTTTCGAAGCAAGGCACCCCAGCGAGCTTCTCTTGGTGGTGACGGCTGCTCTTGGAGCATCCCTGCTGTAAGAGGGGATGTGCGCCCAAGAAGCACGGCCAACGTGTCCCAGCTTGGACCACGGGCCCAAAAGTCGAGGCGGTTGCCACGGTGCGCTCCGCACCCCCGGCCCCGCTGCCCTCCGGCTGCCCGGTGCTGCCCCGAAGTGCGGCAGAGGCGGGAGCTGAAGGCAGGACCGGCTCGGCAGGCTCCCGGCCCTTTCCCCTCCGCCCGGTGCCCCTCTCCGCCCGCCGGTCGCCCTGCCGCAGGGGAGGAGGCTCCGGGCGGCGAGAGGAACGGCACCGGCACCGGGCGGTCCGCGGGCAGCCGTGCCGCGCCGCGGGCGGCATGGAGTGGGAGCTCAACCTGCTCCTCTACCTGGCGCTTTTCCTCCTGCTGCTGCTGCTGGTGCTGCTGCTGCTCTGCCTGCTCCTCCGGCAGCTGCGGGGCTCGGCGGGCAGCGCTCCCGCCGTCCCCCCGCGCCGCCGCCCGCCTCCGCGGCAGCCCCGGGTTGCCTGCCGGGAGCCGTGAGTCGCCCGTCGCCGCCGCCGCCTCGGGTCGCCCCGCAGGTGAGTCCGCCGCTTCTCCCGGCGGCGGGAGGCTGGGAAGGACGGGGGGGTGTGGGGGGGAGCCGCCCCCCGGAGGGGCCGGCGACAGTTCATCGCGTCCCCCCCCTCCCCGCCCCCACGACCGTCCTCCGGTCCCCGGCTCTCTCTAGGGCGGCTGCGTTTGCAGCGCAAAATCCAGGGGAAATTTGAAGGTGAGCTCGCCCCGCAGCTTCGACTCTCAAACGAAGCATTACAAAACTCCCCTCTTTGCCGAAGAGATTACGTTGGCTTTACGTTGGCATACAGAGATCTGGATTTGGCCCGATTCGAGCGTTATTAAATTTAGCGTTTTGCAACACAGGAGACGACACTTACCTTTTTACATGGCTTTTTTTGAACTCTAACCACATCTAACCCAGTTCTCCTCCTTTTATTCCACAGGAGTTATTCCCTCATGTGGCTTAAAATGCTAAATAGGCTTCACTCCCCCTAGGTGGGGACAGACCAGGCAACATCACGCAGCTGACCTCTTCCCATCCCTGGTGTCCCCAGGGATCGCTTTGGCCCCAGCACAGCAGCTGCTGTTCCCCAGGTGCTGCCTGGGGCTGATGTCCACAGGGTGCAGTTGGGGAGCCCTGGGGCATGGTGCACCCTCCTGCCGGCTGCCCCCACCCCGTGCCGGGCATCGGGGGTCACAGAGGGAGCGACTTGGCCGCTGGGCCTTCAGGAAAGTCATGCTTGAGGCAGACCTTTGGTTGTCCTCTCACAGGTTCATTTTTGATAGCTCTCGTAGTGGCTTTCAAATGAGAGCTCAAGCAAGTGTGAGTTCTGTGGTTGTGTATGACCTCCGCCTTGACACAAGTTTTGATCCAGTCATTTATTGATGAGAGCCAATTGCCATTCCCACATTTATCAGTACAAAAGTCCATGAGAGGAGGATTTGGGAATGATGTTTGATGGAGGTAAAGCTCTCCAGTGAGTTTCTGTACCATGGCAAAGGGCGGATGCAGATTTGTCCTTACAGGAGGGACAAGTGGAGAAGATAAGGACAGATGCTAACAGCTGTGCAATAAGCTCGGCAAAAGGAAAATATTTTACAAGTACTATAGAGATGGTGGTTTTGCTTAAATATGTGGGATTTGGGGGTTCTTTTTTAGGTCGCTATAGATGGCAGCTGTGAGGGGCAGTCTGGCTGTGGAAGTGCAGGCAGATGAGTCTCCAGCATTGCCGTGGGGTGTATTTTACGGGGCAGAATGCTGCTCATTCAAACAAGTGCCTCTTGGTATACGGTCTGCCTTATTCACGCCTGCCGTGCATTTCTCTGTAGCAAGGCAGCATGCCGCAAGGACGAGACCACTGTTAGAGGCAGCAGTGCCCATACGGTATTCTTTGCAGCAGTGAATCTGAGCCCTCTTTTCCTTCTGTTCACTGCTGAGTAACTTGGGATGGGGGGGAAGAACCCCCGGTGCGAGTGCAGGGGTAAAGTTAACAGCAAGTGGGAGAGGCCCTCCTCCTCCGGAGCGTGTTGGCATTGCTCTGGCTCTTTTTACATCTGCCTGGCCCTGGCTTTTCATTGCAAGCCTTTGAAATTGTCACACACTCTGTGCTTTATGTCAGTCTCTCATTTGCATCTTTATGGACCCCGTCATCTCCTTTATGGACTGTCCCAACAGTCCTGCTTGGCAGGGACTTTGCAAGTCATAGGACATTTTATTTGGGCTACTAGTACGAGAGGCTTGGAGCTGATGCCATTCTGCCTCATATCCTTCAGGCCATGAGGATTTGCTGTCTGTAGCCAGCTGGTAGGAGCTGGTGAAGTCAGGACTGCGGCTTCCACTGGCCATGGTGGCCTTTCTGTGGTTCTTGGACCCTGGGGCCATAGCAGGCCACGCAGGCAGGAATGGCAGCGCTCTCCCATGTCCAGTGTGCTCCTGTACCAGGAGGATTTCTGCGCACAGGGTGACAAGGACAAATTCAGCTCGGTTGAAGGAAACTGTATCTGTCAAATTCCCGCAGAGTGGCTTCATGGGGGAGGGCCAGATCCTCGATTCTCTCTAGTCCTGCCATGCCTCCTCGTAGTGCCTGGTGGCCCAGCTGCCCTTCTGCACTTCTGGGTGGGCTTTTTCCAAGTCCAGAGAAATGGTGAGAAAACAGTACTGTGTAGGTTTTCCTGCTTGTGACCAGTCAATCTATACGGTCTTCTTATTCTTCCTCTGTGAAAATGGTGGGGGTGACTTTGGCCTCACATCAGTGATTAGAAAGAAGGCTGGTTAACGGTTTTGCTCAATTAATATAAGTAGCCATAAAACTGTAAAGCGTATTCTGCATGAGAACAAAGAGATTACCTTTATACCCAGCTGACTTTGCAGATAAGAAGCCCTGAAGTATTTCAAACAATGGAAATTGTTGGGGCGCTTTTAATAACTTGATTTGCAGAAGCACTTCGTACTTACTGTATCGCATGAGACAGAGAAGATCTGATTTTTGTAATAACTCTTCACAAAGAGTGAAGACAGGGCGCAGGCTGTTACCTTTATTTGGAAAACAGAAAAACAAGCAGATGACTTTCCTCTGACATAGATGCATTTTACACCAACGCAATGCAACAGAAAAGTTTGGGGAGGTTACTCAGTTAAACACTTAGAAGTTGGAGGATTATCATTTCTTTGTTTTGTCTTGGTTTTGGTACTAGTGCTGCATCCCTAATGTCCTAATTTCACAAATACCTGCAGTGTAGGAATAAATACCCCAAACTTCCAATGCAAGTAAGATGAGTGCTCCTTGGAAGTAATCTCCATGCTTCAATGCTGTCACCTGCAGCGTCATTTGAAAAGATAACCAGAGGAGTCGTTTGAGGTCACACACACAAGGGGCATCAAACATCTGCACCATTCAAACGCATTTCCAGTTGTTGATATGGATTTTAGGGCACAGCTGTGGAGGCAACACCTTTCCCTCTGGTGGTGTGATCACAGGGCAGAAAGGTGAATGGAGGGCAAGCTCTTCTGCGTTGATGTTGTATCTGATTATTTTTCCAAATGAAGACTGATGCTGCCGATAGCCCCTTGACCTTTCGGTCAGAGAGGAGGACCGGCCATCCCAGCTGCAAAGAATGCCTGTCCCACTGTCCATAGCTCTTCTGGGAAGTTTCTAAATTCCCAGCGTCCAACTTCACAATGAAAGACGTGCATCGTTTCGTTTAATTAGTGAGGAGAGTCAGAAGTAAGCCGAAGGCTCTAAAAGATTAGGCAGATGAATCATCTTGGGAAGACGTAAACAAATAAACTGCATGGCGTGAGAAATACCAGATGTGGTCGTTAGTAGTAAATTAATCCTGAGTTTGGAAAGCAACAAAAGTGTCCTGCATGTTGCTGAACTGCACAGGTGTAGGTATCCTGTCCTAGGAGGGGGGAAGGTCTCCTTTCTTTCTGTTCAGCCCTAAGGTGCGGGGTGCTGTCAGGACACCTCATTACTAGACCATCGTTGATGGGAATTCAGATAAGAACAATGAAAAGCCTTTGGGGAATTGAGAAAGAAAGAATGAAGTAGTTAAATATGTATGCTTTTGTTCGCTGGCAGCTATAGGGGAAGGCCACCATCCGCAAATAGTAGAGAGATATAAACAGTGAGGAAAAAGATGACTTATTTAGCATAATCCATATTGACACAGGCATAATGACAGAGAATAGGCATAATGACACCGAATACAGATAGACACCAGTAAAACTGATAGCGGGAGTAAGTACTTGACTCTAAGGTGCGTTAAGTCAAGAAATAATCTCCCAAGGAAAACACACAAAGCTCAATGTTTGTAAAAAAAAAGCTAGACAGCGCACAGAGGGGATAAAGCTGCGCTTTTCTGAAGGGGCGCTGCCTATGTAATCACCTCTTTTCACATCTCGAGATTAAAAGACACAAAGGCTCCGTGAACCGCAGTCGTTTCCGATGAGACCTGAAGAGTTATGCCAGAAATGTCCTACTTTGGGCATTTGCAAATACCTTAAAACAAATACAACCACCGAGTTCTTTTTCTGGTGGTTAATCTGGTACGAGTATTTTCACAGTGACACATAGCGTAGCTCTACTCGCAGCCACAGCTCCGCAAGACCCGCTGAGTGGCTTTAATTTCTTGACAGGGCAGAGAGACTATTTATTCTTTTGCTTCCCTTCAAACGTTGTTGCATCTGTGAAATTTGGCTTTGAAAATCCACCTCTGTGGAGGGCCATCAAAACTCTGACAGTCATTTAAGACCTGTTTTGAGGTGCCTTAGTGGGATGTCAGCCAAACAGGTTTTCCATTCAGGTGTACTGGCACAGCTGAGCTGAGCCCTCCACTCCTAGGGCTTGTGTCACGCTCAGAAGACTCGGTGCTGTTGGAGAGTCCCAGCTCGCTCCTGGACTCAGGTGGGTGGATACAAACCCGTTTCCCTTTCCAGAAAGCTCTTGAGATCCCATGATGCAAGGAGGAAGTTTGACAGAGAAGAAGGTTGTCGTCAATCACGGTCTTGTGGTTGCATCTTACCCCTTGTGCAGAAAAGACCGGATCCTTTTTTTCAGATAGCTGGAAAGGACTCTGAACGGACAAAGCTTTCAATAAGGAATATGATGATCTGCCTGATTTGGGCTTACGGAAGAATTTTAATTTTGTTGTTGTTGTTGTTGTTGTTAGATTGATATTTTAGCTTCCCTCGTGGTAATGACTGAAAGTTTTAGAAAATGGGGAATATGTTACATGAGGTAGTTACAAAAATTGAAGTACGATTCAGTTCTATGACAGACCTAGGTTGTTGGAGGAACAACTGGAGGACTTGTTTAAGGAAAGCCTCACAAATCCAAATTTTATTTATTTTCAGGGTGACTTCTAGTGAAATTCAGCAGCACGTGCTTCAGGTGACTTCCCTCCGAAAATACGTGTACTTTCTTTCTGATTTCAGAAAAATAAACTTCTTCAGAACAGACCATGTCAATAGTAATGGTCTTAAAATTATATTCCACTTTTTCTGGATATTTTTTTTTTTTAATAATCGAGGATAAAATGTATGTCCTCAGTCTGTTTAGTCTATTGTTTATGTATTTATGAGGGTTTTTTAGAAATTAATTTTGTACTCTTTTACCGAACCTGCCTTGACAGAAACAGCATTCTGCAAAACGAGTTAAAAGACCGAGTCACGGCTTGCTGAAGATAGCAGGAGATAGAGAAAAACAAATTTACTTTTCATTCCGGTCTTTGTACACAAGGCTTTACTTAATCGCTGTGTTAGTAAATGGCGCTTCTTCTCTTCCAAGAAGATTCAATATAATGTTTTCAGTATCTTTAAACGCTGAATTAACTGCAAGTCTGCCGTGATCACCAAGGCGTACTCACACCTGTTTAACAGGGGGGAATGGGCGTGCGCTAGCATGCATCTCCTGCTGAACGCTAAATCTTGCTTTCCTTGCCATAAATATTTTCCTCGCCATAAATATTTTCCTCGCGCTTATATTTTCTAGAGCAGTTAGTGGAATACTTCCTAACATGACCTCTCCCTCCAGACTGCTGCGACGGGGTGATCACAAGCTTGGCGTGTTCCTGTGCCGGCGAGGCGTGGCTCCAGACCAATGTTTCTGTGAGCTGCTGCTTTGTCGGTGTTATCAAGATGCCAGAATTTAATAATCACTGTGCCTGACAATATGG
Source organism: Rissa tridactyla (assembly GCF_028500815.1). Classification (NCBI taxonomy): domain Eukaryota; kingdom Metazoa; phylum Chordata; class Aves; order Charadriiformes; family Laridae; genus Rissa; species Rissa tridactyla. Next base: position 80,982,953 of record NC_071470.1, on the reverse strand, counting down.
TACAAGTCCTAATTTTACAATTGCTATAGTACTGATGTTTGCAGAAAGCTTAAAAGCATGTCACCTATATCAAAACTTTTGCACGAAGTGATCCATAACACACACTGCACCAAGATTAAAAAAAAAAAAAAGGAAATATAATGCTAAAAATTAATTCCATTGCTTGGCTGCAATGTCCATGTGTTGACCTAAGAAGCACAGAATGACCTAGAGTTTTTTAGGTTTTTTCCTTATCTCCTTATCCTACCAAGTACCTGTAGAAAAAAAAATATCCATTGCTCCTGACCTTAATACTGTCCCCTTTTAATAGTGTTTTGGGTACCCAGTTAATGATTCGAAAAAGCAATTTGGATTGTCTAAGCGACTTTGTAGCAGCCGATGTGAGACAAGTGATTATTAGAAAGAGTGTGATGGATGTAAACTGAAAGCCAGACCCGGAGCCTGCCATGCGCGTGCCGCTGTTTCCCCCTCGCGTGATTAGCAGAAGAGTTTTTCAGCAATATCAGGACACAGGAGGTGAAAAGGAGCCATGGAGAATTGTTTCCCTAAAGCTCAGCGGAGTCTGTGAGCTGCACGGCACCGCGTAGCTGGTCGTTTGTGCACACCTGATTAAAATTTATGCCACGTTAAGGAGACTGTCAAGAGGCAACTCTTTGTCTTAATGAATGGTAATGAAGTTTTCAGAGGTGTCAGTTCTTTCACAAAAGATCGTCTGTCTATCTTTGGAACAGGTTTCGCTGGAGCCTTGATTGATTGCTGAAGACAAGTTTAGCTATTCTGCTTGGCGAGAAAGGACCGCTGGCGTATACTTTTCCTCTTTTGTTTTCTCTTTCTTTGGGGTGATTGATGTACTCAAACTGGTCCTTTCTACATGACGTGAATGCCATGTAACATCAGACGTGTGATGAAAACTTGATGTTCCCATGCCGAAACTGATAAAAGCTTCCCAAAACCCAGCTCAGGCCTTTACATTACGACAGTTTTGCTGGCTTGCTGACTCTTTGGGATAGCGCGGGGCTGCTTCTGTGAGCCTTGCAGGCAGAGGGAGCTGCGTGGAGAGCGAGGGGTGGGCAGGAGGTGGAGGGGACCAGGATGAAACACAGATGTTGCCAGTAGAGAGGGGATCTGGCTTGTTTACTCGCAGGGGAAGGTGGAAACAGAGGTCAAGAGGAGTGGGAGAGGCAGCCGGGTGGGTTTCCTGGTGAGAAGTGAGGGCTGGGGAGGGGTGTCCCAGGTCTTGCCTGCTGATCCGGGCAGTAGTGATGCCCTCTGCAGCGCTTTGGTAGGTAAGGATGGGGGGAGATGGAGGGGCTCCGTGCAGAGGAGATCCAGAAAAAGCAGGTGGCATATACACGTATTTTGCTATATTTGGTTTCTGATGTGTAGGAAAGAGCAGAGGCCCTGTATAGTGATGTACCTCTATGGAGGGAAGGGAAGCATGCTTGTGGGTTTTTGGGGGTCTTTTTTTGTCTTCTTCAGCCAACTAATTTCCAGGAAGATAGATTTTACAAAGCGTTAGGTAATGAGACCTCTTATGCTTTGTCCGATGCATGAGACAGACCCTGGGGCTGTGCAGAAGACTCAAAGGGAAACGAGGAGGAATGGGAAGGGAGGCCCTTGACACCCTTGTAGGTGGCGGGGGGACCCCAACCCAGCACATGAAGAGATCTGGAGGTGTCTGTTAGCACGCTCCCTAGCACTGCTCTAGAGCTTTCGGTGCCTGCACAGAGGGTCTTCTGTCTGACGGTGAGCACAGCTTAGCACCCTCCTTCCGGAGAGAGGTGCGTCTGACCTTAGGGTGAGGTGCCCTCTTTTGCTTTAAAACTGGGGAAAAGAGAGTTTATGGTCTTTTCATAAGCCTCTAATGAATGAAACGATCTCATTAAGAGCCACTTCTGGCAATTTGCCAGTGGTTGAAGTGATGTAGACCTCTTCTGTGTTAAAATGCACCGTTTGGTTAAAATAGAAGTCCCTATATTTTGTAACTCTGATTTACTGAAGTCTGCTTTAACTGAGCTGTTCGTGCCTGTTGCCCCGATTCAAATATGGAATTCCCGGAGGATCTTCACCTGTCAGAAGATTACGGGTGTTTAGCAGAGGAGTTAGCGGTCTGTAATACATTATTGTGCAAAGAATAAGCATGGAGGGAAAGACGATTCATCACTGCTAATACACCAGCCCTGTATTCACATAACTCGTTTAAACTCAGCTGAATTCCATCACCTTGTACCGGACTAAAAAAGCCGGGAGGGAAATGTGCTGCACCTAGTTTGTGTGTGCCCTGCTCATCCTCTCCTGGCTCCCTCCTACCCTAATCCCTCGTATGGGGAAACTGAGGCATAAACTGCCTCTGACCATGCAGAAAGTCAGAAAGGCAGGGATACAACTCAAGCCTCTGGTGGGGATCATCAGTGGGGAGCTCGTGTGCCTCCCAAAACCTGAGCGTGGGATGCGGTGACCCCCCTGCCTCAAGCCCCTCGGTGGCTACAGCCAAAATTTTGGGTCCCTGGATCCAAACCTGAATGGGCTCCAAGCTATGCCTGCGTGCGCCTTTATCTGCTGCTTAAACGCCGGTCAGAAACCCAAAAGACTGCCAAAAAGTGTGTCATAACGCCGGGTGAACAAAGCTTGCAATTTGGCCTTTGGTTCAGGGAAAAAAAAAATGCAGCGTTTTTTTTCCCCTTGTGCTGTTGCTGTGTGAAGGGCGGGTGAAACCACTTTAGGGGGAGAGGAGTGTTCACTGTGACGCGGGCTTGTTTTGCCACGTGGGTGGCTGGTTACTAGGAGCCGCGTTGGGGAAACTTGCTTAATGAACCCGCAAAAGTCCACCCCCTTTGATAGCAAGTTGGTGGCTTATACTGATAGCACTAAAACTCCCCACACCCCAAGCAAATTTCCTTTTCAACCTTCGCTTTCTGCTGCCAGCACCCTCAGCGACGGCAGGCTCCGTGGAAAACCTGAAGGTGACAACATTTTAGAAAGTAAAAGACCCCAAGCATCAACAAATGCTTGTGACCGAGCAGAGCAGTTTGATGTGAGAACGCGCCTAACAAACTGATCTGTTTGCTTGTCTCAGCCGGCAGCTCTGAGAAGCAAAATATTACCTGGGAGCTTCTGGAGAAATACTTCAACTTTTAAAGTAAATGCATCACCCCGGAACTGTGCAATGTTATTTTAAAGAGAAATTAAATTAAAAATTGTACTTCTTTTTTTTTTTTTTTTTTTAATCTGGTATCTCCAGGTGAGTCCGGTCCTTTGAGCACAGCCGAAGCACGACCAGTTTTCTCCTTCGCCATTTGAAAGCTGTTTTGCTTGACGACCTTTACGAATATCAAATTCAAAAAAAAAGCTTTGCTTGACTGAAATCTGACTCGACTGTACAGACAGCTCACTGTTGGGAAAATCCTTCTCCCTTCAGCTTTCCTTGGAAGGAAGTTATGTGAATGCTAGAAAGTGCTGAAACTCCACTCAGTGCTAGTACACAGGGAGAAATGAAATGCTCGTACGAATTGTGATGGGTTTGGTTGCAGTCTGTACTGAAGTAACCTGACGGATCTACAGGCTTTACTGTTTTTTGCCTTGTTTGTTTATCACTACTGTGGGATTTGCTAGTGCGCGGTTTCTCGGGCATGAAATCCATTTCCTCAATGCGTACGATACGATCCGAACTTAAATGCAAAGTCTTATTAAGGACTGATGACAAAAGAATTGAAAACCTCAGGACTTTTTATATTTTTTTCTCCATTGACCCTACTGCATCTGTGTTGGGCCCGTTTCCAGCTCGGGAATTAGCTTTCCTGTGTTTAAGACAAACTCTTGGCATGAGATTATCTACCAGTACGGAGCGTTTTACATATAGAAACCTGCTTGCATTTTCATACTGAAAAGAGCAGAGCTAGCAGGGGATCTGCTTATAGCTGCTGGGAATGCTGAATAAACAAAAGGTATTCTGGGATCAAATACTAGGATTTGAAGGGGATAGTGTAGGTAAACAAAGCCTTTCTTTTTCCCCCAAGCCAGAGCACTCTGCTTTAACTTATTACTAATAAGACAAAACCGCGGTATTTTGAAGCGTGAATTCATAATTTTGATGCAGCAGGATGGCATCATGTAAACCTCTTGACTGTTTTGGGGGCAGAAAAGGAAGGAAAGTGAGCAAGTGTGCGATAAAATAAAAACCCATCAAGCGGAATACCTGCCTGATCACTCGGTGGTATTTTGGGGTTTTATTTATTTATTTATTTAGAAAGGGAAATTGTTGCATGAACTCCTGGAATAAAACGTTGTCACGTGCCAGGATTTTGGAGGATCCTTATGTGCCGTCACTGTTATTTCTCTACTTTGTCATAGTCTTCACAGAAGAGGGTTCGAGGAGTCGTGGTCTCTCCTCCGTGCCGCGATTCCCGTGTGGTGCCACTAGATGTCCCATTTTCAATAAGGTTTATGCCGCTTTCAAAATCACTGGTGTTTGTGTTCGAAATACGGGAAGGGATTTCAGCAAGTCAGCGTTTACATTATTCATGTTTTCGCTTCCCCTTGGGCTATTACTGTAGCTGTTTTTGAAAAACTTGCCCCTAAGAGTGCTTTAATGTGGTTCTAACTAAAATTCCGAAGGCAGCTGAGACTGGGAATGTGGGTCTGACAAAACGAATGCATCCTTCTTCTGTCACTGTATTCAGCAGAGTAACTTCTGATAACTTGGTTTTGAATCGCTGTACAGCAGCGCTGCTATGCTGGCCTACACATCTCAACACAATCATTGTGCAAAACCCAAACCCTTGGCTCTGTAGCTACTAACAGGGGGAGGTGTTTGGCATAAAGTACTTTTTTGTGTGTTCCTTCCATTTAGAAATAATTTTGAGGCAAAGGTACGCATGAATTGTGCCGTGTGTCCCGGCTGTGTGCAGGTCTGAGCAGAAGGTTTGTGCCTCTGGGCAGCAGTAGATGAATTATACCGTGAAATACCACCAGGGCATGTTAAGATGGTGACGTTCACCGCCGCCTTCATGCAGATTATATACGCTAGGGCTCCAAAACCCGGCAGGCACAACCAATATGGGTTTCTGGCATCTAGATCCAAGAGGAGTGTTTATCCTCCTGCCGTAAGCCTGTGGAAGTTTGTCCCAAGACCCCTTGGAGCAAGTGCCGAAGTTGCCTCCGTGGCTCTGACCCACGGAGCCGCGGTGTGGGGCAGGAGGGGTGTCGCTTGGCCTTAATGACTGTGCGGATGGAGGCTGGTGTTGCCAGGAAGCTTGTGTGTTTACTGGTTTCCTCCCGCGGTTAGAGGCACAGCAGCTGCTACCCGTTTCCGGGCCGGACGGCTGCTCACTGTGCTCGGCTCAACCTCCCCGCGTTGCCTCTTATTGCAGCAGTTCAGCCAGGTGAACAACAGAGAAAGGCAAGTACTGATTAGCCATAAATATTTATTTATTTTGGCTGCAGGGGAAAAAAAAAAAAAAAAAAAGGTAATTTATGCCTGCAGCTGTCTTCAGCAAATAATGTTAACACCAGGAAGCAAACCCGTTAGGTATTAAAAGAATAAAATGCATCTGCTCATGGTTGGTAGCTTGGATGGTACCGAGTGCCATTGCACAGAGATGAATGGCCCACGACAGCCCACAGCTGCCTGCTGCTGATCCTGCCTCTGCCGGTGGGACCACGAGGCCTAAGGATTTGAAGAGCGTTGGAAGGATCAGGGCAGGAATTCCTGCTCTGTTACTTGGTCTCGCCAGTCCAGAGCTGGGAGGTGCGCAGTTATGTAGGAGCAACATTTTGCCATGTTTAGAAAAGCTATATGTCAAAACTTCAGTGCTCTCTAACCTCAGTTTCACTGACCCGCTGCTACAAGCGCAGTCAAATATGCAAGGGCGTAGCGAGGTCTGGATATTTTTCTTTTCTCACTCTGGGAAGGTGATTTGGCTGGCTTCGTCGTGGTATCTCATTCCTTCTTTGCTCCACGAATGTATCTGGGTGTGTGCTTTTTTTTTTTAAGCACTGACCTCCAGACCTGAAATGAAATAGCCATTTTATTTGTAGCCTTTCGATTACCTGGGACGTGGGCAAGTAAGCGGTGTTGCAGGCAACCCACAAGAAGTCATTCAAGCCACTGATTGGAAAGAGATGCAACAAAAGGAAGAGCTCAAGATATACAAGGAGGAGGCAGGGAATGGCATTTAACATAAGGCAGTCTGTGGTTCCCCTGGCAAATGTGCTCGTTCTGTTGTATCTGAATGCCAAAAACCAGTTTGGTTTGTGGTCTGGTAATGGATCAGGGTACGTGGCAGCAGCTACACACACACCACAAAAACAACGCTAATCTGTAGTTTAGGATTTAGTGCTTGTTACTAGTTCTCGCGTAGAGATTTTTCACCAAGGCGCTGTTATGAAGAATAAATATTACTTTTAACCGTATCACTCCTGGAGAAGAGAGACTTGGGGTTTCGTTGTAGCCTAATAGAGGATCTTGAAAAGGACTCACAGCCCCTGCCTTCCAATTCATCATTCTACTCTGGAAAAATTAGCTGTCAATATGATCAAGAAAACCAGGTTTGCCCTTAAGAATCCTTTACCTGAATAATAGCTCTATATATATGTTCTTGCCTGGGGCAGGGAATCTTCTTTAAGTAAACAGCACTGCAGTTTGCATCAGCATGTAATTTGTTGCTTCGTTCCTGGACCCTAACCAATCTCTAAAGCTCTCCTGTGGTTGCTGCTACTGGAAGCTGTTGATGTGCTATATTAATTGTTTTATGCTTGAAAACGCAAATTAAGGTAACAAAAACGCCACCAAAAGTCTCCGAGATGCAGAGGCACCAAGCGTCTTTAGAGCATTCTTACCACGCTCATTTCTCCCAAACTAATAGTTTATTTTCAGGCAAACAGCTAGTTTAGGAAGAACAGAAATACCGCGTCATACAGCCAGATCTTAAAAACGTGATGGGGGTGAGAAGTTTAAAATACTGACAAGGTGGACTACACATACAAATTTGTCGGAAGTCCATTATATTTGCTGCCACGCTTTGCTAAAACTTGGACTCCTTGAACCACATTATCACCTGGAAACCTCACCTTTCATTAAAGCAAAGCAAACAAAAAAACCCCAAATACCCAGCTTTCGTTGCTATAGAGAAAGGGATTGACAATATGATCCAGGGTGTTACAAAAGAAATGCATATCACACTACTGAAAACCTAGTCCTATTTTTGAACAGTAGGGCCAGCAATCCGTGGAGGAAAAAAACCCCTGTGCCTGGCAGTGATCGAAATGGAAACAGGAGAATGCTAAGAAACGCTATTTAAAAGTGTCTTTTAATTTTTTCTTGAGGCGAGGGTTGGGCTTTAGACTGCGGCAGGCCTTTCAACCTTGTATGAGAGTGCACGAGAGAAGGTTTATGGAATTTTGTCCTAGACAAAGTCTTACGTTTGCATGGCTCTGTCTGTGGATAAAACTTTGAGTGACTTGCTCGTCTTTTAAAGTTGCAAAATTAAGTAAAGAAATGGAGCATTTTTATCTAGAGTGCCTGGGTCTGACGTGGAATAGCGATGATTTCTCAGGAGCAATTAAAACAGACTTGACTTACGTGCTGGCAGTTTAGGTAGGTTTGCCCTAGTTCAGGTGTCAAAATGTATCGTAGAAACCAGGAAAGGGACTTTAGAGGTCTTGAGCTAAGAGCTAAACGTGTTTCTTGTGTTTACAGGACCACTAAACATCCAATGTCAGGGGGAATATATGAAAAGTTAATGGAAAGAAGGAATGGAAGTAAGTTCCAGACAAATTATTGAAGCTCTGTAAGACACTAATGCTTCCCGATAAAACTGCTGGGTTATCTAGGTGGCGGTGTGGGCTGCGCACAGTCTGCAACTGAAGCCTCTGTCATTCAGGGTGTTGATGAATAGTGGCTTGGAAGATTGAGATCAACGTGTTTTAGAAACGTAATGAAAGGCTGAAGAGAAAAACAAGTCAATGTAGGCTTTGTTCGGTTTTGCCTCCAGACTTATTTCCTCATAATCAAACAAAAATTTGGTGGGCTCTTCCTTGTGGGTGTCAAGGCTTGTGCTGTTTCAGGTGAGAACAACCGTGCAGGATGCAGAGGTGGGCAGGCGCTTCTTCTCCCAGCACCTTTAGAATAATTTATGGATCCTTTTCTTCTTCATCCATCGATACGTAAACCAAGGAGGTAGTTTTCAGTAACACTGAGGCCCTTCGGCAAAGTAAAGAGAGAAAGAACAGAGCCGTGCAAAGTCAGTAGCTTGTGACTTGAAACCTGGCTTCAGTTACCAGTCACCGGCTGCGACCTTGGGGAAACCACTGAGCCTCAGCTTACCTTTATTCTCCATTTGAAAATGAAGAAAATAGTGTTCCTGTATCTCAAGACTCTCGTGGGGATGCTAATGGTAGGCCCCTTGATGAGAAATAGGTCTTGTTACAAGACCTCAGTTAGAAGTATTTGGGAATAATAAATGCAAAGGCCAAACTTGTTCAGTGACATTATGCCAGTCCTAGCAATCAAGATCAGCACCCAGGGCCTGAGCCGAGTACTGGAATCCGGCTCAAGTGATTTAGCTTTGCTTGAATTGAGGTTATTGCATTGATGACATCCTTGTGATGTGTCTTCCTCTAAAGACAATTTCAAAGAAACCTGCACCTCTTCTGACTACAAGAAAAGAAAATATTTTTCCAGTAAGATGAATTCAGCTGCCTGATGCTGCAACTGGTATGAATGCTCTTAGCTCCTATTAACCTTTTCACGTTGTGCTGGTGCCCCAAGAGAAATCAAGAATCTGACAGAGCGTTGTTCTGTAATGGGTTGTGGATTAGAAGGAATGAATCACTCAGAGGAAGTTGTCTTTGCTGGAATATAAGCCAATCTTTAGTTTCCGAAGCAAGTCTCAAAGTGCTTTTAAAAAAAAACCAAAACAATCACCTTCTACTTTGTACTCTTAGCCTATCCTTCAGCAGCCTCCTGATGCTGGCGCATACTGCATGGAAAGAATTTGATAAACTTTTTGTCGGTATTAAAATCTGAACTTTTTACCCTCCCTGTAAACCGGTAGCAGCCTCCCCTCCTCTCCGTTATTTTAATAGCGTTACTGCTTAGCGCCCGCCTTGTACCTTCCACCCAAGGTGCAGCACAAAGCTCCCTTCGTTTCTGCTAACAGATGAACCGTTTCCCTCTGCCTTACACAAGGACAGCAAACGAGGCACTGAGGCATTTCCATTCATTGGCACCCGGTCTGGAACAGAACTGATTTCTTCTCTGTCAGTATTAATCAAAGCATGAACTTGAAATTGCTCTTTTTTTTTTTTTTTCTTTTTTTCCTCCCTCGCCTTTGCTTCTGAATTCCGGTTCATCGAGCAGTTTTGACTGTTTCGCTTCCAAAGAGACGTGAAAGGGTTGAAAAGCATTTAAGATTGGTCTTCAATTAGAATTTCATAAGGAAACTGCCCGCTCCCTGAAATTTCCCCAGCCTGAAAATCTCCCTTGGTAAGCCTATTGCACTTCAGTGCTTCTTCAATAGGCTTTTAATATATTTTGTAATGGGATTTTTTTTTTTTTTAAGGGAAAATATTTAACTGGGACACTAACTGTCCTTGGCCTTTCTGTATCATGTGGAAAGGGCTCTAATGTGATTACTGTACTCCAACTCTGTTAGATAAACCGAAGGGCCTTTCTCTTTTCAGCAACCATTGGATACACGGAGGAAGCAAACTTTCCTTTAATATGGGCCTTGCTCTTTTTTTCTCTTTGATGATGCCCACAAAGGTAGCTACACAGTGTCATGTAATAGCTCAGGAATATTATTGGTAGCGAAATGATGTATGGTGCTTTGGGGCAGGAGATGAGGATACCCACTGGAAGACTGTCTTGATACAGCGAACCATCCATCTTTCTGCTTGTTTGGTTTTTTTAAAATTGAAGTTATTGGTCTTTCTGTGATCTAGCAGTCTCCCCTGGACAGCAACTGCAAGAGGGCATGCTTTTGAAATTAACTGCTTTTGTGCCAACTTCTCATCCTCTAAGACTTTTACATTGTTCCTGGAAAAATGTGCAGATGCATTTTAGTGCTACAACCAGACTTTGAAAATATTTTTCCACCCCCTTATTAGAAACGCCGTACCAAATTAATTATTTCCCATATCTGATGATTCTTGTACGCAATCTTTGCCTCCCTTCTACAGTTGTAACGGCTCTGTTGCGTAACCGTGGCGTGATGGCAATTTTGGGGCTTTATACTTTGATCAGTGCTCACGAAAAATTTGCTTGCTTATTTATTTTAAATAAATATGCCTAGACCTACTTGCATATCCGAATTTCATACGGAAGTGAGAAGGTTTATTGAGACCACGCTTCTTTGAGTAGCATGTGCATGCTAGTTTTGTCCTATGTAATTTGCAATCCTGCCTACAGGCTCTTGAACCTAGGCCAAGAGGTGCAAGTTATACTGAGGTTCTGGATTTATTTATTTTTTTTTTTTAAAGGAAAACAATATACAGGGCAATAACTTTGAAGAACAAAAGGTGGCTTTTGAAGCACTTATTTGGGAGGCAACAAAAACTGTGTTCTCCCAAAAGTAGAGAAGCGTTTGACAAAGGAAGGTGGGTCCCCATGATAACCTTCCGCTCTTCTCTCCTGTCGCTTCCTCTGCAGGAAGACGCTGTGAAGTCCCATAAAGCGGGGTTTCAGGCTGACCACTTGTCTCCCAGGGCCTCACCTGGTCGGGAGGAACAAAAACACACAACGAGCAAGCCCTGATGGATATTAATCATCTAATTTTCTCTTTTTTTTTTTTGTCGTGATGCAGTTTTGGATTAATGTGTAGCTTTTAAAATCCCTTTTCAAGAGCTTAAGTCAGGGAAATGGTAAGCTGTGACACAACAGCACTAGCTCATGTATCTCTAGAGCAAAAAACTGACCCCAGAGTGTATCCCCAAGTGGATGCAATCTCATCTTTGTGTCCTGAGGAAGTGCAAGTTTGCTAATGATACTTGTGCTTCTGAGGTTACTTTGGCTTTCTGGCTGCTGAACGCTTCCTAGTTGCTTAATCAAGGCATGTTTGGTCTCAATGTGATATTTGGGCACTTGGTTTGCTTTTGAAAGTGCGACTTTGAGACCAACCTCAGAATTTCACTCTTTGTGGAAAAGTCGCGCGCCATGAAGCGGATTGGAAACCGACATGGGTCTGGTTGCAAAGTCCAAATGCGTGCCGGAGCTAAATGCATCATTAAGGCACTGCCACTTTGTTTCTTATGATATTTTATTGCTTTTTATTGTTCCAGGTGTTTGCAGCTCTGTGTTAAGGAAGGATTGGAAGCGCACTGTGCCGGCAGCAGCACTGGGAAGAAGCAGACTTACATCCTGGTACGATTCTGTTAATATTTGAAGATGCAAAGAGCAGGGAGGGGCTTGGAGTTTTTTCCTTGTGTAAGAATTTGGCTTCATTTGAAAAAAAAAAAAAAAAAGAATTATACTAAATCTAGAAAGGTTATTTGTGGCTTGTGGGTGAACACTGTTGAATACTAGAGCTGCTGTCAGGTTAAATACTTGTCCATGGTGACCGTGAAGGTCCCACATGTGATGCTTGTGAGTCTCCATATGCAACTGTTTTAGCCCAACTTAAATTGTCTCCACTGAAGGCAGTCAGTGCGATATGCGTTTCCTCCGGTTGTATGCTCGTATCTTCAGGTTCATTGCGGATTTGCTGGTATAGCTATTTCTGCCTCTTCCCTTTGCATTGAAATCGATGCAAAGACTGAAATTCTGTGATGATCAGGAGATTTTTTTTTTTTTTTCTTTCCCAAATATCTGCTCTTGCCAAATGGACTGGCAAATCTTTCACATGGCTTTACTCTAACATTTACCCTGCTCCCCCAGGCCTCCTTGCTCCATGAAGTTATGCAAATATTTGCTTGCTTAAACAAATATTGATAATATTTTAGACTGACTAGAGGAGATTTTACTCCTAACTTCATCTGTTGGCAAGAAGATCGTTCTCTTCTCCGATGTTTAACCTTTTCCTACTGTTGTGGTTTGTCATCACCAGAGTTGTGGTGAATGGAGTTAAATCCAGCTGGCGGCTGGTCACGAGTGGTGTTCCTCGGGGCTCAGTAGTGGGGCCTCTTCTTGTTTAATATCTTTATCAACGATCTGGACAAGGGGATCAAGTGAACCCTCAGTAAGTTTGCACACAACACCAAGTTGGGCGGGAGTGTTGATCTGCTTGGTGCTAGGAAGGCTCTGCAGAGGGATCTGGACAGGCTGGATCGATGGGCTGAGGCCAACGGTATGAGGTTCAACAAGGCCAAGTGCCTGGTCCTGCACCTGGGTCACAACAACCCCATGCAGCGCTACAGGCTTGGGGAAGAGAAGCCGGAGGGCTGCCTGACGGAAAATGACCTGGGGGTGTTGGTTGACAGCTGGTTGAATATGAGCCAGCAGTGTGCCCAAGTGGCCAAGGCGGCCAACAGCATCCTGGCCTATATCAGGAATAGCGTGGCCAGCAAGACTAGGGAAGTGATTGTCCAGCTGTACTTGGCACTGGTGAGGCCCCACCTCGAGTGCTGTGTTCAGTTTTGGGCCCCTCGCTACAAGAAAGACACTGAGGTGCTGGAACGTGTCCAGAGAAGGGCAACGGAGCTGGTGAGGGGTCTGGAGCACAAGTCCTCTGAGGAGCGGCTGAGGGAGCTGGAGGTATTCAGCCTGGAGAAAAGGAGTCTGAAGGGAGACCTTATTGCTGAGTCACCATCCCTGGAGGTATTCAAAAGATGGGTAGATGTGGTGCTGAGGGACATGGTTTAGTGATGAACTTGGCAGTGTTAGAGGAACAGTTGGAATCGAGGACCTCAAAGGTCTTTTCCAGTGTAAACGATTCTATGATTCTACATATTTCAGACCCTCTCCAGAGCAGGAAAATATTCTGTGTTCTCACATCCAAGATTCTTTTCCCTGTCCTTAACTGATTAGAAATCCAGAGGTTAGCTTCGGTTGACTGAACATTACCTCATGTTTGGCTGAGGGTAAGACTGTGTACAGAGATTAGAATAACAAGCTATCATGTGTAAGCTGCTCAAAGGCAGAAGAGTGGGAAACCATTTCCAATACCTTGAAATGAAAGAAAGTAGACATCCTCCACTAGAAATGAGAAGCAAAGTGAACGCAGAGACACTTATTGCGGAACAAAAGGCATGCGTTAATTTGATTCCAAATCCACAACCTCCAACAAGGGAAAAATGGAAATTAAAGACATCTGTTTGATAATTTCCTTAAACTTGAGAGTTGCATAGGAGTGGCATAGGAAACAAAAATCCTGTAATCCAGAAAACTCCATCCTCACAAATCAGAAGGTTGCAGACGAGGTGGGGAGGAAACAATCTTCCCCCCCCGCCTCCTAATGTGCTATTATACACGTGACATACTTGCAATGTTTTCATTGAGCTAGCAGAAATTGTGTGTCGCATTGCCTGGTTTAAACTATCCTTGCCATTACGAGAAGCCGAGAACGCAAAGCTCGTCTTGCAGCCCCGGGAGCCGGGGTGGGGGGGTTTGCTGCAGCGGAGGGGAGGAGAGGGAAGGGGCAACTGCTGTCTTACTGAGGCAGTGCGGTTGCATTCCAGGTGGGCAGATGGCTAACTGCTAAATAATTTGTTAGACAAACGCACACCTTTTTCCGAATTATTCAAGGGATTGTTTTATTTGTGAAGTTTAATAGATACATTTGTATCAGTAAAGGTAAGGTACCAATCTTTGTGTATGCCACTTGCTATAGTAGAGTGATTCTATTATCATATTTCAAAGTGATGAGGGCGACAGCTTTATTGGTTTCTAGACACCTTATTAGTTCTTCACATGGTACTGATAGAGGCTTTTTTAAAATTTTCATGTTACCCAGTAACAACTTCTTATCATACTCCTGAGTCACCGACGAGGTTTGAATTCCATTTGGCTGTGCTCACAACTGTGTTATTTGGCGCTCGGTGTGTGGTTACTGCCATGTTTATGTGCCTCAACCTGATGGACAGAATTTTGGAGTGCGTTAAAGAGGGCAGATTTAGATCCCGCTGCATTTCTTTGTGTGTGTATGTGTGTGCGCTGTCTGGATAGTAAAGCTTGATGCATGATCGCAGCACGGCCTGTATCTGCTCTGCATATAACGTTTAGGAGAAAAAGACTTACTTTTGCAGGAAGAGGTGGGTGTGTGCAAGCAAGTTTGTGCTTAAATTAAAGCAACCCATTTGAATGTCAACCACTATTTTTTTTAAAAACATTTCATAATCCATAATGTTTTCTTAAATATCATTATTCTACATCTAATCCGTATGTGCATTTCCACATGTATTATGAGCAGCTCACTATTCCCTTCATGCATCTTTGAGCATGTGTGGAATGCCGCTTCAATGGATTAGATCCAAATTAGACTTTAATACGTAAATCAGGCCATTTTAGTAAATGATTTGATCCTCAGTCCTGCAAAGGAAGCCAGCAGGGTGGATCTCGTGTTTTTGCTGAACTGTATGTGCACTTTTGGGGCAACAAGAAATGATGAACAAAATATTTAAATTTACATCATAATCTGCATTTCTGTTGGTGTTTTCTGAGGTAAATGCAACTCACTTTAAGACAGAAGTGACCGTTACATGTTAAAATGCTCACGTAGCAAGAGTATGTTCACGTCTTATTTTGGCAAAGTCATTAAATTCCATTTGCGTTGCAGTCTCCTTTCCTTCTTTCATCTGGCGCACATCTGGATTGCATTTGTATGGGTGAGGGAGCAAGTCTCCAGCTCTAGATGAAAATGTTCACTGAATAGCCATGCAGACTGCATCCTTGTTGCTCTCCCAAACTGGATGTATCTTCTCTATACCTGGGTCCGTGAAATGGCCCCGCTGTAAGATGTTGAGAAGTAAAAAGTATCATCACCCAAAATGCTTACTGTACCAATAGTCCAGAACTATAGCCCTGACTTTCGGTTCCAACATATGCTTATGTCGCGAACCTAGCTTACTTGGAAGCTAACCTAGGTCAGCTAGAAAAATGGATTGAGAGCAGCCCTAAGGAGAAGGACTTGGGGGTGTTAGTTGATGAGAAGCTCAACACGAGCCGGCAATGTGCGCTCGCAGCCCAGAAGGCCAACCACATCCTGGGCTGCATCAAAACAAACGTGGTCAGCAGGTCAAGGGAGGGGATTTTGCCCCTCTGCTCTGCTTTGGTGAGACCCCATCTGCAGTGCTGTGTCCAGCTCGGGGGCCCCCCAACATAAGGAGGACGTGGACCTGTTGGAGTGAGCCCAGAGGAGGGCCATGAAGATGCTCAGAGGGCTGGAGCCCCTCTGCTGTGAGGACAGGCTGAGAGAGTTGGGATTGCTCAGACCTGTAGAAGACAAGGCTCCGGGGAGACCTTAGAGCAGCCTTCCAGTGCCTAAAGGGGGCCTACAGGAGAGCTGGGGAGGAACTCTTGATCAGGGAGTGGAGCGATAGGACGAGGGGTAATGGTTGTAAACTGAAAGAGGGGGAGATTTAGATTAGATAGCAGGAAGAAATTCTTTGCTGTGAGGGTGGTCAGCCCCTGGCCCAGGTTGCCCAGAGAAGCTGTGGCTGCCCCATCCCTGGAGGGGTTCAAGGCCCGGTTGGACGGGGCTTGGAGCAACCTGGGCTGGTGGGGGGTGTCCCTGCCCAGGGCAGGGGGGGTTGGAACTAGATGGTCTTTAAGGTCCCTTCCAACTCTAACCATTCCGTGAATGCCTGCTTTAAAATTCAGCACAGCCTTGCCCTTCAGCAATGGGACATGATCCTCTGCAGATTATCGGCAACTGACTTTTTAAACTGATTTCTTGAGGAGGGGGCTTGAGGCAAAGGGCTACCCCTCCAGTAAGCCCAGCGAGGAGGAGCTCGGGCCGGTTACTGCCAAGTCTCTTCCGAGCCCCGTGGCCCCGCGGGGCGGCCCGGGGGAGGCGGCCCGGCGGAGGCGGCCCGGGGGAGGCGGCCCGGGCTGGCCGCCCGCCCGGGGTGGGGCCTGGCCCGGCCCCCGGCTGAGGCAAGCGGCGGCGGGGCCCCCTCCCTCCTGCTTTACTCAGTGCTCTCGGTGGCTCTGGGCGGCGGCGGCTCGGCGGACCAGCTTGCGGTGAGGGGAGCCGGGAAGGGAGGCGAGGGACGGTGGCCGGACGGGAGGGGACGGGCGCTGACTGTCGCATCTCTCTTTGCAGACTCGAACCCGCAGCGGCGGATCCCAGAGGGATGGCGAAGGTGAGGGGGGCGAACGGCCGCCGATGGCGGGCCGAAGGCTTCCGCGGCCCCTCGGCGGGCTCGCCCCTGCCCGGCCGCGGCCGGTTCCGGGACATCCTTCTCTTATCTGTCGCCTTACTTTTACTCCTCACCGATTTATTTTCCGTCTGCCTTAAATCAACCCATCCCCGAGGCTGGGGAGACGCGGAGGGGAGGGGGACAGGGAAAGCAGCTGATCATGTGAGGCCCGCGTCAGGCACAACTTTTTTTTTTTTTCCCCCCCCGCCAGTTTCCACTAATTTGGCCAAGTTTTCGGTACCGTCTGTTTATATTATGCCTGGGTGGAGGCTACTTCCACTGGCGGAGGAAGGAAAAAAAAAAAAAAATAGCGCCGTGTCTGTGCCGTGTGGAGTCTCGGCCTTGGTACTCCTGTCCCCAGCTTTCCCGTTTCCAACTTAATTTTTCTGAACATCTTGCAGCTATCGCACAGTACTTTGGTATTATTTATTATTTTTTTTTGGTCCTTCGCAGCCCTTGTGTTGCTGCCGTTACGTTTGAGCCCGGGAAAATGGGGCGGGTTCCCAGGTTTGTTTTTATAGTGGTGTGAAACGCATACGCTCTAGAAAGTAAAATAAGGGTTTAGTGGCATAGTTACGGGTTTGGCATGCTGTAGGAAGTGAAAGCCATCAAGTTGTACGAGTGTCTTCGCAAAGGTCAGGGTAATTGCACGGTAATGTATTAGTAGTTTCATTATTTTAACTTGATGAGTAGAATGGTTAGTGGTGTTTTAACACTCCTGTGAATATTTACTCTTGTCTCAGTTTTAAAAGAACGAAAGGATTCTTCACTTTAAAAAAAAAAAAAATGTATACTAGCATTCCACTAAATCCTTGAAGTTCTGGGTTTGTTGGGGTTTTTTTTGAGGGACAAAGAGGGGATTTTTCTTTCTTTAAACATCAATCCTGGTTTGTAGGATGCATCTTAATACAGGGACCATGCTAGCGCAGGGCATCTGACCAGACAGATTTGCTTGGACAGCCTTTTATTATGGTACCTGTAGCATGGCTCATAGGCTTGAGGCTAACTTCTTTTTTAGTAAAAGCATGGAAATTTGCCATTCTCTTGTCTATGCCACAGAGACACAAACTTTAATCCTTAATCTTTGTAAAAGGAGTATTTCGTTCTTCGCTAGCGCAAACCGGTTACTCTTGGCTTCATGTAGTAGAATTTTGTACAGCCTGAGGTGACGCTTGGGGCAGGGTTACTCACTGTGGTGAATGGTGGCAGGTTGAAGACATTGGAACAATGAGATCTTGTACTTGGTAGGCCTTGTCCTCCGGTTTACGTGTTCAGAGGGCTGCCTTCCAGTTCAGTGGTAGTCTTTGTGCGATTATGCAGCCGTGAAAGACTGGGAGTGTTAAAGCTTGGTAGCCTGTAATTCAGTTTATAATCATAAAAAACAAGTTGAAGAGTAAGCTCTGCTCCTGATGGCAGGTGGCTGTTCTAAGTTTTGTTGCGCCACAAGGTAAGGGTAAGAAATGAAGATGCCTATCAGTTATGAAATGTCAAGTGTCAATTGACAGTACTTATTTATACACACAACTAAAGGTTTAGAGTTCAAAAAGGCTGCACAGCACAGTGCACTGAAGTCCAATTTAGTCCGGGTACATCACTGAAGAATAAATCCTTTGAAGAAGGTAAGTTATCTTTGGAGTCTTGGTCATTGAAGTATTTGCTCAGTCATGGGAAGATTTTTTTTTTAATTTTTTTTAATTTTTTTTTTCCAAAGACCTGAGAGATTTTGTGTGTTCCACGTCCAGGACAAAAAGGTTCATTCATTTCGTGGGGAAAACTACAGCGTGCCGTAATACGCTCTGCAGACTGGTCTCTCCATGCCTGTGTTTATCTGCTTTCTTTGGAGCAACGCCGCTGTCCTAACAAGCTGCCTTTTCTCACACGTCTGTATGTGTAGTAGTCTTTGTTTAATGGATGCACAAGGTACGATCTGTCCCTGCTTCATGAACTAGCTGCCTGGGAAATGCTACCCCGCATTTGCTAATTCAGAAATCTGTAAAGAAAGCAACAACTTTCTGCTTGCGTGCTGCAGGCTGGACTGTTTTGGTCTGCTAGTCCCGAATTATTCCCAGAATGTGAAGTCGGGAGCATTTCGTGTATCCGTTTGCATGCTGCCAGGGAAGGATTGCTTGCTGCTGGTGAAGGTGCGGCTGCTGTGCGCTGTATCTGGAGTTCCTGTTCTGCCAGCGTGCACGTGTGACTTCGGAGCACAGCGATAGTATCACCAACTCCGGTAGCACTTCAGAGGACGGTGGCTCACATGTCAGAGTACAAACTTTTTCAGAATCAGGTCCTAAGTAGCTCTTTGGCTTTGTTGAGGTTACTTGGGAGGACAGTGTTTTTGCAAAGGTCCCTGCGTTGATTCCTACGTTCCTATTGCTTGCTCTTCTCTTCTCTTTCTCTCCCACCCCCTCTCTTTCCTTTTTTTTTTTTTCTTTCTCTCCTCCCTATCTTTGGTATCGCCATGGTGCACTGACTCAGAGTTCAACACAGTTGTTGGGTAATTCCGGTTTTTGTCAGGAGTTTAAATTTAGTGGGGCAGATGTGAATATAGTCTGCTGACCAGAGTTTGCTCCTTCCATGTAAGTGTACAACCTGAAGCATTACTAAACTTAGAGAGGTGTTTTGTAGAGGCGTCTTTACAGCTGTGCAGTTGCATCAGCTCTGTGTGTACGTTCACCCACCCACAATGTAATTTACATCCTACTGACCTTGAAATTTTGGTAAGGATGCCGTGAAGTAATTATACATTTCAAGGCGTTTCAAGAAACGAGATGTTTGTTTCAAAGCACAATTTGAACTGGGATCTGTGTGGTCTTCAATGGCTGTAAAGGCTTTTGATTTACTGGTGAACACTTGCAGCTTTATCTGCAAGATGCCTATTTTTGCGTAAGAAATCTTGAGGCAGTCTTTCATTTAGGCTAGCACGTGACCTTCTAGGCTCTCTTCTGTCTTCTGAAAATAGCATACCTTCTCTGTTTGTCAACCTGTGTGCTGGAAAACATTCTCCGTTTCCCTTCTTACCACTCCACAGTTTTCCTGGGCCGTCTTGTAAACAGATGGCTGCTTTCAAAAAAAAAAAATCACATACCACCTTTTCTGCACTAGACACCGGGTTTTTCCAGTGGCAGATTGATGAGACCCTACTTTTGTTGCTGCAGAGCAGCGTTGTGAAAGGGGGTAGCTTTTCATCGATGGGAAATCTGGTGGGTAAGAGCTTGCTGTGAGTGGGCACAGAGGAAGGGTAGCGGGGAAGAAGTCTGAGTCAGTTCAAGTATGGTCTTTTGTTTGCTGAAAACAAATGCTTTGTGTTTAACGGTGGCTAAACATGGGATCTTGTGGGTGGAGATTTTTTTGTGTGCTTGGTGGGAGAAGTTAAAAGGAACCTTGTCAAGTGGCTATTGTTGAGCTTACGGATAATGCGGTTGCCAGGCTATGTGGCCACGTGACATCAAATTGTGAAGCCAAAGTTGTCTCTTGAGAGAAGCTAATGTAGCTCTGAGGTGCTGGTTAGAAACATCTCCCCTGATAAGATCGTATCTTCTCCTTCTGCAAACTTTTTGCTAGAGCAGGATAAACAAAAATATCCAAGAACGTGATTTGGAGGGGCATAAATTCTAAAGCAAGATCATCTCTTGCTTTGAAGTGTCTCTTATTTTTTTTTTCCCCCTTTTTTTTTTTTTTTTTTTCTTTGCCTTTCCTCTTCATGCTAACTTTGTGTAACTAGGGGTTTTGTTGGTCTCATTGGTAGATGTCTGGAATGGAAGCTGCTGTTTAGTATAGAATCACAAATTGCACTTGCGCTACACATGATTGCTTAACAACAGTCGGCATATTGGGAATGTAGAAAGAAAAGAACGTGGGTAGGTTTTGAGTGTTATAATCTTGTGATATTCTTTCTGTTAAGGTCTTGCGTGTTGTGTTTCTCTTTGTGTTTTACTGGCCAGTGTGGGATATTGCTGTTTTCTCATTTCCATTGGTGTGCTTTAGGTTCTACTGAGTGGGAAACTTAGGAACCAAAATATAAAGGACCCGTGAGCTTGTAACGTTATTTCGTATCTGTTTACATAAATGGCCAGGAACGCTCTTAGAAGTACTAAAAGTAAGAATTTATCTACCTCTGTAAGAAGTCATGAAGTTTGTAAATAAAAGTTCAATAGTTGTCTTTCAGTTCACCATTTTTCGTATTAGGTCAGGATGGCATAGCGGTTGTGATGCTGTGACCTGCAAGATCTGCGAGAACCGGTTTGTTTCAGTAAAGTTTAAACTCTACTTAACGTTGAAACTGTAGTTGAGTTGTCTGATAAGTGAGTGTCTGGCTTCTGTCAGAAACTCTTTCCTACGAGTCTATTACTTTGTTAGAAATGTCTGGTTCGTAGCTCCTATTTCACATTCTCCGTGACTGAAAGTCGACTTCAGTGGTTCAGGCGGCGATGGTGGTTTAGAACAGTTAGACTGTAGGTTGGACTCGGGCCCGCAAAGCTGTATCCGAGCTTGTCTTACACTAACAGCCCCTGCTGTGGTTGTGCTCCGTTGGGACCAGCGTATAGTCAAGGGCAGTAGATGTAGCTGGAGATTCTGCTATTATAGCTGCTGTCTTTGTGGTACCCAGGTGACGTGCGTTTTTGTTACGCTGGATGGCGGAGCTGCAGCGATATTTCTGGTTTACAGGCTAGCTGCAGCTCAAGTGCTGATCGAGGGCGATTGTGGCAGGTAGGTAGCCAAAATCCAGTAAACGCTGTGCGTCAGAAGGGAACGTCTGGAATGCAAATGGTGCCCAGACACCAAGAAAGCTCTTTGGGACTACAGCTGCACCAGAAGGATTTCAGGAACTGTTCATCGAGCTTAGCGTATGCTGAGGCTTTCCGTGCTGTGCTTTGGAAAAAAGAGTTACGGAAGGATTCTTCTTAGTTAATAAAAATGAGAAGGATGATGCAGAGATAGATTTAACCTAGCACTTAGTGTTCACACGTATGTTGTCTAAAACAGCCCCAGAGGAATGTTGGGCACTCGTCACAAGACTTAGGAATTGTGAAGGAGAATTCCGCTTGCTTATAACAAGATAAGCAAAGGAAAACTTTAACTTAAAGATCAATAACTGTTTCCTCTGAGACCTGTTAGACGGTTAGTCATGTCCAAAAGGAGAATTGTGGTAGTTCAATAACATTAGTTATGTTAAGATGATATTTGCAGGAAAGTACAATTTTAAATAACCCCATGCTGGCTGGCAGGGTAATAAGGGAGGAGGAGGAAAACAAAGGCTTTTCAGCCTTCATCTGTTTTACCAAATTAAATTTGATTTATGAAGTTCAGTCACAGCTGAATTCCGAATTCAGCTTCGGAATTAGCTAGGAAAATGACAGTACGTACGTATTGCTGTGCCTAAATTTGAACTACTGCCGAAAAACTTGCTTGTGATTGGAAAAGCTGAATGCTCCAGGGGAATTTGTCATGCCCCTGAAGTATGCCGGATATTGGAAAGCATCTACCAGAAAGAAGTTTGTTGTTGCTACTAAACGCCGTGAGACTTTCTGTTCTGATTTGCCAAAATACGGCAGAGGTAAACCGAAGTCATTACTGCTCCCACAGTGAGCAGCAGGGGGGTGGCAGTAAAAGCGCAGGCGGCCTGAGAGGCAGCAGTGTTTCGGGGCAGTTTCTGGTTAACGCTTGCCTGCTCTTTTCTCTCTGTGCTCTTCTGGCTGACCTGGCTTGGATGAGCACATTGACTTGAAACCAAAGCCCTGTGTGGCTGAAATTGCTAACTTGAGGGAAAGGCTGTGTCGCAGAGGCCAGATGGCTGTGCTGCCCGTGAAACGATGTGGTGCCAGTCTCAGCAGGTGTCTTGGCGCTTCCTTTCATCCTCTTTTCTTGAGAGTGGAAAAATGCCCTGCCAGTAGTGATTACTACTTTTATGCAACGATGCTTACGAGAAATTTCGCTGTTAGAAAAACCTTCCTATTCCCCAAACCCAGCTGTTTCCCCTTTTGGCCATCGCTCGACTCTTATAGTTTATAAATGAACTACTCTTCTGTACATATGTAGGTTCTTGAACTGTCATGTTAAACAAAGGCAAGATTTTTCTGTAAGGGTGATGAATATCCCTTTGTGTTTGTCCCTTATCCCTTTGTCCCTGAAGAGCCATGTTCCATGGAAACCTAGTGGAATTATTTTTGTGTTTGGATGGGCTGATCTTTTACCCTTATGTCTGAACTGTCATTTCTTTTTAGCTGTAAACTACTAAGAGAAATGTAGCTGAATCACTTGAGGGAAAAGTTGCGTATGCCAAAAGAAACATGATGAAACATTGAAAGTCATTGCAGAGTTCAGGAGGCCTTGTCTGCAATGCGATGGGGAAAAAAATCCGTGATAAAACCAGTGATACTGGTTGAGAGCTCCAGTAGGTTTTTCTTGAGGAGAGAAATTGCTTATTTCCAAATGTGTCTTGGATCTCTGTGCAGTTTTTCTAGCATACATGATTTGTGCAAGTAATTCCCAAATTGCTTTAACAAATTGATAATTTTGTAGTCATTTTCCTGCATTCGGGCTCCGGTGTTGTCAATACCGATCCTGCCAACTAGCATTATGTAAATATACCTGAACTTAGCTGGTGTACTGCTGAGTAAAGCCATGGTAGTACCTTTTGAGTTAGAGCTGTGTTTAAATGCCCACAGGCTGCTGTTTAGTCAGACAATTGCAAGAAAAATGCTATAATCTTTCGGATTGTGGATTCAAATTCAGTCTGAGCTCATGTATGGAGAACTGAAAGATGCTATCTTCTATTTCATGGATTTTTCCCTTTCCTCCCCCCCCCCCACCCCGTCTAGTACACGAGAGGCACCGTGACAGCCTTCTCTCCTTTCGATGCCAGAGCTGATGCAGAAGCTCTTCGTAAAGCCATGAAGGGACTGGGTAAGAATAATTTATTTTACAAAAAGGAAAGGGCTCTCTCGCCTTTGAAAATATCCTTGCTGAACTCATTCTTTTGTATTAGCAGATAAGGGTAGGGCATGCGTCTACACGCCATGGAATGACAGCCCCAGGACTGCAGGAGCCTGGGCGTGTCCTGGTTTTGACTGTGCTGCTCAAGGATGTTTATTTTTGGGTTAGCATAAGGGAAAAAAGAAGGTGGTTTGCACATTCCCCGTTAAAAATTGATACTTCACAGGCTTCTCTGCGCACAGGGTTTTACCGCACAGTAAGCTAGACAGTGGATTTACAAGCGACAACTGTGGAGAGTTATGTCAGTGTGGTAGAAGCTCGGTGCTTGGAAAATGCGCGACGGCCCCCTCGGTCTGGAAGTGCGTAAGCGCGTTAAAGTTACCGTGAACAAAGAATACAAGCACACAGCATGAATGTAGACTAACCAAGTGGTCTGTAAACTCACATTGTAGCTTTCTGCCCCCAGATTTCCCTGTGGGAACAGATCCTAATTTGCTGCTTTCTTTGAAGCTGCCCGCGGGAGAAAGCAGAAGGAAGGGAACAAGGGAAACATGATACACCTCAGCCTGTTGGCAAATTCAGGAAGGCTAGTTGAGACGCTGTGCTCTGAGGGCTGTCTTGCAAACTACCATATATAAGATGGGTAATAGCTCTGCGTTTCTGTACTCTGGGGTGTTCGGGGTTACCGGAGTGAGTTTTGCTGGGGGTTGGCAGATTGTTTATTCTAAAGTAAATCCCTTGGTGATGAGCCGGAAGGCAAGGCACCTATGTAGAATACAGACTGTGGCTGAGTGTTCTAGCTGATGCCTGGGGTTCTCAGAGCAGTGTCTGGAACAGAGCACTGATGGAGAACAAACACCACGTGGGTCCTCCAGTCATATTTTTGCAACAGCAGAACGCCAAACCTGGCAGCTCAGCTTGGGCTAGAGTGACATTTGTTATTTAAATGCGTCTGCTGTTTGTCAGTAGACTGTTCTTTTCAAAGAATCTTTCATTGCCTTTTGAGTTTGTGCCACTGCTGTTTGTTTTTTAGAGTGTGTTTGTAACTCTCTGTTCTTTCTAACTTCAGGGACTGATGAAGAAACTGTTCTGAAGATCCTTACCGGCAGAAACAATGCCCAGCGTCAAGAAATTGCATCTGCCTTTAAAACCTTATTTGGCAGGGTGAGAAGAAAAATACCTCTAGAAATTAGCGGAATGTGGCCTATGATGACCACTTAAAACAGTGAGGCACATTCATCATGCTCCCTGTAAACGGTTCCTTCAAAGAAGATCTGGTTTTGCTTCCGAGTCCCCCTCTCCCCCACCCTGCTGTATCCTTCATTGCTGGCTGGGTTAGAATATTCCTTTTAGGTTAGCACAGAGAAGTTAGTTACTTTTTTCTGTATTTTGGTCCAATGTGTCTTAGATGTGTTTTGTGTAAAAGCTCCTGTAGTTTCCTGTTAGTATGCGTCTCATTCCTGGTACAGAAGGAGTTGTCAAATATTATGTCACGAGGTCTGGAATGTAAGGTGTAAAAGCAGGAAAAAGAATTTTCCAGAGGTAGAAAACGTGTCAGAAATAAAGCAGCCTAATACCAGAGGAGAGAACAAAACCAAACACAGTGGCAGATAAAGCCGTTAAGTGAGTTTAAAGTGAAGACAGCTTGTTTTTTTTCTTCCAGCATTTCTGGATCCTTTAGTATTCTGGCTTGGGTAACTTATGTTTCAAAGAGCAAGTGCAGCAAACAACTAGCGTTTAAAGAATTTCTATATTGGAAAAAGAAATAATCACAATATGTTTCCGGTTTTCCAAATGCCCTTGTATCCTCCTGCCTTATTTGGTTACGTTTGTTTCAGTTCAGGTACCAATTAAAACAAAAGGAGCCCTGTCCTTTAGGCTTTTTGAGGTGTCTCCAGGGTGTTCTAGCTTGCAGACACACATGCAGCCGTCTAAAACGGTTGGTCCTCGTTCATTACAGCACTCTTTGTTCTGCATTAGGATCTTGTGGATGACCTGAAATCAGAACTTACCAGCAAATTTGAAACGTTGATGGTGTCTTTGATGCGGCCAACTTATATTTTTGATGCCCATGCACTGAAGCATGCCATCAAGGTAAGAGGAGTGTGGGAAAGCAATTAATACATTGTATGAAATGTTTGCTGCTCTTTTGTTTGGTTTTTAGGAATGAACTTTTGCGTGGTAAAGGGAACACTAATAGAAGTCTTTTTTCCTTTTTTTTTTTTTTTTTTTTTTTTGTCCCCCTCTCTTAGGAATGTTATGCTAGCACCTGCTACTATTCCTAATGCCATGGTTTTGCCTGGTTTCTTATTCATCCTGATAACTCCTTAGAAATAGTTTAGAATTGTAGTCTTCAGAATGTTTTACATGGAATTATTTTCATGAGAAACCATGTCGTCTTAATAGAACGGCGTCACTGCAGATGCAGATTAAAATCTATGTGGCACAAGACTTGTTGCTTCTGCTTTAAATATGAGTAGATGTGCAGGTTGCTTTTAAATTCTTTTTGCTGCTAAAGTACAGTGCCGAAGTCCAGCGGACACTAGATTTTTCTGCTGTGAGCAGCCTAGGTTTTACAGCTATACGGCTGTATGCATAGGCCACTAGTTAGTTCAAGGCATTTCATTAAAGTGGGATGCTATTTGTATATCTCTTCTTGAGTGTTATTTAAACTGGAGAGTGTTTTGCCCCTGATGGATTACAGTGCAACTCCAAAATTGATGGCCCGGTGTACTTGTGTAAACTGGTGTCCCCCAAAATTACGGGCGGGTATTGTCTATATTATTGAATGTGTTCTAAAAGCTGCCTCCAGTAGTAGAGTGGGAAGAGTTTCCAGCCCCATCGGTGCTACCTTTCCAACATTTCTCTTCAGCTGAATGCATTTAAACAATTTACAATCTGTATGTGTAGATGTTTTAGTATGTTTTCTTCCGTGTGATCTTATTTATTTTTTTTCCCTCTGTCACACTCGTCTGATATTATCAGTCTGTGGAAATCCAGGAACCGGATGTCCCTGGGTTACTCACAGAACCTGTCGATTAATGTAGAGGACACTGAACTTGTCCAGTGTCACATAGTGCTTGGTTGGGTGACACTTACACGTAAACTCCCAAGATCCTCGATGACTAGTTAATATGTAGGCTTTAGTCAACCGTGCAAACTAGTGTTCATGAACCCACGACCCAGCAAATAGTATCTCAGACAACAGAAACTTTAATCCTGGAAATTTTCTGTAATGCCTTTATATGCAGTGGGGGAAGGGGAGACGGCACCTGACAAACAAACTGATAAAGGCCTTGTTGACTAAAAGGGAAAAAATGCGTTCCCAAGCTGCTCTTGTTGATTTAGGAGTCAAAGACCGACAGGGAAATGACAGAACAGATGGGTGTAGGAGGGAAAATAGAGATAGTGAAACAAGAGCGGTTTTGTTCTTGTCACTTAGAAAAAATGATATTAAACATAATATCAGAGGATTTCAGCGAATGTTTCTGCCCAGGAAAAGGTGTTGATACTAGCTGCAGTTCAACTAAGGTGCGTAACAACAGCAAAGAAGATGTGATAGCAGAGACTTCAGTGCGAGATAACAACTCCGCTAAGAGCGTTAAGTCTGCGCTGCGGATTGTCCTGTCAGTTTTCACTGCTGCTACTTAAATTACAACGAATAAAACTGTGCCTGCTGCACTTGTTGGGTAGGCATGTTCACGAAACAATCTGTGTTTTGAAAAGGATCACCTGTAACCTGGCAGATTTGTATTTTGGGTATCTTTGTATGCAGTTAGTATACAGGTTTTCCATACAGGAAAGGCTGTAAATAACACGCCAAAGCAAAAAGTACAGAGTATTGTATTTCGGCGCTCCTTTTGTGAAAGGACTCCTTTGGAAGCATAAAGAGCAATGGCTTATTCTTACAGGCGAAGTAGAGTCAGACTTGTGGAGACAAGGTATTGGCTTGACTTCTGTAAATTTTATCCTTGTAAAAGTGGAGAGTGCCTGTTGTGCCGGCTGTAATTAGAGGGCAGCAGCTTAAACTATCTGGGTTAGCAGTTCTGTTGTAAAATGTGTGCGTTTGCAGTGGAAGAGAGGGTGGGTTTAACATCGCGCATTCATAGAAGGGTAAAGATCATTGCGGTGTGGCTCTATGTTTATCTGTGTACTAGTTGATGAAAGGCGGTATGTGAACTAGAGCTAAGACGAAAACCGTTACGACGTTCATTCACTTACCTCGATGTCGTTGACTGTACTAGTGGAGAACGGAGGCATATCTGGATGTGCTTGAATGTGGAAGGGCTCATCTGAATCCCGCAGCAGTCAGCCTTTATTAAGCGTTGGGTTGGTTTTGAAAACCATCAAGCCAGAACTGGAAAAAAATCTTTCCAAAACCCCCACAATGTACGAGAAAGAAGAAATTATTACTTCTTTTTTTTTTTTTTTTAATTTGATCCAAGTGTGTAAGCTGATGCTTGCTTTTGATTGTCAAAGGGCATTTCTGTTTTCCTTTTGTTGCTCCATCAACTGACTTCTGCTTGCACCCCTGCAGGGAGCAGGAACCAATGAGAAAGTGTTGACTGAAATTCTTGCTTCCAGAACACCCGAGGAAATACGGAATATTAAACAGGTTTATCTGCAAGGTAAAGTTCTGCATAAAATAAAATCCTAGGGGGTCTGCGTTCAGTTCTCTAAATATGGTTTTAGCTCATCTTTCAAATAAGGTCTATCTGTGAACCGATGGATGTGTCCGATAAGTGGATTTCATTCTGTTGTGTTGCAGAAATTCACACTGAAGGAAACTAGAGTTTGGGCTGTAAATTAAAATAGTTTTTATTTTGGGGCTGTGACTGCAGGTCATGGTGGTTTGTGCTTTATAGTTAGAATTCATTCAAATGCATTTCCCGTTATTTTCATCGCTTTGACTGAGAGAGGCTTTTTAGTAATTGGAAACTAGAAAACTGGTATCACAGAAAAAAACAGAAGTGATTTTTTGCTTTTTGCTCACTGTTCTGTTCAAATGCATTCGCACTAAAGCGGGTGCAGCTTTTTGGTTGTTCGCAGGAGCTTTTACCCTGTGATTGTGGGATTGTTTGTTTTTTTTTAAGGCAGCGTTTAGTTCAACATTTCTTTTACCTCTATGCGGATTCCTGCCACACAAGAACTTCTCATGTCTTAGTAAAGTTTGAGGCAAAACTTAGAGTCTCCAAGGGCAAAATTTATTAGTACTAGAATTTTCTGGGCTCACAGTTGTTGTTCAGTTGTGAGACTGCGATATTTTAGAGTAACTCCAAACCTGTATGCTCTTCATTTCTGTAAAGAGCTGAATCTGTGCGTGTCACCTTGTATTTCAAAATATTTTGAGTATTGGTACGATGCGCGAGACGCTGTCTTTTCACATCTTTCACAATAATGCTAGGTTATAAGTGACAGCAGAATCTGTCCTAGTTGTTAAAGCTGTTCCTGATTAAATGATTCTACAAGCAGAGAGTCAGATTAACTTTTTGCTTTTCCTTGCTTTCTCCTTGAAATCGTGAAGAACTTTGTAAGTTGGTGAATGGGTATTGCTCTTTTGCAGAGTACGAGGCCAACTTGGAGGATAAGATCACAGGAGAAACATCAGGCTACTTTCAGCGGATGCTAGTGGTCCTGCTGCAGGTCAGTATCTCTTTGTGTACGATTTTCACTTCCGTTTTCCTGTACGATGTACCCTTGTTGTCTTCTGCTAAGCTGGGGTTTTAGATGGACCTGGTGATAGGCAGGTTTGGTTCCGAACCTGAATCACTTCCCCTGACTTGCAGGGTCAGTCTTGAGCTCTGTTATGGGTCATTTCCACATCAATGAATTGAAAAACTTCTGTGGTGCTTGTGGGTGTAGCAGAATGCCTGCTACATGCAGTTTTGAAGGCAAGAGGAGAAGAGAACATTTATTCCATAAAGACAGACGCAAGCAAAAGGGAAAAACAAGGGGAATTGGGAGAAGATGCATTAGGGGTTGACTTCTCACGGTACCTCCTACGGGCTTGATATAACAGATAAATTGTTTTTTGATTCAACTTTTGATTCTCCAGTTTAACAACTTTTAAAAATTCTCTCTAGGCGAATAGAGATCCTGACGGCAGAGTTGATGACGCTCTTGTTGAGCAGGATGCTCAGGTGGGTGAATGACTTGGGGTTTGGGACATTTCTACAAGTTATCTTGCAATATACAGCTGGAATACAAATGTGAGAGAGAAATTGTTATGGTGCTCTGTGTGTGTTTCTTAATACATTTTTCTGTGCTTTTATACATTCTGGATGAAAGAAGTGTCAAAACTTGAAACACTGAGATCGAGATTTTTGACACTTTCACGTTTCAGTGTTAAGCGTGTCTTGTTTGTTTATTACTCAATGAGGTGCCTGAACGGAACAGTGATTAGATCGCTGGAAGGGAGAGTTATGACTGCTGAAGCTTTGTGATGCCGAGAGACGCGCTGCTGGAAAACTGACACATGTGAACAGTTCATTCCTTAATACCTGACTTGAACTTCTCTCTTCTTACACATCATGTGTCATATACATGATACAGTGAAACGTTAAAGCTATTCGATGAGGGATGCCCCCACAGAGGGTGAAATACTAAAAGGAGGAAATGTACCGAATATTCTGCTTTACTGTAACCAGATGACAGTCCAAAAATTGCCTCTAAAGGGTTTCTAGGAGTTCACGTATTTGCCCTTTGCGAGTATTGTCCACGGTGTTGTCACTGATCACTAAACCTGTGCTCTAGAAGCAGGAGTACCAGCAGTTAATTGGTATCCTTGATGCAGTCTCTTGCTGGGTGCTGTTGGCTTTGTTGTGGTGGTGGTCGTCAATATTTCAGCGATTTGATTACAGAACACATTTAATGCATGTTTCTTCTCGGTTATTTCAGGTAACTCTGGGCTAGACCTCTTCCTCTCGTAAATTGTCAGTTGAGATGAAAGAAAATAACAGATTGTTCAAGGTGACAAGGAGGAAAAGCAGAATGCCAGATCAATAAAAGGCTCTCCTGATAGCAGGGCAAGATGGAGAGACAGACTGGCAAAATGTATTTTACTGGCACAGGCCAATCCTTTGTTATGTAAATTCAGAAAGCATTTGTTCTTCTGCTATTAAAATTAATCCTGTGGAAATTGGAGCTTGAAAATTAGTGAGGTCAATACTTGAATCATGAACTAGACTGTTTCATGAAATTGTGTCCGTCTTGCCTTTAGCTGGACTTACGTAATTGAGGATACCCATGAACCACAGGCTTTGGTGGGTAGATAGATTCCTTTTTGGCCTCTTTAATTGAGTTTAAATGAGCATCTGTATTTAGGAGGCGTCATACCTAAATGCTGAAAAGGTCCTGATTTTCTAAATGGTCTCTGTGGTTTGTTATGTATGTTTGGCTTGAGCTGGGACCCAAACAGAGAAGGGTTCTGTCACATTTCTCTTTATCGATATCTTTACATTCCGCTCCCTGGAAGAGATTCAGAGAGTTTTCTAATTATTATTGCCAGCTACAGATGGTCAGAATTGAGGTACATGACTGTGCAAAAGTAAGACTGTTTTTGGCTTCCCAATGTTTCTCTTGATTAATATGTTATTCTGGGAAGGATTTTATACAGGAGAGGGCAAGCTTTTTGCTCAGTGGTGATTTTTAGGTTTGGTGGGGTCTAGGATTACTAAACATTGGTTCAAAGCAGTTGGGGAATGGGCATTCATACTACGAGACAGCACAAATACGAAGGGAACTTGCAAGACTTTTCTGATGCCTGAAGGAGAAAGTTTAACTTTTTGGAAGAGATTTTTGCGAGTATCACTTTTAAAAAGTCAACGCAATTGACGTACATTTTGGGGATTGCACAGCGGCAGGGCAGGCGAGAACGTAGAGCTCACGTAAAATGCCATTCACAACTTCGAGTATCTCTAAAGAAAGGCGTTCCTGGTGTTTCTAAATGCTGTGCTGAGACTTCCCGTTTGCTACTGGATGGAGAGTGCTGGTATTCATTTGAAGAGCTTAGCATGCATTATTTGAACTAAATATCCTTGCAGTGCCTTAATAGCTTTTTTATTTTTAAAACCCCCCTCCCGCCTTTTGTAGTCTGAATTATTTAATATTACGAAGAGCATGCAGCAGTCACAACTATGCTTTCAATAGGATTCTGGTACAAACACAGCTAGGAAGATCCATAACATGCCAGTTCAGGTTTTACAGTGCGGACAGCCAGGTGGCCAGTGTGGACAGACAGACGGTCAACAGCGTTGCTGTGCCGCAGATTTGGTTGCGGGGATTTTTCTAAGAAATACTTGATTGCCTGGATATAGGCGGTAACCTGTTTGCCTGTCCTCTGCTCACTGAGGAGGGAGAAAGAATACTATATACTACAATATGTACAAACCTTTCTCCTTACGTGATGCTTAGCGCACAATTTGGAAAAAAAGCTTCTGAGTGTCAGGAAAAAGAGCTAATGTCATTTTCTGATTATTCTTTTTTTCTTTCTCGTTTTCCCCCTCCTGTTGCTTATTCTTCCCTGAATGCTGCTAATGGCCCAGTGATTGTCTGTATGGAAGAAAGCCTTGCCCGAAGAGCAGTGAATGTGCTAAAACGATTAAATGATTAAAATCTCTAGCAGCCTGCGGATACTGTTTCTGAGAGCTTCTACATCCATCTTTCCCTCCTTTTTGGAAAAGTTCCTCCTGGGCCAAGTTAGCATGGTTATCCCCTTGATATGAGTCATCATGTCATAAAGTTTTGCTAGTCTGATTTGAAAAAGGGGGGGAAAAAAAAAAGCAGTGTTTGAAATGGATTTTATCTCCTGTATTATCACAGTTTCAGAAAACTTCAGGCTTATGAAAGGGCCTATATGCACAGTCAATTTTAGGGCCTTAAGCAGTATTACTCATGCGAGTGCTTTCACAGTTGATTTCAGAATTTATCATTTATTTCTTTCTAAAGTCAGTTCAGTACTTGGCAATTTAATTTCATTTTTTTCCCTCCAGCTATAGCTTGTTAGTAAGTTTAACGCTCCTTAGAGTGAGACAAATGGACCTTTTCGACAGGGTGTGTGGACACGTAACAAATGCTGTTGTTTTGATCTCTTGAATTTGCAACAGGTTTTGTTTAGAGCTGGGGAGCTGAAATGGGGAACAGATGAAGAAAAGTTCATCACCATCTTGGGAACCCGAAGCGTTTCCCATTTGAGAAGGGGTAGGTGGTATGGTTCATGTATGCTTGAAAACCTCTGCCTGAAGTCTCAGTGTTAGTCAGCTGGTGGTAGAGATGGTAGAAAAGTCGTTTCTAGTACCACATTTGTCAAGCCCAGAAATCTTTAATCACCTCTTTCCTCTGCTTAATATATTTAATTTTGTTTCCTGTAATTCAGTTTTCCCCTAGCCGTGGTAATTTTCCGCTTGAAGGAGCGGTGCAGTAGATCTGAGGGACAGATGGGGTGTTTCTTTCTGGGTGCTTGTTTATTTTTTATTTTTTTTTTCCCCTTTTGAAAGAGGTCGTGGCAGTAGAAGCGATGCTGAGTGTCTGTTATGAGTCATAAAAATCTGATGGAGATCCAGCCCTGAAAAGATCAACCCTTTTATAGGTTCATACTTTATTAGCTGTTAATAGAGAGACAATGATTTTTTTTCCCTGCTCGTTACCCATTCATGAGTCTGTTTTACTAAGCTGGTTAGGATGTTTGAAATAGCGATCAGTAAGTTTTGCTTTGATTCTCCAATCTTTTTCGTTTCGTTTTTGAATCTTTGGATTCATTTGGATTTTCAAAAGTAATTTGATTTGCGTTTTTACTGTTTAGCTTTTTTACCATTATTTGCATTAAAGTAATCCTAAAGTTTGCTTTGATGCACCCAACATTTACTTAGCATGATAGAAACGTAAGATTTCATAGAAAACTCGGGTCTTACGGATATTCATGAGCACAGACTTGAACAGACTGCAATAGGCCAGTTTGTTTGTGTGAAGTTAATTTGATGCAGTAGCCCCGTGTAGGCAAGATCTTAGATTCAGGCTAAATGATGGCTGCACCCTGGGAAAAATGCTTATAATTTGCTAACGCTTCTCTTTTTTTCCCTTTCCCTCTTCTCCCTGCACCCTTTCACTGGGTGCATTCACAGAATCACAGAATGCTTGAGATTGGAAGGGACCTTTGGAGGTCATCTTGTCTAACCCTGCTTGAGCAGGTCTACCTAGACCATGTCCAAGATGACTTTTGCACATCTCCAAGGACTCCACAACCTCCTGGGGCAACCTGTGCCAGTACAAACGCACAGGAAAAAAGGGTTTCCTGATGTTCAGACAGAACCTCCTGTGCCCATTGCCTCTTGTCCTGGCACTGGGCACCACTGAAAAGAGCCTGGGTCCGTCTTCTTCACACCCTCCCTTCACATACTTGTACACGTTGATGAAATTCCCCCTTAAGCTTTTTCTTCTCCAGGCTGAACGGTCCCAGCTCTCCCAGCCTTTCCTCATAGGAGAGATGCGCCAGTCTTTTGATGATCTCAGTGGCCCTTCACTAGTCTCGCTTCAGTTGCTCCATAACTTTTTCGTATTGGGGAGCCCAGAACTGGACCTCACGTTCCAGGTGTGGCCTCACCAGCGCTGAGCAGATGGGAAAGGATCACCTCCTCCACCTGCTGGCAACATTCCTCCCAATGCAGCCCAGGATATACCATTTGCCGCCTTTCCTAGAAGGGCATATTGCTGCCTCATGTTCAACTTGGTGTCCACCGGGACCCCCAGCTCCTTTTCTGCAAAGCTGCTTTCCAGCTGGTTGACCCCTAGCGTTTGCTGGCGCAGGAGATTCTTCCTCCCCAGGTACAGGAACGTGTTGTATAGTAGCAATCTGGTAGGAAAGAGGTATTTAAAACAGGACAGAGGAAAGAATGAGCGGACGATAGCACGTGGAGATAATGAGATGCAGATGGCATTAACCTGTACTGAGGAGGATGCTGGGAGAAATGCTGGCTAGATACCTGACCGAGCACACTTTCTGTTTTGCAGTGTTTGACAAATACATGACTATTTCTGGCTTTCAAATTGAAGAGACCATTGACCGTGAAACCTCCGGTGATTTGGAGAAGCTGCTTTTGGCAGTTGGTAATTAAGTCTTAATACATCTGGAACTGGCCATCTTCGTTTCTTCTCAGGCCTCCTTAAATGGCAGTTGTTATGGGAAGTGGCATGAAAACACGATTCCTTTGTACAGTTAATCAGCTGGGATCTATTTTTGGTATTTAGAGAATAGGCCTTTATTCTTCCTTTAATAGATGGGGGGCTGGGGGGAAGCGGGGCAGAGCGTGGTAGTGAACTACACTGTGTTCGGTCGTGTAGTGAGTAGAAGGTGAGACAAAATTCTGCCTTCGTTTGTATTCCCAGCATCTCACCTAGGACAATGTCATAGCAGATTTGTAACCGGGAGTAGAATTTGATTAGCAAAGTCTCTTTTCTATTAGAAATAGACGGTGCATTCTAACTCCTGGAACCCAAAGCGGTGGTGTAGCCGAGGAACAGACTAGCTGGCAGCTGCGTACTTAGTTGTCCACGCTGGAGAGAATGAGCTAGTAACACACACCTTGCCTTGACAGTGAAAGATTGTCCTGTATTGAATAACTATCAGTAACTTAATCCTGTGCCTTTTTCCAGTGAAATGCATCCGAAGCGTGCCTGCGTATTTTGCCGAGACTCTGTATTATTCCATGAAGGTATGTGTGTGTTTTCCAGACGTCACTTCCCGTCTTCCCCCAGCTACACTTCTCTTCCTTCCGCTTGTTCGTCATTTCTTCTTTCGCTGTAAATGCCAACAGGATGCTGTATCACTAAGCATCTGCAAAGGTTTGGGGAATGCAGATCTGGGAGAGGATTCATAAGCTTTACTTCGAGTTCATTGTAAGTTTTTCAGACCCTAAATCCTTTACAGGGAGCATCAGTTTCATCAGCTGGTTTTGGACTTGGTGTTGTCATATTGAAAAATGT
The DNA here is from genome assembly GCF_028500815.1 of Rissa tridactyla. Lineage (NCBI taxonomy): Eukaryota > Metazoa > Chordata > Aves > Charadriiformes > Laridae > Rissa > Rissa tridactyla. The sequence continues at coordinate 80,947,748 of NC_071470.1, read as the reverse complement.
CTGGCTAGATCCACTGGGCCCCTTCAGCTAAATAAAGACTACAGCGTCATTAGGTGGTGGATATATTGAGGAAGTAAAGATGACTGAAACCTAAACTGTAGATTGGTGCAGATTTAGTGCTCTTTGGTTTGGAGGTGAGTATTTACAGACTGAAGGTGTAGTTAGCTTTGAAACACAGCGTGACGATTATCCATCCGGTTTTGAGAAGGAAAAGGAACGCGTTGGGGCAAAAGGAAAGAGGCTTGAACAGCTACAAAAGGCTCTGCAGGGGAATCCCATCAGCGACACAGCTGTGGTTGCGTTGGCTTCGCCTTCTCTTGGATGGGAGGTGATAAGCAGGGAAAACTGTATTTTTAACTCACAGTGGCTAATATTAATTAAAACCGAGGTAGGTAGCCTATGGGTTTCAGGCAAGTTATCAGCTTCCCTGAAGAATTCCTCCCTCCCCCTTGCTGAAAAGCACCGAGGTATGTTTGTCACCGGATCCGTGTGTTGATGAGGCGTCAGCGTGAGAATTAGCGAAAAGAGATGAAATGATAGCTTAATTCTTAAAAGCTGCTTTACAGTTTATATAAACATCACTGTAAAATCAGGTTCGGGTGGAAAATACAAAATTTTATATAAGTATGCTGAGAGCTGTATGAGGAGGATTACTTTATTTATCTGTTTGGTTTTTTTAAAGAATGCAGTAGAAAAGCGTTTCCTATAGGTTTTGGAATCTTTTACATTTCTATTATGAGGGGCCTGATTAATGTCTGCTGGTGACATCCGCCATCAGTTGAATACAAATAAAAATCATTAGGCACTTCAGATAAGAAAGATGATAATTTATTACTTTGGCAGCGAGTTTGTACTCCCAATTAATCAGTTTGGCGTGACAAAGTTCTACCATGTTCTACCATGTTACCAGATTTTACTGTCAGATCCTCCCCAGAAAGCACCGGACTCATGGCATAACTTTTGAGTAGCTTTAGGGCGTTTTTAGATGTAATCCAAGAACGTTACACCCAGTGGAAGGATTGAGTGACCCTGGCCGTTAGGCTGAAGATGATGGTTGGGGGGCTCTGCCAAGTCCTTCCTCGAGGTGCATCAGCAGGTCGGCACGTGAAATTTGTATTGCTTCAGCTTGTGGAGTCTGACTTGTCTGCGCAGGAGGGGGGTCGGGACGTCAGTCTGGCACAGCCTGCCGGCAGAGGAACTTCAAATGTTTAAAGCAATAAAGATGAATAAAAAGAGCGGGAGCGTGTTTCCGTGGCTGGAAAAGCTTTATGAAGTTGGCCTTCGTAATAAACAGCGGGATGATCCGTGGGAGGAGTTGCTCTGCCTGTGTCTTGGCTGTACGACGTTATGTGCTTTGTGTTAGTCATCATTAGGATTTACGTGCCCAGTTCCAGAACCGACTGCAATTCCGCAGTCTCAGACGACATTGAAAAGGTGATTTGCGTGGGATTCTGATCACGGCGATCAGATATACTACTGTGTAGTCCTGGAACTGGGTTATTTAAAATTTATATCGGCGTTCACGGTTGAAACCTGTGAGATGAAACATGAAATAAGAGGTCTGACCGTATGGCCCTTCGTAGAAATCCAGGGATTAGAGCGCCTTGTGTGATCAGCCCTCTGTTCTCCGCGTTGCAGTGTGAACGTCTCGTGACAATGTCCCAAATGTTGTCTCTTTGGGGGTGTTTTGAGACACCGCTTGTTGCGCTTCCCGCTTTCATGTTGCGCTCCGGTTGTTTGTATTCGTTATTTTGCTACAGCATCTGTAGAGGAAAAACTTATATTTTAATATTATTTACACTTTTCTCTTCAGGGGGCTGGCACTGATGATGATACCTTGATCAGAGTCATGGTTTCAAGAAGCGAAATCGATCTGTTGGATATTAGAAAAGAATTGAGAAAGAATTTTGCAAAATCATTGCATCAAATGATTCAGGTAACGTTGCTGTTCTGCTGTCAGGGAAAAGAGGGGTGACCGAGATGTCATTGTTTCCACCGTTTCTTTTCATGGAAGGGGGGCGGATGGGAGTAGAGCTGGACAACACAGCGAGGTCTCGGAGCAGCGGTGGTTGGGCTGCAGTTTTGTGAAGCCGTTTAAGTGGGGGGGAGACGCTTCCTACGAAAAGCTAAAGGTTTCTTCCCAGTGTTCACCAGGGAAGCAGATGCGGTTTTCTGAAACGACAATTATTCATACACCATTTTTAGCTACTGCTTCATTTCCTTTTTCTTGTCTGGGTTCCTTCTAATTTTCAGTGCCTCAGAGAGGGTGCTGGCTCTAGAGAAATAATACCGGGGTTGGGAGTCCCGGTTACCACAAGGTCGAAGTTTAAATCTTGGATTGTGGTGTGGAACCTTTTGCGCCATTGCAAAGGGGAAAGAATTTCACTGTGGAATCGGTCTGAATCATAGCCTCCTTTGAGTGGATGGGAAGGAACAAGAAGGGAAAGAGCAGCAAGAAATCCGGAGCCAGCTGTCGGCTGCAGAGTTGAAGCCAAAATCTTTTTCTTCCCCCCCCCCCCCCCAAGGAATTTTTTTTGGGGGGGGGGGGGTATTTTGTTTTATTTTGAATATTTCGATGCTGCTTTTTACGATTTCCTGTTATCGGTTCTAACATTAGGCTGTCTCAATTAGGCTGGGCGGGGTTGCTTTTGACGCTGTCAGTCAGGCCCATCCTGCTGTCCTGCGGAATTAGTAGCAGAGCTTCCCGTTAATTACGGGGAGCCGGGCTGGGGCCTTTCTAAGTGATACCAGGTGCACTTGGCACATCTAAAGGGCGTTGCTTTTGGCGCTGCTTTGGGCTTCTCCTTTCTTTGGGCTTTCTCGCTTGCAGACGAACGCGTTCTAGCATGCAGTGGGTTAGCTCAGTTCTAGTACAGCTTCTGGAAGCTTTTTGCGTTTCTGAAAGTCATGTCTGTGTAAGTAGAGCTCTAACATAAAGAGACACAGAATTTCCTGGCGGCGTTCCTGAGCGGAGAGTCATCCAAGTGGCTTTCCTGTGGGTGGGACAAATGTATAATCTGTTGGGAGTCCTCCTTGGCTGCTGCTTTTCTTCACATTTCTGCGGTTGTGACTCATGGTGACTGGTCTGTTGTATCAACAGAAAGATACATCTGGGGACTACAGGAAAGCACTCCTGCTCCTCTGTGGTGGAGATGACGAGTAATGGTGACAGTGACACAAAGGATCTGTTGTACTCCAGCTTGGCAGCCCTGTAGTTAGCACGTCTAGCTAAGTTTTTGTATCTCAATGCTTTGTGGCTGTTTGAATTTATACTAGTAGAGCACTTATTAAAAACGAGCATATTGTTATCCAAGCGATAGCCGGTCCCTCCTCTTCCTGACATCCCAACTTCCAGGAATTTCAAGTGCCTTCTGTGAGTATGCAAGAGTCGTCTTCATGGAAGATGCGTGCTGAGCCCAGAACCCGGTTCTTTGCAAGTGTTTTGCTGAAATAGGAAAAAATAATCATGTATTGCACTAATAATTTGAGGATTTTTTTTTTAATTTTTGCTTTTATTCCTTACATTTCCACTGAATGTTAAGCTAGCTCTAACATTGCAAACAAAGAAAAGATATCCTCTGTATGTAATATTTGAATGGATTTGCTGAGCGTAATACAAGCAATCATTGGAAATCTAAAGGACCAATAAATTTTTTTCCCCTCTCAGCACAGTCATATGTGGTTTTTAACAGGCAAAGATCTATTTTCCCTTTCTTTCGATTCCCCTGCTTCCTGCTTCGAAGTGTTGGTATATTTTTTCCTACTGTTACGCAGACTTCTGAGTATATATGATGTTTTGTAGCTGTAAATCCGATGTCTAGTTAGTATCTGGGTGCTGTGGTGGTGATGCTGGTGTTTAGTATAGCTGGAATACCAAACTACTGGTGCTCGCTGGGCATCGCGTTCTCATTTTGTGCCGCTTTGTCTTTTTCTTCCCCTCTAAAGCTGGGGGAAGGAAGGAGAGCTGTTTGTGCAGTGCCGAAGTGGAGCAGATAATGCTGCACTTGTAGGACCAATGGAAGACTGCTGGGATGGAAGCAGGCGAAGCAGAGATGGGAAGACAGTGATCCGTGCTTCGGGGATTTGGGGTGAGAAGAGGATGGTTGCAGCACCGCTCTCTCATCAGGTTAGCAGGGAGCAAAGCACAGTGCGAGGAAAGCGCCAGTCTGTTAAATGGGCTGCCTTAAATTCACTGCTTTAGTTCATCATTTGTGACTGGCGCTGAGAATTAAATTGACGTGTGTGAAGGAGAATAAAGAGACTTCTGCTTCACGCATTATAAGGTCTAAACGCCATGGTTCTAAACGTAGCTTATCGGTTAGTCGCATACATCCGCTGTAGAAACTGCACGTTTTAATAGTCCTGTTGAAATTGATTCTTCACAGATTATTAAGAGCTTTAAAACTTTCATATTGAATAAATGTAAAGTTTCAATTTTTTTTTATATTGTAATTCTGAACTATTACTGTCGTGATCTCTTGCTAAGAAGTACTTGGTTTCCAATGTAATATATGAAAGCTCTTTTGGTAAGTAAATACGTTAACTAAAGCCTAATCCACTCTAAAACCTTCTTTGTTTTCCGTTCTTCCGCACACGTGTGCTCACTCTTTCCTGCTCGTGCACTTGCACTGTCTTTCTCTTCCCTGTTTATTTTTGTCCAAATTTAGGACTTACAGACTTAAAACCAGCGCAACTGATTTATTTTGAAATGAGACAGTTAAATGCTTTCCTGTGCTCTTCCCGGGCAGTTTATGGAATTCTCCGTGTTATTGCTGGGTGTGTGGATGGCTGTGGGGGTGGTTTGCATCTCCACCATAGTTTAGACTCATGTAAATGGTGCTGCCGTAATCCTGCCCTGCCCTTTTCTTTAGGCTATGCGTTCCCATCTCTCCTGCGTGTTGGCACTGAAGCTCTTCTGACCCTTTTGGTGACCTGACTCAGGGCCGTGACCTGGCAGAATCCAACCAGCTACAGCCTGATGCCCCCAGCTGACTCACGGAGGCGGCCGGTGAGGGCTGCTGCTGGTGGAGGGAAGGGCTAGGAAGACGTGCAGGGGGAGAAGGAATTTTGTGGAAGGGGAGATGGGACTGAAGCTGGGTTGCTCTGGTTTGGTGTCTGCTGTCACAAACTGCACCTCACAAGAGCCTCACAATATTAACAAAGGGATTCCTTCAAATGGCTTTCTGGAGGGACAGGCCCAAATTAAGAAATTTAGGTTGAATGCGAAGTCAAAGGTGGTGCTGGAAATCCCATTGCGTGAATCTCCTGACTGTGCCTTAGCCGTAGTGTTCCCTCTTCCACTTTTGCTCAGCTGTGAGGGAGACCGGGGCGGAAGCCAGATGTCAAGAAGCCACTTAAACAAAACGTACGTAAAATATATTTGAGACTTTATGCATAAAGACTTAAACACAGTCAGGCTAGATATAACTAAGCTGTTACTGTGGTTTGTTACTGTGCCAGTTAAGAACCTTGTCTGTCTATATTGTGTTTCCCAGCTTGTCAAGAGCGATACAGTAAGTGTTTTGGAACATGATCAAATGTTTTCCAAATAATATGGCATAAAGGTAACATAAATAAATAACATAAATTCAAGCAGTAGTATTTTTATTTTGATCTTTAGGTATTTGGCAGAAAAAAAAAACAACAAACAACAAAACAAACCCTATATTATGCATTCGGATTTTGTTTTCTTTTCTTTTCTGGGATTAATATTAAGCGTTTGTTAAGTTTTCGCTTTTTGTCGAGTCTTTACAAAAACGCCGTAGCAAGGAGTGCTAATTTGCAGTCCGCTGCCCGCGAATAACGTGGCCAGCTGCACGCGCTACGAGCTTACCATCACCACTGCCTAGAAATCTTGTGACAACAGAAAGTTTTTTGGGTTTTTTTTTTTTTTTTTTTTGTGAGCTGTGAAAACGGCTGCGTGGGATCAGACGTACCTAGAGCTAGTTCTCTTCCTTGATTGCTTACTGACTTTCTTCCCCCACCACCACCCGAAGCTGTGCTGGCTCTTCTGCGACGTATCACATTTATCATCCTCGCTCCTGCTATTCATTAGTACGGGGGGGTTTTTTAATCCTTTTTTTCAGACCGCTCTGTTGCTTCAGCCCAGTAGATCCCTCTACGATCTTTGCAAAGTTGCCCCATTTTCTGCTTTCTATCTGCTCCGGAGATCAGACACGATGTTTAATTTTTCAGCCTTTTTCAGTTCCTTTAGAATTCTTAGGAAAATAGCGTCTGATCTTCCTGATTTGTGACCTCGTCCTTTCGTAGGTTGTGTTGCGTGTTTTCTGTTGGCACTGGAAATGCATCCTTCGGCGCGTGCTGTGTAAAGGCGGCTCCTCTTGTGTTTCCTTCAACGAAGGCAGAAGAATCTGTGATGGTGGGGTCGCACGTGGAGCTATTCCAGCAAAGGTTGACCATTGTTCAAACCTGATACTTATGGCTTGAATTGAACGATCTAAATTGCTGTCAGAACTTATAAATAGCAACTCTGCACAGGCGTTGTGCTAGGGGTTGTTACAGTATCAGTCATCTACAGATAGTTTTAAGATGCAAAGGGTGCAGAAGCGTTTGACATTCCCTTTTGAAGTAATTAAACAGAGAAAACGAGTTCTGACAACCTGTGCTTTCTCTAAGAAGCCTGGTTAAAATGGAAAGTAGTTCATTGATTTGTAATATTTCCAGTACTTGGGATGTAACGTCCCTTCAGGAATACAAAATATGGAATCTCCAGTTCAGAGCAATGCGAAGGTAACTTTAAAACGACAGCTGCCTATGAATTAATTACTTTCTTTGTGGCAATAGTTAATCATTGGCGTGTCTTGTTTTTCTTCTCTCCGCCTTCTGATTTTGATTTACGAAAATTAGTGTTAATTTCTGACATGGTTCTGAAGTGTGGGTAAGTCCCGTCAAGAGCAAATCGTAACACGAGCAGTAGAATCGAGCCTCGTACTTATGGAGAATCTATTTTAAAGCAAACGTCAAGAAATCAAATATCGTTGGTTTCACCTGAAGACCCTCCTCACCCTCCTGTTTCTCTCTCTCCCCCACAGAAAAGTGTTTTAGGAGATACTATTTTACTACTAGAAAGATGATACTCCTTATCTATTTTTCTTTTCATCACACTGTTACGTACAGTGTATTCAACGAAAGAAAGTGGAATTTAGTAGCTTATTTACTTGATTCATTTTTCCTCGATTTTTTTGTTGTTGTTGATGCATATAAAAACACAATTTTCTTTTATTTGGATTCACGATAAATGCTTGTTAAACAAAACCGAGCTCCGTCTTTTCTTGTGAGATCGTCCGGCCATTTAGAGAAAATATCCTGGTTGAGGCCTTTAAATCTAAAACAGAAAAAAAAAAAAAAAAGACTTGTGCTGAAGCGTAGAGTTAATTTTAAGAATTAAATGGGATTTTGTGGACGCGTATCGCTGCATCACCCAGTGCGGTGCTGTTCATATTGTTACTTTATCCCATGTCAACTCTGACAGCTGGAATTGCTCTGGGCATTTATTTACTCAAATCTGTCTTGAAAGCAGTAATTTCTGAATAAGGCAATACCACGCGTGACGAGCCTAAGGAATAATAACTGGGGTTTTTTTTCTCCTTTTTGATTTAGCGAGCCAAGCATTTACAAGTCACAGATCAGTGTCCAGTGTATTGGTGGGTGAGTCATTACGCTGAAGAGCGCGGATGATAGCTTTTGCGTTCTGAATAGCTATTTTTGGCGCCTTTTAGAAACACAACTCGGTAGCAGTCAAAAGCTGATGTTTTCTCCCCCTCCCGAAGAGGGAAGGGGCTGGGGAGAGGTGGGGCTGCTGGACCACGGACGGGATGCAAGCCGTTTCACTGCGTTTTTCATTTCAAGCTTGTTGGAGAGTGACTGAATTATGGAGAAATGAGATTAGATCAGGCCTTACCTCATTCAGAGGCCGGTTTCTCTGCTGAAGCTCTTAATAGAGATGCTGACTTAGAGGATGGGTTTTGTCTTGTCAGAAGTATAACGAAGTGCCTCGGAAATGGGACCCTTTTCAGAGCTCGGTTCATTTCTTTTTTTTCTCATTTCGTCGCTCTGACCGGAGCTATACATTTGTCTGTTCTTTAAAGAAATGAATTACCCCTCGCGTTAAAAAAGGACAGGTGGAGCGGGCGGGCTCTTCTCTTCCTCCATTTGGCATTCAGGGAGAGGTGAGGTGGCTGGGGCAAAACACGCAGCTGCTCCGGGTTGCTTTCATCAGAAATAGGAACTTTCTCCCCTGAAATGAATCCTTTCTGCATCTCGCAAGTTCTAAATGGAAAAAAAAAAAAAAAAAAAAAAAAGTAAAAAATTCAAAAACAGCGTGTCACAAATGATCTTGTTGTCAAAAAGAACCCAGAGCCTGGAATAGGTACGTGGAATGTGAGTAAAAAGCACTTTGGAGGTAACTTAGGTGTCAAGTATCTGTAGTTCATTGCTGCCGACTTGCATTTCTGACTTGTTAATGAAGGGCTTGCACCTCTTTGACTCGGTAAAGCTTTTAACCGTATGGTTACTTTTGTCCCTGTTCAGCAAAGCATCGACGGAAATGTTGTCCCCTTGTGGAGGGGTCTCTGGGCTAGGTGTCTCGTCGCGAGGGGTGCTGTGAGCCTTCCAGTCGCAACCAGTGAGTAGTAACCAGTGCGAGCAGGGCTTTGGGAGACGGTGAGGACCCAGCTGGTGCCTGCCGGAGAGGGCTGGGTGAGCATCCTGCATTCAGGGACACGTCTGACGGCACGGACTTGTTCTCTCTGCGCGGTTTTTTTTTTTTCAATTCACTAATTATTTTCCGTGAACGCAACGGCTGGAATGTGCCGTGAGGCCCAAGTTGAATCCCCAGCATTAATGACTGCGACGCTCGCGTCTTCGGCGTGGGGGGGGGGGTGTCGGTGCTCCTGGGTCTCCCCCTCACAGCCATGCCTGGCGCCTAAGGGAGGGCACGCAGTGCCTCCTCCCAGTCTGGCCAGCAAGAGTCTCCCCCCCTCCCTGGTCCAGCAGGTCGCTTACCTCATAAACCATAAAAAGGTTTTTCCCTTGTCGTGTCTTCAAGAAATATTTCCTGCAAGAATCGGCAAAAGGAGCCGATTGGAAAGGCTTGTTTCTCGCCTTTTAGTGCCTGGAGGGAAAGCAGAAGCTCCTCTGCTGGGGGGAGTTCAATTCCCATTCCCCATATGGGACAGGAGGCCGCTTTTCTCCAGGGGCTGCCTGGGCCGTTCATCATGCGGGCAGTGGATGGTGCTGTTGTTCCAAGGAATCTCGCGCAGACGATGGCGGCGCTCAAAATGATTTCATTCGCTCGCAAATCACTCGCTTAATGTTTGTTTGGGTTTTGGTTTTTTGGTTTTTGTTTTGGGTTTTTTTGTACTTTTTTTTTTTTTTTTTTCCAGATTGCTTTCTCTGGTTTCCTCAACCTCTACAGCGTAGGTCAGGCAATTCAATATTTTTTGCTGTTATATTTTCAGATTCCTCGAATATAATCCTGTTTTCAGTGTACAATGAGAGCGCGCTGTTGTGTGGGGAATAATAAACTATATACTTTATTAGGAGTAGAAGCTGGGATTATGTACATGACATCTTAACATCGAACGTTTACCTTCTACAGCCTGAACATCCACAACGTCTGCTATTCCTCCCCGGTCGCAGTTGCGAGAAGTTAGAAAATAAATTTTTGTCAAACTTAACGCATTTAAAACTTGGGAGTTTAGCGGAACAGATTTTTTTTTTTTTTTTTTTCTGTGCGGTATTGTTTTCTGTACAGAGGTTTCTAACTTCCAGCCCCTGGATTCTCTACCGTGTTGGAGTCGGCCCGTGACATTCTTTCGTACCTTGCAGGCACCAGCGTAACTGCCCTGCGCTGTGCAGAGGAACCGAAAGGCCATGGAGGATCCGAGATTTTAGAAAGTTACCATATAATTAGCAGGAAAAACTCATTGCTCTCGGGGAGTGGAAATCAGTGGGAAGACGAGGGTTGGAATTTTTTTTTTTTTTATTTTATTTTTTACATTTCAAGCAGCTGTGGTCACGGAGGTGACAATTGTACAACGCGAAGAAGATTCTCCGAGCAGGAAAGAGGAAGGGTGCTGTAAGACACGGGACTAATCCAGTCTGCTGCCACAAGAAAACTTTGGCCGTTTTTTTCTTACAGGTTCCGTTAGTCTGAGGATTCATGCGGCTGGCTCCTTTCTGTCAGATCTAGCTGCTAATCGGCAAGCGCAGAGCTGCTGATCCGTGCCCCAGCGTAACTGCTGGAGAGCTTTTGACGCCCAGAGGAAAAGCATCTGTCTCCTGCCAGAAGGAACAGTAAAATAAAGATGCTCAGGTTTTTCTGCAGTTTCATAGCAGATGTTCTAGATTCGAGGGCTTAAATGCTGCGGTATTCTGGGTATGCAAAAGTTTCAGCCCAGGTCCACAAAAATAGTATTTAGCATTTATTTTCTATTGATACCTCTGGGGAACGGGCTCCTAAACCCTCTTGGATCTACAGCATGTGCTAATGGAATTTCACCCACAGAATACTCTAATAGCTCTAACTTTTTGGCTACTTCTAGCCTTAATTTTAAATAGGTAGCAGTGTTGTGGGACAAGAGGTCCACGTCTCGGTCATTCATTTACAAGCATCTATGAAGCGTGTCACAACGGTAAGGAAGAAAAGAAAGCCAGCCTGTGGAGGTGAGTATTTCCACACACCTTGGTATAAATGTGCTTTCCTCTTACCCTTCCTGTTCTCAAAGCCGCCTTCGGTAATAACAAGCTACAGGCTGCATATAATGAGGCCTAAAAGGCACAACAGCGTCTCTGAAATCTAGCGAAAATGTCATTGGAAGTCTTATTATCTGCCAACTGTTCGTCCCAGCTTATGTTCTGTCACGCTGACTGCTTTGTCTTTGTGGGGGGAAATATTAAATCAGTGAAGTTACCCTGTGGATGCCTGGAGAGCTTCATTAACTATGTTTTACCATTTTATCTGTGCTCGCCCTTCTGACATTTTATATTTACTTTGAAAAAAAACCAGTCCTCTGATGACAAAGATGGATGGAGGAAATTATGAGTTCATAAATCCTGACTATACTGGCACCACAAAGTGAATACGAATACTTAAAAAAAAAAAAAAAAAGCAATAATTTTTAGTGTGTTTCAACAACGGCAGCTTAGAAGTGGAACTGATTTGACGGTGTTGCCGTCCACTGCTGCTAAGAAATAAACTCAGTAAGCCAGCGTTTAATTACAACTTACGCTTTTATTGTAATCACCACCTCAGTAGCCGCGTTCGCATTGCGTGCAGACCCAGATTGCGGGCTTTACTTGGAACGGCCTCTCTCAGGTCATTCCTTACTAGACACAGCCAAAATTTTCCTTAGCAGTGCTACAGACGTCGTTGACGTGACTTGTTGAAGAGAAGAATTGGGCTGGGTTTTTGGTTCCCTCCTCCCCGCCCCCTCCTTTCCTCCTGCTCTACGTTAAGATTTGTAAACATTTGATGGATCCTGTTGTCTTCAGGTAATCTAACTTGCTGCTTCGTGAAGAGCATGTGCAGTGGTTCTCCCAGCTGGGTATAAAACATCTGTTAACCTTAAGGATATAATATAACAGCCACCTCGTAATGCCATTTACAGTGAGCTGAAAGATACTGACGTCCATCAAAGCCATCCTCTGGCTAGAGGAAATGAAAAACAGTCAAAATGACGGCTTGATTATTTAACCTGTTTACATAATGTTTTGCCTCAGCTCAGAACCCGCTGTGTCACCTTCACTCGAGGCTGAGGGATCTTCGTCTGTATTTATTTGGAGTCTCCGTCTGCCTGATCTATTTTCCTAGGCTCTTCTCTTGCGGAGCCCTCCCGGCACGCGTGGTTCAAGGTAACGCTGCATTTCCACAGGAGATAACTTGTCACGGTTCGCTTCAGTCCACGTGCAGGTCAAGCCCTGATGTTATCGTGGCCTGTAAGCTGTATCTGCTGCTTAGAGACCAAAAGGGTGTAGGGACAGCTGCTGAGAAGAAAAATGACTGGCGGGGAGGAGGGATGAGAGAAGACTGCCAACTGCGAAATGACCAGGAGAGGACGAGTCGTCATTTACTGCCGGGGTGGGGGGCACCCCCAGCACCTTGCCAGGTAGTTAAGTTTAGAAACAAAAGGGAAGGAGGGGGAAAAAAAATACACACGACACGATTAAATTACGGAACTTGCTGTTACATGGGGCTACGGAGACCGTGACTATAAACAACACTCGTAACATAGAAAGACAAGTTCATGCAGACAGGCCGGCTGGTAGGTTTTAAACCAGATAGAGCTTCTCGTTCACGCTGTTCCCAGCTGCTTTTTCTGGAGGTAGCAGGGAGCTCTGTACTTGTGCTGTTTCCGATGCTCTTTCATGACCGTTGCCGCTGGCAACCAGTTACTGGATTAACTGGCCCATCCTCTGAGCCAGGGGGCAGGTTTACATTCCGCCCCCCCCCCAACCTTCCTCCTTGGCTAGCAGTTTGCCTTCCCCAGGACTGCCTGCTAAACCGCTTGTTAAAAAAGCAAAATATTCTCCTAAGACTTTCTCCACGCAAGGAAGTGCTGCATTTGTCAGGAAGGTGTTAATGAACAGCCCCTTGGGAGTGACCTTGACGGATGCCTGGAGGAGCTGAAGTGATTCGGCTCCGTCAGGAGTGTTGCAGATGTGGCTGGCCCTGCCTTTGGGAGGGGAGAAGACAGGACAGCTTTTCTCAACCGATTTTAGTTGAAAACTCACCTAAACCTATTTGGGAGGGGGGGAATAATCAATGACAACGAAGGAAAGCTTTGACTATGCATCCATTTCTCCCCCCGGACCCCCTCCCATTTTATTTGTTTGCACGGGGGCGTGCGTGCGTGTAGATGAATGAGACCTTTCTAATAGGCGCTCGCAGTGGTTTGTTACGCTGTATTCTGGGATCGGTAAAAGAGCCCCGATGGCTCCAGGTGCCTACCTCTTCTGCGGTGGGAAGGGGGGAGAAGAACATCCAGCGGCCCGTCTTTTGCGGGGCGAGGGTGGTGGTGAGGAGGTCCAGGCATGTGTCAGTCTCGCCCGAGCACCTACAGGGTTTGGGCACTGGCTCCCAACCCTTCCTTCCGCGTCTCCCCCGAGCTCGCTCACTCGCAGGGCTGGATGCAGCGTTGTGGTTTCCTTACTGTTCACGAAAACGCGCTAACCAGAGTTTCACTACTAGTTTTTTTTTCACAACCACACCAAACCGAAAGAGGTTAAGTGGCGCGACTGCCTTCTCTGTTATTTCCTTTCTGGATACGGCAGGAGACGCCTCAGTTCTGCAGGAGTTTGGGTTGAAGCAGACTCCTGCCGGTTGCTGGTCGCAGAAGCAACAGGCGAGGAGAGGTGTCCCACCGCGCCGCGCTCTCGTCCGGGGCTTGCGCTTGTCTGCAGCAATGCCAAATACTGATAGACGGTCAAGACCTGACATCAGCAGAAGCAGGTCTGTCTCTTTCTTTTTCCCATTTACGCATTTCAGAATGCCCACAGCTCTCTTTGCAGGACACTGAACTTGCCCGGCATCTTACAGACAGGCCTGTGACGACCACCCGAGGGGATAAATGACTAAATGCTACTTATAACAGCCAGTGGGAACAGCCACGTTTATTTTTTGACCATGTACGCACTAAAAGCTGTAACTGTTCCTCTCCAGCTGCATTCCCTTCTTTCTCCACAGGCTGATTGCTCAAGGACATACTTATTGTTGAAGGCCTGACGGTTTGGTTTTTGAGCGCACTTCTATGAGTTTGTGAACGCAGCTCCCCCAGTAACAGCGAGGTTAAGGTCAAATTGTCGGCAGCGTAGAGCTTTCAAAGCCTCCTGAGACAGTGGACTTGTTCTTTTTTTAAAATGAGAACATTAAACTGATAGATGCGAGAGTTGTAGTGTAAAAGGAGCGATATTCGTGTAGCCAGAAGTGTCGGTTTGGCTGTAGGGTATTTGTCATGGTCAGTATTGGCAACACCTAAAGTTTTCATGGCAGCAGGTTGGTTTTAATACAGTCAAGTTTATATTTGTGGGGTTTTTTGTTCACGTTGTAACGGCTGCTTCGAAGACACAATCTACATTTTCAGTCTGAGATAGTAAATGCTTAGAAAGGACAGAGACATCATTTTGTTGTAGAGCCCGGTCTTACTGTGCTGGAGTAATACGAGCTCCTGACAGGGATTGTCCTCCAGTCGCAGCGTTCTGCTCCCTCAAATTTTCTTTTTCCTTTATAAAACCTGCTCTCTGGAGCAAGGGGGTTTTGCTGTATGACATGATCGAGCTCAACAGGTGTCTATTTCCCCAAAGAGGTTCTCCAGACGGGGACTCCCCTGGTATCTCTTGGATGTTTTGAAGGTCATTTCTGTTCCCAGTGGTGGGAAACCAATCTTTTCAAAGGGCGGGATCCGCTCCATTTCCCTGCGGACTCGGTGGCCAGTAGCTGCTTGGCGACACCGTGGCCCTGGCAAGGAAGGGGCAGGAAGGGACGACCTGCCTGAGTGTGTTGGGCCAGTGGCTACTGGCACTGCCTGGCACAGGAGGGACCTGCACAGTTCACCTTAAATATTTGAGAATCTTGTGTATGTTGATTGCAACACTTCAGAAACGTTCACAAAACCTGAACTTACTCTGTCTGACTCGTGGATTTAAGCGCACAAGAACAACACTGGAAGATTCTGATGCGGTTTAGGCTTTAAGACACCTTGTTACAGAGTCCCACATCAGAAGGAGTAGTTGGGTGGCGACATGCATTCGAGATACAGGGTTAAAATTTGAAATTCGAACAGAACCACCTGGTACGGAGGCTCCGAGGACTCCATGGGTGAGTGCAACTGGAATTGACTGACAACTAGAAACTGTCTGGACCGTAATTGTTAACGTTCATTCCATTTGAAAAAGCTCTGGATGTTCTTTTCCCTGGGAGCCGTAAGCTCTGCCTTCCCTAAAGTACAAGCGTGGCTTTCACAGGAAGAGGCAAGCTTGAAAATAAGTGGCTTGCTGGTTTGCTGGTCGGAAGTTCTTTTTTTCCTTTGCTCCCCTGAAAATAGCAAAGTCGAAGCGTACCTCGCCTGCAGATTCAAAATTAACCTTTGTCCCTAAAAGGACCTTTGAGCATGCTTAATTGTGCACCTCTTTCTTTCACCTAAGATTTGCTGGAAGATTGTGAGGTTTTGTAGACAAAAAGAATGTCCGTGGCAATACTGCAAGTACCCCGTCCACTATTAGTGAGAATTTGAGTGAGGAGAACAATCTACAGCAAAGGATTATCCCTGTCTAAAGTCTGGAGGTACGATTTGACTTCAGCCTTAGATCAGAGCAATTAAGGTATTCAGGGTATTATGCTTCCCCGACGTTATCCTGGGAAACACTGACTTGGGGACATTTCGTTCCTTCCCTGATGTCTCTTTGCTCCAAGGAGGGATGTGATGTGTGTGTTTGCCGGCTTGCACGGACACCTGGGATACGGACAAGGAACGGTGGGTTTGGATTTCAGAAACGTGCCGTTAGCCCTGGAGAATGCAGCGTGGCAAAGTGGTTAGAGGGAGAGCGCTGGGATTTCGGGTTAAATTGTGTCAAGTTCACAATGACAGAAAACTGTAGTGTTGGCAAGTTTCATGAGAATGGGGCGATGGAACAAATTAAGACTTTATGGCACCGCAAGATCAGTTTTTGATCGCCTTTCATTCTCGTTCGATCCTCAGGTAATGGAAACCTCACAGAACACTGTGGCTGGCCTGAAAAAATTTGCTGTGGGCGTCAGACTGAGCGAGCTTACTTTTTTTTTTACTCCTCTTTCTCTAGCAAGAGTTCCACTGACAGAGCCGATGTTATAGAAACTCACAGAAAGGAACAGAGAGAAATAACGTCCGTTTTGAACTGTCAAGTCATTCAGAAAAGTGCCAGGTTACTGTTTAGTACTTACGAAAGAGAACCGAATGCAGCA
This sequence comes from Rissa tridactyla, assembly GCF_028500815.1. Taxonomy (NCBI): domain Eukaryota; kingdom Metazoa; phylum Chordata; class Aves; order Charadriiformes; family Laridae; genus Rissa; species Rissa tridactyla. The sequence continues at coordinate 80,931,790 of NC_071470.1, read as the reverse complement.
CCCTGCCAGTACGTATGTACGTATCTATGCCTAGGAGTACGTAGGTAGCCTTAAGCAGCACAGGTGCAGTCCACTGTTTCTCGTTGGCCTGGCCGGGGGCTCCGTGGCTCTCCCTGAGCTTGTCGCTTCAGAAACCAAAATAAGCGGGAAGGGGGACTGTGCTAAAAGTCCGGGCGGGAGGCGTTTGTGCGACAATCGCGACTTCTAGTGCAATAAGGAAAAATAGTTGCTGTAAATAAGACACGATCGTATCTACGCCTCAGGCTGACTTTGGATTTTGAAATCAAAGCAGGTAATGATTTTAAGAATTAGTGAACTAAAGGAGTGACTGGGATCCTGGTAACCGATGTAAATGCGGGATTCTTCTTTAACCTTTGTGTTTCCTTCTGAAGGTGTGGCTACCCGCATCTTGGTCCTTTCCGCCAGATTTGTGCTTTCTCTGTTGCTAGTTGGGGTTTGGCATTGACTGTGTTTACTAAGAAGAAACAGAAACACACAATTGGTTCGAACAGGTCGGAGGAGCGAAGACAACACTTTTAACACTGTGTATCATTAACGGAACTTTTAATAGCTGTGCTCATAATTGCTTTAGAGATGCACTGCCAGCTTCAGAACGTGATGCCACTGAAGGGAACCTTCAAGTTACGGATAGTTAAGTTCAGAAAACGTCAGTGATTCTTAGGCAGAGGCAGAAAAAAAAGTAAATACTGAAAATCTACAGTGAAGCTGCTTAAATGCTTAATATCTGGTCTGGGGCGTGCCCAGAAATGCGCCACTCCTGTCATAGCTCAGTCAGCTCTCCCCCGGAAACCCAAACAGACCTGGCAACAAAGGTGTAACCCATGAGAGCCTTTCCCCGAGCAAAAATGGAATTTTGTCCTTTTTGTGGTTGAGAAACGGAAGCAAAAGCCTAAGTATCTTGTCCGAGTTCAACACAGCAAATCAGTGATGGTTTCCCCCTTTCTGGCATTGCGGGTTATTAAACCAACAAAATGCCCAGAACGCTACAGAGATGGTAACTGATGACTCGTGGGGTGTCAATGTTGTGTGACGCGAACTGCTAATGGTCGTGTGGCATGTGGGAACTCTGCCTGGAAGTCAGGAAGATGTAGAGTTTTGTTGTCTTATCCATCATTTCAATGGCAATACTGTTATGCACAGAGGAGGAAAAAAAAAACCTGCTGAGCTGGAAAATATACTCAACGGATACTTTTTCCGCATGAGGTCTTATTCAGCTGTTGACTCACTTTTGGCATCAGCTCATCTGACTTTATTAGGATATGTAATTTAGTTCCTTCTGTGTAATATACTTAATAGAGCTTGATAAAGCTAAATGGATAGTCTACTTTATGGATCTCCGCTGTGTACAACTGGAGAGAGATCTTAGGTAAGTGTTGAACAAACTCATAAATCAGCGGCAAATTTTGAAAATTCTTATCTCTTGTCAGGCTTTTCCCAGCGGAGGGGGGGTCTTGAAAAGAGGGCGTAAGGACAGAGTTCCCTTAGAAAATTACTGATGGGTAGAAGTCACTCGGTGCTAAATGTGGGGGAAATAGCAGAGAAGCGAAGAAGAGCTTTCTTCATACTCTCCGACAGGGACCTGCGCCCTCGGAGTCGGTATCGCCGCCCGCGTGGAGGAGAAAAGTTCCTGGGCTTGATATTAATGGTGAGCTGTGAAGACAGATGGAGCTGCTCTAAGGAGAAACAGCTCCTCGATTAAGTAATTCAGGCGTCATAATTTGCCAGAATATCTTCCAGGAGATTTCAATAGCACATCGATGGGCAGAAATCGGACCTTAAGAGAGTACCGTAAGTGTTACACAGATACCGTGTATTACGCAGGTACCGTTTCAGGGGTGGACCGCCATAGAGCACGTCTAACAAGATGCTACAACCTTTTAATGACATGAAGACCCCTGAGAACTTGGGATCGTGTGGGATAAACGCGTGGCTTCTAGCACGCTTGAAGAGGCTGTTTTCAGTAAAATCTTTTTTGCAAGCTGTCTTAGAATTACTCTTTCCTTAGATACCGTTACCACTTGGGCATCCATTTTCTTACAAAATTGAAGTTAACCTGCTGCTTTTCTTCTGCTTCCTCTGGGCAGGAGGAGCAGGGCCGTGGTGGTGCCTCCCGCCTTGGGGCTCCGCGGTGGGCGGTGGGGCCCAATCTGCCAGCCCCCCCAAGGCACCCCCCCCCCCCCCCGCCTCTTGCCTCCCTCTGTCAGGGCTGCGGGTTTTTTCCTGCAGTGAAGCTGCCGGCCTTGTCCTTCCCACCCGGGAGCCGTCTCTTCTCTGTGGCGGTTTTCTGGGCCGTGCAGATACTTGGGACTCTCCTCTCCGCCCCAAAACCGCGTCCTGTATTTTACTTCACTCCCGGCGAGTCCAGTGCTTTCTGCCTCGTCTGGTTATTGGCATCGGAGCGCTGAGCAGCCGGGCAAAACGGTCTCACGTGTGATGATGACTTTTAAAATGCGTGAGAATCCGTGGCTGTGCTATAGCAGCAACTTCCTCCCAGTAACCGAGAGCAGAAATTTACCCTGCAACGGCTGCAGTTCCTCAAGGCTTTGCTCCGGTGGGGGGTCCCTCAGGCAAATTCCTATTTAAATAATTACCTGAAACGCAAAGGTGACTTTTCCTGAAAAGATAAATGTAGATATCAATAAGGCCTTTCCTGGTTGATGGTTGATTTCCATTTCTTTGCTAGGACTTCTAACATGCGGTCACAATTTATATTTTAAAGAGATTTTGGGGCTGTAATGCAGTGTACTTACTCAAATATGGAGCTGCAGAGAAGAAAGAGGGAAGGAAATGAGAGAAGAGACGGGAAGTCATGAAAACAGCGGAAGAAAAGAGATCTGGAAGATGTTAACTTTTTTGTATTTCCGGTGGAACGAGAAAGCTGCTTTATTTTGAGAGGAGAGGTGAAAAGTTTTCCGGGCAGAGGGCAGAAAGAAACGAATGTATGCATTTACACGATGCTCTGAAAAATGAGGTGGAATAATGAATCAAAATCGTCTTTTTTTTTTTTTTTTTTTTATTGTTTTGCTATTGTAATGTGTATTTCACTCTAGTGATCTCTGTGAGTTCCGGTACACGAGGCTGTACGGTGGTACCACAAGAGATTTTTATTCTTTAGCTTCCAACCTTCTGGAACGTTGAAACAGAAATCATTTAATGGGTGGCAGATATTTTGCCTGCTCGGTGAAACTCAGCTCAATAAATAAGCGCAGAGAAAAACCGCGAGGGAGACTTCACTGGAGACTGAGGAAACGTGGTATTGTTTTGTATGAAAAGTGTTAGAAAAACACGAGGAGATATTGGATTTTCTAGATCGTTGTATAAAAACAGCTGAAACAAACACTCAGAAAATGAAATGCTGGTACAATGCATAATAAGGGAGATTAAATTAGGTTTTATGATTAAATTTACATGAATTGATACCGTGTATATTAAGAAAGCTCTTGGAAATCAAGGACTGAAGTTTGACTTCATAATGTGAAAAAAAAAAAACAAACAAAAAACCAACCCAAAACACAGAACATGGTACCCTTGGGGTATTTATTGTCTTCCGTACACCAAGGTTGGGGAAAAGACCTTTTTTTTTTGCATTTTTTTAGTCTGTCTTAATTTATATTCCTTCAAAAAGGTTTTTTGGTGGGTTTTTTTTTTTCAGGGGGGAAGGACTGGGGGGGGAGGTGTTGTTTTTCTCTTTCCAGTATTTAGATGAGGCAAATGGAAGCCTCATGGAAACAAAACCAAAAGGCTGAGAGATTTGTTGCTGGCTCAAATTAGTCCGAACCAGAACGTAACTGGTGAATTAGTCACTCAGTAGAGCAGAGAAAATTAGTTTGTTAATTTGGATGTATCTGAACAGACGATTCATAGAATTCTTGGCCTGGTTTTATGGTAAGCGTATGCAGAGTTAATTAATTGTTGTCGTTTATCGAAGAAGTGAGCTCACGATCTCTGTGAGAGAAGGCTTGAAGCAACGACTTTGCACAGTCAAAACTTGCAAACGCAAAACGGCTTTATGATCTTTAGCGGAGTTATCGAATGCCAGCTGATTCGCAAGATTACAATTTGAGAATCTGAAAGGCTGAAAATGGAACAATTAAACCGAAAAGCCACGCGAAAATGCGTGTAAAATGGCGGGAGCTGTGTCTTGCCGCTGAAGGCAGGCCAATTTGAATCTTGGAGCTAATCGGCACCCAGGAGCTCTGCTCCCTGCAGGGTGCCTCGGTGGCAGCATGCCGTGTTGAGTGGTCACCGTAACAACAGATCGATGGGTAAAGTTGAAGTCTTGTTGGACAGAGGGGTCTGTAGCTGTGCCTTTGCTCTGTTCTTGTGTTAAACGGCGACACCTATTGATTTGCTTAATGGATCTGATGAGTTAGAGCGAAGTTCACAAAGAAACCCAAGGGACGTGGACGGTAGCCAAATCTGCAAACCTCCCTACGCACCTACACATGGGGAAGGTCGGTCCGTGCTCCTCAGCTGAGAGCGTGCTGAGCGGGAGCCGGCTGACTGGTGGGAGGGAATGCCGGAGAGCGGGGCTGAGAGCGTCCGAAATCTTGCAGCATTGAGAGTCTTTGGCCCCTGAGGCTGGGCTGGAGCCTGGTGCCTTTTGGAGAACAGATTGAGATGTATAACCTGGATCATCCCTCTCTTCCAAGTGGGGACTCGAGTCGCTCTTTTGTTGAAAACCAGATGAATCTCCATGCTAAAGAATATGTCACGTTTACGTGACCTCAACGTAGTTAAAATTTTGCGCAGCAGAGGGAAAACCTGATTAGTTTCTTCTTTGTGCAGACGTATCTGTGTTTGTAACGCTTAACTCGGAAGCATCTCTCTTCTCGACAGCAGTGAAATTGATCTCACTATTTGATTTATATGAGACTTTCTTGTTTACCGTGGAAAGCCGTATGTAGAAGCGGAAAAACGGCTTCCTGCAGGTAAACCGGGGCTAATAGCTTCCTAGAGCTTTTGCATTTTGCCAGTATATTCTGTAAAATATTGTTTGTCAGACACAACACAAGAAGCACTTTAGATTTCTGGAGCTTTAAAAGGAAAGGCACAGTAAATACCTCTTACCGGTATTCCTTGCTTCTCTAATATGATACGCTTCTGATCTGCTTTTCAATTACTTTTTCTAATTTGGCTGGCGGGCCCCTATCAGTGAATTAGTTTCTCACGAAGCAGCGGGAACCTTAAAGGTTTTCTCCGAGACGTCTCGTTTAAAATACCATTTCCGTCTGCAATACGGATGACACCAAAAAAAAAAAAAAAAAAAAAAAAAAAAATCAGGGAAAGCTGCATACTCGCCTAGCATACCGTCTGTGCTGCTGTCACCCTCCTGGTAATGACACGGGGCCTTTCCTGCTGAGAGTTCCTACGTGTGTCGCAGTGCTATTGGTTTTTCTTATTCTACTCGGCAAAACTTTCTGAAGTGGGTTGTTTTTTTTTTTCTGTTTTGTAAAATATTAGGCATTTACCAAGACATAGGAAGACGTAAGGGAAGTTGACGTGCGAGGAGACAAAGCAGCACACACGCACGGACTAAATCCGCATTCTCCTGCCCAATTTTTTTTTTTTTTTTGGACTCCTTTGACCCCTCTCAGGTACATTCTTATCCTCTTTGCCTTACGTCTTGCCTCAGCGTTGCAGCCAACCTGCCCTGCCAGGCCTTTCGTGCCTGCTTTTCGGGCAGGAAGACAGGAACGTTGTAAAACGTTTAATGGCAGAGCCCCAGCTGCGCCGCCCCACATCCACCATGGCATTTCAGGGCACAGCAGGGTTTGGCACGCGGTCAGCGGCCCCTGGAGTTTGCGATGGCCACGGCTGCCGTCTGCGCAGTGGAGAGGAGATGGCACACCACCTTCCTGTTTCAAACAGAAGCTCTTACTTGGCCCATTTGTTCCCTCCCATTAAGTCTTCACGCGGCAGTTGTGGATTCATTGCTTTTTTCATTTGCTCTTTTCAACTGGATCTCAATAAAACTCCGCTCTGCAGAGTTTCAGCCTTCCCCTTTGCTGTCCCTCCTACCTGTAGGTACGTGGCTTAATTCTTAAAGATCTAATATACGCTTCCTTTCTCACCTGCCCAATTCCCCTGTGGGAAGAATGACTCGGACGCCGCGGGCCATGTGCTGATCAGCTGAATTTCGATGTCTCCTGTATGGAAGGACGATTCATTTTCATCCCTCTATTGCAGGCTTCTTGCACTGTCCTCTGAATCACCTGCTACTCGTTTGGTAAGACAAAATAGACAGAAATACCAAGGCATTCCATGAACAGTAGACTGAAGCCAAGTTTCATGTGAACTTGTACTCTTGTCCCTAGGAGAAACTCCTGCTCTTTATATTCCCGATGGCTGCACCGCTGTCTCAACAGCGTCTTATGTTCGCCTTCATGCTCTCATGGTCCCTCTGCTGTCTTCCATCTACTAGCTGGGCAAGGGGCACCATGTGCTCTGGTCGTTTCCAACTGTGTTGACTGCTCAGTGTGCGTGAGTGTTTACATATATTTTGAAACACTTAGAAATACGATTAGCTTGGAGACCTCTCTCTGTCCAATCTGTTGGCTCAATTGTTTCATAAGTTATTGTTGGTTTGGGAGCTGGTGGCAAGGAGTAATAGGCAAAGAAATGACATTGCGTTGCATGATTTGTGCCTCATTTCCACAGGGTTAGCAATGAAACTACTCTCGGGTATACATCTACAAAGATGCGTAGGCACACGAGCTTACAATATTTACCTGGTCTTTGATCTCATATTAAATTTACATAGAAAGGGAGCTTTGGAGGTCACATAGTCCAACCCAGGACTAGTTTTAAAGTTAGGGCAGGTTGTTCAGGGACTTGCCCAGCTGAGTTTTGAATACGTCCAAGAATATCCCCCAGCTCTGCTGAACAGTCTGTTCCAATGCGTAACTGCTGTCGCTGTAAATATATATATTTTTTTATTTTTTTTTTATTACGGCTAGTCAGAATTTTCCTTGCTGCAGCGTGTGCCCATTTGTCTTAATCTCTGCTTTTAAATTTCTTTTGCTCCAGAATCAGTGATTACATCTGTCTTCTGTTAACGGGGACAATTTTTGAGCACCGTTTATGGGATTAGGCATATCCGCAATGCACAGCCTCGGTGGAAAGCCTAGGACATGACATCTTCACGTGGGTCCCACCAGATGCTTCTGTATCAAAGCCGATGTGCGCTAAACAGCTAGAGACTGAGTAGGCTCACCGGTCCTGCCGTTCAGATTAAAGAAGTGGTTATAGCTACTCCTTCGCTTCTCTTCCTGGATCTCTTTCCTAGGAAGCCAACACAGAGGAACAGGCTTTCACACTGATGTCATGTGGGACTAGGACACAGCTGGATCCGGGGGCAATCAGTAGAGGGCAGGAGCAGGGACCAACAGAGTCTGGCAGCTGCATGGTGACCCAACTCGTGAGCTTGAAGTCCCAGCCCTTTCTCTAGCGTGTTGAAGAGCAGCGAGAGGCAGAGCTTTACGAGGAGACTGAGGTAGGGGAGGAGATACTGAAGTGCTCCCAGGCCAGTGGCAGAAGGGAGCTGGAATCCTCTTGTCGCCCTTCTGGGGGCAACGTGTTACCCTTAGGAAAGGGGGAGGAAATTCTTCTGGAGAGGAAAGGAAAGAGCAGGAGTTGAAAAAGGTGGTAAGAGAAAGTGGTTACAAAAAGTGGTAACGGTTAAAGGATGAGAGAATGAGAACAGGATTCTACAAAGCACAGGCAGAGTGGAGAAAGGAAGACAAAGGGGGAGAGAAAGTCACTAAATATTAAAAAGCATGCAAAAACTATCAAGAGCAGGAGAGCAAACTCTAACTTTGGGTTCTTTATTATGCTATTACAAATAAAAATGTACAAACACTTCATCGTCTGTAAGCAAATGCTGTGAAAAAAATGGCTTGTTTCTGGTGAAAAGCAAAACAATAAAACGGTTTTCCTTAAAAAATGAGTAAGCAGATAGATTTGATTAAGGAAAACGAAATCCATACAACAGAAGTAGGGAATGCAGCTGTAAAACTGGGGTGAGATCCGTAAGGTATCATCTTGTGCTCACATTTGCACGCTCTGTCTCTCTTGCTCTCACCTTGGGCCCTTCGGGTTGGGTTATGATGCCATAGTCTTTACATAAATCCCTTTAAATGCTAGCTTTGACTTGTCTTCAAGGCATTTTTGACTCCGGGCTTTCTGAAACAGAATGAATTCCGGCAAAATTTTGAAAGAGAGTCACACTAGCTAACTCTGGATTTTGAACCAGGGAAAACAACGCTAAAGCAAAAGGAATCAATCAATCCCATTTCTCCAGTCTCCCCCCTGCTGCTGCGGGGGGACCTAATTCAGGATTTTGTATACGAGCTTGCAACTGCTTAGAGGAAGAAAAAGTAGCTCATGCTTTTTACTGGAAGAAATTAATGCTGGCTTTCTTAGCTGTCACAGTTTTATGGATGCCACATAAAGGTGTGAGTAATATTGTAATAACGGCGCAGCAGGAGAAGGTGGCGCGTAGTAAGGTGGTGACAATTTCATGTGTATTCCGAAAATGTTCTTACTGTAAGAAGGGGAAAAGAAGGGGAAAAAAAGCTGGTCGTCTGGGGTTTTTTTACCCCCACATCAAAGTGTCTGACGTCTTCAAAAAGGTCTGGCCGAGTCTTTGTTTCTCTTTGTGTGAACAAAGGTGTCAAATGCAAAAATGTCAATAAGTTCTTTCTATTGCCTCATATTGGCTGACTAATAAGCCAAGCTTCAGTAGGCATTATTAATGAATAGAGAGAAATGACTTCCTGCTTGGTGTGTATCCAAAGCGGATCGCAAATAATGCCGCACGTTTTCTCTTATTTTCTCCCCTTGAATTTCATTAAATGACTTTTCACAAAGTTGTGCAGATGCCTGTAATGAAACCGAACGCAAATGACGCAAATTGCTAATCACCATAACGCGGGATGCTAATCTGGATGGTGACTCTATAAAGGGAAGTAACCAACATATGGCTCTAAATGGTAGACACTGTGCCCTAATTTTAATATTTTTTTTTTTTTAATTCGAGGGTATTTCTTGAGCTGTCTGTTTAAACCTGACTGTACCAAGCAAGTTCCTAGGGTAGCTGCAAAAGAGCTACTTGCTGTTTTTCTCTTCTGTAGGTTCCCCCCAACTCCATGTTACGCCGTGCACAGCTCTCTTGCTGTTGGCGTGCTGTTGGCAATTCCTGCCTGAGTCGTAATGAATAATCCAAAATTAAATTCCGGATAAAGAAATCTGTTTATTCGGGCTGTGGGTAAAGGCAGCCGTTGCGGTGGTTCGTTTTAGACAGGCACTGTAGGCAATTTATTTTGGAATTTGCTGGCTGGCATAGAACAGGCGTAAAAGGATGAGGATGGAAGAGGTCTTGGGGAATCTGCAGGATTTACCGGTGCTGCTCTGAAAGGATGTCACGCGAACTCCCAGCGTTTCATAGAGATGCGAGCAGCCTGACCGGCTGTCTGCTTCCTTACAGCTGCTGTGAAAAGTGCAGGCTCTCCCTCATGCAGGCTTTGTGTAGAAACTCCTTCAGTTTTGCAAAAAACGAACGTTGACTTCAGTCCTGCACTTCTGGTTGTGTATGTTTCTTTGGTTCTTAATCAACAAAACCTTATCTACGTGTTGTTTTTCTTTACCCTGGCTTTTCTATTCTGGTGCATAATTCGGCATTCATATTCTGGGGCATAATTTTAAGGAAAGATGATCCAGAAGTTGTTTATTGAAGTAAAGCCACTGAAGAGAGCACGTTCTGTTACACTTGCTGACTTACTGGAAATGTCATCCCAGCTGGTGTGAAAAGTCCTGTGGCTTCAACACCCTCTTGCTATTTTAGATGCTTGCTGTATCCTGCGCCTTTCAAAGCAGAAAAGAAGAGACTCTCAGATCTGCGGCAGGTCTCTGTTTTTCAAATGGCTTAAAATAAGACTGCAATAAATTATTTGGTGGCTGGATTCTTTGTGTGTGCGCTGAGTTCGGGTTTTGTTTGTTTACTAAAGTGAGGCTATTTCCTGAGACTTTAGAAAGCTGTGATCAAATATTCAAAGCCAGCGCTACAGAAGGAAAGGAGAACGGCTCCACTGTTTGTAATTAGCCCCTGGAGTTTGCATCGGAGCCCTCCTGATCTCGTTCTGTAATTCAAGAAATGACTTACACATTTCAATTACCTCCCGTAATATTGGGAGTAAAACTACGTCTGCGAAGGAGAGCAGGATATTGGAAACAGCCAGACGTCTGTAGGAGGGAACTGTTGCTTTACGAAGGGATAAGCGCTGTGCTGTCTTCAGGGAGGTGGAATTCAGCAGCCTGAGCTTCCCTGCAGGTAAATACCTGGGGGCTGGCAAAAATGGGCTGTTTAACCCCAATCTGCCCTTGGGGACGCTGGCTGTAAGGGTCCCTCTTTAACCTGGCAGGGACTGAGGGGGCGGGGGAAAGTGACTGCTGTAGAGAAATGGGGTATTTGGAAGGATTAAGAACAAGTAAAAGTTTGAATGAAGGCCATCAAAATGAAGAAATTATTTGTACTATAAATTGTATCGTACTACAGAGGTCTAGTATAGCGATTCTCAAATACTGTCTACCTTAGACTGCAGACCAGTAGCGATGAAATAACGTGTTGCGGAGAAGAACTGTCATCACTACACGTGTTTTGGGAGACCATATCCCAGCTGAGATCCCTTTCCCAGTGCGACCAGTATGGTGGAGATTCATGGGCTAACGAGGACAAAGTCACAGGGTTACTTACAAGATTGCTTGATTGAAAACACTCCAAGGATAAAACTTGGAAAATTAGGATGAAACTTGGGCTCTTGAGATGTCAACCTAGTGGAAAGTCGGAACATTGGAATATTTTGAGCGGTCATTACTCCTTAAAGGCACTTGGGAGTGAAATAATGGAATTAGAGGCCAAATTCAGGCTCATGTATATAAACTCTTATGCCTTCAAGAAACAATTATAAGGTGGAAAAAATAGGCATCAACTTTATTGCTTAAACGTCTTTCCAGGAGTTTTCAAACTATTTTCCCCGAAACATCTGTCAGAGCAACATTCAAAATCCTAATGATCGTGCAAATCACTCATCCCCTGGGTGTCATTTAAGCTGTAGACGTTTTGCAGAGTAAACAACGTTTTTTGCCTTACCCGGTGGCTCTAATTATCTCCTGTGATGCATAATGTAGCACGCAGTTCCTAACTTTTCTGTTTGCAGCAAGATTTAAGTAGCACGACTTCTCGCCCGTAGAAGAAGCATATGAATCGCTGGCCAAGAAGGAAGGGTTTGCTTGCTGTCGAGTTGTTTACTAACCATTTTGCTGAAGTTAAAGAGAAACGGAATAAAACTGAGAAAACTCACACGTGAATTCACAAAGATGGCTTTTAGTAGCCTGGCTATCGGAATTGGAAACTGAAGGGCTCGTTACATGCGCTGTGATAAGTATCATAAGCAAGTACTCTGAAGTGTTCTAAAGTAATGTTTTATAAAATAGTGGGTTTTTTTTTTTTAAAAAAAAGGGCATAGAATTAATAATTCTCTACTGAATTACATGGTTTTGGGAGCGTGGTTTTACATTTCTCTAATATCCTATCAGTGTAAGACTTGTTACTCGTGCGGAGGTAGAGACCTGTGTCTTACATGCACTTCAGAAGAGAGCTTTGTAGCAGAGGAGGTTGTACGTTGATAAAGGACACCATCCAAAACATCTATGCCTCCGTCTAAGGCTTCACAGCGTGAAAGAAGCCTCTGTGTACCGCAGTTGTATTACGCTCTTTGGAAATATTAAAAAATTAAAGCTCCACATCTAGAAAGACGTGCAGATACCCAAAATATGTTTATGGGTCTGACTTCATGTCCAAACTCCTGTGCATCTTAGTAAGGGGTGAGATTTCTCTCCCACTTGAAAGTGTGACACTAAAGCTATACCCAGCAACATCATATCACGGCATGCCTACAAAGCAAAAGACACGTACGTTAATCTATCTTTGATTTTAATTTAGCTTGCCGAGCAGTAACGGTAACGAAGATGTCACATTACGGATCTCCATGCGCAGTAGCAACCAGAACGTGGATGCAGATCCCTCTGCGGCTTTATGATCTGTATGATCTCTCTGCCTGTGGAGGTTTAAACTAGCTTTACGTAAACGTGGTCTCGGTAACTTGTTGCCGCGCTGTCCGCAGCAGCTGCCCGCGCTGGAATTACCCGGTAGGGCCGAAGTATTGTTTGTTAGTTATTTGGTCATAATCTACGAATCCTTTAACCTGCCGTTTTGCCATTCCTCTAGCAGCCTGGGCAGCGATCAGGGCAGGCGGTGGCTGGGCATTAGGTGACCTTTGGTGCTCTGGTTAGCATTACACGGCGCTACTCAGAATCCAATATATAAGCTTCAGAACAGCTCTGCACGCGATAAACATAAAAGATAGGCCGTAAGATGTTATCCTGTGTAACCATCTGCAGTATTTTTTTGACTTTCTTTCTGGCTCTTGAACCCTGTGCCACAATCCACTTTGAGAACAATTAGGAATCATAGAATCACAGGATCGCCTAGGTTGGAAGGGACCTTCCAGATCATCAAGTCCGACCATCAACCTACCTCTGACAAAAACCATCACTAAACCATATCTCTAAGCATTATGTCTACCCGTCTTTTAAACACCTCCCGGGATGGTGCCTCAACCACTTCCTTGTGCAGCCTGTTCCAATGCTTAATAACCCTTTCAGTGTAAAAATTTCTCCTAATATCCAGTCTAAACCTCCCCTGGCACAACTTGAGGCCATTTCCTCTTGTCCTATCGCCTGTTACTTGGGAGTGGGCAAAAGCTGCTTTTTTTCTTTTTTTTTTTTTTTTTTTTTTTTTTTTGCTGCCCAGTGACAGTCTGTAACAGGAACATGGTTCTGTGGCTTAATACAAACACATTGGACAGCCGCTTTCTACCATAGCATGTTACCCTTCTATAATGCGTTTTATGTTTCCTCGAATTGCATATGATGGGCTGCAAATCTCACTCTGTTTTCGAGAGAAAGCCAGTTCTGCTTTTAATTAGGCTGACAAAGTCCTGCTGGTAGTAGTGTGACGGAGAACAGGCTGTCATGTGTGACTGACAGGAAGGCCGTGGGCTCTACATGACTGGAGTTTTTTTTTTTAAGAATAGGTTAGAATGCATCAGAAATGAGAAATTTTAGCTGGCCCGGCCCTGAAGGTGGGGGAATGGACTAGCTGGCTTCATGAGCCCTTTTCCAGGATTATTTTCATAATCTCTGAATTCAGTGATTGAAATAAATGACTGATGCAGCCGTGCATAACGATGAACGTGTCCCGAGAGCAAATAAACCGCATAACGCATAGAAGAAAGTTGTGAGTATAAACAAGCTTATTTTCCCTACTGTTATCGTGCTGCAGGGAGGCTGATTTTTTTTTTCTTTTGTTTTTGTATATCTAAAGGCATTTCATCGTGTTTAGCAATTACTTCAGACTCACAGCTGTCACAGGGGGCTGGAGGGAGAATTGAGCTTACTCTGCTTAGCTGCTCGGCTCTTTCAAGAAAATATCTATGATTTTCAGACTGGATAAATGCAGGCTCCTCGGGACCTCCGAGGCTTTCTGAATTCAGATGGGGGGATTTTCTTTAGTGAAAAGAAATAACAAAGTAGTTTGTAGACCAGCGAGCAGCTTGCTGATGTGTCACGGGGTCAGAGCACGGATACTCAAAGGCACGAGGTCCTGTTTCCCTGAGCAGAGTAAGAGCTGTCCGGACTGTGGGCTTTTGCAAGCGACGTGCAGAAAGGGCACATCAGACCGTAAACACACGTGGCAGCAGTAGGATCATGACATTGTAGTCCTGGTGGGAATGGGAACCAAGTTCAAGCCGGGTGGGTCAGGTTGAAGTAACTTCTTGAGGAAGACCAGCCATGCAGTCTGGCAGGTGATGAGCGTCCCACTGGGTCATTGCTGTTTTGGAGTGGATGCGTGTTGCGAGTGTGCTCCTGGTTTTGAGGAACTATTTGGGGGGCAGGTAAGGAATCTTCTGGTACCCGTTCACATGGGCTTAGGTTGCAATGTGATGTGCAATATTGAGGATTTTCTTATGTGTTGGGATCTTCTTATCCTACTTTACGATCTCAACGCGTTAGAGGAAACTTGAGGAACTTTGAAATGAAAGACATTGCCTTAGCAAGCAGTACTCAACTTTTTTTGTTTGTTTTAATAATGAGACTTAAAAAGATCATCATCTCTTTTTGGTTGAACACTCATTGAAATAAAAAAAACCACTAATCTACTTCTTATATTGAGAATATGAAACTTCCGACTAGTTGATTTATCGCTTACTGATAAGAGCTGTGTCTGTGCTTCTGGCTCTGGGGGGACTGCCCCCAGCTAACATACATGTAAGAAGGTCATTTCTAGAGACCTAGCTATGTGGTCAGAAAAGAGGCTACTATAATTACCTAGAAAAAGTGCAAACGAGTATGTGAAAAGAAAAAAAAAAATCCAAGTGAGGAGATAGTTTTGGGGTAGGAACTTGGAAAATAAAGCAACACGAAAAAAGCCTTAAAGACAGGGTAGTAGGTGGCTGCTGCAGTGTCATGTTAGGAGCAACAGGAGCCATTCTGGCTACCTGGGAACCTTGCTACTAAGCAGGGAGCAAACTCTTCTTCTACTAATACATCGTCGTAATTTAGAAGGCTGGATTGCAGATGTCATTAAGGCAACGATTTTTGGCAAATGGGACGGAGCCTAACAGAAATTAGAAGGTAATGAAAGAACTGATGTGTTACAAAGATTAAGCAGAATAGAGATGAAGGACTGATTTATTTGGTTACAGACAAAATAACAGGATGAAGTTAAGCCGGGTTGAACACAGGTTGACTATTTAGAATGAAATTTCCTCGTGATGAGAACTACTATCTACATAAATGGCTTCCTGGGAAGTGCTGAAACCTCATTGCCAGGCCTGTTTTAGAATTGGGCTGGGTGAAAAGCTGATAAAGGTACCGTGAAGAAACACAACCTTTGGTAAGACTGAGGGATGCTGTAGCTCCATTATGAGGACTTTTACCTGCTTTAGAGCCAGCGAACAAGCTTTCCAGTAGCCTAAATGAGGAGCGCTTTATTAGGTCAGTGTCATTCCTTCATTGCTCTGTCATTGCCTTTTTAGAAAAGTTTGTAGCAGGAAGGCTACAAGCAGTGACAGCCCCTGAGGCTCGCCAGGGCACCCGGAACCCGCATGTAGATGCCAGCAGCCTAAGGCCATGCTAACAGAGACAGCATGCTGTGCATCTCAATAGGCAAAGCTTATTTATGCAGCTCTAACAAGAACGGTCATTTAAAATTTGTGACCTCAGATACTCATTATCAGATTTCATTTAAAATTCCGGGTTATGCTCGTTATGCTGTTACTTGAAAGCTTTGACGCTGAAAAACTGGTTTTAGCACACAGAAAACTATTAGGAAATCTACTAGGAAAGATCGACGCTTTCAATCTCTCCTAAGAGTGACGAGTGGCTACTCTACCGATTATTACTGGCTGTTGTGTATTACCCCCTGTAAATTGTACCGCCTGCCTTTTGGATGATTCGAGTTAACCCAGCTGAGGTGGAACCCGTGCAGGAATGGGCTGTAAAAGGTACTGGCTGTAGGAAGAGTCACAATCCCAGCTATACAAGCAGCCAGCTTTGCATTCACAGTGAGGGCTCTGGAACAGCAGCTCTAGAGCGTTATGGCCGATAAACCAAAGCATCAAGGATGTATCGGCACGTGGGAACTCTTAGTTACTCTTATTTACTCTTTTAAAGCCTTGCTTGCTTTTCTTTTTACGGGAAAATGTAATATAAATTGCTGTTGGGTGTAAAGGCTTCCGCAAACATCAAGGCCAGTTTACCTGCTTCATTGTTATTGCATAATGAATTTTAATTATCTTGAGCTGTACTACATAAAATACAGGTAAGATTAAAATAAGCCTCTGCCTTCTAATTCACTTCCTGTGGTTTACTCTTGATTAGTTTTGTTCAGTTATTGGATGGGCAGAAAAATTACTTCTATCTGTAAAATTGAAACCCACGTGGCATAATCAAGCAGAACAAAATTCAGCTCAGAGAAACAGACAAATTGAATGAGATAAATGTTAAGAAATTACTGATATAGAATTTTTCATTTAATTATGTTCAGAAATTTCTGCAAGTACACTTTAAGTTTATAGCCAGTCTACCACTGGTCTGCTGTAGTGTTTTCAATTACAAGACCTTGTCATTCGCGGCATCTTACAATTTCAGGCAGAACACATTAGTTAGCTTCTTTGTTTCGGTAAAAGTTTTATAACATCACAAAATCACAAGCTTGCTTCCTTTAATGAGCTTAATACAAAGCTGCGTGGGCAGTACCCCTAGCTTCCAAGTTTGTATGCACACTAGCTCTTACAACATGAGATTTGGCACAGTAACGTACTCCTGAGCAAAGAGAACAGTTCTGGAGCCTGTTTTTATTAATATAGAGAAATCAACGGTCCTGTGGACATTATATTTAAAGTGCATATTTGCTGGCCTCGACTGCTGTCGGTCGAACCTTGGACCGGAGGAATAAGCAAGGTCTGGCTCAGGTACAACACCAAGTGATTGACAGCCTCTTCTTTGGGCACGCCAGGGTTGGAGCATGAAACGCTAGACTAGACTTCTGGTAGGAGGTGCGAAACTGAAGAAAAGACGCTCGTTTGAGATGTTTTAAAGGCGTACTAATCACCTTGAGGAAAAATGCTTGCGAGCACATGAAGGGAAAAGTCTGCTAAGTCTACAGAGAAGTTTGTTCCTGGCGTTTAGGAGAATGTGCAATGAACTGTACATCTCTAACAAGAAAAATATCTAGGGAAAAAAAATAATCAATGACTGAAAAACAGTGTTGAGACTTTCAAGTATTGGAAAGTACTAAATGCTGTAAAAACCTTAAGTTTTCTTTCAGATTAAATTGACAATAAATTAGATCCTAGTTTGCCATGGTTAGAAAAAGATAAATCAATGGTAGCTGAAGCAGCAGCCAAAGGACAAGGTAAGATCTACCATGATACATATATCTGTATCTCCCTTTCCTTGGGTGAGTTTATTTGGTACGGTCTTAATGTTTCCCCTGGTGCCACGCAGACGTTCCCATTAGACACTATAAAATGTAGATGTTTCCCATTGATTCCTTTATTTCTGTCCTGGGAGATCAGACTACACCACCACGGCCAGCAAGCAAAGACTGTTTCCTGTACGTCACATTGCCACGTGCAATATCTCGACGCTGGCATTAACCGCCCGCTGAAATGCTTAGCTTTAATTACACTGACCACTTAACATACTGAAACTTGGGGAACTGTTGGATGTTAAAGGCTACCCGCCCTGCTCTGGAGCTGATACCAGCTCAGGGCAACACCCAAGTGAAAGCTAATAAGCTTTACAACTGTCCTGAAGGGATGTGCAGTTAAGTCAACTGTTTTGTAGATGGTGCTGAGATACTAACTATCTGATGCAGTGCCATCTCCCTTTGGGGGTCCACATCCCATATCAGCAAGAGACAAATTGGATCCCAGTAGATTTCCTCCTTTTATACATCAGCTAAAGGAAAATAGGTTTTTTTTTATATTTACCACAGCTACCTGCAGCATTAGCAGCTTTGGTAAATGGTGTGAGGTGGGGTAAAGAGTGGTAGGAGCAGCAAGTGAAGCCACAGGGTAAATACGTGCTCCTGGCTTAGTCTGCAAAGTAAATTGGCATCTATCTTTATAGATAACAACTCAGATAACAAGTGGGACTGTGGGCAGGTAGACTAGATGAGGCAGAATTAAGTGGGAAATGACCTTACGAATGATAAAAGACTTTGTAAGTGGAGACAGGGAAGGCTTTTACGGCTTGGGGTTATCACCCAGTATGAAATCTAGGCCGGCAGAACAAATGGCTGAAGACCCAAATCCAATTAGCAATGAGCAAAATCATCAGGGTTTTTGAAGGCTTCAAACACCTGTGGTCTGAAAAATCAGACTGGAACATTCAGGAAAACAAGTTTTCAGACAAACTTTCTAACTTGATTTTTTTTTTTTTTTTTCCTTTGGAAATACCGTCATCGCCTTTTCTCCTTCAAAACAGCTTTCTGCTTGTGGCAGAAAGAAGAAACCGCAGACAAGCAGCATGCTGAGTGTGAAAGGAGTGAAGCTTCTCTTTGCCACTTAAAGGTACTGCATCTTGATCTGATGATAGCGAGCTCTATTGCGTGGTTACACTGAGGACTATTATTACATGGAAGGTGAAAAAAGGAAAAGAAAGGTGGAAAAATAATGCAAAATGAGATGCTTCACAGGAAACATTTCATATGATTGATACCTAGGCTATTCATCTGAAAGCATCAAC
Source organism: Rissa tridactyla (assembly GCF_028500815.1). Taxonomy (NCBI): domain Eukaryota; kingdom Metazoa; phylum Chordata; class Aves; order Charadriiformes; family Laridae; genus Rissa; species Rissa tridactyla. The sequence continues at coordinate 80,913,394 of NC_071470.1, read as the reverse complement.
TGTCTTCTGCCAAATAACCACCAATTATTAGTGTTAGATGAACCAATTCCAAAACAGACGAAAGCTATCAGGAACCCAAGTTCAGGCGCACGCATAAGACTTCCGAAGCACAGCCCTGCAAAATGTCATGCCTTTTAAAATGATAGTTAAAATAGTTGGTCTTCCCTTCTCGCTGAGCCAGAAACACGGACGAAAATATGGGTAACTGCTGTAAGCAGATTACTGGCACCTCAGAAGGATGCTGAACTAGCTTTAAATGAGCGGGCAGGGCGGCTCTGCCAGCACAGGGCTCAATGCGGGTTAATTTGTTTGGCCTTATCATTGCTGCAGTCAATCTGCATCTGGTTTCAGGTTAAAGACAGCTTGGAGATCTTTATACCACGGCGCAGGCTAAAGTATAGCTCATGGTTTCCAGGATCTGTTTATGAATCTCTCAGCCTTTTATAGCCAATGGAGCTGTGACATTGGCCTGGGGTCTATTTCCCCAGGTACAGCATCAGCCGAATTTATGGTCTTTGTCGCTTCCTAAATCTGTGTGAAAGCTCAGAAGGATGGAAAATAGCGTGGGTTTTATTCTTCAGCTTCACTTGTGCTGTCTCCAGGTGGAAAAAGTGTCTTTCGTCATTAACTCAGAGCAGCTAAAGTGAAGTGGAGGTGCTTGGATCAAGTTGCTTGGGAATCAAACTGCATTTTCAGTACGCGATGTGACATATCGCTTCAAAAACTGATTCCAATGACAAATGTGTTGACTGATCCAAGAAAGGCAATGTAGGGAGGCTGGCTGTGAGGAGCTAAGATTGCACTGTCTGAGCTTTGCTTTAGTTGGAGACTCAGAATAGTACAAAGGAATCCCGGGCGTGAGGAAGGCGATGAGTTTTCAGGAGGAATGTATTTAATTTAACGATGGCACACGGCTGGGAATGGGATTGGCCTGGCTATTGATTCCTACTGACCAGCGGCACGTTTGGACATTGTCACCACTTACCTAGTTAATGGAGCCACTGCAGCTCTGGTCACAGCCCCAGGAAAGCAACTGCAAGTTTGCTGGTGACTTGCCAAAGCTGCTGTGCCTCCAGGTGAAGGAAAACCAAGGTCCGATTTATTAATAAATGCAGGCTATGCAAATAAGAGACGGTTGAATGAAACTCTAAGTGATCAGTATTCTGTGCTCTGTGTGCCCAAAGGAGCAAGAGAAGCCTATGTACAGCACAGCCCGGAAAATAAAAAAAAGCGATTGCAAAGCTGAGCTTTGACTTCTGGGCTTTCCTGACTTGTCAGCCGTCAAAAACTTTGGCTTCCATACTGACTCAAAAATTTTTACATTTATTTACCTTGGAGTCGTATAGTGCTGTTTCTTATTATGACATATGCTTTAGGGCGAATAAACAGCAGAGATCTAGGAGCAGGCAAATGTGCTGACGGTTATGAAAAAAAAAAGTATATTGGGCCCTATTTTACAGTTTTTAGCTGTTCTCGGCAGTCTGTCAGTGCCTGGACAGCTCAAATGGAAGTACTGAGGCTCAGCGGTGCTCGGTAAGCCAGGATTATGGGACTGGTTTTACAAACAACTTGCTTGTTTTGTTTATTCGCTTGGTTTGTCTGCGTCCCAGTGGAGTTTTCCTGTTGCAGCGGCTGTGAAAGTTGATCTGCGGAGGGCAGAGAAACAAATATACTTTGTGGTGTAGCCTTGTTAAATGAATGGCAGGTCAAAACAGCAGATCAGAAATAATCTATTCCTGTATTTTAATGACTTGAAAATTCCCATTTGAAACTGCCTCTGAATAGAGACCCTTATTTTGATATAAAAGAAAGACATTTGAATAACAGTTAGCATTATTTGTAAGATTACATTTGGCTTGGAAAAAGGTGATGGATAAAAGGTGAGATCTTACAAAACATTCCTTTTAAACACAAACTGCCCGGGACTGACTGATCCCGGTGAGTCAGCCTCCACCCAATTTACCAACAGTGATTCAACTGTGCAGACTAGCAGCCAAAGCATATTTAAAGGAAAAAATATTCAAGGCGAACTAGTTGAATTTAGTTGCTTTTCTTCACCTTTGTGCTTTTCAAACTTGGGGGGGAAAAAGTGTCTTTTAAACTGAAGAAGTTGTTACTTACTGAAGCCAATGAAAGCAAAGGAAGAAAAGAAACCAGTACATAGTCAGCTGGAGGTTTTAATTCCTTTCCCTCATCATTACTGACCTTTTCTGGGTATTCTGGGTATACAGGGTATTATACAAGTTTTTACAGTTACGAAGACTCATCCCTGATTGATCTGTACCCTGGTCAGCCCAACTTTCTGTGCTTCACAGTCACTTCCTCCAGCTGTTCTGGGCGCTTTTAGGAGCGTTTGTCCGTGTCCTTGTGGCTCACGTGGGTGGCGCTACTCTACTCTGCAAGTGTCTGAGTGGGTATTGGGATCTAGAGAGATAAAAGGCCTCCAACCTCCAATTTTTTTTTTCAAAGTCTCCATAGATATACATCTGTCTGTCTGTCTATCTACCTACCCACCTACCTATGTATCTTCTGTTTTACTTTCAGTGACCGTATCCCTCCCTTTGGAGAAAAAAAAAATAAAATTATTCTAGGTTTAATATTAAGTCAGTTATTGTGTCTTAAGCTGACTATTACAAAACTAGTCATTGGGTAACAGCCCATTTTGCAACCTTTTCAAGGATCACTTTGATGGAGTGTGTTGAGAGCTTTGTTAAACCCAGCATATGGCCTGCATCGGTACACAATTCTCAGAGCATCTAACTGATTTAAGACTCCAAATCTGACTCATCTTTATTTGGGCTTCATAGTTGCTCAGACATCTTGCAGGGAGACTGGAGCTTTGCTACTTTGCTTTCAGCTGTTTTCTCTCTTTAACCTTATAAATTGCTATGGTACATGTTTGGCATCTGTGGTAGAAACCTTACTGCTGATTTTTCCCAACTGCAATTTTCCCCTGCTCCCCACTTTCTCCCCTACTGACAAAACAGCGTTAGCATACAGTCTCGCTTTGGTTTTCCTCCTGAGAACCTCGTAGAGCTGGCTCCCATCTTGCACACCCTACAGCTCGGCCTGTACCTCACTTGCTGTAGGGCTGCCTAGGGTGTTTCTCCAGCAGCAGCTTGTTGGCCTGATTTATGAATCCCCGTTTGGCCACAAAGTGCTGGCCACAAGTTTCAGTCTGGTTGATTGATCTGTTTGTTACAGACGACTTCTTGTTCCCAGTCAGATGGGATACTTGTGTTGCCTGTCCACGGCTGGGCAGTGTTGCCAAACGGTGCTGTTAGACATCTGCCACCCCTCACCTCAGAAGCAGAGGGTGATAGAGAAAACCGTGGATGTATTTGACCCCGTTTTGAATTTTGCGAAGGTCCTTTACCATTGCCTTGGTGAGATAAATGCCCTAAAATGTTGGAAGTAGCGCTCTGAGACCTTACCTTTTGCAGGTGGACTTCCCAGGTGGTGTGGGACTGGCACACAGCCGTGTCAGCCCTCTTCCCTGAGGACACTGTCAGGACAGCAGCCAGGCTGTGATGTCCTGGAAATGCTCTCCTCCATCTCGACCTGCTGAGAGAAGTCTGCTAATCTTTCTTTTATTTTGCAGGATTCCCAAGGCCGAGTAAAACGCGGTCTCTGGGAGTACTGCGAGTGGTTAAATTGTTGTGGGCCGTGCCTGCGCCTATTTCTGGCTGCACACAGACATTGTAAGAGTTGGCTGTGACTTAAAAACCCACTTTGGGGTGGCAAAGCTTTCTCTGTTTTGTCACTGCTATGTTCAGTCAATTTCTGAACATCTGTGAGATAACCTTGAGAGAGGTTTACAGAAATACAAAGATTCTTGACAAACTGCTTTTAGGTGAAACAAAAAGGTAAAGTTTCCCTGAGATGAGAAGCATCTTCAGGAGATGCTTTTCTTATTCTTAAACAATGGGCTTCATTGTCAGTGAGAAGTTAGTTTCTCAACATAAACGTATGTTTATCTTTCAACAATGACTATAAGTACATTGTACCAGTGAAGCATTTGTCAAGGTAGGGAGTTATACAAAAAGGCAGCAGTTCAGTAAATGGAATGAGAAATAATAAGCATAAAGTGGAAACGATGAAACATTAGAGAGAGAAATGCTCATAATACAATGTTGGTTTGTTTCTGGAGGAGCTAAAAATCTCACTGCTGTTGAGTAATAATGTACAAACAAAAGACTTAAAAACTTAAATTCCAAATTCGCAATGTGATAATGCACAGGAGGGTGGATTTGAATGCGTATGTTTCTTGGTATCAGAAATGTCTGATTTTTTCTGGGAAATAAAATATTGTACACGATGATAGTTGTCAATATTTGGTTGTCTTTTATTTATGTACAGCTTTGACACCCTGACGACATCTCCCGGAAGTCTGCACATAGCCGTTGCTGTTTCTGTCCAAAAGCACATAGTGTAGATAGGGACAGGACAGGGATGAAAGCTACTCAGTGTTTTTCTTAATGACTTGGACAAGGAACTGGCGAATGGCCTTTTCAAATCCTCAGAGGACACTAAGCGGAGAGGGTGCCACCAATATGCAGGAGAATAAAAAGCTAAGGATTTGAAAAGATCTTGACAAACTGGAGGTGTAGTCTGAAAAGAATAAACCTTCGTCAACAGGTACAAATGTAAAGCACTGTGCTTCGGGCTAACAATGGCATGGGGACAGCTGGCTGCAGAGCATTTCTCCAGAAAAGGATGACAGTTTCAGAGGAAGACCGTTAAAAGAGAAATCCTGTTGGGGGTGTAAATGACATATATAGCCTGGGAGGGAGACGAATGAGAAGTTCTGCATTGTTAAGGCTTCTCCTAGAGTATCAAGTACCAAATCCTAGAGCACTTGGGCACCAAAATCCAAGAAAGCTGTACAGCAATTGAGCGCTGTGTAAAGAGAGGAAAAGAGAGTTGCTGGAAGTGTGGAAAACACGACCCGTGAGGAAAGAAGCCGCAAATCAATGTTCTTTAGTTTGAAGAAGAGAGGATTGAGAGGATCCATCCTTTGCACGTATTTGCAGACTGTTGCAGGGTGGAAGGGAACAGCTTGTTCTGCCTGACTGCTCTTCCTAAAGCAAGAATGAACAGGCTTAAATTGAAGCAAATTCAGAGGTGCTCGCTAGGACTTTTTAAAGGTAAGGATACTGAAATGCTGCCATAGATTGGAAAGACTGAAATCCGTCAGGCTCTGAAGTATTTAAGAACAGGCTGCAGAAAGACATGTCAAGAATGAGGTATATACAGCTGGTCTTGCCACAGGGCACAGAAAAGTAATCCTTTTCAAGCTCACCATTTGGCCCTGTAGTCTGGTGATTTGTCTTACTGCCTGTGCAACTTGGATGTGTATTAGGTAGAGGCGTAACTGGTAACCTGTGCCCTTCTGTTCCAGATTGCATTACAGGGAAGAATAAAATCAATGGTGTTTATGAGAAAGTTACAGCAAAGGCAGAGCAGAGCCAAGTAGCTGTTAAACGTAAACTCTGTTTCCCCACAGCTGCTTAGTGATTTGTTTTGATCAACAGACTTTCTCATAGAAGATGTTAACCAGACAGAGTGGTGAAGAGAACAAGGTGGCTGGATGATACTGTGTGTAGCTGGCAGAATTTATGGTCTCTTGTCATAGAATAATCTTTCTAGAGTCATACTACGTATCCTTGGTCCCCTCCCCCAAATCTGCTACTTTCTCCACCTCCTTGCATTTGTCAGTTTTATCTTACTTACAAATGAAGAATCTAGAATTGCTTAACTGCTTGCCATGTCAGCAGCCACACATGTCAAATGGCTTTTCTCATTAGTCTCATAAAACAAAATAAAATGGAGATAGTCACTTATTAAAAAACAGATTTCTGAGCTGCTTATTTGAGAAGTTAAAAAATAAACAGACTGTGGTGGAGTTTGCATTCTGCCTGCTCTGTGCTGGTGTGTGCCTGCAAGCCTGTTGCACAAATTCTCCTTAAGATCTGAAGCTTCCTTAAATCAAGTGTAATGGCTTAATCCGTTTTTGAATTTTTATGCCTTTCAAAAGTGCAGCTTATTTCCTCTATACCTACCTACCTATTAGGTAAGCTGGATTTACTGTTTTGTTAGGCGAATACCTTTTGAAAGCTACTTTTCTGGTGGTACGATGAATTCAGTGTGAATATTTGCTGGAATAAACAAATCTGTTGGGCTGTTCTTTCCATTTAATGGATAAAGTGTCTAGTTCTTCAGGCTTTTGGTATTAGAGATTTTCTTTTGTTACCTTTTTATATAAGCTGAACAGTGTTTCTCGTTTTTCAGTGAAGGCTCTGACCTCCTCAAGGTCTGTGTAAGAACTCTCAATCAGATTCTATATTTAAAATTTGTTATGAAATAGGTAAATGGCTATAAAATGCATAAAAACAATTGTCGGACAAGCTGTTCACTGAAATACTTGAATGAGTTGCTAATGTTTCACTATTTTGATGTATTTGGTTATGTGATAAAGAGGACACAGTATCTTTCCTATTTTCCTAGTTACCTGCATCATAAATTCATAAAAGCACAAAAGAACAGAATTTTAAAAGCAGAACCATAACAGTATGGGCTTCATAGTTCACTGGAAGGGATACATGAAATTCAGGCTGCCTTTTCACTCTAAAGTTGACCCAAACCCTCCAGATTGTGCCCTAGAAGGTAAAAGATCGTATGTGGAAGTTTGTTTCCTAATTGTATTCCACTAGGTTCAGGGAAACAAGGAGTGAACTGAAAAGTGTCCATCTCTGTTGTTGGAGAAATGCAGAGTTGAGATAAATAAAGCCAAGAAATGCAGAGTTGGGATAAATAAAACCAAAGAAGAAATGGCAGGAACGAAAACAGATTATCTCAAAGTATGTTGAGTCTCAGAACAGTTTGCATCATGTATGAAAAGATCTCCTTTGCAAATAAACATTTCGGACAAGCATCTGCTCATTTAGCCATGACTTCTTCAAAGACAAGGAAATCGGGTAAGGAGTAGTTCTGTAATTACTAGTATGAAGTAGGCTATATCATATTATATTATCTATATCAAATTCTCGATCCTCAATCTGTTTGGACCAGTTCTCTAAACACAAAAAGGGAAGACGAAAAGCACTTTCAAAGCCTTCCATTCTGTTGTGAAACTTGAGAAGTTAAAAGTAAGTGGCTTGGAGTAGGTGAGGTCAGCTACCCAGGGGTAGGAATAAGCTGAAGATGAAAGGATTCACTTTGGTTTTCTTCTGCAAGTCAATGGTAAAATTGCTCCAAGTTTTTGACTTGCCAAAACCAGCCTCAGTTGCCCTAAAGTAAAACCTTCATCTTTAAACACCTGATGAAATCACGTGTCAGAAGGTGAGCTGAATCTCTACACTTAAGGACACCTTCCATCTCCATCACCATGCTTTTGAGTTATCCTGCCTAGTCCTGTTTCGTTAGAGTTGCATAAAGTTCACTCATTCTTTTTCTGGTAATGCCATTGCTCTAAGCAGTACACAGGAATTCACAAGCCTTGAGCTTCCTTCTCCCCCAGCGCTCTGTAGAATGCCTTCAGGTTTTCTTTCATGATTCCTCACAGAGAATGACTAACATCCCCTTTTTTTGTACTCATAGAATCTCATTTAAAATCTGTTTCTTCATAAAAGGTGACATTTTCACAAAGGGGAAATGTTTTCAGACTCAACTGAGAACCAAGCTAGCTGACTTGAAACATGAGTCTCTCAACTCCAGCCACAACTTTAATTTTCACTCATTTTTAAGAATCAAATTTAACTGAAACTTCTTCTGAAGTTCTAAAATGTGCAGAAAATTGCCTCCTCTGTGTCTACAAATCTTCTCCTATCAATGCTGAACAAAACACATATAGTGTAGTATCATGAAAGACTGTTTTTAGATGTTCTTAGATCAGAAGCGAAAGTCTGAAATCATGAATGTGAAGCTGTCAAGAAGCTTTTAGTCAAATATTGCAAATCGAAGCAATTGAGTAGTTTCAGATAAGCACGTTTCCTTGTCAGCATTCATTCTTCTGGATGCATTTTTTTTTTAGATGGGACACTCAACTGGTTTCTAATTCCCTTTAGAAGAGGTTTTGGAAAAAGTTTGAGTATAACCTTTTAAAAATGTTGGGAATTTAAACATTAAAAAACCCTGAATATGCATTACCTCCTGCCTTGGTTGGAATTAGAAGTTTGTTGGCTTTTCGTGGTTTCCTGGAAAACATCTTCATCTTCTCAATGGGCTTGTACTGCCGGTTCTTACACTTTCAGGTTGATGACTGTATCTTCTTCAGATATTTTCCATTTGAAAATGGAAATACTTGGAACTAAGTATTATGCAAACTAATCACATTGCCAGTTGCGCATTTTTCATTTTCCCACTTCTGAAAGTGATACAGCATTCCAACTTCTCATTCAGCTGGAAAGGTCTGAAAAAGATGAAAAGAAGAAATTATAGTCCTTCAGACATAAACATGCTGAAGAGAGTCCACATTTTCCTCATTGACGGGCTGAGCATCGTCATTACTAGTTATCATTTTCGAGTCTTGGACCGGATTCTTCTCTCCTGCTGCTGCAAGTCACTAGCTTCAGTAGCGTTTTAGCAGAAGAGCAGGTCTCCTATCACCTTTCTCTGAGAAGCACCTCACTTGGATCCCCATGTCTCCTATTTCCCAAGTCCCCTACACCTTCCTTTCTTTGTTGTCTGCCTCAACTGTACCAATCTTTTTATCTTCTGAGGGTATTGTGAGTCACAAGTCAGTCATGACATGGTTAAAGTGATCTTGTTTTGTTTTATTTTTTACCCCTCCCTGATTGTTGATTTTAACTATTGTTCTAGACAAAAATATCTAAAGTATTGGGTTTGGTACTTATTTCAGGAGAAGCTTATTCTCTGAAAGAAGGAATAGACACCTTCTTTTCTTGATAATAAATTCATATACAGACTGAAGTATATCATGAACCTGCCTGTCCATTGGTTGAAAAATGAAATTGCCATCTTTGCTAATTATTGTTCAAGTTTGGCTTTATTTAAAGGAAAGATTAAAGAGCTGTTTCATGAAACAAAAATGCTTGTAAATTGAAACTTTAGATTTTGATTGAAGTCATCTGATGAAATTCCTCAGATAGAAGCCTGTGGAAGATGGGTGATCATTGGCCAGATATTTTGAAATTTGCCTTTCTTCCACATCCAAGTGAAAAAGTGGCAAAACCTGCTATTGCCATTTCTTTTCAGGGCTTTTGCCTCACGTCAACTGAAAAGACTTTCATTTTGGCACAACCAAGTTTGGCAAAACCATCAAATATATTTTTTCAAAGGAGAAATTAAAAGATTGCTTCAAAACAACAACAAAAAAAACGAACCTGGTTCCTATGAAACACCAAAGTAAAATATTTCTCCCTGGGTAGTTGAGCTGTATGTGCTGCAGGACTTGTGAATGACATGACTTTCCCTCCTTTTCCCACCCCAACATCTGGATTGTTCAAGAGTTTGTGGGTGGGTTTCATGCGTTCCAGTTCGTTAAGCTCCACAATTGCTAGCATCATACTGCCATAGCGTAATAGGCGCTGGTGAAGAATGGCTGTAGAATTTCTTTTGACAGGGCTGGGGGTACAAATATTATCTGGCTTGTAGAAGGCAGCAATGACAGGAGGCTGTTTGGAGGGTTATTCCAGTTCCTCTGAACAGCACGAGCAGTGCAAAGCAATCAATGATGTAGCTACGAGGGGAGCATCACTGGCTGATTTAAAATGCATAAATGACATCCAAGACTCTGAACAAGCTCAAATTTAAACAAAAAACTCTTCGAATTCAGCAAAAGAAACTGGTGCGTATTTTTATTCTTCTGCTGTCTTCTACACTCGTTACATTCCCCAGAAATGGAAAAAGCTTGAAAAACTAATTAAATAATTCTCTCAGCATAACTTCCTGATCAGGTAGTACAAATTGCTGTGAGAGCCAGAGAAGCACAGCTGACAATAAATGACAATGATATACAAATGACAACAAATGAGCTGACAATAACGGCTCATTTAAGACTCCTCTAACCTACACAGAGATTTAATATCAAATCTTGAAGCACGGATGAAAATATATACCGAAGGAATGAAGAACAGTGAGTGTCAATGCCACCTACAATATTTTTCTTTGTATTGGTCACAGCTGTGCTCCTCACAATTTTGGAGGCAAACTCTATGAAAAACATGTCACTTTTTTGTTTGTTTGTGTCAAGACTTCAAGGCTTTTATGCTGATGGTGTTACTGTGAAACACTACAACGTGCTTAAAAGGGCAACTTCCCAGTCAATGCGTACCTTTGTGTATTTACCGAAAGAAAGTGTGCCTCATAGAGCAGGAAATACATTTTCAATTGCTTTTTGAAGCATTTTGGCTTCCTTTCAATTCCTTCTTGCACTTTTCCAATGGAATTCTTTATTAATCTCTGACAGTTGCATCTGTGGGACTATATAGGTGTCACTGAGAACATGAGTTGAAGAAAATGAACAAAGCTGGGCTGTTGAGATAAAGCTTCACAAATCAATTAGGTCTTTGTTGCCAGCAGGGATAGAGAGGGAAAGCCCCACTTGAGTACGCTCGCTTGGCAACTATGAAAACTGTTACCTATAAATGATGTGATTATAATTGCTGATTTGCACTGCCTCAAGAATGAAATAGCGAGAGGTTGGGGGGTGGGGAGTGGTGGTTGAAAGCTGTGGCTTTTCTCCTTGAGAGCATTCGTGTCACAAATTGTTATTAACTGGCCCCTGCTAGTGTGTTTTTTATTTAGTTTAATATTAAACAAAACACCTGTGCGCAAGCCCCAAGAGCCACTTTGGCAGTAATTAGATTTGCAATTGCTGCCCAGCAGCGCAAAGACAAATGTGCTGATAAATAAACTCTGCCAGCCAGCACCAGTGAAAACACTGATTTAGCCCAACAGATGAAAATAGAAGAATTCCACCTAAGCCTTTCCTTTCCAAAGCCACCCAGGAACAGGCATTCAGCTTTTTCCAAGAACCCTGGCCGGAGGCTGGTGGTGTTTCTGGAAAGTAACCTGCCCTGGATTATTTCGGGTGAGGGGAGTGTGCCCCATATTTCTGGGGCTCTCCTGGAGAGTATCCTGCGGACGAGCCTTGTTCTTCTCACTCTCAAGATCTGTACTGAGCATCGTTACTGCTGAGGCAGTACGTAATTGGGAGGCAAATGGCCCGGTGGGCTGTATTTTCCCCGGAAGCACTCCGAGTGCCACGCAGAGGCAAAAAGGGTCTCGTATTTCCTCCTATGTTGCGTGCTCCCGGTGAGTTTCCCTGCTTTGTGATATGTATGGTTGTTGTCTTTGCTGAAGCAAATCAAGTAATTTGCATCGCATATTCTTATGGTGACCATCTATCAATATACGAAAAGGGATAATGCTTTCTAGGCCTGTGAACTAATTATATTTTACAAACAGCACATTCTTTTAAAAAGAGTGGGGGGTGAGTTTCTTTACATAGAAGGTTTCTGACTTTCTGTGTCACTTCTGTGACAAAGACACAGAAGTTTCTGAAATCGTAGAACTGTGAATATTTAAAGTTTTCTTGCTATAAAGAAAAAGAAAGATTATCAGCTGAACCCCCCCCCCCCCCCATTGTTGGCATCCTTAAAAATAATGATGTGAAGAAATTAATTCTAGCAAAAGGAGAAAGAAATACTTGCAAGTTAAAGGTAATGGAAATTTGGACAGTTTTTCTGTTAGTTTTCCTGAGAATTCACTGGAATCCCTAGTTTATATGAGTGGGCTATATAAGTTATACATATGTTGGTTATGGATGGGTGGATTGTTTTAAAGTATGGAAAGCTTAAAAATATATAAATGACTTTTTACAATTTAAGATATCTCGGATAACTTTTTTTTTTTAAGGTAAAGATCTTGTATTCTGGAAGTAAATGAGGGAGCAGAGGGTGTGTGGTCACTGTCTACATGTGCTCATCACTGAAGGCAAATATGAGGCAACTGAATTACTTCAGCCCCCAATAAAGGAAACAAAGATAATCTGGGTGATCTTGTAGCTGCTGAAGGCTGGGCGTGAGGACACACAACCCTGGTGCTCATTTAGAAACAATAGCAAGGAAGGAAATTTAAAGAGCAGGTTGCTAGGGAATCAACGTAAGCAATCTCCTGTATAGGGCACGCCAGTGCAGGTAAAGGTAGGAGCTTTGAGTGTGGCAAGGGGTGAAATCTGTCAGCTCATGTGCAGAATAACAGTTTCTTAAACTGGGAAACCGTGGGTTGCTGAGAGAAAATGTTCTCAATCACGTTTGTACGTTGTGCTATGGATCATTCAGGGCGTGAGACAAATCCTGCCTTACACTCACTGGGCTAAGGCCATTAACAGAGTGTTTCTAAGCGCGTTTGGGAAAGTGGAAAATGTTGTGATGCCCACGAGAAACTATCTGCAGGGCAGTCATAAAGCAGTGCTGGCTAAATTTATAAATATTAAACCCTATGCTAGTATGATTTCAATTGGAGCTGGCACATAATCTGCACTTTTAAAAACAAACAAAATATCACCTGATCATGCAGTAAATAAGTACCAAGTTTCATGACTGCGATTTTAACGTGCACGTATTTAAAACTGCACCCTTGTGGGGAAAAGTGGCACTGGTTTCAATGTCGTGGCTATGCTCGTGTTTTACTTGCAAATCCCAGTGGTTTCTGAGAAAATTGCAAAGAGAAAATTGCTAAAAAAGCGCAGGTGCAAACTAAGACTGGAATTCATTATTTGAATCAAGCTCTTACATTCAGTGATTTAAAATTGTGATTGCATCTGGTAATTGGAGTTGCTTTCACTGCCCGCCTGCTCTTCACTTTGGTCGCTGTGGTTCTGTATTAAGACAAATTATTGCGATGGCTCTCCTGTCTATGGCGAGGAACACTTCACTTTTCATCCGTGAGTGGTACAAGATCTGTTTTACTGCCTTCCTCTGGCACCTTGGGGCTGATCTTAGCTGGAAGTGGGGCACAAGACTCCTGTAGGCCAGTCCTTTGAGGTGGCAAAAAGGATCCTTTTTCTGGTCTTTGCCTGCTGTTTTTGCATCCACGTATGTGCTCATCTTTGAGTTAGAGACGGAAATGAATTGGTCCCTCAGGGACCTCGCAGGTTTCCACCTTTCTCTGAAGCCTGGGGAGCAGCTCTCCTGCTGGGGCTGTCAGGGCTTATGTCACTCAGTCACTTCCCTGCTACTACCACCATCTCAGGAATAATTGTCTTGTTCTCTGTGAAACAGATGCCTCCTGATAACTGCAGCACCTTAGACTGACTAAATTCTCCGGGCTTTGTAAAGGGGATTCGGATGCAAGCTAAAGGGGAGTTGAGTTTTTTCCCTTTGACTTTGTGAGAGTATACAACTAAAATAGAAAAATGGAGCAGAAAAGATGAAAAAACCTTTTTCTGAAGGCCAGCAAATACGCTCAACGCTCATCTTTCCCCAGGAACGCTTCTCCATAGCCTGGAGCCCACCCACGCAGCCTCCGACCCGCTGTGACCTTGGTGGAGGGTGGTGGTAGCGCCGCGCCGCGCCGTGTGGGAGCCGTACCCCTGCCCCAGTGTGGTGGCTGAGGGCTATAAGCCAATTGACTTCGATAATTCCCATGAAAGGAGCAGCCCACACCTCATCTAGACCTGCTGACAGCTTTCAGGAGCCAGCGTTGTGTTGCTCGTACAATGGCACCCCCTGATGTAGTAGAAATGTTGCTTACTAATGAGTGCAAGTTGTACAATGCAGGTGGTGATTAGCGGAGGAAAGCAATTAGAAACTAATGTTCCCGTGAATTTTTCTGAAGTTGCATTTGATGTTGGAGCTAATTATTTTTAGCAGCTGTTAATTCTTTCCCATACCTTGATTCTGTACATATCCTTTATGGTATGATGAATAACTGTAGTTGAATTTTTAAAAGAACTAAGAGCTTGAAATAGCACGTGGGCTGTATTGAACACCCATAAATAAGATGTAATTCTAAGCTTTAAGAATAATGACCTCCAAGAGTGCTGCTAGCATTCCCTCTTAAATGCTTTTTAGTGAAATTAAATTCTAAATTAATCTTTCCGTTTAAGGAACAAGTGATTATTTCCCCCCTCTATTTTTTGATGGAAACTTTTTAAAATTATTTTTGTGCAACAGAGATGAATGCCTAAGAGTAATTATTTGTTCCCATTTCCTTCTCTTTTGTTCCTTTTCTCCATGTCCAAACAAGAGCAATGAAGCTGGTGAAGGGTCTAGGGAACAAGTCCTGTGAGGAGCAGCTGAGGGAGCTGGGGATGTTCAGCCTGGAGAAAAGGAGGCCGAGGGGAGACCTTCTCGCTCTCCGCGACTACCTGAAAGGAGGGGGTAGCGAGGTGGGAGTCAGTCTCTTCTCACAAGTAACAGGCGATAGGATGAAAAGAAATGGCCTCAAATTGCGCCAGGGGAGGTTTAGATTGGATATCAGGAAAAATTTCTTCACCGAAAGGGTTGTCAAGCATTGGAACAGGCTGCCCAGGGAAGCGGCTGAGTCACCATCCCTGGAGATATTTAAAATATGTGGCACTTAGGGACGTGGTTCATTGGTGGACTTGGCAGTGTTAGGTTAATGTTTGGACTTGATGATCTTAAGGGCCTTTTCCAACTGAAATGATTCTATTATTTCCTTTTTTTTTTTTTTTTGATGCTTTTAAACCTTTCACCTCTCTTTCCTCTTGTTTTTCTCACTCTCCTTTCTTGGTCTCCGTAGTGGTTTCCTATTGTAGCTACTATCTGTTTTTTCCTGAAGACTTTTAAGCATTGAAAAGGTTGCTGGAAAAATACAGATGTGTTTGAGTTGTAATAATGGTGGAAAAACATTCACTATCATTAGGTCTATGTCTGATTAAGGCCTTTTAAATGTGCCGCGGGGTGCTTACAGTAATGTTAACAAAAAAGACTCAGAAGAATCTATAGAATGAGCCCAGAGAGACTGGGAGGAGGGGATTAGGGGTGAGGAGAAGCCATTAATGGTGTTGGTACCAATGCTGGTACATGATCAGTGGTTTGACAGGCTTGGACAATGTGGTGTTCTGCAGGGTGAAATAGGACTGGACAGCTGTGGCCTTCCTACACCTGTACCAGAGATTGTTCCTTGAAGCCAGTTCAAGCTGGACAGGATTTACTTTTGCACTCGTGAAAACGTGAACTGTTTACGACCCTTATTTTTCACCTGCTTCTATTTGTGATGTGTTTCTGTTTTTTGCTCTATAAGCATATTGCAGGTACCAACCCTGTGAACAAGATCAGGCTGGTGCTTTTAATACTCCAGTGGACACGCTGGCATGCTCGCGTAGATAAAGGGCATTTCCCCGATGGGGATGTAGCTGAGGTGGAGATCAAGGGATATTGCAATGGATAGCATGTGGTTAAGTTGTAAATCTGAAGTTGTACATTGATTGAGGAGGGTAAAACTTTTAAAAAGAGATTATGTCTTTTTTTTTTTTTCTTTGCCCAGAAATTTGGGCAAAGAAATTTGCTTTTCTGGGCAAACCAGCAAATTCAATGCTACAGTTTATAACAAATCCCTTGCTCCAAAATTAATTGGATCATTGTCTGTTGATACGTAACGCAGTTTCTACACTGATGCTGTGAACAGAGCGTCTTCACTGCTTAATGCCACATGCCATGTTCATCATCTATAAGACTAGTTTTATATGTGCCTGGTACTTTTTCTCTTCATTTTACTTTCATGAAACATCATGTAGGAAAAGGCCAACTAAGTCAATAATTAAACTTCGTATGCGTTTAAAAGCTTTATTAATCTCCCACACTACTGGAAGAGATGGGAAATTTTACACCTATTTCAAATTAGGTGTTGTTTTCACCTACTGGGCACACTCTGGACAGCTCAAAGCAACTATCCTTTTTCAGAAGCTGGGAGTAACGCAGTAATGCCGCTGAAGCTATTAAAGTTCCTGGAAATTCTGAGGATAAAAATGCCATTCAAAACTAAAATATCATTCAAGACCTGGAAACTAATTGCAAAGCAACATCTCACCAGAGAGGAACCTGTCTTTGAGGGAATCTTGGACTTTCTCCAGTATTTTTTTTTCCATAATCGCTGTCAAGAGACAAAGCAGGGATGCTTTTATAACCTGTGGCATGTGTGGAAGCAGCGTCAACTCTGGTTTTTGGAAACTTGTAGTTGGAACTAAGAGTAAGGATGAACCCCTGCCTGACTAATTAGACGATGCACAAAAGTGGAAAGAAGAAACACACACAGAGGACTGAAGTGATTAGTAGGAAAGGGATGAATCTCAGGATTTTTCAATGCTTTAGAAATGTTCAGATCCATGTGACGTTTTTTTTTTTTTTGCATTCATCTTACCCTGAGATAGAAAAAATTCACAAAGTATTTCTTAACATGCATATAAATAAAGTAGGCTGAGATCCAATGGGGCCTAACATGTTAACATCCTTCTTTTTTTTTTTTTTACTTCTCTGCAAAAACCAAACAAAACTGAGCATTATATTGAACTCATAGCATTAAATAATGCTCATGACTGAACTTTATACAAACTTGTTGTTTGTGATGTTCCTGGAAGCTGAAGCCAACAGACAGTACGCAAATGAAATGGGTCACTGCTATGTGTTTCCTTTGGTGAGAATTGTATATCAGGTGTTTGTGTAACTTTGGACAGTTTTTATATTGCCTTTGTAGGTAACAGCAGTGGAGCAGTTAGAACCCACTCGATACACAACTTGCCAAGCGTCGCATCTAGTTCAAGCCTGACAAGCTAAAACATGTCTTGTCCCTAGTTTTACTGATGCGTATGTTCTTGAATAGAGATGGAATTCTGACTGCAGCCATCTGAGGCCAAAGCAATTTTATATTTCTGATGGTTTCTAAGGATGTATTTGTAGTCGCACTGGATAAACAGAAGAAATCTTGTTTACCTTGATTTGACAAGTCATAGAATCATAGAATCATAGGCTTGGAAGGGACCTCTGGAGATCATCTAGTCCAACTCCCCTGCCAGAGCAGGGTCACCTAGAGCAGGTTACACAGGAACGTGTCCAGGTGGGTTTTGAATGTCTCCAGAGACAAGAGACTCCACCACCTCTCTGGGCAGCCTGTTCCAGCGCTCTGCCACCCTCAAAGTAAAGAAGTTCCTCCTCCTGTTTAGGTGGAATTTCCTATGCTCAAGTTTGTGCCCATTACCTCTTGTCCTGTCCCCGGGCACCACTGAAAAGAGCCTGGCCCCATCCTCCTGACCCCCACCCTTTAAGTATTTATAAGCGTTGATAAGATCCCCCCTCAGCCGTCTTTTTTCCAGACTGAAGAGACCCAATTCCCTCAGCTTTTCTTCATAAGAGAGGTGTTCCAGTCCCCTCATCATCTTGATAGCTCTCTGCTGCACCCTCTCCAGCAGTTCCCTGTCCCTCTTGAACCGGGGAGCCCAGAACTGGACACAGTACTCCAGGTGCGGCCTCACCAAGGGAGAGTAGAGGGGGAGGATGACCTCCCTCGACCTGCTGGCCACGCTCTTCTTTATGCTCCCCAGGATGCCATTGGCCTTTTTGGCCACGAGGGCACATTGCTGGCTCATGGTCATCCTAAGTCATATTACATGAGCTTATTAGAGCCATTATACTTGCTATATTCTGATTAAATTTGCATATGACGATTGTTTCCCATTCAGCTTATGCTGTGTCAAATATTAAAACAAAGTGTTTGGGATAGAGCTTTCCGTATAATGACACAGTACAGTAAAACTTCAAGAGACTCTAATTTAAGCAAGATACAGACTTTCCTCTCATACGTACCCTGAGAAGGGCCTTACCCCAATCAACTGGAGTGAAGGTGTAATGACCCTGTGGCTGGTAGAGGTGAGCGTCCACTAGTGTCACGAGTAAATCAGAATTGTCTGAATTCATTTCAACAGACAATTTTACTTAAGAGTAATTTTCTTCGGCTTTTGTATGAAAGGTGCGTATCAACAGAACAAGTCTTCCCCCTTTCTCATGCCACAGGACAAGGATTTGTGGTCCTAAAAGCACAAAGGAAAATGGGAGGAAGTGACTCAGCAGAAGTTGCAGCAACAGAAAGGTATTAAAGTGAATGTTCAGCGTCATCTCTCTAGGTGAAAGAGGCCGCACACAGCAGTTTTGCTGAACATTTTTAACAGGTGAAGGAAAACTGTGGCGGCCTCTGAGTTTGTTAAACAGTAGAAGTTAGATGTCCTTTGCTCAAGGCTGGGCTTTGAGAGGTCAGAACTCAGCTTTTACTTTGCATTTAATTTCCATTGGTTTAGACTCCGAAGTGGGACATTTGTGCCAAATATTTCTGTGGAGGCTTTAGCTGCCAGTACAAAATATTGCCCAAACCTTCCATATGGCTAATGCTTATAAACACCTTGTTCAATCGCAGTCACTCCCAGTTGGTGTTTAAAGCTTCAGTTCCTGACAATGCAGCTTGAATATCAAGCATTTGAAGATCTGCAGGCCTGTTCAGAAGTGTTTCTCTTTACGTGTTTCTGAAGGCAGCGTTATCTCCCTGATTCAGACCAGATTGATTCTCAGTGGAGGCCCCGTAGTTATCCTATTCATTCTGAACTCATCACATGATGTATAACTCATCTGCTACTCTCAGTAGGATGATGTCTTCAAAAGTGGACCTCAGTTCAGCCAGCTCCTAATTCTTCAGTGCCCCCCAATGCTGTTGGATTCACAGCCTGAATTTAACACACCAGCTTATTTGCAATATGTGAGGAGAGTTAGGGTGCCTCTAAGCAGCATCTATAAAAGCCAATATGGCGCTTCATAAAAAATGTCAAAGAGAAGGTGAGGTCTGGGTATTGAAGGGTCTCAGAGCTGGAAAAGGAATCCTCTCTAGGTAGTGTTACTGCCTGGACCCTGGTACTGCTGTGAAGTCTCTAAGCCAAGGAAACCCCCTGTGGCACCAAACAGGGCAAAGGAAAAGCATTGCTGCATTTCTATCAAAGCACTGAAAGGGTAGAATGTTTTCACAGCTGATTGTGGTTCAACTTTCCCCAGATCTTCCTGGAAGAAAATAACACCTGCCCTTTCAGACTGAGTAGCTGTTGAATGCCGTGATAATCTCCTAGGGTGACTATCGGAGAGGGATTGCTTCTTTTTATAGGCTGGTTTGAATTGTGGGTGATAGCATGAAGTTGTCATCAAAGCTGTTGCTGCCAGAGAGTTGTTTTGAGATAGACTTTTGTAGTAATGCTCAGTAATGAGAAATTTTGCAAAAAACGTAGCAGTATTTTCAGTAATTCAAAATATTTCATAATAGTCTATTGATGACAACGTCAAATATGCAGAGGTGGTTATAAATTTAAAGCAGGGTAGCCTTATTGTCTTTTATTTTAAGAAGAAGAGATGCTGGATTGTCACGGGGAGATATTCTTGTAACAGATCAGAAATGGTCGTGCCTTCTTGTGACTGAAATCTTGAGAAATAGCTGATGAAGACTACTCTTAAAAGAGGCTATCTATCGTCAGCTACAAATCTGACATGAATAAAAGCAATAGTCCTTCAACTTAGCAGTAAGGACGGCAGCATCTAGTTCAAAATGAACAGAGCTCAGTGGTGAAATAAAAGCATTTCTGAGGGAAAAGTAGTCTTTCCTGAAAGCGGTGAGCCAACTGAAGCAGTTGAGCATCACTGCGGGAGTCGGTAGTTACCCAGTTTGTCGCAATTCTGTGACAGCAAACAGTATTTACCCTGCTGTCCTTTACCCCACGTTCACTGACTTAAAGTATTGAAATACGAGCAAGTGCCCTCTTCAAGTAGAGGATCGGAAATAAATGCTGACAGAGGCACGGATGGTCACATTTCTGTCTGGGAACAGTTCTCACTAACAGGTGCCCCAGAGGGCAGGCATCTGAGCTCAGCAACCTTTCCGTAACATCGCAACCACTGGGTGAGTTAGATCACTGTGATCTCACCAATAGCTTTTAAGATGGCTTTATAACCTGTCACTGTGCAGAGTTAAAGAAGGAAATTAATCAGAAAGGGAATTACTTCTAGCCATTCTAGAGCAACACTTCTTCCGAGAAGTGTGCCTGACTTTATAAAAAGCCCAGTGACATTTCAGGTCTAGGAAAAACTCTGCTTGCTAACGAAATTATTAGTGCATTGTTAGAGAGGGTTGGTGTTTCTCTGAGGGATAAATATGAAAGATAAATGACTTAAGTCCAGCTAGATAGGCCTGATGAGGTGCAGGTATACTCAGAGATGCCTTTTTCCATCACATACCTCTGCTGGAGTAAAGTGGAGGAACCGCTCTTGAAATGAAATAAAGTCAAGGAAAAGGAAACTGGAAGTCCTCACAAGAAACCACGTCGTTTGTACTTGGGGATTTTTTTGGGGGGAATGTATGAAGTTTTAAAATTCTTTATAGCTATTTGTTTGGTTATAGCTAAGTAGATGGTACAATGCAGCTTAATGGAGTCACTGGCATAATCTTCTACCTTTTTTGGGGGGGTATATGTTTTCATTGGTTTGTCTTCATCTGTGTTCATTTTTTTTCCCGTTTATGTGAAATTAATTTTTTTGAGATGCAGGACAGGCTGTTATTTATTTATTAATTTGATAAGGGTGAAAGCTTTCTGAATCTTTGGGGTCTATCTTTCCAGATATTTCAAGTCTGCACGTTCGTCCCGTGGCTAACATTTGTGTGGCTGCACTGAAACTACCTGTGTCGGCTGTGGAGATGGGGAAGTTCTCTGTTCCTCTCCAATAAACTGGTCTGATACTTCTCAATGTGAGACAAGAATATCTCTGACTGATTGCTGTGTCATCTCTAGCGCTCTCTGCGTATGGGTCTGCCCGTTGTACCCTAGCTAGTGATGGATTCAATCATCAGACGCAAATTCCTGGCATCAATCATCAGACAGAAATTCCCGGCAAAACTCCTCTGTTTCCAGAACAGAAGAACATAACCAGGCTGAATTAAGAAATATCTCTGTCGGAGACTTTCTCTTCCCCCTTCCAGTCACAGGCATTTCCCAGAGCAACCCACACCTGTGCTTCTGCGTGCTTTTAGTCTGCTCAAAAGTCAGGAGGAGAAACAGCCCAAAGTATTCTGGGTCAAAGCAAAAGCAAAGGTAATTATGACACAACCCTTCCACCTAGCACACACTAATTGTTTCTGAAAAATGCAATAACATTGCCAGAACACTAATGAACCTTATAGTGTTAATACATTAGGTAGATCCAGCAATTTACTGAGATTAAATCTTTCAAACTTTTCTCATAACTCACACTTCAATAGTTTCATTGTGAAAGTATTAAACTACCTTGACAGTCACTACTTTCTTGCATGTCATAAATTGACCTGTTTTGGTATGAAAACTTTTCTTGGGGAAAATAGATTATATAAGTTATTATGGATATCAGATTAAATTGGGAGGCACAGAGTGAATTTATATGTTAGGTGAGGTTTAGATAGCTTAGGTGATTATTGTATCCTGAAGTTAGTTACAGATAAAAAATTGTCTTGTTGAAAAATAAGCAAAGATGCAGCCTGCAAAAAGGAGACATTTCTGTGTAGAGCACGTAGCAGGTTAATTTTACGCAAAGAAATAAAATATATAATACGTCAGATTCATAATGCATTATTCATACTGGGGAAGAAAATAAAAAAATATCACGTGTTGTTAAATCCTTAAAAATCAGGGAACGCTACTTTTAAGTCTTCACATTACCTCTGTTTTCTTTTGAGAGTAGAATTGCAATTTTTGTTTCCCCTTTGGTGAAAAGCAAACAAAAAATTAGCAGTTTATTTCAAGAATCTCAAACCTCTTTCTGGAGCAGCCTGCTCTGAGAAACTTCCACGCTTTATTTCAGGAGATGTTCTTTTACAACAGATGTTTTTTAAAGTATTGCCATGTGATGACTTGAGACCTGCTTTTAATGACATTCTTCTTCTGTGACAGGTGTTTCCATATTGCTCTGCAGCTTTCTTCCTCCTATTGTTTTAGCTGTTAGAGCCATGAAAAAATACCTCTTTTAAAAGCGTAAGGCAGCCTTTCTGAACTTCCTTTGCTCTTGTAACAGATTTAACTATTTTTTGCCTAATAGTTCAAAAGTTATTTGATTCAGGAAACTACAGAAAATGGGAAACTTTGACTACAATTATGCAAACACAACACTGTAAGGGCTGCTCCTGCTCCTGCCATGGTAGGCTGTGCTGACAAATGCGAATGTGAGGAGTTAATGCTTCCAGAAGGAATCATAATGGTAATTCATGGTACCATCCTCTTTCCCGTCTCTGTTCTCAGGCTTCATCCCTCGTGGTGGTGATAATTACTCTCACTTTCTCAATAGCATTGAAGATACCTTATCTCCCATGTTCTTCTATCTCTGACAGGCAAAGTATGTGTTTATATTAATTTTTATATGTGGACTTTTACAGCAGAGGTTTGCTACACTCAGGTTCCAGTATGGGAGAACACTGCCCTCGGAGGTGAATGCAGCAGAGTTACAAAGCAGCCCAAAAGCAGGGACTGCACCTGGCTGGGCTGCGAGGTTAGCGATTTAAACGTTGCCAGCCGTTTCCTCTTGCATCTTTGCTGTTGCCAAACCCTGAGCAGGCCCAAGTACTGCCTCTGTGCCAAACTGTCATGAGAAACGTTTCAGATAAATTAACATATCAGTCTTACAACACACACCAGCAGGCTTAGCACCAGTCATCCCCACGAGACTCGCAAGCTGGCGGTGGTGTCGTGAAGAACGTCTGCCCCCGCCCCAAGCTGCTCAGGAAACTGGGAAGGGATCCTGTCACAGGAAAAACTGATTTTCAGCTTGTGTAAATTGGCACAACTCCGTCTGCTTTGGCCATTGGTCTTGGACAGATAGACAATTCTGGCAAGATACGTTCAAGGTGACCCATTTCTGAGGAGCGGCTCTGGCAATGTAAACTGCTGTCATATTTAGTCTTGCAATCGTTTCGAGCAATTCATGCAGATTTTCTGGATATGAAAGACCGCACACACGCTGTCAGTATGTTGGGGATTTATCTGGAAGCTGTAAGTTCCCTGGTTATCACCCTGAACTGAGCGACCGTGTCATACCTACATAAATGGAATCTATGCACTGATCCAATTATTGTATTTTTAGAGTTGTAAACATCCAGGTGACCTAAGGAAGGCAGTAACTAATACTAGGTATTGCGTTGATAATTTTAACTGTTTGTTGTTTTTTCTTAAATCTCTTACCCAGAAACTGTACATTGTTTTCAGAGGAGATTTGGATTTACTTTAAGAAGTATACCATTGCTTAAATGTAATAAAAAAAAATTGGACATTTTTCCTAACTGCCGAAACAGCGTACTGGGCTGTGAACTCTTCTAATGAGCAAAGACTAATATTAAACTAATTAACTGTCTCAGTAGCAATAGCAACATTTAACATGCCATGATATTACTGAATTACTCCACACAGACCCAACTTCTGCTTTCAAGAATCTGTTATATTTTGACAGTCTGACTTTTTATTTTTATGGCATTTCTTTTGATCTCTTAATAGTTTTGTTCAATGCCACATGGATAGTTTCATTCTTACTCACTTTTCGTACTTGCATGAAAATGCAACTGGGGGCAAAATTTTTTCAGGGTATCCTTTAAATTACCTCATAAAAACACGTGTCAAAGCAGGATGGAGGTGCTGAAATTAAAGGCTGATATTCTTTGTGCCTATAGTCAGATTTATCTCTTTTGAATTCGATACGAATATGAAGCACAAAGAAATATTGTTGATTGCAACTTTTTTTCCAAGTTAAACAAGTTCAAATATGCATAATGCCCTTAAAATTTCTAAGGATGGGCATTATATATGTATGCTTACAACCAGTTTTAAGGGGAACAAGTTTAGATAATATACACCTGAAAAAATGTGAGGGCACTGTGGAAAAGGAATCTTCCAGTGAAGGACAGAAGAATAATAATAATGAGTTCTAGCAGCCAGTTTCTATTGGGATCATACAAGCAACCGCTGCACATCTGTTAAACAGAACAAGAAACCTATTTTCTGGGGAAATAATTTCGACTAAAAGCAAAGCCAGGAATGTCTGCAAAAATCACTATTATGGATTTATTTTTGTTAGCTGTTTTCAAAAGTTTGAGAAGTTAGTGAAGGAAGGGATACTGCCTCAAGGATTTGACTACCACTGGGACTTTCAGGATTGGTGAAGTCCCCTCAAGCCTATGTGACGCCATGCCAAACGCTGTTTTCATTAAGTCGCTGCCGGTGGTAAAGTGGGAGTGATTATCTCTTGAGACAAATGGTATGTAGATTTCTGCTCTCTAATTTATTCTGAGCTGCTTTTTCTTGGTAAAAATAATAATTTGAAGTTCGGAAGGAAAGTTATTATGGGAATAAAAAGACTTCACATCAAAGTTTTCCCAGTTTCCTGGGAGAAATAATATCTGCACACATACTAATTTTGAGGTTAGAAGCTCAATGAGTTTGCTGTGCATCTATTGACAAGTGCACAGAAACTCTTGCCCTTTTTTCTCATCTCCCAGCACTGACTGCAACATTGCTCGCTGGAATTGCAAGACTCTTTGAATTCCTGTTGAATTTATTGCTAGCCACAGGTGATCAAATAGCCCGATCCTTCCCATACCTTCTGCTCTGTAAGAATCCTCATTGTTTGGACCTGGCAGGGTTCATCCATGCTCTTGTCACCTCCAGTTGCATTACTGGATTTTTATAGGTAAATGGTTCCTGTTGTCCACTGATACCAAAAAAAAACCAAACAAAACTGCCTGACTCTTTTAACACTCAGTCTTCCAAGAATATATTACTGCTATATTCACAGTCCTGCATTATGTCCTGGCCAGCTTCCAATGCCACTTTTAAGGTCTTGGTTCTAACCTTTAACAAAATTACTAGCTTGAGGCCAAAGCTAACTCAAATAAAAAATTCAAGCTATGAACCTTCTCAATGTCTGTGTGCCTTGAAAGGTGCAGGCTACGAACCCTGTAAGTGAAGGATATAATTTCACAAGTTAATGGCATGAGCCAAGAAGGCAGATTCCTGTCTAGTAATGTAAACCTCTGCGCTTTGGCTCACTGTTTAGCAGGTGATGGATTTCTGAAGCGCATCATTTCAGTGGTAGAGCTTATACTGTGAATCTACAAGCCATTGCACTGGTTCAAATGGGAGGATGGTAAAATGCAAGCAGGACGTGGGAGGCAAAATCAAGACCTCCCTATGCCAGTTTGCCACCAAAGCAATTGTTTCCTGAATTACATCCTGAAAGCTGAACACAAAGTTGTCTTGACTTGCCTGTCAACAAATGTTGCCAATCTTTCTGACACATAAAATGGAAATGCTGTGGGATTGTTTTTAAGCTTGAGTGCCTGCCAAGTCTTCTCATCTCTCCAAAACCCCCAATTACAGGATAGTAACTTAGCCAGAGTTTTGAGAAGCAGTGGAAACTTACGCATGAATTTGATACTGCTGCTGGTTTTACCCAAAAAGGTGCCAGAATATTTTTCGGTTGCCTTGAAAGATAAGACAGTGTTGCAATGGTTAAATGGCACTTGAAAGCATACCCTCGTGACTTACATCTTACAGTTTCACTTCACTGTGAATTCCATTCAAAACTGGATGTTCTTTCTAAGTGTTATTTTTTTTCATTTAACAAATTCACCAGGAACACATGAAACAAATTGGATGACGTTTCCAAGGCTGGTCGGAAAACATTGTTAAAATTGATCAGTCCTATAACTATGTGTTACCTACAACCCTGTGTAAAAACTTGAAGTGAGAATTAAGTCAGTCTGGTATTAAAAATTAGTAATGAACTAAAAAAGTAGCGTGTACTGAAATTTCTTAAATCTCAGTTTTTGGAAGAATATTTACTGTTAGATAGCTGTCGTTACTCAAATTATTTACTGAAAATATACTAGTCGTAAGTACAGATTGTGTACCGTGGGCAATTATACAAGATCATAACCATTATTTCTGGAATAACAAACAAGATGACTGAAATAACTTTGCTAATTTAAGAAAAAGCTGCTACCACAGCTACTTGAATCAAACCATATTCTTCGAGCTGCAATTTTTGGCACACAGAAATCAGTGAAAAGTCACAGTTACAAAATCTATGTTGACCAAATAAAATCACAGATTGGCACATAGTTATATGGGTTTGCTAAAAGCAAACTAGAGAATTGTTTTCCCAGGGCAGGCCTGGAATATAAGGTTAACAGGAGAAAAAGTAAGGCTGATTTGGTCTTCCTACCATTTCTTTTCAAGGTTTTTTTGGACAAGAGTCACACATAAAAGTAATTTGAGTCCAAGTTACTAAGTACGCGTTTATTCAGTATAATGAAAATTGTATTGCCACAAAAGTTAGTTTTATCAGTAAATGATGGCATTTGTGTTTACCACATGGTTTTATGATAGACTTTAAAGGTTGAAGATACTTACTGTAGTCTCAATGTAAGTAGTTTAATAAGGGCCAACAGATGAATGATGGCAAGGAATTTCCTTTACTTAGCTGTACAACATGGACCTGTTTTCAAAGGTGAATTATCCTGTTTCACAACAGAGAGAAGAACCCAATGGCTCTTATTGCAACTTTGAATTCAGGCTCAGCCAAAGGAAGCATTCACTGAAAATGTTTTAAACGTAAAGCGCTACAATTTTTTGTTTGAAGCATATAGTATATTCAATACATGGAAAAAGCACATATGGAATGGATCTATCAAAAAAAACCAACTTAAGGTACGTAGTATGGTCAGAAGAAAGCAAAACTTTTGTGATTTAGGAGACAGAAAGAAAAGGACAAAAAGAGATACCCATCCAACCTACCACTGACATGCTTTTTATTTATGTTTTATATCTCAGCTAAATGAGTCATGGCTTTAAATAGGAAAAGAACAGAACTGACAAATGACGGATGTGAGGTTCTCTCCAGAGTTATCTTTTGTGCAAATAGCCAACAAAACAATGGCTGAGAGAGAAGCTGATAGCTCTTTCCAAGCACTTGAGAAGGTGAGCAGCTAGTTTAAGATGGGAAACTAATGCGGACCAGGAGCAGGCGCAACAGGGACTGCTTTCTCCTGGAACATTTCTTAGGTATCTGGTTGCCCTGGGTGTTTCAGGCTTTCAGCTAGTGTCTATAACAATGTTTACAGTGAACCGTATTAAAATGGAAAAAAGTTCCAGTCAAGGGCTCTGTGAGATCTTGAGAGATAGCAAGAAAAAAATACGTCAGTTAAAACTTTTCTGCAGTGCCCTTCTGTAGCAGTACACCTGATAAGGAAGGGTAATCTGGAGTTAGCAGAGTTTTGTAAAGCTAAGAAAAGATGGATACGCCCTGCTCAAATGAAATCTCAAAATCTGAGAGTTTGTTCTCTGAAGGTCTCTAATGTTATCAAATATTATATGCTGAGCGTCTGATTGTCGTGGTACATATTTTGCCTCTGAATTAAAAAAAAACAACATAATAACGCACTGGAAAATAAATATTTTGGGTTTGCATGGAAATGATAAGAAAAGGTGCTCAATGATACTTTGTCAGAAGCAAAAAGATAAGAATAAATAACAAGGCCTGATACAAACAACTGATTTCAAGCAACAGGCGAGCAATCATGTTGTAATAACTGAATTTACTTTCCTTTTGCATTCATACTTAATTGTTTTGCAAAGAAAGGCTGACCTGCACTGAATGATAACCATTACCGTAAGCCAATTTGCAATGAAATTTAGTCTTTAGATCAATTCAGTATGGTTCATTTTGACAGCTATCAAAAAACTCCATGACCAGTTCCTCAGTGAGCGTCTTTCCTCATTCAGTGGCTTTTTCCTCTTTACAATGTTGGTGCTAAATATGCAATTCTAAAAATTCTAAGTTATGTTTAAAAAATGTAATTACTTCAAATGTAATTTTAGGTAGAAAGTGTATTAAGGAAAAACTATTTAAGTTGCAGGGTTTTTTTTCAAAAGCAATGCAGGTTAAAAAAATAGTTTTCTTTTTCAGTTGTGCACCGAAATAGCTTGGCTATTATTCACTCGAGGATCTTGAAGACGGAGTAATTACAAAATGATATTTTCATCCTGAATGCAGGCAAAGTTCAGCCTTATCATATAAAATCAGTGATAACTGAAAATGGTACTTCCCTGTCTACTTCCTGCTCCCTCTCTCCTCTATCCCATGTTCCTCCATCCCTCCCCGTCCCACCAGCAGAAGGTGAGGAAGGTTTCTGCCATCTGTGAACATAACTCAAAAATGGGTGCTCCAGCAGAGGACTTGCACTCTGCCCAGGCCTTGGACTGTGCACCAGACAGCAACTCAGCTGGAGCCTGCACTGGAGAAAAGATTACTGCAGGCACCGTGCTTTTCCATCAATCTTCCTCAGGCCTCAGTTTGTCCGGTCAAGATATCTAACTGGTCCGTTTTTCACTAGCAGATCAGAAGCCATTTTCAGAGCAATGGCATCACCGCAGATGTCGTCCATCACAGAGCTGTTTCCCCGTTCAGCGTGCCAGGGTCTCAGACTGAAGTGGCAGCTGATGGCAGGTAGGCCGGGCAGCAACACAGAAGGGTCACCTCCCTGTGAATGTAGTTGCGACTTAATGCTTCTTTTTGCATTTAGTGACTCTCATAGAAGTGGGAAACTTTTTAATTCCTGATTTGGATTGATTTTTGTTTTTCTGGGGATAAAAGCCATGGGAGAGCAATTTCCAAAGCTTGTCAAGTCTTGTCAGCCTGGAGTTAGGAATGAATAAAAACCTGAACGAGCAGATTTGGCAGCTTGACGGAGTTATGAATGACAAGATATGATGTTTACTAACGACCATCTCTATTTTCTGAATGTGGGTCAAGTTATGAATTTTTTTTGTTAAGGCATTTAATATTTCAACACCATGGACTTAACGATAACCTAGAAAACTAAACACTGTTTGTCATCTCAGAATTGTGGGTTTAATATTTTATGCTATTGTCAGCTTGAAAATAGAAAATATAACCAGGCAAATTCTTCAGCAAAAGGGCAAGCTATATAAATAATGTAACTGCAGTCAGGTGTTGCAGTACTAACAAATACAGGCAAATAAGCAACATACCTGTTGATTCAGATGATAGAGTAAATCTAAACATACAGGAGCACAGGACTGGAAGCAAATAGGATTAATAATCTCGATATTGCAGTGTGTCTGGGATATTGTATCTGCTACTTTATGCAATCCCTTACAGAAACTAACCTGTATCTACTTTTGAAGGCTTTGCATCCACTGCTCTTGTTGGGACGTTGTTTGGGAACCTCACTCTGAGAAGTTTGATAAGAAGTAGAGGATGGCCGTAGCGCATGAGATTGAAAATCCATCCAGTTTATTAGGTGTATCTGAGGGTGGTTTAGGCAAGCACGTTAATGTGGGGCAAGTATACACTGGTACTTCCTCAACTGAGTTTTCTACTGCATCGATAAACACATTAGGTAGTAAATTTATGCATTGTCAGATTTTTCTTTCATTATTACTCTGGTCACTTTTGGAACCCACATAACTGTTACATGGAAGAAGATTTCTACTTTTTTGAACCTGATAACTGCTAGTTTAATTTTGTGCCCTGATTTTCGTGGTTTTTTTAGTGTTTGCTTCATTTGTTTTTTTAAGAAACAACCGTGCTCACTTCACCAGCTTCTGTCACTCAGCATTCCTCTCTTAGACTTCTATTCTCTCTCCCCTTTAATCATGCCTTTCCAAGGTGAAGACTTTTGGACATGAGAAGACCTGACACTGTTAGTCATCCTTCTCTGTGCCTTTTCCAGTTTGGTTTGACTGTTTTTAAACTGAGAAGAATCAGAACTGCATCCTGTGTTCAACATATTGGCATAGTGTAGGCTGATGCAGTGACAAGATTTTGTAAAAATGTTGAATTTTCCTGTAAAGGAATTAAGGTAAAATTATTCCTGACATCTGTTTTTGGCCCACCTGAGTTATTTAAGCTCATAAGCTTAAATAGCTTATCTTGTTCTCCACTGTTTATGTTCTTTAGATATTTGAAAATAGCAATCATTTTCTCTCTCTGCAGTTATTTCAAGCCCTTTCTGGGATAAGGTTACACTTAGTTGCTGCTGGGCTACAGAAGACTGTTCCCATGAGTTGTCCTATGCAAAACATCCACTTGTTTCTAAACAGTGGGGCAGGAGGGCTGCCCAGTGCATCTGCATAGCGTGGTTGCTTGGAGACACCAAAGTCGCCTGCACAAGGCTCCTTTGGAAAGGCTCTTCTAGAGCTCTGTCAGGTTGTTAGAGACACACAGACCTCTCACTGCACTGCACAGGCTGATATAAGGAATGTGTGGGCTTGCCTGTCCTCTGCCAAACCCTCGTATCCAAGGGATGAAGTATTCTGGTGTGGGACTAGCAGTTTTCCCCAAGGCTCATCTGCTATGACCTAGCAGCTTACAAAAGGCAGAGCAGCACTCCTCCCGGCCCAGGAGGTAGCACACAGCCCTCTTTCCCTGGCTTTTTCCTCCCCTGTTCTCCATCTTGTCCAGACCCTCTTCCTGGCGTGATCCAGCCTGGCTTGGTATTCTGAGCACAGCTGTACGGGGCAAGACACTTCACTGCATGGTGCTGGGAGAATGAGGAGCTGTTTAGTTGCGAACTCTCTTCCCCCATGGCCCCATGTCAGGGTGCACGTGTCATCTAGTGGCACACACTTTATCTTAGGCAAGAGCTGACGGGAAGGAAAGAAAGCCTATGCAGTGGATTTCCCATGGCAGAGGGGAATTGTAGGCTAGCAGAAAAAACACAGGCCTAATGCCCGAGTCCTTTGCCTGGTTTTGTTTACGGAATAACCTTTAGCAAATCATATCTCTTTGTACCACAGCTTCCCCCTCAATAACATTTTACTGATCTCCATTGTCAAGCATTTGAATGTCAATTGATGACAGAGTCTGTGGGCCGTGGCATATTGCATTCCAGAAGCACTTGCACGGGGATGTGCCTGCTATTAGCTGCTGTTGTGTTGTTATTCTGTCCTTTCTAACATAAAGAAGATTTCCTTATTAAGCCAAATCTTTGTTCATCAATGTTACATCTGGGACTGCAGCCAGTAGTTTGTTCTGGATATGGGAGAAATGGGAAACCTCAAACCTTAGGAAAAATTTTCTAGGGATTTACTGAGAAGTTATACGCTTGCCTCATTTGTGGCCCCAATACCTTCAGAACCGGGCCGGGGGGGGGGAGGCGGCAAAGATTTCAAGGGAGCTCTGCAACACTCATCTCCCAGCATCATCCTATAGGTTCCTCTTAGGCAGCTTTGAGCAAACTCAGGCTGAAAACCAGCTCTGCCGGGGAAGTGGTGGAGCTGTGCTCCAGCTAAATAGCAAGAGGTCATGCTAGCTTAGGCTTGTTGCTATATTAACATGACTTATGTGTCTTTTGAAGTAGTAGCTGGCTTGCTTGCAGCTGGCTCTCAGGATGCACAGAGCTTCCTTCTGTCTCCCTATAATGGGCAGACAGTTTCACCAAACTGTTCAAATTCAGTTTTAGAAGGATGATGATCTTCAGGCTTGATACCAAAATGTTAGGCTTCCTCTGGGCTGGATGTGACTTGGAATCTGAACTTGCCACCCCTTAGCTGGAGACCCTATGAGTGGTATCCCCAAACCCCTGTGCTGCTCTCCCCCTGCCTTGCCCGTGGTGCCTGACAGCATCTCTGCTCTGTGGCACACTTGGCTGCATCCTTGTGGCCACAGCTTCTTTGGTGCCTTGAGCTTGAGGCACCACCATGCTCCTAGGGGCTTGCTGACCTCTAGCTGGTGGTGATGGATGGGATTGGTACCGGTACTGTGAAATATGGGGTGGCTGGGCTCTCATCCCTATGCGGACATGGTGTGTTCACCATTGAAACAGTGTTGCCAGCGTTCTGTCTCTTTTTTCCCCTCCACCCTCTTCTGAAATCCAGGACAGTGTCTGAAATTCCTCAGTGGCACTAAGATATATGTTGGGGTAATCCAAATCAGAGTGCTCCATGTACCTTCCACCCATGCTCCAAGCCATTGCTGGGTAAATTGGTCTGATCTGAAAGCCATAAAGCTGTATTTGTGTACATGGACTTTAAGAAGCCCCCAAAAGATAATTAAAATTTCTTTTCAGCCACAAGAAAAGATGGGGTTCCCCACCTATGGTCCAGTGTATTTATCTTGATTAAAATGGATTGATGAGTGGTCAAACAGGCTCTCATTTTTATTGCATGCTTATAAATACTGATTAGAGATTTAAATTGCTTGACTGTGTGTATGAAAACGCAGAAACATTTAGAGAGAATAATCAATGTAATGTGTTTTCCTGGGGTCCAGTTCATGTGCACGCAGAACTATCTTTCTGTTTATCTTCCTTCTCCTCTCCGTCCTGGGGAATATGCAGGATCAAACACAAGGTTGTCCAAGGCTGTTAAAGAAATATACAGCTTTTCCAGAAAACTCTTTGCACTACCAGGGAGAGATGGATGAGCTGCTTAATATACAAGCAATTTAACTTTTTAGGATTTGAGAAACCTCTAACTTGTATTCAGGCATGAGACGTTCTGATTTACTGGATTTTTTGGCAAAATGTCTTTGCCTATTTCAAGTACATATTTCATTTACCAAATAAAGGACTTGAAACATGCATGAAGCAACAGTCAAAACACTCCTTGAGAAAATGCAAAGTGCTCTGTTATTGATTCCATAATAGGCTGAATATTTTCTGAACTTTTTTTTCATATAAAATCATCCAAATAATATAAAAAGTTTATGGTGAGCAGTGTGCAATGTAATGACAGCTGTGAAATATTAAATGGCAGAGATTTGCTGCATAGCTCTATTTTTCATATCTCTCTTGCATTCAGGAGAAACTGTTTCGATTCATTTCACAGTATTTAGTTTGTAAGCCACTCATCCTTGTACAAAACAAAGACCACAGCGGCCTTGAATACATCTCTGTAATGTCAAAAATGAATTGTGCCCAAAATGCTTATTGATACTGATGCTGTTTAAAAGATTGTGCCATTGCACCTTAGTTAACTTAAGATTCCCAGGATTTCTTAAACAATTCAATCCTTAATACCCAGATTTGTTCCAGAAAACTCCTTCTTTTTTTTTTTTTTAAATGAACTTGCTTTTTCCCACTTTCTTGGCCTTTTTTATCCTTGGATTACACTGAGGAAGTTGCTTTTGAGGCCGGGTTTCTCAAGTGTTGTAAAAGTGTATGTCGTACCAGCATATAAAGACTGAAATCTGTTCATGCTCTCAAAAGACTTGAAAGTGGTGACAGCTGAACACCTAGCTGCTTCTGCAAATATTGCATCTACCTATGATAGCTTTTTGTTGTTTCAGCCTTAGGCTGAAATTCTGTAACTGAGAGTGAAAATCCTACATATCTTTTTCTAGTTGGCTATGGCATTTGGTTATTTAATAATTTAATCATATTTTAAAATTCTTTTAGAGCTGGATCCATTTTCAACTTATTATTCAAAAGCAAGGTATAATCTAGTGCTGAGGTGGTGCTTGAAAGGGGAAATAAACTCATTTTTTGCCCAGATGGAACATGAGAGTGAGACTCCATCTCGTCCCACTCCTGTTCTTTCACCTCAGTCTCGGTCTTGCCACTGCTTTTACCAGCCCACTGACCACCTCGTTAGTCTGATGTGACTCTGTGTGCCAAATTGTACCTATTCCTCTTACATCCCTGCTGCCTAAAGGAGGCAGTAACTGGTAGCCCTCTCTTTTTCATGTCTGGACAGCCTTTCTTTTTCCACACCCCTGATTCATAACCCTCAGGATGTTAACAAACCATCTTTGTTTGGAGATAAAGCCATTTTCTACAGATTCATGTGTAGGCTGGCAGAACACGTTGAAATTTTGGTTCCTACTTCATTGTCTAGCAATGACATGTATGTGCTGACATTATGTGCTGTGACACTTGATTCATGGAGACACATTAACTGAAAGTAAATTAGCCAACCTGTCACAGAAGTGATAATCATCATCTTTAGCCAGGCTGAAAACAACTCCCAAACCCTTAAAAGCACAAATTTCAATTGCTTCTGTATACTATTGACCCTGGCATTTTCAAGATGCATTCAATTAAATGCCCTAAAACAAGTATTCATAAGGTTTATACCCTGGAATCTGTCTGTACCTTGAAATCTGTGTTTTTGCAGATATATCTTCTGTAAAATTTATTTTTGGGGACAGCAGGTGGTAACATGAATAAAAGCAGCAGAAGTGTGCTAGCATGAGCCTCTTGCTGCTTAGCACATTGTGCTACCCTTTCTAGCTGGAGTTATGCTAAACATTAAAAAGGAAGAATAATGATTTAATATTCTAATTGAAAGAAATGACTCATTCAGAGCAAGCTGATCTAATTTAGAATAATATGGGTTATGTGAAATTAATCACACCTAACTAAATCATGGTGCAATAGCATCGCAGCAGGGTCACCAGTCACAGCAGTATTAAAGAACGCTTAAAAGATACACAGGTTATAGCCAAAGAGTCTGATTATCATTCACATGAGCCACATGTTGCCTGTGCCTGACTGTATTAAGGGGCCCGTCATTTATCCCTACTTGAATACTGTGTGGATTGTTCAAAGTAGAGTGGTGTACAGAGGGTTTCATAAACTGTTTTTTTTTATCCTTTCTGAAATATTATGATCATCTTTAAATTAGAAAACTGCTGCCAGTCATACCAAACATCTAGGGGATAGAATGTGTTTTGATGTAATAAAACTGGAGTTTAGAGGGACCAATCCAGCTGCTATTCAAATCATGGCAAAGTAGCTAACACCCAGATCACAAAGGGTAGGATTAGCCATTTCCTGAGATTTTTGTAAGTGGTGGTGTACATTGCCTTTCACTGAGACTAGTACTTGTTAAGTTATCAGATGTTTTTGAAAATCGAGTCCGTGGCTTTCATAGAAGTGTGATTGTTTTAATTACCTTCTCAGAGAAAGTGCAGATTAATCGCAGTAGGAAGACTCTCATAGGAAAAAAAGCCTGAGAGTCTAACTCTAATTTTATCAAAAAGGATAAGAAATATTTTATGTCCAGGTTGGCAGCCTTCCTCTCACTCTATCCAGGGATTTGCTCTGAAAGCTCTTTTGTGGAAGGGAACTATGGGGCAAAGAAATACTACCAAATTTTGTTAATACTTTTATGTTGATTTCCCCTAGTTATTTCTGTTGCAGTCTGTCTTTCCAAGGTTTCTTTTTCTATTCATCAGCTTTTTCCCCAAGAAATGTCTCAGCAACACTGTCTTGCATTTGAAGTGGTTATTTTTTTCCTTTGTAAATCCTATGTAAATTGTAAAAGGATTTTTAAAGGGTTGCAAATTCTAATCTTACATAGAAAAATTTATCAAATAGAAGTGAATACGGTATCTTCTGTTTAACTGTTACTGTTGGCATTTGGTCCAACAG
The DNA here is from genome assembly GCF_028500815.1 of Rissa tridactyla. NCBI lineage: Eukaryota > Metazoa > Chordata > Aves > Charadriiformes > Laridae > Rissa > Rissa tridactyla. Next base: position 80,877,976 of record NC_071470.1, on the reverse strand, counting down.
GAGCTATGATTTTAAGTGTTTTTGCAAGACGAGAGTAAAAAGGGAGTCATTCAATTGCTTTGCGCCAGAGTATGGAAGATCCAGCTTTTAAAGCTTGTAAAATGTCAAGAACATATATTAACTATTTTTTCCCAGTATCTTTTCAGAAAGCACCTAACCCTAACCATAGCCCTTGCTGTTCGGAGGGACCTGGACAGGCTCAAGAAGTGGGCCTGTGTGAACCTCATGAGGTTCAACAAGGCCAAGTGCAGGGTCCTGCACCTGGGTCAGGGCAACCCCCGGTATCAATACAGGTTGGGGGGTGAAGGGATCGAGAGCAACCCTGCCAAGAAGGACTTGGAGGTACTGATGGGTGAAAAGCTGGACATGAGCCGACAATATGCGCTCACAGCCCCAGAAGGCCAACCGTATTCTGGGCTGCACCAAAAGACGTGTGGCCAGCAGGCTGAGTGAGGTGATTCTGCCCCTCTACTCTGCTCTCATGGGACCCCACCTGGAGTGCTGCATCCAGCTCAGGAACCCTCAGCACAGAAAAGATGTGGACCTGTTCGAGCAGGTCCAAAGGAGGGCCACAAAAATGATCAGAGGGCTGGAGCACCTCTCCTACGAGGACAGGCTGAGAGAGTTGGTGTCATTCAGCCTGGAGAAGAGAAGGCTCCAGGGAGATTACTGTTGCCTTTCAGTACTTAAAGGGTGCTTTATAAGAAAGATGGGGACAAACTTTTTAGCAGGGCCTGTTGTGATAGGACAAAAGTAATGGTTTTAAAGTAAAAGAGGGTAGATTTAGGCTAGATCTAAGAAGAGATTTTTTACAACGGCGGTGGTGAAACAGTGGAACATGTTGCCCAGAGAGGTGGTAGATGCCCCACCCCTGAAAACATTCAAGGTCAGGTTGGACGGGGCTCTGAGCAACCTGATCTAGTTGAAGATGTCCCTGCTCATTGCAGGGGGGTTGGACTACATGCTCTTTAAGGTCCCTTCCAACCCAAACTATTCTATGAAATATCAGCATTTTTCACTCTTCACTTAACTGACTGAGTGTTGGCTTTGATGTTAAGACTGAGATCAGTGCCGCTAAAGCTGCCATACCATGACTGATATTGAGGCTTATAGTAGCACTGAATCTTCTCAGCATAGCAATTGCCTGTATGATCAATGGGTCATTAGCCCACACTAATTTGTCTATTAATGGGGCTTTAGAACTTATTATTTTGGGACTGAGCTTGTTTCTTAATGACAGAGCCAGACAGTGGATCATCAGCCACATCTGCTACTTGTAATTCTTCGCAAAGCACTCAGGCAACTCGAGCTTCTGTGCATCATATTGGCAGCTGCCTGTTAAGGAAAATTAGCATACGTGCCTGATCAGTGACGCACCGTTGTGAGACTGTGGAGGTTGTGTTTGGGACTCTGACTTCGGGCATGGTTTGGAGTTTTCATTTATTACCTTTTGTTTTATATCTTTTAAGTAATTATCTAATGATACCTGATACAAATGGAAAGCACAAGAAAATGGACCTAGTTTTCAAAAAGCTTTTCAAAAGATGATTGATGAATCACTAAGTTTTCACTTGGCAAGAAGGTAGGATCCTAGTATCTTGCTTACAGAAATTTAAAGAGCTCATCTCACTTTTTAAAGTACATTTTCTAACATAAATTTCTCTTTCAGAAATAATATAGAACTATATATTCAGTTATATAACTGAATACTTGACATACAGAGCTGCAGCATTATATTGTTTAGGAAAGAACTTTCCATGGGCTGTATTTGATACTTAAAAATGAATGACTGAAATTTTGTCAGATAGTCGTTATAGGTCAAACAGTTTAAATCTCTACTTGACAACATCAAATTAATGATTATAAATAGAAACACTTAAAATTATTGAGAGCATTACAGTATGATAATCCTCATATCAAAGTATTTTAATAATATTAAATACACCAAATCATGACTGTAACTTAAATTAAAAAAGTTAATGACAGTTCTTGTAAGCGCTTTCTTCCAAAACAGTGCAGCTTCCCTTGTCAATCCCTGCAACACCATATTCTGCATTTCCCTGGAGAGGCTTAGATCCCAAGATTCCCTCAGTTTTTACTTGGCATCTAGGACTGAATATGTCGTTTTGTGATAAATGGCTCTTTACTTGAGAAGGAAAGGAGAGAAGATACTGTAGTATAGACATTTAATACAATGTTTTGCAAATGACAAGGCTGAATACTAGTATCAATAAAAAGAAAGAAAGAAAATGAGAACTGGACTATCAGGAAATGAAATGACTTTTGTATTTTATTTCTAGAATGAAAGTGTGGAAATTACCCTGTCTGCTCTTGTGGAAATTATTCTGTCTGCGCTTAGATGGAGAATTCACTCCAGTGCAAGCTGAATAGAGGGCTAACAGCTAAAAGTTGGGCAACGTAATAGGTCTTTTACAATTAGATATGGCTTTTTGTGACAGTCAACCAAAGTCTTAAAAAATAGTACAAAAACAATGACCTGAAGTGAAAGAACAAGCAATAGGTATTCAGGATTTCTGATATATTTGGGGCTGACCAGACAGTTAGCGGAAAGATTTTAGATGAAAGAAAATATTTACTATTGGAATCCTTCCACTGTAATTGTAAATGAGGTTTACATGAGGTTTAGAACTGATTTTTTGGATACAAGGCATCTGGAAATCATCAAAAGAAATAAAAAGGACATGAGGGGTACAAGAAGCAAGGTTATTTGCATCATGCTGATGTCCCCTTTGTTTCCCAATGCTCATTACAACTGATCTGAGGACAACAGAGAGAGATTTGTGGCTGGCCATGCTGAAAACTGTTTGTTGAGGAATTTGTGACTATTTCTAATGAATGGGACTGGGGCAGGGTTTAGACTTGATACTGAATCAGAAGATAAGGAAATTTAATTTCACATTGGGGGAAACTGTGGCAGTTGATAATTGGTGGCAAAAAGTAGTTGGTTTTCTGTGTATGTGAATAAACGAGAATACTGATTGGAATTGTCACTGGCAAGACAAAAGATTTAGAGAAATGAGGATGGATGAACTGCTCCTCAGCACAAGCACGTGGAAGGAACTTAAAAACCTAATCAATATACAGATTAGCATTTTGGCATTGTATGTGACTGATACTTGCACATAGGTACACAACCACTACCTAATTTTTTTTAGATTAAACCCACTCTTCAAATAAAAGAAACCACCAACAAGTTAAATACAATAAGTTTTTTTTAAGTTGTGGAGCTGTTGACTGTCTTCTTTTTTTTGCTTTATTTGCATGACAAGAGAAAATAGGGGAGGAAAGAAAGGTGAGCAGAAGAAAACAGATACATTTAAATTCTTTCATTTGAGCATTCTTGCTGCAGCTTATTTTTGATTCTACAAGTTCCTTCTGGATGACAAATGTCAGGAGGAGTCAAAGTGTTTAAAAGAATAAGACCTAGTCCAGCACAGACTTTGTTAGAAAAGTCTTCATTTGTGGTAGGAAAAAAACCCAGGAAGGAACCTGAGGGAAGGTTGTCAGTAAGTGAGGGAAAGAGTAAATGAAGGTAAGTGTCACATGCATCATGACCTATTAGAAATGTGTTCTTTTGAGGGAAGGGATCAATCTCTCCAGGTGATTTTAAAAGGCTCCTGCTCAGTGAACCAATTTCTGTGACAGCTGTACAATTTGAGGGGCTGGGATACAGTGCAGAGGATAGAAACTGTAAATCAAATAATGTCATAACAGCCTTAGCAACAAAGTCTTAGTTTGGGTGAGTAAGAATCTGCACTGGGGTGGGTTGCTACTTTTTCCATAAGACATAAATTTAGTCTCCATGTTAATTCTCTAAGATGCACAGGTGTTACAGTTGCATGGTTGCATGGTGAATTGTTGGCGTATCTGCAGTTCTTAGGAGAATATACAGGGCAGTTGTGGCAGGCATGCAGCAGCTGCCTGAACAAACACCCTGCATCGTGGAGAGATGGACTGTGCAGTACACCACTATGACAAACACTGGTGGATCTATGGTTCCTCTTCAAAGACAGCACTAGTGAGGCTGGGCTTCCCTACCTGAAACAGAGAGACTCATGCATGTAGTAGTTCTCGTTTAATTGCTGTTATCAAATGTGACTAGCAAGCTGTATGGGGCTGTAAGGTTTTTCTCTCTCACACACCCATGTACGCGCTGTACATTAATATCACTGATAGACGGGGCTGGGTTATAAAACTAAGAAGTGGGGATCACTAAATCTAGAGGTGCGCATGAACCCAACCATGGAAACATAAGGCTTCACAAGAATAAGAATTTTCAGCCAGCAGTGTTTATCAGCAGAGTCACACAATATGAGACAAAAGATTTTGGAGTTAACCCGCACACTAGGTTAATGTAATTTATTTTCTGTTCAACCACTCCAGCGTACTTTGCAACTGTGTGCAACTCTATTTTAGATATTGATGCTTTTCTTAGTAAGTATTGTTTTGTAGAGGCTGCCTGTCACCACAAGCGACAGAAAGTAAAGCATGCACAAAGAAGATGAGGCAATAGCCAGAAATAGCTATACACTCAGAAGACAAACCTTGAGCTGTATCCTTAGTTACCAATAAGATTCTAGTCCAATTAGTGTAGAGTTTTCCCTTATCTAAGAGAATTTGCGGTTTGTTTGTCTAAATGTATAAATGCACGTAAACCTAAAGATGAGGATTTAGCCTCAGTGCTCTCCCCGAACATATGTTCTCAATAAACAGCAAAAAGTCTAACTAAATTTATGTTTCAGAGGCTGCTTTGACAACTTTAATAGCTACTTTATTTTTGACTTAACCTAAAATTACCTAATGACAATGGTAAGCTTTTCCATTCCTTTGAAGTATGATCCTAGAAGCTGTGGTACTAATATGGATTAGAGGCAAGTGCATCCCCAACATATCTACCAAAGGATCCAAAGCTAATAAGGTTTACTAGCCATTAGTTGCAGTGACTGTTTAAAAGCTGGTAACATGGATCTGCAAGGAATTACCTCTTCCAAAGTCTTTTGAAATGTCACTGGAGTAAAAGAGGAGGGGGAAAGGCATTCTTTCCATTAGTAGTTTTGTCATCTATTTCTTTTGCCTGAACTAGACAATGTGAGTGGAAATTTGGAAGGAAAAATTTTGTTTTATAATTTCTGTTTTAGGAATACACAATAAGTATTTGCTTTCTCGATGTTCAAAATGTGTGCTGTTCACAGTTTTTACAAGCTTTACGCTCAGTTTACAAAACTTATGCAAAGATATGTATGCACGTTCCTTGTTGCCGGCTTTTTTTCACAGCAGCCATACACTGATCTTATTGCTTGCTGTTAAAAGGGAAACAAACAGAGTGCAATTATAGCCTCTTTTAGTTTTGTAAGAGAAAAGGTTACCACCTGTGCACAAACTCACTGGCAGTATTTTTCAGTCTACAGAAAATTCACTGTCCTTTTTGAATGAGAAGAAAGTGTCATTCTGATGAACCATCTAGGCAAAAAAAAAATCAGCATATGGTAGCATGAAGAAATGAGTGTTTTTGACAGAGTACAATCTGGTACAACTCATATTTCACCACTTTTCATGCTTAGCAGTCTGTAGGTTTGTGACAAAAGAATATATAATTGCTTTGAAGTCAAAGTAAAATTAGTGGCAGATCCAAGACTTTATCTGTGTTCAAGTTGTAAGGCTGCTTCACTGGGACTCTAGATACAGAAGTAAAATATTTCTAGCCATTTAATTAGTTGGATGCTTAATTTTTTCATTCAAGAATAATGAAAAATGCACTGTTTCTGTATAGTCAATTATTTGTTAGAATATTTTGGTTTTTTCAAACCCTGCTTTGTATTTGTAAACACATCAGTTTCACAAATAATAGAGGAACTGGAAAGTGCCTTGTAATTTATTATTTTCTATAAAGGTGTGTTTAGGCCAATAATCATCTTTATTTTGCAGAACACTACAGCTTCTCAAATTTAGAATAGAGAATAATTTAAGTATTACAAAGATTATGTAAGGGCATGACCCGTGTCCCACTGATGTAAATATCAAAACTCCATAGATATCAGTGGGAACAGAAGTGGATTTGGAGGTAAATGATAAAAGATATGGAAGACCATCATTAAAAACTGAAAAAAAGTCATGCAGGAGAATACAAGATATGTGTGTGTGTATATATATATATATATATATATATATATATATATACACATCTTGGCAAGCAATGCAGCAGTGAAGTTGCCCAAATCTACAAAGTAAGAAAGCCAATTAAGGAAAAAGAAACCTGTTTGTTTCAAAAGGCTGTTTTATACCTCTTCTGTTAAGAACCAAGGCAGGACTGCCTTCATACACATGCACGCCCTCTCTTTACAGTTCTAGAAAAAACACATTTACACGACAGGTCATTTTACTGAAGAGCTGAACGACAGTGGGGAGAGTGAGAGCAGCCCCACATTGCTTTGCTCTGTGGGCTGCAGGAAGCAGCAGGAGCTGGCAGCAGCCATGGGGCGCAGGGTAAGGCAGAACAAGAGTTGCCCGCCCTGAAAAGTAAGCAACACTTTTCCTACTTACCGATCATTTGTAGCCTAGGGAAGCAGAGAAGTTATTTCGGTAATTTCAGCAGGTTTTAGATGAGGTCACTTTTTGTAACTCAGCCCTTTTTACTCCAAATATAATTCTGTTCAGGTCAAGGAGCTGGGTAATACGATTACTAGTGATTTGCTGTATCACTTGTATGATGTCCATGCTGTTATTGTTTCAGCCGAGAGGATCATTAATGCTCATAGAGAATGAAAGTTTCTGTAAATCCTACATTTATCTTCTTCATGTGGGTAAATATTCAAGATAAATGTTATCTGTAAAATTACCTGCATCATGGCTTTCTTTGCACGCAAAACCCAGCTAAATCTGCAGCAGATGTAATGGCACACTTCCATAGCCTACAGCTTCAAGATTTGTTTATATTACGTAGATTAACCGTTCAGACATTTTTCATTTTTAATGCTGTTTGATTACTTGTAATGAGCAATCATAGTAATAAAATAAGGATAGATGCAAAACGAATGTCCATATTAACCATAAACCCTGATTATTTGCAGTATTTAGGTGAGAGCTTATTCCTGTTTGTTTGTTAAGATCCTGATACACTTGGATGCTTTTGCAATGAATAACATAACACTGCAGTCCACGATGACAAAGACAGGCCTTTTCCATGTTTGGCCCTTTATGTATAATAGGAATGAAATCTGCTGAAATGCATCAGGTTTGTTTGTTTGTTAATAGAAGAGCTTCTAAAGGAGGTTAATCATTGTGTGATTAACACAATGAGGGGGATGAAGAGGGAAAAGGAAAAGAAAAAGATGTATAGGAAAGGGTGTATGAATAGAGTACGTGAAGGTGGCATTAGGCTATACCTGCTGCAGTTAGTGTATAGTCCAAGGGAAGGTGTTCGGAAAATTGAATCCATAAGTCACATAAGTTCAGTAAGATCATTATTAGTCTAAAAGAGTGAGCTTTTCTAGCCACCAAGGCAGGCCTAAGAGAAGGTGAAAGGGGCTGTCTGAATGTCAGGAACTAAGTCGGTCTGATGAGCGTTTACCTTCCAGAGCAAGGCTTAGAAAGCCTGTCAGAGAGGGAGCCTGATTATGTTGGTCTCGAGAGGAGAGCAGTGTCACCAAGGAAGGGTGACACGACCTTTTCACGACGGGATAATAAAAGGAATCTTAATTCTTTGCCATGGAGCTATATCTTAAAAGAGGATTGTCAGCATTTGGAGGACTGACTTGTGCACATTGGCGTACATACATAACAGCGCAGGCATGGGAACTTTTCTCCAGTGATTTCCACTTAACACAAATATTTCCTTTCAAAGAAGACACTAAATATCTTTGCTCTTGTTGAGAACATTCATTTTTCTGAGAACTACTTGGTGCTGAACTCTTCCCTCTCCAATTTTCCTTGGCAAACCAGCAACTTAATACCTAATAAACAGACAGCTTTTGCTAGACTTTTCTTCACTCTGTTTTATATTTCCCTGGTAATGGCAAACACATGTCCCCAGGGCAAGGAGCACCCTTTCTGTACAAAATCTAATTTTGCAGCATTTTCCCAGGTGATGTTGTTTCCTTATGAAACATCTGTCACTGTGGGGAGGAGGAATTGTTGACAGAACAGTTTTCCATAGTCACTGCCACCTTTGGATAATTTTGATAATTTATTATGTGACTGATTAAAAACAGGGTGTTGCTATTAAATGTATTATCATACAGTACAAAGGGGGTATACCGGCGGTAGCGAGAAAGCCATACTGGGCAATTTAAAACAGGCTGGAAGACAAATTAATGCATATTTTCAACTTGACCTCTCCCTTAGACCTTAACTCCCATTATTATCCACATTTAAACTGCAGTGGCATTTTCTCGACTATTGTTGCAGCCAGTTAGCTAAGTGCGCCTTAGTAGCCTACGTAACCTTACCTAAGCAGCCTCGCCAGCTAGGTTGAGGGGGACGGGATTCTGTCAAACCTCCTCCAGCAAGAATGGTTATACTGTTGGTGAATGTCTGGCTGGGAACAGAACTTTCAGAAGCCTCCTGGCATCTCAGTGAGCTCAACAGCCAAAAGTTTGGAAAGTTACTTTTCTGTTTTGAGCTTTGTCTCATCATCACGCGAAGGCCTGCGGCGGCGTTGGTGTGGAGGGGGCTGGAAGGGCAGATAAAATCCCCTCGCTGCCTTCTTTGGGCCGGGCACGGACCAGCTGCAGCGTGACCGGCTGTGGGCGGCCAAGCTTCCCCTCAGGCAGAAGGCCACGCACCTACTACACTGTCTTTTATTGCTCTCTCAGCCTGATCCAAACGCGAGGTAAGGCTGGCTGGCTAGTGCCAGCTCCCACCTGGCGCGTTTCCAGCCTCCGCTGGGGAGGCGCCCGCCGCGAAGGACGGGCCGCCACCGCCGGAATCCGGCGGGGACGACAGGGTAAGGCTGTGAGGGGCGGCGGGCGCTCCCTCGGCCGTTTAACGGTCGTCGCGCTCCCTCGGCCGTTTAACGGCCGACCCGCTCCACAGCGGCGGGGCCGAGGCGGGCCCGCTCTGCGCGCTGATTGGCTGCCGGCCACCCCCCCCCCCCTCCCCCCCCTCCCCTCCCCCCCCCCCCCCTCCCCTCCCCTCCCCTCCCCTCCCCTCCCCTCCCCTCCCCTCCCCTCCCCTCCCCTCCCCTCCCCTCCCGCCCCGCCCCGCCCGGCAGCCGGCGGAGGCTGCGGGCGGCGCCGCCGCTGCCGCCTCGAAGTTTGTCGGCTGGTGGAGCTGGTCGCGCTGTCGCTGCCCCGGTCCCCTCCCGTGGGGCTGGTCCCGGCTCTGCGCCCACCCTGCCTCCGCTTCTCTGTGCCGGGTCCGGTCCGGTTCCTTCGCCGCGCGCCCCGGTATGAGCGGCGGGGCGGGGATGGCGGGGCGTGGGCGGTGGCGGCGCCGCCGCCGCTGAGGGGGCTCGACGGGGGGGGAGCGGGGAGGACGGCGCCATGCGGTCCCTGAACATCACCCCGGAGCAGTTCGCGCAGCTCCTGCGGGACAACAACGTGACGCGGGAGCAGTTCATCGCCCTCTACGGGCTGCAGCCGCTGGTGTACATCCCGGAGCTGCCGGGGCGCACCAAGGTGGCCTTCGTCCTCATCTGCGTGCTCATCTTCGCCCTGGCGCTCTTCGGCAACTGCCTGGTGCTCTATGTGGTGACCCGCAGCAAAGCCATGAGGACCGTCACCAACATCTTCATCTGCTCCCTGGCGCTCAGCGACCTCCTCATCGCCTTCTTCTGCGTCCCCTTCACCATGCTGCAGAACATCTCCTCCAACTGGCTCGGAGGTGGGGGCCGGGGCCGGGGCGGGCAGTCCCGGGCCGCTACGGGCTCGGACGTCGCTGGAGGGAGGTGGGGAGGCGGCGGACGAGTAGGCGCTGCGGTGGGACACCGTGAGGGACCCCCGGCTCCCTTCCTCCCGGACCCCTGTGAAGGGACCCCGAGGGCTGTGGGCTGTCCCCGCGGTGATCCTCGGGCAGCCTCGGCCGTCGGGGCCTGTCCTCCCGCTGAGGAGGAGGAGGAGGAGGGAGGGGGCTGCTGTCCTCCCTGAGGGCAGCGTTATTCCCGCGTACCCCTGCGGAGCGTTTTGTGCTTAAACTCTTCGGTGAAAACCTGAAACCTCAGCTCTCCCTGGTCGCGTTCAGGGGTTCGTGGTCCTTTATGGCAGGACTGGGGTGCTGTCTCCGCGTGTAGCCAGCTGCTTCTCCTTGGAGTGAAATAATGGCCCCGCCACTCCCTCAGGTTACGTTAAACCTACTGTACTTTCATGCACTTGTGTTAAAAGTCGCGGTATGTGTGTGTGAGAAACTATATATCGTGTGGTGCTGATGAGATAGTCTTGCGGCGCTTTCTCTTTTTTTCCTCTAAGTAATTGTAATAAATAGCCAGATCGCTTAAACAGAAATGGCACTTATTTTATTATAGGGACAAAGTCAATAAAGCAAAAGCACAGCGCTGGGTGCATGACTCAAGTCAGAGGCACACCAGCTAACACTTCACCCACATCTTATATACATTCAATATTGCATACGTATTCACTGTTTTAGACAGAGTAATTGTTTATAATGATTGATTATTAGTAGTCCTTTTTCTCTTCTATTTGTGTGTTTCCTTCTGAATTGTTTCTGAGGATCGATGATCTTCAGTTCCCTTTTCCCATGCATCTGTTTCCTTCTGGTAGGATCAGCTCCCTTTTCCCATGCATCTGTTTCCTTCTGGTAGGATCGATTTTCATCAACTCCCTTCTCCTATGTATCTGTTTCCTTATGTTAATCACTTGTGGAGTCTTTTGGAGAAGTTCTCTTTTGTTTCTCTCGGTTGTTTTTCTTCATGATGTTTTTCTTCATAGTTGCTGTTAGTTGTTATCTTTGAGGTTTCTCATGTTTCCTAATTTACTAAAGGTTAGTTATCCTTATAAGTCAAAGATTTATAGCCTTGTTATTATGGCGAAAGCCAACAATACCTTCACTATTTTTCACAGTAATGAAATCTGTCTGGCAAGTGAAATATCAGTCTTTAGTCAGCCTAAGTTCCTCTGACAGCGGTCGACTCCGAGTCAGACCTCTTTAACCTTTCGTGAGGAAAAAGAACGCGTCCTTGGAGAAATAGGGGAGTGAGACAACATGCAGAAATTATGTTGAAATGATGCATTATTTTCAAGATATGCTTGGGAATTACGTTGTATTTCTGTAGATGTGAAGGACCTTTGGGCAAGCCTCCCTGATGCTTAGAAAGAATTATTATTTTTTTCTGTTTTATGCATCCTAGTTCCAATGTAGTAAAGTAACAAAAAACCCAAAAGTGAAGCAGCACTGCAAATGGTATTTATCTTCCTTTTCTTGGTCTTAAAACAGTGTTTGACAATTATAAGTGGAAAAATAAGAGGGATGGTTTTGCAGCAAGTAGCAGACATTTTGTACAACCACAAATTGAAATATTTTTCGGAATATTTCAATAGGAACAGAAAAGATGTTCATAAAGTGACACGATTATGTTTCAATTTTCAAGGCTTCCTGTGCTTCTATTGTTGGGAGACAGTGAAGATTACCTTCAGAACATGGAGATTTAATTCCAGTACATCCCAGGGACTAGAATGTAGGATGGGAATGGACAGGTCAGAGGAGATTTGAAAAGCACACGGATACCTAACCCAGTGAAAAATGGGCTTTATTTTTATCTGAAAAAGAGGAACTTAGTGGGGGAAGTGATGAATACAAAACTTCACGGGCTACTGATAGTAAGGACAACTGTTTTATTTTCTTACGAGCTGTCTTTGGGGGAGGTAACCACTGTTTTAAGACAGTACAGATGTTGAACCCCAAAACTAATAAGGATGTGTAAATAAAAATAATGGAATAAATTGATAGCTATACTGCTCTGCCTTCCTTTTGACTACTGTAGTTCCAGTTCTCCTTCCTCAGAAAAGAATATAGTAGAAAGTTACTGGTGGTATCAAAAGATCTCAAAGGGGAGAGGACTGAATCGAGTAGCTTTCCCTAATGACAGCAGATGTGATTATTCTCACTTCTAAGACCCTGGTCTGTCAGGGGGACCACGCATCTGACCAGAGTGAACTAAAAGTTGGGTGGGATGAAGCCTCCAGCTGAGGTGAACTACAGCAGATATGGCACAGGCATATGGAACGGTATGGGGCAAGTACGTATGTTTCCATTTACCTTCTGTTACTGAGGACACTTGACAAAAATCTAGAAGTAGTGAGTGTAAACGGTTGCAACAAATACCTTCAGGTATTCAGTAGTTGGATGCTTTAAAGCATACTATTTTGTGGGTTTTGCTGTACTTTTTGTCTACCTTTTTTGCTGTGCTAGAGCATCTTCAGTGCAAGTGGATCCATAGGTCACATTGATTTTGATAGCAGCCTTTATGGTCCTGGTAAGATAATTAGCTTTAACTAACACAGTATTGGGAGGACATAATAAGTAACATGACTGATGGCTGTTACCCTTCACTGTTGGGGGGGGCGTGTGTGGCAGGGGGTGGGGCAGTAAAATGAGGTGTAAACTGATGGTATCCCAAGGATATCTAAATCCTGAGGTTTACAAATCTGAGCCTGCCAGTCTGGGAGGAGTCTTTTTCTTGCTAGCTTTACTGGTTTAATTTTCCTTTTGCTTTTCATTTTGTAGTCTGAAAAAGCTTATTCTCATCCACCTTAATGCAACACCTCGGAGCAGTGCAAGCTCCACGTCTGTTAAGAAAAAGGTGATTTGACTATGGAATATATCCCCGCTGGAAAAAGCGGTGCATCCTGAGACACTTGATGCTAGAATTATCTTTGGGTTTCTGAGCGTTTAGTCACTTTATATCTTGATTTAGCTGTACTTGCATCACTAAAACAAGCATCTGTACTAGGTGATGTGAACTGAGATTAGTGTATTTTGTACTTGTCTTTGATTTGGAACTGGTTCTTTTTTTCTATGCTTCTGTGTTTGTGTTTCTTTCTCTTCTTTTCCCCTTCAGAAACCCAGAGTAGAACGTGAGAGGTGAGGGGAAAACTGCAAATGCTGTGTATTGTAGAGGCAGAATATACAAACATAAGAACAGCCACAGTTTCAGAGTAGCTGTTATCTTTTAAGATGTTATGGGAAGCTATCGGAAAGGACCCTTTTGGCCTTCCTAAAGTGAAGGGTGAAGCACTTTCACCCCAAAGGGTTCCAGGTGTGTGTAGTTTACAATAGGACTCCAAGGAGAATGTTGATAGCTGGTGATGTTAGGTAATTCAAATTGTGGATGGTAAAGTGGCTCCTCTAATAGGTAGTGTTATACAGAATTCTTTAGAAACAGAAGATTTCTCATGTTCATTGCATTACACTTATCAGAACTTAATTCAGGACAGACATGGGAAAAACTAAAGCACTGGCATGACTTTTTTCTACTGTAGCAGCACCATATTGACCAAAACTGGGTGAATTGGTCTCACTTTTGATTCTCTGATCTCTTAAGAAACTGTATAGCTGTGTGAAACTCTAATAGTGACAGTATATTATTTTATTTCTGAATTTATACTTTGCAACTAAAATGACTGTAATTTCTAGGGGAACTTTTAATAAAAATCCTGCAATATAATTGCTCTCTAATGTGGAAGATACTGCAGAAGAAAATGAAAATTGTGGCTTTGGCATCAATAAACACTGGGACCGTATTTATTGGTAAGAGGAAGATAAAATGGGAACTTGAGTAAGGGGTAAATTGGTGCATAAAGCAGAGGTAGTCTTGGTGCAAACAAGCAATTGAGGATTTGCTCTCATCGTAGGTAGGAAGCAGCAGTGGTGGTCTCATTGTCATACTGATGGCAGCTTTGTTAAAAATAAATTTGGGCTTTCGCTGCTGGGCCAAATATTTACAGAATCACTTTATTTTCTGAGACTGTTTAGTTAGCTGAGTAACAGCAATATCTTTACAGAACTGCCTGGAGCGTCCAGTCAATTACTTTTAATGTTGTGTAATATAATAGCCCTGGCAAAAGAGAAGGGCAAAACATCAAGTGATGGTAGACCTAGCACTATGCTACATCTTTGTTAGTGAATTTTGCATCTTACCAGATAGCATATGTGTTCTCAAGACAGGTGTCAGAGGGTGGCTTTTTCTGTCGTTTAGAGTGGAATGAATCATCTGAGGCACTATTTGAACACACGGCAGCATTTGAGATGCCCTTGTATATCTTGCCTGGCCTCCAGCTGCCACTCAGGAGCCGGGGTGAGCTGCTGTCATATCTGGTGCTCCTTGATATGGCAGTTTCCTCTTCTCTAAAGGCTTGGTTGAAAACCAAGTGGCATCTTATACCCAGTTGAGTATTTAGGGTGTTTTCTGTTCTTTACCAAACATCTTGTATGAAGCAGTGTGTTAACCTTACTTACAACTTTCCTGTATGAGAATGCATAAACATTTCTTACTGACGGATTAAAATTCAATCTTAGCAATGAAAATCACTGGGCCTTTTGTGTCTGTTATTCTTGGATACCTCTGTAAAATCTCATTTCTGTTCTTCAGTGAGACATTTGAAATTTCTTCACTCTGAATTGCTTCTGGAATGTTCTTTGATACTGAGGAGTTTCCAAATACTCTCAAACTCTGCTGACGTGCTATTAGGGTTAGTACTGGACAGTAACGCTGGACGTGAGAGATACAGTTATTTGAATGTTCAGTTTCAAAGCTTTTTTTAACCTTTCCAATTTAAGTTGTCTAGACTTGCTGTAAATCCAGTTGGGGCAAAAGAGCACTCCGCATTTGCCTCCTGCGGTGTGAGAGGTTATGGCTCAGGATTGATCTGCTTCCGTAAGAGCAGAATGATTTTTGTAGTTCTGTCTGTAATGGTGAAAACTTGCCTTATGCTTCATTTTCCATGTCCTGCTATTGTGTATTTTGGGGTATTTGCTTGTGAGTAGGGTCAGGAATAAAATTCTTTATGAAAATGGTTTGAGAAAGGCGTATATGGTGAATGCCTCAGTAAAGGAAATAATAGGGGCTTTTTTATATATAATATGTTGGCAGGGTGTTTTGCTTAAAAGCAGCAAAACAATGCTGATAAAAGGAAACTTATTCTACTCACATGTTCGGTATAGGGAATTTGTTACTGCAAGTTCTGCAGTCAGTAATTAGTGTAAATATTAAACACAATGACTGACAGGAAATATTTGCTGTTGCATTAACTGGGCAAAGAAATAAGGCAAGTTTTAGCATGCGGATGGATTGGTTACTGTTTCATGTGAGATGGTGTTGATGTCCTTTTTCTGGGTAAAAATAGCTGGGAATCTCTGCATTGCATCGAGTGAACAGGACTGTTTGCCATGTCCTACTTTGTTCCCTGCTAGCGAGTCCCCTTTCTTTCTTCAGAAGAGATGTGGATCTCTAACCTCTATCCCTGACAAAAATACCCACGTGTACTACTCATTGTTTGTACCACGATTGCAGACAGTATTTTACTGCGGTAGTTTTGTGTTCTAGTAGGAGTGCTGTGCTGCACAGCTATCCTTTATCTTTACGTATTTGTATTTGTTTTTACTCACCGATTGCTGCATTTTGAAACAAGCTGCTGATCCGAATTTGCCTGAGGACCGTGGCGCCCATTTCAGCGGCTTTGTAAACCCACAGGCAGAGAAGCTGCATGTGAGCCTTGGAGAGGGAAGGGGAAAGGAGGGTAGACAGTGTGAATACCTTGGTCAGCTGGCCCAAGGTTTGTGGTTGATACTTTCAAATTGCAGGATAGAGGTGTGGACTCCGTCTTGCATCGATTAAATTAACTATAGGGTATTTGAGGTGCATGTTCTTAATTCCATGGGCTCATGCCATACTGTTTTCTCAGCTGCTGTAGTTGACTGTAAATAGACTTAAACTACCACAGGTCCACTACCAAGTTGTACACACGTGCTTTTTCCTTAGGCAGATGTATGTATAATGTTCTTTATCCTCTATATAGGGTAACATGTGAGAGATTTGCGCATTGTGGATGGTAAACTACTAAGGATGCGAAATGCCTGTATACCCAAGAATCCATCTAAAACAATGCATTGCACAAGGATGAAAGACCCTTAAGGATATCATCTGTATGATGATGACTGGCTTGTTTTCTGCCCTGAAGTTACAAAGTATAAGAAAAGTTACCTTGCTTGCATCGAATGAGCTGGAGAGAACTGGTTTACAAGCTGTGATACAGATTTTTAGTGCAAGGGCTTGGTCAACAACATTTTAACAGAAGAAGGAACAACTTAACTTTTATCAGAGAATGGTTTTAGGAGTTTGCCTTTGTTACCCTAATAAAAGAAAAAACTGGTCTTTTAAATGGTTGATGAAATGGCTAAATGATAGTTACAGGCACGACATCTGATAATGAAGACTTGTTTAAGGGAATATACCATTTATATTTGCAGCCTTCTGAATATGTTATCGTTGGGGAAAACTAACCATTGCTCATATAATCTATGCAGTTGCTAGGACTGCATAAGGAATACTTTTGGGAACCTCTCAGCTCCTTGAGAAAGAGAAGCAATTTGTTATTTTAATTCCCAGTATTCCTCTGCAAGTGATTTTCTTTCCCAACTGGAAATTGTCAGCATTAAATGCTGCAGTGCTGTCTTCACTAACAATCTATTGGAAGTGTTTGCTGAAAGCCTTAGAAATCGGTAGACAGTTAAACATTTTGATACATATTTAAGACATTAGGTAAAGTATTTATTATTTAATATATTCAAAAAAGTCACACATTTCTGTACTGGGAGGGTGTAAGTGGAAAATGAGCATGCAAAAAAGGAGATAATTTTTCAGCAAGTCTTTCCAACAGAAAAAAAAATTTCTAAAGAGCTTTTAGAAAGTCTTTGAAAAATACTAATCAGATTCTTTCTGATTTAGGCATGTTAGATGCCTAAAACTACTTCATAGATTGCAAAAGAACTGACGCAAAATTCTGTTCTGAAAGATTCAGCATAGCCACAGCCGGGGGAAAAAAAAAAGTGAACCAGAATCTGAAAAATAGACTAAAGTGTTCCCAGTGCCTAGTTTTAGCACAAGAAGGCTTCAGTGCTGGGATCATATCAGAATGCTTAATGTCCTGGAGCTGTGTTTATCTCTGCATTTGGAAGAATTACATGGGTGTTATGTATTTTGTGCACTATAGTATAAAAACGTCCCGGGTGTCTCAAAGACCTGGAATAAGTCTAGTTGTGTGTTTTGCATTGGGAAGCAGAAAGTAGCACTCTCTTTTCCCCAGGCTCCACCTGTCTAGAGTTTGGCTCATTTAATGTTCATTAATGACCTCAGGTCTGGTGTCCACACAAATTCTGGAGTCAGGGTCAAGAATTTAAGCTTCAGTTTAAGTGAGGATCCAACCAGACTATTCATATGAATCAAACTAAACATTGTTCTCAAGAGTAAGTCGGTGATTGCATTAATCCTGGATTTTTAACGTTATGTCATGATTCTGATTTAGGGGCAGGGGAAATGCCTTTTGTTCTGAAAGTGGCTGGTTAACTCAAGGACGGGATACACATAAGCAGGCAACAGAAGAGGAATTTCTGTTTGGAAGTCACTCTCACTTTTTAATCCTCTATATTGTATTTACTGTGTGATCTATCGTTGTGAAGCCTGAGAGGGAATCTAATTTGGGTCAATTAACAGCAATACATAGGGAAGCAGAGTGGTCCACGCAGGGTGTTTTATCTCCTGAGAGTGGGTGACTAGGACCGGGAGCACAAGGATGTGAGGGTTACTCTGTTGGGTGGGCTTTAGCTGCAAAATCCTGCTGGAACTGTATATTCTGCCTGCTTTTTTTTTTTTTTTTGCCTGCTTTTATTGCATTTCTCTTCATTGGAAGAAGAGACAAATAATGATTTTGATTTGTTTTCAATGATTTAAAGGCTGTAGAGGCTTAAGAGAAACAATTAGCAGGAACAGAACAAGACTGTCAGCTTGGCAAAGAAGTGAATGATTGAGCTCGTCTTAAATTCTTTCACTTGATACTGAAGGTGGCTTTAGTAATTAATGATTTAAGTCAAATAATCAGCTAAGAAACATTTGGTTTATATAAATTTTCATGTTGTTTGGAATCTGCACTTCATAGATATTTCACATTTGAATGATTAACTGGAAAAATGTAACCCCTTTCTAGAAAAATATCTGTGTAATTAGAGATAGTTCTTTTATAAGGTAGGAGACTACTTTTTGGTAAGTAAGAGGACATTTTAAATGTAGCACTGGCCCCCTTTTCCACCCTTCCCTTGTTCAGTGATTATAGCATTCAATCAATTTAAGGGACGAAAGAAGAGTTGCATCATCTGTGTTTTGGGAAGGCTTAGATCTAAACCAAAATGTGTGCTAGGTGGCTTGGAGCAGGTGTTTCTGTTTCACCCAGCTGTGTCTAAGGAAAAACATCCTGCTCTTTCACATTTCTGGAAGTGCTACTGTCACTCCTCATTCAGCTCAGTAGGATCAATCTGTAGACATTATGTAAATTCTTCCTTTTATGACCTTTTTAATGGTTAGTTTTATATAGCTTAGGTGACAAGTCATTCTGCACTTGTCTTCAAAGAGATGAAATAAGGAGTTTCTGTAGGCTTTTCTCTTGGGGGTTCAGCTAAAGGCATAGTGGTATCCTGTGCTCTTTGACAGTGTGGTGTTTGGAAAGAAATTGAGAAGATATCAGTAAAAGGCAATGAAAATCTGGGACTTACTACCTGATAAACTCAGGTATTCTGTTTGCTCTTCGAATAGTTTGGCACAAGCTCCAAATTCTACCAGACTCATATAACTTCAGTGAAAGTGGCTGTCTCATTTTGTCAAGTAGAGTGATACGAGTCATACTTCTTTGCTTCCTAAGAATACCCTGGAATGCTGGGACTTCAGTGAAGGAATAGTGCATTACAGGCAAACCCCTATAAGCGGAGTATAGTTGAAGTGGACTTAACTTTATTTAACTCTGACTTTTTTCAAAGTATAAGAAACAGCATGTGGTGAAAGGTGGGGGTTTTTTGCCACAGCTCCAGCACTCAAACTCATTTCTTTAGTGAAACAAGAACTTAAACATTTCTTTCATGTACAAATTTTGCTTTTCTGTTCACGTTATTTGTATCAGGAGTCACTGCTACCTTAGTCAGCAAAGAAAAAACTTGAAACCGATAGTGGAAACTTTCCTTTTGATTCAAAGGAGTAGGATTTGTCTGAAGATAATTTTCTCTGCTTTACACCCGGCAGTAAGCCAGAGATTGTGTCTCGTAGCCGCCTCTTTGGTTGTGTTCAACATTGGCCATGTGCAAAGAAGGTGTGATTTGAGCTTGCTTTTTGCCATCTTACTACAGAAGTTTCAACTCACTGGTTGAAGAACTAAAAATTTAAGGGATCTGGTGCTTATATATGTAACACACTGTACTGGGTATAGTGAGAAACTGATGAGATGCTGAGTTAATAAGATATTTGCTGTGTTTCAAGAGGCATTTACTTCGTGTGTACTGAAGCCAAGGAAGAAGTGAGGGGAATTTTATTGTATAAATTGTAGTTGATGCCAACTGCCGAGATGTCTTGTCTTGCTCTTTCTTACACCCTGGCAAAATACATGCTAGATGAGAAACAGACGTGCAGCCCAGTGCATCTTCCTCCATGCAGTTCCTACTGACCGTGCTAAAATTTCATTCACGTAGCTTGAAATTGGGCTACGTGGTATATTTTTAGTCTATTTTCAGCCAGATCCGTGTGCATGTTATGGTGTTGCTGGTGTTGAATAGGTACTTGACTTCCATCCTTTGCCCCCCTGTCCTCCCCTTCCTTTTTTGGAGCCACAGAGAAAGTGATTTTTGGGGTAGTTAGAATTGATAAGACCAGTAGCAAACCTGTTCCTTCTTGTAAGATGCGGTGGCTTTTAGCCTGGCCTAGCAGATAGAAGTTTCCTTTTTCCTTGTGCCCTTCTTGGAGGGCAGGATTAAGTTTTGATAGTTTCCTGTTTGTTTTCTTTCTGTTTTCTATGCTTTTATTGCTTAAGATGTACATAGCATTTTAAAGCTTGACTTACAATTGGATCAGGTATTCCTTTGGCTATTTTGAGTTTATGGATTATATCTGGGTAAAGTATAATCAATGATTAAGTCAGGTAAATAACCTCAGCTGTTGCTGAAATGAAGAGCTGATATTGAACTGTAAGAATGTGAGAGAAATGCGAGAATGAGGGCATACAAAATTATCTTGGTGTCAGAAATATGGTCAGAAAGTGAGTAAATGAGATGTGGTTTGGGAAAGGCGTTAACATAAGGTTTTTGAGAGAGTAATTTACACCACAGTTTCTGAGATGGTTGCGACTTGAGGATGAGTAATGGAGAATGACTAATACGTTAAGAGTTGAATGTGTACTTTTGGGAAGCTATAGCAGCAATGAAATCTAAAGATCTGAGCTAGCTGTGCATAAATGCTCACAGTGGGAACCTATGCAACTGAAAATGCAGTCAGGAAATTGCATTTAATTTGGACAGTGTCATTAACATAATGTGTTAATTAGGAAAGCGGAAGACTTGGAAAATGGAAAGATGATGAAGAGGTTTAATTTCTCCTCTTAGGTTACACCTTTTAGAGGACTCTCGTATATATATCATTTGGCAGAATGATGCATTAAGTGCCAAAGTATACAAATAGAGTGGTATTTCAATGAGAAAATGGAATGTATTTGCAACAGCAGAAAAGGTAAACTTTTAAACAGGTAACACTAAGACCTTCATGAAACTGGAGAGTAATCTGCCAAGATAAAATGATAATAAGTATCCCTGTAACTTTGCACGTTTGAAAACAAATGATGGAAGACTTGGTCAAAAGTGATATAGGAATAAGTCTCAGACTAATACAGAGCAAGCAGATGTGTCCTTAGAAGTCCGGGTTTTGCAGATGTAGTGTGTACAATAGAAGAATGACTACTGAAAGTGTATTTGATGAAGAGCTTAAATAGGTGACTTAGCAGTTTAAGTGTTAAAATAAATCCAAGAATATTAGTATATTCTTTTTGTACAATAGTACTTTAGCGATGAAGTCTAGTATTAATAGCTCTTTCATGAACTGCAACAGTTGCATACCTTACTTTCTGACTATTGCAGGTGCCTTCGCTTGCAAGATGGTACCGTTTGTTCAATCCACTGCTATTGTAACTGAGATTCTTACAATGACCTGCATTGCTGTGGAAAGACACCAGGGAATTGTGCATCCACTAAAAATGAAATGGCAGTACACCAATAAAAGAGCTTTCACGATGCTTGGTAAGATTTTAGGCATCTCCAGTAATCATGTGTATAGAGAAATAATCTTCAGTGTAGATGGCAAGATGGCATGACAGAACAGAAGGTACTGATATGACCAGTGATTCAGAGGTAGAGTTAATGATAAGTCTGGTAACATTTCTAAAATAGTTCAAGGATAGTGCCTATATGTATAATAATTACTAGCCAAAACCCTGACAATAAACTTAAAATCTGAAATCAAAGATTTACTTAACCAAGACTGTGATAAACCTTTGGCAGCCTTTGCTTTCCTTCCAACATACATAATGCTGCTCATGAAAATTAGTTGCCTTTACACTTAAATACCAATAAGTGAAGGTAGTTTGAGAGAAAGAAAACTGATAACAAAAGAGCATGCTGTTATTGATGTGACTGTTGACTGATATGCCTCTTATAGAAAACTTTGTTCTTTATTTAAATTGTCTGCTTTGCCTGACTTTTGAAGATGAAGCTGTTAAACTGTTCATACCAAAAATTACGTTGCTTGTTTTACAAAGTATTAAAAAATGTATTTGTTTACAGGTATAGTCTGGTTGCTGGCAGTTATTGTTGGGTCACCTATGTGGCATGTGCAACGGCTTGAGGTATGTTAGGTGAAATGGGGATTTACGTTTTAGTATTTATACATTCTGTCCTTGCTGCATCTTTTTGTGCATTTAGCAATGAAATTGAATGAACTCCTAAGAAATGAGAGCGGGAGAAGAGAAATGGAGTTTTGGTTCTGTGTGCCAGCATGAGAAAGGCTAATCATTAGGGCTTGCATGCACTGGAAGAAGGACTACCAGCAGGGACTAGTCATGTTTACCCTCCCCAATTATGTCAAACAGCAGTAATTACATCTATGACTTCTAGTGTGGTTTCCTTTTGGTATATAGGTGCACTGGCACACAGCAGCGTAGGGCTTAGATTACTGTGGCAGGATGACATAGTGTTCCCCGAGATTTGGAAGAACTATAATTACTTGAAAATGTAATTAGCTGTACATTTGTCAGAATCTGCTTCTTGTGAGTCTGAATGTTAACAAATCTTTTTTTTTTTTAAGTGACTTAATATGTGAGGTTTCTGTACACTCATCTTTACTTGCGAAATGAATAGCCAAGGTCTCCTTTCAAAATCCTTGGTAAAAAAAAAAAAAAAATTATGAGGAAGAGTGCAAATCAGAGCCTCTCCTGACCTCTCTTTGTCCACCTGGATCAACCCAACACTTGCTGTGTAAAAGTGCTTGGAAGAACTTTGTCACTTTGAAAAGTCTCTGTTGAATTTTGGTTGTTGCATTAAGAGCAAGGAATATTTGAATGTGCTTGGTTTTTATACTTGGGGTAAACACTGTAGTGACTCATCTCCTTTACACTTGTTACAGGTTAAATATGACTTTCTGTATGAAAAAGTGTATGTTTGTTGCTTGGAAGAATGGGCCAGTCCGATTTATCAGAAGATATATACGACCTTTATTCTTGTTATACTCTTCCTTCTTCCGTTGATGTTGATGCTTTTTTTGTACACTAAAATTGGCTATGAACTCTGGATTAAGAAACGAGTGGGAGATGCTTCAGTTCTTCAAACCATTCATGGGAGTGAAATGTCAAAAATATCAAGGTTTGTAAAGTAAAATACAGTTAATACAGTTGGAACTTTGACTTCTAGAAAGCTTTTTTTTTTTTTTCTGACAGTTGTTGAAAACCAGTGCAAAAGAATAAATAAATCTGTCTTTCCTTATCTGTTGGGAAGTCTACAAGCATAGACCAGATTTTTAAAGCTAACTAGTTATTTAACACTTAGACATGCAATTTAAGGCAACTTAAACAGATTGTTTTCTTCAACGTATAGTGTAGCCACACCTTAGAAGTCAAGCTCTTTCAATAAATCTCGTATTATACATTGTGAAATTCTTGTTTTTAAAAGGTGCAGGCCATGAGTTAGAAGACGAGTTGGGAAAAATGCTGCTACGTTATTTCCATATGTTCTATGGAAAATTCTTTATATAATTCTGAGACTGTGAACACTGCTTTATGATCCTGTTATAAGTTAAATTTGCATACAGGGAAAAATATCAGAATTCATTTAAAAACTATTTTAGTGCTTCCGAAGAGTTTTGAGTGTTCTCAGATGTGTTTGTGTGAGACTACCCAGATGTTAATGCTCTATCTGAAAAGTTATGAAAATCATTAATTATCAACTTCATTATTTAGCACTAAATATGGGCTACCCCTAATATTGCCTTGTGGTTTTTTTTCCTTTCATTTGGCAAATTGACCTGTTGCCTGATGTGCTAGAAACCTCTAACAGTTCTGCTCAATAAGGAGAGTATCACCTTAAGTATCGACTCTAAGGAGAATACTGACAAGCAGCTGAAAGATAAATGATTCCTTAGACATTTGTCTAACAAAGTGCCTAAGGAAGCGGATCCTTGTAAGTCAAAACTGAAAGAGGGTACGATCTCACAGGAGTGAAGGTGACACGTAATCTTCAGGCTATTCCTCAGCTTGTTTTCACGCACTGGGGAGAAGATCCTGTAACTGCTACCTGTGAAGTGCTACTGCTTTAGCTTAAGTGAGATCCATCTTGGGATCTATAACCATAGTTATATGAATTATATATCAGTTTGGGGATAACAATAAATTCATGCATACCTTGAGTTCATGAGATGTTACAGTGGAGGCAGGGAGCATATTTCTCTCTCTTATTCCAGCACTTTACCTCCTAGCAAAGGTTGAATGTTGCAGGCGTAGTTTCACTTACTGTCAAATTCTGTGTAATCAGGTGCTGCAGGTCAGTGCTCCCAGATCTAGGAAGAGATTCTTGTTTTTTGAGCTATTAATGGAATTTCGTGTGCTTGTTTGTTTTTGTTTTTTTTCCTCCTCCTATCTCTTACTATTGCAATTGCATCTGCTTGAACAAAGTCAAAATGCCTTGCAAGAAATGCTAATGTCATTGCACCCTGCAGCTGCAAAGTGCATTGCCTTACCAAAAGAGAGAAATAAAAGGTGTTAATTGATGTGCTACATTTATATGATGCTGCATTTTTTGTTTCAAAGGGAATTGTGTACTTCTGAGCATTCTTCCAGGCTTTATTTGCATCTGCAACCATCAGAACACATTTACAGATCTAACTTGAAGCGACACATCTAACTACCAGTCAATTCTCAGTGATTCAGCATGGAATGTCTTGATGCAATTTCAGGAAGAAGAAGCGAGCAATTGTTATGATGGTCACAGTGGTGTTTCTCTTTGCAGTCTGTTGGGCCCCTTTCCATGTGATTCACATGATGATAGAATACAGTGAGTATCTGCCGTGTGTTATACAGTAAAACCTTTCTTAGTTTGTGGGTTTGGGTTTTTTTTGTTTTGTTTTTTTTTAATAATGGAATTGCAGGTTGTGAAAAGCTAGTGCTGCTGCAGCATTCAGCTATAGAATTCCTTCTGCTAGCGAAGGTTAATGTTGTGCTTATAAATCCGGGATCACTGTCCCGGATACATAGCCAACAATGGATGAATTACTCTGTAGTGTATGAGTGATAGATCTGCAGTGCTCAGAGAAAATGGGTACATTTCAAAAAACCTCTTATCAGGTGTAGCGTTTGGGAGATACCTTATATCTGTGATATACTTGTTTGTCAGACCGATCTCTTATTCACTGCTGTGTGAATAAAAAATGAAAAAAGATAATCTTTGTGTCATGCTGTAGACCTTGCTGAACTTTGTTGCAGGGTGTGTGGGAGGGAACCCAAATTCTCTACCAGCTCTTTTAGAATGCAAGCTCTTTAGAAAGGCGATTGTCATCGCTTCTTAATTTGTACAGCACATAATCCAGTCCTGAAAAGAAGGCTTCCTAGGCCTTACAAGACTCAAGAAAAAGGAAGACTTGACTATTAGGATAATGAGCATATCTCTGTAGATTCTTTTTCTTTCTATGTCTGTCATTCTACCCTTATTTGCTGAAAGGTCAAAAGTACCTGGCTGGAAGGTAAAAGTTATTTCCGAGTATAAAACCTCTTGAACAAGTAGCTTTTTGGTTCAAATTTAGTTCTAATTTAATGTGTGAAGACTTCTGCTTGCACCCACTTAAGCTGTCATACTCCTTTGAGTTGAACTGCTATGAAACAGTCACTTTACTTGCCCTGATTTTAACGAGGTAGACAATTTTAATGAGGAAATATAAATACTGGACAATACTGGACATCAAAGTGATAATACCCAATGAAGTCAGTTGAACTTTTTCAGTGTTCTGGACTGGATACTAGTTTGGAAATGCCCTGAAGTCTTGTTTTCTTTGCTTTTTGCTATTTGCCCCATTCTGTGGGGTCTTGCACTGTTCATCTCCCATCTCCTGCATGGGTACTGGGATAGCACGTGGGACTATGCAGCAGGCTACGTGTAGGAAGAAGGGGAAGTTTTCAGTAGTTGTTGTACTCTGCTTGCCAAAGGCAGCAGCTGTTTCTTTGTCTTTAATCACAAATAAGGTTTGTGCTACACAAAATGTGCTACACAAAATGTAGCAGATAAATCAGCAGTCCTGCAGCCAGTCAGCTGAACCAAAATGATGTTTATGCCTGGGCAGAATCAGAAGTTGTAACTATTAAAATTGTTTGGGTTGTGTACCATGTGAAGGTTGCCCATAACACTCCCATGAACTGTTTGCTCTCTTTTTCATTGCCAATTTCAGGAATTATTTCAGTTGCAACAAGGTCTTTATTTTGCTTGCCATGTAAACTTCTGTAGTGCTTATCCAAAGTTTGGTTGCTGAGTATTTGAATTCAAGGAATTCAGTCCTCTGAGATCTCAAGGATTGAAGAGTGAGAGATGTGACGAAGAAGATGCATTTTTACTTCCGTGAGCTGATCTGTGTCAGCACAGAGAAGGAAGCCGTGTGTAGTCAGTGACAAGGCAGGGATTGGTGTTAAAGTACTTAAACACTTGATATGAACACGAAACTCAGAGCCAGAACAAAAACTTGAATAAACAAGGCCTATACTTGCAGACTGGACGCTTTCTGTCGCTTGGCCAACAGGCAAGTTTTTTGGCTTGTAAATCACCTCTTTCGAATGACACTGTCCTTATTTACATATACACAAAGCAGGGCAGTGTGGCAGATCTTGGTATTTCCTTGCTGATGGAAACCCTGTTGCTAGTATTAAGAACCTCCAGCACGGTCTTTTGTTGATTTTAAACAAAAGCTTCTAATGCTAGACTGGATACAAATAGGCTAAGTAGTAGGCATTTATGCCATTCTCTGCTTACAGCGTATTTCCTTTTTCCTTTCCAGGTAATTTTGAAAAGGAGTATGATGATGTGACAGTCAAAATGATCTTTGCAATTGTCCAGATTATTGGATTCTTCAATTCCATTTGCAACCCTATTGTGTATGCCTTCATGAACGAAAACTTCAAGAAAAATTTTTTGTCTGCCATCTGCTTCTGCATTGTCAAAGAAAATGCATCACCAACCAGGCAACTTGGGAACTCGGGGATTACTATGAGGCGGCAAAAGGCAAGCATTTCTCAAAGAGATCCCATTGACTCGGACGAAGCCAGGAGGGAGGCATTCAGCGATGGCAACATTGAAGTCAAGTTCTGTGATCAGCCATCTTCAAAAAGGAATTTGAAAAGGCACCTCGCTTTATTCAGCTCCGAGCTTACTGTGCATTCTGCTTTAGGAAATGAACAGTAGCATCACAAAGGTTTTGAGAATGGGAAAAACATTCTCTTTTATGATAACTTTGAATAAGCCATTTAAAATAGTTTTCTACTTTGCTTGCTGAAATGAGGGGGAAAATATTTTGTGAATTATTATAATGTTGGGTTAACGGTTGAGAAAATGTAATATATTTTATAAAGGATGAGGAGCGAAACTTTGGAAAACAATATTATTGTATGATTTCCAGGGGGGAAAAAAAAATAAAATTATTTCCTAGATAATTTAGGGCTTGTTTGCCCTCTGCCTTAGGTAAACCGAACAACTGTTGCTTTCTCTGTTTATTCAATATCTGGATGCTGGTACACTGTTGGACCGTACACAGTTGAATGCCTGAAGACAGGAACTATGGAGAGAGTGCACGCTTTTTTTTTTGGGACAACTTGGAAATCTGACGGGTCTAATATTGTAACATCTGCTCTCTGTAGCTCTGAGGACCGAGGAGCTTCAGATCTTCTGAGTTCAGGAAAAATGCAGACTGAGATGCAATTCTATTTCGGGGGGGGGAAAGAAAGAGCCATACATGAAAGAGCCAGCCAGAAATTGACTCTGAAGAGATTAAGATTTCAACATTGCATGCATGTTCAGATTTTGTTACCAGGAAGCATATTAGAAATTAACAATGCATGCATAATTAATGTGCTGGTTTTACAGGTTAACTCCTAGGTACAAATTTAAATGCCAGTGTACTGCCCTATAAAATGCATTGTTCTACTGAAAAATGTAGAAGCTGAAAAAGTTCTGCACGAGACTGGGCAGATGCTGGAGGTGTAGTCTATAGAGCAAGTACTGAGTTTAATTTAACAGTCATCCTTGGATATATGACTTACGGGTTGAAAGTGCGGTGTTGCCATTTTCTGGAGGGATACAAGGGCCAGATCCAGAGCCTGCTGGGACTCTACAGAAGACTTTCAATTCAATATCACCGTCTTTTGACCAGACGCTTTTCTGAAGACATGGACAAATTTTTCTGTCTCTCCATCATCTTCAAGGTGGATTTATTACCGTCTAAGATCAGGGCCAGTGTTGGGTTTTGATTTTTTTTTTAGACTTCACAGTAAATTACAGGGTTGAAATCCATATAAACTCGAAAAATTTTTGCTCTTAGTAGGTCAAACTGAAAAATCGTAAAAGGATGCTTATAAATGTGGGACTGGGGAAAAAGTGTGATCTAGAACGGCACTCTGTGATCTGAGCCCATACACGAGGCTTTGAAATGCGTAATGTGCAACTCCAGCTGAGGCTAGGTTGGATCCTTTAACAGTCTGTGAAATGTCGGTGCTCTCTTCTTGCCTCACCTGCAGGGCCTTGGTGCTCCCTTGGCAGTAAATTTTAGGATTCGTTTACATTGCTACTTTACGCTTCATTGTAAATGAGAACTTAGTCTAAATTGTCTTAGTATAAATTGGAAGTAATCTCATTCTTCTGTAATGTTTACAAATTTCCATTGGATAAGGCATTCTGATGCTCATTTGTGACGTACTCTTTCTTTACATATATATTATTTGTATTGTATGTGATATGCTCCCATGCAATGACAGGGGAAGATTCCTGACTTGTCCTGACAGCGAGGAATTAAGAGCACTCCTATCTACATAAACGTTATGTATTAGATAAAATAACAATTTTGGAGAGCTGTGTCTGGGTAAAACAACACGAGTGAGATCAGGTTCTGCTTTAGACAATCGTGCAGACGTGGTTCTGTGCATTACCTTTGAAAAATGCCGTAAGCAACAGCAACAATATTTGCCTGCCATTACAACTGTGACTTCCTTTGAAGACTGTTTCTGTCTTAGCTTGTCTTTCATTTTTGTAGACAGGAGTCTTGAACTAAAAGTTTTCTGCCCTGAAGAACAGGGGCTGGCGGTGGTTTATTATCTTAGTTTTATTCAGTTGGTGTGAAGTTTATCTGTCTGGTGATGAGAACACTGTGTTTTGACAGATCCTGTAACTGAAAAACAATTTAAGTGTTTTATTTATTTGCACTGCTAACTTCAATGACATATTTCAACAAATATTTAACAAGAACTTCCAAGTATTTGATGGTTTTGTTTTGTCTTATCTGTTTCTTCGATTGTCTCATAAAATGTTATGTCAATGAGTAACTGCTGTAGTATTGTGTTAATTTTTTCATTAAAATTCCTTTTTGGCATTGCTGGGGGTGTTTTGCACTGGGACCATCTGCTATAAATTTCATTCTTTGAGTCTGTCTTTGCTTAAAGATTAATGTAAGCTTATATGTGCTTTTTAGTGATTAAATTCCAGTTCTGTTACAAGCACCAGCTGTTAACTGTAATCCTGAGATGCGATTTAAAGGATTTTACACAATAAGGTGAGAAAGGGGGGGGGGAAAACTTCCAGTCTCTTGGTAGGAGAGAAGTGGTAAATATTTCAGCACAGATATATGTGGCTACAGTTAGATTAAATATAAACCAAACTGCTAAAGACGGTTCTCGTACTATCCTTAACAGTAACTGTATTTATTTGTGCATTTTTGACACAATAGTTTTCTCAGAGCCAGATAATCTTGTGAGAAGTCCTAGCTGCAGGGAATAGAAAACCCTTTATCGACTTAAGCAGAACCAAGATTTTACCCATGCGGTTTCATTTTTTTTGTTTTGTTTTGTTTTTTTTTTTAATCTGTCAGAGCTTCAGCTTTGATTTAACTAGCAAAACAAAATGTTCTATTGAATCGTGTCAATTGTCAGTCCCGGCTAGTAGCCTGTCTCTTGCGATGGCTCGTACCACGCATTTCTGAGCGCGTGGCTGTAACCTAATACCTCAAACCAGGGAAAGCAAGCACTGCTGTCCTCCCAGCTTGCCTGCTTATTCCCATTTTATATTAACAGAATTGCATGGTGAATGTCAGAAAAATATTCTGGCTAATGATTTTACTGATAACCACACTCATTTCCCTAAACTGAGAGTATTTCTCACAACCGTTGTGCTCTTTGAAGAAAAATGCTTCCTCAAAAAAGTTTCTTTCTAATATCTTAGCTACGAAACGCTTACAATTTCTTTGACTTTGATCAAATTAAAGAGAAACTTATTTTTTTTCCTCAGCTGTAAGGGCCTAAGCCTTAAAGTTATGATGAGATGATGTTAGGAACTGACATGTGGATGAAGACGGGAGCCTGAAAGGACACGTTCAACTGAACAGAGACTCTGGAAATTTGAATGGACCAGGAAAAAGTGTCGGATGCGTGGTCTTGGTCAACTGAAATCGGAGAGTGTAAGCAAGGAAAACTGTGAGTAGAAGGCAGTGAGCCCCCTCGGGGGACTGAAACAAAACTGTCTCTTGCTAAAGCTAGTTTTCTCTGGTAGAATACCCAGAAGAAATCTGTTTGGAGCAAGTGGTAGTGGCGGTACGGATTTGGAAGGGAGCATGCCCTAAACGTAGGGGAGATGTTGGAGGGAAAGGTGGACAAATGCTTGAAGGCTGATGACGTGAGCAAAGGGGAGATGGGCTGTTGAAAAGCACACGTAAGTATGTGTAAACCCTTGTCCAGGGTTCAGCTGTCCAAAGCTCAGTTACGAAGCACAGATGAAAGGCCTTTGCTTAGCTTTGCTGAAAAAGTTGTTTAAGCTGAGAGTACGCGTCATAAAGCCAGGTAATAAAACATGGCTTTGTTTGTTTTTTTATTCTAAGATAGTAACGGCAACTAGCAGAGATGAGAAAAGTTCAAATTGAGACGTGAGGAGGAAGATTTTTTGGAGAGTTAGAAAATAGCAATTAAAAAAAATACTGAACATCAGCCTCTTCCAAGGAATAACGGGGGGGCAGGCTTGCTCCATGTGTTTCATGATTGCAAAGCCAGCAGAGATGTGTGATGCGCCCACATCAAGGGAGTGAGTATATAAACACTCAGCGTGGCAATGTGTTAGTCCTGTCTACGTGATGATTACGTGATTAGCTAATATGTAATGGTTGTATTATTCTGCTCGCAGATTCATTGAGTGTGGTAGAAACTATGAAAACAAGTGATCCAGTAGAGGGGAAGGAACACCTGAGCGATGAGAGAAATAAGCAGTGTTGAAGATGAGGACTAGATTATTATTGCCCGGAAAAAAAAGAGTAAGTAGACGAAAGGATTTAGTAGAGCTGGTGGCACAGAGGGTTGGATAGGAAGATAATTATGGCAAGCTATATATTTATATAGAGTAGGGATGCTCTGAGTGTTACAAAAGTTGGGAAAGTTTAGAAACTACTTAGAGAGCGGTTTTGGGACCGGGACAGCATCTAAATGTACGGGGCGAAAGGCTGGGAAGAGTGAAAGCTGCCCTTTTGGTGCTGCTGTGAGTGGAAGCGGTGGAATGGAGCAGGAGCTCCGCCAGGGCGAGGAGGAGACGGAGCATTGGGAGCACAGTCCGACTGCATCAGACTTAGCTAATGAGAACAGGAGGTGGTTTTCCTGAAACAGCAGAAAGAGGAGAATGAGAGTAAGTTCTCTCTGCATCCTGGCTAGCAGATTGCATCTTGTGTTTGTTTTAAGGTTTTTAAAGTCGGAGGTTTTCAAATGTTTTTCTATGTTTTAGATGAATTCTGGTTAACAGGAGCGTTCTAAACTTACGCCATTCTGAGAAACAGGGATTTAATGCAGAAACACAACAGGGGGTTAGATTGTATGTATTCCTTCAGAAACATTCACGTAAAAACTTCTTTTATTTCTGTCTAAGCTGAAAGTGCTGCTTTGACACCTCAAAATTGGCTTCCAGGAGTCTTACTGGAAATTCAAGCCATCGTTAGCTTTCTCTGTTGAAGCTCCAATGAAGTTGATGGATTATGAAGCTATTTTAAAAATCTCTGGTGATTCGAGATGAGAGAGAATCCATGCTATTAATCTTTAGCTAATAATTTATTGCAAGTGGCTCTAGTTCCTCAAAACTCTCAGGACGTGAAGTCCTGCTCAAGTGTTACGCAGATTTTCTCGGATGCTGCAATAGATTCTGATTTCAATTGCTGTCTCCAATGCTGCTATTACAACGCGACGCTGTCTTTATCAGCTTCTGATTACTGCTGCTTGCATGGGTATTGTTTCCTGTTCCAGGATTTCTGGGTTTTGCTCTGCCTTGCCAAAAGCGGCAATTTTTGTCTC
This sequence comes from Rissa tridactyla, assembly GCF_028500815.1. Lineage (NCBI taxonomy): Eukaryota > Metazoa > Chordata > Aves > Charadriiformes > Laridae > Rissa > Rissa tridactyla. Next base: position 80,845,880 of record NC_071470.1, on the reverse strand, counting down.
ACTGACTTGTCTGTAAGCAGCTGCAGTGATTACAGCTGCCTCATCTAGATTTCGTTTTATAGAGACACGAGTATGTCTGTTTTTTAAAAAAACCAAACAAACCGATGCTTAAATAGTTATGATGTTTGCATTTGAGTAATTAAAAAAAATAATATCATCACACTGGAGTAAATTAGTGTTTAAGGCACTCCTTGACCTTATGAAACCGTAGGTGAAGCTTGGTGCGTTTCCTCAGCTTGAGCACAATGGTGAAATAGGTGCTTACCTTACCAAAAGATGCTGCTTGAAAAATGTTGCTTGAATTTTGTTGAGAGATCAGCCTTCTGTGCAATACAAAGCTTTCTGCAAAACGCTCTTATTTCCTTAATTTTTCATTATTTTTTTTTTCCCCTCAAAGCAGAAACTTCTGCTTATTTCTCGTTCTTTGGAAAAATAATCTTAAAACGCTTGCCCCAGGCATCATGCATTTGTGTCACTTGCTGGTGAAAAATGGGAAGACACCAACTTGAAATGTTCCCACTAAAAAAAAAAAAAAAAAAAGGCATTTTGAGCCGTATCAAAAGAAACAACTTTAGAACTTAAGTAATGCGTGCAAGTATTTACGTGTTTTTTGAAGCAGCCGTATGTATCTGGACAGCAGAAGCACTCTGTGTGTGTCGTGGGTGAGGTGGAGACTTGGAGATACCCAGTAGGACTTAAATTCTTCGTTTTTCTCTTGTCTGCTCTCATTTGCAAAGGCGCCCAGATTCAGATAGGAATGTGAAAACTGCAGGTGCCACTGCGAGTCCTTTCCCTCTTTCAAAAAGAAGAAATCGTTTGTCTGTCTCTGCGTTGTCTCCATCCTCGTGTGCTCATTCCTGTATAATTGCTGAGCTATAGAGTTATCACTTTCAGGCTTCAGTTCTGTGTCAGCACAGCGTCTATTCGTTTCTTCTGTTGTTCACAGAAGACACCATGTCTCACAGAGCACAGCCAGATTTTTTTTTACAGATGTCCTTTTATTAAGCACCTGGATAGAAACATGTAATTAAGATTAGCTGCTGAAGACTGAAAGCCTGAACCTGTTTCTTACACACACTGACGACAACTTTTCCCTGAACCCCTTTTCTCTTGACCCCTGCAGCTACGTACCACACTGGCCTGTAACCTTTCTGGTCCCGTTGTTCAGTAGCCTTACCTTTTGATTTCTTTTGTTTGGTACAATCCAAGCTAGCCTCCTATAAATTTACTTGGAAACCTAGTGCTGTTCGTGGTTTTTCTTTCTTTTACATCTATAAATCTAGCTGTTTGTACTATCGCTATTCAGGCGGTTCTGGTGGGTGTGATGGTCTTTTCTCGGTTGTTACTAGGAAATTATTACACGGCTTTGAAAATGCCCTATCTTGGAATTTTTTACTGTTGTAAATTTATGTAGATTTCTCTTTGTCTGATGATAACAGTGAAAATTAAATACAAGGTTAGCACGAAGCAAGCATTTACAATACTATGTCACCATTTTCTGATGCAATCTTATACGGTGCCTCTGAGAGGTTTGCTCGGAACTATTTGCAAGCAGTGAGTTCCCTGGGTTCGGTTGCCGTTTGTGGAATACGGTCAGTTTATGAAAGGGACCGTATCCTAAAATGACATAGTATTTTGGTTACATTGAATGACTTTTTTAGATCAGCATTCCTTTCTTATAGGAAAATTTCTTTTTTCAAGTTTCTCGTTGTAATCTCTTTGTAGCTTTCTAGCTTTTGTTTGCTCTTTTCAATGGCAGCACCCTTTTTTTTCCCCCGAAGTTAATCACACTGAGGTTTCTTGGGAGTCTGTTTCATCAGGTAAGTTTTACTGTTCCCTTCCCCATGGTCCTTCTCTCCTCTATCTCTAATCTTTCCCAAACATGCGTGATTAAATCGTATGCAACGTTTCAGCTGAGGCTTTAACGGTGCCTCATGGAATAAATAGAGGTCGTCCCTGACAGCTAGGTCTTCGTTTGCTCCGTTTGCCAGAATACAAGCCCCTTTGGATGCTTAACTTCCTCCTTGCGCAGAATTCACGATGCACAGTATTCGCTATTCACGAATAGTGTATAGTTACAATACAACTATTTAAGGAAAAATGAATATTTTTAAAAGAAAAAGGTCGGTATTTTTTTATTTCTTTATTTTTAGCGTAACTTTGCTTCTTAATTACCTTTTTTAGGCTGTACTCACTTGGGAGTCTCCCTACTGGACTCCCTGAAGCTGTGAGTCCGTCTGGCAAAGCTGGCCTTGGTCATACCGCAGTGAAGCTCTTTATATCATGAATATCAAAGGTATATTTTACTTTGCTCATACCTCCCAAGAACTTACCGATTTAAATCGTTGTTTCTATGATTATCGTAAATAAGAAGGTCAAGTTTGAGAGAGCGAGAAAGGGGCCTGAAGGCTTCTTAAATTTTTACAAGAAGATAATTTGCAAACTTATGCCTCTGCTTACCAATACTGGGACAACTAAGGGCCTGCTGGCAGACAAAGTCAGGACCAAACTTCCTGCTGATTTCAGATCAAGAAGTGGAGTTTATGAACAACAGAAACTCCAGCGTAAACCAGACCTGAGTGACTCTTACTTGCAGCACAGTCTGAAGTAAAGCATTCAACAGAGGTGCGATGAAAGGCTGGCGGCATCAGTACTGGGAAGGTTATTGGTCAGGTTGGAGCATACGTGCTTTCTGCTGCTGTGGAGAGTTGATTTCAAGACAGGTGGAAGAGCGGATATAGTTGTGGTAAGGTAAGCGTCCGAACGAATATATACTGAGTTGAGATCAAGATGGAAGCAGTGTCTTTGCATGGAAACGTGTACCCGTAATGAAATCTCTGAGTAGATAACGTAGAATTGGGTAATAAATTAAAAAAAAAAAAAGGCAAAACAAGAACAAAATAAACTCTGCTGTACTGTGAAACATCTGTTCCACAAATCAGCTTTAACAAGCTTATGAATTGCCTACTCTTCATTTTAGATGTCTTTCCCTGGTGCCCAAATTCCACTGTGAAGAGCGAGAAAACTGCTAACTGGACTGTGTTGGATTCACTCAGTGAAGAGGCTGAATTATAATTCTCAATTTGTACGAGGGCTACTTTGTGTAATTCTGCTTTTTGGCATTCCAGTGACCTCTTGGGAACCTCGTGCTTTCATAGGGTTACTGAACTCTTCAGTTATCTATTGCTTAAGATCACTCTTTCCTAACAATCAGCTTTGTTTAATGGGAAGTTGAGATTTGACTTCTGCCTTTTGCCTTGCTTTTTTTTCTTTTTCTCGCCAAATCAGTTTGTTCTACTTTTTCACTTAGTCTCTGTCCTATTTTCGCTAGCTTTACTCCTTTCCCTGAAGCAATTCCTTGAGTTCCCTGTGACCTCCTTATCTCTTTTATACAGATTAGAATAACCAGGCAATGAATTTTGATGATGAAGTGAAACAGTCCTGTGTTTTTAGAATTTGTATTCCATCAAGGCTGACTATCAGATGTATGAACTGCATTTCCAGTCCTTGTTTCAGGCTGTCTGCAACCTTGGGAAGACCTTGCCTTGCTGTACTGGTTACATTTGGCTTGCATATGGGAAGAAAACTTGCAATTATTGAGACACCTGCACTTATCTAACAAAAGGTTTACATGTATTAGGGGAGCTGGAAATCCACTGAGGAGTGCATTTGGCATCAGGCCTGGGTGCAGCTGTAACGACAGTGAAGGTGGTGAGATGGGGCAGCACAGAGAGAGGTGCAGCGATGCACGATATGGCCTGAGCCAGGCGGCACTGGTAGCGTTGTTATGGCACCTGTGGTAAAATAGATCAGCTCCACTTCACATCGTTGGCATAAACAAGAGATGTTTTCTGCCTTTCCATCTGGCCCACTGAGTGTGTGAAAAAATGTAACTTGCGTCAGCTCAAGCTTCCAAATGCTGATTAATGCTCTTTTCCTGATAGTTTGCGTGTAGTATATATTGTTATTTCTGAATTTGACTTTATATATTTCTAAGGGCATTCTCTTTCTAATGCTACTTATTGACATATTTCTATTTACATATTCTAATTCTTTGACTTTACACATTTCTAATTCTTAGGATGTAAGGCTTCTCAATGATGTGCCACCTACACGGTGAGAGTTGATTTTTCGTGCTTCAAATAACAAGCGTGGATGTCCATCTTGATTGTACAGATGACAGCTGAATTGTGGCTTATCAAAAGGTCCAGTAACTTTCTTCTGGGAGTCTGTAAAATACGCTCTGTGTAGTGTCTTGTGTATGTGGCAACAGAAATGTCATGTTCTTCTGCTTCTCACCTCTTGCTTCTCACATATGGTTTCCATAGGTACATCTGTTAAGCACCCAACTTAGCTATTATTAGGTTTGGTCCATAGCTGAAGGGTCTTAAAGACCATGCAATCTGAGAACAAATAGCTAGAAAATATATAGCACCTCCACGGGTAAAGCATAAAAATGTATCCTACTAAATATCACGTTCAAGCTGCGTCCTCGCTCAGACCGCAATTTTCGAAGAGCAGATTGGTGGCAAAAAAGGGCTGAAAAATCTCTGCCTACCGCGCTCCACGGCGTTGTGTTGTGGCCTCGCTCAGGCTGTAGATGGCACCGTTGCTGCACGGAAGGAAAAGCCGCCTTGGGCTTGCTCTTCCATTCACCGTGCTCTTAAGAGAATTGTTATCCTACAGGCTATTGAAAGCATGTATTTGATGATAGGATTTAGTAAGGGTTTGATAGAGCTCCCCTCTCCCTGGAATAAGTATGAGGAAGAAACATGGAGAGAGGTGCTGGATTTTAATCATACTTTGAAACACATTGGTTACATGGCTCTTTCTGATTGCGCTAATAAAGGCTGGGTCTCTTATTTTGCTGCACAGTAAGAGCTGCATGTGGCAAGGAATTTCTTAAAGGATTTCCTTATTTCCATCTTTGGGGTTTCTGTGTGTCGTGGTTTAACCCCAGCCAGCAACTGGGACCACGCAGCCACTCGCTCACCACCTGGTGAATTGGTTGCCCAGCCCTACCTGAGCAGAGATTGCGGATTTCCTCCCTCTGGCCAACCCCTATTTATATACGGAGCACGGCGTCTATGGTACGGAATATTCCATTGGCCGTTCCATTGTTCTGTCTATGTTCCTTCTCGGCTTCTGTGGGAAGCTGAAAAAAGTCCTTGAACAGTACAAACATCACCTAGCAGCAGCTAAAACAATATGCGTTATTGACAGTCCTTCCATACCAAATCTGAAAACACGGCAACCACTAGAAAGAAAATTAGCTCAGCTGAAACCGGGACACTGATATTTTCTGTGATACTCCTAGCCAAGGCTACTATAGTCATGATGTATTTTGAAGGATACTGAAGTGGAAAGCCTACGCTTTTCCGATTTTGTCAGCTTAAACGTCTAAGTCCACTCTTTGAACTTTAAAATTGTTTTCATCCCTGCAGAAAGAGGATGTCACTGGCAGGAAAGGGAATGAGTCTGCTCCGATATGAGGGAGGGTGCAGTATGAGGTCCTTTGGGCTTAGCCACGGCCTGAAACAGTGGGAGGACAAAAACCTGAGCTAAGGAGTTAGGCATGATGAGTGAGCAAGGATCAATAGTATAAACAATCCAATAAAAATTGGTTTGGGTTTGGGTTTTTTTTTTTTTTTTGAGTCTTAACCTGAGATGTTTTAAGTTTTTCTTTCTGAGAGGAACATCTGAAAGTCATTCCCTTTGCTTTGGAAAACTTTTGTTTTCCAAAACAAACAAATACCACACTTAGGTCTGTCTGTCTTGTTTTTGAGATTGAGCACTTGAAACGTAAATTCATGAATGGATCTACAAAAAAACAGAGATCAAGGCCCTCTCAAATCCTTTAGACAACTCATTTCCAGACTCCCTGGGGCGTAGTAAAAGGCCTATAGCTGTATATGCGCTGCTTCCCAAATCTGGTGATATAGCGGGGGGGGGGAAGCCAAAGGGGAAATGGGTGGGGGAAGGAGAATAAAGAGTTATTTATTAGCAATCAGGAGAAATCTTAGTTCTGAAATGGTGAACTTACAAATGTAAAAGGTCTCAAAAAGTGATCTGTTTTTATCACAATATCCACAGATATTCGTTAAAACGTGTTATGCACAAAAAACCCCTCTAAAATCTCAAAGGTAGTGGAGGAAAATTGCTATCAAAGGTAAAAAAGCGAAAAATACCCTTGTATAGGGAAACAAATATAGCAGCTCATCAAGATCAGCTGTAAAATACAAGTCTTGGCATTGTGATGGAAGTTAAAGCTCCGCAAATACTCGGGCAAATGAACAAATTATTATTTGAACGTGTTAAGAGTATCAATGGAAGATAAGAATCCTGGCAATCCGAGGTAACGCAAACCACGAGAAAACGTGGGAAGTCTTTGTCATAATTTGTACCATGCTCATAAGTTTCTTCAAGGAGTTGTTGATGTACGTTTGTAAAGTCCAAAGTGGAATAAAACCACTTTACTGATGAGGGAGGAGGAGCACAAAAGGACATAGCCCCCAAAAGCGGTTCATCTTGTTTGCAAAGTAACCTGCAAAGGCACTTGCTGAGTTTAAAGTAACAAGCTGTTTTGAATGGAAAAAGTTGATAATCACATGAAAAACAAGACAAACGCTGTTGTGTTGGGTTTGGGGTTTTGTTTTCTTAAAAATAACATATTAAGGAAAAGTTACTTTTCTTAGCATGTGGTATTCTCCTCTCCAAAGTTTTGAGATTAAAGAGAAAAAAATATCAAGCAAGCCATTAATTTGTTCATCAGCTTTAAAAAGGATTCAAAACAAAGCCAGCAGTAAAGGAAGCTTTAGTCCTACTTGGTTTGTCTTGGTACAAATTTGGGTCAGATGTGCCTGGAAAGCAATCGTATTTCAGTTTGCCACAGTTGCTTCTTCCAGTTAACGGTTATGGGCTTCCACTGATTTTTTTTTCAGCAGCCATCTTCTTACTTCCAGTTTTTTAACATATTTTAGAGATCACGAATGCCCCGGGAACTTTTGTCCCTAGAAGCTGTGCTGCAGTTGTTGGTATCTGGTTCATTTGTATCTGACAGATGACCCTGAGCTATTGAGAAACCTACCTCTGCGTAAAATACATGAAGCCTTAATGCTAAATAGTCTTGTTTTTACTCATCCATGCAGAACAAGTTAGTTGCTTATTCTAGGAAAATGACTGCCACTTAGGGATTGTATTTGGGCACGTTATAGGCTGTTACTACTGTTAGCCTGGTTATAATGTACAAATCAATCACATAAAATACTTTAACTCCACCCGAGACCATAGTCACATTTTGTATTAACTGCACACTGGGCAAATAGACCCAACATGATCTTTGTGCTATGCTTTTTATTAAAATAGCGTCTATATTCTATTATATTTATATTCTATTATATATCCCAAAATTTTTTGTCCCACAAATCCAGCATTTGGCCTGTAAGAAGGAGGGCACACAAAGCCCTCATATTTCCCATATCTAAGCTAGTTGCAGCTATATTCCCAATTTAAGTGGAAACATTTTCAATTTAGTTTTTTTTTTTTCCTATTTTAGTTAGCAGCACGAGCCCTTTCTATGTGAGATTTCTAGTGGCATTTAAAATTACTTGATTTTAAAGGCCATGCATAAATCTAGACTTTTCTTTAACCGCGCGCCTTTATTTTTGATCAGGGTCTTTTTGTCCAGACTGGTTTGTGTTCATTAACATTAACAATGTTCATTAACAGTTACATTGCGTGCTATTGCTTTGCAAAGATTTGGTGGTTTTGCTTGGCCTTCTTGCTTCTCGTGAAGAACGAAAGGAGGAGGAAGCGATCATTTAAGGGGTTCTACCAAAGGAATAAGGAACAGTCCCTAAAAGCTAAAAATGAATCAGCCTTAGGCCAGCCCTATGGATTACAACACGGGCACGTAGGACTTGGCTGCCTGCATCGTGTAGGGCTTTCTGTGGAAGCTGACGTATAGCACCGGGGTGGCGTGAGTTAATTAATGTCTGCAGCAATTAACTGCAGGGCACTGGCTGCTAGGCAATAAGCCAGGTAAGTCATTACAGCTGGTGTACTTTGAGCCTTTTTGGAGCAGGTGAGCGCTAGGTCAGGGATATGCCTCCGCGCCGATCGTCTGTGAGTAAATGCATCATCTACTAAGGCTGTAAATCATCCTGATTTTTCAGAGAATAGGAAAAATTAGGCACTGGAATGTAATTTCTACTTGAGAGTTCTGTGTCAAAAATGGTTTTCAAATGTTAATTAACCTTTATCTCAAGTGAGATACGATTTTTATTATTTTTTTTTTTTTTTCAAGAAAGGGAAATATTGTGGGAGGAGGAATAATTTTTTTTTTATCCAACAGAGTAGTTTTGAATTCATACTTTGTTCATACGGCGTTCAATAGAAAGGGCCTTAAGTGGTAACTGTAAATGCGGATACTATCATGCCATCACAGCTGATGGTAACAGATATTTGCAAAACATCTGCGTAGCTTTCAGGGATAAGTGTGATTGATAAAAGATGGGTATAAAACTGTGAACGATGAAAATGAAATAAAAAAAACCCGTCTTTCCCGGTATTAGGATGGAACTGAGGCAGAGCTGACGGTTGATTTTGTTCTCTTTCCTCTATTAGGAGTCTGAAAAGGGGGGCAGCGCGTCTTCTGCTGACTCCCACTGGGTGATACGTAAAACCTGCCGCAAATTTTTTGAGCCAGTTCGTTAAGAGTCGATACCTAAAATTGACTTGCGTTTCCCATCGACAGGTATGCACTTGGTTCATTCGCTGTTTGAATTATTGCCCAGCTGCTTAATAGGCTGCAACCTAAAGGACAGGGCTGCATAAGTAAACACACTTCTGCCCAGATGTTAACTCTTTTTTTCCTTGTTTTCAAAGCTGTCCGTAAGGCGTTTCATAGGAAGGGGGAGCAAAGATAGGGGAGGAGGACGATTTTGGCCGATGCCTCTCTAGTGACACCTTGTGGGATGTTCCACAGAATCGTCCGTAACTCATTTTTGAGACGGGAAAGGAACTGAAAGGCTTGTTGGTTACAAAGTTACCCAAATATTCCACGTGGGATATGGTTAAACTTCTGCATGTATTTATAGCTTTTTAAGATTGTCTTTGTAGCTCGTAGTTAGTTGACGGGAGATGAAATACACAACATCAAAGATGCTGTTTGGCAACCAAGGACAGCAGAGAACTGAAAGATGAAACTTTTTGTTGTCAGATTTTATGGTGACGGTTAGCTTTTCCTTCAATGCCAAATCTTCAGATTTAAAATTGAGATTTCAGAAATGATAAAGCAAATTTATTTTAATAAGGAGTTAATCAAATGAGCTAAGCAGAAATCTAGCAATCCTTAGGATTTTCATTGCTATAGAAATTTCATTTCTTTATACATTATAAGCAAAAAATATTAGACTGTGTCCTAATTTTACAGATTTAATTGTTGTTGATGTTCTCTACTGTTATCTCTTGGAATAACTTATGCCCTAACTCCAGCCTAACGTCTCACTTTATACCTTTTTCCTTAGAATGCTGGAAGGAGACAGACTTACAAACTTGCCTTTGGGTGAAAACAAAGCTGAAATATTCGCACGTTGTCTTCTTATTTTTTAACCTGTTCAGTTTAAAGTCTGTTGCTACCTCCTCAAGACATCCCTAGACATCATCAAAGTCACTTCTCCATTTTCCTCAACGTATAATATTACTTAGATAGACGGATCAAAAAGTTCATGTTTACTTCTACGGTCCCGAAAGTTTTTTGGGAAACCTGTAGTTTCCTCAGGTACTAGTCAGTCAGACTACGCAATTCGTTATGCACTAACAATGTCTGTACAGGCACTTAGCGACTTGTTCCTCCCTTAAATTGTCCAATCTTGTACTCGGGCCTTACAACACTTAGTGTGTTGGCGTGCTCCAGGAGCGTGCTGGGTAAATTGTCTTGTAAGAAACGTTTTTCGGTTGCCACAGAGGCAGTTCGGGTGGAGACTCTGTAGCCTGGTAAATAGGTCTTTTGCCATTAGTAGTAAATGCTCTAGGGGTCGTACTGGCCTGAAAATGGAGTGTCTCGGGGCTCGTCTGGCCTTGAGCTGGCTTTTGCTATGGATGTTGCTTAATAGCTGGGCAGTTATTTATTCCTAACGTATCTGAGCTTTGCTCTGTAAAAACTATTTCTATAAATATCTGAGAACCTTGAGGCAGTAATTTAACAAACGGTAATCCTTTGTGTTAGTTGGGGCCGGAATGGACTCTGTTGTAATTTTCAAACTTAAACTGGTAGCTGGGTACGAGAGAGCTGTCTGGGTTAAGAAAACATAAAATATAACCCGGAGAGATCCCCAACAGCAGTGATGAACTCCTAGTGAAGGAACTTGGGATGCTGCCAATAAGCTGCCATACCCCTCCGGTGTTCCAGCACGATGAGGACCAGTGCTGTTGCCTTCAGGACCCAGAGGGACACTGAGAGAAAGAGTATAATGCCAGAAGAGAGGACAAAAACAAAAAAAAAAAAAAAGAAAAAAAGAGTAGGTACGAGGAAGTTTGTATATGTAAATCTTAACTGTAGTATCAGCCATAAGTGTAAGTGGACTAATAATAATAAGTTGTGTCTTAGTTAGACTGATAAGATTTTAATTACTTTAACTTGTTCCCTGGATTTTTAGGCTAATATCATATACTTTTTACGGAATAGCTGCAAATAATTACTGTTCTTACTGAATTCTTTGGTTATACAATCGAACCCTCAGTCCTGCTCCCTGCAACAAAAAAAGTACCAAAACTTTTAACTGATCCTTCACAAACAGCAGTTAAAGTGGAAGCTCTGTAAACGGCCTCCTGGCTTTTGATGTTTGACACAGACTTTTTTTGTTTGTTTGTTTTGTCCTAAGGTGAAAGGATGAAGGAATTTGAAACACCTTCGCAATGTGTCCCCAGCTACCAATGCAAAAAGGCTTCGAATTAGACTGGTTTTCTAATGACTTATTCGCAGCGAAGAGCATTAGAGGTAACGTATCTGAAATAAGCTGGTCCTGTGGGCTATAACTGACACAGAAGCTTATTTTTTCCTTGAAACATTAAACGCAATGCAGGCCAGCACAAAAGAAGAGAGCAGATGAAGGCATGTTTGACGGTTCAAAAATGCTTTGGCATGCCTCTTCAACTTCGTTTCCTTGTTTTCGACTGCACCAAGGAAGAGTCACTTCCTTTTCATTTCTTCAGCTAGGAAAGCTAGTAGCTCAGCAGATTTAAAAATAATAACTATCACAGTTTCATCTTCACTGGCTATGTGCTGCTGGAGGTCTTCCTAGAATCATAACAAATCCATAAGAAGGCCGTAGGTTGAAAGTTGCCCTTTTCTTCTGCAGGGCACGTGAGTGATATGAAAAATAACAGTTGGATGCTCGTTTCTGCGCCGGTGAGGGTAATAGTGAACTTTACCACTCAGTTCAGTGGGTTCAGGACCATGCTGTAGATGCAGGGTAGGAGAAGAGAAGATCGTTCCCAAAGGTGCTCAAAATCCAAGTGCACGCAGCTGGTGAGGCAAACCTGGGCAGCGGAGAGAACAAGGTGAGTGGTAAAACCAGTCCTTATTTCTTTTGTGGGCTAATATTTGAGAAAATGAATATTTTGCTGAGCCGAGCCTGTTGCTCCCCAGAAATAGCAGAGTCCTGTGTGCATGTGGCATACCGGCATACAACAAGAAAACATCTATTATAAGACCTTCTTTAAAATAAAAAATAACTGTTAGTAAAGAATAAGATTAATTGTGGTAATAATAATAAGATAAATACTGTGGTTTCACTGAACATGCCTTCCAAATTTCTGGTTCATTTACTTTTGTACAGAGAGAGCATTTTTCTGCTCTCTGCTGTTATTGCTGGGTAATTTGGTACTAAGTTTTGTGGTGGGTTTTTTTTTGTTTTTTTCTTTTTTCCTTCACAACGTGTTGGCTTCTCCTTTGGCATAGCAAGACTTAGCTTCATGATGTAAAACGCATTTGAGTTGGCCGACGTAAAATTCAGTATCTGGCTCATAGTTAATACCAGAAAAAGCTGTCGTGATGTAATTCATTCAAGGCCTACGGGAAACGGTCTCACTGAGCTTATTTTTACGTATTAACGCCTTAATAAATGCTAACGTTTTCTGTGAAGGAAATACCTTTCATAATTAATTTTCTTTTCTTGCCGTTCTTTGAGGATAACTTAGATGTTGTCTTCAGTATAGCTCTGAAAACTGCTGCAAACCCTGAAAACATGCGTGTCGACTTGTTAGAGGGCTGATCGCTCCAGTTATTTGTTTTACGTGCTAAGTGCAGTAGAAATGTCTTTTAAATGCCTGCTGGCGGTGCTAAATGAGGGCATGAGAGAAATAGCACAATAGGGGGATTGAAGACTAGCAGAGTTCCTTTTTAACACTTGAATCAATATACGACATCACTGGGGTAATTAGCGTAACTGAACTAAAAATGCAAGGGGCAAAATTATATACATGGATTTCTGTAGGGAACGGCATATTTTATATTTAGGTGTTAAACAAATACACACACTCATGCTCCTTCTAGTTGCGTATACATCTGATCTTCAGTCCATTCAGTTTGCTGGTTCGCTTATCAGCTTTTTTCCAAGAGAACCTGAGGGATGCCCTCAATAGAAAGTCATTGCTTTCTAGAAACGTGTTAAAAATAAGTTGCAGAGATACGCTTCCAATGTTGAATTTGCTCTTCCTGAGTCCGTTGGGTTATTATACATTTTACTCTGTGTGTGTATATATATAGTACTATTTAAAATAATTTTTAGCTTTTAAAAATAAATACGTTTAGATTCACTTCAGAGTGAAACGTTCAGAAATAGAAATGACGAGAATAAGTTGTAGAGCCATGATTTAGATGGACTCAGTACATAGCTTATTGTCCTGTCTGGCAAAGCTTTGCTGTTCTGCGGGAAAACGGGTAGGGAAAACACCAAGTATTTAGAAAGCTTTAATCAACATCTCTCTATCCAAGAGTTCACCTTTTAGAACTTTCTGGTGATTTCCAGCTACTGATTTTAGGGACCTTTTACTTTATTTAGTGATACCGGAGTAACTGTTCGGGCTAGATGTGTGGGCAGACCTGTTCCCTGTTGCTCGCTCTCGTTTTGTGAGAAGTGCAAAGTTTGGGGATAACTGGAGTCCTCTGTACAGCGCCACTTACGAAATGGATCTCTTTTGTGTCCTCGAAGTTAGACGCTGGTTGTGGCTTCACCCGTCTGACATCTCAGCCTGCTGCCTTGCCCCCCGGTCAGAAGAATATGAATCCCAGCTAACCCTGGGGGAACAGAGCGGGCGAGACTGAGCAGGCTAAAAGAGCCTGAAACAAGCTCTTAACACTAACAAAAGCCTGATCTCCAGCAGCTTGCCTCTTTTACTGACTGCGAAGAAAGAATCGGAGACTTCAAGATAAATGCTGTGGATTCTCTTCCAGCATAGCACAGCTGTACTGGTTATTGTTTTTTTTTTTGTTTTTTTTTTTTTTTGCTTTGTCTAAACACACAACCTTTCCCTCTGGCATTCTCTCCCTCCCTTCTTTAGCCACCCCAGGCCTCTTTGCTTCTGTGGGATTGCGCGTTTAGTTCTTTAATTTGACGCCCTTGATTCCCTTGATAGTTTTCTTTGTTTCTGCGTCTTTTCCCTAGACGCGAGCGTTGGGCCATCTGAGCCTGAGACAAGCAAAAAGGGGTCTCTAAGACCCGAATCGAGAAGTCAATCCAGAGGACCCCTTCTATTAAAAAGCTACCTGCAAAAACCTGCTAGGAAAGAATAACAGTTTTACAGAGGGGTGAGTCTCAGTCAGCAGTAATATCTTTTGTTGGAGAACAGAGTGCAGTAGGGACACGAAGCTGTGCAATTTTCTCGTGCGTGACTTGGTGAGGTAGCACTGTGGTTCAGTGGCAGAACAACCCCACTTTTACCCTCTGCCTGCTGATCTTCCTCCCCCGGTAACAGCGCTCCGTGAGAACCTCACGCGCTGGGCAGTCACCCAGTTACTAAAAATCCTAATTGCTGGCATTTGTATTCGAGGCAGAAGGCGTCCCCTCGTTGTACAGCCTACATACGAAACGTCCCACGTAGTTTGTAGCCACCCTCCCGCTTTCACTGTGCGTGGGAGTTTATCTTTACTAGAAACAGTAATTGCAAAAATGACCTTCATATTTACTGAAAGCAGTAGACTGCTCCGCTCTGACTCATGGAAGGAGCCCAGGTATTGGGTAATGGCTTGCTGCTTGATAACGTTTTTTCTCTACTGTCTTGTGTCTTCTGGTTCCATGTCAGGTACGGTATTGTAGGGGACTCGGATGATGGTTCTGTCTCTGCCAGAATCTCGGATGAAGCGAAAACTACAAAACCGCTGCTGACTTGATGAAAGCAGCCTTGAGTTGGGTCAGCTGGGTTTCAGAGCGAAGGCTCCCGGTTCAGCGTGTCTTCTAGTTTCGGTTTTAGAACAACAGATCCAGTTTGGATCATGCACCTCTAGGTGAAGTAAAAGCCGTTACTTTTATTCTGTAATCGTATTGCTTCCCTAGTGGATCCTTGGTCTCCCTGTTTGCTGTAATCTTAGCTGATTTTTGTTTTCTGTAATGTTCATTGGTGTTTTACTTCAGCAGGAAATCCCCTTTTTTAAATGCCCTGTAATGAGTCACTGCTGCTGTTTGCTTCAAACTGAAGGGGATTCCAACTATAAAATTGTATTATTGCTAAAATATAATCCTGTTCCATTGCGTAGGTTGTAGTTTAAAACAGAGAAAGCTTTGGGGGAGTTGTAGGGTAAGCAAGCAATGTTGTTGCTAGTTTTGTTTATTAAATTGGGCATTAATGGCAATTCCAGTAAGAAGTAAGCAGCTTAGGAGCTTAATAGATCAAAACCAATCTCAAACTGAAAATATTATTCAGCAGTTACGTATCTCTGAAGTTCTGTACAAAAAAAAAAAAAAAAGAAACCAACCAAAAAACAAAACCAAACCAACCCCAAACCATAATAGTTTGTGTGTTCCCAGTAATGAATATGAAGATTTGTTCAGCAAGAAGCACAGTCTGGTTTGGCCTTTTGTTTTGTGCGTGTGTATATTCATTATGGATCAAAATTGAATTGCTTTAAAAATGTTTCTTTCGGGCACGGAAGTTTGCTTTGAATTTCCTTCTTCCGTTATAAATCTGACTGTCCTCATATCTGTATTACTGTTGGTTTAGCCCCGGCTGCTTTAAGCTGCAGTCTCCTGAAACCATCGTCTATCGCTTTTTTTGATCTGGAGCAACTGCTGCAACTCTCTGTCATGCTGGAGTTTTGCTCACGCTTCAAAGCCGCGCGTGCCTGTATGTGCACACAGGAGATGGAAATTTCAATTTGCAGTAGTCTTTGGTCTTGCCTTCTCACGCCCGCAGAGATATGCAGACAATCCAGGTGTATTCTCCAAACGTTTCCTTTGCTCCCCCCCACCTTCCCTTTCAGCTCTGGATTTCCTTCCTTATTTTCAGAGTTTACTTGAGAGCTTCTACAGCTATAATCCAGACTCCCCCATTTTGCCGGTGACAGCTGCCTCCGCGCTCAGCGCTAGGTGAGACAATTTGTTCTCTGCTGCTTTGGGACTCTGAAAGTCCTCCTGGCAATTATTTTTTTTTTTTTTTTTTTTTTTCTTCCTCGTCCCTTTCCGGTTTTATCTGTCATTTAAACAGAACTCAGAAATTCCAGTTTCATTCTAGCTGCCTAGGAATGTAAAAAAACCACCCCACAAAAGGAACCATTTGAAAGCAAATTGTCTTCAGTGTTAAGCTGAGGAAGGTGGTGGTTGTATGTTGAGACATGGTGGTTATTGAGCGTTGAAAAAGGACCATGGGGTTGCTGAAGGCCCCACAGTAACGCTCAAGTTTAAAAAGAGTCTCACTACTGGTTTTAGTGTATCACTGTAAAGGAAATAAGTTAATAAAAGCCACAAAGATGTACAATTTCCCAGAGCCTTTTGACTAATGCTTTAAGAGAAAGAACATTTGAAAAAAATACTCTTAACTGAAGGTGAGGGGATTTCCTTAGGAAGAATGCCTTTAAGGGGCCTTGCTCTGAACCAGTGACCTCAGGAGGCAGTTGTTTCCTAATAGCGCGAGGAGTGCCTGTGCTGACGAATGGGAGGACGCAGCTCCATCCGTCAACCCCCAAAATGCTTTTGGGTTTACCTCCCTTCAAAGGTATTTAAGTGCTAAAGACTCAGAATCTTATACTACTGCCCTAAATTGCCTAATTTGCTTAGCTGCCGCCCTCTTAGGGTAGCCAGACCAAAGTCACTGGGCTACCCCACAAATCCGGTGAAACACAATGGTGTGGTGCGGAAGGCACTCAGGTGGGTCCGCAGGTTAGGAATCTGCGCCTATGGTCCAGCTCAGACCCAAGCTTGGATAAAACGTGCCTACTGGGAACTGACTGGTTGAGTGCGCGCGCGCTTGACAGTTCCATATGGTCTTCAGATGCACGGCGTGGGGTCTGGCTGGTTTGGAAAATTTGGACCTGAGTGCTTCGGTCCCTTCTGAAAAGGGAAAAGATTCTATGCATCCCGTGTATTTTGAAATATAGCGCCCTGTAGTGTTCTGTTCTATAACAGTCTGTTCTACGGAAATTTGGAAAATAGCACCCCATTTATGTAGTGAGATCTCTACACAGACAATTAAGATCACCTTGGTATCACCTTGGTGCTTTGATTAGGCTGCGAACGGCTAATAGTCAAATATTTTTAATTTCTATGACCATTACTGTTTTTCTCCTGCGGTAGAACGTCTTATCTGCATAAGCCTCTCATATGTATTCGATTGCGTTTCAACGTCCATCCTTGATTTGCAAATGCCGAATAAGCTGTTTTAAGAAATCAGGCTGAACTCAACTCGAATGCTTGCAAACATTTGAAGGACTTGCAGGTAATAATAGGATATTTATCAGACCAATTGGCTCTCTGCTGTGGTTTAAGGCTTCCCTCAAAGTAGTACGCACAGAGAGCTACTCGCAAAAGTTTAGAGTACGGTTATAATTAATAGGTAGATATTTACCCCTACTTTATGAAATACTCTTCAGTACTTAATCTTTTTTCTAAGTTTTAATTGGGAAAGTACATAAGGGAAGTAAAACTATGTTTGCTATGGCATCCCAGTACTCCAAGCATGTATCTTTTTTTTTTTTTTTTTTTTTTAAAAAAAGGGAATAAAGAAAATTGTAATAAAAAAAGGACTTTATCTCCACTACAGCAAATGGCTTTTCCTTACATCATTTTTAAAAATTAATCATTTTAACAACATTTTTCTTTACTGTTCAAAGAATTTTTACCTTTTTCTTGATTGTTCCCTGATGCCTGTACACTGCCTCTGTCTATGTTTTATGAGTAAAATCTGAATAACACAAGGGTACAGTTTCCATAAAATTAAGGTCATATGAGGTGGAAATAGCAGCCTAAGATCAGGAGTTCCTTCATTTTTATAGTCCTTCCTTTTAGTAACAGGAAACAGCTCTAAGGCAGTTTTCTTGTAGGTCGATATATAGGAATGTTTGTCTTTATAGGGTTTTTTTGTGTGTGTGTGTGTGTGTCTCTGTGCTTATGCGATGGAGATCTGCATTAGAAATATTTGTATCTGGTTTCTAACAACGAGAGAGCTCTCTCTAATGTGGTGATTAGCTTTACTGCATGCTGTGTGTCTTGCAAAACCATACAGCAAACCTGTAAGCAGATATTATTCTTGATTTCACAGAAAGTAAAATTAGATTAATATGCTTTATGGTTGAAACTTCTGCTTCAGTGTTATGATGAATATTAGTGGTTGTGAAAAGGTCATCAGGTCCTCCAGAGAAGCTGAAAAAGTAGTAGACGGGCCACCCCTCACCACTCCCCTCTCCTCCGTAGTGCCTTTCTTTCTGTCCACCAACAACCAGGATACCTCCTATGAGATGCCTTCGCATCCCCTGTTTCCCTTTGGTCAGCTGCAAACGTAGGCGAAGGCATCTTCCTCTATTCGGCTGCCTGCGCTGATGGCAAACGCGAGCTCTCACTGGGTCTGTCAGACCTTACTTCCCTTTTTCCTTTTGGTTTTAACCCAGACTCTTGTAGCTCCTGTGCTCAGTCGACAATTTACAACCTATAATAGTAATGGTAGCTGACAAAGGCAGGCTAAGCTTACTGTTCAAAGGAATGTCTCTTCTGTACGATACTGGTTTACGTTATCGTATATTCCCTTATTCAGTATCATTCTAGTGTTTCCTTACCACGATCGTCGACTTCCAATGGTGCTTTAGTTAATGTGGCCAAAGCTTCCGCTGTGCTTGGGTTCCACAGAGCTCTATACAGAGGGACAATGGCAATACGAAGCAAGCAGAGTGGAGAGTGGCTAGTTTTTGTAAAGTTTGGGGTTTTTTTGATGTATTTTGAAACACGCGTTTTTGTACCATCTATCTTTAGGTCAATGTCAAGAGCGTGCACCTTGCGCTTAGAGTGGGCCACCAATGGGGTTTGTAATAAGCCTTCATTCTTTCCATGATCTTGAACTTAGCTTTGAACATCTTGCAGTCTGTCCTTGGCCCCCCTTCAGGTATCCATTGTTTCAAGTAACTCACTGCACTCCCTGGCTGCTGAGAAGAAAATCAGAGACCAGGAACCTACTCTTGTGGCTAAGGTAGATCATCTTGTTGAGAAAATTCTCTGTACTATTTTGTAGTCATATAAGGTACGTAAGTCTTCCAGGCTCTGTGCCTGATCTTATTGTTGCAGCTCAGCCAAGAAATAGCAAAGGCAGAAAAGTGTCTGCAACTTGCAGTTCTCAGTAGTCCCTGAATCTGGGTGAATATGCTTTGCCTCGTCCAAAAAAAACCTGTCTCCATGAGGTAAAGGTCACGTATCTGTCAAACCACTAGATGCTGCTTTAAAACTTCACTGACGTGTAGAGGAGGAAACTTAGTACGGCTTCAGGGTTCGCACAAGTAAAACTATGTGTTGATAGGAAAAAAATCATTCTGAAGCTTATGCAGAAAGAGAAATCACTTTCATGGAGGACATTTAGGATTGCCTAAAATTACATTTAGTTCCAGTTTGGACCAGAACTTAAACACTGCAATATTTCAGTACTGGTAGAAATAATGGCAGGCAACCAGCTGGAAAACAAGGTGGCCTTTATTGGCCAGTAAAAAGGTTTGTAGTCAAACGTCCTTGACACTAAGCAGCATGCTTAAAGTTTGCGGAATTGACAAATGTGATGGAAGTGATGTTCTGCTGGAACCTGTTGCTGGCCTGCTGTAAAGCCTGTTGTCATACTTGCTATCGTATCAACTTCCTGAACAACTTCAAGAAAATCCAGTGAAAAAGCATAAGAGTATATTTGAGTAATAATAAAGAATTGATTGAATCGCCATCTAAAACCTCATAAGGGAGCTGTGGCATTTCCAGTTTTTCCATAAGGAAGGGAGAATTTGTTGCGGGTGGTCTTTCATCCGTGGCTAAGCAGTAAGCCACACAGAGAGCAGGAACAAAATGGGTGGGAAAGTGCCTTGGCTTTTAGTACATCTCCAGCAAAAGCTGTTTTGAGTCCAAATTAAAATCAAAGCGGCTCACTAAAATTGAGGGTAGAACTGGGTAGCAGTATCTTCCTCCCTGGGAAAGTAACTTCTGTGGGCACGAAAATGTATTTCAGTTCTGTCTGAAGTGTGGATAAGAGGTACCCTCGCCTTTAACTCTTCAGTTTACCTCAAAAACATGAGAGCTGGGACTGCCTCCTATTGCTGCTTCTTGATCTGGGGCACGTGAATCTGTTTAAAAAAAAAAAAAAAAAAAAAAAAAAAAGGATAGTGACCAAACTATTTCTGAGCGAAGCAGAAGAGAGTATTTTGGTTTGATAGGAAAAAATATACGTGCGTGGGAGCAGTTCTCGTTCGTGCAGCAAAGAGAGAGGAGGACAGCTGTAGCCGGCCGGCAAGTAACGCTTGTATGGAGAACAGCAGGCTGCCTTGTCGTGGCGGAATGAATTCCTAATGCCCGAACTGTAGTATCAAAGTATAAACTTAAAACGAAATCTCAGAAACTTCCTCGACAGCAAATCTGTCTTCAGCTTCCTCTCCAGAATACTGGATTCCCAAACTGTTTTGAGCGCTTTCGAAATTGCTTTTTTTTTTTTTTTTTCCAGTCTCCTTTTTTCCTTGTAGCGGTCTTTTCTCTCCTGAATAATACTTACATGGCAATTAAGCCCTTTACAAGTCACCTAGGATCCGGTACTTTAAGCTGCTTTCTTTGCATTATATGAAATTTTCTCTAACTCATTTCCTTATTTTTCCCCTATGGAAAGCCCCTAAACAAACAGTTCTTCAGTGGACAATAAAATAATTTGAACGGCAGCCATCCAATCTGGACTTGCTCTAGGTAAGTGGCTTGGGTATGCATAAGAAGCAATGAAATTTTTATTATTCAGTTTGTGTATGGTGCAGCCAAAGGGGTTTTCCTCTTCTGAGCCGGGGGAGTGGGGAGGTCAGGTAAAAAGAGGCATATGTGATTTCTGCCGTACCCCCACAATTTTCCACTGGAGGTTAAGAGAAAGGGGGTCCCCCCCCACCCCCCCGCTTCAATTTTTCCATCGACTGCTTCTCTCTGCCTCCACAAAACATTTTGTTGTGCCTGCTTTGCTGCGGGGAAAATGTCATTACTTTCACATCGCTAACATTTACAGGAGTTAAAAACGAAACGATATAATTGCTTGAGTCAAAGTGGCTGTTAAGCTGGCGCTAACAGGAAAGGAAGAGCACGCGTCTTCATCTCCTCGGTCTCTGGCAGCAGGAAGGATGCCGTTCCCTGGTAGTATCTGCAGAAGGCGGCCGTCGCTGCAGGAGGCAGAACGGCACATCCCTCCCCGTCCGTGCTTGGGGCACGGCTGTTGAGAGGCGCTTAGAAGTAGCCCAGCACGACAGTAAATGCGCGCGGCTCAGAATGACTCCAGTTAAAATATTTGTAAGCATTTCGCCTTTTATTTAGGGAACACGTCACGGAAAAAAATTGTCAGCTTTGGTCATTTCTCTTAACTGGTGGGGTGGTATGCAGCCTTGACGATAAGAAGGCAGCAAAGGCCTAACAATCCTGGCTTCGTCTGGTCCTGGATGGGGAGAAATCTGATAATTCCTGGCTTTCCCCGGCAGAAACCGCGGTGGTGCGGTTGAACAGGTGATGGATATTAAGCCCAGGAACGGCACGCAGGGAAAATTTTAATTTAGCCCCATCGTTGTTGCTGAGCTGACAGAGGATGACAAAATGACAACGACGACCCCCCGAACTATTTCCAGTCCCATAGAAATTAAGCACGTTGGTCAGTCCAAAGTCGAAAGCTGTGTTTGTGTGCGGTGAAAGCCAAAAAGCACAGAAGGCTAAATTCACTGTACTCTGTGTGAATGCATTGCTGAGGAAGAAGTCATGCTATTCCCTTGTTACTCAGTCAGCCAGTGGAAAAAGCATTTCCCCTCAGAGCTTTATCTCGTGGCTTCGATTTCTTTTGCTGCTTGGCAGGATTTGAGTACAAGCCACTCACCTCCCGAGACGGTGCTCTAGCAGTTTGCTACTGAGGTTTCGCTGGTGGGCTGCTTTCAAACCTCCCCTGTGGGGGCTGTTCTGGTCTTTATAAATGCTGATTTAAAAGTAAACTAGAGATTAGAGTAAGAAACAGTGACTGATGTGGAGCTGAGTGAATAGTGTGCCGTTCTGAGGAATGGAAGATGGTAGTGCTATTTTATTTCATTATTTTATTTTATTTTAGCCAGGCAGACAGTAAATCTGAACTCTGTTGGTAAATGTCTGAACCATCAAACTAAAGTCATTAACGTTTTCTCCAACAAAATAACAGCAGACACTTCATATGTAGTGGAAGACTATTATTGCAAAAGAACGGAGAAATCACCCTGCAACTCCAGCAGTTAAAACGTTTATCCAGGAGGCACCAACACAGTTAAACTCCTTTCAGGGAAAGGCAGGAGAAAGGTTGAACTTTGGTCTCTCCCACATCCTGACCCTGTTTCCTCTGCTGTAATTACGAATGCCTCCGGAATAGTTTTGTTTCAACCAAACTGCAGTGAGTTGAACCTGAATTTGCAAATGATTGCTGTCTCCGCGTGTGTGTGAGAAGCAGGGGGTAAATGGTTTGACAGAAAAAGATCCACCCTGCTCTACTGAGCAGCTGTGATTTTTTTTTTCTGCGAGAAGGATGCAAACGCTCTCAGGGCAGTTAGATTGCTAGTATTCCCAACCCAGAAGACAACAGGAGTCTCCTAAAAATGTCAGAACAGTTCCTACTCCTTGCTGCAAAACTGCACGGGTTTTGTTGTCGTCAAAACCGAAACCGATAGAAGAATCAGGCTTAAAGATGAACCTTTTTCTGAACGTACCTATAATGAAGTCTTTCACTTCTAGGTAACAGTGTGACAATGTTAATTTTTATCATCTGTGAAACTTGATTAATCAACTCCTGTGGGCAGTGGACTGTAGCCTGAAATGAATAGCGCACTCTTGAAAATGCTGCATCACTTCTTGTCCGAGTGAAGGGAAGACGTTTCCGCAGTCTCCGCCTCTCTCCACCCTCTTCCTCAGAAAGAAAATCAGATACGATAAGGTAACGTTTCTGGTTGGGGGCAGAGCTGAATGTCACTTCTGATGAAGGGACTGTAGCCGGTCGAACCGAGCGCCGATTCTGTAGGGAAACCTTTAGAATAAATTCTTGTTAAAATGCATTCCTAGAAATGGGTCTCTGACCGATCTGCCCCTTACAGTAAATTATTCTACTTTTAGATTAATATTGAGGTTCTATACCTTTTGAGTTGAGGCAACTTTTCCACCGGGCTAGACCGCTGCTTTTCCCACAGAGTGGCTTTTGCTGGTGCGTGGGTGTACCATTGTGTCACTGTTCCACGGTAACGTGAAGAACGAGAGGGAATCCTCTGTGGTCTCTTACAAGCAGTGCTTTCAAGTAGATCTGTGGGGGCTGTGTTGTTTTTTTTTTTTTTTTGAGAGAGAGATGAATATGCTCTCAACGTTAGAATGACTTTAAGAAAGGGGGTTCCCTAAGCCTGGTGTGTAGGTTAAACCTTGAGAGAGAGAGAGAGATATATATATGACTCCAAACCACTTAGTTCTCATTTGATTCAGAGAGCCTGTATTGAGACTAGTACGCCCTAACCCAGCAGCACAGAGACGAACATCTTCCCTAAATACGGTGAGTAACTTCTGCGTTCATTTGGAGCTCCTGTCAGCGGGTCTCTGCCTAGCCTCACGATGGAGTCATGTGCTTCTTTTCCCTTGTCATCTGCCAAAGAGACCTCGAATCCCAGCCCTGATATTTTGCGAGGGTTTGGGTTTTTTTTTTTTTTCCAAGTGACTTTTTAATTTCTTCATCATTTTTATATAGAGTAGCTATAGCAGAATTCATTGGCTTTCTTTTCTTGCACAAAGCTGGACGATGAAAGGTACAGGAATAGTGAAGGATTATTGCCGTGTACAGCATTAAGGCTATGTCAAGCAGTTATTTTGGGGTAAATCTAGTGATATAAAGATTCAGTGCACTTGTACTGCGTTTGACCCACGCTTCTTCCTTGGATAATGCTTCTGCTGAGACCTTTGGAAGTTTTACCTGTTCCGTAGAGTTTGGGACGTTCCCTGTGCTGCTGACCCTGACCGGAGCAGGGACAGGATTCCCTTAACTGGGTCTGTCATTAGGAGATGGACCCTTTCTCCACATTTACTACAAATTGTTTTCTATAATCTACACAGCGTTTGAGGGTGGGCTAGGACCCTGGGCTAGGTGGTGGGGGTTTTTTTGCTTGACTTGTGGGTGTAAATTGGCATTAAAGCTGCATCTCAGAAAAAGTTTTGATGGATTCCACCCCTGAGTAAGGAATGCTTGGTGCCACAGTATTATAGATTTCAAGTGTTATGTTTCGGATTAAGAAGTATCAATGAGGTGAGCTATGAGGACTAGTGAGATGAGGTTCACGGAGAGGGAGAAGAAAACAAATGTGTGTGGTTTTTCTCCTCCTTGTTTTAATTACTTCTTTGAGAAAGACTTTAAAAGCTGTAGTACTTCTCTCCATTGTCGTGGGAAGCAACCCTTCTGTTTTCAGAACCAGTGGTGGTTGCTGCCAGAGGGCACACGTACCTGTTGTGCTAGGGCAGCTGTAAGAACTCCAGACCCCTCTACCTTCCCCCTCTCCAAATTAAGCAAAAGTTCTCGAAACACCTGTGAGGATTACAAAATACCCCCAGCAAACCATTCAGAAGCCTGGAGAAAGAGAGCTCCTTAAAGGGTCGTCTTCCTTATGCTGCCAGCGGAGTCCTAATTTCTAGCCCCCCCCCACCCCGCCCCCTTCGGATTTTGAAGCTTGGCTGGAGAGTACGATATTTAGATAAAACAGAGCTGCATTCCTCATCTAAATCAGATCCTTCTTGCTGTTAAACTTTGGTTCTTGTACTTGCACAGCTTTTTGTAGGTAGGTCTGCCTGTATCTTGAATTCTTTTCTCGCAGCCTCGCTTCCTTCCCAGCCACGTGGGCCCCGTACTTGGAACGGTCTCTTTTCTTTTACTCTGCTACCTCTTCATACTGCAGAGACTCAATTCCAAAGCCATCATCATCCTAAATCTTTTCTCTCTTGGCTTGGATTGCACAAGAAATTTCCATCGTTTCTCTTTGCTATCACAACATCACGGTTTCACTGTAGCAAGCTCCCCATTAAAAATTGTTCAGAAAAAACCATTATGGGCACTATCAATGAGTTATTAATCTTGCTTTTTATCCTGCAGCATTTTTCCTTCTGTAGTTTATCTCTTAGAAAGTTTCCCGTCTACTTTGGCTGTGAATGAATAATAAAGAACCATTTTTTTTTTTTTTTTTTTTTTTTTACTGCAGAATTTGAAGCTGGCATTTAACAAAATACCCAAGTACTTCCTTCTCCTCTTGCCCACCTCCAAGTAATTTGTCAGGCTGATAAAAGTTGAATACAGATCATGAGCAAATACCATTGGAAAGGTTCGTGCAGTGCAATTCCATGGTATGTGCCTAGTTTGCAGGTGTTTTTCTGAAGATCTGTATCCTTGGCAGGTTTATGTATATTTGACAGCTCTGTGATTGCTTTGATGAATGAATTTTAAACAAACCAAAGATGTTTACTGTTGAGGACTTTATTTTATCAACGTATTTTATATATCGTTGGAGCTAACTTGTATTCTATTTAACACAGCGTTGCTTTCGCAGAATTTGCATACAATAGGTACGTTCAAAGCGTCATTGGCTTTGCCCCCAGACCTGTGTACGCTAATTGGCTTCAGTCAAACCTAATATTTTCCAGTGAAGAAAAGCTCTCTTCTAAATGTGTAAAAAAGGAGTCCACGTGCAGTATCTGAAAATCAGCGACAGCCTGCGTTTAAAATTTCGAAGGGGCTCAAATAACCCTTTCAAACCATGGAAAAATGTTGGGATATTCTTTAGGTGACGTTTTTGGTTGTCATCATACATCTTCTAGCAACTTCTTAATATGTCGTAAAGCTCCCCAAAACAGAAAAATGTTAAATCCTCCCCACCCCCAAACTTATAACCTTATAATAATCAGAGGCAGGTATTTTAGGGTTTTTTTTTGTGGCCTCCGCTGATGGGAGAGAGAAGGTGACTACAGGAACCCAAAGAAGTACTGAGGGTGTTTTGAGGTACACCGTGTGTGGCTCTGATGGCTTGATGATACTTATGACTTCCTCTGGTCACTTCTTAGGCGACTCTTTTGCACGTCGGAAGTGTAGTCGTGATATTTTTGGCACTGAACTTATGCTTTGTAGTCTTTCAAATTATCTTGTATGCTTTAAACTCATCTGTGCAAATGTCTGTGTGGAATGACTGATGTGGTGAGCTCAAATGAAGAAGTCCGTGTCACCTGAGCCCTGGGCATGACTGTGGTTGCTTTTTGGTAATGTTTGTGCCACCGATTTCTACTTGAAGAAGGGATTTATACTCATTGGGGAATAATTCTTTCACTTTTAGATGTAGTGCTCGAGATCGTCACCCCAAAGATGCGTAGAAATTAAGCGAACCGATTTCCAAACGGAGAAATATGCCTGAAAATTGGTTTTATCTCTGTTTTACTTTAAGAAAAAAAAAAAAGTGATATCTTGATTTTTAACAAGGCCACGTAGTTTAAAACGGTGTTTTGTACCCACCCCTTAAACTGGTTTGTGTGTGTCAACGGAAGCGTTTTCACCCACCCAGTGTCGGAGGACCAGCGCTCGTAAGACCAAAGATGTATAAAGCAGGCACTGTCTATCTGTGCGGAGTCACCCTGCTACATCCTGTACAACAAAGCAAATGCAGAGATTACGCTGCGCACTTTCCGTTCCTGGACCGGCGCCAAAGAACCCGTGGTGCAGAGCCTCTCCAGAGTCCCATCTGCTCTACGCCGAAAGCCAGGCCTTCAGTTTTGGGTCGAAATAGCGTGTTCAGCCTTTAATTGGCTCATTCCTCGGTCTGGTCCACTTCAGGGGGTTCCTGGTGGTTTGGGGTTTAATTTACTTCAGTTGCTGCGTAATTTGAGATGACCTCAAGGCACGTCAATAGATTGCTTATCAAGTTGTGGATATCACAGCTTCGGGGGAGGGCATCTGTGAATTAAGTTCTTTGGGGTGATCGCTGTTCTGAATCTACTGTTGCCCTAACCGAGGAGAAATGTGCTTAATAGCGAGATCAGTTTTAAGTATCGGGCATTAAATCTTCCTGCATCACACAGGGCAGGTCCCAGTTTCACTTTAGCCGAATGAAATCGGGCAAGACAGAGCTGAGGGATCTAACTACTCCTTATTTTGGTGGGGGGGGGAGGAATCAAGCTTCAGATTTTAAGTTTTGGTTAGAAACCGTCTAATATAGAAGTTTCGGCACTTTATCAGGAAATAACGGGGGGAGGAGAGAACTGGCGGCTCTTGCCGTATTTGCCTGTGGCTTTTTCTCGTGCTGCATTTACATGGCTGAAGTGGCGTTTTCAGTGAAGAGCATTGCAGGCAAAAAGCAGACAGACATCTCGTGCAACGGCTGGTCCAAGGCTGGCTGCACCGCACGCTAGTGCTATTACGAGCACCAAACCTGGGAATGCCGAGGTCGGAGGAGATCACAGAAACGTTACGTGTCTGACTTCTTAAGGGGGGGGGGGGGGGGGAACACCAAAAAATCTTGACGGCTTTAGCCATGTTTCAGATCAGTGAGTGTTGCTTAGGACCTTGCGGCGGCGCGCTCTCCCCTCATTCATCGAATGCTCTTTTATTTCTTTGGTTGCTCTTCCCTTTTGATCGCATTTACAGTAACAACCCGTTTCTCCCTCCCACTCCTCCTACACAACAGCCACACGCAGACAGCGTATAACCTGCCGGCTTGTTGATCAACAGCGTTTATGATTATAGATGTTCCACTTTGTTTCAGGGCTATTTTGCAATACGGGTAATACTTAAATGAGGTAAGTTTACTCAGCCTGGCCGTGACGGACCCTGAATCTTTCACAGCGCAAAAAATGGGTATCACTGAAAGGGTAATTTGTTAGCGGGTTTATTCCTTGTGGATAATTTGCTAGTATGTACTTCGTTTATTTGGCATACGATCTGTTTTTTGCTCCCTCCACTGTGGCAATAATGTCCATTTACGGTGGTGGTCTGTAAAATTGAATCACTGAGCCCACCTAGGCGGGAAAAACAAAACCAAACTCTCCTTTCCCTTCTCTGCCTCTTTTAGGCTGGCTCATTTCTGACGCTCATTTTACATTACGTTCGCACAAAATACTGCTTTGGCGCAACTGAAGAAGCAGCGAATTACTGAGCAGGTTGGGGGAACGTGAGCAAAGGTTTGGGAAAGTAGGATGCTCTTAAGTTAGAACTAGACTTGGAGAACGAAAAAGAGAATGGAGCAAGAGCATTGCGGGGTTTAACATTTACAATACAGACGCTCGCGCAATGCATTTTGGATAACATTTTGAAACTCCGGTGTCATGAGTGCCTGTCTGGCTGTGACCGTTTTTATAATTAAGATTTCATTAGAATTAGTGAGTCTTCTTGTCATCTTGAACGGTGTATTTTTTTTTTTTTTTCTCTCCAGACATGTTTTTGGTATGTGAAAAACTTATTTGTTCTCAATGCAAATCAATACTCCAACCAAAAAGTGCTTTTTCGGCCTATTCGGGTATATCTAGGAAGCACTTGGGGCGTGGAGCACTGATAAATTTGGTGGGTGAGCACCAATTAAATTTTGCAGGCTTTTCCCCAAGCATTTTCAGTTATTGCAAGCCCCCATGAATCTGTGAGTGAGTTTGCTCCTGTTTTACTTCAGGGTGTTCCTGTTCTTAAAAGCCTTGATAGAAAGCAGAAAACTTATGTAATTCTGAGCAATCCTTTACGTGACCGTTATAACCCCCTATTTTCTACAGAGCCTTAATTCTTTGAAGTAGCTGAATTTTATCCATCTTGGCTTCAATTTCTCTGATCTAATAAAAACCTACATACGGCATTAAATTGCCTCTTATCGCTGTAAAAACTCACAGTCGTTTTAATAACAAACACTCGCACATGGCACAATAACCCAGTTGTACCTTTTCCGTTCAGATTCGTAACTGTAGCTTTAGATTTAGCACAACTCGTGCTGCCAACACAAGTCGGACTCATTGCAGTAAGTTTTTTGCTTGTGAAGAATAAAAAATGGGTTAAAAAATAATAGTAGTAATAATAGAGAAAAATATATATACGCACATAAAGCCTTTTAGAAGTAACATGCTTTTCCAAAAAAAAAAAAAAAACAACCATGAGAAATGAAAAGCAAGCGTGACTCTGCATCAACAGCCCCTTGTGCATCAATAGTTTGGGAAACGGTGGGTGCAAAGGTAAGCAGGTGGCGATGCGGCTTTGCTGGCGGTAACCTGACCAGGCTCGGCTGGGTGGATTGTGCCATCTGTCACAGCTGATAACTTCTTACAACTTTTTCCCCGTATCTTGGGCTGGATAGGTGAGGGTGGGTGGGTGGTGGGTGTACTCCGATGCTACTGAGACGAAAACGGCTTCTGAGAGCTGGGCTGGCTTGTGGAGACACGTTAAACCAAGGCGCCCAGCGCTGAGGGACGTGCCGCACAATCTGCGTATGACTAAGAGTCAGGAGATCCATACGACGGACCTCGTTGAGCCACAGGGGGAGGGGACCCCCCCCTCCACCACCTCCACCCCAGCAGATGTTAGGACTTCTAGAGAACTGCTTGTTTATGCTGTCCGGCTGTGCAGCTGGGCCAGGCGGTGATTCAGGAATTGTCGGCTTTTGCAGCTCCTTTCCGTGCATTTCCCCGGCTTGGCAGGGCAGGGCAGGGCCACAGAGAACCCGGAGCACCCGCTACGCAGGGAGTGTGCAGCACCCCTTCCCTGTGGGCCCCCCGAATCTGCCTCACCATCCTGTCCCCGCAGAACCAGGAAGTGACACGTCTGATAAAGAAATACCTTTTTCTGTGTTCTTCGCTGCTTTTTGTTTGTTTGTTTTTCTTGTCAGTTTTTTTGGAACTTTGCTTCTTGCATGAATTGTACCGACATAGGTATCTTCAGCGGCCTGTTTTTCAGCGCACGCCTGTTCTCAGCGCATCGGCAAATGCATCTGAAGCTGCTGAAATGTCTAAGGCCAGTGGGATGAATTAGAGATGGAGTAGCAGTCTGAGTTCTGTGGGGTTTGTTTCGTTTTGTTTTTTTTTTTTTCTTTTTTTAAATTCAGACAAGCATGGTCGTATTTCGCTTAGTCATTTTGTTTTATTTTTTTTTGTTGTTTCAGTGGTGGTAGGGAGTGTTCATACTAGACGAACATTTTTCAAATCTTACGTTTTTAAGCTAGATACCTAAAAGTCAAGTTTTAGGCACTCCAAAATAAGGATTAATTCTCATTAGTATCCCGTGTCTGCAGCTCCCATTGAAATCAGATTAATATAGCTTTCCATACTTCAACAGGTTTTTGTTATAATTAAACAGACACTCATAAAGCTCAGACAAGCTGGAATCAAGTTTCATATGAAACTGAATTGACATTTTTTTCTTAATAGGATCCTTGTAATTAGTGATTACCAGATGCATTTAAAATGTGTGAAATGCCTGCAGGAATGGGAATTAAGAAGGGGGGAGGGATGCCAAACACTTCAGATCTTCTCCTGGCAACCTTTCATGTTAAATTTCTGCTCTGCACATAGATGAAGCAGCATGGTTTCTATAAAATGTTCGTCTGTGGTTTCACATTAAGTTGATGTTACCAATAAAGAGAGTGACTCGTAATTGAAAACTTACTTGCTTATAAATAGCAGGTTTCCATCATGATGGCTCCCCGCTTTATTTGAGTGGTCAAGTTGCTGTCCTTAATGTAGGTGTTATGAAACCTGCCAGTTTTCTAATTCCAGCAACTATCATAACGCTATTGTTTGTCATTTTGATCTAAAGTGAAGAATAAGCCTTCTGGGCTCCCTTTCTGATGAACTAGAGGTGTCCCACGTAGCCTGAAGAAACCTACCCGGGACTCTTACCAGCCTGCGTCACAGGAGCAGAATGACTCCTCTGGATGAGGTGGCCTGGGCTCACTCTTTGTGCCATCTGTTCTCCCACTTGTGATGGAGAGGTGGTGGTACCTCATAAAATTGGGGGGGGGAAAAAAAAAAAAAACCCAACACCCCAAAAAACTTGCTTTTTTCCCTCTTTGGAATTGTCATCCAAAAGGGAATATCTGCATGTGGACTGCTTAGTGTTATCCTGGTGCGTCTCCTTTTCCCGAGGAGGGGTGGGTTTTTTCTACTGTCCTATCTCTTTGGAAATGCACTGCTGGACAGTAGCTGGCCCTGACCAGAGGGAAACTTGTTAGAAGCTTGTATAGTTCTTGAACACCACGCTTGTCCACAATAACTCACACACGGCTCCTTTTCTTTTCTCTCCACGTGATCTAGATCAGATCCATAACTCAAATTCTCTTAAATTTGGCGCAGTAGTTTTACCGGACGCTTCCGTGAAGCGTATGAATTTTCTGGTCAACGTGAGGACATGCTTGAACTATAAAGTCTTTAAGGTAGTTGATTCTTTTAGGATGACTAACAAAAGCCCTTTTTGGAACGCTTCCAGCGTTCCCATGACTGCTGGCAGCTTTGCTCCTTGGGTAGATTCTTGCCACCCCAGCCAGAGACTGTTATTGCTCCTGCCCTTGCCAACTGTCCCTGGTGGAGTGGTGGACTGAAGGGAGGATGATGCTGGGAAGGAGGAAGTAGATTCCTGCCTTGCTTTGTGGCAAGCATTCATGGTATGTGAAGACGACAGAAACGCAGGCAAGACATGGTTGCCTCTTCTCATTGTAATCATGTACTTAATTTTTTTTCTTCCTAGATTGTTAGGCTTTTTTATTTCCCCTTAATGTCTGCTTTTTTTTTTTCCCCTCCCTGTTTCTAATAGATTCACTGTGAGCAGCTGAAAAGGAAGAATAAAGGTGCAGAGGAGCATCTAGAATTGTGCCCCCATCAGCGTGTTGAGATGGAAAGGTATTAACTATCATAATTTTATGTAGAAAAATTTGTTTTATTTTTATTTTTTAAAGAGTAATTTACATATTGGAAATATATAGTTGAGTGTTTCCTACATATGTCAATCAATTTATCTTCCAGACCACCTGGGTTAATGCTTTTTTTTCTGCTTTAATCTCTCCTGTGGAGATCTGTGTTGGTTGTTTAAATGTGAAACTTGGCACTTTTCTGTATTGAGATGAGCAAAATCATAGAGTACAGCGTCGGTTGGAAGGGACCTCTGGAGGGCATCTGGACTGACCTGCTCAAAGCAGGGCTAGTTAGGCCAGGTTCCTCAGGGCCTGCTTAGGTGAATCTCAAATATCTCCAAGCACGGAGACTTCACAACCTCTTTGGGCACCCGCTTCTTCACAAACTAATATTAATTCTACTGATAATGGCAGTAAGAGAGGCTGTACTGTAGGATATAGAGATAGAGATAAAGAGGTCACATTATGACTACAACCTCTGATGAGGCTGTGATGATGGCAAAGCCTTTCGAAGGCTGTCAGTGAGTAATAAGGAGCTTTAAGAAAATTCACAGTGCTGAGTACTTCGGCGAATGCTGCTGTATTCAACAAGATAACCTCCGGCCAAAAAAGAAAATGAAATAAAATTTTGAGGTAGCCAAGAACGATTCAAAGGTAGCTTATATCAAGATATAGATAGCGTACGGATTTGAGAGAGAGATGAAAAGAAAAAAACTGTTTTAATGTAACCGTAGGTTGTTTGGGGAAGCTTAAGAAGTAATACCCTAGCCTTTTTTCTTCCTGTAAGACACATTTTTCCCCAGGTTAGTTTATTGCGAAATCACTGGATTCGAAATCCCTCGTGGACTGGGGTTTCCCATTTATTCAAGACGCTGTGAGCTGCTGCCAGCATCGTTTGAGTCCAGCCCCCGCTCTGTGAAGGGAGTGAGGCGCCAGGTTCCTGTCTGGGGATGGCAGCCCCGGTAAAACCACGTGCCAATTGCCGGCGGTTCGAGCCCTGGCCCCGTGCCGCAGCCAGCCGTGCAGTGAGCTGCCTGCACCTCTGCCTCTCGGCTCGGATGCCTAACAGCTACCACAGGCAAAGAATTGGCTTGACTTAACGGAGCTGGTTATCCTCCGTTGGCTACCGCATGTTAAATTTCCTGGCCGCGTTTCCAAATGGTGTTCATCTCTTTGTTCTGCTGGCGCCGCTAGTAGATCGCTGAAGCTATCTCAGGTCTGTATGGGAGACACTGACCCAAATGAATCACGGATTCGTTTTCCTCCAAGGGTGCAGCCCAGCTGTAAGCCTGGGTCAGTAAAGCGTTGGTGACGCATCCACCCTCTGGCCAAGGCTCAACTAGGAGGCAAAATGGGCTGTGTGTGGGTCTCGTTCTGTGTGCGGTGATGCCAGATTTGGCAAAAAGGAAAAATTAGTGGTGCAAAGCACCCGTTAAAAATGTCAACTGTGTCATTGCATCAGAATCTCAGCTTTCCGCAGAAATGAGTACGCGTAAGTTCTGAATAGACTCATGGTGCGCAAGGCATAGCTGTGGGGCGAGCAGCCGGTCCAGGAAGGGCTGTGGGAGGAGGACCATTTCAAAAAGGTGCCTTCTGAAGCTAGGAGAGCGTCCTAAAAAGGGGTGCAAGCTTTTCTAGCTATCGGTCTTCATTAGAAAAAGAGCAAGTACCTGAAAACATCTAGATTTGTCTCCCTTCTCGGTTTTTAACTCAGATTTCAGTTCTTGCAACACTTTCCTGCCATCTCCCACCCCCTTTCTGCGTGCGTGCTTTTCAGTGGGGGGATTTGTCTGCTCAGAAAGCACACGCCACTCGGTGGTTCTCTCGGCCGAGCTTTCCATTTGATTGATTTTCGTGGCAAAACTTCAGTTCCCTTTCCACGAGTGATCCGCATGCAGCTGCCCAAGCCCTGGGTGATGAGTCTGGGTGACAGTGCTCCATTTACTGCTTCTCCAGAGAGAAGTCGTCTCCACAGCCGTCCGTAACTCGCTCGTGGCTGATTTAAAGCCTGAGAAAGCTGGTGAAAATAATTTAATTGGCTTTCCTGAGGTCTGAACTCAGACCAAAAGCTGTCCATCGGGAAGAAATTCGATTATGGTCTTGGTGGTCTAATTAAGTAGGAGATCCAAGTGAAAGGGGAACGATGTTATTTTCCTGACGTGCAGGCTGCGTAGGGTACAGAAGTGAGGAGGCAGCGTTGAAATCCCGTCCCAAAAGACAGGAACCTCCAGGCACGGCGGGGAGCAGCACCGCGCGATAAGTCATGTGCCATTTAATGTGAACCAGCTAATTGTCATCTTCTTGCCCGTTGCGTATTTGTTGAGGGGAATAGTCAAAGGCCGGGAGACACCCAAGTGCCTCAATGTCCGTAGCTTTATGTCTCTTTTCACTGAGACAGGACAGGTTATAGGTGCGGCTTCAGTTAATCACTGGGCCTTTTTTTTTTTTTTTTGTCTTTTTGACTAATTTTCGGAGAAACCAGATGTCTTTCCATTAAGAGCACGCACCTCTTTTGTTGTTGTGATTTGTGTAATTCTTGAAATTAAGCAAAACTATTAAAGAATAATTGTTTCTGTTCCCATTAACAGCACACAACTTCTCCAGATGTGGCATTTGACAGCCAAACAGCTGCTGGCTATTAAATGTGCCTTAAAAGCTCCATTCCTTTGTCGTAAAGGGAACAGAAGTGTAGGGACGTTTATGGGGTGATAGGCAGATGTTTTGGCTACATCAGATTCAAGCGAAAGTTTAAGTGGTTTCTTGGCTATAGGCGCGGCGTGTCCGTGTTTTAACCCCTCTCGTACACCTCGCCTCATGGAGCTCTCTTCTTTGGGACTGGACTGAGATTATTAGATTATTTCTAATCTCACACTCGCCTCCCAAGCGACGGGGCCAGCGTTTTTTTCGCGCCATCCGGGACGCCTCGCTCCGAAGACAAGGCAGTTCTTCTGCGAGGGAGGCAGATCTCAGCTGCTGCTGCTGGCTGGCTTTCCAGCTAGGCTTTTGAAATGCTGGGTGAATTTTTTTTTTTGGTGACGCTCGAGTGAGTTAAAAAAATTAAGTTGCAAAGGATTTGAAAGAATGTGTTGCATTCTTTTTTTTTTTTTTTTAAAGCTTTCTTTTTTAAGCATATCCTCATAATCGTCAAAGGCAGGTGTTCTTTTTGTTTGTCCCGGCACTTGTACCCTTTATGCCCAATAAACTCTTTTTTTTTTTTTATAGTGGTACGTGTGAGGTGGAATGTTGAACTAGCGTAGATCCATTTCAAGAGACCTGGTTTAAATCCCCGAGCCTCAACTCTGAACCGAGATCCGCACGCTGGGTGCTGAGTACTGGAATAGCATCACCCATCTTTAGGGAGCAGCACCATATTGTAATTATTTTCTATCAGCGCAGGATCTACTTGACTTGTAAGAGTTCACGAGGCCGCAAAGGTGTTTGGTTTTTTTTTTTGGTAACAAAAGTCATTTTGTTTTCTTGGCAAAATTTTCTTCTTCCCGTTGCTTGTTGGACCGCGGAAATTCTTTGTTGTTTAGTCTTAACTGGATAAGATTTTTGTATAAAAATCCCTATGTGTTTATATGAAAAAAAAAAAATCTAAAAATTCTACAAAACTGAATTAAAAGAGCAAAAAAACATGTAAAATCATGTGGAATGTAAAATAGGCTAGTTCTACAGATAAACTGTCGTTTTTAAGAAGTATTCGCCTAATTGTATTCCTGTTTTAAGTCTGTTTCTAGTATAAATTAGGCTAAATATTCCATAATCCAGGCCTCATTTTCTCCCGTATTCTAAAGGCCTTTTTTTCTGAAATGAAGTGCCTTATCATAAATAGGGGAAAAATTAGCTAAAACAGTTTGCCTTGAAATTTGCCACATTTTTTAATTTATCCCAGCCAGTTCATGCTCCATAATTCATAGGCAGAAATGTATTTCTTTCCATGGATCCGCTCCTGAAGGTTTAGCCAAGCAAGAATCCTACATCCCAAATGCCCACCCAAGGGGATGAAGCATGTGTTTAACCCCTAGACTCTGGAATTCATTTCCCGTCAAAATATGGCTCCGTGGTATTGGCGTCTGGCTGTAAATCCTGGGTTTAAAACCTTTTTTTTTTTTCTTTTCCTTTTTTATTGTTTATGGTGTGTATTTGTGCTTTCAGCCATCACAGGAGAATGACCCCAGCACATCAGCCTTGAAATTATTATTTCAAATAGAGTTATATGCCTTCGGTATTAATATTTGGCAATAAATGCCTTGGGAGATGATGTAGGTAAATCCGTTGTTGCCACGTAACTGCCGTTAGTAATAATGCCGGTTTCCAGTGAAAACCAGGGAGAGCCAAGAGCTCGCAAACAGTGCCAGCCGCAGATGGGACTCTGCATGGGGCTTGTACCTGGCTATTTGATAAACGTGTATTTCTCGGCCATCAATCGATGCTGCTACAAGCCCAAAGCATGTGGCTCATCAACAGAGCTTGGGGCAGACCGTCCGGAGCTGAACTGGTGGCTGCTCCGTTATGAAAGCGTGTGTTAGCCGGAGTTGTTCCATCTTCTGCTGCTTCTCCCGACAGGATAAGGCAGCCTGCGTTGGGGTGCCCTTGACTCCATTAGAAGCCACTGATGTCCGCATCTCGCACTTCCTTTCTGGGGCCATCATATTCTGATTTCCGTGACGGTTTTGGGCCAAATATAGGTTTTGCTCTGTCTCAGTTACATGCATAATTAAATCAAATTCCCTGCACGCGTACAACCGGCACTTCGCTGCCTAACCCTGTGAGGACGGACAGACCAGCATGGTTTATTTAGCCGGGTGGCACCGACCTGCGTAGGAATTTCAGTTCCATTCACGTACTGGGCACGATTTTTGTTCTGGCTCCTGCCTATCTGAAAAACTGAATTGCTGTAAAAAGTATGCGACCGTTTCTAAACAATTAATTACAAAAAGCCGATAAAGCCGAGAAATTGAAACAGCGCAAAGATGTATCGTAGAGCAACAACTGAAAGGCATTTTAAAGGCAGGTGGGTGAATATGTGGGAGAAATGAAAATACCTCTCACGTGGCGCGCAGTTAGTCTCTAGCAATGAAATCCTGCGTGGATATGGCAGGTTGCAAACCAAACAAAACAGCCCTAACTTCTTATCCTTGGAGGACACGGCCAGAAGAATATTGGCTACTACTTTTCAGATACGACGTGGGAATTATGAGTAAGGTCGGGTTCTCTCCTTTTCCTGCAAGCTGCTAAAACTTATGCTGGGAGACCAGCTTCCTTCGTTGTCTCTGTGGCTTCTGCTTCTGTGTGAAGGGACTTAATTTTCCCAGAAAAGGAAATTTAGCGACTAACTCAACGTTTACAAAAAGGAGTTAATATTCTGATCTTTTATTGGCTTCTGCATTAATCATAACATGCTACGTAAGTAGGATGAGTTGTGTATTTTTCGCATCTCCGTATACTTCAGAAAGGTTTTGCACATAGAAGGGATATAATTCCTCCCATACGACCACAGGAAAATGCTTTTAATATTCTCTGGTGATGGATTTTACAAGACATAAAAAACCTATTTCTCCCAAATTTGAATGGACTTCATTTTTCTGTGGGTATTTTTTTTTTTTTTTCTAACAAATTGCCTATTTGCACAATTTAATTATTAAACCCCAAAATACCTAATTTTAGAAAACTTGTTGTCAACCGCCTGGAACAGTAAGGATATTAATGGTGTGGAAACATACCTGTGAACTTCACAAAACCAAAAGCGGTTTTGGAAAAAAAATTGCTTTCTGCAGAAGCTGATTGCCATGTGCCCTCTAGAGCTCACCAGGGAAAGCTCAGGTAACCACCAAGAACGGTGGTTTTGGGGAGTAGCTCCCCGTCACCAGTCTCTTGAAGACATATGCAAGCGCTCGGATCATCTGTGTGCTCAGAAAGTCTGGGCTCTAAAATGGATCTATACACCAGCTATGATTAACGTTTTACATCACTATGTATATATCCTTCCAGTTACCAAAGCGGCTAACATTACAATACAGATAAACGGAGTAATAGTTTCTGTTCAGAAGACGTTAGTCTAAAAACTAAGGGAAAACTAAACGGAGTGAGAAGTCCAGTCAATTGAGGAATTTTCAGACCTCCGTTGACGATGTCAAAACACGTAGATATTACAGAGCAGCAATTAGTTCGTAGGGATTTGCGTCTTTTGCGGTTCCCTTTCTGTTACCCAGGCACAGTCGGTCCCTGCTCTTGCCCAGGTGCTCCTAAGCCTGGAAAGGAGAATGCGGGGATGCAGGGTGGGAGCAGCCAGAGGTGAGCATCACTTACAGCCATGGCGTAAGACAAACTGCAGGCAGCAGAGCAGAGGAATGAACGCTTCCTGGCTGAAAAGAGATATTTAAAGCCAACCCACCATCTTTGTAGGGTATTTCCCAGCTTGATTCATGCTCTGATCTCAGGAGGCTGTGGTCACACATCTCCTCTCACTGTGGCTGAACCGGCAGCAGAGATGAGTGCCACCAGCCTAAATACTTGCTGCTGCGCTCCTGCCGGAGAATCGCTGCCCATCTTTTACCATCCTCAGGACCACGCCTAGACATTGCTCCTTTATTCTGAACAGTTGTTTTACTCTAAGCTGCTTTGTTTTACTAAAAAAAGAGTTTAAGGAAACCCTGACCGTTTTAAGCCGAGCCGGGTGAGTGGGTTGTGCTGGCGGTTGGGGAGAGCAATTTGCAGTAGAGAGGTAGCGAAGGGGGAAAGCGGCTGGGGCTGTAGGGGAGTTAAACTCTTCGGCTGGCTTTGCCGCAGCTGGAGCAGGGTGCGCGACTGCAAGCCCGGGCAGTAAAGCAAAACACCCTTTACCAGAAGCCACACGTAGCCCGGAGCCTTTTCTCTCAGCCAAGCAGTAACCTGGTTGCTCGACTGACCTCACGCGGGAGGTGTGTGGAGCAACGAAAGAGGAGAGCAACTAGCTTACCTTTGGTTGGTTGCCTAAGCACAGATAAAAGCAAAAAAAAAAAAAAATAAAAAAAGAGAAGATTTGGAAGCTCAGTCTGAAAATATTGGCTTGTGGTTTTAGCAGTTCTGTCCTGAATCTCTCAATAACTGCTCAGTAACATTTCGCCTCGCTTTTTACTTGACCCCTCTCCCTTCTTTTTGCCACATTTCCAGGGCTCTAAGGAGGCTGCAACAATAATTTCTCCCTCGCTACGTAAATATAATCTCATGCACTTTTCCTAGGACCGCATGATGAGTGACTGCTTCTGTGCTGCAGCTTTTTAATCCTTCCAAGCATCCTCAAAAGCACCGAACGCTCTGCACAGCGAATATCCAATTCTGTTACGCAGAGCGGTCTTAGGCTGGGTCAGGCATGGGAGTCCGAGTTGAGCTCAAGATGCTGTTTATAAGTGCACTTGAGAGAAAAGGGGTGTTGCTGCTTATGGTGCGAAGTTTGCGTTATGTAGTTGATTAAAAACGAAGGCTCTTAAGCAGAGCGCTTGGTCCCGCTGCCGCCTGAGGTTCACTGCCTGGGACCTTAGCGCAGAATCACTTAAAAAAAGAAAAAGTGGCACCCGTGCTGGTCTATCCAGGATTTGGCAATATTTAGTGAGCTGGAAAAGGGCTGGATTTCTTTCACCGGGTTTGTTGGTTTCCTTCTGTAGTTTTCTTCGCGAGGTGTTCTAGTGCTTCAGGACCTTCCAGTGCTAAAACCTCCTCGTCTTGGTTCCTCGTGTCAAAGTCCTATTTCCCTATGCCATAAGGTCTACCTCTTGAAACGCACCCAAGTTATCTTGTTTCTGCCATGAAACTTTTTTTTTTGGGGGGCGGGGGCAGGCAGGCTTCGGGGCAACTCTGAAACTGCCATGGAATTCCAGCTTGGCCAACTACTAGGTGGCAAGTCAGAAAAAAAGCTCCTGAGTTTTACTTGTCCTTGTTTGCCACCATCGGTATTTTATTGTAGTACCCCTACAAGTAACGTTGCGGTTATGCTTAATGAAGGCATTTCTGTTAGAGCCTCTGTGCGGTAAATATCAAGCATAAAATGAATGATTTTATGTTATCAGCGTGAAATTTGCTACGCTTATTTACTCTTAGGATTAGGACAGATGGGTTGGTTTGTTGGGTAATTTTATCGATGGCCCTTCCAAAAAGTTTCCTCAGAACCTGCCGTGCAGTCCCTGTGGATTGCTTATCTAAGCTGCAACAAGTATGA
This sequence comes from Rissa tridactyla, assembly GCF_028500815.1. NCBI lineage: Eukaryota > Metazoa > Chordata > Aves > Charadriiformes > Laridae > Rissa > Rissa tridactyla. Next base: position 80,806,113 of record NC_071470.1, on the reverse strand, counting down.
GTGACAAATTCTCGTGCTTTCGGGTTTTCTGGTAGTTGAAATGAAGACTTTAGTATTTTCTGCCTAAATCGAGAGGTGATCTTGCTGTAAGAGGTCGGTAATGCTTTTGGGCCTTGCAGTTTGCTTCCTGGTCATGCATTACTTATACATGTGAGTTGGTTTAAGCCGATTAGGAAACGAAGGTCTGAGCTTTCAAAAGGCACGAGTATTTCTTGAAAACTTGGGTTGGATCTAGGGGCTTTTTTGGGGGGTTTGTTTTAATTATGCCTCAGTCCGTTCTCTGGAAGTCGCGTTCCACCATTGTCGTGCGTCAAGTAAATCAGCCCTAAACGCTAGTTAGTTCGGCAAATTTGGAGCGAGTCTTGTGTGTCCTTAGCAGAGAGAATGAAAGAAGCGGATTTTCCCACCAAATGAATATCATCTTAGTGTTCCCAACAGAGCAATTTTTACAAGATATGGATGTTTTTAAAAGGAACTTTCAGGAAGTATAAAATGCACCTCGACGTATCTATTATGAAGTGTTAGAGCAAATAAAGCGTGCCATCAAAAAACTTTGTGAACTGAGCACCTAATTTTGGAGTTCAATTTAACCATTTCAGTTGCATGGTCGTTAAAGTTGAATATAAAATTCTTGAAACGGTGGGTGGGTGGGGTTGAGGGCAAACGACAGTCTTCATATAATCCCCCAAAGGGTCAACTTGGATTTTGTAGACGCAAGGTAGTAAAATTCCTAAAGAGCGCTTGTTTAAAGATTTTAAGTGAGTGAATTTCTGTCACAGAGGACTTAGAGATCGCCTGTGTGACACTGCTGTAGCGCTCTCTGATGGTGTACCAGGGAGTAAGGGGGCAGGAGCTCCATGCAGGACTAGCTCTGCTGTCTGCCTTGTCACGTTCAAAAGACAAATTTACATTCCCTGCGCTTCAAGTTTCGCTGTACAGTTTAACGTTGCGATTTCTTTCTGAGCAGGTGCGAAAGTGAAGAGCTTGATGCTGAAATAAGGAACCTGATAGAGAAGAATAACACTTACCAGTCGCAGGAGGACCCTGAACCTATTGCCCAAGAGAGTCCCAATGCTCAGAGCACTTCATGTTCCCTTAAGGTAAACGCAGTCTGCTTTTGCAATGTTTATCTGCCAGGAAGGAACATTCAGGGGATGTTCCCCGGGTGACTTGATTATGCATGAAAACTTTTTGACTTCTGAAATGATGCAATGAATTTGCTACACAATAGTTGGTTGTTTTTTTTTTTTTTCTGGTACGGCTACTTTCTGGTATGAGGAAGACTGAGCGAGAAGCTGTGTTTTAGAGTGCTTTCAAAGGTTGACTAAATCCACTGATTATCCAACGGGCCACCCTCTGTAGCCAGATGTGCCTGTTGAATAACGCAGGTCCACAAAACTGTATACCCCAAGAGCACTGACATTTTCGTTGCTGCTTTTGGTAGTTCTGCTTTAACTGAGGTGTGGGGGACAAAGAGCTTTGGGAGTGTCAGAAGGGCTTTTAGATAAACAGGAAGAAAGGAGAAGAAAAACGGCGATTCAAACCCACACTTCTGTGGTACTACAAAGAGAAAATCTTAAGCCACCTGCTAAGCTGGTCGCCTTTGCTTGCAGCGAAGCAGCGGTTAACAAGCATGACAGAAACTTGTTCTAGGTTTCCCTCTCTCGGTTTCCCTCCTCTGCGCTGAAATAGCAAGCTGCTTTTTATCGGGCAATAGGAAGGACAAAAGGAAATGCCTGTGTTCTGCAAACTGGGAAAGGGAGGAGTGAGAGGAGTGACGAATGCCATCCACCTGCAAGGGACGTGACATGCTTACCTGCCTGTGTGACTCCGCCGCGAGGCGGAGGGGGAGGAAAGCTCCGAAGGCTGTGCCCCGACGCTTGATGCAGGAAACTGAGGAGGAGGTAAAAGGAGAGATGACTCTCGTCTATGAAAGCCGAAATTACACAGAGCTCCTTTCACGTGTAAACCACCATCTCCAAAATGACTCATGACCTCGGGGCATGAAACTGAGCGGAGCCTAAAGAGATGCCCCAGGGTCAGAGCGGTGGGATTAGAAACGGTGAGAGAGAGAAGCCACGGGAAGGAAGGGGGATTCCCAGCCTCAGGGCAGGAATAAGCGCTGCGAAACAGAAGTCAGTGCAGAATCAAGCAGCACCGAGCTACGAAACTATAGGGCCGGAGAGCAAGCCACAAATGGCCTGTGGAAACGCCTGGTCCCCCGTGTGAGCCTCTCACCAACGGACGGGGATGTAGGAAAGGATCTGGTGGATGTGGGAAGGAAAAAGAAAGGATGTGCTCACCTCAACGGTTTCCGTAGGGTGCTTCAGCGCTCCATGTAGAATACCGTGGCAGTATTTCATCTGCAGTGCTTTTACGCCTTTTGCATTTATAGCGCTTGTTTGCCCTTGAAAGATCCGTGTGTGTGGTTTGCATAGCTTAAAGGAGAAATACTTCTGCCCTAGAAATATACTGGCTATATTTTATTTATGCTTGTAAGTAAGTCGAACAGCGTTTCCCTTGGCTGGTTATTGACTTGGACTTCAAGTGAGTGACAGCTGTGATGAGAAGCTCCAACAACCTCAGCATGCGATGCTAGGAGTACCTGTATCGGACCGTGTGTTTTGGAAAATGACGTAATATTTTTAACAAACCTACTATATGCTTTCGAGTTACAAAGGTTATAAAATAGTATTAAAAAAAAACCCCATAAAATGCCAGTTCATGAAATTGAATGCTGATTTAGACTTGGAAAGAGGATAAAATTCTCTATTTAGGAATTGGGAAAAACTGAATAATGAAACAAAAGTGTACCCTTCCCTATAGTGTTGGTCATTCACTAGGAAGTTCTTTGGCAGAGCCAGCAAGTCATTTTTATTCTGTAACCTTTTTTTTTTCTGGAGTGACGAATGTAAATTGCACACTGCAAAATGGCATTTCCTTCTGAGCTTAAATCACTTTCGAGACGGTTATCTGGAAACGTCTGTAAACAAATGCCCTTTTTCACCAGGATTTTGTTTCCATAAAGACATATAATATTATCGTGGTTTTACAGGCAAATATTTGAGAGAGAGCAAACGCGGGTCTGCAGAATGGACTAATCCTGAGCGCGTCCTTCGTCCTACGATTCTTTTATCCGTAGTAGTTTAATTGCAGCTTGTCACGATGCTGTGTTCCCCGCGCCGGGAGAGGGGAAAGAGCCAGGAGATTAGAGAAACATCCTTACGGGCAGGTCACAGCAATTAGAGCCCGTTGGTGTACTTGAGTCCCTGCCACCCACCTACGGTTTATTGGTCTAATCTAAGGGGTGTGAGTGCCTGCGTCCCTCTACGTAGCTTGTCTAGGTGAGCGAACCGTCTGGGGGTTTTTAAGTGTTAAGCTGAAATGACAGGCGAGACGTTTGTGTGGAGTCGTCATTTTAACACTGATTTAAGCTCTTCTCAGTTTATGTTCGCTTTTGCTAGAGCCATTGACCGAAAAAGGCAAACATACGATGCTTCCCCTCTTAAACGTTTTACTGATTAGAACAACTGATAATTTCTAATGCACATCTACGGATCTGTTCCCCCTGTCTTCTGTAACATCGCTTACTGCTGCGATGTGGAGCAGGACTTTATGTAATTGAGAAGGATTGCGAGCTCCAGTCCTGCAGAGGCCAGCATCTGTGACAACGCCTGTCCTCGAGACGTGCCTCGGGAAGGAAAGGGACCCTTGTTCTATTTTCTACAGAGGGGGGGAAATCGAGGCCAAAAGGATCAAGAAATCTGCTATTTTAATATAAGAAATCAAAGACAGGCGTTTCTTATCACGCAGAAAAGCATTTTCTCGTTTCAAATTTAAGTATAAAGCTGATGACGTTCAACTGGCATAAGCTAGACTAAATATTACGCGTCAAAATACAAATATTACTAAAAAGTACTCGTGCAGAGTGTTTGCAGGACGTTTAGGGCCTCATCAAGATTTTACACCCAAGAAGGGTGTGTTTTGGAGGCAGTGAGGGCGGATAAAGCTGTCGAATAGGAAGGGAGGAATAGCAACCAAAATAAGTAGCTTTCTACGTCTTGCTCTAATTTTATGTGCTTCCCCCATATTAAGGCACAAATTTACATCTGCACGTATTTTTCTGTCGGAGCAAGCGCAAAAGGTTGATGCTGACATGCAGACTTGAGGGAAAATCCCTTTCTAGCACGCGTCTCTGGGTGAAGCGCACGGACCAGGTTTAGACAGGAAGAGGTAGATTCTTCTGCGTTGGTTGGGTTTTTTTGGTTTGTTTGGTTGTTTTTTGTTTTTTTTTTCCCCGAGTATATCTAGCCCGTTTTGTCGTCATCAAGGAAAGATTCACTTTTTCTTGAATCAAGCCTTTTAATGGTTCTTGGTTTCGCTGCAGTTACTGAACAGACAGAGTTTTCGGAAGTGTTGAGTGGCTTTCGTTATCTTAATTTGTGAGTGCCTATTTTGTAGTCCTTTAACAGGAGCCTTTCCCAGAATAAAGATCCAGCACGCTGAAAATGAGAACTTTTATCTTCTTGTGATGCTGATGCTTGTGAGAGAGTTCAGTGTTGGCCACAGCTCCGAGGCTTTGATTTTGCTCCCATTGCAAGCGTCCCGAAGATGACTAAAAGGCTTTTACGCTCAGAAAGGTCAGGTCTTCCTAGAATACAAACTAAAATAATTCTGAATTTTTAAACAGGGAGACTACCCCCCCACACACAACCTCGAAGCTACTACTAATGACAGAATATCATAGAAATAGAATAGAAATTAATAAAAGGCTTCTATGCGGTTCAGCCCACTTTGCCTTCGCGGCTGGGGTTGTGTGCTGCCGCCTGGGAGTTAACTTGGTGCATTTCTGATGGGCAGCAATCCCTGCCCGGTCCCATTTGCTTCCCGGGAAGCTTTTTCCACACCTCGTAGCCGACACGCTTCTTCCTGCTCCTCACAGCAGTCTCTCAACAGGAGCTTCTGGCTCCCAGCTCCCTGCCAGGCGTTCCTGGCAGCCATGCTCCGAAGTACCTGAAACTTTTTTTTTTTTTTTTTAATTCTCCCTGAGTGTGCTCAAATTGATGGCCGTAAAAGAGAGGATGTTTCCCAGTTGGCCCCAAGACAGCTGTGAACAAAAATGAAAGAGAACTCTGGTACCACCTGTCGTAACGATCAGAGCTTGCCTGATGAGTTCTGAAAAACACATGGCCAATCCTCTTCTGTCGCCGTTGCCTCTAGCGTGGACAAAAATCATAAATGGCGAGGATGTTTCTTCGTAGGCTTAGTTTGTGAGTATGAACGGAGAGGAAAAAAGGAGTGTGAAGAGTGGGAGAAAGTTGAGTCTTGCTAAGAATTCGTGCTGATTAAGAGAATTTAAATGTCTTAAATGAAAACTCACAGACGTTAACAGAAGGCTTCAGACTATTAGGCAAACCTGCTCGCTATGACATTTTCTTCATACATTTAATCACGTTTGGATCAGTCACTGTAAAAGAGAGAGCAGCGAAAGCCAAGGGCTCATGTGGACGTTAAGGAAGCATTTTTATAATACACAGAGAAAAGAAATTATCAACCATCCTTCTGGGAGGAGCCAGATCTGATCAGCTCGCCAAAGACAGAAAACGATCACTCTTGTTGTATTAATTTCATTTTCTTAAGCTACCGAACTTCGCTTGCTCTTCCAGAGAGCAGACTCTACTCTGTTTCTCTCCTTTGTTTTCCACGTTTACCCGAAAGATGCTTAAACGTAAAGAAAAGTTTGTTTACGTTTAGCGGTGGCTGACGCTACAGTTACAGGTCGCAGCCCAGCAGCAGCGGTAATGGCGTTTGGTTTCCTCGCTTGGGATGGATGGGTAGAAGGAACGTGCGAAGGAAGTAACTTCCTGGAGAGAGAGTGGAAGTAGAAGTAAGGGCTTAGAAATGGATGAAAAGAGAACGTAAGTTACTAACGCTCTTGCTCTAGAACGTGAGGTGGACCCCAGCTAGGTGAAGGCCCGTATGTCTGTGTATTTTAGGGAGGCTATAAACAGTAACGCAGCTTTGTCCGCCGCAGACTCTGATGTGGTTTTACACGTGTTTATGGAGAAATCAGAGGCAGTTATACTGTAAGAGGTTGCCAAGTGTGTATTTCTCCCCTCGGAGACTGTTCCCTGCAGTCGTGTTTTCTCATGAGCTTTTTTTTTTTTTTTGTTCAGTGTAACCGGTAAATGCCATGACACAGACTGACTTGCTCATTTAAAGAGGAAGAGATTAAATAATATGGGAAATTAATGCTCCTGCAAGCAATTAGATAGGGATTTATAAAACTTGCTGACCGGTTTGTCACTGCCGTTACATCACGTTTAGCAAGTCTTGATTTTGCACGTTAGCGGCACACCACGGTAAAATCTGATTATTTTTTTTTTTTAGTTGTCTGTGGCAAGAGAGTGACACCACCTAGCAAACATACGCGGCCTTGCCTTTGGACAACGCTGCTAAGTCTGAGTTTTCTTCAAAGTTTACTTGCCTGGCTTTTTGTGCAGACCTGTTCCCGCTTCGTAGCCGCCCTCTTCAGCTGTCGTTTTTGCTTCCTGTGGAGTTCCCTGTGGCTGCGTAGCACGGGGACGAATTTTCCTCCAAAATCTTTAGTTGGTCTGGTTACGTTTTGCAGGCTTGAAAATTTTAGCAGCCTTTTGAACGTCTGCTTGGATCTGTAAACAGTTTTTTAGGTTTGCGGCTGCATTTACAGTCTGGCCTTAAACTGCAATTCTCCTGGCAATTTAAAACTGCGTATTTGATTCAATAGCTTCAAATCAAGTATAAATGCCTTAAAAATAGTTTTCTCTTTTTGACTTCTGAAGTCTGATAGTTGTAAAAAAAAAAAAAAAAAAAAAAAAAAAAGAGTCCGCCTTTCAAGGATTTTTATATATCTCAGGCTTCTGAAGTGCTGCTGCACAACTAAGCGGCTCTTCGTTGTGTGGCAGTAGAGTGATAAACAAGTGTGCTGTCTTTATCTCCACAATACCAAAGAAAATGAATGTTGTCATCTCCTTGTCTTTCTTTTCAGTGCTATTAACTGTTCTCACAGAGAGAGGCAACAATTCTGCTTCAACCCCTCCCAGTTTTTGCTGGAAGAGCGCCACCGCCTCTGAAGAGCTTGAGCTTTTGTTCCCTACTCGTTGACGTTTTCTCTGTTCGTATAGATTTCAGACATGCTCTTTTTTCCAATAAACCGTGCTGTTCTTACGTGGCAATCAGTACAGAAAGGCGCTTGTGAGGGAAGGAGCAAGGAACCTGTCTTCCACCGAGCTGCTGGCCCAGCTGAGCCGCATGTTGTTACCCTCGAGACGTATTTCCTATCAAATCTCTTAAAAGGCAATTTGGCTTTAGGCATGGTGCGAAGGGGCATCAGCGTTGGCTGTACGAGTGCTAAGCTTGCCTAGCTAGGCACTGCAAAGTACTTCATCTCATTTCTAGTCCGTCACATTTTGTATAAAAACCCTGAAAATAACCCTGAAAATATAAATAACCCTGAAAAGGAAGAGCTAAAAGGGTCCCTCCTCTTCTGCAGGCGGATAAAAATCTATAGGACAGTACCAGGCCAGCGCAAGGTGGCGGGACGTTGTGAGAAGGCAATAAATAATTGCCGTTTGTGCCGTTTTGTGTCTAGTGACAGTACCCTCTCCTTCAGCAGCTGACTCTTGACTCTTTGTGCACCCGAACTTCGGTAGAGTCAGGACACATGGTTACGCAGCGACAGCCTGCTAGTGGATGCTGCAGACGTGGCTGTGCCAGGCAGACGGAGAGACCGTGGGTGAAAGGCGACATCATCGTTCTCTGATGTGGCGCTAACGTCTGGGCGACCTCTAGCATTCAGTTGGCCTGTTTCCCTGTGTGTATAATAGGGTTATTGCCTGCTTCCACAAAGAGCTTTGAAGTCATTAGGTGTAAGCCTTGGTTTGCTCAAAGACTGGTTTTGGTATAGGTACAAGATGAAATTCTTTAATTTTCTAATGGGTTGGATGACTCCGATGTATAATGTAAAATGTCTTTATTAAAATAACATTTAGGTTTTAATTTCTCTCTCTATACCCCACGAGTTTTCCAGCCGCTCAACAAACCAGGAAAAAATAAAAAGAACTACAGGGTAGGGAGGATATATTTCATATGCAAATATTATAAAGCAGGAGCTTTCTTCCAAATTGTGGTTTGTGTCTTGCAAAAGAGGAGTTGCTTAGTCACACGTTATGAATGAGAGATCTGGAATGTGGCTGTTAAGTTACAGCATTTCCCAGGATTACTTTACTTTGTCTAAATCCTTTTTTTGGAAATCGAATGAACTCCCACGGAGTTATATTATTTTATGTCAAATTTGACAGGCTAGCTTTCATTCATTCCCTTCTTTGAAAAGGAAATAAGCAACCTCTGCCCCCGCTGAAAACGCCTCAGATCCAGGGATCTTTCCACAATAAGGAAAACGATTTTTTCTTTCATGCTTCCTTCTCAAATCCATCATTATTCCGAATTCCAAGACTGAAGATGACAATACTTTGCGCTTTTCCGTTTTGTCCTGGCTTCGTGTGTGAAGTCTGTGGAAGCTTTTTCCTTGCTAGTCTTTCCTGTGACTTTGGCTCGGTAAGGTTAACCTCTTTTTCCAAACTCAAAACTAAGACGCAAGTTTGAAGTATTGGGTCCATTGAGTACTCAAGTGAAAACTTGAGTAGCTTGAAGCTAGATCCATGCTTACGTAAGGTGAGTACTAGAACTGCAAATACGCCGCCCTTTGGAGAAGAATAGCACCACCTGTCATTCTTCAACTTTGTGTAGCTTTTCTTCGGGGAAAGTAAATCAATTTTCCCGTTACGGTTTTCCCCTAAACGCCGTGGGGTTCGTGTAGGTGCACTCTTCCCCGTAGCTGTTAACAGCTATTACTCCTTCGTAAGCATGACTCGCTAATTTTTCGATCGTGATAGTTCACGCTGTCGTAGTGTCACTGAATACTTGTCGTACTTACGTAAGTCCCTTGTTACAATTGGGAGCAGGGATAGAAAACCCTGTCCTCTTATTTACTGAAAAAACATAACCTTCCTTCCCTTACACATGCAACTTCCTCTCTCGGGGCCAGTCGATTGCGATTTACATGCACGCTAAGCAGAGTGCCGCCTTGCCCGGCATATTAGTCATAAGCAGTGTGCTTCAACCCTTCTGGGAAGCCCCAGCCGGGAAGGAGGAAAAGGTTAAAAATCAGAATTCCGCCCTTTATTTCTGAACCTCAGCCACTTCCACAGGCAGCACTCACGGACCTTCTGGGTCTTAATGCGATTCTCCTGCTCCTTTAGCCACTGTAAAATATCTGTTTCGTTGCTCTTCTTCTTCCAAAGACCCGTAGTGAAACAAATGCTCAAGGCCACCTTGGATGCATGTGGGCAGGTGTGAGTGACGTGGAAGCCCCAGCAGACCCGCTAGAAGTAAGTGACTGTTCTGGCCCTCCTCCGAAGCGCTCTCTGATTAACAGGAATGGCTTGAGCTGGGGCGGGGACCATGCGTGTCACTTTGTAGATCGGCAATTATGGGTTCATTTTGGTGTTCCAGTAGATTGGGCTGAATGATTTACGCTGTTTGGGAGTAGAAGGAAGCGTTAGAAGTATTTTTGGATACGGCATTCTTAGAAAGAAAACCTTCCCTAGTGTTTTGTTGTTGGTTTGGGTTTTTTTTCCCCAAAAAGCATCTTGTCAATTTAATTTGTTGTACAAAGGGTAGAAAGTGGTTCATTTCAGTTACCCAACAACTTCTGCGAGCAGCATTTGGACCAGTCGGTGCCAAGTGTATATATAGTGGTTAGATTTGTGACTTGTCCTATTCACTTTGATAGGACTCTATAAATATGCTCTTAAATGCGTGCCTAAGGCCCAGACTCCAAAAACAATTCAATGCATGAATAACTCCGTTGAATTCCAGGTAATTGCTTCAGATACTTTACGTTAAACATGTCGATGAACTTCTACAGGAGGAGGGATTAAGTGTTTTCTGGCATGGAAGTCAAGTGCTCCACGTTCGAGCTCAGCAGGACTGGCCACGGGGCAAATACGTGGTCAGGATTTTTGCCCGTGGAAAGACACAACAAAACTGTACTTTGATCTTCTTCATTGGCATTTGGCATTAAATTCTCTAGCTGAAAAAAAAAAAAATATTATTTCAGGGGATTTAAGACCTCAGAAGTGCTCACACTTTTATTCTAGTTTCTCATATATCGGTTGAGAATTTAGGTGGAAAAAAAAAAAACCCTGACCAGGTATCTGAACATATTATGGTTTATTTTTACGAGCATGTATCTTTTTTCCGGTACAGTTTTCTTGATGCGTAGGTATATCTATATATGTCTAATAGATCACATGTTTGTTTTCATGACGCTCCATAGAAACTTCTTGGAAATTATGATCTATGATATTGCCATTATAAAAATGAGGATTTAGTCGCTGCTGTCCTGCATAGACAAAACACCACACTTTTTTTTTTTTTTTAAAAGGAATAATTGCAGACTGATTTCCTAATTACTCCAAATTGCCTATTCATTTTCTGTATTGCTTGTTTTGAACCCATTGTGCTCAAGTTTATTGCCTTGGGCCTGCAAGCACTTACCACGGGCAACGCTACTAATTGTTCTAGTTCTTGTAAATGAAGGGAATTACTTACGCCCACTTCAACTTATGCTCAACTCTTGTGGCTTGTACTACTTGTTTGTACTACCATCTGTAAGATAATTGAAATCCTGTTTTGTCTTCTGTGTCTCAGATGGTACAAATAGATCTTACTTTATTTATTTCGGTGTCCGTTTGCGTAATGCTTCAATTAAAACACAGGCTAAGCAGGGTTAAAGCAGATGTGTGCTTCAGAGTCTGCTGTCAGCAGGTGTAAAGGTACTGAAATACAAATGCAATGGAAGAAAATGTTGCTGTTTCGGTTTCTTTACGTGCACGTGGCGTGGTGGATGGGAGCTTTGTATGATAATCTTGACTCGAAGAGAGGATGCTGAAAGCATTCCTTTTTGAACATTTCTTTTCTCCAGTCAAGGCACGTATTACTGACCAAAAAGAACACTATGGCAGGCAATTCTCTGGAACAACAGATCGTGTCACTGGAAAGACAGAGACGCCAGGTAATCTTAATTTACCCTTAACCTTTACAGCTATGACCTCCGAGACAGACATTACAATATCACTAATATGCCCAGGGCAGGAATCACTGAACGTGTCATCACTGTTACGTTGTTTATGCTGCAGTTGGTTTTACCCCCCTCAGCCCAGCAAGGCCTACGTTTTTCCTGTAGGAATCTCATCCTGTGCTCTTGTGAGACAATTTCTATGTGGGGACATTGTGTGTCTGTGATTTCTGTGTGGAGACATTTCTTCACAGCCCAAGTGTGCAAGTGCTTAAAATTATGTTTCAATTAGTTCCTATCGTCCTACTTCTCTCTACCAAGCAAGGGAGAGCTCTATTTGGAGAACTGTTCCTGAAAACAAATGATGACTTATTGTAACGTGGCTATGAATCTAGAAGAGCAGAGATTTATACAGTACAAAAGGCAGATTTTTTTTAAAATGAGGACTACTGTAAAGGCCAAGGAACCACTGCGAGTAGTAGCCAGTGGTGTCCTGGTCGCGGGTAGGAGCAAACTGGAAGCCGTTCTTTTGCTGAACATCCTAAAGAGTGGCCCTGTATCCCACAAAGCAAAATGCTTCAGAGGGACGTATATTTGGCTTTCTCCAGCAGAAATGCACACATGCTGACTCCTCTCCTACCACTTACACGCGTGGTGTTGGCCAGCCTTCCCATCTTGCGTGCGTACCCTTGCTTGGATTAGTGGTGCTGAGAAAAGCCAAGCGGGGTTTGCACCCAGTAGTGATGGCAGTCAGTAGGAGTCTTCAATTCATTTGTCTGAAGTCAGGGACCTTCTAATTGGAATTATGTTTATGGAACTTAAAGCAAACTAACAAGAAAGTCCTTGGCCGTTTAGCAGTTCTGTCTTGGGGATTTGTACAGTGTTGGAAAGGATTCACCTGTAGCTGCTTCTTGTGTATTTGACTGTTACTTCCTGAACATTCCAGTCCTTTAACTGAAATACCAAAGCACTGGCAGGTGGGCCGTAACTTGCCAAACCTTAAACTTGCTTTCTCTGAAATGAACTGGCCGGATGAACGAGGAGGTTGCGAACGCTTGTAGCTGGAGGATTAGAATGCCAAGTCTATTTCTTATTTATTGACAATGTTGAAATAAGGGTTATTTACTGTGACTTCCTGATAATTACAGCTTCTGGAGGTGAACAAGCAATGGGATCATCAATTTAGACGTATGAAACAGCTTTACGAAAAACAGGTAACAATGTTGACTACTTCTATTGGAATATGTATGCCAACTGCAGATAGTGAAGTCTGTGCTTAAATGCCAACCAGCCATGGCCATAATAAACATCTTAGGGGAGAAAGGCATCGCGTTTACTTTGTCTTTAGCTCACAAATTAAAAAAAGCTTCATCGCAGAAAAGTGGAGCTAATGTGTGTACAACCTTCAGTAGGACAAAATAGCAGGGCGTTTCTAAAATAGTAGGGACCGGGGTGGACATAACAGCAGCGATCTTCATGCCCTGCACGAGGTAAAAAAAAATAAAAATTGCCCACGTTTCAGAGCAGAATTCAGTGCAAAATTAGCCTGCGGTACCTGGTGTGCCCAGCCACTGATCTGCATCATCCCGTAGCCGTTGGGTCTCGTCCCATCTCTTGTGGCTGGCTCGTGAAGCCTGGGAGCTCACTGGGGCCCCCTGTAATGAGGGAGCTCTCAGATTAATTCCTCCACGACGGCTGTTTTCTGTAAGCAGAGAGACTTTTTTGTTTTTGAGAAAGTGTTCCGTCCAAAAGCTTTTCATTAAAAAAATAAATTGTAAATGAATCCTCTTTATTCCCGTAATTGTCAAGCTGACGCTGGCGTGGCGTTCATTCCTGCTTGCCGCTGCGTGGCATCTTTGTTTCCCTTTGCCTAGTGAAGGTGGCTGCTTACGGTTTTGCCTGGTGTTCCAAAAACCGCGTTGGTTCTGACACTTCTCACCTCCTGTTTCCTTCTACGAAAAGGAATTTTGCAGAATGGCCTCACGTGCTTATCAGGAAAATTTTCTCTCTCGTGTTTTCCACTAAGCTTTACGGAGAGTGGATCATTTATTTGATTGATTTTTTTTTTTTTTTTTCTTCCCCAAAGAGAAGAGGAATTTTAAATGGCTCTTCCTCATTTAATACGGGACCCTTTTATGCCTCTGGCTAGATCGTTTGTTTGCGCAGCGCTGCAGGAGTCCAAATTGCAAAAAGGGAGGAAAAAAAACAAAAAACAAACAAAAAAACCCACATTAAAATGGAAAATTCATTTGGAGGAACAGACCTATGGTAGCTGTCCTTTGGCAGCAAAGCGGTGCAAGACCAACTGGGTTAACACCGACAGGGAATTTGCCCAGGATCATTAAGGAGCTCCACTGCAGACAGAGCAGCGGAGCTTGAAGGTGGAGAGGGGGAAGTAAGTGGCTGGGGACTGTATGCGCAACCGGATCCACTCCTTTGCGTTGATGTGCTGGGAGCTCAAAAGGGTTTGAAGGCGCCTTTGAGGTGCTGTGCCTTTCAGGGTCCCCAGTCAGCCCACCGTGCTCCCGTCACTTGCTTTTCAGCTGGCAGAAATGAAAGCGAAACTGGACGCGTCGGAGAGGAGAGTCGGCGAGCTGGAGGAAGAGAGACATCGCCAGCATCCTGAAGGCGAGAGGTCGCAAGCCCTGGGCAGAGAGAAGCCGTTGCAGGAAGCGGTAGGAGGCTGCGCGCTGTTCCCTGGGTTGTGCTTACTGCCGAACGCTCTCTTGCCTTTCCTCTTTCCCATCTTGCGAGTGGCAGGGCGTGGGTCGTTGCACAGCCATGAGATGAGATTGCAGTGTGGAGCGCTCTTCAACGTTGTCCCCGAGGCAGTGGCTGATCTTCTGTCTGATCAGAGAACTGCGGGTTCTAGAACTGCACCTAGAGAGAGAGTCGTTGCAATAGAAACCGGCAGAGAGCGCGGCATTACTGCGCGCGGGGGTGTAAAGAGCAGGTTGATACGAATACTGCAGAGATTGCCTTCCTCGCTGTTCGGTTCAAGGTGAATGTCTTTGTGAACGGAAACGGTACAGTGATTTCAAATGGAACGGGAATGTCATGGCAGATGTCGCACAAAGTGCTTGGCGATAAATACTTGAAGGAACGAATTCAGCTCCGGACGCTCACTTTTTGGTGTTGACAATACAGGCTTTTTATACGCGTGGTGGTAGCTATCTCAGCCCCCCGTAAATATTAGCGATGGAGTCGGCGCAGTTGTTAGGGCTGAAGGTGCCGGGGCTGACCGCTCTAGAGCAGCGTTCACCCCTCCCTGGGAGCGGTCGGGCGCCTCTCGCAGGACTCCTTAGGCACTCGCGTAGGCATTTGCCTCTGAAGTTAGATCCCTAAGCTGAATTCCCGCCGCGGTAAAACCCCCAGCCTGAGCAACTGATGTATATATCCCCGATGTATACACGACACTTTGTGTATGTAAGCGTTTTATCAGCACCGCGGAGTGGTGCTTCCTGTTCTCATTCTGCTTCGTGGTGGCACGCGCTTCAAAACCTCTCGCGAACGTTTTCTGGGTGGCGCTCCAATGGCTGATGTCGGGCTTCTCTATTTGCTTGATAACACGAAGAAAACCCCAAAACAAGCGGCAATCGCATCGCTTGCAGGCTCAGATAAGACCTAAGCTAGCCGCTGCTGGAAAAGAAATGCAAAGCCCTTAGCTTTTATTTTTGTAAGCAGAACATTCATCTTACTTGCTTATCAATTACGATACGGTCTCAGCTAAGCACGTGCCTGAATTCCAACCAATAGGACTGTTTACAGGTTTTAAAGCAAACTGTGTTGTTATGCACTTGCTGGATCACTGCCTGTATTTGCTCCAAGCGTGGATTCCGTGCGAGACAATCCATCTTCCTGTTCGTCTTACTAAGGTTTTTACTGGCTGCCCTTTAATATATGATAGGTGTGAAAAAGAGTCCTAGCTACCTTTTTGAAAAGGTAAGGATGAGCAGTACGCTCTTCCAATTTTTTTTACTACATACACGAATAATGAGCGAAATGACAATATAATCCAAAACTCTCTTATGGGGACAGGTTAACCTGCGTGGAACTTCAGCCTTAGATCAGAAGTTTCCTTACAAATTATATACTCGGCGAGTAAGTGCTTCTGTTTACTCTGAATTTCTGTACTTTTTGGATGTCATGCAGGAATGCAGGAGATCTGCACCTTGGCAGAGGTAGCTGCTAAAAGTAGAGGGTTTTTGAATGAGCAACACGGATTGTGACGCCCGCGTCAGCAGCTGCGCCAGCTCCAGTTAATCCTGTGCTGCCCACAGGGCAGGATGAAGAAGCAGCAGCGCCAGGGGAAGATTCAGAAAAATGCATAAGGAGATGTTCAACTCTGAAAGCGCGTGAGCGGGCGTCTTGCTTTCAAGTTCAGCAAATGCAGAAGAGGCCCAAGCTGACAGATCTACCGAGATTAGGTTTTTAGGGCTTTATGGTTTAGGGTTGTTTTTTTTTTTTCTCTGTAGCAACTGTCATTCTTCATACCTACATTTGGTTTTATATATATATATATGTGTGGGTGTGTACATACTTTTTTTTTTTTTTTTCTTTTCTTGAAAGGTAACAACCCTTTCTTTTTTAAATGTTCTACTTACGCCCCTGTAGCCATGGAACTGGGATTGGGCCGTACGGGACAATTCTCAGAGCAAAGTAATAAGATGTTTGTTCTCTACTTGCTTCTCTAGTCCCAGCAGCCTGACGGTACCTTTTAAATTTCTTTACTCAGAGTGGCAGTTCCCTGGGTGTTCGGCTGAGCCATTTAGGAAAAACAGCAGCACCAAACAACGCAGGTTGCGTGCTGCTGCTGTCTTACAGAGCTATTTATTTATTAATTTGTTTTTAATGCGTCTGGAGGGATGGCTCTCACCGAACGATAACGTCATGAACTTTTAGCTGTCCCCTAGGTCCTCCGTGGCCCTCAGAGGAAAACTGTTCTGGAGGCTTAATTGATTTTTTTTTTTTTTATTTTTTTTTTTTTTGTTCTCTCTAGGCATGACCTATAGACAGGAATCAAAGACCAACATAGTCACTGGGAAGCCTAGGTGCCATAAAACCTAAGAGTCAGTGTCGAATAAGAAGCAATAAGACAGAAGAATTCAGATGGTTGGAAAACCTGAACAAACTGGAAATCGCTAGTTATAAAAATAGCCCTGTTCCCAGAGGCGTCAGCCTCCGAGAAGGAGGATGTGTGCTAGAAGCTAGGAAAAGAAGATGGCAAAGATGAAGAGAAGAGCAGAGCTAAAAGTCTATATGGATACTAGTGGTTTGTTTTTCTTTAATATTTTAAAACATACACATACGTACCAGCTTGAGCTAGCTGCTGGCTGCGTTTCTGTACTTAATGCAAAGACATCCTGCTAATCTTGCCCGGTTTTTGGCTAAAACGAAATGTTGCAACTAACTTGGAACAAAGGAAGAGAAAGCCACCTCGCATGTAAGCAACAGTTTCCTCAAGGGTGCTCTTCAGCGGCTCGGTGAGCACACGGTGATGCGCTTCTCGTGAGCCCAAACCTTAAATGCCTGGTCGCTGGCTGCACAGAGAGATGCCTGTTGCATGGAAAAAGAAGCATTCCTATGATGTCGTGTGCATGTGATTGTTGGATCTCTTTTTTTTTTTTTTTTTTTTTTTAAATCACATAAAGCAGCTGCAGAAGAACTTTTTTCTTTTTTTTTTTTTTTTTGTAGAATGGACCATTCTGTTTTGTATATTTAAACAGCTTTGGTTTAAGGCAGTCTGGCAAAAGCGGGTGAGGGATGCGTTACCCTGCGAGAGAAGCTTACACAGTGCCGTTTGCTTCAGGGGCTGATTTGGATCTTAGCTCCCTTCGCTGTCAATTGAAAATAGCCGCATTGAAAGTGATCGGAGAAGAGAATCAAACTTAATGTTTTACAAATCTGTCCTAATAATTCCTATAATCCCATCTCGGAAGACTAGTGTGTAAATCCTGTTGCAAGTAGGGACACCTACCTGGTAGTTTGCTGGGGTGGCGACAGCGTAGACACATGCACTAAGAAGGGTCAAGTCAACGACTGCAATGAGGTGAAAGAAAGTGGATTTTTAAGCCTTGCTTGGTAGCTTGGTGTAATTCTTGAGCAGGCTGAGACCTGCCTCAGTCTCTCGTGTAGTGGAAAAAGCCCTCAGACTATGCGATAGGGAGATATGGTTCTGTCTTTAATGTTGTATGACACTGGGAATGGCTGGGACGCCACCAGCGTTTAGCCCTGGCCTTCCACTACGAGTATGTAAGGAGTAATGCGGGTTTGGGATGATCACCTGTACGGTACCGATCTGCTTGGCCTGCCGGCTTTCTCATGCCTCTGTGCGACTGCAGGCTGTAGAGAGCAGGGGTTTAGTCTGGTGTGTTGTCTTGATCTCATCATATGGTGAGCGGTCAAAACTATTTCAACAGGCTTTATCGTATCTGGGTTTTACTAACCATCCGCCTTCCTGTTGCCTCCCTTCCCAGCTGTGTTTGGGACAGCAAAAATGCAAGGCATCTGCCAGACAGCAGATATTCTGAAAATTGTTCTTGAAAAATGGTTCCATCTGCATTTCAGCAGCATCTCTCTGTATTTTTGCATCCCAGAAAGAAACAAAGGTCCTTAGTGAAGCTCTCCGAGAAATGAAGGAAGAGAACAAGCTCCTGAAGCAGAAGAATGCCACAATGATGAGGAAGAAAGAACACTACGAGTGTGAAATAAGTCGCCTCAACCAGGTATGAACAACAGTGAGCCACTGACTGGGACCTCTTAAAAATTGTTGTTGCACATATACCCTGTGTTTGAGAGCAATGGCTTCTCCTCTCAAGACGTGCTCCTGTCTTACTTTTTTACACACATACATGTATATATTCATGCATGGAACTATTATGTGTATGTATGTCTCGTTGAGGAAATTGCCGTAAAATAGCTAAATGGGAGTTATTCTTTTTTAACAAATGTAACTTTGTTTAATCAAAAGATCACGTAAAGCAGTGGGTGTTTTCTAACAATTTTGTATTTCATGGTGAACCACAAGCACTTCCTGAGGAAATGCGCTGCAGTAACCATTGCTGTGTAACTTCAAGCGATACGCAAGCTGAAAGGGCCGTGATGTGCAAAAGTCGAGGCAAAAAAGTAGCGTTGCCATGTTAAAAAAAATCTGACGGAACGTATGATCCTCTAACTCTTTTTGAAATGGCATTGGCAGGACCTGCTCAAAGCCTCAGTGTAACTTCCGTTCAAGGTCTTGTTTGTAAAACAACTTATTTCAATGTTTTATTTTGCTGTCTTATCTTGGGACGTGGTTGGAACTAGGACGGATGGGTAAACAGACCATTCTTTTAAACAAAACATCAATTTCATGTAACACCCTTTCCCATGGGTAATTTACTGATTTTTTTTCTGTGTATTTCCATCCTTCAAATCTCTTGTTGTGAATGCACCTAAGACTGGAAGGGACCCTCTGTGCCCTTTTAAGTCTAGTCTCCTGGTATGGCAGGTTCAGTGACTTGAACTTCTTACAAATTCTCTAAAATCAAACAACTTTTTTCTTAAAAATACTTAACCTCCTTCTACTGTACTTCTGTTGGAAGGCTGTTCTGGAACTGCAACCCTTCCTCTGCTTCAACTGGGCTGAATTTATTCCGGCCAGATGATATTCATTTGTTCTTCTGGTAGGGGTGTGGAACAGACCTGCTTCTGTCATCTCTGCGAAGCAGAAGTGTCCTCCAGTGAAAATACGATCGCTCTCGGGGCCGCTTGCTCTGCCCTTACAGCTACAGAGACCAGTTGTATTTTCACTAGAGCTTAGCTGAGCTGCCCCAGCTCTTTAGGTCTTTTAAAATACAACTATGCCTGCTAATATGCATGGTTTTTTGATCTCAGTCATTTTAAACGGCTTAGTTCTCAATTTATGGAAGATACTACGACTTGTTTCTAAGTGAGTTAACCTTTTTACTTGAAGTACATTGACCTTTTTACTTTGGGCTTCATCCAACTTTGATCCAGTTATCGAGAGTACCCAAAATATAGAGTCCGATCTGATCCTACTGCAATGTCTGCAGCATGAAACTGATGTCGCAATGCCGTAATAGTTTGCAGTTCTAGATCCTAAGATTATTGTCTTTCACGTGGTTGTTTCCTTGTTCACCATATAGTTCAAGTACAAGCCAAATTTCGGCCTTATTTCATAACTTTGCTGCATCTCAATTGTTATTTAAACGTAGACGAATAGGCTGTAATGTATTCCACCTGATAAGAACTTATGAAAGACATCAGGTTAAGGAGCCCATTACTTAATGCCTTCCTCGGAGGTGCTCAATACTCAATTGACGGGCCCTGGGCAACCTGACTTCCTTGTCCCAGCTCTGAGCGGCAGCTTGGACCTCCGGAAGTCGCCCAAATGAGTCTCGTGATTCTGTGACTGTCAGCGAGATCGAGATGTATCCCACGTAGGCAGGGGGAAGAAGAAAAGCACACTTTGCTTGTCTTTGTCCTCAGCAGGACACTTCACAAAGCCCGCGCCTGGGAGAGGATCTGGGCTGCAGTCAGCCGGGGAATGTATCATACGTACCACGATGCTGTTCGACTTGGCTGACTCTGCTGCTGCTGGCCACCCATGCCCAATCTAAACACTAATGTGAAACTTGTCTTTATTAATTTATTATTTTTTTTCTATTTGTGCAGCGCACTGCAATGTCATAGCCTAAAAGGGATTAGCAGTGGCTCAAAGGGGGCAAAAGCAGGATTAATCAGTAGGCTCTCTGCATCTTCATCCTCCCGTGTTTATGTTCAGCCTTATTTATGTATTGACGTGGCGCACAAACTGCTGCTATTATACCTGTTTCTCTTCTGCGCAATTCTTAGGGACAGTAGCTCATCAGATAAAAAGCCTTCCTTTTCTCTTCTGTGATCTCCGGGGGAAGTGCTAATTTTTTTTTTTTTTTTTTTAATTTATTTTCTTCTTGGCCTTTTCGTAATTAATCCTAATCCCTCGGGTTACCTGGGATACGGGTTCTCCTGCTGGCGCGTTTCCCCCTCTGCCCGTTCCCCCCTCCAAATTATCTTCCCCCCTTCCCGTATGGTGTGAATGGAGCGTGGCTAGCGAGGGAGAGCTGGGGACCATTAGTGGGAACTGAGCTTCCTAAAATGGCTGAAGTTAGCTGAGTCCGTCTCTTGCGTGAGGGACGCTGAAAAGTACTGAATGGTGAGTATTGGTGCTAGACTTAAAAAAAAAAATAAAAAAAAAAAATGTGTGTGTGGTTATAGACAGAGAGGGGTAAGGGTCATTTAAGAATTATTCCAGTCCAAGGGAGAGTTGTGTGATACTGTTAGAAATAAAACGCCATCAGCAAGGAACTGTGGCAGAATTTGACTGAAAAATAGAGTAAGAGCGGCGTGTGTATTCATAACTCCCTCTAGTGACAAGCTGCAGAGACTACATGACTTCCTCCCGACCGGAGGGTTTGCCGCAGTTCCAGTTGAAGAAGTTTGGACTCTTTAGTGCAAAAAAAAAAATGCTTCAGCCAGCCTTCACCGAAGGCACGTTTTTCAGGCAATCTTTGAATGTTGCTTTTATGTCCTTGGGATTTTAGTTTGCTGGCTTTCGGCCTCAGCTGAGTTTAGACACCTGTCTTTGTTTTCCCAAATTCTGACTTGCACGGGGAAACGGTGTTTGTCAATGAGATTTGCAGCTGTGATTTCCGTAGGTAAATGTTGGTCATAGCTACAAGCAAAAGCAAGGTCCCCTAAATTTAAACTGTCTCAAATTCATGAATGTCGAGTGGGCACGGTGAAAATTTAGACCTAGTCATGCATATCTGTTATTTACGGGGTTTATATCCGGTGTATATAATTGAAGTAACTGCAAGTGAAGGGAAATCCCCCACGAGCCTGTGACTCAACCTCATCTGTTTATTTAGAGAGCAAACGTTCTAATAGTTTAAAAGGTTTGGGTTTTGTTGGGGTTGGGGTTTTATTTTTTTGGTGTGGTGAATCTCCGCGTAGTAATTCTGCTCTTTGACACTGCAGGCCCTTCGGGATGCGTTGAAAAAGCAGCACTCGCCGGTTCTTGGGACTCGTGCAGAGAAGGGTGACAGGAACAGCCTTGAGGACATGAGAACCCAACTTGAAGTTCTCAAACAGCAGGTGAGAACAGCTGGAAGCAAGCCTGGATGGATTTCCTACAGCATAATTTTGCCTTCTCTCCCAAGAATTGCGCCTGGTAGCCTTGCTATGGTAGAACTTTTGAAAGGAAGAACCAGTTGAGCCACAGCCCATTCGCATGGCGTTTCCTAAGCTGCTGCCTTCACAGCAGCGTCCACGGAGCGAAACTGAGTCTTTGCAAAGGACCGGAGCAAGGTCTTGTGTAGGACTCGAAGCAGCAGAATGGCTCTCCTGACTCTTGGCGACCGTCCTGCCAGTTCTCCGCTCGGGGCTGAATGGCATCCAGAGGGAATGCTAAATTTCATGAGTCACCGATTAATCTCTTGATTATGTCTTCTGCTCCTTTTTTCTTAGAAGTTGAAAGTTTAGTGAATTATCTGACAACAATAGTCTTGGAAAACGAGGGCGTCATCATTGCCGTTTTTCAAAGTGCGAGGCAAAACGTTTGCATCCGTAACCTGCATACAATCACTATAGAGAAGCGTATTTATTTTTTTTTTAATCTTTCTTCTGAGCAATTCCAGGGCTTTGTGCGCTCTTTTTCTTTCCGTGTGAAAGAATCTGTTTAAAAACACGATACTTTTCAGATAACTTTACATTTTAGGTCTGTCATCCTGGACAGTGTTAGGGTTAACGTTATTGACACACAAATGGATGTGATCAGAATGGGGATTTTATTCAATGGGAATAAAATACTTGTTTCTGTCACGTTTGACAGCAGAGCCAGATTTTGCTCTCTAATGTAATGCTTCCCACATGCTGGAGAATAAAATCCAGCACTTGATTGTACAGTAATGACTTATTTCGTTCTACGCAATAAAATAGAGTAAACCAATTTTTTTTCAGAATTCTCATGGGGTATCCATTTTATGAATGTCTTTTTCTCGTTGTGTAAATCAGTACAGTGAGCCCAGGCTTCCCTCTGCACGAAAATGGAGCAGGAGGCTCTAACTGTACAGAGGTTCTTGGGACAAACAGCGACGTGGCAGAGTCTCACCGGCACTTGGCTGTCGTCAGCCCATCCCTGGCCCCTACAGAAGAAACGAAGGCACTGATTCCTTGAGAGGCGTCCCCCTCTTTCTCAGGGCAACAGAATACGCAGCAAAACCGTGACAAAGTGATTCCTTTGCAGCGTCAGCAGATCGTACGGCTGGGGAGCAGGAAGGGAGGTGGAAGAGCAGAGAAGGGAGCAGGGAGAGGAGAAATGAGGAGATCCTGAGGAGATAAGCGTGTAGATGGACAGGGATACAAGAGACCTAGATTTCTGCAAGCGACAGCTTCGCCTCTGCTCCGGAGGGTCAGGGGCACGCAGGCCTCCTCCAGGCACAGGCTGCAGAGCCGAGTCCCTGCGTGGCCACACGGCAAGTCTTTGTTCCTTTTACGCGGTGTTATTCAGGAAGGGGGTTATATCTAGCAGGGGACCGTCGTGTCCGAAAGGAAAAAAAAAAAAAAAACAACCTTGCAAAAATTAGCTGCATCAGGCAAGTTGCGAAAATAATTTCGAGAGCCCTGTGTTGACTTTTTTTCTTCCCCTGAGGTATTAACATTTCTCTAGCCCTCCTGTGGAATCATAGTGCTGCTGCCAGCAAAAAGAAAACTTTTTGCCAGCAAAAAGAAAAAAGAACGATGGGCAGGGCATGAGCCACAGCAAGCAAGTTCTTCGGAAACAGAATGTCAGCGGGCTTTAGTGGCCAACCAAGAGGACATGAAAGGACTTTCTGAAAGTTCTGGTGGCGGTTCCCACCCCAGTGTGCTTTGGCTGTTATTGGTCAGTGGAAGTGACACCAACCTCCAGCTTCTTAGCAGGTCAATGCCTGCCTGTTAGATGAAGAATTAAGCCAGTCAGCTTAACACCAATTAATTTAGGGATTAGCGTTTTGCTTCGGAATCCGTGCGCTCGCTGCCTGTGCCTGGGGTGGTCAGGTATATTTTTAATGGGATGAAGCGCTATGATTCCTGGCGACATAAAAAGAGCTAAGCCATTGCGTCCTTCAGTACTTGAAAGGCAGCTTATCTTCTAGGAGCAGGGTCAAACCTTTGTATTTCCAGTTTGAATTGTGTGCGTAACATTCCCCTCTGCTTATCCACGGGGACCGGTAGGTTCTTTGGGCTGCAGTTTGAGAGGATGAATTCAAAGTCCTGTATTGCAGATAAAAGGTACACGGGCCAATTATTTTTCCCGTATACGGTTTCTAACGTCTGGGGCATGATAGCCTCCTACAGGTTTTGTTTTCCACAGCGCTCCAGCCAAGGTCTAAATTCCTTGACGGCCCTGATTAGTCCAAGCCTTCTGGTCATTCATATGTGCCCACGGCTCTAAATACTATCACTTATTCTGCGCTTACTAGTCCTTTGGGCCACACCTGGGTTAGACAGCTAGCGCGCAGTGGGTAAGGTCAAGGTGTAGACAACAATGAAAAGGTGTAAAGCAAAGCAGGCTCAGGGTCAGTGGTATTCAGTGGGCTATAAAAAGGCAGGACGTTATTTGATGGTAGTGGCTCATCCTGCGGTTGGATAAAGGTGATAACGTTCTGTCAGACTGCGTACTAGAAGTCATTTTTTGGTGCTGTACCAGCACCTCCTGTCTCCACCAGGACGCCAACTGCTTGCATCTGAGATACAGGGGGGACTTGAGAGTGCTCATAATTGAAGAGCAAGCTGGAAAAAATGATGGTGAAGTGTTTGTCGTACTACTTAAAAAGATCGGCGTCTGGAGTATTTGCTATCTTATCGTATTTAAAACTGATAACGCGCCAGTCAGCCTTTTGCATTACAAGGGTCTATGGCTACTGAAGTGTGGGCTGTTTCGATTGACAGGTGCCATTGGAGAGTAGCCACTGCTTGTCACTTTGGTCGTACAAAAGATGAGGGGGGGGAACTTTTCATTGCAAGATGGTAAAGAGGAAGGTGCCTTTCGGAATGCACCCGGCGGTTTGCTCAGTGTTTAAAAAGCAACCAAACAACAAAGCGGATGAAAACTTCCATTGTGGCTCCGCTGAAATTCACATCCTTGGCCATAATCGTTGCAGGTACAAATATATGAAGAAGACTTCAGAAAGGAGAGATCTGACAGAGAACGACTTAATGAGGAGAAAGAAGCGCTGCAGAAAATGAACAAGAGATTGCAGTCTCAACTGAATAAAGTCAACGCTCAGGTATGAGTCAAAAGAAAGTTACCGTTGCCAGCACATGTGTATTTTATTTTTATTTTCTCACTTTCCACACAACCCAAGGCTTTCTGGCTTCCATTAATTGCCATTAGATTTTATACGAGGTCACCACCTGGGATGAAATCATTCTGAAGTAATGCAATAAGAATATAAGAAATGATTAGAGATTACTTCCAAATTAAGTAGATGAAGGGGATATTTATTGCAAAAACGCCTCAAACATCTTAAAACGGAGTGGGGGGAACCAAAAACAAATCCACAGGACTTTTGATTGTTTCACTGGCGCTTGATATGAGAGTTGTAACATCAAACCAACTTTCGAAATAAAAGCTTCTGTAATGGAATCCTGACCTTTGCAGTGGATTTGCAGAGTAATGTTAATATCACTGAGGGGGAAAAAAAAAGTTTCCATGCAAATTAGCTGAGCAGCCACTGCAATAATTTCTTTATTGCAACATCCTTTTTATCTCTTCAGAGTAGTGTCAGTATTCTGTTCACAGACACTCAGGAAGCCGTAGTAGAATCATGGCATGCAAAACTCTGAGCTTTCCCAATCCCCTTTAAAAATTACGAAACTTCGAGGTTTCCTGTCTTGACGAAATTGTGCAAGGTTTTAAAAGAATGGCCGATTACCAAAATGTTCTGTGGTGATTTATTGTCCTCCCCAAACATTGTTGCGAAACAGAAACTTCGGTATTGGCTTATTCTCAACCAAGCCAGGCATCGATACTCGTAGGGTCTTGCAATAGCATCAGAGGCGAGGGGCTGGAAGTGCCCCTCACCTCCATTGGCCCCAGCGGGAGCCGGGGAGCAGGTTGGGCATCCTGCAGCAAGGTCCCAGACTAGGCGGTGCTTTTATGGGTACTTGGAGGCATTTCACGCAAGTGTGAAAATAGCAGAGAATGCCACAATTCACCGCTCAGGGCATCCCGGGCGTATAGAAATACCTTGGGGAAAATCCGTTAGCATCGCGTGCTGTAACCTTCGGGTATATTTCCCTCACCCACCAGCCCACCCCTGGGTGGTTCAATAAGGTAAAGAATTTTTTTTCTTAGGAGACAAGAGTACTGGGACACCTTCCTCTATATTTTTGCATTGTCTAGAGACTGTAAAAGCCTACGTTTCTTGCACAACCCCAACGAGTCAATGGACGCTGTGAGACCTTCTCACAGCAGTGACAGTGAAGAGGGAGGCTACAAATGGGGCTAAAAGGCCTTTCCCTGCTCCTCTGCGTCCGCTCCAGACCAGCGGAAATGCCAACAGCACTGCACGGGTACAACATACTCGAAGGGCCGTGCAATGCCTGGGTACAACTTGACCGTCCCCACATCCCATCGACGGTTTACACTAGAGATCTTTTTGTTTGTCTCATCCTCCCTCGGGATTTGATTAAACAGGGCTTGTGAAGAATTTTAAACGTGAGAGGAATCGCATAGAATATTTATTAGTTTGTTTTCTTAAGTCAAATTATGTAGTTGCGACCCATCTTTTACCCCTCCTTGCACTGTCCTTAGGCAAATTCCTATTGACTCTGCTGGGGCAGAGAGGGCCTAAGAAAAGGCAGACCCAAATCTTGAGGCCATTGAATTTGTTCCTTTACCAAAATTATTTATTTTTCTTGTTATGCAAGTGCCTGTAGTTCTGCTTCAAGCTATTGAAAGCTACTATGTGTAACGAAAATATTTCTTGAATATAGAAAACACCCAGAAATGTGCTTGCCATATCTTGAAGCCAATGTTTTCTCACATAAAAAGTGCCAAGGCTCTGGTGTGGCACAAGTCAGCTTTCTTAAATATTTTTTTTTAAATCATGAACGGTCTGAAGGCTCTAAACAAGCCGCATTGTGGGAGGAGGGTTTCTTCCCTGCTGCTTTTCGCTGATGAATTTGTATGCGAATATTCTGTTGGTCATCGTATCCTGCTACTAATGCATTTCTTCTTGCTCTTCTTATTTTTTTGCCAGACAAAAGACCTCCCAGTAGAGTCTGAGAGGCCCGGCTACCCACCTCCCCTCTTCTTCTCACCCTGTGCTGGGAGTTGTGGCTTGGTTCTTCACTATCAAGATCCTCGAGTGGTACATTCGGCGTCTCGCAGGGCACGTGAGCAGCAGCAGTGCTCAGTAAGGTTCCCACCGTCTCCCGTTTCACAAGGGCGCGCTTCTCTTACAAGGAGAATAACGTGGTGCTAGCACAGGGCCGTCCTCACCAGTAACTAAATCTGTCGTTTCCCAGTTTGTTGTTGGCACTGGTCTTACAATTAACCCTAGGTCTGGCACAGCCCTCCTGATTTCTCTGCAGTCTCTCTTCTTACTCGCTGCCCCAAAATGCTGATTTTTCTCGTGATAGTCATGTTCTTTTCTTCCTTGCTGTTCCAGCGTCTTTGGTACTGAATTGCACAGAGCGCTGCGATGTGCGAATCGAAGCATAACCAACAGAAATCTGTGAACAAAGAGGAAAAAATGCCGCAACTTAAATATATGGTTGATGAGTTATACTTTAAGTATATATTCTTATGTATTGTAAATTTACTTTGGCAGATACCGTTTGTCTCTAAGACCACAAAGAAGAAAAAGGGGAGTATTATACATTTGTTTTCAATGATACTGGTGGTCATTCCTTAATTTAAAAAAAATAAGGTTGATTGGACTCTAGCTGATTTCTTAGGCTAATTTACTTCCACGGCACATATCCAAAGCCCTTTCTATCTCTATAATTACCCAAACTCGTAAATATGGATCTGCTCTCTGGAGCCCAGTTGTGGGCCTTCACTGTGAACGATAGTGACAAAAACGCGAACATAGCTTTGGTCAGCATTATTCGGGTCTCTTCCTTCTACCCGGTCTAAGAAAGCTTGTTGACTAGTGTGTCTTATTTCCACGTCTTATACTCGTCGTTTCTTTCTCTGGCCCCGTCTTTGGAAAATGACTTTCCTTGTTCTTCAATTACGGCTTCTGTATTCGTAGGTAACGTAACTGTCCTGCCGTCAGGCAATACTGCAGTAGCCAGACGGCGCAATCCCAGGTTCCCTGGGGCGGGCGGACGAGCTATCAGCAGGATTCACAACGCTGCCATTAAACTGGAAGGGCGGAATCCCAGATGCTGTTGCTTGTGCCCGGTAGTATCTTCCCTCCGGTACCCTGCTGTGAAACGGGATTACGTGAGGACTAAGGCTCTACAGCGAGGACAAGATGCTCTGGCTGTGAATGCTTTAGGCATGCGATTTTCCGAAGCAAGCCTGCGTATTTGCAGAAAAAAATAAGATAAAAAAATAAATTAAAAAAAAAAACTAAAAATTAGCAGAAGTGGAAGGTAGAGTGTGGCTAACTCAGTGGGAAATTTTCCATTTTTTTTCCTGGCACGCAACAGGGTCCAGTGGTCCTCAGCATGAAGGAGAATAGCTTTGCACTAGGGCAGGTTAGATAAGGGGCCGTTACCTATTTCAAGGAAAATACTGCTTCAAAGCCTGATACTTTTGAAGTGCTTTGGGTTATCTAAGTGGGCTGCGCTAGTTTGAATTTAGTGAGGATGCGTTTAAACATGGTGAACGTCGTTGGAAATACATAATATCTGTTTCTGGCTATAAAGCTGTCACGTCTGGAACGATGCTCGTTATTTGAGAAATTTATAGCCGAATTTTTGCAAAAAGCATAAAAGGCTTTCAGACTGTGGGAATCCAACGGAAAAGCTGTGGTCAAACAAGTCCTTTCTGTGCTTCGGGAGTGTGCTTATCTGCCTATTTATCAGAGTTGGAAGTATTGCAGAATGTTTTTTCACTGCAATTTGGACACTGTCCCAGGTTATTTTGGCCCTTCTCCCTCCACTTTCATCATCCGGGTTGCTAATTCTGCGAGGGATCACCTGGTTTACAACTTTGCCGCTCCTGCCGGCGCGCGGGGGTTCGGTTTGACTGGTTGCTTTGTAACTCCCAGTTTCATTCTGAGTTTTCTTTGAAATTCTTTGTCCGTGTGAGAGCAGCATTGCTGCCCCGAGCTTTTGATACCTCCCCGAGCAATTTGTTAGCCACGAAGCAAGGTGTTAGAATTTAATGAGTGTCCTGAGTTTAACCTACGTAAGTCCTCTGTGTTTAGTCTGCGCTTTTTCATTCTTTTTATATCTTGCACCTTTTTCATTCCTGTTTACATTGTTAGTAGAAACATTTTGTTTAGTCTGACATGGAATACACCTCTTGTTTCCGAAATTCATTCAAGTTTGCGTAGTGCGAGTACGTATGAAAGAGAAGAGGAGATCGGAGAACACAGAACTCAACAGAAACTCGAAAAAGCAAAGCAAATAAGTGTATTTTGAGCCATCGGCAGAGAAACTACCTGTGCCTAAACGAAGCAGAGTCTTGCTTTGTATCAAAGCCTGGTTTGTTCGCCTGCAAGCACAGATTTAGGTAATCGTTCCTGTGGATGGTATAATTTAAGTGAAAATAGGATAGCTCCTTTTTTCCTGACAGCATATGAGGGTGATTACTGCTATATACAACTACAAATGACAGCCTATGTAAAAGTTAAATCCGGTTTCTGTATCTCCGGCTTCATCCTGCCATCTTAATATAGGCAAAACTTCCTTAGAAGCCTACAAAATTTCTTCCCTGCGAGTTGAAATCTGTAGGAGTCTCTTTGGGACTACTCAGGATTTTGTCCGAGTAATTTCTGCAAAGCAAGAATTATTTCCCCAGTTTAACTACTTTGAAGCCGTGATTACCTGGAATTCGACCAGCTTACGTGTATTACTTAAACCGGATAGACGGCTTTCATACAGCTTCAACTGAGATGTCTGGTCCCCGAATTGTTTTCTCTCGTAGTAATTTGCTACTCGTTTTACCACGGTGTGTGGTATAAACTATAAGGCAGTATTTCTTTCTTCCAGGATTTCCCTGGACAAAACTCTATTGGCGTGGATATAACCTTCCCAATACTTCCTCTTGTAAGAAAGACGGGGATTTTTCCCCATACCACAGCGTTTTCAGGAAGTGATTTGATAAAAGCTAATGTTGTAATAACACTAATGGTAACCTGTGGGGACCGGAGGAGGACAGAACTTTATTAAATGGGTTATTCCTGCCACGTTGAAACATATTACACGTGTTACATGCATTTGGACTGGAACAGCTTCACCTGTCAGGTCGAGGTGTAGCAGGTTTCTCTCTGGTGTTCTTTGCTACGGGCAATGTGATGCCTGCCAGTATCTTCTGGCGCGCTTTATTCCTTAGCCCTTTTAGAATCTGATTTGTTTCTCTTAACGTTTCTTTTGATTTGTGGGCTCTAGAAAGGTTTACGCCAATATTTCCAACGAGTGCGGCATCTAAACCGCGTCGTAAAAAAGAAGCAAGCTGAAAGGCTCGAGCAGTGAAAATATAAAGCTAAATATAAGATTTTTTTTTTTTTTTTTGCAAACTACTCTTGTATGACTAATAAAAAGCTTCACGGGACAATTACGTTTTTATCATGTCACTATTCTTTTGTTTGAAGTGTCCATGAAGTCCATATTGCTGTAATAATGTTTTATTGTTCTGTGCAGCCAGACTATCAGTGGTATGTTCCTGACCAGTTTCCGCCAGATGTGCAGCACAAGGCAAATGGTAAGACAACAGCTGTACGGAGCCTATTTTAAATGTACTTTTTTTTAAATGGGGGCCCTTGAGGGATGTAGAGTAAACTTTTCTATTTATCTCTTGAGTGCTTACGCGACAGCTTTGCCTCAGAGAGCCGAGGGTGGTGTATGTGCAACACAGGTGACATTTCTAATGTAATACCGTCTACATTACGGCTTTCAGCTTCATTGCAATTCATAAAATGTCTCTATTACACATTATAGGATCACACGCTGCCTCATTAAACACCTAATAATAGTCCTAAAGAAAAGATATCCTCACCGTTGTCCTTAGAGCTTCTGTTGCTCCAGCTAAGGCTAAATTTAGTGATGTGCCGAACCTGGGGGCCGAGATCTGCTCCAATAGCTCAAGGTACCAGGTCTGAAAATAAAACTACATAAAAATGGACAAAGTTAATTTCTTGCCAAAGTGTTGGTGCAAAATCTCTTTTGGAAACCAGGAGGAGTATTTAATATTTGTACCTGGATTTGAAGTCACACCAAGTTCCTTGGGTGTTTTGAAGTACTTGTTTCAGACCACTCAAAAGATGGATGCCAAAGAGCAGAAGGAAGAAAGGGACATTGTTCTGGGTGGGAATCCGCCCCTCCGGATCTTCTCCTTCAGAAGCTCCCCCAAAACCACCCCCTTTCTCTTCAGTGGTTGAGAATTATAGAATCATAGAATCATTTTGGTTGCAAGAGATCTTTAAGATCGTCAAGTCCAGCTGTTAACCTAACACTGCCAAGTCACCACTAAACCATATCCCTCAGCACCACATCTACACGTCTTTTAAATACGTCCAGGGACAGTGACTCAACCACTTCCCTGGGCAGCCTGTTCCAATGCTTGACAACCCTTTCGGTGAAGAAATTTTTCCTAATGTCCATCCTAAACCTCCCCTGGTGCAACTTGGCATTATTTCCTCTTGTCCTATCACTTGTTATTTGGGAGAAGAGACCGACCCCCACCTCACTACCCACTCCTTTCAGGTAGTTGCGGAGAGCGATAAGGTCTGCCCTCAGCCTCCTTTTCTCCAGGCTGAACATCCCCAGTTCCATCCGCCGCTCCTCACAGGACTTGTGCTCTAGACCCCTCACCAGCTTTCTTGCCCTTCTCTGTCATCTAAAGTTTTGTGTTTTGCTGTGTTCTCGTGCCTCGTGGCCCTTTTTTGTGAGATGCCATCTCGGATGAATGATACCTCTCATCCTGTGCTGTGCAAGGGGACCAGCGAAGCTTGCTGGCGTGCGCTGCTGGAAAGCGTGTGTGCTCCATCCGTCTGCCATTTCACAGTGCGAGTGGGTGCCATATGGGGTGGCAGGGACTCATCACCAAAAGCTGTTTTGTAACATCTAGAAGAAGAAGATGGCTATAGAGGAACTCTTCTGTTATTTATTGTCATCCACATTTGCACAGAAGAGAGGGCAGGGTGGGAACGTAACTCGCCGAAACGGAGGATGAGCCTCCCATAATTACACGGCGACTGTGTGGAGGGTTCTGATGTGGTC
The DNA here is from genome assembly GCF_028500815.1 of Rissa tridactyla. Lineage (NCBI taxonomy): Eukaryota > Metazoa > Chordata > Aves > Charadriiformes > Laridae > Rissa > Rissa tridactyla. The sequence goes on along the minus strand of NC_071470.1, from coordinate 80,774,567 downwards.
GTAGGGAAAGTAGCACTGTGACTGCAAGAGAGGACAGGAGATTAGTTTTGTCATTCCTCCCACTTAAACTCTGAGTGATTTATTGCACCAGAGAATACAGGGAGGATGTTTATAACAGTGAATGAAACGAGTCCGGCCACCAACTGCAGCTGTGGTCCAGGGCAGTGCACTTAAGGGATCTGAAGAAAAGAGAGTTCTTATTTACCCTGCTTGATTATATGACTTGACTTCTGGCTCCCTGAAAAAAAAAAGTTTTTTTTTAAATCCGTGCTCTGTCTTTCTGTTATTGTTCCTTGTGCAGAACATCCAACTACCTCCTTGTCAATGGGACAGTTGAGTAAGGTACTTGGAGACTTTTCTCTTCCCCTTTTTTTTTTTTTTTCTTTAGTCCCCATAATGAGGAATTCTCAATGAGTCCCATCATAGTGCTGTGTAGGATGTCTGCTTTAACGTCTTCAGGGCTCTTATTCTTTTTATCTTTGCTGATAAAACAAAGATTGTTTTATTAGCCATTGATGACGGAAGTCCAACTTCTACTATCAATTAAAAGGCACTAGCCTAGGTTTGTGTATTATATATAGCCACCCATAATCTTAAATCACCTTGGATCTGCATTTCAGTCGGTTGTTTTGAGAAAGGTTTCAAAGATAGAAGCTCCAAGAATCTGTGATGAAAGTATTCTTGATGTTCCAAACTCTTTGTTCTGTTTCGTACGAGTGCTAATTACAGGGGTGTGTTTAAATGAGCTAGTACGCGTAGCAGCGTTGCCGAGTCTCATTTCTCATCTTTCATTTCCTCATTAGGTGATAAACTGACCAATAAATCTTATCTCTTCTGAGATAGGGCTTCGTTATAGAAAAACAAACCGGCAGTGCAGCAACTTTTAAGCATGAGGCAGTTTCCTTTAGGAATGCTATTTTGATGTTTCTGGGGAAAAATCTTCAAGTTTTCCTTAACGGTGCAAATTTTCCTTTGACATTGGGTATTTTTTCTTTAGGAATAATTACAAAATACAGGTCACAGAGTGTAACTTCAGAGCTGAACACTAGAGAAATGAATCAGGAAACTGCTTTGCTTTTTTTTTTTATGATATACCATCAAAAAAAGCCTCTTTTAAAGATATCTGAAGTCTATGAGAGTCTCTACATCAACTCTAACTCTCCATTGGGAAGCATGGAAACTGCTTTGGCCTGCCAGGGCTCGCGTGGGCCAGTGAGAGATGACTGAGGACGTAATATATAATTTTCCAAAAAGAACGGGGAAAAAACGTCTGTCCTTGATGATGTGTTGAGCGAGTTGATGTATTCCACGCCCTTGCACGTTGGCAGCGCAACAGGTACTAAAGGCACGCCCGTGGTTCGGGATGGCTTTCATGCCAGGCTGGACTGCAGGAGGCAGTCGCCTGCCATCTGTATGTCTGCAAGGCCACAGGAAGGTGAGGGTTTGACTCGGTTCCTTTCCTCCTGCTCTTTCACGCTGCAGACTCGGCAAGAGTTTAGCTTTCCATGCCGCCACCACTGGGATCCAAACGGAATCCAGAAGTATCCAATAGGCGGTTTGCAAATAGGAGGATGTGGGCTGTGTTCAGGTTTATTGGCCTGATTTTACTAGCGTTTTCTTCCCATTTGTATCCACAAAGTTTCATGTTGTACCTCTCGTGAAACTGCTTAAAAACTCAACTAACTTATACCAGAATTCAGCCTGTCTGTGCACGTAAATATTTCTTCTCCGTATCTTTCCAAACATGAAATACTCTGGCTGAGAGCAGGCAGGGAGAAGAGATGGTTAGGAAGGTTTTGTGTCCAGCCATGCTCCGTCGGTGGGCTGCAGTGGAGATCAGGCCGCCAGGGAAAGACCACTCAGGTAGTCCTCACAGGGCAACCGCCTGTCTGCAAAGCGGGCTTTTAGGGGAAAGCATCAGGCTTCCGAAAAAGCAAAGGGCGTTTCCTTGAAGGTCACAATAAAGAGAGGAGGACAACGTGGAAAGGTAAGCGATGGGAGGCAGGTAGGGATTACGGAGGAAGCTGATGAGATGTTGTCTCGCTGCCCCAGCAACGTATTTCCAAGAGAATAACTCTTCCTGCCCACCCGCCGGTCCCTCCCCAGGTTCTTTGCTGCGCAGAAAGCCCGGTCCTAAACTGCGCTTAAATTCTTCCAGCTCAGCCATGTTTGATCAGTAGTTCTGCCTTTGGAGGGACATTAACTCCTAGGTCTCTCTGTGCTCTGTCACTCAGCGTTGCTGGAACTCGTTTTCAATCTTTTTGTTGTCGGTTGTGGTTTTTTGGTTGGGTTTGGGTTTGGTTTTTTGGTTGGTTTTTTTTTCTTGGATTTCCCCCCCCGCCCTTTTTAAGGAGACATGCAGACAGATTTCGAGCAAGTGTACTTAATGTCACTTTATTTGGCAAGCCGTGTTGACTTCCTTCCTTATCCAACTGTGCAAAATTGAAAAGACAGTTGAAAAAAAAGATCGATTTTGGAGATTTTCCCTGAACCCAGTTTTTTAATGAAAAATTCTCTGGAAAAGAGGTTTATTATTCAAAGCCTGCTCAGAGCAAGAACCCTTTTGCATGCTGCAACTGCTGGCATGTATTGCCTTATTCACTTCCAAAATTAATCTTACCGTATTTGTTTTCTTGGCAGAAAAGATTCTCGGTACATATAAGAACCCTAGTTACCCCTTCGGAACATTAGATATAACTACGAGCTTTCTTTCACCTAAATTGTACGTTTTGATTTTGGATCCAGTTACGATGCCAGACGCAGGGAGAACCCAAAACGTAGCCCTTCGCCCACCTCTCCGTTCAAGCTCTGGAGCCTCGCGGGAGAGGCGAGAGCGGCGGCTCACCACCTCATCTTGGCGCACTTAGGGAAAGCAGCAACTGGCCTGCAAAAGCCCTAGGGATGCCCAGATAAACGCATGAAGAAGCACGATGTGTCTGCTTGCTTTCATCGTAATATCTCTTGTTTCCTTCCACACTCTGCGGCTTTCCAGATTTTTGCCCTCAAGGTACCTGCTTTGCTGCTACTGGTATAATTACACCTAATTGGAAGAAGAGGAGGGAGAAGTGTGGGGTTTTCCCCTGAAAAGAATGATGTCGGGGGTGGGGGAGGGAATGAAAAACTGGAAAAACGGATTTGTTGGAGGTCTCCAGTGAAAACCAGACAGGGAAAAAAAGGTCAGTGAACTGACATCTTAATTTTCCTGGAAAAAAATCCCAGATCCTAAACATTTTTGGTATCGGCCTGTCCTCGGTGCGTACATTTCGTAAGGAATTATCAGTGCTCCCAACTAGTCAAGGCAGATTTAATTAGCAGCTTGCCATCCGCACTGGGAATGAACATGTCATTATTTTCAGGATTTTTACCGGTGCAACTTGATTTCTGTGGCTGCAATCTAACAAAAAGAGGCGCCTTTCATTTTGAACTCCAGAATGTGAGAAGTTACCTTTTTTTTAGACAAGTACTGCTTTTAGAAGTCAACTTGAGCGAAAGATCTGCAGTTTTTCAGAGTACCAAGGCAGAAAAGTCTCACGTGAAGAGGAACACCGTCTGTAATTTAAACAGCCCCATGATTTGACAGTTTTATTTCTGTGAAACAAAGTATCAGGATTTATCATTCAGTACCCATTAGATTTTAAATGGCTTCACGCACACGGGCATTATTTTTTTTTTCCCTTTGAGAATGAAACATGGGGAAGAATCAAGGCATTTAAGGGAACATTTCTTAAAGGGGACGTCGGTGGTGGTGGTCTTCTGGTGGTGGGTGACGTGGTGGTGGCTGTTTTTATTGAATCTTCCTCTCTCCTGGTGACTTGAAGCATGTCTCTGCTGCCTGGAAATACCCTTAGTTCGTCATTGATCACCTAAGGAAGCGATGTAAAAATGAATTCTGTGCCGTTTGCTTGCTAAAGCAGCAGCCAAGTGCTACCTACCCTCAGTATATGAAGCCCGCTTTCCTTTGACCTATTGTACGTGTTTTGCGTGTTGTAAGTACTCTGTGCTGGGCTCTGAAGCCTGCTCATACTGCGAAACATCCAGAAGGTTTTCCGAATGGTTAATGCCATCCTAGGTGAGACGCGCTTTTTGTTTTTGGGAACTTCGTGTTATCTTATCTTTGCCTTTCCTCTCTGGCAGACCGTGCCCGTGGTGCCTGCTGTGATATCTGCCCGTTTGCACCAGCTGGGCAAGAACTTGAGGAACCAAAAGCATCTTGGCATAAGCAGGGTGACCTGCAGTTGTGTCCCTGTGGGACTCGGGACTGGGAAGAAACAAAAATAACTGAAGGACGTCCCCCACTGTAGAGTTGCCTGAGGTGTTTGAATAGACAAGTGCTCTCTTCCTCCCTGACCCCATAATATTGTTACAGGAATACCAACATTCGACGTGGAGCTTGGAAGCACATTACTTGTTAGAAACGTTTTGTTCCACTCTCTTTGCTGTTAAAGGGGTCTGTTTACACGACGTGGACACACAAATACTTGCACTCATCCTTCTCGCACAAAGAACCAGTTTGCTAATTGTTGCTCTTCCTGGCTTTTGTGAATAAATAACGTCAATTTTAGCTCTGATACTACCCGCGAGGAAAAGGTGTCACCAAAATCGGTGATTCTTGATACTACCGCTCACTACAAATGTGGCCCTCTCGGATAAAGTTTTCTTTCGTACACGTTTGGATATCGTCAGCGCGGTGGGCTTGGAAGGGAATGACGGGGTTAGTGCGTAGTGGCTGCAGAGCAATTCTCCCAGGCAAATTCAAAACCTCGCTGGAAATATTTCACTCTCGATGTTTCTCCTGTGAGCGGAATACTGTGTGCACTCCTGTGTGTGTGCTACTAGCGATGTGTTACAGCGTTTCCAGAATCTTTTGAAACTTCGGGAAGGAAGTATGTGTTACCCCGGCAATAGTCTGTTTCCTTTCTTAGGTTTTATTTTGTTTTCCTAGCTCGCCTGAGTTACTATCAAACACATCTTTGAACCACAGACACCTACTTAGCTGTAGGTACTACTGCCTCATTCTTCCCTCCGTCACACTTACCTACTCTCTTGGGTGCACCTCGTGCTAACGTATGCCTAGGAGCGCTGCTGAACGTCAGCTCTTCCTTTTAGAGGTCTAGAAAGATCTTATATGGGGGCTTTAGGTTACTAGACCCTACTGTTTGCTCCGTATCAACAATCGCGACTAGATGAAAGTGTGGAGAGAGACTACTAGGGCACTGTATGGTACCCATGCCCTCTTTTCTTCTTCATGCTTACTGCCGTTTGTACTGGATTGATTCCAGACTTGTAATATGATGTCCGGTATCGGCTCCGGGGACGCGTGTGTGTTATAAAAGAGAGGGAAGTTAACCATAAGCGAGTTGTGTTTCTCCATGTCAAAATAACTTGTATGGACACACTTTTGCAGATTCCTCCTCAGAGAAGGGAGCCCATTGCTGACAGCCTATGACCTGGAGAAGCGGAGACCAAAGGCTGCAAGCGAGTCTTGTAACTTCAGCATTCTGTTTTGCTCTGGTGGTTCGGGGTTTTTTTTTTTTTGTTTTTGTTTGGTTTGGGTTTTTTCCCCTTAGCTCCTTATCTCTTGAGGGCATGCTATTTATGCCCGGTGAAATCCCTGCGAGGACAATAGGAAAGCGGATCATACAGGCTAGTGATCCTCGGGATCCAGTTAAACTCTGCTGGGAAGCGTTATTGCCCTTTGTTCTGAAGATGCCGTTTGTGCAGCCGATGAGAAGCTGTGAAAAAGCCTCATGAGAAAAGACGCAGCTATTGAGAGACAGTCACATCTGGTTTGAATGCAAGAGCTTATAAGCCAAAGAGCTTTATGATATTAGTTTGTTTGTTTGTTTGAGAATTATGGTCTTTTTTTTTTATTTGATGCCAGGGAATGATTTGTTGATATACCATCTTGAATTTTGTACTCTCTTTCTTGGTTGTTTGGTAAAAAGGAAACCCGCTTCACGGTTTCAACACATTTGTGTAATGCCAGGCCAGGTAGAATGTGCTTCCTCCCCTTTTTGAGGCAGGGCCAGCTCTCCTTTTGTTTTGTCTCCGAAGTTATAAGAAAAATGTAATGACAGAGTTGTGGTTTTTCTTTTTTCTGTATGTACTTATTTGTATCAGAAGAATTTTAGTGGAAATATTTAACGGTTTTAACTTCTCGGTGCAAATGGCTGTGTATTTCCAAGTTATTCTTGTAATGAAATCGTTGTGTAACTTCTAACCTGAGAATAAAACCTGGCTTTTTAAAAGAAAATGTATTTAGACTATGATATTTTTCAAGAAACGGTGGTGAATGGATGTTTGGCAAACATTACCCGATAATCTGCTTGTAAGACGGTCTCTTCCCTTCAGGCAGGTACCTGAATCTGCTGGGATCACGCCTGAAAGAAGGAACGGAGATTTTTGCACCATGAGGCCACATGAGGTGTCCTGGCTGCTTTCCTTCCAGCTCAGAAGTACTTAATATGAGTTTAAGCTCCCACACAAGCAGCTTGTTGAGCTGTACAAAGACGGAATCATCAGGCCGAGATCGCCTGCGTCTGTCACTTCCGCTTTCAGAACAGGTATTTCCATTCCCATCAATGTACAAAGGCCTGTGCGTCAAAATAATAACCTTACAAGATTAAACACGTTCAGCATTTGATTTTTGGACCCAATGGGGAAGAATCCACGGGAGAGGATTTTTCGGCTGTTACATTTTACAGCAATGCTGCTTTCGCTTACACCGATCAAAGAAACGACACTCCTAACTTATAATACGGACTGGGGAAGAACGCAAGCAAAGCACTGAGCAAACCGGCCTCTGGAGAGAAACTGCTTTCTCATAAACTATTGGAAATTAGAGTTTGAGAACTCCAGTTGAGAATCAGAATTCCATCAGCTACAGAATAAACTCCGGAGTCTCTGTTAAAGAGATAGGAGTTTTTATCTCGGTATGAATTTGGAGCTGGCTTACAGACACTACGGCAGCCGATAGTTTAACCAGCAAACAATATAACCGCGCTGCTCCTGATTAGTGATTTGGCTAATCAGGGTGAGATCATGGAAAATGCTAATGCGGTGCCTTCGGAAAATCCAATTATAATGTACAAGAATTCAATGCGAGCTCTCAGCAGGTGACCAGTGCGGTGGGCAGAGCACCCCGCGCTCAAAGACATCGCGAATCCTCAAAACAGACCAGCTTCTGTGTGCTCGGTGCGGGGGGTGACAACCCCCCGTTTCATTCCTTTCCACTGTTTTCCCCAACTAACCGCAGAGATTTGCGCCTTCCATTCATTTGTGGCGCTTAACTCGTTACCTGACAGCTTCTTGCGAGCATTATCTGGCCCAAGCAGATGATTCAACACGAGCCATTCACAGTAAGAAAATAGAGTTTGCAGGGCTATCGGTTTTTTTGGGTTTTTTCATTTTTTTTTCTTTTCCCCTCCTCTGTTTAGTCACAGGCTTTTAATGTTTGACTGGCTTAGGCACAAGACTGTAAATCTTGACTCACGCAGATCCTAATCACGCTAAATTGTCGGGGGGGGGGGGGCTATTCCTTGTATTACACGGTAGAGAATTTGTATCTCTTAAAAACCCACATAAAATGCCTGTGCGGTTGGTTTCTCCTCTTGATTTTCTTGTAATGACGGATGTTTCCCAAATGCGGGTGCTGTCGTCTATTTGAATTAGCGTGGTCAGACTCAAACACCCCCAAAGGATACGCTTTTTGCAGTGACCCAGACAAGTTTGAGGGAGCGAGTTATTTTAGTTAAAATCAACCGTAGTACTCCTAACAGTACAGTTCCTTCATAAGGCTTTGCCGAAACTGGGTATCAGCACTCCCAGTTCTTCCCATGGCCTTTTAAAGAACTTTCTGGCTTATCCCGACCTTTGTAACGTATTTTATTTTCCTAACGCCCGCCAAATTTTCCACCTGATTCTGTCTATTTAGCTTTCTCCGATATTTTTGGGTGTCAGTTGGCAGGCAGACTGATTTCACAGTAAGGCCTAATGTGTTTGTGAAAGGCCTTTTCTTTTTTCCTTCCTTTTCTTGTAGGAACCTCTCAGGGTTTGGGAATATTGGAATTCCTAGGCACGCTGCAAGAGGAGCAGTTAATATACAGAGAGTAACTTTCTTTTCGTACCGGACCAGGCACTCATTTGAATATACAAACCTGTAAATGCAGTAATGAGATACAGCCGCAGTTTGTGGGCCCTCCCCGATTTCCTCTCTCACGGTGGCTTGAGGAAACAAAACAAGCATAAAGGGATTTTCCGTCAAAAATTTTCAGCACTTTAAGGCGATGTTTTCACTCGTCCAGCAGAAAGACCAAGGTGTCCTGCATCGACGCTGGCCAGTCTGCCCACCAGGCGAGCCGCATCGGGAACGTGTGGCTTGTATCCCTGGGCGACCGGCTCAACTGCCATATTACAAATGTTTACGAGGTGATGAACCTTTAGGTATACGGTGAGGAACTGACCCATAACGAAGATGATTACTCAGCGTGTTACAATGAGGTGGGGAGGGGAGGTCCAGGCCTCGGTCGTGATCAGCCCTTGGAAAGCCTGATTACTTCTGGTGGGAGCATGCACGTCGATAACGTGCTTCTACAGGTTTTAAATTGCGAGTTGTGACACCTATTGGACACACAAAACTTTAATAAAGAACAGATTTCCAGAGAACGTTTTATGTATGTTTTGGCATGGGTTTCTGTAAGACTTTTCTTCTGAACTGAACTTTTTCCATTTGGTTGCAGTATTATATATTGACCGCGTTGTGGAGAAATTTTCATTTTTATGAATGAGAGAGAGTCTTCATCTGGCCAGTTAAATTATCTGCTCACAGTATTATTTTACATTGTTTTCAACACAATATGCTGGATTCACTAAGTGATATTTTGATTACCATAAAAGTAATTATCCAACATTAAAATAGGAGCACGTTTGAACAACTCACGGAGTCATTGACACAAATGAGGTACCTAAAAGCTTGGGGTCTTTGGGGAACTTTTGTCCCTTTGTCCCATCCTTTTTTCCTTTTTTTTTTTTTTTTTTTTTTTTTTTTTGGGTGTAGCTAGTAGATGCGACACCAGCATTTTGCTGACTTAAAGTTTTTTGGTTTGATTCACCCCTGTTTTCCTTCCCAGGTATTTTAAGCTCTGTGCCTTGTCAAAAAAGTTTGTTGTTTTAAACCGCTCTTTTTTCTTCTGATGGCCTGAAGTGCCTTTTCTATTTATATAGATTTTATATTTCAGTGTATTTTCTGTTCTATTTCTATAGATATTTCTTTCTACTCTCATACATACATAACAGGTGGCGTGATATGAAGATTTCATTGGTGATAAGTAAATTGTCTGTCTATAAGTCACGGAATAGCATCCCTTCCTAGTCTCCGGCAAAAGCTGGGAGCAGTTACAATTGCCTCAGAAATTCTAGATACCAGAGGAAGTGGATTCGTGATAACGCCGTAGGTGCCCCAAATCCACACCTACGCTACCCTATAATAGGAAGGCTAGATATCACAGCTGAGGATGATTTGCTAGATTGCGTGCTAAATCTTGGATCGCGTGACTGTCCTCCTTGAATCCATTCACCAATTCTTTTTTATCTTTTACTGCACCAATATTAGATTTCTTGTCCAAACAATAAACCTTCTGTTCTCGTTCATCTCCCAGATGATAACGTTTCACACTCTCGGTCTCTCCCAGTTTCTTATCTTTCTTCTTGCCTTCCAGAGCATGGCTTTTGTGTCCTATATGAGATGATGTTGCTGTTGTGGAGTCTTCAGCTTCTGCCTGCCTTCCTTCCAATCGTTCCTGTAACCCTACTTCCCAACTTCTTCTCGGTATGATTGATTTCTAAACCTTCTTTACTTGTAATGGCTTTTTTGAATTCTGGCATACCATTCTTTTAATAATGTCTTTTAATAATACCTAGGAGAAGGTCAGAGCTTTGTTTTCTAGATCCACTGGCAAGGAATGCTATTCCGCAATCCCATAAGGGGGATTAATGTGTTATCTACTGCTATGCAAAGTGTTACGTTATTATATATAGTCTCAGGGATTACAGGAAGAACACATCATCAATGAAAATATTTACTTCTGAGATGAAATGAATTACATAAATAGTAGAACTGGAAAATCACGGTGAATGCTGTGGATGCAAGAATGCGCTGTACCCTTTGGCTCTGGTTCCCACACCCAAAGGCTTGCACTTCATTAGCTCCATGTCATACTCCAGCTTCCTCCCTCCCAGTCATTGCTCTGTCAGCATTTCACTTTCCGTGACAACTTGTTTTGGGGGGGAATTAGGATTTTGAGATGTTGAAAATTTCTGGTCTTCACCCCCCCTCTCCCTTTCTGTAGTCTAGAATAGAATGAGAAAAAGCTGGTGTCATATGCCGTTACCTTTCGGTCAAGCAAGCTCAGCTACTCCAGCTTCCCCTATTCTTCCCCCTATAACAGACTGGGAATGCAGCACACACTAATGAGCTGGAAATTCTGCCTTGCCCATACCACCCTGTGCTGAGCACAGAGAGTATTTCTAATCGGGTTGAAGTTCTCTCTCTTGTTTAAAATAAATAAATAAATAAATAAAAAATCCTCCAGTTTAAAAAACGTTTTTTGTGTTTTAACTTTGTTATGAGAATGACAGAAGGATTTGCCTGAGTTTTGCAGATGCAAGTTTAAAGGTCTGTAAGACACCATGGGGTGGAAAGTATTTTTTTGATTAATAAAACGCTTTCCCACCAGGAGCCAGGATGCTGGCTGATGCTGTGTTTTCACTTACGGCAGCGACAAGCCTTGCTTCCACCTGCCCTATAAATGGGGAACACCCAGGTGCTTCCTGTTCAAGGGCTGCTGATGGGAGAGCGAAGAGTCCGCGCCGGCCACCGACCGCGAAATGGGCTGGTGGTGGTGAGAGCAGGGCTGAGGGCAACGAGGGCAGGCAGGTAGGGTTTGTGATGGGGCACGGTTCCCGAGGCAATCTGTCGCTGGCTGTAGGAGTTCAGATCTTGCAAGACCGTAGATTGCGACTTCGTTGGTCTAATATGAGGTGTCAGACCAACGGGGGTCTGGGGGGTCTTCCCGTGTCCAAGGGAAAGGATTTGGAGAAGGGAAATCTCGTGGAGCGAAGGCAGGATGCGTGCCACTAATGTTTGTATCGCATGACCTGATTAAGAGAGAAGTTACAGCTTTGACGGAGGGTAAAGCACCTTTGTCAGCATTTTAATCATCAGGTTGGTTTCTTTCATTTAATTATGTGGTTTAGTTGAGAATAGAGAGGGAGATGTTTCCATTTTCTTGCAGGAAGCTTTCATTTTCTGCCTTTCTGTGTTCAGGCATCTGGTATCTCAGCTCTTAGTCGCGTAAATCCCAAGTTAATCCATTTAAAGCAATGGCATTACCCTGTGAAGCTGGCAGATGCGTAGGTTCTTTGCAAGTTATTCACAAAACCCACTATCTCTTTGACTAAATACAGCAGTCACATAAAACTGTTACTTGAGGCCTAGGCACAAAGCACCAGCCAGATTATTTCCCTATGCTAAAAGCTGGGAAAGAGCTGCTGCTTTGCTGAAGATTGAAAGAAGAGCTGGCCTTTTTGTAATTCCTGTTCTTTTCCCCTCTTTCTCCGCAATGCCAGATTTGCAGCCTGGCCTTTCTAGTCGTGACCCAGCATGGAATCTGTAGAAATAAAGCATCAGAAGAAACAACCCTGGTTGCGTTGAATGGAAGGACCAGCAACGGTACCAGAAAAACACGGCCATCGACACCAAAGAGCAGGACGTTTCAAATAAATGACCTGTTCAGACACCAAAACAGCTTTAGAGGGGCAGTGAATCTCCCGGTGTTTTCAGCTTCCTTTTAGGAAGGAACATTATGGCTGTACAGGAGAAAAGCTGACCTGGTATAAAAACGCCCTCTTAACATTGGCAGCAGCAAGGGAGTAATTACTTTATTCCCTGTTATAATTCCCCTGTGCTCAAGAGTTAGTTGAGGGTGGGGGTACCAAATGGGACTCGGAGCCGCCGGTGATGTACTTGCCCTAGAAGGGAAGGGAACTCACTAAAATCGGGTTTGAGGCATGAATGTTGCACCGCAGTTAGCTAAAAGCAGGCTTGAGTCTGGCTGCAAACGCCAGGAAAATTGGTTGCTCGCAGGGATTGTTCCTAATCCTCAATCGCGACAATTAAAATTCAAAGCGCGTGTCTGACGCCGTTATCTCGCTCTTCGTGTCTTCCGAAGAGACATCTGACTCCCCTGAGGATTTGGGTGGGGTTGGGTCAGAGCGCTGCTGCCGCTGTTCTATTTCTGCCTGATAAATTAATAACTCGGGACTTCGGAAGACAGCTGAGAAAAAAGCTGCAAAACCAGAAAACCTCACCGCCCAATCCAACCCACGGCGTTACCGGGTGACCTCTGTGAACCACAGTTCTGCATTACAAGATACCTGTTGGGCAACCAGAGGGGGGGGGGGGGAAGAAAAAAAAAAAACAAAACAGAAAAAAAGAAGGCAATTGATCTGAATGTGCTGTTAATTTAATAGTATTCCCATGGGGAGCCTTAGACAGTGCTACTATTCACATAACTTCCCCACTGTTCCACAGATGCTTGTGACAGGCTCCACTTTTCACGCGCGTTCCTCTAAAGTCCTTTTCTTCGGAGTCACAGCAAACCGTCTATTTGTATTTTATGAGTCAAACGAGGCTTATGGAAAGCAGAATTCCCACTGGAAGTGAACTGAGGAAGGTGGTGCCGTACCTCCAGGAAACTTTTCCAAATAATTGAATTCTTGTTAATGGAAGTTTTTGCTTTGATGAATGCAAACATTCAAGCTGTAGCATGTTGTGAGGCTCTCTGTATCCGAAAGCACAGATAAGAGACGTGGGAAAGGCAAACAAAAAAAAGCTTTGAGCAGTACCAGGGAGGGGGAGGATATTAATAAGGAAGGAACATCCCTTACGAGTTTCTTGTTTGTTCTGATTCATTCAGCCCATTCCGCCCAGTTTTATTTAGTTTCTGTATGCAAACATCACCACTCTCTATAAAGAGCAGTATCTCATTTTGGTTTAGAACAGCTTAATCTTACGAAGATTGTAAGCCTTTCTTCATCTGAGAAGAAAACGAGACCGACATTGCACCTTGATTTATGTATGCTACTGAGGCGTTAACGCTGACACGACGCTTCACGAGTACCAAGCGGATGCCACTCATCTTGGTCAATCATTCTCAAAAACATTACATTTCAGTTACAGGCATCTAAATCTCCATTAAATTCTTCAGGCTACGTTAAACTTCTACAGATTGGTCCCTGAAATTCCGTAGACTTCTGCCTCTGAAGTCACCGTAGAGCCAGGCTGGTTCTGGCTTTGCCGAACTGCACGGATTTTCCTTGCTCTGTAGGAAAAACGCGGGTAGATAAGTCAGGTTCTTCCGCATCGGGACTGTTTGTGCAGGTGGGTGACATTCGCGCACGCGTGAACGTGTCCCAGTTTGTGCTCACGTGAGTACTTTCACATTTATATTACATACGTAGAAACAAGTGTTCAGCTATGAAGGTTTGGCTGTAAGAGCTAAATATATAAATATACGTGCTCTTTCCTCTAGGAAAGAGATCTAGCAGCGTTGCTAAAACTTTTAAGCTGGCCATGTAACAAAAGTTGGTATGCCGTGTCCCCGGACGAGAGCGTTGCAGAAAGAGAAAACGAAGATTTCTTTTTCACCTGGAGTTCAAGCGTCACCAGCTCTAATTTTGAAGTCTTCCCAGGCTGAGAAGCTTTGCCTGCGTTAATGATGCATTGTACGCAGGGCTGCCAGAGTCCACTCCCGGCCACCACGCTTGCTTTCTCAGCACCGCCTTTCTGTTTATCCATGGGTGAGGGAAAAGTGCATTTCCAGTGATTTCTATTTGCACTTATAAAAGAGTACGTGGGGTTTACTAGAACAGTTTAATTGGGCTCCAAACTGCTCTGTCCCGCTCACAAAAGCGTGCTGTTGTTCCACTTCTGTTTTTTCCTTTTGGGGTGAAGGGCCTCCAGAGCTAAACCGCCATCTCCTCTCTGCCCACCGGCCGTGGAAAGGCCGGTGCTGCACCTTTGTGAACGCCGCTGGAGTGAGGACAGGCAGCGGACACCTTTCCTCTCCTTGGCATCCTTCACCCAGTGGCATGGGGTGTTTCGGCAGGAGGGAGAAGGTCGGTGCCTCTCCAGCGGAGCTGTGCTCATGGCCAAGAGGAAGGCTGGTGTTGTATGAAATGGCATCATTTTAGACAAGCCTGAAAAACCACTCCTGGCAATTTAAACACCTTTTCTTGGTAGTGAGAAAGTACGGTACAAAAACTGGCTGCTGCAAAGGCTTCCCAGGCCATTCCCTCAAGTCACAGAGCTGGTTTCCGTTGTGCTCTTCATTACAGGGAGTGGATGATTTTTTAGGAGTTCCCAAACACGGGTATGGCTCTGCCTTACCTTGCACGGAGGGAAGGGGCCTAGGCAGAACAGGTCCATGCTCTTCGCCTGCTTTCCTACGGAGCGGTGTTTATAAAGCTGTACTGACCACACGCACCCGTGTACCTGCGAGCGCATGCATGTGTCCGCCAGGCCTTCCCAGTGACTTTGTAACACCTATGAAAGGTCATCTTTGCCAGCTTCAGTCAAATGTGGTAGAAAGCCAGCAGGTCTCAAGGGTGTTGGCTTCCTAGAGGTGGGCAGGTAGGAGGTAGGGGAACCTCTTAGTTCAAGAAAACCTCAGTGCGAACTCCAGGCTCATTAGACATCAGAGAATCCGCACAGGACCTCAGCCAGGTGAGACCCGTCCCTAGGAGACCCGGTTTCAGCGACCCAGGGCCACGCTGCCTGTCCAATCTCCATCCCTGGTCCCACAAGTTGCGGAGCCGGTGAGATTTTTCTGAGGGAGAGAGGCGGGCCGTAAAGACTGAACACAGGATGTGTATGTTATGCACTGTGGACGCTCAGATAATTACGCCATTAGTGCGATGTTTTTCTTGATATTACAGTCTACGTGATCTGAATCTCGCAGGGCTAGGCAGGCGATCACCTTCTGCCTGAGCGGTTATACTACAGACCACGCACACATTTTTCTTTTGTGGGTGTTGTTTCCATTAGAGTATTGTGTTTCATACTCTTCATTTTGTGTCGGGACAGCTGTCTTTCAGAAGGCTGTCTGATAAAGCCAGGAAAGGCAGATAGGTGGGTAAAAGTGATCAATCTTTATTTCCATTACGGTCGTATAACGGAAGACGAGGTTACGTAAGGTTACACTCACGTAACATGAGAGGTTGGTTTTCCAGTGTTCCCAGTTGGCTCGTGTTTCAGTGAAAGAAAGCTCCATCTTTATTCAGTGCTCCGAAGTTGTTTCACAAGGGGAGTGCGTACCAAAATAGGGTAACCTCACGTATAAAGTTAAGCCTGGTACATCCCTCTATTGAGGGAACTGAGGCTTTTATATTCCATATTTTTGGTAGTCGTTCATTGATGAATTTGTATGTCGGTAGAACAGTAAAGTAAGAACGTAAAATGTCAGCAATACGTGTGTGTATTCAGGTACGCGCACGTAAAAATCAGGGCACGTTCCGGAGATGGAATACAACCTGTTTTCATTAGCGGGTTCTTTGCCTGGCTAAGGGTATCAAAATATAGTCACTGCTGTACAGACTCCTCTCTGCTTTGGAGACCATAAAATTCTTCAAACAGCTGTCGATGTGACTTTACGCTGGGAAGGAGCTTTATTGCTTCTAGAGGGCATGAGCACACAGAACATAGGACGTTTGTAATCCAGATCCAGGCCACTTCAGAGGAAGTCTGTAATGTCATTGATAAAGCAGGAGAACGTTGTAAGTTAGTGCATGATAAATGAGTAGATGGGCTGGCAGCTAATCTGGACAAAAAATCCAAATGTCGTTCTTGATGTCAGACTGAAGTTGGCGCAGCTGAAGAGCTTCGAGGCTGGTCTTCCCTTGTTTCAGCAATGGGACTTTTGTGGACTTACTTCCGTGACGTGGTCATCATCAGCTTGATGGTTTCATAGGGAAACCACGCTGTCTTCTCCAGAAAAGTGGGACGTAATACGCAGCACCTGAGGATGCTGCCTTGTCTGTGTAGGGCCAGACATTTTCGGAAGGGGCGTCGCGTTGCCGTGGCTAAGCTGTAGCTGGTGCTAATGCTGTCTCCCTCTTCAGTTCTCTGTCATCCCATTTCTTTCTTGACAGGAGCCAAATAGCATTTGGAAACAAATGTGCTGCTTCTTGTCCCATTTTCAAAGATTACGAAGGCGATGGGGAAAACGAGTGTCTTCTGAGCTGTATGTTTCCTGGTTGGCTTTCGCTTGGTTTTACAATGCTGCTTGCTTTCCCTTTCTCCTTGCTGAGCCAACACTCACGAATCTTAGAAAGCAACCCCGCACACTTGAAAGACATGTTCTCTCAGCGCCGCTGGGGATATTCCCAGGTAGGGGCTGTCCTGACTTCTGGGGACTTGTCCTTGGCACAGCTGATAGCATCAGCTCTCGGTTGTACGTGAAGGCACCGCACGACTGTGCCCTCTCTGCCCGCGTTAGCTGGTTAACACCGCGCAAACACTCCGTGTATGGTGTGATGGAGCCCTTTTCTCTCCCGCGGGGTGCACGTTTGCCACAGGGACCTCCTTTTCCAAGTTTGGATTCTGATTATCCCCAGAAACATTAGCAAAAGAGGAAGGAGAATTAAAAAAAAAAAAAAAAAAAAAGAAGACCTACCCACGGACCCTAGGAGAAAGTAGGTTCCAGTAAGAAACCTGGGGCTTGTGAAATTTTTGCCTGCATGTTTCTTGTATCCGGTGCAAGAGTTTTTTAAGCAGTGATCTGAGTAACGTTCCTCAGAGCCTTCGGGCATAGCAGGTCACGGCATTTACAGGTAATAAATGCTGGTTCTGCGTGGAGGGGTGGGAGAAGAAACTGAGGTCAGAAAATATTTCATTGGCTTTGACGGAAAACCTTACAGCTGGTGATGAGAAAAAATAAGTATTTTTAAGCAAACAATTCCCTTTGGAATAGTAGTAGCCCAAAAGTGCTTCCAGCCACTTAGTTCAGGGGTGCTCTTTCTACTCTGACTCTGTTTTAGTTGCCTCCCTGTGTTCCTCCAGCTGGTGGTGTAAAAAGGAGAGAAACGATTAAAGAACTGTATCCCGTCAATTCTTCCTTGGCCCATACGGCTTCCGTAAGCTCATTTGCACAAATTTCTTAATGTCTTGAGGCAAGCTCTCCCATGGGCTTTCCTGAGGACCACACACAGTTCTTTTCTTGCATTTTTCTGTTAATTGCCCATCTTCTAACAAGCAGTCCTTGCGCTTATCAAGTCGCAAATAGCTTCTTTTGAATAGCTCTGACGTGCTTAGCTACAAGGAAACAGAAAGCACCTCTGTTGTGCCTCCTGCTCCTCCCGACATACGACTACTACGGAAAAACCAGACCAATTAGTCGGGCTTGTTGACTACACACACGCGTCTGAGGCTATGGGCAAGCCGTTTGCATGGCCATATGAATCCTGCTACCCTGCCCGATTTCCGGAGGCTCCTACAAGAGACAGCGCAGTGGGTGCTGCTGAAGGCAAAGGAGTTAACGTGCGTTCCCACGTGCTGTATTCTTTAGTCAGAGACAAATTTCTGCTGTTATAGAAGACGTTGGGTTTTGAGCTTTGCATGATTGTGTTCTATATCATTTCGATCTTGCGTGGTTTTAAATTTTGCTTTCCTGGCCAACGCAATTTATGACAATTAACTTTTAATCTTCTACATTGGCCTTTATCATTTATTCAGTTGGGATGGGAAGCAATTATAGATCTTTGAAAGAGATGTCCTACTTAGACTCAGCAAAATATCTTTAATGGGATCCGGTGTTTAGTAAGAGAGGATTAAAAGCTATGGTAACATCCAAAAGTGCAAACTTGGGAACTTTTGTCATTCCTGAGCTGTGCTGTCTCCCATCCATGCAACTAGGTGCAGTATCTGGAGAAGGTGCTGAAGGCTCAGGGCTTCTGTCACTGGTTTGCTGTGTGACCAGAAACAAGTCCCACCTGGCTCAGTTTCTTTTCTAAAGAGTCACCTAGTGCCATCTGGGATGCCACCGGGTATCCCAAACACCTGCAGATACAGTACTGGGCAATTGGAGGCTTATGCCCTTCAGTATGGGCAGCTGTGGCCAAATGGGGCCCCCAGAGATGTCTCAGAGGGTGCTAGGTGCCTCTCTTCAGGAAACTGAAGTAGCTTTTAGTCTCCCTGTGTCTTGTTTTCTCCATCAGTAAAGACTGTGGCGCTGGTTGCATGAGGGATGCTGTAAGGCTTGACATCGGAAAATACATTTAAGACAACTCCGTAGGTTGTTTTCAGAGCACAGAAAGTCAGGGACTCTCTCGCTGACACAAATCTGGTTACGGCTTTCTTCTGTGAGAGCGGAACAGCTGAGCAGGGTGAGCTTTCACTTAGTCGTCCTTTGAACGCGCAGCCAGGGTGGAGCAAAGCGAAACCAACTCTGTGGCAAGGTGCTGACGAGCGGCCCTCTCAGTTCTCCTTCGAGGGCTTCCGTAGCTCTGGGTTTGACGCTGAGGACCCAAATCCATCCCCTGATGTAGATTATGGCTGAAATTCCCACGTGTCATTGGGGCACCTGCATTTGGCCCTGGGAGGGCTGGATGGGATGCTTCGACGTTTTGGGAAAGTCCACCAGATGGAGCTCTTGTTTGAGGGATAAAGCTCCGTCAGGCCGCAGAAGCTGAGAAAATAGGACATAGACCTCGGTTTTGTTGGATTGTTTCACGTAGCGGGGTTGAATTGAGCAAGCCTGGCTTCCCCAGCGCTTGCTTTTAATGGGAAACGTTCGATGCTAAGGATGCGGAAAAAGGAAATGTATTTTTGTGGCTAGAAGTGCTTGAAGCTTTCACCGATGTTTTCATTTTCTTGTCGCTGGCTTATTTTGCAGAACTATTTCAGCACTTATTCCCTCAAATCTTTTCGTCCCTTAGTATGCTTCCCGTATTTAATTATAATAATTACATCCCTTAGCTATTAAACCCATATAAAACCCAAAGCACCGTAAAACTTGCTTACTGGTTTAGGGGAAAAAATTATACGATTGGGGTGTGAGAAGGAAAAGTTTTCGACCTTAAACTTAGTTACCTAAAACACAGCTAATAAAACTTTGGAGTGTGGCAAAGAAAGCAGAACTAAGTGTGTCTTAGTCTGTGAAGCTTTTTGAAAGATGTAATCTGTGAATTCAGAGGTTCGGCTTCACGCCGTTGCCACTGGGACTGCGCTCCTTTGGTCTGCACGTCACCTCTCAGTTTTGTGCCTCAAAAGCTTTTACAAACACATTTTTTAGGAGACCGTTTGTTATTCGTGCAATCAAACAACTGCGCTAATACATCAGAGAGCAATGTAAACGCTCTGGCTACGAGGACGTTAGGCTTATCTTCAACATGGGTGGTACGAGCGCCGATGAGCTTTGGCCCCTGCTCCATGCAGCGTGAGGTAGTAATAAGCCGTGTTCTTCGTGGAGAGCAAAATATCACGAATTTCACCTTCTAATGAGACAGTCAAGTCACTGCAGCCCACCTCCATTCGGCATAACGCAACGTGGCTGACGGCACTGGGGACATCCTGGGGGCAACGTAGAGCTGAATTTGACTCACTGGCTATTGGATTTATTTTAAGCTCCACCAACCAACCAAAAAAATGTGTTCATACCCAACGGCCTCTGGTTTCAGACAACACGAAGCAGGCCTACTGCCTCGTACCGTGGGACTGCTGGGTTTGTGAGACGAAAAACAGTCAGATGGTCTTTTATTCTAAATCACGTAGGGTGAGCTTCCCTTCAATAATGTCTTTAGAAGAACCGTTTTGTAGCTCACCATCCTACTCTGTTGTTGCCTGGAGCTCTCCTCTGCTCTGTATGAGTGAATGCCAGCGCACAAAACGTCGCTGCTAATTGCTGGGTACACTTGGTTAACAGTTAACGTAGCTGGATGTGTACTTTAAGTGCTGTGTGGCGGCTAGTTTTAGTTTTACAGTAGCCTGACATTGCACCGTGCTTAATTCAACCTCTTTTTGTCTCGGCACAGCCCGTAACGCAGGCTTGGAAAATGGACGAAGTTGAAACCTGGGGCTCCCCAGAGGAGAAAGGTCAAGAGTTCGTTTCCTCTTTGGCCCTTATCAGTACGGATGAAATTTTAGCTCAGATGTATTTCAGATGCTTCCAGCAACGGTGTCGTCTGGTCAATGGCTGACAGTTTCCCTTTTGCTCTTTCTTTCTTTCTTAGTGCTTTCTGTCTATTAAGTAAATTGCATATTCTGATTTCCTAGGGCTCGTGGGTGTCTGCTGATTAAATACACTCAGGGACATGGGTCAACGCTTATTCGGGGCTATTAGATCAAGAGAGAGCCATGCCTACTCTTATGTGCTGTAAATGTACAAAAATGCTCAGAGTTCTGAGCATCTTCACGTTACACTCGCCTTGGAATCTTACAGGAAAGTCCAAAGGGAAAAATTGTTGTCATGAGGGTGATTCGGGTGTTCCTGCTGAGTAGAGTTTCTAATATTTACATTTTTTTTTCTTCTCGTCATTGGTTAACCAGAAGAGAAAGACATCTCGGTCTTGAAATGGCAGCTGAGGATATCGAAGGCTGGTCTTCACCTTGAGGGAGGAAGGAGAAGAAGGAGGAGGAGGAGGAGGAGGAGGTTGACGCCCTGGATTTTTCAGTGGCCTGGAAGGAATGAGGACACGACAGACTCCCCTTGTCTGTCCTACAAATCCTTCTCAGTCAGGTGTCATCAGATGAACCCAAAAGCAGTTGTTCAAATCGGTTCTAGCTTCCTGCCACGTAAGTTGGAATCTTTTTACTTCAGGTTGGTACTTAAGGGTCCTCAAATTCCCAGTTACCATCACTACTTTTGCACTGAGGTTTTATGAGGAGCAGAACATCCTGTTTACCCCACGTGCGTGCAGAAGCTCTATCTATAACTGAAGTTTAGGGCATACGAAGCATTAAATAAAAAATAAAAAAAAAAAAAAAGTGTTTAAGTCCAAGTACCATTTTGGAACAGCCGGGGAGAGAATTTGTTGCTCCGTTGTGTGAGTGTGTGATACTGTGGTCAAAAATAGCGACTTGAATAAACATGACATGTCTAAAACGATTATTCTTTGAAGACAGGAATATAACAAGAACTTGGGTCTGTGGGAACACCTAGGCACGTAAGAATTAAAGGGTGCGTGTTCTAGATCAAAGTATCCTATACTTCATAATACGTCTAATTATCGTACCATTCTCCTTTATTAAATCCGTTTGTTTTAATTAGAGAAACAGATATTTTGCATCAGAGTTCAAGGGATCTGTTGGGCACTTGAGATTAAATCAATGGTTTGTGAACAATTTTATCTGGAAAGCAGATTAGATTATTTAAACGATGCAAAAGGGCATCATCTTTCCCGGTAGAATAAAGTTATGATTAAGAAATAATGCTTGGAGCATGAGAGCTCTGCTTGTTATTATTTTTCACTGGCAGTTTCGGGATTTTACAGTGAAATAGTTCATCTTTAATCTGGTTTGATGATATTCTATTAAATTTGGCAAAATAAAGCAAGGGCTACAGTAGTGTCTAACAGCAGGTGTTTTCCAATGCCGATACGGGAGATGCCAATGCCGGCTACTCGGACCGTATTTGAGATTTGTGTTTTATTTTTGTGCTGTTGGAGCAAAAAAAAAAATCAAAAAAAAATCTTGTTAATCAGTTCATAAAACAGTAGGATTAAAAAGAACGCGCTGGAGGTGTAAAACAGTCAACACCGAGAGATTTTTAAAGATTAGTTCAATAAATAAGACATAATTGGATAAAATAGGCAAGTAATGAGTCAAGGGCAGCCCCAATGTGTAATTTCTCGGGGTCAGCAGCAATGCGTCCGTTTACACCGCAGCTGGGTAAAGCCTAGAGGGCACGTAACAGGGTGTCACGAAATTGCATTAACCACGCTCCGCCGTCGAGGTGTCTTGTTTTATCCTTCTCTCACCAGCCCTTTTAAGTGACGCAGGAGAAACACTGAGTTAAATCACAAGCTGCACGCCAACCGCTGCACGTGCTTTTGATTTTTCTCAAGGGTAGGTGAAAGAAAACGTCTAGTATTAAAACAAGAAACCGTAACTGAGGCACGAAGGGAGCCGGTGGAGTGCTTGCAAGGACGCTGGTGGCTCTCGGTGGAAGCGTGCCGGGCGGCGCGTTGGTCCTGGCCTGTCTGCCCGCCCGGGCAGCGCTGGGCGAAGCAGCGGCACGCTCGGGAAAGACACTCTCACGGGGTGGTGGCGTTTTCGCCAGCCCTGAAAGGCTGTCGCCTCTCACACCCGCTTGCTGCCTAACGGGCAGAAGGAAAACTCTACCTCTTGCTCGGGTGAAACCTGCAGCTCAACCTCGGGCGAGCAAAACCTAGTGAGCAACATCGGTGTTTCTACCGATAGCAGGAGCATCATCTCCATGCTTACGGCAAATCGGTTTGGGTTTTATGACTTACCTTCATGCCGTTGCTGCTCGGGCTCCACCTGGGCATTTACGCGATGCTCCGCTGGGGAAGGCGGGAGCAGCCACTGAGCCAGATGCTTCCCAGGTGCCTCTGGAGGCCCCTGGTGCCCAGCCCAGCCCTCTTCTGAGAGAGCGAGCGCTGTGTCGTGCTGCAAAACAAAAACCTATCGTGGCCTACGAGGCCTAATTGATTGATAAGCCTGGTTCAGCATCTCAGTTTCTGAGGTTAATAGATAAAGATACCCTTTCCCCCGCAACAATTGTTGATCCAATGGATTACTGATAGCAGATCTTCAGATATCTGCGTCACAAGGAGAACCACATAATTGGGTGAAAAAAGTTATATGTACACGCAATTAAAGACATGCGTGCAAGCACCCACAGTGTCATCTGTCCTCCATGCCAAACGCACAGCAGCACCGGGCGCTACAATTTGCAATGAATTATTTAGATGATGAATTATCCCTCTTCCTCTCCTCCTAGAATATCCAATTGCCCGTTTCCATTTTTGTTTCGGAAAGATTTATGATTCAGATTTATTCACTGGACAGCTTATTAAACATTTCCTCCTCTTTTTCTCCGTAAGACATAGCACGCATCTTGTTTTCTGGTAGCACCTATCCATCTGCTCTAATAGGGTCTCCCAGCGTGGTGAAACCACGAAGAGCACAATTGTCCGTCCAGACGGTTTACAGTCGCCTTTGTTGAACCAATTACAGATGTTCCACGTTTTGGATATTTATTTGCTCACTTAAGTCAAAAGAGTTTCAGCCCCCAAGTAAACGATCCACAGCTCCAGGCAGAGATCGCAACTGCACGGGAATGAGCGATTTGGTTCTCATCAGTATTTCGCGTGCACCTCTTGAAAGTCATTCTTGCGCCCGTTTTTGCTGGTAAAACTCGGTTCCCCGGAAGCCTTTGAGAGGGGGGAAGGAGAAGATGAGCGCCCCAAGCCAAGCCATTTAGGGGTTTGCCGATCTTCTCCCCCTTTAGTTTCTCAGTTTCGCCGCTGTGGCATAAGGAAGGGCATTTTACAGTCAAAGACTTCTTGCCCCGGATGCGATACGCTGCCGTGCCTGGAACCTGCTCCCGTAAAGACTGTACAAACCCTGAATCGCCTCTGGATTCCGGGGGGTAGCATTTCAATACCGATTTCCTAGGTGCTGGGATAGTACCTGGGACAGTTAAATGGATTTAAAAGGAATCACCTACCCGCGAGAATTTTCCATATTTTGGGCTTGCTTTGTTTGGTTTCCATGTAACTGCCCGCCCTAGTACCTCCCAGGCATTCACGTAATTTTCAGCATTTAAACCCCAAATCCGCCTTCCATATCCATGTTTAATACTTTTGTACTTTGTCAATTTTGAGAACCGTGAGTCTTGTTCTGAAAAGTGTTTCAACTGTTCCTCTGGCTGGGAGTCGCTCCGCTCTGTGCTTTAAGTCACGACTGAGATTTACAGTTGCGATAGGGGCGGAACCGCAAGCGCACCACCCCCCCCCCCCCAAAAAAAAAGAAAAAAAAGAGTTGTCTATACGCAGAGGAGTCGGTATTCACATACCTCGGTAAATAACATCCCCGGGACGTCATCTTGCTTCCCCTGAAATCACAAACAGTAATACCCTCTAAGAACAATAGCACTAAAACTGTCCTTGGGTTAAAAATAATCGGGTTTGCCTGCGTGTGAAGCGCGGAGGCTCGAGAGCTCTTGGGCTGGGTAGCAATATTTTACCTCTAATGACCTCACACCGGAGCCAGCCATTTTTGCAGGCTCTACGGAACACTCTTGTGCCACGAATCGTAGCCGAAGGCAGCTGCCTGCCTTCACCTGAGCACATCCCTCTCTGCTGGCTCCAAAGGCTTGGGGAAAAAAAAAAAAACTAGCGAGATTGCAGCGGGTTTTCTTTACTAATTTGGGCTTTCTTTTTTAGTCAGAGTCTCCCGGTTTTGGATGATTGAGTCTCCGTGTCTTCCGCAGCAGAAGAGGAGCACGGGTAGTTGCCGAGATATTTTTTTATTGAGGTGTTGAAGGCAAACGATCCTCTAGAAGGCGGGATGCTGTGTGCGAATACCAGGTATTTATAGGTTCTCCTTAAACGTGCGTAACTTAATCCTAAACTTCTGTGTCTTTCCTCCGTTCCCCAAACCCCTACCCTGTTTGAAAACGATAAATATAGTTGTGGAACATGTAAAAACAGGGAGGTGAAAACAGAAGGATAACTGGATGGGGGCTCCTGTGGGGCGCTTTTTCTTAAGCCTGGGTTTCTTTTGGTGAACTTAAATTTTTGGAGCAGCCCCTGGGGCAGAGCGCTCGCTGGCTGGCGGTGAGCGACCCCCAGCTTCTCTGCGTAGTTGGCAGAGCGGGAGGTAAGCGCCAGTAAGTAACGCCAATGAGCAGAGGTCTGGACAGCCACGCGTCCCCGAAGACACGAGCTCTTGGGGGCTGTGCCTTCACGGAGGGAAGCCGATTGTCACCCTCCAGAATATGACGATCTGCGTCCCTCCGCTGAGGCTTGGCCGTCAGATTCGCTCGGCGGTTTGCGAGAGGAGGTGGGTTTGATTTTATTTTTTGCTCCCCAAATCTGTTGAAGCGATCACCTCCAGGGGAGTCGCCCCATCAGGCGCTATGGGTAAGGACTTGTTTAAGGCTTGTGCAGCGCTTGACGTTTTTATGACCGATGTGCCGAAAAAAAAAAAAAAAAGAAACGAAGAGGGAGCGGGGTTTGTTTTTAAAGGGCAAAGGATACTTCCCGGCTTTCTGTTGCAGCTCCCAGGTAAGAGAAATGCCCCCCGCTCCCCGACCGAAAACGCAAGGAGGGAGGGAGAAGGTGAGGGGCTGCACACGCAGCTTCGAGACCCCTTTGGCCAAATTGCGGGCGGGCTCAACGAATCCCATTTCTCCCGCATCCCTGCCCATCTCTCCATCGCCGTTGGGATGTTCCGCAGCATTCCCTCAACCCCCCAAACCCCTTCCAGCAGCGGCTGCGTGAAGCGAAGCGGGAGCGCAGACCCCCCCCCCCCCCTTATCTCACAGCGTACCCTGTGTCCCCACCCCCCCCCCACCTCCCTCCTCCGTTTCCCCCCCCCCCCGTCCCGACTTCCAGCCAGGATAACCCTTCCAAGATGGATGTTGAGTAGCTCCTCGCACCGCAGCAGCGGAGGGGAGGGCGGCACAAAGCCGGGGGGGTGGCGGCGGTGGTGGTGGGGGGGTGTGTGGGGGGGTGTGTGTGTGTGTGTGTGTCCCACCCGGCCCCTCGGGACCGGGGCTCCCCCCGGGCCCGCCCCTCCGCGGAGCGAGGCGGAGCGGTACCCCCCCCCCCGCCTTTCCGCGGGGCACCCCCCCGCCCCGCCGGCAGCAGCGAGCCCCGCCGTCCGCCGCGCCGCTCCGCGCCCCTCCGCGCCCCTTCCTGCAAACTTTTCCCGGCCCCCGCGGTTCCTCCCGGGCCGTGCCCTCGCCCCGGGCGGCGGCGGCGGGTACCCTGGGGGGGGGGGGGGAGGGGGGGCGGGAGGGTTTGGGGGGGAGCTCCCGGCTCCTTTTCCCTGGTTTTTATTGTTTTTTTTTTTCCTCCCCCTTTTTTTTTTTTTTTTTTTTTTTTTTTTTTTTTTTACCGCGGGGAGGGGTGGGGAAGGGAAGGGGCTATAAAGCGCGAAGGGACGTGCGTGACACAGTCCCCGCTGCAGCCCGTCCCCGCCGGAGCAGGGGGTTTGGAAAACGCCCCCCCCCCCCCCCCCCCCCCACCAACACCCCCCCCGCAAAAAAAAAAAAACAACCACCAAAAAAAAAAAGCCTCCCCCCCCCCCACCAACCCCGCGTGAAGGACAGGACGGGACCGGACGCCGCAAGGTAAGGCGCTGGCACCGGGGCGGGTGACCGGGACCCCCCCCGATTGCCGTCGCGGGGGCGCGGTGACATTCCCCCCTCCCCCCCCCCACCTTTCCCCGGGCTGCGGGACCCCTCGGTCACAGCGGGGCGGGGGACGCGCCGCAACGAGCGGCCGCCCCGCCGCCGTCCCTCCGCGTCCCGGCACCGCTTCTGCGGGATGCTGCCGGCGGGACCTCGGCGCCCTTTGGGATTCGCCCCCCCCCCCCCCCCCCCCGCCTTCCCCTTGGGTTTTTCTCCCCGTTTTTTGCTTCCTTTCAGCCGGCGGCGGCCGGTGCCCCGCAGCCCGGGCTACCGCTGGGAGCCCCGGCTCGCCATCCGGCGGGTGTGTGCCAGGCAGGCGACGGCTCCGGCTCCGCTGGCATCATACTTGGTTTTCGGGGGAGAAAAAAACAAACCAAAAAATCCCCGCCCCCCCCCCCCCCAAAAAAAAACCCCAAACCAAAAAACGAAAGAAGAAAGAAAAAACCGTGCCTACCAAAAAAAGTAGACAGGAAACTCAACGGTGGGACGTAAGTGCTGAGATTTGCTAAAAGTGCGGCTCGGGTCGTGTTTTTATTTCGCCAGCGCAGAGACAATAGCTACGCAGCGTCGCTTAATCACTTGCAGACAGAACTTTTATGTGTTTAAACCTTCACAGTTAGGGGCTAGCGCGGATTTTTGAAAAGCGGTGGTTCTCTGGGTGGTTTTGTTCGGCATGCATTTAACACTTGAGTGGTAACGCGCCCCGATTCCTACATCCCAGTTAGCTCGGTGCCAGGGACGAGCACCGTCTCCTCCGTGCCGTGCTGCCCAGTGCGGCTCTGGAAATCGTCCCGGTGGGCACCTACGTGAGCGGGGCAGCCTCTGCAAGGCTGGTTTTCAGAGAGAGCGGGTTGTGAAGCTTGTAGGGTCCCTCGGATTTTCCCTCCCACCAAAGGAGCTGGTTAGCGTCTAGTTACAATCTTTTAACGAAGGGCTTCAATAGTGTCGCTGTTCTGGTGGCTTGACTGACCTGCGGGAGGCGAGCTCAGAGGGGAGGCAGCATCCCCGGCATAAACGCACAGGTCTCCCTGGCCCCGCCGGCTGTTTGCGAGCAGGTACCGGGTGATGTTCGGTGACACGAAGGTTGGCACCGTGTCTCCATCGGAGCATCCATGCCTTAGGATGGGCTGCGCTAGCCTAGGCGCACTGATTTCACGCTTGGTCGAGCCGGTGGAGTTGTGTCTGTGTGAAACTGGAAGAGGCGAGGGCCATTTGAGGGGGAATTCCTCCCTGGTGGCGAGCGATTTATACGCTGGCGAGTGACCCCGGCAAGGCACCGCTGGCTTGGCCAGAACCCGCGTTCCGTAAAAGTCGCGCTTTGGGTGTTAGACATTGTCAGCACCCTCGGCCGTGCTGTAAGGGAGCAGGGAGAAAAAAACTTTTATGATTCCGTTCAGCCCGCTTTGAAAAATCGCTGATTCTTAGCTATTTTAGGAATGGCATTTTGGATTGCTCCTTGTCAGGAATGCCTCATCCTCCCGGCCTCGCTCTCCTACCTCGTAGCAAAACACATACCTGCAAGAGGAGAGCTGCCGAGGTCAGCTTTCTAGTACCACTAAAAGCCTCCCTGAGTACTTAGAGTAACGTCTAGAATTCAGAACTTGTTAACACTCGAAGAAGGCGAGGGCTTTTTAAAGCACCGAGAGATTTTATGTCCCATTTCAACCACTGAAAACGTAGCGAAGCGGAAAGGTGCGGTACCCCAGCGTGTGTGGGGTAGGGTATGGATGTGCGTGGGGTGCCGTGGCTGCGTTTCATCCCGTTGTGAGGAAAGCGATACCCGTTCCTCGTGCACGTTCTGTGTCGGCAGACGACGAACCCGTCTTAATTTGAAAGAGCTTTATAATACGTCCGAAACACCCCCTTCAGCCTTGTCGCATTTCCACCGTGAGGACTGCGGGAGCATCGCTCTCTCCCTGTTTCTGCGCGGCCCCACACACAAAACCCCTTGATTTTTTTATTTTTTGTTTTGCACGGCGGCGGGTGGGCACCGCCGCCTGTCATCACAGCCCCCGCCGGACGGGTGACACGAGGCGCATGTCCTGCGCTGGGCTCCGCGGCGCCTGCGAGAGGAGCCGGCTGTTCCCTGGCAGGCGGTGGCACAGGCGTGACGTGCTGCTGGCGTCATCGGCCGGCGGGCTACCTCACACCCCAGCACACCCCCCGCCCCCCGCCGCGGGGCGTTTGGGGTTTGGTGGTCAGCTGCGCAGTCCGAGAGGGAATTGGAACGCCCAGTGGGATGCTGATCCCGCAGAGATTAATATGGGCCCCCCCCTTTTTTTTAATTTTAAGAAGGTTGGCGGGGAGGTGAGGCCAAGCTGCGTAGGATCGCCCCACCGCGCCTGTTTTGTTGTGGATGACTGCTTCGGAAACACCAAGGAGAAGCATTTAGGTTTCCCCGATGTTTATAAATACAATATGGTGCAAACTGTCAAGCAAGCTGTTCAAAATCACGTAACGCCTGCGCTGCCTTCCCTCTTCGGCTCGAATGCCTTCACCACATACTCGGCGTTCATCCGACGTTTAAAGCTCCCGGCACGCAGCTCCCGGCCCATCTGCCGCGGTTTTTCCAGCCTCTCCTCCTATTTAGAGGGGCAGGAACGGCGTCTTCAAGTCCTCTTTGTCCTCCTTAGAAGGTTTGTCCACCTAAAGCTTGTCCACCTTAGAAGTCCCCTGAAAATGAAGGGATAAACCCCTTCCCGGGATGTTGCCCGGGAGCTGAAGTGGGTTATTGGTGCCGGGGGGAGCAGGGGCTGCGCAATGGGGTTTCCAGCCTCCGGCCGTGCGGTGGCCGCCTGCTCCCCGTCCCACGGCTTCGGAAGGGCTGGACGGACCTTATTCGCCGGACCTTTCGCTCTGAAGCGCGCTGGGGTCTTGTATCTTAATATATATATAAAAAGATGAGATGTTTATTAAACTCAGGCCCCGCTTTTTCTTCTCCGGCCCTGCTTTTTCTCCTGCAATTTCTGTTCCGAAAGGCTGGTAGTGAACGGTTTATGGAAAAGAAATCCTGATTTATTTCTGCAAGTGGTTACGTTTCGAGCTGGTACCAAGCGGTTTGGTAGGAGACCACCTTTTATGCTTCCCATGGCAGTTTAAAAGATTGCTAGAAAAATAATCCAGAACCTAAGTAGGTTTGGATAAAGGCAAGCCAGGACTGTACGTCAGGGTATGCGGTGCTTTTATGCAGCGAAGCGGCGGATTTTACCACAGAACATCTGGGGGCTGGCTTCAGTTACAGCACAGATTTTAGCGGGATAACAAGTCTTGTTTGGCCTCGCGTTCATTTTGAAGTCACTAAACTTTATACGAATAATAAAACTCTTAAGCCCATTACTTCACTGTTTTCAAGGGGCTGTTTCAGTCCTCCTTTCAGGGTCTCGCACCTTGCCTAGAGCTGGGTTTATTTTGGTTTACTAAGTGGGTATTTGTCTTTTCAGTCCCCGGCTTGCTTTTGCAGGAGGTGGATTTAGTAATTTGTAGCGACGGACACACCGGAGGTGGCGGGTTTCCACGCGACCTCGCCGAACGCGCGCGTTTTCTGCATTAAGGGCAGTGGAAACGGCGGGTTTCTCATTCAGTGCATTCAGTGGGGCCGATGTTAGTAACGTGGAAGGCTACAGAGCTGCTCCGGGCCACCACTTCAGCCACTCGTGAGGGTTACAATAACGGGGGAGGTTTTGCTTTCTTTTCCTGTTTGATTCCAAAATGCAGAGGAGAAGGACAGACCTGGCTGGAGGAGGGAAGGGCCGGCTCCTTCATGTTAAGAAAATACGTTTGCGAGCCCTTACATGAGGGCATGCACTCCGGTGGGAATGCCCAGCATTGAGGATGGCAACTTGGACTAATATATTTATCAAGGAATACATGTTTGGAATACAAGGCTTGTGTCAGAGTGTACAGACAGCCCATGAGACTGACGTTTGCCTCGCTGACGGAGAGCTCAGTGTGACGCCGAATGCTGTTGCGCTCTGTATTTTGGCGTCACTGACTGCATGGGCAGGAGCGAAAGGTGCATAAATCAGAATGACGTTGAAGGAAAAGAGAGCGCCTGAGGTAAGACCAGGGAGAAGGGACTCGAGTGCTGCTCAAGCTCTGCTAAACGATGGGCGGTGCAGCGAGTGAGCATGGCCCTGGAGAAAAGGCAGCGTGCAGAAAGCCGCGTTCCCCACGCTGCGTTTTACATCGTGACTGAGAATACGCTACTGCTACCCCAGAAACCTTCGTGAGATCAAACAGGGAGAGCTTCTGCTGGAGAAAACGACTCAACTAAGCTAATGCTTATGGATGGATGGAAGGAGCTTTGAAGGCCGAGGAGACGTTACGTTTGAAAACTGTAACGAGATGTCATTAGGAGAGGAAGCATTTGCCCGTAGATCAGGAAATAGGTCAGGGTAATAAATCATAACTCCAGGAGAACGTGCTTAAAGCTGGAAATAAATTAAGAGGGACAGAGAGAGCAAATATTAAAAAGCAGCTTGTTCTTTCGGAATGAATTTTCTAATTTGCAGCGTGCAAGGACACCCACCGAACGGGAGGAAGATAAATGTTAACGCAGAGCTGTAACGGGAACCAGCCGAAAATCTCACGACTGGGGAGGTGGCTTTGATTGCGCCCCGGGGAGCGTGTCGGTCGCACGGGACACACCAGAAGCAGGCAAAGCGTGACTTTTTCAGACAGCCGATGCTACAGCTTCACCAAAAATGTGGCGATCTTCTGGGGGACGTTGTGCAGGTTGGGGTTTAAATGCCGTTCGGGTAATCAGCGCCACGAGCGGTCTGAGGACCCAGCCTTGAGTCCGCAATTGCTTCAATAAGTGAAAATACACCCTGAGTTAGTTACCAGAGGGATGCAGGCGAATCGCGCGCCGAGCATCTTTCGGCGGCTGTGTCCTTCCCCCCCCCGCCTCCGCCCGGGTAGGGGCGAGCACTCGGGTAACCACATCATTTTCAGCATTTCTCACCGATTGCTCAAGAGCACACGGGGTTTTTCGGGTTTTGGCCCGAATCAGGACGGCTCCGCTTTTAGGGTAATTAAATTCAGTAGTTGGGAGGGAGGCTTGTTGCTGGCGCGACAGGCGAGATAAGAAGCAGGGGGTACTTACGGCAAGCACCTGGAAATCTGAAAAACAAAAGGCAATAATTTATCTTTCCTACTTCGTTCCCCCCTCCGCGGGTCCGGATATGAGTGCCCCTCCGGCGTGACCCTCGCACGCTCACAACATGACACGCCACCGAGGCCGGTGCTCCCCCTGTGATTTACAGGGGAAAAGCATTGTTCGCCTAATCGAGCATATTTCTTTCCTTTTTTTTAATTTTATTTTTTGTTTTATTTAAGAAAAAGTAACTTTAAAGGGGTCGAAACTTTATTAGGGTGTGAGAAAAAAACGACGCTTTTCGTCTTTCTCGCTTTTAACTTCCTCGGTACCAAAATAGGGCAGCGCTAGACCAGCCACCGCTCCTGCGGCAGAGGCTGGCGGGGAGGTGGGAGGCGCGACGGGATCGCAGGTTCTTCGCGCACGTCCGCAGGGATTATTGAACAGGGTAGACGGTTTTCACAAAGCAACCAGAATATCGCGAAGGCGTGAGCTCGCTCGCTCTCTCTTTCTCTCTCGCGCGCGCTATTTTGTTTAGGTGCGGCAGATTTGCCGCTGATTTGTTTATAGTCAAACAGTCTTAAACGTGTCTCAGCGTTCTGAAATCCAGGAACCTGATGCAAATCAAGCAGTTTACAGATCGGGATGATGATGGTGCGGGAAAGCCAAGTGTCTCGGGGCTGCCAGCTGGTCTCTGTCTGTGAAGGAAAACATCAGTGAGCAGCGTTAACGGTTTCTAGTCCCCGTTCTTTCTCTTCCTTTGGCTACTAAATCTGCGTTCAGTTCCCCGTGGGCTTTTTCTCCTGAGTAAGAACTTACTTGAGTATGATTTGTAGGACTAATAGGATCTTACCCTTATTTGGGGAAGACCCTCGGGGCTCTCTCAAACTGATTTTTCAGTAACGAGAAATAATGAATAAAAATCTAATAGTCCTAGCGGGCATTAAAGTTACAGTTTTGCAGGGAAGATTTAATGTCAGTCAATTAAAACTTATAATCCTGTTATAGTACAATAGTTGAAAAAAAAAAATCCTACTAGGAAAAATAAGTGGGTTTTTAAGACCCTTTCATATCATGTGAACAAGTCTAACTCAATTTAACATTTGAATTAAGCGGGTATTTTAAAGCAAGAGTGTAAGATCTCCTGCAAGAGTGTGATAGCAGGGCGGTGGGCTCAGGGAAAGCAACGTGCTGTGTCAATTTACGGAGCAAGTTCTAATTCCCACTCATTTAAGAAATAAGCGGTTCCAAAGCGTTTGTAAGAAAAATTGCAGGCAATTGGGCCTTTAACTAGAAAATGCCGAATTCATACAGGGCAACGATAGGTACTTCCAGTAGGCCAAAACAGGCTTCTGGCTCAAGCTCGTGCTCGCTGGGCTGGCGGCCGTCCCCACTCGGCGCTATGGGCTCGGTGTGATGTGTCTGGTCAGGGATTGTGTGGATCCCGACTTGGGGCCCTCAGTGGAACGTGGACGTGGGGAGTGAAGCGGGACCTTGGGGGCATTGTCCAGCTCCAGCCCAAACCTCTTGGGCTTGCTGAAATGCCTTGAGGGGACAAAGAACCGCCGAGCCGATACTTTTGTGAATTTAGAGCTTTTTGGGTTTTACCGTGCAACGTTAGCGGTGGTGTTGAAATGACACGTTGTCCTTTAGCAGTAACTTTAATTCCAAGGGTCTCGCAGCCATTTCCAGTCACTAGCAAAGAAGTGCTGGGTCCCACGCCACCGCTCCCACCACGTCTTCCCCCTTTGGGAAAGGAAATGCCCTTAGCACGCGTTTCAGCCATCTCTGAAGGCAGAAATTCCTTTATTTTCCCATCTTTTCCCTTTTTTCCCCTGCTGTCAACCGAGGATGTATGGTTACCATAAGAAGGCCCGAAGTCGTTGGGGTTGTTTGGATGTTCGCTCACCCATGACGGTCTGACCTATCCGCCCGCGTGTGTTCCCTCCGCTTTTGTTCGCAGTAACTAGATAAAGGACTAACCGTTCGCCTGCCGGCCTGGACAAATAAACACCGGCCCAGCAGTGGAGTGGAGCTGAAACCGAGCCTTTTGATAATCTGATTTTTGAGATCCCTTATCACAGCTCTGCAGTTGACCTCGGCAGGTTGACCTCTTGCGGCACGTCCCTTCAGAGTGCCCATCTTTTCACCCTTGGGGAAGACTTTTCAGCTTGGTCGTGCAGAAATCCACCACTTAGAATACTCAAAAAGTGTTAGAAAGCCACCCTGAAGACCGGCAGCTCCCAAACACGCTCCTCTCCTGCTTTGGTATGATGGGCCGGTGGCTGGTGAGCTGTGATTGGACTCGCGGTGTCTTGCGATCTCTTCAAATGGATGCATGTGGCAGCTCTGATCTCCATGGCCGCCCTTCACTGTCTCTCTGGGCATGTACTGGTTTGCCCTTTGGAGGTGAATCCTTTCTCCATTGTATGGCTCCTCAGCCCTGGAGACGTTCAGTGATGCTGGGTGAGCAGTGCCCCACGGTGCCCACTGAGCAGCTCAGGGCAGGCACACGGGCTGCATGGGTCCGTAGCTCCCCTGACACCTGGCCACGCTTGCCCCAAATTTTTTGTCCACTTCTCAGGAGCTGCAACAGCCTTGAGTAACCTTGGGAGCCATCCTGCACCATACGGGCGCTTTTCTCATGAACATCGGGCGTGCTCGCTGCTGCCGTTTGTCCCAGTGACTAGCGGGAGGACTGGGAAACCGGGGCCGGAGCCTCCAGCCTTGGGTCTTGGTGGGATGAGTCTCCCCCACCTCGCCGTGGAAAGGTCAGGCTGTTGGGGGAAGCAGAAGTGTGAATTTTTCTCTGGAGGCGGTGGGAAGAGGTACCGCAAGGGGTGCCCTCCAGTAGATGCGTCGAGGAATTTGGAGCGGCTAACGTGCTTTGTTAACAATTTTCTCTAATTTACTGAGTTGCCCTCTGTAGGAATCTGTGTCTTTTTTAAAGGAGGTTGCTAAGGAAATAAGTGCCGGTAGAAAAAATGTAGACGGTGTTGAGCGTTCCTGCTTTTTCCCATCCCTACCCATGTAGCATATAGAAGTGAGGACGCCAAGGCGGCCATTTTCTGAGCGACACACAGGAGAAGCGGTGAGGCTGATCTGTGGTGTAGGTCACTTGCCCACGGGCCACCCTGTGCTCTCAGCCACCGCAGCCCCCGAGGAAGCCGCCAGAGATCATGGTGCGACCAAGAAATTGGCTGTGCTGCTTTCTAGGGAGGGATGGGATCAGCGTGGGGGACGATGTCCACGCTGGCTCTTGGAAAGGCTTTGCCGCTGTGACTGCAGCTGAGGTCTGCCAGCTCCGATGCCGAGCGCGCTGGTAGAAATATGTAAATATCAATATCTTTAGCACCGCATTTGATACTTTCCATCTTCAAACACTTGACAAACGTTTACATATTTTTCAGCCACCCTTTTCCAACTAGGGAAAAATGAGACATGGCATCTGTGAATTGCTGGGATACGTAACAAATCGTTAGAAGAGAGCACCTTAAGGGTTCATTAAGTACTTGTAGGGCCTAAGATTTCCTTTCCACGGCAGATAATACTAAAGCTGAATCCACTTTCGGGCAGTAAGTTCGATCAGAAAAAATTGGATTCCGATGGTAATTAAGGAACTGGAAGTTTTGGGGGATGACCTATCAGCATACCGTGTATTACCGTGGGCCTAAGTAATAGGGGCTACCCTCTGAATTTGGTAGAAAAAGTCATAGTTTCTTTGAAGTCAGCTGAGGATCTGAATCGCATGATTCAGGTGTGACTGAAAGCAACGCAGGGATAAGACTGGAAAAACAGAGGAAAGGAGAGAATAAAATAGAAATAACGTCTTTCCTCCGTTCATATAAATTGTGTTTTCTCCTCGTCCCAGATCTAGTTGACTATGAGTGTTCCTGACTTGAAAAAAAACCTAGAATCCAACCTTGCAATTGCAGCTGGTGCCAGACACCACTACAGTTTCTATTCGAGTTCCCGTTGCTGTGTGTTTGCTCCAGGGCATCCACCGCCCCTGCCAACCGGTGCGGGACACCGTCCTGCCGGCAGCGCGGGGCTGCCGCTGGGGGGGTTGGAGAATTGCTTCTGGGGGCACGAGCGCTGTCAGAGCGGTTGTTGCTGGAGCTGCCGTCCCGCTTCACCCCGCCAGCTGCCAGAGGGCTTTCTGCAGAGCTGTTGCTGTCGCTCTCCATGCTTGTCGCTGTCGTTACTGGGGGTTACCGGTTACCCTGGAAGCACCGAGAAACCCTAGGCAGGAAAACGGAGGACAGGGCGAAATGGCAAATGAGAATTTCTGTGGAGCCGCTGCAAGAAAACTCTTGCGTGTAGAGGTGGGGCAGCGGGCACGAATGCTAACGTTCTTGGGCTGGCTGTGGTTTGCGATCCCATGTCCACGTGCGGGTGGTGTTCCTGACGCCGAGAAAAACTGCAGGTCTGTTGGAAGCTGAGGGAACTGGCCTCCGTGCACTTCAAAGGGTTTCAAAGTAGGCAGCAATTTCCCCTTTTGTAATCATCTACCGACAAGCAGAAGGGAAGAAGCAATTGCAGTGTGCTCACGGCACAGCTTCCCGCAAAACGTGAGCGCTCCGGTTGTTGCTGAAGCCGCTGGAGTCTCGGAGACCCGGAGCACCGGCGAGTCACGCCAGTGACCCGTAGCCCTGTCCCTGTCACCAGCGCCCCTGCAGCTCCCTGCCTGGCGCAAGCCCCTTATTTTCTCCCCTTCACCAAACACCCTGTTGGCTGTGGGCAGCCGCCAGGCGAGCCACGGTTTCCAGGCCCTAAGAACGGCTGGAGCAACTTTAACTCCTTCGTTGGAGCATATGACTTTGGTTTTACATTTTACCGCTTCGCCAAAGGTCTTTCCGACCTCCAGATGTAAGCCCCGGCAGCGTGAGGATGCGACGGCGGGAGGCACGGACCCCGATTCCGCTCCTGCTCTTTATCATACCCTCACACTTCAGTCCTCCCTGTCCCTCCTGGGTTTTGGCAAGGGCGCTTGCTCATAATGTCATTCAGAAGTATTCCAGAGAAACAGTGGGAGACTCCGTTCCAAAGACCAACATGCTTGTGTCGGTTGTAATTTGTAATTGTTCGTATGTGTTCCTCCCCGCTAATCCCCGCGCTGAAATTCATTACGGAGAGGCAGGAACATACGCTCGGAGAGCTGCGCTGAAGGCAGGATGACTTGGCCGAGGAAAGTAGCTATTGTTTTACGATTAAAGGAAGGGATTATATTGGGATTTCCTTGAACAAGGAAAGTCGCTGCCCCACTTTTATTGCTTGGAACGAGGGGATAATAATTACTCTCCATTATAAAACACCTCCAGATCTCGCGATGAAAGATTTGTGGTAGAGCTGCGTGGTATTCGGGGTTGTTTATCTTAGGTGGCCTGGAGTTGTGCAAACTAAGATTTCTCTGCCTTATCTTTTTTCTCCTATTGGGACTCCAAACCCTGCTGAGACTCGGGGAAAAAAAAAATTCCCCGTCTCCGAGTTGGGCGTCTGACATGGGATTTTCCTCTGGAAGAGCTGGTGCCAGTCACCCATCCCGTGACGCTTGCGACGTCCAGCCGCCTGGGGATGTCGTATGGGCTTGGGAGGATGAGCAGGTGGGATGGTGAGGACACAGGCCATGCCGTGCCGGCGCGGCCAAGGGATGTGGAGCTCGGCACAGGGTGCGAGCCGCCGGCTGGCTGCCACCCGGTGCTCCAGCACATCGCTTCTTCCCCTGCCACCCCCTCGCAAGGAGGGGTAGGAGAGAACAACCGAGCATTGTAACCCAGGGCGCCGGGGGCTCGCTCTTTGTTTGGTTTTGACACTCGCTGCCGAGGCGCGCGGGTCGAGGTGGCTGCGAAGGAGAGAAGTTGCCGGTATGTGGTCTCTGAGTTAAAGAAGAAAAACTAGGAGGCATTTCCTCAAGTGTCCCAAATGGCATCCCCTGGCTCAGCTGGGTTTCGAAGCATCCAGCTACCACCAGCTCCAGGATGGTGATCTTTCGATGTAATCAGAGTTGAATCTGTTTCCACTAAAAGTGGAAAAATAAATAAGGCTCAGTTTAGAAACAAAAGAGTCCATGTAAAATTCGATTTTTCATACCATATCTCCCCGAGTGTGTTTGCTTTTCAAATGTCTGATTTGAGACAGCTCCGCATTTTACAACGTTACCCCTTCGAACTTAACCTCTCCCCGAAGCCGTAGTTTGTTGCCACTGTTGCTCGTTAAGATTTGGTGATTTCTTCATACCGTCTGATTTTCACGTAGTTGGATTTTTCTTCCCCACGCTACTGTGATTTGCTTCGCTGCAGCAATACTCCCAGCAAAGGAGAAGGGCGGGTTGAATTGGAGTCGCAAGAGGCGGTCGGTTAATCCGCCGGTTATTGACACGGTGGACCCTAAATGCTTCGAAGGCACTGTTGTAGTCCATCGTGTCCGCGCGTACTTAGGGAGCTTTAATCCACGGATTACAGGTCCGTAAATGCTCCTGCCCTCCCAGTTACAGCCGCTTCTGCCAACGGGAGCTGCCGCGTCCAGCCAGCCGCGGCGCTACGCAAAAATATTGCTCTTTAAAAATCCACGGAGATGGTGATACACCCCGGTGTATCTCGTGTTCCTCGTGTCCCCCCGCCTCCGTTCCATAGGGAAAGGCCGTGGGCTGGTGCAGGTCTCCGGCGGAGGGGCTGGCTGGGGCTGACTCCCGCAGCCCTGCGTGGCCCGGGCTTTTCCCTGGGCACGAGGCAGGACCAGACAACAAGTTTTTCAAGAGCGCTGCTTTATTTTATTTAAAAAAACAAACAAACAAACAAAAAAAAAACCAACCCCAAATGAAAAGCATACCAAACGTTTTCCAGATCCTTTAGGGAATAGTTAAGTATTAAATGGCCAGCCTTCGCTTTTCCCCTCTGGTCTCCCCGTGAACAAACAAACCGAGCTTATAAATACTTAAAATTTCAAAGGCGTTATTTTTCCTTGTTTGCACGTTACAAATAACTAAAGGTAGTGCGATCAAAATAGGTGGGCGCTTTTAAAGTCCTCAGTTGCGGAGGTGCTGGCTCTGTACGCTGGGGGGCACGTATTTGCATTGTATATCTCTGGAAACGAAGTGTATAATGGCAAAGCTCACGGCCTCTTTGCTTGCAGCGTTCCTATAATAAGTCCAAGAAGTCACACAGTGCCCTTTTATTTCCGAAGCCGGACTTAAATCCCATCAATAAATCTACAGACTTATTATGAGATGCAGCACGGGTAACGTAAACAATCAAAAAAACCCCTCCCAACGCACCGGAGTTTAAAAACAGGATTAAAAAGTTAACCATCCGTACGATAAAAAGAGAAGAAATGCAACACAAGCAGTGTGGCAGGCAGCGCCTTGGAATTATCCGCACGAAATTACGGTCATGCGCTTCCCACTTTATGTAATGAACTATTAGGCTTTATTTATTCCAGACGCATTTGCTTCAAGTAAACCCGGACCTTTTGTTTTGTTTTGTTATCGTAAGTCCTTTCGCAGGTCTCTGCGGCCTGCAGACGGTTGAGAAGCGAAGCAAATCAAATCGCTTCCATAGATCAAGGCGTGTGAAGATGACTTGTGGGGAGCGCTGCCATCGCACTGGTGAACCGAACGCTCTCGCTCCCTTTTTACGGAGTATGTTCGGTGACATCGAGCCTTC
This sequence comes from Rissa tridactyla, assembly GCF_028500815.1. Lineage (NCBI taxonomy): Eukaryota > Metazoa > Chordata > Aves > Charadriiformes > Laridae > Rissa > Rissa tridactyla. The sequence continues at coordinate 80,735,376 of NC_071470.1, read as the reverse complement.
CTGGGGGCGTGTGTGAAAGAGACGCACAATGGAACCCGAACAGGAGCACGCAACTGCTTTGACCCCAAACGAAATGAATTCTGGGCTTGCCGGGTGGGATTTCTGCGATGGGATGTAAGCGGGGAGCCTCGGGTAGCCCGGTTGCAACTGCTGTATTTTGCTGGGGGATAAAGGACGTTCTTAGGGCAGGCGGAAAATACCGTAAGCTCGATGTGCAAAATCAAAAATGGGGTGATTTTATCGGCCCCCGAGGCCGCCCATGTCTGGCTTTGGTTGAGGATGCGCCCACTCCCTTTGGTCCCGCAGCCTGCGGGAAGAGCCTGCAAGGCGCTGCCCCAGCTCCGGCTTGTTTATCCCCCACCTCAGAATCTAAGCCAGCTGCAAATCCTGTTTTCCTTGCCGTTTCTGCTTGGAACCGCGGTTTACCTGGGTATTTGCAGGCCTTTTGTATAGGTGAAGCTCCTTACGCAAAGATTGTAAAGGAGGGACAGGAGGTTTGTGTGTGGGGGATTTCGGAAAGGTCGGGTAAGGCTCAGTGCCCGAGTGGAAATCATTAAAAAGCCAGGAATGAATCGTAATCGTCTATGATCCCATTTAACGATAATTTTCATGTGTGTGCTTACAGCTCAACTTTATAAAATGGCCAGACTGCTGCTTTTGTTTATTTATACTTTCCGAACGCAAAAAAAAACAACCCCACCAAGCCTCTGGCAAGGTGGTAAATTTGGAGGCGTTTAAAATAATTGCCATCCCCCCTCCACAGGCACAGCACACACTTTTCCCATCTGTCGATCCACGTAGGTAAATACGTACGGGTTCGTTAAATAAACCTCTCCTGAGGCGGGGCCGTTGCTGCCGGAGTGTTTGTGCAGCCCAGGAGGTGCTCCCCGCCGCTTTCCAGCTGAAAATAAAAGGAAAACCCGGCCGCCTGCCACCACCGCCACTGCCCCGGCATCGGTCGGTCTTCCCGGCCTCGGCGTGCCGGTGGGCAAAACCAGGTGGTCCCGTCCGGCTGGAAGGCAGCCCGGGAGCCGGCCTAGCTGGGAGGAGACGGGGTGGATGCTCCGTGCTCTCACCCTGGCTCCCCGGAGCGGATCGGTCTGCTATGGGGGGACTTTTTCCTTTCTTTTGGAAACGAAAGAATATACAAGCGGGTCATATTTTCTGAAGGACGTTTTTTCAGTGTTGCTCTTGCGGCTGGTGTAGAGCCGCTGGCGTCCGCGTGTGCCAGCCCAGTCCCTCCAAGCTGCGGTGGGATTTTACCTTCCCTCCCGGGCCGTGCCTGGGGTTGCCGCGCGGCATCTCTCTGGGCGTCCTGGCACGGCCTTGACCCCCTGTGCCACGGTGTGACCTCCCTTGGTCCCCAACCCACCGCTCCGCCCCTGCTCCTTGCCCATCAGCTCGCCCATGGGGACGGCGGGAGGGTCACCTTCACCTCGGGTTTAAGGCTCGATTTAGAGAGAATTTGGGGAAAAAGCGAGAAGTAAAGACGGGCCATTAGAGGGCACTTTTGCAATCCCGGAGAAGGCAAACGATGCTTATTATTTCACTTAGGACTGTTTATTTTGGCGCTCTCTTAAATTCAGTGATAAACAGCAGGCAAATCCCTCCAGTCAGCAGGAATATATCAATAAAATATTGACTCAGAGTTTGAAAGAAAAGAAAACAAGACGAACTTGTAGAAAAGGGAATAAAAGGCATTTTAGGAGGTGGCATAGTCTGGAGAAGGAAAAAAAAAAAAAATAATCACACAACACCTTTCACGTGATTTGTTTGGCTTTACAGTGCAGCGCTTAGGCCTCGGCTTGTTCCTGGCTTCTAAAAGTGAGACCGGCTCGGAGCACGGCACACCGAGGCAGGAAAATGGTTCGTTGGAAGTTTGCAAGGGATGGATGGGAGAGCAGGAATTCCCAGTCTCCCATCTAGCCCCTTCCAACCCCTACCATTCTGTGTGATTTTCCCAGGAACTCTCAAAGTCGTTGCGCAGCCATGAGCTGGCCCGGAACGAAACACGGGACGAATAAATGAATTTTTTGCTTTCCTCTTGATGTTTTGCCTCAGTAAACTATAGAGGATTTAGCTTGAAATTACAATGAGCGCACTGCAAAACAGAAAATCTGCTTATTGACTGGTGTGAAAGGGTGGTGTAACACTGGCAGCGCCGTTTCCGAAAACTCTGAGTGAGTTTTGGATGCCTCTTTGCTGTTGAGGTGTCCCGCTTTTGGAAGGGTCCTGCATGAAAATTGGGCCTGTTTGACGCCTCTCAGGTTGGATACGTGAAAACGAAAGCGCTCCCAATCCTATTCGCTTGTGAAGGAACGAAGATTATCAAACTTTTCTTTTGCAGTGCCAGTTGTCGGTTTGCCATTTCGTGTATGGGATGGGCCGGTGGTGCCTGCCCTGGCTGGGCAGGGATCACACGATTAACCTTAATTCTGTCTTTTGTAATTATTTTCAAGCCAAAATGCTTTTCCGGTTAGCTAAAGAAATGAGAGACGAATCTGTACCTTTTTGCTACACCGCGGTTGTTAACGGGGACAGAAACGCTGTCTACAGGAGTTTTTTTAAGTGAGTTAGCCAGTGAAACGATTTCAGAAGTGAAAGTTAGCCTGGGTAGTCCTATAATCACAAATCGTTTATTTTCACAGAGGTTACATAGCACTGGAACTGACTCTGGGAACAGACGAGATTGCAATTTCAAGGGGTTGGGGGGGGGAGGACGCTGTCTGCAGAAAGTGTCAGAGTTTCTTACCTAACCAAATAATCTGCTCTAACTGTTGTGATTAAGTTGGAAAGAATTTCTTCCCTGTTGGCCAACGATAATACTTGAAAAATCAATAAACAGCCTGTTAGAGCACACGGAACTCATCCTGCTTTGTGCGAGAGGAGGTTTCTGCTGGCTTCGGTGACTCAAGTCCCCAAGTATTTTGACTTAACGATCTTTGCTCCGAAAGGTCAAATGTCATTAACTTTGCTGATAAGTATCAATGCTTCACTCTGAATTCGAGGAAATATGGCTGTTGTCATCAAAAGCAAAGTCCGGACATGGTCGGGATGAATTTTGACCAACGCTGGGAAAGGCAAATGAGGATTTAACTAGAAGTGGCAATTGCGTGTCTTAGGTAGGGCCCTTTATTCCTTTCCCTTCCGTAGGGCAGAGCACTGCAGCAACCTGTTACTCAAACATCCCAAATATAATGAAGCACACAATTCCCGACCCGTCAGCGCCCGAGATGAGCTGCTCCAAGCCCTGCAAACGGGGAAATGCGGCCGTGCTGTGCTGTTGCCAGGTTATCGCCGAACAAATAAGGGTGCAGCCTTCTCCAACTGCAAAATAACTTTGGGCAGCCTCAGCACAGGCTTCCCTGCGAGCCAGCGGGGCCAGTGACCTGGGGCAAGCTGGCCGCAGGGCTACCCGGCACGCTTGCCACTCACTCGCAGAGGGCATGGGGCTCCTCCACGGTGTCCGTGCCCACCTGGGACATGACCACGGGGGAAGCTCTGCCAGGTGAACCTCAAGCATTCGCTTTCATCTTTCCTGTGGTTTTCCACTCAGGAAGGGGAGGATCTGGCTGCAGATGTAGGAATATGGGTCGGGCTGGGAAGGGGGAAAGCTCAGGAAGGTGTAGGTGCCTTTGGTGTGAGGGAAGGCACGAGCGAAGGGAGGCGAAGATAAAATTGCATCCCAGTGAGGGAGCTTTCAGTACGCGTCGCTTGTGGCTTACGGTTACTTTGGGGTTTGCTACAGATTTTCTCTTCCCTCCTGCATCGCCAGTTTCAGTGGGAAAATGGAGAGATGAAGGACAGGGAGTGAGCGGGACGTGGCGAGGGATGGAGGGAGCGGGGGAGACCTGTGCCGTTGGTGGAAGGAGCAATTAAATAACAATGATGTTAGAGGCAGAGGCAACAATATGAGAGTGAACGTAGCCCTCCGTGGGCCTTGCTGGCGTCGGGAGACCTGCTGTCCTGCACGTGGATGGCTGCGTTTAGCCGTACCGGGAGAAGGACGGCAGGACAGGCAGATGCCACAGCGCAGAGCGGAAGGGAGGCAGCAGGGAGGGGGAATTTGGGAAGATTTCCTCAAGAACTCAGGGGCAAAAAAGAGGACAAGACCCCATGCTGCCATCCCCACGTTGGGGATGCCGGTGCCCGCAGCGAGCTTCGGCAGGGACAAGGTGATGAGGAGAGGGACAGAGGGTGGCCGGCTGCCGGCTACCTGCCTCCGGGAAGGAGCACCAAGGGGTTTGGGAGCCACCAGGGAGTGGGGCTTCCTGAGAGCTCCCAAAGGACCAGAGCGGTGGGCTGGGGCCAGGAGGAGGGTCCCACGCCATGACCACACTGGCCTCCGGTGGCTCCTTTGGGGTTTTTGGAAGGGAAAGCCATGGGAGAGGGAAGGAGGAGGCTGCCCTCAGGGGCACCTGTTTCTATTTTCATGAAGTGCTTGAAGGGGAAGAGCAATTTTATTACGGCTTAGATTAATTACATCATGCCACTTCTCAAGGAGCTCTATGGTTGCTATTTTTACATAAAACATTAGGGAAGCGTCAAGTGGAAGGGGGAAAAAAACCCCAATCTCAGCAGCAGGATTGATCTTAAAAGGAAAGAGTCTGTTATAAAGCCGTAGTTAACTTACAGTGCAGTACAAGGAGCGGTGCCCGACCACGCGTTCAGCCAAGTAACAACAAGATAAAACCGTTCCTGCCAGCTCAGCTCTTTTATCGTGCTTCTCCCCCAAGCCAGTGGCTAACACCATTTAGGTAATGACCTAAACCTCTTTTTTTTCTCTAATTTTAAAACATGTTATCCTTTAGCAACTCAAACTCGCTGTCCTCGTACCAGAAATGGGCTTTGTTTCCCCCCCAGCACCCACCCATACCAGACCATGAGATCGTCTACTGTACTGAAAGGAGATTTCCAGCCTGTCCCACTGTATATGTTAGGAGAGTCATTACTGACCTAGTTGTAGACATAATAATGAAAGGCTGAGATTATGAATTATTATGCTTAATTTGTAAGGGATTCTCTGCTTTTGTGTTTTGCAATTCCCATCAGGCTTGAGGATTAAGCCCTGCCGAATTGCACGCTAATACCAATGCGCTTTGAATACGTGTGGGTTTAGATCCCGTGTTTTCCTAATTCGCTATTTTTATAAAGAACAATTCCACTGGAAATATTTACTTTCCAAAGGATTGTTGGAAGCCCATCCGGAATCTCCTAAGGAAAGGGAGGTGGATGTGCCCTCCATCTGCTCTGGGCTGACTCTAGCTCCCACGTCCAGCGAGTTTCTCTTTCTGCTATGGCCAAACGTCAAGCTGTCGCTCTAACGAAGTACGTGGAAGGCTTTTGCTCTTTGTTAATGAGAGGGAGAGATACCAGTTTGCAACCAGTGCGTGGGCTTGCTTTCAATTACAGCTCAAGATAGAGAACATCTTATTTACACACTTTATCTAAGCGCTGTGATGGTGCGAGTTTAGTCCTTACAGTACGTATTCCGAGTGCTCGTAGAGCAGTACAGTGAAGGGGCCGGCAAAACCTAAAGCGCACGCGACGTTCTTCTAGGTATGCCGGCGTTTCAGCGGTAAATCAGCCCACAAGAGCCACAGGAGTCTGCGGGTAGCCAAGGCAGTGACCACGAGCCATGAATAAACCGGTGCTTTGCCGCGGTCTGGCCCACCAGCGTGGGGCAAGCTGGTGGCGGCTTCTCTCGGGTGGGACTGACTCCCTGTCGTTGCCGTAGGATGCTCCCGCTGCGCTGCCCCCTGCTCCTGCTGCTGCTGCTGCTGCTGCCCCTCAGCTCCAGGCCCCAGAAGTTCCCTACCAGAGACGAGGAGCTCTTCCAAATGCAGATCCGGGACAAAGCGTTTTTTCACGATTCGTCCGTCATCCCGGATGGAGCCGAAATTAGCAGCTACCTCTTCCGAGACACCCCTAAAAGGTATTTCTGCCCAGTTCAAATGAGGAAGTTGTACTTCGAAGGTAGTAGCTCTATTTTCCGAGTGATTTGAAATAAAAATGGGATCCAAACCAGAAAAATACAAATGCCGGCGTTCTGTCTGGTGAAGTAAGTAACTATGCGAGTTTCCATCCCAATCCGGCCTCCCCGGCTGAGGGTTCGTCCAGTTTTTATTCGATTTCTGGGACAAGCCCAGAGCTCCCACAGATGGCAGAAGTTCCCTGAAGTGGGGCCACTAACGGCGTCCAGAGGCAAAGGGATGGGGGAGGAAATTAGAAACCACAGGCTTACCCCACCACGCTTGTCTCGCTTCATTCTTTCATATTGGGCTTTAAAGAAGCAGCGAACCCCGGTCTGGTCTGAGCTGCCCACTTGCCAACCTCTCCCTGTGGGTCAGAAAACACTGAGGTTAGGCTGGGGAAAGAACCCGAGGCTCCGAAGAGTTCAGGGAAGGCCAGCATTGCCACCTTCCTCCTCGTATCGCACACCTCCTTGAGCCGGCATTGGTGGGGAACAACTTTAAACACTTATTTTACAATAAATGACATGTAGCGCTTGGGGGGATGTGGGAGGACACCTGAAGGTATATGTATCTATATGCGTTTGTAGGGCCCTCACCCGGACATAGCGTAAAATATGCGTCCTGCTTTGAAGAGCATATTCCTAAATTCCAGGAAAGATCCCTTTTCCCTCGTTCATACCTTTGTGACCATTTATACTGTACATAGTTAGCGTAGGGGTAAAAAGTGAGGCTGATGGAGGGGAGGGCAGGAGGCCAGAAACCCCTCCGCCGTGTCTGGGCAAGCGAAGCGCGAACTCTGCAGCACCGTGTGAGTGGGGGGACTCCCCTCCCCAGCTCTCGCCCACCAGCCTTTCCGTATTCCCTCTACACACACTCCCGGCTTTTGTCTCCGTTGCCCCACCGAGACCAACCTCGATCATGTCAAATCACGCTGGTTGGCTGCCATCAGGATCTATTGACTTATGGCTCTGTTAACCTTCCCCTAGGTACTTCTTTGTGGTTGAAGAGGACAACACTCCCTTGGCAGTGACAGTGACGCCGTGCGATGCCCCTCTGGAGTGGAAACTGAGTGTGCAAGAGCTCCCAGAGGAAGCCAGCGGAGAAGGTTCAGGTAATAACCAACCAAGGATTTCCCTCGCGCCTCAGAGGCCCGCTTTGCTCCTGGATTCAAAGCCCCTCAGACCAGTCTCGGTGTGATGTTGAATATTGCAGCAGGCCCATCTTTATGTTTGGATCTTCAGCCCCAGTCCTGCCGTTGTGCAGGAAACTGGCCACAGGTAGCAACGTGACAAGGGAAAGGGCTATTAAAAAAAAGGTAAAAGTAAAAGTTATGGATACAGAGCGCACTAGATGCTGCCACAACAAACTGCGTTTGCCCAGAGGAACTCAGTTTTACAGGGGGCTTTGCTGTGGGCTGTGCACACAAGATAAGAACCGGAGAGACAGGGCTGGCATTGCAGCGGGGCTGAGCTCGCCCCTTTGAGGGGACTTGTCCGTAGACACGGAGCTTATTTGCAGATAAACGTAAAACTGCTGCTGAGGGGAGAAGAGTTGTCTGGTTTCCAGTGCTCAATGGCACACAACCACACTGAACTGTATACACACTTTTGCCCCCCCCCCCCCCCCCCCCCGCCGTATTTAGGCACAAAGTTTTAGCGTGACTCAGAGGGCCAGAGCGAAGGGCCCAAGGCCAGAAACAGGCAGTTTCCACTGGGGAGTTCTACGGCATCTCCTAGTTGGGTGCCTGAAGTAGTCTAGTGGAAGGTATTAGCTACCATTCGTGAGGCTCTATTAATACTGGTCAGGTGCCATTTCTTTTGCATTTGGTTTTAACCCGAGTGCCAGACCAGTGTCCCTCTCGGATTTGACGGAAGTATCTTGCTGAGAAGATAAAACCTTCCTTTTTTTGTCTCACTTTTGTATTGTATGTAGAAGTGTCTATTAGTGTTTTATTTTCTCATATTTGCAGATTGTGTCTACTTTGTCTATTTGTCTTGTCGTACAAATGTTTTGCTTTGCTTATAACCTAGGTGAACCAGAACCTCTTGAGCAACAGAAACAGCAGATTACTAACGAGGAAGGCACAGAGCTGTTCTCTTACAAAGGTAATGATGTGGAGTACTTTGTGTCCTCTAGTTCCCCGTCTGGTTTGTACCAACTAGATCTACTGTCGACAGAGAAAGACACGCATTTTAAAGTGTATGCAACCACTACTCCAGAATCAGACCAACCTTATCCTGAACTACCTTACGATCCCAGAATCGATGTCACTTCTCTGGGACGTACAACGGTGACCCTGGCGTGGAAGCCAAGTCCCACTGCCTCCTTACTGAAACAGCCAATTCAGTATTGCATAGTCATCAATAAAGAGCACAATTTCAAAAGCCTCTGTGCTGTTGAAGCCAAGCTCAGTTCTGACGATGCCTTCATGATGGCTCCAAAACCAGGTCTGGATTTCAGTCCATTTGACTTTGCCCACTTTGGCTTTCCCTCCGACAACAACTCCGGCAAAGAACGTGGTTTCCTAAAATCATCGTCAAAGTTTGGGCGCCAAACATCCTCAAAGCCGAGAGTTGACCTGCATAAAGTTTGTGTCGGGAACAAGAACATCTTCACAGTGTCAGACCTGAAGCCCGATACGCAGTACTACTTCGACATGTTTGCTGTCAATACCAACACTAACATGAGCACCGCATATGTTGGCACCTTTGCCAGAACAAAGGAGGAGGCTAAACAGAAAACAGTCGAACTGAAGGACGGCAAAGTTACAGATGTGTTCATCAAGAGAAAGGGAGCCAAGTTCCTACGGTTTGCTCCCGTTTCCTCTCACCAAAAAGTCACCTTCTCCGTTCATTCATGCCTGGATGCTGTTCAGATCCAAGTTAGAAGAGATGGAAAACTTCTCTTGTCTCAAAACGTGGAGGGTGTGCGGCAGTTCCAGCTTCGCGGAAAAGCAAAAGCTAAATATCTCATTAGGCTGAAAGGAAGCAAAAAAGGTGCTTCTATGCTGAAGATCCTGGCTACAACCAGGCCTAACAAGCAGTCGTTTCCTTCTCTTCCTGAAGATACACGAATCAAAGCCTTTGACAAACTCCGCACATGTTCTTCGGTCACGGTGGCGTGGCTGGGCACCCAGGAGAGAAACAAATTCTGCATCTACAAAAGGGAAGTGGATGACAACTACAACGAAGAGCAGAAGAAAAGGGAGCAGAACCAGTGCTTGGGTCCAGATACGAGGAAGAAATCGGAAAAGGTTCTCTGTAAGTACTTCCACAGCCAGAACATCCAGAAAGCAGTGACCACAGAGACAATCAGAGGCCTGCAGCCTGGCAAGTCCTACCTGCTGGACGTTTACGTGATAGGGCACGGTGGGCACTCCGTGAAATATCAGAGCAAATTGGTGAAAACGAGGAAGTTCTGCTAGTGCCCTTGTACATAGAAATATATGGAACTCCGCTCAGAACATTATCCTACTTCCAAGTATATGGATTGACTACTTGCACAGCTGAGAAGTTGTGACCTGTATTTGTACTGTGTAGAAAAGATATCAACTTGTATATTTATGTTTACATAAGTAATTGTTTGGAGGAACTGAGGCTGGTGCTCTCCGGTAGCATCCGGCAACGGTATAACCATGTGTCCGGTGACCCACACGTGATGCTCGGTAGATGTCCAAGGTAGCAGGAAACCTCGAAGGGACTGGCACTCCTTTGCTTCCATATTGCATGAACTGCTTCTAAATTATTTTATACTTAAAAGGCTGAGATACGTCATTCGTCCACCTTGTTATTCACACACAAAACTCACAGACATACACCCTTTCTCTCAGTGTAGATGGTAGGGCTTCTGTAAATTATTTTATAGAGTCTTGTTTTAAATGTTTATGTTTCTATGATTGTAAACTATTAAAATCTCTCCCCAATAAAATACAGATCTGAACTAAGTATTAACTGGGCTGCACATGAAGCAGTTTCATTGCTAATGTAAATTCTTACCTAGCTGATTGTCATGTTTAAATACTGTATGTATTTCATGTACAAAGTTGCTATAACATTATATTCCTGTACATAAAATTAAAAATATTAGATTATATACCGTTTCTTTTTTTCTTAACACGCGGAGGGGATTCTTCCCAGACTTGGGGACAGAAGAGGCGTGCTGGAACTTGAGCCGAATTCAGCTAGGACGTGCCTCTCTTCTGTTGTTCTTCGTCTTTTTGGGCAAGGCGACGGAAGTCTAGTAGAATTACTGATGCTGCTGAGTCAGTTAAAATCTGCAGGGGAGCGCAGGCCATTGAAAGAGGGGCGGTTGTGCCACACTCGGGGTCTACAGTGACCCAAGCACTAAAGGAGCAGGACAGCACAGAAGAGCTTCACTTGTCCCGGGTGGGAATGGATCCTGTTTGGTCGTGGTTGCTCGTGCTGCCAGCGCTTCGCAAGGAGCTCGCCGTCTGAGTTAGAGCGACCATATGATCCAAACAAATAACCCACCAGAGAACCAGTTGTTATTTTTGTTAGTTTACCATTGAAAACATTTGCTTTCTGGATGCTGCTGGTTTTGACCAAAGTAACAGTAAGCTGAGAGGATTATTATTTTTTTTCCATTGACGAGAATGGTAGCGCTAAGAAAAAAAAATCCCATACTTTCGTTTAAATTGCATTTATTTCCATTGTGTAGATTGCTTCACAGTATTAAATGTCTGGATCTCATCTTTTCTAACTTTTCTTATTTTTCCACGTCCCCTTCATTGACTCAAAAACTTGTATAGAGCTGCTTAATGGAAAACACACTTCTGAGAGGCAACCAGCCCAGCCCCAGTTCAAGCGGCTAAGAGCAGGATAGTGTCTCAGTCCCAGTGGCGCAGTGCAGGTCAGGGCCTCAGGACAGGTAACAGACCTTTTTTTTTTTTTCGGTCCCATCGTACGTACCAGCCCGCAGCGCTCGGGCAGTGGACGTCGGGGCTTATTCAAAGACAGTCTCTGTCTCTTCCTTAGGTGCCTGGCCACAAAACGTCTCACTGCTGTGACTTTAGCACTTGCGGCCCCCTCGGGGCTCTGAAGATGAGGGAAAGGGCCCAAAATCCACGTAAAGGCTGAAAGCAGGTTCCTCTTAGGCTGCTCACGGGAGAGACGAGAACTCTCCACCCCAGGAAAGGGGAACTCCTGTTTTCCTTGGCCCCGTAGTGCTGAGCTCTTCAGGTTTTCCTCCCTGCTGGCCCCAGTTTGCAGACTGGAGGGCGGCAGCAGGGTTTGGTGGCTGCGCAAGCTCCCGCGCCGTTCCACAGGCTGAGTTTGCTGTGAGGATTCTCCAGGAAAAAGGCAGATACCGCAGCACGAAAACTGATCAGAAGATGCCTGCTGTGTTTAAAGTAATTATGTAATAAACCTAATAATTGAAATTTAGATTTCTCTGGAGGCGATCTCCTCTCCTCATTTGAAAACATCTCTCTGATTTCTTAAAATGAATGACTTGAGTAACGCACGCCCGCTAGATTACCGTGCCAGGGCGTAGGTGACCAGTAGATGACTCCAGCTGGGGATCCCTGAAGGACAGGACTGGGGCACCACTGATAGATCGCCAGTTGCCAGGGAGATACTTTCCCTACATGTCACTGTCCAAAAAGCTACCAAACCTTTCAGTTAAAGGCAGCACTTGCATCTTTTTAAGCATTTCTCTGTTCACTGCTGCCATTTTTGTGTGGAACGGTGCCCCTTCCACTGGCCGGTTATGATGTTTGCTTGAAAACATATGTTTCGTCACCATTCCAGCTCTGTTTGTTTCCTTTAGCCAGATTTCTCTGTTTGGATATTCATCCAGCTCCCTTGGCGTTTCTGCCTGCTAACCACTTATGTTTGCAGTATGTCACAAAATTAAAAAATTCCTCAAGATGCATACATCTTCCCTTTCTGAACGCTACGTGTTCAAAGAAAAATGTCACAATATTTGTCTTTATTCCCGCTGGAATTCTTCTCGTCCCAAACAACTAGCTCTATTTATTCTCCTGGATGAAACTGAGACCATAAAAGTATTACATCTACTAATCATCCCCTTATTATTCAGGTCAAGTGGATCTGAGAGAGGCAGTTCTGATTTTGAAGGACGAGTAAAAATAAGGGCACTGGTCTTTATATAAAGTGCAAATATAAGTCACCCTTAAGTGGGAGGTGACTTAACTATTAAAGTAAAATAGGTATTTACTGGGAAAGCTCCAGACTGTTTGTGAAGCAGAAAGCCCACGTAAGGAGTCATAGCATGGGGCTACCGAAGAGCTCTCCTCGTGCCCCGTCGCTGCCGGTCAGCCTGGCCGTGAATGCAGTTCAGGCTGTGTGCGTTTTCACCTCTGGCATCACCGATTTGCCGCTTTCTGTCCACCGGGAAACAAAACAAATCTACAGACTCATTTCGCAGGGGCCGCAGAACGACAATAACTTTTAAACCGCTGCCCTGCATTGGGTCTGACTAGGTCACAGATCTGGATCCTGTCATTAATCCACTGTTACATCTCTATCCTTAGTTTCACATCAAAACACACATGAAAAACTTAAAAGAATGTAATAGATGGATACCTGGCATAAAAGGTCAAAAAAACCCCCAGTATATCAAATATACATACAAATATAGATAACATATAAGGTTTTTTTCTAAGCACAAGGCTGAAGAGGCAATTAAAACAGAAACATAAGCTTGGAAATAGAAGGTTAAATGGAGTTCAGCATTCATATTGAGGGTACGTGTCCCTTTGGGAAAGAATGCCATGCTGGGATATGCAGCTGAGGATGACGCGGGGCTACAGGAAAGCCATGTACGGTGGCCCAGCCTGGTGGCCATGCCTCATGAAGGCATTATCTACTGCAGGACTCTGCCAACACAGAAGAAATCCTCTACAGATTATTTTTTATTGTGGTTTGTTTCAAAACAAGTAAAGAGTCATTGAGCCGTTGCGTACCACGGCAAGATAATCTTCAACACCTTCATCAGTCAAAGCGGAGCTTATCTAATTTTACTGATTTACTTACTGACAAATCTGGCAGCAGCCTTACAATGTAAGCTTCAAAGAGCCCGCGGGACAAAACGGTCCCTGAGTTACAAAACACCAGTTAAGATTCTGACGGCAGCAGAACTGCGGAATAAATCAATCAGTTATACACGCAGACATACAACTTCAGTTCAAGAATGCCACTTGTAAAAACAAGGTATGGGTCTCACGGCCATATTTGTTTGGGTTCTAAGTAGCACTTTTAAGACTGATAACATACCAGGGAGGAAGAAAATCCTTATTTGGAATAGCAAACATGTTTCTACCTTAGCGCTTGGCAAAAAAAAAAAAAAAAGCAATAGTTGTGGTTGCTCAAAGTCTTTTGAATATTTAGCTTTGAAGTTATCACGTTTGAATACACTCAGTTAAATGGGATGTGAAAATGCACATTATCTAATTCAGTACATAAACAACGACGAGCAACTATGTACCAGGAAGCTTCTTTCTCTCCCTCTCTCTGCTTGGAAACCTATTCCTAAACCTTTGTGATAGCAGAGATCAGCCCTTGAGTTTTGTGGCAATCCACACATCTTTGGTCCGACTGACCACACAGAGATTGTCCCAGCTCGGCCCAGCACGGCCAGGAATTTGCGTTCTCGGTACTACATCTATTACTTCAAATTACTGTGACTGCAGAGTTCTTTAGAACTAAAGACGCATTTCACTAAAGCGTATCGTTTACCCTTGGCTTGCACTGAGTAGAGGACATGAGGCTGAAGGCTGGTGGACACTATGGAAAGCTTTTACCATATGTTAAAGACTGGCAGTTATCAAATGTTAATCACATACTAGTAAGCCGTTGGTGTTGTACAGAGCCTTAGGAAAAGTCACTATTCGCCCACCCCTGTCTGGATCAGTTAGAGAAGCCATCTCTTCCATTTTCTACAAGTGGTACTTGTTTTTATCTTGTCTTGTAAAAAATATACTACTACTAATAAAACCAGCTGCAAACCTCGTACTCCTGAGCGCGGCGTTTAGTTCCAAATGCCAGTTGTCACGCGGCTCTGCTAATCTGGCCAGCGAGATTCTCAGGTTATAAGCCCGCTTTCAGCAAGCACCTCAGGTCAAAGAGTTACTCCAGGGAGACCTTCTTTTTGTGTCTCAGATAAAAGAATCCAACCCCACACTTTCAGCACGAATGCCTTTTTCCCCCCCTCCCAGTTCGTGTGTCAGCTTAATTAGTAGGTACCTGGTACAATTAATGTCGGTTGGGTCCTTGTCTTGTAACGCGACGCTCGGTGTCCGCACAGGGACCTGCCGTGGCTGACGTCGGTGTAGGGGCAGGGCTTCCCCCAAGCAGATCTCATTTCAGGGTTTGGGCTTTGAACTCTGAGGCCCTCCAGAGAGAACAAGGACCGTGTGAATTGACAGCATTTGATAACTAACGTCTGTAGACTGATTTACATTGTTTCTTTGGCCAAGAATATATTTTAGTATTCGGGAAAAGGAGGTTGTTTGGCTTCTTTTTCCACCAATAGTAATCTATATTCTTCCTAACCACAAACTAACTGCTTATGGTGGAATAAAGTGGAGAATTTAACTGCGTATTTCCACTCTTATTTCCCTTTCCCAATTTAATTTTGCAAGCATTCCTGCAGGTCCAAGCTACAATGAACAGATAAAGTCTTGGCATGGGCGAAGAAAATATTTTATAAGATTCTGGATGCCAAAGTATACAAGGAGTTCTTGCCCTTGTGCGGAAAGTTAGGAAGGACTGGAGTACTCTTGGGGTATTAACATTTTCTTTTATGTCCTCTTCCATTTCATAATGTTTGCTATTACTTATAAGGTCTCCTGGCATTCCAGCCCTGTCAGGAGGTGGCTAGAGGAATCAGAATGGTTGTTTTTTTTCTTGCCGATTACACACTTTTTCTTTTTTTGCCTGTTACTTCTTGCCACCGGTTTTCGTTCGAATGCATCTGCTCAGAAGGTGCAGCAGAGTAAGATGCGCAGTTTTGCCCAACAAACAAACTCAGAGCCATTTCACTGCCTCTTCTGGGAGGCAAGTAACAATGATCAGGTTAAAACCACGGGGCAGCGGCTTATCAGCGAAGCCACCTACTGAGGCCATAGAAACCTGAGGAAAAAAACGTAAAAAAACCCTTTCTCTGCTTCCCCTTCCCTATTACACAGAGTTTTTTATGATGATACGGGTACAAAATAAAACCACACCAAAGAAGATGGCTTTTTCCATCTGCTTTTACCTCCCTTGCGCTGACTGAAGCGGCTCCACAAAGCGCAAGGCAGGTGTGCGGAGCGTGGGGCTGCCCTGCGGAGCCCGGGAGGATGCAGCTGGGCTTCATTCCCAGCCCCACCACCGGGGCCGGGTGACCCTGCTTCCTTTAACAAGCCTTTTAACGTGGACTATAAAAGATGCCTGTCCTGCCTTAGGAGGAGGGAAGATAGGAGTTAGTTGTTCGGGGGGTAGGTGGGTCAGTCTGTCTTTGCCTCTTCAAATTTGTTTTTCAGTTAAAAGGAGAATTTTCAGGTCTGCGGGGGCTTTGTTTTTGTCGTCTAGCTCTGGCAGGGAGCGTTATTTTATTTTTCTTATTGTGACACTGGGATTTCAGCCAGTTGTTTGTGAGTGATTTGTAAGTGGGGCCTTATTAAAAAAAAAAAAACAAAAAAAATTCCCTCTTCTTCCCTCCTTTTGCCTGAAAAGCGTACGTACTTCTTACCTGTGTTAGGTCTCCTGAGCCAGTTAACCTCATGCATAAGAGGTTTAGTATAAATTATAATATTTTTTTCCCTTTAGAAGCCAACCAAACAAAAGAATTCTGGAGGTCTTGCTCTGCTCTCTGCGTAAACAGTGAACAAGTACTTCACGTCATAAATGCGCGTTGATAATACACTGGCAAAGCTGTTAAAAGGCTGAAACAGAGGAAATAATGAATTGTCGGTTTCTGAGGGCACTAAATACACGTGCTGATTCTCATGACCCGTTTTGCCCGCCCTTGCTACGCCTGTGTTTTAATGCTGGTGGATCAGACTTTTCTCACGTGGCAGTAAGGGGAGGCTCTAGGCCGCTCGTGGGTATTCAGAGCCTTAATTTGTTTTGATCTGAATAGGAGCCAAACGTATCTGTATTTGCATTGCTCGGCTGTTTAATTACAATGCTAGCTATGTACTTAGTGCTTGAAATAAGGTAGAAAAATATGAAGTAAATTTTCTTAAAAACATACAATTTGTCGTAGCTTTTGCTGTATCAGGCAGCAGCGTGAGCATTTTCTCTGACGTTGTTACAGCCTGTAAGTATGACTGGGAAACAATCTCTTCCTCTGGACAGCCAACGTCAAACCTTCAGCTTTTTTAAGTCAATGGATTTCTTTCTTGACTGCGTCAGTCTTGTACGTCTATAAATGGTTTCAGTGTAGGCAATCTAAAAAGGCCACGTCCTAGATTCAGCAGATGCTAATGCATCTCCCCACTAATCCCGTTTGCTACGTGTGGACGAGTTCTACGTGAGGCTTTGACAGAAGGCACTAGTTCTCATCAGACTTGCTTCTACTAATTTCGATGATAGGAGGGTCCCGCCGTCCCCGAACGCTTTTGAAAAACCTGCCCTAGGTACTCCGGATGCCAAGAAACTGACGGCAAATACAGAATTTGACAGGGTGGTTTTGAGAGGATAGGTTACGTGCTATTTGTGTCATCTTGCAAGCGAAACATCTCAGTTATTAGTAACACGTAGCATAATACCTGCTAGAAGTAAGGAGGCACGTGCTTAGTTGCTTCGCTTTATTAAAAGCATTTGTAGCAACAAGCAGCTGAAATCACTGTAAATTTCTGCTCCGATGGCTTAGCTTAAATAAACGGTGACAGGATTATTAACTATTGATCTTACAATGCATACCTTCCTAAAGGACCTGAATTCTCATTTTAATTGTGTCAAAATTCTTTTTCTGAGTCTAGCAAGTCTGGTAGTGAAGAGTCTGTGACTGACCATGTGAAATCTGGTTGTAAGACAGGAGTGGAACTGCTGCTTCTTGAAATCACAAATGGGAAGCACTGCTTTGGTTTGCTTTGCTTCTAAAATGAGAGACAAGAAATTATTCTGCTTATTCTTAAAGTAAAAGTTCGGGGGGGGTTCGATAGGGGGAAAAAGATCAGAGTCTGCATAGAAAATGAGCTGATGTCTGCAGCTCAGTGGTTTAACTTAATTCCTAATTCATACCTATTTTCTTACCTGTGCTGTTCCACACCTGGGATTGCAACTATTTCAGGTGAAACAGAGGGATACAGAACAAAACCTGAAAATTAAATGCTTTGTAAAGTAAATGATTTTAATTTTGTTCCCCTGGGCCCCCCACGCCCCAATTTCTTTTAAGTGTTAACGTCTACAGCACGCTCATTTCTACTCGACTTCCCCACCCCTCTGCCTTTGCAAGCTGCCGTTTTACAAATGCTGCATTTTCCTGTTGAGCTGCAGCAGCTGTTTCTGGCTGTGTAATTTAAACCCTTGTGTAGAGAAGTCGGGCTTTTCACATCGTTTCCATATTAAACCTCTTCCCCAGTAGCTCCATGTTATTGAGGAGGGACTTTCATTTGTTGTCTTTGGGTACTGTATGGATTTTGTACAGTCTGTTGAGAGTTTTCAGTGAATCTGTGAAAGGCTGCAATAGCAACTGGTACAATTCAGATGGTTTAGTCTTCTAAATAAATGTCTAGACTGGTTTGTAAACTTGTGGTATTAATCCTCTCGGAGATGCAAGTTCTTACTTCGTTTAATCTCTTCAGTGGTTCCAAAGTCTCCTTTGGAAGAATGCTTTTATCGCTTCTCGAAAGCCCACATAACTGGTTATAATAATCATAATCCTCAGCTTGCCTGGACAATCACTGCTGATATCAGGGTGCGTGGGACATACTCCCCCCCCCATCTTTTTTTTTAAAGCCATTTCTTTTAGAAATAAATATTTATAAATGCAAGTTTAAGTGACCTGATAACACCGATAGGTTTTGAACGCAGCTAGTTATTACTTTCTAGAACAATTTGCTCTTTAATGGTAGGTATCAGTCTGTTTAACAAAAAAAAAAAAAGACTTATCTATCTCACAATAATGAGTGAATAATGAATGTATAGCTGGCATTCTGAGCTTCCAGCCGTTGTGTATTTTGGAAAGTCCACTGATTTACAGTTTGATTTCTGCCCGCTGAAAAGCGTCGAGTTGAGGTACCTTTCGATGAACTGTTAGATAAATGTTTATCACTCTCTTCAAAAAGATACCCTCTCCTCTGAAGCCTTTCCTTACTGATCCCATCTACTGGGAGGAAAACTGAAAAAGAGCAGGTGGAAATGTTATGACTTGAGTACTTGTTGTTTATAGACACAAAGTAGTACGCCTATTAAAAAGGGATGTTACATCTCAAAGCCAGATAACTTATCATCGGGGAGGGATGATGCTGGCGGGAGGGCGTTTCCTTTCCGGCAGAGCTAAGCATGGTTCTAATTTTGCTCCTTGGTAGAATCAGGACAAACTCTCATCCTCTGTGTCCTGGGGAATTAATGAACTGTTTGAGGACGCATGGATGAAGACCCTGCTGAGTGTAGGCAAGGCTTGCACACAGGCTGTGGGCACTCCTGGTATTTTTCCTCCCACACACCCATACATACGCCAGCTGCAATCTGGACCCATTATTATTATTACTGTGTTTATTCTCCTCAGTTTCCCATCACGCAATTGGGGAGCTGAATGTGAAATAAACACAAATACATTTACTTCAAGTTGTTTTGCATAGCATTATAATTAGAAGCTAAAGACAACTCTCTCCCTTCATTGTTCAAGAGCAAGGCATTGTTCCTCCTCTTGTTTGGTTTTTTTTTTTCTTTTTCAAAGTACCGTCTCTTCGCAGCCGTTCTTTCACAGACCAAAAGTTTTGGGATTTTCGTGAAGCGTTTGACACGTTTAAAGCTAACGGGCAGGTAGACTAAGCTAATGCACGTACCGTGCCGTTGTAGAGAACTGGTTTAGGCTGCTTTGAGAGCAGGAGCGGCTGCAGGCTGCCTGCAGATGTTGACCGGACGGACAGTTGCTCATGAGTGATTCCATTATGTTTCCTAAGATCCCTTTTTGAGTCACGTTGGACCACTGCTCCTAACCTCTAATGGCTTCCTTATGTTCCTTCACCCTCTCTTGTTCAAACTGTGTAGCTGGCTGCTGGGGAGGACAGCACAGTGACAATGGCTGCCGCAGCACGGTTGGCAGGCAGATGACGCGTGACAGTGTATAGGCAATACACTGGTTCCGTTTCCTCTGTAATTGGTGACTGCTGAGCGCCAGGTAATTCATCTCATGCCCTCTCCAGAGAGGGTGGAGCGGACCTAAAGGACATGGAGAAAACGCAGTGCCTGCTGCTTTGGTTGGAGCAGTAGGCTAAAGCAAGTTACAACTGTTTCTGGATCCTCTTAAGTCGTAGGTTGCCTGTTGGTATTGACAATGAAAGCCCCTTTTCTCATCGTGTTTTGGAGATGTTTGATCACTTTCCTCTGACCTTGCTCAAGTGGCATTACAGCTGATTGTATAATAACTCAGTCTAGCATTCATAGCGTGCTTTGCGGGAGGCTCTGCCTGCAGGTTTTGATCAGTAGTTCGGATGAAGTATGGGAAGAGTGGAGAAAGACTGGAAAGTTATGAAATCCTTTTTACGAGAGCGCCATGCTGACTTTATATCCGAGCGTGAAGGAATTGCTTCTGAGATCACTGCTGAGCTCCAATTGTCTCCTTGTGCGTAGCACGTGATGCTGTCGCTCACCCTTCTCTAAGACGTAAAGCTTGACAAAGCCATTACTTATAGGCTGCATATAGTAACTAAATATTTGTCATCACAATTAAACGAAACACCAAAATACCTCAGCCATTTAAAATAAATAAATCTCTTAGCAGAGCTTCGAGGTAGGTCTGTCCAGACCTCTTCCCTCAAAGAGCTTTTAAACTCAAACCTCAGGTTTTCTTTGAACAAAGCCTACATCAGACAAACCTCGTACAACAGAGACAAGAGAGAGAAAAGACAGACTAGACATGGGGAAGGGTTTATAAACAAATCTCCTGCTGCTCACTTTGTCCTCGCATCCAGTCTTGGTTTCAGGCAGCTCTGTGGCTTTCGGGGCTGAAGCAGACTGCAAGTTCACTCTGGTCCCTAGTGAGCTTTTTTCCATTGTCGCTGGGGCTTGTGTCTAGCTTCTCCTGCTGCTCTCGGCTATCTCCTGAGTCTGAACTGTCTCGTGAACTCATGTATCCTCGCTGTTTGCTTCTGTCCACCCCTAAGCATACCCAGTAGCTCTCAAATGAAGCTACTGTGTCCTTTCCCCTGCAGAGAGGCCCACTTGGCTCCCTCGCTCTCTTTAAAGGAACATAATATTGGTACATATAACCAAGAGAAACAAATGAATTGGATACTGTCTGTCCTAGACCCTAACAGAGACATTTTTCTGGAAAAAGAAGGGTATGTTGTGATAAATGTGACATGTTGAATATAAATATTTAGCTGCTGTCAACTTATCCTTTAATGACTTCTGGCTATCTTTTCAAAGAAGTTTGCGTGCTGCTTTGTATGAGTTTTCTAATATTCTCTTCCATCTGTAAATACGAAAGGCAGGTTTTCATGTGTTCTTGTATAATGGAGAAACTGTTGAGTTATCCACACCTCCAGTTTGTGGAAAGGGTAACCGGGTGACCTCTTTGACCACCTTGTACCTCAGCTGGAATTCGTGCTTTCGAGTCCTTAATTGCTGTGGTTTTGTTGTCTAGGCTGCTAATTTCTGCTAGTTCCGCAGACGTCCTCATAATGAAGAGTGGAGGCTCAGTATTTGGTGTTTTTTCTGCATGGGATGAATAATTTTGCTTACGTTTGGTACTGTTTTAGTAGACCACCTGTGTGAATGCAAGTGTAGGTGTCTGCTCGGTTTAGGTGCTTACATCAGATTAAGAGGAAAGATCTGGTGGGTAGTGATTTGATGAGGAGTTCCTGAGGAGTATAACAAGTCTTTGTCTGCTAAAGGAAAGCAGCTCCCACACTACTCTGCACAATGAATATGGTTGCTTTTATCCTACTCCAGTCCAAAACTTCCTAATGACTTCTCCAAACTCATTACAGCAGAAGCATATCCGTCTGTAAATTAACCACTAGTGTAATGAAAAGTTATACAAACCTATAACATCTAACCAGTTCCATGACAACTAGAAGAACAGCGAGATACTTCATGATACGTTGACAAACAATGATACTGAGGAGGAGGAACGTACATGAAAGAAACAACCAAACAACAGTAAGAAGAATAGAGGCACATTTTCATTAAACGAAAACATCTTAAACAATGACCTTTCTGACAAACCACAGAAATAGCAAACACGCAGCCTTTTTAATAATGGTTTCATACTGGAGTTTTGCACACATACCCCCCTGGAAGCTTAATGCAGTCCAAATGTCTATCCCTTGGACGAGGCCTGTGGGTATGTGCTCTTTGATGGCTGAACGAGCAAGTGAAAGCTTTGCAGGTTACTCAGACCTGCAGGGAATCCATGCTCCTGACTAGCGTCCTCTCTGTTCAATTCAGTTCTTGAATGTGAATGTTTCCCATTTGATGTTTTCTTCATCCTTGTTTTTATGGGAGGGAAGTGAGGGGGAGAAGGGGATTCGTAAATGATCTTTCATAAAAGGTATTCTTAGAGTCTACTGAAAATGACTTGTCTCGAATTTAGTCCAAGCCAGCTCTAGTTCCTAGTGATGTTCGGCTGCTGTAGCACTCAGCAACGTCATATTGCATTTGAAATGGGATAAATGTCTTGATTTATACGATGATGGGGTTTTTGGTTGCTTTGTCCCATTAGGCAGATCCTGTAAACTGGAGAGAGGGGAAAAATACCATGTGGGATGATACAAAAATCAGTAGTTGTCCCTTCCTAGACTTCTCAAAGTGGTAGATTTCTTATGAAGAAAGTACTTCAGATTTATTTTTCAGTTTATTGAAACCTTCTTAATTCTCACTTCTTGCTAACAGCTTTCATCAATGGGATCTATCAGGTCAAATAACCATCTGGTTCTTACATCAGGGGGTTATTGTGACTTTAATCTGTCACACTTATATGTGACTTTAATCTGTCATAACAATATCTATTAATAACAAATTTTAAAAAGCCAACTCAAGAGCATTAGAGATTGATTGCGTTCAAGGAAGTGTAGACTATTAAGAGTTAAAATCCCTGCGATGGACAAAAGCTTCACCTACGCCTATTTAATGTTTTGCTCCCAACCTTTTGGGTTGTTCTAGTTTTTTCCCGTGTCTTTCACCATAGTTTGATGTTAAGTTACTATAAACATTCTCCAACCTTCAAAATTTTATTAGCAATAATGGTTATGCCTACTGGCAAGTCTGTAAAGATGCAAAACACATGGGATGAAAATAAACTCCTGCCATTCTCACTTGATGGTGTTTTATCAGATTTTAAATGCATGGTATATAACCCAGTAACTCTTATCGCAGTTTGTAAACTAAATGGAAGTAATGCAGTGTCGAAACTATTGCACAAATGATAAAATTCAGCAACTCCAAATAGGAAAAATATGGTTTCTTTCTAAGAAAGCATGAGAAGGGAAATGGGGACTCTGCTTCTGTTGCTCTTTGCTGGGGGCTCTGTGTGTATAGATGTGAGGAGCAGGTTGGGTGGGTTCAACACTCCAGTGGTTAGACAGGCAGGACTGTAGCAGCAGCAGCATATCGAGTGCTCTGCAGCCACTGTGCTTCCGTCTCGCCCGCTTCTCTCTGAGGCTCCCTTCATGCTGTAAGAATAACCTCGCTTAGGCACAGATCAGGCAAAGCCATGCTAGTTGTGTTGTATCTGGTGACTGCGCAGGTGAATGCTTTTCATCCACACTACCAGAACAATGAAACGAGTTCAGCGTGCGGGTTGGCCACAGCCATGTTGTACAAGGGCTAACTATGGCTACTTCTCGAGTGCAGACAGGGCTTTATTCAGCCTTTCTGTGATGAATTATTATAGTTTGGGCAGACTTTCATATAGTTTCGGAAAGGGCATGTTAATGTCTTGTACCTCTTGAAAGACACACTTTTAAATAAGCTGCAGCTGCATTGTATTTTCAGTCCATTCCCTTGCTGCTTTATGAGAAAAGATGACTAACTCATTTACGGCAATACTGAGCAGTAATAACTTTAAATTTATGGGGCACCCAGTGTCTAGATGCCTTAGGGCGCCTGACAGGCTATAACTTAAAACCTAACTTTAAAAAAAGCAGTGTGATTTAACACAATAGAACTGATGGAGAAACAGAAACCCTATTGTGTGATAAATAGAACAGCGTCCCACAAACAATATCAAACCCAAACTCTCTGCAGGCCTGACCCAGAGGGGTGCTATTGTTTTCTCCGAAATGTCAGAGAGGAGAACACACTGGAGCGAAGAGAAAGCATTTATATAGGCAGGCTTCGCACATGGTAAAACAGAACCAGCTACAGCTTTAGACGGGGTGGTGGGATTTGTTGGTCTCCTTAACCAAGGATGAATACCTCAGAAAGGAAGCAGCATAGTGGCAGGCATCTTTAAAATGTCTCTCTGTAGGTATTACTTTTCTTTGAAAAGCATGCTTTTCAAAGTACGCTTGTCCTCTTATTAATCTTTAGATGAATCTGTACATACACTTTTCCATTGGTCCCTCTTTCTCTACCAATTCCAGGGAGTTGCAGAACTCCTTGCTGTCTCCAATCTGCTCTCAAAAATCAACTTCTGGACCAAAGGGTGCATTTAACAGGCTTGTATCAATCTTTTCTATCAGCTTCTGGTTTTGGCGGACAGTGAAAGTAGCTCCTGACAGGGTGCCACGTGAGATCCTTTCCCCCAGCTATTTAAGTCTCTAGACATCTCTGCTTTGTGAAGCTAAGTAGACCTGTAAAGTTTAAACAGAAGGCTTTGGCTGAAAGGCTGAGCTTGTTTGAATCATTCTACCATTGTCTACAAGGAAGAACATATTTCTTATTTCTGTCTCAATTTTGAAAACATAAAAATAAGCAAGGGAATAAAAAGAAATATTATATTCTTGTCTTTAATCTTCCTGGTGCTTTCAAAACCGAGTAACTTCGCTAAGCAATCTTAAACTGCACAAAATATTTGTAATAACCCAACTTAATCTTTGAAATAGCTATTGGTTTTCTTCATTTTGCTTTTATTGTTTGCTTGTTTTTCTAATGTATCTATGTCATTTTACAGTTGATCCGTATAGGCCTTGGCAACCATATCCAAAAATTATTTGAGCCAGAGTTGTCTACTTGATGATTGCTCCTTTTTACATTTTTTAGAGTCTAGTCTGACATCCTGTATAATACAGGCTTGGAAATAAGACTCCTACAGTTCAATAAATTATCCTAGCAAGTATTGTGAAAGACTAGCTTGTGTAACTTTTCTTTTTAATAACAACAAAAGTACTACATTTGTAGTTTTCTTATTTGATACTGTGAGTGTATCCAGGGGGTAGGGGAGTACAACTTCCAAAACAGTGCATTTCACAATCTTGTATCTATCTCACGGAACCCCAGTTAAACAATGTTAACAAAAAACACAGTGCCCCGAGAAGTGCAGTAGCCAGAAATTATGGCATCAAAGAAATATTTTTATTTGTCTGACGGACAGTGAAATTTTAGATAGTTGCAATCTAAAAAATAAGTGTTATTTACAAAGATTAATTTTACAGAAAATGATGCGATTCAGTGGGTGGTCATAAATTGTTTCAGTAACAATTGGTACTGAAATCAGTTCTTCAGATGTTATGACATTTGTTTCTTACATATTGCCAAAACACAATCTCAGTTTTTGGCATGACTCTTTTCTGTTTATTTGAAGTTCTGCAAAACTATAGGCTATATGGCTGGATGTGCTGCTTTAAAAACAAAACAAACCCCACAAGTATACACAGCACACACCAACAGGCGACTTGCAGCTCTGTCTCTGATCCTACATGTTCAGCTGACTTGACTTTGAATTCTGAGTGTCTGTTGCTGAGTACCTGCGGTGTCAGGTGGAATATAATGAGGATCAGAGTTTTGCATTCAAATGGCATTCAAAGGGATGCATTCAAAAAGAAAAGCCATTTTCAAATATTCATCCTGCATGGTTTAATGAAAACTGAACTCCTGACAGATGGTGGTGGTTTGGTTTGTTGGTTGGTTCGGTTGTTTTTTGTTAGGCTCAGTTCATTCGAAACACAGATGCGCATGGTACCCCTGGTTATGCAAGTCCTTAAGCCATATAAAGCAGCTCACGACCATGGGTGTTGGTGAAGCTGGTTCTGCTGAGGCCTGTAGGTGGAAAACTCTCAAATCTAAATTTTTATATGCAGGACTGGCTTCTGGCTCCTCTTTCAGAATACAACATGCATTTGGATGGAGTGAAGCAAAGATCTACAGAAGAATTCAAGTCTCTGTCCTAGAGACTGTTAAAGTAGTAAGAATGTCTCATTCTTCCAGAGGAATTTGTTACAGCACTGAGAAATAAGTATTTCCTGGGGAACGTGTCGTCAACTGAGAAAGTGACTTTAGGGGAGAACAGGCAGGGAGGAGACCAAGGAAAGCACTAAGAAGCATTTAGGATAGTCCTGCCCGTAAGTCAGTAGCTCTCATTTTGGTGTGTGCTCTAAGGAAATATTTTTTGAAGAGTTCACATAACACTTCCAAAGAAGGTTTATAATAATGTTTAATTTTTATATTTGGATTTTAAAAAAACCCACATAGTTTGTTTGTCTGTCAAGGGGAAAAAAAAAAAATCTGCATTTTTAAAATTGACTGGAAGATAGACTCTTTGCCACGTTGATGCAACTTTTTCTTATAATCATCTCTTATTATACCCTTGCAATTCAGAGATGGCACAGAATTACCAGACATTGAACATAATTTAAAAACAATTACGGAATAACTAAGGAACGGTATAGGAATGTATTTCGGCTTAGCATCAAAGTAGAGCTCAATACAGAAGAGTTCTACTTCACAGAAGTAGTCACAGCACATAGTCCTCCTTGCAAAATTGTACCGTGCATAGGGCTCAAACCCCAAAAGAAACAACATTCCATTTAGGGGGCTGAATGTTGTATTGCCTCTTATAAGATACACCTCAAATTACGCGGTGTGCTGATTTCAGCTGTTCTAAAAATAACCAAAACCCAGAAAAAAATAAGTCCAACAGCCTTCTAAATGATACTCCCACGTACTAGACCCCTGAAGTCAATGAGAATTCTCCTTGCGTTTCAAACTTACTGCCTCCACCCCTAATGGTTCGGCCACCTGGGTTTTTGTCTGATATCTTAGGTCAAATACCATTGATAGCTGTGAATTCAACACTTTGTAAAAGGGAGAAAAAAACAGTCAGGGTCTGTAAATACTGGAGGCACGTGCCGGTCCTTGAAACACGTGATCTCTTCGAATTCAAAGTCTACAAGACAGACTGAAGTGGTGCTGATGGTGACACCAGTGGTGCACTGAGGAGGATTCATCGAAAAAGAGTTTTAAATTCTTTGAAGCGGGGTGGGAGGAAGTCTTTGGCGGCTAAAACTGGAGGGTGCTTCTCCAGTAGAAAGGAATACTAGAAATGCCAAAATGAAGCAGGAATGAAGACAAGATGTGAGTAAAGGGGCTGGAAAGAGGTCAGAAGGGAAAGTAGTAGAGTAGGTACGCAGGCTGTAGCACAAGAAGGTAATATGTGAACATGGGATCTGGTCTAAGATGATTAAAGCTATATAAGTATTGCTTCTTAGACGGACCCTGGAATTAGGCCTAGCTCCCCAACTAAGTGTTGTAGATCTGTTTGTTTTTCCATTTCCTATAGGCCTTAGAGCAAACTGTTCTCTTCTGTGACCAGGTTTCCTGACTAGGGGAATTAAATTGCTCTAGCTCACAGTTCAGGAAGAAAAAATTATCTAGTCTGGGTAATCGGGGGGGTTTAAGCCCTCCACTGGGGGTTCAGACACACAATACCGAAAGGTAGAAGGTAGCGGACGTTCATGCTGTTGAAAAGAGGGTAACTCAAGTGCTGCTTTTCTGAGAATGGGAGGAAGACAGTGAGGCCAAAGAGCATAATAATTAAGTGAAAGATGACCTAAGAGAAGTCTCTGAGCAAAGGACCGGACAGGTTTTGAAAATGTGCTTAGAATGCCAAAATGATTTTTCCATAGCTGGCAGTTCTGAGAAATATCTTCTGCAGGTATGTAGCCGTTCTCTGAGGATTTAAAAACATTCTGTGTAGCAGCTTTATGATGCCCTACGTAGTGGAGTGCTAAAGGTTCATGGAGAAGTGAAAATATGAATATCCAACACCACGTGGCAGACATGAAAGGCAGAGGTCAGTTATGAGAGTTGTCATCCATTTGCTATAATAATATTAACAAACCACCGTAAGTTCATAGTACAGTAGTCAGCTGTCTTCCTGCTACAGGAAAACGCAACACGGTGTTCCAGCTTCTATGTCCTGTTCAGGAATGGTGGAAAAATACTTCACAGCATTAAAGCTCTTTCAAGGTTTTATGAAGAATTTATTGTGTGGTTGGACTGTCAAATACGATGAGTTAAATGATAGGTACAGAGCAGGTACTGAAAAGGAGCCTAATTTCTAAGTTTTTTCAATAAATAAAAATAGTTGCACAGAGTAGGAATCAGCTTGGTGTCAAAGCTCGCGTTACATGAAGAGCCCTCTCAAGATTAGGTTGGAAGTAGGTAAGTTTAAGACTTAATGGTCCCAGGAGGAGCGTATGATCAACTCAATGCAAGGCCTAATGGGAAACGGGGGCTGAGAAGGTATGACCTTTCTGCATGTATGTCAATGGTTAGGGTTGAAGGAACTAGCTCACCAGGGAGATGCTGGATCTGGAAAGTCACTTTCCATTAATGAAGGAAAAAAAAAAAAAAAGAGGCTGACAGGAAAAGCAGGGTGGATGAGATCAGTTTAGGAAGTTCCTCTTGAGCTGAAATAGGCTATCACCGAGCTGAGGAAGACACTTTCAGAATGCGTAAGGATGTAGCCCAGGCGTTCATCTGCTACTGCATAAAGTGATTCTGTCAGTTCCTGTCACTGAAGAAAATAATGAAAATGGCTTACACTAAATGTTTTAAAATAACTATTTTGGAATTTTTGTGCTCAAATTTCTGAATTTCCAAGACTCCTGAAGTTCATGTTTGTCTGGGCTCTTTTATATCAGACCAATAACACGTGAGTATACCAGAGGTCACTCCATGGCAGTGTCCAATAGCAGCTATCTAGGAGAAATTATATGACTGGGTCAGGTGCGCGTGGTGTTGCCCCTGGGTACTTCTCTAGCCTCCAAGTATTTGAGACCGGAGACTTTCTTAGCTAGAAACAGCTTCTATGAATGTAATAACCCTCAGGAAATGTTCCCTCAGGAAATCGTCTGCTGTAGGGCTATGTCAAGTACCGGCTGTGCCTGTGTCACTTCATATGCTTACCTGGCCTATTCTCAAAGACCCCTGTTGATGAAAGCCCAGTGACCTCGCTAGGCAGTCTGCGCAAGTACTTTACTCATTTAGAAAGTATCTTCAATGTCAAAATGTAAATTTTCAATTTAGAGAGTATTTTCAATTTTAGTGGTCACTAAAAGAAAAAAGTTTTTTTCTTTAAAGTAGTTTTAATGCATTTGAAGACTACTATTACATATCCAGAAGTTTTCTGTTCTCTGGACAAAACACTTGAATGTCTTCAGTCCTTCTTCTGAGGCCCTGTCTACTAGGATTTTGATCAATGTCTACGGCAATCATCTGGACTTCACTTCTCCTTCGTCTATAAAGCCTATAACTGCTATAGAAAGAAATAAGATATACTTGACATGATTTTTCCTCACAAAAACATGCTAGAACTTTGTCTGCTGTTCCACTTTTTCCTAGACATTTGATGCCTCAAAATGAATCCAGTTCTCCAGCTGAGGCTGAACCAACACCGAAGGTGATTTTATCCTGCAGTCTTTCAGGCTGGGATGTATAAATAAGAGTATATATTACATTTTCTCACCAGCATAAGAGCTTTGACTCAAGTTCAGCTGAAGACCCACTATTGCTTCCAGTACTTTTTCTAAAGAGTTGCTACCAATGCTAATTGTATTCTCACTCCCTATTGCTCATGTTTTGTAGCTATGAGATCTTTTCACTATTGAACTGCAACCTCTTTTATCAGATCACACGTTCAATTTGCCAAGATAAAATACTACAGGGCTCAGGGCAGAGCTTGCTATTCTAAAAGGTGAGTTACTGCTACTCGGTATTTTTAACCACTAGCTCTTTAAACTTCCTTCCTGTATTGCTTATGTGAGTTTATCATCTGAGATAGCAGTAAAAATCTACTCCAGTCAAATCATATTGTGCTTAAGTCCATATGATGTAGATTATTTAAGTGGTCATTACTCAATACATCACTACAAAATCTGAATTACTAGCTTAATCTGGTACTTAATCGCTTAAAATTTTGTCTTAAGAATTTTTTTAAACCCTAGTTTAAAAACCGCTGAAACAACAGGAGTGAACAATTAATATGCAATCAGCTCGGGAATGGAAATGCAAACACATGTATGCAGTTTAATATTTTAAAAGGGGAAGGAGAAAATTCTTAATTGTGAAATCCTGGAGCTAACTTCCAGAACTTCAAATATCTGAGAAAGAAACTTTGTCAGGAACTACTCTGTACATGTAAGCAAAGAAAGAGACATAAGTTAAAAACTAATCTTGCCATTTACTCCTTGAGTATCACAACACAAGAAGTCTGTATCGGTTTCCAGAAAAACAAAAAGCCAACTGTGCATAGATTAGAAGAGATTTGGTGGGGCAACAATTTTTTAGGTTGAAATGTTTACTGAATTCAGAAAGCTCTTAAAGAATCAGTGTAGGAAAAAACCAAGAAGCCACAAAAAAAGGAAGCAGTCCTTAAAAATAGCTCTGAAAGGAATTTTTCTCAGCAAATCAAAGTGCATTAGGGAAAGAATAACTTAGTTTTTCAGATCACTAGAAAATACAGACAAAACAAACACTGTTAGAACTGGAAAAAAACCCTGAGACACTGAGTAGATGGGGCTTATTGTCATATTTACAAAAGGCACGTTTAATTGTCTAGGAAAGCAGATTGTCTTAGATCTAAGAGACTGAGTTTTAGTTGGTAGTATAACATGCGGTTTAAGTTGACTCCATGTCAACACAATTTGTTCCAGGTACTTAGAGTCACTGTGCCTGGTGATTACTAGTAGCAAGGGTGCCATTGTCCCCAAAGCAGGGCAGACTTTAAAGGCATATACGCAGCTCTTACTAAGCTCTGCTAGTTAATTTGCGGCTTCTGTTTCTAAAGCTTTCATCTGAGTGTATTACACTTCTTGGATTTGTTTTCAGAAGCAACAGAAGAGTCATTGTGTCGGCGTGTGCTGGCATGTTGCACGGAGTACAGCAATATGGTTTCGTATTCAGCTTGTCAGCATTGTATACCATAGTTGCTGCTATTGGCTTTAAAGAAGGGGAAGATTTTTCCCCTATATATTAGTTGGTTTCTTTGGGGAATGGAATAGCAAAAAAAAAAAAAAAAAATTTGTAGGCTGAACTCTGTACAACTGAGAAAAGAACAAAAAATCTGTATGCTATTCCTCTTCACATCTTCCCCTCAGATTCTGTCATTAGACAAGCTGAAACCTTTGCTTCCCAAAAACGTCAATGCAAAATGAGACAGTGCAAAGCTCTTTTTCCATCCTGGTCCAGATGCTGTAGTTTAGAAGGTCTGGGAAGTCATTTACAATGAAAAAAAGAACAATGATCCCACGCAAAGTTAATGACCTTGTACCTAGTCAGAGAAACGGGCTTGGCAAATCCCAGGGAAAGTTCTGACTGAAACCTTTGCATACCTGGTCAAAGCTAAATGTTATTTGCACGCTGAAAACACGCAGATATACATGAACAAAAAGGAAATAGTCTGACAATATTCTAAGTGTCCTGCGAATGGGGTACAATCCAGCTAAACCAAAGATTGTTTTTAAATTGCTGCTCCTGATCTTACCAGGTTAAGAGGAAGTGGATGGGGGTTGGAAAGGAGATATGTAGGTCCAGGAAGTTTTCAAAACAGTAGCTGCAAACTTGATTAATCTGCAGTGCAGAAACATTTTGTGGACCAGTGAATGTACAAGCTGCGAAGGGGGAGCCATTATCATGAACAAAACCCCTTCTCATCTGTCAGCTGCCAGAATGAAATTCTGGTATTGCTATGGATGCTGCAAAAGCTACTACTCTAATACTTAAGGATGCAAGGAACTCTTAAAAGGATAAAAAACCCCATGTGCCTCTCTCATTTCAGTCCAACTGCCTGAGGGGCAGGAGGAGGGAGGAAAGAAATGCGAAGTCCCTGAAAACCTTTAGGGATGATACCACACCATCTTAGCAAAACGAAAAGCTATGAAAAGCCATCCTTTCTTCTGCAGAACGCTTTTTCCTTCTAAGCTGCTGGATACTTCAGTGGCTGGCATGTTTGCTTCTGGAATCTTGCAGACTATTTTTGTCTTAAATCTTCTTGTTTCTTAGAATGTGACATGTCAACTTAATTAAGTATCACCCCTAATTAACTGTTCCTCGGGTGGAGGGAGTATCATATCCTGCTTCTGGTATGATGTTGCAACAAGTATTGTAACTCCAGACAAGCAACCCTTGTAATTATTTTGTTTGTTACCACGCGTGGATTCCTGCCATGGAATTTAATTTGGTGCACAGCAGCTTCCATGACTACATAAGAGCTTTCTTCTGAAAATACCTCTTTCTCTTTCCAAGGAAGTCATGTAAATAGTTCCTGACACCATTAGGCTTCAAATGGGAAGGCTGCTGGATGCCCTTGTGTTTCTCCTTAGCGTTCCATGTAGTTATAAACAAGCCTCTAGGGAGCAACATAGAAACAGTGGGTCAACACGTTTGGTTTCTCTGTGCTAGCCTGCAAATTAATTATAGCTCAATGTTTGCTCTTTGAGGAGGGATGAGATTTTTCAGCTGCTTGGCATTGTGCAGGCTTTGAATATGCCCTAGGATAGGCTGTAGAAAGCGTTAGAGCTCCCTATCAGTTTAAGCATAACTAACTCAATGTACGACCAAGCAATCAAGAAAGTAAAAAGCAGAACTACAGGAAAGCAATATATATGAAGGGCATCCTCTGTTAAGTCAGTTGGAGGTAGTTTGCAAGATAACATGTATATGACCTACTATATAAATATTAAAGGTACCTTTATTTAAGAAGATGATGAAAGAAGGAATTAAGAATATCAGACTTTGTGTTAAGTTACAACACTATGTTATGCCTCATAATTTTCATTGTAACTTGTGCTTCATTATTATTTATCTACTGTGTTATTTGGTTAAGGTTACCAACAAAATGTGGTTTCTATTTAATGCATTACTTCAGAATGAATTATTTCACTTGAGGTATATTCCTCAGATTTTTTTGATCCCCAACAATTCATCCAACTGCTTCGGTTGAAATGAATGCTAAAACGATCAAAGCATTTTTCTTAAAAAATGCCAATAAAAATGGAACGCACTTGTCCCTATGGTTCTTTCCATATTTTTTGCTATTTTGTAAATAGCATCTGAAGTAAGTGCAAAGAGTTAAGAATGCAAAACAGAAGTGATGAGGTTACCTTAATAACACTAGGAAACAAAACATCACGATTGTGTACATGAAATAATTAAAACTGCAATGAAGAAGGTAAAGCAGAAACTCTGCAAATTATAGTAGCAACTGGGAAAGAATGACGAAACTTACCCCTAAGACTTTTCCTAAAGCCTTATGCCGGCATGCTCCAAGCAACTTTTAGCTTAAAGAGGGAATCAAAAAACCAAACCAAACACCCCCACCCGCTGAAAAAAAGAAAAAAGAAAATAACTTCCGTGTTTGAGGCTTGTTCGGTGACTGGTGTCTAGTTTGAAAAGGCCTTTATTCTACCTTTAAAATTCCTAGTTGTGTTAATTGAAATGTATTTTATGGATCTCAAATGGTGAATATGCTCGTGTACATGCCAGTGTGCTTTTATGATAAGAATCAAGTGCATTATGTGCAGTAGAACTGAAAACATGGATCTTGTCCGTTTTTACATTTCCTCACAAACTCAATGTTCCCTCAGGAAGAGGAAAGGACTCGCTCAGGAAAAGGAAAGATTTCGCATATCTGGGTTGTTTTTAAGATTTCACCCTTTCCATATAATTTCATAATGTCAACAGTGTTTGGGTTTTTTTTTACTACTCTGGATTAATTCCAGTTTGCAACACATGGTAAAACCTGGGTGTGTTTTCATATTAAGAATCTGTTCCACACTTTACAGTCCATTTTCCAGGACTCTGGTTAAAGAGAAAATGGATATTTAAAATCTTGCAGGACCTTATTGAGTATGTCTATTCTTAATTATAGGAACTCATAACTAACTTGTGTACGTATCAAAGCTACTTTCCTCCTATTTTTGGAACAACATCTACTGCTGTTTAGCCTGGCTGCGGTAGATCAACTCCGCTGAATAGTGACGGCGTTGTCATTAATCTGGGCTAAGGACTCTCAGACAAGTCATTTGTGTTTTCTCTGGGAGAGCGTGGTTTCTGCATGCAATCTTTTGTCCAAGTTGTGCACACAGCCCAGATTCTCAGACATTGTTTTAGAGCACGAGTGCCACCCCTCAGTTCAGTTAAGCCACCTAGACAGCATTTTGGCAATGAAGTCGGTTGTTTCTGTGAGCACAAACATTCCTGGATTGATTTGTCACCCTCCCCTCAATTGCACCTGTTTTAGTGCAAGTGCCAAGAAAAGAATACTTGAAAAGAGAACAAAGAAAACTACCTGGGCAGGTGTTTCTGTTGCTTAGGACCGGGGAACTTGAAAAAAGAAAGCCAGCAAGTGTAGGAAGGGTCGTGGTTTAACTGTACAGGATAGATACTACCTGCTGAAATATTTAGTGCAGTTACTCTTTGTTTGGCAGTGACCTCCTGAGAAGAAATCGATGGGTCAATGTGGATCACGACACAGAGACTAAAAACCTGCCGGTAAGAGTGCTTTTGGAAGGTGCACACCAAAGCACACTTCTCAGTCTCTGGGCTGACAGACATTTTTCCACGTTTTTTTCAACAGAGCCTCTTTTAGGACAGTAGAAAGCTACTCACCTGTTCTATGCTATCCGGTGGCTGCCTGTGTGTGTTTAGGGAGTCCTGGAAGTGCTGCTTTGTGCCTGGGTCCTAGGGGTTCACGGTTCATGAGTCTGAGTGAGACTCGGTCAGCACTAAGAAGTTCTGTCAGTACAGCTGTGTTGCACGGTTGACTTCTTCACGCTCCCAAGTTGCTGCCGGCTACGCCAGCAACCCCTGGTGTATCTACCACAATTGTGTGTATTCACTGGTTCAGTTGGTCACTTTAGAGAAGATTTAGCTATGTCAGCAAGAAAATTCCTTTCACTGGTGTATGCTGCACCTTCAGCTGAAGGCGATGCCGGCATAGGTGTGTTCTGCAATCAGTTTTGCTCATGACAAACAAGAGGCTATACGCACCTCTGCTATATATGTACCAAATACAAAACGGAGTTATGTTGAAACTTACGGGGCTCCACTCTTGCCGGTCACTAGTGATCAGCATACATTCAGCACGACGTGATGTCCTTCATCTTTGCTCTGTCCAATTTGTTTCATTTGGACCTTTCAGACCTCACCCTCCTTGCAACTGCAGCTAGGACAAAACAGGACAGAGCTGTAACACACGTGTCTGCTCGAGCAGCAGTTGTCAGCTTTACGTTCAACAAGACTGACTTTACTCGCCCCAGCCGCCCTTATAGAAACCAAAGGACAAATACCAACACCAACAGTGCATGAAGCCCATTTATAAGATCTTACAGTCAATGGCTGATGAATTTATATTTAAAAAATAAATAATACCGGTACAGGTGGCCAGGCAGTTGTGAATATCCAATTAATGTCACAACACCCATGAAGCTACAAAAGGAGAGACTGGCATCTGTTTCGTCCAATGCTATAGCATCTTTCCTATTTTATTTAAACTGAATGAGATACAGGTAACTGCATTTCACCTTGGAATAATAATGGATGAAGTTTATAAATGAAAATAATTAGTCTTGAGTACTTCAAGAGCTTAAAAACAAAACATGCAAATGCATTGCAAATTATGCTGTTTTACTTATTTTATGTGAAGTTAAATGTAATGTTTTAAAGTTCAAAATGAAGCACCCCCAAGTTCTTTGTTTTGAAGACAAAAATATTGGGGCCTTCATAAAGTGGAAAATGATTTTAAAATATCCGTAGCCCTTGGAAAAGGTCACAGACAGGGAAAATGATGCTAACATTTTAATCTGATATATATTAAGACAGATTGGCCTCCATTCAAGGAAGTATTCTAGTCTATGAAAATATTATGTTCAATTATACATATGGAAGCTTTGGAGCTGGCTCTTAATTAAAAGAACAGTTAAATTTGGCTCTTACTCTTAAAACTGAAGCAGTAGCCCCAGGTAACTTAATTCCTCTCTGCTCATTGCATTTGTTTTTGAGGTGTTAGAATTCTTACTTACATAGATTGAAATACTCAATTTTCATTCTTTTTAGTTTTTGCTAAATTAACAGCCAGCGTCCAGGCTGACCAGACACTTTACATCCAGGTGTAAAACTTGTGTGTCTGATTGTTTTCATTACCAAAGTCATTCTTCCACCCATGTTGTTGGATTCTCTCTTCCTTTTGTTTTTCTTGTCTCATCTAACTTACCGGAGCAGTTGCTTATATATGGAATGACATCATGCAGCACTATATACATATTTGTGTATATACGTGTGTGTTGGTGAGAATATACATTACCTTTGTTAAGATTTTTTTTTTAAAGCTTTATGATATCTGCCGTATGACTCTGTAGATACTAAACACAAAGTGGCATCGTTGTGTGTAACATATAAGGGCACTAGGAAGTAGTCAAAGGTAGTCTCGTGTTCAGCTAGGCCTGTTTCGGGGTTTTTTTATTTTATTTTTCCCCAGCTGTCTGCCTATGGACTGGCAGAAATCCAACTGATCCAAAACAATACGCACACTTTTATGATAATCTGTTCACTGTCATGTTGTAACTAAAATTCTGGACATTTTTTGGCACTAACGCAAAATTTTTCTAATGCTCTGGTGGGACATAGAAGCTTTTAATACTGAAGTCCTACTATTTATGCATCTGTTAGCGACTCTGACAGAATACTGAAGGAGGTTGTTACACTCCAGTGTTCTAACTATTAGTATTAGCAGCACAATTTAAAAATGTCTATAAATACAGCATTGTGGAGACGCTTTGTTCTCAGAGTGCTAAGACCTGATTATTTGTAATTTATGCCAAGGGATGGTATGCAGAGAGGCTCTTGCTTACACTTACTGCTATCACAACCATGGTCAGCTGTGTGCCATGTTGGAGGGTCCGAAGCAGAAGAGTGTAAGTGGTTGCACCTGTGGGGAGGAGTGGGCAGCACAGGTGATCCAAAGGTGACTAATGGCGTATTCCATCCCACCTGCATCTGTTCAGTATAAAAGCTGAGGGATCAAAGGGTCACTCCTCTGTCTTCAGTGGTTGGTGTCTGGGGGGGGACTCTGTTTGTCTGCCTTTGATCCCCATCCATGCGTTCCTGAACCGAGATCTGGAATCCAGTTCGCATCCGTTGCTGAGCCCAGTCTGGGATTTTCCACGATGGTGATGTGATTGCTGTCCTGGGAGCTTGATAAGGTTTGATATACATTTCATTATTTTCTTTCTATTTTATTATTAATGTTTAATTCAACTAGTTCAGTTTTTCTCTAAACTCATAAGTCTCTCTCTCTCCCTCCTCCCCTCGGTGGGGGACAGCCCCTGTCGTTGCTCTGGGTGCCCCTCTCCCCTCACGCCTGTGTGCGGGTTACGCCGCCAGCCTGCTGGCGAAGGCCCATGGCCGGAACCCTGCCGGACCGGGAGGCCGGGACTGGTCCATGAAGAGCCATTTTCTCTGGAAACGAAAGCCATCCGACGGGCGAGGAATTCGCTGTACGCCCCTTTGCAGAGCAGGCCGCTCATGCGTTGGCCCACGGCGACGCGTCAGGAGGCCGCCAGTGCTGCGGCCCTGCGCCGGAGCGTGTCGCTGGGGCCAAGCCTCCCGAGCCGGGGGTGTCGCAAAGCCAAAGGCCTCGTATTTCCTGTTACGACATTCACACGACGCGATTAAACGAACCCCTCGACGGCGCGAAGGCCCCGAGCGCGGGCAGCCGGGGATCGTCCCGCCGCTGCTCCGCCCCGTCCCGTCCCGCCGCTGCCCGGCGGGGGCCTCGCCGGCGGCCTGGCTCCTCCCCTCTTCCTCAGGAGCCGGGGAAGCCCCGCAACCAGCCCCTCTTCCTGCCCCCTCCCCCGGTCTCTCTCCTCTCTTTCCCGGTGGGATGGAAGTCCCCGGTAATCCTCCTCCTCCCCGGTAGCAAGCGGCGGGGCGAGTCCGGTGCCAAAATGCTGGGCATGTACGTGCCGGACAGGTTTGCCCTGAAGTCGTCAAAAGTGCAGGACGGGATGGGGCTCTACACGGCCCGCAAAGTCAAAAAGGTGGGTGATGGCCGGGCGAGCGGGCTAACGGCCTGGCCCGGCCCGGCGGGGAGCGGCTGCCACGTCTCACAGGAGAGCGGGGCGGCCCACCCCCCGCCCCTCGCCGCCGCCGGCCGCGCTCCGGCTTCACCTCAGCCCCGCTCTGTCGGCGCTGCCTCCGCTTCCCGCCGCCCGTGCTGCCTCTCCTCAGGGGAGGCACCTCCCGCCCGCTCCCCTCCTCCGGGAAAAGGGAGCTTCCCGGGGCGGGGAAGGGGCGCGGGGGCCGGGCCGCTGGCTAAGCCGGCGGCGGGGACGGCGAAAGGGTTTTCTCTGTGGTGTGTTTCTCTTTTGTTTGTTTTCCTCGTTTCTTTTAACTTGGTTTGTGTTTCTGGCAGCGTTCTGAGGGCAGAGCCTCTCCCGCCAGGGCTGCCGCCTGGGTCAGGGCCTGCCTCAGGCCGCCATGCCCTCTCTGAGGTACCGCCCGCCCCTGCCGCCGCCCTCCTCTCAGGGCCGGGTGGGGTGGAGGGTTTAATTCGCAGTTTTGGGACGATAAAGCCGAAAAGACGTGAAAGATGGGATTCGGCTGAACTGCGGGTCTCTCATACCCCAACCAGAACACCTCACGATTGAATTAAGTCTCTGAGTTATCTGAAACCCCAACTACGATTCTCCGGGTGGCTTGTTAGAACAGACAAAGGCATACCTGAAGTTATGAACGCTGCGTCAGTATACACCTCTCTGTGTTGTATATTTTGCTTTCCATTTTTGTCCTAGTTTTGGCTCTGAGCAGGCTAGGAGGGCTGCCTGATTTTTCAGTGGTTTCATCAACAAGGCTTAGGCACCATGGGGCAGAGATCTCTCATTTTTAAGGTGTCCCTGAGTGTTAATGGGAGGGTGGGAGGGCAACAATTTTGTATCACTCGGCTTAAATTTTTTCCACTGAGGTTCTGAACTTTCATTTGAAAGCTTTGGGAGTTCACACAGCAAAGGAAGGTTGTACACTACCAGTGTGTATTAATCCCTGGATTTTGAAACAGAGTGCGCTCTAGAGTGAAGCTTGTGGAAATCATCACCTGTATATCAATATTAATTCTGAATGTCAGTTCAGAGTTCAGGGTCTGAGCACCCTTCCTTTACAGAGTTGTGAATGGAACCCTTGGAGCTGCATGCTAGGAAAAAAAAGAGCATTTTCTTGCCTGAGTTACTCCACATTACTTTGAACTTTTTTTTTATAGTGGCAAAGTATATGCTGTCAGCCTGCACAGCTCTGCCAGGTGAGCACATCGTACAGGACATCCTCGCAAAACTGAAGTGTTGCGGGTGTGACACGAATTGCATGTGGAATGCAAAAGGTAAAGGCAGAGACACTTGTAGTAAGATCTATTTGTATTAGGAGCATCTGGTCACGGTGTTTGTTGCTGACTTGTCCTTTAGCGGTGAATCCTCTGTGCTGGTAGCACAGACAGTTGTGCTATGCAAAGCCCTGAGCAGAAGTATGTGCCTGACAGGCAGTCTTTGCTTTTCGACAGGGTGAGGAACCAGCTCTTGAGTTGCTCTGTGGGCAGTGTTTGAAACAGGTATTCCTGAAAATGGTTGGAGACCTAAGCACTGTGTGTTGCTGTGGCTGTTCGGAGAAGGGTGGATGTGTAAGTAACACAGATGATATGCTAGATATAGCCAGACTGTGCGTTGCTCTTTTCGATGGAAAGAAAAATCACATCTGAAGTGCTCTCCACATATTCTCCTGTGCAGTAATGAGGCAGCAGTACTTCAGGGCTATGATACAGAGTAGCTAATAGCTGTTAAATTAATTCCTTGGGGCTTTGCGGTTGGGAGGTGTTGCATATGACACTTAATTGTGAAGTAAGGTCTGTGTTGGTGAGTAGGAAGTATGGCACCATTTTCTCTCTGTTACTATATCACACAGCTGTGGTTGTCTTATCTGAAAGTAAAACATGTTTCAGATGATTTTATAATCAGTAATTTCAGTACCAACCCTCCAAGTGCTAAGTAATCACGAAGTAGGCCTCTGAAAATTCTGCTATTAGCAAAGGTTTTTGGTAATAATACATTTTGAACTGCTGCTGTCTGCCACCTGCTTTTGCACCTCCAGGCATTATGCTCTTGTTTTCAAGTTTTTGTCTGTAATCATTAAAGGTGGAACCTTTTTCTTTTGTTACAGTAACAAAAGTGTTTTGGTTCTCTTGTGTTTGGTTCTCTTTGTGTTCTCCAACAGCTGGCTTCTGGTTACAGCACCAGTATCACAAGGCCCTTGGTATAATCATCAGACAGCCACTACATTTCTCAGTGTTTTGCTGCATCTGGAAGATTAGTTGCTGCTGCTTTCTTGAAAGCAGTTGTTGAAAATAGCATTTTTAACATTTGAATGGTGTGCCTTTCATATGTTGAATCACTGCTGTGGTTGACTTTAGACTGTGTTGTATGCCTTGCTTTTATTGATCATAGAGGAAGCTGAAGTCTTGGTATGCTTTTGATGGATATATATTGGCACATGACAGCATGTTTATTAACTGGGACATATATATATGAGAAGAAAATGCTCTGAAAGGCTAAATGAATAATTACACTTACCTTAATGCACCTTTGTGTTCCAAGACATGAGGTTTTGCTGTCTCTAATTTCTGCTTTCTCTCCAAATTTGAGAAACTGTAAAAAGTGCTTAAAAGTCTGAACCACCTACTGTTCATGTTACATTTACTTTATATTCAGAGGTAGACATCTTGCCTTTTATTTTTGCTGTTGTTTTGAGCTTCTAGAAGGTCTTAAACATATTGCAGTAGAGGTTTATTGGTTTGGAGTAGCTGAGATAAGAATGATGTATGGTGTTTCTTGTTTTCAGTCAGTATGCAGTATTATGCTCTTGCTGTGCTTCATCCCAGAGGTGATGTGTGCTTCAGTGATGGGTAAAATTAACACTATAGATGCTTTTTAAGGTATCTAGGGATCCTTTGGACTGCAAGGATGAAAGTATTACTGAGGTGAGGGTTGTTGAAGCCTCCAAAGTGCTTAAGGATGAAATTAATCTCTTTATGCTGTCTTAAAAAGTGTTATTCTGCTGCTGAAGTGAGTTTGGGAGACTAGCTTTTTCAGGTTCCTTATTCTTTACATCTTCAAATAATTTCTCTATTAAAATTATGGAGTCTTTTCTTCTTTCTATAGAACTAATCTAGATTATAGCCCAATAAGCTTATCTTCATCTTGATAATTGCTATGAGTAATGGGAGATTCTGCAGGTATAATTACACCCTCTCTCGGAGCTCAGCAATTGTAGTGAGCTGCTTTCCTTGTTGCACCAAAACTGCATTTTGCTTTCTAAGTGAATGGGGAAAGCCAGTTCAGCCTGCCAGGAGGTGTCTGCTCCCGCAAGGGCCTACCTTATCTTTACTGAGCTAGGTAGGACAATGCATTTCCAGAGCAGATTTCCTCTGCCACCATCTTGGCTCTTCCTCCTCCTTTATCTAAGCAAACCACCCCCCATGTAATACCTATGTGTCTGCTATTGGACAGCAGCAAGCTTGCTGGGGTAGCACTCAGCATGAGAACGTTGATGGTTGTACATGCCTAAGTGTGTTGACCTGTTTTCACCCTCATTGCTGATGAGGTAAAAGAAGTAAATTTCAGTTTGAGTATTAAATCCCAGGATTTGTAAAGTTGGCAGGGGAGGAGCTTTGACCTCAACAGTGAGCAAGCAATGAAGGGTGGTATGGAGATCAGTGAGAAGTGAAGGAGATGAAGCCCCACAGTGCCAGTTTTTGTTGTCACTGCCCATATCTGTGTCTCCGTTACTGCTCTGTGCTCCAGTTGTTGTCTTATGCTGTTCTTATCTCTTAACCTTCTGCTTTGCTGTTCTTTCTAAAGAAATTTTCTTTGTGCACATTTAAAAATATTGGCTTTCAGTTCTGTTGCCTTATGCAATGCCAATTTTCTTTTCCTTTGTTTATTACCTCTTCAGGTTTAATTGTAAATCCAAGGGTTTTTTTTTTACTTGGTTGGTTGTTTCCAAGAGGAATGATCCTGCAAGTTTTCCATTCCACTTTCCATTCCACAGGTACACTCTACCTGTAGGCAGTCTGTAAAAATTACGGAAGAGGGAAAATGTGTAGCAGGCTGTTTCTGGGACCATGGAATGTGCCTGGGGGAAGGGACACATGGACAAAGATCAATACTTCTATTAGCCAAAATACTGTTACTTGTAAAGAAACACCAAAGTTGCTTTTCATTATACAGTTATGATCTGTAATGCTTAAAAGTATATAGAGCTTTTAGATCTGAATAGTGCCTGAAGGAACATAGCATTCTGGTTTGTAGGGCTTGTCATTGCAAATGAGGACAAGGCTGGGGAGGGGGCCTGTGTGGAAAGTTAGGCCTGTGTAAGAAGAAAGTCCTATTTAAGTAATTTACCCTGCTGCTAGTGTGATGCCTGTGAAGGAAAAAACCACTGATACCCAATACTTTTGGAAGAACATATCAATGGATGCTTTCACAGCATGTGTTATGACTAGCAGGTGGTATAACATTTTAATGTTGTTTATGATGGCTTGAATTAATTCATAGACACGTGCATACTCCCTGTGTTTTTAAACGAATCTCTCTGTATGATCAA
Organism: Rissa tridactyla; assembly: GCF_028500815.1. NCBI lineage: Eukaryota > Metazoa > Chordata > Aves > Charadriiformes > Laridae > Rissa > Rissa tridactyla. The sequence goes on along the minus strand of NC_071470.1, from coordinate 80,693,183 downwards.
AACCTCAGTTATTCAGTGTTTTGGTCTGTGGCACTTCAAAAAGTAGTGTTGCAAATAATCTTGCAAATAAATCTAATGAAAACTTTGCACTTGCCAAAAATACTTTACATTTTAGTTGGATGTCTATTGCAAGGTGCTTCCTGAAAATCTTATATAAGAAATGTAAGAAATCTGAATTGTAAATTTCAGCCTTAGTTAAAGTGCTGTTTCCCAAAGGGGAAATAAACATGCAGGGTTTAAGAGCTTCTCCAAGCTGTGAAAAGAATGGGGATGAGCTTGAAGTTGAAGGATATGGACCTCAAGGATATGCACCTTTTTGGCATATCGGAGGATGACAAAGAGAAACTGTCCTTTTCCATTTGAAGCTAAAAATGATACCTCTGCTGGAGTTTGGCAATTTGCTTGGTTTTTTTTTCCGTTTTCACTAATACTTTTTCTCTTGCTCCTCAGGGTGAAAAATTTGGCCCCTTTGCAGGGGAGAAGCGAATGCCGCAGGAACTAGATGAGAACACAGACTGCAGGCTCATGTGGGAAGTGAGTAGTCTAGAGTGACATCATCACACCTAGCAAAATTTGATCTCAGAATTAAGTTTATACTGTTAACAAATCCTTTTTTTAATTTTCTTTTTTCCCTAGCTTAAAGATACTTTAGTGAGATTTTGGACTTAGTGATCCTTTAAAAATATGCTTTTTGAGTGGAGGGGGATTGACTTCTTTAAAAAGATAAAGAAAGAGCAAATGATGGTTTCTAATCAATGAAGTGTGAAAAATATCAAGTCAAGAAAAACACAAAAATATAACACCATTGTGAAAAATTATTGAAAAATGTGAAAAAAAAAAATGAAAATTTGAATATAGGAAGATGATTGTAAGTTACTGAGATACTGATTTATGCTGATCAGCAGGTGTCAGCTCATAGCGTCCTCCAGCTGTAATACAAAACATTTCCTTCTGTGACACTTGTGCTAGGGTTTGGCAATTGTATGAGTGAAGTTTTCAAATTTTAGCAGCTTTGTAATGCAATGTGTAGTTGTGAGATCTTTAGTGAAATAAAAACCTGTTGCGGTGGGCAGATGAAGGCATAATGAGTTTCAGGGCTCTTCTAAACTTTTTCATATATATCAGGCAGCAAGAGTAGTTTATACACTAGATCTTGTAATCGGGTCCTGAACCCATCCTAGTTCCTGTCATAACTGTGTTCGCCTGTAGCAAAAATCTGTCGGAGTTTACCAGTTGAGGAGATTACACTAACTGATAAACACTTGCAATAACAACATTTTCAACCTGTTACAAACACCTGCTTTTCAGTGCTTCTGTTCTGTCTTTGTAATCTTTCTTTTCTGCTGTAGTTCTTTGAGCAGAATTCCTTTCCTCTTTTTTTTTCCCCCCAGACAAGCAGTTTCTATTGAATGCATATTTAGTCCTGTTTTACACTGAGAAGGGGACTAACTTCCTACTTTTTCACCTTTCTATGGCTAGAGCTGGAAGGATGACTGTTATTTTTGTTGCACGGTACAAAAAAAGCTTATGTTTGGCATTTGGCTTAAAGCACTACTGTGCATTTATTACAAAATAAATGTTTGTTTGGAAAAAACCCTCTAGGATTAGCATCGCTGAGCAGCTTATAAAGAGTGGGTAGTATTGATACAGTCTTAACTATAAATAGGTTCTGCACACTGGAACAATGACTGAGAGAATGCTAAAAGCCCATCTCATTAAACCCAAACTCAGTGTAAATCCAGTGAGCGGCAAAATATTCCTAGATGAAATGTTTACTCAAGTCCATGCAACCCTCTGTCTTTGTCTTTCCCCCTTCCCTTTTCTCTCTTTCTCTTTTAATCTAGGGGTGTGCCCAAAATATTCTTTCCCAGAGAGGCGGTGTGGACAATTTGTTCCCCTCTCCTTTAGTTACATACTCAGAGCAACTGGTTTCGTCTTTGTTCACAGCTGAAAACAAAACAATACAATACAATGTACTTTTATTACAAATGTTTGCTGAATACACTACATGTTAATGTGTCCTGGCTCACTTGCCTTTTCATGGTGTTTCTGCAGGTTATTTTAAATCAATAAAATACTTGAGCCTAGAACAAGGATTTCAGAAGGGATGGTGGGTGGTTTATAGCAATGAGAAGGTCTTTAATTTAAGTTTGTTGGAAAGCTATATGATTTTCCAGATGCCTCGTTGCTGATGATTAAATGAGATTTATCTGTTTCTGTAAAAGAGAAAATAAAAGGCAAATACATGTATTTACTGATGACACTAATATGACCCCATCGACAGCAAATAAGAAAATGAGTTTTTTATGAGCTCTTCTGAAATCATTTCATAATATCTTATTGTAACCTAGTTTTGAGAGCCTTGAAAAGATTCCTGCATACCAAATTTTATGACTTCCTGAATGTTTGAACCCAAGTTGTTCATGTTTACTGAAGTTGATCTGAACGTGAGCTTTATAATGTAATTTAAATCATGCTGTGAGAGTAGTCTTAAGTTGAAAATCGAGACCAGGAATGCAGAAAATGAAAAGTTGAACCGTCCAAGTAGGCAGTTGTTCCAGAGGCTGTGGGAGACAGTCACAGCAACTAACCATGTTTGTGCATAGTCAACCGTACCAAAGATATTAAAAGTAATTAATTTGAGGACTGTTGGATGAAGGCACGGTAAAGCCTGACCTCACAGTCTGATGGAAATAAAAAAAAAATGCATTTTCAGAGAGGACACCTTTAGAAAGAAGGCTATGTAGTGGAGGCTTTTTGTAAGTAGAGTAAAAATCAACATTAGTGGAACATTTCTTTTCCTGGTGTGTGATGCCTGGGAGCAGAGCTTCAATTTTGTGGAATAGTTTTCTGTGAGGAAGTTTACCACATGCATTTCTAGTTGTGTGGAGATGTGGTCTGTGATGTGGTCTGTTTTGATCAAGTTACTCCTTTTTCTTCGAGACCAGCATTGTGAGTTGGCATCTTTAAGACATCATGCTGAGACAGAATTGTACACATCATGTTTTCTTTTGGTCTTAAGGAAAACATGGAACCCAAAAAATTCATTTGGTCCAGTGATTTTGTTTAAGTTCTGAGGATGCTGGAGTTTGTGTTTAACTTAAATATAGCAGAATGCCATTAGTCTGCCTGTAACTTGCATAGATCTGAAGATGTGAAAGGTTTACGCTTGCTCATGCAACAGATTCCAGAGGACTGGGCAGGGAAGCATCCTTGATATTGCTGTTATTTTTATGAAGAGCTACATGCTGAAATGTTTTATTTGCAAGTGATCTGAAAGGGAAAAAACCCCAACCTGTGGTAACTATATAGTTAGGAGTAATAATAAAAAGCCAAGAAAATGTCCAAATGGCTTTGTGCCTCTTCTTTCTTTCTGTCAAAAAACCACCTCCCCTTTATCCCTCAACCTCTATGCTGTTGTCTCTGAGACTGAATTTCATGTTGTGCTAATTAAGTACGCAGCTGGTTGCTGGTGATGAATTGAGAGTTTTGTTCTTATTCTTAGCATCCCACTAACACCTTGATTAAATACTGCTTTGTTGGTCTGTATCAGTATACTTAGCATAGCAATTTTAAATTATGTGTATATACTGGAAGAGCAAATGCTTTAAGGCAAGAACAGAATAATCTTTAGGGATCGATGTTCACAGAAGTTCCCTTTGCAAAGAGAAGGTATCTGTTCATTTTCTTTCCTTTATTGTGCTTAATCAAGAAAATGGTGTTCATTTCACTACTATTGGATTGTGGCAAGCATATATACTTTTGGTGATGACTTTGGCAAATCTTAAAACAGGGAGGGCTGCAAAGACTTAGTCCTTCTTCAAATACTCTGACATACCATGAAGAAACGTTGGTCAGGATTGGATGGCATATAATGCAGCGTGTAATGCTGAATGTTACGTGTTTCAGGTTTGGTTTCTGTCTATCTGCCAAGATTATATTTTCTTCATTGTTATGTTAAAACCAAGAAGAACAGAAACATGCTGGAAATCAGTCTTACAATGGAAGCTAATGTTTGTTTTAACTTATATGAGAAAATTAAATGAACTTATGTTTCTACGACTTAACTCTCTCATCACTTTTGCAGTGACAATTGTTTTTAGTTAAATAAGCCTGCCTGAAAACCTGTTATTGGCTACAACCAGCTTTGGATCAGAGCTTTAGTTTAGGTATGAGAAGTCAAGCACTTTAAGCTAAAGATGGTGTGTGTATGTGTGCGAGGGGTTCCTTTTCACCACCCTCCTTTTTTTTCTCTGATACCTTGCCTTTAAAATGTGGTTCTGGCATAGGAAGGCTTTTGCTTACAAGGCATTAAGTTGAATTATGTCCCGAGGTTCATGTTAAAATAAATCTTGATTTGAAGAAAGCTGTGTTTGCTCGCAAGATGAATGTAATATTCAAAATCTAATTCCTAGCAATGTAGTCTTTGGTTTTTCTGTATGAAGACTGCCTTCCCAGTCATTACTCCTCAGATAGTATTTACATTTAAAACTGTTTGCTTTTAATGTTTTTGTGTGAATCTTTGTTTAATTTTCAGAATTGTTATTGTTTTTCTCATTTCTTAGACAAATGCATCTGGATACATTTTTTATGCAAGTTGCATTTAAAATAACTTTTGCCACATGTAAGTCAGACATTGGTGCCCTATCTCAGTTGCAAGTTTGTGTCCGAGATTTTCAGTTTTGTTAAAGTAATCCCCAGTGGGATAGACTGGCATCCAAAGTAGTTATTAATATTCTTACCAGTTTATTTAGCTAAATTTCATTAATCACCTTTTAACATGAATAAAGATGACTAAATCAAGCCTTAGTGTATAACTTTGTAGTCATTTCAGTGACTTTTGGAACAGGCACCTTTAATGATCCTTCTGGTTTTAGTGATGAGAAGAATCTGCTCCCAGAAGTGACTGAGAATGTTAGCCTCGTGTCTTCAGTTATGTGTTTTATTTAAGATGTTAGAAAGCACATGTGGACAGGTCGAGGGGCTGGTATTCTAATCTGAACGTGTTGTAGATGATCACACACAATTTGTTTAAGGAGATTTGGGTATTCTTCCAGGGAGTGTGAAGTCCAGCCCTTCTTCTGAAATCTCCACAAATTGTTAGCAGAAGTCTAGGCATGAGCTGTCTGAACCGTTCTGTCTCTGACAGGGTCAATTAATGTCATGCACTGGAAGAAGCTTCATTAACATGGAAAAACTGTTGCTGTATAATTTGGCTGAAGAAAAATGTCCCATGCTGTCTATGTCCCATTAGTTCTTAGTGAGTAAGCAAATCAACAGTTGCTGCCTCAGGTTTCCTTTGCAAGTGTTATTTTAATACTTTCTACAGCAATGTTAAAATACTGGTTTCTACTCTGCAGTGAGCTCTGTGATGGAGGTCTGAAACTGAGGACGCAGAAGTATTGCATCTAGCTGTTTTATACTATTAACAATAAAAATCATGTTTTCAGCTAATCAAAAAAATGCAGCGCAGAAAACAGTAGTTTTCTTTACACGATTGTTTGAATGAACATAGATTTTTTTTTTAGATTTAGAAATGTTTAGAAAATGGTTTCCAGAAAGCAGGCAGTGTGTTTACTGCCTTCAGCAAGGATAACCATCTGCTTATTTTCAGTGAAGTTTTTTTTTCTTCTTCTCTTGCCAGGTGTGCATGGTAGAGCATTTGCAACTGCACTCATGAGCATTTTGAAGTAGCATATATGACAACTTTGGATGTATTTTGAAAATCTGGAGGTAATTTCATTGCAGCATAAAAGGCTAGCAGATGGAGTCGTGCATGTTGTTGATGGGCATTACAAGCAGTGTAGACACTATTTAGGCCTGTGTAGGATTTCATATGGTAGCTTATGCAATGACTAGGGGCACTTTGTTTTCTGGATACTTGTATAGTGACATGTTTGTTTATGTGGCATAATTCAGTGATGTCCTGATCTATCTTGAGGTAAAACCCTCTGTGTGGTAATAGTGAATGTCAGGTATTTCATCTTACTGTGAAGAAATTTAACTAAATTAGTTCAGTGACACCTTTTCTGTTGATTCTCAAGGAGATAATTCTTCATAATTCAATTGTGTCTGGTGCACGCTTTGGATATGTGTATGGATTTTAGGTGTTTGATCATAGTGAGTGACCAAATAGAGGGTGTTGTAGTAAAATAGAAAGAGATCTCACTGTGGGTTATCGGGCATGAATTTGAATTAGCCTTGTTCTAGGCTTATGCCAAAGTCTACCTATACTTAAATATGAGACTATTTGCTACTTAGTTATTTAGCCTGAGAAATCAGAGGTGACTGCGTGTCTAGTCTCATCACTTGCTGGTAATAGAAACTCCAAGTTATCTCCACTGGTTACAGAAAATACAGGAACATCTTGGTCTCAGTGCTGAAAGGGCCTCACCCTCTCAGAATACTTTTGAACTTGAGTTCGGGTGCTATTAAAATAGTTTTTAAAATCCTTTCTGGGCTAGCCACTGTAGCTTGAAGATCTTAAGGAATTCTACCTCTAACTGGATGATTTTGTTTAGTTCAGGTAATATGAACTATACAGAAACTGGGAAAATAACATTCAAATGTGGCATTAGTTGTGTAGATGGGTGACACGTTCAAATGTCACAACTTCTAAATAAAATATCTTCACTAGCATTGTGAAACTGATACTATTTCATAAAACTATCAGGGAATCTCAGTCCTGTAAAAATCTTTTGCCTCTGTTTTAAGTACCTTGTAACTATAAACAATTGTAACAGTTCAGATGTGGGGCAAGTGCAGTAATTTCCTTGCAGCTACATTAAGAAAATCTTCCTTAAAGAATTTACTTTAGTTTGTGATATACAAAAGTATTTCTCATTTCCTCTCCCCAGAAGCATCCTCGGTTTTCCAACAATTTCCTGCCAGCAATAGTTGTGGTAGGCATGTTGTCCTGAAGATTCTGGGAGTGGCTGGGTGATTGGAAAGGGGCCCCCTGGGAGTGGTGTGGGAGCTCTGCTGCAGAATGAATCCTGTTCAGTTCTCCAGGTCTTGTATGGAGTAAGCAGTAAGGATATGTGTTGGGAACTTTTGTAAAAGAGGGTTCTCAGAGATAAAGAAAGCCAAGAAACCTTATTCGCTATGAGGAGTGCTCCAGAACTGTACATGCCCAGTCCTAGCTCTGTGGTGAGAGAAGTAAATTGCAGTATATTTAGCTTGCTTGAGGACTTGTGGCTAGCAGAATTGTGTGGGCCTACAGTGCAGCATCTGTCTTAGTGACGGCCATCTCTGATCCCGCCTCCTTGGATATCAGAACAGATTGAAGGGCAGACCCAGGTGTAAGCATTTTAGCTTCTATTTATTGATATATCTTCTAATTAAACTGATTTTCTTGTTTGGTGATCACATCAAAGAAGATGACCGAGGACTTTAGTGGACTGTTATTGAGGGGAGTACTCTTTGGGACATATTCCAATATTCATTTTGATTCGTTAATAGTTCATTATGGATGATATTTAGGTGCACTTATTTTAAACAGAAAATGTAGGGTCTAGCTGTTTATTTCATTTAACTACTAGGATTAGTTTATACTGGCTTTGAGAAATATGTTTGCAAAGCAAGAGCTGGTCTTTTTGTTTGTTTTAAATGTTGTTTAAGTTTGAGATTTAGTGCCACAGTGCTCAATGATCAGTTGTTCATTTAGGAAACTCATCTATCCGTGCAACCAATGAGAAAAGGAGTGGTAAGTACAGGGTTTTGGCTGTTTTTTCTTGACTTTTCTTCCTCACAGCTGTGTACTTGATGCAGTATTATTTCTTTACGAGGTGAAAAAAGCAATAGAAAATATAGCACGTCTTTAAGGGATTTATCGTATTCTTTTATCAATAGTTTCCTTATGTGTTAAGTGTTTACTTTGTTTGATATCTTCATGTATTGGCAGAGACTGAGAAAGCACAACTGAGATGATCATGTATCATTGAAGTGAATATAAATTATTATATAATTTAAGGATCAAACAAATGAAGAAGAATAATGGATGAAAAGGTAGATAGTGTAATGTATGGTTTTTATAATAGGATCTCGATTGCTTCTCTCCCCAACTCAAGAGCTGATGTAAACCTTTATAGGACCTACATGGTGGGCTTCTACAACGCATGCTTTGGTAGCTAAATCACAAAGCCATTAGCTTGATTTGAATTGCTCAAAGATGTGAATCTGCAATGTTAACCATTTTCACTCAAAGTGAGGCTCTGCTTTGTGGATTACCTATTTAGAAGTGGATGATTGTTACGGTATAATCAATGCAGTGCTTCTGTGTGGTGTGTGGTGTTTCAGGAGGTGAAAACAACATTAACATGTATTTTTGTGTAAATTTGGAGCTTGCTCTTATGGTTTGATTGTACTCATTCTGCCCATGTTCCCAATGAAAACAATGGTTCTAGTAATGAGCAGGCATTACTTCCCAAGGTGAATAGTCACAGAATGGCCAAGGTTGGAAGGGACCTCTGGAGGTCGTTTGGTCCAACCCCCCTGCTCGTGTAGGGCCACCTAGTGCCAGCTGCCCAGGACAGATTTTGAGTATCTACATTTTTGAGGATGGAGACTACACAACCTCTCTGGGAAACCCATTGCAATGCTTAGTGTCAGATAATATTGTTTCCAGGTGCATTTAAGTATGTAGGTTTGACCCTCTTCACTGTGGTTAGTCTGTGTGTTTGAAAGTAAAACAGCTTTTAAAGTTTGAAATATTGGCACTTTTTCATGATGCATCCTTCTTAAGATATGATTTCCTTTGGAAGAACAGTAATAAATTTTGAAGGCTTTTATTTGTTTGCAGAACTACAGTAGGTTTTCTTGTCTTAATCTGAGAAAAACATGCTGTCACCAGCTATTATTGTAATGGAATACTTTTTTTTTCTTTCTAATGATATCCTAAATATTTAGGTAATTTAAGCAGTCATATTTAAGAAATAAGATATAGCATCTATTGGAAACAAATATAGCAAGTATGTGAGTAATTTAAATAGAAAGCCATGAAGACAATCTAATTTTGATCTTACATAGATGAATTCCCTAGCTCTTAGGAAATACCTGCTTTGGATACTTCTTGTTGACAGATGAAAAAGAAAATATGTTCATTATAGAAATAAATCACATGGAAGGATAATGTGTCTGTATGACCTTCTTGCATGGCGCTCTAACTTCTCTGTCAGTGGAGGTTCAAGATTCATTTTCTTATGTGACAAAGTGGCGCTGTATTTTTTTAGCAGCGTGTTTTTGTTTCAAGTGGGAAGAATGACTTGGTTAATACTAAGTTTCTATCTTTATTTTTTTTCAATGTAAGATGGGATTTTGTCACAGTCATAGAAATTCTATGGATATGTAATGATATCCGAAGGCTCCTGATACGGTTATGACTTATCTTGCGTGTCCAATTCTTTTTTTAAAGTGGCTTCTTCATTTAGTGAACAAAACCTGAACATGTTTGTTTCTTCTACTAAGTAATTTACAGCCCTTACCTACATAATATACTAACTTGTTTGCTGAAATAATCTCATATTCTGATAAAACTTCAGCCAAGCATATATTTTGACTGACTGCTATTCATTGAGACTACATATTTAAATTTCCTTTGAAGAGGCATATATAAAAGGTGTTCAAGTGAGCTGTAAAATAAGATAGATGGAGTAAATAAATGCAATTATATTGGTCCGTGATCTGAAGATAGATCTCCATGCAAAGGGCAAAATGGTTTTTGCCCTTGCTAAAGGAGGGAAGAAAAAAAAAAAAAAAACAAAACAAAAAACAGAACAAAACCAAAAAAGCAAACTTATAGAAGACTTGAAAGGGAAATGAGGAATATGATTTTTCAATAAGTGTTTTCTGAGTTTCTGCAATACTTAGGATTGGTGTGGGGCAGTAAGAGTTAACACTAGTGAAGGCATATCTACTGAATTTGGAATGTGTATGAAGAAAAGTTTTGTATTTGGTGATAAAGAAGCAAAAAGAGGATGGAGTAGTGGGATGGGAGTGGAGGATGAATTCAGGTTGGAAGTTGGTTGAGCAACTGGTAAGATTACAGAAGAGGGAAATAGCAAAGGTAGTGGAAAAGTTGAATTCAGATGTGGATGTGTTCGGTTTGTAATGGTTGCCAGTTAAGGTTGAGATGCTTCTGGAAATACGAAAGTAGGCAGAAATAGGTGGATTTAGGAATTGGCCATAGAGGGTGAACGGGATCTGCTAGAACATAATGAGCCAAGGACAAGTGAGTCTAGAAGAGTATCAAATATGAAAAAGAAAGTGAAAGGTGAAGAACTATCAAGCCGAAGATCACTGAATGGACGTGGGTGGTTGCAGGGGTATGGAGACTCATGAACAAAAGCCTGAACTCAGTGGTGTTGGAACCAAATGGTGGTTGGAATAGCACAAGATTAGAGGATGTGCTTTAGTCCAGAAGAAAATTACTCTAGGCCTTCTCTGTACTGTTAGCAGAAGAGAAATGCTGCAAAGTGAGTTAGAGGACATGTATAGGTTATGGAAGAAAATGGTCCACTCTTGGATGGTATTTTGGAGAAGGAAGATAGGACAATAGCAGTGAGTTGTGGGGAAAGGAAAAGGAATTGGAGTCAGGAGAGCTTCCAACCTTAACCTGGGGAAAGTGATGAGATGCATACTGAGTGACAAAAGACAGGAAGATATGAGAAGAATTAGGTAGACTGTAGGAGCAAAATGCATTGGAACATGGGAAGGAGGAGAACTCAGAAAGGAAAACTGGAAAAGGCACGTTAGGGTTGGAGTTGGGAAAGGACCTCTAGGGTTGTATTGGTTTCTGGCAAGATCATAAAGAAGAAGGACTCAAAGGAACAAAGAGAGGAAAGAACATGAGCACTGGTGACCACACTGTCAGATCAAGGAGACCCAGGAGTCAGTTGTAATACTTGTTTAGTAAAGGAAAGGCTAAGAAAAGAGAGGGGGAGCTCAATAAAGGAGGCTGATGCCAGTTGGCTTTGAGTTGCCTCCCTATTCTTAGGTGAATAAATATGCTTATAGAAAAAGGTGAATGTGCACCACAGCTGTGAGTACCCGTTGAATGGAAGATTCACCTGCTGAGCACAAGCATGCCTTAGTGTTTTACGTGTTTGTGTGTCGTGTGTGTTTGGTAAACAATTTTAATTTGGCTTGATTTTTTTCTTTAATATTTCAGGTTCGTGGGAGTAAAGGTGAAGTCCTGTATATCCTGGATGCAAGCAATCCACGCCATTCTAATTGGCTGCGTTTTGTCCATGAGGCTCCATCACAGGAACAGAAGAACCTGGCAGCCATCCAGGTAGATTTGGTGGATTCCTACCATTTGCTTCCTGTTACTGATTTACTAATTTGATCTCCACTCTGGTCTTTAGTAAAATTGCAAGATCTGAGAAAAGTAGCAAACTGCTTTCCTTTTCCTACCTTTCCTTTTAGAAGTGAACTCTTGTGCTTAAATATAATATAAATAAGATTGATAGGATGAAAGACCAAAGAGGTTCTTGGTTAGAATCTGATATTCTTTGAATCCACTGTGATGGAATTGCACTGAATCACTTACATGAACTATTTCTCCTGGCTTAAAGTGAACATTTTACATTAAAAAAAATAAAATATCAATTTCCAGAGTAGTTAACTCACTACTGTAACAACAGTTTAATTATCTCACTACAGCCTTATTTAGTCAAGTTAAGCTTTTGCCTGAATACGGCTGGTTTTGTCACTGTAGAAATGAATAGGTAACTGTATATCTGGCTGAGTCAGGGCGAATGATTTCGAGGCCTAGTTGTGTTTCATGATAAACTCAGGTATGGTCTTAAGTGTGCGGAAAGCAGAATTGTGTGTTTGCTTTGTAGTTTAAAATTTAATGTAAGTGTGACATGTTTGAAAGCAAGCATGGTGCTTAAAATATTCCAGTAGAAAACAACAGAATTGAAGGATCTAATTGTCCGATAGGATGATCATAGAATCACAGAATTGTTAGATTCTCTTGTTAGATGATCTTTAAGGTCCCTTCCAACCCCCCTGCCATGGGCAGGGACACCTCCCACTAGATCAGGTTGTTCAGAGCCCCATCCAGCCTGGCCTTAAAAACTTCTAGGCATGGGGCTTTCACCACCTCTCTGGGCAACCTGTTCCAGTGTCTCACTACCCTCATGGTGAAGAACTTCTTCCTAATGTCCAGTCTGAATTGTCCCATCTCTAGTTTTAATCCATTCTCTCTAGTCCTACCATTACCTGACATCATAAAAAGTCCCTCACCAGCTTTCTTGTAGTAGCCCCCTTAAGATACTGGTAGGCCGCTGTAAGGTCTCCTCGGAGCCTTCTTTTCTCCAGACTGAACAACCCCAACTCTCTGTCTGTCCTCATAGGAGAAGTGTTCCAGCCCTCTGATCATCCTTGTGGCTCTTCTCTGGACATGTTCCAGCACATTCATATCTTTCTTGTAGCAGGGGCTCCAGAATTGGACGCAGTACTCCAGGTGGGGTCTCACGAGAGTGGAGTAGAGGGGGAGAATCGCCTCCCTTGACCTGCTGGCCACGCTTCTCCTGATGCAGCCCAGGATACGATTGGCTTTCTGGGCTGCTAGTGCACACAAAAGATGATTAGGTAACTATATATCTGGCTGAGTCAGGACTAATGAAAAGGAGAATTATTTATCAGTATTTCTTGAAATTATTATTCTGCTTTTTCATCATGAGATTACTTTTTTCCTAGGATTTGCCTGCATATCATTGACAAAAGAATTAAAAAACATATTTTGAGGCCAAATGAAAATAAATTTATTTTTCCTTGCCAAGAAAACAAAATTCATTTCTGATGAAATAAAACAGGGGAAAAAATATTTTAAAACTGTGAAGTAGAAAAGGAATACTGGTAAAGCCCTAGCATGCAGTTCTGTGAAAGATGCATTATTGCGGTTCTCCCCCCTGCCCCTTCCCTTCTATTCAGAGTCAGTGGCACTCCCCTGTAGTAATTTCAGTTTCTGTGTTGATGACCTGCCCAACTCAAATCTTTTACTTGCCAGAGGGACCATTTGGTTATTTGGGTCTTAAGCAGACAGTGCGCAGTGAGATCGCTGCCTCCAGTTCACCCACAGACCTGGTATCAACCTCCCTCTTCCTATCCCTGTTGTGAGCTTTTCTGTGATTTCCGTTCCGCTGTTGTATCTCTTACCGCATTTCTTCTGCTTGGCTTTTCTTCCTTTATCACAGTAGTTGAACGCTACTATTAGCAGCGTACTGCGTTGGGAAACCTAACAGGTTCTTTGGCAGCCTTCAGTTGATTTGTGCCTCCTGCCTTCCCAAACTTTGGCTTTACTGAATGTTGGTCTGTGGCATTCCATCACACATTGCTGGCTGAACGTGACTGCAGTTTTGCTGGTGATGTTGTTTCCTTGAATCTTGTTGCTGTTCCTGGTTTAGTTTACTGTGGACAGCCTCATCTGCTTTTCCTCTGGGCCTCTACTCTAGGTTGTCGTCTTTTGTTTAGACCTCTTTAGGTCTTAACATCCAGGCTACAATTGAATTTTTGAGTAATAGACAAGAAAGTGTTCACCACTCATGGCAGAAACTCTTGTCAGCGCTCACTGAATGACTGCTTTATTACGCTTTCCCTGCTGTCTATGACAAGCCAATGGTTAATTTAGTATGACCAACTGCCTGTGCAATTATATCTGTATGTTTTCCTTCTCTCTTTGTCTCTCAGTTATACCAGGAGCTATCAAAAGATTTGTTGTCCTGCTTACGGTACCAAATATGAAGGGTCCTCATACATGAGGAGTCCTAGGTGTTAATCAGTGATTAGCATGTCATCAGTGTGTAGGCAGTGTGATGGCAAATTACAGTCAATGTTAGCAAATGCAAAGTAAGGCTCACAAGAGGGAGCAGTGTGAACAATTAGTGTTCACTATTAAATTTTAAATAAAATGCTTGGTAAAATGACCTGAAATTCTGAATAGAAGTTTTAATGGAATATCCAGTGTGTGCCTAGTGGGTTTTTTGGTAATGAAAATGATTATTTAAATAAAGAAATGGAAAGAAACTGTTATACTGTGTTGCATTATGCCCTGCTTAGAGTGTGCTTAGTGCTTTTCGCATGTCCTTTTTTTAAAGGATTGTATCAGAGCTAAAAGGATGGTTTAAGAAGAAAAAGAGTGGCAAGAATGTTAGTCCTGTAAAAGTTTCCACAGAAAAACATTTGGAAAAGTTACAGGGAAGAACAGAGTAAACATGATCAGCATGTACAAAATGATGAAAAGTATAGGAATGGCAAACTTAAGAAAACAAACAAAAATTTACTAAATTGTCGTAGTTTTCTTTTAGCACCATCAATAATCAGCTGCCAAAGTAACTTGTGTGTTCCATGTGAGTGATGTTGAAGCTGTATATATAGAGAGATATATATATAGAAGTATTTAATTGCACATAATGTGAATAGGTACTATTTGTGTTGAAAAAAGCTGAATATGCATTTCTTTGCAGGGTTTGATCTCACTTCAGTAGATGGAGATTCAAATCCCAAAGGTCTGCTATTCCTTTAAGGGGGGAAAAAAAAAACCCCCAACAAGACAGCCCACAAATCCCTCAGGATTTTAATTACACAATTTTTGCCTTTAATGTTAAGCAGATTTAAGGCCACTTGGTGCAGTAGCACTTTGTTTGATGAAATCAGTGGGCAAAACATGGGTGGAATGTTTCCACTAATGATACCCTTTAATGTGAACTGGGAGTTGCCTGCTTGCCACCAAAGATGATGAAATGATGTTTTACAAAGGGGAAAAAGTCATCAATTACATTAGTAAAGTTGGTTTAGCTTCATTATCGTTATTCCAGTTAACGTGGAAAAAAAAATTTGCATTGCTGAACAAGTACCTAAATTAATTTTAAAAAAAATACAGATTATGACATCAAAAAAAAATCCCTAATCTTAAACCAACTGGATGATTACATATTATATAATAAAGTAAAATATGTCTGCATAGTTATAGAAAGGGCTAATTAGCTAACTAAGAGGAGAAAACAGAATGGTTAGAGACTTTGTTCTAACTAGCACATTATAATTACCCTTGTGAAATGTAGATTTTCTCCAGACACTTGTATTTTATGAAGATTTTTGTGGGCTTGGCTGAATTTTTAAACAAGTATTTGATTTTTCGCTCTCGGTCGTACTGTGTACTCTTTAAAGTGAGTCTTTAGCAGTGATACTCACAAGCTAAAATTGATTCATTGAGAATATATGACTAACATTAATGATACTAGCCTATAAAATGTGAAAATAAAGTAAACCACAGTGGTAGAGCAGGGGCTTCGCTTGCTTGTCCTAAGTCTTTTTTGTGAATGCTTAAGAACTTAACGCTGGTTGTGTGCTTCACAGCTGCCCCTCTGTGATTTTCTAGGAGACTGTGTATGCACTAACAAAAAATGTGAACAGAAAGTAAATGATTTCCTTGTTTATACCCACTAAAGCTAATTTCCGCTAATTATCTTGCCCACTAGTTTTCTTGCTGGTCTCCAAATACTCCAACGTGAGCTTTTTGATCTACTCTGAGAACATTTCAAATCCTGATGGCATTGCTCTATTTCAGATAAAAGATTATAACTTTTATCCCTACTAAAGTGATTGGTAATCACTTGCTGTGTAGCACTCGGTATTCAGTTTAAAAGAAGATGAAGTGAATGCGTATCTCCCTGTATACAAGTAAAGTAGACCCTGTTCTGGGTTGACTGCAAAATATGATTAGATCATCATAGTGTTAATTGTACCCAATGATCATGTTTAGACCTTGTACAAAATGCTTCCTGTGGTGAAAAAGTGCCTTGGCATGGGATTTTGGTTTTTTAAGTAAACTTGGTCAGGTTTTTTGTTTGGATTTTTTGGGGGGTTGGAGGGTGTGTGGTTGGTCTTTATTTTTTTTTTTCTATTTCTTCCTGTAATGCTATGTATTTTGAAAAACACTAGTTCTGGTGGGAGCTCTTGGTGGTGTTGTGGGGAGCGTTCTGGAGGTTGAGTTTTGCCTTCGCTCCTGGAGGAAAATGCGATGTTTGGGTTGTCTTTGACTGGGAAGGCAGGGGAAGTATTTTTAACAGCTATGCTGTGAGTAATGTCACTGTGCGGCTGCTAGAGAAGGACAGAAAGGTTGAAGGGTACCTGTGTATGTACCGACTCCTTTTCTGAGGTTTTTGCAGAGCTGAATTGCTGGAGGCTTCTGTAGCATTTCAGGTAGTAACTGAATGAGTTAATCCTCTACTTTAAATAAAGTAGCTTTAAAATTACAACTTTTACACTAACAGAAACCATGTGAATTGTAATCTCTTTTGCCATGGGCTGTTCCTAGCTATTTACTTATAAATATGACTTCTGATATGTAGCAAAAATGCATTGTAATTATGATAATCAAGAGGAAATGGCTCCTATCAAAAATGCCACACTTTGTTGTTTTCATTTTTTTAGACTGGTGGAGTATTATCTTTTCCAGCATTCCTTTATTGAGAATGGATAAATTTATCTGTTAGTAGTAATTTTAGTAAACACTCTCTGCTGGAGGTTGCTATGCAAAACAGATCCTGTTGTTAGCATTGGAACTGTTTTATAAACAGAAATGCAGCCAGATAGAGCTTTAAATTCAAATATTTTTTTCATCAGCAAGTAGACTCTGAGAACGGTCTGCTGTAGCTTAGAAAAATGAGAGTTAGAATAATGACCAGCAAAAATTAATGTGAAGGAGGATATTTATTGGGAGGTGGTAGAATGGTTTAAAGTCATATTTCGCAAATGTGTGTTAGTGTGGCATAATTCAGTGATGTCCTGGTTGATCGAGGTGAAAACCCCGCTGTTCAGTAACAGTAAATGTCTTCAGAGGAAGATTAGCATGTGAGAGACAGCGCTGTAGTAAAACTGGACTGTCTAAAAGCAAGAGAGAGGGGAAGACGCAAGGAGAGGAAGGACAAATTGTGTTAGGCTGCTTAACAAACTTACCTATTACAGGACAGTTTTGTGACTAATTGAAACTTACCGGTGGCTTGAGTGCTACCAAGGAAAGATAAATTTGTTATGCAATGTAAGAAGAATGCGAACATAGCAGTTGGCTTCCTGCATGCTCAGAGGGGAGAACTAAAAATGTGTTCAATTCTTGAAGTTTTTGCAGGAGAAGGGAGATTTTTTTTTAATTTCAAGCTCGTGTACATTTGTTGAATACATACTAGTGCTGTTCAGGTATTCTGTTATTGAAGAATTTGAGATAAGTTGCTGATGAATGAAATAAGTGGTTTTCTCCATGGAATTCCTTGAACTATATACCCGTTACACTTTTGACTTTTGCAGTAGGAACCTGCTGCATACCAGGTTCTGTGTAATACCAAACAACTGTGAGCAGGAAAATCATTTAGACCCTTTTCAGCTCTGAGGTTACAGAATCTTTTTGTAAATTTAAATGTAACTTATTTCTGATTTTAGGCTTGCTTAATACTGAGCTGGTGCATAGAGTGGTAATATTAAGGTTCAAAAAGATTTACTTTTCTTACCGCTCCATGGATTTCTAAGGGCCTCTCTTCCTAAGTTTTGCTGTCACTTAAGTGCTTTACTGTTTTACTTTTTACAACAAAAGCTTTCAGTAAGAAGAATAATCATATCTCAAAGGTTGCCTACCTTACCTTGCAATACGGCACAATAGGAATAGATCAGTAGACAGAGCTGAGGCTTCTGTGTCTCCTTCGTGTGTCATTCAGGTGCTATACTTTCAGTTAGATATAGTCTGAGTTCCTGAACGTCTCTGTTACCTGTGTGTGTTAAAGATGGGGTGGTTTTTTTGTTTGTTTGTTTTCTTGGTTTTTTGTGGGTTTTGTTTTTTTTTTTTTGGAACAGAAGTCTCCCTGGGATCCCCCAGTCTCTTTGTCATCCATTTCTTCTTCCTTGCTTGAGAGGGGCAAGGGTCTCTTGGTCCCCAGCAGCACCTCTGTAAGGCTGGCTTGATTCACCCTCTTCCCCAGGGATCTGCTCTCCCTCTTGGGAAGGCATTGTTATTCTGATCCCATCTTTCCTGGCACCACATGCCCTCTTTGACCTTTCCTGTGCCTGAGCTTGTGGCTTTGTCTTCTCCTCCTGCAGCCCCCAAGAAATCACCTGCACACGTCCTGGATTGGGGGTTCTGCCCTCGCAGGCTTTGCCAAGATTGGTTTTACTCTGGCAAACGCGACACCCTGGAGCTGCAGGCAAAGATCAGGAAAAGGGAGTGTGCTTGTTTGGTGAGTGAGCAAGGGAGAACTGGCAGAACAGGTAGGCCAAAGAGCTGTCTTGCTGCCAGGAAATTGGGTTTAGAGGGAAGACAGTGCTTTAGGAGGAGAGCTTTTGGGCACAGGGGGGAAAATTGGTAAGGATTAGGATAGCTGGGCTGGAGCCAGCTGGTCAAGCTCTGGAGCCTGGAAGAGCCCTATGCTCCCTCAGGTACCACAAGACTATCTGCTTCCTCCTCCTCCTGTGTTTTCAGCTGTCAGGGGTGATGACGTGTCTGTCTTATGCTTTTGGATGAAAGTGTGGTGGGCTGTCAATGCTTCTTGGCCCATGTTCCCTGTCAGCCGCCCCTCCTACAAAGCACATATGAAGGGGTGTAACTGGATGGAAAAGCCAAGAATCTGAATGGGAGAGGTGCCTGTCGTGGTGCAAAAATGGGACAGCAAGAGCTGTTGGAACAGGAAAATGGTATCGGTCAGGTCAGCGCGGCCCATAACTTAAAAGACGAAAGGCAAGGCAGAGGATGAGAAGCAAAGTGGAATAATAAACCAGAAGTAGCGCGAAGGGAGGTTGTGATGACACCATGACCAGCGCTTGGAATTTTCTCCAGTTGTGGCCTGCTGCAGAGGAACGTTGTTAACACAACTGGCACGGCCTAAGCAGATTGGCAGGTGGAACAACTGCAGATGTGTTCTTAGTATATGGGAGGACTATTAAAATTACTGGGGAAGATTTCTTCCTACATTCACTGTGTCTGTGCCTCTGTGCATGTAGACAAATGTGCTTCATGCAGATGCTGCTGGTGGAGGTAGAGACTCAAATTCCTTTGTGGTTCTGGAGAACTTCCATTGCTTTCCAGTGAAAATGCTGAGGAGCTGCTACAATGTGGGTATATCTGAATTAATTAGTGCTCGGAATACCTGACTATTAACATTTGTTTGGCTGGAAAAGCCAAACAAATTAGCTTTGGAGGAGGAAAGAGTTTGAGCTGTGCTTTAATTTGGGTTGGCACCAAAGCTAATTTCTTTTCAATGCAAATGCAAACAAATCACTCAAGTATTGAGTGTCTGTAGTACTTGTTCCATTAATCTTTTTACTAACCAAAAGTACACCAACAGGAAAGAACCAGGGGTTTTTCAGGCACAAATGGCTATAAAATAAGCCCCAGATGCACATGAGGGAAGTGCAGACATGGCAAGGATGCAGCAGTATTGCGAAGAGCTTGGTTGTTGGGACTCATTCACTTGGTCTGGGTTAACCTGAATAATTAGTTCTGGTTGCTGTTCTGCCAGATTTACTGTCTGGTGTAACATGTGTCATGTATGATCTAATTGACACGTGTGCTATTTGGTTCTTTAATAAATAAGTTTGGGACTTTATTTTTGTCTAGGATACATGGCTTTTTCTTTTTTCTCTTTTCTGTTTTTTTGTTTTGGTTTTTTTTTGGCAAGCCAGTAATAGGTATGTGTTTCCATTTATAAGGTTGTCTTGCTTTGAAAATAAAGTTGTCCTAAACAGTGATGTATTGGAGGTTTACCCCAGTGGTTTTTATTCTGTCCAAGTGGAAACTGTAGAAAGACCTTTTACTTTTCCTCATGTAAAGAGTTTCGGTACATGGTTTAAGTTTAGACTGCAGTAAATTAAAGGTGTCTGCACCTTGACAGAGGCATGAAAAACAGCGTCTCCTAGATGTATGCAAAAATTAGGGTGGCATGCTGACCATATCTGGACTGCAGAATGTATCTTGAAAAAAAATAATAAATGCATAACTTGTTTTGTTTTCAAATGCTGCTGTTGAGATAAGAACAGAAAAGTGGTGCGTCCTTGAAAGCAGCAGCTGTATCAAGTCTATTGAATTAAATAGGCTTTGCTCTTGTGTGACAATATCTTGTGTAATATATAACAGACCTTCTAAAGCTTGAGGAATACTATATCCCTGTTGACAGTTTAAATCAATCTTAGTATATTAAAAAAAATTAAAAATCATTATCTTGTCCTTGTGCGATGAAGCTTGTTACAAAATACATGGCTAGATGTAAAGAAGCTTCAATTAACTTTTCTGGATGTTAATCAGATAAGCTTTAAGATTTATGATAGAACTTGGAAGTCTTCATTGCGTGAAAATGGGTCTCCTTTGGTGCTTCGAGTAGTACCTGAAGCAGTTGGTTCACATATGGCAAAAAAAAAAAGCAGCTCTGTATATCAGTTCAGGAGACAGCTGGTTTTGCTATAGGTCTCCCCCGCTCCCCGTGCCAACCTTGGTAACTTTGATTTTGTCAAAGACAAAAGTTGTTAGCTTACGTAGCTATGTGGAAGCTTGTTCATTCATTGTGGAGAAGGTTTTGAAGCTTAGTATTGTGCAGTTTGTCCTCTCATGCGGCATCTGGGGATGGATCTTTGGCCTTCTGTGGATCTGTGTATCTATGCTGATTTAAACCAGTGGAGGGTTTTGATCTATTAGTTTAAAGTGTGTTAGAGATGCGCCTGCCAACTTGATGGTGAAGATGACTGACCAGGGTTGAAAGCCTGTTCATGAAGAAGGCTGGGATCTTAAGGGGAGAGAGAAAGAAAATAACACTATGTAAACATGTTACTGAAAGCTGGTTTATAATTCATGCAGCCCATGGGGGACAGAGCTAAAGCTGTATTGGTTATTTAAATTTTGTTGTTTTCCTAACACTCAGCTGTTTCGTTTTTGAACTCTGAAGTTCTTGTCAGGCAGAGTGTGGCAGAAAAGGACTCTTACATCACCTTCACCTTGGTCTAGGCTACAATGCACAAGGGAAAAGCCTCACAGGTGAGGCGGGGAATATTTCCAGAATACCGGAATACAAGGGCACTTTATCCATGCAGCCACGCTGGGAAAGAAGTCTCGGAAAGGCTGTTCTAGCATTGTGCTCCCTGAGGAATGGAGCCAGCCCTTCCACACTTGAGGGCTAATGTTAGTTCAGGGTCTTTTTCTGACATAATTATTCATGGCTTCTGCTTACTGTTTGCAACAGGAAGGGGAAAATATTTTCTATCTGGCTGTGGAAGATATTGAAACAGACACAGAACTTCTGATTGGGTACTTGGACAGTGACATGGAAGAAGAGGAGGAGGAGGAGGAAGAAGTAACTGTTATCCAGGAAGATGAAGACAGTGGCAACAATAAAGAAGTGCAAGCAGCTGGCGAAAAAACTGCGGGTGAGCAATATGTAAAAAACAGGATAACTTGAGAGATGAAATGCAGTAACAAAGAAGGAGGAGAACATTAACTGCACAGGATTGGGAAACTGGAAGGCTCTTCGGGTTTAGACTGAGCTCTTATATGGTTTTTTATTTGTGTTTTGGTTTGAGTTGAGGTTCTCTTCTCTTTGCCTAATAAGTCCTGTGAATTACTGAGTGAAGGAGTGAGCCTAGATTTCATTAGTAGTTGCCATTAGTTTTTGAACTAAAGGTAGAGTTCATTTCAGCTGACGCATAGTCTTATGAAAGCTAAGTTTTTGCTCTAAGAGGGGTAGTTTCCCTCTTACTTAAATGGGATAGAAATAAATGTTTTCGTAAAACTGTTCAGCGAATCCTAAGGTAAGGTGTCTAAGAAAAGGAAGGTGATTTGAGCTGCCTGGTGAATTCTCAGCATCTTTATCAAAATAGAGATAAACCTGGGTGACTAATGTAGGCTAACAGCTGAAGTCACACCCAACTTAATACTTTGCATCCCTTTTCAATAATGCTGTTGGTAACTTACTCAAGATAGGCAGCCTATAACCCATTCAGAGACAATGTCTTTTGTGAATTTTGTCATACCACTTTGCATAATCTGTTTCTGGCAGTGAGTTTCTCCTAATGTAACCAAAATATTCCCTGAAAACTATTCCTTTTCTGTTTATTGCCTCCGATCATGCAGATCCCCTCACCTGTAAAGAGGACCATGCATGCCCAAACTGTGAATCCAGTTTTGCCAGCCAGGAGATTCTAGCTGAACATCTTCAGACTTTGCACCAAAAACCCAGTGAGGAAAAGGAATTTAAGTGCCGAAACTGTGGAAAGAAATTCCCTGTTAAACAAGCTCTACAAAGACAGTGAGTAGGAGTGGGAGTGTTTTTTCAGAGATCAGTTAAATCAATTTCATTCAATCATGTCTTTCTTTTGGTTTAATAACAATTTAAAAGATTAATGTAAAGGCTAAGGGTACAAATACATAAGCATAAAAAAGCTTAATGTTAATTTCTTGTATTTGAAGACTTCAATTTGAATTGCAAAAATGTTGCTGATTTTTGTTTTAAAATCGTACACTGTAGACCAGATCAGAGCTGCTATTTGGTGGAAAACCATTGGTCTCCATCAGTGGACTATTTTGTAGTTTAGGAGATGTAATTTTTTAAATTGCGGATGTTGTTACAGAACTGAAGTAATAATTAGAAGATGGTGATCTAGGAGGATGAAAGAAAAGGAAAAACAATGCTTCACATTTGCTTAATTAAATATTTGGGTGATGGGGAAAAAAAACCCAAGTAGAAACATGAAAGACCTGAGACTTAAGAGCACATCTTTACTGTCCTTGATATGTAAATATGCAGTTTTTTTACTAAAGTCATATACTTTACAATTATACTTTTGTACAAAAACATAACTGTTTTTGTCTTTTGTTGTTTATATATTTTTTGCTTGCAATTAAATGGATATATTACTTATTATACATTTAATTACAGATAGTACATTAGATGCCTAAGATGACTATAGATAGTACACTTAATCTAACTCTCTCGTATGGGAAAGAAACAGATTCATACTGCATAGAATACACTTAAGGCTGCTCTTTTAATAAATTGATCTCTCTTACATATGGATAATGTGAACATGTGTAGAACTGGCAGCTCTGTATGAGCTCTGTTCTTTCATGGGAATAAATAAAATTACATAGCAAAGAAATATTTGGTGGAGACAATTAAATATTTCCTCTTGAACTTAGACTTGTTCCCTCTACAGTGGCAGTTGGATTTGTGCTGTATGGGTAGTTAAGTAAATTTTTACATAGGGCAAAGTGTAAGATTAATCTGTGTGAGGATACAGCAGTATGATCCTGACTCTTGCTGTTTATGCATTTGATTAGTCTCACTGAATTCCAGGAGACTTCACATATGAAATAGATTACTTGCCTACTTAAGGATTTGTAGAGCTGTGAATATCTTTTTAGCTACTGCAGACCTGTGTAAGGTGTAGAATATTCCCCTTAATTTTTTATTTTTTTTTCTTCAGTGTACTTCAGTGCTCAGAGAATGTCAGCCCAGGAGACTCTTCAAGGAGTTTTCAGTGCTCTGTTTGCAATACTTCCTTCAGCTCAGAATCGAGGTTTTGTGTCTGAGTTACTGGACTGCTGTCGTATCATTGCTGGCCTCCCTTTGCATGTTAGCTCTCAAGCTTGTTAGTTTATGTGACTCCTAACAGTGCAAGAAGTCAAATGCTTTCATTCCTATTTGCTGTAAGTAATGCATGAGGTGGCCTTGGAACTCTGCAGTGCAGCATGCGTCAAGCTCAGAGTACTTGCTACGTGTCTGGTTTCTGTAGATACTGCTCTATGTGTTGCTTTGTTTTTGTTTTTTTATTGGTTATCCTGTGTAGTTATGAACAGCACAAGGAGGCATGCAGAGGGGATGCCAGATTCATATGCAAGGCAGATAGCTGCGGGAAGAGGTTCAAGAGTAAGGATGCCCTGAAAAAACATAAAGAAAATGTTCACAGTGGTAAGAGAGTTTAATGTTTCTTTGGATAAAAGCCCTCTAACATGTTCCTAGCCTTAAATTTGCAAATCGGAGTAAACATTGTCTTTGGTTTCATTTTTAATGGATTCGTTTGTATCAAAAAGAAAATTAAGAAGTAACTAATTGCAAGAGTTAACTATTCCTCCTTCCCCAAGGAGAAATTACTGCATACCAGATGAATCATCAGTCTACTGCAGAAAAATGTAATAGGAATCTGCAGAAGTTTAAACTAGGCAAATAATAGATAAAGCAAAACATTTCGGTAGTGAGGAAAAGCAACCGCTGGCACAAACTGCTACAGGAAGTGGTGAGTTCTTGATCTTTTTGGTATTTTCAGGACACAATGGGATGTCTTTCTGGAAGACATGCTTCACAAATGATTAGGCTTGATTGAGGGTATTGCACAAAACTGTATAGCCTCTGTTGTGCAGGAAGCCAGAGCAGACAATCCACTAGTCCCATTAGGCCGTAGTGTTTTTATATCTGTGCACTGTGAATCAATAGTTTTCAATCAAACTTCGCTCTGTTTTCATGAAAGGGCAAAATGCTGCTCTCAGGTCCACAATGCAGATCTCAGTTCTGGCATTCTGCTCTCTCTGCATGTCCCCTCTCAATGTCAATGGAAGATCAGTATGTGTGGAGACAGCAGAATACCAGAGTGCAAAGAAAATAGTCTTTAGTTTATGGTGACAGCACTGAGATACTTTGTAAGATTTTCATTACGCGAAATCTTTTTCTTGTGCCAAACTCTTACAGTGTACAGAAACCCTTCCACAACCATTTTTATAAAAGATTATCTCTTTTTCAGTATCTGTAAGAATTTTTTTTCATATGTGAGCGTTGTTATGTTTGGGCTTAGCTTCGGTCAGTTATGCAGTGGTGTACAAATTCACACAAATCTCTTGAATGATCACTCCAGGCACGACTGAGAGCAGATGCCTGAAGGATATTTTTGGTCTACCTGTACAATGAGCAGAGCTTTTATTTTACCACTTGGGAGTCGTAGAAATCGGAACCGGTGTCAGTGCAGGAAGGAAAATAATGTACTGCTGTTGAGGGACACCTCTAGAATTCCTTCCTGTCTTGTGTTACCCGAAGGCAAAGGAAAGTAGAAAGGATTGTCACGTGTTGCCAGTTATACAAAGCTATGAACAGATATTCACTATCACCGTTCTCTCCTCTGAAAAGGTCTCACTAATGTTCTTGTAAGGTGAAGTACTAAGTGTATTTCTGTATTTATCTGTATATCAGAAAATATAAATACTTACGAGTTTGATAACAGCAAAAGCATATGTGAGATTAAGTGCTTTCATAGACTACAAATTTAAGTATTGAACCAATCAGTTGACAGGGTACATCGTAGTCAGAAGAATCAACATGATCTGAATTCTTTAGGACAGCAAGAACAGGAAAAATATAGGATGCTGAGAGTCTGAAGAACTGAGCTGGAAGCCATCTAACGAGTTAGCTTATGATCCAAACTTCCTCTGTGCTTGGCTAAGTGTGACATTGCCTCCTCTTTTGTTCTTTTGAGTATTCAATGTTATATGAACATTTTTCACATAAGGAAATGTCTCGCATGGACATGTAATTATAAACAAAGAATTAGGTTTGTGGTGGCTTCACCTTGTAATAAAATTGCTTTGTGGGTTATTAAAATGAATTTCAAAAGGTAAATAAGAGAGAAACCCAATTAAATGCTCTGTCACTTTTTAAAGCAACTGTGAAAAGGGAAGGAAAATACATCTGGTAGCTGACCTGTAGCTTGTTTTGTAGTTTACATTTTAGATGAGATTTCAATTCGTGATCTGGTGCTAATACAAATTCCCTGTCTTGTTCACTTAAAGACAACTAAAGATATATTATTTTACATAGCAGAATGCGTAATGCTTTCCTAATAAAGAAAAATGCAAAATGGTGGCTTTGACTTCAGTTTGGGATCTTTTTTTGTCATTGCTGCATTAACTCTGTTCAGGAATGTTTCTGTTAAAGCTCTAGTATAAAGGTTTTGAAGATATCAATTGCATTGACTTCTGGAAGAAATCGACTGTTCCCTTACAAAGCGAGTTGTTCTTAGTCGTGAACTGTGCTCTTCATATTGGATTGGTGATGTGTGATAACATCACAAGGGGTTTTTTTCCTTTATTGTTCTGGTTTCCTTGATTTACATTCCATCAGTAACTGGTTTGTTGGACACCCACAGAGAACTCCTGATATGGGACACTTTGAAGATGGGATACAAATGTAAAAATCTTATGTCAGTCAAATGACCTGTGAAAGTCACAAACTCAGTGGAAATATTTAGGTTCTTTCTTAGTACTTCCTTTTTAAGATGTTGGTGGTATTTTGTTTCTGTTTCAGGAAATTCTAGGAAGAAGCTGATGTGTTCAGTGTGCAATAAGAAATGTTCTTCAGCAACAAATCTCCAAGAGCATCGAAAGGTCAGTAAGATGAAGGCTAACCCACAGCAGGCTCTGACTCCACTCAGATGTGAGGCTGTGGTGCTTAGGTCACTTGAAAGCTGCTGTAATGCAAACCTCTGGGTAATCTCTTTCATGGTTACAAACCCTATGTATTTTATTGTGGGCATTTGTTTTTGTAATCGCAATTGGTTAAACCAAAGATCTTCCTAAAGTTTTAATGCATCTTTACCAAATACAAAAATGTTTGTGCTTGTATCGTTTATCCAGTGTTAAGTCAAAGTTGCCTGCTGTTTTTCAGCATTCTTTAAATGCTAAAGCTGAATGTAAAAGTGTTATGTAACGATTTGATACATACAGACCATGAAAATAGCTTCAGGAGCCTTCAGTTGTTGTACAAAATACAGTCAATCTTTCTTATTACTCTGTGACATACCAGTAAGGGTGTTTATTTGTAATTTAGTTAGACAGTAGTTAAAAAAAAAATTCTTCCTCAAAACCAAAATTTTAATGTCTCTTTGTTTATGTGTGTAGTCTTTTATAACTGCAACAGGAGGGGTTAACAGTTCAAAAAGAATCTATTGGAAATAAGAGGGTTCATACAGGAATACAGATGGACTATGAACGTGAGATTCTGTATCCATTATACCCAAAGGAAGTCCCAGCAAGATTAATTTGATAAATCACTAAAACCCAAGAGATTCTGTTTTTACAAAAAGCTACATTGTACTGTTTATCAGATTAACTGTAAGTCTTTAATAATGCCCTGGTTATAACCTGAATCCATTGAGGATATAGGGGATATCAATTAAAATATGTTGTTGCAAAGAAAGTGGTGGGACCCCTCCTTTTAACTGTGTTTTTTCTCCTTGCACGTATTAATATGCCCGTCATCTCTAGTCTAAGAGGGCTGTATTTAGTTACTCCTCCGACCAAATTGTGGTATGCCTTGCCACATGTAATTACAATTTTTACATGATAGTGCGCCTTATGGTGGCTGAAAAATCCCAAATGTTATGGTTAGTGTGTCCATTTTATTAAAATGTTCGTTAAGTTTCAGTAGTTGTATTTCTGTGCAGACACTGACACACACTAACAAGCTTTTTAATTAGCATAGATGGTAGATTAGTTGAGCACTTACTCATTGTAAAAATCACCATGAAGATTTTGTACATAAAACTTTATTTCCTCTTCTTGATTGGCTTAAAAGTGCCTCTTTTAAGACATCCAGAAAATAAATACTCCAGATTCACAGCCTACAAGAAATAGTGAAGGAGATGGCGTGTAGGGATCATGCCTTCTGTTTCTTTGAATTGCTTTGCTTTTGTGGGAAGCAGGGCAGGATCCATCACCAATAATCCCCAAAATATTTGGGCAGGCAATAAAAACAGTAAGAAAATAACAGGTGAAACGGGAAGGAAGGAGATATTTTTTTTCCACCCGTTTCCTGTCAATGTAAGCAATTAAAAATAATGAATAGGAAGGTAAAGTATAGGAGATAATAGAAAATAAGCCCAAACAACAGAAAGAAATCTGACAAATGCAGAGAAAGAAGGTAAAGAGGGTGGCTACAGGGGGGATTGAGAGATCTGTTTACTGTCTGAGGACATGGTCATTCAGATCTGTAGCTTTTGTGTCATCTTCGATTTAAACCCATTTTTAGCTTTGCATTGTGTGGATTCTTTGTGCCTTAAATATAAGCCCTTTCTTAGCCCTGCACAACTTAACTTTGCTGTCATTGTCTTATACCCCTTAGTCTCACCCTCTTATTTTCCAGGCTATTGCTTGTATTGTGCTAACTTTTGGTGTCACTGGGGTTTTTTTTTTGTTTATTTTTTAGTTTATCTCAGTATGCTCAAGGAAATAGAGGGCTGGAAGAGACTTCAGGAGACTTTCTATCCCATTCTATTTTACAGAGGGGAGTAAGCATGTACCTAAATCGTCCTAGATACTCACTGTCTCATCTCCTGAAAAGTTCCATTAAAAAAAAATTCTACCACCTCCATAGATGTCTCTTTGTATTCTGACTTCCAGCTTTAGTGCCATCAACTTTTTTGAACGTGTTCATTAGTCCAGCGTTTGTTTTTTCTGATGTCCTGCTTAAGTCTTCTTTTCTGCAAAGGGAATTAATTGCTCTTTGTCTCATCTGACAGAAAGCCAGGAAAAACTCACCAGTCTTTATAGCAGCTGGCATATTGCACAGTCGTTACGAAGTCCGTTTGCAATTCCTAGGCTGTACAAACACAGTTATCACAACCTTTCTTCATGCATCTGTTTTTACAAACTAGCCTTTAATTTCGTAAGCTTTTTCTTCCGGTGGATTCTCTCTTTTTCACCTATTTGCTGCTTGAAGTCAGCTGCCCAAATAAGAAGAGCCATGATGCTTACTTGAGCCCCTGGAAGTGCCAAGTATAGTGGAACCAATGTCCTGAGTTTATTAATACAGAGAATACATCTAATAATATATCTCGGAATGACAGGGCTTTCTAACAGCAGCATCATTCTCATTATTCACACTTTGTTTGGAATTCATTAATGTTTTCTGTAGTGGTGCTATGTAAACTTTGGTCATCACGTAACATTTCTGCATTTGATTTCTCCTTCCTAAATATATATATAAAAATAGATATAAATGTTCCTAAATATTGTGTGTTTTTCTACACTCATTGAGAGTGTAGAAATCACTTTGAATTCTGATTTTGTCTTCCTTAATGATTACAGTCCTACCCAGAATAGTCTCATCTACATTATTTATATTTGATCCTGACCCACTGATATTACTACTCTTTGTGGTGATCAGTATCTTTTTGTTTTCCATTCTGTCTATATCCACCTGTTGTATTTTGTCCTATCTTCTCCAATTGTCAAGTGACATCCTTCTATCTGATCTTTATAGTAGTTCATGATTTGGGCTGCTAAGTGGTATGGGAGTATAAAAAAAATAATAAATAAATTCCCAGCAAACACAACTCAGAATGCTGTACAGGAGCTTGCAGAAAACTGGGTAATAGAATGAAAAGGTTTGTTGTAAAATCTCTTTTCTGCAGGTTTGTGATGCCTACTGCCAAAGCAAATGAAACACCATCTGAATTATATTCTAAGTTCGGAAGTTTAAGTAAAATGCAAAATTCAGTCATTGAACAGTGATCATAGTGAGCAAGCGAAGGAGGGGAGCGTTGTCTTCATTGGTGCAGATTCTTGCTAAAGGGCTCCTTTTGTGCATTTCAATAGAGGTGTCTCGTGTTTTGGATTTAAACTGCTCACAGGAACTTAAACTTAAGTGAGCATATACATGGGAATAGCACAGGCTGCCGGCCTCTCCACCGAAGCTCTACTATTCTGTAAGTGGAAAGGGAAGAAGAATTCAAACAAATCCCAGCATTGCTAGTTTCTTTTCCCAGGCTGATGCAGTCAGAATGGATGGTGCTACACTATCGGTACCTGTAGGTGGATTTGGGGGGGATGTGTCTCTTTCTGGTTGTGCTGTGGTGGAATGAGTTCCTGACTCTTGTTGTAGGCGGGTGTTTTTAATGGTCAAGTAGATAATTTGCTGTTAAGAAAGAAGATTAAGGACACCTTTGAGCCTAAAGCAGTAAAGCTTGACTTTGGAAAAGGTTATAAACAAATGCCTGTATGAAATGTAGGTTTGTGCTGTGCTGGTGAGACTAGTTTGTGCTGTCGCCTTTGTGGATTTGTTTAGCAGATTTCTTACGTGAATCTGTAAGATTCCATTAAGAGGCGTGCTGTAGCACAGGCTGCTGGAGAGAGAATGACAGAACTGAGAAGGAATCCTGTTCATCGTTTAAGAGATTTGAGGGTGTTTTATTGTCTATGAAAAATCCTTGATTCCTTCTTAACTTTCTTTGTTGTAGAGCTGGACTTCCTGCAAAGTGATGGTGAGGAGTCACTCTTAAACACCCTCTGTGATTTTTTTTCCCCCCCTCTCCCCCCACCTTCTTTCACCTGCCAGTTCCAAGCATCTCTGCCCTTTTTGTTCAACGCTGGGCCATGTTTTGTTCTACTGTGCAATCTCTTTTTCGCGATCGCTATGAAAGCTATGGAAAGGTAGAGGAAACCAAGTTTTGAACATCACCTTAAAATTTTCAATAATAATTTAATCATTTCAATTGGATGCGATATTCTGATATCCTTGGTCTCTTACAGCACTGCCTTCCGACAGGCAGCGTCTCATCCGGTACTGGGAGGGGTGGATTGAAATTCAAATTTAGTTTTTGGAAAAGCTGATCGTGGTATCTTCAAAGTGTTAGCTCAGTTTCACCCCCAAAACTCTTTTGAATGACCTTTTGCTTTTCGGTAGACCTAATGAAAATTTTAAGATCGTCAGACCTGTAAGTGAAGTATATTTACCTGAGCATATGTTAATCTTGTTAAAATGCTTGCTGTTTTGTATAGCACTTTGAAGAGCTACACCTTCAGCTAACATCTAATGCCTACAAAATAATTTTAAGTGTGTCCTGACTTTAATGTTACAGAGGCTTATGTTGATAGCTATTACAGCCCCCAATGAGACTAATTTTGCTACACGAAAAAAATCGTTGCAGGAGCCCTTGTTTGTGGTGTTACAGCCTGTGTACTCATCGAGCGTGTTGCTCGGCAAGTTTTCTTAAAATGAAAGTCTGTTTGAATATCATTATTCCTAAAAAATGTTTTCTCTATTTTATTACTGTTGCTTTACCATGTAACTGTACGCTTTTCTAGAGAACTGATTAGAGCGTGCCAGCTATAGAATATACGCTTGACAGCTACAGCTATTTAATGCACATGCACACTAGTCTGTGTCTGATTCTTCTCTAAAGAATTGATTGAAGAGTACCCGCCGTAGAATACATATTTGATAGCTGTAGCTTTTTAATGCACATGCATGCAAGTCTCTCTTCTAATGCAAATGTATTCAATGAGACTGTTTATTAAGCAATGCTCCTAAGTTAAAATCAGACATTTCTATAGTGTTAAAGCACAGTCTGGGTTCTGATGTATTAAATATTACCTTTAAGAATACCTTACAAGTTATTTCAAATAATTGTGTCAGGGCAGGGGGATTCTGATAGCACTTGGTTGCAGCATTATGTTAACATCAGTCAGCAATCGAAGTAAAAATTTAGATCTTTTGGGAAAGGGTTGAGTAGTAGATTGTGTGTGCAACAAGAGAAATTAATCTGAAATTTGCCTGGGTGAACAGGATATTTGGAACGAATGATCTTCGTTTGAGCTTACCACCTGATTCGGCCTGAGCATTTCGTTAAGCGTCACTGTCCAAAGTGTGCAAATTTGCAGAGATTGTAGGAAATGGCATAACCCATTTTAGTTTATTAAAACATTTAATTTGCTCTAAAGTTAGTTTGTGAGTAGCAGCATAAAAACATGGTGAGGCAGAATACTTATGGAGACTCTTTTTGGTTGGGTTTTTTTGTTTGTTTGTTTTAAGCGTGGAAGTCTTAGTTGAGCTGCTTTTCTGTGCTGTCCACAAATGTTTCTCATTTAGAGTATTCTGTTGAACCTTTGATATTTGTTATTTTTAGCTGCTAGATTCTCCTACAGAAAGTCTATAGAGTTCTCCAAAAAGGCTTTCTGAAACATGATCTCTGCCCAGAAGTTTTGCTGTCTAAGGCTGCGGTTGCAAAAAGCTGAAATCTCTGTTCAGTTGTGCTGTGACTAGGTTGAGAGGAGGCTGCTGATGGCAAATGTAACACAGCGCAGAAGGTGAATGGTAATGGGGAATAATAAATAACACAGGATTATTTTTTTTTATGATGTGTTAGAAGTTGCAGCTCTGAACTGCCTCTTTTATTTTTCCATCGTTCAGTCCTTGATGACATTATGTGCTGTGATTTTTGAAAATCCTGCTAATGCTTACTGCATTTAGAGTTTTAAGAGGCACTGCTGCCCCTCTGCTATCTTGCCTCTAAAGGCTTTGATGGTACTTTTGAAAGTTTGATACTACTTGTTTTTTAAGATTCTTACAGTAGTAGTTAGGAAGTAGTTACGGTGTTATTTTTACTTATATCTTATTGACTAGAAAGAAATGTTCTGAAAAGGTATTATGCATCTGTTTTTTTTTGATGCTTTCATAAGAATGGTATTTTAAATGGATCTGGTATTGCAGATTTGCATAAACTGTGTTTCTACATATAGTTTTAGTGATAATTTTTTTCTTGGTGATAATTATTTTTTGAGAGGCGCTCTTGTTCACCGAGGGACTAGCAAGGGGAAATCACAGCGTATGAATGACTATTAGTATAGCTACTGGCTAAGAAATAATTATGGTCTGTTAGAGAATTTTTGTATACGTAAGGTGTGTGATCTTGTTTGAGACGCGTATTTAATTATCATGAAACACTCATTTTGCAGGTCCATGAGATCTTTGAGTGTCAGGAATGTGACAAGAAGTTTATTTCGGCTAACCAGCTAAAACGCCATATGATAACTCACTCAGGTAATGTATGACAATAACCCAAACCTATATGTGTGTATGTATTTGATGTCTATTGAATTTTACCTGAATTAGTTTCTTATAGAAGGCTTGATGAATTCTGTGTTGTCCTGAGCTCTTCAAGCAAATCTCAGGTTACAAGGAAATCACCTAAGCTACCCTTTCTAAGCCTTTCAAAAATCCGAGTGTAGTGCTATAGCCGTCTTCCTACTGCTGCTTTGTCACGCTATTATTTCTGTGCTAGCTGGGGTAGATGATTAGTTAGCTGGGATGGGGCGAAACGTAGCTACTTGGCTTATAGGGGAGGTGAAGAACCAGTGGTTGAAATTTCATGTTGAAGAGAAAAGGATGGGAACTGTGGTGTCCTGGTAGGGATCCGTGATTAAAAAGGGAAAGACTAATTCATGGATATATATATCTACCTCTGTCTTAGTGGACTCATGTGCATGTAGTTTCCAGTCAGAGGAAGCAGCTCGCACTCCACGCCGTTTCGTAGACCACACACAAATGTTTTTGTCGTGCTTGTCCTTTGCCGGAACAGGTTGCTGTGAGTGGGGAGTGGCCTGTCTGTAGCTTTGGCAGTATGACACAAATTGGCTTGCCAGGATTTCTGATCACGGCAATGTAATGCCTCTGTCTTTCAACAGTGATCAGAAACACCAGCCAACATAATGGAAACACAACGTTGTTCTGTCAAATACATTAGCATTTAAAAAAAATTAAATACAGGTTCTTACAGCAGCACAGGCTTATAATTGAGCTATTTTCTTGGTATCGGTCCGCACCAAAAGCTCATTTCTTGTAACATAATCTGTATCTCAGAGGCTCCTAGCTTTCTTTTGACACTCTGGATGAGCATTAATGTAGTTAAGTTGCAGTCACCGGTTGAAGCATAAAGGCTTTTTGCATAGGAACTTAAGGAACTTAGGATTTTGGAAGTTAATATGTATATTGTTAATTAAGTTTTAAAACATTTAAACTGTCATGCCCTCGTTCACATTTGTAATCTGGAAACAGGGTTTTCCTCTTTGAAGTCATTCTCTTTTGATTTAAGCTAATTAATCAGAATTTAGTTTTAGCAATGATTATTGCAAAGAATGTGCCAATTTCTTGAGATGCACCATGGCTCATCTTTTGTGAAGTGACTTAACTGTCTAACATAAAGGGCATTAGATGTCTTTCTAATTGGTTTAATCTGAATTGGGTTGACTTAATTGCAAAAATCTCTCTGAGGAGATGACTGTCTCTGCCTTTCATCTTCTCCCCCTGTATAAACAGGAGATTAAATGTCCCCCACTCATTTTCTGCAGAAAAACGCCCCTACACCTGCGAGGTTTGCAATAAGTCCTTCAAACGACTTGATCAAGTGACTGCACACAAAATAATACACAGTGAAGATAAACCTTATAAATGCAAGCTTTGTGGAAAGGGATTTGCCCACAGAAATGTTTACAAGAATCACAAGAAGGTAAAACACTCTGCTGTTGTTGTTTACAGGTCTGCCAGCCTCAGATTTGCAGATTTTTTTTTCTTCTAAGTGGTTCATCATTAAGCTCTGGCATGCTTATAAACATGGGATTAAAGTATTGGAGGATGTATTTTTTTAGTGTTCTTTGTTATATCCAAAATCTCAAAACACTAAATGAATTCTAGTAAAAAAAAAAAGTGAAATAAGTAGAAGGAAATCACAGTTATTTAGTTAAAAACATCAAATAAATCCCCACTTTGACTTTTCTGTTTGCTCTTTTTCTTTTTTAGTATTAGGTTATCAAGATAAAGATGTAAATTGTCTAAAATGTCAACAATTTTTTTTGTTTTTTAAAAGATACCATATTTGAATAAAACAAAGTGTAGTCCTGTTGCAGTCATTGTTGGGCTTAGCGGCCAGCAGATGCTTTCAAACTCTACTGGATTTGCCCTGGGTTAGTGTTCACACATTAAAACAACATCAGAAGAAAGGTTACCTGCAAAACAAGCTCATGAAGGGATGCTCCGCTTCTGTTGATTTAAGCTGAAATCTGCTTGGCCTAATTTCTATACCGCCTGTCATTATTTTGGCCTGGGGGTTACATTTTTTTTAATGGCAAGGCTATATCCATGACTTGTTTCAGAATTGCAAGACTCTAAAAAAGAAAGAAAAAATAAATTACCTGTCTAGTTTTGTGCCTAGTATTTTGGAACCCTTTGCTTTTTTCTTTTTTTTCCCTTTACATTTTTAAAATACTTCCCCTTTCTTCCCCCCTTTTTGATGAAACTGATACGCCCATACTTACAAGTTTTTTTTTTTGCAGTTTGGCTCATGTTATATGCCATCTGGGAATTTGGCACAGGATCTTTGCACCATCTCTTGCACTTTGAGCCATAAATCATGTAAGAGTAATAGTAATGCCTCTCGTAGGATGAAATGGTGACGACTGTCTAAACCAGAAAGCATGCGGCAGCCTGCTGAAGGACGAGATTAGCTCCCGTGTACGCTGTGGCTCTATCTTATGTTTTAGACTTTATTGAGAAAACGGGGCAGAATCTCACAAATTGGATATATTCTAAGGAAAATGTATAAAACACTATCTGAAAAGATACTTCTATATCTTAAATGAATAATTTTTGTGTGTTTCCTAATGTGAATTTGCACTTCATGACTGGTAGGGAGTTTGGGCTGAAAACAGAATTCGGGATTAAGTATGAATGAGTAAACACTTTGACCCAATTCTGTGTTTTAAGCAGCAGCACCACTAATATAAGCAAGGATTAGAGCCTCCACTTAATGGGAAAATATTAAAATTTAGACAGGTTTAGTGAGTACATAATTTTATCAGAATTCCTTAAAGCATGTTGGCATGCTTATTTCCTAAACCTGTTTGCACATAGTCCTGGCTGTAAATCCACCCTGTCCTATAACGAAATAAACTTATTCCTGTCTTTACGTAAGAGTTGTGAATATTCACCCATCCAACACTTAGGTCTCTAATTTCACTTGCTAAATGAAGAGATGAGCGTGAGGGACAGGAGACTGACACAGATGTCCTGAATTGTGCTTTTTTTTTTAGA
Source organism: Rissa tridactyla (assembly GCF_028500815.1). Lineage (NCBI taxonomy): Eukaryota > Metazoa > Chordata > Aves > Charadriiformes > Laridae > Rissa > Rissa tridactyla. Next base: position 80,657,304 of record NC_071470.1, on the reverse strand, counting down.
CATGCCTCTCTCCATTGAGGAAAAAAATGTAAATAAGGAGAGGCAGTAGATAGCAGAGAGGAGTATAGATGTGTATACGCAAACCCAATTGTAAGGTGTAAGTCAAGGATGTGGTAGTTTGGGATGCCAAAATAGTTTTAACAGCGATGATTTTGGGGAATTGTCCTACCAAAAATAGGGGACAATAGTTCTTTTTGCTTGTTCACAAGAATGTCAATCCACCAACAGTGGAAATTTAAACCTTTGTTGTGTATTGCGCTTCTGTGTATTTGTTCAGCTCTGGTTTTTATGATTCTTTAGGTGTGTATTCCTTTAAGACGCCCACCTAGGTTTAATTTTCTTTTGGTGGAAGAAAAGTTGGCCTCTGAATAATTTCACAGTGCTTTTTGGAGTTCCAGGATGCAGTTACTGTGCTAGTAGCAGGGAGTTTAGAATCCTGCAGTGGGAATGATGGGTATAGTAGTTAAAAAACACTGAAATCACCAGCATTTAACAGAACATATGCCTTCAAGGTTGATAGCAACATGCTTGAAAAAGCTCTTTGGGTTTTACAGCAGAGCTACATACTTCTTATTTACAATAAGAAACAGGATACGTATACATTTTGTGCCTTTGAATTCTTATTTTGTGTTTTAGATGGAAACTGCTTGTTCCTTGTTCTGTGATTCTTTTATGGGGGTTATTTAATCAGATTTTTGTGTTGGAATAAAAATGGCTCCCACAACATGTGCTTTTAAACAGCTTTCAGCTGTGGGTGAGTGAATATTGGGTCATTTCAAAGGTGCAGAAAGATTAGTTTCCCCCCCCATTTCACTGAGAGGTGGACAGTGGAGTTGCTAAAAGCGTATCTGCTCTGTTCAGTGGGGCGTTGTGATGTGCACCCTAATTTAGCACTCATTACACCCTTACGGCTACAGATCCGAGGGGTGGGAACTGTTAGTCTTCCTGAGGTACCCCTAAAGTACTGCTTCTGCACGAGTACTGCGCCGCTCTCTGGAGCTGCCTGCGCAAGCTTGCTTTGTCACTTGCTTGGAGATGTCAGCACCGAGAAGCGTTTACGTGATGTGGAACTGGCTCAGGTGTCTTTTTGCAAAGCGCAGACTACATTGCTTAAGTGATCACGTGAAGAATGCGGTTCCAGTTTTGTGACGAGGGAAGAGAATGGCATCTGAAATGAAGAGGCCAATGTAGCATTGGATTGTGCTACGGATAAAAGTAGTCACCTTTCTTTTGTCCAGGTTAGACTGGATGAAGGTGCGTGTTCTGTGCCATATAATCCAGATGACTTCCATAAAGGAGGAAGCAAAGGTTTTGTTCCATCTGTTCCTGTGTATAGAGGATGAATTCAGAGACTAAAATATCAGGATATCACAGTGAGCAGAAATAGGTCAGCAGACACAGGATTTTGAAGGGTTTATGATTAATCCAGGGTTATGTGGTCCTGGGGAGCGTAATGAATTGAAGCAACTGTATTCCCTCAGATTCTCTATTGGGAATAAGTAGCCTTGGGCTGGGCTCCACAAATGCTGTGGTAGGAATGGCTGCCATGAAATATTCCATAAGAGCCCATCCTTAGTTGCTTTGATCATATGGCTATCCCCTGCTCTGACTGAATGGAAGAGCCATCTCTGATCTGGAACCTGTTAGGAGGACAAAAAAGGACAGTATTAGAACTAATATGTGTTTTTGGGGGGATACTCTCCTCGTTAATGTTTGCATGGCTTTTTGTACTAGACCTAGCTTGTTTCTGGACCATTCACAAAAGAGGCAGGTGATCTGCATACCCTTGCGTGTGGGTATGCCTAGTTAGGTGGTTTCCTTTGTTGTGAAGTTAAGATGAGCAGAAGAATACTTGTATTTTGATCAAAAGACTAGGAGAACTGTCAAGGAGATCCTAAGAAGGAATTCTGTACAAATCACTGTGCTCTTCAGAGCCCTCACTCATGTGGTGAGTGTTCTAAAACAGAGCATTTTTTTTTTTTAAATAAGCATAATGAATTTTGTGCTCGTGAAAGGTGCCAGATTGACAGCCCTAGAGACTGAACCCTTCTATTTATCCACAGAACAGGTACAGCACAGACAGCAGCACTGCGAGCTTCCCCCCAGTGTCTCGTCAATATGTCTCAGCCCTGTTCTGGAGGAACCACCTGTTGAGGTGAGAAGGCAGTTCAGTCTCTTTATGTCCTGTCAATCCTTGGCCTGGCTGCTGAGACTGCCAAGCAGGGTGTCAGCTAATGCAAACTGCGATGCAAACCTGTAGAAGCTGGACCGCACCATTCAGCAGATTTTGTGACGTGCAATGTATTCCGCGTGTTCGATAGTGCTCCATTTGCCTTTTTGCTTTAAGTGACATAGGCTGAGGTCAAGGAATTGGCCTTGAATTTAAGGCCTCTGTATACCATTGCAAGTACTGTAATGCTTTGGTGCTGTTGTGCATGTAAGAAGACATTTTTGTTAAAATCAATCTAGGTTCAAGGTCCTCAGTCTATATCTAAATATTATGCTGACTCCCCGCAGTCCCTTTTTTCTCCCTAATTTAAAGGGATAGCTATAAGTGTTGTATTACAAATGGCAGAAATAGGTTATATAAATATGTACTATGGTAATATTTACCCTTGGCCTACAAAAATAATTGGTTTACCTAATTTTGTGCGTATTATAAAACACTTACTGTCCACGCCCTTTTCCTCTTGGCACTGCGGCTTCTACTCGAAGTCCTTGTGAGCTAATACAGTGTTTAGACGCTGATGCTTTAGAAACTTGCTTTCCTTTGCAAAAATAGTACGAAATTGGGTAGCTAATAAATTGTACGGATTAATTTCCTCTCTGCAGTGGGGCAGCGCTTAACAATGCTAGGAAACAGGGAAAGTGCTTTGAAATTTACAGAAGTTGAATGAAGCTGAATGTTTCCAAAGCTCCAGAAAAGAAATCTGCTTCAGCAGCTCTGTAGTTTGAGAGACTCACCCAAGCTCAGCCTTTCATTTTATTTGTGGCTTTGCGGCTATTTCTCAGCTATGACGAATTCTACAGCAAGCAAAAACGTTGGTACTGGTGCTTCTATGCCTGTTTTGCCCCATGCAAGAACCTGAGACAACAATGTTAGACTAGTCTCAGGATTTGAGAAATTTTCTTTGCCAAACTTTACATACTATCTTGAGATAATTAGACTAGTTTTACCTTCCAACTTAACTTAGAAAAAGGGGTCTGTGTATGTGTCTTTGATTTTAAAGTGTTTATTTGCATTAGTAAATGCTTAAGGCCAGTGTTAGTACTGGTGAAGCAATGCAAGTGAGCTTGTAGGTTTCCTCCTGGTTCTTCTGTGGTTTTGTTTCTGTGTGCGTGCATGCCTCATGTAAGAATTCTGAGGACTGGGAAGGTACACTTACTCAGTAGCTGCTGTGCTGGCTTTCCGGATTCTGGATAATGGCAGAGTGATTGTTTTAATTCGTCATCCCCTGATGTTTCAAATTGCTAGGATATCCCCTCCTGAATGCAGTCTAGAAAATTAGCTATAATTACTGTAATGACAGCTAATTGATTTCTCGAGCCTTTCCTCTGACATGTTGTCTTTCATCTGCAGACCCATTCTGAAGAGAGACCATTCCAGTGTGAGGAATGCAAAGCTCTGTTCCGAACCCCGTTCTCTCTACAGAGACATCTGTTAATCCATAACAGTAAGTGCTAAGTCAGAAAGGAAAAAGAACTTCTTCAGTTCTCACATTTGACTGAGAAAAATAGACATATGGCACCTTGCTCCAGTATGCAACTTGCTGTGTTAAATGCGTATTAAGATTCAACTCTAACCCCAGGGAGTTAGAAAATCCAGAGCCAAATTCAAACCTTGCCTTTAAATGCCCTTAAATGCAAATCCAAATCTGCTGTAGAAAATCTAGCAATGATTTTTTGAGGTCTGATGACAAGAGTTTTCTTTCTGCGGTAAGTGTGATAGCGCTACCTCCATTTTAAGAAAGGAGAGAGGGATGCAGAGTTAACTCGGTGGCTTACTCAGCTTTTGTAGGTAAGTCCGTTTAGAGCTTGAAATTGAGATTCCGTCTCCTGTGGCAGTCCAGGCTGAAGTTTCCTGCCTCTGGCATAGAAGAAGCAGCCCAGAGGAATGCTGTGGCCAGTTTCCCTCACGAGTAACTTGTTCTTGGCGTTCTGTCCTGTTTTTTAACTGTCTGTGTAAAGATTTATTTTTGGTGGAATTTTCTCCATCTTTAATATTTACAGAGAACCCTAGGCTACCGTTCAGCCATGTGAATGTCAGCAATTTAGATTTCAGGAAATATTCATGGTCTGAAATCCTTGTAGCTTAGACAGTGCTTTGATTTGGGGAATATTTATATTGGTAAACTTAAAAAAACCACAAATCTTTCTTTTTTTTTTAATCCAGTGTAACAGTGTTTCTGTTAGATGAATTATTAGACCGGTGTGTTTAGTTTGTTCTTTTACAATTATCTTTCAAAAGCTTCTGCAATTTCACGAAGCATTGAATTTTGTAAAATCTTTTTCCGATGTTAAATGTGAAAAATGATGGGAGGAAAAAGTTAAAAACCTGTGCGGTAATGTGTATTCTAATGAAGCAAGTATTTGCAGGGTATCCAAAAGCAGTAATTCCTAGTATGCAGAACCGTAGGCCTTGGTAAAGCTGTCTCTAAAATACTGCATATACTGTGACTTTTTTTTGTTTTCCCTCCAAGAGGATGGGAGCTCAGGAAATTTGAGTTAGGCTTGTGACTTGTGGCAGGTTTAGATGTTCCTGAACCCACCGCTATTTAAGTAAATATTAAATATATGAGACTGAACTGTGGTGGCACAGATGCGTCTAGTCAGTCTTCCTTGGTGCTAAAGGAGACGCGTCTTGCTGAGGGACACGGTAGGTGTTTTGAAGGTGGTAACTTCTGCCATCTTAGCTAAAACTCTCCAAAATGAGTCAAAGCCTTAAACCAATTATGTTTTGGTATTTTTATTAATCATGGGGAAGATTTTTAAACCTTTTTTTCTTACTTTGGAAAAAATACCCAACAAGTGACCAACTTAACAAGGAGGCCTTAATACAGTGAATACAAGCAAGGCCTTTATAGTCATGCTGCATCTCTCTTGTCTGTAGTTCTATGAAAGGAGTGTTGACAGACCAATAGCAAAGTGAAAGTCATTACTAGGATGAACTGAACAATAAACAGTTTTCAGTTCAAGGCTGTGATTAAAACAAGGGGCCCTGCTGTTGTCTGAGCAGAGCTTGGGTTCACAGCGAAGAAATGTTGAGCTCTTCCTCTCGTGTCCGAACTTGGAGACCGACAAGATGTGCTGCAACGGTAATGAGTTTCTCATATTTGAAATAACTCGGAATTATAGGCGTTGTCCTGCTACAGCTGGATGATAGTCCCTCTCACAGTACTAAAATATACCTCTTGCTATAAAGAAAGGAGAGAAACAAACCAGAATCTCTAGGTGTGTTTGGCTGGCTTTACTCTTCTGTGCTGTAGGAAAAGAAAAATTGTTGTTGGTGAAGCTTTAAACTTCTAGGAAAAATTGAAGTTCAGCCTATGTTGTATATTCTTTTAAATTCAGCGTCCTCTTCTCGTTTTACAAGTAGGTGCTCTGCAGAATAGTGTAGAATGACTTAAAATTTAGTTTACAAACTTAATTTACTGGAAAAAATTGTATTTCATAAACCCAGTCCTCAGGCGTTCTTCTCTTGAAATTGGAAAAGGTGTCATTGATGTAGCTTTCAAAATTCAAGTTCAAATATGTCTACCTAGCAAAAAATAATAAAAAAATAAAATCCAAACTCTTTTTTTTCCACGTAGGTTCTAGCTGTGTAAATGTAACTTGTCTTCTGAGAGTAACACGAGCTTTTTCTCTTAGGCATGCTGCTGATAATACTTTTAGTATCTGTGTTCCCATTATGTCACGGTGGAGGTAACCCTTTAGTCTCAGCTGTGGTGTTTAGGAAGGATTTATGGTACGTAAGCGTTTGGTAGCTCGTACTTGGCTAACACTCGCTCATGGAGCTGTAAGAGACCTGGCTGATGAGAATGAGTAATCCTAAGCATTTTAGTTTGGATTGTTCAGTTGTCTAGGATTGTGGAGACGTGCATTGAACAGGATTGTGTCGGTTGAGATGGACATCATCCTCTTTGTATATTTGCTTTCCCAAGTAATAATCTACACGCAGAATGTTTGTTAGTAAGAGAAGTAGCTTGTTCTACAGGGGTTGGCAGAAGTGGGTGCTGAAGATTGATCATTTCAAATAAAGCACAAGTAGCCCTTATTTTCATTACCTTGGGGGAAAATACCTCAATTCTAGGCTTCCCATTACTTTGCGTGTTGAAAACTTTTGCTAAATCGAAGCCAGGACTTGGCTAAATCCGTAGTTGGCGTTGCAAGTGCATTTAGTTGAAGAGTATTATAATGTATTCACGCAGAGGAGATGTGGTTGAACAGTATGTTAGTTCTGAAATTCCCCGACTTTGGAGGTTTTTTTATTTGAAAACTGTTGATCTTTTACTACCTTATTTTTTGTTGTTGTTGTTATCTGGAAGTCATTTTCCCAAATCATAATAGAAATGCAATACTGAAAATTATAGGAATGATTGAACAAAACTTTAGGATAAAAAGGACTAATCCTCCTGAAACTCAACAAATGTCGAATCGTGTCTTAAACCATAACGATATCATGTAAATTTATGGAAATCATACAAATATTTCTTACTTCAGAAGACATGGCAATTTGTTCAAATTATGTCTTGTATTGCTTCGTTTTTTTCCGATTTATTTTCAGACTTGGAGCAAAGTTATTAAGAGACACGTTAATGTTAAATGACAACCTAAAAAAAAAAAATCCTTGAAGCCTAGAAGTTATTATAAGAAGTAACTTTTAAAAGAAATCACTTGAATATTTTTCCTTTGTTGAAGCAGTAGAAAATTGCATGTTACTTTAGTAAAAATAGCAGTGACTTTGCTTTGTTAGCAGTATGATCTCATGTTCCCAAGAAGAGGGCTGGAGTATTCACTGAACAGCGAGAAGCAGTACCAACGTTAAACCTCCCCATAAGAGCATGTTAAATTGCATCCCTGTTGACCTTGAAAATTTTTCTGAACAGCTACACTGAAAGTGTTTTAGGATAAGACAACTTGGACTCTAATACTACTTAGCGTATTCTTCGACCAAGACAAAACCGCTTTTGCTTCCCAACCAACAGAGAATGAGAGGTTTGGCGTAGGGGAGCACTTATGGTTCGTTTATGGGGGAGAGAAATGGGTTATCCAGGCTTTGGAATGTCTGTGGATACTTGAGGCACCGCTGTAGTGATAAGCTGCACTTTTATGTATTACGTGTATAATATATAATAAAAAAGTTTGTGCCTCAATACGTAGCATCAAATGGGCTTTAATGTGCAGGGTACTGAAATCAATTTCCATTCACTTTGGCCTTTGCGCCGGGACCAGGGCTGGGATGGTTTTATCCTTTAATAAGCTCTAACAAGGAAATAAGCGTACCTCTACATGTCCATCGATGCTACTGGAAAAAGTAGCTTGTGCTTATTCAAGTCTGTATCTTCTTCGTATGGACCAGGAGGCTCTGCCCTGAAAAATAAGCAGTGGAGGATAGTTCTTAGATTATGGTGATCTTTCTTTATGATACAAATGCCTGGAAAGTTTCTTGGGGTATGGGCACCTGATTTCCAGTTTCGACTGTGGATTTCTGAATGAATGCCATGCTGCAGATGATGAACTTGCAACTTCAATCAAGACATTAACCAAAGAAGAGAATATTCTCTTTTGCATTCACAGTAGTGATAAAGAGAAGGTTTGTTGGAATGACTTCTCTGAAGAATCAAATGTCTTTTTTTTTTCCTTTTCTTTCTCTCTCTAAAAGGCGTGCAGATTTTCAGAATTACAGTGTCTCTTCCCATCTCTTAGGTAATTCATTGAATTTTAAAACTATTAGCAATATTAACCTGGCCTCTGCTGTAACCTTCAACCACGTCACCGCAGTTTGAATAGTAATACTGCTACAACCCTTAAAAGTTATTTCATCTCTTTCATATGAGTTTGCCTCTCTTGACGTGAATGAGATAGGTTACTCGAAGCAAGTATTTATTGTTTTGAGAATTCTTTTAAATTCAGGAAGATGTCTTTTACCACTTAAGTGTCGAAAGACGAGGTCTGTTTCAGCTTGTTACTATGAAGTGAGTCTGTTACTGGGGCGCTGATAAAACCTGTGCGCGGTTTCTCTGGAAGCCGTTTCCACGGGTTGCCATTTCGTCCTTGGCTATAGAGTTTAATCTCACATTTCTGGCCATGGTGTTGTGATGACTGCTTTCTTCATTTCTCAATTACATTTTTACCTGATGTGATAATTCTTTTTTTTTTCCTGTTCCCAGGACCCAGCTTTTCATTTGTCTTTGTTGCTTTTATTCGTTTTTCTGAAACAATAAGCATTAGTGTATTTCCAGAAAAAAATCTGGTATCTTTAATCCTTGTTTTTCTCTTTATAAGGTGAGAGGACCTTCAAGTGTGACCACTGTGATGCTACTTTCAAAAGAAAGGACACATTAAATGTTCATATTCAAGTTGTACACGATGGACATAAGAAATACAAGTGTGATCTCTGTGACAAAGCTTTTGTGACGCCCTCAGTCCTGAAGAGTCATAAAAAAGTGAGTAGAATGGTTCTATTGTATTGATTCCTTCTGTGCCCTTAAGGTTGTGACTAATGGAAAAAAAAAAACTCAGATGCTTCTGCATTTCTGGCTTTTTGGTAGAAAGCTGTGATGGTGCTTAATGTTCTAAAATGCTTATTGCAACAATGGGGTCGCTGGTGGCACGCAGGATCTGCAGCGGGTGCAATATGTATAAATTGGGCGTAGGTGCTCCAGCATCAGGTGTGTAGGAAGATGGGACTTGCTGCGCTGCTCTTGCCGTGCTCCTTTCCACCGATCTCTGCAGTGGAATTGGGGTGAACTTTAGAAGAAAGCTTGGCTTGCTAGTTTGGCCTGAGGTAAGATTTACGTTGCAGGGAAGAAATGTGAAGAAAATAATTGAATCAAGAACAAATCTGCGGAAAATCAGCTCAGGTGTTGCCCCCAAATGCAAATTGTGAGAGTTTGTAAAACATCACGCATATATTTGCCATGTAGTATGCACTTCACATATGCACGTAAAATTGTAATAACAAAATTGAGTGTAACTGAGTTACTTGGTACAATATTTTCAGCACGTGATCGTGGTGAGTACTGTGTGTTAGATCACGAATCTGTATTTAAAATTGAGGAAAAAAATGTAGCAGTCTTTCATTGTCTCTCCAACTTGCTGACGCCTCTGTCTTACAGGTGTGGGAACTAGCACACATCTTTGGGGTGTAAATCAAGTTATTGGCAGGTAGCAGACTGTTGGATTCTCTAATGTGATGCACAGCACTGCCTCTTTAACGTGTGTTTGCTTTTTAACATGTTTACAGATTGCAAAAAATTAATGGAACCAACTAGGAACAAAGTCTCTTTGTTTCCTTTTGTGGTCTTTTAAAGGTCTTGATCTTCCATTAAGCGTATGTTAATGCGTTTGCGGTCTGTCTGCAGTCTGTTTTAAATGCTGCTTATCTCAGATTTAATATGTGTTAAGTTACTCAGTAATTGTAGTTGCTGGAAAATAAAGTTGCCTGTGGTTGAGTGACAGAACTGTGTAACCAAGGTGTATTTCTCCCAGATAGATTTAAGTGGAAGATTTTTCACCTGTATGTTAGAACTGGAGTGAAATGGGGTTGCCTTGTCTGTAGACTTCAGTGAGACGACTGAGATTCAAATAACCTGGTTCATCAGTTGTTGTTTGGCCTGTGAAATCAGTTGAGTTTTGCTGTAATAAAGAGAGAACTTTATATTATATGATACTCTCCCTCTCTTCTATTACTTTTAGAATAAGGAGTATAAAAGCACACTTGTTTTCTAAGCCCAAATATATTGGTCTGAGGAACTCAAAAATAAAGGGTATAGAAAATAAACTTGCAATTTGTTTCTGATTGTGTTCTTGCGGAGCAAGGCTTTAGGGAAGGCATATAGTATCTTTCATTAGACAAATTGATTTTTTTGGAAAAAAAACAGACTGCTTTTCGGACACACAGTCCTTTTCATCCTTATGTACTTGTTCTTAATCACCTGAGTAACAGACCTAGCCTATAATACCCATACATTGATTTCAGATTAACTTTTTTGTGAAGGACCTTGCCAAGATGGATCATAAGATCTACAAATCAAAAATACTACCTGGAATCATTGAAGAGCTCTGCATAAACTTTTAAACTTTGGTTCCTCAGATTCCTTTCTAAAAAATTAGTATGAGTGAACTATTTCATGTTAAAAGTTGCCATACACATATATGTGTTTGCATTTTAATGGGAAGCAGCTACCGTTCATTGTTTATCCCTATTCTTTCTTTGGCATTCCTTCTGAATTGTAATTACTGTTGCTTTGTGCTGCTGTCAGGCTGGGACTCGCTGTATGTTTGTGAGCCTTGTAGTTGTAATGTATCCCGGAAATCCTCTGGTTTCTTGGTTGTTTGGAATGAATTAATAGCTGTCTGGTATCCCCCAACGTTGCTGTTGGAGATATAGGTGATTTCTAAAGAATTCTAGGGTTCTAGATCAAGAGGGATTTAGCATTCATATCGATAATGTCAGGGAACAAAAACTATGCAAGTCCGTCTAGTATTGAAATGATATCTCATTTACTCTTCTGCAGCTGCAACATAACATGTACTATGTGAGATAAGGTTTTTATGATGTCATGAAGAATTCTATATCACTGCAATGTCTTTCATGAAAATAAGAACTTCCCTATCTGAAGAGTCACGTGCAAAGCTTGAAACCCAAATAGCCGGCTGTCCAAATAATTTAATGTTATCTTTCCCATCCCATTTAAATTAACACTTACAAATGAAGTAATCGCAAATTCTCCACTAAAAGAGCAGTCACAGATAAAGTTATTCAATAGGCTGATGAATCTTCAGAATCGGGTGTTGAAAGTACAGTGCGAAAAATGATCAGAACCCACGTATGTACCTTACTTCAAGGTGATCTGGCCGTTGACTGCACAGGTCAGATGGGAGAGTTTGTGATTATTTGGGTTTTTTTTCCGGTTTGAAACAATTCTTGTATCAGCAAGGCGCTCTAGCCCTAAAAGCTTGATGTCAAAAGACGAGCTCAGCGTATGATTTAGTGTTGGTGACAGTTACAATATACTTGTTGTGATCCGTTCTCAACCTGATTCTAGCATTTATTACAAACGAGGTAGGATCTGGTACGCAATTTGTGTTGACTGAAATCACTGACAGCTGGCACTTTGAAGGATCGCTGTCTGTCATACTTAAGACGAGTGGATGGCTGTGTTCCATTCATACGAAACAGTCAGAAATCGTATGCGCAAATCTCCGTAGAAACCTTTTAAAGCTCCAGTTCAAGTTTTCAACAGGGAGAGTTATTCTAGGTTAGGTAAATGCTTTTCACTACACTTCATTGTGTAAGAATTCTGTGCAATTATATGCTTTTAAAAATAAGGCCCACTTATGAAGAATAACTTTATTGCTAAGCAAACGGCTGTTTTCTACTTAAGAAACTGCTATTGCAGAGATCAAGCTGAAGGACAGGTGTCCTATTTTTGCAATTATGAGAGTACACAAAGGTGAATTGGGCGTTTTAAATAGTGACTGTTTAGGAAACAGTAAACTTAGGAACTGAAAAACCAGTTTGTTTTGCCATTAACAATGAAATTTGTTTAGAAATTTTAAAAGAAAATTGAAAGAACGCCTATAGCTAATTCCTTAGAATCTCTGCTTGCTGTGATGGTATAAAATATATAATGGAGATAATAGTGGTCAATGTCAATACAGTTAAAATAGTCCGTATTTCACTTGCTTTAAAGCTATGCTGAAGCTTTCATTCTTGTCCTTCCCACCACATGTAGACTCACACGGGAGAAAAGGAGAAGATTTGCCCATATTGCGGACAGAAGTTTGCAAGCAATGGAACGCTGAGAGTTCATATTCGAAGCCATACAGGTACAGTGGTGTTTATTGTAATGGAGAGAGAGGGCTTTCTAAATGTGTGACAAGGTATCTGTAAGTTAGTCCACAACTTGTCTGTCTACAAAGAACAGCGCAAACTTACAAGTAGGCCTAACAGCAGCTTTTTCATTTTACCCGCTTAATGTGTAACACTGGATTCTGTTCTCAACTGTAGTTACGCATGAATGTGTATATATATGAATATTTGTACATGTCATTCATCTCTGCTGCTTCTAAGGTGTTTTGAAACTCTGATTTCCTGTTGTAACTTCTGACCTTATCACAATCTCGGTGTTACCCAAATTAGAATGTTCTACCTTGGGTAGGCTTTAACTCAAAATTTATATTCTGTTGTAACATCTGACTCATTGCGTTGATCTCCCAGTATGCCTGGGTCTGAGTTAATGTAACTTTTTCACATGGCCGCCCCGATTGCATTACCACTTCCCTATCATGTTATAGATGTGCTTCTGGAAACGCTGAGAGTACATTAGTTGTCTCGTCATGTTGGTAGGCTTCATTTTGTGAGCTTATGTTTTCGTTTCAAATAAGCAGCAGGCAACTGAAGGGGGGTTTCTTTGTGATAACTTGTTTCCAACAAACAATGGTATAGATTTGCCTTTGGCAGTCAAAGCATCGGTTGACAAATAGCCTTCCTATGGTATTCCATTCACTTCGCATAAGCAAATTTGGCTTGCAGGGAGATGACAGAATCGGTGTGTTTAATCATTTGGCTTTCTACGATGTTTGGAAAAGTCTTAATCACTTCAATCTGTCAAGACCACCTGTTAAGATTACAGGTTTTACTAGTTTTTGATATATGGTGATTTTTGGACTCGACTGCTATAGACACTAGCAAATTTTTATCCTGGTCCTGGGGTCAGGATAAAAGGCTATAATTGACTTTTACCTTTAGCTCTTATTCTTTACTAAATTCCATGTTTGGAACATTTATCCCTCATAGCAGCTGTATAAAAATAGATACATGTAAGTCAGCGTTTGTGTTCTGCTCAGGTGTTTCGTGTATACTGTATAATCCTAGACACAAAAGACACTGAAGGTCAAAGCTGGCAAGACCCAGAATTGCAGTGCAGCAGTTCTGTCCATTCCTCCTCTTTGTTCTTGTTCTTCTACAACCTGAGCTTGTCAACTCCTTTTAAAGTCCTTCCTGACAAATCTCACCTGTTCTGTTTTTCTCTTCAGTCTTCTGTCCTGTAAGCTGTTGGGTTTCTCTTCCCTTTTTTGACTTCCTGAAGATGCAGAGAAGAGGAAGAAAAAAAAAACCAAGCAAGCAAGCCAACACTTACGGAGCATGTGGTATGAGGATTTAGATAACACTTTAGGGACTGTGCCTTTTGGAAGGACAAATCACTTGCCCGCCTGGGCTGTACTTTAATGGATGAGGTAGACAGGAGTAAAAGGAAGCAATTCAATAGTATTGTTAATTAGTCACGCGGCCCATCAGTCCAGTCTTCCAGGAATATGGCTGTCTTGATTTCTAATCTGTGCTAACTTTTTTTTCATGAAGTTATTTTGCTGTTTTGATTATGGATATTTCTTTGCCTTCACCATGCCATCCCATGAGGGACTACATTACGCTTTAATTTTCTGGTATTTTGGCTTACTAGACTTTCATGAAAATTAGGACTGCTATTTTTTTAATGCTTAACGGAATATCAAACTGTTACTCTGATCCTTCATTAAAATCTGCAGATTCCCATTCCAATGTTTTTTGCAGGCAAGTCTGCTTCATTGCCATTACTAGTGTCCTAGCTTGGTTTTCCTTATTTCACAGGCCTTTTCCTTTAAACTTTAGGTATGTTTTCTGTGTACTATGAGCGATTACGCATCAGTTTGCACAGAATAGAAAGGCCCTAGTTTTTTGAGTTGATAGTGCAGATAGCTCTTGGGGAAAATGCTTTATAGCTGTCTGAGTGAAAATGCTTTTTGCACATGTGCTGCTACCAGTTACATTTAATGTTTCGGCACTCTCAAGCAGGCGTTCCTAAATTTAGGAGTTAGGCTAAGGTGAGTTTCATGAAACCACGCACCGGAGATCTCTAACTTTGACTATAGAGCCTTGCAAAACTCATGGCCGCTACTATATGAGAAGCAGTAAACTATGACATTTTGAACTTAACTTGAAGTAGGAGGGCACTGAAGATTTCCAGTACATTTGTAAATTAAATGCGATGGGAGAAACCACCTTGCCAGGAGATGATACACATTTTGGGGGGGGGATTTGGGGAATTTGGGGAACATGCGGTGTGAAAACAACTTACGAAAGAATAACGCTGCAGAAGGAGGGAAACTTTCAAGGCCTCTTTCTTTATCTAAAAAGCTAGAAGCGCTCATTTTGAAGAGTTACTAATTCAGGAAAAATGTCTTTGTAGATTCATTTATAATGACCTGTGGTAAATAAACTCTGATCCTTGCTTCTTCCAGTCTATCTGCTATTGTGATGTCAACCACATATTTGGTGGAGAATTTTGTGATTTGCATCTTTCACTGTGAGAATCAACTGAAATGCGTTTTCACGGTTGTTTTTGATGTTGTTCTGTTATGATTCCTGACCATTTCCTGATTATCCTGATGAAATTTGGGGGGGGGGGGGAGGGAAGAAGAGAGGGGGGGAGTTGCTGCTAAGTTGTGACTTGTGGTTTGGAAACAAAAAAATCTGTAAATTATATGTCAAAATGCCTTATGTGAGGTTTAGTGAGAAAATGCCAGATTTCGATTCATGTACTTCCGGAGAGGTGGCTTTGACATGTGCTGTACCTGATGACTTCAGCCAGGCTGTTCACGATCGTAATACTTGCAGACTAATCAAGAAGAAATCGGTGTCCGATATTCAGTGGGCCTGAGGAAGGGTGGCCTTCTGAGGAACAGGTTGCGTCATTTCCAAAGAAAGTGAGGGTAGTTGGTGAAAGGGAATCTGTATCGTCTGCAAACCGTGATTGCTCATTTGATGGCTTGTTAGTAGTAAAGTTCATCGCATCGTGAAAACCCTTGACAACTTTTCCGGGATTTTTTTGAGCAGTAAGAAATTTTCAGCTCATCAAACAGCGGAGCCGCAAACTTCTGATTCCGGTGGTGGGTGTTTGGTTTCTAAGCATCGCAGTGTTGAATGCTTGATGCTCTCGGCATATATTAAATTCTGTTGTTTTGAATTAGTCAATTTGAAGCTGCCCTCCTTTTTTTGGGGGGGGTGTCAGACCTCGAAGTACCCTTTTTCATGTTGAGCTAGAATTTGAAACAACCAGCCTCTGTTTGTTTTCAAGAGATGATTCCTCTTTGTGAATAAGCCTTCAGCTGGGGCTAAGCTTTTGGTGCCACCACGCAGTATGCCATAAGAGTAAATATTGCGAAGACCTTCCTGTCTTAGTCATTACGGTTGATTAGGCTTGAGGTCCTGGTGCAGACGTTTGAGTTATCCCATTTTCCGTGCACGTGGTCAGCTAGACATTGATTAGCTACTTCGAATAAGAGGCTTTGTTCTGTATTTACAAAATAAAGCTGGGCAGAGCTCTTTCAAGAGAGTTGCGTATCAATTTATTTTTTATTTATAAATCTGTTCTTTATAAAAGCTGAGATTCTTGGTTACTCCCCTGGTTCTGCTTTGGGATTGTACTTTTGATATGCTTAATAATCCATGGACAAAAAGAGAAGCTCAATGGGGTTTTGGCTTTTATTTAATACACAGCATGTGTTCTTAGATATTGTTTCTCACAGCTGTATGCATGCTTCCTCAGTCAGTAGTTTTCTTCCCTCTTTTATCTTAAGAGTAAGACTCTGTAAATGAGCCCTAACAGTACTTGGCCTTTTGCAGAAACTGAGCTGGCTTGGGGCGAGTGAACACGTCTGCGTGTGCACGTATGGAGGGAAGGGGTTGATGTTTGCATCTGAACCTAGCGTTTTGTTCTGTAATTCATCATCCGGGTTTCCAGCCTTGGCACGACAGAGACAGCGCTCTGTAGGTCAGCTGAAACACTATAGCACATTCTCCCTCTGCTGTATCCTGTTGGTTTATGGCTTCTTAGGGTCAGAGGGAGCTGAGGTTAATTCAGTAAAAGAATCCTCTGACTGTGATATAAATTCCTTGGCTCGTTCATAAATTGTAAAAGAAATTCTATGGGCTGCTTCTTGGGCTTGAAAACCGGGGCCAGGAGGTTAATTACTTCCCTAAAGTTTCAAGTGAGTTTCAGTGTTAACAGTTGCTGGCTGCGGTTTGTGTAGCTTTGCAGTTGCCTTAGATGTAGCTGTTTAAATCTGTTAATTGTGGTCTGGTGTGTGTGTGTGTTTGTGCGTGCCTATGGAATATACATACACGCACATGCATTTGGTCAGTCTGATAGTTATACTGTTGCTTTCCCGATTAGTTGTATCATAATCCCTTGCGTCGTTGGGACGTAGCACATCAAGTTGTGCAACAATGAAAGTTGTTGTGAGGTATTTTGTATTTGTAGGTAAATTTGTTTTTGAGTTGAGGCACTAAAGTGGTCTAATTGTACTCTGTTACATAGGGACTGGTGAGGGACAACTAGCAACCATACGTGCCTTCCAGAAAATACTTACACATTCAAATGCAGGTTAAAACGTAACCTTATTTTACTTTTCCATCACAGATAGTCAAAGTCCTGATAAAAAGCCAGTAAGATAACTGTGACTCTACATCTTGCTCAGATGTGTGACTTTACAGGTTGCCCAGAGAGGTGGTAGATGCCCCATCCCTGGAAACATTCAAGGTGAGGTTGGACGGGGCTCTGGGCAACCTGACCTAGTTGAAGATGTCCCTGCTCATTGCAGGGGGGTTGGACTTAGATGGCCTTTAAATGTCCCTTCCAGCCCAACATGTTCTATGATCTGTCCTAAATCTTTTCTGAGAAGATGAATGTTTCTATTCCGTGCCACTTAAGAGCTGTGACTTAATGTGGCATTCTTACATGTTATATTCTCTGGTAGGTGGAAAAAGCCACTTTATTTTATACGTGTGAGCTGAGAAGGTTCTTTTCCGTATACACGAGTCAAACATAATACCAAGAGATTGCATTAAAACAGCAAAAAGCATTCAGACTGTGGACTTCCATATCCTTTGTGTCAACACAGTTAAGCTTACCTTTTCAATTTCCATTTCCATAATTAAAGACTGTATAATAAGCTCATGAAAACATTTCATCATACTTGTCCCTTATAACTTCAGGTGCTGATTGCCTTCTTGAGATGTCCCTGCATTGAGAGCCTGATCCTATGGTCCTACCTTGCTGTTGTAGTCACACTTCTACAATTTGATTGACTAGGCCTTTGAGCATATTTAAAATCATATTTAAGGTCCAACTGTGTAAAAAATCTAGGTCCACGTTTTGCACTTCCATGTAAAAATTCCTGAGAAACCAAAAAAAAATGTTAGTTGTAGGGTTATAACAAAAGTCTTTGGTTATTAACAGTAGTTCAGTCATCTATGAACACAAAAAACTTCAGAGTAGTTGAAGGAAGTAGTGAGTCGAAGTAGAGTGTAACTGCTGTTTATTACTGTGTAAAATATGTCTCTAAAGTTTTAACAGCTAAACAGGCAACTGTTTGTTCATGTACATTAGAAATAATGTACAGCCAGGATCCTCGTTCTAGCAAATCATCTGGCAAATTACCTTATAAGTAATTTATATTTTCCTACATTAGAAAAAAAAAAATAAAAGGGAAGCTTGAAGGAACTTCCTCTTATATCACAATGAAGTATGTGAAAAAATGTATCTGTATCTAGTCAGTGAACAGCTTGCAAATGTCTACAGATAAGTTGTTTCTATTCAATAACTTATAAACGATCTCTCTTTTATCTACCGCATTTAAAGGAGCTTGCAGAAGGCCTCAAAGGTAAGCATTCTGCATTTCTAAACCTTTCAGTTTATACATCATTGTCCTATTTATCTCCAGACAACAGTTAAATCGTTAAAAGCACCTGTAAAGTTTCATGCAGCTGTCAGCTTCTTGTTGGCTGCTTCCACCAATGAAGAAATGGTCTTCTGAGGGGTAGATTATTTGAATTCTAACGACATCTTTAGATCAGATGAATTAGTGATTGATTGATGTGTATACTTTAAAAGATTTGGTTGACCGTTGGGTTCACTGAAGTCATAGATGTTAATGCTCCATTTGTAGGGAAAGCAAACTGCTTAATTCCACTAAGAGATGCAAAGAACGAAGCTGGTCTATTCTGTAAAGTGAGTGTGTTGGGTTTTCGTTTGTGACTAAAATCTTAATACCACCGTGGAACTGATGAAAGCCTGTAAGTAATTAATAATGGTAGTTCAGGCTTTACTGTACAGATTCAGATAGTCGCCTTGTTTTGTAGGGTCCTTTACTAGTTTTTATAATTCATTTAGTTACGAGGAGCTAAACCCTCAGTTACATCATGATAATTTTTATGGACCAGATAGGACAAACGTTTTGACTATTGGTCTCAACTACAGGTCATCTGAATTCTCCGAATAAACCCAAAACTCTTCAGAAAACAAACCTTCTCAGCTATGAAAATACCGCTTCTGCGCCTCAAAGAATAGGGCATGGCTAAGTACTTAGGAATAAAATAATGGTTAAAGCGATTTGGTTTTCCCTTATTTTGAGAAGAATAGCGTTTGAGGTTTTTTTCTTATGAAATATATGTCTGTTTTTAGTGAATGGGAAATGCATAACTGCATAATATTTAACCTCTCATCTTCAGAATCTGCCGAGTTTGAACGTTGGTTAAAATGAGGAATGCGTAAGAAATGTGCCTGATTGACCCATACCTTAGTCCTGGCTTTCCATTTCTCTCAGCAACAGGATTGCTCTCCTCAGAGCGGTCAAAAAGCTATCCCTTCTTTTATCTGGCCCACTAGGAGTCTGGAATTACACATAGATTTGATGTTTCTGGGTCTTGTCTCAGCTGATGCCCGTGAGTATTTTATCTTTCACATCACAAAGCTGTTTAGTTCTTGGCATGAGAAAGCTCCTTCTGTGTGGGTATACTTTTGTACCTTCTAAAGTGCTGAATTTTGAGTGTTTAATGGCTGAAAATCAGGCAGGTCAGAGTTTTGTATATGTCGGATAACTGTTCTTATTGTCTAGTCCAGATTAAGACCAGTCCAGGTGTTGTAAAGAGAGCAGCTGGCCAAGCTTCTTGATTACTCTGCTGTTACTTTCCCTTCCTAGAATTTCTGGTCAAAATTATAGAAATGCTTGAGACCTAAGGTATTAAATGCATTTGAAAATGCTACTCGGTATCTAGAGAACTGCCACACCTACACACAAGAGGAAATGTCGAAGAGGAGATTGCCTTCTCAAGGGCCATTTGACATGCTGTACAGCACCAAGGTGGTGAAATTTGCTGAATATTTTCTTAAAGTGTGCATATTTAATCTTCATTCAATAATTGGTGTTCTGGCCTTTTTTCAGTTAAGTTCTGTTGATATCGCTTGGTTCCTTGAGTTCCTATTTAGCTTAACTTTAACTCCTAATGAAGTTCTTCTCGTGTGGGAGAAATTCAATTCTGTGTACGTAGGTTTCTTTGTGTGCAAGTAGGTATTTCAGTAGTGCAGTAACTGAATTCTGTACGGTTGAGGACACACACTCCCATTTTAATTCCATGGGAACACTGCGTACAGAGCAACAGCAGCGGAGGATAAATGTGTAAAGCTGTCATGTGCTTTCTATGAGCAGGTAACGTTCCTAAAGCATATGTCACAGATTATAAGTTTGTCGTATCCGTTAACCTTTTGCCCATCCTTACTTGCTGTGGAATGCTGTCATCACCCCATGTTATCTCCGACTAAAACAGCCTCCTTGCAATTCCCATTCTGGGCTGCCCTGTTGATCACCTGGTACGGAGTGTTGCGGGTGTGATCCAGATGGCCCCCTTGCCTCCAAATTCCTCCCCAGGTGAGCTGCCTTTTTTCCACCGCGGTTGGGTGATGGCGGACTCTCCCTTCTTCCCCTCTCCCCTACCCCAGTCTGAAGTTAGGCCTTTAAAAAGGATTACACTTCATCATAATTGTTCTCAAAATTGTCATTTTGAAATAATACTCTTGCATATATATATTTTAAGAAATAGTCTTCTAATCCTTATAATAAGTATTTCACCATCTGAAAAGGAGCTATATTTAGAAGGTGGTAAGTGATCTGTGGAAGATTCTGAGGGACCACGTTGCCATGATGTTTTTTTTAAAGAAAACAGAATAAAATAATTCCTTTTGAGTTACGTACGCTGCACACGATCTGATGTTCGGTGCAGTCTGTCATAAGTCTTCCTCTGATGTTTGGGAGTGTTGACCTAGACCAGTGGCGCTGAATACCACAGCTGACCAAGCATAGATACAGTAAAAAGTATAGAAAAAAACCTTGATAACTTCGCTGCATAATTCAAATTCTTAATGTCTTAATGCAGCAGTTTAGTTCCAATAAAGAGAGAAAGCCAGGGCATTTGTACACGACGGCTAACATTACATACCTGACAACTGTGTACAAGTGACCAAGCAAGCTACGTGGGAATGGGGACAGTAAATGTGGCTCCAGATTTAACAGAATGGGAGGGAAGTAGCACTCATACATAGTTTGAAAGAGCTCTGAGAGACTGCTTCCAAAACTGAATGCATGCTTTAGCATGCTGTTGGCCATCTTCTCTTTGCCTCTGTTTCTCTCTTGGTTTGCTGGTCTCTTCAGACACCTTTGTTAATCTCTTCACATTGGGACTATTTCTGTTGCCTGTTTCGTTTGTCTCATTTGTTGGGAATATATTTGTCACCTGTAAAGTACATATTTGTTTGATCTTACTAGAGGTCACTGTTACAAAGTAATCGCCAGCATTGGTGTTCATATCAGGTTTCTGCCTGATTTTGTAATTAGCTTTTTTGTGGCTAAACTGACTAGAGGGATTGCAAAATACAGTGTGAAAATAGCAACACACGAGATTAATTTGAATTATTGTGTCTCAAAGTCTTTATCAGATGTCTAGCTCTCGCCACTGAAGTCTTGAAGAACTGATATGTATTTGGTTTGGTTTCTTAATTGTTTGGTTCCCAGGGGTATCAGAGTTTGGGAAACTCACTGTAAATATTGCCTTACAGCACCTTTGATTGCAAATGTCTCAGGAAACTATCCATCCTGAGTTGAACTGGGGTGAGAGAGTCTGGTGTTGAACTTTTTGTGCTATATTGAGGTCTAATAGGTATTGTGATCTCAAGCTATAGATGCACACACTTGAGGGGGGGAAAAAAAGATATCAATTCTGTCATTACACATTTTCAGATCAAAATCCCATATGGTTTTCAAGCATGGTATTGTTTTTTTGTAATCCTTGTATTAGGGTTAAATTTATTTTTATTATGTTAAAAGCTTTGGTTTTGTTCATACAAAATCTGGAAGTAGAATGTCTAGACTTTGAATTACATTAAATCCACTGCATTTTATCCCCGGATTATTTATTTGAGGTTACTTGTACAGAAGTGCCATTAACGTGTTGAGCGGTTTGCTCTCGGACAGCAGGGGCATGACAGTCAGCTGTAACTTGAGGGTAAAGGTAGCATTTATGATGTCTGTCTTACTTGAATCTCTTGCTATTTTAGTGATAGCAATTATTCTTAGCTCTTGTTGCATTCACAGCGTTACTTCTGGGCATGTTGACTGGACGAGCTGTCAAATGAAGATGCATTTAATATGCCTACTGGATTTTGGTATTGTACTGGAGTAGAAAGCCTGGTGAAATGCTTTAGCGAAAAGGGCAGATCATAGTCTCGGTTGTGGTTTAATGGCAGAGTTGCAAACAATAACACAGAAGGTCAGGCCTTTTTTCAGATGTTTTCCAAATGCGAAGCGTTAGGGTTAAATCTTTGTAGAGTATTTGGAAGTTAAAATATTTTGCCCCCACATTATCCATATTTTTTTTATATAAATCACACTTAAACCCACCAACAACCACCCTCACTTTGTGAAATAACACCTTCGAAAACTTACTCTACTAAGAACTGCAAAGAAAAGGCATTGTAGGAAAAATATGGTCTTGTTGATGAATCTGTTATGGGGACCGTTCTTACAAGCAACTGACTGGTAGCGTGAATGATGTTTGCCCAGTCTAGTTCTAAAGCACGGAGGGAAGTTAATTTTTATTGGAGTTAGAGAAGGTAGTAAGTAGGACTCTAATAATCCTGCCCAAACCTGCTGTCTGTAAGTTCAGACATCTAATGTGAATTAGTTGCCTACGCTCCTGAAACAATAAATGGAGAAATAAATGGAGAAAAATATGCATTGACAGAGGGCAGCTCGTTCAGTTCTGAGACAGGCACCAGTTACGTATCTAAAGGATGTGTCTGCACAGGGGAAACAGTTGCTTATGTGAGGACAAGGGCACTTGTATGTATTTTGGGCGTACAGGCTACAAAGATTAGGTAAAAGAAAATAACGTAAGAGCAGCAGTAAAATTACTTGGGCTCATCTCTCAGGTTGTCTTCCTGACAACTATTGGTGGCACGAGTGCGTGAGAAGTTGTTTATATAATTCAGAAAAATAGCATGTCATCAAGCAGCAAGGTCAAGTTAGAGCTTGCAGTCTGTGGTATGTAGAAGACTCAATTTTTGGAACAGCGGAGATTTTTGGGACTTCACAGGACATAGTGGCTGCTCAAAGCCAGCCCTTTTCAGGTGTGTCATGTTGATCTGAAGTCGTACTGTTGCCCTCTACTGGCATCTGCTGAAAGCTCTTACCCGTATTCATCAGGTACTGTCGTCTCCGTGGTTAATTTCTGAAGGACACTGTTAATCCATTTCAGACAAGCTCAAAACCATCCTTTGAAAGCAGAAGCCTTTCTCTTTAAGGATACTCAAGGGTCGGGGGAGAGAGGGAGGAGGGGTACAACTCCTACCTGTCAACACTCATCTGCTTGCAAACTGCTGAAAGCTTTAACTTCTACATTCAAAAGCCCAAAGACATAAAAATGTCGGCTGAATTAATTAAATATTTGAGTACTGACAACCGTTGGAGTGTTTGAATTTCAGAGGCATGGATTAAAGACGTTGAGGGTCATGAGAGAGAGTATCCTATTTCAAACTGCTCCATGAAAACACAGCTATAACACAGTGATCGTTGTCATCATCCAAAAACTAATGCCAAATTCACACAACTGTGCTTTCTGAGAGAGGTGGCAGAATACAAGAGACAATTATTTGTATTTCACAAATACTTTGCTACGCAATTTTTTTTACCGGTGTCATTAACAGTTATCTAAACAGCAACAAAAGACAGCAAAGAACAGAACAGATTATCTGCTAAACAGTTGTTTTTATTTTATCCCCTTACTTAAGTAATCATGTAATCTCAGCTGCCCTCAAATCTCTATGCCACCTGTGACTATATGGAGCTACAACAGCAGTGACTGTCAGTTGATCAGCTGTACTGTATTCACAGTCGGTCCTTCTGAAGAGCTGTTTCTGCCAACTGTAAGCTGTCCCTATTACATACTTTCTGTGATCCCGTGACGTCTTGCTCCCAAGAAAGAGAACATCCAGTATCTTCCCTCTGAGCAATCACGGAGGAACACTCACGCAGAGAAAAGATGAGGGATGAGGCTTCCTTTCTCCCGGTCAAGATGAATATCCCTGTTATTAGGGACTGCGGAGCATTAAATGCTTATCTCCGTTACTGCTGCTCTCTTGCACTCTGATCTTTGGCACGTCAGTGAAATATGTCTGGTTGGGGTTTTTTTTAACTGTAAAATGTAGTTAATCTTACTTACCTATTTTCCAGGATTGAGTATGAGTGTTAATAAGTGTTTGATGTTTGGACTATGTTAAATCTCTCTACACGTGCACAGATTCTTTCATGAGTGGAAGGCTGCGCGTTGACTTAGCGGAACAAGCTTTGCTTAACTTGTATTTTCAAATAAAGGCTTGTTACGCCTTTAGCATTATGATTGCGTAGAACAAATGCCATTTTGTTAATAGAAAAATATTTGTGTCTTAATTTGTTGAACTTAGACTGTTTCTAGTACAAAACCAGGTATTTGCTATTAAAGGGTTGTATACAGGAAGGCCGTGGATTCGTATTCCAGTGCATTGCCTGAAGAGTTAAATTAAAATGCCCTTGGGGAATTATAAAGCTTTATCGCTTCTTCCAAATTACGGAGCTAGCTTAGAAACTCTTCAGTCTCTGATTCTGAATAGCTCAGTATCCACATGACACTAATGTGAGTTTGGGAAAATCGATGCTAAATGATGCCAGTTTAATGGAGCATTAAACTAAATACCTTCAAGGTATGGGATGCTGCACGGGAGATGCTGAGATCCTTTTGATTCCGTTTCAATCATAAATTGCGACACAAAAATTGCCAAAACTTTTGGTTAATTGGCTTCTAATGCAGTTAGTTCAGATACAGCATTAAAAAAGACTGGATTTTATATTTCATTGGGGTTCCGATACCTAGAGGGCTCTAATAATGACCAGATGTGAAATGGAAGAAATATTTTGGAGTAGTTAATGCCTAACCATAAAAGTGACTGTGTGTAAGTCACTGTAGAATGTGGTTTGAGCAAGGGCAGTAGGTGTCTTTTTTTTTTTCTTTCTTACCCCCTCCCCCCCCGCCCAAGGCTTTCAGTCTGTATTCCTATAGTGCTAGAGGAGCAAAGAGGAATGTTTTGATCCAGCCCTGCAACCTGCTTGGGTGGACCTTTATTTGTAATTTTTCAAATGCTTAGGTCTCTTTTGGTTGAAATGAGTGTGAAGACAAGTCCAGAAAAAAGTAGCTCCATTTGAGAACTAAGTGTGCTGCAAGGTCTTCATGTACTGAGGCCATATTTATGGATTGTAATGTTTTTCTTGTTTTCAGGTGAGCGTCCTTACCAGTGTCCTTACTGTGACAAAGCTTTCAGCAAGAATGATGGATTGAAGATGCATATTCGCACCCACACAAGGGTAAGTGTAGCGTAGTTTTTATGGGCCCTTGAGAATTGTCTATGAATCGTGCGTGGCAGAATGTAAATAATTGCTTTTTGCGTAGAGATTAGGCTATACCAACCAAGATATTTTATACTTACCAAAACAAGAGGCAAAGATTTATGTCATTAACTGTTAAATTCTAATTATGACTCCCTTACTGACCTTCTGTTTTTTCTGTGTTAATTTCGTACATGTTGAAATAATAGCAGTACCAATTTCTTCCTTTAATCTGTGGTTATTTATAGATAAAAATTAAGGTTTGTGATTATTTACTGAGTAAACAATTCTGCAAAGACTTCAATATCCAGTGCTTTGATTCACACTGTCCCCTTAAAATCCAGTCACTGTGAGCTTTTGTGGATGCTGCACTTGACTTATTGTTGTCCATCAGTAGCAAAATGACTTTATTTAACTTTTATTTAAATGAAGGCAAAATAAAAGGTAAATTGCAGATGTCATCTGGATTATTTTTGAACCTTTACTCTGAGTTAACACAGAGTTCCCCGTTTTAGGGAAAAGTCTTGTCGTGTATGTATATTTACTTACTAGGTGACAAAGGTGAGACCTTGGGCCCCGCTCAGCCACCCAGAGGTGGAGAGCTGTCTTCAGACAGCCAGGTGTGAATCCCCTTAGTGAAGGGAGGTCTCCAGGTGAACTTAGGCTGGTCTAGCATTTGCTGTGCTACCTGCCTCTGGCCTTCCCATCCACCATAAGAAAATAAACAAAAAGTAATCTGTAGGTTTTACTAGTAATTCCTCGGGAGCTCTCACTGCTTACAGAAGTCAAGGCAGCCTTGAGGCCAAACTGAGAAGGTTCTTTATTAGGAAGTAGGGAGGGTGATAGTTAAGCAAGTAGTTTCCATATGCGAATCTGCACGCAGGATAACTTTCTAAATAAGTAAAGATAAGAGCAATCCTGTTTGCTTAACTTTCTACCATTCTACCTAGGTCTTGGGGGTATTAACTGGAGGTTCTAGATAAAGTTTTAGCTCGTGTGCCCCAAACTTTAGCTTAAAAGTTATCAGTAGTTTGTGCAATGCTTCCTGGTGGTTCATTGGAAGCACGCTAGTCCCATGTTGTTAATTGCTTCTCCTTCTTTGCAGCTGTTAAATCACTTCGAGAAGTGCTATAAAATCTTTTCTGTTATTAGTGTCCCATTTTACTGGTTTTGCACCAGGAGAAATTTTGTTACCATATATGTTCTACATGGCTGTGAGGGGGAGGAGCAGTAAACAAGACCAGCTCTGAAATAGCGCCAATTTTAATTTTTTCCTGATTTGTCACACAGTCTGAGTAAAAACTCCCCAGCCTCTGTAGGAAAAAAAAAAAAATAAGAAAAGGCCTTTAGAGCCTGTAATGGTGTATCTCCGTTGACTGTAGTGCTTTACTACACCAAGTGACGATTTCTTCCAAAATGCGTGCTCATGAGTGAGGCTAGAGAGCTTTACAAACATTATCTTCATAGCTTAAAAGCTGTAAATAAACTGATAGCGGTTATTCACAGCAGGATTGCATATCCTGCAGGCTAGAAAGCTGTGCATTTTTTTGATAACTGTATATTTTTTTGATAGTTGTATACATCAGTCCCGATCACCGCACAGTGCAGACGATAAAGCACTCAAATGTATTATGTTAACAATTAAGAAAAAGTCACTCTGAAGTAGAGATCTTTTTAATTGCACTGGATGGAAAACTGATAGTTGCTCTTCAGCTGAGTGTACTTTTTTTGGGATGTTTCTTGCTGTTAGCTTTGCTCTGAAACGTAATTATGCACCGTAGTAGAGAATTTGCTCTTCTATTGTTGTTTGGCTGCTTGCTACTACCTCTTCTACGTAGCTTGTTGCTTGCGTGTATATATAAAAAAAAAAAATCTTTGAAACTTGCAGGCTGGCTCCAAAATGCTTCTATAAAATTAGAATGAAAGACATACTGAGCACTTTTACATTAATGTTGAAACAGGAGGAAAAAGAAAATAATTTAAACACTGCTTATGAATGACATAAAACAATTCAGCCATTGTTTGTTACTTAGCTAATAGGAAAGGGAGGAGTTAGGAAAACAGATTTTAGAGTGGCGATTTCTTTTTACTATATGTAGACGTCGTAATTAGACTTTGTATTGTACTAAGAACATAACGAAATTTGATTTAAAATGTCTCAGAAAATGTTCTGCTGTATCACGTAGTCGAACCACCATCCTTACAGAAAGAACGAATTCAGTTCACACCGAATGCGATACGAGCGTTTCCCTAATACTTGAGAAGTCATGATAATCTAGATCTGAACAGGTCGTGTTTCCGTTTTTCTCTTTTGTGTGTAAGTGTGCCAAGCAGACTACTGGAAATCTTTACGGTTAGACTAGAGGATTAAAATATGCAGGCAACAGCGTGATTTATTTCGACCTGGTTTGGGGTTTTGATTCTTTTTGCTGTCTATATGCTATTCCTATTCTGAAGCTTCGCAGTGAAGCTCGTTCCTGTATGAATGGCATTATACATTCATTTATCCTCAAATATTTTTTTTTTACTTTGAGATAATAAGAATCAATATTGATAACGTTAACATTACTAGCTCACTTTTGAAAACTGAAGTCTGTTACCATGACGTCGCTTCTCTCAAGTTTCCCTCTTCCTCAGACTTCAATGCTTTATTCAATATCTAAAGAGAACTGGATAGCTAAAAATTTTGAAGCCTTAGGAGGAAAAGCAAGTTGACTAGCAGTACTAATAAAAACAACAGAACAGAAAGCAAAGCTTTTTGTGAACTCTCCCAGGTTTTCAAGTCAGGAGGAGTGGTTATGCTGAGTCTGTGCTTCTGGAGAACGTTATCCATGGAGTACTGCAGGATAATAAGCTGTAGTTCAGTTGTTCAGGTGCGTAAACATGAGTACAGGTATAGAGGAATAAATACGTATTTTAGGTGGTGCGATTCAGACGTAAGTGAAAGAGAACAGAGCGGTTGAAGGGGGTTTGGGTATTTGGAAGGAATAAGAAGGAAGAGGGAGAGTGAAAATACTGAGAGGTAAATTGAAAAGAAGCCACTATTTGCAAGAGCACTTCTGTGTTTGGTAAGAAGATGAAGAGTTATTTGATGTTTGTAGTAGGTTGATGCTTGTCAGGAATGGAGTGGTTGATATTGAGGGTCTCATTATGAGACACTGGAAAACTGAAATAATTGATCCTTGTGTGTTTGGTGGTGTTTATGCCTGATTTTTAACTTAGCAGTGTGATGAGGCGGGGGGGGGAAATCTAGAAAAATATTATCTGGGAAACAACAGAAGAACCCCTTCAGTAGAGAACAGCTCTTGAATATGTAGGTTATCTATAATAGTTCCGTGGTATCAAGATCGTCTGCCTTGAGGTCTCTCTGAACAGAGGGATGCTAGCAATGCTGTAAGCTGTGCGCTGTCTGAGATGCAGAACTACTGACAGTTTCTGCCACGTACGTTAAGACCAGGCAGGTCTGCCCTTACTGCCTGGGGCGTTCTCTCTTTTCCCCTTCCCTCCCGTTTCACTCTCAAGTAGGTACGTGCTGCTTGCTGGAGAAAAAGGGGTGAAATTCTCCCGTACTCTGGCTCACTTCATCAGATTCTCTCTTCACTCTGTGTTGTAGAGGTGGTTAAGTGTTATGGATATTAAGATGGTTCACTTTGAGGTTGATAGCCTAATATGTTTGTATGTAGCAGCGATAGTTGAATTTCTAGCTTTGAGAATTGCAGATCTTTAACCAAGAGCAGTAGAAGCTAAACTGAAGATTCTGCGCTATTGGCGTGTAAGTATTTTTTGAGGTGAATGCATGTAATCCCATTGTAGCACCTCTCTGGCGCTCAGGATAGTTGTGGTCTAATTCTTCATTCTGGAAGCCGGAGACTATGTGTGTATTGCCAAGTAGTGCCAATGCTGTAGTAGGTATGTAAAGTGAAACACTTGGTGCAGGGACTCTGATGTTTATCTAGCATGTGTTTCAGGGATTTTATTGCAGATTATGTGGAGTCCGGTCCTATGGACTGAATGCACAATAGCGCTCCCTGGAACGCGTTAAACCTTCTGGTTTAATTTTTTTTCCAAAAGGAATCTAGGTCGTGCAGTCCAAAACAGTTTGGAATTGTGCACCAAAGCCCAGTAACGGGGGCCATTTGGGAAGCGTGCTTCAAAAGCGCGGATAAACACTGAAGGAGATGTATTCTGTGTACTGTGTAAGAACTCTTCCAGTGAAGGATTATACCTGGGCAGAAATAGCTTGAAACTCCTCAGCGTGATAGCACGATAGAAATTCACTATAACTTGTTCTGCGATTGTAGGCCATTTAAACAAAGACAAAACTAAAGATTAGGAAATAAAAAATGTAGTGTGTTGGCCGGTGTTCACTTCCGTCAGCTCTAAGAACAAGAGAAGCCAGGAAGTCACGCGTGAAACTTCTCTCTTCAGGCATGCCATGTGTTGACTTCTCAAGACAAATGATTGTGAGGATGTTGGCTATTCCTCTTCTTACCCTTTCCTACACATACATGGTATTTTGAAATTTATTCTTGCATGCAAAAGAATTATTCAAAGCATAAATAACAAGGTGTGTAAATCCAAAAGGCATTTTTGTATCAGCTAAGCCTAGCAAGGTGGAAATAAACATAGTCATAGCACCCTTCCTCAAAGGCTAACCTTGTTAATATGTTGAAAAAAAGAATCTGGTCTTTTGGCCTGAAAAATTGTGAAGTGGCTTAAAAGTAATAATATGACATTCAACAAGGAAAGTGTCGTTGTGGATATTAAGCCTAGATATATTTTACCAGTGGGATTAAATGCCAAACCTGATCCTGCGGATCAGGGAAGGCTGCTGGAAAAATCATTGTAGGAAGTTGATTAAGGTCTGGCAGCTGCTAAACTGAGTACACTCTGGGTGGCCACAGGTGTCAGCTCGAACTCTGGAGTAAACAGAGAAGGTAAGCCAAAACCCCTACTGACAATGTAAGGAGAACACCAACGACCTCATATTAAAATGTCACCCGAGTACTGATTTGTTTCTATGAAAGTGAAAGCGTTTGGTGTATGGTTTTGGTCTTTCGGGTTTTTTTTTTTACCTTAAGAAGAAGAAATAGAACAGCCTAAGAAAACATAAATGAGGAGCTCATTGAAGTCCTTGATGATGAAATGAATTTACAGACCATGTCAGCTCTGAGGAAATACACGCGTGCTTCCCACCTTCGCAGCGCAGTAAACGTCAGCTCTTTCCTGAGGCTTTATGCAGTGCCTGGCATAATACTACATAGTTGGAGCTTAAACACGTAGAAAAATTATTGTATGTTACTGCAATATAATTGTTAAAGTTTGGAAAAACGGTCATTGATAGGTGCTCAGAGTTATTGTCATGTCAAATTGATGGTTTCCTTACTTCTGAAAATGGTAGTTCTATTACAGTTTGTTTTGGTTAAATGCAAGGCAGTGATGGAAAACAGAAAAGAGTAGAAGCCATTTGCAGATGCTTTTCCATCACTTGGTTTGACTATTTCATGTTTATACTTTGAAGGTATAACAGATACATGTCACTTTTATAGCTTGTTTAAAAATCTGATTTCTGATGGCTGGAAGGCTGCTGGCTCTAATGCTCAAATTGTATGTTTCCGAGGTAATACTTAAAAATTAGAGAAAGTACAGTGGTAGGTACGCTAGGTAGGTACATTTCTTTGTTTCATGCATAAGTAGCTACTATTTAAAAATGTAAATTAATCGTTTAAAAAAAGCACCTGCTGTTCAGAGATTATGTTGTAAGAAATGGAGAAAATTAAGTGATAAGCATATTTTTGTAACTCTGCAACTGACTTCACTTGTCCGCATTTGAAATACTTGGCCAGTGTGGTTTGCTTTTTTTAGATATGTGTATACGCACATATACATAACATATATATATATATACAGGTTGCATGGAACCGGCCAATAGATTGGCGTTGATGTTACGTAGCTTCTGGACGCTTAAGCTGTTGGTACTCACCATACTGTCGAGGAATCTTTGTCTCCTGCCTTCCTTGTTCTTTTGAAGCTTGGGCAGCTTGGATGCTGTTAGCAGCGTAGCCTCAAAATTGCAAGGATTGGTGGGATCGAGTGGCCTGAGTATTGGGTATGTTTTGAAGTCAACTCTTGAACTCCTTAATCTCATGGTTAATTTGGGTGGTGGTGGCTGAGGGTATTCGTCTGAAGCTCTTACGAATATGTCTGCGTGGGTTGCGGTCATGTGAGTGATATCAGTGTAATGATATCAGTAGAAGCTAAGGACTCGGGGCTTGACATGGTTAGCCAACCTTGAGTTAATTTTGAGTTTTATTCATTAATTTCATGGGAATAGGTGTAGACCATTGTAAGTATGGAAGCTAGACAGCCTCCTGTTGAGGTTTTCTTTTCAAGTTAGTGTTTCAGCTTGCTGCTGGAACAGTAGAAGAAGAAAACTGTCCTCATCCAGGCCCTGAGTTAAACAGTCTTTCCAAAGCATTCGTTTGGAACTTTACTTTTACACAACCTCCTCTATTCTTTTTTTGTAACTCAGAAGAATATTAAAGTAAAATAACTTTTAAAAAAAATATGAAATGCAAGAACAAATTGACAGTTGTGACATAATGCCACTTGTTCTGTGTTTCTTAGGAAGTATTTGGGCTTAAAGTTCTAAAAAAAAGCAGCCATGAATTCTAGAAACAGCATATCTTGCATTGCCAAAAAAAAATTAAAATATTGCATTGGGTACTAAATATAGTCTTCTATGCACATGACAGTGTGTAATGAAATAATGAGGTGTTGATTGAATTTTGAGTTTTTTTCAATATTAGATTTTCTCTATATTTCCCTCTTGGTGAGACATGAGTGAGCTCCCAAACATCTGTCTGAGGATGATGACTTTGCCAGTGCTGTGGTCTCCTTGCCTGTGGAATCCGTGTTTGTATACACGATCTAGAAGGTTTGAATCCCACTGCACCTATAGTTTCACGCTCTTTTTTATGTAATGTTGACTGATTATCATCATTTCCTCGTAGAGTGAAAATGTGCATTTTTATATTGATACTGTTCTTTTTCCAAGAGCAGATCAACATCTATTGAATTTTCATTGTGGAACCCTCCTTCACTAAATCTTAGGGGCAGAAAATGACTTCAGCAGTTCAAAAAAAAAAACCCAAACAAACAAAAAAAAACCCCACAAAAACAACAAAGAAACACAAACCTTACAGACTGTAGGTAGCAAATAGGCAGAACTACTCTGGAAAGTGGTTAGTTAATGGTAAAGTCCGACTAATTGCATATACTAAAGTTTTTGAGTAAATATACCTTTTTTTTCTTTGGCAGACATTTCAGTGAAGATGCCTGTTTTTATTTTCATGACAAATTTTATTGCAAGAATTTCAGATTATTTTTTTTTTCCAAAACCCCCAAACTGAATTGAGAACTTCCCGAACAAAACATCAGTCACTTCTAATAAAAAGGACTGCTTTAGTTTAAATTTGCCAAAATCCCTTCGCAGTTGTTTCAAGAGGAAATTTTCTGTGCCTGCTCTAGTTATTGGAAGTATTTTTTTAAGGATTTTACATCTCAACTGAGGAAATATGTACTTGTTAAGTGATTGTTTATTGAGTTTTAATCATTATGAGATTAAAATCCTTACTACTTCTGTACAGTTGTAAATTCTCATTGGCCTTTGTCTTCCTGTGTCAACATTACTAGAGTAATTTAATGCAAGTCTGATAGTTCAAGTAGGCCTCTGTCTGTGGGTGAGCCACTTGCTATAGTTTCCAAAACCTTCCAGTTACTAAGAGAGCATCTCATTAGTTCTTATACATTTTTCACACTTAAATTCAGAACTGGACTCCGTTAACTCTCACCATCTGTGTTCTTAAGAGCCTCAGCCCCTCTTCTCGACAGGGGATGTGTTGCTAGTGGCGATGACCTAGCAGAAAGTATCACTGTGATGGTTTTTTCCTGACATTAATCAGCTTAATCTTTTTTTTTCGGGGGCTGAAATGTAGCTAAACATCAGCTACATAAGCCCCCCTTGTTTCAGTTGGCACTCTACTGTCTTTCTTACTTCACTGTACCTCAATCCCCAGCCCTTTGATTAAGATGAAAGCTGGTCTTTTAAAAAGAATTGAGCAATATGTTGCATGTCACCACTTCATTGATAGTGGAAACCACCCATCACTCTTCTTAAACGTAGAAAAAACGCTGTGCATTGACACTGGAATTTGCTGAGGCTCAAAGGTCTATTACCACAGCTGCTCTCGTAACAGGTTTTCTTGTAAAGAACGACTCGCTTGGCCTGGCCCTCAGCGTGGTCTGACACTCTCTGTGGGGAGTTTCTACACCGAGCAGAAAGAATCCGTCCGATTCTCTAGGACTTCTGTTACTCATTCATCGCTCTTCTGCTTAGCTTTTGGTAGAAGTTTGCTGTTAGTGAGGCCGCGAGGTAGGTTGCGGGTTGCTTGTGGGTGTGCGTTGCAAACCCTGGGTTAGGGTGGAATCTTTTCCAGTCTCCTGAGGCTGAGGTCGTGCTTTTCAGGCTGTTGTAACCCTGAACCTTCATGGCACGTTCAGGTGGGGGTTTTGACAGGCTGATACCTCTTCTGGTCACCATCTTTGATACGTGCCGCGTGCAACTACCTGAAGAGCTCTTGAGTGTGGTTTGAGGGACACGTCAACGTTAATAACTAGTAATAATTGAAACAAAGTGTTACTGGTGTTAGGGCAAGGCTTAAAACACACAGAGCAAAGAGGTTGTGTGAAATATGTAGGTGTCTTAAACTCAATGCCCTTCCCTCCACGCCTAAGGTACCCTTTAGATAATGCTTCCTGAAGTCTGTATTTGTCCCTGTCCTCTTGCGATAACACCACTGTCTTCTGCGTTTTCAGGTTGGCAAAGCTATAGGATTTTCAGGATTCTGTTTGAGCTCTTGGTAGCTGTAAGCCCGACTGGGATATTTTAATGTCTGGCTGGTCATGTTTGTTCCTTCTAGGCCACATATTTCTATTCTTGCTGATTTTTTTTTTTACAACAATTTTGTTTTTACTTACCCTGTGTTGAAGTGATAATGCAAATACACGTAGCAGCCAATCGTATCTATTGAGTAATACAAATATTTTCAAATTCTCCACAAAAGGTTTGAATGCAGATAATGTTACTGTTTCTACATCTTGCATAGACATTGTAAGACTTTCTTTTTGGGAGCAAAGGAAAGCTCTTTGTTTTAGAATAATGAAAGCAATTAAAAACAAGAAAATAAAAAGTTAGAGGAACTAAAGTATATTCTGCAATCACTTTAGTAAATTAATTAAACAAAAAAGTGAAGAATAAGGTCTCCTGAGCGTGGATTCAGCCCAGTTTTAACTTGCTCGTGCCACCTTGGAAAGAGTTACTAGAACTGTTCTTAACTCTCATTTATTTGAATCATGAGCTATGATTTATTTGAATACAGTGATGTCTAGATTATGTCTGTCTTGCTGTTGAGCTCATGAAATAGTTCTAAATTCAGATTTTAAAAGTTATTTGGAGATACTCATATCAAAGTCACTCCTGTTTTACCTGTGTGATCGATGTGACCGGGTTTACAGAAACAACCATGTGCACTAATATACATAATATATTTATATTTCTTAAGGGAGATACAGTCAACTACAGCAGCAGTTAGGAGTTCAGATATTCTGCGCTTAAGTATTTCCATCTGCGGCGGTTGCAGGATACTCTGTACACATGTTCTATCAATCTGTCCAACGGCCTTGAGAATTGGTTGTGTTCCGATGGCTTTCCTAACGCAAAGCACAACTTGCGTAGAATCCAAGGTAGTCGTTTATGATCTGGCTAGCCACAGACAGGTGACGTGTGTATTGCAGGCTCCGTTTTGTTTGTCATAGTTGTTAAAATGTTGAATTCCTCTCAGTTTTACCATAGTGAAGTGAAAATCACCAGAGACGGGAGTTTCAGTCTTACAGGGAAGCACCTTGCAGAATACCAAGTCCCATTTGGGCTCTCCTTGGCCTTTTCTTTGCTTAGAGGCAGGAAGGTTATAAATCCTGATCTACGTATTTCTGTTTATACCTGGTATACTTTAAAATGTAATATTAAATCACTGCAGTATCAGCTACATCCTGTCTCTCTCACTCTTCCTCCTCCCTTCCTCATTTATATCAGCAATAAAAGAAAACACGTGGAATCCTTTGGCTTTGCTGGCACCATAGTCGTGGCCCAGCAGATGCTTTTTGAACAGAGGGTAGATTTACAGTACTAGCAGTTGCTGACTCCTCTGAAGTCAGACTTATGTGATCTTCCCACTGACCTCCTGTTTTGTTGACAGTTAGCAGGTTTTTTCCCTTTTGCTTGGTGATTTAAATTTGTCCAGCTCTTTTCCAGTCTCATCATTGGTCCCCGTTGTCCTTTTGTGGTGGCGTTAACCGTCTTTCAGACTTATTGCTGTGCTTTCTATCTATTTTTTTTTTTCCTGTTCATGTTTAGAGCCGTGGTGGTTATGACAAGTCACCATCATCTTTTCCATGTTCTAAATGTGTTGCCTTCTCCAAGAATTGTGCAGTGGAAATTTGATACGAGGGGAAGAAGGGAGAGAGAGAGAGAAAAGAAAAGCACAGAGTGTTTTGTTTTGAAGAAATCGGTCTCTGAGAATGATGTCGTCTTCGAAACCGACAAACAAGTCTTTCTCTGGAGAGAAACTTGGGGCCAAGTTTGGCTCTGGACACCACCACTGATTTTACGGAAACAGACTCAAACGTGAACGAGGGGCAGCTTGGCTTAGCAGGGAGAAGGGGCTGGTGTGAAGCAGAATTGCATCTGCTGAAGTCACTGGAATATACAGATGTAAGGAATCTAAAATTAGATCAAAGACAGCTTTGGATGCGTTTCATGCACTACATATGTGAATTTGAATGCAAATGCCAAGGGAATGGTTAGATATACCCTTTTTTGCCATAGAGAATAATACAAATAGCCAAACATAACCCTGGGGAAGATATTACAGCCCACGTTTGTGACTTCAGCTTCCCAGAGTTTATAACGGCTCTTTCTCAAAAATGGTATCCTGAAGTCCTTTTAGCTCTGAAATGAGAAAGATAATCGTAACCGAGTTAACTCTTCAGATACCTGAAGAACAAGATGATAAAAAGGGAGCAAGTGCACCTGGAATAGTTTGCAATAAGGAATGTTTTCATAGGTGTTGAAGATGTACGCGTCAGATACTTTACTTTGCGCTTTCTGCGGAACAACCTACGCAGAGAAAGGCCGTTTTCAGAGAACTTGCAGCAAATGTGGTTTATGTTAACCGCAATGCAAAACCAATTAAGGGGGCATTGCAGAAACCTGCTCTTCATATGGCTTATTCGTACATTTCTTTAAAAATTACAGACCTGCTTCATGAAGTCTTTAGTCAGTCTAGCAAAATTCCCTGTGAAGTTTTTCGTCTAAGTAATGATTTTTATTTTTAATTTTTTTTTAAGATCAGCTCAGATCTTTTTTAGGTAACTTGTTCTGTTTTCCTCTATACTGAAGAATCATGGACACTACGAAATTAAGATAACGACGAAAAACCACAAATGATAAACGCGTAAGGAGAATCTTGCGGGGGAAAATGCTCATTAGTGACTTCCCTTTAGGCCGGTTTAATTAGATGCAGCTGGGCACCATGTACTCAGCCTGTGTCAGTAGGAAGATTTGTCTTGCACCATACTGAAATGTGCTTGATTTATCTCATGATTTACTTGTGTCTGAAATTGAAGGGCTTTTCCCCGTGTATGTGGCTTATGACCCGTTTATGGTGAGCTAGAGGATTCGTGCCGTTAAAAGCTGAGATGTTTCTGTCTATGACGCTGCCTTTCGAGGAGACCTCAGGGGAGGGGGAGTCCGTCACAACTCGAGCAAAATGAAAAACCCAGTCCGTCCTTTGCCCCTGCCGAGATCTCTGTCCCTGCAAAGAGGGAGCTTGGGACTTACCCAGCACAAGCCTGACTTGTGGTCCCTTGTACGACTTGTCTGGTTTACGCTGAGGACCTGGCTGGATTCAGCGATATATGGAGACCTGATCGTCCCCTACGTACTCAGAACAGGAATTCGATAACCAGAGAATTTCTTAGCTTTGTAGCTTCGACACTTAACCCGCATCGTTCCCTCTCACTTACCCTTGGATCCCACGTTATTTCCCAAAAGACCGTTAAGATTATTGCCTATTATTTGTTAACTTATGGACTTAGCATTTTTATTGCCTGTTGTTTTTCAGTCTTTGTTTTCAATTTAATTTAGTAAAAAATGTTTACTTTGCCTAAAACACCCATCTTTAGAACTTAAGCAATACGGAATTTGGGACTGTAGTAAAAAGTGGGATAAGAGTGAAATAAGTGTAATTATTTGATTCAAAATGAAGGTGCCTCTATAGCATCAAATTTTTAGTGAGGCAATGTGTAATGTCATAATACACTTAATTTATTTATTTAAATGTTTTTTTTTTCCATACAGTGCTTTGTAACTTTAGTGGAACGCCATATATAACAGTTCCTGTATTAAGGGAGAACTTCAAAGAAGAAATTCTTTATCGAAGTGGTTTTCCGTACATATACCTAATTATTTATTTGATGTCAGTGAGCTTGCAGCTTTTATAACATCGTGTGTTACAGTAGCTGCTAATCGATAGTTTTAATAAAAACACAGATGGCTTGGTTGCCATCCGCACCTCTTTTGAGATTCTGTGATGAATATGTGATTAACCTGCTGTCACCGCTTCTCAAAAGAAGGGTTCTTTCTACCACAAGCTTTCCTTGTACTCGACTTCCTCCCCTTGCCTCTGCTTGGAAACCTGCTAGCAAACCTGAGGTTTTTTACAGACATCTTACTTGTCTTTATGCTTTAAACTTTTGTGGAGCATAAAGGAAAGTACATTGGAATTTTATGTTTCTGTACCTTTCACATTACGAAAACCAGACTCCCAAAATGGCTGGGATTGAAAGACTGGAACAGATAATTAATTCATAAGTGGGTGTTGAAGTGGAAACTGTCAGGACACAGCTTTCCCAGCTTTCACTTAATCATTTGAAAGTCGTTTTCTGTTGTTTTCACTGACTGTAATCCCTTAGAGAGAATATAAAACTTGCACCATCCAGCATGGAATTCCACTCCTTTAATGACCGGGGCTCTGCGTTGGCTCACTTTCACTCACTTTCACTCACTGTTGTCA
Source organism: Rissa tridactyla (assembly GCF_028500815.1). Lineage (NCBI taxonomy): Eukaryota > Metazoa > Chordata > Aves > Charadriiformes > Laridae > Rissa > Rissa tridactyla. The sequence continues at coordinate 80,619,100 of NC_071470.1, read as the reverse complement.
TTCCATACAGGAAAAGCCGTACCAATGTTCAGAGTGTAACAAGGCTTTCAGTCAAAAGCGAGGCCTGGATGAGCACATGAGAACCCACACCGGAGAGAAGCCGTTTCAGTGTGATGTGAGTTGATCTGTCCCTTTGTCGTCTTGACTTCTCAGTGCGGCAGCAGGACGTAATCGCAGCGAGACTACAGCCTCGCACCTATTGGCTGCGGCATAAAGTTACGCTTCATGTGGTCTTGGATTGCCAAACTAATGAAAAGACCGTCCAGGGAATTTCGTGTACCCTCTTCAATTGCCAAAAGCATTGCTCGCCCTTTTATTTTATGATTTTTGGATCCCTTAAGAGTTATTTTCATGATTATTAATGCAATTTGGATGTTGCAAGTTACAAATTCATGCTGTTTGGGATACAGGAAAAGGCATTTAATTCATTACACGGAATCTGAATGCTTCCGATGTCGTTGAATGATGCAAATAAGAATTCAGAATTTCCAATTTCTGTTTGGTGAAATTTGGTCTGATATTTTCAACATCTGCTCATAGTTGGGGTTTTTTTTATCGTTCAACGAAGAAATCGCGGATGCTTTGTATGCTTGCAGCGCTGAAATGCAGCGTATCATCTTACAGTTTGTAGATCGCTGTCAAATACCTTGCAGTCAGTTTACCCCATCCTGCATACAACATATCTCACAGCTTTTGGAAGGTAGGGGGGGAAGCTGAATGTGCAGAAACTGTTGGAAAATAATGGCTTTCAGAATTTAAGTTGTTCCTCAATGATTTAGGAGGGGCATCAGAAGAGGGTATAGGATTAGCGTAAGTGCTTTGTTTTGTGGTACTAGCTCTTAATGAACTAGTCACAAGGGAGCCGCTAGCTTTGTGTTATATCCTAGGTGGCTCGGTCCGAACAGTTGTAAATTTGTTCACAAACTTCTAAAATTAGATGCGAAATTAGAATAACCGCTTGGCGTGATAGTTGCAAGGGTCTGTTAATTGACCCGGCTTTTAATAAATAATCTGGTGACACTTCATTGACAATAAAATGTAATAACTTAGTGGGGAAAAAAAATCACCTCAACATTTTGCTGATGGCTACAAGTCAGGAGATTTGCTGTATACTGTTGGGATAATCTCAGCCTGGCTGTAGATAGTACCTTGAGGATTTCTCTCATTCCAAATTGTTGTCAAGAACTCTTTCAGCTTTCGGATTGCTCTATTGGTCATCAGCTGTTGGCTAGCTTGCAGTGTAAATGCGATTTTTCCCACATTGTGCATCCAAGATTCGCTGGTCTTGGATTCGCAGTCTGCTTTTTCAGACCTATTTGGGGTGGTGGTTATACTTTTTTCTTTTCTTTACTTGAAAAGAGGAGCTGTATGAAAACCTACTTTCCTCCTTCAGTTGTCCTCGTTAATTAGTTAGAACTGCGTTTTTCCAAATACACAGTACTTCTAAAAACAGGTGTAATCTCTGTCTAGTCTTAGTCCTTCTCTGAGAATTTTTATGTGGAGATTTTTTTTATAATTCCACCAAAATTATTCTTCAGTGCTAGTCTTTTGCCAGTGGCACAGTGAGATTGCTGACTCTTCAGGGTTTGGACATAAACAATAGTTGCCTCTACTGTTCACTTGAGTCACTCTTCTGTTGCCCAGGTGCCTACCATGGTCTGCTTCTAGATGCCCACTTGGGAGAGTTTTGAAAGTTTTGCTTTCCTTACATCATCTACACTCCACTTCTGCCAATGCTGGGGACATACTAAATGTCACTGAGAGCAGACCGTGCCTCTAGAGCTGTCTCGCATGTTGCCTGTTACCAGGTGTTTCAGCAGAAGTTACAGGAAAACTAGTAGTGGACACTGAACAGAAGAGTTTACCTCTGGGAGACATTTAGTGTTGTGTTCCCAATGCTAAAGATGCTTTTTGCACACAAATATATGCTGACCTACAGTGTTTATCCTGCTAAGGATGGCTGTAGATGTACTCGTTATTTCTCTTAGAATGCATTGAGTGGTCATTTATGGCAACAACTTCCACAAATTCTTAACTGTGGAAGGAGATTCTGGGGAGAGGAGAGTGTCGGGTTGTTATTGCAATGGGATTTCAAGAACTGTCTTTTAGTTCCGTTGGTAACAGAAGAGGGTTAATAGCTAGTCCATTCATTGCTTTCTGTACACGCGCCATGTTCCTTCTTAGTTAACTTCTCTGAAATTGTTTCTCTTTCCAACACTGCATGACGACTTCCCATATTCATAATTGGTTTTGTTACTGTTTTCTGTATTTTTTTCCCCCGTTTCCGTTGCCAGTTCTTAGGGGGTGAAGGCATACTATTGGCGTGCCCTTACTCATTGAAGTCATGGGAAAAGTCCGTGAGTCTAATGCCCAGACCTACTAAGAATCCTTTAAAGGTGAAAACCATTTTTTCAATGATTAGCATATTCATAAACATAATCAGACTTGAAGCCACACTGAAAGACAAAAGTCTCAAGAGGATTGAGGGGTTTGGTCTCGTTTCCTACCTGGCATTAGAAGCAGTCATAGCAACTGTTCAGCTTTTTCTTCTAAATAACATATTAATATTTCCTGTCAGAATCTTTGTTTCTTAGTACCATTAGCATTTACAAACAGGAATTGCTTTCAGTGCCAAAGAACTAAAGACAGAAAACTTTTGGCTATTGGGGGGGGAAAAAAAAAAGCTCAAGAACAGGCTTCACTTGACAGCGCACCTTTCCTTGTCAGATATAAACTATTCCCCACCTATTTTTTTTTTAAACTGCGTTTTTGCTTTAAGTAGAATTTTTTTCCAGAATCGGAAATAAAAGCCATGTCTTCTCATCCTCTTAGGCATTTGGAACAGATATTACAGTACAGGATTGTGCGACGCATAAAAGTAATACTTCTGTAGCCTGTTTGATGAAGGTGCTACGGTTTATTCACGTGGCTGTTTCTGTGTCTGTAAGTCAACAAAAGCGCGTTCAGAACTTGCTGTCAATGACTCAAAGCTCTCACGAACTACTGATAGCAGTGCAAATTGAATATTCCCGTTCTAAGGTGAAAATTCTTGTGTATGTCACATAGGAAAGTGAAAATAACTGAAATACGGAAATACAAGACGTGGTTTTTTCCTAGCGGATTAGATTTCTGTCCTCTGAAGAGCAGCCCGTGTTTTACTGGGAGGCCGATTGAACGTCAGTTGTCTCGGAGACAACAGATTATTCTTTGGGGGCAGGAAGGTCAGGTACCGCCTGTCCTGGTTTCTTTTGAGTACAGTATTTCCCTCCACTCTGCCTTTTGTTGACCCTACGCTTATTTTCAAACGTCACTCTTTTCCATCCTCCCTAATCAATCAAAACTTTGATCATTTTGAAGAGATTGATGAGAGTTCAGGTGCACGTTAGCAAGCATGGTTGTAAATCTGTAAAAGATCTGTCTTGCTTATAAAATTGAAATATGAAGCAAACTCTTAAAAACTCCCCAAAACTTTTATGTGTAAGCACAGCACAAGATGTATTGTATCTTTAAGCAATGATCCTGTGCATTCCATCTTCTTTTTGAAGAAGTAAGGTAGTAGAACATGCTAGATCCTTGAAGGTATACCAGTTGTTACGTGAGCATTTTAAATGAAAAAAACATACTTTAAGACTGTGTTATAAGCTGTTTACTTTAAAAATGAGGAGGTGTGCATAAGATACACAGAACACGTATGTATCTTGTACATGTATATATCGGCTTCCAAGAAACGTGTTGTGTTTACAAGTATACGATACTTTTAACACCTTGAGACTTGTGAGCGAGCACGATGGTTACGGTTAGATAAATGTTAGGACTTCACTCTGTGGTGCTCTGTGGAAGAGGACTAGAAAATGGCACTTGGCAAAAGTGATACTACAACCTGACCGGTGGATGCAGTAAGTGACGTTCAGTGTCGCGTAACAGAAGGGTGACTGTTGCTTAGGTTTGAAAGAGGTAATTATACATTTGGGGGGGGGGGAAGTTGGAAAGTTACAGTTGCTGTGTAAAAGTCCTCTGTATTATGTCATGTCCTAAATCCAAAAATGTTCCATTGCAACAGGACGTTCGGTGTTCTTGTCTGGGGAACGAATTATTTTGGGTACAAAACTTGCCTCTGGCCCTTGCCCTTTTTATGGTTGTTGTATGGTTTTGCCTTAATTGGCATAAAATACATATAGGGCAGGTCAAGATTATCTACTCGGATAGTCAGCTCTATTTGTCTGTCTTGGTTTCAAAAGGAGTCGGTAATCATTCAGCATTTTTGTTACTAGTTTGACATCAAAATGAATTTAAAACTTAATTTTCCTAAAGAGAGATTGTGCTGGGTTCCCTTAGTTCCCTCTGCAGGGAAGACGTCTTTGTCTGGAATGAACCTGGAATTCTAGGATTGCGAGCTTCTTGTGGGTGTTCGTTCTTATTTAATCGTATGACTCTCGCCTAGTTCTCTTCTCAAATCCAGGAGCATGCTTGCTTTTATTTTTGTCTCTGGGAAATTCACGCGTGCAACATGTGCCTGGATGGAAGGCGAATGTGGCAATATATCTGCACGATTTCAATTGACTTCATGTCTCGCCTACAGACTCTTAACTTTTCATTCTCACTTCTCTTGGCTGAACTTGTTCTTAACCTTTCATTTTGACTTCAGGATAGGAATTTCTATAAGAAGTGATGGTTTTAGCCTGGCAGAGTCCCTCATCCCTCTACCTGCTTATTCAAATGGCAGAAGGGACTGGACCACTTGAAGTAGGGTGGAGGAAGGGAAGCAGTGCACCACATCATACAGCAGAGGAATCGCACCTTCACTTGGCAGACGCCTTCTGTTTTCTTGGCCAGGCAGAGGAAGACTGGAACAAAGAGGTTTCCTCCTCAATAATTATTAAACTTTCTTGCAGTCTTCAGAGCCTTCCCCCCCCCAACTCCTCCCTCCTTTTAACTGAGCAATTTGAACTGATTTTTTTTTAGGAACCTGCAGATGTCATTCTGGAGGTCAGGAAGGAAATATTTCACTGTAGGTCGAATTGACGGAGGCTTGTGATGTTTTGTCATAATTTTTGCTGCCTCCCAGGTAGAATAATAGGTTTTAAAAGAAAAAACACAATGTAACTGGGAAGGCTCAGTGTGTTGCTACTTTGAAGATGGGGTGTGTTTTCCCTTATTTTGTCCCTGTGCCTGCGGTATCACTGTGAACGTATGACAGAAATTATGAATACAGAGTAAAATCATCTTTAAGGTGCTCTCTGAAGGAGTTATTCTTCCAAAGACCAGCTCTTTTATTAGGTATTGCAGGTATGTGTGGCTGTGGCCTCAGTCGTGTAACATAAGGAGCATTATAAATGCTTGAAATTTTAAGACTTCTTGTGTCTTTGTCTTGTCTTCGCTGCCTCAGGTTTGCGATCTGTCCTTCAGCCTGAAGAAAATGCTGATCCGACACAAGCTGACTCACAACCCCAATCGGCCGATGGCAGAATGCCAGCTTTGCCACAAGAAGTTTACGAGAAACGACTACCTCAAAGTGCACATGGAAAATGTCCATGGCGAAACCGACAGCTAGTTACGGCCTGTGTGAGAATGGGTCTCGCGTTCCTGTGCGCTCCCTTTGTGCGTGTACGAACTCCAGACTTCTCACCTGACTTGTAAGCGTAGTCAGCGGAAACAACTGTAGTGTGTTCACGTGTTCTTTTTCCTACTTTTTTTAAAAAAATCTTACAGTGGGATAAAAACCAAAGCAGGACATTCACCGAATGTAAAACATGGCTTGAAAATACAGAAGTCGAAGATAAAAGAACTTTGGGAAAATTTTATCCTCATTAAAAAAAAAAAAGGGTGGGGGGAAAACTTTACGCAAACTTCACGTTCTCAGTTACAGCCTCAGAAACTTAGATACTGGTAGCGTTACCTGGGAGTTTAGAACTGAACCCTCGGCTGTTTGCAACTGTATTTCTGTATCTAAGCTTCAAGACTCCATTAAAATTCTTCAATTTGAAACTGTGCAGAATGTTGTCATTCTGATTGACTGCTGATTGCATCCAGGCATATTTTACTCAATCTTAATTCTCCATTTTGTTATAACGTGATTTTTGTCTCATTTTATTTACAGCTTTCTCATTACTAGATGAAACTCATTAACTTGAATTGGTTCTTGAGATGCCAAAATGTATGGGTACAGAAGCCGTGGAAATCTGTCACCATGCCTGTATGGGCGTTGAGGAGGATGTATTTCTTCTGGTTACGTGAAACAAGACTGAAGTGAGAACTTTGAGCCATTTAGTTTCAGAACTATATTCACGCTCATCGTTGTGACTAGCAAGGCAAGTGAAAAGACATCTTAACAGAGTGGTGTGAGCAGCTACTGTTGCCTGGTTAAAGTGTGTTTGATTTCCTGGTGAACAGCTGGTTCCCAGAGTGTTTCTTCCTGCTGAATCGGATGCCCTGGATTTTTTTCACCCTGCTTAACTACCTTTGTCTTCTTAATTCTAGTAATGAGCACTGGGAAAAATAACCGCTTTACGACTAAGTAACAGTCAAATTATTCACGTTATCAGGTTGAGCTGTTCGCTGCGGTGTGACTCCTGAAAAGAGTTCCCACAGGCCCTCTTGCACCACAGCTAGATAACCAAGAAATTTTTATCTACAAGGACGGTAAAACTGTAACTTGCATGTGAAATTCCTGAGCTATCGGCAGTTAATATTAAGGCTGTGTCATTAGTAAACCGTTCGTATTCATTTTGGACCTGCCAGTGTTTGGTAAAAGGAACTTGCATTGGGACATCTTGCTTCTAGTTTTCTTGGGAAAGGAATTCAGCTTCTTTCTGAACTGCTGCGGGGACAGTTATGCTGAAACAAACAGCATAATTCTTTATCTCACAGCAGAATCTCTACTCAAATCTCTTTATCGCATGGTAGATTTTCTACTCAGAAGAGCAAAAAATAAATAGCAATAGTAGTGTTGCTAGTGATGGAAATAGCTAGCAATATAGGATGTCGAAATATTTAGCGATGAACGCTTCCTTCTTTCTCTACTAATAGTTGGGATCCCGTTCTGCACGGACATCTGTACGTTTACACGTTCAGTTTTGCCACCCAGCGCTGGATCCCACTAGTAATCTTTTCCAAAGCCATTACTTTTCTCCAAAAAATAAGCGGAAGAGACGCTTTGTGGTTTTGCTCAGAAGCTGAAGAAGGCATGCCACTACTAGGGGTAATTATAATCACGAGGCTCTGTATCGGAGGGTATTAGTTCTTTTTAGGAAGCCCCTGTTTTTGTTATGAGAGTGTTTGTCTCCAACTTCCTTTTTTTTTTTTTTCTTGTGGAAGCCTGTAATGCTCCATGACAACAACCTGACAAGTTTACAGGTGTCCTTCTGATTTACAAGGAAGTTGTATGCTCAAGTTTACAGGTTGCCTTTCCTAACGAAACCAGGTCACTTACTGCTAGCAATTCTAACCGGGACAAGCAGGAACTGTTGCTGTTTTCAGCATTACAGAAAAACTTGAAGTGATGTCTTCGCGTTTATTTCAAAGGTCCTTGTCTCAGGTTTACCTGTGACTGGTTAGGCTTGAATGAACCGCCTGCAGGCAAAGGGGTAACCTTCAGCTGTACCTGCAGATTTGAAATTGGAATCCAGTGTCCCCTCGGCCGATCTGAATGGAGGAAAGAATAAAGCATAGCAAAGCAATAGAGGTATGGTCTGGACTGTAACGTAGTTGTATAAAATAGACGACAGCGGTTAACGCTGATGTAAATTCATGGGAATAGGATCCCGGAGAAGACCTGCATACGGAGAACCCCATTTCAGATAATGTTCTCTAATGAATTGGTTCAGTGCGGAGCGAGTGACTTCGGCATTAACTGGTGTGTGACAGAAAAGCCTATTGCTACGTGTACGTGTTACGTTATAACCTCTATGGGGTTTTGTAACAGCCTCTGTGCTCTCTTTAATTTTAGTTAAATATTGAACCTATTTTCCTATATTTTTAGTAGGTTTTCGCGGTATTAGTTTTGAAGGCAAACTACATGGTTGATGCTTCATGAATTACAATTATTCAGTAACCCTTGACTGTTTTATTGCGTTCAGTTTGCCTGTTAAAATGAATATACTTAATTGTTTGTAAACTGTTTAGGATTCCTGCAGGTCTTGAAGGAGAAGTCTAATTATGAATATTTCACTCGTTTGTGACAACCGCCTATGGGTAAAAGCTAATTATCTTCGTGCTCTTTTTGTTTTCTGAGAGGTATGTGAAACTTGGAGTCTCTGCCAGCTCCATCCAAGTCACTTGTTCACATAAATCAGATATATTTGTTGTACGTGTGTGAGACAAATGTAGTAGAAATACGCACTATGAAATAGAGTGAAGAATACTTCCTCTCTTTATTTGGAGAGCCTTTGTCAGAGAGTTTATCAGCCTAGCATATTTCTTGTTTCAGAGAACTTTGACTTATTGCTACGGTTAAAATAAAAATGAATATAATTTAGGTGTTCAGGCAGCAAAATCAATCAGTCGTTCACAAGTGAAGATTTTCTAAGCAGTTCTTAAGGGACAATGCTATTAAGGCACAAAGAAGACAATCCTTTTTCGGAAATAAAAAGGGATAATATGTATTACATATTTTGCATAGGATTTTTGAGATCTTTGCGGAGTTGTGTTATATGTTTAGAATTAATAACTGTATTTGAGAAAAATAGCTAGTTGCAGAAAGTCAGTACAGGAAGAGGAGAATGTACTTTTTTTGGTTTTAATTATTGCTGGATAAATTAAAATATGCTTATTAAGATCAGTCATGCTGTACGTAACCAATAGCAGCAATTAACTGACTGAAGCTTTGATCTTGTTAATGGCTTCAACAGAAGAAGGAATAGACGGGATCAATGTGCACGTGAAACACCTTCATGGGAATTGCAGGAAGTAGTTGCAGGAGGTTGAAGCCCAGCTCCAGGTGATGGACTCTTCCACCCTCTCTGTCAGGAACTTTCCTGGTGGAGCTAAGGTGACCGCAGATCTGCCGGAGCTCCTACAGAGCCAGCAGCTGGCTTGGCAGCTGCACGTGTTGCCCTGGCAAGAACCTCTCTGCTCTTTCCATGAGGTGCTGGAATTGCTGGCGGTTGGAGGTAATACGATTCGGATTACTGAATTCACGGTGGTGAACTGTACGATTGAGTTTATATGCAATGCAGACTTACCGTTATGTGATATTTCTGTTTGGTCATAGCTTTCTTAAAAAATAAATACAACAAACAACGCCAAAAACAAAGAGGAAAAACTAAACCAACAAGCCTTTCTCCTTTGAGTTAAAATTTCCATTGACAGTCTCCCATTTGGTATTGCCTCTGGAAAAGATGGAGAGCATTCCCTTCAGCTGACTTTGCGAAATGAGAAATTGAAGCCTGTTGGTTTAAAGGTAATTGTTATTTTGTGTGTGTGTGTGTTAGTATGTTTGTTTTGTTCTACCGTCTGCTATGACAAACTGGCAAAATTCATCGTTCGTTAAAATACTGAGTTTTCCATGGTAAGTTGTGCCATGCAGAGTAACGTGAAAAGTTGGAGATATTCCTGAAATAACGTGTAGTCACTGAAATTTTAGAAGGCTGTTATTTCTCTACCGCCCCCACCTGCCGTATAATTTTCTGCAGATCGTAACATTCAATTTCTTCTCTTTATTTTTCCATTACCGTTAACCCCTCTGGGAGAGAACTCCATCTCTGATTTGAGGAACAGCCGCAAACTCACCTGTTGCTTTTGCTTGCTGTTTGTATCAGGTTTACAGCCAAAAGCTGAGACAAATCATCAGTAGGATAGCACTAGCACGTGCAAAGGGTATTTATAATTCTGTTTCGTATTATATGATTGTGAAGGACTTGATGCATCCTTTAGTTTCCGCTAGCAAGTTAGAAGTTGGACAAAGGAGGAAGTGATGTGAGCGAGCGTGTGTTCCTGACTTTTTATGTTGTTACGTTTGAAGGTACAGACGTAGTGTAGTCAAAGCAATTTGCATGTTCTGCGAGTTAATTTGTGATGTTGTGAAAATAATATGTTTCTGTTCTGTGTTTTAAATTGCCATGTTTAATGCTCTGCATTTCTGTTAATATGTACCAATACCATGATTCTTCAAAGAACTCTAACTATAGTTTATTTTAATTTTTCAGTTTAAAAGACATAGCCTAATAATCCTTCTAAAGCACAATTTTTAGAGGTGGAGGAGCTCAGTGTGCTGTTTGGAGTGTACTACCAGGTTATAATAAAACCTTTTAAGTTCAGTTACACAAATACTCGTTGCACAAAAGTATAGGGATTCCCTTCGCAGTGAGATTTGAAATCTGCCTATTTGGTTTGTTAGGCTAGTGCTAGCTCAGAAGACGATAGCAGTTACAGCTGTAAAGCTGTATTCTTGAACACCTTTGAATTCTGACAGCTTCTTTTTGTCTCTTGGATGTCCTGTGGCACACCAAGGAGATGGAGTAGTTTAAGGACGCACAGTAACAGCTGTAAAAGTTGTCACAGATGAACAGTTTCCTTGACCTGGAAAATTATTTGTTGAACATTTCAACCTGGGACTGCCAGTCTTAATTGTATTTAATAGTTATTGTCTATTTTTTTTAGTCTATTTTATCTCCCATCCCTGTTCCCTTGTGAGCTGGTACTGAATCCAGAATTTCCTGTGAAGAAGGGCAAGGCAGTAAGTTGGCAAGCTCAGTGTTTGCGAAGCATTTCCTGCCACGCTGTGTCACTTTCACTGAGCCCTGTTGGTTCTAGAACATAGAGTAGTTTGGGTTGGAAGGGACCTTTAAAGGCCACCTAAGTCCAACCCCCCTCAGGTTGCTCACAGCCGTGTCCAACCTGACCTGGAATGTTTCCGGGGATGGGGCATCTACCACGTCTCCGGGCAACCTGGGCCAGTGTCTCACCACCCTCACCGTAAAAAAAATTCTTCCTTCTATCTAGTCTAAATCTACCCTCTTTTTGTTTAAGACCATTACCCCTTGTCCTATTGCAACAGGCCCTGCCGAATAGTCTGTCTCCATCTTCTTTGTGATGCCCCTTTACGTACTGGAAGGCCGCTGCGTGGTCGCCTTGGAGCCTTCTCTTCTCCAGGCTGAACGACCCCGACTCTCCTAGCCTGTCTTCATAGGAGAAGCGTTCCATCCCTCTGATCGTTGTTGTGGCCCTCCTCTGGACCCAATCCAACAGGTGCACGTTCAAGTAGCATGTGTCTTTGAGTTTGCTGACCTCGGCTACCTTTCGTGTTATAACAGGAATGTGATCAGAGGCTGAGCGTGACACAAAACTGTCATCACCCTCCAGTGACGAAAGAAACCAGGGGGGAAAAACGGCCCGTTCACAAGTGGAGAAGACTTTTGATGGTCCTTTTGTCTCTGTGGACTCCATCTGAGGTCGGCAAGAAAATAGAGATAGAGATATATATGTATATATTTAGACTTAGATGCCTACCATCTTTCTGTTACATCCACTGAAATCTCAGATGGGTTTTTTTCAAAGGAAGAAAACCAAACATCCTGGTATTAGTCTGTAAGACAGTGAGGCCCTTCCAGCAACTATCCCAAAGAGAACCTGGAGTTAGGCATTGCTCTTTAATAAAGAGAAAAGTAGTAAGAATTGGCACCTGGGTTTTTGAAACAGTGTTATCTCACAAGTGTTTCAGACATACACGTACACATCAACTGTTATATAGGGCAGATATATAAAAGACATCTAGCCTGAAAAGGTGAGATCACAGTTTTGTAGAGCTCTGAAGCCTGTTTGTCTGTGTGCTCCTGGCAATCAGTGGAATTTAAGTAACTTGGAATTTGATTGAATGCAAAGGATTTTCTTGACAGGGTGTCCTTGTAAGCAGGAAACTCAGTTCTGTCCAAATACAAGCCTGGATGGGAAATGGTTGGTCTTTGGGCCAATAGAGTGATTTGAGTGCAAGTGAGAAGAGAATTGAAATCTTTATCTTTAAAAATAGAACACATTACACTCAGCTGAGAAGACACTTTAACTAGAGCTATGGCTTCTGAGACCTGTTCGCTTTCTGGAACAAGCATGAGGCCTAGGATAGAAGGTGCCTGAGGAACTCCGAAGCATGCGGGTATTATATTCCAGGATTTGCTTCTTGACTGTTGCCGCTTGGAAAAACTACTGTATTTCTGTTCTCCTCGTTCTGTCTCGTCACTGCTTTCTTCCTGATTAGCCCTGAGATCTTAAAGACAATATATCTCACTTCTGCTTATATAGCCGCTTGCCTTTGCTTAGTTACTGTACGGAATGGAATACTAATAATGGGAGCATTGCTTGATAATTACTGACAGGGTAGTAGGACCCGATGGGGACATTGAGGACTGTGAATTTAATGTGGCTACAAATAACCAGAAAATGTCCCAGCTTTAATTCAATATTTCTTTTGTGTAAAGAAAAAAAAAAACACAAACAAAAAAACAACAACAAAAAAACCCCCACAAGCCAAAAATGAAAACCAACCAAACCAACAAACAACAAAACAAATAAATCAGACAAAATTATAACCTTTTATTAATTACATCATGTTGGTTCTGTGTAAGATTAATTTCCCCTGAGACGTACCCGTCTTGCATCAGGAGAAAATACGTGGTTAGCTTTGGAGTTTCAGCTGTTGAGTGGTACAGTTAACTTACACAGCTATACTTCAACCGTCATCGGTCCTGCGTTCATACCCTTTAGCTATAAAATCCTTGAAGTAATGAAAGTGTCTCTCGGCGTGTTTGTACGGCAGCTAGTATCGGGTAGATCTGGCAAGCAGTAAACTGTGAACAACTGGTTCACGACTTTCTCGTTCTGTTTGTTGCATGGCAAAGCAACCCCGTTGTTTGCTGAGCGACGATCGAAGAGAGGTTGTTTTCATTTCTCTTTTTCTTGGAGAAAGGCATTCAGCAAAAAGGAACCACGAATAAAAGTTACTTTGGGTTTGGGGCTTATTGGGTTTTGGGTGGGTTTGTTGGTTTGTTTTTCTTTTTTTTTTTTTTGGTTATCCTTCTACAAGGAAAAGGTTGTAAGCCCTTAAATCCCCAAGTTCAGTTTAACAGCTGTTCAAACAAAACTGGGAGGAAGTGCTACAACAGGTAACGTTGCTGCTGGATTAGAGACCTTCGCCGCGGCATCATCCAGGGTTAACTCTTTGGTACTAATAGCGCGGTCGCTTTCTGTGCCATGCCTCACCCTTTAAAATAGTCGTTCTAAAACATTCTTTCACAAACTTTATCTGCCAAATTCAAGGTGGATCACAAATCCTCTCGGCCAGTCAAGAAGCACCAAAATTATTTCACAAAACGTCGTCATTTTTCTAAATGCTGTAACGTGGAAGTCCATTTGTCTCGTACGTGCTGACTTAGTTAACAGGTTATTTATACCATGGTAAAACTCAGAAGAATTCTTCTCTAGGTTACCTTCTACATCTGTACGCAGTTTCTTCAGTTTCATAGTAGGTAGGCTGGGGGTTGAATCTGCTGAGATGAAATAATAAAAGCCCTTTCGGCACAGAAGAAAAAAAAAGTGATTACAGATCTCACTTTTGCTTTATTTTCTTCTTCTAAATTATTAGAAACTTAGAATAGTAGAACTAAGGTTGAAAATATGTATTTAATCAAATTCAATCTAGAAAATGCAAGAGGAGGTTGAATTATTAAATTAAAACTATGGTCATCTTTACAAAAAGACAAGATACACTTTTTTTTGTGTTTGTTTATTGCAGCGTGCTATTTCTAACCAGGGCTATGTACTGCCTTTCCTTCCTGGTTTTAAGCACAGAGTTTAGTTTATGATAACTAAATCTTGCCAGATGACACTAACAGCTTACCTAGAGGATCTTTTCTACTGTTTTGCTTTTCCAGAAAGAAAAGGTTGTTGAATTACTCAGTTATTCTGGGCAAAGGGTGCCAAGGCCTGAGCTTTCGTATTCTCTCTTGCGATTTGGGCAGCCTTGCGTCGCGTAAGAACGCCTTCTGTTAAATCTCTTCCTATACTGGAATGTTTGTGTGGGATGACAGGGTTCTTCGAGCGCTCTTCCGTATAGAAAAAGACCCTAAGATCAGCAAGGCCTCCACTAGAGCTATGAATGAGGCCAGCTGTGTTGACCTGCATAATAAAGCTGCTATCCATTCTTCTGCCCACTCCTTTACCGTGCAGCAAGGGTGGCTGGAAGCAGCGATTTCTTCTCCTTGCTTTGGTACGTTTCATCAGCTTGGCAATTACAGTAAGTTAAGTAAGGTTTGAACGTGGCCTCGGAATTCAAATGCGAATTGGAGTGGAGAAAGCTATGAAGTTAGTGATTTGGACTTGATTTTTGTTTCCCTGATTCTAAGAATCAGCCTGTAGAAAGCAGGTCTGCTCTGCCACCGCAACGCTGAGCGTCACTCAGCTAGTCACTGGAGAGATGGCAAAGGGGCTGCCTGTTCGTTAAGAGTTTGCTGTTCTCGGTCAGATGGGAAAAACTACTGTGACTGATACGCAAGTTTAATGATTTCTTTTTAAACTTAAAGAATTAACGGCCTGTCAGAAGGAAGATAAAAAAAAAAGTGTTGTTTTTCCATGGTATAAATCAGTGCATTTGCTTTGTACCGGAATCGTACCTTTCTGCTGTGTATTTCGGTGATCTACTCTTTCGGCTGAGGTTGTCTAATTTTTTTTTAATTTTTTTTAAATTGACAAGTATGACAAAGAGTCATCGTACTTAAATTTCAGTCCAGTACCTACCAGCTATGTGATTGCTTGCAGTGAACAAGGGTCTGTTTTCCGAATTGTATTAGTATAAAAACTTCATTATATATATTGGTATATCTTTACCTTTTTGGATGAGCTCACGACTCAATTTCTTTATAAAAGACTAACAGTAGAAGATGGTATTTTCGCATTCAACCATGTCCCCTTCATCGATATTAAAATGCCGTAAGTAAGCAGAAATACGGCTCCTAGCCAGTAAAGCAACTAGTTTCCAGTTAAATGTTACCAGGCAAGATTTTTCCAGAAGTAGGAAATGAATAGTCCGATTGTGGAGTCTGTAGTCGTGATTGTAAATTGTTAGCCCTGAGCATATAGTACTGGTCACTTGATCAAGTTATGACATGTTTGCTAGCAGACTTCTTTCGTAATTGCTGGCAGCTTCCCTTGTGAATATAAAAGCCCAGTCAGTAGTCGGTTCCATAACTGCAAGTTTCCTATGGTTAATCGGGCTCTTTCCTAAATTAGAGTCCAGCAAGGTCTGCTCAGGTTACGGGCTACTGTCGTGTCTGCAAGGTGGTTGTTCATTTTAGCCATAGTTCCTCTCTTTATCAATAGAGGATAAATACTTAAATGTTTTGCTTCAAAAGATATTTTCAGAAAGACAAAAACAACTTATGAAAACACCCTGAAAGAACTTAGAGCTCCATATTTGCTGTGTGCTCAAAATGGCTGTGGCATTTGCCTTTGCTTTTTCTACAAGCAGATCCTGGCTGGATAAAATGACTGTTTTTACCATCTCCTTTTCCGCTCGGTATCCCTCCCGACGTGTTTTGAGAAGACCCAGACAGAAAGAACAACATTTTCTAGAAACCAAGCAAAATAGATTGCAGAGGAATCCTTCAGTCCGTATGCCATTGCAGACTTAGGTGAATCCACAGCTGCTGCGGATTTTAGCAACGTGTAGTCTGAGAAAACAGAAAATGTTTTGTTGTTCTCCTCTCGTGCTTCCTTAATTGTGCCTTGGGAAGTTGGTTTATTCTGGTGTAAGAAAAATAATTCGCTGGAGTCAATAGGTACGCGAGTGGATGGTTGTGAAGTCGACTGGTTACAATAGGCACAAGCAATATACTTAAGTTTAAAAGTTTACGTCTGTATGTATGTATGCATGCACATACGCAGATCAAAAAGGTAGGAAGGGGATGTTATGAATAGGACTCAAGTTTCACATGATGATCGAACAAGACAAATCGAGTCCACCTTTATATCAGAAAGGATGAAAACCTGCTCCGCGTCTTAGGCTGAGAACAGTCTTGTGTCTGTGAGGAAACGCTGATGAAGGCCTTTCGTTGATGAGGTTCATTGAACAATCTGTTAATGAAACGCAGGATGTGTGTTTCAGACGTTTATTTCCATGTCCACAGACCAACAGAGGCATCCGTGTGTATGAACAGACTTCTCCAAAGTGTGAGTTACACATCTAAGTTACATCGACCCTGTGGCTGGGATTCCCAAAATAGCTACGTTGGAGTCCTTACTCTAATGGAGAAGAGTGAAAACTGAAAGCGTGTTTTTCGGCTTCTAGATGATTATAACAGTAGTAGAGAGGCTGCAGCGGGCAGGTTTCTCTGATATCTAATTGTGTCCTTACCTGAGCACCACGGAGAACAGGATTTAGGGCAGAGAATCCCTAATCAGGTAGTTGCTTACCTGCTTGGAAATGAAGCGCCCAATCGTTCTTCTGACTTTGTACTGATTACATGAGACAGCTTCCCTCTTGCACTTTGTTTTCGTATACTTTCCACGTGTTTTATGAGATGGATCTTGGCGTCTGTTTTGGGCCTGTAGATTCTGCTGGGCGAAAGAACGTCTGGGAGTAAATCTGTTTATGGCTGTAGCCCCGAATACTTCAATGTCTTTTGAAAATTGGTTGTAGACTTCCAACTTGTGACAATGTTGTCCTGTCAGCAAGCAGCATGAGATACTGTATGTGAGAAGCCAAACTCTCTATTTGCAGCTCTATTGGAGTTGGGCTAGCTGTTGTGCAAACTGATCATGTTGCTGCCAAGCTGAGGATTCAGGCTTCCTCTGGGTGTTTTCGGAAGTTACTATATCATTGGCAGGGATTCACGACTTTCCAGCTGAAATCAGTGAACAAATACGAATGACTAAATTGTGGTCGTTTTGATTATCTGCGGAACCAAAGCAGGCCAGTTTCAGTACAAACGAGGAATTGTCTGAACCTGGTTGATAGGATTCATATTGTCACCATACGACAAGGTTATATGTTTAAGTAAATGCAATCAGAACTCTAAAGGCAATTGTGAATTTAATTTCCCCTAGTAAATGGTCAAATGGTCCTATTAAAAAAAACCACTCCAAAATAAAAAACCCAACACCCCTCCACCCCCATGTACTGCAGAACAGTAGGGTCTTGGGCTTCTTTTTGTCTAGTGTCCGTGTGTGCCTCTTATGTTCATCAGTTTACCTATGCTTCTGCCCTCTTGTGGATTTTAAATGTATTAAGTAGTGTGTAGATTTATATTACTATCCAGGTTTTAAGACTACAGGTCTTTGTAATGATCTAGGAGTAATTATCTAGAAAAAAAAAAATCTAACACGGGAGTGCATGTTCTAGGATCCGCATTTCTTCTGAGCGCGTTGTTTGACTAAAAGAATCGTTCTGTCTACCCTCTGGTTTGGGAAGTTCTTTTGTTCTGTTTTTAAACCGTGTTTGTCAAACCAGCATAGCTGCCAGATCTCTTACAAGTTGTTCTTGTTTCTCATCCTCCCGCTGTCGCACAACTGCTCTTCAAATTGGACTTTCTCGGGAAACAAGGAATTGAAAGATAATGACAAGGCATAGGAAATACCATGGATTTATTCAAAGCTTTGAGAACTTTTTCTGAGGTCTTAAGGTGAACGGATCGGAGCCTTCTACGGCATAACACTCTGCCAATGCTACCTGCAATTTCTGTCTAAAATATTGCTGTGTGTGCAGTAGTAGTAAATGGCTTCAAAGCTGGAGGCCAGGGATCACTCCCTGCGCTGAATACATCCAGGAGGATTAGCATATGTAAACCTGCAAGGTAGAATAGAGTAAATACTCCATAAAAATGGAAATCCGGGACCAGATATTAAAAAAAAAAAGATGTATACATTCTGTGGTTTTCCGAGTCATTCAAATTATCTGTCACTTTCATGGCGTTTCTGGTTTTTAAGCCAATGCAGTTTTGAGTTTTGCTACAGAACTAAGAGAAAGGTGCGTGTTATGTTCGTAGTGTGCAGGTGGGGACAGACAAACTCGGCTAATAGGAAGTGACCTATCAGACAGTATCGTTGCAGCGATATAATGGTCAACACAAAATAATTTAGCCTCTTGGCTTATATCTTGTGAGATATGACAGTCCAAGGACAAGAAAGGAGGAAAAAAAAATAGCAGGGGGACAAAGTTGGGAATTCTTGGATAGAAATTTGAACTGGGCTGCTGGTTTCCTAGAAGGAGGAGGTATTCTAGCACCAGGGAGCCTTCTGGAGGAGCAGTCTGGACGAGCAGTCTCAAGGGGTTAATAGCAAAATGGAGGTAAAGACAAAAGCCTGGTCTGAGCCTGCCTTTTTTTTTTTTCTTCAGTTTCCTGCTGCTATTGCTGTCAGCAGCTCAACTGGCCCAGCAGCCAGTGGTACCGGAAAACCGTCTCTGGCAAGAGCTTGCATCGATTGCGCTATTTTATTGGAGTCCTGCTCTCCTCTGGCTGCGCGCAAACTGGTCCGCTGGAAAACTGCAACGTATTTCTGGTACAAGCCATGAAAATTCGGGCAAAAAAAAGTCATAGCAGAGATGTCGCTAAGGTGTCGCGGGGGGTGAGCGGGTGACCACGGAGGCGGTGCGGTTTGCGTGTCGGGTCAGCGGCATGTGCCACCCGTTGGGCCCAGGCTCACACCGTCCAAGGTGTGCTGATGGCACCCGGGGGACGCGGCCAACCTCCGCAGCGGTGGGGAGCTGCCTTCTGGGACCGGTAACCCCCCCCGGGTAAAGGACAGATCTCTCTGAGCCAGGCTTTGTTCTGTTCTGCACAACGGCATGGGATGAGTAACCGTCAGAGCGTTCTAACAGCATCGATATTGTGGTAACCTCTCTGCAGGCGTGGCTTGTTCTCTGTTTCGCACCAGAATTACGAGGTGAAGGTTATCAGAAGGCTCTGCTTCTACAAAAGCACTGGCGTGTTAAGGGAAGAGTTGTTACGGGGAGGAGTTCGTTTATCCCAGCTCATAATGGAGCAGTGGCTCTCCCAGTGGGAAACTTCAAATACCTGACAACATCGTTGGGGGAATGCCTGATGTGGAATATTCAGTTTCCTAAAAGGTCATCTCATTTTCCCTTCTCCCCCTGCGTTATTTCCTTGTCACAGGAATAGAAAATAAGACTTTTCAGGAGAAGAGGAGTATTTGATCTTCTAGCTCACTCAAAAGGGCTCTGATTCAAGATAGGAGAGAATGTTCCAGAGCGGTGGGGAAACCAAAGGAAGGATATACAGGTGTTTTAACGTTTGGCCTGGAATGTCAAATCACTTCTGCTAGCTAAAGGGTAAGCAACAATGTGTATTAAAATGTAGTTCCTTTGAATGAAGAAAAAAAAATGCATTTGCTTTTTGTATATATTGAGAGTGAAAACATGGAAATTTAGGGGGTCTTGCCAGCTGCTGTTTCCCATTGTACTATGGACAAGTGCCATCCTTGCGGAGTTACTAATGGATGGTCCAATAATCGAGACTTCTAATTGCCCACTGTACTGTTTTCATGATTCTGAACATGGAAGCAAACGCCGCCAAAAAGCCAGAAGATGACAGTAGTGCAAATATTTGCTGAGTGCTTCAGATGATCAGAAAGGCAGGAAGGAAGGGAAGGGAAAGCATAATTTCCATGTAAGTGCAATACCGTCCCTCGTAGCATCTTCTGAATTGGCTCTTGTGGCTCTAAGGAGGTGGATTCTAGAAATGGATGGGTTCTGGAGGCTGAACGTGAAGGTTTCAGATATTTTACCTTTTCTCCAGAAGCGTATTTTAAAAGAACTAAAGTTGGAATCTCAAAATGGCCCAATTTCTGAGTAAAAGCTCTCAGAAAGACGACAGGTATCACAAGATGTATAAGAAGTCCTGATGACCGTTGAGGCTAGAATGGAAACAACGTTTAATTACTATGTTTTTTTCAAGGCATATTTGTTTCTGCACATGAAAATGACCACATAAATGTTAAATGGTGTTTTGATAATTAAGCCTTTACTATAGCTATAACTTAAGTTTGTGTGTTGTCGTATGTTGTCCGTCTGTGCTGCTCTTAAGCATATGTATGGGTTTTTTTACTCACTGCCAAGCGCATACATGTGTGTATGTGTTCAGTAGGACTCAAAGGAAACATTTAAAGGCACGTTGGACTTCTGTGAAAGTCCATGGGACATAAATGTGGTTTAGAAAATAAGGAAGAGGCATTCAAACACCGTCCTAAATAGGAACATAAGGGTGTAAGGAACTGAAATTTAAGGCTGATTTTGACATAGTTCTTACTAAGTAAAAATTTACTTTGTAAATTTCTTGGGGGGATGTTTGTAAAGTGCTACTTAATCTGAATTAGCGATAAAAACTTTTCCATGTTTTTAGTACTGACAACAAATTCCCTTATTCTGCCAACATAACGTTCTCATTTTGCTGCAGGAAGCTTAAAGTCTGCTCTTTTTTGCATCTCAACTTTCAGTTCCACTAAATCTTTCAGTCTCTTCTCTTTACGTCTTTATTTTCAGCACATTTAGGTAATCTGTAGGGTTTTTAAGTTGTTTTAGCTTGGGTCCATTGTGAGACATTAATATAGCTTTGACAAGGTACATGGTGTGGAACATTTTGGTCTATAACACCAATAAAAACAGATGGGGGAGCGGAGCCGCCTATGACGTAAGGCACGCAAAAATGCGGATCTCGCCAATTAATCATGGCGTACCGCTGACAAATAAGTGACAGTAATTGATGCAGCCCTTTGAGAGACAATCTGGACCTACTGCAACCTGGGGAAGCTCATTCATTTCTTTTCCTTTGCGAAGTTAGTGGTGAATAACAGCCCTACTGAATTGCTGCCCGGTGTTGCTGTATAAGGTAACGGTGTCAGTGACAGGTCAGGAAGTAGAAGAGTCTGGCAGGTAGCGCACTATCTGCCTGAGTCTTGTCTGCCTTCTGTTTCTGCAAGCTATTGATGTTTGCTTGTCAGTATATGGGCTGCCAAAGGGCTGACGCATGGGCACCTAAAATGCATTTCAACATCTAAATGGGTTCCCTTAGGTTTTTCTGCTTGACAGCCTAATTATCGATGGGTTTTTTTTCCATTATTTCTATTCGTCTTCTACTCTTAGGCTGTAGTGTCAGGATTTCTAAGATGCCCAGTAGATTCCCGCAATAAAACGTGTGCACTCGGACTAGATCTGACTTGCCCTCTGTGCTTTCTTTTAGGTGAACTTGTGTGACTCAGAGTAAAGCCAGAACGTCTTACGGCTGTAAGAAAATGTCTAACTGTTTTCGCAGGCAGTATGCCAGACCAAGGCAACATATATGTGAACCACTGTCTGCCGCTAAGGTCCTCTTTGCAGAGTATTCCTTTTTTTTGACAGCAGGGAGGAGAAATCAAGGCTCAGTGTGGAATATTAGAACAAAGAGATAGTTCTGCTGAATTTTCTCTCCGGTAGGCAGTGGCTGCTTCCATCACGTTGAACAAAATTTCCTTCCAGAGCAACAATAGCCTGCCTCGGTTGTTAATGGAGCAGGGCCAAAATATTTCACTTCAATGCAATAATATTTTTACAGCAAAAGAGCTGCTGAATGGAGCCTGCTAGGACTATCATATTTGTTGGCAGGGCCACCTCCCACCCCGGTCGTTATTTAGATCTGCTGCCGTTTCCTTGTAATTATCAAGCTGGGTAAGATAGTATTCAAATCCCTGTTACTCCTGAAAATAACATCTTTGACAGTTTCCTTTTTTGCCTTCTTACCTCTCTCCTGCTGCAGCAGAACAGGTGTCCCCGGCTCAGGGGAAAGGAAGAGGTAGCCAAATAGGGGTGGCATAAATAGCTACGTGGGAAGATGGGCAAGTAGGAAGAAAGAGCGGTGAGGACTTCCAGCTCGTTGCTCTGGTGGTTTCATTAAAGAGAAGGGCAGCTCGTCAGGCGGTAACACTGGATAAAGGAACTGGTATAATGACGGACCACCGCGGCCTATAGGAAAGGGGAACTCTTTGGCAGTTTTAATCTAAGATTATACTGGTGCTTTAGAAATAAAGGAATAATCACTCCCATTTTACGGATGTGGGAACTGAAGCATAAGGCAGTTAACTGCCCTATTTGCTGATGCTCTAAACACTTGCATCTTCCATTGGCTGGAACAAGAGCTGCAGAAACTTATGACCTCTGTGAACCAAGTTGGTTACGTCTGGTTTTGCCCAACTTCTGTAGGGATGCATCAACAGAACAGAATGGAGGTCTAGGCACAGATGTAAGGAGGGGAAAACAGGAAAGCTGCTAATGCATCCTGGGTTTCCTTACACTGAAATCTCTTGCAGTGGCACTGGCAATTTAGATCTTCCCAGCCAAACACCGCAAGGCCTCTGTGGCCACAAATGACTGATGAGGAAGAGCCGCAGAGAAGTGGAAATGCCGCACAGAGCTGAGAAATGCAGACGTAGTCGCCTGCATGTGAAGTGACCCGGAAAGAAAAGGCAGCTCCCGTGTTGTCGGGGGGGGGCTGCGCCTACCTCCAGTCTAATTCACCGGAGCCATGCCACATGTCGGAGCATAATGCAGATTTCACGCAGGTATAAATGAGCACGCGCTCGAAAGGTTGCCTGCACCAACCTGACCATTTGCATCCTCGTCACCAGGTTTGCGGCCGGTATTTCTGGATGCTTGACAAGTTGGCAGCATTGGTGAAAATACGCTATAGATTCAGCCCCTCCCACAAGTTCTTCCCAGGTGATGCACCAATCTCCTTTTTAGAACAGGGATTTTGGTAATAAATGTCCATGACTTAAAATACTTCATGATTTTTGGCTGACGCCGCCATCGGTCCGTAAGGACTCTCATCTGTGTCCGGTCGGAAGGGTTTTGAAGCATGGGGCATGCTTCGAGAAAGGAGCACAGTCACGGGGGGCCTTTTTCAGCCTTGAAAAAAAAATCTTAACTCATTCTGCTGAATAGTGGGCTTATACTATCGGCGTACCCACAAATAAACCTGTATTCAAAGCAGCGATGTACAGAGTTGCATGTCTGGGAGGGCCTGGGGAGAAGGGCTGTTCAATGCAGCGTTGTGGGGGTTGTCCAGTGGTAATTCCTGTCTCGCTGGTGGTGTGTGAAAGGCAGGTGATCTCTTCTGGGCACGCTACCAACTTTGCTCCATTTAGCTTCAGGTTGGCAGAGAGCATTCTGAAGACATTGCGTCTTTTTAGCGTGCATCATATCACCTAAGCACAAAAGCGAATGAACCGTGCTTTGTTTTTCCATGCAACTCACCGGCCGGCCTTTTCCTCTGGGAATAATCTAAATGATG
The DNA here is from genome assembly GCF_028500815.1 of Rissa tridactyla. Taxonomy (NCBI): domain Eukaryota; kingdom Metazoa; phylum Chordata; class Aves; order Charadriiformes; family Laridae; genus Rissa; species Rissa tridactyla. The sequence continues at coordinate 80,595,839 of NC_071470.1, read as the reverse complement.
CCTCACTGCCTTTTGTGAGATCTCCAACTCTTGATTTTTTTATTTTTTTTTTTGCCTTCCCGCCTCCAGCTTGACGATTTTTCCTTTTTTAAGTGTCTCTCCAGAGCTTTGAAGTGCTGTAGGCATTGGTGACTGAGCAGCAATTTTTTTTTTTTCTTACTTCAGTTTGGCCGTATTTGTTTTTTGAAGACAAATTTATCTCTTCGGAGCCTGAATTTTTTCCTCGCATCGTTCTTGTTGCTCTGATGTTGCAGTGCTGTGGCTAGAATATCTAGTGAGAAGAATGTTCTAGCAACAGACTACAAGAATGTTATTCTTCTCTAGCAGAAATAGTAAAAATGTAGTGATTTGCAGGGAATTTCCAGTAAGGGAGGACACTGAGGGTAATGTAAAGGAAATCTTCAGTGAAATCTTACATATAAACAAGGAAGGTACAAAACTCCGTTTTTCTGAATACAGAAAAAGTCTAAAGTCTTTTAGTCCAGTTCCAAGAATTTTTTGGCAGTGGTCAATATAAAATGCTCTCCTTCCATCAAAGATTTTTTTTATTTTTTTTTTTAGGTATGTGAGATTCTTGCTCTGACTTCCTGACTGGCTTAGGTTTTCTTTTCTCCTGTCTGTCCTGCCTTGCCTTCTTGTTTCAGAGGCACAGGTACGCAGCCCTACCAAAAAAGTATCCCGTGAAATGTCTCCACCTGCGTAGCTCAGGTTCTGAGGTGGCTTTGCATGCGGTTTTGCTTCACGTGAAAGCGTACGTAACGTTTCATCAGTTTGACTCTCTAAAGCCGTTTTAATGGCTTTATAAAATTATCTTAAGTGAAAGGCCGGTGGTGTTCCAATGCATCTTAATGAAGTTTAATGCAGTCTGCCACCAAGATCCTTCTGACTCCGCAGTTTCCACTGCGGTTAGTAGAAGTAAACATGTAAAATAACGGAATGACTCTTCTTCTTGCAGCTCAGGTGACTTGCACCATCTGCTGTCGTTACTGCATTACCTGCTGAAAATTGCAGACTGTATTGAAACAGCTTTTGCTGTCTGGTACCAAAGAGATCTCAAGTGTTTACGTGGTTGTTCCTGGAGGGAGAAGAGCAGCAATTCACGATTTGTGGGGGACGTTTTGGATTTGGTGTGCTTACTCTTAGTAAAAGTACCTCTTCGTGTGTATATGGTGAAGGACTCTAAGCTGTAGGCTACGAGCAGAAAGGCTGCAGGAAAGGCGTTGGTAGAACCGTGGGTAGGCTTTGTATGTAAATTTATGAGAGCATATCCTAGAGACTAGGGGTAGGGTAAATGAGATGCAGAAGGAACTCGTCGTTTGATGGCTGAAGTTGAGATGGTTTTGCATGTGAAATAGAGGGAACTGGAATTTCAGCTGTTGCAGAAGTGTTTCCCTGGAAGACTTTATTGTTGTGTTCTGAATTCCGCTGAACCTTTTTCTCTTACATTAGTAGGATCCTTGGAGTAGATTAGGTATAGGATACAAAATCTGTTTCCCTCTAAGTTTTTTTTTTTGTTCCCCCCCCCCCCCCCCCCCCGCCTTTTCCCTTCAGGTTATTGCTGCTGTTACACATGTCAACTTCTCGACCCTTCCTTTCCTGGCTGTCTTTCTCTGTGTTTAGATCTTTCTCCAAGAAATCTGGAAAGATGCACTCATCTATTTTTCCTTCCAAGCAGAAGAACAAAAGTGCAGAACGAGTGGTGTATTCCCTGCTGATTTCACAACTCGAACCAATATTTTTCACAGTGCTTTCGCAGCTTTCCTCCAGAGGCACCTGCCAGATCTTGATCCCTGCTCAGACTCTCACTGCTGTGGATTACTAGGATAAGACGTGACCTAGGAAAATGTGACTGCAAGTGGTAAAAGCAGGAATGTTTTTCTGTAGAGAAAAGTTAACGCTTCCTTTGCATCTGAGTTTGTTATAACATAAGTAATTATGCAGAGTTCAAGGTCCCTAGAAAACTATGTTCTGGTCTCTGTGATGCACCTTACAATGTATTTTTAACTTTGATGCAAGGTAGCTGTCACTATTTCTTGCATGCTGTAGCTATTTTGCTGAACTGCTAAAGTACTGTTCTTTTTTTTTAAACCGCGTTCTAGCGCTTTCAGAGCTGCATGAATAGAGGCAGTTGGCATTGTCAGGTTCGTTCAGAAGAGCGCTTGAGACTGGCTCCTTGTGGTTACGTGGGAGCATAGATACCGAGGTACTTAGTTCCTTACTACATTTGTACTTACCTAACACTTCGGTATTTCCAAAAGAAGCCAAGTGAGACCCACGACAAGTGTTCCTGAGAGAAGAAGTCAGAAAATCATGCTGACAAGCAGTTGGATACTTAGGTGCCATGTGCCCTCCGGGAGTGCTTCTCTGCCGCCCCCCTTCCACAGGGATGAGGAGCCCATTGCGCGGCGTCGCCTGCAGCGAGCGAGAGGCAGCGTGTTCGTATCATGACTTACCGCCCCAGGACACTAGCAAAAGGCAACTACAAGGTTAAAGATGGCATATTTATTGAAAGCATTTGTTAGTAATGCTGTGGTTTATTTTTATTAAGATCTTATTTGTTTGTTGCAGGTATTTTATTCATGATATCTCGTTTTTCTCTTAACGCATCTCCAGTTTGCATAAATGCTGCTTTTCTAAGTATGGGTCAGAGCCTGCATGTGTGGAGGATGTTGGGTGTATTTTTGTGCGTGTTTTTCTGTTCAGTAAAGTTGGTGCTAACACTGTAAAAGAACGTTTGTTCTGAAGACCTTGTTTTCTGCTTGGAATAGTGTTCTGGTGTTACGTGAACAGTCGGCATTTTCCTGCCACCTTATACCTGAAACTAAGTGTGACTCTATGTACAGCGTGATTATTCTTTCTTTATTGTTTTTTATTTCTTAATATGATAATATTTCATTACTGTGCTAAAAGGATTTGATTTGGGAAACGATGTTTGCTGAGCGATTTGTGAACTGAAACCTTACTGCCAGCTGAAAATGTTAATCTGAGAATTACAGTTTCAGTTGATGTGTGCGCTATGGTCTTTGACCTGGGACGCTATTTTACTTCGTACTGGTTTGTACCCTTCCTAGTTAGTTATTCCTAAGTAGAGTGCTTACGGTTTATCAATCGTTCACAAAAAGGAAGAAAAATACTGTTTCTAGTTTGGGGTTGATAAACGAGGAATGAAATCATGAATTGGCCTGGCCGTGCTCTGAAGTCTGTAGCAAAGCTAGAATTTGAAACTGTATTCTGAGTCAGCTATTAGATCGTACTTCTTTACTGGGGAGAGTTTCAGCTGTACAAAACCTTTTTTTTTTTTTCTTTTTTGATACAGAGTAGTTTGAATGTCACCTAACCATCCAAGTTCTCTTCTTGTTTTGATGTGAACAACGGAGATTTCCTCGTTTGCTGGCAGACTTCATTAACTGTGTGGCTTTTTTAATCACCAGGCACTCGCCCAAAATAGCCTACAACTTGTTGGAGTGTCCTCACTGGTAGGAAGCGTGACCTTCTCTCTGATACCGGGCCGCCAAAAAGAATGTAGTAAATTTTAATGCGATTGTAACTTAGCCAGCATTTACATAAAAGAAAACAATGATCTTCTTGTTATGGAGATCATTAATGAAACATCAGGGCTGGTCTGCAAATGCTACCATGTTGTGATCCAGCTGAAAAAACAGCCGTGTGTAACTCGAGTACGTTGCATAACACAGGAAGTGGAAAAACAAACTAAATTTTCAAGGGTTGTTAACGTTTTAACTAGATCCGAATGAAAAGTCTACAGTGAACAGCTTTTTGAGCAATTGAACCTATATATCCTCTGAAGGAATATCTATGAGGCTGAATATGTTCTTTTTTTGCCTGGCCGGTGCTGCTACTTGTGGTCGCATTTTTCAGCGTGGTAATCTATGGCTTGAAATTCAAATAGCGTTGACTTTTAGATAAGTCGTGGGGCGCCGTTTCTGTTCCCTGTGGGAGAAGGGTAGGAGTCCTCCGTGGTCGGGATGTGGAGGTGATTCAGAATTCATCTTCCTTACGCAGTCGGGCATGTAACTTGGGAATTTGCTTAGCAGTTAGTGTCTTGAAAGGTAAAAGCAGTAAGTCACGCGTTGGGATAGGCGAACTCACGTTCTGATAAACTCGTGGAAACATAATAATTTGCAGAACCTGCCTGATATTTTTTTTTATCTAGCTGTACTTCAATATTTTGCAATGCCGGCACATTTGAGACAAGCTCATTTCCCTCAACTATTGTTCTTCAGTTGTATCTCACTTGCAGAAAGGCAAAGTTGCAAAAAAAACTCGGCAAGATTTTAGGAGGCGGCGGTCGATCAAGAAACTCTGCGGCTATTTCTTGTAAGGTCTGCCATTTTCCAAAGGGTGAAATTCCCATGAGGATCAAGTGTGTAAACAGGGATCTGAACCTACGTTTTGTCATTCAAGTCCGAAACGCTTTTTTTTTTTTAATAGCTTTAAAAGTCCTCCCCTGATATTTTCGAACTTCCCAGATCAGAGATTTCTTTAGCATGACTTAGAGTCTGGGGAAGTTTATCTCGTTATAAAGCTTTTTGAAGGAAATTGCATCCAGGAAAAAAAAAAGAGTAAAAATTTAATTTAAGGACGGAAAAAATCAGAAGACTGAACTGCAAAATGAAGCTGTCAGCTCTTGTTGTGGGTGGTGTGTAAACTAATGTGCGCACAGGGTGCAGGAGACTTCTGTTGACTCTTCAGTAGCTGGAGATATGCTTCTGTGACCCAGCCGAAGGGACACAAGACACCGCTGACCAAAAAGATGGCTCAGCATTGACCAACAGAGCGATACTGACCTAGGTGTGAGTTACTAATGCGTAGGACAGGCAGATTGTGAATTGTATTTTGCCTCTTATTGAGGGGAGGGTGCTCTGCTGGCTTATTTTAGTAAATAGTGGGGAGTTGTAAACTTAAAATTTCTTACGTACTGAACAGAATTGCAAGGCGCGTGCTTGTTCTAGTTTCTTTTGTTATCGTTAAAATTAACAGCCATCTGGTGAGTATCAGCTTCAGTAGGGATGTCCTTTAGTTTGGCCAGCCTTCGGCGGGTGGGTGAGAGGCGCGGAGGATCTGTGTCTTCTCAGACGTTGCCTGGCGCGGGGTGTTTTCTGGCAGCAGGATCTAAGGCTAAGATGATGAGGAAAGCACTTGACAATAGATATAACTGCTGTGTACCACGGGGCTAAAGTAACCGTTCTCAGCCTCTATTATCTGCTCAAATAAACTATGCGATGTTAAGCGTGCGCTAAGGATCGTGGTTTATGTGCTCAACAGAACTCTCCCGTCTCTCCTGTCCCTGCCCCCCAAGCCACAGATACAGCAGTGGCTTTTCAATTGAGTGAGGACACCACAAAATTTATGGCTGCCTGGGGATTATCCTTTGCATTTGGATTAATTTAAAATCTGGCTATGTTTTTATAATTATTTTTTCCTTTATTTTATTTTCCCCTTGTGAAAAAAAAGAAAATCTGCTTTTGATATATATTATTACCCGTGTATGTAAACTATGTGACAATATGCAAACTGTATTTCAAATGGCGCAGCGCTGGCTAATTTCCAACCTGGGTTAGATTTATAGGACAACAGTATATTGTATTGTTTTGTCAAGTTTGTGGACTGATATGACACTTGGTTAATTTTAACGCCCCCTCCCTGTCTTTTCTGTATATAAAGCAAGCTGTGTGAAACACAGCAAATAGGTGAAAGATGCATGCTGCTTTAACGGGCTGATTGTTTCGGGGAAAATAGTCTAGCTAGAGAATTGTTGAGTTTAAACTGTGTGCGTTCCCTTGTCCTATTTGTCCACTCTATTTCAGTAAAGCCTAGAGGTCCTTGACAGTTGTGCTAAGCGCTGTACGGACCGGATAAGAAAAGCGGTCTTCCCTGCCATTGAAGAAGGGAGAAACAAGAGCTGGATGTGAAGAACAGTTGCAGAAAGCATGGCGTGTGCTTTGTGAACGTACTTTTCCTGGTTTTTTTACCTTTATAACGTACACGTGAAAACTTCCCTGTTCTCGTTGCTTCGTTTCTTATTTCTCTCTTGAGTTACAGTTCTCTCTTCCTGCCATTAATGCTTCTGTCTGTATCAAGTAAACACGATGTAGTGAATTAAAGGTTTCATGAACTCAAGCGGGAAACCAGACGTGACAACGGAGGTGGTGTGACTTTGCCTTGGTGAAAATCTGACCCCATTCAGGCCAAAGGCTTTTTTTGGTGTGCCGTTGCTTTTGCAGTGATGCAGCTGGGAAGAGCTCTAAATCAAGTCTTTTTCAAGTATGCCAACAAGCAAAAATGTGTCTCTTAAGTTTTATTCCTTCTGCACCCATGTCCTGATATAAAGACCTTATATAAATCTGAGCAAGTCCTCATTGAATGTGCGTGTGTCAAAAACTATTTGGGTACTAAGTATCCTAAAGATTATTTGGTTGTACGTGTGTTCAGGATGTACATCCTACGTACTTATGGGTGCATCCAAAAATTATTGAAAATGTGGGTACGGCTCTGTGAGATAAGTTGTAAATCAAAGGGAAAGTTTAAAAAAAGTGAATAAATGCAGAAGGTTTGTTTTGATTCCATGTATTTTTTTAAAAAAAGAACTGTTAGGTTTACTGTAATTTTCTAGAAGATACTAACTAATGAAAGGGTCTTTCATGCTTCAATGTGGGCCCAAAACGTGTTGGTTACTGAAGCCCCGTTTAATTGCTTCCTAAACCTGGAAGAATGTTAGCTGCTAGTAATACAGTTCCAGAGATGAGTAAAGTCTTTCAACACTTTTGTTGCCGAAGGTACCTTACTCTTGACAAGGTCCATCTTTTTCTCTGGTTCTTGCAGCCTGTAGGGTGCGCGTATTAGGCATGTAACGTCCTGCATCTCTTGAAGGCTCGTATCGGGAGGAGTCCTGGCAGTACAGCTAACAGAAGAATGCTCTACATTCAGCACAACAGCGGTTGCCACTTTCGCTTAGAACGGGTCCAAGGAGTTGGCATCTGTTCCTTTTATCCGGTATTTCAGTGACTGGAGCGCGTGCACGCTGACCTTGGCAAACTCAGATTGAGTTTTGCCTTCTGGTTTTTCTATTTTGCAGAGCAATGGCCTGGAATAGAAGAGTTTGTTACAGTTTGAGACGTGTCACTCAGAGCAGGGAGGGAGGCAGGTGTGTCACTGTCCTGAAAAGGTGCTTTTGCAGCTGTCTTTATACCTGGAAAAACTGGTTTTGTGACCCAAGGCTCTGAATCCTGAAGTGGCAAAGGAATGACCCCTGAGTTTCTTTATGAACCTTTGCCTCTAACACTACAGCAAAGACTGTGTCTTAAAAGCCAGATGGGACAGAGACGATTTTCACTTAAAAACCATGTTGTTTTTGCACTGTGCTCTGTTTGTTTATTTTTTGTCTACTCCTCAGTTCCTTCTCCTCATGTTTCTCCATTTGCAAATCTCAGCAAGAAAACAAAACCCTAAATGTTTGCCACACTGGGAAGTGACACGTTAGAAATCTAAAACAAAAAATGGCTGCATGGTTTGTTTATCCCCTTTATTAAAGGTGGATTTTCCACTAGAGTACAAAAAATTCCTTTTTTTTTTTAAAAAAAGGTATTTTTAGTGCAAAATGCTGGTTGAGAACTGTGAACCATCGAATGCTTTATTTCCTCAAGTTCAGCGGGAATACTGGGGGAAACAGCTGTAATCTAGAACTCTGAATAACTTACTGTGGCTACTTTATTCTGGGATCTGTCAGAGCCGGGCTGCAGTAATTGAAGCTGAAAGAGCTTAGCCACTGGAACTGCATAAGACAATAGGGGTGAATGTATTTTGACAGAGTATAAGGGTTTGATCAAAGTTCTGTGCGTTATCAAAAGTAATTCCCTGTTGTAACAGGAGATTCCCTGCTGATACACATGTTTTTACCAGATACCGAAGCCTAATTTCTATTATTTTTGCAGGTCGGATGAACTGCTGTTCGACAGCCCATCCTTTAGGAGAAGTAAGTTCAAAGAAATGTCGAGCAAATGTCGCTAATCCTTTTGAATGAGTGGTGCAAGTTCATGAGGTCACTTGTAAAAGTGATGTAATATGCAGAAAACCTCTAATAACTGAACATATGTTGCATGTAAAGCAAGAAGCAAAGTCAACTGAAACACTGACGTGAGATCGAGCGCATGTATTCTGTATCCACATCAAAGGTCTGGACGGAAGGCATTTGAGGCAAGGACATGGAGCTGGTAATGTCTCTCTCTTTCTGGCTGTAGCATCAAACATGAATGCGTTGTGTTCCCATGGTCTGAACTTGAGCCTCTTAAAACGTGCTCAGGCTCGAGGAGATTTAGCATTAATGGCACGGTTGCAAATAATTGGGGGTATTTTGCTTGCTTGCCTGTTTACCCTTGTGATCAAATTTATTACAGTTGCGGATCTGGTGAACATGCGTTTAACGAAATCTCATGTATTCAATACCATTCAATGTTTTTCTTTTTTTTTTTTTCTCCTGAATGGGCTGACAGGTCGCATGCAAAAATTCTGATGCTTGCTGCAGTTGTACTATAATGCGCAAACTCGTTCTGCGTTAGTTAACTCTGCTACGAATCAGCATGCTAGGAATCTGTCATCTTTTTTTTTTTCTTGAACGAAGCGGAACGCATACCCGTTGAGCCTGGTGCTTCATGACGTTCAACCCTTTACCTTTGCTGCTTATAAGTTTTCTCCGTAAACCTGAGCTCGTAATTAGGATGAAAATAACTCGAAAAGGAGTGCAAAGGCCTCTAAGTTAGCTCTGCTTTGGAGGGGCCGTAAGGTGCCACTTAATACCCTGTAGATAAACTAGCATTGATACTCGAAGCAGCGGAGTCTAGCTCTTGGCCTGGGTTAGCAAACCCACTTTTCAGGTCTGCTTAATTTGGGAAAGGGCTGGGCAGTCTCAAGGATGTGGATTCCAGGTTTGAAGGTGGCTCAGTGCATCGTAGCTTTGGGTGTTTGCTTTGCAGTCTTTTCTGCAATGTAAACTCCTCTGTGATTTCCCTGGAGGGAGGGACAAAGCATTGTCTGCTCCTAGAAATAAAATGAGATTACAACGACGGTAGAGATGGGTCCCGTTGTTTGAGTGCGTACGCAGCACGGAACGACTGATTCGTTGCTTGCCTGTGCTGGATGGTAACTATTTTATACCGCTGCAAAATGAGTGTGAGCCCCATGGTTTACGTGCTTCGCTTCTGTATTTATGGCTCTGCCTACGTATCTGAGCTTAGCAGAGCTTCCAATGCCAAAGCTCTGGCATGCAGCCCGGAAAAGCTGCCCGGTCTGGGTAGTGGGTGGACTGGGATCCTTGCTGCCTTGCCCTGTACCCCAGTATCTAGTCACAGTGCGCACTGTACGCGTATGGGCAGAAATGGTGAATGGAGACGGTAATATTCTGCCCTTGCTTAAAATTGAACAGTTTTAGGAGCATATATATGTGTAATGCCTGTCTCTTCAGATGTAATTGGCGGTTTAACTGAGGACCTTTGTACAGTATAGTTTGTAATTTGATTTATTTTGACTGTCAGCCGTGGTGGTCTCTTAGAAAATCACTCTGAAGTAACTCAGAAAGTATTTCTCAGGAAATAAGTCTTTTGATACCTTCAAGGCATCAGTGTTATTCTCCGTGCTCAGGATGAACAAAGAAATAACTTTACGTTCACGGGGTCACTTTCTTTCTTTTTTTTTTTTTTTAAGTGCAGGAAGAGCACAGTGCCTCCAAAATGGCTAAGCATCACCATGTGCGGAATATGTGCTTGGAGAGCAGAGCTTGTCAGCTGTCCCTGAACACATCAGCTGGAATTAAGTGGCTAAGGAGTCAGTAGTGTTAAAATTCAGAGGGGGATGCCAACGTTGGCGTAGAATGATCTCTGGTCCTGGAGCCTTTATGCAAAGTGGACAATGTTCCTCCCCCCTCAATGAGAAGCAGATCCTCCCCTCCCGGCTGTCCCCTGTACTCTCGCTCCTGTTCTTACATTAGTAGCACGGGCCGGGCAGTGAAAACTTCATTTCCCATAATATCTTCCAGGAAATCCGTGGGATTATCACCACCTGTTACCGCTGTGCAGCACTCGGATGCTGTTCTGCTCTTGTGAGGCAAGATAGAAAATAAATGCAAATGTGAATGACAGCGGCGGGAGCGGCTGCTGCAAGAAGGGAGCCTTGCAGGTCAGGTTTCCTGCCTCGGGATCCCTGTCCGGATATCTCGGGACTCTACACTTCAGTCCGTGTTCTTCCACTGTTTATTTTTCCCCCTTCATCTTTCTGTAGCTTTTCTGATCTCTCTGTGCCTCGCTAAGCTTTTTTTTTTTCTCTCTCGTTTTCAAATTGTTTTCATACCGAAAAACCAAAACCCACCAAACAAACAAACAACAAATTGAATTAATTGTAACAGATCTGAAGGTGCAGACTCTGATACCGGTGAGGCATACACCGTGGGTGGGATGCAGTTGCCTAAGCCCTGCCGGGCTCTGGAAGATGCCCCGGGGCAACTTGCTTGGGCCTGCGTTTGCCCAGAAGGGCACGAGCTCCTGTCTCATTTGTCAGCCTGGTGGAGACGTTTTCACATGCCCCCGGGCAGCCGAAATGCTGCTGGACGCCCACGTTTACGCAACTGCATCTCGCCCGCAATGAGGCGTCGCGCCCCGTGCAAAGGTTTGAGAGGAAGTTTCCTGACGAGTTTTCTTGGCAGAAAACTGGGGGTTTATCGACTCTTGTGTGTGGCGTGTGCCTTTCCTGTGGGCAGAATTCCCGACGAAAGCTCGGTGGTTCAGCTCACGGCACGCGCCCACCCTGCCGGAGGGGGAAGAAACATTTTTCCCAACCGCTTTCGCAGCAGCAGCAGCACCGAACACCGGCAACTCCCGTGCTCTGTTGTGCGTTATCGCCACTTGTGAAACCTTGCACTTATAATGGAATAATGTGCTGTGTGGAGGGTGGTTTCCACTGCTTGCGAATCCTCCTTTTTGCCAGAAAAAAAACCCCAAAGTGGGAACAATTAGCAGAATAGCAAGCAATAGCAGGAATGTTTTGTCTTCCTATCATGAATCCGAATTGTTACAATAGGAGTTCATCTGGAAATTGAATAATTGCGTCTTGTTTTCTTAGTGATCTTAGAGCAAGTCACAAGGAGGTAAAGACGACTTGAATGTTTTAAAACAAAAGAGAATATATTCCTAGAAGAATGCGGTTGCTGTTCTGGCCCTTCCCTTTTGTTCTCTGCCTTGCCTCGTGCAATCTTTGTGGAGAGTGCATAAGGATTTGTTTAGAAATGCAGCCCTCGCTCCTGTGATCGTCTCCGCCTGGGGGCCGAGGTCTGTCTGTCTATCGTTTTTGCTGGACGAGGGTATTAATTTTTGAAAAGATCTGGGTAACAGACAGCTTGTACGTTTCTGATATCTCTTAATGTGGTTATGGTGGCTCGTGCTTCCCCCCTGTCGCTGAGGAGGGGATTTTCAAAAGCGCTCTGTTGCCCAGACTCTCTTCCTATTGAAGACATCGGGGGGGGCTCTCCTGGGTGTAATGGAAAGTTGAGAATTGGACAATAATAATCAGTCTTTTTAAAAATCTCACAGTCCATAATTGTTTTTAGACAGCATGCAGGGTAGTTGAAAGGAAACGTTGGTATAGACGTAGCCTGTTGGTAGCTGCTGAGAAAACAGGCGTGCCTGAATTCTGCACTGAGAAATGTAGGTACTGGTGTGTGCTGACCAAAAGGATTGCGTGACGATTTTTGTTGCTGGGCAAGAATGGAGGGAAAAGGGAAACCAAGAGTAGAACAGATGCTGAGAACGTAGATTAAAAACAGATTAAAATTACTCTTTGTTTTGTTTACGTATCTACAGGTATTCTTGATTTTCAGTTTTCTCTTGTTGTTATCCTATTATAACCCTCCCAGATTTTGCTATGACTTATTCCACGGGATGCTTAAAGGAGTATCGTGCATGTTTGAAAAATATTGGTATAACTTACACAATACAGGAATAAAGGGCGTTGGTGGGGGATGTCCGCCTAAGTCATCTAGAACAGGTAAAGTACAGAAAAGATCGGAAAATGGATTTTTGTGTTTCCTCTCAGTCGCATCGTAATAGCTATGACGTTGATGGTAGCTGTTCTGGTTGCCTGAAGATCACGCTAGCAATGTTTTATCTGTAGCGTAAAACATAACGTGGGCATATTATGTGTAAGTAGCGCCTGTCCCCAAGGAGAAGTTAAAAGGAGAGGACGTTGACGTCCTTGAAGCACACACGGGTTTTGCTGAGAGGGACGGGGTTTCTATCCATCTGTTATATCAGCGCAGCGCAACTGAAATTTAGTTAGGAAAGCTATAGCTGGAAATCCCTGGTTATGGCTTCCTGTTTTATCTGTTTTGGGATTAGTGTAATCAGAGGAATTATCAAATTGTCTCGGACGGTGCCAATATTGAAGTATTTCTCCCACAGCTATTCTGGTATCATCAGCATTTGTCAGTGACAGTTTCTCTTTGACACAATATTACGTTTCTAGCTTATCTGGGCTTTTTCCCGAGCCTCTCTATATACGTAACAATATATATCTCATCTGTTTCATTCCTATTATTTTGTTAAGAAAATGGGATATATATCAGTCTGTATCGGTAGATTTCCTAGTAAAAGGAGAAGGGGAGGAGTTTTGCTTTTGTCAGCACTGGGTCTACAGATGTTTTTATTAATCAAGTTACTCTTGCAGGAATGCTTTTTTTTTTTCTTTATCTGCTGCCTTGAAAGGGAGGGAGAAGTGATGCTGAATTTGAGACTTTGCTCGGTCACGTTTATCTTGTAAAAAGTTTCTGCACTTGATTGGACGTCGCTGTGACAAATGCGAATAAAAGTGGGAGAGATAATTACTACTTTGCAATAATGAAAAATGTAACTGCAGAGTCAGTGCTACTGGCTAAATAAGCCAAAAGGGAGCCAGAAAAAATGTGCTAATGCTGCAGAGTTTGGTTCTGGATGCCAAAATTGAATTTGATCTTCCCCATTGGTATTCTGGTAGAGTATTCTAATCCTGTCTCATTTCAGAGAGAACTGTGGCGTTTTGATTTATTTTTGGTACACAATCTACATTTCCCTAAGCTAAGCAGAGTTTCTGGGGAGGGATGCAAGGTCCTTGGGGGAGGACATTGTTCCCAGGTCCCAGACTGCTCTTCTGCTTACAAAAATGAGCAAGGCATGCCCTGGCACCTGGGTCTTTTTTTCATTAGGCTTTATGCCAGTAAAATATTAGCTCTGTTGGGGACAGGTTGGGATCCACATCTGACCACCTCCAGCCCCAGCTATAGGTCCTTGCTTAGGTTTCCAAAACCTGTCGTATCTGACTGAAACCTGGAGCTGTTTAACGCAAAAGCTGTCGGGATCGTCCTCACTGTAATGTGGCCAAGCTGGGAAGTGGAGAACTGGTTCTCCATCTTCTCTCGTCGCCTGTCTCCTGGACGGCTTGCTCTGGGGAGTCCCTGGGGTCCCACCTGGGATTCGAAGCTTACTTGCTGTGGTGAAAGCTCTGTCTGTTAGCAGTGGTGGCGGTCTCTGGGAATCATGCCGTTGTGCTCACGAGGGCTGTTTCTTCCTTGCAGTTAATCGCGGTGAAGCGAATTAAGTACTAAAGCAGAGCTCAGCAAGGAAACGCATGCCTTTTAAAAATGAACAGAACATTCGCTCGTTATTTGTAATGATCCACTGTGAGAACTCTTTTGAAAAAGTTCAATTAAAAATCCTCATATCTTAGAACCGTGCAAGTCATGGCTCTCGTGATGAGTTGTGGGCGTAGAGCATATTTGGAATGGGATTGTTGTGACAAGTGTGACTTGCAAGGCAACAGAGTGACCAACATTTGGGAAAACAGTTTTTTGGCATTCTTTGACCCTGAACTAATTTGGACACTTCCAGGGACTGCAGACCTACTGGTGCTGACCACAGGTGGCTCAGAATACTCTCAGGAGAGCGTGAAGTAAAAAGGGAGTCGGATAATTGCGTTCATGCTCTTGGCCTCGAAGTCCAGAGTTGCTATGGGCTGCCAAGCGGTGCAAAGAAAATAGCTGACCGCAGTGGATATGTGGCAGTAACGAGGTGAAGCTGCACTGCCCTTCGCAGAATTGACAAGAGAGTGTTTTCCAGTCTAAATCACGTGCTTCGGAGTAAATGAAAAGTCAGAGTGTCCTTTAAAAGTCCGCTAAAAATGTTGTTAATTCAACTACTTAGCTGGGATTGAACAAGCCGCACGAATCTGGGAAAGACTGTCTGTACTTTATTCGGTTATGTTTAAAAGTTTATGCTTCCTCTCATTTGTTTTGGTCACTTTGTTGTTGAATATATTGAAGAAAGAAATAGGAACTGTGTGCAATTGGAAGCATTTCCAGGTGGGGGTTCTGTGTTCCTAGTGGGAATAGGCCCTGTGGGCTGTTTGTGAGAAGGGATATGTCCCAATATAGGGAAATAAAGAGCATACCTATACCTGTGCCTTGAAAGTCCAGTTAGCGCAGGCGCTCACCGTAAATGCCCAGAATACACCTGCAGGAGTGGGATGCGCTCGGAAAGTGATGCTTCGTCACTGTCACGTATCATTACTGCTGGTGCCTCCCTCCACATAAAATTTTCGAGGAGGCAGGGAACGCGGAGTGACAGTATGCTGAGGCAGGTCTTGCCGCCTCTCAAGCCACGTGGCAAGATTTCTGCGGGAGAATTGATCTGTTTTGCTTCTAATCTTATATATGTGGAGCTGGGAAACACATATAAAGGGTGTTAGAGAACACAGCATCAAAAGAAAACCCTGATGTGTTGGCTCTACAAGCTTCCTCTAGGGGATTTTACAGACACCATAGCTTCATATCTCATTGCACACGTCTAAATAAATATTAAAGACAATGATTTTGCGTAAGAAATGCTACGGTACAACAGCAAGAGTATTAATTTATTCGCCCCTGGCAAAAGCATTTCCTGGCTGTAGACATCATCTCCTATTATTTATTATAGTGTCTTGACTTTTTTGAGTATTGTTTATCCAACGGTATTTACACAGAAGCTCGTTTGTGAGAGGTTTTAACATTTTTAGAGGTTGAACTACGTGCAAATTATTTCAGAAAATGAGGGCAAGACGCACAGATCAAAACTGGCTGTAAACTGCTGCTGAATTCGCAACGGGGAGTTGGACTTACACGGGTTTTAATACCTCAGATTCCTTCCCAATCCTTTTCTTTCCCCTGTAGCAATATCCAGCAAAAACACATCTTATTTCCCCTTGCTGAGACAGACCCAAGCATTTCCCTTTCTTTGAGGACATCCAAATTCCCTTAGGCAGACCCAGGAATGCATAACGAAAAATAAGATAGCTGCAAGGGTAATTCTGCATTCGTAACCAGTTCGGGAAATTAGAGGCAAATATAAAATGTCCTCTGAGTGTAAAAACTTAGTCAGTAGGGTAGGGATTTGCACCTATATATATTTGATGGGTAAACCTTTGGTTTGCACCTCATATATGCATACTGTAAAAAAAACAGGTATTTTTCCATCTTGTCTTGCAACAGATACTGCTCTACGGAGATGGCGAATGAATAAATCTCAGATTCTCTCATCAGAAAGAGAATTCTTGGATATTTTTCTGCTCCCTCAAGAAAAAAGGAGGCATTCTCATTCCTGCCTTGAATATCCTGTGAAAGGAAAAGGGGTAATGTTTCTAGGGTGTGTAAGTTCTCATTTTGTTATGGAAAACATTGGGGGCCTTGCTCTGTTCTCTAGCTATGTCCGTTCTGCTAGCAAATCCCAGAACCTCCCTTAAATGCTTGCAGAAATTAACCTTGTGGCCTGCCCTCCCACGTTTCCCTCTGGAGGTCAGACGGCTGCAGGATGGGTGTTTAGGTAGGGAAGAAGAAGGGCTGCCAGAAGCGCAGCTGTGCAGATATCCTGTGCCCACGTGTCCAGAACACTTCAAACAGCACACCCAGGGTGTGCCAGGGTTGGTTCAAGATGGACCAAAAATAGTTCACACCGTTTCTAGTGAGGATTGCCAGCCTGGGCAGACATCGGATGTTATCCTGATGGGGATGCAGCTGGTCATTGATCATAATTTGTCCCAGTTTTCAAGGTCAAACAATCAAATCCAAAAATCTTGTGGGATGACATCAGCAAAAATCGGTTTTGTTGTTGGTTTTTCATCATGTTATTTGTGCTTTCTACTTCTGGTCTAAGCGGCAGATAAAGAGGCTTAACAAGCCATGGAGAAACCTGCCATTAAGAGTTTTGGTATTGATCTGATATAAATGAATCTCTTCCTATAGCTAGTTTATTTATGAATGAGAGAGTATCCACAGAGGTAAAAAGTAGGGAAAACTTTAAAATGCCAAGATCGCCATTTTGTGCACAGAAAGAGCTAATGAGGGTCTTCCTCAGTCTTGTTTGTCTGTCCAGGTTTTGAGGGAGGGTTGATTTTTCATCAGTTTGTCTGTAACCTTGAAGAGCCATGGCGACAAAGATTCTAAGGCCATCTAGAAAGTCATTCAAACCCCAGGGCAGTGTTTGTTCTGTCTCTAACAAAGGCCGAGATATTGGATTATAACATAGTCGCTGCCATAAATTTAGCGTTTCCTCTCTTTAAAACCGTCAATTTAGGTCATGCTGCCGTTGTGTTCCTTCAAAAGTCTTCACAACTGAAACCCTTCCAGAAGGCGAAAAATTAAATTTCCTGCCTGAGAAGTACTAAAAGATAAAATCTGCCTTGTTTCCTGTTTCTCTTAAAAAAATAAATAATCCTAGCATCGGATAAAATATGCCAACTGCGTTTTAGTAATATTTGCAGCGGGAACCGTTAAGCGAAAGTTTTAATTCATCAGCCTCTGATGAATTCTTTTGGTGTTCTGGATGTTATTTTAGAAACAGCATTGTATATCAGATTAAAAAGAAAAGTTGTTGCGATGACGAGAAATGCATGTGCAAATGCAAGGGATTCCGACTTTCTAACTCCAGGCGTGCTCCTGTTGCCTCGTCGTTCCCTGTGTTCCTCCTTGGCTGATGTGATGAACAAGCTTTCTGAGAATGGAAGATGTCTCCCCTGTATTAAAGCCCCGTCCGAAGTAGATGCACTGCAATGACTCTGTAATTAGTCGCAAACTGGAGAGTTTTTGTCTTTTCGCTCTGGAATTGTAATTCTTGGCTGTGTGCCGAATTGCTCCGTTGTGTAAGACGCGTGTCGTGAAGGTGATGTTCTCTTTCCGGCAAGTTTGCAGCTTCAAATGATAGGGCAGAAGCGGAGGTGTGAAATAGCATCACAAAATGAGTCAAAGAATGATAAAAAGATTCCGTTACCAAATCTGATGTAGGCTTGCACGCAAAGTGAAAAGTTTTTGGTTTGTTTTTGTTTTTCCCCAGAGCTGAGAAGATTTTCTAACAATATTTCTTTTAGTTGCGATTTTGTGAAGCAGATGCGTAAAGGAGATAAATTAATACTGGAAACAATTAGCGAACGTAACGCTTCAGCAAGGGCGACTGTGGGAGAAAGACTGTTTTTTTTTATGACAGCGATATTCCTGAAATACAGTAGGTGCGGTTATTTTTGTGTTTGGCAGTTATTAACACTTCTGAAGTGGTTGAAGCGACAGGCTCGGCTTTAGTGTAACGTGCACTTTGAAATGATAGTGTGTTGTCATCCTGTTGTTCGGGGATGAATATTTGCACGTTTTCTTGGACTTGGTCCAGCCATTTATCAAGGAGGTGCTCTTGTAGGCTGTGGAAAACCCCAGAAAAATGTCTTGGCCGGGTTTACTCAGCCAAACTGAAATAAACCTTCAATTCAAAGATATGATACATGCTATTCCTGTTTTGAAACCGTACCTTCACCGCACGTGACCTTGCTTGTTTGATGATTTGGCGCAGTGCCACAGCATAATTCGACGATCCGCTGAAAATCGTGATTCTTTCATGTGGAAAACAATAAAAAGCGTATGGTATCAATTATGCTTCACTATTTCTCTGCGAATTCAAGCACCAGAAATAAAAAACACTGTCTGAAGGCTTTGAATTGCCATTAACCGGAAACAGTTGGTATAAATTATTTTTACTGAAACTGCTCTACCAGTCCTGGGTAATAAAAGAAAAAAAATAACACTGGCATTTGATTGACTTCAGAGGTGCAAAATATGTCATGCTCAGAGGGAGCATAAAATTCCAGGTCGGGCAGTGGAATCATTTTATTGAATACCGTGTTTGTCATGGAGAAACTTGGAAGAATGAGTTTGCTGTTACCTTAATTTCTACTGCGTCTCTACTGAATGTGGGGTTCTGTGTGATCAAATATCCTGGCTAACGAATACGATGAGTAGCTGCAGGTGAAAGTAGGAGTAAGAAAGGAGGCTTCTAAAATAATAAGGCTTTTGATGGAAATTGAAGCTGAGTTATACAAAGAAACAGGTTTACTAACAATGTATTTCTAAAGCATGGCTTGGATCTGGGTTTTAGAAACTTCAGAGCCGTGGGTATTTTGGCGCCTTACTGTCCCAGTGAGCGCTGTCGTTATAACTGACCTTACAAAGTCAATTAACTATGCGAAGGAGGGGGGCTTGTGTTTCTTTGTTCTTTAGCTAAAGATAAATTACTCTGCAGAATCTAGAGGAGTTCTGATGCGGCAACATCTCCAGTCAGTTGCGATCAAACTTATATTACACTGTGTTTGTCTTCATGCTCAAGATTTATCTCGATTGCTTTCTACCACATTTGGTACATAGCATTTTTTCTACAGTTTCTGTAATAGGAACAACTCTATAAAAGTGGCAGTGCGTACTCAAATAGAAACTTAAACTGAGCTGATAGTAGCTCTCGGATGGAGCTGAAACACAACGCATCTGGAATTATTATGGTAAAGCAATGCGCAAGTCAATAAAATGCTTGTTAATCAGAAACTACGTGATACTACTCTTATCCGTGTTAAATATGACTTAAATCAATAGAGTTGCTCGTGTAATTAAAACATCACCTAGCATTAGGAGTTTATGTGCCTACTGATTTACAGTGTAGGTTTATTAGGTAATACTTATTACCTTTTGTTTTTATTCTAGAACTGGAGTTGCGTGAAACGGAGAACAGAATTTGGCCTTCAAACTCAGTATAAGTCTTAACTGAACGGGTTAGCAAAGGATGCGAATAAATCAGTGCGTGAGAATGGCTGAAGTTCAGAAACAAGAGTAGAATTGCAGAATCGTGAAAAGAGCAATGGGGAGAAAGGAAACAATATTAGACTGAAGCTTTTCAACTGTGGATAAAGTCTGCCTGGTGACTGATACCTGTAGGAGTTGAGAAATTTGCTGTAGATTAAAAATAAACAAATAAAAAACCCCCTAAAAAAAGCAGGTGGGGGTGATGAAAAGAAGCCAGTAAATCCCTGAAAACTCCGGATGGGCCTCTTGTGGGCTTCTGTTAGCATTTGTTGACAAGTAAGACTCCACTTGCATGTCTCCTGCACTGCAGTTAGGATCATTACTGTGTTAAAATAGGCTATGTTCTAAAGCCAGGATGAGAGTAGTGGTAGCACTGGGAAACATAAGTGGACAAAAGAACGGTGTCCAATGCGTTTGCGATAGAAGATTATAATAAATATATCTTCTTTTTTTGCAGAAGGTCTTGTAGGAGCCGTGGGCACACAAGAAGAAAGAGATCCCATCTAGGAGTTCGATAAAGATTCATTGAGTGGCCCTGCGTGCTACCAGATTCCTTTAAAACCAGCTGATTTTCAAGGTCCTGCTCATCGATTTAACGGAGTAGTCAATATTCTGTGTGCTGATAAAATACTGTGCCGGTGGCGAGGTGCTGGCAGTAGCGTAGCCTGATTATTTTTATTTTTTTTTTTTTTTTAGTTCAGGCAGAGGCGCAAAGGTCCTTTGGTTTAGGGTCTCTGTGTGTATCCTTTTCCTGATATATGACCTCGTGAGCTGACCTGCATAATCCTGGAAGCTGATGTTGGTGGTAGGAGCCTGGATCTCTTCCTCAAAGCTGCAGATCTGTCAGCCCATGTCCTTTTGTTTGACCCTTGACGCTGGCTGTAAGTGTGGTCTGTTATCTGGGGTGTGTGGTCGCTGGGGACTTGGCCCGCGGCTGCCCGAATTGCACCAGTTTTGCCTGATGTCACTCCCAGTAATTTGTGACTTGAATGCTGACAAACAAAGCACCTTCCCGCTGATTTCTTCTGCAACTTTTACTCCCTTTTAAACTGTGAAGAAGAGATCAGATCCTGGCAAAATGGGGACTTCTGGAACTGTGCCCATAGCATTTAGTTCTGGTTATTTGAAGGGTGGGCGCGTCGTCACTCCCAGCACTTACATCTGAAGCAAATTCAGGCAATGCTCATCTGAACTATGATCCTGAGGTCTTATACTTGCCTGCTTGCCCAACCAGTTATTTCTGGGCATGCCCAAGAACAGAAAGGGCACAGGTAACTCCCCTGAGAGCAGTCCTGCTCCCTAATGTCCCCTATTTGGGCCACTTAACCCCTATGCCTGTCTGAGTCACCAGCAGGAGTATTGCCCTAAAATGCTTTCACTCAGTAGGGCAATCATCAAGGTCTAAAGACCTTCCATCATCCCTCTTCTGAGAGATGAGTGACAGTGGTCTGATGGGAAATAGAGTTTTCTCTTTAAGGTATTTGGTGATAGAGAAATTTCATTAAAATAACTGTAAATTGCACCTATTTTCCGCAAATAGTTTTAGCCTCAGTACTGGTGGCCCAATATACAAATGCTTTCCTCAACATAGCCAAATTCAGTGATATTGAGAAAATCGTACGTATTTGGAAAAGATTAGGATTTATTTTTATGAAATAGCATCTGATAATTAAACTGCCATATTTTTTCCAGGCTTCTTTCCTTACAGAGACTGATGACTATTACTACAAATATCCCACAGAGTATTCAATTATGCTGGAAGGAGGGTGAAAACGACATGCCAGAAGCTCCACAAGAGAGATGATGCACGTTATTCTAATTTTATGAGGTTGTAGATCTTGGGAAAGGAGAGATTTATAATGCCACTCCCTAGAATAATTAAGGACGTGTGTGTCTGATTTATGTATATGTAGTGGGAAGATGGGGTGATTTTACTGAAAATACCACAGAAAACAGAATCTCTGAATAAAAATGGTCTGCACGATCTGTGTTTTCTCAAGATGCCTCGCAAAACTTCATCTTCTACGCTAGGCATGAGATAAAAGCTTATTCTTCAAATTGAAAAGTATTTTTCTTTGATAGTCAGCCACTGATTTCTCTTTTGTTCACAGTGATTTGCAGGGAGCTACAGAGACGTGTATCCAGTGAAAAGCCCCCCCGATCAGCCATCAACGTAACGTTTTGTAAATGTTGCCTTCCGCATGGTAACGGAAATTAGGTAGTGTTTCTTTACTTCAGACTAAGCGTTGGCGTGATTCAGCAGGTCAGTTAAGTGTATGCTCGCTGGTAGTTCATAAATGCTATTGAAATAACTTACCTTCTTTTTTTGGTTTTGTTTTTTTTTTTTTTGAGACAAAAATCTCTGTCTTTGGGGGAATTAGGACTTTGACGACTCAGGAGCAGAGAACAGGGTCAGGCTTATATATGGTGCTGACTTGAGGTCGGACAACTGTATGCACGCAGATCTTGCGTCAGAGTTTAGTACGGCACGTTATTTTTCAATATTTTTTGAGGCCAGATCTTGTCACTTTTTCCCCTCCAATAACAACGCAAGATTTGGTCTTCAGATGAGTATGTGGGCGGTGAAATAGTTCAAGTGATTGGAATTAAGTATATTTTTTGTATTCTTTAGGTTGCTTTCCTTTGCTAATTCACTTTGCACTTGTTCCGAGAGCACGTAGGGGAAAGTAAGCCCTCATTAAGAATAAAATGCAGTTCCTAGGGGAAATGATAGATAAAATTCGGCTGGTTTCAAGAGAAAGTGCAGGGACAGTAAATTTATACTCCTTGTTCTCATAACTGTTAACGCATCGGGCTGTGTTGTAGGATTGATGAGACTGTCTGATCTGGCAATGTTTTCGAGGGGAAAAACAGGTCTTAAGGTTTTTTCTTTTTTGTTTTGTTTTTTTTTTTTTTTCTCAAGTCTTCTCCCTTTTCTCTAGTAAATTCTGGATTTGACTCTGATCTCCCTTCCGGTTGTTTTCGACTAGGGAAACTCTAGTGATGTTGAATAATATTATTTTGTTTTAATACGGGATTCAATCAGAAAATAAAAACAACGCCATTCCCATTGTTTGTACTCGGGGTAAATATCGGGAGTGCAGGTCTGGTTTTGGCTCTTTGTATGCAGCGTTAACGGACTGTGTATTAATTCAGAGTTTCTAAAAGATGCGAAAACTGGCTTCATTGCCTGATTCACAGTTCCTTGATATTAGTGGTGCTGCTCCCACTCATTTGACCTTTTGTCCCTCATAATTATTGCTAATCCAGTAGCCGGGGCTTAAAGTGTGGAAGTAACCAACAATCTGGTGTTCGGTGTTTTTTTTTTTTTGTTGTGTTCCCCCCCACTCCCCCAAGACAAAAGGAAAGAAACATCCAAAAGTTTTTTTTTTATTAGCTAGCAATGAGAGAGCGAAGGAATTAAAACTATGTGTATGGGTATCTATATATAAATATGAAAACGCAGCACCTGAAGAGTCAGTTGTTTCTAAAAGTAATTTAGTTTGTATGCTAATAACTTTTCAATGCCCTGTTTGTCTTCTAAAGCAACAATCTGTAGCTGGCAGATACAGATTATGGTAGCGTAGCTAAGGCTTAAAAAGCGAATCACAGTTAAACAAGAAAAAGTAAATGTGTCTTCGGAAGTTCGTTTTGTTACATGCTTCTCTAAAGAAAGAAAGCATCGGTAAATATCTCTTGGATACGTGATGTGACACCGTCAGGTTTTATTCTTTTTATGGTTCTCTAGTGGTCTGACTTTTTGTTCCTGCACACTGGATGAAATCTTATGGCTGCCGTTGCCTACATAGTTATTACTGATTTCCGATTAAGTTTTCTACTCCTAATATTTTTAACAGAAAAGGAAATAGACTATGTGAAAAACTATGTCCCTTGAAATCCAGTTAAATCATACAGACGTTCTGTTTTATCCATATGGATGTACCGGTCTGGCCACCGGCATAAGTCACCTCCTGCATATAAGGCATTTGTTCAATGATAGCTAATTTCCTTCTTACTGCAAATAGCTCTGAGCCTCTCTCTTTCTCTCTTGCCAGATCTGGTCATCCACTGGGGGATGAAGAGAAATTAAGTGGACTCTAAAGATAGTATTTTTATGATGATGTGCTTGTGTAAGAAGTATTGTGTTGTTTCTTGAGGCTTTTCTTCAACCTGAGGCTAATCTCAGTGTTTCACTTCAAATTTGTGCTCTCAAAGTCACTGGTGGCCTCTGCCAGAAAGAGAAACAGACTTGTGCATCTGGTCATCTTCCTGGTAGCACACAGGCAACGTTACCACCAGGTATTCAAGACAGACTTGGGACCCTCAAATTCTTATATCAAGACTGCAACTGAAGACTTTTTTTTTAATCACCTTTCTGTTTCCAGGGTTAATGCATGTGTTCACAAAATGAACAGCAGCACCACATTATTCCAAAGTAAAGTTTGTATAAAGTCATGTCAAATGCCCATGTATATACTCTGTATTTCAGTATGGCAGAGAAAGAGCTTGTCTCCTCCAAGCCCCAGCAGTCTAGCTCTTCTCGCAATCGTGCAAATAAGGAAAAGCAGCAGTTAGAAATGTTTTGCGGAAAGCAAACCAGTAGTTTGCTTATCAGGAAGAAATTGTTGTTACGGGGTCTCAGGACAGCCATGCGTACGAGGAGGAGGCCTCTGTACAACTTGGAACCAGGACACGTGCCCGCCTTCATCCAGCTCTGGGTATGAAACAAGGACACCAAGAAACTGGTAAGTACCTATTTTGCTGCTTGTGCCAAGTTATGTACAAGCTTTTTTCTGCCTGGTGGTATTCCCCCCCCCCCCCCCTTTTCGGAGTAAGTTTCTTCTAATGGTTGCAGGGGGCAGAGCGCTTTTCTAAGCTTGTATTCTTCTGTGTCCTGGGACATCAAAAGGAAATATTTGGAGTGGGGGAGAGAACCGAAGAGAGACAGGAATGCTGTGCGAGTAGGATGAGGTTATTCCGCGCGATTTCTTTGGGAGAGAGAAAATACTAAGAAGGGCGGTACTTGGGGGGCTGTCAGTGCTGTACAAACGCATGCTCGTGGGAAAGAAGGAAAAGGCATCTCTCATTGAATAGTCTCATAAAACAAGTCTGTCTCATTCCCCTTTCTTTATTTTTTTTGTATCAGTCCAAGTATATTTGGACAGCTTGAGTTAAATTCTGTTTTCTAGCTGGAACAGTACAGCTAAATCCTTGTATACTATGAATTGGCACCACTGCACTGAACTCAAGAAAGCTTTGTTGATTTACATCAGCTGTTGCGTTTTTCTTAACTAGAAAAAAAGTATAATGTAATGCCCAGATGTAGGGCATCTGTAGATGTCCAGATTCAAAGTTTTTTGAGTCAGTTCTTTAGCTGGCTTGTTTGGGTGACTGAAATATCCTGAAAAGTATATTAGAAAAAAAACCCTAAAAATCTCATGAATTAAAATGAATATAGCACTCTGGGTGTTTCCGATTGGGCTGTGTGCTGTGCCACGGTAATCCTAAGGAATGCTTGCTTCATATCTGTGTTCTCAACGTTCTTATATTTAGTATGGCTCCTGTTTGGGGAAGGATTATTTATGCCCAATCTTGCGTAGAGAAGCTGTGGGATATTTACAGACGAGTGGTGTTTAAACTGCGGTTATACACTGCATCAGCTATGGTACTGATGATGCGAGAAGATGCGAACCATTGGAAATGAGGTTCACAGCTTCATGGGGTTTCCTCAACAGGCCGAAAGAACCACCCCTGATTGACTGGTTGATGCGTGCTGAAGCTCACGCCGGGGCAGACGTTGAGTTACCTGCCACAGTGCTGTTTTGGCCAGAAGCTCAGAGGAGCAGACTTTGAGGAAAGCATCTGTAAGAGGCGGTGACCCCACACACCCCCAGAGCAGAACTTGAGGGAAACCAGAAGCTGTTGGCCTTGAACAAAATGAATGTAATTGGTCTCATCTTGGGAGGAAGAACTGTTTTCGCAGGCATGTTTCCTCCTCAGCTTGGCAAAGATCGGTATGTTATGGTAAAACTGGGAAGGCCATGGGCTGCCTGTGGGCTGTTGCCCATCTTTCATATGATCCGTCTTCGGTACCACAACATTTTTTCTTCACAAGATAGCAGGGTTGCAAATAGGATTTTTTTTTCCTGACACTAAAATGGTTCCACATTCTCTCTCCAGGACAAGTTACCTCTTGAGCCAAGAAAGCTTCAGTTTGGGTGCACGGAGCCAGGCACACACTGCGTTTGGCCGCGTTTGCTAGGATTTGGCATTTATGTTTCCGTCTGACTCTTTGCCTCCAGTTGTAGCTTTTCCTATTCTCACATTTGCATGTGAAAGCTACTCTGGGTCTTTTGCTGGTATCCTGCACCTTAGGTGGTTTTATAATGGCCTAAAAAGGTATAAAATAGTCTTCTTGGCATAACAGATCATCCAAACTATGCTACCAGAGCTGACCCACCAGTGACAGCTGTGCAGGAGGTCTTTGTGGCTTTACGTGTTTAGCCATAACTTCAGATCGTCTTTGTTTCTCTGCTCCTTAGAGAAAGGGATGTGGATTGCAATGTCTTGTCGCTGATTCCCTCTTCTGAAAGGTTCCCAGGAGTAAGCGAAGACAAAGGAGAAGGATGGGCTTGTGTGGAGAGGAATGGCGTGAAAAGTGTTGTGAAAGGATGGAAGCAGAGTGCTGGAGAAGGCTTTGATTTAACATGCCAGTCAGTTAAGAATTTGAAATTTCGACCTCTTTTTTTATTCCCCAGAGTGAAAGGTTGAAAAGGAGAGGTTTAACTTTCCATTAAACAAAAGTTTTAAGCATAACGATCTACATCTGAGAGCCGGCATTGGGTTGGAGAACAGGACTCTCAGCCTTCCAGGCCAGTAAGAGCCTGCTGTGCCCACAGAGGTAGTGAAGGATGCGCGACTGCATCCCTTATCGATAAGCGTGGGTTGTCTGCTCCTCAGGATACAAAGCAGAAGGTGAATATCAAAGAGGTAGCGTTGAAAAAAGCAATCCAAAAGACTGCTTCTAGGGACCTTGTGAAGTGAAGGTTAATACTGCTGTTGAAGACAAGTCCTCCTGGCAGGTGGCTTGGACTGCATTCGTTTATCTGACAGTAGAACTGGCAGAGGAGAACAGCTTTGGGGGACAACAAGAGTTTTGGGACACTGTGCAGAGCTTTGTCCATCTGATTTACAGCTGTTCTCTCTCTCTCTCTCGCTCTCTCCCTTAAAAGAAAAAGGAAAAAAGGCTCATTTACCCAGAAGCTTGGAAAATAGCTCACGATTACTAGTCATGCAAGAAAGGGGATCAAAATAGGTGTAGGGATTATTGGTCAGCTGGAGTCTCAAAATTCAAGAAAAAGTTTGGCTTGCATTTTAAGTAAGGCTTCTTCTTATTTTAACTCCGCGATGCCCTTGTTCCCCGTTTATTTTGGCAAGTTGCTAATTAGTAATAGGATTCTTGTCTGTGGCGGTTTATATAAAGTATCCTGCGTTCTTGAGTGCCCAAAACTCTCCCTGGCTTTAATGCGGGCTTGTGTTACACTTGCAATTCATGATTGATCTTCATTTTAGGCATCTATATTTAGTTGTTCTAAGGCACTGTTGGGGGAAAAAGGATCTACCCCAATAATACATCCCCAAAGAATGCTGGTGGTGTCAAACGCTGTGTTTATCGAATAATTTAGCACAGTGGCCGAGTAAATCAACGCTGGGCATAAAAACCCTGCAGTTCTTGTAAAAGTATATGTTACGCTAATTACCAAGATGATACGTTTCATCTCTGTGCCCTCCTTCTGACTCGAATGTTACAAGCGTATCTGTTAGTTGTTGCATTTAGAAACTAGGGGGAAATAAAAGGTCACACGTAACACTGGGTCTCATGACTGTGTTAAGCCAGCCGCAAAAATCGAATGTATTTACAGATTAAGTATCAGGGGAAAGCAGCTCTTAAAATACGTTGGCAGCGATAAATTCCACTCTCCGGGTTTAAAAATGCACATTGTATTCCAGACTGGCAGAGTGACTCACGCTCATCGTTGAACGATAAATGGGATAGATGTGTGGACTCCTGAAACGTACACCACGCTGTGACAAAATGCCCCTGCACCGCTGTTAAATGAAAAAGAATAAGCTTTCTAAGAGCTGGATGCGAAAATGCCATTTTTGAAAATCAATGAGACAATGGCAATAAAAATGCCATTATAATTTGAATCAAATCGGGGTCCTACAGCAAAAGTGATATATTCAAACTCTTGGTTTTTTAGTCCTTATCTGTATAAAGTAATTCCAGGCTGGAAAATGGCAAATATTAGTGTTAATTGTAAACAGATAAAGTAAGCTGGAACACTTCATTGGAAGTTATACCCATGTTGGAATATATCCTTTTCATGTTATGTGCCATATTACGGAAAGAGAGAACATAATTAGATCTATACTTTTACACCCAAGTGACTTCTACAAATCAAAATGTACTCACAGAATGACGCTGACATGATTTATTCCTGTGCAGAACTGCTCATGGACCCGCAAGCACAATTACCCAAGTACCAGAACTATCTAAACAAACAGTTACACGTGCTTCTGTTTACACCTTCTCTCTGAATTTCAACTGCAAGACCCAAAAATTCAGGCTCAAACTGATGCAAAGTTATTTTGCAAATGAGACTACTGAGCTGAGTGCAAGTTTAAATAATAAAATAGTCTGCATCCGCCTTCTGCCCTCTTGCACGTCACTCATTTTAGCCGCTCGTCTCTTCAGACGAGGAAGGGATTAATCCCAGTTACTATACTTCATTATGCGCTAGTTCAGCGTGTACCTTAAAAGATAAAAGATCAGTAATAAAGCCTGAAGGATACTGACAATGATATGATGCAAACAACTGTGCCCCCACTACCTTATTTTTTAACACATAGCCTGTGTTTGTTCCTGGAAAATAAAATCTGGGTTTAATTACATCCTTGGACAACCCATGCAAAATAAGGAATGGCAGGAAGGGGGGCACTTCAGGGAGCAAAATATTTGGGTGAAGTTCCTTTTGTATATTTGGAAAAGCACAGGACTTAAATTTCTCTGAAACATAAGCTGACTTTTCTTCCTCTCTCCAGAGAACCCGGGAGTTACTGGTATGCAAAAGTAGTGAAGAAGACATTCAGGTGTTTAATCCACAGCATTTCAGAGCACAGACTTTTCTTGTGCTCATGCTCATCTTTGAAAAGCTGTGTGAGAAATTAATCTAAGCTGTGAGAGTTCTTGAACGTGCCCATATCGCTCTGAAAAATGCGGTTTCCAGAATGACTGGGGGAGAGGGAATGGGTCAGTGCCTAGCTCTAGGCTGTGTAAAGTGCCCCAGCCGGCGGGCTGAGCTCCTGCGCACCCCGAACAGGCAAGTACGGAAACCTTCCCGTCTCGTCAGACCCACAGGAGGGGCCTGTGCTCGGCCCAGGAGTCTCTCTCGTCCAGCAAGAGCAAAGTTACCACGTGAGCCTGCATCCTGAAACGATACGGATTCGCGTTGCCGGGTCTTCAGCCCTTCCTTGTGGCAGAGGTTTGCCAGGAAAAATTATAAATAGTTTCAGCCGGACAACCGCGTGTTCTGTGCGAGTGAAAGCAAATAGCTCTGGCGTTAATCATCTCGCTTGTCACTCAGCAAAACAAAGCTTTTGAAGCGGATTCAGAAGTTTCCATCGAATCAAAACTCGAGCGTTGCTGGCTCCGCTTACCTGCGCATTTTTATTCTCATACGTACACATAAATAGAATTGCCTTCACTTAAGGTCTAGCAAATATATCCTGGTTTAGTGAAAGTCAGTTGGAAAACGGTGTTGAATCCAGACTTCTTTATTTGTTTGGAAAGTAATTTGCTGGATGAATTTACCAGAACTTGGGAAACGTTAGTGGTCGTTAATGGAAAACTGCCCTTGCAGCACGTAACAGCGACCCAGGCTTTTATCTCAGCGAGCCTGGCCCGGCGCTGGTACGATTGCCCAATTTGCTGCTTTTATCATCTTTACTCGATTTGCAGTACGGATGCTGTCTTATTTTTGAGATACAAACCCAACACGATTTAAAAAGCAAAGGATATTCTTTCCGAAGATTGTAGAGAGTTCCATCTACGTTGCTTTTTTCCCTTTAGGAAGCTCAAAGCCTTTTACTGGCTTTAAATAGCAGTGCTGTGTATCTGTCACCGTACCTGTCATTATCTCATTGTTAGGGCTTGTATGTTTGGTTAGTAACACATGCTCGTTCGCCTGATTAGCACCGTGCTTTAATTTCATTTAATAAGTATATTTCAGAGTCAGAATGATCTTCATCAGCCAGAATAATTTAACTTTGCCACGTAGAATTAATTAAGATGAAGACTGTCAAATGAAAGGTAAAAAATAATCAGTGGTTCTCATTAAGAGATAATAACAAGACTTTTTTTGTTTATCGGTTTTGTTTTGGTCCCAGCATCAAATTTTAAGAACTGTTACATGTTGTGAACATTCATTTTAATACATTTGATCTCAGCTGGCACCATGCAAATAAATAAAATCCTTAACCTTCTTTTGACAACCAATAATTAAGAGCGCAAACTGAATACTGAAAAAGAGCTTTAAGAATAGGGAGCTAATTTAGGCACATATCAGGAGTTTGATGAAATATTTAACACTTGAAAGATTAGCTGAAGCAGTCTCTGTTGGAACTTAATGACTGTCTGCAAGAACTGAGTCAGTCCTGATACAATTTTGGGAGATTTTAGAGACATAAAGGAGGCGCTGTTAAGCGGAAAGAAAAAGGAGGACCTGAGGAACTGTAGTCGACAGAGAATTGAGTACTTTCTGGTTTAGTCTAAGACAAGTATAAAAAGGGAACTGTGTACGCAGGCAGTAGTGCTGTGGAGAAGGATGGAGACGAGTTTTTATGGGGTCAAAAAAATGCGTCAACCAAGTGGTGCTGTTGCAAAAAAAAAACCAAAAAAACAAAACAAAAAAAAAAAACAAAAAAAAAAAACAAAAAAAACCCAAGAAAGTAATTTTCTTTCTGGAGTACGTTGGTAGATGCGTGATTTGTCAGAACGTATGTCTAACTGTGCTCAGTAGCGCTAGAAGCTTGTTGGGAATATGGTGTACGAAGACAGTTAAGGTAGAGAAGTTAAAGTTCAGAGGAGAGTGTCAGGGCAAGACGGGGTTTAGAAGAACTGGAGGACTTTGATTTCTTGTATAGGGGGTAGAAGGCTTGGTCCAGCTTTTCTCACCCAGATGAAGCTGGGTGTAAGAAGGATGGAGCTGTCTGACTCTGCGTGTCCCCTAAGGATAGGGCAAGAAGTAGTTTGCAGGAAAAAGACATTTTGATGTCAGGAAGAGCTGATCTCCTAAAACAGATGGCTGTTCAAGGTACTATGGAGTCTCTTCCTTTGGAAATCTTTAAGAACAAGGCAGGCAAGTATCTCCTGGGAGCGCTGGGATATACTTCCCCTGACTGGGGAAACGCTCAGCACCTTCTCTCCGTGTCTGTTTTCTTCGGAGGGTCAGCAGGGTGTAGAGGAAGGTGGTAAGCATTCATAAAGAGTGCACTTGCTTTGTAGTATTGCCTTAGCCAACGAGTCAAAGTTTGGCTGAAAGCACTCCAATTTAATAAAAGTTAAATAATAGTCACAAGATGAAAGAATGCGTAGGTTGAAACAGATGTGTGTTGAATTAGTACTGACATTGTGGACTGGAAAATAATTTTGCAAATGCCAAATGTTGGCTATGTTTCAAATCAGGGAAATTCTTCCTTCTTAAATGCGCAGTTTCTACATGATGGTGGCATCTTTTTTTTTTTTTCTGGATTTCCTTTGTGGTGTTACATTTCCAGGATTGTGGTAAACAAAAAGGTCATCGTAAACTGTTCAAGGAACATGAGCTTTGTGGGGTTAGGGATGTCTTCCTGATTGCCTACAATTAAATCCAAGAAATAGAAGTCTTACCCTTTCCAGCTCGTTATTGGGCAGCGAGCCCAATGAAGTAATTTTCCTTTGATTATGCAGCCAGTCCTGAACGTATGAATAGATTTGATGACTGCATGCTGTGGGTTGTTTTTTGGTTTTGGTTTTTTTTTTCATTTTATGGATTTTATTCTGACTAGAGGGTATACAGTATGTTGTGCTACCCGTCGGACTTGGCTACAGAGTCAAGCTTGAAGAACACCGTTCTTTTCTTGCCAACTTACTCAGCCTACAGTCACTCACCCCGCAACAGCTTGTCAGCTCTACTGAAAAGAGCCAAATAAGACTTTACCATAATGTTCCTTCCCCTCTCCCTTGCAAAAGACAGGACGTTTCTTGAGTCAGATTGGGCAGAAGTTCTTGCGGTATATGGCCAAGAGCTCTGTTAATATCTCTTGCGTTCAGAAGACACAGCCTGGTCCTATTAACCACTGAGAGCTGAAGAGGAGCCAGGAGGAAAACAATTCTTTCTTGTGGAGTTACAGGAATATTCTGTTTATAAAAACATAGATGCGTTACAAGCTTCAGAAAACTAAATGCAGAGGGAGATATAACTTCCGCCATTGTGCCGTGGCGGGGAGAAAACGGCATCCTAAGATCACAGAGTGAAGGGCTACCGAACTACACAGGAGGGGAAAAAAAACACCGTTAGGAATAAAATCCTCCAAAAGCATCACTGCAGCACACGGCATCGCTGTCTGCCGCAAGCTGAGAGGAACGCTCATCAGAAACACGCTCAGGATAGCCCATAAAACTTGGCAGGAAAAGCGCGTTTCAAGCTGAGGTTGCTCTGAGCATGCTGCCGGCAACAGAACAGGAACACCAGCAAGAGGAACTGAGGGATAAGAGTAGAAGCAAACCTGGCATCTGTGCTTAGGGAAGAACTGGGTACGTGTAGCTCTTCACACCTCGGCTATCTCAGCATACCTATGGAAAGCCATAGGAAGCTAGCTAGTACCAGAATCCCACAGATTAATCCCTGGCAACTTGGCGTGATCTCTCTTACGAACATTGTACACTCTTCAGGGTTGGAATGTCTTAAATTCTCCAGTAAAGGAACCCAGGTCACGGATTTCTCCACCTGTTGCAGTTTGCACTTCTGAGAACCCATTGCACACCAGTGTTGCTGTTGTGCGTTTTAGCGTGACAAAGTACCTGCCACTTCGTTTTATGTAAGCGGGCATCTTAGATTCCAGTGCGCTGAACGGGTTAATGGCACAGCAAAGAGCCTGCATCTGGCTACTCCGGCCACGCCAGTGACGGAACAGAACGCAGGAAGCGGTGGAAGCACAATAATTGTACCAGAATAAGAACAGGGCCATCATGCAGGCCTAAACCGTTGTTAACGGCTCTAAAATTAGGGACATAATCAAAATCATATTTAACTTAATTTAGGTTCTAGAAGAGCTGCAGATGCTTTCGCCCCACAAGCTGTGTTGCTTGGACAAATCTTCAGGAGATGTATTTATCTGCGGTGCCTGCTAGCCATGACA
This sequence comes from Rissa tridactyla, assembly GCF_028500815.1. Taxonomy (NCBI): domain Eukaryota; kingdom Metazoa; phylum Chordata; class Aves; order Charadriiformes; family Laridae; genus Rissa; species Rissa tridactyla. Next base: position 80,563,204 of record NC_071470.1, on the reverse strand, counting down.
ACACATGTGGCTGGGAAGGCTTTTGCGTCGTGGCCAGATGAGGCTACAGCTCATCTCTCCCTCTCCTCCTCTCTCTGCCTTCCAGTCTCAGTCCCACCGGGGCTTTTCTTTCATGTTCTGCTGCCAAATTTTCTGCTTCTCTCCTGTCAGGCGTTCTGCTTGTAAATTACCAGAGCTTGCTTTCCTTCTAAGCGTTCACTTTTCTTTCTTCTCCTTTTCCTCTGGTCTTTCCTCTTTTATTTCCCATTAAATCCTTTTTTGTGTCTTGCTTTTTTTTTTTTCTTTTCCCTATTGACATCTTCTGCAGCTTTTGCTTACGAGTTTCTGTAATTACAATTTGTTAGTGTGTATGTGTGATGGTTCCTTTTGCTGTGGCTGAGGTAGACTGCCTTTTGGAGCAAATGTCAATGCAGTCAGTGCTTCTGGGTAACAAGTGTGATATCCTCATGGGGGAAAAAAAAAACTCTAAAGATTTATATCCTATAAAAACACAGCGGTGTGAATTGATTTGAATATTTTCAAACTACGTTTAATCAGAATTAAATTATTTTCCATAAGCTTCACAAGTTATTGTGAAGGAATATTGGGAGAGGGGAAAAGAAATATTTTTTAGGAGTAAAGCTTTCTGCAGTGTTATATGTTCTGCTGCTTTTTGCAAATGAATAGGGGACTTTGAAGTGTTCTGTTAAGCCGAGAGCAAATACGGCACGAGGAAGGGTGTCTTCTCTGTCAATGCTGAGATATGTGTGTTTTAAACACCGAGTACACGGTTATCAACCCGCTTCCTATCAGTTGTTGAAAACAACTTTCTCCATATTTGAGTAATGTTTTGTATTCATTTATTTATGTAGGATGAGGAATAGCAGGAACACAAGAGATTTTCCTGGGAATGCGTCCAAGAAGTGCTGGTGGAGGCTTTCTACTTAATCAGTTTGTCAAAAGGAGTAGTTTTTCCAGTATGCAACGTTATTCACTTAATTTTTCATTAGGCCTTTTAATGTGAGTCCTGTTAAAGCAAGCAGCTGTGATATGGAAACGTTAATTTATGCCAGATCCCTTGAAAGTCCTGACTTTTCATCAGCGTGGCAACAAACTGAAGTGTAGGTCCTGTGCATTGCTAAACGATGGCGGCCACAACGCGGCCGGGCGACGGCGTTTGAACTGTGCGCTCCCCCAAATGCCACACGCTTAACTGCAGTCGTCCTGAAAGTGTTGCTCTCTGTTCATATATCATAACTGAGCGTTACTCATAAAGGATTTGAAGTCCCCCAGCATATGTGTCCGCTTCCGCCATTAAAGTGGATTCAGGTGCTTGGCATGGCTGTCTCCAGGCGGATTTTCCCAAAATAATTGATAGCTGCAGTCCCGCTGCCCGTGGTTCTCTGGATGTACTCACGTTGTGTTTACAGGGCTTTCGTACGAGCTGCTGGCTGACAGAGCACGTGGTAAGGATCTCACGCGTTCTTTTATTAACGTGACCTATTTTCACGTTCTCAGGTGACAAATTACACCAAATGAGCTTTCTCACACCTACTGTATGATACGATGAGACATCTGTACGTCAACCACAGCTGTCCTGGAAGCGCTGTAAAACTTTTGGTGGTGTGAGGGTGCTGGGACTGTATTGCCAGAAGATGTTGAATGAAAAAAGGAGAGAAGAGACATCTTAGAAGTTAACCTTTCAGATGTTTAACTGTGGAGAAGTACGTTGCGTTTTGACTTCCCTGTTTTCTTAAGAGACAGCTACAGCGCTCCTACGTGGTGGTATTACACTCAAAATCTCGTCACAAGCAAAAGGCAACGAGTTGAACCAAGAACTTGCCATTAGTCTAGTTAATGTTTTGTTACTCCAGTCAAACTCACCTAACTAGTTCAAAAAGGCCTCGCAAATGATATGGTAAAAATGTCGTTGAAGAAAGTGTTCCCGTTATCTACCCCTTTTCTCTGGCTTCATATTCATTCTTCTTCTGGGTCCTCAGGGCATCAGTTTGGGTCTTAAGGCAGAGTACATAAAGACGTGTCAGCATACCGAGGACAAAAGGGTTACTGTTTGTTACGTGGCGACTACCAGTTTGTTCCCCGGGGTCCTCCCTTTTATACTTTATAAGCAGATCGGAAATTTGCCGTTTGCTTTGGGCACGGACTCGTGTAGTTTGTGAGACCAGACTTGGTAGACTTGCGGACGTGATCTGTTCAAACAAAGCAAAACATCGCACCGGCGAGGCCGAGGTCAGCTTGAAACAAGGCCTTGATGATATAAGTCAGTACAACTAATAATGGGTATTTGGTGGTTTTTGCAATGTAGCGATTCAGGTTTCTTGATGAAGTTGGTTTTGTTTGAAAACCAAACCGTTTCATGACTTGCAAATGGAATTAACCATTTTTATTGCAGCTGCCCTAAGCCCTGTGTGTTGTCCTGTTCAGTTGCAGTCGCAGCAGAGGAACCGCAAGTGATGTTTTGTGTCCCAAAAGAATGGCTGCCCTGTCCGTTGGGGCTCCCTCTAGATAAAAAGGTAATTGCTGTCTCTTAAACATTTTACTTGACTTCATTGATACTTAAAATTTTCAAAATTGCTTTGGAAATACTCTGCTGCAGCTCTGGAATTTCAAGGGCAAAACCAAAAATTACTTAGAGACTAAGGGGAACTGGTTTGTGAAAACAATTTTTAAAGACTAAATATTTCCCAAGCAGTGGGATATGAGTATAATCTGCATATATCTGAAACATGTCAGTGCTTAAAGGAGCGGACTAATGTTACATCAACCTTAGGAACTGCTAATTCTGTTAGTTTCAGTCACGAAGCGTGCTTTGGACCTCCCCTTATGGAGCGCTTGCAAAGAATCAGTGAGAGTCTGGCATTTGAAACCAGGTGTTTTGTTTTCCTGAAGACTCAAAACACGTATGACGCAGTTCGCTTTCGTGTGCGTGCAGCTGCTTGGATGCTTTTGTCTCTTTTTGCACCTTTGCCCCCCTCAGTCCGTGTAACAGACTTGAAGTGCTAAGTTCTTGTTTGACCCCGCGGTTAAGGACAGCTTTATTTCACGACAAGGTAAGGCCCAGTTTTTCAGATGGGCCACTGAATTCTGTATGCCTCTGGCACTATGACCTACGTGTTTTGCACCAGCATTGTTTAAATTAAAAAAAAAAGAGTTCCTTTATGCATTGGGAAAGCAATAAATGCTGTGCAGTAGCTTGTTCTGTATTTTTTCTTTTGTTTGCTTGCCATTATTAACTCGTGATCATTTATTCTATGAAAAGCTAACTCAGTTTTTAGTTGTGTAATTCACAGTATGTTAAAGGCTATTGCGTTAACAATAAACTGGGCATACGCATTCAAAAATTTTCCAGTAGGTATAGTTTACTTTTACTGGTTATTATTTCAGGCATGTTTACAAAGAGAAGGAAAAAAAAAATGGGTTTGGTTTACTGTTGGTTCAGATCTGACATGTTCTGCCAGCAAACGTTGAGCGTACGGTTTGTAAGGGTGAAAACTTGGAGATCCCGGAGCATGATTATGCCACAGCCTGGGAAGCCAGAGAGCTAAAAAACCCATTCTCCGGTCCTTTACGTCATCATTTTATATCCCGAGGTAAGTAAGATCGTACCTATCTTGTTACTTGATTTTTGCATGAGTAACCAACTGTGATCGCTTTTTAGAACAGTGATGGTGCACATGGACCAATACTGATGAATTTCCTGTAGTTAGGATGACAACATGCAGCAGACGGCACCACGACCAACATAAAGGTTGTTTCTAGTTAAGTAAACACTGTTCAGGAACAAAGGAATGTACTACAGCAGATGTCTTCACACCATTAGATGCTGCGTTTTGGGCTGGGTTTTCGTTTTTTTTTATTTAGGTCTCAGAGACTACTCCTAAGGAGTTACAATATTGACATTTCTTGAATGTAAAATGGCAAACAAGCACGGTTTGTGGCTGTTTTGAAGCTTTGCCTTTGTCTTGTGGATCCTTGTGGTGCCTATATGCCTGTTTGCTGTGTTGCGAAGCTGCAAAGTGTATGGGCCTTCAGTGCTTTCCTGCCGGGAGGGTGGTAGCTCACTGAATGGCTTCCACATGGATAGCGGTTACACATCTTGAAGCGTACCAGAGTTCTGTCCCTCGATTTACTGTGGGACCAGAATTTTACTACGCTCAGATTGCTCTCTTCTTTCGTATTTGGGTTTTGTTGGTTGGGGTTTTTTTTTTTGAAGTGCATCCGTTTTTCACTGAAGGCCACAATCAGTTGAGGTTCATAAAATTTTCATCTGCTCTGCTCTTTCTCCTTCAGGAAGAGTAAACCAGGGAATCGAACTAAGTTGTAGCCGATGTGCTGTCCTGATTCATGGTTTGCATTGTACTTTGCAAAAAAAAAAAAAGTATCACATAAGGTGCGTCTCGAATTTAATTCCTTATGTTTGACGCAGACTTTCATGAAGGTACCAGCAGGTCTCAGCAGATGTGACGTTGTCACATTCACCATTTTTCTGTAGAGCTTGTGAGCGCACGGAAGATCTGGCGCCCTTGAAAAATCCATTAAAACAGAAGGAATGCTATGAAAAAGCAGTATTTTGTTGGGTCAAATTCTGAAGGATATGTTTTGATCTAGAGAGCATATTTTGCACATGAAGGAGAAATAAATTTGCCTATTTGTCTGATTCTGCCCAGCGCAGTGCCACGCTTGCCCTCAGCGAGTGGCCGTGGAATCATCCTTATTCTGGTGCTGGGTCTGAGGTGTTTCCAAGGCTGAGGGCAGAAGGAGGGATTATCTTGGGAGAGGGGAAAAAAAAAACCAAAACAAACCGAGTTACCCTTTAAAAGCCCATTTTGTTGCTCAGCATAGACTGGAGATGAGTCTTTAAAAGACATTTGTGTCTCACATGAGCTCTGTGAGGGGGAAGGCGCGGAGCGGTTGTGCGACAAACGGGTGGACGCAGGGTGATGCTGGGTGATGGATTGGGAGGGACAGGCCGGGGCGAAGCTCGACGGTTGGTATAAATAGCGGGGGAAAGAGCCACATCAGGTTTTGAAATGGGATGAATTTTACCTGGTAGCAGATGAGCATCTGGCAGGTGGATTTGAATGGGGAAGGGACACCAACAAATGCTGAGCAAGGACGGCAGCTTGTGCGAGGTATATTTTATGTGCTTTTCGGAGGTCGGGGGCCAGGGAGAGGGGCAAGAAAGGCAGCTTGGAAAGCCAGGAAAAGGAGCGACACAGTAGCTAGGACAGAATAATGATACGAAGAAGAAATTAGCGGTGGGGGTGGAATGTAAACGACTGCCCTCAGAGCTGTCACAGGAGAGCGATCGATAAATGGAGTTCGTAGGTGGAGGCCCTGGGTTTTATGTTACAGGTGAGCAATCTCCTACTGGATCTGCAAGAATCCCTGAGGGGGCAGGGGGAAGGAAGAGGAAATGAAGACGTGTCAAATATGAAAAATCGTAACTTAATGTTTGGCCGCGTTGTTGTCCAAATCCGTCCATCGCTGTAAGAAAATCTCTATGACAAGCATGGATTTGTAATGGGAAGAGGCTGCTATAAAAAACCAACCTCCTCTGCTGGTGTGCCTGAGAGAAAGCAAGCTGGCTAGATACAGCGGCTCCGACGTGTGTTCCCACTTCTAATTAGAAATATTTTATAACCCGCATCCCTAATGGAATCTGGGAGAAACTATTGCAACAATGTAGTGTTACAAGGTATTGCGAGACCACAGCGGAGTAATACTTTTAAACTTTATACATTCTGCATCTGATCTAATATTGCAGCTAATCCATCAAAAATTGATCTTGAAGTTTTTCCAGAATGGCTGCTGCTGGTGGAGACGCTTCTAACGAATGCGAGCGTTGCCTTGCCGAACAGGGAAATGGTACCCTGTAAGTCCTGAGAGTGACAAAAACAGATCAATAGTTTACGGGAAGATATCCCCAGCAACGTCCGATGGGCGCTGATCTTCAGCTCTCTAGATCATCAGTGCTGCGGTTCCCTGTGTTGAAAATAAGGTAGATTTTGTTAAAGAAGTACTATACAACTGTTAAAATAGGACCACAGGTAACCCTACTCGAGACAGGACCGACTATACCTAAACCGCGACCCACACGCTGAAACTAGGGGCCTGCAATTCCTCCTGTCATGGCATTGTTTGTTCTTTCGGTGATCAATGGCGTTTCCGTGCATACGTGCATTGGGGACTCTCTTCTTTTTTTTTTCCATACAAAAGTCACTGTTACCCTTTCTTTTATTTTTGGGCACAAGAAGTATCGTAGAACAAATTTTACAACACCTCAGCAGTAAATTCCTGCTGTTATAGTGAAAAGAAATACAGTAATTTGTGGACTAGCCAATCTATGGGCTTGCTGATCAACAATACCAGGAGCTTTAAAGCCTACAGATAACGTGGGTCTCGTCTAAATATGTTTGAGTCACACAGAGTTTTGTTACTTTTTCTTACGAGAGAGTTTTAGGAAGGAAGTTCTTGGTACCGAGAACGGACAGAGCAATAGCAGAATGCCTTAGTTGTGATGATTTATTTCTTTTCCAGCACTTTTGGGTGACACGTTCCTGAAATATTAGTGAATTATTTTCTCTCAGCTCAGCTGTTGGAGCTGTTGTTTCTCCTCTGCAGGCATTTTGCTATGTCTCTGTCACTCTATCTCCTCACAAACGCAGTATTTCTTCTGGCCTCATATTTCACGTCCAAACACAAAAAAAGAGAAGTTTGGGCTATATATCAGGAAAATGATTTTGCTGGAACAATTGGAGTCTGGAAGAAACTGAAGCTAGTTAAGCAAAGCGGACCCTGTGAGCCGTTTGGGAGCTAGCTAAACATCAGCGAAAATTACACAGGAAAGGAGTAATTCTGCAAAACGAAGTGTAGAAACTGGATAATACAAGCGATAATTTCTGATGAGGTCCTTACTGTCTATTATTCCGATGGAGAAAGACAATGGTCTAGTTAGCAGCTCCATGGAAAAAGAGAATCGAGACGCCAGCATTTGCAGAATCTCAGGGAGTTAATAATTGCAATTTTCAAGCCCTTATTTCACTCTGCAGGATTGTATTTGAAATGGAGAAGCGATGCTTTTGTTTACCAACAGAGATGCATGGAACTTCCCCGTGAAACGTTTGGGTGCTGCTGGGTAATGGCCTTTGTTATCAGTGGTTAAATTGCAGGCATTGAGTCAATCTCATTCCCCAAAGCCCATTCCAGTTAAATTGTAAGAATGGGAACCACTCGTGTTGAATTGACACGGGCAGAATTTTCAGGGCTCCGATTAGGTAGCTTTTGCAGGTGGAGTAGTTTATCCTGTGTTCTCTCCGCATTTAATATTGAGTTCTCAACAGAAGTTTGCTTCTGGCCATGGTTTTTGGCATTCTTTCCGATGCAGCTTTTCTGTTTCTGAACCGGTCATTTAGGGACTTCTCTATTAAAGCTCACACAGGAAAGAAGCGATAAAGAAGGAAGTGGGTAAATCCAAGGCAAACGTGCATTCTGATTAGTAGTACTTTCTCATTCTGCATTTTTTTTTTGTCACGGCTTTCAAAAACCATTTTAGAAGTGAAATATTTGTTACAATATCCAGGTCGTTAATTGTCTGTGAGTTTTGGGTTCACAAACAAGCATGACCGTAATGGCTATTTGACAATATTTTCGTAGTTTGAGATAGCTCAAGGACTATGCCTCTTTTTTCACTACTCCGTATGTTTTCCTTTTTCAACTTATTTTAATTTAGAGGAACGTTACGTGATTGTTGCTTCATTTAACCTTTGAGCTGACAAATAGATAACAATGAAACGGATGATACGAGAATTAACTTTTAAATTGTAGAGCGGTAATTTAGAAACAGTGTAGAACAATCTAGGACACGCTGAATGTTTGGCTTTTTTCAGAAATGCCTTATAATTCTCTGGTTGTTGAAGAGAAGAGAGCTATCTGGCGGTTACAGATGTCATCAGCTTTTGTCCAACAGCTATCAAGGACTGTATCCAACTTGAAAAGAACAGAATGGTTTAAATTATCTGTGAATAATGCAAGGTTTGGGATTAAGCTCTGTAACATAGGAGGACAAATTCTGCCACCTGCTATGGCTTTACAAACTCATTTTTTTTTTGAAAATACAGGTTTCTTATCTGACTAATTGAAAGTCCCATAATATTTTTAAATAAAAGTAACAGCCAGAAGGGTGAATTGAAGTGGTTATGCTGGGAAATACAATCTAATGATAAATTGTTGCCTAGCCGTGGGAGAAAAAATAAAAAGACAGAATATCGGGCAAGTGGCATCCAGGAAATTTGGTTACCAAACATTTATCTTGTAGAAGTGAAACAAACCCTCCATGGCCTCCTTCATTCTAGAGGATAATCAGCGTATTAGCAGTTGGTGTGATATTGCATGGGGCAGATTGCACCGGTACGCTCTATACGGCTGAACTGGAGTAACGTTTGTTTGCCTTAAAAAGGCATGAGAAACTGCAGACCTAACTGAAGCATCGTCATTTTTTTGTTTCAGGAAGAAAATTGGGTCAAAACCCACTTGAACCACAATGGAAGGTATTCCACCTCTCGTTACTGGGTTTCTGTCTAAGTGTGAGGTCTACTCTGTCAAGTACCTATATGAAAATGGAGTTGGGACTGCAAGTCCAAAGCTTCAAAACTTCAAAGTAGGAGTTAATTTTCATTAATTTAGGATTGCGTTTCATCTTTTTAAACTAACAAGGTCTTGAAGAATCGCAGAACCCTCCCATCCTGGCACGTAGATCATGCAGAAATGAGCTCTGAAATATTTTCAACTCTTCTGAATAGTTATAGTGACAGAGATTTTTTCGAATGGACTGTTAGTGCAAGGTATTCCATTGCATTGCTCTTCTGTAGAGTGCTGGGTTTTTTTTTTCTTTGTGCTCTTTATCTTGCACCCTTCTAAGCATGTGTTGTTACCTTTTCTTTTTTTTTTGGTGCTACTTCATATTCCTGTTATTGCTTCTTCCCTTGGTTAGGCCATTCCAACATAGACGTTGCACCTGCTTAGATATCTTTAAAACTGTCTCTACAAATCCCTAAATCCATTACAGATGCAAACGAGACCCATGCAGTGAGATACTCTGTCTTTTGGACACCAAATTGTCATCAAAAATCTCACCATCACTTCTTCACCTGCTCACGTGGTACCCAGCTGTGCCTCGTTGGCCTTGCATTTGCCTGTAGTGTGAGAGTTGCTGCTTGGAGATGAGATTTCCATTTCTGAAAGGCTCTGTGTCAATCTTGAAGTTGGCCCCCGTTCTTCCAGAGAACATACGGAATGAGGTTTTGAGGGGGGAGAGGGGCGGTTTTTTGTTCTTCTTCCGTGTGTTCTAAAACATAAGTGCGTATTGTAAAGAAAATATAGCTGCCTAAGGAAGCAGAGTGGTTAGAGTGAAAACTTGTAATAACTTTGGAAGCCAGTATCTTTACATGTTTTACATTACAGTTCACGATGTTAACACTTGGCCGCAATGCCGTGCATCTCCTAATGCATCAGAATGATAGAAACATCTGGGCTAAATAGCTTCATGCCGATCCACTGAGAGAATTCACAAAGGATTCAATACTTGTAAAGATATTTCATTTTATATCTAGGATAGTAGGTTGCATTATGCTCATATACCGATTTATGAAACACACAGGAACATTTTGTTTCTCTTTCTCTCTTTTTTTTTCTTTTAGTCTTTAAGTGCCTACAGGGCACATCTGTGCTGCTTTATTAAGAGCTACGTTATGACTGAACCTTGTGTGGCTACAGTGTGGGAGAGGGAGCAAAGACGTTCCTTTTCCCTTTGCGCAGCCCGTCAGAAGCCTGCCAAAAATTACAGACCTCTCCAGAGCCAGGAGTAATCCTTTAAAAGAAGGATGTTTCTGCTACATCTCTCTCCTGCTGGCCAGGAGAGCTGGCTGACCATGTGGGAAAGTACCAAATTACCCTGCTGCGGCACGGCCAAGGCGCTCTGGTTTGAAGCCCCTTTGCCGCAGGCCTCTCTTCCCGCGCGCCGTCGCTCCCTGGCAGGCCCTTCTGGTTGGACTCTGCAGGAGCACCACGTTCACTGGCATCCTCTGATCTCGCAGCGATGCTCTTCTGGGGTTACCCAACTCCCTCTTGGTGTGTTGGTGGCCTGCTGGTACAGAGAGGACGGTCTGTAGCAGCCATTGAAATCTGCCTCTAGATCTCTCGTAGGGTATGAGCAACTCGCGCAGTCCGTAATGATGCCAGTTGATCCCACCTAGTGTCAGAAGGGACTTTTGGTTTCCAGAACTTCTCTGCCTCCCTGAAAAGTGTGCGCGCGCTGTAAATCGCGCTGCTGGATAAACCCTTACAAAATCCTACCAGCAAGCTGTCGTTTCCAGGTATGACTCTGGCCTGCGCACTGCAGGTCGGTGTTGCGCATCTCGAATTTCAGTCCAGCAGATGATCAGTGTGGGGATCGCTCTGGCAGCACCTAAGATCACTGCTGTTAAACTTTTATTATTGGGCAAGGCATACATCCTTTTTCTTGGAGATGAGGGATTGCTACGGAGCCTTCCTTTTTTTTTTTTTTCTTTCCCCTGGAAGTATGCCTGTGCTGGATATGTCCTTTATTTAATTCCTGGCTCGGAAAACTCAGCCTTCATCTGGTGTCCAGGTTGGACTTCAAATGAGGCAAGAAGCTGGAGAAAAAGACGTTTTGTACGTAAGAGACTGGACTGTCCTGGTGGCCTTACCTTCCGAGGCAGCAAGTTTCCTCAAGTTAACTGCTTGATTGGGACGGAGCCTCAGTCATGGATGAGAGACTTTGAGGATACAGAGTCAGATTGGTACAAGGATGATGTCTGTTGGTGTGGAGATGAGAATGTCGTCATCCTTTTGTTTCTGTGTCAGATAAAGCAAATTAAGTCACGCTTGTGGAGCGTGAGGAATACGTATGCTTGTTTTTCAAGTCAGAGCCTCCAATTTTATTCACATTTCAGAGCAGTGAATTAAGCTGGTTTTTCATGGTGGCTGTTTCCAAGTAGTCTGATACAAACTTTCTGTTCTGTGTCCTTAATTAACTTGAATGCGTTTGTTTTTCTTCCAGTGGAAGCGACGGTTTTCGCCCGCTGTGCTGCTGTTAAGCTGACAGGAGAAGCTCTTACACTAATGGAAAATCAGGTAACACGAAGTACAGCAGCTTAAAGCAGAAAGGGCTGAGACTGACTGCGGAGCTGGGGGCAACGATACCCGTTTGTCACCCAACGCGGATCTGCTTGAGTAGGAATGTGAACTTTAGTGTCCCTTCTCTGAAAGGTATGGATTTTGCGGGGTATAAATAAAGGCCCTTCCTTCAGTGGGGGGAGACCCTTCTGTGTTGTGCTGACTCGCTCTTCACCAGGCCAACCGTTTGTGCAGGTAAAGAGGCACAAGAGCAACCAGACATCCTGAGGATACGCTAGAAGACTGAGGGGATGCCCTGAAGGCTGTTTTCCCTTGGCTGTGGAAGCCTGATGGCAATTTCTCTCTGGTTTGGGGTAAGCATCTGAAGTAACAGGCTTGCACCAGAGATGTTGCCACTGTCTTTTCCTGCTACGATGCTCGTTTCATCAACTAATGTTGCTCGCGACACGACAAGCAGCCTGCTGTCTCTTCCTACGCACTGGAGCCAACTAAGTTTTGAAGTCTTGTCAACTTTTGGGTTGATAGATTTCTACCACAGGAAGAAACTGATTTTAGACGTAGATCAGTAAACGTTCAAGACAATCTATAGTGTGGGGAGTTAGTCAATTTTATATGCATGTAAGTGGTGTTTCCAGGGATCGTTATCAACACAAACTCTCGTCTGATGTGGATTGTACGTAAAATTGTGTCGTGTGCTTCTGTAAATACTGTCTGCCTGGGCCGCTTCTGAGCATTTAGAGACAGCACTCTTCAATGCTGAGAGAAGAACGCTGGCACGTAGTGCTTCAGGTCGTTGTGAATTTCCCAGCTTTAAAAAAAAAAAAAAAAGCCATAAACAAAACTGTCAAACCTCTGTGACAAGGCCCCTGAGAGCGTTAGCTTCGCAGGGTGCGATGGGTTTTTCTGTGACGAGAACAAAGCGCCTGTGTCTGAGGAGCGAGCTTTCCTGGTGACTAATCTGAAGCTGTAGATTCAACCCCAACAGGAACTGGTTTCTCTGCTCTGTATTCCAGCTGCTGGGCACACTTTGTTGACTTTACCCTCTCCAAACCTTGTAATATGTGTACTTAAAAAGGGGGGGGGGGGAAGTCTCCTACAAACTTCAAAAGATGAAAGACACCACTTCATAAGTCTTCCACCTCAGAGTACAGGAGGAAAGTGCCAACATGGAACCATGGTTAGATTTAATGCATTGTTGCCAAGCGTTCAGAAAATATATTGAGGAGTGCTACATGATTTCTGTGCGCACCGGAGAGCACGCGTGGAAAGCATCGATGGAGCTTCGTTTCCTTCCAGTGACTGTGGTTTATAATGACTTAGAATGGCTTGAAATGTTTTGTCAAAGTGTGGCACGTTGAAGGAAAAAAATCATTTTATTGGTAGAAATTCTATTTCTCTCTCGTTTTTTGAGGTCATGGGTTGCCAAGAAAGCACATTTCCCAATTCAAAAAGGCCAGATTTTATTCCTTTCCTCTATTTTTGTTTTTTTCCAACCACCTCTTTTGATTCCTTCCAGAGAGAATAAAATAATCCAAAGTGCTATTATTATTTCATTTATTAAAATCAAGGAAAGCAGTTTGAATCTTTTTTCTTTTTTTTTCTTTTCCTGCCAGCTTTCACCACAGTACAGGATGTTTCTGGCATCTGCCTTCCTCTCCATTGCTAACCAGCCTGGTATCACCCCTGCGATGGCTGCTCGTCTTTGCGCTTCTCTAGTTTCTGAAATGCTGTGATAATAGATGTCTGTATTGAAGGTATCTCCCAAAGGTGAAAAGCTTGGGCGTGTTACGGATACACGCTCCTAATGTCCGTCTGCAGGATCTTCCCCATTACCTGATTTTGAGAGCCTTAAGATTCTTTTAATGGTGTTTCTCGTTATCGCTTTCATTGTCAAAGGAAATAAGAATGGTGAGTAACTGCTGGTGCTGGTACTTTAGTTTTTCGGGGGTTTTTTTTGTAATCCTGATTTGAAAAATAAAGAAGAAAAAAATTTTTGCCTGCAGTAAATGCCAGGGAAAAGACATAGCACGGCGTGTTTCTCTTCGTTAAATACTAGATAAGCGACACAGCCGGACTTGTTCAGTTGGCATTCCAGATGCTTTCAAGCTTAAGTCCCCAGATGCGCTGGTAACTGGTGTGTTTTCCAGCATTCAGAAATACCCGTGTATCAGCGAGAATGAATTTCGTGTTTTCTGCTTTGCATCATTTTAGATGCTCTCTCCTCAGCTACTTGTAGTACCAAAACCAGTTCCCGCGTTTCAGAAACGCACAGTGCCGGCCACGGCGTTCACACCGGGTAAGGAAATGGTTCCTGAAATAAAAATGTATTTTCCGGGAAATTCGTACCTATTGACTGTGTGTCCAAGGGGATCGCATCATCAGCTCGAGAGAGAAATTCCATTCTGAAATATCGGAGGATGACGCCTCGCAGCTCTCGCTTGGTTCTTACGGCACCGTGATCTCGACCGGTTTTCTCAGGTATTTTCAGCTGAAGGATAAATGATGCAAACTCTTATATAGATCAGTTCCCTTTGCACGTAGAAATTCAGGCTGGTTTTTTTTTTTTTCTGAAAGGTCCCTACTGAAACTGGCGCAGTGTTTATTTGCAATGTTTTGGATAATACTTGAAGTTTATTTACCTAGAAATAAGGTAGCAAAGCGTTTAATGGATGTTAATGTAGAAACCATTTAGCAGTTAGATGGTAGGATGTTCCTCAAAGAGGCTCTTTTAAGAATATTTTGTGTTGTGCAACAGAAATCTGGTGTTGAAACGAACGAGGTGCCCTATTTCCTTTTCCTCCTTTCTTTTATGTACCCTTTAGCATCAAGTGGATTCCTCATAGCTGATAGGAAAAAATCCTTTGCTGCTTGTTCAGCTGTGTTAACGTCTTACCTAAAAATTGGTATTCCCAAACAGACTTCCTGGAGAAAAGCGACAATTACGCCGAGCTTCTCTGGGCGGTGTAGCACCGAGGTGGTTCACGCAGCACCTCCACTTTTGTGTTGAGAGACGCGCGCTCTGCATTTTCTACTTGCCTAACGGCAAGAACTTCTCCGGGAAGCTGGAAGAACGAACTTGATCGCGCTGTTCAACAGAGTCAGCGAATACCTTTGGTGTGCTGTTAGATGGCATTTTCACTGGAATGTCTGACGACACCTTGAGGTAGGTGATGATTGTTACTTCTGTTTTACCGTTGGTAAAATTAAATCACTAGGGGTTTAAGTGGTTCACCTGACGATTAGATAATAAATCCGGAGCATGTGAAACACCAACTCACTAGCTCTCGACCTCTGGCAATATAGCTCCATTTAGTATAAAAAAGGGGAAGAAAAAAAAAAAACCCAACCCTTCAATTAGTCATGGAAGGAGTGAATGTGTGTGAATCTCATACCCTCTCAATCACAGGGTTCTTTTTCATTGACGCAAAGCTATTCTGGGGTGTGAGTTCACAGGGAGAAAGGGTGACTGAGGTGAGAAGCGTTCAAACAGCTGAGCAAACCGCGCGTGCATTTTAAAAGGCTGCAGGGTTTATAAGTTCAGAAAAGCCTCAAACTGTAAGGTTTATTAGCCAGCATAGTCATTTTCCAAGGGAAACAGGTGAAGATGTGAGTTAATTAATCCTCCGCTGTACTGGATGTACTATAACACCGGAGAAATACTTTTTTTTTTTCTCTTTTTCTGTATGTGATTGACCAATATAATGGTGATCTAGAGAGTTATGTGGCTACGAGAACAAAACGAAACCCAAACTAAACCAAAAACCACTGTCGAGAGTGACGCTAGGGCGTGTTATGTCAAAATGCTTCCGGTAGAGAGAACTCATTACGAATGCTCTTGCACACAACAAGGGAGCCTTTGGGGAAGGCTTTCCTGGACGACCGTGCCGTTTTCGTCATGACTTGCGAGAAGATGCATTCATACGGGAGCATGTTTAGGGACACGGCCATGGAAAATCAGGGGAACGGATTTCAAAGCAGAATCTACAACTTTTCTTTTTTTTCTTTAGATGGAGTGATTTATCGTTCTGATTTGAATTTTGCCAGGAGATTGACCTTGAAGAGCGTAACTTCTGTGGTTAGAGTAATACCATTGGTGGGCTTTAGTGTATCTGGCAAGTATGTTTCACAAAAAGTTTGCATTTTACAGATGCTTTTATTATTTATTTTTTTTTCAGGAAAGGTAATTTTTTCCACAAGACTGTGGAAGGGTTTTATAATGCATATAAATGGAGTTTATTAAGGTTTTGGCAGATTTGTGACCCACGTTAATTCGTACAATTCACAACGCCTCATAGTGAGCAGTCAAGTTTAGTATTTTTGGGCTCAGGTAAAGATTCCCGGGTACAATTCTCTCTCCCTGACCTCAGGCGGCGTAGTTTCTTAGACCAGAACGTGTTTTCACCAGTAGGACAAAAGCCCGTATATTGATCATACCAGCTAATTCTCTCTGAGTTAAGGTATAATTCATGTGCCTAAAGTAGGTAGCAAATATAAAAGCGTCCGAGCAGCTGCGTAAACAGATATTTTAAAAATAACGCCATTTATAAGTTCAAACAGCCTCCTAACAGTAAAGCTTGTTAGCCAGCGTAGTGATTTTTCCAAGGGAAGTAGGAGTTGATGTGACTTAATTAACCCTCAAGTATATTGCCCACAAAGTACCACACGGAACAGTCCTGAGCCCCAAATGTTGGGCAGCTCTTTTCCACTCTTCGGTGGATACAGTCTCCACCTTGCATCCAAACATGGAGACGTTTGCGATGGAATGGCGGCACTGCTGTTAGAGACGAGGTGTTGATGAAGTGAGGGATGTAAGGAGAGCAGCTCGTTTTGTCTTGATTGTGTGGACGTTTAACCTTTTCATTTGCTGATGAGAAAGCAAAAGCGCTGACTTGCACAAGCACAGTATTATTGGAGGCCCCTGATTTAAATAAGTCGTGATCAGCTTGCCCCAAGTCGCCGATACGTACGGCCGCTTATAGTCCTCATTATTTCTGTATTTATTTTCCCATGCCTGTCATGGTGACAGGGTTAAAATAACAAAGATAATAAATATTTGTCTGTATATTTGTGCATTAAAAAAATAACTGAAGACTTCTCCAAACTATTAAGGAAAAGAAAATTTGATACGCGGTTGTTGTTTTTTTTTTTCCTCAACTGTAAACTGTTATGCCGCTTTAAACAAAGGCGATGACCTACCAGACTAGTATTGAGACAAACGTTTAGTGGTCTCAGTTAAGTCCGCTTCCTGCAGTCATTTCTCAGCATGCGGTTGTCTCGGATGCGAATGGCGGTAGCTGCTGCAGTTGCGAGGGATCTGAACAGACAACCCTGATAAAGCACTCGGTAGAAAAGACGCGGCTGATCAGGCCTGTGGGCAGTCCTTTGCACTGGTTCGTTTGCGGAAGTTGCCTACGTTACTTGCAGCAAAAGCATACTCCTGACGGGAAGCCATGTGGGCTTTATTTTTTTGAAAAGCGTTAATATCAGTTAATAGGGAGAAGTGCTAGAGAGGAAGGTTGAGAGGGCTGGGGATTGAATCCATTGGTGTAACAGGTCACGCACCGCTTCTGTGTGTAACAGAGTGGTTGTGTTTCCTTCAAGGAAAAGAAAGGACGTTTGTCGCTTAGAAAGATGATTGTCGACCTAGTCGTGTCACCTAAAGATAGATTTTTATCCTGGAGCTGAAAATAGACTGCTCAGCCGAGTGCGTTTACTCCTGAGTGGATTCACTTGCCGGTTTGGCAGACCATGGGCTAATCCAGGAAAGGGCTTTGGACACCTGGGACTAAAAGCAGTGGAACAGAAGCCAGTGAGTGTTACACCACGAGCTCATCTGCCAGCCGCCCTCTTGCTTGGAGTGCAGGTTTCCTACACCTCCGGGGTTTCTGTTCTGCAGGAAGGCTTTGCTCTCCGGTCGGTGGTGAGGTCCATACGCACCTCGGCCGGAGCTCAGGAGGGCACCACGTAGGTCGTCTTTGGGAGCAGGGGGCCTCCTTAGGGCGGAGAGAACGCTGTGACTTAAATTCCCAACGCCACCTTTAGAACGTTTCTAAAGCCAGAAGCATTTGCTGACAGCAACCGTGAAGAGTCTTTACAGGAATCGAGACTGCCGTTTGCCAGGCGTTGTTTGTGCTCGCAGCATGGATTGCCTTTAGGAAGCCGTGATTTAAGTGTGGAAGGTAATCGGCCTTTCTTGCTTGGGGAAAAAAGGGAAGCATCTTTGTCTACAGGTGGGAAAAGAAGAGAAATTAGTACGTCAGCTAAGCAGAAGAGTCCTGTGAGTCTGATGCGTAAGGATCTCGGTGCGATTGAAAGGCCAAGTATTTAGTAATTTTTCCTTGGGGCGGAAAGCAACAAGGCAGGTGCGGCCCTTCAGAGTTGTTTGCAGGCTGAAGAGAGTTCGAGTTTAGCAGAAGGTGTTAGGTCACTCTAATAACTTTAGAAAGTTGCCAGATACCGATGAGAGACTTGACAGCGGAACACCAGAGGTATCAATCCAGATTAAACAGTCCTTGAGTCCCCTTTTTTGCTTTTAACTTTCTCTTGAACATCTGTGTTTTTCCAATAAAATTTTTGTAAGGGTGAGGTACAATAGACAGCGATCCCTCTGTGGCAATGTTTCTTCTCCTTGATCTTGAAGGTACATTAATTGGAAAGAATCCTGTATTTCTTGGCTTCCGTAGTTTATTTACTGACGTTGCCTCTGATGCTTGCAGGAAAACCGTTAAGACTATATTGCTGTGAGTAATGGATCATCTGGGGGAGTGATGAGCTCCTGGCAGGCTGATGGCTGATGCCATGTTGCAGGAAACTTAAGAGAATCCTTTCAAATCATCAGGTACTTTTCCCTTTCAATTACCTGCTGCTGCCGAGTTTCAAGATTTCCTTTGAAGGGTTTATGATTCCTCTTCGTGTCCCGTGGGAGACCAGAGGCTGCTGTATAAAACCAGCCTTTATGGGGATCCTCGCTGGTACCTCACTAGAACTAACGTACGTGGCGCCATTGCGAAAAGATGGATTGCAGAAATCTGTCTATATAGTGGATGATAAATATGGGTGACAGCAAAGAAACATTAAAAAGAACCTGGTATAAGAAAGCTACTGAACCGGCTGAGTCAAAGTCTCCTTCAGTAGAAGTCAGCGTGCTCCATCGACTTTGGTTATTCTGGCAAAGCACAGAGCTTAGCTTATCACGTTTTCAGTTTGATCAAAACTTACAGAAAGCTTTAGTGGAGACTTAAACTATACATCAATACAAAAACCTTGGAACTTGAAAACTTTCCTGGTACTTTTGAATTAGTATCCCCGAGCTAACAATCATGCTGGTGGGACCCTAAACCGAGAGGGGCAGAACGCGAGCGTGCTTTGTTATGCTCTTGAGAGTAAAAGGCAAATCAAACGGGAGCAGGGGCGTCTTTCTCCTTAATGTTTTCCAGCCAGAGGTGAATTCAGGTGGAGGCAGGAACAGCGTTTCCCCCAGCCACCAGCGCAGAGAGCCCGGGCCAGAGCTTTCTTCAAGCCAAAGTGGCCGCTTGGTCAAGCGAGACTGGACCCTTGGCTTGTTAGTCCCAGCCAGGTTTGTGTGTAGGAGAGGATCCCGAAGTGCTCAGTGCCCTCAAAAACTCCCTTTAGCTGAACGTACAGCGGGTAGGTGCTGGGCTTACGAGCCAGAGAGCCTGAAGCGGCGCGTGGGAGCGCGGGGAGTTGTCTTGGCTGAGGGGGACAAGGAGGACCAGGCGGTGGCAGGGGCACCTCCAGCCGCATGGGGCTCCCCGGCCACGATGGATGTTCCCCTCCAGCAGCGACCTGTGGCTCCTGGCAGCCCTGGGAAGAAAAGGAGTGACACCAGCCAGAGGAAGGGTTTCTGTTTTCAGTGAGTCAGCCAGCTTTTGGTCGCTGCTGCCAAAAATACAGATTTTATTAGTGCTGCAAAAAGAAACTCTCTTCAGGGGTCTTTATTTTCGATAGCGGTTTAATTCAAGTCAATACTGCAAAGCACGTTCCTTTCTCCACTGCCCTAATGCCATTTCACAGCCTCGGGTGGAGTTGCCCTCAGGTGACGGAGTAGAAACGGGTTCCAGGTCTTTGGGGAGTCTTGACTTTTTTATGAGATTTGATGCATAATTGTGCAAATTATGGGGGTAGGGAGAGGAAAGGCCTCGGAGATGTGAACTGGTTTCAATAAGAGACAGTATGAAATTTCATCCCCTTCTCGAGAAGAAACTAGCCTTTTCAAAACCTCTTCCATTTTTCCGAGCGTAAAGTAAATAAGTAAATAGCTCACGCTCCCACTCGTTGGCTTCAAATGGGCCCCAGAACCCGGGGGTACAAAGGAGACACAAAAGGGTGTTTAATGGCTTGAAAGAAGGTATTTCCAAGTGGCTCAGGATGAGGTAAGGTCAGTTCTTAAGAATTTCCCCGTTTGTTTCGGTAGCAGGGGACAGCAGCTGAAGAATTTTGTCCGCCTGTTCCTCTGTTTGCTGTAGACCAAATAGCTGTGCCGGCTTCTTGAATAAATAAATATTTAATCACTAAAACGTTAATTTACCTTAGGTCTAAAACCTCATTTTGTTACTTTCTTTAATTATCCGAGCCAAGTAAACATCGAAGAGTATCTCTTGCTTTAATTTAGGACCCCATTCAGCAAGGTAATTTAATTAAGTGTGAGTATAATTCACAGCCCATTAGAAGTCCCACTGAAACCTACTTTTGCTGTTTTGCAGTTGTTTCAAAGCTGATTTTATTTCTTGACGCACCAAGACAAGCCAAGCTTTTTTCTCTTTTTTTTTTTTTTTTCATTTCAGCTCAAGTTTGTGAGCAGGGGAGAAAGGCAATTTAAGGTTAAGTGGAGAAAAAGTTCCCAGGCTGCTTGGGGAAAACCTGAATTTGAAGCAGCAAAGGATGCAGAGGAGCAGAAGCGTGCGCCAGCCACGGCTTTCTCGTGCTGCAGGTGGGCGCTCGTTGCTGTACCGTGGCAGTAAGCGAAGTGGTGCCTGGATGGGTCCACAAAGGAGGCGACCGGAGGCAGCGCTGCGTTAAATCCCCAGGGCTGGGCTGCCTTGCTCTCCTCACCAGAAAGGCGACCGTAAAAAACCTTTGCAAATACCAGCATTAATCGGTGTGCTCTGGGTGGTGGCAGAAACCGGGTCTCCGCTTGGTTGCCCGCCTCGCTTGCCCGGGTAGCTCGAGATGCGCTGGAGGAGTCCTTTTCCCCGCTGTCCCAAAAAGGCCGATGAAGCTGTGACGGAGGGTTCGCCCGCATGAATTCCTATTAGAAAATTACAAAGAAAACCCCCACCTTGACGTTAGCTCGCTTGGAATACTGATTTTTAAAATTCAGCTCGCTCAGAGTGTGGTCCTGCTCACCCGGCTATGAATAACTCCATTATAGGTAAAAAAAAAAAATTACGACTGTGTAAATTAGAAGGAACTTGGATCCTGTGCCTGCCTTTCAAGAAGTTGTGAGTGCAGTTTGGGAATTGATAAATATTTGGTATATAAATTGAAAACACACGGAGGAAAAACTTCATCTGTTGTTATGGATACAACAATATTATAACTCAGATTGTTTTAAATAGTGGTCTAGATAATGAAATCCTTTATTTTGTTTAAAAGCTATTAAAATCATGCTATTAAAATTAGTGCCAGTCTTACAAAAAAACGTAGAAGAAACTCAACCTACGGAAAATGGTTTTTATTTGAGGAAAATACCTAAACAGCTTTCTGGAAGTTCAGGAAAACTTTGACCGAACCTCTGGTCTAGTGACATAGAAAATGCTGGAAGATTAGCGTTTTAAAACAAACAAATTTTTGGTGTCATAGGAGGACAATTAACCGTCACGTTCAAGGGGACGGGATATAACAATGAAGCAATTTATCAAATGCAAACGCAGGGTTATGAACAGACTCCAAGAAAGCTCTGAGCTGCTTGTCCACAGCTCCTTTCCCACCACGTTAACATTATGTCACCACCAGAGTTGCTGGGAAACTGGGATACTTGCACGTAGAAAACATGTTTGAGAAATGTTTCCATTTTTGGACTTCTCGACACACAACTCTGAAAAAGATTTTTTTTTTCTTTTTCCTCTTTCTCTCCTTACCCGCTCCCTATTCCTGTTCCCCCCCCAAATTTCAGATGGGAGCGGTGCTGCCTCGAGTTGAGTGATGGTGCTTGGAACCATTTTAACTTTGTCGAGTAACATTTAAATGCAGAATTGTTATTTTAGAAAATAAATTAAAGTAGTAGTTCTTTAAAAATTGCCCTGCTACGCTTTCATGCGAGAAGAAAATCCTTTCCGTTGCTACCCATAGCTGTTTGGAGAGTAATTTCTGAAACGCTCTCATATTGTGTTTGGGGGGAGGAGGGAGGCGGCAGATAAATTCTCTTTCCCAAGAAATTCACATTGAGAAACTTGATTTACTCTGGGGGAAAAAAACAACCCACAGTATGGTCAGAGAAAAGCTCGATCAAGTGGCAGCAGTTCCCTTAGCTTGTAACAGACAGAAAGGTGGGTGGTTTTCGCGTTCTTATTGATTTTTAAAAGAGCGAGGGGTGTGAAGCAAAGGTTCAGCTATAGTTGACCTATAGCTCCTGAGTACTGGGGTATAAACGGCATAGCTGAACTTTTTGGGTTTTCGCTTGATCTCTCCTACACTCCCGTTCTCAATCTGCAGGTTGCCGGTGCTTCGTTAAGCGCGTTTGCTTGCATTGTCTGTTCAGCCCCCCGTTTAAAAAAAAAAAAAAAAATTCCCAAAAACTCAAGAAATCTCTTGGCAGAGTTGATTTCAGAAGCGGGTTAGCTGGGACGTACCTGGTCCCGAGCGAGTGCTTCCTCTAGGTGACTTTTGGCGTGATGAAGCAGGAGGTGAGGGGTCCTGCAGGCTCCTGCGCACGCTGATGGTGTTCGACTTACACCGACAGCCTCAGACGGGCGGCGGAACCGCAGCCAGTGCAAGGTGCTGCGGAGCTGGGTTTGTCAGCCAGTACTTCGCGTTTTCAGGACTTTGTATGGTCGAAAACCGTTTACAAATGTTCGGAGCCTTAAAATTAAAACACAGGTTTAATATATCCCAATGTGAATAGGGCTTATATGGAGAAAGGGAATGAATTTGCTCTCTGCCTTTAATTCTAATGGACTACGTTGTTAGTCTCCAATTGGTTGTTAAATTTTTAACAGAGATTTAATAATCGTCTGCATTAATAGTCTTGAGGTACAGATACTGCGTCCGGATTTTCTAGGGGGGATCTGTCTAGTTGTATGAACGATCTCCTTGCATTAGGCGTTGGCTTTATAATTGTGAGACCCGTTCCCCTCCGGCCCAACACAGACCTTTCCTTGGTAGAAGACACAGCAATTTTTTTTTTTTTTGAATCAAAGTAGTCTGTGAATTCCTAACCTTGGAGGACTTTGGTTTTTAGCTGTCTAAGGTGATGGGGAGGAACCGCTGGCCTCCCATGGGTAGACGAGGGATGCACTATGAACACTGAAAAGAAAACGGGAGAAGAAACTTTTGAATTTTTGTATTTGAGTTTTAATAAGCCGTCTTACTACAGCAAAGATTTGTAATATGAATAAAGATGGAATTGTACACGTACCTTTAAGGGCTGTTGAAATACGAGTTGCCTGAGGAAAAAGGGAATGCCCCTGAATTGTCTCTGCAATAGCTAACAGGGGCCGCACTGTGTAACGGGAAAAAACGTCTAGCTGTTTGGGATGGTTTAATCGTACAAATCTGGGTAGCTGATCTTTCTGAACGGCTTCTTTTTGGTTAGCTCGAACATCTGTGGTGTTTCTGTTCATGGTAGCAGCCCTCCTGTGATTTTACCTTCTCACCTTTACCTGTTAAGAGGCTTGCGGTGTTGGGAAGAGAACTGAAATACCCAGGAACGACCGAAATGTCTTCCAGGACACGATGCTCTCACGGAAGACGCTGGATCTGGGGCACCAGGCATAAATAGCACTTTGTTTTGTAACTTTTCCTGGATTGTCTGACACCTGAGGGTGTTTTTTTTTAATTAGGTCCTTATTCCATGAGAGGAACAAACTTACTGCATCTAAAGAGATTTATTATACCTGAGACCCCGAACGTGCTACCCAGGATGATTAACTCAGTGCTTCTCAAAAACGCCATTCATCTGTTTCTCGCTTGCCCTCTGGGTTCAGCCTCTGCCGCGGTCACTCGCAGGCAGACGCTAAATGTGCACATCTCCGTTTGGTCCCGCATGCCTTAACCGTTGCATTTTGCTGCTTTGGATTTAAGTAAGCTCTGGATACTTCCCAGTCATGTTCAACAGATTTCCCTTGGTTTTCCACAGCAGGTGATCTATCGGTGGTAGCTCTGTCTGTCGTACGTTATTTTAACTGAATCGCCTGTGTTTCATTTGCAGCGCATCTTGTGTGAAACCTGGTTGGTCCGTGGAAAGTACCGGATCACTCCCCCCCCCTTTTTTTTTTTTTCTCTGCTCCTGGTGGAGAAGTGCAACGTGTTTCTGAGCCAGCAAAGGGAACCCAGTGCATCTCCCAACAGCCAGAGGATCAGGCTTGGGAAAAAGGCGAGGCAAAACCCACTAACGAGCAAATAACAGTAAACAGAAAGGAGGACGATCAAAGTGGAGCAGCTTGAAACGAAGGGCCAGGTGGGCGCCAGAAGGAAATGCTGAGCGCTCCGTTGCTTGGGCGATGGGGGAAGACAACTTCGGAGCAAACGCTTGCATGTGTGCAAGGAATGCCTCAGCTGGCAAGACTGTGATGAATTTTTCAGAAAGTAGCCACACAGTATTGCACAAACTTATAAAAGTCACAGCAGGGGTGCTTGTCTCAGCCTTGTCTCTGACACTTGGTGCTCTTCGGTGAGCTTAATGCTGTCCAAGGGGCTGGGGGGTGTGGAGGGGACTCTTCCCTTCTTCCTAACTGCTCTTCACATGTCCAGAGACTGCCACGAAGACGACTGCTTCTCTGCTCCTCGGAACAAGCAGCCCTAATCCTTCAGCTCTTTCTAATAAGCCGCCTTCCCTGAGACCCCTCGTCATCCTCGTTGCTGTTCTCCAGGTTTGTTCTGGTCTGTCCACATCCTCCTGGGACGATGGTGCCCACAGCTGAGCCGCCTGCTTCCCACCGCCCAGCCAAACGCAAGCGTTACGCCATGTGTTTTGCAGATGATCCTTGTGTTTATTTTTCCCAGAACGGTTTTCCATTTTTTCCCAGCAGCATGATATTGTTGACTCATATCCATGATTTAATATATTATAGCTCAGTAGTGAAAATGGTTGAGGTTTTTTTTTTTGGCTTTTCTGGTTATTTATTATTTAGCTTATTTAATTTATCGGTTTTCTCGACGCTAAGGTTGAAAATACACATTCACAGAGTGCCTGCTGATGTCAGGAATGCCCCTAGGACTGTAGCGGGCTATCAGAAGAGTTGTACAGCTTTCTTTTAATCGGTATCAGGCAAGAGGTTTGTGCTTGGCTTCAGGTTTGTCTGTCTTCGTGGAATAATTTAAACGGTAATTGCTTTGAATTGGGTCTGAAGTTAGACTTCTGAAAGTGGAGTTAAAAATCTAGTCCTTATTTCTGTTTATTTCAGGGAAGCAAAAAGATTGCAGGCCCTTTTGCCATCTGCGTTGCAGCAGTCTGAACTTCTTTTCAGCCAAAACGTTGTCTGTGTCAAAGCTTTTTCTTTTTTTTTTTTTTTTTCCCCCCTTCTGTCAACAAATCCACATTTGGTTGAGGGCTCAGTTTTGTTACGTGTGCTTAGAACTGTGTTTGCCCTTGCAGGTCTACGCTGAGGCCATTATATCGTGAGAAATATCAGAGAGAGAAGTAGTCCTGCAAAGCCGTAATTGGTGTGCAGGCAGACACGCTTCAAAAGCATAGACAGGAGAAAAAGGTTTGGGTTTTTTTTTCTTCTTAACACAGTTTGAAAACAGATGAGTACTTAACCTCTTGAGACCAAACATATGTTAGTATGAAGTAGCAAACTTGTACGTTTGTTGCCCATTTCATGACTACAAGCTAAAAATATTTTGACATCACTAGTTAAAGTTTGATAAAGCTAATTATTGTCATAGAAGCACCCGAGATGCTTGCCATGTTGGCTGCCTTTCAGGACGTCCCACTGAATATTGCAGTGGTTCCCAGTCAGGCGTTAGAGCCCGTTCCATGAACGCATATAACAACCTGGCAAAGTTTCCTGCCACTGAATGTGCACCGGCTGCGTAAATCCCAGGGTATTTATTCCTGGCTCTGTCATTTTCTTCTTAGGACACCATTTAATACACAGACTGTATCTTCTGCGTGCATTCAAGTGGTAAAAAGGAAAAAAGAAAGGGGGGGGAAAAAAAATAACGTCTTCCAATAGCTCATTTTCAGCCCATGTTTTGTGTTTCAAATAGATCTGTGGATGTTGCAACAGCTGTAGACTCTGCAAAGCAGAAGTGTCTCTTGATTTAGTCTGTAACATGATTTTGCTCATTCTTCTGCTGCTTCCTGAGCTCAGCATGTCCCAGTGTTGTTTGAGAGAGATACCGAGTCAGCTGCAGCTTTTCCACTCAGCGTTACTCTCACCGTGCCTTTCCCTACAGACAGCAACTTCTGTGCGATAAGGACGAGTTTTTGGCTCTGAGTATTCATCCAAAAGCACCATTCCTCTAAGAAGTATGTTAAACTACGATCTCTGATCCGTGTCCAATTTGTCTCCTGCACAGCACTCCTCTTAGTTTGCCGCTTTAACGCCGCGGCGTTGGAAATAAGCAGACTTTGAAACAATACTGTGTGGCCGAGCACACAGTATAGAAACCCGAATATTTGAAAATGGCATCGCTATCTGTATCGTACAGGCAGAGCAGCCCACGAGAGAGGGCTTTACATCGCAAAGGCGGTGGTGGAAATCGGAGTCAGTCCTCTCACTCCCCATCCTGCCTTCTGGGCAGTAGGTCGGACAACAGCATGAACGGTTCGAGGCTTCGTCGTTTAGCTTTTGGGGGTTTGGGTTTTCTGGTTTTTTTTTTTCTTCTCTTCCTGCTTTTGTAGCTTATCCCTCCCGGTTCTCAACGGCCCGCTCGAGGCTGATGTGCTCCTGGTGGAACCGGACACTTGCTTTCAGCCCACATCTGCCTTTTTTTTTTTTTTTTTTGCCGAATCTGCTTCCCGCTTCGAACTGGTCGGGGGAGCAGCGGTCGTAGCCAGGCTGGGGTGGATGCTAGAAACTGAGAACAGGAGGTTCTGATCTCTCACTAGCAACAAGAAAAGGCTGTAGAGGGCTTAGCAGCCATTGGATCTGGAGGTCGGATGGGGACCGAGTACTGTGAGCGTTGCCAATTCATGCGGAATTATACTCGAATGGGCATTTCTAAGTTAAGGGGAAAAAACCCCTCCCAATAAAGAATAGGGTTGTTCTACTTCTTAGGACGTTTAATGATGTACTGGCACATAGTAACTGCACTATAAATACAGTCTGAAAAAAATACGAGCTTAGTTTGGAAGCTGCTCTCTGCTAAATTATGGGGTTTTGATCCTGACCTAAACTGATCCCACATGTTCCTGGATTCTCCCAACGTTTGAGTGCACAGTAAATCAACCATAGTTTTTGCTTTTTATTGCAAAGAGCGAACAGAAGAGATTGGGAATTATATGACTTTGGCATCTGCTTATCACATGGTTTAGGATTGTTTGATATCTTTTTAGCTTTAAGGTTTCAGTCAAGTTGAAAACAGGTATACAGGATCAAAACCCGTTAACTGGCATCAGTGTACAGAAGGAAGTCTGAGACTCACCAAAGCGTTTGTTTCAAAAATATTCAGTGTCTTTACAGAGAAGAATGCTGGTACTGATCTTACAAGGATTCACGTGTTCTGCTCACACATTTCACACTATCGACTATGTGAAGAACTAGCACCATAGGAGCGAACAGTAAAGAAGAACATAATATTAAGCGACTTCCTTGGTAATAATACCTCATGCCTTAAAGCAACAGCTGTTGTACCCCTGGATTATGCTGCTTCTGCTTTGAAAAATGTGCATGGTCAATATTTCTTCTTTTTTTCCCCCCTCTTCCAAGGCCATCTCTTCCCTCCTCGTTGCTCCTCTTTGTTGTACCCACTTTAGTGGTGCCTGTTCTGCAGCATGGATCTTGGCCTCCCACCTCAGCTCTAAAGCTCTTTACCTTTCTGTTCACGGACACATTTTTGTCATCTGGTCCCTTTTCGCTTGCCCTCCAGCTTTGTTCATTCTGAAGATATTTTGGACTTTTTGTCTTTGCAGCCTGTACCCGGTAACGTCTCCCTATTTGTACCCGGTAACGTCTCCCTATTTGTTGGCGTCTTTTTTGCAAGTTTGTTTTGTGTTTGGTTTTGGTTTTTTAACCTCAGAGTTGGTATTTCTGTTCTTTAGTAGTAGAATTAAAGTATGGCTGAACTATGTTCTTGAACTTGGCTTTCCCGACGGACTGACCTTCCCATCTGAAACACGTAGTCTCGCAGCACGATTTTTGTGAGCTGACCGCCCACACAAGCCTGCTGCCACGTGGGCTGTAGAGTCAGCTTGTCTGAAGTCTTACTCAGTAATTACCAGGTAACAAAAGTTAACTGCCCCATAAAACCACGCGGAAGAACCACACTACTGCTGGCGTGTCCTACTCAGCCGTCCGCTTCCGGTGTGTTGGACCTTTTGGACTAACCGAGGTCCCTTTTGGCTCTCCGTGTCTCTCTGATAACCGGTGACCTGGTTATGGGCTGCTGAAGTCAAGGCTCGGAGGACTTCTGTAACAAACTGGGAGCCTTAAGCAGTGAATCCGAACTGAACCGTTGCTATTTGATTTATCCAGGGGGAGAAACAATGTAAGTAAGTCGCTCCAAAGTTATCCTCTTAACACTTAGCTGTTTTCGAGGCGCCTTGAAAAACGTTTCACTTAGTGACGCATCAGGGCTAATCTGCTGCAGCACTAAATTAGCTGGTGTCGAGCGAAGGTGTCCAACGTGAACCCAAACGGAGGGCAACTTTGCAACTCATCGAAATTGGCTATGACTCAAACTGGCAGGACTAGTCTAACTTCTCTAGTCCAGCAGGCGTGTGTGTAATGGCTTTATGGAGAAATGAAAAACATCAGGTTTCTGCCAACAGGACTTATATCCCTGTTGTAACTCGTGATTTATACTACTGTGGTTCTGGTATCTTCTTTTATCACGGGCATCTTCTGCCTCGTTTTTTACTTCTCAATGAGATAACAACCCCATTTATTTTTTCCCCTTTTTCTGTTTCCTTTTTTATTACTAACTGACTGAGATTTCAGTCTTCCTCAGGGCTTGCAAGTATATTTGCGCGGAGTTCCCGGGAGAATTGTGAAGGAGTCTAAAAATGATACAGAAGGCTATTAAAATGGAGGATGGGTGACTTGGGAGGGGAAGCTGCGGAGCTGTAGTGTCAGGCCACCAGAAAGGATCTTGGGATGCCATTTAACCCATGCCTCTGCCCCAAAGCAGAATATTTACACTAATATTCCTAATCCGTGCTTGTCTAAACTGTCCTTAAATATCTCCAACAATGACAACCCTTTGGCTTCGTTAGGCAGCTGCTTACCCTTAACGTTAGAAAGTTTTTCTTGATCTTGAGTCCAAGCGTTCCGGGTTGTCATTTATGTCACGTCTGGATCCCAGACGTAGCCTGTTTGGGATCGTGCAAAAAGAATTCAGCTGCTTCCCCGCTCGGTGCGCTCATTTTCTGGGAGCGGAGAAGGAGCGAATCAACAATGTGAAAGTTAAGTTTCAGAACGAAGTAGCTATTTTCAGGCCTTTATGTCAGATGGATCATTCCAGGGCCGGTAACGCTGGCAGACGCTTCAGGGTCTCCCCTTTGCAAGAGGGATCCCGGCTCAGTGTTTCCTGGGCTGAAATCAAAATCCCGTGCCTTCTGTGATGGTTGCACATGGCCATCCTGCTTTCAGTTAAAAACCAATGAGCTGTTACGCTGAAATCTAGGCAAGGGAGCTGTGAAGGGAAAACACACGAGAATGCCTTGATTAATAGCATCCCTAAATGACAATGGCTGTTTTATAGTTTTTATAAGGATCGTGGTGTTTCTCATATATAAAAAAGGACTAGATGTGGTTGTAATTAATAGAGAGGCTCTTTGTTGAAGCTGTTGACTGTAGGAAAGAACCCAAGGGTTTCTCAGGCTCCTCAGTTGTAAAACTAACTAAATACATCTAGGGCTGCCTTGTGTCACTCCATGGCATCTAGCAAAGCTGTAATTAGCAGATACCTAAATGAGTTGTGGCTACAGTGTGTGTGTCAGATGACTCAAGTATTTACTTTTGGCTTCCGATTCTCTTTCTCGGCGCAAGGGGGAATAATTTGGTTTCAATATTGAGAGGCTCATTTTTCTTCGGTTGTTTTGCTTCACAACTTGGTTGTTTTACAACAGTCTGTCAGACTGAGCCCTCTCTGGTGTCTTCAGCAGCAAGGTATGTCTGAGACATCTGAGAGTCCTTGCATCATTAAGCCCGTTTTTTTTTTTTTCTTTTTTGTAAAAAGTTTGCCTGAAAGCCATATTTTCAATACTGTTGGTGGAGTCAGATGCGTAAAATGCAGGTGGCCCTTTGACAGTTGTAAAGGAGCAAATGACAGAGCGGCATCATTACCCTCCTTGCGTTTTTTTAGCAAGATGGCAGCTGTCCTGTTGCTTCACGGTGGAACTTCTGAGCATAGGACTCCATCTCGTTGATGGTGGGTGGAAAGAAATCAAGCCAGGCTATATTTTTTGGCTACAAAAGAGATTCAGAGATTTCACCGACAGTGCAGGGTAAGAATATTTAGGAACACGGGATCCCTGACGCTTACCTGGCACAACAGACTCTTCTGCCAGGGGCTACGAAGTGCAATGCCAGTAATAAGTTAGACGCCGTTTGGTCTCACGAGCTCGGCCCAGTGCAAAACACCTCTTTTTCTGCATTGACTTTGCTTTCTCCCTCCCAGACTTTTGCATTCATTTACCTGCCTGTGACGACTGAAGCTCGGGGCAGGCAAATAAGTTGTATCATCATGTTGTGACTGTGGAAGATCTTTTCAAAATGACCTACTGCATTACATGGTCACCCTTGCTAAGTGTCGGACTATGCAGGGCAGGTGGCTAGCACAGCTATTTGCTTTTTAGCCCTGGAGAAACGTAGTATGCCGGGAGTGTGGGAAGGGTGAAAAACAAGGCTGTACTTGCTCTTTGCAGCCCAGATTGAGTGCTGCTGGATGAGAGTGTAGCCCTTTATCTTAGCGAGGATGGGATGGTGCCACTTGAGGAACGTTGGTGTCGCTGCAATGTGTCTGTAGGGAAGCAGGCACGAAATAGGAAGGCGATTCTGTAGCCTACACTTGGAAGACGGTAGGCTGGGTGGGGTGTGCGGCTGCAAACCCTCCCGTGCTCGGGTCCACCTTGCGCTCTGTAGGGTCAGGGAAGGTAAGGGACGGCTTACCTTCTTCCACTGATGTCCTCCTGGGCAAAGGTTGTTAACACCTCACGTATCAGGGAAGAAGCTGTTTTCAGGGCAAGAGTTTGTGCGTCCGTTCAAAGCCTTCCCATTTTTGTCAGCCCACAGGCATTCCTTCCGCTGTCTTTCCTTCGCCCATTTGAAACCTTTGCACGTTGGCTTTGACGGTAGTTTCATATTGACTGCGCTTGAGCTGACTTTGGTTCAGAAATTTCCTAATTGCTCCCTGTCTCAGTCACTTCCACCGTTAACGAGTAAATGGCAAGATAAGAATCAAATATGGAATTAAATGAAAGGTAAATATCTTTCGGTTAGCTATTTTTCTACACAGCTGGTTGTTCCTGAAGACTGCTTAAAACCATTCTTTAAGAAATAACTGCATGATTTTAGGTGTGAGAACAACAGTACATCTGGGCAGGTAACCGCAGGTAGTGTATTACAAGCAATTTCTATTGCGTGTACCTGAAACGGATTCATTCCTGGAATCAGCGCTTTTCTGGACACATGTCTCAGGGGACCTGAAGTGACTGTTCAACCAGTTTTGAATAAAGAAAGAAAAGGTGCTGGGGGAGGTCAGCATGTGCTGTAAGAGTATCTGTTTTATAACAGTCATGGTTGTCACAGTAAACATGATGAATTTGTTCTTCGTCACCAGCCACTCTTAATTCTTTAGACGGTGGCAAAGATGAATAGGGAGCAAGCTTCGTCCTTCTGAAAAGCTGTGAATTTAAACAGCGCCAATCCCATGGTCACGGGCCGTTGACTGCATCACGCGTGAGTTGCCATCGGACCAGCAGTCCTTTTCCTAACAGTTATTTTTAACGTGCCGGTCTTATTTTTTCCCTCAGCCCAGTCGTGTTTCTTTCAATGATAAAACCGAGGACTACTTTTTCCTTTATCAAATTTGCTTTAGTCTGTGGGCGCCGAGCAATTCATATAAATGATGCAGTTTATAGAAGATAGGCACTAGGGTGGCTCCAAGTTTCCCCAAAATACACAGGTTAGTACTACCGTCTTTGAGTCTACCCTCTCGCTAACATCCACGCTCCTATAAATCGCTTTCACTTTTATATTTAAATTTAAATTTGATTTTTTTTTTGATAAAATTACAGAGCCCACTGGCATATGATTTTTCTGTAAGGCACAGATGAAATAAATCAATACGTAGAACGTGACCGTTGATCCTCCACAGATTTTCTCTTCTGTTGACCCCCTGCTCTCCCCTCTGATGGCAGTGTTGATTCTCGCTCTCGTCAAACTGCTGTTAGTTACTTTTTTTTTTTGCAGTCATCTGTCTTGGCCATCAGATGTTGTTCATCTGGAGTGACATGGGCTTAGCTATTAATTAGCAAAGTGGCTTAGATGTACGGTAGGTCTGCCTGTTTTTAAAGAGGCCGGAGCGTTGCTGGGTTAAGCGGCGTTCCTCTCTCTG
The DNA here is from genome assembly GCF_028500815.1 of Rissa tridactyla. Lineage (NCBI taxonomy): Eukaryota > Metazoa > Chordata > Aves > Charadriiformes > Laridae > Rissa > Rissa tridactyla. Next base: position 80,531,143 of record NC_071470.1, on the reverse strand, counting down.
CTCTTTGGGTATCTGTCAGAGAGCGGTTTTAAATTTGGGGTTGTATTTTACCAAGCGATCCTGAAATTTGTTTGCTGACTGACGCAGACGGGCAGGCAAAGTTTTGAAATGCGGTGGCTGTCCCTTCTCTTTAAGATAGTTTATAACGGCAGTTTGAAAACTCTCCAAACTGTACGTTGAGTAATGTGCCCGTGATTACAGAGTTACGAATGGCACGGTCAATTTATCTCAACTGACAAAAAAGGACTGATGCCTCTGCTTGAGAACTGACACGCGAGGATTCGGCCAGTCCGCCTCAAAGTTAGAGCAAAGCCGCATTCTCTGCCGCAGCGAAGAGGACTTACTGCTGCTCAAAGTAAGCGAGGCCTCAGTGCAGTATCTGGAGCGTGGGTAGATGCTTACTGAAATTAGATGCGGCGATGTAAAGCGTTAAATGCACATCTTGTTGGGAGGCTGCGAATCCTGTTTGGATGTGAAATTGTCCTTTTGTCCTAACCCAAAATGAGATATAATTCACAGCCAACGAAAAGGGCGTTAAAGAAAAGGATACGTGATTTGGTTGTAGTTCACAAGTAAAAGCCGAGGTTACATAAATGCCCAAGGGACGCTACAAATGCATCTGGTGGCAATGCCAGAGCCAAACACCCAAGCCCCAACGTTACCCTCCCAGTTCTGGATCTCGTATCATTAATATACTAGAAATACCCTGTCCAGTATGGGAAGATGAGGACGATTTGCCCTATAGTCTAAAGTTATGGAGATGTGGGGGCTTTTTGGGTTTTATTAACCTTACGCAAAGTTTTATAACTAACTCATGCGTTAGACTGGTGGGAACACGAGTTTCCATGAATCATACAGTAACGAAGTAATTTCTGCCAGGAAGATAGCCTGCCCTGGCTGTCTGTCAAGCACATCTTATTTTGTTCTATTGGTTGTTTCCAGACATTTTTTAATGCACCGAATCAGAGGAAAATGCCTCTTGGCGCAGATCTTCTTGCTTTGAAAGATGTTTATAATTCTCATTATGAAAGCTTCCCCAAAACGATCTGGTTAGTATCTGTTTACAATTAATGAGAAAATCCAGAATGAAAAAACAGGTAAGGAGAGTCACTTAATTACTATAGGGAAACTAATTCCCAACAGAATAATTTAGGCTATCCGCCTCTGGTCTCCAGCTGAGGGGCTGAACTGCACAGTGTTATCTGTAACTGGGAACACGCCAGTATGAGCTGCCCGAGCGTCCCTACTCTACCGGAGCCCACAACTTTCAAAGGAAATGGGTATCGTCAGGCAAAGGCCGGACGTAGCAAGTCCAAGAGATGCATGGCATGACAAGACGTTTTCCATTAAAGCCTTCTACCTCTTGGTGAAGTCCTCGGGCAAAAGTAGTTGTAATGTTCCATCCTTTTCTTCCAAAGAGGTGACTCATGGCTGGGATCCTGCAACTTTTCCTAAAAGGGAAGGACTGAAACTCTTGCTGTTGGTAGAAGAACTGAATTCAGTGGGTTTTGTCTCCCTTCAGACCAACGTTTTTAACTGTGAACGAGAAAACTGGCAGATATTCTGTCAGTTTTCTGTCTCGAAATTCCAAAGCATTGAAAACGACAAAGCCTATCTCTGAGTTACAAGGTGGGACGTGGATAAATGACACAGTTGTGTTTGCAGATGAAGGGATGAGTTGACCTTTAGGTCTGATGTCAAATTAGTATATTAAAAAAAAAAATATCAAATTGCCTTATAATTTACAAAGTTAGCTGGCAAACTGTTAGTGCAACACGGTCGAAGGCTGTTTTACTTCTAATTGTGAGGGGTTGGATATTTGTGCTGAAGGAGAGGAATGGGCCGCTTTTAACCAAGCACGCCAGCCCTCCGTGGTCTGCCTCCCAATCTGCCGGCCGCCCTCCCCTTCATAACCTTGGCAACGGCTCAGCAATTCCTAAAATCTGAGATATGGGATTTAATCACCTGAATTGCTTGGGAGGTCCTACGAGCACCAGGAGCTGGGTAGAAGGAAAAGATTCACGTTGGTGCCCACGCTGACAGAAGCACCGTCAGAAACCATCAGTCACCTCGTGGGTTTGACAGGAGCTGCTGGGCCACCCGTGTCTCCGGCTCCAGACTAACCGCTGCAGGTATCCCCAGCTCGGGCTGGCGGAGGGGAAGAGCAGATGGCCGGCCTTATTGCACTGGAAGGAGATGTAGGGGACGAAGGGCAAAAAGAGACAAGGAAATCAAATTCTGCTAATTTTGCTGCTCACAGAATAAATTTTTATTCTTGGAATGGCAGAGCAGCCCCACAGGTCACTTTCTGTCAGGGTGAGATCCCTCTCGCCAATGTAGTTTTCGAATCAGGTATCAATTTGGGATGTGTGCCTTTGTTAGTTCTTTTATTCCTCTACTGCAGAGGAAATAAGTAAATATGATCAGGAATTCTGGGAGTTTGTTTCATTGTAAAGACATTTATTGAGTATACATATGATACGGGTGGCACAAGGGCGTAACCAGTACTTGTGAACTGCTTGTGGGGACCAAAACATAACCGGACTGGGATTTGACGCTCTATGTATGTTTTCACGTCCTTATAAATTGTCTTTGGTTGACTTTCAAGGTGGTTGGAGGTTAAAACACCAAGGAACTGTTTAATGAACAATATTCCAAGATACAGCAGCCGGCAAAGATAACGCGATAGCTTCATGTCATAACTTGTGGCATGTCTCTGCAGGGGGGACGTAATCTGAAAAAAAAAAAAATAATAATACGAAGATCACAATGCCTGGACGTAACTGATGGATCAGCCAACGCAGAACCAAGTTGCAGCCAGTAAACTCCCACTTTTCTGCGCAGTCGGGTAAGTGTTGGGGCTGATCAGCTCTTTTGAAATCGAGTTGATGCTTTTAATTGTTGTTCGTGACCTTTGAATTTGCCCCCCTGAATAACAGGAGGAGGCCACTTACTCTGCGACTGATGTTTTTGTGGTCTAGAGCAGAGGGAGATGTGCTGATGTGGAAATAAGACACTGTGAGACACAGCAGCCTCGGCTGATGAGTGAATTGCAACTTTCAGCCTGGCTGGGGTTTGGTTTGGTTTTTTTTTTTTGTTTATTTGTTCAGGGGAAGGGGGGAATACTGAAAAAATTACGCATTGCAACAGCGAACAGTTGGCTGCAGCTCCCATCAAGAGACAAAGAAAGTCATGCCTAATGACTAAAACAGACAGCAGGTTGCAGATTTGGCCTCCATGATGCATTCCAGCCAGTAACATGAAAGACAGGAAATATCTTACATGTGCTGCCTTTGGGGAGCAAGAGAAGATACGGAGGTCGAGCAGGGCTCTGCTACGTTTGCTGATAAATAGTGGGGTTTTTTCCTTTTTTCTTTCCCCCCCACCCCGAGCGGTGTGGTATTGCCTGCAAAGCAGTGGGAAGATCGCACAGCCTTTCAGCCAGCTGCTCAGCATCGGTCACTGCCTTGGAGAAGGATGAACCCATCAGGGCAGCGGAGCGCTGCTGTCCGTCACCCAGCACGCGCAGAGGGACGCTGCGAGTCACCTTGGGCGCTGTACCAGCGGCGTTTGGCCAAGATCGGGAAGAGTGTCAATCCGTTACCTCCCGGCGCCATCCAACGAGCTCCTGGAGACAGGGATGACTCTGGAGCAGGTTTTAACAGCGTGTGTTTGAAAGCACATCTAAACTCAATCTAGTGAAATCACCGCAACGTTGGGAACCCCGCCTGTTATCGGGATTGACGGAGTCCCGTGTCTGTCTGTTTTCCTCTACGCTCTACTGTAAAAACGAAATAGCAGACCTAAGAGGGTGTCGTGCTTTCTGGTATCAAAATCTGGGCAAGTCACTAGAAAAATGGTGATCTTGGCGTGGTAACGAACACAGTAAAATCGTGGGTCCTTTTCCTTATAAATCCTGAAAAGCTGTAAGAAATTGCAACTCTGTAGTTGCTATCCGAACACCTCATAATGTAGCGAATTACGTCGCGTAGTTCATGATGTTTTGGCTGTTATTGTTGCCACTAGAACGACAAGTTACGCGGGCTGCTTCACGGGTTACTGAGGAGCAGGATCCTCGGTCCAAACAGTTGCCATTTTGAAAAGGAAAGAGTAGAAGCGAAGGAATAAGCTTCAGGCAATCAATGGCTTTTTCTTGCTCAAGTGGATAGCTTTCTTTTAATTCTCATTCAAGATATTTTCACCTGTCCTGTAAAGAAACCCTTTGAGACTTCTGATTCTAGACTGTGCTGGGACTGCAGATACATATGGGGAAAAATAATAACCAGAATACGCCCAAAACGGTTGGTTCAAAACGCGTGCCAGAAAAAGAGAGGGCAAAAAGAGAGGGTAAAAAGAGGGTGCGGGTTTTTTTTTTTCCCCCTCAAATTCCTTAGAAGCTAAAGAAAACTATTTGTTTATTTTAAAACACGTAAGCCTTTTTCCTGAGTTCTTTTTGAGTATTGTAATAATCGGTGCAGTTTTAGAAATAGCAGGACCAGAGTAAAGGCAGGGCTGTACCTACGCGTACGGAGCGTTTCAGCCAGCCGGAGCTGGAGACTTACCGAAGCAGCCGGTTATCTGCTGAACCGAAGTTCATTCCAGCTTCACCTGAAGTCAAGAAGAACATTCAGAATAATTCCAACGTTATAGGTTAAGGGAAACCATCCCTGGTTTAGAGTGCAATAAAAAAAAATAAAAAAAAAATCTACTGGAAGCCCAGAGTATCAGCAAAAAAATACTTTCAGAAGTCTGGATTTCCTCCGCACAGTGAATTGTCAGAACATCTTGTTGCCCAATGAGGTACAAATGAGGTTGTTAGTTCCCCAGCTGCAAGTTATTGGCGTGGGGAACGACACGTGTCAACAAAGCTGCTGGTGCGTGTCCATATTTCTAGACTTTAAAGAGCTAGTGACAAGGTAATTGTTTGATAGCTGCAATATGTTACAGCATCGCTACCCAAATAAAACACGAGCACCGATATTTGGTCGTATTGTCAGCGTTAGGAGCGATCTGTCCTCAAATTGTGTCTGAAGGCAACAAAACCACATTTTCTCAGGAAAAAGTTGCGTTTGCCTCTCCAGTGGAGAAAACTCTCTGCTGGTGATAATACGTTGCGGCCAAGTCTCTCAAAACTGCTGAGTAACTTCTGCCAGCCAAACACGCGCTGAATTCATTCTGGGAAAACTAAGCGTGCGCTTGGGCTGGCGAAGCACGACCCTTCCCAGACGCGCTTATTCTCCAAACCATCTCGGGGAGCGAGTCCTGAAATTCCAATCCAGTGAGTTCAAACTCTCATTGCTCCAAGCAACAGCGAGTTTACTGCGTTAGTGAACAGAATTGGTTGTTTTAATTTGAGCCTTTCAGAAAGCAAATGAGAAAAAAATCAGTCGGATCAATACTGTTGAAAATGTCCATTATTATATGTTGGTCTGCATTCTTTTCCGTAATCACATTGTCATAAATGTTTTCCACTGAAGGCATGTGAACAACCCTCTTATTCTCCCAGTCCACTGAATTTTTACGAAGATGAACTGAAGAACGTTTCCGTAAATTAGAAAGCGTCAGGGGTACCAGGGAGGAGGGGACTTGGTTCAGTTTGACGGAAGATTTTGCTCTTCTAGAATGTTCTTTTTCTATGTTGCGTTTTCATGCGCTTGGGCTATCTATGAATGAAGCTGAAGGGCAGTTTTGATGTACGAGGTAAAACAATGATCAATACTAGATTTTAGAGCATTTAAGAAGACTTTGACCTTAGCAGTGTATGTCTGGTCAGACCGATAAATGAGAAGTCTACTTTATAGACTTGAGTCTACTTTCTAGTAATAAGACGACAGCTGTGATGTTTTCTCTCGGATTTCTCTGAATCAACCAGCATTTCTAGTTAAACAGGCATTTTCAGCCCTTTCCCGACGTATCTGAAGGCACACACTGCCAAGCCAGGCCACATCCTAGGAGAGCGTTGGACACAACGGCTACAGTGTAGCATAGACCTTTGGCACGCACAGGCGGAACTCGCCGCGTGTGCGTACCGGAGTACTGGTCACTGGTTTTACTTACAGTGGTCTGACTGGTATGACAGGTACCTGGCTACCTTTAAGCTCGTTGTTTCTTGTTTGTCACTGTGTTCCTCTGTTTGCGAATGACTGTATTTGCCGAACACCTGCAGGTAACGATACAGAAGTGCAAGCCCTTTAGAAACACGACAGAGAAATTCATCTTGGGAGAAGCATTATGGATTTTTAAATTTATTGCAATTAACAGAATGACACTGACCTTCAAGAGAAGTTTCAAAATGGAAGATGCCCTGTCTTAGCCTAATGCTGCTGTATGTCACATTGCAAAAGGCAGGGTCGCTTCTGGACAGGCCCTACAGAAGGGCTAGGTTCCTGAAGAAAGACCAAGGGTAGTGCCAAAATCCTGGCTAGGGTCCAGCCAATCTTGCAGGATGGCGCACTGACCTTCTGCATGTACTTCTGGTTGTCTTTGCTTCAGGTTCCCGTGGTGGACAGGGTCACCACAGCACGTGGCCAGCGTTGCCTGTCTCTCCTCAACGATTTGGGCTGTTCGGAGGCCGGAAAGCGTCTTTTTCTTCCCCAAAGCCCACCTGACATAAGTGCATCTCATCTTTAAGGTAAGTAGCAATTAAATACAGAGTAAAATCTGCACTTCTCCTGTAGCTTTTTGTAAACCGTTCCACGTACGAGGGCAGATTTTCAGCAATGCAGACTGGTGTAGCTTCACCAAAAGCCTCGTGGAGACCTGGGGATCAGAGCCATGCCAGCTTACAGCAAGCTTTCAAAGGGGAACCGCCCTGTTGTCTCGAAATACAAAGGGCACACGATGAGCCGATGAGCGAGGTTTTTCTTGTGGAAAATAGTCCTGTGAGCTACAGAAACTAAAAAAAGAACATCTTTATGAATTTGATGAAAGCAAATACCTGAAATGTCCTGTGAAATGTGCACTTTATTTTAGAGGGAAAGACAGGCAATAGGTTGCCGACAAGAGGGTATTGAATCTTGGGTTTACCTAACCGAACTGGAAACGTTGCAGTAGGTCCCAGATCCTCAGGCGTGAGTCACCGGTGACTAATCTGTTCAGCTTCCAGATTTCCTTGCCCTCTTCTCGCTACGTTTTTTTCCCCGTATTTCTTCTCCGAGTTATGTTTGGTTTACGGTCTTTGTAAGTGTGAGGAGATCCAGCAGGGCCAACAGAGGTCACTGAGGCTGGTACCTCCCCTCGGCAGGGCTCCAGCTGGTGTATTTCCCTCTCACACACCAGAGTCCCGGGGCTGCTCCCGCTCAGATTAGGTGACGTTATCAGCCACCGATCAGGCTCTTGCAGGAAGTTACGTTTTTGTGAACCCGAAAGGAAAGGATAAGCAGGTCCTTGTTTTGTTTTTGTTCTGAAAGGCAGACACAAACGCTGGGATAAGACCCCCATTGTCCACCCTTAAAAGAATGGTGTACCTCCTCAGGGACAAATGTGGGATTTGTATTCGAAATTTATTACCTGGTATTTTGTTTCACGTTCGTCAAGGTGCGATAGCGAGGTCCAACCAGGAATAACCAAGACTGGCTATTTTTTGAAGGACAAAAACTTTACTAAGACTTTGAAGAGGGCTCATGCATTTAAAATCAGAAGTACCAAGGAAGAACTGACTTCCCAAAGTTCAAGGGTGGGAGCTGGGATGTGCGAGGAGGCTGGGCTGCCCTTCCAGTGCGGAGGTTCACAGCCCGCGTTTACCCTTAGAAATGTGCATCTGTGGATCCCGTTCTTTACAGAGACCTCAGCTGGGATAAACAGGCTGTGGGATGCATGGAAGCATCTTTGCCAGCAGCTAAAGCCCATCTTGGAGGCCAGGCTGCCCATGGGAAAGGGGCTATAACTTATCCTGATACTGGGATGGGATCGGTATTTGCACCTCTGAATAGCGGGGCTCTGCATCCGTGTTCCAGTGGAACCTCAGCTGTAACGTGACCGAAATACAGGGAGAGCAGTACTGTGGCCTTATTGAATCCGTGTTGGCGCCTTGTTGTTTGAAGCGTCTTTTTTTGTTTTTTGTGGACCTAAAACAGAGTACGTGTTTACAAGGCACCCTTATTTTCTCCTGTCTATTTCAGTAAATAGGCAGAAATACTTTAGAAAGATAAATCCTCTAATCAGACCTTGCTAATGAAGAATTGCTGCCCGTCTTATGCTGTTTCCTTCAGACCGTTGCTGTTGTTTAATAACTCAAGCATGTGATTTTTGTAGCATCCTTTTAGGGGAAATGCCCTACCACGAACCATCCTTTTCGGGAGGCTGTTTGCAATATGTAGCTGTGAGCTTCCCCATTCAAATTCGTGTCGCTTCAAAGCCGTTCCTCCGATGTACACACACGTTTCGCTTACAGCAGCTTATCATTTTCTTTCTCGGGCAGCTTGCAGGGGTCTGTGCACAGTTTTTTCTCCTAAGCTGAGAGATTTAAACCCAAGGAAGACCGTGGGAGCAGTTTCTGTTAAACTATTCCAAAACCGGTGGCGTTGGAGCTGTTCCCTTAGAATAAATTCCGCCTCGGGTAGGTTTCGTTGTGCTCCAGGTTTTCCCTGATATTTTTCAGCTATGGGTGCTGAAATAAATAAAATAATAAATAAATACTATAAATAAATGAAATAATAAAATATTACACATTATCCTTTTAGTGTCACTAGTGCCACATCTTACAGGAAATCCACTTGGCTGGTCCCGGGGTTTAAAAAAAAAAAAAAAGAGGCCTGGACTTGTACTTAACACTCTTCCTTGTTACAGGGCGCGTGCTTTCTTCTGTCGAAAAAGCGGTTCAGTGTTACCGGTCTCTCTTCCTGTTACTGCCCCGTTCATGTTGAAACGCAGTGTGCTTGCCCATCCTTTCACTTTTTGGTCCGTTCGTACCTGAGCTCTGTCATTCCTCACGCAACGGCCGCAGGTCAGCTAGAACAGGCCTTACTCGGCGCTCCGAAAGTTAATTTGGTACTCTCCGACTCCTAAACCACACTGGTGACCTGCCTGGGTTTCTGTAAATATCCTCTTTGCTTTGCTATTTAAAATGGCCGCTTGCGTGGTATCAAATAATTGGCAGGAACACAAGATAAAAATAATCAAGAGCAGTGTTTTTTCCTGGTTTTTTGACTCTAGACATCGCTCACTGAAGCTGCGGATCTGCTGAAAACAAGACCATCTAAAAAGAAAACAGTTTCCCTTCCTCTCAGACTGGCACTAAAAAACAATCTCTCAAAGCGAATGGATTCAAAGTTCTCAAAAAAATGCGTTTAAAGGTGAACAGGAAGACATACGTTTTTGTAATTGCATCTTTAAGTTGTATAGACTTTATGAAAGTCAAAGTTTTATGAATTTTAATGAATGTCCTTCTCAAAAAACCTTGAATCTTGCTGTCCGTATGTTACCTGGGAAAAGGTCACCTAAACGAGGGGAATTTTGCAAACGGGAGGTTGTATAGGTTTGGGAAGAGAGTTTAAAATACATCCCTACATCCACTTTGGCGTCTGCACTGAGGGAAGCGCGCGGCCGATGCAGCAAAACCAGTTGCCTGACTTGGGAATTCTTTGGCTAGCAAAGCACTACGCCACGCGGCATTTCTCTTCGGTGGCAGGAATTCGACTCTCTTTAGACAACCAAGATACGACCTGCTCGCTACTCTCATAAGCTGCAAGTTGCTAAACTTCAGATTCATAGCTGAACTTCGGAAAAAAACGTCCCTGAAATCGCCGCGTTTGGGTGTCCTGGGGTGCTGGCTGGCACCCAACCCATAGGTGTGCTTGCACTGAGCTCAAAATCCGGCACCCCAGGCACCTTGAGGAGCGCGCTGAATTTAATTCCAGCTGTAGCTAGGGACACAAACCACATCGTAACTGCTGGTTCAAAACCCATTACTTTTGTGGACCAAGCTTGCAGCGCGATCCTGTGAACTGACACGAGATCTGCTTCAGCAGAAACTTGGGAAGCAATGATTTCTAACAGTTTTTTTTCCGGTTAACTTTAAACTGTTGACACGGTGCTAAATTCAGTATGCTGAAGGTGTTTCCATGTGTCACATCTAATAGGATACAGGTGTCAGACAATTTGAGATTATTTCAAATCTAATTTTCCTAGAGTGAAGATACAAACAGTTACACCAGAAGCAGATGTTGGGCCTTTCTCACCCCTCCGAAATGTGGTTTGGCATCCATCCAGAGGGAGCCTATGGGGGAAAAAGGGAAAATTATATTTAATTTTAGCTTGCTTGGTTTCCTCCTTTCAAAATCTACATCAATGTGCAATAAAAAAAAAAAAAATCCCTTTTCCCTCTGCTTACACGGGGACCGAGTATCTTGTTGCAAACAGATGGAGTACAGGCAGGTTGGGACGCGAACGCTTTGCCATCTCCACGCTATCATCATGTGGCCCAAAATACGGCATAAAACGCTATCTTTTCCTTTTTGCCCTCTTATCCCCGTCTCTGTCAGTTAACTTTTCCGGTGCGTTGGTTGGAAGTAACAGCCTGGAAACAGAGGTGACATGGGCTGCAGCTAAACCACCAGTTTGGAGTCCCGCCGCTGGTCCGCCTCCATTGACCTACCTGCGGGTGGCCCCTGGGACTGCATCAGGACTCCACCAAGAAGCCCCGAGGGCATCTCCATCCCTCTTCCTTCAAGCTGCGAAGACGTTCCCTAGCTTTCGTTCTTCTTTGAAGCAATGGGTCCTTTTCCACCTTGTCCGGTTCGTGCAGTTTCACATGTGACTGGAAGGAAAATCTCAGCTCTACGGCGCGGATACAAAACCTACGTCACCTGCTGGCGCTCTCCTGAGGATGGTACGTGTGTTCCGTCAAAAGCAGCTTCACCGAGTTTAGTTACACTTCGTCAGAACTCGTGCAGGTGACAGAAAAATTGAGCTCGTAATCCTGGTATTACAACCTTGTAGAAAATTAAGACCCTATTCTGAGATTCACTGTGCGAGTTTTGGGTTCTGCTGCTCAAATACATCCTTCTTCACCTGCTTCTAGTAACTGCATCTCGTGACTACGAATCCCGTTTGGTTACAACTGTATTTAAAGTTACAGTACTGTCAAATGCTACAATTGAACAGCTTTATTTGAAATAAACACTTGAAAAAAATCATTAAGGATTTTGTAAAATGGATTGTGGGGGCGGCCGTGCATTATTTTTTTTTTTTTTAATTGGTATTTGTTGGTCATGCAAATGCTACTGGAAAGCTGCCGTTGTAACTGAACAACAAATCCCTTAGGAGTTGGGAGCCGTAAATGCATACTGGGAAGTGATGGAGCGGCATATTTACATCATCCAGCTCTACGTGCCAGAGGAAGAAGGGCACGAAGACCTTCCTCACACGGTGAGGGCTCCACAGACTGGCAAATACACAAGGGGCAAATGAGCAGGTGGTGGACAGGAGGCATTAGTGCTGCTGCGTTGGAAACGCTGCTCTGCAAAATGGGGTTTTAACTGCGCTGCCAGGAAGTTATCTAGAGGCATTTGAAGACCAACCCGGTAACAGGAAATTAATCAAAAGCATTTTTGAGCGGATCCTGGCCGGTGAGTGCTGCCGTGGCTATTTATACCGCTGAACTATGGCAATTTACCCCCGTCAAGGGTCTGCTCAGATGTCAGATATTAGCCACTGCCAGAACAAGTGACCTTTCTGCACAGTACGTTAAGAAGAGAACAAAAAGATGGAAATTCCCATTTTCTAAGCGTGGGCCAAATAAACCTCTGTGCTCTTGTTAAACCAGCTGCGTTGAAGAGGAGTGATTATCACAAGCCTTTTTTTTTTCTTTTTTTTTTTTTTCAGCCTGCACCTGTCTCTCCTTCTGCAGCTGAGGATGCGCTGGAATCTCCTTCCCTATAAACCTGATCCTGTAAAAGCTTCAGGTGGAAATTAAACTCCTCATTATCTACATCTATTTTTACTTAACCACTTAAGGGGGGGAAAACCACCCGAAGGCCAGCAGTTACTGGAACACGCAGTAGCTAGTCACCCGCAGTAAAGAAAAGCTCCCCTGTTTCTCTATCCTCAAATAGATGAGATTTTTTTTTTTTTTCAGTTTTTCATTCTTACGGCCATGAAGGTCTTGCAAAGGAGAGAGGACCAGCTTCCAGCAGCCTTGCGTGGCCGTTCACCCGCAGTCAGTCTCTTGAGAAGGTGACAGCTTCGCTCCCACCTGGGCGGAAAGGTTCCCTCTCGCTTCAGGCACAGCCACGCGGATCAAGGCAGTAACTCTGCTTTATCAAGAAATACACAGGAAAGAAGTGTGCCAAACTACCGTGGAAAAACACGTAAGGGATTTTTCTGAGGAATTTAAGTCTTCCCTAGAGCAAAACTGGGTGCAGCACTGTCCCTGGAGAAATGGAGACTGTAAAACTGTCCTTTTTCCTCCTGGAGTATCACTTCCTTGTAAAAAAAAAAAAAAAAAAAAAAAAAAAAAAAGTTAAAGTCCGCGGAGCGTCATGAGATATTCCACTCACTTATTCTATGTAAATAAGCAGTGGCATCTCTAAAGTCTGGGTTTTATTTAAAGTATCTCCCCCCTTTCACAGGAATAATTCTTTTTTTTTTTTATACTTGACTGTTTTGCTCAGGTAATTCTTACACACTGCTCTCCTCCGCCCTCGCAGCTGACGTTTCTCCATATTCCCTCCGTTGCTGTTCCCCCCCTCCCCGCCCCGCGTAGTGCCAGCACTTTGATTTCTGGCACAGCGACACAGGAAAGCCAACGGCGTCAAAATTAGCAGTATTGGTTTGTTTTTTGTTTTTTGGATCCCAGATTATTGGATTTTTCTGCCTGGAAACGGACTGGCACTAGATAAGCAAATTATTCGTTTTACAGTAAGTCAGACATCCCACACAATCTCTCTTGCTGGGGAAGGGAGAAAAAACCCACAGTCGAACTGGAATTGTTTTGTGACAAGAATGCTGTCTGTGCCTGAGGCAAGACAGCCCCATGCTCACTGGAAATTACTAGCCAGAAACACGCGTAGCACCAAACCACCTCAAAACAGGGTAAGAAGAGTAAATTATTGTCAAACCAAATGCTGCTTCGTGTTGACCCAAAACGTCAGATGAAGTTTTATCACACAGTGATCGGGTATGAGATTCTAAAAAGATTAATTTTCCAGGGCGGCTGTAGCTGTTCCTATCGTAGATTAGTTCTACTCTTGTCACCATCTACTTGAAATAAGGATAAAATTACGTTTTTCAGGATAATATTTTTAATGCAAGCAATGCGAAGGCATGTAGTGCAAACAATATCCCCCAAAACGTCTTGCCACAGAAAGAAAACCGAGCTAAACAAGCAATTTGGAAAACTGTCTTAATTACTTTAACAGGTAAGTTTTAGAAAGATGCCAGATCTAGTGAGGATTTTTTTTTTCCTCCTAAAAATAGTTATGAATGTATGTATCTTCTGTAGCAGTAAGGCACTCCTAAGATTTCTATTTTTGTTTGTTTTTTTTTTTTAATTCCAAGGCATTACTGGAACTTTGTGTAGTTTGATTCTCTCTCAGCTGGGTTTTGAGCAGAGTCACGTCCCCAAGAGCAGCCGTTCAGGATCGACTGCGTGATGGAAAATGACTACTTTTGCCGTACTAATTAGCCAGTGAACGCAGTCCCTAAAAACTAGGGATATGAACCAGGAAATGTTCGTCATTAATTTTGCTTATGGTTATTTAATTTTAATTACAATACTTTAAAGCGATTTAAATCTACAACTCCATCATACGTAAGATAACGTAGCATATTTTGGAGAAATAATCGAGGCCTGGTAACACAGATCACTACAGAGCCTCTAATTAAATCTTTGATGAGAGTTTCAAAGTGGATTTTAAATGCGTGCGCGGCTTACAAAAAGTGCTTTACAAAAGCTCTACTTTTGTCATCGGGACTTCACGAATGTTTCTCTAGCATTGTCCAGGTTTAATTTTCATTCTAATTCGTAACGGAAACGCTTGCAATTGAGCGATTGCCTTGCAAATGGCTATTCTCTGTAGGTAGGAAAACCAATTAATTTTCACACCTGCTTTCCCGCGTAAGTGATAACAGGGAATATTTTTCTACTGACCACAAGGGCCTTTAGTACCATTAATGCCGTTACGCCTTGCGGAATAGGGCATTGGTGACGGCCATTTCAGGTGCGTTTCTTTTCTGAGGAGATGATGCAGGGTCTGATCTTGCAGCCGATCCTGGCACCATCACGGGTGGTTGAAGAGAAGTTGACCCTGCCACAGGCAGAATAGATCTCGCTGCTGTCTGCGCCTCGGGGAGGGCCTTCATGAGCCGGAGGACGGCTTCTCTGCCGCTTGATGGCTTTTCTTCTGTAGGAACCGGCATGCGCTGCTTATCTGTTACTCTCATCGCAGGTTTTGTTCGCATCCGTGCCTTCTCAAACGGCGCTCAAAGAGCGGCATCCTGGCAGGGATCCGTCGGGATGAGCGTCATCTTACCCGTGTCGGCAAACCCCTGGCCCACCTGCGCCTCTGACAGCAGAAAAATGGGGTGGAAGAGGTTTGTGGGTTGCTTTTTTTTTTTTTTTCTGGAATAGTTCCCTTGTAACTGAAGGACATGTTTGAGACAGGCCTTCGCTGCCTCCCGTTACAACGTAGGAGCTCGCAGGTTTCCAGCGATAAGCGGGGCTGGCTGTAGGCAATTAGAAAACCTCAGGGTTTTAAGAGTCTAGTCACTAAAATATGTTACAGCTCAAGTCATTGTTTAACAATCCAAGTCTCTTACAGCTGTGAAACACTCCCATCATCAAGTAGGTCTCTGGGACTCCCTCAGGAACGGCAGGCTCTAGATATCCAGCTGCTCGGAACAAAAATAAACCTCTTTGAAGACTTATTTGCCATCACATTGTGCGAGGACTTAGAAAGGCTGAAATATTTTAACCATTAATCTCCGTTCATCAAATCTTGTCATTCTTAACAAAACTCCAAAATAGTTGCAGCTGCGAGTTGAACGTCGATGCCACCAAACTCTGTACGTCGATGCCACCAAACTCTGTACGTCGATGCCACCAAACTCTGTACGTCGATAGCAGTTTTGTGGTTAAGATACGCCACACGCAAGACATGCCCGTTGCAATCAAAACAACTCCTGCCCGTGCGGAGAGACCAAAGAGCATTTCATAACTCATTATTTACGCTCTTAGCTGTCATGGAGGGATACCAGCGGGATTTTAATAGCTATTGATCACAACCCTCTATTAACCAATATTATAATCGGCTTCGTTAATGGTCAGACAACCTGTGATACTGGCACACAGTGTTGGTTATCACTACTGTGGTACAATATTAGCAGCTGTAATCACTGCAATTAGCAGCGATCGCTTCTAATAACAATATTCATTGCAGAAGCTTGGTTGGAAAAATCTCTCAATGCCCGACCAGAAACTCAACGGAAGCTGTAGGTCTTTATTTCAGGGGGATGCAAAGAAAACCCCTTTTTATTTTCTCTTTTCCTGAGCTGCTTCTTTTAAAGTAGTAACTGTTTTTATATTTTCCCCTCCGGATTTTTAATTTTTATTGCTGACCGACCTAAAAAGAAAAGAAATAAAAAACACGGGAAGTTTGCCTGTAGTTAAAACATTCCTTGACCTCTTCCTTAGTAGTACTTATAAACACTGGATAAAGGAATAGCAAGCACGTTGCACAACTCAGAGGTGAGTTCTTAATGACTTAAAGACTTTTTGGCTGGCAAATATTTCCAAACAAAGGGACCTCAACATATTTATTGAGATGGGTTTTCCTCGCAGCGTTCCTTCTTCTCTCTAAGCAATGTTTTGCTTCTCCCAGCCTTCCACCCTTCCTTCTCGAGCAACCCGGAGACCATGAACGCTACGTTTGTGATGTTGCGCTAGGCTGACGTGCAGTCAGCAGAGGAAAAGGTTACTCCGCCTGGGAAAACACGCTCGGTCCCTATATGCACGAGTATCTGAGGTCTGCACTTCAAAGGAAGAGCAGTTTATTGCTGGCCAAGCGCAGGGCTGTTGCAGGACCATCCTAATGATTCTTTGCTCTTCTAGGAGACAAACTCCTCCAGACTTCACCAAAACTCTGCATCAGTGCTTCTTAATATCCTCTGTCAGAGGGACAAAAAGCCCTGCAATTGGTTAGGGAGAAAAACCTTATCCCACTTCAGAGACAAGATAACTTTTGGGGGGACAGAGGTTAGATTGTCTTCCCAAATCGATACCGCATGGGGATGAGGAATAAGAAGTCCCAGCCCAAGAGCTATTTTCAAGGGCTTTTATTTGTTCTTTTGAAGTACGAGCCAAAGCCTGTTGCAGGCTCCTGTGGAAATGTTCACATTAACATCGGTATTTAATTTTTCTGGGTTTTGGGTCTATTTGAAGAAGGACAGAGAATAATGTTAAAATTGCTACGAACCATTAAAAAGTATTTCAACCTGCTCTTGAATTTTTCAATTTTTTTTTAATCTGTGTGGTTTTGGCTATTGGTTTTATTGATGCCCATTGCTGCAAGTAGGGATGAGAGCCCGGGCAGTGTGTTTGCAGACTCCTGCAATAGCCCTGCCGACCTCACCTTCTCTTTTAGTGCAACTTTCCACCCCGTTTTCTGTAGTTTCTGATTTTTTGTTATTTAACGATTCCCTCCCAGAGAAGATTTTTCTCTGTATCGTTATTTCTAAGAGCTTTCTGTCTCATTTATTTTCCGTTTTCAGTACTCAATAAAGCAGAAAAACAATGTTAGTCTTTGGTGGCCTGGGAAAATAACAGAAGTTCGCCAAGGTGGTCTCCAGATGATACAGCCCCCTCCGAAGCAATCGTGCTGGTCTGCGTTTTCCCTGACGAGGGAGAAAATCTTCGGCGGCAGCAGCAGGGCTGGCAAGTGCAGGTAAGCCGCCTTCACGGAGCGTGCTAAGAAATCACCAGCGCAAGCAGACGCCAGCTTTGGCGGTATTCGAGTAATGGCTATTACTGCTCCAGGGAGGAAATAATTAAAGCCATTTCTTGACTCTGACAGTTTGATACTGGTGGTTTTCAATAGCAAATTACCGACATCTGTACAGCGAAACTCAGCTACCGCAGCAATTATTCAGCAGGGCTAACCACAGAGGTGCCAGGACTTTTCCATTTTCTAGATGTCCCCTAGTTAGACGTGACCTACAATTGAGACCTAAACTACACGCGACGGCAAACTAGGTCTCTTGCATTACAAATGTAAATGAAACCATATGGAAAGCTTAATATTCTGTGAAAAACCCAGTGGCAAATGCATCAAAGACAGAAAATGAAAGACTGGAAAGACATCTGAATGGGTTTCTTAATTATGTAACAATTCCGAGTTTCCAGAGCAATTCAGAAGTAAAATTTATCCAATTCATTCAATTCCACAAAAGCAATGGCTTTTCCTTCCCACGTACTGTTAGAACTGTTTTGCATCGTAAACGCAAAGAGAGTGTGACTGTACAAGCTGAAAATTCGCATCTCGGGCCCACAGCAAGCAACACAGCACTGCAAACATTTGTTGCTGGTGAAAGCAAAGGTAGCAAAAAAAGTTAAATAAGCTACGTATATCTCTAACTCAAATATTTCTTTTTAAACGCTAGCTAGAAAAGATAATGCAAATTGGAGCAGGAACGAGAGGCTGGGATATGAAATATATTTCTAAGTGAGAATTAATTTGGGGCTGATAATACAGACGTTGCTTTATTATTCCACTGCTTATGTTGTAACTAAGTGTCTGTCAGGGTTTTCCGTTATAACCCGCTTTGGTCAAGGATTGACTGACATACAAAACCTTAGTCTGTAAATTGGCAGTCTGTCTGCAGCTCCATTTCACTGTTGTTTAAGTTTCAGAACCCGATCTAGGCGTAGTACAATCGCTGTAAAAATACGCAGTCGTTTTAAATTAGAGCTTCAAACTTCAGAAATCTTTTGGGTGGCCGGGCTGGGAATAAAAACAGCTCGTACACCCACCATCTGATAACTGAGAGGCTTTAAAATATCACTGGAATCTCTGCTTGCTTTGGCCGTGAAAGAACATGGAGATTTCTAAGATAATCAAGTAATGAACGCCTCGTTTGCAAATATTTGATCCGTGCTGGGGCAAAGATAGAAGGATAATCCATTGCGAAATTACCGGCCTGCCTGTTGAGAACTGCTCTACGCGGCGGATGGTCCCGGGTCCGCAGCGGGGTGGAACCCACACTAATCCTGCCTCCAGCTACTTCCCTGCCAAGGAAGGAGAAGAGAACGATTACTATGCATCAACCTCTTCTCGCTGTGTAGTTACCGATGCGCTGGCACGTAAGGGCAGATCCCCGGCTTTAGGAGATTTGTGATAAAGATTTTATACCAACTGTGCGGTGTGGGATAACAGACAGTTAGGACGGAGGCGCTTTGCGTGACTGCGCAACCTGAACTGAGCCCACAGATGGGACGTGACTGAATACGCAAGTTGTTTTCACGTCTTTATTTCCTCTTTTAACATTTCCACGTAAATACTATTTATAATAAGTAAAAAATTTGTACTTCTGCTACAAAATACGCACATGGAGTTTGTTAAATGGTAGAAACATGTATGTTGTACGCACAAAGTGTAGAGGGAGGGTGTATAAAAGACAATTTTCTTTAATTTCGGTTGTGTTAGAACCATAGGAAACCAAACAGTAGTAACCTTCTAACGCTGCTAGTAGATTATAGTCTTTATGGCACTAATCAACTAACGAGGCTGCGGCAAAAATCACCTATAGCCACCGGACAATTAAAGACTTACTCCCTTTAGAGAAGAGAGAAACATGCTTGAACTCCTAGGAAATGTGAGCAAGTTACTCAGAGTTAGATCAATTTAATTTAGATATTGATATGCAAATGCCAATCAACCTAATAATGCATCCTAATAATGCATTTAATCGATAGTAGACAGTTATATTTTGAAATTTGTAAGGAAGAGAGTGTCTCGTTGTAATGATGCGTTATCGTAACTATAATACAGCCATTTTCAGTCCTCGTTCCAAGCAGAGTATTGTGCAGGTTATGGTCAGACTCAACCAGTATCCATCATGCAAGTCCTCCTTCCAAACCTCGGGAAAAAGCAGGTCGCTAGATTTTTTTTTATTTTTTTGTTTCGTGGTAGTACAAAACCCAAGTGCTGCGAAGAGAAATTACGTGCAGACCAAGCAGACTGGGAAATATTTAGCCGGTTTTGAAAAGGAAGGGAAGCTGTTCAATACGCGGTCAGATGTACGTTAAGTAGAAGAAAATAGCCAGGTGAGTATTTCGTTCTGCTCGTAATCTCCATCTGACATGAGTGTGGGCAGAGCGAGTCTAGATATGATACTCAGAGCAGCAGCACCCTAAGACGTTGGGATGCCTTACTGCAGCGAGACCCACGTGAATCAATACTGCCTGGCCACTCACTTGAAGGCTACTTAACGAAGAGCAATACGATGGCACAGCTTCCGGGCAAATCCACGGTGCCTTGACTTACCGAGTGGGTTTGGGGCAACGGGCTAAGGATGAGGTGTAACAGTTCTTTCTTTTGCAATTGAGATTTTTCTCATGTAAGGTTAAATTAAGAGTTTAAAAAAGAGGAACTTGAAAGAGTGCAATAAATAAATTCAACGGCCTGTTTTGTCAGTATCTAGGCCGTCTGAGAGGGCTTTCGGCTTCGTGACGGGGCACCTAAATGTCTCGTTGCGTATCGGGGTCATCACGGAGCATCCAGCATGAAGCTCTCTAATATTAATGATGAAAGAAACTGACTTCCCTGTAACTGGGGTCGGAGCGAGCGTAAGTTGCGTCACCGTTTTCTCATGTTGGTCTTTTGGTTTTGGATTTCTGCTGAATGTATTTAGTTCCACGAACAAATTGAATTGTAGCTATTTATTTACAGTATCTCCATTTGGGGAAATCCACCAAGTTAATTTGAAGTGTATTTTTTCCTAGGAATCTACATAATCGACTCCTTATTTTTACCTACCGCCTGATGCTCAGGGAGCAGACGTTCATTTTTTTCTTTTATTAACAGATTGGTTTAGGGCAAAAAGTTGTACTCTGTGTGATAGCCTTGTGTATTGCGTGTGTTTGTTTGACCGGAGCCACGTGCAAGTTGCAGAGCAGAGAATCCAACCCACTGTGTCACTAACGAAACCCCGGGGCTTTGCACCTCCATATATTCCTGTTTCTCAACGGCCAGCGAAGAGGAAAAGTAAGGGAAATCTCACAGAATGAATGCCTTAAGGAATTGTTTCTCATCTGCTCATATTTACACAAAAATAAATATAGAGAATTACGCCTTTAAAAAGTTCAAGCCTTTGAACGGAGGTTTGTGCTTAGCAGGCATAAGTCAAGAAGTCACTTGCAACAGAACTGGCTTTGTTTTTTATCGTCGCTTGCAATATCCTGAATCTCTGCTAGCTATTGCAAACAGTTGGGTGAGCAAGCAGATGAGATGTCAGAGGACAAAGTATCACTTTCTAAGGAGAAAGTCTTGGACATCGCTAAGATAAAGGCAAGACGTAGCACAGAGAAGTGT
The DNA here is from genome assembly GCF_028500815.1 of Rissa tridactyla. NCBI lineage: Eukaryota > Metazoa > Chordata > Aves > Charadriiformes > Laridae > Rissa > Rissa tridactyla. Next base: position 80,510,618 of record NC_071470.1, on the reverse strand, counting down.
GATTTAGGCAGTGAGTTGATTTTTTTTTTTTTTTTTTTAGGTACAGTTTCTCCAGAAGCCAGAACAAACCTTAGAAAATATTATTTTACATCTGATGCTAGAAGAAACTAAGCACTTTTTTCATCTCCTCATTGTCCTGAAAGATAGTTTGTGTTTTCTGAACATGACGAATAAAGCCAGACAACTCATAGTTTCTGGAGAACTTTACTGATAATCTTTTAATTGAACTCATGCTCTTGGCTGAAATTATCCACTCCGTTCTGGATTTTATTTTTGTTCAGGTCTATTGATTTCTAAAGACTGGCAGGCATCAGTTGTCTGGATTCAAAACACTGACTTTTTGAATGTTTTGAAGCTTAAAAGCTGCAGAACTTGCTGCTTAAAGTATTTTGTCTGGGAGTTTTGTCAGGAGTCTGGAAAATTATGCCTTGTTTCTTGAGTCATCTGCGAGGGACATAAAGTTCTCCCAACAAACATGGTCTTAACAGTTCTTAAGAATGAAAAATATTTTACCGAATACAGAGAGTGTTTGTCACAAAACTCTTTGAATCCCTTGCTTACTCTTTCTTGCCCTTCACTCATTTTCTTCACCGCGTCGATGTCGTCAGTGTTATGATTCTTTGAGGGACGCTGTCTCTGACTTCACGTTTCAGGAAAGGCCGTGGTACAGTGGAGCTCATCAGGGAATTGTTCAGGCCCTTGACGCGAAGCTGTATCGTGCTGCTTCTAGAAAGTGTCGGCATTGACTTGTCAAAGGCTTCCATTCCCTTTCTTCAAGTCTGCACCGGGTTTCGTCCGGTCTGTCGCTCCACCAGGTCCTTCCTGTCTCTTTCTGGTCCTGGCCATTGTTAGATCACCATGGTATTAATTCTTTCTCTGCGACTGTTTTAGTGACTATGACAATAGAAATTTGATGTTTATTCATACGTGTGAAGATAGAGGAAGAGCAATGGTGACGCAAACCTTCGAAGATGAGTCTATGTTAGCCTCTGCCGCTCCGTGTCAGTGCACGTTCGTGCTCCAGCAAACGTTTGCACGGAGATTTAACTGGGCAGAAGCCCCCAGACCCTTGTGTGGGCTAAAACACGGCCTTGTGATCTAGCGTTAACACAGACACCACTAATAAACTGCAATACTTACTGGGATCTTTCCCTGTCCTATTAAAAAAGAAAATTATATGAAGTAATATTTCTCTCCACTGCCATCTAGTGAAGTAATTACACTGTGTGAAGGCTTTGATACCCTCCGTTGAGCAGTGACACAGCTAACTGTAACTTAGTAGCACGCAGGACTCGGTGCAGAGAAGAGTTTCAGTGCAGAGTAGCTAATATTCATCCTTAGGGTAATAGCAAATAAGACAAAATAAACGAGGGATATTAAATTTTATCACAGAATTCTAACAACGGTTGCAACGAGAGAGACACTCAAAAGGCTTTATGCATCTTATCAGAACAAGGGAAGTGACTGGGAGCCACCTACATTCAAAACACAAAGGTTTGAATAAAGCAAGGACCAAATGGCTGGTGGAATGGTTTACATTCAGGCTTTTTTTTTCAGAAAGTACACAGGTTTCCTAGGGCTGAAACCAACATAAGTTAAAAATAAAAATGCAAATCTTGGGGCAAATGTATGGCTTCTGTTTTGAGAACCACCCTAAAAGACTCTAAGCTTTGGATGAAGTTATCTGTTTTTACTGAAGGCTCCCGGAACTTGCCAGAAAGTTTATTCTCACTTAGCGTATCCCTTCACTAAGGTCTGAAAGGGACCTCAGAGGTCATTTGGGTGTTGCCCTGCCTCAAATCAAGCTCATAATCCATAAACTATTACTCCCTTCTTCATTTTCACATATTTTTCAGAGTGGTGCCGTGCAGCCCCTCAGTTTTCTCCAGCTTGAGCAGCTGTAGTTCGCTTCATCCTTTCAAATACGTCTCTGATCACTCCTGATCCTCCTCTTTCCGTGTCTCGTTTATCCTTCCCCAACTTCTCCTTCGAGTCCATATCACAGATGCACAGAGCGATGCTCACCAAAATCCTCACTGAAGTTCTTTGGCCTAGAAATTAAATGGTGCTTTTTACAAACAAGCTTTTGAGATTTTTTTTTGACGATCCCCAGGTTGTGTTGGGCAAAACACAGCACGGGCGCGCTCTGATGGTTTTCCTGCTTCCATGGCCGGGAGGGGCACCTAACTGGGTCACGCTGTGAGCACGTCACACCTCTCCGTTTCTGTTCAGCTCAATGAGATTGATTTTTGTCTAAAGATCCTTGACTATCTTTGTAACGTACAAGTTGGTCAACCCATCTTTTCCTGATTGTGGAGATAGCTAAAACAGGGCATACAGCTCTGAAATCATTACTCTCTTCATGTATCATTTAGTGAGCAGAATGTCTCTCTTCATACTTTTGTGGAAGTCGTCTTAAAATCAGAAGCTGCTCCCAACACAAGAGACTAAAATTTAATTTAAGTTGAGAAAAGATATAATGTTAACCTGCTTTAGAAGAAGGAAAAATCAAGACAAGCGAAAAGCAGATCCCTTTGGTGGCTGAAATCTCTATTTCCGTTGCCACGGCTGAGCGCTATCTCTGCGCTCTGATTCCTTTACCATGTTTCCATTTCAGTTTGACAGACACGCTGGAAAAGCACTAATTGATGCAGGGCTAATTTCTACCCTTCTCTATGTAGCTTTAACAGCAACATGGTGGTTTGCTTATTTAGTTTTTAGTTTTGTTCTACCAAACTTATCTTCCACAAAATCCACTAGGCAGCATTTACTGGCAAACTTCGTGTGTATCCTTAAGCCCTAACTGATTAAATATTATTGTAAAGTAGAAATGAAAGATGAGTTTATATTTTAACTTGAGGTTAACTGCTGAAGCCTGTGCTTCCAGGCAGGAATTGTGGATGTACGGACTTGCTGTATTTGCTAAAGTTGTGGAAAAGGGAGTGAAGCAAAACCTGAAGCAAAACCCTGAAAAATAAAAGACAAGTGCAATGTGGAAGAAGTTTCTGGTTATTATTTATTTTGGAGGAAGGTGTTTTTTAAAATCTTCCATTGAACGGTGTCATAAAATCTAAATTATAGACCAGAATTTCTTACATTTGTTTGCTGAAATGTTTGGGAAATTCAGGAGACTTTGGAAAAATCTGATGCTTGTAGCTCTGAATGAGCTTGCTATGTTCAGTAATTGGAGCCGTATTTAACAAGAAAAATCCTTTCTTTTTGCTGCAGAAAGGCTAAATAGGATGGAGCTGTAACCACCACCCCCCCGAGCCATGCTGAGCGACTCCGAGAGGAGTTGTTTCACCTGTCTCTTGGGACAATGAATAACTAAATAGTCTTAAATCCCACCGTCTGCCCAGGCATAGTTAAGAGTTTGCCAGGGCAGCCAGACAATGACCATGTTGCTAATTAGAAGTAAGCCCTTTGGTTCATTGGCGACTTCAGCACTGATCTTTTGCTGAATCGCGTTTAATTTCTAGCCAACTTGAATTTAGCTTCTTAGTTCAAGGAGTTTCCTTCCCGAGTTAGAAGCAATGACATTTGAACACTTAATTGCGTATTGCCGTAATACTTACACTTCATTTTTATTGGAAAAATACTGTTCTGAGTAGAAAACTTCACCAGTGCATCATCTTTATTTACAGTTTCGTCCAAAGCGTCGCAAGTGAATGGCACAAAGCGAACCCACAATGTGGTTCCTAAGCAGCCCTATTACCAACAAGGAGCTGAGTCCACGACGTACTTAAAGATATCAAGCGCATCAGGAGGAAGAAAGAAATTGAATTACCGTGGTCTCGCACGGTTCGCGGTGTATCCTCAACCAGAATTTTAACTCCTTGTTTTGAAGCTGCCAAGTAAGGTTTTAGTATTAAAAAGTTCTCTTTTGTTCTTTCCATGATCGTTTATGTTGGACCTCACGTACTCCAAGCTTTTTTTTTTTTTTTTAATTTTTCCTAAAGAAACATCAAAGCTTGTGGACAATCTACAGCTGATAAAGCAACGTCAGTTGCCTTTATGTCTCAGGCTAAAAAGCAGCATGGCAGAGATTAAATGGCATGCCCCCTTTGAAAAGTAACAAGAAAGAAAACTCTGCGAGTGCAAAGCCACTTGTTCTTCGCTTTTAGAGTACGCCGCTTGATGGATAGGTAGTTATCGAAGAGGGATGAATACGGCACGTTTTGTCGAGACACGGGAAAGTTCAAGATTGATTACTTTACCCTAGTTTTGCATAGAGCTGCTTCTACGCATAATATTAAATCCAGACTGGAGAACAAAGGTAAAACATCGTAGGATGTGCTGAATATGGCTTTGCGCTGCCTCTAACGCTGTCTTCTTTTCGTTGCCTTATTGTTTTTATTTCCATATTGTAAAAATGCTCTGTTGAAAAGATGAATCAAGCTGGTCAGGTATATGAATGTTCAGCTCTGCAGAATTACTGCAGTTGGATTCCATAAAGCAATGCTGGAGTTGCTCATTCTGCCAGTAAGTTGAATACTGTTCTATTTCTATGAGAAAAAAGTAATAAAAAATGGGACTTCAAGAATAATCTTTAAAGAGTTTCCCAGTGAAAAATATATGGATTTTACTTTTAGCTTCCAGTAACATATGGTATCTACAGAAATGTCTTGGTTTCAGTCAAACTTTTCTAATTATGTATCAAAACAGGGTTTTGTTGGGTTTTTTTTATTTTTTTTATTTCTTAGAAGTCATCCTGGTCGTTATATCCTCTCTCCCTGCTTCTCAGTAGAGCAGTAATTGTATTCCACCTTGTGCATGGGCTCTCCATTACGTGTGAAAATGGATGCATATTGACAAAACCATAGGGAGAAAAGAGAAAGACGTAAGCTACAAACTCCGACGTTGATCCTGTCACATAAGAACAGCGTCAGACCCAAGATCCACCTCGCCCCAAACGCTGTACCCTAAAGCCACCAAGAGTTAGGAAGAGTGGAATTATACACAAGCAATATAGTGATATCTCCCCAAAATTCTTTTCTGGCATCTGTTGTTACGTGGCTTAGGGTCTTCCTGAGCCAGAGGTGGTGGAGGCTTGATCCAACTCGTGATGAATTTTTCTTCCGTGAATTTTCCCACTCCCTCTCTGGAGCCAAGGAAACTTTTTGGCATTCTGGTCCTGACTCTGCAACAACCTCCGTACACCTGATTTCAGCCGGTTGCAATTCAGGGCAATTTTGGGTGTCCTGACCCTACTGAAGTTGACTGACCTCCCCTGGCCAAGGACTCCGTGCTTCCTTCCAGGCCCACAGGCTGTATCTGGCGGACGGGCTGTCGAGGAGCCTGCTTCTCCCGAAGGACCGGCATAAAAGTGAAGACTTCTAGGGAAATTAATTTGCAGTCTACCTCTCTCAGACTCTCTCGGTGGACTTAAAAGTAACGTCATAACAATCACTTCATATTTGTAGAGAAAACCAGAACTCTCTGGCAGTACATTATTGTGCAAATTTATTTACAGTTTGCATTTTCTTTCCGTTTACTGAAAGAGCAAGATAATTAAGTAAAAAATTTTTAAAAAACAAATGAGTTTTGGTTTAGTTTTTTTTTTTCCCCCCCCAGGAGAAAGGCACAGAGATATTGCTAATAAGGGCAGATTCCTTTGATGTCAGGCCTCACGCTGCATAAACTTCATGCACCCGTCATTAGTTCTTGTCATCTCTTAGGGTCTTTTGGCTTGGGGCCAAACAATTGATATAGTAGAGAGCTTCCAGCTAAAATAACAGCCTCTGCATCTTTCTCTTCCCATCCATCAGATTGTTGGTGGAAGATAGGGCTAATTTGTCACTCTACCCACTTGGAAAAGTTTGATAAATGGCTTAATTAGACCTTTTTTTTTAAAAAACAAGAAAAAAAAATCATATTTCTTGAGATCTAGAGGTTGGGAAAACAATAGCTAAGCATTGAATTAGAAAAGGAAAATATTTTTTCTTCGGTAGAGATCAGAGGAAACACAACCATCATGGAAGCACGAGGAGAAGTGGAAAGAGTACAGTCGGTTGGAAGGACTTTCAAGGGAATAAAAAACCCCGTCTGCACTAACGTACAAGTGTTCTGGGAGCCACGTGCAAACCTTCTCTCTATAGAAACATCAACCTGCAGAGCGCCATTTTAAATATGCTGCCCCCCAAATTAGAGTGCACTTAAGCCTTTGTGTTTAGACCTCTGAACTAGATAACACAGCGCCATTTCACCTACGAGAGCATCTAAACATACGATTAACTACCTTTCCAGCATGTCCTCTCTACTGAAAGGAGCAGTGCTTTCCAGGAAGCTCCCGAGGTTTAGTGCCCACACCAGTCAAAGCGAGGACTTCGTATCTCATTCTTTAGTTTTGGGACAGAAGAGGGCTGGTCCAAGGCCACACGCGATTCTTCTCTGGATGGGTCAAGGACTGAGCAAGTTTGGATCACGGTTTTCAAACGTTCCTGCTCAGAATGTGCTAAAGGGGTATTTGCATTTTCTCCTTTTTGTGCGGTCATTTCACGGCTCACGAATCAGAATTCTGTGTAGATTAAAAAAATCTGTGGCTTTGATGGTTTTTGAACTTTCAGCCGGAAAAAAAGGGAGAAGGAAGCCGAGTAGAGTTCTTCTCTCGACTGTCGTTTCAACCACCAAGTTTGGATAGTTATCCCTCCACTTTGGATACGTAATTATGGCATGTATTCACACACGCGGATGTGTCAGTGACAGCTGGTAAATCTTAGCGAGTTAGATAGGTCTGGGCTTTGTATTTTTAATCATCTTTTTACGTAACTGTTCCATTTGGGTCGCTTAGGAAATAAATTTCTCCTTCCTCTGGTCTGACATAAATTAACAAGGCAACAGACAAAGCGCATCCTCCTTTTTTTGATAAACTGTCCAGAAACTGGATGTAATTCAGAATTAATTTTAAAACTATTTAACCTCTAGGCAGAAACTTATTTTAGTAAGGAAAAGACAAATATTTGTCAATTAAAAAGATTTAGAATCCCTTTCTCTGTAGTACGCTAATCTGAAATGACACTGAGGGGTAACGGGCGCGGTATTAGCGCTTCCCCAAGGAAACGTCTGATCTCTTGCACTAAATTAACTGCGTCTTTCTCACACATCCTAAAGCTGTCAGTTTGGGCATTCTGGGTAAGGGAACTTCTCCTGCTTTAAAGTTTTTTAGAAGAGCCGCAAAACAAATGTGTTTAAACAATAATGACCTCTTACGCCCCAGTCTCCGCCACCCTTTCCGAAGTGGATAGCCATTACCATTAAATCATCAACACTCCTGGAAAGGTCACGGGGACGGGCTGGGGGAGCGGGCTCTGTGTGGGTCAAATCCTGGCGGCATTACGCGTGTAAAGGCACGGTGGTAAATACCAGGATAAAGTGATGATGAATCAGGGTAAGAGAGAGGTCTGCGTAAGGGCACCGTTACAGAGCGTTTTGCTGGCCAGCCTCCAGGCAACCAGTACAGCTACAGCCAGAAATGCCTGCAGGTTACTTATCTCTCCTGACTCCTTGGTGGCCTCTCTGAGACCCAAAAATCGCAATGCAAATGCTACATTGGAAGTGTTCTCCACCTCTGCAAGCCCACGTCTCCAAAATGGGACCTTGGTGACCCAGTGATGACACGTGGTGGCGTGCTCCTGGCATGGCTTGCAAGGTGGGATGGTGCAACTCCACCGCTCGTTGCCATTTCAAGAGCAAGAGCTCCTTGCAAGCCATGTCAGGGGTGTGAGCTCCTGAAATACGGGTGCAGACACCTCACAACCACTTGATGTGGAGTTTGGTACCTCCCCTGAACCAGTCTGCAATCTATGAGATGCATCATAAGCCATCAGAAGCCTTGCCGGGCCTACTCCTGCTCGCCCTTCATTGTTGCTTTCTCCTGGACTGTGGCAGGAGGGCCACGCTGACCCCCAGCTCAGCAGATGTTGCTTGCAGAGCCGGTTTTGCAAAAAATGCCGTGTGCTACTCTGTGTCACCCTGCTGTTGACATCAGTTGCCCTGTATTAGTGTTCGTAGATAAGAGCTTTAAGTTGGGGCTTGTAGTAACTGTGGGACATCTTTAATGTAATAGAGAAAAATGACGTAAAATAGCATCTCACAACCATTTGCTATTCCTGGCTATAGTTTACTTCTTTGTGCGGTTTTCTAAGTATCTTCTGTTCGAACATGAAGATTGGTACCCGGCAAACGTTTTCCGCCTCAGGGAGCGATCTGACACAGCCCGACTCCCACGAACAGCGAAATGGCCATCGCCGGACCAGCTGTTACGGGTGAAGGCATTCGTGCGCCGGATTACAGGATCTGGTCCCAAGATAGTAACTGCCCATATCAGGAGCGAACTGAAGATAAATTGTGCTTGCGCCTTTAGATCTTCACGAGGAAATCTGATTTATCTAATTGCAGAATCTAAAAGTTCAGCAAAGTGGCTACACATTAGGACATGAAAAGTGCATTTACAGGATTATTTTTGCATCGAAGGGAAAAGAAATCAAGCGTTTTCTGCTGTATAAAGAAATGGCTTAGACGCGAGGCGAAAAGGAATACGTCCATCCCTGTGTTGTCAATTTGCTATTTTCAAGTTAGTGAATATATGCAATATGTTTTACTATATTTTAAAAATAAGAACTGTCAGAAATAAAACTCACTAAGTCCAGAGTAATTCCTTTTGATTTAGAGCCAGTTGTGGATGTTAGTATTTTAAATTAATTCAATATGTTTTGAATTGCTCTGCCACTTAGTTTACTTGGAAACTGAAACCGTTTGTAACAAAACAGCGAGACTGGTTTTAAGTCAAACCAGCGCGTAAGAACATGTAAAACTAACGGTGCACTTCAGACCATTAACAAAGAAACTTCTGGACCATGTAAATGACAATGATTTCAATATACGCGCATTAGAAACCAAACCGAAAACTCTACAGGTACTTTGAAAATAAAAGTACTTCTCCACGCTTTCACCCTAATATTTGCAATGAGAAAACGTAAAGGAAACTCGAGGGTCAGAGGATGAGACTTCTACAGCTACTGAGCATCCGGGAGAACTGGCGCGGGTGGGTTGGAACTAACTGGAAGTTTTGCAGCCGGGTCTTTTGTAAATCCAGGCATATCTGCGGTTTTTAGCCTGCCTAAGTTTCTTATTATATGGCACAGAAGGCAGCATATTCCGTATTAGTCAGTGGTAGGCGATGCAGAGTAGAGCTAATGGACGCCGGGATCAAGTGGATACCCAGCCCAGTAGAAAGCTTTAGGCACTTCCAGTATCACAGCTTTGCTGTGTTGTAGGACTAGAAACGATCAGGAGCTGGAAGGAGTCTTTGATGTCTCACACGAACGTGCAGTAGTTAGTCTAATATGACCGTGACACCGAACCTTCGTGTGGTCAGTGATCTCGCAAGGAGCTGGTTCATTGAAGGGTTAGATGGTTCTCCGGCATTTAGGGAGATGAACTTGGTTTCTTCAAGTTGGCAGGTGTCCTCTCTTTTTTTTTCAGTTTACTACACGTAGAATAGGCTCAGATATTTTTATTTTTACAGGTACTTTTAATACTATTTGCAAAATGACTGTAAATCTGCCATCAATTTGCTTCTTTATACATATGTTCCTGTAACTTTAGAAGAACCTGTTACATGTGAGTAGAGATGAATACCTCATAACTCGTTAAAATTACTGTACAGAAATGACATCTCGCGGTCTGTCCTAAGATGTGAAATGAAGCATGCTTTTATTATTTCACCTTACAGTAAAGATATAGTTAGCTTTATTCAAACCAAATTCTTAATCGTTTTATTTAGAGCCAGAGCTGAAATAGTCTGAAGTTTTTCGTAAAATGCTTGGAAAATAGACTTTTCAGGAAGGGTTTTCAAACTGATGCCCTCATTTTTATCCAGTTGAAAAGTTCAGACAGAACAGAGGACAAACAGAAGCAGGGGGCCAGATTTATTGAAGCATAAAAACCTGCACAAATGCATCCCAGGTGGAGTTCAGTCAGGAGTAAAGACTTCAGGATTTGGTGTAGCGATGACCTGCAGATTGCTTAGCTATAGGCCACGTTCGCTTCTGGCAAGAGTAGGTGGAATCTATCACAGTAATGACCCTTTTGCCTGAAATGAAGAAAATTGCCAACCTCCCACGTTCTCATGGCACAATAATCTCTGAAGAGCCGCTTTAGTTACGGGGAGGTCTTGGGTTGGGATTTGTCAGATAAATGGGAATTTTGTTGAAGTAAACGTGTATTAACGGTTCGATCGTTTGGGTGATAGCCGTTTTCAGAGGGGAGAAAAATAACACAATCAGGGAAGTGCTTCGTTGTCTCTCTAATGAGTTTAATCCTACCAGATCTTCTAGTTCCTGTGGTCTAGCATACTGACTGAGATAATCTCTGCCTGAAGTTTTTAGTCCATTAGACATTACTATGAATTAAATTAACTACATTTTCTTTTCAATACAGATTCCGGTTGCTCCTGGACTGACTAAGAAGGTAAGAGGGAAACACAGGGACGACTGGATACAAAACCAAGAGCAAGGACATAAAGCAGAGGATATGGACGTACTCAAAATGGTTTATATATACGTTTGCTTTGATCTTTAAACGTAAACTTGCTTATTGCAAGTTAATAATTGCTTACCAGAACCAGATTTGCTTTTCGCTGTAGCATCAAACTTGAGGTAATGACAGCAGCATGAAAAATAGCTTCTAAGTTGTTAATGCTTTGGACTCTTTTGCCTCTCCTTTGCCTGTAGAACCAGAAATGAACGTATTATCCTTTCAAATTACTTTGATAAATCTCATTCCCTTTAGGATTAAACATTCCCGAACATTTTTATGCCTCACCGAGCTCTTTCAAACAAACATAAATTAATTCTTTAGCTCCAAATTTATACTCATGAGACCTAATTCCCCTTGCCTCTAGCATTACTCTAGTCGTGTTCATTTGTGCAAAGTGCCCGTCACGTTACTCTTCGGAGGCCTTACATACCCGCTTCGTGCACTTAGAGAGTGGAAACAAGACTCGGGGTTTGATTCTGCGGTGTCCTGCGGGGGCAAGCTGGGTGGTTAGATGTCAAACATCAATTTTAGATGCAAACCCAGGACACTTTTGTGCTTTCTGTGAGTCCAAATGCAGGCTTAACCACTAGGTACTAGATACTCTTTGATCTAGCAGGTCTCCGCTGAACTCAGGCTAAGCTGAAAACACACCCAGACAAGAGTTTACGCCTCATAAACACCCATACACAAATTTTTGCAAAATCGTTACTGGCACAATACGACTCGGCTCCCTCGAAATAACTGGGCCACCTGATTTATACCACTAGTTTTAGTTCACTGTGCTGTAAGCACCTGGAAGCTGACTCTGTTCACAAGAATGTCATGTAGAATGCAAAAATTTTTTTTTTTTTTTTTTTTTTTCTGCAGGAAAAGTACCGCACTGAAAATAGTACCGACCCTACTGCTGTGCGTTTCCATTTCTGTTCGTGTGGACTGTGCTGATCTGGTTAGACACTGTGAGCGGCCACTACCATCCCAGCACGTGGTGGGAATCCTTTGGTCTGACCTGGTTCGCTCGTTTGCGACCTCCATGTCTTCAGAGGTGGAGAAGCCTAGGGTGAGGAGCCAAGGGGGATGATGTCTGCTGCCCAGCCCGCCACTGCTCTGCGGGGCAGCTTCTGGCCAAGGTGCTTGTGGGGAGTTGGGTCGTCCAGGCTGCCTCTGGAGGGGACCCAAAAAAGTCGAGGATCTCTTAATCGCACGCTAACTAGGTCTCCTATGAGCTGGTCCGAGCAGACGGCGGGCGGCCGGTGAATTTGGCGTGGGAGAAGGCAGTTTTACAGGGTAACACGGACACAGCTGATCAGGTTTTGAGCGGCTCCCCGGTGGTCACCCCCATTTCTAGCTCCTTGTAAGGATATCTTAACCAGCCACAATGCTTTTGGCTGTCTGGCCCTCAGTCTTGGCAAAACAATTTTCTAAGGTGGCTGAGGTCAAAAAATAAGAATTTTGTGTGAACAGCTCAGTTTTATATTTTGAGAGTTTGCTGTGAGATGGCTTATCTGAAGCCATTCTCCATTTTTTCTGTTTGCTTTTCTAACAGCCTACTCTATCCGTACTGTATGTTTACCCAAGGAACATCCCAATAAACAGTTCATGTAGAGTATTCAACAGTTGTATAGTAGCTTAGAGGAGGTAAGTAGCTGACAAAGGGCATGAAGGTGATACAGACTTGATAGAAGGTCAATTCTTGTCCCAGCAAATCTTTGTAAAGAAATCAGTGCTCAGGAAGAAGGAAGGAATGATCCATCCCAGCTTAGACAGAGCCTGAAGTACTTATATATTAGTTCAGTAATTCATCTTTTCATGTTTCGTCCAAGGGCTGGAGCACCTCTCCTGTGAAGACGGGCTGAGAGGGTTGGGGTTGTTCAGCCCGGAGAAGAGAAGGCTCCAGGGAGACCTTATAGCGGCCTTCCAGTCCCTGAAGGGAGCCTATAAGAAAGCTGGGGAGGGGCTGTTTGCGAGGGCATGTAGCGATAGGACGAGGGGCAATGGTTTAAACTAGAGCAGGGCAGGTTTAGATGAGACGTTAGGAAGAAGTTCTTTACACTGAGGGTGGTGAGACACTGGCCCAGGTTGCCGAGAGAGGTGGTGGAGGCCCCATCCCTGGCGACATTCAAGGCCAGGCTTGGTGAGGCTCTGAGCAACCTGACCTAGTTGAAGATGTCCCTGCTGACTGCACGGGGGATGACCTTTAAAGGTCCCTTCCAACCCAACACATTCTGTGATTCTGTGTTTAATCTTAAGTTGTACGTCCTAGTGATGTAGTGGTACTTGAATGAGTGAGATGGCACACCACATAATATGAAAAAAAAAATAATCAAGTGAACATGAAGAAAAACACAATTTGTGCTTTGGATTATGACTGGTTTATAATTAATGGGACTTTAAAAAGGGCTATCTGCTTTTTCCTTCATGGGTGTGGTATGTCATATAAACTGACTACGAATTCTCTCATTCAGCAACAAGGCTTTAGATGTAATATAGTACGGTTCGGAAATACCGAGGTGCGCAAAACCAATCTGCAGTGAGATACATCTCATTTGTCTTCTACTTTGCCTTTGACCTGATGTTTGGCTGCTAAACAGTCATCCTGTAATTGGCCTTATAAAATTACACCCTCATTTCCTTTCGTGACAGGGAAACTGCTGTAGGAAGTCTCTGCCACACTCAGTTTAATTTAGATGATGATCCAAATGCACAGATGTTTACTCCAATCTCCTCCAGAAGAGGAAGTGGGACTCTTCCAATCACACTGCCGTGACGTTTCCAGTCCTCTGGACAGGGCAGGATCCGTGCAAAAATGCTCTCCCTTGCACTACAGTATTGCTACACTCTTGGTATTATTAACTCAGCTCCAGTGAGGAGTGAGAAAATGGGGAAAAAAATGTTTTAAAGTAGCCGGCAAAATATATTTTTGTTGAAGTGCCGTGATTTTGCGATTCAAGTGTAAAGTTTACATTATCTGCTATTCTATTCAAGTTGATGTACGTATTTCCAACGCGCGTGTTGTGGTTTTGCATATTATAGATCTAGTTAAATCTGGAAGCAGATGAATATAAATCCAAACGAGATCAGACAGAGGTGACCTATAATATTAAACTTCAGTGCTTTCATACACTGGCTTCCTATTAGATTTCACGTTGTACGTTTAGAATTTGTCAGTGCCAGTGGCATTGTATTTATACTTGAGAGTTATTCCCTGCCATCGGTGCATTTTTACTAGTTATAAATTCAATCATATTCCTATTACATCTGTTATCAGCTGAATGCATTATGTATTAAAAATAGGCCTCCTAAACCTTTCCAGGTAAAAACCAAACTAATAAAACCAACAAATAGCAAGTAAATGTAATTTCAATAGCATTGAAATTGCCAGGAAGAAACACTCCACTGCCAGAATAACTCCCTCTCTCTCTCGCTAACCAATTCAGGCATCTCTAAAACACTAAGAACTGAAGAAAATGGCTATTTGTAGGAACAGAAAGGTACCCCAGGACTTTGGAAAATGATGGGCCACTGTTCGTACTCTGGGAGTTTCTGTACATAAGCAAAGGATTTCTGCTGTTTTTACAAAATATTAATACTTATTTTCAGTGTGTATGTTACCCTTCATTTTCCTTCAATATTTGCACAACCCTCTTGAATTTTTTACCAGATTATAAAACAACTGGCATTCAAAATTCATTTTTACATTGTGCATACAAACTGACTGCAGAGAAGGCACCGTGGTCGTAAATTAAAAAGAGGCATTTAATCTAATATCTAATCTAGTATCTAAGCTTAGAGGAGAGATTAATTTAAATAAAACACTAACCTAGCTTGAAAAGTTCAGCAAAAGCAAACCAGTTAAGGACAAACAAGCTGTGAAAGCTCCGTATCTAAAACGGTTTAAGTGTCCTTTAAAAAACTTTGGCCCGGTGCCAACATACACCCACCTCCATATTAGAACCGTATTTTGGAAAAAAATATAAATCACCATTTGGGAGCTATATTTCCTCAGGTAACATTGGTAAAGCACATAAAATTCCTCCCGTTTAAGCCAATGTAAGCTTATGGAATCTGTACACTTCTGTGAAGCGTTTATAAAAATGTGATGGTGTTGGACGCTGCCTGCAAAGGCCTTTCTGTGGCGAATGCCAGAAGAGGTACCACGCACAGGACATATTTTTAATATTGACGAAAGTGGAAAAAACAAGCTCAGCCAAATCTGTGCTCCAGGCTTGGACTGCGAACACCGACAAACTCTCTCAGCTACGTCCCGCTGCGGAGGACGGGCAGTTCGAGAAGTGGGCAGTCTGTCAATAGCTCCTATGTGCCTCTTACTGCCCTCGCACCTGAACGTCCCTGAACGTCCCACCATCGTCTCCCAAACTCTTCTGTGTGGTACGGAGTGATAAAATTTCAGTTTAACAAAGAAAACGGAGTTTCAAATGTACCAGCACTTTCTCCTCCCCGGTAGTGGAGAAGGCACCACCAAGGAGCAAGTCATTCCACCCACAGCCCAGATTTCTCCTCCTTTTCTTCTCTCTCCCCAATGAAAGCAGAGGGAGATGGGATGGTGGGTTAAACCAGGTGCCTCTTTTATATGGTCTAATTAGGAAAAACGAATCTACCGTACCTGACTTCCCCAGCAAGACACATAATGGTTAGCGGGGGCAGTGACGGACTAATCCATTCGCTGGTATCCTAATTACAGATACCGTAACGGTGGGGTTTGTCTTGGTGTACGAGTACGGAAGAAAAAGCCAAAGAAAATTAAGTTCAGTTGACAAGAAGCTTTTTGTGTGTGTGTTTGGGTTTTTTTAACCTGTTAAAAAAATCAACATGTTCTGATTGTCCTGGAATAGTATTCTCAACCAAAGTCTAACTTTTGAAAATTATAAGTTGTTTAGCTCTTTCTGTCTTCTAGTTGTTTCATTTAATTCAATTCCAGCTTGCACATAATTTCCTCTCTAGAGTTGTTTCCTTTATGAATTATATAAGGAAAAAGAAACCCTTCAGCCCTGAATTTAAACACCCTCTCAGTTTTGCTTGTCTTCTGGGCAGTGGCACCATTCGTGCAGGAGAAGTAATGAACACTTAGATGATCTTGACTCTAGAACTAGCAATATCTCACACTGATAAAGTGCCTTGAGAAAACAATAGGATAGGCTGGCACATGTACCATAACATATTAAAGTAATATAGCCAGGATAAATACCTAAAAATGCCGTTATGTGTATTAAATAAATGTATCAGCAGTGAATGACTGCAATTCCCACCTCCTTGAATTTCAGGAAGGAACTTCCCTTTTCCTGAAGGGCGTCTCTTTTAATACGCGGGGGCAACTGAGATTGATAAATAAGCAAGCGAAACCACAAGTCCAATGGTGCCAGGCTCCAGCCTGAATCTACTCTATGTGATCCCGACAGCCTCAAACAGCCAGCGGGCAATTCACGCTCGTAACAGCAAGGCACCTCCAGGCTGCTCGGTCTGCTGCGATCATTCATCAGCTGTGTGTTGAAAAACTCCTCACTCGCTCTAACCGAAGCTCACAGTTCGTTCTGCTTCCCTGAAATGCAGGATCAGCCTTTAAGGTGGGGATAACGGCACCCCCCCACACCAGAACTCCCCACCGAATCTCGCTGAAATCTTTCGCTGCTGTTTGGTCTTAATAACAACGTGCGCTGAGCACATAATACAAGGAAGGTTACTTCTGTCTTACAACAAAGTTAATAAAAAAACCTCGTATAAAACTCATGTAATGAGTTTCCATTCATATAAATCCATATGTGTTTGTTGTTCTTTACAAATGCGGAAACATGTAGCATGGAAACATGCAGTGACTACTCACGTACCTGAGCGGCAGACCTCCATGGGGATCCTCCTGGTTATTCCCGACGGGATGGCCATGGGGGAGTGGGAAGCTGAGCACGACAAGGGCTGTGCTGGAGAAAGAAAGGAGGTCTGTTAGGAGGAAACGGACGTTTTCACTAACATACAACTGAATGCTTGTACCCTGTATGAGCTCGGTGATGGATACCCCGTTCCTCTTCTGTATAAGCTTCTGCTCTAAACCCCACGTTGTATTACGTACGCACACGCATATAGAACTGCTGCAAGATTTTATGTTGAGTTTCCAAGTTTTACAGGACAAAAGCCTAGTCCGCGTGTTGCAAACTCTGCATGGAGTGTGTCTGAGGATGCTGCGATTCATACAAAACGGAGGGGTTTTGTAGTCAAGACAAAATTAAATCTTAACTGTCTTTTTCACAGAATGAACTTCCCTCTTACTGCTGAAATTACGAGCCTGGCCGCCAGGCACACCACCACTGAGGAAAAGAAATTCCTTAGGTCTCGGCTGCTGCTTCGTTTATATCTGGCCTAACAGAGAGAATGGAGTCTGGCCTGCAAAGTTATCATTGTAACGTCAATATAAATATAATTACGTTTTCTTCAGCAATGGAATGAGTGCCACTAGGAAACAAAATCATTTTAGGTTTCTCCTGCTGCGTTTGTGTGAGCTTGGGGTCAAACTGGCAACCAGGGAAATTTGGCCTTTGTGCTCAAATAACGTAACGCTGTGCTTTCCATTTCGAGATGAAATTGCTACTAGTGGGATTTATGCCATAGGAAAAGAATTTTTATTGCTAAATCTTTTGGTTGTTCAGGCTGCTTTTTCTCACCACATAAAGGTAGTTATTTATGTGACTTTGCGTACATAGATATACAGCTAGAGGGTGGGGGGGTGTTGCTTTGGGATGTCTTTTTAGGCAAGTTAATGTGAGAGGCGCTATGGTAATGTGAATCGTTACGACGAGTGCAATTTTTACGGAAAAGATGATGAGCCTCCTTGTACCTATTCCCTGCATCCCTGAGCACGCTCGTTTCCTAAGAGTCCGGAGGTGGACGAGGAATCTCAGCTGACAACTCACCAACATTCCCCTGCTCGGACGTAACTTTTTAGACCGCTCTGAATACGAACTGCTCCGTCTCCGCTGGGAGCACTCGGTAGCAAGCCCTGGGATGCTGCTCCCTGGCGTCTCCTTATGGGGGACCCAGACAGGGTGTGCTAGGGATTTCCCGGCAGGTCGCGTGCCCACGTTTTTCCCGGGCAAAGCAAGGACTGAGGATAGGGAAGGGGAAGGGCTTGGTTAACCATAGACTCGTATGCTCTGTTTCAGTGTACAAGTCAATTAGGAAATAAATGAATCGCTGCAGATTCCTGGAGCGTTTGTTGTGCATCAGGAGATTCGCTTTTCCCTTAGTATATCACAGAAAATATGGTATCAGCTTAGAGCGATGGTGAAGAGAGAATTCTCACTATTTAAAATTGTACCTCTTACGCCAATATTGCAATAAACTGTTCTCCAGAACGTTCTCAAATGAGATAAAATCAACAAACTGAAGCTAATTTCCCTTATACGTAGCCATCAGCCTCTTTCAATAGTCTGAAATTATAGCACGTGATTAAGTATTTCAGCTGCTGCTTTAGCGTCGCCCAACCGCAGTGATTTAGAGCAAAGCTTTGCCTGTATTTTGACAAAAGCAAGGGAAAATGTGTGCTCAGTCTTGCCTGGCCAGCCGGATTCTGAGTGCAAACGGTGCCCATGTACCGCCCTTACTCAGCGATAAGGGTACAAACAGTGTGAGGGTAAGCTGGCATTTTAATTCAGATCAGAAGTGCGCTTCTGAAGCGACTGTCCTGATTTCTCCCACTTACCGTGCTTTTTCTTGCACTGCAGGTCAGAGCGTATGAACTGGACTTTTGGGTGAAACCAACATTGGAAACATACTCCAGGAGGGCGATTCCTGTGCTCCAGCCAGCCGGCATACGGGACCAGACTGAAAAACCCAACCATGCGTCCACTATGGATGTGGGGTCCTCGTTACCACCTGTAGATCTGCGCCCATTTGGCTCTTTAGCTTTCTGATGTAGATACAACCATCTGATGCCCATCAGCAGGTAAAAAAATTATTATTGCATTACAGGCTGTCGGTTTTACTACTAAAGTTGTTTCAAATTAGCACTGGGCACCCTAAAATAGTGTAATGCTCATCCTAAATGAATTATTCTCATGATTTAAAGGCTTTCAAATCCCTAGCGCAGGTTTTTTTTTCCTCTTCAGCCAAAGAAGGAACTCTGCTTTTGAGACATTCTGATAGCGTATGTGTGCGAGGACAAAAAAAATAATTAAAAAAATCTCTTTTCCACTATGACTTACATGCCAAATGTGCTTATTTACTCCTAGGTAGAATGAATCTTGGCTTTAATTGCTTTAATAGTAATTACACGCTTTTAATCTATGGTTCAGTGATTTATTAGTTACAGCTGCAGTGGGCATAATACACATAGGCTAGGGGAAACCCGTCCCTTTGTAGACGGCCGCTGTAGGTCCTTTTTAAATCCTACCAAGCCTTATGATTTAAGGCCTAAGTAGTTTATAGGCTTTGAACAAAAACGAGCACATTTCAGTTTTTAAGGACACGATTGCCATCTCCCTATTAGGTACATAGCACTGCCATTGTTACTCTAACCACTTCAGATGTTTAAAAAAAAAAAAAAGCCTGAGCGTACAGCCCAAAAAACTTGTCAAAGAATACTTAAGATCACATACTTTCAGCCAGGATTTTGTTCAAACGTTCTGTATTGGGTTTAATTTTCCTCTTGTTTTTCTGTCATCGCTATGAAATTGCAAGCGGGTCGGGCTCCTAAAATCAGGACAGGATAGATTAAATCACAAACTTTCTAGGTATCTGGATTTGAAGTTTTTAGTCGAACCGATTTCTAGTGTGCAAAAATTGTACACTTGTATGGCTCTTCCCTTCTGAACATCTGACAATGACAGCATTAAAGAATTAGTCCCCAGAGCATTATTAGCCACTTCCAGCCGATGGGGTACAAAGAGGCTTGCTGACTCCTTCAATACACTGCGGTGAAGCCGGGAAAGGAACCCAGATGTCCTGGGTCCTCATCCTGTCCCTCAACCACAAACCACACGTCCTTGCCTTATTAGCGACAATCACAGCACATGAAAACAGACTATTTATATCTAAATATTTCATCTGTTCTCACTCATTATTCCCTAACTCACCAATGTAATTACGTTGGCAAGGCGACAATATCTTTTTCCCAGTAAGCGCAAACAGATTGTTAGGTTTTCTGCTGCGACGCAAGCTGCAGAAGAAGAGCTCCCAAATAACTGAGATCCGAAGGACTGGTTTTCCATTGAAACATCCTTAGTAATGCAGCAATGGGAGAGACGATTTCTTAACATCTTCCTCGGTTGACTCTTACAGCGGTCTTAAAAGCACTCATCAAGAAAGGCCAACGTTGTCAAGAATATCGACCCAGAATGAGTTAAACTAAAGAGAAGGAAAAAAAAAAAATAAAAAGGGGCTTTGGAAAGTTCTGTTTTTTCAACCTGTCCAATTCCTGCTCAGTATTCCCCAAGACAGTGCAGGGGATGAGCTTACCCCTTCTGCAAATCCCCAGCGGGATTTGCCCCCATCCTGGAGCAAGTTCCCGGCTGGGAACTCTCAAGGCCAGGCGAGCGTGAAAAACCCGTGGAGAGGTGGCTACGGGCAGGGCTGCTGGAGGCTTCGGCCGGGTGTCACAGCTCAATTCCCATCGCTCCCGCACCACTGGGAACGCTATGATGGCACATCTGGAGACCACCTGCAGCAGGAAAGGCTCATAAGCCTGCAAATGAGAGCCGGGATGTCTGCAAAGTGCAGGACTCGTGATAACGGGATTGAAATGAGCAGGGCGAAAAAAAGGCTGATGGTTTTAGATGAGTTTATACTTGGTAAAGCAAATAGAGCCTTGCTAGCCTTTTGATATCTGATAATCTGAATCCTTCTTTTATACAAACAAGGGAGAAAATGGAGGAGGCTATACGAACAAAAACTTCCCGTGGTTGAAGGTGTTCAACTGGATTCGTAATGAGAACAAATTGATCAAGGTAAGCTAACAGACGGAAAGAAATGTAATTTTTCCACATCAGTACGAACCTCGTAAATTGTATTCCTTTGGGAGGTTTGCCGTAGGGTTGTAGCCAGATCTATTTCTAAGTCCTTTCCGAACACACTATTTGCGATACTGCGTAAAAGTTAGTCAAGCAATATTTAACAGTCCTCAGAGTTTGTGGAACAAGCAACTTTGGATAGAAAATGAAGAAGATTTGTGCAAAATAAATCTGAGATGTGCATCTCATAAATATCGATACTAATTGACTGAGTGGTTACGTGTTCTCTGATCAGCAAAAAATCATGCTGCTTCTGGTAAAATACTTGCTTCCATACATGGGGAATAATGACGCATCCTGGGCAAAACACAAAAGTCGCTGGGAATTTTGCTACTGAAGTCAGTGACCCCAGATTTCACTCTACATAAGGCAAGGACCTCTCGGCTCTTGACACTGCTTGGGCCTGTCTCATCCTGGGACTGAAGTGGAAGCTCCAGTCTGTCTCCCAGATGCAGACCATCTTAGCATTCTATTATATGTATGCCACATGTACAGTCCTTTTTATTTGTCAGTGACATGCAGAACTACAGTTGCGTTTGTTGGTGTGTAGACAACACGTACACTAGTTCTTCTCAACAGGATACTGGAGTTTTATCACCATAAAACTTTAGGTTACTAATTCCAAGCAGACTCAGAGCAAAGGCTGAGAATACGACGTCGATTCGCAATGGTCAGGTTTCAAAAGCCATCACCAATTAACAGGACCGTTTTGGCTGCAATTTTTAGTCTGCTGACCACGCACTCTCAAACGTAACCCTAAAAAATCTCCCCGGTGGTGGAACGCAGCCAGCTGTATTTGAGAACACTGGAGGGAGAAGGCGGCTGAAGAGCGCTATATTTTCATCTCTTAGCACTCAGAAACACTCCACCGTGCGTGTGCTCTGGTGCTTTTTCTTGTCCAGTGTTAGGCGACTCGGTAGAGCCCCAGTGCAATCCTGAAGCCCTCCCTTGTTTGACACCGCACGGGAAACAGGCACCATAACCTCTGCGTGGCCCTGGAGCTGCATAGGAATTATTTCCTGCTCTCTGCAAAGGAAGATGCCTTCAGATTTTGTTAAATGATAACAAATAAGGAAAAGGAGGCCTCCCCTAGTTTTAGCAATCCTATCCCTCCCACTGGGCTTTCCTAGAGGTGGCAGAGTTGAAACTCCCAGGTTTTATTTTCAGAACATGGTCATTTCTCATTTTGGTATTTTAAAGTAAACAATTCTTGGTTCCCATGTATTATTCAAGTAGAGAGAAGTGGGTATCCAGTGCATACATCATCAAACATCCAGCCTGCACCAGGCAACCTTCTCAAATCACTTGAGAAATTTCCCTGTTGCTATTGTTATCATTCTCCATTCGCTTCCTCCAATTATTTAACGCTTCGAACATGTTTACCCCACAGCCGTGGGGTGAGTCGAGCAAGACTCCTTCAAGCAAGACTCCCTCGGACGGCGCTCGCCCACAGGAGAGGAGAGGCAGCTGCGCAGATGTTGCTGGTATCACATTAATACACAATAACCTGTTGAAAGCAGATTTGTTTTCAAACCTTTCAGTGAGAAAATATCGGTTTCAGAGAGAGGAATTAATGATTTTTAACCTGCCTGTCACGCTCTTTCATTGCCAGCATGTAAAATCGTTATTGGTGTTTGGAAGCTGTAAGTAGTAATGTTGAGGATATTTTTGTTACTGCCAAAACATTTACATGAAACTGCTATTCAGATCAAATTATCTCGAAACTGCAAAGCGTGCGTGGATTCCAAATTGTTCAACTTGGAGAGATTGTTGCATATTGAAATTACACAGTAGAAACCAGCAAAACACCACCACTGCTTCAGATTCATACGAAGGGCAAAAAATAGCTCTTAAAAGAATTCTTCTCCTTAAATGCACGACTGTAACAGACATAGGATATCGCTATATTTAAACCAGTATTTCGCTGCTGAAAAAACAGCTTCTCACTCTTTTAGGCAGACTGGTGGGTTCTGACTGTTGTTTCCACAACACTTAAAACATGACCAGCACCGAACTGCTCTATTTTATTTCTTTATCTCTTACATTGAGCTTTCAGGAACACACCGGTTATGGAAAAGACTCAAAAGAATCACCAAAACGAGGACGGGGCAATACTGTGAATTTCAAGTCTTTGACGAACCATCATTCAAGGTATTTCAATGCGTTTTGCATTGCTTAATATTCTGAATGTTCTAAATAGCAATTCTATTTAGAATGGCTGAAATCGCTGCTTTTCAATAAGGATTCTGTGTTGCAATGGAAGAATATGGCCACATTAAAGACATCCCGAAGGGACATGGGGCTCCGTAAAGGAATCATAAAGGTAATTTTCCAAGAGTCACAGGAAGGGCTGTCTAATATGGCAACAGAGGTCAGGGGTCATGTCTCTCCGGCAGAGAGGGGATGGACAGATGAAAACACTCTATGCAGAAAAAACTTAAGAGTGATAAACCAGAAACTTCTAACTCTGCTGTCAGAAAAGACTTGAAAAAGAAGAGTGAGGGCTGTAGAAAGAGCTTACCGGTGAGGAATATTGAGTGTGGCCCCGGAGTGGGGTCCTTTGCCCTTTCGGTCACTGATAATTGGAGATTGACATCTAAAATCTGTGTGCTTTTTCCGTGCCAGTTTGTAGTTGATTTGTTCTCGTTCCTTCAGTGAAACATCCTGAAAAGCAACAAGAAAGCAAGAGGATAAGACAGTTTCCCCAGATGTGGTGAGGTGCTTGTCTGTGACGGGAAATACGTGCTTTTTCAATACAGTATGTTTTGTCAATGCAGAACATCATAGTGATTTCAGAATCAACTTGGTAAAAGAATATTCCACGCTGGTGAGCGTCCCGTGTACAAGAGCCGTAGATAAGGCATCCTGTCTAGAACAGTCTGATACGCTTCTCTGGGAAAGGGAAAGGAATTAAAGAAACAACCGTATTGGGAGGGATGAAATACTAACGATCTCTTCAGAGGCTTTGCTTTTTCCACTTTTTAATACGCGTGCAACAGCAGCTACGTAAGTAGGATATGAAGAAAAACGTCCACGAGTGTACACAATGAACACGTTTCAAAGCAATCTGCAATACCTACTCTCTGTCACATTCAGATGAAGTGTTTTTTCCTTAAAAGAACTAAGGATTAAGGTTTGCATGTCTCGGAGAAGAAAAAAAAAACACTTCCCCTTCAATTTCACAAGATCAGACCAATTATTATGTTATTAGTGATTAAATTTTTTCTCTGGACTTAGCAAACAGAAACAATGAGTGATGCCTCAAAACACAGGACAGACGGCACTGTCTGTTTAAAATTAATACAAGTTTCTTCTAATAAAATCCTTCTGTCACACAAGTTGGACATAAATTCCTGCAAAGCCCATGATTTTGATGAGAAACGGGCTAAAGCTGAAATAGCCTTTTAAAAACAGAGACTGTCTTGTAACCTGGGACCTCCTTCATAACTTTTTAATTCAATTCTTTGTGAACAGGCCTGTCTTCTCTACTGCCAAACACTTTTGGAAGAGTTCATAGTCACCTTCTATGTGTTCCGTGGTATTTTCATTAGCTGAAGAGATGTTCATCTCCTCCAAGGCAGGTACAAATTGCGTGCAAAGCCAATGATCTGAGAACGGTGATGAAGGAGCGGACTGCCACGTCACACCTCACCCCCTGGAGTACTTCTGACACGGTAGGTTTAGCAACGCTCTTGATGTCCCCCAGGAGAAGAGGGGCACAAGGCTTCCCAAACCATCTCCTTTCTGGTGGCTTCCTGGGGCAAGAGTTAGCTCCTCGTCCTCCAACCTTAAAGAAAAAGAAATCTAAATTATTGGCTCCTATTCCGTAGGGCATTTCAGCACCTAGTTTAAAGCGTCAGCTGAGCTCCAGGGAGTACAGCGAGTGTGTGGGCACTCTGACTGACACGGGCACATATGTCAATATTCTGCTGAACGAGGCTTCAAGTTGCATTTGGGAAAACATGCAGTTAGATAAAAAGGAACACAGTAATTCCTTTTATTCCCTCTTTTTTCAAGAGTATTTAACTACATTTTCCTTTAAGTACGGGTGCGTGAAAAGCTGCGCTATTGTAGGTAACAATATATAAAATGCAGTAGATTAAAGATCTGGAAATTAACTTCTCAGGGGACCTTTTCCAGTCTAGACTCTATTGGCACATCCTGCCAATTTGTTTGTCCGGTCTCCCCGTGAACATAACATTTGATACTGTAGGCAACGTAAAGATCTTTGATAAGCTTGCTACTTCCTGCAGCACTCTGTTCGCAATGAACTTTTAAGATACAGTTTACAGCTTTCAGCTTTCCATTTACCAAGAACGGAGATTATCCAGTGAATTATCCAGCTTTCAGAGAAGGGTAAATACGTTCCTCGTGCTTGCTGCAGCATCAGGTTGGAGCATCAGCTAACAAAAAGCTATGTAGAAAGGCGGTGTTTAAATCCAGAGCAGACAGGCAGTGTTTCCAAAGTCACAGGACGGACCCAACAACCCGTGGCCCTGGCTACTGAAGGGTGCTACAGAAAAACAGGAAAAAATGCCCTAGGATATTTGGAGATCGCCTAAATGCACTGATGCAGGAGCTCAGCTTGAATCTGTGTCAATGGATGTATCCATGTTAGTCGCGTTATCGGAGAGGTCTTCAGCACCTTCCAGGCGGAAGCACAGAGAGAGGCTGCGCCTTCCCTATGTGTTCAGTAGCTGTTCCAAGAAAGGCTTTTCCCCAGTGTTTTTTTTTTCCCCCACAAAAAAATGAAATTCTTTAAAACCTGTTATCTTTGTCAAACTGTGCCATTTTCAAGAAGATTATTCTACCCTTTCCATACGTAAAACATTCCTTCGATCTTGCTCAACCGTTTTTCCATAAAGACACTGGTAAAAATGTGATTTTTAAATGTTGGGGGATGCTTTCTCAAAACTGTTGCGCTAGAAGGTGCAGAGCAATCCTGCAGCAATTCTTAACGAGTTACCATACCTTGCTTTTAACTTCCAAAAGTTAACACTGGCCAAGTCCTAAGTCCCTGAAGAGACAGTAGAGGTATAAATATCTCGAGAACGTTTAATGTCCTGAAATCCCTCAGGTTCCAGGACATACACGTAATTCAGTGCCGTCTTCTCTGCATCATCCCCGTTGTACATGTTTTCACCGTGTGCCTTCGTCCCACGGTGGATTATTCTCAACTGTAAAATTTCCTGTTAAGACAAAGCATCTTTGAGTCGTTACTTCTGCGCTAAGATCCTCTCATCGAGGTTACCCTCTACATGGTGGATACATACTGCTGAACTGGTAGGATTTGATTGGATCCTGCTCGGTCATAGAATCATAGAATCTTCATGGTTGGAAAGGACCTTTGAGATCATCGAGTCCAACCAAACAACCTACAATCTCTGCCACCAGAGCATGCAAAGTGTGAAAAAGTCTTCACCTTTTGGTAGGTATTTACACCAGTGCCAGCAAACTGGAGATTTCTGGATATGGACCGCTGGAGACAAAGCTGAACGTCAGAAATAAAAGGCATTTCCACCAGAAAGATTCCAGAAACTAAGCTGATCATCAGGGGGTGATGCTGCCTCATTAATGGTACTTCTTGCAGTGCCTTTATTGCTTTTTAGTTAAGCACACAATGCATCTGTAAAATTAAGCCACAGGCATAATATGGGACAAAAGGCACATGTGGCTTTTTCGCTGTTTTTGATTTTCTTCCTTCTGGTTATTACTGGGCCCTCTCTAGTGGCAACAACTAGACATGAAGAAAAGTTGTACTCCAATTTTGCCATTTTAGATTAATTTGTAAAACCCATACTGTTTTCTGAAAATACTAATTTTTACTACAAGTTAGATAAACCCCATTTTTTTCTAAATGCCTTCGTTAGTCCAGATATTTTGGTTTGAAAAAGAAAGACAAGAATATTTGGAATTCAAATTAAAAAAGGACCTGGGAATAGGAGAAATCTAGGAAAAAGGACTCCTGTTCTCCCCATCAGATAAATCAAACATGGTTCTACAAAGTTACTGAAACCAGCTGTAGGAATAATCGGATCATAATTTACACAGGGAAGCACAGCTAGCTAATTATTGATGATCTTCCGAGAAGCTGCCACATGGGGCAAACGTGCTCAAGAGACCTGGTTTTGAAGAACTTACTGAAAGCTGAGGACCAAACCGACCCTTGCGCAGGAAGACAGGGAATTATGGCAGAGGTCCTCTTGGCCAAGCAAGGAACTTCTTAGCGGTCTGAAATGGAAACGACACCATACAAGGAGCAGAAACAAGGACAAGCAAGCCAGGGGGCGCGTATAAAATAACCGCTTGGTTACTTACTGGTGAAAAGGGGAAGGCCAAAGCCAAGTTGGAGATAAAAATAAGGGATATAAAAAAAAGTAACAAGGGGCTTCCAGGAGGTAAATTAGGTGCACCTGAGCTGAAGATACTGAAAGCCATTTATTCCAATGCTTGCCCCAAGACAAGCAGCTGATTTTTGAACTTAGTTCTATGCAGTTCGTGATAGTGCCCACATTGCGAGGACGCTGTGACAGCCAACGTAGCTCCTTTGAAACTAACCTTGTGAAGTTTCCGTGAGCTGCTACTTCAAGGCTACACGCCTTGAAGTCTATGAAGACCATGCCAGTTATCCACAAGGCAAGCCACCTCTAGTTGGAAAAGTGTCTTTACGCGATCTCTCAGCGGTAGGTAACGAATGAAGTTGAATTCGAAGCCATCATGCAGCTGTAACCCGATCACGGCAACCATTCTTCAGATTAAATATCCAGACCTAACGAGGCTGACTTTCTGTGAAGAACCCAGTACAGTGTGCAGTGATTAATGTGGCACTTGCTAAGCAATACCATTTCTGCTTTGAAACCCTTCTGCAACAGTGGAAAAAAAAATCTTTCTTTTCCAGTACGTCCCTAAATGTTGCACTAATTTTGTCAACACGGTCTGCAAACGGGCAATACTTCCAATTCTGCCGTGGGGTAAAAGGGGTAGTGTGAAATAGTTTTCATGGAAAATCTATTATTTAGACTACCTGTAGTCTCATTAACCATAATTACTTTGGACTAGATGAGTAATGTTTCAGTCTACACGCTGGGAAACAAATGACTGTTGTCTATTCAAAGTCCATTAAGAAGTTCTGTTTTGCCTCAGTCTCTGACTCTCCCAAATGGAAAGTGAGATGTGGCGATCTGTGGATTTTGTGGCATTCTTTTTAGGATGTTTTTCATACTCCTAACATCGTGTAGTAACACAAAAAGCCTGCAGGCTTGTAACTGCATTTTGTCTTTTTATATCGAGAGTTACAGAAATACCAGAGCGGTAGCTAGCGGTCCAGCCAATGTACACAAAGGCTGGCCTCCCCATGCCCTGGAGACATCTTCACCCGCAAGTCTAAGTTCCTTCCTTTAAGCCCTGTTGAGTTTGGTTCACCTCTCCTTCCTGCTGTATCTCTGTCTGCAGAACCCCTGAGGCCAGAGAGGACCCTGCAACATCTTGCCGTGGCGGGCTGGTAAGCTTCATCGTTTCTCGGTTGTACTGTTGTGTGGGGCTGGGGTTGGAGGAAAGAGGCTCCTTCTAGGCTGCTGCTGGCTTCATTTCATAGAGTGATTCCTGGCTGGTGCTCTCTGCTGCTCACCTACCACAGTTTTCTCTGAGGCTGACAGCTGAGGCTTTTCCTAGTCCTTCCTAGTGCTACTTTTGGCCTTTTGTGAAGATATGTCCTTGCTTCCTTGCAGTCCTCTTCTATTGGCCTTTCACTCAGCTCCCAAGCCTGCAGCTCCCTTGCATTGCCTGGATCATCCCACTGCTGGGATGGCTGCCTCCCATCTTCTCCCAGGCGGCTTTTATGTCGCTGAACCCAAGTCTATCAGCATGAATCCAACGAGTGTCACTGTTTTCCTTTGCTGAGCCACCTTCCCTCTGGTCAACAGGACTCTTTTATCATATCAGGGGTGATCCACAGCAGTTTGGCCCACTCTTCTTTTTAAAAAGAGCAGGATCTGGTGTGAGCCAGTGTTTGAATCATTGTACGATATAGTGGTTGTAAAGATAAACTCTGTATGTCAGCGATGCCTGCGAATAACAGTTTATTATAACTAGCTGCAAGCACCATTTCCTGTTTCTTACTGCAGGATTTTCCTACGCTTGAGGCTTTTCCTATCGCTGCTTCCAGCATTGCATCTCTATCCATAGGTCAGGCTAACAAGGCAAACCCTATTAGCTATTTTTTTTAATGCTGATACTTGTTTCTGTTTTGTGGGGGGTTTTTTTGGGTTTTTTTGGTTTTTTTTAAGTATATATGCCCTGGGAATCTCTGAAACAGTCTCAGCACTGTACTAGTTACTGCAGGCATGCCCTTCTCCAAAGGCAGAGGTATGGTCGGCCTTGAGCTGGCACACGCTGATTCGAAACCAGACCTCAGTTCCATCTGCTTTTCGTGAGTTTTAAATCCAGATTTACTTTTTTTCCTGCTATCTGACTTTTGTAAGCCTTTGTAGAAGAGAATGATGACTAGAGGAAGACAGAGATCTTGGAGGAGACAATGCCTTTTGAACAGCATGCCTGCTCTTTTAGAACTAGTTTTAGTGTAAAGTCAAACACAATTATCTGCCTCCTTGTCCCAGGGTGTTAGCAGATCTTTCTGCCGTGTCCCCAGCGTACTTTCTTAGTACCTACTTTACACTTCCTAAGCTTTTCTTAACGCATCCAGTTCGTTCCCAGGTTCTCTGTGAAGGAAGATACTCGGCCACTCTGCTGCAGGCTGTGTGGACGAGCAGCTTTTGGCAGACTTGGTGCGTAGTCACCAGCCGTCCTCTCCTCCCTGTCAAAAACGGAGGTGGGGAGACAAGTTAAACTTCCAGCGAACCTGCAAAAATACGCGCTTGTGCTCACAGGCAAGCTTGCGAAGAGATGGGTCCCGATTTCGCAGAAAGTAACGGTGTTTCACGTTGTACTGGGGTTTCTGAACGGCTGCTATGCAGTTTTTCTCCAAACAGCTACTCATCAACAATAGCAAAATGAAACCATATGAGATAGTTATTATTTCCAATGTCAACTCTTAGTGACCAAAAAACCCACCTTCCCAGGACAGCTGTGTTTGTTTTTTTTTAAATTAGACTAGGAAGTACTTTGCTGAGGAATATTTTTTTTTTTTTTTGCTTTAATTTATATTTGTTTGAGACCCAGTACGATGGAAGTTTCATTTTGCTGGGAGGCCGCCTGGCACTAATGCAATGCAAGCAATAAGCAGCAATAAAAATGCTTTTTTGTTCCCAAGTCACAGTAATATCTAACAAACTTTTTGCCTCTTTAAGAGAGCTGATTAAGCGATTCACTTCACGCACGGTCACTACACCCAGGTGTAATTCCAGCTTTCAGTAGATAGTTGTTTTACAACAAATCTTTGGCAGCCTGTTTTGTAAGTGGGTTTGGGTAGGCAGTTTTCACCATACGGGTTCTTTGTGATTTGTTTCATTGACACAGCGTATTACGGCTACAGTTAGAAAAAGGTCCGTGTGTCCTGTTGGGCCACATGAAGAATGCGAGGTCCCGACACCAGGAAACCATACAAATGTAATAACAGGATGCAATACAAAGGTGGTACCGGGGAAGATATTTCAGGTAGAGATAGGAAAGTGTTATTACCGTTGTCTAAGGCCCTGAGAAGGGCATTCCGCACAAGGAAGGCTGTGTAAAATTTTGACTACCCGCGGTTAAGAAAGATGAGCTGAAACTCATGCTGGAAAAGGTGAGAGGACGATGGGAGGAATGGGAAATCTATCATACAAGAGAAGAGTGGAGGTCACGGCTTCCACAGCCTGGCAAAAGTAAGAGGGGATACAGTCATTGTCATTGAATATGGTTTGGAGATGAGTATCAAGGGAAAAAAGCTACCTAAGCAATCTAAGAACCACCTTAATATTAGTAACAAGCAGGGACAGATTTGCTATAAGTACATTTAAGATGGAAATCACGATGGCTATAGGCGATGAGATCCTGGAACTGCCACAGAGTAACAAGAGTCGAGCATTAACTTTTAAGACTGAGCTCACTAAATTTTCAAAAACGGGTTAAGGGAGACTGTGTTTGTTACAGTCCCTCACGCACCCTCCTACCGCACGAGACAAAAAACTGTCTCTAACCCACGTGGCCGCTTGGATTCGAGGCTGGTATAATCAGAGCTCCATGGTTTTACGTTCTTTGCCGTAACCAGGATAGCTAGCATTTACGGAGCAACAGTACAAGCTAATGGAAACAACACCTAATTTTTTTAATAAATGTCAATGCTTCGAATTTGTTACGTGTTTTGAATTAACCAAAAACCTGGCAGTAACCTGAATGCTGGTGAACATTATGATAGAAGAAATTGAAAAAAAAAAACCAAAACCAAACAACAAACCCGAGGGCGTAAAACCAGTATTTTTGTCAATGGATATATGGACATTTTTAAGTTGTGTTTCATGTCCCCATGGGCTGCCTACAGTTGCGAGCTAAAGAGGGGAAGCTACACGATCAGTTTTGTGACTTCTATCCTGACGTTTCTGGTGAATAAATGAAGTTTGCATATGGCAGAGAAGGAAAAAAATCAAGCAATATCATGGAAACACTGTATTTACCTTGCGTAACGAGCTGCATTGCAATGAATTCCTTCCTGTAAAGGGGCCTCTATGAAATGCGCTAAATAGAATAATCCTCGGGCCCCTTCCTTTCTTTTCTATCTCCTTATATGCTTTTTAAACTGTGCTCTTGCAAAACTAAAAAAGCCCTTTATTCTTCCAGTGACCTAAATTTGCAGAAAGACAAATCCATTGCCTTCAAACAGCTTGTGAACACACAGCTTTGTAAATTGCCCATCTCCTCCCTCCCAAGCCAAAGGAAATTTCTGTTAACCATTATCCTGATTGTCTTACGGCAGCATGTTGGGAAAATACCTTCTTTTTTTGCTGTCCTGAATGTCTGTCTTCTTCCTTGCTGGACTCCATACTAATGTTTAATCCCCCGAATCATCAACCTCAGAGGTGGCCCGAGCCACCTTCCTGCTTCCCCTGTTGCTGTGCATAGCATTGCTCGGAATAGGGATCTTGTACGGACTAGAACATCCATGGGGCTACTTTCATGTTCACTGTTAAAATAGCAAGGTCAGGATTAAGAAATCGGCTGCACGTGCTATTTCACCTCCGTCCCTCGGCATCCCCAAAATGCTGCCTATGGTGTTCAACCATCAGAGTCTCCCAGAAAGAAAGAGGAGCTGGAATAAACCCCATACCCTGACGCTACAAATCAACTGGCTGTTTAAAATTTATGTAGGATTCCTTTTTTTTTTATTGCCACAGATGTAATAACGCGTTATTCCAGCAGGCGTAGAGACCTGCGTCTTAGAGAACCTGGCACATGACCACTGGTGTCAAAACAACACTCCAAAACACCGAAGCGACCCATTCTTTTGGAACTATGGGTTTCTGTACCCGAACACCACGATCTCACACAAAGTGGTAGAGACGTTTAAATCTTCTTTAGCAAGAATGTAACATGGCTTGTTAGGAATGACCTTTGTGTATCCTTGTGTGTACCTAGCATTAACAAA
Organism: Rissa tridactyla; assembly: GCF_028500815.1. Classification (NCBI taxonomy): domain Eukaryota; kingdom Metazoa; phylum Chordata; class Aves; order Charadriiformes; family Laridae; genus Rissa; species Rissa tridactyla. Next base: position 80,478,494 of record NC_071470.1, on the reverse strand, counting down.
TTCACAAATACTTCACACCTTAAAAAGTTTCTCTGGAAAGCTTGCTTCCTCCGGCTGATAGCAAGTTTCCAGTAAAATCGGTTTGTAGTCTAGATGGCAGAGGAGTTTCTGTCAAAGAGAAATTCCTCCCAAACCATGGATAATCATTATCCCCTCTGAATTACCTAATCTATGGGGTTTTTTTTATTGTGTGGAAAAACGAAACGAGGAGTTTTCTTGCCAAATCCCTCAGAAGTGGCCTAAATGCTCATTGTCTGACGGAGATCACAGATTCAGACTGCTGTCCCATTGTCCAGCATCGGTGCCTGCAATAGCCTGGCCTCATAAAACAGACATTTAACTGAACAGAACCAATTAGCCCTCCATCGCGGCCCCCGCTCACAATAGAAAAAACAGCTGATGTTCCCTTAACTGGAAACAATGGGAGGATATGCATGGGCTGTGTAACTCTTACAAGCGGAGTAACTCTTTCCAGAGTGGGACCGTGAGAAAGTAAAGCCCGTAAATGGCCTTTCAGTGGATGAACTCCTGAACAGTCTTTTATAATGTGAACTCATCAGTCAGCTGTCTGTGGACGCCGTTTTCTTTAGAAAATCTCAGTTCAACTGCAACATGCCAGTTTTTAGCGATAAACCAGTCCGCTGAATGATATTCTGTCTCAGCACTGTATTCACCCCAGTATGGATTCATTCAGCAGCATCTTTTCCCTCCAACCCTCTTTTACATTTCTTACCATGCTTGTACCTCTTCCTAATGATCTCGGAATAGTAATGACCACCGACGTGAGCGTGGCAAGAACTTGAATGTTGCTCCTAACAATGGCAGTGAGGCTTCTTTTAAGATTCGGATGCTGAGAAAATTCAAGCAAAGAAGCTGATGAGCTCAGAAATTCATCCCTTCCATATGAATCTGGTAATTTACTTTCTTTTGACTACTTTCTCTTCCACCTAGTTGGGAACTTGCCACCACGTCTAATCACTGGATACCCAGAACCCAGCTAGAGCTCCTCTAGCAACAAGACCGTGTTCAAAAAATGACCCCTCTTCAAAGTCAATGTACAGCATTGTGTCCCTTCCCACCCAGAACGTTTTCGAAGCGCCTTCAGGCAATAGTTCATCATTTCCAAGCATGAAACTCTTTGAAACAAAGAGGCCTTTGCTAATGGCAAGGCAAAGATACCATTAACTTTGGGAAAACAATGCACAATAAATAAAACCATCTACTCTGTTCAGTACCTTTGGCAACGGTCTTGGTCACCAGCTGATGCTGTGAATTTCCCGTAGGCGTACATTCTTTCTGAGCATCGTTTCTCCTTCCATAGCTGCTACATTTCCCTACAGTTGAGCACTGTTTGGATGCTGTAACTTCAGAGGTCTGACTCCTGCCTGAGCAGGCCTGTTTCTAGCGCCCTGCAAATCGGTATTCTGTCGATTTTGGAACCTCCTTCCTAAAAACGATCTGAAGGTTTCATTTTATTTCATGATTTAGTAAAAGTTTTCGGGGGAGATCATGGAATGGTTTGGGTTGGAAGGGGTCTTTAAAGATCATCTAGCCCGACGCCCAAGATGTCTCACGTCTGCTGCTGTTACCATGGTTTGCGTGAAAAAAAACTTTCCTTTGTTCAGCTCCATCGTGTATCTGTCTCTCCCTCATGTCTACTCATTAAGTCCTTTGCTAGAGCTCTTACACTGAAGTTGTCCAAGTACAGGATGCTGAAAAGACTTTGTGGTCACTGAAATGTAACTATGAGGTCTCCCCGAAGTGCCACTGGCGGAATGAGGAATGAAAGCTGAAGAAAGGCCATATTTTTTATAAAAGAACAGATGGTATCAGAAAGCCCTACCTCTCCGGATTATCTGTCTATCCAGGGATCCGGGTAAAACAGCTACACAGATTAACTAGGTTTATGGGCATTCTTCTCCTGCTCACCAATAGATGGGAGCAGAGATTTCTCTACTTGTGAAATTTTCGGGCTACAGCGCTTGCAGTTTTTTGAAGACTACAAGGGGGAAAAAAATAAAGCCAAACAATGACAGTATAACTCCTTCATGCGTCCGCAGGGAGAAGTATATTGTTTCATTTAGTAGCATAGAAATGAGGTTTGTAATGGGAGTCAAATGGAAACCAGGAGTTCAGCACCCTTGAATTCTTTAACCTTGGAAATCTCTGGTTTGGTATCTAGCGCTGGTCAAAGGTATTTAATGCGTTTACAGCCTCTCATTGTTACTTCCCAGATATAAGTGTGTTTTGCTTGGATCCAAGCCTTCACAAAAGCAAATAAACACGTCCTAAACTTCCATTCATTTTTCTTACGAGATCAAAGAGGAAAAGCTGTCCAGATGTAAATAGCTAAGCCTCTAATGAGATGATCAGTGAATTGTTTCTCTCTTGTACTATAAGCATTTAAATTAAAGTATTGCACTTAGGGCACTCTGCACTTCTAACTTGTATAGCGGGATCCAAGTATCTAACACAAGCCAGACAAATAACTTCAGCAATTAGCTTTCAACATAGGTCTCTAGCCTCTGACCTTCCTTGTTCATCAGAGGCAAGCCAAATGCTTTGTTAAACAATATTAATCGTGCCTGGCACTTCTCTAGGGCCAGAGGCGTCACAAATAGTTTCCTACTAGGAAAAAGCTGTTTGGAAGAAGAAGATCTCACGCGTATTTTCTGTTCAACAGGAGGCTGACTCAGCCGTACTGGAGGTGAAGAGAAGTCCGACCTGCTTCTCTCTGTGCGGCACTTGAAATGGCAGTGGAGCGCCTGCAGAGGTACCACCTGCATGACGCTGTGCTGCCTTGCTCTTCACCATCTCGGGCTTAGCAGCTCCACTAGCTCAGGAGTGAATCCGCTGCACTCCACTCCGCACTTCCCAATCCCTGCAAGCATCCCATCTAACGTCACATGTTTAACCCAAGCAACCAGGCTAGGACTACAAGAAGGCCAACAGCATTCTGGCTTGTATCAGGAATAGCGTGGCCAGCAGGAGCAGGGAAGCGATGATGCCTCTGTACTGGGCACTGGTGAGGCCGCACCTCGAGTGCTGCGTTCAGTTCTGGGCCCCTCTGTACAAGAGGGACACTGAGGTGCTGGAGCGTGTCCAGAGCAGAGCTACCAGGCTGGTGAGGGGTCTGGAGACCAGGGCATATGAGGAGAGGCTGAGGGAGCTGGGCATGTTTAGCTTGGAGAAGAGCAGGCTGAGGGGAGACCTCACTGCCCTCTACAACTCCCTGAAAGGAGGTTGGAGAGAGGTGGGTGTTGGCCTCTTCTCCCAAGTGAATAATGACAGGACCAGAGGAAATGGTCTGAAGTTGCGGCAGGGGAGGTTTAGGTTAGATATTAGGAAGAATTACTTTACTGAAAGAGTGGTCAGGCACTGGAAGAGCCTGCCCAGGGAGGGGGTTGAGTCGCCATCCCTAGACGTGTTTAAGAAACGTCTAGATTTGGCACTTCAGGGTATGCGCTAGTGGCAGAGATTGTAGGTTCTTGGCTTTTTTTGTTTGGTTGGGTTTTTTTGTGTGTGTATGGTTGGACTCGATGATCTCAAAGGTCCTTTCCAACCACGAAGATTCTATGATTCGATGACTCCTTTTAACTGTTGGTGAGAGACCCAGCTTAACCGCGCTGAGCTGCCTCCTGGCACTGCCTCGTTGCACCGGGTGCAGGTGGGGTCTGGGTAGTAGGTGCTTACCCTGGGAAGCTTAGCCCAGTGACGCAGGATGAACTTGGGACAAAAGGCTTGACTTCTGTACGTATCTGAAGACAGAAAGTTGCAGCTACACCTGCAAGGTTTTTTTAAAATCCCTCACAACTGACTAGATTCACAGAGGTCCTGAGTCACCAACTCAGGGAGCTGCCAAACATTTTTATGATCCTGTGCCACTTAACTAGAAAATACCTTTTTTAAACCTATTTAGGGCGATCAATTTGAATAGCTTTGGGTTGGTTTGTTATGGGGATTTTTGGTTAATTCTCTTCATTCATACCTAAATACGTTGTGCAAGCATAGCGGGAATATAAGTTACGTGCTCCTAGGGCTGCCTGTAAAGACAAGGGTTGATGGGACTGACAATAAAGTTATCCCATCGTTTTCCCTAGTACCTCTTACTCTTAGCTCATCTTTCAGTCGCTAAAAGTGCTATAAGCAAAGCAAACGTTCTGCTGGCAAGAAGAAATGCCAACAGTACCTGGTCCTGAAGTTACCGTCTAATTTCAAGGGTTTAAACATGATGCATCGCATTTTGTCTGCGTGTAAACTGGTGTCAAGTCACTGTAACTCCAGTGACCTCCACGGATTTTCTCCTGTTCTGCAACATGGCGAGGTTACAGTTCTTCAGCCCATCTTGAAAACTTTTTTTTCATGAATTTCTGTGCCCTTCTCTCCTTAGATACAAGATGCCCAAAAGATTTAAGTAATCATAGCCCATAGTACAACCTACCCATAGTGGATTGGCATCTGCCAAGTGGCTAGTCCCGGTGTCCTCAATTCTGCAAAAATAACTGAAGTCAGAATATGAAGAAAAACCTGCTCTCATTTACAACAAAGGTATTCTAATATTTACAACAACGGTATAATAATTTGTGCTGATGCAAGCTGACGTGGATTTCACATTCTTTCTAGCTCTACATTTGAAAGAATAACAGCAGCTCAACTCCATTTCACAGTTAAAACACTAAATACGTGCTCAGGAAAACTCCGGGTTGAGATACATGCTAGTCAAAATTGTAGTCCGAGCTGTTTCTTTCAGCTTGGCCAACAACAAACGTGTTGGAAATTCCGCAAGGGAAAGAAAACCTCCCAGCTGCGAGCTGGTGAGTGGGTGCTTTGGGACATGGACCGATGTTTTCAGTATGTCTGTACAAATTTGAGGTCTGCTCAATATGAGGCCTACCAGCGACACCTGCAGAGGTAAAACACGGTGCTGAGGCACAATGAAAGGCAGCGACAAAGCGGCTGAAATAAAGGTGAACAGTTTTACTCCACTATACATCTTCTCTCCCCATTACAGGAGACCTACCACATTCGTAATTTATAGGTGAAACTTTCAGAGCAAAGCAGGAGACCGGAGCATCTGTCAGCTTTAATGAGAGGGGCATCCAAGCTCCGGAAAGAGAGTCTAAAGAAATTTCAGCCCACAACTCGTAACCAAAACAAAGGAACAATTTTCGTAAATGTGTCAAACTATGGATCACAAAACGGGGAAAAAACCTGCAAATGTCATGCTTCTCTTTAAAATTTATCTGTCTGTATGTAATACAGGGCTCTGAGGAGGATGCAAACAATCCCAGCTGTGCGCACTGAACGTGTTATTAGGGCAGCGAAAGTCAGGCACGTTCACCAACTGACTCTGCCTTATCTTTATTTTTAAAAATAGAAGTCTGGTTGATATTGGCCAGGAACACAGATGACAGTGATCTCCACGTCTTGCGGAGCTTAGGGAAAGAAGGCAGTGAAAGGATCACCTGTTTTATAGGGAACTGGGCATGACAAGCAACCAGACGCTCACAAAAAGGGCTGCCCACCTTCATCTCTCTGATTTTTTACAGCTCTAGCAAGCAAGAAGCCGAGACTATAAATCTGCTGCGGCTTTTTCTGAGAAGTTGCCAACCAGACTGACTGTCAGGAGTCACGGGAAAACAGGTACTTCCAGGCCTGCAGTGAGCACTTTCTGACGTTGCGCTTGGCAGTGTTTTCACAATACGCTTGTGTGAACAGTCTGAAACCTGGCTGGCTGGCAGCTCTTTCACCTAGTTCAGCATGCTGTTTACTCACCACGGCGCATCTCCTTGCGGGTACCACGTACTTTCCATTTTCTTCTCCACCTTAAACCTCCGTGCCGTATTTCCTCCCGGCCCTAGTGAGTCAAAAGGTGCCAGACTGTAATTCGGTTTGTTTTTTTCTAGCAGATCGTGTAGCACTCTTCTCTCACCAAGAGGCAACGAAAGAGCACAAACCTCAATCTAACGTGGTATTTGCTCGGGAAAGCGGTTTGCTCTTTACGTGATTGTAAAGAACTGGCGCTCTTTGAAGACGTCTCTGTTTCAGAAAAGGTTTTGAGATACTGATGTTTTTCGTTCCACTTTAAAATAACCCATTTTGTTCAGTTTACAATTATGATACATAAATCTTACCTTAATAGCTTAACTGCAGAAAATACAGGTTTAAGTTTACGGCTGCATAGTTCAGAGCAATTTGGAAGTAAGATCAAGTGGTCCAGACAGAACCACAGCGGGGGCTCTCTATCCTCCCTTATCCGTTTCCTAGGTATTTACTGATGAAGAGATGCTGACGAGAGCGTCCAGCCACGTGAGCACCGCAAGGCACCCAGGACTGGAACCACCAGTGAACACGGGTATCACGAGCCTGCGTGGCTGCCCTGGCCGGCTGGAAGCTGTCGTACAGCCAGGCGTCACCCGCCAGCTGGAAACAGCCGACTGACGGCTGAAGAGTCAGGAGAAGCTTTTTGCGCGGCCCCTCTGCAAAACCCAGCGTTTCTCAGCAGAATTTTCCACGAGGCATTTCTAATATTTATTCTGTACTTACCTAAACTCACTCGCTCTCCGTTTTTAAGAGATTTCTTCTTTATATTAAAAGTGGGTTTACCACCTTTCCTATGAACCCAGCTTTATGAACCTGTAAACCTTCCAGAGTCCTGATCTTGTCCCAGGGTATGATCCTGGCTTTGAACTGCATTTCTCAACTTTCTTCGTGTCATTTGCTTTACTCCAAGGGAAAGATCTCTCCAGTTCTTTTTCATGACAGGGCTTCTCTGAAGCAAGGGTCTAAGCATTTTTCTTTTTTTTTTTTCCCCCCCCCTTCTGGCAGTAATCCTACGGCTACCATTGGTCTTAACTAGCACAGCTAGTGTAGGAGTTGCCAAGGGTTCTGCAAAAAAAACAGAGAAAAATGGAGTCAGATGACTGTGTGCCAAGGAGGAGGTTTTTTGGAAGTTAACAAAAACTCTGATTTGTAGTTTGGGTGCATTCCGAATTTACCAAAGCCACGTCTTCATTCTAGTAATAAACTCTACTAAAAACCAAAGCCTTCTACCCAAAACTACTTTTGACTTTCTAATGTAACAATAATAGCAGCCTTTCTGAAATTATAGTTTGCGTTACTGATGAGTTGAAAATTAAAATCAAAACCTTATCCTGCAACAGGGAGAAGTTTTACACATTTTTCTACCATTTTATAATAAGATGGGGGGAGGAGTTTCACAAAATTACCCAGAAAAACATCAGATTAAGATGCTGTAGTGATTTAATATTTAAGGACACAATGAAGGGGAATGCATCTTACCCAGCTTCAGCTGATTAGGAGACAAAGATGAACTATTTGCCCTACGCTGTCAGAGGCACAAAAATAACTAACTTTGGAGACCTCTTCGTGGGACAGCCATGCTATGGAGGGAACTTTTGCCCTGCGGAGAAATATCTGGTTTTCTATTCACTATAGAGAAAGCCAAACAAGCCCAGCTTTTAGATGCCTAAACTTAGGTGAGTTGAGTCCTGCCCCTGGTTATGCGGTACCAATTTTTTTTGAGTAAGAGTTTCTATGGAAATTATCAGTGGAAGTATTGGTCCTAAACTGGAATAGAAGGTGAAGGAGTGAAGACAGCTCCCTTTGACGTGGTGTAAAATGAAGCTTGTGGATATCGGCGGTGTGCCTGCATTCATGTAAAGAAAAAGAATCCATTTAATCATACGTTCTTTTTTTTTTCATATATATATATAAAAACATGATCTATGAGACAGAGCTGATGTATAAAATTCAAACCCTTAGCAAAAGTCTTTGGTTTTTCCTGGGCTACAATTTATCCTGCGCTGCGGAGGAGTATGGCTTCTATTACACATCAAAAGTCTTTTGCAGGGAAATACTTGGCTCCAGATTGTTCCTATTAAAGCCGCACATATTCTGCCAGCGGTCCCTATCTTCTGTGCTCCTTCTGATCCAGAAGCAGGCCATGCACAAAAGCAATCGCGGAACTTGTGTGAAGAGGCTGACCCGTTCCCCTGAATAAGGACCTGAAGGGGACACACCGGCTGGGCTGCCCCGCTCGGCAGCACGCGTTTCCACTCCACTTCCACAAAGGCATTCCTCTTGCGCCGCAATCCAGCTGCCGGCTCAAGGCCCAGGCTGGGATCTGTGGTGAGGATATTTTGCTTTGACAGCCCAATGTCACTTTGTTTTTACATAATCAGCCCTTTTTTTTATAAGCTGCGGGCTTCAGATAACAGCAGTGAAAAACAATTTCAAGTGGAAGCGGCACCCTGGGTACAGACCGAGAAAGAAAACGTTCAGGAAAACTAAATATTTCTTATTTCTTGTAATCACCTGCTTTACAGCAATCAAATGTTGACAAGTGTTGCTGATAACTTGCTTTGCAGGGAAGACGAAGTGAAAGAGGACGGGAAGAGAGGTTCTTTTGCATTCCCCTTATGCCCTTCAAGGACAGATTTGCCAACAGTAAAAAAATAAGACAAATATCTGCACGCTGAAGTGCCTGGAAGCGAACTCACACACGCCTTCACTGTACTAGGCTTTTGTTTGGAGAACCTTTCCATCTGGATGAGTAGCAGGAACAGCAAAACGTCTGAAGCTGGGAAAAATACCATGCTGCCGTCTATAAACCACCGATACAATTTTTATGTGGAGCCCTAAAGAGAATGACATGCAGTGCTTTTTTTTTTTTGCCAAATCCAAGAGCTCAGATGTTTGCAAGCAAAACAAAACAAACTCAGGCATTGAGACTCATTCCCGAAATCTGTCCGGTGGCTGATCCCGTGGCACGTACCCCAAACACAGGCATTGTGCAAGCTTTGTCTCCTGTATACCCCTGGACTGTCATGGGTACAGCAGCGCTACGGCTATGATACCGCTAATGGCACCCACTCTACAAAAGGGAAGGTAATTAGCAGAGAAATGACTATTGGTGCAGCTAGAAAGTAGACAAGTAATCTTTTGGATTTCAGTTCATTGCGTCGTTGTTTTCAAACCAGTGCCTAATCTTCCCAGACCCCACTCCGTGGCTGTTCCTTTCTTCCTTTCTTTTCTTCTTCCCCCATTTTGCAGAGACTATGGCTTATTCTGATTCGCTCCGTTTCTTTTTTTCTTAAATGGCCACAGGGCAGCCTTGCTGTTGCCAAGGATATAGCAAATGCATGCGACATCATGCCACCGAAAACAATCGAGCGAGTCACATTCATTCCTGGTGTAACGGTGCTGAAATCAGGAAAGCTAGACTGGGAGCAGGAGGTCTAAGCTACAAAATGATAAAAAGACTTTTCTTTAAAGGAAGTATTCTTAAAAATAGCCTTCAGGGAGAAATGTGCAGGTTTTTGCTCATAAAGTGGTTGTTGGCAAAGGTTTTGTTGCCAAACTCAAGTCAGAGCATTGCTGAGAGGCGGTAAACACATGCCATTTTGACAAGAAATTAGGAGGCAACATAGCACTGGAAAATATTAGACTTTTTTTTTCTCCCCTAACCACAAAAAGCCTGTTAGGAGATTAAGAATCTCCAGCTCTCAACGGTATAGCTGTTTTACCGAAATTTAATTAATGAAGAATAATATTTTGTGAAGAAGAGAAAACACCTCTGTAGGATGCGGAGTGTCAGGAATAGATGGAAAGTTGCCCGTATAAACAGTGCTGCAACTCTGGGATAAATTACAGGAGCATTTGCATGCATGACTGCCCGTCTGTAAAACAAGACGTGCAGCCACACAGAGGAACGATGTGCAAGGCAGACGTGTGGGGCTGATATTAAGCTGATCCAGAACAACAGAAGATCTCTCCCGTCACATCCGGCTTTGACCCACGGAAGTTTAAATGACTCTAAATGAGTAAATAAATAGAGCTGGAGGTCTCACCGAGAGCGCTAAAAGGAAACCCAAGGTATGCTATCTACATACCTGTTCCTGGGTTGGGGGTTTATTTAGACTCAGCTCAGATTTTGGATTGTTATTTCTCCATTTGAAGTTTTTTTGGCAGTTTCGGGAAGGCTGAAGGCTCAGATCCAGTGCGTTCCAGCTGCGCAGCCCAGTGTAGTCCACGGGCACTGGCAGGGGCGTGGGGAGCTGGAGGACTTCAATCCAGGGACGCTGTCAAGAACTTCGCCTTCCGCAGCTCCTCTCTCAAGTACCAGCTGCAAAACATCAACACCACCTTCCTCAGAGAACACAATTAATTAAATGAGGCTTAATTAATTAGTGTCAATAAAGCAGATGTAGCAATTATGGTGGAAGTAAATATATGTACATATTGTAAATTATTATCTTCTCTGCAAAGGATTTGTTCTGAAATCCCTGTGGCCGTTTCACTCCTCCCCACAATGCTATGGGGAACACCACTGGGGTCCACTGGGGAACATAAACTGCAAACTGATGAGGAACTAATGTACTTTTGTAAACTTCTATCACTGAAAAACAAACAGCGAGCAGACTCCCTTATTAACTCTTTGTCAACTTGATGGTGAAGTGCAACCCCAATACTTAATTTCCATATCATGCCGCATCCCGTGCCACAAGTAAGTCACCTGTTTAAAGTTTTGTGGGGTTATTTGAAATGTTTTAGACCTGACAACCCCACTGAGGCTTTTGTATCATCTACTATTCTTCGATAGTACAGGAGGAGAAGATAAGGAGGCTATTTCAATCTAGCCTGTTTCGTATGCAGATAATAATCAGCTGTGTATCTTATTCCGAGCATGTACCCACCGGAGCAGGTTTTGATTTCATTTGCTGTGCTGAGAATCAGGAATAAGGATGCTAAACTTGGGTTAGTTACACCGGAGGTAGCCAGATGCCAGAAAAGGCGAGCATCAGAACCCCGCCAACCACATATACCTCCCCTCAGGCAAAGGGGGCACCTTTTGTAATGTTAGCGGGTACTGATGCAAAGTAATCATTCATCCCTGGGTCAGGGGTTGGCGTCAAGGGAAAGAAAAGGGGGAAAAAACTGGCGGGGGATGAAAGATCAAAAACTAGTAACTGTGAAATTATTTATTGTACCTGTGTGGGCAGTTGGTATTCTGCAAAGCCTGAATGTGAGTCTGAAAAAGCAAATTTGGAGTCACACCGGACTGGCATCTGTGTGAAGCCTTTGGCAGCTCTGAAATGCGGGCTTACGAGTAACAAAACGCATCGCCAATCCGTTCGAGAAGTTTGACTATTATAAAGGATTGGCAATGAATGAAACCCCTCATACCTTGCAGATACGAGGGCGATGCAAAGTCAACATAATGGACACTGTAATAGCGTCCATTAGCTTGGAAAAAAGCGGATAGAGAAGTTTCTGAGTTGCCTTTCAAAATTTCTTCAAAATGATAAAGAGGACAAATTAAGTCGGTTAGAGACCCTAGCTATAAAAGCAAATGAGGCTAATGTACTGGAAGAAGTAGTCAATAGATTAAGAAACTAAGAGCACCAGCTGTGAAATCTAATGTATTGCACAGTAAGTACCACATTGAAGGGAATAGCTTGGCTGACAGAACCCACAGAGGCAGCCAGACAGAATCACTTTCTAGTTATCAACAGCTCGCGCATGAGATTTTTATCTTTCACTCTACGCTCTTTTTGCTCTGCAGATAATGATAGTTTTGGTGGAGAGAGGATGGGAGCTGGGATATATTTTACTAGAGTACAGCCATCTCAATAATTCACGCTGTACAGAAGCCATGAAGGGGAAAAATATACTCTTGTCTCCCTGATGAAGTAAACGGATTAAGGCAGGCAGCAGCATACAGCCGGGGTGCTCTGAGAGATAAACTGCAATCGGAGGTCACTGCTTTTCCTGCCTCTGAGCCTGTGTGGTTCCGCCCCCCCCCAGATGATACTTCTATCAGTTAGCCTTTGCGGAAAGAAAAGTTTCCATGGCCCACGCCAGGATATCTCCTTTATTTCTTCAGGTGACAGCATTTCCTCTGCAACGGACTGCCAAAAGTAACGAGCTGTTTACAAATCTGTGTTTAGGGCCACGGGCTGGCCCCCACCAGGGACAGCCCCGTGAGTGTATCACCCTACTAGGATGAGATATTTGTGGATTTTTCAGTTTTATGTTATGCGCTTTGTGCTTATGTGTTTCCTTGCTTTCCAAAAAGCCAAGATTTAAGGGTAAATATATCTCTGTTTTAGGATGGTGCCGTAAGTTGCCAACCTCATGATGTGAATGAGTTTGGTTTCCATTCACGGAGGTACAATTCTTTACTGCCTGCCTCAACTTAATCAATTTTTGTCCCAGTGAGTAAATGAGCGCTGAGACGAATAATGAGGTGAGTGAAGGTACAAACAGAAAAATAGCTAGCAGCAAGTTTAAAAATAATTCTAAAAAACCTACCCACAGAGTGAGATGTGTGAGAAGAGCGAAGGCAGCCTTTTCATATGCCCAGCCGTAGGATGGAGAATCTGTTCGGGCATCTGACGAGGCAGATGGATAATTAGTGCCACGGGTGAGGACCTGGGCCCGCACTGCTGGTGACCTGCCAGCTGCCTTTTCGCGCTTAACTTTATTTGGAAATCTCTTCCTCCTGCTTTAAAGAGGTATGGGCAGAGTCGCACAGGTGAGCTGTACACAGGACCATCTTGAATCAGAGGCCAGGGCGGCAAGAAGCGTGCTTGATTTTTTTGGATCTGAAAAGGAAAACCTTTAAAAGAATGTTTCAAATTAGTTCTCTCAAAGTCCGAATTCTCCTCTTTTAAACGGGACGCAGCGCTTCCCCCCCCGCCCTTTTCTCTCATTTAAAACATTACTTTCTGTGCACATTGTAATGCATTTTAGAGAGTTTTGACAAGGCAGCTTTGCTAGCTGTCAGCTTCCAACTACACTAAGCTTTCTGTGATTTGAGCACCTATTCAGGCAACGGGAACTTTACATTTAATAGTCAATGACAGCTTTTACATAAACACAAAATATTAATTTTCAGAGACTTAACGCACCAAAAGCTAACCAGCTCTCCATAACATCACGGCCTTTTTTCACAACCTTGTTTTATATTTTGCATAACACTTAAAGGAGCGGGAAGGGGGGAAGCCCTGTAACTAAGGCAGTTGAATGAAATGCTCCAATAACAAAAAACTGAACATTTTCTTGTTTGCAAAAAGTCACTGCTCAGATTATATGACCTCTATTTAGGCAAGGATTTATGAGAGTGAGTATAGCACCATTATTGCCTTGCAGTGTCGAAGTACATTTGTAGGCTCTCTACTAGCGGAAGATGTAGACGGGCATCACCTTTCCTGCCTCTTCCCATTCACTCATCCTTATGCCGCACCCACCCAATGCTTGTAACGTCATCCCATTTTCATTGCACGTTTTTCTCATTGCCTTTCTCCCTGCCTTCCGCGTACTGCGTGGTCATCAACATCAGTTTGGGTTCATAAAGTTTACAACTTTAACCTCAGTCCAGCCAACCCACAAACATTTCAGTAGACATGACTACTCACAGACTTAAATTTAAGCACGTGACTCCAGGAAAAAGCTGCAGTGTTCGGAGCCCGGCCTGTATCTGAACAAAAAAAACTTCACAAACAGTCACACAGTGAAACAACAAATTATCACCCTCCTTGAATCCTTTCTTTGACTCCCACCATTTTTTTCAGATCATTTCCAAAAAAAAAAATCTCCGTTCTCTTCCAGTAGTCAATGCATGACAAGCTGAAAGCAAGTGGTCTAAAATTTGGCCAGAGTGGGGAATGTCAAAATGGGCTCAGCAGGGTGGTATGGCTGCAGCCTTTGCTACTGGTCCCATAATAAGCTGAACAGGTTCCATCATCATGTCCTGTATATTCGGCTTAATTGGCCCGGTCTCTCCAAGGAAAGGCAGCGGTATTGATTTACTGCGCTGTATAAATGTGTTTATAGCTTGGCACTAGCACACTTATGCTCATTTTTTTCCAATGTGGATTTCAAATAAGCCCTTTGCTCAAATGAGTCTATTAACTTTAAAGTGCCTAAAGCTAAAACTGAATTATGAAAGGAAAGCTTTGGGGGCTGCAGCCCAGAACAGCTGGGAAAGGCTCCTGGAGCCTTCCCTTAGTACCTGCTGTGATTGATATTTAAGCATCACTGGTGGAAAAATAATTAAATAAGTAAAAGCGAACCTGGCGGCACACATCGCCTGAGCCTGAGCTGCCTTTTACTTCAGCTGGCACTCGGATTATTAGAGCAGCTCCTGGTTTACACCAATGTGAAATCAGAACATAACGCATTCCTTCCTCTTGTTACGAATTTAATTCTGAATGGTCACATTTCCCTGTTTCTGTACTGGGGTACAACAGGCTGGGGAGAAGATCGTCTAACCACGGTTCCTCCAGCAGTTCATTTGGTGGGTCTCTTTTGGTCTGGGACGTGGTTCCCTCTTCTCCCACGGCCTGGGGGACTGCACAGAGCTGTTCTCAGAGCCCATCAGTGCCGTCTGTACGCTGCTGGAGGGGCCGTGCCTCTGCTCTGCGCTTGATACTTTCACGTGTAACAGCAATTATCATCCCGGCAGGGCCAGTTAATCAAGCGGCAAGTTTTAGCGGACCCCTAAGTACAATCCATAATTACCTATACCTGCTCAAGATTAGGTCTCTCCAACTAAGAAATAATACAAACTTCTAGCTGCCAATAGTTTGACTTTATCTGGAATAAAAAAGGAATACTTTGATACCCACAGAGAAAAAAAAAAAATATTTGTAGAGAACAGAATTAAATTAAGGAAAGTGAAATCGAGGATGAACATCAGGGGTAAAACAAGCCATAGTAATATCTCCTAAACTGTGGAACGATCTCCCAAGGAAAGTGAGTGATGGCGTCCTATAGTGTGAAGAATTAAAACAGCATCAGGCAGAGCCTCAGGAAGAAATGCCTGAGGAGGCAGCGGGGACTGACTGCACAGAGAGCTGTGCCACCAGTTTCTGCTCAGGCACCCGCAATGTACGTGCACGCTGAACGTGTACTTGTGCTGTATCTACCCGTATTTCTCAGGTAGGTACCATCTGCATAGCTTGAAATCTTGTCTCTATTTAAATTAATGGGAATTTTACAGGCTAGTTGAACAGCAAGCCATCAGAGGACACCGGTGACTCTGGCTGGTATTTTTCTGTCCCATCCTCAACGCATAATCCCTTAAAAATTCTTCAGACTTACAAACAGATGATTTTCCAGAACATTGCTATGACTTAGAACACGGTTATTACTAGATATTTCTGCTTTAAAAAAGAAAGAAGCCTCCTTTTGTTTTTACAATTACCTCTAGTATTCAGCTGTAATATGTACAGGTAGGAAATGAGACGCAAAACAAAAGCATTTCTCTCACTTGCTGGAGGAAGAGAAAAATACAACTGGACTTGCTGCAGAATAAGAACGAGATGCATTTCTTTGGTATGCTTTATTTTGCTTTTTTCCCAGGGAGTTTGTCCATAGTTTCTGGTGGATAATGAGGAAGGATCTCCCGATCTGTAGCTACTTGTGGAATCCCTTTTCTAAAGGAATTTTTGAGCACAAGTTATAGGCCGATCAGAGGAAGTACGCCCGCTCTGTCATTTGGGAACTGCTCCCTTTCCAGTCTGCCAGCCGTTACAAAATGGTGCCTGACGATTACTTTTTGTGCCAGTGAAATGTTTACGCGATGACTGAAAAAAACCCCCCTGTGTACCAAGGTCAGGATGTGATGTCCCGCTCTTCATGGAGATTAGCTCGCGTTGCCTTGTTTCTGGATGACCGCCATGTGAAAGAACTGCAAACATTACAAAGGGATACGATTTCCAATTAAAAATTATAATGGGCTGGCATCACATTATAATACCAACTGAACTTGCAAATTTTTGCAGAGCGCCCAAATTTAGGAAACAGTATTTTTGCTGCAGTATTTCTTGGACCTGCTATGATTAGTAAATACTGGATTGCCGAGACGGTCGTTCAGATTAAAGGCACTGGGATCAGATGAGGGAAAATTCACTGAACCTGCCTGATGTAACACTCAGACGCCCCACTCCATCTGCAGAGAGATTTTATCATCCAAAACAAAGGTGCAGAGATCTACTAGTCATGACCCATTTAGCCATTCTCTGGAGATTTTTGTATCTGCATAAAAGAAGAAACAAGAAGAGGAAAGCTGGGAGTGAGGAAATAGTCCAAGCAGCCTGGAGATGGAGCAAGTGTGGGAAACTGAGGGGGAGAGGGCTGGTGGGCTGAGTCCTGGCTGAACCTGACCTGGAGCTGCGCGAACGAAACCATCTTCCTCAGCTTGACTCCTCCTGGGCCTGGGGAACAGGACCTTTGTAGGTAAGCAGGATGGCTTTAAAGATACACGGTGACAATACCAATTTTTCTTTGTAAGGCAGAACACATGGAGCCCCTGGATTTTGCCCAGCCACTTAGACCGAGGCACTTGCAATTCCCTGTCTCTTGCTCCCTGGCACCAGCCATGAGGCAGCGCTGATGGACTCTTTTCAAAGTCCCGCCGTCTGGGTTTGTTCAGGGAAAAAAAAAGTGCCTATTGCCGCTCAGCAGGTATGTTGGAGGGCTCAAAAAGCAGCCATGGAAAAAGCAAAGGCCCTGGCTCTTCTGTAGGGGCTGGCTTTTCCGTTCATTCAGGTGAGACTACTGCCACTTCACAGTGCGCTTCACCTACCGGAATGTGACCGGTGCCATTTATATTTGTCTTCTATATTTATATTTGTTATTTTTATATTTTGGAAAGCATATCCTCTATGATATTTGTTTTGACTTGACGGCCCCACTTGCATGGTAACTCTCTGCCAATATCTCCTGTCTTGATTCAGAGCGGGTGTTGGATTACCCAGCGGCCGGGGGGCTCAAGATGTCACTGGAGCTCTGCAGCTGGCTGGGTGACCCAAGGGAGGTTCCTCTCTCAGCCCCCCATTTTATAGTTGTAGAGATAATGATAGAGATTGGCTCTCGTATTTAAAAGGGCTAAGGACCCTTAGCTGGACGGTGGCCCTGCTTTCAGCAGTGTATCTGTGTCCCCTTCCTCTGGTGTATCCATTACCTTAATATTAAAGGGTTTTCATTGCAAAGAAGTGGGGTTTCATTTCAGTTTTAAGATCAGAACGCTATTTTTTTCAGGTTATCGCAAAAACAGTCAATCGGTTATCTCTTGCTCCAAAGGAACAAATGTTGTCTGCTGCATTTCACACGCTATTAACTAAAAAGCGTAGGCAGGCTTCGGAGATACAGGAGCCACCTGTAATCAACAGACAAATCCGTCCTGCTCAGCCGAATTGCCTCAGCAGAACACGAATGCCAAAACGCTGTGACCTTTGTGAAGCTGGGGCCTCCCGGTAGCGGCCAGTATTTCTTTGTGGGCAATGGAGGCAACGCTTCAGCAAAGCAGGGGCTCAAATCACAGCGTCTCCCCGCTACGCGCAGGTTCACCAGAGAGGTCTGAGCCGGCCAAAATGTGCATCATCAGCCTGGGACACAAGATGGATAGTTGTGACGGAAGCTCAATCCTTCATTTGCTCTTTGTATTTTCTGCCTTTTCTTTGGGTTTGTTTTCCTCTCTTTTCTTCCTTCGCAATTGTCAAGGAAGCATCTGTGAGTTTTATTAAACAAATGTTACACATTAAAAGCCCATTGCTGCCTGCCAGAAAGGAAAATGGCATCTTATTTGAAAACAATATGTAATTGTTATTGCTGTCTTGTTGCAAGTTACGCCCTTGAAAAATGATAGGGACTTATTTAGGAGCAACTGATGCTGAGGAAAGGCATTACAACGAAAGCAGAAAATTAACTGTTGCGTTATCTTTGGAAAGGAAACATTCCTCTAATTGCTAAAGCAGGAAGGAGGGTCCAACAAGTTTTCCTTTAACCAGACTTCTAACTTAAAATCCACATAGAAATTACACCTTACATATCCATATAAAATTTGCCTTCTGAAGTATTTATTCATTCTTCTAATTTTTTTTTTTTTCAGATTACTGATTTGGAAAGCGCACACTCAGTATTCTCCCTTTGACCTCAGGAAATAGCAGAATACGCTTCAATGTAAAGGAAAAGATTTTGACTAATTTTAAAAAGGTAAATACAGGCAGAATCCTGTTTAGTCGTATCATCTTGCCAGTCCTACGCGAGGAGCAGGGACTGGTGCCGCTGGGTTGTTTTCCCCAGAGCGGGGCGCTGGGTGTGAGCTGCGTATAACAGCCCCGTGGGGCAGTCTGGGGAACGATCAGACCGCAGATCAGCACCGTGCTGCTTACCCAGATTTCAACGCTAAATGATTTGGCCGAGACAAATTTCAAGAGTCTGGAAGCCACGTTCCTAGGATCTCGTTGGCAAGAAAAGAGGCTAATACATCCACCGTTTATAAAAGGTGGCTGTGAAGAATTTGTCCCTGCCCTCCCACTGGTGAGTCATTTCCATATACTCCGTATAGCAGTTGATGTCGTTCTACCACATAGACTGTAACCCAAACTAGCGGCGGAGCTCATCTTTATTACGACTGATCTACCATTTATAGAATATAAATACGACTGAGTGTAATGGTTTAAACCCCTGACAGCCTTGGGTTTGCCAACAGTGGATTTCCGTGCGTTTTCAGCCGGGAATTGGGAACATTGGCTGTGTTTAACATGTCGCAGACAGTGCCTCAAGATGTCCTGCGCACGTATGTGCAGAGGAGCGACGGTTGGGAAAAAAAACTTCATTTTCCACCTTCCTCAAGACACTGGTGCAAGAGGAATTCTGCCTGTTGTACTCGGGGTGTCAAGCACTTTGCAGAGGTCCCATAAAGGCACCTCATCACCTTTGCCGTAACACCTCATAGCCCCTTGTTAGCCCTTCTCTTTTTATGGTCCTGTAGGTAAAAGGGTTCCTCTCACTGAAATATCCCTGAGGCTACCAGCAAGAAACTATTGAACTGCATAAGAAAAACTTGACTACAAAACCAGATGCATACGTTCACCTTGGGGATAAATGTGTTATGATACAGGACGAAACTCTGCTCCAGCTCTATTGAACAGCAATCCAAAGCAGTCCCAGCGCAGCCAGAAGATTTCTGAATCGACGCCAGGCTGAAGGAGAGCGGCATTTGTCCTAGGGTTATCATCAGGCCCCTCACAATCGCATTTTCACTTGGTCCATGTGGACAGGGACTTGTTGACAATTCCCTGGATTTCAATTTGGAAGGAAGAGTTTCATGTTCGACCTTGTATCTCCAACGCCGTGTGTCTGCCTGCCTCACCCACACACTTTATATCGATCCTGGCCCCTTTCATTTAAGTTACGTGATGTAAGCTATAGTAGCAATGCCTGCTCTTTTTTTCTGCTTTCTTTTTGGCTTAGAGCATTATCAAGCAGTCCCTGGTTCTAGTTTTTGCATTAACTTCACTGCTTTCATAAAACTGCCTCGACAAATTTGGATGAGCGGTAAGGGGTGAACTTCCTCTCACCCGCAGCTGCTCTGATCTGAATTTTTAAAATCCCTTTGGACTGAGCAAATGCAGAAAATATTATTGACAACTTTCAAACAGTTCGAAGATTTTTCATACGTAAGTACTCAGAAAGCCAGGGTTTTATCTGAACCTAATCCAAATGCTCTGAAAACTCCTGAAGGCCTCACAAGTACCTTTCCTATCTTCACTAGGAGAAGGGGACAACTCCTGGCAGTGGCAATAGCATTGCTCACAAGAAGCTAATGTGTGCTTTCTCCAGCCACTGGCAGAAGACATCCCAGAGCTAAATATGTTGCTACCAATTTAGGATCTAAAGGACCTACTCATAGTGACAGAGGCCACACACGGGCAGTGTGTGGTACCCCGCTGAAGCAGTGAGTGTCCCTCAATATCTTGTTCACAAAACTTTCATGTTCTAATACGACATTAAAAAAAATGATCATCTCTAATGTGTCCTCAAAGTCACAGGCGGATTAAAAGTGAGACAAACAAAGACATCACCAAGAAATCATCTGGGTACTAAGGTCCCCTGGAAGGCATTAGGAGTGACAGACACTCGAGTCTAAAGTCCGATAGCAACATATAGATGAGAATGAAGAGCTACCTTGACAAGAAGCAACCTAGCAAGTTCTCACTCTGCTGTGATTGTTGAGAGTTTTGGTTTTTTCCACCACATTTCAGACACCACCCAAAAAAACCCCCAAAAAACAACAAAAAAGCTAAGTGATTTCAATGTAAGCATGTTAAATAACTGGCATCTTTCCCGAAATCTTGTAGAACGAATTGCAGCTCTACACAATTAAGTTAGCTGGGTTATAGTATCCTGCAAAATTAGACATCTATAATGGGGGTGTTGACAAGGCCTTCACTGTAGCAACACAGTGGTGCCCACTCAGAGAACGGAGCAAAGCTCCTGGGAAATAATTAAAGAACATTATGGTCAGCTTGTGATGCGAATATGAATTTTTCAGGTCATGCAGAAATAAACTGGAAACCCACAGAACATCAGCAAAAAAGACTAAAGTAACGAGACGGACTGATGTTTGTCCAAAGGGGCCCGAAAGAAAAAGAAAAGGCTGGGAGGAGAGAGGCCAGGAAGGCTTCTGAGTTGCTGTGGTCCAGGAAAATACCTCTCTCCTCTCTTTCTGATTTTTTTATTTTTGTAGTCTGATGATGGAGACAAAACTAACCCGCCTTTTCCTTAATCCTAAATCCTTCTCCTTCATCTGGAACAATGACATGAATTATGACTTCAGATTCACATTTTACTAATTCAGAACCTTGTTAAGAGTACGGCATTTGCACAGTCAAACGTATTATTTTCACTGCGGGTATACTCTGTGTCAAGCCAAGCTTTTCTTATGTTACCTTTGAATGGTGCTACACATAGTGGAGCCTGTTCGTTACACAGACCATTTCCAATTCCAATTACTGTGAATTAAATTCAAGCAATTTCAGTGAAATCAGTAGAGACCACCTAGATTTAAACAGATCCACGCTACACAAGAATTCAACTTTATACTGTAATCTACCTCCTCAAGTTCACTAATGACTGAATGACATTGAGAAAAGCATTCCTCCAGCTAAGCGTACTAATTCCCAAATGAAATACAGCCCATTTTCTGCTGACGTGATGAAATAACGATGGTCAGTGATAATATTGAATAACTACATCCAAGACTTAACACTCACGTATACCTTTTGTGCTTAGCTAGCTCAGTACTTACAGGCCTTCTTCAACTGTGTTGCTTTTTGCTTCCACAAGCAACCTCAGTGCGAAAATATCGAGGGAAAGCAAATATTTTAAAATTGATTTATTAATTGTTGGTATCTATCTAACAAAGCAATCTTTTGGTTATTTTGTCAACATGGTAATTTTAGGAGGTAGCTGGCCTTCAAGGGGACATTCTGGGTAAAAAACCAGCCAGACGCAAAATCGAGACTCGGAAAATTAAGACATAAGCTCCAGGGAGGAGTCAAGTCATAAAGTCTCTCTTTTCTCTCCCTTACCAGTCTTCCTCCTACAGCCATAATTCACTGACGGAGTGTTTTGAACGGTTCCCCAACTGCAAGCCTTTGGACAGACTTGAACGGGTGAAGGAAATGTATTTTAACAATAAGCCCATACACGGTGGTCTCCCATTCAACGGTGCAAGCCTGACAAATTCAAAGATGTGAGGTAGATATAGCCACCAGGCGTGAGGAAGACACAGTCAGGATAAAATCACTTGTATCGCTTTTGGTATATGCCAATGTTGAAAACCGCATTGTTTAATGATACGGTGTATTTTCTAACGTACCCTAGAGTCCCTAATTAGTGTTTAAGCCACTTGAAGGGATTTTTAAATAATTTCTGCAGCTAAAGGAGGGAATCCCATATTCCCCATGTTGGCAGCGTGAGCGTTCTTGCAGTTGCTTCTGGTTTGAGTTGCCTGATGCAACGAGTTTCCTATTTCATGAACTACCGTGCGAGAAAATCATGTGCTAAAGGTGTAACCCAGCAATGAATCAATAAATAGCTGCTCCTCTTAAGATCAGCTCATTAAGCAGCAGACAGCTGAATGGAATAAGGTTCCTGGGGAGTCCGTGGCACCAGACGTGCCAGCAAGAGAGGCATGAAACCTTGTTACATGCCATGACCACGCAAAAGGAATTTTTACCTAGGCAAGATTCCTGGTTAATATTCTGCTCTTGTGCTTCGCTTATTGAAGCCCCAGCGTGCTTTTGTTTATGATCTGGGTCTCGTTCAGCACATTTACATGCAACCAACCGTTCAAGTGGCTCAGGCACCTCTGGTACAAAACGCAGCTGAGCTGAAATGCTGAAGGTTGGAGCTTTGTTTGCAACGTGGAGAAAACCCAAACAAAAATATCGGAACTAATGGTTGGGGTTCTTTTGCCTTGACATAATTCCTTATGCAATAGAATAGTGTCGGACGGATATGTTACAGCTGCTTAAAAGACTCCAAGATTATTTAGGTTTTACTTAACCTTTTTTACTGTTAATTAAGTTTGTTAGTCAGAGATAGCTGACCGACACAGCATTTGTTTAACTCAGCAATATTCACAGCTTAATTAAATACTTCAAGTGCCAATCTCCAATTGCGATCCAAAAAGACCACGGAAAAATTAATTAATCTTAACTCCCTTAGCCGATTTCTTGGACAGGAAGAGCAGGCTCCATTGAGACATATGGCAAGCAATCTTTCCTGCAACACAGCAAACTAAACCACAGCACTACTACCATGTGTTAAGAGACGCTGCTCTTCTGCACGATAAATATTATCAAAAGACCCCCCCTCCACGAGCAGCAGGTACGCAACTTGAACAGTCGCACCAGGGTTTTAACACATAACGCAACGACGACGAGTTGAAAGGACAAGGGCGAAAGGCAGGAAAGGGGGTGAAATACCATGAATTCAAACCGCAACTTCCCAAACGATTTTTTTATTTGCTAACTTCTAAGTTGGAAATTTGTGAAACGTGGCACCTAAGGAAATAATTGAGAATGGCTGCCGCACTCAGATGCGTCGCTGCCAACATGCGCTGAGTAGCAATAGGTGTCAGAATTCAGTTCGGTTGAATTAAGCACCTATTCTAGCTGGAGGGAGCAATGAAGCCACAGATTGAGTTGCTGTAAATCTGTCAAGGTTTGGGCTTTTTTCTTATTTCACAGCTCCATTACCTTGTCATCCTGTTGTGATATATACATACTATATAGTATATCTAATGTATAATGTATAATAATAATAATAATATACAACTATGTAGTATTTTTGCGTCCAGCACACAAAAAATCTACAGGAGCCACTATATATTGCTATTTGGTGTTCTTAGCAGACATTATCCAAAACGTGAATGAACAGACTATAACTTCAAATAACAATAGTTTTATCTTGACCAAATTCTCAGCTACGGTTATGTTATTTATGACAATCCTGGCCTCACACGAGCAGGGTGAAGGAGGTGTGCGGGGGAATCCGCTGGAGACAGAACGGTAGCGCGATGGTACAGTGATCTATTTGTTCATATTTTGCTATTGCATATTTGAAAAGGTCAGACCCAAATAAAACTGCCAAGATACGATATTCCTCTGAGAGGAAGAACATGGTTTATGTGTCTCAGCTTTGCCAAAAAACTATGGAAACCAATGCTTCATTTTGTGAATAAAGATGTAGGCACAAATACCGCCTCGAGCAGGGTGAAGACCACCCTTGGGCAGAAGTGTTTAGGAGCTGCGGTGGTGAAAGGTTGGGGGGGTGCTTTGTTTTGCAGAACATTTGGGCGTGTATAACAGGCCTGTCTAAACAGAATTGGTGTGTCTGATGGCTGATCCAATATTCCAAGGAGGTCCTCTATTCAGAACTTGTTTTCCTTCCACACTTACCCTACTTTGTGTATTGTGCTAGATTATACTGGTTTCGTAAGTGGCAGTCACAGTTACTGTCCATCTGGATATGTTTTGAGGCTTTATAAAGTTTTAACAACTGTGAAGGGGGGAAAATACTGAAGTATGCAGCCAGTCTGAAGTGGTTATCTCGAGATTTAACCTACTGCCGCCAGGAACGCACAAAGCACGCCTCACAGTCAATGTAAAACTTATTCAGATCCGTAGCCTCAATAAGTATTCTCTTATGCCCAACGTATTCTCTTACGAGATAAGAGATTATCTCTTTGTATCTGTAACCTCTTAATGAATGAAAAGAGTTACAATTATAATAGCAAAATCATACCGACACATCTCTAGACATTCAATCTCGATTCAGGGCATGTGTAACTGAATCAGATACGCGGTTAACTCTTGCACTTGTCCTATTGCTTGCTTTTTAATAAGGAGATTTTATGCTTTTCGATATCCTTTAATAAGATTTTGGTTTGCTATAATTTATTCTCATGCTATTCATTATGGAATGCCAATCAGTTCTCAAAATACTTGTACATGCTTGTCACGTTTTTTCACGTTTAAGAAGTCCTCTTTTCTATTTTGGATTTTTCAGTGCTTAATAATTCTTTTTTTAAAAAAAGCACTAACAGCAATATACAGGATAAACTTAAATTTCATATACATTTCATGAAAAAGAACAGTTGTTACCAACGAAATAAATGTGCTATATGTGATCAGACAAGCCATACCAATAAACATTTGAAAAACATAAAGACAGCTTGAACAGATGCCTATTACTGGTATTTGTAATTCCACGTGTCCCGAATTCCACATCCCAATTCCTGGTATTTTCAGCAAATGCAGCTTTCAGTTTTCAGATTTTCCTGGTTGAGGAGTAAGATCGCAAATTCCACAGAATTAAATTCCCCAGTAGATTCACTAGCACATTACAGTAAGTGGAAAGAAAAATAGATAGCGCTCATTTTTTGCGAAAATTGTGTGCACAGAGAAACATTTTGGTCAATCCGCATACTACATTACTAACGTGCAGACCTAGATACAGCCGATTTTTCATTTGGGAAAAGAAAAAAATGTTATCCCAGACTAACTTACCCTGTCAATCTTTAACTCCTACCTCTGTGATGACAGATCATCTGTTTTCAAACATCTGGCTAGGCAAGAGCACAGTTCTGCAAATAAACTACTCAGATGCACACCCTGAATCTGTGGAGTAGACCCTTTAGAAGTCCGTAAGGTTTAGACGGGTCATCTAAAAGTTTAAAAGTAGGTGGGACTTGTGTCAAGTTCAAAGGGACACATCAGGGCTTTGGGACCACATCTCTCTAAACTACTCCCTTCACGTCATTGGGTAACACACGGCTTAACTGTCTTCCTCTAGAGAGCTTGGGCTGCTTGCATACCGCCCAGAAATAAGCAGTGTTGTATTTTATACCCAACCATGTCTGGCTTTACGTCGAGACGGGTCATCACATGTGAACGTAGAAAAGCAGAGGACCCTCGCCACCACTTTTTGTTCACCCCAGCCCCTGGAGCTGCTGCAGGCGCTGGCACAGCTCAGGGTTCTGCTCGGCTCCTGCTCCAGGTCGGCACAGCCTGGGGGCAGCCGGAGCTCCTGCCACCGCTGATGGTGGGCGACTGCAGCCCACAACTCCCAGGATCTAATTGTAAACCCGTTGCGTTCGGGATGATACAAATGAATGGTGTACAAGTGTACAGCCACCAGTGCCAGCTCCGTGCTATGCTGAGGTTCGCCAGTGTGAGAGGAGATTTATTGGTACAGCATGTCCAGCTGGATCTCGAAGCTGGATCTGTCATGCCTTTCTGCTCAGCAAGCGGTACAAAAGGACGCGGCACATGCCAAGTCCTGGTCCCCAGCGTGCCAGTGCACTGCCCCATTACTCCAGCCTTCAGTCAGCTCCAAATCACGCTGTCGCCCAGGTTTGCTCTCAGTTGGGCTTTTTTTGCTCCTGATGCATTGATGAATACATAGCAGAAGAGAAGCCAAATTACACAGAACTGTCTTGTTCTGATATATTGGGCAGTCAGCTACCATCAGCCCCCAGAGCAAAATAATACCTGGGCTGAGAATAGCGTCAGGGCTCATCGCGCAGCAGCTGAAACTATGCCTGCAATTGCAAGTGTGATTTAAGTCTCTCTTGTTCATATACAGCTTTTTGGTACTTCATCCCTTGGCTATCCCACACAGGCCGATAAATTTTTTTCTTTGCCATTTGTAAAGAGAGGATTAAACCATGTTGGGCTGGAGAAAACCTCTCCTGCTGGGGGAGGGGAAAAAAAAAAAAGTTACTGCAAGACTTTCATAAGGCTGAGATGCTGTTAGAACAGTGAAGAATTTTCCTGTAGTTTCTTAGTACTCATCTGCAATAAATTTTTATGAGGGTTTAGAGGAAATAGAGGCCTAGGCTAAGCAGCAGGTTCAGTGGTTTGGAAAGCTGCGCAGCATAGTTACTGGCAAAGCTTTGTTTTATCCATTCTGACAGGTTCTGCCGTATTATACAGGTATTTATTTTTCTAATGCAACGTTATAAATCACTGTCAGGTCATCAGCATTCCCACAGTCTTCCAAAGTATTATTGTGTCTGCCAAAGGCTCCCACCAGACCTATAGGCCTATAGGATGCTACATATGCTCCTTTAATGGAGCACGAGGTGCTGAACTGTGCTCTGCTGCAACATTCCCGCTCAGAGGAAGAGGTGTAAGGAACGAGGTGGTCCCACGAGTTATGGCTTAAGGATACCATGAGACTTGTATTAAAGACCACCTCTAGTAATAATATGTCTTAAACCATCACAGCAACGTAAACCAATATTTTATTTAACAAAAGCTCCATCCTGTCACTGTTCACTGAGAAAGGCTCATCAATTAATTTGATTCATAAGATGATAAGTCATCCTGTTATTGTACTGCACATGCTATACTGTCTTCAATCCAAATTTTTCATATCGATTTACAAATCAAAAGCCAAGATCTCACTCTAAGCAGGGCCCATGGGTTCCATTTTACTTATAGGGGAGCCACGATTAAGGTTATTTGCCTAAGGCCAAATTTAAAATTCTATATGAGGATCCCAGGGTAAAGTGAGACACCATCAGGAGACTCAAATCTATGCCAGCCTCCAGCGGACCCTCCTCCAGCTGAGAACAGCAGGAGTCAACGTGTACTGGCCACGTGTCCTCCTCTGCCTTACTCTTCAGCCCAAAGCAAGTCACCTTGTTTTTCCTTTGCGTGAGTGAACGTTGCCCGTCTTCGCATCCTAAATTGTGGTGGAGCACTTTCAAGAAATGTTGGAAAATGAAACTGAATTAATTTCACTCATTGTTTTGTGACGATCTTACTTTAGGAGTTGAAATTATTGACTCTACCAGCTAATAACATAGTGAAGAAATGGTGTCTCGGATGCCGGGGTTACCAGCATCGTACAGAGTTGCTTATGCCATACCACAGCGATGCCGCAACGCTCTTGTGCTGCCCTGCTTTGCTAAGGATTAGGAGATCAAAGCTCCATCCATGCTAAATGACTTGAAGGAAAACAGGCCCTTTATTTTCAGACCATCTCAAGGGCTTTTGAAAGTGGGAGGAAACAAAATGACAGTTAATGGATCTAGGACTGCTTGACCTGAGGATAAGGTTAAGTGGTGTAATAATCTCCATACTGAACTCGGTGCTGTATGTATAGCAGCTTCCCTAATGTGCTTGGTCACAAGGTGAACCACTTGGAGCAAACCTCACAGACATTCTGCCCGTACCACTTAGAGCAAAGCTTAGGGTTCTGTTAAACACGGGAACCCTCCCCTAAAATACTTTCCTTTTTATTCATTAAAGGCTACTTTCCTCCACGTTACCCTTGCTGATAAACTTCCCGTATTTCTCATTCACTTCTGTGCACTGTCCTTACTTTAGTGTTCTGATATTTGCCTCCAAACCCAAAATCATCACATTTTCTACATCTAAAACATTTCTTAGTTAGATTAGAGGCTTTCTTCTTTGAGAAACAAAAAAGTTAATGCCTGAGTTCTCTTTGTTTGGCTTTGTTGTTAGGGAAGGGAATGGTCTGGCTGAAGAATTGTTTCTTTTCAGAGAGTGCTGGATGGGCATATCAGTCAGATATTATTTATTCTTCTTTGAAAGAAAGATAAAACTTGCTAATGAATTGCAGAGTTTCTCTAGGCAATGGCCTCTTTATGCTTGTTGTTCAGACCAGCATAGGCAATATCACTTACAAAGCTCATTAATGGAAAATGTTTTAATGCCCTTCTCTCAGAGACATTACACATATCTTCCCACTGCAGGAAAAAATAGCTGAGCTAAATCTGGAATTTCTCTGAAATAAGAAAGAGACTCTCAGCTAAGAGAAGAATCCACAAGGATTTATCCCCTGATGGCTTGGGAACGATTTGTTTCCAACGTATCCTAACTCAACCCAGCCATACCCTTGGTATAACACTGGGCTGGAGACGCTCTTTACCTTGCAAGAATAGCACCAACTTACTGACATACAATGGTATTTCAATACATAGAGAAGCACTAGGCACTCATTAAAAAAAAACAAACAAACAAACACCGAACAGAGGTAGGAAAGCGTACTGTGATGAAATCAAAAAGCAAAGGCAACGCTACTCATGCCTCATGCACAGCTCTTCACTAAGGAAGATGACAGATTTTGTGTTGTCAATTCGGGATGATGTGTGAAGGAACAGACGTCACTGAAAGTAGCTACACTGAAAGACTGTACGCTATCTGACTATGCTACCTGGACTTTCACAAAAGATCAGGATATGGAACTGATCACAGGATCAGTCAAAAGAAACACTGGGGTAGGACACCATCATTTGGTACGTAGACAAGGGAAGACGTTCATCTGAGCTAAGAAAAGCAGACGGAACTTGAATAGTAGGCTACCTTGCCAAGTAGATGGCCAAGAAAAATGGAAAGAAACTGAAAACCAGAAAGGATAAAAATAAACCTTCTAAGAAAGTTACTAATCTCCTAGTCAGGATGAAAAGGCTACTAAGAAATGGGTTTGGAAATAGTGACAGCCGCAAGCAAAAAGTCCACTGTATTCATAACAAAGGAACGCAAATATTCTGCTCTGACTCGTCCATGAGCTGTACTAGTAAGAAGGGAAATACAATCAGAAGTTTGAGAGAGACTTACAAAATAACTCCCCCTTTTATATTTAAGTGCTCATATGAATGAAGGAAAGGAAGGGGGGGGGGATTCACAAGTGGATACAAGTTGTTTATTAAAGATAGTGTGGTTTTGTTTCGTTTGCATTCAGAAAAGACATCTGGATAACCTGTCATCTCAGTCAATTGTGGCAGAAAACTTATTCTTCTTTCCTAAAGAAGTCATGTGCGATTGATCTCTGAGGCAACTGCTGAGTTACGATCCCACAAGTAACACGAGATTTCTGTCTCTTAATGGTCTCCAGCAAGCTTAGCCTTTTCATTTAATTTAAACTGTAGTTGTCAAGGCTCATGCTTTCAGCTCTGGAAATTCCTTGTGTAGCCCATTGAGTTGGTCAAAGGAATCACTGTATAAATACGCTTAAAGAATTTTGTGTCAAGGGACCTCCTCTTCTATTTAAGCCTCAAACGGTGAACGTATCTTCAGTTTGGTTGATTTCCCTGAACTGAGGAGGAACACAACAGTGCAGAGAAATCACACTCATCCCAACCCACCAGATGGTTAATAATCGAGGCGCTAACGCATGATCATGATCAGGCTTTCAGGTTGACACAGCAGTCTGGGAGGAGAAAAGAAGATTGTGTGTCCTTGATGTCTCTGTTTTATAGTACCATAAGACCTAGGAGGAGCTGACCACTCTGCACCCGTTCTCATTGTTCATTCCCGTAAGCACGATTTCTGTCCAATGCGCGAGTAACCTTAACTCTGCCCTTCTTAGAAGAGGAGTTAGAAAACCCACTGATTTTATCCCACCTCGTGTATCAGCTAGAAAAATGCAATATCCTTTTTTGTTTAAATAGTTTTGAACATTTTGCCGTTGATATAAGCGTGTAAATCTACTAAATCAAAGACGCATAGAGAAGAAACACTTTTTAGAAAATCACAAAGCAAAAAACACAATAAAAGGAAGCATGAATCTGATTTAAAAAACAAAGGTGCTGAAAATATAACAAACTGGATTAATCTAATCTTACATCTAAGCACCTTGATTTTAAGTTCTAAAGCCTTATATATCCCTAGCAGGGGAAAAAAAAAAAAGGGAAGGGGGAGAAATAAATTCAGAGTCTTAATAGACCAATAAGAATTGTAGCAGAAGCATAATGAAACATTCGAAATGATTTACGGTGTAATGGATCGCTCTAGATCTCTTTACAGAAAGAAAATATCCAAATTACCTCAGCTTTAATAATCATATTCTTAGTGACTACAGATGAGGAACTTTAAAAATGTATGTAAAAGACTGGAAACGGTTATAAAAGATCAGAGGCTTTCAAAATTCACTGTGCACCAGGTCTAGTGAGTGCAATGCCACGAGTAGTATCTGAAATCTGATCTGACAGTTTCATAATTTCCCTTTGTTTGAGGAGATCCCCATGCAATGAAAGCGTACAGCATCATGCCAAAACTGAAAGCAACAGTGGAAAGGACTCAGAGGTAACGACCACTGGCAAAGTATAAAAAGAAGATGAAGAATTAATTACAGTAAGAAATCCCAAGGAACACGGTTTAGATTAAAGGACATTCTTTTTAACCCGTCGGCTGGAAGGTTGATGTAGCACTGCTCATGCAAATGTTTGGAAAGTATTTCACAAACTCTAATTTTGCAGAGTGCTTCTAAAGGCCGTTGCTCTTCCACCGCTCTGTGCCACCTCCAATTTATCTTAAGTATAGAATAGAAAAAATAATAGAAACCAGAGCTTCTAGTTAAACAGGAGGAGTCTTTTTAAAGAAACACAATGAAACTAAGATATTATGGTCCAAATCCTGTAGATCCAGAATCTATAGGAGGTTGGCAAGGTCCCCTTTTACCTATAAGCAATAAAAATGAAGTAAAAGCCAATCTGTCAAAGCTCAGCAGGTTTAATTCAGTCCCTTGGCTCATATTGGCCACGTGCGCACACTGCACAGAGCAGTAAATTGCTATACTGAAATCTTGGAAGTCTGGACCTGCTTGCGTGGTTTATCTTTAAAAATCTGCTTCGGTATTACTCTCTGGCCAGTCATTTTTAGCAGGACTCTGCACCCGGTAACAGCACTTTCTTACCTTGGTGCCTCAGCCCATCTCCACTGGCAGCTTTGGATATCGTCAGAGCTGCACTCTAGTCACTAAACATTAAGCACACAAAGAGATTACTTAAGTAAGATCTCAAGTAAAGGAGTGAGACAGAACGTCAGACGTATGTTTCTGAAAATGGTGGCCTACCTTCCTTGCGAGCTTACGACAATCGTAAGCAACTCGAAGACATTTCAAATCAGCGTGTGCCATTGAAAGTTCAGTTATAAGGTAGAGTAGGTTTGTTTCTGCTCTGTGCCTTGTTCCAGCAAGCACCACAGCAACCACTTCCAAACACGTTCTGTTCTCAAAGCAGGAAAAATTAGGAGGAAGAGGACTGTGATCTTAACCTCTCCACAATGTATTAATTCAACACTGCACAACTCAGAGGAAATGTCTGTGTCCTTGGAGCAGACCCATTCTGCCAGCAATTCTTTATACATAAGTGACTTAAAGTGACAGATGAGGAAAAAAATGTCTTGCGGTGTTAACATTCGTACGCTTGGACAGCAGAGATGAGAAGGGCCTCGGAGCTTCAGAAACTAAGTTCTGCTGTCCTGATCTGGCTCAGCTTGGGCTGGGGCTGGAGGACCACCCCTGGAGCCTCTGCCAGTGACAGCAGGTACACAAAGAGGAGGTGGTAGGGAGTGGGCAGCAGCACAAAGCAATGCGGAGTCAGAGGCAGCGACCGATGGGGAGGAAGACGATGGATAAGGAGGCAGGCGGAGGAGGGGAGGGAGAAGGTTTTGCCAACAAGTTTTGGTACAAAACCACTGGGAATCTTTGAGGCTGTGCTTTGGCGAGATTCTGGGCCAACGGTCTAGGGCCCTGTTAATTAATTTTGCAACTTCTTGCTAAAATTCTGTCTTTCTATTGAAGAAGAGTTTTGAGTGCTCCTCACGTTGAAGGGTGAGAGCTTCCTCTTCTCTCAAACAGAAATAAACCTTGCTTGCTGGTGCCAGTTCAGCTTTGAAGAAGTGACAAGCCAGCTCTGCTGATGTTCTCTACACTACATTTTCCTGCAGTGAAGAGAGTCCACTCTCCCACTTACAGCCCTTTTCAAATGATTTCTCTTCCTTTTTTCTCTACTTCAAGGTATCAGGCCAGACCCAGGGCCAGGTTCTGCAAGAAGAAATGCTTAATGTTGCTTTTCCCCTGCCTTTCTGACTTTATGCATTTTTGTGTATTTTTTCTGATCATCGCTCTCTCTGCCATCGTCTGGAAAAGGTGTTGCCTAACGGCAATACCCCAGTGAGACAGTTTCTCCTTTACTATCCACGCTTCATTGTCACAAGCGCAAGATGGGATGAGGGATGACTCTTGTGTTAATGAAAGAGGGCAAAGTTTCCATTGACTTCACCGGGGTCAAAACTTCACCCTCGGGGACCTATTGGTAGAAACGGGAGGGAATTTCCATTTTCACAGAGAATCTGCAACCCCTTAATTGTGTTGAAAACCTCAAATATTTTCTTCACAGGGCAAAGTTCGTATCTTATTTCAGATGAATGTAGTGGCTGAGCGTCATCTGCTGCTGGAAAACCTTTAGAAGTGACTTAAAACTAAAACGGGCATAAAAGAGAAGCAGGGTGGGAAAGGGTTGTTTGCTATTAAACACCAACACAAACCAAGCTGGGCTTTTTGTCTCTTCCCTTCCCCCATTTTGTTCACACAGTCCTCTTCGCCCTTCGGACAGCCTTTGAATGCTAATTTTTCTAATCACTTGGAGAACGAAAACCATAGAAATCAACTGAAATATTATTTTAAACCTTGTTTAATGAGCCTGGATCCACACCTATAAATAAACTCCTAATTCTCCCTTCTTAAATTCCAAGAATGATAGTTCCCACACCCTATACAACCTGACACATTCAAATTCAAGTAAATATTTTAAACCATTTTCAAAAAGGGTTGTATTAATACGAACTGGCAGGTGGGTTTTATGAAGAAATGGGTTTAAATAAAAGTCTAATTGTCCTCTTTTCGCAGATGTTTAGGATTTCTCTTCACATAGCAGCAGATGATACGGATGCTCAGTGAAACGACACTGTAATGATAAAGCTCAGATCGGCTTTATTCTTTGTTATACTCTCTACCACTTTCTGAACTTCAAGGCACATTCAGTTATTCTGTCTTTCTCAGGGTTAAAATCTGCATGCACGTAACCCTCAGTTCGCACTAATAACAGTGTGAAAACCTTCGCACATCAAAGATGTGACTACGTGCTTTTGTCCGTCCTAATGGTTTGAGAGAAAATCTTGATAAATCAACACGGTTTGTGGGGTTTTTCTTTCCTTTTCCTCTTTCTTAAGTTTTGTTGCCTTGATTAGATAAAAAATAATAGGGGGCTGTCAATCTGTTTTCTTTTCAGGTCTTCTCTGTCTCTTTCTAAATTAGTTACAGCCAGCTTTTTGTAGCTTTATAGCCAGCCTGACCTAATTTAATTACCATGACTTGTGTGGCTTAAAGATAAATAGTTTTATTCAGTCTGCCTACTTTTGTATAAGTTTTCCCTTTCACACATCTCTCTATATTTTGGCATTCGGAATTCTTGTCCTCTGTTCTTCGGTAGGTTAACACAAGGTTAGTTTTATGGCATTGTCCATATTTTCACAAAAAGGCCTTTGATGCAGTTCTGCTTAGTCCCTGCTTTGCTGTATCTGTTTGTGTGCTGGGAGTCTGCGGGCCTTTGTGGGACACAGGCGAACGTTAGCTGGGTCTTGGAAGCATGGGATGGAAAATACATACTCATCCCCATCGTGAGGCAGAAACCCTTAAAGCAGCAAGGCTTGCTTCTATACTGGCTACTGTCTAAGGTTTTTTTCGTATTTGAGGAATAGACTTCAGAAATCAAAGCTTGAGACACTGCGGAGATGGGAGGACTGGAAGAGGTAGGGTGGTGCGCATGGACCGCTTACCACTCTGTTCTTGAAAGGACACTTGACAAGGAAGTACAGATCTCCTGCTCCCCACAGGTTATATTTTTGTTCATTCCTGGGCAAAGAGTAGCAAAGCTTCCAGGATTATGATCAGGCCCTCATCTGTAATAATGAGCTTAATAAAAAAATAAATTAAAAAAACCCTCAAAACACTAGTTCTGCATGTAGGTTTTTTCGTTCAAAGGATCCTTTGAGATTATATGATAGGGTGGGATATGTGTTGTGCTCGAGAACAAGAAATAAACTCCAAAAATCAGAGCGGTGCCCTTAATGGACATGACCTCCCCGTAGGTGCCTGCATTGGAAAGCTTCTGTCTTATAATAAGCTGCCCCAGGATGGCACTTGCACAAAACATCTGACAGCAAATGTATCTAAATACATAAATAAATAAATAAATATTTAAATAAATAAAAACCTGCGTTGTGTTGAGCTGTCTAGAAATGCATGAAAAATGTTGCCATTCAGAAAAACGACTCTGGCAAAAGGAAGGTAAAGAAATGCATTTAAATGGCATTTCGCTTTTCAATCCGTTCAGGTCATTTGTATAAATCCATAAAAAGATGTTTTGTTCTGCAGATAAATCAAAAGGCACATCGTTAAACCAAGTTCCTGAGAAACTATGTAAACATACCTGAAAATAAACACAGCCAGTCTTTGTGCGCATGCCAGAAACTAACGTGCTGTAGGTATAAAGTAGAAACAGTATTTCCACGTGTTAACACCTACAGCAAGAGAAGAGTCTGCTGACACTTCCATGCTTGGAAAACGGAGCGATGACTCATTTCTTTTCAGTCATCGTTAACTAGAAAACCCTAGGGAAGAAATGACGGGGTAAACAAAGGAAGATGCACTTGATTTCTGTTTATACCCAAGAGCGCAGGGATGGATTTTTCATAAACATCCACTAGCGCCCTGCCTCAGCTCCTCTTAAAGCCTGCGACTGGCTTCAATCAGCAAAGGCTTTGATGATTAGTCACTTCTGAAAAAGCTCTCTTGAATACCTTACCTTTATCTAGGCCTTCCTTTCACAAACGGTACCGAATTAATTAAAAAGCAGGCACCTCTGATAACGCAGTGCTCCCTCTGCTCAGAAAAGAAGCTGCTATGACTCTGGAAAGAGACTGGCCGAGGTCATTGGGGCAAACCCCTACTGTTGTTTTTCTTGGGTTAAAAAAAAGAAGAAAAAAGAAAAGAACAGAAGACCTGCTGAGAAGATAAGGTTTTAAAGGCTCCTCAGATAGATGCAGACACATGGGAAACTTCATGGCACACTATTAATCTTTCTTAGAAAGATGAAGTGTTGATGCGACCTTGATGAAATGTGAAGCTGCCATTTGGAGGGGGAAAAAGACGAGACTAGAGTGCTTCAAATCCAGCATTTTCATCACCAAAGCACACTTATCATACCAAGACTCTCTTTTCACCAAGAGAAAAATGCTGACTTTGATTTCTAATGTATGATGTTACTCGCTTGAATTAAGCTATTTGCAGTTGCCCACTCCTACCTCCTCTCCTAAGAGACTTACCAGAGTGGGTCTCTCTTTACAAGCTTGGAAATCATGTTTCTTGGCCTTCTGCTGAGCTAGCACAAGTGCTGCTGGTAACAGGTCAGCTGTAGCCAGAATTTTGTGTCTTCCCTACCATGGCAGATAAATAAAAATAAATATGTCCACATTCATGTCTAGACAGCGGTGAAGAAGATGTCTACTAACTGCGTCGCCTTCCCAGGCATTTGTTTCCCTCTTAAATCATGGCCCAAACAAGAACCTCCACTTCATGGACTCCTCCTACTGGCTCAAAATTGCTGCAGCCCCGCAATACAACTTACCAATCTGGTAGAGACTCAGCTTTTTTGATGTGTTTGCATGCTTTTAAAGAACATCTAAAAGCACAAAGATGGCATAACAACTGAACTAATCCTGCTGGTTCACTCAACCAAAACGCAGCCATATTCCCGTGCCTGATCCAGATCACATTTGCATCGCTATGTGCATCAGCAAAGACTCCGTACTCACAACTAGGGAATCACAGCCTGAAACTGCACAACGTAAGAAGTCGTTTACTTCCTTCATCTTTGCAGGGCAAAGTCACTTGATGTATCTCTGGCCTATAGGCCTGTGGAATTTATTGGCACTTAGTCGGAATCTGATTAGTAATGATCGTATGCTCTAAATACTAAAAATAAAATATGAAAAAACCCCTAACTTCTCCACACATTACGTTAAACTGTGACATAAGCGGATGTAAGATCTCCCGTGACATAACTCTGTGGTATGAAAACGCCTTCAAGCTGTCCAAGGGTACAAACGCTTTACACAGATATGTCCCCTGTACACACATCCGTGAAGTTCATTCCAAGGACACTGACAGATCCTTCTACTACCCTGCTGGACTTCACAATACAGAAGGCAAGCAACCAGCTTATACAACTACAAAATCCTACTTAAAAGAATGGACTGCGATGTTGCGTCCTCGCTGGCAAAAGGGAGAAAGATTTACCAGGAAAACAGGAGTGATAATAAATACTAGAAACAACCCATTAAGTTTCTGTTACATTCCTGTAATCCCTGCTTTTTTTTTTATAATCTCACATATAACATTCAGATGGATATTAGTATCATTGTACAATGACTATCTCCATAGAAATATATAATGTTTTGCCTATGAACACTAAAAACATTTTGCAGCAGTTTAAAAATAATTCTGTTGAGCCTTACTGCAGTTTTGAATGCAAATGTAGATACATAATTTAGAAGTCTCATTTCATGTTTTATCTTGATACCGCGAGAAGAGCCTCCAGCCCCTTTTGAAAAAGGCATCTACTTGGGTTTAAAAAGAGTATACTTGAGGTCATTAGCAAAGGAAATTGCGACCATTAATTCTGACCTACCACAGGTTTTAAAAGAAAGAACAAACCGTGAAACTTAAAAGAAAACCCAACAAATGTGTTTTAGGAATCCATGTGCAATATTTCGGTTACAATGAAATAAAATGCTGATATGTGCCAGACACCCTGAAGTTGCTCTCCGGTGACTAATTCTTCTGAGTTAGTTTTTAAATTAATCTCCCAGTGCTCGGCCGCTTCCCACCCTTGTTATTAAACTAAAAAAAAGGCAGTTTATACCAACCACGCTATAAGGAAAGAAGTAAAATAAAAACTCTTCCAAGCATTTCATTCGCCCTGTTGGACAGCTTTACCTAAAATCACATTAATGCTGTATTAAATAGAATTCCATACATAAAATTTTATTTCAATATATAAAATGTTTTGTTTCCAAATGTGAACCCTTGTTTGGGCATTGTTGGTCCGTGTATCTGAAGGGAGTATTCCTAAACAACTTACATGAAACTAATCTGAATATTTGCAAAGTTCCCAGGAAGCTGATTTGCTTCAGAACAGAAGATCACAACATTTCTGTAGATGCAAAAAAAACCAAAACCAAAAACCAAACCAAACCCTTCATACGAACTTTTCAAGAAATATTGCAATCCTCAGCAAAATCACGACCAATGCATTTTGATAAAAAGTGTTCAAAACGTCAGGGCCTGAGGCCGTATTTCTCATATAAATTGGTTCACCTGCAAAGGAGGAATTCAGAGAAACCCAGTCTGAGACATCCGAGTGGTCCAGCCAGGCTTTCCCACTGCCCTTTTTTATATCTAATCATCTTCATTAGGAACTTTTCGTTGACTGAACGTGTATGGTTTCAGAGTGCCAACTCACGAATACAAACAGAACAGAATTAACCCTTGAGGCAGCTGCTGTCCTTGCCTTTAGCCCTACCTCCTTCCTGTGTGCCACTGCTATGGGGAAGGAAAAGGTGAGCCAGAAGGGACAGGTAAGCAGTTCCGGAATGGCTCAAGCTCAGTTTACTACGGTAACGTACATCCACAGTTCTGATAATAAAAAAATTAACGCTCTGTACGGTAAAGAAGGCAGTGGATAAGAAGGGCAGAAGCAGGTACACAGAAAATAGGATAGGAAAGATGTGTGGGACATGGAAATCTGTGCTGAAGGACTAGAGCGGGAGTAACTGGCCTCCTCGAGAGGTTCTTCTGACAAAGGCAAGGCATTCTTGGCTACCATGACTGATCGCTTCCGCTCTTCTTTCTAGGAAGGTGTAAATCTACTTCCTTTATTTGTCTAGAGTATTTAGATTTCAAATGTTTCATAAAAGGCTACCTCTTCCAGTCTGAGTCCTTGATCCCATTTAGTGTCTACAGATATTTTCATTTTACCAAAAGTCACATAAGAAGCGCAACCACGGATGAATTTTAGACAAGGTCATTCCTTATTTACCTATCTGTCTTTGTTACATACTGGACAAAAATTACGTCAGAATGAGATAGCGCATGAGAAAAAAAAGTATAGATGAATTTACTGATCTGTATGTGGATCAAACACTGACTGCGCTTGGCAGAAGCGCGCATCTGATCATGCAAGAAAATAAAGGGCAGAATATGGCATAGATTCCACTGCTCTGATCATGCACAGAAACCAGCTGATACTTTGAGGTTACAACATGTGGCTCTTCTAAAGAGCAGACTGCAACCTTGAGGGGTTTGATTTGTTTTGTTTTTCAACTGAAATCTGACATGCATTACATGTGAACATTTGGAAGTCATATTGTTCATTATGCATTACATATAATTGCTTTAACTTTTTTAGTATGCAGTCATTAAACTGACTCTCAAAATAATAGAGTGCTTAACAAGACCCTTACCGACATGCGACCCAGTAAAGATGAACGAGCGTGGTGTCCAACTTCACAAACGCTGTTTACTTTAGTGAAGATGCGTACATCCCCTATTTAAATCAGTGGTGATGCCTGCAAATGGAAGGGGTGTATAGGAAGCAGGCCATATTGTGATCCATGAACAGATAGACACATATAAGTATAAATTCTTTCTGGCACAGGTTTGTTTTACTCAAGATTCTCTGAACAGCAGGGAGAGATCTGATATGTGAAACAGTAGGCCCCAGCCAATTAGTCTGTGACAGATAAGAACCTTTCCTTAATTTGTGCTGTTGGGTTTCTATGTGGTTTGTTCCTTCGGTGATTTCGTGTTCCCCTCTGACTTCACTGAAATCCAATTTTTATCAGCTGGGATCCTGGCATTCTTTCCAGGTGCAGCAAAGAAATATCCCATTTGGAAAGAATGAAGTATGATATGTGGGCCTTGCTTCTGTCTTATGGGAAGGAATGCTTTTGTAGTTCTACTCCTCAAAAAATCTGTGAACAAGGCAACAAACTAATTTATTATACACACAAGTGTAGCCTTTCAAAGCACCACAGGGGGACTCAACCAAGTAACATCCATTAATATCTGTAAGAGCAGCAAGACTCAAGTATGCTGCTTTGGAAACTTGCCTTGCCAGAGTTGTGCAGAAAAGGTTCCTTTAAAAATAGCCAAGAAAAGTTCAGAAAATCTCCTACATCATTAATACCTTGCATTGCTTTTGATGTCTGTGCATTACTACGTTCTCAAAGTTAAGAAAAGTGAAGTTTTTCAAAGACAATGTCCCCAAGGTACATAAAGAAAGACCCATGGGCTACGTTGGATTGTTGAGATGGCAAATTCACTCCATACGTTACAGGTCATGCTCCAGAGAGAGGAACTTCTAAAAATTTAGACTAGTACTTGCACTACTCCACCACGTCAGCAAAAGCAGCACCTCACACTTTGCCCAGTAAGAATTTAAAGGCATAAACCCAAATTTTCATTTACACCCACAGAAAAAGTAAAAAAAAATTCCCATGTTTCTTTCCTTTGGATCTTGTGGCTGTGTACAGAAAGCACTAGGAAGGCTTTATCTCACGTTATGGGAGTGGAAGAAGAAGGAACAAGGAAAGAGGGAGCAACACTGCACATCTTCCAAGAGCTGAAGAGGAGGGATGACACTCAGGAGCAGCTGGGAGTGAAGGGCAGCGGTTTTTCCCTGGGGCAAGAGCTCTGAGGGACTGCTCTTAGTTTCCACCGTTCCTCCAGTTTGGGAAAGACACTAGACCTTGCCATCCTTGGAGATTCAGTGATGGGAGAGCAGGTGGCTGTCGAGCATTCGTGGTCATGGGTGAATTCTGAGCTCCGGAACGCCTGATAGTTGTACGTGGTTCTGAAAAGTCTCTGACCAAGAAAACCAACTCATTTATTAGACAGGCAGGAACGTCGCGTGATGAGCTCAGGGGCTGGGAAAAAGGCCGTTCTCGTTAAGCAGACGTTACTGACCAAGGGTCTGGCTTCCGTAGCCAGCAGGACTCCCCGTTACTTCTGACCTCAGATCTGCTACTGAGGTATACAGCTTCTAATACTTAAAGTAGAATCATAGACTAATTTAAGTTGGAATGAACCTCAGGATGTCATCTAGTTCAAACCCTTGCTCAAAGCATGGCGAACTTCAAAGTTAGATCAGGTTGGTCAGAGACCGTGCTGTCGAGTTTTGAAGATCTCTATGGACAGCAGTTGCATGGCCCCTCCGGGCGACCCTTCCTGTCCTGATCCACCCTCATCATGAGCATCCAAGAGGTACGGATGATCTAGAAGACCTTATCTCTTACAGGAGGAGGACACTGCCGAGCAGATGGGCCAGGTCCTGAACCAGCTTGTTCCATGGTACTGGCAGTATTTCAACAAAGGGGACAGCTCTGAGGAACTGGATGCCATCTCTGTCCATTTATTTTTGTCAGTGGGGACGAAGACAGGAAGATTCAGAATCGTGCAGCACTGTGAGGACTCCACAGTCCCATTTTACATGCTCTTGTGGGCGTACAAGAAGTACTCCCACAGCGGTATGTCACATCACTTCACCCAAGCAACCTCACCAGGTATGTCTGCAGAAGACCATCCCTTCTCCTCCCCTCCTCTACTTGGTTTCCACACAAAGCAATCCCTGTGTGTCGGGTGGCTGGAGGACAGCCCTCTGGGTGCTATAGAGATTGCTGGCTCCACAGATGGAAGCGGCCTCAGTGACCTGGTATAGAAAATACTAGACCAAATGTTCTAGGAAGCAAGAACTGCTTTCTCATATACTTCAATCTTAAATAAAAAATTAAAAGCCCCGGTGCCAAAAAAAAAAAAAAGATTTACAGTTCTTTTTGGTACAGTAGAGAAAGAATTCGTTTGGAGACCTTACAGGAGGGATTTTTTTCTTTCTTCTTGTTGTTGTTAACTTGATTTATTTGCATGAATCCTTAGAAGTCCCAGTCAAACTTCACACAAAAAATAATTTCCAACAAAGAGGCTCATGGTCCTGGATAGAAAACAAGTAAAACTCAGATTCAAATTTCTCCTTTACTTCTGTGACCTGGGGCAACTACTGCTGCCTTTATAAATATGCGTACTTCTCCTGTCCCTGGTGATTGTTATTAATACAGTTTAGGGAAAGTGGTGATAAAGATCGGTCCCCTACCCAGAAAAGAAACATTAACTGCTTCTTTCATGTCTTCCATAGTGAGGGAGCAGCTACAGTTTCAAATGATCCCCAGATGTTTACTACTTCTTGTGCTCAAAAGCAGTTTAGGTTTTCTCCAGAGCAGCTGTGCCACGTTGGGTATTTCTGGTTATCCTGCAGACTTCAACCTCTTGTCCTCTGAAGAAAATGTAAAGGTCAAACAGAAAGCCTGTGTGGTGTAGAAGTCCCCGGAGAAAAATAAACCCAAGGATGGTCTCTTACCATTGGCGAACTTACGCTATGCCTCCGCATGCTAAACATTCAAGGAATTCCTACAGAGATGGGTATGTGACCATTACAGGCTTGTCACTTAATTACAGAAAGGTTTAATGATTCCAGTAAAAGAATAATCGCTGAGGTCTCTCACAAAACCCATGCTATTTTTCTGGATCTTTACAGCAGTGTTTTCCTATTTCTTTATTGTTACTCAGAGCTCAGACTTCTCCTCCTCCTTAAATCCTCCTGTCTGGAGTCCCTTCTTCATGTGGTCACAAATTTCTGCCAGTTTGGCCATTACTGGGATCCTTGCTCACTGTGTGCGTCAGCACAACTCCCGGCGATCGGGCCCGCTTTCTCTTTTGGAGATGAAATAGCTGGGGAGAGGGTGACAGGGCTGACTATAGCTGCATACCAGAGGTACCTGTTATATAGCTGGAATCAGGGATACCTGTTTGTTGATTCTTGGTCTGGCCTCTGAACACAGCGTGCTCTGATTAAGTTCACTCTTTTCCGTGTCTCTGAGCTAAGTGAAGATTCAAAAAACTGGACCAAATCAAACATCCTGATTATCTTTAAAACAGAAGCTGGGGGTGGGGGGAGGAAGGTTATCTCAGGAAATTATGGTACAGACAACCTAATTGGACTATCTGGGAAAACATCTGGAAAAATTATTAAAATCAATTTACAGACACCTACAGTACCGTAAGCTGAAAAGCAAGGATTTATCAGAACTAAATGCTTACCCAACTTACTTTCCTGCACTTACAACCGTCGTGGTGAAGAGTGGGAGGATTACAATGTGTACTTGTGTGGCATCACAAAGTGTTTGATACAGTCCAACATACCAGTCCCAAAGGCAAACTGGGAGAGATGGTCAAGATTAAACAGCAGACGCACAGTTGTTCAAGGGAAGAAATACTCAGGAATTTGTAATCAGTAGTTCACTTGCACGCAAAGAGATACTAAACAGGAGAGTCTACCTTGTGTACGGGGTGTACATGTGACAGTGTAATATTTTACAACAGTAGCAAACAGTAATTACAATATTAATATTAATAAACAAGGTCAAAAAATGCCTTCCAAAGCACATCATTTTCTGGAAACATTTAACGTGATGGAATGGATTCTTTTCTTGAATTTAAAATATCTTCTTTGTTGCCTTTTTTTTTATCTGATTGTTTTTTCTTAGAATAAACATGGAAAAGCATAAATTCCTTTAAAAATAAAAAACTTCCAAGTTTTACAGTTCACCATGTCAGCTGGTCCTGTGGTCAGTGAAACTTAACTCCATTAAGGAAAATCCTACGAGTGACTGGCGAGTGATTGGGAATCAGGAACCACAATAAGGATGAGCGATCACAACATTCTACTTTTTACATATAGATTACTCTCTCATGTCCTAGAGAGTACTCTACTCTTACACCATTGAAAAATGCATTGGTTTAGAGATTAAATAGGGCTTATATCAGAAAGCTATAAATTACACAAAGAGAAAATAAGTTGGCTACTAAACCTGACCCTCATGAGCGCTTAAGAGCTTTAATATCCAGAAGCAACAACAAGAAATTCACCTTTTCATGTCACTGAAAATAAACTGACCAGCTCACGCTGCTATCCTGAAGAACTACGGTGGATGCAGAACCTCTGGGATCTAAGCTTGTTAATCTTAGATATTAATCTATTATGTTTTCCCACATCCGCCCAGGTAAAGTCACTACGGAAAAATCAACCTTAAGCCGTTCGGCAGTGGCTGTACTCTTGAATAGGACACTAAACCGTTGGCGTACTTGATCTTTACAATTGTGGCTTCCCACTGAAAGAAGCATCGAAACCAACTGCTAATTGGTAGCATTTATGTAAATGCATGAAAAATATGAATGGACAAAAGGAAAAAAAGTCCTCCGAGTCAGACAATGTGTATAACACTAATAGGTACTTGTACATGCAAGAAACAGAAAAGCGCGCTGCTAGGCTCAGAACACAATAAATAGCAAGATTAAGAACAATAAGAACAATTTTCATTCTACTTCTCTTTCCTTTGCACTTGTCCTAATTAGTCCCTCATGATGTGACGACCCACCTTTAGTAATGTTTAGTCCCGCTGGAAGCAATTAATGCTGGTAAAGCCAGGTGCTTTCCAAGAGCTTTCAACGGATTATTATCTGAAGAGCCCAACAATTTTGTCATTATTAACCAGGTAAGTAAAGACAGAAGAAGATCATGCCGTACAGGGCACTGAAATTTTTTACCTTCTTGGTATGCACTGCTCCTTTCCTTCTCTTCTTGTGAGGAACA
Organism: Rissa tridactyla; assembly: GCF_028500815.1. Lineage (NCBI taxonomy): Eukaryota > Metazoa > Chordata > Aves > Charadriiformes > Laridae > Rissa > Rissa tridactyla. Next base: position 80,434,531 of record NC_071470.1, on the reverse strand, counting down.
TTACCCAGAGGATTTAGTGATGCATGAACAGCAGAGATGGAGAAAAAATACCCCAAATCATGGTAGGACTCAAAACCAATCTCTTACACCTGATACGGTGCATATAACTTAGGGGATGTAATGAAAAACAAAAGCCTCTGATCCTAATTTCAGGGCAATTATTCTGATTGAGCACTCTAATAACGGAGCTGGCTCCTCTTTTTAATTAATGCGAAGATGCCAGTTTGACTTAATTGGATCAGACCATATGGAAATTAAACATTTACATATATTGTTAAAGTATTTATTTCATGCCAAATAGGCAGGCTTAAAATTGACTTCTCTGGTCATGTGCGATGGTCAAAATTAACCAAGTTGTTAAGTCTCTGCAGGAACAGAACCAAAATACTACCTGAAAGGTATTTTGAACATTCTCCATGACCATGGAATGTTCTGTGAGGCTTCCACTGCCTTTGGAGGAAAGCTGGATGAATTTGGCTGTTGTCAGACTGACTTACAGTTACACTCCTTACATACAGTCTAACTGCTGCTGCTCAGCTTCCAGTCGGTATCCAGTTTCGGATAGCCCTGTGCTCTCTCCTTCCTACCGCACCAGTGGTGTCATTTAGACAACACAATTCTGTGATATTTTAGTATTGGCCCACAGAGCTTTTAACTTTTACTATTACAAGAGCATCCATGGAAAGTATTCTGCAGTGTATGAAATAATTTGGCCTTACTATCTTTGCTGATACTGAGAATGTAGTAGGATGGCCCTTGCACACAATAACGTGTTCCCACCGTGGGAGCAGGAAGGTTTGAGTAAGACTGTTTTAACACGGCACAGCTCTTCCGATCAGCATCCTGGCTCAACACAAAGCTACTTTTTATTCTACTGCTAAAATATTACACGGGCAAACATTTAATTACGAACAGAACGGTACCTAGTTCATAGGTGAAACATTTCCATCTGTTAGCATATAAGTATTAATAAATGTTGAGTTAATGATCTATTAATACTGGATGAATAGTCATAGGTTTGTTCAAATTGAACTGCATTCACTTATTCAATTATTCCTGACTATATACAATTTTTCTTTTATGGAAAAATCATGTTACTTACCGATGGATTTCACTCAGCTTGTCAAAAGCAGGTGGGAAGGCTCTGACACGCATACACACAGACAGAGGTCTTCCAACGTAGAGAGGCCAGTCTTCCCTGCTGAGAAAGCTGAAAAAAGTAATAAAGTGTATAGTTGATTCTCTATTTGTTGGGAAAAGGCACACGCCTAAGTCTAAGATCTCTTCCATAGCCCTGAAATGGAACTGTGAAAGAGACACTAAAATGTCCCTCTTAGAACTACGCTGACAATTTGGTATCGTGGCTTGCTGAGAAAAAATGGAAGAAAAGCTGGAAAGCAATTTCATTAGTAATTTCCACACTGTTTCTCCTGCTTGTGATTCACTTTATTCCAAGTTCTCTTTCCCCATTCCCAAGTCTTTCACCTTTTTGCTTTAGCACTTTAAAAGAAATCTTTCATTTACAGATTTCCAGTTCTTTCCCTTCTTTTGCCTGTTTCATTTTCCTCCCATTTTGGCTCAGGGAAATCAATTTTCAAAATTAGCTCGATGGCTATAGAGGAGAAAAATGTGAACACAGAAACGAATACATACAATAATTGCAAAAATATTTTTTAACTTTAAGAAATACAGACATATACTCAACATTTTAAAATCCACTTCATTGATGGGGACCCTACTTTAAAAAGAAAGTCTATTGTCAGTTATTAGAATTTTTCTCCAAAATATTCATCAGCTCAATGATAATTAGTTATGGGACCACCTGGTTACTTGCAACATCAAGGATTTCCTGAGCCCTCACAAGCTAAGTTGTCTTAAAAGCAAGAACAACTTAGTTTACAGAACTGTGGAGGGCCCCCGGTGAGGACACCCAGGGAAGCATAAGAGAAACGAGCTTCCAGTCCCACACCTTCTTAGGATTAACTGGCTAGTAAAAGTCACAAGGCAGGAATCACGAGTCCTTTCCTGCCCTTGAGAATACGTTATACCCATGGCTCTTTGTAGGAATTAAGATACAAGGTCTTCACCCTTCAAGCAGGTAAGGCAACAGCACACCTTGAAGCGGCCGTGACCGGAATGGGACTTAACTGTATGCATGTAATTAAAAATGGCTTTATGGACTTCCCAGAACAGGACCGGGTTCCAACAAAACATCCTTCTGTCTGCCCATCGCCAGGAAAGGTGATTACGACTCTCAGATGTTATTAAAGCTGATGAGACTGTAGGGCTTTTAAAATTGTTTTTCATGTCCAAAATAATTCAGGTGTCTTTTTTAGGTGTTATTTTTGTACAGATCACCTTGTTTTTCCCATCTGAATTCTCAGTGAGAATGCAGCTGCAGTGTGACCTCAACCTTTTTTTTTTTTTTTCATTTTAATTTTTATTACTTACCACAGATCTTAAGATAGGAAATAATAGCCTTGAAGACAGTCCCTAGTGGTACACATTTTAGCTGGGGTATAGCTGTTAATATGTCTGTGATATAATTCCCCACAAGTGAAAGTTAGCCAGAGCGCCTACTTACTCAAAGCAAAATAATGGCATGGGCAAATGGCCTGGGATCAGTAAAATTTACTGTTTCTAAAATTAATCTCCTTTACTCTACGAAAGAAGGCTAGGAGAATTATACACCTGGGAAGCTGCAAAGAACACTATATTTATAGTTACCTAAAATGGACCAAATTCTTTCCTCATGCAAACTTCTCAAGTGACAAAGGCAGTGGGTTTGGCCTGCAGCATCCGCTGGGTGACCGGGTAGCGGATCGCAGGGACACTTCACGCAGCACTGCTCTAGGTTATGACTTTGTAATAGGCCACGGAACCGCTTTAGGAAGCATTACAGTAAAATGAGACGCTTGTACCTTTGCAATATCGGGTCTTTCTGGCATGGTCTGGCCTATTTCTGTGAGTAGGTTTGAAACCATTTGGGCACGTTCAGTGGCAGAGTAACTGAGTCTACAAATCACTCCATTATGCTACCCCCCCCCGCAACTATCCCCTAAAATACAAACGGCTGACAAGCGCAGATACTCTCCTGAGACTCATGATCTGTGCAAACCAAAATCAGCTCCTAAGCATGGACAAAATTACAGCTGAACGGTAGTACACTCTCTTTCCCCCTTTCTTCTGTTTCAAACCATGGCACTTTCTTGTGCAGCCCTGCCGAAATCTTAAGCACCAAGCACACAATTTTAGAGTGTGTAGAAAGAATGAGGAATTGTGGTTTGTGTCCTTTACAGGAGATGCATGGTAGCAAAACAGGAGATCTGCTCTTCTGTAGTCAGATGAATTTTTAATCCGTCTGTGATAACTGCATCTCATCGAACTATACCTGATTTAACCCTTTTCCTAAAATGTACAGGCTTCTAAAATGGGAATTAGAAAGAGTTGAAGGACCACAAAGGTACTTCTGTTTCATTCTTCATGAAATGCTCTGCATGCAAAGCCAAATTATATTTCAGCATCTTCTTCTACAAGATATAGATTTTACTTTCTTAAAATATCGTTCGCTGAACCGCTACCTCAACACCTCCGCGAATCCAAGGATTTTAAAGGCAGACATTTCTCTTCTGCGGTGAGGACAGGGTAAGCGCCTTCAGATAATACTGAGATTACACACAGAATCCGGCTGCTCTCAATACACACGCACATATATATGGTGCACACGTTATTGCAGTGCCTTGTCACACCCCTCAGGAACGAAGGCCCTGTTCAGTAGAAGACTGACGATGAAGCGAGCATGACCTACAGCAGCAACGCCGGCGCCTGTGCCCTTCGCAGTTGCAGTCCGAGGGGCTGCAAGCTAAGCAGACAGAAAACCGTGGTGGAGACGGGCAAGACGATTGCAAATTAAAATAAATCGGGTTTAAGAGAAAGCAGAAAAGTAGAAAGCTCAGCTTGTCATTATACGATTCAAGCTACATTTGCAAGTGAACACACTTTCTACTAATAGAAATAAAGATCTCCACTGACAGTGTTTTCCATGAAACTGGAGGATAAGCAGTTATTTAAGACAGAAATAAAATGAGTGCACGAAGCACTTTGCAGAAGCTCGCACAATCCACTCTAACACTTTTGGCTTACTGAACACTTTGAAACAGAAACTGAACATTTCAGCAGAAGTTAACCCAGCTCCAGAATCTCTGAAATTGGTTTTTGTTTGTCACCCATAGATTATCTACTCTCAGGACCCCTCCTTCCTTTCTGCACTCTCTTCTTTTATTATTATTCATGATTTGTTAGCAGCCAAGAAACTCCTCTGGGTTTCAGTGATGAAGTGCTTCATTTGGACTAATTGTTTCATTTACTTTAAAAGAACAAAGAAATATGTCGAAGCACATTTATTCTTTTGAGGCCACTTTTGGATATCTCTTGCCAGTCGTTAACGATTTTTGGAACTGAAAATTGAAGATTTAACTTTCATAAATATTTTAAGTCAAAGCAGTTCACCCGATACTGCGCATCACGGGTCGTAGGAATGTGGTTCAGGTTGAGCATGCTCCGTTTGTCCAAAAAAATTTCAAAATCACTATTTTAAAGTGTACTTTTCCTTTGGCTGAAGCGGGACCGCTATCCATTTAAGTTGGTCTCTAGTCTCCCATCCCTTTGTGGCTAACTCTGCTACCAAGAGAATGTAACGTACCTTTTTATTAGGAACATTTATGGCATTACTTCCTTATTATATCAGTACTCAATAATACGACGAATGTTAACAGCCATTTGAACTAAACCATTTGCATGTTCCTGCATACTATACAGCTGTTAAGGGAATACAAAATAAACCTCTGTATCATACTTTCTGAAGCTGAACTTCTTGCCTCGCTGACAACAAGCCACCTGTGATCCTAATTCTGTGTTATATTATAGGCTTTTGTGCAAGACCGAATAGAGTCAGTTTGGTGCTACAGCTGATTAAACCTGAGACGACTACAACAAATAAAGGAAAAAAGACTTAATTTTCACAGTTTAAAACTGTGGCGTGTACCTTGATACCATACACAGATTAAGCTTAATGGCTTTTATTTACTCTTGTCCTTTATGGACAAACCAATTCATGCTATTGTGTGAAGCATACTCTACTTGCCCACTGTGTCCAGTCTACTGAAAAAAACCAGTTCCCGTTATTTTGATGTCCCACCCTCGCATGATCTCTAGTACACAGTATCTTCAGACGATGTGTGCAGCGGAGGCTGTGGCAGCTGTTAAATCAGTATTTAGTTCACTGATGCGAGGCACCAAATTGAAAGAGATTGACTTAGTGTCCTGGGCATTCTCCTGGCCATAAAATGTGACATACTGTGCCTGCTTAATTATTGCAGGCTGGAGGAGTGACAAGTTAAGGGGGAAGATGTATCGTTGCTATCAGCTCTACTGTGCAATAAAACCCACGTTCAAGTAAATACAAAAAAATACAGCACATTTAAACCAATATCCTTTTAGTTGGAGCAACTGAAGAGTGCTTCTTCTTTCCATGGCCTTTGGGGTTTTCTGGGAGATTTCTTTCAAGGACATTATGAAGCGGAAATAGGTTTACACATTAATCCACAGCTACACCTGAAGATAAAGCATCCCAGGAGTTCGGCAACGCAGCTGGTTACACGCACAGTTACACAAGTGGCTGTGTCCTCTGAAACTCGGCTGCAAAGTTGTCAGGGATATGGCCACATTTTCCCCCGTTTAGTACTTACCGACTCTAAGATTTCTTATTTGTCGTCTGTCAAACTAATACTTAAAAACAGAAGACACTTAAATTTTACATGGAATTACAGTGAGAATTTGCCTGTCTCACTAAAGAATAGACTTGTTCATTTGAGATTTTTCTTTATGCAGACCAGAAAAGAAACAGTGTACCTGCATTTTGTGTCAGGTACTAGGGCATAGTTGTGTAAATGTTGCTTCTCCTCATCTTGAAGCCAAACGGATTGTAATTCTTGACTTAGTACTTGAACAGACCTTACTTGAACTCGTACTTGAACAAGTCCCATACAAGAGCAGCCCTTCCTCACTTCTTACATGATGAGCTAAAACTCTAGTGCACGTCCCCAGTCTATTCCAAGTGTAGCGATGCACAGGACGCTAACAGTGACATTTGAATGTTACTCTGATTTCAAGCTTATGGCTAATACTGAATTAAAAATTGTTCTGATTTGATACTGTATCATTTTCTGTAAAACCTGCTTATGTTTCAAAAGGGATGTACGTATTAATTCTCAACTCTAACATCAAAGAAGCACCTTGCACGGGTTAAGAAACAAATATGATGGTAGGACCAAAAAGAAATTCCAGTACTCAAGCAGAAAATCATCTCTCCAGCAGCAGCCTAGCACCCGCCTTGATCCTGGGCCTGCTGGCCAGTCTGAAGATTACTCCACAGGGCAGAGGAGGAAAGATTATTGAGTCCATAAATCATCTTCTTCCCCCAGAGTGTGCCCCATAAAGTCTACTTATTGCAAAGTGAGTTCTGTGGAGAAAGATGCTGTAACACCACCATGTTTTCAAAAAGCATTTACTAGAAGTCCGTGGCTGAAGTCCAGGACTGCAGTTCAAGACCACGTTTGCAGGCATCTGACAGGCATTGCAGCCACCATGCCAAGCAACCCACCTAGAGGAATGAACGCTACTTCCTCCAACAGACCACCATCTTTGTGATCTATTAACTCTCCCAAGACACGCTTGTCCCATCTCAAAACCTGGCTGAGCACAAGGTTTTCCCTTTTATTTCTCATTCACGTTACTCTAAGAGTTTCAAACACATAATTTTTGGTAATCTGGCACATTACACCTTTTGTGCAACTTCTGCTCCAAGTCAATAGGTGGTGTTTCTTTTCCATTTTCAGACTCTATTCCCGCCTCTTTTGTTTGTCTTTATAGGCAAACAAATAGCTTCCCTTCACGGCAGTTTGTCGTTGTTTTTCTGTTCCTTCTTTTTTGTCTTTTGTATACAGCCTGATTCTTCATGTCGTTGTCCTCTGACTGGATTCCACACTGCAGCTTCCTTCCTGGAATATCTGCAATGCTTTGATCATTCTCTTCTCTCCCCTCATTATTCTGCTCCTCAACTGGGAAAGATGTATTAAGCACCAGAAGCTTTCCATTCTAGGTAAGAGGGCAACTTTCTCCACGGAGACACTGTCTGTCCTGTCCAGTTTTACAGTTTGCCTTGTTACTGATATTAAATTGACAACGAATGTTGACTACTTATGGAAACTGAGGGCATAATTCTCACCATAAAACATTTACTGGAGTAAACTCAACCTGGCAAACAAATTGATATAAACAAGGGGAAAAATATAAAAGCTATCAGCAGGGCACAGGTTTATTTTATGCAGATGTACAGTTTGCATATTACGGGACTCAACAGCACTCAAGTTTCCAATAACTTCTTTTTTTGCTTGACCAATTTTCTTCATTACTTATAGGTCCCTGCAGAATTCAGAGCTGTTATTACAAACATATACGTTACAGAAGGAGCACAGCCTGACGTGCATGGCTTTCTAATAAAGTTTTCATCAGCTGCTTTTACTGACATTTTTTCATTTCTCTTACGCCCTGCTTTTAACGTCTCAGTCTTCATCTGATACTGTAAAACAAAAGGAGTGGAATATTACCACAGAATGTGTCCATGGCTGAATATAAAAATAATCACACAGTGCACTTGAAGCATGAAGACTGTAGGCAATTTCCGTTCCTGTTTGCATATGCAATCTATGCATCTGGATTGGAAAAGTTATCCTCTTTTCCTATATCAGACTCACCCCCCCAAAAAAGCATTCTGAAAGCTTAGATTCATAAGTGAAAATAATCTGTATTGAGTTTTAAGTCTGACATTTAAGTCTGACAAGTATGAATACTTGTGCAAAGAATTTTGTGAAATCCTCCAAGACCTGCACTTGTGAAACTGCACGCCACAAGCTGATGTTCAAAACTCACTCCATCTCAAATTATATTAGCCAAAATAAAGTGTCCTTTTACCATTGAGGAGAGAAAGTGATGTTCTCAGTTTCAACTATTTGAGATAACAGAGCTGGCAAAAAAAACCAACCAAACAAACAAAAAGCGATTCTCTCTCCTGCCAGAGATGTCAATAAAGTGAGTACCTGATGGTTGCCAACTCAGGTCCCCATCAGGACCCGAGGCAAGTTTATTCTGGCTCTAGGACACAGCTCTGACTCATACCACAGACGCGTATTTTAGGTGTGGCTACATTTACTAAAGAGTGATCTGTACCCAAAATCAATTTGTTTGTACCCAGAATCATTTTTTTTTAAAAGAAAAGTGAAAAACCCCTGCTAATTTTCTGTCAGGACTAGTGGTGAGACAATGAGATGCATCTAATATCCCTGCCCGCCAACCTTTCCCAGCAGAAAAGAGGTTGAAAGCAGTTGTAGTACATTGTTTCTAGATTCTTCTTCTTTGGTGTGGGGTATAACTTGTGTTCCCTCTTCAACATGAGATGCTTCATGATATGAAGGGGAGAAAGAGAGCGAAGCTTCACACTCTGTGGTCGAAGGAGGTGAAAAGTAAGCTTGTAGAGGGATCGCATTAGTAGGCAAATACACCTCTACCCACTTCAGTGGATTTCTGTCAAGGATCATTCTTACTAAACCTCTCTTTTTCTTAGTTTACAGCTTAGCTCTGACGCACGGGGTTGGCTTTGCCCCAGCTACGCTCTACCTCCGGCAGTTATGATAGATGAGGGATTCGGATTCATGACCCCTTTACTTGCACTTGAAATAGGCTACACCATTCTGGGCAAACCTGTTTTATTTTTACCATCCCCATAAACAAAACACCAGCAGGCACCATGAAACCTGACCTGCATTAGCTCAGATCTGATACCCACCAGTGACGGATGCACTGCTCGCAGCACTGCCAGAAGAGGGTTACGTGGAAGGGTTCTGAACAGCTTTACAGATTGAAATGCCAGTGCCAGCATGTCTCAAAAAAATCTCAGAACTTGACTGTTGATACAGTAAATCTGAGAAGATGTATCCAACAACAGCACAGAACAAAGAAATGCTCTGAAGGGCGGGGGAAGCTGGGAGAAAAAAAAAAAAAAAAGAGGCTAAAAAGTTTGGAGTTGGTGTTCACTGTTACGAATATTGCCTAATTTTTTTGTCAAGAGCTCTCCAGTCATAGATCATGCAGGATGCTTAGTCTCGTATCTATAATGGTGAGGGAACACATCCAGAATTAGTCAGAGAGGGTCTGTCAACTAAAATGATTCCCAAATGGTCCGATACCTTGCAACCTGGCAAGTAAACGTGCTGCCTCCGGATATGCCTCTTAACATCTGGTGGCGCAATGGTTCTGAGCACACGCTTGTGCACTCACACTCACAAGGACAGGGTATTACCCATCCTTCTACGTTCTCTAAAGCAAAATTCAAATAATATGTTACCAAGGACGGGACTCTCGAGGAGTGTGTTCATGTCACTGCACTACTTCAACAAAATTACAGCTTTACATTCCTCTTGGCTCTGGCTGTACTGCACAACGTCCACAGGGCAAAGGAGGAAGGAGTTGAAATTCAAAATAAATCACCTGAAAATTCCAAAGTGCTACGTTTCTTAGAGCAGCGAATCATGCCAAAAGCTGCACGAAGTTGTCCCACCAATAAAGAGGATGGGAAAGGTCTGAAAATTTTCTTCCATCATTGGCAAATTCTAACTGACGATCAGGAACATTATTAGCGCACACCCACACGTACTTTGGAAGCGAAATTCAGTAGCAGATCATTACATTGAGGCCACTGTTGTTTGTTAACTCTTGCTTGCTTTAATTTAAATTCCCTTTCTTCCTGGTATTTCTCTGCCAGTGGCATTATAGTGCAAGTACCATAAAAAGGACAGCAGAGAGTAAGGTCTAAAGGGACCGCTCATTTCCCACCCTCTTGACTCCTGCTGGATAGCACGATTCTGACCTGGCCCTCAAGGGCCGGGCAGGATACTCGTGAGCAACCTGCACGCTTGTTACCCACCACCACTTCCCATCCCGACTCCCATCGCTTGTGATGACAATGACAACGCTAAGCTTGCCTCTTCAGGTCACGTAAAAACAATGGAGGTATTCTATACCTGAAAACAGCTAAATCACACCAATATGCAAAGAGCCACTCAGAAATATCTTACAATTCTTATTTAGGCAACCTGTGACCGAACGCTTACTTATCTCCAAGAACTCCACTGCTAATGGAGAAATATAACTTGCCTCCCTAATTTGTTCTCCACGGATCTTTGTCTTCCATCCCCACCCTTATTTTAGCAATTAATGAAGTCCATGTAAGTCTTTCTATCAATTTCAGTGGTCTCCAGCAGAAGGCTCCAGACCTGCCTCTGGGAGCTGCTTCCAGCCCTCTCAGCTAAATGGAATTCGTTAGCTTTGCAGCATTACATATTAATTTATACCACCATGTCTGACAGTCTACCCGGGGCAGGAGGGCAGAAAGGTTGTAATTTAATATTTTAAGGTATATTATGCTCATTAAATGATGTGTGTACCTTAACTGAATGTAGAAGTTAAGAGAAAATAATTTTTATATAATAGAGTACAGTATAAACTAATGAGAACTAAAGGAACGTTAGTCACCACGGCATAACAAAATATTCTCACATCTACACATGCCCCTGGAGAATTGTTACCTCATGCTCTGCATGATGGACGTCTACCAAGAGTGGGCTTTGTTGTCTGAGGTGACTCACCTGGAATTAGTTAATGCTTCTAAATGAAGCCAAGGAATGTTAACATTTTAAAGAGCTCAGTGATACAATAAACCTGGATTTATAGTATTGGCATCATATTTAATTTTAGTATCTGTAATGTTTTTCCACTTCACATGTAGAAAAGTGGCAGAGGGGTTACAATTAAATTCTAGAACATCCCTACACTACTACTAGAACTTCTTTTTCCTCTTCTAATCCCAAAGCTAAAATTACTTTGGTTTCTGTATTGATTCGCCATTACCTCAGGATAAAGAGATCTGTATCTTTAAAACTGTATTCTGTAATATGCAAATTGGCACACCACATAGATTACTGAAATGACACAAAAGTAAATGGAAGAACAAAATATTCTTATAAACCATACTGCCATTCCTGTTGGAATGATTTGTCCATGCCATATTTATTCCATCTTTAGTGTACATTCCTTAGGACAGATGATTTCTTATGGTATCCGAAGGCAGCAAATTCCGAAAAATCTGCACGCGGTAAATTTACCAAATAAACACTGGAAAAGATGGGCTGGGCCTAAAACCTACTGAAACCCAAATGAAAATTTCAGTTCAAGTTGCTTTGGATCAGTCCTCAAGTGCAAACTACCTTTTGTGCAGGGGGGTTGGACTAGATGCTCTCCAGAGGTCCCTTCCATCCCTATGGTTCTATGATTCTAGAATATTAAGTCATAAAATACTCCTACTTTCTTGTTCATTACAATATCACCTTCCTTACATTATTCACCTTACATATTGTGTATCTATATACACTCACTAACCACTGACATGTACAATCATTCACGTTACTGTAACTACGATGCAAATTTAAGCGCGGCAGGCAGCTCTCCACCACTACGAATGTATCCTTACGTAAGGTTTCGAATCCCTGCACGTACGACCTCAAGAGTCTCTGACCCTTGGAAGCTATTTTATTAGGCAGCCCGAATTTTCAGATCTTTTTCTCCTCAAAAGAAAATAACAAATTCAAACTCAAGCCTGATGTACTTTTTAGATCAAAAATAGCAGAACAAAAAGTCAGTAAAATACTAAGATTAGTACCTAAACATTACAGAACTACTTCCTAGCTTTTTTTTTTTTCCCATTTGAAGAAACTTCACCCGGTGTTCTTTTCAATCCGGACTAGAACAAGAATTCACCTACTATATAACAACTAAGAAGCCTATCCAATTAACGAGGCTTCTGTGAGACACGTCAGGGTTTATCTGCTGGTTATCACGGAGGGCGGTGACGCTGATGGAATGTGAGCGCAGGTCCTGCCACTCTGACCGCAGCGCCTTTCCAGACCTCGTCCCGAATGGAAACAAAAACCAGTTGTGACCATCAGAAACCTGATTAATTGAGAGTGGCATTCTGAGCCTGGTGCTGGTGACCCAATGACTGGGAATTGCCCTGGAGGTTTAAAGTCTCGTGTCCTTCCCAGGGTAGCAGTCACACTTATAACAAAACTGCCTAGTTAAATTACATTAGCCAACTACTGTTTACAAATTTCAGGATCACATACGGTCTGCCCATTGTTTGGCACAGATAAACACAATCAGCCCTGGCATTTGAAGCTGCTGACAGATTGCCAGCCACTGGTGCAGATGGTGGCAGCACAAGAACGCTAATTACCGATGACATTAATGATGAGGTAACCTGTCTCTCTTCAGCTAATAAACAGATGGAATGTGTTTCCTATTAATTTTTTTTTTTCAGATAACAAATTGTTTAGCTTTAATGGTAGAGAGCAACAAAACCAAATTATCTGTTCTTTGGAGAAATTTGTTTTCCGTTAATTGCTCTAAACAATCAATAACAGAATTACAACTGGCATTACCCCACTGGGAACAGAAGCAGAGAAGTCAAAGTCAATTAGCTTCCTACAGTACGATGCGCTCAGATGGAAAGAGTCATTACAACAGAGTGTAAAAGTCAAACTATAAAGTATGCAGTTTCACGAACAAAGCAGACTCGGATGGAAAATCTAACAGAGGGCTTTTACATACCTGTCAGTTCCTCGTATATCACTGCAGTTTCCAGTTTTTCTTTAGATGTTTCCAAAAGAGGGTAAAAGACAGGTAAGATGACATCCTTGGATCTTAGAAGGTTCTGCGTCTTAGGAGCGCACTAAGGCTGTAAGTCTTCATGGCTGAGAAATGTCTCATCTACAGGATAAAAAGAACAAGTGACCAGCTCAGTTTCCTGTTATGTTGTATTCGTACAAATACGATAAATCTAGAAAAGCCGAAGACTCCACAGTGGCTAGTGAAATACCATGCAAGAGGGCAAAATAGCTGCCATAGGTGACGTCCCAGCCTTTTATCCACTATGGGGTGGAGAAATGGGGGCAAGGAATAAAGAAGGGCAACTGTTGTTGCCACATGATCAGTGCTCAGTACAATGACCATGCTTCATTGGAGTGAGGAGACAACTTCTTCAGGACTTGGAGTCCCTGCCTGGTGTAAGCGTCAGATAGCAGCAGTGTGCTGAATGACTGGAGCATCCGTCCTCTCCGAGGCAGGACTTCAAGCTCTTGCTGAGTCCCTGAAAGCCCCGAGGAGAAGTCAGATTCTTGTGTCTTGCAGCGCCGTGGCTCTTGGCCTTTCCAAGCAGTGCCTCTCGCCAAAGCCAACAGCCTGTCCAGGAGGAAGCAGGCCAGAGGCGGTGGCCCCCATTCTCTCGCGCACTAGCTAGCTAGCAGTCTCTTGGCCCTGTATGCACAGAAACCCCCGCCGTCCCGCTCTGGACAGGGCTGCTGCACAAAAAAGTTGTGATATCCTGTTTCAAAATTGAGAAATGGCAATGTGTATTTCTGCATATATCCCCATTTCCCCCACCATGGGTTTATGATACAACAGAAAGCATATAGAGATATATACATACATATATATATATATATATATACACACACTGACTATTAAGGTTGAATATTTTAACTAAGAGCAATGGGATCAAAGAAGCAACCATGTAGCAAGGACAAGCCACCTTCCCTGGAGGCATTTAAAAGCCATGTAGACGTGGCGCTTAGGGACATGGTTTAGTGGCGGGCTTGGCAGCGTTAGGTTTACGGTTGGACTCGGTGATCTTAAGGATCTTCTCCAACCTAAATGATTCTATGATCCTAATGACCATCCATATCAGAAAAAAATTCAAGCACATAAGATACAGGCATATTCTGCTAGAATAACTGCTGGTTTATCTGATTTTCCTCAAATGCGTGGAGCTTTAGGTTTCCTTTTATTTTTTAAACATTATTCATGGACTATTTGTTAGTTGCAGTGCATTCAATTAAAAAAGGAACATTTTAACACACTTTGTGTTGAACATAAGTCACCTTGTGTGTTGGAAGAGTCAAGTCCACATTATTTCACATTAATTCCCTGCACCCCACAGTTTCTCATCAGTGAAAAGCTTAGTAGCGTATATTTTGCCTTGGAAAACTGAAATAATAGAGCTTTACGAGAACCCTTGACTGACTTAACATCTCTCTTGGGCTGAGCTCCTGACTCGTCTAGTAAGGAGCGACTAAAGAGCCCAAGTGCTCTTGCACAGGTTACTTGAATCCAGTGCTTGTTCCCCCCAGATCATTCCATCCCGCTACTTTCCTGCACACGTTTATTTTCCTACAGCAACGTCTCTAATTTTATACAGGGTAAAAATTGCTGGCCACCCAAGGTCTTAACACATTGAGCAATGTTTTCAGCAGTGACGTAATGTTGTATTTGAAAACACACCATCTCCCCACTTTCTGCTTTATGCTGTCGCACACAAAGGAGTCAACTGACTTTCTCATGCAAGCACAATCGCAAAGGCATCCAAAACTTTTGTTAAAGGCCACCTACTTTTTCCACGAGTTATCAGAAACAACACGGTTGTTTCACTATTTAGAAGTGACTAACAATGAATGGCTGTTCTGGGCTGGGAAAGGTTTACATACGTCCTCACAGTTCTCTTTATTCAGAGCTTGTAAATAACAACAGCATACGAGCCCCACAGCCACTAATTTAGCACCACATTGTGACTCCCTCTGTTTCTTTCCATTTGCCTCAAGCAAAGTCAAGTTCTGGTGACCTTTTTTGGCCAATATATATGAAATTGGTTCGTGTGACCTCGGTACTGTTTTGCACAAAGCATTAAATTTCTTGTACAAAGCAAATGGTACAGTCTGTTGACCATGAATTCCTACGACTGGGCTTAAGTTGGTTTGTCTATGCATTGATGAATAATTAAGTGTGGGACTAAGTTTTGTTGAAAAGGGAAACAAACGTTTTGTTTAGTTTTGTTGCAAAACATTGCTAATTCAGGGGCTATTCTGCTGCTAAGCAGAAAAAGGAAATCTTTAAGCAATGAAAACAATTATGATATTTAGCGGTTCTCGGTTCTCCTCCTTAGCCAGGATTCTTGTAAAATGAAGACAACACCCCTCTATGGCTCCACGCGCAACAACAATTAGTAAAGCCACCTGTAACGTGCTATATTATCCTACGCAAAAGAGCACATGTGGTGGTTAGAACAGACACTCGATACAGAAGGCAACATCTCTCTTATATAGACTCTTCTTACAAAGCCACTTATGAAATTTTAAGAATTGCTCTGAATGCCTTGCTTACTTTTCCAGCAGAGATGTTTTCTTCCTGTGCTAACGCAAGACAGATTTCCACAGAACGCCAGCTGAGTGCTAACATTTGTTCTTTACAACATATCCCTCTACAGATGAGACCAAATTCTGCTTTCCTCCTCATTTTGGCAACTTCTGTGTAAGTAACAGTTGCACAGCGTCATTCTGAATCACAAGTTTTGCTTACGATCTGTAGAATATATCTCATGTTAGACTGCTTTTCTTCCTTAACGCTGGAATCCTCATGCTTTATTATCTACAGATACACAGGGTGGGTATCAAACAAAACCTAAGTCAGCTCTTCCCACGAAAGTTTTGTTTTCCCTTCACGCACATGGAGCACTCCTGAAGTGTTTATACAAATGAAAGGAAATCTCTTATCACATTCTTTGCTCATGTGGGTCACCTCAAATGCGAAGTGCAAAATTAAATTCCTACAAACAGTGAAACAGTTTATTTCTCTTTCTGCACTCTGCTGCACTTCACCATGCGCACAATGTGGTAATTGCTTTTGCTTGACTTGTTCAAACAGCCATTTTCATGATGTGACAGCTAGGGCACTAATATATTTATGCCCTTTGTAATCGGCCAGCACTGCTTGTAATTAGGTGCAAAGTTAATTAAGTGCAATACATCTAATAACTGCCTGCCAGTAATTGTAAAGTTTGATTTAGCACATGAACTGTCAAGGTGTCAGAATGGTGTGTTAAAAAATAAGTTGCTAACAGAAAAACAATCTTGCCACAAGCCAGAGAAAAGCACTGTGACAGTTGAGTCAGCTGAGAAAAGGAAAAGATATTCAATACTTACTATTTCCGACACTAGGAAATGACCCCACCTGCATGTTGATAAATTGTATCTTGCTTTACCGAACAACAAATCGAAATATGTTTTTACTTACCAACCAATGTCTTCTCTTATAGATAACCCTCCCCTTTAAAAGCTATACATATGGTATAGAATTTTTTTAAGTCTGTAAATGTCAGTAAGAGAACAGATTTAATTTAAAAAAAACCCTAATGCATAAAGGTGATTATAAAAAACCCAAGGTGGCCCAGAGAGTCACATTTCATGTTTGGGTACTTGGTTTTGTTCGTTTCTTTTACTGCACAAAATACAGCTTTTCTTCTTCTGAACATAAGAGAACGTTATACACATCCCATACTTATATATAATACTAGTGTAAATAACTATGGTTTAGTTGTTTGTGCTTTAGTTAATTTCACGATTTCAATTCTTCACCTGGGAAAAACCATGTTGTTCACGATTTTATTCACTACGGGGTATCCTTTCTCCAAAGCACAGTTTCAAACTACTTGTGTTTTTATTTACCTCTTCAGTTTTCTTGAAAACCAGCTCCTCTCCTAACGATTGATCACGTCTTCTCCATGAGCACATTGGGAGTTTTCCAGCTTCACATTCTTCTTTCTTATATTCAACTTCGATTTGCTCAAGCGTTCCCTTCACCTCCGTCCCTGTATGGCATGAACCGTAAAATGTTCTTTTCCTCATACTAGGCAGTCAGGGCAGGTTTGCGCAAAAGCACAGCTGGTCAGTGGGGAAAAAGAAAAGAAAAAGAACAAATGACACACATTCTATACACAGAATAATTTAGGACTAGCTGTACATCAGATTAGAAGGGGCAGTGAGCACAAATGACGAGTTACGTATGTGCCACAGCAGCACAAAAGACGTGCACAGTTCAATAATACTTTGATTATTAACACACTCACGGATGTACGGAGCTCAGAAAGTGACACCTATAAGATACCAAGACGGAAAGCACGGACAATGCTCCGAAGCTTTTTCGGGCCAGCGGATGCAAATGAATTGATGGAAATTGCACACATATAGGATAGCCCCCAAACCTTGAGAAATAACCTAAGTTCAAGGACAACATTGCTACTTGCAAAGCAATCACCAGTAAAGCTTTCTTTCTAAAATACTTCACAAAAATCAATGTCAGATAAGCTAATCTTTGTGGTTAGTTATTATGAACTGATATTTGATCAGGGAAATTATGCCCTAGATTGACATGAAATTAATAATGCTTGTTGTGTGGTGCCCGATGACAAAGGTAAATGCTAATCGCTCTGAAATCCTAATGATTGCCAAAGTACTCTTCCGAGCTTTGATTAGTGCTTGTGTTGTGCAATTATGCTTTTCTATAATTACTGTGAATTACCATCATGATATTATTATTCTCATATTTTTTTATTCCTCTGAAATCCTCAAAATTTCCTGCAGCTAAAAATGGATTTCATTTGCATTATCACAAGCTTTGATTGTTTAATGAAAAATAATTCCATGCAGACCCTCATGTTAAATTGTCCATTTAAAATTTCCCTGTTATCTAGATTATGTTGAAGTGCCCCTTCTTTCATTTATCATTTGCCTTTATTATCACAATCACTGCCCCCGCTTCATGCTAGATTTCAGAGAGAAGGGAAAAATGAAAGACATTTTTATTCAGATCCCTGTCTTCTGCCTGGGAGCCCTTTCTCTGCACGTTCTCCCTGTTCCTTACAATTCCTTATTTGGAAACCTTAAAAATACCACGACTTCGGAAAATGTGCTAGCTTTGCTAAAAATAGGATTTTGTTTGGTTGCGGTAGGGTCTGCAGAAGGCCACCTTGGACTTGTCTAAGGCTTAGAACCATGCCCTCGGCGAGATGACCAAGGGCCATCCTTGCCTGTACCTGATGGCTGCTGGGTATTTCCCTCTTAATAAATACACCTGAAGGGGCAACGTGCACTTCTTAGGAAGGTCCATCTCTGCTCGGGGCACAGCTACGTCCGCCTCACTACCGACATGTTTTTGGCAACTGTGGATAGCTTCATGGTTTTCAGACCTGTAGTGGCTTTAAACTTCAAAGATTAGACTAAAATGACGACCATTTTTTCAAAATGAGTCCTCATTTCAGTTTCCTCAATTTGAAGCAAATTTCAGGACTGGTTTTCAAGGTGTTCGCACTCCCTGTGAGCAGTATTGATCAACGTATCGTTAATCAGATGGCTACTTAACAGCCTTGCGGAAAAAAAAAATACGATATTACCTCACCTTCAGAAATTAAAAAATAAATAAGCAAGCCATTTGTTTGCATGTTTCCCAATGATTTTTGTTTATGCACAGGAAAATATAAGACTCAAAGTATTGATTTTTGGAGTCTTTTTTTTTTTCCCATCTGTAGACATTAATTGATTTTTTCTTTTTTTCCTTTCTCAGTAATTTTACAGTACATCTGATGTCTTACGAAGCGATGGTGGTTTTTGAAGGCTTCCGAAAGCCTCACACCATGGCAGCTTGCAAAACATGAGCGCAACCATGTTGCGGGAGAACACTCAAAGCATGTACTCAGCAATGCTGCAATGAAAATGTAGCTTAAACCATGCTCAAGGCTAATCTTCAAAAAACTTTTTAGGAGCAGAAAGGAAGAGCAATTGACTCCAGTTTTCTGGATACTATATGGATTTCAAAATGTGTGTCGTACCAGAACCAGCAAAATCCACCCAAAAGTCAAGCTGCAAAAGTTGTGGGAAATACGGGTTTGGATAGGAGCCTCTCAGAGGCATTGAGTTTAATACGTGTAAGAAAAACACCAGATAGACATGACCTTCAAAATTAAAAAGTACGAAAGTATCCCACAACCTAAAGCAGAGTTCATCTGATATCTGAAATCACTGGTGCATGAAGCGCATGTATGTTTGAATAGATGGACGAAAGGAGAGACACAATCTATTCTTCAAAATTTAGCAAAATTCAGTTAACTTTTTCTCGGTTTACACAGAAAGTTTTAAATTCTGTTGCAACAAAAATGGAAAAATCTTGTGACCTTCACACAATTTTGATAGTCTTATGGTCTGCTGTGCATGTTGCTCAGTCTAGCTCAAGTTCACCATCATTTTGCTGCCTCTATATTAAAAGCCTTCACTGCAGTATTTCTACAAAAAGACTAATTCAGTTATTTTAAAACTACTTTGTGATGTATTCACAAATGTTGGACTAGAAGAAGACGGTCTAGATAACTAAATTTATATTATGTATTTCACTACCTACCCACAGAATAGTATTTTGTTATTTTGTCTCCCTCATTTCTTTCCAATCTTTTTCAACTGGTTCCATTTTCACCTCATATATGCATCTGATTTTCCTCTCACATGCACACAAGTCTCCTATGCAAAGTGTTAATGTAACACGTGTGGTCGCAATTTCACGCTTGTAATATTCAAATAGGTTTGAAGTTAGTCAGAATAAGTTTGACCATGCCCGTCCGTACACTGAAGGAGACGAAAGCCTGAATCAGATGAAGGAAAACAACCATTTAAAAAAAAAAAAAATCTTATAAAAGGGTATATATATCACTTAAAGATTTGTTTTCATTTTCACCATGGATGAAGCAAATGGAGATATTTCATCTATAACTTTATCATGATGTGTGGAAAATTGAGCCCACATTGAACATCTGTAGCTTGCATCTTTCAAAGCAGTGCTGCAGCAGAAAGATTTCATACTGATAGCTAAAGAATGTTGGGTTTTGACGCAGCAATGTACACTCACGAAACCACGCCTTCTAGAACCTTCCTAGATGAATCATGGTTCCACTGGACCGTGTACATGTCCTGATGAGCACGTGCTCGTGGCCATCTCCAGCACTGCCTTAGATATCGGTTCGGAATCTCCCAACCCAGCTACGGCTGCCAAGTGAATGAACGTGGCAGTGACCCTCATCGTAAGATCAGCATCTTTCATCCCAGTCTGCTTCATATCAGTTCTACTTGAAATCACACTCTATTAGGAAGGGCTGTTATTTTTAGGTACTCAAAACAATGCTACACAAACAAACAAGGAGGAACAAGTCATGCATTGGGCATTGACCTTGCCAGTGAGCCAACCTTCTCCAACTGGAACCAGTATAAATATAAATTATTAGAGAAGCTCCCACCCGTACTTCATGGAAAGTTCCACTCTACCACCCACATGGTCACTGCCCCTTCTTACCCCTCATATGGGAGGTCAGCACAGATCCTGCTTGTTTCAAAATTTTTCTTTTATATTACAGATCAGCTTCAAGAGCCTAGGAGAGGAGCTAATCCTACACACATGTGCCTCTGGTGAGATGGCAACTGTCCCTGGCTAAGGAATTAACACCCCTTTTAAAGTTATCCTCTTTATTCTGAGCTTCCAACAAACAAATCAAATCCAGCATTTAGCAACTGAATGTTTCACATCACCAAAAGCCCTTTCAGCTCTTGAAGCTGTACACACTGTCTGCTAGAATAACCTCAGGCATTCTGTGACAATTGAATTATAACCAGTGACACCCTCTTTCCCATCCCATTGCACTGAGTTACCTCCACTGTCTACAGAGACGACTCCACATGCTTTCATGCAGGCAGCAATGTGCTGGACAACAGCGGGAACGTATTATTAAATATTTCTTTTATCTTCACTTACAATAGCCACAAATTTAACCAGTCCTCAAATATTTTCCATTAAAGCATTGCAGCCACAAAGGTTCCAAGCCTCGGAGAATAAAGGGGTTTTAGGTGATTATGGCTCTACAGTCACTTTTATCTAGCCCAAGCAATTTTATCCACAAAACCTTGACGAAAATACCCAGTCACAAGCCACAGCACCAGATGAAACGTACACAACCATCTGTGCTGCTCTGTTTCCTGCTAGGCCTCTGAGATATTATAGGTTTGGCCGTTGACCTTTCATTACAATTTAAATTTTGTTTGAGGATGTTAGAAATATTTCAGCTTCTGAGTGGTCGCCTGTGATTGGAGAGACTGCAGCCAGTGAGCTGGGTGGTCCTTTCTAGTTAGAGGCCTTTCTGGGCTGTCAGGAACTGACTATGCTAATCTGTCACTGATCCCAAACGTGCTGGAGTAGCCATATTATTTCATTACTGCAACTTATAGCACAGTGTGGAGGGATCTCCTTTCTGTATTGGACTGTCACTGACCCTGGAGCCTGCCAGGAAAGAAATATTTGCATGATTTTTTTAATTATCTTGGCACTACTTCATGCAATGCAATGCTTTACATGTATGCAGGAGGCATTGTTCTTCCTTCCCTCTGAAAGTTCTGCAAAGAATGGAAGAGCAGCCTGCATGCAGAGATGTGAAGAAATCACACAGAGTGCTGTGTCCAGATCCCTTCAGACAGGGAAATGGATGGATTCATATCCATTAGCATACGGATATTCTATTTATAAATTCTTACTAATCTACCTGGTTATGGCTAGAGCAGTGACTCTAAACTGCCTTGTGGGTAACTCAAGGGGATTTGCGAGAGGGAGTTCTGGTCCAGGAACCACTGCGTAGCTGATGAACGGTCTTGGACGAACCACTTTCCTCTCCACATAACTGTTTTTGTTTGCCAAGTACAGAGTTATTTAAGGGTAGGAAGCTGTACGTTAAAAGTCCTTATTATTATTAAAGGATACTCTACTTTTCACACTCCACTACACAGCAGGAAGGTTTAAAAATGTGCTGCTGTAATCAGTTAAAACCAGTGTTTTATTGGGCAAAGCTCGTTCTACCTGTCACCAAGTCATCTTCTGTAACCGTGGCCAAACTTTAAAAGAATTAACGTTTTCTAGGCAGCTACATACATGCCTGGAGGGATGCATGAATTGGCTTAGCGTGTTAGAGTCTGACAGCAATGACACCGCAAAAGTTTGGTAGCTGTATACACCTCTCTAAGTCCTTACTTGGGCGTTCGGGGACTACATGCAGTAATGCATACAGCTTCAACTCACTCCATCAAACGCCTGTGAAGTCAGGAGGAAGCTCCTGACTATCTGAATAATCCTTTTCGTGGGAGTCAGATACACGCAACATACAGTTGTGCCTGAATCTGGACCACATTCAGGTTAGTATGAGATGACACCTTACAGAGAAGCCGAGTTATGCTGAAGATGGCTGACATCGCTGTCAGAATACCGCCTGACTCGCTCATTTGGTCAGTTAATTCCCAGACTGAAACTTCAATCACAACGCCTAATAAACCACGCCACTCACTCAACTGCATTTCAAAGTGCATAGCAAAAGAACGTTGCCTGTTCTAGATAAAAACTGGGCCGTAGCCTGCAATCCATAAATCCCTTTGTCCCATCCTGAAGGCAGCATGCAGCACCAGAACATGGCAACATTTTGGAGTCTACGAAATGATCTTTACCACAGATATGGCAGATGAGATACTATAGAGCAAACATCACCGGACTTGTGGCTGCTACACTGAAAGGACACTTGGTAGCTAGCCCAGCTGTGCTGCCAGGATCGCTGAACGGGACTGAAGATGTAGCAAGTTTGAAGGTCTTTGTCTGCTTGTCCTGCCGTACATTAACTCAGCCCAAATACTGGAAAGCACAAGTTTGCGGCCTTACAGATACAAACCAAGGTTATAGGAATAAACAATCAGTAATCACAGGCACGGCAGAAAGCCAACAAGCTGAAGTGATGTTGTTGACCTACCCAGCACGCTGCCTTCTCTCCGTCTGAGGAGAGCCAAGGCAGGCAAATGAGTGCTAAAAATATTTACACTCCTCCACGAAAGAAGTACTGACCTTCTCATGTAGAAAAAAATGCCTACGTAGCTATTTGAACTTCCCTTAATTGGTTCTATAGTTTAAAAAAATCCTTTTGCCTGAATGTAGCTATCAAACAGAATCGAACAAGTTGAAACTTGCTTTTACCAAAGCAAATGGATGATCACCACTGAGGTGCGGCGGCAGCAAGACAAGCTCAATGACAACTGTTGTATCTGCACCGCTGCATCCAGACCTGCATTCCGGTTTGGATCTTCACTCTAACACAGTGCGCCGGAACACTGTGTTGTCTAGGGACAGAAGCAAACAAATATCAAAAGAAATCCCAAAATTAGACCAGGAACAACAACACGTGGATGAAGAGCAGGATGTTCGGAATGGTAGACTATATTTGTAGGAACGTTTGCGACGAGAGCTGGTTCAAAACTATGCCACAGGATCCCTCTGAGAGGTTACTCATTTTCCCTGAAAATGAAATTTCTCACAGGTGGGTATTTATTTCTGCCGGATGAACTGGGCCCGGCTCCAGCCTTAGGAATGCCATTTCAGGGGCTCTCAACTGGAGGCTTCCTCCTGAAGGCTCCAGATGTCCCAAAAGCCAAGCAAAGCCAGAAGCAAGCTAGCAGGTGAGCTTAAAAGATCTGCCCTGAGACAGATCTGGGCAGCTCCAGAACCCACAGGGACCAGCATCTGGTGAGAAGACTGGGAAACAAAGTTAGATAAAGAAATGCCATGCTTAAATGTTTCCGACATCTTTTATTGTGGGATTCTAGGCAATAACTTTTTTTAAATTTTTTTACTTTTTTTCCCTTAAATTAAAAAATTACCAAATTAGTTGAAGAATTTAATTTGGAAATCCACTTACGGGACGTGACTTTGACTAATGCTATTCACTGTTCTCAATTCTCACCTTAAACCTCTAAAGCATGTTATGTTCCTGTTCTCAAATCTCCTGTTTTCTTAAATTGAAATGTCTATCTTTCCTACTCTTCTTAGCCCTCACATACAGTTTTCAAAAAGCATCATTCCAAATCTCGCGTATTTTTGTGAACTGGGAATAAAATACTCTGTTGTTTTGCAAGATTAATAGCTATCATGTTGTTGAGTAAAATGGAAACATCCAATACAAAGATCTCAGCTTTTTTTGCTAATTAGGGGACTTTCCATCTTTACCTCGATAAACAGAGCTGCTAATCCGCCTTTCCTCTTCCAAGGCAGAGAAATGTTTCAACAAACCAGGAAAAAAAATGCATGAATGTTAGAACCAATAAGTATTACTAGTAGCCACAAAAATACTGCAAAATGTTCAAAGCTAAGGAAGGTTTGGGAGTGTTATCTCCACGTGATGTTTTGTTTCGCAATGTTCCATTTTTTATAATTTGTATTTCCTTCTGTTTCCAGCAGCTCTGCTCTCCCATGGAAAATCTGGAGTTACCAGGTAAAGCAGATTCAGTACCAGCTTATTACTAAATTGTGACATACCAGCTCTTTGCTTTCCAAACTTAGCTTCTAGCAAGGGTTTAAATATGAAACCAAGTATCTTGAAATTCACCGAAAGAGCTTTCCGACACAAAACCTCTTTCTTGTGTATCTCTATCCACCAACAGCATTTTTATAGTAGTTTGAAATTACATTTTAACACCCCTGGCAAACAAAAAAATAGGCTTTCAGGGAGTGAAGAGAGGTTGCTTTGACTCTGGCACCATCTACTGAAAAGCGAATAAAAGCGCTTGGGCTACAAGACCAAGAAAAGATGTGTTAATCAAGGAAATACGCCCTAATTTCTTCTTGCAGTGTGAATATTTCTACTTTCTCATCACCAAGAGGGCTTTAACTTACATCCTTGAAAAATATTTTCTTAGCTTCTCATTACTGTTGACATTCATCAGAGTGCAATGATATAATGTAATAGGATCTTTCCAGTCTGTAAGATAACTAGTACAAATAAACAAAAAGTTGCTTGCACTGACTTTGCAAGCAATTCTTCACCACACAGACGCTGAGGAGGAACAAGCCATTTCAGGGTAACTGCCAGGAATGTTCTTAGCTGTGCAAAATCCATTAAAATATGAATGCAAAAAAAACCTCACACGAAGGCTTAGTTTAGGAAAACAGTTTTCTTGTTCTTGCCTTTCTAAATATCTCATTCTCCCTTTCTACGTTCTCCATGCTTTTAACAAGCAAACCATAAATGATAAGGAGCTGTATTTTGTGATTATCATTTATGTTCAAAATGTTTCTAAGTAAAAACTTAACAAATGGCAGATTTTTACCTGGTTTTTATGGTTACCGAAAAGTACCAAAGTTGAGTTTCATAAATTTTTGCCACTAGTGAAAACAGAGTATTCAAACAGAGAACAAAATTTGTACATACAACAATACAACAACATTTTCAAAATACTAAAGAAAAATCCTGAAAATTACTCCTAAACATTTTCAAAGTATAAGAGTTAAGGGGAAAATAAGTAATGTTTTGCCTCTGACTGAATATAGATACAGAACTTGCTGTATATGGAGCGGGTGTATGTTCCCATGTAAATGGGAACAATCAACTACAATCAAAATGCATAAGGACAACTAGGGCTTGCAGCAAATTCAGAAGATGAAGACAGAGGTTAGTAAGTAAAAAACGCTACGGAATAATAAGAATTGGTCGCCTGTACCTCTGAGCAATGAAATGAAGACAAGGAATATTGTCTTAAGCCTGCTGGACATTCAGAAGAACAGAGCCGTCATGCTCGCAGGGTCTGCTGATGAACGCTCGGCTTCAGTGTAATGTAAGATTTATGGCGTTTTGCCTGAAGTGGGTAATTGAATAATCCCTCTAAAAAAGCAATAATTTTTCCATGAAGTTCATAAAGCTAATATACTCCAAAGCTCCAAGCAGCAAAAAAGAAACAGCTAAGCATCTACCTGTGGAAATCATCGAACGTAATTCATAATGCACAAGCATCACTTCACAGAAGTTTGTTATTACAACGTTTTACAGGAAAGAACAAATAAATTATTTTAAAATAGTGTCTACACACACATATCATGATTGGTTGAATGAACCCGATCTCAAATCACTTTATATCACAGTAACGCCATTGAATCACTGAATACTAGTCTAACTTTTTACGGTCTAAAATCAGATTGAAACGCAAAGATAGCCTGACTCAAAATCTGTTTATTTTTGTTAGTCTTTCAAGACGTACTGGCAGTATTTCCAACTGCTGGCAAATGAGAGAACGAGTTCCACATGTCCTACTTAGGCTCTTGATATCAATGGGAATACGGGTAAAAGGAAAGAAAATCCATATTGATTGGTGCTGTGTTTGGGGTTTATAGACCTTATCCTATAAAATGCATGTGAGACTTGGACAATGAGCCAGACAGCAAGCACTGTACCATCTAGTAATCACTGTGAACCGATGGAGGCCATAATTCAGCCTACGCTCCAGAGTGGAAATCACCAGTATGAAGATCCCGACAGACCGCAGAAGCAAGCAAGCTATCCTCTTCTACTGCGCTGTGCTTTTCTACTTTTTCATACCTAGACCGGATCAAAGGGGCATACAATAATGACCGTATTCTCTAGGGCTGGATTTGTAAGGGTACAAAGGTGTAGGTTAGACTAACAGGCCAAAGATATGTCACTTAATTAGTTTATGCAAAAAGAAACTGAAAGAAGATTTAAAAGCAGAACTGGGACAAAATGTAGCAACCATCAATTCTGCCTCAGATGATAATAATGTTAATAAAGAAATCTGAGCTCATAGTTGTCTCTCAAAACAACACAAAGCAAGATGCAATTTCCTCAAATCTAATACTATCAAATCTATCAAAATTCTCAAGCTTATGTACTTACTTAAGTATGACCTGCAACTGTTACCATACCCCTAGACATTCTTATCAGGAGAAAGCACTAAACAGATTTTTTTTTGAGGAGAAGAAGAGAAAATACCAAGGGCTGAGAGTGTCACTAAGAATGCTGTATAGAGGAAAGGTGAAAATCGTACTGCTGCAGTAGCCTGGGGGCTCTTCTTAAGATCCTGAAAAACGGTCCCAACCAGCAGAACCATTTCACTGCAGCCCAGAATCTCCAGTAAGAGTCATTTTCGAAGACATCTTACGGGCTGCAACAGCACCTTGATGTCTGATAATCAGGCTGATCCTGAGATCAAATTAAATCAAAAATTCTCAACACATAAATGATACCTGCCCGCAATGTTGAGCTGAGAATCCGGCCTCACGATGAGAGTCAGCGTTTTAAGAATGGTTGGAGGAAGTACTATTACTACTATAATCATCCAGTAAGGAGAATCAATTACAAGCACGTTTTACTCGACGGAATGAGCAGTTATTTTATGTAAACATGCAGTGGACATTGGTGATGAAGGTGCATTTTTGTGCATCTGAAATGACTGACTTGTGCACCTATTGTGCCTGGTTTGGGGCCTGCTCCACTAAGGATACTGATGTCAACGTGGCTGACCTCCTAGCCACACATGGCCAGAATAATTCTGGGGGAAGGGAAGTTCACTGCGAAACTTTCAAAAGACTTCAACTAAAACCGTTAAGGATTACGCTCTTTTTTCTAAAAGTGCCCTTTAAGATACAGATAGACTAGAACGAACCATTTCTAACCTGTCAGAATGCCAGCTCGCCGCTCCATGGAGAATGTGCACTGACATGGAGAGGTCAGACCCTCTTGAGGACCCGTGCCATGATCTTCTTAATATTGAGTCCTATAACAAAGGCAGAGAAATATTTCAATCTTCAATTTCAACAGAAATTCTGAACTCTGAATTACCTGCATTTTCTCCAAAGCCCCTAGGTAATGTTACACGTCAGAAATGCGAAATTCTTAACTCTAATCCAATCGTGCCCATAACCGTTCCAAATACGGTTCCAAGTATCATATCCAACTGTTTGGCTGGAGGCTTCCAAATCCATAAACATCAGTATAGGACAAATTCAATCCTGGTGTTAGTGGATGCAACTTGGCAAAAGCCAATGCAGCCGCGAAAGATCTGACAGGTAAGAATTTCTCAGATAATTGGAAGCTACACATGAATGTATGGCACATGCTATCTAAACCTAGTTAGTGCCAAAGGAACAAAGGTACAGTGTTTCTCCCGTAAAGCATCCATTAATTTATTTTGAATTAGCAGATACAGAAAACATTAACAAAACCAGATTCCATAAAAGACTGTTTAAAGTGTAATTTGGAACAACTGAATAAAACCAGAAAAGCAATAAACAGCAAAAAAGCTCAAGGAAAAAGTCCATTCGCAGGAAATCAGCTTACATACTTCAGCTTTCTAAATTAATTGTCCTCTTGTTTGTGGCCTCATACACTTCAGACATCCCCACATGGCCATACACATAATGGACATTGCACAATGGCCAGAAAGCCAAAGGATTTAAGCTGTACTGGAAAGAAATAAACCAAATCCAAAGAGGAGGACCAATGCTCTTCCACTAACCCTACTGACTTAAACCCAAAAGCAGTGGCTCAAGCCTCCTCCTCAGTGGGTCTGTGTAATACACAGAGAGACACCATCTCTTGAACCGGGTCATTGTGTCTCTCACAATTTCCATACCTTCTCTGGGTCTCATTGTCTGAAAACACTTTCTGGAGCCTCATGTAGACTCAGCTCCTCGGTGGATGTAAACTAGTAAGTCCTGGAGTAGAGTCAATGGCTCCACACCTAGCCACAACAGATCAGAACTTGGCCTTCAGTTTTTCACATAGCTTTTCAATCTTTGTTTTTCACCTGGCCATGACAACAAAATGGCTTTTTTGCTGGGGCGTACAACTTACACTTCCAATATTACCCTCAGCGGACTACACAGTTGAGAAAATTGTGATTCCTTTTTCATTAACTAAATGATTCTCAGGCTGGATTGCAGTGATACAATACATTTCAGACATTCTTCTTCTCTGAATTAATGCCCATGGGACTATTAATGTAGTACTTTTGACATAAGAGATCTTTTTTGATTGTGCACTTCATGTTGCATAGCTTCACTAGAAACACCAATGGAAACATCAGAATTCTCTATTCATATTTTTAACTTTCACTTTGAACCATCTGGTAATCTCAGCCAGGTATGAAGTAAATTACAGGCCTCCAATAAATTTTCAGGACACTGTCTGCTACTAAGACTAGATAAAAACCACATTTTTAAAATATGATATAGACATTTAAAATTTGAAAACGATGTCATCACAACATATACAGTAAGATAATGGAAGAAGGAGAGCAAATTTTTGGTGCTGATGTGTACTTAGAAAGAAAGAATGATACTTCCATCCTACAGTCAGTTTTAGCATGACACTACCTTGAGATTTCTGTGCGAAGAAAAAGGCCAGATGGGACATATTGGTCCAATGCCTCTTAGGGAGTGAACGTGTTTGTTTTGGCTCCTGTTAAGAGTAGATTAATGGTATGAGAATGGCTACAGTAAACATGGGAGTTGTTGGCTGAAGCAAAGTTACTCAATCTCGAGAGCAGGCAAGCAGTGTGGGCTGCCAGTGAAGCAGTCCTTAGTGTAAAACACTTTTGTAATTTTATTGGTTTAAGAATTTAGAGTTCTCACCCGTGTTAGTTAGTCTGAAACACGGTAAACAGTGATTCATGTTTCCATACAAAGTCTGTTGTATTTTCTCACTCAGTGGAAGAATTGCTTGGATAAAGTATTGCGCCACACTCCTCCCGGCTGGCAGGGAGCTAGGCCTGACTGAACGATCAATATTTGCAATGCCAAATTTGCGTTCTTCATTAAGCAACCAAAAAGCATGCTTTGGTGTACAGTTGAGGAGTTTGCGGTAACACAGTACCTTATGCAGTAAGTTCTGTTCCAGATAGCATGGCAGATACTAGCAGAAAAAAATGGGGAGGGGAAGTCCATGCCCTGCAAGCAAATCACAGTGGGGCCCATACAATAAAAGAGGATGGAAGTTTGGAATGGCTCAAATATTTGGAGGGGAGAGGAGGCGGACTGAAAACTGGGAGTAATGTGAGATAGCAAATCTTGCCAAAATATTTATGTGTCTCTGACCTAGGCAGGTTAGATCTTCAGATGAGAATCTGTTTGTAACAGGGGCAGCTAATAAAAAGTAAAATTTATGGCTTTCTCATCGTAAACGCTGCCCCAGATGTTCAACCACAAAGTACATAGGTTAACCACCTAACCAAATGCAAGGAAGAACATCAATAAAACAACATCAGGGTATCCTTTTACCCGTAAAGGCAGAATATTTGACTAAAGAGCAAACAGTATATGGTATCTCAAGTGACTCCTTAAAACTCTTGCCATAAAATTATTGAAGATGTTAATACAAGAATTGCAATATGAAGACCAAAGACCATATTTTTCATTCTCCTTCTTTACAAGGGGAGAAACAGAGCCGTTCTCAAAACCTGGAAAGGACTGATACTTGTCCCCGACAGGTTATGAGAAGTTCATATAATAAGATAAAACCCCTAGAGCATGAAACATAGAATCATACTGGCCTTTTATTTGATCAGATGTCATTTCACATGGACTTTGATCTATACTCCAGCAATAATCTACTTTCTGAATTTCTGCGCAAAGAACAACATTGCAATTACTGTGTCTGTGACCCCACTGTGACACACCACAAAATACTCTACCGCAATCCTTCCTTTAAGCCATCAGCTGCTTTTGAGGTGGGCACTGCTGTATTATGTATAAATCTGATCAATCACCGCGCACCCTTCATATTCTACAGGCAGGAGCACCTAGAGCTGTAACTACTGAAATGCAAGATTTCCCTTGTTGTTTGCTGAGTAAGTCCAAAAAGCCTCAGTCTTAGCTGAAAATGCCTGTTGTCAGTTGTAAATAAGCTTTCTACTATTATTCATAAATTTTAGGGCTAGACGCACGATTATGCTAATCCTCTTGACAAAACAGCAATAAACTTGCAACCAGTAAAGGCGAATGGTCTCTGCAAATGATGGAAGACTGGAAGAGATTTGTGAATGTTTATGTGGACCAAACATTCCACCTTTTTTAGTATTTGCCAGCAGATAGTTTTCTGTTTGTCTTTTTCACTGTTGAGGCTTAGGACATCTTCATTACATTCTAAGCAAAATTCACCCTTCCCTGCCATTGCTTATTATACACGTCAAAGCATTTTTGCTATTGAATTTTCAGAAATCGTTGATGATACACAGGTTGAATACACCTTGCCTCTAGTCAATTTGTGAGGACACCATATGGCTGGTTCTCCTAAATTGTCTTCGTGCCTTTAGCTGACAACGTAATAAAAATGAAAGGTCTCTCCACATGAGAGACCTCAAGAGTGTATCTGTGGGGCAAACAGCTTTGGAAGCACATGCATGTTACATTTTTTGGTTCTGCTTTGCAAAGGAGACAAACAAAAGTCCTTGCCATGTGCTGAATAGCTAGAAATAAGCAGACTGAAAATGATTAGAAGAATTGTCTAAAATTTCTCAAAGCCAAGTTAGAAGATCAAATGATTTAGAAGGCCGGGCAAGGTGCAGGGTGGAATGGAAATAATTATTTATTCAACTTTGGTTTCTTGGTTTGACTTTTTATATGAACACAGCACAATTACCTATTCTAATCAGCTATTTGCATCTCAACTACTTTTTCCCATCCGTACCCGATGATGGGGTATGACAGGGCTCAGGTTTTGAGCGCCAGCCCAGTGTTTCTGGTTAGCCAGGGCTTGGTTTCAGGAACTCAACTTTCAAGGTCTACACGTACATGGATGCAAGATGTGTTAATGTAGTTTCTGGATTTCAAGCATGGATTATGCACTCTCTTTGTAGACATACATAACTGATGAGTATCATTTCTATGAAGTTATTGCACCGGAGTAAGGGACACTTGGAAAGTGTAAAATACTCCGTATTCTTTTAGACCACCTTTGCATCTAATGCCAAGTGCAGTTTTAATGTCACTTTCTAGAAAGTTTCTTTCTTTTAATCATCTATGCCCCAGCATAGTAAGGGTTGTTATAGTTTCCAAATTACGTGTGGATGATTTTAATTTTATTGTCACAGTATAATTTTTAATGAAAAGAAAAAAAATCACATAATTGTTTGAAATAATTACATTCTGCAGCTTGTGTGGCAGTGACGGGAGGCCCTGTCTTTTCCACTGTTTCTGACATTACATTCCAGGATTATTTTATCAACATTTCAGTCGCTAACATTCAGCCCTATGAGTGTTCACATGCACGATGTATCCTTCATCGGTTGCATCTCACAGCGCTCTTGTTACCCATAAAAAGGCATGCCAAAAATTTAGGACTGGAAGCCTGATTAATTGCTTCATCCCTGCTGCTTTCCTACTATCTACTGCTGCTCAACACATGAGAAAATCATCTCTGGCCAGACCAAAGGTCCAGCTAACTGAGTAGCAGATGCTTCAGAAAACAAGGTATGTAGAGATTTATTGTTCCCTTGAGATACCCTCCCAAGTCCTGGAGTTGAGTCACTCAGGAACCGCCTGATGGCATCTACTCAGGTGCCTCTTTTCTCTTATTGGAACAAGCAGATTCAAGGTGGAATTTATCTTTCTGTGACACAATGCTGAGATTTGTGAAGTCTGTCAATCTTCATGCAACTTCTTCTTCATTAAGTTCGTTAGCCTGACATGCATTATATGCTCCCGCCTGGCGACCAGTTCTGTTTCCACACATGAAACTGATCAGTTGTGGGATTTGGGGTAGGACAGTTTTTCTGTTTCCTCTCATACCTAGTAGTGGTATGGTGCTTCACTTTAACAGGTTTCAGCTAGAACCTCAGCATTCTGCAGCAACATAAATAGTAGCAACGCTGCACATTGCGTTTCTTAATCAGTGAAAACAACCGCTAACATGGAACTTGGGCCCTTACTTCTCCACAGTCAGCACCTGCATCTTCTTCCATTGCTCTTCTCCACCTTGCCAGTACTTCCTTTTCCCCTATTTCTGCTGGTGTTGGAGGTAGAGAGATCACCAAAAGCTAAATTTTCCCAGGTAAAAGAGGTTTTCTGGGATTTTGGTACGAGATCTTTGCTTCTGGAATAAAGTCATTTTACTATCATTATCCCTTTACAAAAGAGAGGCTAGGACAAAGGGGATTTATAGACAGCTAAAGCCTACAAAGAAGCTGAGAAGAGCCTACCTTGCGTTAAGGGTTATACAGTAGGAACCCAGTACTCCACCACACCGGATTTACTCATAAAATGCTTTTTTCATTTAGTTACAGTTTCAGCCTCTCCTTTAAACACCACTACTGTGCCTGTCTTCAATAGCCCGTGTTTCTGGATCAAAACTTACTTTTCTTCCTTTAAGTATATTGCTCTTTATTATGTCATTTATAACAACAGAGCTGTTAGGGTAACGTAAATTTAGTCCAAATTTCACTTCCTTTCACATTCCATTTTTGCTGAAATGAAGTAGATGAGAAAAATACAGAAACTTCAATGGGAATAATCTTGTGCAGATGGAGGAAACCCAGATGCACTTAGTAGAGCAGCTCTTTGTCAGTCAAAGGAGTCCAAAGGACAGATGTGTTGTTTGTTAATCATTCAGAAAACCCTTGCGATTAGGAACTCCTAGATCTCGAAAAGGCCAGCCAACTAAAAAAGATACGCTGTGCTCCAGCACTCATAGTACTCCATTTGGGAGAATAAGAGGATTCCGTGGCCAGAAGTAAGTAAGAACAATGTAAATAAGGTTATTATACATAAAAATCAGAGTGCATGCCCTGGAGGATGGGGAGATTTCACTTCTATAAATCAACTAGGAAGATCTGGCAAAGTTCATTGTCCAACTGGCTTACAAATTTAACAAGACGACTAGTGCAAACATTTCTTTAGGAGGCTTAAGGAAAAACAGAGGTAGATTCAAGCCAATGAACGAAAACACTACGAAAAGCAAGTGAATGCCATTAGTAAAGAACCTGAAAGCAATACACTGTGATCCCCAGAGTATCCCCCAACTGTACAGAGAATAAGGGTGGAGGAAAAGCAGAGAGTATCCAATGAGAGCTAACATAAATAAAAGTGTAAAGTCATATGGAATATAAAAAGAGTTCAGCATGTACTGAATTTTTGCACGGGTGAATATAAATGCCTCCATTTTATATAATTCATGTGATACCCTAGGATTTGTAAGTGCTGTTGCATTTAATCAATATCATAATTAAAAAAAAAAAATTATTAATAATTATTTGTCTTACTTAGGACATGGTCCAAAGCCAGGGACTGCTGTTGCTAAACAAACAAATACAAAGTATACAGCTGCCGCCCCCAGATATGGACAAACAGATAACACTACCAAAAAAGAGAAACTAAGATTAGTCAACAGTATGATCGATCCTTTCAGCACATCATCTGCATACTTGCTTTCAAGTATGCAGATAGAAAAGTAGAAATATGAGAGGCTGAAGAACAATTTCGAAGTTACTTTGCTTACCCTAAACATGAAAGACAACTTAGAAGAAAGCACAAGATGGTTGTCTGGAAATCTGTGTAACAGGGGAAGATGCTCTCAAGAGGAAATCAGTTTGGCAGAAGTAGCAGAGCAGTGATAGCACAGGGTGGCTCATACGGTAACTGCAGCAGAGGAGAGGAACTGAGCGGTTGAGCCGAGTTGATGGTAAAGCATGCAAGAATGGAAGCTAACAGCGAATGACAGAGATTTCAGCCTGGACTAAAGAAGACACCTGAATGTCTTTGTTGAGAGATAATCCAAAGTTAAGATGTAGAAGGGAAAGAGGAGGAAAGCAGAGGCACAAACCCCCCCCAGAAAAGGAGGAGGGAACTGTAGAGGATCTACTCGTAAGATGTGCTGAGGGAATAAATAAGGAGGTTGAAGAGAAATCGGGAGAAGACAGAGGCACAACAGCCAGACCAGACATGATGTCAAGCAGACAACTGCAGTCGGATGGGTCAAAGGGGATGAGCAGGGACACTCATCAGAGACACCGCTAACTCTGGAGAGAGCTTTAGTCATGCTGAGTTATGAGGCAGCTGCAACAGCCACTAACAAAGACTTGGCTCAAGTACGACCATATTTAAGTATTGAGACTCACTGGAACAGAATGGTACTGCACAGGAAAATCATCTCTTTTTCTTAGGCGTAAGGACCAAGTACCAAACAGCTTTACGGTTCCTCTGTGGGAGAACACAGCAATTGAAATTACATGTGAACGGTAGGACCCCGGTTTGCAAAAAAACATGAGTCTGAAAAAAAATCTCCGTACACAGTTTAGTAAATTTTTTCACTCCAGCTATGCACCGAGGCCCGGAAATAAACAGGTGAACACACCACTGACTGTGCCATAGGTAAATCCACGAGCAAGCCAGGCATCGTTTTCTTCTACCATTTTCTACAGATCATAGTTAACTATTTACCACAGTTTTGGTTTGTCACGTTTACTCTTCATGTCATGGCCTAAAATATTTCCTTAGTCTCTTAATCAGTCTACCTCCTTACTGGTTGCTGCCCCTCCTTCTAGAAATTTCTGTACCTATCTCGTTTGTAAAAACAATGTAAGAGTAACAGAAAAAATATATAACATAATAAAAAAAAACAGTATCAGAAAAAAAAACCAACACTTGGGAAGTTTCCTCCTCTCTAAAAATACTACAATGAGAATAAGCTCACTGTCGCGTGTTACTGTAACGAGAATGCCCATCGTAGCACTGCATCTCAGGGATAAAATCAGCTCTACAGGTCTGATCCACCACAATTTGCAGTTGCAGCCATTTATTACATCAAATCCATCCATATATGAAGAGCTTAGAAAGATGTCACAACATTTTATAAGTAGCAATACTAATGTTATCTTATTATGTATGCTAAATATCCTGGATGATTATATATTCAGTACATTATTTTCTTGTTGTGATTCCTTAGGATGAGCAAGATAAAACTTTCACTGTCTGGTATGTTCCACTGCTCTATACTTCTCATCTTCCTATCTCAGTTATGTTGAGCTAAGAGTTACTGAACAATGAGTAGGGAGATAAAGAAATTCAAATTCTGTTGTTTTCTACCCACAAAGGAAACAATCAAGAAAAAAATCCCACTTCCACATCAAACAACTTCACCCACGCTAGTTTCAAGGGCAGTTTTGTCACTTAACAGCAGTAGTGTTAGCATATCCATGCATGTTCATGAAAAACCTACTCTTTTTTTTATTGTCAATTTTTCCATACACAGTTGAGGGAACTTTCAGATGTGCTGGGTACTTCTGCCCTGAAAATCAGGCTTTTAAAAAGAGCTTTGGGTTTCCAAACAGATAAAACTAAAACTCAACTTAAAGTGCTTATTATCACTCACGAGGTCATGGCTGAAGGAAAAGCTACTTCCCAGATCCCCTCCAGTTTCCTGTCTTCTCATAACTATATTATGCAGCAAAAGAAGGCCCCTAACAGTCATGGCATGAAAAAAACAGCAAACACAGGAAGATCATAGACATACTCAGCCTATGCAACAGAGCTGTTCAGAGTTGGTGGTTTTCCTTTGCAAGAGCTTGTGCAAACATTCTGTTCAATTTCGTATCTGTGGGAGTTTGCATCCCCCACATCTAATTTTCAGATACAAACTCACACAAACCCTTATTCTCACAATAAACATCCCCAGTTACATCTCATCTAAATTTTCCATGGTGATGAGTTTAATAAAAGCCGGATTTAGCACCGTTATTTGGACAAGACTTGTTAAAAGGTTTCTGATAACAAAATCCTTTTTTTCATCTGCACTGAGGGGCACAGTGCCTTATGACACTTCATATTACAATAGCTCTAAAAAAAGATAACTTGAAGATTAGCTTTAGTGATTCCAGCATATAAACCCAATCTTTTGCAAGGCAGAAAAAAAACCTGTTTACACTGATGCCTTCTATGCGTTGCACCAAATGAACAGGTATGGTAAAATACAACACAATGTTCAAAAAGGTTTTGTTTCCATGCGCAAAATCTAGGTTCTGGCCAATATACATCAAAACAAATTTATCTGCAATATCTACCCATTGGTTTACCAATGTTTTGCCATGTTTTATGCCATGTTTTACCGTTTGTCTTACAGGAGTAGATATTCTTGAAACACTTGAATGAAGGCAAAGGTTATAGGTTCTAACGTTCAGTTTTCAAATAATTATAACTGTACTGAAGCTTGGGGTTCAGCATTTTTACTTGTTAACAACATGCTATCTCACTTGCGATCCAACCAAAGCAATGAATTAGCAAAGTGATCTGAGAACTATGAGTAGCTTGTTCTTTCAAAATTATCCTCAGTATGGCGCAGTGCAGGAAAAAAAAAAAGACGAAAAGTTTTCTATTGTTAGTATGAAACTGAAAGGTCCTTTTCCCTTGTTACAAGTGCTTTAGAGGAGCTTATTTACGAAAGTATGCGCATCACAGAAAGCAGCGTTTCATGACAAGTGCCACTGCTAAAGACTTGGTTTACTCACATTTGAACAATGTGTTCTCTCTGAAGCTACAGCTCCTAGCTTTTCAGCCTTCTAAGTACAGTAGGAAAAACTATACTGTGTTTCTTTGATAGAGAGTTTGATCAAGTCCAGAGACTTTGATACTGGAGCTGTGCTTCCTTGCTGAAGTTTGCATTGCCTTAGGCTGACTTGGAAGGCCATCTGGAAATTACAACTGATTAATTAGCTGTGAGCCTATGATGTGAAGAGGGCAGATGGAAGAAAGCAGTACTTCATCGCTCCCTGCCCTGCAAGAGCTACCAGCCCAATACCTGATCCATGTCAAGGTCCCAGTCTCTTTCCAGGAAGATTTAGAAAGATTCAGATAAGTCTGCCACAGTAATTGTCTTTCCTCAGGTGCTTTTTCTCCCAGCTCTGCTCACTGGAGATACCAATGCTGACAAAGACGATGTCCAAAAACCACAACAGAAGGGAGCTGACAACAGACTGTTTTCAGCAGAAGTCCTGCCTCGCAACCCACAGCACTTAGGCAAAACCAGCTTGGTTTCACATTTGTCACTCCTAGATGTATTCCCAAATGGAAAAGCTGTGGTATTATAAACCTAAATTTTGTCTAATAGAAAAAAGGCATTTGAGAATCCTCCTGGCCCCTGTAGGTACATACCAGATTCTCCTGCACCATCACACGTACTTCCATATTTACTGCTCATGATTTTCTGGCCAGAGATATGGAAGCCCTTTACCAATGTCGTGGTGTTGCAAGTATCATAACATAAGTACTAAGAAGCAGTATTAGACTGGGAAGGAGGGGAAAGCTATTCAGCTTTATGTCCCCACTGAGCTTTCCACTTGCCCTCTCTCCATACACTCGAAGTGGGAAAGACAAGGTGAAATGAATATCAAGTTATTCTTCCATATTTCTGAGAACAAAGACTTCCTCTCTAATGCTTTGGATTGCTATCTTTGTGGTCAGCTTGAGTTTACGAAGACAAGAGAGCTAGCTGATCCCTTTGGCCTAACAACTGCGTGAATAATGTTAATAAAATAATACCAGAAAGACTGGAGGATTAAAAAAAAATTAAAAAATCACTCTGGTTTTCATTCTCTGGTTTAGGAAGTGAGAAGGCCTGAAGACTAACAGAGCACACAATAGAAATGGTAAAGATACTGTTGGTCTTGATAAAGTGATTACAGTTTGGAACTCCAGTCATG
The DNA here is from genome assembly GCF_028500815.1 of Rissa tridactyla. Lineage (NCBI taxonomy): Eukaryota > Metazoa > Chordata > Aves > Charadriiformes > Laridae > Rissa > Rissa tridactyla. Next base: position 80,395,946 of record NC_071470.1, on the reverse strand, counting down.
AACCAGCACCCCATTAAACCAGGCCTTACGCAATCACAGAGCAATATCTGACACAAGCACTACAGCAAAGTGAGAGAGGCAGAGACTATTTACTCCATTTCGAGTTATAGCTTGAGCGTGAACTAAAGTAATCGAGCAGTTCTTCATTTCTTACTAGACGCCATACAAGACTGCCACAGATATTCCAGTGAAGGAAGTGGAAGTTGGCTTACAAAGCACATTTATGCAAAAAGCAAATTATTCTGTCATTCTCTCCTTACTATTTTGTCAGCTACTTTTACTTGAAAATTAAGACAGATAAGCAAAGAGGTATCACCTTTGATTAAGGTGCTTTTTCTGCACAAACAGTTATCATAGCATACCAGCTTAAATTTAAGTCTCACTTCTTTCAAATATATATGTATGAGCACCACTGAAAACCGCACTTTCACAAGATTTCCAAGAAACCTGGCTGTAACTAAAATTTAAGATGAATTTAAGATCAACAACATCAAATGCTTGCCGGAAGATGGCTGGTAAGCGAGGGATGCAGAATTATAGCACATCTGCAATTAATGTTGGGACAGAATTTAAGACAGAATTTCTTCAATAAACACACTTACAAATATTTCATTGTACTTGGATTAAAATTATATTTTGGTCCAGCTTAAAATATCAGTATGTGCTCATCAAATCCCTTTTCTCTCTTTAAATTACTCAAGAGCCCATGTTTTGACACCCTAAACTCCTGACTAGAGACACAAAAACACTACCTGATGTCCACTCCAAATAAACCGAAATCTGAAAACAGAGCCAACCTCTGCCTGTTTTACTCTGTCATACGTGCTGATATCAGCCTTGCCGTTTTCAACTTGTCAAACAGCCCCCTGAGTAGCTGTTTTAAACCAAATTGTAAATATTCCAGGAGCAGCCCGAAGGAAAGAAAAACCAATACATCTAGTTTGCAAAACCTTGCCAGCTCTTCACTATTTTCCAAGTGGGTAAGCCTGAAGATCTTTATTTTTTTCCCAGCAGGATAAATGACATAAGGACTCAAATGTGAGTCCATACATTAAAGCACTTCAGCTCTTTGCTTGTCCCTAACAAGGTGAGAAGTTCAAGGCCCCTGATATTAGCTAACAGTAATATACATGCATGTATAATCTTGTTTACATTTCCCTCCTGTTCTTCTTTCCTCTTCTTCCTTCTCTAAACCATTTCAGTGCCCATGTCTTGACATATTGAACTCCGCAGGTTAGGCTGCTTTTGATTTGTGAGGAGACTTACAATAGTTAATTACAGAGCACGGTCTTCTGTGACTCAAACATTTTGCATTTATAGGCTCTTGATATAGTCCAGAGCAAGAGGCTAACCCATATTTAATTTGTCCAACACGTTTCTGGTTAAAGTTCCATCAAATGGGTGACTGGAATCCCTCCGATTCAGCTGGAAAAGTCACTTTGAAGGAGGCGTTTATTAGCAACATTTGCCTCAGTCACAACAGGAGGCCCCGAGGGCCTGGGGAAAATCAGTGGTTGCTTATAATCGTCAAAACCAGCTATTCCCCGTAGGATAAAGTGTCAATAATAGGTTAGATATTAGTATTTGGAATTGATTTTACAGCGGGTATAAAATTAAATAAAATGAGGCCGTTTCTTTAGGCAGCAAAGGTCTGTGCTTTGAAATGCCCTGTAGCCTGACCCCCGCAGCCCCAGCCCCGGGGAGGCTGCAGCAGGGCTGGCCCCCCAGCCAGCGCCCCACAGCTGCTCCGCATCCAGCGTGATTAACATAGCTGAAGGCCCACAGCACTTAGCACAATTAAATCAACAGGCTGTAGCTCATTCCTCCAGCGTGACAGGAAAAAAGGCGCAAAACCCAGATGCCTTTGCTTTCTTCTATCTTTATGTTTGCTGGAGCGATTTTGGTGAGTGTTTAATCCTCTCTGCGGCCCAACGTTCACACGGAAATTTAATGTGCATGTGGTTTTGACTGAAAAAGTCCCGAGCCGGAATATCATTAGCTCACAAGCTTTTCAAGTGATACATTCAGTAGTTAATTCTGAGGGGTTTCAACATTAAAATGAGAAACATTTTCAGCAGTGTTATGAAGGAATGTGTTGGGCAGCCTGTAACTACAAATATTTCTCTTTTCTTGCAAATGGACGCCCTGAGAGAACACCTCTACAGAGACAGCCACAAACTTTAGCAGAACGGAACTGTCAGACCACTTCATCTCGAGGAAAAGATATTCTGCAATCTTTTACGTTATGTTACTCTTGAGGTCTTTCACAGCATTTTACTCTCTGTACTGTCCTGAATGAGGAGACAGCTTAGTTAAGAGAATCCTGCCATATTACTATAGTAAATTGATAAAGTTATTCTTTGCAGAACAGACCAAAGACCATCCTTAAAAGTCTGTGGAACACGAATGACCTTACTGAATAGCTGGATTAAACAAAAATGTGAATACATTCTCTCTCTTTAGCATCCCAGCCAGGCGTGGTAACCCAAAGTGCCTCTTGTTCAAGCCAACAATTATTATCCTTTCCTGGTTATTTCACTGTCCCTAGAAAATTTAATGGATCCTGTTCTCAAAAGCATTAATGTTGAAATGTTTCATGGAACTTAAGCTCCTCATTGACAAACACCTCTAAAATTTAGCCTAAGCTTAAGTCCTGAAATGCTATAGGCACTTAGGAGCCGAAGTCTCGGTGAAACCCTGATACTCACAACTCCTTTCTGAAAACAGACTAGCTCATAAATCACTGAACATTTTGTCCAGAAAAAGAGCTACATTTTTTCCGCGTTCCCATCAGGTACAAATCCACTAGTCCAACTGGACTTATTCCCAGCAATATCAGGTCTAAATTTCACCAACTCTATGTAAAACCTTGAACGTATAAAACTTATTTTCAATCCTGTCTTTTTCTTTTGAGGTAGTTGTGTGGATTTTCTTTTTTTTAATTTTATCTCCCATCTTTATTCCCTTCTCTTTTTGCCTCCTTTATACTCTCCTTTTACATTCCTCTACTTTGTCAGCGTTTCTAACTCCATTCGGTGCTTCTTCATTACCCCTTTTTCGTAAGACTTCAAAAAATAATTTTCAAGCATGCTAAAATGAGGAAAGTAAGGCTGAGTCTCATGATGAACACAGTATTTTGAAAGAAATCAGACTGTATCTAGAAAAGGTTGCAGGTGACTTTTTTTTTCTTTCAAAAAAAAAGGTTTCCTGTTTTACCAGTCTCAAAAGGCCCCCTGGCTCTGAAGACGGAGACCATAGTGCTCTTGATGGAGAAGGTATAAAGTGCATGGCCTTAGTGAAGAATATATATAAGATCATCAAATATTTGTTCTGTCCACACCAAAATGTAATAGCCACAAAATTTCTTCTAAACCAGTCACTGCATTGCCTTTTTCTCAAGGGAATCAAAGAAACATACGCATACAGGAGGTGTTTAAATAGATGTTAACAGAATATCAGGGTTACTGATAGGGGCCTGTGAGCGCCACATGCCAGTGTGATGTTCTTGATGTTTGACAGCCCTGCATCAGCCCATCACCCAGCTTTGTCCTCAGCTCTCACACAGGAGGTGGTTGGATCCAACCAAGAGTGGAGGAAAGCTGAGAACTATTTTTCGTCTTTATTTGAGAGTCCCAGCGATAAGAATGCTAATACAAAGTCTTTGTCATCCATCACTACTTCACAGACCTTGATGTGGCCTTTCTTCATGCACTGTGCTTGCGTAAGGAACAAGTGTGTCCTGTACTTTCTCCGCTTCTGAGTTGCAAACCAATTGTTAAATCCTTGTGGCAAATGTGTTCTTATTCATTAGTGGGGACTGTTCTCAGTCTGTTGACACCTTATGTAGATCTTATATTCACCCTCCTCTTCCCTAAGCTGTCATTGGACTATGAATCTCAGAGCTGGGGGGACCCTGGTAAGTTTTTTTCACAAACTTTGAGAAAACAGTGCTGTCGTAAATACACAGCTGACTCCAGTGCTACAATGCTCAGCTGGGATGAGAGCTGGAAGTAAAAAATAGTTAGTTTCACAATTATGATGCAAGTATCCTTCTCCTACCGTACACAGAAAGCAACAAAAATTTGTCCCAACTTGCTCCCTCGCTCTCCATTATCAGCACATGTCCTCTACATCACAGAAAAAGAGACAGCCCTTATGGGACCACGATTTGATTTGCATCATCACATAACCAATACATTAAATAGTTATTGGAGATTATTTTTGCCGTGTCCTTGGTGCAGTGCTTTCTGAGGAAGCGTGCACAAAACACACATCTGGTCTATTAAGCTATGGAAACGTTGTGTGAACCATATGGTAAGGATTGATGAAAAAAGAGACCAGTGAAATCTTCAAACCGAAATACCTTTGCCAGAGTTGGGGGTCTGATTCTGGTAATAGCCAGTACCAAGCTGGGATAATGTAATTAAAAATGTGTGACGTTACACGGGTCCAAACCTAGCGGGAGATTCCAGTCTGAAACCTAACAGTCCACATGAAAGGCTGAACTTCATTAGGTGAAGCTTCTAACAATCATATGACACTTCTAAAAAAATAACTTACCAATACAACCCATCACAGTGGGAAACTGTGTAAGTTTCCATGTCTCTCTTTTAAAAGAGGAACAATTTAAACAGATTTTGCCACTCCTAGGAAACAAGGCTGCTAGGTTTCTACCTGGGATTAGGATGTCTGACTAACAAATCTTTGAAAAAACCTTTTATTTTCATAAATATCTTTGAAGTATTGCTTTGTAGTCCATTTCACACTTAAGTATCTCTAAATATGACACAAATCATTTTTAAAGTAAGTTACTAATCTAGCTAGTTATATTAAAATAGCTTGCAGTATTTTGGCTGTTTGGATTTGTGCTGAAGGAGATAAACCAGTAACAACTTCTGATTATATAAAATCAGTGTCTTAGGATGGCTTCAAAACTGTTATTTTAGATCATCAATGCCAAGACTAAGGCAGACCTTTTCAAGTTTTCAGTTTGATTTCATATATATGATTATTTTACTTTTATTTTTTTAAATAGGAGCAGGTAGCAGTGCTGGGTTCTGGTATTAATTACAGATGGAAACAGAAAACCTGAACTAAACCTGGTAGCATTTTAAGAATCCAGCCATTGTGAATTCATCTGGAATTCATTGGGCTACCCCTGGCTGTAATGAATTCATGCTGTATTAGTAGTAACATCACATGTACACTAATAGACGTTCTACTGAGATCAGTATTATTTAATTGACTCAAAGGATTAGTTTAAGATCAATTTTCTTTTAACTATATTTTTAACATAGCTTCCTACTGAAGCACGGCTTCCCACAAGACAAAAAGAAGACATCAGAAGAAAAACATGCATAAGAAAACACACAGAATCTGACATTTTTTTGTCCTTAGGAAAGACAGAGAAAGCATTAGAATCATATAGTCTAACCCCCACGTAAACAAATACATGATGTTTATTTATAAAATGATCTTGTCTGTGAGAAACAAAATATTCAACTGTACAAAAATGAACATATGCAGATTCAAGAGAGGTATTAAGATGCCATCTAAGTAAAAATGACCTATCTTACTTAAACTGAAAAAAAACAATGCAAACAATCTGTTTGTCCAGAAGTACTGAGCAGTATTACCTGCGCATTTCGCTTTTCAGGCATGCTAAATAGGAGAACGCAAACAACATGAGAAGATTTCATTGGTACCAACTGCATACCTGGGATATGGTAAGTAATGGAAGAACAACAGATTGGATACTTTGGGTTGGAAAGGGAAGATGTTCTTAACCGTCTGCTGTCTTGCGAACTGTACCAGAAACACCAACGTTGACTAGTGTTACCCCTTTTCAACTTAGCTCCTCTTCACCAATAAGTTTAAATTTCCTTCCTGTATTTCCTATAATCAATCAGCACTCCTAAGACTGACGAGAAAAAATACAGGTCTTCCTGAGTATACTGGTTCGGCATCAATGAATAAAGTATAAAAAGTAAAAATAAAGAACTGGTAAGCTCACTGCTTCTCATGTTTTTACGCCAACCTCAGTAATGTCATAAGTCAATGCTATGCCAAAGGAACGGTGAAATGCAACTACAGACAAGGAAACAAACGCGTCTAAAAAGAGGCATTGCCTCCTAACCAGCCAACTAACTGAATGTGCAGGTAGACAATTAAAAGCATATCACTGAGAATTTTGTTGAAAAAAATCTTGCAATTCTAACTCCTATTTCTGCCTACCTCCTCTAGAGATCCTGGAGGGGGGGGCGGTGGGGAAAGGCACGCCTGTTTTGCCTGTACTTTGAAGATAGCCTGGCTTTCTTCATTTTTTCTTTAAAGACAGCAAGCACTGCAGGGACGTGGAGGGGGGAAAAGAGATAAATCGGGGATACCTGGTTCGGACAATTCTACTTTTCTCCAATAGTGTGTTCCACCTATGGACAGCAAGTCTTAGAAATCATCAACATTCCTTATGTCAAACAGCTGCACTTTCTTACCCTTTTATTTCAGATTATCTTCCTCCCTGATCCTATCAATCAGTACCAGAAGCAGAGTTAGGGCTGTGGTCATAAGATAAATAGTTTGAAGACCTAAATCAGAATTTAGAAGAGCTGCTTTCCTAGGAAACAAGATTTACACATCCATGTATTGTGTGTGTATTCATCTGTTCGAGCCATCCCTCTCAATAGCTTTAAAGCTCTGCCAGCCCCCTCTAAACAGATTTATCGAAACAGTAGAAGTCTCAAAAGATGTTAAATTTCTACAGTTTTCAGGAATGGGGAGAAAACTTATTAATGCCCATGTGGGAAAGGAATGAGGTCTCTCGGTCCTTAGCAGACATCAGATAATTCACACAGGAAAGTATTACGAATGTCCTAAATGCAGAAAAAGGTTGAACAAGGTTTGCAGCTTAGCAGACCTCAGTGAATCTATTTCCAAGCCATTCTCTTTGTCCTGTGGATTTTCTAGAATCCTCTTAAATTCCACATGTCTTATTTCTCTTTCCTTTTCTCTGTCCAAATTATCTGCCAATGCTTCCAAGAACGCAGCTCTTACTACTTCGGTATCTTTCACGGTGACTTTAATTTTAATAATCATAGGGTACGTCAACATACAGCAACTTAAAATTTCCCACTACGCTAATTCAACAACAGCTTTTGTTCCTGTAGGTCACTATTGCTGTAAAGTTATGTTTGTGCGGAACCTTTAATCAGCTTCCAAACTCAAATAAACATATTCAGGCAATTTGTGCCTACAGGACATGCGGCCTACCTGAAAAACAATACTGAAAGTGAAATGGACAGAAACAGGACAAACAGGAGGAAACATGCACAGACAGTCAGAAGGAGAAGAGGCAAATGTGATCCCAGGCTTGTCTCTACCCTCTTCAGAAATACGACAGCAGAAAACCTCTTTTTTGGGTTTTTTTTTGTTTGTTTGTTTTCCAAGTTAGTTATCTGATGGAGGTGATACTTTGTAGTAATCTCTTTTTCACTTGCTGTTACTTCACATACCAAGGTGTCAGAATCTCAATATGTATTCTGCATTCCTCAGTGCTTGTCTCAATAAATATTCGCAACTATCTTTCTGTTGTGGTCCAAACTGTACTCTGGGCTGCAGTGCATGACCAGGAAGTTCCACTCCCTCAGTGGCATCGTTATGAAATTGCTTGCATTTAAGGGAAGTATCACAGCAACAAATGGCGTGGCTCTACACTAATCATCTACTACAGTTCTGCATACAGGAATCTGCTAAAAAGCTCAACAGGGAGGTCTGCCAAGTGTCCCCTGGGACAGCCTTTGTGTAAAAAGGGGTACTTTGGAAGTTAATTAGAGACAATCTGGTTTTCATACTGAGTTTAAAAAAGCCAATTAGAGTCAATGGGAATTCAGACAATTCTCATCCAGATCTGTTTGATATGGTTACTGTTATAATCCAGTTTTTCATAGCAAAGCAGCAAAATGGACATTAAAAGTGACTGAACAGTGAAAGAATCCCGCTTGCTGGAATTCAATTTTCTTACAGCAAACTTATCCCTTGTGTAAGAGCTGTGAAGGCACTGGGGATTAATTAAACAGCGTAAGAAAGATATACTGAACATATGGACACAACAGAACTATAGAATTTGCTAACATTTACCAAGCACATCATTCACACAGTGAAAGGAGACCTCCTTTGTGGAGCACGCTGCCTCACAGCACATGTGAAAAACCCTCGGACACTGCCTTCCTCAAGCACACCCAACAGTGAGGGAACAGCAACAGTCTCCCTTTGAAGACAAATACACGCGCTCAGGAGGTTCACAACTGAACTAGAAGGGGCAGAAATTATGCAGCGGCCATAAACCAAACGACATAACCAGGTTTCCAAATGGTACAGCACTCTGATTGCAAGAGAAGGGCTACGCTGCCCAGTAGAGAGACGTGAAGAGATCCTTCAACTGGGTCTAACACATTCCTGTGCTTTAGCAAAAGGTCATGCAGTACTATCACCGCCGAACCCCAGCTGCAACTGGATCCAGAACAGATCCCCAAGCCTATGTTATGCAAGGAGAAGAGGTCGTGCATACTGTGGGCAGCTAGGATGGGGCTAGGAGTAAGACTTGAGTAACACTGGCAGGAAGCGGGACTGGACCAAGGGTAGGGCTGAGCTGGGACCACCTGACACTACAGACACCTTGCACTTGATGGACTTGCAATCCATCCATTAAAACTTTTCAAAAGATACACATCTCAAAAAGCGTGCTTTAACTTAACTTCATGTAGATCAGAAGTTAAGGGTACCTTACAAAGAACTTCCTACAGAACAAGAATACAGCTTTTTATCCTGGTTAGCGTATCTGGATAAATCCAGACATTTGTACAGACTTTTGTATTACAAGTTCATAATCTTCTGATTCTCCCCACTCCCTCCTTGATGATGTAGCTCCTTGATAGACAAGACCTCCTGTAACTTTTCACAGGACATATAAGAACAAACTCAGACTACTGATTATGTCTGCGCATTATAATACTGTACTTTGCTTCGACTGCACTCTTGAGCCCAGAATCCTACACTTCAGTTGTGTGACCTCTGTTTTAATAATATCGACATCAAACGCTCCCTGCAGGGTTCTAGAAATACCAGCATCTAGCTGGTAATACTAGCATTTACTAGACAGTTCCGACCTCCCTCGAACACTCATGGAATAAGTGGGTTTTCATAACTGTCAGTTTTAACCGTTTCTATCAAATGCAGACCCAAAATACTGCTAATCATGATTTAACTTACAACTTTAGTCTTTAGCTAGCAATGGCAAGATCAGCTGGTGCTTTAATGCAAGCGGCACATGATGCCACCTATCACATTCCAATGTGCAAATAAACGCTCAGTGGATATGAATTTTTGTAATTTTAGGGAAACACATGAGTATTTTCCGTAAAACTGCCACTTCAAAAGTGCTAATTTCATGTAAATATGGATTAAAAAAATTAATTTTAGCAACCTAGAATTTACAGAATATGTAGCAATGAAATGAACACTGTGGCCTGCCTGTATAAGGGAAGAATCAAGAGTTGAAGACATTCAATATGGGACATCATTCAGAATGGCACATGAAACAATATTTTTTCACAAAACAGTGTTTGTACTGCACCAAAATATTTTTTACAGTTAATTTAAAAACAGTAACTCGCAGAGAATTAAACAGTTAGACTCTTACCCTTGTGCATGTACATAATTTCCTTAACATTCATTATGGCAAGGGATGTTTCAGCCTCAGCACTTACTCTGTAAGACTGTGCTCTGCATTAATAGAAACTAAGCTTAGGGCTCTTCCTATCTGAATGCCTCTATTCCTGTTCCCCCTTTCAGCATTAATAGCCAAATCAATTTCCCAATGAGCTGATCTCCTCTAGGATAAAATACATTGAGACCAGCTGAACATAAAGGGGGAAGAAAAAACTCTTCTCTATAGGAAATACATAATGCAGCTTTTATAGCATTCACTGTAAACAAGCAGGCCGATGTGCTAGGCTTGTTTACTGAGAAAAAGCTGCCGTTTCAATCATTTGTAAACGGAAACTATATAAGCATCAGAATAATTTATTGAAAAATAAATACATTTACTAAAACATCCAGTTTGGATAACTTGTTAAAAAGTAAGAGAAGTATCATGTTTCAAATATCCTCGATTTTTGTTGCTTCTTGTGAGTTACTGAGAGACATCTGGCTTCATAGGTATTGTGCCAAAGCCTGTTCCCATTTACATGAATGTAAACATGGTGTAACTACACCGCTTTCATTGTTCAGCTGAGCTTGCCTTGCTGAATGTTCCCACAGGGGAGAAATGAGATATTAAGCATCATTCCTGAAGGTATTCTGATGTGCTTTTTGTCATGTCGTGACTAGAGCTGAAGGCTTTCACTCCTTCACAATCACATGCGATGTTATATCGGCTGTGTTAACTTACCCAAGTGTTCAGGAGAAAGGAGAGACCTGGAGACAGAAGACGGTTAAGCCCAATACCCGACTATCACACACCCAGTCACATACTCCATTATACAACCAGTTAGGATTCCTGCACTAGAGACATCAGAAATGTGAGGAGCTCTGTTCGGTGTTTTGTTTTCTTGGACAGAAGCAAAGAAAGATGTCTTCACTTTACAAAGAAGCCAAACTTTGATGCTGACCTTCCCATCACCAGGTGCTGAAAGCAGCAGAACCACTGTGCTGTCACTGACAGAGAAGAGGTCACTGAGCCTATCTCTGAAGAAAAAGGTAAAACAGATGCATCTGGCAGGCTTAACTATCTTGCGGATCCCTGAGGTTTCCCCTATTCTGCCAAACTTCATGAGAAAATGAAGAGACTCCAAGTCCATCTGTGACATGTAGGAGATGGCTGGGGCTGTGAACTCTTTAATACTGCCAAGAGACAAAGGCGATGGCTTAGTCCCAGAGCCTTTGTGCCCAAAGCCCGAAAGATACCTATGGCGCACAATGTCCAAAGAAAGAAACTGCAATGCTCGTAAAGAAGAGAAGACACAAAATTAAAAAGACCCAACTGATCTACCAGGATTTTGAGGCTTCCTCTGTAGAGAAAAAACTGTTCGGTAAAGCTCTTTATCCAGAGCATTACTGTAACATTTTCATTCATGGTCTGAATGATAAGGCAGGGCAAACCCTCAACAAGTTTGCTGGTGATACTGAACTGGGAAGAGTGGCTGATGCACCAGAAAGCCGTGCTGCAATCCAGAGGGACCCTCAACAAGCCAGAGAAATGGGCTGACAGGAACCTCATGAAGTTCAACAAAGCGATGTGCGCAAGGCTCCTGCTCCTGTGGAAGAAGAAAATAACCCCCATGCACCAGAACATGCTGGGGGCCAAGCAGCTAGAAAGCAGCTTTGCAGAAAAACATCTGGACACCAGGTTGCACATGAGGCAGCAATGTGCCCTTGCCACAAAGAAGGCTAACGGTATCCTGGTCTGCACTAGTAAGAGTGTTGCAGGAAGTTGAAGGAGATGATCCTTCACCTCTACTCAGCACTGGTGAGGCCACATCTGGAGTACTGTGTCCAGCTCTGAGCTCCCTGGTACAAGAGAGACATGGAGCTACTGGAGAGAGTCCAGCGAAAGGCCACTAAGATGATTACGGGACTAGAGCATCTCTTCTATGAGGAAAGGCAGAGAGAGCTTGGACTGCGTAGCCTAGAGAAGATCTCCATCCTTGGAGATACTCAAAAGCCTTCTGGACGTGGTCTTAGGAAATCTGCTTTAGGCGAGCCTGCTTGAGCAGGAGGATTGGACAAGATGACCTCCAGAGGTCCCTTCCAACCTCAACCATCCTGTGGTTCTGTACCTACTTCAAAATGCTAGAAATTACATATGTTATGAATAAATACATGTTCAATTACATGTGTAACCTTTTCACTTCTATTACCTGAAAAAAGCTTCACAGAAAAAAAGAAACCAAATTGACCGGAGCAAGTATATGTATATATTTATATATACAAAACTGTGTCGGAGATAGAATAATAAAAAAAACATATAACACAATAAATACAAATGAGGAATATTTGAAACTTGACTTACTTGTGACTATTTCACTGCCACACACCATGTAAATTTACGCCTTTCCTGTCTTCTTACATCATTCAGAACTTTGTTTTTCATTTTCCTCAGACATAGACAGATTTGGATGATTTATAAAATCTGACAGCAAGCTGTTGCCAATTTTAGTATATACATGATTTAGACCTGTTTTTAGTTTAATTGACATTTTGCTTATTTAAAACACAAAAATCGGCCACCGAGGAAAAAACACTCACTTTTAACAGGATCATGGAAATATTAGCAACAGCAGCCCATAAATCACTAAAAATGATCTTTAGATTCCCAGAGAATGAACAGTCAGTGTGTCAAATAGAATGGAGGTTTGATGGGGAAAGAACATGTATTTCTGGGAACAATTACTTTGCTTCACAAAACCGAGTCTGGTTGTAAAAGGCAGTCCTGTTCTAACATAAGCATGGTTTCTAGTGTTCTACTTAATAATACGGTAAACCAAATATAAGAAAATTAATTCTCAATCATGCAAATGAGCAACAGCACCTTTATCAAATAGAAGAAAAGATTGGCTCCACAAAATCTCACCTTAATGCTGTTAAAGATACTGGTAATTCCACACCACAAATCTCATGAGGAAATAAGGGAGACGTGCAGTTCTAATGCCACACTCCCGGACCACGTCCTTGTCCTCCGTCAGGACAACGACAACAGGGCTGCAACCAGAAAAAGGGGGGAAAAGGGTCATGACAGGGTTAAGCAGGGACTGATACTGCCTGTTTTAAAGAATACCAAGAGTTATTTAACACAATAGAAATACTCTGTCTAAAGCTGAGGTTGCACTAGATAGGTCAGTATTTTGTTTCAGACCAATACATACTAGGCCAATTATATCTGGCCATAGTAACTTGTGGTCATTATTCCTTAACACATGGGTCAGGAGCTGTTTGCGAATTAGAACTTAATCAAGTTTTCCAAAATGCTTTAAAATCACATCAAGAATGGAACTGCGAAGCTGAAAAGTGTGTCACTGCCTTCCCAGAAGGTCTACAAGGCAAGCATTGTCATCTGCTCACAAACACAAGTTATCCCCCTGTCACAGTATCTCAGACATGAGCTGCTCTGTACCTAGTAAAGTAGGTACAGTTGATTTTTATGAGCTTTTAACACATTGAAAGATGGCTAAATCAGGTTTAATCACAATTCATCATCTCAAGAAATGAGGGCCTTTTTTCAGCATCTAAATTGTTTACCTAAATCTTCAGGAAGTCTCAAAATACTGCGCAGCTGGTAGTTTCTCATTTGTGATTTCTCCATACAAATTTAAAGGCCAATCATTTCCCAGTTCTGGTTGCGCTCAGCAGCTGTAAAATTCAGTTTATACTAACTACACATACCAGAACAACTCTCTCCAGAAGAGATGGCTGACCACCAGTGCCCAAACATCACAGAACCTTTTACAAACCTGTTATCTATGGTACCATGACTACCGCAACCCTACCTTGAAGTAGGTGAAATTGAAGAATGGGGTCAGGGGTAAAAAAGAGGTAACATGACACAGCAAGTCAGGGGTAAATGAGAATGGGAGAGTAAACCCTGTGTTTCCTGAGCTCTAGTTTCTTGCTTACTCCCAAGAATGCACCCACATGGAGGTCACCTCTGTCAAACTATTTTTGTTACTGCATGTTTTAAGGTGTTACGCAAAGCTTTTGTTTACAACACTTACCCACCATTAGATCATGCCCTTTGGCTCTACAGCATCCTGTTTAATGCCGCAGGATATCTATGTAACTTGTCTGCTACTGCTTCTTTCCTCTGCGTTTCTGTTTAAGTCTAGGTCCAGTTTTGTTACTACCAGCGTTTTTTTCATATTTTTCATGAAATATCAGTGCAGCTGTCACTGGAGATGGAGTAATCATGTGCATGTCCTCTACTGTCTGCAGAGAACTTAGGTAGATTCTTTTTCCCCTCTTTATGAGTAACAGCGCCATTTGCTTGGTAAATACAATGCAAAATTGGCAAGAGTAATGTGTAAAAACCTGCGGATCAGCACCTATTATTATCATTTCTAAATCCACACGCAACCTGGTTGACCATAATGTGCCCAAGGACGGAGCAAGGTTAAGGCTGCTACAGAGATGAAATCTAAACATCATCAGTGTAATGTAAAACGCGTGTGTGGCAGTAACTGGAGACAGCCATTCACAGTGAGATAAAGCTTTAGGCAGAGAGAGTTCAGCAATCTGGTCATGCTGTTGAGTGGAAAGAGCTACACGCGACTTCAGGCGTGTTGAACGGAACACAAAAAGACGCAGGGCATTTTACCTAGCAAATCAGCATGGGCAGCAAGCAGATATGGTGAATCAGCCTGCAACACTTTAGGAGATTATTTAGGTAATAACAACAGGAGACGTGTACCCCTAAAGCTTACGATGATCACTAGGACAGCATGTCTTCATTATCATTTCCCACTAATATAGTTTTGTGTTTTTTTAACATTGTTTACAATGAAAATATGGTATAAACAAATGCATCAGTCATTAAAAAGAAATATTAGAAGAGATTTTCTGACATGAATTTAATACAGAGCAGATGATCTCAGTAATTTTTGATTTTACTAGTACTAAAGAGCTTGTGCGAAGTGAAATGATATGGAAAATAAAGTATGTGAAACACAAAATAACTTGGCAGCTGGACTGTGGTTCTGGACTCTCTTTGCCAGGCCTGACCATTAAAACTCCATCTCTTCCTTTTCCCTTCTGTCTTCGAACAGATTTTTCAATTCCCTCTTGTTCTGTGGCACAGCTTTAACAGATGGGATAAAGAATGTTGCCAGCCAAACTAGCCTAAAGCTTTACGACAAGAACACTTCCCTGGGCATGGGAGATGAGGGTTTGGATATCTTCTGGATGCAGAAGTTATTGAACCTCAATCTTCTCAATGCTAGATGACTATTCTCATATCATAGTATTAAATAAGTGAGTGTGGGCATCATCACCGTCACATCTCCACAAAACAAACAAACAAACAAAAAGTAGAACCTCTCTGTTCCTTAAAATAAAAGAATGGCTGCAAGCAAGGCATCTCCGAGGTAAAAGCTGCAGAAATGCAATGCACCTAAGCTTGCAGGACTTGTAAATCCGTTGTTGGAAACTTCTATCGAAACCAAGCAGCCCAGGTTCATACAAAGTCCCTGGCAAGCAAGGATGGAAATGAAACAGTGCTGACTCCCAACTGCAGCAGCCACAAGGGACAGTGTCACCTTGCAAAACATCATACAGCCACGCTGCACGGTCCCTGCAAAAAGCTTGTAACAAAAAAAGAAACCCCAGGCCAGTATGTAGCTTAAACAAGGAGCACAGCAAAGCAATGATGCCACCCCTCGATGTAACCGGGTAATCAGTTATTACCCAGTGATTTCTTCTCATCAAGCAGAAGGTCTGTGTAACCTTTCTCTCCCTTCTTAACAGATTATATTGCATTTCTGCAAAAACTGCAGTAACACTGCATTTAAATAAAAATATGTATTTATATTTATGATATTTTTTTGCTCTCTCTGACAAATGTCAGATCATTGCTTAGGTTGCCATGCCACATCCATGGACTCCTTCATCAACATCTTTAAAGGCTTAAAGAAACTTACCAGATCAAAGACGTGGCAAATCATTCAGCTAACACAAATGAAGTACAACTTTGCTTTAGCTCAAAGACTTTTCTTGTGTAGCAAGAGTGACTTGAACTTTAGAGTAAATATCTACCTGTCCGCTGTCAGACTGCAACCAAGGAACAGCTTACCTTGAGCAATAATGCAATGTTTTCACTCAAATCAGGTTTCAAGGAAGGGAGACCGTAAGGAACAATTAGCGTCAAACTGCTACTCACATTACCAAGCCATCTGGTTTCCATTTTTACACTCCTAGCAACATCAGATCATGAGGTTTGGATGAGGCCATCCATTGTGCAGGAGATGCAGATAACTAGCGTGACCTTTCAAATATTGTTCCACTCTTCTCTAGTTTTTCTCCTAAAAATTTTGACAGTGCTGACTAACACAAGAAGTAGCGATTTTATTAAAAAAAAAAAAAAGAAAATTTTACTAGGAAATCCTTTCTTCACTTGTTTTCCTAGCTACTTTGAAAATGGTCCCACTGTTTGCCACTAAGTGATTTTTTAAATTCTAAGAAACACTTAAGTACTTATTTATTACTTGATGAGTGTCATTAAAGAATAATTAAGTAGGACATTTCACCTTCTGTGTGACCTGGGAGATGGAGAGAGAGGAGCTTCTTTACACCTAAAGATGAATTGTATAGGCTTCGTTTTGTACCCGATACTTCCCATACCTAGTTCAATGCTGTTCTTGTGCAAAGACATCTTCTTTAATTGCTTTTAAGCTATCGGGGTTAGTAAACAAATACTGCCCTGATTCAGATAAAGGTATTTTTAACAATCCATGTCACTCCCGGGCTGCTTATGTTTCTTGTGCTATTAACCAGCAGAACAGACGAGTTCTGATGAAGACATCCCAGAAAGTTTAGAAGTCAGGCATTTGCCTCCATGCTAGAGGATTACACTTCCCAAGGTAGCAATGTGCAGCGAGAGAGGCAGCTAGTGAGGTGGAGAACAGGTCAGGGTACAGTCCCAGCACATGTGGCCTGGGTGCCTCATAAAATATTTCATCTCATCTCACTGTCGTGACACATTGATGGCCATTTGTTCTTTCTCAAAACACGTGAAAAAGGATATTTTTCTTGAAATAAATTATGTTCTTTAAAGAATTCCTCCTTTCATATGGGACTAGATATCTTATCCTATATCCATATATCCTATATCCTTTACCATTTTCTTAAACTGTCCAATAGTTGGGAGAAAGAATATGAATATTTTGCACACCTATTTTCAGTAATGATTATCCTTCTGACAACAGGGTACCTAACTTGCCTGGGGATCTAACTGTAGAATAAAAAATAATGCATAAACACTCTAATTTTCAAGAGGAAAGGAATGAGCCATATTTTTGCTTCAAATATTTCTAATGCTAATAATATGCTTTTCACAATATATTGACCTCTTCAGTCATCATAATTCTTAGGCATTATATAATCTGTATTGTATTCCTTGCAACACAATTAATTAAACAATTCCATCATGGTCATACATCAGAAGTGACACAATTAGAAAGTAATCACAAAATAACAATTGTCATCTAACATGTTGTAATCATACAACAGGATCCTATCAAAAGTCCTTATGGTACCATCAAGGTGTATTTACTTTGCTACCAATCTTCTAGACCCTTTTGCTCCTCGGTATCTGATGGCCCATTTACAGTCTAAGTCTCTGCCGATAAGTCTGTTCTAGTGTTCTTTAGAAGAGCTGTTTTGAATGTAAAGCTAAACTGCCGTATACTGGCTTAGTAAGTCTAAACTACCTGAGAACTCCTTAGTTTTCCATTAATTTATTATTATGAAAACTTCAGAAGTGACAGGAGCTAACATGAACTGGATTAACATTCACCTTTCAAATTATCAACCTTTGGGTTGGGGATTAAGTAGTAAAGGGGATTAAGTTGTGAAGAGCTGGATTCAGTGGATTTCACATTACCTGTTATCACTGTAACATGACATCATCAAGCACTATGAAGTTCTCAAGGCACGGAAAGCTCATTCACATCCTGTTCTTTCTGATACTGAAACAGGACTCCTGTCTTCATTTGAAACCTTTAAAAAAATTGTTCATCAGTTAAATTGCCTTTAGTGCAACAGCAACCAAAGGTAAACATCAAAACTGGGCATCGAGTTAAGTATTTCCTTCACTCGGAAACAATGTTTTAAAAACTAGCAAAAGAAATGCATCTAAAACTAGAAGTTTAAACTAAAGTACCCAACAGCAAATGAACTCGCTGCCATTCAAAACTAAATTGAAAGGATGCAGATAATATATGTGCCTGGTGCCATCTCCTGGTAGTTTAGAGGTAAAACCATCACAAATATCTTAAATTTTCCTACATATCCTTTAGAAAAATTTCAGGTCTTCGGGGAAGGGGGAAGAAGACAAAAGAGAGAGAGAGAAGGAGAACTGAATGTTGTTCCATGGAATTAGCTTTCAAAACTCTCAAAATGCACAAAAAGTTATTTCACTGTACATGGGGGCGGTATCTGGATGTAGCCTTCAAGCTAAATGGTGTTCTTACACTGACTTAAAAAAGGAAACACCACATCTCTTTCATTTTCTAGACGAAATAAGTAGTCACCTAAGTAAGCCTAATTTCAAAATACATTCAGTACCACTGATAACATTTAAAATGAAAATTAATTTTAGAAAATTCTACACGGCATTCAAACAAAATGAGGAAGTCCCTTTGAGAAGTCTAATCATCGTATTAGAAGTTATAGTGCAGTTTATTGCCCATACTGACTCATTTTAAAATCAATTTATTTTAATTAATACTTAAAATTCAAGACAATCTTTGCCAGTTGCACCACTCTTTCGTTGCTGTTGATGAAAGAATACAGTATTGCTATTTGAAATAATATCTCACGGTTTATGTTTTAAAACATAGTGTTAGCCCACTTGAAAAGAAATGTTACAGTATTTTACAGCTCACATGAGGTACCTGTACTCATCCTGCAAACTTTAATGCTACAAAGACGGTCGAAAACAAAATTATCCAACAACAAAAACAAAAAAGAAAACAAAATGAGCTTGGTAATAAAACGCCTGTCAAAAAGTGCAGATTTTTACATTAATTCTGGTGTTAATTCCAGATTAAAATAAATCACCAAATGAATCCTGGCTGAGAGCCATGAAGACACAATGGAAAGTAGTAAAGAAGCTCACACACAGCAAAGTGATTTAAAGGTAGCAAAATGATTTAAAGGTTTTGAAGATTTAAAAACAATTCTTAGATAAAGGAACAGCGATGGTACTTGGCTGTGCTGGTGCTCTGTGGCTGTGTCCATGAAAATCTTTTCCTGGGAACCACCCAACTGTCACACCTTCTGATAGCACACAAACTAAACAGCTGACAAAAGTTTCACCAAAAATCATGGAAACTCAGCCAACTGAGAACTGCCTCACCCAGCACGTGATCTACAAATTCCACAAGATGAGCTGAGGAAAAGAGGGAGCAAAGTCTAACCTGCAGAACAAGAATGAGCTCAACATCTGCCATGAATTCTGAGTGCTGGCAACTACAGGGATGGGCGGCATCCACAAACCCTAAGAATCAAATGAATGAATCTATGAATCAAAGCAACGCACAGAAAACAGGAGAGAAGGCGGCAAAAGGGCTAGCTATTTCTGTGGGCTTCTAAGTACAGAATCTCCTTATAAAGTGTGGGAAGAAATGACTCAAAAGAGCTTGAGATCTCCCAGTAAAGGCGAAGCACTAAGGCTCTGCTGGCTAGAGTAAGACTTCCTTTCTCTGCACAGGAAAAACTGGTTTTACTGAGGCTTAATATGAAAATTTGTTAATGTGATATGAGGGCTTTTGTAGCAAACAGAACTTTCATTTTATTATTTTGCTATGCTGGAAGGAGACACCTATCCACATCATCCTGAGGGGGAAAACAAAGAAAAAAAAATAAAAAATGAGCTCTACAAGTGGATTATGTTTTCTAGTCTCCTGAATGACTATGGGAATGTGACCTGGGTTGCCTTAAAAAAAGTGAAGGCGTAACAGTGATTTGGACTGTCCCAGGTACATTGACAATTGCCATGGGGAAGCAATCATTAAATGTTGCAGAAAAGCCAAGCTAAATAGGGGACATTTCCTTCCACAGAATGAAAAAAATTCTGTCATAACATCGAGCTGTAATTGAGAAACAGAGCAATGACTACAGAATCGTAAGAGGCCTAAATTAAATACAACTGGGATTTCACATTCCTTATGAAAATTAGGGTATTAGCATGAGATAATTAAAGCAAGGATAGCCAGCTCATGGTGTGCCAGAACATATAACTCAGCCTGTCATCTTCGTTCCTGAGAGTCCCTCGGAGTTGGTCAGGAAGCAGGCTGTCAGCCACACAAATCATTCGCTAACCCACGGCAGTCTCCCTGCTGTTCTCCCTCGCAAGAGCCCCGCAGCCTTCCTCCTGTCGTGTAGCTGGACGTGCCCAAAACACAGACTATAGGCATCATCATCGCAAGGAGCATGCCCGTTGAGTGACATGACAAAAGGACTTACGTACATATGTCTCCATCATGCCTGACTGGGCTATGGTCAAGCGGTGACTGCAGATTAGTTACGTGACAGATACACACATACTCCCTTTGTGCCTGGGGGATACTGGATTGACCTGGCAGAGAAGCTGGGTGACACCAGCCTAAACGAAGGGAAGAAAATGAAGACAAGGGTTGTGGAGCTTAGGACTTCCAACAGAGAAACAAAGATGAGTTAATTGGAGAATGTGAAGGGAAGAGCAGCAAACACACATTGTCAAATAACTACACCTTCACGCAAGTGAATTATTGGTGGAGAGGAACATCTTAATGACATGAGAAGAAAAAGACAGGTGAAGAGGAACATTCTAGTAGAAGAAATACAATGGTTAAGAACAGACACTACTTCATGGACTTAAAAAGACTGAACTCTTCAAAACTAATGAATCAGCCATGGAAAAATAATGTTTTAAAAGACAAAAGGAAATATTAGGAGCTTTGTACCACAAAAGAAATCCAGAAGTATTGAAATTATGCAGCTCTTACCATTAGATTACATTACAGCATATATAAGAAATGCAAAGAAAAGTAGTGACACATTGTAAAAAGGAAATGTATCTCCCTAAAGAGAGAAAAAATTAACATTCCAAAATGCAAAGAGTTTTGAGTTTGGGTTTTTTTGAGGGGAGGACATCAGGGCAGAAATCAGTGTTACCTGCAATACAGAACTGGGGATAGAGAAGTGATCCAAGACTCTGTGAAATACCGGGTGCCAGGTTCACTGAAGGAAATTTAAAGAGTTTTAACAGAGGTACTGGGGATCACCACCACCCCTCAACACCTCCCAGATGAATCTTGGGAGAAATAAAGAAGATGCAATTAAGTCTGTTGTTGATAAGCATATCTGCCCGGTCATATCAACGACAGCTTTTCAAGCCATCTATACTGAAATACAGTGAAATGAATTTGGTAAACCAAGAAGCATTTGGATTTTTTTCTTCCATTTGGTTTTAAGAGTAAAACAGCTGGAGGATAAACATGTAAGTATTAATCATAAGCTCTACTATTCTTGCCTGGCCTCATGCAACAGGACTTTCAAGCTCTTATATTTATCACAAAAACAAGCAGCTCTCCAAAAACCTCAGAGGAAGCAAAATGTATGAAAAGCCAAGTGGGGAAAAAAAAAAAAGCGGGTTGAGACCATTTTGGGACAGATGAATAAGAGCATGATATTACATAAGGTCTGAAGCAAAACAGCAGATATTCACAGCTCTCTAGCTTCTAAAAGCTGGGCTTTGGATTAAAAATGCTTCCATTACCATAGGCTTTGAAATACACGACTATTACTCAGAAAATATTTTATTCAGAAGACTAATGTGTAACCAAATCACTAGTGATCAAGACCCAGAATAAAGTTCTCTAGGTTAATAACTAAATTATTCGGACTCCTTCAGAACTTTAGCAGATGATTTGAGGACTATACTATTTGTTTTAATCACAGTAGCATGAACCCTGAAGGCAAACCGTACATGCTCCTACAGCAAAAATTGGAACCAACAGAGTATCTCAGCTTTTGAGAAAAAGTATTTTATTATGCCAAAATGAGCTATCGCACCAGTGATTCATTCTTTAAGCAGCTGCCCTACTGCACTGTGTAATGACCATACAGTTTTTATCCTAGGTTTAAAATACTTCTGTTTGGAACATCACTTCATTTTAAGGCTGATCAGTTTCTTTCAAGGTCAATATGGCCATCTAATATGCCTTAGATGATAACGTCTATTTATTCCAGAGGCTTCACAAAAATCATATTCAGGGAAAGATTTCATTTCAGCTCTCTGCCCAACGAATCTGTTCACTTTGCACTTACCTGCCTATTGATTGATTTTACCAGCTGACTAACTGGCCATGTAGTAACTATCCCAGAAGACTATGGCTTCTCCTCTTCACGATACTATTTAAATATTTGAACACTTCACATTTACTTGGTGTTTCACTCAGTCTCTCTTACCTGCTAACCTCTACTAGTTTCTTCCTTTTGATAGTCACCACTAGTGGCAGTTTCTTCCTTGACGTCCCTGCAATAAATAAGGTGTCCCTGAATAAATAATCCCTAAATAATAGGATTGAAGTGCTTTGACCAATGAGCAACTCCCTCACAGCCAACAGGCGCGGGCACGTCCAGAGCAGTGAGCTTGGGGGTTCCCCGCCTTTCTAAATGCCTCTTAACCCCCTTATTTTTGCGTTACCCACCATCCTACGGATTTAAAGAGAAAGTGCCCGTTTCATCCTGCTTTCCCAGCTTCTCCCTGCCTGCAGTGCTTACAGAATACACCGGTTTTATTTTATAAAGCTACTACGTGATTTACGTACTGAATGCTACCAAAAATCACCCAAAGGAGGCACTCGCCTCATTTCATTCGTACCTGGAAAGCCTAATTTCTAAATTCAAAAGCGCCTTCACCGGGACGAATTCATCTAAACACGCTCTGAAACCGAACTTCTAACAGCATTGCCACGGGGAGGACTCACTCCACCCGCAGCCTGCGCTTCCCTCAGCTCCGCCGCCACAGATGGCGGCGCGGACCGGCGCGGCCCAGCCCCACCCCAGGTGACGGCCGAGCCCCGCGCAACACCACCCAGAGATGGCGGGACGTTTAAGGCCGAAAGGCCTTTTTTTTTTTCCAACAGACAGCGGCCCAACCTGCACCCGACAGCCCTTTCCACCGACCGCAGCCCTCACGGGCAGAGACGCGGGAACCGCTGAGGCGCCAAGCCCTGCCCTGCCCTCAGCCGCTAACGGCCGCCCGTCACGCGCCGCGCATGCGCGCCCAGGCGGGGAGCGCGGCCTCACTATGGCGCCTGCGCGGCGGGAAGGCTGAGGGGGCCGGGAAGGGGCGGGCCGGGGCCGGATTTGAACCGGGCGGCGGGGAAGTGCCGGCCGTGGCCGCGCAGCCCCCATGGCCAAGCAGGTGGGCCGGGACCAGCAGGGCATCACCCTGCGGGGCAGCGCCGAGATCGTCGCCGAGTTTTTCTGTAAGGAGTTGTGGGGATTCGGGGGGGCCTCGGGGAGCGGGACGGGAGGGCGGGCGGGCGGCTGGTAGGCCCGCTGCGGGGCGACATGGCCGCTGGCGGGACGGCCTAGCCTCCACACACACACCCCCTCCCCTCCCTTCTCCCTTCAGCCTACGGGATCAACAGCATCCTCTACCAGCGGGGCATCTACCCCCCCGAGACCTTCACCCGCGTCCAGAAGTACGGGCTCACCCTCCTCGTCACCACCGACCCCGAGCTGAAGAACTACCTGAACAACGTGGTGGAGCAGATGAAAGGTGGCGGGGCGCTGGGGGGACGGCCTTCAAACGGCTGGTGGGAGGCTGCTGTGCCCTCCTGGCTGTGTCTCTGCCGGTGGTTCTGGTCTTTTTCGCACCGCAAGTAACTGCTGCGGCTTCTTTCAGAGTGGCTGTACAAGTGCATCGTGCAGCGCCTGGTGGTGGTCATCTCCAGCATAGAGAACAACGAGGTTCTGGAGCGGTGGCAGTTTGATATAGAGTGTGACAAAACTGCGAAAGACGAGAGGTGAGCGACAGTGTTCCTCTGCGCCTGCTCTTCCCTACACCTGGTAGCTGTGCAGGCACAAGATGAATGCCCTGTGCATCAGCACTGTTCTGATTCCTCAGAGGAGATGAGAGCCTTTTCTCTGCATAAACATCAAATCTTACCAAACCTACTACCTTTCTTACTGCCATTCCTTCTGTTTCTCTGTAAACCAGTCATTTTATCATTGAAGCATACATAATCCTCAGGTGTAGGGGTTTTGAGGCTTGGTTTGGTTTTGTTTTTTAGGGCATCCAATCAGAACCTTATTTTTAATCTTCAACAAAGTATATAAAATCCTGTATTGGGTACATGCCCTAAAGAACTACTGCTTTCCTGTTGTTCTGCCAAAACGTTCTCATCCATTCTGGACTGAGAATAAATGGAACATTCCTTGCAAATACTGTGATGTTTCACAAACCTCAAGAAAGGGAAACCGACTATCATTTAACTTTTCTACCTAGGGCTTAAGAGAGTGTCACTACTATAAAAAAAAAAATCATATATCAAACAGACCAACAGAGCTTAACAGAGAGAATTGTAGGTAAAGAAAACTACCGGTATAGTGGAAGCATGCTTTCTCAACAGAGTTTTCCTATTTTTGCAGTGCACCGCGAGAAAAATCTCAGAAAGCTATTCAGGATGAAATTCGATCTGTTATCAGACAAATAACTGCCACAGTAACTTTTTTGCCACTGTTGGAAACTGCCTGTGAGTATTCCTAACATCGCTAAAGAAATCAAACATTTCTTTTGGAAAACCTCAACAAGTTTTGCACTTCAGAAAATATCTTCTGCTAATTTTCTGGGGCTTTTTAATTATTACATGTCATATACTATCCCATTTCTGAGACAGCATTTTGTTGGACCGAGATCAAGTCTCTTGCACTTGGGTACAGTCTGAAAAATGGTACATCAGATCAAATACTTTTAAGAATTATCCTGTAGTGTTTCTTGCACAACAAACAGTAAAAATGCTGTGCACCATCTCTCATTAAAGAACTTGGAGCAACTTCATTTAAAGGGAATCCTCCCAAAAATACTTAAAACGGAAATGTCGAAAGGATGGGACTCAGGGTGGCTTAACTAATTTCATGAAACTAGAACATGTACTCTGAGGAATGTCAGTTTTCGTAACAAATAAAACTATTCTGTGACTCTAGCTGTGGATAGACTTGTATAAATAACCCCTGAGTTCATATGATGTGTTACATAGAGCTTGGCTCCCCAGCATTTTAACATGTTCTAAAAAAAACAGATCACATCCCACTGGCTTGAGAGAGCTAAAGTGGCTACACGTTAACATAACCAGGACTTGATCTCATGTCTTGAACTATTTCTTTTCACATAGTATTGGTGTAGCTTCTGAGAACGTTGGTACATCTCAAGTTCCAGAAGATGCACTTTAAACATACCATCTTCTCACGCATGCATTACTGTTAATTTGTTCACGCTTGCCTACAGGTGCCTTTGACTTGCTGATATACACAGATAAAGATTTGGCAGTGCCAGAAAAGTGGGAAGAGTCAGGACCGCAATTCATAGCCAATTCGGAAGAGGTTCGTCTTCGTTCCTTCACTACTACAATCCACAAAGTAAATAGTATGGTAGCTTACAAAAAGGATTCCTTCCCCTAAGACGTGGGAAGGGGGTTGTATATAGTTTCTGTTCATAGTGTGGCTAAGTCATGAACATCACTGCTGTTGCTCAAGTATGATACAGAAAATCGTCAACGTGTTTGGCTACGATAATGTGATATTAATACCAAAGCTGCCATTCTTTTTAAAGAGGTCTAAATAAGGTATTCATAATGACAGTTCAGCTCATACCTAAGTGTATGAGCTAAACTAATGGTGTGTTAAACTACCACCTTCACTAGAAAAACTGCCTAAACTGAGGAACAATTGCTAGAATTGTGTTCAAATCCTGTAATTTAGTATTTTAAGATTATTATAAACTGCATTCTATTAAGCAGGCTTAATTCTCTCTGGCACTAAAAAAAGTCTCACTCCTGACATGCCAGTTCTTCGTGTTAAAAGCCGAGGCTGTTTTATTATCAGAAACAATCCTAAAATGCATCAACAGAGCAATTCTGAAGTTGCTTATACTTCTTTACAATGAAAGCAGCATGGAGCTTTGTATATTAGCGACTGCTAGACTCTAGTTCTGGGGATGGCGTTGTTCTAAGCCGGTGTATGTCTCGCGTGTCTGTCAAGCATTTTCTCTGTTTGTATTCTTGTTTTATAGAATAAAGCTTGAAATTTTATAGCGTTCTCTAATTCAGACTCCAGTAATTCATATTTTAAATGTCTTTTTTTAAATGTAAAACTTACTGTCATAGAACCAAAAGGCATCCTACTTAATATATTTCCCCACCCCAATATTGTTATCCTGTTTCCTCTAAGTCTCAAAATAAGCGTTGTGGATTCAATATGGAATCCATTCCTGGATTAACAGTTTGCCCCTACTTATGTCTTTGATTAACAGTATAAGTGGTCACCGTGACCTAATGACTAAGCACACTGTTGCCTTCCATATTTGTTAAATAGCACAGGACTCTCTGCATTATTCACCATTTTTGTACTGGAAGAAATGAGGGATTTAAAAGTGTAAGTGTTAAAACAAAAACATGGAAGAGCCTGAAAGGTCTATTAGTTCCTTCACCAAATGCACTTCAGCCAGAGTATTTAACTTTTCCCACTCTTCTAGAGGGATATGTAACTCTTCACGTTAGAACAGCATGATTTCAAAAGTTTATTTAAAAAACATTGATTACACGTACTCCACCACCGTTCTACAAAGTTTCTGGGCTTCCATAGCAGGCAATAGTTCTCTCCAGCAGTCCCAACCTAGCAGAGGTGAAGAGGCAGCCTTCTGCAAATCAGTAGCACAAAATCATGGGTTTTTTCTTAAAATAAATACAAGCTAGGTTACTTCAAAAAAATATTACATTATTCACTACTGGGGCTTGCACTGCAGTAACAGAGGAACACCTCGAGTTTTCTTTGGCCTGTCAGCCATACTCTTGAACAGGTGACTGCACCAGCCCTTTACACCTAGGAGGAGGTGCACTTCAAGCACTTCCCCTGGGGAGGACCGGACCAAAGCTGTGAGTGCAAATCAACTCTAACAGAAATTTATATCAGGAACTGACAACCACTGCTTTATACCAAAGATGAGATCAGGAGGTGACTGGTACAGTGCCAGCAGTAATGAGTATAAAAAAATAACTTGTTTTACAGAGAAGTCTGATTGCTCCAGGAAGCTCAAGTTGCTTCTTGTACCACATACAATTTATCTTCTTCAAGAAAGACCAGCCCAAAGTCCCTCTCCATCATCATCCGTGTATTTTTTCTTTTTTTATAGAGGCACCAACAGTCAAAAGACATACTACATCATTGCATAGGGTAATGTCCATGAAAACCACGTGTGAAGAGGAACAGGTTATAAATCCTGAAGTTCTCACACAGACCCTGCAGAACAGGAAAGAAAGAAAGAAAACAAAGTCACATTAATGCAATCTCCCAAAAGCCAAACCTTTATGGAGGTGTCCAATGGGATTTGCTGATACCTAACAGGACCCACGCTCTTCATGAGTTTCCCCTACCTCGAGGGTCACTTCTGTAGCATGAAGAATCAAAAACAAAGGAAGCCCCCTCATCTCCACTAGCAGTATAGTTATTCTTAGGAAACCAGATAAAGGATAAAGTTTAGAAGTTACACAACAGGCATTCCTCACCTGGCTAGTTCAGCTGTCGTATAAGCTGGTTGATTCTGTCACCTCTCCAGCCAGGCTTACCCATTTCCTTGAGGAAACCCACTTTGTTCCGTGAAGCATGGCGAGCCACTGACAGATGGAACGGCCAGAGGAAGTTTGTGACTTTTTTGAAATGTTTCCCAGCTGAGTAGATTTCATGAATAAGGTCTTCCAGGCAAATAATACCACAGCCCCCTGCAGAAAAAAAAAATAATTTAAAAACCCCAACACAAAGCCCCTTCACAAACAACACAGACATGAGATGCCCAACCGTCTTATCTTTCCTCACACTACTCCAGAATTGCCACTCCTCCGTATGAAGTCTCAAAGATTTTTCTCCCTCCCTCTTAGGTCCGATTGCGAACTTTCAACATCCACCTCTTTCCTTGGTGCGTTTTCTCATCCTCACCTAAATGTTCCTCTATCAGCATATTGTCTGTGAGAGGTATCCTCTTTTTCTGGATCTTGGCTTGGCCCCGTTTCAGGATGAGCTCTCGTACAGATTTCAAGTTAGGGTGTCTGTGCAAAAAAAAAAAAAAATAATCAGATTCTGTAACAGAGAGACATGATGCAGCACAAAGTCCCGTTCTCCTTCTTTGTTTAGAGGTGGGAAAGTAAACAAGTTGGATGTAGAAGAACAAGAAAAGGGACAGTAACAAGTTTTAGATACAAAGTTGTCGAATTTTTTGCCCATTACTGGAAAAGCCAGCTACCTATTTGAGATACCAGATGGAGAATCAAAAAGCTATGATATTTACAAACTACTACCAAGTCACGAGTCGGGTACTTACCCCCACGCCACATAAGGTTCCACAATTCGCAGCATCTTCAGCGATAACGGAGTCAGTTTAACAAACATTCCAGTGAAATTTCTTCTCAGCCGCAGCAAGTCAATCACTCTTTTTACCCTCCTACTCACTCCCGTAATACTGAGTCAGGGAAAAAAAAATACTATTAGTAACCACATTTGTCTAATAGAGCAACAGAAAGCCTCACATTACCTGCAAGGAGACATGGCTGGGTGAATGACCCTTCCTTTGCTTAGACATCATATGACTGCTACAAATGGTAGCAATAATAAAGGTAAGGAGTAACAAAAGTTTCTTACTCTACAATCCGCACAACAAAGGCTAGTTTGTGCTCCTGAGGTGCAGCCGTCTGTCCAGGTCTCTGCTCCATGCGTCTCAGCCGGACATCGTCCCGGTGTTTGCGCCATGAATCTCGAACAAAAGCCTCAAGGCGTTTAAACTGGATTTGTTTCCCCTTCTGGTGCTAAAGAGGAAAGGATAAGAAATCATCACCTTTCCCAACAGCCTTAGAGGTTTGCATCTCAAAGGCCGAGTGAAATTCAGACCTTGATGAACTACAATCTTTCAGTTTTGGAGACAGTGAGAAAATAAATTTGATAATCTAAGCCCAAGGGATACAGAACTGAGGGACAACACATGACTTTACAAGCAGCTAGCTGTAATTCATGAGCTGTGAACAAAGAGGTTTTCCCCAGAAAAAAAGTAAAGTAGGAAAAACAGACCTAAGATACTTCTAGGCATAGGGAGAAATCAAATGAAGCATTTGCAGCCCCAGACAGACAGATTTTCACAACTACACAGACAGCTCAGCCCATCGCTGGGGAAGCCAGAAACAGTATATGTGCTTGGGTAAAACAGCTGCTACAGCAATACCCCACTGTGACTCAAAATCACCATCCAACAGAAAATAACCGGGTTTAAAGTCCTTTTCTATAAAAGCACACATGCAAAAAAAAAAAAAAAAGCCAAACACTGAAATAACTATAAAGTATTACTAATTTAAACACGGAACATCCAGCTCGCTTGAAAAAAAACCCCATATTTTCAAAATTATGGGAAAATGTAAAGCTTTTTTTAAATTAAAGAGATGTTTAAATGTCTATCCTTAGCTCAGGAACACGTACATCTACCTAATCACAGTGCTTTCTCATACAAATAGGAGCTGAATGCGCATGGCAGTTACCCAACAATATTTTGGAATGAACTACTGCCTAAATTATTAGGCCATTTTAAAATGAAAGTATCTAACGTTACGTGTCTTCTGTCCTATTTCACCTTGTAGATCTCCCATGAAATTGGTCTGAATTTTCAAAGCAGGCAGACCTGCTCAAGATCTCATCGTCGGGGTCATTTTTTTAATGAGAATCTTAAAAGCTAGCTATTTAGCGTCATTGCTTATGCCTCCACTTTTGAAATACAGCAAGCCATACACGTATTTAAAAACATAAACACAGGATTTAACAAAACTGGCAGGAGTTTTGCACATAATCCCACCAACTCCACTGATTCCCTGGTAAATCTTTAAGTCACTTCCAAGACAGGCGCCTGTGTATTAGTTGAGATGCAGCAGAATAGGTCTCGACTTCCGAGACAGCAAGGCTCGCCGTGCTCCGCCACTCTGCAAACCCCACACCGTGCCCAGGGAGTCCCGGCAGATCCACCCCGGCCTTCCCCGCCCCTCACAGCCGGCCGCCATCCCCGGACCGCCGGACAACGCCAACCCCCCCGTCCCGCCAGCTTCCCCCTGCGCCCCCGGACCGGGGGCCGCCGCCCCGGGACCCCCTCCCCGCCGCCAGCC
The DNA here is from genome assembly GCF_028500815.1 of Rissa tridactyla. Classification (NCBI taxonomy): domain Eukaryota; kingdom Metazoa; phylum Chordata; class Aves; order Charadriiformes; family Laridae; genus Rissa; species Rissa tridactyla. The sequence continues at coordinate 80,365,785 of NC_071470.1, read as the reverse complement.
CCTACCTTCCGTTTGCTGAGGAGCGCCTGCTTGGCCTGGGTGGCCTTGATGGCCTGGTAGGCCTTCCTCTTCTTCAGCAAGTTCTCCGGCACCAGCGGGATCCGCCGCCTCGGCCTGCGGGGCGGGAGGAGCCGGTCACATCCAGCAGGCAGCACCGCACCCCGACCCCCACCGGGACGCCCCCGCCGCCAACCCGAGCCCCGCGACCGCGCAATCCCCGCAGATTGCGGCGGATCCCCGGCCCACCGTTCCGCCACACTCACTCCTCCTCCGCCGGCGCCGTAGCCGTCGCCGCCGCCATCTTGCCGGGGCTGCCGCGCACGCGCCGGGGCGGGGCGCTGTAATGGCCGCCGTGCTCGGCGCCTTCGTCCTTTACCCTCCTTCGCCAACGAACCAGAAGCCGACGGAGGGGAAGGAGGACTCTTTGTGGACCAGGCCATGCTCTCTCTATAGAAACAGAGCCCGCTGCGGAGCAGAGAGAGTTGCCCGTGCGACTGGGCTGGAGGTTTTACCTCAGGCTTGGCCCCACCACAGCGCTATGGGAGAGCAGGTGGTATCCACGGTTGGCAGCGCTGCTGGGCTTCTGCACCTTCCCCTCTGCCACTCCACCCCACTTCAAAGGTGTCAAGGCCAGCGTTAGCCCTGCTGTGAGCCCCGAGGAAAGGAAATAATGGGCTTGCCAGGCTATAGCCTCTGGATCTAACTGCTGCCGCCATAGCTTGTGTGGCCACATCCAGAAGACGCTCGGCCTGCAACGTGTCCCTCTCCCCAGCTGTCCTGGTGCAAGAGGGACGTCTCACCACGACAGAGGCCTGCTATGGAGAAAAAAGCCTTTCAGAAAGAGCTTGTCTTTCAGCCCCTCGCCCCTGAGCTTCACCAGGAGGAACAGGTCATTTTCCCTTCCCTCCCTGGTGGCTTCCAAGCACTGTGGTCTTGTCCCTAAAGAGCAGGTCCTGCCTGAAGGACTGAGTAGACCCAAGCGAGGACTAGTGGGCCACAGAGCACACCTGAAGTGTAGGCAGACAGCTGGTCACAGATGCTTTTGAGGAAAGGATCTCCAACGCGGACAGGGTCCTGTGGAGCGGAAAGAGATGCAACCTCTCCTCTGGGGCAGCATGCAACACGCCATGTCCAACCGCACTGGAGAGCGGGGTGGTTACGGAGCAAGGAACTGTGGATGAGGAGTTGCCCTGCAGAACTGCAGACCTTCGAGAGAAGGGGAAATGGGCAGGAGTGGTTTGGGCAGCACTCTCACCTGTAGATGGTGCCATAGCCTCACACTAAGGGGATGTTGTTGCATCTGATGAGGTGGTGGTCATTTTCTTCGGCCTCTTCTTTGCCGTGTAGGGTGGAAGGGGGATGTGTGTGCCTATACACTTGTGGCTTTCATCGCATCTCTAATCAATTTGATTTACACCAGCCATGGTTTCCTCTTCAAGTTAACAGTTGCGAGCTTGAGCCTTTCACTAGAAAGCTCGGCGGTGTCAGGGTTTAACTGCTCACCTCAATGAAGCTGCAACCCTTTACAACACCGTAAATTAGGCCACTTCTATTTTGACACTTAATATGTGAATATCTGTATTTAGAAATGTGGTCCGACATTCCAGCACCTGCTCAGGCGTATGCTCTGCAAAGAACACACCCCTTAGTGAGCAAACCCAGCTTCCTATCAACTGTTCTCTGACGCAACCTTTTGGATTATGAGACAGAAAGCAGCAAGCCTGTGAAATAAATCATATGAAACTTCCACTGAAGAAACCATAAGAAAATTCATAACTACATAATTTTCCCTCTGACATTAGGGTAAGCTGCTCCATGTAAAAATAGCCAAAATGTCTGGTAGCTCACAACAGAAAATGTGGACCGTTTAAATCTATAAATGAATGTGCTTTGTTTAACAGAAGGGAAATGCAAACGGCATCTCAGGTATTTCATTATTAAGGCTAAGGAAACAATAAGTAAGTAAATATTTCAAGCGCTGTTGCTATGAAATGTCACACAGCATAGCAGCATACCTAGGCTGACTTGTTAAACTTTAACTAATAGTTATATTGTATTAATGAATGACTATTCAAATGCCCTTGTTTGCAGGGTTACTCAAGAAAAATATTCTCACTTTCCTAGATAGTAAGCTGTTGTAAACTGACCTTCAGCATTCTGAACTCCTATTCTCTCCGTTTTTTCTTGATAAGGCCTTAGATTTTGTGAGATTTCCATGAACAGACAAATCCAATGACTGCTTACAATGGTCACCATCCACCAGTGACGGATTAAATGATTTCTCCTAGTTTATATGTCATTCAGAATGATAGGTAAAGTCCTGTTTTAAAACTGGATCTCTAGTCGTGCCCCTTTCAGTCATTGCAATTCAAAGACCTCACAAACCAGCTACTGCTTCCCATCAGTATTTTTGATGAAACTCCATTGTAAGTACATTTTCTCCCTTCTTCACCAATGCATCTCAGATAACGCTCAGATCCTACCTAAGGCAATTATTTTTGAAAACTGTTGGTTTGGGGAGAGTGAGAGGGGAAGGCAGAGATCACCTTTAAGGACCAAAATTGAATGAGTGGTGTCAGAAATGTCATTCATAAAGCAAGCCAGGAAAACATGTATCTTTTTATCAGCAGAATAGAATATAGGCCTTGTTTTTTCCTGTACTGCACGGAGGCTTTTTTCACTTTAATTTCAAAATACAAAAAAAAAAACCCCACCAACCAAACACCAACCTAATCGGAATATATTTTGAGCAAAGCATGTTACCTTTTGATACTAACTGCAGCAGGTCTTCTGTGCTGTTTTGAGGAGATAGTGTTTGAAAGGTTGAATAGACAGATCAAAATCCAAATGCTGCAGGTATCTTTCCAGAATAGGTAGGCTTTTTTCCTCCACCCTGGAAGAGAAGAATTCAAAAAAAAGGTATCTCTCAGAAAGCTATGTCCTGCTTTGTCTGAGCTGCTTGCCTTTACAAATAAAACTTGAAACATTTTACAGATGACAAAGTGACCCTGCTCTAATCACAGTGGTCCACATTGGAGTGCTGCTGCAGCACGCTCACAGATCACTGCCACAGTTTCTGCCTGCCTTGACTTGAAACTCTTCACAGTGCATCTACAATACCACTGGGTCCTGCAGAGCCAGCCAGAAGCAGGTCCCTTCGTTATGCTTGGGACTTCGTTAGAACATTAGCGCAAATGAAAGACAACAAAGACAGATCTCCTCCCTTTTGTTCTCCTGCAGGCCTTACATGACTCATGTTCTCTAGCATTGTGTCTTGTCAGCTTTCATTTTAGTGTGATACTTCAGACTAAAATTTTGTGTCATGTATTTTAATGTTTATTACCTTATTCATGGATAAAAATGCGAAGACATTAGAAAATACAAAAATAGCAAACTCATGCTGATGAGTGTGAATCTCACAAAAGGAGATGCTGCTGCATTTTCTCACTGCAGTTGGAATAAATAGCATGGACTTCAGCCACAGCTTAAATATTCACTTTTATTATGCCAAAAGCCTAGCTTTCTGAAAGCATCTGGATGTTCCTCTCTTTCCATCAGCTGAGACATTTGCTATTTGGTGTACAGACCATTGGGTTTGGATGCATTGTTTTTGACAGTGAACTGTACACGGATGTGGAAGGAATAAGTTTCATGCAAAGTTCAGTCATCTACATTGCCAGGCTGTTTCTACAGTCATGCAGTGATGGCAATCATGGACTCTAAATTTCTGAAGTTTTTACTCCTAGGCAACAGTTTATGTCCCCAAAAGAATTTGTTATGACACGTCTACATCGATAGAAATTTGTTCTGGCAGGGGGATTGGACTAGATGATCTCCAGAGGTCCCTTCCAACCCGACCATTCTGTGATTCTGTGGTTCTGTGACACTGCCAGTTGGGGTGCCTGCGCTACAGCTTTTCTTAATATTTCTATAATGAGGGGATAGTTAATAATAATACATTATATTGCACTGCCATAGTTCCATAACTGTATCTAAGCCATATACCTCTATAAACATAAAGCAAGACAGCATGTCTGTGAAGCTGTCGCAGTATTCAGACTGGTATTTGATCTGCTGTTTGAAAGTGCCACATATGCAGCTTGAAAAAGTAACAAAAACACATCGCTAGTTGAGCACGCGAATGTATATAAAAATATATAAAATGCATATATGTGAATTTGTATAAACAAATGCAAACAAAATGTAAATATAGTTAAGAGTATGTCAAGAACTGACTCACTTTTGCATGCAAACTTCTAGGGCTCCTGTGATGCAATCTGTAGTGCAAAGTACAAGGAGGGATGATGCTGACCTGACTGCAGAATCAGCGCCTGCATTTCCAAGAGGACAGCTCGGTAAGGAAACAGAGGGTGGATAACAACTCGGGGACAATGATTCCAAAAGCACAGTCAGGATTTGAGGTGGGATGTTACAAGAATCTTGTCCATGAAACTTCTTGCCTTATTTTATCACCTCACTTTAAGAGGAGAGTATAAAACCCCATTAAATTCATTTCAAATCCCAGAAAATCTCTACTGACACTGTGTGCAGTCTCAAAAGACCAAAAGAGCCACGCTTGAAGTCTATCACTCTCACCAGTGAACCAAGCCCCGATCTCAAATCTGTCTGCAATGAATTCCTTATAAAAAGAGCCAAAGAATTAAACTCTCTTTATTTTGCCAAACTGTGATCTAACCTTGGGAACATTTCAATGGGTAAAATACCTTGTGATCTTAAATTATGCCCCTTTTCAGCTCTTTTAAGGAAAAAGTTTATATGATTTGGAAAGAGGCCCAAGAACTACTCTATACACACACTCAAACCAATGTTTAACAGAGAAAAAAGTTGGGTGGTCCAAGACTTTCGTGAAAATAACAATCATATGGAGATAGAGTAATATTTAATAAAAATAATTTTGTGAAAAGCTGTAGATAGATGCATATTTTTATTCTTTTAAAAATAAGGTTCCTTAACATAGGCATTTTTGTCAGAAATCCTGCAAATCAATTTCATGCCTCAAAAGGAGTAACGTGGGTATAATGCAGAGACGTAGATGAGACTAATGTAGGTGTATACCCTCAGCTAGTGGCCACCTAATATGTCAAATTGAAGGCTAAAAATCTGCAATTTTTGCCTTTGTGTCTTCCTGGAAAAAATGAGTGAGGAAAACTAATTCGGTTAAAAATAAGCGTCTAACAGTTTAGATTTCTGCCCTTGTCTTTTCACTGAAGGGGTTTGCTTTATTCAGACTGTACAAGTAACCCCTCAAAACTCTACTTTGTGACCATAACTGCATCACCATACTGAGCTGCAGGTACCCGTACAAAACGATGCTAGCGATTGAGTCCAGCCCAGCCACAGGATATACACCTCCTAGATAGAGCCCCGATGTAACCCCGGGGTTTACTGCATCTGCATCCACGGTGAGTCCAACCTGCTGGGCATAACCAAGGTACAGTCACAAGACTCTTCAGGATTTGACCCTAGATATGGCCTCCTAATTCATGAGCACAAATTTGATCCAAAAAGGGCATATATATTTATAATTACTTACAAAAAAAATAATGCCATAACCTTTCAGAATAAATTAGCATCATTCTTACATTTTCACTGAATTCAAAGGAAATAGGATCAGCGAGAACCCAGTGTCATTTAAACCACTAAATGTTGTGCAATATGCATCTTATAAATAGATTCAAGTACGTACGTAAGTAAAATAACTCTCCATTGACTGTGAGAGAGTGATAATTAATAACACACCCATTGCAGCGAGATCATGTTGCTTGCCTCCCTCGTTGTGGCATAACTACCAACCCCATCTTGCAAGCACCTCTTTCTGTGAGAAATCCCCCCGGTTTCCATGGCCCCACAGACGACTCCGAACCTTTCCCGCTCTGGGATATTTGCCGTGCTGGGCCAGAACTGACTATCTGTGGGAGATAGGAATGCTGCATCTCTCTAGAGGCTCACAGTCCTACTTGGTAGGACTGAACATGAAATTATGGCTCAATGCACTATTTGATTTTATGGCTTCATTGTCTTCTTCAAGCTGCCTCCTGTGTGAGAAGCAAAGACTTGGCAGCTATAAAATACTTTATAATGCGGGGAGTTTCCCATGTACACAAGACCAAGTCCTCTAGCACTGCCCCAGTGGAGAGGCTGGCCAAGTTTCTTCAGTAAATGCTACTGCCATTACTTCTCTGTCTTTAGCACAATTCATTTACAAGTATCAATGGAAAATCTTTAATCTTTGAAAGCTCGATTTTACAATAACTGTTGTGAATACTTCACTAGAAGAAAAGCAGACTACTCGTAAACCCCTCAGACGATTCATAATTATTGTCCTTGGAAATTATATCTGGAGTTCTAAGTGCTTTTATGTTATGAATATTAAATTACAGATTTAGATCTGTCAAAATGTTCTGACATTTTCTAAAAGAGTCATAGTACCTATTTACAAGTTTCCAAAGTGGAACATTTGTAAGAAATAAAATATAAATTAATTTCATTTTGCTTCTAAAGTACTTGTAAAGGCTTGATTAATGAACCTGGAATAAAAAAATTAATATTTTTCAATTACAATAAACAGCGATGTCTACAAGACAGACTGTACAGTGTCTACAATTTGAGTGTACTACAAATTTAATTGTATCTTTACAAAAGTGGAGATAAAAATAGACATCATTATATATGGTCTCCACAGGTCTCTATGACCTCTCTCCTTCCTCCCCAGGGAGGAAAAGCTACATTTTATTTGGGAAAAAACCCAACTGAATTATGTCTGAGATGAAAGGCAGTGAGAAAAAAATAGGTGTCTTTCCCACCCTCAGTAATTGGGAATCCTGCCTCCTACTAGATTACTTTTTAATTGAACCTTTGAGATAAAAATGCAACTAATTATGCCATTTAGGTTGCGGAAGCATATTAATAAGTACACCACAGCATGAACTATTCATAAAAATACTACAGACTGGGGAGCCATAAAAAGAGATGGAAAAGAATAACCTAATTAGGAAGTTTATCATTTTAACATAGACAACTTAATAGGAAATGCCGTGTATACCCAGATTTGCTTTCTGTCCTAAATGTCAGTGATTCTGATACGATGGTGGTGGGTGGTAAACAATGAGGTTTATCTTTAGAAAACCCAAAACATTTAATTATTCTTCCTTTATGGCTCTGATTACTGTTGCCAAACTACATAAAATCCTTTAACAAGTTCAGTTTGAAGACTAGGGAAGGGAGCTGTTGTTTCAAGCAGAAATAGCAATCAAAAGAGAATTAAAACATCATAAGTGACAAGCGATCTGCAGTAATTTTGTAAAACCACAGCAGAATAGTTTTGCATGTTTGTAGATTGCATTGCTCAGCGCTAAACGAAGCTGTGGTTTCGGGTGCTGTAGAGGTGCATGGCAATACGGCTATAAAGATCCTCTCGCTTTTTTTCCCCTGCTAATTTATGTGGGAAAGTTTTGTTTGGAAGATTTTATTTTTACAATTATTTGTGACAACTGCCTAGTCAAGATAAAGATACAGAATGTTCGTATTTGACCAGGAAATATCAGGCAGGGAAACACAGAGCCTGAAGGATGTAAGTGGTCGCCCATAGCTTTATCCCAAAATAGGGGCTGTGCCCCAGCTACTCTGAGCTGCCCGTGCATGGCAGGAGCACGGGAAGGAAGGAGGTACTCACAGGGTGTCCCTCATGGCACAGCAGAAGACCTTCTAAGGCTGACTGCCGAGGCAATAAGACAGCAGACAAAAATCATTAAATAAAAATGCAGCGATGATTCACAAATTTATATATGAAATGATGGGCTTTAGACTAATTACTAAACTTGGTAGTAGGATTTTAGAGTTACTATAGATAAACAAAAATATCACCTCAATGCTTAGGACAACAAACAGAATAGCAATTGAGAATTATTAGAAAAGGGGTAAAGAACAAAGCAGAGACCATCCTTACATACTGTAACCCCTTACGCCCATATTTTGAATGCTACAGCTTTGGGCAATCCTCTTTCTCCATTCTGTCCGTCCCATACCTCCGCCCGCTTTCCCCCAAGATAGACTTGGAAAAGGTTCAAAGAAACAAGATCAAAGGTATGGAACAGTTTCCATCTGTGGAGCAGTTAAATAGACTGGACCAAGAAAGGTGTCTGAGGGAAGATAAAACAGTCTGTAAAATCATAAATGGTGTGGGAATTGCTCCCTTTTTCTTCCAGCACAAGAGGTAGGGAACCTCAGACGAGGTAGCAGGAGGCAGGTTCACAGCAAATTAAAGGTTTTTCCAGCATGTGAATTTGTAGTTAAGACACAGACCTCTTAGCCACCGGATTCTGAGAAAGGTCAGGTGAACCAAAAATTAGGAGAGGAACTTGACCCTGTCATAGACTCTGAGTCTCAGAAGAGCATTGACATGGCACATCTGCCAGCCATTTATATATAATGAAGATGCAAGTTTACACGCCATTTTCCGTGAAGATACCTTCCCTGCAAAAGACTAGACGTCTGTTTACAGTATCGAGCTGGGCCTGCAGATCCAGCATTAAATAACTGGATTCTCAAATACTCATAGTTCCTCCTTTGGTCATCTTGGCAAAATACCTTTCCAGTGGGCACTTATCAGATGAATGCAAAACATAATTTGAAAATACCACCTAACATGCAACATTTAAGTGTTTTACACAACGCACAGCATTCATAACCTAAGTTTTGTAGCCCTTTTGGCTGTCTTTACACCTACCTTTTCTTTATATATTTGGGCTCTATCATTAAATGTATCCAGTTCAATTCCTGAACAGGTTAACTTTCGCAGTATTCTTTCTCTACAGGCAATGAGACTCCCAGCTATTCTTCCATTTCTCATAATAGGCATGCACTCCATTTTTTCCTACAAAGGGTGCAGATGTTTCTTTTACAATACTCAGTCCATTTTTGTCCTAAACCTTTCACATACCGCCAATTAAGAAGGATGCTGAAAATGAACAAACTCAGGCCCCGGGGATGAACCAGATATAAAAAAAATATCAATGATAAGCCAAAATCTTTTTTTCCAACAATGTACAAGACTATAACAAAAAAGGAAAACCAAACTGAACAAAATCATTGTTGTCGTAGAGGGGCCAAATGATCCTGCATTCTCCTCCAGTATTTAAATTTGGGCGGAGATGAGAAAAGACAGTTGTAGGTCCAGGTGTTGTTTGTCCAAAAAATGTCAAATAATCTTTTAATTGTACTGCTCTCTGGCTTTTCCCTGCTATATTGATTTAAGATATTAAAAGGACATCAGTATTCATTTGTACACCTCAGGTTTGGGTGTGTTTTATATCAGGTCTCAAGCCCCACTGATAATCCCATTGCATTAACCGTGCCATCTTGTCTGCAATACCATAGTAACACCTCTAAATAAAATCGAGGCAGTTCTGTTCCAGGCTTCCTGCCTGTTTTCTCTTCCCATGGCAGAGGAAGTCATGATGACTGCTCCTGCTTCCTAACACACGGCGTTTGTATTTTGTCCTTGCAGCAGACTGGTCCTTGTACCGACCTCCACGTTTTTTTGCAACAATGCTTGCATATGCAACTGGAACATTTCTCATTGCATTCAGAGCATGTGGTGTGTTCACTGTCTGCCGCAGAAGCGTGCAGTCTCAGCATTGGTAACCCCCTGTCTCTATAAGCCGGTTTTGCCAGGCAGAGGAGTTACGCATTCCAGCCATGCATCCCCATCCGCCTCCTCCCCTCCCCAGTGGCCTTTCTACTAGCTCCAGCTTTAAACTTTCCATTGCAACTGAGAGCTATCCCATTTTATGTTCCCCCTTGCTATTACAGCAAAACATTTGAAAAGGAAGACAGGAATCAGTTCTTTTACTTGCATATAGAAGAAGGGCTAGTTAAATCCGACGGCATATCCTTCTCCCCTGTTCACCTGCACGGCATCCCATTGTCCTGCCTTTTAAGTGCATCCTTTTCAGATCTTTAAACAGCCTTGGATAATTGAATCCATTTTTGCAATGATCTATTATTATTGGTATCTGATAGCTAAAAAGGTGAGAAAATTTGCCAAAGACAGATGGCAACAGATGGAATTAGTGAGAAGGGGATGAAGGCGCAAGTTAGCTCCAGGTACCACTGTCTGGATCACAGCTGTGGAGAGCACTTGCAGCAAGCGATGCCCAGTTGCTTGGTTCCAGCGTCTTGGAGCGTCATCCTTCCAGTTGTAACACTGATCAGTCAACTGCCAGGGTGAGATTGCAAGGGTACTCATCTTGAAAGAAAACAGCTTTCACGTCGCCCAGCCGAGCGTTACGGGATATAAGATGAGAGGCATACCTCAACAGGAAGAAACCACAACAATTCAAAGCAACTCTGCTGCTTCTCTGCGCTGTGCTCAGCAAGACTTACTTCTTTCCTGACAGTTCTCCACAACCCCTGGCAGGATCAAGGCCTTTCTATATCAGACACTTTTCTCACATCTAAGAGAGAGTTTCTGACTCAAGAGACTATACTGAGGGAGAGCTAATGAAGAAAACTGGGTCCTGTCTCTAAACCAGTCAGCAGGATAACAAGCATGTCTTGCTAGTTTCAGTTTTCTCCACACAGATACTAATGATAATACTGTAAATGTTTTTTTATATGTTATATAGGCAAAGGAAAAGATTAATCATAATTTTTTCCTATTTTTTAATAGTCAGAATAAGCTCCTTCCTGTCAGTACACAACCTCAGCCGTGAAAGAAATCGTTTGGGTGCAGGTGTGCTTCAAACAAACGTTTGTTCTCAAAACAGAATCTTCCTCCTTGGCATCTGACACACCGCAGTTATATCCGAAAAATGCACACACGCGCTTCTTTTAAAACCAATTTTGTCAAGTCACCGCCTAATGTAAGAGTTAGTGCTACATGAGGAGGCAAAGCTAATTAGCCAGGTAGATTTTATCAAGGAAGAGAAGGCTATTAAGTTTGTGGGAGACGGAAGAATCGCACCTACTTTATGTGTATACTGGTGCTTTCATTTTATGTCTTCCTAAAGGCAGTGGCCAAATTCTGTATGCAGCCAACGTAGAAAGGCTTCGTGTATTTTCAAACTGCGTAATTTAAGCGCTTCAACTTAGGTTTCAATATCTCCCTCTCAAAGCAAAATCATTTCTCACAGCCTTTTAGACAGACAACAGAAAATGGAAATAAACACCTTCAAACTCACCCCTTCCCAAAATCTTACAATCTCTATTCAGAAACACTTTAAAATCTCATATGAAGAAAGAATGAGGAGTGGTGGCTTCTCCATCTCTCATTCTCTTCAAATCCAGGCTGGCTACCTTTTTAGAAGATAAGCTTGAATGAAAACCACATTATCTCCAGGATTCAGCGTAGAGATAACAAGGCAAAGCATAATGGATTATCAAAATGTGCTGCTTTGACGTGATCTTTCTTCTTGTGTCGGAAGGAACACGAGTCAGTGAAGAGGTGCCCGTGCCGAGGCTGGGGCTGCCTGGAGGAGCTCCCCGGCTCTGGGGACACACTGTAGCTATGCCCGACTCCTGTCGTGGCTGGAGTCCCCTCCCCTCCTTCCCTTTGTACCCTGGTTTCCATGTGAAAAAAAGTGCACATTCAGGTCAGGAAAGAGCCATGAAAGATTCTTGTCACATCCTAGTGAGGCCAAAGGACCGCAGACTGCATTGCAGCATATACCTGTATAGCCCAGGTATATGCTATAGCCCCCGTATTTCATTTTGATCTGGATAAGGATTTAATTTTAACAGATCACTTTTTCAGAGATACTTCAAAACCTGGAAGGCACTGCTGGAATACAACCCTGTATTTGAATAGACACCTGGATTTTAGTGGTGCTTTATTACTATTAACAGATCACCCACCAGATAGTTTAAATAAAAATACGTCAAATGATAAATAGCTCATGAATTCTTCACGTCACTTTAAAAGTTTGCTTTTTGGAATCTGCATTGTGCCAAGTGGTGCCTCGTGTATGTTTTTTGTTGCTGATTCTCTTCTCCAGTTTACAAACCACCAAATCTACAAGCTGCTTTCAGAATAATCACATCTACCTGTGGAGTGTGAATACTCCTGCCAGTACACATGGGCATTTCCACTGCTTTCTCTTTCTACAAATAGAAATTCACTGGAAAGTTAACGCAAGGCTTTCCATATGGAGCCAAAATGGAAATCTGGGGATTTTCGTGGAACAAATGGAAATTATTATATTTTTTTTTCCTTCATTCAGCTCTAATTAAAATTAATATCACTTTGGCTCATCCTAACACCACTAACAGTACGGAAATTTGTAGTTCAAACTTCCAGCTCACTAAGCTAGACGCTGCTGCACATATGGTATGTGTGATCACTAACTGTTCCCGATAAAAGGCCATATGGGCTATAACAACTATGCAACAAAGACAGCGATGCTTTAGCCTCACTTCTTCTTGTTATTAACTTGATCCTTAATTTCACTCGACTTTTAACTAGGAGATACTGGCTGTCTAACATCTCTTTTGCTCTTACGTATAGTCTCTTCTCACAGTCATCACAGCTCCTCTAGTAACCACCACTCAGGTCATTTTGCCTTTATAACGTGGATTCACACTGCTGTCAGCAATGCTCCCCTTTCACTGCACCGTGCTGGCAAGCCGGCAGTACAAAGGTATTTTCTTTTATGAACAGAAATTTAAACTTTGTTGTGAAAAGCTCCAAAGCCTGACTGCTAAACAGCATCCAGCAGAGGCATGAGCTGCCATCAGACCCGGATCTAGCTGTGGCAGCACATGCCCTCTGGGCTGTGGCATGGGCAGCAGGAGGGAAGCAGCCAGGATGAGCTGGGGGACAGTGCTGGAGAGATACCTGCAGGCATAGGGGACGCAGTGTCCCTCAACATACTGTGTCCGTTTGAAATCAAAACGCCCTTCTGGCTGAGAATGGGACGTACATCTCAGCTCAGCAAAGACTTCCAGAGGAACAGACCATGTTCAGCCTTGGTTTGGGGAATAGCAAAGGGAAGATCCGTGTCCATGTTATGGTTCAGATTTGGTGTAGTGCCTGGCACGTGAGCCTGCACAAAGTGGAGACAAGACACGGGGCCACACGGACCATCGGGCTGAGCCAGCACGACTTGTAGCTGAAGACGTAATTTCTGGGCAGTGAGTGAGCAGGCAGCTAGGGAAGACACGCAGCTCCTGGCATCAGGAGCCAGTAGCCCTGGGCCACCAACTCACATAGGAACAAGCACTACTATCGCTCTTCACTGTTTTAACTGGAGCGTCCTTCCTTGCTGCATTGCTTGGAAATGAAGACACGAAGATATTATTACAAAATTGAATCCAAATCCAAACACATCTCCCTGACTTGTGCTTTTCTTATCATCTCCTTTCTTGCAGCCCTCTTTTAATGACAAAAATCCTATTATACAAAATCAGCGTGGCCAAGAACCATGCATATTTACCAGTTTTCTCCGAATATATCATCTTCTTACTACTTCAGTGGCATTAATAACCACTGTCATACCATGCAGGCCTTTGGGAAACTGCACTACCTGCCAGTAAGAAACTTTTCTTCACGTTACTTCCTAAGTGGTCGTTAAGCGTCTTTCACAAAAATGCATGCAACAGGAAGCATTCTTCCTGTTCTTTTTTTAACTTGATTTTGATTAGGAGTATCTATTTTGTTGTTTGCTTGCTTGATAAGTTCTATGGCTGTTGCTGATAAGGTGTGAAATATTCCCTTCCATCGCTTACAAATTATTTTAAAATCTAGGCCTTAAGTTACCCTTCCCCTGAGCTTAATTCATTTTAATAAGTTTTAGATGCTTATTTTCTTTCTATAATTGACCTCATTCATCTCATAAATCTCTTTCCTTGCTTTAGCATACCCTTTGGAAGACACATACCCAGAATACATTAAGAATAATAATTACCACTGGTGCAAGTATAACAGTTTAAAGGCATTAAATTAGAATTAGTGGGTTTCTGAAATGCAAGGCACATGCCAAAGCCAATTGACTTGCTGGAGAAGACAGGGTGTAGGTTAGAAGCCACGGGGGGTGTTGCTTCGGTGGCAGTCCATTTTATGTCCGCAGGTTTTCTGCAGGTGTCTGGCAGAAATTAAACACGCTCTCCATAGTTGGAAGGTTTATACATGACAAAAATGAGAGTATCGGTCTATTGTGAGCCAGCCCATTTTTGTACCTATAAAATAGCAGTGAATGCCTATTAGCAGGGTAAGCTCATCCATGCGTGAAGTGATAAGGGTGTTTAAACAGAGAACTGCATCACTTAATAGGCAAGCAAGAGTCAGTGTACTGTTCTCTGACCAAGATGAGGAAAATTATTCCCAAATATTTTACAGCTTATGCAAGACGTGCACGGTCTGGTTAAAAACTTCTTTGAATGTGTCCCCAAGCGTCTAACAAAGTGGTCACTTGTTCCTTCTCAGTCTCGACAGCCGAGCAGGAAGACAGTCATGACCCCTTTCCCCCAGGGCACTGGCACCTCTCTGGGAAGCATTTCCTCTCAGGCCCTTGGGTTCAAGCTTTCCCTCTCTCCAAGTCCGATCTGGTAGAATTACAAAACATTTCTCATTCAGAAAGGTCTGCTGGTGGTTGGGCTTTCCATATTTTCGTCTCACTTTTACGCTGGTGGTAGCTGAACACTTTATAGAGATTTCATGTTTCATTCTCCTGACAGAGCCACCATATGAGAAATTCCATCGACCCTCTCGAGCTGCCCTTCCTTCCACAAACGCACTTGAAGCTGAAAACAGAGATTTGACCACATATTCTGACAGCTTGTATTTTGTTACTTTCTATCCTCAAGTGCTGTATCTTTATTATACCGACTGTAAAAAGGGATAAAAAAATAGAACTATGCTAAAGCTTAGTTTATATAACACTAATTTAATAGGGAACTATTAAAGGACAGCTAAAATAGAAACAAGCCCTTTAGCCCAAAACTTAATTTCAGCTGATCTAGTGCTCTTTCCAACATAACAGGAGGCCCATGCTAATTCTGTGAAAATGAACTTAAGTTACACTTACTTATTAGCAGTATTTTCATGATGACCGACAAAAAAAAGAGAAGTTTAAGCTTAAATCTTTAGGCAAAAAAATACTCCCACAAATATTACCGCAATTAAACTTGCCTTGAAAATTATTCACGCTTAAAAAACTATTACTTATCAGGATAGTCATAATTCTTTGTGATTTTTTTCATTTTGTTTGTTTTAATACATGCTACTTTTCAGAAACTCAGTCTCTTGACTTTTCTGAAATCCGAGTTAAGCAGTTTCTTGGGAGAGAATTTACAGTGCAATAGGTGCCCCAGTTTGTCTTAAATTAAGTGTAAGTAACACGGGTGATCTCATGATCAACATGACTTTTAGATACAAAGGACCCATCACCTACAATATCTTTTGATAGCTCCTTCCTTACGGAAGAAATTCTATGCTTGGAAATACAGTTTAAAAGGCCACCTTTGGCACGTTACAACATCAACAGTAAACTGAAAATTTCATATTTATTTTTTTTCCACAAAAAAAAAATTGTAAATAAGAGTAACAAGAGCAAGAAAATTAAATAGGCTAAACTATAAACACAAAGGCTTTTATAAATATAATGGGAACAGAAGTGAAATTGTATATAGACAGATATATAACCGCATGTATAAACTCACGTATGTAACTATATACAATACTAGTGTAAAATCCAGAAACATTCAAAAAGAAGGCAAGATGTTGTACAGCATTCTTACTGGGATTTTAAGAGATGTCATCCAAAAAGCAAGGTGGCACATCTGGTCTGTGGGGAAATACTAGTTTGTGAAATGCTTTTAAGGGACTGGCAAAAAACGCAGCGCGGATAAAGCTAAGGTTCACGATATCAAGATAAAGTCCCGGTCTTGGTGGGAAACTCTCTGCATTCTTACTGGCACGGACAGCCTTGCAAGAGGTAGCTTGTTGTGAAAGACCAGTCTCTTAGTTGCTCCTCTATTTTTTTTTCCACAGTCGTATTAAAACTGGATTATGGCTTAATCTTGCTTTTATTGTCTCCCTTTTTCCTACACAGTAGCACAGAGAGACTGTTAGTTAACGTTTTGAAACGTTTTCACAGTCACATAGCTAAAATGACTTTTTGTTTGGTAGAGACCTTAAATTCACGCGGAGGGAGAACACGAGGAGGAATAGACGTCCACAGAAATCTGGCAAGGATGCAGAGCCAGCATCTCAGCTGATGAAAACGATCCCCTGGCTTCCGCGGTAGAACCAGGTACCTCCGTAACAAACGGGCGTGGGCTGTAAGCTGTAACCTGCTTTAACTCTTCTGAACTCTGATACAACTATTTCATATTTGTAGAGGTACAGTCGGTTTCAGAAAAATAGCTAAGAGTTATTGTTCTGCCAGTTAAAAATAAGTTCTATATGACAGTTTGAAAATCAAAAAGGGACCAAGAAAGCATGGAAGAAGCAGCCCTAGAAATGGATCTTCACTTTCCAAATCTTACTGCAATAAGTGAAAAAATCTTAGTGACAAAATAATCACTGACAAAGAGCTCTGTTTCCGCAGAAAAGGTATAGACTTCTCTGAATGAGTCAGGGGTCACTTGAAAATGAGGAAAAACCTGCTGTGGTGACCAGTTCTGTGCACTTTATCACAAGCTGTAGGAATTTCCCATAACTGTACTTTGCAAGTACATTACCATCCACATAACAAACACATCTAAAGATTAAATGTGAACTGAGGTATTTCTGGGATCTTTGAACAGGGAGAAAATGTAATGCGATTAGAGTTGCTCAGAAGATAGCCATAAAAGAACTTCCTGTTTAAAAGGATGTCCTACCAAGAATAATAATAAACAATAACAATAACTGGGATTTCTACAGGGCCTTTGACCCAAGGAACTTACAGCACAAAAGGGGAATTCCTTTCTAGTTATCCAGGGGTTTGTTTTGTTTTGTTTTGTTTTATAATCAGGGACTCGAGGGCAATGCTCTAATTTCAAGCCGTGCCTCTTGGTGGGGGACGGTGCTGATGTTCACAACACCCGTCAGGGGTGCTGGAAAGACTGTGCCTGACGCAGACGGAATGCGCCTGTGGTCATCCATCCGCTACGATATAATCAAAATCCCTCAGGGCTGACGCAGGGACACTCGCTTTGCTTCGTGCGCTTTTCTTAGAGGGGTAACCTGTCCCATTTGAAAGATTTGAAGGGATGAAAAAATGGGGAGGCCAGAACATGCCCAGTCTGCCTGGAGTCAAAGGGCGTAAGAGTGGGACCTAGCTTCAGCTCCTTCCTCCTCCTCTTCCAAATTTCAAGTCTAAGCACACTCATGTGGACTGTTGCTTCTGTTTAACAGCAAATTAATTACAGGCATATTGTAAATGTGAACAAATTAAAACCCTCTTGCTTCGTGTATTTGTGTCCTCTGGTTTGAATTTCCTGAGAGAAAATGGGCAATTAAAACTGGACAGTTTATGACGCAGAATTTCCTAACGACTGTAAGTAGCCGTGCGAGAGCCGACACATGGCTGTGAGAAGGCACCATCCAACCAGGCAGCCAGAAGCTTGTAAAAGAATAATTGAAAGGATTAACGGGGAGTACCATATGCTCACAATTCGGATCTGGCCACAGGCAATACAGAGTATGCAGAGATTTCTAGTGCAGCACAAGGCCAGAAAAGGTCACGGGTGCTGGTATCTCTAGAAGCCAAAAGAATAAATCTCAAATGAAAAAGAGTAGCTGTATGTAGGACGTGGGGCGTTACTTGATGAAGGATCCAGACAGATGAGTCCTAGAGGATTTTGCCGCATCTGTCCAAGACATTTCTGCAAATCCAGCTGTGAGTGGCTGAGGACAGATCAGGAATTGTTCCTCTGCCTCAGACGCCACTGTCTTCAGCCCAGTTTTAAGCTAAAACACTCCACCTCTGTGGGTTTGGGGCTAAAACAAGGACTTTTAACTGTAGTGTTGACAACGAAGACACGTACCCCGCTCTGATGCTGTTGCAGGAGAGCAGGGAGTGCTGTTGGCAGCACTGCCAGGAGCCCCTACCGGCTCAGCTTTTCAGGTCCCATGCGAGATGGAAGGATTGTCTTGTTAGGGCAGCGTTGCTGGCTTACCACAGACTTGGTGTGTGACAGTAGGCGCCTGCCGTATCCCTACACCCCGAGCGCACCCAAGTGGAGTCACGGGAGAGGAAACTTCTTCCAGATCCTGCCCAGACACGCGAGGGCTGTTCACAGCCTGCCTAGAAGAGGAGGTAAGAGCTGCTTCTCACAGGCTTGCATTTTCTTTCATCTTATCGTACATCTAGAAAAAACACACCTGAAGAAATAAGCCAAATAAAAAAACGGAGATAATGTGTTTACTGTCAGCATGGCCTTTTACTCTGAGATAAACAGTTAAACTCTTCCCAAAATATCTGAACACCAAAGACAAAGCTGCTTTTGCGAGAGCGGGTTCAGTAAAGATGTGGGACTCAACCCTTCTGCATGCTGAGCTCTGTTCTCTGAGCTCACAGCCAAGAACAGGACACACCGGGAGAGCCTAAACACTGACAGTACAGCAGAGGTAAAGCGATGCTTGCCTGCTATATAAGGAATAGATCTTCAGGCTTGCCATCTCAGCAAAAGGAGGAAGACGTACTAATAAAGTACTATAAATACAGAAGTGTTTATAGGACAGGTTATATAACGCTTCTGGAGCTTCATGCCTTCCCCTTCCCTGACAAACACCATGAAACGTTTCATCTTACTGCCTCTTTATCTTAAAAGGCATCTAATTTTAAAGTCAGAAACTGGGACAATATCTCATGACGTAAAACTACAAATTAGCATTCACATGAGCAAAGCATTTGCTTTTCATTGCATTCTGTTTGCTGTTTCTACGATACCATATTTTTCCCCCCAAATAACACGCATTTTCTCTGTTTGCAGAGTATGCTAAAAGCAGTAGTATTTCCACAATTTCAGAATGCACTTGAGGGAAAGATTTACATTTTAAAAATGCACAAATTGGAGGAATACACTAAAAGACTTAAGTGCTTTTTAAAGATAGGCGGGGTAATAGATGGCACCTGTTCTTTGCAAATAAATGTCAAGTAACAAAGCCTACGAGCTTTAAATAAAAGATGTGAACAGCTGCTAAACAAAGAGGCCAGAAGTTACAGTGGAATAAAATCTTAAGCCTTTTCTTACTATACTGTAAGGAAGACAGTCTGGGTTTGCCTGGTTAACAAGAGTAGATGATAGATAGATCCCCATATAATCCTGAAGTTGAAAGAAAATGCAAATAAAGTGACACTTATCCCACCCCATCCAGAAGAGCGAATACAATAATTACATTGCTGTCTCAAATAGATTTAACTGCCATGCTAAATATAAGATGACTGCACGTACATTTTGAATGGAATAAAGCTGTTGCCATTTTCTCCAGAAAGATGCGTGTTATAATAAATAGATCTGCTACCTCTAGTCTTTAAGGACAGTTTTTCTAAATAGTTTGATTTATAATCGCTCGGTCCTGTGCCGGAAAGGAAGAGAAGGCCAGCCACGTAGGAAATAGCCGACAAAAAGCCCATGCTGTGGGAGTGCATCCCTGGAGTACGCGCATGGGAGGGAGCCAGCTTTGTAGCACTGCAAGAGGTTCAGCTGGCAGCACACCAGGAACATTTTGCTCCCAACTCGGAGCGAGTATGGGAAGAGGTTGGAAAATACAGCACCTTCACAGTATGTCATTTCTCATTGTAACTAAAAGCTGTCACGGCTTGAGGGAAGAATGTAGGAAAAAAGGAGCAGGAAAGAAAGCATATAGAAAACACAGGAGGAGAACTGAGAGTGTGAAATAGGGAAGAAAAAAGTAAGGAAAAAAGGGGGATAGAGTGGGTAGACAAATTAAGAGAGCATAAATAGGAGACAAGGAAAAGGAACAGGCAAGGAGAAAAAGATCAAAGGCCAGGCTGTTTTTTTCATGGCACTATGCCAGAAAGTGGGCCCGTACGACCAGGTCTGGGCCCAGCGGGGCTGCTCTCAAGAGCAAGTCTAAATGTGGTCAAATCAAATGCCTGCCCAAGGCTCGTTTTCACCCGCCCGTGGCCCTACGTTAGGTTTTACTGACCACACATGCCAGTGTCTCCATACAGAAAGACTGATGAGGTAGAACGTGTCAGGGCTCGGGGCAGGGTCTCAGCTAGGAGGTGACATACAGCGCCTGGGCACAGCATGCTTTACATGTTACTTCCATTGTGAATGATACCGTCTTGTCCTTTTACAGATATTAAAACAGCTAATTTGCACCACTCCTCCCAGTTTACTCTGGCATCAGTTTCCCCATTTTCCACAGGACTGTGGTCTCTCCATTTCTTCAGATACCTTTACCCGCACTTCCCTTTTCCTTACCATCCCTCTTCCATAGGCTGAAAAACTCACAGTTAAAGATGTAAAGAGAGTTGCTCCTGGATTCCTACCAGGAGCGCAAAACCAGCTCTCTTCCCTCTCCTCCCCAGGGTGTGGGGAGCACTGCTCCCCAGTACTGCCCCAGGGCTGCCAAGCAGAAGAGGTGACGGGCAGGGAAGCCCGAGCTGGGGGCAGCTAAAACACCTGGCCTCAGGCTGAAGTGCAGAGCTGGCCAGGAAACAAATCCGTCTTCTGATTGCATTTAAGGTTTCAAAATCTGTTTTTGTTTCAACGAGGAATTAAAATGAATCCTTTCAAACATTTCTATGAAACAGAATTGTGTTGAAACATCTGCTTTCTAGCTGAACGCTTTTTTTTATTGCGCTCTCTCAGTTAGGATATGACCAGGGTCTCTGTCCTAGATCCTTCCAATTAAATAGTTTGTTAATATCTCCATTACGTATTTCAGCTACACCTAAAATAGCATAATCTGTGCATCGATGACAAAAGTATAGTAGATGATGTGCAGAAGAGTACTGAAGCATTTAAGCCCTCAGTCTATTGCTGAGCGGGAAAAGCAGCTGCAGCCTTCAAGAGAGGAATAAAAGGGATCATGGCCAGAAGCCTGTGACCTACCTACAGTCAGTACTGGCTATCTTATCCCTGTGTCCCCATCATTCTTCATTATCTTGCATTTGCCATAAATTAATCTAGCATTGCTGCCATCACGGGAGCAAGTTTGGATTGCACCTCACCTTTCCTAAATAGATCCGCTTCCTCTGTTATTAAAAGAGAGAACTAAATAATGCATCTGTCTTCCAAAACACAGGAACTCACTGGCATTAGCGTATCAATGCCGTCTGACGATTTCTTGAGCGTGCATTTAATAGAGGCCACATCTGCAAGGCCACAAACTACAATGCCATTCCTCATATTAAACATTTATTATTCTTTTGCCATTAACAGCTTCTTTTCTTCCTGATTGTAACTCTGTGAAAGACCATGAATTTTTTAACTGATGTTTTCTTAAGGTTACTGCTCAGATACGTTACATGTGAAACACTCAGTAAGTCACAAGAAATTCTTCCTTTTTGTATCTGTTGTGTATATACCTACAAATAAACTACCTTAACTCCCTTAATATTGAGGATCTCAAAGAAAGATGCCATTTATTAATTGTTCATTAAAAATAATTTGGTTGATGCCTGATTAAAGGATACTCTACATGGCCCTTTTTCTTGGGAAGAAAGGAAATATGAAATCAATACATGTTTCAAGCCCTGTTTCCCAACGGTTAATTTAATTCTTGGTGATGAAACTGAAAATTATGTCAGATTCAAAGAAAAGCAGGGCTAGGAATGAAAGAACCAAACTGCAGTAAATGCAACCTTTGTCTGAGGTCCTAGGGTGAGACCTAAGCCTGTTGTCTTCCGACCTGCTGAGAACATTCCACGTGGGAAAGAAATACTAGGTATTGGGGTTCCACCCAGCACCAAAACCATGAAAAAAGGAGGCTCAGTGAAGGCAAAAAAAAAATACAGAACCATAAAATGGTTTGGGTTGGAAGCGACCTTAAAGACCATCTAGTTCCAACCCCCCCTGCCCTGGGCAGGGACACCCCCCACCAGCCCAGGTTGCTCCAAGCCCCGTCCAACCTGACCTTGAACCCCTCCAGGGATGGGGCAGCCACAGCTTCTCTGGGCAACCTGGGCCAGGGGCTCACCCACCCTCACAGCAAAGAATTCCTTCCTAATATCTAGTCTAAATCTCCCCTCCTTCAGTTTACAACCATTACCCCTCCTCCTATCACTCCACTCCCTGAGATAAAGAGGGAGTTTCATGCTAAAGATGTTTCATGCTAAATATTTTTTCCACTTAAGTTTCACCTATAGAAGTAATTTGGCTTAGTAAAAACTTTTTCGAGGGGTCTGTTTAGGCACTCACTGTTAAAACCAGGAATATGAACCTGCTTATTTTTATCACTGTTTCAGCTCAAGTAAAATCAAGTAAAACAAACAAAAAAAAAGTGATATTTCAGTTTTGTAAACTACCCAAATGAGATATTACATCACAGTAGAAGTTATTTTGAAATATTTAAAGAAAATTATTACTAAGGATTAAGACTCTACTAAGTAGTGAACTGAAGACTCTTGCTTTTTCTTACTGGGGAGTCCGAACTTTAACTTCTCATGGTTGTTTTTCTTATCTCCTCAGCTGTGGAAGTCTTTGGGATTCTGAGGATAAATACACTGAACATTTTGTCTTTGGTATTTCCTCAGAAGCAGAGAACATAATGTTAGAGAAAGTGTTACTCACTTCTGTGATCTGTCAACTCATCCTAGCGTAAGGAATAATATTAAACATCTCCCAGAGAAAAATAGATTTCAAGTCCATTAATTTGGACGAACTGTGTCAAATCTGGTATGGGAGCTTGATTTCAAGCATGGTCTTTTGTGGATCCTCCTCAAAGAGTTGAAATTTGAGCTGGACAGAAAGAAAAAAAAATATCTCTAAAAACTTTCCCAATATGTAAATATTATTTTTTTTAGTCTATTTCCAAACATTGATCCATACAGCTCTTGTTGATGCTTCACAGCCAAGCCAAGTTCACATGGTGCTGGGCAGTTCCTCCTTGCCCTCAGGAAGAGGCATGGAGTCAGTGAAAGGAGAGGAAACCAGCAGCAAAATAAAATCCTCTGCTTTCTTTTTCCCCTCCCCTAAACAGACAGTTTACATCATACAAGTACTTTTTAATGTTACCTCTCCACATACACCATTCTTATTGCTTCACTAGGGAAGCATCGCAGCAGCAAACAGCACAAACCAGCTTCTCTAAGATACGGGCCATATTACTGAAATAAAATACTGGAGAATTCCAGAGCACAAGAGTATTACTGGAGTCTTTGCAGAAAGCACAGTTTCACTGTGAGTTGTGCTGGACACACGACACCCTTGTTGGACTCGCAATGAGATAACCCAAGTGGAAGACAGAGTTTGGTCTTTGCCATAGATTCAGAGAAGCACCAGGAAGGGTCCCTTCCCCACCAGGGCAAAGCAGTCACTCGCCCAGATTGACTGCTTTCCTCCAACGCTGTCACCCGTGGGGACTGCGCGACTGCCACAGGCAGGAGGCTCTTGTCTGCTGGCGCAATATTGTTGGCATAGGCTGCAAAATGTTCCTTCTCAGGGGAGGGTGTAATAGGCAGAGAGAGCATAGATTGATTTTCACATCCTAGCCTAAGCTTGGTAAAATCAAAACGTTTTTTAAAAAAAAGCATCTTAATAAGATAGGGGGCATCTTTACAGGTCAAATTTCTACCTAGAGCTCAGTTTTAGAGAAAGATCATTTGAGAAAGGTTAGGTTTCACATTTGTGTGCAGATGGGCACTCCCGCTATTGAAAACGATCAAGTCAAAATTTCCAGACCTAAGTTCCTAAACTCATAAATTAGATGTTAGGCCCCTACACCAGATTTCAAGGATTTGCAAGTAACCACAAACAGAAGATACTGACATCACTGAAAGGCAGGTTACTCCTCTAGGTGCCCGTGCTGATGCTCCCCTGCCCCAAGCTTCCCACTCAGGACAAGACGGGGCCATTTATTTTGGCCGTAGCAAGTGATGTTCATTAAAGAAAACTAAAAAGAAGAGATAGCCGAAGAGATGTCAGAAATTAATAACTTCTCAGACCTGGGCTCCACCCAGCTCAAAAAGCTTTTCTGCTGACAGTAGGTTGTTTTCAACACTAAGAATTAAGTGTTTATCTTTATCCTTTGAAGCTGTGCCATTCACACCAATAAATACACAAGGGTCCTGAAACGGATACTTAACTAAAACAAAATGCCCGTTCAAAATTAATATCTTTTTCTATTTCAAACCACATTGTACACAGAAATTCTTTGGAGCTTTTTAGAGACAAAAGAAGAAAAATAAAGGAAAGGAAAAAAATTTCAAACAATTCTGTTCGTACGCACCGAGCAGTAATGTAAAATAGAAAAGTTATGTCAAAATGAACCACTAAACGGGTATGCTTTCTGTAAATCGAGCCAATACAAATTTCATAAAACTTTCCTTGTTAGAGGTACAAACCACCCGTTAAAAGAATAACATTTGCGTGCCATAATATTATCATTTGCACTGCTCCAGCTGAACGTGAAGTTGCCTCTTGCATTGAAACAACAATATTGGGTATCAGGAAAATGTGTCTAGACTCATGACAGCACGCTCCCCAAAGGCAGCCTGATGCTGGGAACTGAAGTCTTAATTATGGAGGTACTGCTGAGATGCTGTTTTCTTCCAAGCGTTAGGTTACTAGTGCATTGAAATTATTAAATAGGCATCTGTAAAAATTAATAGCAGTTTACTATGGTTTCCTAACAAATATGATAATTAATCCTTGCACACTGTGCTTATATTTGGGAATTTAACTTTGTCATTCAAGTTTTACATGACGTTTAGGAATGGGTAGCCATTGCATAATTACTTATGGGTATCCTCACTTTTTGCTCCATAACTTCTGAATAGCCATGTATAAAAATAGTTAAGATTATGCATGATAAGATCACAATCAACAAAAAAAAAAAATCAAGACTTTAATAAGTTCCCACAATACTTTTATTGTCAAATTTCATAGGCAACAGATTTGTGAGCATCTGGCAGCTGCACAAGTGACAAATCATGCCAAAGCCTTAGCTGGTATCACATAAAGCTGATACTTCAGGGTATGATCAAGGTCACAGTGGTAATTTATCAAATGTCTAACTAGTTAATTTCTGTCTATTTATATATTTGGATCATTAAGGTAAAGAAAGTGAATGCTGAGGTTATGCTTGAGCATAAGAGGTAGAGCATTTACAGGAACCACTCTCTACTCTTTACCTGCTTTCTAATTTCCAGAGAGGTCACAGGCGTCTACACAAGTCTGCATCCTGTGACAAAAGCTACCTATTCTATAGTATTTCTTTTGTAAAATGCATATTTATGAAGTTAGCCCTGTTCACATTGCTCACAGATACACAGTGTTATTTTATTACCAGAGTGAAGGGTGTCTGTATTCACCTCATTGATTCAATCTTAGTTCAGAACTACGGTGACTTAGGGCAACATTTTGAGAAGAGCCTGGTATCCAACAGCTTTCTTTAAAGCACAGAAACAAAAGCATTTTACGTGGTTCATGTAAGCACCATAGCCACTCACTTTTAGAAAACATCTTGAAAAGACACCACTTTGAATTCCACTCCCAACAATTCGTTATCCAATCATGAAAAGAAGGATGCATATAGAGATTTCCCACAACTCATCCTGAAGTTTTCTCCTTCGGTCTGCTGCTGTCATTCCCCACTTATGCAAGGACAGATGTGCTCGTCTTCTGTACCCTAAGGCATTTAGTCATGTATCAAAAGCCTTTTTTTTTTTTTTTTTAAACCAAGAGAACTCCTGAAAGCTATTGCCATGGGAATCAAAGTAGGGCAGCAGATAACTTGAAGTTGTATTGTAATCAAAAGATGTTCCAAGGCCACTATTCATAAGCTTGAAATTAAACGGTAGGCTAAAATTTTTCATAAAGAGCTGCAGATAATCCATTACCTCATTACAGCCTAAAGCACTTACACATATTTGAATTCTGGATAACTGACTTCGTTGCGTTCATTTCATTTTCAAACCTTTCCTAATTACTTGAAAAGCTTTTATAAGCTACATAATTTCTGAAAGAATTACATATACGTATTATAAACTAATATACTCTTTTAAAAGAAAGGAGGGAAAAAAGTCCAAGAAAGTATGAAATTAATTCACAACTGAGCTTGAAAAGGTGTTAAACTGTTGTAAGGAATACAGTGTAAAATAGTTTACTGTATGTACTGGGGTGTAAAGGTCCGTATTTCAAATACATACACGTGGAGCACTACGCATATTGTAAACCATCCACTTCCGCAGAGTGGTGTTTGTCTTAGAGTGACATAAGGAAAGGTTAATTCCTACCAAGTTTGTGCAGGCAGCAATTACAGAACAGATTTAACACAAGCAGTTTGAGAACAACAAGCTTGAAGGGCTTTTAATTTCATTTTCAGCTGCTTCTAAACCATGTTGTCAGCTGCCTGGGTTGCTGTGTTTTAGTATGACTTTCTGATATACCCCTTCAAGAGGAACTCATTACTTTTTCAAAAAATGCAAGGACATGCCAGCTCCTTCCAGCAAGAGAAGACTGCAGCGTGAACAGGAGAGGAAGCTATGAAAAATACATTAGAATTCAGCTGTTTTGTTATGCAAGGTCGTATGAACAAAGAACTAGCGATCACATATCAGCTGCAGATCTGCAACATGAACAAAAAGAAACACTAAAGGAAAGATTCCTGTATTTATTAGCTCTGCTTTTAGGTCTCCCTCACAGCAAAAACACCCTTAAAACCAGGCTTAGGAGGCTCAAGTGATAATTCCTGTCCCCTAGTTTCTCTAGGGGTTTTTGCATGCCGTTCTCCCACAGGAAGGGTTTGCCATGGCTGGAAAGGTAAATGATGAAGTTGCTCAGCTACGGCTTGGAAGTTTGCACTTAGAAAATTTGAATCAACTAGCCGTACTCAAATGTCAGAAGGAGGGTCTTCCTAATGCCAGGGGTCTTCAGTTCTTTTTTGTTATCTTAAACTATTTGTTCCCGCTGGGCATCGCTGGGCCCCAGTTTCCGAGACCAACACGCTACCTATACATACCACCTTTAGTAGCAACACTCAGATTTCAGCTTGAACGCCCGGAGCCAGGTGGCACATCTCTTTGCAGCCGTACCCTTTGCAATGACTGAGCTGAATTACAAGCCGCTTCCGCTGGTGTCCGTGCTTAGATCCAGTTCTCTCTCTCACTCCCTATTCAAGCCAGAGCAAGAGCCACCAGAGACAGATTAAATAAGCTGGGCCCAAGTACCCAACTAAATCCCCAAGCTATCATCATTATTGACCTCAAAAGGCAACTAAATTATTTTCTGTGTCACCTTTATAAACTGTAGGGTTTCTGCAATACGTAACCCAACTGGAAGAGCACACATTCCTCACCCCAAATTTTTAAGCAGATTGATAGATACTGTCTAATCTCTTGACCCAGAATAACACAAAATTTAATAGCAACTATGTGACCAGAGACCTATGCGATAACAAAATGAAGAATAATTTATTATTACCTTCAATTTGAATTTTTATTCAAACAACATTCCAACATTTCTGTAGTTGTTTCCTCAGTATATAAGTGAAAGAGCATACATGTCATAGCTATTCAGACCTCCTGGTTATCAAGCAAGAGAAGGAAGAAGAAAACTCAGGTCTATAATGGACATTATTTTAGAAAAAGTGTTTCCTCACCTATTCTAAGGAAATATAAAAGCTAAGGATAATTGATGTCCTCAAAAACAGATGAATCTCTGTGGACATGAAGGTAAATATGGTCTCAAGGACAACTGGACAGTAGGCCACTAGTCCTGTCCACATTTGTTTGATCACAGCAGTGTGGAGAGCTACAAAGAGAAATGCCAGAATTCTATATTTCTCCACACTGGTGATACAGTTTTCATACGCTCTGTTGAAATCTTAGTAATGGGACTCCTTCCTACCCTTATCTCTTCGTCCATCCCCCTGGCCCCTCCAGACTGGCACTGTTCCACAAAGCCACCGCTATGGCTGTATTGCTATTTTAGTCCATCACAAAAGCCCAAGAGCTTTCACTTTGCTTTCATGTGTTCCCTTGCACATTTTTTTCTTTTTAGACTAAGTTACATGACAATTTATAATGATGCAGAGAAACCTCATTATCTGAAGTGTGTTGGGAGCCAATATAAATATCAAAGCCTAGAAGCCATTGAAGTGTTTGTGATATCTTATTAATGTTTTAATAAGGTCTCCTAGAAAAAGCCTGAAAATCAAACCCACACACCACAACATAAAGGGCTCATAGAAAAGGCACAATGAGGGACTTCGACATCAATTAATTTGCTTGCTAATTTACAATAAAATTGCCTACTGAAAGCAAGGAAAGGACACATCACAGACAGGTATATTACAGGTACTATGGTGGAAACTGTTGTTCATCATTATTTGAAGTGATGGACTAAGACCTTCTAGAGGGCACATGTGGTTTAAGATATACACGACAAAGAAAAAGACAATTTATCCTTCAGAAGTATCTTTCTTTCTAAGCCAAAGAGCGTTCCGCTACAGGGGTCAGTTTGAAGAAAGAGTGGTAAGATCAGATGAGACAATCTTCCCAGACCCTCCAAGAACAGCATACTAGATCTTTATCCCAAACCTCTTGTGATTTCTCTCCAAATGTCAGAGCCAGCACACAGTTACACCCAGATACTGAAGTGTAAGCGTCTGCCGTGTTTCCACGGGATGACCTTCATTCTCTTAACCTGTGGTCAAGACAGTATGAAGGACAAATCCCTGAAAAGCGAGACCTGCTTTTTGCTACTTCACCATCTGTTAGTGAAACGAAACCGTAACTTGATAAAGCTTTCAAACAGTGGTCATCTGCAATTCAAGCCTGGCAGCACTATGAATGCATTAGCAAAGGTGTCTATTTGCAATTCAAACATCTTTTCAAAGCTTTATTTTTTTTCCTAGAGATTGACCATGAGGGATTTATTTGCTGTTTCATTTTTCTTTAATTAGAAAGGTATCTCTGATCAAAACCAGGGAACAAAAATACTTTCTTCTGAAGCTTAGACTCCATATAATCAACTTACTCCATCGAATCTGAAAGTATCTTGTGTCAGAAGTCAGCACGTGAAAGCGAGAAACACTTCATTGGAGCTAGCGTGGCAAAATAGTGTTAGTTTTTTCATTCTTTATTCTACTATATTTTGCTTCTGACTAGCTTTTGTGTTGAAAATTAACTTAGTTTGAATAAATACATTGCCTTCCTGATACAGATTGTAGAAGTGTTTGTTTCTTGGAAGCAGTAAATCCAGACCAAGCAGGACAGCAGAGATTGGTTAATTTAGCAGAGATTGATTAATTTGATCGTCAAAAAGTAGGGTGCTTTTTCTTTTTAGGAAACTGGATGGCTTCACAGAACAAGTTTCTAAAAATGAATCTGTATGAAATTTCATACAGAGAACTAAAAATCTCACAGTTACAAGGACAGAGATGAGAGCAAGTGAATATTTTTTCTCTGCCATTCTCATAGTCAATCTAGAGCAAACATGAGAAAGAGAGGCCCTAACGTGGCTAACGAGTTATGGATTTCTACCACGACCTCTCCCTCACGCCAGGGAGCAGCAGCAGCACAGAAAAGGAGGCCGTGACACACCACTGCCAGGTGGCAGCTTCCTCAGTGCTGGTTTTCTGCAGCAAAGAACTGTCTCGGTAGCGTCTCAGCTCACCAGCTTGCTGACACCCAAAAAAATACCAGAGGAAGCAACAAAATGCCCCCCTGGTATCTTGAGATACCTCTTTTGATTACTCTTTTATTTCCAGTGGCGAAATTCTAGTCAAATATGCCCAGCACTCGACTGGGAACATAAATCCACTGGCCAAGTCTCTCCCCTCATCCTTTTGCAGATCTGCTGGAGAGCTTTAGCCACAGCAATACCTGATGGGCTCAGGTGAAGAATTCCCTAGTCCGGTACCTGGTTTGATGGGCAAAAGAGACAAGTCCTTAAACAAGTCCTGGCAGAAGATCTGGTTAAGAAATTAGGCATCTCACGACAATCCAAGTAGAAGCTGGTTAAACAAAACCCTGTGTATAATAAGCATTGGCATTAATCAGCGACTTCAACAAGGAAAGAAAATATTTTAAGAAATGGGCAAAACAGTTGATGGTAGAGTAATTTATAAAGACAGCATTCGGTGATGAAGCAGAAAGGGAGAAGCATGCTTGTTTATTATATATTCACATGAGAAGTGTCTCCTTTGATAAGGAGACCCATATTAATACATGTTACAGAGGGGTGGAAATGGAGAGCTTTTGAGCTCGTTACACCAACCAAATTTTGAAGTAGCCTTAGCTCAGTGTTGTGTATGCACACTGCACGCTCCCCTCATCTCAAGGCAGCTGAAATTTGCAGACAGTTAAATGCTGGAAGACTAGAGAACACTGCTCTTATATATTTAGTTGGTGGAATGAGTAGAACTGGAAGCGAATACTGATATACTTTTTTTTTTTTTAAAAAAAGGCATGTGCCTATTTATCTGTGTCCTGAAAAAACACCGGGGAGGAAGTTTTGGTTAGAAAAACAGGCTAGAACTTAAGTAGCTTTTCAATCTGCAGTAGCCACAGGAACAAATTTGATCAAATTACTCTTTTTAGAATATTACAGAAGATAACTTTAATTTTGCCAGCTGCTTCTATTACTCCCCTAAGGATTGTCTGTTATCATGTGTAGTGTCTCACAAAATGAAGCTTCCCTCTTTCCCCGGGAAAGGTTGCATCAAGGCTAGTGATATCATCTAGATTAAACTGGAAATAAGAAAAGTCTTGAAAAGATGCAAACCTAACATTCCAAATCATATGCAGTCTCTAATTAAGGAAAACATTCCCTTATGAGTAGATTATTGCATCTCATCTTACACTTGCATTTCCTACACTTTTCAGAAGCGTTTCCTACTTGTCACCACCATCTATGGTAACATACCGCTGATCTAATTCAGCACAACACCACACAATTTCACTGAAAATATACTAAGTAATCCTCTATATTTTCATTATACACGTAAAAATAACTGTCTTTTTCTCAGAAAGGTTCATTGCAGTTCATTTACCTTGAGCAACACGCTAATTTTACTGTGACAGGCAAGGATTGTTCTCCCTTGGCACCAGGGAGTACACGGAGTCAGGCTTGTTCCCGCTCTGCAGCGTCTTGCTGACTGATTAGCATTAGGTGACTTCAGTCTCGCAGGTTTTACTAAATTTCAAATATATTCATATTTCCTTGGCCAAGGGATTAGCTCATTCTCTGGAGGTTTCCAATTTTAGATGGCTCTGAAACACTTCTAAAATATTCTCCAAGAAAAGCAGGGCTGTCACTCAGAGAGGAAATTTTGAGGTGCGTGGAGCACTACTGAGCTGAGGAACGTCTGTGTTTCTACGTAGCACACAGCATGCCGCAGTACAGCAAGCATTTCTTATTGGGCTAAAGTTTAGCTACTTCATTCTGCTAAGGTAAAGAGTTGCCATTACCTCAAACAGCACCTTGAATGCTTTGCTGCCATAGCAGTATCTGTCTTTTCAATAAATCAAACAGAACTTTATAGGATGCTATCCGCACCCCTGTTATGGGCTAGAAGCAGCTTTCCACATATGTCATGTAATTGAAGAATGCAAGCGTGAGAACACGTCAAAGAGTTCCAGCATTTTCTGTTGCTAACTAAAGGAAGTACCTTGTGATGAAGTCATTGAATTGTAGGGGCAGATTCTTACGACATCCGAGGTCTAAGAATTAGAGAACGTCCAGAATGACAATCAGGTCTAAGAATTCCATTTTTCACAGGTAAACTAAGGAGGTTATCCAAATTGTACTTACAGTCGTTATCCAACTTGTACCCAAAGTTTGAGCATTTGGTTGCATGAATTCAGATTTAGACAGGAAAAGAATGACAAACAGGTTCACCTTTTGGTTCCTTAGACCTCTGGGCTGTCTGAAATCTTTGGTCCTCTAGGGAAGAGTGAAACGATCCCTCAACATTAGTCCACAAAAACATGATTTACAGTTGCAGCCAAAACATGGAATGAAATAGACCTACAATGAAAGAGCAATTAGAAGTTTGTTAATTTATTTTCTAACACACACCACGCCTCCCTTTCCCTTCTTCAGGGATCAGAAGCACCAAAATAGAGTGAGGCACACTTCTTCCACAATTCCTTTCCTGGCTGAAACCAGGAAACCCTGGAAATCTCACAGGAAAGACCTTTTCCAACAGCAGAGCTTTAGGTATGCGTCAAGCAAGTGGAGAGTTTTGGATAATTATCTGTCCCTTGACCAGATTTCCCTAGCTATTCATTGAATGACACTATGTGTTTCTGATCACTGATTAATACATACAGTTTATTTTGACTTTCATTTTTGCTAAACTTCTCATAAAGCACAATATTCAGAAATGCTTAAGAAACCGAGGAGCCTGAGACTTCTGCAAATGGGACCTAGGTGTTTGATTTTTATTTTTTTATGAAAAGCCTAGGAACTCAGATTAGTTTTTGAAGATTTTTAGCTCGTCTGTATGCAGATCAATGCCTAGCGTGGTTTTCAGAAAATAGCTAGGGAACTAAACTTGTTCAGAAATGTTTTTCTTACTGGCTAGTTTGTTCTGAAGTCCTAAGGAAATCTTCTGGAAAGTTATTTATATCAATAGCTATCACACCACTGAAGTCATCCAATCTAATCATCCCCAGAGAGCTGCAACAATGGGAATTATAAATAGCAAAAATATCCTGGATATCGCCTCCACTATTTTAAAAACACTGGTCATACAGACTAGTAACTAAGAAGCAATCTCAAGGACATGAGCCCTCATTGAGTGTCAGAATACGTGCACATTTGTCATTGCCAAGTGGTGTTCCTACAGGCCAGATGCTTTTTTCTGAGCAAAAATCCATTGAACGCAACAAAGGTGTCATGATAGTTCACGTAGTCTCTGCCTGGCTCTTAGTTTCTCTCTCATCATCGTACAGGTAGCAGCAGCTAGAGGAACAACTGTAACGGTGTTGATGGATGGCCTGGAAGTACAACAGTTAAGACAAGCTTAGAAATAGTTAGAATAGTTAGAAAGCACTATCCTAGCTTCTGAATAAAAGGAAGATTGCATTCAAGTAGCTGTTTATTCTGAGACCATTAGTAGATGAATGAAATTTTGCCGTCGTCTTCATTGCAATTTAAGAGGCTGACTTCGCCAAGGTCTCTATGTTTGTTTTATAACTTCGTAAGTTCAAATCCAAAGTGCTTCAGATAGCAGAACGTGCATTATTTCAGTAATATATAAGCATGTTTTTAATTCTTCGGTGAAATTACACACTTGCCCTCTCTGGCAAGGCAGGGTATCTTAGCCCCTTTTCGCTGCTTTTGGGGTTTACAGTCTTCAGCAGTTCCTCCAAAGACAGCTAAAAGTAACCAAAGATCTCCCTACATGTAGTTCCTCGTTTATTTATCGTAAGTAATAAAAAATAATAAATACATTTATTTCTAATTTTTTTTGTCAGATGACATTGAGGTAGACCTAACTCCATAACGTGTTAAAAAATAATTACCAACGCCACTTCTGAGGGTATGAACAAAGTCGTTTTACACCAAACTAAGAAAGCACACAACACAACCTAGAGTGCCAGAAAGTACTTTGCGGCACTTGCAAAACATGACCACTATTCTGTAAGGGATGGGGCTTTCTTTCTTTAGGGAAACAGAAGGGAGTTTTTTAATAGTTTAATAACTGCCAGACAAATTGTCTACACGCTGGGAAGTATTCTGGAAAAAGTTAAGCAAAATTAACAACTTTAAAAGCATTGAATGCACTTTCCAGAATGTCTTTTCTCTATCTTTAAAAATGACCTACAAACATTTTTTCCTATCTTCCAATAGCACCCAGGTAGTTAATAAATAAACACTACACACAATATATGCAGTTCCACCACTGGAACCCACTTATGAAGTCCTGCAGCATCCAGTTCTGTTCAAGGATCTTGTCTGTCTAACAAGGTGCCTTTTATTAGAAAGAAACGTAACGCACACACCTTGACCCTTCCCTTTGAGTCTTTAGGTGACCTTTAAAAGGTGAGCACATTGTGATACTGACAGTTCAGTCTGACCAATTCTTTCGTTACACATTTTAGTTTTCAAATATGTCAAACTTCAACCATCCAGGTTGAAATTTCTTCGTCTTGGACTCTGGACTTTATTTTTTTTTTTAAAGTTTGATAGGAAATATTTCAGCCATTTTTGGAACAAACTTAGTGAAGCGTGATTTTGCCAACACTCATATTTTTCATCTGTTTTCTGAAGAACCCTAATGATTTATAACAGGAGCTTGAAATCTGGCAGTGCGACAACCCTCAAGTTAGAATGGTATCTTTTTTGTCCCCGGGAAAATCCATTCTTAATCAACTGGATTAAGAGTTACAGAAAAATCCCAGTTGGTATTTACAAAACAAACCGGTACATTTTGATTTTCCCAATGTTTCAACAGGAACATGCAAGCCCTGAAGCCTGCGGAGCCCCTTGTCCTGAGCAGGCACTACAGCTCCGAAGGTACAGCTCAGGAGAACTTTAGTTATTGAACACAACTCTTGTTTTCTTACAGCAAAACCATGACATCAATAGAAAAAAAGTATAATGAAAAAGTTAACAAGAAAGAAAAAGTAATTAGAAGTTAGTTGGGTATCAAACACTCTTAACACTATTTATCCACTGTAAGACAGCATTAGAGCCATTTAAGCTCAGCCCGTGTAATAATTTCCCTTGAATTTAAGGGCTTGTTCTTCAGTTGTTGTAACTCAGCTCTATTAATATCAGCGGAGTTACATTCGTTTGCCCTGACTAATATTCTTTATTTAAGCAGTCAAGCAAATAAAATCGCTTTTCCTGTGCTTTTAAAGTCATTCCTAAATACTATCTGAAAGGCTCCTTCAGTGCACTAAAACCCCCAAACGCAGCACCCCGATGCTGGGCGCAGCCCTGAGCTGGCCACGCATTCCAAACTGCGGGTCAATAGGAGTTTCACGAGGGTACCCAAGGTCACTCCTTCCTCACAGCGACTTCAGAGGGAGGGGAAAGAGGGTTTGAAAAAACATTCCAGATTTCAGCAGAGTTTTCCTAGCTGTGCAGACACAGAAGTCACTGCAATGTCCAGAGGGACAGCCTTAGCAAGCCTGTGACCTCCTATGACAAACCGGACCATGGCATTTCAGAAGGGATTTGCTCAGGATTGTTAAACACGTGCCAAAAAGAGAAGCACTTCTTGGATTTTTTCAATCGAGTAGCACTATATTTGGACTGGAAACAGCCTGTGGATGAGCAGGAATAACCATTAGAAGGCAAGTGAAAAGTTTCAAGCAGATACTACAGTCAAGGAAGAAACAACTTGAACGTATCTTGGCAAGTTTCCATACTGACTCAAGCAACACTTTTTCCCATGACATCAGATTCAAAGCGAACAATATATTGTAGTCCATATGTTGATTAAAGAAAACCCAAGCACTGCAGAGGCATGCACCAGCCTACCGAACACCGACTGAGCAAAAGCTGGACTGCTTGCAAGCCACGGAAGTTAATCAAACAAATAAAAAGCCCCAAGTTTTCAGGATAAGGAGCCTGGGTAAGACTTCTCAGCAAGACGAGGTTGGGAATACTGAGGTAAGATTGAAAGCACACTGCCTGGATAGAACTTATACAAGTCTAAGTAGACGACAAATGCATTAAGGGAACAGTGCTTTGAATATGCCTCAGTCATAAGGCTCAGAAAACTGTGAGGTTTGTTGCAGATAACGTGCTTAGAGAACCTGAACTTCTCTACCTACCTGAAGTCGTGTGGCATTTGCCTGAGAAATTCGGGCTACGGAGTGGTTTGCAGTCAGAGTTCAGAAGATCTTTTGGCAGATTAGACATGTTCCCAGTAAGACGATGCTGAGGGCAAACATGCAAGAG
Source organism: Rissa tridactyla (assembly GCF_028500815.1). Lineage (NCBI taxonomy): Eukaryota > Metazoa > Chordata > Aves > Charadriiformes > Laridae > Rissa > Rissa tridactyla. The sequence goes on along the minus strand of NC_071470.1, from coordinate 80,329,782 downwards.
AAATATATAAATGCTGTTTTCACAGGAGTAATGCTGCCTTCTTAGAACTGACTGTATTTTAAGGGAAGAAAGCTAGAATGCAGGCCTCATGACATGCCAGCACAATTTCTCAAGAACAGTTAGTAAATCACACCATTTAGCAACTTAAAATGACATGGTACGTTTTAAACTTCAAAAGAAAAGCAAAACCACGTTCTACAGGAGAAGGAGGTACTTGCTAAGCATAGCATATTGATACTGTTTCCAAAAGAATCGGTAATTGCACGCTGACTTTACCATGGCCTGATAACAGTAGTGCTTACTGCATACAGCTGATGTCACTGCGATATTTGATCAGACCTTGACTTATCTGCTCCATCGACCCCGTGTAATAAGAATCAGGAGGCCAGCATTGTTCTTCCTCACAGAATTTAATGAGTCAAAATTAGAAAGGAGCCCTGTCAAATGAGGACAAGTTTGACTAGGAGGATAAAATAGGCAGGTTACTAAATTTCAATTGTGTTTTAGCAAAACAATCTAAGCTCATAGGATTAACAGCCACAGGAAATCATGTCATAAGATGTTGTATTATTGTCACTGTAAGGTTAAAGTGGAAGAACCTAGGTTTATAGAGGTATTAAGGGTAGGTATTAAGAAAATAACATTTATTTTGTTTGTACAGTACTGAACACATTCACAAGAAACACCTTGTTCATTAGCCAGACTTCTGAAAACTCATTTCAATTATAGATTTATTTTTTTTTTTCCTTTTTAAAGTGATAGATATATTTGAAGGAGGGGTCTTCTAGTTTTGTACATCCATCTCCATTTCCTTATACTGTTTCCAAACGCTTCAATCCAGGAATAACTTTTGTTAACGTGAAACTACACAGGGAAAATCTCAGCTAAAGCAATATCTATGTAAACATATTTGGCAACCATAATTCTGTGCCGTTCAGTTTGGATCTCTGCTGCCATTTCCTTCTAGACTCTTGTCTCTAAAAATATCTAGATAACAGCAGACTTAATTCATCCCAGGTACTATCAAGAAAAGAGGCACAGAAGTGTGCTGCTTCCGAGCAGCGGCAATCCTTCTGAGACAGCTGCAACAGCAAGCACTTACCTACAAAGAAGATCCTGAAGACCCTTAGTATTAATGATCACCTCCCACATCTTTATGTGCTTTATTGTACATTTGCCACAGTTATTTGGAACATACGATGTTTTGAAAGTTGAATATTAGTGCCAGTTGTGTGTTAACATCCACATATTGCTCTTACTCTGATCTTCAGTGCCTAATTCCTGAGAGAAAACTTTTAATATTGTTTTTTCCACATATCTCACAACTCTGCTTTGCAGGAAGTAATGGTGATGTATTGGCCAAATTTGTTGCATAAAGATCACAAGGGTTTTGAGGAGGAAGAATTTCACATCTTTATAAGACAGTTGGATTAAGTATGGTCTAGGTCCAATCTGAAACAACGGGTGTAGAAATTAAGTACCTGCTGTCATTCCATACTGATGTGCAAGTTACACAGCATATAGTGCATGTGAATGCTTCTTTACAACTCTAAAATAAGTCATAACACTGGGTGTTTAAGAGCTTAACTTAAGATACAGTTAACAGTTACTTGGCTTACACTCATCAGTTTGAAAGTCTATCCTGTAGGTTCAAGAAACTCTAGAAGGAAAAAAAAAAATCGAGTAGGTCTAGTAGCCTTAACTAATCCTTATGAGGTCATTAACGTTAAGCTGAGGAAAGCAAATACGGGTAGTTCGACAACTATCAGGCACGTTAGTTATCTTCCAGCCCTTGCTCCTGGTTTTAAGCTGAGGCTGTACATTCCGTGCAGAAGGAGGGAGTGCCGCGAGGTATGACTGGGAAGAAACACTCTGAACCTGATGACAGGCGTTTTTGTGTAAGACTAAGTAGTTATTCGTGCTTTCAACAGTGCTACACTTCCCATCTTCGGTGCCTAATTCCTCACGTACAGGGAGAGGATACAGCGGTAGAGACGGACGCGGTGCAGTGTAAGATTGCAGGGAGTAACGCTGTATCCACTCCATGGGAAAAACCTGCCTTTACAAAGCCGTACGTGATTAAGTAACTAGGATCTTGATGAGGGTCAATATAGGCACTGATGTCACTACTGCAAACACTTTGTGGGAGCTTTTCCTATATTCATATTTTAAACTCAGGCAAGTAACATCTGCTTATGTAACAGCGAATTGTTTAAATCATAGCAAGAGCTTTTTTCATTATTCACTTAATCAGCACAAATCACCCCAGTATCTATTTCACTGGATGCATGCAAGGCAACATCTCTGCAACTTTGTTTTGCTTTTAGTAGTCATGCCACCAGCAAGTACAACACACCAGCTAGGCAAATCATAGTTTCCACATTTTACCTAACTGTTCCATGAAACTCACTTTAGTGTAACGTGCCAGCATTTTTTTTAATAGAAAAACCAGATATTTTCACATTTAGTCTCTTAGCATATTCTATACACATAATTGCTTTTGAGATTGTATTTATTCTAGCATGTGAGAAGCTACTGAATGGCGTAGTAGACTATCATGAAGTGCTGGGCAAAAAAATGTTCTGCTGGACTGACCCAGCTGTCGAACATGGCTTTTCAGAAGTCTCGAAAACTGTGCTACATCTTACTTTTCGTGCACCTCAGCAGTTCTTCGTTCTGGCTGGAAGTGTAAACTATGAAATGACTGTTCTTGCAGTATGCAGAGTTTGGCCATAGCCAAGAAATCCTGGAATTGTAATTGTGTGTTCTTTGGGGTATATTCAATGTTAAACTAAATCTCCAAATGTTTCTTGGCTCACCCGCCATTAACTGGACCTTGAACTTACCATTTGTATTCAATGGCGGGGCCCTAACGCTGCCATCTGTTTTTACAAATGTTTTCCATTGCCTCTGCATAGCTGACAGAACATGAGGCATATTAGGAGAAGGTTAAGTTCTCTTTCTGAACCACCAAGAATTCCTTGAGTCCTCGGACATCTCATCAGAACATAGCTAAGCAGCTAATTGTGAGTCTGTTTGTAAAGGATTTTAGTTTGTCACGAGCTACAGGTCTTAAAATCTTTCTAGATCCTTATCACTTGTTCTCTGAGCACCTGCCTACTCTTCATTCCTTCAGGTCAAAAATCTTTACTGAGCGGAAAATCATAGCTGGAGGCATTCTGCCAAAAAAAGAAACGCCGGTATCACTTCTACTTCTGTCTTCTGCACTTTGTTTTAAATACAGAGCACAAACCAGTTATAACTCTGCACGTTAAAGAAGAGCAGTTGTGCAAAGTCAGGTTTTTTTATTAAAACCAGCAATCCATAAACAGACTTTTAGGAACAGGGCTTTGTCTTTCTCACAGGAAAGCCAAAGGAAGACTGCCTGTTTAGAGTCGTTAGGTACAACTTTAATAGCTTCGGTACAATAGGAAAGCGACATCTCTGAACTGAATATTCAGTGCCAATGAGCTCTTATTTAGCCTGCAAGAGGTTTTGATAATCAGGTGTATTTTTAATAGTACTTTCATAGCAGAAAAGCGTTAAAAGTACTTGCTTCTTAAAAGCTAAGCATGTACAGCAGCTTCATTTCAGTGTAACTTCACAGAATGGCTGAGGTTGGAAGGAACTTCTGGAGGTCATCTGGTCCAGCCTCCCTGCTCAAGCAGGGCCAGCTAAAGCCCAAGACCACATCCAGCTGGCTTTTGAACAGCTCCAAGGATGGAGACCCCACAACCGCTCTGGGCAACCTCTGCCAGTGCTTGGTCACCCTCACAGTAAAAAAGTGTTTCTGATGTTCACAGGGACCCTCCTGTGTTTCAGTTGTGGTCATACTGTACGTGCAGCCCTGTATCACACCATACATGCACCAGAAGCCTGTCTGAAGGATCCAGAGATATTCCCAGCCTTAGCCTGGCAATCACTTACCCTGCCAGGGCACAACAGAAAGGTTTTGATCTTTCCAGATGCATCAGTTGCTCCTGTGCCATCCTATGCTCTATGAAGAATTTTAATAGTTTCCAGATGCTGGCTCCTAGGGTGCTGACACAACTGTTGTACAATTATAGTATCATAAAACAATATTATGAGAAGGATCAGAAACACAGAAGAGTTTTACAGCATTTGGAAACTTTAGCTGACAAGAACAAAATACAATGCTGCTTGTAACACTTCACTTGTTCAGCGTTGCTGCCTAGGAGCCAGCAAGGCTTGGGTACTATTTCTTTGAAGCCTTTTACATCAACAAACAGTCAGACTGGTTCTCACATTATTAGTTTTGTCACTCATGAGGAGGAGAAAAGGGTATATAGGCTTTGTGTAACTGCAAAACTACTTCTACGCATAGAGGTTACTGGAGCTCTTCTTTAAATACCATTTGACTATAGCGTGGCAGCTAGATGAGGTATTAGCTCCATGAATTTAAGAAACTCTAGGCATCGTTTACAGTTTTCCTATAGTCTAGTATCAGTTTCCTGCAGAAGCACTTTCTCCCATTATTCTACATGAGTACGGACATTTGTCCGGATCAGATTTGTACTGCAGAACCACAACAGCACAACTGAAGCGTCCCTTTTGACAGAAAGTAATCTGTGAATTTACGATGTAATTTCTAGCATTAGTTACTATTTCTGAAATACTATGCAATTAAGTAATATAATGATTAAATATTAGTAAGTAGATCTTGTAAAAAATGATAAAAACATTTAACATAAAACATTGAAACTTCATTTTCTCTTTCCCTGTACTTAAACAGATCGGTTTCCTTTCTGAAATGCACAATTCTTCATATTTGCATTTCCTATTTGTCTTCACTTTCAAGACACAATCAGAGAGCAGAAGTAGTACATAAAACTAAAAAACTGATCATATAACTTATTTTTTTAACCATTATCAGATTAAATAAATCTTTCTTTACACAAATGAAAGACAGGCAGAAGTACACGTATAATTTAGAATTTTAAAAGTATGCCAACATTAGTATTTTAAGACTTGAGACAGACCTAAAGAGGATTGAGTCAAGCTTCTCGTAGCATATCTGGAAGACATGAGACCCTGGAAAGCTTGGCATTTTTCAGAGATATTTTAAATATAAAGACAAATGTAAAAAGGAGTTCTGCAGACCCCCTATTTAGAAACTGTTCCTTCATCTGTGAAAGCAGAGACAACTCTGTTCGTATAAATTACAATAAAGGCAGCCAGATGATTTGTGGGTTTATCTTGTATTTAAGAAGGTGACCATGTAACAACCAGTAAACACACATCAAGAGAAGAGGAGGGAAGCCCAGTGATATTAACCATAAAACATTTAAAGGGCAAAACTAAGAAGAAATATTATTTGATCTGTTTTAGCCCATCTGACATTTTTATATCCACATTTAACTAACAGGTCATTAATATCCGTGCAAATGTAAGCAAGGACATTTTGAGCCGAGATGTCTTGTTCAAAGTTATAAAACCTTTATTCACACTCAGCTTGTACATCAAACATTTCATAACTTGGCAGCCCTAAACAAACACTCGGAGAGCCACCAGTCCAACGGCACAGAACGGAATCAGTCAGCATCTGTTCACAAAATTCTTACACCACTATGAAAAAAAAAAAACCACAATCAATCACCATTTAAGTTTTTTTCTGAGAGAAGCCTGGCTACATGTGGGGGGGGGGGAATCAGATAGCAAGCTGTGTGCAATAGGGGCTTTTAGTTTTCCCTTTTTGCCTTCTACATAGAAGGGATTCCTCGCAACTGAAGTTCTTTTGCAGATTATAACTTCCTAAAGAGCCACAAGAGAATTTATTCATCCAAGTTCTCTTAATTCAGTTCTGTCCTATTCTGAAACATTCTTAAACGCTAAGATCAGCAGAGAGCAGGAACGCGTGTCGAAAGACATGCTGTTTTTCATTCAGAAGATAAGAGATATCACTTTTCCAAGTCAGCTATTTTCGATTTCTCCGAAATTCTCAGCTTACCACTTAAGACCGTGATTTCTGCAACTGAATTTCTTTGAGCAGACTGTGCTTTACCATGTGCCATATAAACCAGTATGTAATACAAAACAAAGCAGAATAAAATACTAAGCAGAACAGTATTTTTAATACACTTTTTCTCTCATTTTCTTGTCGAATTTAAGAGGAAAACCTATTTGAGATGAACCTTTTTAAAAAATGGAATCACAAATGGAATTACACCTTCCCAACTCCAAAGAAATCCATTTGCTTCATGGCTTTAAATTTGTAAAGAATTTTTCTGTAAGATTTGGGTTTAGGCGTGACTGAAGTTGCCATTCTCACAATGGATCCTCACCAGTCTAATAACATCAGTGTTCCCAAATAAACGCTATGCTAAATTTTCAAGAATGGTTTCATTGACTTTGAGGTCCTCAGAGCTCTGATTTTAATAGTTTTTGATTCTATAAACAACAAGAGAATGGATCAGGTGTAGTAGTGAGTCTCATTCTGAACTGGGCTTCAACTGAAATGATTACGGTTTCTCTTACGTCTTTCCCATGGGATGAGAATGATCCTACAGTACGTTAACCTCATAGAATTGAATGCTTTGCTAGCAAAGTCCCAGTGTTTTCAGAAGCAAGTACAATTTAAGTAAATACCGCATTTTTCAAAATTCGAGATTATTCCTAAAGGTCTTTAGCAAAATAAGCAAATACATATATTACTATAAAATACACTCTATATACACAGAATTATTTTAATACACTGCTAGATCAGCAATAATTCAAAGAAAAGAGTACGTAATGAAGAAACTGATAGGAGATATAGCCCAGGCTTTGGAATGACTAGCTGAATCAACAATGTGACTAACGGTCTGAATTTCAGCTGACAGCACATCTTTGCAAAGCACCGCTATAAAGATGACTAGTCAGGGAAGGCAAACCAGTGACTTATTCTGTCAAAAGCATCCCTGAGTGTAAACAGAAGCAGAGAGTATCCAATGCACATGAAAATACAATTGGTTGTCTGGGCCTACAGCAGTCCCTGCCCGTGGATCAGGCTGTGGGTTGAGCGTGCTCTTTATGAGCTCATCTTTCCACAACTCCAAAATATGCAGCGCACTGATTATAGTTGTGGTTCAGCGAGTATTATTCAGGGTCAAACACTTTAAAGGAACACGGAGACAGCCACGGCTATCAGAAAAGTCTGATTTTAATTACAGAACGTCACTGTTAAAATTAACTAACATCCGCATCAGATTGCTTTGGGTCCATAACACGTATCATAATATTTCTTTAAGTGGTATGCTGTCTTCAACAAACTGAGTTTATCATACGTGCTGTCTTTAGCAGTAATTAAACTTTCAAGAGTGATTACAAGTGCCACTTGTCTATGCATTTTCTCTGTGTTAAATACTAAATAAAACCGATTCGCTTCAGACAATTCCTGGGGCTAAGTTTCTGGAAGTCTATTTTAGGATCGTTGTTCAATTTATTACTAATCCCACTGCCAGGGATCTGCACTGGGTTCTAGAACACGGGGACTTCAAAGGCAGACCCCCTACGCACCCCCTTTGATTTAGGCAATTATACAGTGGTAATTACTATGAATTTAATTACTGTTCTGATGATGCATATAACTGGAGTGGAATACGCTCCCCCCAGACCTTTTCTGGGAACAGAAAACATGGATGAGAGGCGAATTCTTGAGCCATTAGACCCGATCTCTGCTATGACAAGCACCATATCATCTAACCTCTCGGAGCACTCAAACTCCACCGTGGAAGTAGCTCACTTTGACATCCTTGAGTCAAATGAAAAAAGGCTTTCCCTGCTTCAAAAATTAAGAGCCCCTTCTAATTAGCAGTCTGAAATGGCTTTAAGTCACCAAGAATTTGTTGGTGTGTCAATGCTATCGCTTACCTTAATTAATCTCTTCTCACTAGCATTTACCTTCTTATGTAATATGTAAGACTGTCTTCTATTTTGCTAGCCTAAATGAAACAAGTTTCCCCATCTTCTCTTATGTGTCAGATCAGCTGACAGATTCAGCCAAGCTATCTTTAGGTTTTTTTTGTTTTTCTTATTTTCACTTCCCTGCCATATATTCAGGATAAGTTTTGTCGGAAAGTCTGCGGCAGGACTTTTTTCTGTGGTACATGGCACAGTCTAACTAGGTAACCAGTCCTACCTAGGAAGAAAGAACTGCACACCTTCTCAAAACACATATTCCCTATGGTTTAGGCCAGAACTCTAAGGCAAGCCACGCAATAACACATACTTAATACTTGTTTCACTGGTCAGCTCATTTACACATTTATTGTAGCCAGCCATGTTTACTGAACCACCGTCCTTTGGCTTTCAAGGTTCTCCGTTCTCTTCAGGCCGCTGAAAAACCACACAAGGCCACAAACAGAAAACGCTGGCGATTCTAAGAGAAGAACAACTTTCGCAGTTCTGTCCCCAAGCTTCCTTTGTCTCTCCTTATTCACTAAATGGCTTCTGTTTGTTTGGGTTGGGTTTCTGCCATAAAAACCATCTAGTAGTTCTTCATTTGCTATCCACCTTCCTTATCCCTTCTTAGCCAAATATGGTTCCTTTACTACCATGGAGCAGTACCCAGACTTCTGTTTCTAACTGAAACCCTTGAATTCAGAATAATATTAATAAGTCAAAGATGAAAATAAAGTCACCCTCCTTCCCTTGCAGAATTTATCATTTCTTACTCTGAAAACTGTTGCCCCCCGTTCCTACTGCTGTTCTTTAAGACAGCCCTGCAGAAGAGTGTTCAGCACCAAGCGATGAGCTCATTTTAAGAGTTGCTTTCAACAAAATTTCCACCTCCATATGGCATGTGAATTATAACCTTCTATCATGGACTTAAGCCGTGGGCTGCTCTTAATTGTCACTTCCAGGTTTCCATGTTGTTTATAAGCCACTAATAAAACCTGCTGCTGTTCTTACTCACAAATTAGAAAATTCTAATTTTTAAGGATACACTTCGCACCCTGTTTTCCTTCTCCCTCTTATTAAATTCCTGCCTTGGCTTTCTCCTGTTCACCAGAAATAGGTCAAATCTTGATATTTTATTGAGATTTTCTTCGTATCTTTTTCAGGCAAAGTTCTTCAGGGGAAGAACTATAGGCCAAATACCTTCTGCTGTATCTGCTCTTGTTACTGAGAAAACAACTTGTCCTCTTCGTGTTTATTATGGCAGCATCTCTGGTGAATAATACGTAAACAGAATGCATACAATATGAAAATGCATTTAATATTTTATTCTATTTTAGCTGCCTGTTAGATACCCTTACCCCAGCCAGTAATTTATAATCATGTGCGAGAGGCAGCTTCCTGAATTCGCATAGTTTAGAAACAGCAAGGCAGACGCAACATGCTGAAGGTAATTATGGGTGGGGGTTTTTTAAAAACAACATTAGAGGAGAGCTTAGTGGATCAGTGCAGCGTCTGCAAAATTCTGCCCATTAGTAATTGCAAAGCCTTCAGATGAGGCCCTGAAGAACATAAGCTGCATTAATTCCACTTAATTAGAGAGTTCTTATCAAATTAGTTGTCAGATAATTGTAAAGCAGACATTGGAGTTGGGGCTTCCAGAGTTGCTTGAGAAATTTTAGGGTACATAAACCAAACGCTACTGGAATTGCCAGAAAGAAGGCACTCGTGTCAGCACAGTTTCCAGCCCAGGACTCCTCTGCTTCCCCATCAGCCCCTCACGCCCCGGCAGGCACTCGCAGGGCGTCAGGGGGTGAAGCTGTGCAGACCGCCAATCACCACATTCTACCCTCCCACAGCAGGCATTTGGAAGAACAGACCAGGGTCATGCTTCATAACCGCAATCTATAGATGGGCTCTCCAAAGAAGTTACTTTAACCTCAAGGCCATAATCGCAGCTGTAAAACATCTACGTGGCCTGGAGAGAAGGATCCCTCCTTCAGCCTCCAAGGCATTTCCCAGCACAAAGTGCAGCTGTTTGGGGTTTGTGCTGGGAGTAATGTGGAATTACAGCTTTTAAAATCCTGCACTTTTTATAGTTAATTGGAAGCTAAATCTGATTGGAACTCAACTGCAGAGAGGTGAGGTAAACCAGAAATGTGGTTTGCATGCTTCCTCTAGATACACATCAAAGGGAAACCCAAACAGAAAAGGCTATTCTTTGCACTTATAATTGGCACTAGTAATAGGCTTTATACAAGAGATTTAAATTCCCTAGGAAGAGGCATGTTCTCTTATACGTGCCTCTAACTGAAAGAAAAAATAACCTGATAATGTGAGCTGAAAGCAGGTAATGCAATAAAAGTTATTGAACAGTTCTGTGTAACTGAACAGTTACGCAGATGGCTGGCGTTGCCCGTGATCCCTTCAGATTGACTAGAAAGTAGAAGAGACCGGCATATTCAGAGCAAATTCCATCAGCACAGTCTGGCGGCTCCCGAAGGGACAAACAGGCGGTGTCACTTGCCGGCTCTACACCAAGAGCCACAAGCTCTGCTCAGGCCTCACTCTCCTGACCTACACATCAGAAAAGAGTTATCCTGGCTCCAGGGTAGAGTACACACCATGGAACTGGATCCCTGAGTTCCAAGTAGCTCTTTAACCCTCCAACTGCATAGTAATTCTCTTCCTCAGAACATTACTTGTGCTTAAAGGACAAATTTCACATGCATGCTTGTGAGATTCCAGCATACTATAACCATGTGTGCAAAGTGGAAAGAAAAATCCCAGTAAAGTTACTTTCCAGGCTATCTTCCTCTTGGTTTCCGGGCTACTGGAATAACTCCTGCTTTGCCTTTAGAGATCTCTTCCCTGACTCCATGCACTAATACAGGAGCAAGATGGAACTATGTGTAAATTGCATATTAAGATGTATGCACAGTACATCCGCTTAATCACTCGTTAGCTTCCTGAACTATATTTTCCTTGCCATGTGAAAAGCAATTATTTTTTATCTGTTTTCTTGATTAAATAATTCATAGAAAATGCTGTGTTCTTCCAGTGTTTTGGAATGGGTATTTTGGGGTAAGAAAGTATTATGTTGGATTTACTGTACTTTGATACTTCTGTCTCAGTTACTCAAGATCAAACCCAAATTCCCCCTGCCCAGAGGGAGGGGAGGAAAAAAAAACAAAACAGTAAGCTAAGGTTACGTTGTACAAACAGTATTTACATTTGGATATTATCAAATCCCACCATCAGCAAAACAACCAATCAGTAAAAGCTATTAACCAAATTCAATATTTTCTGTTGATTAAATCAGCTGTCCTGCCTTTTGTTTCCATACGCTGGATGACATTATATGCCTATTGAATTAGTGGTTTGGGCCTTAAGTTACGGCATTTTATTCCTGATGTGCCTCTGGTCTCTAGGATAGTTTGAAACAACTTCATGCAGAACGGTGTAGCGTAGGTTTTGGCGTATTTTCCATAATAGTACACAGTAATTTGAGCCACAGATTTTCATGCCTACGGGAGATGTTGCTGAGGACAAAGGGAGTTGTGAGCGTACCATACACGGCCCTGAGTCTTCAACAACAAGCACAACAGTTGCATTTTTTCCCACCACTAAACAAATACAAATATATAACCGATGCAACATGCTTATATAAATTATGGATTAGCTGTATTAGTTATAGGTTACAAATGGGTTGAATATTCAAAATGTTACCCATTCTGTAGTATGGTTAGCAGGATTTCTGTTTTATTGGATTTCTCTGATATAGTGTTCATTTCATTTAAGAGGAACATCTCTTAGAGCTGCTCTTCTGGCAAAGGCAACTCCTTCAGCAATCTTTTGTTTCTAGACATATTGGGTCAGCTTCTCTCGAAGGTCAGTCTTGCAAACCCTTTTGGGGCCTGGGGAAAGCAGTGCGCTCCTTCTGTTGGACAGTTGAAGCAGATAACTAACGCATTTCTCAAAGTTTTTTTGGTCATTTAACTCTTTCCTTTTACATACTGAATTTTTGCTTAAATATTTTCCTGACGTGAGCAGGCCTTCAACATGCAACACAGGGTAAGACCTGTACTTAGCAGCTAGAATTTTCAGTTTCACCTCCCATTCAGATTTTCACACAGGTAGCTTTAGCAACTACTCTGGTAACACTTATCAAAACTTCTGAAAAAAAAAACCCCACCATACCAGCCAATATACAGGGGTTCCCCAAAAGTCTATTCCTTGTCTCGGTCACTGGAGCGAGGCTCCTTTGAAAATCTGGCCCTAAAGTTATCAGTTGCCTGACTCTCTCAGATGTTTGGACTCCGTATGCCATCCAAATGGCATACAGCAGAAGTAATCCTGATTTCAAAGGAAAGCAGAGCTGAAAGGTCAAACAAAGCTAAGCTATGCGGCCTCAAGCCTTTCTTCTTCCAAAGGAGTGGCTAATGACTTGTTCTTTGGGAAGACTGGAAAGAGATCAAATACGAAGGCATGATTAAGAGAAGAAAAATCTTCCGCATCAATTACAGCTTCCATGCTTTTGGCTAGAAGCCACAACGCAGGTTCCAGGGGCAGCCCAGTGACTTTTCAATGGCCTTATGCTCTACAGGGTCAGAAGGATGGATGCATGCTACCGGGTTGCTGTTTTATAAGCTTGAAAAGAGAGAAGTCAGATGGGCAGGCTGCCTCAGAAATTCTGTTGGAACATAACTGGCACTAAAAGTTTTCCCAGAAGAAAGCGATTCAGGTTTCAAAGTTTTCTGAGATTGAGGACTGAATGCAAACTATGTTCCTCTCTCGCTCCCCATCACTGCTGTCTCCAGTGCCATCACGGCTTCACAAAAACCTTCAAAACACAGCAAATTAGAATAAAGCAACAAATTTCACCACACTATAAAGCACGATGCTCTGCATGCTCTCATTTGCCAAGCCTACTGTTTCCCAACACTAGTTAGCACGCTCTTACCTTTCTATTTGTCTCCTACTTTTTTGGCCGGTACAGGTAGAATTGCTGACATCCATCCCAATCGTGTTCAGGGAGGTCTCCAAAGTGAGAACTTGTGCATTTACTGATGGTTGGCCAATAACTTGGAGAGTTTCAAATCCTGACAATGCTTTAAGTAATGCCAGGTGAGTGAGAAACATACAGATCTTTGGTTAGGGCATGAGAATTCCAGTCGGAGAAAAGATACACAAGCAAAAGGGATTACACTGTGATGCTTTCAGAGCTGCAGTAATATATATACCTCTGAATAAAAACAGGAATTTGAGGAGGAACCATTACACTTGCAACTGCACTTAACAAGCTTGTTCCACAAAAGTCAGAGAGATGATCTGATCTCATTTATGTGATAAAAAGTGAATCGGAATTGCCCATGCCTTTTTCTGCAGAAAGTTGGAAGGAAGTTGGACCAAACAGGGTTTGAAGCTTGCCAAGCTCTTTCCGTTTTCTCACTTACTGGCTGCTACAGCTGGGATCAGCACCACATTAAAGAAGAGTTGAGCCAACGTGGATCTTTCCAGTTCACTAGTAGTAATTAGATCTGTGAGCTTGAATATATATCGAAAGATCTGAAACCCAAATGGCTGCTTCTTGATGTATTACTGTTTACTGTCTCAAGAGCCCTCTTCATATCTCATGTAAAACTATGTATTGCGTTCAGACTGAACCCCAGGATAAGTTTCTTGTCTTCCCACTTCACCCCCGTTGAAGTGATTTGGCCGGGTTACGCAGTAATCCGAAGGATATGATCTACAGATGTCAGAAATCGCATTGATTTACCTAAGTGGTAAACCGCCAGCACGGCCAAGATGACACACATCTTCGACTAAATGGCTAGGGTTGGGTTTTCCCCTTCAAGTAGACAACCAAAAATACAGTTTGCCTTAGCAGAATTGAAGAGGCTTACAAGTGGAATTTCCTTTTGGATTTCCTTATTTCCTTACAAGAGGACTAATACATTATTTCTCAATTACATTTTGCATTTTGGCATAGTTTAACAAAGCGGGAGGACAGCAAACTCGTTAAAAATGTAAATGGTCCCGTGAGAGACGAATACAGCAGGCAACAATCAGAACATGGACGTGACTGCAGCTCTTTGCTTTGTTTTGAAAGCAAAAGTTTCAGTCAGAAATAATTGGAAAATGGATACTGAGAGATCGAACAGCCAGCGGGAAGACTCCTAACTAGGATAAACAACACAATACAGTCAATAGTTGGCACGTTCCATTATTTCTCTATCCGCATGAAGAATCAAGTACTGATTGCTTCTAACATACAGCACGTTTTACAGTGTAGCTCCAGGTTTGGTGGTTTTATTTCCACCTGTGAGGAAGCGGGGCACCAGCACATGCTGACGTGCTACACACACACACACAAGTCGTGCCGCATACAACTAGGAGGCGTAGCAAATCGGACCCCTCCCCACCATGTGCTCTTCAATAAGAAAATGAATAAGGACTATTTCTACAAAACAGCATCAGTGGACCAAAGCAAAGCCAAAAAAAAAATAAAGCCTCCTGTAACATCTTTGAAAGATTGTTTCCAAAATGAGGAAACATTTTACAAGTTAAACTTCAAGTGAAAAGTGAAAATACTATCCAGTCGTATTGGAAGCTCTTACATGTAACGTTTAAAGCAAAAGGCAAAAGAACACTTTCAAATTTAAGCTGAGATACAAATTTGTTTTGTGACTTTGAGTAATGTCTTGTCCTCTGTGCCTCTGTCAGCCCAGCTGGAAAGTGTAGTAATAAATTAAGAAACACAAAAAATAAAAAACAGGTCTTCAATGAGATCCAGATGCTTTGTTAAACTCCTGTTCTCCTTAAACACCTTCCAAAGCATAGCTGAGTAGAAATAGGTCTGACAGCTGAATTGTAAGCACACATTTGAAACTGTAGAATTGTCTTTATCCGTTTTCCAACAATTAGAAGTTACCATACCTCTTCAGGGACTGGAACCAAATTAGGTTCTCCTATCCATCATAAAGATAATTACAACAGAACTGCACTGATGCCACCTCAAGATTAAAGGATCATATACTTTATGATTCTCTGTTTATACAGTAACTTATTGTGTGGTTTACCTTGGCTAGGCAACATGCATGCGGAGACTGCTTCTTATTATATGAAATTCAATCTTTTAACTGTAACCATGTCCTTTTTCTGGCTTCTAACTCCCTGCCCTTTTTGAACTTTGTATGGGGTTTTCTCATTTTTACCTGTTAAGATCACATCACTTCAGTAAAGAAAGTACGTTTTTATTACACATACGTACAAAATCATGATTGGACCTGAACCTGAGCATGCAAGAAAACACGCTCATTAAAGTGTTGTTATCTCAAGGTGGTTTAGCCAGAGCTTTAGCTGAATACGCTTTTGTTTCTGCCCAAAGAAATAAGCAGAAAATGGGAGAAAACTATAGGACTGATCACATAACTAAAGACCAATACCACAATGGACACGGAAGAAGTTAAATTTGCATGAACATCTACAACACTGCTGGCTTTGTGTCTGTAGTGTTTATCTTTGCTACAGCAACGTTCTTATTAGTACGATTTTTATAACACACATTTGCAGCACATACTACCAAACACTACACCTCACACAGAACATGGCTGTCAGTTCTGTTGACTCAGATTGCCCCGTTAGGAACTAAAAGCGGTGAATGAAGTGAAGATGACAACCTGGGGCTGCTTCCGAAGCAGTTTCTTCTTAGATGTTAAGGAAACACCTACGAAGCCCTTATTGCTGTTGAAGTAGCATTCTGCTACTAATGAGACTGCTTCAGTTTAAGTGTGAGACCTACAGAGCAATGCCTTACTAGAAACGTATAAATTGTTCCCAGACCATCCATTAAAATGAAGATTTCCTAATGTCTACCTTTGTGCAAACTGGGACAACTGCTGCTGAGCACAGCCGGCATTCCTGAGGGTTATCTTCATGCCTCAATAGGAAAAAAATCCTGGTAGTGTATTTTTACCCCTTTTCTTTGTAAATGTTACAACCACAGGATAGGGCAGGAGAAAATCTTTTTCTCTAAACTCATTCTTAATTTATTGACAGCTCTTTGCTAGGTAAGCAGAGGACCCACATGCTCTTATTTCTCATTGCTGGAACCAGTATACATCGACTTGAGCAGATTTAATCTCAGCATAACCGGACCGGACAACTGGCGTTTTCTTAAACAAAAAAAAGCCATCATCACTTCAATAGATTGTCAGGCTCACAGCTGAAACAACAGAACGTGGTAGCTTGCCAAAGGACACGGGGAATGTTAAAACATACTACAGATGACATTGCTAAGTGGCAGTGGGGCACCTGGCAAAGGCAAGTGCAAAGGCAAAGGCAAAAAAAAAGGCAACCAAGGGAAGGAAAACTGATTTATACCGACTTAATGAATCTTAAATGATCTTAAATGATTCTTAAATGAATCTGCAGTCACTGTCAGTAAGCAGAGGTCTCTCAGAAGCCCCAAGGCACGGTGCCGGTCGCTTCATAGGAATATGGCTTCTCACATCCAGTTCCCAGTGTTGCTGCAGATGGTCCCTGCGTGTCTCCAGCTCCAAGGTCACATCTCATTGCCACCTAGTGGCTAAGAAATACAATATGTTCGACCTTTAGTCGGGGGTGTAAATAGTTTCGGGAGGGTATTTTTTTTTGAACTTATTCTTTTCAGATCAGTCCCTTACCATAACATTGTATGCGAATGCAGTAAATGCCCACACCAGGATCTTTAACTTTCATTGGGTTGTGAACATGACTGAAAACATTCTTTCTCCCAAAGTCAAAAAAGTTGTAAGACACAAAACCAGCCAAGCCAGTAGCTAGATTTCTGTTTATTAGAAATGACTCGCACAGTGTGCTGCTAAAGCAGTTCCCCAATTCTGAATCAATCTGAAATCACTCAGAGATAAGAAATGCCATAGGGCATTACTCCTATGAGGAAACCCCTGAAAGTTTTATCACAGCAGTCAGGCAGACTTTGAGACGTGAGAAAGATGTGTGGTACAGACGATTAAAGTGCACATAGATGGAGAGTTGCTACTTGCGCTGATACTGCTTTTGCCTTGAGGCGAAGGCACTTGGTTCTTCTCTTCTGGCTGCACGATGTGATACAATTACAAAATACTGGACTTCCGGGAATACTGGAAGTTAAACCAGTGAATGTTAATTGGAGAAAAGGTGTCCTCGGTGCACGTATAAGCTTCCAACTTAAGAATGACATGGAGGTCAGTGCAACAACCTGAAGTCGGATGTGTATCTCAGCAGTTGCCTGATGCCTATGTTTTATTATAAAGAAAAATGCTAGTGAGTATTCAAAAGAAGTTTGCAGGCATTTACTTTGAGACTTTCATCTCTGCTCTGCATATGGTTCACTAACTTAAAGTGCAAGAAGAAAACCGGTTCAAGCTGAAAACAAGCTCCATTTTTATAATAGCATGAACCTCCACCCCTAGAATCCAATATAGCTTTCTTACAGTAGCATAAAAAAATCACGTCATACCCTTTTGCGTCTTGATTTTGCAAGCTTGCCTGCCCCTAACCCATCCCATCAGAACAGGGCAGCTGAATCATTGCGGCCAGACGATTGCCAGTTGAGATGCCAAAAGAAATGGCGCTTTAGAAGACAAAGCCAGCTGTGAATACTGAGCTGTGCAAGTGCCCACAGGAAAGAATAAAATCATAGGCTTGACCTTGCTCCACCCATTCATTTTGGGCAGAACTTGCCTATAAAAGTTAGTGGGTTTGCCCTCAGTTTCAAGAGCACGAAGCTAGATCATCTTGACCAGAGCCTTTGATGTCAGTAAAGTTATGCCTAATTTACCCCAGCATAACCAGAATTAGAATCTAGCCCAAGGGTAAAAACATCTTTTAAATTACCCAGACTAGTCCTCCCCCATGCAGGCCTGTAGCTGCGCCACAGCAGCCGTTCTCCTCATACCACCTGTTCCTGGGACCTGGAGTATTTCATTGTTTCCTTCTAACCACAGCGTAGGAGAGATTCTCAGGGTCATAGTTAATCATGGGACTTTGCTCGGTGACCGGAACCTTTCTCCGAGCCTGCTCATTTATCTGCGTTCTCTTCTAATTGCATACATCTACAGCTGGGCAGAACCAGAGAAACCCACTGGGCAGGGTAACCCACATTTGCTCTGAGTCTGGAAAGTCAATGGGTAGTTCTGAAGTAAAAAAATATGTGAAGAGAATACAAGTTGTATATACTGTAGTGTTCTTTAAAAACAGGATTCTCCCTCCCCAGGCCAGAGAAACTAATGTAAGTCAAACTGTTCAGGGAAGGAGACAATTTATTCGTGACAGAAAGGGTGACGAGGAAGTAGGAGCAGAAGAAACTAGATCAAGCGAACAGAAAGCAAGTTCGTGATTGCATTTGGCTGCCGAAATACCTTCCCATATCTCCCTCTCCTGACCTTTAGTAAATTATATCCCACGCTGTTCTTTCTCCCTGCGGAGCCGTACTGAACATTTACTTTCCTCTGGCTTAAAGCACGAGTTCAATACAGGGAAGGCAAGCAAGCTGAAAAAGGGTTTTCAGAAATAGGCTGGCAGATTCACAATCACTGGTCATGACACTAGAATCTCTAGCAAGGCTTTTCCGAGGCTGTCTGGGAGCCGAACTGAGCACGTTTCCCTGTGGCTCCTACCGAGAGGCACCGAACAAGCTGTGAAACCCCAGGTCTCGGACACCAAGAGCACGACTGCAAAAGGCCACAAGCATCCTGCTCTAATGTCGACATTAGCCCTGCTTGGAGCAGAGGAATGGGACTAAATGACTTCCTGAAATCCGTTCCAACATAAATATCCAGAGATACTACTAACATCTTTAAAATTTCACCCTTTTTTTAAAAAAAACCCATCAGTTAAACACAAATACAGGAACAAAACCTCTCCAGAAATCAGCTGTGCACTATTAAAAAGCATGCTGTAATAAAACCTTTAAGTGAGTCTTAAGTGACTATTAAACACATAATAACGCACCTTCCTACAGACAGCAATGAAATGGAGTCCTAAACACTACCGTCAGAACAGAATAATTTTGTATACATGCCTTGAAAACTCATTATTAAAATAAAAACAAAAGACATTTGTCCACCGTACATAGGCTGCCATATGAAGAACTCATTCCCACATTTCTACTACAGACTGGCTTAATTGAGCTGAGAGGAGCCCTGTGCTTAGGAAAGCAGAATGAGATATAAAGCTCCTTGAAAGTCGCTAGAGATAAGGGAATGAAACCTACATAAACTTTCACTACTTTACCAGTTTGTACTAGACCAGCCTTAACTTCTTACCTGGGATTAGGCCTTTCCACAACCCTTTCTGTCATTGCAGGTCATGTCCCTGCCACGTAGGACTGGCTGCAGCAGTTCAGAGGCAAAAAAACCCAACACCTCCCAAGCGCGTCAGCTAACCTGGCCGTACCCCCACAGAGCTGCTAACCTGGGGACTAGAGAGAGATGAGCTTTACAGTTAATCTAAATTACAGGCACGTGCTAGGTATCCTCACAGCCAGCACTAACCCCTCTATCGGAACCCTGCCCAGAGCCAGAGCGCTTTAAGCCAGGACTGCAAATGGGCTGCTATGGAACGATCTACATCGTGAGGGGATTCTTCCCTCGTTGGAGAATTTGGAAGTAGTCGTTTAAGCCAGTTGGTGTTTGTTGTGCATAAAGCAAAGCAGCATTTATGCAGGAAATCAATCATAGACTTGCTCGCGTTCTCCACTAGGCTTTGTCCATTAATCTGTACTTGCAGCAGAAACTCTGTAAGTCACATTGGTGACTGAGACAGTCATTGTGAAAGCCTGATAAGAGAGAGCTGGAAAGCGCGCAAGCAATGATAAAGAAAACAAATCAAGGTTATGGCGTCACAAAAGGAACTTTGTCTGCTTGGCCAGAAAACAGGCTTTCTTTACAATACTACTTCCTCATTGTCTAGCAAGAGTTTTGTACTACTAATTGTAAAAGTTGCAAACAAACCATAATCCTATCGCAATTTTGTCTATCAAGCAAAGATCACCACTTCATATGTGCAAATGTGTCGTTCACATAAGTGTAAGTTAGTGATGCCCGGTACGGTGCTAGGGAACAAGCGAGGTAGTAGAGGTGCTGCAGCACCATGTGGAAGACAAAACTGTTTCGTTATATGTACAGTACCGAGCAGCAAACTTTATGATAAGACATAAAACCAATTACATATTATCAATGCAATGCTAAGAAACAATCCACCCAAAGCCAAAGCCATCGCGCTGCCTTCCTGGGAATTTCTGCCTGAAGTTTATGCTTGCCGTGAGGCCAACACAGAGGCTGTGCCGATGAGAACTGTTGCTAGACGGTTCTGGCTGGTTGGACAGTTTGCTTTGCTGCTCCAGCCTGATTAGTTCTGCTTTATCCTCACTGCCTACTCCCCTGTACAGGCCGATCACGGTGGTCTGTTGGACATTCGTACTCCGGTAATACATTGTCATAATAATAGAAGATTGCATGTTTGAATCTACATATGTTATCTCCATCTCCAACCGGGACAGATGGGCACTGGTAGATTTAGCTATAATGTTTTAAGGCGTTACTACTCTCAGCTGTCCACTCACCTCTTTCCAGAGATGATCGCTCCGTGGCCAACATGTACCAGTCCTGCAGCTTCTGTGATTCGCAGGTTGGCAAATTTAACTGCAATGATTCACTTCTGTAACTCCTGCAAGGTAACTTCTGCAGAAAGATGAGGTAGACACCTGAGAGTGGGAACATAATAAATCATATGCCTTAATGTGACAGAACTCATCCGTCACAGCCAGAAAGGCCAATATTTCAGTGACAGAGATTTCAGATGTACACCCCAAACAAAGAAAAGTTCCTTCTGACATGAAGCTACATAAAATCTAAGAACAAGTTCTTCCTATTGTCTATTTGATCAGTAGACATATCAGACTTCTTTTTTTCCGTGTGGTGTTTCTGCTATAGGTCTACACGAAAAGTGAGGTCACATCACCCTCCATTTCAAGCACCTTGATGTTCTTCCTATGCTACAAGTCGAACTGGCCCTAACACAGTAAATAACTATTTCCAGCGTTGCTGCTTTCTCTATATCCTGCCCAAATGCAATGACATCACGGCAACGGTTCCAGGCACTCCAGAGATGATGGGAAAGTATAAACAGTGCTCCATCTGCAGTTCATTTGCTATTGCTATAAAAAAAAAAGAGCAAAACAAGCCTTTGACTGATGGTTGGTTTCCACAGTTCGGTGGCAACGGCTTTGCAAATGAACTATTTCAGGCAAGAGCTGGTGGCAGTTATTTGATAAAATGCAGCAGTTCTGATAATACGTAGATTTTTTTTTTTAACATGGACTTTGTAAATGATAGTGTTCAAGGACAAACTTGTCAGGTCAAATTTGACCCAGGTGCTGAACGTGTAAAAGCTGAGAGGTAGAGATCACTGCAGGAAAGATTAATGACGCCATTAACATGAATATGTGGAGCTACATAGCTGTGCACAGAGGGAAAGTTTTGTCTGGAGGCACAGTAAATGGAGTCTGGGTCTGCTCTAGGGATATTTTTGTTCCTTTTGTGTACAGAAATATTTTATCTCAGAGTTATTCAAATATACTTGAGTTCCTCTAAGCAAGCTTTAAAAATGAATCTTTTTTTTAATTTTACCTGATGAATCAGTTACAAGGTAAAATCAGCACAGGTTTGCATCAAAATATACTCTGTTTAACATTATCCAGCTACCCTGAACTGAAAGCGAAAAATTCTCATAATAATATGCGCAGCTGCTCCCTGTAACAGAACATGTTTTTCATGCCGCTGCAATGCAACCTGTGCGATATTTTTAATTATTATCATTCCAAATGCGTAAAGTTGAGCTCTGATTCTCCTGAGAAAAAACATTTTATAGTTCATCAGATGTGAAGTACTAATGTGTAAAGAACACAGGTCTTGTGTCAAACACTAAGAAGACTTTAAGCAGTTGGGGACTATATTCTTACCTTGTGAAATCAGCCAAGACTCTTCTGATGTCACTACTTCACTCATTCACATCGGCTGAAGAGATGGCATCTGAGGGCAGAGAGAAGGGGCAAGAAGACCAGTTGATCTCGTTGCCTGCTGCGCTGAGTAACTAGAGGGGTCTTCCACCTCATTCCAGGTGACAACTCTTAATAGACGGGGGACCGTAGTCTCTACTTGTCCTCTTTCGAAGCTCTGGGCACCCCTGTCTGATGTTTAGCTTGCTGATGTCAGAGTCTTGTCCCAGCTTTCAAAATTGTTAAGTATCTGTAAGCAAAGCCAGATGGTCTTTGCATTTGTAGGCACTTGATAAACAGTTGGTGAAATTCAGCACTTCAGCCAAAGCTCGGTATCACTTGGCCCAAGTTCTCGGCTCCTCAGGGTACGGTAACACCACCTCAGTGTCACTACAGGCCTCTGCAGTTTCAAAGTTTCACAAAGAAACTGCCTTCTGCAAGGGCAAAACGTTTTTTTTTCCCCTGACTTCAGTTCATCCTTCACTTGCAGCTGGTCCAGTCCCTGCCAATACTGTGAGGTGAAATTCGGAGATCTGCTAAGAGATTTTAGCTCATCTTCCTGCCATTCAACAATTTCAGTTTCAGGGACGTTAGGCCCAAGAAGCAATTTTGGAGGAAACTGGATTGTGAGAACGTGACCCAGATGTCCCGAAGTTCAATGAAAAACTCACTGAATTCACACTGAGCTCTTCTTCAGGCTTGCCTGTGTTTCCAGAGGTGGATAAATAATTCAGTCGAACATAAACATAATCGGTTTTGAAATCTCCTGAAGAAAGGAGCCAGTCTTTTTCCCTGATCGCCCCCTGGGTCTCATTTTGTTTGAGTGGAAATGCTTTGTGATTAAAACACTGCGTATTACCAGAGCGATGTCCCATTCCCAGGCCAGCCCATGAGGATTGCCCCTCGCTCCCAGGCTCTCTGTTTGCAAAATTCCTGAATGTTCCTGGGCCTTATTCTCTTCAGACGAGGCCGGACTCTTCCACTGACTGTGAAGGCCAGGCCGTGAACTTGCTGTGCTCGGATTTCTTATCTCCAAAATGGTGTTTCTTTGCATCACAGGGGAGTGAGAAGCACAAATTCAAATACTCCCCAGGCAGTCAGAGATTTTGAAGAAGGGGGTACGTAGGGGCTACCTGCACAAATCCACCAGGTGTGTGCAGGCCTTATTGTCCCGTTTGCCCCCACCGAAAGTCCCTGCCACTTGATGTGGCCACAACTGCATGTTGGCATTCTGCTTTTGATTGGAGCCGCTTCTACTCCAGAATATGACAGGAAGGTGAAGAGCCTGTTGGTGTTTAAAGTTCAGTGCTGCGTGGCCATTTCTCTCTCAAGTACCTTTCAGAGCTCCTAACTGAAAGCTTGACATTCACTACTAATTCATTAAACTACGAACTTCTGCATAACTTGGTCTTTTCTTAGTCGTAGCCTTTCATTCCTTCCTTTCGCAGTGAGCAACTGGAATTGCATCTTCTGTTTTTCCTAAACAATTCATTCATTCATACTGGCAACCAGGATATAATCTCTCCTTTCCAGCAGGGAACTGCTGGCTGCAAACAATTATCCACACCAGAAATTTAGCAGGATGAACGCAGGCAGTGACACATATGAAGCAGTACACCATGTTTTGTCTGGGTATGAAATTTCAGAATATCTGCTAAAATGCAAAATGGGTGTGTAACTCCATCTACTTCTCCGTTCCTCGTAATCATTTACACGGAACCGCTGGGAGACAGCATGTCATAATATTCATTCATACTTGCAAACCACAACCAAGGAGAAAGCTCAGCCAGGACTAATGCAAACAGACGAAGAGACAAGTACATCTGGCTATGAATAAACAGCCAGTTTTTTGCTTCCTCTCCTGGAAACCTTCTCGACTTGTGTTTTACCTCAGTTTATTCTCTCAGAGATGAAACGGCCTGCTTCGGTACTTGCGTAACATTTTAAAGCATCCTCGGATTCAGGCGTCCTAGAAAACTTAAAGTGTACAAGAGCAAAAGTAGAACTAATTTTTAGAGCTGACAACCCCTGGCCGTATAGACGAGAATAGGCTAAAGAAAAGAATGATATTGCTATAATCCGTTCTACGTCTACAAAACTGATACTAATGGGGGTGAGAAGTTGGAGTTAAATCCACAGGGTGAATGGCCGGGTGATCCCAGGCACAAGTTGCTTTGCACGCCTGCGGCACTGGCAGTGTTTGGGCAGGTAAGGAGCAGCTAGTTTTCAGACAAGAAAGCCCATTTTATAACACCAAAATGGCACTAGGCCTCAACCAGCTGAAAGGAATCCAACCAACATAAAAAGTCATGATAGGAACTGTCGCGCAAACGACGAGGTGGGGGGCCCTCTCCCTGACTCAGGTGGACCTTAGGTCAAGTCTACAGGTTACGATATATTAGCACCAGCTACAAATGTCAAGATTTATTCACTCTCCACCTTAACAATTTCCAGAACTGCTTTCACCGTGGGCAGATGGGATCCCTCGTGCTTTTTACCGTTTGTCATTGCGCTTTTCACGATTGAAGCACGCTGCGTGCTAATGAAAGAGTGTTTGGGGGAATATCCGTAACAAATTGAATCACACTGGAAATGCTGTTTGTCTGTTAAACAGACTCGGTAAATTAATATCAGAAACCTTCACTTCATTTGTTCTGTCTCCATACCACGGTAACTTGCTGACTATTTACTTTTGAGTACAATAAAAAGTTTAGTTTACTCTCCTCTGAAGTTATTCAGAATGTAGTCATTCATCCTTTTTTACAATATTGCAACAGAACATCACAAAAACATCCACTGGGGAGTCTGAGGAATGGTAAGCAGAAGTAGATGTAGGATTTAATAGTCGTATTTGTCATATTTGTCATAGGTCAGTAGATACATTCAGTTCTTTCGACTGACTCCTCTAATCCTAAATCTGTGTTCCAGGCAGAGCTCTCCAAGAGATTTATTCCAAAAGGAAGGAATTTTCTCAAAATTCAGTCAGTTGTGTTTAAAAAATTAATGTAGTAAAAACTGTTACAGAGAGGTAAACCAAAAATAAATGTTATCTATTTTTTCAAAGAAAAAATTCTCTGTGATTGTAACTGGTTGTTCTAAAATTAAGTCATATACAGCAGAAACACAAGGGCTATCGCTATTTACAAGCTAAATGCTACCAGAAAGATCAAATCTAATTATCGCCTATAACTTCCAGCAGCCTGTGTGTGGTCTTTGTTTATTTTTTTATTTATAATCATTTAACATTTACTTATAGAACTTAATTTTCTAATTTTTCCTGTTATGTTTGTTAGTTATATATCTCATCTCTTTCCTAACGGAATGGACTGAGCTTTCTTAGAGAAAGCAGTTCCGCAGGTTGGTCACAAATCCTCCAGCAGCAGCTCGACGTCTGTTCGATTAATCTATTGCGTAAATAAAAGAGCATTTCAGGAAAAGACGAACGTTTGCCTTTGCAGATCTCCTCCCTGCACGTCCGTTCGAACTGGAGTCCGGAGTTCTTTTGCTTTTAGCACAAATAAAACACTCGATTGCCAAAGTTCACGAGAAAGAGTGCTTTTCTACCACTGGACCTGTGTGTGTAGGCACTCAGACATATGCAGCTCTCCTAAATTTGAAAGAGCTCCCAAATTTGCGAGATTAGTAGCCTTTTTTGTCAGGCGGCCTTGAATGAACTGGGCTTACCCCTAGAAAGGGACCAAAGATAAAAGTTAACCATATTGGGAGGTTTTACCTTTTTTGCGTAAGAAAACTTATCTTTCAGCTACATTTACCCCCCTCAAACAATGAGATCACCACCAATCTATCTGCCTTATTGTTGGAGTAAATCAGGGACGATTTATAGCCAGAGCTTTGAATATTTGCTGCCTTGTAACACAGGACAAGACTAAGGAGCAAAAAAAGGAGAGAGCAGTTCCCAGCCATCTGAGAGTCGGTGCCTTTTCCCCACCCCGGAAAGTTTTCCGAACAACTGTTGCTGATTACTTTATGGTTTGGAGACCTCATTCTGGAATCAGTGGTTTGCAATTTGGTCTGGAGAAGTTTGCCAAATCTGGTACTTAAGTTTTAATGGTGCAAAACTAATGAAAGGGTAGGATATGCACAGATTATTGTCAATAAATGGGATGATATGTCAGGAAGAATGACGAAGGGAAGTAATGAAAGACAAGTATTCTACCAGGATTTAGAGTCCCATCGCAGACTGGCACAAGCACAGTGAAGTTCTCCTGTTACAAACTCCAGCAAAGCTGCAAGAAGCGAAGCAGGGAGCTTTTATTTTGTGCTGAAAAAGTTTGGAGAAGGTACTTTTCAGGAATTTATCGTCGTGAAGAAAAACTACATTTCCCTATTTGCACTCTCTCATTGAGGTTTTAGTACTTTAAGGTAAAATGATTCAGATTAGATATCTATCTTAAGAAATTTTTTCCATTAAGGGGGAAAGAGACAAATGTCCCGAAAAGGATTTTGCGCAGGCCTTCGAGCTCTGCTGTTGGAAAGGGTTAGCGGCAAGCTAAACAGATCTTGAACGTCAAGTCATTTTTATTGTTCTGTTTCCTTGCAGTTAGGCTTGGGTAAACTTCAGCAAATTGAAGTGTGTGCATACACACGTCCTTCTGTTTATGGGGAGTGTAATAACTCTGGAGAGCCGAAGTACTGTGACAGACAATAAATACAGAACTGTATAAACAGATTTCGTTGCAATTGGTAGTCCTTAGATAAAACTTGCATGTATCCACACAGTGCCGACCTCAGTAAAGGCAGGATTTAACAAAACTGCATGTAAAGTCCAAAACAAGGCTCTAATGCCATTTTAACGTGTATTATATAAACCCAGGATGCAAGTATTTCATCGCCAATCTGGGTGTAGAAAGCTCAAGATCTGGCCCCCTCGCTTGAGTGTCAATACAAGCACTTACTTCTGCTTTCTGCAGCTCAAACAATGCGCTAAACTTTATCATTAGTATTTTAAAATGCTCTTAATTAATCCCAGAACAAGCTGTAGCTCAAAGGTCATGATTTAAGTGCTTCAGACTAGAGAGATGCAGCTCCAAGGAGAAGTGTGTTTTTGTGTTGCCAGGGGAACCCTTAACGTGCTATGGCACCAGCCACATTTCGAAAAACGAGAAACGAAGCAGAAGTAGGTATTGTTTAATGAAAAACACAAGAAGATTACATCAAGGTCTAGAAGACCATTAAGCGTAAAAAGGAGGGAGAGACACAACATTTTAAAGAGTCTTTTAGAAGAGTGGCATAATGTTTATTTATAATATTTATTTATTAAAATTCTATTTAGTTACTTCAGAGGAAAAGTTTAGACCTGAACTATTGCCAGAGATTGCTTCAGGAAAAGGACTAACGATGCTCTGGGGGGGCCTCAGAAGTCTGATGGGAAATCAGTGGAAAGGTGCGGGCTGTAGACCTTCCACGATATTTTCTTACAAATCCAGAAATCAGGTGAAATTTTCTACATTTCAGAATTTGTTATAAATCAGATCTCAACAAATCTGTCAATCTTACATGCACGGTTGTGGCGTATTTTAGAGTAATCCTCTCCGTTCCCGGGGTAATGGAAAAATCCTTGTGAACTGAACCTTAAACAAAGACTTTTTCTGTCTGCTGTGGACTGAAATCCCTGCTCTAGGTCAGAACCAAACGTTACTGGGTCAGGGTCTCAGCTGAGCAATGCCCACTTATAGCCACTGAGTAGATAATCTTTAAAAGATATAGAAATTAATATCAAGTAAACAAGCTTTTGAACTGCTTGAGTAGACCTGTGTTAATAAGTGAATTTTTGGCCAGCTGATCACACTTTATGTCACTTAGTGACACTGACATATTAAGTGAATATAGTTACACTTAATCTCAAGCAGAGTTTCAAACTCAAAATTACGCTTTCTAAATTTCGAAACGAAACATTTTGACCGGTCTCAGAGAAATTTACTTTCTCAGGCGAAAACTATTTAAAAAAACAGCCTGAGGTTATTTAATAGTTTCACTGCCCTGCACCGCGTATTTTTGGTGCACAAGGCATATATTTGAAAATATTTCCAAACCTCCTCTCCTGATTGCTCTAAAGCCCCGGACACGCATCTTCCACCAAAAAAAATCCTATAGAGTGGAGATCATAAATACAGAGTTTCCTCTTCATTGTTCCTTCTTATAATTGTCCTGGTGCCGTGCAACTGAACATTGCGACTGGCTGCGATCCAATACTTCAGACAGGCCAAAGAAAAAATCAGTTCTACTGGTCGCAAAAGGACGACAAAAAAGATAGGTATATCATCTACTAGTTATAAGAGGCTCATTTTATCCGTACATTTAGCAGTGCCTCATGTAAGGGCACCTCGCACAGACATCGTAGCCAATCCATGAAGAATTATTTTTTTTTCTTCGCTGTAAGTCAGCTCCATTAAGTAGCGTAGGAAATTCATCTTTATCTTGAACAAAGCCGCCTGAAAACAGCAATTGTTTTCACTGACTGAAGGGAAAGGACGGACTAATCAGATATTAGTAGCTTGCCACAGATTTTTTTAATGATAGAATTACATTCTGACAAGATCTTTTTTAATAAGTATGTTTAGTAAACATACTTGGGAATTTGTCTGCCAAGATCAGGAGTATTTCCGGGAAATAAGTTTCATGAACAGGTAAAAAATATTGATTTAATACATATTTCTATTACAGTTCTAAAAAGAGAGTGCAAGGAAGGCTGATAGAGCAGGAAAATTATTTGTAGATAGGCTATTGCTTAAGAATTCCCAAACCCATTACGGAAACTGTAAATTGTTAACTGTAAAGTCGGAACGTGGGTGCCATGTCTGTGAGCGCATTTAGTGAGCTGGATGTGTTTCTCTACACTGTGTGCTTCGCATGAGCTTACTGGCAAGGAATCCTACACCGAAGCGCTAACAAAAATTGTAAAACCTATTACACGCTCTTTAAGCCAAACACCATCTGTAGCTGGATTGTCCATAGAACCCGTAAAATACAAAAATACAAATTAATTCATCAGTCCTAATTCCAGAGTAACATTTCCATGCGCAGACCTCGGATCTAATAGATAATTATTGCATCACAAATTTAGCTGCTGCTTCTGACAGTCTGGAGTCTTACAGATGTTGACAGTAACATAATAAAAGGCCTAAATTGGAAATAAAAACTAATAAAAAGGGGAAATAATAACACTGAAAGGACTACTTGTCTTAAGACAATACGATTAATTATTTGACCTTTTCTTCTTTGCATCAGACACTTAGGAAGAATATAATGTCATAAAGAAACTGCCATAGGGACAAACTTTATGATAGATGATCTCTTTTGAGAGTAGCACGCTTGCGTGAATACACATGAATCAACTCGCGGGAATTTATAACGGGTAAGGCTGTGACTTCAGTGTTTACCTCTGCTTTCCGTTCTGTAGCCCGATGCATCAGACTTTTCATTCTACTGTTTGATGGGTGCTAGACATTCGCGATAAATGTGTGTTTTAAAAGTGTTACAGAACACAGGAGAAAACGTTGTTTTGAAATAAACGTTGTTTATTTCTCATTATTCATTACTTGTTCCAGGTAGGAGTCAGCTTGAATCTCAGGTTTCCCTCTTTTTCAACCAAACTGTTTAGTTTCACTTTACTTTTAGTAAGAGAATACTTAAAACTAAGGCAGGCATATTTTAGTTGAGCTTGCTATAAAGAACAAAGTGCAATCTGTCAAGATTGCAATTCATGACTGTATTGTTCCAATATTACGTTTCTATAACTGCATTAACTTTAGGAGTAGTACACCAGCATGTAACTGAATAGCACATTGGTGGCCAAGAGCTGGAACAGACGACCTTGTCAGGAGCCAGCTCCCCAGCTGCCATGTGCCAGCACAGCTCTGTTGAAACCAATGCAATTACACGAACATCCGCCAACGAGCTGTTCCACCCGAGCACATTCTGATGTATTTGTATCCGTATCCACTTGCGTCCTCTACCAATACGGCACGTGTCATGAACGGCGCTGAAAGCATAGCCCGAGAAGAGTCGCGGGGCCAGCTGGCCCAGCAGCACACCCCCAGCCACGGCCAGTCGCGGGTACTTAGGAGAGAAGCGTAAGAAACTGCGAATACATCACGTGAGCTTTCTCTTTAGGGTTGCAGCTTTTCGGAGAGCCATGAGTGAGTTAGCTCTCGAGGTTTGCATCCAGCTCCTCGTACTTTGTACCCGCTGATAGTCCTACCCTCGCGACATTTGTTAATGCTTTCTGAGCCCCTTTCTGGTTTTGACTTCCACAACGTGCAGCGGCACCGACTCCCACAGCTGTGTGCAAACCAGCGCCTTTTTATGTATTTGTAACCAGATGTTTCATATTTTCATTGAATTCATGCTAGTTCTCATCATAAACAGTAAATAACCGCTCACCTCATTTCTTAGCCACCTCTTTGCCTTTCTCATGTCCCCTCCCCATTGAGATGCCTTTAGAGACAACCCTCTTTTTTTCCCCTCATTCCAGCTGGGTATTCCTGGTGATACAGGCCTGACTGGTCAACGCTTTACCCCTTCTACAACCATTACTACGTACAGGGCAAATAAAGCGCAGAGTGGTTGCAAGGCAATCCTGTTTCAGAAGCATTTTATACCCAAATGCATAAAATAATATATGCTTAATCATACAGGAACTGACCACGGCTTGATAGAAATCTTCCTGTCTCTCGTAGCATCAACAGAGCAATGCTAATTTATACCAGACGCACATCTGGCCCAGCCAGTGTAAAGAAGCTGTTGAGGTGGAAATTTAATATTTAAATAGTACAAACCTACAGAATCCTGCAGTAAAATTGAATTTGGGTGAAGGATTATTTACTACTTTGATTATCTGCTAAAGATGGCTTATTTTTACAGCGAACAGAAAACTGCAAATAATTAGTGTCGACATGTTTGCTGCTAATGTAGTGTCAGTTTCATGACACCTACCCTAAATGCATTTATTCGTGAAGCGGAGGAGTGACGTGGCTAAACGTGGTGAGCGAAGTGACCTGGCACTTTAGGTTTCTTCCCCGCTTTGCTACAAAAGTTAGACACAGCCACAGCCAGCCACATACACGAACTATTTACGTAGAGATGAACTTTGATACATTACAATGCCCTTAAGAAGTCATAAAACCTCAAAAGCAGGGAATGTGAGAACCGAAATATTCACCACTAACCACACTAGGCTTTCTATGAATCAGGGGTTGTTAAAGAAACTTTTGGGACCAAGGCTCGAGCTAAGCAAGTTCTTAAAGAGAAATAGCTTATGCATCAGTCTCTTTTCCCCTCTAACTACCCCCAGTTCTTCTGCTGATTTTTCTTCCCCCTTCTGCTTCCTTCCGTCTTTTTAGCAGGATATAAAAAAGGGAAAAGGGATAAGCTGGGGCTTAATTTTAAGACTTCCGTATTTATTGCTGTTTGCAAAAAGTGGGACTGGTCCTGAGGCCAGGTGAGCGGTGCCCCCTGAGGGAGTGAAGAGCGTGTAGGAGAGCAATACGGTTTGCTCTTTGTCCTGGCTTTCCTGATCAAACCTTATCCTCCCTACCCTTAACGAAGCTTCTCTGTCTTTGCTATTGATGCGTCTGAGCGATCGCTAGTTTTAAGATGTGGCATAGACCTGAAAAAGATAAAGGGAGTAACATAATAGTAAGCTGCCGTGTGGTTTTTGTTAACTTTTACCTGACATTCCAGAGATTTAATTCAATGTCTCCGATTTTGGCCGTTGCCGGGAAGCGTGACGGAACAGAGAGGGATCACCTGAGTTTTGCAGTCCTGACCTGACCTGAGGCACAGCCACGCGTTGTGGCGCTGGGGCAGGACGTGCTGCAAAGTGCTTCAGAGAGCCCAAGAATATAAGGATGGCCGGGTGCATCTTTACCCCCATAGCACAGGATGCTTGTCGTGTTCTCCTCACATTATTTTCCTTGGACTAGCCCGACATTTTTGTGCAAGGCGATGCCTGTTGGGTAGTTGGAGCGTTTAGATAACAGCTGTAAGCAGCATTACAGCTTTTGCTTTTCTCAAGAATGATACGTGAATAGCATTGTTTCCATGCCCACCTTAATTGTACTTGGAAAAAAAAAAGAAAAACAGGTTGTGGAAGGATGTTCAGGGCCAACAGGAAAGTAATAATTCTTTAGATATTTATTTATTAATCTATCTTAGTCTCTTTATGCGCTGCGGTATTGCCCGCCCAGCGGGGAAGTCTTGTAGAACGAGCAACAGATTTCCCAAAGCTCAGTACTGAGGTAATCATGCACTTTAAGCGGGACTAGCAAAACTGGGCGTGCTGCAGAAGAGCCCCGATCCTACACAACAAAGTGTTTATGCATTTTACGAAACAGCAGCATCTGGAATTTTTATAGGGGTGACGCAGCGCTGAAATATGAGCAGTTTGATGCCCGTTTTTCAAGAATGGGTTTGAATCAAAGATGTTGAAGCACGGACGAGGCTTTCGTTCTGTAGTAGTACCCATTTGTTACTCTTTTTGAGTTATCAGGTGATTCTGTTCTTTTTGGTTTAATAGCTATTCTTTATATTTTAGGCCACCAACTAACTAGTTAGACGTAGATTTGATAAGGGACCTTCTAAGCACACATTCCTGTCAGTTTGTCCTTCATCACCAGCTACCAGGGAGCACTCGGCAACCTCACTTCACAATTACAAGAAGTTATTTGTGTTAGTAAAAAGCAGTCTATGCCCTTATTTAATTAAGATGTATTATTGTCGTGGAGTTTGATTACTGGTTATTATTTTTTAAAGGAAATATGAGAAATGGTATGAAAGCCATATAGAGATCTGGAAAAATTATCGAAATACCCATGAAAAATATCTTTCCTTTTGGATGCTTTGAACAGTTATTATTCTGTTGGATCTATCTCCGGTTCTTTCTTTTCTTAAGGCCTCTGTATTGAACTCCCTGAACTTTGTGGAATCACACTGAGATTCACAAGAGTAAGGCAAGATTAAGTGACAAGACTTGCGCCCGATGAGCACACAAAATCCCTTTTGAAACAAATGCAAAATAGTTCACCATAATACTAAAAAGTCTATAACCCCAACCTGATAATCCTAGATCATAAATTATGGAATGATCCTAAAATTTCTGGCAAGCCAGGTACATAAAATACAAAACAGCTACAAAAATTATAAAACAGAGTTGATCTTGTGGACCATTTGGTTAATTTTTCATGGTATTTTCCCATGTTTTCACGCCTCATTAGTCCATGTAACTATGGCATTAAATCTGTGCCCAAGGCCATAAAAGTGAGCATGAAATAATGAATCTAGGTCCTGTCAGCGGACAGGACCAGGCAGGAAATCTGTATGAAATGCACCCGATTTAGTGTAGTTTTCAACACCTTCTATTACTGAAAGTTATGAAAAAAGGCATCGGTTACAATTTAAGTTACGTTCTGGCAGATTAGACGTGCAAACTGGACACTGAGTTCTCATCCTCTTAGCATCGCCAGACAAGCTAGCGGTTTCTGTGTAATAGTCTTTTTTATTTCCAGCTAGACTGAAAAGGCTGTCTTTGCTATTTAGCGTAAATGTGCCCTGTCAAAGATTTTTCTTTTAAAATAGAAGGCAACGGCGCACTATCCATGGCCCAACTAGCAAAGACCTTACACGGAGATACTTGCTTTGGTGTAGTAAATTGGCCAGAGGGCCAAAGCAGCAATGCAAGGGATGGGAAAACCAGGGGACAAAATAAAGAATATAAATTGAAAAGGAAACAACTGTGCACGAATTACGGAGCTTCTCAGCTAAAAGAGTTTATTTCTGGCCCTTTACCCGTAGGATTTTTCCAATGATAACATGGCATAAGCAGTAATAAGACCTTCATGAATGATGTTGCAGAGAAATGATGGAAAAGAGATCAGATCCTCCGAGTTTGGGGGGATATTTTATGACTCTGTGCGTTTGTGCTGAATGCTTGTCATTCTGTTCATGTCGCTATGACTTTCATACGGTCATGAAACCTTATAATTCTACATAACCGAAATGAGCACTAGTTCACTTTCTGTACATCTCACACGTTACAAATAGTCCTAGCGCGAATTTAAACATTGTATTTAAATGTAATGAACTCAAAACCTATCGATGTTAAACCAGTGTAAGAAGTGGAATCAAAAATAGCATCAATTATTTACATAACCTCTGGAGAAACCTAGGCTTATATGGTGGTAACGCTTAAAAAAGAGAACTGTCTCCTCTACAAAAACAAGCAGTCGCTAGAGGTACTGAGAAAGTTGTCCTCCAGTTATCTGAACGTAGTCCAAGAACCGGTGCAGAACTTCAGGATGGAACGCAGTGGACTTCAGGTAGCAGATCTTGTGCATTGTCTAACTGCTTAATTTACTCACTTACTTCAAAACATAGATTCTTTAGAGTAGACAACATTGTGTCCTATTTTATTATAATATTGCTATAAATCAGAAGTGATTACTTTAAAGTAAAAAGGTCACAAATATAAACCTGGCGTAAAGACTAAGCAGTATTTTGCCGATGTCCTGGTTTGAGGTGCACAAAGTATGCAATTCCACAATCCTCAAAAGAGAAGGCAAGGCACCCGCTTCCTACACTTATATCTGGGAACTGTATACTTTCAGGAATTATGGGGTAAGCGGGAGGAGAAACAGGAGCAACTTCCTTTGACAGTATAAAATACTGATTTCAGGAATAGTTCCTTTTCCGCGTCCTGAGACTTCTCCAGTGGGAATAGCTCGCTGATACAGTGAGGAGAGATGGAGCGAGATGTCTTCCTACAGTGTAACATCAGAGCAGTAATGACTAGATATAAAATCTTGTAATTTAATGCTTTGAAAGGACAAACGTTTTGAAAGCATGTTTCCAAAATAAATCTGCGAAATAGCTTGTCATTTTCTTTTATTCACTGCTTCCAGGAGACTCGGGGCATTGTGCTTTATGGTTTCTCAACTCTGTGCAGAACCATTTTCCTGCAGAAAGAATGGTAATTTTTATTTTTTTTGCAAAAGCATAAGCGAAAGCCAAGGTGGAAGCAAACCTCCAGCACGAATCCACTAAAACGGTGCACTGTATCTTTGCAAATGACAGCAGCAGCAACAGATCCTTCTTCCCCATCCAGTGTTGCTCCAAATGAATTAAGATTGTACATCAAGTATATAATATTCACGATCAAAGATCAGTGTCGTTATTATATTTTTCAAAACCTATGATTAAGTTATCAGCCGCTAAAATCATGGTTGTGTGTATGAATTACACACTATACTACTTTTTGCACAATCAATACTGGTGTTCCAGTGGCAGTTCTAGTGGAAAGGAAAAGCTGGGAAAAAGCTCCTCTGGCAGAAATGGACAGCAATAGGGTCACCAGGTACGGAGGGATGAGCCACCACTGAGCTTTCGGGACACCAAAAAGCAGAACGAGTTTCCATCAGAAACGGCAAAACACCTAAAGAAATAACCTGTTAGCGGAGAGCAAAGCAGGTCCGTCAGTGCTTTTAGGAGACCTGCGTAGAAGAGCCTGCCCTTGAGTTCTTAGTTACGTAGGCTGCTATTTTTAAGGGGAACGGCAGACAAAAGGCTGGTCATATCATGCAAGCAGACCTCTATACACAAAAGGTATCTTCTGTATTTCCTTTTCTTTTCACCAGAAAGCTTTGAGTTTTGAGCTATGCAAGATGGATGAATGAGGACATAGCCCTGTCTTTGGAGTTTACAGTGTCCAGATTAAACTGAAGATATTTTCCAAAAGCATGTGTTATGTATTTAAGAAAAAAAGTTCACTGTGGGGTGATAGAGATCAACATTTTTTTCCTGGAAGAAGCTTTGTTTAGTTTCCATTAAGTAATGAGCTGCTAAAGGATTTGCTGCTACAAGAATCCGAAAAAAGACACCTTAAACACACTAAAGCAAAGCATTGTCCTGTGGGACAATTCCGTAGTACAAATTGGTGCCAGCAGGCATTCCATCGCCGAAATATCAACTAGAAATAGCTAAACACTGAAGATTTGTTCCAGAAACATTCTTGAGAAAATTGTTTTCCTGAAATACATAATCATGCTTATTTTTTTTACATTCCAGTGTTTTTACTGGTTTGGTAGCCTTGACAGGAGGCATGAATCACAAACTTACAAGCAGACGGCATTCTGCATTCCTTTTTGTGGAAAAGTCAGGCCCTAATGATTTTTGCAAGATAGACCAAGGCAATATGCAACATGAGCATTGCTTGCTTCGGTTTCATTTGCATAAAAATGAGAAAATAGGGTGCTTCTATAGTTAGAGCTAGAGACAGACAACGAAGAATTAAAGTCATGTCAAAACCACGTTCTTTATTCTTTACTTAGCTAGGTAGCAATTTGTTTTTACAAAAATGGTTAGTTTCAATGGAATACTCTGAGAAGTATAAGACTAGTAATCGTGAGCCAGAAGAACAGAAGAGAGAGGCAGGGGTGTCAGCGGAATTTCGTATCGAGGGATTGTCGGTCAACACACCAGCCAGCCTTTTTCATTCAAAAAGTTACTCACTCTTCATTTCGACACGATACCCAGTGTCAACCCACGTGAAATTTTTCTGAGCGCTCAATAGTCACAATTCGGTTTCTGAGCTGTTGGTTCAACTCAGCTCCTTGACAGTGTTTCCTCTTCTGGACGGGGTAGCCTTCCAGACTACATTTGCTTGCAACAAACTCTAGCTCATCATTAAATTAATTTCAGTTTAAAGTCCAGCATTCACTTTCTGCAAACGTACTTGTCAAAACAAGCAAATAAAAATGAGCGCAAGCGTTTGCTGGCAGAGCGGTGAATATTTTCTGGTAATGTTTTTGTTGCGTTGCTCCTATCATACAGTCTTCTGTAAAATACACGAGCAGTAAAAAAGCAATAAGCAATTGACCAACACACATCCATTTATTTACAAACAGTTTCTTGGAGACGACTTGAGACTAAGACTCCGCATATGTCCTCAGTTGCATGAGAGGATATGTTTTTTATCTAGCCGCACAAGAAGATCGCATCTTTAGTTTCTACTTGTGAAAGCGAATTTGGCATGACATCAAGCCTTAGCTCCTCACACAGACTCCTTTCTCTGCAACCAGACGTATGCGGACCTCAAAGCGGTGGGTTTAGGCTTACAGTTACGTTGTGAGGCTCCTGGGCTGCAACAGCAATCGCTCGAACCAACCCCAAACACCAGAACTCCACATCAGCTTATCAAGAACTAAGTACGCTCCAGCCCTACTGGAAGCCCAGAGATTTCAGCTCATTCTAAACAAACTGCAATTAGCTGGAGGCTGACGGAAATAAGTCCTATCAGCTTCGGGTTTGAATTTCACTGGAACAGCCTAGCCCTCTGGACATTCGTAGGGAAGCCATGTATTTCCAGAGGTACCGGGACTCCACGCCGACATCCTACCCTTCCACACCAGAATGGTTTTGAAGTTGTTTGGACAAAGGAGCTTGGAAAAAAATCTGGATTAAAAGAGTTCTTCCTTGCAAAGGCATCAAACGGAGGATGGTAACGCACACAGTTCACTTCTGCTTGAAGTGCAAAGCTGACCAGTTCAGCTTGCAAGACCTGTGTAACGTGAACAGTATTATTATTCTAGCCATTTGCATACGGCTTTTCCTGTGTGAGCACCGGAAAAATATGTTGTGAAGACAGTAGATCAAGTTGTACACAGATTTCAGTGGGTATACAGCTCAGGTCACCGAATATCACTTCAAGGGCTCTCTGTCGGACAGAAAGACAAGCATTACTTGTAAAAGGGCTCCAAGTATGACTTGTACAAAGTCTGGGACTCCTTCGCTTCTTGGCAGTTGGAAGAGCTTGCCAACTGGTAGGATTAGACCTGATATTCATACAGGAGACAACCTGGAGCTCAAATCTGCGTTTCTGCTTTGAATTGGGGTAAGCAACTTAATTCTCCAGAGACAAAGTTTCGACAGCCGTAAAAAAAGGTTTGAAAGTCCTATTTTCCCCCAAAGGGAGCATTATGAAGTGAACTAATTAGCACTTAGAAAGGGTTTAGGGTTTCAGGAAACTAAGCACCATGGAAATGAAGGGCACTGTGATCCCTTTAGAGTGGAATACTTGCATTTGGCAAGTGGGTGAGGACTTTGGCTTTTCGCCTGTGCCTTAGCATCTCTGAAGCGTCACGCATCCTTATCAACGTGTTGTTCTCTACACTCACATCTGTATACCATTTCCGGAGAACAGTTGCTTTTATCATCCAAAAGTGGCAATTTCCTTACAAGTCCTTTGTTTCACTGTTACTCCACAATATCCTAAAAACAGATACCAGGGGGTTTTCCTTGCGTTTTTTATTTCAGCTAAAGACAATCCTCCGCTCCCTCTGCTTAGAAAAAATTTGAGTGCAGCCGTGGTTCTGCTTTCGAACTACAGAACACCCTGAGTTTTACACTTCACACTCGGGCTACTGTTGCGTAGAAAATATTGATGGTGACAGCAATGAAAGGAAACAGCCTTTTCGAGTCGTAAACTCCTCGGTGATCTGCCTTTGTTTGCTGGACTCAAAACACGGTATGAATGTTCTAAATTAAGAATCAAAGCACTCCATATTTCTGAGTCCGAGTGTAAATTAAAAGTAGGCATTTATAAAATGCTTCAAGCCCTTGACCAACAGCCGGACATCACAGCCCATTCCACAGTCAGTTTTGGACTGGTCCATGAACATTTTATATACAGTTGGGCATACATCTGAGAAACACCCCTGCATAGCAGCACTTCTTTTTTAAAAAACACTTTCATATTAAAACAAAGGTGTAAGTAAGCTGGGGCAAACCAAAACACCAAATGCAAACACCTGTAAATTTTCAGAACTTTGAGATCTTAACGAAACTTGCGTCCTGGATCCCAGCATCCTCACACCGATTATGAGTTTACTGAATGGCTGGAGACTTCAGAGTGGATGAA
This sequence comes from Rissa tridactyla, assembly GCF_028500815.1. Taxonomy (NCBI): domain Eukaryota; kingdom Metazoa; phylum Chordata; class Aves; order Charadriiformes; family Laridae; genus Rissa; species Rissa tridactyla. The sequence goes on along the minus strand of NC_071470.1, from coordinate 80,290,915 downwards.
ATCCAGTCACCAAATGCTCAAAGGTTCTAAAACTCAAATACTTCTCTGAATTTGAAATATGTCCTGAGTTTCTCTTTGTACCGGAGAGATAATTTATGTTGTATTTGGTACGCATCCATTAAATTATGCAAACTTTTTAAATGTGCAGCCTTACAGTAAGTACATCAAGAGCATTCAGATCGAAAGAATATTTCGTGATATTTTCATTCTGTATGTTAAAGAAGAAACACAGCAATACAAAATATGCCATTTTGAATGTGTGCTTTCAAAGGTTACTCTGTTAACTGCATGTCAAGCCAAATTTTTCAGAATTGTATTCTTGAGAAATAAAGCTCTTGAGGAGACACATAGCCTGTAATGACGCTACAGTCGCAGTGTTCAGTTTAAAAAAAATCCTGAAAAATAAGTCAGAAGAGATTTGAATGCTTTGCAGAAGATTTTCCTTATCCCTGAAAAGAGGAAAGTTAAAGTATGGATCTTAAATATGTAGCATTCATTAGCGTTATGTCTGTAATACTGCCTCGCGTGACCACATGGCCCATCATAAGCCAGTTAGGGAAGAAGGATCTCAAGCGTAAGTGCAAAGCTGAATAGTGAGGTTCCTTATTGAAATGGAAGGCTGTATCCAATGGATTTCCTGCTGGGGTCTGCCCTGGGTTCAGCGCTATTCAATATTCTCACTACTGACCCAAACGGCAGATCACAGCACGGGCTCATTGGATTTAGAGACAGACGAAGCCTGGTCCGTTGTAAGTCCTTTGGAGGACAAGTCTACGTTGTGATAAGCTGGAGATATGCATGGAAAACTTCAGAGATTTTTTAACTTGTACAAGTGCAAGCACCACACTGGGGAATAATAACCTGCTCAGGAATAAGAACCCCTCAGGAATAAGAACCCCTCAGGAACAATAACAGGGAAAGTGGAGGAGGAAGAAATTCAGATAGAAAAGGGTATAGAAATTAGAGTTGCCCACAGACAGGACGTGAGTTAAGAACGACGCTGGTGCTACCACAGAAACGTCGCTCTGGAATGCAGCTGGCAGGCAAGTTTGCGGAGGAACCCCTTTGCTCTCCTCAGTGCTGATAAGGTTTTAACCGGATTATTGCGCCTAGGTCGGGGACCACACTTCGACAAATTTATGAACCGGTCAGAGACATTCCCGAAGATAGCAATAAAAATGATAAACGGTCTATAAAATATGAATTACGATAAAATATGGGAAAAGTGGGATTTTTAGTCTAAAAGACCGAGGGAAGGCTTGATAACAGGCTTTTAGACACGTAGAAGGCGTATGTGTCTACAGAAGTAACAGGCTAAAATTCAAGCAAGAAGATTCAGATTACGTCTTCAGAAACGTTATATAATGAAAGGGCCGTGAAGAACAGAAGAGTTTGACTGAGGTTTTGTGTATCCCTGCCGAAGATTTCAAGGCAGGCTGACAAGTGCCTGTCAGGAAGGAGCCAAAGGTTGTTGCTTTTGCCTTGGATTAGGTGACTTCATCTTCCTTCTGGACCTATGATCCTATAGTTTCTGTTTGCTCTTTATCTTGCTTAATTCAAAGCACTAAAGGTCATGACGTACACCAGACTGCGAAACACATTTTATTGCAATGAGCCACGTACGTGTTTCTGGTTCCTTACCTCCTACTTTCACTTTCGACTGAAGACAAAAGGCAAATTATTATTGCTCTCATTCGAACCGTTTTTTTCACCGAAACGCCAGCTTCTCTGTGACAATCTAGAAACTTCAAGGCTCAAACCTGCGAGACATGAACATTGTGGTCCTTATTCAGACAAACAATGAAGGGCAAGAAGAGCCAAACACGTACTTGCTGCTTGAGGAAGAGTGTCCATGTCTGGCAGCTTATTCGGAAGGCTCGTTATCATCTAGGATTGAGCCGTCAATGTTGTTCAGGAGACTGAGCTGCATGTATTTCACTCAGGCAGACAGAAAACAGAAAATTAAATCTTGAACACTGTCATAAGTACCTCCAGAACATCATTTGTTGTTTAATTTACAGCTTCAAGCAATTGGTACAGCTCAAACCGAAAGGACAGAAATCGTGCAAGTGACCACAGGAACTAAGACATTTTCTTGTATCGCCAACAATGGCATTAATCCTTCTATGGAGATGACTAGAAAAGTTGGAGCGTAGGGAAAAATGTATTCATTTTTTCAAAACCAGCCCAAGTGTTCTCTGAAATTCCCACCCACAGCTCGTTTGGAGGTATTGCGGGGAGTAGCTGCCAGGCAGAAACTGTAATTATAAGTCAAACCATGCCAAGCCGACACAGGCATTGTTCAAGAAGTCACGCCGAATGACAATCCAAGCACACAATGTGGAAAGAGGGTTTGCCAACAATTGTAATTTGTGAAAAATTATCTCAGTATTTTGTTTCACTTCGATATTAACATTGTTTTTAAAAAACGTCAGCCAGTTACATAGGGGCTGGCTGCAGGCCAGGAGTGAAACAGTGATGAAGAGGGCCATTAATGAAAAATGCCAAGCCCTGAGTTTCGCGTCATTAATATTTATGACATAGTGTGAAGAGTCTTATTTAAATGCCACTTTGTGTGTGGGTTGGGGTGGAGGAAGAGACGGGTGGTAGGGGAGGAGAATTAAGGTATTTATGCCAAAGCGTCAAGGCATCTTGATGGGGAACAAAGCCCTTTACAGACACAGGGTAGCAATAATTAGTCTAATGTTTGGATAGTTACACTTTATGTGACCTCTGAGTTTAATGGCATAAAATTGTAAATTCTGTCAAGCTGCCAAGTGGAATGCATTTGGATGGGTATTTGGAAACCAAATATAATTTTTAACCATCATCTATTATTTTGGGCAAATTGCCTAAAGTGGACTGAACCTCAGATGCTTATTTCATGCCGGCCTGCTCCTCCTGAAATGATGTTGTAATTTCAGGCAGACAATACGTTTTGTTTAACGTGATGCTATAACTCCTACCGCTGCCTGCTGAAGTCCCACAGATTTCCTCCCTTTGCCGACAGCGGGCGAGAGACTGTGTGCTGGCAGCCAGTTCTGCCCTGGACCCTTCCAGGCCACAGGAGGTGATCAGGCATTGCCACATCCAGGACTTCCATAACCAGTGGCGTTCGGACACTTATTTCCTGTAGTATTTAGGTCCCTCCGTAATGAATCGCTATTCCCTACTGTTAGTGTGACCTGTCCTGGAGTGACAACGCTCTGCGTTTCGTCCCATGGACGCAGCGAGTCACTTTCCTGCTTTTACATGATTCACATCAGATTTGCATGAACTGTGTAGCCAGTCCTCATCTCTCTGTTTTTAATTGCAAATTGTCTCCTTTTCTTGACATAAATAGTCTGTTCTATGTCATAACTTAATTCCTGCAAACCGCTGTGTTTTTTCAACTTATGTTGTTATGTCAAGAAACAAACGAAGTGCGCTCTACACATCCTATTTTTCATGCAAGTCTCTGGCGTGCGTATTGCTTACATAAAAATACAGCATTGTTTAAAAAAGAGAAAAATTTAGAGGGAGCTGGTATAAGATATCCACTTTTTTAAAAGCAGCAATTCCTTGGAGGTTAACTTCTTCAAAGGACAGTGTTTCACAGGCTACACAGAAAAATCTGCTTTTCCAAACGCAGAGAACCACCAAGTGAAATCAAATTTACACTTTTATACGAAGGAATCCTCATATTTGTAGCACTAAAGTATAAAATGAAATAATATTCCTGATTCTAGAAGTCACTCTTTAACATGCATTATTTGCATTAATCAACAAATTAATATAATTTTCAGTTGCATCAGCGACTTACTGAGTTTTCCTAGATGTCTCTGATATTCCTTATTGTTCTCTTTAGTCCTGACTAACCTAAAGAGGTTACTAGAACCCCTCATATGATAATTTAGGGGCTTTGCTACTTCGTTTCATTCAACAGATCATAAATAAATTTAAGATTCACTTTATTGTAGGTTACCTCCAAAACATTTTATACGCTTTGGCCCAAACCAGTATTTACCTCATCAGATTGTCTATCCTGCTAATTTAAAAAAAAAACCAAACCCAAAACCAAAACAAACCAACTGAATTATTCCATAACTCTGGAATTTGTCTTTGTGCTTTAATACAATACAAACAAACCGGCACCTTCAGGAGCATTCACTAAAATTGTGTGCTTCCCTTTGGAGCGCCCAACTCGGATTAAAACGATCAACACCCAGACTGCCAAAGCCACCAACGTTCTAACTGTTGTCACATGGCTGTGTAGATCTCCACCATTCCTGAAAATACGGAACCATCCCCCTCAAGCCAAGATCACAAAATCTGGGAACAGTAACTTGAACAGACTCTTCTCACGACGTGATCCTGATTTTCAGTGCTTGTGTGAAATGAATGCAGACTGCCAGAGCCCCGCTTTGCAAGGTGCATTTCTTTGTGCATTACGGACAAGGAGTAGATTTCTGCACACACTCGATGGTTGTATTTCCTTTTCAACAACTCCTATGGTGGCTCTTGAAATCTGACTTCGACTTTTATACGTTTGCCAGCCTCATCTCAGGGTCCACATTAATAAATTCAAAAAATGCTCGTTGCCATTTCAAAAGAAACCTCCTTTGAAGGAGAAAAAACTCTCTGATAATTCTAGGACGGGCGTGTTCAAGACACATGTAGGATGCAGGCTGCTTCGAGGGCTCGCCTGATGCTTTTATACTGCGGCAGTGTTAAGTTCAAGGGGAGGTTGCCCAGCATCTGGAACTGCTTAGTTTTTACTGAGCGTTTTCTACTGAGCACTAAGATTATCTTATCCCTCGTTATTACCTCTACGCAATGTGTGTATGTATGTGTGTGTGTTTCAACAAGGTTATCATTCACATAATCGCATCAACCAAGTGACCATTTTAGACACAGTTCCTTGGCATTTGATCCATTTCCTGAAAAGAAGGGAAGGTCTTTGATTTCAGGCCTAAAGAGGGTCGCTGGAGAGCGACCCCAAAGAGGCTGAACACTGAGTTCAATTGAATTGATGATCGGGACGTCTCAAAAGCAAGCGTGTAGGTGAAGAGTTCGGCTAATAAGGTCCCTGACTCCTAAGTGCTCTGCACCTCCTGGGAGGCACTGAGACCCTCCAGCTGCCCTGGCAGACAATGGGAGCTGAGCCTGCTCCGTATTTTGCATAACCCAGCTATAAATGCATTACACTTAACTGCATAATCTCAAGGATAAGAGAACATCTGTCATCCCATAACAGCAAACACCATCTGGTTTTGTGTCACTATATTCCTACTTACTTGAACAAACGAAGCTCAAGTGACACTGGGCATTGCTTCAAAGGAAAAATAAAACGTACTTACACTTGTTACTTTGCCCTTTTGCACGTTTTGAAGAGCTGTAATGAAAGGCTTTGCCTACAAAGGCCTTCATTAGAATAATTTGCTATTTGTGCTTTCTCTGCTGGCGTCTCAGAATTATATCATTTTTCTCTAACCAGCTCGTGGAAGACATCCAAACTAGTTATGAAATAACTCACCTCCCATTACTCCTGACCTTAGCCGGTAGCCTGTTTCTTTGTTAAAGATAATATCAAGAGTTCTTGATCTTTTCAGCTTCTGCCCCAAAGAAGAATGGCTTGGTCCAGCCTTCTGCTTCTCTTTGCCGGTACTGAAACAAAGGAACAGCAAAATTAGCAGAGTGTCAGGCCAAAAATCTTTTCTGTAAGACTAAACTAGACCTCTGGAATGTCGCCAAAAGAAACTTACAGTTGAGATGGTTTGAACACTTTGTACTGTTCATAATTCATAATGACTTCTTATTAATATTTTTAATGTCTGAAGGAAAATGAAATTATACTTTACTGCGCCGTGGAGTCAATTTTTAAAGAGGTTCGAATTATCCTCTCCTGGCTTTTGGCTACGGCCGTTCCTTCTGTCACTTGATGAAACAGATAGCAGAGCACGTGCCCTGGTCTAAAGTAGGAAATGGCTCTTTAAGAAGCTTTGCAAAATCCATCATTTAACTCGTTGCTACAACGTACAATAAGGGCAGTTAATCCTAGCAATTGATGCTGTGCTTGCCAAACTTAGCCCTCAAGGGACTGATGTGCCGAGGGCCCCCAGAAGAGCGCTCGACTTGAAAGTCAAACACAGGGGCTAGCGGTAGACAAGGCTGCTCAAGTAGGCCAAACGAGCCAAATCTAAACACAGCTCTGAGAACGAAGAGGAAATCAGTGGAGAACTAGAACAGCTTCTATAAATCTAGAGAGGCAAAAATATGTTTACTTGGAACCTTGGAATTCAAAGCCAATTTGTATCTAGTGTTTGGTTGAACTTTTCAGTCAACATTTTACAATGTTTGTCATTTTCTACACAGTTTGTACATTTTATTATGATTTATGATCACAATCATCAAAAACAATCTCTCTGTTTCCCTAAATATGTACAGAGGCAAGCTCTGTAGGTAGGTTTTACTGCCTACTTGGCCAATTACATCCATGCGTACATACCTTCAAAGAATAAAGCATTTTATTTGGAACGCCCGCAAGCTCACAGGTGGAGCTGCAGTTTTAAAACGACCAGCATTTCTAAAGCCCCCCCAAGTCTTCCTCCACACAGCTGAATTCCACACTTGCATCTCCATTCTCACCATCAAACGGAAAAGTGACCTCTCAAGGTAATGTTTAATATTAGTTATTATAGGTCTTACGGCAGCACTTCAGAACCTGAATTTCGTGTTCCCACTCTATTTAGAAGAGTGAAATATCTGTAATACAAAGCTGTCCTGTAAATTTAGACTCTTAGCTCCTACCAGACTAGAGGTAGGAGGAGGAATAAGCTCTGAGAGAGGGGAGGTTTAGACTGGATATTAGGAAAAAATTTTACACTGAAAGGGTTATCAAGCATTGGAACAAGCTGCCGCTGCCCGGGGAAGTGGCTGAGGCACCGTCCCGGGAGGTATTTAAAAGACGGGTAGACATAGTGCTTAGAGATACGGTTTAGTGATGGTTTTTGTCATGAGTTACGTTCATGGTTGGACTAGATGATCTGAAAGGTCCCTTCCGACCTAGGCGATTCTGTGATTCTATGAAATGTTAGAAACCAGCTCCATTGACTTCCCATCCAGTGCATTACACAACGGAATATGCCGACTCTTAAATTATCATGAAACCCGTAGCAGCCTTTGAAGTGAGGCTCGTGTACTTGTGTGTCATTCTCCAAAACTCTCTTCTAGGAGACTAAGAGAAAGCTTTCCATCTCCTTGCACGCTGAAAATAAGAATTTGTGAAAATGCCCCACGAGCACATCTGGAATAGCCTCCAGTATTCTGCTGCCATGAGAGCTGGCCTTCAAACACAGGCACTGCAGTGTTTGTCTGGTTTTATCTGCACCGCCCGCTGAAATACAGCTCAGGCATAATTGAGCTAGTTCTGACCACGCTCCCTCTGCTGCTGCAAACAGGTTCCTTATTAGCGCTGACATTAGTGCAAGCTTATTTATCTCACTCTCCCTCAGCTACATTACTTCTCAGAATGCCTTCTCAGCATTAAATTAAATTGTAAATTATATTGTAAATTAAATTGTTCTTTTTTTTCTGGCTGTCTTTGGTTTCAGAGAGGCCTCACTCCTCAAACAAACAGTACCAAAAGGCCTTCGAGAAGAAGACATAGGGAGAAGCCACTTGTCTTCTTTTCGCTGCAAATCAACCGGACGAAAAGGCTTCTGTCATAATCACACTTCTAGATTAGCATTTCCTTACATTTGTTGACATAATTCACAGGTAGTTAAGTCCTTAAGACAGATATTTCAAAATAATCCAGGTTAGTTCAAGTTTTACTAAGAGTAGTTTGAGTTGCCTTTTTTTTTCCTCTGAATTAATGGCGTTTAGCACAAATTTCCTGCATAGTTGTGGCACCAAACTTTAGGGATCGGTAACCTCTGCTGGAGGAAGGACAAGTCTTGATAAGAAACTTTAACTAATCTGCACTGGGGGGCATTAACCTTATGAGTCCGAGTAGCTGGAGCCTGAACAGGACCCAGCTCAGCAGCCTCCCAAAATGACTGTCTGCCAGAAACGCGTCCTGCATCGGGGACGTGAAACGAGTCAGGAAAGTGTCCTTCTCTACAACACTACATATAATAAGGCCTGTTCCCCTAAATAATTTCAGATCATTAACCATTTCATCAGTATCGAACGCTTCACTTCAACCCCCCACTTTCTGCTGTGAATTATCTACCCCTTTTTAAGGGGAAGTCACGGCAATGTAAAGTTATTGCTCAGGCCAGTGAAAGCCTTGTGACAAGCAAAGGTATAATGCATCTTCTTTTCCACCAGGAATATGACCTGCCATACTGTAGAAAGCCCTTAGGACGCTGAAGGAAGGAGCGCTAAGGTACTCTGATCCATTTTGGTCCCCAGTGAGGTATTAGCGGAGTTTATCATCTCCCCTTTTAAAGAACAGAAACCTAGTTGACAGTAAGGCAGTCACAATTTGTCCCAAGAGACTATCATTTGGCAGATGTCTGACCGCTGTAGCCATTTCCCAGCAATTCCCTCTTGTCTTAATCCCATATGAAGAGTATTAGATACTGGCAATCGTTTTATTGGCTAAAGCTGGCATAGCCAAAGCTACACGCTGCTCTACCTTGCCAAGCAACGGGCCTGTGAGCACCCACCAGCCCTCGCCACTGCTGCGCAGCCCCTGCTGCGTAATCGGATGCTGAATCTGCGCCACGCGGAGCTTGTAAGCGAGCGTAACGAAAATTTTCCCTGAAAACTTTTTCTGATTAAGCTCCTGGAAAGAATGATAGTTTTTTTTTTTCCTTTTAACAGAAGGCAAGTTCCAAAGCGACGATTTTATTCTTGCAGCGGTAAAAGGAATTTGAAGTTTCCCTAATAACCAAGTACTTTATGGTAGAGTGCAAAAGCTTCTGAGATATATATGTTTTTCCAGTCTGGTTGGATAAAAGACTTAAGGAGCCTTTCAGGGATAACATGCAAGAGTATCCATTTGCTCCGGTGATGAAATAAAAGCCTCTCTTCTCCTGCTGTTTATAACTGACCCCGACAAAACCCATTTCTCTCTTGCTCTGATCTCTCTCGTACTCTTTTACACTGGTCAACTCAGAGTGCCGCCTGTTGTCACCGACAGTACGGGGAATTTCCAAAGGAGACAGAAGTCTTGCCTGTACAAGCCGTAGGTGGATGGCAGACTTGTAATCGTCCTGGCTGGAAATGCGAAAGCAGGCAGGGCAACGCGTCTTCCGTCAGCAACAGGAATAAAGCCTTGTTTGACAGTTTGCTGATTCCTGGCTGATCTCGTAGAAAAGACCAATTGGCAGCTTCCTCCACTTCCAGTCACTAACGTACTTTCCAATAGCAAATCACTTGATTCGTGGAAAAATAGTGATTCAAAAGCAGAGATCAATGTAGCGTAGAAGGCAAGCGAAAGGTAAGCTATGTCACAGTAGATCCCATGGATTTCTAGTGTGCCTTCTGGCCACGTTCAGTGAGGTGACAATGGCAGGCTGGTGTTTCAAGCCTACGTTCCGTCCACTGCTCCATATGGGATTCGGAATATTTGTTGTGAATTGAGCACACCTTCCTCCCCTCCGCAGTAATCCTTTGACACGATACAGCACCTCTTATTTCTCTTATGTAAACATTTTTCTAAGTGTTAATGAAGGAAAGCTTGCTGTGCCTTTGTAAATTAAAATAATTTTATACCTGGTTGGCAGCTGAAGTAACCCGAGGCAAAGATAATTAAATAATGTAAATTATTGCTCATGTTCAGTTATGAACTATTTTGGTCGGGGACTATTTTTTATTTATTTATGCCCAGAAATAAATTAATAATTAGTTATAATAAATCATCGGTTACAACAAAAATAGTCCTAGATGATGACAGTGGTAGAAACGGAGTTAAGGAATTCTGACACTGCTATATCGAGCCACTAAAAATTAGCCAATTAGACAAAAATGGCAGAAAATCAGAAGAAAGCGTAACTAAACCCGTACTTGTATATGGGAAGAAATGGCGCTGCTGGAAGCCCTGCTGATGAAACTGAGAACTTGAGCCGCTAAGGTACTCAGTGTCTCCCTCCGGTTCATAGCTCCAGCTTTCCACCCATCTTTCCGCAGGTCTTTTATTGCTGGTCTCTGCACCGCAGCCATAGATTAATTTGTGAGGTGGAAACTCTTCATTTCCACAGAGAAGCCAATTCAAACAGGAGAGCGTGCCGAGCGAGACTGGTGTGCTCCCGGCCCGCGCTAAGCCCCCCCTGTCGCACGCCTCCGGCCCTGGGCATGGCCTCCCACCATCCCTGCAGCACAACTGTGGGGACAGAGCTGGCGGCCGCGTCCCACCGCAGCCTGCCCGTGCCCGCCGCGCTCTCCCTCCGCGCCACGCGTGCACGGCAGAGCGCGCTCTGGCTCTGAGAGCAGCACCGGCAGCTGGGGACATTCAGGCCACCCAGCTCTCCCGCGCTTAGGGCAGGGCTGGCTGCGTATGCGTGCCTCTATCAAAAAGTAACAGCCACCAAATATCAAAGACTGCTTTTCCTCTCCAAACTGAATGCCTGTTGTTTTTTCTCAAAACATGAGTCCATCTGCGTCTTCCCAAGCTATGGACGTGCGGAGACATCTGCGTCATTTTGAAAAAAGCATGTGTGTTTGCTTTGAACGGGAAGTTGGAATTGCCAAGAAATAATTGTCAGGACCCTTTGTTGTTTTCCTTTTTCTACCTGCTATTTCTGAGCAAAAATGACTCGAATCTCCTCTCCTTACCAATGTAAATCTGAATTAAACTCACAGAGTTACGGAAAATAAGGTCCTTAAAGCACCAGAACAAATATTGTTGAATCCAGAGGATAGCTATTTACTTCGTTTGATCATACAGATAACCTATATCTACGCTGAGCTCTTACCGAACATCACTGGACTTCCTCTGTGGCAGCAAAGTCCCCAGGGCTGGTCTGGATCGTCCACTGTCTTGGTCACTCAGAGAACTTCAGACTGATGGGCAGGACTAAGCATTCCCGTGGGGACAGAGACAAGACCATTTCTGTAAACTACTGTGGTACGCAAGCAGTACAAATGCCATTTTAGAAAAAGCTGCAGGTGGTAGTGTAAAGCAAAACTGTAACAGCTTTTAAAGCAAAATCCCCAAGGTGAAACAAACACATTCCCATCATCCAGATTTGGCACTTCCTTACAGTTCTGATAGAAACACCACTTCAGGTGCAGATCTCCCAAAGAGGACAAAATATCATTTTGAATAAGCTTCTGCTTTTCACTACGTTGGCATAAATCTAGATAAACCCTAGGGAAATGAGTCACTCCAAACAGACAGCGTAGGGTAAAGAGAAGAATTTGACCCGATGCGTAAAGTCTGACCGTGCTTCTTAAATCTATTCAATTTTGCAGTAGTGATGAGAATATGACGGTGAAGTGGACAGCAAAGACGAATCCGGGTAGCACTGCAGCCATTTCTCATCCCAAGCCTGCGATTTTCTACTGCATTTGGTGAGGTTAATGATGGGCGTGAATCTATGTATCCTGTCGTTACCACAGAAATATGAAAAAATGAGCCACTCCTTGCCATAAAATACCCGTCTTTCCTAATTCCTCCTTTTTTCATCATCACAATTAATTTAGTTTATTTCAAGGCAGCAAATACGTAAAAGCAAAACATTTTGTTTGAACTCTGCAAAAGATGTGGGACTTCCCCGAGGGAAACCGAGCCACACAATGACAACATTGTTCGTTAAAAATACGAAATCTGCCATGCCATGCGGTTTATGACTTATCCTTTCTGTGGCCGGAGGGCCGTTATTTTGATAATTGGGATGATAAGCGCTGGAAAGAAATCAAAATCTTTTATCCAAATCTTCCGGATGTATTCTTAAGATACAATAGTTCTTCATTATTCTTCCTTTTTCTTTGGAGATTGCATTTGGAAGCTGCAGCTCATCCTTAACTAGTAAAAGTTTACTTACACACAAGGGAACTGTAGCATGAAGTGTTCAAAATGAATGAGATGAGACTAAAAAGTAAACAAAATTTAAATATTTTTGCTTCTCAAGACCAAATTATCTTTTCAATCGCATATTTTAAATCTGATTTACATTTCCCAAAGTAAGAACTTCTGGCACGACCCCTGAAAATACAGACTTAGGGGAATAGAGTACAATTTCATAAATATTGGTGTTTATCTTCAGACGCTTCCGGATTAGTAAGTGAAATCACAGGTTTATCCATCAAATGCAAATCCAGAAAACCTTAGCTAGTAGTGGCGTTATGCAGCGATTTGGAATTGATCTAAGACAGCTATCGGGTTGAAAGAAATCGTCTTCCTATAGGAGCATCCTTGGTGTTCATAAGACCTCTGTCTTAAAATCGTATTACCGAAATACTCAAAAGTTAGGGGAAGCGACAGATTTCCTCAGAGAGAGACCTATCTCTGGACACTCCTGGCTTTCTTCTCCCAGACGTGATTTCCCCGGGGGAGTGGTAGGAACTCTCTTTGAAGGCCACAGTTTTTGCTTCAGAATGGCTCAGACTGTTCTGAGCTGCAGGTATTCTGAAAAACAAAATTCAGTTTCCATACAAGGTTAAAAATATTCACGGAGCCCTCTCCCACATCAGACTGCAGGAGCTGAACGCTGCTATGCTATCAATACAGTCAGTATATTTTTCAGGAACAAAATATAAACATTGAGTTAGAACACTTAATATAAGTTTGCTAAGTACTTTTGCTTCCTTTCTTGGTCATGGGTATGAGAAAGTGTTTGTTTAAATGCGGAGGAAAATGAATAGATTCCCCAGACTTCCCTCCTTGGCCAGCAAATACACCGTACGTTGAATAACACACAGTGAAAAGGGAAAAATTAGATTCTCTTGTTAAAACAATTCTTGTCGGTTATTAGTTTGCTTTTTTCTTTTCCTATAAATGTACACTTAGGGCCACCTCAGTTTCCACTGACTTCTATAGGGACTGGTTTAGTCCTTAGGGATAATGGGAAAGGTCTTGGTCTAAATCCCGCGCTCACGTGTACTGGCGTTCATCCCAAGCGACTTCCCGACCACTCCGACAGCACCGCTGAGGAGGACGGGGGAGACGGCAGTACTCTCTGGAACTGCCCTGAGGGTGAAAGCTCTCGACGAGGAGGTTTAGTCAACCACAGCACGCGTGAGGCCTTGAGAAGAAGAGGATACTCCAGCCCCACGCCTCTGCCAGGCTGCTGCGCAGCAATGAAGCGGAGAGTCAGAGGCTGCAGAGCTGCCAGACACAGCGAAGGAGTTAAACCACAACCTGTAGGAGAACGCGCACTTAAGTAAATGGCGTCTGTGTGCTGCCTCCAGCTTTCTTCTTTCTATGAAAACTTCCAGTGAGTAGGAACTAAGCCCACCACCCATCTGGAGGCTGTTTGGCAGCGTGCGAGAAGTGAGGGTTTTTATTCCAGTCACTTTCCAGTCGACCGTGTTAACATAAGAAAGTCATTACGACTTTCACTATTGGCAAAGCTGCAGCGACCTGAGGGAGCCAAGGGATGTGAACAGGCAGAGACTCATCTAGGACGAGGAAATCTAAGTGACTTTTCAGGCACATTAAAAGGCTCTTTGAAGGGCGAGCCCTGCACGGTGCTCTGTGGATAAGGACCTCGGCCCCAGCAGTGACAGACCAGTGCCTTTCACAAGGACGTCAAAGTTCTTACATACAAATAAAGCAGAAAAGGCTTCTTTCCTTAATTTCTGGGATATGTAACTTTCAAGAAGGAATTTTAATGCAATGTGCATCTGTCATTTCCTACCAGATCCGCGGAGATGGACTTTATAGAGTCTGATAAAGACGGGTCTATGTGTTAACTTCACATCCCTTTTCAGTGAATTTCTGCCTCATCTCTGCCGTGTCGAACATCTGTGAACGATCCTGCCAAGACTCTGGAAGCTGGCGAGGAGCTACCAAGCGCAAGTGAAAAGCATCTGTGCTGCCGCTAGCACAGCTGTATGAGCGATGCGGCTCGTCGGCCTGCGGAGCACGCCCCGTGCCAGCTGTTTGACAGGACGAGCTGGAGGGGAGATGGACGAGCGGCTCTCTGAGAGAGGGCCGGGGCACACTTCAAAAGCATTTTTTCCTTTCGCTCCCTTGCTTTTATGCGCTGCGCGTATCGCTTCAGTTATTTCACTTCTTTACTCTGATAAACATTAATAAAACAGCGAGTTCTCCTCCCAGCGCTGATTTTTTTAATACTTTCTTTAGGCAGCGAGCTTGCAGCCTGCTGCTTCGCCGGGGTCAGACAGCTCAGATTACACGGCCACCTTCCTGCCGCAGCACCCCGGGATTTACGCAGAAAGTTCCTATTCTACTTAGTGAAAAATCAACAAGGCCTGCAGCACAACCAGCTCCCTTGTAATGTCCTGTACTGCAGGGAACATTGCTGTTGATTACACAAATGTTTCCACCTTTAATGGCTGTCTTTAAATTGTTCCGTTTCATTGTGTTGGGCTCAGCTCAGCTCTGCCGAGGAATAAAGTATCGTCATATTTTTTCTCATTTTTTGGAATAAACCCAGGTTAACCTGAACTCAAATTGCCCGTTTTGTTAACAAGGAGGAAAGTAATGCTAAGAAAAGCTTTTCTCATCCTTTTGAAGGCCTTTTTTCTTTTGCGTTTACAGCTCTTTTTATTAGAGCTTCGTGAACATCTGTGTGGACAAAGTTGGATTGGCATGAACAGTACACAGAGAGAATTTCAGGCCCCTAACAGAGATTTGCGATCTCCGAATTACGTTCTTGATTAAATAAAACACATTTTGACAGGCTCAGAGGTGCCTTTTAAAGGTCAAGACATCCAGCCAGAGAACAGAAGCGACACGATGTACCAAACACAAAGGCCCGGTCCCAAGGACCTTGGCTGAGCAGCCCCGATCTGTGAGCAGCACACGGCGAGGTCAGGCGAGCGATAAACCAGCGCCACCAGTGTGCGTGGGCACACAATAATGGCTCTACTGCTATTAACTTGTCTTTCTAAATGCTACGAAAGACGAGTTTTCTGAGGGAGACTCAAACAGGAGACGATGTTGTGCTTTTGCACTGCGGTATGAGGTATTTCCAAGCACCGGTGATGAGAAGAGCGCAAATGAGAAGGAATACGGTGAAATGCGGCGAGAACACCCTAGACACCAGAGAAGAACTTTACTCTTGACCCGGAAGCTGGAAGGGTATTTACAGGGTCATGGGCAATGTGGAGAGGGACATTTCTCTGATTCCTTCCAAAAAAGAAAGTAAAAATAGGAGGGCAGATGAAAGTTAGGCTATCTTCACGCTGTTTTTTGAAGTAGTGGGTAAGAAATGTTTACGTTCAACCTTAGCAGAGGGAAAGAAGCGAGAGAGCAGGTAGATTCCAGCCTGAAGCGGGCGCGCTGTTTGTTCTGGCAGCATCAGAATCACTCCAGCTGCACTTTTTCTATTTGGATGTTGCGACTGACAGATTTTTAATTGAATTATACTAACACTGCAGCCAGCGAAGAGCCCGCACAGGAGAGCCCTCACTGTCTGACACCTGTCTGGGATGGTGCAGAGCTCCAGTGGAAGCTCCAGCGCCGGGAGGCTGTGAAGCGCTCTGCCACGTGGGCACGTCCTCTCCAGGGATGTTCGGTGACACCCGGGCTCTCAATGAGGGCGTTAACGCTCTGTCTCTTTTCAATGGGGCTCATTTTTTTGAGATGTTCACGCCATTTTGCTGTCTTTATCTTCCCACCAGATTTGCCTGATGCTGGTTAGCGGATTTGAAGGATCCTGGAGTTAAAGGAACTGCCAGATACTCAAAGACACAGATAAACACACAAACTGAAAGACACTCTTTTTTTTTTTTTTTTAATTAACTTGTACTAAGAGCTTCGGAAATTATTGTATATTACGGTTCATGAGCATAGCTCTTCAGAAACCGCAAGACTGCTCGAGAAAAAAGAAAAGAAAAAAGAAAGAAGCTCTATTTTCGAACGAGGGGGGTTGTTTCAATCTGAAGCTTTCCTACTGAGACGTAGAGTGATCAAACTGTCCTAATGCTTTGAGCCGCTCCGGATGAAAAACAGGCTGAACCTTCGGGGACCAGCGCAGCGAGTAAAAACTGTAAGCAACTGAAAACAATAGTACTATGCATGTTTCAGCTCAGTGCTCAGCCGGGTTGTATCTGTGTTAAAATCTACATCCTACAAGCTTTTATGGCTGGAAAGCACTTGGGAGGACTCCCAGCATTCACTTTCAACTTTACCGACTAGTTTAAGAACGACTTATATTTCTTGATTTTCTTTCCTTATTAGTAACTCTAAGCACTATAGAATTCCCGTTCCTCTTGTTTATATATGTATATATTTATATCCTTTTTGTTATACATTTTTCCATTCTAAACAATTCATACTTTAGGAAGCAATAGAATTACAAGATTACAGCAACGGCAAAATTTGTTTTCCCTAGTAGTAATATTACGCTCCGTGCATCATTTAAACTGAATATCAGTCCACGTAAAGTTAACATCTTTCAACCTCACTAAAAATTCAAAACCATCAAGAAGACTGATTTGGGGGTTTTTCCCCACTTTTGCTATTTTTCCTACCATCCAACTCTGTATTCTCTTATCTCCCCAAACTACCTGTGAGTAGCAAAACCAGGTCGTATTTTTATTTGCACACAGAGAAAGACCAAGACATTAAGAGTCAGCCATTAAGTAACTAAAGGGAATAGCTGTGATTTAGCTCCTACAAACTAACAAAACCATTTTGCCTAAGACAGAAATGCTGGAAGGATAAATGAATCCACGTCTGAAAGGCACTTCAACAGCAGATTGAGAGGAGAACGTAAATTTATCAAAAGAACTATTCGGGTCAATTATCAATAGTATGTTGGATTTCCTTTACGCTGAAAGAACATATGGTGGCAAATGTTTCCTGATTTATCCTGGGTTTTCAGGACCTTAAAGTAAGAGCAGCGGCAGAGATGTTGTTCAGGGGGGCCTGCAGTAGCCGTTCTCCTGTAAACACAGAATCCAATCCTGTCAGTACCAACTTAATAAGCGGTGCGATTTCCCCACAAAAGCCATAAAGTCAGCTGTCAAAGATAAAATAGGTTTTGGCAGTTACAATCGAAACGCGTACACTGCAAATTCAGATTACACAGTATAAAAGTACTGAAGTCCGGTACTGCACGTACTTTTCTGCATATGCTTTTCTCTGTTAACGTTACTGTACTGGCAGCATTCACCACGCGCGCTAGCTAGCACCTAAACTCTTATAAAGCACAGGAAATCCCGCTTCTAGATCACTAACAAAGGAAAACAAAATGACGGATAAAGGCCACGTACCCCCCCTCCCCAACACAAATCCTGCCTTTCAGTCTGTTTCGCACCTCTCCCGTCCAGCCTCGTACGGAAAGGAGGAAAACGGCGAGGGATAGGTGTGTGTTGGGTGCAGGATGAACTGAGAAGCCGGGCCGCGGCTCAGCTGTCCTCACAGGCTGGCCCACGCTGCGTCGCCTTTCATGTCCTCGAGGCTGCTCAGAGTGTTACTGGAGCCGCTAGAACACCACACGAACTTCTGTTCCCACATAACCGTTTAAATTGGGAAATAGATAAAATTAAAATTAATTCAATAAGCTCAAATAAAAATTAAATGTTTTTTTTTCTTTGGATTTCTAAAAAGAGACCAGCCTTCGCAGCCGGAAAGCAGGAATGTCAGGCGCAGCCCGCAGCTCACAAGCAGTTGGAAGGAGTTTTAGGGTCATCAAAAGTCTCCTCAATATTGTTGTTCTGAACTGGAAACATTTAGCAAAATTACGTGCTTATTTCCATATCCCTGTCCCCATGTACCTAGCTCTTTCTGGCGGCTTTGTTCCCATACAGTTTGATTCTCCCTTGGTCTAAAGTCTACACTAAAGGCCTTAAAAGCGGGGTGCCGCAACAACTAACACGCGGGTACTTGCCTCCCTTATTGGATATGAGACTTTTTGCTTTTGAAGGATGAAAGCCATAGTTCACATTCTCATATTACACCAAAATAAAATCATGCCTACATTTTTAAAGTGAAAAATCCCAGGTAGCTGGTCACCGATGCGTGGCTGTGGCTTCCGGGAGTCCTTCCGTACGGCACTGCTGGCATTTTAAATCCCAAGGTATCTAACCGACGGCCTAAAGGCTTGAACAGAGCCACTCACGTGCATACCGGTGTCCCATTCGGGCACTAAATCCCTGTTATACTCCAGAACTCCCTCAGAGTACGCCTAGGAGCTTGGCCCCGCTCAGGGATGAGCCAGCTATCTGCTTTCAAGGCCTGAGTGGCCGAGTTTCTCCTTCTCCAGGAGCCCACGGGCCAGCAGATCAGGCAGTCACCGGTGAGGCGCGTCCTGCTTTCAGACGCTCACATTATCCGTTGGGGAGCAAAGGTACCAAATCAGGTCTGCCACAGCTGAGAATCCGGCGGTGTTGCTTGCAGCCTGCAACACGCCACGGACGTAACTTTCTGTCTCTCCTAGGATGCGGTATAAGCTGCCAGAAGCAGCTGTGTAACCCCCAGGGCTACAGAAAGCACAGGTAGATCAAAAGTCAGCTCCCCAGTGGTTCAGAAGACTAGACACGATACTAAAAGCGAGTGATTCATCGGATGTAATTTTAGCTACGACGGAAACTTTTTCTATAGCCTAAGTCAGATCACGTATTCTTTCCACTTGGTTATAGCCATCTGCAGTACAGGACCAGCGACGACTATTGCTGTCCTCGCTGATCCAAGGAGGGGCCGCTGAATAATAGAAAAGCTTTTAAGAGACGCAAATGGGTTTTGGGCTCCAACAAAAATTGTTTTACTTTGTATTGGTTTTACAGCAGCTTGTGAAGTACCAACTATGCTAAATGCTGCAGAAACGTGCGACCATGGACAACCCCTGCCTCAGGAACCGAACGGTGTGCAACCTGCCGGCGACGAAAGGTAAGTAGCAATTTCAGAAACAGAACACCAAGCGTGAAAAGATAGGTAGCCACGACAGTTTGGACCCGGTAGCTCTTGGATCACACACTCTTTTCTTGAGAAATACAGCTTCACTTGTTCAGGAAGGCAGGCTGGCGCTGACCCCAAGCTATTGGGTGGGAGAGTCTAAAGAGCCACTTCACTGATTTGCCCTAATAATTTTCGTCTTTTATTTACCAGACAGAAACTAGCTACCTAGTATCAAAAGGTTTTCAAGGCTGCAGGTCCTCAGGTCAGCCAAAGCTTTGACAAAAGCAAAGAGATGAGGCAGGGTGAAGAGGCGCTGTGGGGAACACCTCTGCATCAGACTGCCGCTGATCTGGGATCAGCGATGGCACGCTGGCAACACAGTCACTCCAGCTGCCTCGGCTGAACAAATGCCTGCACCGCAGGTGTCTTGAGGGACAGGCATGAAAACTGAAGGAGAAAATGGAAGGATCCCGAGTGTGCCGCACCCCTCCAAAAAAATCAAATGGGATCCAGAAATAGACACAGACTCGTGTGTAACACCCTCTTTTCAATCTGACTGTGCTCATACATTTTGTTGTTGAGTATAATTAAAAGGCCACACAGGCCCAATCTATTCCTTTAGCAGTGCTGCCGTCAGCCTGAGTTACAAACTCATCTCTTACACGTTTTCCGGCTTTTTCAAAACAGTGAGATTTTGTGGTTACACCTTTAAGTTATAATATCAGTGTTACGTATACACAAATAATCTCTCTATGCTAATTTTTGGGTTGTCTTTCACAATTGCAGGTTAATGCTTTACTTAATTACCAGAATATGCCTGTGCACTCCTAAAATGCCCTGAAAACAACTTTTATGCTCGCTGCATATCAGTGATATATTCTGTGTTTACTTGTAGGCTCTGTATTGGCCTGGGTACAGACCTCCATTCCCCCCCTCCTTCTATAAATTAGAAAAATACGTGAATATTTGATGACATACCCACCCAAGCTAGAGATACATTCGTGGTACAGCTTCCACTGCGAAGAAGCCCTGGCTCCAGCTGCGGTCTTTCGAAAGCATAGTGATGGTTTTCATTCACAACTATTTTTCCGGTATCAGCGATGCATACGGAATACCAATGATGCTCGCTCTCCTGAGTAAATCAGATCAGAGTGTTACTAAAGTATGTTTCCTCCTAATGGGTCAAAACCAGTTAATTTATTCAGTTGAGTGCAAGCTGGGTGAAAGGAACACCTGTTATTTCAAAAATGTCTTCCACACAGATCAATAGGAAATGTTCCACAGTTTAATTACTTTGGGGTCTGGACAAGATCAAGTCTTCTATTACTCTAAGTAAATAATGTCAGTGAGAGCGTATAATTTTAGATTCATAAAATGCTTTCAAACTTTGGCACTAGCCAAATTTATTACTTTTACCTATTTGTAGCAGGAGTGCATTGTGATACGAATTTCCTGGGCACCTCAGACAGTGTCCAGCAGATGCCTCACAGAGTTCCCAGGGCAATGACTAACCAGCAGCTTTACTCATTATGGCAAGATAGAAAACAACAACATTAACTGCATATACACTTTTGTGAATGTCATAGCCTGGGTTATGAAGATTTCCTAGCGATAGTAACAATACCTGAAAGATTAGTCAGCTCCGTGCCACTAAAATATTCCTCATGTCATCTACTGAAGCAGAAATTCATGTGTTCACTACTACGATTCCAAAATATGAGGAAGTAAAACAATACCCGTTTAACAGGTATCAACCCGAAACTTCAGTAAGATGAAGTTAAAAAGAACCAAACTAAGAAAAACAGGTCCTGAAATCCCACGTGAGTTCCTGAACGCAGAGGAGAAGCAAGCATTGTTCCATTATTTAATAAGGAAATTGCAGATCATTTTGCCTGACATCAATGTCAGGAAAACTGATGGAAAGGCTGGTACAGGAAGCAATCAGCGTACAATTAAAGGATGATAGTACAATTAACGCCAGTCAACATAGAAAATGAGTTTTGTCAGGAAAAAAAAGCAACCCTTCCTATTTTCCCATGAGATTGTGAATTAGTTTGATAAAGGAGACTTCCGTAAAATTTCGGTAGGGCTTTGGCTCACGACTTCACAGCATTCTTGATAAAAACCCCAGCAATGTATAATATCATATTAAATGGACCAAATCCATAATGAGTGATCTGAACAAAAATATAAAATTATTGCTGCAAAAAGTTCCCATTTACAAAAAGTTATAGACTGATAAATAATGTGAAGGGCAGGCCATTAATATAGACCAACTAAGATCACTTAGTAAGGTCTGGACTATATTTTAACACAGAGAAGACAAAGTTGTTCATTAAAAGAACAGATAAAACCGGTCTCGTGTCCAAGATGGAAAACGATTTTGTGAAAAGCAGTGACTCTGGAAAGAAAGAAACGGTAATGGCAGACCCAAGCAGAGAGGCATTCTCAGAGCAACGTGTAGGCAAAAGTTATGGTACGAGACGGGGGACAGCGGGTAGGAGTTGTTGGTGTTATCACACCTCTCTGCTTTCAGAGAGCTCATTACTGGGAAAATGTGCTGAAAAAAACATCTCCAGAAAAGCAAGGGCTTTACTGATGATATTTGTGATGACAGGGAGCCTTTGGAAACTCCGATTGTTAGGCTAACGTGTGAGAAGCTTAACAGAGAATTACGGTCTACAACTATAGAAATGGGAGAATAGATGAGACTAATCTATTGGAAAAAATCATAATAGCTTCATACATGCTACTGAAGAGAGAGAAATGTAAAGGAAAACCAGTGGAAATGTTCAGCAGCAAGGAAAACTAACTAACTAACTAGCAACTAACTAACTAACATACCTGGGGACATGTTGGATTTGAATCCCTGTATAAAACCAATAATCTTTCTAAAACCTTGCATTAATGCTGAATTGCTGGGTGAGGTTCCGTGGCCTTTTACTAGGAAAACATGAGGAGACCATCGTCAGAGTCCTGCATTTCAAGCTGCTGTGGATTTCCTTCTTGCTTTCCCCCGTGAGAGTGTTCCCCCACGTTCCGTGCTCCGTTACGCAAATGCTCAGAGCAGAAAAGATTGAGCTGTACGTGCTGCTGCCCACTCTGCCAATGCTGGTCAGAGGCTCAACAGGTTTTGATACGTACCCTGCTGTCTTCCGTAGATACACAATTTATCTGCTGCAAAGCCTTGAGCGAAGCAGCATTACATTTCAGAAACGGGAAAGAAAGAGAATAGCAGAAATCTGCATGGTGGTGGGAAAGATGCCTTTAGCTACGGGGCACGGGGGAAACTCTTTATAACTGTCAATTGAGAATGTAGAGAGAGACTGAAGCTGTGAATTGAATTAAATTCTGGACCCACTGACATGGGTGAAAGCTACTGCACTACTCCAGTGGAGTCGGGGTTCTCCTCCTCACGCATACTCAAGCAGCCCCTAGAGTCCTAAACAGCGCGGTCCAAATTGCAAAGAGATGTACTTGAAAAACACCCGACTAATCTTTGATTTATACACTCCATCACTCAGTCTCCTCCTCCCAACAACCACGATTAGGAAAAAAAGCCTCCTATAATTTGACTTCATCATTATCTGTAAGTCTAAGTACAAAACCAATACTTCGACTCAAAATCACAATTACTAGTAAAAGTACTAATAAGAGCAACTGCTAATTGAAAACAAGTAACCAGCCAGTAGGCGCTAAGAAGTTCTTTAAAAATAAGCTATGTATCATGTAAATGAAAAAAGCGTTTGTTACGCACTTGAGAAGGGCCTGGAGTGAAATCTGGCCTACAGAAGTTGCCGACTTACCTCCTACCTCCTGTTTAAACTCTGCCAAACTCTACGTATCCATTAAAAGAAAGAACAGGTTGATCACAGCTTCAATTTTCAATGTGTCAGAAGTCCAGAAAGGTCTGCTCAATGCAACTGGAAATGGACACCCACGTAGTACATGGGTGCACAGTGGGCGCACTGCAATCAAATGGGACTGTAGACCATTTGAACCGGTCAATGCACTGCATTTGTTGGTATTCCCCATGATACGCCCGTGGCGTCACCTCCCTTCTCCAGATCAGGGCTGTGTCTGCATGTTCACTGGAGTTGTGCTTCTGGCACGCAGGTGCCAGAAGATGTAGCTAGCTAAACCAGTAATGATGCTGAGAAGTCCACCTACAGTTTCACCTACCTGCGTCACACCCCACCGCTGCCCAGACCCGTGCCCTTCAGCAAATTTGCCCTAAGCTTGGCGAGGCCGAGTACACTTTGGAGGACAGGCATAGAATTCAAAATAATCTTGATAAATTGGAGAAATGGACTGCAAGCACAGGATGAAATTAAAAAGATTCGTATGTACAAATACAGAAGTAAGCAGGTGCCCAGGCAACGCCTGACTACACAGCCAGTCTTTAGAAAAAGGGAACAGAGAGCAGAGTCGGTCACCACAGGTCGAGAGTATCAGGCCGTTGCTGAGAAGGCGTAGCCAAGGGTGACAGTATTAGCATGAATAACGCCTGCAAGGTACCCAAAATATCCCTTCCGCTTCATTTAGTATTGGTGTGTGTTCAACTGGATTACTCGATCCTCCCGTGGTGAGACACCGCAGGAATGGTAGAGACGAGCTGGGAAATGTCCGAAGTGAAAAAGAATGATCAGAGGGCTGGAAAAGATGATGTTCAAGGAAGGATGGGAAGATGTGGCACTCCTTAGCTTAATGGAGAGAAAGCTGAGAAAGACAGACAGACACTTGGTAACAGTCTTCAAATTTGTCCTGAGACTTCCAATAGAAAGTAGAAAAGGATAAAATTTGAGCATACTGGTCAGCTGACAGATTAAATACTAATACGTTAAACTCAAATTCTAAATTACATTCTACAGGAGATGAAGTTGGACAGTATTTTCCAGACAAATGTCTGTGTATTACAAACAACTTCGAGAAGCTGCTGCTTTCCTGAGGTTAACAATAATTTCGCGTGGTGCTTTGATTGACGCAAATGCTCAATCGCATTCAAATCAAAATAGGAGGAAGCTACTATTTTACATGGCTTCCCGTAGGACATATGCAACATTATCCCGGAGGAGAAGGCAGGTTATGCAATGAGTGAGCAGCTCCGCGTAGCTATGTTTGTTTGGGAAGCATTTCCAGTAATTATTTGGAAGGGACTGAGAGAATTACCTGATAAGACATTCTCATGATTTAGTATTTTCATCGCTGAAGTAACAATTAGATTTTAAATGAATGGGATTTTGGTTGCTACTTCGCTCTCTTTATGCAACTGACATAATGGAAGGGAAATGGAAACTGGCTTTACTAATATCAGGATTCTTCCACTGGGTGTGTGTTTGCGTGTGTGCGTAGAGGAGCTGGCTAATAAAGAAGTGGAATAGTTTCCTCTACCTTATCATATTCTAGCCTCACTGGCAATATAGTACAGCCCTAAACTTGTTTTAGGAGCCAAAATGGACCAACTGTTTTCCAGATTTAAGCGACGGTAGACAGACAGCCAATTCCCACTCCTTAGCAAAGCTAAATGCTGCTCCAGTTCATCTCATGAGTAAGTCAGACAAATAAGTCAACTACGGTGACATTTGAAACCTTATTTTCTTCTCTTTTAAAAGGAAATGATACAGAAATAAATTACTTTCAGATAAGTTTAAATAAATACAGAGTTATTTGAACATAAAATAATACATAAATACTTCTCTGATGACATACTTCCGTATTCTTACTAATTATCGTGAGCTAGCAGCATTTCTAATTCATGTGCCGCGGACATACAAAAAAACCCCCCACCTTTCTTATCTCCTCACATGACAGTATTCGCAAAACTTACAAACTGAATACTTCAGCTAAAAAGCTTTTCCATCAACCGGTCCTGCTATAGAAGGGCCTACTGCTGGAAAAGCACCCTGGCTTCCATGCTGAGCTCTCGAGCGTACTGCTTGGCCACAACCAGCTTTTAAACGTGAACAGGTCGTATTTATTTGTATGTCGTTACTGCAAGTGCTTTTCAGGTTTATAGCTACCGCACATCAATGCTGTCATCTGAGTTCCGGAGACAAACTGGAAAGCTGGGTGTGAGCTGAGATACACGGAGCTTTTTCAGAGCGCTCTGGAAGCCAAAATTATGGAAGACTTTTTCCACTTTTACCATTCACTTCTTTGTTATGCTTGGCCTTCATCCCCTCCTGTCACCTTAAAAATGAAAACAGCATGTTCATTATTATTCATGGAAATTCATCGGATACGGAGAAAGTAGCCCTTTTTTCCCCTAACTGTTCCATTTCTATTTCTTTTGGGAAAGACTGTGCTATTCTTTGCTTGGGTAGCAATCTTTTGAACCGCGGCTTTGCCAGTGAATTCACAGGAAGATAATCATTTGCATTGGCTTTACCGATTCTTACATGTAGGCTCAGTAACGGCGTGAGTGCCAACCCCGAGCAAAGCCGTGCCCGGCCTCCCCCTGCTTTGGTACGCTGTCGGACAGACACTGCCCCAGCCTGGGCACCCCGCCACAGCAGAGGCGGCTTCACCCAAGAGGCGGCTTCACAGCAGAGGCGGCTTCACCCAAGGGCACCTTCGCTCGTGGCACGAAGCGCAGGGATGCTGCACGCTCCTCAGCTGGCCTCATGTTTAATATTACGTGTTTACAGCCCTCAGTACAATATCTGTTCTTGACTGGGGCTTACTGGATGTTACTACAGTATAAATGCTTATTTCTATTAGTGCTACTCCTAATTACATGAAATGAGATGCTATGTATTGCAGCTGACGTAATTTCATTGACCATTACCTTGTTATTCTCCTACGAGACAGACAGAAAATCCCATCTTACTTTTTAAATACCTGTAATTAAACTATATATTTCTATTAATCCTTTTGTAAACAAACTCTTTCTGCCTCTTTACAGAAAAGATATTTCCATGTGTTTGGTCATTCTTGTTTTTCCTGTCTAGATCACCTCTGATAAGTCTGCACTTGCTTTTTGGGATGGGATGAGCAGTGCTACGATCAATATTCCATACAGGACCATTCAGGGAATGGCCTTTCAGATATTTATGAAGTCTGCATTTTATAATTGTACGTTTTACATTTCTGCTGTACTTCTATGGCATTCTAACATAGCGATATTTTGCGAAAGCTTTGCCTAGCTTAGAAGCTTTTATTGCTATGTCTACTGTAGCCTCAAAACCCTTTTCCTGAAATGAAATGGTTAATTTAGGAATCTGAGAGTTACATGACGGGCGTATGTTCTTTTTTCTAACATACTGCATTTTCCAGGTTTTGACACTGAACATCAGCTTCATTTATTGCCATGTTGTCTGTCGATGCACTTTGCTTGGTAATTCCGTATTTCCCTGCTGAAAGATTTCTCTCTGCCTCGCACAGTGGCTTGACTCTTGCAGCATGTCTTCGCTGGTTTATACTTTATCTTCATATTTGCTTTTTGGTCACCGTGCACATTTCTCCCGAGATTCCTTTTATAAGAGAGCAATGTTCATGCACAACTTCCCTTGCTGTGTGTCTCATATTACACACAAACTCTTATAGCCAAAGGACACATATGTCCAAGTGAGTGCTATGCACAGATGTGACACAAAGCCGCAGAAAACGTTTCCCCCAAGCTCACGGACAGGCTCTTAAGCCCTTTGCTGTGAAGTTCCTGCTGCCGCCCCTTCCCCGGCTGCAGAATCCCACCCCCTCTGTAAGTCGAGTCTTTATAAGCACTGCAAGAAAAATGCTAAGGCGTGCAGGGATGTCTGCTCTATGTGAAGCGTGCTGCCTTGCATAGGCTGAAAGGGGTTTAAGAGTAGCAGAAAACATTTTAGATTATATTTCTCAACTGATTACACAGGAACCAGTGATTTAAAGAATCTGTATATGCCTTTCCCTGGAAACATGCTGCTCTTTGTTATTCGTATCTTACCTTCAAAGATACTGCATGCGACGACACGGGAAACCATACATGTGCATCACACTTTGTGCAAGGTCTGTTGTGAATGCCGATGATAAATTATTATAAATGTGTGCGCATGCATATCTCAGAATGGAACTACAATACGTGAAAGTGATGCTCAGCATTAACCAAGATTTCAAGCCTGGCTGTCTAATATCAGAGAAAGTAGGAGCTGTGAGTCTGGAGCATCTTCAAAGCCAGGCTGTGCTTATCAAATGTCTAAAAGAGACCTGAAAGCCTCACTGTAGGCACGAAGGATTGAAAAGCCGGGGCTTTAGTACTCATATTCAGGCTGAGGTCTATCGAAGCTCATATATTGACACCCAGCAGTGAAATACTCCGAAATTACATCCCGTTTACCACTTTTTCGAAGCAGGCTGGAACAGGCCACGCCTTGAAAAGAAAATACCTGTGAAGTGGGGGCAGGAGACAAAATATCCCTCTGCCAGACTCCGGGAGAACCATTTACTTTTTCATCGCTTTTCTGGTTTTTTTTTTTTTGTTTTTTTTTTCTTTCCCCGGCCCCGTGGGGACCTCCTGGGCCAACGGCTCCGGCTCAGCCTCGGCGCAAAGAACCGTCAGCCCCGGCCGGCGGACACAAACGCCTCCTTCTGCCTCCCCGGGCATCGCCGGGGCCGGGGGGGCTCCCGCCGGTGCCGGGCGGGGCGGGGCGGGGCGGGGCCGGGGCGCGGCACCCCCCGGGGCGCTGCGGGGCCGGGGCGGAGGTGGAGCCGGCTGCCCGCTGCGGGACGGGCCGGGGATGCGCTGAGGTGCCGCCGGCGCGGCGCTGGGGCCGGACCCCGCCGCCCTCACACCCGGCAGCGGGGCGAAGGCGGGGGGGGTGTGTGTGTGTGGGGGGGGGAAGCCGGGGCCACCGGCAGCAGGAGAAGGAGTGGGGGGGGGGGAGTCAGCGGCAACGAGAGCGGCGGCGGGAGCGGCGGCGCGGAGCATGGAGCGCAGCTGCCCCCCCCCGCCGGAGCAGGAAGCGGTGGAAGCGTGGCTGGACGATCACGGCGACTTCACCCGCTCTTACTTTGTTAGGAAAGCTACGAGGTAAGACGGGAGCGGCGGCGGACAGAGGCAGATCCTCTCTTCCCAGCGAAAGCTCGCTCTTCCACGTCCCTTCGCTGCCTCCAAAGAAAATAAATATATATATACATATATATATATACAGAAAAAGCGATCCCCTGCCCCCGCCCCGAAAGAGCGCAAACTGAAACCAAGCGCAGCAGCTGCCCCGCAGCGCACACGCTGCTCCGCCGAGCGCCGGGGGCTTTCCCCGGCCCCCCACCCCCGGCTCTGGCGCTGGCTGCTGGATGGAGCTGCCCCAGCCCAGGGCTTTTACGTCTTCATTTTCCCTTCTCCCGGGTTTAAAAGAGACAGAGCCAACTTCTCGCGAGTAGCTAGCGATGTGTTTTTTCCCTGCCCCGCGAACTAGATAGAGATACATCGAAGCCCCAGATAACATCTACTCTCTCCGGGGGGGCGGGTCCCGTCGTTACTTAGGATAATCTCAAAACAAAGCGCCGCTCTTGAAGGGCTCGGTCGCCCCGTGGGCTTGTCGCTTTCCGACGTGCCGGCGGCCACCGGCGGGGTTAAGGGGAGCTGAAGCCGCCGGTGGCGGGTGTGAGGCCAGAGCTCCGCCCGAGGAGGGGCCGCGGGGCTCCGGCCGGCGGGACGAGCGCCTCGGGGTGCCCCGGCGGCAGCGGGGGGGAAGGGGGGGTCCGCGGGGAGCGGGGCCGCCCCCCCGGCAGGGGGCAGCCTCCCCGGCCCGGCGGCGCTCGGCTCGGCCCCGCGGGGAGCGGGCTCTTGCGAGGCACCTCATGCGAAGACCTGAAGAGCTCCCCCGGGCTTCGCTGCCCTCCCCGGCTGGACATGCTGCCTTTTGGAGACAAGACGAGGTATTTGCTCACCGTTGTCACACTTCAGGAGCGGGACTTCCAAGTTGAAACCGAGGAAATACGGCTATTTTTAGCAGCGGAGTCAGGTTTCCATGTTGAATATTTTCCGATAAACAAAGCGGCGGGGATGCAGAGCGCAGCCGATCTGCGACTCCCACGGTATATCCTGGTGGAGAGAGCGCTCGGGGTAGCGACTCCCGCGCTCTTGCTCCTCGGACGCTGCCGCTCGGCACCATCTGCTCCCCGCTGCCGCCGCGCTCCTCTTTGCCGAGTCCCCGGGCAGGGATGGATGCCTTCTGACCCGGGCTTTGCTGCTGCTCCTCTCTGCATGGGATGGGGCGGTAAGAAGAGAAATCCCCATTAATAATTGATTCGCTGCAAGCTAGAAAGCTTCAGGGGTCACCTGCTTGCTTGTGACCATCTGTCGTGCGGTCCTCTTTCTTCTGCTGCTTCTTCCTTAGGGTCATTGAACGGAAAAATAATAAAATGCCTTTTTTAAAGTTTTAAATGTTGATTTTTATTTTTTTTAAAGGCTGTGCATAGGTGTAGGACGCAGAGATGGAAGTAGTTAACCTTGATATTCTCCGGAACGCTAGTGCATGGTCTGGAACTGAAGGGTAGCTTGTTTGCCCAGGAAATAGGGTTTTAGCAGCTTTGAGAAGTAGCATTTTATTAGTTCAGCCTGTCACACTTCCTTTGGAAGCTGGAAGTCGTATTGAACAAATAGGAATGTTAATTAAATAGTAACCGCTGTGTCAGATTTGTTTTCCCCATGGAGAGGTTTGGTTAGTCTTTTTTTTTTTTTTTTTTTTTTTTTTAATGCTGAGACACAGTTTTGTGTTTGTGTGGGTCTGACAGAGGCAGCAGTTCACATAATACAATTCAGTCGCGTCTCCGTGACGGCAATGCCTCTGCCTTCAGAGAGAGTTTTGCGGAAAAACTGTTGACTTTGAGTTCTTGCTTGGCAACAATCCTGTGATGTTTTTGAAGTGATGGAAACATTGTGTTTGTCTCAAAACTCTCTTCTCCCCTGTCTTGCATAGAATGGGGTTTTTGTCCTTGCTGTGTACGGACAAAACTATAATGATATAATAAGGAATACCGCTCTTATATGTAAGTTTGCACTTGAAAGGACAAATGATGAGTTATTTGACTGTCTGTCGGTTCAAATTTTTTTTTCACTAAAGTGATATCCTGTCGTCGCGGTAAAGCTGAGCAGTTTAAAAGAACTGATGTACTTTGTAAAAAGGTTGAATGTTCTACGTTGTAGTGTTATTGACAGCTTGAAAAGAGAAAACCCCTAAAATTTAATGCCGTGCTCTTTTTAGTTGAGTCTTTGTCCGACAGCAATACATTGAACAAAGACTATGCTGTTAATGTTTTGTTACTGAGCATTATATTTACTCTGTCAAGTAAAGCAGTGTTCCTTGAACTAGTTTCAACTATGTTCTAATCTTAATTTACTGCTTCTCATTTCTTGTGTTGCTTCATAATATGCCAAAGTACTCACAGGTCCTAAAAGCGATAGACCAAGAAGTTCGTTAATGTGGTATCTTGCGGAGCAGAGAGGCATATTCTGCTTCACGTGGCGAGGCACAATTGCTAATGGATAGTTTCTGTATCTGTTTCTCAAATATTTATACACAGGAACAGGAAAATATCACCAGCTCAACCAGTTATTATGGAGTAATACAAGCCCTCTCCATTGATAATAATGAGCTTTGAACCAGAACCTAATTTAGCAGTTTTATGATAGGTAGTAAATAATTTATGTTTTTTTTTCTCTGCAATTAATCAATTCCCCTAGTGTTTTATACAGTAGTTCATCTGGTAATTCCCACAAGAAATGTTTTAATTAGCTGTCTAAATAATACTTACAGATGCTTTGTGTGGTCTTATGCCTGCAGATTTGTTTTGTTGTGTTTTTTATATTTTGTGAGTCACATCATCTCCTTTAGAGAGATGATGAATAGTTGCCTCTTGTTCCATTTTGCGTAGATCAGTTTGATATTACTATCTGCTCTCACGGTTTACATAAAAATTATATTTTCTGGCAAGGTGGCACTTTAAAAGAAAATGTCTTTTTATCCACAATTAGTTTGTATTAACTACTGTTCATAACGAGATAACTGTTAAGAGTCACTAAGCTCCCCAGTCCATATTCTGGATTCTGGGGGAGAAGGGCGGTGGGTCATCTGCCTTAACAAATTTGCACCTGCTTTCCTCCTCTCCCTGAAAACGCGTATACAAACGGCTTACACCTTGTATTTTGATCCTGCAATGCCTCAAGGCTGATAGCGTTTCCAGGCAGGCCGCATTACTGCCTTCCTCAAGTCTTTGATGGCTCGCCAGACTGGCACTCTGCGATAAAGCGAGGTCTATCGACTTCCACCTGTGCAGCGCAAGGTCGCAATCCTACGAGCACGTAATGCAGGTGACTGGCTATAAATTGCTCTCTCCTTCGAGTATGTGAATAAACTGTGATCCCCGGAGGAGGAAGCTACAGAACCGGTTATTTTTTACCTTATTTTGTACCAGGGAGAAAAGCGGTATGCAGAGGTAATATGAGTAGCTATTACCCACCAAGCGTTGTTGCAGTACGATCAAAGTGCAGAACAACAAAGGGGAAGTGTGTCACCAGCACGCCCGGTGACGACAATTTGGTTCACTTAGTGATGCGGCGTGACGGCTGTCGATCCTTCTGGCTGGAGAGTTTGTTACTGCACACTAACGGGTCCAAGAGTTTCTAAATGCCTAGCTCCTACTAAATTTAAGCTATTTATTTTATTCCTTTTTTTTTTTTCAGCTCCTCTTGTTATTTTTCCCCTTTCGAAGTTTTCGAGCTGCCTATCATGTTCTGGCTTCCCAGAACGCAGAAAGGTTTTGAAGTAAAATTATTCTTCTTTTAGATTGTGTCTTATGTTTACCCACAGCGGTGTTAAAGGCTCTTTGTAGCTGCTGCTACAAAGACAATTGTTGTCACCAGATGTTACAAGGGCATAATACGCAGCCTTTTTTGTCAAAAAACTGTACTGCGTTTACGGCTGAATTCGTTGCCCTTTTTGTCTTCCTGAAGTTTTATCTTTTTATGTTCCTTTAAAAAAAAAATAAAAATAAATCCATGCATCGTCATGTTCAAACATCATACTTATTTTAACCCCCTACGGAATACTGATGTATTTCAAACTTCCTGTTTGTCCCTGCTCTTAAAAATACGGGAGTGATTCTCTCTCAGTGCTCTCTGCGATCAGCAACAAGAGACTGCCAAAAGAGCCAACGTAAAAATTCTCCTCTCAGTCAGAGGCAACTGCATTGTTCCAGGCAGTTTTTATCCACTTTCCTAAATGTATGGCATAATAAATGCAAATTACTAGCCCAAGTCTTGTATGCCTTTCGCTGGGAATAAGATTATTTTGTTATAAATACATCTTGGCTTATTAGCAGGGTTGGGAAATATTTACAAATGAATTAAGGTGGGGTTGTATTTGGAAAAATAAATGAACTTAACAGCGTGGTACTTCATAGCGCTTCACTGAGGATTCCAGAAGTGGCACTTGCTGGGAAACTGTACTTTGCTGGAATTCGGAGATTGCACAACTTGAGTATATCGATTACATTTATTGCTTTGAAAAACCTCAAGTCCAGTTGTTTGGGTTTTTTTTCTCCTTGATGGCTGGTGGACAATCGGTTCGTAATGTGCTGCCTGCACTACTAAATTACTTAGGACATTTGCCTTCTCCTCTGTGTCTAGAGGGCTTTTAAAAATGTCTTTCATTTTGAGCCGGCTATTTGGCGTTTAATCTCATAAATATTATACGTCATATGCATTATGTCATCGTTTTGTTTGGTAATACACGTGTGCTTAAGTTTTTCCAATTGAAAGGAAATTAATTTTTGGAACAAGCGTATGAAAATTCAGATTTTCAAAGACAGAGCTAGTGAAGATTCTCTGCACTGAAACGTGCTTTGGCCTGTGGTTTTTTTCTTTAAAAGATATTACTGACATACAGGAAAACAATAATCCTAAAAATATACAGGTTATGAGCCGTACTCATCCCTAACACGACCTCGCAAAGTAGGCAGTGGGTTTTAAACTTCTGTGATTGAAGGACCCCAAGAGTTTTCCAGCGGAGGCCGGGCATCCCAGGCAAGTTGTTCGATTATGCCGCCAGGGGACTGGCTGTTCGGGGTTCCCCGGTACGAAGCATTTACAAGAGGACTGCAGCCCCACCGATTCTTCGGACTATGGCTGGAAAACCACAGGAAGTAGTGGTGTTAAGACAAGGATCAGAATATTTTCTCCCACTTACTTGGTTTTATTAGGTGTTTACAGAGCTTTTCTGAAAATGAAGTACAGCAAAAAAAAATGGATTTCTATGAAATCTTGGAAAGTTTTGTTGTTGGTCTAACGGTTTCTGTAGTTGTCCCACTTATAAATAACGTATCCATATCCTTATGCCTTTTTTGATAACTGCAAAGTATTAAGACCATCCCGAAATATTTTAAGCTCCCGATTTGAAAAGCACTCAGGAAGGTAAGGAATGTCACCCACGCTCCTGAAGTTGTAAATGTGATTAAGTATTTCTGGCATTTATTCTTGGAAATAAAGCTAGGTGTGTGCCAGAGTATTTTGGAAACAATATCTAAACCAGCAATGACTGTAGACTGAAGAAACTGTCATTTGAGAAACGATAAGAAATCACTTACTAGAAATTTACAGCTTTAATTGCCAAAAAGCTATAACCTGAAGTCCTACGCAGGATCGTTGGTGGGAAGATAAACTAGTCAGCAGATAGCACTGAGCAGCTACAAGGAGAATGTGCCTTCACCGTGTACCATTTGCCCTCGGTCACAAAGAAACAAACGGGCAGGCGTAATACATTAATTAAAATACAACTGGTAAACCTAAGCGGACAGGGAGAAAATAAGATGGGGTGAAGTACTTTAACAGTCAACATCTATTTTTGCCTTCTTTTGTTTCAGGGTAACTTTATTACCATATTACAGTACTTCTGATAACGCCAATAGGCATTTGAAATCTCATTTCCATTTTTTTTGCTCTTACTTGGAAGACTTTAGAGAAGAGGGTCCAATTTCTGGCAACTGGGAAGAAAAGCGGAGCTGAGGCATCCGTTGCCTCTGTGGGAGACAAGGAAGTTAGACACCTTTCAGTTCTAAACTGTAGAAGTTTGTGCAAGTTTTGTGTTGGGCATCTGTGGAAGAATCATCAAATGAGGCAGAAATTCATGTCTTCCTACCGGATTAGGAGAAAGACTACGCATCTAAAATAAATATACCGGTCAGTCTGATTTTGAAGCTGACGTGAGACTTCCATAGCGTGCAGACATTGCGCTAGCTCTCTGCACAAGGATAAAACTCAGGACACGTCACCTCCCGAGTCTTTAGATCAAAGAACGTACATCATAGCCTATGTTCATGCTTAGTTGAATGGTAGGTTAAAGGTGAGTTGCGTGGGAATATACGACCCAGACGAAGAGTTACAACCAGTGGAACTGTAGCCAAAACATTCTTGACCTGAACTAACGCTACCACCTGTTTTAATTTTCATCATTGAAGAGGAAGCATTTTGCTTTTTTCATGAATAAATATAATTAATACAATGACAGAATACAAGTCTTTCTCTTCGCTACTGGCAAAGAAACATACATAAATTTACATGGTGTGCTTTCTCATTTATATGATTTACTTGAAGAAAATTAAAAAAAAGGCATCAAATACAAAAGGAACTATTTACAAAGTGCCAGAAGAGATGCCCTACTCAAATGGCCCTTGTGAATAACTCAATGGTTGTGATTTCACATTAGGTCTGGCACTGAAAATACAGCCACAAAATATATTTGCTTAGTAAAAGATATATATTTTTCCCATTTATTTGTGCATTATGGTGAACTCAGCCCAGCACAGAGAGCCATCCCAAAGCCTCTGCAACACTCAAGTCCTACTTAATCCCTATTTTAGGAATTCAAGTGGAACTGAAGTGCTACCTATGACTTATGTGAGGTCTCCAGGCAGGTGCGAACTTAACTTTTAATCCATCTTTCACTAAAGTCACTGTCATCGTCCTATTTCTTTCCACAACAAAATCATGAGGTACACGATTATTTTTAATCTTTTTCAGCTTGGAATAAGAAGTGAACGTTTGGAGGAGAAATAACGGTCATGGTTTAGAATTTGACCTTCAGTCCTTGAGGATTTATTCTGTCTGTCTTCATACTGTGAATAGAAAGTGCCTTCTAGGGAGGAAAGCTTTCTCGTGAAAAATTAAGCTTGCAGTTTGGTTGCTAAAGAAATAGCCAAGACTAGCCTGGTAGTGTTAGCCCGCTGTTTTGAGTAGAATCATAGAACGGTTTGGGCTGGAAGGGACCTTAAAGATCATCTAGTCCCAACCCCCCTGCCCTGGGCAGGGACACTTTTGCTTCAAATAACGAAGCAACCTCTGCCTCCCATTTTAAAAAATAATGCGACAAAAAATAATTAGACAAGATTTAAATTATTTCATAGTTCTGAAAAGTTGTTACTTCACTCTTTCATAAGCATGGTTTGAATCAAGAATTAGAGTTCTTAATTTAGATCTATATTCAAACAGAAGTCAGTCGGGCCACTTAACGTGTTTAACGTTAAATGTATGCTTGTATATTTGCCTATGTCATGCCAAAAAACTGGCACCAACTTTAAGTCATGCTTTGTCTTCAAAAACTGTTTGCCTACCGCTGTTCGAAATAGCAGCTGTTGTAACTATAATTGGAAAGTGTTTAAGGAAAAACTATAGTCTTTGTCAATCTCTTTTTTTAGTTACTTTGAAAACATTTCTTTTACAGCCAGTTTACTGTTTCCATCTAATGAGGCCTTATACAGTTTATTTAAACCTTTCCATGGCCAGAAAGGAGACAAAACCACTTAGAATGTGATTGTGAAACAGGAAGTACGGGAAAGAAAATGGGCAGGCAAGTGTAATATCCAAGCGACTTTGACTTTCACACTCCTTTGTTAAAACTGAATAGTTTTCGAGTTGTTGCTCATGCTTTAAATGATTCCTATGTCTAAATTATGTCAAGATGCGTGAGAGAAATTTGAAGACATCTAGTGGTTATTTTAAGGAAAGCAATTGAGAAAACGGTTACAAAGCTTGGCTTGAAACATTGTTGACTTCAACCGTAGCAGGATTAAGCCACAGGAGTTCAGCTACTTGAAAGCTGGCATTCTCTAATAGGCACGTTTGGATTGAATCCCTCTCCTCATGTGTCTTATCAGTAACCGCTGGTTTGAATCAAAAATGAGCAGAACAGTCCACGCAACTACTGAAACATTACGCATTGTCTATATGAAAGATTTATAAGCAACAGAGGAAATGGGGAATTATTTGTTGTTTCAGTGGAAGCTACTCATCAGTCAGTGCTGTTATGGTACAGTCATAATTACGCATTGTTTGTGCAGGATAATTAAGATGCAGTAGACTATCATTGTTGCGTCTCAGTATTACTTTTGTGCTCTGTTTTGGCACATTTTGTCCAAAGATACCAAGTACTTGCTGAATGGTCACATTGGTATGGTCTTACATATGTCGCATGGTTACATGTGTGAGCAAGACAATTAGAGTTCGGCTGTTACTCCTTAAACGTCTTCAGCGGGTTTGGGGTTTTTTTGAGAAGTGTGCTGTGTATTTTGAAGGTAATCACAATGAAGCAAAGCTGAGCACAATAAATTATTTACTATCCGCAGCGTACGAGTAGAATAGTAATTAGTGTTAGGTCAGCATGGTTTGATACGTACAGCACAGGACATAAAGCAAGTTTCTCTTCAGGTCTTAGACCTGAGGTTGTCTTCAGGTCTGCTCGCGCACTTCCGCAGGACCTGGCTCAAGCCACGTTGCTTCCTTGTGCCTGTGTTTCCTCACCCAGTGATTTGCTATTTTTGTTGCCTATTCCTATTGAAAACTTCTTGCTTTAGGGACAGGTCTACGTTCTGTACGGTGTTTAACAAATCAGGGCCAAAGAGTCTCAATTCCTCTGAAGTTCCTGAGTTCTCGTGTAATGCAGATAACGCGTACTTGTATACAAGTGATTATAGAGGGGAGGATCACGCAATCGTTTCTTTCTTTTCTTCAAATGTTTTACCTGCCATTGTATTTTCATCCCCTTCTCATCCCTGTCTCTGCAAAATTCCTCTCCAATTTTGTTATCTGCCGATGAGGTTACCAGCCAAATTCAGCAGTCGCTATTGTCGTGCTCCTTTGGAATTGTCTTTTATAGAGAAAAGACTGGATTTGGCTAATAGAAGTGAGTGAAAAACGGTTACTTCACATTCGACTATTCCTGTTTATGAACTCTGGGATAAATGACAGCTTTCTCGAGCAGAGGCTCATGTACCGTGGTGAGGGATCATAGTGCAGTAAAGGATGCGTGCGGCTCACGAGGAAGGGATGCTGACGTGTGTAACTCCTCAGCATGCAGCGACTGCTCTGCTGGGATGGAGACACTGCATTGGGTTTAGCTATCTGCGAAGATCACTATGGGTCAGTGTCTGCTCCTGTTTAATACAGCCCTGCAACTTCTAAGCTTACTTCTACATTAAGGGTCTTGTCCTTACAATCAGCTCTCGACAATGCCGATGCTTACTATTCACATGAAGAGTCACAGGCATTTGTTTCTTCCTGTAGTCCTTTCGAAGTGACATTTTAATCACACGTAGCACTTGTTCCTAATTTCCAGTAACCTTATTTGTGGTTCGGAATGTGTCCGGTATCAGATATCTGTTGAGCTAATACTGTGCTGAGAAAGCAGTTGCGTTAGTAATAGTACTCCTCTTGTCGTGCATCGTTAATTAGGATTGAGTGTCAACAAGCAAATCCATGTCAAGACTTTGATAGATTTTAAACAGAGCTAGAACACGTCGGTTAATGTGAAATGTTACTTCTCCCACCCCTGTGTATAACTGCGTGAGTAAAAGGAGCTAAATAGTTTCCTTGTTAGAAGCGGCATTCAGTCAGTAAAGGTCAGTGAACGCTGTTCTTATTCCAGCTGAATTTGAACGGCTTTCCTGTTGCCCAAATAAAAATGCCTAAATGGCCTGAAGTTGAAAAAAGCTTTAAACAGTACAGTTAAGGAGTCGTCGTTGTTAGCCTACAGAGCTTTTTGAGAATCGCACACTAGGTTGGCAAGTTATTGGACCATCATCTAAGAGACGTTAAAGGGAACAGGAATGTGTTACTCATAGTTATGCAGCTCCACGTATAGTTCTGTTCAATGCCAAAGTGCTTCATAAATAGTGCAGATACCTAACAAGTAGTCAGTTCTCATTAAAGAAACGTAATTACTGCCACGTGAAAGATTTTACAGTTATGTTCCGCGTCCCTCAAACCTCCATAAGATAGAGAAATGAATGCTTATTTTACATAGTAAAAAGGCAAGAAGGTAAAAACTACATTATCTCATGTCCACAGTTTGAGAACTGGTATTAGAATTCAGAACACATCGTTCCTACCGATTCCTGTTACTACACCATTAAGGCCAGGGGACATCACGACACAACCCCTCCAGAATACATAAAATGGCAAGTTTCAACTGATCAACCAAATTTCTGTTTTTGCTTTGTTCAGAAAGGACGCCCGATTCTTTCTCTGCCTTGTATCTTATAGCAACACCTCCACGTATGTAAATGCAGTGAAAGACAGAGCTAGCCGAAACGATAGCATTTCACATTCTCCTTTTCTCACGTGTGAGTGAGCAATCAATCGGATTGCTCTACCAAGAGCCGCCACCCAGCAATAGTAAAGGTTCACGCCGGCGCGTTTTCAAACACTCCTAGAAAAGTACACGGCTTCCTACGCCTCAGCACTTGTTAGTTTAAGAACGCTCTCCAGCTGATACTAGGTTATTACAGTTACTTTTAAACGTTGTTTTACATTAATGCCAGTCCTCGATGCTGAAAAATCAAGTCGGCGCGCACAATCATGAAACTGGGTCAAGTCACAAGCCTTCATTTAAAACTATCCGCTATTCTATATCTACCTTCATTTAAAACTATCCGCTATTCTATACCTACCTTCTTGTGTCTGAGGCTTTAAATGCCCGCAGCTCGCCTTTTCAGGTTCTTTTCTGCAGCCTTCCTGCTAGATGCTAAACTTTAGCATTTAGATGCTAAATTTTAGAAAAAGCTAACGTTTCCAGGTAATTTCTTTTCTTAAGGAGATTAGAGTAAAACAAAAAAAACCTCCCACGTATAACATAACACATACGATGACAAGAGTTATCAGCGCTTATTTTAGAGGTCATACTGTTTTTACTTACAAATTTTTGCATTTTAAGCTTTTCATTTTTCTTAAGCATCCTTTTGGTCATTTTAATCACGAATTTTTAATCTGTTTTCTCATTCAGTTTAATAAATAAAATTTCTAAATGTTATCAAACGCTAGCTTCTTATTTTCACTCTCATTGAAACGGCTTTTACAAACGTGGTATTGCCCTATGCAAATTATATTATACATTTGATGGTCACAGCTCCCACATGTAATATTTATGCTGTTTAGGTACTATAAAGTAATCTTTTTAAAGTCCAAGTTCTAATAATATATTAATTGTTCTTTGTGCTGCTTCTCTACAAGAAACATTTGGATGAGGTAACTCCACAAAAAAAAAAAATACATATCACTGCTGCAACAAAGAAGGATCATTGGTAGTTTTTATTAATATACTTAAAAAGCAGAACTTACTTCCTTCAAAAATAAGTAGCTAAGCAATGGACCCAAACTCTTTCAGAATAACAATGGAATTTCATTGTGTTCTCTGGCACCATGTTTCCAGTAATTGGACTAGCTCTCGATTGCTGGGAAATTTGTAATAGATGGTGATTGAGGCATATTATTGCTACAGCAAGCACTGTTCCAGCAGCTTCACGGAAAATAGAAAAACACGGAATGAAATCCCAGCTCTGTGGAACTCAGAGGCAAAAATCCCACCGCCTTAACTGCGTCCAACTTTTCGGTCAGTGGTTTGGGACTCTCATTGTCATAAGATTCGCGACTGTCCTGCGCGACCACACTGACCATTCAGCCTGGAAGATCCCCAGGGCTATAAATGATATTAACCACGTACGTAGGTTTTGCACGATCAGGACCACGGTACACAGACAGAAGCCAAAATAGTCTATCATCCATTTGAGTTGCACTGGTGCGAATATGAGAAGAATTTGGTTTTACAGGGCTACGCTGAGTAGTGATATTTACCTCAGGCAGATATATTTTTTGGAGGGGAAAAAATTACCAGGTAGCTCGCGCTGAAGGTCTAGTGGAAGGTGTCCCTGCCCAGGGCAGGGGGCCTAGAACTAGATGGTCTTTAAGGTCCCTTCCAACCCAAACCATTCTATGGTTCTGGGAAGTGGAATGGGTACAGTAACACAATGACTTTCCTTTGCCCAGGTGCTCCCTTTACACTCACACTATTTCCTAAATCAATTCGGTGTTTAATAGCACATTTGCCTACAGTTGAGGTCTCCAAATGATATACCATTGCAAAATCCGAAAAACTCTTTCAAACTTTCCTAGTAGAAGACAAGTAAGTTTCTTGTTGTGGATTGCTTGATAATAAATGTAATACCGGAGGACTTTAGATTATAATAAATTACTTTACTTTGAATTAATGGTTAATTTCACTTGCAGCATAGCATTCTACAACATAGGCGGAAGCTGCTCTGGCAGGAAAAAAAGGCCATGTACAGTGCTTTTCCTATTGAACATATTCTGGTGCATGTAACCGATCAGCGGCTGACTAACCTGACTAATTTCCATGGTTTCATTCAGCTTCACTCTCGAAATTCCTGCGGTCTGCTGAGCAAATAAAAAATATCCCAAATTTAAAACATGACCACCATGAAAGGTTTCCAAAAGATCAGAGTTTTTAATAGGATTTTTGCTGTTCATAGGGCTATACGTTATGTAATTCAGAAAAAAGCATTTCTTCTGAGAGTAGATCAAGTGCCGTGAGGAATCCTCAACGCTGAGTAAATGAAATAAAAAGCCCTGTATTTAAAAAAAAAAACCCAAACCCTAACAGATTTTGGACAAGAAAATATTATAGTGGTAAGGAAAAGTGCACTCATGTTATTGATGATATGTGCGCTTAGGGGTAATTCAAGATACTATTAAGGTTGGCATTCTAACGCTAAGTTAATTTGAGAAATACGGGTAAATACTAGAGATGCGTGACATTTTTAAATTAATGGTAAACTCTTCGAAATTATTATTTTAGGGGTATTCAGTATTTTGGGTTGAGTTAGGCATAAAGTTTCATCTGCAAGGAGAAGAGAGAGATGCATGAAAACAGTCTGTCTTTTCATTATTTTGAGTTAGAAATAGTCATGTTTCCTTCTGACAGTTTAAGCAAAACTTTTGTGCTTTGAGTCAAAACAGCATTTTTCATTAACTCAGGGAGCGGGGGAAGTTAACTTAAAAATAGTGTATTGGCAACGTAAAAATAGGAGGGACTGCAGGTGATTTGACAGAGAATTAAAGTTCAAAATTATATTTTGGCAATTAGAAATGGTCTAGAAAAACAGAATTAAAAGAGAAAGTTTTGTCTTCATATGAATATATACATACATACATATATATATACACACACACACGCATATACAAAAACCACAGAAATTTAAATCTTAGGAACGGGAAGGACCAGAACTTTTCAAGCACAAAATTACGGTGTAAACTTCTGATCTTCTATATTCTGAAAGCCACAGCATAAGCAGTCTTCCTCTGCCCTATTCAGGTATTTCCTTTAGGCAGAAATAGCTTCCTTTTATGGGGCATAAAACATCGCTGCTTACTCCAGGCTAAGTGCCGCGTAAAACTGAAGAATATTAATACAGAGGAGCACTAAAGGCGCGCCCACGTCCGCTGTATGAAAAGGTTTCAAGTTATCCTCTTTGCAATGCCCTCTTCAAATGCGTATTCTTTCCTGAGGATTTTTAACTTACATCGTTCACTGTATTTTTATTTTTGTTTTACAGAGAAATGGTTAATGCATGGTTTGCTGAGAGAGTTCACACCATCCCAGTCTGCAAGGAGGGAACCAAGTCCCAGAGTGAATCCTGTGCTTGTCACCAGCCTGCCTGTGCCGAGACCACCAACTCTGGGACGCCAGCGAGGAAAATCTCTGCTTCTGAATTTGACAGACCCTTAAGGCCTATTTTTGTCAAGGACTCAGTAGGAGCAGTGAGCTTCCTCTTCGGCTCGGAAAAGAAGGAACAGATGCCTCTGCAATCTCCAAGGACTGAGACCAGTGCAGGGGATCAGTGCTCAAGACTATTAGAACTTGTGAAAGATATTTCTAGTCACTTAGATGTCACAGCGCTTTGCCATAAAATTTTCCTACATATCCACGAGCTTATCGCAGCTGATCGCTATTCCCTCTTCTTGGTCTGTGAGGATAGCTCTAATGAGAAGTTTCTTGTAAGCAGGCTCTTTGACGTGGCAGAAGGCTCCACCCTGGAAGAAGCTTCCAACAGCTGCATTCGCCTGGAGTGGAACAAGGGCATTGTGGGTCACGTAGCAGCTATAGGCCAGCCTCTGAACATCAAGAATGCGTATGAGGTAAACCAAGAAAATTTATCTCGAGCAATTCTTGACAAAAGAAAAAGCCATAGTATCAGCTGTTGTCATATTGCCATTTCAGTATGTGTATTTGGAGCTATATTGACTTAAAGCAGTCGAGATGCAAACCTCACACCCTAATTTTGGTTACAATAGATGTATTATAGATATATGCGCATACAGAAACATGCGGCTATGACTAATGCTAGAGGGGTGCTAACATCAAAATACATGATATAAGTTTGACATTAGCAGTCAGATATCAGCCCCATCTTAACCAGCGACGTGCACACCGGTATTTGCATTTCTAGCTTTGGACACTTAAACGTTTACGGTTCTTGCTCGCATAAGGATCTAAGATACCTCTGCGCCAAAATGAATGAAATTGTGAGGCTGCAAAACTGGAGTTCTATGACTAAAAATATTCTGGAGAATTTTATCCCACCTGAGGCACAAAGACTAAGAGCTGAATGAACAAGAACAGGATGAGGGCTTGAACTGTATAGAGGTCTCCCAAATTAAATGATACTC
The DNA here is from genome assembly GCF_028500815.1 of Rissa tridactyla. Taxonomy (NCBI): domain Eukaryota; kingdom Metazoa; phylum Chordata; class Aves; order Charadriiformes; family Laridae; genus Rissa; species Rissa tridactyla. Next base: position 80,247,968 of record NC_071470.1, on the reverse strand, counting down.
TGCAGTTTGAGTTATTTAACACAAGGCCAGATGAAAAAATCAAGAGGGTCCAGCACTGGGAGAGGACATCTCTTACATCTCAGCTTACCGTCTTTTCCTTCCAGGCTCTTTGGATACGCTGATTTTATGCTTTGAATTTAGAGATGATGGAAATTTTATTGAATTACTTAATTGATCAATTAACTAATCAATAAAGGCATACAGAGCTGAAAATGACAGCTTCTGATTGATGGTCTCTCAGTTAATCTGAGCAAGTTTAGAGAATTCGGTAACATAACCGATTTTTTGGGAAGCAAAAAAAAGAGTAGTTTCATTTTCAACACGCTTTTTTTGCTGCCTCCGGAAGCATCTAAACGCGTGCTAAGTACGTGTTTCCAGTGGGGCATCACCTGTCCGTATGGTTTAAAAGTTCGTTCTTGAATTGGGTCCATCATGCTCCATTTGAAATCAACTACTAGAGAAAGAACAGCAGCCTTTAAAAGTAGTCAGATTCATTTTAGTAAGATTTAAAAAAAAAAAAGAAAACAACAGCGTTTTATAACAATATTCAACTGAAAAAATGAAACGAGCAATCTCTGGTAAAAGCAAAACCACTAACCACATTCATGAAACTTTGTTCCTCTGCGTCCTTATACGTCTTTCAGTATATTTCTGTAATTTCTTCTTGAAGATAAAAGCTATGCTAGGGATGGCTAATCCACATATATATTTATTACAATGAAGTCCTAGGCTCAAGAAAGGCTTCTTCTAGGGTTTGGGGTTTTTTTATCCTTTCTGGACGTTGTATTTATCCACAGGCACTCATGTTCCACATAAACGCTTTTTTGTTGCTGTTATTTTAACACACTGATAGTAACAACTTCATATAATTATTAGCTGCTAGTGGAACCTTTGTTCTCCTGGGTAAAAGTTAAGTCAAATATTGTACTGAACCTTTAAACCAGGGAAGAAAAAGAACCGGTCTTTAGGCAAGGAGTCAAATAATTGTATTTTTTTTCTTGTATCAGGATCCAAGGTTCAATGCCGAAGTTGACCAGATCACAGGGTATAAGACTCAGAGTATTCTCTGTATGCCGATAAAGAATCACAGGGAAGAGGTAAGTTGCAGTACTGGGATCATTTCGTGTAATACTGTTTCCAGCTATGCTAATGCTTTAAACTTTTATTAGCTTGCCATCATTATCTTACAGTATAAAACCATCTCTCTTTAAAAAAGACTTCTTACGTTTGCTTGGACTTTAATTTTATCTTATCTAGTTCAGTAATGCAAGCCAAAAGGTATTGTCAAGAAGAGTTTAATCTCAGATGCAGAAGTAGAATATATGTATTTAACTCCAGAAGTGCTGTTCCTGGTTCCTGTACCAAGTATCTGTCAGCATTAAAGTTCTCTGCACACCAATTGGTCTGTCTCAGGGCACACTCAGATTGCTGATTACAGAGTTACTGTATTGCAGCTTAACTTGTATCTGCATTATTTTCTCCAGAGGACACAAGTTGGGTTTTATCATTGTCTAAAAGGCTGTTTTTTACATTCTGTTAACTCAGCTCATAAATAATAAATGAAGAAATATGTTAAGTGCTTAACATCAGGCATTGGAAAAACACATGGTGTCAATGTGATTCAGAAAAGTCATCCACAAGTCATATAAGTTAAATCGCTCCTAATTTAAAACAATGTGAATCTGCTGGTTGAACTCTCACACATATTTCCCGACCATGCTATTTCTCACAGAAGTTCTCTCTCCCTGTCTGATGCTATTGCAGTAGGGAGAGGTCTTATTATGGACTAACGATGTCTTCTTGCACTCAGTAGTTGAAGAGTGAATTCATTAAAGTCAACGAAAGCCAACGAATGGAAAAAAGTGAGGTCCATTATTTTACTTAGGGATTAATAAAGTAAGTTTGGGTCTCTTTGATCCTGAATGTAGTAGCCTTCAGCCGTATCATCAGTTCTTAGAATACGCACAAAGTGTAAGGCTCTATAGAGGGTGTGAGAGCTTTAAGACGGAGATGTTCTCTCCTGTAATTCCTTTATTTTTCAGAGTATTTATAGTTTGCTTCCAGAAAGCTCAAGCTCCAAAAATAAATACTGCCAAGATTGCTTTGAAGACATCATACCTTCTTTTTCTTGCTCTTCGATCTTTTACTCCTCTTATGGCGTGTGTCACCTTGACTCGTACTGCACTGACCCTTTTTTCATTAAATAAATTGATTACACTCTTGATTTAACTTGTTTGTGAATCTTGCTCTAGCTGACCCAGATGATCAGCCAGGATTTCCTTTCTTCGCCTACTGCTCATTTTGGTTTAAAATATTTTTTTCAGTTCTTCCAAGGACAGCACTTGATCCTCTCCTACTCTCACTCCCACTTAAAAGTCTTCCCCTTTCTAAGTGGCAGCAGCCACTGCTGGCCCTGGGCCAGCTCATGAGCAAAGCAGATGTTGCGTGAAGAGCTGTCAGGGACCAGTGGTCTATGTCAGGCCTTAAATTTCGCCCAAGTCATCCCATTTTCTTTTTGTTGAATGCAAAAAACGCTATGCTGTACGTCATTGGGATCAGAAATGAATTACAAAATCTTGCTGGCCAGGGAAGGTGGAAGTGCTTACTTCTCACCGGGTCCTGATGGTAGGTGGGGGAAGGAGTAAGAGCTGTAGTCTGTCGGTCCAATAGCCCATGACTTAAAGGCTGAATAAACCTGCAATTGGCCGTATCTTCAGCTAGCTTTCTACTCTGAAGTGCATCAGCAAGTGGAAGTGAAGCAGGAATTTGTTTATTTTGAAGAGTTCAGCCAACCTGAAGTTTGAAGAGAGTGTTATACTCTACTCACATGCAATAAATCTGAAGGGGCCAAACTGTAAGGTTTCTTATGGGAAAGGATGGCACTTTTTCATTTTTTTCTGATTTTAAAGTGTCTACCAGAAGGTTTTTCTCCCTCTCATCAAAACACGTGGCTGGAGAGATGTTTCTGGAGAGACACTGGAGTCAGTGAATCAGTCTTTAATTTGCCATTTGCATTCTGCTGCTTTTTCTGTTTAAAAAAAAGCCCCAAACAACAAAACCAGAATAGGGACTCCTCCCCATTAAAAACCAAACAAAACAAAAATTCCCAAAGCCCCTCTAGTAATATTGAGGCTAGTGAATGCTGCCTTAGCCCAGGACGTCAGCAACCACAGTCAAGAGACAGTTCTGGAAGACATCCAAAAACAAACACTGAGAAAGAGAAGGAACTGGGATTTTCTGTTTGTTTGTTTAGTATTAGTACTATTTTTTTAAAACAAGAGAGTCAGTAATTGAGAGGAAGAAAATCTCATGCTGATTATTAAATCCTCTGGGCCAGCTGAAGTACGGCGATTTTTCCAGTAGATATTTTTCACATTCGCCTATATTTCCATGAGGCATGTGAGAAACCAAAGCCTCACTTAAAAATAACAGCTAGTAAGAAATTCCATAGATGAAAAGAAGAAAACAGTTTGATTCACAGAAGAGCTCCTAAAAAGGACCCAGGAACTAGTAACAATGAGAAAAAAGCAGTGCAACAAAAGGACTTCACCTCTGCACAGACGCTCGTGAAGAATGGAATTACGTGCGCTTAATAGTAAAAGAACTTTTCTCAATCTCCTACTCAACCTATGCTTGCTGACAGAAATGCCACAGAAACATTGCATTTAGACGCAGAAACGTCTGCTGATTATGTCCTTTAAGATCAGGTCATAGAGGCTTCTATAGCGCTAGCTTTATGAAGAGTTCTCATTTTCCCATGAAAAATGTGCTGGTTATCACCACTGAAGAAAGGCCTCAGGTAACCTGAACTGTATTCTACTTAAAAAGAAAACCCAAATGGTTCTAAGTCAAATCGTTTAGTCATCTATTCCTGTATTTAAATTTGTCATGAGGTAAACGTGAAGCCAGAGCAAAGAGTCCATTTTGATCCTGAAAGATTTTATCTTCTGATGATTCTTCTATAAGGGCAGATTAACTGTATACAGTTACCTAGACATCGGTATGTAAGACTTGCTACTTGGATTATCGACATGTATCAGAGAACACATCAAAACCTTCAAAACAGGCTGAATTTTTATCCTCAGGAGTACAAAAGTCACTGATGAAAAGTCAGCATTAGCCAGCTTGTACCACAGAGTTACCATTGTTATTTCTTTTGCAAGAGGAAACTGGTATTGCTGGCCATAGGCCTTAGCTGTAGCTATTCACGCTAACCGTTTGAGTGCTGCAGGGCTTATACAGAAATCAGGGTTTTACCACTACTGGCAGAAGACCTAACGTTGTGGGAGTTCAGCATTGTGTATCTCAAAAAGTGGCTTTTCATTCCTGATGTATCCTTAAATCTGTAATTTTTCAGAAGCTTCAAATGGTACTGATTTGCCTTCTGGAGCTCCTGTAATAAAGTCAGTAAACGCAGCGTCACTTTTCTTCTGATTTTGTTTGGTCTTGGATTCAGAGACCCAGACAAAGGACTACAGAAGTCGTTGCAAATAATTATGACCTCGGATTTCTGCATCTGGTTTTGTAGCCATTTATAAAGAGACATTTTGACAAAATTGGACAGAACTGAATAGGGACTGGAAGTCCTTAGCTGAAACCAACTTGTGGAGTTACCCAGAACCGACGCTAGACTCAGTACAGCTCCCTAACTGCTCTGGAACAGCGGTAGAATGGATGGCCTCTGACGCACGAAGTCATCACAGCTGCTACAGAACATCTACAGGAATGACAAAATTTTATGTTATTTCTGCATTTTTTATTCTTTCAGCTGTGCAAAATGATTGCCATAGAAGTCTATTTCAGTTTAATTTCTACTAAAATCTGTAGGATTTTCTCATATGGGAACTTCTAGCTCACTTAACTGATATCTCCCAGGCTCTGACTATCTAAGATTGAACTTCCTACTAATTGGCTAGGGAAATGGTTTATTCTGGCAATGCTCACTCCAATTGTTTGGTTTTTTGTTTGCTTTGCCCTATCTCCTGTCACTGGGAAGCTCTTCCCAACAAATCGGGGTGCTACTCTATTTACAGCAGCCTTTGAAAATATCCTGTTGATTTTTATTGTATAAAGCGTGACCAGGCATGTTCCTGTTAGCGAGCGAAGTTATTTTCTCTCCCAGCGAACGCTTCCGATATAACACATCGCAGTCACTGCAGTACAGTGTAGGTCTAGCCCAGCTAACTTTAAACAAACTCACTCAAGTTCCAGTAGCAGTCTTGCTGCAGGATTATGGAGATCAGTAATTTGCTTCTTGGGTGGATTTTCAGCTTATGCCGAGACATATGTTGTCATAACTAGACTGCGGGTAATCATGCAGGCTACTGCTGGCATCGAAGACAGATGAGGATATGAAAGTCTTGTAGATTAAAAATGAAAGTCTGTAAATACAGTTCTGTCCCTGCAGGATAATTTTATAAGCTTGAATCAAACAGCTAAAAGACCAGGAGAGCAAAGTAAGGTTAAAACCACTTAGTCCGTCTTCTCAAGTGGGTGCGTTCCCATCTTTAAAATGAGATAAAAGTTGAGTTTCCCTCTTCCTGTTACCATTCTTTGGCTTAATGTAGTTTTTTCTTCAGGTTGCAGCAAAGTAAATAAAAAAACGTATCTTCTTAGGAGACAAAATTATATTAATTACGTTTTTAAGTCAGCTGAAGTAAGAACCGACTAAAAAGGGCACTAGCTGCCTGCAGAGCTGGAACAGCTTTCACAGAGTTAGGCCTGTAATCATTATGTGCAAAAAACTGCAGTATGAAACAATCCAGATAAAATTCAGAGCACAGTCGTCAGCACCAAAGTCATCATCTACCGGGAAATGCTCTAGGTAGCCTGCTACTTTTAGAGGCAGGAGTCAGCTATTGCAAGAAAACAGTAAAAATAAAGCCCTGATAATCAGAAGAAATCTCTCCTTGTAATGCGGACCAGGCTTTATTAAATGGGATAACTGGTACAGACCAAAAATACAGGAAACCAAACATACGTATCTTTGCTTTATTGCTACAGGACTCAACTTTCAAAAAAGTTCACTTGGTGCCTGCCTGTTAGAGAATTAAACACAGGAAAATATTGTGCCTAAGTAACTTAAAAACCACCTTTTTGTTAGACTGGAACAGCGCTTTTATGAACAAGTTGTTTGAGTGGACTGTCATTTTTTTTTTACAATATTCTCTAAGCTTTATCTCAGATAGGTCTTGTCTATCGCCACAAAGATTTCGCACTTTTAATGTACCTGTTATCTGAATAAATTTTCTGCATAGCTGAGCTCAGAGCAGTTAGTCACCTTTGCTTCAATTTTTCTGCTGGCGCAAACATAGCTCCCAGCTGAGGATCACAGATCAGGCCTATTGTTATTTCAGATTTGTTTATAGTAAGTTTTAAAAATAGGGTTTGGGTTTCATACTGTGCTTCGTAGTCTCTAAAATGCAGGCGTATGTTCTCCACGGCCTAAAATGCTACCACATGATTTCCTGTTGTCCTAATTACATAATTACTTTAGTAACAGGAACAGATCCTCTTGAGTTTCCTACATCTTCTCCTAATTACCTGGTTGCAGGCAAGACTCCAATGGCTACATAATATCGATCTGAGGTTTTTCTCATTACTCTCTCTACACCGCACTCTACAGAATTCAGTGGAGTTCACTGCAGTTTGTACTGATACAAATGAGGCCAGAATTTTGACCAGTTTAATTTTTAAAACTGTTCCTTTTGTATGAAAAAGTGGCACGTACTACAAAGATGTCTTAAAACATTTAAATGCCACCAAAACGACGACAACCAGAAAAGAAAAAGGTTTGCATCTGCACAAAATTTTTTTTCATCATCAAGACAACCACGATTTTCTAGCAGGTTTATTCTCCTCGTTATTCTCTCCCTCTTCAGTTGAAACCTTTTACTGAAAGACCTTAGCAAAGACCTAAAAATGACCGTTTCTCTTGGAACACGCGCCTTTGTTAATGTATCAGAAACCTGCAGTGCTAACGAACGGAGCTTAAATAGTCTTTTTACTATATTAATATGGTCCTCTGACTGTTTTCTTATAGCTTTTTTAAGCACCACAGACTTTCCTTCCATGGAGGGGATATGTTTACACAAGATGAAAGTACTCACCTTTCAGATGCCTTAAAAAGCCTCTGACCTCATTAAAGTTGTCTTAGCTCATGCCGGATCAAAACTGAAAAAAATAAAATAAATTAAATAAATACCCACAGAAGACTGTATGAGAAACGGCCTAACCGTTCATCTCTGCACACGCAGGTTAATATAAAAGCATATTGACTGGTTAAAGGATTTGCTGACTATTCAATGTCTGCTATAGAAGTACATAAGGCTAATTTTACATTGTTACCACAGTAAGGAAGTTCACTGGATAAGAAATATAAGAAATATTCCACACAGAAGGAACCGAGAGGTTGACTGTGGGAAAAACCGGGTTGTATGGAATGAAGCTGACAGTTAAGCTTTATTTCAGACAGACATTTTTGAGCCCACAGTTGGCAGTGATTCATGCTGCAGAACAATGACCTTATTTGTAACATCAGTATTTTGGGAAGGCTAGGCTGAGAGATAGTAAATTGACTTCTTTTCCGTTACAAAAAGAAAACTGTATGCCTTCCATCAGTTTAGCGGTTATAAATTTAATGATTAACAATTAAGTACAACTTTTTGAACATGCACACCACACAGTTTTCTTCTGATATTGTTTATGCCCCAAAGGCAAGATAAAAAAACCCCATCATTAACACCTTGCACTGGTCTTACCCTACTTGGATCTCAAACAAAGGAAGTTCTTTACAGCTTTGTCAATCAATTGTTTTATGCGTGCCAAAAAATCTGAAAAGAACCAAAAGCTTTGCATATACTTCATGGCTTCTTACCACGTACTCTTTCACGTTACTGTACTTGGCAAGGTGGGCTTTGTCTACGCTCACAGATTCTAGTCTTTGAGTTTACCGCACAATAGGTTTTTTTGAGTTTAGCAGAAGATGAGATCCAGCCATTTAAACAGATGAACAGTCTAACTGCAAGGAGTGCAGGGTTTTAGTGAGTGACTTCCAGCTCCTCCCAGTTTCCATCCTCCCTCTCCTACCTCTTGCTCTGGTACTTCTCCTCTTTCAGCTCTGCCTTAACCTAAATCCCTTCCAGGTGCTGCCACTGGCTATTCAGGTTGATACCGTAAACCCTCGGCTTCGCTGCTGGGTACCAATATAAGTAATGGCTCAGACATAACTGCCCCCACCCTCCACTTGGCACCTCCTCAGAAGGTCATCTACTTTGGTACCGTTCTCATCCACCCTGATAAACAGCATTGGGTTCACCACCTTATAGCTCCCACTCCTGATATCTATTACAGAAACCGGTCATTGCTCACTAACAGTCAAAATAGTATTTATTTTTTTTACTTCACAAATGAAGGAAACTATACTTTCTCTAATTCTTTTAAGCCTGAAGTCAGATCAGTAATAATGTGCAAAGTCTCAAAAGGAGTGGAAACATACTGAATTAAATTAGGGAAGGGCTAAGGCCTTGAAATCCTATAATCTAGGAAATGTTTATGCGTCAGAGAGAAACATTTATTATAGTAACAATTTGATTTAACAGAGGACAAGAGTGTGCTCTGTAACGTGTAATATAATAATAAAAATAAATATTTTTTTTTATGGACTGACAAAATATTTGAGTTAGAAAACCTCTTTATTTTCACCTTATGGACCGTGAAAAGCAGATGTATGTCAACTGAAATTAACCTGTCTCTCCTTAATCGGGTTGGATTCAGAGAGACAGAAAATGCAAAAAGATTGCTGTAGCCAAACTTTAGATCGGTAAGGAGGCTATGTTTTAGAAGTTTTGTCAGAGCTAACAGTAAGGGTATTTTCTACACACACAGGCAGATGAACTTTAGAGAGAGCTGTTGCATGGTCTGGCTTATGACTGCAGAAGCCTGAACGCTTGTTGTCTTTCTGGGAGATGACTGTTCCACTTCATAGAATCCATTTTGGATGAGATCAGCCCCTCTTCGTAAGAGCATCTAGGACTCATGCCACTTATTTTTTTGATATTTCAGGTTCATGCTCAGCTATTTGTAATATGAATAAATAAGAAAAAACCAGGCTTAAATATCTTCTGTTATCCAAAGGTCAACCAAATGAATACCTGTCATGATAATTTATTATCTTCTATAGACATGTCTAGAAATAGAATCCAATGACAGACTCCTAAAAATTAGCTAACTACTCCGTTTTGAATACACTAGGTTGTTGGCGTGGCTCAAGCAATCAATAAGAAATCTGGAATTGGTGGCACTTTCACTGAACAAGATGAAAAGGTATAAAAGCTGGACATTCACGTCTCTTCTATTTTCATACGGGAACGGGGGGATAGATATGATATCACTTTACATGCTGATCAGGAATTTTAAAGTTATTAAAATTAAACACCTCTGAAAAAGTAAAAAATCCTGGTAATACTGCAAATTTCTTTTTTCATGTGGCCATGAGAAACGCGGATGTGAAATAGTTTGATTTCTGGATCAGCGTGGTATCTCTCCTGTATCTCTGAAACACATGCTTCCTCTACTGAAATGCACCGTAAAACAGTTTCATAACTTTTAATAGACATCATTTTTTATTAATTGTTTCTAACTCTCCTGGCACCCCCAACAAACATATTTTGAGTATTAAAATTTGTGTGGCTATTCTTTTTTAAATACTTTATCACTTCTCAATACAGCAATTGCAGGACGAGAAAAAGCTCTGGATAAATTGTGAACAACATACGCGAGAATCAGTAGAGCAGACAGCACCTTGACTCCTAATCCTCACACTGCCGCTGCTTTCCAAACATTTCCAGACTTCCCATTCAGATTGGTATAGCAAAAACCAGGCTGCACTCAGGCTGAAGAAGCTGACTTAACCCTCAGCAATAAAAAAATCGGAATTCATCCTTTCCCTTTGCAAAGTTCCCCTTTAAAACAAAATGCATATTGAGCATCTGCAGGATATCGGAATTAATCTCATTCCGAAAAGGAAAAAGATTGTGGTTTGCTATGTCAGCAGAATTTTATTTCCTCTTTCCAAGAGATTGAATTCCCCAAAATCAGCGAGGCTGACTGTCTGCACTGTTTTTCTCGATAAAATAGGCATTGCCGCAAAATGAGTTGATTCCTCTGAGCTGCTTCTTATGTCAATTCTACTTTTACCAGGACAAGCTGTGAAGATCGTTAGTTTAAAAAAGGGAGAAGAATTTCTTGAGAAAATAACGAATTATGAGTAACTGAAAAAAAACCCCTGAATGTGTGGTTGCCAAAAAGTAACTTAAAAGTATTAATTAATACTTCAAAGTGAAAACAAAAAATTGCAGTAGCTTGTCTTTTAATAGAGTTAAGATGCTGTGAGACATTATATTCATGAGGTGTTGATGTTCATTTTTCTTCAGGATTTTGCTGCATATTTGGCATTTTGTGGCATTGTTCTTCACAACGCTCAATTGTATGAGACATCTTTGCTTGAGAACAGGCGTAATCAGGTATGGTCAACTGGTTCATCCCAAGAATACAGAAGTTACAATGGTTAGCTAGTAATCAGGGTCTGCTCCTGATATTTCTCATACGGTCGTTATTCCTTGGCTATTTTCAATTACTCTGATTGAATGCTATGTATCTCTGATAAAGCTCTAAGTAACTGCAATGAGAAGCAGCTGGGCACGTTCCAGCTTGGGCTGCGAGAAGTGGATGGCCTAGGGGAAGAAGGTAAAGCCACAGGTCAGAAAAGTCATTCCATGCCAATATACTCGATATTGCCTCAAGTCATCCTGTGGCTCACTGTATATAGTATACACCCAGAGGTGTACATACTCCGGTGCATTCAGACACAATTATCCCTACAGAACGATTAAGGTTATACAGACTGCTCTTTTAGACGACTCCAACTATAAATGGTCACTAACCATATATTCAGAAATGATCAGAAGAAGTAGTGAATTTCCTCCTGATTAATGTAACTGTATTCTGCAGCCATCTTTATAAGCAACGGGTTATTAATGCTGTGGCCTTTACAGGTGAATATGTCTGCCAAATACGGTACGAAAACGTTTTGGAGAAACAAGCAGGCAGCAGTTGTTTTAAAAATTTTCTGGGAGGTCTAAGTTTCCAAGTGACTATCAGTGTTTGTAAATTGGTACAAATGTGGATAATCTTTTCAAATTGGCGCCATGTTTCTTGTGAGGAAAAAAGGAATGTAATATAAGCACGTCTGAGCAGCTAAGGCCTTCAGCAGTAGCTCTGAAATACAGCAGACCGTGTCTAAATGATGTTTTCCCTAAATGAGTTCATTAGCATCTTAGAATTACAACAGATAAAACTTGTGTTCAACAGTCTTAAGAAATGTAAATATGACTATTTTTAGAACGCACGCATGAGCCATAGGAAACTATTAGGTTTCCTACGGACAAAAAAACTGTATGCTGTCTGGATTTCTCAGGTTTCATTTGACGAACTGTTAATGCCTACATTTATTCTGTCTCTCTGACCGAAAACGTCAGACAACTAACTATGCTATTTATTTCTTCCATCAAAAGCGTCAAACTGGCTATTATTTACTGTTACCTTGCAGTCTGCGTCAGAGCCAAAACTTAATTTTGGTCACAGACACACGTGTTGACTTCCTTGATTCAGGGAAGAGGAGAACAATCAAAGACAGTAGTAATGACAATTATCGCTTAAATCACAACTGTTCAAAATTTCACAAAAGACCTTTTCCCCAGGTGCTTCTTGATCTTGCCAGCCTCATTTTTGAAGAACAGCAGTCTTTGGAAGTAATTCTGAAGAAGATAGCTGCCACTATAATATCCTTCATGCAAGTGCAGAGGTGTACCATCTTCATAGTAGATGAAGACTGTACTGTGAGTTTGGCTTTTGTCTAAAGGCAGAAGTGCTTCTTCCCTGGGAGCGGGGTGGGCCCCTCTTCATTCTGACTCAATAGTATTTCAAACCCGTAGCATGTTCTGTCGCCTTTTCGTCCTCTGCCTTTTCTTTTATGGCCTCTACTCAGGTTATGTGTTGACTTGACAAAGGCTTCAGTCTTTGCGTAGGCCAGGCTGCCATTTTATGCAGCCGTTTTGCACTGCCTGTTGTAAACCTCGGCTCTAAGCTCTCTCCTATGGCAATGATCTTGATTGTTGAACTCTTTCATCACTCATTTTCTTGGCTACTGATGTAGGATGCAAAAAAGGAAAAGGCTGGGAGAAAAATAATGTGTCCTTTGCTTCCTGTGCCGCACCGGTTTTGATGGCACTTTTTATTTCTTGAATATATCTAAGCAGGAAGTATCCAAACAAAGTATCTGAACAGAATCATGGCCTGTCCCAAGATCCTGGCTCACTGAAGGAAAGCACAACTCCTTTCCAATCTGCCCACCTGAATTTCCTTCCTATTGAATATAGGCCACAGAACAAGAGCAGGGTATTATGTTGTACGCCTCAGTCTTGTACTGGCATTCCTAGTTTTACCTTTACTACTCATTAGAGATACGGGTGTACTAAGATCTGGAAATGAGAAAGCATTTCCAGGTTCTGTAGCACAGAAATAACACACAGCACTGGTGATCATCTGCCACAATCCCATCTCTCACTGTATTTAGAAGAGTCACTCCTGCATGCAAGAATACAGAAGAGGAATTTATGTAATTTTTGTATTCACATATTCGCACTATTTTGCAAGTTAGATAAACTCTAGCCCTTAGTTTGCAGTCTGCAGTTTGAATCTTTAGTACAGAGAGAATCTAATTTCTGTCTACATTTAGGCTTCTTAGCTGTGAAAAAAAGCTGCGTGAAAAGCAACACAGAGATCAGTCAATACGTTTAAAAGCTTTCGATGTCCTCCCCCGTCCAAGCAAAGCAGGTCTAGAATTGGATGAATGTTAAAATAAAGAAGTTCTGTGCTGACGAGTAAATTTGGCACAGCCTGTAAATACTGGTGCTTCTTCTCAGAGTGATCAGTAAAGATTCAAGACACTTCAATGATATTTAAAGCCGTATCAAAAGATATTTTTGTGGTAGGATCCTGTACGCTGGCTGCTGGACGTGAAATGAAGTTACATCATTTTATACTTGTCTTTATTACAGAACAGGTTTTGATAACTGCAGCAAGCTTTTCATGAATACTACTATTGTAACTTATGACAACCTTATACACCTATATATTAAAATATCCTCTCGGTATTCCAGGATTCATTTTCTAGTGTGTTTCACATGGAATCTGAGGAATTAGAAGATTCAGCTGAAAATCTGAAGAGGTAAAACAATGAATTCAAACTTTTGTTCATCCCAGGAGAATGCTGAAGAAGCTACAGTTTCAATATTATTTTTTTCATAATAACAGACCTCATTTCCACTGAGTACCATGTATGACTGCTATTTTCTAGAGCAGGTTTTGCCCTGAAATGTACGTAGACAAACTCTATTGCTGTAAAAAGGTCACACTGAGCAGAACAGGAGTAGGGCCTGATCTCTTCACTTTGGCAGGTCTAAGTACGTAGTTATATCGCAAGGCTAAGCTACGGAAACGGACAAAATGTGAGAAGTAAAAAACTAAGTTGGTGGGCTGCTCTAAAACTGATCTGTGAGAAATCTGCAAAGTGACTATGTTGTAAAGTAGACGTATCCACATTAGTAGATACTAATCCTATTTATGATTTTAAACAATTATTTTAATCATTCCTGTTATTTCATAGATAGGGAAGCTGACTCGAACATGACTGACCAAATCAAGAATAAATTCCTAAAGTTCTAACTTTCATTCATCTTTGAGAAACCATTAAGAAGTTCAGCTGGGAGGAAGGGAAAGATGTAGAAATTGTTGAACTGAAATACCCAGATTAAATAGTTTCCAAATTTAGTCAGAACCTCTGTACTGAAGTTTGAAAACTACTACCTCCATTACCTTTCTCTGGCATCAAACAGTTGTTTCAAATAAGGTCAAAAAGAGTGAGACGGTCATATATAAAATGCAGTACTACAGATAGAGTGTGCAGAGAGAAAATGGAGATTTCTGTACCCCTTTGATCTCTCTCGCAGTGAACATTTAGCATACTAAAATTAATTCCATATATTAGAAAATTATGTCCAAAGTATGTGGCTTGAGCAACTAAAAACTGTTGAGCTGTATTACAATTTTAGACGATGTACAACCAGAAAGTCCAGAGGTACAATGGGCTAGTAAGATCACAGGGTGAAAAAGAAAGTTCCTGTTTACTTCCTCTTCTACACTATGGGAATGGTAAAGAGAATTTACCCTTCCTGGTAATTATCCCTTCCATGGTTACTAGTTAATGGACTCAAAATGTAATTTACTGCTTGCATGGGCCATCAGTAAATTATTTCTCATAACTGATAGGACGGGAATCTTTAGAGGCTTAATTGCCTATCGGAATCTTGTTCATGAGACAGCACAATTATATGCCAAGGACTGTACCACGAGTCAACCACTGGAGTCAGAACCTCTGCTGTGCTTGAAGAATACGATTTTGGGCAATAGCAGAAATGCAATGACCTGGATTAGATGGGAAGTATTACTGTACATAGCAAAATTTCAGGCTTGTTTTGTAATCAAGGACCCTGAATCAAACCCCAAATCAGACTGGTTTTCAGAATTGTGGGGCATTCCGTTCTATAACCTCGTTTGTGAAATAATGAAAGAATAATTCCCTTCCTCCAGCACTGTGAACGTTCTTACACCAGAAGGATAACTAAAGTCAAGTCAAATGTCAGAGGGAAACTACAGGAACTTGATGGGAATAGGTTTATTATTAGGACATACGTCCTCCTCCAAAGCAGGCAAAGGGTCCAAGAGAATTGAAATGCCTTAATTAAATACATCGTGGCTAAAAAACTAGGAGATGATTGAGTCTGTAAAGATATTTTTTGTTCTGATTTGGAATAAACAGTTCTATTTCAGTAGCCAAATCCCCACGCAACTGATTGTGATTTGAAATGAACTTAAAAGCAGAAAATTCACAAATGTTACCGGCTGCACTCCATTTAAAGAATATGTGATTTTCATCCAGTATTGATTTTTCAAGTGTCGGATTTGTGAACGGAGGTTGTTTTCAAAAAGTTCTGTTTATTTGAATATAAACCCAGTTGTTCAGTCTTAATCCTTCATCTGCATAAACTGTCCCGATTTGTTTATTTCTTAAGTTTGGTGTTCAGTGTTACCATTGCTGAATATTAAAGAAATGTTGGAACATAGAAAGCAACCCACTCTGCAGTTTTGTGATGACAGCTGGATTAGGATACAGGATTTGAACTCAACTCCATTATATATCTGTTGGTTATTTCCTTTCCTCATACAGGAAAGATACTACAGTTACCTGCTTTGCATAATGAAACGATCCATTTCATACTATAATAATAATAATAATAATAATAATAATAATAATAATAACGTTGTATCCTTCAGGGACTGTGATACAAACAAAATCAATTATATGTATGCTCAGTACGTCAAGAACACAATGGAGCCTCTCAACATCCCAGATGTCTGCAAAGACAGAAGATTTCCCTGGACAGTAAGTAAAATAAGTTCAGCTTTGAAATTCAGAAATGGAAAATGTTTTTCTGTTTACCTTTCAAATGTTTTTTGTTCTCCCCTTATAATTTCTATTAATTTTAACGGCCACAGTTAGAATTACACAAACACAAAGGAAGGTACGTTTGCTTGATAAAATTCATTATCAGTGAAGAAATGGTAGAATACTCACACAGTGAGACAGGTGGAGAGCGGAGGGATTTATCCCTACAGGCATTATTAAAAAAGTCCAACATTAATTTGTCAACAAACAGACAGTGTGATGTGGAGAGCGTGCAATATGTTGTAGAAAATATTTCAGTGAAGAACAGCTGGAGGTTTTCACAGTAATCCTTGGTAGTTTACCGTGAGTGTTGGGAGGCTCCCCGGAGTTCCTTCCCTTTTATCCTCTCCTTTCCCTTCTTGTTCTGGCAAAGATTAATGCAGCAAGTTCTTTGCTGTTTTGGAGAAGGAACAACTTCACTTTTCTTCAGGAGCTTTTGCTTCCCACGTCATCAAGTGTGAGCTTGTGGTATAGAGTTTTAATAGTAATAATAGTAACTTTAATAGTAGTTACTATTAGTTTAGTTTATTAATTTACTAATTAGTAGTTTAATTAGTAAATTTAATAGTAATAACTAGAGAGTTATTAGTGGGTCATAAGAGGGAGAGGAGTTATTATGATCAGCAGATAGCTTTTTACCAAACTCTTTGTTCTGAGGTACAAAAAGGTCAGAAAACACAGTGCTCAATGTGATTGTCCCGGTAAGCGGAAAGAAGGAGCAGGCTCATGGTGGGCAGCTGTGTTGCTTCCCTTTTTCTCTGTGCAAGGTTTCATGGATGTTGTGGAGTAGGTTTCGATGAAGGATTGAGCAAGACAGGAATTGAGTGCTCGCCACTTTGCAGTAGAGGGCCCAAAGCTACCTGAACCGCAAGAGTGGAAGTAAAACCAGAATCGGACAGATATACTGTATTAGATCAATGAAGAAAGAAGTGATTATTTCGAAGACATTTTAAAATGAATACCTCGAGAGTCATCCAAACAACTGTTTGTCTGAATCAGGCCTTTCATTTTGTCAGTAGGGTTAGAGTTCTTTTGCATTTTTCCCTGGAATTGAGATGACATACCGTATGCATATAAAAGAAACTCATAAAAAGAAAATAATATTACCGCTAGAAGGAATTTTGGATAATTTTTTTCAACACACAGTGGCTGCATCTCCACCACTGTGTAGGAGCAGTCTCAAGGCAGGGCTGTAGGCTCAACGTTTTGAAATCTGATGAACCCTGGCATGAGGGAAATCCCAGGTGTATCTAGTGCCCTAGAAACCCTGGCTTTTCTCTTTCTTTGGAGGACATTCAATAGCGTGCTTACTCATCTTACGAAAATAACGAATATGCTTTCTAAATGCTTTGGTGGCCTCAACCAGTGACATGACGCAGAACAACAGCTTGGGTTTATTTGTGGAAGAGCCATGCTGTTGCCTGAGTCAGGTACAAGCCACTTACAAGGACAGTACAGCAGCCAAATGCTAAGCTTCAGTAGTCATGTGTACGTGTTCTTCCCTGAACCAACAAAGTTAGTGCCACGGAGACAAAGTTCAAGTATCTACAAGACTATGTAAAGGTATTGAAGCCTGTTTTTGCTTAATCGCCTTCCTGTTTATTCATACCGAGTCAGTCATTTTTATTAAGCACTATAGTCTTATCTCCAGTGCAGTCCAATTTGACTTTCAACGCGTCTGAACTTTACCATGAAACAGCAGGTTCTTCTCAGGGCAGCCATAAACCAATTTTCACACAAGCTTGAGTTGTGTTTCTCAGCAGCCCTTGCTGGAGAGGTCTAGGGAGAGATGCTGATTCTTATATCCTTTTTTACAGCTGATTTCACAGGTACGTCGCAGTTCAGAAAACAGCAAATCCTACTTTGAGTTATTCCATATACCCTCTTGATAACGGGCTACCGTTAAGTAGTAGTACTTAAGTTCCTGCAGTCATATGAAGTATCTGGCATGATGTAATCCTTTAATGATTTCTTTAAAGAATCACATTTCCTATTGCCACTTGTAAGCATTACAGTGTTTGTGCATTTGCCTGCAAAGAAACTGTCTACAATCCTTGCATAGCACCAGGGAGCAGAGCAACAAGTTTTTACTTTACAACAAAGTAACCTTTTGGTCCGAAATATTAGTATGTACCCATTTTTTTGTCACGTACAATTAGAGATTGGACCAAATGTACTTCTCATCAACTGCCACGTTATTCAGGAGCAGCCAGAGCAGAACGACATCCTTTTCTCACCAAGTATTTGAAAAAGATGCTTCGTCTTTTTGTTCCATCCTTCTACCCTTTCACCCCCCAAATAAATTCAGTTTCCTTCTCTTGGAACATGAGACATGATAAAAGGTCTTTGGAAGACTGCAGAATGTTGACCTAGTTGGTGGTAGTTTTCCTACCTGTTTTTCTTTGGATCAGAATTTGATCTCCACTAAGCCCCCTTTCATTGAGTCGGTGGATTAATCAAGGCATCTCAAACAAACCAGAAGAGTTTATGATAATTTTAGTGCTACAAAATGCACAGTTAGCTTAATGTCATGTAGTTACTTCTATTTTCTGACATCTGTCCCTTACATTGCAATACTGCAACTGAGGTGATATGCTGGAAAGGGGAGAGGTCAGTTCCTTTTACAGCTCATCACCTGATGAGAGTAAGAAGGTGTCCTAAAGCCCATCTGATCTCTTTTTCATCTGCACTGAGTGGAACACTTCGTCTTGGTGTGAACTGGTCATTTTCACGGGAGTGGTACCTTCTAATAAAAGAACCTGTTATAAAGTTAGCACAATTCCACAAGTCACTGTAAACTACTGAATGAAGATTATCATCATTACCTGTATTATTATTCACCAAAGTTTGTATCAGATGCAGTGTTTATTAAACTGTCCAGACAAAGGTGTGGAAACTCTTTGAAGACGTGGTTGCTTGTTGAAGGAGTATATAAACCAAGAAGGGTTGTAGACCCCAGCTCTACAGCTTTTTCAATTCAGCCACTTGAACATTAGTCTTCAAAATTGTAACTGTATTTTTTTGGTTTTTTTTAACAGAATGACAATGCAGAAAATGTAAATCAACACATAAAGAGTTTGCTGTGTACACCGATAAAAAATGGGAAAAAGAATAAAGTGATAGGTAGGTATCTTTACAAAAATATTTTTATACATTTCATAGAAATATGTCTGTGCTCCACAGTAGAATCTCAGCAACATGAAATCTCAACCCAGGAGAGAAGATCCTTAATAATCATGTTTTCAACTAATAAGTCCACAGCAACCTTGACTGTAAATTGCTTACCTAAGAAGCTACCAAGTATCTAAAATACTCTTGGGATACTTCACCATTTATATAGCTGCTTTGCATTCAAAGTTTTTCTGTAAGTAAACTTATTTTCATTGCTTCCTGTTTGGAGAGTCAGTTACCGCTCTTGCTTGTGTTGATCTTTTACAAGGCAGTGAAGGGAAAAGAAGATGTAAATCAGTAAATAAGCTCTTCAGGCCTGAGCTGTCTCTCGTGCTGGGCTTTTAGGGGCAGTGGCAGCACGTGGAAAGACAAGCTGAACTGCACACACATCGACAGCTTCCTCAAGTGAGACTCAGGTAGGGGAAGGTTCATACGTCGGAAGGCTAGCTGCTGTGCAATTTTGGTGCTACGAAATGCCCTTTGGAGGTGCCTGCTTCTACC
This sequence comes from Rissa tridactyla, assembly GCF_028500815.1. Lineage (NCBI taxonomy): Eukaryota > Metazoa > Chordata > Aves > Charadriiformes > Laridae > Rissa > Rissa tridactyla. Next base: position 80,228,671 of record NC_071470.1, on the reverse strand, counting down.
CATGGATCACACAGGGAGCCTACAGTCCTATCTCTAGGTGTCTAAAGCTACCCGGCGTAAATATCTGCAGCACCTCCTTCGCTTTTTCTGGAACTAGTTTTCTGTTATTTAAGAACGGCCGTAGTACCACTGGTTTCCCGGGGTAACGTTTTCAGAAGTAATTTGACATCACTTAGGTCCACGCAGGCCTAGATGCTTATGGAAACTTAGAAGCCTAGTTATCTCTAGTTGCCTAAATACTTAGGTCGTCTGGATCCTCAAAAATGAGTTTACATCTAAATAGTTTGGAGGATCTGGTCAGGGAATAAGCTTTAATGAGCTTTAAGTCTTTCAGTGAGTTTCAGATTCACTTTAAGTACTACAAAGTATATTTACTGAAGTTCTCTCATTTTTTAAGAGACATTTATGCGTACCAATATGCTGTGTCTTTTAAGAATTCATTTGCTTTTGTGGCTCATTCACTGTTGGGTCTTAATCTTGTGTTCATTACGTCACAGTTGCTATGGAAATAATTATGTCATAAACAGTACTAAACAGAGATCTGAAAGTGAGTTTTATGAGATTTTCCTATAGAGTTTTATAAGTCAGCTTCTTTTTCCCAGGGAAAGTTAATCTTGTTCTTAGAGAATCCTTATTTGCTGGGATTGTTTATTTTTACTATCATTCAAGTATCTAGTCATCTCGTTCCATTCAGGGTCGGAATACTGTTTGCAATATTCAGATACCACAAACCCTGCCACAATAGTTTACAGCTACTGTTAAGATATTCTTATTGATCTCTTTAGATCTGATACTAAAATTAGTTCCTCAAAGAGAATGTAACTTGGAAACAGGACGGTCTAACTTTGTCACCAGACATTAAAACTTCTACATGCAAGGCCAGTGTTCTTCTAAAAACACAGTTTGCATGTGTGTGCTACCTGCTGTGACAGGGAAGATACACACTTGCTCCCTCAAAGACTTTTTTTTCTTTTAATTAAAAGCCTCAAGGGGCTTTTTTAGTCTGTAAATATGGAGTATTAAAATGCTGGAATTACTTTCACATAAAAATTACCAGCACCGACAAGACTTTACAGTAGCTGATGATTATGTTCACTGTTGGTACTGCTGTAAAATAGTATTCATTATCATTTCTTCCCTACCCATACGCGGAGAGCAAACCCGGCCTCCCTGACCTAACAGTGGCGAAGTGTAAGACATTCACATTCTGTTCATACATCCTGTGTAAATGAGGAGTAGCTCCACTGACGCAAGAAAACCTAAAAATTGTGGAGACTGTTCTGGAAACACCGTGCTAAATAGTTATCTTCTCTTTTGCTGGTTAAATACATATTTAATATTTTATTCCTTCTGCTGCAAAATGTTCTTCACAAAATAACGTAGAGTACACAAACTGGTATGCAATAGCAATTTATAGAAAATGAAGACTTTTTCATTTAGTAATTTTTTCCAGAATTTTTAACTCGCAACTATTATTTTCACTGGGCTAATTATTTGCAGTTGGCCAGGAAAATGCTAGCTTTCGTGCTCAAAACTGTTAGTGCTCACACCCATGAGAGTGAGAAAACATTTGGAACTCACTTAAGTCAGTTAGCGCCCCCAAAGCACTTTTGGCCAAAGACAACATGTACTTAAAATGCAGCTGCTTTAATTAATATTCTGATTTCTTAGCAGAAACTGCCATCCACTAGGTAAAACTGAAGGGAGATATACGTGTGAATTTCCCTCTGCTTAAAAAGGTGTCAGGGGTTTAAGCTGCAGCAAGGTTTGGTAGAAGTTACCTGTCAGACCTTTCAATGGCACCTGCACAGAACAGTACAGAAACTCCTGTATCAACAAGTTTGAACCTAACGAGCTGAATTCAGTAAGATGCTTTTCAATGAGTTCGGTCGTCTTTGGAGCAGGCTGTAATTCAATCACATCCTCATCGAATCAGTGAGTACACTTAAGATTTGAGCCTCAAGTCGGGTATTCTCTGTTTAGTTCATTTATTTTAAAATATTTCCAGTACTGACTCAAATAAGGAAGTGAAAACTCTGTATACCGCTGTTCTGACTTTCATAAATGTTCTTTTGGCACCGTTACAAAAATTTAATTAGCCTCCAAAGGACAAATTGTCTTTAGGGATTAAATCAATCTAGAATACCACTAATAATAAAAGCTAGATGAAAATGACCCTAGAATTTCACAAGATGCTCGAGTCTGTAAAGCCCTAAATTTTTGTTTTACAAATCCTAATAAATACTTTTGAGTCTACTAAGTAATATGTAATGTTTTAGCTTTTGTTCTGTAATACAGTGAAATTAATCTAAAAAACTTAAGGGAAAATCCTACAGCACTCCTGCGTGTCACTTACACCTACGTTGGTGGTTTATACTATAGGCCAAACTGTCCTAGACCTCATTTTTCTCTTGATGTTCCATACAATAGGTGATATGTTGGCAGTTCTCTGTATTACTTCTTTTAATTTCCGTGTCCTGGCATAGGGGTTTGCCAGCTTGTGAATAAGATGGAAGAAAACTCGGGGAAAATCAAGGCTTTCAACAGAAATGATGAACAGTTCCTGGAAGCATTTGTCATCTTTTGTGGCTTGGGGATCCAGAATACACAGATGTATGAAGCTGTTGAAAGAGCCATGGCCAAACAGATGGTGACGTTAGAGGTGAGCTCAAAATCTACGTGGTCCTTAATTAGCCCAAAACAGATCCTAATCTCCTCCAGACCCTGTCTGTTCTACACCTAAGTGCAGCGACTCACACGGATACTGAACAGAAATTGTTCTCTCCCAGGAGAACAGCATTTGGTCTGTTGAGTTGCATAGGAATTTTTCTGCTTGTTTACGTATCTGCCAGCAGACTATTTTATTTAGTACTGTCTTTTAACTTTACTCATGAGATTTACTGGTGAGCTGAGTGCATCTTTTCCTCTACATGAGGCTACACATTGGCCACACAACGGGTTTGTTCTGTTGTGCAGGAAGAGGGAATGGTTTGGGGGATTTGGGGCTTCCTTTTCTTGTCTGAGGTTTTCTGCGATGATTTGGCTCAGTCCTTTAGACAAACCGGTTTGTGGAGTAAGAGCCGCATTATTGTACGTTTTCAGCAATTTCCCCAGACTCCATCAAACCGTATCAAGAAGAATGTCATCTGGTCTCAGCCTTTAAATTGGTTACTTTTACGTTTAATAGCTAAAGAGGGCTTTCGTCTGAGAAGCTGAATTACTCAGAGGTGATAAGTTGAAGCTGAAAGTGAAAAATTTGTAGACTTTGGATGTCCTAACATTCATTATGTAAACAGAATGTTTGCAGAATTCCTAAAAAGGGGATTATGTACCCTGTAGCCTCTAAAAGAAACGCTACAACTCTCAAATAAACCTGTATTAAGTCATGTTAAATAAAAAGGCGGTAAAATTATTGTCAAAATAATTTCAGTGCTTTTAAAAAGAGCTGTTTGTTTATACAGCAAATTGTCAATTCTCTTTATAGATACTATAACTTTATAGACACTATAGGAAGTCCAGAAGGATTATAAATTAGTATATAAGCTGGCTTCGCTACAAAAAAAGTCAGTCTCTAGTTGCTAAAAAAACTCCGTAACATTTTCATGTCCTGTGTTCTCAACAGCTAAAAAAATGAGTTCATTTTGTTAATTCCAAACAAACATATTGTCTTTCAGACTTTTTTTGCCAAGTTTCAGTTAGGGCAAAGCTTTCTTTTATGTCTGAATAAACTCCTGAAAGGATTATTATGGCAACAATGTCAGGCTCATAATTATAGCTGTTTCGTGTATTATTTGTCTTTGAAAGTGGGGCATGAAAACTTTCCAAAGAGAAAATCAGAATTCTTTGCTCTTTTATAGAAACTATTTACATTTTCTCGGCCTAATTATCTCAAGAAGATTCTGTGCTGTGGGAGATTTGTGAAAGGTACAGATATCTCCCCGTATGCTTTCAGAGAGCTCCCTTAAAACCAGCGTGGGCCCTGCACGGACACTGTATTTCATCAGCAAATGCAATGCAATGCAGTGCCGCTGCAAGCTGAAAATTCTGCTTTAGGAAAAATACTTTTTTTTTTATCCCATTGCTCTTTTGCTTGTACTAAAGGCTGCTTTTCTCTTTCTGTAGGTTCTCTCATACCATGCTTCTGCTGCTGAGGAGGAAACGAGGGAGCTGCAGGTAACAGCGGTAATTGAATTTTTTACTATTACTTTAGAAATAATCCATTAATACAACAACAAAGGGCAATTCTTTATACAGATGCGATCCCTAAACATGCAGAAACGCATCTTCCAGAAATAAAAATTATAGTGAAGCTTCAACGGATCAGTTCCTGAGTTGAATCAATACATCACATAGAAGGGAAACGTTACAATGCCTGCAATGAGAGACGCAGGCTGGCCAGAGCGCTGCAATTACAGGAGAACCTTTCTCGTGCGTTTAAGTGACAGTAATAGCTGATGCAACGTTACTATCAACTCACACTGATTAAGTATTTCAGAAGCAAAATGTTGAGAACTCTTCTTTCTGCAGCTAAGTCTGAATGTTGTATATTTTATACTTTTGGTACCTTTCAAGCATCCCAAGATTGGGTGCAGCTTTACCGCCTTACACACAAATTCTGTATTTGTTAATGCACCAATTTTTTTTTTTATTTTTACGGTTATTTTTCTTTGCAGTGACCTCATGTTTAATTGTGTGGTTAGAAACCACTGCCTCAGGAATAGTGACAGCTATGATTTCAAGTGTCGTTCAAAGCACAGCCTGTGCTTAGTCTCTGCAGTCCTCTCGGTTCTGGGGAAATAGCATCACCTCTGCTGTACGAAAAAAAATGGGAGGGATGGAGGGATGGAGAGGAAGGAGACATAGAGGACCACAAGTTGGGTAGTACGGGACTGGTCTGGAAAAGCAAGGTGCCACAGAACAAGGCACAAGAACATGTTCACAGGTGAAATAGCATATGAATCCAAACCGTGGTAGATGAAGTTACTGGTATGAGAAATGTGTAAGAACGTTGAATTCTTTTTCCTGTGTAAATCCTATTTTTCATAATCTTTCATGACTTCCCAGTTCTGACACACAGGAAAGATAACAGCAAACTTATATGGAACAGAGATTGGTAGACATAATTATGGAGAGAGCTGACTTGCATGCTACATATAATAATACTGTAAAATACGACACATGCTTCCTTTTCAGTGTCTCAGCCTCTAGGACACAGTTCCTCACACTGGAGAAATGTTTTCCCCTAGAACTGCAACGAGGAAGATAAATGCATAGGTTCATTTCTTTAACTATTTAATTTTACCTGATTTTCTCTTAAACCACATTCTCGTTGAGGTGAAACAACTGTAAAGAAGTAGCGCTGAGAATTACACCTTTTATTTTACTGAAAAAACTAATACTAATTCTTGTTCTATAGCGTAAGACTTACCATTTATTTTGTTAGCAACCTTAACATTTGTGTTTTGAAGGGCAACTAGTACCTATACTTTGAATTTTGTAACTAGAAAAAGTAGAAATGTAATACACAGAGTTGTAATACACGTAATACATGGGAGATATTACTGATAAGAAAAGTTACAGATTTTAAAAAAGTGTAGAGTTGGGGGGTTTCGTCTACTTCAAAATTTCAAATTTCACATTGAACATTTATGATTGTACTCAAATTCCATCAAAAAGATTGTCCCAAGGTTTATAAGATAATCGATCACAGGTGAACCCTAATTTTTCAGGTTTCTAGCCCTGAGAAAGCTCTGCCTGTGGACATATTCTGACTACCATAGCGCTGAATGCGGATTCTGTTAGGAATTCTGTCCTACTGACATCTCTTTCCTCACCATTTTTAGAAAAATGTCGACAGTGACAGATTTTGATGTCTGCACGTCCATAAAAACAAACATGTAACTCCACTGCCTTATTTTCTCAGTCTCCCAAGTTCATACATACTCTTGGTTACAATTTGCCTTAGGTGATTTAAATAACAGAGTGACCGGGTAATCCTTTCCTTATACTCTTGACCTATGGAAAAGCGTGTGTTAAATCTAAGCAAATACGGTAATGTTAAACAAGAAAGGCTAAGGAAAGATAAATGAGAAGCAATCATCGGGTTTCCGTATAACGTGAAGGTAAAATTTAGTATCTCACTACTTCTCTATTGAAAAAGCAGATGTTTATGTTACGCTTTCTCTTTCCTAGTACTAAGTTGTGTTCTTTTATTCTTCTCTAGGCTGCTGTAGTACCATCGGCACAATCTCTCAACCTGACTGACTTCAACTTCAGTGATTTTGAGCTATCAGATTTTGAAACAACACTGTGTACAATTCGAATGTTCACAGACCTCAACCTGGTGCAAAATTTCCAAATGAAACATGAGGTATGAACGCTGTCAAATGCTGCTTCACATGAAGAGACAATGTCGTTATTAGAAAATCAGGAGAACAGTGAAACAAGCCTGCAGTAAATCTAATTGGGAATCTGTACTCAAGACTAGTTAGCAAACTAGGAAGGTATATAAAGTGGGCAGTAGAGGGGCTTGTCCTCAGTTTGGTTCTACTGAATGCTTAATAATTTGGTTAATGCGCTTTTAGAAAACTTGGGGAGTGGAAGTAGAGGACTTGGTTAAAATTCAAATGAGTTTGAAAACGCATAGCAGCATTTCAAACCCAGCAAGAATAAATATACGACGACTAACAAAACCAGTCAAATGCATAAATTAAAAATGGTAAGCAAAAGAACAGCTAGTGGTAAAAGGAAAAACATTTCTCAACTACTAGTATCAGAAATGGTATAAAAGTCAATAATGTGCCATAGTAGCAAAAAGGGGCAAATTTCATTCTTTACTGACAGAGTGGTATGTAAGGCCCGTGGAGTAATTATATTGTAGCTCATATTTGAAGAGATAAACAGAGATACAAATTAATTTTAAAAAATAACACTTTAGAAGATTGAGCAAAGTTTGACTGAATTAAGCTGCTTTTCTCCAGAAAACAGAATATTGAGAAGGGAGATTATAGCAAGTTTTCAGTAAGTGCAAGACTGTTATAAAGAGGACAGTAATATTGTTCTCTAAGTCCATATAAGGTAGTAAAAGTAATTAGCTTAGTCTCTCCCCTACAAACGATTAGATTAGAGATTAGGGGGAACTTTATAGTTATGGAGATAGTAAAGACTGAAACAGATTATTTGTGTGGGCTGTGGAAATTTCCCTGAAGGTTTTTACGAATAGATCTAGTTGTAGATACGCATCTGTCAGCGGCGAGCTAGACGGGTCTTTGCTCCTGGCCCTGGAGGTAGAGCACATAATCTCTTAGGCCTCGTCCAGATAATACACACGATCTCTGTATGTAAAAACCTTAATTTCTAAATACTTCATAAGCAAACAAATTAGTAAAAGAAAACAGGTATTTATTTTCTAGATCACCAGTTTAAATACCAATTTAGATCAGTAGCGTTTAAGGGCTGAAAGGAGTATTGTATTATTTAGTCTGATCTCTTGATTATCCCAGTAATTAGTTTCACCTTTGTAGTAAGGCCAAGAACTTGTACTTCCTTACGGGATACGTCCCAACAGAAGAGAGGGAGTCAGGTAGCCCAGTAATGAGTGGGCTTCTAGTTCCTGGTGGGGCAATTGTAATTAATTAGCAAAACCAAAATAATGCCAGGACAACAGACACATAATTCTGAACAGAAGTAAGAGAACACATCTGAAGAAGACACATCTGAATAGAAGTAAGAGAACACTGACAGCTTTGAAGCTACACTTTAAACTTTCCATACTAGAGCTAAAGAAAAATGGCAGTCGTCTAGCGCTCCTTTTTTAGCAGTGGAAAGGCAGCGAATACTGCTGCTTTTGTCTGTGTGGAATCGTTTACGTGGGTGAATGATAGTGGATTTTCATGTCTGTCAGTACAACGTCTTTCACTAGGAACACTAAAGCTTTTGTTGAACAACCCAAGGCCTAGCTGCTCATCCAGCATTTAACACGGAGCAATATGCTGTATCCATTTAAACCAAGGCACCTGTTCTAGTACACGTCAAATTATTATCTGACCTTCATGCCTTTGACTTTGTTAGAAGTGAAGTATAACCACAACTTGCAATACTCTTGTGTAAAACATCCAGGACATACTCTCTTCAAGCATAAAAAAAACCTACCCAGCAATATAGTAATCGCTGTCTTTCCAAAGTCCAAGTCTGCTTGTTTTTTGACAAGCTGATATGAGGGAAAAGCCACACATTCATTATCAAAACAGCTCTTAAGAGAACTCTGTAATTAAAAAAATAATTTTTCTGTATCAAATACGTCATTAGGAACAAGGATGGTTTTCTCCCGGTTAGCTCAACATAACTCAGATCCTGAATTAACGGCAGTGCCTTGGACACTAACATTTAGCCATTAGTACTAAAAGCCCAAACCCACAAGTATTACGTACTCAATGACTGAACTAGTGGCTGTAAGCATATTCTTATCTGTGTTCACAGTTAGAAGTATGTTTGTTATATTTCAACTGCAGTGACTTAAAAGGAGATTTTTTTCTGTAGGAGAGACAGTTTTCAAGCGGGATTACAGAAGATTTGTTTTCATAAAAAGAATAGGCTTCTCATAAATTTACAATTAACTATGTGATGCTGTTTCTTAAAGGTTCTCTGCAGATGGATTTTAAGCGTAAAGAAAAACTACCGGAAAAATGTTGCTTATCACAATTGGAGACATGCCTTTAATACAGCTCAGTGCATGTTTGCTGCTTTAAAATCTGGTAAAATTCAGGTACATTTTGTTGTTTCTACATTAAGAATCTTCTGGCTAAACAAATTCTATAATGATGCGTAATTCTCGTTGTCGTGTCAGTAAGGTGTTCGTCATTCCATGGTATTGCTAGTGAAATCAAAATATTTCTGCTGAAGACTTCTGGCTTTAAGGGCTTGGTTTGTGAAATTCTTGTCATGTTGTTACGTACCCAGTTTCAGTTGAATCCTCTGGAAATGATCAGGTGGAAGTTCCCAATGGGAATATCTGAATTGAGGCATGTATATGATTATGTCCTTTTTTAAAGTTAATGCCTATGCTACAAGCAAGTCAAAAAGGTGGAGAAGAAAAGGACTGACCCTATTTCAGGATGTTTTCTTATAATATTCAACAGGAAAATTTTTAAGTTCAGACACAGAGTTGAGTGCAGCTTTAGACAAACAACAGAACAGTTTTTGGAAATAAGGATTTAAATGCTTTTGAACAATGTTTCAACCTTCCACTTAAAAGACAGATAATAATTTAAAAAACAGCCTAATCATTCTTTATTACAAATACTGAAGGGCTAGATGATCCCCAAAATAAGAAATATTGATTCAAGATTTTTCCAGAATATGTTTTTAGGTTTCGTTTTTATATTCTTGAAGAAAACAAAACGTTTCTGTTCATCCTGAATTAATGTGTTTCTTCAGTTTGCTTACAGACAATTGTTATTAGTTGGTTTATACTATTTTACAGTAAACACCTCCGAGAAAATAAATAAATCCTATTTGTAGACCAAAACCCAATACCAATAACGAAAAGGCATTCCCTTCTTCTACAAACTTTGTCTCGCTAAAAAAAAAAAAAAAGACAAAAGGTGCTGGAAGAGACAAAGGCAAGGGCTTTTGTATTCCTTCTACACTGAAATGGACGTGCTAGTTCTGCTCGGTGTGCGGTCTAGCAATCTCTGATGATCCTGATAGCTCGCTTGCTATTTTTGGAATCCTGTCAGTCTCCACTGCAATTTCCATAAATTGTTTTCTTTCTGACTACATTGGATTAATTCCACTCTGATTTTCATGTCCTAGATTCTGGAGTCAGAACAGCATTGAACATAAGTCTCTCAATTTTCTCTAGTTTGAGGGGAAACGCAAGGATTGCGGGGCACATCTTGTTAGGAGAAACATAAAATCGGTCATTTCCAAACTGATTTGTCTTTTGACAAGACTAAGGACAAGTTCCATTATCTAGAAAGCAAATGCAAATCTACACAAGCTGTAACTGCTTCAAGAAAAATTGGATTTGATTGTACAGAGGGTACAGCCCCACAGTGGCAGTGCTGTCACCAGCTGTTCTTCAGATACCTGTCCTGACTGTTGTGCCTGCTATTCCTGTCCCATTACGAAACGCTGCATCAATACTGTAGCTTTGTCCAGACTCTCTTTCTCACTGGACAGATTTAAATAATTTTCTATCCAATTCTATTGAACACTATTAAAGATATGAAATAATCACAAAAGAGAAACTTGTAACCTCTCCGCTAATCTTTGTTGGAGGTCCAGAATAAACTCCTTAATAGTGAATCAGATATTGGTTAATTTTGTTTTCCGTGGGTTTTCAATGTCTGTTAATTTATTTGCCCAGTGATCACTGAAAAGCGTGGTACTTTTCCTTTTTTGATTATTCCAAGGATATTTGTATAATGAATTCTTATCCCCACTTAGGGAATGTAGCCTAAATCCCTTAAGGTAATAGAGGAATTGAGCTAAAAGCCATGGGGCCAGAATTTAAAAAAATTCCTCATGCCCTCTCTTCTCTGACAGGTGCCATTATGCAAGTTACTTCCTCTTCTTCTGTATCAGTTTTCTCATCAGTATACGTAGGGCTAGAGGATGGTCCCTACAAAACCTGCATTGACGCCCCTGGAGAATGATTATCGCTGTGCACCACAACTTGAGAGATAAGCCTTATTCTCAGCATGCCATTGTATGTCCTTGTCCTCCTGGGGCCAGAACTCTATCTGCTATGTGGGTGAAGACAAGACAGCAGATATAAAACACACCGTGCAAAATAAACGCTCATCACAAAGCTAACTCGCTTCTTGTATTACTCTTTCCATATAGAGCAAACTGACCGACTTAGAAACCCTGGCTTTGCTGATAGCAGCTCTGAGCCACGATTTGGATCACAGGGGAGTGAACAACTCTTACATACAAAGGTAAGTACGTCTGAGAGAAGTTAAACAAAAACAAATGAATATCAAAATCACAGAGCTAAATTAAGTACAACCTAATAGATTTGACGATGTGGAAAGGAGAAGGTTTTTACAAAGCACTAAGTGCGAGAACAGCCAGAAACATTCAAAAGTCCAAAGCAAAGATGCACCACCTCAGTTCTTGACTAACTACGAGGGCAGATGGAGTGAACTCTTTGTAGACTCTGCAGGGGCAGCGTCTTCCTGCTCCTGTTCCAGATGTCCCAGTGACAGCACAAGGTCCCAGCTTCTCAGGGACAGCGTGGAGGAAACGTGCAGCTCTTCAGATGGCTCCCTGCCCCGCCAGCTCTTCCCTGCCTAGTCTGGGCCAGCGCAGAGCTGAGATCTGCAGCCAGCTCATACAAAGGGCTGGCTCTACCATTTTTGACTCTGATTGTTTTACTCGGGATTTAGCCATGTTATTCCAGTATTCTAAGTTGATTTGGATAAGATACATATTTAAAATTACATTCAAAATGGAAGACTGTTTTGCATTGATTCTAGGTTATCCCTATTCTTCAATCAGTTCTGGAATTACAGAAAAACCTTTACGACACAAAACGTCAAAATATGTTTTAAAACCTTGAAACAAAGTATTTTTACTAAACAAAATATTTCGTTTTGAAGTTACCAAAATGAAGCATCTGAACTCTTCTAAAATCTTCTCCATATTTTAATTTTTAACTAAAAACACTTGGTTTTTTAGACTTTACTAATAGTTCCAGGTCTGCCCAAAATGTGTTTTTCAATGAATTTAGTATTCCCTTCAAATAACAGTATATGATTCTTTGATTAAATAAATAGCTTGACTTAAAACATGGCATAATGTGATTACTGTGAGACGGCAACGTGTCCTGATCTGACCAGAGATGGGGAAAAGATACCCAGAAACGTATACTTGTATCTTTTTATGGCAGAGCTGGAGAGTAGTTTTGCTTTCCTTTGGAAGAAGTGGTCTGCTCTTCTCACTGTGTGTAAAGTAAGATACTAGGGGAGGAAAAGTTTGTTTGAGGCAGAGAATACTGAAAAGAAGAAAATAAGTAAGCTGAGGCAGAATACATGTTCAGAATAACACTAAGACTGATCTGTAAGGAAAAAAAAAAAACAAACCAAACCGAAAAACAACCCCAAACCCCCGCAAAATTGAAAGAGTAACCTTTTCCTAAGTTCCCTAATAGGGGATTCCAGCAGTAACTGTAGCCTTGCAGTGATTGGAACCAGCTAGCTATTTTTTGCTTTATTTATTTAAAAATAAATTTCCTGGAAGACATCTGGAGATGCGTCATCTCCTCTCAAAAATGTCCTGGGAAAGTGTCATAGACAGCAAAATCTAACATTCGCACATGCTGTAAAGCAGAGATGATTACAGCTAAGTAATTCTTTTTCAATAGAAAGTTCCACAAATTTTGTTTTTAAATCCCTTATTTAAATCTCAATGAAAAGTTATTTTTTCCAGGAACAGATTCCTTTTGGTTTTTTCCTTGAAAGCAGGGAGAGTAGACAATTAGTATATGATTCTTTTCTCAAGCAACAGGGTTTCAAAATTGAAAATGTTTCTGGGAGCAGAAATCACAGGAAATGTTTACTGTTCAGAGGTCTTTTGGTAGATATGCAGGGGTTTTATTTTCTTTTTCTTCCAAACCCACGTGTAAGGTAGGCAAGCACAGAGCATGCAAAGTGCATAACCAAACCACTGTGTCCGGAAAGCAACGGTGTCCTTTGCCCCGGCGCGGTGGTTTAACAGAAATGCTGTGTACTACAGAAGTAGGACCTGAGTTTATTGCCAGCACTTCTGCCTTCCCAGACAGCCAGGGTCTGTAACCGCTGAGCGAGCTCCAGTTTGGTGCAGTACTTGGGAAGATAACCGAAGATATTTCTCACGTATTTCTCTCTTCAGTCAGGATGAGCTTTAGGGGACACAGTATGCATCCCATTTAACTCAATGGGAATTTCACCCAGCATGCGTTGGCACCATCCTACAATTTGCTTCCTTCCAGAAACGCACAGGCATATTTGCTCCATACTCCTTTGCAGTGGTCTCAGAGGAGGTGCTGGGCAGCCAGCCCATAATCCTCAGGGGCTTGCATCCTTTAATCTGCCTTTCCGCGTTTTTGTTTGTCTTTCCATCTTTCTCTCCGCATTTTTGTGCTTAAATCCCCGGAGTCTCCTCTTATGACTTTTACTGGAGCGTTTGTGTGCGCTCACTTACATAGGGACCCAATCCTACAACAACTAATTCATGCGAATGGTCCTTAACCATAGAAAAAGTCCCCTGGAACTATACGCTAAAAAAGAATTTCTTACATGATTAAACATTTGTAGGTCAGATTATAATTACAGTGATAGATTCAGGATCAACAGCAAAACAGACTTCCAAAAGAATCCCAACTGAGTTGAAGAGATGACATAAGCAACGTAGGACGAGGGGTTGAAAATGAAAATAGAGTAGCAAAAGCTAAGAACTGTATTATGCAATGAGGAACACGGGGAAACCAGAAATCCTCAGAGAGGATGACTTTCCGTATTTTGTCTAAAGCTACTCAAACAATAAATTCTATTTTCTAGATTAAGATAGCTTTAAATTCTGCATCCGCATAGTTGGTTTCATGTTGGTTTTTACTGCCTGTAGTACCACCGATATCTTGTTTCCCTTTTGGATTTTACCATGGGCAGTGGGTAGGTAACACTACCGCTGTAGTTTTGGTCATGAAGAGAGTGGTAATGAATTGAAGTACCAATACACTGGGAACACTGGGAAATTCCTTGATCAACCTTTTGGGCCCTGCACCACAGTCCACTGAGGTCACAGGAATTTGTCCATTGGTATCAGCGGGCTTGCGATTAGGTCTGCGTTATTACTTACAAGCTTAGTACTTGAGCTGACTAAATATGTCTGGCAGGTGTTTAAAATGTTACAAAACCCCAAACTATCAATTAAATTTCGCTTGTGAATGAACTCTTCCTGTTGCCTTTCCTTTTCATGCAAGAACTTTCAGTCTTTATAAAACCCTGGATTACGTTCTCACTGCTTGTGTGCAGCTGATCTCTACAGGTAACAGAAGGCAGAAAACTAAGAGTTGTCAGCGCTCTGACAAAGTAACAGCATTGTCTTTTTTCTCCGTACTCCCCCCATTGCATCCTTCCAACTGTATTCATTTTGTTTGGCCAGTTACACAGAAGGGGGAAGGGAACTGGTTAAGAACAACCACGGGTGGGTGGGGGTAAACTGACGATGAGAAGAGGACATTAAAAGGGAAGTTATTTTTGTGTTAGTAACGTTTAATTTGCTTTCTCCATCTGATGGGTCTTTTTACTCCTCAGAAGTGAACATCCACTGGCTCAACTGTATTGTCACTCAATCATGGAGCACCATCATTTTGATCAATGCCTTATGATCCTGAATAGTCCAGTGAGTGCCATATTTTCGTGTATGCTGAAGGAAACTATTCCCTATTTTACTTTTTATTTTTAGCTTTTGGATAGATTCCCACCCTTATACATTCCTAAGTGATCTTTATTCCTTTTTGGGTAAAGAAAGCAAATGCATCAGTTTTGAAATCACAGTTCCATTGCTGAATGCCACCAAAACTTTCCAAGTGTTGCCTGATAAGGGAAGCCTTGCTAATACCCTTTTGAGTACCTGCTTCCTTGGACCAAAGGAAACAAAAAGCTTCGTTGCCATTTTCATGACCTCTTATGAACCACCAAACAAACCCAAGTCCTTGCTCTCATTTTAAAAAACATTCGGGCCCTCCACGTACCCAAAGCAGTCCTGATGAGACCAAACCAAACACTGCTGATGTTGACATTCCAAAGCGAAGCCAAACCTAAGTTAAGTAAATATGCAAATAAAACTACATTCTTCTTGTTTGATATTATTAACTGATTCTAAGACCAGTTATTCAGCATGCACAATCATTTCAAAGCAGTATATTTTCACTGCTTATTTCATACCACAGGTATGGTACTTCTGGCATCCTTTGTATTGTAATGATTCTTTCCTATTCAGACAGGAAAATATGGAAAAAAGTGGAGGCAAGTTGCCATTTCACCAGCTCCATAGTGCTTTGGTTAACAGTGGGCTGCTGATCTTATATTTCTATGTAATAGCTTGTTATTTATGTTGCTTCAAAAAAGGAAAATATTTTATGTGAGGTGTACAGGCAGGTACTGGAATCTATTATAGTTCCTCTGCCTCAGGGAGAGGGGGAAGAGGAAGGAGAAATGCTATAATGCAGCGAGTGGCAAAATTAATTTTGATTAATGAAATGGACTTAAAGGCTTTGCTGTTGTTCCGCTTTCAGTTTCATTTTGTAATAGTTGATTATGATGCTGTTGCTGTGCGGCTTTCTGCCATTACTCAAGACGACTGGAATTTTTATTTTTAAATTGGGGAATCTGCAAAGGGAAGCAGGGCAAAAGGATGACATCAGATCTCAGCAAGCAACTCATAACGATTTAGTATCTAAGGGACATTTTGGCAAACTGGTGTGGTGGTGCCCGTTTTCCCGATAACACTGGTTTTGTTTTTTTGTAAAGGGAAACCAGATTCTCAGCAGCCTTTCCATCGAAGAATACAAGGCCACGCTGAAAATGATAAAACAAGCCATTCTTGCCACAGACCTAGCGCTATACATAAAGTAAGTCAGAGGCGAGTTTGGCTGGATGGTCATTGCTGGATGTTTGGATTGTGTCAGTATGCTACAGAATCTTTTGGTTTAACTTCTTTTAAAGGAGGAGAGGAGAATTTTTTGAACTTATAAGGAAGAAGCAATTTAATTGGGAAGATCCAACACAGAAGGAGCTATTTCTGTAAGTAAAAACAGAATGATTAAGAAGTCAGTTAATATTACGATGTACCCAATTTTCCATGCCACGTTGCTGCCAACTTCATTAAAACCCGCAGATCTGTGTGCTCTGGGGCTGTACAGACTGGCACTGGCGCATAGGTCACTGAATGACTCCCTGGGTCTGAACTACTAAGTCTGCAACCTGTGTGATAAACTTCGTTAAGTAGCACACGGAGTTACATGCGCATTTCTGCTCTGCCTAAAGATTGTAGGGTTCCCGTCTAGGTAGCATATCCTTTTGCTGTTGATGCTTTATACTCAAATATTGAATTGCTGAAACCAGTAAGTAACTAAAGATTCAGGACAGTCAGTTTGATTTGACGCTGATTCCTTACTGGCAGTGAAGAAAAAAGAAGATTAAGAATCAAGACGCGTATTGTAACGCACAGCTACAGAAAAGCAAGCTTACACAGGCTGTCTCAGAAAGGAAGGATGCCATATTTCAAATTCAGTGCCTTTAAAAAATAATCTAATTTAGTCGTGTTCTACGTCTATTCCTATTTCAGTCTTAGCCATCATACTGTGAATAAAGATGGCAGTCACTGCTAATATCATAAATAATTAAATCTGTTGTCTGTCCAGTAGCAAACGGAATGAAACAGTTCATTTGATGAGGCAGTCCAGATTTGCTCATTTCTGTGTGCTCATTTCACACAGGTGAAAGTCTACCACTTCATCAAGCCTTGGAGACCTTTATGACTTGACTTTAATTTCACCTGTTTTTCTGATCTTGATGTTCCTTGAAACGTTATATTCTATTTTACTAATCAGTTGACTTGATTGCTGCATACATCTTGCAATACAGCAATTCGTAGATTTCTTTCTGTTTTTTCCACAGAGCAATGCTGATGACTGCTTGCGATTTATCAGCCATAAGCAAACCATGGCCAGTTCAGCAACGGGTATACGCTTAATTTTAAGATTTGCTAAATACAAACTCCACGTAACAGCTTCTGCTTCCTCCATCGAGTCCTTATTGCAAAGGCAGTGGTGGAACGCAGAGCCTTAGGGTGCAGTTTTCAAGGTGCTGTATGTGGGTTGAAGACTTTCTTGAGTCTTTGTAGCAGTATCTCTGCATTTAGCTGTGTCACCATGTTAGCAGTAATCTGAAGGTAAATCAGGAATCTTGGTTCTTTCCAACATTTCTGTGTCACTACAAGCTAGTCAATTGATACAACACACTTTTTCTGTGTGTTGATCACTCCAACTGTTATCAGTGGTGACATGCCTATGTGCCATTTTATTCTTTGCTTTGTCAGAATAAATATCAGCACACACAGCTGTTTTGTTTGCGCACAGATGTGCTCAAGAAGAATTCTAAAAGCTATCTGTTAAGCTGGAGAGTCTCATTATGGGGGGTCCCAACTTGGTAAGTCCTAAGGAGAGATAGGAAACACAGGAAACAGTTTGGCTTGTAGGCAGCAAGCAAACTTTGAGAGCTCTCAATGTGTGAAATCTCTTACAGATTGCTGAGCTTGTAGCTACTGAGTTCTTTGATCAAGGAGATAAAGAGCGGAAGGAACTCAACATAGAACCAACAGTAAGTGGCAGAATCGCATTTTTCAAAATGGCTTCTACCAACAGCACTTCACATTCCTTTCCAAAGCCACAGTTTCTCCCAGTGACCAGAATATAGAACCAACTCCTTCCCTGTCTTCCTAGTAGTCGGTTTTGTTCTGCGGTTCCCAAACGCCGACAGTGTGTCATTATTTCTGAGCCAGAAGAACCAACAGCGTTATTTCTCTAAATCAGTATTACTAAATTTTCTAAGAAATACATTCCGAAATTGGTACCTATTTGCAACCTACCCACAAGCAGTGAGCTTGTCTATTCATTTAGCTATTTGGGCTCTGTCAGTCCAGAGACAATCTCCTAAAGCAAGTCATGGAGTCAAATTATCTGCATTGTAACACGCGTACTGATAACCTGCTGTGCTTTTTAAGGTGCTGCTTTTTAATTCCAGCCTGTCTTTTTGGTTTTTTCGTTCTTTTTTTTATTTAATGCATTTAAACACAGGGCTTGTTTACTTCTTACCTGCAGGATCTAATGAACAGAGAGAAGAAAAATAAAATCCCCAGCATGCAGGTTGGATTCATAGATGCTGTGTGCTTGCAGCTGTATGAGGTATGGTGCCTAAGAAAGAACTGCAAATATCTAAAACAAGAACTGCTCGCTGTAGCCTCTAAAAGATGCAGATTTAAAATGAGAATAATAATAAAATAAAAAACTAGTCCCTTAGTTACAAAAGATGGTTTCGGTTATATATTATATATGGTTCACTATTCAGTTGAAGAAATTATTATTTTCGTATTTATCATTAATGGTATGCTGGTTTAAAACCTAGTGGTAATTGCTGTGTTCTATGTACTTGGTGTTAGATCCTTGGGTTACATCCCAGATTCCAGCAGCTCCAGTGAACTGCTACGATCACCAGGGAAAGTCACAAAAAAATAACGCTTTGCTATCTAGGAATAGAAGGCTGTCCATACAGTGTATTGATAAAAAGTGTTGTTTAAGAGTTTTAAAGAAATCAGAATTCTTCATGCAAAAAGTGATATGCTACATACAGGAAAATTACCCAAGTTTAGCATCTCCCATCCCATTTTCTTCTTTCTCTTTCATCACACACAACAGCAGCGTATGAGAGAATTCACCGAAATGTTTCTCATCCTGGTCACAAACTGTATAACCAGATACTTGCTCGGATACAGTGTGAAACAAAACATAATGATTTCTGTTTTTTTTTAAACCAGTAAAGCACTAGAGTGAAAGCCTGTTCGTTGGGAGTGTAGCAAGTATTTTATAGGAACTGAGGTGAGAAAAAGAAAGGTGAGGAATAGATAGCCTAACTCTTCAGAATATTCCAGTGGGAGGAACAAAGTGCTTCCTCAAATTTGTCCCTCACAGATTTTTCACAGTAAACTTTTCTAATAGGAATCCACATCCACCAGTTGGAAGGAAACAAGGACGGAGGAAGGAGAGGGAGGTACTAGCTGTTGCCCCTGAAACTCACATGTTTCTGTGTTGCAGAAACAGTTTGTCAGGAAAATAAGGCAGCCTTTGCTGGGAAACCTCAGAAAACTTGTCTCTAATAGGAGGTAGGCCATGGAAAGAGGGCTGAGTATCCATGGAAATGCACAGACTATACAAACAGAAAATTCTCTGAACAGAACACCTGAGCAAGTTTGAATGCCCACAGCTCCAGAGACTGAACTTTTATAGCTTTTTCTTGTTAGGGAAAGGCTTTACCTTTCCATTTATGAAAAGACCAGAAAATCTTCCATTATTTACTTTGAAATCTTCACTGCAGCTTACACCAACAATTACCAAGTGACACTAATCCAAACTGTACCCAGCTCCTGTGTAGCTCCCGCAAGGAAATGAGGTGCGTGAGTAATTTTTAGCTGCTGTGCCCCTGCTTTGTACCTGCAGCTTTGTTATGCCACAGTGAATACAAAGCCATTCCTGGTTAGCAGCCAGAAGCACCTACAAATGTTTGGAGTCTTCTCCCTTCTCTTTAACTGGGGAAGAAAGGAGGAGATGCTACATCCACAGGAGGGGGTCTAAACAGCACCTTTTTGTTCAGAACATGTTGCCTCTTACAGCTTTCAGTGTCTCACTCTTACCTGTCGTTTTGTCTCAAAGTCTGACCTGAACTGAACAGCACGTAGCAGGCTGACAGTGTCTGGGACTTTAGACAGAGTATGCCAGCATGTGTCCTAACTTGACAGATAATTGAGAGTGACTTACCTGCAGGGGCAGAGAGCACTAAAGAGGATGGGGAGCCTATAAGGAAGTGACAAAACCCGGAACAGTACTGGTAAATATGGTCTGAGCTGACCCAGTGTGTGTTTATTTTGACTGGAGTACAAGTAGGGGATATTACCTGCTTACACAGATTTTTGTTTTCTTCAATGAGTAATAAATGGTAAAACATATAAACAAGTTCAATGTTACTTTGAAAACAAACCAGCACACGGTTCACTCTCCAACGTTCTAATGCTATAAAAGCAAGCGATAAACAGGGTTGTAATGACAGCCTTTTCACTGCTTTCTTAGCTTTCATCCAGTCAGCAGGAATTTGACACACAATGAAAACAGACAAGAGTTTCCAATACAGCACTGCAAGTATGTGACTTACCACGTTATTCGGAGTAGGTCAGATCCCAATGAACTAAAGTTTTGTGGCTTGTGTTAGCTAGGTAACCACTGAAGTTCAACTGAATGATCTACAAGTCTTCCCCTTAAGTTCAGAAATCTGAAAAAATAAGATAAATGTATTTCAGTCTCTTAATTTTTAATTGAAAAAGTACCATTTAGCAGTTTTAAATGCTTTTTAGATATATTCAGGTAAATAAAACAGGAAAACTGAAGAGATATCGGCAGCCCCATTCTTCTTACAGTGGTGTAAATCAAGAATAATTCAATTAAGTCTACTGGAACTAGTGAAGCTGCCTATAAAGCCAAAAGGAATGATGAAGATTTATACAAGCTGATAATTCAGTAGGGTCCCTATCTAAATTTACAGGAGAATTTAGAACATGGCTACCTTATGTTATTTGAATGAGACCTGAATTCCGTATGAAATTCTGACTGATTTTATGTTTTGTATAGTGACCAGCAGAGGGGACGGGATTCTTCTCTGTGTACTTTGCAGTCGGTCAGAGTAGTTACAGAATCAGTGGGCTCAAACACGCTTTCCTTCTTGTCCTGCACCGTCTGAACCATTAAACTCCCACCTTACACTTCTGAATAGCGTGACTTCATTCCACAAGCCAAGAGAAGCCTTTTTGCAAGTAAAGGCTGACTGTCATAGTGTGAGGATACATCTTCATCACTTCCATCAAGAAAGAAAAACATCCCAAACTGCCAAACTGCTTACAAATTGTTCTTCTATTTATTTTTCAATGCTATATTTAAATATCAGAACCCAGTTTTCCTTCACTCTGCTATAGTAAAACAGCCACATCATGAAAAACGCTTGATTGACCTCAGTCACAGTTATTCCTAACAGTATCAAATGTAATTTATCTGTCACGTATTAACTGTCTTGAATTCCAATATTTCTGGAAGAACACCTCTGAATCAGTTGACACCCCACCACTGCATATGGTCACACTGACTATACCTGCTCTGTGTCTGATTACCATTCCAAGGTCCTCCTTACGTCCAACCTTGCTGTACATTCAAAGGAGCTGGCATGCAAACAAAGTCCAAGCAGAGCACTTTACTAGGAACACTGGACAGGTCACTGGTGCGTAATCCAGCACATTGTCTGAGGTTCCTTCTCCACCTTTGTATCAAGTGCCGTACGGACACTGCCGCTCAGTCTAATCAGCACGAGCGCCAGGTAATTGTGTTTGTGTTTGATGTGCAGCAGGAAGCCTTCCTCGAAGTCCAAAATACAAGTCCAATTTCAATTATAGACAGATCTCATATTTCAATCGTTCTGGCCTCTCTTGCGGTCATCTTTAAGAACGCTTATTTCGTTGTTAAATGTAATCTGTTTTACATGTTCTTAATTTATTTCAGGCCCTAACGCATGTGTCAGAGGCCTGCTACCCTTTACTGGATGGCTGTAGAAAAAATAGGCAGAAATGGCAGTCCTTAGCTGAACAACAGGAGAAGAATCTGATTAATGGAGAAAGCAATCAAGCCAAACGGAACTGAGATGCTGATTTAACAACCGCAAGCTTAAGTTCACATAGAAGACATAGTAATAGGGGAGTACTGCATTTTGCTAAACACTGTATGAATTTGGCTTATGTTTTGCCACTGCTGTATTGTTTTTCCACATTTCAACATATAGCATGACCATGTGTATGCCAAGGTTATATAAAGATAGTATGTTTCTTTTATTACATCTGACTGAGGTGGAAAAAGATCTGCAAGGGTAGTTTTTGCCACTCTATTCCACAAGAAGGTACGAGTGCAGTTACTCGACTGTCCCCGAGAGCCTATTACTTTATAGATGTATATAGTTGTTTAGCGATCATGTTGTGGCCAGTATCTTAAAGACTACTGCATTTCGCACCTTTGTTCCTCTTCCAGTCTTGCTGTGTTTGTTATGTTATAAAAATAATGAGCGGTCTTGCTTGTTCTCTTCCCAGAGGTTCGGAGGAAAGATTGGGACTAACTCTGGGGAGCCTAATCCAGCATATACTATGCTAACCTCATTCAGGAGACAGAACTGGGCTTTGAAGTGAAAAAGCCCCACAATCTGTGCACCCAGTAGTTGTTTTAATATTAGAGGAACGTCTTAGCAGATGTCTTACGTTTGGAGAAATTTTTAAAAACCCTGTGAAGTACCAGACAATGGGGGTCTTATGAGTTTTGTGGTAGAAGTCTCATAATTATCCATGAGTAATGGAAACTGCTTTAAGATTGATGAAAAGTCACAACATAACTGACAGGCTGCCATGGAAGAATGACTCCCATAGAAAGATGCACAAAGCACATAGAGAAATGTAAACTAAACAGGATTATTTTTATATGCTGGTTTTAACTTCATTTGGCAGTTGAATTTAACATCATCACAACCAACAGACTGAATCACGGGCAGGAAGAGTAGAGGAGAATGTGACTGCAAGAGCAAGAGATGAAAATCTGAGTCAGAACGATGCAGGAATGGCACGCTTCTGGTGACTATCAATCACTGATTCGTTAGGCCAGTGCTATTATGAAATGGCTATGACCACTTTGAAGAGAGTTTTATGTTAACATCTTTTAAAAATAATTTTTAGCATTAGTTACTGTTAACAATGACTAATCACAATGTCTTAAAAGAATAGGAAAAAAGAATACTGAAAGCAAGAATAGCCGAGAATGCTACAGGGATTTGCCATTTGTATATGAGGCATTAACGTTCAGAAAAGTACGAAATGAAATAACTTGCACTAGTAAAAAAAGCAACATTGGTATTTTATTTAAATGAAGATGACTCATAAAAATTGTTTTAAATGGGGAACTTATTCAAGAAAAAATACCCATTAGATAAACCCCAAAAGAGTAATAAAAAGAGAGTACTACTCTTTGGGTAGGCAGGATTAGGAGATCAGTGTCAGCAACCTAAGATTGGTCAGCAGCAGGTGTAACTTTGGCTGCACAGAGACACAGAAAACGTTGGGTTTTTTTTAATCTGTAGTAATGATTTTTCAGTTAAAATCAGCAATATTATTAGGCAAAAGTAATACATTTGGGATTGTACTTTCAAGTGTGGGAATTTATTTCTATCACAGTAATCCAGAAAATTCTAGTTGGAAACTGCAATAAATTCTTCTTCCCAGGAGACTATCAATCCCTCCTTGTAAAAGCTGGTGAGAGAGACAGTGAAAACAACCTCTTTTTATCAGTCTCTGCATTTAGATAAGCTATACCAGCAGCTAACAAAAGATGAAGCAAATGTTTCAAAACATCTGACGATACTAAGTTTCATAGTTGATTGGTTTTAAAATGTAGAATAAGGTATTCTGATAGTCTGCAGCATTTCTGCTAACCTAAATTATTTTTCACTAATTAAATCCTCTCTCAAACTTCTCTAATGACTACCAATAATATATTACTGCAGCTGAATTTGAAAACATTTTTCTGCAAAAGTATTTACCCGGGTTTTTTTTTCCCAGATTTTCAAAAGAAGTATGGAATTCAACAATAATTAAGAATTCCAGGGCTACTGTTATGCAGTGCTCCACATGTGTATTTATATGCATACACAGTACAATATACGTACGTAGTATGTTGTAGCTATGCAGAAAAATTACAGCAGCCTGCTCAGCCAACACCTCCTTCCCCCCCAAAAAAAGTTTTTAGGTATTTTTTGATAAATAGGAAACTTTGCTTGAAGATTTGCGTAGCCCTTGTATATTCTTTTCCTTGAATGCTTGAGATATGGAAATATAATTATTACACTAACTGATGAGATACATATTTAATATAAATATGAATAAAGTATATGTATATAAAGGTGTATTCTTGCTAGTATGGTTGAGACTAGTAATTCAAGGCGACAAAACAGCAAATCAACTATGATGATATTACAGTGTGTAATGACATATCATTTACGTAAGATCCCAGTATTTCTTTGCTATATTGTGTGCTCAGCAAAGCTTTACTATGACATAAATTTGTAACTACTACAAAGGAGTGCTGGATTCATACCTTGACAAAAAAAATGGACGTGATATTGCATTTTTGCAAAGGTTGACTTAAAATGAACACAGTTATACAGTATGAGCATATATTTAATTACATATCCGTACACATTTATTGCACAGAATCTCTTCCACTGCAAAGATTGGAACACACATAGAAATACAGTTCCTAGTAAATAAACCATTTAAATGTCATAATACACCCGTATCTGTATATATTCTATAAAACCAAACCCTTAAGAACCTTAAAAGCGTAGATTACTGTACTTCATGAAATTTCAGAGTGATCAAATTGTTTATAAAGTAAGTGTTTTATTCTGCCTGAAGGCACAGTCAGAACGTGCTGGTTTTGTGTCATAGCTTTGTGTGAACTGTTAGCAGAAATTGCTCGTTCCTTTCATAGTGGTGATAAGTGACAATGTGAAAAAAAAGCCAGGCTATTTTCTGCCTGAAGTTTGTCACCTTCAGAATTCAACATTTTCAAAACCCAGTTAGTGGATTACAGCCAGGCAGCTGCCGTTAATTTCATCATGAGTTGTGTATCTAGTAATTTTAGTCTGGTCTCAAACATAGTATCCCCAGCTATTGTCTAGCTCAAGCAATCCGCGTGGATTATTCAAGAAACAAGCTGAAATGGAGTTTATCACTTTGTCAGTTGAGTCTTAAGTCCATTAAAGCATTGTGAAATTTGATATTTAAGTTTCTGGGTACAGAATTTGTCCCACTAATTTTTAATACTTGTCTCAATGAAGACATCTAAGTTAGTATCCTACTTGTTCTCAGACGTTGGCATATTTTCCTTTAAAGTCACTCCACAGCACAATTTAATGCTTAAAGTTCACTGTTCTTTCTGGGTTTGTTCCCCTTCTGAAAAAATTATTTGATGTATGTATTAACACATACAAAATGAATGAGTACCCTACCTCTTCTAATTAAAAATAAGAGTGAGGCTCTTAAGCTGTAGGTAGTACTTCTTTTCCAACAAGTTAATCCCATGTCCGGTATTAGCTGTAGAATTTCTAGGTTTTCTATTATCCCGGACAATAAAAGAAAGGAGGGGAAAATAATGTAATATTGATTTTGGAGATGGTACTGATTTTTAATTAGCGGTTTAAAGTTAAGAGCAGATTACTCTCATATCTTCACAAAATAAAAGTACAAGTGGACTGGTGATAAAAGTGAATAATCTATTCCATTGATGACCAGCTGATCTCTCTTCAGAAGAGAGGAGTGAAGCCTGATTTTATGCATCACCCTCTGACAATAGCATGCATGTAAAGATAAACTTTTGAACTCCAGCCCAATGCATTTTATCTGGCAGTGGCATGAACTGACCATCTGAACACCATCTAATTCATATATAAGATTTTTTCAAAATTACTCGGTAACTCATTTTCCAACCCATAGTACAGAAAGATTACAACGAGTCAGATCTAGCCCCTTAAAACTAGGGGATGTTACCCGAGGGATCTGGTTAGTGCCCCTTTCAGTTATGCATGAGAAGATGGAAAAAAATGCCTCACTCGTAATAAATTCATCATTTTAAGGGTTTTATAGACACTTAGTATTTCTTTAGTTTGGAGTCTTGTCTCTGTGATACTCATGTAGTTTGTTCTTCATGTCAAATCACATGCAGTTTACATTCCACGAGGTTTCCGCTTTATTTCACAGTTCCCTGCTCTACTTCTTCAGGGACTTGCACTAATTGGAAAGATAAGTTTGAACGTTGGAGCTTGAATAAAAAAAAAAAAAATGACTTTGGCCAGAGTATGATAAAAAATGAGGACTGGATTTTTTGGTTTGGACTTTCACAGGAATGAGAAACATCACAGAATCTGGGCTGGTAATTAGTGACACGTGCTAAATACAGGAAATTGTTACAGCAAGATATTTTGTCATTGCTAGATGAATGGAAATTGCATGGGAAAGTTTATTTTTTACATAAACAAGTTTGTTTCCATAGAGAAACTCGTATCTAAGTACCACTGTAAACGTGTATTTATGTGACAATGCTATATAATAGCTAGTTTCCACTAATTCTCACAGCACGAGCTTGTCATGCCAGGGCCTAAGGCATGCTCAAATGCCCACTTGAAGTCAATTATATGATTCCCATTTACCTCCGTGGGAGTTGGATTGAGTTGTATAGAAAGTGAAAGAATGGGTCAAATCCACCTTTTTACCTATAAAGAGGGACCAAACTCTAACCCTTGGTAACACCTGCCTCACCTTCTCTTTGCTGTATTCAGCTATTCCTGCTGATGCCCAAGGTACCTTACAGATGTAACTGAAGTTAGAATTTGAGCCCTCTACGTATTCACATGGCAGATACCTGCATGTGTCTTTGAAAGAATGTAGTGTGAAATGCACTGTAAATAGTTTTAATATACATTTCTATGATAGTTTAATAAAAACCTTAATCACAGTCACTAGCCACTGAGTTTGTCCATTTGTATTCCTTTACCTTTTAAAAATATTTGAACAAAGATATAGTTTCTGGGCACCGTATTTTTGTACTAGGTTCAGGGGGTTACTCTGTATATTATGTTTTGCCTTTAAGCAGTATTAAAGTGTTCTGAATGTTATGTGCTCTCACTTGCTTCTGTCCTATAACTTAGTAAAACTAGTTAGATTACTTAAGAGAATCATTAGTCCTACTTACTGTACAGCTGATAGAGAATATAGAGTCAGGTTATTTTCTATGGTCAGACTGCTCCTTATTACTTATTTCCTCATTCCTCTCTTTGTACTGTTTTCATGCTTTTTAAAATAAAAAGGACGATGTCAAATTTTACTGTTTGTTAATTAATATTATTAAGGTTGAATTTTCAACACCTCATTGTTCCCTGATTCAAATCATTGCCTCTGTTAATTTATATTTTATAATAGCTTCTCTAGGTCCTAGAAATCCTGAAGAGAAAAACTTCACTATTAATATCAAGATACTTGCAACATAAGTACTACTGAGATGAGCCAGTGGTAAAGTACTTCTCGTTTCAAAACCGCAAAAAATAATTCACTGCTACTAACCACTAGAGAGCACTGCAGCTACACTTACTAGGAGCTGTGAGAAACCAGTTTGTTTATTGGCTAACTAGAACCAGCAAATACAACTGTTATACAGATCCATCCTCCTCCTCTGCCCCCAGATATCAATTCCTGGGGGAGCATGTAAGAGAGACAGTAACAATCAACCCAGTGACTTCAAACAAAACGGTGAAAAAATTATTTTTGACAACAAAAGCCTCATCATATGCGAACTGCTGATCCTAGAGGTAATTCTAGACCAGTGGGCTTCTTGGCAATTTCTGTTCTTTGCCTATGAGGTTCTCCACAGCAACACTTCTGGCTTGACTTTTTTTAGCTCTAGGCAAAACCAAGAAGTATGTGCATCCTTGTCAAACAACAGTCTCATTCAAAAAGTTATGAAGGGACAGATTTAGCTCAGCACAAAACACAAGCACCGTTTGATTGAACCAACGGCAATTTACGAGTGCAACTGAACAACGGCCTATGTATATCTACATATATCAAGTAACCATTTGCTGTTGGGACTACAGTCTTTCCATCCCGCTCACCAACCTAGTCATGCTCCCGCTTAGTTGTTGCTGGCCTACTGAATGTTTGAATTCATTTCTGAGAAGCGGCGCAGTTTTCAACAGGACTACCGGAATACATTTCTTACCCAGCCCAGAAAAGAATATAACCTTGAACGAGGGCATTTTTATTGAAGAGGTGAAAGAGAATATTGCACTCGGTCTTTCACATCTTGCACAAATAGGATGACGTTTTAACAAACAGAAAAGACAATAGCGTCTTCCTCCAGCCGTATTTTTAGTAACAGCGGTGACCGCTATTGCTGACATGCATTTCACATTCCTGTGAAATGTCACCCTTTAAGATTTTTTGGAAATAATTCAAAGGTGTGAGTTTGTTATGGTAGTAAGCTTTAGGATCTAAATTTAGGGAATCTGACAACCATTGAGTTTTTCAGCCCTTCAGGGGAGAGTAGCATTTCTTAGCACGCACAGAACTTTAGAAATTCAATTTCAGTTGAAAAATACCACAAGTTATAAACAAAGTAAATTTTCACTTCAGTATTTACAATTCAGAATTTCTTGATATACCTGGATTCATGTTTTCCCCCCATTATTCCAGAGCTGATAGAGAATTTTATTTTATTTAACATGGAAATTTATTTTTACATTTCCTGAGAGATTGAATTGTTCTCCAAACAGCTGTATTATTTTCTGTTCTGTATCTGTACTATCAAGTAAAGATAAAATCCTCTTTCCTGCTGAAATACGAGGATAATCAATTCAGCCATAGCCTGCTACTGCCCACCAGTGGTTCGTCATGGCTGATAAATAGATCGTACTTTACACAGGTTACTTTCGCTTAACATCATCAAAGATCTTTAACAAAAACCGTGAGTAAAACCCGTGGTTAAATCATACCACTAGTTTACACGTGATACAATCACATACAGGCATTTCTTCAGAATCCTTTTTTGTAGTAGTTAGTCAAGTCACTGGCAATTTATTTTATCATATATACGTCTTTTTAGTGGAAAGGAAGTTAATTTTACTGATAAGTAGAGCGGTTAATTTGATCAAGGTCACATAGAAAGTCCATTTCTGAGATGGAAACAGAATCAGGATCCGGGTGTACATTCTGCTTTTACATCAGACATTAAGAAAATAATGTTTTGTCTTAAAGCCATCTTTTCCTTTTGGAGATACAAATATTTAAATATCTGAGCCATATAGGGTGCTCTCTTGTTATTATGCTGAGCTCAGAAGAACTCTGAAGCTCACTGTTTTACAGATGAGATTAGATTCAAGCCACTAATCCAGATAATCACAATAATCTTTGGTGGAGTTTGGAGCTATATCATTATCAAAAGCAAAAGTGTACGATCAGCAGATAGCTATGTTGAAATGAACTAAAAGTCCAGTTCAAATTTTGGAAAAACTGAAGAGACTGATGCAGACTTTCAATACCGTACATTGTTAGCTCACTGGACTTAACCCCACCCTTCGATCACATTTCATATTCTGAACAAAAAGAAACTACTTCCCTAAATTTGCCTGCTACTAAGTATTTGCCTGGAAAATACAGGAAAATATTATTAATATATACATTGAAATACCTTAGATAAGCCTGACACAAAGCCCTAGGGGACAACTGACATATCAGTCTCTATGTGACAAGTGACAAATGGCATTAATACTCAGAGATTCATACAACCTTTACTGGAAAAGCACACAATTTTTATTGGCAATTGTTCACTGTCACCCTCTTTTCATTGAAACTAGGCCTGATTCAACTGTTCTAGGTAATCCTAGGATTCATTTTACCATGCAGTAATGGATGAAGTAAACACCAGAGTTGTTACTGCTTCAAGAAAATCCTGCATTTTGCATCTAGATTTTTTTTAACCTGGAGCTTATTAGCTCGTGCCCTTCAGTTCTCTCCAATAATCAATTCTCAAAAACATCCAGCACTTTGTGGATCAGCACCATTACAAATAAATTAAAAAAGAGTGTCTACAGACGCTTAAAAGTAAAGTTTTATGATCCACAGCCACTACTAACTAATCAGACAAATGGATCTATACTCACTGGAAATTTCTAAGTAATCTTCAAATGTTGAATCTTCATGTTGAACAGCTTGCACATTAGCAGCATCCAGGAGATTCCCCTTGAACAAAAATAAACCCAGAAATTTAGCAAACAGGCAGCTGGAGTAGGAAAATCTAGCTCAAGTATGATCTAATCTGGCTGCAATACAACGTCCAATTGCAACATGTACTTTGAAATTATTCATCCAAGAGACGGCATTAGTTAGGCTCCATCGAGCTTATGGCTAAGCCACCCAAAGTTATGCTAAAGTTGGCTTTACTGGCACGGCATCATCTATTTACCATATCGATATGAATTTGAGTATTGTGGTTTAAATGGTTAGTAAACTTCACAATAAGGGATCCAGGGGCCCTTACGTGACATAAGTGCCCAACAATCTTTGCAATCCATCCCAAGTCACATAGAAGAATCATGCAATAGAAAACATACATAAACCCTGCCAAATCAGTTCACAACTACCTGACAGAAACCAGTTAATCTACATTGTTAAAACAGAGATTCATCTTTTTCATAATATATAATATTATAATATTTACTTAAGTATATTAGGTTTATGCTGGCACCAAGCCATTACCACTCCATGGCAAAGCCGAGTTCTACTGTCCTAGTTAATTTTAGGCAGAACAACTCGAAATCAAGCCACAAAACAATAAATAGGATAGATGAATATTACCCATTGCAAAAGCATTTTTGTCACCCTGATCTTTGGAACCTCATTGTTGATTACCATCATAATACAGGTTGGTATGATTATCACGGACTGGCATGATGAGATTGGCATGACCATATAAGTTAATAATTTGTCTCCATCCACCTCATTTAAAGATCAAACTTCAAAGTTAATAAGTTTGTCCACTTTCATTCAGTGTTTTGCAGCTGGCACCTTGAGGAAAGCCACGAAGCCAAGAATATACATCCTTAGCTTTTATGACTTTCACGCAACCAGCAATACTAAAACCCAAGTTTTTCAATGCACCATCTAAGCAAAAATTGCAGTTTTGAAAACCACACAAGGAAGAGGTAGACAGAAGAAGGGAAAAGGTGGTGGAATATTCCAACATTAAATACCTATAAAACCAATTTTAATTATAATTTTAAAAGGAAACTCAGCTTTTATAGGAACTCAAACTCTGAATAAAGTATACATCCTATGATTCTAGTATATGTAAGAAAACTGAAGTCAGGTTTTAGTGCATTAATAGTCCCAAGTAACTCATGTAAATTGTGAGAGACTAAAAAGGTGGGTGCTTGTTCTAGCAGTGACAGTCCATCAGACCTCAGAGAACAGTTCTTTATGCTGTCAGCACTGTACCAACGTAGAGACACCATGAAACTCGTAAATATTGACCACCTGTGGAGATTCTTACTTAACTGACAGATCTGTGGGACTGATCTGAACAGGATTCTAAGGATTCTTGCCCAGTAAAAAGAAACGTTAAGGAAGGGAAAAATGAGACAGAGATGGAGCAACAAGCTTCGATGTGAAATTCAGGACCCAGCTACTTGCTGCTCGACGGTGAAAAGGTTTGGAGTTGGCTGGTTAGCCTGACTTCTGAGGGAGACCAAAGAATCACAAGGGGGGAAAGGCAAGTTGTGAGACAGCTGACTGGAAAAGCACATCTGAGAGATCTTCCTCTTAGTTGAAGACTCACTCCAGAAGACTCTCCCCCTTTTTTAACGTTCAGAAAAACTGCTGAAGTAAGTTTGATGTAGAAATTCATAATTAACCTGCAGAATGTCAATACTCTGCGTTATTTTTTCAGAGGTTAAGAAAACAGACTGGATTCAAATGAGGAAAGTAATCAGTAACAGTTTTGTTTAAATATATAAACACAACTTCAGATACCTTAGCATTTCTTAAATGAAATGAATCAGCAGGTCCTTGGAGAGAATGCGGAACCCAGCTAAAAAGTAAAAAAGCTTTCTTGAAATGCTTTCATATTTGTTAGATTTCGTATATGCCTGAAAGAATGTGAATAATTCACATTCTTTCAGGCCTTAATTTCCTACTGGATACAACAGAAATCGTTCAAAAGTTGCACTACACCCCTGTCAGAAAGAACCTTTCTGCAGAGACTGTAAAGAGAGTTAATGATTTTGTTAAGCAACAATAAATTGGATGAACTATAATCAGACACCAAGTATTTTTGACTAGGTATATATACTAAATAAATAACATAGATTGACAATGATGACTACAAAGGTCAAGATACACACCAATGCAATAAAAAGAGATAATCTGACTCTAACAGAAAGTCATTTTGCCCGTTTTCTGAGCTGGCTGAAGGGTAAGATGGGCATCCATGACTGGCATAGCACTGGGCATGGGTTATGACACTTTTTGAGACACTGAGTTTGGATTCGGCATCATGCTAGCACAACTACTCACCTTCCATCTTATAGTTAGATGATTTTTACCCAGTTCCAATTACAGGGACTAGCATGTCTATACTTCCCTAAGTCAAATGCCTTGCCCGTACCTGACAATGCTCCAGTTCACAGTCTGATGCGGCATTTCAATTTTGTCCTCCACAAAAGAAGTTAATTCTGGAATTCTTGTATTTATATAGAGGAAGGGTGGTTTTTTTTCTCCAAAAACTATGCCTACCTCTTTGCAAATTTTATTTTAGACCTTTTTTGTAAGCCAAGGTGATGAAAAACTGCATGAAAACGTGGGAAGAAACTGCATGTAAAAACTACATAATAAGACCTAAATGGTGGTGTTAAATAGATATTGTGAGGTACATTCCTCACCGCCATTAAGAGTAAACAGCTGGAACACTTTCCATCTGTCAGGCTTCTTTACCCTGCAAGACGGGAATATAAGAGGTAGGAAGAGGAAAGACCAGGTAGCTAGAACAAGAAGAGCGGCAGGCTCTGCTTCTTCTTAGCTCTCATTTCTAAGATGTTAAAATTTGGTAAGTAGAGTACAATCCATTGCCTGTGTGCTAAGCAAAACCCAATTGGGCATTCAGGATTTACATTTACTTTTTGAAGATAACACATAGCAAAGCTGATGCCATCCATGTGAAGAGAAGAATTATAACCCTAAACTTGGTAAAGACAAAAGCTGGGTCAACAGTTTTGCTCAGTTTCAAGTAGCACCAATTAGAGGGGAAGGGGAGTGGGGGAAGCAGCAGTTAAGTCAGGGAAGACTCACCTTCTGCATTATCCTTGAACAGAAAAAATCTGGGACCTGTGGAAATCAACAGCATCAAGTAAATTGACTTGGCTGCTCATCTTTTTCTGTTGTAGGAATGGATTAGATGCACGTAGCATTCACTGAATGTGTTATAATGAAGAAAATTTGCAGAAACTGCTCAGAATTTTAACTACATATTAAAAAGTGAGCACACGAATACAGAATATCATCCCAGTTTTCACAGCTCAGCACTAGCCAAGAAGCAAGTGGATAGGTTTCTGAAACAACATGCAGACATTCAGTAAATCCTCTGCCCCGTGCTTATTATGTTGAGCAGACCAGATCTCTACCAAATTATAAAAGACAAAGTACAGATTTTTGTTTGGTTTGTTGCATAAATATAGTTCCTCCAGTTGCACAAAGACTCTCCCACAAGCATGAAGATACAAGAGAGACAGAAAATGTCAAGAAATTTTCTTAAGTCTAATTATTGCTTTCACTAGATAGCTGATTTTTACTACAACTCAAACATGGTGAATAAAATGAATGCATTAGCAATTCTTTACTAAGATGAGCAATAAAGATACTGTCACGATTTGGGGGCAATAAGGGAAAGATTCAGCAAGAACTGTGGTTACAACTGGAAATTTTATTAAACTACAGTAAACTTCTCCTTGAAAAGATCAATGCATCAGTTGAGCTTTAGTCAGCCACATCATCCTGTAAATTGCTTTCAAGATAAGCCAGTACATAAATTCTCTTTGCAGAGACCTGTTACTTCAGAACAGTCCTCCTACAGACCGAAACATGGCATTTAATGGTACTTGGAAAGTAGAAAAAAATGAAAACTATGAAAAGTT
Source organism: Rissa tridactyla (assembly GCF_028500815.1). Classification (NCBI taxonomy): domain Eukaryota; kingdom Metazoa; phylum Chordata; class Aves; order Charadriiformes; family Laridae; genus Rissa; species Rissa tridactyla. The sequence goes on along the minus strand of NC_071470.1, from coordinate 80,195,045 downwards.
CATGGAGGTGATGGGTAAGTCTTACTTTTCTAATGCTTTCTACAAGAATAATACCACTATGGCTGAATACAAACTCGAGCTGTCTGTGAACTACCTTCTGGCTAGCCTGCCCTTTTGCTGTTTGCTGCTCTGCCCTTGCATAGTGTACTGCATTTATATCCAAAAGATTCCAAGGGCTTGGGGGGGGCAGGGAAGACACTGAAAAATGTTCTGATTTTAATTACATTATGTTAATCTTAAGCAATTTAAATCATTCCAGCAGATTTATTTCCAGCAGAAGAAAGAATCTCGAAGTCTACATTTGAGGAAAAGGCTCAGAGAATTTGAATGATAAACTTTAAGCAGAATTCTATAGCAAGAATATTATTTTGACAACATGAAACTAGTTTAAAAATTACACAAGGAGTCAATCGTAATTCTTCAATTTTATAAAAACATGAATCAAGTAATTTTAACATCCTGATACTTACTGTAAGTTTGTACAAACTGTGCGTTATACAGATATAAACATAACCGTTCCAGTTGGATAGTGCTTTGTAATATATCTCTACTGGTGAATATAGCCTCAATAAAAAGTGAAAAATAAAAAAATTTGGGTCAGAATGCTGGAATAAGCTCACTTAACCACATAAAAATGACTAAAAAGAAACAGACATGATGCTCTAGGGTTTTTTTTCTGATTAACGTTAATTGATTTTTCTAGGTGTTAACATAATGAAAAGAAAGTTAGGAGCCCACGATAATCTGAAGATCACTATTCAACAAGATGGAAACAAATTTACTGTCAAAGAATCCAGCAACTTCCGTACCGTAGATATTGAATTCAATCTGGGAGTCAATTTTGAGTACAGTCTGGCTGATGGGACTGAACTTACTGTAAGAGACTTTCTATATAATTACATTTTTTGGTATGATAACTTTATGAAGTACAGGTTCAAGATGAATGATTTGTCTTCCTAGTGCTTAATTTAAATTTTACTTTTAAAGTGTGACTGTTCAGGAATGCTTGCAGCTTACATACAAAACCACAACATAGTCTTAACTGTTAATGGTTCAACACCGTACTGTGAAACTCAGGGTTTCACAGAGTGCCCAAAAAGCAGAGCATGTCGCAATTTTCACACCATGAAATCCAGGCAATAGCAATTTTACTTCTTATAATACTCAAGTACACCACCTAGAGTGCAGAGTGGGTATTTATAAAAAATTACTTTGTTGATACAATTAATTAAAATAAGGTGTACTGAGCTCAAAAAAATCTAGCTTGACTATTATGCACTTAAATAAAATAGTGGTTTTATTCAAATTTCATTTTTGAAGCCTTTCCATCAATGTCCAAAAAAGCACTATTACACTGGTTTAATCTCTTCTCAATTTTAAGCATTCCTGGAGTCTTTAAATCAAATCGTTGTCATATCTATTGCAAAACATTTAGGGTTTTTTTTCCCATTATAGGGCGCTTGGAACATGGAAGGAAACAAACTGGTAGGAACATTTACCAGAAAAGATAATGGAAAAGTACTCACAGCATACAGAGAAATCATAGGTGATGAACTTGTTCAGGTGAGTTAAAAAGTCACTTACATATAACTTTACAATATAATTAACTAAAAAAATTTCTGAAAGTAGCAAATATTTTCTTCAAGCCAAATAACCTCATTTATCATTAGCAAAAATTCTCAAGTAATCTATCAAAATTCAACACTAAAATAAAACTCGCAACCTGTGATTTTTACATTTTTCTACCCATGTGAACTGTATCTTATCAATGCATTCTGAAGCCTGTGAATACAAGCTGTATACAGAAGAGATATATACTTAGAGAGATAGCTATATATACATTATGTGTGTTATATATTATATACAGATGTGTTCTGACTGAAGGCCCTTTTCCAAGTGTCCGCCTTGTAAAAGCCTCCTTACCACAGGAGCTTACTACAGGGCAGTGCTGTCAATAGCTGATAAATCCCCTTTTAGAACAAAGTTTGGGGCTGGGGCAGGAATGACGGCACAGAGGGTAAGTTTGAGACAAAAGGGAAATGTTTCACAGCTCTGCAGCAAAGCCAGAAACTGAACTGTAATGTTTTGAGATCCTCTCCACTAGTGGGTCACAAGCTCCTTAAAAGAATATATAAAAAAAAAACACCAACGTTATGGACAGGTGTGAGATTTGAGCCATCAAAAACATGCAAGTCTGACCCTTCAGTGCTTCTTCACACTTCTAATAAAAGCAGTCAGATAGATGAAACTTGTTAAGTAGTGATATTGGAAATATGGCACTTCAACACTTTGGGATTTTTCTGAAGGCTCCCAAAATTGTCCTGTGGTGGTTCAAATGTCTGCGTAGAAAACTTATGCCTATTGACAACAGGCTGCTTTCCTTACATTCCTTTCCTCAGAGCCTGCACAAGGGATGGTAGGCCCCACACAGCTACCAGTCACAATTAATTATATCACCGTAGACCATCTCTCAATAGCATCTGTGAAATTAAACTTGGGAATAGCAGCCACTGATTTTTCTGCTTACTTTCTTAACAGACCTACGTATATGAAGGAGTTGAAGCCAAGAGAATCTTCAAGAGGGGCTGAGTACTTTACCCAGAACCACACCAGAATCAAAAACCAATGAAAAAAAGACCATTTTTCTACATATCCTCTGCCTTTTTTTTTTTTTTAATCCCCTCACAGCACCTCCTAAACTGCAATTTCTTAGCCCTGTTGAAAACACAGGCTAGTTCCTATGTTCACTGTTTTGCCTTGAATAAAAAAAAAAAAAAAATCCGATTACAATTTGATAGAAATGCTAAAATGTTATTTGTATTACCCGAGTGCCGTACTGTAAAAGGCTGCAGAAATTATTTTCTATAAGCAGAACTTAAATATTTTTTCCACTGGTTCTCGTTGGGCAACTTCGCTTCCTTACCATAATATTTATAGATACGCAGTTTCTCTGTGGACTGAATATTGTGTAATAAGGATGGTAAAACCTGCAATAAACCTGACAACACCCAAGTCTCTAAGACTCTTCTATGTAAATATAAATATGGAAAAAAGATGAAATATGGGGTGATAATACAGCTCACTTGGAGGACTTAAATGATATTCCACTGATACTTCGCTCGTATCAATAGGAATACTATAAAGCGCACACTGGTGATATGCAGGCATCTCGCATAAAGTAACTTCATTTTATTTGTTTCTAAAAGCATGACCATGCTTTTAAGCATGCAGATTTTGAGTTGTTTCAATTTATTAGGGGTTCAAATCATTCTGTGCCAGGCAGAGTGTTAGCAGGCTCTGAGTGAGTTTCTTTCAGGACAAGAATAAAAACATTGAAGGTGTCTTTGACAAGATAAAGAATGATTTAAGACTATGTTGACTTCAGACACGTGTTTCTGATGGGTGACAAATACGCACCCCGTTCCGCTCGTGTTGTCCAGTCTGTAAGTGTTATTTTCAACCCAGTCTCACCTGCCTTGAGTTGTGCTGTTTCTTAAGGGTCGCAGAAAAACTGTTTTTAAAGTACCTTGCAAAATTTACTGCCCTGTTTTCTTGGCTCCCCTTGACTTTCTTTTTGCTGGCCATAAACGAATAAAAAAGAAAACCATCTTTTCCTTCAGGTATTTTTACAACCGAATCCTCTCAGCCTATATTTTTGTGGTCTTCGGGGTCTCATAGCTCCCTCTACTGCCAAAATGCCCTCATGACGCCACAGTATTCGAGTTAGGAACGGCATAGATCACCCTTCTGTACGAATTTGGATTTCCTCCCCCAGATATCAATTGTATGCAACTTCCAGTGCAGATATTTTTCACATAATCATCTTTCAGTGGTTAGACATACCACATATATTGCAATGAAGAGAATACTATTTTAAGCAGTCTTTCAGTTTTCAATTACAAAGAGATGTAAAGCTGAAAAGCAAAGCTATGAAAAAAAAACCACAAAAACAAACTACCAAATAAAAACAAGGGCCTCAAATCTGGAAACCACACTATTACATAATTCTGTCTATCTCTAGGCTATTTTGCGTAGCTACTAAAGTCTTTTAAAGAGAGAGGGATAAAGACGAATGGCTTGCAATAAGCTGTATGACAGATTCTTTCAGTCAAGCTATGTGCACTGAAAAAGCAGACTAAACTGTAAAGACAAAACCCTAACCACCAAAGTGCTGTTATAGAGTTTGACCTTTGCTATCAGCTGCATGTCATTATTGCTTCTAAACTGCATAAGAGTGTATTAACAATTACACATCAAAGGTTTCAGGAAACTGGAAAATCCCATTTTATTTCTTTTAGAGACTTTACTGGCTGGAATGAAAGCTGTATTATGTTTCTGAACGTATTCTCTCTTTCTTCCCTGAGTATGCTGACCCTTTAAGTCTTGCATCCTTTTGGTTCAGACAGTCAAACTCTAGCCCTCACCTGGTGTCAATGCATTTACCTCCGCCACACCCAGCCCAGATTTGTGTCATTCATTGGCCGCAATAACCAGTAGCATACGTTTTTTGTCAAATATTTGAGAAATTGTTTTAGTTAATTCTGGATTACATACAAGGCCACAACATGAAAAGTAATCTGGTATTTATTTATTAAAAAAAGAAAAAAAAAAAGAAAATGAAAAAGATGAGAGCTCAAAAGTATTTAACAACTCCAAATACTGCAGACAAATGTGGTCAGCAGCTGTACTTAAAAAAATACGGAAAAATCTTTAAAGACTCAGTCTCCAATACCATAGGAATACAATAGGAAATTGTTTCCTTTGGGGAAACCTAAGTTTCCACAGTTCCTTTTGCTCAAATGAGGTAATACGTATGGTTACAAGACTTAAAGGGGAAGTACTGTCATTGTTTCTGCCCCAAATCTCTATTATTCTTCACCTAACACACATATGCTTGACTGACACAAATTAATCCTTATTTCTAATGGCAGAACTTATTGGCAAGGAAATAGCTATCCCTAAGCGCATACTTATGAGAAGTTAAACTCTGATCAGATACCTGTCCTCTGCATTCTGCAGCAAGTATTGCCTTTTCTCTTAATACGAGGCTAAAAAAGGTTAATAGCTACAATGAGGAAGTTTTTGTTTAGTATACTCTTAAGTTGCTGGTCACAAAGAAAATAACTGCACTCCTTTCAATACCGAGTGAACCGGCTGGACTGAGGGCAGCACATCCCAACTATGAGCATGGCATCAGGCTGCACAGCCTAATTTAATCTCTTCTAGAGCTGCGTGTTGTGTAAATAAAGCACACAGGAGACGCTATCTACATTCACTTTTTCATTTTTGTTTAGGGCGTCCAAACTCCAACTAACCGCCAAGGATAGGAGTGTATCTTAAAAACAATTTCAGTTTTCCTAAACTTCTTCGCAACAGGGTTTCCCAGAAGATCTTTTAGTTTCTTCCAGAGCACCATCCGCTCTCAGGAAGAACCGGTGAATGTTTCTCTCCACACAAGTCCCAGTACAGCTTACTGGAACCAGGCCAACCCAGGGCGCCCGGACCGACCACCTGCTTTACCCCGCACCCCTGTCTCACCTGGCCAAGCGCTCTGAGGACTGGCAGGGAGCGGCAACCAGTAGCGCCCAGGTACTACCGCAGAAATGTCAGTCACCACCTCAGAGGGAGCCTCCACAGGCGCCACTTCTCCCAGGAGAAGCAGGGGCTCCCTCCGCGCCCGGCATCTTTACCACATGAGCCCGCCGTTAGCCCCCCAGCAGCGAGCAGGGAAGGGGCCACCGCGGCGGCAGCCTGCCGGGAGAGCAGCGAGGGAGCAGGCGGCAAAACACCGCCGCCGTCACCGGGTGGCGCCGGAGGCCGCCGCAGCGCCGCTCGCGCCCCAACGGTCACCAACCGCCACTAACCGCCGCCAACCGCCGCCGCCGGCAGGGCGGGGCGCTGCGTGAGGCGACGGGGGCGGTGCCGCCCGGCGCGGGGCGGGGCGTGGCGTGGCGGCGGTACGTGCGCTCCGCTCTCATTGGCTGCCTACCCGGAAGAGCGGCCGGTGCTTACGCGGTGGGCGCCGCCGTCCCGCGACCCCTGAGGAGATGGAGGCGGCAGCGGCGGCGCGGCGGCGGCAGGAGCAGCAGCAGCGGGGCCCGGCGGCGGATGGCGGCCGGTCGCTGTCGGGACAGTCCTACTGGCTAGACCTGTGGCTTTTCGTCCTCTTCGATCTGGCGCTCTTCGTGGTCATCTACCTGCTGCCCTGAGGGCGCCGGGCCCAGGGCCCAGGTCAGCCGCCGCCGAGGCACCGGCTCCGGGAGGGAGAAGGGGCGGCCTAGGGGCGAGCGGAGGGAGGGGAGAAAGCTCCCGTCCGCAGAGACTGGACGGCTTGTGCCTCGCTGGGGTAAAAGGCCTGGAAAGCACAGATATCTCCGAAAAAAAACATGTAAAGCTGATCCCAGACAACCAGTAGTTTGAGTTTTTTAATTTTGACAAAAAGATATAGCATGCGTTCTTTATTAGAAAGTGTGCTCGGTGCTTCTTTAGTGTTTGCTGTGTCTTCCAAGGGACTGTTCCGCACTGCAAAGGTAACCAGGCTCTTTCTGTTCTCTGCAGAGCCACTCTCTCTCCACGGGATGCACCTCAGGAGAACAGGCAGTGGACGAGGAGGAACGTTTGTGCAGTGTGGGCAACTGGGAACACGACTCCACTTGCCTCTGAATGCAAGAGGCATACCTCTACGCTATGTCATAATATATCTCTGGCTGTATCACAAGTATTACCGTTCAGGTTTTTGCCTGTGTCCTGTTTCTGTGTTCTGAATTGTGCCTTAGAGGTCACACAAGACAGCTTGACTGTGCTTTTGTAATTAGTGCCTAAAGGTTTCTTAAGGAGAAATGAACCTATGTATTGTTTGAATAAAATCAACTGAAAGGATGGACTATAGAGTGGCTGAGAATAAAATCCAGCTCTTACGTAGACTGAAGTTGTAACTCGGACCTTTTCCCTCAACGCATGAAGTTTACTCAGCTGTTTTCCTTTCAAAAAGTTAATCATGAGGGTTTGATGCTGTTTGGTTTTCTCTTACACCTTTCTCTCTTTATACCACAGCGCGTATGAGGTGAGCTCCAGCAGTTCCTATGCGTTCTGAGACATGCCAGTGTTTAAGAGCAGTAGCAGCCAACTGGCCTTGCTTACTGATTTAGATAAAAACAGGTTCCTATTTCCTTGCTATAGAGAGTGAAGGAGCAAGCGTAGAAGAACAGCCTTCTTGAGTAGCTGGCAGGTTACATGTAAAGTACCCTCTTGTGTATACCTTCCATGGATGACTGTAAGTAGGCAGTAATAGGTAAGTAATAGGTTTCAGTTTCCATTTGCCCCGTCAAAATTTCCTGTGTCTCACAATAGGGAGACTTTCAAAACAGTATTAAATTGAGGAGTCTCTTGCATCATCAGGAGAAAGAAGAGGAAGCTAAGTACAGGGAGTAGGCTTTTTACCCACTTGGGTATTGGGGAAGACAGTCTTCAACTATGGATGAAGGTGAGGTCAGTTTTCTTGAGTATTTTTCCCTTGTGAATACTAGTTTCTAATTCTGAGACGTACAATTCATGGCTGGTGGGTTTTTTCAGTAATAAATAAAATAACTAGATTTCAGAGACTGAAGTGTAGAGCGTTTCAGTGTCTTCTAAGACATTAAATGAAAACAGGCTAGTATCAGGGTAAATAGGATTTGGACAGGAAAATGAGCATATGCTATCTTTCCCTTATTTTTCTTTCATTGTCAAAGACAGTTCTTCCATTAACAGTAGCTTTCTTTGCGTATCAGACCTATGCTTTAAGAACTGAGACGCCTTTACCTGCTAGCATTTATGATCTTGGCTGCTAGTGCCTACAAAATAAGTCACTGGTTTCAGAGCTCAGCTGTGATTGCATTCTCTAGAATAGAAAAACAGCTTTTCCAGTTTTTAAAATGAAGCTATTAGAGAGATAAATTCACTACTTCCCCCCCGCCCCTTCCCCAACAGGATTTCACCAGGGAAATCTCAAGCAAACAGCTTACTAGGGAAGCACTGTAATGTTGTTCCATTTCTCTTTTGGTAAGGAAAACAGGTGAGAACAAGCCTTAATAGCCTTTAGAAGGTTAAAAGAAATTTCAAAGTGTCTAGTAGTTTGTTTTTCTCCTTCAGCCAGGTCTGACAGACACGGTTTTACTTATCTCAGAAAACTTAAAGCTTACAAAGCGCAGGCTTGTGCTGCATTGCGCTCAAGCTATTTCATATGCTCCTGGAGCGCATGAATGTGTCTATCAAGGCAAGTTTCACTTACCCCTAATAGAGCAAAAGTAGTAAGATAGCAAGACAACTAATGTAACTTATCAGTCACCCAGTCTGTGGGATTATGCTACTAAAATCGCTTTATGAATTTCATTAGGTATCTAGAAACCTAAACAGATTTAACAACCTTATGAACAAATTCTTCAGAAGAATTTTACTATTCATAAAAGGTAACTGAACCACCATCTCTGCAAAACATTCAACCATTCACAGTAGTATTATCTGTCACTGTTTAAAAATGTAGTTCTGGAAAGCCAGCCTTTTTTCTTTTTTTAGAAATATGTGGAATACAAAAAGAACAGAAGACAAAGGTACTTTAAATATTTATCTGATAGCTTGAACAAGCAGAACTTTGCAAGAAAATAATTCTAAAGACTGAAAAATATATTAATTACAAGACTTGTTAATATCTTTAATGTTACAAAAATTGTCTAGGCTCTTATACAAATCTATAGCCAGGAGGAGACATTTATAAAAAAATAAATAGGCACCCTAGGTCAGTTAAAACAAGTTATCACAGATTAGTTAGCAAATATTACGTACGTACATACATACATGGAGTGCAGAGTCAAATATAAAAACAAAGGTGCCTCGATTAGCTGTCTGTTTACTATAATTAAATACCTGGTAAACATGGGTCACATAGAAAGTTGTCCGGTAAGATTGTTTCAAGCAAAGCAAGGAGACTCAAGTACATCTAAATTACTGCAGCTACTTTAAAAATAAGTTTACCAGTTGTGCTTACTGGAAGCCAAGTTCATTGGTATCAGTAATAGGCATTCATATTGCTCATTGTACAGAAGTATGAACATTGCTATGCATGTTTAAAAATAAGTGTTCTAACATCATTCACAGTTGTTGCTGTGCTATTCATACATAAAAATACTGTCATTTCAAATACAAGATTTTTGCAAAACATTTTACAAATTATACATTATTTACAAGTTCCAATAATCTTTGTTTTTACACAAGTATTAGAAGACAGTTTTACTTAACTGGCTATGTATGTTATGTAACATTGCTGGATGAGCTAGAAAAAAAAAAAATCATTTACAGGTTCTGAAATCTCTCTCAAAAATATTACAATTAGGAATCGTCCAGGCTCTTATATTTTCAGGGTTCTTCTGTATTCAACTGATTTTCTTACAAAAGGATAATTTTTTTAAGTTGCTGTTTACCAGCAGCCATACCTAAACATGCATAATTATTTGCACTACGAATTCTAGAATTCTTTTTTTTTTCCCCCCTAAGTGCTACAAGTAGCATTGGTCAAGAAGGTAGAAATAAGATTAATCTGAGATAGCTGGTTTGTTGCATATATCATGTTCCAGTTCTACTGTAAGTTACATGTAGTTTAAAAAAAAAAAACAAACAAAAACCAAAAACTGACCTTGACACAGAATAACCGAAACTACTGTTTTAATGTGCATCTTGGGTAATCACGCTAAATAATTGCCAACATTTGGTTGAAGCATTAGAACTTCTATAAGGTTTATAAACATAAAAAAAGCCTTTCTGACTAACAGTGCAAGTATAAGCAAGAGTGTTTATTATGCATATTTAACCTTCTTGCACTATTTTCATAGCTAAAAGGCATTGATTTTTAGATGTAATCAGCAGCATCCCAAGTTAACACTCAAAATATGAATAACAGTAAAATTTAGCCTTTTCGGATTGTGTCAGGCTTTGCTGACGTTAATTCTCAATTACACGTTGTTCAATGTTAGGATAAGAAGGAAACGGAACTCTAAGCCCCTGCCTCTGACACCACAAGACACAGTGGGTCATTTCAAGCGCTCAGGGACGCCACCGGGGCGAAATCCTCCTTTCCTCCCCAGCCCTCAATGGGACGTGTGCTGGGCCTCAGCACTCACTCAATAGTTCTGTGCACTGATTTAACTACCCAAATAAAGCCAGATAAATCCTCCCCTTTGTTACTGAAGTAAGTCAGGTTAACAAAAGACGTGGCAAGTGCCAGAGCTGCCAAAACTGCAGAGCAGAGAAAGAGAGGAACCTCTTCTTGCCATGCCCCATCAGCCATCACAGCCTGCCTGATCGGCTAATACACAACGTATCCCTGTGTAGGACTGCTCTCAATAGGAAAAACTGTTGTCAGTAAAATCAAATGTCTGATCCCCATTAAACATTGCTCAAAACGTCAAGCTGAACAAAGGAAGTTCAATAAAACAGCAGCATTGACTTGGCATGCAATTGTACAATAAATCAGAACTGAAGAAATCAGAACTGAACGTTAAGTAGTAAATACATCTAAAACCTTACAAAATTAATCTTTCATAGGTGCACGATAACTATATTTTAAAATTAGCATCCTATTCTGCTATATCAGTTTGTATCTTATGTGGTTAAATTTAATTTTAATAAGTTAAAGTATATAGCTTACAGAGTGAACAAATCGATAAATGTGTTTGAAAGTGTACACTAACATAGAGCAGGTGTATTAAGAGGACACTATTACTGCACTTTACTTGGATTCCCTTTGAAAATCTTATTTAACACTTGCAAACCAGAACCACGTTTAAAGAATTACTATTATTAAGGCTTTTCAAATAAAAAGTTAGAAATTCTCTGGGTAAACTCGTATTAAAGACACCTGAAGGTTTGTGAAAGCACAGACTCTCAGAGAAGCCAGCTGAAAAAAAACCAAAACAAACCACGTCACCTCCTCCTGCCTATCAGGACGAATACTGCTCTACTGTAACTACATTTACTGCACTAGGTGGTAATATGTTTATCTCTTTTGTTAGCGTAAGTACGTAGTGACCACAGTCTGAAGGAACACTTTTTAAACTGCAGCTTCTTACAAAATTAGTAACATCTAGTCGGTCCCACTGCTGTAAGATGCATACACCCAAAGGGACCACTTTTAATATAAACTGTAGAAGACAAGCCGAGTAACAGAGGTAAGCATTAAGGCAACTAGAGTAACAAATCAAAGAACCAGAAGTTTAGCACCTCTTCTCCTCTGCTCACCTCTATTTGCATATTCATTTAAACAGTCATAACTCCTAAGCAAAGTACAGTCAACTGGGTACCTAGTCATCACACGCACACACAGATTCAAGGTTTGTGCCCATTTACAGATTACATGAAATGCAAGTCAGATCCAGATTTATATTTTTTTTTTTTTTTTTTAAGAATCTATCTGCTGCAGTGTATGCCTTCCACATTTGTCTTGTACCTTTGCTCGGATGTGGGATGCCTGGGCTCAATAGTAGCATGGTATGTAGCATTCAGTTCTATTCCAGCTGATGGAGAATGCTTTTCTTTGTGAAAGCTTCCGCTATCTGTAAAACACAGCTTGGGTCTCTGATGATATTTCATCCTGTATGTGTCAGTCATACAACTATCCACTGAAAAATAAGTCGTTAGGGATACGCTATCATTTCCATCCACATAGCCAGCACTTGGTCCCGTATGACGAGATCCTTTCTTTAAAAAGTTTTCAGACACAGTCCAAATGTCATTAACTGATAAGCGAGGTGGAGAATCCGGTTTATGAACAAACAGTTCATTCCCTTGAAATGGCTCTTTAAGCCTTTGTTCGTTTGTAAATACGCCTGCTTCTGATGCAGATTTTAAAGGTGTACCTGTTTGCCTTAACAGATTATTTTGCAACACTTCTGTTGGCTTTACATCAGCTGCCGAGTTATTTTCGGATCCCGACAAAGTGTTCTGAGCATATTTCTTTGGGGGTAAAGGGGGAGGAAGATTCTGGTAAACCGCTTCGGGTGCCCAGATTGGATCTGCCCTTCGGAGCGGGTGCCCAGCATGCTCACCGGGAGGGGGAAGCACCACGGGCCTTTCCGACAGGTTCTGCGGCACAGAAGGCGACAACCCCACTTTGTGACCAAATGTTCTCGCGTGATGAGGCTGCAGCTGGGAAGAGGAGTGAAAGTCATTGCTGAGGAGCTTCCTTCCACAGATGCTTTCTGTATAGGGGTGGGTGACGCCATCAGCACAATATACCGACACGTTCATCTTCTCAAACTTGTCTGGGTTAAGCCACTCTGAAGAATTCTGTTCGTTTACCTTGTTCTTACTTTCTGACTTAACAATGTCTTTAATAATTGGCTGCAGAGCCGACGATGGGAAAAATTTCCTATTGGTCTCAGGCATTTCAGCTCTAAAATAGAAAAACACACAGGATGTTAAGTATCCATAAAAATATAAGAAAAAGCTCAAATAACCCAAGGATTTTTATTCTTTTTTCAAAGATGGCCTTGGTAACTGCTTAAATATTTGAACTGACTAGAGAACTGGGATCTGCTTAACATAAAGACATTTGATTAGAAGTTGTATTAAATCACTCCAAGGTTTCTTTCATTTGAAATGTAGAAGTGCCCCAAAAAATCTCTGCAAGACACTGAATATCTGTAAGGTAAGACAGCCCTGAATGTTGAAGGAAGTTATGTCAAGCATGACCTGTGCTCTCTTCTAAGCATCCCTGTGACTCAGCCCGATACATCTACTTTTCAAATATTAGGTATTACTTTTAGATGCTAAATTTGTATTTAGATTTTTGATTTTTCAGGGCTACTGAGCACTTACAGTTCACATTAGAAACAACAGGTAAATAGCAGCAGCTACTAAACAGAAATTACTTTTTTCCTCCCCTTCCATCCAAATTTTTCAAAACTTATTTGTGGTTAGTGCACTAACCACAAATTGGTTAATCACTACCTGTTGTAGTATGTAAACTCAAACCAGAAAAATATTAAAACACTTTGCTCTGGTAAGACGGTTTAAAACAACGTAAGCGATTTGGTTCCACTGACAGCATCAAAATTAAAATAATAACAGAGGCATTTAAACCTATCAATTACGTAAAATACAAAAGGCACTGTCTGTCAAAAGTATTCAATACCTTAACTTTTGCATGCTTAATATTGATTGCTATCACGTAACAGAATTCAGTATTTCTTAAACTAGTACATAGTAAATTAATGCCAGTATTAGTTACCTCTTTACTGGAGGACTCGGCACGCGCAAATGTAATTCTGTCGGGAAATTAACATGAGGTTTGTAGTTAACTTCTGAATTCATCTGGTCTTTCCTCAAGTCTGGGGGTAGAAAAAAAATATTTTAAAATAAGCATAAATACAGTCCAATTCCTTCTTTGTAATTCCTCAGAAATTACAAAACCAAACAAAATAGAACACAACAGTGCAATTCTTTTCAAGATTTGACATCGATCAAAGTGACATTGATCAAAACAGCCATTTTGAAGCCCATCTGTCACAGGTCAGATTTATATTAATCCAAAGTAATCTGGATGAAATGTTGTTTGGTTGGTTTTTGGTTTTTTTTTAATGTTACCAGAAAATAGGTAATTACCACAATTTTGAAGTCTTATAGACATTTTTCAAGATCATTTTAACATTTCATCTACCTAAAAGCAGATTTTCAAAAGCAGCATTTTCTAAAAGCATGTTTATTTAAACATCCAAAGTCATTTAAATTACAAAATAAAAACTAGTTATGATTTATGAAATTTCAGATCATGTAATAACAATTAAATTGAGTGAATACTGTAGGGGTTGGGGGGCGTTTTGCTTTTTTGTTGTTACTTGTGAGGTTTTGTTTGTTTGGTTTTTTTTTTTTTTTAAGAAATACACTATCTTTGAAGCAGATTTTAAAACTTCGAGCAAACCACAGAGTTGGCAGAGCTGCTGAGCAGACAGAGAGCACTCTCAGACACGTGTCCCCAGCGCACACCATGAGAGCGCCTGGGCCAGCACCTCTACGCTCGTGCTCTAGAAGCTCCTTTTATTCACAAGCGAAGAATCATTCTCTAAAAATACACAACTTCTCAACAATGCAGCTCCTAATTAACAGCAAATAAAGGAAGCACTGAAGTATCCACGTCGACATCACATAGAATAAAACACTCTCTTGGCAAGTGACAAGCGACAGTCTATTTGTTTAGAGATAGATATTAGAAGTCTTCCTAATGCAATGATTGGCCCACTATAACCAGTCGCCTGCTTTGAAGCCATTCAAAAGACCTCTTATTTTGTGTATGTGTAGACTAGATTCAGAACTACCATGCCTATTTCAGAAAAAAAGGAATTAAATTCAAAAGAGGGAACATATAATGCCCGATTTCTAGTAGAATAATCTCACGTTCAGTAGACAGTACTTAGCCAATTTGCAATGGGATAACACAGGCTGTTCCACGCTTTCATCAACAAAAGATACAAAAAATTTGTATCTATTCTTGGAAGATCTAACCTTACCAAGATAAATTTTTTTTTAATTCACTTGTTATTTCCCCAAGTTTAAACAAACTCTTGGAACGTTTGACTCGTGAACAAATGAGTCCAAAACCCCAACAACAGAAAAGAACGAAACTAAAAATACCTTGGGCGATGCTGTTCAGTGATACTTGTTTTGAGGGTCAATATCCGCCCTATCTCTAATTGATGAATGATTAAAGACACTAAATCTTTGTCAAAGAACACAGGTTGCAGAAGCTAAAAAGGCACATAGCACAAGAGTCAAAGACCCCATGTGGTTTTCCTTTGGGCCTCAAAATGAAAAAAGAAAATACTAATCTTGCTACTCCAGCATGATAAACAATACCACAACCTCAGAAAAAACATTATGGGAAAATCTTGTTACTGAATGAGCCCATGGGACACCGGCAAGGGACAAGTAATTAACCCGAAAGAAGGTTCTAAATTGCCCCAGTGAGCCACGGCATCGGGGCTAACTAATACTGAGGTAGTATTTCAAACAGAAAACATTCTATTCTGCTACAAATTTTTTTTATGAATTGTAAATTGCTTTACTGTAAAAAAAAAAAAAAAGCACAGGCTCCGACACATATTTCCTGTGAATATTTCCAATTCCGTATTTAATCTCAGTCCCAACATCAGGACACAGTCCTAAAAATGAATTAGTTAAATAATTTGCTAGATTAACTGTGTCTGAAGCTACTGTTTTTATCTTTCAGACTTTGAACACATCGACTTTTATACAAGAGCATGTCCACTTAAAAAAAAAATTGCAAATAAATTGCCCATACAACTGCTCTTTAATTTTCCAAAGCGCCTGATGTGAAGATTACGGATCTTAATTTTTTTAATTATTTTTACTGCAAGGAATTTAGCCGTTTCAGCCCTTCCACGAGGCAGTATCACACTCGGGTCAGGAGGCGGCAGCAAAGGTTAATAAGCTGCTTCCTTGGGGTGACCACAGCACACGTTCAGCCAAAGCCGCTCAGCGATACCAGGTGGTTTGTGCCTTCAGAATTCCAGCTAACTTAAAAATAGATGTGTTATTTTCTCTTCTGCTGACAGGACATCCATGCATGGTTAAAACCAGACGCAGACTCGAGTGGGAGTTTTGGCTCCATGTTCTTTGCAAACCTAAATATGGGACGGTGGAGCACTGTGCGACGCTGGAGCCTGACATCCTTATCAATGGGGCATAAAAAGCCTACCCATAAACAAGATGTAAGTGGTTTCTCAAGTACAAGCCTGTCTGCTTTTAAGATTTAGGAACATCTATTTTCACATCTGAATAGCTAATCTAGATTTTATTTAGATTTTCAGAAGATTAACGACCATTCTACAGCCAACAGGCAGGACAGACAAGTTCTCCTCTAGTATCTCCACTTTCACACACAGAACAGAACATTTGCAAAAACCTGCAAAGCCCAATTTTGGGGAGGGAGGCAAGGGGGGGGACCAACAACCTCCCCCCCCAACCCACATTAAATTCCATTTCCTTCTAATGTGTTTTAGCGGCATGTTTCCTGTACTTTTAATTACCTGATTTTTTTTTTATTTTTTTTTTTCAAGTTTCTGATACAAACTCAAGGTATAATACTTTTTGTAATAAGTGCCGTGGCAAATTCCTCTCCCTGAACCCAGACATTTTTCTGTATTCCACTGAAATGACAGACGAACTTACTGGAAGCTTTAGAAATGTGGAACAAAAACACGTAGTCAAGAAGGTAAACACATTATAACTTGTCCAAAATAGAATATTATTTTTAGAAAACAGTGACCATCTTCAGAAAAAAAAAATTCCTTATATTCAAGAAATTGTCTTGTGGGAGCAACATTCTGCTGCAAAACATTTCTTATATATTCATTAGTAGATTTCCCCCCCCCCCCATGGCTTTAAACATCTGGAAAAAATGAAAATAAAGTTCCACTGTTGTTTTTTTTGGGGTGAGGTGGTACATACTCGCATATGTGTCAGAGTTTAAATAAGTTCTGAAGTGAAGCAACAGTCAACAAAGAACACCAGCTATTGCCCTCTCTTCATTCTGATCTGCCTGTCTCAGGAGTTCATGAGGCCTTTGCTTTAAAACCCAATCCTGAACCTTTGCATCATCTATTTCAAATTGCAAACTTCTCACATTAACAAACTGAATTACAAACGTGGGACTGCTTCACATTTCAGTCTTCACAGGCTGTTTGACTACATTTGGAAACCTTGAAAGTTTAGAGTTTGGTTTGGAGTGTGTTTTTTTTAAACTAAAATCTTTAATCTGTCATTTAAAGACGCTCCGGAAAAGCACTTATTTGTTTCTGTTTTACATTAAGTTCATAAAGCAGCTGCATGCTTTAATTCACTACTCAGGTCTTCAAACATGACAGTTACACACATTGACCGTACCACAAGGTTAACAACTGATTTTCTTCAGTACAGTTGCGTATTTTAAATTCTTATTATAAATGTATGGTTTTCCTAAGATGATGAGTTTTCTTTTTCAGAATTATAGTTTGTTTCTGGTGCTTCCTGAAGTGACAATTTCGCAAAGGCAGTTTGGATTCTTCATTATGTACTCACCAGAGTTTCAGAATGACTCCAGATTTCAGTTTGAGTTGTCTCAT
Organism: Rissa tridactyla; assembly: GCF_028500815.1. Lineage (NCBI taxonomy): Eukaryota > Metazoa > Chordata > Aves > Charadriiformes > Laridae > Rissa > Rissa tridactyla. The sequence goes on along the minus strand of NC_071470.1, from coordinate 80,177,898 downwards.
GCTATTGAGCTGAATAATTATTAAAGGGAAAATGTCTGGATTCGTAATATTACAAACGCTGCTTTGCAATTATTTTTCAAAGGGAAGCAATTATTCAGTTAAGGCATTGATTCCAAGTGCATCCTTTTCTGAGATCACTGAACAGGCAGCTTTTAATACCACATCTTAAACAGGAGGCCATCAAGCACTCGGCCAATTTTAATCACACTGCTTATTCTACTGACGGGTTCGTTCAAGAATAAAGTGCTCGGAGCTCTGGGGGGTGGTAGAAGGGGAAGAATCTAGGAAACAGGGCTTTGAGGATTTAATTATTTATTTTTTTTTTTCCCCTTAACCCTCCCAACAGCAATGCCTTTTATTGAAACTGTCCGGAGTGGCAATTTCATGAAGACATCTGTGCCTTAAGAATCGGGGAGGGCTGTCACGAAAGCCACTAAAACCCCTTTATGATCGAAAATGAATTATCAGTAGCTGGCACATGTGTCGTCCCAAAGCAGGGTTGTTTACCCGCTCTGCTCTGAAAATCCATCAAAAAGGTTTTACAGCCCTTTCCAGCTTCCAAGAAGTACAGTCGTCTTTCTTCAACTTGAAGAATGTGAGGTTGGAAGTTCTGCCCTCACACGGTTCATGTCACATGTTCTTCATAAACCAAAAAAATTAGCCCCCGCAGTTTATCAAGTTCAAACTTCATAGAGACTAAATCATTGATATAAATTAAGAATATTATATCTGCTTACTTAATATCCATGTTTTCCTGCCAAAATTGGATCACAGAAACTAGGGATTGGCCTTGTGGGACGTTTGCCTCAGCACTACAGTTATCTACTGCTCTACTACGCCAGTGAAAGAAGCAGCCATTTGATCTGCATAACCACTGTGTGATCCAATGTTACTATCTTTATAATGCTCTAACAATAAGTTTATTTTTGTAAGTCAGGGACAGAATTCCTCAACTGCTGAACAGTAGCCTTATTCAGCTCCACTTAAAAATGAGGGACTGGTAAAGCACAGTTAAACAAATGGTGGGCGTTAATTAGAAGGCCAACGTTATTTCCATGAGAAGTTTACCACACAAAAAACCCACCCAGAGATATTTTTTCAAGTTGCCATGGAGGCTAGCAAAGATTTCTTACATACCATTCCTCTGTCAGAAAAGACGGGGCATTTCTTTCCTAAAATACTGTTTTCTAGCAGTCCATTTGGTATTTACCTACCAATCTATGCCTTGTTCATAATATTCAGAGCTATAACATAAGATAATACAACTGATACCTGTAAGTGACTACTGTCCTTGCTAAAGGTGTCCTGACACTTTTTAGATAACCAAAAAACAGTTTAAATAAATCTTTAACCCCACATACATGTGAAATGATCAAATTCTTCAGGTATCTTTTCAGTCCCTTAATCATTTCCACTAAAATGATTATTTTCCAAAACATGCACTCATGTGAGAACATCACATTTGATTTAGAATACAGACATTTTTGTTATGAAACTATTCAAAAGTTAGTTACTGAATTAGAATAACTGAATAGACGGGATCTTATCATCAATGTTTTATGATAACTCTAGGGATCACCTGGAATCACTACACTTTTTTAAAGAAAACGTACGATGGACGTTGAAAGCTTTAAGTATACTGAAGGGTACAGGGTTCTCTCCAGAGAATACTCATTATAAAGCTCAAACATTGTTGGAACCCGCCTATTTTTCATTCTGACGGTCCTTTATGTATTTGCCACTGGTGTGTGTTCGGTTTTTTGCTATCCAAGCGTGGGGTTTTTCCCCATTCGTGTGAGTACAGTATAGGACAGAACTAAAGCAGAAGTGGTGTCACGCAAAACCAGATCTTTGCATTCCATGCAACATCAATTTGGGCTTTGTTTGTTTTTGTTGCCAAAATAAACAAACATCAAATTAGTTCTCTTTCTACAACCAAAATATGACAAAGAAAATACTTATGGCAACCCCTCCAATTTATGTCTTAGAAGAAACTATACTATGCATTATTTAAAAAGTAGTATTGTATCTCTGAAAATCAAACATTTCCTGGGGAAGTGGCCTAATATTTATTGCAACTCTTTGTACAAGCACCATTCCATTGTTCCAGCAACAGCAGATAATGATTTTGGCTGGCCTCACGCTGACCTATAATATTTATATGCCAAAGCATTTATCAACTTTATAAAAACCCAACAGACATATTACTATGTAAAAGGAAGTAGATTTCCTTATTACAAGTGTTTCTTCCTGATATTGCTTCATATCTTGAAGGAAAACAAGTGTTACCAAAGTCCACCCAGACATTTAAAAAAAAAAAAATCTTCCTTAGTATTCACCAAGAAAGCTCATGGAAATGCTTTTAGGGAAAACACAGGGAGTGAAAAAAATTACTATGAGTTGGGTTTTTTTGTTGGTTTTTTTTTTGGTGGGGGGAGGCAGGGGTGGAAGGGGGCAGGCAGGGAAGGAACATGCACAGTTGCTTAAAAAAAAAAAAAAAAAACACAACACAAAAACCAAAATACACATTAAACTGAGAAATATGCTCCCAAAGCAGAATATAAGCAGCAGAATTATATTTAATAATTTCATTTGTATTAAAAAGAAAGCATCGATTACGGTTAGCGAAAATGAATTATACTGGATGTTTTATGCCAGCATAGAGTAAAAATCACAGAATCCTCAAATAATAAAATGGTTTGGGAAGGGACCTTAAAGACCATCCAGTTCCAACCCCCCCTGCCCTGGGCAGGGACACCTCCCACCAGCCCAGGTTGCTCCAAGCCCCGTCCAACCTGGCCTTGAACCCCTCCAGGGATGGGGCAGCCACAGCTTCTCTGGGCAACCTGCGCCAGGGGCTCACCACCCTCACAGCAAAGAATTTCTTCCTTACGTCCAATCTAAATCTACACTCTTCCAGTTTAAAACCACTGCCCCTTGTCATGCTGCTACAGGCCTTGGTAAAGTCACTAACACTGGGGAAAAACAGCCTTTTCGGCTCTTGTACAGAGAACCTACACCAGCCAGCAGCAGGAGAGGAGGACTGTGGCAAGAAGACTCATTGTACAGAAGCAGAGAGCTACTGCTGCTGCTGCTACTGTCATAACACAAACAATTTTCTACACATGATGGTGGAGCACTAAAAAAAACCCCAGCCTCTCCACTTGTGAACCCATATATCATGGCAGATAGCTAGGAATCCATTTACACTGTACATTTGCCCTACAAGAAAGCCAAGAAACTGAATAAATGAAGGTGCTTTGTGGAACAGAATGCTTTAACTGTATTGCTTTTTTCAGGGGCATTTATCGAACTGCTCCTCCATCAAATTTCCATCAAAATGTACCAAGAAGGGTTACAAACACTTTCCATCTTTATCTGTCAGTCTAGCTCACTGAAAAGGTTAAAAATGTGACCAAGAACAAAATTTGGAACTCACCATGGAGGCAAAACACCCCACAAAACAGATTTCTTTCGCCTTTTTAAAAGACAGAGTACACAGGCTATGGTGAGTCAGCAAGAGAGCTCTCTACTGAAAAAGGAATATAAAAAACCCTACCACCATGGCCAAAACAGCCACAAATTCCATGCCAATTTTCTTCTAATTCACCTAAATACAGCCAACCTGATACACAAATTGTCTAACTTTGAAATATTTGATTATGGATTGTAAAAAAAAAAAGCAACGATAAATTGTATTTACATTTTTCAATTTTATGAAATTTCATTAAATTATGCAGCAAAACTATGAAATACAAAAGGCTAATCAGAAATCTGTCCATCTCTTGTGTGATATTAGTAAGTTGGTATTAAAATTTTAGTACATCTAAATTAGTTTTAGAAAACTTCTTATTCTTTATAGAAGTTAAAGTTCTTACCATAAAAGTTTCTGTTCTGCTGGGATACTGAAGGTAACGCATTGTCAGCTTTTTTGGTTGACAAGTTCAGTTCGCTGCAAAAGAAGCAAAGATGTAATTTGGAGGCTTAAACTATTGACGTATGATCACAAACTTCATCGCCTTGAGTGCATACAAGCATAAAAACTTTGCTTGTGTGAAACTGACTCGTTATCATCACCGTCACATTTTTTAGTAATACACACACTTTCCAGAAGATAGGTAAGATAGCAGGGATGGCCCTTTAATACTTTTGACAGCCCTCCCACACGCGACAGGCTGTGCTGATGCAGAGAAATTCTGGATGACCTGAATCCTTTAATATGGACAGGTAAAAAACATACACTTTGCAAGTCTGCTGTTCCCAATTTGTTCCAGAGATTGGATGCCCACTTATCCCAGCCCTACTCTAGAGTACGACAGCGGGATGCCTAATACGCAGCACGTAAAAAGCAAATTTTCTTGATCCTGATATCACATCAGTCTGCTTAATAAAAACAGTTGGTTCCCAAAGTTAACAACAATAGAACAGTGATGTGTCATCTGTGAGAAAGAAACGCCAACTGCACTTCTTCTCATTGTAAACTAAAAAATACCATAAAAATTTCAAAAGAAGTGCTTGTTAACAGTGATCACCAAGAAAGCGTGACAGTTTTGAACAGTGTTTACTGTAGTGATTTTCAAATGGAAGACACCATTGGCCACCTAATTCAATTTATTAGTAGGTTTTAGCTAAAATGGCACTTTAGCGCAGAAAAAGAATACTACCCATGCCGTACCACATGGTTTCCAATTTATCATCAGTATCGCTCATCTCTGAAGCGAACACATTTTTCAGTGTTAAGAGTTTACACCCTGAATATTTTGAAGTTAAACATATAGCAGCATCTAACTATGACAAGCTTAAGTCTTCTAAAAACCACAAAAATCTCACCAGTATCAATCAGTATCTTAAGTACATGCACCCTGTTAGCTAATATTTTATCGTGTCCATTTTCCCAGTTTGACATTTTGCTATTCACTAGTAGTTTGCTATGACAAACAAACATCATTCTTTTAAGTTGTGATTGCCACGTGGTCTTTCATTCATAGGGATTTTAATTTAAAAACTTTTTCTCAAACCAGAAGAAAACTGGAAGATAGTAAATCTTGCTGATTTTGCTTTCTTGCAGTTTCCAAAATAATCAAGAACATCTCAATTCATACAGAAGCTGTATTTTGATTGTTCTCAATAAAAAAAAAAAATTGTTTTGATAACTTGCTACAATACTTTATGAAATGAGCTTTAAAATTTTGCATCTCTGCTTAGAGAAGTCAGCGCCTTTTCATTTCCTGATATTCGCTATTGTCTTCCCCTGTAAAACAACTCTTCATGAAAATATACGCCCAAAATTTTGCTCAAATCTAGCAAATGTTTACGACTAGGCTTGGTCTCACAACTGTACTCTTTCATTTTAGGGATATAAACAAGATTCAAAAGAAGAATGTATGGGTTCTAGTAGGAACTCCATTCCACATACAGTTTAAGACACACAATACAGAAAACCACATGTGGAAGGTCGATAACTTTATATTTCACAGCACCACGTAATCATTTAAGTTGGAAGGGTCCTCTTCAGATCATTGAGTCCAACCCCCCTTGCTCAAAACAGGGTCAACTACAGCGGGCTGCCCAGGATCATGCCCCAGTTGGGTTATGAGCATCCCCCCAGACAGAGATTCCACGTCGTCTCTGGGCAACATACTTGTTACTAGCGAGCATACTAGTTCTTAGGAAGTTCAATAAGATTTGGCTACTAACCATATTTTTGGCCAGTTTTAGTAGTTTTACACTTTTCTGCCAAGGTTTCTTTCAAACAGGTCGATCACTTATCAAGTGATCCATTTATATCTGAGGCGTTCTAGAAAACTGAATTTCAGAACAATGACTAGTAACAGCGTACAAGATTCACCTACCGCCATTCCCATCTCCTGGTCGCTACAACTGCTATGGATATGATTTAGACAGACACTTGTATTCCATTCCAGATGGCAAGTTACCCACAGTCTAAAAACCTTGTAACTACAGAAGTGTAGCAATTATTTCAAATTAACACACCCTGCCCCTCAGCAGGGTTTAGCAGTTCTGGCTCAGGGCCGTAATAATATGGCTCAGCGCCTTCCAAACAGAACTAGCGTTGCAGCCTCAGAGTGAAGGTAAACTTAACGCTTAATTGCCCGTGCCCTTATTTCTAGATACATTGCTAGCTTTCTACATACCCGACCTCATGCGTATCGAGTTCCAAAGCATGTTTTTCTTGACTTTTTTTTTTTTGAAACAACACATGAACAATTAATTTATTTTTCTGTAAGTACAATCTATGCAAGTTCTAAGAGAATCAGCATTACCTGCAGGAAGCGCTTTCTTTAACATTTTTGACATCTGCTGGATTGATTCCTTCAATAACAGGCGAGTCTGGATTTGCAGATCCATTGCTGATATGATCACTGCTTTCATATCCAGATTCTGTCCTCTGAATTTGCCAGTTATCACCAAGAATTTTTCTCTCTGTAAATCCTTTGGTTTTTTCGGCATTCCCTTTTCCCTCCGAATCCAGTGAACTTCGACTTCCGGTATCCTGTTTTGTTTCATCTTCATATATAGTCATTAAACCTTTTGGGATTTGATTCTCTTTTGGCCAATGGTTAAAGCTTCGCTCCTTTTCATGCTTAGGTTTACTGTTCGGATTTGCCCTGTGCTTTGGGCTATGCTGTTTTTTCTCTGTCTCACTGAAAATGCTGTCTACATTTAGCGTCTCTCTCATAGGTTTCCAACCTTTACTTCTGCTTCTGCTGCTGCTGATACTGCCTTTGTCCCTAGAGTCTTGACTGGTGTCTGTGTCATAGCCAGTGACACCATCAGTCCGGGTCCTGACCATTGGTTTCTCTCCAGCAGGAAAAGCTTCTGGTTTATTTGATCCAAGCACCTGGACAGAAAGCTTTGCTTGGTGAGGTGCATTGTCGTGCTTATAGGAGCCTTTTCCCTGGCTGCTGTATATGCGCTGATCAGCACAGTGTCTAAGTCCATTTCCAACTGGAGGAGACCCCGACTTCACATTGGAACGATCTTCCCCAACCAAATCTTATCAGAAGGAAAAGAAAAAAGCTCCATTAAAGTCCTCATTAATATTTAACTGGTATTGTTACAGTACTTATGTTTCTTACACAATTTACTCAACAAATTCAGTATTTCTAAATACTGAAAACTGGGAACCTAATCTTAGTGTGTTCTGCACAGCTAGCATTGATGCTAAAACTATTTAAAGCATTGATTCTGGTCATATTTTTAAAACGTACCTCTTTGTCTCCCAGACTCTTTTCTTGGTCCTTTGTCTGCATCTTTTCGTAAAGATGAGAAGTTTTTCATATCAGCGGCTTTCTGAGCACACTCTCTGGATATGTCCTTTAGCCTGTCCTTTTGATCGCTGTAACCCAGCTTAGCTGCAAAAGATACTTTTTGTCAGAGATCATTACTAAGAAGTCATTCATCATCAAAAACCCAAATATATTTATGTACCATAACATTTAGTTTTTAATATCAGTACTACTTAAAAAGTCTAATGAATTACATAACACAGAGTAAGAAAATGGGATGTATAGCATAGATATAAATGTATGGGTAGCTCCAAAGAGTCCGCTAAATGGAGCTCATGACAGAAAGTAACCAAAGTAGTATTATGTCAAGCACATCTTTCACCTCTTACTTTTTAAAACCGGAGCTCAGGCCATTTTGAAAGCATATACGATGTACATCACATTTTAATAATTCTACTGAAGAAATTAATTTAAGTTTAATCTTGTCTAAATGTGAAGGTTTACTTCTAATAGAACAGTGGGAGCACTGTTTATGAAACCAAATCCTTCGATTTCTGAAAAGGTAAATGCTCACTAGTTTTGAGTCATTACTCCATCAAAAAAGAGTCAATCAAGCCAAGCGCTCTCAGTCTTAAAACTAGGAAAAGTCTAGTTAAAACTAGTCGAAAGTCTAGGAAATTTAAAACTAAGTCTAGGAATTTAAAACTAGTTAAAAGTCTAGGAATTCAACAATAAAGACAGAGGAAAACCACCTCAAGAGAAGGCAGCATCTCTCCACCTGAGAAGTACGGTCACTTCAGAGCAAAGGCACTGACAAGCAATGCAGAAGTCACTGCCTCATATGACTACTTACAGCCTGATTTACTTGGAAGCCTAATGTACAGATAGAATGGATTTTTAAACAGATAAGACAACTTTGTTACTATTCTTTCCAAACATAAGATGAAGTCCGTTAATACACAGGACTACAAATAATGCTGCATATCACAATAGTGTTGAGGAACACTGTTCCTCAAATAGCCAGTAATCCAGAGCCACACCATGTGCTCCAGAAGATCAATCAGCTTCAAGTTTCTAATGTTCTTTTAACTAACAATGATTGGAAGGATAAAGATGTTTGAGAAATGGATCAAGTCCCTGAGAGCCACTTTACTGCAGGAATAGTGAGAGGTAATAAAAAAAATGTTGCTTTTACAGTTCTCCAGAAGTTAACATTCCATGGCAGATATTAAACATTAGTTGTTATTCAAGTCAATGATGGAATTTTTCCTCTAGAAGCAGTTCTAGTTCAGAGGTTAGCACACACCTGAAATGCTACCAGCTGAAATATTTCGTAAGACAATGCATTTGGGGGTTTTTTGGGGATGGGGAATATGTACCTGGACCTCTACCACCACTAGCTTGAATATGGCTTCTGCTGAATGTTGAATTATCCGGCTGAAGTTTTTTATTACTCCTTTGATTAGTGGGGTCTCCAATTCCATTCTCTTTCATATGGTCCGATTTAGGAGCAGAATGCTTCTCAAATCCTGTCAAGTAACACATCTAGCTTTAGAAATCAAAGGCTTCCTAATTTAAAGTTTCCGATATCTAAATCGAGAAATAAGAAAACTTTTTAAATTGCAGGTTAAAAAAAAATAAAAGAAAAACCACATCACATTTCAATATGCTACACAGTAAGGTTCTGTAATATTTTACGTACTGCCGTATTTATAGTGGTAGACTGTAGTGGAATAGGGTCCTCAATCTTTTCTTCCCTGAAGCAGTCTATGTCATATTGCTACTCATTATGTAAAGAGGAACACGTCAAATTCAGCTGGCCTTTTATTTAATTTACTTGTGTGTTATGTTTAACATTAAAACAAACAAAACCACACCAAGACAGCAGTAAGAGCTACAGAACCAAAAGACTGGATTTTTATATATTGAGGCCTATGCTATACAGTCTCTGAGAAAAGAAGTTTCCTACAGCTCCGTCTGATTTTTCCCAAAGTCCTGAATTGGTGCTCTGTGTGTGTATATATATACACACATATACACAAACACACATGCTCCAAATATATCTCTGTATTTGTATGAAGCTTTAAGTACCTTTTTATAACATTTTTAGAGACATTTTAAATGTATCAAAACACACAGAGCATTCGCATATGCAAATATACTACGATTTTCTTCTGAAACTACTGAAGTTATGTTTAAAGCAGTTATGATCAAACAATCTACAACAGAAAGTCTTTTTTCCCCATTTTCCATGAGTTTCAATTTGTATTCCCACATCAGACACAAAACAAAGAGTTCTAATGTTGAATATATACGCTAATCTCTTTTCTTTTGAGGCCCTTTAGATAATTACTGATAAAAGTATGTAAGAACGAAGCAGCTAATCCATTACCTTCTCCTTTTAATTCCCATTTCAGAAACATAGTTGATACTGTTACTAAAGAAAGAAAAAAGAGAAAAAGTCTTAACTACCCAAGTCTTCCCCGTTTCCTCCTGCTGCTTTGCATTGAGACCAGTGAATAATGTGCTTGGGAGCATCTTCTGGAGATACAGCTGTGCCATCTGGGTTAGCGTAAAATAGCAACAATGGCTGAAAGTGACATCGAATGCATCTGGAGACCACATCTTTCCATTTCGTGCCAATCTAAGAAAAAAAAAAAAAACAAACACAAACAAAAACAAAAATCAAAACCTCAAAACTTTTAAAAACACCAGTGAATCCAATTATGGAAAGGATAATTTATTAAGGAATAGGTACCAAATGCTTAATTCTGAAGCTAGACTAACATTCAACATTTTGTCACATGAGTTTATGTAAATCGCAGCAAAAAGCTAGAACCAGTATTACATGGGCTAACAATCAGAACATCAACACTATCGTTATAGCTGCCAGTAATTAAGTCTTCTTTTTCATTAAAAGAAGAACAAGCACAACAGCAGACGAGTCCACTAACATTCTGAAACATTCGGCATTTGCGAGGCAGAACTGTAAAGTAGTGCAGTAAATTCTAAAATCCATTTATGAAAACTTATTTACAAAACTAAAGGTTCATTACAATAAGGACATTTGTTGGACTTGTTTCAAGTTTGGTGTCAGAAGAACGCACTCTAGAAAAGCAGAGATAACTACATTTGATATTAGTAAGAACCATATTTACCTCTTTTACATTAGCATCATCAAACAGCACCCATTTGCAACTCTTGGTGTGAAAGGCAAAGGCACAGTAATGTCGGCTTGTGTAGCAAATCATTCCCACAAGAAAAAGTTCACTATTTTTGGCATTTTCATCTGTAACCCTATAGAACAGCTGTAAAAACAATTACGTATTTTAAAATGTGTAAAACATTTAGCTTCTATTTCCAGACCTCCTAACTGGCATGTCACCAAGGCAATTGGTATTAAATAGTCTATTGCATTATGCAATTTTTCATGAGTATAATGATTTTTGCACTTATTAGGTCTATTTTAGCATTTATTTTTGCATAGTTGAAGCAGTAAAACAGTAATGCTCTGGAATCATTCCACAAATTTCAAACTGAACGTGATATTCCCAGACTTTCAACTAGGAATTCACCTACAGCCATCTTTGTACTTAGGCAAAAGATGAACGCTTCTGATGGGACTTTTTCCTCCCACAGAAACTACATCAAGCAGCACGTTATAAAGAACAGTAAAAGCAGACATTAACTTTGAAGTTAAATTGTGCTTTATAAAAATATACATATGTGTATATATACACTTTAATATTTTGTATATATTTATGTACAGATAAGATACGTGTAAAATGAAATTCTAGAATAAGCAAATAGTAAGTTTTAGGTCCGATACCCCAGGAAGATAAAGTTGTGTTGCCAGATTCCGCATAACCTCTTCTGTCAGGTCAGAATGTTCTGAATCCCAGACTAAACCGATCGTCACAATCTCGGGACAATTCATGAGAACACGACGAATTTTTATTTTTTGACCACAGTTACTCTAGAAAAAGGAAAGAAAAAAATGCAATGGGAGGGAAAACAAAGATGTTTAAAAAATGGAAGTCCCAAGTTGAGTTACTAGACATGAAACAGGGCACCAAAACAACCCTGCAACTTCTTCTAATTCTCGAATTTAATTATGGTGTTTGTTTCTAAGAATTTAAGGATAAAATTCTTCATCATAAAAACGCTCTGACAAAGACTACAACTAAACTTCTACGTCCAATCACCACCTTAAAATAGAAAGTTTCTGAAAACATCCAAGTCGTCATCGCAATGTCTCTTTTGTTTCCCCCTCCCTTTCATCATTTAAGCTTAAGTCTATATGTTCTTGTGTGCTTTTCTATGGATCCTAAATTATCAGTATTTACACAGAACCATTTAAAGAATAGAGAAAAACAAACTAAAGCAGCTTCACTCCGAAAATATACCTGTTCCAACTAATCAAAAACATCTCGCTCTATGTTGAGCGTAAAGTGGAGAGTAAACCACGGCCCTAATAGCGCTACTTTCTAAACAGGCCACCTGCACCTACAATACCATGTTTATCTATAACTGGAGCAATAAAATATAAATCTAAGGGCTTTTTTACCCTAAGCTGGACTGCACTGAAGTGGCTACAGGCAATCCTGCTTTGAGGGGAATACTTTAGCCTGATTTAATATCCTAAAAAGTTCTGCCTTGCATCTTACAGTAAGGCAACATCTTTATTTACTTACAGGACACTTTCTGTAGTCATCAGCAGTATTTGCCGCCTGCAGCAATTCTGCAAACATTTCTGGCTTGAGACGTTCATGCCTCTCCATCATTCTTTCTACTTCATTACTATAAAAAATAAATGGAAATAACTTTTAAGAAGAGAAATCCACAGTTAACAGATTTCAGTCAACTCTCAATTAACTACATCTTATGACCAAAAAGAAAAGATACAGAGGTAAAACAGTAGTAATACATACTTTTTGTCAAGCTCTCTCCACATCTTGCTTTTGCAATTCAAATGTTACTTTTGGACAGCATCTCAAAAATACATTTTAACACAGGAATAAACATTCATTTTTAACACTTAACAGCATTTCTCTGGCATGCTTTGTTTATTATTGGAAGGGTGTATATAGAAAAATGAGATATAATAAAAGCTCTTACCACAGGGCTGTGGTGGAGATGTAACGCACAAATTCTGTAAAAGGCAATGGGTCTGATGATGCCCCACAACTGCGACATACACACTAAAAAATAAAAATACTTTTGTTTTTATTTATTCAGGACAGTGGAAACAAATAATTTCTAAGGCCATCAAATAAGGGTCTGACCTGTTCATACAGTGTCATAGCAAACTTCTGATGAGAAATACAGGATTTTGAAGTGCACATATCTGTTTCACTGTTTGGCACTAGGTGAAAATGAATCCTCTCAAGGATATTTTCCTAAATAGAAATAATAATGTAAACATAAATTGAACTGATGGAGTCAGAATATAACAGCAATATTACAGTTTAATACTCCAACTACTACCCTTGGCCCCAAGTAGTCCACCTAGAAGATTAACATGTATTTAATTCCGTCCCCATTCACAACCCAGTGGATGGGAATTCTCTTCATCTCAAGGCTTCCAAACATTAACAAAACAGGATTAAACAAGTTACCCAACTGTTCTTCCAGACTGCATTCTCCTTTGAAGGAAGCAGATCTTCAAGAAAAATTTTAAAAGCTGTCTTACAGAAATATATGATATTAATATCATCGCAGACAATGACTGAAATATTTTTTGGATCAGGCCTCTGTCTCAGTCCTTCACACTTTCATGTTTTTCTCTGCAGATCAATCTGATGACATTTAGCACATGCACCAACACAAGTACTGTTGACAGAAGCATGGAAAAAGCTCATAAATAGCACATGCCTGATCCCATCCTGAGTCTCATTTTTTAACCTCAAGAGAAAGGAAAATAAAAAGAAAAGAAAAAAAAAAGTCCAATGACTGTCATCAGTTTGGCCCCTGAATCACCACGGCCATTTTTTCTACTTTTGCCAAAAACACCAGAGGTAATGGGAAGAAGTGAATCTATTCAGGTAAATCATTCAGACAGCTGATTACTTCATGGGTTCAAATGCATTTTGATTAGATGGATTACTAAAGAGAAATTCTCTTTCATGACTGCAATACATTAACCTGATGGCAAGATCTCAAACTTTCAGGAGTTCTCCTCTGGATTTTCCTACGTACGTGAAAATGCGTCTGGTAGGCAGGTATTTATTTGTGGATACTTCCAAAGCATGTCCAAAGCTGAAAGTAATTAAAGCAGTAACCATATTTTCTGTCCCTCAAATCTGCGTCTGCAGGTTGATACTGTTGGTTTGTTGGGGTTTTTTTAATGGTGAACAATTTTCCCTGTCTAATACAGGAGTTCTTAGAAAGGCTCCTTTACCAGTGTTCTACGTGGTCCTCAGTCACAGTAACAGCTCATGTTTTTCAATGAAACACTTCATAAAAGCAGAAAGTAACTGCAGTGAGAGTCGAGATCTTCAAGTATTCGTTCACTCTTGGACAAGGAAACGGAAATCTCTTCTGCAGAAGACTTCAGTAATGAGCTGGCTAGTTGCGATGGAACATATTTCAATAGGTGATGAGAGAATACTTGGAGGAACAGACTATATATTCAAATCCATATGTGCCTCTCCTCCTGAGGGATAACCCTTCCCTCTATCCAAAGAGTTTCAGCAGTGATTGACAGTTCATCATCCTCACTGACCTCCTGTAGTAACGACGTTTCACACGTCCCTCTGCCTGAGCTACAGAGTTAGGGAAGAAGTTACGGAGCAAATGCAAGATTACTCCATCCCACATTACCAGACACCTACTCCATGCGTCTGTTCCCCTAAACTGGCATAAAGAAGGTCAATAGCATCATGTCACTTGTATCCCACCTGTGAGCCAGGAGCTACCAAAACAACAGACCAGCTTGGCATCCACAAAACTAACGTAATTCTACTCAACTAACACAAAGAATACATACGAAGCATTCTGCTGCATCATCCATGAATCCAAGCTGGAAACGCTGCTCATCCTTAAAACTTTCTGCCAGGGCATGTCTCATGTTATCTGACGGGAGTGCTTTTTCTCGACTGTGTTGAAATTGTGAAAATATTGCCTAGGAAGAAATACGATTAGTTAGCTTCCTTAGCCGCTTGGCTAGACACTGTGGTTCCACACAAATACATCAGTTCTTATGCAGCATGCCTATACAGCAAATATATAAAAAGTTTATAAATCTATGCAAGTTTAGAAATTAATGTTTTTTCTAAAAGTTACTTAGGTTCTGTGTTCTGTTACTCATTCCCTTATAAGAAGTTATGCTACCAAACTGAACTTTGATCCAATAGAAAAACAATACAAAAGTTTATAAAACTGCAAGCGATTGACTTCATCTCCCAGAAGAAACACAAGCCCTGGACTGTAATCATGCAGCTTTTTTAATTTGGCCACTGGTTCATGCATGCTTATCTTTACAGACAGCGTGCATTTCTTAGGGCATAATGTTATACCACTCGGATTAGTTTAGCACCCATCATTCATTAAATAATGTAACATTTACATTACTACTTCAGACTGGAGTGTATCTTATGGAAAAAACTCCCATAAATTAGACGGAATGCTAATAATCCTTGCCATTAAGTCAGCTCTCTACTGAACCAGTGGACACAATACAAGAGAACAGGTCAATATCTGCAGTCCCAGAACATGAGAATAAGCTGCACTTGATTTTTTTTCTTAATTTCCCAGAAGAGACAGTTAGCTACTGCTTTTCTTTCTGGCAGAGATACGTATGCAAGTGACTTCATCATTTACCAAGTAAGGGAGGTTGATTGTCAAAGAACTGAAAGTTAAAAGCTATTAAAAGTATGAGAAAACATTTGCAGATATTAAAGGGTCTATTCCACTACCAAGAAATCTAAGTCCAGCCTTAGAGAAAAACGAGGAGAATAAAGAAAAAACAAATGAGGAGAAGCCATGTAAAATATAAATAAGGTTAAGCATTCTTCACATAGGCTTCCTACGGTTAAAAAAAAAAAAAAAATCTGTTGGGACAAAAGGCAAAGATACAACAGATAAGCAAATTTCCAGTGCTAACAGAAAGTAGTGTTTTAACCATGATGCATTCCAGGGTAAGTGTTTGTTAAATATTTAAATTTCCTTCTCATAACAGAAAGCATGGACTACTGATAAAAACTACCATCACTATCTCAATGTAAGCATTCAAAATTAAGTTTTTAGCAGATCTGGTAATACAAGTTAGCTCTGCTTTGAAAAGATTTATCACTTCTCATTTTGGCTGCCAGGTCATTTTTGGTATGCAACAGAGCCTTGTATGTCCAGCTAAAGAAAAAAAAAAAAAAAAAAAAACACAGATAAGCAGCTCTGCAGATATGTACGCTCACTTCAGTGGCCTGCATAGTCAGAGTCCCACCCCAATGTTATCCAGAGAAGAAAAGAGCATATTTAACTCTCAGAACACCACCGAAAGAAAAAGATAACGGACTGAACTGAAGTAAACCAGAACTTATTGACTATGCTTTTAGTTTATAGGATAAGCTGATATAGATAAAAATATCCTTCTTTATTGGTGAACAAGTAAGAGGGGTTAAAATAGCCAAAGACCACCAAAAAAAAAAAGCCCCCAAAGAACACACCAACAAAAAAAAAACCCAAGTCACAAACAAGTCACTGAAATGCATCCTCATCCAGCATATACGCTGCATGAAAATCAAAATGCCCCGGGTTCTGAACACAGACCAAACAGAATCACTCAACCAGCACCTCTAAAAAGCCAAGAAAGCAAAGCCAGTACTATACATAATGACAGAGGACAGATGCGTCCAAATGAGTTAACTACAGTGTTTTGAGTTCAGTACCTAGGCTACTGGCCATGGAGTTATAAAGATCACAACTATACTGTTGAAACAATAACTAATTCCAGTCTAACCACTTCTTATTGGCATTCTTGGGAACACATCAAAATAGGAAGACATGACAGTTCAGGCAACGCAAAATATTCAGGTACAGTAAGCCATTTAGATAAATCACACAAGAAGATGCATCATGGGATTAATCAGTCCCTCAAGAATACATACTTGAAAGAATAAAGGAAATTACAAGTCCTAAATTACAACAGCCTTATGAAGCAGCTGAAGGTAGCGTATCACTTTGGAAGGTGACTTAAAGTGATGCAAAACCTATCTTACTTTGTACTGGAGCTCCAAACACTACAGGAAGAGAGAGGGTATTAAGGTACAGCAAGTCGTATGTTTAGCTTGAAAAAAAAAAGCACCTGGTCTACTGAAGTGCACCATTAGAATGGAACAACTCATTACTTAAAAGATTCAACTGCTACACACCATGAGGACCACCTTCTTCATGTTTCTGAGCACAATGAAGCTGCTACATTATTTTTTACTATAATTTCAATGATATGATTAGTCATTAAGAGTATGTAGTGTAACATATACATTCCAGCAATTGTCACCCTTCGATCCCTCTTCATTTCTTAAAGGAGGTTCCAGTGCAACATTGAGCAATCCTGTATATGACCAGAACTTCACATGTAATATGGGTCAAATCAAAAGGAAAAGGCCAGGGAGTTTACTCAATATTACGACATCAGATATGAACATGAATCCCTATACACACAGTACTCCAGGAAACTAAAGCTGCCATCCAAACACAGACAAAAGGGTTTTTTTATCAGAAAAAAAATAGGTGTGTGTGAGTTACAGACTTCATGTACTAACAAAATCAAGTGTCCAGCACACAGAAGAACGTGATGTGCATCAAAACACTGGTGAAACAAGAAGTCCCAACAAGTTCCACAGTCAAGACCTCGTAAGAAGGTTGGAATAAAAGCCTCAGGAAGTTAGTCTGAATACGTGTAGTCTCAACCCACTTCAACTTGTTGGCCTTTTAAAATTAATCATTTTAACCAAAGAAATAAAATGACACCTTTTGGAAAAAACAAACCATGTTTGGAAGAAGAGACATACACATTCAAAACCATACACATGGAATGACTATACATTCTACAGTCCTGTATTAAAACGCCAGAAGGATCTTTATTGTCAAATTGCAGTAAGAGTAGGAAGTTCGTAGTACTAAAACAAACAAACAAAAAACCCACATACACCATACATTTTTAATTGGGATTTTTATCCCAACGAAACAGAGATATGCTTACAGCTATTCCCCTAGTAACTGCAGGCAGCCAGGTACCAGTGCAGTAAAAGCAATAAGAACCTAACAGACTTTGACATTTGTTTCCAGACTTCAGATGAGTTACAAAACTGTCTGAAGCACAAGTTTCACGCACCAGTTAAGATATGTAGATCTGACTTATTTTAAACGCTGAAAAGTTACCAACTTGCATTAACTGTCCAGTATCACTACCTGCCTTTCATTACTTACAAATTGAACAATTAAGTTACAAATTGAACAATTAAGTTCTGCACTGTTACCATCAACTACTGAGTAAAAAAAGAATCTTGAGACCTTATCAGACAGTAATATAGTTATTGTAAAAGAAATGTATTCCAACACTACGGCAAAGAACAAAAGCATATGCATGTAAATAGAAGAAAAGAAAAATCTCTGAGAAGCTAGCTAGAAATTTTCAAATAAGTTATACCGTCTTTTAACAGACAAAAATTTTATGTTTAAGCACACTGTAAAATTTGTGTATGGTAAAATTTCTTCTTTAAGCACAAAAAAATGTTTCTGTTACAAACATGTTAACAAATGTCCTTAAATCTAAATTGTTTCTTTACACAAGAATGACTTAAGAGTAAATTGTAAATTATATAAATTAGCAAAAGAGTTTAATTATTTTTCCCTCATTTCGAAAGATGATTCTTCCAAAAATTATTATTTACCTTTAAAGCACAAAATATGCATGCATCTCCCTGACAGACATGTCCAGTTAAACCTCTTAAACTTCGTCGAAATATGTCAAGTTGCCATAATACCTATAAAAAAAAAAAAGTTTCACAGAAAATAAGTAATGAGTTATGAAGGTTCTACATTTAACACAGCAACATATACCAGATTTTTCGGGTGGGTTTGTTTGTTTTTTAGTTTCACATAACATCTACAACTCGAGCACAAACATTTCTACAAGAATTATGGTCCTTTTCTGTTAGTGTGGTAACTTGTGGAGGTGGAAGTGCAAGGAATGCACTCACCACTCATGAAATGAGATCTCTTTTCTTTTTTAAACTTTTTGAAACAATGGCAAACAATGTACTTTGTGTGGAAAGAGAGCTGAAGTACTCTTAAGGAAAAAAGCAGCAAGCTAAACTGTGCACAGAGATTGTAATAGTCTTCTTATGGCTTTATGTAAGTAAGAGCAAGACGGCTATGGGGTTTACTTCACTTCTCTTTCCCTCTCCCTCCCTCTGTGATTTCTTTCAAATAAAAAACAAAACAAAACACTGGAAACGTAGAAACTGAATTGCTCGGTAAAATGCAAGCACCGTTTCGGGTTAAGTCTGTATTACATTCTTATGGTCTCCTACTAAAACGATTGCTGAGATACATTTGTTTTCCACAGATCAAAATAATCCTGTGCTTAATCAGGTATGTTTCTACATTTAATTTGTGTAACTACTGTATATAAAGGTAATGTCATCTCTGCTACACTACACTGCTTTCAGTATCTAACGTCTTAGGTACACAATCAGTGCAGTAGTTCAGAAAGCTGCCCATTAAAAAAATAAATTAAAAAAAAAAAAACAAATAAAAATGAGGTCTCAAGAGGCATAGTAACACAACAACTGAAAATAAAATAAAAAAAGAAATTCCTATCTATAAAAGTTAAAATTAATTGGGATGCATTTGAAAAAAAAAAAATGTCTGAACCTCAGCTCTGAAGGTTGAACAGAGGTTAAAAGAAAAGAAAGGAACACATTCCTCCTTGTAAAAGGGCAGTCACCAATCATCAGCCACCATTTGATAAACAGCAGTAGGTTGTGAAGTAGTAGGATTGTCTGAAACTATAACTAAAAATGACTTAGGGTTTAATTTTAGGGTACCCTCAGGGAAAACAGCAAAACTGCAAGAGAATATAGGTCACGCTGTTCCTATTGAATGTAAAACAGCAAGCTCATTCTACTAAATCTATTGTACATTTTTATTTTAAAAATATTTAGATACCATAGACATACACACCACATAGATGTATCTCTCATATCTCCTATGTTTAAATCCATACCATTTTTAGGACTTACAGGTTTTTTTAGAAAGTCTACGCATCTATTAAGCCCTCTGTCAGTTTGACAAATAATGCTGTACAATTTGAAAACAATCAGGTCCAAAATCTAAGCATTAAAAATAGATATTGTTCTGCTCATTATTTGCACAGCCTAGAAATTCGTTCTTGTTTCTGATTTCTAGATTTAAAAAGACTATAGTATAAACTAAACTGTGCCTGGTGTTCTGATTTGCAGACAATGTGTAAAATCCAGCACTGCTCTGTCAGAATTAAGTAAATCCCCACATCACCTGTCATAAGTAGGCTTTTAAAAGCTCAATTTTTAATCATGCTAGTGTCACTGTACTATTAAATATACTTGAAAGATCTAAAGAGCCAAGATTTTTTCAACTACAGCTCATATAAAAAACAGTGCGTAGGTAAGTAAACGCATGCAAGAAGTTGGTTGTAATACGTATGCATATAAACAGTAAAAAGAAATAAAAGTCATATTTCTTTGGTATCAAGTATATCTCTTACTCTAATTCCACAAATCTTTCCTAAGATTAGAATCAAAGCTTTCAACCGTATGTGTATCTTCTGATACGCTCCAGTACCAAAGACTCACATGCTAATTATGAGAAAATGGTATTTTAATAAAAATAGTGTCCTATTCAATACAAGTAGTAGTACTGGTTGCCCCACATTAAAAAGTGTTTTGTAAATTTTTCCAAGTAATAAAACTGCTATGTTTGACAGAAGCCTTAGTTTTAAATTCAAGCAGCAAGTTTTGAAGTTATGTGTCATAAGTTTCCAACTACAAAAGGAAAGTTTTTCTGATGTTCCTAATGCATGCAAACAAAATAACTTGCTGTCATTTTTTTCAAAATTATATACTTCATACTCTGAATCAATTCCTACATGAAATGCTAAATAAAATTACTTCCACAGAGGTGTCTTTTTTCTACAATTGCCACTTTTTTTTTTTTCTTTTTTTTTTAAGAAGAGTCCATTCTAAAAAGACCTGCTATTCTGTCTTACTTGGAATCATTTAGAAGTTTAACTGAGAACTGAATTTAATACCATTGAAAAACGTGCCATCTTTTTCTGTAAAATACACATACTGCAATACAAATAGTAAAAACAGCATTGCCAAAAGAACTCTTTCCCTACTATGACCATTTAAGCTGCTACAAAACCAGAAATGCTTAACAAATCAAGTTTTTTCTTACCTGAACAGCACTGTTAAGAAAGCAGCTGTTTTGTCCTGGTTCATTTAATAAGCCTTTTGTAGGGGCCAGGGACAGTATACTTCCAGGCTGATAAACTTTTCCAAGGTTACCCCCAGGTTTTCGTAAGAATTTCACCCATGCCATTATTTTTTAGACTTTATAATTGCAATATTTACACTTAAATATTTAAGGATATGATGGGTGCAAGGCAAAGAAGAAGATCCTAAGAGAACTGCTCTAAAGTCACGGCATTCCGTTCAACTCTGTGCAACAGGAACCATTCATGGGCTTAAGTCCATTTTCCATGAGCAGCTGTCAGCTATCTATCAGGAGGATTTTCTCAGTTAAAATACAGCTATACAAAGTTTTTAAACTCTCAGACTTAAAAAAAGAAAAAAAGGGGAAAAAAAAAAAAAAGAGGTGTCCAGTTAAGGTTAAAACATTTTAAGAGTAATTAGAATAAAAGTTCTTATAAAGCAAGTCGCACAGTAAGTGACTTCTCCTTCCAGGGGGAGCAATAAAGTATTACTACAAATCATTAGTTGTATTATATCTCAAGTTTATATATATCACAAAAATGGAGAGTTCTTGACAGGCGTTATACTCCTGTTCTCTCATTTTGTTCCATCTTCTTTTTACTTTTAACCGTGATCCGCAAAATATATTCCAGTTTAGAAGACTCCATGTTTATTTCATTCTCTTTCCAGTGAACCTGAAATAGGAAAAAACCAGAAAATATAAAAATAGAGTTTTCCAATATGTTAAAGATCTTCTAAATCAGAAAGGAGATCACAGCCAAAACAACCTCTTAATCTAATGGCAGATGCAATAACCAGGGAAGAGGAGGAGAAACAACTGCCACCTAAAAGTTGTTTTTAAGGCAGAAACATTAAATTATTTTATCTGTCATAATTATCTTCTAACTTACTATACACCTCTAAAGACCATGATAAAAGTACTGTAAAGGTCCTGCAACAATATGCAACAGCTTATAAAAAGACCATATAACACAAGTTATTCTAACTTTCAAAGTCTAATAAAAGATTACCAAGAAATAAACATTTTTGTTCAACATTTGAAAGCCTAAGATGGTTTTGGTTTCAATACCCCAGGAAATCACATGAACTGATACATATTTCTATGTCTTAAGATTACTAAAATGTTATAGATACTCAGCTTTCAAAATTTTGTACTACCTAGTAAACACGACATAAATACATCATTAACCTAGTTGCCTTCTTTAAGCATCCAGAAAAACATAGCTAATAGCCGAGCAAGAACATTCTGGTAGTTGCCCCAGTAACTGATTCCAAGATTTTCCATGAAAAGCATTGTTTCTCTCACTGTTGAAGGTACATATTTATGGTTAAATGACTGAACATCCAGAACATCACCACAGGCACACGTAAAGCCCACGTTGTGATCATCTCATAACAATGGACTATTAAATCAGTTTGGCATTACTGCCTCGTCCACATAAACATTTGATGTAATAGCACAGATCAGAATAAACTTAAACAAACCAAAGCAGTTAAGGATGCGTATTTGGAAACGACAAAACGAAAAGGTGAGATTTGGGCCTCACATTACAACCAAGATATTCATCTTAGCTTGTACATGCCATGTGACATACTAAAGACATAGCAGTACACTTCAAAACTTCCAGCCTTCTCACTACATTTTTTTTTCCCCACTGTGCAAGCCTTTCAAGATTGGTGAGCAGCATTAAAAGAAAACAAGATAAATTTTGTAGTTAGAAAGCTGTATAAATTGGAAGGTAACGTTCCCCAGCTCAGAACCAACACCACATTCATGTCAAACAGTTCCACAGCCCAAATACTGTACAGCTGGGACAGCAGAGAAACAAATCATGCGACTTTCAAATGATACCTGCAGGAAGTCTTGCACCCCTAAAAGCATTTCCCTTTATTTAAAAGAATCATTGGTATTTGCACGCATTATCAAAAAAAGAAAAAAATCAATAACTGGAACCTAACCAAAAGTCCCTTTTGCCCCATGCATAATCGGATGGTTTTTGTTTGTTTACTGATGTTACTGTATCTCACCCGTAAGTAATTTGATTTAATAATACTGGAAATAGTAAGTGTGATTTGTGACAGCATTGAGCAAGGAATCTGAAATCTAACTGGAAACTGACCTTGACAGAATATCATGTGATAATTTTGTTTTCTTTATGTTTGCTTCAATAAACACAGAAAGAGGGGAAAAAAAAAAAGAAAAATATGTAGCGAGTAAGTGGAAATGCATATCAGTTGAAGATCTTACTAGAACATTAAATTATTTAAACAGAGTATCAACTTTAACTTTTACGTGGAAAAAAAAAACCAAAACCCACAAACAACTTTGAAGTGCTCCACAATATAACAACTACTCTTCTACAAAGGACCAAGCTTTTAAGAAAACAGGGACAAAGGCGGAGATGAAACAAAAATTAACCCAGAAAAAGACTAAAGAATCTGCGGTCAGGTATGCAGAAGTGATAACGTCATCTGTACAGAGCAATTAAAGGAAAGAAGATTTTTTAACAAGTGTTTTCATTAGTTTCAGCACAGTACGTAAATAGAAAATAATGAATCACTACTGTAAAGATGAATAAAGAGGAGTCAAGGAAGAAATCTAAGGTCTATAGCTGGTTATTATCAGACACATGTATATGCACACATATACATATATATTCAAGAAGCCAGTATCACACATCAGAAGCGCTTAGTAATATGAAGCATCATTTGGCCCAAAGCCTCCCACTATCACAGTGAACCATAACTTTTAATTCCTAAAAAGGATGTTATAATTACGATTTAAAAACAAAACCCCAGAAGAATCTTAAATTCAACTCTTACAACCACCAAATACTTTCTACTGATTTCTGATTTAATATTTCTAGATCCATACTGAAAAACCTGACCTTTTTGTCACAAAAAAGAGCTTCTTGAGCACACATTTTCCTAGCAATACAGAGTTCTTAATTCCACTTTATATAATTTCCCGTATGGAGAATTATGTACGCTTTTCTCCAACCTCCTGCTGCTGTCCCAGAAGACAAAACTGAAGTTAAAATGAACAATTTTTGGCAATCAGCAATATCAAACTCCGAAGGGGAAAAACCAGGAAAGAGACTGGATTGGGAACAGTACAGATGGCCTGCGGTAGCCTTAAAGGTGTAAAGCATATTTGCACTCCAACGCGTGCTTGAGACGTCCCTCACTGTGTTCCTATCTTTGAGCAGGATGGAGCAACAAAATCAATGCAGTTCTCGCCCAGAAACACCAGGCTTGCTATCAGTGTGTCCTAACCTAGAATAAATTCCCTACTGAACACACTACACTTCTCATCTCCAAGACTGCTCATACAGTGGTACCCAATCAAGTGGCAATTCAGCTGGCTTGTCCCCTGCTGTCTGCGTTTCAGTGGAAAGATTGATCAGCATATAGCAGCCAAAATAAGGTAAGGAAATAGAGGGGAAAGTAAGGTAGACTGTGTGCCAATTATACAATACAGAAGTTACTGGGAAAAGACATGTTTCTGGTACGTAAATTTCAGTTGGAAACAGATCTTGCATACTCAGCTGTGACTACAGTTGGTTATTTAAAGAAATCCAAGGATGGACAAGAATGGCAGGATTCATTTCCAGCCCAAAAAAAGAGAAAAGCTGAATCCTTGCTTCATAAGCAAGTTATTTTCCCACCTGAAGAAAAGTGTAATGATAGACCCAAAGTCATGTTAAATTTGGGAAACATTTCTGTTCTTTTTTGCAAAAAGGGAGATAGCTACTACAAACACATCCGTGAAACCGACCCCTAAGACCAACAGACGAAAGTTACAGAACATTCAGAAAAATTTTGCCTCTGTAGTTCTCATTTTCAGCCTTGGGACTTACTTATATCAAGTCACAAAGGTAAAAGAGACTCCATCAACTTTTTTGTCTCTTATCATACCGTCAAGCACAATTTCCCCATGTTCCTGAATAACAGACGTATGCATGGATATAGACAGGAAGAACCTCTGAATTTATCTACTCTGTATTTTAGCTGCTAAGAAATACATATGCTGTTTTGGAAACAAGTGTTCTTCCAGAGCAATTTAAGACAAAGAGCATTAGTTCACTAAGAACTGCTAGACAGGCTTTTTTTTCTTGCATTTCAAGGATGCCCTAGTACAAACATCCCATGTACTAAGCATTTAGCTGTTGGGCTGTGTTTCAGAAAAGTTACAACAATTCACTGCAAGAATTTAATAAAAAATGGTGCTGGATTAGCTCTATGTTGCTGTTACACTACATTAAGGCGCTTGCGGTTCAATTTCACATCAATGAAGCTGTGAATACAAACAATTTCAACTATCACACCAGGTAAGTGAACACAATCTTATTCTAATAAATTGCAGAATACATTCATTGTACAGTTTTCATATATGGGACAGATATTGATTTTCCAAAGCACTGTGATATTATATTCATATGGCCTCTATTTAATAAACTACCCACAACATTAGTACACCTTTTCCTGAAAATGTAAATGCGACCCTAGAAAGATCAGAAGCAAGTACTTAAAAATTATACTGGCAACCTTCTCAAATTACTCTTTTTATAAATGCATTCTTTAAACTACCTATGTCCAACTAAACATAATCCCCGCAGCAATTCAAAGACGTGTCAAATATTTAAGAAAAACCAAAAATGGCATATCAGAAAGGTACTCCATTTAAAAGATCTCTCTCTGCTTCTACTATTCAATTAGAACTCTGTGCTAAACGGGCACTCTAGTCCCTTTGTTTTATCTACTCCTCTTTCTCCTAAAAAATGGTCACAGTCAATCCAAGGAACAGGCAGTAGCTGTGAAATAATACTATCTTGACACACAGTTCTCTGGCCAATGTGACTAGTAAGTCCTAGCCTGGAGTAGGAAGTTGCACTACCCTTTCTTTCTCCATCAATACCCTGTATCAAACACTATGGTGCATAGTTTCTTACTCACTGATAAGTGGGGCACTGTAGACAAGCCTTCCAGTGGTGCCATAAGCAACGGGATTAACTTCTGTCATCCATTTGTCATCACAGGAGAGAAATTTTACAGTGGCACCTTGTTTTGAAATTTACATTGTACAAATATCTCAAAGTTTGGTTTTGTTTAAAAAAAAAAATAAACAAGAAGAAAGAAAAAAGCCAAGATCAAAAAAAACTATTGTGGAAGGTGCTGGCAAGGATGTACGCTCTTCAGTCACAGCAAATTTTTCTGGATTTGGACCATCCCCCAAGAGTATTATTCCTCTGCTGACAAGCCTAGCCTCATTGCAGCTGGTTCCATAAACCAGAGAAGTGATGCTGCTGATCAGCCTTGTTTCCTTCCACCTCCCACAACATTCGGTTAAGCTTTCAGACAACTGAGACTCCGACCACTGCCTCCCACAGTAATTAGGCACCGAAGACTGCCCTTACATGTCTGTGGAAAGCCACTCTTGCTAACAGCACTGCAGCATTTATTAGCCACTGGGGTTTACCAGTTCTTCCTAAGTTCTTGGCTTGATTAAGGTGTGGGTGACTGAGGATAGACTGTAAGTTATTGAACCATACAGAGACTTCAATAGGTGTGACCTCTAAGCAAAACAGTTATTTCACATAGCGCTATTGGCATGCTACATGAGATTTTTAGCAGCTGATAGTTAAAGAAATATTCTTGCCCTTCAGACTAGAGAGATCAATTTTGGATGACCGTTCTCAACCAAAGACAATAAACAAGGGCAATGAACTCTTAAACCAACACCTATTTATCAGCCTAAGTTCTTCTACCTTGCCCAATGTCAATCACTCTTCTTCAGTCGTCAATGATCTCATCAAGCACCCGGATACCCTTAGTTGTGCAGCCTTAAAGGACAAAATATACGCCTGTCACAAATTTCTAGCACTTGCCTTTATAGCTTCCAAAACAACAAATACACTAATCAGCAAAAATGCATGTTATCACCTGTTTTGCTGATATACCCTAGCACATAAGGAACTGCCGTTGGTGCAATCTTTTCAATGTAAGAAGTAATGTCACTAAATTAGTTTAGAAATCAGCGCAGTTCCTATTTTACCTAAACAAATCACTTTCCACAAGCACATTTGTGTTTAGGTGTCTTTGATATCCATTTAGACAAAACGGATGAGGTGAACAGTTGTTTCTGTGAATACTGGAACTATCGATCCCTGGCTCCTGATAGTTTTATGTCTCACAGATTTTCTCCCTAGTCGGGGCATATGCCAACACTGTTCCTTGCATCTTCTTACAAGGTCTCTCTCTTCCAGCCAGCTGCCTGTTTTCATGCACTTTGTAAGTATATAATCATCTTTAAGACTTCTACCAAATCGGGTGGAAACCTGCCAATGGGTTCATGTTGACTGTGCGTGTCTCTAAAATTTGGCTGAAGAATCTTTATTTACACGTTCTCAGCTTCGTTTCCCAACGACTCTCAATGTGTTGAATAAATGACTGATGGCAAATCCTTCTCATGCCCAATATTGAGATTACTTTTAAGCAACAAAGCTTTTTGCTTCTGCTGGCTGTTCACGCCTCTGTGCTAAGCCTGGCAACTGACCCAATGGTCTGACAACTCTGGTAAATCAATTTCTAAACTGATACATGTTATAACTTAGGAATTTAGATACAAGACAACAAAAATTGGAAGGAAGAGTGATTAACATATTGCAAGGGAATAAATTTATGATGGGAAGCCACTAGAGTTTTCTGCAGTTAGCCAACAATATTAGGACTGTGGTTACCTTCTCCTCCTCAGCAGAATGAAATCCATCAAAAATACAACAACTTGCAACTGTGAGAATTTGAGTGTTTTCGACACCCCAAAAGCTTGTCATTTGAGTTTACCGATTTTTGTCAACAGAACAAAAATCTGATTTGTACTGTGACAATACTGGAGGTTGCGATGATTTTTCCCCCACATTTGGAAAAAAAACCCAAATAAACAACAAACCCAACAACAGTCAAGTTGCTTTAAAAATATAGAAAAAGACTGAAATTTGAAATGAATAAACTCTTACATCCATCTCAATGGGGCTGACTCATAATTTTTTGGTCCCCGCATAAATCCTGTCCCCTTCCACCTCGACTGTTGTGTTGAACTGCATATGTCAACATGTCCCATTTGCTGTAAGACACACCTAATGCTTTTAGTAGTCACTAGTCTTTGTCTTTGAAAATTACACTACTCACTTCAAAAGCTGTCAAAGAAACATGTTTACAAGAATGCAAATTATCACTATTTGAAACATCAGACAGAGAAAAAAAAATCATTGATAGCATTTACTTGCAACATACATAACATGAAACAAGAGCAAACACTGTTAAGACAAAAAAAAAAAAAAAGGAAAAAAAAAAAAAAAAAAAAAGAGAATCACATTCCCAGCAGTGGCCAGCCTTGATTTTGCAGGCCATCTGCAAGTGTGCCAGCCAGTGGTATCGGTCCAACACAATCTCTCTGCCTTCAGTCACTGAATCAAGAAGTCCCCAATAGAAAAAGGGGTGGTTGATGCTTGTCTCCTAGAAAAATATTCCAACCAATCTTCTTTAAAATCTTCTGAAGATTTTAAACCCAGTCTTTTAAAGACCTCTATTGTCTTTTCTCCAGCCCTTATCCATTTAGTTGTCACTCATATGGCAAACCACTGCTCCTGCACGTCATATTTCTCTGTATCCTTTCAAGATGGGAGAACCAGAAGCGTAGATGTTATCCCAGAAGGCTTTTATGTAAGTATACAATTTTTTCTTTAAGCTGTTCCAATAAAAACTTTCCTATTTTCATCAAAACCAAAACAACAGGTTCATAGCTCAGCATCTCTGGGCTGTTACAACTATGAACCAACTTTAGAAATAGCTACAATGGGAACTCTGAGTAAAGACCTTAAAGAATACAAATTCCGAACCCATGACACGGTCTAACATTTACACTGAATCATCGCACAGAAATTACAGAGAAGATTTTTGTTTCTCCATCTTCCTACTCCTTTACAAAGTGCCCTGTTCAAAGATTACCACGTACTCTTTCCTGAACCTCAAGAAGATAAAAGGTATCTTTACAAGAATAATTCTCACACTTGCCTTTTTATCCCAGATTAACTGTCTGTCCAAACTGTAACCTCGCCTTTCAGTATTCTGTGTAGATGTTTGATCACTAACAGAAGTGCAAAATACCAAGTTCTGCTCCTTCCCAAAAAGCTTTCCGATTTCTTAAGACACCAGGAAAAACTACATAACCGAGTTACAGGGAACGGTAATACGAGCATCATCTTTAAGACCACCCATATTTTATAGGCTTGACAAAAAAGGAATGTTCTGAAACTTTACACTTCATATATTCCTTCACAAACCAATCTGTACAAACCTATCTACAAATATTTCACTCAGTCCGCGCATCTAAAATTCTGATCCAGTCCACCTCCCTCAGCCCATCATCATTTAACCTGGCCCTGACAAACGCCAACTTGTTTCCACTTAAACCACATGGATGTTTTTGAAGAACTCTTTGTATGGGTTTCACACCCATCACTGTGTCCCTCAAGTGACTAAACTGTTTTAAGAGGCATTAACCAAGGAAAAATGACAATGTTTTGCTATCAAGATCTTGGAAAGCAATGTAACTGAAACATGCGATAGTGCTAATACCCTGACCCTGAAGTCCTATGGGTCCCGTACCCAAACAATTCTGTCAGTAGTACATCATGCACACTGTGTGACTAAAAAGATTCTGCACTATCAAGCTTTGATATGAAAGTCAAGTGCATATTTTAGGTGTTTTTACTGTCAACGTCCTACTGGATAATAACTTTTTACACAAGTAATTTGATATTTTAAGAAAACAACCAGTAAATACCTCTAACTTTGCAACGATTTGTTAGGAGAAGAAAGGATTATGTATCACTTGATTAAGCTAACTTATATTCAAATTATGACATGAGCTCTCACTATTTTGATAACTAGAATCACATCTGCAAGAACAGGACGGTTAATAATAGTCAGTCAAGGCAATTTCCATTGCCTTGAGGGGAAAGGGGATACTACATCATGAATCGGGCACAATACTATTCACATGATTAAGTTTTTGCTCTTAAAATAATCCTAATAGCTTCAAAGTTAAGCAAGAGAGGATTTATTTTTTTTTTGGCATGTGCAAAATAAAGCATTAAGCAGAGAGATGTAAAACTCACACTTATTTTGGGAAGGGAAAAAGTACACGTTGAGAGAACAAGTCGTATTTCCCCTGGAAAGCTGATTCTGAAATATTTGCATTGAAAAAAATCAAAGAAAGGGATAAACTTAAGCTTAAATCAGATGCTAAGCAGACAATTTGCATACATCTACTGAAACTCCTTCTGTACGAACACGGCAAATAACACAGCCTCCAAATGCTGCGAACTGATTAAATTTCCAACAGCTCCAGACTACCTGTACTGGCATTTCCTGTTCTAAACACTCTTTGAAAACACTCCAGAAAAAACTCGCTGGTGGGCATGTGACTACCACGTTAAACATTAACTTAGCTCGCCGAGGCGACAGAGGAGCTCGCCCCATCCCCGCACCGGACCCGCGCCCGTTCCGGGGGCAGCCCACCCCTCCGCTTACACAACCGGCGGGGACCGGGCCGGCAGCTCGCCCCGCCATATGCTTTTGACCCCCACCCACGCCCTCCTCGGGAGGGATTTCAGCCCGCCGCCGCCACCGCCGCGCCCACGCCGGCCCCCCCTCCTCCCGCGGGTGGGCGCCGCTCGGCGGGCAGGGGCCGGCGGGGCCCCGGGGCCGGCCGCTCGCTCGCTCGCCCGCCCGCCACCTGGGCGCCGTGAGCAGACGACGGTCGGCGCCTCAAAGACCGAGCGCGCCGCGGCCGCCCCTCAGCGGACGCCCCCCCCCCCCCCCGCCGAGACAGCAGCGGCAGGTGAACGTCCCGCCGAGGCCGGTGCCTCACCTCCCGCCCCACCGGCAGACGCGACCCCCGCCTCACCTCCCGTCCCCGGCGCCTCCCGCACACAGCTCCTCTCTCGCCCCCTCCCGGCGGCGACTCCGTCCACAGCCCCGCCCTCACAGCAACTTTTGCTCCTCTCTCCCCGTCTCTTCTCTTCTCCTCTCCTCTCCTCCCCTCCCCGAGCCTGGCGCTCCAGGGCGGTGCGCTCCTCCTCCCCTCTCGCCCGTCCCGCCCTCTCCCGCTCGGCGCCGCGCCTGCGCAGTAGGACGGCCGTGGTCTCCGCCAGTAGCCCGGATCTTCCCGAGCGTGCCCGGTGCCAGGGAGAGGGCGGGAGCGCTGAGGGAAAGGGGAGAAGCGATTGGTGGGGCCGGGCCAATCGCAGCGCCGCCGCCTCCCGCTCTGGCCGGAGAAAGACCCGGTGCGCGTGCGCAGTGGGCGCGCGGGAGGGCGGTTCTCCCGCCTCGAAACCGCGCGCGCGAGGGGCTGCGACCGTTACCGCTCCTCAGGCGGCGTGAGGTGAAGTGAGGCGAGGTGAGGCGGGGGCTCCCCCCAGCCTGCCGAAGGTGGAGGGCTGGGGGAGCCGTGGCAAGGTAAGGAGCTGCCACAGACTCCCCCCTGTCGGCTCCCTCCCCGATTTATCGTTGGTTGAAGGTGCGGTTGTCCCAAGCGTGAAAGCCGTCGTGGCTGATCCTGAGGTAACTGAGGGCAGCCCTCAATGTCGTCCGGTCGCAGCCCAGGAAGCCTCAGTTGGGGTTATTCCAAACCACTGGGTTTTCGAGTTAATAACCCGTTAAAACGAGCGAGGCAGCAGTTGTTTTTCCAGCAATTGTTTTCCAGGGCTCGTTTCAGGATATCTGTCTACGCACATTGGCTTCACTTAAGATGCCCGTGACCTGGCCCAGGCGTGCGGGGGGGCTGATGGAGTGAGGGCAGCTTTGAAGCCAAACTCCGAACAAGCGTGTGTACATCTCAAAAGTTGCATTGCATTTGAGGTCCATGTTGCCCAGAAAGATCCTGTATTATATAGCACCTTCCTGAGGGTCATCGCCCCAAAGTCATGTTCCCCATGATTCTTATCTGGTCTATTATTTGGGGGAGGGAGGGGTGTTTCCTTTTGTTATTTGCAAAAGGAATTACATGTTGACGGATACTCATATTTCTAGTTGTTCAAGTACCTCGTATATTTCACTATTATTATCATCTTCCTGGATAAACATGTAAATTTCTTTAACACATTTCACTTCTAGATTAGTAATGATTTTTATTTACCACACCCAACATCATTCTTTGGTGTATACTGCTGAATACAACTTTTTGTAGTCTCTCTTCCAGTTGCCTTTTTCAGCGTCTTTCAGGGTTGGAAAAGTGCTTATGTGTATACAAGTATGTTTGCTTTTCCAATAGCATCTTCTGCAATAGTAAATGATTTCCCTTCCTGCATCTCCTTTAGGTCATACAGATTGCAGTAATGTTTCACTCCAGAACTGACTGTGTGAAACACAAGGCACTGCATAAAATTAGCTTGCCACCTTACTTAAAAACTACACTTTCGTTGGTTTTATATCCATTTTCATTAAAAGATAAATTTTAATAAATTTGGGTCAGAGCATTTTTGATAGTGTTTCTTCCATTATATTTCTAGTATAAGAAGCCTGCTGGCAAAGGCAATTTTGTCAGTTTTACTCCCCAACATTTTTCAACAAGTGGCAAAGTTTTTACTTCAAAAAACCCCAAAAATTCTTTGGGGAGATTTTAATTACGTTTTCCAGGCTTTTGTTATATATATATATGGCCACACTTTTCAGTGATTTGGATAGTTATCTTATATTCACAAGTTGGAGTTACTTAATACAGGTTTTATATAAAATGCTTTTTCTTGAGACTTTCAGATGCTATGGCCTGTAAGTGACATGTATATATTTTTTATTTTTTAACAGATACCGTGCTTGTTTGCCTCTTGCTTTCTGAGAAGTTGCTTAGATTTGGTGATTTTTGAAAGGAATTGAACGTCTGATTCTCTCATTGTCCTAGGATTCATGCAGTATATCAGCACAATGTGCCTTCCTAGGTTTTTTGTGGAGTTCTTTCTTAGCTGCTTATTGATAGGTATTTGAATTTCTAGTTCTCACTGGAAATTTTAAGATAAAATCATGTTAAAAGTCGGTATGTTAACATTACCATTAAAAATCTAGGTTTGTGTTAGTGACGCTTGTTATTGTATATTTATAAAAAACATTCTGCTTATCATTTTGGTTACTATCAGTTTAGTCCTTGATCCTTGCGTTATTTCTTTGCAAAGCCAGTCAGGCAAAGGCATCTGTGAATCCCAAAGTAGGATTATGACCTCATTCTGATTATGACCTCGTTTTGATATTTTTGCTTCTCCGTGAACTCTGCTTTCTTGTTTGCCTCTGCCCTTTCTTCCACACAGATTTGTTTTTCACGGCTGATCTTTTAGAACTCCCTTAGGATTTATGTTGGTTTCTTCTATTCCTTTTTTCTCAGAGTAAGTGTAGTTTGTGAGCTTTGATTATGGTACGCTTTAAGATTTTCTACCAGTGAATCTTAACAGAGTCTTCCACACAGTTCAGACAGAGAATGACACAGGTGTGGCACAGGAAGCCCTAAATGAGCTAAAAGAAGAATTTTAAATTTAGAATAAATGGTGCAAGTACAAAACAATGCTACAAGGGCAAATGATTTCCTGTTGCAGTTATTGTCAGCACAGGATATGTGCTATGCATGATGCAGGGATGCAGAATAATGTTTATTTGGGTTTAATACTGATGTTTATGTAAAGTTTGGTTGTATTAGTAACACAGATTGCTAAAGTGGAGAGTTGATTGTGGAGTTGAAAAGGTGTTAAACTTGGAGGAGAGGGATCCAGAGTAAAGTAAAATAGGCTTTTACAGTTCTACTCAGTAATCCAACCGTTCAGCTTGGCTCCAGGCTAACATGCCAGTATTAAGATTTTCAAAAGGAAGAAAGAACAATGTGGCAGAGTAGCTGATGGGGGTGGGAGTCGGTGTGTGACACGAAACGCTGAGCTGGAAGAGAACGGAGATGGACCATATCCAGATCCTTGAGCATCACCGAGGGGGTTGTGTTTTTGCGCATGTCCAATCCACGTTTCTTTTCCAAAACAAAAACCTTAACATAGTTAGGAGACGTCAAAAGGTTTAAAAGTAATTGCATTAAATATTTTTTCTCAAAGCTGTAGGCATCATACATAATTTTCATTGATGAGTGAGCTGCAAATCTGTGTTTCACAACTGTGTAGAAAAGGGTTTATTTTTGTGTTAGAACTTTTTCTGTTCCAGTGTCATTTATACTATTGTTGCCACTGACAGATCTGTAACAAAATTCTGATTCCTTCCCCTGAAGTGATTTTATTGTATCATGTGTTTTATATACACAGTGTTTCTATGAACATTTTCATACCTGTAGTTGTACTGGAACACCTGTTCTCTATTTTCTTTCATATTTCTTAACACTTGGAACATGTTTATGACAACCTTTTCAAACAGTTACTGTCCTCTTCGTGTTCAAATGTTTCATGAACAATTATGTCTGCTTCAAATCTTTTCAGATTGGATGGGTAGAAGGCTAATTCTTTGTGGTTTTAAAAAAAAATTTTAAGTAACGTTTTATTGAGTAGCAAATTGATTTTGTCACTGTTATTCTTGTTCCTCTGCACCAATCTTTCTTCCTCCTTATGAGCTGATAATCATGTGAAATCAACTTTGTATACTTACCAGGAACTGTGTACTTACTGAGGGATTTTGCAAAAAATAAATTATCAAATTCTGTGTAGGGTCTGAGGCAGGAA
This sequence comes from Rissa tridactyla, assembly GCF_028500815.1. Taxonomy (NCBI): domain Eukaryota; kingdom Metazoa; phylum Chordata; class Aves; order Charadriiformes; family Laridae; genus Rissa; species Rissa tridactyla. The sequence goes on along the minus strand of NC_071470.1, from coordinate 80,143,410 downwards.
ATACCACATGCTAATGCAGAATTTAAGGTGTGGTTTATTAGTTAAATCTTTTTTTAAAGTATTTTCACTGGATGTGATTCAGCACTAGACATTATACTGCTTGTTATAGTCCACTCTCCTTTACTGGCCTATCATAAAGACTGTTATGGGATCAAGTACGATTTGTCATTGACTTTAAGACACTTGTCAGACATTCCCATTATAATTGAAAAGTATGTTTAATTCCAGTGGCTGGGAACTGCCAGCGTATTTTTATGAAGTAATTATTGAGCTCTTAAGAGAGTGTCTGAGGCTGTGCTACCCTGCTCAAAAGAAAAAGAATGAAGAAAATCATTCTTGTCGAACCTGCAATTTGAAAGATATCAGGGAAACTGAGCCCTGGTCTCCATAGACAGTAGCAGGATGGAGTTTGATTGAATAAGATAAGGGTTACTAAAGGTGCTGTATTGCTGAACTATGTTCTTTAAGCCTTTGGGGTATCGTTAGATCATATATTTAAACTTTTCTGCCCAGAGAGGAGAAAAAAATCTTTCAAATTCCAAGATATTCTTATAGTTGTCTTAAGGAGCAGTGGTTTTTCACTGAACGGTTAGCTCAGTACTCTTCATAATGCTGCAAGATTCACCCATAATAAGGAAAACAGATTGGTAGGAAGGAGAGCTATTAAGTAGTAAAAGAACCAGAGAAAAAGTAAATATTTTTTTTATTATTTACAACATAAAATATTAATTGTAATGCATTTGCTAGGGGGGCTGAAAGGAAGCCCTAACAACATTCTAGTCAAAGTTTTCTAGGTTGTATGCTCAGCCGTATTATTACAAAAAGATCAAAACCAAGAGCAGAACAAGTAAAACATATCTCTTTAGCTTGTAGTAAGCTAAGTGAGGACGCATGATTTCGTGGGTAACTTTGCCTAACTATATTCCAGTCCTCAGGTTTCCTCTACCATGTGCACCTGTTCCCACAACCTTTCCTTTTAAACCTACTCTAGCAAAGATTTCCTTATGTAGCCTGTAGCAAGCAGTCACATGAAGCTTAGTCATCTGATTGCTCTCATTCCCACATCCTGTATACAGTCTAAAATTTATACACGCATCCATTTTCTCCTTCAAAATAGGCTCGTGGAGCATTTCTTTAAAGACTTGTTCAGGCAGACACGTTCAGGCAGCTGCTTTCCCACTCCTTTTTTCATCCTATCTGGGGCACACTATGTTTACAAGGTATTTTGCTTTTCATAGCCTTTCTGGCAGTGCTTCTGCTTGTGGACATGCTGCAGGCCTGCTCCATCCATACCTGGGCCTATGAGAAAGGGCTAAGCAAGAGCAAATCATAGAGAGTTGACAATAGAATGAGGAGAAATACAATTTAGGAGGAGGATATGGAATAGTGATGACAAAAGTAAGAGTGAAAAACAAGAATGCAGTAATGAGACAAGGGTTAGTATCAGCAATAAGAAGAGAAGGAAGGAAAAATAAATTGAGGATATAGGAAGATATGAATGAAAGGAGGAGAAAATTGGTCCTGTTTGAAAAAGCATCACCTTTTTTGGTTTTAAAAGGCTCTAAGTAAAGCTTCAGGAGCAATGAGGGTGTTAAGAACTGTTGCTTTATTTTAACTAGGTAAAAAAAAAAAAAAGTAATACAGAACACAGGAGACCATAAGAGAGTTTTAATAAAGGGGCATTACAGACTTACAGGGAGGACCCTGCTGCATGCTGTCTCATGGGTTGAGATGCTAAACTTCCTATCATTTCTGTTCAAGTTTCTTCTCCTTCCTCCTCCTCTCAGTTAGCTGTAGACACGCTTTCATAGAGCATAACTGCTATTTTTTAAGTTTTCTTCCTTTAGGTGCAGGAATAAACACAACATATTTTGCTCTTACTTATTAATTGTACGTTATCCTGACTATACATTTTTCCAAGTAGTTTTTCAAGTGCTAAAATGTTCAATGGGGTGGCAAAAGCAATTTCATTGAAGTAATCTAGAATTTCACCCTGAGGAAAAGAAACGTTGGTTTTCATTCTTCTCCAGACTTTTTGATGATAGTGGGCCTGGAACAAGATCTGTATGTGCATGATTGTGTTCATTCCTTAGGAAAGAGGGAAAGGGTTGGAGTTGCGTAAATCTTGCGAATGACTACTTTTCCTCTTGGATAAATCCAGTTTCCAGTCCAATAATACGCCTCTGTGGAACAATGATGCAACTGAAATCCTCTCCTATTTTAGGCTGTTCTGTTTTTAAAGTTAGTTCCTGGAAGAGTAGAAGTATGAGAAAGTTCTATGCATGCTGTATATATATCAGACACTTTTTTGAAACTGTGTCCTCATCTGGGTGCTCTTGAAAACGTAGTTTTAATGATGCTCTTTTTGTTGCATCAGTCTTGCACAATCCTTTCAAATTTGCAGGTCTGGTTTATTGCTTTCTCTTATGATATAAACCAACAGGAATGGATTTCTGCAACAGAAAAAGAAAATTAGAGAGCACTTCCCTTAGAAAGCTCATTCTTTGGATTCACATAGCCAATTTCTGTGGCTAAATTGAGCTTTTTGGGTAAAACCCAACATGAAGTAAAACTAAGATAAAAGAGCAGTATTCAAAGAATATAAAATTAGGAGTAATACAGTGGTTAACATTACATAATATATACTCTGTCTCATTGCAAGTTGAAAATAAATTAAACACCTCAGATAATAGAATGCAAAAATGTTAGCAAGTATTCAAAAAAACTGATTTTGTCCTGTATGAGAAACTGAACGCTATTTGATTTGAAATATATGAGTTGAGGCAACACCTCAGTCTATACCTAAGCAAAATTTAACAGGATTGTATTATAAGATAGGCCGATTTAAAAAATTAAAAAAAAAAAAGGCAGTTAATTTCTTAAATGTTCTCAGTGCTTGTTGCATTTCAGGACTTAGCGCATGCTTTTTTTTTTTAATCCTTTCTGAAGGATCCTTTCTAATCCTTTTTAGAGATACCAGAATATAGTCTATAGTGTAATATAAAAATGTTTAGCTCCACCTCTATGCACAGAAACAGCTGGTTTTCAATTGCAAGCTAGTAAGTTACTGTGCAGGTATAAATTTAATATATATGAGTATAGCCTGTACAAAATTTAAATCCCAGTAATCAGAGAACATTATGACTATAGATATATATAACCATGCTAAGACATCCATACTTTTTTCTGTTTCCCAAGGTAGCTAGTTCAAATACCTCTCTACTATGTTTTAGTTATATTGTGGAGAAATGTACGGGAATGTGGGGTTTTTTTAAGTTGTCAGATAAATTTAAAGCCAGATCAATTCTAACCTTTAGTAAAAATTTTTCTTTTAGTCCTCCATTATTGATTCTGTTGTAAAAGCCTGTCGCTACTATTTTTCTGGATAAGCAAAGGAGGAATAGAAATCACTTGCTCCTGGAGTCAAGAGTGAAGGTTTTCTTGGCAAGGTGAAATGAACACCTTAACTGACTAGTTTTCTGTAATATGGATAGGACGTGGACACTAAGGCAGATTGGCTTTTTGTAGAAGACAGGCACTTTTTAGCTTCTCCTCATACAGATTAAAAAACCCCACACAAACAAACAAATTCTGAAGGAGGAAAAAAAAAATAAGGACATGAAAATAAATAGACTAAACCATCTTTTTTCCGTAGCCATGCCAGACTTGCCTGCTTTCTTTCTGTGATACAGTAACTGCTTTTTTAGACAAATGAAATGGTTAAGCTGAACAAGAGGGGAATTAGATTAATTATCAGACAGGCAAAGAAATACCTCATCAGAAAAGGTGGCAATATGTTATGCTGAATGGCAGGGGGAAGTTGTTAGAGATCTGTCCAAAAAATTTATATTGAAATGGTATTGTTTAACATTTTCATTAGTGATCTTGGCACAAAAACTGGCAGTTGCTAATGAAATTTGTTGCCATCACAAAGTTGGTAAACAGTCTCTGTAGGGTGGTGTTGTACCGGAATAATTGGATGACCTTGAGTAGAGAAATAAAATGGGATAAAATCAAATAATACAAAGTACAAGGTCATGTGCTTTGGGACTAATAGGAAAGGCTCTCTGATGTAATCTCAGAGCTTATTGATTAGAAGATGAGAGAATTTGAAAGAACTGGATGTATAAGCCAAAGAAAGGGTGTCTGTGAGCCACTGATTTGATGTTACTGTGGAAAGTGTAAATTCAGTCCTAAGTAAATTCAGCCCTATATTTCTTGTACAGATAATGAAGTACTAATGCCATGTGTGGTACACGTGGCTTATGAAACTTTATCTCTAAAACTGAGAACAAATGTGGAAATCCACATGCAAGAAACTGGATTTAGAAGAGTTGTAAAAAAAAAAAAAAAAAAAATTTAAAAAAAAGCCCTAAACAAGAAGAGTAGACAAGAGACTAAAAGAGCTTGGATTGTTTAGTTTAGACAAGTGAAGTGTAAAAGACCCCACAGTTTTTGAATATACAAGTTGAAACAAGTGTAACAGGAAAGGAACCTTGTTTTAATTAAAAAAAAAAAAAAAAAAAAAAAAAAACAAAACCAAAACACCAAAAAAAAAACCAAAACCAAACCAAAAAGTTTTAAGAAATTACTCTTAGCTGGGTGTGAATAAATTTAGATTGGAAATTAAAGGAAGTCTTTTAGCTGTCCAAGCTTCTAAACGTTGCTAAGAGAAAATGTGATCATTGTATGATACAGTGACTTATAATGTGCAAGGGAGGCATTATAGAATGGAACTTGGTTTGTCCTGTGCTTCATTAAGCTGTACTTAGAGCACGCTCAGGTCTGAACTGTCTCTCATATACTAGCTCAAAGCAACCGTAGGTTAAACCAAACTGATACAGGTTGTAAGGAGAATTGTTAGGTTTCTCCACTGTGCTGCATGTCACAGATATGAGCACTGTGCTGAACACTGTGTGCTGTTAGTGATTTCTCTTGCCTCTTAGAAGAGAAAGACAGCAGGGTTGGGGCAAATGCTTCCTGTCTTCATCTCATGGAACTGTGGAGTTGCAGGTCTGCTTTACGACTTCCTTCCCACTGATGCTTCTGATTTCCACATTTTCCATTCTCTGTGCCTATTTTATAAGCTGAATGAATGATAAAGTAGCATCATTAAATATATGGAGACTTTTTTGTTTTTATTTTGAAATGTGTGTAGTATCACTTTCTTTTCAGCAAGGATACATTAATGAAATGTATTTGTATCACTGCAAACCCCGGTAGAAAAAAAGCACATTCCTTTTTAGTTCAGTAATGCTTGCTGTAACTGGTCAGCTTGCTGTTCTTCTTCCTATTTGAACATCATGTTCTTATTTTTTTTCCTTGCCAGCAAATAGTCAAAATGTTCTCATTAAAAACTTGAGGAATGACATATTGCTAGAATTCAGCTGCCAGAATTAGGCCTTACTTGGCCTCTTGACATACAGTAAGCCAGCCTAGGAAGAGCCTGTCATGCCTTAAATGTTTGTTTATACTAATTTGTAGTTATCTTACGTAGTCATCTTTCAGTAATCTCAAGTGTAATGACTACAGTAACTACTGTTTAAAGTTAATATTTTGCCTAGCTTGAGTAACTTGGCTCTGCAGAGAAACTTTACAAAGGGAAAGGAAATACAGTGATACTCTCTAGACTGCTACATGGCTGCTGGCCTTCCCACCACAGGGATTCTTATCCTGCTGTTCTATATACCACCCAAGATCTCCTCATTCCCTACGTTGGCCTTTTCAATCCTTCTCCATTCTTTTCCTGCTCCTACATCAGAGGAACTGGCTGTATTTTCTTGCAGAAGGGTCCTGTCGTGTTATGAGAAGATTTGAAGCTTTGGTTTTTGGGGGTTTTTTTTGGGTGACCGTCCAGATGTCCTTCAGAACTCCAGAGAAATCTGGTTCTAAGTTGTACCTTTCACACAAAGCAGCCTGAGGGCATTCCTGCGTTAATGAGTACAGCCAGCTCTGAACTGGCAAAGTTCGGGCTGTTCTTTGTACAAACTCCATGGAATATTTTAATCTCCATTTGCTTTTGAAAGAATAGTTGGCTCACAATATTCAGCCTTATTTTTTTACTCTTCCAGTGAATTGTAAATCCTCTGTGTCTTGCAACTGTAATTTAGCTTTGTCTCACAATGTCTCTGCGAAGTAGGGAAGTTTTGCTAATGCTGGGCTATGTGTATTGGATGAATAGCTTGTTCACAAGAAATGCAATTTCCATCTGAAAACAAAATATTTGTGAATTCATCTTGAATTTAGTCCACAGTTTTGGGCAAAAATAATGGTAAGAAAGAAGTTACTTGGACTTTTTAAGAACTAAACTCATATCTTTCTATTTAAAAACACCAAATAGTAATTTGTTGATAAAATCTGCCCGCTGTAGAATGAAATCTGTTATTTCAAGTAAAATGATAGTAGAATGTTGTTCTACTAGTGATGGTTCTTGTATTCATTATGCACCATAGCCTGGCATATTATGTATGTACTTATGTAAACCTATTTTTTATTTTCTTTATTTTTACCATGAAATTTCTTCTTCTAAATGAAAAAAAAAAAAAAAAACAACAAAAAAAACAAAACCCCAACTCTAAAAAACACACACTTATACAGCCTGCATTAGTATTTCTATTTTATTAATGGGAAAACTGAGGAACAAATTTTCTGTGTTGTGTCCAAAATCAGTCTGTGATGGATGCAGGTACAAAGCTTGAATTTTTCAGACTTTTTTCCCCTAAGACTCTGCTTGTGTTTTTATCAGTGAAGTGAAACTTTCCTTTCTCTTTTATCCATTTTCCTTAAACTTTGTATAATAAAAATAACTTACGGAAAAGTTCCTTTGGTATACTGTGAGCTGATGCGTACTTAAACATGTGGAACATGGCGAGTGTGGACGCGGGAGGGTGAGGTCTCACTGCATAGGATCAAGACTCTTGCCAAAGGCATAGCTGAGGTCAGGCTTTTGTGTTCCCTGCAGCGCCCGTACTCTGTGTGGGAGGTTTTAAGTTAACCCTGGTGCTCTCTGGTTCTGACTTAGATTTTAAGTGTTCTCATTCACATGTGGAAATTGGCTTTCCTCTAACAGCTCCCATAATGGGTATTTTGATGTAAATTAATAAACATCTGTACTAATGGTACTTGCTAGAATTGTCATGGTACTTTAACACATGATTTTTGGAAGACAGCCAGAAAGTGTTTCGCAGGACTGCCAGATCCTTCTGTTATCGATCTTTGACAGTGCCCAGTAGAAGATACTTACAGAAAGAAATCAGCTAAATGTGGGGTGATCTCTCTCGCACAACTTTCTATTTTCCAGTGATAAGCCACAGATTCAGGTGACTAGTAGCCATTATCCATAATAGGCATAGTTACCACTATGAGTTTGTTTAATCCTATTTTGAAGCTGTTAATAGTTTTTGACCCACAACATCCTATAGCACCACGTCCCACAACTAGGCATTTCTTGGAAAAGTATTTATTCTGTTAATTTTAAAGTTGGTTCCTTATAATTTTCTTAAGAGTCAGTTTGTTCCTGTGTTATTGTTCCCTCCTCATCTTCTCCATATCATTCGTGGAAAGCTCTGTCATAGCTTCCTTTATTTGTGTTTTGATAGTTTAATTACTCTTTCCTTGCAGAGAACTTTTATTTGTCTTTTTGTTTTCTGAGTCTCCTCAATTCTAATCTTAAAGCATGTTAACTTTTTTGGAGGGAAGGCTTAGAGCTCTGTAATAGTTTTAACTTACTATGAACACTTAGCCTGCAGGCTGTTTAAAATTATGTATTATTTCCTCGAAAGGATTTTACCCTTTCAGTTGTTTTTTAATTTCCTTTTAATAAGAGTATTTTATATGCAATTTTTGTTTCTTAAACTATATCAGTATGCTGACTGCATTTTATAAATATTTTTTATCATCTATATTCTCACACCCAATTATGTAACAGCTCTGTGGAAAACATATTATTTAAAATAATTTAGAGCATGTTATTTGTTTTTGAACAGTATGTAGCCTCTGGGAATAATGAATGAGCTAGCCCTACATGGCTTGTCAGCCCTATGGGGATCTTCTGGTATTTCTGTCTAGACCGATAATAATCGATGGACCCCACGTTGAAAAATTCTAATCTAATGTATGGGATTTTATGCTCCACAGTCTTTATTTCAAGAAGTATATTTTATCCTGTTTTCTTAGTTGTGCTGGTTAGTAAGGCCACCTAAGAACTGAAGCAGAGTGCAGGTTATTCATGTCTGGTCTGAAAATAATTTTTAAAGGATCTTGGTAGATGTGTGTTTTGTTTTTTTTTTTTTCTTTTACAGTTCCATGCAGTTTCTGAGAGCTTTTCTGAGGCATTATTAAGGTTGTTTGCACTTCATCATATGTACAATGCAAACCAAACTACATACCTAGTTAGGCCCATCTCTATAATCCAAAACATCCGTTCTGATGCTGAACACATAGTAGCTTTGGTAGTGGCGTAAATTTCAATTACAAATACACGTAAATGCCATGAATGGTGAAATTCTATCTGCACAGAGGTCAGTGCCAAAACCCTTGTTTGATTTCACTGGGATCAGAATTCCATCTCCAATATGATTTTTCTCCTGATTGAGACAGTGTGTATTAAATTAATTAAAACAGAGATACTTTGAGACAATAAATTAATAATTTATTGCCACAATTGTCAGTTGTATGGATTATGCAGGAGGGAAAGCAGCCAGGACATGCTGACTTATTTAAGATGTCTAAGAAGGGAGTACGCAGTTGAAAATATACATCCAAAGTACAAGATTAGATATAAACAAAATGTTTCTGGACAGTAATAAAGAAACAACATGAATTGTTCATTTCCTGGTACTGATACGTAATCTCTATTGCACAGCAACCAGAAAACTAATCAGCTGCAGTTTCTTTGTTGAAACTGGGAGAGAGACTATACGGGTTTTTTATTACCCCATTCGTGCAAACATACCTTATACCAGACATAAGCAAATAGTACATCATCAGAAATCAGCTTCAGAGAGACTGTGACCTGCTGGATTTGAGAACAAATTTCAGATCATCTACTGTATGTAGGACTTCTGAAATTATTTCAGTGCTGCCAGTGAAGGATTTACATATTAGGGTAATTTGGCCTATCAGCTTAGCCAAGTAAAATGAAATATGGATATATAATTTTTATGAGTCTGACCAAAGTATATGAAATAGAAATGTCGTAAGTGACACCAATAACCATAGTTTCAGGCCATAGCTGTATAGGGTTAAAATACGAACTCCTTCTGATGACTGTAATTGTTCATATCGATTTATCCTCAACAGTGCAGACAGTACAGGCCATGAACCCCCATGGCTTTTCATGTCAAAGGAGGTTTAAAGTGCATGTGTTTTAAAAGAAAAAACACCTTATATTCATGGAGCTACTCAGAAGTGTACATCTCTCATTTCTTTTTTACATACTGTACTCAGAGTATTTTGTATAGATTGGGAAATAGCAGATCGATTTCCTCAATTCACCACATTTTTAGTGAAGATATTTAAATGAATTTTTAAGTTCCCTTTGTAGTGCTACAATGGGTAGCTTAACGTAAATAAAAATTAGGCCAAAAAACTGTGGGAACAAAGACTTCTGGACATTTTAAACTATATATATATACTCCCACCACACTTCTGCCTTTTGATCAGACCCTTCAGTCCCTTTCTCTTTTGGAAGCAAACACGAGTAGTGTCTTGTGATAAAGTGTATGTGGTGTTATAAGCACATTTTTCTGAAATATTTATATACCTGTGGTTGTTCATGTTTGTGTAAAGCTGTTGCTCATGTGTTTTTCCATTTAATCTACCCTTTCATCTGTGTTCCTTACAGCTAAAAAGCTTTCAGAAGCACCACTGAAAATTTAAAAATATGTATTTGTTGATCTTTGCAGGCTTATAACTAAAGAAACCTTTATTCTCTCATTTTAGAGCCATCTGTCTACAAAAATTAATGTGAATTTTGATCTCTGAAGTTCATTATTAGTTACTCAGAAATAGTCTTTCCTCTAGTTACAGGAAGTGTTTCAAGTGCCATGTAAGTGTCTCACAAAATCAATGCAGGTGCTAGAGCCCATTGAAATTAATAGAGAACCTCTGAATTCTTCCTTTGTGGCAAAGGAATTGGGTTTTGGCAGAGATATTTATTGCAGTGAGACCTACACAATAAGGCTACATCTAGGCTGATGCAGCCAGGGAACATTCTTGGACGCTGGCACTCCATCTTCTGTGCTGTTGAATACTTAGCACATTGCGCAGTCCTAGCTTCTGCCAATTAACGCTCTCCCAAAGAGTTTCCAAGCATGGTTCAAGAGTTTAGTGTGGTCAAGTGCCTGTTCCCAATAGGTGATTTGGCAAAAGCCACCCAGTATGGTAAGATTAAATAGCTGCAGACTCTTCTCTGACAGCTGGCCTCAGTTTTAAAAAAACAATCTGGGCACATCTGACTAACTAGTGTATACGTAGCTTTGTGGAAGCAGAGCTAGGAAAGCAGGAGGCACAGAGTTCTTATTCTTCTGCTGCATTTGGTAACTATAGCTGAGTGTTGAATTAGAGCTGCCAGTTTTGCTGTGACACAGCTCGTTTCAGAAGTCTCAGTCAGAATTTGAGGACTTAAGGACTGTTGGGAATTTCCAGCCACATCTAATGCTGTTAGTGGAGCATCAACTGAACACATGCATAGCAAGCTCAGTACTTCTCAAACGCCTTAAGCTTCCTGAGCCCATCCTGCGCCAGTGGATCCATAGATATATAGGAAACTAAAGTTACCATTATGTGCGTTGTGTAAGAAGCAAGGTGGCTTGCTCTGTGTGTATAGGTTATTTTTACAGAGGATACAATAAAAATGATGTATCTTCACAGTCCTTTCTGCATATATGATATGCACCAATTTTCTCATATTTTACTTTTTTGCATTGCTCTTCACTGTAGGTTTTTTTTTTCTGAAGCCTTTTCATTTTCAGCCGTGAAGAATTCACATCTTTTTCATTGTCCATATAATTGTTGTAGAATGTGCATGGTTAAGGTCCCCAAAGCAATCCCTTGCTAGGAAAGTATTCTCAGTCAATATGGTTGATTTTTTTTCTTTCATAAATTTGTTCAGGGGCTGTACAATTGTTTATGCAGTTTGTGTAACAAAGTAAATTAAAGAAAATAGATGGCAGAATTTCCTTTGCCAACTACCCGCCTTGAAACTAGATTTGAAACACGGAAACTATTTTTACAGACATTAATTTCAGCCACAAAAATATAGGCAAAACTTATTGTTGATCGTTACACTTTAAATCTCATTCTACCATTCTTTAGATGTTGAGATTCTTTCTGAAATATTCAGATTTTTACCTCAATGCCACCGAAACCATTAGTAAGGAAAATATCTGGAAAAACATTATTTTGCTTACCATCATCATCTTCTGTGGGTTTCATTTTGTATTACCATAGAGCTTGCAAAATTTTATGAATTTAAAGAAAAAAATCAGTATTTGAGATACCCAGAAACCACTCGGATGTTGCATGCACACTTAGGGACCATAACACCCTGGAGAAGCATCCAGCATATGTGAGTGGCCTACTGGTTGAAACTAGGTTTCCTGTTTCGAAACACATATAAACTAAACTGTGTATTAGAGTATCCAACCTGCAGATGTTGGACACTTCTCGAACACAAAAGCATATAGAAACAAGGAATTACTAAACAGATGCTTGCCTCTTACTGGAATGTGGTTGTAACCTGAAAAATTACACTGAAAAACTGCACCGTCACACTGATTTTTGCCACCCCCCTTGTAGTTAATAATAGAGTCTGATACTTGTATTTCTAAAATGACTGAGGTTGCCAGTGTATCAAGAGCAAGAAAACTCACATGCTTTTAAGTCCCAGAATATACTATGGCTGTAGGGGAAAAGGTCTATGAAATTTCTTTCTAGTAACAAAAGCATTTGTGGTAACATAGCTCAGTGATAATAATTTGGCATGTTTGACATAACCAGTCATTGGTGAGTTTTTTAGTTGTGATTAACAAAAACATTCTAGACTTATCCAGGAAATACCTCTGTACTTTTTCATACCACTATGTAATCTTTGTCATTGCCAAATTTACCACATTTTCTGTAAACAAATCCATGTGACATGGATATTGACGTCCATAATTAAAGCTGAGTAAGAGTCAGAAAGGAGGAAATGGCCTAAACTTGCTGTCACTGAAGTAACAACAGGATTCTTAACTTTGGCTGAAAGCAGGGTTGGGAAAAAAAGTTGATTTGTCAGAGCTTGTCTTGAGCAGGCAGTACTTGGAGTGCACCGAGTGCACTGTTGTGGTAGTGTTTGATTGTTTTGCTGTAATCAGCATACCCATTAAGTCAAATCCCTTAGTAGTAGTGTCACTTTTTTTAATACGGTTGTCCTTAAATGACAAGCAAAGATTTTAGAAAGTAAAAGAAGAACATGTAAACACAAATAGAAAATATCTTGTTATGTTTGCCAAGTTACTTTATTTATGTCTACAGATGAAACAAGGTGCCAGAAAAGAGACACTGCATCAGACGTTGTTACTTATACTCCAGCTGCCAAGGAAAAATTTTGTCAGTAGCCTTTAGTATTATTTGGACCAAAAATACACAGATGTTGCAGCTTTCATCATTTTGTACGATGTAGAGCACAGCTTCTCTCACAGGTCCTCTGTTTCTGGAACAGTGTCAGAATCCGAAGGCTGAATGAACACTACAGGAATATTCTCGGACGTCCATCCTTTAGGAGTCCTGTTGAAGGATCTTCTGGTAGCAAGGGGGTTTGCAAGGAGCATGAATCTGGGATCATTTAGCATCAGTAGATTAAAATCTGGTACCTTGAATTTAACCAGCTTTGATGCTCTCTCAAAACCACCAAAGGGAGTGGCAACTCTGTAGATATTAGAGAAATAAAAGTAAAATGTGATTTAAAGAATCTCTGCTTTCTTTTCCTCCCAGGAGCTGAAAAGAATAGAAGCTATTTTAATAATATAGATTTGTAGAATTTCTTTTTACAATTTCAAGCTTTTGGGAGAAGTATTCTGATTGTTTTTCTGGCAAATTCTCGTTAAGATCCAATTTATTTTCCCTTAGATAAAACCTTTGGACGTCTTCAAAATCCAACGAAATGGAGAAGCTGAGGGAAAAAGATGTTACAAGAAAACCTTGTCATTGGTGAGTCACAGTTACTAAACTTATTTTGTTGGTGATGAGTTGATAAGCCTGAAAACATAGTTCAACACATTTTCTTTATCAGGTAATTAGTTCAGGAAGTTCTCACCCCATTTTCTCCTATCCCCAGTTTCTTGTTCCTCCCACTACGCTGTATTTCAGCACCATATTGTTGTACCAGTTAGACTGTATGTGGGTTGTGCTATGAACTTGGGTCACTTATGTGATCTGGGTTAAACAAAGACCTTTCAAAACAAAGGAGCATTTTAAGATCCAAATTATTTCAGCAATCTGGTTTATATCATTACGCTCAAACAATTGTAGCAATGCAAATGAGGAGGCAGTAAAGCATAATGTGAAGCAGAAAGGAACAGCCAAAGACAACAGGCTCTGGAAAGGAGGGGAATGGGTGAGGACTTCTTACACCAGCTTTGTTTCTGAAGAAAATGTTTATGTAACTAAACCTTGAAACACTGGCTGAAATTGGCCCCTAGTCTTCTGCCAGTATTTTTCATGTTATTTAAATGTAAATGTTCCCTCAGGCGATAAGCCTGAGAAACTAAAAGATAAGAAATAGTAAGCAGGAACTGACTGTTACATACATTTGCAAATGTTGTAAAACAACAGTATTTCTAAATGCCTCCCATGATTCTTCTATATTTGCAGGTTTCTAGGCTGAACCGCCCCCCCACCCCCCCCACCCCGAGCTTTTGTGTCACTTTTTCCAGACTCCTTTGTATAAGCAAATGCAACAAACAGGCTATTATATGGGCTCTGCATTTTGATCAGTTGCATAATTTTGCTGGGATGTATTCTGGACAGTTAAGAGTGTCAGATTTTAAGGTACACGTGAGGAACTGATTTCTGCCAATCTAGATACATAGTGGCATGTGAAAATAAATTGTTGAAATGGAATTTCACCAGCCTTGGTAGATTTTGTGTGTTTGATACAAAACAACAGATCTGTTGGTATATATTTCCCATGGCCACAAGTATTATAGCAGAAGCCCAGAGAAATTAGTATCAACAGAAACTAAAAGAGATCATTTGAAGATCTGACTAGAATTTTCAGCAAGACAACTGCAGATGAAACAAAACCTAGGGAGAATTAAGTACACACACACACAAAAAAAAGAGATTAATTCAGACAAATGAATCCGTGACCTAAAAGAGATGGTATTGCTGTGTCATTACACAGATAATTCACTGAATTCCTCTATAAGCAGTGTTTGTTGAAGGGGGTAATGTTAATTCCAAAGGTATAGTGTTAACTCCTATAAGATATAAAAAAATCACGAAAGTTCTGGGCATGCACACTTACTGAGAGAAGAGCACTGCTTTGGATTAAGCTCTAAGACTGTTTCTTAGATGAAGATAAGACAAGATTTTGCAGCAGCAGCCAGTCCAGGCATTAAACTGTCTTGAGGTCAAAGGAAATTCTTTATGCAAAGTGCCTGTGGTATCAAGCTTTTCTTGTGAAACTGTCTTCTAGGTCACAATGTCAATTTGGATACCAGATGATACTGATTAAAAATAATTGCTTGGTTAATTGGCACAGAGTGAATGTAGTGATCTACCTCTTACAGGATAATAAAGATTGTTTTAATTGCTGCTCTAATTAAGGTACACATTCTCACATTGTTGTAATATTTAATTCTCATCAATATGTAAATTAAAGGGATAATCAATACGAACAGAACAATAACAGCTATATAAAATGCAAAACAATTCTATAGTGTAAAATTTCCTCTTTGTAATATTTTTGGGTTTAAAATACATCATGCTTCTGTAGGTAGCAGCAGGCTGTTTTATGGAAATTAAAATATCTCTTGTAGGGAAAAAACCCTGTGTAGTTCCTATACAAAGTCTGGCTCAGAATTATGCATTCCTGCATGCTAGGCAGAAGCACATGGTGATCGACGTAAAAGAGAGTACAGCAATTGGCTAATAGATGTTAATTTTCCTTTACAGCAGCAGTATATTTTTGTGACCAGTAACTTGTCTGACAACATGATGTAATGACCTGTGTTGTGTGCACATCAACTGTATCACTTGAGCTCTGATTCATTGTATAGAAGCCTAAAACTCATGTGTAAAAAATTCCAGTAGTCATTGCTCATAATAAGGGCGGAAATGCTGATTCAGAGCCATAGGAAGTGGCACCAGGAAGTGTAAGAGATTGTTTAATATTCACTTTGCATATTCCTAAAAAGTAGGTGCATGCTTTAACAATAGCAGGCACAGCCTCGTAACCTTGTTTATTTTTAGCTGTTGTTTGTTGTTTTAGCAGGGCTTTTTTTTTTTTTTTTAACCTGCAGTCTTTCTTATTGAACATTATATTGTCTCAACATAGGAGACTACAAGTAGTTGATAATTTGGGGAAGTCTGAAGAAATGTTTTAACTGTACTGGATTAGCACCTCCAATTACATAAGCACGAAAAGATGCAAGTTTCACATTTTAAAATGTGACTGTCATTCTTAGAACATTCTGCTTATTGTTAATTCTGTGCAAAAAGGAGACATAGGAGCAAAGAACCTGACCCTGCAAAATGCTCAGAGCTTCATTGTAGCTTAGTGCAAGAATTAATGCCAATTTCACGGAGATATTCAGGTGCTAAGGAACTGACTAAGCACTCTGCTTTCACTAATCTCACATCACTTGAAGTTAGCACCCAAAATTCCTTTGAGGCTCTGGATCTCAGCACTTTTACAATACAGTTCAGAATCCATTAATCAATAATATCAGAGCCCAATCCAGATGGACTGGATTCCTGTACTGGTTTTGAAACAGTAGTCTTTGGGAATTGAGAAAGCTGAGCAAGAATTTATCTGGTAGGAGAGGCAGAACTAGTCAGACTTGCTTGTCTTATGTGAGTAAGATGTAGTGCATTGTATGTTACTCATAGTCCTACCTTTGACATTTTATCCAGCTCCAAGAAAGCAGATGGAATAAAGGTACTAATTTAATTAATATTACAAACTCTTCAACAAATGTAGATTCATGCGGTCTTTACCACAGATGATTACTGGGTGCTTCCACACTGGTGAAAGAGGCAAAAAAAATTTTTGCCAGTAAATATTTCTTCGATCCTAATAGGAATTAATCTCCAAGCAAAATCACATGGGATGGCTGTTGGTGCAGCATTTCTCTCCTAGCACAGACTCATTATCATCCAGGAGGAGGAAGAGTAGCCTGGTCTGAACAATCAACATGTTCAGAGGTCCCCAGAACCTGATTTCTCTGATCATGCACTCTGTGTAGTGCTCTGTGCTGTTAAAGCATTACTGGCTGTCTCACAGAAAGCTCTGCCTCAGAAGGCAAATGTGCTTGATATTGGTTGCCATCGCTGCCTCCTTCATTGACCTGCCAGCATTGCAAGATCCCTGCAGTACAAAATGCATACTAGACCCCAATAATATGTCTATGAATTCCTTAGTTTGGATTCTGCTACTATTATAAAAATTGCAATGTTACAGGGTCCAGAGTCGCCTCTTCATTGCTGGCTGTGAGGAAAAAAAATATGAATACTGTTTAGTGATGAGTATACTTTTAAGCTATGTGTGTGTGCATCTGTTCCAACACATCAGATGTCCCTAGCTGCTTAAAGTTGTGTTGGTTTTATAGTTTGTTGTGTAACAAGCAAAACTGAAATTGGCCTGTAAAGTCTAGGTGCCTTTTTAATAGATACCACTGAATGAACTGGGAAGAAACTCAAACCCATTTCCCTTGGGAGTCCTATGCATCACACTTACTGTTAACCACACCCCCGCCTGACTAACGATGACTGTACCAGTGTTTTGCAGGAGAACAAACATAATGGCACTTTATTGAAGCATGATAGAAAGCCTTGATTGATACCCTCACTGATAACAAAATGGTGCCATTATATCTTGCTTTAAATTGTTTCATACAGTGTCATTTGCTTTCTCTCCAAGACTGCAATTAAAGAAGTCAAGGATACTGTGACCTAGATGCACAGAATGACTTAGTGGGATGCACAGAATGACTTAGTGGGATCCACAGAAGTCCAAAGAGATATTTCACCTTATGCACAAAGCCCATAGGCTGCTAAATTCCTGAGATGCCTAATGGTTTCCTTATACAAATGCTCAGATCTGCCTTTATCTTAGCTATACTGGCAGCTGCACCTATCTTACACCAAAGCTCATCTGTGATTGTCTAATTAATTATCTTTTGTCTGAACTTCCATGCTTGAAAACATACATAATACGCTACTGCAGCAAGCCTTGAGCAAAATAATACATCCAGGCACTTTCATTAAAAATCCATGGCTGTTAGCGTTGAACCTCTGCGTCAAATAATAGTATGTCTGTGACCAGAGCTGTTCTGCAAGAGATTTGGATTCTCTTCAGTTGGAAAGCATCTCTTTGTAAGAGTGGCCCTCCCTGCTCATGTACAGTATTTGAGCAAAAATGCTACCCAGAAATAAAAACTTACTTGCATTGGACAGAGTAGGACACAGGCCACACAAACAATAGCAGAGAAGTATAGGTCCTGTTTTCTGCTCCTAAATCTGCTTGTTTAATTTACTGTAAGTAGTAATTTAAAAAGTGCATTGAAAGATCTGGGAACTCCCACGTAGGCCCAGGTTTCTCTTTCCCCAAGTGAATTTCTTAATTATTCAGCTAGAGGAAGATGTTTACTTCCTCTAGCCCAAAGAGATTTATTATTTTCTGTACTATGGCACAGGTCTTAATATGGGAAGTGAAGAGTGTTCCCACTTCTGTGGAAGAGCCAGAAACCACGGTGTTACACCTCTTTTCAGGGTTTGACATTCCTGTAGAAATAAGTCCAGGCTGGCCACATTCTAGGAAAATGCTCTTTCCAAAGAAATGATCCTTATTGTCTATACAAATTTTAAAAGAATACTTATGACCCCTGCTCTGATTTTGGAAAGGAAGACCTTAATCTATCCCTGACCTGAAGATAGACAGAATTAGGTGCTGATGGCCTTAGCAAAGAAAAATTTAAGTTACGTTTAGCCTTCTCTGTAATTTTTTCTGTTGGTTAGCTTGGCATGCAGCGTGCTGTCTGTTTTGAATCCCATAATCAGACACCCCACTCTCCTGTGCACCTTTAGGAGTCATGACTGTAAAATCTTCTCCAAGACGCTATTATCTTGAATTTCAATTTCACAGATTCTCAATTTCTTTTTGGTTCTGCTCCTTCTTGCTAGAAAACATAAATCTGAGTGTACTGTACGTAACAGCTTTTCTAGATCCACCAGGCATCCTTTTATTTTCTTCTGGATGTGGATTTTTTCCCTGAGAATGAGAATCCACCCATGTGGTGGGTTATATTTGTATACCTTGTGTTTTGAATTTACCAATTTCATAGTCTCGATCTGGATTTATGTGCCAGATTTTAGGTTTTTATGGCAGTTACAAGGGAGAATATTGACCTTTCCCTTAAAGGAATGCATGTGTGTTCAAGAAATTCAGGCTGCAGTGAGCAGCAGTTCTGCCATGTCATACATAGAGAAGATCCCCATAGAAATAAATCCAAAGAGTTAGTGTTGTAAAGAAGACAACTAACAGAGTATGGGACCACAGAGCAGCTAAAAATCCACAAAGAAGCCATCAGATACCATCTCAAAACGCATATCCCTGTTAATGGGGCCTCTGTGCCCTGTCTCATCCTGTCTTTCACAGTAACAACTCGCATATTGGACTCAGGATCTCTCTCGTTAGACGAAGAACTGATTCTGTCTCTATTCCATGTACGTGTATCTTTGGCTGTTTTTGTTGTTTGGGGTGTGGGGTTTTTTTTTCCAGTTACAATAACCATAGTACATAGACTGTGCTGTTTCTGTTCCAGCGTTAGCAGCTATGGCACATCTCTCTGACTTGTATTTGCTATTTTGTCTGCTGAGAAGAGAACGCCACACAGACTTAATTATTAACATGGCAATGTATATTGCTGTTAGGAAATCAGAGTAGTGTCTGCAGTGCCAGTTTTGATGTTGAGTTGTGTAATTCTTTTAGTCCTTGCACTCATAGTTGAGGCCCACTTCATGGCAGGAACACAAGTGATGTTTGTGGTATTTTTCTCTATATGACCTGTTCTCTTTTTCAATAGATTGCTGTCTGGAGTTTTGAGGAAGGGTTTTGGTTTGGCTTAGCTCGCTGGACCTCACCAGGGGTTATTTAGAGAAAAATTGTCTGTAACTTCAATAAATAAAGATAGCGTGAATGGTATGAATGAAAGCAAAAAGATATAAGTAAGAATGTGATTTAAAACTTTCAAAATAGTTCAAAAGCCAATATTGTCCATGTATCTAGAAGTTCTACTCGCAGCCTCAGTATACTAGTTACTACGTAAATAACTTCACTTCTAGATCCCGTTATACTTTAAATGTTTTTTAGGTCTGCTGGTAACGTTTCATCTGTGAATTTGTTATTGAAGGTTGTTGAAGATATAAAAAAATTAAAATGCAATAAAATATGCAATCCGCTAACTATTTGGTGTGAGGGATTGGTCGAGGGATAAAGTTCATTGTACTATCATTGCCTAAAAAACAAGCCATATGAGTTATTTTTAAAAAAAAACAAAACAAAGTGGTTTGCATTATGCAGCTTACAAACAAACTTTAGACTGAGAGTTTTCCTGGTAGATCTTAGGATCCTGTACCTACTGAAGTCAACAGAAATACTGAAAGGAGTTTGATGCATTCCTATAGCCCTTGTTTCCCATTTATTGAGTACACTGGATTCTGATACTTTGTCTTCCGGTATTTTCAACAATTCATTTTACATTCTGGTTCTACAATTTAATTTGGGGTCCATACTTCAGAGAGGGACTAGTTTCCTCCTTAATGCTCTTGTTTGCCACTTGTAATCTGTGCTTACGTTCACGTTTATGCATATACTTGCATAGGCTTTTTGACAGCTGGTGGAAATGTTTCATTTCATAGTAATTTTTCTTTGCACTGTAAAATTCAGCGTCCATTCAGAATTACCTGTTAAAGCTCCTGTAGTCAGGCAGCTCTGGCTTTGCTTCAGGTTTAAAAAGTTTAGGATATAAAGCTTCCAGCAGCTCTGGATCATCCCTAATGGCTTCTATCCAGGGAGACTGATAATACTTTGGTACAGAAGTAGTGTTGAACTTTTCAGGAGGAATTTCTTTCAGTGGTCCAGAATATCCTGCAAGGCAATCAAAGCAAAACCACTGTAATAATACTTTGCCTTTTCTGCTTCCTTACCACCATCCCATGTAACTAGTCAGTAACACACTGTCATTTCATAATTAGGTAAAATGAACAATTGGATCAAGTCACCTGGCCAAAGCTACACAGTAACAGAAAGGTGACAAGGGGAATTTGTAGCCTTTCAGATAACTGCTGCAAAGTATTCCACCCTCTTGAGGCTGAGATTACTTTAGTTTTATATAAATTTGTTCCTATCTTTATAAGCATTTGTTTGAAACCAGACTATAGCTACACAGCCCTTGGCCTGAATTAATAAAAAGATTATAAAAACAGCCTCTTGGTTAAAACTAAGATAACTCAACAAGAGAAATCCGTTCTACCTTTTTACCCTCCCATTACATCTTGCTCTTTAAATTAATATTGTTTCCTTCTATAAGCTTAAAAAACCCCTGTGATTTAAGATCTACTTCTTTTCTCTGACCTTTCTTGCTTAAAGAAAGGCTTGAAGATTTCTATCATGTCTTAGCACTGGAAATTACCCCTGTTTGCATTGTATTTGAGCAATGGATGCACAGAGTCTTAGCAGTCACTAACAGAGTAGCATTGACCCAGTTTACATAGACTGGAAAAGGTCCGCACAAAACATGCATTGAGTAATTCTGAACAAAGAATGAATTTGTAAAAACCACAGTCTGCTCATGGATAATTCATAAACAGGAAGAAGGGCTATATCACTGAATAAATTAATTAAAACAAATTAGCCTTCTCTAGTTTTTAAAGAATACAAAATAAGGCCGCCTTGTAGCTCACTGCTTTAAATAAAGGCAACAGTACCCTCACAGTTAAGGACTTAAAAAAGAACAGTTTATACAGCCAGAGGCAAATTCCTTTTAAAATTACTCCTCTCTAAAGGTTTCTAGCAAAACTTGCAGTGACTTTGGATTTACATTTATGGGTAATTAAATGACAATGAATAACTTTCAGACTGTTAAGCAGCGTGTTGCATATTAGAAACAAAGGTTGCATATTAGAAACTGCTGTTATTTTCCACCCTCCTATTGGGTCATCAGTTCTAAGGAAACATCCAAAGGCTTAATCACTGTTGCATAAATATTACTCTGGTTTTAAATCCGAGGGCATGTTTCTCAATGTTTATAAGACCAGTAAATATAGGAGCAGTCTCTTGATATTAATGTGTGTTTTCAGTTTAGGGACGTGTAGTACAAAAGGCATATCAAATCTTTAAAAATGAACATAAGTGACTGAAGAGCACCACTTTACATTTCTGTGGGAGATTCTGATTACTTATCTGACTCAAATTTAACAATTTCTAATAGTAAGTCCATTAAGAAATTCTTGTTGAAGATACTGTTTTATAAAGAGGTTCTTTCTCTGCTGTGAAATGAGAACTAAATATATTTAATGTCCATAAACTCGTATCTTACCTGGGGCGATATTGTCAGGATGTGGTGGGCTCCGGGGATCAGGTGTATTAGGAGGCGTCATTGGGCCATGCTGGGGAATTCCTTCCACGCTGAGGCCGTCCATTTTAACACTCTGTATGGGCTCTCCACGCTGCATTCAGATACGAATCAGCATCATTGACAGCACAAGCAAAAAAGGTCTCTGTGATTCTCTGTTGAGGGTTGGAGTGATACTCCAGTTTGCAGCCCAGATCTGAGACCCAGGGGGTACTACCCGAAGGCACACTGTCCTGCTGTTTGGTACCCTGTTTGCTAGATAGCGTTCCCCAGGATTTTCTGGTGATTAGCCAGAAGGTGAAACAGTTTCACAACTCTCTTACAATGGCTATGTAGGAAAAATGAAAATTTTTTTCAGTATTAAGAATGTTATCCCAGCACAATTTTAAATGTCTGTATTAAAAGTGCGTGAATACTTTATTGAAAGGATTGGAGGTGTTGTGAGCTAAGTAAACAAAATTCCTGAAGTCTTACAACCGTCCTGGTGAGTTGACTGACCTTCTCCTAAGTTTGGGTTATTTAAATATTGATATGCAACCTACATAGAGTTCATCCCATCTGCTGCTTACACCAATCACCACAAAATCTACCTGTGCATGTGGGCTGTGTGTTTCACAGCGAAGAGTATATGTGGTTGCTTTGGCAGGGGGGCCCATAAAATATGTCCCCCAGATCACTAGACACTAGAAGCTGTTATGTGCAGAGCACCTTTGCCACCGAAAGATTCAAGAAATCTGGCAAGTTTGAGCCATTTGAGTTGCAAAGCACTGATTCTTCAAAGCGTCTCTTCCCATATCAGTTGAAAATTCACTGCATTGGTTGAATCGCTTTTGTTTGGGATTTTCTTTTCCTTTATTTGTAATAGAAATAATAACTTCAGTGCAGGTCACTTTCTGGAGATTCATGATATGCTGTTATTTTCCACCCTCCTATCCTGTCATCGGTTCTAAGGAAACATCCAAAGGCTTAATCATTGTTGCATAAATATAGAATTAGAATCTCGTAAGAAGTCAGAATCTTATTTTAGCTATGACACACAGGCTAAAAGCAATTTAAATATAGACTGGTTTAGAGTAAGAGTTTCTTAAAGTAGGAAAGCAAACAAATAATACTTGTTTAAACGTAAAACAGAAAAAGATCAAAGCAGAACATTTTCTAGCCATGATGAAGACAACATCAGTGGTAGCTAAATAGGCATTTAAGGGAAGGGAACAGAAACGGAAGAGGCATAATTTTTTCACGTGTCAGAATGTCGTACTGACTGTACAGCATGTATACTCGATGTGGTTTTGTGGGGAGAAGTAGACTAGAGGGGAACTGATCTGTCAGACTTTGTAGTAAAAGCATGGAACTGGATACAGAAATTCTGATGAGATTGATGGCGTTGTTCTCAGAATATATCTGTGTAGCTTCTAATACTCAATACAATAGAGGGATAAATTGGGGCACAGTGTTCATAGATGGGCTTCTAAATAACAGTGTTTTAGTAATAGTTCTGGGTGTTCAGCAGAGTTATTCAGATTTTTTTCATATGGGATTTCTTTTGTGCAGATTTATTTTAAAAAGGCATAGTTATTAAAACTCAAGCATGATCCCATTTGCTCCCTGTGTAATTTAATTTCTGTTGAGTGGGTGACTAAAGAAGTTCGAAATACCTGCACCATAAAAAAAAAAAAAAAACCATAAAATTTTTTCTTCTATGACACAGGATATTAAGACATACTTTTCTTCCTGAGTAAAGTTAATGCTTTGCATGGGAAATGTAAAGGCCACAAATTACAAATGTATTTACCTTTACAGTCAACAAAGCGTAGAGAATGTCTTCTTCAAGAAGGGAAGAAAAATATTTTAGAGCTTTCATCTGTGATATTGGAAATACTGAACTCGGTTCCAATAATCACCTTTCTTGACTGTTGTGAGATCCCTCAACACTTTGGTTAGCACGGACAACAGTAAATTGCAAATGCGTCTTTTGTTCCCTGCTCCCAAAGCATCATTATGAGATGCAACTAGACAAAAAGTTTTCTTAGAGTTAACAAGTTGAATTCATTTTATTGTTTCTGATTAATTTACGAGTGTGTGTGTATTTTTTTTAGTAAAATTAAATATGAGTAAGCCCTTTGGTACTTTGCTGTTCTGATTAATGAATTAATTGTTTCCTATTTGAACTGATACAAACTTTAGATTATATCCCCAAAATATATTACATACTATTTTTCTTGTCCCAAGTGAAAATTAAAGAAAAATTGAGTCAAAGTCTTTGTATGGATTCTGTAGGGGTTGGATGTTAACACAATCACAGCACCACCTATACAATGATTAGTTTTAAAAGCTTCAGGGAAAGAGAATTGCTGTTCTACAATAAGTATTTCCTAGGCTAATTAATAATAATTAACTTTTGTAGCACATACTTCTTTTCATCTTCTAAGCGGCTTAAAAGTACTGGGACAAATTGGGCTGCTTCAGTCACCTATCTTTGTGTCTGAGATCAGTGGGGATGCATACATGTAACTGAGAGGCAGAATTTAATACAATGCTGGAATCAGAGGAGCTGCTTTTGTGCTGTGTTAGACTGGGTATAGAGTATTCAAGTTCAAGTAATTAAACCTTGCAGCATGTTGGAGAGTTAGGTAAGATTTATGAATGTTGTTCTCCAGATGTTAAGCAAGAGGTTTAAATATTTTGCAAAGGCCACAGATGAGACAAATGCCAGGCGCATTTAGTGCCTGCCATTAGGATTCGCAGGGTATCACTAGTGCTTTAGTTGAAGAATAATTGACTCTTGGTGACAAACTCTGTGTTTTTTCTCTGTGTTGAGATAGGCAGGCCAGAAGTATATTAGCGCCAGTTGTGAGAGTCATTTTTCTGCCTGGGAACCACATTGAGACCACCAACCCATTTTAATAAAAGTACTTACTGGTTGCATGAAACAGACTCTTATTTCTTCCAACCTTTTGAATATCATTAACTAGTTAGTTTTCACATTAACTAGTTAATTTTCAGTAGTCAATGAGCCAATTATTACAGGATAACAACTCTGATCACTAGTAACCTGAATCAGATTTGGATGAGAATGATTTGAATCTGATGTCCTTAAGTATTAGGCTTTCAGATTATTTTTTTTTATTATTATTTGTCTATAGGAGATCAATGAAATACAAATGGCTTACTTCATGTTAGCCTTATTCTAGTACAGGGTTTTGCTTTTATTCTTCCTGAAACTACAAATAAATCATGCACGAGGTGTATCCTGAGCACCAAGGGAACCCAAGCTAGTCTCACTGTGTTTCATTAATAAGTTATTAAAAAATACTCACATTTCTTGGCTTGTTTGCTACATAATGATAATTTTCATATGTGTATTTGTCAGATCTCCGCTGACGTCTCTTGAAGAGTCTTGCACCTCTGTTGCTGAGTGTCGATAGTTCCTCTACCATGATATCTCTGGGGGTGCTGACCTTTTTTCCAAGGTTTAAGCTGGGTGAGACTGCAATACAATGGATAAATACATACCTCTGTTTTTCTTAAATGCCTGGTATTGCATACCCTACACCGGAAATCCAACAACATGTTAATGCATACTTACATAACATAGCTTCATATGGTGTTAGTGAAATTAATCATTCTTCCAAAATTTTGGAGCAGAGTATTGAACACCACAAACCTGTTTTTTCAAAGATGCTAAGCACCTCAAGCTCTAAATTTACTTCAGTTAAATAGCATCCAGCTGTTATCAAAGTCAGGTCTATAATGTCCTATGCTCTGTCTTAAGAGCAGACTGGTAAAAACTGGCTTCTGCTCAAACCATGAACAAAATTCCGTCTGACCCGAATGTTCTCACATCAAACCTTCAGTTACCTTTGTGTGTCCTGCATTGGATAGATGGGCAGGTAACCCCTTATAAACATACCTACCAGTTTCTTATTGCTTATAAACATTTTTATTTTCAATTATTCTTTAGTATTCTGCTTGCTTTTGAAATCCAGGGGACATTTTTTACTTTAAGAAAAGTTTGCATTAAAATGGATTAAATAGTATTTTTAAACTATTTTTAAACTTTTCAAAATAAAGCTCAAGGTGTTGAAAATGAGAGACTTAAAGATTTACAACATGCTTCTAGGAACTGATACATTTAGAACATTTTCTTTTTAATTCTCTCTAAGAGGAAACTGAATCACTAGCTGCAATGTTACATTACTCACTACTTGGGAAAAATTCCTTCTTTGTCTTTAGTGACCTCCTGGGCAATCTGAAAATGAAAATGCATAAACAGGGGAAGGGGGAGATCATTTGGGACTGTAAATGGAGAACTCTGAATATCAGAAACTCTACTGGTCATGTTCATGGTAATCTTCTGGAAACTGGGATGCTGGTGGCAATCAGCAAGCTGTTGCTTAGTGACTGAAGTCTCTCACTAGATGTCCGCAACCTATAGATAAAGCTTAAACCTTAGAATATAGGAACTTCAACACTGAACAAACTGTTTTCTACTAATTTATTTCTGCTTAGAGGGCTGTAGAATTTAACAAATATAACAATAATTGGATTGCATAGTAAAAACAGAATTTTAAAGAAAATAATTCTTATTGCTACTTACTTTAATGTTTATCATTTTATTAATTGAAATTGTTCTCCTCAGTTGTTCATAAACTTCAGGAAGAAAAATAGGAAGATGCAGTGTGGTTTGGGGATTGGTCTAGTGTGTTTCTTGGATCCACTTACTCCAAGTCACGTTCTGTTATTTCTTTAATAATAAGACATTCTATTCTTCACATATTCTTATGGTCTACAGGATTAAAAATTCTGAATTTTGACATATATTTTAATGCATTTAATGAAATGAAAGCAAATTATATATAAGACTGCATCTTACTTCTAGAGTAAGCACAGAGGAAACACAGTTTAAAGCTAACATTACAGATTAATTAACTGCAGAACATACCTAATGTCAAAGTTAATACTGCACATGCAGAGTTTCATTTTAAATAAATGGCATGTTCAACATGGCATATGTCTCCTAGTAACTTTATGTTGGAAAACCAGTGTGATTTGTTGATGTTTAGGAAAACTTAATTGAGACAAGTACATTAAATATTTAGGCAAAGCTGTACAGACAAGAGTTTTCCGTGCAGTAAATCAAACAAGTTTGTGGGCCCTGGAGTGCATCATTGTTGATCCACTTCTGTTTATACTGATTTCAATTGAATGTTTGCAATACATTTAACTGGAGCAAGAACAAGCTAACTGTATCATGAGCTGGAGCATGCGCTTCTGCTTTAAAAATAGTATGCGCAAAGAATCCTAACACGTTCCTGTTATTTATGAGGTAACTACAAAACAGAGAGTTCTTAACATGGAAGAAAATGACTCGACTAGCCCAATGTAGCCATATCAGTGACAGATAGTGGTGGGGTTTTGGCTCTG
This sequence comes from Rissa tridactyla, assembly GCF_028500815.1. NCBI lineage: Eukaryota > Metazoa > Chordata > Aves > Charadriiformes > Laridae > Rissa > Rissa tridactyla. The sequence goes on along the minus strand of NC_071470.1, from coordinate 80,116,147 downwards.
TGGTTGAGATAAGCGTGCTAGTTATTGGCCTGTGGCCTGAAATTTAGACTACAAGTCATATTTTGATTTTGTCGTTTCTAAAGGTTGCTCCAGTGGTATGGATTATTGGATGGTTTTGTATTAGTGAGGAGTAAGAAGTTTACCCCTCGTATCAGCAATGTTTTCAGGTAGAAAAAGCTTTTCTTCATTGTACACGGAATGGGCAGTAAGTCCATCCTCAGAGACTGGGGTGCCAAGGTGATCTCTGTCCAAACCACTCAATATTCTGCTGGTACATGCTCAGTGTTAACTATTTTGGGCCTTGCTGTTCCCTTACATACGTACTGCTCTTGTTAATGTTAACTGAAGGCTCCAAGGTACTTTGTAACCCACGGTTCTGTACTATTGTGTATCCAGGCAGCATCCCAAAAACATAAGTGTGAAGTTCATTTGAATCCCTTGCCAACTAAAATCTAATCATCTGTCTAGTTTTATGATGTGTCTAGGGATTGTTTCAGTGTCAGTGCAGAGAAGGTGATAAAGAATGAGAAAAGGAGGACATTTAGAGGATGATAGAGAACATCAATGTCATAAATGGACATTATAAATTAATACAGGAAGTTTAATTCATAGTTTAATCCTAATCTTAACCTTTTACCTTAATTTCTTAATTTGTTCCTGCCAAGTCCTTCCTGGTCTGTGCTTAAAATCGTAACAGACTGTATTTAAATATGATTTATATAGTTCCTCCTGCATTCATCGCCCAATCCCACTTTAATTCTCCAGTTTACAATCTTCCAAATACCTTAATCTGGATTATAGATTTTAATAACGAATATCAGATAGTATGTTTGTTGTAGTATCAGAAATAAGATTATTTTTTTTTTAACTATATCATGAAAGATAGTTAATCATGTAGCTACTGAAGAATGCGTTTAAGAAATAGTATAGAACTGGACATGAGATTTAAGTGTAATTGAAGGCTAACCTGATCAACTCCAAGGGCTTCTTTAAACATATTTATTTACATACATGTTTAACTCTACCAAGTAGCCTTAGAAATGTTATGATTACTTCAAGTCTGCCAGTAAAAAAACGAGGGGTTGGGGAGGTTGCTACATCTACACACTGATTTACTACTACAGTCTCTCTTCTGAGACCATAAGAGGGTTTACAGTTATTGTCTATTCCTGCAGTGTTTTATGACATGTCAAACTTCTCTAAAACACAGTCATGCCCCACAAGCCGACAGGAGATTTGGATTTTTAGTCATTACCAGTCTTGCCCAGAGATTGGTAATCTTTGAGACACTGATAAAAACTTGGCTGATTTTTTGATCTTATCAACAACTGTTTCTGCTATGAATATCTTTTATCAGTTTGAGATTCACTGTTTACCTGAAAGCATTATGATAAAAAGGCTCTGAAATAAAAATGCAGTAGGTGTACTTTCTATATGTCACTTCAAGCTACCGGAGCTTACGTTACAGAATCTTCTGTTACTGTTAACCTCTGTTAACAGTGGGGAGTTTCATAGGTCTGTGAGACTGGCTGAAACAGTACATTTAATTTTTACATAATTGCCAGGTGCAGGACCTTCATTACAAATAGCATTGCAAACCCCAGAAACACAGCAGTTCACCCTCCAGATCTCAGGTTAAGCTTTTTGAATTAACAATTAGGGGAAAAATAAAATGTCAAAAATTAATAGAGCTGAATTTAGTCACTTAAAAACCAGATTTCTCCTTGTTTTTTCCAAGAATTGTTCAGATTTGGTCTCATAGAACTAGCCTGTGTTTTGTGTGATCACAGCTTTGGTTATCCTTCTGTTTCTTAACTGGTTTCACTGAGCTTGTACAGTTATAAATTTCAGACTCTTATCGCACCCATATAATGATTTTTTTTTTTTTAACATCCAAAGAAGATGTAAAAGTAGAATGTACACTCAAAGAGTTATATTGCCTTCAGTGGCCACATACCACAGTATATCTGGTAGGAGAAACTGTCATAACTGTGTATGAATCTAAACCTGACAGCAAATCTGATAATACATAAGTAATAAGAAGGACAGATTATGTGAGGCAAATGCCAAGCACAGATTATCCAGCAACTCAAATGATTTCAAGGACTGTATGGTATATTTATTAGTATTGCTATGAATAGCAGCAACATTTACCATGTGAAATGCCTGATACCAAACAAACATATGAAAGACTTCCCCCCCCCTCCCCCCCCCTCCCCTGAAGAGCTTATAGGTTGTTTCAGGCACATATAGTACTTGGGTTTACAATACCAAAAAAAAAAAAAAAAAAGTGTAATGAAATCTGTAAGGACAGACTGGCTTTCAGATTTAAGTGTGTGTTCAGAGGAGAATGGAAGGAAGTATTTGCTTAGAAATAGAAATTACAGAAAACAACTGTGGAAATATGTGAAGGACTAGGACCAGGCACTGAGACTCATAGCTTCTTTTTCTAAAAAGCCTACATCTCTTGTCCTGCTCTTCCTGCAATCACAGTGATCAGTGAGTGAGTACAGAAATCATCCCCAAATTCTTTGGAGCAAAAGCCCACAAGAAAGATTTTCAATACTGGAATTTAACGTTCAGTGTTTTATCCTCTGTGAGTGGTATGATTTTAATGAATTCTAAGTATTAAATGGAGCTCCCTGGTTTTTTTAGTGAGACTTGTGGGGTGCTTATCACTTTAAAAACATTGATCTTTTACGTAGATGGTAAAAAAGGCTTCATGGGGAGGACTGGAAGGATCTCCAAAAGCATCCCACACATACCTAATGAAATCCAAGCAGATTGATATTCCCAACTGAGTTAATTGCTTCTTAAGGTGTCACATAGAAGTGTAATTTTGAGAACCTTTTTTAGAAAATCAAACTACCATCTCCTAAGTGTCTGCATTTTCATCAGTGCAACAACAGAAGAGTAAAATTTCTTCATATAAGATTAATTGGTGTCTGTGCATTAGAGAGAATTACCAAATGCTAGTAAAATTTGTTAGTTACAAAGATAAAGTTTGAGAGGAAGGAACAGAGATGTAAACATTTCTTTCAAAATTTTTTATCATTCATATAAAAAAGCAGAGTGAAACAGAGCAAAAAAAGAGGATACAAATCAGCACGTTTCTTAGATGATAGCCTTTTAAAATGGAATGAAGTCATGTTATTAACCCCAAATAATATTCTGAAAGGCTATCCTAGCAGAATGTACATCAGCTGTTAGATTACTTCATTCCTCCACAGCAGTTGTTCATCTGAAAATAGCTTTCAAATGAAAAGAGGCAACTACAAAAGGATTAGTTACCATAGGCAGTATGATACTCCCACAAGATTATTTATGGCAAAACACCCAGAAACAAAGCTGTAAGAGAGTTAAACTCTATGATTAAAAAAATATATTAGGGAGAGCTAGAGGACATTGCATATACAGTAAGCTGGGTTCAGCGCTATACCATTTCTTTGTATTTCATCCATAATGGCTGATGCTTGTTGTTTCCTCTCTTTGACCATGGCAGAATGTGATAACATTGTGATTTTCTGATACGATTTTTCCTTGCTGAAAAAAAACAACACATTTTTACATTGTTGAGCCTGCTTGCACAATTCAGCCAACTTTAATTTCTAATAGCCTGTTTAGAATGGCTGAATAGTGAAGTTAGTTATTTCTGACTTAGAAATACTGCGCTTTCAATTGTGCAAAATGCACTGGCAGTTCTTGCTTGCAGACAAATGCTAGGACATGTTCTGATGGGTAGAAGATTCGAAGGAATGGGCTACATAAATTCTGTAGCAAAATCTGCGTCAGTGGTCTTGGCCTTCTCACACCTACACGCTATATTAAAATATGTATATTCATGACTAATATTTTAATTACATCTTGTTTTTTTATTTCAGAAATGTTACATTTTGACATTTCTTAATCTAATAAAGAATTTGAGGAACTAAATGAAATGCTCTGGCATCTTTAAAGAAAGTGCATTTCTCACTAAGTAAAAAAAGTAAACATCTTTTGAATTGCAGAGTCAAGAGGTTACATAAATGTCTTTTAAATGACAGTTTGTAGGACAGACAATGTCAAAATATTTCAGGAAACAATACACTTACCCTACTGTTTTGTTGTGCAGAAAAAAGTGATCTCAACCCTTTAGTTGAAGCTTCAGGAGTTAGTTACGTATGGGGATGACCTGCCTGGTCCAGGATGGTTTCTACCCTTGTGCTTGGGTCTGCATGGTACCTAGTACCGAGACAAACTGGGGGCTGATCCTCTTCAAAGGGATTGGCATCCAGCTGACATCAACTAGTTATATATAGAATCAAACACTCCAGCCACTCATATCTTCCTGGCGAAAGAAGAGAACAGAAAAGATTCAACTGCACCCACAACAAAGAGAGTTTATATCCCTTTCAGAGCTTATTGGAAGATTTAATGGAATGCTCCCCTCATACTCATACAGATCATCTTCTCATCACCTCTGAGAAGAATAATCTCTGTGTTATAACTAGGAAAGAGACATTTAAAAATAAGGTGTTAAATATATGGATGGGCAAGACTATATCAGATGAGAATGGCATGGGCTAATCCTTCAGTGAAAGATGAAACCGTGCTTCAGTAGTAGCTGATGCCTAAAGTCAGTGGCAGATGGCCAATATACAAAGTCTGTTCTGAAAAAGAAATGAGAATTTTTTAGTATTGTTAGTGGTAGGGAGTAATTGCTCAACAAGCACATGCCTTGCAAAATCTCTTCATTTTCTGAGCATCAGGAACAGAAACCTGCAGTAATTTGAAACTTAGTAATATTCAGTATTGCAGCATACTGTTGTATCAGTTTATCACAGAAATGTGTGATATGTGGAGCACAGATATTTCAGACAGAAAGGAACAGTGGCAGAAGGAAATATTCCCCCCTTATCCTCTTGTCTGATTGCAGCTAGCTGAATTACGGGGTAGTAAAAGCATGATGAAGTTTTTATATTTCTGATTCAGATTTGGGGTTGTTCTAGGAAGTTTCTTCTTATGGAAAATTATGGTCTTGTTTGGCTTGGAGCGTTGATCAGAAAATTGCTTGTATCCAGGAATTCTGACTGCAAATGGAATCTGGAGAGTAATAAAATACACCAACACAATGTGCATAACTTTTCAAGAAAGAAGCTCTCTGAGACAGATAAAATGTAAGTGCCTGATACAATGTCCTAAAAGTCTGCTTGTCCAACCAAAAAATCGCGTTATTTTCTCTTCAAGCTTTCTATTCCTAGGCTTAGCTTTGCAAAACATTTTGCCGAGATCCTAGACATCTCTGCCCCAAAGAGGTGTTCCTTTTAATCCTCCCTGTCAGAATTCACCTGCTGCTATTACTCATTGGTAATTCTTTTCTAGTTTTTGTGCTTGGATCAGCCACTTTTTGACAGTACCAGCAATCATGGTCGAAGTCTTGGTTGAATCTTAACTTTTGACCTGAAGGCTAAGATTGTTCTTAGTGGTCCATCACCAAGCTGTCAAGTGGGATTGCAGGAGAGTCTGTCAAGTGTTCATGCTACTCAGTATTTTCATTAATAACTTCAGTAATGAAGTAGAGAATATCAATTAAATGCCAACCTAGGAAAATTACAAGCGATCTGTAGGGAAGGATTTAAATGTTAAATTAGTTTGATTAACTGAAAAAAAAATAATCAAATGCAGTTCAGTAAAACCACATCCAAATAAAATTATAAAGCGGGCATTCAACTGTTTGACGCTGAGCTTGTCTTTGAACTTGAATTTTTGGAAAAGTTTCAAAGCACAACATTGATCCAGGAGGAAATATCAAGAGGCATCCAAAATGGGATAACCCTGTGTTTAGTCTATTCCAATTTCCATTAATTAATTATTTGATAGGACAAAAAATACGCTAGTAAGATAAATTGTGCTTTTACACTATTGGAACAGCATGTACAATTCAGCCGACTGTTACTTCTGGATGACTGCAAGCTCTTGAGAATGATAAGATTACCATTCAAAATTACACTGAAAAATTGTTGAAATAATTCAAAATAAGTAAAAGTAAGAAATAAAATGCACATAAGAAGGAAAAATCAATTGCAGGGAAAGACACTAAGGAACAACTGCCAGAAACAATATGGCAGAAGAATTATATTGAATCACAAAATAAATACTAGTCATTAGTGCAGTACAAAGAAAGGTAAATATTTTGAGTTTTGTGAACAGAATATCAAAAGGAAGATAATCTCATTTTATTGACACTGAGGAGGTGAAATAGTTGAGCATCTTTAAGAAAGATATAAAGATACCAAGAACTGAACAAAATCCCAGCAACGCATGCTAAGGGATATTAGCTGTGAGGAAAGAGTGAAAGAATTTAGCTTGTTTAGCTTAGCAAAGACAAGAAGGAGGTGAGTTTACATCTCTTCACATGTAAAATGACTCTGTAATCCAGACTCCGCTCTTGTTCACCAAGTTTGGAATAAGAAGGAATCAGCTTATTTTATATCAGAAGTATAGACAACATATGAAGAAGAACTTACTTTCTTGGAGGATAGCTGGCATTGGACCAGACCACTTAGCGATGGGATGGAAAGAACATCCTCGGCAATTTTAAAAGCAGATAGTCAAACCTGATGACTTTAGATTTCACTTTCAGCCTTAATTTTTGTATAATTGACATGAAAACAGATACCCCTTATATAGTAATAATCATTATTTAAAATCCCACCAGTTAACATATTAGATTGGCGTTCTGACTTTTGTTGGAATTGATCCTGGAATTAGCTTCTCTTTTTGCAGTTTGATTTCCAGCACTTAGCAAAATCCAGGAGCTCCTGTTTGGCCTTCACAAAGGGACAGTACTCACAGATTTCAGTTACACACGTATGTTTTGTTTGTGTTTTAAGATTTTTACAAGCTTTCACGTACGCGTCCAGGACCCACTTCTGATTTTGTTTGCAGTATTTTAATATCTGAATAATGGATACACCATAAGAATATCAGATGTTGTGTTTGGTGGCCCTGAGGAAAAAAATGTGAACATAAACACTGAGATGTTTGGAAGTTTTGTGAATTCAACCTACTTACTTGTGGTATTTGTGTACAGGTCCAAATGTTTATGGCAATATCTGCAGTTCAGCAAAGTGCTTCTGATTAGAGTTTTAAGAACGTTGTTAGTACTTTTGTTTATTTTGAAACAATTTTCTATTTTATGTGTTGTCACTTACTGCATTGATGATCTTCAAAAATATATTTTATTCCAAAGAAAATGCAGTGAAGCAACTTAGAGGTGACACAACCTGAAACTTTACTGACAGATATTTTTATCTGTAAATTTTATCATTTAGAAGTTGAATTTTAAAAAACTTTGTAGAATGACTATCCCAGAATTTAATTTACTACTTATTAGTGTGTCAAGATTTTGCCATTAACTGAAATAGAAATAAGCATATGTCATTGCGGTTGGAATAAAGAATGTTTGACTGTCATAGCTGCAAAACTAGAACTGATCCTGTTGAATGCTATTTTCCTTTATAATGCTCAAAGAACTTCAGGGCCCCATAAAATATACCAAGTTGCTAAAACATCATTCATACATATACATGACTAATAGAATGTCCATAATAATGAGGAAAAATTAAGGAAGGTGAAAGAATTACAGTACAATGTGACATCATAACACAATCAAACCTTGCACTTCAATGACAAATATTATTTAGCAAGTGGCAAACTTAGGATGATTAAGTCAGCCTGCGACCAAGGACATTTATCTCTCTTCTTCCTTTAGGTCCTTTTTGTTTAACCAAGAAAGATTTTTCCTTTTGGTGTTGTCTTTTCCAGCACCTTGTGGGATCTTTCCCACCACACTGCTTCCTCTGAATTGCGTAATTGACGGGAAAGGAGGTCCAGGCTAGCAAGTGGAAAAAGCCTGAACTACCTACAGTCATCCACTTCTGTAACTCGTTTCTCCCTCATTTTCTCTCCTTTTCTGTCCTTTTCTTTTCCTTTTTCTCTTTTCTGTTCAACATGCAAGAAAATGATTTACTATTTTCTCTCAAGCAAGATTTAAACTAGAGGCAATTTAAGTGCCTCAGTTCTTAGCAAGCGCTTAAATTCATCCTGAGACTGACAGCCATATGTGCTTAATTTTAGGCCATGAATTTAAATCAATAAACTGTGTAGTGTCTCATTCACAATACGAGTGAAATGGAGAGGTTCAGTGATTAGATAGGCCCTTTTGTAAAAATGGGTTTGTAGTTACTACACAATAATAAACTCAATGCTCAATGACTTAACTGACATTTCTGTATTGTGGATCCATCTTAGCTTCTGACAGCTATTTACAGGTATAACTGTTACTGTGAAATACCTGACTGGAGCCAAAGAATAAATTAGGTAGTGGTGAACTGCCAGCAGTTGCTTTTTAAAATGAAACTGGTAATTATGGATGTGGAGGTCAGTAAAGCATTGTGAAAATAAGGGATGCAGGAGTTTCCCTTCTGAAGAAAAGTTCCACACTCTTCCAGTGCTTAATTTCAGTAGTAGTCACAATAAAACCATTAGATTTTTTAAACACAAACATGGAAAATGTAGTCACCAGATCTGCCTCACAATGGATTTCCATGTATGTATGGGACATGTTTGGTTTTTGCTAAAGTCAGATGATGTCTATGTAACAAAGAAATGAACGTAAGTTAAGGCTGGCATTAGGAAAAAGCTTGTTCCATTTTTCAAGCAACGAGTTGCTAAAGAAAGCCTGTATTTTATTATATTTCCTAAAATAAAATTTTAAAGAGACCTTTCACATTTTCTGTTACAGATCTTTCCAACTTTATTTTTGCCTCTAATGCTTTGAATAATTTTCTTTGTAGTTCTTCCACCTTCAGAGAAATCTGCAGACATGTTTTTCACAAATATACCATGATCTAACTGAATGAATGTTTTTCTTGACAATGGTAGGGAGGTTTGTTATGTCTTTGTGAAAGTTAAATCCTCAATAAGATAGATCAATAATCCTGCTCTTACTTAAACTCTGAAACTTCCCACATGCATTGCAAATGAAACTACGTCCTACTATTGTTACAAATTTTCGTGAAATACTTCTTGCATTCTGACAGAGGCAGTACAGGGTTCCCTATTTTCCCTTCTAAATTCAAATTCATTTGAATGAAAAAAAAAATTGTAGCGTTATCTGGAATATACTTCCCTGCCTATGAAAGTGTGGAAAGCAACATTTTCATTACCATGGCCAGTTTTAAGTTTTGCTTACTGAAAAAAAAAAATCATTATTTTTTCAGCTGAAAAATTAAGTATTTTCATTTCAATTATGTGCTGGATTGGGAGTTTTTCTCTAGCTATTTTCGACAGGCCATCAATGCATTTGAGGTATTGATATGATGTCTTCACTAACGTGTAATGTATCTGACAGACTTTTCAAAATATTGTTAGTGTTGGCTTTCTGTTCAGGATCCAGAGACTATCACTGTCTTTCTGGGATCCATAGGAATTTAGTCTATGATTTAGTATTCTCATTATCCTCAAGTTTTTTTTAAAGAAAATGGGATGGTTTGTTTTGTAGGGTTTACATTTGCCACATCACATCTAGTAACAATTTACACGGAAAGCTTGCAAAAAATCCCCGACAACCTACAAAAAAAAAAAAAAAAGCCCTCCTGTTTTAACTGCCTTGTCTGTAACATAAAATGTCCTAAAGGAAGATGACAGATAAATGTTGCTTTTGTTCACAGGCTGGCTTAATCATCTTCGTTTGCCACATGTTAAATAATACTTGCCCTCATTGAAATGCATGGTTTGAGTAACTCCAATGTTGTAACTCCAGTGAGTTACAACTCATCGGAGACTGTGGTCTGTATTTGGCTGAAGTTAAATAATCCATAATAATAGGTACGAGAAGCAAGGAGCATTTCTCCAACAGCATTTTTTCCATGCTGTGGGACTCTGCATTTAGGACAGGCTCATTAGAAATACATTTCCTGTGCAGAGGTGGTGATTGAGCAGAGCTTCATTTTTTTTCCTGGAGGCACAATATCACCCCTACCCCTCACTGAGAATGGTACAATTGCCTCAGCAGCCCTGGGGAGGCTGTAGTACTGCAGGGATGGCTGTAGTTTGGGCTAACCAGAGCAACAGATTAGGGGTGACTTCTCAAGATTTATCACTTACAGTTGGCTCACACTTTCATGCTTTATTTCCAGTCTTTGAGAGTTGAAAGGCTGTCATTTTAAGAAAACACAAAGCTGAGAGCCTGATTTAATCCCAGGAGCTAAGGCCACAAGCACAGGCCTGTACTGTCAAAGACTTAATCAGAGACAGCAGCTGGCTCGGAAGCTTTAATTTAGTATGTGCGTTTTCTGATGATCACTAGTTGAAAACTCATTCATTTCTGTGTGTGGCCCACTGCACTGTGAGGCTGACATATTGCTTGGGGTTTTTCTTCCATCAAAAGGATACAAGTCTTCTCACTACTTGTAACAGCATTTCATTTTGACATAGCGTCACTTGCATGTATTATGCCTGCATAAGGAGCTCTTAAAGAGGGAAGCCTCGCTTCTTAAATGTTGCAGGGTGTGTATATCTCTTTGGCGGGTTGATGTTTGTTTGCAAATAAGTCCTTTTGATACTGCATTTAATTCTAACTTCTTTCTCCGTATCCAGTCAATCTTTTTAGATGTCTTCACTAAGGGGTTCAGATACCTGACAATTTTATTTCCTTAGCTTTCGATGCTGGTACTGTGCTTTTAAAAGGAAGCATTCCAAAAGAAAAATGAGTTCAACAAAAAGACTCTAAACTTAACGTTCTGCCAAGTTGTCGAAGTTCTGTTTGCTGAAGAGTGCTAAACATCAAATTGGCAGAGTATCTTAGGGCTTTTGTTTTTGAAGGTGAAGGGGGAAATTTTAGTCCAAAATATGTTTCATAATGGTAAAATATGTAGTATGTTTTCAAAGTATTTGAAGATGCAGATCCAACTCAGACCTCAATGTATATCTGTTTTGTATGAGCTCCGTTGATACTATTACATCAGCTGATTAGTTTCATACTTATTTTCCTAGCTTTGTATTGACAAATCCAACCATTCAGAATTAAGATCCACAGTCTGGACAACGGTTTATAAATAATGTGTGGTTTTACCTGTATTGCGGGGAAGGTGCATACTAATTTTTGTCTGACATGCACTTCAAGTGTGTTTTCAGTTTTCTGAAAAGAAACTAATAGAAAGCCAAGATTCTTGTGAATGCAGGAGCTGGAAATTGAAAAAAAAAATACTTTGAAACTTGAGATTAAATCCTGAAATCTTAACAGGATTTCTGTCGTGGCTCTACTTTGCAGCTCTTCGTCAGTCCTGACTCGGAGAAAAAATGCTTGTCTTCTTCATATCCATTTAATTCTTTTCTATCTTTTAAGGCAGCTACTGGCTTGGCAATTACGCCCAGTGCTGCTGGTGGCACTCGTTATGCAAGTATCTTTTCAGGAGGAGTTAGGAGACAGGCACCGACATGCATTCAGATGACAAAAACTTTGCACGTGGCTTTCTCCGTTAAACTACTGAGTCTCCAGAAAAGTCAGCTGAGTACAGCTCTCGTTCGTGAGAGCAGAAATAGGACCAAAATCTGGCATGGCTACCACATGTATTATAGCCATGCCATCATGATTAGCAACTCCAGTGCAGACTCAGCCAGGGAGGTGTTTAGGCTGAACATTGTCTCCAGTTTCACAGCCTGACTTTGAAGTGGCTCCACTGATTAAGCTGTTCTGCAACTCCTAAGGGTTCCTCAACCTGTGTCTGATAAAATTTATCCGAAAAGTGTTTTAAAAGCTTCTTTCAACAACCATCTCTAGACTCAGTCACCAGGCTTAAAATGTTGCTCTAACTTCCGTAAATTTGGTGGTTTGAAACTAACTCAGAGAAGACAACAAGACTTTGGTTATGAGCAGGGCAAGTGTCTTTATATGTGGTTTCCAGTTCATAGGTTTGTTTTTAAGTCAGGACAGTGTGAAGTCCTAAAAATAAACAAAGAAGAAAGCAAAATTCCACCACTTAAAAATCAGCCTTAAAATGGTAAACATTGGTAAACAAAAGCTGAGAATAATCAGTAGAGAAAATACTTTGTGGTTTACAGAAAAATAAACTTCTGATCCTACCAGTAAACACCTGTTCAATTTTATGTGTGCTTGGTCTAGTGGTTGCTAGGGGGGTTACTGTTCGAAAGCAAGACTGGACAAATTGAAGCACAAGTTCAAGGACATTTCAGTAGAAAGGTGGTCTGCAGGACAAAATAAAAACTTCTAGGGCTAGAAACAAATTGGAACAGAAAGAATAGTACTTGAACTATTTTTCTTACATCCAAGAATAAGCAATATCAAGCCCGTGTTTATTAAGTATGGCTTTTCATGCTGAAATAATTTTAAACTAAACCTAAAAACTGCCAACCTGAGAATATGACCTGAGTGTAAAGGCAGAAAAGTCAAGATGGAGTTGCGGCTAAAGTAGGAAGACTGTGGCATGCACTCACAGGGACTGTGTTGGCAGGAAATAGTCAATGAAAAAAAACCGGAATCAGGTGGCCAAGTGTTTTCTTAGGAAAAAGTTGGCAGGAAAACATTCTTGTATTAAAAAAAAAAAAAAAAAAAGCCAGTACAAATAGGGTGGAAAAGCTTACTTTAGTGCTTCCTTTTTTTTCCGCCCTTGAGAAAGAGAACAGTTATCAACATTTTGACTTGCTTCAAAAGCAGGCAGGCTGGCTGGCGGCCACAGGTAGCCCTGCTGTGAAAACATTGCTGTGGCTGATACTCATACTTCATGGTAACCATTACCATCCGGCAAGAAACACTCTACAGCAGGTTAACACAGTAACTGTTTTATTGCTGATGTGTTTCAATTATTTGAAACACTTTTTCCTGAAACAAATATAGAAAGCAAGCATGTTTTCTATAAGATATAAAATAAACACACGACTGGAGATGATACAAATGAAAGAAGCAAACCATATTGCAAGCCATCTTGTACAGCCAATCAATAAAGAAAAACAAATAGTGTAAAACTGTTGCAGGAAAAGTAGTTTATTTCAAGAAAAGATTTGTCAGCAGGCTTAAATTTAGATGTCTCCGTTTTTATTTACCATTTTGCTAAAACCGGGTGTTCAGTATTATTTCAGTTTGTTCCTCCATCGTTTGGTAGTCTGCACGGTTTATCATCTTGCCTGGGATCTCTGCATGGTACTTCAGTGGACTTCTGGTTTGACAACCAATGTCAATATTCCTTTAGAATCCCAGGTTTCATTTGTTACTTGCTCTAATACTTTCCCACCACTAAAAAACTTACTGGGGTGTAAACTTATTCAGGTATATTTTTTATTCATATGGGGTTTCTAAGCCAATTGCATTCTCCCAGAAAGGAGAACGCGCCCTTTTCTATAATTATAAACTGTATCCAGAAGTCACCATTTTCTGAAGTAGAATTTTCTTCCTTTGGTTTATTCATGTTGCAGGCAGATTCTTTTGTCTACACGAAGAATATAATCTAACATAACTTCTAATTTCTACTTTCACAAGGTCCTAGAGTGTATCAGCATCCACTTTATTATAACCATTGACTGAAAAACATTTTGCTATTTTCCCTTGAGGAAAGTAACAAGTTCTTTTTTTTTTTTGCTAATAAAAAATGTCTCTTCCATCTATGATTACTCCTTGCCCAGATTCTTCCCAGCACTAGAAATACGGAAGCCAGATCATACTACAGTCTTGCAGCTTCACAACCACCTGGTATGCCATATCACAAGTACGCAGCTTAAATATGAATGTGATTTATATTGGCAAATATTCTACCAGAAGAATTGATGATAACTCATGTAGCAGCTACTGGAAGTTCTTTTTATTTTTTCATCAGATATTCCTTATTTTCCCTTAAAACATATCCAAGAATGGTAGGACAAAGTGGGTAAAATTAATTTCATGAGATTAGTAAATAAATGAAATTAAATTGATTTCATAGTTGGCATATTTTCCAAATATACTTTCTAAGAATATTTTCTAAATGTTTTCTACTCTTATGCTGGTTAAGGGTCAGCTTGCCAAGGGGATGCGCCGTGTTGTAAGCATAGTATATCTGTTGGGTTTGTGGGCTTTTTGAGTTGTGGGAGATGCTTGTTATGTTTTCTGTAATGGAAATATCTGACATAAAACATACTAACAGATTTACTCGCGGAATTTCAGGCTGTGCCATATAACTTAAATTTCCTTCTTGCCTAGTAAAGCAAACATTTTTGTACTGTTGATGCTTATTGCCAGTAATGTAGGGGTTAAACTTGTGAGACGCAGAAGATACAGCTCTAGGTTCAAGTTCTGCCTCCTCTGCTCTGGGAGGTAACTTGTCTTCGGTGAGGAAATGGGGCATCCAATACAGTCCAGTTTCATTGGAGATACACAACTTCTCCCCAGGCACATAACTGTAAACGGGACTGAGACTGTAACTTTGTTACAGGCTTCAGGGACAAAGAAGAGCTATGTTATACCCCCAAGCATGGTGTCTCCAGTTCCCTCCTTCATGCAGCAGTGAAACAATCTGCGACTGCCGTGTCACTGAGAGAGACCAGCATTCTCCATACCAGCCTGCCCGTGCTCCCCCAACCCCTCTCTGGAGTTACAGCCTTGAAGCCTCTCTTTCCACGCTGCCATGACAGAGGAAGGATGAATATCACCTTTTTAGAGGCTGTTCTTGCTCAGTTGCAGCCTGCAGTAGAAAGGACCCGCATAATTTGGCATTCCTTTCTTAAGTCACTGTGTAGGCTGTGAGACAAGTTTGAAAGGTGACCCCACTGACTAGTAGACCTGAGCTAAAAATCCTGTTTCTTGATGCAAACATGTTAATGAGTGCCTAAGACCAGGCACCTAATCCTATTCTACAGGAAAAATGGAGAAATTATGTGATACCCTGAAGAAAAACATTGTGAACATGTGTTATAATCTGTTGAATTGAGGTGAATCAGTCCTGGAAACTTAGCACAGTTCCAAGAGAAGTGTCATCCTAGGTAACAGTGGTTTCTTTCCAAAACACTTGTTCGTCTGGGTACAGTTGCTATTTGTAAGTGATTCAGACTGATGTCTCAAAGTCTGGAGGAACCTTCAGTCCTGACACAGGGCAGCTGTGTTAACCTTGGTTTACCCTGGGCCGTCTGGGGCAAGGCAGCTCTTGTACTCGTTGGTGTCATGGAGTTTTAGACCTAGGTGTCACAAGGCTGATTCTGTTCTTCATGAGGTGGGCGTATCTCGAGCAGTGGATATTCTGGCATTCGGTGTAGTAGTTTTTAATTCTTCTTCCTTAACAAACCAGTGATGCTATACTCACAAGGATATTTTACTGGAAATTAGAATAAATTAGGGGAAATGGATTTGTGATTTAAAGCAGCTGAGGGCTCCTGTTCACGTCAGAGAGAGCAGGATCACGTCTCCTTTCAGAGACATGCAGCATATTTCAGTAAGTACACATTACATAACTTGTCCCACATTTCTTTCTCTTTTTAGTATCCCAGTGTTATGAAAATTATGTTTCCATTAATCATTATATCTGCTCATCTTTCTCTGTGAAAATAAATTACCCTCTGCTGCCCTTCCTGCGCAGGAACATATTTAAATCAAAGCGAGTATATACGTGATTGGTTCAGGGAAGGGAGTGTCAGCTAATGGGGGCTTTGCTGCTGCAACAGTATGAAACCAGGATTTGTCTCTGTACTCAGTGGATTGCAATGCTGTGTGGTAGTGTCACTTGCCAAATAAGATTTCCCCTCTGGCACACGCGAAGCTTATTTGAATGTCAATGGAAACTGCATGCATTCATTGCAGGGAGACCTGCAGTTGAGTCTTAAGTGTAATAATGAATGCTCCAGCCTATTGTGTTGTATCTACATCTGGAAACACTTTGGCTGGAAAAGCAGTGCTTTCTGGAAAGCACCCATGCAACTGGGAAAAAAGAGCAGGCCTATAAATTCCTGTTTAAGATTGTCACCGACTTTATTGAGACTGTTTTTAGAAAGCATTTAAAATCTAGGTGTCTAAAATTACATATGCAGCACCATATTCAGGCTACAAAACAGTGGGCTGATTTTAAGACATGATGGGCATTTATGCATTTTACTGTTTGCAGGTCTCAGTGCTTCTGAAAAGTAAGTAATTTTGACCTCCATGCTTCGAACATAGATTTAGTGACTTAACTTATCCAACACAGTAAATATAGAGGCTAGGTTATTTTTAGACTTCACAGTGTGATACTGGGCAAAATCACTTTTGAAACAGAGATTGCTGGTTACAAAACCACAAACTTGGACCAACATTTTTCAGTAACTGTCTATTTCTTTTTATTCAGGACATAAATTGCGAAGACTGAGAGAGCAAGTTAAAGGCTGGTTGCAGATGATCCTCAGGGAGGAGACCCTATATCTAGAGGTCAGTTTTCTCCAGTGAAGAGATCTGAGGAAAATTCACCCTCAGGACAGATTGCATTGTCTTTTAAAATACGTGTAAGAAATGAATTCAGGATTAGTTGTACGTGGAAAATGAGTTTCTTATTTGGCCTCTGAAGAGAGATGAATTTACATTGGTCTTGTGGAAGAGCACCCATTCTATTTTGGAAAATAAATATACAATACAGAAAAGACCAGAAATTTTAGGGCAAAAGAGGTTAATTTCATTCAGACAAAGAAGTACTTAAGGATCAAGCTTTTCTGCTGACCTCTTCAATTTTGTGGTGAGAAATTAAATCCTTACATAGTGGAGACGGCAGAAATTAAGGAGTCATCTAAATAAACTTTCTGGTCATCTTCAGCTGACAATCATGTGACCAAAGCAAGTGATGTTCCATTTGCAACCATGCAATATGCTGACGTTATAGGTATTAAGTGTCAGTTAACATCCAGGCTTGTGAAGCAGGGACACCTGGATGTGTTTTAAAAGTTTTCATAGACTATTTGTTCAATAAAGTGGCAGAATGACTATTTACTAGTAAGGCGACACTTCTAAAGCTCTAAGTCTACCTCTGGCATTTGTGGAGGTTCTTCCCAAGGTGTTTTTGAATAGGCAGACTCGGTATTAGCATCGAAGAAGTAGGGTCCATTGGTTTTGGGTTTTTTCCAGAATCAGAAATGAGATGTAGACCCCATTTTTGAAGTTATAATCTGGCTGAACTTGTTTTCCCATTGGTGGTCTCATTATCAAAGAAGCTTAAGAGTTTCTGTCTTGTCACAGTTAATTTTGCTGAGGACAAAAATTGCTGCTTTTGCCCACCAGCAAAGCAGTCTCCGTGTGAAAATGGAGATTTTCTTTCAGAAACTAAAGCCCAACTTGAAAAAGATTTGACACTATTGTTGTCACCATTTAAAAAAAACTCAATCCATCAATCAGATTTCATATCTGGTCTTTTTTTTTTTCCTATCTCATACGTAGGGAACCAATTTCTGCACTCAGTTAATGGTGCAAATCATTAGCAACCATCTTTAATGAATTTTCACTAAATGGTACTGATGATGTTGCTGTTCTACTTTATGACATTTCCAGTGTTTGGGTATTTCCTGATGATCGCATTAACTTCTAAGTTAATTGGAATACCTCATGGCTGAAATGTACAAAGCCTGTAGTTGAGCAGATGTTCCTTTTGTAAAGTTAGTGTGAAAGCACTGAATTAGAAGTACCATTTCCTTATAATGGTGTCATCAGGATGTGTCATGACCTTATCTTTCAGGAGGCTTAACATTGTTCCCAAACAACTTTAAAAGGCTCTGCTTGTCAATACCTAACGTCATTACATGAAATTAATACTGCATCAATTAGCTTAAGCAAGTATAAACTTTAAAACCGTAACACATCACAACTGAAGAAGTGTTACTGTATTACACCCCCCAAATATACCTTTCAGTTTGACCCCAATGAAGCGCAAAGTATCGCAGCAGTTTTCATTGTGTAGAGCACATCTACTGTACTACTGTGCAGTTGTTTTGGGGATAATTTCTAAGATTGTGATTCATTCTTGGCATTTCTTCCATTTTTTTCCTTTAGCTGTTATTAGAGTCATGCACAAAAGATCTGCCAGGGAGCCGATTGCCATAGTAAGTACGTATTTTACAGTATTTTTGGAAGCTGTACAATAGTTTGAATACAGTTCTTTACCAAGTATGAGCAACAGCATTGGAAGTAATACTTGCTGGATTACTATATCCAGATTACACCATGATCAGTCTGCCCCTTTAATTTTTTTTTTATAAAAATTTACTGTGTCCAAATAATCTTGAATTCAAGTGCATAAGTCTTAAACATGGAGAATCAAAGACCAGATTTTGGTCCATAGTTCCATCTTTGCATAGATGGCTGCAAGAAGAAATATTTTAAAACAGGAGAAAGAATATTTCACTTTTGAAACATGCCTTACTCCCTCTTAATGTTGTTGCTCTTCTTTCTTCACAGGTTCACTTAGTTTAGAAACATTCCACGACTAATGGGCTTGTTAGGTGATTAACAGAAAACAAAACTCCTACCATCTCATATTTTCCACTTCACAAGAGTCCAACCATGCCATAGATATTTTCCATTCTCCATCTTGATATCCTACAGATGTGGAATTAAAACTCCTTACACTATATGGGAATGCATCATGGAATCGTACATGTGTGTTTTACTTCACCGAGTAATTTCTCCATTACTTTAGCTACATTGAATGTGGGCATTGTGCCGAGTGGAATACCACTTGCTGTACCAATGCTTTTATTTGCCTTAATTCAGATAAAGCTTATCTGTCACATCAAATACAAACCACCAGCATTTGCAGATTATTTACTTTTCCAAATTCCGCTTTTGCTTAGGATAGTGAACAGAACTAAAAGGAGCAAGAAACTGTTGAATGCAAAGTCTGGAACTTCAAGTTGTTTTTATAGTTCCACCTTCCTCGAAAAATATACTGCAAGAGTGAAAGTTATTGTTGCAGAACTTAGGGCTATTTTAAATGGAGAGCTAAGAGTGTAAAGCTTATTTCCCCAGAAATGGAGACTCCCTTTCATCTGAATTCTGATAGATGCTATTCTTCAAAGTCATTTCACTAGGAAAAAAAACATGTATAGTGTAGAGAGTACACACATAAATACAAAGGCTGAAAGTTTTCATCCTAAGGAAATATTTATCTTGATGCTATGATATTTGATTTAGAGCAAATAGATATGATCTGTAGCCCTAGGAAAGAAGAGGCACGGATTAATGTTATCTCAGGGAGGACATATACAATGTTTTTGCTTTTTTCCCTGTATTGTATTTACTGAAATTAAAATAAACAGCTAAATAATACTGTCATTATCCTCTTTGGAAGTGGAAGATAACTTGGGCATGCATAGCAAGGAAGCTGGAAACACCAAAATCTGCAATATTTTTGCCAGTCCACATAATACATTTTAATTAGCCAACACCCTTCTCTTTCTTCAGTCTGTGGTGTGCCATTTACTCTTATTATCTTGAATGGAAATGGCTGATATTTTATATTGTGTCTGCAGAGGCTGGAGTTTGTGGACATGTATTCATATAAACTTACATGTTACGTTACTATATGTTTGTTAGTTACGCTAAGGCTGTTCCTTGCTACTCTGATTTTAAAGAAGATTCATTAGCAATGGGTGTTGTTTTCCATTCGTGTACTTTTTGTCTCTTTTTTCCAGATTATTTCTGTTTCCAGGAATTAGCATTGCTAATTCATTAGAACAGATTTTTTCTTTAAGCTTTTTGTTTATAAAAGTACTGTCCCAGCAAACTGATTTTATCTGCATTTATTTATGCTGCCTGTTTAGAAGCAGAGGTTAACTGTTAACTCCGCTTTATTGAGAAAGAAGTAGCAAGTTTGACAAGTTTTACTCACTCATTTTTAAATTAATCATGCAACTTCTTATTAAAGTTGTTTTCAAGGAGTCACAAAAGAAATCTATGTCACCTTCTCCCCAGGTTAATGGAAGAGACTCCTGTCATAAACATGCCTCGTGTTGGTTAACTGCCTTCATTTGGTGCCTTTGAATATGGCTGTGTTATACTTTTCCTTTTACTGGCACAGTTGAGCACCTCGGTAGCAGCTGAGTATGCATTTTACGTTACTGTTAGGATAGATACAAAAACCCACGTGCTCCTTAGTAACAGACATCATCAAGATCATCTGAGTCTTAATAATTTAAGACTGAAGGCATTTCCAGTGATGATTTGACACACTGGCTCATGTGGAAACTCAAAGATTCTGTTAATTTGGATGGGGTTTGTTTGCTTCATTATACACTTTTAAGTGAGACTACAGTGGTGACATGGGAGAGGGCAGCTGCTTCCATTATGATAAGAAAAATGCAGACTCCCCTTTTATTTCTTCTGATTTTTTTAACTAATCCTTCTACTGCTCTTTGAGGTTAATCCCTGTTCACCCTGCTATGATTACTATCGGTAAACAACTCCAAAGCCTTACATTCTCTGTCAGAATTTGGTGAATTTTGTCTGGCAGACTGAGCCATAACTTGATCAGTCTCTTGAATTACAAGATTCTTTCTTCAAAGGATTTGGAGCTTCCTTGCTATTTTTTTTCTGAGCTGTAAGAATGTAATTGTGCTGGTTGTTAAGTATGCACTACTACTATAAATAGTTAGTGGATTACAGGTGAAGGTAAGAGCCAAGAATGCCTGCATTGAAGTCCATTGTTGCCATTGTCTCAACAGCCTTGGGCAATTCATGTGCTCTTTCATTGTCGTGTTTTCTTCCATTTGTACAATGAGATAATGACATCTATCCACTGCAGATTGTTGAGGTCAGGAATAATTAGCTAGTATCTATGTGGTAGTCATTAAATAGTGCTGTATGAATACCTCCT
Organism: Rissa tridactyla; assembly: GCF_028500815.1. Lineage (NCBI taxonomy): Eukaryota > Metazoa > Chordata > Aves > Charadriiformes > Laridae > Rissa > Rissa tridactyla. The sequence continues at coordinate 80,095,298 of NC_071470.1, read as the reverse complement.
GTATCATCTTATTTAGCTCAAACTGTAAAGTTTTATGGCATTTGAGTTCCACTTTTGCTGCAGCATATATGCGGGCTAGCTGCTAATTACATTGTTTGGTGTCTGGTGTCCAGACCGATCTCCTTTAACCGTACCATATCTTCTCTGTTGAAATAGAGGCCTTGTCAGGGGGACTGTATAGTATATTAACTTATATGGATTGTGTACCATTGCCCTCTGTTGGACAGCCCTAGACTTAGTTACATGCTTATCTTGTTTTGGGCTTGAAAGTTGGACACTGAAAGAGTACACCAAACATTTCAGGAATTTGAGTTTTGAAAAAGGCAATTGCCTTGTCGGTAGTTGTGTGCTTCCCCTTCCTCAGCCACTAACAAAGATTAGATTTCACTGGTAATGAAGATTTGCAGATAACCTACCATAGAACCTACGTCGAAACCTGCCACGTCCTACAGTCTGATCTAAAGGTATCTTTCTGCTTCTCTGTTAACACATGATTTCTTGGGGTTTTTTTCCCCTCTCACTCTCTGCCTGTCTCATGTCTTCTGTGGTCTGTGAGCATTCTTTGTCTATGTAGGTGAGTGTTCATTATAATGCACTGCCTGCTTGGCTTAACTGTGCTTTTTCAGAAGGTATATATGCTTTGTAAAAAAATATCATGCATCCCATACACACTGTAGTGTCTGAAAGGGAGATCATGAGTAATAGCAAAAACCTAAAACAGGGGAAAGTAATTAATATTAAAGTAAGATGCAAGCAGTCAAATTTAATATCCGGGAAAAAAGTTACAATATGCCTTGGAAATGCCCTTAATCCTCACTGTAGTTGTGAACTTAGTCCTAAAGCACTTTCATGTTCTCTGCCCTCTGGTGCACGGTTTATGGCAGAGCATTCAAAGGAGTAGAAACTATTATAAAGGTCACCAGGAAAAATAAAGCTACTTTTGCTACTGTCTGAAAGTTATCCATCCAAACATCTACCAGCTGCCATCCAAACCCATATTTATACTGCTATTCATTCGAGGTTAAATACAGAGGAGTCACATCTAACTCCAGTAATAAACATCCAAAACACAGTGATCTGTATCTAATTCTGCCAGGGTAAATAAATAGCCGCTTATTAAAACGCAGGAAGAGATGACTAATGATTTGTTCCTTTGAGAAACCTCCATGTCAGTTTTGAAAAAATGTCTACCTAAACTTCAAGATCTTTATGGCTACCAAAATAACAACAATCATCTCTTCACTGTCCTTGGATGGATTATCTGCTTTGTTGATGATCCATGTCACAAGTATAGAACTATACAATCTGACCTCTGCAAACCTGGATGAGTTTGGGGTGGCATAAGTATATGTCTGGGGTCCTGGGACTTCACTCCTCATACTAGATCGAGTCCAGCTAGATGAGGAGCAAATTCAGGTGCAGCACTACAATTAGCATGATTATATAGCTTCCCAGAGTGAGCTGGCATTGCACACACAGGCAGTGTGGTTTCAGAGCTATTAAATCCTCTCAGAATTCATTGTACCAGGATATACTATAGCACAAAAACCACCCCAGGTCCAGAAAACAGAGGCATGTATTCTGTTTCTTTGTTTGCTAAGTCGCCTTTTCATTTTGCTGTCTACCTTCATGAAGAGTTGCTTGTAACTTAACTGTGTATTTATCCTATTGTGACCAAAATTAAAATTTCACTTCCCATAATAACTTCAGCCTTTTTAAAAAATAATTTACATGCCAAAGATTTTGCAATACTTGTACTGAAGAGATACCTGTATATGTAGAAAGGGAGAGAGAGGGAGAAGTATATCACCCATCTTCCAGCACTCTCCACACCGTCAAAAGCTCTTTGATCCTAATCTGTCCAAATATCCTGTAGACTTAGCATCCAGTCCACCGATTTAAGGCATTTATTTGGGGTGGAGTTTATTTCTTTGTAAGAATGCCTCTCCATATAGATTACACAGACAAGACAGTAACTCGAGCCTCAACAGAGTCACAACTGAGGTAACTATCCATACTTCTGCACATTGAAAAGAGCAAGTTCCTAACAGAAGATGATGTTAGAAAATCTGATTAATGACTCTTATTGTTTTGTTGATCACATTTTTTAAAACTACAGGCTTCAAAATACTACAGAACTGCTGACACCAGTTCAGTGCTTGTGAATTCATGACCAATTGTGTTTTGTGTGTCCTGCACGTTTCTATGTGAGGTGAAATCCTTGGCCTGCTGACGTAAGTGGTAAATTAGTAAAGCTCCCATTGACTTAGCTGGGATCAGGATTTTGCTCCATGTGGTCAAAGGATTTTTGTTGCTTTGTTCTGTTCTTGGTGTTTCTTTGAACTGCATTTTTTTCTCAAAGCGTTCTTATTCAGTGGATAAATTTATCCATTTCTACACTGATGTTTTTATTTTATTTTACTACCACATGGAAAATCTCTTGGAGTTTTAAACTGCCAAAGGTAATAAAGAATGGTGGAGAACTCCACAAAAATAGTGAGGAAAATAATTTTGAACTTTCAATAAGACGTGAAATTGTGTGGATCCATAGTGGGGAATTTCTTGGAAAACAAAAAAGTTACCTATTTGTTTCTCATCTTTTAAAAAAATGTCTTCTGAGACTATTCTTTTGTGCATGCAAGTAATTTACCAGAGCGCTTCAATTTTCAATTGAAAAGTGGCAATTGTTTTATAACTGCCATAGTCCTATGAGGTTGTCCATGCTGGGAAAAGATAGCAATGCATCTGTTACTCTGATTCTGAATGCCGCAAGACTTCTTAGTTTCCGGTTTTGCCTTGGGCAAATTCTGCTGGTCTGCCACCCGCTTAAAATTGTTTTTTTACAACATACAAAATTATTTTTCCAGCAATTAACTTATCTTCCCTTAGGTTTCTTTATTTATAGGGAAAAAATAAGTCATGAACCTCTGCACTATTTAGAAAAAATTATCCTCAGGTTTTGATTTATTTTAAAGATGAAAATAGATCTAGGTATTATTAATAGCTAGGGGTTTATCAACACCTTCTTTTCTATATGTCCGTTACTTACATCGTAACCTCCCAGCTGTATTCGAACTGTACCACAGCACAATATATTCTCCTAGTTCTCTATTAAAGTCTATTCATTATCCGTTATCTTTCTTTCTCCAGAAAAATAAACCAACTTAGGTGTGCATGCACATAAACACTCCTGATGTCATTTTGTTTTGAATATAAAATACTTGAGTCCTTTTTTTTAGGACTGAAAATGTGTGAACAAACACTGAACATTTTACAGCATATCGAGTGCTGTTTCTGATGCAGCACCGACACAGGACTTCTTTTTAAAAATCCATTAATATATCCCATGAACAATGTAAAAGCACTGATGTTCAGTTTGAGGAAAACCGGACATTGGTCTGGAAACATCCGCCTTTCTTTCTGGACTTAAAATTACTCATTACATCAACTAGTCATTCCACCAGACTCACATTCGGTAATCAAGCAGCCTGCCACACTGTAGTCATTTTAAACACTCTTAAATGTTGGTGAATGCACCAGAAATTGGGTTTCAAGAAACCCAAAGTACATTCTCTGGAGGGTAAAATATCATCCAAAAACCAATGACTGTTCACCTGTGTAGTGAGATTTTAAATCTGCTGCAAATACTGAAGTCAAGGGAGTTACGTTAAACTGTGAATCTGTCTTATGCTTTCTTTTCTTTACAATGCATTTAAGAACTTACCAAAGAAGAATGAAAATGTAACCATGAAAAGGAATAATACTAAGTCTCTTATATCCTTGTAAAGCCTTCGTAGGGCAAAGCTATTAAAATACTGTTGTCAAGCCTTAGCAGTTCCCCAAGTTTTACATGCATCGATCATTTTTCTTTTATTGGAGGCAAAATCCTGTTTGCTTTACAAGTGCAAAAACGGCTTTGTGATGAATTTCATGTAAATAGTGAAAATTTGATCTCGCTTTTCACAGATAGATTGTACATGCTATCTTTATTTCCTTAAGGGCTATTCACCTAAATAGCCTGAATAGTGTAAAGATGGATTCACAATTTATTCTCAATATTTATTTCTTCTTTAAATAGTATGCTTCAATTAAGAACAAACAACAAGTGAATACAGCAATGCAGTCCTTATGAACAAATCTACAGGAACTAAACAGAGGTTAAGTGTAAGGTAGACAAGTAATTATAATACGTAGATGTTAATTGCACGTTTTTACAGTGGGGATGAAAATGTTCAAACAATAAAAACTCCTCTGACCATGCTACTTTCCCTGGGTAGATCGTGCTTCACTGCATTTCCTTCCTCTGCTTAGTCAGTATGAAAATGAAATTCTACTGAATTTGACAAGTTGCCATTTGACCTGATGTTGATTTAAGCTTCCAGAAGCTCATATCAGCACGAGGTCACCGACAGGCAAAGTCAGTGAATCTAAAAATGGTACAGAAAAAAGAGATTAGGCTTTACTTGGGTTCAGATTATTTAAACAAACAGACAAGAATTTAGGGAAAACAAAATTATGTTTCTCATCTGATTGATCAAATCACTTTATTAAATGATACAATTTACATCTCTGGCATGCGCTTTCCAATAAAGTGTCCTCTGCGGTGAGCAAAAAGTCTTTAGAAGTGAAAAGCCTTTTATAAAGATAATACAGCCTTTTGCGACTAGGCAGAAATGCAACGTGAATAGGTATTTGGTTGTGTTACAGCAAACCAAAAGGAAAACAAAATAGGAACAAGAGTTGTGAACATCATCATCTAACATAACTAAAGAAGGAAAATTTTCAGTTATATTGTGTATTCAAATACTCTGCATATTAACAAAGGCATCTCTGAGGTTGAACACAAACCCAACGTATTTAAAATATCAAGAGAATTTTTTCCTCACATTTACTGAGCAAATCTGTGCATTCAAAAACAAACATAAGAAATACTTGCATATATATATTCAGAACTTACACATGACAGTCACAACTATTTGATAGAAAGATGCTTTGCTAGCAGAGTAACGGAATGAAGAACAGAAAGTGAAAAATGCTGTGTGGTTCTTCATAAAGCTCTGTATGCATTAGTATTTCATTTAGTAGTCTGGGCCTGCTGCTTCCATTGAAATCGGTACATTGTCTCAGTCTGGTTTTAGCCTGATTTCCTTTGGAAACAAGGCTATATGATCTGTCTGCATGCCTGTGTGTATAGCTGTTCTCCCATTAATAACTTTGAAAATGTTTATTTTGTTTCATTTCTACGTAGCAGTGGAATAGATCTCAAAGATAATCCATTGCCCACAGACTTTGTAAAAATAGACGGCTGGGTGGAGGACGGCTACGCTTTCCAGTGTTGCTATTGAGGGAAATGCTGCAGTGTGAACTCATTCCTTATTAGATTTGAGAGAATCCATATGGGAAAGAGAGCTAGTAAATCCTCAGCAGGAGGAAAAAAAAAATCTGTAGTAGATCATGTTGAACACCCAAATTAATCTATGATAAGATACAGAGCCACATGAAACTCAACGTCAGTAATTCTCATGTTCACAGAAGTGCTTAATGATGAATTCCTTCTTGTTATTAGAAAAAGAATTAAAAAGCTACACTATTTTTTTTCTTGGGACATTGACAGAAAGTCAGTGATTCTGTCTGGAACTCTGATTCTGCCATTCTTACATGTTTCTTGCATATTTGGGAGGGGTGTTAAAGGTTGATCCTAGAGTATGTTTGTCTGTGTCGTTATGTGATCACAGCTTTAAATCCTCTTTAATATCACTTTGTATCAATCAAAGATTTTGTGATATCAAAATTTGAAAATACTTTTGGCAATTTTGAATTGCATCTACCTTAAAATTAAGCACACATTTCCTTCTGGTAGATGTACGACCTTAGAATTCACAACATTGGTTTCAATTAGAATTCAGAAGTTAGGTATCTGATTCTGAGAATTCAAATAATTGTATCGGGTAAAAATATGCCTTACTGCAAACTCATTAAGCTGGTTTCCTCTTTAACAATGTAAAGGATACAGTTCAAAACAGAAACCTGAACAGGGAATCGTTTTATTATGGTAATATGGACCACAGTTCAGCAAAATATGTAAGCCTTATATAATTTACAGAATATAGGTCTTCTGAGAAGTTCACGTGCACTAGTATTTATTGAATAGTTAAGGCCTTAATGACTTTGAATTATAAATTTCACTGAATTTCACTTTGAATTATAATTTCAATGAAATTAAGTGAAAAATTGACGCGTACTTCCAGGGAGATAGGCCTGAATCCAAAGACAAGCCCTTAAGGCTAATGGGACTACCACAGTCCCATTGGTTTCAGTGGGAATGTTCCCAGTCATGATAAAAGGGGACATTATGGGACTCTGCAGAAAAAAAAAGTATTTTTGCCTGTGTGGTGGGAAAATTTGCTCTTGATTATGCGTGTGTATGACTCTGAGGTGCAAAGCTCATTTTCAGGCACATCATGGCAGCCTCGTTCATGTAATTTTTCTAAATCATCTTTTCTTTGCAACTTCATATTTTGTGAAATAAATTTGTAAGGTGCTATAGCAATATGATCCTAGTTTAAAGGTTTACAACTCCCGTGTCTTCATTTCCTGCTTGGTCAAAAGGATCAGTTGATTTCAGGGAGACTTCTGTTTGACTAGAGAATTACTGCCAACTAAAACTCATTAAAGGGAATATTTTTCATGTAATTATTTGCTCTTACGGGAAGTTCCATCTCAACTGAAATGGGGTTTAATTCTTCTCTTTCCTTTATTCCAATTATATTTTATAACTGCTATAGTGGAAAATTCTTTGCAGATGGGAACGTTTTTTAGTACATTCTTTCTTACTGCATATATGTTTTAGTTCTTTCTAATCTAATCACTTTACTCACAGCTGGCAACCTTACTGAAACTAAGGATAGTTAACAGTGCTTCTGCAGTAATCGTAGGGCTTGACAGATCCTTAAAGAACGCCCCACAAAATGAGCAGGATGCAGAGCACTTTGTAAAACTTGGGGTATTCATTTAATGCCTTAACATCTAAGCTACCCATAAGCTTGGAATACATATATTTTTAGCCACATATTTCTATTGTTTAAATAAGCTGTAAATGCAAGATATGTATCACCAGCAAAAATTATTTACCATCTCTTCAGATCCACCAAGACAGTTTAATTGTTACCAACCGTCCAAATATTTGCTACTTATACTAGACTCATACCATGTAACACATGTCATAAACCCTCTTTCACGTACCAGTTTCTATGTAGAACAGGTATTGTTCTTGATAAACAACTTGTCTATGTCTGCCAAACTGAGAATACAAATCAAAAGCTTTCTAAACATGGAGCTACCTAGATACTAAGAAGAACTGCCCAGCCAGTCAGATTACCAGACACTGTAGCAGTAAATGTTCAACAAGTAGTGCATTTCACAGAGAAATAAAGGCTGTTCAGCCTCTGTCTTGTTTGATAGTTTATTACAAAATTAACTTGCAATCCAGTTTAAGTACACTCTAAATACTTTCCTCATCCATTTTGTTGTTCAGCTGTCATGGTCCTGATCTCTATTAATAACACCTTTCTTCCTGTTGTGTTCAGATTATGTGATTAATTACAATAGGTAAAACTTCTTCGAAACTGTCTTGAAATCCATCTGAAATGGATGGCTGCACAAGATGGCATATATCCACACGTTGGAGGGATTCAGGTACCATGAGCACAGATGTATTTTAACTGTTGCCACAGTAAACATGTATATTGATTTACTTTGCTTAGCTCATTTTAAAAATGCAGTAAAGAAAACACATGGCAAATAAGCCAGTACTTCCAAGTGTTCCACTGCCATTGGAACTTTCCCAAGTCTGGTTATATCTAGTACCTTGGAACTCAGTTGTCAAACATACCCAGAAAACCTACAAGATCATGTAAAATACTTCTTGCCTTTAAAATGCCCTTATTTTACTTTTCCTTTTTTTTTTTTTTCACATTAACTTAACTGCAAGCACTTGTGCTGTCTCTGTCTACATCCTTCCTAGATTTTCTATTGAGCACATTGGTTGCCCCACTTTCATCCCACCCCTCACCCGAAGAAATGTGTGTTTTTGCCTTTTGACGAACAGAACAATCTTAGGTTAAGTGTAAAACTGAGTCTATTCTAGAGGCTGCTAGCCCTGCAATCATGTGAAAACTGTGCTCCATTCAATTTTGCCTCCTCGTTTCTTTAGTTCAGAGGTGGTCAGGCCAGCAAGAAACTTTCCTTCCCCAACTCAAATCTAAGGCTTGTAAAGCTGGAAGAAGGGAAAATATTCCAGGCCCTTCAGCTGCTCATGTTGGACGCCTCCATCCCCTTGGCTGTGGGTTGTAGTTAGAATCAGCTGTTGACAAGCAATAGTCAGACCTGGAATCCACGGACATTATATCAGGATCTGTTCTGGACCGCTGACTGCAGTAAGGAGACTTCAGCTGAGAGCCAGCCCGTGTGGTGGCACCTGGGGCAGACAGGGAGCTTTTGGGGGGTGATACAATACCCGATTGCTTCCCTCCTAATAAGGCTACACTACCACTTGGGGCTGGAGGCTCGTAAGAAACTTTTTGTTTCCATCCATCTGGTGGCTCAGGAAGGGTTTTCCTGCGAGCAGCTGATACTATGTTAGCAGCAATGGATTCCTGGATATTTTGGGGCCCAAAAGCTTCATCCACTAGGCCAAGAGGGGATCTTGCCGCTGCTTCCCAGGGAGTCGGTCTCTTGCCAGGCCTGTCGGCTGCTGTGTCTGGCTTGCTAAAGTAATCAGGAGCAGGCTGAAATATAAGAGGAGAAGTAGGAGACATGGCTCGAGAAATGAATGAAGAAGGTCTCCCAGGAAGTGATAATGAGCGTCCACTGCTTCTTTCCTAGGAAAACAAAATATGAAATACAGTTACAGTTATTAAACAACAAAAAAGGAAGCTCCTTCTCTTCACTTCCAAACTGGAACACCAGACCCTGAAAACACGTGACATCCTGGCAATCCCTTTTTATGTCTATGGGTACTCTTTAGTACTTTAATTTAGTGGAAAGACAGGAAGTATTAAAAAGGAGACGGAGAAAGGAACAGGAACAAAGACAGAGCAAATTGAATTTTTAAGGAAAGTAAATAGACCAAAGGCAGGCTTTTACTGAAAAGGTACAATTGCGTCAGCAGTTGCGTGGCTTTTCCGCTACTTAGCTAGTGAGCCTTGTTCTGAAAAGACTGTTCTTAATAATGAAAAAGGAAGTCATGTTGTGACAGTTCTGTGTGTGTTTACAAGATTCTTTCTAACGTGCAGGCACAGCCTAATTTATTTGATAACAGGTTCTGTCTGGGACATCTGTCTGAGAATTTATCTTTGGCAATCTTGTTCTAAGAAAGGCATTTCTTACTCTAATATTATTAGACTCTTCCTAGGTTTTACTTTTCAGAGCACAAAAATGAAAACAAAAAATTGAAGAAGTTAGTGCAATCATTCACTTCGTACCCTTACAGGACACTACTTAACCTGACTTCTTTAAAAGGCAATGCCCCCAAAATTTCAGTACATTCCGACCCATTTATGGGAGCAATCCATTCATATTTGACAAATCCTAATCTTCTTAGTAATGCAGCACTTTGAAACAGAAACTGTGTTCATGACAAGGTTCTGCTGCAACAGTTGTTTGGCAGCATACGAAACAGGTACAGTATTTTTCCCAAGCCAGACATGTTCTTTGTGTTACACAGATAAATTACATTGTTCTTACCAAGTAGTCTCTATACATGTGGTTCCTAAACTCAGTGATTTACACCCACTCAGATCCTGAGGTTTAAATGCCTTTAAATCTGAAATCCGGTGTGAAATTCCAGGCTCTTTTGCCAGAGGCTTTGCTAGAATTTCATTCAAACAACATTGGCCTATGTTAGTTTTTCTAATTAGCTTCCAAAACTTAAAATACTGTGAGCATGATCTAGATACCAACCAACAGGTATCTGATCATACAAGGAATAGCTTCTCTAGCAAGGATTCACATAGAAATGTTTTATAGTCTTTTCCATCACAGGATCTTGACACATTTAAGAAACTTAAAAGAGCTCTGCTTCACATAGACTTTTAAGTTGTGTTTTAATGTCAGCCTTGTATATGAGAGATGGAAACTGAGAAGGAGACTGCCGAGTTCATTAGTTTCAGTCAGTTTGGTGGTGCTCAGTCTGAATCTCTTAAAAAGGTTTAGAGTGACACACAGAGGTCATGTAATGAGAGTTTTGACAGGTTTCACAACTAATGCTTTATAACAGGACTATCCTTTCACCTCTTAGCTATGACCAGCTATTCCCAGTTTGCAGTTCCAGATAGGAAACTCCCTATCATAATTAATCCTACCCCCACATACTTACGCCAAATTTTCATGAGGTTCTACTTCTATCCAGAAAAAAAGAATTCATTTTGGGCAACTTAGCTCAGTTGATTTTCAAGATTCCTCACTTAAACCTTGAGATGATCAAACATTAAAATGTGACTGATCAGAGCATCACATATAGACAGATCCCAACTGAGTACTCTAAGATGGTAGCATATAAAATGAAAGAATTTTTTGGAAGGCCAGTGAATAAAAGAAAATATAGAACTTTTTGCCCATAGATGAAGTTAAATACTTTCAAGAATGGATTAAAGTTTCTTCATATCTTCACTGAATGGGAGGGATTTCTTTTTCTTACCTGGAAAATAACAGTCCAGGTAATAGATGATGCTTGGGGTCAATGAATGGCAGACCCAGATAGGCTGGTCAGAATACTGCTTCTTCCTCTAATGTGTTACAATTTCTTTCTTCACTGAATCCACAGAAAAGAGCTTATTCAGTAAGCCTGGTTAGTGCATTTTGTGTAAATTATTGGCAAGAATAATTTTTTTAAAAGTGCAAAATCAAAAGAGGTATGCAAAATGAGATACAGTTTCCATTAGAAATTAATCTGATAACCTGAACCATGAAACTAAGAAGATAAGGTTTTACTGATGGATGAGAAAGTAGATCAAACAGGTTCACCTAGTTAGTCTACCTGTGGTAACTGCTCTCAGGAAGGTTCTAGAACATTGACTGTGCTGAGTAGACAGAAGATTTCCCTTTTATTTAATGGAGATTCCAGTTCCAATCCCTGTGAGTACTTTGTAGGATTCCAGAGACACAGAGGGAAATGATACTGTTGAAAGAAGTGTCGTATAAAATATCTGACTTTTCAAGACAGTTGGATAAAGATACTGTTTAGTCTGTGGCATTTAGAGAAAAACTCCAGAGTTCATCAAGTTGCAGAGTTTAATCAGAGAATTATGAGTTATCAAGTGTATTTCACTATTCGTCTAACAAAATGGGCCATTCTACTATGTTACAAAGGCAGAAGTTTAACTTGTAAAAGCAGAAATAGTGTAGACAAAATTAAATCTTCACATTGTAGTGCATTCTACATTTTTTTTAGTACAGGTATTAGGTCAGACTCAACAGAAAATCAAGATCATTAATGGAAAATAAGATATTATTCTGTGATGATGGAAACTATTCTACCGATAGCTTTGTTATCATATAAGGCAAAGAAGGGGAACTGGCAGAAGAGAGCTAAAATGACCTCATAGAAAAAAAACCTCTCTATGAATCAAACAATGCAGTATACAGGAACTAGCACCGAGTTTTGACAACCAGATTTGGGGATGAGTGTTTTACTGGCTTAGAGAATCTCCTATGTCCTTAATTTGGAAGACCTCAATGAACAAGTGTTTGTACTTCAAATCTTATCTATCCACAGCACCTCTAATGCTGTGTAAATCATAAATTCAGCATGTAAGGGTTGTTGTAGAAAAAGGAGGATCTCAAATACTGATAATCTGGAGGCTATTATTACATCTTCTGAACTGGTCCTTATGGGAAAAAATGCAGTAATGCAAAATACTTTAGATATGGAAGATTTTAGTCTCACAGGCAACTAAAAATCTTTTCTCCATTTTGGTATGAGATTCTGCTCAGTTTATTAGCTTTTGTGCAGCATGGGTCTGTATTTGGCTAGAATGTTAGGCCTTGCAGGAAGATAGGCAGTCAGCAAACTGGAATATCAGTAGTGCCTTGGGAATGAGCTTTGTTATGCTAAAATTCCTTGTATTCATTTTTTGTTTTGTTTTTAACTTTAGTCAGGCTCTCAGAGATAAAATGACTAAGTTAGGAATCCGAATCGTTCATAATGTCTCATGAGGTGAAGAATGTTTCATTATGTAAGGATGGCTTTCCTTGGCTCTGAACAGGATTGCTCAGTGATCACTCTATTAGATGAAAACAGCTGTGTTAGATTTTTTCAGTGGAATTCAATTTGTGGACTGCCAGGTAACCTCCAGCAACTGTCACAATTTACCTGGCCAGGGAGAGATTGTACCAATTTATCTGGAAAAAAATATTTGCTTGAAAGTTGATAAATATTATCCTTTTCTACCTCAGAACGCCAAGGTAAGAATAGTTATTTCAAGTCTTGTCCATTTTGCCAAAGTACTATTTGAAAGCACTGGCTTTCAATTTGCCAGAGTAGCTTTTGCATTTTTTTTCATTGGTCTCCTGGATCATGCATATTTATGTACATTTCTAGACTTCATCTTAACAGCCGTCATCTGAGAGACTTCATTCTAACAGAAAAACAGACTAGTTTATCCAGAGAATACCCCAGTGGACAGCTTTGTTAGGTGCTAAGTGTCTTGTTTGGAGACTAGGTACATTGGGTACAGTGAACACATTCCGTAAGATCTGTATCACTGAAGATAATCAATGATTATTTCCTTCTGGATGATTGTTCAATCCACATTCAAATCACAGCAACAAAGTTCCTGCTGCAAGATCAAACTGTCGGCTGGATGATTCTCATTTCTAGGCAGTTCTTTAGCATACTTGGTCCTGTTTTGATATTCCGGGAGCAGTCAAATTCTTCTCCTTTTCCATTTGGTAGCTTGTATTTAGATACAATTATGATGATAGGCTGGTTTTTAACTTTAAAATTCTGAAATGTGAAATTGCATATCTATTTCCTCTAGATTTGGTAAAGCAAGGATTAGTCTCTCCTTCCATGAAGGAAGGGCTGAACAATCTTGTGTTTTTAACTAATTTTGGATTGTGAGAGGACAAAATTTACTACGGCAAATAGTGTTCCAGATGATTTACTTTGAAAAAGGCTGAAGTACTTTGTCCTTTCCATAAGGGTCTGAAGGAATTTGAGGAAAAAGTTAAGAGAGAGCCCCACTTACTTACTAATTTCTAGTTACAACGTTGTGTGTGGCTGTGCGACTTTTGACAATAAAGGCCTTTCTACTTGTCAAGTACTGGTAGAAGAGAAAAGTAAGATATTAGAATTAGGCCTTCACTACTGCAAAATGACTATGTGGAAAAGTAACATAAGAATGCTGATAACCTGTCAGAAATTCAGTTAGCTCAGTTTGGAGCTGCATAAATGAATGAAAATGAGTGTTTTCCATTATCATTTAATCTTTATCCGTATATGATTATCAAAATACAATACAGTTATGCCTATAAAAAGCAAATGGCTGAAACTGTTGGCCACAGGCACGTTACCTTTCTTTGGAATAGGCAGTGTATTTCTTCTGAGCAAGAATATTTGCTGCCACCTTCTGGACTTTTATATTGCACAGCTTGGAGGAAGGTCTTAGATGATGAAGCCTGGTGAGTGAACATTTGAAAAGCAAGTGCAAAGCTGGTCCTAGTTTCTGATCTTGCTATTTTGTATGAACAATGAACGGGTTTTAAATTGAGGCTTTACTTGAGAAAGTAAAGGTTAATGATATTTTTTCTAAAATTAAAGAAAATAAATATTAATTATATTGTAATACTTGAAGGTGGTGGCACTATTGTTGCTGAACATATCCAAACTAAAAGATAAATTATCCAGTTCCTTATAATTTTCTTATCAAATCTTTCGAACTGACATTTTCAGTCCTAGTTGTTTGGTTTTTTTTTTATTTACTTAATCTCAAATGATCCAACCATTTCAGATGTATTTCAGCCAAATGAACCTGTATAGTTCAACCGTTTTAAAGAGTCAGATTACGGAAAAATAAATGTCAATGACAAAAATTTCTAGCATCCTTTTCCATGAAAAGTGGTACCACTACATGCTTTAGAACTGGTTTGAGACTAGTCTTTGTATCTGAAGTGTCTCATATTTCCATGCAAACTTGCCTATGTATATTCAAGCTGAGAGCCTTAGACAGGCTCAATGAGAGCACCTTGCTTTTTACAGCTAGTTCCTGAGAACTCTGTTAGCAGCGATAATATTCTGTTAGGCAGGAGGATTTTATTCATTATTGCGGGTCTAAACTGCTGTAGGCTGTGATGTCTTTGGGCAGCACACAGGAAAACAAAGAGACTGTCCTTGTCCTTTCTCTGCCTGTGTAACCTGAGGCTATGTGTACCCCCATGGGCTGGAGAAGTCACTGGGGTGTTCCACAGCTGGGTGCACAGCTGGGTTTTCATTCACAAAAAAGTCGTGCATGCAGGCCTATGGTGCATACCCGTGTCTCTTCCCACCATCAGGTCCGGACCTGAGGCTGCGCACTCACTGATCAGGACTGAGATGCCCTGCAGAGCACAGCTTTCCCTTGGCAGAGCCCAAGACCTCCTGTCTGTGCCCAAGCGGCCTCAAAGGGAATGTCTGATTTGAATGCAGGGGGGCAAGAAGCAGACTTTCAACAGGGTAGAAGAAACAGACAAGGGAAGGACAGAGAAGAGACTGGACCAGAAAGCAAAACCAGAAGCTGGTAATGCTTGATACAGAAGGAAAATCTGTATTCAACACTGGCTTGGAGAGTGATGAGGCTAGGACCTGATGGCCAAGGCTCCTGAGCTTGGAGGAGAAGCTTAAGGAATGGAAAATTGACCTGTATTGCTCTCAATGAGGCTACGATGAAGAGACAAGGAAAAGAAAAAGATTAATAAATGGGGCAAGAAAGGTACTCTTAGGGAAGAGAACCTGTGCACACTACTGTGTACTTTTCTCCAGAGTTCCAGGGAAGTTTCTTCCCCAGAGAAATGGAGTTTGTCCTTCCTTGGAGTCCCTGCTGTCAGAAAAGACTGTGAATCCCCGTTGGAAACCCGTGTCATCCTCCTGGTGCTGATTTACAGGTGGGATGTCAACATGTGTTTGCTGCCACTTACTGTAGCAACATGACGGCAGTTGTCTATTGTGGTTCAAGCCATGCTGGAGGAACCTCTTAGTTACAGTATGCTATATGATAGTATTCTGGTGTTTGGTTTGTTGTTCTTAGAAAGCCTTTGGGTCTGAAACACACAAAGCTACCTTGAAGCAATATTAGTGAAGTTGGAAGCTGAAGTATTCCAAAACTATGAAATGCAAGCCTTATTGCCCAGTGCATATGCATTTTGATTAAATTTCACAACTTCTGCCCCATCCAATGCTGTTTTGGGGCTTCATTTAGGAAGTACTAGGATGATAGAGCAAAGGAGTATATTGTGCAAAAGGTGCTTTCACTGGATGGATTTCATAGCTCGTCAATGAGGATTCCCTTTCTGGGCTTCCAACTGGAGACCTGTGATCTGCTAACACTCACAGACTGATGTTAAGGACCACATGCTTTGATACGGTAACTAGTTCATGTGCTACTGGACTCTGAAGATTCTAAGTGTCTTGAACTGGATACCCAAGGCTACTGAGTGTCCTAAAATCAGTGCTGCACCCTTCATCCCTTATTTACTCATTTGTAGAATGCAATAGTGTCAAAATGAACTGTGGCTTCTGACTGACTTGGATACTAACAAAAAAAATTACGAGGAAATGATTCTGCATGAAGAACACACTTGGAAGAGTGTATATTAAGTAAGGAATAGTGCTAAGCATGGAACAAGGTCAAAACAAAACAGTGAAGAGCTATTCATCAAGTGAACGGTACCATTCTGTGCCCTGAATTGCGTCCGGAGTTCTACAGAAAAAAAAAAGAAGATGATGCGATGATTATGGATGTTTTAATCACACAAATGCCCAGGACGGTTGGGTTAACATTCATTCTAGGTGCCTCGTGTTTCAATCTAAGCAGTAGTGTTTCATTTTGTTTTTATCATAATTACATAGGGTCAGGTGCTTGCTTCAGTACTGTACCTGTAGCAGTGCCAAGTCTGTCAAGTTTCTCTCCAAAACACCTCTCTGAAAGTAATCTTAGGATGGGAAAAGTTTATAATTTTGTACGTCTGAAATGCCGACAGCTGTGCAATAGGGTACAGTGCAGGTGGAGATTTACATCACCATAAAAAGTTACGTTGCTGCCTCTCATTTTGTGTAATCTTTTTAATTTTTAATGGAATGCTATAATGAAAATTTTTGTCTCATTTGTCATACCTCTGCACTTTCTGATATCAGCCAAACAAGCAGCAAGGAAGTATGTGGAAACCTTTTCTGAAGAAGCTTAACAGCCCTGTTTGATTCATAAAAGATACTCAGGTAGCATGGCTAGGACTTGCAGAAATATCTGTACGTATCTAAACCTGTGTACTTAACTAAAGAAAATTAAACCGCAGGCAGATTTTGAGGTTTTCTGCTCACCTCCTTAGGTTCCACTTTTAAGTTATAGTCCTGAGTATATCCTGGGAAAATTACCAAGACTAGGAAAAAAACTGAGTGTACCCAGATGCCCATGCTTTGCTTTTGTTCACAGTAATAAAGCCAGGTACCAACAACAACCTGCACAGTGAGAGTATAAGAAGAAGCATTCTTACAGATCGAAGAAAAAATCACTAGTGGTTATTAACTTCTTTTTTTAAAAAAGGGGTGGTTTTGCAAAAAAAAAATCTTTAAAAAATTGAAGCTATTTGTCCATAGGTCATTACTGTATGGAAACTTCTGCTTCTAATATAAATGTATTGAATTCTTTGCTTTGCAATCAGTTAAAGCTCATACTGAAATCAATGAGTGTTGTGATCCGTGTCACTCTTTGTAATCCAACATGTGTTGCAGTATTTGGGAGTGAATTTTATTTCTGTAATGTTCCTCCTTTTCTTCTGTTTGTTGTGCATTTCTTAAATCAGTTACAGTCTATTGTTTCAGATATAGGTGGAAACATCAAGAGAAGCACTTCATCTGTTCAACAGTTTAGTCTTTACACCTGTTTAGAAATGACCAGTTATCTTTGAATTGCCTGGAATTATGAAGGGGCTCTGTTTTAAGATATCGGTCTTAAAGGCATACAAAAGAATCAAAGATTCTTCTTGTTTGAAAACACTTACTATTGTCATATCGATTACCCCACGGGGGAAGCCGTCATCCAGATAGTCAATCTGTAAGCATGATTCAGTTATTTTTCTCATAGCTGAGTTTCCTCAGCCTAACGGAATGTGCAGTTATAACATACTACCACACAGGTTTGTGCAGGTTTCACATGCACTGAAATTAAGAACAGTTTGTCAAGGTCATTACAAACAGGAATAGATTTTTGCCTATTAATACCGCAGAGGATAACAGAGACTTGATTAGCATGCTATATAAAGATAAAGTCTTTTCCTGCCTTACTCAAGGAAGCAAATGTTAAAACCGTGGAACTATCATCATATGGTTAGTCTTAGCTTCTAAAGGAGGAGTTCAAGTCTGCTTCTGTAAAGATATTTCCAACATCGAATTTCACTGAGCTTCAGGATTTTTCCTACTTTTTAAATCATTTGATAAAAAACCTAAGCGCTTCCCGTAGTAAGCAACCGGCCTGAAGTGCTCTTGTAAGAACAGTCATTGTGGAGTTGTGACGGTGGCACCAAGTGTGCTATGAAATTACCAGGCTCATGTGTTTTCCCAAGAAATCTACCAGCAGTGAGTAATTCAGAGCCTCTGAATCCGCAGGTTTTTGAAGATCTTGTCAAGTTTCTTCTTTGTATAATGTTTCTATTGCAAGCTGAGTAGACTCATTATAAAATAACATTATGCCAAGCTGTGTAATTAAGGTTTGCACTTGCCATGCCAAACTGCCAAAGTGATCAGTGGAGTCCTGGGTGTTTGATTTCAGGCAAAGTTGTATCGTGTTTTGTTAAAAAGGCAAGACTGGAAGAGTGGATCTTTTTATAACCAATCGTTTTTTATTCTTAAAGCTACGGAATCTGGAAGAGGATCCTGGAAAAAGAGAGGAGAAAGATTTTGCAAATTGTTAGTTGCGAAGAGTGCTGTCGTTTCACTGGTATTTCCCTACCTCATAGTGAACAGAGGATTCCCCGCGGAAATGCTGGAGCAGCAGAGCATGATGGTAAGGCTGGTCCTTTGTTGAGTTGTCATCCTGGATACTTGATAAACAGTGCTTCTCCCAGATCGCATCATCTGGTGTCAAGTTCTCTTTCTGATCGCTTATAATCTTCTATCAGAGTTCACCTTAGCATTTTTGACAACTCTTGTGTATAGGAGCTGTCTAGGATAATATGTTTGTAGATCTGCTGTCTCTCAGAGCAATAGTCTCTTGAGAGGGCCTGCTTTTTTTTAAAGCTCACTTTTTTCTTTTTGCTGGGTATTAGCATTTCGGTTCTTTCACAATATCTTTTTGTAAATAGTAGAGGAAAAAAGTCAGGCCCAGTGATGTGAGCACTCTGTCGTCCTAGAGTAATCTAAACAATTTCAACAAAAGGCTGGAAATAGTCAGCCATCTCTGTGCAGAATAATTAAACCCTTCTTGCTGATTGTTTTCTTTTCTTGTACCTTCAGTATTTCACGATCCTCCAATCGGTGTTTTATCCTGGGCGATCTCTGCTTTTTTGCTGGAGTTTCCTCCCCATTGCTTGGCTCCCTCTAATCCTAGTAGTTTTTTCTCTCAAAATTGCTGCTCTGCCCCTTAGCACTTATTTTCCTATCTGAACCACACACCAGCCCCTCACTTCCTAGCTTTTAGAGCCTGCCGATACCTCAACCTGTTAGTATTTCTTTGCTTCAAATACAAATTCGTCTGAATTCCCAACATTCATTTTAGTGTGAATAATAACAGCACTCTGCCAAAACCAAAGGGAACTCATTGCCACACGGTAGCTGTGGTGACAGCAAAATGGGTCACTGCAGTTTTAGGGCTGATTTTGTGCTGAGTCTTGAACGTCTCATATGAAATAAAATTAGGTATACAAAATAAAATAAATAAAATAAAACTAGGGGTATAAAATGAGGGTGAGTGCAAGAAGACTTCAGACAAAATTTAACTGGAACCTCCTTCTGATGGCTGATCTCAAAATGGCGTTGGCTTGATCTCAAAGTGAATCGCCAGTGCTTCTAGGAGAGAATTGGGCATTCCCTGCTGCAGGGCTTGATATGAGTGTGTTATGAAGTCCCACCCCATCAGCCAGGTGCTTTTGGAACCAAGCAGCTTAGTGTCACTGGATATTGTCACATGTCTTAGAACACTGGCAAAATTATTTCTTCCATAAAAGAGCAGAAAGAAAAAAAATTAGGCTTACTTTTCAGAGATGGTAATGTTTACTCTGTAAATTTTCCTGTAGAAAAAGAACATTGAAATATCTTTCTGTTTGTTTCATAATACGTTATTTTTTGCTGAGCAGGAACATTGTAAGAGTGGTTCCTCTAGAGAAGTGGGGAGATGTTAAGCAGTTCTTTGTTCAAGAACTAAATGTTGTCTTTTATTTTTGCAACAGAAATTTTAAATTTTGTCTAAAAGCTACTCATCTCAAAACCAAAACTTTTCAATTTAGGTTTTACAACAAGAGGTTTATAGCTGAATCAGAAATTGGAAGTATATAAACCCTTGACAGAGGTAGCTGTATGAAAAGGCTGTACAGAATGTGAGATCCAAACTGGTGCAGGGTAATACCTCCAGTATATGCTGTAATTGAAAGTGCTAAAATCAACATAAAGCACTTCAGTTTCTCTTTTAATGTGAACATACTGCAAGTATTGCTATTAGGGGTGGCCTAAAATTCACCGTTAAATGTGCTTACATCGTAGGCATAACAGTTGATCTTGGTAGCCTTGTCATATTATATTGAAATAATTCTAATAGCTTTTTCAGAAAACCATTTACAAAAGCTCACTGCCCTTTCAAAGTGAAACTTCAGATGGCTTCTCTCTACCCAAACCGTTTATTTTCTTGACATTTCAGTTATGTTTGACACCATCGTTAGCTTTTAATTTGGACCCATGACGTTGAACAGCTCAACTTTCCTCTAAATATCTGCTTCACAAGAGATTACATTTTGGATAAAACTGCTACTTTATGTAGGCTAGTCTTCTGAAAAATTAATAAGAATTACAGACTTACCTGGTTAGTAAAAAGAGTCTCAAAGCCAAGTTGGATCCAAGCACTATGCACGTAGAATGACGTGTTTATATGAAATTGAATTCAGAGTTGGACTTTGAATGGGATTTTCAAAAGATCTTAGCTGATTCAAGAGGACTAGCGTCACTGGGGCTTTTGCATTTAACTCTTACTGGTGCTTTCAAAAATCCTTCTGTACTTGCTATGGGCCATATGAAATACTTGTATTTGAATAACAGGAGAAAAATCCAAATGTGATCAAAATCCAAATTTTCAGCATATATGCACTTCCTTTTCCTTTGGATGAAGCAAAGAGAAGATAGGCTAATAGCTATATTTTATATTGCTATCACAGAAGTGGACTTTTTGCTTATTGCTGTAAACATGCATATGATTTAGTTGAATTCGTAAGTGAATTTTTGGATTGTGCTGAAAATGAAAGAAAGAGCAAATTGATTTTAAAGATGACAATTACGCATTCCTGTCTTTCAGATGAATTTAGTTCTAGACAGATGACTTAGGAAACTGAAATGTTCCATTTCATTCCGCAGCTCTCCTCTAGCTCCTGGTAACTTGACTTCTGTCTTTCTGGAGAGCTGATTTCCTTTGGATGAGAATGTATCACAGCCTTACCTCTTGTTTCTTCTGCTATAATTAGAATAATAATGCTTGTTATTTCGTTCTTGGGAAGTGGTATGTCATGTGGGCATATATAAACCTAGAAGTTGGATTTCAGTAATTTACGTATTTCGCACAGAATACTCAGTAGCTGGTGATGAATTCCAAAAGTTACTGACCTGAGACTGAAATGACCTAGGGGCCGTGCTGTGTAGGCTGCTTTATCTTGTTAGTAACCACATGCATCAACATCAACGCTTGTTGTACAAGTACAAAACTGCTAAAAATCTCCTCATTAGGGAAATATTCTTGGGGTGGTAGAGTGAACAAGTACAGACGTGTGATTATAATTTAAAGCCATATTTTACAGGAGGAGACTGGCAGTAAAAACATGTAAGGCAATGTGAGGCTGATTGGATTTCTGTGTATCTCTCTAGCAGCACTACTAATCTTTGGTAGGGTATCTCTATTCCGAGTAGATACTAGCATCTTAAACTTCTACCTAAAATAGTATAGGTAACTTCAGATAAAACTGAAGGAGGGAGGAAAGGAAAGGAGAAAAGGAAGGGGAAGGAGAAAAGGAAGGGAAAGAGAAGGGGAAAGGGAAGGGGAGGGACAAGATTTCGTATTAATGGGATAGCATAGAAAATAGATTTCCCCTGAAATACACTGTCAGTCTGTACATATAAGTGAAACAAAAAGATAGCAACCAAAGCAAAGAAAAAAAAAACCCAAACAGGCAGAGAAGAAAGGGACAAGTTTAATGATAGAAGAAAAATACAGATATTGACAGTGAAGAACAGATAGAAGGGAGATCTCCAAAGGATTAAAATATTGCTACTTTCTGTTTCCGGGTAAGTGCAGTGTAATTCTTTCTTGAACTTTCCAAACTATTTTTTCTTTCAAAATTTCCCATCATTCTCCTGAATTTTAGGAGGGAGATGGATCACTTGGTCATTTTCTTCTGACTGCAGTCAGTATCCCAATCCAAAATTTAAAGGGGAAAGTAAGATTTTGGAGGTCCAAAATTCAAAGGAGTGATTTTTATTGGCTTGATTAGACTTTGGTTCCGGTCTGCTTTCTGCATGTACAACCAAATGCATTCTTCTCAAGTTTGATTGCAGTTTAAGTTACCATCATGGGACCAAACTAAGGAGACGTTGTTCATTCTTGTGAATGTTTTCTTCATCAAGATAGATAGTTCTGCTAAAACCCCTATGATATAAAAGATCCGTAATCTGGTCTGTAGCTAGCTGGATGGTAGTTTAAACAAATATATTAACAGATTCTACCACCTTTATTCACAGGGTGATGCTTTAATCTTTAGCTTCACACTTGGAATGGATTTTAATACCCTTAGTTGTGTGAAACACCTTGTTTCAGACCTAGCACCAGTAATGTTAACAGGACCGCTTACTGAAAAACATGCTGAACTATTCAAATATAGCTCCTTGATTTCAGCAAGACTGTGTATTCACTGCAATATTGTACAGTAGGTTTCAAGACCACAGTCTCTTAAGAATTTTCTACAGTAGCAGTATTTCAATACGTAGGCCCTAATGACAAGTAACAGGTGAAAGTATAAGACCAGAGTAAAAAGATTCAAAGTGGGAAGAAGCACTGAAAAGCCCCAAGTGAAAATAATAAAATGGGTACAGAGACCAATAGGAAGACATGGTCATATTTATGTTTTACTGTTAGGCGCTAATTTCTGTGGCATATACTCCTCTGGTTGCAAGATCAGTACTCTTGAATACACGTATCCCTTCAGTTCTCAGTCACTGTGCTTTCACAAGAAACTATTGCATTACCTTGCAGCTGCAAAACCCAGCCCACCTTTCTGACTGTTGAACAATTTTGATTTACTGGCTTCTATCTTACTTGCTGGATTCAAAGCAAACCTTGGCTAAAAATATGTCTGCACTTGGGATGTCAAATTTCCCCAAAATGGGAAATCTCTTAACAATTTTTCCGTCTGTCTTAGCATCTCTTTTAGTCTTCAGAACACTCCATCATCTCTTATAGGACATTCTCTGTGAAATCACAGAGGCAATTCATGATTTTGGATCACAGCTGATCCACATAGCTTACAAACTAAGCCCCTGGCCGATCAACCAGATTTCTGTGGAAGGACCTCTGAGCCAGGACAGATTCTGACTGAACTCAGTGGGGCTCTGTGCAGGCCGAAGGTCTATCCGGTTGTATTCTGCTAGTGATCAGTCAGAGCCTAATACTGTATCTATTTTATGCTATGTTAGTAATACATATTACTAGTAATATAATTTAATAAGGCACTTCTTTAAAAAGAAAAAAAAAGTCCTCAAATCCCTAGGTCATTAGAACAAAGTTGGGGAGGGGAGCAGAAAGAAAGGTCTTCTCTATTCATTTGACATACCAGGAATATTGCTTACTGTTGTTTCTGTTGTGGTAGTCCTAAAGCAAAAACCTAGTGTCCTGCTTACGTAATACAATGGTATCTATTCATTTCAGGATGTTACGTGTATAAATCATCTGATAATATGCATAAATGTGCTAAAATTTGTATCTATTTTGATTCCTTAAAAAAGTTAAAATATTTTGGACCCAGATTTGAGGTGATACATCTGACGTTGTTAAGTAAGCTAAGGAATACTATTGGCACTGTTTCCATGCCAGGTTACCACTGCAAACAATTGGTTGCAAGCAAAATGGACACTAAGTTTTGGCTATAAGGTTTACTCTTCAATAATTGATGGCTTCCACACCTGTGCAGTGACGCCAGCTTTCTTTGCTGAAAATTTTGGCCTCGGAGCAGTAAACAAAGAAGATGTGGTGGTTTCTGGCTTAGAAAATGCAGAGTAGCTTGTAGGTGAATATGATTCATTTACTGGGAGAGAGGCATTTGACTGGAACGAAGGTTGCGAACTGTAGGCTGGCACGGAGTACACTGAAGATGCCCGGGCATTAGTAGGAGAGCCAGCACTAGGTGGTCTGAAAGGTAGAGCTTGCTTTGAAGGGGACAACTTCGACGTCTGCTTAATAGCAAGGCTTTCCTTATTACTAGGAGGTTGAAAAGTAAATAAAGATGCATCGAGCTGATAAGGTTGGTGTTTCATAATATCCAAAGCATTGAGACCTTTCTTAGGTTTTCTTTTTGTATTTTTGGTAGCAGCGGTGGACTTAGAGGAAGGCTTGGTAGCAGCAGGAGGATAAGATGGGCAGTGGATGGGATTATAAGCAACAGGTGGAGGTGCTCGGACATTAGATGAGTATTTCCAAGAGGCTGGTAAAGATGGAGTTGGGGATGAGGCTCGTGCCATGTTTGCCTGCACAGTCTCTGAATCTACCACGTACTTCTCCATTCGAGAGTGCCTTCTGGCAAATAACTGTGCTCCTTTTCCACTCATAGCTGGTGGCATCTCAAAGGGTGGCTTTGTTTCTCCAGCACTTGGTGTGACTGGTGTCTTGGGTGTGTGGTTTGGACTCGCTAGGGTTGCCTGAGGCCCTTTGAAAGGACCGGCTAGGTCGAGAGTACTTGGGGGGTGGACAGGAGAATGAGGATACTGTGGAGATTTGAGTGGTGCAGGATATGCTGCCTGAGGTGAGGCTGGTGCTGGGAAAGAAGGAGCCTTGTTAGAAGACACAGCTGGAGGTGACCAGACTGGTGACACTGGAGTACCAGCAGTAGGAGAGACCTTGAGTGAAGGCTTTGGAGCAACAGGGGGAGGGGCCTTTTGCTTAGACGCTTGAGTCTGCATGAAATTGCAAGCTTCTGCTCCCAAACTGAGGTAGTCTTCTTCAGGTCCGGACTCAAAACCAGCTCCAGTACCTTTTTTGCCCTCTGCATTGTGTACAAGGGACAACAGGGCAGGATTAGGACTTACTTTGGGTGCTTCCTTGAAAGTGAACATAGGTTTTGAAGTGCTTCTTCTCTTTGCCTCTTGCAGTATCCCAGTTCTTTTGGCTGGCACCGCAATCCTTTCATCTCTGGATGCTATGTGTTCTGCTGGCTCGGTGGGTGACCACACAGTTGGGGCAGCTCTGTTTGCCACAGGAGCTGAAACAGGTCTGTATAAAGCCTCAAGTGGTGGGCTAATAGAGCAGTAAGGAGGTGGTGCTGGTATATCTGAAAGAGGACTAGTGACATTTCTTACGGGTGAAAATGGTGCAGCTGCCCGGTTTTGAACTCCAGACGGGAAGGGTTTAGCTGTTTTATTCAAAGACGCTGCTTTTTGTCCTGCAGAGGACTGAAAAGAGAGGTTTGTGTCTGGTGCTAAGCCAAAGCCATTTTGTTGTACCATTTTGCTATGATTTTGGCTCACGTCTGTGTAGCTTTTGCTCACACAGGTCTGCTGTCTCGACATTTCTTCCTCTTTTGTTTGATAGACTGAAGAGCTTACTTTCTGGAAGTTCTCTGACATGGTGGCTTCCCTTTGTTCCTCTGTGTGCACCGTGCGTGCCTTCATCTCCTCTTGCTCAGCTGTAATCTGATCCATCCTCTGTCGCCTCTTGGCAAACATGAGTGCCCCTTTACCTGTGCTCTCTGGAAGCGTCTGCATCTCGTCTCCACTTTTTGTCTTCTTTTCAACCTCAAGTAAACCACTGTCCCAGTCAAATGTCACAATCTTACCGTCGTTGTCAATGTCAGAGAAGAAATCTTCATCTATTTCTGACTCACTTGTTGCAAGCAAACTCACTTCAAAAGTGTTTTCTTTGTCCCCCTCTTCACCTTCACCTTCTTCCCCCTCGTCTTCGTCACGTTCTAACTCCCCAGTACCGTAGCTAACTAAAGTATATTTCCTCGCCCTTTGACGACGCTTCTTGAACATCAACACCCCCTTGGAATTGGGATTGGGAGCTGCTGTCAGCAGCAATGCAATACTTTTACATTTAGATTTGGCTTCTTTGACCTGCTTCTCCGACAGACTCTCACTTCGCCGGAGCCCTGTGGAAAGAATTGAAGTGCACACTTAATTGCATGCAGCCCAGAAAAATACAAGGAAACTAATAACAAATAGTTCTGCATTTATCTCTACTGAAATTTACCCACTGTCCCCTTACCCCCTATTAAAACATCTATTTTCTTTTGCACAGAGAGGTCATCATAATTAAACTTTTCCCACAATATCAACCTTGTTGTAAATTCCATACCCAGCATTCCTTAGAGTCACACCCGTGCAAGTTCAAAGGCTACATCACTTTCTTTAGGACTTTCTTAGTTCAACAGGAACATTGCATGTGTCTTTACGTCTAGCGCTCTTGATTTTTATTCCCCTAAGTAATCTCAGCAGCAACAGGCAGATGATATTTTCTCATTTATTGAGTTTCTATGGTCTGGTATTTACCAACTGTTTGCTCACAATTCCTAGGCTTACGGTAGGCATTCCCAGCCAGGCAGGTCCATGACTGCTTAACACCCGAGACCAAATGAAACTGAGTGTATTCTGTCTGACGGTGGCAGCAGCTCCTGCCATTTTTGCGTTTAGTTTGCTCATATGCATTACAAAATGTGTATAGTTGATAAAAGTCAGTACGTTTCTATGTATTAGCTATTTAAAAGCAAGTATACATCCAAAAAGCCTTACACAGATACCATTAACATTAACTTTCAGCCCCTTGGAAGACATGGGAGTTTGGCCAGGGTACACAATGAAAGCATGTTTCAGTCTTTTAACAAGCAGTACTTACCAGAAACATAATCCAAAATCGTATAGGATCTAACAGCTCCAGAATATTTATTTTTAAAATGTGGCAAGAATGAATACACATTTAAGAACTGAATGGAGGAGGCTCAACTAACTTCTCAAGAGTATTCACTAGCATATATCAATAATACATGTTTCTTAAAGCATAAATTACTGGTTTTCATCATGTCATGTGGAACAGGAATAGATGCAGCTGTAAAGCGGATAGATGCGCTGCACATCAGCATGACTGCTTCCTTGTTATGTGACATGGAGCATGTGCCTCATGGGACAACACTAGTCAGGTGGTGTTCCCGTTTCTTTCCCTTCCTTATATTCTACCACCGCATCTCATGAATGACAGCCTCAATAGCTTCTCCCTTTAAAAAAGCTAGAATTTAAAGCTGTTCCTGCCTAAATCAATGGTCCCCTTCCACTTAATTTCAAAAGGAAAAAGTGTGCCTCTCAGATATGAAAATAGAACAGTAAATTATTTAGTATATTTTTCTAGTGTAAGTAAAGCAAACTCATTAAAGAAAGCAATGTGATGTATTTTCTATTAGTGATCCTTTTAGCCATGTCAGTAGGTGGAGTCGGATACTTCTCCTATTAAAGACAATTGGAGTTTTGCCATTATGGCAGATGACAGCATGACTGGACCAATGGTTCTCACAAGAACCCATAAAAGAGAAAAGAGCATAGTAACTGAACCAGCAATTTGTAATATTTTATGTTGAGAGGGCCAAATCACAAAATCCTTGGCTCAGTCCTTTGACAATCCAAATGCTCACAATAGTCATTTTCCAAAAGAACGGACTTTAGTGTTAGAGTGTCTCTGCAAACGGAAATGTTCTTTGCTTTCGAATAAGCTACTTGCATCAGCAGTGAGGGTTTTTCTAGGAAAGGGGTTCAGCAGGTACCTATACAGTTCTGTGAAAAGAAAAAATTGAAACTTTCCATTTTGTTAGCGTATTTTTTCTTAATTCATCTGAATAGTAACTTAATCGATAGTTTCAGAAGATGGCTGAAGTAACGTTACCTGCTCGGGTAAATATAATCTGATTACTATTTACAGAGAAAATTTCTGCTAAAGAGATCAAACACCTAGAATCAATGTTCTTCTCTAGTTTAGGCTTAAATGCTGCCTTATGAGTTCTTATTTTACAAAAAACATGCATAGTATTTCCTGCGCACAGATTATTGCCCTGTGCTTGGCAATTTGTTTGTTCTAATGTGTAGATTGTATTTTACAAATAATAATAATAATAATAATAATAGCAAACATTTTTCTAGATTAAATCGTTAGTTTCTAAGGATAATGATCTGCCAGTATATTAGAGGAAACTGAGATTGTCATAGTTGAGATGGGAAAAGGACAGAATCTACATCCTACTTGAAAGCAGAGTTTATCACGGAACACGTGGTTTGTTCTTTGTACTTTTGCCTTATGAGAGAGACACTGCAAGTAATTCCCTAAGAAAGACAGGCACAGTCCCACAGTTGGTTCTAAATTCGCAGCCAAAATGTAAAGCATGTGCACTTTTCTTTTATGCTTCATTTAATATGACAAAAATATGTGGATTGCATACAGACACTTAGGCATAAGTAACTGCTTAATCCACTTGCCAATAAGATACAAATGGTTATCATGCTAAAAATACGCTTACAGAGGAATTAGCAGTGGCTTAGCAGGCTAATTCCAACACTGCATATGAAATAGCTTGTTGCTACAGTATATCACTGCACACATTCAAGCACCTTTGACATACTGCTACTAAATCCCCAGACAGGATTCTTAACATTGTTGGGAAAGAGCAAGCAACCAATAGAAAGGTCCCCAATGAATAAAATAATAAATAAACAAACAAACAAACAAATAAATAGTACATATCTACACTCAATTAATATTGGATCCAGTTGCAAGTTTACTTTCATGTGAACTTCTTGGGCACGTTTTGAGGATGACCTCTGGGCATGGGAGTCAGAAGAAATAGCGTGTTCACTTTACAGTCTAGAGAAGAGTGACAAAACTGAAAGGATCATGTAACAGTTATACACATGCTAGTGTCTGTCAAAATCTCTTCTGCAGGCAACATCAAGCTTTTCTACTAGGCTTTTTTATTAACTTTTAAGAGCAGTGGCATGGCTTTGATTTTAGATGATTCAAATGGCAATGCAAAATTTTTCCTATAAAAGGAGAAATCCACAGGATTCACTTAGATGTGCGCAAGCAACTTGCTTTTTTGCTTAATATTCTACAGATTGCCTCTGAATATACATTCGAAGACCAGTGGAATTCAGCCCTTTTTGGAGATGTAAGTATTTTTAGTTGGACAAAGTCATGAGTTAATTTCAAAGTAGAAGTCTACTAAGCAAAGTTATTCAGCACAGTGAAGGCATGGGTATATTCTTGGCTCATTACCAGGAGCATTGTATTACCCTGAAAAAATACATAAAGCAAGAACAGAAACATTGTTTAAAATAAAAAGACGGAGGGAAAGTTAGAAAATTGCAGAAAAAACCTCTAAATATTTTTTTTCTAATGCAGTCTAAATTCTGAAATTATGGTTAAAGTTACAAAAGATACCCTCAGGCAGTGCAAATGAGTAGATGGGAGATACTTACTTGCGTGCCTCGCCCTGTGCTTGAGAGGTCTGTGATCCCTTTCAGAGTGCTGGTCGTCTTCTCCCTGCTCTGTGCCTTCTGATGAGATTGCAAAGGAGAGGAGGGAAGGAGGTGCTTCTGACTGCCCTCCTTCCACTTGAGAATCAACACACCCCCTTTCAGCTAGAGACCTGGGTGCTTCCTTCTCCCTGTCCGAACAGTCTAGGATCACTTCCACCCTGGGGAGCGATGGAGCCGCACCTTGGATCCTCTTGACCTCTTTGCCACTAGAAAACTGGACTACTTTGCTTGACCACTGGATGTTGCCCTCTTTCACACCCAGGGGAATTGCGATTACAGGGCTAGTCCCGTCTTGTTGTACACTGGGTCCTCTTCCTGAAGAGGTGCATTTTTCTGCCCCTGAGAGAGTCACAGCAGGAGCATTGATGCCCTTGTGCACTTCATTTGAGAGGGATAACTGCAGCTCGACCATAGTACCTGGCCTTCTTTCTTCTGTCTTCCCTCTGAAGGCTGCCTCATCTGTCACGAGCACTTTGGAGGTGCCTATCACTTTAGGAGTAATTCTGTGGCTTTGTGTGGTCTCTTGTTTCGTTTCAGAAAAGTGTGTGTTGCTTTCTTCTGCTCCGTGGTGAGTCTCACTGTATATCTCTGTGATGCATAAATCTCCATGGGGAATCTCTTTCGCTGTATTAATTTGCAGTGTAGTACTCTCCCTGTAGTCCTCATTTTTTATGTTATCGTGCTTTCCATTTTCTCTTTCAGCGCTCAAGGTTTCATTTATTCCATTGGAGGATCTGCACATACATAAACAAGTAATTCAAGAAATTAAGCTGCTGTAAGCACAGCAATTGTAAGTACAGTTACAAAAGCAATTTCTGGATAGTATTTTTTCCCCTATATTAATTGTGGTACCTGCTAGCAGGTCCATTTAAGTGGAAGAATTTTCACAGAATGTAGAGGTCTTTAATTGAAGCATCTTTGTGTCTTTCAAAATTCTGCAACTTAACAGTTCATTAAGAGGGAAATGACACTACTGTGGTAGAACTATGATCTTACTACCATCCTTCTGCAATGTTGAATTATCTCATTCCTAGCATCAGTATGCGTTCACAGGCACATTTCTGCTGTAGTGTTTCCAGACAAATGCTGCTGAGACTTCCAGGACAATACTTCTTCATATTTCACATGTGCATGGGAAAATTAACTTTGCATGACACCAGAAGAGTGGTTAATTTTTGCCTCTGTGGCCACTACTGCAACTGTTTTAGGCACCATCCTCATATATAGTTCCTGTCCCAGATAATCTACTCTCTAAGGAATAGATAGTACTGGATGAGGATCAGAGGTGGGGGAATAAATACTTAAAATACACATTTAAAGAATTCCTGGGAGGATCACCATCCTTATATATCATGGAATAATTAAAACATTCTGGGCCTATTCCAGTGATCCAGTGAAAAAGGGTAGCAAACCCGTACATTATTTCCTAGTTATTCAAAAATACATATTTCTAACTGGCAAATGTTACTTTGACTTCCTGAAGCCTTCTGTATACCTCAGTGTAGCTCCCTTTTTTAAACTATTTGTTCCCCTGGTCCAGTTAGGCTGTTTTATTGATGTTAGGACTCCTAGTGTACCCTCTACCTTCTTCTTTCAGTACTCTGGGCCATACTAAGTACTATTAATTCAAGAAGAAACCTTTTCTGTACAGCAGGACTGCAGCATGTTATTTAGGCTTTCTGTTGACTAGAAGGTAGCAAAGCACTTTTTCAAATGAGGGAAGCGGTAGGTACCCTCAATAAAGTATTAATATCAAGTATTGTGGAGATTTCTGAAATCAAAAGTGGGTCCCAGGTATTCTGAAACTTTGGAACCCCCTACAAAGAAAGGCTGGAGGAAGCAACAGAAGAAATAAATCTGTCAGTGCACTGAAGAAACTTCGATATCACTTGCTTTTCTAGCCATGCAGCATACTATTTGTAGCAGTCTGGGTCTCTCTCAAATAGCGCAAATCGTGTAACAGCCATTAAACCACATATGGAGCTACATAAAGGTCAGACAGATTTTAATTTAGGGAGCTCCTTGTGAGTGCTGCCGGATTCCATCGTATTATGCTCTTTGGATGATCAATCGTACTGCTCTTAAGTAGAGATAAATTACAGAAATCTGTAAACATTTCCTTCTAAGATATGAGACTAGGGGCTGGGACAGCTAAATGTTAGCCTTTATTGGTAGCTGAGTGATTGTGTGTATGTCTGAGAGAGAAGGATTTCCACCTTAAAAGGCCCTTGCTACTTATGGATATACTTCTACTCTATATAGACATAAATGCGTATCTGGGTGTCAAGAGGCAGAGTACTGGGTCTGATCTCTTCTTTGTCATTTAAGATTCTGTTTTGTCAAATTATTATTTTTGTTTCAGGTCTTTCCAGCTCACCACAGGAACAACACCCC
This sequence comes from Rissa tridactyla, assembly GCF_028500815.1. Classification (NCBI taxonomy): domain Eukaryota; kingdom Metazoa; phylum Chordata; class Aves; order Charadriiformes; family Laridae; genus Rissa; species Rissa tridactyla. Next base: position 80,063,686 of record NC_071470.1, on the reverse strand, counting down.
TGGTGTAATTCCAGGAAGGAAGCAGAACTCATGGAGTCAGCACGGCAGGGTTTGTCTCAGAGTCATGTTTTACTCCCTACATGGTGCATTTCATTTTGGTATGGGCTGAGCACACTCCCAACTCCCCCCTAGAAATTTTCTTTCTAGACTCAGCAGTAGCCCAAGAGTTGCTAACGCTGACGTGAAAAGGGCAGGCTGGCGTTTCTGTTTCTGTCCCCACTCTCGATGTTTCCTGGATACATCTGTTCAGCATTTGGCGGGAAGGTCAGTAAGATGCTCCCCCACATGGCATCTGGAGGGTGCCTGCCCTGCAGGGTGTCTCTTTCCTCTGATCTTGTAAACCAAAGATTTTGCTGGTAGTGCTGTTCAGTAACTGACTGTGGTTTACAGGGGATTGGGAAAACTTTTTGTAGACATCAAAGGCCAAGTGGCATTTTAAAAACTAATTTAAAAGCCTGTTTTTTCTCCCAGTAAGCTTAGTAAGAGCAAAATTAGGCCAACAATGAACATCGATGAAAACCTCATCATTGATGCAAGTACTTCAGGAACAGTCAGAAGCTTCGCAAGGAGAAATATTCTTCCCTGCCAGCTTGGATGTAAAGATCACCATTGGAACACCACTTTAATTAGACATTATTCTTTCCTCATAATTTCCACTGCTAACAAGTGGCTACTCAGGAAAAGAAGGATTTGCTTCTCATTGTTCTTGGAGAATGATAAGGCACTTCCTGAAAAGTCCTTCTGGTGATAGTGCTGAGAGGGCTACTACCCACAGAGGAGGAGGTGGCAGGGAAAGAGAAGTGTTTCGGTTAATTCCCCCATACCCTGGAAAATACTGGCAGCAGGGGCTGGGAGTTGGGGAAGATGAGCTGATGAGAAGAAATTCAAAGATTCTGACGGCGAATTCCTTTAGAACATTTTAGTCATTTTCACTGTTGAGCAACTGCAATTTTCTTAAAATTTCTAACAGACACAGTTTCATTCCATGAAACGCTGAATTACGTGGTCTAAGCACTGTTTAGTTCTGATTTTTGGGGCATGTCTTGCTGTTCACCATACATTCAGGCAGGGGCAATGGAGTGAATGAAAGATGTGCTGTCACCTTCAGCTAGAGCGTACTGTGGCCTTCAGACCAACTGAAACATCAGTTATAGAGCAGCAACAGGTAGGAGTCAAAGCATAGGGAGCTATTTCTTTGGCTGCAAAGAAGACAGCTGGTCAGCCACAAATATAGTTTTCACAAGTTCCAGTAATTTCAATTCATGTTATGAATTGAAAACATAAGAACGCAGATGTCACATGAGGAGCATTCACGTGGTACGCTGCTGAACCAGAAACAAGAGCTATGCACTATGGAGAAGGTAAGCTGTAATCCTCAGCTATTGCTCTTCCCCCGATCTCATCACATTGATCCATTACTCACCCCAAGACAACAAGCACAGCCAGGCCATGCAAAATGTCTGTTATAAATGAAATTAATACTCCTTGAGAGCATCTTGCTTTGAAGGCAGATTGTAACTTTGAACTACTAGACGCTTGAGGAACAGTTCCTTCGCGCAGGTTGCAGAAACCACAGAGGAATTTCACATGCTGTTTAGACATCCCCGTAACCAGAGACAAGTGACTTTTTTGCACCAGAATCCTTTCAGAGTGACAAAGCCTTTCAGAGCCTGTCCAGTGACACTGCTCTGTTAGCTGTTCTGATGAATCCTGGCCCCTTCTGTCCTCCTGCTCCTGCCTGTGGGAGAGCAGACACAGGGAACTGCAGTAGCTCAGGGGGGAGCCATCATTCCTTACAAGGAGAGTGCTCAGGCCTTTTCTTCCTCGGCTTACCCACACTGAAGGCAATTCAGAGTTCATCTTGTCTGAATTCACAAAGTCTGGGGAGAATGTGCTTACTGTAGGTCGTTTTGAACCCAAGATTGTATACGTTACACTGATGACAACTGCAGAACAGTCATTAGAATAGACCGATGTGCAGTGAGCAGTAATACTGGCTTGCTTGCAAATTTACATGAAGATTGTCTGCTCTAAGAAGCTCAAAGTATCTTCAAAGAAAACTGAAATTCACTATCGCTGTTTTATAAATGGAGAAGCTGAGACCCAGAGAGCTGTGACTTGCCCCACCTCATCTAGTGAAGTGTTAACAGATACAGAAATAGAATTCATGTTTTCCAGACCCTCTCCCCCTCCTGACTACTAACACATTTTACCACCCAAGAAGACCGTTTGCCATGTCATCGTCAAGGCGTATCTGTGTAACACGCTATCTCCATCTATACAGCCTTTGCTTTTTGTACACCTCACTTCCCTATCTGTGGGGAATAACGGCACTTCACTACTTCAAAGGGGTGGAAAGAATAACTTAAGACTCTGCAGTATGCAGATATGGACACCTTGTAAGTATTAAGAATACTTAATGAGAAATAAAGTCCTTGCATTTGGAGACTGTACTCTTAATTCTGTGCCTGAACTCCACTGTTTGAATAATATACATTAATTCCTTCAGATCAATACTCTGTCTTCCCTCCCTTTTCCATAGACAAGCAGAGTTACAGACATAAGTAAGAGGACTATCAGAAGCTCACAGTGTACGTCTGCAAAATGAGTGCATACAAAACCAGCATTTTCCACGTGGTTCACTGAACAGAATTGCGCCAAAGCATTCTGAGCATTCCTGTACCTCTTGACGAGCATCTGCAGGACGTCAGTCAGGCTTTCCATCAGAACGATAACTTCAGCATAGGTTAAGTCTCCACAAGGCTTGCCATTGATAGACACCACCTCATCTCCCTCACACAGTCCAGCCTTAGCTGCTTTGCTCTTGCTGCGAACCTACAAGGAGCCAAAAACAAATTCCAAATTGCACAATTAGCGTTCATTTGAGAACAGCAGCAGCCATGTCTTCAACTTACTTTTGTCTGTGCAAAAGAAAAAGGATCAGTATTACTAATCGTAAATCTCTAGTAACACAAAGTAATAACTTGTCCCAGTTGAGGTTAATGCTGTTCTGGCCAGTATTAACAAATACAAAAACTTCTGCTTCACCGAGCTTGTGAGCTAGATGTCAAACAGGCTGGAATTTGGTTTTAAAAACGAGGGAGACGTAGAAGTTTGGGACAACAATCAACTGATCAGAGTTTAGTAGAAATGCAAAAAATCTTATTAGTTTCTCCCAAAATGAAAGACTATTAGAGCTGAAATCTATGCCAAGATTTTAAACGAAGAGTGTATATAACTTCAGGTTCCTCTCGGCAGAAGGTTGATACCTACATGCTGTTAGAGCTGTAGGTCTACAGACTGCAGGTATATTGGACACTTTTCCTTTCAGGCCAAGCTGTTGGTTTAGTTGCCAGACTATAAACATCTGAATCACTGGAGATCCTAGATCCATGTGTAGCATCTAAGTGCCCTGATTTATTAAATTTAAGACACGCCTGGTACAGTTTAACCTTCCCCGTTAAGTACTCATTCAAGAATCTTCTGCAGCTTGGTTTTTGGTGTTTCAGTTCTTTTTCCACTGGCAGCATGTTATAACTTATCATAGTCTTTGTATAACAAAACCTAGACAGCTTTAACACCACTCAAGGTATGCCATACAGTGGACTGCTATTTTTAAAGTACATATTTGGCAAACAGTGTGTTATATTAACCAGGATGCTTGCAGGAGTCTATTTTAGAATGACACATACTCATAAAAGGGCTGTCCTTGGGTTCTTTGCTCTCAGTCTTCTACCTGTTGCTGTGGGTGCTTTGGCCTTATAAGATATGCAGTTGGTGGTTGCTATGTTATCCTTATTAGTTCTCGTAGCATTTCCTTGAAAATTTTTAAAGAAGTAGTATAGTTCTACCACACTCTCAGCAGCAGAGTCAGTCCCCACTGACTCTCGGAAAGTTACTCCTGATGTACACCAGATTTGAGGGTGCAGCTGTCCCACAGAGCCACGGAATCATCCCCGATATGCTATCAGGCCACTGGTTTGGTACCTAAGCCACATTTCTGGAGGCAATCTTGAAATGTTTCTTGGAGTCAGGATGATTCACGGAGTAAAGAGTGAGACTGCACGTTTTTCTGTGGCAGGGCCATATATCTTTGTTGTTTCAATGTATACATACCCCTATGTCATATTATGGCTTTTAGGGCAGTGAAGAAACAGAAGCCTGGTGCATACAGAAGCCAGTTTCTACCTTGCAGAGTTAACATTTACAAATATGGAGTGGTATGCTGCTCTGTTTATCTCGCCTTAGGCAAGAGCATAAACATCCTTGTACTTTGGGAAGAAATGACAGTTTAAACAGTGTTAAAGAATGTTTCGCTTCATATATGCGCTAGGATTTGGGTTGAGGTTTTGTTATTGTATTTTTAAATAGGAGGGTATGCTATTAAAATTTTACAAGACATCTTAGGCCTGAATGTAAATATTTAATGTGGATGCTAGGAAGAGATCAGAGTGACTCTTTTTTCAAAAAAAAACAAAAACAGCAATTATAGCAACGTGTGAACTCGGAAATAGCATAACGTGATACCTTGATTGTGAGACGAAAACTTGTTTTTCTTTCTTTATTAAGTGAGAATTTTGAGTCAGTTCTGTCATAGATTACCATTACAGCTGTCTCAGGAGAGCAACTGTTACCCATTCCATAATTTCAGTGATTTCTGTCAAAAAGCAAAAGTCCATTTTGCTGCCTTGTGAACTGTCGAAAGATCACAACTGTGAGATATTTGGACCTTCGTACAAAAACTCAGCCCCAGAAATTACTGTAAGTCGCTATAGCTCACCCTCCGGTAGAATTTCAGTTCATACAGCACATCAGAGCAAATTTCCTCTCAGTATTATATATCCAGGTTTATCCACATGAATCAAACCTTTAGCATGATTTTGCTATTGCAGGATCACACTGCACATGCTGTACGTATTAATGGTTCTCCTGACTGTATGCGGGCCTTTTTCCCAGCCTCCCCCAGAGGAACCTGTGCCTCCCAAATTTGAACAATGTCTATATAAAATCACCTCAGTATTATCCTTCTTTTTGTGTGTCTTTCTGTTGGGGGAATAAAAGGAAGGAGAGAGCACGGACCAAAAATGAGCAAGGGCAGGTTGTCGAGTAAATTATAGCAGGTTGCTGCTAGGGTAGAAGTAGACCGTCATAATTTGTGTTATTTTAGCCGCAGGATATCACCGGGTCACTCAGCAGTATGTAGACTGCCTTGCCAGGCAAGCTGTAATTGTTTCTGGGTTTGTTTATTTGTCCTCACTGGAAACACAGAAAAATGAACAAATCCTTTACTCATGTAAACCAAAACTTTTCAGATTTCTGGGAAAAAAAATCAAGAAGATTTGTGGAAAGCAGGATTTTCCTCGTAAAATATGTGTTTAGTGGACAGTTTTCTCTCAAAGGAAGTTCTGGCTGAAAGCCTTTGACAAGCCCACTGGGAAACAAAAGCTGCCTTTGTTAGCAGAAATACAACTTGGTCACACAAGGGACAGTAAGAAACCTTTATCCAGTTCTTGGGAACTTACGGGCAAGGCATATTTGGTTGTAAAGCAGAAGAGATTCTTCAGAAACTAGTGATTGCTCTTGCCGTATAGCGCAGCCCAGGCCTCCTTGGTGACTCGTTTCTCCTATCTGCTTTGGCCTGGAGTGTTCTTTAGAAAGAAAAAAGTGTTTTTTCCCGTAAAATTTGTGAATGGGATCTCATCACTAGAAAAACATGTTTGTAAAGATTTCCTTAGTTTTTCAATGCTTGCAATACCTGTGTAACGCCGCGAAGCTGCGACTGTACTGTTCGTGCTGAACCTGTCAAGACATCTGTTTAAGACACCCTCTGCTCCTGGGGCATATTGAAGTGTTTTAGCCCATTTTGCCCTGGTGCTGCCTGTATCGCTGCCTGTTTTCTGATCCCCCTCAGTCAGGACTCTTCCTTTTTATTCTCCAAGTTGTATATCATGCACTCAATTAGAATGCTTCAGTTTTCTTTCAGCCACAAAATTTCCAATGAAATGGCAACGGAAATATTTACTCTGAATTCCAAAAGTTTTAAGGAAATCATTGTACAAGGTGTACTGGCATTGCAGCAGTACTGACTAGTCAATGCAGTGCATGCTCTGCCCATAAGGAGTTTTAGATTTCTCAGTTCTTAACAGTATTAAAGTGTTGTATATAAATAGTTTTACATAAAGACTTCAGGTTATTCTGAGCCATTTGTTATAATAGTCTCTAATTTCAGTTGTTTAGATCGCTGTTGCTAGAGGGTGTGAAGAACAGTGCTGCATTACTTGGACAATTTACCTGAAGTATGTAATTTCTTTTTGTTCCCAGATTGCTCCTGTGTGCAGAATTTCCCACTGTCAGGAGTGCCCCTTGCTGCTTAAAATGTCAAGTGCTGAGCAATTCCTCGTCTCTACGGAGATGTTAATCTTAGGGGAAACTTCCTTGGTGAAGAACTTAGCCTGGATGCTGGCTGTTATCTGAGCACCACGGAGAAGTCGGGAGCCCTGTAAGCAGTGGAGCATGAGCCCGCACAAGCAGCAGCAGCAGCGCTGCTCCCTGGGACAGAAGGCTAGAGGGGCTGGTGAAGGGCTCCTCACCCCCTTACCTGGCACCTACTCACAAGCAGCTGCTGCAACCAGGGGCTGGGGGCCGTCCCGAGGCTCTCCAGGAGGGTCTGCAAAGACTTGGGCTGGAAACTGCGAGTGAGTAAGGTCTGGGTTCTGTGATGCACAAGTTGCGAGATCACATCCCAAAGGCACAGGCATGTGGGGGGAAAAGCGTGGGATAGTAACTCACTGTGGGTTGGTGGTAGCTGTGGGATGCTGCTGGGGCTGGGGTAGTCATGGGTGCCTGCAGCACATGGCAATTTCAGTAGCTTCTTAACCATTGGAAGATGGAATAAATTGAGGGATACACAGTGGCTGTGCTCGTACCCGTGTGGGGCAAAGGAGGGGTTTTGTAGAGAAAGCTAATGCTGGGTGCCCAGCCTTCGTGCTGTGTATGCTGTAGTGGTTTTACTTTAGACTTGCTCTGGTCTCGTTCTGTCAGCTGTGGACTCCTTGCCAGGTAGCAAGTATTAGATCTGCTTCCTGGATTTAATCTGAAAGCAGTTTAGTTTGTACAACATATGGTAAATCAGGATAATAGGGAAACTTGCTTCAAAAATGTAATCCCGATGAAGCTAAAAAGCTGAAGTAGATGCACCTGTTACTTGTTGTGGCTGCAAGTGGATGCACAGACAGCAACTGGGGCTCAGCTTACCACCTCATGATCTTGGTTGTGTGTCTGAGCCCTATAATAAGCAGATCAGAGAGTTGAGGTATGTTGAACCTGATAACAAGGTCAATGAGTTGGAATTTAAAGCCAGGCAAATGGACTTGAGGACGCTCTGCAGTCCTGGTCCTCCAATTGTGCAACTAAGAAATTGTTAGGATGTTTCATAGTCTTGCTTTACCAGGGACTTTTTGGAAGGATGATGTATATCTTATTCTGGTGTGCTGCCAGGAGTACACGCCTGTATCTGGGACATGCGTCTCAGTGAAGTACTTCAGATGTAGCCTGGCTGAGCAACCAGTCTGAGAAAATGAGAACCTGAGCATAAGCACAATCCATTTAGCCTAAACCTCTATGTATTAAACTAAGACTTCTGATGCTTTAAAATATACATATATTTGCACAGCAATATTCTCAATTCAAAGCAAGCTTTCCAAACCATGAGGTATTCTCCGAACTATTTACTGATCCTTTTTCAGTTTGCCAGCAGCTTTTAGGCAACAAAACAGAAAATATTGCCACTGGATGTAGTGGAAATGCACTTTCCTGCTATTTAAGGTCCCTTGCTTATACAGAGAGAGTTGTTTCTTTCATTGAGGGGCCACCTCTGGAAGAGGCTACTGAGTTGAGTTGAATATCCTACTTGATTCCTGACTCCTCCTCTGAAGTGTTGTATGGCCCTCAAGGCCTGAAGCTGGTCTCAGTGAACCTTGTTTACACAAGTAAGCCCTCAGTGTTAGTCTTGAGTCTTTGATGGCTGGCCTTGTGTTTTGTTATGATGAAACATGTTGCCCAAAATAACACGGCTTACCAGGCAAACGGGACTTCTGCAGACCGGTTGTCTGCCTTCGTTATTGTTTACTACTTTAGTTATGTCAGCTGCAAACTTTACCAGCAGTGACTTTGTGTTTTCATTCAGACCGATGATTAAACATCAATAACAAAGGGTGAAGGGTGCTTAGCAAGGATATGTCCTTTGACTACTGTTATGTCCCTGTAGAATAATGATTTACAGTTTAAGGTTACTTTCTCAGACCCGACAACCAGCCAGCTTTTAAAGCAGTATTTTTTACTGCAATAGCAAACTGTGCCCTTAGATAATCTTGCGGTGACCTGTTTTCTCTTTAGGTAAAAATAATAAGTCTAGGCCTTCCAATTATACAGAAATTGTGTAATAAATTTTTATTCTAGAAGCAGCGTCTATTTACCTGCCACATTACATGACTCTTCTGCATGTAACATTAAGATTTTAGTATCTCTCTTCAGCGATTGTCTACCAGGTAACTGAGTAACCATTAGCGGTTTTTCAGTATCAGGAGGTTTCTAAAGGCTTTTTTTTTTTTTTTTCCTCTCCCCAGGTTATAGCATGTGGTCCTTACACCAGCTTGAGGCGTGAATATGCAACTAGATGGTAAGCACCGTTAAAACCTCTCACTTGGTGTCAGTACACTGCTTCACGCTTGTGAGCCCAAGTATCAGCTTTGTCTACTTGTGTTGAGAACTGCTTCTGGATACAGAAGTATCTTGTGAATGGAGTGAGTGTTTTAAGGGGGTTTTAGTCTTTCAGAAATAGTGATTCTTTTATTGTTATTACCTATAATTATTACCTATAATAGGTAACAGTATGTGAGAAAGGGGGAGTGGGGCTAGGAGTGTGGAGACACTGCCTCTTCTTTCTTGTTTCATAATAGCATTAAAGCAACGAGTGTTTGATGTACTCTTTTCATAAGTAATATTTTCCCTAAAAGAAACAACTTACAATTCTAATATTTGACACCCTGAATACAGATCTGATGTTTCTGAATCTAAAACGTTTGGGATGCAGTCAGACATTTTCACTTTAACAGAAGGTAAAATTAAAGTTAAAAATCAAAGTTAAATGGATTATATACCAGAAATAACAAGGAAGTCAACTGATGAATATGACTTAGTCTTGGCTGTAAAAGAGGTGGTGATTCAAAGTGATTCAAAACACAGTGGCAGTGATGAAATGATCCAAAATCTAAGCAATTAAACAAAGTTGTGTTCTGCTTGCTGACAAAGTGGCAAATAGTACTACATGTGGAAGTACACAAAGTGTATGTGGAACTCAGCTTTGTCACTTTGCTAAGTACAACATAGTGTTGCCACAATTAAAGGCCTGCCTTTGTTGCTGCACTAAATTTAGATAGCTAATACATTTCTTTTAAATATGTTTAAGGCCAGTATAAGTAAGCTAACGTGATCAATAGTTAGTTTAATTATGTCAGCCATTAGCTCATACTTTTCCAGAAGTTACTTTTCTCATTAATTGATTAGCTAGGTGTTAGTCATAAAGTTCGGGATCAGGCATCAGTGTTTCCTGTAGGCGGCATTAAAAGAAAACCAAACAAAAAAAGGCACTTCATCTTTTCTATTATAAACCCTACAGCAAAGGCAGTGGCCAGTAAATGTATTTAAATATATTTAAAAGTTACCTGTCACTCTAGTAAAATTAACAATGTGCAGTGCTTTATTATAGGCAGGAAGCAGAAGCATTGAGTGGCACAATTGTATAATACAAGAGTATTAGTGGTTTTAGTTGTATGAAATTAGGGAATTCAAAATTAAGTTACAAATGAACTGAATTCAGGCACAGATTGTAAACTGGGGCTCTAGGGCTTTTTTTACAATGTTTATGCACGCAGGAGTCCTTCAGACAAAAAAAGCAACCTTCAGTTAGGAAGCTTTTTGGGTTTTAGATATAAACGTCTGTACAGTAAGTTAAATCTACCTCATAATGTGTTTGGGTTTTTTAGGGATGTCTGTAGATACTTTAAGTAACTCAGAGACTTCAGGCTGATAAACGCTGGTATTGCTAAGTCAGAATCCCGGGTCTCAGCTCACAATTTAGTGCAAACCAGCATTTGCCAGTGCTTCTCAGTCCAGAGCACCAGCCCTTCCACCAAAGATGTTCTGAATCTTCCCAGGCAGGTGGTGGGACATGTGTGAGGTAATGGTAATCCATGGTCACGTAATCAAGAGAGGTGACACAGCGACAATCTCACATGCCTTCTTTTTGGTTGTGTTTTTTTTAAACTCGGGTTTACAATATTCTCATTGTTTACAAGGGTTAGGGTGCACAATAAGAACACCCAAATGTATTTCCATCTTAACGCTTTCTTCCGCATCCCCAGGCTTTGCCATCACAAGTTATAGTATGGGCTGTATAAACACAAGTCTTAAGAAAAAAGTGACCTGTTTCTTCTTTGCATATAGATATTAATACCCATCCAAAAATTCAGATATGAATTCTCTGTTCTCTGACTATGTAGCCATCTATTAAAAAATATAATCAGTGACACAAGCCTTTTTTGACCTTTCCAATCCATAAGGATCTAGTCTTTGCCTTCCATCTCTAAATCTGACGCTATTTAAAATTATACTTGTAGTTTTAAATGTCTGTGTTTTGTCAGCTGTGTCTGTAAAGAAACTGTCAGTTTCCAGCTTTAAATCAACACCTCTGGAAACAAAGATACGGCCTGTCAATCAGCCTGTAGATCCTGTTTCGTACAAGGAATCAAGGCCTTTGCTGGAATAACTCTATTTAAGATGCTTTGACCTGCATCATGGTTTGGAAGCTAAGTCATGACTGCAACTTGTAGGCTGTATGCTTAAAATAGTAGGGGAATCCGAAGAAAAAAGGCAAAAAAACCTAAACTCCAAACCTACTAAACCCATAATAAAGTTAGACCACTTATTTTACTGGTTGATAAATCTAGGCTTGAAGTTAGCATATTCTTGTGGATTATTTATGTCTATATACACATGCCGTTCAGGTCTTGAGCTCACTCTGGGTTTTCAAGCGCATGGAATTAGTAGCCATACAACAGTTTATCATGCCTGGAATCTGTCTGTACAAGAGAGAGCTTTCTGTTACATGCAGCTCCTATGCTAACTCCAGAATTGGTGGCTTCAGCAAGAAAGCAAAAGTCTTCACAGCTATTACCTTGCCAGCTCTTCCACATACTTTGAGAAAAGTTTCCAACACTTCAGCTAAATTTGTCTAAAATTCATCTCTTTAATACTGTGTTTGTGAGGGTCATTGGTGACACACAGATATTGGAGATCATGACATACTTCAGACAAACAGCTGGGAAGAACCTAAGGTCAGAAAGTGTTTCATTTCCCTGGTCCACATATCAGGGTAACAAAACGGGACAAGCTGCAGCTGGTTGTCAGACCTGAGGAAAACTAAATGACCTTTGCATTCTCAGTTTCCTCTTTGAATATGTATATAAAGAGTAAGTAGTTGCCAGTAGATAGAAAGGTAGAGATGTGCAGACAGGAAAGAGCGATCAGATCTTCAGAAAAGGAATTTGAGCCATTCACAGATTTAACTGAGTAATGGTAGCATAATGTAGGAGTTCCTTGAACCATATAATTAGGAAATGTTCCTGCCTAGAACTCCAGTCTGGGCTTCGTGTCCACATAAATTCATTGGAAATACCAGGTTCAGGACTAACCTGAAGACCCAGCATTTTTGGCAGGCCAGAGCTCAAGCTTAGGCATTAAATTTTAAGGAAGCTCAAAATCCATGACAGCTGTATATATTTTACTCTTATAAATTCTAGTCGGTTTTCATTAGCCATGCCTAAATTTGAGTATGAATCTGCTTCATGATGTGGTTCAAGCTATTTGCATCTGTGCTGCCTGGAGATGAGTTAGCATCAAGCTGACACAAGTTCCCATCCTCTCGATACTGAATGTCTCCACCAGAAAAGCTAGTTTCCTTCAGACTCAGTCACATTAAAAGCCACAATATAAAACCTTCAGACAGGGCAGGTTCATCAGAGCATGAGATCCAGCCCCTCTGTAGCTCCTCTGAATGCATAGGCATTCAGTAAGGAGCCTTGCCCCTAAAGCCTGTTAGATGCTAAAGCTGGAGTGCTGTGACTTTCGCTGGTATAAATATAGATAATTAAAGTATAGTTTTCTGTGTTTTACCCTTAAAGTCTTTATGTCCCATTCTTTGGGGAGTGTGTGTCAAATTTGCTCAGTAGGATTAGTGAGACCATCCGAATGACTGTTAATTAGGTGGGTTAAACAAATATGCTTCTAAGCTATCTCCTGAATGCTTTTCATGAGAGGAAGCTTTGAATAATGAAGTATCTTTGGCTTGCAAAGTAAGAACAGAAATATTTCCTGTCGCCTCTTTGAGGTGACTTCTTCCCAGTAGCAGGATAATGGTATTGGGAATTTGGCAGTTCAGCGCACACTTTTCTGCTTCTGGTCTTCAGGGAAGGCTCCTAGACACATCCACTGTTGTAGAGATGGCTTTCATGTCTGCCTGTAAAGCTAATTATATTTCCAAATGGGTTGCACTCTACATGTGAAATCACACTTCTTGAGCGCACTGGTTCAGTTTGGTAACTCTTGTCTCCTCCTTCCCATAATGTTCTTTTCATAGTATATTCAACAAATGCAGTTTGGTACCACTTCTTGTACATACAGTTGTGGGAGGGTTAAAGAACATGTTTGACCATTTATATATTGACGGAGCTCTTGTGCCATTTGGAACCGGAGAGCAGACTGAGCTCAGTGAAAAGAAAAGCCTGCTCAAATTCCCAAAAGCTTTGCCTAATGGACTGGTGTATCATCTTGCTCGTGGTTGCCTTTCTCTGGCAGAAATCCAAAGTTAGCAGCTGAAGAAGGGATGAGATAATGACCTCTGAAATATTGATCTGGTATGCTGCAACGCAGCAGATTTCCCAATAGCAAGCTTGGGTACAGCACTTAAAGTTTGTTATTCATTTTGCCCAACACATCTAGCATATAGCCTGGCTACGGATTATTCTTTTTGGGGTGTACTACTGCACACTTGTAGTTGATGTGCCGAAACTAAAACGTTGTGCTGATTTTCTTTTTCACTAGTGCTGCTGGTGAATCGGTGAACATGTGACAAGGAGAGGAATGATGCCGTTGCCTCCCAATAGTGTGGCTGTGCATTGACAGCTCTATTTCCATTCCCCTTTTCTCCTTGTCCTGCTTGAATAGTGACCGGCTATGTGCTTCCTGGCTTATTTTTAAATCCTAAGCAACTCTGATCTCTCTGTGAACCTTGTAGCTGCGTTTTCATTTCTTCTTTCCCACCACCCCCTGTGGTAATTACCTGAGGTAATTGAATTGCCAATGCTTCTTTGGGATCGAGAAAACAATTCATCTTTACTGAGTGCTTTAGTATATAGATAGCATCACAAGTCTTTTAGCTACAGTATAGCTTATAGCCTGAAGAAAAGAATTTCCGTGATGATAAGCTTAAGGGAGAATAATATAGCCTAATACAGAGAAGAAATACAAATGTCTAGAGTAGCTGCTACCGAACAGTTCAAGGCAACGTTGGAAGTACTACAGTAGACAGTCCTTGTGGTAATCACATCCACTGCCTAATCTTGGGCTGAACTCTTGTCACTGATACAGCAGTGGAACTGCTGTATGCTTGCACAGCGTCTTCCCAGGAGAAAAACTGGCACATTTCTTACACCAAAACTGCAGTCAAAGGACAGGTAAATGAAAGGTGAAAAGCAAAAACTGCCATCTGAAAGTACTTATGTTCTGATGGTGCTAAGATAATAATAGGGTATGTGTACTCCGTTACAAAGAGAACAGCATTTTTAGCCTAGACTTGCGGCTGATGGTAGAAAGCAGCAAAGGTATGTGAGAAGTAACTAAAAATTTAAGCACTTTCAGACTTGCAATTCAATTTCTTGGGAAAAAAAAACCCAACAAAACAAAACAAACCCCTGGATTCTTTCTCTCCCCATAAATGAGAAGGAAGGGGGAAAAAGTGGCCATATGCTTCCTCTTTGTTTAACTGTGAGATACATGAGCCATGGTATATTTTAGTCCGTTCTGTTGAGTTTGTATCACATCATGCAGCGCTGTAAAGCAAAGATGTATGGGCTAGGTGCAGAACTAGAAAGTGGGATAACTGTATGAGGAAGATACTGAGCAGATATGCCTGAACCATGCCAGGAACTGCCATCCTCTAGGAAGAGAAGTTGCAGGTCTTTGGAGGCAAATGGAGGCAAAAAGAGAAGAGGCACACAAACAGAGGGGGGGTGCTGGAGTCAGGAGACTGTCTTTAGCTCTAAAATACATTCATATGGCTTTAACTGTAAACAAGAACAAACTGAGTACGTACTGTTAAGTGGTTTAGGAATGAGCTGTTTTCAATTTCTCAGGCAAAATCTGTGTTGCTGTAGCAAGTCCTTGGAAAAAGCATGTTACATCAACATGATTACAGGTTTCCCTGACAGAGTTGGGAGAGAACTCGAATACACAATCTTCCATAATCATTAATTGCATATTCCTGATTCTCTGAGTCACCATACTGACTCTTCCATTAATAGAGTCAGAGCTGATATCAGAACATATAATTCGTTGTGTTTATCCTTTTAAAATATTGATACAACACTTGATTTTTCTAGGCCTCTGACACAGAGCGCCATGTTCTGGCCTAAATAAAATCAACATTAGCTATCCAGAGGCCTGTTGAGACTTCTTTCCAAACTTCCAGATGTAACTTAAAGAGCAAAATCTCTTACTGCTTTTGCGGCATGCTGATGTGTGAAATGTGCTGATGTGGACGCAGTTACAGGTGACAGTGTGGAACTGAGGTTCCAGACTCAGACCAGCATTAGAAGAACAGCCCAAACTTGGGCATTTCTGTTGTGGTGACTAAGGATCAGGTGGCAAATAAGCACCATTCTGGGAGAGGGTTATGCTGGCAGAGCCCTGGGGCCTCGTGTGGGGTTAGTAAGCATGCTTGCTGTTTGCTGCGAGAGCAGCGTTCACGCTGAGCAAGCTTGCATTCAGCTATCATTAAATGGCTTCCAAACTGAATAGGTGCTTCCTTGCTTTGCCTGGACTGCCCTGGGCTTCTGTGAAGTTTGGAGTTGTCCTGAGGTTTGTCTCAGGAGGACTGAGGCGGGCTTATGAGTTTCAGCTGCAGCTAGTTTCCCCTACCTCCGATCTGTAAAATAAACTACATAATCTAGGATTAACTACCTTCTGAGAAGAGGTTTATGAATGAGATTTGAGGCAGATTTGCAAGTCCCAGCTATGACTGATTACAGAGCATGCAGAGCCATTAGGCTGAGTCTGGTAATTCGCAGTTTTCTGCTAGGACAGCTTTTGGCTGCCCTTTAGCACAGGCCTGAGCAATAGTAGAGGGTACATCGTCCCAGGAACATCACTGGGAGCTTCAGACCACTTTTGGCACCTTCCTTGCTGTGGGCCAAAGGTGGCAAGGAAGAAAAGAGAGTCTATTTGAATAAGAGAAAAGACTGTATTACCAGCTGCAAAGTTACCCAGCGCTGCAATAAGAGCAGTGCTGAGATGTGAAAATCTTTTGGTTTCGGTGGGAGAATGGTGAGTTTGGAGCGAAAGAGTTTTCTGGAGGTCTCTGTACTTTTCCTCAATTTAGCCCAAAGCATGTTAGTGGAATCTGGTGGTTTGTGCTGTTACCTGCCTTTCAGACTAAGCAATGTTTGCAGGGGGACACAGAGGGTGTGTGGGCTTTTTGGGGTGGTGGTGGGGATGACTGGCTTCTTAATTAGTGAGATACAGGCCATAAATCCATCCTACTAGCAGGCAAATGAGCCACTCAGCTACTAGTGTGCACTTTGTCAAACCCACTCATTCCTAGCTTCATATCCTGTATCAATTACTCTGTCCTGTGTGGCTCCCCGGTCTCATTTTCACTCCACTGGTCATCTGCCCAAATTCTCTTGAAGTGGGGGGACAGGGAACAGGCAGGGAGGGACGGAGGGTTCTCGTTACAGATCTGGATATGAGATGACACATTTAATCCTTAGAGCAAAACTACTCCAGTGACAGTTAAAATGAAATCGTTATTCAGTCTCCTCAGTCCGTTCCCAGAAATGGTATTGTTTATGACAATCCCTTAACGTTATGTCATGAGTTTGCAAATATACAAGCATGGCATATGATCATCCTCCCAAAAGGAATAGCGAAGGCAGCAAGAAGAAGCAAATGCCGTCTTGCAGGTTTCTGTTTCAGCGAGGGCTGTAGCTATCACTGTCAATGATGTCAAGGTTATACTGAAATGTGTGCCCAGGGATGTATTTCTTGCTACTTGCCTCACTGCCGAGGCAGCGGTTCAGTCAACACCAGAAGGATCATGAAGAGGTAACTAGAAGCTTTGCCTCACTTCCAATAGAGAAAGCGGTGGCACTGTGTTTATTATGAGAGCTTTCTGTGCGTACAATGCTCAGCACGGTTGGGCCAGATCTCAAATTATGGGGTAAGGGGGCGTTTGGGACTGCATTAGCACAAACGAATCGGATCGTTCAAAGAAGCCAACTAACACGAGCATCTGGTAAATGCAGCACCTAGAAAATATACATCAAACAGTTATTGTATTGTGAACAAATAAAGCGGCCAATGCTGAATCGTCAAAGGAAAGCACAAAGCTCCAAGTCATTGGAGAAGTATGGATCAGAGAGTGGCCCAGGCTCAGCTGAGCGTTCAATACAGGAGCTAAGTTCCAGCTCCCGTTACTTGCAGTCATCTTTAGCTGGACTGCCCATCTAAATAAAACTTACAGTTATGGTAATAGTCCTCTGTGAAAGATGGATTTCACATTAAACTCCACCATGTTGTTCTCTCTTGAGCTATTTTTATTTCTTTCACCTCTCAAAATAATTCAGCTAGACTGAAGCTTCTCTACTTCCCTGGAAAGTTCTCTACTGGCCAAATTTCAGAACTGCCTATTTCACTGTCACCCAAATTTCACTATTCCCTGACATTTCTCTACTTGCCCAATTCCTCATATCTTAGTTTATGGACAAATTTATATTGGCTAATGGCTTTAGCTATGACAGAGTTTCAGACAAATTTCCCAGGAGTCGCTATTTAAACGAACAAACAAACAAAAAGTATGCAAACTCAGTTATCAGTCTTCTAATTTACTTTGCATCCCTCACACTTGGCGTGTGATGTTTTGAAACAACTTTTTAAAACTGAGGGCAATACCAGCCCAGCCCATCTTGGAGCTTGGAAAGGAAAGCTCTGCCGAACTGGGTGAATGTTTGGTGAATGCCAGTACAATGGTTCATGTAGAGGCCTTCCAGTGTCACCTGGCTGCTGTCCTGGATGGCTCCTTTTTTGTGACTCATGAGGGAATTTGGCTGTTCAGAAGCCTCACCTCTTCCTGGTGGCTCAACTAGGGGTGGCCAGGAAAGCAGAAATAATGGCTGAGAGGGTGAATGCCCGCCAAGGATCTGCATGCCTCCCAGGGGATGTCAGTGCTCTGCTTCTGGTTTGCTCTACCAACACAGGAGACAAGGTTTCTCTGCTTGTGCTGGAGGCCCTAATGAGGGGGGAAACGGTGACTGGAGACTCTCACGAGATGTTTCTGAAGCCTCCAAGGAAACGAGGAGGCAAAAATATTCCCTCTGTGGACTTTGCCACTTGCCTGATAACGACACTGAGCAACTTATTTAGACCTGTGCTTTTAACTAAACAATTAATAATCTGCCATGAAGATTTCCCTATCTGGATCGCAGTTTTTTAGGCTTAGAATATATTCAGAATTTACCTTAATTTAATTTGATCAAGCTTTAAGATAGTCATAGTTGAATTGATGCAAACATCACATAAAGTTCTTCCTTCTTTTTCAGTGGTTTAATCTGAAATGGCTTTAACTCAAAATAATTATAAAAGAAATAGGAATAAGCATGTCTATTGCAAAGACTTACTTTGTTGCCCCCTCAATCCTTTCTTGCGTAGGCAGTCTTTGAACCCATTTATCAATTTGTGCATGTTTCATAAAATTGACATGGGGATTTAGTATTCAGGAGCTGCCTTTCAGCTCTTAAATAAAATACTGTGTAAGGCACTGTATCAGAATTCCACTGTGGGGCCAACCAGAGTAAAAATGAAGTATCTTGCAGGCAGAGCATGAGACTTGCCCTGGAACTGAAGGCTGAAAAATCCTCTCTCAAGGTAGGCTAGAATCATATAGCCATCTCCTCATTCAGATTTTAAGATCAGGACTCACTTGTATTTGTTAATTTGGAAATAACAGCGCTTTTTCAGTTTCATGTCAAATATGCTGCCAGGGGAATATTACAGTGATCGAAGCATAACTTTTTTGGCATGGCAAATGGATAGTTGTAGTCAGAACATGGAGGAAATACTGCTTTTCTCAGAGTGTAGCTGTGGAAGCTGAGTCAGATTTCTGGCTCCCACGTCAATAGTCCATCTGCGGCTGTTGCCCTCGCACAGTCATGTCTGAGCAAGTCTAATACAGAGGTGCTGAGCTCTGTTTAATACTCCTGGGCTCAGCGCTCTGAAGAATTGGACCGCCTATTCTTACAGTCTCCAATTCAGGCGTGCTGGCAGAGCTGGCTTTTTCTGTCCCTGACTTAATAAGAGTAAGTTGCCAGCATCTTCAAAAGCCGGACCGGGAGGATTTGTGTTCCCCCTGCCCCTTTCCTTTCTGTGTGTTCCCAAGAGGAGTGTCTGCCTGAGAACTGGAAAAACTGCCACACGGATGCGCGAGATTTCTGTTTGCTTGTTTTCATCTGTCCTTCTGTCCTCAGTGCAAGTGTTGGGCTTAACTCAGGGTATCTTGCCCAGTCAGGCCGTCTGGGAGAGTCCGGCCGTCGTGTATGAGGGCGGGGGGGGGGAAAGAAAGGGTGTTATTTTTGCAGAGCTGTAAATCCAGCACCTTTTGCCAGTGCTGCATTCTTTTTTTATTGCTTGTTTCTAAGAAACTATTGCTGCAACAGCACTGGCTGCAAACAAAATCTCATTTACTCAAAAGTTCATGACAGGACAGGTTGCGCATTTTGCACATTTGTGGGACACTTGTAAAGGAAATCCAGAGCGCGCTTTCCAAAAGCTTCAGCTTGAAATGCAACAGTTTCCATGCTGCCCGGAGCTTCAATGTCAAAGAGATTTCTATTTTTAGAGAGAGATTCTACTCAAAGAGCTATATAAGGCTGTGCTGGGAGACCATTACATTTTTATAATATATGAGAATGCTTGTTACTTAGTGGGAGAGAAAAATTCTGTGTAAAACTGGAAAACAGAAAGATACTCTGGCTTGCATGTCTTTTAGGGGGTGAGGAAGTGAGAGGAGAACTGAAGACGCGGTATTTGGTTTTTAGTATTCCAATTTCTCTCACATTCTTGAAACAATTGCTTTAGCCATTAAAAATCTCAGGGAAGGCTCTTTATCACGAATGATGATCAAGAGGGAAGAGTTAGTTCCAAGCACAGTTTGGTGCCAAAAGACAACTTAGTACTCTAACAGATGACGACACTGGGAAAAACCAACAAATTACTGTCGTGTCCTTCATGGGAAACTAGGTAAAACTTGATGTTACAGGTTCAGTCTTTCCAACTACAGTGTTATTGGTTATCCAGAGTAAAAAGTGCACCTCAACTGATGGGGTGCTGTAGAAAAACAATCAGATAGAGTGGTCAGGTGGGGTAAGAATGGTATTCACAGTTAATGGCAGAAGAATGGAGCAGTGTCTGAAATGCCGGCTTGGTCGGGAGCCGTCTTCTGAAGCCTATTTTTTCCTCATATAGAATGATCCAGCAAACACATAACTCTGTTACCCTTGATGCCTATTTTTGTATTAATAGATAGGAAAAAGGTCTGAACAGATTTGGTTAAGCCTGTATTCTCAATTAACTTTCTCAGTGTCATTTCTACTGCAGTTTTAAGAGGAACTGTTTGGCTTCCAGGGAATAATTTGTCTATGAAGCACAGGAGACTTTCTGGTCTGGTTGAACTTTCAGAGGCAGCCCAGGTAACATTGGTTTTAGCAGCTGTTGCCAATGTTAGCACAGCAGTTGGGGCCAATATGGTTTTGCTTGAAAATTGAGGACTAGATAATGTAACAGAGCTAAATTAAGGACGCTGGGTCCGTTTCTGCTGTAGTCTGACACAGCTCCTGCGATGAATTTTAAATTGGAGGCAGAACTGAACTGATGCTGGTCTAAATTTGCCTTGGGTTTCTACTTCTGTTTTTATATTGTCTAGCTATCTGTGACGTAGCCTGTTTGGCTTCAGGTGAATAAAATTATGAAGAGCTAAACTATCTGAATTAGGGGTGAAAAACCACAGCAACTGGAAGTGATGTCTGCATTCCAGTAACATAAGGAAAGACAGCAGTCTTGTGTCATGCAGAAAATAAGACAGGGCAGACTAGTCGGTGGCAAAGCAGAAGCATCGGCAGCAATTGCTGAATAGTTTGAACTAGGGAAATTCCTTCATCCAGCCAATGCCCTGAACCAGGAATAGCAGGAGAAATAACACTCTCTATTTTGACATTTATTATTCAGAAGAAATATGATTATTGACATTGAAATGTGCATTTGGAATGCTTTGGAATACAGTGACATGCCAGTCCTGGCTTATTATTAAAAGTACGAGAAGCAGTTCAAGTATTTAGGGGAACTGCCCGCTCTAGCCAAACTATTGTGCACACTGGTACCCTTGCAGATTTATTGGTGAAATCAGCTTTATGTACTAACTATATTGCTTTTAAATATAGGGCAGGAACAGAACAGTTGTGGCATTCTGGCATTTTGTTAAGTTGTTAGTACAGGGAATAAATTCGAAAGAGCTGGGTTAGCTGAAGAGGGGGAGGTGAACCGTCGCAGTTCTCCGTGCCTTGCAACAAAGCAACAGTGCCCCGTAGCGGCAAATGGGCACAAATTTGAAGGCTGGTTTTAGTGCAAACGTGCCAGAACTGCGTTCTGTTCCTTTGGCATTAGAACATCTAGCAGCCGGATGCGAGCTATAAAAATTTGAAGATAATTGCAGGAATTGTAAGGGATTAATCATGATAAACTTAAGGAACTTGGTCGTAACTCTACAATATGGTTCTGCTCAAGGCCTTTCGCAATGTCGTATTCATCCCTGGAGTAACGCCACAGAAGCCAGCTCCTCATCCTTCCTGGTCTGTGTTGAAGCACCTAACTCTGCTCTGAGTCGAAATTTTCTCCTCCCTCTCTCCTATGAAGTGCCTCTATATACCTGCCCTTGCCTCACTGAGAAAGCACCCGAGAAATCTTCCCATGGCAGTCCCTCTTCCTTCCTAAATGTCATCAGTACTGCTGGCTTACTCTGCAGCAAAGATATGTTCCTAATTTGATCCACTTTGCAGCTGTCTCAGACAGGAATCCCAGGCTGCCTCTCCCCAGTTCCTGAACAGTTTCCTTCTGGGATTAAACAAATCTCTCCACTGTTTCCCAACCAAGTAACTGGTTGAGATTTTAGAGGTTAATTCTGACTTCTGGTGGCCATGCATTCAGATGGTAGTGGACTTTATCCTTGTCATTTTTATTAATAAACCTAGCGATTTTTTGATACCGAAAAGACAGTTGTTAAAATGTTGTACATCTGATCAGTCAGTTGTCTTAATGTATTCTCAATTAACTTTCTCAGTGTGATTTCCACTGGAAGTTTCATGCTCTGCTTGTAAGATACTGTTCTACACTTGCGTTTATTTTCATTCCGTTAGCCGTCACACAGAGGGAGGTTAGAACTGGTAATTGCGAAATAAATAAAAACCTCCATTTGATCAACACTAACTTTTAAATAGTGACATAAATCTATCATATACAGTATTTCCCTTTGTAAAATGTACATACAAACGCATTAATATACAGATTCCTAGACCAAAGCAATAATAAAGGACTATATGCTCCAAGGTTAACTTTTGGACCAGAGAAAGGGAAATCTTAACTGAGGTAGGCTCTTTTTGTGTTTGTTTACAGCAAGGTATACAAACTTGAATCCCTTGAACTTTTTCCCCTCCATCGGCTGGGTATGTTGAAGAAGAGTCGAAAGAGCTGAAAACCGAGCAGACGTGACTTCAGACCTGAAATTTTAGTCATCATCGATTGATCATCTAAAATGGTGAGTGCAACGATACATATTTGATCATTCAAATTGGTTTATCTTTCTATTCTATTTACAAACTCTTATTTTATATTAACTTCAAAATTTGATGGAATGCCATTAGAAACTGACTCTGCAATTTTTTTCGTTAACTTTATTCTAATGTCTACCTCTCACACACCTCTAGGTAAGCACGCTTCTGTTTTCAGTGCCTAGTATTCTCCAGTCATGCCAAACAATAACATACGCTCCAAATTAAAAGGAAAAAAGTCTCTAAAAGGTATAGGGAGGGAGGTGGAAAGCCCAAGCTGTCCTTTAAGACTCTCTAAAAAAAGCAGCATCTTCTTACCGAAATGCTGCTGTAGGAGATAAATAAGATTAAGCAACACCATTATGCTGTAAACAAACACCATCAGTCTGTAAGTCGTGATTGTACAATGATTTCATCAGGCCTCCTCTAAATAGCTGAAGGTTAACTCAGCAGTACAAAATGCAGAATGTTACAGAAAACAGCTGTGTTGTGTGTGTGTGTTTGTGTAAGCCTGAACTTACTTAAGGATAAAGATTTATTTGAAAAGTCACTAACTTCCAAAATATTTATAAACATATTACTTATCTTGAAGTCCTTTTGTGTAGCTGTTTTAGAAACATATTTGCCATAGTACTTGTTCTGAGAGTCCAGTACGAGAAGTAAAACAAACTGGGTGAAAGAAATGAGGCTGAGGGAAAATGCTAAATAATTATTTTTCCATTAGGGTACTTCTAAGTTTGGAAAAAGCATCTGTATAGGCAATGCTTGTAATTCTTTTATTATTTATTCAATATTATGAAATTCAAGATACTAGAATGGTGGGAACAATGTAATGAGCATTTTAAAAAAAACACAAAAACAAACCCAAAAACAACCCAACAAGGGCGGTGGTCAATGTACAGTCCCCAGTAGGAGTTGTGTATATCCTGTTGTCTAGAAAGATGAAGCTCAGAACTTTCCGCAGTCACTCTGAATTAACAGCTCCTTTCACTTCTCAAGTATTCACCCTTTCAAAATTCTTGTCTCAGACTAAATAAAGATTTCTGTTAATTTCTTGAATAGTATGAAAATTTCTTTCAAGAAGAGCAGGAGTCTTTTGGGGTTTGTATCCTGGATTTCCCCCCCGCCTCCTCTTCTCTCCAATGCCAGACTTCAGTATTACCTTTAATGACTTCCTTTTGGTAATATGTGTTTGTATGGGATCATATGTGTTTGTCATTAAAACTTTATATGTAAACATATGTGGCGCAATCCTCAGGGTGGGGAGTTTCCTCTATATGTCTTTGAGAGCACCAAGATAATAATGGTACTAATGATTGCGTGTAGGTGATCATGGCCGTGGTGCCTTTGGCTACAAGAGGGTCACTGTGTATGATAATAATTTTATTTTTTTTTAAAGTGTCAGTATATAGATTTCTATGTTAGAGTTCTGGATGCAAACCACATGTATGCAGTAACTGACAGAGGACAAGAACTGATCTCGACTGGGTTCTTTAGGAGGTCTTGTGTCAAAATAAAAAGTAGTTGAAGTAGCTCATAGTGATGACAAAAAGAGCTGAAACTGTCATTCACCAGCCACATGTACAGCTAAGACACGGAGTAACGTCTAGGGAAGAGGCTGTGCATTTTACTAAAAAAGTAAAAATAGTATCAGGAGAGGGAGGAAAGACTGATAGCTACCTAGCAGGGAATGGGCGGCGTTCAATACGAGTGAGTAAAGACGGTTTTCCAAACGCAGTCTGAACGTGGCTGCTTAAGAAGCAGCATCAGTGAGGACTCTTCTAGAATACAGGGTATGATAGTTGCTTAAAATGAAAACTATTTTTACAAAAAATGCACAAAGCCAACCCTCAGTGTAGAGTACTTCCTGAGGATTATTAATCAGCTGGTGTTAGCTGCCTCTCTTCCTTATCGGTTTCTCTTGGCAAGTTACGGTGATTCCCCAGAACATCTTAAGCTGCGGTGTGACACTACTTGTATATTTTGAACAGCGTGAGAAGTGCTCAGCAAGCTGTTGAATTGGGATTTGCATATTGGCAATGTGAAATTACGCTCTTGGAATAGGCGTGATGATATTATCACCAGCTGATAACTTGAGATAAAAATGTACTTGCCATTTTCACCTTGTTGCTGCCCTCGTTACTGTTGTTATACTTCTCATGAGTTCTACGACATAATTACCATTACATTGTGCCGTTACATCTTACATACATGAAATATTTATATACAAGTCACAGGTTTTTTTCAGTGAAGTCTATGCTTTATTGAAAATCGCCCTGTACACTAAACACAACTCAAAACCTGCTTGCACTTTTAAAATCTGGATCTATGTATCATTTTGATTGCCACCAGAAGGCCCAAATACCTCTTTGAACAAGCTAGCTTAGGTATTGAAAGTAGGATGGTGGGATTCCATATTGCCATTCAACCTGAAGTTATATTACCTTATAGTAAGGTGAGATGTTACACTATTTTAGTGGGTTTTGAAGAGCTTGTCCAGAGCTGGAAGATGTACTTTTCTTTGTATTATGTGGACACACCCAAAGTCTTGGTTTCAGATGTCAACATCTGATTAGTTGTCTAAGTACCCTTATAGTCAAAGATGACTAAATCTCACTTTAAGTAAACACCCATGTTTCCTCAAATTAATGTATTGACTAGATCTTCATTTGCTGTTAGGTCTGAAGTCAGAGCGGGGTTTTAAACATAAAATGTTACTGAAGATCCAAGACTCTACATGTCTCAATTTCTTGAGAAAAAACTGAAACTGAGAAAAAAAACTGATTGTTTTACTTCTGTTGCTTGGGCGCACACACATACTGTGCCCTTTGTACAAAGCAGTATAATGTAGTTCAAAGATTTTATTTTAATGAGATAATAACAATCTAATTGCATGTTATTTTAACGGCAAGCTTTACTACTGGTACAAAGTTTAATTTTGCTGAAGAACCAGGTGAGACCTACTATTTTCTTATTACAGGTTTTCCAAGTTGGGTTATGTTCCAGTTGCTTGTTGAGAGAAGTGCAGCTGTTCCCTAATGGCTTTGTTCTCATCTTAAGCAGTAGAGGGCAGTGAATCCACTACACAGAAAAATAAAAATGTCTCATTGTAGGAAAATTATTATTCTCTTTCCTTACAATCACGCTTCCTAGTCATTCCCTATCAGAAATAGGCAGTGTAGGGCACATGCAAAGTACATTACAAATCTGTGCAGGTATCACGATTATTTTTTTTACTTCATAGACCCAATAAAGGCACAATTAGATAAACTGTGATTATTTTTTAAGTAACTTTACTTGCAGACCAGAGTACTGTTTGCTACCCTGCATATGTAGTTTAAAACTATGAATTTTTAATTTGTGTCTTGATATGTAGCAAAAGGGAACAGAGAAACAAGGCAGAGGGAAAAAGAAAGGGAGATAAGGCCAAAATTAAAACTCAGGGAAAGCAGTACTGAGGACACCAAAAAATATATTATCTGCAGCTACAGTTCTGGGTGGCTTTTTTGTGATTTTCCGTATCTGATTGTTTTTTCACAGAAGTGAAATATGAACACTGCAAGTTGTTCGGTTAGGGTGAGGGGGGCTTAAAAAAAACCAAAACCAAAACCCAATCAATCAAAAAACCCCGAAGGCTTGGGACTTCTCCTCCTGAAAACACAGACATTCTCCCCGAAACTACTGAGTTTAAAACTCAGTTTTCTAAAGAGGAATGTTTTGAAATATTCAAGCAGATATATTAAAAGCCATCCTAAAATAATTTCTGGTGGAGGTACAGCACATGCATATTGCATATTAAAAATATTGCTACTTATTCAGTCAGTACCATTTTCACATTTCTTAATATGATTTTTACAGTCTCTTTACGCTAACAGTAAGAATCAGAAGTTTGATCCAGCTGAGAGAGGGACATTTTATCTTTTCTTTTTTTTTCTTTTTTTGTCATCACTAAGTCTATTCTGATATGGCACTTTGGGGGCTTCTCTGTCTTCTCACATGTTATTTGATGTGGAGATATAAGGATTTTCACCAAATCTCTCTAGGCAGGAAAAAATCCCCATGAGTTTGAAAATTGGCTATTATCATTAATGACAGATCTCCTGAGAGTTTCTGTATTTCCTTACACAAAGCATACCACACTTTATTGCAGCAAGATTCCGTCTTTGATTAGAAAACTATTAATGTTGTGCTCATAGACATCAGGGAAGGATTTTTCTTAGAAGCCCTTCAAGGCATTTGTCATTATTGTCTGGCTGCACTTTGCAAGGTTAGATCCTTTGGAAAACAGTATGGGTTTTTTTTAAAAGTAACATTCTACATTCAAACAGTGTTATAGGCTTATGACATGAATCTTCTTCTATGAGTTTTTTCATTAATTGTTAAGTGAAGCAAGATTATACACCTAAAATTGGCTAATGACAGCCCACGGGGTGTGATTGTTGGCGTTATAAAAGAGCCACGTTCAAAATGATCTGGAAAACGGAAGACAAAAAGTAAAAGGATACAATTCATTAGAGTAATGCCAACTGCTCCACTTGGGAAAGAAAAATGGAATTTTTAAAAACAAGAAGTGTCTTGCTGACACCAGTTAAGCTGCAAAGGTTCCGGAGGACGTTTACTGTGTTTCTAAGCTAAATAAGGGAAGACTGGGGCAGGAGGTAGGTCATAGGGTTTTTTGTTGTGTGTTGGGTTTTTTTCCTTAACTAAAGAGGGAAATATGATCCTGGGCCATATTAATAGGATAACTCAATCTGTAGAACATGGGAGGTAATTATTCATCTTTATTTGGCACTGTGAGTACTCTGTCAAGTTCAGAAAGATGTGGGCAAATTGGAAAGGGTCCAAAGTAGATCAGCAAGTACGCTAAAAGAGTTAGAAAGCATGACCTATGAGGAAGCTGGGGAGGAATTTAGTGTATTCAGTCTTTCTCTTTTGGTAAAAAAAATCAACAAAACCAACTGTAGAGATGGGAGGGAGGACTTAACCTTTTCGTAGCAGGAAACTATTATAAAGAAGGCGATACAATTGTTCGTTCTTGTTTGTAGGCTAAAAACAGCAAGAAATCAACTTTATGGCAAAAAAAAATTAAGTTTACATATTTGATATTTCTGAGGACAATTAAAGACTTTGCTAAATTAGGCGTCCTGGAAACTCCTTCACTGGAGGATTTTAGAAGAGTTTAAGCAAATTTCTGTCAGGAATTGCCTAGGCTTATTTAATCCTCAGGGCTAGAAGCTGGTTTTTGGTGGTCCTTGAGTGAATTTTTACTCTGGCTACAAGTGCTAATTCATGATGACTGAGGTTTTGAGAAAGTCCATTTGCAAGAGGTCATAAGCGTAGTTCGTAGATATGGGGTGGCATCGGCTCAAATCAGTGGAGTATGTAATCTCTGAAGGGGCATGCAGCCCCACACATCTATCAGCAGTGCTAGCAACCAGCTAAATAACCTTATGGGAAAGGGGAAAACACAGCCAGGAAGCCAGGCTGCGGGACCTTAACGGATGCGTACTTGCCACAGTAAGTGAAAGGGCCTATACAAATACGTCTAGAATTGTACTCTAAACACAGCCTTGTTTCATCTTAGGCATATTTTTGAGAGAAAGAGTGCTTATAAGATGAATCCTTGCAAACGAGAGCCAAAGCAGGACCACTTTACCTCTGTGTCTGAGAAAACAGCATAATAGAAGATAAACGCGTTCCTTTCTAGAATAATTTAGCACAGAGCTCCTTAGACTCCACAAGGTCCCAACCGATTTTACAGAAGAGGGCAGCAACCACACAAGAAAGTGCATGATACGATCTCTCCCATTCTTCTGGGGTCAGTGCAGGAAGCTATATTGTGTGCTAGAGAGGATTCTGCCATCATCTTGAAAAGATTACTCCACTTGCATTAGCAAGCCTGTTGGTGACTATTACAAGGTCTGGTTATGAAAAATAATACTCATACAGCTCCCAGTGCCTTTATCAGTACCTTTCATCTAGCCTCATCTGGCAAAATTGATTACAGATCACTTTTTCTATTGGGAATGTAATTACCTTCTAAAGTATGGCTAAGATGAGTTAAGTGGCAGAATGATTCAATGAACAAGTGCTTCGTTGCTTTCCTGACCCAAGTTCATATCTAATATAGAGAATCTGGAGTGATTTTGACATCAGCCTAATCCTCTGCAGATGCTTGTTCACCTTGCATTTGGAGAGCGCCTCAGCATTATGAGTCATCTCTTTTGAAGAGGCCCTACACACTAAAAGCGCAGATCAAGACTGAAATATTGAGGCAAAAACAGGCACACACAAAAAAAACTTTTGGGAACTCTTTTCTTTTTACTGTATTTATGCAGTGAGATGTAAGAAGAAACCAAAACGCTTCCTGGCATGGGTAATGCAAGGTCATTAACTGTTTCATTTAGCACTGCTGTCTATTCACGTGGTCAATTACTGCATCTAGACTGAGAAGCGTTGTGTCACAACAGCAGCACTAGCTTCATATTTAGATTGATTAGATTAGATTTCTAAAACACTAATGATACTTGTAGGTAGTCATTGCATATGTACAAACTACAGCTTCAGCTCTGAGGGGTAAGTTTAGGAATGTTATGTACTGCCCCCGCAAGCATATACACATACATGTGGACCATGAAATGCTAAATTCTTTCCCTGCAATTAATTATGACTAATGTAGAGATTTATGTTTCATCCAGCTCTGTTCTCCAGGTTTTCCTTAAACTCCTCTTACGGAAAGGTAACAGAATCTGTGTATTTAGAAGCAGCACAGCATGTAACAACAAGGGAGGGGGAGAATCCACTACGTACAAGATACGTTCTTATAAGGCACCACACTGTCTTTTAGCATTTGCTTGTAGTCCAGCTGGATATTTGTTATTAAAATGTCTTCTCAAAATCTCTTGTAATAAAGCAAGTAGAAATAAATCTTACTTAGATGGCTAACTTATTTAGATGAAGTTGGCTTAATTATGTCAGTTGCCATTACAAAGACGAGCAGTTTCAAACATGATGCATAAAAACTGAAACTGCTAACACTTGAAGATACACCAAAAAAAAGTAGTGGAATGGAAACGCAGTTTCCTGGCCAATTCTGACAGCAATTTTTTTTTAAATTTTTTTTCCCCCTTTCAAGGCAATTTCTTCTGTCCCTCTAGGCGTGATAGTAGCTCTGCATTCAGTGAAATCACCTTCCGAAGACCCTAATTATCTATTCTCATCAGAGAATCCTCTTGCTTTGTGATTATTCTGAATTATTCCTTTACCTTATGGTACATTACAAAAAGAGGAAACACCTGAAAGCATGCCATGTTCTATGGATTACATAGCCTTAATAAGGTTCATCTGCTTAAATTCACAGTCTGAGGAAGTTGAGGAAA
The DNA here is from genome assembly GCF_028500815.1 of Rissa tridactyla. Taxonomy (NCBI): domain Eukaryota; kingdom Metazoa; phylum Chordata; class Aves; order Charadriiformes; family Laridae; genus Rissa; species Rissa tridactyla. The sequence continues at coordinate 80,034,102 of NC_071470.1, read as the reverse complement.
TCATCAACTAAGTTGAATGCACAGAAGGCACTGGAGCTCGCTATTTCTGACTGTTGCTGTTGATGATCTCCATCAGGTTCAAGGCCCTTAGACTTCTTCCTTCTATACCCCTGCTTCTCCTTTGTCTGTAACTCAGAGTTCATGATGAGTCACGCATCCACCTGACTTTCTGCAAATATCTTAGTTTCTAGACAAGCCTCCCCTTATGTACAAAATGGCAATTACTCAGTCATTTTTCAGTACCTGTTTTTACTCAGCGATATGGGGAGAGGAGGGGGGGCTGCTTTTAACCCAAATTCTAGGCAGAATTATTTAGTTGAGATTTTTCAGCTCCTCTCTTCCCACCCTGTTGGTCAACTTGAGCTCCGAAAATTATTCCAGTCTCAAATGCTGTGTATCAACAAGAAACAAATACCATCTAAAGAGGTTGCCCCTGTATCTGTAATCTGTAATTCCGCAGTTCCTAGCATAGCTGTCACTGGAGTTCCTTCTAGAGATGATTTTCCACCACAGAAAAAAAATTGTCAAGGTATAGGAAAGGGTTCTAGCTTTGTTCTTTATTTCTGTGGGAAATGGGGAAGGGCACGAGGATAATGGCATCTCATTTTTTTCTGTCCATGCCTACATGCAACACGCATGTATCTTGGACTTGCAGAAGCAAATGAGTAAGTTATGAGAGCAATGCCATGAACACAGTCACCCTATCATCAAATGTAGAATAAATTAGTATGCAGAAACTTTTCCATTCAAAGAACTAAGAGTTTTTAATTTTAAATTATTTCAGTAATGTTCAAAGGAAATATGAGAAGTTCAAGCCAGTTTTGACTGCTCTACAGTATTGTGCTTAGAAGGGCTGAGAGTGAGTTCTTCAGGTTCTGAACTGAAAAATTATTCCATTTTCTTCTGGAACAACATTTGCTCTCTGCACCTCATTCTTGTCCATTTTCGCACTCAAATCAGAGGAAGTGAGAAACCTTAAACACAGATATTAAGAAGTTTTCTTACAATTAATCACTCTGAATAAGAAGCATCTGGCTCTGAGTGAACTAAATTTATGGGAGAAATCAGAAATGAGATGACATCTTAGAGCAGGGCTATATCTTAACATAAACAAATAACTCTCGTATTTCTTTTGGAACTCTGCTGTCCCAAGCCAGATATGAGAACAAACAAGACATTAGTTATATTTCCTAGTTTGAAAGTCCCTTAAAGCAGTCTACTGGGAAAAGTGGGTCTGAAAACCACTGGCATTGTCTCAGTCTAAGCTATTGGGGTTGTGATGAATTAAAAACGACAACATTCTAATTTTAGCAGATTTTTAAGTGGACTTGTGAGAACTCAAAAGAGGATCAAGCTTGCTTACTCATACAGAAATGACTATTAGTTGTGGGGGTTTTTCCCTTAGATTAGATGAATATCGATTAGGACACTGGCACACATCCCTTGGTCTTTTCTGCAGATGAGGAGATGATCAAAGAAGGGCAAAAGGTAGGTACTATCCCTTTCTGTCTCGCGGTACAGCCTGAGAGATGAGTTGCAAGTGCAGTTCCGGCAGGGAGCTTGGCAACCGTCATGATGATCCTATGGACAGTTTCCTTGCTACCTATTTGTTCCTCCACAGCAGACTGCACCCAATAAGTAAATGAAAGCTCCTGCCCCATTCTCTCATCAGGAATTTATGTCAGAGTGTTAGAATGGAAAGGATAATAAGCTGAATTTGACAGGCAGCTGGAAAAGGCATTGGCTGTGGAAGCTATAAGCAACGCAGAAACCCAAGAAAAGGCAGGGCAAAATATCTTTTCGCTTACCATCTATGTAATGGCAACCATTGACAACTATCTATAGAAAAAAGTCCTTTACGTAGATTTTGCTCGCCAGCTCAAACATTTCCCTTGCTTTCCACTTAAGGCATCTCTAGCTATATTTTGTTGAATCAGCAGTATTTCCTTTGTTTAAAAGAAATGAGTCTACCCCATAACAAAACATTCCTCACTGTTTTTCCTTCTTCTGTTTAGCTGAAGTGTGCAGGCTTCTTCTGCAAGCACAGACTTCAGCATTTCCAAAAGCTAAAGGTCAGCCTGAAATCTCACAGCATACTTACTGTACAAAAGCCAAGCAAGGAAATGTTCAGAAAGTCTTTGGAGAGCGTTATCCTAAAATGTAAACTTACAGTCACTTCAATCCCATGCGTCTCATGGCCTGTATTTTTTTGTTTTTACAAAGGATGTTATTAATATGAATTTCTTCATATCCTGGAATCTCAGAATAAAACAGATTTAAGAAATCATTTTTCCAGTTCTTCCTTTTTCCACAAAGAATGGGAATACCGCTTTTTAGGTGGACATACACTGGCTGTTTTAAACACGTTGGGTTGTTGTTTTTATTTAATTAAGTTAGGTTTTTTTTCCTGAGACTATATTTTGCCCTCAGATGCCTTCTTTTGTGATGTGTTAAGGTAAACAGACGAGGTATTGAATACATCCTTGAATATTCTATAATTACAGTGGATGGTCTTAGCAGTGCTACCTGTCCGATGTAATTCTGTTATCAGGGAACACACTGGGATCTCCCTAGTCTCGAATAGGCGACTTACGCTGACGATAAAGATATTTATCGACTTTTTTGCTTGCTTATCACTGCCTAAAGCCATCGGGGAGAGTTCCTCTCCAAAGTAAGCATAGAAACATGTAACTGCATGGACACCCACACACATTTTCAGATGACTACAATTGTTGCTGAAAAGAAAATGCTTCCAACAAATCCGTTTATAATTGGACCTGAATCAGTGCTGATTCTTCCAAAGCTGGCTATGAAAATAGATACTAATTCCAATCAGAATTACTCATATTCTGCTGTGAGAGAGTGGGACGTACTCTTACTATCAGTAAGGGGGACTTACTGTTTACTATCTGTAATATTCTCCACAAAAAGTTGAAAATAGTTGTGCAAACTGATAAAAGAAATATATTCCTTCAAGTAGGAAAATTGTACTGAATGCACCTCGGTAGTACTTGGGCAATGTTTGGTGAAATGGGAAACTGAACAAGAGAAAGACCCCCAGAAAAGTCTTGTCTAAATACGTCGCAAACAAATGGGATTCAGTTTGTTTGGAAGCCTTGTTCCTAGTGCTGCACTAAAGCTAAACAGCAGGAGGTGAATCAGTAAATCATGTCAAGGAGTAAAGCAAGTTGGAAAACTTTAAAGTCATTGTGTACAAAAGCCCTCATTAGCTTACTAGCTAATAGGTTTTTTGTTGGGTTTTTTTTTTTTCTCTCCAGATAAATCAGTTGCAAACAGACATGCAATAGGGGGAAAAGCTTGCAGTGGCTACAACGGGAACAGAATCCACCCCGTATACAGCAGTTTCGCATTCTGTTTAGAGGCTATAAACTCTTCTTTCCAAACTTTTGTATAACCTTCCATTCTGATGATTTTCAACGCTAAAACAACTGGAGTTAACATTGCTTCTTGCCTGCATTTTCATATGTTACTCTGCCTTTTTGGTACTCAGCATTAGAAACAGCAGCGCTGTAAGATCCTCTGAAAGGATTTATATCCTCAGCAACGCTCAACAGTTTGTGTGTGCAAGGGGCTGCTGAGCTTCAGCTCAAGCTCCAGGCTTTGGAGTTTCCATCAGCACTACTGTAAAAGATAAACTTACGATTGGCAACCAGACCATGCCGGCCCAGATCTGGGATGTACCGCTCTTGTAAATCCACAAGGAACTAAGACTCAGCCAGACACCAGGCTGCCAGACAGCAGGCCTGATTCTAGTTCACTTTGATGTAAAATCACTAGCTGAACTCTGTAGAAAGTGATACGTGTATAAGATTAAGGCAATAATTTTTAATGCTTTACATCTACATTGCGCTTTTAAAGTTTAACAAGACTCAGGTTTTTTTCTCTCCTTTTTTCAGTGATAGTGAGCCGTAGCTCCCTATGCAAGGCTAAGGTTATTAACTCTTGCCGTTTAAACATCATTCTATCATTTTACCTAGAGTCTCTTGCTGCTAGAAAGTCCTTCACTCAGCTCTATTTTCCTCTTTTTCCATATTTGTCTTTTATGTGGGTACATTCATTCCCAAGGTGTCTTGTTACCTATTCGCATATTCAACAGGATATCTTTTTTTTATTATTTTAACCTATGTCTCCTAGAAACAAAAAAAGAAAACAATCATGTCTACGTGTGGTCTAGAAGATGGGAGAAAATGACTGCCAGGTTTCTGAGCACAGAGTCTCTCGGTAGCTGATTTAGTCTAGCTTGGACTAAGTCTACACCAAAAAAAATGTTGCTGGCATAACTCGTTTGGATAAGATTGTTGAAAAAAAGAGCATGTTTCCTCCATGAGCTAAGAACACTAGGAAACTCCAATATAGATGTCACTATATTGTTCCAAACTTTCGTTCAGTAGCATAGTTTGAGCACTTCACAGAAGGTGCCACTATGCTACAGAGAAACTTGGAGATATCCGCTGGCACAGTTATGCTGAAATAGCTGTGGGGGCAGAGCTCTTCTGCGTTAGAGACCCTAAATTTAGTGGCTGGTTACTGTCTGCCAGTCCTGGTAAAAGCATCTCCATTTCTAAATCCTATGAATGGAAACCCAAACTCATGGCAGTGGTTACAACGCATCTGTACCTGACTGGCTCCAGATTTTAACTGCAGAAACCCACCTCTTCTGTTGTCAGTGGGACCCAGCATTTCCCCATTGGTCTCTATGAGGCTGCTGTGTGCTTCGTGTTCTGCCCTGTTCTTTAGTATATACAGAAGCGTAACACTTGAAATCACTTTAGCAGATTAAATTTAGAACTCAAGTTATGATTTTCTTGCAAAAAGAAAAAAAAAAAGGGGGCCTTGTGTTTCAGATGCTGAGAGGGTGTGCTCTTTGGTATAAGAAATGCCACCGGTGTTCAGTTGTATGGTCTCATGTGGTCATATGAAATCATTCCGTTTTGCGGCAATAGAATCCATATAAAGAACTTTTGACTTCTGTTGGCTCTATTTGATGTTTCACTGTGTTCACCGTTGCTGTTGTATAGCCTGTGCAAAGATGCTTGTTCTATAAACATAACTTATGCTAATGTTTAAGAAATCAAATATTATGATAAATTAATACTAGTAGCTTCATCCTTTACAGATGTTTAGAAGAGAAAGATAGATATGATACTTGTCCTTCATTTAGTTACGAACTCTTAAATATGTAGCTTTTGCAGCTTCACATTTCATAAGCATGGCTGTGAAAACTTAAGTTTTGCCTTCTGTGTATGTGGCCGTGTAAACAGCCTATCTGCTTGGAAATTCACAGTGGATTTCAATGAGCTAAAACAAATCTCCTTGCAAAACTCAATTAAAATTGCTGTGTTTCACTTGGTTCCACATGAAAACTGAAGAAACAACAAAGCAATTTCAGGCTCATTTGAAACCCAGCTAAGGTTCTCCTCGCTTGCTTATTTGTGAAAAGGTTGTGAAAAGCTTATTTGTGAAAAGGTACTATATGAAATGCAGTGCTGAAGTCTATTATGGATATTTGGCATTCCTTCAGGTGATCCCCACAGGAACATTTGCTTCCTACAGAAAGTGAAACCACAGTTTAAAAAACAGTATTAAATTACTTTTCTGTTTTTAAAGTGTTTTTTATATTTTTTTAATCTAGAATTTAATGCTTAGGCAAGGTTACAAGCTCTTTACACTGATGGGAAATTGGTAAGATTTAATTGCTTTCCAGGGCTCTTAGTGGGTTCCTGTCTCATAATTCAATGAAAAGAAGTATTTTTTCAGCTAGAATTTGAACTATTAGAGGATCAACTGATTTTATGCGCTGTATTGTAACTGTAATTATGCTTAGGATTTATTATATGAGGAATTTGCTTTTAGGCTTGGAGATAATTTGCACTTCACAACCACACACTTATGGACAGAAGGTAGATTAGAAAACCTGTTTTGGTTAGTGTTTTATCAGTTGAATCTTCCATCTGCATCTTCCGCTTTAAAGAAAAGACCTCCATGTCTGACAACGTTTTTGGGGGGAGATTAAGATAATTTCTGTGGCCATGCTTAATATATTCAGAGCCTGAGATTTTACGCCATGTGCTGTAATTAATATACACCGGTTTGTAAGTGGAATATTATTGCAAGTAATCACCATTAGATATCTACTATGAAAGTCCAAAAAGGACATAACAGTATGTGACGCTCTCAAGTAAGAAAACAGCACTCAGCAGTAGGTTGATAACTGGGGGCCTGAAACAATTATGATAAATTAGGTATGATAAATTATGATAAAATACTGGAGGATCACTTGCACATTATTTCATATGTTTTATACTCACTCTGGATTCTTCTTGAAAGTACTGAACAGTAATGATTCTCTGATGGAGCTGGGGATCTACTGAGACTTTAAACTTTAGAAATGCTTGATTTCTTTATTTGTTAAAAAGTTATGTGCTAGATAGGACTCTTTTTTTTCCCCAGGATGAGGAAAGATGGATAAAAAGATGTTAGTGTGGATATGGAAAGTAAAGGTAGCATTATTCATCGATTTCCATGAGTATCCCATTGGACTGAGTCACCTCCAGTGGGATTTCAAACACTTGAATCAATACAAGGCCTGTATTTGATCAGAACAGCTGCTTTAGAAGGAAGGAAAAGGGGTTTGGGAATTTGAATGGGAATCACAAAGCTATGCTCATTAAAGATCTTGCCAACTTTTAATAAACTGTATGTGAAAGTCTGAGAAAGCAAGACAGGGACCGAACCAACAAGGTTTCTTTTGACCTCTACAGAAAAAGAAAACAGCAGTACTGAAGGTAGAGATCACCCGCAGGGAAAGAGAATTCACAAAGGGTGGTCTTTTGTTCGGGTTTAGGTGCTCTGTATCGCTACGATAATATGGCTAGGGCCATAGTTTGTCTTATGTTGAAAAACCCTGTATCATATTTGTTGATCTTGTCTTAAAATGGGTACTAAATCCAGAGTAGTTCCTCATAGTTCCTTTTTAATGATTGTACAGTTACTAGTGGTGGCAGTTGTGTGTTGCCTTCATTTTTTTCTTTCTTTCTTTTTTCTTTTTTTTTATGACTCATCCAATTCCCCAAAGAGCTTTGTGGTTTTGCTCTTGCATTCTCTGTTCCTTTTTTTTCCCCTGCTCTCCCTCCTAGCCAGCTACTTCTGGGAGGGACAGGAATAGCCACTGACTTGAAGTGCATGATTTCATCTCCTTATAACTGCAAGGAAGGAAAAAGGCAGTTTACTTCTGAAGAAGAAGAGAGCAGGAGATCTTGTCTTATATGAAAAGATGGTTTTGGTCTTAGATTTAAAAGGAAAATGACTGCTCCTCATTCAGGAGGAATGCTTGCGATTGTAATAATTGTCTTCCTTGACAGCACATAGTTTTGATGTTGTGGGATAGCACAGAGGAAGATGTCTGCTTTTACAGAGGCAACACTGAAAGGTTCCTTCTTGCCTAACTCACAAGTCAGTAGTCAGACAAATCTTTACACAGGCTCCATGCTGTCTCCCCGGTATGATGGTCTTGTGTACGAAGTAAACCGAGAAAGAGCAAAGTGGACATTCTTTACTCCCGAGATACTGATTCTCACTCTATTTATAAATGCTAGGATTTTTCTGTTTTACTTAAAAATGTAGATAGATAGAATACATATACTATATAGATAGCACAAATGTCTCACAAAAGGGCTCTTTCTTAAAGGAATAAATGTGGCACTCCCTACTTCATTCTTGATTTTTGTCCCTGATCGAGCTGCTAGTGTACTTCACAATTGTGTACCTGGTTTGGGGCTTGAACTGTGATAGAGAAACAAAGTTTAAGAAAATGCGACCAACATAAAGATGAGTTAGTGTAGCCTTAGTGAAGGCTTTTTGTGTGTTTGAGGAAAGCAGGCAATATACTAGTGCAGGGTTACAAAGATGAACTTGTTTCATGTGGCTTTAATCAAATCTGGGATGTCTGGAATTAAGGGTCATCACCCTGCGAGGCACCTTGAGAAGAATTGCTGTTTCAAATAAGGCCATTGCTGACATGAATGTGGACTGAAAGTTATGCTTTGTTAGAAACCAGGCATAACAACCAAACCAAACAAAACCAGAAAGAAAACCCACATATCAACAGAATATCTCAATTTGTATTTTACAGTAATTTATAGTACATTAAAGAAGGAAGATTGTTTCATTGTCCAAGAAAACAAGAACTTTAACTTGTTCAAGAACATCTAATATATTATACAGTAATGATTCCCAACAGTTCGGCAGCCAAGCCATACTTGAAAAAATTGGCAAGATTTGTTCTCTATTATATCCACTTCATTGCAGCATCCTCCTTGCCTCTGCTGACTGCAGCAATAGCACTGAGCTTGGGCTAATAAATCCGCTTCCACCCGCCTGAACGTGTCCCAGCGGCTCCTGTATCCCTCCATTGTGCTCCCCAGTACTCCCAGTTCCAGGACTGTGATACAGGGACGCATGAACCCTTACACTGAGCCACGCAGCCCGACACGCTTCGCACGGTGGGGCTCCACGGTGTGCCTGGCTTTGTCATATGCTAGACCCCCTGTGCAGAGCCACAGCTCGTCGGGCCCCACAAACTTCCTCGGCAAAAAGCTCGATTCAGGTGGCTGATAGGCCATGGGTGCATTGCTCTCAATGTATTAATGGGGAGTAGATAAAGGTTAATCAAAACCGAATCTTCAGTTGATGGTAAAAGAAGCATATATGAGTTAGGTATGCCAAGGGTCTGCAGGATTTGGATCAGAAGTTGAAGCTAGCATTGTTTCTGTCAGTGATACTGGGTGATAGCGGTATTAATTTTTTGAAAAAAGAGATGAAGATAGCATTAGAACCCCCAAATTCATATTTTTGGTCTAGATTTTGCATTCAATTTCGTCTTCTGAAATTAAAAAAAAAAAAAGTTGGACATGTGCAGCTTAATACAGTGCAGTTTTACCAGGTCATGGGTAGTTGTTGCCCACTTGTTGCCTAGCTATCCTGAGTGCAATAAACAAACCATTCAAGGTAGGAATAGTTCTCTATGGTGGGAAGGGCTAAAATGTTGTTCTGGAGGACTTAAATAAGCAGATGAAAATAGGTTCTGACACATTATACTGGGCTGTTCTGGCACAAAACTAGCCTTGTTTTTTGTCCAAAAAGTATATCAAAACTGTGTTAGGATTGAAAAAATAAAAAGTCATCCGTGGAAAAAAAAAAAAAAAGCTCAAAGATAAGACTGCAATAACATATGACAGCCCTTCCATGTAATGCTTCCACCAAGCTCTACGGTGTGCGGTCACTTGTGAAAGAGGACTGTTCTGCGAGCACAGGAGCAGTCTCCCTCACAGTGAGCACAGGAGAACTAACAGCACAGCTACCAGTAGGTCTTTGTAAAGAAACTTCTATATGCTTTACCCGCTGCATCCTTGTGAGATTCAAATGCAAGTTTTACAGAGAACTGGAAGCCTGGAGTTTCCAGTAAACTCTCTTGACGTGAAAGATGTCATAATGAAGGAAGAAGATCAGAAAAAGGGAGGAGGGAAAGCAAATATCTAGATGTGGACAAAAGATAGTTACGCACTTAGGTTCGTTTGAATCTGAATCTCTATTAACTTTAAACTGAACATCTAATTTTACGTTTCTGTAATAAGTGACACAGAGAAAATAGAAGGAAAATGGCAAACATCTTCCCAGTGTTTCCACTTATTTCCCATTGTAAGAGAGCTGTCATGCACAGTGTTGAGGAAGTCCCAGCCGCATCTGGGTGTTTGCTGTTTGCTAGGAATGATGCAGCCGTTGCTGATGTCAGGCAGCTTGTCCAAACTGCTTTCCCTTCAGTGTGCACCACGGATGCTGTGGGCATATGAAAGCCCGTGGCCTGTGTCATGGGATAGCGTAGGCCTGACTTGTACTGAGTAGCGTAATGTTCTTGATACAAGCACAGAAACCAATGCAGAGCACATCTGAGGTCTCTGGCTTTCCAAATTTAGCTGCACGGGAGGAACTGTAACTTTTTTTCCCCGAAGCATCGAATACAATCCAGCCCTTCCAAACTGCATGCTTAGAACATTTATGTTGTATGAGAATTTGATACGCTGTCTTGACATTTACGTACATTACTATGTTGTGTACAAATGTAATAAATCAGTAATACTGGCAAATTCTGTCTGAAAGGTAGCTGCCAACAGTCTGCTTTCTGTAACAGTCTAACAGGCCCTTCACAGTCCTCCTTATGGACAAGCAGTGAAGTAGCATCTGTGACTGCATTCTCATCCTGCACTTGCAATGAAGCTTATTGTCACTTTGGATCAGCTTGCAGTTACATTATCGAATACAAAGAAATCTAGACAGAAAAATTTCCTAAATAGGACAAGACGGTTACATCGGTTAATGCTGTAGAATTCAAAGTGCCGTGGATTGCCAGGATAAGAGTATATTTTGGTTTTTACTTCTCCCTGCCAAGCCTAGTTAAATACTGAAGCATACCGTAATTGGATATTGCTATTTGCAAACAGCTATAGGTGATTTTCACTGGGAATTGGCAACTTTACTTCTGTATTTCATATCAGCACTTTGGAAGATGCGTTTGGCTGATGGTTGTTTGAATGCATAATACGTAAACTAATTCCATCTAATTTTTCATGTGTCTACTGTACTATTTTGTGACTTGAATGGTTCAGCAGTTTATGTGCTGGGCCATAAAAACTCTTACATGATTTTCTGATGCTGTTTTCATTTGAGGGTGTTTTTTTTTTTTTTTTGGTGTGAGGGGCAGAAGTGATATTAAGATTCTTTTAGAAAAGCCTTGAGCTTATTAAAAAAAAAATCCAACAAACCAAATTGGGCATATCTTCAAAGCTATCTCAACTGTACAGATGTGTTCTTGTTATGCAGTCCAAATAGTTTTCTTAGACCCCCCACCCGCTGGCTGAAGTAAACTTGCTCAGCTGCATAAATGAAAAGGAATGTCATACTGAGTATGTTTGAAGGCTTGTGAACCAAGTTTAATCCACTGTCATTATCATTTATATCTTCTTGTGCACCCAGTATTTGTAGCAAAGCAGTTAATACATTTAAATTACTGTTCTTCCGTGTTTGATAATCCTCACAATCCCAGACAGAACTGTAGTCTTCATCGCGTAACCTGGCTTCCCAGTACCTTTACCCCCAACAGCTTCCTTCAAATATGCCTGCTCGATTCTTTTCCTTAAAACACCTGACAGATGAAGGAATGAGAAATGTCAGGAAAGATGTGTATATGCCTGTAAAGTAAACAGAGGGAAGCACAAGAGAGCTGTTTCACGTGGTAGAGATTGCCAAAAAGAGGACCACGGATATTTGATACCTGTGGAGGGATAGAGGAAAAGGACCGAAAAGACAAGGGGAGACCAGAAGAAAGTAGGGGAACACCCAGTTTAGGAGGTACCCGAGCCTAAGCAATACAAGATATTTGAACACAAATTTTTAGGCAGAGTATTTAGAAGTGGCTTATTCAAGGACAGAAGTTGTATGCTCATGTCTCTGTGTGCAGAAGGGAATCAGAGCAGCACGCTGCAGGTGTTAGAGCCTGGGGAGGGATGAGGGAAAGGTGAGAGATTAGATGAGGCTCTGACTGCAAAATGCATTCAGAACTGATCCACTTTGTATCTCAACTATGACGAAAGGCAGGTTTGCATATAAAGAGCAGTAGTTGGAAACTATTTCTGGTCATAAATATTTCCAGAAAAACCTGTATCTGACTCAAGTTTATATCCTGGCCTGTAATGCTAAATGGACTACTCCGTGTGGGCTCTTAACTCATCCCGAGCCCTCAGCAGCTCTTTCTATCTGCTGCAACAATCACTGGAACCAGCTCTTCCACTGCAGCTCTTCAGCATAATTCCATTGACATTAATCAGTTCTATTGATGACATTTATACAAAAGCTAAACGTTTTTCTAAAAAGAGTTTGCTGGAACAGTCCTGGGCCCATGCTGAGAATTTGGTCCTGGCATCCAAACCCCTCAAAATCTCCAAGTGCAAAATTTTACAGCCATCTCACCCACATTGCAGAAGTCTGAAAGGGGCTGAGATAGGGAGCTTGAATATTATTTCTAACTCTTTGGTTTGGATTCCATCTTCAGCTCTTTGGAAGTACACAACTGGTCATACACTTCGATTATTAGTACCTATTGTCACTCTTGTTCTATGCATCAGACTGGTTTTTGTCAGAAGTAATTACTGCAGTTATACAACAAGGTTTGAACCTAGCTGTGCTTTCTCTTGCAGTTTTAATTTTAGATATTCTAAGAAGCGTGCTAAAAAATGGTGGTTTACAGATGTGGCCACATCTTGCATGTGTACTGTCAAAAATGGACTAGATAGATAGCCATGTAGTACTTCAGCTCCTGGCACGAACTGGGTATTTGTCAGCATCACTCGTCCATAACCAAAAAAGGTATTATTTGGGGGGGGGCAATCTTTCAAACATTTTCAGTTTCTGTTTATCATTGCAAAAAAGCAAGCAAAAGAACATTTTAAATTGTAAGCATGGAAATTTTCCTCCAGCAGAATTAGCTGTTAGGTTTTCAATGATTGGTTTAAATCCTAGTGCTCAGGATGTTAACCTCTGCGTAGGAATTCACGTTTTAGAATGGAACTTGTTTAAGAGCATGTTTATATTTATTCATTTAAACTAACAGAAGTATTCTTAGCTGTATTTTGTTCTCATGCATACTGAAATACATACTGAAAGCCTAGGACCGTTGTCATTGCTTTTCTAAATTGAAGTGTTTGGGCCTCCAAAATACACCAGGTTGGAGATCTGCTGGTGCTATCTGTAATTTTGCATTGCTCCGAGCTGAGGCTGCTAAATAACACATAGGAGAACTCAGAAACCTGTGGAATGGAGCACTAAGAGGAGGCAGCAACAGAGAAGGGACTACGGAATAGAACTTAACTTTCAAACTGGATGTTCAACCTCTGTCAGTCATTTGCTTTGCACTGGGAAAAATATAAACAAAACCACTGGCCTTTTGCAAACTTTGAGAACCTGCTTTGCATAAACTTGACATTTTGAACCTTTGAAGGAAAGGGGAACTCAACTGCAAGTTCCAGAACAGTTTGAGGTAACACTTTTTATAGACTACCACTACACTTTCTTTGGAGTATTTTTGTCTAGACGGAAAATGCATGCTGCTTCCTGCACAAACCTTTTTGAGAAGCTTGTTTCCTTTAGTTCTCTTCATTAACTTGGATTATCTTCATTATTCTTGTTTTTAAGCAGGAAATCATAATTCCAGAATACCACCCAAAAACAAAGATACTTTTTTATCTGACACTAATAAGTATCTGTGTTGTCTCTGTAGAACACTGTATTATTCTCCTGAATATACGACCTAACAATCTCTTGCAATATACGACCTCCTCTTAACTATCCTCACGTATCAATACATTTTTTCACTGCGAAGTCTAAGCAGTAGGAAAATATTCTCCTACATTGTTCAGAAGACCTGCTTGTCTCAGTTACAGGCAGTACGTTGTCACTTACACCCAGTTTCCGCCCAAATCTCTGGCTTTAGTATGAAGTGCAATGCCTGTTATAAATTAAAATCAGGTATTTGCTTGCTGATGAATACCTATACCACTGCTGAACAAATTAAATCTACAGTCTTCAGGAAATGCTCAGGTTGCTTCCTTTTAAATAAGACAATCTCTCTCAATAATCACGTAGTTGCTGCTTAGAGGAAAAATGATCCGGGGTATCTGAAGATATTAGTAGACTGCTGGGTTATTTCTACTGGATTAGGGTTATATCCTGGCCGATGGTTTGGTCAGGATATTTTAAAAATCTGGAGTCATTCTTCTAGAGCAACTACTGCCCTCTCTGCAGGTGTTCAGCAGGAGTCCTCAGCAGAAGAGGGAAGGAAAGGTTTGCTCACCATCCTGTTCTTCCATGTTGTTGTTTCTGCTTTGCTTTCATCCACAAACTAAGGCGGCAGCTCCTCAGTCTCTGTAGGAAATTAGTGCCTTGCTCCATCACTGCCTGCTATGGATCCTGAAAAATTACCAGTGTCAGGTGGGCCAACGCCACATGTTGCGGCCCTAAACATCATCATGTCCTGAGCACGTCTCCTACTGTGCAACGCGGCAGCTCATGTTAGAGAGCACTAATAACTCAATATACTGTAAAACAAGTCTGTGAAGACTCCAGTTTCTACGGTCATACGCATTTCTGATTTAGGGAGCCTGTTTATTTTAATAGTTCACTTAGTTCTACTGATGCACTCTAATTTAATTCAACTGAATTATTTCCCTGTCTGCTGCCAGCCTTATCCCTCCCGCAGCTCCCTGGCAACAAGGTCCAGGATAGGCCTTTAAAAGAAGCACAGACTCTCTTTTGCAGTCTTCTGCAGTATCACTCCCCTTGCTATCATGCAGAGCACTAGATAGGCAAGGAGGAGTCTCCTGTCCCACCTGGCCTCCCATTTCCAGCAGCAGAACCCCTTGCCCTCACCCCCCACCCCAAATACCAACCTTGCAGGTCCCCGCACTCAACAGCCCTGCGGCACGGTAGTAGCAGTAAAAGTTTCACCCATACATTTATTTAAATGTGAGATCTACAAAATATATATTTTCAAAAACCATTGAAAGTATCCAAATTCTAAAAATCTGTTTGTGCGCAGTCTACTGCAGTGGTAAATTATGGCTGCAACCGTAGATGGCTCCTCGTCAAAGGTACCTCACAAAGCATCAGCAGTGCATGTCCTCCTGTACAGTATAGCCTGAGCTACACGGTAAAGCCTGAGCTGTCCTGTATAGCATAGAGTCATCTGAAGTTATGCAAGATTCTTGGGTTTGCAAAAAAACTGAGTGCTTGTGATACATCCATGAAGCTTGTTTGGCCAGGACATTCTCAACTGGCCAAACATTAGTAAGGTAGAAGCGGGATGGAAAGGGCTTTGAAGCATCTTTTCTTTTAAAATTTAGCTTTGAAGACTACAGGATATTCTACTTATATTCAGAAGAAGATTCAAATGCAGTTAGTCTCAGGACAATTTGAAATGTTCGCATTTTCCTGTAAACTTCCTAGGAATGGGAATTCAGATGCATGGACAGTCTTGCCAAAACACTGTTCTGGTTTTGCTTTCCGAATGTGAAACTCCCACTGAAATCTCTTGGTCGTTTTCTATTAACTTCAGCCTCAGTTGGAGCAATCTTAGGAGAAACACTCAGGGAAAAATTTCATAGTGCTACAAGCATGAGAAATTAAAAAAAAAAAAATCCTAGCACTTTTGGAAACTTTAATTTATATAAATGGCCAACATTGAACATGCAGTTTCACATCAAAATGAAGCCACGTAATAGTTTTATCCTTAAGGGAACACAGAATATGCCTTGACTAAAAGTGACGAATGCAGCGAATTCCTTTACAATATATGTGCAATAAGGACAAAATAAATAAAAATCTTGAAAAATATTAATACCTTTGTGTTGTGACTGACAAAGTATTGTCTTTGTTTAGAGTGGAAAAATTTTAAATTATTTACGCGTAGTAGTCTTAGGACTGCGCAGTAAGAAGTGTCTTGATCTGAAGCTGCTGACTTACCCTATGAAGTTTTATTCCTTTAGGGTGGCCTACAACTTTAAGGCAAAATGATGTTTTTCAGTATACTGTATTTCCCTCCAGATGGTTTCTACAGAATTTTGGCAGCCACATGCAACGATTAGCATGGTTGCCCTTCTAATCTCACACACTTTAAATAGACAAACCATATTCTTACAAAAACTATTACAGACTGTTCAGCAGATCCTTAACTATCAAACTGTGTTTGACTATCACAATAAATAGACTGTCCTGACCCTATTGCTTGGGGTTTAGATAAAAACATCTAAGCACTTAACTGTTTAAAGAGAGGATTATATAGCAGACTCTTACAGTTCATGGTGCTGTGTACAAACTTCTCTTGCTAGAGTAGCGATACGTGAAGAGCTAGTGCTGAAGCTGAAAAAAACTTGCATTTCTCCATGTCTCACATGGAACGCTTGCGAAAGAGTCAGCATCTCTCACCCAGCTATTGCATCTTGAAAATACATACACCAGCTAGCATGCACTTTTTAATGCATACTCCTAGTATTAACAACCACGAATCCTATTAAAACTTAGCTTTGTGAGACATGACACCGGTGTCTCTCCCTTTTGTAAAGGAAATAGAGAATACTGCTGCACAGAAAAGCGTAACTTTAAGTGGCACGTTGAAGACCTGATTTTGTATATAAAACTGTAAAAACTAAGACAGGGGTTGTAATGGAAGGGTAAAATGATGACTTGAGCACTGCCTCCTCCTTCCCGACCAGCCTCCTCTTTGAGCGGCGCAGTGAGCAATAGCTAGAAGGTAGGAGACTACCTCTTTCGGGTCCTTATGTTACGCCAAAAGTTTCAAATGCTGAATCGTAAACAATAAGAGACATTTAAGAAGGAAAGGGCCTTTTTCTGTCCTAACTGTACTATTGTGTCCTTAAAGCCGTTGGGGGGAAAGTAATGCAGGGAATAATACGATAATATTTACTTGTAACATTTGCAGTCTAATGCCCACAGCATAGCTGCTTATGTAGTTAATGTTTTATTTGAAATAATTTTATTATTGCGAACAGTTTGACTTACAGTGTCGGGGTTTTGAAGAATTTCCAAGTAGCTAAAGTACTCGCGGTGCAGTAGAAAAGTCACGTTGTCTGTGCATAGCTAAAGCAGTGAGGATTCCCGAGTTTGTTGTGTGTTTTTAGCAGTGATTTGCACTGGTGGGTGCAGGAGCTCACTTCCAGGCCAGACCAGAATAAAGTCACGGTAAAGTTTGCTTATGAAAGGTGATTTCTGTCTTATCTACAGAACTGAAACTAGGGGTAAATGTTTTATTCTTTCCTGACCTTTTCCCCCTTCCCTTTAAAACACTACAGTATTATGTTGATTTACAGCATTCTGAAAAAATTGGTATTTTTCTCTTTAAAACTATCCTTATCGTGCCCAAACCAGAAGATGATTTGGTTTGGTTTTATTAAAATCCTTTCTGAACTTTTTACACTGTAGCTATTCTTCTGAAATGAGTCATACAATAACCATTCCCAGTTTGTAGCCAGTTCTCCAAAGAAGCAGAAGAAAAAAGAAACAACTTCCTTTTAAGGGAATGAGACCTGTTTGTGATGATAAACCTCTTTCCATTTCTATTTGAAGACATTCTCCATAACCCAAGAATTGATAGTTATAAAAACACTACCTACTTTATTTGGATTACAAAAACATTCATAGCTATGGAACATTGTTTAATGTTAGCCTAAAGCATCTGTATATACACTCACACATAGGGGTACTGTTGAAATTACACATGCGACATGTCAAACGAGCGGCTAGTTTACCAGAAATCTGTAAGAAACAGCTTGGAAATTGTTTAATTTCATTTTACTTACTATTTTAAATAAATGAGTTTAAACAAAGAAGTATTTAATATTTATGTGGAATGAAAACAGTTCAAGAGTATGTAATTGTATAAGTAAGCTAACATAGCAATTTCTATTAAAGTGCTGTGTGATTCCCCAAACTCATCATACTGTTTGAATGCTAGAGTATCCACGTGTTCTTAGATAGGGACACCTCCCACCAGACCAGGCTGCTCCAAGCCCTGTCCAGCCTGGCCTTGAACACCTCCAGGGATGGAGCCAGCTTCTCTGGGCAACCTGGGCCAGGGGCTCACCACCCTCACAGGAAAGAACTTCTTCCTTATGTCCAACCTAAACCTCTCCTCTTTCAGTTTAAAACTGTTCCCCCTCATCCTATCGCTCCACTCCCTGATCCAGAGTCCCTCCCCAGCTTTCCTGGAGCCCCTTTAGGGACTGGAAGGGGCTGGAAGGTCTCCCCGGAGCCTTCTCTTCTCCAGGCTGAACCCCCCCAACTCTCTCAGCCTGTCCTCCCAGCAGAGGGGCTCCAGCCCTCCCAGCATCTTTGTGCCCCTCCTCCGGACCCTCTCCAGCAGGTCCATGTTCTTCCTGTGCTGGGGACTCCAGAGCTGGACTCAGAATGAAGATACTCATTTTAAATGTGTAAAATTGGTGTTACTGCATACAAACTAAAATATTTCACTGGATGTGTTACTTAGATGGGAAATAAGAATAGACTTATAAACTAGCTAAGAGTTAAAGGGGGAAAAAAGGCAAAAGCAGAGATGAATTGTTTAAGTTGTATTGCCATCCATTTAGTTCTGAACCCCTGACAGTATAGTTTATTAGAGAGGTGGAGACAACAGAATTCTTTGTAGCACAGAGTTGTATTACCAGAGGAGCTACAGCAGACTACTTCTGTGTTGTTAAAATAAATTAATCAAAACCAGCAGGGGAGCGTCCTTGAATTACAATGGTTGCATTATTCAGAAACTGTAAAGATTGAATTTTCAAGGAAATCCAAATGGCATGTAGCTTGGGAAAGAGCCAGTTGTTTTTTAATGCTGCCATTTTTAACAATTCTTAATAGAAGAAATTGGAGTATTGTTTCAAGCAGATCTTTGGCAGACATTTTCTATGATTTTATTTAATTATATTCCTCTGAAGTATTATTATTATGTACTAACCCGAGCATAATATGGTATCTCTCATCCCAGATAGATTCTGAAGTACTTTAATGACCTTTGGCCAAAATCTGTGCCAGCTTTAAGACATGTTGGCTAAGTCAAGGACACAAGTTATATACACAGAAGGCTGCAGCCCACACGTTGATGAAATTCAGCAAGCCTTAGTTGTTTTTATAATGGAAGAGCACATGTAGAAAGCTTTGTGTTTTTTAAAGACATCATAGTTCCTGTGCATTATGATTTAACTCAACTTCCTTGTCAATGTTAAAGCCAATTAGTGGGGACAAAAGCTAGGACAAAATCCTACTTGCTTAATTAGTTTAAATTAAGCCCCAGGTTTTGCTGCTATTGCAGTCGTGTTTTCAAAACGTAAAGATCTGAAAGCTGCAATAAGAGCACGATCGTTCTGAAGAATACCGCGTGACCCCAAATTGCAGTGATATTCTCCCATGTAACCTTTTTCTATTCCCCCTGAGCTTTGCTGAAAATGCACTCCAGTTCTAGCATGGCTTCATCAGCTGCTGGAGAGTTATGCCACAGAGGTATGGCATTGTCTCTTCTTCCAAAACTATAAGTAATAGAAAGAAGGATTAAGAAAGATAACTGAAAAATGCTATGGGACTAAAATAAAAAAGATTTTCAAATGTTACTCAGATGTTAGAATAACAGTAAGTTTTAAAGAATTTCCTAAAAATAACAACAAAAGAAGCAAGCACATGCAAATGAACAGGATAATCTTGGCTGTATCAAACATCTGGAAAATATAAGCTCACATAAAAGAGCTACTCATTTTAAGGATTTAATTTAATAACTCATCCTGTTCAAGAAGATTAACATGTGGCTATGAAATACCTACTTGCCATCAAAATATTTCACCCCAACATAGTCATAGAAACTTTTTGACAGGCCTAGTTAGATTAGTTTAGGACGACAGCGTTCCTTTTCATTTTGTGTGGCTACTGTTGCTCCACCTTTACTAAAAGATATCCTGCATATTTTTGAACTCTTAAATGATGTGTCTAACTCGGTTGCATTGTTATGGCCAAATGGAACCTCCAAGTAACTTTAGTACGTAGAGATCCAAAACTGTGCCAGATTTTCAGGACTTGATTTTCAGAGTGAGCGCTGCCTTTAATACATAAGAAAGCAACAAACTGTATCTTGTACTGAGTTAAGAGGCACTTTTTGCAAGTACTTCTGAAAGTAAGGCTGTGGCAGCTACAAAACAAAAATCCTCCGTGTAGTATTCCCTTTTAGATCTATGGAAAGTGCTTCAGCCCCCAACAAAGGTCAAATACTAGTTTAAAAACATGAGACACAAGCAGAAGAGGAAATGGAAATCACTGTGTCTTCTCCTCTCATACACATTGTGCTGCTTTCAGAGCTTATTCCTGAAAGAAAAGATAATCTGAAGGAACATCTGACAATATGACAGTATGGTATTCCTGAACGATTGTTTGAAGGAGTGTCAGGAAACCAGTGGTAATGGCAAAGTCAGCCCTGATCTGCGGCATTCTTCCAAATGTGAAGCACCAGATAAAGGGAGTGAAGGCTAGGAGGCACAGCTAGGAGCTGAAAAGACATTTATGTGCATCAGTTCTGTATTTTTGTATTCGTATCTTGAGCAAATGCCTCCCTAGGATTCACATTACTATATCCATTGGAAACTGATGGCTGGTGTAGCTCCTTATCTCATGGCGCTGTTTATAGCTGTCTGTTTAAGAAACCTTTATAGTCAGGCACAAATTTCAGCATATTGGTGATGTAAGAAGTCATTTCAAAATTAACTGAAGATCAAGAGTGGCATTTTAAGCAACTGAATAGGAACGTAGAAATGTAGAGTGCTCTTTTTCACCTAAAACAAGATAATCTGAGTCAGATTGCCTCAGAAGACTTATAACTTTGCTGACATCTCTCCTGCTAATATAATGTTGAAGGAAAGGACCTGTTATACGAACTGCTAGTATCTTCTCAAGTTTCCTGGGAAGCACACGTTTTTGGGATTGCGTAGTCTTTAAACAGATGTCACAGGTCAGCACCTTCATAAATTAAATTCAGTGTCAGAATCAGTGTCCAGTTTCCTTTTCTCTTTATTATTTTGCCCTGAAACTTACCTTTTTTTTTTATTAACTTAAGCCTAGTAATGAATTTAAAGAAAACACACAGCAAGAGCATTTTAATGTCACTGTATCAGAGGGGATTGCTTTCCAGTTCTTTTCTTTTTTGCATAGAAAAAACCAGAAATCTGCACATTGAAGTAAACTTTATCTCATCCTCTGTGCCTGAAGGAAGAAGCCTTGATGACAGAGGTTATTGTAATTTGTGAGAAGAAAGAGAAGACCAAGTCCAACCTCTTCCCCTTGCCCCCCACCCCCTATTCCACACAGATTGTATTTTGCTCTGTGAAAGTGTTTATCCATGACTGACACCACAGGAGCGCAGCAAAGCTTTCTGCGTTAGAAAGGAGAGGAGTCCAGAGATGGAAGGGATGTTTCAACAGGGGCAACCTCGGCAGAACTGACAGACACATACTTGCTTCACAATAACTAATATTAGCTGAAGAATGGTGTTGGGGCCTGCTGCTGAGAGGATTTTGCCTTAAATACTCCTTATCTGTGTGCTCAGTCCAAGCAAAGCAGTCGTACAGATGTATTTCTGACCAGTCAAGTGCCGTTGTGGCAGGATCTGTATTGGAGATGTTGGTTTAGATTGTGACTAATTGTGTTAAAATGATGGAGAAACTCGAGGTACGCAAGGCCGGAGGGAGCCAAGTGAAATAGCCAAAATGAAACCTGAGCACATGTAAATAGCGTCTGGCCAGAGAGTATCTTACAAGTGTAACAATAGAGAAATCAAAAAAGTTCAAGGAAGCTTTTAAATGAAACTAAACTCACTTGGGCCGATGTGTAGGTTTTGCTCTAAGTGACACACAGGTATAATATGAGATTACGTGAATCCCTAAGGGAGAACACTGCTTTCCATAATGCTATGAAACCATAAAAACAGAGAGGACTTCGTAGCATATCATTTCCCCTCCCAGTAAAGAGAAATTCCTACAATATAAAAGGGACTGGCAATCACAAAGACACCTAGTCACACAGTGTTTCAACCGTGTGCGGACCAAAGATCTTCTCCAGATATTAAACTCGGTCCCACAATCTGTGGATTACTAAAGATATTATGCTCATTGGAAATCGTTGATGCCAGACAGCACAAGTCTCATTTGAGGGGCTTACTCATAATGATCTGACAGAAACCTGCTGGAAAAAGCTTTTTAGTTGGATAACAGACAAGCAAGAGGCACGGCATAGGACTGAGGCAACAGGCAACTCCTACAGCCATGACTGTCACTGTGTGTACATCTATCATGATTGATCCACTCACTGAAATAGATTGTCTTCCTTGTTCTTGATGGAAAACACCTGCACATGTTCCATAAACATGGAACAATGGATATTTTCCAGCCTTTAAAAATTGTTTGGGTCTAGAGCTGTAAAAAGTTTTCAGGAAAGATTTGATTTTGCTCTCATTTTAGGTGAGCTCAATTACCATCCCGTTGCCTAGAATACCCGAAAAGAAAGTATTTTTCGTCAGAGGAAGGATTCCTTCCCACCCTTTCCAGTTTCAGCTAAGATTGTGCTAAAACATGATCCTGTTTCTGCCTCTCTATTTTTATCCCAGGACCCAGCCGCTGATGAACCATGCCAGGCTTTAATTCTTCAGAGCTGGCTGATGCAGGAATCCAGAGGGCCTGAATTCAAGCCTGATTTGAACAGGCCAATGCATCTTCAGTTTTTGCTTGAGTCAATTAGCACCCAAGATCAATTTGTGCAAATTCCCACTCTCTGCAACTTTTCCAGGCCTCTTATGCAAATCAGGCCTGGAAGCAAACAAGTGAATGACCCCGAAGGCTGGTACGGGGCTGGGCACCATTGTTCTCAGGCCATGCAGTTCAGTGCTCCATTTGTTCATGTAGGAACACCAAAAAAAAAATGACAAGCCACAAAGATAACTATCTCCCCAGGCTTAATTATCGTACCCTTTGTACTGTTCTTGCCAGTGTAGAAAAAGCAGCATTCATGGTCCTCTCACTAGGTTTAGATTCACTGGGCTGTTTTTCACCGTTCTGGTAAATATAAAGGAAGACAACTGTAACACAGAGTTTGGGAAATTTTTGCTTTTGTAGAATGAGAAGAGGTTTTGAAGCCAAATATGTTCTGTAGTCACAAATTGTGCCATGAAATCAGAAATCTTTTGGTAACATTATCCTGGTGATCGGGAAAATGACTTAAAAATATAATTTAGGAGCTGAATCAGGGCCTTTCAAATAAAGATGGAAAAATGGAAAAATTAGTTGGATCACACCTGTACTCATCTGTTAATTTAAAACTATTTGGGTAAAAATGGGCTCAAGCTGCAAAACTCAGGTGTATTTCCAACACCCTAACTGTTCAAGGATGCATTCTTGGATTTGGTTTTGGTGTACTTCATGGGAGTCTATTCTTCATCAGATTAGTAAAATACCCTGGTTTTAGAAGAGCTAATATTACAGAATGAAGTCATGACTGAAAGTGAGGGCAGAGAAAGAAAAAGCACGATAATGATGAATTTAGAAAAACCACCATTTTAATATAGCTCAAAATTCGGTTTAAATTGGATACAAGACCTGGGAGACTTCTTACATCTCGAGGGCTCCCAGCCCTGTCTGCTCTGGCTGTTGTCAGATTGGGCTGGAAGAAACTGAGGTTTGGTATCATGTTGTTTGATACTCTTTTTTTATTACTATTTCACTACATGTATTCAATAGTTGTGTGTAATATTACTACCAAATGTTGATAATGTGCTGCAAAATAGCTGCAGAAATTTTTTTCTCTTTAAGGGATTATGATTGCCTCTTTCTTAAGGCCTTCTGAAAGATTCCTTTTTAGTTAGTTAGTTTTTTAAAGATCAAAATGCGTCCTAATTATAGTGTTATGAAACCACAAATCAAACCGTAGTTCAAATTTATGGAGCCCTCCTTAAGGGGATTACATTATATTTGTATGCAGGGAATAATAAGTAGAAGTGAAAGGAAGATTTGGAGTGATTAATTTGATATTATGGAATTCTTCACTTGTTTTATATACATATTTATCTTGAAGATGTTAATTCCATACTTCGAAAGTATTTGATCTGGGAGACACTGAACTGAGAAATACTTAGCAGCTTCAGTAAGAAAACATTACAGCTAGCAACCAAAATTTCTCCAAGGTGTGCCTGTCTTTGCATTCACTTACCTATGATTTTGGGGGCTGTGACTAAGAGCACCATCTAGTGAGAATCAATAATACGTCAGTATCATGAAAAGGTGATTATTCAGTCTGGTCATAAAGGCATACTGCTAATTCCCTTAGCAAAGGGATTTGGAGGCTTGAAAGGAAACAGTGTTCGAGTTGTGATTTACTGCTTGGTTTAATGACTAGGATCTTCCCCTAGATATTCCTAAACATGCACAACACAGCTAAAGGCTAAGTTTGGCAGACAGTATGGGTACCATGAGATAACGCTACAAAACTAACATTTTGTTTCATAAACCACTGATGTAATTTTATTATGTATTATTGTAACAAAGCCCTCCAAGTTTGTGAATGTCTCATTTTATATTGATCAGCATGACATACTTATTCCACGGACTGATAATTTAGGTGAAACCATTATCATTTCCTAGGTACCAAGTTTTTTGGAAAGCCAACAATTCTGAAACTTTGGGCTTTTTTCAGTTAAGGATGTCAAACAGCTCCTCCTCTGTAACTATCTTAGGCATTAAATAGTATTATATGTTAGAATTTGCTTAAAACATCCGTGCTTAATTATAGTTTTTTTCTAATTTGAAGAATTCTGTAAGTGGGTCTCACACTATCCATTCTGCAAGTATTATTTCACTGTGCGGGAAGATCGTTATGAATATATGATAATACATGAAGTTATTTATCCCTTTCAGATTATTTCCATATGCATCCTCTGTAATTAAATCAGTGGCTTATGGCAGCCAGTCTTTGAAGTGATGTCTGCAAAATAGGAAAATGTAATTTGTGGAACAAAACGCTGATCAGTCTATTCCAGCCACATCTGTTAAGCTGTAGTAGTTCAGAGATTTCTGTGATGAGAGAGTTCATGCAAAGCAGAAATTTTCCCGGATTTCTTTCAGTCCAAGGAAAGTTCACTGGTAGTGATTGGCACTATTCTAATCAAGTAACAAGGTTTGAAGTCTGAGGCTTCGTTTGCCCACAGTTTTCACTGAATTCACTGAAACTGATGCTTAAGTAAGTAGCTGTACTTGCAGATTTAAATAAAAGTACTACCGAGAGAATGATAAGAGAAAGCAGGGCAAGAATTTCTGGCAGAGAAGACAAGGATTTAGAGAGATAACGAGAGAGACGATCTCTTCAGGAGCACCAGTGGTGGTGTCTGAGTAAAACTAATGAAACTTGTGACACGATTCCCCTTGATTGCAGTGCTCCTGCGGAACACCTGGTATTATACAGGTATAGACAACCATTGTAATTACCGTTGCACAATTCTCCATGTGGAAGAAAAGCAGGTTTTTTGCAGGACCCTTAGAGCCTTTCCAAAGTGGTATCAGTTGAACCGTTGAAGGTGCGCCTACAACAAGATGAGTGTGCCGGCACAAGGAGGTACTGTCTGACGTGTCCAGCCACAGCTGTGCCTGCCGCAGAGGCTGCCACCCGCAGCTGCTTGGCACTCCTCTCTCTTTCCTCCTCCCTGCCCTGGGGGTTTCTGCGCTTCAAATCTTACAGATGAGCTGCTCGTATGATTGTTCCCTGAGCACTTGGGCAAAATGAGGTGAGTTAGCAAAGCCCTGATATCTAAATTGTTTTAAGAAATACCTGCTGGTTAACAACCAGCACAAGCCTGTCTATTTGCAATGTTGAAGAAAGCAAGAGGGCAGTTACAAGTGGGCTCTGCAAACAGTAAATGTTTGCAACTGAGAGATATGTCCACAGGCTGAATTTTTTCCTTAACTTATGCTGATAAATTATCAGTCCTTTAATAAATGGCCTCTAGTTTCTAGTAATGTCTGTCTAGTACCTATTATTAGCAACCATTTCACTCTCTTATAAATATGCAAACTGAAATGTCCTCAGCTCAAGTGACTACCTTTGTCCTTACAAAGATTTCCAAGACAGCTTGGAAATGAAATGTACAATTACCAAATAACTCGAAAAAAGTTACATTATTTAACAGCGTTGTTGGAATACTCCAAAGTCTAAGGTTTTTTGAAGGGAATGACTTCCGCTAGACACAGAAAATTGTAGTAAGTAGATCCCTAGCAAAAACTGCTACACCCTTCCCAATGAGGATTTTTCTTCATGATATCTGGTTCTAATTAAATAACTGCATTATATTATACACACTAAGGCCCAATCCTTTGCCCTTTGAAGTCAATGGCAAAGCTCCCATTGAGTTCATGGGAAAAAATGTAACTCCTTTGTTAAGGGTTCCTTTACAGCAATTTGAACTGTTAGTTTTTTAAAACAAAGATTCAGCTTTGCCACCTTTGCCTGCAGACAACAAGCAGTTCCTGATATTCCTTGTATTAGGCAGAGTACTGGGAAGGGGAAATTAGGTCTTGCTAAATTATGTTCCCCTGTCATTCTATTTGTTTTTCTTTCTGTTACTGTAAAGTGCCACAATGGACATGTGATTGTCTTGCATTATCTTTATTTTAGAAACTTTCTTGAAATTCAGTACTGTAGCAATTTATGCCATACGTGGCATGTTTATGCTATAGAGAACATATCAAACGAAACCAGCAGTATAGAAAACCATAGCTTATCTACTTTCTTCATAGTTTTGACCCATCACCAGTTCATCTGCTAATGAATTGTAATATAAAACATGCTTATAAAAAAAAAAAGCATCCAGCTTCCTAAATAGGACCATATTTCTAAAATATACTTTAAAAAGGCAAGTTTATAAAATCATGATTCTACAGCTAAGCAGTCCAGGATGACATAACTCTTTTGAAGCAAAAGGTTACCCATGCATTTGATGCCCCATCCCAGATGTAGGAAGGAGATGTCAAACAAAGGGAACTTAAAGAATTCAAAATGCATTTCTGTGGAAGCAGAAGGAAGACTTTTAGACAGTGTTTCCATGCTAAACAAGAAAAAACTATTCTGTGCTGTGCCCAGGACTGCAGCGCATGGTAGAGAGCTCAGCGTATAAGCCCATTGGCTCTGGCGAGCTTACAGCTAGGTTTTTGTTATAATTTACCTTCCCCATCAGCAACAAATAAAGCAGCCACTTCTTCACTGTTCTTAGCACCCCGCTGAGAGCAAGGTGCTGAGGTGTTTTGAAAATTTTGGCTTTCACGCTCAGCACTGTATTATATTGGCAGGTAACCAAAAAATAGCACTTTGATTTTGGTGCAAGCTGAAGCGTTTCAGTCTAAATGTGCGTTAGTCTCATCCTAACATCCACGCTGACTATGGACTACAGATTCTAATGAAATGGGACAGATGGGAAAAATTACAGAAAAGGGAAAAGAAATCCACTGTGTAACTTGTGTACATTAGATCTGAAATTTAAAACCTTCAAGCTGATATCCAGGGGTTTTTTTTACTGCCAGTTTCGTTCCAGCCAACAAACGGTGCTCCTAAGTACTGGTTGCAATCTAAATGTTATCATTTTTGTCCACAGTTAATTCCATCCACAGAATTTTTCCTCTTAAACTTGAAGCTATCTCTGCAAATCAGTCTCATTTTATGGAGTGCTAAGCATTTAACCCATGAAATAAGGTCCCTTACAGCGATTTCTGCTCTAAATATTTCTGTTGTAAACATGAAGAACACTGGGTTCTGTATTTGGAAGGAAGCCCTTCCATGATATGCATAAATTGCTAGCTGTATCCTCTCAAAAAATCTGACACAATCCTAAAGGGCTTTGTAAACAACAGTTCCTGTTGTGATATTTTAATGTGAACTTGGCCAAAAGTCTTACTATTACATTCACATTCACAATAAGAATGCAATGGCAGAAAATACGGAACAATGGACTATAATAATGTCATGCAGTGTATTTTAAACGGTTCCAGCAAAGAAACTAAAAAAATGAAGCAAAACTCTATACAAAGCAGCTAATCTAATTTACTAGGAATACACTGTTTGGTTTTTTTAGTTTGTTTAGTTTAAATCAATGTGAATTATGTTGTTCATTCTATTCCATTGAAAAGTCTCCTAGCATGGCAGTTGGAAAAGTATATATTGGAAACAAGCACGAATGAATACTACCATGTATCCAAAGCATGCTTGTATTTGCCTAAATACTGTGGAAAGCATGCCAAAGCCAGCTTGGTATGTAGTTCTGTGTATCCAAAACAGGGTATACAATCATGTGCTCATTCGGCCTGCAGTTTTTAAACAACTAGATGGGAGTTTAGTACTAAACATTTCCACTGGCACAATAGCTGGAATGCAAAAGTTTGAAACTAGAAAACGCAGACCCCTAACCTTTGGAAGTACATCCAAAGCTTTGCTGGTAAAGGTGTATGAATTTTTTTTCCTCATTATTTTTCTAACTAGCTATGGCAGATTTTCAGGAACAGAGTTATTTAGCGGTGCTCTGTTTTAGTTAGATTTTGGGAACTTTCATTTGTTCCTTTGTTTTGCAAAATAAATTAACCTAACCTCTGTAAAGCCCAGCTTCTTCCCAGTTTGTCAATGGAAGTTTTGTCATTTACTTAAATAGAAGTTGAACTATGTCATCTAAACACGTGCAAAAATGTATTGGTTATTAAATTGGGTCAAAGCTCATAATGGAGTCAAAATCCTCTCCAGAAAAGATAGAAAAAACCCACAAATTTCCCCGTAACTCCTTATGTGAACAAATATGTAAATATGCCTTACAGGGTTTTCTGAATATCAGCCGGTATTTGCTGAACCGGCTGTGTCGGATGGTCTGAAGAGTGCATTTGAGAATAAGAGTTTGTCCAGGCTGCAAAAACAAACTATGTTTGGAAATGTATTAGCTAGCAAATTTAAACAACCAGTTTTAAATACACTCCAAGTAAGGCAAGTTGTGTTTAAAATCATGTGGGTTAACTCTAAACTCCCCTCTTTGGTGCCAAAGTTCAGCTAGCATGTTTTAAACATGGCTTGCTCTGTCTACATTAGCATGAAGTTGTATTCCAATTCTGTTTAACATGTCAATTGATACAAATAAGGAACTGTCAGCAGGGTCATGTTAGCTCCGTACTGAGCCTTTACAGCATGCTGACCATCTTCATTTCAAACACAGTAGCGTATAGTAAGATCCTACTTGACTGTGCATTAACGAGTATATTTTCAGAAGCAGACGGCATCAGAGCACCAACTCCGGCTCCGAGATGACTTGGGGTCATCTGGAGATGATCTGAAGCACAGCGGAGTCTCTTACCTTCATCTTACTAGGAGGATGGTGCTCCTAGGCCATCAGTGCCGAGGCACGCAGGGGAGCAAAAAACCACTGATGGTTTACACTCATCTGTGTGACTTAGCACTGAAATGAGCTAGGAGCACGGGTATAACACAGCTATATTTATCATGTCTCAGCTAGAACGCAGTGTCCAGAATCTCAGCTTTTTCTAACCTAGATTTTCTGCCTAGAAATGTTAGCATTTGCCGATGGTAACAATGTAAGAGGATGACAGGAACTTGAAGAAGTTTCCTTAAACCCAGCTTTGAGGTACTTTGTGGATGGAGCATCTGCATGCTAACATACCTGTCCTATATGTGACAGCGACATGCTCTGCCTTACCTCGGGATCAAAAGCATAACTGTGCTACCACGTCTTATCCATTATTTTTTTTCGACTAGACTAAGTGTAAAGGTCAACTTGATGAAAGCCACTTGGGGTTGTTCTGCATGTGTCAAGTATTTCGGATAAATGCAGGGAGAAAGTCAAACTACCAGAACAGAGCCCACCTCTGTACACATCCAGCATTAAGTAATCGTATTCAGACATCAGCTTTTCACACTGCTGGTTCGGGTTGTTCCCGAGCCTTTGAGTTTCACTTTCAGTTTCAGGTTCCAGTGAATCCAAAATGATGAAACTGAGACTTGAATTGAAATCTGAGCATTCTGATGGACAAGCGCGCAAGTCTAAAATGACCAGGCAGCCGGTTGTCACATGTCATTACTGAGCCAAAGGTAAAACAGAATGTTTTATGTGCAGAAGCAGCAGAGCTATTTCAGAAATTGGCAAAATAGTCACAAACTGAGTAAGTTTTGCATGAGGCCTCGTTGAGGCCATTGGATTTGAACCCTGAATTACCAAAGTATCTCATAGGATTCATTAGGATTATAGTTAACACTTAACAAGACAATGGAAAATTGCATGATATTTGGCATATTTGGACATAAGAAAATGTCGGTAGTAGAGCAAAGATTTTCAGGGTGCAAAATCACATTGTTAAGAGTTTTAAAATATCCATTAAGTTCTTTCAAATAACTTGAAATTTTAGAGGATAGGCATTATAATTGTAGTTATGCACTGGTAAACTGGTGGGGTAGAAATTACAGGAAGAAAAATTTCTAAAAATTTAGTTGAAAAAAGTTGCTGAAAAAGTACATAAAATCTGTCAGCCCTAAAAAAACCCCACTGTGTGTTTCTCCATATGCAGTCAGATGTTGTTCTGCCGCTGATGAATCAGGGAGAGATCAGGACGAATGCTCTCATAGATATAAAATACGACAACATGATCCCCTTTGAAGATATCTTGCTGAGGTTTATTATGTAGAAATAGCTCTGTATATACTACATATAGGCCACGGAACTTGCCGCCCTTGAATACTAGAACTATTTGGTTAAGTTCCCAAACTTAAATTAGCAAGACTTTGACAGATACAAACAATGAGTTCATCAAACTGCTGTTTGGTGGAGGTAACAAATATGCTGAGAATAATGTACCTCTGTTGCAACCAGATAATGTAATGGAGTTACATCAAGGTTGAATTATAAATCTAAATCATCTATAGGACAACTCCAGTAAATTACCTGTTGCAAGAGAGATGCTTCTTAAAGGATATAGCTTTATTATGTATACATATATATGATGTGTGTGTGTATTTATATACACACATAGCTGGTATTGTTAAGTATTAGTGGAAGAACTCACGGGACTTTCAAATGCTAGTCCAGAAAATCATCCATTATTTTGTACATACGTTTTTCCTATATTTAAAATTAAAAACTGCAAAGAAATTTACAAGGAAAAAAATTATGATATCCATAAAAAAAGCATTCTTTCCTGTATCTCACAGTGGAAACAGAAAGCACATCACGTGTCTCTTTGCTCTTATATATCTTCAGTTCTTAGCCATCTAGGGTCACTGTTGTACTGAGATTTCCCAACCGTCTCCTGCTTCGGGCAAGCTTCCTACAGTACAATACTGACAGGCTTTAGTGTCGTGGCGCATACACAGCACACCTGATACAACCACTGTTTTCCTTAGCTTTGTACTTCCAGTTGTCTTTTTTTCTAAAATAACATTCATTTATTAGATATCTTTCCTACCACAATATGTATTTTGACAGAGTATTTAAAAAGACTTTATGTGGACATAAAGTGGACAGTATCTAGAATATGCAGATTTTTTTAACCGAAAAGAAGTTTTTATGAAGTATTTACAACATTAGTGGACATAACAAAGTAAGTCAACTCCAGGGTAGGGAGTAGGAGGGATGTTAAACAGCTTTTGTGCCTCTACAGAAAATGAGTCAAATGTGTTCAAAATTTGCATTTTGAATAAGAGTTAGAAGTGGATAAACAAAATGATACTTTGTGATACTTTAAATAATTTGTTCCAATCTCACGTCTAACAAATTACTGATATATCTTGAATCTAATTAAATGGTTGTAAAATTATTTGCTGATTAAAATTGCCTATTTTAGGTGACGGTGAGAAAAAATACCAAGATATTTCTTGGGAAGGTAAAACGTTTGTCTCTAGCTCTCTGTTAACACTTTGCATGATAATGGAAGACAATACTTTATACCACAGGAAAAACTCTCACTGATTTTAGCAGGAATGCTACTCGCATATATGCTTTAAGAGCTAAGCAACAAACAACAGGGGGAGGATTTACATAATTTTGGGTAAATGTAATAAAACAATGTTTTAAAAGGCATAAAACAAATTGGGAAAAGTTGCTTGTGGATGTGAAATGCAGTGACTTCTTTCATTAGCTTTAAAACCAGTATGTTTCCTTTATCAAAAGGGTAGATAAATGTGAATTTGTATTTTTGTATCCTGCTGCATTTTCATGGATTATCTCATTTCCCTCCATTTCACATCCCTCTCCCCTTTAGACCTGTATCACAACCACCGCGCTGCTCCTGATGGGGGCCTGAGTGCACTTCCCTCTGCAGCAGTCCAGGGGGACACCGTGCTCCGGTTGTGTCGACAACCAGGCGAGTGACCCCTCTGCAGCTTTCCCAGCTCCTGCTGGGAGCTGAGCCACCCAAACCAGAAATACACACTTCGGACAAAATCTCGGTTAGTGTAAATTGTCAGTGACCCACTGGTTCCGTGGAGCTACATTAGTATGCACCAGTGGAGAAGCTGAACCTTGAACTGAAAAAAAAAAAAAACCACCAAAACCAAACAATTTTTTATTGTGTTTAGGAAACACAACCTTTGGATTTTGGAGCTAGTAGGAAAATTACTATGCATTAGTTGGGTAATTCTTTATTCTTTCATGAGTTATCAGATTCAGTTTTCACGGATAACAGAATAAAAGCTGAAAGCATTGCCTCTCCCCAAAAAGGATGACACACAGCGTAGCTGCGGACCCCCCACCGCCCCGTGCCTCGACCTGACGGTGGTGCCTGACCTGGATACCCAGATCTGGGCACCTCGGAGGGAGCCTGGGCTCCCTGGGGAGGAGGGTGAAGCTGCCGACAGCGTGAGTCCCAGGGCAAGCTGTGGCCTGTCAACTCTTAAGTTTCAGGTTTTCAGCCAGATACTAGCGTCCATTTTCAAATCACACTGATCCCCACCAACCCTTAAGCGCGGAGAAATGAATGATCCGGAACTCATAAAGCACCCAGTCCACCATGCGGGTAACACTTTCGGATGCTGATACGCACGTCCTCTTACAAAGGGGGTTCTGAAGTATTGAATTACATGGCCTTTTGATTGGGTTCATTTGCAAGAAAACAAACTCATGTTTCTTTGAATTTTTTTCTAAAAACACATATTATTTTTCAAAATTTAGATATATTTTACTGATTGATTTTCTATTGGATGTAAGGCACAACTGTTACCGTGTAGCCAGTTCTCAAATCCCAGATTTTAGTGCTAAAGCAGAACCTAGATTTAAGTGCCACAATTTAGGATGTGAATAGGAAAAAAAAAAATTGGATAGCCCATTTTTATCAGGAAAACTAAAGCTTAATCAGGATCTTGGGTTCAAACTACTGCGCTTTTTACTTTTGGTTTTATGTAATCAAGGCCACTTGCCTTTTACCGTTACTTACAATTTTTTAAGTTCTAGCTACAAGTTTTCACTAGATGGCAGGGTTCCACTGTCATCTCTTATCAGTGTCTTTACTTGCAAAGCAACAGTTGCCAATCGGTAGGAAAAGAATTTAAACGTGTTCAAATTTTGCAAAATATAAAAACAAACAAAAAACTCAACAGTAATGAGAAAAATTATACATGCACTCAATAAATCATAGCTCTGTTACCGAATATGGTTAATAATATGGGCTGGGAATCATTGAAAATAGTAGTGAAAGATGTTCTTTTCTTGACAGAGGAACTAAAAGGACCTTCTGTTATAAAATGAGGTAGACTTACTGTTTCTGCTATTTATGAAAAAGTTAACTGATGCAGTAAATTAAATTTAGCTAATTAATATATTGACAGCTTAAGAAAGTTAGAGCTCAAATAGCTTCACTACCGATCTAAAATACTATATCAAAGTACAAAAACCTTAACGCTTAATGTACTGGATTACCAAGATACTAAAAGGTGATAAGATACATTTTAATCTCTCTCCCTCAATTTAACGAGGCAGAATTGATTGTATGATGATCAGTCCCAGTATCCTTTCAGCCAGTGGTATTTTGCTGACCTCGGAGCTCTGGACAAAATTTGTCCCTCTTGTCTAGGAGAAGAGAATGCAGCTGCATACACTTCTATAAACCTTAATAACCAGGACAAATCTTCATTGTTGCACCAGGGGAGAAGCTGTTGCAATGAAGTGAGCACTGTTTTTTAACAAAATTACTTTTTAACTATTGCTTTTGCAACTTGGAGTTACCAGTTCTTATTTTTTATTTATTCTGAATTTCTACTGTCTGTTTTGCTCTCATTTTATACATGAAGATAATTTATGAAGTGTTCGGTAATTTTCAGTGTTGCTCATGAAATATAAGAAGAAATGTTTGGCATCTATTAAAGCTGCTTCTAAGACTGGATAACTTTCCAAAACCAGAGATAACTCAGTGTAATGCTTTCCAGGATTCCAAAAATAGTAGGAACATTTTCTCATGATAAAGCTGTATTTATTCTATGCCTAGAGTAGAAAAAGTATCATAAATAGATGACTGAAACAGCATTTCCTAATATGAGATTCAGTTTTGCGATATGCCCAGTGCATTCAAAAATACACAGCGAATCAAACAGGAGCTGAAAAGCATACATCATTTCACAAGCTCAAACCTTTAACATTTAAGAAAACGTTTGCAATATTTGCCAGCTACCAAAAAGTAATCGTTCCTTTTTATTGAAACAAACGTAATCAGCACCTGTAGAATCTCTGCAAAACACGTTAGCAAATTCAAACAAGCATCACACCGACCATTTCACTGGAAGCAGCATATACTTAAACAAACTATTCTCTGCACTCGTGTTCACAAAACACCGATAACATCTTTCTCTCATGATCCTACCTTGGCGATTTGCAAAGGCTGCTTTTGCTCCTTGCCACCTTGCAATCTAAAGCCCCAAGGCGCCCCTCCACTCATAGCAATGCAGAGATAATCCCCTGTGCCCATTTTCCCGGTGCGGTTAGGCAGCATTCATTTACAGAAGAACAAGAGAAATTTGTCTTGCAGATGTTCAGCGAGCCGGAGATTTGGCTGCCAGGCAGAGCTGGAGACCCAGAGCACCACACTGTTGCTGCTGCCGTGTACTGCACTAGCGAATGTAGTCATTCAGAAGAACGTAAGAGCTCCCTCGGATCGAGGGCACAGCCCACTCTTTCGTCAGATTTCTACGCTCGGCCCACCTTCAAAGGCAAGTAAGTAACGTTGAGGAAATGCACACAAAGAGACTCGGCCATGAGGCAGAAAAGGCTGTATTTAAACACGACTCTTGTGACAGCTAAATCAAAACAACGGCAAAAAGAAGTGTACATTTCCCAGTGACAATTTAGGATGTAAGTTTACTTTAGTAAATGGTGCCAGACGTTTTAGACTCTAATTTACCCATTTTTTTGCATTCATACTCCAAACAAAGAGGAAAGCAGAATCATGTACATCCTCTGAATAACTGATACACTTAGGTTGAACTAGGTTTACGACTTTCATCTCTACCCCACGTGCATTTTCTGCAGTACTGCAAGTATGAAAAAAAAAAAAGAAGAAAAACTTTATAATTTCCTTGTCTTGGAATTGTTTCTTTTGCTGGTTCTCTGTAACCTCAGTATAGTTTAACGTGCACTGCTATTTAGCAGTGACCTGAATTATTATTGGACCCTAATAATACCTGTTCGTATGCAGCCCGTTGCCTTTCCTGCCAGAGAGGGGAAGAGGATTAGTGCAATGAAGTATCAGATCTCTCTACTGATGCTATCAATGGATGATTTGCATTGTGTCATTAAAGGGGAACCTTACTGTAAGCATGAAAAAAAATAAAGATTCAGCGGGAACATAATTTGCCAGTGCCTTACAAGACCTGGGTTCAGTTCTGTTCCCTGTTGCTGACCGGGGGTAATGAGGACTGTAAACAGCTGAGTGCCTGCAGGTCTAGTTGGAGTGGTTTTAGAGGTGACTGCTCTTCAGCAAGGGATGAATATTCCTCTAGCTGAGTGTGAACAACCGACAGTGTAAGCGCTCCTGCTCGCCTCAGCACAAAGTCAGTTAGCTTGGCTTGCATCACGTTGCATTTTGAACGAAGCTGGTTCTAAAGGAGAGCGTTCAGCAGGTGGGCTGGAAGATCTTTAACAGCTAGACTAGTTTCTGAAACAAACACCTCTTGCTTCGAGACCCAGGTTGCTGGGGGTTGATGTCAGACTCCCACAGCCTAAATTCCACCAAGGTCCCTGAACGAAGTGTTTTCAGTTGGCTGGTTCTAGGTCTTCAGAGATGTCAGGGCAACAGGAAACACTCAGCATTTAAGGTACGTGACTGGAGCTGGTAATTGTTGAGGCTTTAAGCCTGTGTGTCTTCAATTTAATGTCCCTGGAGTGGTGCTTCTTTACACTAAGCAATGTTATTTAAAGAACATTAGGCAAAATATCGAGGTAGAGACAGGACCTTCTGTTAAACTGAAATATTAGGGCTGGAAAAAGTAGACAGGCTTTTAGGTGCTTGAGCTCTTCATCAGGCCTCTGAAGGCACTAAGGTATCCCAAAGACTGAGTGGAGACAAGCTCCTTACTCAAACAGAGGAAAATGTCGACCTCTAAATATCAGGATTTAGTAGGAGGAAGAGTACTTGCTTTATTGACTACAAGTGAGAGGCTCTGGAGAAGCAAAACAAGAACAGCTTGCCATATAATTAAATACTTAAGAAACACACTATCAGAGAAGCCATACTCAGAAAGGGAATGGGCTTTAAAGGAACTTTGCTAGGCCACCTCTGAGTGAAGTCGCCTCGTTTAAAATAACTCAGTTCAAGATGTCTAACTGCTTCTTACTGTATTGTGCAATGTTGAGTTGTTGCTATAGCAGACAGTTTTTTAGTCTTTCCCCAAAAGAATCTTGCTTTAGACAAAATTCTCTCCTTTTTGCTTAATGATGCACATTTTTATAGATACTTTTCTGGCAATAAAATTCTTAAGAATATAGCTGGAAAAAATACCTTATGACACTCTGGTAAATAATAAAGTAAAAAAATATAAGGAAAATTAATCACATAATTATCAGCCCTTCAAATGTCATAGATTTATGATTAAATTTTTATGTTTAATTACTGTTAGGGTGTTTTGAGCTTGTGTTAGGCTCTCTTTTTTCACTTTGGTAAAAAGGAATAATCACATCTGATCTCTGTTTCTGAACTTCTTCATATACTTAGTCTAGAAAACAAACTAATGAGAAACCCCTCCGCATTTGGACGGTCATATATATTTGATGGGAATTTGTACTAGACGTAGAAGCTTCTGTCTCCTTTGACCATATAACAGAACTGTGTAAAATGATAGAACAATCTTATTAGTCATTGCTCAGCTGAAAAAACAACCAGTGAGAACACCGGGATCTATTTAATTTTGTTATATGACACAGATGAAATGTCTCCGTACAACTGCTGAAGTATCAGTAGTTGGTGTTCCTTGAAGTTAATTCCCTACCACCTATTTGATGTCTTAAGGCAAAAAAGCAGAGGGAGGCACTTTAAATTTGATTGTGTCATAGCAAAAGACATAGCAAAATCATGCCAGTGGTTTTGGCTAAAGTCACTGTTTAAAACATTGGAGAAATTTCTTTTAAAAGCAAAATTAACAGTTGTCTACAACATTGTGAGCTAGGTTTTTGGATCCTTAAAGTTGAAAACTTTAGTGTTTGTTTAATATTCTCCTGGCTTCTAATCTGTGGAATCTACATGGCCCTCTAGAAGTTAAATCATCTTGTGGAAATAACGGCAACAATAGATAACATCACTGGTGCTTTTAGATCTCTGCTCTCCAAAGAAATATTTTTTTTGCTGCTGAGTTTGTATATAGATCGTGTAGTACTAATTACTGCAGAACAAGTTGTGAAAAGAATGTAATATTTAAGAAAAGAAAAAAAAAAAGAAAAAAAAACAAACAAAAAACCAAAAACAAACAAAAAAGCCAAAAACCTTTACACTAAGAGTAACCCAGTATAACGAGAAAGCTTTGTGGACATTTAAACCTGGTACGTTTAAAGTGATATAGGACTCTGCTTGGACTGGCAAGAATTGTGGTCCTGACAGGAGAACAAAGGTAGGAAAAATAACTTTTTTCCAGTCAGTATGTTGAAGGGGTCTTACAACAACAATTCCAAACACTGCTGCTTTTTTTCTTCTGAGAGAGAATCTGTTGCTTGTTCCATGGTAAGAAAAACGTTTGAAATCTGTAACTAAACTATTCCCATGATGGGGAGATCCAAAGCTTCCTATGTCCTAATCTAACAAATAATACTCCATAGGCATTAACAACTCCCATTTGCCTTGTATGACTTTCTTAAATGCTTATGCCGCAGTATATCTTGCTTTTTAATACTAGTCTTATCTTGTGGAACATTCTCTGCGTCCTTTGGGATTTCTAAATGCTGGTCAGAAACTGGACATGATGATAAAAGTGGAGTCACTCACGGGGTTTATTACATTTCAGTCTCTGCGGTCTCTATAGCATAAATGCATTGCATAAATTCTGAGATAATTTTGGAAATCCACTGAAAAGTTTAAAGCTAATGGCAAGCACAACCACTTAACCACTGCCACCATCTCCATCATTTCACTGAAACCTAAAGATCCAATTCTAGGCAACAACTGATAAAAATGTTATGTCACAAAAAATAACTTTATAAACTCAGTGAATGACAAATGCCAGAACGCACCCAAAACCCATCTGTGCCCAAATACAGGTAAAACTGTAGCTTGAATCTGATCTTCTATGATGAGATCTGTACGACAAAAATTTCCAGATCAGACCCCTGCCTGCTCATCTGCTTTCAAGAACTGACAGTTAAAAAATCTAGCATATTAGCCTTGATGAGCTCTGATAAACTAAGAATATATTTAGACCAAAGTGAGGCCATCTACCCTAAAATGTTGTCTTTGATACATTCCAGTGTTGGAAACACCCCATTCCAGGGGGTGGAAAATGGTTGCTTAGGGAAAAGAATAAGAACATGGAAAATGCACACTGCTTTCCTCAGGTGGCCTTCAGTGACTTCCACTCAAAAACTTCCTCGGCTGGATGCAGTTCCTCTGTACTTAGTAACAGTTATGAAGTTCTCTTCCAGAACCTTTCCATGGGGTTTCCTCTTGAGCCCACAGAGATTTTAGTAGCTATAGCTTATCGTAGGAAGTCACCCCTAACTACATTGTGACGTAAAGAATCACCTCTTCTTCTCTGAATCTGGATCCTACAGATTCATTCGATGTCCCCTCCTTCTTGGATCAGAGGAAACTGTGACCAATCAATCCCCAGCCACACATTCCAGGCACTTATTTTACAGACCTCTTACATATCCATCTCAGTCATCTTTTTTCAAGGGAAGAAGAATGGAATAATTAGTCATTCTTTATACAGAAGCTGTCTTGTACCTTCCATTATCCTTGTTGCCTTTCTCTCCATCCTCTGCAGTTCTATACCCTTTTTGAGATGGGGGCCTGGAACGCCACACAGTCTTCAGACTGCAGACAAAGTTGGGATTTATACAGTAACATGATGATACCATCTATTTTGTTCTCTAGTTGCAAGCCCCAACGTTGCTAACCCCTGATTTGCTTTTCAGATGCTGCTGAGTTGGTGTTTTCATGGAACTATCTTTTAAAATCTTAAAATCTTGTCTGATGATAGTTCAAAGCTCATTGTTTTATTTGTGAATTAATGGCTTTTTCCACAATGTGTATCACTTATACTTCTAAGCCACGTTATGGTATGGCTGCTTAGTTTTCTTAAAAGCCTCTGGTGAAGGAATTTGCTGAAAGCCTTTTGTAAATCCAAGATCAATCAGATCACCCTTATCCACGTGTTTTTTGATCCCCTCAAAGGACTGCCTTAGGTCTGTGAGGCAGGACTTCCTTTTATGAAAACCTTTTTAACTCTTCCTGGATAAGTCATATTTATCCAGATGTCCACTGTTCCGTAGTATAGTTTCCACCTATTTGTTTTGTACAGGTATCGGGCTGACAGGCTTGCTGTTTTCTGAATCCCTCTTGGAACACTTTTGATAAAAAATGGCACTCTGTAATCTCAGGTAACAGTTTTAAGTAGGAGTCAGCTATTTTAGCCTTGACTTCCTTTAAAGCTCTATGTGGTCTTGCTGACCACTCAAATTTTATTTGCCTCATCTCCTGTCTGGTCCATATATTTTCTTTTCTTATTGTAATAATAATTTATGATTTTGAACAGTTTTACAATAAGTCGATTTATCTAAAATCTAATTTAAATCAAGTAGTTCTGTAGCTGAGTTCAGAAGACATTCTACAAATGCGAGAAGAAATAAGAAGTGTGTTTGTCTTTCGTTCAGCAGTAAAAGAAAAGCTGTCATTTCACCTACAGTTTCCTACAATAGTATCCTTGGTCTGTGGATTCTTTAACAATGCAAACCTTTCCACCCATTCCTTAGTAATGAGGAAGAGAGAGAGGGAAAGGGGATATCGTGATCTCTAATTTGCGGGCAACATTTTACTGCTGTAAATACCCAGATGCCTGATTTCCTCCTTTTTATGCATTTCATTTTCTTCTCCTATCTGATTTTTTCCACATAAAATCAACATAAGCTAGTTCCCTAAAAATGCCTATTTTAACAGCTTTCTAGTAGATTCCAACTGTATCATCTGTAAACAATTTAATAAACTACCCAATTTATTTTAGGATGTGATTTTAGCCAAATGGGAGAATCAGCAGGGGGGAAAAAAGAGGAAAAAAAATCGACAGTGCTTTTTTGTTTGTTTGTTTATTAATTTCATGGGAAAAAAAACAACACTTGTAAATACATAGTTAGTTTAATGGAACAAAAGATAAAATCACAGCCATGCCACTTAAGTCCTGCTTTGTTTTTTTTTTTTCCCCCAACTACAAGACTCCAAATGAGCAGAGAAATGTACTGAATCTGCTTCTGGTGTGCGAAACCACTTTCTCAGAAACATAAAATAAATCCGATCATGTTTTAGAACCTGAGAGAATTCTTTCTCTAAGTGGAAATGCAAAGGGTTGCACTGTCATGTTCTGAAAAACTGGTAAGTCTGCAATCTGCCAAGTGTAAGGGGTAATGCAGGGCAGCGCTCAAGCAAGCTTCTCTTGAAGGGGGAAAATAATTTGCTGTTGTTCTCTGCTGGAAACAAACTACCTCACCTCCATGCCAGCTCAGCTAAGGTTAACAAAGTTTTAGACATTGAGGAAGAGTCCAGCTTTTGCCTGTTCATCTTGCCCCTTCCTCTTTGTTCCCTTTGGTTAGTGGGTGTCATCTGAGATGCTTGTAATGGCTTTATCATTACGGTTTTAGGATCTATTTTGGGGGAAAAGAAAAAAAGGAAAAAAAAAAAACAGGTGAAAGAAGCCACTTTCCTCCAAAACACAGAAACAACGATATCCTTGAGCATCACTAATTGATAACACAATAAATAGAAATTCATGTAGAGGGAATTCCCCTGTAACTCTACAATTCACCGTGTCAGGATGTAGATTAATGAAGATCTGTTCCCTAAGCTTATGCTTATTAGGTGGCAACGTATTACAGGCCCTCTGTAGCCAAAGACCTGTCACCATTAAATACAGTGAGTAAAAATGTATGGGTAACTCGAGTAAGGAGCCAAGAGTTTGGAGAAGAGAATTCTGATGTTTCTTTGGTGTTTGTCCTACCTGTTCCTATCGCAGCCAGTCCCAGATACTCAGGAAATACCTTCCCGAACTACTGGCGGAAGAGAAAGAGACTTTGTTTTTTCTTCCTGGACTCTCAAAGTCTTTTGCGAACAGTTTTGAGATTACAGGTGTGCATACATGGCCCCACCACGTCCCAGCTACACACCTCCACAGGAGCTTCCTTTTGTTCTCCCACTCCTTTGTATGGACCAGGCAATTTGGAAGTACAGGTGGTGTGAAAGCACCCAAGGGTCTTGGGAAAGGGGCCAGTAAGATATACGAAAAGACAAGGATTTCAGAATCCTTCATTTCAGAATCCAGTGTCCAAGAATCAATAGCAAAATAGCTACAAAGGCTCCCCAGGATTTCGTTGTGAGGAAAAAGTAAAACACATTCACTGCAAGATTTGTGAACATGCAAAAAATGTTTGTGACGCTGGAATAAATACCTGTTTCTTGTTAACCTTGAAGTAAGGGTTTTGGCTAGAATTCATGTTTCCAGGTGTC
This sequence comes from Rissa tridactyla, assembly GCF_028500815.1. Classification (NCBI taxonomy): domain Eukaryota; kingdom Metazoa; phylum Chordata; class Aves; order Charadriiformes; family Laridae; genus Rissa; species Rissa tridactyla. Next base: position 79,992,235 of record NC_071470.1, on the reverse strand, counting down.
ATTCCACTGCTGTTTTTACTTATCGCTGTGTTTTAGCAAGCAAGAACTAATTTTTTGTTGGGACTTGGGAGGACTCTTAGGTATCTATCTCCATTTCATTTTGATTCCCAGGAGAGGGGCTGACTACATTTTTGGCTTCAGTTGGGAAAATTCTGATAAAAGCTTCTACAGTACAAAGAAGACTATTTATGTGGTATTTTCTTTCTGGTTTTGGCAGGGAAAGGTTGCATCCCGTTCTTCTTAATAGAGCCTATGGGAATCAAAATTTATCTTCTGTGCAAAAGCTTTTGAGTCTTGAATGGAACGTGCATGTAAGCAGGTGTTCTGTGTTCCTCACTTCTGCTGTAATGCTTCACCCTGCTCTTTGAATTGTCATTTAAAGGTGGCACTTAAGTAACACAACACCTTTTCTCTATCTGTTCATCGTAGACGGTCAGCTTTTATGATCTTCCCTCTTTCTACTGAAAGAACCTGGTGCAAACATTTCATGCCTACTTACTGGGCTAAACAAATAGACCATGCTAAACTCTCTTCCGATGTGCTACAGTGAAATGAATCAAGAATGACCGTATCATGTTCAGTTAGAAAATATATTTTAATTATAGCTGAGCTATGAACTAGGCCCAAATAGTCTACTAAATTTTGAAATGATGGTTTACTGTGGAACTAAAGATTGAAGGGATCTTGAAGATACAACATTAGTCTGATGAATCCTCACCTGCATCAAATTCCATCTTCTAAATTTTGTTTCCTGTTAGCTAGCATAAAAGTGATTAACTCCCTTTGTCTTGTTGCTTTTAAAGAGCTCAATAGCTGATGACGTGCATGGCTGCAGTCCAGCATAAAAATCAACTATTTTTGCATTGCAGATTGAAGCAGGTATTGTTTGTCACTTGGAAGGCTCATTAAGATTGAATTTATCAGTACTGAAAAAAAGAATGGGAGAAGCAGAGGAGCGTTTGAGTTATAAAACAGTGTGGGTCTCTGCGAGCTTGGGTTCTATTTTTACACTCGCAAATCCACATTTAGTTTTTGGTCTGGGCCTGTAAAATGGGGAAAATAGCCACTACACAGTGTAACCTTGAGAAATCTGCTTGAACTTCTGGAAATCTCCGTTTGTAGTTTGATAGTTTGAATCCTCCTGTAGTACCCTGTTCTTCACTCTTTCCTCTGCACTACAAAATAAGCTGTAAGATTTGTAAAGCAGTTTCTAACACTTGCTTCACAAATACAGCGAGTGCCTGCCCCAGTGGGTGCGATGCTGGTGGTTTGAACTACAGCATCCAGCAAAAGGGCAGCGCGTGAAAAGTTGCTATGGCATCGAGTTACGCCTGCGTAAGGCAAAGAGCATTGCTCCCTCTTGGCATCTGGATGGTTCTGTTTAGATTTTTGCCAGAGAAACAGTAACAACAAAGATGATACGACAAGGACCTCCCTGCATGAAATCTTACCCCCCGTGCAAGTAACTGCAATAGATTAAAAAGTAATCCAGGTATCTTCACTCCTGGCTACAGGAACAAGAATTCCAACTCTCTGCTTTGGTAACTAATTTCTTTCCAAATGCAGCAGACGGTATTAGAAAAGTCTGCCCTCCAAAACCACCTTGATGTTTAACCCCTGCTGATCCTACATCCTTGCTTGTTGCGCTGCATCTGCTTGCCAGGAGCCAGTTTCCAGACTTCTCAGCTCCTTCTGTCCTTGGTACAGGCTTCTGCTTTTGGCGATAGACTACTGCGTAGCTGGTGTTGGCATGGACCTGCCGGATGTCCAGACAACTGCCAATGTCTGCAAATCCTGAACAAGTGTTTTTTATGCCTCCACAGAGCAAATCGCATGCTATGACACCAAGCGTGATACAGAATTTTGCTCCCGTCCTTTGTTATTTTCATGCCAGCGGCATTTCCAATCCCTGTGTTGCATCTATCATATACAAGTAATGTGATGGATTTTTAAAAATGTAATTCTGATTTCCTTTGATTTGATTCTGATGTTTATTTTTGTTGATGATGGGGGAAGGCATCAATCAGTTAATACTACAGGCATCCAAATAGCACAAAACCAGTATTTTGAAAAATACTCTTGTAATCAATACTGATATTTTTACAAATGACAGAGATGCTTTACTGGTATGTAGTACCTCTATTATTGCAATAGATTCATTTAACAGTTATGCGTATTTGTCAGTAGAAGCAAACAGAAACCAGCTTACCCTGCTTGTGATATCAACTGATCAGAGAAAGGAAATAATATCATGAGCCGCAGTAGACAATCAATTACGTGGAACAAATATGACTTACTAACAGTAGGACTATAATCACAGTGTGTTGAATGATCACTAGAACTGGCTAAAATACACCTGTATTATTAACTGGACAAACAGAAAAAAACAGACTGTAAATTCATCCCGTGTTTTCCAATGAGAAAACCAAGTAAATCAATCAAACAAACAGGTAGTTTGCTATGAAGAGTTTGCCTGCTTCTTACTCAAACGGTTACTTTTTTTGAATTTAATGATAGTGAGCTTATTTGAGTACTCTTATATAGCAATACTCCACTAACACATCCAAAATTTTGTACATGAGTAGGAAATGTAAAATGAAACCAATGAAAGCAAAGCTACTTCAGATGCTTTTGAATGTAAACGCGAAATATATCTAAGTTTGAGAAATTCCATACATTCAGCAAGCAAACACAGAAAGGATCGCATAACTTTCTGCTGTCCTTTCTCAGACTAATGGCTTAGTGTTTATTCACCACGCTTTATGTATCATACATTATTCATCAGATTCTAATGAGACGTTCTCATCTTTGTTTTTATGTTATGGTTTGTTATGTAGCAATTACGGTGGGGTAATCAAGTCTTAGGTTTTTTTCTTTAAGAACTGGTAGTGCAATGTTCACTCTCATGCATCTGAGACAGTAGTAAATTAATTTAAAAAGATAATTGAAATTCCCCAACTGAAACATCACAGCAGTTTTCTCAGAACACCCTATCTGTCGCCTGTAAATGTTCCAGATCGAGTTGCCAGAATGTTGATTTCATTAGAAAACCAAAATAGCAACAATCGGTGAGAGTAAGCAGAGGAGCCCCACAGTTCGCAGAGACTGAAAAATCCAGTGGCTTGAACTAGCTGGAAAGTCTTTTTTAAAGAAAGCAGACACAGTCAGTTTTCTAAAGCACATTCGCTTTTGTAATGTGTGACTTGCACAGAACTTAGCATAGAGCATTTTATAAGAATTCTGTTTTACTGAGTTTCGGGGAAAGAAAAGTAGCTTTGGCTAAAGGGACCGAACGAACAAGAAATAAGGAACCTTGGCTTTAAGGCAAGTGCCCTTCTCACAATTAAATACTCTTTCACTTCCATATAATTTTTCTTCCCTAAATATAATTTTTTTGCTTTGCAAATATGCCAGTAAACTTTACCAACACTCTCCAAGGTAGGCAAGGAATGCCCTCTGTGGCAGCTGATTTTTGCCTTCTATTCGGGGGAGTTGGGGACCATGAAAACAAAAGGGTCTATCGTTGTGGACTTGCCAGTGATGTTAAAAGGGCTGGTGCAGGGAAGGAGTGACACGCTCCCAGTCCTTCTCTCCTCTGCAGGGTATAACAAAACGCAGCCATTTCTAGGGCGGAACAATGCAGCTGGTCAAAAGCTACCAGCAACTGTACAAGTGCAGCAAAATCATCCAGTTCACAGCAGGTAATCGAGAGTAATATTCAGTCTAAATGAATTTGCCGATGAATTCAGACAGACAGACTGTAACTTTATGAATTGGAATTGGACTTACACTCCTCCTCATCTAAAAATATTGGAAACTTTAGTGGGTGCAAGGTGTCCCGACCTCTTTGTGTATGGTATGCCGAAAGCAGCCTGAGAGGGAGAACAGCCTTTACCATCCCTGCGGAGCGGGGGGTCGGTCCTGAGCAGGAAGGAAAACGGAGAATCACTGGCATGATCCCTGTGCTCAGCAATCCCTCATTGCGTCCCAGTGGTCCCTCTGATGGGCCAGGCCCAACGTTGGTTCTGGGTACCCTGACTCGCCACCTGCTCAATTAGTGTCTGATCTCGCAAAAAAAAAAAAAAAAAAAGGGTAAGGAATTAATTTTTTCTTTATTGTGGCCCTGTGCCTGAGCTGAAACAGGACTAGGTGGTACTGGATAGTCACTGTAGGAAGTATCTGTTAACACTGATTACTTACGAGAAAATATATATATCAATGAATGTATGCGCAGGATTTTAACATTCCTGTATTATTTTCCCTGAACAGCAGCTACGTCAGTCTAATATTCTGAAAACCCTTTGCTCTCTGTTTTCATTTTATGTAGGGCAGTGTTTAAAGGGTGCACTCCAATAGTATTTTCTAACTGCCACTGCATTGTTTAATCAAAACATCAGTGTTCGCTTCTGTTGTACCCTTATTTATATTTCTATTGTGCTTAGGTTTTTATATTAGAAATGTAACTGAGTCACGACACTGATGTATTTCTTCTTACAGTAGTGTTCTGTTTCCTGAAATAGTACATCTTTCCTTCTTCTTCATGTAGCATTTCTTCATCTCACCTCACAGTCACGCTGCTTTTTTTTCCCCAGAAAAACATAATCCCTTCAAAATTTGATTGCTTCTGTTTTACCAAAGTCTTTGCTTTCATTTTAAATAAATACAACCTTTGTAAATATTAATTTCCATTTTGCTTGTAAGGGCTTTACACTAAACTGTAAACTGTTTTCCATAGATGTAACTATACAGTAGACAAAACATTAAAGAAGATTTTAGTGATTACATGTAAGCAAGACAGGAAAAGAAAGTAATCTTTTTATGTAAACAGCTTTTAGGACCCTTCTGATGTTGTTCAAAAGCAAACCTGTTCCTTTGTCTGCAGGACATACACATGAAATTAAAAGGAGAAAAACAGTTTCAACAAAAAAAGCCTTTTAAAATGTAGACTCTTTGGAGTTTTATGAGCTATTCCTTGGGATGAAATAGTCTTCTCTTTAAAGAACATATGCAATATTGCCCACATCTTCCCCTAGAGAATGGTTTAGAATATATTTTAATTTTTAAAAAAATCATATAGCACTGAACTACAGATATTTGTCTTGTCACAGCTATGTGTTAAAGCAAGCAATGTTAACTGCTACAAAAGCTGTACTATCACCATGATAGTGAGAAATACGTGCCCGTAGCTCCAATGCGCCGCAGTGTTGTTCTGGCTCTTCCTGGCAGCTTGTGCTAAGGCCGTATTTTAAGGACATCCTCTAAATGAAAAGGTTAGGTTAGGATTTAGGTTTCCCGGAATCACACATTGTCTTAATGCAATGTGCTATGAGATAGAGACATGGAGTTCTGCAGTTTGTCCCTGAGGGGCTTCCAGTAATAACTTCAGGGAACAGGTCAATCTGTTGATTAATTTAAAAATATTATTATTATCATCATCATCATCATTGTCATTATCATCATCATTATTATTATAATTATCATCATCATTATTAATATTGGTACTTGAAAGATTTGAGTCAGCCTTCTACAGAGCCTGTATTGGTTCTGTATCCAATAATGTCCCAAGCTGATGGATGACTGTGTGTTTTCTTTGTTTCAGAACTAATAGGAAAAATTTGAGGGAGAACTTTAAAAGTGAGATTTTAAAGGCAGAGGATTTGCTATTTTTTACTACAGATGAAAAAAAGCACATAGATTTAGACAAATTCTTCCATTTACTTCACCAGTACTAACTCCAAATTAGGTCTGAAATATATGAAATCACATTAGTTTCCAGCAGCATTGGATAGGTACAACTTCAGGACAAATTCGTTGTTAAGAAAGGTAATTTAACCTACAAGATCTTCATTATTGATAATGATAGAGAAGAACCCAGTCCGATTCTCAGATTTTATGATACAGTTTAGTTAAAATGATTTAATTAAAATGAAGTGACAACAGTTTAGCAATCCTGCAATCTCATTTTTATGAAATTACTTTCCAGACCAGGAATGCACTTAAGTCTTTAATGATGTTTCCACATTTCTGAAACTGAAAACCTTAAATTACTTTTAATGTTAGAAGTAGAAACTGTAGATAAATACTACTTGTAGCTTCAAAACATCCAGACTGTGATTGTCTCTGTTCCAGGCTAATGGACAATGCAAGCGAAGCTGCATCCTCCAAAAAAGAGGCATCTTGATGCATTTCCAGAGCGGGCCTGACGCAGGGGAAGGACTGACACAGCCATAGCTTCTCCTTCCTATCTTTTGCTGATCTCATCTTTCAGTTTCACTCGAGCTGATTTCAGGGAGGAGAAATCTGATAGCAAGTATTCAGTGGCCAAGTAAGTTGCGGGGTTCTTCAGTGCTGAATTATCCACAGCCGCTGACTGTTAATAGCTAGGAGCTAGACACAACAGCACCGGTGGGTCTCCACAACAGAACAGGGAACGTCCAAACGTAAAGCCGTTATTTTCCTCAGTGGCATGGTATTTCAAAAGAGTTTTGCGTAACTGAAGGTAATTTTATGTGTGCGTATAACCAGGAAAAGAGATGGGGACAGCGGGTGAAACTGCAGCACGGCAACGATGAAAGGCGTCGGTTTGTACCCCGCTTGTGAAAGAGTCGCTGATACTCCGCAGCCAAAACCACAGCCGGTTTAAGTGAGTTTAGTCACCTTGCCGACTAAATTTTCCATTCTGATGAGGCAGTTGGGAGAGATTTGGAAGGTTTTAGATTTTCTCTGACATACCCAACAGCGTTGGCTCCGATAACGTGCAGAAAGCCAGCTTTTATTATTTGGTGGTGAATCCAGCTCTGGATAGCGAGCGTGGAGACAGGTCAGGACTGGTTCTTGCCCACTCTGTTCTGGGCTGAGGCTTATTGCGCGTCCTTCGCATGAAGGATGCCCCTGCGTACCTTCATTTTGACATCTGTTTCAAAGGCACGGGGATTGTTTTCGGAATTATTTTCTATAGGTACAAATGCGTTTGACAGCCTTGAGGTCGCTGTTACAGAGATTTAGCAGCAGGTAAAACCGTTCGCTGCTTTCAAAAGTTTTATTAGTGTTACAGAACAAACACTCAAAGGCTAAGAAAGCCTGCGGAGCCAGAATTCCAGGTGCATATGGGTCTTTGAGCGATGACTTCTTTTCTTTTGGCTAATCCTCTGCCACTTTATTTATTTTTTTACTATAAGACCAATGACTATTTGTTTCTTGACTGGGAGGAACTCCGTAGCACTTTACCAATCCATCTTTTCTGGTGTTACTCCCACGTTTCTACTCGGTTAATTAGGAAAGCATTGGCTATCCGGTAACCGAGGCGGCGCTTTTAAATGAACAGTAACTAAAACCACAGTACGCAAAGAGGTAAAGGAACTGCATCCCATTTCACTCTAGATACCCAGATGATATAACTTTACATAAATACAGATGTTGCCACGGATAAAAATGTGTTCTCAAAGCACCTGCGAGGAAAAGCACCGCGTTCTCAGGGCGGCGCCTCTTCTCGGCAGCCCGGGCGGGCCTGGCCTCGCTGCCGCCACGGCCTCGGCCTCGCTGCCGCCACTGCGCAGGCGCCGCCGGCGTGGTCCGGGGCGCGCGCTCCCGGCCGGGGGTGGGGGGGCGGGACGCGGTGGCGCGCGGGCAGGCTCAGACGTGGCAGTCGGGTGAGCGCGTGTCCCCGGGCGGAGGCGCGCGCCGCCCCCCCCCCACCCCCCGGTAACGGTCCTAACGGCCGCCGCGAGCCCCTCGGGCCGCCGCCACAGCCCCGCGGGTGCAGCGGCGGGGATCGGGCCCCGGCGGCGGGGCAGCGCCCGGGTGAGCAGCCGCGGGGGTCGGGCGGGGGAAAGCCGGCAGGGGCCGGCGGAGGGGAGGGGGAGCCGCGCCGAGCCGGGGAGCCGGCGCGGGGGCAGGCACGGGTACTGCCGGCGTGATAGCGCCGACAGAGGGGTGAGACCTGTTGCGGTGTTAGAGCGACTTGAAATTCTTAGTGAGTGGGGACAGAAATGTTAACGCTTCGCAGGTTTTGTACTGAATTGGAGTAAATTTAAGCTTCTGCTTGCATAGGTTGTTCAAAAATGTGTTCTTAAACAAAAAATACGAAGTGTAACGCGTGTAGCTGTATTCCATTCTGTGTGTATGTGTGTGGAGGGACACGCACCAAAGATCGTTTGCCGGGTTGAGATTGCAGCGTGCCTCGGGGAGGGACAGCATCTCTTTTGAGGTGGCAGGTTACCTCACACGGTGTCTCTGAAGAAATACACGGTTAATGGTTCGCCCGCAGTTAGCCAAGAACGTGATGGTTTTTGATCCCGTTATGCTACTTCTGCATGCACGTCGTGGAGTTTTACATCTTCACAGAGAGATGGGTGCAGTAGAGCATTGCATGGGTATGGAAAAAAGGGTCACAACCTGTTCTGTAATAGCAGTAAATTAAATCGTGGAGAAGTGCTTGTATTAGTGTTTTTCCTGGAGTAGTGTTAAGAGAGACAGGGAGAAAAAAGTTTTCATGTCCTTCTGTGTAGTGACATTGTAGTAAAGAATCCCAGGGAAAGGTCTGGGTTTAGGACATCCTCTGGTCTTTCTGATGCAATTTCCAGAGTGAATCTGTGTGTCTCTTGTTAGAACCCGACTGCTAAAACCTTAGGTGATTGGTTTCTATTGGTATTTTGGGTGTTGCCTCCAAACTATTTCCATCATCTGTTAATATATGTACACGTACCTTGAGAAGGGATTAAACACGCTCAATGTTAACTAGGATCTGTGTTCAGCAAACATATATTATTTTGCTTATGGTTAGAGTTCCTGTCTCTTCAGCACAACCTCTGTGTTTATGCTGTCTGTGGGAAGTTTGACGTGGCAGGATTCTGTGTGAGTGAGTAAGCGGTGGAGGAAGTCGTTTCCCCTGGATGCTGTCGCAGCTAAAGGTGTTGGCTGTTGCAGATGCCTCAAAGTTAAAATCTCTTCCTTTATATATCTATATCTATATATATATAATTTATAGATGTCTATGCCAGTGTGCAGGTAATTTAGTGCTGACTTACTGTCTTCTGGAGCAATGAAAGTTCACGCTGCCACGTCTTTTCTGATGGGGGCGGGGGAGGGAAGAAAGTACGTCTGGCAGCACGAAGCCTCTCAGTTTAAACATTTTTATTTTTTTTTCTTCTTCATGTGTTTACCTTGTTATCTAAAAAATAGAAGACAACTCCCTAAGGTTACCTGTCTGAAGCAGTTTAATACTGCAACTGAGAAATCTTCTGGCACAATGAGGAGTGTGGTTTAGAGGGTGGCACGGGCAATGTGTGAGGAGGGCTAGGCCCTGTACCCAGCTCAAAGTGATTTCTTGTCTGATGTGGAAGATTGTGGGTGTTTTTCAGAAAAGTATATTTAATATGAGAAGCCTAGAGAAGTTTTCTGATAGGGATAGCTTTTCTCTTACTGGCATGTGCCAAAGCAGCATGAATTTGTCTGTTGTGATCTTGAAGCTATGTGTAATTTTGAGGTGCCTTTGTGAGTGCACAATTCCTGATTTGCTTTCATCCAGTTTGCGTACTCAAAGATCACTCTATGGCTCAAGCCTAAGAGTTGAAATAAAATGAAAGTTCTTTCAAAAGAACACTTAACATCTAAAATGCGAGTTTGTATCATGTACCGTTAGCGCTTTGGGGATGCCTGACTTGGGACTCTGCAGAAGTAGTAGGTTCTCATTCAGGGTTTGGATCCTCAGCATTTCTCAAAACAGTTTTAATTTGGGCATGAAGAAATTTGGTGGGATTCTGCTTTTGTTAATGTCAATATGAAGTCAAAATAAAAGATTCTGTCTTACATGGAAAAGAGGAAGCTAGCTATCAAAGCTAAGTGTACAACTTCGATAACTTTTCAAATCTCGTGGCAAGCGCACTGTATCTGAAAACTAGTCTTAGGAAATACAATCGTCTGGTTTAGTAATGCAGAATTTTTCAGATTTTCTAGCTCTGATCTTAAATTATTGCAATTATCAGGATACTCTTTCCTGAAAGTTTCCTAGGAGTTTATTTTATCTTTCTTGACAAAATCTGACTGCAAGAAAGAAATTAAATGTCTTGTGAATGCTCTCATCATTAGAAAACTTTTTTTTGGATTGCATTTAATAAAATTTTGGGGTTTTTTTGGTTTTTGGTGTTGTTTTTTTTTTTCCTTCTTTAACAACAACAGAATCAAGATGTGAAGGCTTAGGAAAAGATGCCTCATAATAGCAAGGATGACAAGGTCTCTTTTTGTGTCAGATGTGGCTCTCGTCTTTTTGGGAATGCAGTTCACAGCCTTTTAAAACACACAAAGCATGAAGAGTAGTAGCAGGTGTCATTTTCTCTTTTGCAGATTCTTAAAGAGGACGCGATACTTGGAATGAGAATATTGCCATCATGAGTCAACAAGGCTATGTTGCAACTCCTCCATATTCCCAATCCCAGCCAGGAATAGGAGGCTTTTCTGCAGGTTTTGGACCACCTAATTCTTCACTTCATTATGGGCATTACGGGGACCCTAACTCCTCATACTCAGCACCTCAACCAGGTATGAAATTGGCTTAAAATATGTTTTTAGAGTCTACTTTTCTATGAAGGTCTTTCGCATCTCCTTTTTCTTACTCGTGTCACCACAGAATACTCAATTTTACACCGCTACTGCAACAGGATCCTGCACTAGCTTTGTCTGTGTTATTGTTGGTGTAAGATGGGTATCTGACCTTCCTGGGTGAATTCCATTGTCCAGGAAGAAATAAGCACCAGTGCTTAATGCTGTATTATGAGTAACACCTAATACAGACAAATGCAAAAGGGGTGATTTCTGGGAACAGAGAAATATTCTCAACTTGTGTTAATGGCAAGCGAGCTCTCAGAAATTGATTGTATTCTTAACAGTAGGACCCCTGTCCTACTGAATTCTAGAGCTCAAACTTGCCTATGAGTGTGAGTCGGTGTTCTGCTTAAGCTTGCTTACTGGGTGATGTATTTGGATAATGAGTGGTAAGCAGAGCCCATCTGCTTTATAGCCACTCAGGAGACAGTTGCTTTCTGTGAGGAGGGGCACCTTGGGTACAAGCAAATTACAAGCAAAAGGGGATATTTGCTTTATTTCTACCCACATAATCAGCTACAGCTAATGTAATTGACATCCAGCAGATAAACACGACCATCTTTGTCTCTCCTTTGCTTTCTATTAATTTTAACTTACTGATGTGTGGCTTCAGATCTTTCAATAACTATATACTACATGAGTATATGGTGGCTGAAGCCTGAAAAAAAAAATCATTTGAGAGCATGGAATTCAAGGCTGTTTTGCTGTATGTAAGTCACGCTGGTCCAATTTCAATAGAGTCAAAGTGGGCATGCTAGCCTAGTGAATTGGGGCTGTGGAAAATATCCAAAGAGGAAGGTTTCCTTTTCCCTCTCTAAGTTTACTAATATACATGGCCAAGATAGGGAGACAGGAAGAGGGACCATCTCAGTATTTTGCCTGATATCACAGGGGGAAATCAGGTAAAATAGTAAAGATGTCTGAAGTATCCTCTAAAGCTGCTTAAAAAAGGATTTGTTAAAATTTTAATAACATTTAGGTTATGATAAGCTACATTAAATTTAGTATTTGAGATGATGGAGTAGGGTAATGGCAGAACTAAGTACCCAAGTATATTGAGGTTTTTTAAATAGTCTGGGATGTCCTTGATTTTTGAGTTATCACAAAAACAGAAAAAATAAGTTGTTTTACCCAGTTTCTCTAAAACTTCTTATAAAGACAGCAGAAGTTATGTTACCTTAATCAGATGCTGAATAAAGTCAGAAGATAGAACTACCTCTGGTAATTGGCTTATTAGAATACTTGGGAAAAATACCAGTTTTGGTACCAAACAAATTTTTGATGTTAGAGTTATTTAAAGGAAAAGAATTCAAGAAATACAGGTTGAAGGGGTGTTTATTCAGCACTGCTGTTTACATAAATTGTAGTCCCTTCACAGTCACTGTTCTTGATCTGAATTAAGAACCGTTTTTACCCTAGGGTTACAGGTTCTACATATGGAAGTGTGTTTTGGTATTTTTTTTTTAAAGGTTGTTCCAGCTTTTCTTTCTGACTGAAATCAAAGGGACTTCTTGCTTCTACCTATAAAGATAACTGGGTGACAGGGAATTACCAGCATACCAGGTTGAATTGCAGGGTCTGTTCATTCTTGCATCTTTCTTACTGTTCCTTTTGGGTTCTTTTGCTGGAAAGTTACCAGCTACTATTTGCTTCCATTTTACTATCTGTTCTGTTTCGTATCTGCTTCTATAGCTGACCAAAACTTTTTCCTTGCTTATGGAATCACAGACTGACTGAGGTTGGAAGGAACCTCTGCAGGTCATCTAGTTCAACTCCCCTGCTCAAGCAGGGTCACCTAGAGCTGGTGTTCTTATTGCTAGAGCAGGGGTGTACACTTGCATTTCTTGGTGATCTTGTGCTTTCTTACAGGGTTCTTACATAAAACTACTTAATCTTTTGCAGGTGTGTCGAAATCAACTGTGCCTTTTGGAACTCCGGCTCCTGTTGGGCCTCCACCACCTGGTACACATCAATTCAGCCAGACCAACTTGCAAAATGGGCCCAGTACACCAGGGCAGCAGACACACAGGTGACAAGAATTAATACATGAGGTCTAAGCTGTTTGACCTCTGTTACCTCTCTTTGGCTGCTTCACTGACATTTAAGTATGGCATCCCTTCTATCTTCAGCGTTTCTGAACTTACTCCAATTCTGAACTGGATCTTCTGGTTCGGTTCCCTGAGGTGTTAAACTGCCAGATCATACAGTGTGATCTGTAGTCTCCTTAAGTTCCGTTTTATAGCAAGTCAGGTCTTTATCATGTGTTGTTTTGTTTTTAATTATTCTTTCTTCTTGATCTTAGACCCATTGCTTCAAAGCAGCAGTAAGGTGTTGTAAGTGCTGTTTGATATAAAAATAGCAAAATTTCTTTTGTTTTTGTTCACTTTCTGATGTCTTAATTCTCCTTTGTTTTGAGGTACCAAGAAGTTGTTATTTACAAACTAATAGTTGGCAGCAAGTTTTGACTAGAAGCTGGTGCAGGTCTCTGTATATGTAGTTCCGCAACCGCCTTGTTAGAATGCCTTTGCTTTATTGTTGTGGGATCACAGCCAAGGCTCCATAGAGTACTTTAAAGGCATTTTATAATAAAGTTCTGTTATACCCTCTCAGATGGATGACTAGTACTCTTTTGCTTCGATCTGAGACTGACTATGAAGAGTTTATTTGAAGTGCTGTTATGCTGCCTCCAGAGCTCACAGGAAGAAGTGAAGGAGACGGGAGTGGGGAAGGGAGAAAATAGGGACAGGTGGAAGCTGTAAAAGGAACTCTTGGAAAAATGATCATACAAGGGGACAGCCAAGCTTTACACAGTGGTTATATTGCAGGTAGTTATAAGTGGGTAAATATGCTTAGCTCTTTTCTTTAATTCTGTCAAATGTCAATTATTTTCCTCACCGGGCACCATGGCAAAACTAGTCTGTGTACCTGTAGCTGTTTTGGTGAACTTGACGCTGTTTCACAACGTTCTTCATTCTTGTTTTAGTTGTTTAGTCTTAATCTGCTTCTGTGCTTTTTAGTTGCCACACAGTTATTTGTGTTCAAAAAAAAAAAAAGTCATGTATATGTTTTATTATGCATCAAAATAGGTAAGCCTGTTTGTCTGTATGCTTTTGCTGTGTAAAGGAGGACCCAAAGCGTCTGGTGATCAGTTGTAAAAGACAACATACTAATGCATAGGGAGAAGTGGTTGTTGTCCTGAAGGTGCAACAACAAGGTGGACAGACTCAAGTTGACATGACCAACCCAGCAAAATACTGATTCTCTTTCCTAGCTTCCAGTCATTGCCTTGGCAGCTGCACGTCTACTGTTTTTTACCTGATCTTATTTTATTCCCAAATTACTGAGAGGTGCTGTTCCAGGCGGGGAAATTTTCACATCAAAATTTCAAGGAAAGTGAGTTCTACTTTTGATATAGCTAGGCCCCTCCTCGGTTTTTGAAGTGGTTGTAAGAAAATCAGTGTAGATCTTCTTTGGGAGATAGCCTGAGATCTTATTTTTCCAGAGTGAAATAGTCTGGTAGAAAATACCTTTATAAGCCACATACGTGTTACCTCTTTCTTTTTTTTACCTGTTTTTCTTGCATTCATGTTTTTCCATATCTGATAATCATGAAGCAGTTTTTCCCTACCTGTATCTTCTTTTTTCTTCTACTACAGAAAACTCCTTAATGGTTTCTCACTTAATTTTCTTCTTTTCGCAGGGTTTTCTCCTAATCTTCTTCACCCATCCCTGGTAGGGAATCTTCCTTTACAAGCACGGAAAGGGAATCGAGTGATGTGATATGTTCAAAAGCTTGTGTTTCTTAATCTTCAAGCTTTCATATAATTATTACCACTCTCTCTTTTCCATGGCATACTCCCTCTTCCTTGTTTCTAACAAGTATGCAAGTAAACATCTACTGTCTTCCTTTTTTTTTTTTTAAACAAATGCGCATTCTCTCTGTGCTTCATGACTATTTTAATAGAAGTACATGTTTTCTGAGCAGAACATGAACAAACTCTCTTAAGAGAATTTGTCTGTCCCAATTAACTGTTTTGGCACCACCATTGACAAGATATAAGACCTTCTAGAATTGTGATTGGTTGATGTAATTTTTTGTGTAACTGCACGAATTTTTCCCTTTAGGTTTCAAGGCCCTCCACCTCCAAGCAATACAGGACCTTCCTATCCTCCCTACAGTCATCAGTCACAACCAGCCTACCCAAATACTGCACCCACTTCATCTACAGCACAACTTGCTAACCAGCTCAACAGCATGCAGATAAATAGCTATGGTAATCATTTTTATCTGATCTGATTAACTTTTTCTTGGTTAAAGCTATTAAGACTATGGTAATTAGAAACTTACTGAACTTCTACATAAACAGAAAATGCCATCTTTCACCACTGTCATTTGCTCAAGTTCTTAGATTATTTTTTTTTCAATCTTATCCTATTCCTTAAATCAATATTCTTGGGTTAATTTTGAACTGATGTTTGATGAATCTTCCGTAAAAGTCAGCTGTCTTCTCAGTCACTTCTCAAATTACTTGTTAATCCTGTTGGTAACAGCCAAGGCATGAGCAATGATATGCAGACAGGATTTCATTTTTCTTAGCTTTTTAGAGTTTCTCTCCGTTTCGAAACTGTCTTGTTCTTTTTTGTCCAAATCTTACAGTTTAGTTTTTCATCTAAATTTATTTGCATTTATTTTGAAGTTAAAACATCTCAAACCTAAGCCATGAGCTAAAGATGCGATCATGTGATTCTTACATGTAAATTACTTCCCACCAATTTTCTGTTTGCTTATATCTGCCTTTCCTGAGTATTTCCTAGTGAAATTTACGATTTCATTTAAGAGGAGTGGAATTTAGTTAGCGTCTTGTTTTGCTGAGGCCAGTGTGTTTAGGAGGATGAGTTTTTTTAAATGAGAATCACCCTAGTGGTTGATATCTTCGTAAAATATGTGCAAAGGTGAACCTGCATTGATACTATGTCACTGTTCCTACCCTGGCTTTATGGTTTGCTGATTTGACTTGTATGAAACCTGCATAACTACCGTAGGTCTGACCCTCTGTTTGTACAACCCTTGTGAAAACTTACACCTTCTTCACCTTAGAAAAATTAATTTAGACTCGAATTCGACTTTGAGGTACTGAACTGCAAGTGCACAATTAACTCAGACCTTTTTATACAGGATGATGAGGTGTGGCCCAGCACTTCATGTATAGCAACTCATATTATTTAGAGCAAAAATATTTTTTTCCTTCCTGCCTTCATTATATTGCCTTCAGCAATAATTAAGTAAAATATAATGTTCTTGCTTCTCATGTTACACGCTGGTAGAGATACCCTTCAGACCACTGAAGACATAGATTCTTTACAACTCTGCCTCTGTGTTGTGTATTGTTCTTCTGTTTTTTCCTTAGCTGTAAGTGTAAGTTGGTGGAGCTTGACGGGGTGATGAAATTCACAGCTTGTAAAGCTACTGGGGCAATGTTTGTACCAGATGAGAACCTGAGCTTGTGTTTTGCATGTGAATTTTATTTTTTTTTTCAGTTAACATGTCTGACAGAAGATGCATTTCAATATTTGTATATTAACACATTGGTCCTTTTGCTCCAAACCCAAGTTTGGTTATTTTTTTTAGCTTTTTTGAAATTTATTTTGCTGTACGTCTTTGGGGAGAAGTTTGACTAAAAAAAAGTAGGTTTTGTAAAGTAGTAAGTATTTACAGACTGTAAGTTTAAGAAAAAAAAAAAAAGTACTTCAAGGGTCCCCTTAATTCTAATTGGAATCTGGATCTTATAAACAACAAACTGTTTTTCACTAGCGTGTACAAAATAATTCCCACGTTTCATCTTTTAGCATCAAGACCAGAAGATGGTTGTAAACCAGATAAAATGAGTGGATTTATCTTCCATCAAACTTGTCATGGTGAAATGCAAATAGCAGATTAACAAAAACATGCCACATAAGAGGAACTGAATATTAAGCAAAAAGAATGTTGTTTCACATTATGAAATAAAATATTATTTCAAGAGCAAATAGTGAATTATATGTATTCTCATCAAGAATTGTCGAAGGCTGGCTTCCCTCTCTCTTTTCCCATCCGCTCCAACTGCATGGTTTTATTGAAAATAGAGCCAAAAGAAATAAAATTGAATGTCTGAATCAGTTGAGACTGAAACTATGAGGTCAGATTTATTATGTGAACAGGCATTCAGGATCCCCCTAATGCATCATTGTCAGTATGGGATACAATATTGCAAATATGTTGTAAATGTATTGAACAAAAATAGACTACCTTCCACACAGAGTTAGCAGGTTATCATTTTTGACTCAGCCGACGTAATTTCTTAATCAGGTCCTGGCACTGCTCCAAGCTCTCGCATGTCTTCTGGGCACCCGGCATCTTTTCAGGGTCCACAACTGCCGCCACCAAACCAGCAGCAAATTGCTTTACCACCTGGATCACAGGTTCCTCCACCAGCAAATAGTGTTAATGGCCTTTGTGCTCAACCGTCATTGCCTCCTATGGCCAGACAAGATGGAATCCCTGGACCTGTCCCCCCAAATCCTAACTTGCAGCAACTTTCAGGACAGCCTCCAGGGCCTGGATATCATCCTCAGCAAAGTAAGGAAGGATCTTTGTTACGTAATTGAAAAGAAAACATGCGCGGAGAGTGACTGGTGGAACTGCGACCATTCGCAGTTGATGTTCTTTCTGCTGACTTGGGAAAAGGAAGTCGGCGGAAAAATCTCGTTTTGTAGAACGGAAAGATTTGCCTTGTCAATCAGTACGCTCAAGGCAGGTCGTGCTTTTGCTCAAAAGTTTAGCATTCTATTGAGACTGTAATATGAAAAAGGAGATCAATTTGGATCAGGAACAGAATTATTTATTAGTATATTATTGGTAATGGGTAAAGGCACAACTTACTACAGAAAGGAATTTTTCTTATACTCTGTCAAGGTATAGATTGCTGTCTGTCATAAGCAGCTTTCAAAAATGCTTTACTATAGCAATAAAGAGTTTAACTGAATACAATTAAAACAGTCAGTAAAACAGTTATTTTGACAATGAAAAAGCCAGCTAACTAGACCAGTTTGCATTGACTGATGTTAGGGGAGAGATTCTGACTAATGTAATGGCCTGGTTTGAATAGCTGCAGTAATCTCTACTAACTGTCCTACTTGATGTATGCCTGAAGACTTTGGAGCCAAAGTTGTCACACCTGGTCTCATGCTTACCTTTAAAACACAGACTGCATGAGCCAAAGTAATCCATCTCTCTTACTTGCTGAAAACAGAAGGAGAAGTTGTGTTTAGCTGAGTAAGAATGAGCTGTATGGCAAAAGTTGATGTTAAAACTTGCTAATGCAACTTAAATACTTTAAAGGAATTTTCATTTGTAACTCTGCAGCAAACTATGGCCCTCAGATGGCAGGATCTCAGCTGTCTTATCCTGGTGCTTTTCCTGGGGGTCCAGCACAGCTCGCAGGTCCGCAGCAGAAGAAACTCGATCCTGACTCTATTCCAAGCCCAGTAAGTAATGCGGCACTAATTTTTTATGACAGTAAATTTCTGCTCCGTTTAAGATAAAGGATTGGCGATGCTAATATTATATTTATTTTAGTTGGTGGGGTTTTCTTGCAATGTAAAATTGCACTTACATGACTTGGTTTACATGTTCCAGTTCTTGCAGTTTCTTAATTACGTGCGATTTTGTACTCTGTGCTGTGAGTTATGGATAAATTAGTGCATAGCATTAGGTTTAGTACTGAAGAGGCTTTATAATTTTACCTAATGTGGGAACTACCTATGACTCCAAATACTTTAATAGGAATTCTCAACAGGAGTCTTAGTATGACAGTGAGCAGTACGGAAGGATTACTTGCATTCACTGCAGCTTATCACCTTTCCTTTTCACTCTGGAAAGTTTGAAGGCTTAAACTTATCAGCAGATAGACACCTAAAGTAGGGTTTGTGTGAACTCTAAAACTGCAATCCTGGAAATGCTGAGAAGTCTGATGCCCAAAAGCCACCTCATTGTTTGATTTCAGGAGTTGCCTAGGCAACTAGAATTGTTTGCCTGAGCATCCTTCCAGTTGCTGCAGCCTTGTAAAGATTTCAGTACCTTGGAATATACTTTAATATTATACTTAATAAGCTTCATAGAGGTTGAAGAGGCTCAGCTGTTGAAGCATACCCAAACATGCACTGGTGGGACAGTGTCTCTTCTTAAAAAGGTGTTAGAGAAAACAAGGTTGTGGTTGCGTCCATGTGTCTTAATTTCTTAAGTAGGCTAAATGTTAAGCAAAGCAATAGCTAGTCAGATGCAGGCTTCGTTTAACTTCTTTATTGAGAAGAGCTGATTGAAATAGAGGGAGAAAACGTGCTGAACTCATGGGGGAAACACATTCTGATGCATGCACTTATACTGGTTCTGGCAATCATCCAAACAGGTCAAAAGGTCCTCAGAGAGTCAGGATTTTCAAAGCAGGCTGTGTCCTGCAGCTTTGATCTGACCTAGAACATAAAAAAAATGTATTAACCGCTACGCTGTAAGCTAGCCTGGGTATAGGACTCTTCCACTTCTGTGCTGAGGCAGTATTGCTGTACAGGAAGGAATTTGTGTTTCACCTCTAGACAAGAGGGAAAAGCATTTGTGTAAAAGCCTGATGCTATCTAGTAGGGAGCAGCCCTGCTTCCTTAAATTGGGATATCCTTTTGTCCTTCTAGAAAAGATTATTTGTTTTATGCAGTGATGGTTTTGATGTAAAATCCACAGAGTTTTGGAAAAAATACTTGTTGATAATCACCGAGAGGTTAATTTAACAGCTGCAGTTGCCTCTGCTAAAGGCAATTTTCAAGTTAAATGTAACTGAAAACTCTTGTGTTTAAAAAAAAAAAAAAAAAAAAAAAAAACACCACAAACCACCTGAAGTGAGTGTCTGTATAATTAACAAATGCCCTTAATTGGTCAGTCATTCCTAGTGTTTCAGTATGGTGCTTTCTACATAAGATGGAGAAAATGGTCTTGTCTAATTAAAAAAAAAAAAAAAAAAGGGAGGGGGGAGAAGGAGGTCTTGCATGAAAGCATGGGCTGATGTCTTGTTTCAATTACAGATGTAGAATAAACAGTCTTGACTATGACAACGATGTTAAAATAGGTTAAAAGGTTTGTTTAAGCAGTACAGAGAGGATCAAAATGACATGTTTAAAAGAAACATGATGTGGGTCAACGTCTGTAAAGGGCAAAAAGCTAATTCAGAATGAGGAATAAGTATGACCATGTGTACTTCTCTTGTTATATTTACGTTATATAATTACAGTAGTGTTGCCAGATAAATTTACTTCTTATCTGTAGCCGTTGTTGATTTATATTTTCTTACATATGTTAGAGGTTGATATGTGCTCTGACAACATCTATGAAAACTAGCATCTGGGCTTTGTCAACAATTATTTCCAAGAACAATGATATATTTAGGTCAGTTAACTGCAGAATACCATGGTACGTTGATCCTTTGCAGAGCTAAATCTGAAAGTGGTTTGCTTTCTTCAGCCAGTGGACCTTTTCTAGAGCAAAACCTTTTTCCTTCTAATGCAAGAGTTAGCAATAAGTGTACAAGCCAAGGAGGCAGGGAAAAGTAATCAAGCAGAAGATATAACAAGCTGTCTGAGGAATGTATTGTGTATTTAAATTGCAATACAAAAACTTTATTGGGGGAAAAAAAAAAGGTTCCAGGCCCCAGATTATTTCCAGTGTGTTAGGAAATACCTTTTGGACAATGATCAATAGACTATGCAACTCATTTTGGTTTTCTTCTGTTTGCTTTCCAACAGAGGCTTCTGAACTTCCCTAGCTATTATTAGAAATTCATAGGCAGTGTAAAGATACCATTCCATGGGACACCAACTGCAGTGGCAAAGCCAGGTTCAGAAATTCCCTGTCTCGTTCTTCTTGCCTCTCACAGCAGTTCAGCTGCACTCTAAACCAGATTGCTGAACGGATAGCTGCTTTGAGGGGGGAGGAGGAATAATGGTATTGTCTCAGTGACACTGTTTATGGTGTGGAACAAAATACAACTTCAAGTAACTTCAGTTATATCCTGAAAAGTATCAAACTGAAACAGTGGTGAGGGACTGTGCAGAAGTGACAGGGAAGGAAGCATATGGGAGAGAAATTTGTTCAGTAGTAAAGCCAGCTTCATGAGCATTTCACGACATTACACTGTAAATTGCAATAAACTAGGCTTCAGCCAGAGTAAATCTGTACGTGATCAGAGCTGCCTCACTTTAATAAAAGTTTTCTGTGATTGCCCTCCTTTACTTTCTTTCGAGGAGGAAGCTCATGACATAGTCTGACCTAGAGAATGAAAACGCTGAGCTCCAGTGTTGAGATACTACCTAATGGACAGCAAGGCTTTTCTCAGGAATTTAAATTGCTGCTTTCTAAATGGCAGTGCAGAAATATAGCTCAGCTAGGAAGGTTATATACTAATTTTTTTTCTTAACCACCCTGTGCGTAGAGCCTAGTCAGGAGGAACGAGGGCTAAACCCTCCCACCATTGCAATCTCATTGCATAATTTATGATGAACAGCAGCTGGCACAGCTGTGGTATTAGAAAAGATAACCTGCTGTGTATGGCATCTGTATAAGGTGATGCAACCGTGCACTTCGGTTTGATCTGGGAGAATGGAACGCCACATTCAGTAACGAGGACTTATTTACACCACCGTTCCCCTAGCTAGCCTCTCTTGAAAAGGTCTGTCCTCCTAGCTGTCAGTATACTTACTCTAAAAAGCTCATTTGTTCACCGAATATAGGTCTTATCCACCCTGACATGTGGCGTTACCCCTGAGTTCCAAGAGGCAACTGCAGTTGTAAAGGAGTTATACTGCTCAGCTGTGTGTAGTTTTCTAGTTAAGTGTCCCAGAAGCCTGGATTATGATAGATTTATAGCACCTCGGTATAAGACAGCGTCAGAAGCTTTATTTGGTGTAGATGTTAGCATAATGGTTTATGAATGGAACTGAATACATGGCTTACCTTTCTCATGCTGTTCTTTCTTCTTATTCATCAGATTCAAGTAATTGAAAATGATAAGGCTTCTAGGGGAGGGCAGATCTACGCTACAAACACAAGAGGACAGGTTCCTCCTCTTGTTACCACAGACTGCGTAATCCAAGACCAAGGTAACTGTCCTTGTTACTGATTTGGGAGTCTTTCTAGGTGAAATCAAATTTAAAAAAAAAAGAAAAAAAAAAAGACTAAATCCTCAAATTTCTCATCTGAAAATGATGCTCCTTACTCTAAATTAAACATGAAATAGGAAACTCTTTTTAAAGGAAAAAAAAAAAAAAAAGGGGGCGGTGTGGGGTGTGGCAAGAAGTGAGAGTCGAATTCTTGCACCTTGGGTTGACACCTCTTGTACTCTTCCTGACCTTTAAAATAAATATGAATAGTTGAGACAACTTTTCTTTTTAAATTAATTTTTTTAAATGTCAAGTTGAAAGTTTTAGATTCTGAAATTTTAAAAGATGGACACTAGAAGAAGAATGAGACTAACACTGTTGTGTTTTAAGATATGAATTTTGGAAAATTCTATCCAAGCAATAGGGGCAGCGTACAAGCTGTCTACTTGACTTAGTTTTTTCCTTTGTCCAGTGTATCTGCCTTTGCCTCTGCCTAGAGCCTGAAGGTACAATATTCCATGTGCTGCTCTTGACAGTAGACTTGATATTTTAATACAGGTTAAACTGATGGTATCGCTTAGTCCAGCATCAATTTAGCGGTGCTTGGATAAACCGTAGAAAACGTACAAGCACATCAGGATTTTTTGGCATTATCTGAGAGTGGGGTAATGCATTTCTGATGAACAAAGAAATTCCTTTCAAGAAACTGAGCAGAGCTGCAGCTTGATGGTTAAAAAAGGAGCATAAGTAAGCCGATTTCTGAACTCCTGTTGCCTTTCAGTGCTCTTGTCTACAGTGCACAGCACAGTTTCTCATTGAGGGAACTGATCTCAGTGTGTTACAAGAAGTGTCGTGTTTTTAGCACACTCTATTTTGCAAGGTAAATGAGCATGGTGATTTTAACACAGCTATACTACTTTCTGAATGAGAGCTAGCTCATTAGAGCAGTCTTAACAGTAGGTATCAGTGTGGAGCGTTTCATTATGTAGAGTGGTGGTATTTCCATTGGGGATTTCATCCATATTATTTTAAGTTCTTAGATACCGTAGGTTTCAAACTAATCTCTATTGGGATTCTTATTGCAAATAACTGTGGTGTTTTTCTTGATACACTTAATCTCTGCTTTAAAGTCAAACAGCAAGAAAAGATTTACCCACAGGGAGGGGCAATGGGCTGACAGATAAAGGTGAAAGATGGTCAGAAGCTTGAATGTGAGGAAAAGAAATGTGTATTTCATTTAGCATACGCCCTTGTTGCTTCATTTGTTGTCTTGATTTTTCTGGTTTGTGTTTGGGACAAGTGGTTTGCTTTTAACAGTCTTTCATTCGGTATGGTGTGTTGGGTGTTTTAGGCCATGCCAGCCCTCGTTATATCCGATGTACTACCTACTGCTTCCCGTCATCTTCAGATATGGCCAAACAGGCTCGCATTCCACTGGCAGCTGTCATCCAGCCTTTTGCTATTGTTCCACCAAATGAGGTAAGGACAAACTGAATGTTAGTCCCATGTGGTTTTGTCTCCTAAATATTACAGACTTGTTCTTGGTTCTTGATTGCGTTGGGATTGGGGGTGTTTTACCTCTTGACTAGGAGGGAATAAGAGAGTAGAGAGGTGGCGAGGTGGCAGAAGACTATGAGATGCACTTGGGTCATGATGCAACTTCAAGGGATAAAAATCTTTGTTTAGAAAAGGTACAAGAGTGATCTGAACCACTAGGTTCCTGGTGTTCCCCCAGCCGCCTTTGGTTTATGCCAGCTTTGTCAGTTGCTTGCTCTGCTGGAGCTCCATAGGTGTAGGCAAAGACATTAAAAGAGGATGACCACAAACTGTATCAAGTTGGTTTTAAGATGTGGATAATTACATTTTAAAAATGGCATTTTTCCATTTAGTTCTTTACAAAATAATTTAATTTCACAGCAGACTGAGAAGATAATGGTATTTTCTACTTGGATGAGCTGAGTCATAGAAAGAAGGCTAATGTAGCCACCCATTTTTGGCACTCATTTGGAGGCACTAACCTAATCAGTTCCTTTTCTCATATTACCATCTCTAATAGCCCTTCATATTCTGAACGTATCCCTAGTTTGTCTGCAAAGTGTTTCTACAGATTGGCAGTATCGTATCCTGTGGTCTTAAGACAGTTACCCAGATTTCGTGGCATCTCCAAGGGATTGTATCCGTAGCAGGGATAAAACTAGTTCTCAAGAGCAGCATTTAGCTGCATCATTTATCTGTAGGATCATATTTCTTGTTCTTCAGCTCCTGCTTCCTCCATTGCACAGCTTCTAAATTCTGCAGCAAATGTCTGCAGAATGCATTTCCTTTTCATGTGCTGCACTAATTTACTTTCAGAGCACTGTTTGCTGGGAAAAAAACGAGGATTTCATGGAAGTTGTAGTATGTGATTGTGTCTTCAAAAACTCCTCATAAAATGCATGCAGAGAAGAGCCTAATTAAAATTGCAAAGACGTTCAGCACTGGGTTTTGCAATCTTTGGGTTTTCTTTCTTTGTTTTATTACTTGTAAATTCTTAGGGTTTTTTTGAAAAACATGTTGGAAAAAAGCAGATGTTGTTCTTTATCAGGATGGATAACTTCCAATCCAACAGATCTCTGTAGTTTGAATGAGGAGTATTATTTTAACAGGGTAGGATGCAGTTATCTTCTCTCTGGTCCACAGGGAAATAGGATGTATTACTTATGGTTCTGCAGATACCGAGTCTCACTATTTGTCTGCTAGACAGCAATTTTGGGTTTCATTCCAGTTCTTGAGGAGAATGTGCAGACTTGGCTTGTTGCCCCCTCCCCCCCCCCGCCCCGCATTTTCTCCTAGGTGAAACTCCTGCTGTTGCTTCTCCACCTCTTCACTTTACCAGCCAACCCTTACCCCTTACTACCCTTTATCCCAGTTTCTGTGCCCAGGTAGCACTTATGATTCCGCTTTCACGTCAGCTCTTCATTTGTGCATCTTTCAGTCTGCCTCTAGTTATTTATGTTCCCCATGCATGACTTCCCTGTCTTCTGCATAGTGTTTGGGTAGGGTGAGCAATGAGTTGCTAAAATCTAAATCTCTTCTGCATATGTAAATTAGCAGTATGTACAAACACTTGTACTTGACCAAGTTCAGGATGGTTTTCCCAGGGTTGGTAAAAAGACGTACTTAGTGACCCACCAGTTCTGAAGTGTTAGTGCTCTCAAGCTGTTGGAAAGGTCAGTGGAATTCATTAATCTGTAGAGAGTAGTGTATTATTCCCTGCCCGCTTTCTTGGAAGAGGCTAAAAACCTCTGAAAAATGTCTCTCAAAATTGGCAAAAGTCCAGCGTGGAAAATTTTAGTATGAACAGTTACAGCTTGGTAAAGTTATAAGAACTGAAGAGATGGTGCTGTAGTAGGAAGTGCTGGGCAGTTCTTAGCCGAGGCAGTTTTTCCAAAGCTTGCCTGTGCCCTTTGTCTTTGCTGCTGCTGCCAAAATAAGATCTTGCTCTTAAGATCTTCCAATAAAATGGTCTTCTGTATGGGATTTATAACCACTTTAATTCTGAAAAGCCACTTAATTTGAAAGAACTGTGCTTTTTATAGAGGTGAAATACGTTCAGGGGTTTATTTGTGTTTCTCAGTTTCCTAGTATGGTGCATACTGCCTGGAACTAGCGACTGCAAGGCACAGAATGTTCATTGTTTCAGAATATCTAGCCTATCTTATGGATGCTTTAAAGTGCATTTTAACAATGCCTACAGGTGATGCTCATCACGTGTTACAGGGCTCAGTACAAAGTGGGAATCTGTCTAATCACTTTATCTCTTGATAAGCAGCAGGTTGTATCTAGTAACTGTTTAAAATAATGATATTTTTTTCCTGGCCTTTCAATGAATAGTTTGCCTTCATTCGTCTGTGTTGCAGCTTTAGCTGCAGTTCTCTCTCTGTTTCTGCGGTTTTTAATATACTCAGTGTTAGCGCACAGGGAATTCCAGCTCTGTTTTTTTCTGGTGTTTTTCAAAGGAGGGGGAGGAAGAAGAGCAACGGCTGCAAGGGTTTAGTGGACCATGGATGTGAAATGGCCGCAAATGGTTTGTGCAGCTGGTAATATGGTTAGGAACAGCTGAGAAACGGAGCTATCTCACCTGAACTGTAAGGACTTTAGCAAATCTATACAGTATACGTAATCCGTTCTGATGCATATTGTGTAGACCATGCTTTTCTGTGTTAGGAAAGCCCTATGAAAAAAGCTATGGGCTATCGGGGTCATTCAGGTCATTGATAGACTTATGAGCGTTCCATAAATATCATTCTTTATTAATTGGTATTTTGCTTTGATCGTCACTTATAGTTGAGGATTAACTTAAAATAGTATATAAAATATATTTGTGTTTTCAGTGGTCTTTTGCCATAGGATTCATGCCTGTCTTTTTTTCCTATGCCATTACTGTGCTAATGCAGAAACAAAGGATTTCAGCACGTCTGAAAGGCAGATTTAAGTTCATTAGTCACATTTTTGGGGAAAGTGGAGTGTCTACACCCAGGAGCTGGTGTCCTGTCTCCGGAAGTGGAAGTGGGAATGTTAGCATACAAAGTGAATAAAAAAGTGTTTTAATTAAGTCTGGCAAAAAAACTGTCAGAAGCTGAGAAATATACAAACTTTTAACAGGGGCATCTTTTGAAGACGCGTACAACAGGTGTCTCCATTTCCAGTAAAGAATGGGATACAAATTCTCCCTATGGGAGAATATAAGAAGACAAAGTAAAATCATCATGGTGCTAGATAAGGATGTTAAATGAAAAGATCTCATGCATGTCCTTGAATAAGTGTAATGTGTCTTGTGGGGGGGAAACCCAAAAACAAAAAAAGTTTGCCCCTGCAGTGAGAAAGAACAAATGTAAAATTACAGAAATGTAGCGGAATGAAAAGATGACGATGCTGTTGCCTTATACCCTGCTAAAAACTTCCCAGGCAATTGAGACCCACTGGACTAATACTGGGTCTGAGAAGTTCCATAGCATCTAGAAGTCTGGTGGAAATTCTGAGTTAAGAGGACACAAAGCCAATATAAGCGAATACAAAAGAAGGTATAAAAATACACCTATACCAGTAGGCTGCAATATCAGTCCTCACATCAAGAGAGGAAAGCTCAACTCCACAACAATTTAGGGTTGAAAGGGTAAGAAAGATAAATGCAGGTAAGATGCAGGATTTCAGGTGCTTACACGTAAACTGGTAAAACTGCACAATGAAAACATTCTAGAGAAACCATTATAAAAATTTAAATAGTAAAACTGGCCACTGAAGAAAAGTTCACAAAGGAGACTTTACTTCAGTAACGTTAAATCACAAGTGAGAGCGGATTAAGGATGTAAGTAGAGACCTTTGAATAGAGATCGTTGTAGGCTTGCGTTTGCTATCCCAAGAGCTGCTAAGTTAGCAACACCTGGCATATATACTGAGTGTCAGAAGAGTGGAGCAAGTGAAATGGGTTTATCCAGAAAAGCTCTCAAGTTAGAGGGGCAAAATCCATGGAGTCTTCCAAAGATTACTGCAAAAAAAACCCCTACAGCCAATCTAGAAATTTATAAACTAGTGAACATTGTATGTATGCTATATATCATTTGAAACAAAGGCTGTTAAAACATTCATGCCTTACCCCCCCGCAGTGTCTGAACAGCTCTAGACATTTCTGAATCTTATCTTTACCAAGTCCTCATCTATTATTTTTCAAAAGAAACAGTTCATTTTCACTCTCCTGATTTGGTTGATCTATGGAAAGTATTTGTTTGTTATAGATTGAGAATACAGTATCATTGTTTGACAGAACTTATTTTTAGTCCACCAGTGCTTTAGCAACAGTCTATAAAAATAAACTAGCTCTCACCGTTATCATCATAGAGCAAGCCCTGCATGAATTTGTTTTGGAGATGTATGAATGTTTCCAGAGCCCGAATAAACCATGTGATCTTCATTTAACATTTCATACTACTTGCTAACAAAAGGTAATTAAAAGAGTATTTCGTGTTGGAAAAGCAAATATAAACAACTCCAAATACTTATCTATAGTTTTAAATATTTAAATATCTAGTTGCCACCTGATTTGCTCCGTAGTAGTTTTGTGTCATCATTCTCTACCATGTTCTTTCCTATATATTTGAATTTATTTTTTTTTTAATAGTCATGGGTGGGACTTCAGTATTTCACTTCTCACTTTCTCCTCAGTTAATTAATGAGTTAAAAGATAAAAGTGGAATGGAATTATTTCTCAGAAATGCTGGTGTTCATGAGCTAAAAGCCATTTAGGCTTTTCAGGATAGCAGACTTTGATAATGACCAGTGCAGCTGGGCTGTTTGGAAAGCCGTGGCTTTTACCATTTTTTTTGGTTTTGTTTTTTTTTGTTTGTTTGTTTGTTTCAAGAACAAAGTCAAGTACCAGAGTGTGAATTTTTCTTTTAGGCCTCAAGTCTCCTCTTTTTGGTTTTAAAGAAGTCATTCAAATGTTAAACAAACACGAAGAATTAGGGAAATCCCAACACTCCTGCGATGTCCCCTGGACTCAGTGGGGACTCGGGTTCTGCTGTCCCTATCCTGTAGCTAGTAAGAAGGGTGAGCAGGCTGTAGCTCTAGTTTGAAGAATATTGTTATGTAGACACATGCATTTATTAGTGGTTACGTGTTCACGCAGAACTTTGGTTTGAGGGGAGTGAGGAACGCTTAGTTTGCAGGCAGTAGGAAATGATTCAAATTAAATATCTTACTGGCTGCTCCTTTCTATTAGGGATGTATTAAAAAGCCCAGACTGTGGGACAGATCCTTGAGGTGCTTGCTGATGATATCTACCCACTGTAAAAAGCTGTTATTTTTATTTTACCCTTTGATTTCTTTTATTTAGTTACTTATTTGCATGGGCCCCTCCCCCATATTGCAGGAGAGCTTAGCTAATTTAAGAGCTTTGGATGATGGGTTCTATCAAAAGACTTTTTTCAAAAGGAATACGTTATATCAACTAGGTCATGCTTATCTGCATGGGGGCTGACTCTTGACAGAACTCAATAGATCTGTATGGCATGACATCCCTCATCGAAAACGACATCAGCTCTTCCTCTGTATTATCCTATTTATCTGTGTGTCTTTTTATGTTCTCCTCCACTGTAGTATCTACCAATTTGCTTTCTGTGGAAGTGGGACTTGCAGGTCTAGCTGTGGGATCACCCAAAAGTTCTTTGTAAAGTTTGGTTTTATATTGCTGCTTTCTTCCCTTTTGGGTACCGAAGCTTAGGTAAGCAATTGAGGGTTTTGTACAGTTCAGTGATTTTACACTGTGAGTCTTTTTAGTCAGGAATGCATGGTTAGACAGTAAAATTGTCCACACTGCTAGTAAGCTTTTTTTAACTATCAAAAGATTATAATTTTAAGAGAACCTTTTCTTCAAAAAGTTTTGAAAGAGAGATTGGCCACAGTTTTGTCCTGTTGTGTGTTTTGAAATGTCTCACCCGTCTCAGTGTTGGCTTGTGACTTTGTAATCCGCATACGTACTTGGAACTTGAACTCCTCTTCATATTCCCAACTACTGGAAATGAAATATCAGAGCTCGCTGAATGTTTAACATTTTCCTTTGTGTGGACTTCAGGTGACCCTTTATATCTAGGTTATTCAGAATTGCTTCATGTCTGTTCACAATTCTGGACTTCTCTCCAGTGTAGGTAACAAAAGCTTCCTCATTTCAAATGAGTGCTCCACAGCAAAACCAGCAGGTGTTGACCAGTGAGGAGATAATATTTTGCTATCTCTGAATTGTAAGTGGGACAGATTGTTTTGTATGCTCAGCAGTTCTGGTCTCTGGATTGTCCGAGATCCAGCAGAGACTGATTTTGTCAATGTCTTTGGCACCCACTATCAACGTAATCTATGCTAGTTGGCATGTTTGTCTGAGACACGGTGAGAGTAGAAGCCCTGCACATGTGATAAACTGAATACTTAGGGCATTTTGTCTGATGGTGTAGAAACGCTTCTTCACCCTCCAGGAAAGAGGTCTGATCACCAAGTCTATTTCCCAGTTTGTACAAAAGAGTTTGTTGCCTCCATTTAAACTTCCACAGATGGAAGCTGGTGGACCAGAAGGAGAGCACGTGTACCACTACCACGCTGCAGATTACAACTAGGCCAGTTAGTTTAGGGATAGGGCTGTGCTACCAGACATTTCCTCCTCGTTCTTAGGACTGTGTTGGTATTTTTGCAACCAATCCATTGTCGAGCTATTTGGAACAATCAATCCATGTAGAGATTGTCCAGGTAGCATAAACTTGTATCTTGAACTCATTGCTGTATACCATGCTGGTACGTGTGAGTCAAAGCACTACAGTTTCTTCTGTTTTCCAGCTATTAAAATAAAACAAGTTCCAAAGCATCCTTATTGATGCCTTCTTATGGGAGAGAACTGTGAGACTGATCTCACAGTTCAGAGTCTGCCTAGTCTATGGAGCAGGATGGGTATTTGACAATCTATGTTGCCCCGTCAATGCTATTTTATTTTAATTTTTTTTAACTAGCTAGCGCCAGGTTAATGTCTGGGGTTTTTTGCGTAGCTCCTCTCCCATGCGTGGTATGGAGAGCCCAGAACTCTCAAGCGTCTCCAGGTGCCTCACCCAGAAAGTTTTATATCACTCTGGAGGCCAGTGCCTGTAAGCTAGGTTTCACAATGCCTAATTTAGGTGCATAAATCCTGTATTAGATGAGGCTTTCCTTATGGAGTATGCCCTGTGCTAGTCTGCATTTGGTAGTAAAGCATTTGAAATTGGACTGCTTCCCAAGACTTCATCATCTAGGAGAAGGCTTTTTGTTAGCCTGTTGGGCTGTAATTACACTCTGTAACTAGAATGAACTTTCAGAGCCAAATTTAGCAAAGGCTTTGGCAGCAAAGCTTTTCCTAATTCAAGTAAATTTTACAATTTATTTTTTTCTGCCTTTTTGCTTTTAGGGCGCATTTCAAAATACTCTTAAAGTGTACTCTTTAGAATACTTCTGTAGTATGTTGTTCCATGCACCATTGTTGTTACGATAAGGAGGTAATTCTGAAAAAAAAATGGTGCCAGTGACTTGGAAACTTGATGTTTTCGTAAATTTTATTCATATTGTAATCAGAGTTCCTGATTAATTATTTACAAATTTGAAATTTAGACTGGTGAAACGCCTTTATAAAGATGTCATTAGTTCCTGATAAATTGGAGACTGTGTCTGCTCTTCAGAATGGTAATAGAAGAAGAAAAACCTGACTAAGCAACAGTACATGTAGAAGGGAAATAAAAAGTAACATTCATATGCACTTAATTAGCTGGCCAACAATATTGATAATTTGTTTTGCCAACAGAAATGGCACTCAAGAGAAAAATTACTTTGGCTATTGCTAGATACCTCTGTAACTCAAAATAGCAGCTTGAATGGCACCTGCTATTCTGCCTGTGTGTTTTCCTCTACGGACTGCGTGTTGCTCTCCTGAAATGGTGTTTGTCTCCTCTTATGCACTGGCCAAAGCTGATCGTAGCAACAGCAGTAAATTAAACATTGTAAGACTGCGCAAGCTCTAACTGTAAGCTGTCAGAGATGTTACTCAGTTACCTTGGAAACTTCAAGAGTCAGAACACGCTGGTATTTAGGAAGTTCAGGAGGAAAAGTTTGTGCTTTGCTTTTTAAACTGAAGTTGGTATTGCATTTTCAGTTTATATATATTTTACTTACCTGTCTGTATGAGTGCAGTATTTTATTTTGGTTGCAACCATGTAAAGTGTGTAATTATGTAGAAAAACTGTTATTTAAAGTTGAATAGGTAGCTGATGCTGGGTGGGGAGGCTGTGGTTGAATGGTTTGGTTTTGTTTCTTTCGTATCAAACAAACATTGCAACAGGTTACGTCTGGGGCCCAATCACAGCAGGCTCAAATGCTGTCTGCAGAAAAACAGGAGAGACAAAGCCTTCTTTTGCAGAATGTCCCTTCGGTGGGAGGGGAAGCTCCTCCTCTTGTAGGACAGGAAATAGGTGGAGGGAGCTGCTTTTGCTTACGGTCTCTAGCAGCATTAGGTAATCCACGCGTGCTGAAGAGAGGCATAGATTACCTCCTCAGCCCTAGAGTAAAGGAGCAATAAAACAGGTCTGCGTCCTTCGCAGGTTGCTTAGCTCGTACCTCAGTTCCACACAGCCCCTTACTTGTGACATTCAGCTATAGCTCAGTGTTAATAAAAGAGAGGTGGGTAGTTGCGTACAAACATTATTAATGTTTGGAGGTTCTGGAGTCATCCCAGAAGCATCCCAGTTACTGTAGAAGCAAAAGTATTCATGGAAGAGAGACTTGGAGTATGAACATTCCTGCCTGATGTGGTATTTCTAAAGTAAGAGCTAGTTTTGCTAATGACCTTCAAAACTAACATCATAGAAAGGACTTGGCTTTTAAAAAGTGTATTACACTCATCCCAAATAGCCTTGCTTCAGAGGTGAAGATGTTCAGTGCTGCTTTTTGTTCACGTAACAAAATTTCTCCTAATACTTTCTAAGTACTCCTGTGGCAATTGGCTAGCTGTAGTTGGCTTGTGAATGCAGCATGACGCTTTAAGTGTGCCCAGTTCTTTCTGATTTCAGTGGAATTAATTAGCCTTAGAGGCATGTTTACTAATAAACATTGTTTAAGAAGGCCTGCAGGTAAGCAGAAGTATCTTATCCACCTCCAATTAAAACAGTCTTAAACTTGTCTATGCCTTTTTTCTAATGAAAGCTTCTTTCTTTAATATGTTTGGCTGTGCAAAAATAGGAACAAACGAGTTCCTATTGTAGAAAGTTCTCAGGAATGCAACCATGAGTAGTAAGTTTAAAAAGTCACAGTAATGCCTTCTAGCAAAAGAGAAACTACTCCAGGTTTTTGAGAAGGAAGGAAGGAAGCCCTCCGTTGATCAGACTTTCGGGCATGATCTTAAGTCAGTAATTGCTTTTTTCTCAAATGTTGAAAAATATTGTGTATATATATACACACATGCACACATACAGACACATCTGTCTATCCACCTATATGTGTGTGTGTATGTATAAAAAGAAAAAAAAACACATATTTGGTCTCTAAAGTTGACGATAGCCCAGCAGGCCAGAATGGTCCTGAAATCCAAAGTTTGGTTTTGGTTTTGTTCTTCCTACAATGGCATGAGTAACATCAATAACGTTCTTTGGATGCAGAATTTCATCTAGGAAAAGTGTTGCTTCAGAAATCACTACACTACGTTTAGATTTATTTACAAACTTAAAGATTTATTCCCTAAACCTAGAGCTGCATGTTCCACGAGTACTATTTGGAGTGTTGCTTGATTTGCTATCCTAAGGATATTCTAGAGCATGTTAGACATGGTGGCAGCGTTGGTCTTTGACCTTCTAAAACAGAATTGATAGGCCAGTTTACCCATTATCTGTGTATGTTATAGACGGGGCCCATGTTTTAAACTGTGGTGTTAGATTTACCATTTATTTAGCGATCTTGAAAATTTTTGTGAGGGTAAACTAATACGGATGTGACCATACAACGCATGCAAGAGACTGGTCCTGTCAAGAAGTCGTCAGTAGTATTTGGAGCCCAAATTTTGTCTGCTATTTTGAAGATCCTCTAGAGCTCTCCTGCAGTGATCTGCAAAAAATAAAAATGATGCCGGAATGAGGTGTCTTTAAGAGTTCTATTTACTTCTGTAAAATATGTTGCTAAATATCTTTTATTTGGTTCTGTGCGGAATGAATTCAAACCAGACAGAGAACAAATCACTGAAAAAATCACACTTCTATTTTTATTGTGAAACTCCTATGATCAATAAAGCTAGACAACCTTCCTTGTCATTATTACTTAAGCATTTTTGTAAAGAAGCCTCCTGAAACTTGCCTGTCTTATTTTTCAGTGGTTTTACAGCTAGTGTAACAATCATGCCTAAAAATCTCAGCCAAGGACCACAGTGCTGGACCACTGTGATACAGATACGCGGGAAGTGGAGCTGTGGATTAGTACAGGCATGAACCTGAGTCCTTTCATGTGATTGCGTGTGTGCATATCGCCCTCAGGAGTGCTAACAGGAAGGGGGGGGAGAATGATATGACGACGACAGCACTGTCCTAGGGTAGTTTTGTTTGACTCTCACACCTTCCCCAGCTCCCCCAGTTGCTAGGATGAGTACAGGCTGGACTGAGGCAGGTCTTGCTTGAGATCTGATTGTTTTAAAGTGCTAACATTTTGAAAGTCTGTTGTTCAGCACAGTTTCTTGATTATCCAATTTCACGCTCCCGCTTATATCATGAGTTAATCCTGGCTGCTGACCTTCACTTGAGATACAGCATGTCCGTACATCCAAATAACAGTCAGCGCTTCAAAGCTGAGAAGTGCTGGAGAGAGCTGACTTGTTAATGCTTGGTATTCCTGGTCTGGGATCGTGACTGGGAGAACTTATGGTGCCTCTCCTAAACATGGATAGTAAACTTTTTTCCTTTTTTTGCCTTCCCCCTCCCTCCCACCCCTTGCCCCCACCTTTTGTCACCTATATGATACGGAAGTTATAAAGCTAATTAATTTTGGTGTCTCTTTACATCGAAATTTGATCATTATTACATGTTTTTCCCCCATCCTCAAACTTCTTAAAATCCTTCTCATGTTGAATAGAGTAGCCTGTGTTTACGGTCTTCACGCTGCCAACTCTGGTTAGTTGCAATGCTTCCCTTAGAAAGGGAATGCTGAGTAAGGATTTCAAGGACAGCCTGAGGTATGATCCACCAAAATCAGTAACTCGTTTTCTGTTTATTTTAATACGCACTGGATCATATCTTATGTGCAGTGTCAACTTGAAATTCAGCTGCCACGCCGTGGTACTTTCCACACTGCTGGGTACGCAGGGGAATACTCAGGCTGGGTCTGAGGGGGCGTTGAGCAAGAAGGTTTGAACATGCTGCTTGTGTTCTCATGTGGCCTGTAAAAATCGGGATAGAGCCAAGAGATACTGCATTATGTGGTTGATGCTTTAGCCGTGCTGCAGTTATGCCGAACAAACAAGAAAATAGATTAAAAAGGACTGGGTTGCAAAAAATACTTGAACCTGCTGTGAACCCTGCAGAGGAGATAGTCCAAATTGGCTTGAGTCATCAGCTGAGGAGGCTGACAGTGTTCAACATCTAAAAACCAAGAACAGGCAAAATAATTTCTGTCTTCAGAGGGAATGGCTTCTGATAAAAGACAGTAAGAACATCACAAAGGGAAATGCTTTCTTGACATTTTAATGCGAATCAGTAAAGCAACTCTAAACCAAGGGATTATTTGTAGACTGGTTAATCTTTCTCAAAAGCAATCTATGATAGTATAATAAAAGAAAACAAACCCCTTCAATAGTCCTAGGAAACAGAGACAGTTTGGTTCATGACCTAGTTTTTTTTCCAGAAACATCAGTTCTATGTTTCAAAATTCTCTTCGATTATCCAGAGGAGTTTTTTCCTCATCTCTTTACTGTGCTAATTAAACGCAGGATTTACTCTGGGCGGTGGTACCACGCTTGGTCAACAGCCTTCTCCTCTGTTCATTAGAAGGTTCTGTTGTATAGCGTATCTTTAAATTCTCAGGTGAATATTTTAATAATTAGAGTTGCAGCAATGTCAGTGTAAATAATGACTGCAGAAACACTGCCTTTCTGAACTTGTTGCCCTGGCAAACTGTACAGCTTGTCTGTTTAATGGACTGTATGGATGAATAGTTGGCAGGTTTTGTGTCTTTTGTTCTGTTAAATCAGCCATGCAAATACAGTGTTTGCTGTAGATCAGAAGTATAAAATATTTTATCTGCTGTAGTACTACTGATCACGGAGTACAATTTTAAGTCATATGGGAAGTCATCAGGAGTTATGTATCTGTGCAGCTCTCCAAACCTGTGAGATATTCTTCTTTTTGAAACGAATAGCTCTCATCGAAACATGTCCTGAAATATTGGATCCCCTAAATCTGGGGGTTTCATACGGTGTGCTTTCAGAATCGTTTGCCCCTGAGATAATTTGTAGTTGAAGAGGCAACTTGTCATGTGTAGTAGGCAGTGTTACATTGTGTAGGGCGACCCTCTGTGTCTTCCAGCAGTAATGTTCTTCAAAAGCGTATAGAAGAGCTGGTGACAGGTTCCTCTTGTGGGGGTGAGTACGGGTGTGATAGAGACACTGACCTAACTGAAAACTAAGCTCATAGAAAGAGGTTTTGTGTTCTTGGATGTAACCAAACTTCACAAGCCGTGTTGGGCCTCTCCAACATGATAGCATTCCTGCTGTTTCAGTGCTGAATGTTAAATGCACCTAAACGATGGTAGAGTCAAATTAAGGGCAAAAACGTAGTTCCTGATGTAGACTTGTCACTGTACTGGTAGGGTCTATGTCAAGGAGTGGATAGGAATCTGCCTTAGATGCGGTAGATAGGAAAAGGCAAAGATAAGGTGTGATCCCGTCACACGTGGACGTTTGTCTTCAGCACAGGTACAAAATATTTCTTGCAGCCCAGACTGTATGCCAGTCTGGCAATGAAAGCAGGTGCTGTATAGATTTTATTTTGTTGTGCGATAAATGGCTGGTTTTCTTCAGTGTTTGTATATGCCTCTCTTGTTCCCCAGAGGTTCTTTCTCTCTTAGGATTTTTCTCTTCAGACACCTTTCCAGAGATGTGCCATGACCATCTTGAGCTTCATCACAGTCCTTACTCCTACACTTATCCTTTCCAGCTGTGGCCCTGATCCTGCAATATGAATCCAGTGATACTTTGCAGGCATCCCAGGGAACCCTCAGGAGTGTGTCAGGGCTTCATTTTTATAGCAAGCAATAGTAATTCAGCTTTCTCAGACTTTAAAGCCCAGGTTACAGTCCCTTTGGAAATTTTTATGGATGTATTTCATCTTGGAGCTGTGCCACCAATGTCTATCTATTTCTTTGTGATATTATTCTGACTCCTGAGAGATGTTCTTGCTGAAATATTTCCAAAATAAAACTCTTGCTGTCACAGCTATATTTGGACTAATAGTGGGATAAGTTATGGTTTATCAGATCGGCTTTCAGGACTTGCACTCCAGCAGGGCCCTGAGGTTCCAGAGAAGGGAAAGTTTATGCAGGTCTCCTACAGCATTTCCCATCTCTTCTGCCCAATCCTCCTTTGCTTTAAATTAAAACTATAATGTTCTGCCTCTCCACTCTTTCAGCTTACATAAAAGGAATCACTTTTATGTGTCCCGTTCAGATTTAGGCTGCCAAGTATTAGTTTAGTCATTGGTTTTGACAAGTATTTATATTTTGATAGTGCTGCAACACCAACAGTCAATACCTAAGTGTTCCTTTTTGTGAGGTCCCTCTCTGTTCTCGATTAGGTGGTCCAAATAGGCAAATGGGACAAAGGTTTGTGAAGAGATGAGGGGGAAGAGAAGTGTCAGGCCCATAACAAGTCCACAAGCGTAGCAAATGTCTAAATAGTTCTGGTAGGTATCTAACTTTATTCACTTATTATTGGTAGAGATTGGAGAAGAGAGAAAGAAAACACCGATACTTTATAGTAGAAAGGCACAAGGAGTAATGCATTTGTTTAAAAAAACAAAACAAAAACAAAAAAAGTTGTGTTTGTTTTTGTTATTTTGTCTTATTCCCCTCCTATGAGAGTTTGCCACCGACTTCCATGGGACCATGAACAGATCTGTGCTTTATCTTCTGGTGCACAGTGACATCTACAGAGTGGAGCACATCAGACAAGGCTTTCCCATTTAGTACCGTGTCTTTTTCTGACTGTTTTTCTTTCATGATTCATTAGTTTAAACTTATTACTTTCTGTTATGCTTTTAAGTGCATTTACGATATTTTTTATCTTTGTACATTCCCATGGAAACGTACCTATTATTTTAAAAAAACTTGCTTCACCCTGACAGAAGTTATTTTGACCGTTGGAAATGCAATAGCAGTTTACATACCCAAACAGAAATTACTTTCTCTTG
This sequence comes from Rissa tridactyla, assembly GCF_028500815.1. Classification (NCBI taxonomy): domain Eukaryota; kingdom Metazoa; phylum Chordata; class Aves; order Charadriiformes; family Laridae; genus Rissa; species Rissa tridactyla. The sequence continues at coordinate 79,954,481 of NC_071470.1, read as the reverse complement.
ATGGGTAGAATGTCTAGTCTTACAGTATAGCGCCCTGGAAAGTTTCAGCTTTTTTGAGGTAAAATTTCTTTCACAACTGTGTTGTTCACATCAAGAAGTGAGTTTTTGATGTTTTCCGTCTGGGTGCTTGTTCTGAAACTATCATACAGATAGGTTTATTATTAGGTGTGTTCATTATTGATAATAATGTTTTAAATTATTTAGAGAAAATACTAAAATGTAAATTCCATTTAATTTCAAAAAATTCCAATTGAATAAATCAATAAAGGTAAATGTAGGGCTTTTTTGCAGGATTTTTCTTTGTTAGACAAAGTCCTTAATTCTGTTGTGTGCATTTTTGGTTGGTTTGGCTTCATTAATTTATTTTCCTTCCCTTTAATTTTACGGTTTTTTTTAAGTTCCTGCAACCTTATTAGGAAGGAAAAAATAGCTAGCTTCTGCAGTGTGATTTTATTGGTGTTTCATCCTTTGCTTCTCTGGGCAAAACAAAACAGAATCCAGGCTAGTATACATTTACAGAAGGTGGCCTGTGGATACTATTTTCCCAAGGCCTGAACACGTGTTTTAACCGCATGCACTGCGGATAGTCTCAGTAGCTTCAAGACAACCGTTTAATGCATAAAGTTGAACATGCATGTAGACCTTTGCAAACATAGCCCTTAGGCTACTGAAGTTCTAACCCCACATTTTAAAAAGGACTGGTTTTTTTAAAAGGAAGTTAAAGGGAGGGGAAAACGAAAATTTCCACTCCAAATATGAAAAGACAAGGCAAAAAGACATTACTTTTATTTCTGCTGTCTTTAAAAAGGTAATTTATTAAGTGTGTGTAAGAATGTAGACACTTAGGCTCTGAGCTTCACGGCATTTATTTTTTGATTGTTCTTGTTCATGTTTTTAATGTAAAGGTCTTAATTTGGTATTTCAAAATATGATCATTTGGGGGTGATTTTTCTTTGCTCTTGGATAATATTAAGTGTTTCAAAACAAGTTTTAATGTATAAATGCACCAGGACTTGTCTCAGTCTTGTTTTTTCCCCTACCGGGTCAGATACTATAATAATAATAATTGCAAACCAGATCCAGGCCTCATTAAACTAATACAGCAGAATGATAATCAGAAAATTGCCAAGTAATGAACAAAACCCAGAAGTTTTAAAACTTATTAAGCGATTGTGGGTGATGAGCGGGTTTTATAGCCAAGGCTTTCATGTCTGAAAAATGACCCTGATAGTTTGGCAGCTGACATTATTGGTTAATTTGTGTTAAACTCAATTTTCGTAGAAGAAAGAACACAAAGTAAAATAGTATCTCAGTGGAGCAGGAGGGAGTACTTAAAACCCATGTAGTAAAAATGTACTCATATGTATAAAAACCTTGGCAAAAAGCATTAAACCCTTTGGAGAAATAAATGAGTAAAATAGCCTCTGTAAAACGTAAACAAACAATAAAATACGTGTAAGCAGTGAATGCTAGAAGGACATGAATGATTTTCTAGGTATTCAAAGGCTCTTATGCTCCAATAAAAGATAAAGCGTATGACAGATAAAGTATGTCCATTCCTGAAGAAGAGACAGAATAATTAAAAAAAAAAAAAGTGAATACGTGAGTGGTAAAGTTTTAGCATTCAAAGGCTGTCAGCATTTTTCCTCTTGTAGAGATCTGTTATGTGTCCAAACTCTGGATTTCTCTTCTTACGCTCAGAGTTTTTTCTTTAGGATTGAAGGCAGTAAGAAAAAATGGAAAAATAGAAAATATAGAGTTTCACAAATAATTGAGCGAACTACCATTTTTATAGTGATTTCAAGTTTGACTTTTCTAACATGAAGTATAATCGCAGGAATCTTTCAATTGCTGCACAGTTATTACTGAAAGAGGCATCTGGACAATGTCTTCCATTAGCCGTGGGTTTTGGCTGAGGCTATAAGCCAGCATGGTCACTGTAATTAAACTGACAAGTGCTTGAGATATTGTATTTGTTTGCTGTATGTACTTCCCTTCAATAAATATTAGTATTTCTTCTGAATCTCTTACTCTAGCTGGTGACCCTGACGACGTTGAAACGGTAGTGTAGCCTGATGCAACATGGCAGCATTGCGGGGGCAGCATTTAGGACAAAATATTCAAAGCTTTCTTAACAAAAACCTATTTGAGAAACCATTTGCAATAGAGGAGCAGAAATAGATTTCTTCAGGAAAAACTCAATCTGACAGAGAAGGCAAAATACCTGACTCCAGCAGCTTTCTCTTAGTGAGCTGTAAGAACCCTTTGCTGGAGAAAATCAGCCTGGAGCCCTAAATGTCCAATGTTTTCAAAACTTTGTAGGCTTTTGGTGTGAATCCTTACTCTCTTTCTGATCAATGTCAGAATATGCCTCTGAACTTGCAAATTTAGCCCCTCAGTGGATCAGTGGGCTTGAGCCAACCGTGCTCCAGATCTTGGGTTAATGCTGAACAACGAATGATGTCTTGATCAGGTCATCTCTAACCGGAGTTAAGTCAGGCAGTAGCTTTCTAGCCCACTTTATTTGGTTTCAAGTTTGCATTGTTTTTTATAACTTCATTTACCTCTTCATCTAGACACCTCTTTATGTTGTAAACCATGGTGAGACTGGACCAATCCGATGCAACCGATGCAAGGCTTATATGTGTCCCTTCATGCAGTTTATTGAAGGTGGAAGAAGATACCAGTGTGGATTTTGCAATTGTATAAATGATGGTGAGTGATGTTTCTCTGATCTGTGATTCATATGAATTCCCTAAAACGTAAAAGAAACTATATCCCTAACATTATTTTCTTGACTTGCTGACTTGATGAGAAAATAGTTTAGTGAGGTGCGGTAGCTAAGCCTATTTCACAAATCAAAAAAATACTACCCAAGAAAAAACAGGTAGAAGCACTTGTTCAGTAGAATATTAAAAAAAAAAGAAATACATGAAAAATAACGCTGACTCATGAAGTCCAGTCTGATACGATGAAAACTTTATTTAAAAATAGTATGTCAACACAGGATACAAAGCTGCTTGTATTGCTAACTGAAAGCAACTTTTGTGTGGAAAAAATTAATTTCTTTAAGAAATCTAAATGTCCAGCAAGAACCAAATATTTAGAACCATGTTAGCCTGGTCCTGTCCATGACTGTGGATGCGATAGTTAAATAACCTATTAATCTTACTGTGACAAGTGTTGGTTTTCACAGAAGATACCATGCCATATTTGTTCAAGCGTGCTGCATGTGACTCATAACTGTTCTTGTGCTCTTGGCTAAATCCCAAATCTTTGCCTGAACTAGCCTTTCTAGACATTTGTATCAAGTTGGATTTCCTCCGCTGGATCACAGCAGTATAGTGCTTTCCCTAATACAGTAATCTCTTCAACTCTGAAACGCGAACCTTTACAGACTCGCTCCGACTTCTTTTCTGCCTGGTGTTCAAACGTCCGTGCAAGCCTAGCAGATAACAGATTTCATCGTTTGTTAGCAATTTAAACTCTCATAAAGAGAAATTTAAATGCGTTGTGAGCGTTTTAAGAAAGACATTTAAGTTGCAGTGTCATTTTAAATCATGCTTTGTATTACTACAGTGTCTTTTATCCAAGTCAGAAAGCACTTAAAAAAAAAAATCTTAATGAGGACTAAAAATGGCCAGTAGACTAGGTAGCTATTCCACCCACTCACACACACACATACACTTTACAGGCAAAAGTGTGAAAAATAAGCATTCTAAATGTATATTGATTGAGGAAAGAGGACCTAAAATCCAGAGGTGACTCTTCCCCAGGGTGACCCTAAACGTTAGACTAGCTGTATATAAATGGTTGGTGGCAAACCCACTTGATTTCTTAACGCCTTCGAGTTCTGCACCTTTTATCTGTAGCCGCAATAGGTTCCTGATATAATAGACCCAATGCGCTTTGCTGTACAGTAGGCCGGCATTGGGAACCTTGGAGAACTATTTCCAGTGGAATGGTATCTTTGGATAACGCAGTACAGGACTGAGGAAAGGTGCTGGTTTTACCACTGTCCCTCTGTAGGGTTCTGGCTCCAGTGGTTTGAATTAAGCTGTGAGTAGGCTGCATCCAGTATCAAAATAGTCACTGTTAAGTCTGTATCCTGAGGGTAACAGACTCCTGCATGTAGAAATGACCTGGGTCAGTTTTACCTACTCAAACCTGGCAGTGTAGAAGTGGGAGAATATGCTCCAACTACAAAAGGAGCTGGCATTACTGGAATGTTGTGGTTTTTTGTTTGTTTGGCGTTTTTTAAGCCAATGCTGGGGGCAAAAACCCACCATTGCAACCTGGATAAGTGTTTAAACTCTTCCCTTGATCAGTAACAAAGGAGCCTGCACCAGTACATTGAAAGCAGTTGTTGTGTTGTTCCCCTCCTCTCCAAAATATAAATGTTTTTTCCTGCTCTTGTGTTGACTTTTAGTCCCTCCATTCTTCTTTCAACATCTGGACCACATTGGCCGACGGGTAGACCACTATGAAAGGCCCGAGCTATCTCTGGGATCTTATGAATACGTTGCTACTTTGGATTATTGCCGAGTGAGTATTTCCAGTATGCAAACTAATTTTTTATGTCAAAACAAACAAAATCCTTTTAATACCTACAGTAGAGTAAACGCACTTGTAAACTGAATATCAGAGTACAGGAACATTCTAGAAAATGTAGATACATGTGGAGAATTTGAGCTTACCGTATTTTGTACTTTTGTGCTGCAAGTAAGAGTAACAAATAGCGCCGCAAAGTCATGGATCGTCAGTCTTTAACTGGGGCATGCGTTGGGTCCCATCTAGCATGTTGCGCTGTTTAGAGGATATACTTGGCATTCTGATGCAGCACTGCATTTTAGATGCGTGTCTTCTGTTGATTTTGAAGACAGACACACGCCTAAATTGCCTTCCCAATAGTGAAAACCTTAGCTGGATTCTTGTAATCCTTTCCTGGCAAGAGTGGTTTTAGTATTCTGACCGCTAAGTGATTTACATTGGAATGGGTTCTCTCTCCTAATATTAACTCACTGAAGAACTCAATCCAAAGCCCACTCAAGCCACTGTAAGTAATTGTAATTGTTTTTATTAGAGAACTGTATTTGATACTTCTGAAAGCTTAAGTTACTTAAACTTCTCAAACTTTAGCTCATTTTACAAAACTGCAAGCGTGACTTCAGCTGTCCACAGTGTGGATGTATTTTTCTGTTCTTGCTGGAATCAGCAGATTTTTCTTCATGTCAGTAGAACTGAGGTCATGATAAGGTTAGGAAAGGCAACTGGATCCTACAAAGTCTTGAAGTAGGTACCAGTAACTTCCTCAGACCATCAAATTATTGCTGGTATGAAGAAAACAGGTTTAATTCTGCTTTCTTCCAAAAGCTAGTGAAATCCCTGAGACGACCTATATAGATTTTACTGAAATCTGTGTTAAACCCCAGAACAGGAGAGAATTGTAGTGAGGCATTACAGAAATACAGTACGGGATCCTCAGTGTATGTCCAGTGTAGCTCCATCAAATTTGGTTAAGCTTTGCTGGTTTCTGGCAGCTAAACTGTTGAAAACTCGTGTGTACCGAATGGCTCTGGGCCATTTTCTCAGTTCTTTTTCTCTGCCCTGGAGTGTAACCCTGTGGGATCCAGTCATCGTCACAATGCATCTTCCAGTGCAGTGGCTTTTGCCATATAGCTTAAATCAAGGAGTTTCCTTGATAAAAGTTATCCGGCGTGGTCTGTCGTCTTGTTGCAAAGACCCTTCCATAGACTTACTAGAGTGTTACCAAAAAAGAAATCTCTTACGAAATTAACACTTAACACTGGAAATGCTGAGTCATTAAATTCTGCAGAAGTGAATACTATTTGATAACTCATTTTTCATTTTCCTCCAAGTTGCAAAGGTCCAATTCTTTTATAAATCCAGTTTAAGACCAGAACTGAAAAGTCATTTCCTTTTGTGCTTATCAAATGACAAGGATGAACAGCTACAAAAAATGTTAACAAATAACAGCTGTTTTGCATTATTGCACTCCTGCTAAACGGATGTGGCACGAGCAGAAGTCCTCGTTTCTACCATATATTTGTCAGAAATTACACAGGGATTCTTTATAAAGAATACAAGAGTGTAAAAGTAGTGTTTGATACAGTTTTTGAAGCTAGAATCCAAGTGCAGTGAACAGAACAGCTTCTAAAACTACCGCCTGGTTTTAGTTCACAGGAATTAATCCTGATTTACATGACTCAAATGAAGTGAGATCAAGGCTATAATGTTCACTTTAAAGTGTGCCAGAGATTATGAATAAATTGTAATTCAAAGGTTAGATGATTTTTGTCTTAAATGGCTTTTTCTGAGGTTTAGTTTAACAAGCATAATTTGCTTAAGTGGTCAGAACTCTGTATACGAAGGCGGTGAAACAGCTTGATGGAAAAGCTGACCTAAATTTGACATCAAGTAATGGCCACTACTCATCTTAATGGGAATTAGGAAAACTGATCTTAGGGAGTATGATGATCATTGTTGCTGTGTTCACTTTATATGATCGTTTTCCTGGGTACATCTCTAAGCATTACATTGCTTTATTTGGAAACAAAATAACCCCTTCATGTTAGCTTACTTTTTCTTACTTACAGAAACTCGGGTCAGTAGTGTAGGTCACGATTTGAGTGACACTTAAATTACGACTAAGAGGAATTCCCAAAGGAATCCAGACCAGCCCAAGTCACTGCTGCATACACAGCAGTGACATACGTTGAATGTTCCACTCTCCTGCTTTGATTATCTTACAGAAAGTCAGCTTATTCCTGAAGGTACAGTTCAGCTGTCCGGAATGCACTGGATCCTCAGCCAGCAAGAGAGACAGACAGGATGCGGATGTCCACCACTTAGTACTGCCGAAATTCTTTAATTCTGGTTCAGTACTGAAGTTGTATTTTCTGTTTCCAGATTGGTTAGAAATAACTTAAGGGTCGTTAGAAGCAAACGCTAACAAAAACTGAATTTAAACATTCGCGTTAACAGAACGGTATTGCATATTGATACAGGGAATGCCGAACAAGTATGGGTACAGAAAAAAGCCAGAAGGCAATTTTGTTTAAACACTTGAATTCCAGCAGAACGTGTTTGTGTTTCATCTTATCTAATAAACTGTTACCCTTTACATATTTTATTCCATTAGGATGCTATTTTCCAGTAATAGTGTTTTATTCCAGGGGTGGACTTTACCCAATACGTGTCAGCTTTCTGCAGTAGTTACTCTTCATGATCCATAGTATTTTTCAAACAGCTACACACTGTATTTAGATTGCCTTACGCTACCACCTGTGAATTTTTTCGATGTAACAGTACACTGTCTGATTTTCCCTGGGAATGGTCTTTTTTTTTTTTCTTTTTTTTCTGTAGAACAACAAGCCTCCAAAGCCACCAGCTTATATCTTCATGATCGATGTATCGTACAGAAACATAAACAGTGGCCTAGTTAAACTCATATGTGACGAACTGAAGACTCTGCTAGATAAACTTCCAAGGTAAAGAAACATAAGCATGCTTTGCTTAACTCAACTACGCTGCAGTTTTCACGCAGCTTTGCATGTTGAGAGGTAAAAACAAGCTACCGAAAACGTCAAAATTTACAGTAGAGTCATCTTTGGGGTGACAGTGACCAAATGTTAATTCTAATGCTGCTGGCAGTTCTTAGACTTTAATGTCTGGGCTTACTATATGAATGGAAAGAATCTGTTATGCTAATTGCACATGTAGCTTGCATTCTTTTCCTTTCTTGTAGTGAACTCTAGTGGTGTTAAGGGCTAAGTCCCAGCCTGTAGGTTTGACTTGCCCTGCTGTAGCTCAGTTTACGGCAATGTTGCTTTTCTCATTAAACCGAACAGGGAAATACCAAAAACGGAATACTCAAGAATTGCAAATCTCTAAAGATTTGTATCTTCAGCTATTATTGTTAATTATCAAAACTTCTAAAGCTACTTGCTGTGCTGTGATACTTCTCTGTCCTGGTACGTATCTGAGAGGAGAACAAATCTTCTAGGCAACAAACATTTTACGAAATATAGCACATCCGTTTGTGAGCATTAAGCACACAGTAGTAGTATTACTGCGGATCAATATTAATGAGAGAATATTATTTTAGTGTCGTTTAGTACAGTTTTTAGTACAGTATATTAGTATAGTTTTCATTAGTTTAAATAATGCAGACACACATAGTTAAATGAGAGCAGTGACAGACTGAGAAATGAAGTAGACAAGATGTTTCTCAGCCAAGGCATATAAAAGTATTGAAGAAAATGCAGAAAGAAAACGCGTTCCGAATAACAATACTTGCAGAGGGAGAACAGACTTAAGAAATTAACGTATTTAGGAACTGAGGAAGTGAATTAGGAAGTTCGGAAGTTAAGACGTACGTAAATACTTAGGAAGTGAGTAAAGAAGGAAGTAAGGATCTTCCTGTCTTACTTCCCAAGTTCCTAACTTACTTCCTCCGTCACTATATAGGTTGTCAATTCCTCACTTCCTGTCTTACTTCCCAAGTTCCTAACTTACTTCCTCCGTCACTATATAGGTTGTCAATTTCTCACTCCTGTCTTACTTCCTAAGTTTCTAACTTACTTTCTCCGTCGCTAAACCTGTCGTCACTTCCTCACTTCCTACGTTACTTCCTAACTTGCAAAGTTACTTCCTCCGTTGCTCTGTAGGTCGTCACTTCCTCACTTCCTACGTTACTTCCTAAGTTAGTTCCAAACTTGCAAACTTAATTCCTCCGTTGCTATATAGGTCGTCACTTCGTCACCTACTAAGTTACTTCCTGTCTTACTTCCTACCATGCACTCGCACTTCCTCCGTCGCTATATAGGTCGTCACTTCCTCCCGTCCTAAGTTACTTCCTCTCTCACTTCCTAACATGCAGTCGCACTTCCTCCCTCGCTATATAGGTCGTCACTTCCTCAAGTCCTAAGTTACTTCCTCCCATCCCGAGTTAGTTCCTGTCGCACTTCCTGGCGCGCAGTCGCACTTCCTCCCTCGCTATATAGGGCGCCACTTCCTGGTGTCCGAAGTTACTTCCTCCCGTCCCGAGTTACTTCCTGTCGCACTTCCTGGCGCGCAGTCGCACTTCCTCCCTCGCTATATAGGGCGCCACTTCCTCGTCTCCCAAGTTACTTCCTCCCATCCCGAGTTACTTCCTGTCGCACTTCCTGGCGCGCAGTCGCACTTCCTCCCTCGCTATATAGGGCGCCACTTCCTGGTCGCCTTAAGTTACTTCCTCCTGTCCCGAGTTACTTCCTGTCGCACTTCCTGGCGCGCAGTTGCACTTCGTCCCTCGCTATATAGGGCGCCACTTCCTCGTCTCCGAAGTTACTTCCTCCCGTCCCGAGTTACTTCCTGTCGCACTTCCTGGCGCGCAGTCGCACTTCCTCCCTCGCTATATAGGGCGCCACTTCCTGGTCGCCCAGGTTACTTCCTCCTGTCCCGAGTTACTTCCTGTCGCACTTCCTGGCGCGCAGTCGCACTTCCTCCCTCGCTATAGAGGTCATCACTTCCTGACTTATTTCCTGTCTCACTTCCTGCCCTCCCAGCTTACCTGTTACTGACGGGCAGTTACGGCCCCTCTGGAGTTTGCCCCGGTGCTGCGGCTGTTGGTGCGCTGCTGAGCTGCCGTGTGTCGGTTGCCGTGCAGAGGGTGGGTGCTGGGCGCTGCCATTGATTTTGGCGGGGCCGAGGCTTTTTCACTGCCCCGGCTGAGGAGCGTGTTCCCACCCTGGCTGCTCTGCTGCGGTGAGGGCTGAGGTGACTGTTAACAGTCCTTTGTTTCTTCTGAGGTTAAACAGCGGATTGTTTTGCGCTAAGGGGGCAGTAATTGGGAATACAGTGGTCGGGCGCCTCTGTTAAAGTCTCCGGGTTCGATAGTAACATCTGTAGGAGCCTGTGTACGTTGTTACCCTGTTTGTCGATAAGCGTATTTCTTTGTGTTAAATTTTTTACAACTATAACCTTCCATGACTGATGACTTCTATAAACTAAAGAAAGTACAATCAGCTCGGCTATTTCTGTGGTTCCTATTGCTGCAGACTCAAAGAACTTTGTGGTATAGAGTTATACATCCTGGTGAGATTAAACAGTAATTCTTGCTGTTCACTTTCTGCAAATTTAAACCGAGGCGTTAACTGGGCGTTATTTAATTAGAAATTAAATCATTTCCTCTTAGGTTATAGGTTAGATCAGTGGCATAGCTGGGATTTCCGTTTCAGTACTTTGAATATGCAAGTTCCAAACGTGCAAAACGTGTGAAAGCGTTTACGCGCAGACTGGCTATTGGGTGGCTTTGCGAGGCCTCACCACTGGTCGGGTGGCTGCTGAATCGGTCAGTGCTGCCGTACAGAGCACACGGGCTGACCCATAGTCACTGCACGTACCACAGCCTTCCTCTCTGGCACTTCTTGTGCTGAAGGCTTTGGGTTGTCATTTACAAGAGGAACGCCCTGCTGTAAGAAGGGGCTATTTTATTAGTAATTAAGACCGATTTTTTGAATAGGACTGCCTTTTAGGGAAAAGTTCGCTAAATTTAGGACCGCAAACCTGGTAAGGTCTGCTAGTACCGGCGGCTGCTACCGATGGCAGAGCGGGCTGCCGCGTGGAGCTGCCTCTCTAAGCGGAGGTCAAGCCTGCTGCCGGCACTGCCCCTGCAGGCGCAGCTCACAGCGCCCACGTGCCGGCTTCGGTTGGCCTGCGAACTTACTAGCAATAAAGAGCAATTTCTACAGCGCGTTTTATGCGCGATACACAGCTATGGAGGTTCTAACAGATTTTGTTAGTCCTGCTCAAGCAGAAGATGGACCCACCAAAGTTACCAGACGCTATTCAAGCCTAAATGCTGTTCTTAGTAGGCATCAATCGTCAGTGTCACAGAATTACAATGTCTTCTAAATAAAGCTGCTTTTCTGATTATATCTTGTAACTAATTGTCCTGTTCTCTCTTTTCCATGTTTTGAGGACAACATGGTTTATACTTTATCTGAGGGACTTTTGGCTGCTTGGATAGGATGCACAGCTGATAGGGTTGACGTAAATACGTATTTTTTTAAAAAATAAATAATACAGCAGTTGATTTTATCAGAGTGTTTTAATTTGACCTAAGGCAAAGATTACATCTGCTTGGTTTTGTTTGCATTGTTGCTCCCAGTACAGATAATGATCTGAAAACAGCCTTGTATTTCAAAGGAATGCTTTTATTGGAAGGTCAGAATTTTATATCTGTAAGCATTGTTTTTGTTTTTCTTACAGAGAAGAGCAAGAAGAATCCTCAGCAATTCAAGTTGGTTTTGTCACTTACAACAAAGTCCTCCACTTCTTTAATGTAAAAAGCAGCTTAGCTCAGCCTCAGATGATGGTGGTCTCAGATGTTGGAGAAGTTTTCGTTCCTTTGCTGGATGGTTTCCTTGTTAACTTTCAGGAATCGCGATCTGTTGTTACCAAGTAAAGTACAATTATTCCCTATGTGAATAAGGCCTGAATGCTTAGGATATGCGTTATGCCTTTTAGTCCGTTGTGTTATTGGGTTTGGGGAGGTACGTGGATTTATTGAAATACTTTAGAAGCCAGCAGATGCTTCGGGTCATCCATTTCCACCTTTGAGGCAAAGAAAAAGTGATTTCGACACCCGCCCAGTGCTGAATGTGAAAGCGTATTTAGCCCAGGTGTAAATCTCGCATCTTCAGCTGTGTTTCCTCAAAAATGGGAGGGGGGTTGCAGCTGTGCGCCGTGGTGCACGTATTTTCCCTGGCGATGCCATGATGCACACCTGGATGTGATCTAAGGACTCTGAAGTCCTTACAGCACACTAAACTTCATTTTTAGCTATTTTTTATTTACTGCTTGTTCCTTTATGTTACCAGCTTTGAAATAATGCATCTCATAGAATTTAAAACAATCATATTTTGTTTTACTCTGGCTGGAATCCTGTGAAATTGAGCAATCAAAATTAATTTTTTTTAATATAAATTTGCATGGAAAACGTGTTCCTGTGTGAAGACTTGGTATGTTACACGGTATGTTTGGGGATTCTCCCAAATATGCTAACGGGTTGAAATGCTGTCCTTTTGTCTTTCATAGCTTGTTGGACCAGATTCCAGAGATGTTTGCAGACACTAACGAGAGCGAGACCATCTTCGCTCCTGTAATCCAGGCTGGCATGGAGGCGCTAAAGGTTAGAACGTTGCTCTCTGTAAGAGAAGCAGCACTTTAATGAGAATAAGACTTGATAAACTGCAGAAATTCCATTTGCTAGAAACCAGTCCCAAATCCCCTTATAAATCCCAATGGGAAATTAGAAAAAAAAAATCGCTGATTGCTTCCAGCACTAATGTTCCGTTATTCTAACAGTGTGTCTGAACTGCTCTAGTCAAAATGAGAACACTGACATGCATCGCATCTGTTTCCAGATTTTGCTTATTGAGGGAAACCATTCCCTAGAGTCTGTTCCACGTAGGATGGGTGTTCAGGAGAGGATGAGGAGCAGGAGTCGGATTCTCATTAAGCATTTGAGAGAACTAAAGAAGAGTTTAGTTACTGCAACAGAACAAACAGATGCTCTGGATGTTTGCACAGACACCCAGTCCTTGCACACGCGAAGGGCAGGAAAAGAGCCAGCGTAAGGTCCGATTTTGCCCTGCCTGTTCTCCCGCTCTGCTCGCTGCTTGTGCAAAGCGAGGTCTTTGTGACTATTTATGACTGAATCGGGTCGGGGGCTGGAGGGTTTCCACTTAACTGACAGGTTCTCACAGCTTGAATACAGATGAAAACGAATCCACAGGTCGAGGTGCACCCCCAGTTGCTTTCCGTATGTCCCGGACATCCCCGAAAGTGCTGACATTTCCACGGAGCACTCCCAATTAGGAGAATGCCACCGTAGTTCCCCACGAGATTTCTAGGGGCAGAAGACAGCCAGTGGCGTGACAAAACAGTTGATGTATCTGCGAGCTGTGTATAAGTAAAGCGTGAACTTTGAGTAGATAAATTAGTTGAACTGAAAATGCACAGTTCTCAAATCTGTTTCTTAAATAGTATTTAATTAATACCTGTTTTCGTGTTATTTATTCATGCTGCCAGAAGGTATGTGTACAAAACATACATTTGGTTACAGCTTCCGTCAGAGTGCTCTTCCCTGAGACTTGACTTCTACAAAACAAACTTAAGGGCCATAATTGTAAATTTCCTTTGATGTTGGCTATAAAGAGAAGCAGCTCTTAATTAAGCTTTTTATTTAGCTCAATATTCTTAAGTTGTAACTTGTGAGGACTTTCACTATGAATTATTAATATGCATATATATGTCCTCAATATACGTTCCTATTTGAGATTAATTTTAATAACTTTTGGTCAGCCGCGACGTGGACTAGATGATCGTTGTAGATCCCTTCCAACTGAAATAAATACTTTATTCTGTTCTGTTCGTTGTCATCAGCTGTCTCACTAGTAAGAGTAAGTGATAAACCAGATTTTCTAAATTTTGGTGGGAAAGCTTGTTAATAGTGCAAAGATGCCTCCAGTATTGCTACTGTTGTTACTCTCTCCTTTGGAATGTAGGGTTTTCTGTCAGTAGTTTGTCATCGCAGTAAAAATGATGTGGAAAAAAAAAAGTCCTAAATAAGAATATAAAACTGGAATAAAACTGGCAGTTACTTACTTTGTTAGTGGCAGGAAGAATTGTTCATCACAAGTTTCGATAGTCCTGGATTTTAAGGTAGATTTGAATGTGGAATCTAGTACAGGAAGTCTGTAAAAATGTAGTGAACACAAGTGTGCCTGAACTGAAAGAAATAATTGCTGTTAAGTTACATTTCCTTCTAATTTTATCCAATTTAGTATTTGCACTTTTGACACTTGTTGCATAATGCTTGTATCCAATTGGAAAGTCTTCAAGAGAGGTACTCCTAGCTGCGCCCACCAAGATTTTAGATTCCTCTGCAGAAATCACTGTAACGATGCATCCGCCAACAGCTCTCTGCGCTGGACTGGTATTTATTGACCTAGAATTCCCAGTTTGTTTCAGGATTGATTTCTATCAAATTTTGAGTCTCTAAATGAATTATTTAGCTCTGAGAAACTTGCGGAAAGTTGACACTGTTCTCTGAGATAACCACAATGTATGATAATCAGGCTTGCTTATCTTAGCAGTAATAAATATGCCAATACCATGTCTTTGAAACAGGCCGCAGAATGTGCTGGAAAACTGTTTATCTTCCATTCTTCATTGCCAACTGCGGAAGCACCAGGGAAGCTGAGAAACAGAGATGACAAAAAACTACTAAATACAGATAAAGAAAAGGTATTTCCTACGCTGAGTTAACAAGGGGCTGCTGTTATGCTGAATTTCCCTAATAGAGCCTTGATCTTTTTTCATTTATTTCCTTTTACGAAGATGTGCTCTTTAGTGATAGAATACTCCCGTTCTCACTGTGCCCCGATGGCGTAGGTATATTGTTACGGGTCAGACTGTGGTGGGGCAGCCGTTCCCATCAATGAAGGAAATCCCTCCACCCATCAAGAGCCCGTGCTGCCACCTGGTCAGTGATTTAGTTCTCCGAGAACGTGCCGAGTTGGTTCCCTGCACACGCTTCTATGGGCAGGGGCAACATCATGTTAATGGAATCCAGGCCTAGCTTAAAACTTCCACTTCGTCTTGTTTTCCTCCAGCGGGCATTTGGATTGTGGTTGGCTACCATTGGTATCGCATGTTATGACATCTGTATTTTTTAATTCCGTGCAGACACTCTTCCAGCCCCAGGTAAATTCTTACGAGGCGTTAGCCAGGGATTGTGTGGCTAATGGCTGCTGCGTGAATTTGTTCCTCTTCCCAAATCAGTATGTGGACGTAGCCTCCATGGGTCTCGTCACAATGTACACTGGAGGAACTTTGTACAAGTACAACAATTTCCAGGTAAGTGATGCGGCTTCCTGCCTTTCAAATAAATAGTAACACCTGGGGAGCTGTTGTTTCTCTTTTCATTTTAACACGTGCTTTGACCTTTAACATAAAAGTAGAGTGACTCTAGAAAACTTTAAAGTATAAACTCCAGGGGATAACATTCAAACTTAGAAATGACAGACCAGGCTAAAATACGTATCTTGAAACAGTAATAAGCTGGTTGGTATCTTAAAATTAAATTCACTTACTTAAATATGCTGGCATCTGAGCAGGGAAGTCAATTACTCCTGTATATACAGATAAAAATGCTTTTGATAGAGACCCCAAAAAAACCGTAACAAACACTCGTTTAAAACTTCGTGAGAATCTCTCTGGGGAGCGGGGGACTCTCTGTGGCAGGAGCTAACCTGCAAAAGCATTTCTTGCGAAGGCAGCAAGGCCACTCTGTAATTCCTTAGGCTGTGCCACAAAACCCGAGCTAAGCTGCAAGGCTAAGTGCAGGAACGGATGCTCGTGGAGATCGTTTGATGGAATACAAATTCCTGATGTCCAAGGCTAGTGATGAATTGGCGGACACGTGTGTATATACATTTCCCTTAACACAACGACCATCGACATGGTTTATCTCTTTTAAAAGGAAATGAGAGACGTTAAATGTGAGAAGAACAGATGAGAGGCCGAGGGGGAGCGAGAGGGAGCGCTGGGTTCCTGCTGTGCTGCTGACACCCAGTGGTGAACTGCAACTTGTGCTTTTGCTTTGCGTTTCTAGCTCGATGCTGACAGCCCACAGTTCTTAAGTGACCTCAGGAGGGACATAGAAAAAAAGACGGGATTTGACGCAATAATGAGGGTTCGGACAAGCACAGGTAACGGTACCCATTGGGATTGAAAATAAACATGAATGCATGTGACAATATAGAATTTCATATAATATAGTGCTGTGCAGACCACCGGTAAGCTCAGGCTAACTGGTTTATCTTCATTAAAGACTGATAAAACGCAGGAACGTCCTTCCTGTATATCCCTCCATAATCATTAATTTTCAAATATGAGCAAGGCTTCTGCTCATTATGCATGCATCTTGCAATCCAAGTTGTATAAAAAAGTGTTGCTGCTGGACACTTACACATTCCTTCATTTTCATCCTTCCAATGACATTACTGTGCCTACTTTCCAAGTATTCATTCTTACTTCAAATGCAAGCGTTTGAGAAACAGACACACACAAAGTGGCCAAGCCAACAGTGCAGAAGGTTCTGGGTGGTCTCAGAGTCACACTGCAGCTCCGTGGCCCGTCAGCTTTCCCTCTCGCCCAACAGGCAAAAATGCCATCGGCAGGGACAGCTGGTGGGGGCCCAGGGGCTGCAAATCCCCGAGGGAAACCGGTTCCTGTTTCAGTAAGCAAAATTGACTGACCATAAAAAGAAAGTCAAATTTATTTGCCATTTTTAAATAAAATGTTTGTGTTTTTTTTTTAATCTGTCTGTAGGCTTCAGGGCAACAGACTTCTTTGGTGCTATTTACATGAACAACACCACAGATGTGGAGATGGCAGCAGTTGACTGTGACAAGGCAGTGACAGTGGAGTTCAAGCATGATGACAAACTGAGTGAAGACAGTGGCGCCTTAATTCAGGTAAAAAAAGCTTAATTACGTGTAATGTCATGAAATGGTGAGCAAGAACTTCTGCAGCCCTAACAGGAAAAAAGTGATGGTGTAGGACTGATGGGAGGCAAGGCATGGCTTGCACAGACTCTGGTGACATTATACCACTAACGAAATAAGGTTTTAATCTATAGCCAAAGGTTGCATCTTACCTCAAAAGCACAAACAACGCCCCTTGTTTCCCCTGCAGGCTTTGGATCTTATGTTATATTGACATATCAACATTATATTGAAGTAGAATTGGAGTCATAAGGAAATTCTTAAATTACACCCTACATTTTTATCATCTAAACCCAGGGTAGGTGCAGGATACAGGGGTTAGCAGGACCTCTCGTTTCACATCATAAGCAACTTATGTAAGAAGAGAAAAACCACGCAGCTTTTCAAGATTAGGAAGTTTTTCTGTGTTGCTTTTGCCAAGAGATAAAGCGACGGGCAGAGCACTTCTCAGCAAGTGGCTCTTCACTTGCGTGGTGTCTTTTCAGATGCATTTGAACTGTTCAAATATTACACAACTACAAAGTATGATTTACAAACTTAACATTGGTGGCCTCTTGTTTTCAGGTGATACCATCACTGTGTAACAAATTAGAGTAATAAGCCTTTCAATCAGTCACATTACCATTTTTCACAGTTTTAAGATTAGTAACTTTTATAATGTCTAATATAATTCCATAAAAATACAGGTATGTTGGTTCATAGACGACAGAATCCCTGAAGCAGCACTGCAAGGCTAGGCTGTCTTTAGAATTGATTATATGCCTTTTATGCACAAAGTAGGCGGCTATTGCATGATGGAAACCTTTTGGTTTAAAACAAAAATAAATGGCAATTTGCTCCTCTGTTGCAGTGTGCTGTCCTTTACACATCAATAAGCGGGCAAAGACGACTCCGCATACACAATATAGGTTTAAATTGTAGCTCCCAGTTAGCTGATGTCTACAAGACTTGCGAGACTGATGCCCTTATCAACTTCTTTGCTAAGTCAGGTAAAGTTATAACAGACCGTTTTTGTTTCCTTTTTTACTTTGGGGTGGAGGAAGGGGAAGGAAAGGGAGTTGACGTGATTACCTAGTGGGAAATCATGTTTTGTAACTTGCTGCTCCGAGCCTGAGCCACTCTTGAAGTATTGTAATATTGAAAAGACAAATAAATCACATATTTTAGACATACTGCCGTAAAAGTAATGCCTGTGAAGGCAGACAGAAATATGTAACGCACAAAACCGTATAGGCACAGTAGTAGAAACGGGCATGCTATCATTGGAGCACTGGAGGCTTGGTGGGGCATTTTGGGCAAAGATGAATAAACGTCCTCCAAGACACTGTATGTAAACAAGACTAAAAGCAGCCATAGACCTCAGGTCAGTAAAATTAGAAGCTAGAATACAGATATTTTAAAAGTACGGCCCCATCTTTAGCACACTCTTTTGTTCTTCCCTGTTTGCAGCTTTTAAAGCCGTTCTAAGCCAACCGCTGAAGACGGTCAGAGAGATCCTGGTGAATCAGACAGCTCACATGCTGGCCTGTTACAGGAAGAACTGTGCCAGCCCGTCGGCAGTCAGCCAGGTAAAACCCACCCGAACTCTGTTCCCCCCACCAGGCCTTGCGGGAGATGAACGACCACCCCTGCAACATCGGCACTGCCTGAAAGGAAAATTTCAGGACAGACTTTTCCCTTTTCTTTCAAATATAATTAATGACAGGTGGGATTCAATGGTAGCATTTACCATACGCAGGGGCTGTTGTTCCAGAACAAATGGCTTTGATTTTTTCTTCTTGGGATGTTAAAAGACTTTAGTAGTCTAATTTTTGACAAATAAGACTGTTACTGTCAAAAAAAGGAACATATGTATCTTAGTAAACAATCTGAATTTGCACATAGGTACCTCAGGTGTGCTAGAATGATAAACACCTTTATTTTCCAATTTTTTCTTCTAGACTATAACGTATAGATTAGCATTATTAGCACATCCTAATTGTATGACTTAAAATTCAGTGCTCCAATAAAAGCAACAGTTGTTTGCTTTTAAATTACTTGCCCTCATGTCCTGGCAATTCAACTTGAGAGAAAGACTAAGGCTTTTACATACCACGCGATGCTTCCACTAATCAAAAGCCTGGGCAATTAATTGTTTAATGTTAATCAGGACCAAATACGTTAGAAAGAATACCGAAGAGACACTTGCTGTGGACCTTTATTTCCCTCCTAAATTGTTCAGAGAAAAAAAACACCCACTTCTCCTATGTGACACCCCTTTAATTTAATACCCAAAAATAAGCATGGATTAGAGGGAGATGATAGCATCGAAGATGACAACTACAGTCTAGAGGGCAAATAATTTCTGTTGGATTCTTATTAACTGTATTAACCATTCAGAGCTGTCACATCTGGTTTGAAACAGCACATATAAAAAAGGTTTTCTAGGTTTTTTTTCCTCTTTAATGAAAGGAAACGAGCAGTGGTTTATTTAAATGTTTGGAAGCCCAGCTCTCATGCCCCAGCACGTGGGATATATGAAATAACAAGCCATCTCTGCCTCTCAGCTCATCCTTCCGGATGCAATGAAGGTGCTGCCAGTGTACATGAACTGCCTCTTGAAGAGCTGCGTGCTGGCTGGCAGACCAGAAATTCCAACCGACGAGAGAGCTTTCCATCGGCAGCTGGTCATGGCTATGGGGGTAGCGGACACCCAGTTGTTTTTCTATCCCCAGCTTCTGCCAATTGTGAGTATGTTGCTTGCACATCTTCCTTTTCATTTCAGTCAAACTGTTCTCAGTATGCTGTGGTTTTATGATTGTGCAGATGCAGAAAAGATTCTGGCTGCTGGGCGAGTGTTACACTGCCACGCTGGATTACATTTTTGTTGCTAGTTGAACTAACATGAGGAGGGAAGGCAGAACCCTTAGTTTAACAGAAAGTGGGCAAGTAACATTATCAGTCAGTGACATTAGCATCCTCCAAGAATGTCACTGTACTTTTAGCAAGGTTTTTTGCCCAGGCTAATGAAAGATGCCAGCTTTAGTAAAGATCAGCACTGGTGGCAGGTCTTCCTTTGCACACAGTGCAGTACCTGAAAAAGAAGAGGTTGGATTTCTAATTCCTATAATCTGGAAAGGAACCACGAAGATGTACTAAACCTTTCTGGAGTTACTTTTCAGCACCTAATGTGAGCTTTAGTCACATTGAAGGCACCAGGTCTACAACTCTTGTGTATTTTTGCCCCCCAGCACAGCCTGGATCTGAAGAGTGATGCTGTCCCAGCTGCCGTCCGCTGCTCTGAGGAACGTCTCTCAGAAGGAGGGGCCTTCCTGCTGGCCAACGGTCTGAGTATGTTCCTGTGGCTGGGGGTCAGCGCGCCCCCAGAGCTCATCCAAGGGCTCTTCAACGTGCCGTCCTTCGCACACATCAGCACGGAGGCTGTGAGTAGATGGACACTAGTCCCTTTTTCAGAATTTATCACTTAGTAAGACCAGACTGCTAATCAGTGAAACAAGCAGAAAGAGGGGACCAGCAGAAGGTGTTAAGACACCAGAAGTGTCCTAACATACACAAAACTTTAACAAGCTTTTAACACTCTACACACTTACAGGAAAGGAGCTTTCGCAACATTTTTAAACCTTCTTAAGCTTTTGCTGTTGCAGATAAAGCCTTATTGAATGTGTATTGCTAAAATTGGAACAAAACACTTTGCAACAGTTAAAGTTCCTCCTGATAATGAATTTTCATATAGTGTTCTTTCAAGATGAGACATTTTTGTGAAGGAGATGGCTTTTCCCAGCTTAGAATGAAATTGTAGAACATAGACTGAAATTAGAATAGAATGCAAAGTAATTTGCATTATAAATACCAGCGGCTAGTCTTGTACGAATTCCTAAGGGATGGGACTGGAATATAACAACCTGCCACGCTTTCACTCTAACAGACATCGCTGCCTGACCTGGACAATCCATTTTCTAAGAAACTTAAGTCAATACTGGAGCATATCCAGAGCCAAAAGCCCTACACTATGAAGGTAAGACTTCTCTCTGCCTCAACTTATTCCCCGTTCCTGTTCAAAAGAACACTGCTGGCTTTGGCAAAACTTAGTGGTAGCTGTAAAAGATTTTACATATCAGGAATTTTCCTGCATGTTAGTGAGTTCCACCATGCGTTACAGGCAGAAGCATCTCAAGTGTGCTTAATTCCTAAAAGAGAATTTCAGAGACAGTGAAGTCTAAAGGTTACTATTTTATTCTGCAAACCTTAATTCACACTAGTCTCTCTCCCCTGTGTTCATAAATGCAGCTACTGAAATGCGGAGATTTATTAGTTTGGGGATCTTTTTCTTCCTCAACAGCATACAGTAATAGATACAGGGAAAACATAGTGCCAGTTGGTATGATTGTATCCTAAATACATGTATTTGTTTTCAGATGATTATAGTGAAACAGCGGGAGCAGCCAGAGATGCTTTTCCGACAGTTCCTAGTAGAAGACAAGAATATTTATGGAGGAGCTTCTTACGTGGATTTCCTATGCTGTGTTCACAAAGAGATCTGCCAGATGCTCAGTTAAGGAAACTCAAGCATAGGTATAAGTCAGGTTCTTTTTGATTTTGCAAGAGGGACGGTGATGGGTGCCCAAAGGCTGGCCCACAGCTCCACTATACCCAGGCATTCTGCTGTGCTCTTCTCTGTGCTCTTTTTGTACAGTTTCATTTCACACCCCCTCTCACTGAGTATTTACCTTACTTATTAAGCTGTAGAATAGGAAGTTCTGCACTCAGGTATTAATCTTCTGTGAGTCCTGACTGTTTCTCCAAGTGAATTGCCAGATTCCAAACTGTCAAGGCTTAAGAGCATATGGTATGCATTTATTGAAATATAATTTAGAAAAATCTTTAATCATTCATTTTGCTAGTCGTAAGTTGTACAAGAGCCAGGAAAGATGCTAAAAATCTATGCAGAAAAGGGAAAAAAATACAAAACATCGCTTTTTCTAAATGAGGGCATATAGCTGAATCAGATTTGCAGTAATCACGTAGTTCAATGAGTACTTCAAAGACCTTCCTGTAAAGCTAATATCTACAAAATAATCCCCTTTCTCCTGGAACGGACAAGCATTACTTTCTACAGAAACAGAGCTCTGGGTAGCCTTCCACACCTGGCGTTATCCGGGAACCAAAATGCCTCAGTTTATAACTGGACTTGGGTAAGTTTAACAACAATGGACCACAGGAAGAACAGTAGTCAGACAATCCTTTTGCTAAGTTTGGTCGATAATATCACACAATTACGGTACAATTCTGTAAATTAAATTAGCACAGTATTTAATTACATTTTCAAAATTGAACACGTTAGGGTTTATTTACTGCATTTGCTAACTGGAATATTCCCAATACAACTTAGATACATCTGTCCCTCAAAAATTCAGTGGCAGGTCAACTGTAAGACAGTTGACGCATTAACCAAAGGTTATTTGTGGTGCTATAAAAAGAAAGCCTCTTGTTTAGTTCCAGTTCTATTACAGTAACCTCCTCTCACATGACTGATTTATTCAACAGTCATGGCTTTAAAAAATAAGCCTCTGCTAATATCAATATTTAAGGTAGAATTTAGAAAGCCCAGAGTCTTTGGA
This sequence comes from Rissa tridactyla, assembly GCF_028500815.1. Taxonomy (NCBI): domain Eukaryota; kingdom Metazoa; phylum Chordata; class Aves; order Charadriiformes; family Laridae; genus Rissa; species Rissa tridactyla. The sequence goes on along the minus strand of NC_071470.1, from coordinate 79,932,283 downwards.
AGAGCTGTTTACCTCAGATACTTCATCAGCCTGTTTGTATCTTTAGGACCAATGCCTCTGCATGTGAGGTTTGAACTTTTCCAAACTTGAAATGCTATTGTTACAAAAATCAGTGTTTCAAAGAAAGTAAAAAACCCTCAAAAGTAAGGATAAGAGTTGGGCCTCATTAAAAAAAAAAAAAGTGCCTTTGAACATGTTAGTGTTGCTTCTTAGTGTTAATCATTTTAATATCCAAGACAAGCAGTCAAGATGCGTATTTCTGGTTTGACAGTTTATCAAAACAGTTGTATCCCTGTGCAGCGACTGAGAGCTCTTAAAATAAGTGTCTATATTACAAAAGGATCAGCTGCCAAGACAAGCACTTTTTAGCTGAAGACTTTATCCTGTAAAAAGTATTTGTTGCCATTCCAAATCAGTGTACTTTGTAAAATGACACCAGCAACTCTATGTGTAAAGAAATAAGCAATTATTAATTATAATCATGTGTATGTTTATTCTTTCATATACCAAGTTCTCCAAGTTTTTTATGCTATCAGCCTCTGACAAAAGCTATCCAACACCTCTTAAACAGTAGCACCTAAATCTAGTACACCAGGTCACTACAGAGGACGGTTTAGGGCAACTAGCAATGGAAACTCCCTTCGGGGTTCATGCACCTCTTCCCCCTGCCTGTCCCTGTACACACAGCAAGACAACATCAAGAGGTCGTTATGCTGATTCAGGAGCCAGGGAGCATGGCAAAGTTAAATTAACAACAATAATTCCTACAGAGCGTAAACAAAGCCACGCAGCCAGCAATTAGTAAAGACCACTCTAGGTCACCTTCTCCTACTCGTGACTTTAAAGACAGCAAGCTTATCTGGCCTCACAGAATTTTCAGTGTGCTTCCGCTGTTGGCATCACCCAACAAGAAGGAGGTAGCTTCCTTCCCCTCAGAGGTAGGAAGCTAGTGAGCTGCTCCCCGCAGCCACGCTTGCTCATTTCCTTACCTTATTCCATGGAGTTTGTTGATGGGCAGATGATCATGTCTGTACCACAACCACGCGCATCTTCTGCTTGGTCAGTTCAGGCCACGCAAGCACCACTGACCAACTGCTCTACAGCCCAGTTTACACCTAGAATTCTGATGCAAAGTGTACACGTCCCTTACCTGTGCGCTGGCAGAGCCTACGGAGAGCAGGATTTCAGGCACGGAGGTGTAGTAAGACAAAGCTGTTTATACTTGCATAGCTAATTCATCAGAGCTCTAGCCTTTCACATACAGCTAATTTTTCCTACATACCATATTGGCTAAACGAGCACCGAGATATAGACACACGTTGATACAGCAGCTCTTGCAGCAATCACTAACAGTTATCACACAGACATATCACAAGTACAGTTTCTGTCTCCAGCATGACAGGCAGGGCTGTATATTCAACTCGTATTTACAGTAGTTAGGCCTTTTTTTTTTTCCTTTTTAATTGCTGCAATAGTTATACTCAAAATTACGTCATGTTTCACCACAGAACTTACCTACTGCTTGCTTTTTGACCCATGAGAGTAACCCTATTTATCTCCGTGTTATTAAGTTGACCTTCATCCCTACACTACAGCAATAAAGTTGCCACCAATTTTGGAAGGAGAAATCATTTTTTCTACTATATACAGAAACAGTGGGTCTCATCCTCTATCACTTTCAGTTACTCAATGTATTCCATAAAAAGACTCGTTCAAGAAACAAGACTTAGAGATGTCTTCAGGTGTTCATTTATTCTTTTCTAGAGTGCATTCTGGATATTTCTATTCCCTGCCAAGGATTTTAAAACATCTCAGTATTCTAAAATTAACCCCTTGACTTGATGCCATTTAACTTCCATTGTCAGATCGAAATTGTTCTTTAGTTTGCAGCCTAAACTCTACTCCACTGCGCAATTCATTATCCACAAACATAGGCAATGAGCCTGTGTCCATGACACCGCAGTGGGGAAGAACGTCAAAGCCCCAGGAGCATTGCCCACTGACCTACACAGCACATCCGGCACTTCACCAGCTGCTTAGAACCAGCCGTGTTCCAAAGCGGGAAGAATTCTTAAACTGATAGCTAGATTTACACTCAATGATTTACAGTGACCAATGTCTTAAAATCCCTTTGAAGCTAAATGCTAAGACATCCTGACTATCTCGTCAGTGCAACTGTCAAATCCATCAGTTAACTCATATAGGGTGTAAGATATTTAAAGTACTATAAGCCTCTTCCAGGATGGAAAGACATGACAAGATCTAGACAGGCATCCCAAATCAGACTGGTGGCATTATGCACTTAAAAAAATTGGAAAGGAAGAAACTTGTTAAGCTTTTTATCTTCAAGGACAGCGTGCTCAAATTGTGGTAAATGAAATATTCATCAATTCACTGATTACGAGCAATAGCCTCCTCCTTCTGTTAAAGCATTACAACTGAAAAATTAACTGACAACCAGTAATCGAATTAAAAGCTTTTCATCTCTAGGCATTGCTTTAGATATGGTCCAAATCAACAGTGATTAAAATATATCCAGATGTTTTTACTGTATAATTGGGGTGGGGCTGAGGAACAGTGTGTCACCACAATATTTTCTAAGTATCATCTCCACAAGCATGCAACACCAAGCCTTTGGGTACACACAGCCACGCGCTACTGTCTTACCTTTACAGGCAACCTATCACTGTTGAACCACCGCCTTCAGATTATGACCAGCAAGTATCTTTCTTCATAGAGGACATGTAGAAAGTTCTATTTCCTTGTCCATTAACCTCAATTAAAAAATTACGGTCAGTTGCTTGTTAAAAATATGTACATTACGCTTCCCTGATAGATCTAATCTAACACTCTCTGGAGCTGTATTCTTTTTTCCTTACACTACTGTAGCTATTTCAGCTTTGAGGGGAAAGAGTGAGAAACCTAACTCTTCATGCTCAAGAGGGATATATTTGGTAGATTTTTTTTTTTTTTTTTTTTTTTTACAAGACCAAGTGCAACTAATTTCCCAAGTCACCAAAGTCTTGAGCAGCACCCCAACTTCAGCAAACTGATATAGATGCACATCTCAACCAGTTATTTTTGAGTCTCCTCTTCAGTGTAGCCTAACCTAACATATAGCGCCTAACCTTATTTATATTAAGAGCAGCCAACACATTGAACTATCAGCTATGGACATATAATTAAAGAGGGGAAATGGGAATTAACATTTTCTACTAATTGAGAAAAAAAGAAAAAGAAGATTTGTCACTGTCACAAAAGCAACCTTCCTAAGGTTTTAAGTGTCTCCAGTATTTACTTTTTGAATAGGAAGATGGTTGTGGCAAAATCAGGAAAGTTTTCTTACTGCGGCACGTAACTTCTATCAAATGCTGTTCCAAGTAGTCTTTGGCAGATTCCACCAACAATCGAATGAGCACTACCCTTAAAACACCCCCTCCCCAAATACAGTCCCTCTTCAGACGCGTGACTGTAACACAGGAAAAAACAAGATGTAAACGACAGGTGAGTTTCGTTTGCACTTTAGTTGTCCCTTAGTAAGCACACCACCAAGGCCACAAAGTTCACCAGACCCTAAAAATATCCACTAACCTTTCATGCACCAAAAGAACAGTTACTGCCTGCTCCTTTACAGCAATGGGGAGGAAACCAGAGTAAAACTGAGTAATTCCAAAACCTCAAGGAGAACAAACCCACAAAATATTAAGAAAAATATTTCAACGTTAGCTTTGATAAACAAGTTTAATAATACACTACTTGACAGGACAGTTATTTAAAAGCTGGGCTTCAACAGAGAAACACTGTAAGATTTAAAAGCCAATTTTCCAACACCTAAACTTTTGAGACTTCAACAGCCAGGTTTGTTCAGTCTACCAACTATTGACCAAGAAGTTCAGAGCTGTGGTTTTGCTAAAAACAAATATTGTACATACCACAGTGAATCGCTTTCTTTCACACCGTACTCTGGAGCCGATCACCAACAGTCCACTTCGAATGCGTGTAACGTCCACAGGCAAAGCCAAACGCTCGGTTGGATTACTGTGCCCTCATTACCCAGGTGATTAGTTTCAGGAAGCGCTCACTCTTACGACATTTGCAATACGATCTCCAGCGAGGTCTTTCTACTACTTACATTGCAATTGCTCTGCAATAAAACTGGTTTTCCTTACCAAAGAACAAGGCTATTATGAGCAGACACTGGGTGAAAATCCCTACTCGAGTAGCAAATCCAGAGCTACATGGAAGTTCTGGACTCCATATAAACACACAACTTGCTTTCCATGAAGCACAACACAACTGCACAGAATTACCACCCTTCCCACTACAGACATGGAAAGTGAGTGTATATACACCACAAATGAAAAATAAACTTGTTCCCTATTCCCAGGAATAATTTGGGAAATTTAAACCAAATAAGAAAAAATAGAACTCTATTTATTCAAGTTGCTCCTTGGTTTCAGAGAAGTTAAAATAGGTGTCGATACAGACACAGCACTTTTTCTTCCATGAGTAAGAGAGTAAGCCTGCTATGGCCATGCAGTTCAGAACTGCATTTCATGCCCCCTCCACCTTATTAATCCAATTCAGTCCAAACCTGAACCTCCGAAGAAGGAAGAGGAATCCGTGTTGTGGAGAAAACGACAGTTAATAAAGCCCACAACTTGCAAGTTTCATAAGGGAAGAGCAAGTGTTTCACTGCAATCATATCCGTGGTTTTAAGAGCTGGTGCTCTCTGTTTTGACAAACAGAAGCCGGCAGGAGGCTGAGTTTGGTGCTGTCAGGTGCAGGACCCTGCCTGCCAAATACGGGGATGTGCCGGGCCGGTCTCTGGAAGGCAGACTATCTGTAATGGCTTGCACCAAAAAAAATTTTAAAAGTCATCTAACTTTAGTCCCCAGAATAACTCGCTTTAGCAAAAACAAGACCAAGAAAAAGATTCAGAGAAGAGGCATAGGACCGGGGGAAGAAGCAACTACCCAACAGTCATCAGCGGGTGGGGAAGCCTCCTCTATGGGTACCTCCACGTCCCCCTCTGAAGCCACCCCTCTCACCCCGAAAGTTAGTTCTGTTCCTCTCTCTGCCCCTTTCTCCTCGGCCTGCTGAAGTCCCTCCTCTTCCTCCTCCCCTGGGAGCACCACCTCCCCGGTCAGACTTGGACTTGGGTGGTGGTGACTTGGGCCGAAGTCTCTCAATCTCTTCGGTACAGCCGGTCAGGTGAGAATTAGGAGCTGTGAAGTATGAAGAATACGTTTCTGCATTGAAATTGCTGTTTGTGAGGGTGGGTCCTACAGTCAGCCAACCTATAGAACAAAACCAGAGTCAGCGAAAGCAAGAACAAACTCCACGCTTCAAGGCCATTATTGTCTCTTTCCTAGTAAATGAAGACTCAAGTGATAGGGACTTACCTACATGTCACCTGTACTGAAAGGAATTAAAAGGTCACCTCTGAGAAAAACCAGACTAGTTGAAAAGTTAAGATTTTAGTTTGATATTTTCTTTCCTGTTTTTTGGAGGGCTTTTTGGTGGGTTTCTTTTTTTTTTTTAGATTACACATGGCTATGGGAACATTCACACTGTGGTTTCACTAGACCCCTTTCTCTTCCTCTTTCCTACTTGTTCTTACACCACGTTTTCCAGCCTTTCTGGAACCAAACTAAACCAGATCAGTAAAATCATCTAGTTTAAAAATAACATCCTCCTCCTCCTTCTTCCCTTTTTAAACTTCAATCAGATAATTCTGTCTCCAGAAATCAGTTGTGACAGTGCAGCCAGAAGCACAGCACGCTGGAAACACATATCTGAAAACACAATAAAATAACAATTCTGTTGAAGCCCACATGATAGGAAAATAGAGCTTAAAGAGTTAAATTAACCTTTTTACACACAAACATTCAGTGGGCACTTCAGCTTCACCAAATGAATCAAGGCAGGCAGACATTCAAAACAAGCACATTCCTATTTTTTTCGTATTATGAGCTAAAGTAGCATTCGGACCTAAAATGGGGCTCAGACCGCTTAAAAATGTCAGTGTGAATTTAATTTTTGGTTGTATTATATATTAATGAAGAAAAATGTAGTTCAGTGATCTCAACAACATGCTTAAAAGGAAAACGAGAATAAAAACCCCCAAGATCAGTTCTTTAACACCATTCTCTTTACCCTGGGAATGTACATAGCATTTACCTTGCTTCCTGCACATTTAAAAAAAAAAAAAAAAAAAAGAAAAAAAAAAGAGAGGTTACGTTTTCATACTTCACAGAGCACTGTGAGGATCTGTGCTGACTATAGGATTTAAAGCACGCGATGCAATTCCAGGGTAACCACCCAATTTTAAAAAAACGACAGTTGAAGCAGACTAACATGGCCTTGTGGGACATCAACAAATAAGAATTCACCTACAACAGCAATGAAGTAATACCCAATAATGTCATTCTGCAAAACAAAACAGGCACCCCTCCACACACCAGTAACCAACAGAATTAAGACTGATACTATCATTAAAATTCAAGCCAAAGGCCAGTCAAAGAATAGGAATGGCCAATAATCACTACTTCATAGTCACATGAGCAAGAGAGAAACACCACCTTGAAATTTATTTAGGTAACTTACTGCTTGCAGACTGTATACTGATATACCTCCTATGCCAATTGCAGTAAAAAATAAGCAACTTTTTTTTTCAATATCAAAAGTATTAGCATTCAATTCACATGCAGCAGACCAGGTCATGGATGGACTTGCCAGAAACCTAACTGTAATATCACTTAGTAGGGTCCTGTGTGATGCTCCTGCAACACAGGCGGAGGATTCACCCCAAGACAGACATTCTTGCTAAGAAAATACACATGTGAGATCTTCAGTTCTAGCAACATTTTCTGCTATTTGATCATGAAGGACAGAACGTTAATTAGAGCAGAAGTCACTTTGGTACTGTCCCAGTATTGGGAAACCTGTTAAGTGATGCCACAATCCTTCTGTTGCTGAATAGAAGGCTCGTTAGTTATCTGAACGGGAGGGTAGAAAACCTGGGAAATTTCTCCATCCAGTACATTTTCTCACTCCTGACTACATTTCCACTATGCAGAAGTCACCAAAAAGCTCATCTGGCTTTCTGTGGTATCATAATCCCATGGCAGGGAAAATGGGGTTATATGCAGAAATGCATACATACTCAGCTAATGCAAGTCCTGGCAGAAGAACTGACCATTATTGTCTCAGCTTCCATCAGAACTCATCAGCTGGCCTCAGATGATGGAAGACTGTTATTAAAATAAATTAAAATTTATCTATTTGACAAAAATAAACATAACCGTTACCTGGTCGAATTGTACTGTCCCTTCCAAAAAGATGAAGACGTCGTCGTCCAAGGCAGAAATGCTCAATGATGTGAAAAATCTCTACAGGTTTTTCTATGTTGCCAATTTCAGGCTCTTCTGTGATGATTAGGTCAATATCAACATTAGCATGGATGAAGTCACCATCTGTACTTCGACGCACAGTTCCTTTAATGCCCATGAGGCAGTGCTCCTACACACACAGAAGAGTATCTGTCACACGCCACACATACGACTACAGCACAGACATCCATGATTTGAGCACAACGGAGAGAAAAGGAAATTCTGTGCAGAGCGGATGCTATTCTTATACAGGGAAAAGTCCAAAGCACGAACTAGAAGAGCAGAACAAGATGGAGCTACCAAAAGAGCCTTTTGAAAACAAAGCAGAGTGTAGTGTAAGCTCTCTGGCTTGATGAACTGCACTACGAAGTGGTAAAACTCAAATAGAGGCTGAGATAAGATATTTGGACTTCTTCAATTACAGCAAAGTTAGAGTCTAAAGTTGGAAATGCTGAGAAATCATGACAAGGGGAGAAAGCACAAGCTGATGGCAAGAGTAAGGGGATAGTTATTAATTATGATTAATACTTGTATCAGCATTCTGATCCTGACTTTCTTCATACAAATAATTTTCAAAGTTCTCAGTCATAAAACAGCCAGTCAGTGAAAATAAGATGTACTTCTTCATATTGTACCTGCTAGAAAAGCAGCCTTCACCCTCAGATTCCTTTCTAGAAGGTATCACTGCATCAAGAAAGTAAAACCACTATCAAACTGTCAATGCACTCTCAGTCAAGCCCATCAGCATTAGAAGTGTTCTTTAACTGTAACGTGCATTGCTTTGCTTTCCTCTAAAACACCGTAGATCAATTTAAGTGACTAGTATGTAGAATCCATGAATAAGGAATCACCATAATTGGTACAGGATGAAAAGAGGGTTCTACATACTCATTTCAGAGTTCTGTTTCTGGGAATATTAAGCTCAGATGAGCTATTTTCCCCAGTATCATAAAACACTGATTCACTAAGCACCACCAGATGGCTCTAAAAAAGTTGCAGACAAGAGTATGTAATCATTTCCAGATTTTTGGCACGGGTTTTAAGAGTTAGTGAATAAATGTAAAAGGCACAATATGTGACCTACCATATCTATGCAGTTGGTCAACTGTACCCAAGCTACAGGGGTTTTGCACCTTAAATTTAACTAAATAAAAGGGCAGAATACTGCTAAGCAAATTACCCATCAAGCACAGGCCTGTAAGTCTAGTCATTAGGAGAACTATCCAAAACATTTTATTTTCATAACACGTGGAATGTCATTCGTTAGTACCTTAGACACTATAACAGGTGGCACAGCATAAAGCATTTGTCTAGAGACGTGCCTAAACTAAACATAATAGGATAGCATTTGCTTTTTTAATCATTGGTAAATACATCTTGCACAACAGACTATTTATTTAGTCAGAATAAGCTAGCTCAGTTTTCAATGTTTATTATAAATAGTGACCTCAGCCCAACCCTTGCTCAATAAACAGAGAAATTCTCTAATACCAGAAACTATTCTCCTCTATTAAACAAAGACATAAAGTCCCCCCCAAATCCTCCTGTGTTAGTTTTAACCTCTCCCTCAAGAGCAAGCTGCAAATATTTGCAATACTATATGCAATAAACATACAATATTTATACTTAGGAATATTTATAACTAATACAACACATTTTCAAACAAACTTCAGCTTAATGTAAATGCAAGTCAAACAAAGATTCCAGATATCTCAAAGGGAAGTTTAGACTCCTAAACAATGGCAAATCTGAGACAGAGTTGAGGATGTTTAGTACTAACAAATGACTAATGAATGTGGAATGAGTCCTGAGGTTAATGATACTTTAAATTATTAAATTGTCAGCCAACTCTCTATATACGGTAAAACTGCCACAGTCACACCCACATATAGCAAAAACATTCTTTATTAATCCTATCTACATTATTCTAAGTTTCTGAGTAACACACATTTGAGTTTATCAAATCAGAATACTCTTTTTTCCTCTGTACCTTCTTCAGTGCACATCCTCCACAACACATCCCTAAGAAACTCTTCAATTTAAACCAAGCTGACCAATTCTGTCACTTCAGGAAGCCTGGAGACGCTGACTGAGCTGTGGTCCCTAACAGCCCTCCATCTGCTTCAAGCTCTGGGCACATACCTGCACGTGTGTATTTAGAACCATTAGACAGTCTTCCAGAGTTATTTTATATGACCACATCCATTTATAATCTACAGTTTTAAAGGCTTCTTTTGACATGAAATTTAGTCAAATTCTACGGCTAAGTTTGGTCCCATTTAAAAAGTGTTCCTCCACCAGCAAGTTTTCTCCTCTAATATGGAAAGGAGCTTGCGTTTTACACAAAAGGTATTGCTAATAGACTAACTGCTTATTTACCATTCACCTATAACCAAAACGACTCAGAAGTCAAAAACATTGAAGCGTACAGTAACATTTACTATTCAGTTTCCACTTTCCCTTCCAGGATTTCATTCTTGTTCCATCAGTCTGTGAACCCTCCCCAGCTACCTGCATTTCAACAAGGCTCAAATGAGTATCACATTCAGAGGACTATAACAGAAATTTACCAAGCAGTGTTAAATGTAGATTAACCTTCCATACCTCACACTGACTAAAGTCAAGAAAGGACAGAAGCTCATCATTCATCCTATGAATATGTTTATTCCCATATAATGTACTGTGCAGGACACAACTCTGAAGTCCTCGTGTCTGCTTTCCTGAACACGTGTCACCAACCACCGTGGAGCACCAGGTGTTTCATTAGCATGAAGAGACAGGATGGGAACAGAGGAGAAATTGAGCCAAACCTTTACCTTGGTCCTTTGGAAAACAGCCTTAGGGTCAAGAGTCTTGGTCTTCCCAGGATTGTTCTTATTCGTTTTAATCCAACAGATGTCCTCACATCTTCTGTAACCCCATTTGCGTAGACACTAAGTATTACAGACAGATAAAACAGTTCACACTATACCAAAAACTTAAGTAGCCTAAACTGAACACTCATATAGGTACTTGACTTTTCTTACAGCATAGCTGGAAAAGAAATTTGTCACAGGTGAATAAAACAGTTTACTGGCACGACTGTACTATGTTTTGTCAAGTTACACACCCCTCCCCCCCTCAAAAGAAAACCTCCAAGAGGCTCAATTGCACATCGACTTGTCTACATATCACCTTTTTTTTTTTTTTTTTTTTTTTTATTTTAAACTATCTAACAACTGCACAGATCCCCTGTGGAACTCTGCCTCGTGACACTTAAATCAAAACCAGCCTGAAGAACATAATGACCAGCTGTCTTGGCCCCATATTAACGAATACCTGCACTCTGGTAGTTTTTCATATCAATGTAGAATTCTATAAACAAGAAGATAAATAGCCAAAAGCCTTTGCTACCATGTTGTGGCTTTTCCTGTATCTGTTAAATAAATAAATAGAAACTTACATGACTTTTTAATCCTTAACTCGTGTAAGCGTAGTCTTGGAAAGGGAAGAAATTGGGCACTAAAGACTCTAGCTTATTTGCTTTTATTGCTTGAGTAATAGCAATTTGCTATTTCTGCATTCAAGAACTGTCCAGCTACTACGAATATGTCTATGACCAAAATCAATCTATGCAAAATGGCCACTCTAACCAAACTCAGAATGAAAAGCAGTTAAAGCAAACAGACTAGTAACCACATGTTGTCCTTTAACAAATGCCACGTTATTTTGATAGAAAGCACTGCTCAAACTAAGCAAACAACATTTCAGCAGAGCAAGAGCCAACGGAAATTCTTGTTCCACCATCCCCAACACCAGCAGTGCTACCCTGGCATACAGAAAGATTGCCAACGAAACTCCAAGATCTTATAGGGAAGTAAAACTTCATACAGCTCACTAAGAGTAAACCTACTTAAACTCCAGGTGTTTTCTGAAAACAAGCAGTACTACGTACTACGCAGTACTTGCGTACTACGCACACAATTTTATCTCACTTTATGAAATAGAAGCACCTTTCTACTAGCATGAATATTTCTGGCAGAAAATTGTTAAGACTTCTGTTAGGAAAAAGATCATGTTGTAAACGCACTCAACGTGGCAACCTGCTCCTATGGCAGCACGCATACATCAAAACCAAGACAGCAGTTCAGCTTTCTAGACCCTATAGAATTATGCTTCCTCACATAGGCACAGCGACTCATCTGGAAAATAGCAGTATCTAAACAGTTAATGCCAGATACACTTAGATTTAGTTAATCCACTTAAAATTACCACAGTAACAAAACATCTCTCAGCAGTTACAGTTGAGAATTCTATACGGAAAAAGTCAACGATAAAAATAAACTCTTAAGCCTGTCCCTGATAAATTGAATTAAAACATCATCTTACCACTCGGCCAAGATCCAGACCCTCGCCTGAACCGCACCATAGAAACACAAATGACCTTGGGGCTGCAATTTCTTCAATTTCCAATTTCATGATCTAATAATAATAATAGTAACAGAAGTGTTTCTGAATTCAGTATAAATCACCAATTATATCAGGAAGAATACTTACTAAGTGTTGAAGCATTATCACAAAAAACATCAGGAAGCACTTTTATTAAAGATATTATTCTGTATACCATTCACAGCCATCTTCTTAAAATTGTTTTCCAGAAAGTATGTTGTAAAAGTTACCTTATCAGTACTCAAGTCCATGTTTTCAACACAGCTTATGACCAGCTTAATTATTCTTTTTAACAGAAATTCTATCTCTATAGAAAATTCTAGACTTAAAACACTAATACAACCCACATGATTTTTTTTCCCCCTAAATTTCTGCTTCATTTTACCATTCCATTGGTAGCAAAAAGATTTAATAACAGAGCAATAGTGCTCTGTTTCTTTTCAGCCCTGGAGTTACTTATGTGAACCCTGTAAAGAAACATTATTAAAAGATGTGCTTAATTCCTATTACTATATGGGAAAGACATTCTCCCCGTTTTCACTTCCAGGAAAGATGCAGCAAGAATTTATCAGGACAGCGGTTCAACAGTGACAGATGAGTAACGTTCAGGATGAAATGACTTCAGATGCAAAGCATCTGCTACTCATTACAAGTTGAAAAGATTCAGCTGTAATTTGCTAACATATCGAATCAAGCTTCATTCAGTGCCATTGTGAAGAAAAAGAATGCAGTAGAAGCCACTCTAAAAGGATATGACTCCAACACTTCCAGTTTTCCTGTTAGGACAGAATGTTTTTTTTCCACACAACGCTGCCAGGCACCACTTTTGCCTGATGTAACAGAATGGCTAACACAGAAGCTACCTACTCCTTAACATGTAGTTACCTCTCACTTGTTTTCAAATTCATGCCTTAAAGGTGGATTGAATTTTATTTTGTTCTCATGACCCTTTAGTTTGACCTGATTCACTTCTGAAGTTATGCATGTGCAGGTTCCAGCCTAAGGACAAACTAAATCTAGTTTAAATACCCCCCCCTCAAACTGCACAGAACACAGATAAGAAAATCTCAGCAACAACTGCTTCAATCCTGTGATTCACTCATATTATGACAAATTTGCTGCTAATGCAGACATAGTGCTGCATACTTTTCAAATGGGGCCTCTAAATAATAGGTATTTGTTAGTTGCATATTCCCACCCATATGCCTGAACCTCAGAATTCCTGACATGGGTATGCAAACGTTTTTTTAATCAGCTACTCCTCTCTACTACAGATTATCTGTTTTGTTGTGAGGGTGGGGTGATTTGGGTGGCTTTCTCGGCTTGGGTTTTTTTGTGGGTTTGTTGTTTTGGGGGGTTTTTTTGGGGGTTTTTTGTTTGGGTTTGTTTTTTTTTTTTAAAATGAGTAAAGCATAGCTATGTAGAGTAAAGCCAATTTATCACTATTTGATATTAGCATTACGAGTTTTTTTTATTCAATGCCCAAGATGAAGGAATTCTCCAGTTCAACCTTGACGGACAGGGCAACTTGGCAGCAGGCTTTGTGTCATCAAATTGTTACGCTTAATGACACCCAGCACTTCATAGCTTCCAGCCCTCACCTTGCTTTTCCACAGCTGACTTTATTGAAAAGGGAAATAAACAGAATGGAGTTACTTATCAATACAGCTCAAGCGTTTCCTTCTTCACAAGCATCTACGTGTATTACTACAGAAAGAACTTTAAAATCTTTCCTCTAACTCAATTCTCTGAATTTTCACTACAGCACAGTAAAGGAAGAGCAGCAACAGCGATCTTGAAAAAGATTACATCTTGCACATTAAGATTTCTCCTTTTTCCCAAAAATGGATCAGAAATCACCACGGCTTCAAAAAAACCCTTTCACATGACTAAACAGTAAGGGAATACATAAAAACAAGAACAATATTCCACAAGTAAGGTTTATCTATTTTGTTAGGCTTCTCAGGATTACAATTAGTTTGACTGTTAAAATTTCCTACCTAATCAATACTTTGGAGAAAGAAGGTTATGTCAGTGAAGCACATTCCTCTGCTTTTTTGACTAGATGACCAATGTATTAAAAAGCACACCTTAAAAATCTCTTTGAGAATTTCAAGAAACAAGGAAATATTTACAATGGATATTCTGAATTTCAACAGCAAAAACCAAACAGAAAAGAAAACTCATGGAATTTGAGGGCAGGGAGAAACCCCACTATTATTATATTTAAGTTCTCAACAGGCTCAGGGAGAACAAAAAGGTATATTTAATTAATTAAGCTCCTCAAAAAAAAAAAAGCCTTTAACAGAAATAGCATAGACATGCATACAATATAAAACTTAGTTTTTCCTAAGAATCTAGACTTTTCTTTAAAAAAAAAAAATAACAAAAAACATATCACATTTTTCCTTAAAAACACATCTCTAAAACATTTTGATACCACATTAAATCCTCAAACTATTTGGTTAAATACGTGTACGAAATCTTTTTCACAGCAAGAAAAATACTTACATCATCCCAGGTCCAGCATTTCTCATTGGCAGTAATGCCAGTCTCTCGGTAGTATTCTTCCAGTGGTGGTTCCAGAAGAATCACATCAAATTTAGACTTCAGTTCCCTAATGTCAAAAGCTTCCAAGTCTGCTTGTAAGTACCTGTTTAAACAAAAGATCATAGATTGCTTGGATAAGTTTTAACAGTGGTTTGAGAATTACACTCCACACAGCACTTCTGTGTGGCCAGTTAAGAGTAGGGTCTCCTGTGTAGTTCACATAGCTCAAATGCACTAAATCCACAGGAGATGCATAATGCATTCTCACTTAACCTAGGCTGGGTGCTGTAGCATTAGATTTTTTTTTTTTTTTAAAAGTAGTCTTTCTCTCAATAAACGGTTTTTAGGATTCTAATTTGGCAAGCAGGAAACAGATGCCCGCACAGACTGTACAACAGTATCTAGTACTGAATCACTGAATTTTCTGTACATCCATGGACTATACAGGAGAAAACATCAACACTTAAGAAGCAAACATTCACTGCCTGGCTAACAGACTTTTTGCTTCTATTTTGCTTCACTTTAGGGAAAGGGACATAATTTTAGAAACGCCATTTATTATGTTATGTTCAGAAGACCCTGAATACTGGAAATGTGGTTACTTTTCGTATAGTAGAAATGTATTTCTCTATCCCTATAACAAAAGCATAATTCCCCACACGCTGATTTCATTAAATACACACAACAGCAGTCTTACGGTCGGCCTCCACACCTGCCCACCGCCCACCGCTGTATCACTATCAAAAAAATCACACTGCCCCCCCCCAATATCTTTAACCTTAAAAAAAAAAAAAAAGATGACTAGCAGACCGTCACCTCCCCCTTCCTAAGAAAGTGTCTGGAAGAGATTTTTATTCTATAAGTGTATTTCGTGTTATCAAATCAGCATTTGATTATTATTTTCCCCCATTTTGTGCTTTAAGGCTAAGAATGCAAAAACTCATTGAACTTCAAAACAGCAAGTTGAGTTTTGCAGTTTGTAGCTTAGTTGTTCAGACAACTATTTCAGAGCTTTTCGTGTAACTATCATGAAATAATGCTATTTTACTCAGTACAGATTTGGACTACAGTATATTAAAAGCATTAGGTTCACATTCAGATAGCTTCAGATTCCATGGAGTAACATGCTGCTTGCTTATACTGCGTCTAACGTTCAGCAAAAACTGAGAGGTAATTCGAAGTTAACAGGACAAATCACCTCCAGCCAGCCTAAACTTTTTTTGGTCTTAAACTACAAAGTAACATCTGATTAATGGATACTAAGATAATAGCTGAACATTATACAGAAAGAGATGTTACAAGAACAACTAAGGTTATATTAAGAGGCGAATTTTTTAAAGCTTTTCTTGTTATTGTAAACTGCATGATATCATTAGATTCATGATCATACGACGTTCTTTTGGTTCCCTAATTAAAGCCTGCAGCCCAATCAGTTGACAGTTCGGTTTTAAAAACCAAAGCTTTAGCTACTTTAAAATAATCACACACTGGAAAGAAAAACCAGTTTATATACTATATTAAACATCTAGATTAAACTAGTAAAACCAAACTGATTTTATTCTTCTGAAGTTTCAATTGATTAATTTGTATATACAAACAGAAACAGAAAATGTAAATTCTGAGCAGGTGCTAAAGATAGAGATTTGCAAAGCAGACAGCTAACTTCAAACAGGTCTGGAGAAGAAAGGCATTTTCCACAAGAACACTTACATGGGAGGAGTGTTAGATTTAGATATCAGCTCATCCTTCAATCTGATGAGCTCTCTAAGTTTTGGGTATTCTTCAAACCTATCTGCTAAGCCTAAGAAGAAGAAAACATGAAGTTAACAACTACTTAGAGAGCAAATTTCTATCAATTAAGCATCGTCCAGTATTCTGAATAGGTCCAAATGTTAATACTTAGCCTCATTTTAATTTTTGTTAGAACAAACCAAACCCTTCAAAGCAGTTTTTTATTCAGTACTTCACAAAAGCCTCCTGCCTTCCCCCCGTTAATTATGTCTGTACTGAGTGTGCTCTAATCTTCTTTAGAGCACTACAGTATAAAAGGAGTTCCCAACTCATTTTATCAGAAGGAAACAAACTTTCATTTAAACTAGAAGTGCCAGAATAATGAGAGAAAGTTATTTTGTTATCCCCCCATCCATAAGTTTATATTAAGATCTCATTAACATTCACTTACAGAATACTCTTATTTAACCTTTGAAGACAATTCTAAGGAGGCGACTGGGGTGCGGCTGGTTCCTTTAGGCACCCCTTTTATTGAGATTTGGCACTCTGGTGTCAGTCATGAAGATTTGAATACACATGTATTTATTTATTGGGTTCCTAGACTTAACTTTACGATGTTAATTTTCAAACCTTTCATATGTACAGAATGCAAAAGGGAGAACCCTAATTAGGTTTTCTGCAGAAAACTTTTTTTAAAAGAAAACAAAACCAAGAAACTTTTCAGTATATTACATTCCCCCTTCAAAAAAGTAAGTAGAGACAGTGGTTTTGTTATTGCTAGCAGTAGACTCAGCACAAACCAAAAAGGTATCATTCCCACCTCCCAAGCAAGATCAGTTCACCTTTAGTAGCAGTTATTTACAAAGCTTCCTGTTCATTTAAGTTTACAACTTTAAATGGCCCTAATCCATGGGGGGAAAAAACAACCCCACCCAAACCCACAAACCCCACAACCCTTAATTCCTCTCCTTATTTTAATTCAAACTTCTGAAACCCCAACCCTAGTATCACCCTGGTAAATTATCTAGCCTTATCTCTTATGACATGTGCATAAAACACACAAAAGTTATTTTATTTTTCTTCCAATTTCTGCTGCTGTGTTGCTTCGAGCCAGTGCAAGTCAAATACTCCTGACCAGCAGAAACAGAAGACAGTTATCAGCAGCTAAGCAACAGATTTTAAAAGAATTTTCAATCAAGATGACTTCACTTGTTTTTTAAAAAAACCCCAACAAACAAACCAAAACAAAACCCACAGGTCTCTCCCTCTCTTCCAAGAGCAACATCAAGAAGATGTAACTGGGTGTTCTGGAACCACTAGATCCCTACAGCTTTGTGTAGGGTCACATCCAATTACAAAGTAGCACCTAAGCAGAGTTTTGATGGTCAAGTAGAAAATGTATGCTAACCTATACACAACTTGACATACTTCATCTCTAATAAGGGGTCTAGACTAGCTGCTGCTGACACATTCATTTCCATATTCACACTTGCATAACAATTTGTCTTATCCCTTCCCAACTCTATATATGCAGCAGTGAAATCAGAGTGAGTAACATGGGGTATTTCTTCGTACTCATCGTATTTCAAAGTGTATAACTACTCCAACTACAAAACTGTGAAGCCTAGATGCTTTTCAGATAAACATATAACTGAGTCAAAATAGTCCATTTTTCATACTCAACATCGAGATGTGTTTTACAGAAACATTCACGAAACACAGAGAAGAAACAAACTACCTGCCTCAATAAGCAAACAAAACTTCCGTGGTCTGGCATCTATAAACACAATCCACTTGCCCTGACCATATTAAATTTGACAAAATACAGAGAACTGTGGCAGAAAACTGCAGAGAGAGATGTCCTGCTTTTTCTAGAAACCAAGTAACTACCAGGCACCCATTCTGGAAAACAGGATCAAACCGCACCTTAGTAATGATTCGATTCATCCGTAATAAAATTCAGGCCTAATAAAGTAAGATTTCAATGGTAAGTTCTGTGATGGATGGATGAACGTGAACTTTAAAAGTAACACCCTCTAAACTCAATAATGTGTTGGGCCTTCTAATGAGTTGTCAGCAGTTACATAATTTAGCTGGTAGATATTATCCATATTGCTTACTGACTTAAATCTAAGTATTTTCCATGCCTTATATGCTAAATGCATTCTTGGAGGCAACACAGTCCAGGAAACAGCTGAACTGTAAGTCAGTTTTTCAAACTTCCAAAGGTTTCGAGATCTGCTCACTAGACTCACCTACTTTGCGGAACCAAAAGATTTTAATTTTGAAAAAATCTTCCTGGTTAAATAATTTCAAATAAAACTAAGAGTAAGAAGAGCCTTGGTAGTAATCACCTTCTAACTGATTAAAATCATTCATATAAATTTATATCTTGATATGTATGCACACAGAGAGACAAAACTACGAAGTATGTGTGTATCTACATTTCCCAGTAACTGTAAGGAATTAAAAAAGGGACAAAAAAGAAGTGCTATGGAATAAAATGAGTTATCTTCAAACAGTTACTGACTGTGACGTACCAACATCTCTGATGAAGTTCTGGGGTCTGTGTCCTGTATCCACAAAGTGTTGGCAGTAATCGTTGTGTGGATTTAAGCTCTGCGTACCCTGGAGAACAAAACGGAGTTCAGTGAGTGCAATAGGGAGATAACTGGACTTACATACACGTACCACATGTGTTAGTCTAACAAATAAGAAAGTAACAGATTTTTTCTTCTTTTCAACATGCCTTTATAAGCCACACTAGTCAAGAGCGCCATTGTGGTTTTAGTTCCAAATTAGGCCCACCATTACTATGGCTCATTGTAAATTGACCCAGATTTTTAGTCAGATTAATGTAAACACTAGTTTCAGTCATACCTTTCACAGCAAGCTTCCGTACTTTTGAATTCCAGTCCATTACTTCAGCCTTTAAAGCTGTATTTCAAATACCATCAATTGCAGAAATAGTTTAACACAACTATGCCAGCTTTGACTAGACTTCTAACTGCAAAAGCAGCTTACCTTAAGAAAGGTACTGGAATCCTTGTAAATCTCTTCTTCGTAGGGCAGGTTCTCTTCATCTTGCTGCAGCTCTACTTCATCCTTGGAAATAAAGCAGATATTACAAGTATGCAAGATGATGCTATTTCTCTTTTCATGATTCTGCTTCTTAAGGAAAGAAGTGGGATGTCTACAAACAGAAGTCTCCTAAAACAGCCTCCATTTTGGAGGGGGAAAAAATTATCTATTCCCAGAAAGGTCTGCCTCTCTCTCATTGAAAGTTACTGATAAAGGCCTCTGAAAGAAGAATAAATACAAACCCCTTCATTTCTAGACCCTGACAGTGTAGGCAGTGCTTTACAAGGTATAGAACTTTTAATTTTCATCGCCCCAAAATTTCACTCCTTAGACTAAAGCAAATGATATATTTTGTTGAAGGCTTTCTGTAGTAGAACCTTTGTACATTTATATCCACTCGGTCATCTCTAATGTTCCAACCTGAGCAGCTGAAACCATCTTCTCTATATAAACCTTTTAAAAAGTCCACACTCTGCAGAAACAGCATATAGTATGAGTCAATATTTCATTTGGACTGTCCTTAAAAGTAACTTTAAAATTCCTGTGTTGTAGTCTCAAAATTTACAGAAAACAGGAATTGTATTGCAATCTTTTTCCCCAGTTAGTGTGTCAGCAACAGACAGATTACTGGAATTCAGAGATCTGTGACACTGACATACTCTGAACATCCAACATAGAACAGAAACAGAGAGACTCGCTTCTTCATGTCACTTTCTGTTTTCCATTGATCCTGAAATAATCCAGTATATACAGTACATATAGTGTATGTACACTTTAATACCACTAAATAAAGTGATCTACCATGTTTTAGTAGGATGCATATGCTCTTTCATACTTTACTGATTACAACATAAATCTCAATCAGTTAATATAGTGCTTCATGTGATGAGAAAAGCAGTCTCAAAAAAGAGAAAGATTACTATCAGAAACAGTAACGGCATTTACAGGGAAAAGGAATAAACAGCAGACAAGTAGCAGCAAGTGTTATTCAGGCAAAAAAAAAAAGAAAAACTGAAAGCTTGAGTTTTACTAAAAACTGCTTATGCCATCACAAGCTTACACCTGTTTCTCCTCTTCCATCTTCCTCTAAATCTTAGCCTTCTGCTGATAAGCTCTTGTTAGATACCTACTTCTGAGTCATCCCAGTTCTTTTTATGCCTTCTTAAGTTATTAAAAAAAAAAAAAGTCAAGTCTTGGGGCCACAAACGGAAAGCCCATACCACCAACTTTCAAAGGGAAAAGGACACAAGTCAAAGCAGAGACAGAATAAAAATTCACAATAATGCAAGATATTAGGTTCTCGTACATTAACCATCCTTGTTTCCTGAGTCCAGTATATTGTTGCTGAGTTAGGTAAACAAAAACCACCCACAATATTCAAGCATATAGTTTTTTCAAATGGCTAGAGATACATTAAGCAGAATAGTGGCATGAAGTGTTCCAAGCTTACAGGCCACTGCTTGCAGAAACAAAGTTAAAAAAAAAGGGCTGTACCAAATTAGGGTGGCAGACAGCAAATGGTATTTTTGTATTTCAGACAAAACTCTCTGCCACAAAACACTGTTGATACCAGACATTTATACAGATCCAAACAACTGAGTAAATTCACCTAGGGAAGGGGAGAGGTGGAGCAGCAATCACAACTCTCAGAGGGCGATGAAAAGCCTGGGCGTGGCAACAGATAGTCTAGTCCCATTATCTGTCACTTCCAAATGCAGACCAGGGAGCTCAACTAACTCTAGTACAACTGTTCAGTTCCACAAAAACAAGAGTACTGTAGAAGATCTTCAGAACCACAATTCAATGTTCTGACCTTAAAATACCCATTATTCATTTTTCCCAATAATGCATCTGTTCCCATATCTCCCACCTCTATGGTTTGCAATGTAGAGTTGTGCTCCAAGACAGAAGTCAAGCTGCCAGCACGGAAGCTTAACAAGCAGCCTTGCTGCCCTTTATTTTCGTATCAGCCTGATGCTCATTAAGAACTGTCACTATAAATTTACAATTATTGTACACACCAAAAAAAAACCAACCAAACAAAAAAGTCCCCAAAAACAAACAAAAAAAACCCCATGGCCTTTTTTCTGCATCAGATGTTCCTAAATGGCTGAGAGATTAACATACTTAATCTTTCATCTCAAAAACTGCTCTCACACTTCCCCTGTGTAATGAAAGAGTCAATGTCACTGTTCAGGCTTCTCTTAAAACATCAGCGTAAGGTATTTAGGTGTCATCAGCTCACTTCACTTTCCATTTGGAACACTAGAAACTGACAGAAATCCTCTGAATTACCCAACTACGTTTGTTTAAAAGTTACATGCCCAGATCCACACATTCTACACCTGTAGACCTTGTGCCATCACACTACACTGCAGTAAAAACAATGTTGTATCTTCACAGTAACCCGTCTTCACCAGTCATTACAGCTAAATGCTCAGGCTCCAGCTAGAGCAGTTAATGTTTGAGGACACATTCATTTACACCAAATCTGAAGTCAGGGCACAAATATTTTAGACACTTCAGGACAATTAACTGATACCACCACGTAGAACCCAACACTGCAAGTCAGAGTTTGAGAGATATACGAGCAACTTTACATCGGAAACACCTCTAATTTTCCTATCAAAACTGACAAACTAGCAGTATTTGTCTGTAACACTGACAGTTAAGTCTATTATTACTTTTGTCTACAGAGTACTGAACACAATCCAATAGGACTTGATACCATAAGGATCTAAATTTTTTATCAGTTCATATTATGAGACTCAATTTAGACAGGCTCAAAGTACTAATGAAAAAGTTACATAAATACAGATGGGATTTTACTAAGTTCTTATCTTCTTGCCAATAGGAAATTAGCAATGTCTACAGAAAATAGCTGATGACTCCACTACAGATGTCCTACTTGGGGGTTTCAAGTTTCTTAAATCCATTCATCTGTTCAACTGAAGTTGGTCCGAGCTAGTACTACTAAAATATTCTACAATTTCAACAATATAGCAAGAGTCTGGACACTTCCAAGTGGTTACAGCCCACCTCAGGGTAAGTCTTCTCCCTATACTAATAAAGAAAATGGCAAAGCATACGAATCTTATCATTGACAACTGAAGTGACTTATCCACATATATTTCACAGAAAAAAAAATAAAGTTGTTGTTTAACCACATACTCAGTGAAAGAGTGAAATAAACTGATGAGAACTGATCACTAAAGTGAACATAAAAACCTCAGTGCACAAACAATGCACGTACTCTGTAAATCCCTTCGAGATGGTGACTTATTTGGTTTGCTAAACAAGATGTACAGACTAACACTTCACATGTTAAAAAGAATGTCTGTCCACTTACAGATAGACTTTAAAAATTAATCATCAAAAAATGTCCTGTCATACGTTTAACTTTTTGGTTTAGTAAGAGAGAAGTAAAATAGACGTTATTACAGAACACAAATGTAACACTACCAAGGCCTCATATTTCAAAAATTACTATTTTTAGCATCCAAGAGAACAGCAGACACTGTGTTATTTCATAAATGCACTGAGCTTGATTCTGCTTAATCACAGAAGCAAGGTTATTAGAACAAGGGAAAAAGAGAGAAAGGGAAGATATATGCTGCAACAAGATCACAAAGCAAATCAGAAAGACAGCTGTATCATAATCACGCCTTTAACCTCCTTTCTCTACCACTCATCTTGGACAACGCTCTTGGATGAGCATTTGAAAAATGAACGGCATGAGAGTTTGACAACAACTCATCCTCCAGTGACCATGGAGGTATTTTATTTTGGTTTTTTAAACTGAACTTTTCCTGGATATTTTGGATATTTAAAGCATACCCCAAACCAAGCCTCTTACTTCCATTCCCTTAGAATCCCTTATTTCTTCCATTCTTCCAGAACTGCATTCCTTTGCACTTAACAGGCAAGCTGGAAGGCACCCTCAGCCTCCCTGTATCTCATACAATGGCCTGTGCCTCGTGCTAAACACAAGCTTTTTTTCTGACACAAAAAAATTCTGGTCAGGATTTTTTTTTGCATACCCAAACACATTTTACCACTTCTTCCCACACAAGACAGCCAGTCATGGCACACTACCATTTCCTGTAGGCACTATCGCCTATGCCTACCCTTCTCCTAGGAGAAGCAGTAAATTAAGCCTCCAAACATTGGGTTCTGGTGAGAGTAGACTTCAGTGCACCTAAGCCATGTCTGAAGATACCACTAAGTGTCTATGCCCCCTCTCTTAGATCTTTGCAGTGGAAGATATCAAGGGAGATGCCACTCAGGGACAAATATTTTAAAGTATCTATACGTATTGCATTTATTTTTATTTATAAAATACGTGTGCAGGCATATAACTCCCTCAGAGACACATGGACATCAGAGAAAAAGTTTCTTAAATTACCTTATACTCTTCGATCTCTTCCTCGTCAGCTTCTCCCTCATCTGGGTATTTGCGTTTTGCATTTGGTGCAGAAGTATCATAAGCAGCCCTATAAACATCCCCAAAAAATCCTCATATGAAACAGAGAACACTTCAGAAATCTCCGATTATCTGCCTGGACTAGACCTATCTGTTACAAGTTTGAAATTATTTTGAAACTTTGTATATAAGAAGTTGCTCCTCTCTCCTATATTTGAGACCAGCACAACTTTTTAAGGACAGGACTCCTGAAAACAGATACTTCCCTTCCTCATTTTTCTGTTCTAAAAGGTACAGTTTATTTTAACCAAAGCAGTGCATCTACAAGATTAAATCTGGTCACACAAGAAAATTACTATTACATGTGAGAATTAATAAGCACTAGCTACTCTGCCCTAGAGATGTCTATTGTTCTATAAGAACTTTTGAACTAAGTTTCCCTGTACCTGGTCTTAGTAAAAGTCTAAAGGCTCTAGGACAATGCTGATGGCATACTCTAAATTAAGACCTCGGTTTTGCTCCACGGTAGCTTTTCAACACAGGAAGAAAAGTTAGCCTTGATTTCCAAACCTCTACTAGAAGTGAATAACCTAACCCTACTCACATTATTCAAAGTTCAGAGTTGCGTTATTAAAGCATTTTTATCCACTGAATAGTATGCTTTTAAATAACCGGAAAGATTTGAGTGCAATCTCATCCTATTTCAAAGGCTGGTATAGCTATTAAATCCCCTAATTTCTAACAGAAGCCGTGCACTGGTACTGACCGACACGTTTCTCTGGTTTCGGCGATCTCCCGCTGGTCATCCTTGCTGTTGAGCACGGCACCGATGCTGTCTGCGTTCTCGGCTCCCAACTGAACAAGGGGCAAGGCACGTTCAACCCACAGCTGCCACTGATTACAGCCCCCCACACAGCTGCAACCGGGAAGCCCAAGGGCCGCCCTCTGAACTCCACACGCCCTCCGAATCCACACGCCCCCCCCCCCCGCCACCAGCCAGGCCCGGCTGCAGGCCCCCGCCAGCGACCACCCCCCCAACCGGAGCTGCGCGGCCAAACCGAGCGGCCCTCCGGGGCTCGCCGCTTCCCCCTGTCCCCCCGCCAGGCACCCGGGGCCAGCGGCAGCACCGCGCTCCCCCGTGACCGACGATCGGCCGCCACAAAGCCGCCTCCCCCGCCGTTAGGGGAACCGTTGCACCTGAGGCGCCGCGCGCCCGCTGCCCCCTCCCCGCGGGGAAAGGGCGGGGGCCAGGCGCCCGCGCGCCCGCCGGCGGGGCGGGACCCGGCCCCGCCGCCGCCCGCTACCTGCTGCGCCAAGAGCTGCCGCCGTAGCTTCTGCCGCTCCCGGATCTCCTGCAGGCGGCTGTTCATTGCCGCGCTGCCGGCCTCCGCCGCCCCGCAGCACCGGGCTCCCGCCGCTGCGTCACTTCCGTCCCCTCTTCCAACGGGGCGGCTGCGGCGGCCGCCTGACGCGCCGGTGGCGGCCCGGCCATGTTGGCTGCGGGCGGCGGCGGCCGGGACCGGCGGCGGCGGCCGGGGGGCTGCCCGGCGGGGTCCGAGGCAGCGCTCCCCTGGACGGCGGCGGCGTGCCGTGCGTGGGGGCGACCGGCGGGGGAGCGGGGTGGCCGAGCTGAGGAGAGGATAGCCGTGACCCGCAGATGAACCCGTTCCACGGCGTGACGTAAATTCTGTAGCCTCCAGCTCGATGGAAGTCCGGTGTCCGGGCTCCTCGGGAGTCGCTGAGCGGACCGCACGCCTGTTTTAAT
This sequence comes from Rissa tridactyla, assembly GCF_028500815.1. Taxonomy (NCBI): domain Eukaryota; kingdom Metazoa; phylum Chordata; class Aves; order Charadriiformes; family Laridae; genus Rissa; species Rissa tridactyla. Next base: position 79,906,911 of record NC_071470.1, on the reverse strand, counting down.
ACGCTTTGTTTTTCAAGTATAGATGTTAAGTTCACTTTCACTGAGAGCTTTGGAGAGCTCTTCGCTGCAGGGCTCCTTCCCCTGGGCGTCTCACAGCCGCCACAGATTACCGCGAGTTGTTACATTTCGGGACCCAGATCTTAGTTTTACATACAATGGTTTTTCTTTGTTTTTCTCTCTTGAGGCCAGACTGCTCCTTCTCTCCGGCACGTCTCCCGCCCTAGTACATCCTTTACATCCAGTTTCAATATCCAGTGTAGTTATTTGTAGGTTATGTTTTGCCTCCATTTTTCTGATTGTTTGAAAAGTTCCAGTTTGAGGGAGTTTTGCAAAATTTTTAAAGCATTTTTCATCTGAAATTTGGTCTCTTTCCTGATTCCTCCTTCCCCCCCCATTGTCTGTGAATGTACGTAATTTATATTGCATGCTGATTTTCATACTGAGAGCTATTCATATTACAAGAATGAACACTGAAATAAAGGTCTGCAGTCTGGATTCAAAAGTTGAGCAATAAACTTTAGTTCCTAGTATCTCACAAAAGGAAACTTAACAAAATAATAACAAAACATTACAAATCATCTCAGCAGTTAAAATTAATGCTGTTTGTTCTCTTAAAATACACCAGATTTTCCTGTAACTTTCAGACCCAAAAATACGGACAACAAGAGCTGAAAAGTGACATTCAGCTCTGGTGTTCCTCTGCTGGTATCTTAGTGCAGTTACCGTCACGCTTTGTGATACAAGCCGTTACTATCTTTTTTTTTTTTTTGGATGTGGTGTATATGGTATACATGTCAATGACATTATCCAGGTAAAACTTAAAACCGAGAAAGACACATGAAGAGAAGGAAATTCGAGCAGGGCAGACTAATGCAGAAATAAACTATTTCTAGCTATTCACATTTCTCAGTGACAGAGCATCCTAGAAAGACGATGGAGCTTTTAAACATTAAAATCCCAAAATACCAGGAGGTGATGCTTTATCTCCCTAGGGAATACATTACTAGTTACACTGACCTCTATGGAAATGTTACGGAAAAAGAAATGCTATCTCACACTACTGGACACTTCTTTGATGTTGTTGGCTGTAATGAATACAGTAGAAGCCCCTGCACAGTAACAAAATCACTTCCTCCTGGATGCGATACGATGAAGTTTGTGTGAGCCTGGACTCTGTTTTTAGAACTGGTTGCTAAGACAAAGTAATCTTTACAAACGCTAATGGCTACGAAAGATGTTACGCTATATCCATACACTGTTTCAAAACAAAAAGGCTGTATTTTTGCAGAATGCTCCTTGCCTTTCTTCTCTTCTTCTTCAGCAGGGAGTAACATCACACTTCCTATTTCATGTCCCTTTTCTCCATGCTTCTAGTCAAGCACCTGGATCTGCCTCCTGTTTTAAAAAATACCTTTGAAAGTTGTTAATCTCAGCTTTGGGGCCTATTTGGAATAAATAATAGCATCCACAACACCCAGTGATTGTGGCTGCCCATGCTTTTCCACCGCTGCCTTAGGCTGTGTCCCTGCAAGACAGCAAATCTGGCTTCGTGAGCATACTGCAAAAACACTACAACCGTGAATCTGTACAAACCCACTGCAGTAGTTCAAATTTTGTTTAAAAATCTCATAAAAGGAACTTAATAGCAGCAGAACTTTTACTAGGCCAGTACTGATTGTCCTTAGTAAGCCAACATACAGCTGAAATAGAGCCTTCATCCACGCTGTATGCTCTGGATAATTTGACAGACATGTTCTGCAATTTCAAACCATCTAGATCAAATTTCACTGCCATCTGATGCAGTATTGTACACGTCCTTTGTAATGGACACGAAGCCTTGATGTTGCGTGTTGCTCACAGCGTGAGACCGCTGCCTCTGGACCAACTCCTTACTAACCTGGAGGTGACTACTGAAAGCAATTTTGAAAGAGATTATTTAATTTATTTGCTTTTCCATAACATTGTATTTCATTCTACTTTGTCAGCAAGAATAAGTAACTTGCACACAAATGTTTAAAAAATTATAAAAATATTTCTAATTTCCTTACAGGAATAAACTCATTTAGTTTCTTAAATATTCTGAGCAGAACATGGTTCTGGCTTCTTCAAGCAGCGTCCAACATTGCCAGATGAGCAGCAGTACTGGAGTAGAGCTAAAGAAGCTTTTAGAACCAAACTTTGTTTTGCTGAAAAACATCAATGCGTCAAGAGAGCATTTTAAGAACTTGCATTGAATTTGTTAAGCTGCTGGGAATGAAAATTATTCCCACTTTTAAAAATTCCTCTGATCAACATGTTTTCTAGAAATGTCACAAACTACCAAAGATATAAAATATATTCTTAATTCAAGACATCCTATTTACAACTCTTTAGACTGGACATAAGGAAGCATTTCTTTAGCAAGAACAGGTAAAGAACAGGAAGGTAAAAAACCCTGGAACAGGCTCCTGCGCCTGGCGGTGTCCAAGAGGCGTTTGGAGAAGGCCCTGAACAACTTGCTGTAACTTCTGCTCAGCCCTGAAGCGGTCAGGCAGTTGGACCAGGTGGTCCTTGTAGGTCCCTGCCCACTGAAATAGTTTAGTTTAGTTTAGTCCTATCCTACCCTACCCTACCCTACAAATTCATTGCATTTCTATACCAAAAGGTAAGATTTAGCCTTTTAATTTGGGGTGGGGAAAAGAGCAAGCTGTTTTATATTTTTTCTTTTACCCATTGCAGAAACTTACTTGGCACTGTCCACGTACTCCAAGGTAAACCATACGCAGCAGTGGAACTCAGAACTGAGAATTTTTTAATTAATTAAAAATAAATAATTAATTAATTTACTTAATTGACAATCCTCCCTCTAAATTAGTAAAAAAAAAAATTAGGCAAAACAGTTCTTGAGCCCCCAAGTCCCACTGCACTAGGAGATCAACCATTATTGGCTTCCCATGAGGTTCAGAGATTGTGTTAAAATACAACCGACGTTTTAACTGAAATGTCTGTATATGCATCAAAAAACAGAACACAAGGAGGGGATGGAGTGCAGCTTTATGTTGTATTGCATCTAGCCCTGTATTTACTCCTTCTCATTTTAACACTGCCCCCAAACTGGCCCCCTTTTTCATTTTAACACTGCCCCTGTAGAGAGGCAGGACCAAATCTCTAGCAACTATTTGAACTTCAGTTGTATTTTTTGTTCTATCGCTGAGCTGAATTTGATCCACTCCCCTCAAGGGCAGTACAAATCTAATTACATGACATCTGCTGGCTTTATTGTTATAAACCAAAGTGTTAAAGAAGTGTGAATTTGTTATGCTTTGAATAACAAAGAAACGTATTTCCATACACCTCACTGAGATCAGAAAATATATATATCGCTTTCCTCCTTTCCCTATGTTTCTCACACAAGATAGTAAAATTATACTGCCAGTTGTATCTCACTGACAGAAATTGTGTCCTATTATGCTTGCAAAACAAAGCCATACATTTTTATGTTTAAATACGGTATTTGTGCATATTTTATGTGATAATAGTACCCTTACTTTGTCTCAGAGCTGTTTCGTTTGCACTAAATAGCAATAAAGGTGACTAGGTAATGATACTATACAGAACGTTACAGGATATGGTATCTTTGTATACTGAAAACCTCCTATGTCTAAAGTCTTTGTATTCCAGAAAACTCATCCCTTCATATTACCTCATTTACTCAGTCCTTTTCCATTTTAAATTTGTTTCCAATATTATTTAATGTTTTCCTGGATACCTCCACAGAAAATTAGGTGGAGTTTAACATGTATCGGCATGTTATTTGCACAGAATATTTCAAAACATACCCCTGCATTCATTGTTTCTCTTCTTTTCCTGGTCTCCCATTTACATGTTTTCCAGAACATTTACAGTGTTACCAGTTAACTGTGGCTTCAATGAATACTCCATTTTTCAATATCTACATCTTAATGCTTTCTTTTTTAAGTTTATAGCGTACTAAGTTAAACAGCTCCTAGATCTGCCACTTACTTCTACATTCATGCCAGTTCACTATCCATTGTGTTGTCCGTGTGGCTGTGCAATAAATCAGGTCAGGAAAAAGATCTAGCTGATCTTTTAACCGAGTTTGGATATTTTGCAGCAAATGTGCAACCACAGCTTCAGAAGCACCAGAAATACAGACAGAAGGCAATAAAGAAATACAAGAAGTGTTACTCCAGAAGATGGCTTGTAGTTAAATCCTAGAAAAAAGAAGTTATTCTGCTGCTTTTTACATTTCCTGGGTTCTAGGAAATTCAGAAAGAAGCTTCAGGAAGAAAAATCTATGCATACAGAAAAAAACAAAGTGGACATACGGACTACCCATGATCCACATTGCAAGTCCATGTCCTACAGCTCCAAGCAGAAGTTATTTATTTGAGTTCTAAGGGCCAAATGAAGGTTCTGTTGAAACTAATAGCAAAACTCTGAGACCTGTTTCCAAAATAGGATAATAACCATAATAAAAAACAATGACATGTTTTGAGATTTTACAATTCATCAACTTAGCAGTACTTCTGGTTAATATAACCTAGGTATTTGGTCTAGCAGGATTTAGTTATACACTATTAGAATGGATTGGGTAAAATAACAATGTTTAGAAGTCTAAAGTACAAAAAGTAGTGTGTACTGTAACACAGTGCTCATTTGCAGAAATAAATGGCATGCTAAGCAGATCAATACAAAAAGAGGACAAGTCCCTATATATATTTTGTATAGTTATATCCATGGCAAAAATCCATGGCTTTTCATAATCCAATGGGTTTCACTTTTACTTTTTTAGACGAGATGACTAAATACGAAAACAGTAAATTGGAATGTGTAATTCCACATCACCATTACATTATAAAAAAATAGCAATGGGGAAATCATAACGATGGGACAAGAGGGATCAGAAGAGATAAGAAAGGGACATCAGCCAGAAGTCAAGAAAGAATAAGGGATGATTAAGCCAACAATGCCAATTATAAGCAAGCAGTTTGGTTTGGCAACAGTTACAGCAGTGGATCTTGCCTTCTTTACCCGCTTTCTTCGTCCATCGCCCTTCTCCCTGCCCTTCCCGCAGCTCCTGACAGACGTTTTCCACATTCTGTGGGAATGAAGGCAATCTGAGGGCAATGTCTGTCACAGGTCTGCACAATGCCAGTGCTGTTCAAACTACAGGGGCCATAGTTCAACAGTGCAATGTCAACTCTGATCCTATCTTGCACAGAATCTCCTCGCAATTGTAGAGGGTATCCTCACCTTATTTATTTTAAAGCGTATGTAGCTGCGTTTTTAGAATTTTGACTAAAACGTCAAAAGGAGGCATAAATAGCAAGTACATCTTTGTGCATCACTTTATATTAATAAATGTGAAATGCTTGCTGCAACTCTGTATATATTTGTGAAAGCAAGCTAGGAACTACTGAGATTTATATTTTTTTAAATGGTAACAATATGGACAAACTAATGCTTGTATTCATAATGCACAAAATCTATTCACTAACATGAGAAGACTCACTGATTTGATAAAATTATTAACCAAAACAGCCAATAGGATATGGTTTATAAACACTCAACAATATACTCCCCTCCTTAACAGCTAAACTTTTCAACTGATTGAAACTGCAAGTAAAGCAAAAAATATTTTACAATTAGTCCTAGTGCTTCCAATACAATCCCAAAAGAGAACATATAAAGATCATGTGTTATGAACATGTGCTGATGGCTTCCAAGAGATCTTACCCTTATGAGGTAAGAACTAACATCTCTTAAACCTCTTCTTGGTAGCACAGCATTCAGTTGCTTCAGGTAATTATAAATCCCAGCCTCCTTAAATCAAATAAGTATAAACTGCTTTTTTAGCTTTCCTGTCATTAACTATAAGAATGTGTTCCTTTGAAACAATAATGACATTCTTATCCAAAACTATTACTAACGATAAGAGAATGCAGCTTTCATGATTTCTTCTCAAAAAAAAAGGCACTTGAAATTTTACTTGCATTATCCAACAAATTCAGGTTGTTATATATGTTTTTTAAAAAAAGGATAAAAATAGATAGAACTAAATGTTCACCAAACACCTGTTTCAGTGTGTAGTCAAGAGTATGCAACACCTAGCAGAAAGGACATATGAACATCTCCACAATAGTTCTGGTCTCTCTTTTTAATCTTAGTAGAGAATTGTGACTGCAAATGAGAAGTAGCAAAATCCTGCTTGCTTTTTGTTCTAACTTTGTGAGACATTGCTTTCAAGCTCATATACCATAAACTTCTCAAGTAGTATACAATTGAGAAATCTTAAAAATCTATGAATCCGAAGTGCTTGCTGCTTTTCAAGATTAAAAACATCTAGAAATTCAAAGTCTATAATATGTTAAACATGGCTTCATGGACTAAACCATTTCCACTCCAACAAGTATTAATCTTTTTTTTTCTCTTTTTATGCTTATTTTACATGTTCGAATAAGCTGTCGTTATATTTTAATAATTGTGTAGTATGTGCTTGCATTATGCATAACTGTAAAAATACAGCTGTAACTCACTTTATCCTTTCTCATTCCCGGTAACAGAATCTTATGTTAATGAAGATAAATCAAATACTTGACAGGTCATTGCACATATATAGCTCAGCACTAAAATAATTCCTGCATCCCTCTGAAACTCTCGGGAAAAAAAGTCTAATTTCCACATTGTACGTACATCACTGTTGGATTTTGTGCAGGACATTAAGAAATTCCTGCAGGAAATGCCTTGTTCCATTGCTGCTAATGGGAAGGTGACACTTGGCTTAAGTGGAAGACGTCCCGGTTTGAACCAATTTTCTTTTCAGTAATTTTACTTTTCAGTTAAGTTTCTTCTAACACAAACCAACCCTGCTTGACTTATCTTTCTGTAGTTTGCGATTTTCATTGCACTTACACTTAGCAACAATGAAATGCATCATTCTGAAATAGATATTATTAAGAAGTGTTTTCAGAAAATTAACTCAGAACAAAGAGAAGACACCTGCTACCATTCCAGACATAAATAATTGGAAGAGGACCACCTGGATTATTTGTGAGAGAAGAACTTATTTAACCAACTACATTTATAAAGCATTGTTTACCCCAGGGAACCTTCTACACCATGAATGTCAGAGGAAATTGTAGAAGGTCATATATCTCAGCTCTATGAACCAGTTGTCTTCACTGACAGTGGATGTTTTGAATAAATAAGGCTTCATCCTGCTCTGTGGCAGGCTTACCTAATGTTGACTGATTTGTAAAGGCCACTTCCTACATGAAAAAGAGTCCAAAATGTATGTCTTATGATGAAGACATTAAATTTGTTTTTCACCTTTTCTCTCTTAGATCTAAACCAAAATGTTAAACATTTAGTACAGAGGTGTAGCCTGCCCATTGGTATCTTTTTTTCTTTTTTTTGGAGTGGGTTGTTTCTCCAGCATGAGCACAGAATGAGTCATATACAGGGCTTCCCTTAAAGGACAGACTCAGTGAATCACGTACCAAAAACCATATACCCAAGTTACTCAGGTTCGGAACTAAAGTTCCATTTCTTAGCAAAACTTTGTTAAGATTGTTTGTTAACAAATACCATTTCCCATTCCATTTCTTCAAAATATTCTCTTGGGCATATTCTTGCCTCTTTAAATAGGCTTATTTATAGAACGGCTACACAAACTCACCTTTCACCTACTTAACAGGCTGCAACATATGTGATGCCGTGTTGACTTCCTATTCTAAGCATCAGGACATAAAGCGGCACCTCGGCTGTATTTTCACAGCCATGCTGGGGCACTGCTGCTCTCACACTTGAGTCTTGCTCCCCACTCAGCCACATGGCATTGCACACGTGGGATCTGCTAAATGGTCCTTCTGGGAGAGGAACAGAAAGGAGTGCTTGGAGGTTGCTCATGGAAACAATATAAAACACAGCCTCAAACTCCATCCCATTGCGACTGCGTGACCAAGACTGTATGTTGTACTAGGTGCATGTTCACGGGTGTTGCTGTAATAGTAGCAACAGCCTGAACAAATCATGTCTCCAGTCCTCCAAAGTTTTACGCAGGTACTGATGTAACCTACTTTACACATGGAGACATCGCACTATGCAGATGTGTATATACTGAGAATGAGGATACGTATTTGTGTAACTGGAGCCTTTACTGAATGCAGGGCTTTTTTTTGTTTGCTTTTAAAAACCTCTTTTTCAAACAAATATCCCCACATTTCATTGTTATTAAAAATCCCTTTTTTTTCCTGTGCAAAAGTGTGATAGTTTTTAAATGATGTATCATTACTTTGGATACGTCAAAACTATCTCAGTTGAAATGGCAATTTTTCCACTCACGGTATTAAACAAAAAGTGTTCACCAGTTTTGCATGATTCGGTTTACCTTTCAGTTTTAAATGCAATTATTTCATCATGTCTGTATAACCCAGTGTTAGGCACTTATGCACCTATGTATTGAATTGCTCCAGGAAATCAAGTTTCTTATTGCCTTGTTCCAGGAAATTGGGTTTCTTATTGCCTTATAATATGAACTCAGCTTGTTGTACAAAAAAGTAGTTAACACTTTAAAAAAGGTTTTCTATGATCTCATTACTGTGCGCACTGTTTTATGTGGTAATGGAAACCTCATCAATTACAGGCTGTTCAGTTACATCCTGTGTAATGCAGGGTCACCCTATGGAGCTTATATATAATTACAGACAAAAGGCCTATTCTCTTCCATATAAGCACAAACCCAAATTAATTTTGAGTCAGACTTGGCAGGATTTCAAATTTCTGCTGCCCGTGTTTGTGAAAAAGAATGAGATTAATGAATAAAATTATTTTATAAGAGCGCTGACTTACATCCTAAAAATGTTGACTCATAACGGCACCCATTCTGTGGCGCATTTTGCACATGGAAGTCTCCTTTGTGTGAAGCCTTGCCTCCTCTCCTTCTAGTCCTGATTTCAGCCCCTGTCTGGTGCTGTTTGATCTCACTTGCTGCCCACTAGGTCATGTGCGTAAGTTTTTCCATTGATTCCAGCGGTTGATCTATTGGCCCCAGCATACTTAATTATGTGAAGAAATAATAGGACGAAATTATAGTCTGAAAATCATTTCAGTGCAATGTGTTGTGCCTGGCTGTTCGGCTACATTCTCTCTGCTTTGTACTTGTACTTATTTCCTGGGAGAATTTCTCATGTATCTCATTGCCTGAAGTCAACCCTTGCTCTGATCTGTCACATCTTCATTGCTGTTTGAGTCTAACCTGGTCAGGAAGGAATGCAAGAGAGAATTCCCTGGTTTAGGGCTATCAGTGGCAATAAGATGGGACTGACACAGGGCTTCACTTGTCAATAGCATTTTAACTGAATACCACCAACAGCTGGAAGTGCTCAGCTTTTCCAAAATCTATGCTGACAGCGTAGTGTATGAGCTACTCAAAAATAAAGGTAAGCAGCTTTACTGTGCACAGGAAGAGGCTAATCAGTGAATTTTTCTATTGATTTAAATGGGAGCAGAATTGATTCTCCAGCAGAATTTTAAATGCTTGGTATTAAATGTTTTCGCAACGCAGGACTACTATTTTTGCATATATAACCCACACATCAGATACCTTCACCTATTCACAAGAACTATTTATTGAAAATTAGTGCTACGATAACCTGTGTCCTCACACAATTCATGCAAAAGCAGAGTCAGCAAAAGGGATGAACTATCAAGTGCTTTTAGAAAGCTATTAGGATAAAGGAAGCTCTTGTGTAAGTTTCCTTTTAAGCCTTGCATATATAAAAAGCCCATGCTGCTGCTGCATTAAGCGAGTATTTCTAATATTTCCATTTCTCAGGTAACCTGAGGAATCTATGCACAGAAATATGGGGGCGGGGATGGAGTGGTGAGATCAGTTCATATCTATGAATTATTAATTTTTCTTTGTTTTATCAACAGTTTGGTATTGGGGCTGTCAAATATCAGCAGAGCAAAAAGCAGCCAACCCTGTGGAATTGTACAGAAATTAAGATCTATTCTAGCAGATGATTTCCTACAACTGATCTCATGGAAGCTGTCAGATATGCAGCACAGATTTGCTAACTTTGGTTACGAGTGTTGTTCCATGGACTTCCGTGGGGCTGCTGTCAATAGGTGCTACCTCTGCGCACAGGAGGTGTGCACATAGAATTAAGTATTGAAAATGTTTTGCAAAAGGGAAAATTGCTATGTACTTCAGCTGGGGCCAGTTCACCCGCTGTAATGTCAGCTTAATGGATTATTTTCTCTACTAATCCAGAAAGACCAAAACAAGCCTTACTTTTCACATAAAAATGCAGGCCTTGTTAAACACAGATTACTAACCTTAAATGCCATAGTGCTGCTGCAGGAGTATAACTGGCACAGTTTCCAAAGAGTTATTATTTTTGCAACATTTTGTGACAATTTTTTTCTGAAAAGTTGGATACTGTAATTTCAGAATCAAAATTGTATGTGATGCCCAGATACACTGAGACCATTGGAGGTTTCCAAAGATCTACTTGTTTATCACCCTAATTGAGCAAACATAATTTTTTTCTTTTTTTTTTAATTTCTAATTCAATTTGTGAATGAGTTTTCATGAGTTTTGTACAGTACAGACAAAACTTTTAAGGCAACCAAATGCACTAAGAACATCTCACGTTTGGCATCTTTTTGAAGCTATATCAGAGTAATAAGCCTTTGTTTCTTGTTTATAAACATGTGAAGGTAAAGTCCACCCTTAAAGCATAGCGCAGTGTCATTTTAGGCACACACGTAATCCTTAATGTTATTTTAAGTGCGATGTGGAAAAGAATCACGGTTCTCAAAATCGCACTGTCTGTCCATGTAACTGTTGCTTTGTCTTTGCTCTTCCCAGTAACTTTTAACCGATTGTGAGAAATGTGACAGAGGTGAAAGTCACATAGATAATGAGCCTCCTACAAGCGCAGTGAAAGTAGTCAAGCAGATGAGAGTGATTTTATACATGGCACCTGTAAGTGGCACAGCCAAAAGAAAAACTGCAACATGAGCTCCCACAGTTCAAACACAAGAGAAACCATATGGGGGAGGCACTCGTAAATGCTCTAGCCAAGACAGAAGCTGCAAGCAAAGTGCAAAGCATACATCCTGGCAAAACAAACTGCATCAGTTCCAGTAGTTCTTAGAAAAGGGACCCTCGTACTTACAGTGAAACTATTATCAATGTCTTGAATGGAAGCCAGACCAAGTCCCTAATTTGTAAATTCTAAGAAAAGCATTATTTCCTGTAGCGTTAACAGACCTCACATCATAGTGAAAGCTAATTTACAGTTATTAAAGCAAATTAAGGCTCATTCTCCTTATTTGATTATAGCAAAAATAACAATCGTGATAAAAATTAAAATGATCAAGAGTGAATCTGTACATATGGATCACTTGATTAAACCCGAACCCTGTCTTGGGGAGGGAATCATTATGACAATTGCTTTTTTCTTCTTGATCCTTCTTCTATAATTCTAGTTACTTCCAAACCTTTTTCCCTGTGTAGTCCCCCTCTTCCCCCCTCCAACTCCTGCTCCCCCATTTTGCAACCTCAAGCACACACACCTCTACCCTACATAGGCAAAGATGGTTCACTGCATGTAAAATTCCTGCTGGCCCACACACCTAGGGGATACAAATGAAATCAGAATACATGAGTAAGTACCAGGCTCAAAGCTTTGCCTGAAGTGTTTTGCAAGATTCATCATACTCATCTGTTCTCTTCTTCCATGTTGATCAGCAGAACCCTTCCACTTCCAGGCTAGAGGGGGGAAAAAGAGCTTAAGTCAGGGAAAATGAAATATTGCTGTTATTGTGATGCCAAAAAGTGTTTACTAGGCAATGAAGGAAGCCTTAACCAGCTAGGCTGAGCATGCTTTTAATCCATCCTTCCAAAGGATAAAAGCAACCACCTTGTCATGACAGCAACAAATCTTCAGACAATTTAAAAATGGCCATAATGAGTTTCTTTCAGGTTAACGCCTTGTATATATTCAAATATTTTGAAAACAAATTAAACTCTTGCCAGTCCTGACAGTTTCTAAACTAATGCATACACATATCCCTAGAAGAAACCTCCAAGAGAAAGAACAATCTGGGCGCTTATATCCACAAAAAGTGCAGCAGACGCATGTGATAGCACAGTTACCATGTTGCTGTAGAAACCCCAGCCGAGTATTCTTTACCTTTGTGTATGATTAAGTTACTAACTATAATGTTGCAATAATAAATTAATCAGAGATGAGCAGAACCAAAATTAATATAGGTAATACCAAACACTGTAGGACCTGCTTTTCCTTAGCACTGGAACTCTTTTGTTCTTATAAACAAAAGCTTAGATTGGTAAAGTTGCATTTTGCACCTTTTGAACACTTCAGAGCCTGTTAAAGGAAGACCACTGTTTACTGGAGATACCTGGGATCCTGCATGGAAAGCAGAAAGCACGCTCTCTCTTCCTCTTTTAGATTCTAGTCACAACGCAAAGAAATACTGATGCGCTCATCCAGAAACCAGATTAACACTTCTCAGTCAAAAAAATTAGAAAGGGAAAAAGATCCTGTGGATGGAGAGGTGTATCTACAGACTCACACTACAGACGACCTGGCAGAAAAAGGAAACCAGAGATGATCAGGTCATGTAGAACTCTGCAGCGGTTGGGAATAAGCAGATTACTATTCAGAGCACATGGGGCTGGGATAAAGCTAAACCCTCGAAGACATTTCTCTTCACGGCATTTGTTTCTAGCCCCTTTGTTTCCCGCAGACACGTCTGGGGCTCTCTCCATCCTTCTGCCGCCCCAGCCGCCGGGCGGGTCCGTTTTCTCCCTCTCTCCACGGCTCTGCCCCGGCTCCTTTTGCTCTTTGTGAGGCTGGCGGAGGGGCCGGGGCAGCCGCAGCTGCGGGGGCGAGGGCAGAGAAGGTGGCGGCTGGTAGGGGAGAAGCGGGGCGGGGGGGAGCTTGCGGGGCTGCAGCGGGACCGCGGGCAGGGACGAACCCGGGGGGCGGCCGGGGAGGTGCAGGGGTGGCGGCGGCGCCCGGGGCCGGCGGGGGAGCGGGAGGGAGGGAGGGAGGGCGGCAGGGGTGTGCGGCGTGGGGGATTAGTGGGACGCCGCGGCCCCGCCTTCCCCCTTCGCATCCCGGGCGCGATGAGAGGGGGAGATGGACCCGGGCCGGCGGGACTGGCACCATGACATTCGCCGGCTTCGTGGTGGCGCTGGTGATCGGGACGATCCCCGGAGCCCGCGGGCTGGGGCAGGTCCCCGCCAGCCTCCCGGACGCCCGCCACCCGCAGCTCCCCGCCCCGGCCCCGCCGCCGACCCCCGCCGGCTGCCCCGCCGGGGGCTTGCCCGTGGCCCGGCGCCCCTGGCCACCGGCGGCGGCCACCCTCCCGCGGCGGGGGACGTCGGGCCGAGCGCCGCGGGGCCGCCGCAGCTCCTGCGCCCTCGGGAGCGGCCGGGGCCGGGCGGAGCGGGGCCGCGCTGACTGCGAGCGAGGTGAGCGGGGCCGGGGCGCCGGGCGCTGCGGAGGGTGCGCGGCGGCTTCGCGGGTCTTGGGTGCCTTTGCCGGGCAGGAGTCCTCCGTGTCGCCGAGCCGGTTCCCTGTTGCGGGAGGGAACGGGGGGCCAGAGACCTTCTGCCAAAGTGAGAGCAAGGTTTTTCTGAGAGGAGAGTTTAAACTTCTACATCAGCAGATGCATTGGAAAAACGAAGGTCCTGCCTGGTTTTATTCCGACGCTGTTTTAATAGTAGGTAAATCGCGTTAAAAAGCCGTGCCATAAGCATTCAGTAGGCTCAGTTAGCCTACTGAATTCCCCTTTTTGCAATCGGGTGCGCTTCTCTGGGAAGCCCGTGGTCCACAGAAGTGAAGTGGCAGAAGGAAAAGCAGGAGGGTGCCTTGCTCTAAACACGAACTGCTCACACGGTATCTCTTGCTTTCTGATTTTTTCCCACATCTTGGGAAAATGGGGTCTGCAAGCGAGCGCTGGTGCTTGAGGACATCTGTGAACCCAGCCAAGAGACCTGTGCTCCCCCCGCCTTAGCAAAACCGCCAATGGCTTCAGTGGAAGTTTTCAGTGCATAAGGACTGAACAGCAATTTCAGCATTCAGCCCTGGAGCAGTTGATCAGCTTTACATTTCATCAGTGCTGGCACCCCTCCACAGGCTTAAATATATTTATGTACAGACTGGTTTTGAATGACTTCACATTTTCTCCTCCATCTCTCTGGTATTATCTCCTACCTAAATAGGAATTATGTCCTATCTATACCTATACTAAAAATGATCAAGCATAATTGTTGTAACAAAAATAAAAAATCCCTTCTTTGTTGCCTTTCCTTTTACGTATTTTGTAATATCACAAGGTCAGCAAGGAAGGTGATGATTAATATTATTACTAATAATTTTGTTCTTGTGGAAATTGGTTTTGGATTGGTTTTTATTGATTTACTTTCAGATCTCTGAAGAGACTTGTTATTTTTCTCATCCAACAGCCTAGAAGGTGTGTGAAAAAAAGATGATAATTTGAACAACGTGTCATTATACATATTGGTATAAAATATCACATGAAGAGCATATGGAGGCACCAAAGTCCATATTGATCATTTAAGTATTTAAAAAAATGCAGCTTCCAAAGCTGTGTTCCAAGTCAAATCTTCAGGAAGATAGAATGATATTATGCATTACAGATGTTTCCCTGGAAAGAATACCAGGCAGCTGATGCCACGGAGGAGAAAACAGATAACTAGACACAGATAAAAAAAAACCCAGAAGACTTCATACCCTCTAACTGGTCTTAGTTTGGGAAAGAGTCCCACAGTTTCTTCTTTGATTTAGCCCATCACATTTATAGCTTTTTTCAGAATTCTTCAGACTGTTTCCCAAAATACTTTGTGAGGACTTGGTCTAATTTGTTACAGTGAAGAACGTGGCGTTTTACTGCTAAGAACAGAGTCTTGCACTGACTAAAGTAAATTCCTGAATCCCCTAGAAGTTCAGCACGAACGTGATTTAACTAAAAAAATGCCAAAAATACTACATGGTCTGGGTTTAGCTGCGTTTCTTCAGGCTTTTCAGAATGCTGGGTTTTTTTCCCCAGAAAAAGGAAATCCAGGTTAGCCCTTATTAAGCGGGAGGACACAGCTAATGAACATTAGGCAATACTTCCTAATTGAAAGGGCATCTGCTTCTGCTGGACTCAGTGGTAAACTCTCAGTGACATCAGCAGGGCAAACGTCTGTCTAAAAGCCCTCGTGGAGGCAATATGCAAGAATTAGAGAGGGTGTGAGATGGCCTAAGGTGGAACATGGAAATATATTAGGCCATTTGCCCAGAAATAAACATTGTTCTAACATTCATCTTGAGGTATGTTCGTTTCTTACAAGAGGCAAAGAAATGCAAGTACGGCAATGTTATGATGCAGTTTATAGCGAGAGGAGGACAGACTATTCAGAGACAAACGCACTGCATGTGTTGCTTTAGTACATGTGCTATGGAAGCCCATACTCAGTTATTAAGCACCTGCAATAACTGAATACAATACCATGTTCAAAGCCTTCAATCTCCCAGCTTTTCTACCTTAAATATTAATACGTAGCTGCAAAGTTATTTGGCTAAACTTTGTGCATGTGTATGTATTAAACTGCTTTATATTTAAACATTAACAATTAAAAATTCAAGGAAAGCAGCACCTTTGCAATTATACTACGTGTACCAGTCTAAAATTAGTTTTATAATTTAAAATAATAGATTTTGGCATTTCATTTCCTTCCTTCTAAAATGAGAGACGTCAGGGTAATATTATTTATTCATGCCTTGAAAGCAAGTAGACCAAATACAAATATATATAAATTATCATGATTAACCGAGGAAATCATAGAGGAAAATAAACGAGTACGAAAGTACTCTGTACTCAGAGCCAGCAGAAGTCCAGCAGAATTTACTGTTTTAGTTACTGCTAATAACAACTTACCTGTGATGTACTCATGCTTCAAAAAAAGAGGCCTACCTCAGTCATTAGAAACAACTGCTGCCACACAATGTGTCTGTGGCATATAGTTACAGTATTCTGCATGATATGTTGTTCATGCTGTGTTGTTACATACCTAATATAAAGCTCTTTAAGTAAAGCGGGTTAACTATTTTCCTTTATTTTACAAAGGGGAAACAATAGAAGAGAGGGTAAGTGTCTGCCCAGAGGTCACACTACCAATCAGTGGCAGAACTGGAAATAAAATACACATTTCCAGAATGGCCAGATTTAGAGTTTTTCTATTTAAATTGCTTTTATCACATAGTAATTCCACCAATGCCAACCAAATAATGCTCCCTAAACTTTTGTGAGAGAAGAATCAAGCCTCGGGCTCATCGTCTAAACACTGGATTATTCTCCCTACCTGTTATACGATAGTCCAGGCAGTTGATGGAAGGTCTTTTGGGGTTTTGGTTTTTTTAATAGCATAGGATTAAAGGAAAAAAACCATGAATGTCTGTATTTTCGTTCTAAGAAGCAGCTCTTCTGGAACCATTCTTATTACAGCTGCACAGCATAAGACCCCTTATTTTCTGCAGCTCTGTACCACAGAAGACAACTGCAGTCCTTTAGAGCCCCTTACATTACTAACACTTCAGTTTATGTTTTCAGAGCCTTAAGCTATTGATCATTGACATGATGAATCTCACTGCTGCAGAGGAACCAATTCAGCACATTACACACTCAATATATACAATATTTATGAAACTTCTAATATAAGGATCCTTGAGTGTGCAATACTGCTATCTGCTACAGTTCTCAAAGTAGTTCTTAAAAAGTAGTTCTGATGGATGCACCCCTTTTTCAAGGTTAAAATACCATGAGAAAATAGTTATAATTTTAGACTAAGAGCAGTGCTCAGGAAGGTGATGGACAACAGCATTCATTGATTGCAGTGAGTGTCATCCATAGCTTTGCTGAAGTCAACCGGATTAAATTCTTTGATTTTAGCCAGGCCCGATCCTGGCAGGAAGGAAAAGATTCCATTGATTTGAACTGGTGTTAGTTTTGACCTATACTACAGGTAGCGTCTTGCAAGTACCTCATACAAACTGATGAATTAGTTTCATTCTGAAACTGGGATAGACTCTTTTGTTGTATTATGAATCATCCACTAGTGTTCTGAAATATTGGGAGTTACATGGGATATACAGCATGTATCAATGGGAGACCCTCACAATTAATGTCAATTTGGACTTACCCAACTGGGTCCAAGGCAACAGAGATGAATTATGAGTGCAGGGCCTTTCTGTGGCACTGTCCCATGTTGGAACACCTTGGAAACGAAAGCAGAAATAAAAATATTTGTTGTTTTTACAGATTTCCAAAATTCAAAATACTTATTTTACTTTGCTTTAAGTCTGCAATTTCAGAGCACCCAGCACCAGGGTGAAAGGCGCAGGCAACTTCTACTTCTGATCCCTTTTTTTCAAATCTACGTTTACAGCCAAATTCCAAGACTTTGGACACAGGTGTTTACGAAGAAACTGCTGGCACACCTTTATCCAACACCATAAACCCCACTGCTGTGGCACTTAGACGTACAGCAGAAATGGAAGTGATTCCCATTCTATTTGCAATTCAGCCGCACACAGTAACAATGCTTGTTCTCAGTGAGATGTAGAAAATAAAATAGGGCTTGAAGTTACACAGCATCTCTGGATGTGAGAGTGGTATAGCAAAAGAGGCCAAGCACAACAGCACAATTCCTTTGAAGCTCTTCTGCTTTTTGGAGTTAATTAAAAGTTGGCTGAGAGGTTTTCCTCTCCCTTTTTTCCTGTGTGTCTCATCTTGAGCCTATATGGCAGGTGTTGCAGAGCAAGTCTCGGCAGCACCCACTGGATACCCTTACTTCCTTGCATTTGCAAGTATAACTTAATCTCTTTTAAACAGTGATAGCAGATAGGAAAGACTCTGACTTGGGCAGATACCAGGGCAACTAAAATTACCAGACTGTATGTAAACAACATGAATTGACCGTCAGTAACCTCATCTAGAACATAATTAGAAGAAATGCGTACATATTTTTGAGTGTATATAAATGAAGGAGTTTCTGTCAAGACAGGTTTGTATTCTTCATACAGGGCTGAATGAAGTCCATTTTAAGACCACAGTATGTGTCCTAGAGCTGCCTAGTTTGTGGTCCTGTGCCCTTGTTTCTAACTCTCGTGGGGTCAGTTCACCTCTCCTCATCCTTCCTCTTCCTGACCAGTGCTGAGGAGGGCACTGAGAGCCATGGGCAGGATCCCTGTACTCGTGTTCCCTGCTGTTGAGCTTGGTGTCGAGGCAGCAAAGGTTTGGTAAGCCCTTTAAGCAGAGGCTTGGCGGAGAGGGGAGAGAGTCTGAGTTTCTCAGAGCACTGCATAAAAGCCAGAGCAGATATTACTGCATTAGCCCTACTCCCAACATGTTTAGTTTTCTTCAGCAACTAAAAGAGCTGAAAACTTATAGCTTAAAAAATTCAGATCATATCATACCAAGACTCCAGAAACCTAGAGCCTCCAACGCAAACGCTTAAGCCGGAACTGTTTTCCAAGATCTAACTCAGACGCTCTTCTGCAGAGCTTCTTGGCCCCAGGGGGAGCACACAGCAGGAAGCCCCTTGGGCAGATGTGTTGGGGCGCAGCATGGGCCTGAGGTGTTATAATCTAACAGTAGAAGACTTAACGACTGAAATTAAGAATTAACCAGTATCCTTTTAATCATGCTATATTAGATTTCTTGCTGCGTGTGAAGTGGAAGAGTTTTTCCTGGTCATTTCAACAATGCAAACACTGATAATCTTGCAATTAAGATCTTAACACATTCTTAAAAACAAAGACTGAATCATGAGTAATAAATAGATACTTGGTAATACAGCGTAAACATACATGATGGCAGATAATGTTGGTCATCTTGCAATTTCCTATGATCAATTTACACATGGAGCACAAATCTGTGTTTAATTATGAAGTAAAAGTTTTATCTATTGGAAAGAAAAAATAAGCTACTGAAAAGAAAGTCTGTATTTTAAAGTTCTGTTTTATGAGGTATCCAAGTTACTGTAACTAATATATCTCTTGATCCAGTAAAATAACTATTAGGGGTCTGAACACCTCAACATTTTGAGTAAACAACAAAGAAATAATTTTCTCATTAGTGTGCTCTCTGATTTGTTTGCTACGTAATCATGACTTGTCATATGACATAGGTTGATACATACTTCAAAGTCCATATGAAACAATAAAATATTACTGTATCATTTTAGTCTTGATGCATACAGTGCTGAAATACCGAGCTAGAAACACTTAGACTAGACTTAGAAAAGTACGTTAAGAGGTATTAACCTTTCAGATGTTTTTCAATTCTGACTTCTCTTTTTAAAAAAATGGGTTTACTTATTGTTTTGCTTGAGGAGAGAATGCTGGGTTTTGCCCTGAATGGTTTAGGTTAATCATAGCTGTAGATATCAATACTGTCCTATGAGAAGAGTAGTGAGTCAATGCAACCCGCAAGTTAGAATTATTATACCATATATTTGGTTAACTCTATTAAACAATAGGCATAATAAAAGGTTTAATATTAGTTGCATGTAAAAGCAGGCTTTCTTTGTATTTCTTTCTATATTAACTTATCCGGTGAAAATCAAGAATATTTTAAATTTGTTACAAAATCACCTTTAACAATCATCATCTGTGTTTTCTATATGACAGAAGCTGGTTCTCTGTCATGTTTTGTTGTGGTTTTCTTGCGTTTGTTATGAATGCTATTACCCTTCATAAAACATTGGTGTTCCTATATGCAGCTGTAAATCTATAGGAAAAAGAAAAACCAAAATATTTTGTTGAGATATTAGATGATTTTTTTTAAAAATCCCCCACTCATTGTTTTAATCTATGATGAAAACAGGCACATGGAAATAAGGCACTGTCCCTTTCAGTCATCTTCCCTTCCTTACCAGCTGATACCAGTAGTGTGTTTTCCCACTTCAACAGGGACCAGATGTCATCAGGGGTTCTTTAGGGGAGTGGGTGGCAAGGGAAAGGTTTAAAGGCACGCATCCACCGTGAGAACTCTGTGCTTTTCAAACTTCTCTCCCAGGGCTTCTACCGGAGATGCAAAGGATTTCAGATTTCTTTCCTTTTTAATTGTTGGGAAAAATTTTTCTGATGTGCAAAAGTTATCTCTTGTGCTATCTTTTGCTCTGTGTACATGAATAAATTCTTCCACTGTTGTCGTTGGGAATTCTGTAAATACAGAAAAAGAAGTGAGCCAAATTCCGCCATGGAGACCTTAGAAAAGAATTTTATTCTTCGAGTACTCCTTTATTCAAATATTTGAATAGAAATATTGTGTAATGTGTACTCAGGAAACACTGTATTGATTTCAGTAGGTGTCATGCAGGACTGTAAGCAATCATGTATAAAAATAAACTTATTTTTGGAGATGACATCTTCAAAATTGCTTTCTGGTATGTCAGGAATCACTTTGCTATGACTGCAGTTGATGTTTCAAGTGAAAATAATAGTCTGTACAAAAGTCTGGTGAAGAGCAAAAATAAATAAAGAAAATTCCAGACTCTGTCGGTATGAGAAAAAAAAATACAAAGAGAAAAATTATAAAGACAGATAAACAATGTGCCATTTGTCCACAGTAGTATTATACTTAACTCATTAATAATCCTCTATTCGGAATGATAGCTCACTCTGTAACATGAGTTGAATAAGTTTCATTTGTAATTTACTGCACAGTAAGTTACTGCTGAGAAAGTAAATAGGACGCAAATAGGAACACACAAAACCAAGATTGAGGTTAATTAATTCCTCAAGTTATTTGGCAGTCATTTGGCTTCGTGGTTTTATAAAATACACTGAACTAAATTAAAACCAGGACACAATATGAGTGAAAGCTGCAAGAAAAACTGGATCTACCTTTTTTTTCTTCACATACATGAACACGTATACAATGAAATGCAGGCACAAACATTGACTGTTTTCTCCCATTGCTAAAACCCCTGTAAACTGGATGATGGTGTAGCTTCTGATTTTAAGTAGATCACAGGATCTAGAGTGATCCGTAGAGACGGATGAATTAAGTAAGATTTCAGGCAACGCTGATGCATACAATTAGGCTATGTTTGATAATTTAACAGATATGTATTCTTCCTTGTCGAATTACTGCTCTGTTACGACTCTTTGTTCTGCTTCTGTAGAGTTCTGTAGAGTTATACCTATGACCAGCTTCTTCCCACCTTTAGTTCCCAAGGCACTTGGCTACCTTCAACTGCAGATGCATCTGGCATCTCAACTAAAACTACTGTAATTTAAAAAAAGCTTGTTTTGTCTGAGAATTTGGTAAAGATCTCTCAAGAATTAAGAGAATTACATCCAGTGTTTTTCTGTCTGAGAACAAGTATGAACAAATGCATTCTTTGGCTAAAATAAACGGCTGACATCGATGACATGCATAAAGTTACATGGGTCAGAGCAAAAGCTATGCAATCCATGTGGTTGTTTTCTGATTCCCTTATGATTGATAGAATTATGTGGAAGATAAAAGTATAGCACTCATATATATATATATACTTTTTGCTCATTTGGATAGAGGTAACCACATTTAAATAATTGTGTGTAGTCAATACGTGCTTTTTTTCTTTTGTTAGATCTTTAACTAAGTTGTAGTATCAGAAGAATCAGAAATGTGATGTAATTTCAGTATAAGAAGCATAATATTTCCTCATGTAAAAAATAAGGTTATCTCCTTTTGTGTATCACTGTGTCAGAACGTTACATGTGCCCGCGTGCTTTTTAGACGCCGCTCATCCAAAGAGGCCAGAGATGGTAACAGATGAAACAGAAATTCTCTCTCTGCAGTAGGAAAATCAGTTTCAGAGTCTTTTGTGTGGGATACATTAATTGAGCAATGGAATATCTTGAAGGCTTAGTTTTAATTTTTAAATTTTTTTAACTAGGGTCAGTGAGACTCCAGGGTGGCAAGACTGAGTTCGAAGGTACAGTGGAGGTTTATTTGAATGGAATCTGGGGAACAATCTGTGGGAGCCATTGGGACAATAATGATGCAACAGTCATATGTCGACAGCTTGCACTTGGGTAAGTTTCAGTCTGAGTGAAAATCAGTAAACTTATTTTAATGATGTTTCAGTATAAAAGACAATCTATTTTGCAAATCCTGAGGGCTTTTTGTGTTTGATGATTGTTTTTTCTGTTTGAAAGTTGTTGAATGCTGAAGCTGTTCTTCCCAGAATCCTTCACTTCCTTTGATTGCTTTTTACTTCAAAAAGGTTGCTGTGAGAATCAGTATTTCATTTGAAAGCTGCATATGGGATCTGGAGAGGAGCAGAGGAGGATAGATGCTCTGGGCAGAAATAGGAGGTCTGATTCCGGTCTCGCTTATGTAAATGTCAACTAAGAACAGCCCCAGTGAGGTTACTAAATCTACAAAAACATAAATGTGGCCAGAATTAGAGTCTGCATGGACCCTAATCATAGGAAAATTCCTAGTTTTCCGGAGCATGGGGTTATCCTGGTAATCATCCATTCTATCCTTCCAAAAAATATCTGGGACTTATCCTAGGTTTTTGGAAAATGTGGTATTTTTGTTGTGTGCATCTTCATCTAGCTAGATAATTTGTATGGATTACTTTCAGAGTTGCACATCGATAACAAAACCCCAAACCAGACAAGTTTTGCAGCTTTACATTTTCATGGAAGCATTTTACAGAGTTATAGCAACATTGGACAGGTTGAAAGTCCCTGCATCGTCCTCATTGACCAGTACTTCCCACTGCTGTCAGAATGGAGTTAATCAACAGGAGCCTTTAACATAATTTGGTCATTAAACTCTAGATAATGCCTATAGTGATACTACAATTGCAATAGTAAGATAAAAGTGAGGTAAGGAAGAAAATGCCCATATCAAAACGCGGTTTTAAAAATGAAATGCAATTTCAGCTTCTAAAAAATCAATGCTGTTCAAGTTGGCAACCAAATTACTTGAATATTCCCCCTTAGCATCCCATTCAGTTTGCACTTTCTCGATAAGCTGCAAAGTATAGCTGGCTTTATTGCCTTTCTAACAGTTCTTTCAGTCACATACCAAAGCAGTGATTTTGTTTGCTACAAGCAGTAAGGGGCTTTTATAGCATACTTGCACTGTGACATTCCTAATGATTATTCCACTTTTTAAGACTGCTAGCCAGAATTAAATCTAAGCTGTTTTATAATGTTCAATACTAATCTGGACACACCATGCCAACTTAGAAAAATATGAGGATTAAATGAGATAAAAGTTCAGCCATCTGGAGGCCATGATTTTGCTCATGACTTCAGCTGTCTATGTGCAATGTCTCCTTTCCTCATTTTCATGTACCTTCTTTTTGCCTTCCATACCCTAA
This sequence comes from Rissa tridactyla, assembly GCF_028500815.1. NCBI lineage: Eukaryota > Metazoa > Chordata > Aves > Charadriiformes > Laridae > Rissa > Rissa tridactyla. The sequence goes on along the minus strand of NC_071470.1, from coordinate 79,883,468 downwards.
ACATTTCAGTTGAACAAGACTGCCATTAGTAAAAGTAGTTCAGTGATACGGGTGAATGGTTTGGTCTTTTGAACAGAAATGGCTTAAATCTGAATCCAGGCCAAAAAGCCCCAAGCAAACAAGTAGTTGAAAGTTTCTGCTATCGTGAGCGTTTGGCAGAAATTTGTACCGGTATACCACAAGGTGAACTCACTAGGTATTACTGGTGCTTCTCAGGTGCTTCCATCTGTTCCTTTGATTTTACAATATTTGGGCTTTGTTTTTAATTTAATTTTGCTGGGCATTATATGGAAGAAAAGATGGCTCAATAATTATCGCTTTAGATTCAGTATGGGAGGGAAAGGAAGCTGTTTATAAATGTTCTGGATGGAACATTCATCTGGGGAATGGCTGAACAGAGAATAATGGACGCGGGCCTGATCTAATAGAGTATGAGGTGGTTTCACCGTCCCATGGTCACAGCCATATTATATGACATGTGCATGGGCAGAGCACTGGTATGTTTTAATGGGGTCAAGGAGAGGGTAAGAGTGAAAGCCCAGTTAGCACCACCTCTCCTAGAACTGTAACTGCAGTGGGTACTGTAGATTCACCTATGGACTGTGGACTCTGTGTTGATTTTTGTAGTTAAGAACTGGGAGAACAGGAATGTAGCTGGCCCTGCAGCAACACAGGCCATTGTACTAAAATATCCCACAACAAAATGGTGAAAACTGGGTCACAGCTGTTACTTTTCTTTGTACGGAAGACAATGCTGAACTGTATGAAAATGTGATGAATTTACACTGCTGAAGTTTCTACTCCAAGATTTATATATGAGAAAATGTTCCACTTCCCCTCTTCCCACTTTAATGTGCTATCCTGATTATTCTTCTTACAGTGAAAAAGGTACAGCAAAACACATACCATTTTCTGGACTGGGCCTTATTCCTGTTTACTGGAGTGAAGTGCGTTGTCGTGGTGATGAAGAAAGTATACTGTTATGTGAAAAAGACATCTGGCAAGATGGAACATGTCCTCAAAAAATGGCAGCTGCTGTCACATGTAGCTCTTCCCTGGGTAAAAAAAAATACATATGGTTTGGTTAACTCCTTACCTTATTCAAATAGAAGTAGTAATAATTACTCATTATTAAATTAGAAAAAAATACTAAGACTTCTCGGAACAGGAAATTAAACAGGTTGAATCATCGCATCATGAACTGTTTCAAATCCCTCTATGCTGCGCAAGCAGTGACTAGCTGAACCACTTTTAGCCTTTCTATAATCAACAAGAAAATGATAATCAACAAGCAAATTATTGCTTTGAGATGTAGGTTGTGAGAAAGGGTGAAGCAGCAGGGATCCCTGGCTTTAAAAGTAGTATTGTTTCCCCCCACATTTTTTTAAAAGTATTTATTTATTAATGTATTTGTCTAACTGGAGGTTGTCTTTGGTAGCTACATATGCTACATGTCAATTTGTTAGTTTTTCTTAAACAGTAGGGAGGAACAGCAATTTCATAAACAGGTTATGCCGCCTTCTTTGCTACAGCAGTGTTGGGATGACATTCCTTACTGTGAACATGGATGACATCGCACAAGGAACTGCAAAGTTTTTCCCGTATTCTGCATATGTTTAAAACAGGTCCAAGTCTTCCTAGCTGAAGATTGCTACTTCACACATCACTCACACAAATCAAAACGATATTAATATTTTAAAGATATTTCAGATTATTTTAATGAACGCGGTAAACGGCAACTAAATGGGCAGTTATGCCATCAGATATAAGATATTGCTGACCTTGAGAAAGGCTAGACTGGCAGTGCTGAGGAACTGGCAGTAGCAATCTTTTCAGTTGTAACCAAAACATGTATGGCCGCAGCCAGCCTGCCTTTCCGCTCCTGCCTACATTCCTATCCAAAGACAGCTATATTTTCGTCCTAAAGCTCTGCTATTCGTGGGGAATATTTTGATAAATGACTTTTAAAAAAATCATTTTGGTCTTAATTTAGAAAACTATAGTGTAGAGGGAAGGGAGAATCTTTTTAAGCTAGGAGACAAGTTGAAGGACCAAAGCAAGAGAAATACTTTTGCCTGAAGAAACTGAAAACTAAAAATTTGCAAATTACACTTTTAGATCATAAGGTTTTCCTTCTGTTTATATACATTTTCACCAGAAAACTTTGTTTTACTTAGATAAATTTATTGAAGGATTTTTGTCTGTTTCAATAATGCTAACAGGAAGTTTATCGGTAATTTAGAGTCCATGATATCTGAAATGAATTAAATTCATCCTGAGTTTTGGCAGATTAGATGAAGCTTTCATGTTTTGCAGATTCTACTGCAATTAGCCTTTTTAAATAATTCCAAAGAAACCCAGATTTCGTACCTGTGAAATAGTAAGATGAAATTGGAGAAATGACGTCAATTTTCTTTTTTTAAGCCAAGAAATAGGTGAAATAGTAGCATTAATTGGTTACAAGGCCTACACAAAAATTAATCACATTTTAAATAGTTCAGATGTTAGATACGTTGAAACTTTAAAAGAACCTTTTAAATACTAGAGCGATTGGTTTTTTTATATGGTTTCAAGGTGTTTCCATTATTATAGCTTTATGCAGAAGTGATGCTTTCAAGACAATTTATTGCTGGACCAGAAAGGGGCTAATGATTTGAAAAGACCAACAATCAAACTGTATCCCAGAACTGGGAAGGGAACAATACTTCCACAATTAAAGTGAGACTCCACAGTCAATGAGATTTCAGTGCTCTGAGTGGAGCAGTGTAAGGAGAAAACACGAGAATGAATTTCTACTTCTGTGGCAAGGAAAGAATTTTTGCCTCTTACTTTGAATTTTACCCTCTGGTACCAAGCCTATACAGAGACAATTTTGCTCTTACTGTTAGAAAGGCAGCTCTACTGACTGACTGTAGTATTTGGCCTTACAGCCCTAAGTATCTTTGAACGCTCTGACACTTAAATAACTCAAGATCAGTATGGCTACTTGTCTGCGTAATATTCTTCAGCTACTGAGAGTGGAGCTTAAGGGAACTCATTTCTAAGAAGTTTAATTTCAGGTTTTCCATCTACCTAGAAAAAATAAAGTGTGGTTCTTGAATAATGTCAGAGAAACCATTAAGCCATCTTCTTTTTTCTTTACTATCAGAATAACATTTTGGGAAAGAAATGACCTTTTCCTATACTCTATGTTTGATCACAGCCCCTGGCTTTACTCCGATCCGTCTGGCTGGTGGGAACAACGCTCATGAAGGAAGAGTAGAAGTCTACCATGCTGGCCAGTGGGGGACTGTCTGTGATGATCAGTGGGATGATGCAGATGCTGAAGTTGTCTGTCGGCAGCTTGGCCTTGGGTTTGTTCTTCTATGTATTTTCTACTCCAACAGCAAAGCAAAGGAGAGTTAATCAGATACATAGCTTGGAGTTGTCAAAAGATGTTCCTTTAAAATTGCACTAATACTGTGAAGCAGTAACTAAGTTTATTTATAGAAGGTTCAGGTACAGCACCATTACGATCCAGTTTTCAGTGTCATATGATAGGGGCGATTTTGTCTGTAGGACAGGCAAAGGATGTGTCTCAGAATAAATGCTGACTTTTTAGTGAAAGCTCACTACAATTTTGGTAAAGTTTCAATCAAAAACTATAGGTGAAGAAAAGGAAGTTGCTTTGACTGTTAAAATCCTTACATCCATTTTACTAAAGAGTCTAACAGCCTCCTTGCTTCGGAGTAAGAGCACTGCTTTGTCAGAAAGGATATGCTTTTTTGGCATGCCTGTGAGAATCTCTGAAGATTTGTTTAAGTCATGAGTCTCTGAAGATTGTCAGTTTGCATATACAGAGTAGAGATCTGTTTGAAGTTTTGACAGTTAAGCTTGTCAGCGATTCTGTCTGAACTAAGCATGGTCCATAATACAGTCACAGCAGCAGAACAGGTTTTTCTTGCTCCTCTTCTGAACAGCCGGGGGTGATTTTGATACTACACAGAAGATGAGTATTCAGTATCTGAGAAAAGATGCTGCAGAAGTGGGAGGCGAAAAGGAGAACTGCTGGATCAGAGAGGAAGGAGATGGGGACAATTGGGATGAAAGGCCAGATGGGTTGAACTAGGAGCAAGATGCAGAGAAGATACTAAGATGTAAACCCAAGGAGGAGAAGAGGATTACGTCTGAGACAGACTGGATGAGAACTAAGCAGGTCAGTGCAGAGGAGACTGGAACAGAACTCGCCTGTTCAACCCTGCTGGGATTATGAATTAAAAGAAGTGGCACTGAAGGTAGCAAGCTTTGTGGCATTAATGGGTGGCCCCCAGAGTGTTTTGTAACGTGAAACTGAGGCCTTGGACTGCTGGTGCCATCTGAATTAGCTCAAAAGGATGAGAACTGTGCAGTACTTAAAAACCTTCTAGATCTCCTAGGGAGACATGGGAATCAACATGCTCCTCTGACACTGGATTTTCATTTTCCCCCCAGTTTATTTTATGTTATATTTCTATGTCCTGTACATTTTCACTTGGGAATGCCTAATAGAAAGTCTATCTTCGTACAAGCTTTTTCTGCTTTTGAATTGTGCCACTATTAATAACTTGGGGGAGTTACTAAGCTATGCATTACATTTCTGTATACTAAAGACAAATGTCATGCTCTTAACCTGCTTCCTTACTGATTACACTAAAACATTTGATTACTTATATTTAATGTTCAGAAACAGCAGTTCTGAGATGCTTCTAATTTGATTCATTTTTCCGAGTAAACAAATTGTATTAATATCGTGCTAAATCTTTTTGAAATATGTGTAGGGATTTACAGAATTTCTCAAGTAATCAAGATGTCTTGACAAATGTGCTCATTACTTCAAAGCAAAATTTTACCAACAGTGGCAGTAGACAGGTTATGAAGTTATAAAAATAATCTAAATTTGCATACTGTTAATCCATTTGGAAACCTGCCACAAATTGTAAAACTAAAGCAACTCAGTAAGTAGCTTCCCACACCCTTTCAATTTTTCTGTAGCACTCCTATAAAACTCCAGAATATTAATCTACCATTAATAGGTGAAAAATAATAATTTATTTTATTATTTGGTTTCAGAAATACAAATTGCCCTTTTTATAGCAATGGGATGTTCTGTCTTTGCTTTATTGGATCTCCAGAGAATCTTACTAGGTTATGGTATAATTTGTTTTCAACATTCAGAGTAGTCAAGCATTATCTCTTTGATTTCAGCCAGCTTCTTAATGAATAAGGGTTTTTTCCTAACACTTTCTATGCACTTTTACCAGCATCACAATTAAAAAAATACAAGAAACAGAAGCTCTGTATGAGAATTTTCTTTTTGTGTAAAGTTTGTAGATATGCAAATACTACTCAATAAAATTAAATGAACATAATCTCTCTTATACATATAAAATATGAATATAAAAGTAAAATTATCTTAAAAACTACCACTAAACCAGGCTTTCTGTAATAAGCCTATAATGTATTTAGGGTAATATTAATAAAAATAGGTATCCTGAAAGTAGGCTCTTCAGTCCATATTATAAGAATAGCATGAAGTGCTGAGAACTCAGCCTACCGTGGTACCTCAGAAAGACACACTGGAAAACCTGGACATTTTTATTTCTTTAGATGCTTAAATACAAATGGGATACCTAGATTTGAAATAAGTATTACCCTTAGTGTATCCTATGGATTATATTTTCTTAGTTTACTATGTAGTCATTCACAATTTCAACCATTTTGAAAAGCAGTTTTTTATGAAATGTAAGAGATGGAGGACTTGGCTCTTTTTCCCATTACCAGCATTGCAAAATACAAATGTTCAGTAAATGAATGCTATATATAAAAATGTATCGTTACTTAATAAACTAAATTAAATAAGAGTAAGGCCAATCAGGAAATGTTTGCAAATCTCAGAGAAACATATGATTTCAAATCTATTAAAATTCTTCTTGGCATTGCTGAAGGAAAAAAAAATTAGAGCAAGATACCTGTTAATATGTTATTTGGAATTAGGAAGTTCATTCAGAAGAAAAGGTAATGTCTAATTTAAAAAGCTCTCTCAAAAATAAGGTACTAACTTATGACTAATGCTATGTGTTTTGCTAAAATGTTGCCTGCTGAGTTTTTGAGGATATTTTTGGTTTACTTACCTGCTTCTTGAGGCAATCGCCGATTGTAACTTTTCTCCCTACTGAGTAAATAAGACCTGCTTTTTGATATTTCCCCATATTCTCCACCACGTGAAGAAGGCCTCTGGTGATCAAAGAAGCAGTCTGAAAATTAACAGTGCATTTTCAAGATTAATGAAGCATATTAGCTTGAAAATATTAAAACCAAATTGATTTTAAGCAAAATGAAAATGCAAAACAGATTATTTAATTTACCTTTCTTGTGTGTGCTTTCATTTACTGAACACTACCATTTACATGGTGTCTACCATGAATTTCCATATCCTTCCTTTTTACAGAACTTTTTCCTCATCCTAATTGAATTTTTATAAGCCTCTTACTGTTGTTATTTTTCCCATACCCTTTTACTGTTTACCAAGAATTTGTATGATTGCTAATTGTAAATTTAGTATTGTTTTCCTTTAAAAAAAAAGAACAGAAATTGTTATGTATTTATACAAAGCACTAGAAATGAAATCCACATCTACCTAAATCCATACACGGATTAATGACTCAGTGCCTTAAAAACATGAACTACTGCCATTTACATTAAAAAAAGAAAAATCATAGCAATGTACTATTCTGACACACAGTCGCAAAAGCCAATTAAGAGTTTGAATGATTACATCCCGAAACAAAATATTCAAGGGCTGTCATGTTTTCAGTATAAGCTGAACATGCCATTCCTGTTAGATGTTACGTGACAATATACGGCTGGTAGTGGAAAACTCTCTTTAAAGCAAATTAATAATTAGTATAGAGCCCTGCACCCAAACTGTATGCTAATTAGTTTAAACTAATCCTTTAGATAGGTAATTCGTTATGGTAAAAAATTTAGATAGACATTTCAATCTTACGAGTTGAAAAAGACAACAGATACTGAGCATACTCCTATAAAAACTAGACTGGACATATGAACAGAGAAGCTATTGAGTAGAAAGAAACCAAACCATGAAAATCATTTACATATGAAAGATATGGTATCTTAAATAGAATTGGAAAAATCCTGATAGATCATCAACTGTTAAACACTGCATAATTTCTATAACGCTGAAACAATGGAGTGTTTTCAATTTATGTAGGTTTTTCTGCTCAAAATCCTCTGTGCTGACGTAAAGAGTGTAACACAGCAAGGCTAGTCATTGGTCTGCTTTCTGTTCTTTCTACCACTGACTGCTGATGTGACGTTGTCAAGTCACTTAAGATCTCTTTGCCACGGTTTTTACATGACTAAAGGGGGAACAATCACTTTTATCTGCCTCATCTGGGTATTTGAGCTTTGATGCATGTGCTTTGAGGACAACAGATGAAAGTCACTGTAGAAATATATATCGGATTATTTTTACTACATATAAACATTAATTGAAAACTAAAATTAGAATCCTAATACCTAAGCAATACACCTACAATCTCTTCTAGGAAAGTTATGCTTAAGAATCAAAAGGGACAGAAAAGGAAAACCTCATAGATACAAAACAATAGAAACTGATGTTCTAAATATATTCGAACTGTGGAAACTCTATGTTTAAGTCACTCCATAGCCTCAGCTGAGAGTGAAGCTGACTGTGGAACCACATCCTAATGTGGGCTGCACTGTCGGTTACCAATGCAGCAGCTATTTAGGCAGTCCCATCTGTTATTTTAGAAGTTGGATATACAATATTTTAGCTCTTCTCAGTGAGTCCCAGACTTTTCAGCTTGCTTGTTCCTGACTGGATTTTGGTTATACTTCGACAGGGGTGTTGCCAAGGCGTGGAGCCAGGCTCACTTTGGGGAAGGCTCAGGCCCCGTGTTGCTCGATGAAGTGCGGTGCACGGGAAATGAACTATCCATAGAACAGTGTCCAAAAAGCTCATGGCGAGAACACAACTGCGGCCACAAAGAAGATGCTGGCGTTTCCTGCGTGCCTCTCACAGGTACTTCAATTACCAATAATCACACAGGAAAATAGTGATAAAGGCAGAGTTCACAGCTCTGGAAAGAGAATTTTCAAAGTTTGCAGATGCATAAAACCCCACAGTAATAAAGTGTTCTGGCAGTATCAAAATGAACCAGCTGTTGGCAATGGAAATTTTACAGGTACAGAAAATCTCCTTATACAACATAAATCCGTGGTTCCTCAGTAACGTCCTAACTGCCACTTACTATGTGGGGCAATGACTTAGCTGTGTATCACATCTATCATTGGCAGTAAGCATTTCAGCATAAAAGCAATGGGAAATAATATATGAAGAAAAAGATAAGATAAAAGATATAGTGAAATCATGTAATCAGAGCTCACTCCTGCAGACTTGGCATCTAATAAGGGCTTGGGGGGGTCAATATCTTGTGCCATTTCTCTTGCACTTAAGCACTGCATTATCCAACACTTCAAGCTGACCGGGTGCATTATGGCATTTATTTCATCTTAATAAATGACACCTAGTGCTCAGATTTAGTAGTATAATATTCTGATCAGAAGCAGTAACCACAATGTTACTAATTTTGTTTTAGAACAATAATTGGACCTAAGAAAAAACTGATTCTTGTTTTTGTTTTTCCTTACTTGTTAATGACACAGATGGTGCATTAAGACTAACAAGTGGGAAAGGCAGTCATGAGGGACGCCTGGAGGTCTATTATACTGGGCAGTGGGGCACAGTCTGCGATGATGGGTGGACAGAGCTGAATACACAAGTGGTTTGCCGGCAGCTGGGATTTAAGTAAGATTACTTGATATTAGATATCTGACTCTCTGACTTGACAATGATAACAGACATTTACATGAACTCTACATTATTCAAGAGTCTGGTTTCTTAATATTAGCTGAGTGCTTCATATGAACTACTGAGTTAAAATCCATTAAAGCCTGCCTCCCTCAGTCTCAAAGAGACATTTATGGCCTCAGTTTAGGTAGAAGAAAAAGCTTCAACTGAGGTTGTGATTCAACAGCCTTTATTCACCGAGTTCCTTCCCATCATCTTTTTGGATAACTGAGATCAATCAAAGCATATGCTATAGAGAAAAACTGATTTGTTGTATTTTTTTTGCCTATAAAAGTTTGATTCTTCAAAATCTTTGTCGAACAGTCATTAAAATCACAGACATTTTTGAGATAGAAGTCCTTCTGGGTCTCGCTCAGAAAAACCTAGAGTGTGGCCCTGGAACACTGTTATGTATTGAAAAGCATATTTTAGAAAAAATTCCATTAGAGCTTTTATTTTTCCTACCGACGGTGGCTACAAAGATATGTTCTCACTAGGCAATTGTTGTCGTGTGTTCAGATTATAACAGCTCACATTCAAAAAATAATTTTGACTCATTTTCCCCCAGACCGTGACATTTAAATTTATATATAATACTAAGACCATGCTTTAAGTCTGAAAGTCAATGAGAAAGCCATATGCTTGGTTGAAGGGAGGCCTTAATCAAAAGTATTAGATTCTCAAGTTTGTATTAATGCAACAGTAATTCCTTAAAAAAACATTACCAAAGAAGCAGCATATGGTGCTCTCATTGAATTTAACGTTAACTAAATCTGCTCTGTCACGGTTAACTCTGTTTATTGTTATTACTTGAGAAACCTTTATTTCTTCACAAATAATTTATTTCCATTCTAGTTCTTAAGTATCACATGCCCTCTGATCCCTGTGGACCAAAACGGTATGTGTATGTATGTGTTATGCAGGTATGGAAAAAGTGCACCCGAGAGCTACTCAGAAGGAAGCTCTGGGCCCATCTGGTTGGATGATGTCAGCTGCTCGGGGAAGGAGACAAACCTTCTGCAGTGCTCAAGGAGAGAGTGGGGAAAGCATGACTGCAACCATCAGGAGGATGTCAGACTCATTTGCCATCCAGATAACGACAGCCACAAACTCTCACTTGGTAAGGCATCTCTTTACCAAAGTCACAGAATGAGCATTATGGTGCATGCAGATCCGAGCAGAGTATACTTGAGGATGCTCAAAATCTTAGTATGGGTGCAAAGAAGGAACAGGAAGGGAAAAAAGCTCACTTTTCTCTGGAAGATCATAGGAAGTAATCAAGCTTTGTTTAAAGGAACATAAACATTAAAGATCAACACAAATTCGTAAGGTAACAGTCAGATTCCAGAGATTCTGTTCTCTCAATCTTCACCAGATTTGAGACCTATTCAGCATTTCCTAATGGTATACCGCATTTCAACCAGCACTCTCCAAGTTCTAAGTAACTGTCTCATGCTATCAAAAGTTGGAGATATACTCGAGCACTGAGGAATATAAATCAATAGTATGGCCTTACATACAGAAGATATGGAAAAAAAGATATGGAGAAAGAGGGTAAGTTCGGGGATAGCAAGAAGAAGGGTGAGAAGCACGAAATTATTTCTGTATTACTGTTGCCTATCATTTATATTGTGCCAGGGTGAACAGACCCCACTAGCTGACCAGGACAGAATGATACTACAAACACAGATCAAAGAGCCAGTTCTAATGTCAAAAAGCCTACAAACTGGTACGAAATAATAATAATAATAAAAAAAAGTCAGGTGAGAAATAAGAAAAAAATACTGATTGCATAGTGACATTGTAGAACAAAATATATACAAATGAATTCCAAGGATTCCTAAATCAACATGTAGATAATTAAAGAAGAATTCTGGCTATCAGATATGCACAGGAAAAATTAGAGGGGAACAATGGGTTGCTCAGCAATTCTGAAAAACAGTTTCATTTTTAAAATTTGCTGCATACGAAGTTTGTAGTTTGTCAGCAGGTAGTCTTTTACAAAACTGTTGCCAATATTCTTTAGTTTACCCAAGTATATTTTAGTCCATTTTGAAATTAGAATTAGAACTAGTGGAGTTAGAGTCACATCTTCTACTGAAACATAATGGATTTGTACGCCTGGGTGCCTGAAGTTCTCTGGAAATTACAGACTGAAGGTCTATCCTGCAAACTAAGAAATGGATTTACTGTACGACATTTCTACCTGTTATAACAACATTCAGCACTTTCACACATACTTTTCTAGTCTCTCCCTCTTTAGAATCTTTTTCTTTATAGCCTTTTGATCTCCCACAATCCAATGAATGTTTTATGTTGCAGTACAGTTCCATTATGTGTAGATGATGTCAAATCATATTTGGTAGAAAGAATTTTCGCAGACCAAAAATAACAGGAATTCAAATCATGATGCTGTCTTTACAGATGCAAACCATCTGTGCTGCTTTGCTCAAATTCCTATAAAATATAATCTTAGCTGAAAGAGGTCTGGTTCAGTTAAATGTATCCATATGGTAACATTCTCACATCCCCCATTACCAAAAAGCTATATTAATTTTGTGCTCATAAATATTTTTTTTTTCTAAAACACAAGAAGATGAGGTAAGAATAAAATAGCTATACTGTATTATTAATATGCCATGCCTCTGGCTGGGTAATATAAGTACAATTTTCACCTTAATCATATTCTTGCAGAATAGCACATAATTTAAACAAGAAAATGAAGATAGTGTATCTGACGTTTCCTACAAGATTTCTGACTGGAAAGCAGACAGAGACTCTATTGTTACCATTTACTTCCCAGGATTTGAAAAAGCCTTTTTTCTCCCTCTAAGGATGAATTCAGTGGAAAAATATGAGAAATTAGTAGATGATATGACTTGGGGAAATACAGACATTAAGGAATACTAAAAATAAGATCGAATACACTACAATAACTACAAAATTTGTTTAGTATGTAAGATCATGACAATGTAGCTAAACAGGAAGTTGGTGAAGTTAATTCATGTAACTGTCCAGATGGTATGAACTCCAGTATAAACGATATGCTTTAAATGACATTTGAAGCAAACAGACTTTAATTAATGAATTAGGCCAGATTTAAGTAGCTCTGATCCAGAGTAAGGTTTGCTATACAGAAGTTATTCAGCCCCTAAAAAAATCCAAATTAAATAACAAATTCAAATGTCTGAAAATACTTCTTTATTTAAGAACACAATTAAGTAATTTCTCAACCTTACAGACTGGGAAAAGATTAGGAACAGGTTAGAAGAATGAGGAACAGTCTTTCCAATTATTTTAATAAGAAACTCTCATCAGTGTATTAAGGATTATGAAGTATGACATACTAAAAGATTTAGAAGGTGATTCTCACTAAAACATTATAAAGAGGCCTCAGAGGATTTCGTAACTGTTTTAAAGGTACTTGTATTGCTTGTATAGCAGTTTCAACATAAGTGAGAATCAAATATGTACTTTGCCTAATGATTCAAAATTTAACCACCAGCCAAGCACTGAATGAAACATGATTAATTAAGTCTGACTAATCCACATAAGTGAGATTTTGTATCATGAACATATCCAAATAAGCAATCAATTTAAATTGCTAGTAAAATAATCACTCATTAGTCTAGAATAACATGCTGTAAAACATTATGCTATCACAAAAAATACTTTACAGAACAGCATGCATAACGATAAGTAATAACTGAAGTTCAACACAATGCTGCACTTTTTTGCTGAGATACTGGTTAAGAGGAGTGGTAGCAACCAGTCTGAGAATGGGTTTATGAATCGAGATAGAGTTAAATTCACCCATAAAGTTTCAGCAAGGAAAACATGTCCAGCTTGTTGTATGGGTATGGTATCAAAGAGATAGATATCTTGGGTGTTTTCTGCCTTTAGCGGGAGAATTGTTCTGTGCCCATTGTAGTAAAATTCTGAGCTATGTCACAGAGTTGTATGAAATGAAGGAACCAGATGAACTCTGAAGTTCAAAATACATTAATATTTCATATTTGTCTTGTCATTTGTACTGTTTCCTTTTGCCAGCCAGGAAAAATGTGACTAGCTTAACAGCTGATTTTAGGCATGTTCAACACAAACATCAGTTGACCCTATATACTGAACGTGATGAAAATGGCTTAAAAGTACTAGTTCTTGCTTCTGCTGTTGTGAGTTGACAGCAGTAATTTATTCCCAGGTCCTCCCATCAGGCTGATGGATGGTGAGAATAAGAAGGAAGGACGTGTAGAGATTTTTATCAATGGCCAGTGGGGCACAATTTGTGATGATGGATGGTCTGATAAGGATGCAGCTGTAGTCTGTCGACAGCTTGGCTACAAGTAAGAAAACTCATTAAGCTGTTTCTCGAGTTATCTGTTTGCTGTATCTAAAAATGTTAAGTTTCTGCAACCAAATAGCACCAACATATGTCTGATAACATATGTCTTTTAAATATTGTCTGTCATTCTTTTAGAAGGGTGTATTTATACTACTCATAGAAGAAGTAGTAAGGCTATGTCTTCAAAAGGAGTATTAATTAACTATCATAATTGGGAAAAGGAATTTTATTATTCAAAGGCATATCACAGTATGACCGGCAACTGAAAGGCAAGTAAATGCTAATAATTAAATATTTTTTTAGAGGTTAAATGTTCCAAATTACTAAGCTATTGACTAAATACTGTATTTTATTTGCCACTTATGGTGATACAGGCCTATAGGACATAAACATATTACACACATTTTTTATCTTTCTTTTTAATACACTTAGTTGCACTAAGGTAACTGGGAAGTTGATTTAGTGTCTGCTCTGTTCTCTTTGCCACTTGAACTGTTCTTAATTTACTTCTTTCATTTTGGTTTTCAGATTTCTAAACATTTTTTAAAAGTTAGAGTGAAATTTCTGATGTGGAAAAAATGGGGGAAACTTGTATTAACATCTAGAATAGCACAGATGATTACATATTCTGTGAACTATGTAGATTCTCTGGTTTTGTGTCTGATGTTGTGTGAGAGCTCTGTGTTTCACCATACTTAAGTGACCATTTTAATTCATAACACAATTTGTATATTGAGTCATCTTGAGTCAACACAGAAAAATTTAAGGAACCAAAATTCTAGTGCTTTTGTGATTTAATGTAACAGTATACATAGAAAAACCTTGGGGAATTTGAAATGCCTTTTTCATTATATTAGCAAAGAAAATACAAATATTCAGAACTTAGACTTGGTTTACCACAGTTTACTGAAATAGTCTGGAATTGGGCTACAATTTTAGGGGTAATGGCTGTATTGTTTCAAAAAGCTCTTGATCTGTTTTCATTGAAAGGTATAATTTTGCTTATTATTAATACTTATATTTTGTGAACCTTAATGATGACTTTGAAATCCTTATAGGTTCTAAAATAACTCTTAAAATTTTTAATGGAATCTATCAACAGGTCAGTGTCCACTGTCACAAGGTGTGGATATGAAATCTACAGATTCAGATGTAAGGACACCAGCTACTGAATTCCTAGTTTCATGGGGTTTTTTCCTTCATTTACTGATCTGGTTTGACTCAATGTAGCTTGGAGATTCGATAAAACTGTTATACAAAGGATTATGGCTTCAGCCTGCGTGACAGTAATTTGAATAAGCTTCTTTTAATATAGGAATAGACCTGACAGGACAAAACCACCCTCTCATTAAAAAAACCACCGTCTGTATAGTATATGCGTCACTTTTGAACTAAGTTGCTTAATCAGGCTTACATCATTCATAGGCAATTTTTTTCTTGATACCTAAGAGCAGTAAAGATACAATAACTATAGGGCAGACATATAAATAGCAGAACTAATATGAGCTGAAAAATATCCAGAACACTAGTGAAATACAACAGGAAACTAGCAAAATGTCTTCTCTGAGTGTATCTGTAAAGAAATCTGAGCTTAAGAAATACAAATCACGTTATCTGTTTGCTGTATCTAACAATGTTAACTTTGTGCAATTGGATATCATCAAATTATGTCTGAACACATAATATATGCCTTTTAAAAACTGTATGGTATTTGTTTAGTAAAGCATATTTATAAGTAGCAATAGAGTATGGCTTCAAAACTACAAAACTCAACTTGTATTATCTCCCACTGAATCATTCATTTAGTCTGCTTCATCCTCAGCCTCTCCGGCCTTTTATATATCTCCCTCAGATGATCAAATTTAACCGCTTATCCCCTCCTTCTGTTTTTAAATCTCTGCAAAGGCAGACAGTTGGCTGGATTCTCAATTTGTGTCATGTCAGAATGGGGGTTTAAGATTATGGGATACAACAGAGCACATGTTTCCTGAAGGATTAGGGACAGACACATTTTAGAAATCTAAAATTAGGTTCCAGAAATTGGGAGAGCTTGTCGGAAATGCTGGATCTTGGTGACCCTATGTCTAGACAGTTGCATTCCACAAACCTGACTGTGCCATTACATGCACTGATGAGCTGGAATAGCTTCTGGGCCTAGGAGTTCATGCACAGATCTTTTTGCTGAAGTTCAAATTATATTTAGTGGTTACTTAACTGTTCCAAAGAAAGGATGGGGGCTTCTGGGTTCATGCATCTGAGCTTGAGGGTTGATGAATGTTGTTTCTTTAGCAATAAACACATTATGACCTTCTCCTGAGAGGAATTCAAAAAGCACCTAATACTGACGTTGACATCGGTTTTCATTAAAACTGATCTCAGAACTAAAAAGACTCATTCAACTCCCTTTAAAATGCTATGTTTAATTCTCAAGTCTTTCCTACTGGGGAATTACATTCCTTGGGACACCACCGGCCCCCCCCCGCCCCCCCAGTTATTATTACAAATGGCAGAAAAGACTGCCTTAAAAAGGAAGACTTGTGTTAACCAAGGATAAACCCTGAGAAAATCGACTGAGTTTTTCCTGCATAGATTATTCATATTGTCAATGCTTATTTGTACATTTATTTTATTAAATCCTGCTTTGGAACATTCTCAGCCATCTACTAGGGTTCATTCTGAGACTGAAATAAGAAAATCCCTCACTTGGCAAAATCACTAGCAATACTAGTTTTAAAGATGTTTCGTTAAGCCAGTTTGTCAAATCCATGATTAATGTTAGAAAAACATAATATAGAGAACATTAGAAAACAGCCCTATTAATTGGCAAAAATCCATCATAAAAATAATTAATAGCACCCTAATTAAAGTATATATGTAGCAAGATAAACACTAAGAGATCACACACCTTTTCCGAAGTACTATCTACTATGTGATTGGTTTTAACATACGAAAAGTATTTTGATAGAATAAGTAAAAAGCAAAAGACTGTTTTAGAAGCTCTTGCATTTTAGTGAATTAAGTGGCCCAGTAGAATTGCACCCCTTTCATTTAGGACAGGCTTATAAGAATGCACGTGCACACTCCACCCCCTCAAATGAACACATACTCTGCCATTAGGGCTCCAAAAATTCTCTGCTACAGGGAAAATAAAAAGTCCTAGGGTAGTAGTTGGCCATCTAGAATAAGCCAGTTTTTTCCTGATTAACAGTATTACGAATAATGGTAATACTGCATCTGAAGAGCTCAGCATGTTATTGTGTCTGAGAAAAGCTAGGGGATAAGACCTGAAGCCGCCCTTCTCTCTAGGGACAGATCTGAGCAAGCAAAAAGGTTGTTTCTCTGATGGTCATCTGTGCATAAATAGCTGGCCTAGAAAGCAACAATTAAGGGACACATATACCTTGGTTAAGGGTGGACTAAGACCAGTTGTAAGAGCACATTCCAGCATGTAACAAACACATAAGACTTAACACTTTTACATTTAGGGATCTCCCCATTACATGAAATAATTTTCTCTATTAAGATTCACTCCTCACTCTAGAGCATCACAATTTTTACGTTTGTTTCCTGATATTTGTTCTATTTAAATAGTGGGGTTTTTTTTGTTAAGGGTGGGTATGTACACACCTTTCATAGCAATTACCAGCAAACTGAGAGATTACTCATGCACAGTAAGAGATAGATAGCTTTCACAGAAAGGTATGAAGAGTCTCTGCAGTCCAAGTCCCATGATTCAGTTCATGTCAATGCACGACTGCAATCCATACATACTAAGTTCCCTCTTTCATCTTTGTCTCCTTACATTTCTTTTCAGCTGAAATATTTACATATGTGACCTCATAGATGTCAGAGTATTCTTTGAGATTTATCTGGTAAGCCAATGGAGGCAATGCCCTTATTAAGTAGCTGGTAAGAGTCTGCAGAGACAATTCCACACTAAACTGCAATAAATACTTCTCTGGGAAAGGTTAACAATACTATGGTGATTCACAGCCAAGTTGTTTTCAATATCCTAAGGAACTTTACAGCACAGCCCTAAAGCAGAAACTTTGTTTTTTGACATAGAGATACCAAAAGCAGGTAAGATTTTGCAAGAGTGCCTGTACTATCTCACTATTTTGTAATAGCATACATGGACACATCAGCTGCCCACAGTTATCAGAGAGCTGGACGTTTTTTGTAGTTATCTGTAATCAGAGTATCATTCACCAAAGAAAAATATTTGGAGCAAGAACAGACACGTTGCTTGTGACTGACAAGTTAAATCATAATAAAGTCATTAGGCAAAGATTGTCCTATACTGGGTCCAAAGTCATTTAAGGCTTTGGATTATCTGGTAAATACCTACTAGCCATGGAAGTTAAAAATGTATAAGGACAGTTGACCTTGGGGTATCATCTCTGTCCAACGTTTTACATGCTTCTCTTTCCCGGTTTTTTACAGTTCATGTATTCTAACCAACACTCCCTACTTAGAAAACCTGCCTGCCCTTCAGTACGTGGTAGAAAAATCCAAACAGGCAAGGCTTTCTGTGTGCAAGTTTGAAAAAGGAAGAAGCTTGTATGGTTTACTTTCACATTTCAATTATATGAATATGGGCAACTGAGGGCTGGAGCCTTTGAGTTTGACCCAGCCACGCTTCCAGCATGACGAAGTTTTGAAAATGCTATGACAAATCAAAATTCTCCCCAACAGACAATCCCTAGATGATGAAGGAACATAAACTGTTTAGGCCATGCTCATCTTCCTCAGCATTGCAGGTATTGAGAGAGGTATAAAAAGAGGTGTAAAGCAAGAGAAATACTTTCTTGGCCAATACATTTTAATTGTTAAACTCTCTTTCTCTACTCCACCATTTCATTGTACATGCAGTTACTCTTTTGAATACATGGAAGTACTGTCCTTTACAATATGCAATTATAACATATCCTTTAAAATGGAAACCTATGATATAGTGCAGCATTTTAGCTATCTAGAATTCATTGTATTCTTATCACCATAAAATATCAGTAAACTGCTCTTAACTGATTATGTAAACTTGTAGTTCAGATGCATCTAGACGTGGGTTGTGGCTTCCTGCCCCACTTCTCTGTATAGCTGTGTGGGTGGTCTCCCGTTCGTAATTCTTTCTGACTCTTAAACCATGCACAACAAAACATCTATTTATATATTAAGAAGCATTACCCTAAGTAATTAAAAGTAAAAATCTATCACAAAGTTACCAAATGAGATGCTTACATGCACAACTCATGTTGTTTTTTATTGCGTTTGTTCATCCACTCCCTCATTTGGGAAAATAGTTCACCATTCAAAAGAGGTCCTTCACACAGCCAACACTGCGGTCATTGCTGAAGCTGCACAGCACTACATACAAGCTATAAGGATCAGGACTTCAAATCCTAATAAAATGTCCCAAGTCTGACATTTAAATACTTAGGTTTGATACTTATACAAGCATAGGATTATCATACTGACCTTCTTTGTAAAGTGCCTTGAGGCCTATGAACAACAATGCCACACAAGCATGAAGTATGGGGAAAAGGTGGGTGCTAAGACTGAACTGGGTTCAGTCTTTCTGCAATTGCATTAGTTTTAGAACTCAACTGGGGGGCGCGCTTTAAAAATGGCATGATAACAAAATATGTTAATAACTATTAGCAACTAATAGATCTGTAAGTCATAGCTCCTACTACACTGCAAGTATACTGTATTTTACTGGCCTGTCTTTCTGAAGGAAAACAGACCATAACAAATTATTTTTAGCATTCACAGATGCTGATTTTATATGAGGATTAAAGAGATTATGAAAAAGCAGCTTTCGCATATTTTGCTTTATAGATATTTGTAATGCCATTACAATGTAAAATACTTTGCATAGTGCCTTCTAACTAGATACATAAAAGCACTTTTTAAACATTAATGAACTGTAGCAATTTTGTTGCACTTTTTTTTTCTACTTATCAGAGTAACAGAGGCCATGAGAAGAAAATTTGTCATCAAGCAATTCAGCAACAGGACTTGGAATAAAACATCAGTGTCTTTCACTACTCACTCTGAAATATTTCAGTTGAGTAACATCTAGAAAAATGCCTCAAAATGTTTAATAAAAAAATACGCTCTGTTTCCAGAGGTCCAGCTAGAGCAAGGACAATGGCGTATTTTGGGGAGGGCAAAGGCCCGATCCATGTGGATAACGTGAAATGTACAGGAAACGAAAGATCCTTGGCAGACTGCATTAAGCAGGACATTGGGATGCACAACTGCCGTCACAGCGAGGACGCGGGGGTGATCTGTGACCACCTGAGCAAGAAGGCCCCTGGGAACAGCAATAAAGGTGAAGCCCCATTGTGAGTGGCAGACCAACAGGTTGGGATGGGGAACTGTCATGGTAGGAACAGATGGATGTAAACAATCCCACCTCACAGAGGAAACGGTTATATCAAAAGAACTATCGAAACAAAAGTGGTGGGAAATCCTCTCTGCTTAACACTGAGTGATCTTATTGCTGTGCCCGCTGCACAAAGGAGTCATAAAGACTATTCAAATGATACAGGGTAATTGTCTACCATAGCTTACAGCAGCCATGTTTCTTAAGTTGTATGAGGGACACGAAAATGCCTAAACCTAGATGGCTACTTTCAGCTTTTTAAGGATATAGGTTATCTTCAGCTGAGGACTGAGACCTATGTGGTATGCCAAGCTCTACTTCCACTTACATGAAGTAAGGAAGAACCCTATAAAAAAATCCTACACTTGAGAAGCAAAGCACAAATGTGTAAATTGCTCTGTGATCACAATCAAAAGATCTCAGCTAAAAAGAATTTCTGAGTCTGAGAGAATTCATTGTATTTTCCCCAAGCAAAATTTGGTTGTTAAAAACTACCATGAAACACAGAGTAACTTCAGCCTTTGCGGGTTCTTTTTAGTTAACTCTCATTGAAGACTGGCTACTTTTCATTTTGAGTTTAATGCTGTCTACGTCTCCCTTTCTGGTTTAGATTCTCTTGCTTCTGTTTGCGGACTGAGGTTACTACATCGTCGACAAAAACGAATAATTGGTGGGAAAAATTCTTTACGGTAAGTATTTGGTAAAGACAAGTAATTTTGAATATAAAGCTTCTAAGACATGCATTTGCCACGAGCGGTTTGCTTAATTTATGGTTTTATTGTAGGTTTGTTGTTTTTCTTTTGACTTGTCATGAGGTAGAAGCAGAAATATACTCAAAGCAAACTTCGTAGGAAACTAAAAAATATTCATTGATAAATACTTGCAGCAGTAGTTGAAAATCTGTTGCTGCTTATGGGTTTAGTCCTTGATTGGGTTAAATTTTTTACTTTCAAAATAGCCATTTTACTTTTTTCCAAAGGGTATCTTGGTATCAGAATGTGAGCTATATGAAGAGAGCTATGAATACAGTACAAGGTTTTAAATGGTACCTACGCTGAAAAAAAGACCTGGGTATGATTTACTGCCTAAGACCTGGTTTTCCTTCACAAAATAAGCCTTGATGATGACACAGCTATCAATCCAGGCTTTTTGTTAACACTTTGTTGTTAGCTTTTAATGGCATGTTTACATTTTGTTACCATAAACAGATTAACTGAACACTACTACTACTACTACTACCACTGCCTAAGTGGAGGAGCTTCAGAGAACAGTAACAAGAGGGAGCCCAGAATAACATTTAAGTGCAGTCAGACAGAGGAAAGTAGGATTACTTACCTTATTAAAGAGATAAATGAGAATAATAAATAATACATTGGACAGATAAAGAAGATTGAGAATTATTGTCTCAGAATATGTGTACAAAGGACACTGGATGAAATTAAACAGTGACAAATAATGGACTGCACAATTAAGTCAGAGCAATAAACTTGATCATATAATAAAAAAGCATGGGGACATTAGATGAAACAAAAAGGTGAGAGAAATCCAATAGTGCACTTAGAAATGCTTCAAAATCAAGAAAATATGAACAATATCAGAAAAGCACTCACTGTCACAAAAAGCGATTAAGACAAAGAACTTGACAAAGGTCAAAAAGGAACTGGATACTTAAATACATACCGGGAAATCCAAAGCTGTCCAAATTACCCCATTTTGGAAAGATATTAAATCACACCTTCCAAAACTAAAAAAGTCTAAATTGTTTTATAATTTATGGGAAGTCAATTCTTCCACCTTACTTCAAAACATTTGGCACTGGCAACTCTGAGATAGGATGCTGGACTAGATGATCCTGGGCAGCTCTTATATTCCAGCACACCTATTCAACTTGACAGCAGGCAGAAAACACCTAAGCCTACGTGTTGCTCATTCTTGGATGCTGCTGTTGCTTACAGGAGCATCTCTCTCCCTCTCCCTCCTCTCTGATTCCATATTTTGCCAATCTATTAAACCGGTGAAAAATAATCCACCCTATCTTCAGAGGCCTGCAAATATGTATCCCAGATCTACTATAGAAAACAGATGATCGCAGCCTGAAAAAAGGTGCTAATCTATTATTTGTGGTTTCTATAGTTGCTTTAGACCTCTTGGTTTGCCAGCTTCCCTTTTCAAACAGCTCAGAACTGACAAAGATATTAATGCAGACAGGAAAGGATGCTGGGTTAAGCTTTTCAAGAAATTCCCTTCTTTTCCCTCTCCAGTTGACAGGAAATTTCTGGTTTGTTGACTTGGACGGTATTTGGCAAGGAATGTATTTTTGGCACAATGAATGCAATTTGAGAAGGGAAAATTAAAATAACTGACAGGGGGAGGAAGCACTGAGCGTGCTGGATGCCCAAAAAATATGTAAAGTAATCCTGACCATTGTTAAATGGAATTCTGAATCCTGCAGGAATATAAAGGTATTCTCAACTGTTACTCAATAACAAACACGGTTTGCAAGCTATGTCAGTCAAAGAAACTAAACAGGATTTACATTCAAGGTGACTGACAAGCTACCTTACTTTTCCATTGTTGTACCCTGAATGCAATGTCTTACGTCCTCTGCAGGGGCGGCTGGCCATGGCAGGTTGCACTCCGACTGAAATCTTCTCATGGTGATGGAAGACTCTTGTGTGGTGCTACTCTCATCAGCAGCTGCTGGGTCCTCACTGCTGCACACTGCTTTAAAAGGTAGGTCTCTCTTCAATAGTGAAGTGTATTTTCAAACTATTTTGTTGTTCTGGGTATAGGCAAAACCATTCCAGTTCAAGCCCACTGAAAACTGTCCCAAAGAGTTGGCCTTTCGTTTAAAAAAATGCCTACCAACCAACCTCCTTTCCTGCCAAATAAAAACAAACTAAAAACCCTAATACATTGAAATTATTCTGGGTGTCATCATTCACGAGATTTATATTCACAACTTCAGCATTTCCTTGAAAAAAATACAGACAATGCTTCTGACATTTTAACACAGCTTTCTCTTCCGACAAAACTGCAGCTTATGGCTTTCAGGTTTGCTCAGACAACTGAGTAAACATCAAACACAGGGACTGTAATATATCAGATTATTTTTGGTAATGATAGATCCTGGCAGTGGTAGACATTTTTACTGTAACACTGCAGTGACTAGATGAACTAGTCCCCTCAAACCCATTTTAGGGTAAAGCAATATTATGTATTTGCTGAGTCTAATAGGATAGTCAATCTGTACACCTTAGCTCTAAGTTGACATTGGACAGACTGGGCTGAAATTCCTACTGATCTCTGAGTGATTTTAAGGGGCTAGGTTTCAAAGAGCTATCTATAGATCAAGAGCCTTCTTCACATATTTTCCACAGACAGACAAGAGAAAGGCCAGTATACCATTTCTTATATCCTGGAAATTTGAACACTGCTTAAGTAAAAAAAGTGGGCTCATCTGTACTATGGATAAAAATTAAACGCAATTTTATGCATGATGATTATAATTGTTCGCCAGTAGTATAGCAGTATTACTGGTTTCTGTAATGTCACAGACACATAATTTAAGATCAAAAATTGTTTGAAGCTATTTTTCCTTTAATAACCCACCCACCTTACTAGCAAGTTTTGTCCTGAGTGGTTCTGCTGGGTATAGGGAATTTGCAGGTCTATACATAAAAAAATATTAACTTTGGATAATTAGAAATATGAGGCATAGGAAAAAAAGGAAATTATATTCACCAGGATGTCATTTTAGGAAATACTGTATTACTTGAACATTGCACCTTTCTAATAATATCACTTTTATGTAAGTGCTTCTTTAGCATTCCCGAATGCCCGTGTATACTTCAACATGGTCCTGGTAAATTAATTAATAAGGAACTAGGGACCTAGAGGCACAGTGGAGCCAAATACCTAGTAAGACAGCAGAAACCAATGCAGAAACCAGAATTAAAATTCAGTTTCCTCAAATTTAGCATAAATGGTGAAATGAATTCAGGTATGCCTTCAATGTCAGTACACTACTTGACTGGCAGCAGGATGATATTAGCACGGTGGCTGATTACTAAACCATCCTCCAGTTGGCTGGGAAATAAACCTTCTAGGAGATGCTAAGGTGAACATTGCCAGGCTGCACTGGAGCTTAAAGGCATGCCCAGCCCAGCCATCCAACAGAGGGGTAACACCCTGAAAACAGCATTATTTTCCACTCATGAAGCACTCCCAGACTCCTTCTATGCCTCGGCTCTTCAAATGTGATGCATGTGATGGTTCTCTGCCATTTCATAGGTGGCAAAGACTGGACACCCCTGAGCTAGAGTACTTTGCTTTTTCATGTACTGATGCTCAATTACAATGTTTCCACGTTTGGCAAATACCAGCTACTACAGGGGAAGAAATATAATTGTCTACAGATGAAAAAATCAGTTTAAGAAAGCCTTATGTGTGTGAATGTGCACAAAAATATGGTAAATCTATGCAAAGACTGCTCATTAAGCTTCTCACAAGACGCCTTGTAGCTATTAAAGTTTCATACATTTGCATGAGAAGCAGCACTTCTCATTCTATTAAGTGTTCAAAATCAGTACTTTTAATTAAGATAAGCTTTCCTAGATCTCCTTTCTTCATTATTCTGCTATAAATGACCACCATCCATAACACAGAAAATCAGCAGGAACCTATTAAAGGGAACTGTTCCTTTTGTCAGAATCCAGGATGTAACATTAAATAGAAGCAGCAAGTTTTCTACTATACTATCTGATACATGCCTGACAGGAGAGCACTCGTTATCACTAGTCATAAACAACTTTCCTTCACCCTTAGGCTTACAAATCAAAATAAACAATTAAAAATCAAGTTCCTTTGATTATTAAACCAGGTTAGGAGGGAAGTGCGTTCATTTCTCATCTAAATTACAAACACCTAATACATTTATGACTCTGCAGTACTCTGACTTCCATGAGGTTTAAAAAAGAAAAAAGAAAAAGAAAAAACCACACAACCCCTTCCCCCCTTCAAATTGCATTTGAATAGAGTATACTGTAAATCCTATAACTGACATTGTGGATAAGACCTATAAAATAAAATGCAGAGACACCCATTACATTTAAAAAGAAAATAAAGAAGAAAGATTTATACCATGTAAAATCACCTTTCTCTACTTGAGAGCGAGATTTCCATTGCACCACTGACAATGCACATCTACAAAGTACTGTGATTGTGTTCCTTTATATATACAAAACCTTTATGTCAGTGTACACAAGGGTTAACTTAGATGGGCAAATATTTATTGACAGCAAAAAACCTTCCATAATCCAGAAACTATCTGCATAGCACTAATAGTGGTTTGCTGCACAGAGCCAAAAATGTATCTATAAATTATGAGAGAGTATTTTCAGTGACCTTTTGGAAATGTTTTTAGCAGATTATGTCAGGCAAATATATATTTAATGCTAATGACCTTGTATTTGTATTCCAATATGACACTGAGACATGCACCAAAAATTGTTAAAATATTACTTTCAAACATTCAAAGATCATATCTAGCAATGCATTCTAGGGTACAGAATCTTTTTTACGATAGGTTTTAAAGGAAACGAGACCAACAGTTAAAAACAATCGCTGTAGCAGAAATTATTAAACTATTTAATATTGCTTAACTGGCAAAGAAAACAGCGTAATTTTATCTAACTTACTGGTCTCAGTTGCTGTATCATTTAGATTCTTAAGTGGAACGTCATCATGCAGTTATGAAATTTGAGCAGAAAAATATATCTGAGATGTCAGTAACAAAATGAACTCTCCCAATTACTTTAGTGGGTTTTTTTCATGTAAGTTAAGAGTAATTCAAATGAAAATAATAAAGCCATTTTACTGCAATAGTAACTAAAGTACTTTCTGTATCAGCTTCCTTTTCTAATTTACTCTGAGGAAAATAAATCCTACAAAGTTGGCTAGTGCATCAGCCAAGATTGTAATCTCGGCCTGGGCAAGACATTGGAGAAGTACTTAGTTGGCTGTATAACTCATCCCAGTGTTACTGCACGCTTTACGTTCTAAGCATTCCATCTGTTCTGTAAATAGATTTTGTAAAAGTGAAAATGTTTGATACTGCACAGCCTGACCATTCAGCTACCTGCCTCTACACTCACCTTGTCCACTCTGGAGAGGGGCACAGGAGTTGCACTGTCAGTGTGTTGGGTGTTCTGTTTTACGAGTTTCACAGAGGACCAATGCACTGATTAGCTTACATAATAAAAGGAGCTACCACGGTCTGTCAGTGTGGTTTTCATAGTGTATCCAAACTGCTTTATATATCATAGTAGCATGCTTTCTGTCAAACAATCAATATTATGGGTACTTCCGTGAAAAAGATGGCCAAAGTGATAGATACACTTGCCCTTGATTTAGTAGTTTCTCTTGCTGCAACCAATTCAGAAATCTTTAAGCTGTAGTTCTAGGAAATACACTACCTATGAGGTTATATAGCTTCCATGTGAAGAGACAAATGACCACTTTATATATATAAATATGGAACTGCAGATGCAATTTTCTACAGAACACAAGATTAAACTAAGGAATCAGAGTAATGTCCCTACCAATATTTTTCATAACTAGAGGAGTAAAAAATACTTTCTCCCCTAATTTGTAGATTTATATAAAAATATGTTTCTAACTTTGAATGCTATGGTTTTGCCAATGCATTACTGGAAATTTTTGCACATGGGCCAGGAAAATTTGCTTTCAAGTCTATGTATATGTAACCAAGCTAAATTGAACTCTGAATTACAGTTTCTAAAAATTCCGAGAAGCAATAGCAAGCAAATAAATAAAACCTATGCAGTATAAACTGGTACTGCAATGTACCAAGCATTTTACTGTAAAGATGCACAACTTATTAATAAAAAAGTCACCTTCACAGAAATAATACTAGAAGAAAGCTGTGTTAAGTAACGCCTGTACTATACAGTATTTTAATGTACTGAAGATGTGTGTAGCCTTACACCTTGCTGTATCGAGGAAAGACAAATAGATGGCAGAAGAAAAAACAAAGAAACTCATCCAAGGTCACAGATCAGTTCACAGCACTGCTGTAAAAAAACACAATGTTTTCTAGCCAATGCCAGACTATACTTTTAATGGTTCCCACATCATAGCTCAGAGTAATAACAAAAATAGAAGTTTAGACTGACAATAGTATACTAAGTGTCTTGGCAAAGTATGGTAAGATTAGCCTTTTCTGATGTAAGATGTGTGGCAACAGTGATCCAGGAGGGGATTCATCAGTGTCAGAGCAGAAATTCTTGGCAGGCAGCAGACGGCAAGGATTTGACAGACAATCTATAGGGATGCAGAATTTAGGATTTCACTATGTCATACTTCAGATGGCCAAATACAGATGGAGATCCAAAAACTAGTTAAGACCTAACTAGATGCAGAGCCAGAAGCTAGTTAAGGCCTAACAGCCTTTCTTACTCTGAATAATCTCCTTAAAGGCAACAAAAGTAAAACCAATACATCAGGTGCTAACCCTACTTTAGTGGAATTTTGACATTTATTTTAGCAGGAAAAGAATCAACTGTGAAGTCTTAGTGAGCTTTTAAAACTGGCAAAAGCAAACAAGATGATCTAGAAATTAGAAAGTGAGATCTAGTGCAAGATAAAAAGAGAAACAAGTATTTGTTTTATAAAAAAAGCTTGCAAAGAAATACCTTTATTATAGAAACCTCAAGGGACTGGAGTCAGAACATCTGGAGAGCCAGGATTCACGTTTCTGCCTTTTCTCATGTTCTTTTCCTGTTCATGCTCTCATTTCTTAATAGAAAAATTCCTAATGAAAATTGATTCAGTGACAAGTTATAAAATACTAGCACTTTTGTGGTCAAAACAGAAAGATCAGTAATGTGACACATACAAATAGAAGCTTTTTTCTTAAATATCTTTGAGATAAACATACTGATCCACAAATTAAAAAAGCTCTTGAGCTACCTTTTCAGGGAGGAAGTAAGTAATGTATTTGGTAGAATACACAACTCAATTTTTCTCAGCTCTCCCTCTGAGACTAAAATCAGTATGAATCCTTTTTTAAACACCCCTGTAAACTTTAGAAAGTCTGCATCAGTTGCATCTCTTCATTTGCAGCTGCTATAGAATTTTGATTTCCAACCTCAAGGAAAATGCAGTATCTGGAGAGTGTTTGACACAGACTACTACAGAGGAGAGCCTGGAAAAAGTTTAATGGTAGACAAGTTACTTCATTTTTCCTATACAAAAGGTCATCTTCAGATGAACAGATGTTTGGTCATAGCCTGCAACTCTCTCTCCTTACAAGCCTAGAAGTGAAATTTTGCTCATAGAAGACCTGAAGATGTGCAGAATTTGACAAAGAAAGCTTTGCAGGCAACCAGGAATGCAACCCACAACTAGAAGATGTATTCAGTGGTACGGCTGTGTATTGTTCAGAAGAAACCTGTAATGTTCCTGCTTTGTCTGCTGCTCCTCAAGCAGGCTTTAGTAAGCTATGGAGATCAGCACATTGCTAGAGGGTATAAAAAGAACAAGTATAGGTTAGAAGGTGAGGAACACTGTAGGGTGTTTTCTGTACACGTATTACAAATTTCCTGTTGAAGGCTATGAGGGCAAAGGAGAAGTCAAAGGAAAAATATTTGGGTTAGCTTAGCCAGATTTTAAAATAAATAAATGTACCCAACAGTACTCCCTTGTTTGCATCTTCCTGAGAAGGGCTGTGTGCCCTGTAATCCAAAAATATCCAAAGGCATGTACAGAAAATTGTTATTTCAGCCACAGTAATCATCTCTAAGGCATTTACCATTTAGTCTATGATGTGAAAGAAACTGGAGTCATATTAGATGCAAAGCAAGTCTAAGATGTGCAGCCCTTCTGTCACTTTGACAATAGGTGCTTGTGATGCACGTATGCTTTGTTTTCCCTATTATAACTTCAGTTAACTTAAGAGGTTTTTATCAAGTTATCTAAGCCTCTAGAATTTCTCAACCAACCTACAAAGCAAGCTTGACCACTGTTTTCTTTTCAATAATTATTTGGAGCATCACAATGATGTCAGTACTCGCATTTTCATTACAATTACTGGCAGTTTGCGTTACCCTTACTAAATACATTTAGAATGCACACCTTGCTTGCACCTTTGAAATAAGTGCCAGTCGTGGCAGATGGTCATAAGAAACCTTGCCTGTCAAAATATACAAAAAGGAGCACAGCCCAACCTGAAACTTTAGGAAAAGGTTTTTGATATTCTTTAGGATACACTTGAATGTCAATTTAAACATTTGAAAAAGAATTTTTGCTCTTTAAAAAACACTTTTGGTATTATTATTTATATGAGCAATAAAGACCCTGATCAAATCTGTTTGTATGCTTAGGATCTGACTTTGCATGAGCCAGCCCTACTTGTTTTCACCTCAATCTTAGGTATGGCAACAACACTCGGAACTATGCTGTGCGAGTTGGAGACTATCACACACTGGTACCAGAAGAGTACGAGGAAGAAATTGGAGTCCAACAGATTGTGATGCATAAAGACTACAGGCCTGACAGCAGTGACTACGACATTGCACTGGTGAGGCTACAGGGGCCAGAGGAACAGTGTGCCAGATTCAGTACCCATGTCTTACCTGCTTGTTTGCCATTAAGGAGAGAGAGACCACAGAAAACTGCTCCCAACTGTTATATCACCGGATGGGGTGACACAGGTAAAAATGTTTTAATGATTTCCACCCACCAATCTCATTACCTGAGGCTGCTTATTTAAAAAAAAAAAAAAAAAAAAGAAAATCTCAGATACTTAAGAAAATGCTCAAAAGGGAACAAATTTACTCTTTTTATATAGGGAAATATTTTCTCACTTGATCCTTAAACAGGAATGACAACGCTTTGTTTATTGAATTTAGTTTGTTTGAAAAGTGACAATTAACCATGTCACTCTAAATCAGAGAATGAGACAGTAAAATGGCCTCATTAAGATTGACAAGCATGAATGAAAAGCTTATTTGTTGCTAGGCACACCCTGCGCAGCAGCTTATCACCCCCTGCCTCAGAGCATTACTAACAGCTCTAATATATTTAAGGTTTTTAAGGTAAGTACAATGAATATTTTAGAAAGGTTATTTAAATTACACTACTTCAATAGAAAAATGTATAGAAAATATAAATGTAATAGAATTTCAAATAACATTTTTAGTCTCCCTTGTTACCAAGGGGGTAACATTTTCAATCAGCAGTTAGATGTAAATAAGAGAACATTGTTCCAAAATTTGCAAGAGCCACCACACAGTCAGTCAAAGATTCTTCCTCTTCAAAGGTCTTTGTCCTTTAAATGTTTTACAATAACCATGTTTTACTTTCACGTGTTTATGATACTGAATACAGTGCAAGACAGCAACCACACTTGAGCCTTTGTTCCACTGACTCATTTAAACTGGCAAGGAGACAAGGCAGCAAGGCCAAATATCAGTTCTTCCTCTTTACATGCCTTAATCGGTGTGCACAGATGTCTGGGTCACTGTACTACAATAAAGGAGATAGACTTGTAGGGTGAGGTTTTTTGCTAAAAACAACTGCTATTTCATTGCCTAGCTCTGTCTAGCTTTTTACATAATTCACTGAAAGTTCTGCAATACTGTTAATTTAGGACATCTATTTAAGCAAACATTAACCGCTGCAATAATTGACTTTAATTATGGTAAGAAATTACATCATTGCACTACTTCAGTTGAAATTTCACACTTACTATATGAATCATAATTACAAGCATTAAGATTTTACTTAAAAAAAAAAAACAAAAAACAAAAAAACCCAAACCCCCCAACAAACAACACTGGCTTTAATTTCCCATGTTTCCAACTGAAAAAGAGGTGCAAGCTACAGAAAAAAGCCAAATGATTTAAATCTTGACATTTTATAAGCAGAGCACTGCTTATACAATGCGGGATTCACTACATATAAAGAAAACCAAAGGACAGGTTCTGGTCACCCCCACAAAATGAAGACTAGTCCCATTAGCAGTCTGGTACATAGAAGGCACATGTTCTTGTAGAAGACACAGAAAGTGTGTTTGGAACAAAACCAACCCCAGCCTTGGAAAGGTCCAGTGAACATGAGGGAGAATTAACACGAAGTTAATTCTCAAATTTTAAACTTTTTAAAAGCATCTATATTCCATATTTACAATATCCGCATAGTATTTCAGTATTATATTTAATGGACAGATTTTTCAGTATTTAGTGTTGTTTTCAGTAATTTTATTTAATGACAAAGAGTGTGAAGGACTGACAGCAAAAATTGGATTAAATCGTATCTATGTTTCCAAGACCAAGCATCATAATGAGACAATAATTTGGGTCCTCTTTTCAGGAAGGGCTTATTCAAGAACATTACAACAGGCTGCTATCCCCTTACTTCCCAAGAGGGTATGTGAAGAGCGTTACAAAAGAAGATTCACAGGAAGAATGCTCTGTGCTGGAAATGTCCAGGAGCAGAAACGTGTTGATAGCTGTCAAGGAGACAGTGGCGGACCACTGATGTGTGAACGTCCAGGGGAAAGCTGGGTTGTGTATGGTGTGACCTCCTGGGGCTACGGCTGTGGAGTGAAAGATTCACCAGGTGTCTACACAAAAGTATCATCTTTTGTACCCTGGATAAAAAGTGTGACCAAACTGTGAATGTCCATACTGAAAACCAAACTTTATTAACAAAGTTTGAGGCAGGACAACTTGAACAGCCTAGACAGTGCACAGCTGGGGCCCACAGTGGGTGGAAACAGGCACATTTTCCTGATTCGTGTTTTTGTTAAACCCAAGCTGTATACACACAGCCTTTCCAGTTAGGGATTACTATCCAAACAAAATCCCTCTGTGTTAAGGAAGTTTATATATTGCATGAACAAGTTACAATGTATCTAAGATAAGGAGAAAAGTGATAGCCAGCTTAGAGTAACACTGGAGCAGGACAGCTGGAGAGTTCACCCTGAGATTCACTGCCCACAGGGAGACTCTAGTAGCTCCAAGCTTCCCTAGAATTAGTTACAGACCTTAGTCTAGTTTATTTAATCAGTTCTTGACTGTTTTCCTATTATTCCTACGATCTTACTACACTCAGCCCTTAATTTTGACTTATGTTTCATTAGCTAATGAGACCATTAGCAGGTTGATTTTTGGGAAGTAATTCCCAGTATTAAACATTAGAAGGAAAATAATTGTCAATAATCAGATGTTCAGCTATTCTGGCAATTCTCTCAGCTTAGTGCGCAAAGTACATTCCCAAGTAAAACAGGCAGTACACTGGAAATTAGTTGCCCTGCAAACATCCTGCACAGCCGCAAGAGCTACATCAAAAACAAATGAACTCTTATTTTCTTTCCTCTAGATAAATATCATTTGTCTTCTTTCCAAAACTCATAATTTTTAGTACATACAGCATTTCAGAGAGAGTTTACTTTTCCTATTCGCCACTAGCTGTCAGTACTGTATCAGACAAACATCCCAATTCTCTCATTGCTGGTTTTGGAGTGGCTTTACTCAAGTAACACTAAGAGCTTCTGTCAATCTTACAAGAGAAAGTTCTAAGTACGGGCAATGCAAATACTGGAGATGTTGACTCAAAACCTGTCTGGAAAGATCTATAAAGTCTTAAGCTACTGTTTTTTACAAGACGATATTTAGACAATTCTCTCCTGCTTAGTTGCAACACTGGTTTAGACTGATCTGACAGTAAAGCTGAGAGCTAGTTAGTTTTCAGCGACTTCTGAAGAATTGCTGTATTTTAATTCCATTTAATTCCTTTTACAGATACTGTCTCCCACACTATGAAAACATTAATGGTTTATTATAAAAATGCACTGATAAAAAAAATTACTCTTGATGTACACGACAAATACAAACCAACTTACTATCCTTTTAGAAGGGGCCACCCCACTGCTTACCACTCATCACACAAGCAGTAATCACCATCTTACGGCGACACTAATGAGCATGGGGCTTGAAAATACCCGAGATTAACCACAGTCAAGAGGGAGACAGGAAAGTTCAGTGCTACCTCTACAACCCCTGCTGAAGGCAATTCTGACTATCTGCAAGTATGCTCTACCTATTACATTAACAAACATGCTTCTTAAAAAGACGGAACGAAAGCTCTGCGGGCCTTGGAACACTCCAGTATGACAAGTGTGGCAGATGTACGTCACCACATTGTGATTGTGCAAACTGTGACTACCAGTGACTGTTATCCTCTGTTTCCTATCCCCAAACACTCTGTCTACCACAGTGTTGTGTGGCCTTTCGTGAACAAAGTGGGATGCTTGCATTCATGTTGTAAGTGGGCAATCGTTCATTTTTGTATGGTTCTGTGTCTCTCTGGTGTTGTAACAAATATCCAATGCAATTCAACTTGCATACAAAAGCA
The DNA here is from genome assembly GCF_028500815.1 of Rissa tridactyla. Classification (NCBI taxonomy): domain Eukaryota; kingdom Metazoa; phylum Chordata; class Aves; order Charadriiformes; family Laridae; genus Rissa; species Rissa tridactyla. The sequence goes on along the minus strand of NC_071470.1, from coordinate 79,850,387 downwards.
GCAGCGATGTTGCAGAAGCCCATGAGATCGATGACTTGGACATTAATTTCTCTCTGACCTCAAACTTAAGTTTTCAAGGGTCACTAGTTTAAATATCTTGTTGGAACTGGTGCTAAACTAGTACATGAGGTGCTTTAATATATTTTAGTTTTCTCTAATTCCACACTATTTGAAATAGTGTGAAAAATTTTATTTAAAAACATGTAAAAAGTCATTGTACCGTGACCACCTACTGTTAGACCTACGTGAAACACTCGGCTAGTGAACTTTAAGACCATTTATGTTTTTACTTATTATACGTAGCCCTTTTAATTAAAGGGGAAGTAAATCTGTCAAAATATATCTCCTTGTACCTTGTATAGCTTTGCTACACAAGACCCATTATTTTGAGATTCATGGTGAAGTAGGCTATATAGTGCAATACATGTGTTGTGTACAGGGGAAATAATTTTCTTTTAGAAGTTGCACCACAGAAATACAATACTTGTGGGGAAAAAAATAATCAAGTCTGTATAGTAAATGTAGTAAACATTTTGGTTTAGTACAGTAGTTCTGCTCTTTTAATAGGATGCTTTATTAGACTTTAAAATGTTGCACTATCATTTCCATGCAGAAAGCATACCTTTTCAGTTTCTAACATAAAATTGTCTTTGTTATGCCATTCTAATTTTTGTGCAATGAGCCTGATGATGTAACTGTATACAGTAAAAACTGCCACACTGACTACAACTTTTATGTGTTAATCCTCTGTATAATGTACAAGCACATGCTGCAGGAACATCAGCTGGGGAAACTTCATGTGAGCTTTCTTAAGTGAAAAAGGGTGCTCTTGAAAATATTTTCTTCAAAACATGTAAGCTTTGGTCCGTTTTCTCAGCAACAGAAGTTTATTCTGTGTGATGGAATTCCTAGTGCTTTGTGTGCTTTCACTTAGTCCAGTCAGGTTGCCATAAATAAGTTTATCTTACAGTCTTAAAATTAAGCTTAAGAATTTTTTTGACCCTTGCTGCTCTCCCCTTTGTTCAACATTTTTCATACATACAAGGTTGTAGAAAAACCTGCTCTTCGGCCTACACTAAGGGGTTTTTGTATTAACTAGGTTGGTCGGTGTTAATGGTAGCATAAACTAAGAAAACACTCATCACTGCCAGATCAGATGACCATTTTAAACACTGATATGTAAGCTACCCAAGTTCCCCAACATTGTGAAAATTCATGATTAGATGTAGTCCCCTTGAACTTCACAGGTTTTTGTCCATTTTCCAGAGAATATACAGACAAATACGACAAACAGCAGAAATATTACTGCAACTGACACACAAAGCCTATTTAACAAGCATTTACCTCAACCCCGAACAACTTCCCAAAGGGGCACATATCTCTAAATCGTAGATAAACCAAGATCCCGTTTTATGATCGTTATATGCAGAATATGTATAACCTCAGCTGTTTCACTTCCGCACAAATTCACAGCACTACAATAATTTACAAGTCAGTCCTGAATCAACGTTCTCCACCATTTTCAGTGTTCCTGCAACTATTTCACACTTTCAAGTGATAGAATATTTATACTCAAGATTTTAATGCTGTTATGATTTCAGAGTGGCAATCACAGACCATAACATATGAGGCAGCTAAAACCATCAGGCTCAAGCAGCAGATCCCAGTAGAAGAAACCACCCAGAAAAAATAAAGTTGTTTGTGGCATCAGAGGAGAAAAATGGGGTGTGATTGTGCTCCAAGCTGATAGGTAACAGCAAATGCAGTTAACCGAAGTAGTAGAGACCAGACCTACCTCATACACGTTAGAGTTAGATACCAGCTCACATGCACTAGTTCCTATTCCATTTATTTAGCATGGAACACAGAAACTGACCATGTAACTTCCTGCAAGTGCAACACCAAAAAATTGATCTAAAACCTAAGAAAGCCACTCTGCATCAGGGTGCCTGCCGGAACAGCAACCGTACAGTGGTAGCACTTTCCCACCCACACCTTGTCCCTGGGATAGCGGCAGCTCTCTGCTGGCCACAGTCTGCCTAGCATTTTCTCATGTAAGATAAGCAAGTAACTGCCCTTACACGTGTTAACTTAATTTCTGAAAGCACTGAGGTTACTATAGAAGTCCACTTTTCTTGGAGAAAAGTAAATTCACAGTATGCACACATCACTCTCGCCTACCAGGCCTGGCAGCCACAAACTTGGAATCCTAAGCAGTAAAGATGTGATATGATAGGGTTGTAGGCAGAGCTGTTTAAAGCAAAGAGTAATCACACACCACCACTAAACAGGTGTAGTACCACTTATTATAGCTCCACACAGAATATACATTCACCCATGCTTCGGCAACGGCAGGAAACATACATGCCTTAAAAAAAAAAAGCCAACCAAGTTTCCCGTGACAGTTCCCTAATCTCCCTACCAACCTAGTCCAAAGTGTGACTAACATGACCATCGGAAGTCATTTCCTCAGATCTAATCCATGTTGTAACTGAAGTCCACAGTTCCGCCCCCATCCACTTCAAATAGGAATCTCCCCCTGCTTCAGCTGCCAACTACTTAGCAGTAATTGCACTGCCTACTGATCTCAGTTCTAGCTTCACAGATTTTGCTTCCCAGTCCTTTCAAAGACCTCCTTTCCCCATAACTTCTCAGTTTGCAATGATCTGCAAAAAAATTCCTTATTAACTGGAAAATATTCCACAAAAGATTGTGCCAGCACAGGTGGTATTAGCTACGATAGCAAATTTAAGTAAAACATGTATCTTGTCCGATTCTGCAATGATTCACCATCTGCTGAGGCTCCATATATTCCTTTCTTGAATATGGATTAAATAAAAGATCCTTCAGCAACTGAAATGGAAGCAGCAGCTACATTCCAAGTCACTGTTTCTCCCCTGTAGCAGTAACCTCTCATTAAAACCCTGTGACTTCTGGAACAGCACCCAGACAAGGCATCAACCACAGTCACTGCTCTGCCCTGAAACCAGAGTCACAAATATAAGGCCCAAAGCTGTATCCCCACTAAAGGCAGATCTGGCATGTATCAGTACTTTCAAATAACACATACAGGTCTAGTCTTGGTTATTAGTAAGTCTTGTAAGGAAGAAGCAACACTTCAGTGAAAATTGATGTATCTTTATTAACTTGTTCATACATTTGAATGCTTTACATTGTCACATATAATAAAAATATAATTGTAAATTTCACATTCATTTTCTAGACTTCACAGACTTACCTTCAGCTTATGCAGTTCACGTACACTCCTTGCAACCACCTTTCTAACACACTTTAAGAGAAGAGCCACCACTGAAGGTGCACGTCATCAGATTTAGTAATACTGCAGTATAGTCAGCCACGTGGCAGAGTGCAGCACAGCCACTAAACTACCAAGAGCATTATTAGAATTGCTTAAGACTTGGTGACAGCCCAAAGACAGGAGCAGCAGAGGATCCGGGAAAGCAGCACAAAATGAGCTAGTCTACATACTTGTATAGAAGTAGTCAAGGCTAATTTTAGGCACAGCAAGCTATGTTCCAGACCCGCTTTGTAAAGACGATAGATGGACTGCATAACACCTCATCCAGGCTCCAAGTCTGAACGTTGTTTAAAAAAGCTCGTTTTGTTAAGACTAAAGCAAGATTTAAGACCTAGCCTAGAACTAACTTTTGCCAGCCCTGCCTGATAACCAGAAATACTACGGCATGCAAAAGGCATCAATTCCAGAAGATTAGACAGATCCATCCTACCCTAAGTAAAAATTAAAGTTTGGTCACAGCTACACACAGAATTCACATGTAGATATTTAGCCCCATCTTCTTCTGTCATCACAACTCAAGAGTGTTTTTCCCCTGTAAAAACAAGTTTGAGGCAGTTTAATATTGCTACCAGAAAACACATACAAGACAGCAAACACCACTGAACAGTATGATGCCCTCCTAGGAGTTGCGAAATGCACTGAAACAAAACTATTAGTATCAACTTGACACCTCCCTCTGCTCCTGCAGTTTCAGATTACTTAGTACTCACTTCATGAAATCAAAAACGCGTTTATGAAGAAAGATATTCCCCTCGCACAGGCATCCCTGAGAAATACGTGGATTCGGATGCCTTCAGCTTGGCAGGCAAAGTTCTGGCAACACACGTTTTATCATAATCCAGTATTCCTAGTAGATGTAATACAACTACACCCAAACCCAGTTCTTCTTAGTCAGACTAACTTACGCACTTCGTTATTTTTTTCTGTCAATAAAACACACACGCGAACGATGCATGCCTTAAAACCAAAACACCAAGCCTATACCTCGATTTCCACAAACAAATATCAGTAGTTTAGTCGCTAAACATAAGTTATCAAATCAGTATTATTCCCGCCCAAACCCTGACTTCTCTCACAGCTTATTACGTAACACGTACCCAGTCACGTTTGTGGAGCAGAGGATCTTGAACGGCAATAGATGCGTCTCAGGACTTTCAGCTTCTGCGCTCCCAAGGAGAAAAAGAAAAAAAAAAGAAATACGTTTAAAAACTAGCCTCTAACCACTTATTAAAACAAAAAAAAAAGGTAGAAAACCAAATAAAAACACAAATGGGGTGAGGCGGCCAATCCCGCGGCGCTGCACACCTCGGCCGACTCGTCCTGTTACTTGCCACAGTCAACGACTAATGCCCACAAAAGGGTAAAAGTTTTGCCAATTAGCAAGGAACTGCTCTTCCATGCCTAGGAAGGGAGACAGCCACGGGCGGCAGCCCCCATGGAGTCATGGATCACCCGTCCTCACCGCCCGCCACGTGGCGGCCGCCATTTTCCCTCCCTCCCTCCCTGCCCCCGGCCCGGGCCCCGACGCCGCCGCCGCCGCCGCCTAACGCCTTCGGCCCACCCTTCACCTCACCTCGGCGCCCACCCTCCGCTCCTCCGCCGCGGCTGCTCCGCTCCGCTGGGGCTCGACCAACCGCGCCTGTGGACAGGATAGCGCCGCGGTGCCTCACGCCTCCCCGGCCCTCGGCCCGCCGCCTCAGCGCCAACGGCCTCCCCGCGCGCCCGCCAACGGCCGCCGCCTCAGCGCCAACGGCCGCCCCGCGCGCCCGCCAACGGCCGCCGCCTCAGCGCCAACGGCCGCCCCGCGCGCCCGCCAACGGCCGCCGCCTCAGCGCCAACGGCCGCCCCGCGCGCCCGCCAACGGCCGCCGCCTCAGCGCCAACGGCCGCCCCGCGCGCCCGCCAACGGCCGCCGCCTCAGCGCCAACGGCCGCCCCGCGCGCCCGCCAACGGCCGCCGCCTCAGCGCCAACGGCCGCCCCGCGCGCCCGCCAACGGCCGCCGCCTCAGCGCCAACGGCCGCCCCGCGCGCCCGCCAACGGCCGCCGCCTCAGCGCCAACAGCCGCCCCGCGCGCCCGCCAACGGCCGCCCCGCGCGCCCGCCAACGGCCGCCGCCTCAGCGCCAACAGCCGCCCCGCGCGCCCGCCAACGGCCGCCCCGCGCGCCCGCTAACGGCCGCCGCCTCACAGCCAACGGCCGCCCCGCGCGCCCGCCAACCGCCACCAACAGCTCTGAGAGATCTCGCCGCGCGGCCCCCGCCGCGCGCACCGCCAAGAACTGGGCGCTGCCGGGGCGGGGGCTCCACCCACGGGGTGGGAGGGGCAGCCCCCCCCCGAGCGAGGAGTGGGCGGGGCGGTGGGCGGGGCAGCGGTCGCGGGTCCACGGGTTCGGGACCGGGCGTTCCGGCTGGTGCGGCCACCGACCACCCTCTCGGTAAAGACGCGGTTCCTCACGTCAAGCCTAAAGCTCCCCCAATTACCACGCCTTTTACACCACAGCATCCAAATGTAAGCATTTTTACAGTCCCTTCAGTGCAGGGAAGGGCAGTTTTTTAAAGGCCGGGCACAGGCGGCTCCTCACCTCAAAGGTGAGCTCGTATTCTGTGCACGGGCGCGCTGGAAGGATGAGGCAGGCGATTTTGGCCTTTGCAGGCCAGATGCCAGGCAACTGACACACCAGGGGACTGAAACGCTGGCTCAGTCAGCTACAGAGGACTTTGTATTTGAATTGTCAGGGAGGTTCTTGAAGAGGCTGGAAGCCATGACGGGTGCAGCGCAGGAAGCTGCCTTCCGGCTCGTATTTTAGTATCCATATTCATTACCTTTTTTTCCTCTGAAAAAGATAGGAAATTATTTAAGGCATAGCTGTTGGGTGTTTTTCGTCGTTTTCAGACAATGGTGACGCTGCTTCAAATTTATGACTATCGGGCAGCACTGTGAAATCAAGAAACTGCTGCAAGGATTGTAGAAAAGTGCGGAGACGAACTGCAGCCCTGCCGCCGGTCCCACCCGCGCCATCGGCTAAGTCTCAGCTGTTCCGACCTTGCACCGTTCGTGTTCAGGAATTTTATTTCCACTCTTGTCACCTGCATAGAAGAGCTGGCCTTTAGCTCACAATATCGTCCTTCCAGAGTTCTGTAACTAAAATGTATGTACTGTGTCTGTATACAAAGTTATGCAAAAAAGTATTTTCTGTTTTGTTTTTGTTTGGGCTTTTTTTTTGTACGCAAGTAAATCTCTTCAGAATTTAGCTGAAGAAAGGAGCTTTACTGGGAGACGTAATAGGACAGACAGTCTTGAGATAACTGAGGAGACAACGGTAAGATTTCTTTTCAGCCAAAAAAGGCCCATTTTTCTGATCTGCATAACACAGGTGATAGGATTTAAAGTAGTAATCCCGAACCAAGGCCTATGTCACTGTTGAAGTAGGCTATTTCTGTGTCATACCTTTTGCAACAGCTCCGATAGTGGGCTCTCCTAGGCAGACAGACATTTCAGCAATTAAAAGTACAGGAGCCTTATTTCCCATCTGAATTTCTCAAGAGAAAGAGAGGTTCAGAGCAGAAAAGGGGAAACAAAGAAAGAAAATACTGTATTAAAAAAGAAAGAAAGAAGCAACCTGACAGAAAACAGAGTGGTGAGAGTCAAGCTCACTATATGCTTTTCAAATGTACCCCCCTTGATTTGTCTAAATTCCTGCTCCATTCACGTTTCCCTAGCCCCTGGTTTCAGCTGTTAATTACTTTCCTGGTCCTGTGATTTGTCCTTTGATAACTGACTGTTGTGTTTTCTTCATCCATGTGGTCCACAGAGACAAAAAGGTGCCTTGTGCCTTTGAGCTCTAAGAATTTTGGGATTGGAAGAACTGAAAAGAAACATTAAATGAAAGCAGATAAATTGGAGAGAGAGGTCAGGCAAGGATCTTTTCCCTTTGCTTAGTACCTTTCTGTTATTACTTCGCTGTTCCACTTTTGTTATTCCTAAGAGATTATAGAGAGGGGTATCACAAAAGAAGCTTAGACTTCTAAATACAGGTTGCATCATTTCTCAGTAATGAACAACGTATTTTGTTAACACAGGTTTCCTGTCTTCTACATCTCTATAGAGATGATTCTATCTCAGCTTTTGCCCAGCCAGATAGTATACTTTTCTATTCTGTGCTGAATTTGTTGGTAACAGTGAATTCTCCTTTGGACACTCATATCATCTTTAGAGGTTTCTCCTACAAAAGGTTTTCTCATGTCTGTGTGGGCTGATGCATTGGCACAACTATTGAATCCCCAAGGCAAGTAATTTGAATAAAGTCTGCTTGTTATCTTAAAAATAGCAAGCTCTGGAAGGGTTTCTACAACACATTAGCAATTTCTGGCACAAGAAATAAAAAGTAAGCGGGAAGGAAAAGCAGTAAAACGAGCAGCTGCATAAAGCAGCGATATTCACTCACAGAGAGAGTACGCAATATTTTTCATTTCTGAAAACATTTCCTGCTGCTCCCCTGCTCCTGGACTGTGTTGTAGCTCAGTGTCAAGCTGCAATAGCTGCTAACAAACCTGGAAAAGGACAACTTTTGTGAACACAAAAATCACTTCCACACAGCACTACATTTTCTTATCAGAGTTTATTGTTGCACTTCAGATACCATGCCACTATCAGAATAATATCTATTTTTTATTTTAAAAAACTTTGAGAAAAATGTTTCCAGCAATTTTCATTCAATGTGAATGACAAGAGTATTACATCTATAAACACTGAAATATCTATTTAATTTCTTCCTGAGGAAGTTTCACATTTTTAAGCAATGAAAAAGGATATTCTGTACAAGATAGTCTGCAAATCATTGAAACTTAATTCTTTCTGCACAAATGGAACTGGGAAAATATCACAGTATTTTCAGAATGTTTGCTCAAATAACTAATTGATTTCATATTAGGCTCCGTCTTTACACCCCCCCTAACGGTCACTTTACGCTCATAATCACACATTGATTTTTAATGGCATGGATGTCAGCAGAAAGCAAATTTCAGAATCGTATTTATGAAAATAAAGGTAAAGCTCACATAAACAAGCATTTGTTAAAGAAATTGCTTGTGCAGTTATTTACTAGGGGAACAGAAACCGTGGCTGTGGCACCAACCACTATAAAATATCTGACTTTGACTAGCAAATATAAATTCGTTGTAATGAATCAGTATATTTTAGAGTGTTAACACTGACAGCCTATTTCTGGAAACTAACACTGTAGGTAAGCTGTGAATAGAAGAGGTCAAACTTTGTCAGGTAATTCCTGTTGCACGACTTGCTTACTCAGCTGTACTCATGTGCATCCTATGATTTGGGGAATAACACATCTACCTGCTGTCTGCACGCTTTGCTCAGGCTCCTCATTCTTCACCAAGCTGACTGCACACTAAAAGTCATTCTGTTTTATAAAGTCTCCCGTTAAACGTAAGAACGTGTTTAAATAGAATAGTTCTGCAGAAAAAAAAAAAATTAAAAATGGCTTCAATACCATCGTTGTATAAACAAGTAATAAGCAAACATGAGAAATCCCGAACTGCAGGAAGCACCAGCAGTTCGCCGTTAACTTCTCCACTGCTTTGGTGCCTGGCGTACAAGCAGCTAAGCCCGCAGCACCTTTTCTAAAGACGCTAGTGCTTAACAGCTGCATCTCAACAGCCGCTCGGACTTAGGCAGATTCTAGATCACGCCCTTTCAGGTGCACAGTTCCAGGAGACGCTACCTTGTTCACAGCATCGACTCAGGCAGTTTCCCCAGGAATCCAGATTTCCCTAGGAACTCATTCGTTTTGTTCCCAGTTCACTCCCTTAGGAAGGGCACTGGGACCATATGAGTTCCTCATCAGAACCCGAGAGTCACTGTGCCCTTCCTGAAGGCTGGGCTTAGAGTTTAGCTGCCAAATCAAGCCTAGTCCACCCAAGGCCAAGGCCGTGCATGTGGGGGGGCTTATCCTCCCAGTGCCACATGGCGACTGCAGTTGGGCTGTTTTACCAGACCACCAGTTGTAGGGGGCTCCTTACCATGCCTCAGAGAGGACTTCACAGTACTCCACAGATCTGAGACATGTCACCTTGGCTGCTGTAAAATTTCTGGAGGGACGACGCAACTGATGTGCATGTCCCCGTCGCCACTCTCTCCTTTGCCCACTCACTGTCGTTCTGTGGGGCCTTGATTTCCCAGAGAAAGAAGGCAGAAAGGGAGCTCTTGAAAAGAATGAACTATGGATCTGGCTGAAGGCCATTCCTCCTCCAGGTAGGAGGCACTCAATTTGTGTGCAGAGGGTCCTCTCACCATGAAAGCTTCAGGCACTCGATAGCGCACAAGGTTTTTCCTGTTTTCTTCTATTTTATAATTGCTGCACTGAAGAACATGGAGTAACTGAGGCAGCAGTGCACAAAACAGGAGCTTCGTGTGATCCCTGGGGATTTTTTGAAAAATGTTTGAGTGATATTACATCAGGTTATATCAAGGGTAAAACCAATCACGCCAGGATGAAAACCCCGGGTATTTTCTCCAGTTATTCAATTCAGTTGTAACAAATCCATATAGATGCTTGCAGGATGCATGAGCTGTCCATAGCATGCAGAGTATTTGCTTTTACGGATGTTCAGAATCCAGAGTGTTTCTTTTATCAAATAAGAAGTATTTTAAGACAAGTCAGCTTTTGGGACAAATCTGTATGACAGTGAATATTTAAAGTGAAATGAAAATTCTCATTCTGTCTAATAAATAATAAAGATGTTCATCTTAAAAAATGTCTACTCTAGTAGGTCCTCATCATTAATCATGCATACTCCCTTAGCAAAAATGTGCTGCGTAAAGAATATTTTTATATACAGCAAATTTGTCTAGATTTTTTCTTTACAGGCCTATCAAAACCACGTATTACATAGACAAAATCAATAAATAATAAAGAATACCAGTTAGAGGTACAGTAAGGATCTCAACATCTGTTTTTTCTACTTAGGGAATAACAGAACTGGTTTCCATTCCATTACCTTGGAATTTAAATTATATGATTACATAAATGTCGTAAAACAGCACTGAGACATATAAAGTTTTTCCACCATTTGATGCATATTTTTAACTATTCATCCTAAAACAAATTATGATAACATTATAGAGCTACTGTAAAAAGCATTGCATTTAGTCCTGTAGTTCTCTCTTGTTTTCACTGCCTCTTCATGCCTTTAGAAACACTCAGAGCCAAAGTTCAGTGGAGAAGCATTAAAGCCATACCCAGCTGAAGCCTTCGTTGATCTTTCTTGACTTTTAAGTACTATTAATTAAACTTTATCTCACATCTAAACTGATGCATTGTGAGATGTATCATTGAAATGTATCACATAAGCGTAAGGCTGGATATTTGCGATTTCCATGATTAGAGAGTAATTTTCTACCACGTTTACACATTGTGTTTATTTTTTTCCCAATATTTAATACCAACAATGTTTTAGAAGTCTGGAACTAAAACCAGTATTTTAACCTGGAAATCTGCTAGATTTTTGCAGTTGATGTAAACTGAAGGTTACTGAAAGTTGCTACAATTTTGATCAGGTTGAGGGATCTCGGAATACACAAAGCATAGACCGAAGGCAAATAAATTAAGGAAAAAATTGTGGTGCAAATTAAGGCAATCCGTTTCTGCTTTTTATGAGTTTTTAATTAATTTCAGTGGAATCACTCCCGATTCACAGCAACGTAAGCCCAGAGTGCAGTATCCAGATCTGGCTGCCCATAGAAGCCAGGGGTGAAAGCCTGCTCATCGCACTGCTTCAGTTTGGTTCACAACTGCTGAAGTGTAACACTGCTCAGCAGAATTATACTGCAACTTTTGTGCTTTACGTGTCCAATTAAATTTCTGTTCACACAACGGCTATTTTGCCATTTCAGTCAGTACAAAATCAGACATAGTAATTATGGACAAAGGCCCTTACCACACTGTGTTTCTTGTTACGGGCTATAATAATATGTAATGGGGTTTTTGTGTGTGTGTGTGTTTTTTCTACACTGCTTTTGCCTGTGGCTTCCAGATTTTGCTCCACGTGTTTTGTTGCTGTGCACAGCTAAATCATGTATGATAACCGTACTTCTCACCTTTGTTAGTATATATTTTGGGTATTAGCAAGCTGATTCCAAAGGCAGAAGTACACTTGGAATTTTGTGCTACATTAAGTTTTCTGATTTTATGCAAGACAATAATCAAATAGTAAGAAAAACTGTCACTGGTCTAACAATGGGCTACAAAACCTATACGAGACACAAACTGATATATAAAAATGTAAATATTTACTGTGAAATTGGACAGGTCATGTATCTCTGAAGCTTACACCAGTTGCAAATAATTTCCACATATGTGCACAGTAGCCCACAAGTCCACAGGCCCAGAAACGTTTATGAGAAAGATTTGGCCCACCGGAGCTCTAAGAAACTCATGTATTTTCACAATCCACATGCCAGCATATGGAAATAATCTCTATCTTTTTTTGAAGAGGTATATCTTACAAGACCTTCTGGTAGATACCGGAGACTTTAGGTATGATGACCGAAGTGTGGAAGAGAGATTTCAAAAAGCCTTTTTCCAGTGCTATCTTACTTTCTGTAGCTCCTGTCTCAGCCACGATGGCAGGGGTTGTCCCAGTTTGTGTAGCAGTTTTGACAGTTCCACATTGTGATCTCTGTAGTAGCTTGACAGAAAAGCCCTGCACTGATGGATACAAAAGGAGATATTTTTATTTAATAAAATGCTGTACTGCAGTTGCTGTGAATTGTAGGTTGCAAAGTTTGTTTTACCCGTGTCAAAACTTTACTTTCTCTTACGCAATTTATATAGTTTTATGCTACCTACTGCATGCAAGGTTAAGCTCTTCAGTTAGGAGCTGAACTGTAAAAGGCAATTTCAAGAGAAACAAAGGTTGTCTAAAATGAACACTAAAGTCAATGATCTACTCTCAGGTAGTCACGTAAACTAAGAATCGCGCTGAAATGTATGCGGTTACTTTAAATTTACTGCAGTGACATTGAAACCAAAGCTTCTAAAATATCTTTGCATGTAGGCACGTATCCATTAGTAACCCCATTTTCAGAAGTATTTAGAGTTGAAAAATACAACAATAAACAAACACAGTTCTGTCTTATCTCTAGCCAAAAGCCTTCTCACCCAATGATTTTATATCAGGATGATTCTATTGATATAAAGTTACTTATAATTTAAGTACTCTGAGAAAAAAAATCCTGGCTTACTTGCCACATTAGTACTTACTGCTGTTCAAACTGTAATTTTGATTTGCATCTTAGTCAGGCTAAATGAAATGGGAATACGGGACAGAATAAACACAAGTTAGGGCTAGAATGGGAGACTAAACTGCCCTTGCGTACAGGCTGCAGCATTTGATCTGAAGGAAATTTCTTCATTTGAGCATTTGTCTGGGGAAAGTATTTGTAACGTTCATAGAAACAGAACCTCTCTTAAAACTGGATTATATGAGAGTTTGCATTACTTGTCATAACCTAAGTACTCTCAAAGACAAGGGACCAGACACAAACACACGCGTTTGATCATGACTGAGAAAAAAAACATGCACTGTGGGCCCTCTGCTGCTTATGTCACTTAGGCAATGGGGAGAGGTTTCCCACTGAATTTTACCAGGGAATTTCAGGGGTGCCAAGTTTATTTTTCTAAGAGGTGCCAAGTTTTAAAAGTTGTTTTTTCAAATGACTTAAACTCTTCACATTTGAAATAAAGAATTGAAAAAGTCCGTGCATCCCACAGCTATCTTAAATGTTTAATTTGTAGGGAAAGGTAGTAAAATAATTACCGTCTACTTCATTTTGTATTCTCTCCCTTCTCATGATTTTGCCTGTGTGGTGTCCCATCTGTGGCAACTGAATCCCTGTATAATGCCAATGAGGATAATGGCTTACCTCAGAATCCATAGGAGGGTATTTTCTACCTTTGCTCTTGCCAAGACACTTTGTTTTTCCTTCTTCCAGGAGCTGACACCAGAAACCTTTATGTGAATCGAACCTGAAACAAATATTTTGCAGAGTAAAGGCTGTGAGATTACTGCAAGGAGGATCCATCTCCCAAGTTAGACTCAAAAGAGTAAACCTAAGGTTATCAGTCATATTTTAACTTCATTTGTTCACAACTTTAATTTGTTACTATTTTAACAAACATATTTTAACCAAATCTAACTGTCAGAATCCACAGGATTTGTATTTATGATGTACAGAGGGGACGTTACATTCCTGGCTGATACCAGTGAATCTGTCTTGCAGCTAATGTCAAAAATAAAGAGAAACTAATTCTTTTTCCTTTCTGTTTATGCAGGCCAGCATTCCATGTTGCGCTTACGGAAATAAAACTCCTTTCAATTCATCCCAAATTCATATGCAGTTCTCATAAAGCAATGCTTATTTTGCCTGTTTGTCAGACGTCTGCTTCTGTAACAGCCAAGCTCCACATTGAGTGGCTCAGGGGATGATTCACAGAAAATCTAACCCTGAAATGTGTTCTTTGCAGACATTGAAGAATACATCCCACTGACAGCTCAAAGGAGAAGTTCGAGAGGCTTTATCTTGCAGTAAGCTTACTTGCAGACTAACTGGTATTTTAGGCATGCAGGAACATGTGAAAATGATGATTAAATTAACTCACGTCAGGGCTTCAGAGTAATTATAATGAGGAGAGACTCCCAGAAATTTCTGTACTTCATCCATTACGGTAGATGGATCTGTTCTTAGCTGCTGTCCATCAATAATTAGCAACTACAACAAATAAAATAAATGGAAGTTTAATTTAAAAGCCATTATTTCGAGCTTCAAACTGAAAATTCCACCTCTGTCAAACTCATTCATTACATGGAGAGTACTGCCCCAGAGAATGATAACTGATTCAGTTTTAATTGTCATCATCATTAATGACCTGGGAGCAGGGTAAATGGCATGTTAGTTAAATCTGAAAAGATATTAAATTGGAAGCTGCTCTGACAACAGAGAAATAGCAGCGAAGGATCTAGAAAGATAAGAAATGTCGTCAGGAAACCAAGTGAGGTTTCTCTAGCCAAGAAAAAAAGGTATTAATGTCTAGAGAAATAACCTATAATTCCCATAGACACAAACAAGTGCACGCGTATGTTACAGCAATGTTTAAAAGCTTGTCACTGGAAACGACCAGAAAGACAGACACCAGAAGGTAGGTGTTAGGTGAAATGCCTTACTTCTAAACCCATACAACAATACATCACCGTGTGGAAAAAAAACTTCTCTGAGAATTTGAATAAAGGCAGATGTTACGAGGACCTTAAGGCAGGGATGCAGATAGACACAGAATGTGCAACACGTCTCTAAGCAAGCCAGGAGCTGGTAGGTAATCTCTTTTTCTTCTTTTCAACTGCTTGACCATATACACACTCACAGTAGGCTACTTAGCCAGGGCCACTCTTTTACCTGGAGGTGAATCTTCGTGGAAACAGACCTGAGAATTTTATTAGATGTGGTATCGTGCCCAAATGACCCACCGATGGTGCGGCAAGTTTGGGTCTTTGTGACTGTTGGAAGAGAAGCAAGGTCCCAAATTGCTTCCAGGACTGGATGAAACTTAAGGTTTGCGAGACTATGAGGTTTCAGAGCATAATCAAAAGTGAGAAAGCGTCTTTTCTTTTGAAAGATCGGTCTTTGGAATTACCCACATATAGCATGTAGATTTAGAGATGGGGATTAGTGGAAGTATCAGGCTGTTCAGAAAGCAGTAGCTCATTTCAGAAGTCTTTGCAATCAGATGCATGATGACTGCTTGAGTCCAAAAATGAACCCTCTGCTTTCCTAAGACATTAGCTTTGAAAATAGGTCTTACGTGCTTCATAGCACCAAGGTCAAAAAACATCCCAAATGGGGGATATTTCCATCTGAATGAAAAGGATTGAGGGCTTTTTCCTTCACTATTAAAAATACATGTAGAGAGAAGTATCTGTGCCATTCCCACTTTTGCCACCGCAAAAGAGACATGTAAGAAGAAGTTTTACCAGTGGAAATTCATTCCAATTCCTTAAATTCCCAGGGAGCAGGTAACAAAAAACGCTCCCTCTTTAGGGAGGTTGTAAGGAAATGAGGCAAAATTTTTCCTTACTTGTACTGATTGATTCATATCCTGATCTCGGGAAGATGTAATTTCACAAAATTCCTCAAAATCTAAGGCATTTCATTTGTTGGTCAGGTGGAAAAAATAAATAGTGTCATTTTTACAAAGTAGATAGCTTCATATATAATGAAAATACTACCAATGAAGTATTTCGAGTCACTCTACAGCGTACTGATCACTTTAGTGTCATATTGCTGACAGATGAAGAGATTGTTTAAATCCCTGCTCTCCCACTATACATGAGTTACTTGGTGTCCAAAAGTCACCATGGTGGGAGAGGAGCAAGAAAGACAGTTTGGAGAAGAGAACAGCTTAGAAATAGCCTGAGTCCTTCAGCTTCAGACTGGACATTTAACGATGGCTGCTGCAAAATCAGCTTGATGTCCTATGGGGCTGGTGCACGAGCATACCTTTCGGGCTCATGAGGGAGTTTGTCATGCTAGGTCCTCTTTTCTTCTGTATGACTGCATCGAAGCAATGAGTTATAGGTGGGAAATTAACTTAAGAGATCTGTCTTGGTTGCCAGACAAAAGAGGACTTTTTGTATGACTTACGAGATAATAAGTCAATCAAAATTCTAAACATCTGAACCCCAAATTTGCAAAGTACTTTGAGAGTTGCAAATTCTTACCACGTAAGACAAATGTGCTGTTACCACTTTTCTAATGAAAAGGGAAACCTTAACTATTCCTACTTCTACCACTTACTGTATGCCCACTGACTTCATAATGGACATGAAAACTTCAATTCAGTCACGCGTGTAGAGAACCCCAAATTTATATAGCATGAAAAATTACAGATAGCCTTAGCTAGTCTGGGTGAGAGCTCTTTTTGTATTGTGTATCTCATGAAGTCTGCAAGGCTGGCCCAAAAGACACTATGTGGAGAATAACACCAACTAGATGCATCAGAGCTTCCTTGGCACACTCTGGGAAAACAGAAGGTGCAGACTCCAGCCAACTTGTCTCAGCTAAGCGAGTCCTGGATAAACAGAAGGTTCAGATTGCAGCCAACCTCCCTCAACTAAAGTAATTTTTAAATGTTGGGTGGGGAGCATTGCCAGGCATACTGCTAATGTCAAAAAAAATCCATTCCTGAAATAAATCTACCAAGGAGATACTCATCGTGTGGTATTGTCTGCCCGGTCTTGCTCAGGACATGCGTCTTTTGAGGCTTGATCTTACACAGGGCCACAAGGTGGCTAATGATTTCTATGTTATATGCCAACAGAAGCTTGCGGGGAGATCCAGTTTTCAGGTTGCTTATGAAACCTACATGGTCACATCCATTTCCACGTGGTAATCCCCATTTCAGATGGAAAAGATAATTTTTACACCTCGAAGTGTTCAGACACCAAAACTCTTCTAAACCCGTGCAGGGAGGGCAATATCCCAGCTGACATCCCTTGATGCTTGTTGATACTTGCTACCACTCAGAGTAGACAGAAGTATTATTGAGCAGCTTCCCTTTATTTTCCTTCTGGTTTTCCTTTGGGAACCCTGATGGACCATCTGATATTAAAGAGACCACAAAGCACTCCCTGCCTGGTTCTCTCTTCCTCAACATTACTGACAAAGAGTGATGAAAGCATGAGCAAATGAAAACTAGCTGGAAGTTAAAGGCAGTTCAGGGTACAAGAGAGTTCAACGAGCAGCAGTGACGTTTCTTCGGGCTTCCAGACTATTGTTATGATTTGTTTTGCAGAAGAAGCTCCCAGCTGTAAGGTGCTAAGACATGACAATGCAACGTCAACCAACTGATTCTTCAGATGGCTATGAAGAATCACAATCAATGTCTCACAACACGCTCTAGTATATCTAGGATATCCCTGAGGATCAGCATTCAGTAGACAAGACTTCTAGAAAGGTAATCTTTTAGGATATTATATATATAAAGATGAGGGTGTCAAGTCACAGTTTTATTCACCTGATAAGGTGGGAAGTAAGTTAGCCATCTTTCAATATGGGTAGCATACCATCCAGGTGCTAGGCATCTCTTTTGGAGAGCTCTAAGCTCAGATGGGGCTCGAGGTCCAGCTGTGATCACCTGATAGAAGCTGAATTTTAGAGCTGCAGGATCTTCATGTGATCGCTGATGCTGTAAAAGAAGTTACATTGCTGGAACTTTGCACACCACAAAAGTTGGAAAAATAAAGACAAAACTGGTTGTTCTTACTGACCTGAGCAAGAGTGATTATTTACATTAAAAGTGACTTAAAGTTAAGAAGTCCTCATCTGTATTAATTAATTGAAAATGTCGGGATAAACTTTGTTTGTATCAATAAATATCGTTTGTTTCAAAAGAAATCAGAAGCTAGACAAAGCAGAATACATAAATGTTTACTTTCAATAAACTGAGTGGCAGGTTTTGTACAAATGAATCGGGCATAATAAACACAAAGACGAAGAAGCTCTGCTTCTAGTATTTTCATATTTTCTTTTTCTATCTTACACTAGGTAAATACTCAGAAAAGCAAATCTGAACAGGGGTATTTGTGAGGATCATTAGATAACGCAGGTCAGAAAGGATCTCAGCCAGTTTCTGGTCAAGCCTCCTGTCCAAAGCAGGGTAACCTATGCGATCAGACTCAGGGCTATGATTACTTCTCACCAAAAAATATGTCACAGAAGTTCTAAGAACTTTTTTCTCTTTGGTCTTAGGAATTTTATACTTTACAAAATATATCTATTTTTCCAATATCTTTATTTTTTTATAATACCTTTATTTTGCCAAAGTCCTGCTCAAGTCTGCAGACCAGAAGAACAAAAATTTCCTAATCTATTTTGTATTTTGCAATGGCTTTTTAAGAGGTGGTTTGTGGTATTTAAACCCTTGAAAGATTTTCAGGTTTACACTGACAGATACCTCAGCCCACATATGGTGCACTGACTGACAAATGAAAGCCTGTATTATCCAACCCCTTTATATACATAGATACTGAAAGGACATACACAGAGGATTCAAGGTGGAAACCTTGATTTGCGCCTGCCCGTGTTCTTCAAAGTGCATACCTGATACCAGGAGTACGCCCGATCGGATGGGTCGATGAGGATGGTGATGATCTTGGCCTTGGGGATGAGGGAAGCAGCTCGCTTGGGAGCTTCCTCAGAATGGAAATAGTTGGCGCTTTTCTCAAAGAGGAAGTCAGTTGTGACATTAGAAGGAGTGGGAAAGAAATCCATGTACCTAGGAAAGCAACATCATTCTCCGAATTACTTAAAAGTCACACAAAGGTTGACAAATCTGTTAAGTATATTTTATTCTAGAATAATCAATTAAAATAATAGCCTAATTGCCAAATAAAAACAAACAGATGTTTACATTATAGTTTTGATCATATTTTACTTGGTTCTAGCTTTCTTCTTCTCACTACATATAATTAGACATTGCAGCTATTTTTTGGTAACTGGATGAAAACCTTATGACATTCATGTAACTTCTTAAAATTAGCGAATTCTCACTTTTCAGTCAGAAAAAAAACTCCTATCAATGTCAAAAGCAGAAAATGAGTTTTCCAAATTTGGCCTTTTGCTGACATTAATTACAGTGCAATACCGTAAGAAAAAGATACTCAATATCAGAATCGCTTTTACTCGAAAGAGAAAAGAGCTTGTTTATGTGGGGAAGATGCACTGAAAAAATCCCCCACAGCTTCATCAGGTGAAAGGCTTCTAAGCAGCAACAGCATCTTTCACTTATTGTTCTATGAGTCACATTTTTGTGGCAACGTGGGTTGTATTACTTCTAGTTTTGTGAACTTTCCTCATCCCTTATGAAGTTGCAGTTAATTTCCAGCAGAATTCTATGTTACATACAGCCTTCTTTATCCATGGCCCTCAGACCACTTTTCGTTATTGTTGGGGAAAAGAATAAATGGGAAATGTTGGTCTTGATTTTTCAGTTAAACTCTACATTGATAAAATTAATGTCATTTAAACCAAACTCTTCTGAAGATCATGCTCAGGGACTGACATTTCTTCCAGTGCTTAGACCTTGTTCTATTCATAGAAGTGAGCTACCTCTAATGCAAATGAGGTGCTCTTGTTGGCTTTGAAATTGTGACCATTGCAGTCAAGGCCAGAAGACTCGGTAGGATGGAACTGTCTGGTGCACGTGCAGTTTCCTTCAGGACACGGATCTCACAAGATAATGATGAGCACGGAGGCACCGATTACAAGGTACTTAGAGAAAAGGAAGGAATCTACAGTGGTTTAAAGAAACTGAACTCTGTGACACCCGATTCTGAGAAGTTAATTCTTGTGAGCGACTTTTATGTATACATAAGCCGACATCGTCAAGTTGCTGTTTTGTGCCTCTTTGGCACACGAATGGATACCTGTCATCAGAATTGTGCAATAGAAGCTGGCTGGCCTTCAGACGACAATTTTCTATGCATGAGATGAGGAGTAATAGTTGTAGATTCATTCAAGGTCTTAAGAGTAGCAGCTGGTAGATTGCCTTGTATCAAAGACCTAAATGACGTCATGCGAAGGGCTGACGGATGGGCAGGTCCCTGCGTAACATGCTCAAAGCTGCATTCAAAAATTCTGCTACAAATTTGCATACTGCACGTAAAAAAGCTGAAATAAGAGGACAACCGAACAGAACGAAAGGCTGCACTGCCCTATTAAGGGCTGAAAGAACCCTTTCCTGCTTCTGTAGTTAGCCCTGGTCTAAACGTAAGCCTGGACAAAGACTAAGTCAGAGTCAGCTCTGGGAAAAAGCTGTATCCACAACCATAAAAGAAATTGACACGATTGTTACTTGTGAATACTCTTGTCTTGAAAGAATCCTAGCCAATTAATGGACTAATGAGGGGAGACCTTGTATCTAATTACCATTTGGTAAGCTCATTACACGTCAGCATTAAAATACACTATCAGACTGAAGGTCTGAGAGATTCGTCTGGCAGACAGAATGCAAATCTAAGAGTCAAGCAACTACACCAACGGGTAGTTCTGAGTATCCAAGACTTAACTGTGAAAACCTGGCAGGGGTGAGCGGGGCCTGTAGCGCAGGGGTACAAACCAGCACCAAATGGGTGCCGTAGAGGCAGAACCTCAAAAGGATGGACCTGTATATACAGGCTGACCACTGGGAGGTTTACGCACCAGTGCTGTGTTTAGATGAAGGTAATCTGGCACAGCTCTAGCAGACAAGTTGTATCTGCACGTCAGGGAAGAGGATATGGCAGGAGGAATGAGAGAAGCAGCAAAGCAGTCTTCTAACAACATGAAAATATTGATTTTGTGGAAGAACTGGCTCACTGTACTTAGGCTGTCTCCATCAGCGTGGACCCGCTATACCTCGTTTGCGCGTCATCTTCTCTGACTTCAAAAGTTTCCACAGCAAGGAGTCAGCTTTCTAATTCCCAGTCATTCAGCTGACATCCCTCTGTTTGTAATAACTGTCGGACTCACCACACTTTGTAATGAGAATCTGCTGCAACAATTATAACTCCGTAAAAACTAAGTGACTTAAAAAGAAATTAGGTCCAGCGTATCTGCACTAAGACCGTATAACACTGTTCACCCTGTTAATTTTACGGATGAATACAAAGTCAAAGGCAAGAAAACTATTTTCCCTTAAACTGGGGGGCAAAAAAGAAACAAGAAAAAATATCAATAATCTTTTACTGGTGCTCCCCATCCACTACAGCATGTTACCGCTTTTCATCTTGTACTGCTTTATACTGCAGCACTTCTGAAAGTCAGAGAAATCAAGAACGACCTTCTGGGTGCAGCCACGTCCAGTGATCCCCCAGTCGCCGTAGCGCACATAGCAGCAGTGACACGTACTCTTTTTTAGCACCACTTACGAACCCTACAGAGACACTACGGTTATCCTAATTACCTGATCTTTGAAAAACATTTTGAGGGGCTTTCCCTGTCACTCTGTTACCTGATTGCTATTTCTAAATCCCATTTAAAGGGAAACACGCCCCTCCCTGATATTACCTTTTTTCTCTTAAGAAATAAGATTTCCAACAAGAACGTAATTTTTGCTTCCATATATTAAACTAGCAACCATTATTGTCCCAATTTCAAAGGCATGTGTAATCAGAAATACATATTTTGTTACTGTTTTGCATATATTAATATACAGATATTTACGAGAAATCCTCACAAAAGTTAGTGCATTTATGATATTCTGCAGGAAGATTTTTATTCACTTGCATTTATTTATCATTTTAGAAAGACAGTGAAGGTTATTTTTTTATCCCTCTCTCTATATAAGCAGTTACCATTACCAACAGTAATGTCATTTTTGTATTGTTCACAATATATAGACTTTTATATTTATACTAATAACCCATCTTACCAATCAATCCCCCTGTGGTAGTTATTTCTATTAAAGAACTGTACCTCCTCAAAGGTTTTTGGGCTGGGGGAGTTACTAATGATGGAAGGATGCATGATCAGGAACAAATACAAGGCTGTGGTACCTGCAAATAGGATAAAAGTCCAAGATTAAAAAAAGATACACACATGTACACATTTTTTGAGGGGGTCATACCCACAGGTGGACTAAACCAGCTTTATTTCATTTAATTTCAGTGAGGGGATGCTAATTTATGTCACTTACAAATCTGTGCTTTCTGTGATTTTAAATTGAAGACATTTAAAGAACTGAAAACAGTTAACATAGAAATTGGAGTGCCAATGCTGAAATCTGTTTTACACGCTTTTAATAACTGTGGTTTTAAAAGTAATTATTTTTTTTTTTATGAGACTGTCACAAAAATGATTTAAAAATCTTGCACTCGGTAGTTACTGGGGATTGGTGAAGATGAAAGGAAGCACATACGCAATTTTCTGATTACAGAAAAAAAATAATCAACCATTAGGTTAATTTATATACTACTGCAACCTTGGAATTCAAACTGTCCATTAGGAACTCCTTGACTTGAAATAAACGCCGTGAAGTTACAAGCTTCTATAAATCAGGCGCTTGCAGGACACACAAGAACCTGCAGTTAAGAATCTACACCATTTGAAAAACGGCTGTCCTTTCCTCCTCCCGCTTTGACAAGACCTTGTCTATCTTGTTGATCTCTTTATCAAAGTGTTACTCATTTTGACACAGAGCCAAAAACATCCGACACGCACCTGAACCCTGCATTTTCATTGCGTACCGTCTGTTGCTGTAACTAACATTACTGAGCTATAGTTGGATAACTGAAAATAAAAAAATGCTATTAGATGATCAAGATCTCTACAGAGCAATCTGAGTAGAAAGTGATTAATCGGTATAATTATTTGAACGTACACATAGCCTATCTTGTTGAAATAAAGTAAAATCTCACCAGTTTTTTGGGGTCCTACAACCAAGAACTTTGGTAATCGATCACAGGTTTTTTCTTTAGACCAGATATCTCTGTGCCGTTTGTCATCACAGGGATTCTAAAACGGAGAGGAACAACTAAGAACTGCATCCGTAATCACACCTGATAAGCTTCTCAAATTATCTTCATATAAATTACCAATTTTTCACCAAAGTACAAATATGCTTACGAGAAAATATTATTTTTCCTTATGGCAGAAATCCACGTTACGTATTAAGGAACTATTTCAGTGATTCAGAAAGGTATTCACAATGTAACCAGGCCGGAAACCGTATCTCAAGTGTTGGGTTGTTTTTTTTTTCAAATGAGACAAGTATGTTGAAGAAATGTGGTTTTCATTCTCCATGTATATAGTTGCCCCAGCTGTCCAACAGACCTTAGGACAAGGTCATTTCTCCTACGAAATGTCAGTATATTCAGCGAACTTATGCCAAAGGCACATCTGATCCCACATACTTGAGATGTGGGAATAATTCAAAACCAATTATCAATTACATAGAAGTTAGGAAGACTAATGAGTTATCCAATTACTTTTT
This sequence comes from Rissa tridactyla, assembly GCF_028500815.1. NCBI lineage: Eukaryota > Metazoa > Chordata > Aves > Charadriiformes > Laridae > Rissa > Rissa tridactyla. Next base: position 79,827,029 of record NC_071470.1, on the reverse strand, counting down.
TTTTTTTTTTACATTATTGTAACAGCTACCACCCTATACATGCTGTCGTCTTTAAACCAAAAGAGTAAATTAGTTCTAATTTAAAGATTTCCATTCACAAGTACATAATCTGATCCTCCAGTTCAAATCAGTACATAATACTGAATCCTGCTTTTTCGTGTGCCTCTTTACAACTGCAGAAGTTTAAATTTGTTTTAGAAACACTACGTGCAGACAGTTTTTGACACTTGTTTGGCAGTACTGCACCACGATGAAGGTAATTATCAATCTTCTAGGCTTAAAAAATGTAACTGTATTCAGATTCACGTGCATTACAGACAAGAGACACCACATTCAGTATATGTTGGTCACTGTTACAAATCTCTTTTCTAAGTTAATTCTAATTTTTCAAGTCATTTGGCTACAGGGTATTTTCCATTTCTTAAATTCATCCTCTCTTAACATTACGCAAAATTCTTGACATTTTTCCCCCGTCTCCCAATGTTTTATTCAATAACAGCATGAATTTCAGTATGTATCTTTTAGTCCAAATTTGCAACCTCATACTCAGATTCTAAGTTGGCAATTCAGTATCTAATGCTAGAAAACATTTGAGTAAGCAAGCTTAAAGACACTGTTAATGTTAGGTTTAGCAAAATTTGCTCCTTAGAATATTTCTACCAAGTCACCTCAAAAGGATGGTATTTGGGATGTATAGTATCACTATAGGGACATATGTACCTACAGTGCTCAGACTTCCCACTGAATTGGCTGAACTGTCGCCAGGGTGTGCCCAAAGAACACGAGGGCGGCCAGCGCTTGGTGCAGCAGTTTCTCTTTAGGGACTGTGCTCTTAGCGCTGCTGGGTGAGGGGCTGAAGACGTGTCAACCGCAAGGTCACTGCAGGCTTAAGCCTTAGCAGGTCTTCACGTTCCTGATATTTTCAATTTTCTCACTTACGAGAGTGGGATAATCAAGCAACAGCGTTGATAACATCAGTGTACTAAGCGCTGGTAAACTTATTGCTTGGGCAGCTCTCAGCCGTTTGGGAATAACTTTCTAATCTAGCTGATCTACCTCTACTTGGCTCGCCAGTTTTAGCATTAAGGTAGCCATGGTCTTAATGCTCTTTTCTCTTTTTGGATGCCTTCACACACTTGGAAAAAAGTTTATTTCTTAAATGGCCAATCGCTAAAATATGCGTATGCGTCTCTCTGTCAAACGCTTCATTCCTGTTCGTTCCAAAAGGGGAAGAGAAATAACACATGCCTTTCCTGCACTTTCCACTTTTCCAAAAGCAAGTAAAGTCACAGATAAAAGGAATTAAAGATAATTTTAATTACACATCTTAATTTCACAACATTTCTATGGAGATTCAAGTGACAGGGAAAAAAAGAAAATCACATACACTGAAGCCTCAGTAAGCTGTTTTATGGAACCAACTAGTAAATCCAAAAATATTACTACTTCTCTCTACAGGAAATCAAAACAAAAAACTTCACAAAACCCACCATCGAGACGATTTTTTTCTGAGCTGTACATCGGCAAGCCTGCCTACCTGCCAGAGAGGGTCCTTTTGCTCAGGGAACAGGTCAAAATACTTGTGAGCCAGCTGAACCGGAGGAAGAGTCTGCAGTTTCAGGTTTGTCCAGGTATGAACAAAGTTGGCCAGATTCACAAAGGTGTACAGCCCCAGGCGGTCGTTTCCATAATTAGACAAATGTGTCATGAAGATGCTAATCTTTAGGAAACAAAATAGAGAGACATCGACTCTTTGTATCAGTAGATGGCAGCATAACCACAGAAAATGAAAATTTAATTTGCATTTTGCTCCTATTTAGAGCTGCAAGACTTTGATCACATTCACGTTGATCTCACTGTTCTTGCTCTTCATTGAATTACATCCTTCTTCTCGAGTCATCTCAGCGCAATCAACAAAGAAAATTGTGGAAGAGGTACTATGAGCTCTGTGAACTAGGATATGCAATCCTACTCTGGGGTTGTACAATATTTATGTAATCTTTACATAAATTTACTGAATGAAGAATACAGCAAAAATAACGCCCACAGGTTTACTTCAAGTGGGATACAAATGCAATATTAAAAATGTGAATTTTGCTTTTGTGGAAGAGCGAAGAAGTCAGAGACCAAGAGGAGAGGTGACCTCTATTGCTGTTATTTAAATCTTGTTGCTCCTTTTATAGGTTAAGTAGCTCATCTCTTCTACAAAGCTATTCTGCAAGCACCGGGCAGAGAGTCGAATCGTACACAGAAACAAACAAGAAATCTGAAACCTGACTGAGTACTTTCACATAATTGTGCACAGAATACTCCCAAACAGAAATAAAAAAAAGGTTAATAATATCCCATCAGTTGTAAGGCCGCTTGCATTGTGCTCTTCTAACGCCTTACTCAGATAAATCCTCCCCGCTACATCCCTGGGTCCAACTGCACTCTCACATCCCCACTGGAAGCAACGTCTGCCGCGGCGGTTTCTCACAGGAAGGGCGTCTTGGGACGCACGTATGGCAAAGATGGTCTCCCAGGGACTGATGATGGGCTGAGGACCGAAACCTCCCTTTTGCAAAATGATCCATTTTCAAAGTAATTTTTCACTGATGAAACAGTCTGCTCTTACGCTAAAACCTGCAAACCCTTGCCGCTCTAGCACTGGAGGTTTTTTGAAGTGTTTTTTAAAATAGAAGAGCGCTCTTAATATAAACTCTCCAGACTAATTTCCACTTAGAAAATTAGAAATATGACTTTTTATAAATAAATCTGCTAACGCCATGAATGGGCAATTTCTATTTAAAGTAGAACTTGATGTAAGCCACTTCAAAAAGAAAAAGGCTTATCACGGCCCTCATTCTGAAATTAGTTCAGGAACTGAAGTTAATATTTTGTAAAAGAATACCAGCCTTCCATTTAAAAAAGGAAAACGAAAAGAATGAAAAAATTTGCATCTACGGCTTTATTCTTTTGTTTCAGAGTATTTAAAACACCGTCTTCCTTTGATAGAAAACGTTCAAAGCTATTGAACTGCTATTTTTGAACACCTAACTGTAACACTACTGAGTACTTGCAGTACACAGGGAATGTTTTTCATCAATAGTGACATTTGGTGACACCTCTTGGCTTATGAAGTAAGCCGAGGGCTTCAGTTTGTCTGAGTCAAGAAAAATCAGAAGATACACACTGCTAAATTGTAAGGATACAATCTTTCTTTTCAGATAGGACTGAGACTGAAAAAAACCAACACAACTTCCCCCTTTAGACAACCAATAATAAGAATTTTGCCAAACGTATAACCTTTTCAAGTTTCCTCTTTTATTTCAGCTCGCGAAGCGGGAACAGACCAGCCGCAGGACTACGTTGTTCTCAACTAAGATACAATCAGAGGGTTTCCATAAAAAAGGTTAACTTGTTTTCTTGACAGGCTCTTTCTTTCCTACACGTGGGTTGACCTCTGACATTTATAATGTCAGTCCACCTCCTGGCAACTCCTCACCTGCCAACAACTGCAATAAAAAGCAAGAGAACTTGAAAAGATTGCTGGTTTGGGGAAAATACGTATTATTCTTTCCCTGAAGGGAATATCACTGTAATTTTAAGAATGTCAGAGTGGAGGCTGAAAAATTGATCGGACATATAATCATAAATAATTTCCAAAATATGAAATTGTCAATGAAGGGGAAAAATATATCAGAGACCTTAGTTCCTATTTTACAGTTTGTTTTGTTGTTTTTTTTTTTTTTTAATGGCAAATACTTTATGGTTAATTATTTACCACAAAAAGAAAGATGATCAAATACTGGCTGAAAACATGAATGGCTAAATCTTGTAAAGAAGTTCATACTTAGCGTAACCAAATACATGATCTAATATACAACGTGACGTTGTAGAAAAGGTCTCCTTTACTTCTAAATGGCATCAAAAATATTACAGATCGGTTGAAACTGTCTTCCAGGAAAATCTGAACAAAAGTATTTCCCCTCCTGTTGATACTGTACAAACAAATTCCCAGTAAAATCACTACCGCTACCGTGTAAAATCAGCAAACTACAATCCTGTGCTTCATAGAATAAAGAAACGTTGCTGATCCAGGGCCTAATCCACCTGATCTGACCCGAGACCTACGTAGTGTTCCTTTCAGCTGCAAATGTCTTTACAGGCTAAGCTAGCAGCTGGTGTAACGAACAGGAGCGTGAGGCTGCAATGGCTGCATTCCCACTGCTCCGAGGATGATCTTGGACCGCTTTGCGCCCCAGGGATCCCTAGGAGAGGTGCCTGCAGAACGTGATGCCAACGTGCCAGCTGCGCTCTCCTCCTCTTGGGGCGTTCCCACGAGTTTGCCGACAAATGCTACGCAGCCATGGCACTGGGAGAGATGCATAAGCTGATCCTCCTGTTTCCCTGGCTACAAGGAGAAAATGATACCCAAGTGCCATTTTGAGGGATTTCACCTTGGCGCTGGCCCAGTTGCAGGGGACGGTGTGTTGCTGCCCTGCTTTCCCACCAAGCTGTGTGGAAGGACAGACACTGGTATCATTCCCCTTCCATTTGCAGGTGTGCAGTCTCACACCAAGACAAAACGTAGTTACCTTCCACACTGAGTTATTCTGGAATTTTGCCTTCCATGTTGAGTTATGATGCTTTGTTTTGTTGTATCATACCACATTCTGTTTCCCGCAAACAAGTTCTAACTAATAAGAACGATTAGTCTTTCTGTGCCAGCTAATAGCTAGCATGCCATGTTATTAAAGATTTATTCTCTTAAAACCACTGATCAGGAGACATAAAAGGAATCCTTTGTGGGCTTCTCAGAAGACTAGATCTAGTAAATAACACTATTTATTCAATAATCTTGCACCTCTGGGAAATGCTATAAAATATTAAGTAGAGATTCCTATATTCCTTTACTCCTTCTTCCGAAGGGGAGCAGCTGTGAATGGATTTATATTTACTCTAACAAGCATTTTAGCCTCCCTTTTAGTTAAAAAGAGCTTATTTGATTTTATTATTCCCAGCCCTCTTCTAAAGTAATTTCTTTCAGGGCATCTACGCATTTTCTTCATCTCAGTGCAAGAAGGATCACCCTTTTTAGCTGTTCCTCATAAACAAACTATCATCTTGGTCGCACTTCAATGCATACTCTCCACAGGATTTAATATCTTTCACGAGGGGACTGAAATGGAATGCAGACAATTTTTAAAACGATGGCTTAGGACTAAATCTGGCCTCTGGGCAGCAGCTCCTTTCTCGCTCCCACACATCTTTGACCGGAGCAGCAAAGGTGCTTTACTCGGCCTTCTCACAGAGCCTTACAGGCAGCTCTATGACCCGCTCCTTTCACCTTCTCCTCACCGTTTCTGCACTCCTCCTTCCCCACAATGAAAAGCCAGAGGGCTGTTTCTGTTTTGCTCTCCTTCCCAATCCCTGGTTTTCTTTGGGATTCTGACTAGTACTGCAGAGATGGAGGGAAATGAGGACAAGCACTCTGGAGAAACAGCTTTTATCTTTTTGAATGCTCATTCTGGGCTGCATATTTCCTTACTACAACATTTCCCAATTAGAGGCAATAGCTTCTAGGTCAACAAATTAGAGTTGAGACTGAGATTGCTATTAAATCACATGTATCAGGAAAAGATGAACCAGCATGATCTAATTTATGCATCAAGAACAGAGAAAACAATAGATGCTTGACAAACAATTTACACAAAATGAAAAAAAAAAGCAAGCAACAAGTTACCCAGGTTCTAGCAATGGATGTTATTTTGTCAGGGTGGATATTTAAAAAAAATATTCATTACTACAAAATCAACAGCATTAGGATGCTGCACCTATTAAAATTATACAATAAGGATACCACTAACTAAGCTTCTACAGTCCTGATAGCAGTTGTTGTTTTCCTGACAAAACCAGCGGTGCCCGTCTCCCAAAGGAACGGCATTACCCTTTCATTCCCAAGCGCAGGAAGCCCCTCTTACGGCTGCTGGCTTGTGCCATGTTTGCGTTCCTGGCTTCTTCCCCCTGGAGTCAAGGGGTCTCTTATTTTTGGAAAGACAGGGATGAGAAGAACCATTTAAGGATAGTGGGAAAGACATTTTTGTTTGTTTGTTTTTACCTTACCAAGCTTCCTGGTATTCTCTACCTTGGGAGAGAAATGATTTACGTTGAGCAAGACTAGCTGCTCTGATAGAAAACAACAGAGGGGATCTATCTGTGTCTGGCACTCTGCAGACATTCCCACTCCTTTCCATATATCCTGATAAGCAAAATGTACCTTGCTTCATATTCAAACCCTATTTTACACAATCATTTTGCAGATGAATAGGGCGCACTTACAACTCACTATTATTCTTTTTCATACTCCTTTCCTGTTTATACCTCCCTTAATGGTGTATCGCATCAGGAGGACTTTGATTTGGTTTTGGTTGCAGTAATAATGCAGGAAAGAAAAGAAGTGGCAATGCCTACCACAGAGTGAAACAAATTAAGCACAAAAGTCTCTAGAACAGTAAAAAGCCCGTAGAATAGTAGCCCACTAAGCCAGTGGTCTCCGCACTTTTTTGATCGTGCACACCTATCAGCAAAAGTTTTTTGAGCATGCACCCCCAATGTATGGATAGTCATTTATAAATTATGTACTTCTAACGCTGAAGTTCCAGTATTTTCTTCCCACACCCAAACGGATCGTCTTGCGCACCCCCTGAGGCGCACACACCCCAGTCTGGAGACCTCTGCACTAAGCTGTCAGGATCAGAGCGTAACCAAGAGCAGAGAGAAGACTCTCTCAGAGGTCAGCGGGACCCCCTTTGGAAAGCATCGGGGAAGTGGAGGGAGGACTCAGACTTGCAGGGACATTGATGTTGTTAAACAGATTTAGTATTTTGGCATGTCAAATCCGGAACTAGAAGAGTTGGCATAAGAAAATATTGCTAATAACCATTTCTTACGAACTGGGCACGTCTTTCATTTTTTTACCATATATAAATCTATTGCAGGCAATCCAACTTGAATAAATTCGTACTATTGAACCAGCCATCAAGATAGTTTTGTCACGGGCACTGTGTCACCCTCCAGTTTGTGCAAAAACACTAAAAAGCAGCATTGAGGCCTCCCAACTTAATGAAGGTAAGCACAACACTTTAAGATGAAGTTAAATTATGATTGACAATTAATTAGGCAATCGCTGCTAGGCACTAGAAGCAGATGCATTACCAATTTAGTATATTGCTGATATTTTAGCTACTGAACAAATGTTTACAGGCCACAAGAGTACGTCTAACTCTCAGAACGCCTATATTCCAATTAATTTGGCATTGTGCACACTCTGTTTGCAGTTCTGATATTGTCTCCGTGCTACTCAGAAGAGTTTTGTTTCATGTATTCAGAGACTCAGTAACAGCTGGTTTTGCTCCATTAGACTAACAAAGCGATAGAATAATGAATTAGATTGCAGTCTATGTTCAAATATGTATTTTTAATAGTTGAAAGATATTCCTTTTAGACCTGTATGCTACCAGAAAAGCTGTGTTCAATTCCACCGGAGAGAGATTCCAGCTTGCAACTCCCTTTTTTGTTCGGAGGCTGTTTCACAGCTGCCATTGATCCGTCCACTTGCAAAGACGGCAAGCCAACTGCTTGAATTTGATTTACATAGCAGTGTCTCCACTATAAACATAATGGAGCCAGGGAAGATTTATAAGATCAAACAGAATTACGTATTTGGTGCAGTTCTGAATTATTAATCTGACAGTCGGGAAACCTGAGTTTATTTTCAGCTGTTGCACAAACTTTTTTTGCCTTTCTCTGTAAATTGCTCACCGCCCTTGTGACTCAGTTTCCCAACTGGCAATACCGTTCAAAAGACTGGCTTCACTAATAGCGGTAAGCCACTTGTACAGGGCTCTCCAGTTGAGAATTCTGAAGGAGGGAAAAGTTTTCTTATTGCCCACTATTTCAATGCATTTATTGTACACCATTACAAGGAATCACCTCGAATTAGATAGCGAATCCCATCTTTTCCATGTTGCCTATTCATTTAGGGTTGTTTCTTATTTTGTCTATTCCATCCACAAAATACCAGACTCTGGCTTTTCTGGGTGGGTTCTGAAGAACTTATAAGAAGGCAAGGAATACTTGTATTTTGCAGTCAACCAAAATGCTAGGCAAAACTGACTTCCCCCTGCCCCAATACATGGCAACTCCCCAAAGTATTGTTGGGGTTCCCAAGAGTTTCTAAAACGTGCATGAGAGGACAGGGAAGAGATGAAACTGCTGCCTTTCTCGCTCACGCATAACGCGGGCCAAGCCTGCCGAAGTGAACCAGCCCCGTGGAGAGGCCAGGTTGTGCTCCTAACGGTGCTGCTGTGGGATCCTGATAACGAACCACACACATCAGAGCTCAGGGAGGTACCTGCACATCCGCACACTTCTCAACATATTTGTCACCTTTCCTGTCACTCACACTCAGTACAATTAAATGTGAGGTTGTGCAAAGCAGGAAGAGTTGACCCTGAATGCCTTTGGTTTTGTATTTTCCTCTGCATTCCCAAAGCCTGACTATTCATCTTGTTCAAGGTCACATTAAGATACAGTAGGTTCTGCTGATGCTCATATAAATCCTCTCATTTTCAGTCCTAAAGGAGATAATTTCTCCCTTGCTGCAAGTCAATTAGCTTAATAACAGCTCTACTCACTGTAACTTGGGAGAGGTAAAAATTAGAGGAAAATAATATTTAGAACTGAATGCACACAAAGATTACAATTATTTTAAGATCAGTCAGACACAGGGCCTAAATCATTAACAGTCTTCCCTCTTGATCGGTACTGCTGTTACTGTACAGAGAATACACAGCTGGCTACACAGTCGTTTCATTGTTGGGCTGTCAACCATTTGAAGGCTTTCACCAAATTCCTCTCCACAGGGCATTTTCCTTTTCTTTAGATCTGTAGACACATAGTACTTTGTAAGGAAGTGCATGCATGTAAGTGCGTGTAATGCAATTCCTGTAATTTGTTCTATTTGTTTTTCTTAGGGGCAGAAAAGGTAAAGAAGATTTTAACGAACCGTTGTTTTCCCTTAAACATTCATCTTGGAGGATAGCAAAGCTCCCAATCTGTATCTTCCACCGTTTAAAGGACATTTTAGGACTGGGTAATGTGTGCCTTATACAAAGCTAAACTGAGACACCTTAACTTTTACTGATGCTCCTGGAAAAGGAGAAGCATGCAATACTGTTTACAAACTCACAGAGAGGAACCTTTCTCTTCTGTTGCTGGGATATAACGTGCTGTTCGCAATAACGCCTTTTTAAATTGGCTTAACTATAAGCAAGTTTTTCATAGAAGAGTGTACTCATTTTCCTATTTTCTGCGTAGCACAGAGTAAGCTAACAGATCATTTGTGTCAACTGAGGTTGCTGGCCATGCAGTCTCAAGGAGAACAAAAGCTGTTCCACGTGTCTGCCTCTTACTCGGTAGCCTCCATCAGCCCGCTGGGACAGGTGAATGAATTTCAAGCGTTCATCTGACAGCAGCTGCTCTAACAGCTCATCTCTAATAGCCACTCTCAGGAAAGAACACGCACAACACTAGAGAAGGTGCTGCAATTGCAGTGCTATCCTTAGTAGGATCCTGTTCCAGTCACAAATTTTACTTTTCCTGGAAAGATGAAGGGTGCGCAGCCTTTACATTCGTGCATTATCGTAACATGCGTAACTTATTCACCAAGTCAGTCAGATTTGTTAAGTTCCTCCTAATGACTCAGTTAATCAAGTTTTGGTACTTAAATCCATTGCAACACATGTGCAAGCTAAAAGAAGCTCGTTTGTAACCGAGGTGTCTGGAAGCTTTATTACATGAGTACTTTTTGAACTGTTCTGGTCTCAGTTCTTACTTAGCCTATTTTATCGTACATGTTCCACACCGACTACCTACAGAAAAAATGGCTATGGCACAGACAGGTAACTACTACAGAAATATTTTCATAAAGCAGCAATATGCACGTTCCTAGTTGCAGATAAGAAAATATATAGCGGCAGACAGAAAGAAATATTCAAATAGTTTTTATAAAGGCATTTTCAGTTCAGCTATGTTTAGTCCTTGGTTTAGAACCTTGTCCTATGTTTAGAACCTTGGTTCTTAGGTATAATTCTTTTCAGAGTGGTTCAGAAGTACTGGTAAGAGTCTTGTCAGTGTTGATAGATACTTACTAGTAAACTTGACAAGAAATGATACAGCGGGCGGCAGTGTCTATACCTAGCTCATCATTAGATATAGCTCAAAGTCTAATTGCTTACTACCTTCGTCACTTACAAGACGTATTTAGGAGACTGGTACAATTTCCTTCTAAGAGAAATTAAACAGAAATTTGTTTTATTAATACTCACTGAATATTGCAGAGAGATGAATCTGCATTAATCAAAGACTCTAACAAGTTTATCAGGAAAAACACTTGCTAAGAGGTTTTAAAGTTAGTACAGTGCTAGCAGAAAAAGTTCACCGTGCGAAGTAATAAAACAGAGCGCTGTCTGATTGGATACTTATCACTAAAGACTTCTACAATCCATGTTTTCCTTGTAGCTTTGCCACAGAATTCCCTGGATAAACTAGTGCAAGTCACACAACCTCCCTCTAAGTCCATTATCCGACCAATAATGTGGGGAAAATAATGCCAGGATACTAATGGTACAGGGCTGATGAAGGCTTTTTCCCCCCCCCCCCTCCTTTTTTTTCTTTTTTTCTGTAAAACATTTTGTGCAAGATCCTGATACAGTATGATCTTGCCTAAGGGCCGCTGAAGTCATCAAGATCTTTAACAGCAGACAGACATACGAAATAGTACTGAAAAAGTAGATGGTGTGTCGTATTACTACTTTGGCTCTTTTCCAGCTTGGTGGCACTTCAGCATTCTAGAAGCCTTATGAACACAACAGGCACAGCTGTCAAGATCACTTTACAGCCACCATCAGATCGCAATCAAACCAGCAGCGGGGGGATATAAACGCATACCGCATAAATACAGCGCACCAGCCACAAGATTAGCTACTCCAACAAACCAATTCTTAGTTCCTATATAAAATACAACCAGCAGAGATCACTTGCAGAGCAGGATTTCCTGATGCTTTTCTTACCTGCAGGACTTCTGACTGCACAACGCCCTGGGAACAGGGCAATCATGCTGGTTCTCATGTGAAAAGCTCACAGCTGCGCATATGGTCCTGTGTTTTCTTGTGGTTTATTCCGCAGATTGCGGTCAATCTAGCATACTCTAAGGAAGCAGAGCCTCCCATGTGAATAGCTACCATTACACAGCCAAACCACAAAGAAATTTTGGGCTTTATTCTTAGAGGCATTTATTTCAGCGTAGGGTACTCAGTTTCTAAAGCCTGAACCTCATAACTTACACCTCAGAAACTGTAACAAACTATATTCATTTAAGATCAGTTATCCAAATTAAACCAGGAAATGGAATGGAGGACTTTGTTAGGATTTACATTCAATTTACACCCACATTTTCCATTTTTTGGAAACTAAATATTTATTTACTCATTACCGAGAATATTATTTAGCTGACATTGTAGTGATTCCCAGGTAATGTTTCTTCTTAGTTTTGCATCAGTGAAAAATAACGTTTAGAAAATGCCTCAAACCAGAATTTTTGCATCCTCTGAAAAACTGGGTCTTTCACATTAGGAAATCCCCGCAATTTTGATGACAACACAGCAAAGCTTATGAAATCCAAAATGCCACTTCATAATTAGACAAATTCCTAAAGCTACTTAGCTTTCATTTTGATGCCTAATCTTTGCCCAACTCTCACTTGCAAATGATGGTATAAATACATGTAATACTTAAAAACCACAAAAGATGCAAACCCTAATCTTTAAATTGATTACATGCCAGGCTAATGCTTAGAACTTTAGAAACTGTTTATAACCAGATATTTAAAACCAGACGCATCATCTTTTCAGAGGCATTCCTTAAAAGGACTGCAACTAATATTCATTTATGGTTGTATTTAGAAAATTGACATTTAACTTCTATTCTTTTAGCCTACATTGTATTGCGGATATCACATTTCTCAGAATCAGGTGATTACACAGTCTGCATTGCAACGCATAAATTGAAGACCTAATTGTAATACAGAAAAAGGCATTACTGTATTCACATTCAAGGATGTTAGGCAGGCATGATCAAACTTCTACGATTATTACCAACAATCATGATCATTTCACTGCTTATTTTGTCTTCCTCTCCCTTCTCTTCAGCCCTTTAACTTGAAAGGCTTATGCCTCAAGCAACCACATTAAATTTTGCTGTTTCACTACTGTTGTAAGACAGCAAAATAGTTTTTGGCTAAGTTGTGGCTGCGTTTCAATACGGAATGCAGTTTGCCCTGACTCAAAATGTTACTATACATCTTCCTCTAAGTCTCATTTGTTAAGCTAGTAACTCTTAGTTAAAATCCATATATTGCTAAAGCATTGCTATGGTACCAATACCCTCCATCCAAGGAATTTTCCAGGTCTTACCTCTGTTAACATGCTGCGCCTGAAATGATATATAATATCAAAGTCAGGACTGGGACTACTGCCATCCTCTAGAAGGGAGACCATATGTGTGCTGAGGAAGTGAAGTTTTTATTTCCTAATTCTGCTACGTGCACACGAAAAAGGAGAACAAAACACAGTAACTGCTCTCAAATAACAAAAACTACAGGGTGAAAGCATCTGAGGCTTGAAAAATAGACCTGCATATAAATTGCTGAAGGAGCTGACAGAAGCTTTTTTCCTTTGGACTTCCAATTAAATTATGGATGATTTAAAAAGGGCACAAAAATATTTAGGCTATTATTCTAAAGGATTTGACCAGAAACACGTTTAATTCCCTTTGGTGTTCTGAAAAAATAAGTTCTAGGGATTACATTTGTATAAGACAGGTAAATTTTATTTATGTTTCATTTGGACGTCAGATCAAAAACTCACCTAAAAGCTTGTCTAAAAGGTTGGTTTTGATGCGACCGACCTAATCCCATGTACCCTGTACTTACTGGATTGAGAACCACCGTGAAGAACAACTCTCCTCCTTGAATACTTTTGTCTAGTTCCTTTGGACCTCCAGGATACTCTTTGTAGAAAATTGTGTGGGTGAATAAGCCACAGGTTTGCCTAGGAAGCACCTGAGTTTATTTAAAAAAAAAAATAATAAAAAAATCAATAAAGATTCAAGAGAAGTTCACAAATCAAAAATGTTTATACCTTTAATGAGATAATAAATGCCAGATAGGTAACACCTAACTGATAATGTTCCTTTGTGATAATTGCTGGGTAGATTTGGCATCACAACTTTGCCAGAAGTCAATAATGATCTACTTGAATTAATACACTGGCAGATCAATAAATAGTGCTTACTGAAAGAAACACCATTTTTATTATCAGTGAAATCATAACATCCAAAAATTCATAACATTTTTTTTGAAACTGGAAACTGATCGCAATCAGTAGGTTACAATTCATCAACCTCCTCAAACTAATTTTGCCCATTAGACCTGATCCTAAAACCACGTATTTGAAGTCTGGTCACCAAAGATGATTCTAAAATTTTAAAATAATTTGAAAAATAATCTGAAATATTATCAGTCCGTATTGTATTAATCAGTTCCACTTTTTATTTGAACGATGGCTTTGTTGTAAATTTAAACTAGAATTTAAAAGTCAATTGTCTTTTTTTTGGCTTAGGCATCACCAGCAATAATAATTCTACAATGACATATGATAAATTTTGCTGATAAAGCTCACATTATAAGAAATACTTGTTTATCATCCAACTGCGCTAGCTTTGTAAGACCAGTTACAATAAAAAGTAGCATAAGCAAAAGTATTTTTAAAAACATGTAAATATCAAGTCTTTTGAACAGGAAGAATTAATGCAGTCAGGTTTTCCAGTAGAGCTTCAAAATATTTTCTATCAACTTCAGAAAATAGTTCACCGGAGAGTATTTCAATTATGTCTACTTTTTATGGAAAATCAACAGCTGAGTATTGATGCTCATGCATAATTCTTAAACTGTGATTGTCCTCCAACATTTTAGTCCAAATTAGAACATTTATTATATGGTATCTCAAACTATTAAAGCATACAAATGCCTTACTTGACATAGGCTGTGGTTTTGCAGGTACTCTTTATTTCTTGTAGTTTCATTTCTCAACATCTTTTTTTGTAGTGTAAAGGATATTGTGACCACAGATGATAAATTCTGTGTTGTCAGAAAATGTATGGAATTTGTACGTTTGCTATAAACTTGCATATGCTTTTTAAAAACCTTTGGATTGCACTGATGAAATATGAGAACAATTCTTCACAGAGGCAGGGAATGAAGCTGTGCTGGATGGGAAATGCTCTGGCACATCTTCTATAATGATTTTATTACTGAATGTATTCATCACTATAAGCCTGCAGATGTAAAATATTAATGCATTTTGCCCTGGAGAACTGAAAGCGTGAGACTCCCAAAACAGGTGGTTTTATATGACTGTTCTTGGAAATAGATTTTTGGCCCCAGTGTCCTTGTGTTAAATCTCATTACGTGTCTTCAAATGACATGTTTTTACAAAAATTTATGAAAGAGATTTTTGAAGATTCAGAGAGTCCGTCAGTCTTCCTCAAATGCTTCACGCCCCCTGAGCATACCCACAAACCCATTATTTTACAGGCAGCTATCGCTTTGAGGAGAACAAACTGTAGCTCAAATCTGTCCAGTGTCAATTTTTTTCCCGGATGTCTGGAATTCGTTTTAGTTTGCTTCATCCAAAAATAGATCGAAACTTTTAAAAATTATTATTTTGCTTAGAAAGGCAGTATCCGTGGCAACCCGAGGACAATACCAGAATTCTGTTACAAGCTAAGTGGCGATCTTGAGCTAAGGCACTTGACCCTCCAGAACTGCTTGTTGCAGCCAGAAGCATAACACGGTACACATAGTAGGATCTTTCCCATTCACCACTCTCCTAGGCGCTCCAAAGGAGAGTTACTCAAGAACATACCATCAAGTATTTTGGAAAGTTGTTTTGAAACACTTGTCAGATAATAATGACAATATGTGACTCAGAAATAGCCTACGCCCCAGTGACCAGATGGTATTAGCGTAACGCCTCCCATGTCAGTTGCGTATAACCCCCTTTGGCAAATGCTGCTGTCAGCGAACAACGCTGTGAATTGTGTAATACAGAAAAACCGCGTGATCTGGCTTGTGACTGCCTCACAGAGCAGTTCCACAGCCTGGAGGGGAGCGTGGTGAATGCGTGCCTGCCTTCCCTCCAGCCTTCTGAAGTGTTTGCCCTGCATCCAGACTGACGGCCTGGGCCCCGAGCCCAGCTGTGGGGCTAAGCCACAGCGCAAAGCACAGTTCACGTTTCTGTATGGCAGAGACAACCATGCACCGTTCAAATGGAAGAAAAAAAAAAAAAAATCTATGTACCAAGATCCAGATTCTCAGACGGTATTAACTGGCAAAACTCCCTTGCAGTTAATGGTACTATGCAAATTTAAAACCTGTTAGAAATCTAACCCATAATATTCTGTTGAAAAATGCGAAGTTGACTTTTTCGTTGAGATCTCTGAACTCGTATTAACAGTAGGACTAGAACAGTTAACAGTCTGTTAACTGTTAATAGCGGGGTGCCTGGAGGCCACCGTCATCAGCAGTAACATCATCAGCAACAGACTGATTTTAATTAACAAGATACTGTCAAATATATCCTGCTACTTATGCATAGCAATATGCGCTTCTCACAATGCGAACTTTCAGGATACTGTGCTTTTCCACTTAAAAATAAATTTATCATAAAATGGTAGGCTGGTTGCAATATGAACATCATAAATACAACTCACCATGATATTTTTGTGGATGAAGCCTCGTCTATACCTGGCAGGCTTCAGATGTGGGTATTCTTCTGTGCTGGTAACTCTGATATTCCAGACCTTTTTCCAGGCATCGTAAAGTTGAACATGTACTGGATAGACTCCAGAATGGTGTGGAGCCACTGCATAGCCCAAATCAGTTGGAATACCATGTTCCTAAAACATAACAGAGCAATGACTGCTTTCAAAAATTTAAGAAACACGATGTTTTGGCATTTCTCAAATTCTTTGTTTGTGAGAGATCAAGAACAGGTCTGAAATGCAAAAAATGGTGATATCAAAATAAGCCGATATGTAAGGGAGATGGAAGGCAGCATGGTGAAGATGAAACGCAGGATTTTAAAACAAAAGGCCTTTTTTTAATAAATATTTTTATGAGTATGTAGGGAAGAGTGATATAGACGGATTTTACATTGATTTCTTCAATCTACATTAAACAGAAAGCTGCACTCGTTCAAGATCTTGCACGGAATTTGCTCACAAACTAAGATTTTGGAGAGAATATTAGTAGCACATATTCAACACAACAGGTAGGTAGCACTTGGCAGTTACAATAACAAACGTGTGATTTCCACTACATGTCCCTACTTGTATCGTCAGCTGAATTTCACAGAGAGTCACTGCATTTCCCCTTTAGTCGACTCGAAACATAATACCATATTAAAAAAACAGCTTAAGCATTTCAGCGTCTTTTTAAAAAAGGAGAAAAGATAACCACTTGTAAAATTCTGAGGATAACAGGCAGATGTTGCAGACTAACCTCTTCTGTAATACATCATCTATTTTTGCAGACTCCTGCCATTTATCTTGTTTACATACTGACCTTGCTGGTATTACCTTCTCTTGACATTTGATATATTTTCTTTCCAGTTTCTGGTTGCCAACATACTCTAATAAATTTTGACACCTTTTCTCCTTACTTTCAAGTTACTTTTCAAAGGAACAGTATATATCAGATACTTCTTTGATAGCCTGATTAGCAGCACACACTGTCCATAAGATGATGTTGTGCTGCAACGATTTAGGAAAACTGCCTTTGCAGAACCTTTGAATTCTGTTCAAGAGTTTTTTATATTGTTTTTATTTGTACGGTCATCTTCGCCATATTTTCTAATAACACTTTGTGTGCAAAGGTAAGAGTTGTTTGATACTTGGGTCTCTTCCTTTGAATAAACAAGTTACTAAGGAATATGAAAAACTCTGTAAGTCTTATCTCAAAGAAAAAAATGAGTGTGTGACCTTAGTAAAATCATCTTTCTTCATCTTTTCTGGAGGAGGACTGGACTACTGCAGGAAACGGACTGGACTTAAAAAGCTTAAATACTCAGGATTGAATATTAGGCAAATCTGTTATAATTTAAATATGACAACTCTACTAACAGCTCAAAACAAAGCAAACTCACAAAAAGCAGGACTTGCTTCTGCTCCGAAAGAACGTAAGAAATAAGACCTTACGGATGTGAAGCCCGCAAGGGAAGAAAGCTATTTTTTCCTTACTATAGGGCTACTTCGAACGTAGTGTAATGGCATGTGTAACAGATAGGTGTGGTTTAATCACAGTTGAGAACCCTAATTTTAGTATACCTAAAACAGGTGGAATTATTACTTCCCTTTAGCATAATGGGGCGTAAGATTGTACCACGCTGATGCAGCTTTTGGAACTCTCATAAGGCTGTTCCGCTCCTGGGTAAGATCCAAACCCCCCGTCAGCCACCCCGCTGCACCCAAGGAGCAGGTCAGCTGCTGCTTTACAGCTGGGGGACACTATGTGTAATCTCCCAAAGCAGGAATGAGTAAGATCTGACCTATTGGTTTTACTGCGTGGGGAGATAAAGAATGGATGCGCCATCAGTTACACAGCTTTACACTATTTAATTCTATCGCAAATATTTCAGTTCCTCTTCATTTTATCTTTTCTACTTCCCTTAAGCATGCATAAACATCAGGAAGAAAAATCTTTACAGAACATGTAAGAAATTGCATTCTCTAATGTCCCATTTAATCTCCATTCAGCTATAAACAAATGTCTGATTTTTACGGGTTTTTTTCCTCAACTTTTACAAAATGCAGTAATAAATACGTAATTAAAATCTTTCATTCTAATTATGAGCCTATCATCTTCAATGTATCAGCATCTCCATTATTTCTTAGTGACTGTAAATCCCAAGTTGAGCATTTCACACACAAGATACAGATTCAGTTTGATATACATGAGGCATCACCAATTTCAGCCTCTTTCAAAGAAGCAGTACACTTATCTTTGTTATTAATTTAAACGTTTTAAGCAAATGAAACCTAATGAGTAGCTTCATGTCTATACGCAGCTTTGGACATAAAAAAAAGTAATATAAGGTATCTGTAAGTATTAAGAGCATTGGAAGTAGTGAAGAAAACAGAAACTGACGAAGTACCTAAAACAGGATCGAATATTAATTATTCTAGTAACATACTTTAATGGTTACATACTGTAGACTAATCCCAGAGGATGTCTTAGGTGGCACCAGAACTACAGAACTAATCTGATTTCCAGTGGAGCTTGGACAGTACACAGAATCATAGAAAAAAGAAAATGGGAATTTTGGACACAGGATTTTTAAATTTTCATGGTTCTAACTTCTACTGAAATGCTTTCTTCGAAGGAAACATGTTTTTACATTGGACCATTTCTTCAGACAAATAATACGTACTACGTATGACAGTTTGGTTTGGTTTTATTGTATGAAGTTAACTGTAGAGAAAAGGTATGTCTGTTCCTCTAGTATCCTCAGACCTAAAGATCTGGTTTTATTTTTTCTTCTGTTCTCACTGAAATATTTTTTTTTTCAGAGCTTTGCTGTGAATAAGTAATTAGTAAAGGTAATGCTTTTCAAAACAAGGTTTTATAAAGCTGATCCAAAGGGCATATGTAAGATATTATTAGGTATCACTGCAGAAAAGCACCTCTGAAAATGTGGCACACTCCATTAATCCTCACGTGCAGTGTTTTCATAAAGTCATTTGACGTGTTTTGATGGAGTATTTATTCTTTCAGGAAACTTTTTTTTTCTGATCTAAACAATGGGTTATTTGGACAAAATTTTATTGAGGAAAATACTGAAATAGAAGAATTTTTATCTATATTGACTTTCCAAGATGAGAACATATTAATTCTTTATTCTGAAATAATTTTTCCACTCAAAATTTTTCATCAAGTTATTAAAAAAATAAAAATCAAACTTCAGTTGAGAAGGAAATCCAAACTGTAGAGAAACAGAATTTTCATAGCACAAAACAGAGTCATTGCAAAAAGCACTTTTTCAAAACTTTCTTATTTTTTTTAATTCACTGAGATTAAAATAAATTCTACAAGGATTGATTTCCCAACAAAATAGGAATAATGGTTTCTGAATACCTAAATTCAATATAAAATGCAAAAATATAACTCACTAAGGCAAATTTTTTGTTGAGGATCATCTGCTCCACCAGTGACGACTCATTGTGGAAGAGGTGAGGCTGCATGTGACTCCACATATGGGGGAACCACCAAAACTCATCTACAGACCTCAACAACAGGTCATCGCCTTCATCTTCCTCCTCGGTGCCTAGGAAAAAAAAAAAAAAAATCTGAAGTAAAGTCTGTATTTTTATTGTATTCTTACAAATGTTTGAAAATATAAGAAAGAAATTAGCATAATAAAACATGACCATTTAAAGTACTGAGGATTTTAAATGTTTCCAAGTACATATTCATTTTCCTGAACTAATGTTTTCCAAGTAAAAGACTGAGGGCCCCATTTTCACAGCATCTTGAATGCACGGTACAACACTGTCCTCGCACGGATGTACTATATCAGTAACACCTGTAGCTAAGGGACAGAATCAGAGAAATTGTATACAAGACACTTTCATACAGTGTACAAATGAAAACGTTGACAACTCTTTTCTGGTATTCCTTATCCAAAGGAAATTCACTCCCCAGACTTGTTTTCCTTTCATTACTTATGACACGTGGAAGTATTTTTTTTTCAGCAGCCTTTTCAAAATGTTACGCACGATACAATTATTTTTCTCTTCCCTGCTAATTCCTACCTTTCTGATCACGGCCTAACTCAGGAGTTCCCAGAAATCTGCATTTTGAAGAGACTTAAAGGGTGGCCGGAGCTCACAGAGACGTTTCTCAGGCCCTAGGCCTGCCTTTTTCAGTCACTCTCCCGCCTGTTCTAAGGATGTGGGGAGGGGAACAGGCCCTGCCGCCATTTCTAACTGTGGCGCATATTAAGAGGAATTTCTCCGGCAGCAGCGTTCGTCCCCGCTGCCCTCCCACACCTCCCCTGCTGCAGCTACAGCTGTGAAGAAGCCAGTGGCGGGGCCTGTCCTCGGCCCTGAGCCGGCTGCCCGCTTTCAGGCCCGTAAATCCTGCCAGCCTGCGGCAGAAGCAGCCGCTACACACTGGGCCGGGCCCCTGCTCCCCCGGCTGCCGGCCGGGACCCCCAGCACCTCCAGGGGCCATTTGTGAAAGCCGAGGGTGAGGACAGGCGGCTCTGGGTGCTCGGGCCTGTGCCTCGGCTCTCTATAACCTACTCGAAGAGAGTGGTGGGATGGGAAACGTCAGGATATGGCGAGCTGGCAGACCAGGACACCCCTTCCCCCCCCAAGCCCAGACATTCATCCTAGTCCCGGTGCACGTTTAACGACAGAGTCCTGTCAAAGGCAGCCAAATTTAAATAACCCCTTAATGGGCTGCCGTATAAAGACTGTACGAGCCTAACTTTGACAGCCTGGGAGCGGTTCTGTACTGAGCGTCTGAGCTAGCTCAAACTGAATGAAATTGTAAAGAAACAGTACGAGATGTTTTTATTCCACCCCCAGGACTGATTTTGCCGTTATCCAATGACACATGTATAGCCCCTACAGACAGCTGTCATCCCAATCCTGAACCGCCTCTTGCAGGGTCTCCTCCTGGCCCCCTGACTGCCATTTCTGCGGGTCCCGGCCCGCAGGAGGAGGAACATTCCTCTTATTCAGGAAATTTAATAGCCTGACAGGACGCTTTCCTGAAGGGCTTAATCTTTTCTCTTAGAGACTACAGCTTGGCTCTCCAATTTCCATGTCATTGCTCTACTATTAGACTATTATGCAAAGAATGAGCACCACCTCCTTTTGTTTTCCGTTTTTTTAAAAGAGAAATGCTGCTGCAAAGAGGTGTTTACAGACTCTACCTATTTTTCCAGATATCTACCTATTATTTCCAGATAGACTACAGCTCAAATAGAAGATTAATCTGGTATAACAACTTTAGGAGAAAAATTTGATTCGGCAAATCACACAAATGTATGTCCCAAAGCAAGCTGGAAAAAAACACAATTTGATTTTTTAGTTATCCTATTATGAAGGAAACTCTTCATTCTACTCAGACCCTTAGTCTCTATCATTCCTACTTTCCTCATACTACAAAGAACACCATCAAAATGAAAGTGATATAAGTATTTAATTCTTACCTGTGTGATAAAATTTCCCTGAAAATCCCAGGTTGAAAGTAAAATTTGTAATCTGAGCTCTCAAAAGATTCTGAGTGTCAAGCAGGGCCTGGAAAAAAAACCAAACACCCCACCATATAAACATATCTGTAGAAAATGAAACCTGGCACAGAAATTTAATATAACAAGATAAATATTTTTACAGGCATATATCTTTTCAGGTGGTTTTGCTATTTAAAACCAGCTTTTTATATATGACAAAGAAGTAATAGATATTTTCATTACCATCTAAATATTAAAGACAGCATGCAAATACCATCGTTTTCCTCATAAAGATGACCAGCTATTAAATACTGTTTTACTCCCTGGATAATGAGATAGGAAAACAAAGGCGCGTGCCACAGAAAAGACCTTCCACTTATTACTCAGCAAACCTGGGACAGAGCCAGGAATGAAATCCAAATCTCTCGGGCCCTGACCACTGCTCCATTCACTGGGGTGAACAGCATCTATCACAGGTATGTTTCTCTAGATGAGGTCAAGTACATACACAGCAGTTTAGTCGTGTTTCAAAATTACCGGCAATGAAAAAAGCCATCCAGAAAAACAGAAAGAAGTGGAATAAATGAAGCCTATTCCACATCAAAGAACTTAATCCTAAATTCCCCCAAATTCTGACTCATTTCTCAGACAGTTAGCATACTGTCTGTCAGCACACATGTACTTGCACTAAATTAGTACAAACAAAAAAACAGCATACAGGAAGAAAGGGAAAGCTATTATTCATCAGATACAGCTTCACCCTTTGATTTCAATATGCTCTTCTTGATTTGTCCCTTCCAAGATTTACATATTACTTTCAGGATTTATCTCTCAAACTCTTAGCGCTCCGCTGTTGTTCGCTCTTTCAGTTTTCCAGGTTTAACAAAGACACCTAGCTTTCCCATGGAAAAAAAAACTTCACAAAGCAAGAACAAAACAGAAGAGCGAAAAGCCTCCTCTAAAATGAGACTTGGAGTGCACACTCCTCCAAACAGCCTGCCTTTAACTCAGCACTCGGTAGTTGGTAACTTAGGAACACGTTGGACTCTTCGGAGATTTGTGACCCTGTACACTGCACATTAGAAGTGTAGAGCCAGATACAGCGCGCGCACACACACTTGGAAAAAGGCACTCATGCACCACCTCTGAAAGAAAGGAAAATACTTAAACGTCAAAGGTCATCAAAGAGTTTTCCAAGTAAATTTACGTTATAGTACAATGATTTTAATAAAGTAACTCTAAGCACGTTATGAAAGGGGAACGTATTTAGAAGCACGGAAATATTAAGAGCACTGGAGACTTTCAAAATTTTAAAGGTCTAGGAAGCTCCCCACTCTTGAAATTCAATGACAATAAGATGCCCTGAAAACTATGAGCCAGTAATTTTAATTACAGTTTCTTTGGACATTTTCATTATCGGAGTAATTTGCCAACAATTATTTTTTTAAGCAGAACGCCAATGACAACAAAACGTTAGCACGGAAGTCAAGTCCAGCCTTAGATACAGGCATAGCAGAGTCAAGTTACAGTGCCTTAAAATATGATCCATTTTACAGATGGGTCACTTTACAGATATCTATCTTATCAGAGAAACTTCTGGGCATCCGAGCTCTTCTTCAGGTGTTTTCCAGGCCTCATCTATATTGGCCCTATATAAGTATGACCTCCATCGAGCCTCTTTCCCTACATCCCTACAACATTACAGTGACAAAGAGTGACAACAGCAGGGGCTCCCCTGCGCATCAACCTCACGAGAGGCCCAAGGCAGCAGGCCCAGCGGGGCTTCCATTCCCAGTAAGAGGTGGCCACACCCCCCAGCTGGTCCATCTGTCCCTGCTCACCTTTCCCAACACTCCCTTTTCCAGAGCTGAGCATATTCACCTGGCCCCACTGAGAGACAGCAGCGCTACCTGAAGCAGGAACACAGCCTGTCCTGGTTTGAGGTAAAACAGAACCAATGTTCTTTTCAGTAATTTTACTCGCCCAAGGTGGGGCTGGACCTGGATTTAGTGGCCAGCATAGCCCAAACCACAACACAGCCACTCTCCGTCCCTCTGCTATCCTGCATCCGAGGCCTCGGCGAGCTCACTAAGCTTGTAGCTCTGGCTGGCTCACGGAAGCTGGTGCTCGAGGGAGCTGGTCTGCAGCAATAGGAGGAGAGACAGTCATTTGTCCCTGTCCTGGGGGTTGCAAATTTGAGTTTTGCTGACAAAACATGAGCAGTTTCAATTCTGAGTCATCCGTAGTACTTGCCTTGTTCACCATGTCAGCGGACCAGAACACTATGCCTAAGCATACTCATTAAATATATACTAATCACAAAACTAGATCTGTGAAAGGACCATCACTTCTCTGCCTCCTATTTCTTAAGGTCCTCTCAGATTGGGAATTAACTTGCCTCTCCCACCGTCTTCCTCAGCAGTGTAGCTCCAGCGACAACAGTACAGGCAGTTTCAAAGAACAGAACTAGTAAGGTAAAGATCATCTTCTATCACTGGGAAGCCTGAAAAATGTTCTGCGAACAAGGGACTTTCTAAAGGAATGAGTAAAATGAAGCACAGAATAGAGATAATTGAAAACAAGCTCGAGACTTCTGAAGTGGAATATTAGGAGAAAAAAATCTTGCAACACTGTAACGAGGGCTTTTGCACAGGCTGAAAGTGCAAAGATCACCAAGGAGACTTCTTATTCTAATGAAAGGTAGCAAATCTGCAGAGGATTTATTATGAAAACCATCCTTGAGCTCTTGGGAACCTATTCAATGAAATAATTTTGTCTTTGCACGGTTAAAAATGTAGGAGGCAGATGATATGGCTATGCACTTCTTATGTTAAGAGTACATATTGTCAAATGAAAGAGATCCTGAGTACAGCTTGACAGCAAGGTGGCATGAATGGGCTGCACAGTTCTTTCCCTCCAAATTAAGTTAAGAACTGTGAGCATTTTTTGAGCTGAAGGTCTTATTCCCCTACCTTTCCAACACCTTCTCAGCTCCAGACTAGTCTCAGCATGATGGAAAAACAGAATGGGAAAAACAAAGCGCAGTTGGAAATGCCAGAGAAAGATGCCCTGGGAGGAGACCTTTGCTGCACCTCCCCGGCACGCTGCAGCTACAGGGCTGGCAGGGGAGTCGCAAACCCGGGCTTTCAAATCAGAGAGGGGGGGAAAGGCAGTAAAAAGCCCATGACACTTCTACGATGAAACACCACCGAGTTTACTTCTTCGCTGGGAATTAATTTTGCTTGTGTAGGGACTACCTTCTCGCCTCAATGACTGCCTGGTGGCTGCATTTTATTTAGGCCAGCAGTCACAGTAAGACACCCCAAATAACACGAAACTCTAAAGGAAATCTGAAGTTCACCTTCTACAGGACAAACTTTGAAAGGGACGCCGCTGGGGTTTTTCTGGCCACATTACTCTCACTAAAACCAACAGGAGATCTTCTGCTAAAGCCTTGCAGTGGTGTTCCAACAGGCATCAGCTCGTACCAGCGGCGTCGCTGCTCCACCTGCAGACGGAGGGCACAGACCCGCTGTGAACCACTTCTTGTACAGACAAGCCGAGATAACATTTGAGTTGTCGTGCCTATGATTATTTTCTGGGTGACTTGACATTTTACTCATCTTTCAGGTTCTAAAAACAAAACGTTACAACTCATGAAAAATATATAGCAGCAGATGGCAGGGCCTATTACTGTGAGCTTCTATCATAAAGACAGAAAAAGAGAAAAGTAGGGGGCGGAAAAGCCTGAAATTTCTTTTCTAAATGCTGTTTTATATGCTGAAAGTAAGCTGGTGATATTTTCTGTTTATTTTATGATTGGTTTATGAACAGTCCCTCTGGGTATGAGATGTTATATAAATAAAATATAATCTTCAGTACTGGTGTAAAAACTGTTTAGTAAAGCCTTCCTATGTTTATAAATAATTATTTAGTACTTATGTTATACTTCCACTGGTACTATAAGGAAAATAAATTGCCAGCTGCATAATCGCTTTCATGTACATAGCTACAATGGAGTACTTTCTTTTCAACTTTTCCTAAGCTCACATACTAGGTTTAGGAAATTCCCTGTGCCAGAAATCAAATGTGAGAAGTCAATATATGATGAAAGACCCCCTTCTTCACCAAGTCTAAAATAATCTCAGAAAAAAGGCCTTGTCACAATCAATAGACAAAAGTTATAACAGCAGCAAAACAACAGAGTTCTTTCAATCCTTGCATCTGAGAAGTTTATAGCATAACGAAAGGAATATAAGAAATCACCTATGTTGTAAATAAAGACAGATTCTCAGATGATTAATCAGCATAATTCCATTTAAGTTATTTCTATTTAATTTCTGAAAAAACATCTCAGCAAATGTACGCTGCTGTAATTGCCACTGGGATCTCAGCTGACTGAGAATTTAGGAGAAAACGGACTCCAAGATCACAAATGAACAGAAGGAACCATGAGAATTATTCTTTAATTGAAATATTCATGCAATGGAGACGTATGAAAATTCTTGCCTTTGTATAGATGGCCTCTTTCTTCCTTTACAACCATAATGTTTAGCTCTTTTTATCACTTTTCATTCAGAAATACCAACTCTGTTTACAGAGGAAACAATTTTATTTGATTTTTCTCATCTTACAGACAGGACAAACAGAGGCACAGACAGATGACATGGGCTGTCAAAAGCTCCTGCTCAAGTAAATCGGCAGTAAAGCCAAGGATAAAACTTACATCCCCAAACTTGCTTCCATTTCCACAGCCAGGAAACCATCCTGCCTCCTGCCCTCAAATATCTCTTCACATGATTTCACTTCATAATTTGGCACAGAGAAGTCACAAGTGTCAACCTATCTTTGGCAAACGGACAGCAGTAATTTCTTCGGCATCCACAAAAATAATCAAACCCAAACATCTTGGCTGATCAAACAAATAAATCAAGAACGCTTTGTTGAACTCTGACAGACCAAAGAGGAACTATGACTTCTTTCTGTAGTCATACCAACATATTTATGACTGTTTTCCTTCTCAAAAGCTGCCAAAGAACTTAGCCACTTGAAAAGCAGAATAGTTCAAAACGCTGTTAATTTACTTGTAATCACATGGATTTTGACTAAGTTGGCAAGCAGACAGACATCGCCTCACAATGCCGCAGCCTTAATATCCTAAGCTTCAAATCAGCACATGCTTTCATGTCAGTAACAAAGGCAAGAAAGGTCAGCTTGATAATTTTCCAAAAAGCCTATCTCCTTCCCCTTTTTTCAGGAAGCAGATCTCATCTCTCAACGCTTCCTTTACTATATCGTGTCTAACAATACTATCAAAGGAGCCATTAAATTAGGAATTACTTTGCTTTTGAGGAAAACTTCTAATACCATACTGGCTCTTTAATATAGGCAAGGACCTTCTGAAAAGGTGAAATAAATTAATAGAAAGTGTAATGTGAAAGCACACGAGTTAAGCACACGAAGTCCCTTTATGGGGCCTTTATTCTGCTCTTATGCAGAAGTAGCTTTAATTTTCTGTGCCAGATTTCCTCTTCAGTTTAATCCCTGCAAGAGAGGGAAGCAGCAGAACCAAAGCCATTTTAACTTCTGAGTGGAGTTCTTAATATAGGGGTTTAATGAGCTGTAACCGATGTGATGTCCTTTTAGTTTGCACTTTTTGTGACATCATTTTGCCTTTCCCCAGCACGTCCATGCTCTGAGAAGAGAGTCCTGCAACTGAAGCTGCCTGCACAGGTATAAGCACACCACCTGCCTCCCTCCGGCTTTCCCTTCTGCAGAACCTGGTCTTTTCGGAAGTTTCTATCCACGTTGTAAATCCCCTTGGTTGTAAGGGAAAAAAAAAAAAAAAGAAAAAAAGAGGGTTGTGGAGGAAATGGAAAAGAGAACTGAGGAACACAACATATACGTGACTGAAGTTTGCATTTATGATGCATATAAAAATTATGATTTTTAGAGTATTGTGCTTCTCTTCAGAGTTCAACAGTCGATATTTGAAATTTGCATTATCCCTAAACTTTAAAGGCACTAGTGAAGTGCCCACCACTAGAGGCAATACATGGCACAGAAGAGAGGCCAGGCTAACGAGCTGAGCCCAATTATCAGTCCCGGGTTCGTCCTGGCACTGCTGAGGTTGATGGCAGAAAAGGGAGGAGAGGGGACACGCTGCCTTGGGAAAGGAGTGATGAGGGGGAGAGAGCAGTGGGGATCCATAAGAAATGTAGCAGCAGTGTGGTAGGGGCCTGACAGCGAGAAGCACCGAGACCGTGATGGCTGACATTCAAGAAACTGTGGCAGTGATCGGGGATGGGAAGGCAGCGGGCAAGAATTTAGGGTGTTTGGAGGCAACGAGAGGCAGCATGACAAGAGGAAAGAGAAGACAGCCTCAATGAAGGTCCATCCCAAACGGCTGGGAATCATTATTTTACTAGACAGACAATTTTGCTTCTGACAAAAAATGTTTCCCTCGTGATAAATTATGTATTTTGGAAGATCATTAAAATTCAACGTCTATTCTTTCTGGATTTCCAGGATTAGCATTTTGACACCCATTACCATAAACATTTAATCTCTGCAGGAGAAAGAATAATTGCTTTGCGTATACTGGGTGTAGCTGAAAAAATACGCTGAATATCCTTCAGACAAAAAGAGAAGAATGCTTAAATTTCCTTTGTGCACTCTGTTAACAGAGCTGACACTACAGAGGGGGCCGGAGAAGAAACCGCAGAAAACCTTCAGCTTTTTCTGCAGTGTTTAGCAGGCAAAGACCGTAACTTATCAACAGACCCTAAACTGTGTAAGCGGGGAAAGGACACTACTCTACAGTTTGGTGGAAGCAAGGTGTCCAAGAGGACACAGTCCAGCAAAAATAGAAAGCCTGATGAAACAGTGATGGAAAAGCTAAACCGCTGACAACACCTGTGTTCCAGTTTCTGAAATATCAGATGCCACGTGAGCTGAAGACAACTGATCCTGCCGCTTTGTACAACAAAATTTAAATGGGGGGGAAATTGTTTATTAAGACACAGCAGCTTCAAGAAACAAATCATTCTTTCATTAAAAAACATGGATTTTGGTAAGTCTACCAAGTCCTTCAAAAGATGTAACAGTTCAAAAGTACCACGTGTCAGCGGGATGGCTATTTACAAAGGGCCAGGTAACGTGGTAGAATTTGGGTGCAAGGGTGCAAAAATCCCTTGGAGATGAAACAAAGGACCTGGTTTCAGTTACTTAAAAGTTATTTTAGTTTACTGACAGCTAGATTCTACCTGCAGCAATCGTGTTTTTAAATTATCAAACAGGGATGCCTTGGAGCCCGACTCTTTAAACACACAGGACAGGCAAAGCTCCCATTGATTGCTTGGGTTAATTTGGACTGTTTGCCACACCCATCCGCCTGCGTGTCTTACCTGACTTCCTATAATATTAAGGCCCATACCCGCCAGTTAAAGAAGGCGGTGTGAGTCTTCCCGATAAATTCAATAAGCGCCATTAACTGGGTAACCCAGCTTCTCTGCAAAGTGTCAATAAGACGAGATCTCAGGCGGGAGCCCAGCTACGTGCATCTTGGTCTTTCAGTGTCCAATATAAGAGACACTAGACCCCATTTACGAAAAATCCAGGCGCCACAGCTTTATTTTATGTGCACAGATGCTGTCATCAGGTATCTGCATTTGAGGTCCACTAAAGGGTACTGAAAATGTAAGTAGCCACTTTGGAAAACATCTCAAATGATTTCAATCAAAAATTTTTTTTGTCATCAGAACACACTGTTTTAATGTTACCGGGTCTTCATTTGGAGGTTTTTTTAATATCACATACCATAATGATCTTGATGATGGTCCAATTATGTATTTTCAATAGCCTGTCTAGGCTCTTTCACCTAGGTAAATAATTTGTACAACCAAGCGATTTAAGAAATATTTCTAACTTCCTTCACCAGCTTCTCGGACATTGAGACAGCAGCTAATGAGAATAAGCTAATTATGGCAAGGTGAGTTGAAGGTTTTAAATACTTGGTGCCAACACTATTTAATAAAGTAAAGAAATTAGGATGCTGTTTTCAGGACTCCATATGAAATTGTGTATTATTAGCTCTTAATTAAACTGTACTTTGATGAAGGAGGTTACTATTACTAAACAGCTAAATGAGCTCGTTATTCTGCAGTTAACAGAAACAAAATCCTGCATTTCTTTTCATTAAAGGTCAAAAAAACACCAGGCCTAATAATCACCCTACTGCTGCATGAGATATTTTTCCCTGGGTTTTGGTCAGGCAGGATTCAATACGAAACTTGTGGGTTCTTGCGTTTTTACCTAACGCTTCATCTGCTTATGAAACTCCAAGTATGAAGAGGCAAGTTCTCAGAGAACTCCAAAGTAAAACCAAAGTGACTCTAAAATGCATTTAAAGTATCTTCATAAGTATCCATTTAAGTTCTTGCGATCTGGTGATCGTCGATGAGTCAGTACAGCGGGAAACGGAGGTTTGTTAGCCACAAGGCAAGCGTTCAGGTAGCAGAGTCACCCCCCTGCCAGCTGCCTCAGCTCTGAGCACGACGGGCCACCTCTCAGGGGAACAGAGTAGTTCAGATCCTACTCCAGTTCACTGTGGGCCACTCTGCTGTGCCTGCTTAGTCTGGCTTGTCTCCATTGCATCCCATCAGCAGTCAGAGCTGTCACTGATTCACGCAGA
Source organism: Rissa tridactyla (assembly GCF_028500815.1). Lineage (NCBI taxonomy): Eukaryota > Metazoa > Chordata > Aves > Charadriiformes > Laridae > Rissa > Rissa tridactyla. The sequence continues at coordinate 79,796,933 of NC_071470.1, read as the reverse complement.
CCCCCCCAACAGACAACCCGCACTTTTACCGCTTCAGCTCCTGTTTGGTAGAATGCACAATATTTTGTCATAGAAGTTAAAACAATGGCATGGCTGTTCAGTCTAATGGTGCCTCTATTTTTAGTGATCCAGCTCAGACAGAACAGAGGTTATTACCCAAGCTCCTAGGCCCACATTCATCATCAACAGCGCATTTGCTTCTTATTTAACGCTTCCTCAGACACTATCTCCAGCTTTCACTACAGCCAACAGGCACAGCAGGCAAGAGCTCGGCTGGAGGACATGGGCTACTCTCCAAGCAAGGCCGTCCTCTGCTGCACGGGCTGGCCACGAGCTTCTGCTGCGGCAAAGCCTGTGCTCCCTTACCCGCCACCGCATGCTGCTTAGGGCCCTTTTATACCCTGCTCTTGGCAACACGCGGCCCTCTACAGCCACCAAATGCTGAAAATATCTAGAAGGTTCAACACTGGGAGAATTTCTAGGTATAACCTCCCAGCAGCAGAAACGATCACGGCCTCACCTGAATGCACAGGAAGCTGTAGCTGGGTCACTACATCTGCTCCGCTCTGATAACTTTGTCAGTGGCTACATTACTCTGTCCAAAATGCCAAGGCTTTTAGAGATGCAATTTAGATTTCAGGTTTACCTTAACACCCATGGCCTGCACACAAACCAAGAAATGTATTCCATAAAACCTAGTTTCCTATAAATGTCGTTCCCAAATTGCTATTCCCATAGTGCCCACACTCCCTTTCACTCTGCTGCCTAGGACCTACCCTCCCCATCAGGTCTCCAAAGCACCTCCCTTCCCTTCCCGCTCTGCCCCACACCCCCTGTCCAGAGGAAAAAGGGACAGCACGTGCTATCACTAGCTCCAAGGCACAGCGCATGGATTAGCCAGGGGCAGGTCAAAGTGAAGGACAAATGCAGAGCTCACTCTGAAGCCCCTGCTCCAGCACAGGTACTGCTTTACGTCCATGTCTTACCCCACTCTAAACTCCAGAACACCAGCAGGAATTTAACCGTCTTTGAGAACTGACCGTATCTGTCACATTGGACCAAAACCCGCCAGCAGGTCCAAATGCCATCAGATTGATGATGGAATGGTTTGGGTTGGAAGAGACCTTCAAAGGTCACCTAGTCCAACCCCCTGTCATGGGCAGGAACATCTTTCACCAGACCAGGCTGCTCAAAGCCCCATCCAACCTGACCTTGACGCTTCCAATGATTCACAACTTCTCTGGGCAACCTGTTCCAGCATCTCACCACCCTCATCATAAAAAAATCCCTTCCCTATGTCCAATCTAAATCTGTTCTCTTTCAGCTTAACTGCTGGTCTGGCAAAGGCAACCCGATTTCTTTAGGAAATGAAAGTAAAAATGGGTATCAGTGTTGTACACAGCAAACTCCAACAGTCTGTGAGTATGGCCTTCTGAAAAAACTTCAGTCTTACTTTTTTTCTTCAATGTCAGTATTCTCGGGACATCAATGCCCAAGCCTGGATAAACTAAGACCCACTTGTCCCCGTAAGCCTGAAGCCTGCACTTCCTGCTCAGCAGAATTTTAAATAAACAAAATTTCAAAGTTTTGTCTACATCATTAAATAGATGATCACAAATTCAAAACAGCTAAGTTTTTACAATATCTTTCCCAGCATTTAGACAGTGATCACTGAGCAACAGCAGCTACAATTACAGTATAAATCTGTTACGTGATCACAGAAAAACTCAGTTCCACAGACCAAGGTATACCAAGCTGCTTTAAGGTGGCTTGAAAGAAATACTGGACAGTACAAGCAACGTCTAAAATGTTGGTACCAATCAAAGAGAAACACTTTGGGGTTCGTTCACTTCTTAGTTGATACTTTTTTCCCCCCTAGTAAGACTAAAGCTTCTGGACAAGCACAAGATTTGTGTTAATGCTTAGTTTTACGTACTAGAGAACAAATAAAGTGCAAATAAATGAAGACTCGAACCCTCTGATTTATGTAAAAACCACAATAGAGCCAGTTGCTCTTGCCGTTTGGTAAAGCACAGCAGAGCTACCACATCACCGGCACGTTAAATAAAGCGACCACTCCCCAGGCTGGGCAACACAACAATGACACAATCCATTCATAAGTGTTTCTCAGTTGGTTTTTTTTCCCCTAACAGATCCAGAAAGATTCCTGAGCTTCTCTTAAGGTCTGTCTACCTTTGTCCCTATGTTTGGGGTGAGCTGAGGCATACTGAAAGCTCTTTTTCTCTCTACGCTCCACCTCTATGGACAGAAAAAAACCCAAAAAAGAACTTTGACCACAAGATTTTCATTTTCTCTTTCTGTCTGAAAGTTCCATGTGAGAAACAGCTGGGAATTCGGTCTTCAGCTTGCTCACCAGCTAAGGATCACAAATATTTTTTTTTTTTTCCCCTTCTCTTTATGAGTAGTTCTAAAGTTGCTGAATGTAATTCCCCTGCTACATCAGCATCGCCATCAAAGAAATGACAGAAAAAGAGAAAGCAAGCAAGACAAGCTTGCATAAAATAACAGGTATACCTCTTTTCTCAAGCCATATTTCTTATGATTATATGTAGTCAACACAGAAAAGACAGGGTAAGAACTTACTTCAAGTTAATAAAAATTTGGACAGTTTCATTGACTCCTACGTGGTACCTAGTCTAAGGGACGCAATTCAGCAGAAGAAAACCCCAAGACTTTAGTGAAACACGGGACGTTAATACGAGAAACACAGGGGGATGATTTTGTTAGAAGTGTTAATACACACCTTTCCCGTTTTTGCACGAATGTTTGCATTTCTAAAAGACAAGACCTACATAGATCAATCTCCCAGGTGGCCGAATCTTACACTTGCGGACTCAGACCGACACACGAATCCAAACTGAGCTCTGCATTTGATTATACTGTAGGAGATTGAGAACACATCTTAGTACAAATTCCCTACCAGTATTATATTCCTTCCAACAGCACACTTCATACCCTTTTGCCAAATCTAATTTTTAAGGAGTTACATAATCTTTTTTACTTCCTTTTGGATGTTGGCCTCTATTCTGCCACTTTTATTGGCTATTTAGCCTACACTTAAATATCTCTGTACCTTACGTTAAATATTTTATCCATCCTCACTGTTTATACGCTGCAGACATCTGCAGCCCATTGCTTTCTGCTTTGGTCATCATCACTTACCAAATTCCTTAGCCTGTATTTTTTAATTTTCTCTTTTGCTCAGAAATTTCCTGGCTATCCTGGTGTCTCTAAGCACTCTCTAAATATTCCTGATTAAGTGGTGCACAACTGAGCACAATATTCTAAAAACCTCCTCAGTCAGTAAGACGAAGTACTTTCCTGATGTAAAATGGTATTTTTCATAGTCAGCTTAAATTTCAAACCAGCTTACTTTAAAAACTCGGGTATATTTTAGTATTCATCTTGTTTTCAGTACTACCATTTTCAACATTTCTATTATCTTTAACAAAGGCATTGAGAAAGGATAAGGGATAAGAGAAATGTTTTGTAGCATAAAACAACCACCTTCTACATACACGCAAAATTATTTTTCAGCCTCCTTGCCAGTTCCATTAGAGTTCTATCAAAGACAGCTCTGAGTTACCTTTAGTCCGAGTTTGCTTTAAAATGGGAGCAGAGACAGTTGGCTTATTCCCAGGAGCGCTAACCCTGAAAGGGCAAGTGAACGGGAGCTTGGTGTAGAGCCGTGGGGCTTATTGGCTCCACAAAAATGCAAGCGGTGTTCCCAGCCCTAATCCCTTTCCTCTGTACAGCGCTGCTGGGCCTTTGTCGCATGAATCGACTGACTTGGGTCGGAATGAATCTGCAGAGCCTTACTCTGCACAGTCACCGACTTCCCAGTTGTCCTCTCCACTATTTGTATTTTCAAATGTATTGTAGTATAACTTTTACAACGTAAAATGGTATTTAATTTATTATTTATCCCAGATATTTTGAGGAGCAATACTAACTCATCGCCGGGACCGTAAAGTATCAGAAGGAATCTCCTGAACAGTAAATATTTTTAAAAATTGGTTGTAAGGTTTTTATGCTCTGTCGGACTTAATTTTTAAATAGAGAGTAACACTTCTACCTTGTGCAAGTGTTGAAGTTTACACAGAAAAAGAAACTGGAATTGGAAGCAGATAGGGCATTGTTATTCCATGTGGGATTAGACATACACTGGCAACCAACTGCTTCTCTTTTACTTTGTTTTGTAAACATAATTACCAAGAATCAGTCACGTAGCTGCTCTGCCTTCTTACAGAATGAATAGGTAAGAAGAAAGCACGCTTTCCATGCAGCCGTATTGTAAAATAAACTAATGAAATAGTCCCACTTCTACCCTCATCTGTCTCCTTTTGCCAGACTCTTCCTCCTTGACATGACTGAAGATGGGGAAGGAGGTAGGTGCAATTTTGGTATCATGTTTTACAGTTAATTTCTACAATTTCGAGATCTGTCTGCATATGTTTTTATTTGTCAGTTGTGAAAATTTCATTCAGTTCCATTAGCAGCAGGAACTGGATGGCAAACCTGTCATCTGAAAAAGCCCAGAGTAAGTCTTGCAGCAGCCACTAGTGCGATAATGAATCCATACAGCTCCGTGGCAAGCTGTAGCGGCATTATTATTATTATTTGTATTATCAAAGTGCTTTTGCAACAAAAAGCACAGAACAAAAGGAGCCTCTGACCAAGAGAACTCACAATCTAAAGAAAGAGATGGACTAACGGGATAGCTGAGGGATACACTGCCAGGAGGCCGGAAAGCGGTTTCAGCACATAACCGTTCCTAATTCTGCCTCCAGGAGAGACAGAGTGCCGCAGACAGAGCTAGAACCTTTTCCCAGGTCTAGTGCATTAACTCTGCAACATCTATGCCCAGCAAGTGCCTTCTGTCAACTTCTTTCTTTTGCTCTCTGAACAACAACAGGCAGCTTTTAAAATACTGACCTTGAAGCTCTGAAAAAGGTTTTTTAAGTGGAGACAAATTATCCAGTAGATGTGAACATCTTACAATGCACACTAAGGCTTCAATATGTCTTGACACGCATTTCACTTACTTCATAAATTTTGGAATGGCAGATTTTGCTTTCACGGCCAGATGGATCAACCCAGAGCTGAGCTTAGGTTATGTTGACAGTACTCAAAGCGTGCAGAATCTCACGAATTTCCACCTCATCCGTGAAAATATTAATGTACTTTCTTAAGGGATAAGTTTCTGAGAAGAGAGAGGAAGACAGAACTTGCTAACTACCTGGCTCTGAACCAAAAACGATTGCTGAAGGCTGGCACGCTGGGTGGACGTAAGTGTTTGTGTGGATTTCTTTGGAAGGGAAGACTTATGGCTCAAGCATAAGGATGTCTCTGCACAATAAACTAAGTCAAGGGAAAAAGCAGAAACAGCCCGCTTCACCTCAGGTGAGCATAATTGCTTAATACTGAAATAAAATACATCACACAATTCCATTAAGAACAGGAATCAGAACACAAAAGGCAGACACCATTGGTAAGGGAGTTCCTTCAGCCTAAAGACAGCAAAGTATTCACCACTACACACAAACACGCGTAACTAAAAAATAAAAAACCCCACAACTTTAATTTTCTGGAAAGATGTAGATGACTGTATCCATGATGCCCATCTACTTACGTCTGAAATCAACAGTGGATTCATGGAAGCCATGAATTACTTCGGTTCTATCATGAAAACAGACTGGGGAGCGTGTAACCAATAGTCAAATCCAGTGCTGGGGTAGAAGAGCTTGAAGCAGATCATTCTCATCGCCCTCAAAGATCTCATGGGATTCACCACGCTGAGAAACAGTTTCTGCAGCCTCTTTGACAACAAAAAGCTGCAGCTGAGACGGGTTTCTCTTCTCTTAATTACCTGCCACTGAATTGATAACAGGAGATGGCACAATCCTTGAAAAATTACTGTTTCAAGGTTTAGGTTTGCATAAGAGTGTAGAGTGACACAGCTTTTAAATTAAAAAGAAAAAAGAAAAAAAAAACCAAACCAAAAAACCCCCAACAATCCAGATTTGGTTACTCCAGCATTGCAAAACTAAGCAGAAGAGGGAAAAAAAAAAAAAGCTATAAACAACTTTATGATTAGTGGTCTGCCTTATCCTTCTGAGATATCTTTTGTCTTAATGCTCCAGAGGACTGGGCACCCGGCAGTTGAGTTGTTCAGCAGTCGATAAATCCAAATGAGGGAGCGTGGGGCAGTACCGCTCTCCTGGCACAACTCTCCCACGCAAGACACTTCTGCAGTGCAGACTGTGCACGCTTGTGAACGTGCAGAACTTCCACGGGATTCCTTTGAAATAGAAAATACTCGGCATCTTTTAGGCCCAGGTGCATAAACAAGTAGGAAAATAGATACGTAGAATATTACTCCTTTAAGAATAAAGCTTAAACTGCTTTGCTAACAATCTCAAAAGCTGCAGCACATCAGTACTGAGTTGCAAAATTCCATGTCTAGAACCTGATGACTCTCCTAGGTTCAATGGAGCTGAGGACTACCACATCCAACCGCTTTATTTTTCAAAAACCTCATTTTTCAGAAAAACACCAACTCCAACACACCACTGACAAACCAACCAAGCCAAGCCATGAGCTCCCGCAAAAGCTGGGCTGTATTGAGCAGAGTTGTATCGGTCTTACTAGACTAAAATTCACAGAAGTTGGTACATAAACCAAATTGCTTTTAGAAGTTAAACGTTAGCATCACTGGCTGGTAAAGCTTCTATATGCTAGTAGCAGCCCACAGAACACATAAAACAATGTTTATAACTTGTTTTAAAGTTATATTTTAGTTATGAGATCTAATTCTCTACTGCCTCACAGTGCATAATATTCCACACTACTGTACCTGAAACAATACGCTCAAAAAGTTAAATCAGTCTTCCAGGGGCATCAGACAGCTACAGACATGCCACAGTTAAAAAGAGTCAAAGAAAAGGAATATTATTAAGGACAGAACGTACCTTTTACTTATTATTTCATCCAAGTCAATATAAAATACCTTAGGAGCTTCAGGTTAAATTAAGAATGTATGTACACGCACAGTAAGCACACAGAACAATGGCATAAAGGTACTGCGGCTAACAGATTGGGAATGTAAAATGATTTAGCAGAACAAAAGTTCTAAACAGTTAATTCCTTATGTCATTTAAAGAGGTGATTAAAAAGATTTCTTCAGTCTCCCCAAAGGAAAGATTCAGGGCTCAGTGCAACCAAATAGATGTGAGTATCTCTGGTGGTTCTGCAACTGAAACATTTGATGACACATCTATCATTTCTTTACTGATAACCTTCTACGTGATCCTATAGATGACGGCGCAATTAACTTACAGAATTTGACCTCCTCCTGTGACAGGAACCACCCTGTGCCTTGACAGTTCAGGTTTTCGGCACCTTTTATCCATTCTGTCTGAACAAAAAAAATATATCTACACCTCTCTTCTAAGGCAAATATTTAGGACATTTCCATGCAAGAGTAACCAAAAAGATATGTCACTGCGTGTTTTAAATTTATACCCAAGTGGTACACTTCACCACGGGAAGTTCTGTTTTCTTTCCACATATGCTACATAGGGTGAAAAGACACTTAATGGATTATAAACAACTGTAGTAATTTAAGCTGTGCTGACTAATGTGGATGAGTTTGTACTATAGTGAATAAACAATTAGTTCTTGGGGGAGAAATCTGTTATTAAACAAAATTTTATTATATTAAACGAAAGATTAGGCCACCAATGCACTAAGGAAATAACAAAAAAGTGACAGCACTGGCTTTGGAACGTGGAAGACGACTGATCTGACCAAATGCAAATATTTATATTTTATCTTAGTCACCCTAGAAGCATTTTATGAACAACAGAAACAAATACATACTTTTAAGGTGCAATTAACCTGGTGCCTGCCTAAAAATGAGCAGTTTTTCTACATTGTGTGCTACAGAAAGTTAAAGGACTAGCTTTGATGTCTACGTTATAAACCTCAAAATCCGGGCAAGATGACAGACGCTGCAAGTGATGGAGACTAAAATGCTACGAATTTATTCCTTCTGGCTAAATCCTCTCCATCATCAGAACGCCGTTTGGCGCACATGATACACAGAGACGACAGCTCTTCTTTTCCAGTTCCTCAATGACTCTAATGGCAAAAGCCGGCGGATGCAGGCGTGTACTGCCCATTTCAATGCACAGACACTAACAGATGTGCACATACTAACAGAAGCGCTCACAAAAGAGAATGAGGGAAAAAGAGATACCTCGTCCCCCTTCCCAGTAATGGATACGGCTAACAGGAAGCTTTTTTCTTGGCAATTATAAAAGAATAATTACAAGCATAGGAAAAGATTAGGCTTAAATGAAGAAAGTGAAGAGATCCCCATCTTGACTTCAATTCAAAATGTCTTTTGAAAAGCACATGAAGGATAGGACAGTCAAGAGGAGATCACGCAGCTAATTATTTGGGAAAAAATATTTTCACAGTGTTCTAATTTTTTCATTTTGAAAATGTGATCAACCCCTAAGGAAATACAGAAAGTGCATGTATTGGGAAATGGAGGAAAAGGTAGACCAACTTACTGCCTAGACCATCAGCACTGCATAAACTGTCAACAGGGGAAAAAAAAAAAAATCATATTTAGTTTTCCCCCTATTATCACCTGCTTTTCCCTTTGAAAAATCTCAATGCTTTATAGTCATAAAAATTTCACAAAGAGTAACTGTAACAAAAAAAGGTACTAAATTAGTAGACGGCCAGCCAGGACAATCGTGGTCTATTAACATAAACGTACTCTGTGGATATCTAGATAGATTTTCTCTGTATGTCCACTTAAATGAATTATTTGTAGTGCGCAGGCTCTTAGTCTTCTAAAAGACAGAAGGAAAATAAAATATAACGTTGTCACAGCATAATGGTCCCTCCTGCCTGACAGACATTAGGAGACAGAAAAAAAAGAAGTTACTGTAAAATGAACGTTGAGATGACATTACCAAGCTTATTTTCAAAGCGGGAGGCAATTAGACTATGAAAATGTTCTCTTCCATTACTTCCATTATACCAGAGAAAGATAAAGTAAATAAATACGAAGATGGATGGTTATTGTTGATGCAAAGTGACAGTTACTCAGTATGTTATGTTGAAGAACTATGTTCTATCGGTCCAGATTTTATACAGTGACAGGCAAATCTGTAACAATCAGGTAGCCTGAAAATCTTACGTAGAGTTTCAAGTTGTTCGGATATTTTTTAATTGAAGAAGTTGTGGTGAAACTAGAATAAACTTCATTTGCTGTTTAATAAAACAAACCGTTTCTTAGTTTTACAGGATTTAGGTTCATAAGCTGTGTCAAAAGATTTTCAGAAGGGCTCTTTACACTTGCGTCCCTGACACTACAGATGCTCAAGCTGAAGTACCACCACTTTGCCTCATCTTTAGAGGTGCAGGAGAGGTGCATTTAGAGGGTCTGCTTTTGACTTGACCTCTTCTGAGGTCAATATGTAACACTGATAAAAAATTACCACTTAACCTTATGAGAGCCATTTTTTAAGTGCTGAACTCCAATTCACAAACCTTAAAGAAGAGGGCAGTTTAGCCTAACATCCAAATATTAACTATTCTGGCCACTTGGCAAGTCTCCTTTAGGTCTATGAAGAAGAAATTCCCTTGAAAACCTTATCTTACACGGAATCAGGATCTCCCGCCTTGGAAACAGTCAAAAGGTGCCTGGACGGGGCCCTGTTTTTGAGCAGGGGGGTTGGACCAGATGACCTCCAGAGGTGCCTTCCAAACGCAGCCACTCCGCAACTATGAGAATTGCAATGTAACAACTACCCTTCTCACTTCTGCAGTCCTCTAGGATATCTTTTGTTATGATGGCCCTCTAGTTTAACTCTCACAAAGAACGAACACTACAGACACAGCTTTCAATTTGCTCACGTAACTCGTGCCTGAACTTCAGGGGCTTAATGAATCAGTCCTTCCCAAGCCAATCTAGGCTCTCTAGACACTCAACAGAGAGAAGCCTTTTTGTCAGAAGACCCAAGATAAATGCTGCCTTCTTGAGTTAGGTAATGAATCGCTAATGAGTGATTATTTTTGCTATCAGTTCAGCATTACCTCTCCAGTTTCCAAACTCTGTCCCATCCAGGGGGATGAGCAGAACCAATCCTAGAGGTTCTCCGGATGCTGGAAGCTTTGTGAAGTGTTTCGGTTACTTTGCATGAACAGAGCACATGTAGCAACATTCCCCTTACTCTCGGCAAGCTCACAGTCCTACCAAATATGAGTATATCCAGAAAATATTAAACAGGAGACATGTCAAACAATATTAAAACACAAAAAAGCATTATACCCAATTCTATATTGCTAGTATTTAAAAATCTAAGCTTAGTAGAAAAGAGTTAATCTTGAGCACTGAAATTATACAAAGTCTATATTTAGCAACCTATTTTCACACTTGCAGTGCACAATTCTCTGTCACAGCCAATGCAGCAGAACTCAGTAAAACACTCCTGTTTAATAGGATGTCAATTACCTGCAAATATACTTTACAATAACGGATCTTCAACTACCACAAATTGATTTTATTTCATTCCTTCCACGTGTCATTGTGCCACAGAGGATAACTCCTTTGATATTAATAGTAATGAAGATGCATTGCATCTGACAGCCCTAACAACATGCTTAATACAACATTTTAACTTTAAGATGAAGAATCAGAAGGGAACACTTTTTCAGATTCCACTGTTTCAGAACATGGTTCTGTCTAAATGAAATTATCCTACTTAAAAGTTATTTCCACTATGATATTATTTCCATTTAATTTGACAGTTTTATTTTGGGAAGATAACATTCTGACATACTGCAAATTATGCTCCCAAAACAATACAGCTTATCCTTTTGTATCTGCTTTAATCAGATTTGTCTCAATAGCCTCCTGTTTCTGGTAAGTAATTCTGGCAATTAATCACCCTAACTTATCCTAAAATGACAACCCTAAGGTGCCACTCACAAAGAGGAACACCACAAAACATACCGCTTCGAACTGCTACCGCACCACACAGCGAGAGATTCATTCAGGCTTGATTTTACACATTTTGTTACCAGAAACCGCTGCTTTTGCAGAACAGGAGTTTTGCCAGTGATGTGGGGTCAGACCTCATTTCTTTCCTGCAATGTGCGTTTGCACTGAGGAGATTCTCAAAGCATGCCCACCCACCTAACTCAAATGCTGCCATCGTGTTCTACACAGAAACTCCATTTACTGAGTTTCACCTTTATTCCATCTCTCTCCCGTGCAACGTGTTTGCATAAGAAAAACACCCAGTTATCTAGGAGGTATAACTTATTTATCATTGCATGCGCAGAGAACGTTTTGGAAAAGACTATATGCTGCAATTTTAAAGCAAATTGAAGCGCAACTACAAGTTCAATCCTTTTGTTTAAGGACACAGTATATACAGGGTTATTGCAGCTTGACAAATGTATTAACAAGGGAAAAACAAAAACATAGCTGAAAATGAAACAAAAGTGGCCATCAGCTGCACGCCGCGCTGTCATCGCCTTTCCTTTTCCCAGTTCCTCTTTCCATTATGAAAGTTCTAACAAAACATTATCCCTTATTTTTAGCACAAACCAGGCAACAATCAGCATTTTAACACATTTTTAGCTTCTAGACCAAGTACCCGTTCTGCAAGGTGATCTCTAACTACCCACTTTGTAACAACACCCTTCACAAAAAGAAAGCGAGGTACGCAGCAAGAAATGATGTTAAGATGTTACTCCTACTGACCCTGAACTACCGCCTCACTTGAACAGCGCCACAGAGAGTGAAAAGTCACCTTCGGGAATGTACAACTTAAAATGTTAAAATGGAAATTGTCAAGTCATTTAGTGACAGAACAAGCTTTTAAGACCAATATGAACACAAACCTTGCTTGCAAGCAAGAGCCCTAAAACAGAGACAAGAAAGGTGAAATGTTGCAACTAGCTCCTGACGTAGGAAACCTATTTCAAGCAGCTAACAATCCAGTTTATTCTTCAGAATTTATGTTGACATTTACTTTTGCTCAGCACATTTACCTCCTGCTTATAAGACGAGCAACATGCACATTACCTATGAATAGCTCTTGGGTCCAGGCATGAAGTCCTGTGCTGTTTTCAGATGCCACTGAAGCACGTGCTTCGATAGAAGCTCTCATCAGACTAGAGAGTTAAACACTCCGCAAATCATGCTTAGAATTGTGGGTGTTGGGTGGGGTGAGGCGTGTGTGAAAACACTTCCACTCCTACCCCCTTTTCTTTATCAGTTGCTTAGCAATTACTTGTATTTAATTTCCTTTTGGGAGACTATCTTACATGTATAGTAAGGGGAACAGAATTCAGAGGTGTCCACCAACCCAGTGATGGAACTTAGCTCAGCGGGGACTTGTGACACCAAGTCACCAAGTGACAGGAACCAGTGAGTCGTCTTATCTTACACTGTTTTCTAGTACAGGTAAAAGCGACACTGCACGGGCTCTCCTCCAGCTTGGAGGTTGAGGGAACCTGGAATCAGGGACTACTCAAATCCAGACAGACTGGCTTCTCTCTCAAAGCCCAAACGACTTTCGTTGCTACTCACTGATCTGCATCCTTCATTAATCCAACTATTAATAACTGTTCACTTTAAGATTAAAAAAAAACAGCACTTTGCTGTGATGACCGTGAGTTTATGCACATACTTTACCTGTACATCGTTGGTGTTCATTCTTGTTCCCTCCTTCCCAACGAAGATGTCATCTATGTCAACCAGAATGTACCTATCCAAGGACAGTCTGAGCTTCTTTCCAGACAGGAAAGAGATGGCATCTATGAAAATCAGCTTGTGCAGCCAAAAATTCAAGTTATTGCCGAAAAGGACTCGTTGAATCCCATCGTGGAGCCCCAGGTCATGAATTACTGTGGCATGGAGAGCACTTTTAGCAGCAGGTGGTGAAAGGTTTTCTGGTGTCTTTACTTTTGCAAATATCACCGGTTGATAAGCTGTATGATTAATCTGGAAAACCGCCCAGTCATTTCCAAGCAAGGGACCTTTCTCAAGCTTAGAAGATTTAGTCACATGAAGCAGTGGGGAATGAGGGTTAATGCAACAGTCCTTAATACCCAGATTGCTGTGGACATGGAAAGGAAAGCCCTTCAACTGAAAGCTCTGCAAGCTGTTCTCATTGCCTTTGTGAAATCCAATAACACCTACACCATATTCTATACAGTACTTATCTAGAAGGCCTCTGTTCCAAGAGTCCATGTTCACGTACTTTAGAATATTTTCATATACTATGAGAGCGTATTTGCCTTTATTTTTGTCTATAAGCACTGGGAGGTCACCTTTCCCAGGCGCAATCTCAATGTGAAACTGAAATCTGCTAGATTCTAAAATGGTTATTATGTCTTGTCCTAATGTTGAGTACTGACTTTCCACAAACACCAGCACTACAAGATCTGTCCTCAGGGGATCAATAGGCTTCATGGTCTTCATCTCCATCAGCTTGTACGGCAACTGTTGAAGATCACCACATTCCACTTCTGAAGAGATTTCAGAAAGTTCATTTTCCTGTTTGTAGCCATTATACAAGTAGTACGCAGAAATAACTATGCTCACCATACAAAAAGTGGCCAGCAAAATAACTGTTCTTTGAAAGTGTCTGTGAAGTTTCATGATAAAACTCATGTTGTTTACTTGCCTTAGATTGTTCTCGACAGCAGCATTAAAAAGAAACACAGATTCTCAACAACTTGTTCCAGTCCTCTGAAATATTTATGTCACCATTGCAGCACACGCATCTATCTTCCACAAAGCTCTACAGAAGGTATAGTCTAGAAGAAAAGAAAATCAGAGATTTAATTGAGGCAATTGAGAAAGTTTAATCACATTTTAATTGTGACATATCATCACACTTCAACTGACTTAAAATAACAAGCAAAGAAATCGCTGCCAAGCAGAGGTTTGGAAACAAACTGCTCAAAACTCTGATAGTTTCTTCTTGAAATTTTGCATTAGTAGCGCTGCTTCTTCCTGCTCGACTAGCTGCCATGTGCATTTGAATGTCTCTAAATCTCAGGGGCTCCTTACCCCAGAGGATGTACACACAGCAGGCACTGAAAAGCAAGATACAGTGCCAAAGAACTTACTGTTTTTCTCAAAAATTTTGACCCAAAGGTAAAAGTTAACTCCAAATTGACAATCACTGACAACATAAACATTGCAGAAAATTTATAACCTTCCTCCTTCCACCCCCAAGAAGCTGGAGGAACATCAGTTTACACGGTTAAATGAAGTCTGTCTTATATTAATTTTTTAAGAACCAGGACGTTCTTAACAAAACATGCCCATTTTAACTGTTGTATGCAGACATACTGATATACCCTATAAAACACGTGTTATAGGAGTATTTGTAAAACAAACTGACACTTTTTCCTGCAACATCAGAAGTAAACGAACAGCGTTTTACTTGACTGTGTACTATCTTGCCAATTGTTGGAAGCACTTTGTATGTCTTTGTAGTAAAAAAAGCATAAGATGCTCCAGCTCTTGAACTTGAGAAAAGAGAACAATAAATCAAAAACTAACATAAGAGGCAGATAACCTAAGGATATACTTATGATTCAACTCGTACCTAAGGAAAGCAGTCATTTTTCAAGCCAACAGTACAGTTGCTGTCAAAAGTTTCTAGTAAAACAACTGAACAATGTGACAAGTATAAAATAATTAAGTACCATAAGTTATAAAGGAAGGCTGACAGCAACACTTGAAAATTATTATGGGTATAAGATCTAGAACATGTTCCTCTAACTTCACAATGCAGTACAAATCCATCCCCATTTGTTAATGGGGCTAGGATCCATGTTCATTTTTCAAAAAAAGTTGAGTAGGGCTTAAAATGTGACTGCCAAGAAGGCCCAGAAGTATAACCAATATCATATATGAACTTTTCAGTACAGATTGACAGAAAGAATTAAATTTTTCTTGAAAGATCATGATAATGAATACAGGCTGGGCGGAGAATGGATTGAGAGCAGCCCTGAGAAGAAGGACTTGGAGGCACTGGTTGATGAGAAGCTCAACATGAGCCGGCAACGTGCGCTCGCAGCCCAGGAAGCCAACCTTATCCTGGGCTGCACCAAAAGAAGCGTGGCCAGCAGGACGAGGGTGGGGATTCTGCCCCTCCATTCCACTCTCGTGAGACCCCACATGGAGTGCTGCGTCCAGCTCTGGGGCCCCTAAGATAAGAAGGACACGGATGTGTTGGAGCGCATCTGGAGGAGGCCACGAAGACGACCCGAGGGCTGGAGCACCTCTGCTGTGAGGACAGGCTGAGAGAGTTGGGGTTGCTCAGCTCCAGGGAGACCTTAGAGCAGCCTTCCAGTACCTAAAAGGGGGCCTACAGGAAAGCTGGGGAGGGACTCTTGATCAGGGAGGGGAGCGATAGAACGAGGGTCAACAGTTTTAAACTGAAAGAGGGGAGATTTAGATGAGATATTAGGAAGAAATTTCTTGCTGTGAGGGTGGTGAGCCCCTGGCCCAGGTTGCCCAGAGAAGCTGTGGCTGCCCCATCCCTGGAGGGGTTCAAGGCCAGGTTGGACGGGGCTGGGAGCAGCCTGGGCTGGTGGGAGGTGTCCCTGCCCATGGCAGGGGGGTTGGAACTAGGTGATCTTTAAGGTCCTTTCCAACCCTAACCATTCTATGACCCTAACAAGTGATATCTACTCAAGCTCTACCCCATGTTTTGTACTTTACAAGATTTACTGGGTTTCCGTTAGAAATTTTGATTCCCAGAATGGCTGACAACCTTCAGTACTGAATCTGGAAGCAGACGATAATAGAAGAAATACAGTCAGCTTCCGATCCAAAAGATACTGAAGTACAGAAAAGATTAATTACGTATAAATAAATGGGAAAAAATGAGTTGTAAAAAAACCCCCAAACGCAAACAAAAAACAATGACCAACCAAAACAACAGAGGAAACCAGACAATGTGTCATGTACTTGTGCCACTTAGAGACACCCTACATTGTACATTACCTCCTACATTGTACAGAAGGTGGCCTTTCACTCCCAGTTTTCGAAAGTTAAGAAATATGATGTACTTAACAGCAGCTATATAGCTTCCGCAACTTTAATAAAATGCCAAAGATTGATCCTCCCAGTGCCATGATGAGCACAAGGTAAAAATAAATGAGCAGGAAAATGAGATAAGGGGAAAGAGAGAAACTACATGGCATCCTATTTACCAAAACAGCAAAATTAAGCACCAAGAGTAGGCATACGCAAGCTGTCTCATTCGTAATTAAGATTCCCTTTAAACCTGCATCTCACCAGATAAGCCTCCTTTCTGGATATATTCTGTTCTCTTCACTTTCTACTCACAGATACCGGTATATTAGCTCTTTCTGTTCTGGGTGGACTTCCACCCAGCCTTGAACCTTATGTGCAGCTGCACAAAGACGTGCACGTAGCTTTTAGACAGGAGACTTGCCTTTCACCCAGGCATATAGGCTCATTAATCAGCATTAGACAAAAACAGCATAATCCCAGCTTCTCCGTTTCTAGAGGCAAGTATCTGAAAAGAAGTTAAAGAACGCATAAAGACTGAACGACAATCCGAAAGTACCTGTAGAAGAACTCTAAGAACATTTTTACGTATTGAGGCGTCCGATCCTTGTCACACCAGCTTCCAGAACATCAGTTTAGATAGCAGAAAAGAGATATTTAATATGGTAAGAAGTCAGGTGACAAAGAAGGAGCTCTACCCTGAATGAGTAAAACCAGCGAGATGTTTCCACGCAGGTGATTCTTCATTACGCACACAAAGGATTCTCTTCATTTTGCATTCCCAATTCAGATGCCTGAACGCCAAGAAGCTCATAATTTTAGTGGCTAAAATTAATACTGCATTTTGTACGTACGCCTACTTATCTTCAATTACCACAGACCCGGCTGGCTTACCCCACATAGAGCTCAGACCTTGTTTACACGGAGAAGAGACGCGAGCCTGCAAAGCGGAACTCTTGCTGACAAAAGTACAATAAATCACCTCTTTAAATGACACAAAGTCAAGGACCACACAACCAAGGAGCACAATGCTTGTCTGCTCCTTTTAGCCCTTAGCTCCTCTAGCACGGCCCTGTTAATACCCCTATTCTTAAGGTGGAAACCACCAAAGTCCTATGGAGAGGCAGCTCCCAGCAGCATGATTGAGAACTCTCTGCCAGCCTATGCTCCTGAGCAGGCAGTCACCCCAACCTGAGAATCCTGCCTGGAGCAGGAAAAACTTACAGTGATCTAAGCTCATGGCAAGAAAATGCTGATTAGACAAAGTTGTTTGAATGAGGTATACGGAAGGGTTGCAACCCAAGAGCTGCTAAAGTAAGCAGCAGGAGCACTTGAAACATCTGCAGCAAGGACACAGTTCCTAATGCCGCTCCACGGAGCAGAAAAACTGGAGCCAGCCCAGAAACCTCCGTTTTCATCAAGAAACCCTCTGTCATTTTATCCTTAGCTGCTAATTGCAGGTACCTCCTGGGGCTCCAGAGCACTGCTGTAAGGAGGAGTGGATGGAAACGCCAAGACAGATGTGAGGTTTGACTCTGAGGAATGAGGAATTCTCTGAGACCCAGCACGACGCAGACAGACTCGGCATCCTCACCACTGATGACAGGGAAGAAGGGGAACGGAAAAGAATAAGGCACAAGTTTTAAAAGCAGGCTCCCTTGAATCAGCTCGACGCTTACGTAATTTTCACTTATTTAAGAACTGTTTTCTATGGCAAGAGTTCAAAACAACACAGAAAATAAAAAAAACAAACCAAAACAACCAAACACAAAGAGAACACACATTTAATAATATCAAAATAGTTCCAAGGCCTTGACAAGGTACAGTTGCTTTCCTAAAGAACAGCAGCATTCTACTCTGAGCAAGAGCACTCGCTAGATACTCTACTGGTATCTTACAGCACCGTGGCTAAAATGATTCATCA
The DNA here is from genome assembly GCF_028500815.1 of Rissa tridactyla. Lineage (NCBI taxonomy): Eukaryota > Metazoa > Chordata > Aves > Charadriiformes > Laridae > Rissa > Rissa tridactyla. Next base: position 79,778,898 of record NC_071470.1, on the reverse strand, counting down.
TGCACCAAACTTCCAAACTTGACAGCGGTATAGAGACCTTTGGAGCGCATCACCCACACCACACCATGGGACCTATCAAGACCACTACAGTGACCTTTATCACAACTTGAGACATGGCTTCGGGGAAAATGGTCCTTGTCCGCTCTCACTTCCAACAGTAAAACCAAAGGCCATAATTAAGAACGTATCAACAGTGAGTACGCCCTGAGAAACAGCATTTCAGAACAGGACAGTACTTACGGAGTCTTACTTTCATGACAAAAGAATACAATATTTTACAAAGGAATAAAGACGACATGATAGCTTGAACTACGATAAAAAAAGAAAAAAGAAAACCAGGTATAAAAAAAAGCCTTAAAGAAAAAAAAAAGTAATCAAAGCGCCTAAAAACTCTTCACAAGACTTCAAGCTTGTTAGTATTGTTTCAGTGAAAAATCAGGAAAAAGACCCATAGATAACATAGCCGCCTTGGCTCATTGATTTCAGTGGAGTCAGGTGGAGTTCACTGAGAGGAGGATGTGGTCTCACCTGTGCTCAGAGCACTTGAAAGCAGGTGTCGGACATCATACGAATCCAATTTTCAACAAAGGTGATGCTGAATTAAGTTTTATCTATATAATAATTTATATGGTACTTTTTCACCATCTGAGGAAATAAAAGTTGCCTCGTTGTTTTTTATCAAGAACCTTATTATTTTAAAAGAATCTGCATCTGATGTCCTACAGAATTTTGCATTTTCATGCCAGCATCTGGGAATTCAGGCCAGAACCTTTTACCTGTGTTGTTCCAAGTACGAGGTAATAAAATACCTCCTGAATGCAATTAAGTGTAATATTTAGACTTTTCTTCTCAACTTGTGGACTCACTATGGAGGAGAAGATCTTACTAAGAGAAAGCTGAGTCATGGGTATAAGTTCTGCATTTCATTCTGCATACAGCCAAGGCTCAATATCATTCTCATCTACTGTAGAAGTGATTTCTGCAGCCCAGGACTAGTTCACATGGAAATCTTGTGGGTACGAAAAACAAGTATCACCTCATTACTTGGAAGATTTTCAATTCTGAGGAATACTGCTGGGTAGTCACAATGACGGGCATCTTCAGACAGCTAGCACGAAACAGATGCATTAGAAGAGAGATGTTCAACTGTAGGTTTGTTTGGGTTTTGTTTTATTTATTTATTTATTTATTTTAATTCACTAACAAAGTAGTCCTGAGGAGAGAACAAATACCATGACAGACTCAGAAGAGCTGAACTGCACCAAAACGAGTCTCGTGAGTTCCTACCATTTGCAGTTTTCTTTAGTTTGTTGTTTCATTGCTAAGCATAAATGAACAAATTCTTGGCTTCTATAAATCATTTCAGCACAATAACCCTGATGGCAATACTTATGTGAGACAACACTGGCTGGGGACTCAGCCTACTAATGCGATGCAGTAAGTGAACATAAAGAACATGAAATCGTTAAGTTTTGATTTTTGTGTTTTCTAGCAGTAAAATATATATAACAAATACCAAAGCAGCTTCCCCCGAAGTCCCTGAAGTCGGCCTGGAACCCAGTCCCTGGGCTCAGACTCACGGGCAGCCGCTGGCAGTCTCTGCTCTGTGAGGGCCATAGAAACCCCACAAACGCTGCGCCCTCCTTGCTACCTTTTTTGCACTGAAACTTTTGCGGTGCACACAGCTCCTTTCCATGGGCTTTGTACGCCTGGCTTTTCCGTGCAGCAGAAACGTACTATTTTCTAGACTCAGTAGTTGAAAAGAAATGTGGTTCTGACCATTCAATTTCATAATTTGTATGTCTATTTTCTGGAATTAAAAAAAAAAAATAAAAAAAAATCCCTCAAATTATATCATTTTCAGGTTCACATCATCATACAGTAATGAACAGATGCTCAAATAGGAAACCAGGTACCCATATAGAGATAAACACATAAAACTGCATACAGTTGAAAAAACCCCCAAACCAATAAAGCTGCATCATGAACATCAATAAGATTCTTAAAACTACAGGAAACCTTTGTATTGAATTCACTTGTGTTAAAAACTATCAAGATTAAAACAAAGGGCTGAGCTAAAATACCTACAAGCAAATGAGAAATTGCTTTCAAACCACGATTTTCAAAGCCCAGTAAAAAAAAATGTCTGGTTTAGTCTTATCTCAGGCCTGTGCAAGGGCAACTGTGTACTGTGACTCTCGATTAGAAACAATAAAGTTGTGTCATACTTACACACAGACATAAAAAAACCACCGTCAAAGGGTAATAAGAATCCTTTTCATCAAGAACTGCCAAAAAACGGAGCTAGCTCAGGATTGGTCAGTCATCAGTATTATTCAGCTCTATTACATCTGTCTGGTTACAGATACCTGGGCTTATTTTTAAATCTCGTTCTTCTCTTCTAATAATCCCCATCATTATGTTCTGGTTCTGTTCTTTACCAAACTGGCCATTACCACAGTGCTAGCGACATACTCCCGAGATATTAAATGAAGGATGAGTTTTAAATGAAGAATGGACAAGAAAATAGACATACTGTGCAGCACATTAACATGGGCATTTAAATCTCCACTGACTGGAATGCTATTTAATTGCTTTGAAAATAAAAGCCTGCTTTGGTCAGCTACTATGAAATATGACCTTAAAGGAAGTATTTTGAAGTCGTCACATTAGTGTCACTAAAATGGAAATCTTTGGATGTACAAATGACATGGCAGGAAGCAGCAAAGTGCATTTGAAAACAACCAAACCTGGAATGGACAGTAGTGCTCAGCTTTTTAAATCAATTATGAAAACATGAAGCTCCATGAAATACTGAGTACCCCTACTTACAACATTATTCTCCCGACTGAAGTATTCAAGCAGTGATAACTCAGAGAAGCAAATCCACCCTGAGAATGAGATCTTACGACTGCATATTACGAAGACATTTTCAACTTGAAAAGATGGTGATACGAGACATGAACTGTCAAGGGAAGCCATCGAGACCCTTTTGTATCATATAACAAATCCTGTAATGCGTGACTATGGAAGTCTTAGATTCTCTCACGTATGGTTAAAAAAAAAAAAAAGGAACGGCTTAGGCAGAACAAAAATTCTGGTAGATAGATATGCTTTTTCAAGTCCTTGGGGCAAACAGTTTTCAGCTTCTATTGCGCCTATGTTATCCTTAGCTCCATGCTGTATTGCTTCATGCATTACTAGAGAACCTCACAGGATAGGAATTCACGCATCAGAATTTATAATTAAGAGATATTTATGAAGATTAAACATACAATAGTTGGAAACACTAAAAGAAAGCTTGGAAGACTTTAACAGAGTATACAGGTTGGGTTTGGTCTTCAAATTACCACTTTACCTTCATACGATACTTTCTACCAAGAGGTCTTAAAACACATCACATCTCCCACAATTCTTCTGAGACAAACCTTATTCTTTTTCAGCACTTGCAGAAACACCACTATCTAAAGACTTAATGATTTGCCCAAGTCTTTAAGATAAACGTACTGCACGTTCTTTTTGTCAAAGCCCATACACCATTACTTCCCCCTCTCTCTTCTCCCACAACTGCCAAGCACGAGCCAAGCGTAAAGAGTTAATACGGCACAGTTCATCACCATTCTTCTGAGAGACCCGAGTGGTGATGCTGACAGTGAGAGAAACCCCATTTCTCCCATTTGCCATTTTATTAAAGAGAAAAAAGCCCACCACACCAAAACCTGATGCAATTACCTAGCACATCAAGTAGTGAATTAAATAACATAAAAGTTCTCTGCCCTTTCCCAAAGGTTGCATGTGACAGTTGAAACGAGGAGCAATACACACCAGTTTCTGCACGGGATTTTGGGAATCCATGTAGCTATGAGCACCTGAAGTTATTAATAATCACCGCACTACGATGACTAGCTTTGCTCCCCAACACAACAATCAACCAACGACGGAAAACACTAGAGGGCAACAGCGTCGCACGGAAAGAGTCCAGGAGAAGGGAGGGGGGAAAAATCCCAGCCAGTTGAAGGGTTGGTGTGGGTACCACACCAGGCAGGCAGATGCTAAGTGAGCTAGTAAAGAAGAAAAACAAAACAAGACCAAACCCAAAGAAACACCCCCAAACAAACCCGAAAACGCTCCCCTGCGCTGCAGGACGCTCCCGTCTGCCGGGGGACTGAGCCCCGGCAGCGCTGCCGCCCCCAGCCCCAGCGCCGGGCAGCCCCCGGCCGGCGCAGGAGCCTCCGGAGCGGTCGGACACCGCCTTGCCGGCGGCGCACAACTTTGCGGAGGGACAGTGGGGAACGGCGCGGGGCAGAGCCGGGGGGAGACGACCGCGCACCGCCCGCCCGCCCGCCGAGTTGGGAGTCTTCGCCCCGCCGGGCCCGGGGACACCGCCGGGAGGAGCCGCCCGCCCCGAGCGTTACCTCCAGCCGCGCTCCGCCGACATGCCGCCGCCCCGGGGCCCGCCGGACGGCGAGCGAGCGCCCGCCCGCAGCTCCCGCTGCTCCCGTCCGCCGGCTGCGGAGGCTTCTCCGGGGAGAGGCGGCTGCAGGCGGCGGGCGCGGCGCGGCACCGCCCCAGCCGCGGGGAGGTGCGGCGGGGCTGCCCGCCCGGGGCTGCCGGCGCCGCTCGCCTCCCCTCGCCTCGCCCTCCCGGAGGAGGGGCGCCGCGCCCGCACTCACCGGCGAGGGGCGGGCGGGGGCTCCGCCGCGACGCCTCCCCGCCACCGGCGGCGCTGCCGCTCACCGCCTCCTCCTCCTCCTCGGGAGGCTCGGCCGGGCCGGGGGAGGCGGGGCGGAGCGGGGCGGGGGCCGGGCCCCCCCAACCCGCAGCGAGCCCCGGCGGCACACGGGGCACCGAGGGTGAGTGTTACACTCGTGCGACCGCCGGCAAATCGCCAACTCCCTCTGCTGTGGGGGTTTTTACCCCCTATTTTAAATAAAGTATAATTTTTAATTTTTTTTTTTTTTTGGTTCTCCAAAAAAAAAAAATAATCAGCAAGCCCCTTTTACAATAATAAATCAAACCCACTCGTCAAACCTATCACTGCTGCTGCAGGTTGAGGATCCGGCCGATTTCTACATCCTTTTAAACGTAGGGCATAACGGGTGGCAAGTCCATGAGGTCAATTATATTTTCTTAAGACAATTTGGGGTTAAAATCTTGAACGAATGCCAAGTAACGCGTTTGCAGCCTGGCCGCTTTTCTTTATTGAATTTTCTAACCCCCTCTGTATTTTTCCCTGACACTCTGTGTCCTCCGCTCCGGAGATGGGGCTATTCCGTTACTGCGGGTGAGGGAGTTACGATTCCCTGCCTGAACAACGTTAGCGGACTTCTAGCCTTCACAAATGGGAAATAAAATTAATAAATTTTACAAGTGCCCTCTTGATCTAACTAATTTACTTCACAATTGCACCGTGATTGTTAGCTCACCCAATGGCTGACAATTCAATACACCAGACTAACTCCACCACTGGCGGCTGTCTGTCCAAACCTTTCTTTCTATGACTCACTCAAGACAGAAACTTAGAGGAAAAAAGCTAAAGTAATCTGAATGTTCCTTTTTCCAAACATCAGCAGAATTTACAGCTCTTGATGCAGGAATATTGTTATTTACTGCTTTCTCCTCTTTTTTCTCCCTTTTATTCATATGACACGCTGTGAAGGAACACCCCAAATTTCTAAACTAAAAAGCAGAGCAAGGTCCCAGGCCCCATGAGGTAGACTTCCATTAGGACAGAGGACGTGCTGACACGAGGGCTTACTCCGCGTGAGGTTGTTAATCCATGGAACAGAGAGTCCATCTGAAATCCCACTGCCCTCTCAATATTCTACACAAAGGGATTTTCTCCCACATTAAAGCTTCTCGACTGCACAGATATCCCGATACAGCTTTGTTTTGGGACCTCTCTATTATGAAGGATTTTTCCTACAACATGCTATGAGGCATGGCATGAAAGCCAGCCAAAAGTGACTGAAATTCTTGCGTGTGAGTTCCACCTCTCAAAGGCGCGTGGTTTCCCTCCTACCATTCTTTCTGAGTAGCGGGCACTGTTTTGAAGTTATCACTGGTCAACCACTGGCCAACGTGGACAGAAGAGTGCTTGTCCTCATGAGCACCTGGATGCTCGCAGAGATGTGCCAGACATCTCACAGCTGAGGGCTTCAGCACTGCAAGTCAGCAGCTGCAGTACCGAGCGGTTCTGGCAGCGCTATTAACAGCTCTGATCGTTCTTGGTGCTACTTTTCAGTTTTTTTTGCTCTTGAGCTGTCATTGCAGCGTGAACTGGGCACGATGTCTTAGCCACGCATCTTCAGACCCTGCTGAGCGTGCTTCTGGCCAAGATTTCTGCCTGGCCCCCAGCACTTCACAAAACAAACTATAGTAATGTGGTGTTGCATTATCACAGAGTGCTACCACAAATGGCGTAATGGTGGCTGTCTGCAACATCTGAGGCCACGTCTAACGTGCACCGCCCCAGAACTGAATAGGTCAATGAGCAGTTACTTACTCCAGACAAGAAATTAGGTGGGAGGGAAACTGGTGGGCTACCAAACTCCATGCAAAAGAGAGGCACATTCAGACAACTGCTAGTCTCTACCATGAACTACGGCAACACCTGTGCTGCTGCTGCTCTTACGCAAGGCGGGGACTGAACCCTAATTCCCAGATGTACATACCGACTTGTGTGCATATGTTCAGGGAAGAACAGACATTGAAGCAAACTGTCCTCTGTTCCCTGCCTGGGAATGTTTGCCAAGGAAAGTACGTATTTCAGGCTGCTTCCCCAAACCAACTACATTCCAGGTGAAGGATTCAAGACACTAGAATGCAGACCAACACTACGGATCACAGAATGGCTGAGGCTGGAAGGCGCCCCTGGAGGTCGTCTTGTCCAGCCCCCAGCTCAAGCAGGGTCCCCCACAGCAGGCTGCCCAGGACCGTGTCCAGCTGGCTTTTGAACAGCTCCAAGGATGGAGACCCCACAACCCCTCTGGGCAACCTCTGCCAGTGCTTGGTCACCCTCACAGTAAAAAAGTGTTTCCTGATGTTGCGAGGCACTCTCCTGTGTTTCACTTTTGGCCTCTGGTCCTGGCACCATCCCCTTTGCACCCTCCCTGCTGGTATTTGTACACATTGATGAGACCTCCCCTGAGCCTTTCCTTCTCCAGGCTGAACAGTCACAGTTCTCTCAGCCTTTCTTCATAGGAGAGATGCTCCAGTTCCTTAATCATCTTATTGGTCCTTCACTGGACCCTTCCCCCACAGCTCCACGTCTCTCTCGTACTGCAGAGCCCAGAACTGGACCCCGCGATCCAGGTGTGGCCTCACCAGTGCTGAGTAGAGGGCAAGGATAAGGATCTCCATTGACCTACTGGCAACACTCCTCCTAATGCAGCCCAGGATGCTGTCAGCTCTCCCTGCAAGGGCACATTGCTGACTTGTGCTCAACTTGGTGTCCACCAGGACGCCCAGGTCCTTCTCAGCAAAGCTGCTTTCCATCCAGTTGGCCCTCAGCACGCCCTGGTGCCTGGGCCTGATCCATCCCAGGTGCAGGACTCTGCGCTTCCCCTTGTTGAACTGCATGAGGTTCCTGTTGGCCCATTTCTCCAGCCTGTCAGGGTCCCTCTACAGACATACCAGATGCATTCAAATTTGAATTCCCTGATTTCCCATTAATGGATGCCTTCAGTTTGTATGAACACGGGTCACTTCAACAGGAATTAACTGAACTTGGGAAAAATAAAACACTTTGTACACACAAGCCCTTACTCTCCTACCGAAACACACAGCTTAGGCACTGAAATGCCATGCAGTATCTGGCGTTGAATCCTTACTTTGAGTATCCATCCTGTTTCTGATAAATTGGTTATTTTCAAGCTAATTACTTTGAAAATTGTACCTTAATGAATTCCTATTTATATAAATTACATTGTGTTCTGACAGCACTGCTGACTACTTATGCCCTTATACAAACACATAACTACGCGTGCACACTTAACACACAAGCTGGTAATCCAATTACTCTCTTTCTCTTGGAATACTACAGTGAAAAAAGATGAAAAAATGTGTTTAAGAACTTCCAGTAACAGTTCTATCTCAGTTCAGCTTGGCTTTTTAGTCATCTCCTGTCTGGATTATGTTTAAACATGTTTTTTTGCAACAAAGATAGGCTTAAAAAACAGGTAGCCTACCTTCCCTGGTGATAGCCTCAGTTTTTTGCCTTTCTTACTGCTGGCCTCTACGCATGAACGCTCTCTTTCTCATTCACATTTTTCTTCAAATTCAAGTCTTCACCCACTGCTTCGTCCTTTTGCGTACTCAGCAATCTTTCTCTCTTTCTCAAGCGAACTGAATCCTATCTGGTCTTGTGGTCTTCTCTCTTCCAGGCTATTACTCCGAGAAATAGTTCTAGCCATTGCGTGGTTCTAAGTCTGCGAACGAGCTCCCGGTTCTTCCAAGTCCTGCTGAAATCAGTGTAAAATTTAGGCATTTTGGTTATGGTGGTTACTACAACAACTCCCACCACAATTTGTATCAATGAGATAGGCAGACTGATTACCTTGGGCACCGTTCCACACACCAGGGAAAGGTTATTGGTTGGAGACTTACAGGTAATAACAACAGTTTTCAATTAATAAAGAAAAAATTTATCTAGTCCTGCCATTTCAAAGATTAAATACATCTTTTAACCAAACACTAATTATTATTTGCATTATTTTTATTGACATTTTCTTTCAGGGAGCCATTACAGTGACCTAGGCATTTGAACACAAGGAGCATCCAGGCAATTGCCTGTTATTAGTCATTTCATTACTTTTTTAAAGCTATTAACAAGTACTGCTAGCCAAAAGGCAAAGTTACTGTAAATTCATAATGCTCTTTGGATTAATGAGAAACTAGATTTTAAAACAAATCTAATAAATACACAATATTAACAATGCTTAATATATTTATCTTTTACATACCATGCAAATATTAATTAATGAGTCCTTAAAGGGATATTTTTGTCGTGGGTATTGATATTAGCATTGCTCTCCTCAGGCTTGACATAGAATATTACTCCATGAAACTGCCAAAGGTCAGGGCATTGACTCAGAGAAGGTTACGATTAGAAGGGAGAGGTTGTTGCCTCAGGGCTGAGTTCAGACTATGAGACCATCGCACACTGTACCAGCACAGACATGGTCTGGCACCAGTGAACGCCGTTCCATGGGAAAATGCAAAGACCTAATTTCTCCCCTTAGTTAAACTGGAAAAGACTTCCTTCACAAGTTTCATCTGTATAACAAAGAGAAAAATGTGGCTTCAGATGTGGTCAAAAAGTAATCAACTAAGAGGCTATCTCGGAGAAAAAACAACAACCACAAACCCAGCACTGTTCAAGTTTATAATTGTACCACATTGTTTCCATGTTATTATAATACCCTTCATTTGGGAAGTGTTTAAAGATTATCCTGTAGCAAACAATATGGGAAACCAGTCACGCTTATGCATTTGCTCTAAAAAGTCACTAGCTTTCAGATGGAAAATACATTTATTGTTTCTTTTCAGTAGTTTCTATTTCATTTTCAATACCTTATCCTAAAAAATCCTACTATCTGCATACATTGTAGTAAAATCTTTCAAACCAGCGGAAGGCAAGTTGCTAATTACATGCCGTGGGTGATGACTGCTTGGCAGCAGGAAGGCATTTTTATCTCTAGGCTTAGAATAAACTATTGTTATAAATATGTTTTGTTCCATTTTAATCAGGGTATTGAGACAATTGTCATCTTTGTACAATGATCAAATGGCCAGCTTTGGAATTCAAGCAGCTCAAAAAATCATTAGGTATTTCTGTTCTAAGCTGCAAAACCATCATTTACTGCTCAAGTCACATGCCATGTGGAGTGTAAGACAGATTCATTAATGAGGAGCATTTTCTGTCACAATTTACCAGGAAATTTGCTTATGAAAAGAGAGGAAAGACTCTTCCTTCCCATTATATCAGGTTCGTAGGTTTCAAGTTAATAAATATTCAAAAAAATAGCAGCACAGATTCAGAATGTATTAATTTTAGTTAGCTGTTTTGAATGTATGTCAATTTGAGTGAAAGCTCCTTAGTAATACTGAAATTGGTTACAGGAAAGTGATAATGGGGATGGAAGAGAATTAAAAAGAAACCAAGTTGCTATAAGCACAATCAACACTCTAAAGCATCTTTGCCCTTTTAAAGAAAGTAATATGTAATTAAAACTTCTGTTAAAAATTAAGTTTAGGATATGTAATAAAATAGGGCATACTCTGGCCTAAGAAGAACTTGCATCATTACCCTAAAACCAACTCACTTTTTCCCATCAATAACAAAGGAAAAGTTCTAAAAAACCTCGTTAATTCACAAAGGGTAAAAAAATTAAATTGCTGTACCCAGCTCTTAGGTCCAACAATAATCCAAATTCTTCCCAAAGCAGAACATCATTTACAGTCAGCAGAAAAATCATTGTGATTTCATCTTTCCTTTCCCTCAGCAAAAGTAACTCTGAAGCACAAGGCTAATTTAGCTAATTTTTTTTTTTTAAAGAAAAGAAGCATCCTTCAGCACTGCCTTCAACTTCTTCATGCCCTTCCTGTTTTTTCTATAGAAATAAATTCCTCCTGCCTTCTCTGCTCCTTGAACATGCAACACCTAAAGCACAGCCTGGCTTCCCTGCGCCCTTGGAGGCAGCAGACAAAGAGCAATAAACAGAGGAGTTTGCGCAGGGCCGGGAAGTTATTTGGAATGCAAGGTAACGCGCTGCCGGATCAATGACATGAATGCCTGCTATAAACTGGGAGCTCATCAGCTGGAAATCACTGAGGTGAGAAAGGACGCGGGTACTAGTCAAAGTCAGAGAATGTCTGTCAGCTGTCAAAGTGATGTGTCTAGAAAATACCACAAGCCATGCTTGCCGAGGGAAAGAAAAGATGAAAATATTGAAAGTGTTGATGCTATTGCATAAGGCTGCGGTAAGTTCTCACCTGGAACGCTGCTAGAAGTTCAGGAGAAGTGATTCAAAGTGGAAGAGGTGGAGAGAAGGGCTGGCACCGTGATCGGGGAAGATGCAGCCTGTTGTATGACAGGCCAGGTGAAGGTTGAGAGGTGAGGTAGCTGCTGCACCTGAGGGGGAGAGAGAAATACGCAATGGTAGCTTACAAGTATTTAAAACAAAAGAGATTTTTGACGTAGAACTGCTTGGGTAAAAACCGGGCACATATTTAGGCTGGAAATTAGAAGAAGCTTTTAAATCACGGGAGTGAAGCAGACTCATTCTGTGAACAGCGAGAGCAAAAGGCGTAGATCACTTTAAGATGGAGCTTGAGCGACTAAAGGACATTATTCATCAGAGTGCTAGATTGGACTTGATGACTTAAGAGGATCTTATCGATCAGTGACCCTGTATTTTTTATTGTGCTGGGATCAACAACAAGGAGAACACTGACAATAAATCCTCATCCTTGACGTTTAAAGTTGCTATCAGCTGATAGAGCTGCGGGGTTTTGTTTGTCACATTGGCTGTTTCAGGCTGTCTGTAGGCATAGCAAAGAAGGGCACCTGCATTCTGTTCACATGAATATGAACATCACCTTCCAAGTCATAATTTTTTAATGAAAGCTTATATTCTGGAACACAAGATGTCAGCCTCCAGGGAAATGTAGCAGGTTGTCAGCTGTCCCAGAAGTCAACAGGTAAAGAAAAAAGAAGAGGGAAAACCTGTTTTTTTTTCCCTGCTAAAATTAATTTGAATAGTTTATTTTTCTGCTTATTAATATTTCAGTTCTGCCCAAACATGACATGGATTAAAATATCAGATATGCTGGTAGAAGTCTTCTTTTTTGTCATATATTATTTCGATTTAATCATAAGGAATTATGCCAATACGTTGCTCATATATAATCATGCACAATGCGCAGAGATCTTAATTACCCTGTTCATCAAGTAAGGATAGCACATAGTATCCAGGGTATTACCCTATATTGTAATATGTGATGCCACATGAATACCATACGGGAGAGGGATTTAAAAAAAGTTACAGGCTAATAAGAGTACTTTATTCCACTCAGAAAACTCAAGAGAAACAGTTCTTTTCAAAGATCCAGAGACTGTAATTACATGCAAAAAGTTAAGTCATCTTAAAGGTAAATGGTAACCCAGGAAGACTGCGGATTAAAATGAAAAGCTGAAATTTCCTATTGTTATTACTGCCCCACTGCACTAGATATTGTGCAAATATATGAAAAAGGTGGCTCCTGTCCCAAGGAGTTTAATTCTACCTTTCAGCTTGTGTTGTTCTAGAGAAGAAATTGTAGTAGGTTTAAGCTAGCAGCTGGTGGTCATATAATAGCAGTGAGTTATAATGCTTTATAATGCCGTGAATTTTGTATGTAATTTCCTGTGAAATTTACTAGGAGCTGTGCCTAAAAAACAATGCTTCGGCATAGCCCCAAATGTCAGACTTACCATTTCATTTTATTTACCCGCTGTGTGCCACAGCTCGTGCACATCGGGCCTTCTCCTAGGTCACCAACTCCCCGGGACAGGGCGCAGAGGGAGCCAGAGAACTAAGCTGACTTACACAAGACCCACACACGGCTCTCTGCCCATCGCTTGCCCATGAAATGTCATACACGTTTGAGATTATGGAGATACATAAACAGTAAGCGATTCTTCTATCATCCTTCAACTCAGCAGGGGGAGCACAACCGGTATCTCTGCTGCGTGACAATGCTGCTGTGATTCCCTAATACTACATTGTGTCTTCCAACGTGATTTGTAATCACCTGGCTCATACTTACCAAGTCTTGATCCTGCAAACGAATCAAGCAGACACACGACTGTGCACACGGGAGCAGCCTCTGTAGCAGTGAGGCCTGGTAACCTCTGTGTGACTGCAGAGTTAGAGGCCCGGGCCCAGTCATGGCGTCCCCCTGCTTCCCTCCTCTCTTGCGTGGTCTTACCTCCTGCGCCAGGAATCGGCGCGGTTTGCAAGGCTGCAGTGAGGATACAGATAATTCTAGTGCCGCAGTAAGGGAATTAATTACGGGTTGAGCCAGGGGGCGAACGTCTCTTCCCATGGCTGGAGCCGCTGAGGCACGCTGACAGTGGCACGCTGCACGCCCTGCTTCGGTGCTCGGCTGCAGGCTGGGCTTTGATGTTCTTCTGCATGACCCTCAACACAGCGGGGTGGAAAGGGCCTGTGTCCCTTCCAGAAAACAAATGAGTTGCTACTGAATAAAGAACAAAACCAAACAAAAATAGCAAGCTACTTACGAAGCTTGTATTTCCTGAAGTGTTCTCCCACCAGAGTGAAAGCCCTGATGAATCCCCAGAGCCTCTTCTCTTCGAGAGGCACTTGAGGAGGGCTGGATTGACGGAGACGGGCCTGCGCTGCTGCAGACCACGACAAGGAGCACGTGCGTTTCTCTGCGCCATTTACTACTGGTGTGAGCAGGGGAGAGCTCAGCTAGGGACCGCCTGTGCGCCCCTGCCACTGATGGGACAGCAGCAAAGCAGCTACATCCTCGTCTCTCAGAACTCTCTGTCTCTGAGGAATCGTTCTTTCTCCCTTTTATTCCTCTTCTACCAGCACACTGTCCCCATGGTTTGAAGCTAAGAGTTTCCTGTTCAAAGGGGCTGCAAAAAACCCCTAGATAGTAGGGGGAGAATTCCCTTTCCCCACATTTCTTTCCTTTTCCTGACTTTCTTCTTGCTTTTCTCGCTTTCACCCTCCCCTTCTGTTCCCCCTTTTTCCTCTCTCTTCTCCTTTTTGTCTCTTCTTCCTTCCCCAGAGAAGCGAGACGTAAACAAGATGCACATAGTTAAAACAAAACCACACAGATTATACGGAACTACAATAACGTTGACTTCAGCAAGCCTATTATTAGATGAAAAAAGGACAGAATTTACCCTATAGAAGCAAAGCTCTAAAAAAATACAGAGAAGCACTGTCAACTTTTATAAGCCAATTTACACAAATATAAATTTAGCGTGTTAGTTCCTATTAAAATATCTAAGCCATCTGACTAGCAACCCTTGGCTTCAGAGGCTGTCAGTGATACTGCACCGAGAGAAATCTCACCATGGCGACTGACCTTCTCTCCCTCTCTCCTCCCTTTCATTTACTTTCCACATAAATCAGATATAGAAGTTTTATAATGTTAGTAGTGTCAATATAACATCCTACAGCTGAAACGTCTGTAGGCTACAGGACTTAAGTCGTAATTTTACAATGTAAGAAACAGATACAGTAGAACCACTGTCAGTGTTTGCAACTGTGCATCTCCAGGGTCGTGATACAATCATCTTCGGCAGAAGTTAAGGGAACTGACTTCACCGTGATATTGGAGGCTGATTACTGATCATCTCTGCTTATCGCTCTGTTCAAAGGGTGGGCCTAATCCCCCTCGTCAGTCAAATGAGTTCAAGTCTTTAAAACACAGCGGTTTGCTGTGGTCAATGAGGTGCTGAAAAAGCTTGATGGTTGCCTGAATCTAACTATCGAGTCTATCGGTCTCCCTCACGCCTCAGATGAGTAATACAATAACATTTACCCTATGAACTTTTTCCCCTGATCTAGTACCCAACTGAACTACAGGGCCAAAATTAACTGGTTTTAAGACGGACCTATCTATTAAAGGCCATAAGGTGCGTGGGAAAGCTGAGGCGTACTGAGTTTTAATAAAAGGCGCAAGCTCATGATGAGTGAGCACCAGAGCCAGAGGAAGAACTAAAGAGCCCTGATTCCTACTGAGGAGCTTCCACCTCAGTATGTTTGTGTGTCAGGTATTTTTCACTGAGGGGCACTATCCCCTACCAGGCCCTCTCAGTTAGCACAGGGCATTGGTTTTAAATAATTTGGCTAGAAATAGTGTTTTTTTCTCTTCCAGACAATATTTGCCTTTTGAAGCTTGTTTCTGACTGCAGACTGGTGGAGGTGCATGTTTTGCATGTAGCACAGGAGCTTTCTCCTTCTTTCTTTATCTTAACACTGCAATATTTCTTCTCTTTGACATAAACAGTGTCCAAAGTACTCTAATCCCATCCACGTACAGTACAAATAGAACAAACAAGGAATGATTTATGCACACTTGACTGTGCTCTATATCTTATTAGATGAAGATGAATTACTGTGCTGGACAGGGACACATTCTTCTGAAAAATCCATCTTTGTAGATTTCTGGTGCTCAATCTCATGTCTTTTGCAAATGCATTTTAGCATGCTATGGCTATTTTCCACTTGGTGATCTCTGCTGTACCGTGCACAGTATACGTGGCCCTGAAGGAGGACTGAAGCCGGTTCCCTGGCTAGCAGACTGCCATAGCTGCAAGGTACACCTCCCGCTATATCACTTACGGACAAATGATTCTGCTCTTGTGTTCTATGACAGATGTCATTTCCCAATTTCTGCCAGATGCTGATGATGTTATTTAAGCAAAAGAATTAATCCTCTCCTCCTTTCCTCCATCATCATATTGCATACACTATACTCTCTGCCTTCATAGTCACTTCTGAGAAATAAGTCCATCAATTTATATACAGACCAAGAATTTAACTTTGTTGACATTGGACAGAAAGCCTAGGGTTTGCGTCTTGTGAGAAGCCATATGCACAGCTACGGTATATAACTGACGCTTTCTTCTAGAGAAAATCTGTATTTGAAAAAGCATGAATTGTTACTATGTGTTCACTGGGTATCAGGAAAGACCCAATACAGTGTGTACGTAAGTCATTGGACAAGTATTAGCTATTGCTCAAACCAACAAAGCAGTAAATTAACAACAGACAAGCTATTTTTTCCCCTTGTCCTTTCATTTTCATCAGCTTTCAATATGAAGTGATCAAACTCAAATTTAATTTGTCTCCTCCCACAGTATCTTATTCTCTACCCATGTAAACACTGAATAAAACAGATTTTCAAGCTCCTTCTTCCAAAGGTAACAAAGTGACAGCATTCATGTGAGACAAGCTGCATCGCAGTTTTTAATAAATCAGTCTTTACATAAGCATTTCTAGAACTATTCTTCTAGAACTGGCAGAGTAATGAATAACATCCCCCACCTTCTAGTTCTCAGACTAGCACATCAAAATACTTTTCAGTAGTTTTGCAATTTTCACGAATATCAGATTTAGGGCAGTAGTGTTATTACTGTGTGAATATATATATCTGTATGAGAAACACACACCCAGGCATTCGCTATCTACCCCCAAGATTTACATTTAAGAGTCAGGAACTGAGGAGAAAAGCAAATGAGAGATTCAGTGACGGTCCAGGAATAAAGCAAAGAGACTGGGAAGCCAGAGGAGGAACAGCTACGAGCAGTACTTGCCTTACAGAAAGGTACGCTGGCTTGCAGCCCTTTGCACGTGTTGCACTCCCCAAAATGGAGCCACTCATTATGCTCAGATCGAAGGCAAGGAACCACCTTGGTCAAGCCCAAGAAGTCAAACCCACCTACATCCAGAGCAGCCACGTATATGATAGAAACAGTGCCGCAGACAGACGGCGGATCAACGGTGTGACACAAAGCTGTATTTGCGAACAGCACTAGGAAAGGACAAAAGGACACAGTGCAGTCTGGCAAGGCAGGCAGAACCGGCTACCTGCCTGGCGTTTTCAAGTTTCTTTCAAAAAACCAGCTGTCTGTGCAGAGCAGAAGTGCAAGAAGTGAAGTGCATGGATACTGTCCTAGCATTGAACTGTGTTAGCATTAATCATTATGAAAGACATCTAAAAGACAGTGTTGGACTGCTAAGCAGTCCAGCGGTGACCGGTGCTTTACGGTTCGTTTGGAGACTGACACATCTGCCTCCCTTTGAAATGGAATGGCTAGGCTACTGGAAGAATTCCTCTACGCCAAACGGAAAAATGTTTTGTAAAGGTTTTTAATTACAGTCTATGTTGATATTTTACTCAGCCTTCTATTTTTTTTTAAATGTATACAATGATTGTGAAAGATAAGTTTCTCACCAAATGAACTTTTTCTATTTCTCACTTCTTACCTGCTGGGACAACGGCGAGACAAAGCGTACAGCTCCATTTGCAAGAGGCAACAGGCTGTGATTTCAGGCTCACAGCGAGTGGGCAGGAACCTGTTCCCTCACTGGGTCCCAGCTAAGGTACCAGACAAAACCAGCTGGGGTGGTGCTGGTTCCTTTCCCTGCCAAAGGCATCCATTGGGAAACCGAACCGAAAACTCTCACTTCACAAAAGCCACTGACTAGCAATTAAGAGAGGTTTATTATGAATTCCTTCCACATACAAAGCCACCGCTGACTTAAGAGGATTTTTTGTGTGCCAAGAAGCGTAGGACCAGGTCTCAGATGGTAGTGATTTCCAACTCATGTGGACATGAGCCAGCTTGAAATATCAGCTGTAGAAGCAAAAAATTCTATGAGCGTAATGATGCCCTTGAGACACCCAGTTATTCAGGTCTTTGCTTTAAAAATAATGAATCACATCCTTTTTCCAACCCCTTTAAATCATAAGGGTAATATTTTTCCATACAATCAGGAGGCTGCATTCTCAACACGATCTAATGAGCGTGATGACAACCGCCGTATTATTTGAAGAAGTTATATGACTATTGCACAGAAAATGTCCTCCTATTTTGCAGTAGACATTCCCTAGTGCAACATTTTTTCTTTCAGCCTTAATTGAATTTTGAAGCATTTGCTTGTTCATGTTGTTGTCCATGTAAGCCTTCCATTTTTCTTTTTTTTTTTTTGAATTAGATGTGCCATTTACAGTACACCTTCTACCAGATGAAAGAACAGAAAAAAAGGAGAACACGACACTACAGCCGACAATACAGATTTTTAAATCAAGCCAAGAGGTAGTATAATGCAGTGTTAATTTTCATACGGTAGATAGAATATGAAATATTTTTATATTCCTCATCATTAACAAACAGAGTACATTAATTTTATGTTTTGAAATCAGGTAGTTACCGAGAGGTTTGTCTTTAAAACTGTTTTATGAAACCAAGGAAGGAAAAACCCAATGCTTACTCAGGAGCTAGGACATTGTCACCATGTTGAACACTTAGTTACTTTTGCATTAAACTGACAGCTTAGGCAGTATTCTTACAGGAGAACTGGGAGAAGTTAAAACACGTTAACCCTCCTGCCACCTCATGCTCAAACAGTTGTGGAAAAAATAGATATTTAAATTATAGTACCTGTTCAGTTTAACTCATTTCTTCAACTGCTGACCAAAAGCAGTAGGATTTCAGAAGTGATCTCTCCTCTTCTGCTATTCGTAATTATGCATTTTCTGAACTGCCACTTGTACTTTTATCGTGTACAAGAGGGAGAAGTGCTCTGAGCCTTCGCTGGAGTCCTGGGTTTACTGAGACTTTGTGGGAGCTCGCCAGCGGGCGTCCAGCGATCATTCAACGCTCAATGTCAATGCAAGAACTCGGCTTTATTCTATGCCCCCTTCCAAGTGACTGTGCGTAACAGCAACAGTCTCATACGTGTGGACGTGATGGAAAATGCAACGTACAAGAAAAAGGACACAAACCAGAAAGGCCTCTGTGCTTGCAATAATGAGTTTTTAAAGTCGCAGCACACTATGCTATTTCTTCCATTCCAAAACAAAATTATCGGCAAGAGTCTTGAAAACTAACGTTGAACTAAGATCAAACCGCACCTACAACTAACCTTAAGGTAATCTGCATGCACACTTATATTGCTAACTTTCAGTTATGTGTTCTGTTATTCAGAATTTATTTCACTGACTGACTTCAGCTCAAAGCCTTTTTTATCCCAAAGCTGCCTGAAGTCTGTCACAATGTTGATCTACCTTTATTTCCTCAGAAAAGACGTAATCTAATAAAACAGCAGAACCTTCTACCATAAAAAAACGCACTGTATTTTCCACAGAAATAGCCCGAGTATCCAAAGTATCTGACACAAATGAAACGGAAATCTGCAGGGAAAGCTTCTGTGCTCTGTTTGTGCCAGAACGCCTGTACGGCAATACCATTCAAAAATATGAAGCTTGGACACAGATGTGAAGGGTCATAAAGCGACAAGAGTAAGCAAAGTTCAGAAGCAGGGATCCAGCGCTACTGGATCGGTGCAGTGAAAATGCACTGTACTGCTGGGATAGGCTGGATGAAGGGAGTTAAGTGGGTAACCTGAAAGTGGGGGAATCCATAATGACCCTCGAGAGTTGTAAGAGCTAAAAGAAAAATGTGCCGGGCGGGAATGTTGCTGCGGTTCTCTTTTAGCCTATCACATTTAGGCCACCGATAAGGTTAACTTAACCTTTGCTGCCTTTTCCTCCAGTTCTTTGCCACATAAATTACCTCATCTGAGACATACCTGTATATGAATAAGAGTCTAAGGGAATTTAAGAGAACAGTAAAGGACCTAACATGCGTTTAAGTCGTTACCTCTACCAGATGGGTAGAAACCATACTGACCTAGCAGATATCGCACCTCTGCACCACTCCCTACTGATAGACCAAATCAGACTTTATATAAAAGCACTAGAAAAAGCAAAACCAGAATGCTCAAAGCAAACCACAGCATCTCTCCAGAGTATCTCTCCTATGAGGAAAGGCTGAGAGAGCTGGGACTGTTCAGCCTGGAGAAGGGAAGGCTCAGGAAGGATCGCTCCACGTGTAAGAATGCCTGCAGGAAGGGTGCAAAGAGGATGGAGCCGGGCTTTTTACAGCGGTGCCCAGCGCCATAACCACAGACAACGGGCACAAGCTGAAACAGGAGGTTCCCTCTCACATCAGAAACACTTTTTTACTGTGAGGGTGACCAAGCACTGGCAGAAGTTGCCTAGAGAGGTTGTGGGGTCTCCATCCTTGGAGCTGTTCAAAAGCCAGCTGGACACGGTCCTGGGCAGCCTGCTGTGGGGGACCTTGCTTGAGCTGGGGGCTGGACAAGACGACCTCCAGAGGCGCCTTCCAGCCTCAGCCATTCTGTGATTCTGCAAAACCAAAGGATTTTCCTCTAGGCTCGCTGCTGCCATGAGACCATTCTGTCACAAATTTTTGCAGATTCTCAAAAGTCACTGGTGAGATAACTGTGTGACTTGCTTGACTTCCTTGAGAACAAATTACTTCTCTTCACATACACTTTACCTTTTCTTATATTATTATCTTGCTCCTGTAGACCTTATTCAATGAGGCAAAACCTTCGCTGATTTTAATGACAATATTGCTGTAATAATTACTGCAGGGCTGAGCCCCAGAAAATCATCAAACTTTTCTCTTCTTTTTTCCAATTGTGTTTTTAGAGGCAAATTACCTATGGTGCTTCCTGCTTTTTATTTATGCCTGAGAGTGCAGGAATACGCAACTTAGAAGTCTTTTGCTGTGAAGCCATTCACCCTGCTGACAGCTGATATGATTAAAATCCAAAACCTAGTGTTTCTAACTCCTGCTTGAATTTGGACTGGTGCTACATGAGCAGCTGTACAGCCTCTCTGCTCTCAGGTACGACTGGATGGGCTTCTCCTGTGCCAACCTGGCAGCTCTGGCCAATCTTGGCAGCTTCTGAGTTTTACGAGTTGCTTTGCTTTAAAAGCAGTCTGTGGTGCCGAGGCCCAAACAAGTACAAAATACGTTACCATCAGATATACAAACAAATTCTCTGAGGCACAGTAGATGTTCTTACAAGAATGTTCTGCTCTGCTTGGTCCAGTCTTCTTGGTCTGTAACTTTTAGACTACGCTGGAACTGGAAATAATTCAAAAGCTAGAAAAAAAAATATCTCATCTCAGAGAAGCCTGCAGTCATTTTCAAAGAAAACTTAATTAGTTTTCTATCTTTGTGACCAAAAAGCATGTCTTTTTCTTTTGTCAAACCTGGAAGAATTATGGAACTTAGGCACAAGTATATGCCATGATGCTAATGAAGCTTTTCCTTAGTTTGAATTCACTGCACACAGAAGCAATCAGACTGAATTACATTCAGGAAAAAAATCAATAACAAAAACCCAAAACCAACCTGAAATCCTATTTGCTCCTACCTTTGGAGAATGTAAGGGAAGAGTCTGGTGAATCTGATTTACTTTATTCCTGTCTTGATTATATTTATTTCAATTTTATGAAAAAAATGAAGAGATTATTTACGTAACTTGAAGTTGATCACACTTTCCTTCTGGTTGAAGCTTGACCTAGACTCAAGAAGAGTAGCCTGAAGAACGATCCACTTCAAAAACTGAAATGAAATTACTACAAAGTCCCATCGTCATCTTATAATGAATACTTAAGAGACTCTTCTTGTTCATGGAGCTATGTATCTCCTTAAAAATAATTTATTTCATGCAATTATTTTGGGGTAAAATCTGTGGAAACAGTATATGTGGGAATGTGGCTGTGAAGCAACTCCTGCTTTCTCTAAGTCAGTTTAAGATAATTAACTGAAGGTCAAAAAGCTATTTCTCCTGGTTTTATTTTTAATATAGGCACAGGGCTGTGCACGCTACATAAGATATGAACCAGATGACAGGTGTAACTGATTCTTAGATACACAATGCAGAGATAAGGTCAATATAGAAAGCTTTAGGAAACACCAACTTTATTTTTGTTCAATATCCAAGTACTTTTATGCCACGCATAGAATTTAAATCAGTTCTCATATTCATGTGGTAAGTACGTGCACGGTGACATTTCCTTTATTGCACAGTATAAAATTGTACCTTCCCAACTTGTTAGCATGTTGGGATGGGCTCCTTCTAAGAGTGAGTGGAGATGGTGTCTCTAAATTGCTTTAGAAGTGTAAAGAGGGAAGAAGAGAGAGGAATATAATCTGCAGACTTCTTTAAGATGATAAATGTGAAAGATTGGTGATTTATGCAAATGGTCGGGGTTGCAGGTTTTTTTTTTTACTCAAAGCTAGGAAGTTCCTTCTACAGGCTGCAAGAACAAGGCACAGACTGAGGACTTTGCAGAAAGCCAGAAGAGAACATGCGGCCATTCAAATGAAGATGTGTGTCGACGCCTTAATCATTTTGCCTTACCCCTATTGAACAGGACAGCAAACCTTCTTTAAGTAACAAGTTGATGAAGTGGTTGTGTTTAAACTCATAACAAGATAAGAGTTAACAAAAAATCCTGGTGTAGAAATATTTGAACACTTTATCCTAATATTTCTTGCCAAAATTATTTCCTGTAAGCCTTTGACATTGAGCCCCTTCGCTTTGTTAACTGCTGGAAAAACACAGAACAAACCCAACCGTGTCTACTGAAGAATGCAAATATTAGGGAAGAGATGAATACAGACACACCAAGGACACACAGAGAAACCTGTCTGAAGTAATTTTAAAGCTTCCAAGCAGTGCAGGCAAAATTAAGGAGAAAATAACTGTAGGGGATGAAGTAGGAGGATCACAAAAGGTGGAGGACTCTGGGTTAAGGAAGCTAAGGTGAAGATCAATGGGGCTTTGAAGAGCAATCAGAAGCTGGAGAGAATTTATGAATATGGACAGGATCTCAATATCGCTTTCCTTCCTTGTTAAACCAGTCGAACTCTGAAGCATCTCTACTCCTGGGATCCTCTCCTCGTTCCCATTCCTCCCTCGGTGCAGCAATTTGTACCAGAGCTTCCCTGCTCCGTCCTCTCCTCCCAGCAACAGCTGTACTCTTGCCTCTGCATTGCTTTGTTTGTGGCTGCGGTAAGAGTAGAGAGATACAGCTGAAGGAAGGAGGATGGTGATGTGTAACTGTGCAGAGGAAAAGCAGAGTCTGGCTGCTTAGGACACAGTTGCTGCTCAAACACGTAAGTCTCCTGTCTCCTCCAGCACGGGCAGAACGGCCCTTTGCTTGCTGCCATTAGCCTGTTGCCCTGGGGCAACTTGCTATACCCAAAGTTGGCCCTAAGTCAGAATCACAACCACAGAAATTAAGATGTTTTACACTGATATTTCTAGTGGTTTGTAACAGCATGGGATTCTGTTCCAGCTGCTATGTAGCAAAACAGTGTACAAAGTAGAGGGGAAAAAGAACGCGTATCTTCGACACAAGATCTGGTCTTGCAGTCATCGGGTTTTAGTTCACCATCAGACATAAGGAACACCCTTACTGAAGCATCAGGATGAACAGGGTACGTAATATCTTAATTTACTCTGCGCATTAGAAGTACTGCATAGTAACCTGAATCCCTTCCAGATATCTTGCAAATAAGACTCTTACCATCCTAAGAATTTCATTTGCAGGAGGCTGTACAACTTATTAGGCCTAACATAAATATATTTGAATAAACAACCATTTACACAGGGTGAAAATACACAACTCGATGGAAGAAGCGTTTTTTTAATCTATTAAATCCTAACTCTGACATGCACTGACATTTATGTGTGGTATTTCCTTCAATCGTTCTCATTAAAATTGGAATACAGTTACCTGTAGCCTTGCAATGTGTTCAAATGAAGAAGAAAAAAAAAAGTACTTTTGAGAGCAGTTAATTTGGAATTAAATTAGTTTCTTCACAGATCAAAAGATATGTACATAGCAGAATCTTATTGAATTACACCAGCATGCTTCACTATGTAAGAAAGAGCAAAGAACAGCGAGACATTACTCCTCACAGAATTGCAAAGCTATATCCCCCATCAAATCCAATCAAGAAGAGAGAAAAAAGAATATGAAAATAATTCTGTTCTGAAAGATCATTTGTTTTTTTTTCTTAAGGCAGGTAAAAATAGAAGAGTTTGGTGTGCAGTACCAAAATCTTGTGCCAATATTTTAAAACCTCTGTACGGTACACTCTGCAAACATGGTGAATTCGTAAGGAAAAATCACTTCGGGTAAATTGCCTTCTGGAGAACAGGACGGTTGAGCTGCAGCCGCAAGCCACAAAAGGGTTATGACATCAAATTGTCTCCCTCAAATACATGCAGGAGACAGAACACCTGGAGTCCAACTTAAGAGGAACTAGCTAAATAGAGAAAAGTT
Source organism: Rissa tridactyla (assembly GCF_028500815.1). Taxonomy (NCBI): domain Eukaryota; kingdom Metazoa; phylum Chordata; class Aves; order Charadriiformes; family Laridae; genus Rissa; species Rissa tridactyla. Next base: position 79,754,967 of record NC_071470.1, on the reverse strand, counting down.
GGAAGATGTTCTTGCCATGTTCTAAAACTAAAGCTGAGGGAGAGAAGGAAGGAGGAGGGGACTGGCAGCAAAAGAGGAGTCAGAACAGGATACCAGAATCCATATGTATCAAAACCAACTGACTAAGCAGGTATGGAGAAACATGATTAGCTTTTTTTTTTTTTTTTTTTGCAAATGCAGTGAAGTAAAACTTGACCGTGGGTCCAATAACCTCTTTGGTTAAAAACGTGGAGACAGGCAAAAAAAGCATTTACCTATATTCTTCTAAACTAACTCCAAAGAAAATTAATAGCTTAATTTTAACGTACATCCCTACTGGCGAACAGCAAGCAAACACAACATTGTTAGCTAAGGATTCAGCTGGTATAAAAAGCGGACGTGAATCAGATCTGCATCAAACTCTCCACATCCCCAGGGAGTCCTGGTGGCTGGACCCAGAACAGGTAGACGGAGAACAAGCAGCCATTTAGCAACGAGCACAGAACTTCACACGGGCTAAGGAGCCGCCTGACGAGCGGGATGAACACCCAGCCGTGTGTCGCGAGATGAAGTCACTCCGCGGCTGCTGGGGCTGGACCAGCTGCCTCAATGTACTGACAGAACCTAAACCGAGCCAAGAGATTCTGATTCAAGGTGGGAGAAAAGGACAGAGGTAAATGGATGCATCCGGCCCGACATACGTTTTCACTCAGCTCTATGGAAGGAAAAAGATACGTCTTATAAAGAAATGTCGCAAAGAACAAGCGATAAATAATGAATAAAGATTCCGCATTGTTTGTTTATAGAATATCAACAGCATCCTGCTAGATGCATTTCCCATTATCATTCATTCTGCAAAGACCTACCGTGATTGCTTTAACCTTGATTTTAAGGCAGAAGTAACGGTAATGCGCAAGCATATTGGTACAGCCACGGTAACAAGGAAAGAATAGTAAAAAGTGTATTTATAAAGCAGGGGAATCACATTAAAACTGCTAGGCAATAAAAACTACATCGTAGGCAGCAGCTGGGAAAAGGGTATTCACAAACCAATAATATCCTATTAAAACTAATGTGCAATAAAAGCAGACCACAGCAGAATTTGTAACGGCTTTTAGACCAGGGCCCTGGAAATGGGGTTTTGACCTTTTCCAGTACTGCTAGCTTCAACTTGGCACTTCAGGCACTGCTCAGGAAGCACCCAGGACGCAGCTTGTTTTCAAAAACGAGGTTTTTTCCTCATTAATCAAACAAACTCACAAATGTGGTCTGTTAACAAATTATGCAGCGAGTAGCCTTACGAAAAAGTACTCCTGAATCTAACTGAAGTACCCTGATGGACAAAAGAATTAAAATAACGTGTCTGCTTCAAAACCCACAGCCTTCAAATAGCACATGGTCGTATTTTCAAAACTGTTACGCTCCTGCACCCAAACTGCAGTCAGAATAACTGTATTTGAGAATAAATAATGGTTTAGGCTATTTTTAGCAGATAAACAAAGAAGCAAACTTGTGAATTGACTCAAAATGATTCTTTTGGGTTTTTTTCTCACCAACTGGAATCTGTTATTATACTTCCGATTTTTATTTTTTTTTAAAGCGACAACAAAATTAATCTCACGGTACAATTCTGAAATGAAAAACGTTGTTCACTTTTTGTTTTCAAAGCTTCCGAATGTTTCGACTTTTCAGTTTTTGCATAAAGAATCTGCTGAGTTCCGAGCAAATTTACAGCATTAGTTTCAGTCCATTCAAGAGTGCATGTTTTTAATGAATAACTGATTCGCTTACAATTTGAACCACCTTTGTTGCATCTCTAATTCTTCCCTATAGAAGGTGTAATCTGAAATCCACCAAAAGCGACTGGAATTTCAGCGTGTCAGTGAGTAAACGTCGAACTCCCCGCTGCTCAGACACTGTTATACTACGGGAACTTGATACAGAAAAGCAAGAAAAAAGAAAAGTAAACGCTGGAAAGTAAAATTAAGGTTTGTTACAGCTGTGGTGGCTTAAATTCTGAGGCTACTCCGCAACTGTAAACAAACCTTCCTCAAGGTAAGGTGCGAAACAGCACACACGAAGCGATCGGGGTACAATCAAGCTCCAGAAAGGTACTCGGGATATAAAAAACATCAAGAGAAAAAAGAAGAAATGTGGTTCAAGCAAGATTCTGCGGTGACAGAGAGATACAGCAGAAGCTGTTGGGGAGACCGAGTGGGTACCAGACAAATTATTTCCCTAGGGACAACATTCTACTGGCATTTACCTCTCCCGTGTCTGCTAGAAAGAGACTAAGGGCGCTGATGAACGACCACCCACCCTTCCCAGGACAAAGCCCATGTGAAAGACATGGGGCGCTCAGAAACATCACTGCAAAGGGCTGACTGACACCAGTGTAAGCGAGAGCAGGATTCGACCACACGTTACTGCCCTTGAGGAGATCAGAGGACAGAATTCTTCACGTGCCTGATAGATTTTCAATCCAACAGGAACAAATCTAGGTTCTGGGTTCTGCAGACCAAGAACGAAGACCTGAATCCCAAGTAACAAATGATTTTTCTCTGCACCTACGGAGGTTTTTGCCAGACTTGTTACAAAACTCACCACCACTACCGCAGATGCACCATGCTCCTTATACTACTGGTCTTAATAGCTACCGGGGGCTACCTACCCTAACATAATGTCTTAGCCCAAAACTAAACCCTAGAAACTCACACATATTCAGTATGCCATTTTAAGATCCTTCACTTAGTGCTTCACCGGCAACTCACCCCATGTACATTACATACATGAATGTGCTGGCCTCCTGCTTTAAACATCTGAAAAAGCCAATTAAGCTTGTCCTGGATCCCATTGTTTCTTTCCGTTACGTTAAGGCTTCTTTAGAGTTGAGATCCCTATATGGGATATGTCTCCAACAAAAGCAACATAAAACCAAGAAGCTGAATTTTATTCCTCTTGTATAATGAGCTTCCAGTACGGCACTGACAAAGACTCTGAGCCGGATTAAAAGAGCAAGGGCTGTATTTTACGTTCACTTATCAGCTGTGGCCCACAGTTCTTCCATGAACTGTATTATCTAATTAAAAAAACACTGAATGTCATGTTGCTCAGTCAAGACTACATGGGAAGCTGCTGTTCTCCTTCCGAGCGCGACAGGCATTACAAGGAACGTGGTGGGATGCGTGACTCAAATGGCAGGGCAGCATAAATCCAAAACGGGACAAAGGCAATTGAAAAATATTCTTCCAAAGTGACTCCACTTATTTTGGCAGAGATTTAGATCAATGCACTCGGGACCAAAATTTGGTTTGGTGTCTCTTTTTTTCCCCCAGTGTGAAACAAACAAACAAAAAAAGCATTAACTAGAAATGCATACAGGCCCTTTTCCGCTGCAGGGTAAGAACTGCGCCCAAGTTAGAGAGACACAAATACAGCGCTCAGAAGTCAGAGCACGGATCTTGAACTTCTTGACAACTAACATCTTTGCAAAGCTCCCCTAGTACAATTTGAGCTGGGAGAGCCCCAGGTAAAGAAGCGAGCAAAAATTAAATGTTTACATACTGACTTTTTCTGCACTTTGCAAATACTGGTCATAGATCAAATTTAAATTGCTTTTTAATTCATCTGAAAGAGACCGCCAACGTCTAAGCAATTTTTTTCTCGAGGAAAAGAATACATTTTGAGTGTTTGGGGGTGGCAGATTTTTATTTGAGCAGGTTGTCGATGCCTGCTTTTACCTGGATGCTTCTTGTGAAGGTCCTTCCCACTGGAGCTCCGAGGGGCCACTACAGGAAGGGGCGCCCAGTGCAGCAGACTGTCACCCTGAGTCCAACATGGTGCTCAATACTCAACGTTAAGCACGTGCTCGAGTACTTCCCTGAACTAATGCATTTTCACAGCCTTCGGCTCAGGACCTATTTCCCAGTTACAAGAAAGGTTGAAAGTAAAGTGCTGGGATGACATCTGCGCATTTCTTTAACTCAATTTGTAATCCGATTTTTTTTTCCATCGGGGACCAGGGAGTTTATTGGTATAAAGGGATCGATCTGGCATTTGTGCATTCAGCCCTTTCTACCGAATCAGCGTACGTCTGCCTCGGCCTTACGCGATAATACTGGTGATTGCAATTCTTTACTAACTGAGATGATTTCTAGATTAACACGCTAAAATTTTTTTCCTAAAAATTGTAAAGTGGGGAGGAAGGAGGAAGTTTTCCATCAGAATACAAAGAGAAATGATTGCTCTCGTCCTGGACCAAAGTACAAACTGAATACATTTAAAAGCAATGCAGTTGTTCAGGCCTCTATTTTTCTTAATTATTTCACTCCTCATAGGAAAATCACAATGATTCGATTAAAAATAATAATTAGGAAAGTTGCCGTTGTGTTTCACATTGTGAGAAATTAATCTCTATTTTCATCAGTCAGGAGGAGTGAAACTCCTGGGTGCAGTAAGCCAGAATGAGGGCTCCCACGCACCCCAGAAACCCAGCGCCAGCCCGCTTCGACACCAGCCACCTCTAACGCCTCAACTCTGCGCTAATTCTCTGACCAGGAAACGACGATACCTGGAACATGATGTATCCTGAAATCACACAGTTGTTTATCCATACCGTACTGTTACTACTGTCTAATTTGTTGACTAGCTTCACCTCAGGGTCTCTTTAATCACTACCATTTCCCAATTTTCTCTTGCTCATTGAATGCGTGCGCCCAGGATTAATTTCCCCAGGAGATAACTGCATTTTTTTCAGGTTGATTCTCATTCTGCATTTCCAGTGCATGTACTTCTCTCACTAGGCACTGTTTTGTTCTATTATGTCTCTACTCCTGTAGTGTTTATAGCACCTCTCACTTACAGATTTTATTACTATTCTTTTTCCCCTTCTCCAAAATGCAGCGTTTTTCAGTATTTCTTTATGAAGAAGCATCCTCCCCTCCGTCCTCCCCAACAGAACGACAGATCTCTTAAAACACTGACTTAAAGAAGTCATTTTGTTTAATTGGAAAAATAACTCACTTATCTCCTTTGCAGAATAGTTTAATCATGTTTGGTTCATAAATTTGAAAAGTATACAAATGAAAAATGGCAGTATAATTCAACACTGTGAAGTCTGGAAAGCATGAAACGGTCCACGCTTGTACCTGGTGCGTAAAATACATTCATTATTCCCTAGCGAGGCTCAGGCATCCATGTCTTTATGGCAATGTAAAGCAAAGCAGATGTATTCTCTTGTTCTCGCTGCATAAAACCAGGAACTGATGTTATTGACGTTCCTCCCTTTCATTTTGTCATTGCCTTTTGTTGATGGATGCCACTGAAATGGTTGACTATTTTGAACCACGCTTTCCCTTTCTGTGTTATAATCCGTGCTGGGGAGCTAGAGCAAAGGAAACCTCCTTTAGGGGATCATCTGTCCACTTCTGAAAGGGCTTTTTTGCCTCTGAAAATCATTAAAATGCTACAATTCAGAAGCCAGGTTTGCCGTGTTTTCCCTTGCCTGTCCAACGTACTTTCTCACGGCTGCTACGTAGGTCCTTGCCCCGTAAGCACACTGCTACTTCCTCATCCATTCCTATTTTTAAGACAGACGCACAAGGGTTGCAAGAAAACACATTCACAGTAAGATCAGAAAAAAAGAACCAATATTTTGCAATCTGACTACTTTCCCCCAACTATGGATCTTAAACAGGCCACATCATAATTATGTATTTTGTACCTTGCTGACCTTTGCTGCCTACTGATATAGTCCCAGTCTTATTGACATTGCCTGACCCATATGAATGTTTTTCCATTATGAAATGCTTACAAGCAATGTTTTTCCTACAGTCTTACTGAAAATATTCGTATCAACTAATAGCACAGAATAATCATTAAAATCTGTGCTAGGAGGATCTAGAGGCTTCATTTTTCTCTTGATTGCAGAAGAAATTTATAGTTTGGCAAGCTGCTCTTTATGTAAATGCTTGCTTTTCTCATCACCAATACAATGTCCTAGTTATTTAAGAGTTTGCTAGTATGCCACAAAAAAACCTAGTTTGTTTGTGCTTCGGAGACTGACAGGGATTATTTTTGAATTTATAAACAATGCAGCGGAGTGACTGCAAAGTAACCATCTGGAAAGGAGGAAGGAAAAAATAAGGTCTTTCGAGAGGTCCAGCCGGGGCTGTGCGGAGACGCTCTGCCAGGGGCTGATGGAAGCTCAGCTCCAGAAGCTGCTCTCTGCCCCTGCGCGTTCCTCTGCTTGCCCCGTTCCGCTGGGCAACGGGCACAATATGGGGATATGGGACGAGGCCGTGGGTCTGCAACCGACCTGCCCTCCGGAAAGTCAAATTTTGTAGCATTTACGCTTGCGTGGCGCGCCTATTGTTTGCCGTGACCTGTAAGGATAGCAGGTATGTTCAGACCTCCTTCACAGAAGGGCGAAGGTAATTGCGAACCCATGACTACCTTGCACGACTACAGTTTATGACATCTCTAACACAGACTTTATCAATACCATATATTTGAGCTGTATATTAGTTGCCCGCTACCGGCGTTCCTGAAGTGCTGACTGTATGGTAGCTTTGTATTTATCAGGAAAGACGAAGGCATAAACAGAGATGCTATTTATAAACCTCGACGCGCATAATACCAACCTCAGCGCTACCCAAACAGCATGCTCCATAATTAGTATAGTGGGGGAAACTTTTTACCTCTAGTGATTTCAAAACAGACTGAAATATCCAGGAGAATATAACGTTTTTGACATTCCAGCAGTAAGGGGAAACTGGTTGCTACAGAAAGGACAGTGGAAACCTGAGAAATATGGGTAGTTTTAAAACAAACAGAGCTTTTAGGGAGGTGATGCAGAAAGGTGGCCTAGCAATATAATATTTTCTCTCTGTTAAGCAATATAATATTTTCTCTCTGTTACAGTTTTAAAAATTAACAGGGTACGTTACAGTCTACCTGGCACTTTGTAGGCAGACAGCACCCTATGGTAACTCACCACAGCCGCTCATTCCAAGGCATAAGTGTGCCTAAAAGCAGAATTACAGTAATTAACCTTTGTAGCCACAAAGGCAGATTATTTTTGTAAGGTCACTGCAGATAAATACAGAGAATAGTTTAGAAATATTGTGCAGCTGTGCAAAAAACATTCTTACACTCTGTCAGATGTAGTTTTCTACGGACATGGCCCAGTCAGAAACCACCGTCTTAGTCTGGAAGCTGGCCAAGTACTTTTCAATGTGGTTCCTGGATAAAGTAAGTAAAAGAAAGCAACGGAAGTCGCACAACTAACTGCTTCCCTGTATCAAAATTCTGCCCGATGGGGTCGAGGATAAGCCACCTTTAGGGCTTCAGAAAACATTAGTTAGGTCTAGCGTGTGCTGCTAGCAGCGTCAGAAAGTTTCCAGAGGGAAAGTCTGCGCAGTTGTGTCAGACTTGGGACAAGTCAACAGCATCTCGCTTCTGTGCGCACGATTATGAACTTGGCACACGCATATGTCAGGCTGAAAACTTTATTTCTACCCTTCTTCTTTGACCAAACTTCTAAAAAGGGCTTTGCCAGTTGCAAACAAAAAGAGGATTCTATTGAAATAGAAGCCTAACGTAGAAAAAGTCTTGTGTACACCCAGGAATCATGCCAGTGCTATACCAAACAAGAAGAAAAACTTGCAATAAGTAATTATTAACCTGAAGCGGTCACGGAAGTCAAGATGGGCCCCAAATGCCTCTCCACAGGCTCTGCTCTGACTCACAGGAGAGTCTCGGAATCTGTCTTCACGTGACAGGTGTGAAAATACAAAGTCAGCTTGTAAACTTTTGATGCAATTAATGGGCCGCTTTATTCTGTCTCACGTGATACGGAGTAATGTGCCTCCACGTATTCAATCAGAAGTATGACCGTAAAGGTTAGACAGGGTATTTCATAGTCTGAAGCTTCTTTATTGCAACAGATCTATTGGTTTACAGCCACGGCTTTATGCTCACTACTATTCGCTTCTCCTGTCCTCTGCAACTTTATTCTCCGGGAGTAACAAGGACTCTTAATCTTTCTATTGATAGAGTTAAATGAGAAATCTCTTATCTAATGAAGGTAAGTAGGAACCCAATTATCCATTACTTGCCTCTATGAGTGGGTAACAGGATAACACTAGAGCTGTCTGAATTTTCAGATAACGCTTTTATAGGACTTCCCATACCCAAAGCAGTGTGAAAGGCAGTAATCCGCTTACCATCTCTATAAGGAAAGGAAAGGAAGTATCATACTCCGACTTTACAAAAAAAAAAACTGGGGCTGAGAGCGCAAACCTTTCCAAAAACAGATGCCTAAAATTCAGGATTAATTTCAGAGTTAGCTGCCCAACAGAGCGATCTAATTCTCAAATTTCAACATTTTCTAGATCAGACTGCTTGTTTAGGTGTCATCATCTGATGTTCTCAGTTTGTATTCTGTCATTTAGTTTTGACCGTCTGTACGGCGTTTTTCCATTACAACCGAATTACCTTCCCGACCAAATAGTCACATTTCCAAATTCAAAATTGTTTTCTCAGCAATTTAGACAAATGCTTATACATTATGTTTGCCAACTGTGTGCACATGAGGCTTAGTAATCTCATTCACTACACAGTACCAAGAACAGAAACAAAAGAATGCAAACACAGGAAGAGAGAATCTCTCATCCTCATATAAGACACCTTTGCAGTGCTAGTCCCTATTTATGCCCAATCAGATAATGTGTTCATATTATTAATATCTCACCTTAAACACTTGTCAAAATTCACTTGTGTAAGTTTACTAAAAATATGAGTATTTTCTGCGTATTTGAGTATTTCTTTATTTCCCTGTTCCCGGCCTCTCCCACGGTCATAGACTTCAAAGGGGTTACCCATCATAGCTCTAATAATTTCAGCAGGGCTACGCTGATTTGTTTCTCAGCTTGTATAGCATAACAAAAATACTCATTTGAACCTTACGAAGTTTCCTCGCTTTGTTAATTGCGTTAGGCTTGGATTGAAAATATTGGTTTATTTTTCAACAATAAATTCTTTCCAGCTTAAACTTCAGAGACAAATTAGAACTAATTCTATTTTATGAAAGGAAAAGCTTTAACACCTTTTCAAATCCAGACTTAATTTGCTTTTGATGTATTAAACAAGTATCTTGCTCACATTTTCATTTGGACTGTGCTAACTTAATTAAATTGTATTAAATGCAACAGGGAAAATGCTCTTCTGAGTGTCAATTATTCTAATGCTATTTGCTTTTATTTGTTAAAAAAAGAAAGGAAAAAAAGAATCCATCACAAAAAAACTACCTCTATAAATTATGGATACCCTGACAATTCGATAGCCTGATTAAATCTCACGGAAATCAAAAGCGGGGTTTCTTGGCCAAGAAAGCACACCAAAATTCAAAGGCTGATTGCAACCAGATGAAAGGAAAGAACGGCCAGTCCCTCTGCCACCAACACTACCTTCCCTCTGCTTTTGAGAACTTGGCTTTCTGCACCTTTACGTTTCTAAGAAAAAATTTCTGAGAGCTGAAGTGAGTTCGTCATGACAATTATTGGTTTAAAAGGAAAACGTGGTATCTCGTGTTTTCTGGCAAATGGGTTCTCCAGCCCACCCGCTCTCTCCCCTTTCTCCAGCCATAATCCCTTGGACCGTGTTTTTCTCTTCTTGCATAACTGGTGATGCCATTCCCAATTCACTATGGAAACCTAAATTTTTTCACTTTGTTAATCTCCTTTATGACGTGGCCCTAAGTGGTCTGTAGGTTGCTAATAACCTGGAATACTCCAGGTATTGATAATAGCTGTGTTGTTTCAAAAAACCAATTTAGATCCTTCACCCACTTTTTGGAGTACGCTGATATCTGTGATGTTTATTCACTGTACTGAATTATGATCTACATTAAAGCTATACTTTTTAGGAGCAATTTATTATTCTCTTTCCTCCTTCACCAGATGATATAAACAAAGTGAGAATGTGCTGGTGATTTCTTGCTGCAGCATCCCGGACTACAGTAGAGCACTGGTTCCCAACCAGTGAAGTACAACTCGCTGGTGAGACGCATGGACATCAGATGATGTACAAGGCGCAGTGCGGCATCCACGTTAACAGGCTTTGCTGGGCCTTTCAGTCACTGCTGTTTGCCTGTGGTGAGGGCCTGAGCTGGGGAAGGTGCGTGGCTGGAGGTATTAGGGGAGCGAAGAAAAGATGGTGACAGCGAGGCTTGCTTCACATGATGAAACAGGACAGCATTCGCTCCAGGAACACTCATCCCTGGGCCGGGGAAACCGTGCCACAGAACTAATACAGGAATACGAAATTTATTTGTTTGATATGTGGACAGTGAGGGGACAAGGATATAATTTTCCATCCAGTTCAGACAAGGCAACTGGGTCAATGTCATTTTCACCCATCTGTCTCTCCTTGCCTTACCTCCTGTAGTCCTTCTGCCAGATTTGCCCTGAGTTACAATCTGTGCAATCAACCTAGAAATCAAGATGGAGACTGCAGGCTGCAAATAATCCCAACAGGAGAGGACAGGATGAGGAGATGGAAACACGTTGCTGTCGAGTGGCAGCAACTACACAGCACGGAGGGTGGCAGAATGGTCCAAGAGCTGCTGGTTAGAAAGTCCATGTCCTGCCTTTGGAGTAGGAATTACTGCCTGGGAATTACCTGAGGAATTACCTAGTTGATTATCTGCTGGGTATTGCTTTTGCTTCACACTGCTGCAACAGAACGCTAGCCGAGACTGGCAACGAGAATGCTAATTGGGGCTAGTGTTTTATGTAAAGAAAATAGGAATCTTGAGATAACATGGATTTCCTCTCCCTCGTCTCTCCGTGGCGTGCAGTTAGGAAGCAGCGGTTACCCACCTCTATGCCGTTAAATGTCTTGTTCCAATGTCCTGGAAGTCTTTCAGGGACAGTCAAATCCCACTTAATGTAACACGAGACCGCCTACTCCAAGTAGCTGAAAAATTACTTTTATCAATCAAAAATTGTAAAATTACTTCCCTGAGGTAATTAAAGCTGTTAGAATTAGAACTTCTAGAACTGACAGAGCTAATAACTGAACGGTGCTCTGACGACTAACGTGGCAGAGAGGGGGGCTTTGCTTATGTCTGCAGCACTTCAACAGCAATAACTGCTAACGTCCTGTTGTCGTAACATAAAGGGCCGCGGATTTCAGAAAGACAGCAAAGCACAAGATGAAATGTGCAGAAATAAAACAAACGGTCTATGAGAATCATCTGTTGTCTGTGAGTAAATGGTTGGCAGCAGTTCAGTTTGCTAACAATCTTGACAAGCATCTCCCTCTCTGACAGAGCAACGAACGTGCCTCAGCCGAAGCTGCAGAAGTAGCCCAAAGTGATTAAATCTCACTCTTCCCTTCAGGAAATTGCCTCTGATGTCTTGTCTCACAACTACATTATGTCTCATTATAAGTTCTGTCTCCTCTATAGATTCGACTTCAGTTTAAAAGTCCCACAGAGCATCTGCTGTTTAAGGTTTCCTATCGATATGCTGCAGATGACAGGAATGAATATGTTATATATACATTATTGGAAATTTGAGCATTTTTAATCATGTCTTAGGAACAGTTGCTCTGTAAGTGGAAATATCTTTGTGTCTATTTGCATGGGTTTTTTTACTGGAACCAGAGACGCTGAGAGCTCCTTTTTGTCTTTTTGCTCTTGAAGGTGGAGAAATTTTCTTAATTAAGTGAAGGAAAACTCCTCCAACTCAAGACAGCCACCAGAATAACCTGTAGAGGCTTATCTGCAGAAGAAATCCCCATTATTTTTAAGACGATATTAAAATAAAGGGAGATTCATACTGAAAAGGTTAGTCTAAGGACTGTTACGATACACAGGGGTCCATAACTCTTCAAACAAAAAGCAACTGCTACCTGGGCTGAAACAGTGAACTTGTCTCATTTTGACATCGTTTGAAATAAAAAAGTATTTCCTTCAGTGAAGCACACCCAAAAATTCTAAAAGCAAATACGCAGACAACTTTAAAGTAGAAACCACTTGAAAAAGTATTTTTAAAAGTAGTCATTAAATTGAATTTCATAATTTCTTATCCTAAATAGTGACTCACTGAGGAAGCGCAATATACATCGCAGTATGTCCCGAGACTTTTGCTCTGAGACTGTTTCTGCTGCCCTTAGAGAAGAAGATTTCATTTTTACCAAAGCTTTTTTTGCCTTTTGTAATTCTTAAGCTTTTAATGACCAGCTGTCGAAGCTATCTCGCGGTGCGGGGCTGAAAGAGATCCCACCTTTGAGGGAGCCTTCTAGGCAGACCGAGAACCTGATTCTGGGCCGGACTGCACGGGACGGCTCTTGTAGAGGAGCAAGAATTCTCGTCAGGCATGGTCTCATTAGCTCACCACCTCCAACGGCCACAATACAGTACAGAAGCCCAAAGAATGCTGCTGCTACCCTAGAAGGGATTTGGGAATTCAGTCTGGTCCTTAAACCCCTTGGCAAGGCCCCTTCTGCCTTGTGGCATCGGCAATTTCTAAGAGGGAAAGGAGCTGCCCTCAGGGAACCGAAACCAGCTGTTGTGCCATAGGCGTGTTGTCAAGGAGCTGAAACAGCAGCCTTGAAATGGGCCTTACGTATGGCAATGAAATATTTTCTGGATCATATGAAATACAAATATGATGAAGAGGATGAGGGATTTGGAGTGTGACACTGATTTATTTCATACAGTTTGTCGGGATTTTTTTTTAAACAAAGTACTACCGGGAACAACAGACATGACCCACTGTTTCTCCCAAACGCTCCCAGGTCTGATTTCAAAAGTAACTGTTCAAAATCCTATTATTACAGCAGCGAAAGCCACAAACTGACATGCGAGGAAGGGACTTGAACTCCCTCCATTAGCACTGTGCGTCCTGAGCTGCCACCCGTACGCACTGTCCCCTCGTGCCAGTTAAAGTCAGCTGTACCTGCTGGGGACATCTGTGATGCTCTTCTCCTAGAATACACGACTCGGGAGTTGCGAGGAATTACTGTAAATTGGTACTACACAAACAAGTTCTTAGAGCAGACTCCTATGTTAATAAGGAACTTCCACTTCAGATACTGAAAGGTTTTAGTACTCAGATCTGTACTCCATTATTACATTATGTTATTAAATGTAAAAATTATTTAGTGCTGTCTGTTTTCTAGGCTATGTAGTACTTTGTACAGTAGACAGGGAAGATACATAAAGTCTTCTCCTTCCCTTAGGAGAGATGAAATCCTAAGGCTTAACATTTCTCCCTTAAAGAGCCATTTGTAGAAAACGCCACAGAGCAAACCAGCAACTGCCGAACACGTTCCCTTCAGCAACGTATATTTACCCTTGATAAAATGCAGAATTTATCCAAAGTGACCATAACCGCTCAGGTGAAATGTGCTACAGATGTTAACAGGGATGAACCTAATTGGCTTTCACTTATGCACAGAGAAGTCCTTTAACAATACATTATGATTTAATCATAATAAAAATTAAGTAATCAAAAGGAATAAATCAAAAGGAAATTTAGAAACCTGGGAGGAGACTGTAGCATGGTGTGAAACCTATTTTTCTCTCCTGCCCACAAGCAGAAGGTGCTAACCTTCATTAGTGTCCCCCCAGCACATTCATTCATACACAACTCCCTTTTCAGCACTGACGATCTGAATTACAGCGGCTCCTACAGACTCCTCATGAAAACTTTATTCCAAGTCCTAGACAAGCGCGGGAGAAACAGTCCTGCCCCAGAGGATTAAGAACGTGAAGAGATGAAGGACAAGGCAGAAAGGTACTGTGTCTTACCTGAGCGCGGCACAAGGCAAACAGCAAAACTTCAGCTGAAACCTCCCATTCCCCAGCCTTACCAGAGTGCCGTGCCCAGGAGCAATTCGTAGTGCTAACAGAATATTCAACATCTGCTACTCTGTTATACATTTCATCAGAAAAAAACAAGTAGCCCCCCAGTACTCCATCAGGAGTCCCCGCTACTCCTCACGCCAGCCAACTCTTGGGCATTTTTGGCCCCAGTTCTCCTCCTTGGTCCAGCCAGGACCAGGATTTGATCTTCCTTAGACAAAGTCAAATGGAACAGACAAAAACCAGAAAGAAAAAAAAAAAAAAAAGGAAAAAAGAAAGAAAATAAAATACTTGTTGGAACTTTTCAAAGCTAGTACTTGTCTGCAAATTAAAAACATAGAGTGAAATAAGCAGGGATTGGTGAAAGAGCTGTGCAACATCTTTGCTGATTTCCATTTCAATGGGACGGATTTACATTCTCATCTGAGTTCATGACTGGTATCTCCCGACACAGAATGGCTGTACGGCGAAGGGGGAAGCTGATGATGCTTTGGAACAGACATGCTGTAGGTGGACAAGAATAACCACCCTCCTGGTTTGCTGTCAATAATCCTTTCTTAAGGAGACACAAAAGAACAGTGTGCAGAGACATATTTAAACTGTATTGACTGATACGTACCAAACCATGCTCACGGGCTCAGTGGTATTTTAGATAGGGGGAATGTGGTGTTACTTTAGCTATTAGCTATAGCTATAGTAACATAAAAAACATTTGTAGGATTCCCTTCCCCCCATCATTTGTCTCTCAGCTATTTTCTGTCAAAGCCCAGAAATCAATAGTGGCACACTGATAGAATCCAGACTGGTTTGAAGATCCAGTGCATGGTATCCAGCCAGTCAAGTGTGATGGATTTAATTCATGCAGTACTTATTATTCCCAAGCTTTGCCTGTCAACAGGGAAAAAAAAAAGTATAGATCTGAAAAGCAATCAGGCAGTTTTCAGAAAGACAAATCTCGCAGTGGTTCCACTCTCCCCCTTTCCCCCATTAGTTTAGATTTCTTTTCTTAGCTCTCATTTCTGTACTTTTCATATCTGTAATACTGGCATCACAAGAAGGGCAGCTGTTGCCACATGAAGTCTTTTAAATTTTCTGGTAATTTCTATAGCACTTGCACAAATGTTTTAACTATAGCATGATGACACCATTCTCTGATGGGGAGAGACGATAAATTGTGAATCTAACATGATGAAGCACATTTAAAATACTAAGGATCACAGACCCTAACTCCTATCAGAGAGTTTTGGTCTACATTTTCAGATGGCTTCCCTTTTTCAGGCAGAGACCAGTATTTTACTTTGTATTTTCACAGTTAGTTAACGGCATAAATCCTTTCGCGTGAATAGCTCTGCATCTAAACAGAAATTTTTCCATATGAGCACTAAGGATATTGTGAATGCTAAAGTTTAAATGGGATTCCAGGGGAAACTTGAGAAGACCATGGAAACCCTCATGTGTTACGAACCACGTAGAAACCACTTCCATTTTAGCAAGTGTTGGGAGTAGCCATTAGATGATGGCTGAAACAACTTTAAGAAATTGTCTTGTCTTTATTTTTCCACAAGCATCTTCTTATACCCACTGGCGGAAAGGGGATACCAAGATGTATGTACCCTTACAACAAGACAATTCCTGTGTTCTACTAACCAGTGTGCTCATATGACTTAGCCTGCTCACTTTTCACTGTGACCTGGCTTTCCGGAGGTTTGTCTTCAGTCATTAAAAGGGGATTACTTGTGTGCTGCCAAACACACATAGAACAGGTGACATGGGCCATTCACGATCCTGACATTAGGACATCTATAGCGTCAAACTGTATTGCAGTGGCTCCAGCTCTCAGACCCAGCCAGGTGCTGTCAGACAGCAGGAACAGCTCATCCCACAGTTCCCGCCTTTGGGTGCATACTTCAGCGAAACCTTGCTCTAGGTCGGGGCAAGCCACTGGCACGCGGCGCTTGCCGTTCGGCAAGGGAAGGATGCCCAGGCCATAATGCCACCGCGGCATGCTCCAGGCAGTCTGACAGGGTCTGAGACGCGATGAGGTGTGCGTTTACCCCTTGGATCACACAGAGCTGCTGAACCCCGGCAGGAGCAATGCTAGAACTGTCCAAGCTGTTTACTGTAACCCAGCCAGGTCTGACAGCCTGTCCTCCTTCCACTTCCCCTCCTCCCTAGCTGAGCACAGAGTTGGAATTGTTCCCTCTCCTATTTAGTTCGACTTTCTCTCTGAATGTTGGTATCTGTTAGCTAGGCAAGGAAGATGTTCAGGGATGCCAGGAAAAAGGTTGCTATCATTCTACTTACAAGATTTTTAAATTACTATGGTGATGCACGCTCGTATAAACTCTTAAACTGAAGTTTTCCCACTAAATTAGCGAAGGTTTCTGAGTTGTTATTAACCTGACTCCTAGGCTTGCTTTAGAGTGGAGGTTTCGTGAATCAGGGTCACGAATACTTTCTGGTTCTAAATAAAAGCCGACAAGCCACTGCTGCCGTTAAGCCAGACTCATCAGCTATTTGAAACGGTGGATCTTCACAGAAACTCAGGCTGGAAGGGCTCCGGTGCTTCCCACTGTCCCGTGACAGGACAGTTATACTTAGCACTTTTCTTTAGCAATTACACCCAAGATGTTCTTGGCATTTTCTCCTGTGTTTTTCTTTAAACTTCTGATGATAAACATTTCACAGCTTCCCTAGGCAATCTATTTCAGCGACTAACTAACCTTTACTGAGAGAACTTCTTAATGCTTAATCTTAATTTTCCCTTTTTGCAATTTGTGGTCTTTTATTTCTTGTCCCATCCTATTTCCATCCACAGAAAACACCAAGAACAGATTATTCCCTTTTCTCTTTAAATGCTTACGCTCAGTTTGTTCAGTCTTTCTCCAAAGGATTCCCGAATATTACTACTTCTTTTTCACCCTCTCCATAATGGCTAAATGCTACAGCTTTAGAGGAAGGAGCTGACGTTTCTGCTTGTAACTGAGCTTCCAGAGCTGCTTGGAGGCCTTCAACCTCCAGCACCAGTGAGCCTGGTAGTGCCCAGCTGAAAGGAAGCAGGACATTTCTGTTCCCTAGCACCCCCAAAGGCTACTGAGGTTCTTCACGGTAGAAGAACCCAGTCACCAAAATCCCACAGCAAGGACTAACCTACCTGGCAAAGCAGGACCGCTCAGCGTGCTTCACCGTGACATTGCTCTCAGACCCTGCAGGTTGGTCCCCGATGAAATCCAAATCAAAGGAACTGGTTACATCAGTGCTACCACCGTGAGCAAACTAGAATTTTCCTGCTCTTCAATAAATGTCACTGATACCATCTCCTAATCTTCGAGATGATTTCTTGTAGGCACTGAACACCCTCCTCCCTCTTGCACAGGAAGATTCCTAAGTATTTGTTTCAAGGGTTGGAAAGTTTTAAGGTAACAGACCTTAGGATTGTATGCCATACGAAACACCTCAGGCCGTATTGAGTGGACTCATGGCCGTCTCCACCTCTGAACAGTGATTTCTCTTTTTGTAACACAGTCACCCAAATTTCATGATTGTGCATCTTTGTACCATCCAGTGCCAATACTACGTGCACCAAGAACACAGAAATGATTCACAAAAGTGAATGAGTGAAGAAAGTGAATAAGAAATCACATAATTCAAAACCACTGTGGGAACCTGAGTTTGGATTAAGAATACGCATCCTGATTATTTGCATCCTGTTAGTTCTAATAACAACCCAGTTTTCAAGTCAGTATCAACCCGTCATTACTTATGTGTCAATAATTCTCATGGAAACGTGATCACAGTTTCTTATAGGCCGGGCAGGATCATAGGAAGGCAGATCAGAAATGGGTTTCAAAGCCACAAGCACTAATTTATCCCATTCTCCACAGCCACAGTGAAGCGCACAGCCTGAAAATAAACTCTCGAGACTAAAACTAGGATCCAAATTCAAAAATTTGCTAGCACTACGGCTTTATCTTCGTTCTCCAGAACAAACTTAGTGACCAAATGGAGGTTACAGGCACCCAGTCAACGACAGCATTATTTGGTTCTTAAAAAAATTCCATTTTCTTTTTGCAACTATGGCCTTCATTTATGCAAAAGGCTGTTCTCTTCCGGCCCTCCTGAGCCTGCAGCCAGACAGGCTGAAACAATAGCACCAAAGGAGGTGTGAGCTTCCCACCCACTCGAGTTGCTCACTTGATAGCCTGGATGTGGTCATTTACATGCTAACGCTATTAACAAGTAAGCAAAACACAAATGGATTTTTTTTTTTTTTTTTTTTTTTTTTAAAGGCAGCAGGGCTTGTTTTGGGGTTTTGACAGTAAAGACACACAAAGCAAAACAAAACCCAGCCTACAAAGCAAAACCAACCCAGATGTCCCGTGCCAGCTTAGGGGAATTAAGGGGGGGGGGGGGGGGGGGGAAGAACAGAAAAGAAAAAAGTGTTTTCTAAACTGCTTCTTCTGAGCTTTTATCTAGATTTAACAGACACATTAATTCAATTGATGTGCAGTTTAGCCAGCCGGCAACACACAAATACCTTCCACAAATGGTAGGATTTGCCTTTTTTTTTTCCCCTGCAGAGATGTTACCACAGATGTGAGCTTTTTCCTTCTGCTCTGTTCCTTCCCCCCCACGCTCCTCTGTGTAATATTTTAGCAAATAATGAAACGTACCACATGTCTCCGAACAACCAGGCGCAATAATGCTGAAGGGGAGCTGCTGCCGCCTCTACGCTGCTGTTCCTTCCTTAACTGTGTCAGTCTCTTAATGCAATTTTCTTTGCTGGACAAATATTAATATGCTAATGACTTTCAAACAAGTACCCAAGAACATACTGTCTGACTTTAAGAAAAACAAAACACTTCTTTACCTGGAATTGGCATGATGTCTGAGGACGGGCATAAGAAGAAGCGAAACTGGGCATCAGGAAAAAAGGAATGTGGGTAGAGAAATTCTTATTAAAAAGAAAAAAAAAAAAAGAAATAATGGAATGAATGCAAAAATAAAGCAAAAGAAAAGGAAAAGACAGCAGTGGAAGGGAAATGTGACATTTAAACCTAGGCTCCTGGCTGGTGCCCATGGCAACTCCACTGACGAGTTGGTAAAAACTATTCTCTCCTTTGATTGCTTTCAAGGATAATCCTTGCTTCTCTTTCCTGGGAACCATGACAGATTTTCTGTCTTTAGGGACGGTGCAGGAGTTTCTTTTATAATGGCTCTAATAAATAATGGAGTGGTAATGTCCTCTAGGACGACTAGCTGTGAAATTTGATCTGTTTAGGACACGTTTTCACACTTCTATACAAGGGAGGCATTATGCGGTAAGGAATACAGGTATCTTCAAATGCTTTATATCACGTGTTTACGCTATTTAAAAAATTCTAAATGGAATTCAGCATTAAAAAAAATAATTCATTTAAGGGAAACCAACTTGAATTGCTCCATTGAGCTCAGCATGTGGTATTCACGGTTTCTAAATTTAAATAAGGTTTCCATCTGCTCTGTTGTTCAAGAATCTCAGGGAAAACTATTAGAGAGCAAGGGCGGGAGGGAGCGAGCGCACACATATTTAGGCAAGGTTATACTCTATACGTGGGGTATTTCTGAAGTAAACGCAGGTCCCACCATGTGTGCTGGTTCTTTATTTGAGAGACAGAGCCACTCGCCTCTGCTGTGACCCGGCAGTTGGGTCTGGACCTGGGAACACCACAATGCCACCCAGCCTCCCTGGGGCCTGCCCAGCACATCCCAGTGCTCCGCGGGGGCTTCCAGCTGCACTGTCGGCTGCCCAGAGCCACCCAACGGGTCTCCTCCTCTCCTAATCAAGAAAAGATTCTCTCTTCAGCAAAAATCACGCGGCTCAGAAGCCAGAGGAATAGCATCAACAGAACATAACTGTCTACCAGGGATATCCCCGAATCACAAACCAAGGAAAACCTGGTCTTCAGTTCTTCCAAGCGAAGACAGGACTCAGTTCCAGCATTTAATTCAAAACTGTTGCAACTACTGAATTTGTTCACGAACAAAGTGGCACTTGCAACGCTCACTAAATATTCCACTTATATTGCATTCTTTGGGGGGAAAAAAGATAACAATTACATGAAATGATCAGAACAGTGCATAAAATTCCTTCAAATAGTATTTCCATTGCCTAGCCCCCCAGCCCCTTCCTAAACATGACGCACTGCATCCTTAGCTAGAAGGGGAGCTAGGCTCTTTTGGAACAAGAATGGAATCAGCTGCAGGAACAAAGGACCTCTCACAGGGGCCCACTGCTCTTATCTCCTCACTGAAATATGAGCAACGAATTTAGCATTTCCAGTAACTTTTACCACATAAGGTAGAAAGAGAAGGAGTGCCAAAAACTGTACAGCCTTGTACTAATAAGTCAAAGTCAGCATAATAAAGCGCACTCAGAAATCTCAAGCAGCACAGGCAAGATGTATAGCTCTAGCCCAGAAGAGGGAAAATACACTGGAAATAAGCAGTAAACCCTGTAATTTTAAGGAGAGTCGTAAGGTTTTACATTGGCTTTAGACTACAAGTTTTTCATATATTTAGCAGCCATTTGGAAAAGAGCCATGACACAAATGTGGTGATATTATACAATGTAGAAAACAAACATGTCTACGAGGACACAGAGGAGCCCCAGAAGGCTGGGCAAAAGAGAAGCACGACAGCAGATGGAACTGGTTGTTAGTAAAAGCAAAGTAACACATAACCAGTAATCTTAACTTAAAACTATTTGCGCTTCCTGTGCATTTAAATGAGTTAATCCCCCCAAGAAAGATATGAGAACGCCATTAGGGACAGCTCCACGAAAACCTCCTGTCTCGGGGCCACAGCGGCTCGAAAAGCAAACTTCTCACAGTGGCGTTGGTAAGAGCACAGAGGTGTCTTAGGACTCTAATGCCTTTCCTTTCAAAGCCCTCCGAGAATGGCTAAGAAATGGGCTAGGAAAATAGTTCTGCAGTTTTCTTATGTAAATCAGCTGTGCACTTTTTCGAAAAACCATTTTGTTTATTTCTTGTCATCGCCAACGGACACACACGAGAAGTTTGGAGGGGGACAGGAGACTCTAAAAGGATTGATTTAAATGATTAAAGGAATGCAGACATTTCCATATGAAGGATGATTAACAAGTTACGGGGCTGGTCTGGATGTGCTGTTTGTGCAACGCTCGCTGTAATGTAACACAAACGACAATAATAATGAGCAGCGGGAAGAGGAGATCAGTACTGCTCTGATTAAAGAGGACACATCTTAGGGAAGCTGTGATACCAGGCTACAAAGTACCGTGCTGATACGCTGTGCATTTTTATAGGCCTGCTTATAACATAAGATCAAGGAGGATTTTTAAAAACAAAAAAATGTAAAACTGATATAATGCACTGCATAATGAACCCATCGCCACCATCACTGAAGGCATCAATAAGGTTTGAAAAGATGTATGTTTTTACAACTATGAAATCCATACCTCTCTCTAAAATCAATAAAAAACTTTCCTAAACACAATTATAAAATACCAGAGGATGAAGGAGGAGTACCTCATTCTCCAAGTGCTGATGCTAGAAGGTAGTCAAAGATCAGCCTCCTTTTCGCTTGCAGAGATTTCCACGTAGATCACGATGGCAACTTCACACTCAAAATTAAGCAAAAACTTACGCAGTCTGTACAAGTTGATAACTAACCGATGAGAGGGCAGGAGGCACTTCCGGTGTGGACAGTCCAAAGCTCACCCTGTCACCACGCTGTAACTCTAATTGATAGCGAGGTTTTCTTCCCTCTGAAGCCACAGCTGCTCCAGCGACACAACATTTAACGAGATGGAGCCCAGATTAATTTTTCCTGAACGTGTTTAAAAAAAGAATTTAGTGAATGGTAACAGGTTTGAGAAAACGTGCTTGCTTTTAAAGCAGAAAGGAAAGAGGTTAGACAAGGATGGAATAAATGGCCTGGAAAAAGCAGATGGTACGGTGGTTGTGATGGACCATCAGAAACGTTTCACTGCAGCCGGGATGCAAACTAAGCGTGTCTCAGCATTCCTACCTGTTAATAGAGGCGCATCCAACAACTATACAAAAAATATACGCTTGTCTTCCCTTACAGGCTTTTTTCCTGCAGCATAGCCATAACAAATGTCATAAATTAGTTGAGAAAGTCAACTAATATTTAATTTAGTGATTATTAGTGACAGCTGTTAAAAAAGATAAAAAAAGAATGAAAAGAAAGAGTGCAAACATTCTGCTCTTCAAAACTTACTGGTAAAACAGTCAATGAGCCCTATTTTCATGCAGTTTTCTGCAACCGTCAGGGCTTGAAACTTTTGTTTCTAAAGGAAGTTGAGACTCCTTATTCAGCTGCTCAAGCACAGAAACTGACACTTGAAGAAAAACGTCAAATACTGCAGCAATCACAAATTAAAAAAAAGGAAGAGAGTTCTAATCACAGGGATTGGCATCACTGTACCAGAGTGCTAAAATATGCTTGTATTACAGGCTGTTCCAGTGGCGAGAGCATTTGAGAACGATGAGACAAGATCCATGGGTGGCTTTCAGCAGTGTCTTTTGGGGCAATTATAAAAATCCCCTGCAGAGCTGCTCCCCACTTTTATTTAAAGAAACAGCATTGAGTTCATGAATCTCTACAATGCTTAGTAAAATTGCTCCCCGATTTCACTTGGGCCTGTATGTGTACCTTCACTACAAAGCGAGCAAGACACTCCAGTGTCCTACTTTTAATTTCTTGAGAAGATAAGAAGACACAGATAATCTTAGCCAAGGTCCCGGCTACAGCAAAGAGTAAGGGTTCAGAACTCTCAGCAACAGCTGCGTCTTACTAGTGTGTACGGGCAACACGTGTTGGTCCTAATGCTCTCTTTCTGCTCCTTGGAATTGAATGCAAACATACATACATACGTAAATACATACATCATGGCTTAAAGCTTCAGGTTCATCAACTCAGTAGAGGGAATACGATTTCCAGCAGTCTACTCACAGAAAAGGCATACTTCAGCAGCAGCAGGGTCTGCCCTTCTCCTAGCTTCTCTATCTTGTATTTCTTTAACATTTGGGGACCGGGAAAAACTCATTTAAATAGAAATATTGTCTACAATGTAGTTCCCAAAATAAATTTTCAAAGATAGATTGAAAGGTCTTCTAGTATCGGCCAAGTTGTGTGGGAGGGCACAGCAGGACACTAACAAGGCTCATGGGAAAGGGTGGGAGATGAATTTCATATGCAAACGTGGAACATGACATGGGTGGGAAGGAGGAAAGAAATTAAGCACAAATATTATCTCTTTTTATCCCCAAAGCTTTATATTAAAGATATTATTTATACTGTTTGTTCCATAAGGAAATCTGTGGAAAATAAAATGAAGAGTTTCCAGCCTTTCAAAAGCTAAACAGCTTGCTAAGTGGAGGGGAGGAAGCACTAATAGCTTGCATGCCTATAACTTGAGCACACGATTCTTTAATGTATCACTGTAAAGTCATCCCCATGCCGTGCAAACACTGTTCCTTTAGGTACTGTTTCATCAAGACAGTATTTCTGTCACAGCCGTCAGAGAAAAGTAAAAAACCCACCTGCCCGCGCTTGAGATATGCTAAGTGATGATTTGAGTTTCAAAATACATCAGTAATTCAGATCTGTCTAAAGGTACCTGAGCGTTATGTATGAGAGCACTATTCTTCAGGCATTGCATTTGGACTGCAAAATAACACATTATTTGTTTCTGCTGGACTTTAAGCATAATAACGAATCTCTTTAGGATATCACAGAATGTGCTGGGTTGGAAGGGACCTTTAAAGGTCATCTAGTCCAAACCCCCTGCAGTCAGCAGGGACATCTGTAACTAGGTCAGGTTGCTCAGAGCCTCACCAAGCCTGGCCTTGAACGTCTCCAGGGACGGGGCCTCCACCACCTCTCCGGGCAACCTGGGCCAGTGTCTCACCACCCTCGGTGTGTGTGTGTGGATATATATATATATAAAAAAATATCTATATATATGTATGTATATGTGTATATATATATATATAGGTGTGTGTATATATACCAATTACAGACTCACAGACAGCGAACTGGCTGATATTTCAACACGCAGATAACCTGCTTTCCTAAACCACTCCCTTGAGAATCATTCGTTGGTAACCCACACAAAACCTGAGCTGGTGGCAGAGGTGCAGAAAGGGGGCTCAGACACAGAGAGACAGAAGCAGCAGACTATGGGGAAGTGGGACATCTGAGTTCGAAGGAGAAATGGGGAAAAGCGGACTTTTACCATACTTGTTCTACCTGTAAATATGCATAATTTACACTGCCTTTTGATCACTTATTCAAACATTTGTAATTTACAGATAATCTGAGAGTTACAATCACAGAATTATGAGCATTCAGACGTGGCAAGAAACAAAAATAACTGAACATTACACTACAAGCTTCTTCCCTTCTGCATTTAGGCCAGACATTACCTTTACGAAACAAGAACAGTGCTTCATGCTTGCAGAATTTCCATAAATGAAAAACCTCAAAGTACCAGGAGACGGAAGGAAGTACTGAAGTTTTGAACCTCATCCTACAAAAAGTCTTGCTCTTTGCAGTAGAGAGAGACCTAAACCTCTGGCCATGAAGAGTGTGTGAACGTGGCTGCTCCTGCTTTTGTGAAGAGGAGAGTCCCACGCGTTGAAACTCAGCTGGCCACGCGGGAGGTCCCAGGAACGGAATTACCATCGCTGAGCCTGAGGCCCTACAGGTACTACAGTTGATTAACTTCTTACAACTGCAGGCCCACTGACCCCTGAATAGCATAAAACCAGCAAGAACGAGCGTGCTCCGGCCTTGCAGTTTCTTTCGCAGTGTGCGGTACTTGCGCGAGCCAGGTGACCTTACATCACTTCCAGACGGAACGGCTCGGGAAGCGAGGACTCCCACGCTTTTCGCCCCCCCTTCCTCCCTGTAGGTGTCCTTTGGCCTTTGAAACAGCAAACGACTGTTAACGCCGTCAGAAATCTTTGTCAGAACTGTATCAAAATTCCCCTGGCAATCCCCTCCTCGCTGCGTGTGGCCCAAGGCGGCCGGCCAGTTTGCATTTCTCCCTCCTTGTTTGCTCTCATCCGCTCCCCTTCCACCACCCTGGCACAGCTTCCCAGCTCCAGCTTCCCTTTCACGTTACACATCAGCTCCCTTCCAAATGCTCTCCCAGGACAAAATCCTGTCTGCGTGTGACAGAGAAGGAAGGGGTTTCTCTGCTGGGGTATTTAAAGTCTACTCCAAACTTCAAACCCATCTGTCAGGAATCGAAGTAAACCCAACCTGTTTCTCCTCCAAGGTGAAGGTGTAAAGACATGTATCTTTAGCAAACCTCAGGATATCGCAGAGAAAGCAGTACTAGATTTCATTGAATCCATCGCCCCCCCGACACCGATTTTGTGCTAGGTGCAGCCTTACCAAAACACCGTCGCTCTGGCAGCAAGGTGTGCTCCGTTCAGCTGATCAGACTCTTGTCCTACGGACAAAACGGCAACAAGTCCATAGGTGTGAGTTACTACAGACTGGAAGCAAGGAGCTGGGCTCTATTTATGCTACGGAAATGCACCAGGATGAAAATACAACTCCCTGCGCTCTCACTGCCCTCCAGCCGCATTCCCTTCAGCACAGGAATAAGCCAAGAGTCACGAACTGGTACGCTGCTCTTGCACAACGTAATCGGATACTGTTGTTTTGTACAAGCCTAATATTTTGGGGGACTATTTTATTTGTTGATATAGAAACAACTGAGAAAACAAATTTTTTTTTTTTTTTCCTAAAATCCCACTCAAAGGAAGACAATGGAACATCTGTGTATGGCTCAGCATTACCACATCTGCCTTTGTTCCTAATCAGCAATCACCTCTACCACAGCCAAAACAGAGTTATTTATAGGAATGTAGACAGCTTGAGCTAAAGGCATTACTCAACAAGTGAGATCAGAAACGAGCAAAAAATACGGCCTGTTCCCCAGGAAATCTTATAAATAGGCAGAAATTAACTCCACAGTTCAGCAAAACTCTTTTATGCTTGAATGTTTTGAGGACACTTGGAAAAGACAAACCCTCCAGAGGCACGGAGCCGCCTAGCACTGGTCAGCACTTGGTTCAGCGACGCTTTAAGAGCAAAGCTACTAAAATTGCCAACGTCATTTCATGAAACAGCCGGTACACCTCCAATTACAGTCCCAGTCCAAGATGATATTGCTCAAATGGAGTAGAGCGGGGCACCTAGAGGATTAACAAACCAAAGCCTGTAGAAAGAAATAGAGCAACAAGTCTCTGCTTTCCGTTTCTAGCAGGAACTCCGTTCACAGGATCCGTGGAAGCAGTATCTCAATAAACAAACAAACCACCAAATTAACAAGGGAACTCGGTAACGTGCTTTACGTCTGACATTTCTATACTGCATATAAGTAAATGTTAACTCAAAATATCTTGATCTTGGCAGCACATTATCCTATCAGCGGATGATTTGACATGTTCTTTCCTTTAACAGCCGGTAAGTAGAATCTATCGAGCTTCTTTCGGTTTGAATTTCTCTGCAACTCAGAGGGATACTGAAACTGCTATCCACCCTGCATATGGATTTTCTAATAAAATACTCATCTCTGCTTCTCATGAGCAGGTTCAATTAATTTGGTAGATTGGTACTTCAGCTCCTTGATGAAATTGAGTAGCACTTAACAATTTTAGAAATCTTAAAAGCAAACAAGGGAGAGACCAAATGGTGTTTCTGCCTTTGTCAGCCCATGAAAATTATGACATCCTTTTTAAAACTCTCTGAAGTCTAAGGTTACAGATATAATATTTAATCTTCATCTGCTTTCTGCACATCCGTATTGCTGGTTTATACAGCAGTTCTGTAAACATTCCCCACAGACCTCAAAAGATTTTTGTTTCAAAACTGATTTATGAGCTGAGAGTCGTGTTCAGTGCTTATGGTATTCATAGCCCTAAAAATGAAAAGCTGAGCGTGAGTGATGGATATAATCTGTTAACAGGACTTAAAGACTATTTGTCTGTTTTCCATTTTCATTTCCCTGCACAGTTATAAATTGGTGCAAAATTGATTCAATGACCCAGATATTACTACTTTCACAACTTGGTCATTTTTATCTCCTGATCAAAATGGCTGCATACAGCAAGAACCTTTATGTCTTTGTCTATCAAGCTGCTACGCCACTCATTTGCAACGTAAATGCTAAAACGGCCACGTCAAAGGAAAGGTGATATTATTTTTAGTATGAACAGAACAGAATTAGGCGTAGCTGCAGACTAAAATCTTTATTCCTCAGCCTTTTTATAAAATCAGCTCACTTTGTCATCTGGCGTCCAATTATCCCTCAGACAGATAAACTGCACCTTCCACAAAGAAGATAAAAGCTGATTGAGCATCTTCACTTCAACAGTGTTTCTCTTTTGGTCCCTCTTGGTTAGATGAAGGTATAAAGAGCCACACATATTCCTCTGTCCTACACAGGAAGCTTCCCATCTGTCTACAAACAAGGGCTCATTTTTATTGCTCTGGATATATCCTAGGGAACAGAAAATATCACTGCCAATTTCTGCCCCAGAAAGTATTATGTTTGATTTTAATTATATTTCTAGATCTTTTTAGGACTACAGCACTTCTAATTATTAGTGCAAACTGAAGGTATCAGGAAGGAATGCCCCCTTGACATCCTAAGCACAGCAAAACAGCCAAGCTCATCACGTTGTTCCCCACCTCCACACACACATCTCACGCTATCGATTACTGCCAAAGGAAAAATAACAGATTTTATAAACCTCTCGTAGGCGCTGGGGCTGCAAGCGGTGAGACTGGGAAAAGGCGCCTGAGGAGATGCTTTATTGGAGATCTCATCAGAGCACTCTGCCACGGGAGAGAAACATGTTATGACTGGAGACATCACCGAGCTCCTGCAGAAACCTGGTGAAAGCTCTCTGGACTACCCAAATCCCACATTTGTGCTATAAAAGTACAGAAAATGCCAGAAACATTGGACAGTGAACGCACTGCCGAGAGAACGTGTTCCTTTTGTAGGCTAATGCTGGATGCACAAGGGGGGAGAACGGGGAAGGCTGTTTCTACAGTTACCTATTCATCCACTGCCCGCCTCCCCACTGCTCCACTCTCCTGGCCTAGTGCCTGCAGAGGATCCCGGTTTTGGTACTCGCATACTGAAAAGAGCAACAAAACTTGCAAACAAACAAACTGGAGAGACTTTTGAAACAATACAGCAAACATTAATTCTTTCTAAGAATAACTCAACTAACTAGAAAGGCTTTTACCTCTTTTTTTATTGCAGAGCAAAGAAAAGCTTTCACTGAAAATAATTAAAATTCACTAACCCTTAGAAAACAATGGATTTAGTTAATATGTGAAATTCTCTTTGGCGCTACACAAGTTATCAGGATACAGAGAAACAAGAAAGAAGGCTTTATGTCAGGAATCAAGATAGAGAATTTAATCACAAAAGCACAGCAATTCCAGGTGCTGACTTTTGAAAACAAAGTTACGGAAAAAATCTCAAAAAAGGTCCCTGGGAATATTTAATATCAAAGATGGCCACAATCGCTGTCAAGAAAAGAACTCCAAACACCATTGCAAAAGCACGTGGAGGACATTAGATGAGGAAAAAATGAGGTATATGAATTGTCAAAACCTGTCTCGGAAGAGGTAATCAACCACTCTTTGTCCCCATATTTACTGTAAACGCCTGCAGAAGATGGATTAAAATTTTGTTTAAGAGACTGACGAAGGAAATCCATTGAAAAAAGATTAAATGCAAATAAAGCCATAAAATAAAGCAAATCTTTCTCTCCCCACTAGCCTGAACAGCAATAGAAAATGCTGAAATAAGATGGCGTGAAACCACCACACCTGCAAGCAGGGGGCGGGATGAAGCACATTCAGCCGAAAGCACGCACGCAGGGGCATAATGTATCCCGACAAACAGGTTTACAGCGCAAACACGTTTGTACGGCTTCTGACTGGCCGCTGCTTTGAGGACACTTTCTCAAGGGGGAGCAGAGGAGCCCATCAGTTCTCTCGTCATCTGAAGGGGTGCTCTCTGCACCAGCTCATCTGCTGAGAGGGACCTGAAAGCTCCCCGCTGAATTCCCCTGCCGCTCCCGCCTCCCGCAGAGGGTGAAATGTGTCCCGCAGAGGGCAGGGGAGAAGCCCAAGGGGTTAATTACACACCAAACGAGACTCCTGTCTCTTGACTTCTCTATGTGATAGTGTAAAGGAAAAATGTTCCTCCTCTTATATTCTGGACAGCTTACGTTGCTTTTCTGAGTAATCGACAATAGCACTAAGCTATACCCAGAAATAAATGGTTTTGTTTAGGTGACGCCGCTGACTAGATTTGGAAGATGTATGTTTCAGAAGTCCAGAAAAATATACTGTTGCCGTGAAACATTTTACAAACACTAAGACATAGGCAGTACACAAGTGTTCACTTGAAGTCTAGTGTGGGGATAGGATGATGTTTCTACGCTGACTGGAACCCCACAGGAACAGTACAAATTATTCTCTTTATGTTTGTTGCAATGTAACACTCTTCCATAGTGACAGTGGCCGGAGAGTCTGTGGGTCTAGCGGGGACACGGGAGGGGCCAGTGAACAGACTCCGGCCACCAGAGGCAGGTTAAAAAAACAGTTACTTTTGCATCCAGTGCTACCCAGAGCCATTATTACAGCTTCTCTCATCTTGAAAACAAACCTAAATATAATAACACACCAATGTAATTTAACTTCCTCAGCCTAGTATCTAGTTAAAACAACAAAAAGTCATGGGGATGGCCTGCCAGGTCCCTGACGTCCTTGCAGAGAGAGGGCTCGCTAGCCTTTTTGTTTGATAATTATTTTCTCAATGCTGTTACTTTCGAATACATTTAAACTTCGGTCTTCCAAGACCTTGTGGGTGCTCTGGCCATAACCCAACCGATGAGCATCATCCTGTTCCTGCCTGTCCCCTGTGCCAAGGCTGCCTCTGGAAGATAATTAGGCAAGGGAGCTAGAAAAGAACTGTGGAATACTCTGCCCAGGCCCCTGGTTGGGACAGACAGGCCCTGAGGACACTCTGGATTCTACCTGTAGACGTAGTCACACCTTTTCTCACACGAGTTACCTCCTCCAGAAACCTGCCCATTGCTGGCTTGATTCTACCACGTTTAGTCCACATTTGCTTTTCTAAAATCAGTGAGCAAGCACATGCGCGATACTTCTGTCGGCACATGGATGCTGCCAGGCGCGCTTTAGAGCCCTGCTGGAATGAAAGAGCCAGTCTTTCTCTGGGACATCAATTACATTGTTCTGTAGTCGAACACGGGATCGCTGGGGTTCACGAAGGACTTCTTCCCTCAATAAAGTTTTTTGCTAATTCCGATCAGCTGTCCATTCACCCAGCTACTTACCCATGGGAAAGCCAGTGCATTACTATCCTGCTGCTTGAGCACTGTAAACTGTCTAGGGCAGATACAGCAATAATAAATAATAGCCAGAGTTTAAATTTGGCTTGCTTGGTTATTTTCTCTGAAATATCGTTCAAGACCAAGATGCTGAACTCTTTCTTAGTGGCTCTTCTAGACTGGGTAATCTTAGAGCGCTTTACCTCTGTGACATGTAACCCCCGTGGTTCAGTATCTGTCTGAGCTTGGAGAATTAAGTTGCCTATACGTTAATACTACTTGTAGAATATCTTAATAGCAAGAGAGAATATAAACAAAACCTCACCTCTCTGGCATTTTGTTCTTTTTTGTTTGCTATTTTACAAACTGGATTTAGAATTCTTATGGAAACAATTTTTTAGTTTACCTACAAAGCTAACAGCAAACAAATGTTTTTGCACGGCCCCTTTCTCTTTATAATCCACTGAGATTCAGGCAACTGAAAATCTACGTCCACCAATGCCCTGTCACTACTTTCAATATCATAAATATACGTATGAACTCTGAAGACACACAGCCACTTAAAATAACCCAACGCAGGTGACACATTAAACTCACAATGAGCTATTCATTATAGAGGCCATTAAAGGGTAAAACCGGCTCAGTTCTCTTCCTGAATTTGCAGCTATACTTTTTTTCAGCTGTTTTCCGAGTTGTATATTTTTGACAGATTTTTATCTCTTATTTATTTAATTTTTGGTCTCATTCCACTTCCTAGTCAAGATACTGGCCTACTTGAAAAGGTGTGGCTACAGCCCCCCTGAGGTTTGTCAAGGCGTTTCCACTACATGAATGTATCTGTGTCCCTTCAGTCCTACTCCCATTTTGCCCAGACACTGGTTACCACTTTCCCCTCCTAATGAAAGGCTTCAGAAGCACTTTATTCATAAGCCATAAATCCCAATTCACTCAATATTTATTAGCACAGCCATACAAATCCAGACATGGCCCAAAGCAGAATTTGAGATGCTAAAGCCACGGTCCTTGCAATGTGTGACAGAGTTAGGAGACCGATAACAAATTGTGCAACTTGATCTGCCCCTTCCCCTGCCTTCATTTGGCTTCCCAGTAGCGTTTTTCACTTCTGGCTCCTATTGCAACCGAGTGCTCACTACTGAATCCAATGAGCCCAGTGACATTTTTCAGGCCTGACGTAAATGTCTAACGGGACTGAATTTTAATTCCCCCGCAGACCTTTAAAAACAAATAAACAAAGCTCACAATAAGTTGCGCGCACTCAGCTTTGTGCACATCCCATACACATTCACCACTGCTCTCTGCTGCGCTGGAGACCTGCTCTAGAAGGGAGAGAACGTGTGCACGTGCCCTGTTACTGCTATCGGACTGCAAAATGTCTTATACCGCTATACAACTATGTACATTTCATTAATTCTGCTTGGTTAATAATTAATCAGCCCACAACCCAGACAGCAAAGTTGGGTTAATTCGCTTCTGGGAGAACTAAGTTTAATGCTTGCAAAATTAAATTAAAAATCATAAAAACTCTATGGTAGTTCGCTGTTCAGATATATGTAGCTACAAATACAAAAAATGAAGGGAAATCTGAAGTTCTTACAGCTTTTAACTCGTCTACCTAACAGATGGGCACTGTACTTTTATATCAACAAAGAGAAACTAATTCTATAGCCAGAAAGCTAGGAATACATTGTACCTGTTACATTGTACCTGTAATTGAGCTGACTTGTAATTAAGGTTGAAAACTTCGTTGCTGCACTCCTTTGT
This sequence comes from Rissa tridactyla, assembly GCF_028500815.1. Lineage (NCBI taxonomy): Eukaryota > Metazoa > Chordata > Aves > Charadriiformes > Laridae > Rissa > Rissa tridactyla. The sequence goes on along the minus strand of NC_071470.1, from coordinate 79,722,888 downwards.
TTTTTAACGATACAACCATAAAAAGCCTTTTTACTTTGAAAGCACTTGCATAAATACGCCATCTACTCAGACGACCTGTTTCACTTGAGTATTCTGACATGCCTTTGCCATTTTAATGATTAAAATAGGTCCTCAGTGCTTTTTAGTGCTGATGCCATCAGAAAGTCAGAACACGAGTAGAACAGGTCAATCCTCCTCATCATTACCCACAGAGTAATTTACTAAATTAAAGTAAGCTTTTCCATCTCAAGTAATTTAATGCAATTAAACACCCCCTACCCGTTTATTTTCGCAAAAAATAACGAAACGTTTAGAAATCAGATGTGTATTTCTTTGTTAATCGACTGGAATTCCCAAGAAATTGGAGGAAAAAATGGTCTGGGGTCAGTAAATGAAATTAAATTAATAAATAGACAGCTAACGGAGATCAGTTAGCACATCCTCGCGTGCAATGAGGATTCAGAGTAAAGGGGCACAAGCAAAGATCTCCGGCTTTGCCTGGATTGCAGCTACACGGAGCACACAAGGAAGAAACACTATGAGCCCAGATCGCCCAGGGACAGAATGGCCATCTAAAGCTTGGGAACTGGTAATTGACAGGGCAATCATTTGGGTAATTAGGGAGCTAGCTGTGCAGATCCTTATTCATGTTTTATCAGATAAACCTCTGCCTTAACAGATGTATAATCTGGTCTCCCTTGAAGCTGAAAGGATTGAAATCAATTCCTCATCAGAAGTAAACCCCTTCCACTTAAAATCTGGTACATATAGTAAGAAAATACTGGGTTTGCCTGTGTTTATCAGTCCGGGGAGACAGGCTCGTGACAGTTCCCTATTGGTTGAGACAAATATTTGTAAGCAGCTACTGGCATACTGATTATTAGCAGAGTTGGCTACAAAACAATTAGCATGTGCCACAAAAAAATACAAAAGAGATAAAATTCAATTCTCATCTCATTATCTGGGAAAGTTTTTTGATCAGTGAAAAAGAGACCACTACTGAATCTTTGTTGAGAATCCAACAATTTTTACTGGAGACTTGATTTTGCTGGTGCCATCCATTTTTCACACCACTTCAACCAAATCTAAACATTAGGGGATTCTGTTTCTGACTTGAGGAGAAGATAATAATCAACAGATCAGTGACAGATCACACTGAAGCCAGTGTGCTTCTTGTGGTGGACAGCGTGACAAAGTGAATTGGACATGAACTTGTTACTATGCCAAGACAGACATGGCCTCCATTCCCTCCTACCTCTGGGCTGTCTGTGGCAACCTAAGTCATCTTCAGCAAGGGACTGACTGTATGTCTCAGCAACACAAGATAATGAGGGCTTGATGAACCGCGTGTCGTGAAAAAAAGAGAAGCTGCAAGAGCAGTGAGCGAACGAGCACATCCATCCTACAGGTTTTCTTTCCCTACAGCTCAGCATCAATTTTAGGGCAGGAAAAGGCCCATGGGTGTGATATAGGGCCTGAGACACCGTTTCAAATAGCACATCGCAATTGGCATTCCAAAGGGAAAGTGGGTGCAGTCATCCCACCAACAAAAAGTAATTATTTCCACATTATTACTGGGAAAACGCTTCGGTGTTATATGTATGCTAACGTATGGTCTGCCGCAGACATCTGAAGAATCTGTACGGATCTCAATACCTAATGGTTCCCTGGTTTTTTCTCACAGGACAGCGAATAAACTGGAGGCGGGAGCACGCTCACTTTCTAATCCAAAGGCATAATATTTTCTCAGAGACACTGAATTGTACCACAGACTGCTCAAAGATCAGCCCAAAAGAGGAGCGACGCTTGACAAGCCTGCCTGTTGGAACCTGCAGCTCCGCAGCTGACAGTGGTTCTACCACCGCATCTGTTTGACCCGCTCTGTCAGAACCGTCTGTGGCCACACAACCTGTGGCTACTTTACATCCCCTTGTGTGGAGCCATGTCAACACTAAGAGTCATGTGAAACATTCAGAAATGAATCCTGGTACAGACACAATTTATAAATACTCCTTGACACTGACAACATAAGTGAGATACTTCGGCTTCTGTCCAACCGTGGTGGGTCGACCCTGGCCAGCAGCCAAGTGGCCACACAGCTGCTTGCTCGCTTCCCCAGCAGCAGGACAGGAGAGAGAATAGGAGAAGCCAAAGCAAAACCCAAGGATCAAGACAAAGACAGTTTAATAAGTGAAGGAAAGAGGGGAAAAAAACCAAGGGATGCAATTGCGATCATTCAGCAACACCCAGAAATCAACCGATGTCCAGGCAGTCTCTGAGCGACAGCTACCTTACAAGACCAAAATCTCCTCACCTTCTTCTTCCATCACCCCAGTTTTACTGCTGAGCATGACATGATAATATATGCACTATCCCTTTGGTCAATTTGGGTCAGCTGTCTTGGCTGTGTCCTCGCCCAGCCTCTTGCCCGCCCCCCCCAGCCTCCTTAGTGCTGGTGGGGGGGAGGCAGTGGGACAGAGAGAAAAGCCTCGATGCTGCCCAAGCCCTGCTCAGCCGCAGCCAAAGCACCGCTGTAGTGTCTGCGCTGCTTTAGTCACAAATCTAGAACACAGCAGCATACGCACGGCTACGAAGAAAGTTATCTCCTCCCAGCCAGATGCAGCACAACAGTATCCCCCGAATAAAATAATAATAAAAAAGTAATTCTAGTAATTCAATGGCCAGTGAGTCTGAGCTTGAAAGGGTTATCGTCGGCATTATTTATTTCTTTAATTTTAATGCATCAAGATTGCTGTAGGCTTTGCCTTAAGCTTTGGCTGACATTTTGGCAGCCTCTCTCCACAAAATGAATCTACAGAGATCAACAGAACAGTCTGATAAACTTTTTCCTTGGCAAACATAAAACAAGCCTGTACCATTTATTCTGCTTCCAGATACACCTTTTAAAAGCCTACTATGTCTCTTCTGGGGAAAGAAAGAGGGGAAAAAAAAAAAGACACAGGAAAAAGAAAGAAAAAGAAAAAAAAAAAGAAACCTAACAGCCTAGATCCCATTTTTATTTTCAAAGATATCCTTTGCCAGTGAAGTAAAATAAACTATTTTTCCCCAAATGAATCTTTGTCACTGGAGTTGCACAGAGTCTAGATAGTGGGGTTTACCAAAATCAGCTCAAAGAAATACAATGAGAAAGTGGAAAGATAATATCAGTCGTCAAGAACAGCTTTGCATCGCTCACTTCAATGAAATCAACTAAGGATGATGACAGATGTAAAGCAAAGTTTGATTTTGTCCTAAAATGAAAGGCATCAGCACCGTTTCCACTCCAGAAGGCAGCAAGTGCCGGGCAATTTAGTTCCATGCTCTGATTTGAGCCGGGTACCGTGAGAACACAGAGGAAGAGCAGCGGAGTCGGGGGCTGTTGAAAGAACATTATATTACTAAAAAAAGTTAGGCATAGTAAAACACATGCTAATAAGACCTCACCTGGGTTTTAAATTATTTTACTATACCTAAATTAAATAGGCATTTCAGTCTGTAATCAACTAGCTACTTATTCTTCCTTCCCGTGTTTTAAAGCCCTCAGTCTATTTAATGATCATCACAATAAAGAACTTTCAGATTTTTGTGTTTAAATAAATTATATCAGCGAGGACGCTTTGACTACCCGTTGCTTGTTACCGCCTCATTCCTATTCCTCCGGGGTTGCATGGCTGAAGAGCAGAGTGGAGGAAAAGGTAAGCTATACAGAAAAGCTCACATAAAAAACACGGACTATCATCACCTCGAAATCTCAACTTCCTAGGAAAAAAATAACAAGAAAAAATATTTTCAGCTGCATTACTAGCAAAAAGAAATGCATCTTCTCAGTCCTTATTCAGTCTATTTCTGCAGCCCTTATTTTAGAAACTCTTCATTAGCTTGTAATAGGCATACTTCCTAAAGAGCGAAAGGAAACCATCACACAGAAGACTCTGCATAGACAAAAGGAAATTCCCTCAAATTTTGACCTGGAGCTTATAAATTGCACTCTTCCCAAGGCAAGCTCGAAGAAGCTTGTAATCAGACCTGATCATTAGAGGCCAGTTTCTTAAGAAAAGAACACAAGGAAAACAACTCAAACAACCTCCAGGCTGAAGCTTTTCCTTTGCCTTTGGAAGACTTTTTCCCAGAGAGAATGATTTTTTAGAAGACAGACTTCAGACATTTAGCCTGTGCCTTTCTAAAAGCAGCGTATCTATCAAAATCACTAAGTTAATGAAAGGAAAAATGTGTAATTATTGTTATTCCTATAACAAAAAGATAAATTTAATTTGTTGACTACCCTGCATTAGTAGAAAGCCCATATATATGTGGCTCACCAAACCTATGTCAGATTTACAACATTTCAAACAGAGCACTAAAAAGCTTTTACAATTTTTTTTTTTTTTTCCCCGGGAACGTACCGCACATTCCAAATGATTTGCCATCCCCAGCACGAAACAGTAACGGCAATGGCATCTTTCTTTACATAGAACCTGTCCCTTAATATTGCAGCCCATAGGGGCTGGGTGGAGACCAGGCACCGCTGCCAGCTCCCGGCACTGCCTGTCTGGGGACCCATCAGGCCTGGAAGCAGCTCCCATGATCTGCTCGGATGATTCTAAGTAATTAAGTGACTAAATCTTCTCCGGTTTCAGGGAAAATGACCAAAATCAGGGCCAGCTCAGTTTTTTTGGCTTCTTTCCACTCGTTCTACTTGTCTTTTAATCAGGCTTTTTCTTAAAGTGTTTGCTTTGCCACAGTCAGACAACTCAGATTTTTTTAAATCTTGAAGAGAGCTTTAATGGAATCAAACCATTTCTCCCTGAGCTTTAAAATACTTAGAAATTAAAATGAATGAGAATGTCGTTTATCCATTAATATCTGATGAATAGGAATATCTTTAACTTGCTCCTTTGATCTCATATATGCATCCGGAGTGGCTAGTCACCTATGAACGGAGAGTCGTTTTGGAAAAACCGCAAGTTACAGCTATAAACTTCCTAGAGACAGCAGAAAATAGCATGGCAAACAGCAAGGTGCCGAAAAGCAGATTTTTAAAACTGTAGATTAAAGTCATTTATTAATAATGTTACGGAGTCTTTTGTGCAAATAAGGGTAGCAAAACTTGATCTTGTGTAAAGCAAATTTTTGCAAAAAAGAACTACAAAAGATGGAACTTAAGTACTAGAATTACAGTGTGCAGAAAAACATTTACTGACAAATACACATATTTATGCATATTACAGATTCATTCCTAAAGTGAATCACTGTTGGAGAGCTTCTTGTAAAAGTGTGGTTTAAGAGGAAACAGAAATTAATGGGTAACCACTCGGTACACGGCACAGAATGTGTTTCACACCTGAGGACATCATAGAAAGTTAGGTGACAGATACAGCACTTACTGAAAACGTGGGAGGCAAATCACAGAAAATAAAGACAAAAATTGCCACCGAGTCCAAGGAGTTCAAGCTCAGTTTGGAGAGAAAAGAACAAAAGTAAAAGGTTTAGAATTCAGGGGTGACTCACTTGACATAGAAGGAAAGACAGACAGGTTTTCTCTATTTTACTTTCAGCATACGTGACAAGAGCAGTAAGAGCAGCGAAGAAGCCAAAAGAAGGAAGTCACAATAGCTAAGCGTCCAGAAATGCTGGACAGGTGAACTCCTTTTGAGCCCTGCAGCTAAGCAGAGAGCAACTACTTGCTGCAGCACTACACTCCTAATTGCCATTATACTCACTAGCAAGGGTTTGGCTATTTCCAGTTCATTTCATATGAATGCTGAAAAGTAGATTCTTCTTAATGGCTTTTGCATGTACAAATAGGCTTTACCTTACATACATCTCACCAGGCATCCAAATATGATTTTCATCAAAAGGGATAAGCCATGTATATATGAAAAAACCAAAAGATGGATAACGTCTTGGATCACACTGCTCTCATTTTTTTGTAACAACAAGTATTATAATTCTTCTTGTACGTTTTTTTTCCCCAATATAGAACAGATTTAGTGTCTGTTGTTTTGCATTTACAGGTTAGCAGAGTGAGAAATCTCGGAAAGGTATTGTGATCTTTGCTAGTAATATTTATTCAGCAGTACTTGTACGTTAAAGCTATAGCAATCTCAACATCTGAGAAAGTCTGCCACGAAAGCCGCACGTGATCACAGCTTTCCGTGCCGTTTGCTTCAGATGTGCATCCACAGCTCCAAAGTGGGACTGGAACTCAGTATAACCAACCGCTGCCTTTCTACTTCTTTGTCAAAGAAGTCATACTGAGGTATTAATTTAGCGCATTCACCAGATCATACTAACGAGTCAGTTAAGATACCACCAGGGTCATATTCACTATTAGGGGATCCTAAGACTCTAGATGATGCAAGTAAAGAATTCTTTTATGTTTGGGGCCTAAATAGAGATACTATGAAGTTCATCGACAGACTGAAAGAAAACCGGTATTAAAAGAGACCTCAAGAAGTCATCTAAGCAATCCCCTTGCCCTAACAAACGAGCAACAGAAATGTCATTCCTTAATGTACTTGCAAATATCCGCAGGAGGCTACAGAACCTTCCCAAGCAATCTACTCCAGTGCCTCATTATCCGGACCACTAGAAAGGTTTTCAGTTTACGCTCAATCTTTCTTCCTGCAGCTTTAGGTCATCCGTCCTTGTTCTGCTCCCCAAGGACACGACGTATACCTTTTGTTTGTAGCAGCCTTTTATGTACCTTTTACAAACTGTTACCGCATCCCCCTCCTCCCACCTCCCTCTCTTTACACCCAGTCTCTAAAGCAGGGCATTCCTAGTGCTTTCAGTGCTTCTTAGATGTAATCCCGCTACGCGTTATTCAACCTCTGCCTTTCCTGTGCCCCTTTACAAATGGAAAACTGTCACTCAATCAGCACAACAGTACACAATCCACCTCTGCAAGCGGCCACCGCTAATTAACATAGACTTTCTGAGATATTAGTAGACTGAGATTCTTATGGTATCACAGGATCTTTTAATATTGGATTTACATTGTGTAACTAGCATTTGTGATCTATAAATCTTTTTTCTATTTGATCCCCTACCGGGAAGCAAAAATCCCCTATGTACTTTTATTTATCAAAGCAAGGTCAAATTCTCTAAAACGGATAATTAGAGAATAACATGGCCACAGGGCATTCAGGTGTTTCTTTTAACCTAGGTAAAGGCTTCCATTAACGTAGATATCCCCCTGGTACAGGAACAGCCTGTCCTTTCATGTGACACTTGGCTAATGTCACAAGTATGTATGAAACGTCTCTACTTCAGGAAGGACTTCAAGAAATCGGTCAAAGATAAAAGGTCAGATAGCTAAACAATGTATGCTTTTATTTTCGTTTTGTCTTTGAAGCTTTAATTCAACAGCAAAAATCTGTCAAATTGGAGTACAAGATTTTTTCCCCCTGTTTTTCCCGGCTCAACTTTTCTATATATCAACATGCAAGAAATACAAAGTAAACAGGGAGACAAAAAGCGGTTGCTTGCAATTTCTTCAAAGCGTAGTTGGTATCCACAGCTCTTTGTGTAATGCTTTTCCTTTTTGAATTTTGGACGGGAGGCATTGAAAGGATTTTATGAACATCAGTCCATTTAAATGCAACCCCAGGGCGAGAGGGAAACACTGTCCCCACTCAGCAGATGGAGGTTACTAAGAAAGAGGCCAAATGACTTGCCCAAAGTTAGCAGCAGTAGGTGGTACTGAAAAGCCTGCAGATATTTAGAAAGCCTGACGTGAAATAAATGTAAAAGAGAGGGGAAAAAAAAAAAAGAAGTGGAGATAGGCTAATTTCCAGGAAAAAATATTTTTGTCAGATTAATGATATCTCCAGGATACACACAGAAACCACATTAGTTGGAAAATTCACCAAATCTGGATAAAATGCAATTAATCTAATTTTTCTGATAATATATGTGCAATTTATTTTCTAAGAAGTGTCATTTCTAACAAACGTGGAATGTTCTTTCATGTTCTAAAGTGCTTTTGCATCATCTATTACAGAATTAATTTAAGATTCATTCACTGCTAAAATATGCAGAAAGTCCTTAAAAAAAAGAGAAAGCAGGGCAGTTCTTCAGAAATAAGTTTATCTTTGTACCAGTATTATCATTACTTTTAAACTGACAGTCTTAAATGATTCCTACACACGACAAGCTGCAATTCCACACAAACCAACCCAAATCATAAGAGGTTTTGGTGTATTTCTTGAAAATACTGGGACAGTACTTCCCCGTTATCCTTTTTAGTTTTGAATTACTGCGGCCCATTTTGTTTCAGCCAGATGGAGAGGCAGTGACTTGCTGTGACCCAAACACACAGCAGAAGCACTTTGAGCTTAAGAGAAAGATTCAGCCAAGCCTTCTGTGAGGGGATCTAGTTCTCTCTCCCTTTACCTGGGCACAGGAGGCTGCTGTTTCCATTTGAGTCCCCTTTTGTTTAGATCCTGTGAAAGCAGCTGGCATTTATTGCTCCCATCCTGAAATTACTTTTGTTGGTGTGGAATGTATATCCTTATAAGAGACGTGGTAGATGCCCCATCCCTGGAAACATTCAAGGTCAGGCTGGATGGGGCTCTGAGCAACCTGATCTAGAGGCAGATGTCCCTGCTCGCTGCAGGGAGAGCTGGATTGTCCCTTCCAACCCAAACCTATGATAAAATGTGATGCCAAAATACTACAGACTTGCGAATAAACCAAAGTACAACACGATGAACAAGCATCCGGTTCTCTTCTAACATTTCCTGGAGTTTTAGTATCCCAAGGATGAAGATACTGAAAAGTTACTGCAGAGCTGGAGGACAAATGGTGGAGGAGACTTCAGGTGAGACCACAACATGGTAAACAAGGGCGCTCCTTCTAGGGTTAAAGACCTGAACTATGTGAATGATGCTATGTCGTGTATTTGTGTCCTGATATTATAATACAACTTCTACGCATTGTTGAACACGAACAGTGACAGGCAAGACACCGTGGAATCTTGCACATCAAAATAAACAGGTTGTGATGGATTTTTAAACCACCAGTTATTAAAAAAAAAAAAGGCAAAGAGATAGGAAACGTTTGTTGTCTTACTCCGGAACTCCTAAGGGACTTGTATTCATTTTATTTTTAAAAATAGCATCAGCAGAGATTTGTAGAAAAAGATAGGGCTGTCTACCACCTACCAGCTTCCACTTCAAAATGAGTAAAATAAATCCCCCCGCCTAAAAAAAAAGCTTAGTGCATTTTGTTTGTGCCACAGCACCTGTAAGAGATGTAAATTTACCTTCATTAAAAAAAGAGAGAAGCATATCATCCTACTATGATGGCTTCTTCCAGTTACTAGCAAGGACTGAACTTAAACCAGAATCCATGAGTGTGACAGGGAGCAATTTATTTCAACTCGGTAGTTGTAAAAGCACATCTGGAGGAAGGAAGGGTCATTCCCATGGTGGGAGGAAGTTACGTACAGTTTCATGCTCACTGTTCCATTTCAAATACTGGAGGGCTGTTATTTCTGCCAAAGCACGCCGTATTCCAAGCCAACAACTGGTAGGAAAACACGATGTTTTGGCAAAGCCAGGCCACTGACTGTGCAAACAAGGGAATACGCTTTCACAAGTGGAAGAGAGTCAGATACAGCCTAGAAATATATCATCCGTATGAAATAACAAAATATTATTAAAACTGCTATTTGCATTTGCAATGTTTATCAATGTTAGTTTTCCATCAATGTTTTGAATTTTGACAAGAGAGAGGGAAGACTCCATGCTAAGTTTAGCAAAATTCCTGTTTATATTGTCTCATGGCTTCTAGGAAAGCCTCAGTTCTCCTTGGCTGGAACATCTCCAGATGTTACCTGGAACACCTGTTCTGAACACGTAAGCACTGGAGCAGTAAAAAACCGTACAATAAATATCTAGCTATGTATTCTAGTTGACAAGGAAAATCTTCATCAAGAAGATTCGAACTGCAAAGAGCCACAAAACATTTCTGGAAGCTTCTGTCCCGTTCATCTCAACCTACACCATGAACCCTTAGCAGGTACTACCTTAAGGAAGGTTTTGGGGTAAAGACGGCAGGTCTAATGATTAGACTTGATCTTCAAGCTAAACGTTTTATGGCAGTAATGGCTGACATGTTCCTAAGTAATTGCTAGCAGTAGATGTTATTCCAGGTGGACAAAATTACTGACTTGATGTAACATTTCTCGCCTAACGAATGACCAAGATCTAAGTGCCTGGCAGTTTAACGTCCCTCTCATTTCCTTCAGAGGCTGTGAAGGAAAAGAAATAATGTTTCGGTTTGCAATGTGAAAAGCTGACACAGAGCTGTCAGACATTTCATTTCAGCTAATCCTCCCTAGGAAGCGCAACGTTGTGTGAGCTCTGAATTCCCCATGAGTTTATTGATCTTGCGTTTGCCAGATAAACAAGTGACATCAGCCCTGCAGACTCGCTGCCCGAAAGTAAAATGGCAGTTTCTCGTATCCAGATGCAGGTTGGCCAGTTTGTTTGTTTAAACCGAACGAGCACAAGACGATGAAGGTGCCTCAGCAGATGCAGAGCACAACATCTGCTGGGATGTAACCTCTTACTTCAGCCACCAGCAAGCCGAAGACAATCTCACAAAAGAGCTGTTTATAAATGCCAATTTTTGTATAATGAGTGCAGGTCACTTGCTGATGAAGTAGCCCACGCCATTTCTTTTAACCGCAGTCGACGACATCCTGCTTAATTGACTAGAGCTAATCCAGCACGAGGTACTTGCACATGAATATGTGGAAGAAGCAGCTTCCTGAATATTTAAACGGACAATGTCAAGGCAGCCACAAATAGTGTATTACATTAGCATGACTGATACAGTTTGTTAGCTGGAATTACAGAAAAAAAAAATCTCATTGCTGAGTACAATACTTTCTGTAGCCTATTAGTACTTATTTAGCATCTCCTGTCTGCCCTCATTCTTAGAAATGCAGCTCATTTATCAGCAAAAGGTCCGTGCAGCCCAGATACTCGGTAAGCCAGGCCAGCAGAGAACTGCCCTCATACATCATGGAACTTATTAGCCATGTACCGTTCTTTCCCTGGGTTTCAAATGAGCTGGACCAATTTGTTACACAACTCGCAGGTGGGAGTGAAAGGTATACAGAACAGCGTATTGCCAATGTTGTAGTTCAATTGCAACAAGTAGGACAGTGCAATTACAAAAATACGGTGGAAAACTAACTGCCTGGAGAACATGCCTTCAGGCATGAGATGTTCTCCCAGGGCAAAAGCGAAGCCTAAGCAGATGGACAGTAAAATACATACGCAAGCATCTTAGGTGTAACTCCACAATTCCATTTAGGATGGGATGTATTTTTTTGAAGGGAACTGATCTAAAACCCTCGGAACTTAAATGTCCAGTCAACAGCATTGTACATCACTAGCTCCCCCCCAGATCACCTGCCTGCCAGACCTCCTCATCTGGCACTGGGTGCAGAGATGTGAGATAGAATACAGCTCCAGCTCCACAACCAATAGCTAAACCAGTACAAGACAGCATCGCTCCTCTTCTGCATGAGCAGCACGGCACCGGGCTGGGTTCCTGTCCACTTCTGTGGATCCTGCTGGAACAGGCTTCGTCATGGCAAAAAAGAGACAGTACTCCTCCATTTCAAAAAAGCAGAGCCATTAGCTCTTTCCCCCTTTGGCTCCCTCAAATTTCTGCTCATTCTAGGGAGACATTTCTGACTCACGCTAGACAAACAAATACATACCAGGGGTGAATGTGTAACAAAGCTTCATCCAACAACGCTCTTCATGTAGGGGCCATGCACACAATCCCCCAAAGTATTCCTAGAAAGACCTACACCTTTGGAGGCTTTCCTTGTTCAGATCCATACAAAATGCTAGGGTCTGTCTTCCGACAGTTGCTCACTAATCTCCATCCTGCTTTTGCCAAGTCACTTCGATTTATGTTCTTAAACATCCAAGTCTCCACGCCCTGAAAACTGAAGTTGAAATTACATAGCTATCTTCTACTGACCATTCTACCAACTCATTTTGAGTGAACGAGCTTCTTGAAACTACTTAGAAAAGGCTCAAATCTAAAAGGTACACCTGAAAAATAGTGAATTCCTTTGGGAAACGAAATCAGAACGTTACCACCGCTTTTAGATCCATATTTAGCATTCATATTTTGTACTGGGTAAACACAAGACAAAACTAGCGAAAGAACCGAACATCGATTGGTCCCTAATGGAGCTCAAGCCAATGCAACTACCAGAGACTTCTTTCCAAATATTGTACTGTACTCTGCTGTCTCAATACTGACATCATTCCCAATAATAAATGTAATTCCAACTTACAGTAAAACATAATTTATAACACAAAAATAATTGCAGTTTACAGTAAGACAAAATTACAACTATTTTTCTCCTGTTAATGGCTACACTTTAACAGATGGATTATGAGACAGCAGAATTTATTCTATTTCTAATGCAAACTACTAAGAGGCATAGGAGATACTTCTTGTATTCCCTACAAAGGAGAAAAGGTTGGAATTCTGGTAATTTGTAAAAGATACCCACATTATCGTAAGATTGAGCCTACACAATTAAAAAAAAGCGATCCGCTACGATGGAACACACACATGTCCTGTCACGCCTGAAAGGTGCTGGTCTGTTTTTCACGCGCTGGGAATGCAGAGGAGGGTTCAACATCTCTGTGCCAACCCCTACCGTGATTAGAGTCTCAGCACTTCACCTGCCCTGCAGGGTGGGGAACTTCGACAAGAAATATGTATTATTGAATGAAGTTTATTCACTAGGGCCCAGAGTTCTCTACTAGACAGACAACGGCAGAGGGTGGCATAACCAGGGAATGTAATTGAGTCTATCTGAGTCAAAATCAAAGTCGTGTGTTATTCTTTTGATACAGAGCAGCAATAAATAAAAGCCAACCGATTTTACTATCGTAGGCTCAGTGTCATACTTGGCAATGTTTTCACTCTTGGCAGCAGTGGAGGCCAAGGTGAGGGGGTCTGAGTATTACCAATGCTTGCATGAAGCTGGCAGGAAGGGCCACCTAGATTACTTAATGATGTGTGCTTTGCAGTTAATGAGCCGTTCCTCCATTTTGTCTATTTCATAGAAGAAAAAGAAGGTACTTTGCAAAGTGCATTTGTCATGAGGGGATGAGTGGTTTTGATGCTTACTATTATAACAACATATTATTGGATGTAAATACACACATATGCAGCCTAAATTTTTTTTTTCTCTTACTGAGCACAGTATTAACAAGACACAAAGCATTAGGTTCATATATTAAACTTTTTTTAGAACATATGCTGTCTTTCAAGTTACGAAGGTGATTTTGTGACATAATCAATGAACTTTACCTTAGGTGTGCTAAAAATTGTATAAGTAGTCTAAGATACTACCGATTTCTTCATTATGGTAGCTAAGTTGCATTTACTGAGAAGAAAACCAAAATATCCTTGTAATACCAAATTACAATTCTCAGATGACTCATTCTTAATGAAGTATTCTAGAATTTGCTTTACCTGACCTGTCCCTTTGATAACCCCTATTACTGCTTAGTCCATAAGCACAACTAAGTAAATAACAAAGACATATATGTGTTTATAATACAAAATATTTCATAGGTATGCAACTCCTCAATATATACATAACAAGATCTATGTGTATGTTTTTCCCTAGAAGCCTATAGCTAACAGCTTTTTTCAGGGTGTTGCAATTTCTTTCCACTATGAAAGAGAAGCTATTAAAAAAAAAAAAAGGGATATTGAACCTCATGGCAGAAGACATGCCAATTTTCAAAAAGAAAGGGTTTTAAGACCAACAAACTGCTGAAGTTCTTCCCATAAGGCCTTTCCTCCTATTCTTACAAACAGAATAGTACAAAATTGCCTTCACCTTTGCAAGAAGAGATCAGAATTGGTCTCGAGGATAAACAAGTTTGTTGGCCACCAGAAGCCAATGCAAAATAGTGTCCCAATGGGAAAGAAATCACCCAGGCTCAAAGGCACAGGAATTCAGCCTGCTGTTCCTCAGGCAAACCAAAAGCTCAGCTCATTACAGCTGATGTCCAGGCACATAAAAATGTGCGCACACGTGCATGCTTTGAAGCTCTGCTTGTTTCGTATGCTGTATTATTGTGAGAGACTAAATCTCTCTCCATTCAAAAGATAATAAATATGACCTGCTTATAGGGCTAAGCACCCTACAGACACAAAGATTTGTCCTCAGTCCAAAGTACCGTTGATAGATACCCTTACACGTGGTTACAATTCTGGGTGAGTTTTGACGCAGTGTTTAATACAATGTAAATTTTATATTTTATGAGCAAAGCAGAAGCTGAAAGGTCTAGACAATGCAGCAAGATATTGTCAATAGGTATTAACTGAAACATAACTTTAGTGTAGTTTACTACTAGATGTTCTGGTCAGCGTCTCTAAACATTTTTCTTATTTTGGAATAGCTACAATTTAAGAAAATGGAAACCGACTGTTAACAGGGTTGTTGCCAGGGTAAGAAACAAGACTGCAAGTCAGAAGGCTGGGGTTTAACTCTCGGACGTGCTACCGAGCGGTGAGGGAGCTACCAGCTAGTGAGGCTGGCCAGCTGATTACCCTCACAACACAGCAACGGAGGAGAAGTCCTAGGGACAGGGAAATCCTCAGGTACGGCAACCGCCAACGCTGCTGCAGAAGGGAAAGCACTTGTTCCAGAAGGGGAAACCAACACAGTGTTCTGGTTCATTGGGCCATCAGAGCACCCCATCGAACCGAATACTGCATTTCTTGGAAAATTTTCCCTTGTCGTAGAAGAAACCAGGGGAACCCCAAACCCCATTCAACAGCTTCACTCGTATAATTTGGTGATTTTCTGTCAATTTTAATCCTCAGAAACTCTTGAGTAAAGCAGGAACGTGTATTCTGGTATATTGTTCTCAAATAATGCTTGCTAATTGTTTGCTATATCTACAAATATATATTTGCATTTTATTTGCTAATATAAATTATTACCATAGCAAGTCTTTTTTCTTATAAGGGAGAAACGAGGACTTGTTCCCAGCTTTTCTCTACCTACTTATTTAAGCAGAAGATTAACAAAATCTCATTCATATGCCAATTAGCATATATTTAGCAGAGGCAATTTTACACAGCTCACAGCTTGTGTCCAAAGATCAATCTTTGCTTATTTTGGAAAGAAAGAATGCCAACTAGCCTTAGTAATTTAAGTCATCCTTACACTACACAGATTTTTCCATTTTACTGGGCTCACAGCGCATTGATGATCATCTTTATTATTATAATAGTCTTTCAGAAAAAAACACATTCTTCTCTGGACTCTGCATTAGCAGTTTCAGGTAGTATTTGTTATCATTATAAAGTTTTCATGTTTTAGGAGAATTACCACCTCCTATAACAGATCCTATAGGATTGAATTTATGCAGAACTCACTGTGAAAAATAAAAACCAAAACAAAGAACTTTCTTGCCTCAGGTTACACATTTTACCTCACCAAGGCGCAAAATTCACCAAAACGCAGCTACAGTCCCTCGAAGAGTAGCTGATGCGCTAGTATTTGTATGAACAATTATGCAAAGAAATAAAAGCAACTTGACACCCCAGCCACATCTAACATGAAATATTAAACAGCACAACCAGGTCTTCTTCCACTTAGGTACACTAAAGCTTTAATCTATTCTTATTTTCCAGTCTGCCTTACTCCATCAGAAAGCAGCACATTTCCCAGAAGCCTTGTTCTTCCAATGAACAGTCTGTAGCGCCTATTATCCTAGCAGCATTCCACCTTTTGAGGATGAACACATAAGGTTTTGTTTACCAGGTTCAGGGTAAAGGGCACTTGTAAGGGAGTCAGTAGAACTAGCTCTGTACTTCGCTCTCTAATTAAAATCAGTTTTTGAGACAGCTTTCCCCCGGCAGGCAGGGAATAGCTCTGGTGTGGAATTCTTGAAAGAATAAATTACCTCAGCAACTATACCATGCGCATGTGTGTAAATAAATTCAAATTTCACTGACCTAACAATCATCCTTTGCACCACTGGATTCACCTCTCTTGGGAAGCTCTTCCTGCAAGGTTCCTGATACCTTCTCTCAGTTGGCACATTGGCAACATTCCTTGCAGTGAAAGGACACTGGTAAAAAAGAAAATCAAAAGTAATATTACGTTCTTATTTGGTTTTGCACAATTCTTTAGATAAATCAACTGTTAAACATTATTTTTATAAAGTCTACAATCCTAAAGCTTCAGGGATGTAATGGAGATTGAGTTCTGCTCCTGTCTGTCAACATCCTTTGCCTAATCCAGCACCTGAAGCCAGCTCATGCCCCACTGAAACTGTTTTTATTGCTCCCTAAATATAGTTTTACTAACCTGCTTTTTAAATTTGAATCACCCACCGGCCTGCCTGCTGGTAGTGAAAATCTTCAATCCATTATTCAGAACAGGATCATGCAAGCATTGTTATTAACAAGGGAGAAGTCAGCTAATGACTGGCAGCTTAAAGAACAGAGTAATTGTTAATATTTGAGGCCATCCTCTCTGCTTCTGCCTATCTCAAGACCTAGAATCATTAAATCCTTTATGTGACTAAAACACATTGCAGGTGATACAACGAACTCCAGCTATTGCTGGTTGAATGCATCTGTCAGTCTAAAGCTAGGCTTAAGCCCACCTGCTCTCTGAGGGCTCAGTTTTGCCCTGAATTGCACCTGGGTAATTCCACTGCTGTGAATTGTACGACAGGAGGTGTATTAGGGGCATATTTCATCCTGGCAAAGTATTTTTGCTAAGCTTTTTGAAAAATCCATTCGATTCCAATAATTTTAAAAACTTTTTAGAGACAGTCAGTTTGTAGAACAACTATTGCAGAAAAAAAGTACTGCTGGTTTAATAAGACAGTTACACAAAGTAATGTCAAAGGGATTATTGTAAAAGACTTTTCTCAATCGCAAAAGATTTTGTTCAAAGGAGACTGAATCAAAATGGATCTACCAGAACCGAAGTATTAAAACTGTCTTTTTTCCCCGGAGGGGAAGATACCTCTGCATTCGTAGCACTTCATATTCATAGTCCTGATTTAGTTATGAAATGTTGCAGAAAGTTCTGCACCTTGAAACGTATGGGGTATGTGGATTCAACGTTCACCAGCCATGCCTGGGTTCACCCTACTACGTGATTACTCTGGAGTTTTAAGACACAAGGTATAACACTTCAGTTTATTCTTGCCACTGCTATCTTTTCAGTTCAGGTTTACGAGTTTAAGCAGGTGGGTTTTTTTGGTTGTTTTGGTTTGTTTGTTTTTTTTTTTTTAAAATTTTTCTCCCCTCTGCTATGAAAAGCCAATGAGAATACCAATATAGAAAACATATTTCAAATTAAACAATGCTGTTAAGCATTCACAAGACTCCCAATTACCACTGCATCCAAGTGTGATCGCCGTCAATATATATTAATTACAAAATTGACAGAAGACTAGAGCTGACCCAGAAATTGTCAGAACTTGTAATCGTTGTCAATTCATCTGAGGGACAGGATGAATCGTGTAAATAATTTCACCCTCCACCATTAAAAAAGAAGATCATTTCAGGTCAGTTGAAGCAAAGCTTTTTTATTTTCTCACAAAAAACCCCCTGAAGTTCTCTCTGGTCCACCAAAGCTTTGCTTAGTCTGTGTTTTTTTTCCAAACTAAAAAAAGTGAAACACTTCTACAGCAAGTTTTGAAATTTATTTCCAGCTTTTTTTTCTTTTCAAAGGGAACACTTACCAATCTGAATCAAATTCACATTTTGTTTTGGGGTTTTTTCACATGACTAAATGTTTATTTCAGAGAAAACTTTTCAAACAAGAGAAAAATTGCTATGCTTTTCCTTCTAGTTGTCCTTTCAAAGAACATTCTATTTGGGCTTACTTAACTGAGAATTTACATCTCCGAATAACACACGCGACACAAGCAGTAGTCTGGATAACCACCAAGTAGGAGGCTGGTCAAGGACCAGCCATTGAAATGAAACCTTCAAAAAAAGTTCTGAAATAACCATGGTTGTGACTTCATTTGCACCAAATGTCAGAATGGATCTTTACGAATCCTTAATGAAGCCGTTAGCACTTCCATGAAAAGGCTGAACTCGCCTGTGAGGTATACAGAGTATCTAGAACACACAGTACTCTTTGAAAACCTTGTAACAGAGATCCTGGTTTTGAAATAGGACTGTTTCCTTTGCAAACATGCCAAAGACACCAAAAGCGTCCAGTCTCTAAGGATACCTTTCACTAGGAGACAGAAATCTTGTTTTAGACGAGAACTCTTCTAATAAAATGCCAGACCTTCTGGGCTCTCTTCTAGCCAACAGCTTAACGGCTTCCCAACTTGAACACCCTCAAGATAGTTCTTTCTGAGTTTTCAGGAAAGTCTTGTTCTTACCGTCATTTCTGAAGCCTGATCTTGTGTTTGCTCCTCGATTCATGCAGGCCCCCTACTTCTTTTAGAAATCTCCCGGCCTGCAACTCTGCCACAAGCTCCTTCCTTGCCTAGCCCCTCCTTTCCTTCTGGAGGCTTCCTCATCTGAACATGCTCAGCTGCTCTGAGCAGCATCTCTCACCACCCAGAGCTTTCCACCTGCCCTGGTGCACCAGGGCAAGACAATCAGACAACCTCCTTCCCAGCACGCTCTCATGTGTGTCCTGAGCCAACAAATTGAACAGCTGTATACCTCTCTATACCTTATCGGGCCCTACAGCATCAGAAGCCTGAATCAATTGTCTCAATTGGAAAGCTTTGCTTCTGACCCCCCACTTACATTATTATACTTGCGGCTGTTCTGCAACGCCCACAGTAATCTTTGATCAAAGATAGCGTGTGCTGATCTTCCATTTATTACCTGCCAAATTCTCACTTCTGTTTGGTTGCCAGCTGGTAACTGTGCGCAGATTACCTGGGTATGTTTAACTATCAGCAGAAGGAGCGCTCCTACAGTTTCCACATATGTTAGCAGTGGCAGAGGGAGTGGAAATTTTTTTTCTTTGGCTTCCAGGACAAGGTTAAAATGTGACCTGGAAAGGACTGAACGCTAGAAGTCTATGAAGTACTTGGTGGCTATTTTCAGATGTTTCTGAGGAGGTCTCCCTCAAAAAAGGTGAAAATGCTCCTCTAGGTAGCTCAAAAAAGCAAAAATCAAACATCTGTAGGTCCTCCCATTACTATATGAAAGAAGTTGTAAAGTTTTACCTAAGATTCGTTAACGTAAACTACAGACATTGTTGAACAAGCTGTTACATTTTCTGAAATGTCTGGAGTCCTTTAGGATTCTAGGCTGTTTCCAAAAGACAGAAATTTAGGAGCAGAAAAGGCTAGTTAATAGAAACCAGAAATTCACTACTCTCTTATGAATCGAGAAGTATAACATATAGCTTTATGAGTTATATTTATGGGCCTCAAGTTGACCTTTCATTTCAAATGGCAAGTTTGAAAAGTTTAGACCAATGAAGATAATTATTGACCCATCACCTTGTGATCCCCTGAAAAAGAGGCGTCTGTGATTTCGGCCTGGTTCAAGTAGTTTCAAAGTACATGGCCCTGAGAGATGCTGAGTATCCAAGGATTACAAATTGAGTGTTTGCTCTAGCAAATATCCTCAATACAACCCTTTTGATTTCTTCTGGTTATTCCATTACTTTTTTCGCTTGTTCTATTCCAAGCTTGTAACAGGCTTACGCTGTCACACGCTAAATATATCCTTACATATTTTTAATAAGAAAAAGCTGCTTCTTTCAGTGGCTTCTGCTTTGACCTGCAGTTATCTCATGTAATTTTTCTGTTTCCATTAAATTTCATGGAAATCACAGAACTGTAGTTAATCACTCTTTTTATACGTGTATATGGAAAGCGGACAGATGCTGGTTTGCTTTCAGCTATTTTATGGGCTGGGTTGTGTCATAGGTGTTTTGACTAATCCCAGGTAATTTTGGTGGCTTATTAATATGACAGCGCTTAGTATTGCCTCTCCCACCCTCCCAGGGTACCTCAGCTTCTTTGCTTCAAATTATAAGATATCCTGTAGCTCGATATCCATACCACACGAGCTCAACCTTGACACGATGACAGCGCTGCACGGAGCCTCAGAGTTGATAGGATGCTAAGAAGTGGTTTTCTTCTTCCTTCCCATGGGGCACTTTCCCATCTCAGCGTGCAACCAACTGCTGACGAGACAGTTTATATGTACTGACACCAAGCACAGCTAGCTACCTAAAAGAAAATTAAATCTCACACTGAGAAAGGACCCACTATCAGTTAAGCTTGCGATGAGCTGTAACTGTGCCAAGTACCATCATTAAGAGCCAATTTTTGTTTTTTATGGTTGTTCGATACAAGAGATTCCTTCTCTAAGCAATGCGTGCCCCTGAAGAAAAGATTAGGATTGCACAACGGAGCCAGTAATTTCCAGTTTTCTCATGTATAGGCATAAACTTCAGAGCAAAGACATCCAACTGCTTGGGGAGGGAGGGAGGTAAAATGGTGATAAGAATGAAAACGGCAGTACTAACCCGGAAAATCAAGCAATTGGTGTTGACTAAGTGCAATCCGAACAAAAGAAGAAAACTCCAGGGCTAAACAGGATTTGCCGGCCAGAATACAGCAACACAAAGCTGAATTCCATCGCAAAGGAATTTCCCTCAGTTCAGAATATACTTTTATTCCTCATGTCTAGAGTCAAACTTTTCAAATGCTTTTATGAAAAAAGGGTTTTTTTCCCCGACTGAAACATTAGGCTTTTTAATTCATGAAGGTGCGAATATGTACCAGGGATTGTGCAAGACAAACTTCAAATATCTTTCCTTCTCATTCAGAATAATTTGGCATATAAGAAAGTAATCTTCTGCTTTCAATCTGATGACAAGCAGAAAATAAACAAGAGGCTCCGTCCTCCTGGGCTTATGCCCCAGCTGCACCGAGACAGAGGTTTTGTTAAAAACAGTATAGCAGCATATTTAGTTGGAAGCAAAGCTCCTCGACTCAAATCCAATTTAAAGCCCTCCAACTAAAGTGATAATTTTTTGGTTTATTCTCAACTTCCTTTTCCAGGTTTTTGAAAGCAGAAAGGGAGACATGAAGAATTCACAAATTGTGCAGAATTAAATTTTGCAGTGATGTGACACAAAACAGCATTTGCAGTTGACACTTTACAAAAACGTTTCTTTGATTTCAAAATGATGCTATGCCATTTTTTTCTTTTGACATTTCTGAAATGGTGCAGAAATTTTCCAATAGAAATTCTAGCATATGCTGTATGAAAATTCTATGAGGGAAAACTCCTGTTTGGTAAAAAAGACGTATCTTTTAAGAAATTTCATGCGGAATGTTTTTTGCGAAGACATGCTGGGTCATTCAGCATTGAAATCCTTAGAAAATGCAGCCAGAACCCTGAATTACATCATATTGAACTCGTCTAAAATGTGTTTTAAAATTTATTTCATTATACTGGTGCAAACACTTCTGTGTACCCATTTAAATAATTGTAAATTTGATTTATATTGATTTAGTAGAAGTCAAGTCCTTCTCAACTTAAGGGAAGTCAATACAGGACAGGTTTAATTCACTTGATGGCTCCCTGAACAAGAGTTTAATAAAATCAGTTTAGCACCCAAACTTGATTAATCGGTGCAATCTCACAAGTAGCCAAACCATCAGAAGTAGAGGAAGTGGCACCATTCTATCATCTGAAAATATACTGGTAGGAAAAAGAAAGCTGATAAAAGCGATGAGGCTAGTACAAGATGCAATGGCACACAGGCATCCTATGCTATGACGCAGCCAAAGCCAACCATTCATTTCTATCGTCAGATGTCTACCCGGATCTGCTCTGGGCATCTAAAGTTACGCACTCACAGGAAAATGCCATCTCTGTAATTTGCTCGTGATTAACAATGCTTTGTATGACTTCTCTAAAAATAAAAGAGTAAATGGAAATTCAAAACCGTGCAAAGGGGTGGTATGAGAGAACCAACGTAAAGACATGGAACTCCAAAGTACTATCACTCCGAATTTAACACTCTCGCTCAGACCCAGGAGTTTCCTGATTATAAACCAAAATCAAATCATCAGGAAAAACATAATGCAGTTCCCTAACATACTTTAAAATGACACAATAGGCAATAATGTTTGATTCAACACAACTGCTGGTACGTTGGTGGTTGAGCCCTTGGCCCTGGTTTTCTCATAGAAAACAATGCTGCCAAGAGAACGCGTAACAGATGCTAAATACGCACATGTCTCACACACTGCTTGAATTTGTTCATCACTGACTTCCTTTGGGATAAAAGAGATATTGTCAAAATGATAATGATGGTGTAAACATTTTGGCCAATTCAAGCATTTTCTGAATGCCAGATAAATTCAGAATAATTTTTAGCAGTAGGCCTGCCAGAACATCAGCTGAAGCCTTCATTATAGCTATTCATATCCCTATAATAAAGGTTGCATCAGCAATTCCATTATAAATGCTCTTTCAGAGGGTTTGATAATTTGGCTGCAAAAAGTATTTTTGGCTGAAGCTTGGCATATAAGTTGCCTTAGATATAATTTTTAAAGCTAGTTTTAAACTGTTCAGCTGTTTTCTGCGTAAAGATGGAAGAAACAAAGGTGGTTTAGCTGGCTTAAATTGTTCTTTTTTTGTCCTACATAAAAAACCGCCAAATTTTTTCTTTTGAAGTACAAATTATGTTAAGGAAAAGAAAAACCAGGGATTACGTACACTCTAGTGCATATTTACACTTAGATATATGCTAATTACACGTACTCTGGTTAACTGTGGCACGGTCCAGATGTCAAGGATTAGATGCTTAGGTTTCCCTCTCTGAAATCCCAGTGTTTAGCGTCGTACGCTGGCAGGGTCACCCAAATTAGTACAAGAGAGACAGGTACAGGAAAGACTATACTGTGGATAAAAAGTTGCCCAGTCAGTCTTTGGAAAAAAAATAGTAACAGAAGCTTCATAGAAAATTTTCCCATACTGGTTTCATTTTTACCAATTGTCTTACTCTGGCTGGGGAAGAAGGAAAACACCTAAAAATGTGGATTATTTTGTTTGCCTAGGATGATTATTTAGACTGAGATAGAACAATCTGGAGATATTTATTTTCCCTCTGTTGTGTAACCTCACGCACGGAGGTGGCTCAGGGCTACTAGTCCCTTGATGGGTAGGTGTGATACCCAGCTCCCTTGCTAACAACCCTGCATTTCATTGGACTTGTCTGACATCTTTACTGGCAGTTCAATCATCCTTTCTTTCCTGGGATGGCTGATATAACTGCATCTCCCAGGCAGGGACGTATTTCCCCCTGTCACAATTATAATCTCTAGAGATCTGCAAGGAGTAGGAGAAGCTCTAGTCTACACAGTGAAAATGAAAATACATTATATGGTGGTGGAAAATGCTACCAACTTCACGTGTGATGTAGTCAAGCTCGGGTATGCAAAGCTTTCAAAAAATATAGTTACCATCAACAGAGGGGTTACTACTGGAAAAGGGGGAAAAGAAATCATTGTCACAAAGTGAGATTAATCTGGGTGAAATTCACTTTTACAAAACGCTGTGTATTAAAGCCTTGCAAGTACTGGAGAATGAACATCTGTTCGCAGGAGACAGCTAATGCTGTAAAGAAATTAACCTTTAAGTTCTACGCTAGCAAAGATTTGTAGTAATTCATACCTCCAGTTAGTACCACAGGGCAAGGGGCTCCACTTGCACTTTTTGGACACACAGAGCGCAGCCACCTTTCCTTACGGGCCTCAAGAAAGTGCTGCCTCCCATTTCTGTACAGAAAGTCACTAGGGTAAGAATTACAGCACAAAATTCAACCATTCTTTTCTAAGATGTATTAAATCACTTTCAATTACCAAAAAAAAAAGTAAGCTACTTGACAGATGGCTTCAAAGCACTATCCTTCATGGTTCATTACCAGAATCTTGTAAACAGGAGTAGGCTTTTCTTACCTGCCTGCGAAGATGCTGCTGAATGTCTTACTTCTGGAAACGCTGACTAGAAATATGGTAGTGCTGTTTTGTGATACAGAACTTCCTGAAACTGTTTTTCTCTAAGCAAATTAGCTAAGGTGAGATGATTTTGAAGTTCGATCTGGGTACAGAATTTTAATACTCTTACGTTTTAATACTCTTCCCCCTGTCCACATTGTCTAATGTGCTCCAGATACCTTGCCACCCAAAGAATAAATGTCGCCCAATCCCACTGGAACCACTTGGGATTTAAGAGATTGTGACTGGAACTCAGAAATGCCAAAGTTTTGAGGAAAGACTTTTTTTTCTTACAGTATATATTTTTCAAACCCTTAAAAAAAAGGTATCTTTGTAAGAGAGATGCAAAAGTTTGGGATTTTTTAAAAGAATTTACATTGGCAGAGTGTTCTTGCTTTCTTAAAATTCAAAAGACTCCGTTTCCTTTAATTTTTTTATCCATGCCAGTATCGTAACGTTTCTACAGGGAAATAGACATTCTTTAAATAACATGATATTGCCCTACAACTCTAAAACAAAAAAACCACAAACAAACAAAAAAGCAACATTGTGGTGAAAAAACACAAGCAGAGGGTTTGGGGTTTTTTGTTTTGCTTTTTACAATCCACAAGTTTTACATTTTAAAAAAAAAAACCCACACAGGTTGGCAACATAAATTGACGATCCCCTGGGCAATCGCACCAACCATGGGGAAAGCACTTCTTGGTATTCTGTACTCATTTCTCGTGCTAAAGGCAAGCGAGCACTCCTGCGAGGTCCTACACGTCTCCAGGACTGGAAGGCAACGGCAGCCCTTGCCCCGGCAGGGACCCCGCAGTCATTCCAGAACCTGAACGACGTGACCGATGTGACCTTGGCCACGTGCTCTCCTCTGGCCAGGCAAACGAGACGATCTTCAGCAGTCCAAATGAAGGAGCTGCAGCATTTAACACAGAAATGAATAATCACCGCACTAGCCAACATAAATTTATTTTACCTCAAACTGATTTAATTTTAGTATTCTCTCTAAATTACTGGCACTTCTCAAAACTAATGCACTGATATTTTACTGACAACATATGACTGAATTACGGACATCTTCATAATGAACGCTCGTTTTAGCAGCTGGTAGTCATGGAGCCACTGGGGATTAGCTACTGAAAAAACACAGGGAGCTGCTTGCAATTTGTGTAAAAAAAATGCTGATTAGGTAAATGTCTAAGGTGACAGCAGTGAAAGAGTTAACAATGGTTTCTTTGAGAAAAATAATACTTTTTGCTGTAATTAATTCAGTATAGCTAATAGAAATGAAGAGGAGGATGACGCTATGATCAAAGAATGTGTTCAGAGCAGGAAGCTGCTAAACACAGGAAAGGGATGGAAAGGAAGGACTTTTTCCATGGCAAATGAACCAGGTTCTGCCCTAAGCAGGACAACGTGCAGCTGAATTAAAAGGAGCCATCCTGAAAAAAAATTACAACTATATGCATTTTTTGACTTCTGTATTTGAGTCCAGCATGTCCATTTAAAGTCAAAACTCTTGTTCAAAGTGGGAACTTTTGTTCTCCTCTTCCTATGCCCTTCTTCCAGTCACACCTATCCACAGATGCAAAATACTTGAACTAATTAAGTAATTCTGCTTTTAACCAAGTTCTTCTTTCAGCTTTGTCGGCTAGTAACACACAAAGGCGGAACGACTCATTTTGTTTACTAGATGTTGCTGCACACAACCCTGAACAACCACAGACAGCTTCAGAGGCACCTCTTAAATGCTCAGTTCAAGCACACGAGCCCATGACACGCTACGGAGTTTCAATTTCCCAGCTTCTGAACAGGTATCACCGTAAGCTACGGCCAGCCCAGCTGACCACCATAGGCTTACTTAAACAGGAAAAGACTACTGAGCATCAAGAAGGGGGGCAGAACCCAGCCCCTTTAGACTGTGCCTGCGTCAGGCAAGTCACTGCAAAGTCCAGAGGAAAAGCTCAAAGGTTGTGACTTTCTAGTTGTTTGCTGGGAAGCCCTGAGAACAGCACATGGGCTCTTGTGTGGAAAAACGGTTAGTTTTTACTGAAAACATGTAGTTTTCTGGTTTTCATGAAGGGTTGATTTTTTAAACTAAGATTTCTGACCTACAGAGAATCCCTATAATGGCCCGCCTCAATGACAATATTCTGACTAAAAATACTTGCAGGTTTCTCAGAAAAAAATTGAGGCATTTTCTTCATGAAAAGAGGAAATTATTTTCATTGTATAAAACATTTATAGGCCCAAATCCTTCATTCTTACACCTTTTTCTCCAGGAAAATTCTCGTGTTTTGCATAATTAAGTCAGCACAACGCCACTTTCCCAAGCAAGCTCGTTGCTTATGCAAGTGGAATAGCACAGTTGCAGCTCCAACACCCAACTGCCAGTAACACAAGAGCAGTGCTAGGAAAAGCAGAGCTGAGCTGTGGGAGTCTTCTCTGCTCCTACGTAAACGTGGAAACTAAAATCACCTACGAATAAAGACCAAATCTCCCCTGCTATAAACACCTTTGCGGAGCCGGGCTGTAAGAAAATTCGATTGTCACTGTTTAGGCTATTGCTTCAGACTTTCTGTTACCTTTCTTGTGACCTGCATTATGATTTGTGTTTGTTTTTATTTGAATGGAGGGCAGCAGAATACACGGCTGAAAATTCAATTGTGAGCTTGCTAAGAATTAAGTATTTTTCATGTTGTTCTTCCCCTCTTTGGGCTATGAAACAGAGCGGTAGGGACAGGACGGCCAGACTCCTTTTTACACGTGATCTACAGTGTATCTGAACGCCTGTCTGCAGAAGGTGGAAAGCCAGTTTATTATCCTGTTGCACCACCTGACCCCCGATGTGATGTCAATGACAGCATCACAAAACCATTCTACTGAAAGAGGGATCATTTTTGTCAAAACAGTATTGCTTGTCTCCACGTGGAGAATACTGATGCTTAAAAAGACCAAATAAGAACAGGACCCACACAGCTGCTTTTAAAGAAAGGTTCAGGTTTTTTTAGGAACTGCTTCTTAAAGGAACAATAATCAGGTTGCTTTTCTGGTTGTTTTAAAAGGATCGCTTTCTCCTTCCAACCCTTCTGTCTACCAGACAAATCCTCTTGGCACTTTCCGAGTGCCCTGCCCAGAGACAGCGGATAATGGGGATCGCGCTCAATCACTCACGGCAGGGACTCCCTCATCCCTCTTCCTTCGGAGGGACTGGAAGGATGGTCAGTGGATCTGCTGCTAATTTAGAAAGATTAACCACTCCTTAAAAGAAGCGGGAGCTAAATCACATCTAAAGAAGCAGCCCACACACTTCTGTTCTCAAATGTGAGCGTTCCTGCTTGTGCTCATCTTCGGGCCCTCGTACTGCATGTAGCAAGGCCTACACTAAATGAAGTAACAGCTTTTCTGTAGAACTCTAGTGATTAAAATTAAGCCAGATATAGCAATGAGTACACTGGAAGTTACCCACCGAGTGTATTTCTCATTGGTTTTGTGCTAAACCAACGCTGTACAGAGGAAAATGTCTTAAAATCTGTATGTCATTTAACCAAAAGGAATTTCAGATTCTAGCTGGAATGATGAAGTGACTGCCACAGGAATTTTGCTAACAAATCCTATCAGATTGAAAAAAAAAAAAAAAGAGCTTTAAAACAATGACATATTTAAACAAAGAATGTGAAGAAAGTCAACCATTAGCATCTAATCTTCAATAGTGAACTGTCCAGAGGAAATAAATTAAGTATCACACACAGACAGCACCAATGTGCGGCACGCAGTGCTTATGCTTACTTTTTAAACACTGTAAGACACCAATAAAGATACAATTTGTCTTGAAGAAAACACAGTTTACTCAGCCTCCCCCAAACAGTAGAGCGAATCCTTCAAAGGCTCTGGAAAGCTGCAGCAGGAATAGTCAGAACACGTGTGTGTTCGCAGGAACACATCTTACCGGAGTCATCACCCCGCCGCATCACGAATTGAGCTCCCCGTTACTTGTCTGGCAGAATACCTTTGGCTGCTCTGTTTTTTCCACTGATCGCCTGCAGCTCAGTACAAGCTTTTTAAGCAGAGGACACTTGCGCAACATTCGTGCCATCTAACTTTAAGGGGACTGATGCTAATAGTGTGTATTTCCTTCCTAATCGGTTTCCTTCATATAGAAAGATGACACTGATAAATGCGCAGCCTTACTCCTACCAGTTACCGGTTACTCCTCAGAGACCCAATTTAAGGCCAGGCTCCCACTGCATTAGGTGCTGAACAACACAGCCTAGAAAATCATCAATCCTATTCATTTTCTTAAGTGCTAAATTCACTGCAGCCAGGCTCCAAGTCCACTTTTAATATATTTGTCTTGCCTTCATGCCATTAATGCAAACGTGAATTACAGCTCCTTGTACGCTTATAATCTTTAGCTTAATCCTGCTTGTCTTTCAAAAAGCAAATCTGAGGATGCAGATACGGGATAAGAATTTCCTTAAAAATTCTGCCCATCTCCTCTCCCCCCCCAAGAGAATTCTCCTCAAAGGCTTTTGAGCGGCCCCCCCGCAGAGCAGAGCATGGCATATGTTATTGTGCAAAGTGGGAAGGTGACAGATGTTGAAGACATTTTTGAACAACACAATTGGGTCTATAGATAGATACAACCGTATCTGATTAGGTAGACAGCTCCATTCATCTATTTGTACAACAGCCAGGAGGTCTCTAATTGTTTTGCAGATCACTTAGCAATTAATGATGCTGTTGCCCTTGGACAGATCATGCTACAGATCAATATTTTCTGGCAAAGTCAAAGCACTGAGTAGACATCGTGATGCTGAAGTTACTCTATTAATAGAGACCGCAAGCAAGGGTTGGGGCGGGAAACTTCTTGGTCAAGAATTTATTTCTGTCACAAAAAAATATTATTTCTACTGTTGAAGTGAGCCAGACAAACCTGAATTAGAGATAAAACAAATGCCAGCAGAGAGATCTACCTTTCCTTGAACTGACAATAACGATTACTGTATGTTACTTCATGTAAGCATCATCTGAAGTGTATCGTGTTTTCTTTTGCAAGTTATCATGTCAAATAACCACAACTCTTTACAAGTTCCATTTCACAAAAATAAGCCTATATAAAATTTTGCCCCATATCAGAGGCAAGATTGGAAAAAGGAGGGGCTGCCGAGCAAACTAATGAGTGAACAGAAGTGGGAGTCTTAAAACTGGACTGGAATGATCCTAAGTGGATCAAAAGCAGAAGGACAGAAGGACTATAGAGGGGAAGAGGGCCTGGGTTAAATTTACCTCTTATTTTCCCAGCACACGTGTATTATGGATACTGCTGCTGTGTAACAGCTTTGTTTTAAGAGATAATCCTCCCGGTGTAAGCATTAAAGTTCTTCATTGGAAATACCGGCTTCTCTCATCTCTACAGACAAAGTAGGTCTCTACAAAATACTCTGGAACTCAAGCGACCAGACCAGTAGCCCACAGGAAGCTCACGAAAATAAGGTATTTCACATTACCAGGGCTGATATGGCTTCCGTTGTTCTCTAGTGAAATCTCGTTTAGGGCACCGACTAAGATTTGGTGTCATCAAAGCCAATGGTAAAGTTTCAGCTGATTACATCAGAGTGGAAATTTTTAACCATTATTTTCCCTGTATGAAAAATGGCCTCCAATTTCCTGGTTGGAACACATTTGAAAACCAAACCAAAATCAATTTTAATCCAATTAAAGGAAAGTGTAAAGTTAAATAATTTACAATAAAATGGTGAGGTTTTTTTACTGCTTGCATGACTCAAAATGGTTATTGTATCTAAAAAAATCACTGCAAGTGAGGACTTACTTGGATTTCTGTTGCAACTTTAAATTATAGCTTTTGAGTGCCTCAGGATAATTTTAATTGGGAAAGAACTGCAGTTTGAAAATCAATTCTTTTCAGTAATCGTCTTTTTTGGTTCTTCACTAATTACCCATACAGCTATCTATGTAAAACAAATCTTATCAGCCTAGCATCAGCTACCTGGGAGCATCTCAGTAAACAACCCATGATTTTACATCCTCGGTACTATCTGTTTAACGACAAATTCTCCAGTTGTGTGATTTTATTTCCTTCGCTGGGATGATGTCAACCCATAATGTGGCCATGAAAACCCAGCTGGGGCAAAGGCTGTCCCATCCTTTAGGAAACCTACGGGAGATCAATGCAGAGATAGGAAAATTCACTTTCAAGGTAACCTGAGGATGTAGGGACAGTCTTGGGAGTTCTAATCGCGCTCCTATACTCCACGTGTGTATTTAACCTAGAAACATTCTAACAGAGATTTTATAAAAATATAAAAAAAAGTTTCATCCTTGTAAAACTCTTTACAGAGACATACTTGAGAGGGGTACTGAATAGCTTAAAAAATTATCTAAATTAACTAATCACCTTCCTTCTCTGGATGTATTTTTATACTGCCATTTCACCCACCAGAAGTCCCCAACAGAAGCTGTATTTGGAATCAGATCCTTTATAAAAGAGGTCTCACTACAGAAGCAGATGACAAAGGAATAACGGAAGGGACATTAGGAGGCCACATAAGGTGTTTCTCTGCCTCAGGATGTAATCAGTGACAGCTCGAAAATGACTGTCAAACCCATTCTTAATGAACTCCAGCGATGGAGGCTCCTCACACTCCTGCCTTTATCGGTTCTGATTAGGACTTGCTCGTGCATTTCCCCCCTATTTTCAGCAAACTTTCATGTTGTTGAGACTTCAGGATTTGACAAAAAATCCTCGCAAACTTGGTCTGCTCTTCTCCTTGGAACCACGATGTGATAGCAGCTTAGAGGCCGTGGCTGCATGCCTGAACAAGGTGCTGCAGGCCAAGAGCCGGGAGCTGGAGGAAAAGCTCCAGGTCCTCCCCATCACCCTTTTCCACTGCCTGGGCAGCCTCCTGCTCACAAACCCATTCCTCTAAAAGCAAGGGGTGGAAGAGGGAAAGTCATGAAGGGGGTCAGGTGTGGATCCCTCAGTTATGGGCCCCTGTTATTCTGGCCATAAAGTTTGCCTGGTCTGGAAAACAAAAAGAAGTCGATTGAGAGAACAGGTCTGCTGTTTCTATGACTTTACTGCTGCTTATACAATTACTCGTTTTGGTTTTGTTTAACCCCGCCCTTGTTCCAGTGTTTAATTAACCTTACCATTAGGAAGTTTTTGCTGATGTTGAAGATAAAACTCAACGCATTTTAAGCTTATTGATTCTTTTCCTATCCATGGACAATAATTTCTTCCTTGCCATGCTGAAGCTACCTTTTATGTATCACTCCTGTATCTTCTCTTTTCTATGCGAAATAGCTCCAAAAGTCTTCCCCTCGAGGGTTTATTTTGGAGCTCTCTAAACGTTCTTTTAGAACATTTAGTTTAGAACAAAAGTTTAGAACTTTTAGAACATCCAGTCTCCTCTGGATTCTCTTCAGTTTGCACAGATCTTTTTCTTGCGGTGCAGCGTCCTGACTCTGCACAGGAACTCCAGATGAGCTCCTACCCATGCTGAGTGGAGCAATGGGATTACTGCACGCCTTTTGTGAGGGGTCCTGCCTACTATATCAATCCCAATACAACAACTGCTTTCTTGATAATAGCCTGCCTTCGTTCTTTGCGAACACTCTGACTCACAGATCCTTTTCTGAAGAACTGATTCTTGGAAATTCAGCTCTGTTATCTTCAGAGCAGACTTCATATCTGCAATTGGTAAAATCTTAGGTTACTGATTAGTAACTTAGCTAACGGTATCCTGGGCTGCATCCAAAGGAAATGTGGACAGCAGGTCAAGCGAGGGGATTCTGCCCCTCTATTCCACTCTCATGAGACCCCACCTGGAGTATCGCGACCAGCTCTGGGGCCTTCAATGTAAGAAGGGCATGGACCTGTTGAAGTGAGTCGAGAGGAGGCCACGAAGATGATACAAGGGCTGGAGCCCCTCTGCTGTGAGGACAGGCTGAGAGCTGGGGGGGTTCAGCCTGGAGAAGAGAAGGCTCCGGGGAGACCTTAGAGCCCCTTCCAGTAGCCAAAGGGGCTACAGGAAAGATGGGGAGGGACTCTTTATCACAGAGTGGAGTGATAGGACAAGGGGTAATTGTTTTAAACTGAAAGAGGGGAGATGAGATATTGGGAAGAAATCCTTTCCTGTGAGGGTGGTGAGCCCCTGGCCCAGGTTGCCCAGAGAAGCTGTGGCTGCCCCATCCCTGGAGGGGTTCAAGGCCAGGTTGGACGGGGCTTGGAGCAACCTGGTCTTGTGGAAAACGTCCCTACCCATGGCAGGGGGGGTTCAACAACTTGCCAGAGCACCAACTGAACCAGGAGGTTCCGGCTCGCAAGAACCCTGGTTATTATATGCTTGACTAAGTCATTGGACAGTTGGGAACTCAGCACGAGTTTCAGACACAGGCAAAATAATCTAGCTAGGATCGATGTCTATATCCTGAAAGTGGGAATGACAGCATTGCCGTCTTCCTCTGTGGTAAGAGAAAGATTATGAGTGGGAAATCTGTATTGGAGTATAACATTAAAATTGATAACAGCAAAAAACTACAGGCCTATTCCAAATGTTGGAATGAATCCAAGTGAATTTGCAAAGGAAACTTGCAATTACTCTCAAACACTCTGCAATATGTCTTAAGCGTTTGATCAAAAACATTACAGTCATTACTGTTTCTCATTTTGAGAATAAATTGAGAGACCTTGCGAGTACAGAAAACGGAACTTCCCCCTTGCATAAAGCAAGTCTGAGGAATTCAGGAAACCTATGTTCTAAGAGGGGTTTTAGGCATGAAGATGATTATCTGTCTTTTTTGCTTTCTTTTAATAATCAATGCTTCATTGGTTTATCTGCTGCCTGTACAGGGCACGCTGGGTTCAAAGCTATTCAAAGAGAGTGATTGGTTCTGTGGCTCGTAAGGTGAGACCGATTCTTTCATTTTCAGGTCTCTCGTGTACATTTTGATCCACGTTGCTCGTAAATAAAAAAATCACCTTCCCATATATATATAAGACTAATTCTCAGCCGACAAGGATTTATACACGTAAATAAAACCCATCAAAACTGGGCTGGCAAACTTGCTGGCAGCTTCAAATGAAAGCCAAGAATTAATTGGACATAGAGACAATTTTTCCATTCTGAAGACAAATTCCTGCAAGTCAAGGTTGAGTTACATTTAACATTGCCTAGAGAATTTTCATTTCCGAGAGTGTTTGCCTGGGACTTGTAATAAAAACTAGGGAGAATATCCTAGAGCTCTGTTTTAGTGAGATTTTTATATGATGTCCATCACCACGGTAGTTGGTTGATATATGTGAGCCATGGGGCTCTTCTGATTCAGATGGCCCATTATTCATAATAATGATTCTCCCAGATTATATGCACATAGAAGCAAATCTCACCCCTTTCGTATGGCAAAACATCTTTTCCTGAATTTGGCGCAGTCAGAGGAAAACTAGTTACATCATGTATTTATTTTACTACCTGGCAGTTCTGTGGAGAGATCTACCTAAATAAAACTAGTAACTTGTCAGGCCTTTTTAAAAGAAGAGATTTTGTTCTTTATTTAGAGGGTAAATTCACCTCAATAGACCTCTAGTTTAATATTTTGCCCTTCCAGATAATTAAGAACAAGGTCGCACTGAGATAGCTGTTCATTTATTCCAAAAACATATTAACAAATTCAAGTTATTTAAGTTCAACGAGGAACTGCATCCCAAAGCTGATGAACTCTCACAGAACAATCCCTGCATAACAGTATATTCTCCTTTAAACTCTTGCTTAATTTTGCAAACCCTCTTTGTATTTGAAGACACATGTAATAGAAGAAAGTGTTCAGCAGGCACACCAAGTGAGGAGAGGATAAACTAAGGCACCCTCAGCATTCCTAAGTGACATGTATCTCTAGACATTCGGCATAGAAACATATAACATATCTTATATGTTATAACATATAACAATCTTTCGAAGAAGACACAGGAGGCCACAGGACAGGACTCTGGGCTTTGTCTGCTCTCATATAGCCCTTGATAGAGGAAGCTTAAGGAGAAGACAAGCCAGCTGCAAAGGATGGGCTACGCAGAAATGACTGAAGCTCAGTGGACTGTGGCCTCCAGAAGATCTCTCAAGAGATTTCCAAGATAGCTGTATTTATAGAATGTTTTTCCTATTTCCAACGTTTCTTATTGGCGTAGAAAACCCCCAAAAGCCAAAGTCAGTGCAAATTATTATATGTAGCCAAGAAAAAAGGAAAAGTGAGTTCTGAAGAGCACCCTGCTTTACCAAGCTTTCGACTACCCCAGCGAGGCTGCAGCGTGTGCTGTCCCTCTGCCCCCCACACCTGCTGGAAGATGGCAGCTTGCATTTTAAAAGCTGCTGTAAAAGTAGCACAGAACGTACATGAAAAATGAGGAATAAAGTAGAAACAGACAAGTCGCATCTGAACTAAACTCATGAAATTATGGGAATCCTCAATATGAAAAAAATCACCCTTAATTATTTAACAGGAGTGGAAATTACGGGAAAATCTAAATTCTGAAGGCTGCAAGGTTATCATTAGGGTAACAGTTTTGTAAAATCCATAAATACAGAATTACTTGGTGCTCTGTACTCCTGTAATTGTGCTTGATAATTTTACGCTATTTTATACACCACTTAGGTTTTCATTTCTTCTTCTACTGTAGAAGAAAAACGTATTCTACTTCTTCAACTTCATATTGTGTTACATTTTCAAAGACGTGCCTCATTTCTCCCATACCACTGACTCCCCCTTCCATCAAGAATCACAGATAACAGGTCCAAATCATCCTAATCTCTCACGCTTATTGCCTTA
Source organism: Rissa tridactyla (assembly GCF_028500815.1). Lineage (NCBI taxonomy): Eukaryota > Metazoa > Chordata > Aves > Charadriiformes > Laridae > Rissa > Rissa tridactyla. The sequence continues at coordinate 79,687,999 of NC_071470.1, read as the reverse complement.
ACATGCCACTGCTGGAATGCCTTCTACAAATTCAGCAGCCGTAAAACTGATGTGCTGGAACCACTGCTGTTTTTCCAACAAGATTAAGTACTCTGGTTTTGCTCACCTCTCTCTTGCATTCACCAGTTCTCTTTCAAAAAGTGCTACCTTTCAATACATGAAAAACAGTAATTTTATACTTATTTCCCTGCATCTCCTATCAAACTAAAAGTATTGACCAGAAACAGAAGTTTCAACTGCCTCTTGAAGGACACAGAAAATCCTCAAAATAGACTGGAAATTTGAAAGCATCCAATACTCTTCAGAACAGAGCAGCATCTTGTTGTGTCCACGCTGGGCAGCAGGTATTTATAAACCCATTCTACCAAAAGAAGATTAGGGCAACAGTAACATTTAATACATTATGTGTGAGATTAAGACTCAGGCGCGTTACTCCTTTTCTGATACTAATGTCTACGATTAACTTCAGATAGTGGAGGAAGGAAATAAATTGATATAAATTGAACAAGGCTCTTTCACCATCAAAACACAGGATGACAGAAGATGCAAAAGCAGGAAAGAAATTGCTAAATAGCTTTATAGAATTCCCCTAAGAAAAAACAGAGCATGGGACACTAAAATGCAGGCAGCTAAACAGAAAATATAATACAAGTTTAAAATAAATGTACCTGTTCACAATACACCCAGCAATACAGCCAGCGGTTTTTATGATCTAATTAGGAGTCCGCAAGCTTAATCGCTCATGTAGCATAGGCTAACAGAGACTCCTGAAAAGAGCTCCAGGTCTGTAACTTTACATCAACTAATAATTCAAACGATCCACCTACTTTATTAAAGTTCACTCATTGGCAAGGCTACAGCTTCTCCTAACGATAGAAGGCAAAAAAAGAGAGAAAATTATCTGAAGAGAAATGAGAATCGTGGGCCAGGAGGAAGAAGGGAGAAAGGAAAGCAAAATGCTGGTTGATGTACAAGGCAAAAATCTACCATGAAGTGAAATGGAACTCCTGTCTGGGAGAAAAGCAATTTAGCTTTATGAACAGCTGCCTCGCAGAGGGTCAGGCGTATGAGCAATTAAAATTAAACAAGTTGATTTTAATATGCCTTAGTAACCGTGATTGATCTCACAGAGTTGCTGTTGACTGTACATCAAGAAACAATTTAGGATCCAGTTTAAAACAAAGTTTATAATCCTCATTTAATGGATTTTAGTACCTTAGGCAGTACAGTGTTGTAAAAATGATTAAAATGTGCCCTGTCTCTGTGTAATCAATAAAGCTTCCCACCGTAAGATTGGTTCAGTTCCAGGGACTCCTCAGCACGCTTGGCCATGCTGTGTCTGTAGAATTCCAAATAAGTCATCTATCATTATTTCTATACACAGGATTCATTAGACACCTCATCCTTCAGCTTATTAGCACTGAAGTCAGGCAAACAATCAAATCAAAAGGTCACCTTTTAACAAACACATAGTCAGACCGAAACATACATCAAAACCTTAACAGATATACGTCAAAATATAGTAGCAGGGATGGACAGAAGACTGATGGAGACATTCAAGACGCAAACTGCAAAGTGCCTACGAACGGCAACTGGGAGAATTCATTCTGGTTTACCAGATGAAGTCTATCGTGGCAGGTTAAGAAACAGGTCACTCACCTTATAAGACAGGAGAGGGAAACCCTACCTCTCTGACCATCAAAACTCTTAAACTACCGAAATCCTGGTCTCTTCAAATTTTAAGAAATTTGACTTAAAATCTTTAAGATTTTTAACAACCGGTTGGGGACTCCAGGTTTTTTTCCATTTCAACAGGTTTAGATAAAAATGTGATAACCACATTTATAAATTCTGTATCTAGGTATGTCTACTTCCTTTTGGTCCTGTCCTTAAAGATGTTCTACAGTGCTTTTAATCAAAAAAGGGAAAGAATAGCCCTACCAACTAGTTCTCAGGTCTCCAGCAGTACTAACAATGAACACTTGGTGAAGAATATCAAGATGATGGCTGGCTTGCAGTGGTATTTCTTTGAATTTTTTCTAGACTTGAGCAAATTACATCACAGACTTCATTCGCATCTGTACTCTTATGGAAGAGATACAGTTCTCTTCCATAAATTCACCACTTTTTGAAAATAAGACCTCACTATTTGGTCTGTGAGGAACCACTTTATCCACTAGTCTCATTTGTGGCCCTGTAAGTTCTTGCAACGGACAAACCAACGATGCTCACTGCCTCTTCACCCTCCTCTCTATGCTACTAGTGCTCTTCCCTCAGCCTCTTTTCCCAGGCTGAAGAGTGATGGTGTACTTATTCACGTGGGTTAAAAGTTGTTCCATATGTTTGATCATCTCTGCAACCCACCTCTGAACATTTTTCAAACTTACATTATTTCCATGAAATAAAGGGACCGGAACTACAGACGAACTTCCAGAAGCAGACACGGCATGGATTTATACCATCATGTAATAACCTCCTCTGTTTTGCTTTTTTCTTATTTCTTTATAACTCCCAACATTCAATCTGCATAATGAAAATAAAGCCAAGCACTGGACTTAGTGATCACAGAATGGTTTGGGTTGGAAGGGACCTTAAAGATCAAGGTTCAAGCGTTACCACGAATTCAAATGCTCAGATTCGCTCTAAACCGCTACGTGGGACTGTCAACTTCTGAATCACAAGATATGACCATTACGTTTAGCTCGAAGATCACAGCGATAGTCTGCTGCATGGCCAAAAAGCCACCGAACTGAAGAGCTGCCAAAAGTACAATCCAGTTTACAAAAGAACTAGGCAGGAAAGTACTTGGGTTTTTTTTGTTTTGAGACAAGCACATCTGTCACCACACGACTTACAACTTTTTACAGGAAAAAGAGCAACAAGTAAGCACTTAACTATTAAACAGCCTATTACATGGATAAAGAGCAAATGAAAGAACACTACTGACATCAGACTAAAGGCAAACATAAAGCATGAATTTTGAAGAAAAATCCCTTCTGACACAGTGCTTTTAGGACCCGAAAAATCAACCAATCAACCAAAAAGAATCCCACCTTCAGTTTACAAAGAAAATATAGCTAGTACCAACAATTGCCTTCAGTGGCTTAGTAGTTATCATCACTAATACTTTTCTGTTGAAAAAATAAATTGGAAAAAAAAAAATCTAATAAACCGTGCTTGGACTGCAACTCAGTAGCTTTTGGCCTTATGCTCCCTCTCCAGAAATATGAAGTGACTTTGCTCAGGCCAAGAATCTAGATGAAGTGTAGCTTGGTTCATCTCCATCTGAGCTTAAAAATAAGGGCAATGCACGTGAGGGAAGACCACTAATTCTCCTCTATATCACTTATTTTATTCTACCACTACACATTTGTCTGTCTTTTTGTTTGTAAGGGAGAAATCGAAATAAACCCTTCACGTTTGACTGGAGGCCTGAATACTAGATAAGGAAAAAAATCTCTTCTTGGATAAAAGCTTGTTTTGCTTTCCCATCAATCTAAATGTCCCTTCCATCTCTTTTATATCTCAGACTAAACAGCACCTGCATCTCCTTCCTATTTTGTCTGCTTTGAAAATGGTGTGATTTTTCATTACATAAAGCAAAGTTTCTGATATGAAGATGAAGTATCTTTCAAATCAAGCAATCAAAAAATGAATTATCTCCCTGTGCACCTTTTGGAACCCGAAACACCCTGATGTTCTTGGGTTTAATCTGATTCTTCACTTCGTCCTACATTTGTCACAGAGGAAGTTATTCTTCTAACTGAAGATATTGAAAGCTCAGAGATATTATCCTATTTACCGTGCCAAAACTTTTGTTTTTCACAGCTGCAGATTTCACTTTACCAGACTTAGCTCTCTACTTTTCTTTTATTGAAGCGTTCGTCACATATTATTGTCCAAACAGCTCTGGTTTCATGTGATAATTTCATAATAACGAAATGGATTCTGCTGAGAAACAGATCAGAAGTAGAAGTTTTCAAGACTCATATCTCCAACCTGTAGGAGAGCTGGTTCAGTATTTCTCTATAATTACTGTAATCTATATAAAATCACACATAATAAGCACTGATAAGATAGAGCACGAATTATAAAAAGATTTTGATATGAAAAAGTGGCTGGCCTGGATAAGCAACTGTTCTCATACTAGCACAATTAGGCAGCTTTAACAGTCAGTGAGATTTTTGAGGGGAGATGGAAAAGCTAAAGTTCACAGTAAAGTGTAGGATTCTTTCAGAAAAATCTAGCTTGAGGCAAGGAGTGTATCTTCAATTACCTATTTACTCTTTATTCCTTTACTCAGGGTTTTGGCTGCCATTATTACACGGAACTCCAGGAATAACTGAGATTTCCACAACTCTTTAATGATAATCCTCTGTGAGAAGAGACAGAGTAAATTCTGACCCTTACCATAATTACTGTCTTCTACGGGCTAGCTTCCTCGCAGTTGCATGAAAGGTTTGTTAGAGGCCACAAAGCTCCCTGAAACTTATTCTAAGGTCAGTATCACCATTTGAAAACTTACTTTCAAAACCATTTTTGCAGTATTGCAAAGGACAGCAAACCTTTAGCGGTGACGATTTATGCTTTCCTGAAATGGCGTTGCAGATACATACCTTCCCTTAAAGCCACGTGAGAAATTCTCTTACCTTCACAATATCCAAAGCAGTTGGAGTCTGATTTTTCCATGAGTCTCTCATCTATTTCATTTTGTATTTTTCTCTACTATTTTCATCTATTAAACTCTGCTTCCATGTACCTCTGTCTCCCTAGTTCTTCTAATTGTGTTAATTATACATAAAGAAAAGCCATTGCAATGGTCTTCTCATGCAAAATCATTCTTACGTTCAAAATTTAAAGGTAATTACATTTGACAATTTCATTGGCTTTAGTATAATCATGGACAACGAGTCATGAATTTAGGTTTTAATAGTTGCTTTCTCTCCATTTGAGGTTTCTTCTGATGAAATATTGCTACAAACATCCTAAAAAGAATCCTTATATTTGCTCTAATTTTGTATTGAAGACAAGGCTGGGTATCCTTCACTGATTTTCTTCCTTTTTTATTTCCTTCTACTGGAGGAAATTAATCCTCAAACACCTGTGCTTCTTTGCATCCCCATTCGGCTGTTAAACACTGTATCTTGGTCTATAGCTTCCCTTTTATGCACTTCACCCATTTCCCTTAAGCAGCAATAGCTACACGCTTATTTTATTTTTTATTTTTTTAGCTTATAGTACTGCTCTGGAAGAAGAAGGAGGAATGTTATACGTTACTTAGATGAACTGTAACATTGGCTAAACCAGTGACTAAAAATATACAAGTGAAAGGAAAATATAACAAACCTTAAAGCACAGAATACTATTTTTGGCCTAAACCTGCACACGCGTTTAGTAGGAACAAAAGCCTCGTCTGTAAAAACATGACATGGACTCCAGTGCGCATCGTTTCCAGCCAACGCTTTCATACATCTCAGTTTAGCGAGCTGAACTTTGCAAGCTTTGGCCTTAAGGAGCCAAAGAAAAGAAAGAGATCAGTTCAGAACATACAGAGTTAAAGCTGAAAACTTGTTGGCAAGATAAATGCCTCAGCTCATCTACTTGGCAAACTTATGCTTTTTTTTTAATGAAGGAGTTCTCTCACTTGCAAGGATACTTGCAAGAAACTTGCCAACTCTTTGTGGGAAGTCTGTTCCTCCTTTCATTATCAGAACTTTGGAGAAGCACTATTTTAAATTTCTGCAACTCTCAGGAGACTTGCAACAGTATTGCTCACTGACACACTTGCAATGAATCTTTCAGGACCGCAGGACTTTGCTGAAGTAGGAGCTCTTCATTAACCATTGGCAGCGAAAAGAATCTATACTGACACATTGCAGGGTTGCTTCTTTTAATTACATATACCTTTTGAAGTAATTAGCCTTGAACGTAGGAAATACTGGTTGGTACTCATCTACTAAACCAACTAGCAATATCGGTTTGTATTTCTACAGCACCTTCCAACTGGAAGCGGTTAACTGACTAGTTAATTAAAATAATTAACAATGTTTCATGCAATCCAAGGGGAGATGGATATATTTTTCTTTACTTCTCATGATATATAAAAGATTTCATGCCAGGATGTTTGACCGAAGGTACTGCCAACTGCTGGAGAGAAACGTCCGTTCAGAGGCAGCTGGAGGTTAAAGGCAATAAACAAACAACCTTGAACTACCTTTGCAGTGTGGATATGCGAATCACAGCAGACAGTTAACAAGTACCTTAAGTAACAGAACCGGCTACGGAGCTGCTATTTTGGATCTGAAAATCTGTATCTCTGCGAGCCATGGTCAGCAAGGCTATGCCTAAATGGAAGCTGAAGGACTAAGAACGTACAAAATTCCTTTTGATTACAAAAAAAGTAAAAGAAATGAAACGTTATTTTGGTTCAGCAAACGCAGCGGTGTAAATTCCAAAGATAAAGGTATTAGAGAAGTACTAGAAAACACAAAAGATGGATTTTTATATAGACAACCAACTCCTCTGACAACTCCCATTCTCACTAGATAGGCTCCGGGCATCCTTTGGTGCAGCCTGGCCACCTTCTGCTTATGCCTACAAAAACTGTTTTAGGGATTTTCGTGGAAGAAAGCAAGTTGAACATTGGATCCAAGTAGAACTTGGTTTCAAGAACGCTTCCGGTTTCCACCTATTTTCATTTATTACTCCTTCATTTTCAGACATCCGTTAGAACTCTTGTCTAACACTACCCATAATGGACACCATTCCTTAGTCACAATACCTTCTGGAGGCACCAGAGAAGCCAGAGTTTTCATACAGAACACTGTATTAACTCAGTGGACATTTCCCTTGCCTTTGTCTACCGGAAGAGTTTGTACAATTAAAATGGGGTTTCCGATATGATAAATACTAATGGTTTGGGAGCAATTCCCTTAACAGACAATAAAGACAATTCTGTGAGGAATTTAAGCAAAATGAAAATAAAACGTTCTTCAGCTAATTAAGAACTTCCTAATTATGCTCATTTTACTCGAAAAAAATAGCTACCAAATAACATTAAGTTCTTATATGAAAGATAAGAAGGACAACTGATACACATTCAATTAAATTTCCTATTAGAATAGGCTACTTTATATACCAAGCCTAAATCTACTGAACAATTTAATCAGTTAGTTTATAAAGTCACTAATGTAATAAAAACAGTGGCTTATACTGTTACAAAATCAAAACTGCCTACATCATTAAACTCCACATGTATTTCCAGTCTAACAGAAAATTATGCATATTATTGAAACAATAAAAAAGACAAACAATAGCATCACAATGTATTTGTCCAGTCCTAACCTGACATTTTTAATTTAGCTCATTAATGATTGATTTCTCCACTTAAAGCAGTTATTTCACTGAATTAACAGAGAGAATACTGCAGGTGCCGACTCATCGTGATTCTTCTTGCAGAATCTCTGCTCAGAGCTCATTGCCACGCTCTGCTGTGTTGAGGCTCCAAGCAGAAACCACGCTTCTCAAAGGCAGATTTTACAAAATCGCAGCAAGGGCGGAACGCTGCAGTTGTATGTGTAAGTAATAACCTCCAAAGACAGTGGAGAAATTAAAAATCTTGCGAGTGCTTATTGCAGCAATTCTCAAACTATCGTAGCTTGTTTCAGTGCTTCCTCCCCACCCTTTTTCCAGTGGAGGTGCAGAGCTGTGCGTAGCCTAGAGACAACCAGGTCTTCTCACGGCAGAGAAGAGTTTCCTGGACGACAGACCAGTAGCACCAGGGAACGTGAACCGTGTGGTTTACCAAAGTTACTCCAGCTCTCTAGGGTTCCTCATACCAGAGACTGGAAAATCCTTGGCACAGCAGAACCAACTTCCTCTTAGCTCAATAATTCCAGTTAGTCAGGCCAGCACATGGTTTTACCTGTATTTCTAGAAATACTGGAATAGCTGCTCTCCAAGGATTGGGCTGGTTAGCGGCAGCATGATTCCGACTGCCAGAGATTAAACCGTTTTCCACCATCATTCTATCATTTACTGAGGCCAGCTAACAGGCCATGAAAGTGATGCTGAAAGCCCCCACAGCTTACAGGGGCTTCTTAGCAGTTAAAATAAACAAGATAACTTGGGTCTTCTATGAATGAGCAGAGTCCAAAGAAAATGTTGTGGATCCTAATTTGCATAATTAACAGTGTAAAAAACTCAGCCATTCCCCCCTGAGCCTTAATAGTCCAGTGAGTTAGTAGGAAATTAGAGGCCTTGTTGGAGAAGAAGGTTAGATTTTTCTGTGAGGGTTTCCGAGTGGGCTGCTGCTAAGGGACGCAATAAAAGCTAAAACCTCGGGCTCGAGATTGGAAACAATTTTGAAGAAAGTGGTGCTTGCATGGTTGCTGGGAGCTGTAATACGATGATGCTGGAAAAGCACTCTGGATATTTGCTGACAGAGGGAACTCTTGCTGATAAATCTGATTTATTATAACTTGGGAGTGAGTTCTGGCTGAATTCTTTCATTTCAACAGGCAGGAAAAGATTCTCCACCAGCTAAATAGGCTTCTGAGCTAACTGCCAAGAGCAGAGAGGAGGCTAAGCTTCCAGCCCAACCACCTCTGCCTCTTAGTCCTGAGAGCGGGCAGGCAGCCTGAACCGTAATGCTCAGGCCCATCTCTAATAATAAAGGGCTTTAGCAGAAACTACAACGGGATGGAGAAAAGCATCGCAAAACTGGGACTGTTCAATCATTAGATCCAACTCTTACTCCAAGGCCTGGAGGCTCATTCCAGCAGCTAACACGTTAAAGCTAAAGCCTTTGTGAATTAACCTTTTCACACATATGGCAGAGACTACTGGACTGTGTGAGTTTCATTTCTCTGATTATCTGCTGGACAGTCTAAGAAAACGTATTTTGTGATGGTCTAGACAGTAGTAGCACTTTTATCAAGGAAAGAATACCAAACTGGGACGAACCGAGACTTTGTCAGAAACAGATGATACCTACTTCACACTTTCACAAGTCAAATGTAAATTAATGCGCTTAAAATCTGACTATGTGCACAAATTTGCAAGTACACAAAGCACGTAGCACAGGAGCCTTTTGTAGACAGAGCCTGAGAGGCAAATAAAAGCATTATCAGATCTTTTTTCTACAGAACGACCATCACTAACATAACGGTTACAACAGCTAGAAGGAACATTAGTGAATCCAAGGAGACTACACTGCCCCTTCTGCTACTTTCTTTACAGGAAGAAATATAGCCTTTGCTGCAAAACCTAAATTCTTTCTTCATCAAGTACATATTGATTTTTTGGAAATCTGACTATCAGTAGGTGAAAAAGCCCCACACAGTGGATGATTTCCCCTCTCAAGGATGCATCAGTTATCCAAAAGAATTATATTGATTATTCTGTATCATCCCCTGTAGTTCCTCGATTTGTGATATGGGTGGCAGAGAATTACGGTACTGTTTTAAAGAAATAGATTCAGTAAATATATGTACTGCTAACCTGACCGCCCACCCTTGAAGCATCGTGCATTGTAACTCTGCTACCCGCAGCAGCTTTCTTAGTCCCTAAAAAGAGAGCAGACAGTAGACATTGCCCACTGTCCAGAAATACTTTTTTAGTTCCACTACATAATTAGTTATTTTACATAAGTGCCATGGTTAAAACTGTAAACTGCTTCTAGAAAACTTTCTATGTGGCTCAGCAGTCAAGCAGAGTGTGCTACAGGTCTAGTGTAACACTTTGTGCCACCAGGAGCTACTTTCTCATTTCTTTTGTTGAAGGCAACTTCTGATCTGTGATTTTTTTTGTTCAAAACGAATGGTAAAACTAGGTACATTCTGTAGGGTTTGCCTATATGTAGTGAAAGTCTCATTGTATCACAGTTACAGCAAGACGTCCTGTAATTTTTGGGAATTTTAAGTTTTACCTGGGGCCAAATTCTCCTCATTTCCACTGGAGTTTTGTTTTTTTGTTTGTTTGTTGTGTTGTTTATTTTAAATTTAAATACTGATTCAGGTAATGATTTTAATCAATCTTTAGGAAATACGCAACAGATCCCAGTTCTCAGTTTCCACTTCCAATATGTACGCAGCTTTATTTCGAGAATGAAATAAGCTTGAATCAAACTGATAGATGCTCCATGAATTTCAAACGTTGCTGTACAGCACAATGTAGCACGAACAAAATTACTTTCTGTTGACTATATCATTAGTTCTCATTAAGCAGTTCTATCATACATAAACGGAAAAATATTCTTTAATCCTTACTAAATAAGACAAAGACATCGAGTGAACTATTTTAAGTTTAGCTCTTCTTATTAGAAGCCTTCACGTTGAAGGCATACAGAGCTTTGATATTAAAGAAACTGTCTGTGCAAGAATACTTACATATTATATTAGATTATTTCTTCCCCAGAAGTCAACATCACCAGAAATCTTGTAGGAAACTAAATTTCCAGATGTCTATTAAAATATAAAAGCAGCCGTGTCTTTAAAGTGATTCTGACTTGCTGTTATAGAACTAAACCAGACTGCAATTCCACATCTCTGACTCTGCGCTGGGTTGGCTTTAGACCGTAGAGCAACACTGGTTTTTGCGTGGGGTTTTTTTCAGATTAATATGATTTGGGTTATTTCCCCAGCTCAGCGAGCTATTTCACACTAACACCGTCAACCCAATTACAGAGGAAACACTTCCAGCCCAGGGCAGATATTTTTTTGGATTTTTTTTTTTCAGTTCTAGCCAGCTGAACTGGCTGAGCAGAGTGCAACAGCCACCGGAACCAGCACAAGGAAGGGAACAGGCCTGCGGACCGGGAACAGAAATGCTCCTTTCGGGGTAGTGAACAATGCAATTGGCTCAACCACAACTCCTAATTTTACCCAAGGATAAAATATCACAAGTCAGCTTTGTCTGAGCTCACTGGAGCCATGTACATTTACACTAGCTGAGGATTTATCTTCATAAATTCATACTTCTAAGAGCATAAAAAACTCAAGGGCACATACTATTGACAGGAAGCGGTGCCTCTTTTATTCCTCAAAAAAGTCATGGCCCTTTGCTCAAGAACAGCTTTTGTCAACAGCTACACTCGCTACTCAATAATCAAACAATTCTGAAAAGGTTGTCGAAAAAGAACTCTTCTGCACAGAATGCTGGTAAAGATCTGATTTTTACACAGCTATGGTGTTTTTCTTTTACCTGAAGCTTGCTACTTTGCCTTTATGAGAAGCGAGGGAACACTGTTGATGATGTAGTAAACATAACTAGCATTTAAATGCAGGGAAACACATGGTCTCTGCTGGTCTCAAAAGTGCTAACAGTGGTTTATGCGCTGGCTGAAAACCTGGTTTCGAATCGTTCAGGTCAGCAATTCTACAAGGGTAATTTATTTAAAAAATATAAACATGTTCTTAAGCCTTTTTCTTCCATTGAACCCTACATTGACTTGGAGGAACTCATTCACTGAGACTCTAACCCTGCAAGTTACATCCAGCCCCCGGTGACAAACAGGGCAGAGGGTACAAATAGAGTCTAACACTACCCTTAAGCTTCCACCACAAAAGCACTCACGCTGCCCTCCCTCCCCTGCTATTCTGCCCTCCTTTCTTTTACTCCTTGACCCTACGCTATCCGATCCCATCCTGCTCCTCACGGCCCGCCTCCTTCCCCTTCCATCAGCTCTGGAGTTTCTCAGATCCCTCGCTGAGTTGGTTACATTTGCCTGCAGAAAAAAAGTCCCAGGAAAACGGCTTTTTCCTTCCCCCTGTTACTTTAGCTTCCTGCCAGCTTTGTGAGTCGACCAGGCTCACCAAGGGGTGCGCTAAGCTGCAACGCTCATGTAAGGGAAGTGCCCGGAGCAAGTGGATAGCAATTGGGAGAGAGAGTGTGTGAGCGTGAATGGGCTCGGAGCTATAGTCAATCCGTACTTTGAGGCAAGTAGAGATTTGCCATCTTGTTTGGATCGGCCTACAGCAGAGCCAGGCATTAATCACTCGGCCTTGGCTGCTAAGTTTTGTATTTTAGCCATGGAAAGTCTTCTCTGCCTAGCAATTGTATGTGCCACGCTACTCCCTTCCCATGTAATCAAAAGACAAGGACACACATGGCCATCTTGAATGAGAAAAAAGAAACAATGAATGCTTCTTGCACTTTAAGCACAGGGTTTTCTTCAAATAAAAGGCACTGAACAGCATTCACCAGACTAAAGGCCAGTGTAATGACACCAGTAAATATTAGGAATGTGAGGAAAAAAAAAGAATAAGCACAAGTCTTATTGGTTTCAGTGGAATATGTTCCAAAATTACTCCTCAAGGATGCATGGAAGGAACACCAGATAAAATAATGCTGTTAAAAAGGCGAAAGCATAGAGAGCAATGTACTTCACACATTTCTTATAGTCGTCACAAGCAGGCAGGCTCGGTGCAAGGCTTTTAATAACCTTACACAGACACAAAGGCAGCCTGACTTTGCTGCCCCCTGTATCCTGTGTGGCTGCCTCAGCTGCACATTTGCCTCCCTCCGTTTCCAGGACCTCCTACGTGGACAAGCGGATTGAATAGTTCCCTGCAGCTCTGACCTACTGTCCTGTCTTGGAATGAACAACTGGATGTAACGCGACAAGACGATATTACAGAAGACCCTTAAGTCTTAAAGCTACGAGGGTCTATCCTCACTGCAGTCTAGATCTTAACCCTCTGATGGACTCAACGTCCTGGGCTCAGACAGTGTTCATCGGGGAAATTCCACCGACATCACTGGAGTTCCCCAACACATCCCGAGGCAGGGCACAGACAGACCATATTCCAACATCGCCTGAAGAACTGAAAATTGCAAAGTGAAAATTCCAGATTCTTTTCCAGATTCTTTTTTTGTTTCTCTTCATTGTTTTTTATATTTCTGGTTATCTACTGTAGCCCTCTTGATCGGCCATAGGCTTAGAATAATAGAATCTTAGAATGGTTGAGTTGAAAGGGACCTTAACGATCATCTAGTTTCAATGCCCCTGCCGTGGACAGGGACGCTTTCCACTAGACCAGGTTGCTCAAAGCCCCAGTTCTTTAATTCTTTCTATCTACCATCTGTTTGCAAATCAATGAAAAGGAAGCTAAAAGGACTAAGTATTCAACTGCTTGTGTCTAGGTTTGGGTTTTTTTTACAGTTGCACATAAAATACAAGGACAGACTTTCTAATAAATGGAAAGGTATAATTTTCTGTTTGCAGTTAGATATGCATAAGTGATATTTAGCTAGAGTAATCCTCTAGGACAAGACTGTTATTTGCTGAATGCACATGTTGCAAAACAGGTCAGGGACCTCTCAGAGCTGGTTGCGGCTCCTGCAAGTTCTGACCACCCCCTGCTGCTATTAAAGCAGACTGCGATGGTCTGTCACACGGAGGAGCACAGCCAGCACGGCGTAAGCCGCTTGAGACTGTTCCCTGCTGCTCTCCAAAGGCTGCAACAAGAAAAATAGAGAGATGTAGAAAGGTTCAAAAACCACCGAAAACTTCTAAGCAGCGTGAGTGGGCCCAAGAAATAAGGTTTTAACATTAATGACAGATTCTTTATTCCAGCTTTCTATGCTAGACCGAACAAACCAAACCTAGTATTACCCATTTGTAAGTAGCAACCTATACTTCCATGTTTGTTTTAAAGAGAAGCAAATTAATTCTCACAAGATATACAATAAATACAGCTGAAAAACAAGCATTGCATTCCATAGGGAAAATCATCTACCCCCCCATTTTGGCTTTATTTTTCACCTGCATTAGGCTGAAGCCAAGCCATTTCCAAGCACATGAGACAGTCAACCCAGCACACAACCCAGTAAGAACGTGCAACCAACACACCTTGAAATTGCCGATTTGTTAAAACCATCACGAAGGAGGGGACAGAAAAATCTAAAGTAGGAAAATTCCAAAAGTAAATCAACATATGATGTTCACAAGCAGAGCTATCAGGATATTTATCCCCAGTGTTGGCACCTAGATTTGTTATCCTGCCTTAATTATCTTAGGTATCTTCTGTGCGAACTGAGTGCCCTAACATGCTTTTATAGATTTCTCCACATTTTGTCCTGGACCTGACCTAATTGTTGAAGGCAGCCAGTCTCTGCGAAAAGGCGTGCTGAGTTATTGAGGCTATGCTATCGGGAAAAACAACACACTGATCAGTTGTTTATTCCACCTGGTGTAAGAAACAGAATCAAACACATTCAGGTGAAGCGAGAACTTTTAAAAATCCTGTTACTTACTCCTTTTTTTCCCCAGTGGAAAAACTTGCTAACAAGGCTTAATGAAAAGCAGTAGAACATAACCCTAAACGATTAACATGAAGTCCAGAAGCTGCTACCATTGAAAAACACCTGTTGTGTATATGAATTTTGGTAGATTAAAATTAATACTTCAGTATGAAAATGGAGTTCCAATACTTCTGATTGTTTCTGGCAAATCTTTATCGTTGACGCACACAGAAAAACCTATGTCTCTATTTCAGTATTAATAGATGTCATATGAGATTCCTCTAACTGATTGATCGTGTACAAATTTAAGTTAAGGGCACAAGAAAGTTACTTTTCTGGTATCAAAATTAAAGAGTTTACTTTGTCTACTGTAGCACTAATACAAACTTTTACGATACTTGTGGGATGATAATTTCCACCGCGGTAGTTCTATTAATGCTCTTAGCAACGTTTCCAATCTCTTGAGAGAGCTTTCACACTCTTCGTGTCTTAGCAAAGACTTGGAGTTGTTGCAGCAGGTAAAAGCACAGACAACAAACCTGCTGGACAAAGGTCCTTCTCACTGATGCAGTACAAATCAGGAATACTATAAAAAAGACCTTGTTGAAAATATTTTTTCCAAAACCCCTGAAGGTGACGAAGTGTGGGAAAACTGCATTTAATACTACCAGCTTTTTTGCACTAGAGTGCTTCAAATTAAAGCACAATGAAATATCTTTTAAAATTTTACAATAAGGGATCATAACACCTTAGATTCACAAGTAAAATGAGGCTGAAGTTAATGCAAGAGCTTAGAAACCTAATCTAATAAAGAAATAGACACCTGTGGTGTTAAAGAAAGAATTCACCTCGCTTAAAATCAGATGTCTATGAAGTGCGTATCTGAGCTCTCTTCCACTAGTGGCGAGACACAGAGAGACACTGGCATTTCTTGGGCATGATGCTGCTTTTCGGACTGAGACTTCTCTTTAGGATGCCATTAACTACAGGCTAAAATGCTTATTTTCTCCATTTACTATAAAGTGAATGCAGATGACAAGCTCAGATACAGATATAATACTTGCCTACATTTGGGCAGTCGAATTCTACGTTAGTGTTGTAAAACGCTTTCGACAGAGGCTGTATAATCACAATTTTTTGTTTTCGCATTTATATCACTTTGAGATTTCATGGTTTGCTTTGATATAAAATCAGAACTGACTGTTGGAGGAAAAGCTTTCATATATCCAAAGTAAGGAATTTTAATTATTAAAAAAAACATTAGCACGGGTTTGGATTAAAAACAGGTGGAAGGCCATAAACGAAGACCGTGGCTGAATACCAGGTGGGGAGGAAGACAGGACTTGGTATTTGGAGCCGCCAACATATTTAGCTGTGATTAATTTTGTCACTAGGTAGCTGGAAATAAGAAGCAATACCGTTTCAACAAATCTGCTCATAATATTAAGTTTCAATGCAACCGAAATACTAACGTGGATTAAAAAAACATTACTAGGGTAGCAAAAAAACAGGCAAGAGTTCCCCCGGGAAATGAAGATTCAGGTTGGAATAAATGCAAGCTAATAGCTGAGGAATGAAAATCCAAAGCAAGGATATTTAAGAGAGGGGAAAATTTGGAAATCAGTAATTTTGAAATAAACCTAGGGGTGATGGTGGAAAGCTAATTAGCCCTCTATTCACAACGCAATGTGTAAGTCTGAAAGGTTAATGTAATCCTGTGTTGCACAGACATACACATTACATAAACCACAAAGAACTAATAGTCTTCTCTCTACAGCCAGACTACACCTGACATATTGCCCTGGGTTCTAAGAAACTCGTTATTATGATTTAGAAGAGTAACTTATGACACTTAATCTCAATATTTTTTAATAACTAGATTCAGATGACATTTCTCAAACAATTTTATGAGGAGTTTGTCAACTTTAATAAGCTGTACACCAGATAAAACGGAATGACTGTATGATCCATCATGACTAACCATGTTTTCCATCTGATTTTAGCCTGTTTTGAAAGTTTTCCAGGCCTAATTCAAACTTTTAATTAACACTTCTATAAGGCAAAAAATCCAGACTCTGCATCATCTCACCTTCTGAAGATACTGGCTAGGTACTGGTCAAACGCAAACCCCGCTGCCTCCCCGTACACCCAGTCTGCCCTTCCCTCCACACGTCAAGGAAACTGGCGACTTGTAGGCTCCGATCTTAGAAACTTCAAAGGTATTTTTAAAATATGCTGACATTCAACGTATTAACATACCGGTTAAGCAGAGTCGACAGAAGGAACCTGACGGTTTGGAAATTATTTTACCTTAAAAACGACAGTTAAGAGTGAAGATTATTTATAAATAAAGCAACCATCTACTCAAACATGATGCAAATGACCACCTCTCTCACTGAAATACTCTCTCTTGCGAATGCCATTGCTAATGTTACCATCATACTTTTGCCAACAAGCGAGGATCAAGCATGCAACAGATCAGTAAGAGCAGAAGAGGAAGCTGAAGGAAAATATTTTCTGTTGTTTAAGAATTCTGTTAAAATTCTGTCAGACTTCAGACTCTCAAAGTGCAACACAACCAGAAAGACTATTACAACTTGCAGGGAAAAAGCTTTTCTTTGCCTTCTGCATTGACGACTGTGGCAACTTTTCCTATTCTGCTGTTCTCAACAATAGATACAAACAAGCAGAAATCTCTGCTGAAGCTGCTGAGCAGTTACTTGAGGCCATACCTAGGACACAGAAATCAGTAGATCTTTGTTGATTTATTTCTGCTTAGGTACTTGGCAATAATTTGATGTGACTCACTGTTACAGTGATGATAATACCCATCAAATACAGTCTGTTGAAAAGTTTGCCTTTTTTTTTATTTTTCCTGGAAAAGTTCTCCATCCAGGCTGTCAGCATCGACTTTCTTTTTTTTCCCCAGTCTCTTTCGGGAAACGCAGGGCCAAATGGCTGACTCTATTATTATTTCCTCATTGCTCTACCTCTGCTAGCAATCCAACCACTGGAGTCGGTACTTCAAGCCCTTGCTCGTATCGCTGAGAATGTCTGAAGTTACTATTATCCTTTGGGAACTAAATAGTAAAATTTGAAATTGTCTTTCAAAATAATTTGAAGTGAGACTTGCTGAATTCATAAGCTCAGGGTGCTCGTTTGTCAGAATTTGAATCCCTAGGGATAGGCTTGCTGTAAATTTCGACACGTCATTGATTTTCTCTCTACAGAAACGAAGCTTCTGTTTGGATTCTGCAGCCTGCTACCCACACACATTTGAAAAGTAGATGATTGTAATTTTCTAGCTTAAGAGCAGTTCTATAAATACAGCTCAAATTTTGGTTTTACAGAGGAAAAATGTGTCTGGAAGAACTATGCGCGCAAGCGTTCTGCTACTGTGAGTAAGTCTTGCTGAGAAAATGGCACCAAAACTTTTATTTTCTGTAGCTTGCCAATGTGTCATCAGAAGCCATTTCAGCAAGGGACTGTTCCATGAAAAATGAATATGCTACAAGAGTCAAGCTCAAAAGAATTTGTCAGATCAGCAGTTGATTTGCTACATAAGCCAATGTCAACGTGAAGACAAACATTCTTTTATCCCTGCTACTTTTAATGAAGTAGGATATTGCACTGCACCACCAGAGAGATATAAAGGAGTAACCGCTCTCAGCTACTTGACTCCAACAGCACCGTACTCACCACAACGCTGGCTACCTTCTGGCCAGCACAAAGCATCTCATAACGGAGATGCGGTGCCATCAGCTAACGGACACATCTTCACTTCCCGCAGAGCGGCACAGCTCCAGTTCATAAATATTTTTCCAATATTCTTTCACTGAACATAACCTACCAGCTAAATCTCAACTGCCTTTTAAAAATGTTAAATGATATCAGTGACACTAAAAAATACACTGCTGCTGCAAAAAAGAAAACCAACCCAAACCCACTTCCTTAACCAGGAAATGCTATCTCTAATGAGCATGTTGTTCTTAACATTGCATTTATTTGAGGAAAATGAGCTGGCTAATTGCTCAGAATGTAAGGGATGATATTTAGTAAAGAAGATTGTGTAACATAAGTGAAGTGAATCCCCTTAATTGAATGTTTACTTTCCTTCTTTCACATTTGAAGAGGAGAATCAGTAGAGGTTTTTTTTTCTCTCATTACTTTTCTGCCTTTAAAAAAAAAACTCTAATAGAAGCTGAAAAGATGTTTCCTTCAGTATTCAGAAGATGTTATTTTATAAGCAAACTTCAGATCCTGAATATTTCATGGTGTTTCCTCCATAGAATTCTACAGTCAGGGCTCCTGTTCATCCCCATCATTGTTTGAAAGACTCTATTTCAAAATTGCTAAAATCTTGCAATTTAACGTCTTAATACCACGAACTGATTCAGAAGAAAACGAAGTGATGAAACAGAGCTGCACAAAGCAGCACCTATCCTGGTGACGCTGTTGATGAATACTAGCTAAGAGGTGTTTCTCCGGGCTTTTCTAGTGTGCTGCCTTGGGTGTCGAGTTTTCCTTGAGGGGGGAAGGCAAAAAAAATCCCAAAGTCTTTCCATCCCAACTAACTGACCTTACAGACTACAGTGCACTAGTCACACAATTTGTATAAGCGTGTTTGAAAAACAGAAAAATGTTTTACAGAACACTAAGGCCTTCTGTTGGTTTCAAGCACGTTGGCTCATTTTATCCAGTAAAAAGAAATACACTCGATCAAAAATCATTTCGTTATTGCTTCCTGAAAGCAGTTGAAACAAGGAAGAAATCCAAAGCAGGCAATACTTTGAATCGTAACGGAACTAAGAGCAGAATGCCAAGCATCGGGAGAGGGAGGAGCAGGGCAGGGCTGACGTGTTTGAGCGCAAGCAGGTAACGTCGCACAGAGCACACATCTTTTCGATGCCCACTGCAGGTAAAGTGCAACCCTGTGGAAAAGTGTTGAACAAAACCCATGCGTGTTCTATTATTGGGAAAGCCATTTCACAAGATAAATTACACTATTTGCAAATTCAAAGAGAAAAAAAAAATAAATTGTGAAAATCTGGACTCCCAAGGTAAAACTTAATGGGTCTGCATTTAAAAAGCTCTGGTTTTCTCAATCGGAAGACATCCACAAAGGTAGATCTACTCCTTCAGTCTGCTAAAGGCTCGTTTTCACATACAGTGCCGCAAACTCTTGTGATATGTTAGTTTTAATTCTTTGTTTGTATAATCATTTCCATATGCAGAATATGGAAAGTTAGGCCGCACAAGCCCACGAGCATTGCGCAGCCCACTGAATGCTGATTACCTCTGCTGCCCAGAGACAGCCAAGCTGAGCCTCATCAGCATTCAGGTGTCAATCAGGCATCACACCTCTTCAGTCCCTGAATCGGAGACGCGTCTGCACCTGCCAACACCACTGGGTGCCGCCTCAGCTGCAAAGGACTCAACAGTTGATAACACGAAGTGAATCAACAGTCCCTAATGGTTCTCCAATATTCTGGAGAAGAAATCTTGTCAAGCCAATTATCGACTGAGATCTCTTCAGATTGTTTTTGGCATCAGTTTATTAAATGAGTGAGTTTGGTGTTCCTCTCCAGCAGGATGTTTCCAAGCAAAATTTTGCGTCTAACTGAAAGCAGATGCTTCATAGCACTATTTCAGGAGAAAGCTTTCTTTTTGTTTTTATTTTATGGAAGGAATTCGGTGTTTGTTGACTGGAACTCAGACAGTTTCCTACAAGAGATGTAGGAAAATTAAAACATCCAGATTTGCTAATTCAAAAAGTGACTTCTTGCTTAAGATGTTCTTCCCCTGACATTGTGGGGTAGCCTCCTTGCAGGAGATCTGGCCAGCAGGCTGCTGTTGTGGGCTCCCTTTCTGGCCTGGTCCTGTTCAGCACTTCCAAGTTAACAGAAAATCCCAGAGCCAACCATCAATCAACAAAACACACCACCCCATTTTTTCCACTATCTGAGCCCTTCATTGAGTTGTTCGTGGTTGGGACAATGGGTGGCAAAGCTTACACGGATATGGAAATCTCGGCTAAACTCATTATGTCTACCTGAGAGTCATTTTTTGTCTACTATGCTGACTCCCATCATCTTGACACTACATGGATGCTTTTCCACCTCTCCTTTTCATCATTTTTACACATTTTACAACATTTTTACAACAGTAATCCACCAGTTCACTGGCACGTCTCTTCTGAAGACTGACATCTCTTCTCCTCCTCTCCCATTCAAAGTCTCCTCCCTACTTTTCTCCATTGCTTCTCCAACCTGACCATACCCCATCCTCAAATGTTCCAGGCGAGACGCATATAGACCCAACTCCAGGGTCAGTGTTGGATTTTACACCTCATCATAGCTGCCCAGGGTTGCTTAGTAACTATACACAACCCTACACATCCTAGGTGGTCTTTAGCTAAGAGGGCTTGTCTTGTAACAAGGAGTTAGGAACTGGATGTACAAAGGACTATTCACTAAGGGAACTTCTCTGTACAGCAGAAAACCAGCAAGTGGAACTGACTGACAAATGCAGCGAGAAGGGTTCAGTCTCTTGAGTGATTTTTAGAAATGAGTGACATAAAAAGGATGAAGTAATTACATAAAGGAGAAGAGGGGAGTACAAATAAGAGGATGACAAATGGACACACAGAACGCATAAGGACTGTGCTATCTTTCAGCCTCCAAGATGCTCCACATAATCATTTACTATTAGCTCTAATTGACTTCAATGCAACAAAAGCACAATGAGACAAGTACAATACACATGCACTGCTGGGTATCAGCACAAAAGAAGTGTAATTACTTCAGGGAAGTTATGGCTTGGCAGCTGATGAAAAGGAACGAAAGAGTTATTCTTTGCATACTTTTCTTAAGCCTCTATAGTGCAAATACCTTACACAAACAATGCCACCTAAGTGACCACCCTAGGTATAAGGTAATTTAGTTACTTATAGAGATCGGTGCTTAACTAAAGGTCAAACTAAATTGTACTTGGAAACCTTGGCCATATTTTCAAGCTTCTTCCTGTGCCAGAAAGTTGCTATTGGATGTGGCTCCCATTGTGGGCTTCACTACTTTTCATAATAATCACCTGCTGCTGACCATTTAATCATCATATTTCTCAGCCAAATTCTACATTAATTGATACACCTTCTTAGACCGTCATATTTTAATAACATGACTCAAATATAAAATTTTTTATTATTAGCCTAGCAATACAATAGAAAATGAGAACA
The DNA here is from genome assembly GCF_028500815.1 of Rissa tridactyla. Taxonomy (NCBI): domain Eukaryota; kingdom Metazoa; phylum Chordata; class Aves; order Charadriiformes; family Laridae; genus Rissa; species Rissa tridactyla. The sequence goes on along the minus strand of NC_071470.1, from coordinate 79,666,521 downwards.
GGGGGAAAAAAAGCTGCACTTCTTGAAAAACAGAGCTGGTTTGTATGTTTGCTCATAATATGCACATCAATCACTGCACCATATGAACACTTATTACCACAGTTATTCTCATACTGAATTATGTTGGTTTTGCTGACGTGTAAGTATGATTTAGCTTTCATGTTACATTTGGCTAAATAACTGTACAGGGAAATAACATTCTTTGCACTATAGCCTGAAGACTCATATGTCACTACAATAACAAAAGCCTCAAAAATTAAACCTACAAACAAACCTTGTATCAGGGTGAACTCTGTATGATCTGAAATATGAATAGTAGGTATTGATGTTACAGGTAGCAAAAGTAGCAAAGAAGTTTATCAATAACATACAAGAATGTTAATTACTAATCACTGAAGCTTACAAACATGTTAGTTTTCAGAGTCAAACCCGAATACCTGTGGCAATTTTAAAGGCCACAGCATATATTTTGGAATCACACCATTATAACATTTAAAAAGAAACTTTTACTTAATCCTTTGTATTTTTCTACTCCACTTTTACATTTACCTCCCACCACTTGGACAGGATATTGATGCATTCAAATCTAGGCCTGCATTTAAATAATTCCAAGCATATAAATAGATTCATTCTCCTAAAGGAGAAAAGAAAACTGTGACAATAGCAACATTTTAAAGTTGAATCATAAATACTTATTGCCAACTAAGACTACCTTATTGGCTGCTTGTTAAGTTTTAAACAGTGCACAAATGCCCTTTACGTGAACTCAGTTGGAAGTCTCAGAGGATATTATCTATAGTACAGAGTCACAACTGAATTGTGAGCAGTAGGACAAGTAACTGGATAACAAAATTTGATCACAAAGAACTCCCAGAAACACAAAACTTTCCGTCTCCAGCATTCTCTTAATAAATGCTTTTGGTTGTTCCTTCCTCAGCCCTGCGTGCACGTTGCGAAGTCGCTGGCCGATATATGGCCGCTTCAGCCACATGTGGCATGGCTTGACAGGTACCTGAGGAATACGGTGGTTTTGTGTTCTTCCAAACGGGAAGATGAACTTCCTGCAGCTAGAGAGGGACAAAAAAAAGGCTGGCATGCAGTTTCCTATGGTAACAGCACAGGGCAGCGTAGCTGGGCTGCAAACACCGTATCCTGTGTTACTTCCTCGTGTTGAACAGAACCTGCTGCTACACAGAGTAATATCCAGGCTCTTTGAGCACTAAACAGGATAGAACACAGACCCAAGTGGCCTCCAAATGCCAGTTTTACATAGCTTTTGTATTACTTCTGACTTAACTTCTGTGTTTTGGAAACGCCTGATATCATCCACCCCCTGGGCCTCAGCAGAGAGAAAGCACAAAGCATCCTTAGACAAGTAACATACTGACCTCAGCATCAGAGCTAAACAGAGGGGTATAGAACGTAATCCGCAAAACCAAAAATCAACACGGTTTCACTGCACGAGCACCCAGGTTAATGAATATTTATCATTCACTACTGATGCTTCTCATTTCAGCCTACTTTATTTTTTAAACTAACAGGAAACTTGCTTGTTTAGAAGCCTTTGGTAATTCAGATACAGTGCTTTTTAAACGGCTGCAGAAAAGCTCTGCACCTGTAGTCACACGCTGTATTCGCATGTACTTGTCCATCAAAACAGAGAAAATCCTGAGAAATTATTTCAGCTGCAGTCAGTTATGGGAATGACTTGGTCATAGGTAGATTGGTATCTGTAACTGAAATCTAACAGTTCGAGATAGGGCATACCATGGCACCATTATAGAAAATGAAATAGTGACAAATCTTAAAAAATGCTTTTTAAAATTATTTTGCCTCCTTTAAAGTGTTATTTCAGGGCTTATTTTGGGGAACACACAGGGGAGAACTGGCACATCTTTTATTTATTTCACCAGTCTCTCTAAATAATGATATAGATTAACTCTTAACAAGGTACAGAAAAAAAGAATAAAAAATGACACACAAGATGGTCTGGTGGCTAAGGGAGCTACACGAGCAACCCGTGTTGCAGTTGCTTTTGCTGCATTGCCCCATGGCATACATTTCAGCATAGCATTTCCCGTTGTTCAAGCAGAGCAGGCTTAAGCGATTGCTTAAACGACCTATCGAAGTCACTGTCACTAAAAGGCCTTTCAGGAAAGGCACTCAGTTATGCGCAGTGCTGAACAATCCCAGCGAGCATCCTGAGGGAGACGGGGGAATCGCAATAGCCAGGCCTCCAAAAGACCAGGCCAAGGACCTTCTGCTCCAACACTTGCTGTAATTAACAGAAGCCTTTACACTGATTTCAGTGAGCTTTCGGGTCACACACAATTAATGTAGTTCCAGATGTTTTCGCTCCCATTGAGGTAAGTGTGGTCACTGTTCAAACGTCCTGTAAAGTGCCACTGCCAAAACAGAACCTCATCATGGATTACAGGAGGAGTTAAAAGCTGTCGTGTTTGCACCGGAAATAAATATAATCTTCACATTGGTTTACAATACTAAAGTTTTTATTCCCCGAGAAAAACTGTACCACCACATCAATACCAATAATCTTCAATTCGATACAGATGTATTTTTCGGGGCAGTGAAACTTCCTATTGCAGTAGTAGTAGTACAGTAATCACTACAATACCTTTGAACAATGACACGAGGAAATGCCATAGTCCAAACTAGCTTTTCTACTGTTTATCTTATGCTTTTATAGCAACAGTTATGAAGCTGCTAGATGAGATTTTTGTGTGGTCTTCAACATTTGTAAAAAGTTTCCCATTCTTGTAGATGGGCCCACTTTCATCTGTTTTCCGTTCAGGCAGAGTTTTCAATTTATCCCAAGGCTGAGTTAATTTGAATGCCACCTTCTCGCCTTGGCGAGAGCCTCGGTGGCTGATCAGTGCATTATAATGCAAAACAGAGTCTAACTGCCATTATATAACCCTGCCCTGCACTTGGGACAAAGATAATAATGAGAACAGAAAATGTATCTACTGTATTCTCCTGACTGTGCCAGTTTTTTCCTAATGGTCAGTTATGCAAGTGTTCCATGGGAATCTTTCATAGTAATTTTGCCACGATGAACATACTCAGCTCAAAAGATTATTTTTTTTTCCCAAGGAATCATAAAAATGAGAGATGACAGACTTGCTAGGTCACCTTACCCTTTCCTTCTACTACGTTCTACACTTAAGAGTATGTTCTATGCAGTTTTATTTATTACTGGTCTGGCCCTGAAAGAATTTCAGTGGTGTAAATCACTGAAATTCTATGGTAGGGAAGTGGACAAAAAAATTATTTAACTCAAATAATGATCTAGTTTATTCTCTTTGAGGAAACAAAGCGTTCACATAAATACATAGGGCTGTAATTTTGCATGGCATTGTAAAATCAGAATGACACAGGACGTAGTTTTGAACCTCCTTACACCAGTACAATTCCCAGTTGTCTTGGATTTATCAAACAGTAATAATGTTATTACTATTTCATTCACATTATTTCTTTTAATATTAACAAAATAGGAACATTAAAGGTAATATGAGTGCTAAACTAGGAGTACAAACAAAAACAGGTCAAAAAATAGAATATCCGTGCCAACCACCAAGTATATTTGAATGATTCAATAGACGTGCTGTATTAACTCATACAAAAGGCATCTTGAGAGGAAAAAAAATCTCTTTCATTATGGTGAGGGAAGGCTCTATCCCAGAACATCCTTAAGAGATGTCAGAACATGGGCCAAGGCTAGCGGGTTATACTCCGGTTTCAGAATGGGAGCACCTCTGTGCTGAACTCGGGCTGTTGCCTCTACGCCACGTATGCATGAACTCAGTCCCAGCTGCTCTGCATAACACACATCCATTTAGGAGAATACAAATTACAGTAACCTGAACAGACTGTGCTGGAACTGTACATGCTGTATATAAATAGCAATTCTGGCATGATGCTTGCGTGTCTGCAGGCAGATTACAGATTGCATACACCTAATCTATCTGGGTTGTATCGCGACTCCCTACACGCGCTCGGAGAGTGTGGGAGCTGACCTTTCCTTCTGCTGTGGCCACTGGTCTAGAAATGCCAGAGTTTTAATAAGGTAGGCAGGTGCATTACTAAACTGGAAGAGGGAACAGGTTAGTCCATGGAAAAAGAAACCCACTCGCAAGAAAAGCAAGGAATCGAAATATCCTTGTATCTTTCTGATGGATATTTCCATTAAATGCTTGAAAAGATACTGTGACAAAACAAGTTACCACGACTCATTAAAAATCAACCAGAGACTTATTCAAATTTTAAAAACTAACCATTCAGCTTTGTCATTTAGGCAAAGAGTATACTAGTCACATCTTACAAATTCAAAACAGAATAGCCTCCAGAGTCTCCAGCAGTATGTCCATCAAAAAGTATGTTTGCATTGTATCCTCACACGTAAGTGAAGTTCATTTTCTAATGATCCTTAGAGATACTTTAGAAAAGACTTGATCTGTGGAAAAAACTGTGAAAATACCTGAAACATCACTAAGAAAGAAAAAGGCATGAAGAGGTAAGGTTATCAAAGGATTACGACAACTTCGTCACATACATACCAAGAGGGCTGAAAACCAAGTTGTGTTACATCAGGCACTTGCTGGTCCTACAGTTAAAATAGGTTTTCCTTCGAGTAGGCTGGCCCCTAACTTAGACATTTTACTAAAATGTACTGTACTGCCTACGTTCTTCCAGTCTACATTTCTGATGGACTAATGTTTCTGTTGTGACAATGTCAAACCTTTCATTGTATTGTAGGCTGTTCCACCCTTTTCAGGTCACAAACAAACCTCTTGCTAAAAATTTAAACCCCCCCCATAATAGTAAAAATGTGTTTCCTCTATTCACAATTTTCAATTTTGCACAAGCAGTTGCAATTGCTTCTTATACAGATACTGATTTGCTTCGCTTTTATTTTGCTGTTTCTAGAGGTCTATTTCTAATTTTCATACTTTTAAAAAAATTTACTTGCACCCTTCTCCTGAACTCGCCCAAACAGAAGTAAACGCTCAGAACACGCTGTTAGCATGCTTATTGGTTATAAATACAATCTGAAATCTTTATAGAGGAAGATTTAGAAGCCACAAGTATAATGATAAGCTCAATATTGCTATTGAATGCGGGTTTTCCTGACTGTTGGAACATTTTCAGTACTTATGGTGGTGTAAGTAGGAACAAATTTGGCCCTTGAGAGGCTGAGCAAGACTGGCATAATAGAAATAAAGATGTTTGCCATTTAAATAGAAAAAAAATCAGGTTTTTTTTAGACCTAAGTAAAAGGCAATAAATCCTTGTTATGTATGTGATATTAATTTGTTGGACTGCATGTGACGTGGAACATGCAGATCATTTAATAGTGGGTGTTGAGAATACTTTGATAGGATTTATGAAAGATTAGGTTGCTTTGGCGCCTGGGGCACTGATAGATCTGTGAAGTCACGTTAACTTAAATGATATGATAAATATGTTCATGATGCTGATGTAAATACAGTGATGTTTAACTAGTGGAATAAGGTGGAACAAATATACTCTGAGACAAGAAAATGGAAATATAAACTCAATAGTTTCGGTTAGAAAAGACCATGGTTTATAAAGTGGTTCTTTGGCACTGTCCCCATTCTGATGGTTTTTAGATCTGCTGGTTGTCTCTTTTTTTTTTTTTTTTTTTTAAATGAGGCCAAGGAAATCGTAAATGTGAAATAGATCAAGAATCGATAGCAAGGTTTTGCTTTTAAAAAACGCTCCTTTGATTTTTAGTAACAGAGGTTGGTAGCTCCACTTCTTGATTTCTAAGTCTTTGTGTAATCGACGGTAGCGTGCCTCCTTGGAGCTGAAACAAGAACTGATTAAGCTTCACACAGTCTGGGTGTGATCTGTCAGCCAGCGGTATCCTGCTGGGGAGGTGAAGAACTACACAATGTCTTGAAGCCTCTCCTCTTGGGGACAAACCTAAACCAGCACTTTGCTGCACAGCAAGATTTTAGCTTTTAGTCTTCCTCTTCAGCTGCAGGATACTCCTTCCGAAGTGAGATTACCTGTGCCTGGCACCCTCTGGGCCGCAGCCTGAACGCTGGCTGTAGGTACAGAAGTCCCAAACGTGCAGTTGCCACACTGGGAGGAACTGGTGCATTCTTTGACCAGCTCTAATCTGGAGCAGGAAAACTGAACCACTGTGTTTGAGAAAGCTAAAGTAAGCGTTGCAGAAGCCGACGTTTTATTTTATCAGACCACTTCCAACACATCGGCAAAGTGCTCCTTGATGTATGCTGTTTAAAACAACGCACTTACTTTTACATGATTAATTTCACATAGTATCACACAGACCAGGCAAAGCACATACAAATTCTACTAAATACACAGAGTAGAGAGAAAGAAAAAAAAAAAGGAATGATAAAGGGCTTTAAGGAAGACAATGATGCAAAAAGAATTTTGGTTTAATTGAGAACTTCGTACTTCACACCTGCACATCTGATAAGACTCAGCTAAACACCGCAAAGCGGCACATTCCTTCAGCCTCTAAACTACAGTAAGTGTGCTACTGGATGATGAGCTGCTCTGTCATCAGCAGATACACCGCTGAACAGACCTCCTAACTACGTTTGTTGCTTTGTAATGATGAGTAAGTGACCAACTGATTATCAGTGAGACACTGAGCTAGCCAGATAGCATTTAGAATGGAGGGCAGATAAAATTCAACTGACTCAAATCCCAGCAAACAAACTGCACAGTTCTTACTGCTATAATTTTTATTTTTTTTTTTTAATAGAGTGCTAGGTTTGTTTCTTTGCCACTAAGAGCAGGAACTGCTGTGTAAGGTATGGAAAGATAACCAGATTAACAGTCGGAAATGTTTCCAGAGATGTTTAACATTTTTTGAAAATGATGAAGCAGATGGAAAGGCTGTATGACTATAGGTTAAATCCAGTAACAGTGGAGGAGGTAAATTATGCCCAATTAATGACAGACCAGAATTAGAGTACGAGGCTCTGGAATGGGAGTACTTTTGTGGGAAATGGAGGGGCTTTTACGTCACAGCTGCTAGTAGAGAAGCAGGTGAACGAGGAACAACCTTTTTAGGCTAGCCTTGCTTAATCCAAGAGAGTCGTTATGATAAGGTCAACAGAGATAGAAGGTCCTTCCAGTAAATACTGTGAGCAAAATAACATATAATCAACCAAGTTTGTTCACAAAAAGACTTCTGGCGACAGGTAGTGAATGTTTTAAGAACTCCATTTTCTACTCCACTTACTTCCTTCCTCAGCACAACACTGAACTCAGAAATACATGAAACCTTGTTTCCAAACTGCCTTTGTGCCAAAACTGATAAACGCAACTTCAGAGCTCAACTTTGAAAAATTCAAAAGATTTTAAACTTGCCTTTTATTCATCATTTATCTACTTGAACTGGTATTGACTTATTTTGCATAAAAATGAGGCTGGAATTTACACAAGTTGCTAAAATTTAAACAACACTTGTAAAACAGAAAGTGCTCGGTACAGACCACAGACGAATGTTTTCAAAATGTTGGTTGTATACATCAATATTAGGATGGGCTATTTATGCAACCGACTCAGTGAAAACAGAACAATATTAAAAACATGAAAATATGCCATTTGAGATAAATGCACTAGGGGCCTGCTTAGCAGGATTTCTGCACTAAAGAAGTTGCTAAAACTAGTTTGAATAATTGGCTATTATCTTTTTCCATCAGCAAAGCTTTGCAAATCTCAAATGAAATCAAACATTGAAAGTGCTACCTCAGTTACAGGAGAAATTCTAAGCTAAAGATTACCAAAGCTGTCTGCATTTTTAAACATCTCGGGCCTAATGTGGTACGTGTATTTGCTGATGGGTCTGGAAAAAACAACTGCCAACTGAGCGCTGACTTGGAACTAAACAATATGCTGAGCAACAGAGCTAAAATGAAACACAATCCCCATATGCACATCAGCTGCTTCAGTCATGAGAGAATTAACCATTAAAAGAGAAACACGTGCTTACCTTCTCAGATACTGGGAAGTTTGATAACTCATGTTTGTAAATATTTCAAAGGTGCAGGGGACGAAAACTGCCATGTACCTAAAACAAAACAAAAAGTATTTTCTTAAATTAGTAGGCACAAAAGCTGAAGTTGCAACATTACTACTTTTAAGACTGTAATTGCCATTAGCGATATAAGAGCTACTTCACCGAAGAACTTGAAAATCTGTTTGGCTTATTATAATTGTAACTCCATATGAATTTGCATGTTTTAGCTCTGAGATCCACAAAATACAGCAAGCAAGAGTAGTTCAGGTATTTGGTAGTAATTTATTTGCAACTGTGCCAGCCCTGAACAGCACCAGTCAGAATCAGGGCCTCCAAAGCACTCTGCAAACTATATGTGACGACCTTACAGTCCGCTCTGGAAGAAGGCACGCTAACAGGAAGAAAGGGAGAGGGAAGGGACTGATAACAGAAGTGGAGCATATACGTAAGTGCGTAGTCCCAAAATATTTAATTGTTTATTTTCTGAAGCAAAGAGCAGAACCTGGGTAGAATAAATGTGGTCAATCCAGACAGCTTATGTCGTAACACAGTGGATCTTTGGGAAACATCTGAAGAATGGACAGAAACCCTAACATTTTTTTTCCCCCCAGTAGGATATTTATTCATTTTTTCTCCCATTTAAAAATAATTCCTCTAAATCTTCTGAAACAACTGTTACACACTCTGTGAGATACCTCTCAATTTGATATTCAGCACAAGCAACTTTGCTTTCAAATATCGGTGGGCTGCAGCTGCTGTATTGTAAATTCTCACTGTGCTATTAGAGCTGTCAGGGGTTGGGCTGGACATTTTGGCAGCTACTTGGAAACAGCTGGAATTTCTGGCATATTCAGAGAATTCTCTTTGTGAATAAAATGGTATTGACATCTATTGATTCAAGATTTGAAGAGACGTCAGAAGATCCATAACCATCCACGGCAATTTCCTCGATAAGCTATTCCTCTAAATCCCCTCCTATCCTTGGTTTTGTCCCTCGCAGTCCACCTATAGTATCAAATATTCAGCCGCTCAGATTTATGCTGGAAGGGTGGGCACCTGCTTACTGAGACCCAGAGCTCTGCTGTTCACTACGTATTCCTCAAAATAGAAAGCATTTAATGTAGAAAGCATCAGGGCGTCACAAGCAGAAGCAACACTGTGGGTAATATGAAGGATCACACTGTCTCCCTAAGGGCGTTTAGATGCTAATGTACTTCAGCGCCTTATAGGAAGTTGTCAAGATCACAACTTAGAGTCGCCTAAGTATCTTTTTAAATACATTTTTTAACTAATGTAATTTAATCCTGCTCTGGCGCAAGCATTACTTAAGTGTCAACAGGACTCTTTTTGAATTAAAATACGGAATAAGGATTTGGCCTTGTGGTGAAGTTGAAACTGGCAGATTCTCAGGCCTGAATGCAGTAAGGTTAAAAAGAACCAAATACCTAATCAAGGAAAAGAGCTAGAGAAGATTCGTACCAATTCAAGCAGTCTTGTCCCAAAACCTGAGATCTTCCACCTCTTTCACTTGACAGTGGTCAGTAACAAAATCAAGAGAAAAATTAAATAAGAATCGTTTACAAAACTGCAATGGAAGCGTGTAGCACACACCTCCCAGTAGTACAGCAGAGATAAAAATGGACTTCCTTCGTGTCGTGGCTTGATGAAAACTCAATAAGCAGAATGCCAAATTAGTAACAGCATCTGCACATCAGATTTTACTGATGTTCAAGAAATCAGTGTACTTCCCCGTACTCCAGGAGACATTACCAGTATGGATTTTCTCCTGGGTCCCCAAAAATAAATATAATTTCTGGTCCCTATCCATAACATTACCATTCTGTTAAAGTGAGAGTAACCTGGAACTCTGAGAGAACTAATTAGCATTGGTTTTGTAATTGCAGTATGGGTAAAAAAGTCCACAGTACTAAAAAACTAGACTACAGTGCTATAATCGCTCAATGACTTGCATTCAAACTTACCTTAGGTTTTTCAAGACTGTTGTTCGGTCACTCCTGGCTATTTCATACTCATTTTTAGAACATATCAATAGTTGTCCAAAATACCTGTGTCCAGAAACCTAAAGCTGCAGGGCTGGTAATGCAGAACCAAGGAAGACTACACACCTGCTGCCCTTCCCCACACATGGGGCTTTGGCAGAGGAATCCCTCCAGCTTTTAAAAGTTACTCCTTCTTGTAGCTTTCATGTAAACTACTCCCCGAGACGTCATTTCCTGACATACCTCAAACCCTTTCAAGCACAGACGAGAAGCGCAATCATCTTTTCGTTAACTGTATATACCCATAAAACATCTCACCTCTCCGTACCCAATTAAGACCCCATAAAACTGTTGCACACTCATATAAAAATGACACTTAAGCTCTGCCCCCAAAGGTCATCAGTATTCCCAAAGGCCATACGTATAGAGGAGACACACTTATGAGTCTGATACTTTAGGACAGCTTCTGAAAATAAAAATATTGTATTAGCCCATAAAAGCAAAACTCACTTAAGCAGAAATAAAACAAAACACGTTCAGAAGAGAAGGATATGTACAGAGCTTTACAACACAAAATGCTGAAGCTAGCTGACTGCCATCATGTAATGTCACGATATGTTACCTTTTACATGCTTTAGTTCTGCTAACTGGCGCCTAGGGATTTTCACAGCCCTTTCAGCACCTCTGAGGTGACATCTAAGGGGAATTACATTTTGCGTCAGTAACTAAGTGTAAAGGCACTTAAAAACGTGTGCGGAATATGTGCTAAAACACTATCACAGAATCCTCTAAAAACCTTTAAATTTGGCCCTTGCTGTTCCTCTACATAGGACACAAGTAATTTGTATCTTTTAAAATAAGTTCTCCACTCTATACATGAGAAAGGATTCATTAGCATGGAAATAACTTAGTCCTTCATATGTAATTTCCGACTTTGTTCTTGCAATGATTTCGCTCTTGCTGTGGAGTACGTGGCTTTTTAAAAGTCTGGGTTCTTCAAGACAGTTACTTCTGGATTCCCCATTGACAGATTATGTCAGTTTCATAAATCTGAACAGGGCTTTTCCAGTTTCCTTGCTACTTTTCTTTCCTTTTCTACCTTCCACTTCCCGTATTGCTGTGATGAGATGACCTACTTGCAGTACAGACAGAAAGGAAGCAGCCCTTGGAGACCAGATGTCCGCACGTCCGACGAGAGCAATGGGAGGGCTGGTGGAAACAGAATGGGCTCCTGCCAACAGTCTGGAGAACCTCTTCAACTAATTAAAATCTCTGACTTAACACTGGGCAGTTAGCTTAAAAAAATATTTATTAGAATTAATATATAATGTCTTAATAGAGTTTTGACACATTTTGCATCCTATTAATACATCATGATTAATTTTAACAATTGGGGTATAAGAAATTGAAGCTACTGAGCCGCAAAGCGTTTATAAGTAGTATCATTTATGGTCCGTTTTCTCTGGCACGCTTTTCTTAAATCCCATTATCAATTGCTTAATATTTTGCAGGCTTTAAACAGCTTGGGCTACAGTCCACAGGAAAAACTGGTTTAGAATGTTTGACAAAAAACAGGCTCAGCTTTTTACAAGAACTAAGTCAGAGAAAATACATAAATTTAACAATTAAAACCAAGCAAATGCTTAGATGATGAGCTTTTGAGCTTCATAGTTTTGAAATGTGCACTGGATTACCGGTTACTGCTGGATTGCTGGTAAAGGTGACATTGAGGAGTTAGGGAGGTGCTTACCGATGTCCAAGAAATATCTGCCCAATTTTGACTGAACCGCAGTCTCTGAATGTGCCATTTACAAATATTCAGTGGAAAATAATTAAAGATTGGCAAGGAAATTCTCAGAGGAGTCTATGATAATACCACCACTCAGAGTGAGTGGTGAAGATAAACTCATTAACGTTTGTAAAACACTTGGATGCTACGATAATGAACTCCATGAAAAGCCCACGAGAATAGTACTAAATCTGTAATCAAGTGTGATATTAGGATGCGTCTAGTAAATAGAACTGTGTACCTGACACTGAGAACTAAAAAGTTATTGAATTGCCACTCAGTCACTGGTAGCAGTCTGCTCTGAGGACTGCCTAAAAGAAGGACCATAAAGAGAAAATGTGTACATATTGATATAGGGAAATATAAATCAGGGGTTGGTAATTTTTACACTCACAGAAGTGCCAGATTAAGTTCAGAAGTTCAAAACTGTGATTCTGTACTTTAACTTTTGAGGGTTTGACTTTGCCAGCTTAATCCCTGAGCGTTGTTAAGCTGCTGTTTATTTTTGTCTATGCAACTGAGCAATATCATTATGTCAGCTGAGCAGACTATAACAGCGTCTGCTAATAAAGTGTGTCAACTGGTTGAATACAGTTTATTTTCTTTTTTCCCCCCGTACAGGTGGAAGTGCATAGGAATTAATCTAGCCTAATCTAACAGCCCACACTCTGAAAGAAGTCACAATTTATTAAAATGTCATCTTCAAGGAAAAGTTGGATCCACTATTGCATTTTACAGCTGTAGCTGTGCTCCCTGCGTGTTTGCACAGATTTATGAACTGCACGTTCTGTTCCTTACCAGATCCTTGACCTATCGTACACTACAGATTTATTTTCCCTGGCAGCAGAAAGGGAATGATTAAACCAGGTGAACTGAGTACATTCATATATTCATGCATACAAAAAATAGCTCAAATTCTTTTAGCCTAGATGCCTTGCAATGTTTGTATTCATACCTGTATCTATGTTGGCTCATTTCATTTTTATTTTGTATTGAGGGAAAATATGACAAGTCAAGCCAAACAGAAGATGTTCTATTACAAAGGCTTTTTTTTTTTTTGCCCAAGATTGAACTCCTTGAACAGTACAAGTGGATATGAGTCAGTATTTCTCTGAACTTAAGTCTCTTTCTCTATATAAACATCCGCTTGATTTGATTACAAACCTCTAAAGTATTTTTTTCAGCTTTCAACCAGAAATGCAAACAGTAGTGAATAAAACCCATTTGTCTTTGTGGAAGATCATCACAGCATACAGAAAAGAACCTCTTGAGCTCCACCATGCAGACCTCACTAGGCTCTTTAACTGCAAAAGCAGCGTAAGATTCAGCTACTTGCTGGGAAAGCTGCGGATGGAATCAAACAAGGTGTTCTCCGATCAGGAAAAGGGAAGGCTGACTCTCAGCATCTTCAACATAGTGATGGTGACAGAACCCGAGAGACCTGAAGTGGAGAAAGCGAGGCTGTCGGGTACACAGCAGCACTATGGCTTTTCAAAGAAAGCACTTCATTCCCTGATCCACGCAGAAAACTTTGTAGGGTACATTGTTTATCTTAACCTTAAAACCAGTCCTTTTAGAGGACTCCAGAAAATGGAAAGCAGTATTTTATCTATCTGCCTTCATCATTTATCAGCAGTCCTGGCTAACCAGGGAGGTCCCAGTTGAGTGGAGGTTAGCAGATGTGATGCCTATCCACAAGAAGGGCTGGAAGGAGGACTGGAGGAACTACAGTTTTTTAAGAGACACGTAGATGTGGTGCTTAGGGACATGGTTTAGTGGTGGACTTGTCAGTGCTAGGTTAATGGTTGGACTCGATCTTAAAGGTCTTTTCCAACCTAAATGGTTCTATGACACTGTAATTTGTTATCATTCCCTGCATTTGTAGCCTTTTTGATTCTCTTATTACGGGGAGTGAAAAAAGGAAGGGCTTTTAAAGTTTTTCATTAAGAGCAACTTGTGTGATTGACAGAAATAATTCACTGACTGTATTGTTCCACAGAAGAGAAGCCAGACAATGAAAGACACTATTATTGTAGTTTACTGTCCGGAACAATAGCATAAACAAAACTAATAGAGATCAGCTGGGACTCATATGTGCTTTCAGATTTCATTCCACTGGAGGGAACATTCCACTGAAGATACAATTCCCATCAACCTCCCTTCTTCACCTGATGAGCTAGTGCAAACACAACAGGACGGTCCCACACGAACACACTGTTAAAAAAATGACAGAGCAACATCAGAACTAACAGAGCATCCAGCAGATGCTCACTGTTCTCAGAGAGCTACAGGTTCATCTTCATAATTTGTATTCCTGGACATTTTTTAGCTGCTTATAATTCCACGTGCCCTCCTAGCCTTTGGTTCTAGGATCTCAGAACTGTAACAGAACTCCAGGTCCAGCATGGTGGGTACTAGCTCAGAGCTCGCTAGCAGAGATGACGCTATCGCTTCCTCTCCTTCAAACTCTTTAACACTATTCGTGGTGTGGCACCCAGACTGCTCTCTGGCTTCTTTCCTCATAGCATCATCTCTGCTGCGACAGTAACCCACTTTCTCATCCTTCCGTTTTCACAAATTCTCAGCTGTCATTCATTCCCTCCTGCATTTCTCATCCTTCTCTCCATTTCTTCTGTATGATAAAAATAAAAATAAATATATCTGAAAAGAAGGAATGCAACTATTGCAACACGGTTTGCCTTGATGAAATCATGTCACTTCTCTCCACTATGAATCCAACTCAGCCTGGCAACACGAAATTTACACATTACTTAATGTATTGGGTTCCCAGGCCTATATGGAGCCTACCGCTGTGGCCAGAATATAAGCAATAAAACAAGGATGGCACTAGTTCTTGTCTCATTGTTTTCTTTGAACAGTCACTCTATTTTGCCCACAATAACCAGAAGGGATGCGCTGAAGATGACAGTATTGCCACAATTCTTTTAGCAGATGGTATTTCACTTGTTACAGTCAGAAACCTCCAAAATACTAATAGCTCTCCGTTGAGAGGGAACTCCACAGAACGGCAACCAGGCAAGTTTTTCAACATTGTCCATATTTCAGAAATGTATTTACTTATAGGTCCACAAAGCCTGTGATCGAGTTACTATTTGACCTCTCCAAGATCTTTCAAGAGACACATTTCTATTTTTGAATTGTGAAGCACACGCGTTGAAAGTCAGGAAGTTAGTAAGAAAAGCCAACTGCGAACTATCGATTAATTTAACAGGGTCTACCTACCAAAGTTCTTACTCTCCAGATTAGCAAGCAATATCAGCTGAAGAAGCCCAAATATCACTCACCTTTGAAATAACATAGTTTTAGAGCAACTTTATCATTTATAATCGTTATTAAACTCCCGAAACACTGCTTTTCACAACAATACACAATGAAGTAAGAGAACTGAGTTTAAGTGTCTTGAACTATTACATTAGCAATGCTTACTCACTAGTAAGAGCCAAGCGCAATTTTGTTTCTCTCTAGAAAGTATCTTCCAAGGCCCCTTATGCTTTGGGTTAATTTTCTTTAGCCTTCCATTAACATTTTTAGGCTACTAGTTTCCTGTACATTCGAGCTCTGAACTGTGAAAAGTCTGGAGGGAAAATAGTTATAGTTCTTTACCAGGATGGCCACCAGCCTCCCCGTGCCTCCAGAGAACCAGCCGTTTCCTGTAAAAGCACAGGCGAAGCCGCGGCACCCCAGGGAGACGTCTCCCAGAAGCTGCAGCACGCCCGGGAGACGTCTCCCAGCGATGCCAGTGTAACAGTGGGGACAGACAGACCTTCCACGCTGCTGCAACAGTGCATTTGTAGTCTGAGGTGATAACGATCTTTCCTGCAAATTCAGCTCACACCTTAATAGGGGGCAAATCGCTATCGCTGCTGGGAGTTTGACTGCCTTAGGGTCTTGTTTATTCGGTAAATTCTATTCTCCAGTGGCAGGATTTTTTAAAGCACAAAACATTGGATTAACTCCTCCCTCTCTGACTTCAGGTAGTGGCTTTAGTAACTTCAATGTGTCAGATCAATACTGAATGCTTTTAAAAAATTCCACAGCACGTGTACCATGTTCTCTGTCTCCCTTTCCTTAGCACTGGCCTTTTAAGAAAGAGAAAATAAAACACAGCAAAAGAAAGCTGCTGATTTACTTCCCAGTCCAGAGCTCCTCACTCAGTCACCCTGCCAATACCTATTTACTAATGCCAGCACTAGTGTGTGAAACAAGCTGCTCCTTCTGCTGCATTCAGGATTTCTGCCACAGCTTCTGTGCCCTCTGTACCCTCAAAAGAACTTTGAAAAAAAGACCAATCTGCTATTAAATGCCTGCTTCAAAAAAGCCTTTGAATAAACACAAAAGCCACAGTCCCTCACCAGTTTTCTGCTCCCAGCACTTCCATGTTCCATGTGGAGAAGGGGGACAGTGTTGCTGCATAAGGTAATCCCTGAGAAGGTGGTATTGATAATCACCGCTTCATTTTCAGTTAGTTAATAAAACCAAAAAGTATTGCTGGGTTGGTGGTAGTGTTATCCAGTATGGGAGAAGACGGAAGAATTTAAAGTAAAAAAATATAGTAAAATGAAACACTGCCCTTCCTAAAGTGTAAAAACTGGTCTTCTAAGAATCAATTGAGAGAGCTACCTTATAAATCTCCTCCTTCAGTTGTCTACTCAGTGCATAAAATACGGATGTCAGAAGCAGTGATGAAGGAGATTAAATAGGTTTAGAGTGACTTTGTGGAACAAATGTAATGGATTCCAAAGATTGCTGCTTAGGGCCTTGCTCCCTGGATTCGCTGCATACCAAATAGCACATGGGACAACTGCTGCGATCTGCACTTTCTGCTTCCCAAGGTTTGCTTTCCAAAAGGCAAGAAGGACGGTCCCCCTGCTCTCCACAAGTACAGCGTTCAGAATTCTCTGTCTTATCATTTATTTCCTTTCTGTATATTTCCACTTCCTGTATATATAGCCAAAAATAAAGAAGGTTCTCATGTTGAAATGTGGTGTCCCCCTCCTTTTCCCATTCTCACACCCTCCCATCACATTTTCCCCCTGCTAAAAAAGCGAGGACTGTAATTCAGAGTTAAGGGCAAGAGTTCAAGGCACTCTCAATTCACTAAAAAGTAGTTATTTAGTGGATTCAAGCATCAACATCAATATTACCAGGACTGAATTCTCTATACGAGTTTGATTCAGCTCCTAATCCTCCGACAGAACTCGCATTTGCTTTGCTGATGCAGCATCAAACACAAGATCAAAGCAATCGTTCATCTGTTAGACGTACCAAGCTTGGAAAACTGTTCAGAGAACAACCACCTGAGCCTGTTCAGATGCAACACGCCCGTGAACGTGTGTTAGCAGGCATTATCAGCAGGCACAAAACTGCTCAGATACATATCCGCTGCCAACAGTTGACTGAATCCAAACATAAGCATCCATAACCCTAGACCCATGAACATGCTCGGTCTGCTAGGTATGCTACGAGCAAAACTAACACACTCGAACTGGAGTTCAGGACAGAAAGACAACAAGAGTAAAACAAGCTCATCTTTTACATACCAATCTCCTGGCTACAGCGCTACGCAGGAAGCTGGAGAGTGCTTCCTACACTATTCCCAGCCGGAGGGGCTTTTGGGAAGTTCTCAGCCTCTACTTCTCCAGAGAACCCTTTGCTGTTGGTGGATTTCAGGTAGCTGTTCCTCTGGCTGTCGGGTCACCAGACAACTGAGGATCTCGGGTAAAAGTGAACCTAATCCTCTACCCTAGCAGTCAGAGCTACCTACCGGTAGGTGGTGATGTCCTAGAATTGTATTAGTACTTCCCAAACTATGAGGATTGCGTAAGGATTACACAGAGAATACGCATGCTCTGTTTTTGACTTTAATGAGCTGTGACATTAGCACTGTTTTACTAGTAGTTCTGTATGCAACCAAATACAAAGGCTAGGGATTTGGGAATATCTTATCATTTTTGGATTACACAATACAACACCTCTAATAGGAGTCCCTTCCCATAAAGGAGCTTTTGTATGATAGGTATTTGCAGATTAAAAGACAAGAAGAGAGGGGGGAAAAAAAAAAAGGAGACTTAAGCGCATCTTTATTCCCTACATCATTCCTGCTCCTGCGCGTACAGACATTCCTAGACCTTGACGGGAGCTGAAACTCTTAAGTCTGACCAAAGTATTTACTCGTATGATTGAGAAATGCTTAAGTGTAAGCGAATTGCATGTAGAGAGGTCATGTTGTTGGAAGTCACAGAGTGGTGGCAGACACACCTATAGTTGTGCACGTGCACCAATGTGCAAGGAGCCAGATCTTGGAAGAAATATTGTTAAAGCATTAACTTCCGGAACCCACTTATGAGCAAAACTCATTCGCTATCCTAATGCCTCTGATTAGAATGAACCTCCAAACAAATTAAACAGTTCTTGTTGCCAGAAGTGAGATCAATCTTCCTGGCCCAGTTGCTGACTGCTGGAAACCATGAAATTGTGTAAGGAGCTCCTGATGGAGTTCTAACACCAGATAAGACTTAAGCATACTTAATTAATGCATCCTGAGGAATAAGGATTCTATCTTCTACTGCGAGAGTTGAAACTTTAGAACACATTCCAAGCACAGGTTTAAAGCTCTGAAAATGCATTTTTCCCTGAATGAGGGTTGTAAATAAGAACTGCCATCCTAGGTCAGCACAAAGCTCCGTCAGGCTCAGAACCACATTCCCATCAGCGATAAGTACCTGAGGCCCAGAGAAGCACGAAACTACAGGGAAAAAGTGCAATGATGGTTCTTCTGGATACTCTTCCAGACTCCAGTGTCTGTGCCTTAAGGACTTGCTTAGTGATAAATACAATCAACAGACAGGAGAATTGTTCTACCTTTCTCATGCGGTGAGAGAAATGGATTAATTTTATAACTCTGCCACAACATATCCCAGCCTCGTCCCCTTTTGTGCCCCAACAAGCCAACTCCTACAATTCACTACTTTGCTAACTCTGGTTTTGTTACCTTTTATTAAAATTTTTTCTTTAAAAGTAACCTTTATAGTATTTCCCTCTCTTTGAAGGAAGTTCTAGGTAGAAACTCTACTTTCAGTTATAAACGGTACAGCCTTCGTGCCCAGCATAGGGATGGCCGGCAAAGCTACACTTAATGCATCTGTAGCAACCGGAACAGGAGTTCACAAAAATATCGACAGTAAACTCCAGTTCAGCATACAAATTATTCAATCTCTATGAAAATGCTAAAAAAAAAATCCTCCTTCAACGTGTAACTTGCATTTGCATTAGTTTGTATGAACGGGGGTTACAAGAGAAGACAAGGTACCACCTTTCACGTGGAAGGTATCTACTTACTATATTTACCTTGTGGAGCCCAGGCTCTTTTTTGAGCATGATACTGCTACCAGAGAGTCTATGGGTGTTGTGTGGTAGTTTCCTTCAACTGGAAATGTAACTTCCATTTTCTGTCTACAGAGGAAATACATCTTTATCCTGGGGCACTTAGCCCAACAGGAACAAAAGTTCATTTTTAAAAAGAACAAGAGACAGAGGAAGAGAGAGATGCAGTACTGAAATGACATTACTGGATTAGCAATATCCATTTAAATCCAGTAGCCTGTCAATAACTTTTATTAAAAAAATGTGCTGCAAAAAGAAGTATTTCCTTCATCTGCCCCATTTTCCTTAACGTTTGACACTATCTCACAAGCTTTATCTTTTAGCATTAGCCTCAGATATCTAGATTCCTTCATTTACAATTAAAACCAAAACAAAAAACACCCCAAACCCAGAATAGCAAAAATATCTTCCTCTCCCTCCAACCCTGGACTGTCAGCAATTTTTAGGAGTTTGCAAAACCAGCCTTTTCACCCTTAACGTCCAGTCATCAGTCAATAGGTCTGTAACTTCAAACGACAAAGTGCTTAAGAAAGTTTAGTAACAATGTAACGGTCTTAATGATATAATTACTAGCATTGACTTTTTAGAAAAGAATTCATCTATTCATCCGTATTTGGGCAATTCATATGGGCCCAGCTGCGAGGCGGGAAACTTCCATTTATTTATTAAAAAAAACAAACAAAACCAACAACTCAACAAAAAAGGCCTCATCCATCAAACTCCTAATCACTTCTAAGTGCTTGGTGCGATGGGTGAGCATCAAAGCTCTGAAGTAACCGGCCAAGGTTTCTTTTTACTTGATTATTTCCAGTGGCTTCACAGCAAGTCACCAGCCTTAAAAAAACCAAGCAAACAAAAAACCAACCACAAAATCCAAACCCAAGCCCCTCGCCCCTCCAAAACAGCAAAACCCCAAAACCAAAAAAAACCCACAAAGAAAAAAGTATCTTCACTTCTTTGAGCTGTTAACACTGTGTTACTTCCTTGCCCAAAGTGAGAAGGCAACTACTTCTGAAAGTGATTTCAGAACTGGATGTATCTACGCCCACCGCCCCTCCGCGTACACCCACAAACACACGCTCTTGCCGGGGAACGTAAGTGAATGAGTGAGAAACCGAGTATGCAGACATTAGCTGGCATTCTTCCCCTTTTATGTTACACAATCAAGCTTGACAAACTCCAAGGACCTCTCCCAGCACAGGGCTGTGCCAGATCCCACTTCCCTACCCTCCGAGAAAAACAAGAAAACCTCAGCTACTGGCCTCAGACATGCCAATACCTCCCTCTATGTTACAGACATGAGGACAGATGGCCAACTCAAATGTGTATTTCTGTGCTTCCTTTCAAACTGCTTTGGCACGACCAGATGGCATTCTGTGTCTGCCTGGTATAAATTAGAACTTTAGTGGCTACAGCACTGCCAAAAGCAATCAATTCCACATCCTTTCAGCCACATTCTTTTCCAAAGCTGGGTTGTCCCTTTCCACGATGACGGATATCTGACTGGAAATTTACCAGAGAGGGAAAAATCCCATGGAAAGCATCATCGTGGAAATAACCGAGGTATGGGAGTGAGAATGGTTACACAGTAATGCAGAGCGCAGATAAGGCACTGGCAATGAAAGAACGACGGGCTGAAGTGCTTGTCACTACCAACGTAACATCTGTGACCAAGGGGCCTGGATCCTACTCTTTCAGTGGTATCTTCATATCATGCAACTCCCCAACAATTTCACCAATTGTTACTAAAAATTCTGAACTATTAGAGACTGTGACAGAAAGCCCTATATCTAAACCTTACATTGAGATAAGGGAGTTGTTCCTCACTGGATTTTCCTTCTGCCTCTTACCCTAAGATGTGCTTCTATTGTTCCCTTCCCTGATGTGCACTTTCCTTAATACTCATGATTCTGTATCACATGGTTTTATTCCCAGAGAAAACATAGCGATACCATATTGAGGTTTTATTTGCATGTGTCTTGGTTGAGGGATTTAGCATTTGTGAAATTAAACCCAATAATTCTTACTAATTTTTCCCATGTAATTCTGTAATTTTGACAGCTAACTCTAAACAACAGCAATCTTGTTATCCTAATCACCAGCCTCTCTGGAAGATCTCATCACTGCTGACAAAAGTCTACCCTGTCTTATAAACTCACCCAAATCTGCCAGGGATATTTCTGGGAAGATCAATCTGTTTCTTCCTAGTGAGCAATGGAACTGAATCCAGCTACAGAGAGGACAGCTACTCTCAAGCTACTCTCTCTCCCCATTTTCTCTGCTGTCCTTCCAATTTCTGACATCCTCCTGAGCCTACAGAAACCTTCAGAAGACGCAGGCGTGTGTGAGTGTGTGTGTGCACTGAGAATAGCACAATAGAGGCCTCCGAGCGCTCCCGTGCCACGCGTGTGCATGGTAGATTTGACAAGCGAAGACAGTGCAGCAGCAACAACTGTAACAAGCTGGTAGCCTTCATCTCTTCCTCTCCGCTTCTTTCTGTTTTCTCATCTCTCCCTTTGTTGCTGACTTTTCTGTGTTGTTGGCATCATGGATGGTCATTGTTTCTATTCTAGTCTGGTCCCAGTTTATTTGGCTTTGTTTGTTTTCCTTACTTACAAATTACTGCCTTAGGGGAAAGAAATGTTCCAAGCCTTTGAGCCAGTCTGATCTATTTAGGTACTGCGGTTGTTCATTTATTAAGTCAAATTCTCTCCTTGCTGCTTCTGCTAACTTCTGAATTTCCACAAATCTATTGTTCACTATTATGAGTAATAACAAATATTGTCACAGTTGTTTGTGGTAGGAGGACTGGATCAAACAGGTGAGAAGCTTCTGCTCCAAAGCACTGATAAATCAGAGGCACAATTCAGTAAACATGACGGAAGACACATAGTAGGATACAGTCTGGAGAACGTAAGCACTTGACAGCAAAAGCCACTACACGTTATTTTTTACATGCAGAGGTAGGACAATCCAAAAACCTATCAGCTTCTTTAGATCAGTAAATCTCAAACCTTTTTCACATCAGGGCTCTTTAATCCACCCTCAGAGTAGCCGGACTCAGATCTCACTTGCTACCCTTGGAAAAAGAGATGCGCGTTCTCTACCTCTCTAGAGGCCGCAGCACTACAGGACTAGAGCCCAAGATTTTCACTTTTAGCAGCTTCTTGGTTAACACTTTGTCTGTTCTGGTTCTAACTTTTCCACTGATTTCATTTCTCATCAAATTATTTCTGCTATAATCAACAAATTAGAAGAGACTTACGTGAGTCAAAGTGATATAACAAGTATTAATGTTGCAGATTTGAACCTGTTTATCTACATTGATAAAAAATGGATTACGGCTTAGGTAAACACTCATATAATCAAGAGAGTTGTAGAGGAATCTTCTGAAAATTCATTTTTGTCCTTTAATCCCTAACAATTTATTCTCTTTCTCACATTCCATCCCATTTTCTAACAAAGTTAATGTAACAGAATGAAGTTTTTCTGCGTAATGAAAAGTCTGTTGATCAACAGTTCAAAGACTTTCTAAGGAACAAGAAGGTGCAGAATATTGCGTACACCCATTATCATCTCAAATTGAGAAAACATGAGCCAAAAGACAGGTGAAAATGGAAAGTAATAAATTAATCTGATTCTGTCCGAGTTCTGTAAATTAAGTGTAGCAAACCTCAAGAATATGGGGTTTTTTTCAGCAGAAATGCATAGGAAGACGAATAATTTCGCTGGCCTTCAGAGAAATAGTAAGGAAGAGAAGTTATAATTTTAAATGCAAACAAATAAAAACACCGTGGCTGTCTAACACACACATAGACATCTGTATTCCCTCATGTACGCCACGTAAGAGATGAGGACAGCCCTTAAGAAGTCAGCTTTAGAGTAGCAGCAGGAATTTTCCTATCGATGTTGCTAACCCTGCAGGCCTGCGATCCATATTTATCCCTGCTAGGCTTAGCAGAAGACAATCTGGTTTATTTACTTATTTATTTAGCCTTTTAAGACATTGAATATACTCACTGACATTTACAGAAATATGACATATTACATTTAATTTTAGTGCCTTCCTCTTATTCATACATATATAGCCACACATTTTAATTTTCCCACTCCTCCTCCCTACTAATATCTGTCCGTAACTCACAATTCAACAGCAACCACGACCCTTAGGAACTGAAGATTTATGGCAAGTCAATGTAAACGATGCTTTTAAGTGCTTCAGCGACTTCTGAAAATCGGTCTACAGACATGCCCAATGGTAAAACTGTAACAAGTGTAGGTGCGATTGTGCTACCTATAATTTAATTAGCTTAGCTAACAAGATCAGCAAACAGCAGCAGTAAATGCGACAACATGGACTGGATGCTCTGCCTCCCAAGTACGGACACGGTCTGGGAGGGATGTAGCACAGCTTGTGCCGCCTCCTCCACCACGTGCCTTCAGTGCAGCTGTCCCCTACACTAGGTACAGCTGGGGAGGTGTGTATCTGTCCACACTGCATTTGCTACATCTTGTAGGTGGCTAACTCTGTACGAGCATCGGAGGGGAGGGAGAAAAGCAGTATGATAGAGATTCCAGGCTGTAGAGATATATGGCAGAAACAACAGTTAATTTTGCCTCACTTCTTAAGATGGAAAGAGCAAGAGAAAGGGACATCTCTTCTCCCCATCTGCAGTATGCCACAGTACACCTGAGGAAAAGGTTGGCATGCTATTCTAGGTAGTCAGAAATAACAAAATTCAATATAGTTTTACCAATATCTTACAGGTACTCTACAGTAAAGGGAAGAGATCTATGCAGGCCATTATTTCTGCCAGAAACTGAAAACACCACCTTTTGCACTGGATCGTATTTGAGCTGCCAGAAGTTCTCACAGTCTCCAGTCTTGATTTAGGTAAAACAGGCCATGTTTTAAATTAACTGTATCTCAGGTGGGAAGGTTTTTTGTTGTTTTTTTAGTTAATTTCAGCACAGTAATGACCTCAGCTTAAGCAGTACAGGCATTCTACGTGAAACTCTGCTTGAGGATAGCATCCCAGAATCAGACCGTTCAAGGCTGGAAGGTACCTCTGGAGGTTACTGGTAGAGGCCTCACAATGACATCCGCCAGCTCCCCCAGCAGTCGGGTGCATCCCATCAGGTCCCATGGACTTAGGTACATCCAGTTTGCTCGCATATTCTCTAACCTGATTGTCCTCCGCCAAGGATAAGCCTTCCTTACTTCAGACTCTCCCCTTGGTCTCCAGGGCTTGGGATTTCTGAAGGCACCAAATTCCAGCAAGACAGTACAAGTGCACTGTCAGCTTCCAGACAAATCTGTTCTTGTCTACAGCCCCTCAAGGAAGTACAAGCCACATGTGCATCTAAACGGCTCCAGAAACTCTTGATGAATATGAAACATGTGGGTACAGATGTTATTTCTTCAAATGTTAATAAAACGTATGATGAAATACAGAAACATTTTAAGTTGTTTATTTTTAAACCAACTCTCCATCTTTTTGCCGTGTGTGGATTATTTTTCATTTGTGAGCTTGCAATCATCTGTTTCCTCTAAGAAATATAAGTGCAAAAATCTAAAATACCCTTCAAAGGGCATCTTAAAGACAAAATGAAGGAATTCAGAGAAATTTGTGGACACTATGTCCAGAAGATACAGTCTTGTCTGGAATCCAAAATACTGTACTTTGCCACCAGCTGATCTGGAATTAGGAGAAAACTGAATGTTGTTTGGGTGTTTCAAACTTTATTTCCATTTCAAGTGGCACTTGACGTTTTCTACATGAAGGAAGGAATAAAGAAAATGCTGAAGGATTTGTGCTTTCTTACGCTTGTTAAGTGCTACTTGAATTTTGACTACTATACTATATTTCGTCTCTGATTAGCCAAACTCCATGTGGTGTATTACAACATTGTTTCCCCTTTCTATGCAAAAAAAACCCCCAACCCTAGAGCTCTCACTTCTTTGGATTAGTTCACTGTACTAGCCTTAATTTAGAGTAGCTCTACCAAATTTTCCAAATAGTCCAACTACCCACTACAGTGTACTTAAACCATTTAGACACTACAAGTTGTACATATGTTTTATTTTCATTAAGTACTCAACTGCATTTTGTTTTGAATGCTTAATTATAATAACTGATAGAAGTTCTGCAATAAATTCTTTCCATATATTCCATTTCCAATCTAAATGGGGAATAGTGTTGCTGTAACCAAAACTGCGTAAGAGTATAAGCAAGGTAAGGCTTGTTGAGTTAAAAACAAACAAGAAAAACCAAAACAACCAAAAAACTCAAAGCCCAAATTTTTTCTTTTTCTTTTTTAAGACTAGGTAGAAAAAAAAATCGGATACACTTTTGATTTACATAGGATTCTTCAAATAAAAAACAGCTTGCATATTTTTAAATTAATACCAAGGCTGCTAAGAAATATTTGCATACCACAATTTAAACCATATTAACTGCATCACTACGGCACAATTGCATATATAGGACTCAATTCCTTACATCTAGAGCAAGAAGGCATAAACCAGCATTCTTCTGAGCCAGTAAGACCTTGGAAAACCATCACCCTCCTCAAGGGGTAACGGCTTTAAACTAGAAGAGGGAAGATTCAGACCAGATACAATGAAGAAATTTTTTTACACTGAGGGTGGTGAGACGCCGGCCCAGGTCGCCCAGAGAAGTTGTGGATGTCCCATCCCTGGAAACATTCCGGGTCAGGTTGGACAGGGCTTTGAGCAACTTGATCTAGTGGAAGATGTCCCTGCTCACTACATGGGGGTTAGACTAGATGACTTTTAAAAGGTCCTTTCCAACCCAAAGTATCCTGTGATTCTAAAAACCTGACAAACCTTCTTCCAGGGTTTACTCAATTATAAACCTCCCTAAATTGTGGGGGAGTTTGTCTTCAAGTTCCAACTTCAAATTGTTAGTGTTGAACTCAATTATCCTGAACATGAGAATACGTGAACCTCTTCTAGTGGGAATATTAATGTCTAAAGGGAACGACAACACCATTTGGCTATCATGAGTTATTATTTAAGAGGAAAATGTTTCTTAAAGCTACAGGAACTATAGGGTCAGAACAGCAGCTGTCACAATTCTGAGAGAACACAGGAGAAACTTGTGAATCAACTTGTGTTATTTTAAAAGCAAGCCACTATGATGATAAATTTTACATTACGGAACTGATGTATAAACTTCTGTTTCTACTCAAATGTTTGTCAATAATAAGAGCAGAGGTAAATATCATAAACACCGAGTGATCAATGATACAAAAGAATATCTGGCTTGTTTAGCACAGGGGAACTGTGTACATTTCAGTGAGCAGCTCATTCTGGACACTCACTCTCAAAACAAACAGGGGAAGCAGAACACCACGAGTATCCTTTGGCTCCATTTAACCCCTTTCTGAATAGTTTTGAGCTTAAAATTGGCTTTATGGTTATGTAGCTTTATGCTGGCATTCTGGCTGGGAGCCAAAGTTTGCTTCCATACGAATAAGGACTTTAGAGGAAATTGTTATTCTGTTTCAGAAGGTGATCTTGTTTTGTGTTTTGCTGGAGACTGAAACGCTTTGCCAAGATTATTTCATGGGTATTGTCTAGTTTCAGCACTTTTGAGACAAACGCTAAGGAAAAAAAGCTGCAATAAAACTGTCTTTTCCACACAGAGAGTTTGTGCCTGTATAAGGTGCCCCCCACTAACTGGTTTTGCATCTGCTATGATCTGGGGGCTTCTCCTTACTAAGTTATGCTCTTAAATTAATATATTGATCTATCTTAGGCTGTAACCCAATGTACAGTTCAGATCATATTTTGAAATCCGACTGTAGCATTACAATCGTGGATTACAGCTGAGACTTGTGAAAAGTAAGCCTGGGACAGAAATACCTGCTCCCTCTTTCCACCAAAAGAGTCATGAATGTTAAGACCCCAAGATATAGGGGCCTAAACTCAGGTTCAGTGACTTTTTAAAATTTCTCTAATATGCTGTGACTTTCAGGAGATTGCTCTTGGAAAAGCCTTTTTATGGCTGTGCTTTCAATTCCGGGTCTCTGCATAAAGATTCCATTTAGAAATGTTTCAAGTGTATTTATGCGCAAGAGGCAGTTTTCTCCTCTTTGGTCCTTTTTGGACTAAGTGGGATTGAAGAAGGGCTATCTCGCCTAGGGCATTCCCTTTTTCTTCAATGCCTCATCCAGACAGACAACGATACACTGTATTTGTTTTAATACATCTTTGTGTGCTATACCGAGTAGTTTAATATTGCTGCTTGTGAAGAATGCTTTAGTCCACATTGCTGCAGGCTAGGAAAACCGTGCTTACAAATGCTAATGCAGAAGGATATATAGCTATTTTTAGTCAACATATTGCAAGGTTTCAGATACACAGTAATACAGTCATGTTAAATACTTGTGATAGAATCACAGAAATGTAGGGCTGGAAGGGCTGTCAAGAAGCGCTGCCTGTGCGCTGAGACAAGATTAATTATATTTTAACCACCCCAAAGATGTTTGTCTAATACAGTTCCAAATGAAGGACATCCCAGCCTTTTGCAATGCTTTGCTACAGTTATAATCAGACATTTTCCCTATTTTCCTCCATTACTCCTTGTCATAGCTCCAAGAGGCATGAAAAAAAAATAAAATATTACTGTCTTCTTTGAAGGAACCTCCTCCCCCCACCTTTTTTTTTTTTTTTCTTAAACGTCCTGTGAGACTATTATTACATCCACACTTCCCTACCATTTTCCAAACCAAGCAAACATTATTCCTATAATCTTTCCCCTGAAGAGCAGTGCCCAGACCTGGGCATAGTACTCCATCCAAGGCCTCTAAGTTCTGGGCATTACTGCATTCATATAGTTGCGTATTGCATTTTCTTTTTAAATCTAAAGAAATATATCATATTAATACCTCCATTAACTTACACAGAACTATCCTGTTAACACATACTGGTTTTGTTGGGGTTTTTTCCCCCCCCCTCTACAGCATCATATTTTTAACCATTCAAATTCTGATTTCTCTGTATCTTATGATTCTTCATTTGGCATGCAGCTACCCAATACTCCTTCCTAACAGTAGTACCGTACTTAATTTTAGTTTCTGGATTTCCAACGCAATTCTCCAGCCTTTCTGAGAGCACCTTGTATTCTGTTCCTCTCCTCCGAGAGACCTCTTCAGCTTGTCGGTGCAGGATTGCACACATCTCCCTCAGTATGCCATCTGACTTGTCAAGGAAACCGCTGAATAGAAGTGCATTGAGAAGAACATGAGAGGTTTATTCAGACTGCAGACTAGAGAATTCAGCTCTTTATCTATGAAATTTCAATACATTTCCTAGCTCAAAACACATTTACTACTTCTTGTTTATCTGTTCTGCTGGCCTTTTGATCAAAGAAGAAAGTAGATTTGTTTGATGTGATTTGTGCTCAACAAATCCGTGCTGATTATTCTTCACAACCTTACTCTGCTGTTGTGGCACAGAAACCAAGCAGTTCCAAGTTTACCCTGGTACCGCCTGAATACGCTGGACTTTACTTCCCGAGGCTCTCCTCCTTAATCTTTAACCTCCTCCAGCCTAGTAGGATCTAAACTGTTCCCTCCAGGTTCTTAACATGAACTGCCCTAGTTCAGAGGCAGCTTAGACACACTCCTTAACAATACAAACAAATTAATGCGAAGTCCTGCTGACTTCACCTATCTAAATATACCTCCAAATACTTCAACCATATTTTAAATTCACTATTTTCTTCCTCTATCACTCTTGTTAAAATTGTGTTCACTAAGTGATAAAATTCCTGAAAACAAACAGAAGATACAGGCAAACTAGAAAACCCTGCGGGAAAAAAACACACCGAAAATCCAGAAGACAAAATAACACCCAATCAGCTATCAACACTTATAAATTTTAAAGAGATTTTAATAGTCATATAGTCTGACTCCATGTAATAATAATATTCAGCAACAAAATTGGGTAGTACTTAGTCACAGCCTCTTAAATAAAATGGCATATCGAAATCAGTCAGGTATTTGCTTCTTGACCAACTAACTTAGTAATCATTTACACAGCAAACCCACAAAGTTCATGTTTAGCTCTTTGCACTGTGAAATAAATAGGTTTTTAAGCATACTTAAAGCTAGTCTGATTCCAGACTTCATTCAGGTCCATTATTTTGCAGACGTAATACAGGAGAAATTTCACTGAAACGGATTTAGTCCATGAGAGTCAAGTGGGACATACAGAAGTCTGCAGGATGTGGTTCGTTACGGCAGCATCAACTCGTGACAAAAGCTTCACAGACATACTACAGAAGGAGGAAACTAAACGGAACAAAATGATGGCAGAAGTGGTGAAAGATAGAGTTCAAGATTAGTTCTAAATACACCTTTCCATATAAGCATGCATGCACAAACCTAAACTCTTATATACAATCTATGACAATATATTGTTCATACATTATAAATTTTCACTTGTATTTTATTCAGTCCATAAAATGTATTCATATATATTAAATCAATCAGCACTTAATATAGGCCCATCCTGCACAGATTACTAAATAGTTTCTCAGTCTTCAGGGCTAATTTGATACAATCACAAATGTTAGATTTTCATTAGCCTGAAGTTTAAGAGTATAATTGAATATAGCATAATTTTAGATATAACTTATTAAAAATGAAATGGAGGGGTGATGTTTAATGAAAAATGAAAATGGTAACACTCTGGCTAGAATATATTTTTCCATGCCTCTTTGAGGTATTCTTCTCTACCTAATCTGAATTTAGCATAAGGAGGTAAGTTTACAATCTGAGCAGAGATTTTACAGTATTAGTTAGCTCCTCAAAGCAGGCTCCCTTTCCTCCATGTTTGAAAGGCTTATTTTTCTTTTAAGCAAACAAACCAAACAAGCAAACCTTTGATACGGTCTTTCAGTGAAAGAAAGGCTGAGAGATGGGGCATCTCCTAAAATTTAACAGGAAACAGGACAAACTTGTGTTTGGTTACAAAAGGCTTATATTGACTTCCAAGTGGGAGGTACACTATATGAAACACTACATAATGAAACAGATGGGAACCTAATATTCATCCCAAATTATAGCCTGACTCATGCAGTGATCTAGCAATTTGTAGCTATTTCCTTTCAAGCGAAGTTTCATGTAGTTTAAACCCTTAAGCATGACGATTTATATCCTCCTCAAAGCTCTTTAACGTTAACTACTGTAATTCTGCATATTCTTATGGCAACAATGCTGTGATTTTTAAGATGAGGGTTCAATAACTGCAGCTGCAGGAAAATGAGAATGAAGAAACTTTCCTGTTAGAAGTGGGAAAGCAAGAGAGTAGTTTAAGTGAATGAACTGCTGTATTCAATTTTGTACTTATTACAGACTTCTTCAGAAGCAAAGGATCAATAAAAAAGCAAGGACAAAAAAAAAAAAAGATGTTTCTAAATCAAGCTAATGTACTGGAGCATTATTTTAAGCTAGGCTCTATATTGTTACAGGAGTTCGAGATATTTCACTTCCTCCTTTGAGAATTAAGCTAGTTCATACCTATCTTCTTTTCTCCAAGCTAAATAAATATAACAAAAGATAAGTCAGTAGTAAAGGTTGGATTTGCAAAGAAGTCAAAAGTAGTAGTTCTTTAACTGCTGTTGGAAACAGATAGACAAACCACACAAAGCAGATTGAGTATCGCTGTTCTTTCTTCCTTCAGGACCAATATTGCCTCCAATATAATTTTAGAAGTGTTACTTGGCGGGCTGAAGACATCAGGCAGCTTCTGTCTGTCCAGGTGTTGGGAAAAAAAAACAACACAAAACCAACTATACGGTCACAGATACGCTTTGATCTTCACATTTTTAAAAAGTCTGAAAAAGGATTTCTTCAGGAAATCTTACATTTGTCTTCCTCAAACGTTACACTTCTGAAAGGATGAAACAAGAGAGGAAAAAAACCCCACACCTATACTAAAGCTTTCCTTAAAAGAAAATTTTTATTGAAAATATTTTGGCCAGCTCTTCTTGTCAAATTGTATCAAAGATAACATTTTGTAAAAAAGAATATTCTACTCTTGATTGTCTGCGGCATGTATGTAAGAGAGCTGGGTTTGCATTTGTCTCTGGCTTTGGAAAACTGATCAGATGACAGGAGAGAACAGGCCTTTGTAAAGATCAAAGATATATTAGTGTCACAGTCGATTTCACAGAACCACAGAATCGTAGGGTTGGCAGGGACCTCTGGAGATCATCTAGTCCAACCCCCCTGCCAGAGCAAGGTCACCTTAGAGCAAGGTTGCACAGGAACGCGTCCAGGCGGGTTTGGAATGTCTCCAGAGATGGAGACTCCACCACCTCTCTGGGCAGCTTGTGCCAGGGCTCTGCCACCCTCACAGGAAAGAAGTTCCTCCTCATGCTTAGGTGGAACTTCCGATGCTCAAGTTTGTGCCCGTTACCTCTTGTCCTGTCCCTGGGCACCACTGAAAAGAGCCTGGCCCCATCCTCCTGACACCCACCCTTTAAGTATTTATAAGTGCTGATAAGATCCCCCCTCAGCCGTCTTTTTTCCAGACTGAAGAGACCCAAATCCCTCAGCCTTTCTGTTCATGGTAAAAGAGCATCTCCAGATATTCCACCCAACTTTAAACTTAGTCATATTGTTCTTCAGAATGCATTCTTTCAAAACTGAAACTAAGTTTAAGCATCATTCTGTAAAGTCAGAAGCTCCCTACAAGTGAAATACCCCAACATACATACTGCTACAAATACAAATCCATTCGTTTTGCTGTAGGACCTTGCAAGGAAAAGATAGCAGATTGTAGACCTCACCTTGGAACACGTTCCCACAAGGCTGAGACGCCAAAAACGGATCACAAGTACCCTTTTTCACGGGATGTGATTTTGCCAACAGCACTAACTTCTAAGAGTATATTTAGGGGAGCATGATCCTGGAATAATTATGAATTGCTATTATTCCTGGATATTGCGGCAGGAAGAGAGAAAGGGTAGATAGCAGTAAAAACACTGTCAGGTTGAGCGTGTTTGCAACCTGCAAGTTCCCACTGTACCTCCCAGCTGCAGGGCTGTTCCGATGGCAGTTTAGGATCCCATCACCCTCTCTTTGGAGCTTCCTGCATAGGAGAAGGGAGTAGAGGCGTATTCTGTGAGGAAGTATTACTGAGCCCTGATTTACTTCCTGTCCTTAGAAATGCAGTTCATGGCATTTAATTTTTTTACAGGTTGCTGTATGTGGGTGTTTGTGATATGTGTGCACGTTGCAAATTTTACAGTATCGAATGCAATTGCCGTGCTTCATTAAGCTTCTGGCACACCTGAAACACGGGTAAATAGCTTGCATTTAATATTTTAAGCATTCATTGCCTAGTAATTACAAAACTCATTACTCAGTTATTAAATATCTGTTTCATAAAAGCTTGTAATATGAAGATTATATATAAGAATTCTTATGAAGAATTATATAAGAATTCTTATGAAGATTGTTAACAATGTTTCCTTTAAGCTAAACATCCTAATAAATGAGTGTCAAAGGCTAATGATGTCTGAACATACCTTAACCTACTACTTTGTTACAGGCGATTATATCAAGGGCAGACTCTTCACTTCAAAAGTATTTCTGAACACATGCCAATGGAAAAATGACTAATTTACACTTCCAAAATCCAACATACAGACATTCATTCAATTATTTTTATTTTTTAGACCTGGACCTACGAAAAGACCGAAATGCTGAAAGAAGAACTAAAGCAGAACAAGGCATCAATATCCCAGCAGGTAAATCTCCAACCACCATCAATCCTTTACATGTGAATGTTTTCAGCAGTCTCTAAGTTTTCTCCCCTGTGTGACTAGATTTATCATTTCTGTGCCACACCTAGAATTTATTCTGTCTTCACAGAGTTGAGTAGTCTGATGGCTACACCTTCTTGGAGCATCAAAATAGATGCCCACCTGCCTGTCCTCCTCTAGGTCCAATCAAATAGATGCCCTTCAACCATGCAGAACACACACTTAAATACAAACACGGCCATTGAGTACTCCTCTTCCACAGGGTAGCTCAGCGGATAAAACATCTGTTGGGGATATAGAAAAGCTGCATTCTCTGTTCCCTTTAATCCAAATTAAGATGTCTTAACTGAGTGCTCTATACATCAACTGTAGATTGTCTTGGCCTTGGGGAGACACTGCCCACACCCCTACTGGAAGCGAGCTTTTTTTGAGTCATCTCTTTTTTAAAGAAATCATTAATTGAAACAATAGGTGAGAAGACAGGTGAGCACGACTTTCCAGCGCAGTGATTAAGGCAGGGAACCTAGTGGAGAGAAGATGTGAGCTAGAGCTCAGCTAGCCCCTGCTCCTGGAAACTGACAGTTCGTTTTATGTTCAACAGACACTGTATGTTCATGGCAACCAGCCATGAATTCTGATATGACACAGGCTCCTTTTGCAACCTGAGAGTTATAAACTTAACCTTCTAAGCAGGGAAGGATTAATACGTGTCCCTCTTATCAGTATTTCCTTTCAGTTAATTAAAGGCTCCATAGTCATCAAGCTGGCCTGCTGTGATCCTCTGCCTCCAGCACCCAGGACAGGATTACAGATGTTAAAAAGGGAGCAAAACCAAATAAGAGTTAAACAAAGATGTCCTTTGGGGGTTACAGACATTCCCTCCTCGGCTCGCCGAGGCCTGGTCTTTTTATAACCTTCTGATGTTTTGTGAAGGCCTACATGTTCTACCTCTGTTTTCAGAGGCGGGCAGGTAAAGTCAGACAGATGATATTCTTCTACGCACACTAAATTTCCTGGTGGCATGAACATGAAATACCATGTTTTTTCATTTGAATGATTTTCTACTATCAGGAAAGTTGAGGTCTAAACACCGGCTAATCATAGTTCAGATTTCATGACAGGATTCTAGCTTATAAGAGCAATTGTTTATTATTCCCCTCCAATTAAAAAAAATTTAGAAGAAAAAAAAGAAATAATATCCACAGCAAATGGTCTCCCGTCCCCATTTGAAGTCAACGGCAAGATTTCAATTTACTTCAGTAGCAGTGCAAATTTCTCCACGTACTCTAGGAGGTATCATGCTGAAGTATTTTGCTCTAAGTATATGTACAACAAGTAATGTATGAAAAATAGAATACCAAGGTATATTTTGAATATGGAAAAGATAAAAATGGAGAGTCCTACAAAATCTGCAGCAGTATTTTCTCAAGGAACTATTTAAAATAATTCAAGTAGGCAACATTTACTCAGTGTACAATATTACAGCCCTATTGATAACAATGGCTCTTTCTGAAGAGGAAAATAAAGCTCAGTGTGCCAGCGTCTATACCTACATATATAAAAATATGAATTATAAAGTCTTTTCTGGGAACAAAACAAAAGGAAACAAAATAAAGCTTTTTCTTGTAACTGACATTATGCTGGGAAAATGTTCTTTCCAGCGAATCAGCGACATGCAGACATCCTACATTCAATCCTTTGACAAAGTGCAATCACATTTGAACCACAAAGCATAAGAGATGCAAATCCTCAAACCTGGCCAAGCACCTCCAGTATGTGCCACCCTGTGTCGTTATTAGTCATGTCACTGTGCTTCACACAATGCCATCCACTTCACATATTCTGTACTTCACCATATACAAAGTTAGTACACGAGTTAAAATGAAGAGACAAAGAACAGAGACTCATGTTGCGAGACAAGTTGACCAAAACGATTATAAAAGGTGCAAAATAAAATAGCTATGTAAAATGCTTACAAATTCAAACAGGATTTGCTGAGATTCCTCCTCATTATATTTATCACTGCTGTTAGAATGTCTTAATATAAGCCACTAAAGCTAACTGTAATTGTAATGAATTGTACAGCCTAGACTCAAAACACTCCTAAGCAATTGCTCATGCAGGAAACCCTTGTGACCAGTAAGATATTCTTACAATTGAGGTGTTCTGTCTTGGAGTGAGGAACTAGTTTAAAAAGTAAAACACATAAATTAGGTAGGTAGGAAGAAAGCAAACTGCTTTCCCAATTATCTCTGTCAAGGCTAGTTACTGCCGAAAAGACTCTTTTTAAATATAGAAAGCATGTGGGAAGTAGAAAAGTGTAAGGTTTTAGTAAGTCTGAAGGTTGCATAATTGAATTTGATAAACTGACATTTTCCTAGGAAGTTTTAAAATTTCAGAAGATAAATACGTAATAAAAATAAACCTAGTTCAGCAGTTTTTCCTCTACAAAATGGTATACCTTCATTTCATGAAGAAAAAAAAAAATCCATTTGTTCTCCCTTTCAGAGTACAATCAATACTCCTTTTCGCCCTTATACTCCTACCCAAAACTTAAAAAAAAAAATAATCTAAGAAATATATACAATCAAAGGGAATGTTAGATTATGGAAAATACTTCTTCATATAATTTATGATTCAGCCAACAGTAATTAAATCACACCAGAAACCTGTTCTTCTACGAACTTCAGCTCTACCACCATCAAGAATGAATAATAGAGACAAATGCACATCAACAAGAAATCAAAGGACACAATTTTCCAGTAGCTGAATAGTTTCACAATGACCTCTCCTTTCTACGGGACAATATCACAATTCCACAGCAAAAGTAAAGAGATCTTGCAGTTCATTCAGCTCAACGGTTTCTATCACTTCAAATTAATTTTTCAAAAGTCTTAAATAATAAAATGATGGATTAGTAATATTGCCTCTTAAAACAGATAACTGCTAGTAAAACCGCAAACAGATTTAGGTCTCAAGTTCTAAATTTGTCTGTTCTTTGTTGTCATTGCTGCCACTTTAAATCATAGAGTGTAACAGGATGTCATCTTTTGAGAAAGCTCCTGGATCGCAGCCTGGATTATGCCTAGACACTTCTCTTGTCCATGTTTTGCTCCTGATGCGGCAAAGAAGAAAGCCTCAATCCTGTAATCTGGGCACATCTAAACTGCAGACCATCTCTCTCGACTGAGCTGGCTTCGAGGTAGCTCAACTGCATACTCTAAAGACTGAATTTACTAGCCCGGAGCTCAGAGCAAACCGTCAGATTCAGTTTTTCCTTTGCAGGGAGTGGTCTGGACACAAACATGAAGCTTCTGTCAGGTATCAGTTTTCCAATGAGAACACAAGCCTGTACAGAAAAAGTTACGATGAGTGGCCAGAAACGGAAAAGTATTAATTTAAAGTACGATTAAGAGAATAATCATACTTTTCTGTTTTACAAATGCAGATGAGCTTTTCAAATCAGGACAGAAGCTTTAAATTTCAAAGCTGAAATTTCAAAAGGATTTTGTTGGGAAATGAGCACTAAACCTCAGACCCTCAATTAGCGTTTAGTCATTCAAATCCCAATGAAACCAACAGAAATCCTACCCTGAAAGCTGTTTTTCTTTCTCACCTCAACAGAAATAGTCTATTCACAATGACACGGATTGAATAATTAGGCAAAGCTACAGAATTTTGAGCTGTTGGCTCTCAGGGATGGGTTACATCACGCACTCAGTCTGTAGGCTGCCTTAGGCAACATGCAAAACTTCCTCTTCTATGGTCTGAATAACTAAGTAGTGCAATATCTGGAAAAAAAAATAATCTAGACTTGCTAGTGCTGTACCTCATAATTATTTTGCTTATCAATAGCGATTCAAGGCTGCCCTCTCTATAATTTCAGTTTACAAAATGTGATGTAAACTCAGGAATGAGTACACCGGCACTTAGTCTCACCGGCGAAACAAAAATGATTTCTACCAAAGAACAAAAGATACCAAGGTAAAAAACTGGAAGCACGGTACCAACTCGGCGCTAAGTTACAGACAAAGACAATGAAGTCCAGTATTTAACTATTTAAACACCGGGATCTTGAAGACACAGACGAGGACTTTCATGTTTTGGTTGCCCAATCCATCACTCAGCAGAACTGTGAATAAGAAGCAGCACTTGCTGAAGAAGTTACGGCAGCGAAAGGACACCCACATCAGCTGATAGCAGAATGCCAAAGGGTGCCATATTATGATCGTGCATAAAGCACTTCTCAGATGAACAGCCGCATCAGAAACTACACCGACAACGGCTCCCGACCAAAAGACCTCACACAAGCTGGTATATCCACCACTGGATGCTTTACGCAGTCACTGGCAATAAATCAACGCAATGGTGCTATTTCATTTCTTGCTTTTTGTTAATAGTAATAATTTTGAGGCGGGTGGGAACTTGATTAATTGCTTTCTAGGCATTATCTAGTACGATTTGTTGTAGTGGAAGGAACTAAGAATTGCAGCCACACGTAGCTCTCTCCCCCATCCAAAGAAAGCCTCACAGGATCTTAGAGAAACAAATATTTTGTTCCTTTTTTATTCATTCACCAACACATCAAAGCACACAGGAGTCATCCGATCTGCCTTTAGCCACACATGCCTATAAAAGCCACTTATTTTTGCCTCCTTAGGTGTCTAATGGCTAGAGATGGTCATGGGGCAATTCAAATTTTCGCTGACCACAAAAGGAACTAGAACAGCACAGCTTCTACTCTAGTTAAGTGGTGAAGTTACCAGACACAAGTTCTTAAACAAAAGTAGACTGACAATTTAAAGGAATTTTCCAGCAGCACAGAGCACCTGAGCTAGAGTGACAGAACTGAAGTCCATTGGAATTTGATAGATGAAGCCCGTAAGTTTGCACTGGTAGAGCCAAGAACAGAGCTATTCTTTTTAACTTGCAAATGCCTCCAACTTCTGGAAGCCCATTGTACAAGAGAGTCATATGTGGAATCTCTCCCAGTGCCGTCAGTTTGATTTCTTGGAGAAGCATATTTTCACTTAAGGAAAGAAAGAGGCAGCAAAGCAGTTTCGCAATCTCTGTAGCAGTCTAACTACTTAGCTGCCAGCATTCTTTAGTTACGTTCCCCGCTTTATCCCTGGGCAAAATCAAACTTATACTAATAAAATACAATGGCTGTACCCACAAAGTCTTACAGACTATTACAGGTCAAGTTCAGAGATGGAGTTTTTGCAGTGCTAATGAAAGGCTCGGGGAGGTTAGATTCATTGAACGCAAACTTTGATTTCTTTCCCAGCTTTCCTGAACGAGAAATGAAACAAACAGCAAACCCCACTGTATGAGCCTAGAGGCAGATTTCAATCTCGCTTACCCAGATGCAGTATCAAGTAACTGCACTGATGAACAGTTACTTCAGAGTCACAACTCAGTAAGTATTAGAATCTAGCCTCTGATTTTCACTTTAAACCTGGATTAACTACATAAAGAAGAGAGGGGAAAACAAAAAACCAAAACCTTCTAGTTGTGTATTTTAATGACCGTGACTCAGTTTATTTAATATGTTCTAATCAGGAAAATGGACTGTGCACAGCCAGATTTCTGACATCAACTGGCACTGCTCAGTCTGTCCCCAAAACCGAGCAGAATTTTACTCTTCTACTCTTTATCCTCCAACAAGAATGAGTTGGCATCAATAAGGATCTTAGCAGCTCTGCTCTCTGGAGAGATCTGAGGCCTATTTCCTGGCACACAGGTGGAGTCAGGAAGGGTACGCAAGCACAGCATCTCCTAGGGGGTCCACGTTTGTCATGATACAAGCACTCTGTTAAAAACATCTTCTTAATGCCCATCTCATGATGTGCTTGTACTCTTAGAAGAAGAAACCTCCCAGAGTGACACAACTATTCTCTTCTTTATCCTTTACTGGCAAACTATTTATAAATTGTGAAACTGGCACTTTGATTTCTCCTCTTTGCAGGCTACAGAATATGCATGAAATACCCTGTCTCTCTCTTTATATATCCTAAAAACTTGTTAGTCACATGTGTAGGAGGTCTGCTTGTAGTTTTCCCACTTCTCCTGTGATTGTGATAGCACCGTGAGAATCAGAGATGTTGCTGAACAGACCAAATGTAACTGCACTAAAGCAGTGGAGCTACTGCTGCTTTTGTACTTCTGGATGCGACTCTCTACTTTTCGCATGTTGCTGTCCAAAATAAATATTGCAAAGGGTGACTGCAGAGAAAATTACCTAGTGGCCACATCTATCTGTAAAAAACACACAATGGGAGGTAAGGTTATTTAACTAACCTTAACACTGGTTACATGAAGGCGAGAGGGCAGAGAGACAGAAAGGGTTGATCTGAAGTAGTTTAAAGGAAAAATTTAAACCCGATTGACTCGTTTGGTGGAATTACAAGCAACTGAATTTAACCTTTAGACAGAAAAGTCCCTAGATTTTTGTTTGTTTGTTATAATAGGAGGAAATAGACTACAAACCCTGCCCACGATGTCTGCACAGAGAGACAAAGGCTACCTCGAAGTTACTGTTTTCCATTTTTTCTTAATTTCTTCCAATTATTAGTATTAACAAGTTACACAGACCTCAGTGGTTTGAAAGCCTACTTTGGGACTGGGTAAGTTATCTGTCTGGAAACATTCTCTTAAAAGATGTAGCATGATACTCAGAGTCACAGAACTTTGCCATCAGAGCCTGATTTTCATTTTCAAGGTTATTTTACACATTAGATGACGCATTATCCACTGAATCAATGGCTTGGAAATATCTTTAAATGTTACAGACCTAACAATGAATTCCTCTTGAAGAAGGACAGGACAACATCTGAAACTAAAATATATCAAAGCTTTTGCAATAGACTCTCATAGGGTGGTCTATGAGGCAGAAAATACATTTCTGATTTTAAGAGAGGATACTCTATTTCAACACCCACTAATATGAAGTACAAAATTTCAATTGCTTCTTTCTTATGTTATTGGCAAAAAATGCGAAGTAAAGCAAAACCAAAACAAAATTTGGGTCCTGTTGTATTTAAACTATACTAAGAGCAAACGGGTACCTTTAAAAAAGAAAAAAGTTCCCTGGTCATACAAACTGAGCACTACAATTCAGTGAGAAGCTACTTCTGTTGATATGTTATGAAAACCACACAAATCAGAGGCTCTTCAATGGTTAACTGAACTCCAACAGAGATGTAATCTAGCAAATACATTTAACAGTGGAGTTATTTACCTGAGTAGTTTCCTGTGTGAGCTTTGTGTGTTTCTACTCACACTTATCTTTGTATTCCACAGCAGGATACAACAGTAATAAAAAAATCACCATGAAGGACTGTTTCTTGTGGTTACTCAATCTGTCCTCAAATCAGTGGG
The DNA here is from genome assembly GCF_028500815.1 of Rissa tridactyla. Lineage (NCBI taxonomy): Eukaryota > Metazoa > Chordata > Aves > Charadriiformes > Laridae > Rissa > Rissa tridactyla. The sequence continues at coordinate 79,626,096 of NC_071470.1, read as the reverse complement.
AAGCTAGTGACAACAAATGTAGATTTGGGTCTCCTATGCTCCTTAAGGAAGAACATTATTTAAAAAAAACAAAACAAAACAAAACAGGATTGACCTCAAAGACCTTCATGACAAGTGGGAAGACTCTAGCTTCCCAACGCCTAAAGGTAATTTGGTACTCTGATGACTTCACTAAAACATTAAACGCTGCTTGTCATCAGCGGCTGTGAACCAGCCACACCATCCACCGCATCCCTTCTTTACTGGGATGTGACCAATGACAGTGGTGTCCCACAGACACAGAGGTCCTCACACGCTGGCCAGCAGTACCAGACTTGGTATTCTGCCCGGATTCTGCCATTTCTGTAACCAAAAATAGCAAGTCACCCCAATCTGATCCTTACCAAATCCTTTTGGGAAATGAGACCAAACAGCTTCAAATATATACTTTCTGCAAAGGAGCAAGACCACAGGGAAAGAATACTCTTTTGTTGTTCCTGTGTTTTCTACATATTTTGTACAGGATCACTTTCAAAATTATTTAAAAACAACTCAGAAGTTAAAAAATGGAACAAAACTTCAAACTTCCAAAGCGCTCTCTCTACTGCTGTGAGGGTATCACAAGGCAGATCACTCCTGCAGCTCACAGGAGCAGCCCCTATCCTAGCTCGATCACCTGCTGTTAAAACTACAAAGAGCTCTGATCCTTCTTCTTCTTCTTTTGTGTTGCTACAATAATCTGAGGCACTAAAATCCCAAGTGCTGTGAAACCCATAGAGCTATTCCAAGGAAGCAGTAACTGCAGGAGTTACTGAACTTGCACAGACATATTGGCTCTTGACCTCTTCTTCCCTTCTCTGCTACTGTCTACGTATTCCAGGCAGTAAATGCTTCCTGGAATATAAGAAGAGTTTAAAAAAAATAATATAATGGAGCAAAAATTAGGTGAAAACTCCCCAGCATTTAGAAAAGTCATGACATGGAGTTGAAATGAGAAAAATTTTTAGGGACAAATATAAATAATGTTAATGCAGTCACACTTATTCATATTAACGTTAGAACCAGCCTTTGTAGCACTTAGATTCTCAGCACAGTTTACATTCGTACAGCTTCTACTTTCAGTTGGACAAGACAGTTCAGCTGAAAATGATTAACAAGTGTTCTGATTATTATCTCGATATGTCTTCCTCGTACTTCTAATTTCAAGGTGTATATAAGGTTTGTCAGTTAACTTTATTTTAGCCTTCAGTAAAATTTGTAGTACGGCATGTTAACAATGGTCAGCAGGCAGACACTACTCACTGCTGCCATCTCATGGTAGAGAGCGTACTCCAAGTGCTCAGCAAAACAGAAGGGAAGTTTCTTCATTTCTCAATTTTACAGGTGCTCATCGGCTTAGAAAGCTGGGTTTCTTTCCACATGCAAGCTTCAGTTCTACTGACAAAAAAACCGGCATAGCGAAGAAATGATAAGTCCCAGGTATCAGCAATACTTCACAAAAAAAACCGCATTAGCACAATGAATGGATTGAATCCCAGCTTCTTGTAAAATAGAAGAGAGTTTTACCAGCCATAATGTTCAGCACCTTCTCAAAACGAAAAAAAAATCACTACTTAACTATAGTGGTTAAAGCCTACTTGAAACTCTTCTCTAGAAGAAGAAGGAGGTATGCTGTGATGACTGTCTTTGCTGTATAGTATTTGTTCTCTTTCACAACACACAAGGCTAATTAAGTGTTTAATCAAAGAAAAATAAAAAATGGAAAGAAATTGAGATAAAGAATAAAAATAAAGTCATACAGAGATGGTACAAATTGTCAGTGAACTTCAGAATTTTTCTTCCCATGTAAGCTTTATATTTGGCAAAAGCAAATAGAAAACATTGAAAACAACTAAATACCCACAAAATATCCTGTATATTGTCAGCAGTCAGAGCGAAGTTTGCTGTCAGTTCCTACATCTCTGATGACATTAAGGGAATTGCCGCTTTGGTGAGAGAGGTCAGCACACGATGAGGAATTGTAACATTGAAAACGGAAATTCAGCAAGGGAGCCCACTGAATATAAAAATAAGGATACGAGAGAGCTCCTTGCATGCCAGGATTTAAATATTGTAGGTTTAAATAAATATGTTTCTTTGAGAAATCAAAACAAGGGCCAGGAACATTTTCTGGGGAAAGCAAAGATTCTCTGCAAAATCCTTTTCAGTTTTTGCTCATTCTAAACCAGAATTTTGTGAGGTCTATCCTAGACCCACGTAGAAAAGCAAAACATGTACTTGCAAGATGAACTTGAGAACATGAGGATATAATGCAGTTGTTACATTATAATGTAGATAAATACAAAGAATAGTTTTTACTTTAAATCACCCCCCAGTAAAAATTTTAGGAAGCAGTAGAATTTCCTCCATTCAGAAATCCAAAATGAAGCCACACTGCTCTAAATGTAAAGATTTACCAACCAGTTTACAGGGTGAGGGGAGACGAGGGGGAGAAGGGCCCAAAGGCAGAAAGTAAGCAGCAAAAGAGGTGATTCAACGACAAATAATCTTTGGTGATCTTCTGTTAAAAAAAGCAGACTGTAAGCTCACAGTAGTGGGGATCTGATTAACAGCCTGAAGTGTATTGGCAAGATCATCAACATTATTAGTGTAGAGGCAAAGACAAGGTCTGAGGAAGACCTGAATTAAGTATAAAACACTAAGATTTTTAAAGTGGCAAGGCTGCCAACCTGAACGCAACCTGTGCTTTGCAGGCAGCCCCAGGAAGACATGGAGACAGGCAGAACACAAGTGTGGTCCTTCACGCCACGGAGTCTATTGCTGCTACGACTCTAGGTCAGCTGCAGCTACGGACAGACGCAAATTAATACTTTGTTAAGAATTAATATTTGAGTGCTAGTTTGGAGTGCACAGAACGGGCACTGTCGTTTGGCAGATGCCACAGCTTCTATAAAATCTACAATGAGAAAAATGGGGTCATTCATGGCTTCCTGAAGTTTTCTGTTGGGTATGCAGAATCCCATGCAATGCCCAGTTTCTGCACATTATTCAATACAGCCAACTGCAGAGCCTCGTATTTACGGGTTACCTCTGCAGTTTGCTGATGTGCACAACTCCATTGCATCATTGATGTCATCCATAAATACAAACAAGGATTGTATTCTTCCAGAACAGAAAAATGAGGAGGCTTGATTTCAGCATTATTGTAAAACAGAACTGCACAATACAGACCGTACCTCCACAGAAGAATTAATCATTTGCCCTCTGATTTGTGACTGTGATCTAAAACTAGCTGGTAAATAAGTAATTATTTTTATATTACTGTCTTGAACCCCTGATTATTTTGTCACTTTTTAAATAAGTCATAGTGCTACTCCTTTTTCTCCTCCTTTTACATGATGAACAGCTCGAGAATCTACCGTAAGGCAGGCTGCCTTCCTGGGCTGCAAGATCTCTCACCGGCGGCTGCTGCCACCATATCCATGGCCTGGTACTATTAAAAGACAACGATGGCACAATTATCTGGTTCCTGCAGCATAAACTCCCTCTGATTTAGTGAGTTAGGCTGGCAGCTCTTATGGTTCAGCCCTTCTCAATGCAAATGTCATCTCTTTACGACGCTATATATGTGTTCATTAGATCTCTTGGTGTCTGTAATGCTTTATGAGTGTTATGCCTCCAGGTTCTCAAGGAGAAGTGATAAAGTCATAAAAATTCTGATATTTGCTTCCTTCTTCTCACCTTTCATCTTCTATTTACATGAGGTTGCACTAATGCTGTCAATTATCCAAGCATCATTTGGTTTTTGGAAGATGTACTTTCCCTACCTACTGCTCAGATAAGAGAAACGCTCTGAACTGTATAATTTCAATTCTTTACAGCATGTGTGGAAAGAGAGAGAGGTTATTCCTGAATTTCAGGACAGTCCCAATTTTATTTATGACTTCAGTATTGCTTTTCATTTTCATTTTTAGTGATAATGATTCGCTGTCTTTGATATACATTTTCAAGGTCCTTTGTGAACTCTTCCTTGCTATGGTCTCTTGTATAGATTAAAAAAACTGCTCAGTGCTTTACGAATAAAGCTACTAATTACAGTCTCATACAACCTGGGATAAAAGGAAGAGATTTCAACTAATTCATAGAAATATAAACGCTAGACAAAATATAATAAAGCTGTGCTTTTTCGGTTGTAGGAATTTCCATCCTGGTAACATCCTGCTGTGATACACTGTCATCTAGTCCAGTGATCAGCTTTTGGTATAGATCAGCACTGCTTCAGCCACTGCTACCAGAATAAGAGGAATCAATACATACTAACATCTCTGAATTATTTCACAGAAAATACCCTACTGATTCACTTGATACAATTTTTAGATTTCCAAGAGTATTAGTTCCCTTCAAAACCGTTACTGTCTATATGTAAAGTATATACATACTTTGTGTACAGGCTGTGATATTCTAGTTTTCCAAACATCCAGTAATATATTCAAAACCTGCATCCGTAAATAAAAAAATGTTTCCATGTCATTTTACTGTATTTTACTAGTATTATATACTATTTCAGCTTTTATTAAATCTAAGATTCACTGAAATGCATGAGTAGTAGACAACCTATCCTTTACTTGATTATTAAAGAAACTTACTAAAGAGAGAAACAAATATCTTTTCCTGCTGCAGTTAAAATTATTAAATTCCATAGGTACTAAATTCACTACTTAATAAAACAAGAAAAAATCTGCAAAGACTGTCTTAATTGGCTCTTGTCAAAGGTGTTGTTGAAAGTCCATATTATTGTCAATGGCACTTAGATGTTCTACAGAGGCACGTTACATTGATATTTAATCTTGGCTCCCTAGAGAAATGATAATTTTTTAGTTATTTTTGTTGTGGTTCTTTTTGCTGCTTGGTTGGTATTTGTTTGGGTTTTGGTTTTTTTTGTTTGTTTTTTTTTTTAAATCTCCATACAGCTAGCGCTTTAAAACAACAAAGCCAGAACCAGTAGTAATCCTCCTTAGTACACAATTGTATGAAATAATAGTATCATCCTGGATTAAATGAAAGTAGAAACAATAGTTTCAAAAGCTTCTTTCGACTAAGACAATTATCAAAATGGGTGAAATCTGGTACTTATTTATGAAATAGCTAACCTAAATAAACAACCCAGGGTAACTTCTTTCCAAGAGAGACAAAGTTATGCAGGACTCCAAAGGTTACTTCTAAAAGCAACTAGGGATAGAATACCAGTGAAGGATTTGGATGCCTTGAAGTCTGCTGCCAAGTGACTTAAATTGTGGGACCACTGTCCCCAGCGGGAATCTCAGGGGCCTGAACTCAGGGTCTAGGCGCGATATACGTGACACGGGCAGAGGCACATATCTCTGTGAGGGATCCAAAGCAACCAACAAGCTGGGCAAGGAGCTGTGTAAGTCACTACACTGACCTGCAACTGCTTGGAGGAATAAGGAGATAAAAAGCACTAACGAAAACGAGGAGCGCTCAAGTCAGAGCAGCTCTGAAATCCCACACCTCTCTGAAGCCTCTGAAGCAAAGCTACTGCGCTCTGGCCTAACAGAAGCCACCTCTGGCAGGACTGCAGATGGAAATGCTTCCATAGGGAGGCAACTGTTGACTTTTCCCCAAAAAGAAAATCAAGAGAGGCAAGTTTTTAAAACGCAGTCAGCAAGAGGGAAGGTATGGAGATGCTGGGACTTACCATGTGTCCACCACTTGAAGGCTGTGATCAGTCAGCGCTCTGGGTTTGCCCTTCCACCCACGGGGCACGATCACTTTTGCTCTGAGCAGAGCCTGCACTTCATAAAGAGCCACGGTATTCAGGGATCTTGTTTGCAAATCCTGCTAGGCTCCAGCTGGACAAACACCTACTTCTTAGCTCAGAGATGCCCGAGGGCTCAACTGCTCAGACTTCCCAAGTCAATAGCAAGTCTGGACATTGACACATTTTAAGTGTATCCCTGAGTGACAGCTAAGCTCCACACAAACAAAAATATGAAAGCAACTCATGTATCCAAAAGTACCAATAAACAGCTACTGAGGTTTTCAGAAGTCACCAAAAACGTCAGTCAGATAATTCCAGAAGCATTAGGAAATAACAATGCAACTTGCTTAGCACTTTTCAAGATGTAGGCATGATTAGGTGCCTACCTCACCATCTTTGAAAATCTTATTCCAAGTTAATAAATCCCTTTATGAAATAAGAATAACTATTGCTTTTGCATTCCTACCCAGAATGAAGGAATTATTAGTGTATGATTCCAGTATTTCACATTAGCACCGTAACAATAAATTCTATACTTATCTTTTATTAAACCTGATCTAGTGAGAAGGCTGCACAGAATTACATCAAAAATTAACAACAAAACCCCTCCAAGTTACAGCTTGGTAGTTTGTCTTGTCATCTCTACATCTGTCACTTACATTGACAAACCCTTTGGGAAATGAACTATCCTCATTGCCTTTTCAGAGCAGTAACTATGATGTACAAATTTAAATAATAAAATTAATAATGTATTTCTGTGCCAAGTCACACAGAAACATCAAGGAACTTGTGTCATGCTGCTTTCCCCCTTCCCCAACCATCTTTTTTTTGACACAGAATTTGAACCCTCAGAAAATAGCATAAAATCTGCAAGTTATTATCATAATCCCAGTTTAACTGCAAAGGGAACAATTCTAGCTTTCTAATTTAGTTGTGTTGTTCTTTCATATAGCCATCATCAGACTCGTCGTTTGTAGGTTCTCCATGTAAGCACGCAACCATGAACTAAAAAAAAGGGGCTGAGGGAAACCAATGTATTTTGTCATGAAGGGTTTGGGGCACCTTCCCTAGAATCTCATAACTTTTTTTAACACTGATTCTGATGTTTCTTTCTCCTCTTTGAGTGTGAGAAGTTTTCAGGGAAGAACCAAGTGCCAGCAACTGCTGCCACCAAGGGATAGCTGGGAACAACACAGCACCATCTCACAGACAGAAACTGCTCCAGAACATACCAGCTACGGTTGCCTTTCGTTTGCATGACGGAGTGATCTTGAACAGAGAACTGGAACACAGAAACACCTTCTAGGACTACCAGTATTTTCGGCAAAGGCGCTAAGGTTTTTTGTATCTTCAATATTCTTGACTTCAACAAATGCACAAAAAAATGACACAACTGTTGTACTCAAGCCTATCAGAACATATACCATCCATATTATATTCTAATTATAGCAGCTCGGGCTGAGTATTTATAGTCATTCCTTTTGCTTATTAAGCATCACTATACCCTCAAGCCACGTTTGGTAGCAGAGACCAGTCAAAATACATTTTTAATGCTGTCTATATTCCCCACGGTACCTCAGCGATTTTTTGTGATTTTATTTTTTTCTCCCCTCCACAAAATGATACGCCTTCTGGGCACCAAGATTTCAGGTTTAAATAACACCAAATTGTTTCTGTAACTGTATCAGTGCATGTGTGTGCTAGTTTGGTTTTGCGGGGGGGACGGGGGGGGGGGTGTTGCGGTTTATTCCCCCCCCAGTACTTTTTTTTAATTAGATGTCAAATCCAGCTTGGAACTGGAAACACACTGTATGACTCCTATTTGAGGAAAAGCTGTCAGCTCGTCTCTTCCCCTGTCAAACTCCCATCTGCTCTACAGAGATTAGTTTGGGCTACGGGATCACCATTTGGCAGGGTATTATTCTGTATGTGGCTCAATAATACACAATACAGGGCATGAGAACAAGACCACCTATGTTTTTCTATGAGTTTGAGTCGCAGTTCCCAAGGCATTTAAGGATCTTTTGGGAATTTTCTATGCCACTAAATTACAAGAAACGTAAAATATTGCCCAACATTAGAGTAAAGGCACCAAGAGCATATCCCTTCACAGCTGCCACTCTTCCAACCAATTTTTAGTATTAGTTGAGCTATATTTAAACCAAACCCTGTTGTTCCTACAAGTGACATTTCTATACTCAGATGGCCTAGTAGAGATAGGATTAGGTTTTAAAAGCTAGTGTTCCTGGTTGTCTTATAAACTACTGACTTTAGAGCCTCAAGGAAATCACTAACTTCATTAAGTCTCAGTTTTCATTAGGCTAAATGGTTACTGTTTTGCACTGATACCTTAACTGCCTTCGGATTCACCCAGTTCACTACTTAAACCCATTCCTAACTGCACGTATGCACAGAATTTTATTAATTTTGCTACTAGGTTTCGGTGAGGCCTTAATTATCTGTCTGAACTGGAGCGCTGGTTACTAGCAGTCATTTCTACATTTTAGGTAGAAGACGCCAGATATACTGAAAGGCTGCATCTAATAAACATTAGTACGGAAGAGCGATGATACTGCCAAAGAACACAATGACATTTTACATAAAACTGATACATACAGAGCTATTACACACACAGGGACTACTATGAATTAAATGCCAACCATGACTTTTTCTTTCCTCATAGGACAAACCCGGTATTTTTGGCTTTTGACCTTACTGGATAAGGAAACAAGGATACTAGCAGGTGAAACTGAAATATCTAAGGAAATGGCTGGGCAATAAAATAAAGAGCAGTAATTTGCTAGATTCTAAGTGGCTTGAAATATTCATTGTTCATTTACGGAAGTAATTTGGTTTTTTTGTTAAGACAGGACCATCATTTTGGAACTCTCCTTTGCAACCACCCCTGTTTATACTACGTGTATACAATTAGCAAAACCGGGCATGAAACACAGTAATTCTATATGCGTGCACAACCAAATCAACCGCACATATTTAGTGCGGTTTTAGGCCCAAAGCCCATAGATGAAAACTTACATTTTGTAGTGACTTTATGACTGTGCTTTACTCTTCACTGTTCAGTTTATCTAGATTATTTTGAATTCATGATATCATGTGCAAGTCAGTGAATTCTCAAAGATACCAGATGTAAACAGCAAAAAAAAAAAAATCATAGCAACATCCATAAAAAGTGTTTAAGACTTTAATTATGTCTTCTCCTAATTATATCTGCAATCATAAAAGAAATGTGGGAAATACTTCAGTGGATTGGAGCCTGATGAATAAAAAGGCTCAGAAATGAGTACACAGAGGTCAAATTATGCCTGTGAAGCTCTGAAGGAAGCAGGATGAACCACACCGATTGAAGACTACGGCATGCTTTATTTCCAAGTGTTACAGCCTGCAGATGCTGCGGGCTGTTGCATGAAGTATGTGCATACTAACACTCGGCAAATGTAAAAGGAGATGGTTATGGTTTAGTGGCATGTTTTTGGCAGCACTGATTTTTTTCCTTTCCCTTTGTCTAATTTACCTACTGTTTTGATCAGCTCCACCTCCTCTACCACACTGCTATGAAGTCACGTAAATAACCGAGACTGGAAGAAAATTCTATTATGCAGGTCCCAGCTACATGCTGTTTTAATGTGAGCTATCCCAAATAGATTATTGAAATAACTGCATGTCTTATCGATAACAGCACAGCTCGTCTCCACTTTGCTATAGATCTTTCTGCCAGAAGCTATTAAGGTTTAACACCTCGCTTTGATCCAGTGGCTGTTTTTTCTCCCCAAAGACCAGAAGCCAGGATCAAGTGAAGACCTTTTAATAATCTCACATCACAGCTTGTGGCTCAGAGAAGGAATCTTTGAAGGGTTTAACATGAATAAGAGAAACACAACGGGGACACCTTATGTGAGAGGAGAATGGAGTCTAATTCACTGCTAGCCTCTTCGTATGTGCTAAGCTAATTAAGACCACTTTAATCATCGTAAATTTACCATAATGAGAAGATTCATGAATTATGCACAGTAGTATGTCATAGCACATTTCCTTTTTATATGCAACAGAAGAGCATAGATAACAGAAGATAAACTTGCTTTAAGATGCAGTTCTAACTGGGTCATACGAATTTGTCCTTCTTAAGCTCCAGCTTTGAAGAGAGTTGTACACCAAAAAGCAGGATAAACAGCGACTGAATTGGTACAAAAGTGGATTTCACAGCAATTGTAAGTTGTTCCTGGCACTTTCTGCATTAAGATATATGTATAGTACCTCGAAAGGAACATTCACAAGTCTTCAACATAATAAAGTTTAATAATGTTAATTTTGTTAGGAAGTGGAAATAAAGTAAGTTGGTAGCATTGATATTTCAGTAATGCATTATTTAAAAGAATGAATTAAAGTATTCTGAATTATATTTAGCAATTCAAAATGATGTTCAAGAAACAAATTTCAGACTAACTGGGAGACGGAAGAACTGTTAAGCAAATATGAAAAGCACTTTTAAAGTGGGCTAAGCACATACAGATGTATGTATTTTATCTCAACATCAAAAGGTCAGGAAGAGGCAAACATCTCTGCCTCAGACGGTTTCTCATCAAAGATTCCACCTGTCTCCCACGTTGCACTACTGGATCAGCCACAAGAGACACAAGAGAGTTCTAGAGCTGAAGGACTGTTGATTAGCTCGGAAATGGGACAAACAAAATAGCATTAGCTATACCATGTACTTACTAATTCTTAATTTGTTAGACATCTGTGCAAGCTCTAATTGGCTGTTGAAGGCAGGGCTAGAGCAGGTAGAAACACACTTTAAAAGCCTAATAATTAGAAGTATATACTATGAGAAAGTCCTATAAAGTGAGGTCCCTACACAGCTTTGTGACTGTCTTATTAACAGAACTCAGAACTTTTCCAAACATCTTTTGGATTGAAATTGCCCACACCAGAACTTACACTGAATTGGGGGTCATTTAGGCCCAGAGTCAAATTTTACGCGTGGCATGGTAACACTTGTCTTGATGTGAAAATTAGTGAAAGTAGACATCATTTACATAATAACCACAGCTAGCCAGCCCTGCCCAAGGAAGTTTACTACGCTCAGTAAGAATGCAAAGGTAAGAATATTTTCATACCTGTAGAGCACTTCGTTTCAATATGCACTCAGAAGTCAGATTTACAAGCATTATTGTACCTGCTCTGACATTGTTATCCGAGGCTACACAGAACTTGCTTACTGCTGGAAAAAGCTGACAGCTTCTGCTTAACTGCCTGCCAGAGCCCGTCATCTCTCTCACATCTCCTTCTGGGAGACATGCAGACGCTGTCAATGCAGCGGCTGCGGAGAGGGAGAGGCTGCGCAGAGCTACAGAGTTTGTTGTGCCTGGGTACCCTGCCAAGTCCATGAATGGTCCGTCAGCGATACTTGGCAAAAAAAGCCCTGTTTGGGGTGCATACGTTACAAAGAGCGCAGTCATGTAACTGAACATTCCTATATGCCAAAACAATGGAGGACAGATAAGTCAACAATAGTATATAGTTTGACTGACTGAATGATATATGAAAGAAAGAGAGACTCTACAAAAAATGACTTCATTAGTGTTCAAAGTTAAATTCAAACTTCATTAAAACTTCCCCCAACTTCATCTAAACATCTGACTTCTCTGGAATTGAGCCGACCTAGCAACACAATATGCAACATGTCTTACAACAGGCAGCGTCCTACTTTGGGTCCAATACTGTAACGGTTGTTTTCAAATATTTACTTAAAATTTGGTTTGTTCTGCAGACCATAAGCCATGTGTTGGAAGAACAGAGGATCTTGCATGTTTTCCATTTACATTCACAGTTAACTTGTTTTTCTTCCAAGTTTAGTTAGACAATGAAGAAATAAGCCTACAAGACAGCTGCTTATTCTTTGAGTTAGGTGTGTACTTTTCTAACTCTCTACCTCTTTGTCCTCTAACATACAAGCACCAACTTTTGTACCCTGATAAAGTTGACAAAAATGAAAATGTAGATGTCACCAAACTGTATTTTCCCTGTAATTCATCTGTCCTCATATCTGTATGTCAAGAACCTTTAACACACATATATAAAAATGAATGTCAGTTATTTCAGCAGACGTCCACACTACTTAAAACAGATTAACATTTTAATACGAAAAAACAGATAGCTAACCACACTAATCATTCCTGTTCATTTACTGAAATAATAATCAAATAATCAAACTTATGAAACAATGCGGAGGTCTATATCCATACTTGGTACTTCTCAAAATATCTAGAGATGTCTGAAGTAATGGAAAAATTCCATGCTGCTTGGCATTAAAATCATACCTGCAGGACATTTACATATACTGACAGCCTGTACTCCAAGATGCTGAGAATGAGAGCTGTAGCTTTTAGAAGCTAAAAAAGCAATGTCACATTGGGCATCGCGTTGCTAGACATGTTCTAAAAACGAGAGCATAACATCAAAAGCCAAACAAATCATCTGCCATAAACACTGTGCCTCATGTTGCAGTCCACATTCAGGTCAAATGTATTGTGTTGTTAGGGCGCATCATATCTTAAGCGTTCCCAGCAGTCGCTGCATAAATAAAAATACTCAGGCTGCACTTAACAGACTGAAAATACTAGGCAAGGAGATGTTCCACCCAATCACAAAACTAGTGCAGTGTTGGGAGGAAACACGGTTTTCTTTTAACAAGCATGCTGCCTCATAGCTGTGGACTTAGCGCTTGAGCAAGAACTTCATGTTCTCAGGCAACCTCTCAGTTTCTGTCTGCTATGACGTTGTACCCCTTGTGTCTTTTGAGCAGACACGTGAAGTCATACAGTGGACTGGAGTATTGCACCATGAGCTGGAACATATGACACAAACTACCAACCCATTTAAAAAAAAACAAAAAACAAAACCCAAAAACACCCATTAGACAAATTAAGCTTTAGTGGTGTCGCTTCAGGTGGAATTCAGAGATTTGACTGCTACCATCCCTTAAGCCTTTTTGTGTCCTTAACACCTAAGTTTAGAATTAAAGGTTCCTCTCCCAGTTTTCAAAGCCAAGCAACTGCATTTATTTTCTGTTTCTACTTATTATCAATATGTGAAAAAATATAGGAAGAGTAGCCTGGCCGTGAACTCCTATGCATCCATTCCACAAAACTGACTGATGCATATATAAATTGTTTATTGCTCTCACTTCAAGTTTTGCCTCAATGTAAACACATTCTCCTTATTCCCTTAACGTATGTAATGGCTTCCCTCTCATTTCAAGTTTTCTGCTTAAAAGGTATTTTCTAAGCCCGGCTTAGTCCTATTGTATTTTTTCTCCCCATTCCACTCTTGTTATTTTCTTCCTTGTCGTACTAGGAATTTTTATTTTTATTTTTTTCCTCCAGCTCAAACAGAAAGGGATAGTGGGAAAGATCTACAGTAAGTGTAACGACTTTTTTCAGTTTGGGGTTAGGATTTTTTTTTTGTTGGTTGGGTTTTCCTATGGGCTTAAAAAAAATTGGTAGACTTCTCCAGGTTAATTTCAGACCTTGGTAATGCTAAGCCACAGCAGTTTTTTTTAAAAACTGCTATACAGATGAGTTTTCACATTTGCACGTAAGCGCAAACAGAACTGATTCAGCACACCATAATGAAATTGGTTAGGTGTCTACTTGTAAGTAGTTCTTTGGAGTTCAATAAAAATAACTGTATGGAGATAAGAAAGCGTGAAACTCCTTGAAGGACTGGGTACAAAGCTTTTATTTCCAGGATTTAAAAAAGAATCTGAAACAAACGCTACACAACTTTTGTAGTTATTAAGCTGCGATTATCCACCCACCCTTTTTCCAGTCACTGCAAGGTACTGCCCTGTTTAATTTCTGTTGTATAAGTGACCTACAAGTCCCTCTGAGACTTAAGGCTGTTAACTAGATGGCTCTTGTATTTCACTTTTTATATCAACTTTTTAAGCAATTCCCAAGGTAAAGAGAGAATGAAGATCGAAATGAATACAACGATAATTTGCTCACAGTATATGGAGCAGTGGAAGACAGAATGCTTTCATCCTTGTCACCACATATCTTGTGCTTTCAAATGCTGGCCTTAAAGGTTTTGAAGTCTGCTGCACATAAATCAGAAGAATACCATGTGTTCTATGAAGCAGAATGTAGCGGTTTTCAGTCTCTGAGAGATCATTTCAAACATTGGACAAAAGATGAGAGAAAGAAAGCAAATGCCTCTGGAAGACTTTATGATTCTCCTCCCCCCTGAAACCAACAGTACTTTAAAAAGCACTCCCATTTCAGTGGAGACGTACAAAATGTGTTCTGACTTTTATTCTGTAAACACCACTGTTTTCAATAGTCTTTTGCACGCTACCGAAGGCCTTTTCCTAAGGACATAATTCTTTCAAGGGGAAGAATCATTTTCTATGACCCCTGAATTTCTGGATCAGGACTCGTTACAAGCAGGAGACTGATAGAACATTTCTAGGATTATTCCAGAGGTGGTACCCTTTGGTGGTAACAGCTCACAAAACAAACATATCAAGTACTTAAACAGAGACGAAGGAAGCAGAAAAAAGATGAGAAAAGGAGGAAGGCTTTAAAAATAAAAGAAGGAAGAGTGTTCAAACTTGCAAAGTTCTAAAAATAGAGTAGCTAATAATTCTTGGTCACATTCTCCTTACTCTTTTCCCCAGAATAAGCCACCAGAGAGGTGAATTACCCATGACCTTTCCATTTATTAATGGGTCTTGGTAGACAGTAAGTTATCCCTGAGCAAGCAACGCGCCCTTGTCGCTGAGGAGGCCAACGGAATCCTGGGCCGCATAGGGAAGAGTGTGGCCAGTAGGTCGAGGGAGGTCATCCTCCCTCTCTACTCTGCGCTGGTGAGGCCACAACTGGAATACTGCATCCAGTTCTGGGCTCCCCAGCTCAGGAGGGACAGGGAACTGCCGGAGCGAGTCCAGTGAAGGGCAACTAAGATGACTGGGGGACTGGAGCACCTCCCTTATGAGGAAAGGCTGAAAGAGCTGGGACTCTTTAGCCTGGAGAAGAGAAGGCTGAGGGGAGACCTTATTTAATGTTTACAAGTGCCTAAAGGGTGGGTTTAAGGAGGATGGATCCAGACTCTTTTCAGTGGTTCCCAGTAACACGACGAGGGGTAACGGGCACAAGCTGGAACATATGAAGTTCCGACCAAATAGGAGAAAAAACTTCTTTACGGTGAGGGTGACAGAGCACAGAAACAGGCTGCCCAGGGAGGCTGTGGTGTCCCCTTCTCTGGAGACTTTCAAGACCCGCCTGGATGCAGCCTTGAGTAATGTGCTCTAGGCAATCCTGCTTTGGCAGGGGAGTTGGACTAGATGATCTCTAGAGGTCCCTCCAACTTTGAAAATTCCGTGAAAACAATTCTATTGAACTCACATAAACTTTGATAATCCTGGTGACAGTTAAATGCCTGTTGAAAAATAAAATTTGAAGGAAGATTTTTTCATTATTGTTTCTTACATGAGAAAAAGTAGAGGCAAATTTTACAGTGGAACGTGTAACAGAAATGCTACTTTACTTTGGATAAGGCTGCCACATGTTGGGGATGAGATTTCCAGAAGCACACAGGTTTGCTTAACAAGCTAAATCCTACTGGTTTTAAAAACGTGTAAAATTGCTGCCTTCTTTAGACAAACATTAAGGTTTTAGCCTTCTCATTTCATTTCATGTGGTTTTGAGACATTAAAATAAATTTCTGGAGCTCACTCAAGCTAACAAGTGGCCATGAAAATCAAATTTTATAAATAATCATTTTCATTTATTGGGCTCTAGTCAGCCTTCATGTAACTAGCTGGACTACGAGGAGGTTATACAAATGATATATTCCAGTCTTTGTCTAAAACATCTTCCACTGTCGATTTCAGACTGTATTGCAAACCACTTCACAAAGGGATCCCTTCATCTGTGCCTGAAATGAGGACGCTCCTGGGATAAAACACAGGCTAACAGGACACAGCAACATTCTGCGGCTGGTTAGAAAATGCTGCTGCATCATTTGAAAGCGTCTGAACACAATTTTGAAAATAAGATTTTGACAACAAACCAGTAGCATCACAGATACAAAGCAAAACCTACAAAAACATCCCCCAGAGTCACCTTCACGGAATTCTTTACAAGCACAAATTCTCTCAAGTATTTTATATTTCATTTAAGAGACAGAACATGAATCCACAATTATTTAGTACTTTACCTTCTTACATTGAATGTTTTTACAGCACTAAGGAACACAGTTCAAAAGAAAAAAATACATTTTAACAATTGGTTACTAATATTTCTTTGATTGTCCAAACAATGAAAAATGGACAGCTTTTGTCTGTGCTTTTCTGACAAAATATTTGGCTTTAGTTGTCTCAAAACAGAGACAGAGACCTAACCCTAGACAGGCCAATTAGCAAATCCTCACTCAGATTATTTGTACATTTTAACTGCCTGAAGCTTCTCCTCCTCCCTGCCATCAAAATCGCCCTTCATCTTCCTACCTGACCCCCTTCATTGGGAACTGCTCCAACCAGCCTTTCTCCTACAGATGGCCAAAAGCTAGAACAGCGTCCATGCCTGGAGTTACCATCATCATCAACAACCTGAGCCTCTTGTGCTACAGACGGTTCTTCTGTAAATTGCCGTTGCTTCAGAATATTCCAGGAGTGAAAACCAAAGTGTCACCAGCACCACTGAAAATGTCTCAAAATCTGGAGCAAAATAAAGCCAGTTTTCTAATCCACAGAAAATCTCTGCAACGAGGAACACTGTCAATCTATTTTTAAAAACAGTTGTATATAATCATAGGAAAGTATTTCATTCTGTCACCAATGCCTTAAATTTTTTTTTAAACACATCCATTTTTATTGATGTCAACTGTCAGCAATGCTGCCTGTTGTCTGTCTGTATTATTTCAATGTTATCAGCTCAACCATAATGCAATAAGACCATTTTCTTCAGTCCAATCTACTGTCCATTACTGCTAGAAAAGAATATTCACCCTTTCACTTGGGCTTCCAATCAGAAATCAATCATATTTTTGCACTGAGAAGGGAAAGATGGATAGGATTTCTTTTTCTGATGTAAGATCATTCTTACAATTGTAACCATAGTCAACAACTCATGATCTCTATCATGAGGAAGTTAAAGATGGTTCTTCATTTTTACAATTCTGTATTACTGAAGAGACAATAATAGTCATTATGAATCCAGATTTTTTTCCATTAATTCCCATGAAACTTGCCAAGAAGGCTATCTTTCATTACAGAAAAGTTAATTGATTTTTTTTTTAATACACAACACAGCCGTAAATCAGAGTGCAAGCTCAGATACCTTGAGAAGATGTGTGTTTCTAATGCTCTGATGCTCAGAGAGAAGCAGCAAGCGCATACAATCCTGAAGTTTCACAGAGGTATGTATAAAAGGCAGTGTCGTTAACTGCACGCACAAACCTACAAATAACGTTTGATGCGTATGAGGCTAGCTCTGCTTTACCACAGTACAGCCTCCCATGAGCTCCACACCCTTCCATTTTATCTCACAACTTTTACGATATTTTTCTACTCTGACTGGCTATGGGAATCATTCCTACTGTATGAGAACCCTGTAAACATGACTGATACGTACCCAGATTACAGAAGAAGGTGTCTATAGCTACAGAGTATTGGGCATGGTCTATGTAAAAATATCCTGGTCCAATAGATGAGGGTAATTTATAGCTGAAAAGCTGATGCTGTCGTTGATGGTGATTTTCAGTCATAGACTAGTTTCTGTGACAACATGAAAGGGGATCTGTGTTGCACAATCACACACTGTTGCCTCCTACAAAGTACCTTTTGACTTTTTAAGTGTCTGAACAACGCTCGTCATCTTCCTTAGCCATAAATAATCTTTTTCCTTAACATTTCAAATATACAATGGAAAAGCTTCACTCAATGTTTATTTTAGCCGGGCTTTTTGCATTATTTGACATCTCAGCTAGAAAAGATCAATCTAGAGACTGAACCTAGAAGCACACTGTTTAAAGAAATAGTTTTACTTTGACAGATGAAGCTTAGGGTTTGGGGGAGAGGGCTGTTATTTAGACTATAGCTGTTGAATATTGTTTCAAATTGAGCTGCTAAACAGAAACAAAAGAGAATGGAAAATGCAGCCTCTACCTTCTAAAAGAAGTAGTTCTTTATTTTTAAAGTGAAGTTTGTCTACCATGGGTAACTGATTGGGTGTAAATTTGGATATCAGAGGGGGGAATAATTTAAATTTCAAATTTTAGACAAAGCTTTGAGTTCCTGATTTGTATTTGCAAGGTAGCACTCAAGAGAAATTGTTCTTATTCCCCATGTTGCTGGGCTCTATTCATCATTTTCTCAAATTATTTATGGATCCAAATCTTAGAGTGATGTTACTGCTATTAACTTTTTTATTTTTACTTTTTTAAAACATAACTAACACTAGAATTTGCCAAGACAGTCTTTACTAGCCTATTTCCACAAGGTACTTAGGTCCCTTGAAACTTAGAAACAGATCCTTAGGTGAAGCCAATGCATCAGAAGTGTCTCCAACTTGATTTATTAGCAAGCTCATTATCTTAAGACTTGTAAGAAAATATGAAATACTCCTCTTTGATTCCTGGCCCCAAGATGTTAACGCATATGAAGGCGAATTGCGCATTCACTCTCCTTTCATGCTAATCCCAGGCCTTCCCTGTAGCTTTAACACCTGATCAGATTTAATAGCAAAAGAACTACCTGTCAGGTCCATTTTAATCAACTAAATGAAACAAAAGATTCAATTTTTTTTTTAAATATAAACATCGCAAAACATGAAGTACAAGGATTATGAAGCTATCCTGCATAAGCACCACCCCTAGTGCACGCTTTCTTTTATGCTCATCAACAGCAGAAAGACTATATTAGCAGTTTCCTTTAAACAACCACTAGAAAAAAATAACAAGAATGTGAGAAAAGCATACGCCTACACGTAAGACTGAAAAGCAGTACCAGAACTACCTCTGCCACTGGAACCAGTAAGAGGTACAACATTTTTGTTTACAAGAGAGCCAAGAATATTTTAAGTTGAAATTTGTGCATTTAAAAAGAGCTATGTATTTTCATTAAAACTGAATGACAATAAACAGCATTGCCAGTAAAATATGCTGTTTGATTCATTATATTTTAGGGGTGGGAGACCGGTTACTGTCTGCCCACCCAATGCAGTTCCGTATCTGGCATTGGAGACTGTTGTAAACATTCTGTGAAGTTCAGAGATGATCTAACACTCCGTGTCTGCCCACACGGAAATAAAATATTGCTGCATATCCATTAGTATAGGCACATGTTTGGCAAATGATGGCAAAGTAGAGGGAGTAGAGAAGTCCAAAACCTGTTAGATGGATGAAGATAAAGTATTTAATGTTCTATATGAAGTAATAGCAAAAATAAGAAAAAGGAACATGTAGTGTCATATCAAAGAAAAATATTTTGACAGACTGCAGCAAAATTTTCTAGGGAGATTTCCAATTGAAATGTCACTGCTTTTTAAATGAACCTGGGAAAGCATTAGGAGGCAGTATGAGGAAGTGAAAACTCTGACTATATAAGAAGTGACATCCATTCCCAACTTTTGAGTTGAAGGGAAAGAACACGCACACTAAAACAA
Organism: Rissa tridactyla; assembly: GCF_028500815.1. Classification (NCBI taxonomy): domain Eukaryota; kingdom Metazoa; phylum Chordata; class Aves; order Charadriiformes; family Laridae; genus Rissa; species Rissa tridactyla. Next base: position 79,606,653 of record NC_071470.1, on the reverse strand, counting down.
ACCCACAAAGGCACCTCTGCACCATCCACTCCTAACCCTTCCTTGTGTTTGTGACTAAGAAAAGGCAACCCGGCATTCCCACATAGGTAAGAAAGCTACCTGAGAGGTTGCTTAACGTATCCCAATGCCTTGTTATTAATTCCTGTAAGGATAGAAAACTGATGTAAAATAAAAAATAATGGTCCAAAAATTACCATCTTTCATCTGACATTCTAAGAGAAATGCTCCCTTGTGTAATCACAATGCACTCCTGGGACTTTTATTCCCATTTAGCTATTTTATCTGCTTTGTTTTATTCTACAGAAGATAAATATCAAGTTGTCTTGCGATATTAAATTCCTTCCTAGTGAAGCTTCCATTGGTAGCGTTATCTCATGACATTCTTGAACAGTTTTGCTGACCTTGCCTTAAGTAAGTGTCCTCTTTGCTTAGCAGAAATCCAAAATAACTACTTGCTCTTCCTCCCTAACTATTATTTTTCTCAATTTCAACTTTGAGTGCAATATTGTAATGGTAGGTACAAATAGAGAGACACAATAAAGTCCACTCCCAAATTCTGGGAGTGCCCTTACACTAAAGTAAGAATTAATTTACAAAATTACATACAGAGATAGGAAAATACACACTATCAGGTTTTGTTTTATATGCAACCATTCCCACATTTTCAAAGACTAAAGTCTCTTATAATTAACTACCTACAATTTCTATGGGACTATTTCTGAGCTTTAAAGAGCACTGACATACTAATACACAGTAAGATCAATTGCTTTATATTCTGAAATATTTAATTCCAATCAAAACCAGAACTTACAGAAGATTGCGAAACAGAAGAAAATAAAAAGGTAATAAATCATGCCTTCTGTACTGTCCACAGTTTTCACAGGATAGTTTGAGGATTTATCATCATGTTATGTAATTACAGGCCAGCAACCCAATATTTTGATTCTCTACTAAACGGATAACATACAAGTGAACAGAGAGTCTCAGTGAGACTGAGCTTCTCTGACCTTCATTTGTATTGAGTGTCTGTATTCCACAATCTTGAGAAACCAGAATATAGGATGAGCGGCTGTATTTCAAAGTCTCAGCTGCTTGCCACCCCATCTACAGCTGGCTACTTTTTTTTTTTTTTTTTAAAGATAGCTGAATGTCTTTAAAAACCAAAGTCTTATTTCCAGATACGCTAAAGGAATTGCTTTAAAATTTCAAGTATTCATACAGATATGTTAGGAGAGCCTGTCTATCCATCTGTTTTTCACATGAAATAAATTTATATAGAACAATGTGGTAGCTATTACTCTAAGTATTTGAAATTATGGAACATAGGACATATAATGAGGTTTTCAAGTGCAACTAAAAGAACAAGTCAAAATCCCAATGAAGATCAGCCACTAATGTCAAAAGGAGCAAAATATACAAGTATGTAATGAAAATTCTGAAATTAAACGACAAAATGAAACCCGTGGTATTTCAAGAAGAAACACATCCCTCCCGCAAATTTTTTTTAATATACTGCTGTCTTCTATCAATTTCTACAGATATAACAATAAATCAAGACTAATAAAATACACACTCAAATATAATGCATCCAAGGCACAGTTCATGTGAGTAAATCTCAGAGGCATTACTGTAGGAAACGACTGTTGTTCTTTCACTGCTGTAACCTGTGTAAGTTTCAGGCCACACATATGTTTGTAAACTGTAAATTCAAACCTACAAGTACCTCTAATCTTTTAAAAAGAACAGAGATTAAAACAAGTTATATGAGCCTAGAAAAGCTTATTGGAATAGGAATGGCAAATCCTCAGTTATAATAGGAGCAAAATCCAGTCCTGAAAACTTTTATTGAGCAGAGGTAATTTCTTTTCCCTGAAGTACAGGGCTGGCCAGAATAATCCCTTCCAAAAAAATGTTATTCTCTTGTGGAGCTGGATTATTTTTTTTGAATTTACATCCTTGGGGTCAGCTAGGTATAACAGTCATAGATTTTCGTTTATTTATCATGAGGTACATGCCACACAACTTTTGGAGTAAATGTTAACAGCATAATGTACTGATTCAGAATTCTTATTATGTAGATTTCTTTAAGACTGTATCAAGACACAAAAAGACAGACTTTTCTGGAACAGAATTAGGCCAAAGCAAATTGCTCTATTAGACCCTTTCCACATGAACCAACACCTCACCTATGGGCAGAATAAATTACTTCAGTGCCTCTATTAGGTCAACGTTCCCCTCCACGGCCCAACTTCCATTCCTTGAAAGCGTGGCCTAATGAAGGTGAAGAACACGGTCATCTATTTCTAATTTATTAATTCAGCAACAGTGAGGTATGCATAGGCAGCACATAGGTATACAGAATCATACAAATATTTAGGTTCAGAGGACCCACTATGGGTCTTCTGGCACAATCGCCCTGCTCCAAGCAGGGTGAACGTACATTTCGCAACTCTGGGTATTAACAAAGTTGCATATTAAAGAGGTGTATTCAAGTACCACATTTCCAGAAAACTTCAGAAACCTTTAGATTAAATTGAGACTTCACCAGCCAAAAAAAAAAAAAAAAAAAAAATCAAATCCACCCCTAAATAAATCTCCCCCACAAAACCAGAAACCAAGCCCAAATGAAATGAAAAGATGGACAGCCACAACACACAGATTGAGCTCATCCAAATCACTTCATGTTTCCTGTAACTGAGCTTTCTGTAATGAATAAGTGCAACCCCTTGCCTTCTAAATCCACAATGAAGCTCTAATCTCGGTATATAATAAATTAATCTATTTTGGCATTAAAAATTATATAAGTGCTCAGACAAGCCAGAGTAGTCTTTCCAATGCATCCCTTGATACAGCTAAATATTATTGCCCAAGCTACAATATATGCTTTACTGTGCCCTCAGTTGGCTCCCGAGGCTCATATTGCTATTCCACCTATGCCACTTTGCATGCTAATAAGATCCCAGAATATGGTAATTACCCTTAGGGATTACATTCAAAAGCTGCCCTTTTCATTAAAAGGCTCGTTCATAGCCCAGGTTAGTCCAGATCTGAAAGGAAGCCTTATGCCATTTGCCAGAGTACTGAAACTTTCAAAATAGCATTATTTGCTTAACAACCTTTACTTTTTATTGCCGTCAGTTCTTAAATCCAGAGTAAATAAAATTACAAGACGTCCACAGTGATATTCTGAAAAAATAATGCAATTAAAGCAACAATTGTGAATTGTTCTGAGAAGGAGCCGAGTGCTAAATATACTTTAAAACATTCAAGCAAATCTGAACACCAGGAACATGCCAACTTAGTTTCTGTAAATATGGCCCAGTTATATATGGCTAACCTGGGATCCTGCTCTCTCCAATCCAGCCGTACACCCTACAAAAACAGCAACAACAAAATTATTTAAATGTAGAAACACTGGAAATGATTGCCAAAAGTGCTCTCAAGGAGGCTGGTGCTCAACCCCTATCTACTTTTCAATGTTCACAGGATTTAATAAGTTACATTATGCAATTTCGTAGTTATAAATCACTTGCATTTGTGATACAAGGTCCACATGGGGATTTTTTTTCCAGGAGAAACATTACCTATAAAATTTGGAGTCATCTTAAATTAATTATTAATTATAAGGTTTTGTTTGAGCTACTTCTCCCATGTAATTCTCAGCCTTTTCATTCTGACATTGGTGAATTGCTAACTCTGCACAGTCAGTACAGAAATGCACTTTCAAATTTTTTGGAAAAAAATGAGTATTTGTGCTTTAATTTAGAAAGTTTTGGAGACTATTGTTTTCCCAAATACTTCACGGCTATCAAAATAATCAAATTAAATGTAATTTGAAATCAAAGCAGACAGTGAACAGTGTTTTTATTTGAAAAAGTGTTTATAAATCAGGTTTGCATTGCTCATTTGTAGATGATGAAGGACCATAAGCATAACACAGGTGACGAATGATTACTGAGCACATTAGCTTGGTCGAGAGGGTTATTTAGTTCTTGTCATCTATCATCCTTTATCTCCCTCAAAATAGCATGACTTAATCTTTCATCTCTCATAGCCTCCCCTTCAGTTAATCAGATGTAATCAAAATGCAAACCATAAAACACAACAGCCTAAAAATCAAATCAACATTAATATCTCTCTCAAAGTAAAATACGCTGTTAAGAATTCCTTGTCTGCTTCTAATCTGATTTTCTTCTGATGCACAGGCAGAACATACGTAATGATAGATGTTTGAGAAATGGAGATTAAAGCTGCTTTATGTGAAAGGTCTGTAATATGATGTCTCAGGAAAACAGGTTGTCAAGATAAGATATTAAAATTTTCTGAAATAATGTTCAGAAAGCACAGTTTATTAAATTTGAGATGAACCAGAAAATCAATTATTGCTAGGGTCTGTTTGTGCATCTATATTATTTGCAATTTTCATGAAATCTGCAGGTAAACAAATATATACTACCGTAGATAGGCACAGGAGCGCAACAATCTCTTCTACCAAACCTAGCAATGCCATGCTTAACCTTTTGCAGGATGGACCGGTGGCTTGTTCTGTACTGCAGTCTCCCCTTGTTTTGCAAATTCCCCACTGTTCTCACTTCTGGCCTTAGGTCGCTTCATCAGCTGCCTAGGCCTGTCTCTCTCACTTAGGATTTTATTCTTTTGAATCATCAAGAGATTCCACAACTAAAGAAAAATAACCCTCTCCTTTACAACGCAATCTTTCTTCAGGGGGTTATTCTTACGCAACTTTCTCAGAAGGCCGTATATGCTAAAAGGTATTATCCACGAGCTCAGCAGGAAGCTGTACTATTCTTATCTAGGGCTGCGCAAAATCCAAAAGGTTAATTTTTTTATGATACCTGTATTGAATTAAAACCACAGTGGCAGCCGCAAGGCAGAGAGGCAGATACAGTCTCTGGAGGAATCCACTTCTATCTGAATGACCATCTGAACCGCATCTTTTATCCCAAACCTGCCCTAAAAGCTCCTTATTGCTTTTGATTTCTGCTCCATCTAAACAATTTCCAAGTCCTCATAACAGGTTAAGAATTTTGCTGCTGTGCTACAAGGCTTTGTTGAACTAAGCTGTTAAACCTCAGAAGCAGGGTGCTAGGCTTGGAATTCAATGCTAGTGTTTAAATAAAACTTTACTCCTATTCTTTTGCTAGCATTTAGCTATAACGCTCCTAATCAGCTATGCCATTACTGGGTTCGTTTCCTCCTGAACTGCTGAAGTTTCAAAGTCAAGTCATCAGGCAGAAGTGCCTTGCTGCATATACTGCAGCACAAACCTCAGAGTTTGTGCTACAAATAAAACCAAAACTACTTATTGAACACGGGCTGAATCGGGAGCAGGGGAACCAAGAGCTAGAGGACTCGAGTCACAGAACACGTCGTAGATATGCACCTTTAATGAATGAGGTAGAAGACTAGAAAAACCTCATAAGGCTCTAACATTTTCACATCCCTTCAGCAAGTGAGGGATGAGTTTTCATCTGGTACATTACCGGACTGGGACTTCATACTAACTGAGCTGGAAAAAACTAAATGACCTGATAACACAGTCATTGTGAGGACTTTTGTTGCTTCACTCCAAACATTGTGCAGACAATGCAAAGGGGATGCATAAGGGAAGCAAATGTAAAGCGCTATTAAGGAGCACCTTAGTTACAATGGATAGAGGACTACTGCCAAGCTGACTTTATGAAGAAGTGTTATTTCCTGGTACCTGCCAAAAGTTGAATGGATGGCTTGAACAAAAGATGAATATTAAATGTTAATATGCATGTACAGTAATCAAATTTAAAGGTCATTAAGGCAGCAGTCATTGTGCAAAACCATTTAAAGTGCTGTACTTATTGGTCCAAATATCTGCCATACAGAAGAAGTTAACAGGAAGGTGCTAATTTACATAGCAGGTTTTTCATAAACAAAGAACAACAAAACCCACCAAAATAAAAAGGCCTGCTCAGATGATCGGTATGAAAATACTGCTTGGAGAATATTTATCCATCTATATCTACGGCATCTTAGCGCCCTGTCTGTGAACAAGAGAACTTAATCACATCCATATGAGCAGCGTAACATTTACTTTAAGAGATGGAAAAGGAAACTGTTATGTCTGATTGTTATTAGATGTTCAGAAACATCTGTACCTGCCTGGTAACATGCAAGCACAGTACACCATTTTGCTAACTATCTTCTGAGAAAAGGCAATCAATCAATGCAAACTATGAGCACATGCATGACAGTAATGTTTTTCCTGGCGAGTCGTAGGTGGGTCTGGCCACAAGCCACTGGTTCTACTCACACACTGGAGTCCCAGGAAAAGTCTACGAGGCATTATGAAAGGTTTTGTAAATGATGCTGTTAGTCTTACCCGGAATGGAAGAGTTTAAGGCTCAGTAAGTAACAGCATCCATACTTTAGGCTATCAAATATCTACATTAGATAGTCATAACTGGGCTGCAAAAGTGAGACCATGTGCACGTACGTATAAACACACAATCCTTACTGCTTACACAGTTCCAATACAACAGCACCTCCCCACATTGTACAAGTCACCAGGAACAATTCCGCCCCCTCCCGACCCAAACATTTCCATTGGCTTCAGCTGGAGAAAGGTGCTGCAAGAGATACAAAAGACAGAAACAGGACAACCTAAGACACCTCAGCCTTCTCTGCAGTAAAGGGTGGGGGGGCTTGGTTTTTTTCTGTTGTTTTTCTGCTGTCTGTTTCACAGGGGTTTTTGTGGGTTTTGGCTCATTTAATGATTTGGGCTTTTTTATCATACCATAAATAAATCACTTAAGTTTTTGGTAAAGACCAACACACACACAAAGATATAACTAAATTCACAAGTTCTCTTTTTACATAATTTCTCTTTTGGAATCATTTCTTCTTATGAAGAAAGTGAAATCACCATAATCTTCTCAGCATTCGCTTTACATTTATTTTAGCTTTGCATGTTTATCTCCGTATAGTTTTGCATGTGTCTGCGTAAAAAAAATTACCATGACAATCTGGTTTTAAATCAGGAACTGAATATAGATCATTGACTCACTTCTTCCATTTAACTAATCCTTTATTTTTATTCAAAAATGTTTCACTTTGTTGTGCATATGCCACAAGGCCCATTGCTGTTGGCAAAAGCTCCCATACCAAGGAAACATCTGTCAGGACCACAGGGATTTTGCTATTATCCACCACTTCCTTGTTAATGTATGGTCAATACCAGGACAAGAAACCTCTCAATAAATATGCAGTGGGAATATAAATTGCCAGAAAGTCAGAACTACCAGCTGTCAATACAATTAGAGACAAAAGAGCACTGGAGCTGGCCTCAGAGGATTATACAGCCATTTGGGAATTGACTTCCTCAGAGGTTACTCCTTTGGAGCTTTTTAGCCACAAAAAGAGCCCGTTTGTTGAGAAGTACCATTTGTCAGCTCTTTACTACATTTACATGCGTTATTTCTGCCCTTCCCTGGCCAGAATAATATTCTCTTGAAATACATTATTTTGTAAGGTTGTAACAGAATGGAAATTTATTTCTGGAAATGAATGGAGATCGCAACAAATGGGCAATGAGAAATGGGTAAAGCGAGCACTTCCTCTCTCTCCAGCTACTATGATCTGCAGGAATAATTCTGCTCAGTGAAACAGTACAGTTTTCTAACTTTTCTGGCAGAAGGTCACTATATACCTTCCTCTTTCTTGAAGAATGAAAATGCAAAACTGATACTTCAGTCTTCTCCATAGCAGTTTGCTTCCGAGGCCTTCAGGCTATACTCATAACAGAACAAATCCTCTTGCAGGAAAAGTTTGCTTTATCCCGCAGATATCAGAGTTGATCAAAACTCTTCTGACAGGACAGCTTTAGGAGAGCAAATGCCAATTTGAAAGAATCTAAACACTCCAGAGAAACACACTGATTGCGTCAAAATTCTGATGGCATTTACTGGAACCCTGCCCAGTTTCATGTCTGCTCATCTTCCCACCTCCTCAGCCAATATTTCCAGGCTTACCATGAAAATAAAATGTAAAAAAAAAGTTAAATTAAAAAATAAAAAGAGAGGATCAAAATTAAGGACTTGTTACACAGCCTATACTAATGAATTATTTCAGTGTCTTAAAATGACATTATTTCAGAACTGATATTGCAGAGGAATATACTACATTTATTTTACTGTCTCAGACCCCTATTTTTTATATTTGGGAATTCTGACTAAGAGGAAAATTCCTCGTTCCACCCAGCCACTCCTGTTCAGAAAACAATACCCGCACCCTTTACCTTAGCCGCTCTGCTTACTGCTTGGCACAACTGAAATACTGATATTGCGTCACTGGTTGCACCACGGAAAATAGAGCCGTCGGAGCAAAGCTTGCCCTGATAACCAGCGTAGTGACTTGCTCCGTGCTGAGTCTTGAAAATTGCTGGAAACACCATGCCAAGACACGTTCAACTTGTGACTACTTCAAATGGAAGTAAAAAAATGGTGCCAGGGGGTTAATGCTGGTTTTGGTTGTGCTCAGTGCCAAACTAGCATTTACCAAAATGTGAAACACCAGAATGTAACTGTACAAAGTTACAAAGTTACGCCAATGCTTCTGTTAGTAGCTGCAGCCTTGGAGGATTCTGAACAGAACAGCTCTGACCTGACTGAATCTCAGCTCATTCATTTTCACATCTTGGTTTTTACCATAAATGCATCTTTGTTACTTTCTTGCATTTTCACCTTTTTCTACATTTTTGTAGAGCTACCATGCCTCGCTCTTCCTGTTTATTTACTACAATTGCAAACGACATTATCACTATATCACAAGTAAACTAAGGCAAGTATAAATCAAAGTAGGATCTAAAGTAAAAGAAGGAGTACGATCCCATGCACGGCCAAATTTCACTGATATTAATTAAATTCTCTCTGATCTACAGTGCACTATGCTTCTTGGAATTCATCTTTTCCAGCTCATTTGTTGTTGACTGACTGCACAGCATACCAACCATCATTCCACTGCAGCACTGATCATCTTGTTATCAGCTGCCGTTAAAGGACTGGTACACAGTGCAGAAGGAATCTCTTGGTATTTAATTCATCCATGCCTCAGTAGGTTTTACACTTTTGTTTTAAGACATATCTTCTCTTAAAACACCATACAGCTTCCTGTTTCACTCACTGTAATTACCATTCATTAAAATACAGTACTATCTTTTTCGTTAACATGACAGCCTTGTGATTCTGTCGTGATCCACACCCTTATTATTTAGTCCACAATCTCAAACTCAGCTTTATTACAAGAAACAAGCAGCTTTAAATGTCAGTAATTTGTAAGGTGAACACAGTAACAGATCCATCAAATACAATATGCACAAAACAAATAGTGGTATTTAGGTGTGGTAATTAACTGCCAGCAACCATTTATAATGGAGAGATGACAGAGAAGGGCAAGGAAGGGCTGCGGTGACCCTAAACTCCCTCCCAAAACGGTGACAAGGTTTCTGGCTTTGGGGTGGGGCCTTGTCTTGTTATTATAAAAAGTTGTATCAGTCATATGTTGCTTTTTTCCCCCTGGAGAGGTGACTTTTCACCAGGCTACTTTGAAACATGCAGACCACCTAAAGTTAACTCACCTGAGAAACAGCATCTTCAACCTTAAGAGCCCACTCCTAGAATACAAATATAATTTAATAATCCTTCTCAAAAGCAGCAGTGTAGAACAATGCTCCAAAGTGCACACCCCCCCCCAAGAAAACTCCAGAATTTGGATGGTATTATTCCCTCTTCCTTTTATACGCCTCAATCTGTCTTGTTTGCTTCCCCTCCTTAGTGCATTACCCACACTTAAAAGTTACACCAGAGTAAGCTAAAACTTTAAGTTGCTTGAATTCTTCCTGACCATCTCAGAAGGTAGTGTTTTACTTGAGTTGTGTTTAATATGTTTAAAAGGGATACTGTCGATAACTATTAGCTGTAAATAGAGCTCCAGAGGGCTGGGAGGAGAGTCTTGCTGAGGTACACTGCAGTCCATTTTCTTAGAAGATCCTCCACGCTCCTACCTATTTCCTGTCGCCCTCTCGGCAGCTCATTTTGAGTAGGACTCTTCCCACCAAAGCTGCATATGTCCTCTAGCATCAGAGGGAAACATACATTTCAAAAGCACAATTTATTTAACCTTGAAGTAGAGAAATAAAATAAGTTAGACAAATTGTATCCCAGAAGAATCTGGTTCTTCGCACTGAATATAAAGTTCATGATTTCTACCTTTAATGTAGCCAATTACCTCTTTACCTGTTACTAGAGATATGCAGATGTCTAAAGTTTAATGAAAATGAATCCCACCTCTGGTTTCTCTTGGTTAAAAAAAAAGCTAGAAATCCTTTTGTGTTTTAGTATGCGATTCTCTAGATTCTCTGTTTTGCATGGAACACGCCTAACGACAGTTGTTCGATTCCATATGTTTAGTCTGTGACTGAACAAGTTCTCATAAAGATCAACAAAAATCCCCAAATTCTGGATAGATTAACTGAAAAATAAACCTTGGAATGTTTGAAAGCTTTCTTTTAATTGAAGTGGGGTAGAAACCAAACAAAGACAGGAAACTGAAGGGGGTAAAAAAGGAAAATCCTAAGCCCATACACAACACACCAACCAACAACAACAAAACAACCCCAAATATGATCATCCATTAACTTTAGAATTAATGAAGTAGAGCTTGCCAGTGGTCATCCTAGCTAGGGGGTACTACCTCATTTATGCATACAAAAAATAAAATAATCTTAATTTTCAGAGAGACTCAAAAGCCAATTCCTCAACTTCAACAGGTCCTGACACTCAGATAACGTTGTACAGAAGGTCCAAAAATTATCTAGAAATTTCCATAATTATTAAGCTATTTAACAAATAAGTAAAAAAGGTTTTACCCAAAAGATCAGCGCTAAGGTCCTTCTCCAGATCTTTGTCATACTTGCTGTATGTTACCCATTCAACTTTTATGTTGGGCTTCTAGGAGAAACCCGAATGCAAGTGGTTTTTCACTTGTGCAGTTTTAGCATTGTTTGTGACAAATGGGTATTTTTTTTTCTAAATTATATACTGAAAATGATGGAATTATTCTAAAACTCTTTGAAGAAATAGTGTCAACTTTCTTGACTCTGAAATTTGAAAGACTGAGATTGTTTTCAGATATATAATGCAATTTACAGAAGTTTTGTTACTGTTCATTAGATTATTAATTATTTTTGTGGTTGTTGATATATCAGTTGCCAAATAATTTAACAAACAACAACAAAAATAACTAGCCAATAGTTTTACCATCATTTTCTTGGCTTTTCCGTAGTATTACACCCAAGGGCCCCTATACAGAAAAGTGTTTTACACTCAATTAAGAACACCAATTTTAGTGGCGTTGATGGAACAAAGCAAAGAATTAAGTCTACTGAGACTGGACATTATCTACGGAAAATACAGGAGTAGCACAAAACAGAAGAGCCCAACAGCCCTCGGTCAAAAATGTGTCTTAATACAGACAAATTAAAGACTTAGTTAGAAGTAATACTGCATTCCATTGCTTACTAAAGTCTAAATGGATGAGAGCTACCATGAGGAAGAAAAATATGGAGAATTGTAGAGAATTACTGAAAGCGTGAGATAATTGATGAAATTTGGGCAGTATGAAGACTGATCTACCTACTGCACAGCTACATAGATTATAAAAGTTCGTAACGCTGAGAAGTCTGTACAGTGAAAAAAAAGACTGCTTTTGAAAAATCAGATCTCCCTTCAAAATAAAATTATTTTAAATCAATCTCAATTAGGTTAAATTACACTTGATGTTAATTCTTTTTTCCTAAAACTCTTGATATTAACTTCTGTATTTTACTAAATTATGCACAGATACTGTGCTTTGCATATGAATCACTTTATATGATGAGCTGTCTGCATTAATTTAAATTTGATTTAACCAGGTTAATACTAATAGTCTGTTTTGACAATTAAAAAAGGTTTCCAAAAGACAGAATATAGGTATGGAAAATATTACACATTAAAATGTGTTATCTTATCCTGGCACCTAAAAATTTAATAGAATAAGGATTAACGTTCAGACTCCGCATTTAAGGAACAGAAAAAGAATATTAATAGAATATTTGTTCTCATGAATATAAAGCCACATTATAGCTCATAAGGACCAATTTTGGTTTGCCTGAACATTTGGTTGACGGTTTTTAACCATCATAACACCAAGATACCACTAAATACAAAAAAAAGGAACAAAGGTATCCTTTCTTAATGAAGTATAAAGTAGATCGCAAGAATTAGAGACATAGTCTTGAACAAAATACAAATACAGCTTCCTCAGAATATTCTTCTGGGCAGGAAAAAATTTATAGCTGACAAATTTGTACAAATCTTGATGACTTCGGATGAGCTGACAAACTTGCACCAGCAAGTTTTTTGGCCAAATTTTACTTTTGTAATATGATCAAAAGTCTCTCTCTTAGGAAGACAAGCGACAAATTGAGGGGGAAGTGGCATTTCTGTGAGACTGCCTATTAAGTTTTGCAGGCATAGGAATGCTTGATTTTTACAGAAGTTCAGCATATAACAGTATTTTACAAAATACTGATGTTATTTTTTAACTTAAAATGCCAAGATTCAGGGTCTGCTAAGCAAAAAATAATTGATTTGGCCTTTGCTTGTGGTTGTTCAAATGTTGCAGGGTACAAATCAAAACGGATATTCATGCTGGTTTGAATTTGCATAAGCAGTTCACATTTTCAAGCTCTCAAACCCAAACTGGGCATTTTAAATGTTTTGACAGTAATGATTTGAAACATGCTTTCTTAGCAGCTAATCAATGAACTGAATATCATTTCTGGCAGTATTCTGAAATAGGATATGGACCAGTGGTCTCTTCATCCAGAGGCTTCTTAAAAGAACTTACGGGATAGAGACAGACAGACTGTGGAAAAACAAATTCATCCACATGCATGTGTAACTCCGGTTAGCATCAGCCGCAACTCATTAATTTATCATTACAGGATTGTTATTCTATATATTCATTATATTTCTGTTAACTTAACTAGATTTTAGAAAGGCCTATTAATACAACAGTACAGGTATTTGCAATAGCGTGTCAGGCTCAATGAACATGAAAACCTCATTTTTAGAATAAATATAAAAGATGTGAGTATAAAATCTAGTGCTTGGTAACATCTTCTCTTCCCTTCTATTAAGTAAGGACCGAGCTTTATAGAAGTCTCACTCTGATCTCCCCTATAGCAAGGGACCGGAATCTCCAAGATCTCACTTCCCTAGACCACTTGAGTACTTGGAGAAATGAAGTTATGAGAGAGGAGAAAATGTTCGTTCATTTATGTAACTGCCACTGGAATGAGTTAGGACCACAGGAATAGTCTACAACTATGTGAAACTACTTAACGTAGTGGATGAAATAAAATTACAATAATTAATTCCTTGAAAAGATTTATAATGTTAGCCTTTTGCCTCTAGTTAAGAAAGAAAAACGCAGATTGCTGAGTAAACTTTGTAACTGATCAGTATTCAACCGGTTTCCTAGGAGTACCTAGACAGAGCACCAATATTACCCAAACGTAGAAGGAAAAAACCACCCAAAAGCAATACCCAGTATTTGTTCTGATCTACTGATAACCCAAGCAACATATAATGCATAATTACCATAAAAGGGTAATATCCCGGACTTCAGTCCATCTCTCAGCCTTTCAGAGATTGTGCCATCAGAACACCTCCCTTTCGATCAGCTCCCAAAATCCTGCACTTGCAGCATCATGACAGGAAACACCCTATTGAGACCCCCTTCTCTTTACTGGACAGGATCAGAATTTACATTCTATTTCCTTAGGTCTGGTTGTGGGGTTTTTGTTTGTTTTCCTTTCCCACTAGCTCCCTCTGAATTGAAATAAAGTTTTATAGGTGGAGCAAGAAAGCGTGAGTTTCTGCCTGTCTCCATCCTTTTGCATGACAGTAATGAAGTTTTAGGTACTCGTGATTCTTAACATTTGAGAAACAAAGGGCCTTTCTCCACAGATGTTTGGTGGTTTGGGTTTTTTATGTTGTAAGAAAGTGCAAAAGGATTTTTCACACTTATGAACATTATTAGCTATCACAAAAAAGTATCATAGTTCTATCTATTTTAAGAACAGTGGCAATGAATAGCAAGACTTTTGGAACAAAATGCTTTGTTTAAAAATAATGCTGCTATCCCTTGTTGAACTGCATTTAAACTTACTATAACACTCTGCTAATCAAAATCTGTAACGTTTCTAAAAAGGTGTTATGGAAAACTAGTAAAGGTAACATGGATATATTAGCTTATTAAATGTTAACTTCACAGCCAACACCACAGTGAACAATATTAATCAATAATTGATTAGCCCCTTATTATTATTATGAGTCAAATGAGGTTCAACCCCACTAAATGTTTTCTTAATGCTATGGCAAAATAAATGTTTTCCCATCAGATTTTTTCTTATCTAGTATTTAGTTGTTACAGCAGCGTACTTCATTCAGATCAGACTGCAGAGGAAGTTGGAGGAGTCCGTGCACAGCGCTTCTTTACTGTGCTAAAGTTACACAACCACAAATATATCTTATTCCTATAAGCTGAAACAGCGTTAAAAAAAAGTATAAATTACTGTTGACCTAGCTTTTTTTTCCTCATATTTTGTTTTACTATCTGCATAATAGGGTTATCTTTATTGATGTAGCCTATTTAACTAGCATTGGATGTGGCTCAAACTCTCATTATTTCTTTTCTGATCAGTCTCATCTGGAATTAATTGTTGTGGACTGCAACACAACTGAACAGGAAGCCCCAACACGCAGTCACAGGCACTGATTTCACACTTAGTAGTAGTCCTGAAAAAACTGGAATCGGGAAAGATCCCGAGAAGTGTTTCTAGGAGACTCGTTTTAACTTTTGTCTTTGGTTTCTGATACTTTAAGGCTGCAGGATATTTTAACAAAGCACAAGAGAAATCCAAATAGCATCGTACATTTCAGATTTCAAAGCAGCCATACAGAGGCAAGGTGAAATAGCAGTTACATCAACACCGAATTTTAAGAGTCTATTTTATTATTATAATTATTATGAAATGTTCTAGAGAATATACTGTGGGATAATTTGGTTTAATGAGTAGCATTAATGGAAGCAGGAAACCTGAGTTAGTTCAGGATAACAAATACAAGAAAAGAACCAGTGAAGTTCTTACAATATTTGCACATCGAATGCATGGCAGTCAAACTTAATAGAAGAAATATAAACCCGCTGTGAAGTAGTTCATTTGTCATCAGTTTGTAAAACAGCCCAGTTTCATAAATATCTAATGCTGAAACTTCATCATGGTATTATAATGGTAAATATTAAAAAAACAACTTAAGAACATGACCTTATCTGTAAGGAAATGACGAAGAGGTAGACAACAGAAGGCATATTACTTTGAGGGTGACAGAAGTAGTAAGTAACATATTAGGCTTGAAAGGAAGGAAAGTAGGATTTCCTAACAGAGAAATCGGACAGTGGTCGGTGTTGATGGGAATATACAAAGACTTCAGCTGAAAGGAGGTGTGGATCCCCTAGAGAATGCAGAAGCACCTGTTTGTACTTAAGCAAGTAAACTAATCCAGTTGACAGGAGACATTCTTGTCTGATAAAGCATTATCACCTACCTCCTCAAAACAGGGGAAAGGGGACAAGAGAAAGCAGCCTGACAATATGGAACAAACGGAAAACCTGGGAAGAGCGTGGAACGTGGTATGATGGAACTAAACTGAACCGGAAGGAAAATTTCAAGTTGTAAACTGGCAAATTACCAAAACTGATGACATTTCATTAGGGTTTATATCCAAGAATGCTCATGGTGGAAATGTAAAAACACACTGGTTTTTATGCTTTAAAAAAAAAACCAAACCAAAAAAGCAAACAACCCAACACCTACTGAATAGTGTAATTTTCTGCATTGACTGTAACTATAGCAACTATGATTAAATATAGGAAAATCATCTGTACCCACAGCAATAATGAAACATCTGTGCATCAAGTCTTCAAATTGCAAAGTTGTCAGTTCTGAAGACTACTGGATCATTAAAAGACTTTTACCACAAAGACTAGCATCAGAACCTAGAAATTTTTCAAATGGCATCTAAAATCCTGCATGGTGCTTTGAGAACTAACAGCACTCTCCCTAGTAGAAGTAATGATAATCTTCTGGCAGCATTAGTGAATGCACCTCAAAATATAGGAATCAGTAGATTTTCATACATAACAACTTTTTGTAATAGCAAAATTACTGTGGTTAAGCCAAACGGTAAACACAGCAGCAGAAAAAAGTCTTGGCAAAGAATCTCCACAGAAGACAGTCAAAACAGAAATATACCTTTGCTACAGTAAGGTTGTAAGTACAGAATAGGAGTACTTACCTATCGTGCTCTGAAAACCTAACTGTATAGCAAATTGTCAAATGGCCAGAAGAAGGAAAGATTAACTGGGGAACCTCACAGAAATAAAAATACATTAGTATTTATAATCCCATTTAAAGAGACCGTACAGAAATAGAAAGAGACCGTACTAAAATAAAATGGTACAATCTTCCTGTCTTCCTAGATCTCTTTTTTGTTTGTTTATATAAGTATGGGGGGGGGGGGATGTTTCGGTATTTAATGTTTTCTGTGCTTCTCCAGTAGATCTTTGTTGTTGCCAGCCTGATCAGAAATATTTTCAAATACAGCACTTGTTGGAGTACTAAATGCTACAGCATAAACTAAGCCCATAAAGCTTTAATTCAGACCAAAGAAGAGTTAATGTTCAGTTGCAAACCCCAACTAATACACTAGTATGCAACTGAAATTTCTGCCTCCCACACTCCAGTGACATGCTCAATATGAAAATTTCCATTTGCCATAAATTTTCCAAGTCTTCCTACAACAGACCATAACAACATATTTATTTGTCTGCCATACACTACTGATGTCATTTTTGCATATATATATTTCTCGGTGTAAGAATATGCTAATTGCATTCACAACAATACATTTCAAATCTGGAGGAAAACAACACAAACAAGACTTGCAGCCAGCCTTCAGCAGCAAAAGAAAGAACGTCTAGATATGAATGCTTTACTAGAAACTCTGCGTCATGAGCAGACATGGTACACTAGCCTCTTTGTTTTTGACAATTTCCTGGCAGAGGCACCAAAATAGTCCACCAAGATGCAGAATACAAGAAACCTAATTAGAAGCTATGCAATTGAGAAATTTCTGGAAGTGAAACGCAGAAAGCCTACAATGTCAAAACTTCCTAATGGTAGAAGAGTTCTTCAGGAGAAATCTGAACTGGATTTCTTTTTTCCTCCATGTGCTTCAGTTTTTCCTGATCTCAAATACACAACTGTCACTAGTTCTAAATGCACAGTCTTCACATGTATTCGGAGAGGGGGGGGAGGGGGTGGGTGTATGTGCGCACGCATGTGCATTTTGCTACATGATTGCATGTCTTCTGAAAAGGATGCTGTATTTCTCCCCAAACAGTAGTGTTACACAGCCCACACGTGTTGCAACGATTTTCAGTTAGCATATCTTATGACAGAAGAGGGTGAAATCCAGGCATTCAAACAATCAGGAAGCTAAACTATTACTTGAATATTCCAT
Organism: Rissa tridactyla; assembly: GCF_028500815.1. Taxonomy (NCBI): domain Eukaryota; kingdom Metazoa; phylum Chordata; class Aves; order Charadriiformes; family Laridae; genus Rissa; species Rissa tridactyla. The sequence goes on along the minus strand of NC_071470.1, from coordinate 79,588,972 downwards.
AGAATTATTTCAAAATAAGTCTGCTTTTGCTGATTATTCCAACTTCCTATTATTTGTGGGTTTTTATTACACTGCAAAATTCTCAGAACATGGCAAATATCAACCAAGTTACAGAGAAGCCAGAGAGATCTCTGATGATTCAGTATGTCATACGATGTCACAATTTTTTTCCCCACAGATTGGAATCAAAACAAGTCTTTTATCCTAGAAGAACTCTAGCTTCCAGAATTTAAAATTGTATTTTCAAGAAAGAACATCCCAGACTTACTTTGCAGTTCAAAGGAGAAGGAATATTTGGTAATAGGTATCATAAAGGTGATTAGATGGCAGCACTCTTCTGCAGCTGCTTCTAGCAGACCTGTTCTTTGTCTTTCAAGTGTCCTATAACTGCCACTCAAACCCTTTGGAGATGGCACTCCTCTGCCCAAATGGAAAGACTTGTACTAGAACTGGTTTTCCTAACTTCCCTTCAGAAACAGGCAAGTCAGCTTCTCCTGAGGTAGGCATCACATCAAAGTTCCCTTGTCTCTACACTATCAAGGGAGCAGATAGTAGAGACATTTGAAATTAGATACTGGATCCTGTTGCTGCCCTGCCATTAACTCATTGACTTGGGGCCAACTAAATTTTTGTGTCTCAGTTTGCTATCTTTTTCATTGACAGGTCCATCTCTGCCTATTACAGAGGAACACTGGAAAACCTGTCACAGTACTTAGCATTCTGAAAATACTATGATCCCTTTTCAAAGCTTTAAGAATCAGAAACCACCACTGTTCTGTTTCAGCATGCTTGCTTTATTTCTGGGAATCAGTGCATTCCTGTATAAAGATCAGCCTTCAAAACAGCTAAAATCTTCTGCAGCTGAGAGTCAATAACAAAGCATTAGAGAAATCAAAGCTATCCATATGTTCATAAGCTTTCAAAATCAATGAGTAACTCATGTTTTTAAAAGCATTATCAACACAATTAGAATCTCTTCTCAAAGGTTCTGAAGACAGGTTTTTGCCAGGCAATAAAAAAAGGACCAAAACAACGTGACCCGTATATTCCCTGTGTGAGTGAGACGAAAAACAGTTTTTCCTGTGAAATAAAGGACGTTGGCTCTCCAGGAGTCACATCGAGGGTTGAAAAAACTTGTTTGAAACTGGTCTTTGCTTCCTTGTTAGTAAAACAGATATAGCACTATCCATTTTACTTTGCGGACTAAATTTAAAGGTTGCACCTGCAGCATAGAGTGTTCTCAACATGCTAAGCGTCACTGTTACCAGATAAGAAAAGTAACAGTTGATTTTGCCTAAAAAATGATCAGGGTTACAACAAAGAAACAACTGGAATTAGGAGTATGACCTTGATTTTTTTTTTTCCCCAGTATGTTACAATTACTACAATAAAGCTCAGACTGGGAATGTGTATTTATTTTTAAATGGATAAAATATTATTTTATTCTGGTGATTAAAACTCAACTGTAACATGAGTGCTTCACTTACATTAACTAGCAAATGCATGATAAGGCATCAGCACTCCCATATTTTGAAACAATTCACATTACTATGAAAGTTACTGCTTCTTTAAAAATGCGTAATACAAATATGAAAAGAGGAACTGGTCTAGCATTATGCAGAAAATCACAAGTAGCACAAGAAAATAAATCAAAGGAATAGTATCTCTTACAAAAACTCTAGCCTCTACTTAACAATAAGGCTGTGTCTTATTTAGTCTAAAACACTGGCATTTCCTCCAAGTTGGGCTGGGATTATAACAGATAGACTCAGTAGATCCATGCCAGTCATCCACCTTATGTACTACTATTGATGACTGATGTGCGGTCTTCTCCGTTAAGTTTATCTATCTAGTCTCAAATTGAGACTTTTTTTTATTTACATTTACATAGGCTTTATCCTATGTAAAAAGGACATTTCTTGTCACAACACATATCAGTTGAAACCTGGTACCACTGAAGACTAGATTTAGTTGTTCCTTCCCCTCAAATGAATTAAAAGTCAGCCAGATTTTTGCATTTAAGGAGTAGTCAGCTTGTTTTAAACAAAGCTAATATAACAAAAAACGCGGCCAGAAAGGTGAAACATAGCTTGGTTTAACACAATGCGTGTTCATCTCTTAAAAGCTGGCAAAGGACAGCATTGCAGCTGCAACTAGCACAATCCAACCAAAGTATTCTCATGTCAAAAATCAGGCAGGAATAATAACTAATCGAGCAGTTGTCCATTTAAAAATTATAATACTAATATGCATAATAATTATATTCTATGACCTTGTCATAAGCAGAAAAAATTCAGTCTCATAGTCAATGGCTTCAATTATAGCTTTGGTTACTGTTAACTTCCTTCTGCAACTTTCTTAGCTTAAGTTGGACATATTGGAGGAGAAGAGACCAGTTATGGCTGGGATCTGCAAGTAGAAGCCAACATAAAGCCTTCATTTGCTTTTGAAAGAACGTACAAGCTATGATTTATAAAAAACAGACCCTGTCCTTTCAAGTGTTCTGATAGCAGGCATAGATAAAGTAGAAGGTTGCATTGAACTGGCTCTTCGTGCTCTGCATCAGCTTTTAACACCCTGAGCAGGAATTTAGGATACGACATGCAATTTGAGCAGCAAGATTAATCAATACCACTCGAAAACCTCCAAGCTGTAAATAACCAAAAAAACTCAGATTCACTAATTCTATCAATTAAAGCAAAATATAGCAAAGATTACATTCAAAGTGAGAGGGAAACCAGCACAGAATACTAGAGAATGATGGCACAGATCCAGAAAGCAAGACATTTCTACCTGTATCCAAGGCTTATTAACATCCTAAAAAGCAACATAAAAATAAAAATAAATTAAGAAAGAGAGACCAGCAAGCAGATACCTTAGCCTACAGAATACTAACATGCACGTAGGACCTGTCTGCTAATGGCATGACCACCACCTTGGCCATGATTAGTGAAGTGACCCAGACAACTAGTAAATTGCACGGACTCCTCTCATTTGAGTGAGAGGATCTAGAGTCATGCAGTCACCACCTGTAACAGCCACGCATTCCACAACCGCAGGGCACAGGTGGGCCTCTAATGCACACTGAACACCGTGCTGCTCCAAGTCAGTAATAGGCACGGCAACGTGTCACCAGCAGCTTGCGTGAGAATTTTAGTCTCCTTGGTGCCAGATGCTTGCCTAATGACTTACTCTAAGTTTCTTCCTTATAGAGGGGCGGGGAAGCTACATTTGTTAAGGTTACAATTCCAGAGTAATGTGTGGCACTGGGACAAGCTGCCTTCAACAAATTTGCTCAAAAAACTTCCTTGCCAATGTACACCTTAGACTAGTGTTATGGACTGATACTGAATATTCTCAATTTAAAATATTATGGGTATAAACTTCTCTGCTAGCTCATTACTGCCCAGCTCTTTCTTTTTCGTATGTAGTATTTTATATGTGTGTGTTGATATGGTATACTATAAACTAATAGTATTATATTCATAGTATACATTGATATGGTATACAATACATATCATTATATATACACTGTGCAGTCTATAAAAATATATATGCAGAGATGCACTTCTCTTTTACAGCAATTCTTACAAGCATCTTCTGTTTGCTTTTAAATTAGAGATGTAAGATGAGGTGGCTGGCTGTAAAAATGCCCTCTTCTTCTGATTATCTCCACTGGGTCACCTCACCATCTGCTTTTGGAACAGATGCATTGCTGTCTGGTGCTCTCACGAATACCAGCTGACTGCCTGACCTTACTTTGGTGTTATGCTAGAATAGCAAGTGGCTACGCGTGCTATAGTTTTTTTGCCAACAGTCAAACAAGACTCGTATCAGCTTGAATTTGAATGAATTTCTGCAGATTTCCACTGAATTGCTTTCATCATCGGACTTTGATGTTATTCTTTTTTTAAAAAATTAATGCATTAATGCTATGAGCAAGACAACCTTGACAGGGAATAAAACTATTTCCAAGGTTCTCTTGCATTCATTGGCTTCTTTCTAACTATTCACCATTACCTTGTGATTTTGGTAAGTACAAACCATAATACTAGATAAAATTACTTTATATCTTCCCTTTACTACTTATAGGATTATAAGTCTTCTGAAGAATGAAATGTACTGTAGTTACAGAATGCCCAAGAGAAACAAAAAAATAGTTTTTCTTTCTCCTATATCCAGTAGGACACAATAACAATGGACAACGTAAGCAATGAAAGGCTTTAAAGATTCCATATACCAGGGCCAGATACCCCACAAAAAACCCAGATTGTTTAGGAACACTGTTATACAGACCATACAGTTCTTCCAGCCAAAAATGTTCAAATCTCCATTAATCAAACAACTAAAACTCACAAAAGCTTCAGTTTGAGGCTTATGTGCACTGAATGCAAGAGGAGGACAGTCTGCTACGGTATTAACCATATGACAACATAAGCTATCCCGTAAATAACAAGCCTGTGTTTAGGAGTATGTGACATTGAGGACTGATCCAATTTGATCAAGAGTACCATCCTGTTGCCTGTAAAATGCTGCTTTGATTTCTCAACCAACAGCTGTCAATATTTCAATATTTTGTCATTTATACTTTCTGCTATCGAAGACAAAACCAGAACTTAGACTACTGTTCCTAAGACAATGAAATGAAATAAGCAGACCTATATTTCAGAACTATCACAGTGGGACAAGTAAACAGAGAATACTTTCAATGGTATCAGGTTTTTAAAACTGTCACTTTCTTCAAAAAAAACACCTAATAGTTCTATGTTACACAGCAATCCTACTGTCCCAAAATAAATTAATATAACGCAGTAGGATTAGAAGTCTGACATACTGTTCAGGAGAATTATAAAGACAAAATGATAAAAATCTCTTCATTGCTTAAGGGCAGTGACGGCAGTGCAGGGTTAAAAATTGGCAGATACCTCTCTCAGGCATCTTTGCCAAAATTAATTCCTCTGCGGATTTGTCCAATAACTTAGAAAATTAAGCAAACAAATGATCATAACAATGAGTGAATGACTTTCAGCCTTTCCCAAATGTCTTCTGTGCTGTACCTGAATAGCTACTTATAAAAGTGTTAGAATCTGGTATCACACAGCCTCAAAAATAGCAACGAACACAGATGCTTAGCAGCTTAGAGATCAGGTATAGATTCTGCCATCTTTACTCTGGTGAAGAACACCTAAGACCATGCAGCGAGGACTCATCTGCACGCTATGGATCCGTATCAGTCAGCCTTCCCTCCTACTGTGTACCAGCACCTACTAACAGGAAGTCACTTGCACAGTGAAATGCCACACACTACAAAACAGATATTTTTGTTGGATTGATTTCTGAACCAAATTATGCTCAGTACCAAGACCAAGTTCCAAAACCCAGATATTTTCGAATCATAATCATAACTCATGATACTAAAAGAACAGCATATGAATTCTGGTTAGCCAGAGTAACCCAGGGAAGCTTTCTTTCCACCTACACGGCCCCTCCTCCTTCCCCCCCTCAAAAAAAAAGGGTGTCTGCAGATGACACTTCAAGATAGCTTCACAGTTTCCAATGACAAAATCTGCTCTGATTCTAAGCAACTTCCACCCAGTGTTTCCTGCTATCTGACTTGAAATGAAAAGCTTATCAAGGTATAGAACAACACTGAGATAATGGCCCTGTTCCTAGTGTCTGTTAACTCCATCACAGTGCTCTGAACCTTGTGGTTATTAGCACAGCAGACGGTTGAGATTTTTGACACCTGTCCCAGCAGTTTTGTTTTTGCTACAGCTTGCAGAAATTCATACACAAAAGCCATTTGTCAAAAACTAATTGACAAAAGCCAAGTTGGGTGAAGTTACATTTGCTGAGAATAAATTTATTGCTAATAATAGCTGGTTTGAGTAAGGAAGTATTTCTCTCTGGTATAGATAATCACTTCTCCACAGATACACTGAAAGGCAAAAAACTGAGAAATACACTCCAAGCCAGTAATAGTTTATTATTTTGCGTTAATAAAAATAAAATAATAGGTGGCTTATAGCACATAGCTAGTTTTGGCACAAAGTAATCTAAGATTATTCACAAGTAATGGTCACCTATAGTATTCTCAGGCAGCTGCTTTCATCATAGTTTTTTGCTTCTCCATTTATGCAGCAAACATGATTTGATTCAACTTTATTTCTACATATAGTACTAAAAGCACAAGGCTTTTTTTTTTTTATAGCTAACTAGAGCACTCACCAAGCCATCCAGATGTACCTCTAGGGTAACATATTAATTTTATCTTGAGCTTCATTTTAAGAGGAGTTAGTTGTAGCACACAAACATTCCAAATTACAATAGTTGTATTTTTACAGTACCACTTTAATCATTACTCTGATCACTTAAGGATTTTCAGGATTAAGTACCCTTATATGCTAAAGACTGAACTAATAAATTGATAATTGCATAGATGCAAAAGCTAAACATCAAAAAGATGACAGAAAGGCAGTCTAATGGAAAGGAAAGGGGTTAAAAAAAAAAAAAGAAGGGGTGTGAGGGACTTTGCCTAGGATGAGAGGAGGCTTCTTCACTGAGAAACTGATACCTAAAGGCCTTTCCTAATACTTGTATTTCCTGCTGCTCAGTCACCACAGCTTCCATAATGAAAAATCAGGCAAATCGTACAAAAATGTGTGAAGTCAGCATTAGGTTATGAGCTGACAATTACCACTGGGGAAGAAAAACCTTGAAGTAGATTCATGCATACTTTAGCTTCATCCTCCATATATGTCAAAAAACAAACTGCCACAGCTGAATGAAACAGGAGATGATCATTATGCCATCGATCCCTGATTAACTAATCCCTGATTTAGTCATTCCTGGACTTTTGAAAAGGACATAGTAGAAATGGAAGTGATTCAGAGAATAGCAGGGAGATCAAAGGTACACACAGAAACTGCATCTGGTAGGGATGTCGTTAAGCTAAAAGTCCTGGATGTCAGTAACATATTGGAATGAAGTGTTAAACATACTTGACCTGTTACAAAAGGGGTTACCGGGCAAGACTAATTCCTCATCTGATCCACATTTGTTCTTAAATTCACCATAATTTTCATTAATGAACTAAATCATTACTGATGATTTATCTAGGCATTCTAAATACCACTGCAATTCATTTGTCTGCAAATATATTAATAACCTACTATTTAATGAGTGTCCAAAAAACAAAGTAACAAAAATACTCCAATGATGGAAAGTTCTAAGCTATTCCACACAACTAAAAAAAACAAAACACATTAAAACACGCAATGAACAGAAAACCCCCAAAGAAATATATTGTCACTCTCAGTGAAGCCATGCAGAAAAACAGCTAGATTTCTTTCCCCTGCTAAACACTGTTAAACAGCTACGAAGCATTCTGGAAAACACCTGAAGCTCAATAAGCATGGGATTTGCTACTACTAGAAGGCAACAGGCTCTATGCTGACCTGACAGCACAGGACCTCAGGACTTGTCAAGAGTTCGTTTTGTCTTGAGCTGGTTTCAGCTTCTTTCATAATAAATATCTAGAGGCCAAGTGACAACTTCCTATCATGTGGGTGCTTAGGTCCAACAGTGCTGTGGGTGGGAAAAGCCTGGTACCTCTGGGTCATCCCTTTGTAAAGAAGTGCCCTTTGGGTGCCCTGAGGCCAGGGAGAATAGTGTGTTGTGGTCTGCCTCCAACTGGGAGCCACTGAGAAGGAAGCAAACTGTGTTAAAGAAAAGGTATAAAAATAAGTGAAGGTGGACCTAAGACAGAAGAGGAACAGGCTTTCATCATGATCGAATCAATCTGGCTGGAATGGAATGTGTAATTTATCTCTAAGACGGCATCCTGCAAGATAGAGGAGAAGACACCTCTCTACATCTCTCAAGGTTCACCTCTGATAGAAATATGTTATGTGAGTGTAAACCATCCTTAAATAAACTGACTCCACCCCATCCACTGCTTATTGGAAAAGTGCAGCTTTGTCAATTAATATAATCTAAATCCCGTACTTGAAGGAGCAACAACATGACCCTTCACCTGCTCTCTCTGTGCTGCCTTCTGTATGTTCATGGTTATCAAACTTCCACAGCTGTTACTGATGTTTCCATAGACACATTGTCTTCATCACATCTGCAGAAGTGTAATATATACTGTGATATATAATCCACTATAAACTTCTGCATAACTTCAAGGAAACAAATTCTCTTGGTTATATCAAGTGCCATTAGGAGGCAGGAGTAGTAAAAACTTATTTTTCTTGGCTTCACATATGCAGATGTCTACAAACACATTGTTTCATGGAAAATAACAAAATGTTCATTCAGCTAGGAGCTTACGGCTGTGATGAGACCCTAACAATAAGTAAACTAACAAATATTTGAGTAACAAGATTGAGAAGCAGAGAAAGGGAGCTATCTTAATGTCTATCAACTGCTAACACCAGTCCCCAAACAATCTGCTTCTGTTCCACAAATAACACTGCCATTTACTTCAAGCTTTAAAGGCCCAGTTTCACTACAGACATACTGAACAGAATTTGGGCAGACTTGTACAGTAAGAAAATGCAGAACCATACTTCAGAAGAAATACATTTATATAAAATACATAAATGCATATACATAATATATCTTTAGTAGAACTATACTTTAAGCCAGAGTTTATCCTCTGTCTTAAAGTCAGGCCTCTGACATATTATGCTGCTGGTATATTACACTATAGATCGCTCTCCCATAACTCACATCACCTCAAACCAACTTTATAGCCACAGTAATAGAGTGGGCATGAAGAACGATTTTAAGAGAATGGTATTAAATGATCTCACTCAGCAGTGTTCTCACTAGTTGAGGAGAACTTTGAACTCATTTTACTGTAATACACAGAGTATACTCTGCTGTAATTGCTGGGCTATTCATTTAATCCCCTGGTGGCATTTACTGAAATGTCATAAATTTAAATTTGTTTTCATAAACTCTACAGTTGGGGACTTTGAAACAGCATCCTCTCCCCAGTAATCTTCTTCTAATAAATGCCAAATTAACTAACTAACATCTGTTTTACATAGAGAAAGTAAAATAAATGTAATTTATATATTCTGTTTGTTCTGAGGTGGATACCCATTACAAAAACATAAATGGTATCTGCCCCTTTTAAGTTTTGCAAATATACATGAACCCGATATAAAGTAACCTATTTGCCTAAAGCATACATACAATCAAGTGCTGTAAAAACAGACCAGTTTACAAATGGTATCTATAGAGCAGCCTCCTTCTGGGGAAACACACCCCTTTAATCCTCTCAAAAAAAAAACCCACAACAAACAAAAAAACACAACAAAAAACCAACCCAAAACCAACCAGAAAACAAATACACACCATAAAGCACCCCACACAAAAAAACAACCCCAAACTCACCCTTTTTAATCTGAGCAAGACAAACAAACCAAAAGCCACAGATATCTACTCCCATCAAGAAGCAATAAGATCAATGGTAATTGCTCTAAAAATTTTAACTTGCTGAATTTGAGTCTCACAATATCACTTTGTTTTCTATTTCACTATTGCCCCTTGGATTTAAGTATCAGCAAAATTTGGTTGATACTAGTTTCTTATTTTTCACATGCTTCATATCACAAATTCCATTTTTGTGTGCCTACTTCACTGAAACAAAAGCCAAACAGTTTAATCGTAAGAACAAGAGACTGCAAAACACAGGGAAGGACACGGAAGACCATGCAGCATTTACTTCTGACAAGAAGAATGACTTTAATGTCCCCACGCCACCCTCCTCACAAATGTCTTTCTACCGAGAACATTAATCAGTGTGTGTCACTGACACGGCAGTAGCTGTCAACCCTCTCGGTTGTTACATTGCTGTAGAAAGCATCTAGCGCGGCTTCACCCAGACCTGACACCCTGAGCTGAACTGAGATGACTCTGTAACAACTGTCAGTGGATAGATGATTGAGACCTACCTGCTTTGCTGCAACACCTTCCCTTTTAGTCTGGGTAAGCCACTTCCAGGGATCCAATAAAATAGAGGAGACTTTTTAAAAATAATTTTTCCTCTTTCACAGAAGAACACTTTCATTACTTATAAAAAATATTTTTTTTTTTTTTTGGAACGATTCAGTGACTCAGAAAAAGATGCCTGAAGATCCCTCATAAACTGCCTGATGTGATTACTTCTTCGAGCATTTGGCATTCAAAATCTCAGCTTTTACGGAAACCACATCTCCACAAGTGCTTGTATGACCCCATTTCTTCCACTGGATCATCAAAAAAAAAAAGTTTAAAAGTTTGACATGACTATCATCTTCCTCTCTGGGAAATTGAGAAAAAGACATACCAAGCAACTTGCTACAATTATGTCAGAAAATTATGGCACTGCAATACATCTGCAATAAAAACTGAATTTAACAAATTCCAAACTAGTGTTTCAATACCAAGCCAGCCTCCCCTCACCTTCTGTTTTTATTTCCTAGCTCAATGACACGAATTAAACAAGCAAGACGTGATCTCTAACCACACATCCTGAAACTTTGATTCAAATACGGGCAGGCAGGCCAAAACCACCATAGGTGAAGACAGTGAATCTATGGAGTATAATTAGGATTTTTAAAACTGCAGAACAAACTATTGTTGTGAAGTCAAACCTAATTTACATAGAAGAGAAAGAGAAAATAGCAATAGGAAGTTTTAGAAACACCTAAGAAAAAGATTCTTTAATGAAAGAAGTTAATTTAAGAAATGAACTTCAATTACAATAAAACTTGCCAGCTCAGCCTCCCCTTCTTTCTTCAGTGTTAGGATGACACAGTTTACTTTTTATGTATTATTTTGCTTATTATCATTATCATCGCTGATCTCAAATGGAGCATCTCAGAGCTTGTGAAATTATTTTTTCTTCCCGTTTTCATTGGGCTAACAAACTGCATGTTATATGTGCATACGGAAACATTTCAGTACCACAGTTAACAGAACTGTAATCTCCCTCTAGCAGAGTACCTTAAACATTTTGAGACGTTCAAAGTAACTCTACAGACATCATGGGATTACTTGCACATTGCCCGTAGGGGCACTGCTTAATCAGGATGCACGCACTGACACACGCTGCTGCTAAACTCAACACTTCAGGCTCTAGATTATCCCGCTCTAAGGGCTCATGTAAGAAGCACACATTTCTCACAGAAAGGTAAATTTTTCCAAGCAACCCCTGCTGGTGGCATTGATGAGATCTAAAGGTTGCCCTCTGAAGCAGAAAGGAGAAATTGGCTCAACCAGTGGGCATTAAATGGACCACTTGGCTGCAAGAAAGAAATTCACAGCCAAGTGAAAAAAAATTTAAGAAAAGTTAAATTTTTCTGATGTGTTGAAAACAATCATTTTTTAAACTCAGAGTAATTATTATTTCCTTTTAAAACTAAACACGCAGCACTCAGAGGAGAAGTAATCGTTATACTGCGTTCCCATGTGCATAACTCTTACAACCCAAGTCTACATTCCTGGATGTAAATACAGTCCCCACCTCAATAAATTATTCAAGTCAGACTGCCGAATTATCACCCTAGTGCCTTGAAAACAAGTTAATTCCACAACAGAGTGGGGTCCACTTCCTGTAACCTTCTAAGGTAAAATCCAATGGCATTCCAGTCATTACTTTTCCTCATAGTGCACCAAGACAGCTAAGCAAGAAAGTTTCAACAGTAAAGAACATCAGCAGTACATATATTTTTTTTTAAATCAAATACAGGGCATACGTTACAACAGAGGCTTGTCAACAAGAAGTGAGCTGTAAGCGATAGAGGGAAAGAAGAGTAGATGAGAGCAACTGATAGTTTATGAAGACAACTCCTGGTAAGCTTGTCATCCATGATCAGCTTTATTAAAGTTTCCTTAGTAAGTTTTAAGTTTTTTCACTACTCCCCAGCACTCTGTCTTGCAGAATAAATACACCTCTCTTCTTGCAAAATTCACCTGTGAACACTCAGAAAACACAGCACCTTCTACCAATTTAGAGGCCTATCAACCACACAGCAGAGCAGGTAAACAACTAAATCCTGCTTCTTTTTTTCCTTGCTCCTCCTGAGAGAGGAATAATTTACAAGTAACTAGAGTATTGCTTTGCCCTGATGTACAATAAACACCAACTGGTAACGGTCCCATTTCAAGCATTATTCAAAAGGATGCTCTAAGCACAGGAACTCACAGCTCATGGGGGAGAGTGACAAATAAAAGTCCTTTACATTCATCACTATAGTCCCTTCTTCGGTTTGCTTCTGTTTGTACGAAAACACAAAGCTATTCCCTGGGAGCAGGTCTGGAAGACTACATCTGATAATTTGAAACTACCTGATGCTCAATTAAATAAAAAGTTAGAGAAATTCCATTAAAGTAGAATTACTACACTGATGTTAAGCAAGTCTTAGCTCAATCAAACAGCACAGAGCTTTAGAAAAACAGAGAAGCCTGGTCAAGTTTCGATCAACATAATTTCTTCCAGTAGCTGACAGTTGGAGAATTTGAATTTGACAGCAGAAAAGTATATTTGCATTTTACTAAGGGACTGGCACTATGGAAGTTTTTACACATCACTGCAGCATGAAGTGACATGTAAGAGAAACGTGGATGATGAGAGCTACTACGTCTTTAAAGCAAAAAGCTTAGTGGTAATACGTAATTAAAACACGTACAAGACAGGATTTTCCAGTCCATCAATGAAGACTACTGAGATGTGGCCACACAAATGGTCCTACAGCAATTCTGCTGCAGTAAAAAGAAAATATACAGGCACTTTTGTCCCTTTGCAGCTCTGTAACAGACCCATGTTTGACATTACTGTACATATTCCATCCCTAAGATTGTTCATATTATTATTTGACATAATTCCTAAGAGAAAAAACCCACAAGTAAATATTTACTATGCTTGTGAAAGTTTATGTTAATTTTATAAACTTCCACTATTCATTAACACCAAAACACCCAGAGGGGTTTGCAGCTTTGCAGTATGGATACTATTTCCATTGCCTGCTCATAATTGCATTAAACTGTAAAACATCTGGCAAGAGTAAAGCAAGAAGACATGCCTGAAATTCAAGCAACTAGAGCTTTAAATAGACTAGAGGCTTAAATAGAGGAAAATATGCAGACATGGGAGGATTTTCCCTATACTATCCTCTGGTGCTTTTTTTATTACATGGTTATTGTTTCCGTCCCTGCCTCAGCCTATTCAATTAACATTGACCAGGTGTTTGCTCCATCTTTGCTTCTTCAACACATTTTAGGCTACGGTCTGAATTCCACCAAGACCAGAGAACTGCTGCAATTTAACCATGACACCCAAGGGTCACTCAGCCCTGGTTCCTCGGTGGGTGGCAGACCTAATACCAACAGGAACTATTTTTTAGGCCCCCCACACCCCCGCCCTCCAAGCGGCCGCAGCGGTTGCAGTCCAAGTTAAGTAGCTTGAATTCATTCTGGAGTCTTATCCTTACCAATTATGCTACAGAGTCACTGCATACCCTAGAGATAAACAAAACTGCTATTTCTAAGCCACCTTTCCCCACAGCTTGCAAGGTTAATTTTGGAAACCATTTTTAATACTTAAAGACATTATGCGAAAACTTTTTTAAAAAGAAAAAACAATCATTGTCCAGCTGTGACTCTTGTTAATACTTCCCTACATTTATCACACAGGAGATATTGTCAGCAATGCTTGATTAACACCTTTACCCAAGTACATAAGCAAAAGCTTTTTAGCACTACTTAAATTTAATACTCGCTTTATAAATGTGTTTTCTAAATAGAAACAAGATAATTTTCCCCTGTTTACTCCCTCTAAATAGGGTAGACGTGGGTCTCTTCAGTAAGTAGCAGTCCTTACACCCACAGTTCATCTAAAATATATGAAGTTATGCTCGTACAGGCAAAGCTTAGGAGTGAAATGCATGAATCTGTACAAGCCATATATTAAAGTATTTAAAGATGAATTTCAATGTTGATTTCTACAGTATACTTATTTTGGCTCTCTGCTTTATGTGGACTGGGCAGACATGAAGCCTGTATCACTACTTTATATATTTTTATGAAACTTCAGTAAAAGATTTTTAGCACGTAAAAACAAAAAAGTCCCCCTGCCACTCCTGCAACACCCTGTGTACCCAAACCTGCCTGAATATTATGTATAAATGAAACAGTAAGTACAGGTTTCCAAAACAGAAATTAAAGTCCTCCTCAAAAAAAAAACAAAACAAAACAAAACCTCTGCATTTAATTACTAGAAAAGGATTTTTTTTTTTTTTTGGTCTCACAAATGACTATAAGCAGAAAAATAGTGATTATTGTTACTTAGCTGGTGTCTTCTCAAAAATGTATTACTTGGCACAGAAGTCCTCTTTGTATGTCGTAACTGGTTTAACTTGCAATTATTTAAACAATGCCCTTCTGTGAGCCCATCTCCTAAGATGTTCATGTATGTCATTTTATAGAAGTTAACTTCATATTCAAAAATCAAGAAGGGATAGATTTGCACAGCTACCTTCCTATACTCAGATAACTATTTTAAAGACAGCTATCTTTTAGCCCTGTTTCCGTCAGTCACAAGTCTTGCTGATGAACTATCATGATTTGGTATCTCAGACTCCTCTTGTATTTGAGATCAGCTCTTGATCGTAGGGTTCTGGGACTGCAATTCAACTGTGTCCTAGTTCTCTTTCCCTCTTATTTTGAAATGGGTTATTAGGCCTGTCTCTTAGACAATAAGATAAATAATAGCTGTTGAGTTTATTGTATTTGAAGGTCATTTTTCACTCCACCTTCAGCAATGTCTATTCACAAGCTGACCAACATCTGTTGTCTAGAAACCGTAAATTCTTTATGGGAAAATAATTGAATCACTAGACAGAGGAACACCAGTATGAAATACATTGCCATTAATTCCCTTCCCCACTTCCAAAGTTCACAATCTGCTGTGAGAGGTTTGTTAGAATGATGTATGTATTTAATTTAATCCAAATGGGAAATACAATAGGTTCCAAAATGTTAAGCATACCATGGCCATTATTACCACGTATTAGCTGTGATCCACAATATGACCCCACATTTCCCGATAATATAAGGATTCCTATTTCTCCACAGTTTATTATTTTTCTTCTTCCATCTTAATTCACACATAGCTGCATATATCTCCATTATACAACAGGAAGAACAGAACACCTTGTTCTCTGTCCTCCTGGCAGCCCCTATAATGACTGCTTTCAGACAGGCAAAAAACAAGAGATCAATGTAGGAAACAAGGTTCTATTACTGCCATAAAACTTTACCTCTCGAGTCCTTGAGTCACTTATCTTTTGCGCTGCTGGATAGGATGTGTGACAAGAAATTTAAGAACAATATTGGCATCCTTTTATAATTAAGTAAACTGGGCAGATACAATCCATTAAGCTCCCAAGCACACTATACAAGCAATGGTATCCTAAGACTCCTCTTGCTGTGGATAACCATTCCAATTTTCACACAAGTATCTAAATATGAGCCAAATTGCAACCATTAGTTCCACGACTTTTTCCACAATTGCTTAGTTCTAACTGGTACTCATCCTCACTAGTAATGAAGTGCATTTGATTTCTCGTTTGGAGTAGCCAAGGTTCAGTTTCAAGACATCACTTACTACATTTTGCTCTGCAGAGCAATGCACCTAGAAGTCACTACATAAACATAGTGACACAATCATGTATCGCCAAAAACAGTCAGTACCAAGTATCCTGTCAATCCAGGATTGCTCCTGCGATGCTCACGACCATTTTCATAGAATCGTATTCCACTGTGAACATATCAAGCGGATCAATTCTCATTATCTCCGAGAGATGCAGAGATACTCAGATTGGCTTGGGAAGGCTCTTTACCAAGAGGCAGGGCATCATAAGCCCAGTATAGTTTATTGGTTGGGAGCTAGCTTGGTTCAGCGCTAGCCTTGCTATTTCTGTATAGTGCTGAGCTGTTGCATGTGACATATTTAAGTGACAAACAGCTCCATATTTAAAAAAAATAAAAATTGCTATATTCTGTTCTAAAAAGGAGTATTTGTGGAAACAAGTTCCAACAAAAAGTTTGTCGCTAGTTTTACTAGTGATTTACCATTTAGTGATGGGAGGAGTAAGGTACAGTAATAAACTAGCAGAAGTACAGTACTCTGCTCTTACTATGCCAATAAATCCCATTCAAGGTCCCCCATTAGGTTATCTGAGCCTTTTTTTTTTTAATGCATAAACTTGAGACATGCGTTACATTTTTTACTTTTCCGCTCCTAAGAGTGTAATAATAGAGTTGGACTGAAAATAAGAACATGAAAAGCTAATATACAAAACATCATGTCAAGTTTTCATTTAAAACATATGCTTGAATTTCACAGCTAAACAACAGAAAATCCAAACACTATTCAATAATTTATTTTTTTTCTTTTTTAAACATGCAAGGAAAAACCTTTAAATTCAGGTTGTTTGGGTTTTTTTCCCCCCAAGTCTAACTCAGATTTTGCAATGTTTCTGGTGAGCCTGAGAAAAAATTAAAACAATGTAATTAAAAAAAAAAGTAATACATTGTAAGTAAAGAAAGCAAAATCAAAGTAGCTAAGATAACATCAGCACAGAGAGGATTTGGCTCAGGGTATAACTGTTCCTTTAAAAAGCAGTTCTTCTCTTCTGGTTCTTTTAAGACTCACTCAGGGTAGCCCTGACAATACCACCTCTGCTCTCCATAGCTGTGAACGGTACCAAATACCTCTCTCTGTCTTCCCCAGCGCCCAGCTCCCTTTTTTCCCCCCCTCTCAGCAAGAAAAGGAACCAACCACAAATGGATGGGTCAGGATTTTGAAGGTTGGGTTATTCCAAGTTAGATCAGACTTTCTGGAACTCCGTAAAAATTAGTTTCCAGACTGATGGCATGCTGCTGCAAAAACACTTCTACACAGAGCAACACAGAAGACAAGGCAGGAACAGCTCCAAACTGAGGGTCTTCAGTTTTGGGGTTTTTTCTTCTTTTTTTTTTTGTTTTTGTTTTTTTTTTTTTTTTTAAAGTTATGCAAGTCTACACTAAGCTCACTGTTCCCTGCCAGCATTTGAGCCAGTTAGTTAAGTTCCTAACATAAAATTTATATGCTGCTACACGTTTCTTCACAAGACTTCCTTCTCACCCCACATCTAGTGTTAACTACACATAAATTTGATGGGGTGGGGCTTGAGGGATTTTCCACCTTTCATTTGAATTAACTGCAGATATGAATTAACACCAGATCTCCTCTAGCTTTGTTTGAAATACTGCTTTAGTTTTGCATGCTTTGCAATTCCTATTAATTATATGTTAATATAGCTCCACTTTTATTATATTAAAGACAAAACTATTACGGACCATATATGCACAAAGTTAAAGACAAAATTACGAAGATATGTACAAAAATTACAAAGCAATGCAAAATGAGTAGGAATTGGAGAAACCAGATATCTTTAGAGACACTTCATCCTGCAATACATTTCATTTGCTACTCTAATAAAAATGGTAGGCTACTTACACAGCTTTCCATTCATCTACAACAGCAGCAGGAGATTTTCTGTCTGACAAACAGCAAGTCTTTATGAAAAGGAAATCAGAAACAAAAATCAGAGATGGGCCCCATGATAGACACAGACTTTTGAAATAGACCTTACTGCATAAAGAGCAGTGGTAAAACACACACAACTACAAGTTACTTTTGCAGAAGTCTCACTTTTTCAAAATTAAGGAGATGAACTCTAAGTATTGTCTTATTATATACGTTCCTCCAATAACAGCTGAAGAATGTGCCTTGCTCAAACTTGCAATGTGGAATTTTATTAACGTGAAGCAAAGAAATTCCACAATATCTGTGCTAAATTTGAACAGTCAAAGAATACATTTTGTATGCGAGTCAACCATTGACAGACAAATGATTCATAGCGAATATACGTTAACAATGGATAAAAAAACCAAACAAAAAACAACTTACAGACAGCTTTTGACACTTACAAAAAGTAAAATCCTGTATCTGAAAACTTGACCCTTTTTGTGTCAGGTACCTATCGCATTCCAGAAGTCAGAAATATACATAGTACTTTAACCATGAAAAGCCTGAGTGAAGTGTTACTTATGATCCACTTACTATACCTATGCCAGAAAACCTCTGTCCTTTGATATTAAAAGAAAACATTTCCTGGAAGACCAGTCAAAAGATATAAAGAGTCATTCTTCACTTACAGCTTCAGAAGTGCGAAAGCTGTGGGGGGAAAGAATTTGAAGGAGTTAGAAGAATGTGCTAACATAGATGAACAGCAAAGCCTTAAGCAGAACCTTAAAGTTTCATGCAATCCCACTGATTTCGAGAGGACTGTGTTTATTTAACTTGCTGTACTGGAAAACAAAGGGAAGAAGGCTCACAGGGTTTAATGGCTGCAGCTGAACTGCTTGAAGTCATAGAAAACACCAGTATACCTCAAAAGTGCCTATACAGTTAGCTCCTATATTTTAAAAAACAACCCACAATAACTAACAGTAAACAGCAGGTTTTAAGGTGAACGTCACTGTAAATCATGAAGGGAAAAGCACAGGAAGGACGACCGATTGATTATATTTAATATGCTGCTTTCTAATGAATCTGGTAATCCATAGTATGGGATTAGATGAGAAAGTAAGGTCCATTTTAAAAAGTTCATAAGCAATGTAAACATATCGGGCGATATTTTACTGATTAGAATGACAAGAGGAATGCAAATGATTATTTTTTTTTAATGAACTTGCCCAAACCCTTTAGACCCAGACTACCATCCTTTCTAAAAGGGGCTTTAGAGGCCAGAGGGACTTTGATACACACCGTCTGCATCAGGATCTTGCGAAACACTTCTGGGTTGTACTGTATGAAAAAGCACCCGAAACACTGCCAGAATTCCGAGAGATACCTAGTGGGGATTTTGGCTCAGTAAGTACACTGACTGACTGAGGACACAGCAAGGTTAGCAGGCCATCTGGCAGTCCCTCAAATACTCAAAGGAGAGATGAGATCAAGCCTTTTATGCTGTGCTGAGTGTGTTGGGGGTTGAAATAGAAAAAAAGAAATACTGACAAAAATTAAACTGTGATAGGCTCAGAAATAGTATTCACCTCATGCCTAATGGAACTAATCAATAAATGGTATCCCATGGATAAAATGCTGAACAGATGTAACAAAAATATAAAGATGCTTTGGGCAAATACTTCTGAAAGATCAAATAATGAGCTATCTAGCCAGAGGAGATTTTGACAAAAGAGGCACTGAAACAGCATTAGAGACCACTGAAAATACTGAAAATGCTCTGGGCTAAACTGTTCCATGCTGGCGGGGATGAACACAGCACAACTACCACTCCCTTCATATGTGTCACCAGTGCATAAATCAGTGACATCTTTCTTTCCTGTGGAATTTATCCAGTTGAAAGGCAGCCAGCACAAGGAAAGAACAGCTTCCATATGAATACTGTGCCTTCCTCTGCTCAATTCTGAAGGGATGCAAAGGCACAGCTTTTCAGACCCTACAGCGCCCCACATAACCACTAAAGAAATTTACTGTGCCAGAAGGAAATCAGGTAACATCATTTTGGCCTGTTCCTATAACGACATAACTGAATAATTGAAAAAGATACAGTTTCATCCATTGTGTTTTCTCCTTGACAACACTGCAACTGGTTTATGATCACTTGTTTTGATTTTGTGCAGACCTAATCTGGCATACCTGGCCCAGCCTCAAAACACAGTGCTTGTTCATTAAGAAGGCAAAAATGGCTGGAGAGAGCTCTGAAGAATATGTGTGTGCTCTATGTAATTAATCTTTTAACCAGTATATTCTCTTTGATATAGTATTACTGCCTAAGTAAGTTTCAAGTGAAAAACTTAGTGTTTAGAAGACTGAGACTCATGCTGTAACTGCCCTGTACCGGGAGTTTCTAGTCATTTTCCTCTGAAAACAAACAAAAGAATCTAAACTTTTTATTTTCATTCTACTTCTTGTATTTAAGGAGAAACATAATTATGATGGACAAATAATGACTTTTTAAAATATGAAAAATAAAAATATTTATTTTAAAGTTGTGTTTGATCATTTTGAATGAAACCTTAGAAAAAAGTTAACTAATCAGAGGAAATTTTTTTGGTATTTATATGAATTCCTTTTGGATAAAGGGTTACACATTTCTAACTAAAACAAGCTATATGTGAGGACAGACCATTACCATCAAATTTCCTAAGGCATTAGAGCATGTTGTGATTTAGGGTTAGAACTACCTCAAGCAGATACCTAAATTGTCCTTCTTTTCCAGGACTTCAAGTTAGATTAAATAAATGTATGATTATTTTTGCAGGGTTTTTTTTCATTTCACAACACATTATGTTCATGTTTTAAGGATTTTTCATCAGCTAATGGAATAATGAAGCCCCAAACCTACCCACGCAGCTTCTCAAGCACCCAGCCAGAACACTAAACCGTAGCCTCACAGGTTAACTTCCTATAGCACCAAGCATTTTGTCCTTTATCCTGCAAAGTACTTCAGTACATTGTGCTCAACTTTGAATTTAATGCAGTTTCTTACCTGTTCAATCACAATCATTCATGTTCCAAAGAACTGACAGCACCCTGCAGAACTACAGATTCTGTAACATTCACATTTAATTCTGCTAAATGCTACTTGTGTTCTAGAGAGCTTGAAGATCTGATCTTGTACATAGCAGTGAAGCTGCGTGTCTGCAGCAGTAGCTACAGCCAATACCTTTGTTGAGACTATTTACATTAAGATTTGTTTTGGTCACATTGATTTACTGATGAAACCTTGTTTTAATGCAAAGCAACATTAGTGCCTATAAATGCATTTGATTACAACTCCCTTCAGATAATTTATCACTCAATCATCCGACTGTAGAGGTAAGAGGCAGATGCCTCATCTCTACGATAGGCACCCCTTGAACACATGCTAGATGCAACAGCAACCCCCTTCTGCCTACCATCAGCCAAGATGATGCACATGAAGTAAGAAGCCCGCTCCCTACTGATCAGTATTTTATGACACCTATTGTGCAGACAGAAAAGGCATAAAACCCCAAAACACATTTTATTTTTTTACTCAAGTTGCACACATACAAGACTCAGGGAAAAACTGGTATGCAGACCTGAGCACGCGTGCATGTGTTTCTGAAGCTACTTTTGACAATAACCTAACACGTAACAGGTGCATCAGCATAAATCAAGAACTGGTTTATTATGGACAACAAATGGTCCTTCCACAAGAACATTCTCAATTTATCATATTATAATTGAAGTGTGGCCTCTCTATAGCCAACCAATATGCCAAGCCAGATGGCATACACTTCTCAGAGCTCCAGACATCAGAAATCCGCAGCTCAACCTTTGAAGCTAACCAGATTGCTCTTAACCGCAGCAGATTTAAAGACAGAGTATGCATGCTTTTACAAACCCAGAGAACATAACTGAACTTCAGTCGAAGTCAGCCAGGCTTAACCAGGCATGCAATACATACTTGTGATTTACTGGCAGTGACAAATTACTGGATTTTAAAAACTGTTCTTGCACTCACTTGAACTTTGTAGTGTTGAACCCATCTCAGTTTAACGTTCATTCCATCTATTTGTTTCTGCAGCATTACGTGTTCGCCATAGTATTGTGCATTTTCCTCTCATTGAATGCATGTCAAAAATAGAGCTTCAAATAAAAGTCACAATATTTAAAACCAGACAGACATGCCTAACTCCAGGCAGCAATACAATTTTTTCCCCCGCCAAGGTTTTGAATCATTGTCCATCTGTACTTTAAACCGCAGCTCTATTTTCAGCCACTCCATCACTCCTCCGCATGGGAGAAATAAGAAGTGTCAAGAGCCACTGAACACAGAGTTTCCACAGCTGATCAGCACAACACTACTCAAAACAGATGTTCTTGTAATCATGGTGCACTAGGAAAACATCAGTACATTCAATAGCTTCTATCTCTTACTCTTTTTTACTGTTCTCATGTTAGTCATAGCTTTTAGGTATCTAAAATCTGGGGTTTGATTTCTTACAAGAAATGTGTCAGGTAAACCACAACACTCACAAGGAAAACTGAACCTTAACAGAGTTTACATTGTCCATGAGTTAGATAAGCTTGTAATTTATAAAAACAAGTTAGATTATGAGAATTAGGATGCAGGAACAAGAAAAGATCCCTGAAAAGACCCAGACATAGATCACACCTACTCTAGGAGTTCCAAAAGCATCAGGCTACTATATTTTTCCTGTCATTCTTCACAACTTTCATAATAATCATATCATATATATACACCTTTCATACTATTGGAAGCAAGAACATTTCCTTTTCAGTGTGTATCTAGAATGTGAGAAATATCACTCGGGGGGGTAAAAGATCCCAATAAAAAGGTCTGACCTCTGAACTCCAATCACACAAAACGAAGATCTTCAGGGTAATTTAGTCCCAGATAAAATTCTGATTACTTTTAAGGGGGAAATATCGAAAACAAGTATTAAGAGTATTCAAATGAAGTGACATTACTGACACAAATATCTCTTATTGACATCTACCAAAAACTTCCTTTCCAATCACTGCTATGTATCTTTCAACATATACTAGTGAAGAAATTATTATGAAATTCTTGAAGAATACTATTAGATGCCTACGCATTCCAACAACTGTTTAACTCAGCTACGACAGAAAGCAGAATGACCTCTCTATGCAACCAAATGGGCCTACAGATATTTCATAACACAACGTGAAAGCCTTAAATCTCTAACTAACGAAAAGTTCAGTATTTAACATGGAAAAACTTTAAGGAGGAGTTAAAACATCATTTCACAGCACATAACATCTTCACAGACCAAGACCCTTGAGAGGCTCTGAAAGAAAAGTCAAATTACTAGCCACTGAGAAACTACTGCTTCACCATCAGCTTCATTGTCTGATGACACAAACCTTCCCCTACATTATGTCACAAACTGGTGCTCAAGACACCATTACTTTTCACAACATAGTTCTACCCACATTTACACCCCTTCCTTTCAGCTATTTCCCTAAAAGAGATAAAGAATTTCAATAACTGAAAAACCAAAATCTCGAACTCCTTCAGCACTGCAGACACTATCTAGCTGATTTCAGGTCAGGTTAAACAAACAGAAACAACAACAAAAAAAAAACCCAACTAACCAGACCCCCCCCACACACCCCCATGAAAACGATAAGAAATGTAGGATGGTCTCCGATCCAGATGAATAGCAGCTGTGCAGTTCAGAACACAGCCAAGGGGACTACGATCAACTTTTCCTCTACTTCCACAGGGTGACACTTGCCGAATTGGCCATCTCTGACATTCTACTCCCCTACAGCAGCTCCTGCAGGAACATATGCTATGAGCTCACTTTGGGTGTATCGGTCATAAAAAGCACCAGATGTTTCAGAAAGGAGCAAGAATGATTTAGAGAGAATGTATTTAAGCAAGGACAGTGTTTGAGGCAGTGAGCATTAAGCAGATACCAAAATATTGTTTTAGTCTCAGCTGGTGAAAGAAGGAGGTGTGACATTTAATCACACTGCAAGGTTAGTGCTATACACAGCAGCTGGCTGGTGAATCCTCTAGAAGGATAGCCTGCCAGTCCTTCGCTTGAAGACTCCCTTTTGCTCTGGTATCAGTCACAGAAAGCAAATGCCAGCTGAGTACATTTCTATTTTGTGCTCTGCTCTGTGCACTGGTGTCAGTACTGACATGTCATGGGTTGTTTTTTTAGATGAGCAGTCGGTGGGAATATCATTAGTAGCCTCACAGTTCAGTGGAGGGAGAAGAACAAGGATTTCAGGAAACAAGACATGGGGCAGTATCCTAAGCAATTACTCTAGGTCTCAATTCACAAGTTATGACAGTCAGATGACATAATGCAGCACCAGACGAAGGATGATCAACAACCAGGTTAGACACTTCAGTGACCACAGACTGCAGCAGGGATGCCACTAATTAGAGATGGAAGGAAAGGATGAACTGCTCACCATTTTGAAAACATGCCAGAATATAACATACTATTTGGCTGCCAGATTGAGGTTGGTATTTCTTCTAGCCACAGAAACACTGCATTCATTTAGAATTTAAGTATAATGCTGCTTATAATGTTTCAAATATTAGAACAAAATTCCCATATCCTCTTATCCTACTAAGCAGCAAAAAGGCTCTTGACTGACAGATCTGGCCCAGCCTTCCACCCTTCAGCAACAGCGACATCTCTATAGTGTTGAAAAAAGAAAACATGCAGATTTGATAACAGACAACAGTTGCACACACCGTTCCAGCTCCACTCAGGAATTTTGAGAAGCTTTGCTTTTATCTGACCAAAAGAAACCAGACGGACCAACACTCCACTTCACGTACTTTGTAATATCATCCCAGTCTCTTTTAAAGCCCTCAACCTCAGTGTGTCTCAAGAATCCCACAGGCTGATGATACCGTGAGTTCACCAAACATTTACTGTTCTACAACAGAAAAGGAAAGGATGTGGCTGGTCTGCATAGTTTCTGAACAATATTCACAAGAGTTGAGTTCTAACACCACGTTTCACCTGTTCTTTAGGATTCAGTTTATCTATAATAAACCCCAGTAATGTAACAAGAACCTGAATATTATCCATAATTTCTGTTTTAATATTTAAAAGCTAAAATTTTCAATTCAGATTAAGATTAGAAACTAATAATTTTATATGAAAAAGTGTGCAGATATTAACATCACCTCAAGTACTGTAGAAACATGAGAAAATAAAGCGGAGAAGAGAAAGAAAACAACTTCTAGACATCACTGATAGAAGACAGGTGTTACTTCCTGCTGTTTGTATGCCTCTCCAAACCGTTTCCCACCTCCTTCACTGGAAAAAAAAAATTGCAGAAAAATAACCATTTCTATTGCATTTTTCAGGAGGTAACAGAGTAATATTTCTTTGGCAGTATTTTAACCAACATCAGCAGTGACTACCACTAGTAGAAACATTGGAAATCACAATAAAGACAGATTCTTCTTCACTTCTGTTGTTACAATTTTAGGAGACCTCAGAACAGTAGAGATTGTTTGAATTTCTGGTTGCAGTTTAGTTGGTATCCATTTATAGAAATGGATTTACCAATTCGTTCTCAATAGTGTTCCCAGATTTCCTTCTCTTTGGCACACTGTGCAAACATGATTTAAACAGGACCCAGGTTCTGCATGACATATTAGACATCCATCCTGTTATCTTTCCATTATTTACTAACTAGAAAAAGCACTGCAGCCAAAATGATCAGTTTACCAGGGGAAGGGTGTGTGCGTGGTTTGAATTGTTTGGTTTCTGGTTTGTTTTTTTTGTTTGTTTGTGGCTTTTGGGTGGGTTGTTTGTTTCTGACTGGGGGGGGGAGAACATGACAACACAAGGGCACACTTGGGTTCTTTTTGTTTCAATCTAGTCACTACAGATACTATCTGAGCAAAAAAAAGAAATATATATTTGTGATTAACTCCATTTAAGTTGGTGACATACTGAAGAGCATTAAGGAACCAATCAAGCTATTTCCCAGAAGCACTTCTACAAGGTCATCCCTGAGCCCACATTGCTCACTGAAAGAAAAAAAAATAATATATCTATATATATATATTTATCAGTAGTTATATATATATATCTTTATCAGTAGTTACTTTAAAAAATCAGTTTTGCTAATAATTATTGGTATTCATAAGAGACATTTGCTCATCAGTCTAATAAGCATTTCATTCTTATAATTACCTGAAAAATAGAAACAAAGTTCCCTCCTGCACACAACATTTTACTGCAAGTTCAAAAACCTACTGAATGTAGGATAAACTTTACTGATATGCATCACCTCGGTCAGTCACCTCTCACGTAACCGAGCTGATCCAGGTGAGTCAGCCTTCTTTAGCAAAGTGTACAAGATAAAGCGAAAAAGGCCTCAACATTTCTCCTATCGAGCCAGACATGCAGACTACCAATATAAGTATTCAACTAAAAAGAAGTTATATAAGCCGATGCTTCCACCTACCATGACATACAAACTGCTCAAGAAGCTCCTGGTCCAAATTTAGTGCACTAAACTTGCATTAAGATTTCATGGGCCCTCACTGGAGGGCTAGGAATATATCCTGGGAAATATCAATCCGTATTTCTGAAGTTCTTGAACTCTTTTCCTAGACTACCAGTGGCACTGTTCCTGCTTGTCCCAAGTCCTACTGTTCGTCACTACCACAGATAAAGTTTTAACTGGACCCAGAACAGTTGTTTCTACATCCTAATGTAGGATTAATTTGTCTCGCATCAGCTAAAAGTTAAAAATCTACAGCCTATTATGACCACTTTTGTATCACTCTTTACATGCCCACAGCATCTAGTTTCTGCACTACTGCTTATGATTCTCGAGATACACACCTTTATTACCCAATTTTACATTTAAAAACCTTCACAGAGAAGACCAATTATTCAGAAAGGTTACAACTGTTTGAAGAAAGCTAACAAACTGAGGTTCTCCTACCTAAAGTATTACTTTAGCACTGCTACACCTTTTTACATTCTTAGACTTCGCAAGATTTAATGTGACTATTTTAGAGATGTATATCACTTCCTTTTTTTTTAAATCTTTTAACTGTTTTAGTCACTATTATCTTTATTCTTCCCCTCTGCTGACACAATCCACAAGATTAATTTAATTCCACATTCTATTTACTAAACGCAAACCTTGATCCTATTTAAGCTATAACAGAACACCTTTTATTTTGGACTTATATGAAAGCAGGTTCATTAACAGTCAGCTTTATGCAGTCTACATAAAGAACTTACTAACTTGTGAGAACTTCATGAACATACCGGATTTTATTTATGGTGCTGTAACAGTGGGTAGTTACATACTCCAGGAATTAACCTTACCAAATTCTTACAATGAAGCTGTAAAGAGATAGCCAATAACATTCTTCTTAAATGCTTTACCAGTTCACATCCCAATCTGTAGTGAGATTACTTAAGCGACATGGAAGAAAAAGCAAAGATAAAAGACAGACTCACACTGTTAACACAGAGCTATAGTAACATATCTTAAACAAAATACATATTTCAAAAAAAAGCAACTAGAATCTACCTTTGTAACACTAAGTTAAACAAAAAACCCCCAAAACAAACAAACAAAAAACAAAGAACAAAACCCAAAGCACAAACACTGAACGCGGGCAGATGCTTAAGTCTCTGCTTCCAACAATACGAATAGCTATTCAACATATACTACTAATCATTTGGCTGCCATATTTTATACCTCACAATATAACACTAGAAAATCTCTCTGCCGCTGGGTTCAGTACAGAAACACCAGATAAATTTTATTTTCTGTGAAACTGAAAGTCTAAGAAATTAACTGGGATGTAATGACCAGTACCTAAATTTCTGGAAAATGCTATAACTTTTAAAAGAAATTAAAAAAAAACCTCTTCCAGGTTGTTATGAAGTATTTCATTTCAACATGAACACTGACAGCAAATCTAATGCTTCCATTGATCAAAAAATGTTTTTTATCTATAATTTTTCAAAACAAACAACAAATAAATATTTCTGGAAATGAAAGATGGTAGCCTTAGCTCCATGAGAACAGAAGGAAGGAAGGAAATAATTCAGACTGCCTGTGCACCCACCACGTGTTTGGTTAAATATCTCCTGAATTCCCGCTTTCTCTAATGGCGGCAATCTCTTTTCTTGATGTTTCATCTACTATCATCCTTAAATCTTTTGTTCCTTTCATTACGAAATGTTCTTCTTGCTAACCTAAGCATGTTACTGCACAGTGAGCGAGACAAACTCTGCTGCCTAAGTAGTGCTCAGGGCTTCCTGGTTGAAGGACAAACAATTCAAATGTGTGACTGCTCACTAAAATCACAACAGGCAGCAAGTATGCTGTCAGAAAGGATAACGGGAACACCTCATTTAAAATCATAATCATAGTGCACAACTTGCCAAACTTTACAAATTGCAAAAAAAAAATACTAGACCTAGACTGGGTCTAGGTTCTTTCTGCTCATTTCCTCTGTGCCAGTCAACTGCTTTGACAGAACTGACACATGAGTTTCCTTAAGAAATAAATAAAAGTGCTTTCAAATGAATACTTGCGTGACAAAATGGATTTTTCAACTGTCCTCTAAGTCATGCTGCTTGACCAATGATTACATAAATACGGAAAAGAGACAATAAAGATTCATGTTACCCATTTTAACAAATACTAGCCTGTCAAAGGCACTGGCAATATACATACCAAGAAATGAGGCAGCAAACACAGGAATACTGCACAATAGCCATCTTCACATTCCTTGGTGAAACCCCATTTAAATTACCACACACAACAGTATTAATGCAGACTCTAGTCTCAAAAAAAAGGAAGCCTGAATCTTAATAATATGTATCCCTCTTTGCTTATAAAAGCTACAGCTTGACTTTCACAGGCAATAAGT
The DNA here is from genome assembly GCF_028500815.1 of Rissa tridactyla. Lineage (NCBI taxonomy): Eukaryota > Metazoa > Chordata > Aves > Charadriiformes > Laridae > Rissa > Rissa tridactyla. The sequence continues at coordinate 79,560,437 of NC_071470.1, read as the reverse complement.
ATTTTTAATTCACTATTCTGGAAGCTGGATACTCTGCTGCCATGCTGTTATGAGGAAACAGTAGTTTATAAACACATTTCAAGGGAACTGGAAGTCGTCTTATTCAGTCTTTTTGCAATGGAAAGGAAAGCTTGAGTCCTGTATTATTATTTTTTTAAAGTAATTATGTTTATGAATGCAGTACCAAATGATAAGTCCCGACAGACACAGTAAACATTTAAATAATAGGCTGTAATTCAAAGACATCTTAAGTTGTTGCTGCTTTAGGCATCATTAGTACAATGGTCAGTTAAAATGCATGCTAAACACCATCCAGATGAACTCTGATGATACTTGCAGCTTTCACAGATGACCGCTGAAATGTAGCTTGCTGCAGCAGTAACCAGTACAGCAGCACTTATACATACATGATTCAAGTGGGGGGAACAGGGAGATTTATCCTGATCTGCTCATCATTCCAATAAAGAAGAAAATCATTCTTCCCCAAGTCGGGAAAAAAAAAATAAAATAAGAGTCAGGGTCGAACCTTTTTTCTCCATAACGTTTAAATGGAAGGAATCCTGAATTGCTGAAAGGCTTTTAATTCTCAAGCACACTGTAATATTGACCCTCCCACCCTCTAAGGAGAGAGCTTTGACACTAAAATTTAAGAGATTAGTGCCTAGCAGGTGATGATGACAGTGGCATGAAACGTGAAAAACCACAATACTAAGTTGTGAGCAGCATTGTATCAAACTGAAAACAAAAAAGCAAACAAAAAAATCCCACACAAACTATACAACTAAAACCACAACCCATACATGTGAAAGTTTTTGTTTGGGCAGGAGAAACATTCTCAATACAAAGTTCTTTCCAACTAAGTATCTAAGATCCACTGCAGGAAAACTGCCTGCTCCTGCTCCCTGACGGTGCAATTCAGACATCAGCTGTGCATGACAATCATCTAGTGATGACCAATCTTTGTTTAAAGAAATAAACACACATAAGAAAACCCACAATTTGGATAAATATCCAATTTATATTCAAATATAGTTTGATACAGTCAGTCCCTTGCTAGTAAGAGGTTTGAACACCCATACTGTGCTTCTGACTGTCCTCACCTGATACTTAGCAGCCCCAGCACCAACCATTACAGAAACAAGTAAGTTTTATTAAGTAAAATAATACTACCCAGTATAACAAAGGATTTTATAACCTCAGCTGCAACAAATTCAAATATTTCGCAACTTCTATGAAACATTATTTGTCTTTAAAAAAAAAATAAATGCCTTTGCTAATTTTCAGTACCAGGACCACAGGCTAGCAAAGTTTGCTTGGGTTAAAATGTTTTTCCTCCTACTTATGAGTCAATGACACCGGTAATTATTTACTGATTAATATTTTTCAATCTGCATGACACTGTCTTTAGGATTGTGCAATAAAGATTAGCTAAAGACTTTCAATTCCAATGTATCAAGCTTCCTGAAATTTGTTTCATTTCCATTCTTCCCTTTACACAAAACTGTCAAATTTTATCCAAGCCAGAAAGCACTGAACATTAAAAAAAGCAGTTCATTTATTTTTGTATGGGACAAGATTATATTAAATTTTTACCTCATTCTACAGCACGCATTGACCCCACATGTCGTTTATATGACTGAACCACCTTCTCCCATTAATATGAAAATTGTTTATGAAGTATAGCTCTTCCTGACTTCTGTTAATTTTCAATGTCTTCTCCCCTGCCCCTTCCCTCCCACTCCCCTGCAAATACACAGAAGTTTTAGACCAGATTGTTTGGTGGTGGCCTTTCGTTTGTGTTTTTTTACTTTTTTCTTTAAATTCACCTTTTTCTCCTGTTGTTTATAGGTTCTATACATATTCCCCTTATTATATTTAATTATTCTTGAATACTGATGACAAGCTTTATAGCATCTCCCTGTGTTTAACTAAGAATCATCAAAAATAGTAGTTGACTTCACATGGTGTGCCTCAGTGGTTGCCCAAGAAAGTGCTGGTAGTTCATCTCTTGGCAAAGATTGTCACACACAGAAGAAGAAAATCCCATTAAAAATTCATGTTATTCACTCTTCTTTAAAAGATGTTTTACATTTGCGTTCTTCCAATATTTCGCCTGAATAATGACAACGGCACTTAGTTCACAGTAAATATTTCTGCTACGTTGCATTAAATATTTGGGCCACAGAGTGTAGTATTCTAGTACATCTATAGAGCAATGGTAAGGTTGGTTTGGAATTTAGCTGTAGTCTCCATTAAAATGAAAAGAATAAATATACTGCAAGTCAGAACAAAAGTCTTTGTTGTTGCTATTCTAGAAAGAAAGCACAGATCCTGACTTTAATTCTAAATTGAACTACTAAGAAGGCTATACATGCTTTATAATCCTACAAAGAACAAGCATATGCAATAAACAGTATCTGATGCTTCAAAGGAAAACTAAACCAAAACAAAGCATCTCACTGACACAAACATGTCAGGCTGAGTTTCACAAGTTTCTACAGAGTTACAGATAAGAAGTTTATTTTACCCCTGGACATTTTCTATATTCTTATAAACTAGCCACACCCCTCAACTAGTTACCTGCTTTTCCTTATGTTAAGCAACTGTAAATATTCAAAACTGTAAAATTCACCAGACACGTTAATAATTCAGCCGTGGTACTGCAAAGCAACAAACCACTCTGTATGACCACTCTGTGTAGTGCTCCTCACTGTCACTAACCTTCAAACGCAAACATCCCACAGGAAAGGGTTTGTGATCTGGCCACTCTGTTGCCACCTCCACCAGCACCTCCTTGCTCCGTCCTTGCCTTCCACAGCACACAAAGTTGTAAAAGCAGCTCCATCTTCTCACCTTCCCTCAGTGCCTCCTTACTCTGCCCTGTCCTGTCCTTCCACAAGACATGAAGTGGGAAAAGCAGCTCCATCTTCGCACCTTCAGCAAAGCAGCACTACTAAGGCCAAGGCAGGCCTGCTTTATTGCCTCTCCTTGATTACATATCCTCCAGCACCTGCTTGTCCCTCAGGGGTCAATGAGATATTGTTCCCGCCCCTTTCCTAATCGATAGTCCCTCAGGAGCATTATCTATTATATAAATGGGCATCTTGTCTCTGCCACCTCCCAACAGCATTTGCCATAGATCCAGTCAGGAAAAGCAGTCACTGGTTATGACTTTTCAAAGAGGCTATGGCCAAAAGGCTCCTGGATTTCACTTGCTCTCCTCACAGACCAGGTGTGAGAATTAAGACTCACCAGCTTCTCCCAGCTCACCTCTTTCTCCAACCAGGACTCAGCTCCCATCTATTTCTGCCCTCTTTGTAAACTCCAAGATAACATTTCCACCACCCTCACAGCTGGAACCGCCATTTTGTTCCCTCTCCCGGGAGGACCGAGGTCGCCTCCCCCCCTCACCTCAGCTGAGTGACCCCACTTTGGCGCGCAGCCCCGCTGCCGCCCCAAGATGGCGCCGGCGCCCCCACGCTGAGGCGGCGGCGGCGCGCGAGGGCCAAGGCCGCACTCGGCTCTTAGGGACAATCAGCTGGGATAAAGCCTTCCCTAAACCCCCCACCTGAGAGCTTAAGGAGCAGGACGAGGTTTTTTTCCCCCATCTCCCAGCTCTGACAACCGAACAGGTCACTCTGGGAGGCCCAGGACTGCCTGAGTCGCTGTGGAACAAATCCATGTATCCGCCCCCCCCCCCCCCCACGCTGGATTTTAAAGCCAAAAGAAGGCCCAGTGTGATGGTATAAAGCGAGCCTGATGTTTAAGCTAAAGGTAGGATACTAATACCTCCTCCCTGTCTCTTATGAATTATAACGCTTATATTAGGGGTGCAGGTTTTTTAAGAGTTTCTTTTATGCGAGTTTATACTTCAGAAAAATTCTTTTTGGACGTGCAATTCCTAGGCTTTATTGCATCTTGGCTTATGGAAGGTACTTAAGACAACAATTTTCTACAGTGAGGAACGGAGAGAAATACTTCCTCATCATAAAATCTACGTATCAAAATCAGTAATGCCTTTGATGTCTCATAAACTCTCAAAAATTATTTATTATGGGGGCATCAATAAACAGTCCACTAAATATTAAACAGAATACCCTAATGCTGGCTGTTATCATAATGTAAAACTGGAGTGGTGTAACCAGAGATGGACAGATGTTTTGCTTTTATTAATAACCCACCTACAAGAGAGTTAAGAAGGGAGCAGCAAACCAAAAAAGTCCAATAGATACAGGCAAATGAGTCGTCCTTGGTGCCCAAATGATAGGCAAACGAATCATCTTTTGACACCAATGCACCATATTAATCATGAAAAAAAGATGATTATGGAACAGCAACACAGGAGAGCCACGCATACGTTGTGTGACTGGGACAGCAAAGCCAGAGAATCTTAAAATTACTGAGGCTGAAAAAGAGCACTGCCTTTTTTTTATTAGCTGAGGGCAGGTTATGCAATGCTTCGTCATTATTAAGGAGGCACCTTCCTGTTCACGTTGCGCATTTTATGATCTTGGTTGCCAAAAGATGTAAGCAGATTGCTTTTAGATGAAAAGCATTTCCATCTGAATAAATGATAACCTCTGATAATAAATACCATTCAATAAAGCTTCGACGTAGTCAGGCAAAAAAATGTTATAATAATAAAGAGTGAAGAAAGTAAGACTAGTATTTTTCCATGAAGTGAAATTCAATGCAAAAAGAAGCTAGGAAAAATGTAGACTACAAATTAATCTAAGGGACCAGTGATGCCGATTCTTTACTTCCTTGGGAGTCTGCTATGTAACAAAGAGGAAGAAAACAGCAGGCATTTGGGGTTTTTTAAACAGCATTTTGGCTACAAGATAAATTAATTGTCTTAGTGGAAAGAGACTATTTCTGTGAGACTGGACCGTACTTGCAGCTCCGTTGGACTCAGTGGGAATTGTAACCATGGTAGTAACGCAGCTCTTCTCTCAGAGTACTAGATCACATCAATTGCCTTTTGAAAGCATTGAAAAAACCCCTCAAGGCAAGTCTCCTTTCTCGTTGAAATGGCTGGACCAGCCTGGTGAGGTAGAAAACATGCTGACAGTACAGTATTAATATCAGCACCAAGGGAAAAGGACGGATGTACTGGCTTTTCTTCTGAAGAACAGGTGTGAAGTTGTATCAGGCAGCTTAAGTAAGAGAAAGGGAAAAGCAACAGAAATGAGGAAAAGGGAGGAAGCAAGACTGACAAGGTAATTTACTCTATATTCTTTGTGTTTCACGTAATAGACCTCATCGCTCTGTAATAAAGCTTTCAAAGTTTCCCAGATGCTCTTGAATGCAATCTAGGCATAAAGTGATTTTTATGCATGGATGCATTATTTTCTCTTTATCTGCTATATATTAAGAACAAACTGGAACGTGCTCTCACAAAGTTCCAAGCTATTCTCCTAGGCATAGATGAAACAAAACAAAACAACACTTCCCAGCATTCAACAGCCTTGAAAAGAAGTAATGGAGCAATACTAAAAACACTCAGTTCATTTCTCCCTGGGATAGGCAGATTTTTCTGCAGGCTGAGCTCCTGTTTCCTGTAGCCGTGCCACATTCTGTTTTGACCTTTCCATTTTCAGTTCTACCAGGACTGTTAGTCTTGTTCAGCATGTGGATAAGAGATCAAAAAGGGAGGAAAACTGGACTCTCTACTTCAGCAGATGGCACTCTCTCCTCCTGAGTCGTGGCCTGAACAAGGGCTCCCAGGCTGTGGTTTGGGGCATTTGGGCGGCAGGATTTGCCAGCTCTCAGACAGCCTGCACAAGGACAAACTGTCCCAGCCACTTGAGTCCTTGAAAATGTCCATGTTTTGTTTGTAAAAGACAACCAAGAGAAAGATTGCCTCAGCTTGGGAATCACCCAAATCGGGCAGATGGTATCATGTCACTTGGCTTACCAAGTTACTCACATCCCCCCTCAGATTCATCTCATCTTCCCTTTAACAGCAGACTGCAAAGTTTTGTTCTTCAACAGATTCATCTTACAGAGGTAGACCCATTCATTTATCGTTATGTTAACACTTTATTCAACTCTTCATGAGCATGAGGAAAGATTTTGTCAGTATTTCTTTAGTACAACTACTGGTTTCTAACCATAAAGCTAAAAGTCTCATCAGAGGATTACTGCAACCACCTTTCCTTTTGATAAGAGCACATTACTCCAGGGAGATTCATCAGCAGAAGAGGTGACACATGTGTAATATGTGCAAGTTCACCAGTTTAGCGTGCAATTTCCTTTTTCAAAAGCCATAGCAAAAATAGGTACCCCAAGTAATTTCTAATTTGAAACCACATTGACTGAGATAAAAACTGTTTACACTACAGAACAAAAGATGAAACGTATTTCATGTGACTGACTGCATTTGAGGAAAAGATCACCCATACAAAAAACCTGCAACACGGAGAGGGCTAACCACAGAAGCCTGCACTGCTCACTAAAGACTGCCATAAGATTTCCCCCAGAGGCACAGGAAATCTGTAGCACAGTGACCTGGCCTTTTTCAAGTGCTGTCACAAAGCCAATGGACACAGCTTTTTGTGCTCAAAACGTTGCGTCAGTATTTAAGCTGCAGGAATATTTGGGCACATCAGGAGATAGACACTATATGTGTATCTCCTGATACTAAGCCAGGTACCAGTGAAGCGGTGAAGTGAAATGGTGAAGAAAGAGTAAGATGCCTTCAGCACTTTAGATCATTCTACAGTCATGAGTCTTAGATTCTGCTGTTCCTTCTCCATCACCTGTTAAAGGAGAGACTTAAGAAACCAAAACCTAAGGCAGATTTCATTAGGAGCCTTCTGGCACGTCCTGGCAGAAGACAGCACTTGGAATTAATGCAACTCTCTGAGAAGACAGTCCTTTTTAAAAAATCCTGCAACATTTTAAAGGGGAAAAAATACTCTTAAGTAGAGCCAAGTTTTAAAATGTTCAGTGTTCATCCCTGATCAGAGAGAAAGAGGCTTTCATGTAAAGTGGCAGTATTTCTGCAAAGATCAGAACTAGAAGCCACAGTGACTTCAAATGCTCTTCCCGCAAAAAACCTTTTCATTTTTTCCTTTATTGTTTGCGATTATGAAACGAGTCGAAAAAATGTATTAAGCATTCAATTTGAAGCTCTGCCTGGAAATAATCATACTTTATAATACTTCTGATGGATTAATTATCGGCTAGATACTAAGGTATTGAGTTAGATATATCAACAAAAGTTCAACACAAAATTGTTAAGAATATAGGTTTTCCTGTACCCTATTAATTTTCACCAAATACATATAAAACTGTACCTTTGTTGTAACTTAAACTTTTATGTTAGAGTAAGTTTAACTTGTTGATTAAACTTCAGATGGGTGCACTGCAGTTTCTCTTTCCTGGCTTTTTCACTGATAGATCTCAGAATCTTTGTGTAGATGAAACCTTATTTTAAAAAATAAGCCACCTACCAGAATTTGTTCTTAAGTATCTGCCTTCTGCCAACCAACAGGTCACACTTCACACATGAAGTGTCTCACTTCATCCGGGAAAGCACTGAAAGGATAAACATGACAGAAATCTGTTAAAAAAATCATTTATTTCAGAAAGTATCCATCAATTGTTAATATTAATTGCAAGTTCCTGCTGGTTCATGTTACAATTGTTAGTGAATTGCTATCTTAATCTAATTTATGATGTTTAAAGTACCTAACTAGGTTTTCATCACTGAAGTTACTTTGCTTTCACCTCATGACACAACTTGCAGATAATGCTTTAAAGAAAGTGTATGACTGTACTATCCACTGTAATTCACTGCAGAGCAGCAATGGTGAACACTAGCATTGCAGCAGTGTCTGAAAGCATTAACGCAGTTGAGGTAGACCTGAAAAAAAACCCTAAAATAAATAAGTTTGAACTGGGCAAACGGCCTAAACGTATAGGTGTGTTTGGGAGGGCAAAGGCAACAAGGGACTTTGCTGGGGAGAAAGCAGTTAAATCTGTAAATGAGCTCCAATTCAAAAGGTAGGACGATCTATTTCAATCACGGGCTGAAGAAACTGGAAACATCTCAAACACACACAGAGCAGAGGGGGGTGACTTCAGACCCGAGTTCCAAAATTCGTCTCAGTACCGTGTCTGTCACTTGGAGTTTAATACAGCTAACAAACAGATAATTGGCAGTTAGTCTTTTCTCCTCCCGCAGCATAATAGAATGGGTTACATGGTAACCTTCAATTATGGGATATTAATCAGAAGATCATTTAAAATTTCCTACAGAAAGCACTTTCAATTACCTTTGGGCCTAATAATAAATTTTATTCTGCATTTGGAGAAACTGACTGAAGCTCCAGTACCATTTAGTGTCTTATTTCACAGACAAGTGATTGTCCTAGGCAATTGAGCACCTGCAATACAGAGCCTGGTGAGAGTCGCTTCATTGCCAAATGTCTCTTTTCACTGAGCAAACAACATGGTGAAACATGAAAAACAGAAGACTTTTTTGTTCAGAAGTGGTTTCCAATTCTTTCTTTTTTTCTTTTTTCTTTTTGTTGTTAATGGCCTTTTCTTTCACAACTCGTTACTGCTCTGAATGAAGTATTGACAGGTGTCTCAATAAAAATGCCAGTTTTCTTTTCAAATCAGTGGTAAGAATTATTTTATATTTTGATCTGCAGCATAGTGGCTCTAAATTCTATTAGAAAGCTTCGCAGGGGAGAGAAAATGGTGTTGCCCCTGCAGAAGAAAGACCCTAGAAAGAGGTGGACTAAGATAACAGCACTAAAAATGAGAGCAGGGAGGTGGTCTGGAAAGGATATCATCCCCAGAATATTTTTCTGTAGGTGGCATGACATTTGGAGGAATTTTCCAGAAATGCTGTGCTAGCTGATGTGCGTGAACGCTGACTGCAACACTGGGAAATTCTGGAGGGATTTGGCATATTCCCAGTGGTGCTACAGATCCCTGGTTGGGTGGTTAGTAGCAACATAACCAAACTGCTTCCAGAAACTCACCGCTAGGAACATAAATGCTTCTAGTCTAAAAAGAGGGTAGGCAGGAGACTGGATAAGAATTAGGGAAGCAGTGGCCTTGTCTGAAAGCCTTCTCAAAATGCAACATTATACAGGAATGTGAGTAAATATTGACCCAGTCCTCTGTACTTCTGCAGCAGCCTGGCAACCTGCCCTATGCTCAGGGATGTGTGGCTGTCCTTGATTACTGTCCACAAGTTCAAGTTTTGAGTTAAAGTCAGAATTCAGACTCCCTAGATTTGTAGAGGAAAGTTGTTCTTTTCTTCACACATCAGTGTTCCTAGGATGCAGTCCGGGCCCTGCCAGTTTTCTACCTGTGCTCATTTTGTCACAAATGGGACATTTGCAATTTTATAACCAACCGTACGGGTAACTTTCATAGGGAAATTGAGAGGTTCCTCGTTCCTCCTCTTCCCTCCTATTGCCTATTAATTATACATGTCAAATATACACACATATTCTTTATGAGAATAAAATATGTATTTGCCTAACTATTGGCTTGTTAATCAAAGTATTTTGACCAGTGTAGTTTTTACTTTGTGTATGACCTAAAAAAAACAAGGTTACTAACCAAGACAACTCTATTCCAAAATTATATTTCTCTGGCCGTGCACTGGGGGAAAATATCCCCATTAGGTATCTAGTGAAAAGTCTTATAGTTATTCCCTTACCTAGTAAAATGCTGAATATCACATTGTTGTTCGTACCCCACTGATGTTACTATATAATAATTTAATTAACTGTTCTCCCCACTATTTTTGGTTTTGATGTAAGATACATGATTAAAAACTCTCCTGACCTCAGTGACTTAATGAGGACTACTTTCATGAATAAAGGGCTCACCCAGTTTGGACACAGAGACAGCCATAAGCCATACATTTCTATCTAGACCTCAAACTTTCCCTCAAAATTCAGCAGTAATAATACATGTCCATTTCTGCAAAAAGTGACAAAGAAATCCCGTCTTTTGCCCCAAACCAAAAATTGAGTTTCCATGACTTTTTTTTTTTACGCTTGGGATTTTAATGAGACAGTTTTAAAAAGATTATTAACATGGAGGACTACTTCTCTAATTATAATAACCTTTCCAATTCTTTCGGAATAAATTTTGTTAAACACTTTTCATGCGATTTGCTTCATTATCTTTTCATTTAAATCATCTTCAATGACACAGCATTTAATTAGGTTTGTTGTGCAGGTACCGACGGTTAAACTTGTGCATTCAGCACATGCACTTTCATTTGACTAACGTAATAAATCTTATTCATGCCAATGTCACCATCCATTACAAAAATTAACAAGGCATCATCCAGTTAAACTAAGTTTGCAAAATGTTGTTTATAAAGAATTTTTGCTTTTCCACCATTAGAGGTTCCTTTATTGACGAGCTTCCTGGTGTTCTGTGATCCTAGTCATAAATAAAGATTTACTTGTCAACATAAGCTGTGAAATGTTACCTGCCAGGAAGTTAGCCAGTGTTCTCCCCTAGTCATAAATATGATTCCCTTTGTTGTAGTATTACTAATGTTGCATTTTTTCCTGTTACGAGATTTTACAGCCAAGAAAAGGAATAAAATTGCCTAGTAGTTAATACCAAACATTTTACACACACACACAAAAAACTCTCACATAGTAAGTTACAAATTTACTTTGGCCTGCGGCAAGAGGTATATATTCACATCTTGTTAAATTTGCAGATAAATATGTATTCCTGTGCACGATATTTTTATTGTCAAAATATATTGTTCAATAACTGAAAAAAATCAGCGGAATACTTCAGGAAGAATTCTGGCTATGATGATTAAGGGTCCCACAAAATCCCCTCTGTGCTTCCATTACTTTTTTTAACAGTTACTTTTTCAAATGAAACAGGATTTGCAGGGCAAAGCAGTACACTTTACTAGATCAGATGATGTAATTGGGAAAAAGGACGAGCTTTTAGTTTGGAAGCGCCTCTGTAGGTCTGATTTTGATGGTGCTGTCTTTTAGATATTTAGCTACTGTAAGTCAGTTTAGGTGTGAATGTCAGCATTAGTAAGCATCAGTCACTAAAAGTTTATGGTCAATTTAGCTAAGACTAGACTAATTAGAGCTGAAACAATACGTTCCTTACAGGTCACTGATGGAGTGGAGATCTGGTTTGTTACCCGAAACTGAAAATCCATGCCTTGAATTTTGTCAGACACAGAATATAGACAAATAAAGTGAATTCCACTACTTTGCTGTGCACCAGCCCTGCTGGTGGATCCTGTTCTAGGACTATTTGTTGAGAGATGACACGTCAGGTAACACTGAAGTGCATGACAGCTTAAAACCCCCTTTGGTTGACAGCCAAACTGTGGTACTTAAAAGCAGTGATAGTTACATGTGGCAGCCTGCTTGCTGCATTTCCAACAGTTCCCCCCCGCCCTGGTGAAGGAGCTACTGTGCCTCTCTCGCAGCAGAGGTGAGGTACAGCATTGTGAGATGGCTCAGATGGTTTCCCAGAACTAACGGCTAACTGGTCATTAGTTTAAATCATTTTAGCCTAAAAGGCTTCAGAAAATATAGTGGAAGAAGGAGTGCCCATTTTCATTCAAAGCATGGCTGCCAGGGGAGAATGAGGCACTCTGCACTTCTCCCTGCTTCCATCCATTTCTCAAGAGCATCCTGGTGAGTGGTCTCATCACAGAGTCAGGACACCTGGGTCAGGACTACACTACCTCTTTTCCAGAAAAGTGCTTCCACCTCTGGGCTGTGCTTCACTGTAAAATAGCTTTACTTTCTGCTTTTTTCCCCTATAAGCTGCTCCACTTAACAATAAAAAGCAAAATTGCCAGGACCGCAGCAAAAAAGAACCACCATGTTCATGGTGGGTCTCTTCTCCAAGGACTGGGCATTCACTGACTGTTTTATAAATTAATGTCAGGCAAGTGCTCTTAGAGAGGCTCAGAAATGCATGGCTCAGGTAAGAACAAAACCAGACATAGGTGGTCTTTTAAACTCCTGCAGAACATCCGAGGCAAAATAAATGAGAATGGCCGAGGGCTCTATGCTCCTTCAGTATAACAACGCTACTTTGTAGGGCAAGCTCACTGCAATGATGTAAAAAATGCGAAGGGGATCAGATGTTCTGAATTAAAGACCACAATGAACAGACACGGCTGGTATGCATCCACCCTGCCTGCATGAAAATGCAAAATATATTTTTTTTTATTCCAACTATAAACCAGAAGAAAATGTTGAGGTCTGGTCTTTTCTAGTTTTCAGGCTTTGTGACAGTAGGCATGACTGCAGTACTGGGGCATCAGCAAATGAGAAGGTCCAAACAGTTGATTGAAGACAGGTTTTAAAGAGGTTGTCAGTCATAGACAATGACAACAAAGGTGGAGCAGCCCAAAATGAAGATAGAAACAGCTACCACTACATCTAAAAGTCATAGGAAAACTTCAGAAAATAAGCTATGATGGTTAGAGCAGAACAAGTAGATGAGCTGGGCATTAAATCCACAAAATTGTTAATGCCAGTATTTCCAGACTGCACTGTTTTCTACAGTTAACTGAATGAATCTGTCATTAAGATACTTAAAGATATATTTAAAATAAACAGAAAAGGTGCTTTGTACTCAGACCCTTTTCTTCTTTTTTGCTTTGCTGCTCTGACAATAGTTTGATCTACAAAGTCTATACATCTACATGCAGAAAAAAATCTCATTAAAACTTCTGCATTTTTAACATTAAAAATCGTATAATTAAAGACTTAACAGTAACATCTTAGAATCATAGATACATAAGGAATAAAGAATAAGAATTGTCTGAAATGTTGAATTTCAAGTTCATGACTTTTCAGCACTTCATTATGCAAATCATGTAATCTTAACATAGCTTTCTCAATGGAATATATCTTCCTGATATTAATTTAATTTTCTATGTCTGCTTCTTTTACATTCTGTTTCTACTCCCTGTCCTCAGTATAAAATATTAAAATGTAAGGTCAAAGCTAGAATTCAGTGTATATAAACTTAAAAAATCCAATGCTCAGAGAAGGAAAAAAATAATGTGCGATGTAAAGTTTCTGTTCAATGTAAAGGAGCAACTATTATCTGTACTCACAAAAGTTTTCAAGGACAAAAGCAAGACTTCTATTTTTTTAACCTGTGTATTTTACTGCAGGTTGAGAAAAGATAAAAATCTGTTATGCTGTGGTAAAAACAAACATTTCGAGGTTATATTTTATAGATGGAAATAAAATGGCTAACCTTAAGGTTTTTTCCCCTTTATCTAGATTTCAATCCAGCGCTATCCTCCCTCAGGGTAACTGTTGTTTTCGTGGCTGGTCTCTCTCACTGCAATATATTTGGTTACATCACGGAGATTGTACTTAACCCAGCTTTGTCTATATTATCAGCAGCAATAGGAAAGCATCGCTGTCTTCCTTCTTGCTTTCTTTTTAAACTGAAAATGATAATGAACCTATAATAATTGTTTCATTTGCGGGAGAATCTGGGCTGCACGAGGAAGGTGATAAGACTTTCTGTTTATCCTCACATTATATGAAATAGTTACAGTTTTAATAAAGAAAATTAAGTTTGTATATGGCTGGATCAAAAGACAGAAATTTAGTACTGCTGGTACCATGCTTTCCAGAACATGGATTTGAGATAAAATTAAAGTTCTGGCCAGCTAGGCAAACAACCAACAACAGCTACAATACTTGATGTTATCTTTATCTTAACAAGGATGAGAAAAGATAGCAGACAGTAGTCGAGCAAACAAAAAATAGCTAAAATGCAGAAAAAAACGATACTCTGTATTTAGTGATACAGTGAAAGAGTAAACGCTATCAGTATTCAAAAATCACTGAGAGTTCAGATTTAGTTCCTCCAATGTGTTTTCTCCAGATGTCACCTGTGTGCCTTTTATAATACATATTTGAAAATATCTTTTGGAAAGTTTTTTTTCTATATTTACAATATTTGATTTTTTTATATTTAAAATTTTAAACCATTTTTCTGGTTCTCAAAGGGATTTTTGTGTTACTTCCAATCAGGAGCAGGATCTGAACTCTCACTCACACCAAACTAACTGAACTAACACTCAAAGAATACAAACCTTAAACATCAACATCTGCAAAGTTAATCAGTATGCTTTGCTATAACACAGCAGCACAGTTTTGTTACTAAGGAGCACTAAAAATGGTACGTAAGTAGCGTTCATGCATAAGGAGAAAACTGAAATAGAAGACAATACCAAGGCGTGGACTTGAAGTGCTTCTGTTAATGTCAAATGGTTAAACTGAATGCTCTAGCAAATGGTGTAAATCAAGGGGATTATGGTATTTTTTTTCTGCTCTCCTAAAGCTCCATGGAGTAGCAATGAATAGAAATTAAGAAAACCTACAGTCAAGTGTCCCCTGTTAACACTTACTATGCCTCAATTACTTTCAGTCACTGTTCAAAGGATCCCACGTGGCTATACAGGAATATAAGAGCATATAAGGAATATAAGTCAACCACAGAGAAACGCTTGGAGATTGTACACTTGTACAACTGGATTCTTTAAAATGGATTATTGTAGTTAGTTCGGTGCTTAAATAATTGCATAGAACTGAATAGCAAAGAACGAGTACAAGGAGGGCTCTCCAAATTAATCATACATTGCAAGTGCTTGAAGCAAGAACTTTCAACTTGAGTTTTCCCATCCTTGATTTTTGTCACAGCAACAGTTGAGTACTATTGTAACAAGATTTCTCAAAGGCTGATGAGATGAGTTCAGACAGTAACAGGATCAAAGAAAGGCTACTAGGATGAGCAGAAGGATAAAGTGTCTAAGATACAAGAAGAAACTAAGTTTATTTAGTCTCACAAAGAGAGATGAGATGCGGTTGCTGTTTATCAATACTTCAGGACAGTAGGCAAAAGAAGAGGAAAAGAACTGCTTGAGGTAATGGATGATACAATCACATGGGGGAAAAAAAAAAACCAACATATTTCACATTGGCCAAGTACACACTTTAAAGCCTTCCTTTTTCCAGAAAAAAAAAACCCAAAAACTAAAACCAGCTGAGCTCTGACATAAATACAGCCAACGTCTTCACATAAAGACTTCGTGGCTGTCACTCCTGGAGTGAGTTGTGTGCTACAGGCTTTTCAGCAGCCAGACGTCTTACTGGCCCCATCTCCTTTTCCCAACTCAACAGCTCCAAGATAAGGGAGGCAGAGGACACAATTTTATGCTATTCAGTTCTCAGCCTTCTAGCTCAGCATTGTACCAAAGCCAATGAGTTAGCCCTTCTGTTCTACTGCAATTTCTATTGCTTTTCACTCTTCATCAATCAAACTTCATTAATAGTTAGTTATTTACAAGGAAATCTCATCAGATTTCAGCCACTTGCCTCCCCTCACTACCATAATATATAATTTTCTAACCTCCCCCTTTTTCCACAGTATATTCATCGCAGTTGTGATTCCATCCTCCAAATTATTTCATCTGAAATAGATACACTGCTTTGTCACAGGCAGCTGTACTGCGTTTCCAGAGGTATCAACAACCTCACTCAATGTCTTTCTCTTTATTTATCTAGGAGGACACAGAAGATAAGTCCTTAGGAAATGAGACGTCAGACTTTCATCTCTGCTAGTGGATGTTTAAAGTGGAGGAGCGTGAGGAAAAAAAAAAAAAAGAAAATCTCATAATTCATTTCTCAGCACTCCAGACTGAGTACCTTTTAGGTGGGTGATGATAAAAGGTGAAAAAAAAGTAGGATTGAATTTCTTTAGGCACAGGAGGGTGCTGAAGCTGGGCTTGTCTGTGTCCCGAAAACAAGCCATTTCAGAAATGGATGTTTTCACTACTTCCTCTTCTGGAAAACTCCAGAGTGTCTAGAAGTTTATCCTGATAAAAAATTGTGCATTACTACACTAATATTTGCCTATGTTTTCCATATTCTTCCCCTTGGAAAAGCTGAGAATAAGTCAGAGCTGTCCCTTGTGTTGCTTTAATGCAGTGCATCAGGCTTTACATGGCTTTTCGGCAATGTAATTGCACTGCAGGGTCTATCCTTAGGCATTTAAAATAATACTCCAGCCTTCAGTGCCACTGCAGGGGGCAGGCTGTTTGCTACTGCCATGTTCAAACAGCCACAAAAATACAAAATAACCTTCACAGTAAGGCTCAGCCATTTAATCAAAGTTTATAATCAAGCAGGCTACTCAACTGAGAATGCACATGAAGCTAGCCGGGAACAGAGAAGAAAAACAACCTAATTCTTATTCAAGACTGTAAAGATATATACAGTTCAATCCCGCCTCCCAGAATCTGTCTCTCAACATCAACCTAGAGTTGGAATTAATTTAGAAAATAGTTTAAAGTCTCACAGATACATGCCTTGTGAAAAGGCATGAGTATTTCACCAGCACGCTTCCTAGATATTGCTGAATGCCCCTTTTGCTGTCTTTCACTTCTCTTATAAACCAAATTCTGTTAGACTGCAGGGGCAGGCTACAACATTCAGATAATTTATAACAGTTGAAGCTGTTTCCCTCTGTACCTCAACCTCTCTTTTCCCCCTTTTTCTCTTGAAACACTTGTTTAAATGGAATTAAGTAGAATTTAATGGATGCCTCACACTGCTGATCTACTAACCCACCAGAAGCTGTAGATTTCAAATGGCATTTTGCTGGACTTTTTCAGAGCTTGCAGCTCGTTTCCCACGTTTCCAGGACATGAGATGAGATCAGATTATAAAACTGCATGTTTTTCACTAGGTCAGTTGCTAGTTAAGCTTTCTTTCAAGATTTTATAGAAACCATTGTGATCTTTGTTTGATGTTTGTATTTGTGGGCAAAGTACTGTTCTCTTTCCTCTTATTTCAGCCTATGAGAGAACGTTGTCTTTATAAGCAATCAAAAAAATCTCCATGAATATCAGCCTGTAAAATCAATTTTAGTATGATGCTGATGAAGTTTGCACTTTTCAGCAGCTGTGAAGGTGGCTTCAAGGGTGAATGGTGATTTCATATTTAAAAACCAGAACAAGACAGATAAATAGCATAAAATGCTGAATTTTAAAAAAGCAACTCAAAAACCCAAGCAAATTACTACTCTGAGGCAATCCGTACACCGCCATTTAAGATGAAGATACATTTATGTACTTACTTGTGGTCATGTGCAATTTGAATTCGGATCATATGAAAACCAAGAAAAAGCAGACAAGCAATCCCAGTCGCTATGGGCATGACGTGTATTGCACACAGAGAGCACAAACATATTGATCTAAAAAATTTCTGTGTTGGTAGAGGAGACCTGAATATGCAGAAATTTACAATGCAGACATGTCAACATAAATGCGTGAAATAAGCAGCATTTGGTATTCTAGGCAGATGCAGATGACACCCATGAAAACTCTCTTGCCATTGTACGAGGTACAGTGTAACTTGGCTGTAATACAGGATGGAAAGCTTAGATTGAAATTTTTCTTCTGTTTTGCATGTAAAGTGGGCTGAATCATCCCATGTTTCAATAAATACAAAATAAAGTGTATTAGTAGTTACAGAGCTAGGCTGGCTCCCTGATAAGAGAAAACTAAGAACTTGACATTAATCTTCTAATAAACATTACAGAATTTGTAGTTTTGGCCAGTATTTTAGACGTGAAATGGATAATGACTACCTAAATACTATAAAAAAACTTATGCAGAATGGTTTTCTTGAGAGTCAGCTTGCGCTACCTTTATCACATCAATATCAATCACCCCAAACGTTAGATTTCTCCTTCATGTAAAGCAGACGAAATATATATTCAATTTGATGAATTTGTCCATAATTGTCAGCATAGGAATTCAGCACACAGTTATATTTAGTCTTTTAATTCTGTTTGTGGATTAGTTTAAAGGGCTTATAGGAAATTAAATGGTAACGCAGAAATTGGTCACACCCTGTGGGCTTCAATCTGGGTTTCAGATACATTAATAACAGTGCAACACACAGATTTTTGTTGGGCACGTTATCTACAATATACCTGTAAAACATTTTGGGTGATAGCATTTGGGTAAATTTCATTTCTCAGGGGAAAAAATACTAACTTAATTCAAATAATAAATGATCACTAATTTCACTACTACATAGAAAATTCAAGGCATCTGTGATCTAAACCATCTCTTTGTAGATAATGCTTTTCATAGAATTCATAGATCAATATCTCCTGCATTATTGGGCAAGGTCACCAGCTGAGATGACCCAAGCTTACTTTCTGTGTCACTAAAAGCAGCTAGACAAAGCAAGCTCTATTACCCATTAAAGGAACAAATCTTGTTCAATTTGTTCTAAGTGCAGTCTATGATATAAAACACATAAAATGTCAATATGACTTCCTCACAAAACAAGGAGCGTGCCTCTTTATTTGGGGTGATCGATGCAGTATTTTTTGAAGCACGAACTTGATATTAGACATCCCTACCCATATTGAAGATGTCAACTTCTTGTACATCACTAAGGATGATGGCAGGGTGGTGAGCGTTAACTAGGACAACAACAATTAGTTGAGTGAATATTTCTCTTGGAAATCAGATATACCCCAGAAAATTATAACTCCGTTAAGTCTTTGACATTAGAAAACATTTTGAACAGAATGATTATTCAGGTTTGTAAACCAGAGTTCATTCTAGGCAGAAAAAAGGAAAGGATATGAATGACAGCTCCGTATTGCCTGCAACCATCCGGTGGTGTGCATGTACTGAAGGAAAGGAAAGGTAAAGTAGCAAAGTGACTTATAATGTACAGGCATCTGGAGAAAATGCCACAGGTGTTGACCCAGACAGCTCTGTCATGGGAAAACAGGCACGATCGCTCAGGCCAGAAAGTAGCAGGAAAAAATACGGATGCCTCACATTTCACCTAATGGCTGCACGTTTAGGATTACTGGAAATAAAGTGTTTACTATAACGCTAAGTGAATTTTGTGCTGATAACACCCCCATCCACTCAATGACAACACTGTGTTTCAGGACACAATTTGAAACCTCCGTTGGAAGTAAGGTGCGGTCTGTTTTCTTCCAAACAAACTTGGCTTGCAGTTAGCTATATCTGAATTCCACCCAAGGAATTCATTAGGCTGTATTGATTTATTGGTACAAGAGCCTGATCTAATTTGCATGTGTAAATTAGCAGGAAGAACATTTCCCATTACTTAGCTATATGGCTGGAATGACTGTTTACTTAATTTCCTCCTGCACAGCTCTGGTTTTTGCAAGAGGCATTAGCAACCAAGGATGTCATCTCAGATCTAGTTACATGTTGCATAGGCTTTATAAAAAAGTAAAGCGGTACAAACGGAAATGTCTGTGAGGTACAATTTGCTACCACTCATAAGCCTCTCAAAACAGAATGCATCGATCTTTCGGAGCACTCGAGTTTTTCCTCCATAGAAGGACCAGAAAAAGCTTATTTGAATCTTAAATTTCTCTTAAAAAGAAAGTGTTTTCTGTCATTTTTGATACAATTTTCTTAGAATTATCCTATACACATCTTAGTTTCAGTACTTTACCTTTGTGGGAGGTGGGCAATAAGAAATGTGTTTTACTACCCTTTTTTATAAGGAAATGGACATTTGGACACTTTCTCGATTCAAGCTGAATGGGGTGAATCAAGAAGCAGAGTCCAAATGACATTTTGCATCGTTATCAACTGCAGAGGATCAGACAGTCGAACAAATCTAGTTACACTACTATTTTCCTTTCAGAACTCCAGAAAGGAGAGAACAGGGGAAGCCCATCACCTGAGGATTAACGGTCAGTCATCTTCGCATCTTTCTGCTCCAACAGGTCTGCTCCTTCAAAAAGTGTGACGAGGTAAGGTAGGCTAACAAGCGTCCATCGGAAATTAATTTCCAAGAAGCGACTCGGTTATTCACTGTGAGACATGTAACTGGGTAACTTCTATTTATTGGTTAGGAACTTGGAAAAGGATAAATAAGAAAGTGAGATCATTCTAAGGCTATGACTTTGTATTTTAACTCACCGGAAAGCTGCTCTGAAAACAATTTAAATGACTGAAAACACTGTGGCTACTTACTGAGCTGTCCAAAACCCAGCAAGGTCACAGCTGCTCTGATGTTGAAATCGAAATGCTGTACTGGGAAGCAATTATTGGAATGCTTCATTTTCTTTTAAGTAAAGTTTGTTAGATAACTATAACAAAGAAACACTCACAGAAGATAAAGGTCCCACAGCAGAAAAAGTACTATAACCCCTTCTACAGGCAGTGCATCGGAGAACCTGTATCAAATTGATGTGTCAAATTGAAAGTTTATGGCAGCGTGACCAACAGTCAAGACACCAAATTCAGGTGATCTGCATTTAGGGATTAAAAACGAAATGACTGAATTATTTAGAACCATGGTATGCAAGCCTTGTTGGCGGAAGACTGGAAGGTGACTAGAAAGGCTCTAATTTTTCAAAGTTTATGGAAAATTTCTCCTGAATTACTAACTAGTAATTCTGAAAACTGCTCCAGGGAAATTGCTGGAAACCATAAAAAAAAATCAGAAATAGCAAAGCCAAAATAAATAGGATCTATTACAGAAGAATCAACGCAGCTTATATAAAGGCAAGGCATGTATCAAAAATACATTGTAAATATTTATAGTCAATAATAACAGAGTCAATAAAAATATGGCTAAGAGAGATCAGGTTAATGCAGCGCACATGGATTTCCAAAAGGCCTTCTACAAGAGTCTTTTTTAAAGGTTTTCAAATAAGCTGAGCAGTCATGAGAAGGAAGGTCCTCCCATGAATAAAATAGCTGATTAAAAAGAAAGATATTGAAAGTTAGTGCAAAAGTCATTTCTCTCTCGAGAGAGAGATACTCAGCAGAGTCTTACAGGATTTATTGGAGGCCCTGGTGTTCAGCATGTTTTCAAGTTATCTGAAAAAAGGAGTGAAGTGTGTGATGACAAACTCGCAGGATGCTACTGTTATTCATGGTGGTAAAGATAGGAATTGACTGTGAAGAACTGCAGAAAAGCCTTGCAACCAAGCAACTGAGTGAGATAATGGCAGATGAAATTCAGGAAGGATGGCTGTAAAATGATGCACAAGGGAAAAATAATTTTACCTACACAGTGATAAGCCAACCACTAATACGTAGGAACAGGATGTTAAGGTCAGTGTAGATAGTGCTATGAAAACATAAATCCAATACCCAGGAGTGTGAAAACAGAGAAGTGAACATTAGCAATTACTAAGAAAGGACCAGAAAAGCAAACAAAAAATATCATTATCTCATTGTGCAAACCCACCGCACTGTTGCATCTTTAAAACCGTGCCATTTTGGTCCTCCCTTGCAGTGAGAATAATTGAGGATATAGAATGGCTTCCACTAGCTTTTCCAAAACTTCAGGCAAAAAAAATGTCTATTAACGGCTCTACTTTCACTGCTGCTGTAAAATAGGGGAAAAAAATGGAAATTTTAGAACATAGTTCAGTTTTATTGATGTCTGTTTGCCGCAGTGTAGAGTCTTCTGATTTTGATAAGGAAAAAAAAAAAGCTTTCAAGCCCAAGGATTTAATGTGTAAAACTTGCACACGGATTTCATAATTGGGAACAAACAAGGGAGAACTACTGTGAGTAACCACTGTCTTTCACGAAAGAGATATTGAAAAAAAGCTAAACCAACCACTCTGTATAATTTTTTCCATGTAGTTTTAAACAACAGCATATTGAATTTACAGGAAATCTCATTTAGAAATTACTAGTAATCTAACATTTTATTTCTCTCTTAGTTTATATTGCTTAACCTTTAAAGCCGGAGGAGAAATTATTCTCTTGGCCTGCAGTAAATAACTGTAGAGAACTTACGTAGGAAATCACAAGACCAGAAATCAGGAACGGCTTGGATTTAGTACTGCTGGGAATGAGTCAATACGGTATAGGAGCACAAAGAAACCAAATTTTAGGGAATTAATAAAGTTAGCAATCAGCTTGCAATGGGAATGTTTTTTTTAATGGGAACCAGTAAACTGGAACAGAACAATGCAGCTGCTTGTAATCCCATTTAAAGTGGTGTCATTCAGGAGCAGAAGTAACTGACTTGCCCTGGAAAATAGGTTATTAAAGAAGAAATTATACAAAGAGTAAGCAAATTATATGGGAAAGGCTTTTAAGACCACAGCAGGAAAGGTACAATAATCTATCTAGTGCGTTAGAGAAAAGAACAAAAATCTTAATTCCAGGGAAAAGGATTATGCCTTTGCCACTTGAGGATTTGGAGTTTAAATGAATACTGCACAGCATTTTCATTCTCGTCCCACTGGCCTTCATCGGTCTGGTTAACCTCAATGCACAGAGCAAAGATGATTCTTCAGCATTGCTGCCAGGAATAAAGACTTATTTGAATAACATTAGCCCCCAGGAGTAAATTAAATTCATTTTTCCCCCAAATTGTACTACATATTTGCACATAATTATTTGTACATAGTACATAATTGTACTAATGCTGGCAGCTGAGCTACTGTAAATTATTTCTCTTTGAAAAATTAAGATGAAACTTCATTGCTTTCTGAAAGGTTGCAAAGCTGTTTTAAGTCCGAGAGGAAACTTATACTAATAATACTAGTCTTGAGAAGCCAGCGTTGGTAATTCAAATGTGGAGGAGACTGACAGGGACAAAAAAGTACAATGTAGTGATTTGGAAAGACGTATTCGTAATGTCCACCAAGAGAGGCATAACTGCAAACTGCAACTTCTCCTGTGCTTTTAGTTCCCACATTTCATCTCACCCAACACAGAAACACTGCCTAAAAATATTTTGTATGTGCAAACAAAGAAATCTTCGGGTCTCTGTGGTTTCTAGGAAATCACATTTTGACTCGGCACAAATGGAAGATTTTAAAAACTACGCAGGAGGCACTCAGCACGTCCCAGAGAAAGGATTTCAGTCCCTAGGTAACCATGTTGTTGATCTCACTCAGGAAGGTTGGATTTGCTTGCAAGAGCGGGGAAGGTGGTTTGTTGGGTAGAAATTTGCTGTAATAGCAGGCTTACAAGCTTCTACCTGTTACCAGTCAGACCCCAAATGGTTTTTTACCTCCTGATGCTCAGCGTGCCTTCTGGGCTTCTATTCCCAGTGCCTCAGAAGCATCAGACATATTCTTCATCTAAGTCCCACGACAAATGGGGAGGTATCTGGGCACTCCTCGAGGCAGTATGAAAATCCCTCCCGTGTTGGATTTGCATTTCTTGCTCATGACGAAATCAGCTGCTGACGTTGGGATCAGGAGGAAAACCTCCTTTCCAGTCCCCCTCTCCTCCATGACCCCAAACAAGTCACAGGCTGATTTTTTGGTTTTGTTCGTTTTGATTTGTGATATAGGACACTAATACCCTTGATCTTTTCTGTTCGATCTTGTGGTATATTGCAGTCATGCCTTTTGGTTTTTTCTCCCGAGTTTTGCATTTTCTATGTTGTTGAAGAGCGTGCTGTGGCCAGGGCTGGGGGAAAGTAATGAGGAGAAGACGTTCTGGGGCTCCCCCAGACTAGCAATTTGTTGCGTGGTTGCCTGCATTTGGATTAACAACTTCAGGTCCTTCCATTATTTTATTCTCCTATTTTCTTCGCAAAAAACCATCAGAAATTACCGTGCCACATCCCACAAGTATCAACCACAAAATGGTTACGAGGTTCTTGTTATCACAACTTGACCTCCCTTTAAGCAAAGGAAATGTTCATCTCTCCGTGTCCTACTTAAGGATAACATACCCAAGGAAGTTTGCTAACATAACTTTTGAGAAAGAATAAATATTGCACTGTAAATATTAGTTCATTGAAGTATGCTAGATAGTAATATAGTATCCAGCTTACAGTTGGGGAAAACAGAGTATAAGATGAGTAAGGAAACAGGGAAAGACAAAAGAAAAGGACTCTCGGATACAGAAGAAAATGGCGTTAAGGAGTACTTAAACTGATTTTCTGAAATGAATAGAGACCTTCCTCCTGAGGAGCATTGTTCAGTCAAAGACTAACATAACCTAACTTTTTGCTGTGCTAATTATCTCTTCTTCCCATTCTGTCTTTCCATTGCTCTTCCACACGTGCGTCCTAAGAGTAGCAAGTTGTGTCACGTGAAGAAAGCACTACTGAGGATTCCGAGAAAATGAGAATTCTTTTTCTTTTTAACGTAAACAGATACTTATTTATGAAAGAAAAGCATGAAGATACATTATAGATACCCTGTAGTTCAAGAAAACAAATTAAATGTTAGCATAAAACGATTATTTTAACAAAAGCAAATAGACACGGTAGTAATTTGTTACAAAAAGACCTAATAAATTGAAATCCATGTATAATAGCGTTTCTTCAATAAGACACTATAGTAACAAGTAATAAATGAGCTGAGGAAAACTCAAGATTTAAATCAGCATGAGAACGGAGTAAAAGCACACTGTGAAAAAGGTGAAAAGAAAATAAAACATCACTCAACGAAATCAAGTTTGATGTTTTAAGCTTCAGCAATCAATGTCACCTTTAGTCCACTAATCAAATATATATCCATAGAAGCACTCTAGTAAATTATACATATATTTTTCATTGACCTACTTCTGATCCAGCTCATTAAAGCGACTACTTTCCCCTCTCGTCCCCTCCGGCTAGGTGTAATAGTGTCTCTGCCTTCTGGCTAGGTGATAATTAAATCCACTAAATAAGTGGCAAGTAGGTGGGAAAGAAACTATTTATGCTTATTCAAAAGGGAGTGGCTCAATTAGCACTTGGGAATTTGGCTTTTAAAATTTTATCATAACTTGAAAGTAATCCTGAACTCTCAATTTCCCCCCAATCGGTACTTTAGTCGGTTTGGTTCTTCCTTTCAGCTCACACATCTCAAACAGGAACCTATACTCAAAACAGGAAAGTCAAACAGACAGAAGCTCAAAGCAGAGATCCGAACAAAGGTCAATGGGCACCCAAAGAAGAGCACTGACTTAACGGCTCAAAAAAAAGAAAAAAAATAAAATAGTGGTGGCAGTTCAGTTCTGAGCCTGTATCTGGCTGAATGACAGATCTCGGACAAATCAAAACACCTGCCTCTGTTTACCCATTCCTGAGGTAAGGGCAATTGTCTTATCTTTGGATAAAAATGCCTACAATTTGATCCAAAGCCCAGAATCCTTTGATTGACCTGGTTTGATTCAGGCCTAAAAAAAATCTCTAGCCATGACACTAAAATATCTTGGGTAAAAGAGGTGCGAATTATCTGCAAAGGCTCGCAGTCGCCAGTGTCTGTATCCAGGTACCTGGGAGCATTAATAGGGATGGAAATAAAAATTTTATTGATATGACCCTACTTAGTGTGATGCACCGTGAGCATCTGAGATTGTTCTGCAGTGTAGTGAAAGTTTTATGGACGATAGCTCTGAACCTTATATAGACTGCATCCATTTATCGTTTAGTCTTCATTGGTTTTCCACCACTAGCCTGAAAGTTGGGTCCCAAATTGCTGAATTATTTTACAGAGAAGGTGGAAATAAGGAATAACACAGGATGCATGCTTGTGGGTGAGACATATTCTCTGTTTCTGTAAATCAAGGGCAGAGAAGACCATGGCAGAATGCCGTCTGCGGTAATTCTTTGCAAACTTAGTGACAGTAGGCTAAAGTCTGGTAGTCTGGTGCAAAGTAACACTGATTTGGCCCACCCACAATGGAAATAAACTGAGGAAATAGGGTTTTGTGATTAAAATTGTTCTTACTGCTGTCTCTTACCCTGGGAATAATTTTAGAAAATCCCGCAGGCAGATCATTTTTTGAGCACTGTATTCTTTTTTGCAGTTTTCACTTGGTTTGTAGTAGCCTCATCTCTCTACTTCATAAAATTAATGTAGCTCGAGAGGAGATGACTAGACTTTAATGATGGCAGAATATGATATAACAACTTAATGAGACAGTAACGCACAATTGCTTCTAGCTACGTAAGTTATGCACAAAACCCCTGGAAACAGTAGTCTGTATCGTATGCATATTATATACATACATCTCCACAAAATGTATATGCAAGTGTGTTTCAGCAGAGATGCAACATGACAGATTTTGAGATTATATTTCCAGACAAGGCTAAATGCTTCATTAATAAGGTACCATCATCATATTTCTTGCTAATACTGGAGTCTTGTTCTGGATCTAAACCGAATTTTACAAGCATCCACTGGGATTGTCGGGGCATAAAGATACACTGGAAAACTTGAGACCAGGCTTAGGACTTTGTCATTTTGTTTTCAAGTATGGTCGTCTTCGTCTCAAAAGCACATCTTTCTAATAAATATAAAGGGCCCGATTTTGTAAAGGAGATAAGTGCATATTTCACTCTAACATGCATGAGAACCACCACTGAATTAAATATTCTGTATACAAGAGGGAGAAAGCCCCAGGTTTCTGTACAAAAGATAAAGTAAGTAAGATTTTTTTTAAAAATTCCGTTTCCAGGAGCATCATCGGGGATTTGCATACATTACCTCTGAACAAGTATAGAAACACAAAGGCAGAAATGGAGGTTTATTGGCCTAGTCTGTTCTGGTCTCATCCAAGCAACAAGAAGTTACTCTGCTACTGATAAGAAGCAGGTATTAACCAAACAGCAATACTGTTCTTTAGACCCTTCAATTATTCTGACCTTCAAAAAGATCACAAACATCAAAGAATTATTATTCACATCTTAGGCATTAGAATTTAGAGGGAAAAGCCCAATATTTCAATCAAAAATATTGAAAATATGGATAGCATGCAATTTGTAGTCTCCTTAGGTTCATTTCTTCTGCCGAAGTTGCTGAATGACAGACAATACAAGAGTGGATAAAATCTTTTCAAGAATATACCTAATATAAGTTGGAATGGTTGTGGCTAATCCTCTCATGAGTAAAACTAAAGATCCGAGACTGTTAACGCAAACATAAAATTTCAGAAGTCCTAATGGCATTTTTCATAAAGGAGCCTTTCTAGTCAGCAAAAGTTTTCTAAAGTTCTTTTTTTTCTTCTGCTAGTCTCAGTCAGAAAGAGAGTTTGACAGGTGTGCTGGGGAAACAAAAAAAAAGGAAAAAAAAAAAAAGAATAATAATATGTGAGAGAGTGAAAGACAGAGAGGGAGAGAGAAAAAGCAAGACATTTTTCTGCTCTTTGCTTGCCATTTGGAAGCCAAAGTCTCTAGCTAAATTCCAAAGCCAAACTGCCAAGCTAATTGCACTTCAGTACGAATTGCCCTTTCCCCAGAGGACTGCCCAGATTCCCAGTCTATCTCAGGCCAAGCTTTTCTTCACTCTAGCGCTTCGAACAGTAAGTCCCATCTGCTGGCAGGGATGCATTCTGACCAGCAGCTCAGAGTCTCACATAACTGTCAAAAATTCCCAAGAAGAACACATTCTGAAACACTGGTTTTCCAACAAATAGCGCAGTTCTTCACAAGGGTAAGTTTAAACTTGTTCCTAGCTGTATTGGCTCATGGAGGGCAAATAATTACTATAGAAAAGAACAGTAATTTGATTTCCCTGCATCCACCCATTTAGAGAGCTGAAAGCATCTCTGGCGTTGGCAGCGCAGTTCTGGTTCTGCCGCACAGAAACGGCCAAATGACTTTCTTATTAATAAGAATGAATTACAATAACTTTTGAAGTCCATCACGTTCCAATGCCTCGGCATGTATTATGGTATTTTACATCAGGACAATAGTAATACATGTCTAAGAGCAATGTCTAGTAATTATGAGGTCTGTGGCTATGATGTTATGACTTTCTTCTGTCATTATTGGGGAGAAAATGTCATGTGGTAAATTTGCACGTTACATTTCATAGCAGTTGTCATTTTTTGCTTGCATACTCCTTGACATATTACAACTCTCCGCAGCTGTCACCTGTTTACACTTTGTCACTGTCTAGGACATCTTGATTCTTGAAGTTTTATTTCTAGATGCGATATGGTTAAAAGATCTGTATGCCCTTCCATTTTTACCATCGCTTTCTCCAAAGAATTATGGGTCAGATTTCTAAGAGAGTGGGCACAGATTGTTGTTTTGAATTACAAAACTGAAAGGGCAGCCAGTATGAAGAGCACTAATTCTTCCACAGATGTGGCAGTAATCTTTAATCAAATATTAGAGCACCATTTTCAGATCAGTAAATAGGTCTGGAAGAAGTTTCTGACCCAATAAAGCTTATCTGAATTAACAGCGAGTAACATGTCAGCGGGCTGCTGCATTTCCTTAACTATTAGTTCTTGCAGTTCTTTAGATATTATCTGAAAATTAAAAAGCAAGACATTCTTCAGGTTTTGGTACACTTCATTTAATTTTAAATATAGCAAAGTAGTCTGATTTAGACTACAGATCTTTTCACTATCACACTCACTAGTTTAAAAACAAAAATAGAAAAAATGTTTATGGACTATAGGAATTACTACTAGGAAATTTGCTATTCCTCTTTTGGCCCATTTTAATCGAAGGGTCATTAATTATAACTAAATTAGTTTTATCACCTGAAGCACAACACTCCCATCTTTGACCCGATATCCAGCATATTAAAAGTCCATATAGCTATCTTAATTACTTTTAAAATTATGAATATTGTGCAGATAATTTTTATTCCAGCCCTGTTGAGTCGCCTGACATCTCCACTTAGAAATTATATTGCCTTATCCCCTTTACTATTTGTGAATTCCACCGTCTTGCTCCAACTATTTGTCTTTGCTTTCTTCCCAGTCCAGCCTTTATAAGTATGTGTTCCTTTATAACCTGATCTTCCTCTCCCATCTGCTCACCCGAATAATTTT
This sequence comes from Rissa tridactyla, assembly GCF_028500815.1. Taxonomy (NCBI): domain Eukaryota; kingdom Metazoa; phylum Chordata; class Aves; order Charadriiformes; family Laridae; genus Rissa; species Rissa tridactyla. The sequence goes on along the minus strand of NC_071470.1, from coordinate 79,531,642 downwards.
TTGATGAGAGGATCTGACCTGGCTCATCTGTGCCGTGTAGCAGATAGACGGAATTCATCCCTTTGTAGGAGCCGTATCCCGGGTGCAAAGCTATTTGAGCAGGAAAGGGGGAGAACGTACCAGTAACGCTTCGTGTCTGCTCCCCCGTTCTTCTCCCCGGAGGCTTTCCCTGACAGAACGTCAGCAACACTCGGAAATGTGGGAATGCTGATATGAGGGAGAATTTCAACTGCTTTCTCTTTAGATTAACCAAGAATTAAGAGATACAGTTAAAAGTCTGAGAAAATATGATAAAAAGTTTATCTTTTAAACCAAATTTTAAAAGAGCATCCGGAAAAAAAAGGTCAGTTTCAGAGATATACAAAATTGTTAACGTTTACTTTGTGCTCAGCAATTTGCTCATGGAAACAAATAGAATTAGGAGAGAAATTAATATAGAATAGTGTGATCTGATATGCCCGGAACAGCTAAACATTTCAGATTGTCCAATATAAAATGTGTGCGTATGAAACACGTAGGTATCCTGTGCAGTCCACAGCTCTTTGCTGTTAAGTGTGTAGGATGCTATGTTATGTTCTTGAAGATAGGCCTGTGGCATTGATTTCTATCAATCTGCATAGCCTAAAGTTTTCCCGCGTTTTTCTGCGATGCCCAGACTTGATGCCACCTCTACGAAAATAAACCTGTGCTCTACAATCCAGCATAAAACAGGGTTGAGAAATGGCAGGCAACTATTGTTCTCAGTAGATCATTCTCAAGAAAAGTTGTTAACAAATACAGAAATATATGACACCGGCGTCTCCAAAGCTGTAAACGATTTACTTCATCTAGCCGTCCACCATCCTTACGCGTGGGAATAGCTACGGTCTGCTGCCATGAGACATACTTGTCAGATCAGAGATGAATCTCAATTTTCAACATGCTGCTGTTAAAGAACTTAAACAATTTCAAGATGCATATAGTCAATCTGGCATTTTATATATAAGAGCCAAGATTTTGATAAAATTAAAAAAAAAAACCAAACAAAAAAACAACTTTAAGTTGATGTTTAAATCAATGCTATTGGAAAAAGTGAACACAGTATGTGATTGATACAGTTTTTTGCAGCACGTTAAAAACATATGTTAGTCCTATCTGAATTGAGAAATTAAGGACTCCTACAGTTGCAACGACTTGGAATGAATTTTTAGTGGTGATTAAACTAGAAAATACTTCTGGAACTTCCGTCTGCATTTTTGTACATATTTCAGGAGTAAATAAAAAAAAATCAGAAAGAAATAAAATAGCAAATGGAGAGTAACGCATTACTCTGTTAGGAAGGCATGGAAATAACATGGTTATGAGAGTGGACTCTTAGCTTCCTTTACAAAGGAAAGGTCAAAGAAATTTTACGGAAGACGTAGTTACACATAAACCTGCAGGGGGAAAACCTAAACTTTGTAAGTCACTGGGCGATGACTTCCAAATACCAATACATATTTAAAGCAAAGCTTTGCAACAGCTTTTCCTGCTTTGCTCGAATCAGTTAAAAAGACTCATTATTCTTCTCCTTTACTGAAACTGGCCAATATTTAGTGAATTCACACTTTGGTAGTAATTCTCAAAAAATGTTGATTTATTTCCATTTTTAAAAAATGAAATAGCGTTATAAGATGTAAAGTCTGGTTACTAGCAGAATAAAATAATATTATATAACTAATTGAATTGAAATGCATTGATTTAGGTATTTTCATGAAGGATTTGAAGAGTGTAAAAGTAAAATCCCTATCAGATAGGTACAAAACCGTTGCTTTTCTCTCTTAACTAATGAACTGATGTTATTTTATTTCTGATGCTTCTGTGAAGAACAATGTTTGGGGATATCTTTCTTCTTATTGAAGAAGAATTAAATGAAAGGATTTACCTGTATGCGATCTTTATGAAACACACGCTGCAGTTTTGGTTATCTTTGTCAGCCAGGCTACAAAGAGAGCGTTCGAGCAGGTACTGAAGCACGTGGTTCTGCTCCCTTTTACCGCTAATCTTTTTCCCAGTAATCTCTCAAAGAATTTTCGTTATTTATCCTGGCTTTGGGACCCAGGGCCCAAGCAGGATAATGACACAAATACCACCGGCAAACTATGAAGGATGAAGCTGCAGTTTCTTTATCTGCTTTTTATCATTTGTCGTATCAGAAGCATTTTCCATTGTCTCTGGAGCAGGTACCAGTTCCAGCTAAGATCCAGTACCACGCCGCTACAGGTGTAAAAGGAATATTTTAGGCAATCAGATACAAACGTTGCTGAGAAGAGTTACAAATACAGCTGAAATTTTGTTAGGTAAACAAGGTACTAGGTATAAGAACATATAGGAATGTTAGTATTTCCTGTACAGATTAGACCTTGTTTAGAGAAGGACTGTACTGCTTTAAATTAAATCGTTAGGAAACTTTAATGTATGATAAGCATTGATTAGTGATTAGGAGTAGGCACGTGCACCTGACACACACAGAAATGGTCCTAAATGTGTCCAACGTGTATGTTTGCCTATTGGAAAAAAGTACCAAATAAATACAGACATTTTTAAAGAAGCACTTAGAAAGAGAAACAGTCCTTACAGCATTTTGTCTCATAAAAGCCTTCTTCGGCCATTCCAGCTGTTTCACAAAGCTCCTTTCTTAGTTACTCTTCCCCGCCCTCCCTAGAGCTAACCCCTCCCCACCTGCCACATAAAAACAGTAATCATCAATTCCAAGAGATTAGAAATACTTTTCTAAAGCTCCTGTTCCGGAAACTAATTTTTTTCTTTCACACTCTGCTAACCTCATCCAGTAACAAATGGAAACATCTCAACCTACAATATTGTCACCCAACAGAAGGTTTTAAAAGCAGCAAATACTATTAAAAAAAAAAAATAATTGAAAGGAGGAAGTAGACAAGAGCTAAACAAACAATTCCAGTGTTGGGCCACCTTTATATTATGCAGAGTATATAATTGAGAGCAGAGTCTGGCTGCTAAGATAAGCTCTTTTTCAAAGCTACATTCTGATTATCTAGTTGGACCTTTTTAGATGATGTCAGAGTTGCATACCAATTTCCAAAAATGAATGGCTGAGTTGCAGTCCTTTCATTAAACACACAAAAATCCTCCTTTGCTTACTGCATCGGATAAGGGGAGAAATGCTTTCGTATGGAGGATAAAAATAACAAGGAAAAGAAGGGAAAGTTTTGTGGGAAGAACGAAAGGCAAAGATGGAAGGAGAAAGTGACAGTTTGAAACTTGCCTCCTCGTCGAAACTCTGCTGTCAGGATCCAGGTAACACCACTTCTAGCACAGCCACAGACAGGATGCTTCTCAAGAGTAGAAACAGCTGAAAAAAAAGCCCAAAAATGTGTTTGAAAATGGCCAGAGATTTTCTGGGTTATTGATGTGGCAGGAAGGGTAGTCTAGTGGCAGTTCATTCTTACAGAAGAGTCTACTCTTTCATCAATTTATAATTTCAATAAGAAATACCGTTCCTGACAGACAGACACAGCATACAAATTACCATATAATTTTACAGTTTTATACATATCATTGACTTTAAATGACACATACATTTATTTAATTTGCCTTTAATCAGAACTTCCCTAGGAGATGTATTTGCATACTAAAGGTATAATTCGCAAGCAGTTAGAGGCCTGAAACCTTGCATGTCACCGAGCTGCGTCTCAGTTCCTTGGTAACTAGATTGCACAGCTGAAAAGAGACGACACCTCTCTTTAGAAGGTTATAAGACCTACGGTATGTCAAATACATTGGCAGCGGAAAAGATAAAATTTTACAATGTAAATAATTTTTTTAAATGCTCAAAAGAAATAATTTTCTTAGCCATTAGTTCTTCTAATATATACATTTAAGGGATAACACTACCTAGAAACATCTTTCAGAGTTGGAGCAAGTCAGTACTGAATCTTGCGTTGAAAATGTGCAACTAAATTTTTTTCTGCTTAATTTCCAGTTCTCTAACAGCAAATACCACTGCACAAGTGTAAAGGTGCTTCATTTTCACATGTGGATATCTTCTAATGCAACAAAAATAAAGCTTCTGGCAATTCATGTCATGCTAAACACATCATTCCTTAAGTGCTGCATGTTTCAAGTGAACGTTCTGCCACGATACTCGGACTGTACCACTCAGTACCATTTAACACTTGGCCTTCTTATGCAGTGCTTAAACATCTTTAAAAAAATTCACATGATAACATGACTATTTTTCCTGTGTCCTAACAATGAAAAAGGCTTTATATTGATATTCAGGACTTTGTCGTACCACTTTTACATCATTGTTCTGTTTTCCAAAAGGAAGTTTTGAGCATCGTTATATATCGTAACAAAGACCGGCAACTTCTACGTTGGTAAAAAAATTTATAACAACTTCAGAATTAGAACCGTGAAACTATTATACAATCCTAAATTTCCTTCTGAGGAAGTCTGCTGTACATTCAAATGAAGTATTTTAATATGGAGTGGTATATGAATATTTCATTGCATATATATGCATTTTGTGATTAACTAATAAATAACATAGAATGGCTTACAGCATTTTGCGCTGGAAATTAAAAAGGACTGTAATGAATATTGTTTGTAGAAAAGGCTCAGTATAGGAAAAATAATACAATAAATACTGTTAAATAGCATCTCTTTCAGAGTTCTCATATTCAAAGCAGTGCCAGGTAATTAAAGGCTGTTAGTTTTTGCCTTCACCCACAAGTAACTGCACAGACAAACTGGGTTCTTGATAAGCGTCCCTAAGAGTTGATAAGCTCTCTGCTGCAGAATTCATACCACTCAAGTGTAGTGAAGTGGGTTGCCGTTCAGGCTGAGCTTTATATGTCGTTAAGAGCAGTTGTAATTTCAACTTGCTTTCAGAGGCTTACCTCAAAGCTCAGTTTAGACCTAATAAAAGACTTTAGATCAAAAATCTGCTTTTTTTTGTTTTTTTTCAGGGCCAGACTAGTCAAACTGCAGATGATCAAGGACCACCTGTGGTATGGAGCTCCCTTTCCAGGGACAAATAGAGGAGATGGCTGTCACCAGCTGTTGCCACATCTTCTTTGTCACTGTGGAGCTGCAAAAATGGCTCAAGAACACCTTTTTTTTGGTTCACTGGCTGTCTGAATCTACCACGAAACGTCAGGTTTGTAAGAAATGTAAAAAGAGATCCCCAGTAATTTTACGGTAGTGTTATTATAGGTTGTCATTAGGCTTTGTCTTATTTGGATTATTCACCAACTAGAGGCTGGTCTACCTGCCTATGGCAGGACCGCCCGCGGCAGCTGCATCCGTCTCGGCAACTGCCTGAAGCCCTCGCTTCAGCCTCACGTGGAGGAAGACCGTCAGGTTATTTCCAGACACACTGTCTGAACTGCTGCTCTCCAACACGCCCTTCTCACACGGATAACTAAAACAGCGAAGTATAAAGGAGATGGCAATTTATTTTCATTTTAATCCCAAGATTATATTTCAGAAGAATCTCTATTGTACGGGCTTGTAGCAGTGTGACTCAACCAAGTATATTTTCTTGTTTCTAAGAGGATCACTGTAAAATAAGAATATTACTTTCATGAACAAAAGAAGTAAAATGTTTTATTTTGGGCAGTTCTCGCTGTTATAAATTCATTCCTTTTCCCTCTCCATTCCTCTCATTCTTTAGGAATATACTTCATGATTTTGACAGCATCATAAAGCAGGTAATAGTCAAACGAATAACACTCTCAAAGTGTGAGTGACATTTAAAAAAAAAAAAGAAAAAGAAAAAAATAGACAACCACCACGGTAGCAGGAAAAACCTTACTTCCAGAGCCAGAGATGTAACTTTGATGGAGAGTGGAAGAAAAATGCTTTCATAAAAGAACCAATCTTACAAAAACAGCAATCTCCAAGAATACTGTGACATAGTACATAAATCTTTACAACTCACTTTTTTCTTATATCTTAAAGAAGGAAAATCCCATTACAATCAAAACTCTTGTCTGATGTGCAAGAGCCCCGAGTGATAACTGGAGTTTTTAACATCACGGCTCTTTGTAGCAGACACTTCAAAGTTTTAATCTAAATTCTGATTCAGAATTGCATAAATTACAGTTATGGAAATGTCTCTTTCAGTCGGTCTGAAAATACATACAGATTTTCAAGAGAAAGACTTAACCCTTTGACTTTTTAGCTCAATGTTACTTCCACCTTGGTAGTCTGAATTTTGAAGAGATATACGTATCTAGATAAACATATGCTGAAATGAAATGATTTCATATCGAAATTTCACAGCAAAAACTTCCAATTTGTAGTCTGTTGAAAATGTTTTCTCCTTTGTCTATCAACAAAGAACAACCGTGTTTTTAACAGCAGTTCGGTTGTATATTTATACCATTCTCCTATCAGCGTCGCTTCCTTTTTCTGGAAAACTACTGAAAGCAACACAATGACCAGGATTTCCATGCCAGGCATGGGGGAAGAGAGGGGGAAGAGGGGGCTGCAGAGCTGTGTTAACCTTTGAAATTTGAAGTCAGGAAAGAAACATTTCTACAGAAAATTATGAATTGGAAGCCCGAGAACAGGATAATTCCTAAGGGGAGAAGGGCAGCCCAGGCACTTAACCCCTGATTGTCCGAGCATCTGGACAAATGACAGAAAACGTAGCTGCCAGGTTTTACGTACTCCTGCTACCACACAACACGCAGGTCTGTTGAATCAACATATTCATTCAAATAAAAAAAAGGCTACTTGAATGCCAGCCTTCCAGGCGTGAAGTAATTTGTAGCTGATTTTTGACACTTCTCTTGAGTTTTCAGCTCTTTTGGAAGCAGAGCGAGCTCTCACACAGCGGGTAGCACATCTGCACTACTTGTTACCAAAGGGAAGACTTATCAAGTACTTGGAAAAATTATGGGTTACTAAGTAGACAGAAACGACATCCGGCTCAGGAAATCTAATCTGAAAACAGATGGAAATGCAAGGATATCAGAGGAAGCATCATACATACCTGCCCTTTTCTGCTCTCTGCATCTGCTGGTGGACAAGATGCACCCTTGTTCTAACTCAGTGTGAGGATGTTCAGGTTGTACTTGATAATCAATTGGTTGGAAGGAACTTTTTGGGAGAAAAAAATTACTCAAACGTTTAATCTACCTGGTGAAATCTAGTTGTATATTGAATTTTAAAAAACCACCAAGTATGGCAAAAAGAAAGGGGAGATAGGGAGCAAAGAACCTAAATTACTCCTTTGTATAGTTGCAAACTACTTTCTGAATAAAAATACTGGTTATCCTTTTTGAGTTATCCTTGGTTAACATCACAGATGAAGGAAGACAAAAATAGGTGTAATACTTACAAAAATGAACTACACTGTCATTATTAAAGGCTGTAATCTTCTGGTTTAAACAACTGGAAAAATTGCTAGGTTTAACAAGACACCTCCAGCTTCTCCAGTTTACTGAAAATTTTACAAAAAAAATAATTAAGGCCCCGGCACTCCTAAAATCTAACTTTTCTTAGAAATCTTCAGTAGAGATCAAAGCCGCAAAAACATGTTGGTGTGTATTAACATAAATTAATGAAAATGAGTTTTCTCCTTCAATGAATAATCTTAAGGGAAACAAAATATAGGGACAGATTTGTATCGTCTCTGATTGATTATGTTGATGGGATTGATGACATTAGATGCATTTGCTCAATAGTAGAAGATGTTGTAGGCCAGATAAGGAATGCAAAGCTTGTGGGGCACATTTTATTCCAACAAAAAATCATTTTTTGTACCACATGTAATATATGCCATTGTGACAACAAATGATGTGACCATAGTAAACAACAGGGAATGCAGCAAGGAAAAAAAATATGAGTACTTCTGTCTTCCCACCTAGTTAGTGATAGGACTGTGCAGCATTAACAGTCCAGTTGATTTTTATCAGAAATCTTACAACATGCAGCTGCTCTAAACCACTTGCGTTCCTGTCGTTAGGGGGCCGTACAGTGAATTTTCAGCTTACATTAAAACAAGTTTCTGCCACTCATAACCGTAAACAACAAACAAAAAAGATAAAGCATGCCCTTTTCCCCAATAAACAAAGCCATGTCTTCACTTATCCTATTGCTAAGTTATGCTGGAATTTTGTTTAAAAAATCTGCTGAAGGAAAACAGGAGTCAAGTTCCGTACTTTTTATTGATTCTCATAAACTTCAGTTTTTCATGTTAGATTTGCTTCTAAAAGAAACTTTATTTCTGGAAGAGATCAAGCTTATTCAGCAAGAAGAAGATGATGTGAATACATTCTTAGTTCAGTGAACAATGAGACAAAGACACTACTGGCTTCTTACAAGTAACACGAAGTATAGAAAAAACAAGAGCGATTAGCAGAGTAAATACCAAAAATATCAGTGCAGCCAAAATGCCTCCCTAAATGACAAAGGAAGCCAACGTTTTTAAATACTCCAGACCATAATCAAACAAAGCACATCCACTCTGAGCCTTTTATCCTAAGTTGTGTTTTGAATTACCCTAAAAACATTTTCAATACGTCTTTTTAAATTATTCAAGCATAATGTAAAGTATTGTAGTCAGCAGTTTAATGCTGATTGTTTCAGTCGAAGAAATAAGCATATATAGTAAAGAAAACCAGCTAAACAAATTTATCTCTGTAAACTTCAGTCTGGCTTAGGTTTGAATTCAGGGATGATGATATAATTTCATCACTGCTATTCTTTTAGCTAATATTCCCCTGCCAGGGAAACGGGAGGAAAAGTGAACGGACACCTTTTTCTAGAAGGAAGAAGTGACACCCCGCCCCCTACCCCCCCTCTCTACCCAGCCCCTTTTCATTCCCGTAGCTAGCTGGCGACTTCAAGAAAATTGCCGTGCCTCCCTCCCCCCCCATCTCACCGTCTTCAAGTCATTCAGAGCAGGTATTGAGGAAAATCTGTCTAATAGAAGAATTAAAAAACTGTCTAAAGGCAGGTTTGGAAGAAATACCACAAAATACATCAAGGTATTTTCTAATACTGAAACTTCCATTTCTATATGCTGAAGAAACTTTTTACAGAAGGCTTATTCACGTTAGCAGATTATCCGAGAAACATTAAGTAACGGATGGTGCTGCAAAGATCTGTTGCTTATTCATATTCTTCTTACTCTCTTCTTCCTCTCTATTCGTATTCTCCTTCCTCATGCTTATAGCTTATGCCTCGCTCTCCATTTGACTGATTTTTCTTTCAGCAGTGCCACTGAGGGGAGAGGAGATAGATGCATCTGAATTCCTAAGCTTTCTCACCATTGCAGGAATACAGCATCTGGCTGAGCAACCTAAAATAAACACAAACAAAAATCTTCCAGGAAGAAGGATTTTCCTCTCGGTGCTGCTGAAGGTGCGGAGCCTGGGGTCTGTTTCTGAGGAGAAAATTCTGTGACTGTTCCCCAGCACGGTGAGCTCAGCAAGCAAAGCTACCAAATGACAGCAGAGTTGTCCTCAACTTGTCACGCAGAAGAGGAAGGAGTGGAGATAAACAAACTGATTTCTTACTTGTTTTCAAGTGATGTGGCAGGACTTTGGTGCAGCAGCCTTAGTGAAGGAAGCTCTCTCCAAAGATTACAGAAACCCTGCCTTTTCCTGTGAGAAAGGGTCGTTAAATTTTTAAGACCTTCAGATCTATCGAGGTTTCTTGAGAGCATTTTCAGTAACTTCCCTCTGCTCTCTATTCTCCAACAGTTAAAGGAATCTTTGCAAACACCTGTGAGTATGATACATCTCTGCATCATCTGTGATGGAGAGAAAAACACCTGTTTATACAGACGTGTTTATAGGACAGAAGAGGAAGAGGGATGGATGGATGGAAAGTATTTTGGTTCTTTGCTAATCCCAAGACATTCTGTTACCATGTATCTTCTAGGATGTGCCGTGTGGCATGTTTTGGCAATAAGATCTGCCCCCCGACTTCTCCCCGTGAAGCTGAACAATCCCAGCACTCTGCCTCTCATCTCCTGTCTGCTTCAGCCCCCCTCCGGAGTTTTAGTGGCCCTCCACAGCTACTTGGAGAGAAACACGGGCGGGAGTTTCCAGTAAGTTTCCTCTCTGTGAAAGGGAAAGAGCTCTCCAGTCAGTGAAAGAGCAGCACGCGGACTTGACAGACACGTCCAAGGAGGCAATGAAGGAGAAATCTAGGACACCTCCTTTCGCGTACAGTAGAGTGGCATTTTAAGAATTTTGAATATGAATAAGAGCAGCACGGCAGTGGTCTCCATGCTGCACTGAAATCCAGAGACAAAGAGCCTTTATGAATGGTTGAGTAACAGCGTACAGAGAAAGGATCGTCTTTTCTTGAGCCCAGGAAAATACTTTGGCATACCAATGAGCCCGCTGAGCAGTGGGTTCCCCTTTAAGCACTGGGGAATGTGCCTGGCCGGCACTTAGGAACTCCAGGGTAGGGAGGAACACGCTCTGTGGGATTCTGCAGCTATTAAAGGTGAAGTCCTTAAAATACATTTTGAAAAATAAAAGGAGAAAAAAAAAAGAAAAAAGAAGACTCGCCTACCGAAGACATAACAGATACGCACAACTGCCTTTATACAAGTGATAATACAGTATGAGCTAAAATGAGTGCCAGGATTTAAATAAAAATATTAATGTAGCGTTCCTTGTTATGGAAGTGGTAATATGCAGAATGCTGTTATAACGCAATACAAGTGATGTTGGATTGTGCATAAAAGCTGCCACTAGTCCAAAAACTTCACAAGAGAAGGCTCTCTCTAGGAAGTCACATCTACAAGATTTGTTTCAAGATGTGACTACAAAAGAGCCCCTATTTAATAGTAATGATAAAATACTTATTCAACGTCCCTTCAGGAGGAAAGGAAAACACAAATAAAATCTGTCAAAGTTTAACTTCAGACAACAGGAATAGTTTAAAAGTGCGGGAGACAGTTAAAGTAAATGAAAGGAACAAGCATAAAGATAAAACAAGACATCACAGAAGAGACTTGAAATAAAACTGGAACAGGCCAATTACCACTTTTGTAGAGGCTGGGTAAAAACACAGCTTTCAAATGAAGTGATTTCTCCATAAAACTAGGACTTCAGCGAGACAAATTAAAAGCGCAGCGTTTCCTGATTGCTAATAACTTGTACATAGAGTACAATGCTGGACACAAGGAAGTGTTGGTCCACCTCTATGGCTAGATGAAAGTTTAATAATATAGTTACTACTAGTTTCAATTAAAACTATTTGTCCTGGTACTTGCTATTTTTATTGAGTATATTTACTTAGTATTACAGTAAACCTATTTAACACTTGGAAATAATGACCAAATTATGCCAATCACCAAAACTGCCATCAGTGTGTGCTGAGGTATCATTCTCGTGAGCAACAGAAAACTCCAGCAAGGATCCAAATCTCTGTTAGTATTTACTCACTTCAGTGCATCTTCAAGTCCTGGGGCATTTGGTATAAACGCACAGCTCTTAAAATCTTCTAATAAAATATTACTTTGCTCTAAGTATTTCTTATGCAAGTGCCACAACAATGAATTACAATGCCAGGTTCTCCCATAAAGTAGGAGGGGAGAAGAAAGCAGGTTAATGACGGCAGGTGGAACAAAGGCAAAGGAGAGCCGAATTAGAAGGAAGCATGGGATTTTGGGACGAAAGACAAATCACACAGGTTACTATGATCAGACAGTAAAAAAAGAGCCGGGGGGAAAGATCCCCCAACCCAAAGATTACTGACCAACCGGGAGTAAAAGTCGAACATTGGAAAAACTCTAGTAATTTTAGTCTCCTTAACAAATCAACAGGATTTGGGTACATGGCAGACGTCTGCGATACCTGTCTGTATGTGAGACCTCAGCCTGCTGCAAACCTGCTGTCTTGCAAAGTAGCTCAGCTGATGAAAAACATACCATAACTTTTGACTGTTTTGGTTTTGTAACCAAAATAAGACGTACAAAATCTACCCATTTTCAGTCAAATTAGCATGTTTTATAATACTGCAACAAAAAGCAGTGTACAATTCAAAGTTGCATATGAAGAATCGGCATTTTAAAAAGATCTAAGAACTCGCTGAACATCAACCATTAGTACAGAGTAAAATTACATTCTCCTATGATAAACGGTTGGTGGCCAGTTAATTTATCACATTATCAATTAATAACATGTATTCTAGTCACTTAACCATTGGCCCCGTAAGTTTCTACGTGTCCCAAAACTGGAGAGAGGAAATTGTAATACAGAAGCACTGTTCGTTTTTAAAGAGGATTTTTATTCCACTGCATAGGAGTTCCAACTGATCCCTGCAAACACATTTGCAGTAAACGAACTAGTTTTCAAAAATTTAAATTATTTGGCAATTGAACAGCTGTATGCCTGAACACTCAGATACAGAAAACAATGCCAGATTTGCATTTATCTCAGAAATGTATTTTAGCTGAAGTCTGACTGCAATGAAAAGCACTATGCTTTGTGAGAAACTTCTAGCAATTGGCTCTAATCCAGCCTCCTCGTCTAACAGAACTGGCAGAGGTCTTCCCATCTGTTTACGGTCTTTTGCCCATCATGGATGAGATTAAGAAGAAATCCGCAGTGCAAAAAGTAGTGAAGTGGCTTCTCACATTTACATAATATATCATTTATCCGTAGTATTTTAATGGCAAAAGCTTCCTCTTCAGTGACTGTGACCACTTGGTGTCTGAGGTAGCAACAGACAACGTATTGGTTTCTTACGGCGAAAACTCCCACTTCTCTTTTTATGAATGCCTCTGGGCAAAATGAAAAGAAGAAGTGCTTGGGTCGCGTGGCTCCCTCCAGGAGCAAACAAACTGCCAACCGTTATCGCAGTCTCTCCATAAGCATTTTAGCCTTGTTTGAGAAAGCAGTAGACTTCACCTTGACTCTGCCCTCTCTCCACTGGTGGTTTTGTTTGGCAGTTTAGGTAAACGGGGAGCTACCAACCTCAGGATCAGCCTGGACCTCTTCTGACTGCAGGTTCTCTGTAAGACAGCATGGCACGAGCGCTCCCTCACAGCTCTTAAGAAAATGAAGTCCCTTTCAGACAAAGTGCCAACGGTGCAGATTTAACTCTTAAGGATCACTCGCTAACAGCTGAGATCCTTCCCCAGCCTGCACGACTGTCTCTGCGTGCCTGGGTCACATCAATCAATAGCAACGCTTTTGTTGACTTTAAATGGGTTCTCTGAGCTGTAAATGGGATTTTATAATATTAGATTAAAATATCATCAGCTTTCTTTAAAATCCTGAATTATCCCTGTAACTTTGATCAAGGTTCTGCTTTAGCCATTTCTGTCTGTTACAGGTTGAGCTGCTACATACCATCAAGGAACTGAGAGAAACTGGTCCCAAACACTTAGGCCAGGACTCCTTTTCTATCATTTAGATTTCCCGTTACCTGAACACGTGAATGCTACTTATAGCGCCAGGACATACAGCTAAGCAAAGAACTCGGAACAAATACCAAGTCCCTGCCTGTGCAGAGGAGAGGAGGAAAACTGTCCAATTGCTCCTCCTTTTGTAGATGAGCTGGAGCGCAAGCAGGAGGAGCCGAGCGATGATGTTAACAGAACCTCACAGCTAGCGTTTCCCACGCGGGATTTTACTGCCGGAAAACAAAAGGGGATACTAAGAAAATCAGATGAAAAATGAAACCTACGCTCAGTACAACTTAAGATCGTGAGGATTATAACTTTTCTCTAGAAGAAAAATTCAATGCATGGTGACTGGCAGGACTTACTGCAGAACAAGTCTATATAATTTCTTACCTTAAAATAAAAAAGTGTTGAGGGAAAACTGAACGGTTACGTTTATTTTGAAAAGACAATGTTACAAAGAATCACACTTAAGACCTGGTATCTTACAGATACGTGTTATGAGACAGAATTGATCGAAACAAAACACCCAGAGCATGATCTGAAGCAAATTATCACCTTAAAAGCTGAAAGAGGCATAATGTGGTTATCGCCTTCCCACTGGTCTCACGGTTAAACTGTTAAAGTATGCTATTTAATAGGATTATGAAAAGTTACTAAGAAAGAGTATGCAATTGCTTTAAAGAGATACGCACATGGTTAGACCTTTATTATTTACAAATCCATTCTTTGGAAGGTGCAGCAGCACTGTAGAGCAAGGAAGGTTACAAGACTGAGGAAATACAGCTACGGCCTGACCGAACGCTGGACTCCGCTTTCTGCGGCCAGTGTGCGAAATGAAATAAACAGAAAAAAAGCTCTAAATATCCCACTTGATCCTGGTTTAGCGTGCAGGAGGGTCATTGATGGTCTGATAACGAGACAAAAATTTGAAGTATAATCAGTAGTTTTCCCATTCCCCCTCCTCTCCAGTTCATCCAGTGCCCCCCCCTGCCCTGGGCAGGGACACCTCCCACCAGCCCAGGTTGCTCCAAGCCCCGTCCAACCTGGCCTTGAACCCCTCCAGGGATGGGGCAGCCACAGCTTCTCTGGGCAACCTGGGCCAGGGGCTCACCACCCTCACAGGAAAGGATTTCCTCCTGAGATCTCATCTACATCTCCCCTCTTGCAGTTGAAAGCTATTACCCCTCGTCCTATCGCTCCACTCCCCGATCCAGAGTCCCTCCCCAGCTTTCCTGCAGGCCCCCTTTAGGCACTGGAAGGCTGCTCTATATATTAATCTCTTCTGTTCCATTTGTTTAAAAAACCAAAGAAATTATTCAGAAAAACTTCAGCCCGTATAGCTGCTGCCAGCGTGACGACTTGAAACAATAACAAGCTATTTCAAATCTTATATTCTGTAAGTGAGAACTTCGTAATGGAAAGGACTTTCACCTTTACGTAACCCCCTCAGCGGCAGCACATTGTGAAGCGAGCGAGCAGGATCCCACTGCTGCTTTAACAGTCGGAAAGAAACCGATGGCCCTGCTGGAGGGTGGTGAAGTGTTAATTGGCAAATTAAGACAGTTCTCCACTGAAGCGTTGAGGATAAATCGCTGCAGTGAATATGCATTTTCTGGGCTTATCGGGAAATTGAGTGGAAGATGTATAAAAGGCAGCTACAGATACTACTGGGGAGATGGGAGTTACCCAATTTATTTTCTGGTGTATCTACAGCAGTCTCTCTGCTCTTAGAAAGTGATTTGTTCTTTCAGGCATATTGTTTAATTAAAGAAGAAACTTTATCTGTGAAAGGTTATCTAATGGCTCAGCTAGATTCCCTCCGTGAAACTGTCGAGTTTAAGAGGCCAGGGCTGGGTAGAACAACCAGGATTAGGTACTAAATGCTGCTTAAGTTTACGGCTATTTACATTCCCGCCTCTGTGTAGAATACAAATTATGAGAATTAGACTAACAATGAAGACTGATGTCCAAGACAAAAATAAAGACTGGCCCCTGTGTTCATTGACTGTGCTGCTATAACAAACACATAGTATTCACTATTGTCCTAGATGGTCTGAGAAATATTTAATTTAAATTTTATTCTGGCATTTGCGATGATTCAAGTGTTCACGATCGGTAATTTACAGTTTCCAGCCACAGAAGTCAGACTGTCATCACTATCTGTGGTGTTTTATACTAGGCTTTATGGTATTGCACTGCTCCTGGAGAAAAACTAGGTAAAAAAAAAAAACAGTTCCGTTTTTAATTCGGCAAGTTTTGGCCCCCATTGCTGCAGAGGGGTCAGGGAAAGTGAGTGGGACAAACCCCCCTGGCACCCCCCCAAATGCAAAACCCAACCGCACACCTTCTGAAGCCGTTCTCCCTTTGCAGCACTTACATTTGGAAGATGACATGACTGTAAGGTGGCTTTTTTTCAATTTAGTAATCAGGTCTGCCACCAAGAACAACTGTCTACCAAGCATTTTATAGACTTACATAGAAAGCACTGGGTTGCGTATGTGGTTTTTCTGGTATAGAATCCAGAAACATAAGTACCTTTAAAATACTTTCTTTTTTTTTCCTGTTTTCATATTGGTCAAAAGATTTGGTTTTTTTAACAAATGCTTCTGCTGGAAGAGAAAATGAGTTTTGGAAGCATAGAAAATGGTGAAATACCAATCACATCTACTTGGAGTCATTTTAATTTTAGAAATTCCTTCTACCTCCAGCACTGCTGCTGCCCATAGGACACTGTTCCATAACTTTCAGCTGGTTTTCTCAAGGTAGACTACCCTCCCGTGTGGGAATTAGAAAAGAGCCGATTCATTTGTTCATGTTTAGCTCTATAGTCTATCACAGAAGTATTTTGCTATTTATGTTTCAGAGCCAATCGAAGTGGTGAGCCAGGCAGTGAAATGAGGGACTTGCGCACTCACTCACAAGCAACGGGTGTGCTGCTGCCGTCTTTAAAGAAGTAAATGGATCGGTTAGAAACTAGAATAAAAGCAGATCTATGCCATGCTGTAGCATGGGTAAGTGTAGCTGTTTTGCCAGTTCGTACTAAATCGGAAAAAGGTCTTTTGTGCATGGATTTTAAAAAAAAACAACCCCACTGTTATTTTGACAGCGTACCTATTGAATACTCAATGCCTGGTAATTTTAAGCCCATAAAGTTCAAGACACACGTAACGCACAGTACAAACCAACACAATTCCCCAGCTCCCACCAAAAAAGAAATCAGACCCAAGCTCTTTAAATAGTACCAATTATTCAAGAAAAAAAATAACATGAATAATTCAAGAAAGAAGTGCATTTTTCCCCATGAATGAAATATTCCATTCTGTGCTTTTGTGATACTTCACTCTCAGATATTAAGCAACAGTCTTCATAAAAAACTTTGGCATATCTTTTCCTTTTAAACTGCATTCAGATTTAGTTGGATGGATTTGTTTATAATTTTAATTTTCTGCTTTCAGATTGTTTGCATCTTCAGAAAATGGCACGTATTCCGTGCAAAGTTACAATGTAGTTCAGTAGTATTCTGTGAAAAAGGCAGCCTGCTAGACTATAGTTCCAGCATGTGGCATTATCTGGAAAGAAGTCCGGTTCCCCATCAAGTCTGATCGTGTGTAAGTAGTAAATAGTTTTACACGCTTCCTTACCCTGATTTAAATCAGAGTTGTGACTCAGCAAACATACAGGTGTCCTCCGGCCATCAAACGGAACGCAAATCACAGGAAGGCTTCAGAAGGCAGTTGGTCAGCTATTTCACAAAGCGTATGTTTATCTGGAAGATTTGAGGAAGTAGAAAGTCTGACATTTCAAAATGTTGGCAACTGCTGTCCTTAATTCTGATGACAATTGCCACGTACTACATAGAGAAAATTTATAAAGGTCACTGCAAACGGTAAATCAAAGACTTGGGAACATTTGGCGGTTTCACTTCAAAAGCTGTTGTAAAGTTTTCACACTTTGCGAGTTTTAAAATAAAACATCAGACAAGTGTCTTTTGCTTGTTCTAACTGCCTGAACATTAGGGGTCTCTGTATGCACAACTGATGGCAAATGATTTTCAGATGTACAAAATGAATGCAAGTTAAATAGGGCATATATAATACATGACTCAGCCGGGGGATGCTCAATAATACGCCGTGCGTAGGGCTGGAGAGTTACTATTACTCTTATTACTCTGTAACTCTTAATAATAGCGTACGAAGAATGTTCTAAAAAGTATTAAATATTTTACTTGATATTATTTGCAGAAGAGCTTCCAGAAACTTAAAATGCCTAAAATTCTCCATATGAATGAATATCAGAACAATCAGAGAATATTACTTTTTGCTGAAAGGGATTTCTCTCTCATCCTAGCTCAACACTTAATGCTGAACAAGAAATGATTTAATATTTCCTTTTTTTTTTTTGTTAAACAAAAATGGATTTAAAAATGAATGCAAAACTATATCCCACAATAAGGGTTTGCTTCGAAAAAGGAGTTTTGTTTTCACAGGCATCCACGTTCCGTGTCAAAAGCGGTTGCGTTACACAGAGTTCCTTGAACTCTGCAGATGTACCTTTATCGAGAGAGAAAAAGAAAAGCTGGGCGAAGGGAGCTTCACCTTGGAAGGTCCACAAAGCCCAGAGGCGAAAGCAGCAGGTATAATCCTGCTCTGACAGTGCCTTCCCTACTCTGCCCCCAGGTGCGAAACGCTGACAGCTGTTGTGGGGAAAAAGGAGAGGATTAGGGTTAGGAGAGACACAAATCCAAGCTGCAGCTGGAGTGGGGCTACAAAGGGGCTGCCAAAGGAAGCGACAGCCTGTCTATTTGGTATATTCAGTCTTTATTCTTTCTAAGTGAAGTTACTAATTTAACTGTTTATCATTGTATTAAGAGACAAAAGTATAATTAGGTTTTCTTAGTTTAAGGTGAGCTGCCAAAAAAGATCTGTAGAATCTAGAGGAAATGAAATGAGCCTAAGCCAAACCGGACCTTATGGCACTACCTCCACCAGTGAACTCCTGCATGATTTCCAACCCTTGACGGTATTCCCCAGTTCCCTCCTCTGATTTCCTTAGATGTTCAAACAGGGTTCCTGAAAACATCACACGCCTTTGGCTTTTCTTCCCTTTGTTTTCACATCAACATTCAGCGCAATTCTCATTTCAAGCACGTCAGCTTCATTATGTCGTAGGTTTCAAAAGGCTTGGCAGGACTCTTTTTTCCATACATCCATGTCTTTAATTTCTCTTTTAAGCACCTGTATCCGTACATGCATACGCACGTGCAAGTGCGGTCAACTTGTATAAGCACTTTGTGACTTCCATATTCTGAGGAAGAAACCCTAGAAACTTCACATGGATTTTACGGGGTTAAAATATTACTGCATAACCTAAATACACATATAAATCCTAAACCTCAAGTTGAACCAAGTGCTTTGATTTGAAATAGCTGAGTACTGAAGCACTGACGTTTCCCACCCAGCCTCTCCTCGCTGCCCTGAAGACGTGGTGCAGAGAGGAACGCAAGTCTTCAAAATAACACCGAAGAAGTTAAAAAAGTTAAACTTTTTTTAAAAAAAAAAAAAGCACTGATTTATGTGAACATTAGATTCCAATAAAGGACAAGCTAAAGCTATGCAATTATGTTAAAGAGACATCACGGATGATGTGCACTTGGTGGCGTACATAATCATGTGAAAAATAAGGCTGATCGTAAGAAAAACCGTCAAATGGTTATTTTGTGTCCTGATAATGAGGAGTAAAGTTAAGCTCCCAAAATAGAAATTGTTCTTTGTTTGAAATGTCTTCTGAAAGCATTATAATTGGAAGGCCATTGTCATCCAACATAAACTGCGTCAGTTGCTAAGACTCAATTTAAAAAAAAAAAAAAAAAAAAAAAAAAGGAAATTTAAAGCAGTGAAGGAAGGATCCACGCCATCCTTTTGTCGCGAACAGAAAACCCATCAGACCACAGCGTCACTTCCCAGGCCGCCTGCGCAGCGACAGGTAGCTAATAACCGTGTCAGAACGGGGAAGGAAGGGGCAGCTGACGGGGACTCATTGAGATGCGGGGGGCGCAGCGGGAAATTCCAGCACAGCCTGTTTCACCCGGAGTCCTACTTCAGCTCCATTACAAGTGACACGGCAGTGTGAAGGAAGGCACCTCCAGCTCTTAGAACCACATTATAAGCTAGTAATCAATTATTTACCAAACAGAGGCAAACAAAAAGGCTTTCACCACACTAGTACAGTATTCATCAAAGCCTCGGCTGTTAAGGCAGCTGGAAGACTTAAGATACAAAACACTTTCACCTTATCCCAAGTTTTTCCACAAAACTACCTTTTATGGCTCCATTCTGATTTAAGGGGACCAAATTCTGCAAAGCATTTGCAATTGCCTTTTGAAATTATCTTGCTAATAACACTAAACAAGAATGTAGGGAATTCGGTTTATGCCTTTTTTCATGTATATAAAGACTTTACTATCAAAAAATAACCAAGAAAATATTCATGCTGCACGCTAAAAAAAACCCTCACAAACAACACCCAAACCAACAAGAAAACACAAACTATTGGATATTTACTCAATCAATTAAAAAAAAACCCCAACATTACCTACTTTAAAAACATCGTATCAATTTTACCAACAAAAGAAATGGAAGAAAATGAGACATAAGTGTTCAGAGGTTGCAATTTTTGGAAATGGTAAAAAGCGCCCAAACTAGAAGTGTCAGGCTACGTACGCACCATCAGAGAATGTCATTACGAAGTGAAGGGAGGGAAAAGGAGTTATTTTACTTAAGCATTACTTTTTCTCACCTATATTTATATATAATCATCTACTGCTGATATTTTCTAGTTCTGCTTTTTAAAAAAGGGGAATTGCCTCCCAGTTCTTGATTTTCAGGAGAAGCAGGGTAATAATTTGTTAAATGCTGATTTTTTCTGGTTCCTCTTGCATAATGTTTATGGATAAACGTCAACAAAAGGAGCAGAACGGGGGGGGGGGGGAAAAAGTACTTTCTGGCTTCCTATCTATAAAAATTATTATTTAGGACATAAAACATACAATGAATTTTTTACTTTTCATGTGTATTTTTCTCTTCTTCCATTTTGCTATTCTAATCCTAAACACAAATATAATTAGGAAAAGACATTTCCAGCTTTGAAGTGTTAACTCCCCTCTAAGAAGAGCATTGTATCGAAAGACTGACCTTTGGAAATAATATCCATAACCCTAAGCACTGCATGTTTTCCTCTTACTGTAATATACCGCTATGGAATGAAAATTGGTTTCACTTATCATGAGACTAGACGCTTAAAAGCCAAGAGAAATACCCAAATCTTCTGTGTTTTCATCCTCAGAAGGAAAGAGATGATCACAGTAAAAGCCATACCAAAATTGCCAGGTCTGGTTTAGTTCTGGACGAGAACTCTCACGCCCGGCCAGGCATCGCAGCTCAGCCGAGATGGGGACCCCGCGTCCCAGCAGCGTGCGATTAGAGCTGAACTCTGTTTGGGAAAGGCGCCCAGGGCCACTCACCCCACCCCTCCTTTAGACCTCTCCGTGCTGCTGTTAGAGCTTGTCCATGCGGTATGTTGAACCTCAACAGTTTGTTACAGTTAGAATTTTTTTTTAAGCTAACCGCATTAATACGAGCATTTAAGGTCACTACAAAAGTATTAGCGCTGGAAAAAAAAATGTAGCCAGAGAGACATGCAAAAGTCCTCTCTAATAAGAGAAAAGAACGCGACTGATGATGCAAAGAGCCAGGAAGCATCTCTGGACTGGGGAGGGGAGGAGTGGGTTTATTTTGTTTTATGTAACTCCAACGATCACAGAGGATAAAAACAGTCTTTATTTTACCCCTCTGGAATCCCCAGCACTCTGAACCATAAAGCCAGCCTTTTAAAGAACGCGTATTTAGGTATTTTAAGGCATCGTGCTTTTCCCATCTGTTCCTCCTCTGCCTCTCAATTTGATGGCTTAGAGATCCACCCTACCCTTCCAAAACAATTTGTATTGAGTGCTCTCGAAGTTGTACATTATTAAACACATTTGCTGAACTCTCTCAGTTAAGAATAATGTAATTAAGCTGGACCACCTTCAGTGATTTAATTTACAAGCACGTCAGGGTACATACTGCTTGATTCATGCAAGTTAGATGGATTTATGCTGAACTTGTGAATCACAGATCAGCTGGAGCACTCGTGAAGCTTTTGGCTCGCAGGAAAAGTCTTACCCCAGACAAAGCAAGAGAAATCCAATACCGACCTAACGAGGGCGTGGAATGCATATGTACGTGCAGGCTGATGCATTTAAAATGCACAGCATTTGGTCAGAAGAGAAGTGTGAGAATACATCAGTGCTGTTTCTCATAAGAATCAGCCTTATTTTCAAAACTGCAAGTTACTATTGTGATATACAGGCACCTTTGAAAACCGGATCACTCTCAATTCAGAACCTTCATGTATTTTTACCAGCTTAAATTTACAAGCGCCGCATTTGCAGGTAGCCCAAGATGCGTACGCAGAGTCCTTTCAATATATGCATTTGCAATTGGCTCGGTCTTCTTCAGGCATGGAAAACGATTGCAAATGTTGATAAGGACTGAGTTGTTGCTTTCCCGTGATACAGTTAAGACACTGAAAATAAGAGAAAATGTCAAACATTGGATAAACTAATGGTTGGCATTGAAGTAAAGGGAAATATAAGAGTTATTAACGTGAATTTCCAGCTAAACCGAGAACTTCAGGGTACACTGAAGCCCAAGTTTAGAAATGAACAGAAGGGGAAACAAGGGATAAAGCCAGAGGAGGAGAACAAGAAAATACAACCCCCAAAAGATACCTGTTCTGCGCCAAACTACTCCTCTATGTAGGTATGGTACTTTATTACTTAATATATTTCTTATTTTTATGCATTTCGTTGTGGCTTATGCCCAAAGGGTTGCTCAATACATTAAGCAAGTTTTGCTACCCTCCTCATCCCACCAAAAAAAATTAAATAAATAAAAAAGAATGCAGTCAACGGACACAAGTTTGTGAGTGCAGAGTAAGGAAGGGTGGGAGAAAAGAAGAGGGACTGTGTGGACTGTTCGGACAGAACAGCCCGGACAAGGCCTTTTGTCTCTCCTCTAATACGGGGCTCTAACTAAGCCCTCTTGTCTTCATTCGAGAGGAACAGATTCTGACATTCTGGACTCCAGATGGAAGAAAAAAAGTATTTTATCAGAAACAGTGACAGGGAAGCAGAAATTGTTTCACTATGATCTCTTGGGACCTTGATATTCATTATGTGTTACTTTGGGTTTTGGGGTTTTTTTGGGTTTTTTTTGGGTTTTTTTTTTTTTAATTTAAATAAAGTAGCCTTTACGAATGGATAGGGCTCCCTTGTAGTAAGTGTTGTACAAGCAAAAGAATAAGTTTATGCTAGTGGTTTCATAATCTAGAGTTATTTAACAGTGGCTATTATGAGACTCTTAAATCACTTAAATAGTAAATAAGAAGAGGAAGTAAGGAAGTGTAAACCAGCCTCTCAAAGTTGAGCATCACACATAACATTGAACTGAACGTGGAAATGACTGGTTGAGGAAAGAAAAATCCCTAAGAAATGCCTCTCTCTATACATATAAACATGTATTTTTATGCATGCCTGTAAGCCTATTGCTAGGCATACTAAAAATCTGGAATTCTGCAACTGCTAATCTAGGCTCAACTCTGTGTTTCACTAAGCAAAGCTGAAAACATCAAGGAGAAGTTGATCACAGATCTTTCAACAAGGAGTCAGTGGCAAAAGCTGAGACCTCTAGATCTATCTGCTTTGGTTATGCATGTTGCCAGCATACAAAAGTAAAAGACTCCAGGACCAGTTCACTGAAGAAACCAGAGTATGGCGTTTAAAAATCCAGACAGAACTGGGATTGTCTACCTAGGATTAAGTCTCAGCAATACCGAAGTAATATCCGACCTGCGGAGCGCCTTCCCAGCCTGGCCTTGGCCCATCCCCACGGCCCGGCCTGGCCATCCCCTGAGCGGGCCCGATCCTAAGCCCTGACCATGGGCTGTGACGTCCCAGCCTGGCTTCAGCCCGTCCCTGTGGAGGGTGCCCAGTGCCCGGGGCTGGGGCTGTCCCCTGCCTGGAGCAGCGGGACGGGCTCCGGCTGCCAGTCCCTGCCCTGACGGACTTTGTAGAGTGGGGTCTTCTCCGACCTGAATGATTCTATGACCCCAGGGGAGCCCCTGCTGCTCCCGGCCCCAGGCAGCCGCCTGCCCTTGAGGTGCCCTGAAAAATTGTCTGTCAGATTAACAGCATGTAACAACGCTTGATTGAAAAGTGGCCCTTTTCCATAAACTCACTTAAATCTTAGCTAGAGAGAACAAGTAAAAGTTTCTTTCCATTAAATACCTTTGTGACAGTTCGTATAACATAAGCATACATTATCTTTTGTCCTTTTCTTTTCAATCCAGTTAATTACTCTTGTAGATTTTATCTGCTCATGTTCAGAGAAAAGTGGTACAGACTTCTCAAATAACTCAGCAGGATAAATGATGTGTTTTACTCGAGAAAAAGACTTTGACAAATGTCAGTCACGTATTGAAAACCACTTCAAAAAGAATTCTGAAAACTCAAGATACAAATGCCATCATCGTTAGACACTGAACATTTCCTATCACTCATAGACAAGCATTGTATAGGCAGTTCTACAACCAAATAGACCGCAGTCCAAAGCATTATGCGCATTTGGTTTTAAGTAGATATATTAAGTAGCCAGAGAACGACAGGGAAATATCAGAAGTTCTACTTTGCCAGTATTAACTCTATTTTTCTATTTTCTCGTAAAGGTTTGTTCTTTTACAAGCTAAGCCTCAGCTCAGAAGTCTGTTACAGCCTAAATATATATTCAGGTAGCAGAGAGGGAGCCAACAGGATGCGGGGGAAGAGGCTGGGGGCAGAGCACGCAGCCCCCAAACTATCTCCCCTGGAGCCCAGCCCAAACAGGGCTGTTCTAATGGGGCTCTGCAGCGCCTCTCCTCCGGCAAACGCTACGGCACATCAACCCTGAATATGTATCGACGGGAACAATTTGATTTCCTGTAGGAGGTAAAAATAGGAATGTGATTTCTAAGCGTGCAAGAGTAATAAAATAGTCTTATTAGGTTTCATATGCCAAGGAGTATAATTAATTTTCTTGGAGGCTTCCTTAAACTTATTTTTGTCTATTTAAAACCGGTATTTCAAAAAACCCTACCTAGCACAGTCACCTGCAGGTTCCGCTCTCACGGAAAGGAAGAGGCAGTCAGTGCAGAGCGAAGAGGTAGAGTTTTGTAACAGAAATACCGAGACTGGCACGAAAGAAACACGGACGGAAACGTCTTTGCGCAAAAGCACCAGGAGAAGCACCAGAGAAAGGCTTAGCAGAACGACTGGGAAGGAAGACCACGAGTCCCAGTGCACGGCTCCCAGCATGAAGCTAAGAACGGTGTTTTCGCCACATCCCACAGGCCTGCTGTCGGCTCAGAGCAGCGCCCAGGCAACTCACCAGCAGGAGACTCTGCAGCACGACGACAAGAAGGTTACGCCATGCCACACGTATCGTTCCTTTTGCTGGTAGCCCAATAGGAAAACAGACTATTGACATATTTTTGAAGCATATTCTGAAGTAAAACAGCTGATGAGCAGCAGCAGGTTACACAGAGAAATTCTTGAAAGTCGTGAAAAAGCAATCACCAACAGTTGTCTCATTAGCAATTGCCATCCTGATGTATACAAGGGACCATGGTACTTTTCCCTCTTAAACCATTAGCCTTTACTCACTGAATCTGCGATCCACAATTTTAGCCTCCGTTTTATACATTCATCGCAAATAGTGGTATTTCCCCAAAGCAAGTGTAAAAAAGATGAAGCGTGGCACCCTTGAATTGCATATCCCAACAGACAACACATCTGTGGTAGACAGATAGATAAAACAATTTCTTCTGAACTGACAAAACCCTTCTACCTCTGGCATCACCGGAGAGCAAACATCACATTTGCAGGCAGAAACTCAAGGAGGAATTCATAAAGAATAGTTACAATTAACTTGCAGTTCACTGCCCATGAAACGACTATTACATGCACTTATGTGGGAAGCATTCGGCACAGCGCAGGGTGAAAAACAGAAAGCAGTTCTGGCAAGGAAGATGTTAATGAAAAATACAGTGTTTAAAGAATTCTAACAGAAACCACGGAAGTCATACGTAAATCGTATTTCTGTAAAACAAACTCGCCCAAGGACAAGGATTTAACCTGATTTAGTGTAGCTCAAGGATCAATCTGTTTTAATGTATTATTCTGTCACTATAGATTGGTGGATTGATCACATCTTGAGTTGAGCTTTACTTGCCAGCGAGCACAAAGTAATCTGTCCAATTGGTTTCAGTAGCACACAGTCACCACGCGCTAACTAGATCTGATCGATATCCCCTACAGCGTAACAGCTTCTGCGTTCAGCGTGCTCGAGACCTCAGAAGGGACACATCAGTGTCAGCCCTGTTTAGCTGTGATGGCTGAAGTGGCGCCCCGTGCAAAGCATGTCTAGGAAGGGCGGCTCAAAAGACACACCTTCGCAGGGATTTTAATTGCGAGCTCCCAGGACGGTTTTGCTCCAGCACGAAGAACTCTTTGTCAGCAGAGGCATGCAGGGAAGATGTTATTTGGACACCGAAGTTTTGCAGGCCCAGCTTTTTGTTACGGCTACTGGTCTAAAAATACTTATTATTATAAGCCCAGTTAATTACGGTGTATCATAAACCTATAGTTAGAATCACATGAAAAAAACGCCTTATTAGAATATATCACTGTCATATATTTCAGAACTGTATTTCTTGACAAAAAGGATCTAAATGCTAGCTAACAGGCTGCATTTTGCAACAGGTATGAAAAAGCGATGCTAGTGAAAAGGGAGAGGAGTAGCAAAACCTGACTGAGACAGTAAACAGCTATTTAGCTGCCAGGCTGCTTCTTGGCATTCATCCGAGGCACCCCAAACTCGGTCTGCTACAAGAGTTGGACTTCAACACAACAACTGTATCTTGAAATAGGCCGTGCTTTGCCTATGCAAGTCAGAGGCTTGAGGTGATTGTGATTGACAGAATGCGAAGGCAGGGAAGACGGCAGCTTCCCTGAAGCTACTTTGAATCATAATGGAGCTATTGCTGTAGCTGGAGCAGTAGCGGCCTTTGTGGATAAAGGTCTTTGGCGACCTAATTGAAACACCTTCGATTAAGTGAAATTCCAAAGCTGAGTGTCCCACAGTGACATATCTGGCTTGAGAAAGATTTTGCCAGGAATGCCTTTTTTTTTTTTTTTTTATTTCCTTTTTTTTCCTCCCCTCCAAGAGTGGGAGAAACTGATTCTTTCAAAACCCTAAGGCCGCACTGCTGCGGGAGGGTCTCACATGAAGACTCCCATAGAAGTGACTACGCAAAGTACGGTTAAATTACAAGAAGGAAAAAAGGCGGGGGAAAAGCGAAAGCTTTCTGACATCCAAGATGAATCTACAGGCTAGTTGTAACAAATATTAGTATTAAATTGTAATAGTAAGTGCAAGTTTCAAGTGGCGTCTGTACAAGGGCCACCAGCGTGGGATGTGCACTGTCTGGCAGGTCTGGGGGGCGCTGGCAAGCCATCCCCTGGGCTTACACGGAGGCGGAGCGGCACTTGACTGATCCGTGAAACTGCTCTACCTAATGGCTCCCTACGGAGAGCTCTGAGTCCCTCTGGGAATAGCAACAGCATCGCTCAGCACGATCCCGTTTTGTGTTTAACCCCAAGGCTAGGTAGGTGTATCTGCAGGTCAGGGACTGACTGCTTCGTGAGACCGGCAAGACGAGGAAATTTGAACCTGTGCTTGGAAAAGACTTCAAGAAGTCTCAATCAAAAAACAATCCCCAAACTGAACCAACCAGCGCACCTATAAAAGAATTAAGCGAGCTCTTCTAAAATCATAATTGTGGTCTTGTTTTTTAATAATATGAATTGAACGTTGATTAACATTCTGTCATGAGATTCCCAATTAATTTTTTCCTTTCTAAGGTCTGTTCAAAACCAACTCACTACAGACCTCACATCGTCCTAATACGATAAATAAGATGGATTTTTTTTGCTAGTTACTCAGTAGATTTCATCTGCCCTCAAAAGAGAAGGGTAACGCTTACATTTATGCGGCCATACACCCCACAGGGGTTAGTGGTATTATATCAGAGGAAAGTGGATTTAATTTAAAAGAGCCGACAGCAGGGCCAAGCGCGCAGAGGAGGCTCTGCGACAGTGGAGTCGATGAACCCTGGCTCTTACCACAGCCTAAGCCGAGCCTGCCAAGAGCCCAGCCAGCCAACAGCCACAGCGCCCCCGACTACCCAGCCACACAACGGTCCCTTAAAACGATTACGTGACAATAAGCCACAAGGAAGCTGGCGAACCCATGAAAGCACTTACCGACTACTAACAGTGTCATCATCACAAAGGGCTTCCAGAATCAGTTATATTATTAACTACCACAAATGTGAAAAAATGGTTTGGGCAGAGCTTAATTAATTTCTGCTGCCTCCCTCCTGTCCTCAGCTGATTTCCGTGGAGGCCTTTAGAGGCTTTTGAACTCTGATCTGTGACAGCTGAAACCACTTGTGTTCCCTTTTAGTTTTCGGTGATGCCTCCAGGAATGAGTGAAAACATAAAATGCCCGATTCAGCTGTAGCATATTGGATGACAAAACCAGTGCGATTACACAGCCCTTTCCCCTCTTCATTTGTGTGATAAGAAATTAAATTAAGTCTTCCATAGAATAAGCATACTTTTATGCAATAATTCCTTTTCAGGATCTAAAGAAAAAAATAAAAAGGCAAAATAACATAAGGATTCATACAAAAACTGCTGATGGAGAAGACTACCCACCAACACACCATTAGCTATTGCATCTTATGTTCTCAAATAAAACACGCTGTGTAGAAGTGATTGCCTTGGAAGTTATTGGTACATTTGAATGCAAACTACCAAACCATGAAAAATGGTTTTTGCTATAAAAATAAATTAGGAGGCAATGCTTTGCTGGCAAAGCCATTTGAGTACCACAGTTCATAACTATTCATGGTACCATTAACAGATGTCTTTGCTTGTACTGTGAGCAGCCTTACGATATTGTCGTATTCAGCAGTACTTTATATTTAAAGTGAGTGCAAGCAACTTTGTTTTAGAATATAATAAAATCTTGCCTGATGTAGAGATCCTATGGGAAATTATACAGTAATGTTACCTACATAACTAATTTTCTTCTTATGAAATCATGATTCCCACTACACTTTTAGAGCTATTCCAAGTATTGTTTAACATCACCATTTCCATGTTAATATCTCAATAAATCACGGAAATACAATACTTCATAAGAAAAGTGAGTCGTACCTTTGGGAACATAAGTTTTCCTTTCTAAATTAAAAGGGGAATAAAATTGATGCTGAATGTACTGTATGTTGTTCAAGGGTAGTAAAAGCACCCGAGTGTTCCTAACAAAGCAAGGCTGCACACTGTATGCGCACACGCTCACTCCAGATATTGCGTAATCTTGCTTAACTATTTAACTCTGCGCCAGGAGAATTGGGGAGCTGGTTTAAAATACACCTTTAGAAAAACAACAGCATGCGCTGTTCCTTCAGAGATGACTCAGAACTAAAAGCAAACGGCTTACCGGAGCGAACTTCCCACCGTTAAGGCACTTCTTATAATGATATTGGTTGTTTTGAATAAGGATTCTCTTCAATCTGTACTGGAACAATCAAAGCCATACCTAACTTTGATGCTTCTTAAAAATATTAAAATAATTTTGAAAAATCATATCTCCTCTCCTCCCCCCCATTCGTAGCAATGAGCTTTAGAATGCGTTACCGCGCTTTTGTGTTTCCTTCAAACCAGAAGCCTGGCAACGGAAACACGTCGTACACGGGCCTGAGAGCCAGGTACTCCAGTCAACACAAGCTGACTCGCGCTAGTTAAGAACCAGACTAATATATACCTAGATCAGGCTCCAATATTTTGGAGTTTATTCTGCATACATCCTATGCTTACCAGATTCTCTAGAACTGAAATTGAGTTAGGTATGGTACTATTAAAATGGTGAAGGCTTCTTATTTTTGGCAGCTCGGTGCTTTCCAATCTGCCTTTAGAAAGAACCCAGCGTTGAAGTCAGCGTGTCCCAAGCGTGTTGCCTATTCCAGGCTGCAAGCACTGCTTTAATGCCGTCTTGTGTAAACCACCGCACCGGTTACACCCATGAACTACTCCTACAGCTACACTGAACCCACTTCTGTTTCCATCTGTGTATGACTTTTTTATTGTTAAAATAAAGCCTTACGTGGGGGATTAAGTGCCACCACATTCAGACTCTCCTTTTAACTCTCGTTCACTGCATGCTAACTTCTAGTTGCTGCATAATTTCTACCCTTTCCCTACAGTTCCTCGTCAACGTGTCATTCATCAGGGCTGTTTTCCAGCCAGAATTCAGTTGAGGTAGGCCACAACCAAGTACGTAAAGAAAAGAAGAGCTGTACATAAATAAAACAAACATATTTAACCGTTGTGGAAGACAGCGTCCCTGCAATGTATTTAGCCTTTATTTTTGTTTTGTTTAGAATAGTTTCCTGCCCTGTCTACTCTGCTGATCATCTCTGTGCTAAATTATACAAACCTACCACAGCTACCTCGTTAAATGCTTTCAGTAGGACACCATTTTGCCCTTTCTGGTCTTGAAAAATAGCAGACAAACACCAATTAAAAAGTTCCTGGTTTATGTCTGAGGGAGAGAAAAATAATTTGAGAGTTTTGCTATTTGTGTTACATTCTTTTTTGCATGCTTTCCAATAACACTTTTTTCTAAGCATTTGTCAAAAATAAAGGAGATTACCTTGATCCAGTGGTAGAACAACTCCCTACTTAGTTAAATTGCTTTCACTGAATATGAGGAAACACCAAAAATACCTCTCCAAAGCAAAGATTTTTGATGAAACTCTTTATTTGTGGACTCTTGATCATCCACAAACACTTCCTTTTTTTTTTTAAATAACGAGAGGCCATAAGTAATAGCCATTATCTATATCCACGGTAAGAAAAAAATGCTCAAATTAGTATGATAATTATGGCTAAACATTAGAGCTGGGTGATTAATGATATGGAGAGGGAGGAAGAGCATGTCTTTAACAGATGCGTAGTGCCTGTGCATTGTGTTTCTTGCCATTTTTATAAACCGGTCCTGTTTGTTTCTCAGTAATGATCTTCTTCAAACTGCTGCATGACTTTGAAAGGGCATTATATTTCATTATCAATTCCTTATTAAAGTGAGACAGTCAGTGAACGAGAGTGAGCAACAGAAAATGGATGACAAATACATTCACCCCAAATTAGGAACACGGAAGAATAAATTCTACTTAAGATGCTGGAAATTCATTACTTTGAAAGAACTCCTAGAAATTGTACTTCACAAAATTAAGAGAAATGTGTTACATTTGTCAAACAGAGATCAGAAGAAAATAGACATTATTTGTCCAAAGAAGGGTCCATCTAGGCCAGCAAGAGTCTCCGGCAGTAGCCAAAAATGGACATTGGGGAAGAGGTGAAGCTTGGAGCAAGCACACAATGATACTGCCCCCAAATCCATCTCTTGACATTTTGTAGCTTTTTTGAAGTCTTTATGTTTTATAACCTCTGGTGGATTTTTCCTTCTGACTTCTGGCAGTTTCTTTTTGGTCGTGTGCGTGTTTATCATCCAAAAACTTAGAACTTCCCAGCTCAGGTCTAAGTTGTGTGAAGATCGGCCTCCCTTTGCTGGTTTTGAACTTGTCCTTAATGCCTTCATTCAGGAAATGTTTTGGAAGAGACGGGGAATGACTGCTTTCTCTCCACCTACAATTGTACCATCTCTCTCCCAGTTACTTCTCCTGGCTGAAGAAGTCTTAGGTTGCTTCTTGTGGAGAAGCTGCTCCATACTTTTGATCATGTTGGCTGACTCCCTCTGAACTGTTTCAAGTTTTTAACATCTTTTCTTTCGGAGACGGAGAGAGACCAATGCTGCACACCACACTGATGGATCCGGGCACACACGCAGCTTGCACAGGGACAGCAAGAAATTTTGTATTTTGTTCATTATTCCGTACCTGGTAATTCTTAGCATTCCATTTGATTTTTTGACTACTGAATGCTGAGCTGACGTTTATGGCAATATCTCATTCCCAACTGGTAACGGTTCATTCAAAGTCTATTATTTTACAGAGAGGTTTTTTTTCCACCCTGTGTGAATCACTTTACATACACCTATGCTGAAATGAATCTGCTATGTCCTCTCCCAGTCACTCAGCGTCACGAGGTCATTCTGCAGTTCTTTCCAATAAGCTCTTGTCTTTGGTGCTCTGAAAAACTTGCTATTAGCAGAAAACTTCTTTTAGTCGCTCACATTTTGAGGAAGGCAGAGCCCAGCCCAGAGCCCAGCAAGAGGATCTCCACTGACGGCTGCCCAGCGCAACAGACCATTTACTCCTCTCCACTGTTGTCCTCTTGGGGGCAGCAAGGATGTGGCTGCTGCAGAGAAGCAGAGACAGGACGTTGCCCTTGCTGACCAGGGCACAATCCCCCAGTCCGAAACCCCAGCAAGGCAAGACAGGGGGTCATGTCCTTGGGACTCGCCACGCAGTCCGACTGGAAGGCGTAGGAGACTGGGCTGGAGATAGCGCTGGTGACAAGGGTATCTACAGTGCAGGTCCTGAATCCACCTGGGGAAAGCAGGCGGAAAGCCAGGTCTGGAGGAGACGGGGCTGGGCACAGGGGTACACCTCTGGGTGCCCAGGACTGAGCCTTCGTGGAGCTCCCAGCCCACGGGCAGTGCATGGGCGTCCCCAGTGAGGCTTCTCAGGGCCATTATGGCATGTCAGTGCTGCTGGGACCCTGACAAGCCAAGGCAGTTATTCTTCTACACAAGGAGCTCTTATTCCTTGGCTGACTAAATTCTTGATGGCCTGGTGGCAAGGAATTTTGCCCAAATGCTCTCCAGTTACCCAAGCAGACTGCATCAACTGGCATAAGCTTGGCACCTCCCTGAAAGAACCCTGAAGGGTTTGTGAAGCCTAATTTCTCTTTCCATCAACTATTTTAAGAACTCTTCCCAACACATATTTACCCATGTGAATACTAATTAAATTATTGCATATTATATTTGATGGTATACTAATTACGGTGTCAGGCTAATGCATATTGATACGTAGCAACGATGGTGTCAGGCTTACTGGTTTCTTTTTTGAAGCTTTGAAAGGTCTTGATGTCATTCACACCAGCTGAGGGATTTTTTTAAATTAGGAAGGCTCTTTTTTTTAAATGGTAAAACAATTTCTCACCTAACTATGGCAGCACATCATGTGAAAATGCTGGTCGCTGTGGTGCAGTCACAGTGGAGGCAGAACTGGGGAACTGCAAGGCTTGTAGTAAACTGCCAGCACGCTGCAGAAACCTAAGCTATTTCCCTCTTCTATCTCCCCGTACACCTTTATCTGTGTATTTCGGCAGAATTTTGTCAAATGGAGAAGTATCCGTGAAATATTTCCTATGAAACCGCTTTCTGCAAATTTCCTGGAGGTTACAAATATTACATGACAGAACTATGTAAGCAGCTCAGATCTCTTGACTGAAAGTGTTACAGTTTGGCAGTAAGATCAACTTTCATCTCTGCTTTGTTTCTCCTCCTTTGTATTTCTTCACTGAATTAAGTGGAGAAACAACTGACCAGTTAATAATAAACTTCTACAAAATCAGCCAGTCAAACTAAAGAAATAATGGTATAAAACTGCAAATAGTTCAGCAGATTTTGAGGATCTCTATTAGTACCAGGTAAGAGATTTCGCTTCCTCCATTTTACTCAGTCACTCAAGAGTATTTGCAGCTTTTTGCCTGGAATCAGGCCGCTTTAATTTGGTCGTGTATATTGGTTCTTATTTAGTAAGAGAAAGCAAGACATTATTGATACTGCTCGTTACAGAAGTGTCACAAAAGAAGATGAATAATGCTTGCTGCACCAGAAACTGTAAGGCACAAATAAACTTGCTTTTTGAAGCTCCCTAAACCTCAGAAAAGGTGTATTTATATACATATCTGAGGTCAGTAAGCTTACAGTATTAACAGTGGTAAATCTTAGAGAGCTTACAGAACTCAAACCCATACATACCGGATCAGCTATTACTTACACATTTACAAATATTTTAAGGTAAAAGATAAAACTTCATTGAAAAAACTCAAGTAGAGATACGTTATCACTGCTTTACGTGTGAGCACTACAAGTGAAACCTGGCCACGAAAAACATATTCCGGCTCAAGATTTATTTTAATTTCCTATGGAAATTGTCTGAAGCAGTATGACCATGGATCTATATCATTAAATTAATCAGACGTGAACTTTCTTACAAAATCTTTCCCTAATGAAAGTAGTCCAAGTAGCAACTATCATTTGGGGAAAAATGATGAAAAATAAAAAATGCCTACATCAGAACCTAGTTGTATTCTTTCCAATAGTTTTCATCTTTCTGCATGTTTCAAGATGGCCAAAACTAGTGATGTAATGGGAAAATCAAAATAAGCAGGTAATCTCACTTGGTTACAGTACCGTTCAGGATTGGAAATGCAAGAAGCAAACCAAAAAAAAAAGGAGATCTACTTGAAACAGGATGAGAACCTTTTCTCTTGAGCCAAGCAAAATACCACGATTCCTATTAAAACAAATGTCAAACCTTAAGTTGCTATTTTCCATTCCAGATTTATATCCTCAAATCCCAGCTTCTGCTCATTTCCGGGGACTAGATATTCTCTTGCCACTGGCTTTTTTCCCCTTATTATTTCTGTTTTCTTTACGTCATTTCATCCACACTTGGATAGGTCTATCCCTTCTTAATCCCCTAAAATCTGATCTTGCATTCTCCGGTTCCTTTCTCTACATATGTGGGGGGCCTCCCTCCAGCCACCACGAGACATGCTTGCTGCTTTGTCTATTTACACTAATTATGTCACCCTTGTATTTTTTCACCCCTCGAAGCTGCATTCTCTGGCAGCTACGTATTCCAGCACATAGGTATCATTTGCAGAAAAGTCCTTTGTTCATCTTCTGAATTGAACAACAGGATATTTTCTTGCTCTGCCCATTTGAATCCCAGCTGACAAATTCAGCTAGTTAAGAACTTACCTATTTATTTAATGATTAAGTTTGAGATAAGCCGCTCTTACAAAGCTTAGGTCACTTGTGAAACAAATCTCTACATCAGGGCCCCACATAAAGCAACGTTCATTTGCCTTTTGCCTAATTTAACCTAGCCTGGTTCCACGTGAAACCTGTTTCTTTGGAATGGAGCTTGCATAATACCTGTTGGTCAACTCTTCCTCAATGTATCTCCTCCTCTGATCCTGCTTAAAAGTACGTGATGAGAAACAGTAAATACTGGTTGCCCGGGTCCTGCATGAACCAACAGGTTCTAATTGCTGTGACCAGCTATACCATCCATCTCTGGAATATTCCCCTGAGACCTTCTCCCCCTGCTCCAGGGGTGTAGCTCCTGTGTTCAAGGTCTGCTCTGATGTCATATAGCTATAGAGCCTTGGACTAGACTCCGTGGAAACAGCTATGTTTGTTTCCCCATCCACTGACTCAAGAGTTGCGTGTAAGCTTGGGCGATGTTGTAGGTAAGTCCATGCCTGGCCTGGTACTTGGCTGATCTTGACCTTGCTCTGCTGACTTGAGCTCTTGGACATGCCTCATCACTACGAGCTTGTCTGGCAATCGCTGAACCGTGGCTGACCCTGGCTACTGTCGCTGGACCTGCCCTGCTTGCCTTGCTCTGATCCTGGAGGACTGCATCCCTCAGCTTCCCCTTGGCCGCCCTCTGAGCAGCCCGCTCTTGCTGCTCCTCGAGACTGATCAAGTAGCCAAGGAACCCCTTGGCCAGTGGTTCTCTTGGGAGGCACATTGTAGGATTGCACTTCATTGCCAAAAAGGAAGGCAATCAAGAATTTTACACACCTGGTATTTGTATGAATGAGTGGAAAACTACAGTTGGCTGTAATTCCATAGGGCTTAAAAAAAACCAAAGCAAAATGAGACACTGCAGGGAGTCATTTTAGAAACTGAGGATAAAAGAAGTATTCCTCTGAAATAATCTTCACATCAGTTAGCTGTGTTTTCTTCTCACCCAGAAGATGGCATTAATGACGTGCGCCCTACCCGCATCTGTCTTTGATGACCACAGGGATTCGTAAGCTGTTCCGCCCATTAACTTTCTGCTGCTTTATATTAGAACAAATTCGCACTTGCGCCAAACAGAAAGTACTTACTTGTCTACCACCTTCTTTCAAGGTGAAATCTAACCTGAAGAGGAGAGACATATTCTTTGAAAAACTAGCGCTTCTTCTGGAGCGGTCCACATTCTGTTAGAGAGAGACAAGGAGAAAGGAGAGAGTGAAAAAGGGAAAAGCAAGGTAGAAAATGGAAGAAGACGATAAAGGAAAGTGAAAATAGCATTTCTGTATACATATTTTAGGTCCCAATTCACACAAAACTTTCTCTAGCTTCTAAATTAACGTCTCCTACAATTCTTCCCTAACTACGAACTTTAGAGCTATGGCACATCATGTTGATAAATATCTATGCAACACAGAATTCAGGAGTAGTAATTTCTTTGTAACATACTACTCTGGATCTAATAAAAGACTATAGTATAGTTCCACTTAATAAACATACTTCAAACCCAATCACAACCCCCCAAATTATTTCTAATTGCTATGTGCCATTTTGTAAACGTAATTATCAGCCTTCATTTCAGCTGCTATCTTGGTTGAACAGGCTAAGTTGGCAAGCACTCATTTGTGCACCGGAACATTCTGGAACATTCTGGAACTCATTGCTACAGATCTGCCCTTGGGTGATGACGTAAAAAATGGATTCCTCTGTAATCAACATAAAAGATTAACCAAAAAATATTCATCTAGTATGTTATGCAGGGGAGAAAAATCTAACATCACGGTCATTTCCATTACTATTCAGGTGTTTGCTGAGCTTTTAAATAAACTTTTCAAGAAAAGAAGTATCAGAACATTTTGCTCCAATATTTTTGACAGTATACTACTGTGTGATCTGAAATCTTAGCATTCTATATGTAATAGCTTGGAATCCTTTTAAGTCATGATACCCATGATGAAAGAAAAAGGATCATCTAAATTATACTTATTACTTTAGGCATAGAGGCGTCGGGTTATGCTTGCGCCACTTTTACTATCCCTTAACATTTCAAATTCTTTGAAGACCTCGAAATCAGGGCTTCTGTTTTCTTTTTATTAAAAACAATGGAGATGCGAAGTTGTTGCAAATAATCTATGCCTAAACTTAACTCTGTTGCTGCTGTATTCAGGTCTTTCTGCTGCTTAAAATCTATCAATAGCAGCTGATGAAACATTTATATCATTGAGATCACAACACTACATTCCAAGCTCTGTCGGTATTTCCTTGCTAAATCCCAATTTTCAGGGGTTTATTACTCCATTATCTTATGTCTCACTGAGCTCTCTTATAATAATAGGGGATTATGTCTGAAACTTAATTAGTTCAATTTTTATTGATAGCTTTTATTAGCAGGTCCCCTGTTTCTACTCTACAGCTAGTGAATAAAGAAGATACAGCCCAGGAACTTGAAAGAGAAAACATTTTAAAAACAAAACTCAATCTAATAGCATATAAAATTAATCAGAATATCCTTAAAAAGGCCTGAAGTCTTTTTTTGGGGCACAGATGCAAAATGAAGCAGTGATTGCGAATTCCCGTGCTGGTGGGGTATCTCTAGAGCCTCTGGTAGAAGGTTGACAACTGTCACTTCCTGGCAGAAACGTTAAGGCCAACTGGGATCAGTTCCTCCTGGGGAAGGCAGGCATCACTTCTCAGGAGATGGTATGCACTAAGACTAGGGATGACAGTTGTGAGTCCTGTAACAAGCCAGGAATAATATAAGCTAAAGCAACTGACAGATAAACAAATGTGCATTTGCTTTAAACATACTATTTACTTCTCCATAAAACATGACAACAAATACATGTTGGATCAAAATAAATCCAACTGATCAGACTGACACCTAGAAAATATATCGTCTGCCATGTGAACAGAGCTTTACAGCTATAGAAGTGACTTTTTTCTTTTAGCATTGTAAATGCCCGTACACACTGCCAATAAGTAGGGAGCACACCATTCCAAACCTGCTTTAAGTCACAAATAAGGATGAGTTTGGACGCAGACAGAGGTGGACTGCGTTATCCAATGGAACAGCAGGATCTGGTTTAGAATGCTATGCCAGGACACGCTTAATCTGGATGTTCGTAGGCTTGGGGTGGTCAAAGATGCAGTTTGTGTGGAACAGAGGGAGAAATAGTAAAACTACAACAGTGCCACAGACTTCCTTAGTGCTTGCATTTTGTTAGGGTCCTTAGTACTTCTGGACTAAGATACCAACAGCGTTAGGCGATATGCAGCTCTTCTTAATCTTCAGGGCGCTAAGAATTTTCATCACTTTTCAGAAGGCAGCAAATAGGTGCAGTGACTGATGCTGCTTAGACTACCACAATTCATCCTTTACAGCAAAATGGGCTGAAGAATAATTACTGCATTTTAGACACTTTCTTCCTTTTGCAATTCCCCCCTGCTACAGTGATGTTTCAATTCCTGTATTAGCAGTGAGGATCAAAGCGTTCTCCTGGAGATGCTCAAAATAGAAAAATCAGAACAAAAATACACATTTCAGACAGGAAGAATGCACTTCGAGTGCAGAATTTCATCACACTAAGGCATATATTTTGTCTTACAAACCGATTAGGAAAAGGATAGAGAGAAAGCATCATTGTTGGAGGAAGGAGTTTATCACAGATAATAGACCTTATGAAAAACTAATACAAAATATAGCTTAACGCCCATGGATACTGCACAACGTGCCACGATTGCATTAGTTAGAAATGTATAGGGGACTGTCCTCAAAAATACAATTTTAGAACAAACTACGTGTTATTAATTAATTTCAAATGAATTGCAACACACAGGACATCTTAAAAATTCTATATACGTGCCAATAACTTCCAATTTTGGATGCTGCTGTAAACATGAGGGGAAAAATGCCTCTTTCCCTTAATAAGACTCACAGATTTCTAAATACGGTACTAAGGGAGAAAAACTGGAAGCAGGCCATGCTGTGCACATAACACAACAAGCAAAGAGAATTTATGCAGAATAGCCTTCCAGTTGCTTTGTTGTAGTGTTCTACACTCTCACAAACTAGTTTTTTCTCATTTGAATTTGTAAATGAATCCTGTATATTTACATAAGCAAGCGCAAACCCACCACTCTTCCCACAATCAAACTAAACCCAGCTGCAAATTTTGACCCCACATTCCTGTAGACTATTATCCCATCCATCTTGCATCGAAATACTCAGTTATCTCCCTGTGAACACTATTCTGCAGCGAGTTTTCACACGTTCTAGCCTTTTCTGTGTGTCTTTTTTATTACAAAATGGAAACATATGGCTCAGTTTCAAGTGGCTAATTGGCAATATCTTAAAGAGCTGTTAAGAGGTTCAATTGTATGTATGACATCTGATAATCTGACTGCATTTTATTTAAGACTAGAAAGTACTTCAGAAGTCAACAGATGGCAGCAGATATACTTTAGAGAAAAAAGCCGTAATTTACTTCTATTTCTTTTACAGGGTTGTCTTGCCGTTTATTGAAGTAGAGTTTGAATGCAGGGGCTGGAATGCAATGAAGAAAACTTCACCAGTAGAAAAAGACTCATAGTAGATGGGTTTGCTTTATTCATCAAGATAGTTTCAGTTAATTACAAATGTGTTTCATGCAAGACGTGCATATATCATAATCCAATCGCTATATATAGAAGCAAAACTGCACTTCATACCATATGCTGCAAAAGAAATTGCCTTGGTGAATGGGAAAGGCTTCTTGCTCGTACAGCTTCCATACGACTGAATTATGTACTGCAGATGAGGCTACTGCTCTTGTAGGATTATTCGTTGGAATACAGGCTCTAAGTAACTTTGGCGAGTTAGATCTCAATTACCCTCCAGAGGATTTTGGTATCCATAAACAATAATAAATCTTAATTACTTCTTTTAATTGGCATAACCACTACCTCAGATAACCAACAGTCTAAGAGATTTTGTTGTAGCAGAAGAGACGAGTTTTACGAGGTAGTTGATTACAGAACTGAGATCAGTAGGGAGGTGACTCTTCTTCACATGAGCTACGTGGCAAGGCACGCCCAAAGTCAGTTCCAAGAAACTGACCAAGACAAAAAAGCGCAGTCCTCAACAGAAAGATGCTCCTTCTTCTGCTACTTCTTTCCAAAATAGCTCTATAGTCTCCTTTACTGTAAGTGTTTGAATGCAAGGTGTCTTTCTCACTGTACTACAACAAGAAGAGAGCTTCAGGTGACAACCGGCCACTACATGGGCCTCAGGAGCAGACGTGACTGCTCAGTACATTGCTTATTTTGCTCAACTGCCACACCAAAAGCAGACAAAGTAGACAGCTAGGGTATTCGCCGCTGGTATCTCACACTTACTGTGAAGAAGGCAAAACCAACACACCGCTATCTTCCATAATGTGCCAGAGTAGATATTCTTCCGGGTCAAATATATGACAGAATAGAAATTCTGACAAATGAAGAAGTAATCCCCCAAACGGGGAGAAGAGGGCACAGAAGGCTGCTGTGCTGTTGTGTGGCGTTACGTGGCCGTTCCCTTTCCAGTGTTTTCTCTGCTGTGATGCTCTTGAGGCTCGTGAGCTACTTGTTCAAATTAGGGCTGTCTGGGAGGAAGGGAGGGGTTTCAGTTCTCAAATTCTGCTCCAGATGTGCAAAGACCCAGATGTTCCCTCTTCCCGACTTCAGTTGGGATTTTTAAATGGCTGCCGTACAGCTGCAATAGCAAATCGAGCTGGATCATTTACACAGCCCAATACGAACAACTGATATTGTGAGAGACAGAAGACAACGAAGCGTTATACATATCCTGGGATTTAAATAATGAA
The DNA here is from genome assembly GCF_028500815.1 of Rissa tridactyla. NCBI lineage: Eukaryota > Metazoa > Chordata > Aves > Charadriiformes > Laridae > Rissa > Rissa tridactyla. The sequence goes on along the minus strand of NC_071470.1, from coordinate 79,491,152 downwards.
GATAGTCCACACTTCATATTAAAAACCAAATCACTAGTTTGTAAGGTCTTCAACATTTTTTTTAAGACATGTAAGTAGAAAAACTGAAGTGTGAGGGAGTTCTATTGTAGAACATCAAACTCTTTTGATGAATCTGTCATCCCGATTGTATTCCCGTTAGATCTTTTGGGAACATCTTTTCAGGAAATATAAGCAGGGAATGCTTTATAAATATGTAATCCCCTTTTGCTAATCTAAAAATACAATTTTTTAGAAGTTTTTAGAGACTCATTTAAAATTTAAATGCAAAGGATCTTTTGCTTGTCTTATAATGGAAGTACATTATTACTGATAAAAATATAAAGTATTTATGTTCTTACAGTTATTTCAGACATTTTATCTGTGATTTTTTTCATTACCACTCTAAACCACAAGCTATTTTAGCTTTTAATATTAATGCTTTAATATAGTAGCGGAAACAGAACAAACCAGAGCATCGCATTGTTTGAGAGATGTGTTGCTCCAATCCTAGTTTATTAATCTTAATAGAAAACACCTTTATTGAAAAAATGTGTTTCATTATAAGGCAAGAAAAAAAATAATCCGTGTGTTCTTTGAAATGCTCCTTGAATTCAAGGTATGCTGTGAGCAAAGTATTACATATATCCTCAGCTCATGCATCTATTTCCAAATTGCCATCTGGTGTGCATATATTATGCATTTGTATAATAACATGCATAGCTATTATTGGTTTAAAATATAAGTTATGAAAGCTAAGTAAAATATATCTTAGCTGACAACTCATTTTTCCCAACAGCTTTTGAACAGACATGTTTATATTATCTTAATGTCATATTGTAATGTTCAAAAAATAAGACGTGCTGTGTGAAAACGAATTAAACAATAACTAACTTTCCGCTCTTAGTACCTGCTTTTGGCCTGCTCCGTGTGTAGAATGTGCGAGTGTTTTAGTCCTTTTGCCTGCAGGGCCTAGAGGAGGTTTTGTCATGTTTCAGTTCAAATCGGTACCCACAGAACAAGTTTATCCTCTCTTGGGGTTGCTGAGGGTAACTTTGCTCTGTATCAGCTCGTGACACTTGCTGACTTAGCTTCAGACTTCGCCATGGTTTTGCACCAAAATGCCACTCCCTGCTGAGCAGAGCACGCTAACACAGCTCCTTTTAAGCTCCAAAGCCAGTGCCTATGTGGCAATGTGCTGTCTCATGATGACACAGCGCTATGCGGTCACAAACCGAATTTATAAAAGTAGTTTTTAACTTGTGACAATACTTACACTACTGGAAGTTTATCTTTACTAACTTATTAGTATTTGAAGATTGTTTACTGCATTCCACTGTATTCCAACAAGCTTCTACTCCTTCAAGCCTGTTACACACTGCAGGGAACAGATTTATGCCTGCTAGAAATAAGACCCAAGTTAACTAGAAAAACCCTTTGAAGCCTTCTCCCTTCTGTTCTGCTGCTGCCTGGTTTTAACAATGAATAAAGTATTTGGTGGAGGTTTTGACCAGTGGATGAATTTTGCCTGCAGAAAATCTATACAGATTTTGTGGATACTTACAAGATGAGTAAGGGGCAGATAAGATTAATAAAATTTAAATGACATCAGAACTAATACTTGTCTGAGACTCTCATAAATGTTAGAGGTTATGCCAATTTACATTATTAAATTATAATAAATTAGGTATTCGGCAATAAGCTAGGGAAAAAAAAAGTTAGTAGTCAGAAATTCACTGCTCCACAGCAGCTCACGAACTAATGGCACAACAATTTTGAAAAGACGGATGCCTCAGTTAAAGCAAACTATTAGATCAGGATGGCAGAACAAAATTTTACAGCTTAAAAATGCTTTTGAATATTCTTTTACAATGTTTTTATTTCTTATGTACTCATAGAAGATATTTCTGAAACGCAGAATTTTGTGTTTAGGCTGACACACTGGCTCTATGCCGGTGCAACAGAACTCTGTCAGATGCCTTGAATTTTTTATATATTTTTTTTAATGCCTGCCATATTCCTATAAATTAAGCTTGACTCCTATTTGCTTGTCACGTCCGATAACCCGAGACCTGAAAGATATGCCAGCATTGAAACACTTTGCTTAGAACAAATCCCTGATTCATACATGTCACACATCACGACGACTTCAGACTCGTGAAGAGAAGCCCAGAAAACTCCTTCAGGTCAAAGTCATGAAAATTCTGTAATTTTCATTTGCAAGCTCAAGTGTATATACAACAATCCTGAAATCACCAGTCATTATGAAATAGTTTTACAGCTATGGGTGGAAGCAGATTATTGGCAATGTAATAACTATACTTAAAACCCTCAAGCACAAGGATTTAACAGATCCCGGATTTTCATATATAGATACTGCAAGGTATATAAACAAAACTCCCTCTAGAGATGCGTTGCCTTTGTTGTTCTCCTAACACTAATCAGATTTTAGCCGCCTACTTCCCAGAGACATGGAAGTGGTACATGAAAGTAAAATCGACAGAGGACTTACGAGGCAACACTATGTAGTATTTTAATGTGAACTGGGAAATAGAAAAAACCTGACTCCTATTTTGAATCGTGTGTACGTATCCAAATGACTGGTTTAACCAAAATGCATTTGTGAAAATAAAAATGTTATTATTCTGATCAAAAACATTTGCTAAAACGTAGTATAAATGATGGTGATCAGGCAGCTAGTTTGAGCTTTAAAATCTCTAATTCAGTGTCACGTTTTCTAAACCTTTTAAAACATTTCAGTCTCTCAATTGGTTTCTTCTATTTCATTCCTCTTTTTGAGGTTCAACTGAACATTCACCTGATCAGATTCCCTGAAACTGGGACCTGCCACCTTTCTGTTACCCTTATAATAAATGTAATACATATCAAAAAGGCAAAAAAAAGGAACCGAACGAGTCTCCTCAACTGTATCAACTCATATCAACTCACTGAACCTTGACTTGATCCAAGCTACAAAGCCCTTTCAATACTGGTGGGAATTTTTTCTTCTAAGTTTTTGATGAATAAGCAACAAAATTTACGAATGTAATTAAGTGATTCATACTCAGATAGGATTTAAAATACTAGAAGGAATTCAAGCTGCTTCAACAATGCATGTTCACCATCCTTCACTGCACACACACAGAGGACATACGGCTATGATGTGCTTTTAACTTTTTTTGAAGCAAATCTTCAATAGTAGAGATACATGTCTTAGGAGGTACGTAAAGGCGTTACTGATAATATTAAAAAAAAATTGCAGTTCATACATATCCCTTTTTATCTTCATTCATTTCTAGTGTTCTAAAAAAAACCAACAGAGTAATTAAACTCTTTTTACAGGCTGAGCACTATGTACCCATTGAGAATGTGGATATAAATACGAATATGGAAGAGAGAGTAAAGCGCCATAGCTGAAACTAGTCATCTGGGGAAACATTAAGGCATTTAGCTGTAGTTATTGTTCAAACACAGACTTTGCTGCATACCATTATGTAAAATAATACTATCTTTTTCATTTTAAAATTACAAGAATTAGAAAGAGACTGTAATTAAGGCAATGTTTTGACCTCCCAGTTTCTCATGATCCAAATAAACCAACGCAAAGATTCCCACATGTGTTATAGTAGTTCCATTCACGCGTCAGCAGAAAGAAACCCAAGACCAAATTCAGTACCTCAGCCCTTCCTCTGTAGCTTTTCTTAAGCTAGTAACGCTTTTGTCTGTACTAGAAGAAGGTCCCAGGGCCTCCACTGGCCAGACAGGGCAGGATCTCAAGAACTTGCCTGGCCTTGTTGTGGCCTGAGCCACGCTGTCGCTCAACACCAAGGCCATCCGTTGCTCATTCCTTGCACGTTTGGGCTTTGCTCTGGGAAGACCTGATGTGCCCCGAGCTGCAGCTCCTGGGGGCTGTGGGGCTAGGGGAGGTTCTCCCAAGTTTACAGGCCATGACTGAGGGGGGAGCCAAATGTGATCAGACTATATAAAAATGGAAGTAGGACTAGCGTCTGGGGGAAGGGGTTGGTTGTTATTTGCACTGTGTGCTCCTCGTGAAGACTTTGCAATGCTGATAACCTGCTGGGAATTTTCGCTCCCTCTCTGTTGGAGCATGGCTGGTGCTGTTGACCTTACATGCCAGAGGGCTGTTGGAAGGGCGAGCCTAACAACAGAGAAAAGGGGCGGCCACTAGTAAGTTTTCTTCTGTAGTAAGGGTATTATTAATGAGGCTTTTTGACATTCATTTGGATCGTGAGTGTTAATAGTACTGTGATTGAACTAGTAATATTTTGCTTTTGGATTTTGATTAGATTGTAAAGATTTTAATTGGGCTAATGATAAATTCCTGGCTCTATATATGCTTTGATCCCTTTTGACCACGCGGATTTGAGTGTAATGCTTCCTTATGATGGAAAATGGAAAAGGGAGAATATAAATAGGAAGCAGCAATTCAGATAGAGCTTTTACAAATTCGTATTTAGTATTCTCCCTTCATGTCTCTTATTTATTCTTTTCAGTTCTGAAATATATGGAGATTGACCTTTTTTGGTAGAAAAATATTGTCAGATCGGTATGAGTTGTAAATAAGTCATAAGAAAACAACAAATGTTATTCTACAGTATGAAACCTCTACCTCCCCAAATGAGTCAAAGCTGAGTTCCATATTCATTTAGCTTTAGGCCTGCATTAATGAATACGATCCATATGATGAAGCGATAGCGTACTGGCAATGCCTTGGCAACCACTAAAATTACTGAAGTGTGAAATCATCCAAAGTAGCTAGGTCAGTGCCTTTTGAACTTTCAAGTAGGACCTTGAAGTGGGAATCGCTTGCATTCATTTCGACAAGGAAGTGAAACCTGATTATTACTGGTCACAAACGGCTGTTCACTTATCCTGGAGGAAATGATCTCCTGTTGGCAATTAAGAGGTAATTAGCAGTTTCCTGACTTGAAAAAACACATCCAGCCAGTAATTTTCCATTCTCAACCTTAGGGCAAGTGAACTATTGCCAGTTGCAGATGTTTAACGCCTTCCAACCTCCAAACAGCCTCAGCCCACAATTTCAGAAATGCTGCTTTAAGCATGTTAAGTCAGGGAATGTGAAATTTTACATAATACGTTAATTTGCTAAAAGATAGCTTATATTTTCTGTAAGTTCTGATTCGATATCCCCCAGCAGATTCAGGCATTGAGATCAGCATTCAAGCATGCATGTGGATGAAGCACTACACTCCAGTTGCAGTAGACAAATGCGGATATGAATAATTAGTATTCCTATTTGTTAGTATGGAAACACACAACCTATTCCTGAAGAGAGAAGTAAAATGATCAATAAAGGGCAGACATACCAGTGTCGGCATCTGGGAATCTCCGCTCTCCTGGAACAGGAGATTTTCTCTTTCTATTACACCACTAATGCAGAAGTAATTATTCTTCTAATACTTTGCCAACAGCCATTAAAGGAACAGGACACGGCTGAAAATCTCACCTATGATTTCTGTTTTTTTCCACTTTATTTGAGCAATTCACTTATTTAGGGAGCCTCAGCATCAAGGCATAGAGCACAAGCGCCTATCAAAGAATGAACAGTTTATGAGCTGCTCAATCAAGGTACTGCCTCAAAAACGATTTTGTTAAGAGATGCAATCTGAAAAAGTACCTTCCACGCATTAGAATGGTTCCAAGAAAGGTATTAACATTAATATTGAAGTACACAGAACAATAATAATCAAGAAAACATATGATCTTTGCATCACATTGCTTGAGAAATATGCAAAACAGTGAAAACACTGTTTTTCCTAAAGTTTGTGGTAAACTTCTAATCCGTGTACAGGTCAAGAACCAGTTCCATAGACTCTTGCAGGCTCCTTGTACTTGACAACTTCACCCCTATCTGTTCCAGTGCCTCATCATTCTTCCAATTAGAATTCAATTATTAATCTAAATGTTCTTGGCTAATTTTTCCGAGCCCATTGCAGCGGTAAGCTATTCAAATAGAAATAACTTTCCAATTTTGGAAACTGGAATTACAGATGTGTAATTCTGACAATAATATTTAATGAAAAGAGACCCATATACTTAAATGAAAGCGCGCAGGGAAATGCAGAGGGCTAAACAGCTGCTCTGAAGACACAAACACAATGGGAAAATCTTAAGTGACAACAGATGCAGAATTTACTTTTAAACAATTTTTGACTTTGTATAATCTTTTGGCACAGAGGTTTATTCCCCCTTTCCCGCCCCTCGCATTAAAACAAAGCAATAGAGTGTACCAGGAGTCCTTTTTATCCCAGGATGGTGGAATGAATGTGAGAGAGGAACAAAACTCCATAGGCTCCTAAGAAATGTTAACGTACTGAAGCAGATAGTCATATTTGAAAAAAAAAAGATAACCCTTTTTTGTATAAATTATAAAACAGAAATATCATCGTGACAGAAGAAACAAATCCTTATATTTAAGACTCCTTCATTTTCTACTGAGCAGTTCTGTTAAACTTAGCGAAGCTTACACAGCCCATTTATTTTATTGTTCTGTTAAGCTCAGGCCATTTTTTTAAGCTGTGATTCAAACAGCCTTTAAACTTCCCTAAATAGCGCATCAAGCACATTTCTTAAGATTATCGACCAGTCTCTGATATAAATCAAGTAGTTCCGAAAGTTGATTTGCAATTTCACCCTAAATCAGATTTTTAAAAGTTTTAGACAGAAAGCTTAAATAAAGCCTATACGGAATCAAGCATGAAGTTAAGATGTACACTATACACTGTGGAGTTGTGAATGGTTTTGGAACTGACCTTGTAAAACTATGCTTAGCAATGAAAATGATGAAATTTGAGAAAGGAAGGGATCTTACAAGAAACAAAGACTAGGCTTTAAGGGAGGTAGAGGGAAGAGGATGGGGAATCCTTGGCCTTTTTTTCCATCACTGATAAAAATAATGTAACAAAAAAGAATGCCTTGTTTCCCTGGCATAGCTGCTGATACTTAAAATCCCATACGCACGAATTGATTAACAGATTGACTTCAATACCTGAAGCAGAATTTGCCTTGCATTTCAGCGTTCCAGTGCGGAGCACCAAACAGAAATACACGCATAACAACAATTAAAGATTTGCTGCCTACATACCTGTTATAAAAGAATCTGCCTCGAAATGTTCTTTTAGTAGGGAGAAAACTGTTTGTTCCACCTAAGCTAAGTCACGTGCCCCTAAGCAGGCCCTTGATCTGGAAGGCAGGCAGTAAAAGCATCTGTAGGATGGGTAGCATCAGTGTCTGTTTCCAGCTCATAGAACCTGTCGCAAATAATGCTGGGAAGGACTTTTATTTCACAGAATCTTCACGGTTGGAAAGGACCCTTAAGATCATTGAGTCCAACCAGACAACCTACAATCTCTGCCACTAGAGCATGCCCTGAAGCGCCACATCTAGACATTTCTTAAACACCTCCAGGGCTGGTGACTCAACCACCTCCCTGGGCAGGCTGTTCCAGTGCCTGACCACTCTTTCAGTAAAGTAGTTCTTCCTAATATCTAATCTAAACCTCCCCTGCCGCAACTTCAGACCATCTCCTCTGGTCCTGTCATTATTCACTTGGGAGAAGAGGCTTTCAATAACTCTGCCTTCTCCGCACCCTCCGTCACCATGGCTCCTGTTTCATTCAACAGTGGGCCCACAACTTCTCTGGTCTTCCTTTTGCTTCCAATATACTTGTAGAAGCCCTTCCTGTCAAGCTTGACATCCCTAGCCAGGTTTAATTCCAAGGCGGCCTTGGCTTTCCTCGTTTCATCCCTGCACACTCTGGCAGCATTCTTGTAATCCTCCCAAGGGGTCAGTCCCTTCTTCCACTTATTGTAGACTTCCTTCTTCCACTTGAGCTTTTTCAGAAGCTCCTTGCTCAACCATGCAGGTCTCCTGCGTCCTTTGGCCGATTTCCATCTCTTAGGGATGCACCGATCCTGAGCTTGGAGGAAGCGGTCTTTGAATACCAACCAGCTTCCTTGAGCCCCTTTGCCTTCCAGAGCCCTAGCCCACGGGATCTCTCCAAGCAGTTTCTTGAAGAGGTTGAAGTTAGCCCTCCTGAAATCCAGGGTTGTAATTTTACTTCTTGATGTTTTGTGCGTAGTACCCATGATCCTGAACTCTATCATTTCATGATCACTACAACCTACGGTGCCCCCAGCTTTAATGTCCATATGTATTTCATTGTGCATAGCTGCATGCATTAAGGTGAAAGAGAAGATGGTACGGATTGTTTATTACTGTGCTGAACAAACCTCCTGCCATGATCTGTCTTCAATCTACCTTCACTCTGTCTTCATCTCCTACCGTCCTTGAAATAACTCAGACTCTGGTTTTGGCTTCAGTTTGGTTTGCCCAAATTCAAAAGTATGAAAAAGGTGCTAAAAAGCCTATGTTTATCTACACCAAAGAAGATGAATAATAGGCACACAGGCACTTGCAAAGTAAAATCAGAACTTCATGCATTTAGTTGTAAGCGGTGCTTGCAAGAATTAAAAAAAAACAAAACAACAAAACTTTTAGGAAATTCTATAACTCTATTAGTAATCCAAAATCGAAGTTGTTCTGGCAGCAACTGAGAAGCAAAATTGAGGCATGAATGGGAAAAGTCACTGATATTTCAGACTTCTTGGAAATGTGATTAGGACAGAGGAAGCTAGCAGCCAAGCCTATTCGAGTAAGTATCGTAGATACAATACTATTTGGAGCAAAATTTAAGTTATGCCTATAAGAAAATACTCTATAATTCAACTTCTGTTCTCACTAAGTCTTATTTCCACTGGATTTAGGAAACATAAGCAAAATATTATCCACTGGAAATGTGCAGAACCAGCTTTGTTTCATTTCAATACCAGTTTCATGAACCAGCTACGACTGGAGATGGTCTGTTATTCCTTGTGTTGCATTTGATGGACTGGAAGTTAGAATTGGATAGGGACGCGCACTTTAACATCAAAGCTTAAAGCTGCTTCGATTAGGAATACTGGGTTATTCTTCAACAGGAATATAACGGCGCACCATGTTTGTCTTCTCAGGTTCCAAATTTCTCAGAATGCAGTTTTTATGGGCAGGGTCCATCTTTACCGTTTACGTTTACAGAGATTACAAACTGTGTGAAAACACACTCCCCTATTCTGAAGGGAAGAAACTAAAACTCCCGAGCACATGGCAGTGGAGCTAAGGGAAGCCTCAGGCGTTGTGCTGCCCCCGGGAAACTCCCGTGCATTCCTAGCCCAGCTTTGCTGGTTCTTTATTCCACTGCTTTGCATTTTGATTTCTTTTTATAGATTGATGAATCCATCTGACAAAATACAAGCATCCTGTTATGATTCACTTTATGTATATTTTATCCTCATTGATTTTTACTTCCTCCTTCATCTTTCTCTTTTCAGTGTACCTTCTTTTTAATCTCCCTATATCTGTTCTCCTTTCATGTCACATTTCTCTTTCTTTCCTGACATCCATCACTTCTAGCTACTTTGTTTTGGCGCTGGTTTGTTGGGTTTTTTTCAGTCTTTTAGCATTCCTCTAGATATTGGCGTCCCCACATTTATGACCCTTGGTCACAAATTCAGTCATTCAGTCTCTCTTGCTTATCACCAAAGTATTAACCATAAATACATACTCCAAATTCCAAAACATTTGCTAGAGGAGACTTGATTTTGCAAGTCGGGCTTTCTTTTTCACCAGACAAAGAATTCAGTCTGAGTGGGGCTTAGGTCTCACGCTCAGACGCTCCGAGGCTATACAGAGCTACTTAAACCCTGAGCAACCTCAACGTTTTCCTACCACTTCTGCTCCAGTGCCTTAGAGTGCGTCAGCCTTCACCTGCTCTTTTCATTTCTTTTCTTGCCGCACTGTATATTGTAAATTGAAAGGAAGACATAGGGATAGAGCAAGAAAAATGTTTTGCTCGTGTGCAAGATTTTATTATTCCATAAATGTTTTTGCATCCTGTGAAGCTGTCCATAACAGGCTTCTAGTGGATTATTTCTCTGTCTAGCAGAGAGGGATTCATAAATGTTCATAGACATTCATGAATTTTAAAAGTACTGCTTTTGGGTTATATTTTCTGGATAAGAAGTTCACTGTTGTTAAGTGGCTCTAATTCACTCTTAAAGGTGGACATTAATCTTTGGGAAATTACAATTTCCTCGATTATTCTTGCTTAAAAGCCCGATTCTGCAGCCATTAGAAGTATGACACAATTTATGGCAGACTTTGGTGGCATTTTTAAAAATGGAAGCAACACTCTCCTGGATTTTCTTTCATTTTTCCCTGATGAAAAACCATCTGAATTCCTGCATGTGATTAAGAAATTTGTGTCTACCTTCACAAATCTAAGCATATATGTATTTTTATATACATACAATGTATTCTGTTTGGCTGGATGGGAACTCTCATGAGAAGAAGGAAAATGGCATGAAAATGCTTCCAAAACCAACTGAGTTCCAGACATAATAAATCTACATTTCAGCCCTGATTTGCAACTGGACTGTTCATATGTATTAAACATTTGTTCAGATGTAAACATCTGTATGCCATTTTAGATATTTCCACTTGGCTCTGAAAATGAGAATAACATTTATGAGAAAACGACAGCAGGCAACAGAACAAATTTGTGCATGTTTTCTAATATTTCCTCTCTGAAAACACGTCATGAGAGAGAGACAATACTAAAATGAAATGTTGACATATCCAATACTAGCAATTTATTCCCGATCTGCTCTCTGCTTTTCCATGTTACGCTGTTTTTACTCTGCTTAGGTAAGGCAACATGCTTCAAATGTATAAGTAAGGAAAATGACTACTCTGGGACAGTCCAAGAAAATGCATCTGTGCTTGTGGTTTCATTTGGTCCACAAATAGGAAACATATTTTCATCTAAGTAGATAATGCCTTTCAGTTAGCATTAAGTGGGAGTTCTCAGGAGTAGTAACAATATTCTATATATCATGCAAGTATGTAGAGAGCAAATCAAAACAGATACGAAGAACATTACTAAAGTTTTACAGGAAACGTCAAGTCCAGGGATTTTTATTTCAAAATTAAATGTTATGAATTTTTTCTTTGGTTTTTCCTTTTAAATCAACACTGAACTCAATACATTATTTATGAAAGCTTGTCACAAAAAGCTGTTTTGATGAAAACCACCAGCTCAGCTCAGCTTAGCTTAAACAGCTAATCATTCTGCAGGAGGAAGAAATAAGGCTAAAGACAAGCAGCAAAACTGTCAAAAGTACACTGGTTTGGATCTCATTTTTATGAATTTTAGCTCATCCAGTACAGAACAGGGATGATACCAAACTGTTAGCTTGACACAATTTGAGGTTTTCGTACTCAATATTGAATATTGCTTCTAATGCCCAAGGAAGCAGTTGGGCTTAAAATGGAAAGGTTCTTGCTAGTTGAAAGGTTCTTGCTAGACTCAGGAAATATGCATCAAAGAAATACAGACAATTAACATATGTTGAGTATCCCAGGTTTCTTGTTGGGTGCTTTTTGTTCAGGACTTCTTTTCAAGTCCAATAAACAATTGTTATTGAAAAATAAATAATTCTCTTTTCTAAATCTCAGCTGTGGGCTCCTGATGGGAGAAGCTGGTATATGAGGCTGTTACTGATACGAAACAACCGGCCATAATAATTTTCTGAATCTGCTGGTGAAACTTTTCCTCATTAGACCTCCCATGTGAGAAATGTCTGTAGATTCCTTACAGCAGTGATGGCTGGTACTAAGTTCTCCTGACATCTTCTGGGCTGTTTTATACTAGAAGGTAGCTATTATTATTTAATGCTGCTCTGTTCCTTCCCATGACTTAATTGTTCCACACTTTCTAATCTTTGGAAGGCAGAGCTTGAGCTGAGGCCCAAAAAAAGATGTGGTTTGCTCTCTGTGCGTTGCTTATGGAGAGAGAAAAATGAAGCATGCTGAGCTCAAAAACTTTGTATGGGAACACTGAACCATATTCAATACTGTAAGACGCACTGGAGAAAAAAAGGCATTCAGTAAAACTTTTGTTACTTAGATACAGAGTTAGGGCTAGGACATAGGCTCAAGTTCATCATTAATAACAATCTTAATATCTTAAATATGTTTTCCAGAAAACTTTCCCTTTGATCTGTCCCTAAAGACAACTCAACCTTTTCTGATCTTGGTTACAGCTGAATAAATCTAGTTAAGATCTGTTGAAGATGACGATATTACTCGGAATTGCATGGGAATAACTAAGTTGATTCTGCTTGTTCCAAAAAGCAAATAGTTAGCCACATACAGTTAGCCACTAATTCACGGGCTGACTGAATAAATCATTTCATACTGGTATCTGATGTTTTTTGGGTAGTTAGTAGTATCGTCCCACACAAGTCTATGTACTCTGCTTTCCTGTTAAAATGATTAATCCTATGCAGGAGAGAAAACCCTGGTGATACAACTACTGATAAATAAGGCCATTAGGACAGAATGAGAATGGACACAAATATCGGCCAAATCTCTCATTTGAAATTAAGTTCTAACCTGAACCAACTGATACCATAGTCTCCTGGATTTTTAGTGAAAACCTCCTACTTGAAAAAAGTATCTTTGGCTGGTGAGAGCTTGGCTCTGTCTGTCCATGTTTCTATCCCAGTGCCAGGCAGCAAAGTATCTGAGCTTCTGACCTTTCTTTTGTTGTTAAAATGACACTTAATGCACTTAATCTAACTCTATAATGAGAATTCTCTAAGGACTCTAGGTTCTTTCATCACTGATAGAGAAGAACAATAATCTTATTTTGAACTATTAATATGACTTGTATTTTTTCAATCTTAGAAGTTGATTACATAATTTTGCACATCTGTAATATGATACACGATATATTTGATTTTTTCCTCATTAAGCAATATGAGGTTGCCCCAGGAAGTCGTCTCACTCGAGGTCAAAACAAGACAGCGTAACAAACTCTAGCATAACACAAAAAGTATATTTGGCTGCTTGCAAAGAGCAGATCTAGCTAACACGGTCCCAACACAGTCTCCGTAGACATTGTTTTCAGGCCAATTATGCCAGGCTAACTCACAATGAGAAGCGCTTCCTTCCAGAAATACAGGTAAATATTCCTGTATTCCAGAATATTCCTCACACACATGATGATGAATGTGGCCTGAGACTCTGATCCTCAGTAGACAATCTGAGCACACCACACCACTGCAGAGCGTGGGGCTTCACAAGGACGCAGCTGTCACCTTTTAAGATCAGGGCTTTACTGAGTTGATGGCTTTATGGTTAAAAAAGGGATCCCCTTGTTCCATAAAATCCTTACCAGTAAGAATGAAAGCAGACTGCCCTAAATCAGCAGGAACTTGTAATTTCTAAGTACTGCTGACTGTGACTGAAGTTGCAAACTATATTCAGAAGCAACGAGTAGCAATCTGTTAATTGACGATATAGCAGTAATTGAAGAGAATGTATTACTGAGAACTAAAGATTGTCTGAAACAACACATTTTGTGACCAGAAGGTAATTACGTTATACCTGCAGTGTAAATACTGTTCTATGTGAGCATTTTATCATTATAGGAACATCACTGGCTTGCACAAACCTTTGTCCTCCTTGTACCTATGGATGATATTAAGCTGAAGCTTGATGATGATAGCACTGAAAGAACAAAATTGGCATCAGCACCCTAACTACACACTCACTTGAGGAAGAGATGGGCCTTGGGTCAAAGAATGGATGATTTAAATAGACAGAACCAATATTCAGGTGAGGCAGTGGCTTTCCTGGGCTGCACAGCAGGTCGGTGTGATTTGAGAACACAGGTGTCCTGACACACACAGTCAAATTATGCACTCTACCGCTTCTTCCTAGCTCATCTTTATTAATTTGAGATTTAGTTATGTTAGACCTCCAGCTGGTTTTCATACTTCTCCCAAATGCAGTTAAGTTGGAAAGTTGACCTTGTAATAGCTAATTATTTCTAGCTGGCACCCATGTGCTAGAAAGCATAAAGACACGCGGTATAATTCATGCATTTCTTCCTGCAATATGCATTGCTTATTAGACTGAAGGAAAACTGACAAACTGTTTTATTTAGTATGAGGATCTATATGCTATACTATGTATTTCTTTTTTGTGTAAAATGGGGGGGTTATTTTAAAATAAAAGGCAATCAGACAGATTACTGTCCTTCGTGTGGGTATAGTGTGCTTTATTCCCTTATTTTTTCACTGACAGGCTACTGTTTCCCAAAAGGTTTGATTAGGCTTTTAATTAACTGGAGCTGGAGGTGATGTGACCTCTAATTAAGTTTAATTTTGTTTCTTCTGGCATTATAATAATGAATGTATTCAAATGAGACTCACAGATCAACAAACCCAAGCAAGTCAGCAACTAATAATGAAGGTCGTCAATAGACGTGAAAAGGGTTTAAAAAAAAAAATTTGTCTTAAAATTAATCTGGTTTTGTGAGCAGAAATTACTGAGGCAAATTCGCATCATGTATGTATGGTGGTACTCTGTCCAAATCACTGCAGCTCCCCAATTAATACCAGCTAAGTAGCCGGCCTGCTAAATAATACAGCGATGTCTCACGATGCAATTTCACTCGTTTTGTATCCAAGTGCTGCCTGCCCGTGCCCGTTTATTTTCTTTTAACACTTACACTGGGAATGAATTTTAAAAACACAGATGAGACACTTGAACCTGCAAGGCACCAAATCGGAGGCAGAAGAGGCAGAATGAGCAATCCTCTTCCGTCGGAAGTTTAAAAACTGTTGTCGCTGCAGGTACCTGAGAGCCAGGTGAAGCTGCCTGCCTGCTTCCCAGGCTGTGAAGCTTGTACCGGTGGCTAATGTGTTTCTTTGTGTCGATTATTTTTATGGTGGTTATTACTATTGACCCTATAATAGCACTTAGACCTCCCAAGTAATATGAAGTTCCCATGATTCTAAGCACTGTATAATGATTGGCAAATTGTACCCCAACAAGTTTAAAATTGAGAGGGATGTGACCTCTGAAGGAGACAGAGGGAACAAAATAGTATTTTCCTGGGTGATGCAGATTGACTTTTCCAGGACCACAAAAAAAGCCTGGGGCAGTTCCAGGAAAAGAACTTTGAAATTTTACAGGAAAGGATGAATCCTGAAGTACAAGATTATCCTTCCCTTTCTAATCTCTATTTAACAAGCCCCTAAATTGGTTCAGGCAGGAAGAATGTTTTTAAAAGCTTATGTACAATTAAGAGATCAATATTTCAGGGTTTGATGCCAATGTTGCCACAATAACTTCCTTGATGAATGTTATTTTGAGTGTGATATAGGAAGCGAGTGAAATTAAAGCAAAAATATTAAAAATGTGGGCATTTTGCAAATTCTTTCACAACGTAAATATGTTTTTTTCCTGAAGACTTTTCACTTGGACTGACTTGCACAGACAAATGGCTTCCCTGGGAAAAGTATCGCAAAGGATTGGTGTATTTTCAAATTAAATTTGCTGTCCGTGTGAAATCCCACAAAATGTTTGGTAGGAAAGGTTCACAGTTTTTTGTTTGTGGTGGGTTTTTTAGCTCCCCCCAAATTAATTTGGATAGTTCTCTTCAGTTAAACACTTACAGGATTCTTTCCATTTCTTTATTGCAAAGGATGAACATTAAGTTACCCTTATCATAGGAAGCTTAGCTAAATTACATAGAAGGTAGAATTACGTATCAGGAGCACAATTTTATTCAGCTTTTCTTTTTTAGTATTTGCCTCCCCTGTTGCTGGGAGTAACATCTGCTTTACTACGCTACCTGGAGAATCGGCATCTTGAGTGCTGTTTCAGGTCTTTTGGAAGGCTACCCTTTAATCAGCGCTAGAGAACTGCGAAACCACATTCTGCAGCTATTGAGGGGTGGAAAGGGGACTGTGATTTGACTATAGCGTCAGTGTCTGTTCTACAGACTTTATTTCTGGGTACTTTGCAATATCTGTGTTCTTGTGGCTGTTGTTATAACTTGCATTTTTCCTGAACGCCTTACTTAAGGGGAATTTCCCAGGTGATGGAAAAACTTCAAGAGAATTACTCAAGGGTGTCAGCAGTTGATGGCAAGGAGCTGCTTCTTCCAGTCTTTTCCCCCCTCCTCCCCCTTTGATTTACATGTTAATTAAAGAAGGGATGTTAGATGAGGGCCTGTCTGTGAGATCCAAATTAGTTCAATTAAATGCAGCTTCTTTTTCATCTAGCTAAGCAGATGTTACCATAGAGAAAGAAAAAGAATGGTATGTTCACTCCTGCGAGTTGACTGCTACATTTGGGATTTGTGTCTTCACACCTGCTGTCAGTCTGGCCACCTTGTAATGGCCCAATGACTGCACCGGGAACAGCCGCATAGCCCAAGAGGGGTTTCCATGGCATGAGCGATACTACAATAGAAGTATGGAGTAAACTGGGTTAAAAAGACTTAGAATCGTTAGAATCATTAGTTAGACTCATAAGAACATAGAAAGACAAAACCATTTAAGTTGGAAAAGTCCCTCAAGATCATCAAGACCAACCATAAACCCAGCACCACTAAGTCCACCACTAAACCACGTCCCTCAACACCACATCATCACGTCTTTTAAAGACCTCCAGGGATGGCAACTCAACCACTTCCCTGGGCAGCCTGTTCCAATGCTTGACAACCCTTTGGTGAAGAAATTTTTCCTAATAACCAATCTAAACCCCCCCGGCACAACTTCAGGCAAGTTCATCTTGGCCTATCAGCTGTTACTTGGGAGAAGAGACAGACACCCATCTTGCTACAACCTCCCTTCAGAGAGTTGTAGAGAGCAACAAGGTCTCCCCTCAGCCTCCTTCCTCCAGGCCGAAGAGCACCAGTTCCCTCAGCCGCTCCTCACAGGACTTGGTCTCTAGACCCTTCACCTTACTCAATTATTATTTAAAATGAAATGTTTTCTCAGTAAGTCTTGAAAGATGCATCACATTTCTATAGCACAACTTTGGAAATATTTACATAGGTTCTTCATGAAGGATTTTTTGCACATTGAAGTCTAGGAGCTACTCTAGAAAGAAGACACTTGAAGGAAAAAAATGTATTTGTATAGAACAAGTAAAATCTCCTTCCTACAAGGTGGCTATAAAGGAAGCAGGCAGATGACTGGGAACAGCACTATCTGGAAAAGAAGCTGGAAGTAATTATTATAGTAAAAAATTTAAGAATTAAATGGGGTAGTCATAATAGGCTGGAATGGGAAGGAACTGGAAAGTGAAGAAAAGATCACTGTCAGGCAGTAAAAAAGGGAAAGCAAATAGAGAAACTGGAGTGACCAATCAAATTAGCAGACTTAGTGAAGGAAGGCCTGGGAAATAGAAATTAATGCTGCTATAAGCTGCTATGTAAATGATGAGTGGAGAGAGATTTTGGATTAAATTGGTATTTCTGTGAAGTTATTGAGTTGTATATATTTATCACTGGTCCTTTCTTGCCCTGAGTCATAAAAGACCAACAGAATACCGTTAGTCCTGTAGGACTTCAATTTATTGGATATGTCTCACCAATTTAACAACTATTTAGCAAGTGAGAAAGCGGTCTTATTTTGCGCAGAACTAAAGAGTCATTAACGTAAATTGCCAGTGGAAAAAGAAGTTCTATTTATAAAGTTGTACATGTTTGGTTGATTTAATTTGAATTATGTATTTATGAACTCTTCTACTTCGGAGCTAGTTTTAATAAAGTTACTAGAACAAGAATGTTATTATGTCAATAGTAATAATATTATTTTCTCTGACACTGAATAAGCAGCTATCAAAACAAAACAACAATTCCTAAAGCACAGCTTGTTGCATAAAATGTTAAATCTAATCTGATCGTATTTACATAACGTTGGAATTCCATTAATCATAAAAAAGCTTGCAAGCTTGCCTTTTAACAATTACTGCACCATACCAGGCAACATAATTTAGCTAGGGCTACATTTTCTTGCTTCAAGAAGAGGCTATTTTCACTATTTCGCCATTTTCCTAAGTGCTTTCTATCCTAACATTTGACTCCCGGTTATTCGCAGTAAACTATTGTGTGTACTGAACTATTTTTCTTTTTTACAGAATGCACATTTGTTATCTAGACAGCTGCAACGTACAGACCTGTATTATGGAGACGAAATGCAAGTACAATTCATTCTGTCTTTTAAAATAATTTCAGAGCACAAGAACATGGAAAATACTTTGTCATTTAATAGAGTTATTTTGCTTGTGTCACGTCTCATTCTGCTTGCTAAACTAGTACGCTGCTCAGTGTTGTAGCGCAAGGTATTTAAAATGTCAGTTATATTTGTAAGCTGACTGTTTCTTTTAAAAACAAAACAGAAGTGGTATCTATTGATACCTTTATTTAAACATTCAAGAATGTGTTGGGGATAAATGTTGCTAACACATTCCAAAGTCCTATGCTTTTGCACAGAAGGTGAAAGGCAAATTTGATTTTTGGAAAGGAAACTTCAAGTACGCTCAAATTGTTTTAAAGGCTAATGTGCATGGGCAAGCAACGAAAATTAAAGATTCATGCTAGCTGTAATGATTTTACAGAGAAGAAAATTTCATGGCCTCTGAAAAAGAACATACTACAAATTCATAAGTATTGCGTTTTTTTGGCCTTGATTTTATGAAGTCCCTAAAATGCTTTGGAGCAACCCTTAGAAAAACAAATAAAACCAGGACACTATTATATGAAAAGACTTGTGCATCATACCACTTGATACCATTGAAAAAGCAGCTATTAAAACAAAAATACACTTCCTAAAGCACGGCTTGTTGCAAAGAGACTGGCATAAAACATAAACCCAGCACTTCAACTCTTACAAGTAGAAGCATAAAGACGACTTTAACAACGTAAAAAATGAGCCCTGGTATTTATTCTTTGTTTCCAGTAAGCTTGTCCTTTTTTCTAAACTATTCTAATTTTAAAGTGTTTTTTTCAATAGAATTTCATATGAACGTAGGAAGTTTGAATGTTGTGTAAATTAGCGCCCTATTAGGTGAGTACTCACTAGGATAACTCACTCCCTAGGGTCTTGATGGTATTATGGACGAGAAGGAATTTAGTTTCCAGGAGCTCTAGATAGGCACCTAATCTTTTTAAACAAACGGGAGCGAATTTTCTGTCTCACAACAAAAATGTAGGTCTACCTTTTTTCCCAGTTAACTGAAAACATTCAAAGACTCTGCAGAGATTTGAAAGAGAAGGGAGAGAGAACTACAAAAGACAGTTCAGAATTTATGTGTTGCAGTGCTCTCTAGAGGTCCTTTTTTCCTCCACTGGCTATAGAGGGAGTCCAGGGAAAGCACAGTCCTGATTTAAGCATCTGAGTTAGGCCTCCAATTATACAGGAAGAGGCAAAAAAAAAAGGCAAAGAAATCTGTCATGGGACAACTTTGTATGCGGTTACTTTTTTGAAGACTTTGTAAGTTGTACTGATTTTTTTTCTCATGTGAAAACACTGCAAAATTAAAAAAAAATATGTCATCAAAACTTAAAGCGTTGTTTCAGCAGAATAACTGAGGTGAAACAATAGGCTACCTAATTTTTCTAAAAATTAGAAAGAAAGGTTTCCCGTTCAATTCCATTCTTCCTCAGAAGATTAATTATTAAGCACTAAATATTTTTTTTCTTGAAATAGCGTGCTGTGCATGTAGTATGGTTAATATTTTTGCCACAAGTAAATCACACTCTGTAAACTGCACACCTCTATGCAATTCCCTTCTGCTTCTAACCTGTGGAAGCTTGCTCTAGGCCTTCTTGCTGTTTCCAGCCAAGAAAAGAGGAGTTATGTGAGTTTTAGGACACACATGTGCGTTCTGAGCTAACTTCGTAGAGGTCAAATGCTGATTTTGTTCTAGTGTTTAGGACCTGGTGTCGCAGCCTTGGGATGGCTGGCAGGTGAGCATGTGGCATGAAAATTACAACAGGCTTGTCAAACAGTACAATTAAATGGAACATTAATAAGCCTGTCTTTAGTCAATAAGAGCACCTGGACCAAGTAATCCCCTTCTATTAGTGCCCAAACCTGATTGTTAATTGTTTGTACTTAAATAAATTTTGCTATAGTGATAAGGTTTTTCCTGTGCTAATCTAAGGGGTTTTATAACAGAATAAGTATTTTAGGTAGCAAGTGTCTGCAGATTATCAACCCATGATAATATACATTGTTACTGTAACATCAGCCTTAATTTGTGATGGCTGCATTCTAACTGCAGCTCCGCAAAGCATGAGTGTGCCGTGAGTATTGCTATTTATCTTTCTGGTGATAAAGCTATTCATATTTAAGACTGGACAGAGCTGGCTAAGAAGTTTATCCTCACTGAAAGAACATTCCTTTTGACGAAAAGCTAACAGCCTGTGATTGTTTCCAACTCCCCACTTCTGAACGAAGATACTACTGGATGTGCTACCCGTACAGACCCCATCAAGAGCCATCACTCCATAGTTATTTACAGTTCGATTCCTTCTTAGAAGTGGGGCAGTTAGCAAGCTACTTAAGGAATCCACCCCTCCCAGGGACGGATACCTGGCTTTGTTAACATTAAAATGATTGGATTTCCTCACCTCTTTTTTTGTCTTTTTTTTTTTCTTTTTTTTTTACTGAAACAATATATGTAAGTTGGGTCTCTGCAATCACTTGGCAGAGAGCAGGGGAGCAGAGGGGTCTGTCCAACTCTTCTCACTGTGATCATACTTAATAAAGCTTCTGTTTGACCTGTCAGGTCAACAGGCTTGCTGTTACGCACTTGGAGTTCCCAGATTCTCCATCATCTTATTGATCCCATCTCTCACCTACTTTTATACAGCTCTGTTCTATAATCACAAATGCAAAGAAACACAATCTTCTGATAATAATGCCACATCTTTCCTGCACATTATCCCTTCAATCCCTATGTCTTCACCAGCTGAAGACAGTAAAGCGTGTTTGGTGCCAGCTTGGTTTCCACCAGGAACCAGTGAAGTTCTGAAGTGCTTAACTTCGCAGAACTATCTGCCTCTTCTAATTTCTGCAATTGTTCTATTTGTCTAAGAACTTTGAAGCGTGGACCAAATTAAATTTCTTACAAAAATTATTAAGATGCCAGTAAGCGTTCTTCATATCTCTAGATTTGCACATTTTGCTACCTTTGAAAATTCATCCGAGTGTAAAACAAACCAGCACGCTGTGGCTCAACAATGCATGCTGTAGTGTCAAAGCGCATCTCAGATCTTCTCGTGTTTAGGCATTTTAGTTTCTAAACCCGTATCTGCTGAGACATCATAAAAATATTTTCCTGTTTACTACTCAAAAGTTATTTTTGCCTTTTACTGTTGACTGTCCAAGTCTGGGGCCATGCAGCTGCTTGGCATACTCCTAAGACAGGGAAAGGAGAAACCTCTGTTTTGACAGCTGCCTCAGGTCCCTCGGACTTGATCCAAGTTGACACTTCGAACAGCAGCAAAGGTAGAGGCTTCATGTACACTGCCACTTTTTTCTTTCACATGAAATGTTTTATCCAGGTGGAAAACAAAAAGCATACTAGTCCGTAGCTTTCTCAGCAAAATAGATGTCTGCTCCATCTCATTGTTCGGAGCGTGCTATTTTTCTAGTTTAAAACAGTGACCTGTGTTAATTCCCATTTTATCTTCTCCTTCGCATTCATGAAGTGGCAATTTTTATTTTTAAAAAAAATCTTGTAATCCAGATGTAAACACCTCAGGCTTTTAACGTCCAGTTAATCCTATTGACAGCAACAGGCAGAACTTAGCAGCATGACAGGAAAATCCATTTTGCATCACCATTTATTACTAGGAAATCCTATCCTATTCCTGATTCATGACAATGAAAAATCCTCTTTTGAGGGCATTGCTTGATTTCCGATTTAATGTAAATCTTTGCCTAAAAATCCCCCAAGCTCTGCTTTGTTTAAACAGTATAATCTGTTTAACATCATTGTTATTAAGGGCTTGCTTTTGAATATGTAAAACCAGATATTTAGAATTTGCTTTTGTCTCTTTCAACTTCTTCATCACCTAATTGTTGTAAAGGCTCCATGAAAAAAAGAAACTACCCACTGGAAGAGTACTACTATCACTTTTTCTCCCCCTTATGCTTCACTTTCAAGCTAAAGCAAAGTGATCATAAACTTCTTCCACCAATGGCACTGTTTTCTAGTGTTGTTTCCAATTTGGATAGCCAGTTCTTAATATCTGAAGCAGTCACAGTGTGATTAAACATAACTAACGAGCAAAGATTAGTGCTCGAGTGAATTCCCAACTAGGCATGGTTCATGTTTTTACCTCATCACAATTTATTTAGGACAGAATCTATGTCCTATGGAAATGTTTTAATGGATTAAGTTTGACCTCAAGGGGCTTAGGTAGCATCAGTCCCATCCTTTTTCCCATAAAGAAGCAAAATAAACCAGAAATCAGTTTCTAGTATAAAATTTCCCTACCACTCCTAATAGAAACCATTTACTTTCAGAACTTCATGAGGAAAATAACACAACTTCATTAGAAAAACAGCTGTTATGAAGATGTGAAAAATGTGAGTGGAGGGAAAATGTTTTTGTGAGTAAATCTGGACATTGCACAAGAGTCTTTGAGCAAACCACAACTAACAAAACTAGTCTTCATTTCAGTGCTGAATGTGCAATGTAAGAATGTGAGGAGAGATGCGGGTGGAATCGTATTGGTTCATTAGAACAGTAAATCTAGTTTGAAAATGCACATAACCTTCTGAGGGCACAGAGCTCCTTACCCGGGTAGAGGTCTTCAGGGCTGTCTCGGATGCAGGGGCCACCAGCGGCACTCCGAAGTTCAGGACAGCAGCCCGTCTGTGTCCATGGTGTTGTGTGCCTCTGAAGGGCTGGTACCTGGGGAAGAGCGTCAGTTGTGGTAGGGAAATCGTGATTAGCAGACATGCGCACGCATACACACACACACAACATAAAAATAGCTCACTTCAGATAATTTCAACCAACCACTTTATACGAGTAGTTATTTTAAATAAGCTGAGACTGAATTAGTCTCAGCCAAAAATGCTCAGCCTGTTGGTTGAACATGCAGCAAATTTGGAGAATGGTTTCTTATACATATGTCTATACACACACAAACACATGCATGCATACATTCACATGTATGTATATATAAACACACAGATACATATACGTATATACATGTATTTGTATACACACACAGACAAGGGAAAGAAGCAGTTTTCCAAAGCTGTTGCATGTTCAAGCAAGAAGCTGAGCGTTTTTGGCCGAGACTAATTCAGTGAGACACCGTGTGAGTCCCCAAATTTGTCTTTAAATTTAGTCTGTCTGATAGAACATATGGTAGGCAAAAAGAAATACTTTCACAATAATAATAATAATTTAGATTATGTAAGGGTATTAGTGAATGTAAACACCAGTATCTACTCAATACACAAAATCACAGAGTAGCTTATCAGCTCTCGGTAAGACTTCGGTGAGATCCAAGGTAACTACTCAAGCCCATATTTTAGCATAAACTTTTAACAGCAAGTTAGCAGAAATAGTTAACAGCATTCATATTAAAGTTTTGTTTTCTCTTTGGGTGGAAAACATAGCGGAGGACATGTTAGTATATCTGAATTCTCTTCATAGTTCTATTTTTAAATTGCATGTCCAAACTGAGCTACACCTCTCACTTTGGCACCCGAGCAGGAAAAATGGAGGTTCTCCCTCAGACAGGAAAGACTAAATTAGGCATCATGTGCTTCTTTGTACCGCTAGATAAATCTATCCACGTCAGCAGAAGCAAAGCAACTTCTCTGGCAGCTAAAAGAATAACCTTTCCAGCAAAAGTGTATGGAGTTGGGAATTCCAATTCTACCCATTATTATTTTAAAGATTAAACACATAAGCATTTTATTAAACCTTTATCGGCTAGGGAGAGCAGCATTAAGGTAAAACCTCCTCACCCTTCCTCCATAGCTTTCTAAGACCACTAGATTTTGAAACAACTGTTAGCACATCTGGATGCTTAGCTGCTTAGTGTGCTTACTCCTCAAGCATACATTGCTGCTGTAATGACTGGTAATAGAAGATCTCATTTCCTCGTAATCCATGGGTCATTAACACATCACATAGTGATCCATAGCACCAATAAATCTAGATATCTTTTCAAGAAATGCTCACTCTTTTTTGACTGTTGCTGTAGACGATCCCTATCTTCTAACAGTTGTTCAGTGGGTGCAGCACTACTCCAGTCACGCGTCCTCCAGCCCAGTGGATGCAGCACTACTCCAGTCACGCGTCCTCCAGCCCAGTGGATGCAGCACTACTCCAGTCACGCGTCCTCCAGCCCACATCAAAAGGCCTCTTTTTGCTTTCCTTCTTTTGAAGGAACGAGTTGGGAGATGCTTCTTCAGACTTGCGGGCAGCTGACAGAAGAGCTCCCAATGAACGAATAGAAATTTCCCACGTTTCAATCATGAAAAGACAATACAGTAACTCACAGGACATATGGAGATTTTAAATAGAATTTGAATTTTGTATCAACGGAGACCACATGAGGCTAACTCAGGATTCCCCTAAGCACAAGTAGTTGTTTTCAGTTTTATGTTATTGCTACTCTTCAAAAGTAAGAGGAATCAATTTACAGAAATGAATAAAGCGTATCAGAAGCCCACTTAACTAGCATATAGTAGGCAGAGAGTAGCAACTGCAGAAATTTGTTACAGGGAAAAATAGTTTGTGTTATCTTAGAATTCAGGGTGTTTTTCTTAATCTTTTGTCTGAAGAGATTTCTCCTTTCTCTGTTTGTACAACTTACATAGGATATTGTTTTCTGGATGGAAAAGCTTTGGATCATAAAAACAAGGGCAAACCTCTCTCATGGCATTTTAAAAAAATTATTAGATCTCTAGGGAACAGAGATACACTGGATGATTAGCGTATGTAGGAATTGACGTTTCATCTTGAACCTTAATGGGGAAGTGTCCATCTTTTCTTGGTCAGTTAACTTCAGCTGGATGTTATTAGTTGCACACCGTATTGACCTTAAAATGAATCTCCAGGACAGTAAAAAGCATGCCCACTTAAGGATGTCTAAACAGCAGACGAACGACAATCATCCTTTTTGATCTCCAGAGACTGTCATAATGTTTTGTAAGCAAAGGCTATTTGTGTATCTTCTTAACGCGTTAATGTGCTCTTCCAAGAGAGAAGCTATGGGGTAAGGAGCAGGTAAGACAAAGGTGACTTATAAGATAAAGATTTGCATAATAGACAGGGAAGATGAAAGTAAAAGATAGGCCCTGCAATGTCTTTTATCTATTCAAGATCAAGAGGGTCTTACCAGATTAGCATGAAAAGAAGCCTATACCTCATACATCATGTAGCAGCAGGCTGCGTCAGGCAATCCTAAACTTCAGAAAGGTTATTGCAATACAGTTCTACAGTGCAGACATGCTTCAAATATTCGTGTTGCTTGAGTCTGCTAATTCCTAAGACTCGTTTGTCTTCACATACCACTGCGTTAGATTTACTTTTTATCAGCTGAAGGAGAGAAATACATCGAAGGAACTCAGAAAATGCTATCAATGAAGTTGCCAGGATGTCATTCAGAAAGGTATTTCAAAATCTTGAGGTGGAGGACTAACTTTGCACTCTACAAGGAATCTGAGTTAAGCGTTTCAATTATTCAGGACTTAAGAAGACACTCTTTGGGCCAACGGGTGTTCAAGCGGTCTGCTTAACAGCTGGAGGTCATTCACGCCGTTGCAGCATCCCACGTAGCAGTGAAAACTCCAGACTGGGTCTTAAGATACAAAGTTTAAATCCTTGCTTCTGCTCATTTGCATAGTGTCAAAGGCTAAGATCTTTGAGGGGTTAAATTAATAATTTCTTTATATTCTTTGAATGCTATAGGTTTCGAAATACATTAAATATATTGAACATGTCAATATATATATGAAATTATATTGAATATACTCAAACAGAATATAGCAATGCAGGAGGAAACTCTAACCATTAGTGGTCTTCATCTAAGTCAGAGTATGTAATTATTTTTAACAACTAATGTTTGGAGTAATTAACATTTAGGTATTTCATTTTTTATATACAAAAGTATTTGAAGTCAGACATGTAGCAGCAAAGTAGACAGTCAGAATCTTCCTCAACTGTCACAAATTTTTTTCACCGTACCTATTTATTTCCATTTAACTCAAATTCCTAAGGCTCTGTTCAAAGAGACAGCCTTCACGTTAAGTTCTGATATTTTAGTAGCTTATATTGGGGAAAAAAGGCCATCTTTTTTTTTTTCCCTTAGGTGAAATCTTTGCCTTATAAAAACACATTCTTTTTAAGTGCTTGTATTATTCCTAAGCCAGTGAAAGCTAGCTCATCTGCAATCATTTAGTAAGGTACAATGAGATTTTCAAATTTACTTGTGGGGAAATCATACTATAATCACGGCTTCAAGGCAGAATGATCTGGCCCTATCCATATAATAGGCTAAAATTTTTAAGCTACTGTTACATCTAATATCCAGTATCTTGATTTAAACAGATCAGCTGAAGAACAATTTATCATATAACCGCATACATTTTTAAACTGCCGATTTCCTCTCCTTTCTGTAGCTTTATATTGAACTTCTAGCATGAATTTACGACTTTCAGCTGTATTCACTCCTTTTTCTTCTAGTACTGAGGCCACTTTACCAGAACATTTCTTCACAAATAAGCACTTCTAAAAATAATATATGGGCCACTAAGCTTGCTCTTTGCTATACTGAATATACTAAGTTTCTTAGATGCCTCCATGTAAGACATCTTCTTATTATCTCCGATTATCCTTATGGTTTATTCCTGATTAATACTGGTTTAGTCATGCAGCTGTGAAATTAACATAGAAGACAGTTAATCAGTATTACAGTAATGAAGTCCCTACTGATCTATACGGGAAAGGATATTTGACCAGGCACTCTTTTTAACATAACCTGTGAAATGCTGTCAAATACTGTATATTTATCAAAGCCAGAAAGAAATAATTCTCAGTGGACTTTCATGCATTTTCCCTTCTGTGTTCCACATTTTTTTTTTTTTTAGTTAAAAGCCAAGAGATTACTTGAGACTTGACAGATGCAGTTTAAAAACCTCGATTGAATTTGACCAAAAAGCTTTGAGAAAAGCTTCAATAAACCAGTCATCACTTTTAAACTTTTTATCAACTAACCGTGAACTGCCTACTCTGTGACTTCTACTGTGGAACTCAGTCCCAAAACACAGCGTAAAGGCCAGAAGTACAAATGGATACTTAAAAACATTTAGTAAATTAATTGAGAATAATGCCATCAGCAGCTTTTATACAAACCGATCTGGCTATAGCTCCTGGTCATCTGTTTTGTTGCTGGAAGCTAGGACTTTTATCAGGAAAAGGATCCCTTTATATACAACTTTTACAGTTTTTTTAAGCATCTGTTTCCCGCTGCTATTGCAGATACATACTGGGCTAGACAGCTACTTGATCTGATTCAGGATGACCCTTGTTCAAATTCATTTACGCAGTAACTCTTAGATTTATGACCAATTTGCACCCCTAGTCTCCTGTGAGGTCACTTGTTTTACCTTTTTGATTCTGTTATTTTATTTATTCTCATGTTATATTTTAATTTTCACCACTGGACTTCGCAGTGCTACCACATTTCAACTTCTTCCTTCTCTTTGTCATAAGGATTACACTTTTGTACAGCTGTACAAGTCAGCATGATTTTTATTAAAAGCAGCTGTAGCATGATTATAAGGAATTTCTTAAACAGTAAATTATACCAAAACATTTTTGTTTGTTTTCTCTTCTAAATTTTTCTATCCACACAGGCAAACTAAATTTTGGCTGATCAGGAAATTTCAACATTGAAGGTGTCTTCTTTTTCTACATTCCTAAGTCCACAGTTAACCCTTTGTTTGTTATCAGTTTATCTGACCAGTGAATACTTCCAGGTCCGTGATGTCAGCTCACTGTTCAACCTTCTCCCCCAGAAATGCTTACCTTTGTGTCAGATAGTGGTAAACAACTTCCTGGGACAGCCGACACAAGGAAAGTTCTTGCTGCTAACGCAGGAAGACTTTATGGAGCTCCATAATGTACCAGGTCAGGACTTCCGGGCCGACTCACGGTTATCTGAAAATAAAATGTCAATTTTCAGTCTTACTTTTATCACTCTTTTTATTATAAAGAACAAAACCAACTCTAGGTATAGAAAGCACCGGGTAACATTTACTTCCCTCAAACTGAGAACTGTGCTCTGCCATATTATCTGCATCCACCTGCCCATGAGGGAGGCCTTGCAGTCAATATTCGTCCTTAAAACCAGAGTTTGCCTATCTGATTGGAACACTTGCTTGAATCCTACCTTAAATCCTTCAGCTTGACAGTTACATAGAGAGCTCTCTAATCTATACCACTCGGCTGCCAAGACAGCCTTATTGCTCAGAACTGTGACGAGATGAAACGTGAACCCCTTTTTCAATACGCCAGCCAGCTTCCTATTTTTGGTTTTATTACATTTGTGCTTCTTGTTCTCTTTTTCCAGTGCCTTCTTTCAGACCTCACTATTGCAAGTCCTCATCAAAGTCGCTGCTGTGTTCCCTCTTTGACACAGTCCTATGACAGGAGAGGCTTTTCCCACTTTATGACAACTTAATAATACAAACTGTGAATCCAGAAGAGCGTGTCTGTGTTTTCTGAAATATTCAAGTGGCACCCAATATGTTCAGTATTTAAGATCTCATATCACAGATAATGCATTCAAAAAAATCTGGGGAAAAGACTGGAAATGGTTAATAACCATCGTGTTTAAAACATACTTTACAAGATACTTTAAAATCACCCCTCCTACTTGAAGCGACTAATTCATTAGGCAATAAAAGCCAAAATAGCTTTTTTCAGAAGCAATTTACTATTTAGTATATGAAATAAAAGCAACAGGATTAGAATTACTGTTAATTTTTAGAAGACCCTGTATCTGAATGTTCAATTCCTTTGAATAATTTTGATCTAACTACTGAACAAAACAAAGTATGACCTGGTACCAGTTTTCAGTGGCTGCATAAGCTACGGCAGACCTACACTTCTGAGCATCTCCCTTGATCAGGCTCGGAGCAGTACTGTTTGCTGTGCTTCCTAGAGAACGCTTACAGAGTTCAGCCAGGTCGGCTTACAAAAACATCAGCCCCAATAGGTGATAGTGAAGCACTCATGGGCATAGTCTCAATGTCCCAGTTCAGCGTTGTATTTCTATTTAATGGGACACAACTAAAGCCAAAAATCTGTAAATGAGAGATAAAGTACTGCAACGTAAAGCTTGCCTGAAAAGTGAGCTGGATGAAACAAGCAGGGCATTTACTTGCTTTATTTTAAGTTTTCCAGTCATCATAATGCAAACATATATGAGCTTAAGGGTTTCATGCAGAAGCAGTCATCCTGTCAAACATCATGCTTGTGGAAAACAAAAATAAGTTGTTTATAAGTTAATAACCCCTCATATTGCTTAATGAGAATTTTCCAAAGCCAAGTGTCTCAATCATGTCTAAGTACTTAAAGTGTAACAGAAGTGCTCCTTACTATAAATACACCTCCTTCAACTTAGGGAGAAAGGAGATGAACGCAGTTGTAACGCACCAATGGTGGCTTGATTTTGCACCCTTCTATTGCAACCAAATGTCATTTCCAAAGCACTAATTCACGTATTTCCCTTGGAGTAGCTGTCAAGTCTTCTAATCAGGTTCATTAAGTTCTCTATTTTAGAAACATCAAGATGTTTCAAGCAGGTTACTACTGAAATTAAATGTGCATATGCAGCTATAGATACTTTGACTGTGTAAACACAGTTCCAGCCCTTTTCTTGTTAGCTTTATCTTTGACGCTTTTCATGGAAAATACTGGTTTTCACCTACATTTGTGGAGTGTTTAGCACAAATTATTCTCAGTTGGTTCCAATGAACTATTGTAATACCGTTAATAAGTTGGATAATCGCTTGGCAGTATTTTCATTAAAACATTGTGTATTACATAGCATTTGCCTGTAAAAAGTAAGCTAAATACTATGAAGTGCAAACAAGCAGAATGAGGTCTTGCCAGGTGGGCGAGCTTTGGCTCATCCACGTGAGATACTTCATTCTATCTTCACCTTTTCCGGAAGCGAATCTTTTGTAATCCAAATGATCTTACCCGCAATACTGACAGAAAGACAGCTGCCTCCTTCGATCCGTAACAAGCACAATGAACTACAGAAGTGCTGCCAGAATCTATGGGCCACCCCACTCGCTGAGCCAAAGGCTACTGAGAGAGAATGGTTGGGTTTTTATGTTTGCTTGCTTTAAAATAATTTCTCTAACATTGAAATACTTATATTCTAATTAAGAAATATAGAGGCATTCACTGGGTGAGGGAAAGAGATACTGTTGAGAGAAAAAGCTGCTGTAGGCAGTAAGAAATCTTGTGGAAGGTGAAGCAAGCTGTTCATTGCCGTTATACACGCTTTGTGAAGCGCATATATATACACGTAACAATTTTTGATGTAACAGTAGTTCAGCAATTAATGAGCTAACAGAGGTGACAAGCAATATATAAGGAAGCAGGAGACATATGGATGTGCTGCTAGTACCAGAGAAGGGGTAGAGGAGTGTGGAAGCAGAGGCAGGTACAGGACTCTCGGCTCCAAGCCTGAACAGCCCGATGAAAGAAGAGCTGATGTGCACATTTCAATGAAGGTTTTACGATTCTAGGGAAGGAGGAGTGGTGGGGAAAAGAGTTTGCTGGATATGCATTATAATATCTAGCTTGGGACACAAGTGTGATCCAGATGGGCAGTTACCTTCAGAAGTCTCCCTCACAGCTCTGAGGAAAGTGCGTTTTTATTTGTAAATATACGCTCAGAAGTCTGATGTCTTTTGCTGCTCCCAGCACTATTTATCCACATGGACTGAGAAGCAAGTCTCAGAAGACTGTATGCAGCTATTATACTCTCTAGGTAGAGGATGATGAAGACTGCAGATGAGATAATATTCTTACCAACCGTGTTCTCCCACAGGCAAGACGCCGGCATGAAGACGTGCACCCTGAATACAAGCAGGTAACTGCATATTTGGGTCCTCAGAGAAAGAAGGGACTGAGAAATAACGGCGGTTGTGCTCTACTTCTGTAGCCAAGAGTATATCCAGAATCCACACATTCACCTATCAAATGTAGTTCAGTTTTCCAGGGACAATCAGCTCTGTGACCTAGATAGTAATAAACAGAACACTGTGCATTCATTAGCCCAATGTACAACAGTTAAGGCTGCAATAAGTTTTGCACTTAAAGAGAAACTGAATCTACCGCTTCTCGTTAATGATTCAGACTTCATGCTGGAGGCTGGCATTTATGGGGGCCCTTTTTTTCCTTTCTTTTTAATAAGTAGAAGTGTAATAGGAGGCAGAGCTTTGTGCAGCACTGAATTTCATTATCAGCAGTGCTTTGCGGTTTTGAAGTCCTCAGGGCTGTTGCATCTATTCCCTGGGGATCCAGAGTAACGGCACCAGAGTAGCTCTGCACAAAAAACCCAGGTGGCCTTGATAACATACCCTTAATCTTGCTCAATGTGAGATGCTGCGATATTTATACAACAAGAAAAATAAAACATGATGTTGCTTCAAGGACCCCTATCTGCCACTCTTCTCTCTTCTCTGGCACGTGTAGAATAATGTCCAGACAGGTTTGCTGCCAGTAGGAAATGGTTCCACTGACGGGGCGCTACCCATGGAGAGGAGAAGCCCAGATGTACATGCTGCTTTGCAACTTAACTCCCTGCTAAACTGGTATTTCCACTTAGGTAGTGATCCTTCCTACTGGACATAAATCTGTTTTAATAAGCAAGGAGCAATCAATCAGTTAATCACACAAACTCGTAAGCAAGGAAACTTAATGTTTGAGGGGAAAAAAAATCATCCTATCTACTCTTATTATGCCAAGTCTAATCATCTGGGTACTCTCTCCATATACAAGGAATGGTGATCATTTCTCAGATTTTACGGAAAGGAAGAGGATGAATAAGCTTATACGGGGCAGATTTATTCCAGTAAGAGACACTTGTGCTATTCTATTTTTTCCTGTGCCTACTTCTATATTGTGTCAAACACTTCTATTTAAACGTAAGTCGGTGAAAATTAACACAGACTTCACAGGACTACTCAGAAATGTAAACTCCATTTATACCTGCTGCACGTCTCTGTAATATTAAATATATAGTAAACAATGTAATTAAAAATTTCAAGATGAAAACAAAAAACCTAAATAATCCTTTATCCCCCCAACCCCCCCTTAAATCTTAGTGATCTTGGATGAAATGGCACCTCTGAAATGAAAAGATTTGTGAATTATATATCAAGAAGTCTGTAAGATATACCCCTTAAAAATGTTATAGCTGTTTATCTGATGCTTACTTAGCTAGTAATACTATTTCATAGATACAGCCTGTAACTAGAAGTGGAGCAATTTTCATGTAGGAAATGCTTTTTGAAATATATTATCCTGCTTATTTCCAGAAGCAATGAAAATTTCATTACACAAAGTCAATTCACCCAAACAAGCTCAAAGGACAGGACCTT
This sequence comes from Rissa tridactyla, assembly GCF_028500815.1. Classification (NCBI taxonomy): domain Eukaryota; kingdom Metazoa; phylum Chordata; class Aves; order Charadriiformes; family Laridae; genus Rissa; species Rissa tridactyla. The sequence goes on along the minus strand of NC_071470.1, from coordinate 79,458,540 downwards.
GCAGGTGAATTAAAACCCTCTCTTTGTGTTTCAAAATTCAAAGCACCAAACTGATGTTCCATAGACTAACATTCCAATGCAAACGATTTTCTCCATTGTATATTCTTGGCTAAGAAATCCTGAAAGAACTCCGACTCTAGGTGTTTAATCGGCTTCTGGGTCTGTGCAGCTCACTATTAACAAACATAAAGCTGCAAAAAAATGAAACTTGAAAGGAGAAAAGGAAAAAGCATTCCCAAATGGTTTTGAAGCTACACACTTGCAAAAGCCAGTGAAAATCCATCTTTTGGATCCACGTGGCAGCAGATCAGTTTTATCCAGTCAGAGCACGTGGTGTTTGGTATTCATTAATGAATTTATGACAAATTGGATATAATTCATCTGCAGGTATAAACACGTCATTGAAGGTTTCATTTCTCAAAAAAAGCATATAGCGCATGAAGATCTAAAATTTAAGTTTGATTTCTTTTTCAGCAAGCCTTTGTGCATTCGATTTTACATGCATTCGTATTTGAAATGACACCTCAGGAAAGAAGCGGCACCTTTAGAAGCTGTCTCTGCCAACAGTCTGATCTTATACCCGAGAGCTCAGTTTTTCTGTTAGTTTAATCTTGCATCCTCCAAATGCATTATACTTAGTTAATCTCTTAGGAAAGCCTCACTGCTTTCAAACTCGGCACCTGGCGAGCAGTCAGTAGAGCCGGTCACTGTATCAGGTTAAGGTTGGGATAGTTTTCACACAGAGAGAAATGAGATGTGAGGGCTCATGACTGTCGTGGCGCTACCACAGTGAAACAACTACTTTATTGTTCATTAATGACTCACGATCTTTGGCAAGTGACACTGATGCGGCCTCAGCAAGTGAGCAAATGTACGGCCTGGGCTAGAGGTGCAGAGGGGTTACACGGAGAACCAGCTCACAGGGTATAGCAGAAGGCGCTGTAGCTTGTGCTCTCCCCCACTCCTGAGCATATCTGAACAGCAGATATTTGCAGACTAAAATAGGACACGCGGATTTAAATTGCACTGAATTGTACATAGCACCAAGAATCTCTTGAATACATCAAATAAAACAAATCATTCAAAAATCAATGCTATTGCATTTTGTGCGGGCAGGAAGGGAATAAGAGAGAGGAATCATACCAGGGAAGCTGCCTGCTGTGCTGTGTATGAGAGTATTTGATATCTAAGCCAGACTTTTACCATAGTGTTTTGAGTTGTTTGATGTCTGAGGATACGGAGAAGCTGTAGTAGATGCTCCGTTCCATTAATAGCAAAATCACTGTAATTTACTCATCCAAAGGCAACTGACTGTTTCCCCCGTCTGAGGGAAAAATTCATCCTGGTGTCATGCAAAATAGCATTTTTCTGAGTTGATTGTTTAAAGATACCACCCTTGACTTTGTTGGTGGTTAAGCTGCCTGTTGCGATAGTAGTTACTTTTATTCCAAGATAAAATATTTATGCATTTTTCATTTTTACATAAACCTGTCCTCGCTTACATTGCATTAATGTGACCTAAGCCACACCTATGACCAATCCTTCCTGGATTAATTCAGAAGGTGGAATCTTCCTTTAAAATTTTCCATCAGCAAGATCCAAGAGAGGAAACAAATGTATTAAGCGAGCTGACACACGCTTTTATTATTTCTTCTAGTTTTTGTTTGCTCAGGAGAGCAGATTATTCACCAGCTAGAACTCTGGAGTTCTCTTGGTAATAAATCTTGCATGTCAGGGATAGACACATCTCCAGAATCATAAAAACACAAGACACGATCATAAACAATTCAATAATCCACCTGATTATTAGGTTTCCAGATAACATTACTATATTTACACTGTCCTGAAGTACTGGACTTTGATGTGGATATAAATGTATTACCTACTCCTTGGCAGACAAGACTGTCAGAAAATACATAAACCTGCCTGGCAAGATGCTATGATGACAAATCTGTTTGGACTCCAGAGGACTTCCTCTACCTGCATTTGAAGGTTTTACTTGCCGAGCTTAGGCTACAGGAGATTGAGGAATCCAATAATGAATTACTGTTTAAAGACAGTAAAGACACAGCTCAAGGAATAAAAATTCCACCCTTGTTCCTTAAGTTTCTTCATCAATTTATACTATATTTTGTTATATAGTTAATACATGCTATTTGATAACAGGATATGGCCCCAGAGGCATTATTTCTGAGCTTCTTAATCATGCTATTGTTTTTTAAGACAATTAAGAGGAAGAATATGCTCTGTGGATCATTAAAGAGTAACTTTCCCAAATAGAAGAGGATGAACATGGAAGACACACAGGTCTTGCTGGAAAATTCAACAACTAGGTGACCAAACTAGATTCTTGGTGGTTGTGAGCATCCAGACGGATCTTTCAGTGGTATATGAGAGAGCAATGGTGTGGCAAAAAGGAGCCTTAAAAGGGGACACAAGTAGCTTGTTCTTCCTAATGGTTTTTGGAAGGGAAATTTGTAAAAGATAAATTGTCAGTGAACAAAATACACAAGGAAGAGAACAGTTAAGCTTAATTTTGCAACTCTCACTCAAGTGGCAAATTCTTATGCATTTGAATACTGTCACTGAATTCACATGGGAATAAAGGTACAGAATGTTAGAAATCTGAACTCCTAGCTTTCCAGTTAAATACTCATATAAAGAACTTCTTCTTACTTGTTAAAATCAGCTTATAACGTACTTATATATTAGATATACCAGGCCCTGTTGAGCAAGCCAGAGTCTGCATTTGAAGAGTTATACAGGTGTTTAATTCATTTTAGAATCACACAAGTAAAATTACAGAGGCTGTTATTATGAGAACAGAACAAGAAAAAAAGAGATCATATCCTACACTGTTAAAATTATAGGTTTAGTTGTTCCTCCGAGGTTGCTTCACTGTAGCTACACTGGTCTAAAGAATGGAGGAGAGACAAAGCATGTGGATGAAGGTAACACCTAATAGACCAGATAATGCAATTGAAAAAATTAGACAAGTCCTTCTTCAAGTCTGAAATAAAAAAAAATAGATTTCAGAGCTAAATGCAAATCCAGTGTCCCTCTGAAAGTTTAGTTGTGTACATTATCAGCTGGCCTGCCCTCAAGAGGAAAGCTTATAACCCCCCAGCGAAGCTACAACATGCTGTCTTGTCCTATTCTTCTGTGATATATTTACTGCAAAGAAACCAGATAAGCAAAAATATTGAGAGATGTTTGTGACTGGCATAATGATCAAATAGAGTAGGCCTCTTAATAGTTATGTCATTATGTTTTGGAATTGTTTTTAAAGTTTTACCTACATTGGGCTTCGGAGCAGCGTGTAACACATGAAAACGCAGATTCCCAAGTTTGTAGTTTCTGATTCTTTCCTGTAATAACAGCACCTGGTGGTGTAGCTATATACAGCGGCTAAAGTCGCACAGCAGGCATCACTGACCTTCAGCAGTGAAACCAAACATTTACAAACAATAGAAAGCATCTCAGCACCCCAGGGAACATGAAATCAGACAAGCTACACCTTCTGTTACACGGTTCCTTCAGTGTTCCTTAGAAGAAAGAACTAACGTCCGCTTACAGTATTGTCATATTGACTCCTAGGCCAAATTCTACTACAAAAGTGCGCCCATTGAAAGAAGTTCAGTAAAACCATTTAACTGCTTTGCAGCAGGAACTTCAAGCCCAGTTCATCTTCCTTACATCAGTTAAAATAAAAAATCCTCCAGGGATACCTGTTGTGTGCGCTGCTTGTGTACAAACTCCTCAAAGGCGAAAAGTTAAAAGGAAACTTTTGCATTGTCCTGTAACAGAACTGTTATATACTTACATCAATAAATGTATAGTTATGCATACACACACAGACGCTACATATTCATCAGCACAATCGAATGAGAAATAAATAGACAAAATAAGTATTTTTCCATCCTAAACACATTAGAATTAGAAGAACTCTGACAAGTAGCAGCCCATATTTATGCACATTCCCTCTGCAAGTGTAAAAACGTGAAGTTGGAGACTTCGTTACAAACTTGTGCTTATATCTATTCTGTTTTTCCTGGTTAATACGAATACTTTCTACTTTAGGTAAGTTTGTTCTTGTAATTTATGTTTAAATGAAACTTCAGGCTACATTCAGAGTCTCTTTTTAATGTTTTTGGTTTAGCCCAGAATCCTGCCTGACCTGGAATTGCCACAGAGAGTACAGGAGTCACATTTTGGTCTGAGAAAAAGTAAAATAACATGAAACAACCTCTTGGCAGCTTTAATAGATTCGAAACTGTAATTTTAAAGGTGATAAAAGCGTAAGTAGATTTTACTGATGTTTAAGGCCACAACTAGAAAGCCCACTTTTATGCATAAAGGGTTTAAAGACTTTATGAATGGTAAATTAGTAGGACATATGTGTCTGGTTTTTTTGGTCAAAGCTTAGCAAAAATGTCCTCTAAAGATGAGGTGTTAATCTTAAAAAGCTGGAAGAATGGAATCAGACTTCAAATACCGTGATAGTAAGTACAAGATGAAGCCGCTGTTAGGTACCTTTAGGAAGTAATCAGCACAGAACAGTACAATCAAAAGTGGAGACCACTGGCTTAAATACCGTGACGATTATATCAAATGAATTTTAATACACTCAGACTGAGGATCAGGACTTGGCTTGATGTGCAAAGTCCAACGTCTGTCCTTATGAGGATTCCACCTGCTGCCATTGCCAGCGGTGCCTCACAATCACCACTTCAAAACAGAGAGAGGCTTTTGTTGTTTTCATAATTTTTTTTTTTCCCCAATTACAAACACGATTTGCAAAATGAACAGAAATCTGGAAGAGATTTAAGGATTTCAGAGAGGCTTCCCAAAGGCATTTGGTGGCACTATGCCAGGGCGAGTTCAGAATGAGAAGATCAGTTTAATTTAAAATTCTTATCTGGTCTTATCCAAAAGATAGACAACAGTTGCTGAAGCTATACTTCCAGGAGGATACCCTGCAGAAAGCAATTTGGGTTATTAACACAGAGAGGACAGAAGAGCAATTTTCCAGACCATACAGTTAATCTCCAGGAAGCTCTCACTTCCTCTGGAGGGAAGGGAGAATTGTGCTTAAAGGACAATGATTCCTAAGACGGCTTGAAAATATAAAAATGGTACAAAAAAGGCATTTGAGAATGGAAAAAATTCAAGCAGAGGGCTAGAGATAATTTATACCAAGGGCTCAGGTGGCCGAGGATATTGAGGAAGCTGTCAAGGCCTCCTGTGTACGCCAATAATGAAGGCCAAATTCATAAAGATAATCCACACTGCTGACATAGGAAAACCAAACGCCTAACACAGAGATTTGTTTACTATTAATGGGAATGTGTACGTATTTGCTCTAAACTCTTATCCCAATTCCTTTGACGTAGTCTTAGAGAAGGAAAGTGCAGTTAAACAGATGTCCATACCCATCAAATCTGTTTTCACTAGAGGTATCAGATAGAGTAATGTCCGTCTGTGGGCCCCCGTTTAAGATGCAATTTGCTGTGAAATATGGGTTTAGACATGGGACCTCTAGTTTGTTATCCCCTTTCCCAATAGGCTGGTAGAAAATGGTGTCAAAATAATAAAGTGCCGATAAAGGTGGCAGTGGAATGAGACACCAATCTATATTTAGCTCTGCAAAATTATAAGATGGCACCAGTGAAGCATGGGTTGACACCTGCTGACATTTTATTTAACTGAAAACTGAAAACAAGATTACCGGCGCTGAGTAGAAGCGGATGTCAGAGTCATGGAGGATTTGCAGAAATACAGAGACGTGGATAAGGCCGAACAAAAGTATTATTTAGTGTCCCAGAAGATGCCAGCTCCACTAGAAAAATGACACCAGACACATCTATGGTAAGAATGTGTGACTGTAACATGCAATTTTGTCTCAAAAGACCTTTGCTTCAGGTTTATGAGGTTGTCAGTCCCAATGGACATCTACTGAAGAGAACCGCAGCTCCACAATGAAGGGCAGAGAGAACAGCTACCGAAAGTGAGGAAAGCAGCAGTCAGGCAGGACCAGTTACTGTCCAGTTAAACAGTTACAGAATACTAATATCAGAAAGGAGACTACGAAGTCCAAAAACCAGTGCAAGCCACCAAGAATACTGATTTTACATTGTTTATCATTCTGCTTATTAGGCTAACTGTAAGTGTGTAACATTTGCTGTCATATGTGTTTGAGAAGATTTATTATGAAAAGTGACTTTTAATTGGTAACTCAGAGGCAGCAGGAACTCAGACACTGAATATAGTAGACAAATTGCAAGCACTTTGTCTCAGAGATTATGTCTTTGCCGTCAAACAACATCGATATCCTTGGAACCCTTATTATGCACATTTTCTCTGCAGTAACTTGGTTTCCTCAAAAGCAAAACCTCCATGTGATTCCGGGAAAATGTCATTTAAGGCCCCCAAATAAACCAGCTGGACAGCTTCCAGAGAAGGAGCCAGGAAGCAAAGCTTTGCTAGGTGATTCTTGCCCTTTTAATGACACCAAGTATCTCTTCTTTGTGCTAGAAAGATCTCTTTTATGATGGCAAACTGGGATTTTTGAATAATCAAACTAAGGAAGAGAGCATAGTAGCAGCAGTAGTAGTTTTTACCTCTTTGGAACATTAGAGATAAGGTAAGGAGGTGAAATCTAAATTAGGAACCATTATAAAACTGGATTTGTAATGTCTGAAATTTTGTATCATAGAACCATCCTTTCATATGCTATAGACTTCTCTGTTGGCAGAGAACCACCTCTGCTATTTGACTTTACTTGTCCACGTTCTCTTGCTAGGATTGCCTTGGTATGCAACATACCTCACAAAGGAATGGGATAAAGACGTCAAATTCAGGATCATTTAAGAAAAGAATTCACAAAACCCTCATCAAAATCTTCAGAAATTATGGTTTTGATCCATGAGGTGCATGTACACCCCCCCAACTCCTCTCTTGCCCACAGATACAGAGGACTTAAGGACTCTTTCTGCCACTGAACTGAATTACAGCTTTCGTCAAATACTAAATGCAAAGTTTTCAAACAGATTATATGTTTTGCAAAGGTTCATCTATAATAATAGGAATTGCCATGTTGCTAGGTTTCCATTCTCTCTCCCATGCAACTGGCAGTCAAATTATTGCTTTATGTAAAAAGTTATAATCACTATAATCAAATATAATTCAAAACTTATGCTAGGTGGCATGATGTTATATCAGAACCACTCTCGGAGCTACAGTAAACTTCTTTGTCAGTGCTTTCCTCATGAAATCTGGTTTTCATTGGGTTTCTGATTTATTCACAAGTGTTTATCCAAACTTCAGATGCATTTCTGCATAAATATAATTAAAACATGGTTACTTTATATTGAGAAATACGAAGGTAATTAGCAATGTAATGAATTGAAGGTCATTGCAATCACGTGCATTTTTACTTGGTTTGTACTCCTAATTGTAAGTATCTTTGCACATGGACTATTTCCTTACTGCTTTGACACACTGCCTTACCAAATTTCCATTATTCCCTGTTTTCAATTTCAAATCTCATTCTCAGAGGTTACTGTAGCATTTCTATTTCCACTACTGGGAAACTGCCAAATATTTAAAGCATAAAAGGCTTTTTATATGGAGTAAAACTGTTGTCTGTCTAGGTCCATAATACTTACTGTGTTGCAAACTCTCTCAACTTATCTTATCTATCCAAAATCTGAATTCATGTGAATAACAATATTCATTCTCAAAGGAAACTCTCTAGACCCCTAATTTAAAAAGGTACACTGCACACATCATTTAAGGAGTTTCTAAAACCTAACTGAAAACTGGAAGAATTCAAAATGTCTAACTTAACTTAAAAACAGTTTGTGCCCATTGTCTGTGGTCCTGGCACCGGGTGCCAATGAAAAGTCTGACTCCGCGTTATTTTATATCCTCCCCCCTTTTTTTTTTTAGGAGCATGGAACATTTGAAGGCCTGCCTAATTCTCCTTTATGTATATTACTGAATTGATTGGCAAGGGATGTATGGTCTGCGGGGGACTACCAGAGTTACCCTGCTTCGGTTTCAGTACAGTTCCTATACATTGCATAATTAGCAAGTGAATCGGCAAGTCCACAGGATTCAGTCAAGAAAGGCTGTTAATTTAGTCTTGTCATGCTGTGTTACTTTGTGGGTTTAAAGGCTAGTGCAATAAACAAACTTTTAAGTTCAGTTTCTTTTATTAGAACTACCAGGTTGTTTTCTCCCCATTCACCTCAAAACAAATACAATTCCTGAAAATAAATGTACAGTTTTTCACACTGGAGGTAGGAAAACGCTGGAACAATTTGTCCGGGGAAGTTGGAAACTTTTCATTCTTGGAGATATTTAGAACTTGTCTAGAAAAGGCTGCGAGCAATCTGATCTAGCTGGCTCTGCTTGGAGCGCCAAGTTGGACTACATGACCTCCAGAGCGCCAACCTAAATTTTTTTGTTATTTTGGGGTTCTATTCTATCACACCTCAAGCCATTAAGAAACCCCCTGTGTTAGAAAGAAAGTTGGTAATCATTAATATGCAATTATCATATTGTAAATTTCTAGGTACCTCTGTTGCCTTCTACATTACCACCAGAAAAAGACCAAATGTTTATGTTATCACAGCTGAAAGCTGGGTTGCTCAATGAAAAACAAAAAGCAAAGTCATTATATAACAATCCTTAATGAATAATACAAAAAAAGTATTACAGAAGTAAAAACTGTTTGGAATCTAAATATCATGTTATAGTTTTTCTGCAGTCCAGAACAGTAAATGCTACAGCAACACCATTTTTAAGGTGTGTAAGCAGTCCAGTGATCAGAGGCAGAGGCCTGGCTACCTGACTTGTTTGCCCTACGCAGCCTGAAAGAAAGGCATATTGTTCCTAGTACAAATAACACAGATTTATAACCCTATGTCCTAATCTTAGGAGGTCTAGCATGGATATGAATGTATGCATAGGTCTGCCTAGAGCAACTTATTAGCAATTTTTTAAAGCAGAGATGGTTTCAAGACAGAAAAGGAATAGACGTCAAGAAGAAGGCATTTTTATAATTAAAAAAATAATAAAGAAGCAATTAGGAACACAGCAAACCATTTGTTCAAAATGTTTCACCTTCCACAACTAGACTTTCTCTCCGCTTTGCTCCCTCTAGCAAACAACACAAACATGTTTAAAAATTATTCTTTTTAATCTCCCTTTAAATTCCAAACTATAAGAATGCGCAATCTGTAAAACATAGAGGGAAACAGATTTACTCTTAAAAGTTGATTTAATTCTGGTAAACCATCCATTCCATCTGTCAGCAGGACTAGAGTGTTCTGTGATACCACAAAAAACGTGTAAAAAGTAAAATATGCTCTTGAAAATTACATTAAGCTGATGCTTGAAAGGTGAAATTCCCTCCATCTGTTTGTGATGCTTGAGTAATCAGGCGCTGGGGTACCTACTCCAAACCCACGCTGAAAGTACAGGGCTTTGTCAGTGACCTGCCCACTGTGAAGAGGTCTGAAATCACACACGGATGAATTCTGCTGGTCCCTTTTTGGTGCACGGACCTTACCAAGTGGTGCAAAGATGGGAGAGACTGGAGTTTGGTCTAGCGCTCCATTTTGGAACCGTAACTACAATGCACGTTTACCGGCAATTAAATTCACTTGATGATTGCTTCTCTTGAACACTCACTGATGATCTGAACCAAGTACACGACACAAGCCTTTCATTGCTAACAGGACCCCACTCATGCCAGGGAACAAACTGCTGGAGGAACTTATGTCCATCCTGGGACTGGGATGCTCTAGATGATGCTGCAGGACAGGGACTTCCCCCTTCACTTCCTTGGGAAAGAAAGAGCTTTAATTGTACCCATGGTATATTCTAGTGCACACAACATGACACCAAATTATGAAAGCAAAGGTATTTAACATCTAACAAAAGCCACTGCAAAGTGTTAAATGGCTAGTTTAGATACACCTATTGTACTCTCTCACATTAATCTACACAGAGGTCCGTTTGGCAGCATGTAGAAAATGCAACTATTAGTTGTGTTGCCCCGAGCAACTTTATTGACTGTTACGTGGTATCCAATAGTTAGGTAGGTAAAATTGATGCCGAATGGAAAAGCTTGGGGTTTGGTGTTTTCTGATAAAACTTTATTTATAAAGAACATAAATAAAACCTAATTCTTGTAAACTTGCTAGAAATCAAATAAAAGAGAGATTCTCTGTTTGCTATTGCAGTTATCTTTCCAGTGGACAAACTAAATTCAGAATAAACTTTATTTACACAAAGGATGATGCTACACTGTGTATGAATGTCTCTCTGGTGTGTGTAAGCTTGCTTCTGAAATTCAGACAAAGAAAATTCATCAGATTACAGTTTTGCCTGCAGCTTGTGCTATGGTCAATGACTGATATTTCTACTGTCACGATCTTACAGCAGTATACAATTGTTTGGAAAGATTTTTTTAAAAAACTATGATAAAATTTTTAGAAATAATAAAAAACATCCTGCAAGATTTTCAGCCTATTATTGTTCTACATTAGTGGTCCCACACCTCAATATGTGTGCCACTGTGACTTGTGCTAGACAAGTCCTCCTTGAAAATTCTGTAATCCCAGTGGTTTAGAAAAAGTGAGTTCATAAATTGGGAACTTGACTACAGAGAGATTTGGGTAAGATTTCTAAAACCAAGTGATTTAGCACTTTTGTCCACTGCTTTCTGACTATCTAAATATGTTTTGCAAACGGGACTTCACTACATTAGAAGGCTAATTTCTCACGGCCATCATGAGAATTATAAAATAAGGAGCTAAACCGGGATCTCCTGCAACTCAATCACTTCTCTATCAACGCAGTGTTTGCTAGTGAATGAGAACCAAACGATGAAAGAAACTAGCACTTATGAATAGAACTTGACTGAGGAGAAACATACGAATTAAGTAAATTACAGACACAGCGAGAACTACATTGCATTTTTTGAGTTATTCTTTATTTTATAATCTAAAGGTTCTAGGAGCAATTGAAATTAAGAAATAAAAGTTTACACTGTTTCTTACTTTGTATGAACTGCTCCATTGATTGTAGGGCTCTACAAATGAAAAATTAGTTTGTTCACTGTAACACCTTCAATGCATCATGTTTAAGGTGACACTATGCTATTATACTACAAAGTCATGTAGTAGAGAAACATAATGACCTCTCTTTGTAATTTTACAGTTTTCAATGGAGTATCCTCATACAGCAGTAATTTGATATTTTGCATTTTTAAAATGCAATTGAAAGCATTTTTATTGGATACATTCTCATTACATAGCCACACAGCCTTCATTTGATAAAGCTGTTTAACAGCAGACTGAAAATGAATGATCAGTTAGAAAGGGAAAAAGCCACTGATGAGAAAAAGGAAAATAAAAAGCTTGGAAAAATTTTAATCACTGTAATTTCTGAGATAATGACGCTGCTCTTCAAGGTATTCTGATTTTTTCTTTGCCAGCATTCAAAACTCTCTGTATTACAGTGAACGCTTGACTGCGATCTTGCAAGGTTTTCCTAAAGTATAACCTGGCAATTCACCGAACGCCCACTGAAACAACCGCACTGTCACACTTCCCCTATGCGCTACCAGCTTTCTCCTTTTCTTTATCTGTTTTCATTCCCTAACAGCTCATTTGATATTACAGCCTTCATGTCAGTTCTGAGCAGCTTTATGAAATACTTACAAACAAGTAAGAGTTTAGTTGTCCTTCTGTTTTGACAGTCTTTGCATCTTTTACCTTTCTTTGTAATTCTTCTTCATGCTTTTCAGCTTTCCTGATTAGCCAAAGGAGCCGGCACTGCTCTTATGCCTCAAACTCACATGAATGAAGTGCAAGTTAGGTGTTCTGTAATTAGAGATGATATGCATTTCAAATCCAAGAAATTGGCCTAATGTCATAACAACTGGCTGGATTTGGCAACCAGTTATGTACTGTGAGCCATTTACCTAGCATCAAATAGAACAGAATTATGACACTAATTCAAAATAGAAAAATCTTACGCTGCATTATTTTTCTAGTCGAATAACAAATTACCATAGATAAGAACCCCACAAGGGATGAAAAGTAAACAGTTTAGGGACCCATCATGCTTCATTTTTTTCCTAAACTGTTTTTAGCCCAAGAATGTTTTTTCCACACTAAAGCAAGTCAGAGGAATTTTGAATTCTTTTTTTTTTGCTAATTTCTAAAACCTCCCTCGGTTTTGTCAATTTGTTTCAGCAGTTCCCAAGAGACCATTCTGATTTCCACAAGCATGCTCTTACACTGATTGATTCAGAGACAATAGACAGAAAAGGTATAAAACCAAACAGCTTATAATAGAAAAGTAACTTTTGTTGCTGTAATTAAGGACAACCTTCTCTCGCTTAGCAATAAACTATATTCAGATTTTGTCAGTAATCGTCAATGAACAAGCAAACAAAATCTACACATTTTTCTCTTGAAGTTTCATGTCTCATCTGTTCTAGAATATCTCTATCTGTCCTATTTGATATGGGGATAATGAACAGATTTAGGGTGCTGGGAACCAGAATGAAAAAAATTCTTCTGCTTATTTGAGCAACAGAAATGTAGACAATGTCTCAGTCTTGGTTTCAAGTTTAGTTTAGTTTTTTTACAGTACATATAACTGTCTCTGATGCACTTTTCTTTTTTTTCTTAGTCCTGACATTATCGTAGTCACCCACTGCCATTTCAGTCTCCTGTGCTCTAAATGTTTCTGCTTTGTACTCCTTTTACATTTGATCTATGTATATTTTTTCCTTCACTTCACTACAGTGTCATGGCTCAGACTGCAACCCTAAAGAGGTCTTCAGAAATGCCTTATCAGGAAACTGTATATCCTTCCCAATTTCATTAGCGGACGTGAGTGTCAAATACTAATTTTCCTATTCTACTTCTTTCTGATGTTTCAAATAGTAAAGAATACAATTCACTTTATCTAGTTATTTCAGCTTTTAAAGCGGAAAAAGTGATATTAAATAATCCATGATGACTACCTTTGAAATTAGAAAAAAACAGGTAGACATCCTCTAACAAGGGTCTTTTCTTTTTCTCTTTTTTTTTTTAAAGATTCATTTAAGGGAGAAGAAATAAAGCAATAATATTAGCTAGCTATAGAAAACACAGCACGGGAGGATACAACTGTACAAATATCATCCAATGGTCTCCATGCTGAGTGTTTCATATTACTTTTCAGAGTATGTGGGTGAATTTAAGACTAGCAATCAAGACAGTAGATCAGAACTCCCTACTTAAATAATGTCTGTGACATCATCATGGAGAGCTACTACTGACTCGTTCAAGTGGTTGCTGAGAACATGTATTTGCCAAAACAGCCAGATTCTAGACTTCACTTACACACCTGGGTTCTTGGAGATCCTAATGCAGAAGCTGATGCCTCAAATGTTATTTAAATCTGTATCTCTTGAGCTTTAGGATTAGATTGGCAAGCAAAAGCTGTGGTACAACGGAAGATGTGCCCTTTCTCACTGGAAAAAGAGATTTTAAATGACTCGCCTTGAAGACCCAGCTAACACACCAGTGACCTTTACACACCTAATAGTTGTTACGATGAGAAGAAAGATGCACTGTCTTAAGAAAGCGGGCACATACTGGCTGAGCTCACAGCTGACACCGTGCACCACAAGCACTCATATGCTGACCCACGTTGTAAGACTCAACCGAGGGCTGTGGAAGACCCACAGAGCGGCCCCTCGCGTGTTTTGTGAGGAAGAGGCTTCTTTGCCTGACACTTCTCCAGCGTTTGCTAATACCCACACCGTACCTTTGGCTTGTTTCTAGAATGAAGACGGGCTCATGAGTGTTTCCTAAGTGACTGATAGCTCATAATTGGGGTAACGTTCATCTTAGGCTTTCAGAAAAACTCTCAACAGAATCAACGGTGGAAGAACAGAAAATACTAAGAGCTTCTCTCCCTCCTTCTGCTTAACCCTCTCACCAGGCAACATGTATTACTTTAAAAACCTGTATGCACATGTACGTATTCTCATGGGTACATTTTAGTGTCTGAATGAGATGCATACTTAAGGCATTTTGATGAACGAATTGATAATTTTGTTAGTGAATGAAAATCTCCTATTGCACCGAATAAACTGATACATGTGCACACATATTTGTAATACAGCATTTATAATACAGTACTTTTATTCAATAAAATGCTTTTTACTGTAACTGCTTCTAATTTCTGTTTTTAAATCTAGAAACAGCTACAGAAATTAACTGATTCAGTAGTCACACAATTAAGCATTTCAATCTATCTGCAGCATTAATTTATCAGCATAACTGCTGCTGAAATGCAGCTTGGCTATCCTGACTTTCTTTCCAAATATATATTACATATATATACAAAAACATATGTATTCAAATATATGACTCCATAAATTTTGTAAATATTCTCACTCTGATTTTCCCCTCTGAGATATTTCAAACAACACCCTCTCCCTTTTCAAAAAGATGTCTTAGTAAAGGCAGAAAGTGAAAGAGATGCATAATATTTTAAAATACGTTATCTGAATTCTGAGAATATTGCTGAGTATTTTGGTGGAATCATTAAGAAGCAGGTTTATTCAATTCTGGGATATTTTGTGTTTAGGAAAAGAAGTTCTGTGACAGTGGTCCTGTAGCAGCATTATCAGTATACTTTCAACAACAGTTTTATGGATATGTGTTCTTCTTGCAGCTGCTACTTTCTGTTACTATGCACTGTTTGCCTCCCTAATCAGCTGTAAGGGCGCGAAAATGCAGTGATAAATGGTACACGCCGCCATAAACGTAACCAGAGTCTGAGAAGAATACGCTTTGAAGTCAGTGGCATAAGTTACACTTTTGCCATAGAGATAACATCTTAGTATACTATACAATGTCCTCCTCTTTGTGCAGGTCCACGATGTTCAATAAATAAGAAGGTGAATTTTCTCAGTCAGAGGCATAAAAATAGTATGTTGCACCTATGCAAGCAGCAAATGATTTTTTGAAAAATTGGGCTCTTGAATTGTATTATGTATAACAATTCTTACCATCGTAGTTCATCCATCCAGATAAAATGGTACCTATTTCCTCTTTAAATGTCAAATATGTAATATATATTTTGAAACAGAAAGGATACCTTAGGGTACATGCTAATGTACTCCCTTCAATTACATTTTATGATTATGACCTTTATTCCAACAATAATTTAATGTTTTAATTAAATTTGCAACCATTTTCATTGCTGCAAGATGTCCTTCATCTCTCTGTACTGTAATTTAATGAAGTGATTTTCAATCACAATCAGCAATATCTAACAATAAATTTTAATACCATTTTTCAGGAGTCTAAGAGGATCTTTTATGTTTTAAAACAAACTTCGTATCAATGCCATGGCAGGAAAGAATTCCGTCCTTTACTGTAACCAAAGAATACACATTGTAAGTTTTGTCAGCCAGCTCTTGAGATGTGGATTATTAAGTATTTCTTCCAAAAAAAAGAGTTCTAATGAAAACATCCTTAATTAAGAAGAAGAGAAAAAAAAAAGAATGAAACTGTTCCAAATGTGATAGCACCTTGGAAAAGAATGTCCGTTGGTAATTAAAATGTCCCTTAATTTTGATTTATGACATGATTCTCATTACAAATCTAAATTCAGAGGTAGGTTACTGACTTCAGTGCTCTTGCACTTTTAATACTTCAAATCTTAAAAAAATCATTTGCGGGGAAAATATCCATTGACTTCTGAAATAACAATTATGTTTGAACATCTTCTGACAATATTATGGTATGTCTTACCACAGAGATTCAGGAAAGAAGTGAGTTATACAATACAGAGGACTTGTGGAAGTGGGGAAAAGAATAATGAAAAAAACGGTCAGAATATTTAATTTGGAAGAATAAGATAAACTGCTCTTGTATCTTCTTTATACAACAGCAGCAACTTATGAATTCTGCAAATTTTTGCACGTGAAGCTGTAAGTGCAACAGAAGAAACAGAAAAGCCATTCATTCTATTAAGTCATCATCCTAGAAAAAAAGAAACAGTTTTTTGGTCTCTTTCTTGCACATAAATTTAGAGTTTCTGGGAAGCACATAATAGCCTTCTCCCCCTTTTGTGGTATTTTATGAAGCATGCATGCAGGGAAAAGTAAGTGAGAATATTTAGAAGCTCAGCTTGTTCTTAACTAGGAAAATATGCATTGCCTTGAAAATAAAAAATCAGGTGAAAAGCAAAATATTCAGAACACCTAAATCTGAGGAAATGTCGACAGGGTCTGACAACACTGATTTTTAAATAACAATCACAATGTCAGTGCTGAAGCCAAACCTTAAAGGAGCTGGCTGCAGTTCCTCCTAGGTTTATATGTCAGGGCACAGGAAAAGATCTAGGGTTGGCTCTGCAGACGGGGTCAGGCTCAACAGTGGTCAAACCAAAGAATTGTAGCAGTTTGCATTAGTAAGATGGAAGATGAAGGATTTCTGAAGCAAGGCAGAGAACTGAAATGCTGAATGGAAATGAGAAGAGTTTGCACGGAAGGGAAGGTCTAAAGCAGCAGCGTAATGGTACACGTGGCGATGGTAAAAAACCTGGGTTGTAGTGAAGATGAGCAGAACTGAAGCAGAATCTCTACACTGATAATAAAGTCTGAAGAGATGCCAAGCAATAGCAACCGGATTTTGAGAAAATATAATAAGCCTTGTGACACAATGAGCCCTATATGATCTCAAGTAATTTTTTTTTCCTGCATTCTCTTAAGCCTGATGTAGAGTGAAGGTACCTTCGACTATGGATCTCTCATATCCCTATATCTTGGAAGGTGGTAAGTAAATTTTATTAGTTACATCAGTGTGATTTGAGTTTGCACAACAGTGATACGCTATGCGAACCTCTGGTGTGAATTTACACAAATAGACCTACCTGGGTAATAAGACAGAAGGCTAGAAATTATTTAATTCAGTCCTATCTTCTGCAGACCAAAAGCAATCAGGAACATATCTAAACAGAGCCATTATTTTCTGAATGTCCTCTATTCATCTCATGCGGTCGTTCGTTTCAGTGCAATTATTATTTCCAGCCATAACTTTGTAATGAAGGAACAGGATTAATTGCTGTTGTGCTCTAACCATTTCAACTATGCTCAAAATTCTGTCTCTTGGCAGAAGTTGAATGTCTTGCTTTCAAATGGTTTTGAGGTGCATCTATATTTGTTACCAAATGTTCTTCACAGAGAATTCAGTCTGTTTGGCAAGGGTTTTTTTTTCCCCTCTGCTGCTGCTTCTTAACTTTAAAATGTATATAGCGTTCGGTCTGAGACTCCTTTACTTAACTTGAGTGATTTATTGACTTAGTCTAACCTGAGCTGCTTGTCTTTTCTCTCTCTTCTAATTTCATAAGATCTAAGTCCTATTTTTGACAGAACAGAGCATGACATTTTTCTGGACAGACTCAAACAGTAATTTGTGTGGCCATGTGCTTAATTTGATTATTTCTTGTGGAAACAATAGACATTATTTTTGTCCTAATGGTAGGTTCTGTTTTTTATTTCTGCTGGCTCTAGTTGTGAAATGCGCCAGAGAACTATTTACATAAGACAAAAACTGATTCTCAGAAAATGTATCAGAAATGCCCATGTAAGGAGAATACATAATCTACTGTATGAAAAGAATAAAACACATTATGTACTTTATATCCACGAAACAGAGGGCAGCTGTACACGTAGCACGTTTGTTGAAGTATTCATCCATAAGACATTTGGTTAAATACAGTTGAAAAAGAGACCTGGGAGACCCAGCTTCTGCAGGTTTCTACAGAACAGGGAAGTTCACAACAGTAACAGTCTCATCAGACTTCCCGCACAGCAGTTAAGATGATACCGGATTTATGCTCCTCCTTTCATTTACTATTGATTCTGCTCTCACATGTTAGCATTATTTTTAATTATCATAAATTGGGCTGTAATAGCGCTTTCTCTTCCTAAATATGACTCAACAGTTGGTTTGGCTGTAAATTTGTAGGCAATATCCACTTTCAAATAGTATTCTCGCAACCAAACTGTTGTGTTTAAAGTATCCATCTGTATCTGCCAGTTTAGAATGAGTCACTGACCTCTGCACTAAAAGCCTTGTTTAGCAAAATCATCAGAATTTCTTGAAAAGTTCAATTAAAAACCACACAGAACAAAAGAAATCATAAGCCAGACTTCTACTAGGATGCTGACTGCTGAGAAACAGCCTTAGTGGCTTTATTTAGTTGTTGATGTACGATTTAGAAGGTGGGTAGAAATACTCCAAAATACTTACCATTAAAGGCCTTATCTACCATGTATTTCCACACCTTGGTTTTTCCATATCCAAAATGGTAAAATTAATGGGAGTTGGGACGGTTTAGAGTATTCCATTGCCTGGGTGAAATAAAATGACCAGAGTATCTGCTTTAAAGACTACAGAGATGACTACAAGTTGTGAGAAACTTCTGGGCAGATCTCCCACAGCTGAGAGAGGATCTTTCACTGTCTCTTGAACTCCGGCCACGGATATAGACATTATTGTCTGAGATTAAATCAGAAGCAGAAACACCCTTTCATACTCCAAGCTGTTTCATGCACAACGGTGTCAGTAAGCTGTCGATTCTGAATTTGGGCAGAAAAGAAAGCACTTCAACAAATTAAGCAGTAGTTCTGGAATCCAAAGAAGGTTTACATGTGAACACATGTAATTACTAAATTCTGTGCCAAAGAATGGCCTTGGAAAATGAGCTTTACAAAATGCATGAGACCTACCACAGCAGTATACAGATGATACAGAGGTACGTTCCCAGGAAGAAAACAAATTATTTAACTTGCAATTATAAAATGTAGACAGTGTTTTTATTCTCTATTGTAAAAGAATCTGCAGGTAAAAAAAAAACCACAAGTGTTTTGGAACGGCATTAACAGTAAAAAATGGTAAAACCACCATATAGCTGTCCCTCCAGAAATGTTTATGCCAAATGAAAACGCCGGGAGTTTTTGTAGCTGACTTTAGAATAGTGGCGTCTCAAATTGTTTTTTTCAACACACAACAACGCCACTGACTCGCCTTCACCCTGATTGCTTATGCTGGATTTAATAGAAGATCATCTGCGGGGGAGTTCAAGGTTTCACTAAGAAGCACCTCAGAGTCATGCCTATTTTAAGGTTGTTTGTATGTATTGTACGGCTGTTGCATATCCTTGTGACAGCGAGCCCTGAAGACACATTTGTATTAGGGGCTCGATGACTTGCAGACAATTTTAAGAGTTTAATAATAGCATTTCAAACTCTCCGTCTCTTAGTGAGAGACAGATATATTAGGATAATAGAAGGAAGACACAGCAAAGGAAGTGGTAGGCACTAGCTTTTTCTCACCTATTGCAAAGCTTATATAGCAATTTTCATGATCCTATTAAAGGCATGATGTCCTGGGATGTAGGACAAATGAAATCACTGTTTTTTCAGGGAACGTTCTTTCTCTTCTTGGTGCGGTGTGGCCCCTTTTAAAGAAATGTAGCTTAAAAATCAATTTGCGTTCTTGTTAGCCAGTTTGGTACGTAGAATGTAGCACACAATAGATAAAAATATTGAAATGACAGTTATGTAGGGAGTCTATCATGAACTGATCATTTCTGTGCAAACTTTAACGTAAATGTTAGTTTCAACTGACGCTTTTCAAATATTTTTTTTTTTCACCAAACAGAAAACTAGATTTAAGCGTGACATTTCAAGTCTTTCACCATAAAATACAAATCCCTGAAATGTTAGATGCAATTTGTTTGCAGTGACATCAAAATCTACTGTAGAGATGCGGGGGCTAAAACAAATACGCTTTTTTAAAAAATGGTTAAACTTGCTGCTAAGGCATATGCTTTTATATTAGAAATTCTTAATTAAACATCTCTGTGCTGATGTACAAGCATTATTACTGCCAGAAGAGTAGAAATGTTTCAACTATATCAAACATTACAGAAATTAAGAAGATCCACAGATACAGAAGATCCAGAAAATCTGTTTCTTTTGAATATAGCGGTCCCCATTATTCATACATAGTCAGCAAACCTGGTCAACATTGCATTTATCTAACAGAGTTATGGGCAAGGAGTGAGAAGGCAATTTTGAAAGCCTGAACTTGATGCTCAAGAATGCTGCTCACAGCCTAAATCTGCTCCAAGTCAAGTTTTTACACTAGCCACTTACGCGTTACCCTTCAAAACGAAGGTCAAACTTATTAATTTAGAGTATGTATATAAGCATTTTATGACAACCAAATTAACAGTGAGTTCATTGTGATTAATATTATTACTGTGATATCAGAACAATTAAATGTGGCAGGGCCATTATTTTAAGATTTGGTCCAGTTTAGATTTACTTCATGGTACGAGAGCATGTGCTTCTGAGCTAAAAATACAGTTGATCAGTAGAAGCAATGTGTTTTCTGCGGAGTGGTACTTAAACTCTTAAATATTTATAAATAGCAAAAAGTGTCTGACGCTCACTAAGTTTTCTGCTCTTTGTAGCAACCACTTTTTAACAGATAAACTTGGAAATCCTAATTTCAGTCTCTTCCTGTGCAGGTTTCTTACAACTGACACCTCTTTATTGATTTTGGTAGAGTTGCTTCTCACCTAACTGGACACAGAACGAAGGTCATGGTTTGCATTCAAAGTTGCATTCATACTGAAACAGAATTAGCTTATTTTCTCCTTTATCTGCTTTGGAAAAATTTGTGGGACAGATTTTCATCCCTTGCACTTTTGAAATACTTCTGTTGACATTGACGGAAATATTCACAATCAATCCTATTGTTACAGAACCATAATGATGAAGCAATTACACCCTCAGCCCCACCAAATTTTAATTAGGATAGTGGTAATAGAGTCTGTAATAATAACTCATTGTTGGCATCAAATAATAAAAACGATCAATTCATTTGTTTTATAGTCTTCCTCTGTTTTACCATAGGTGAAGTAAAAGAACAGCTTTGGGCTATTGTTAATGTTCAACACTTGATGGAGTGCTTTAAACTAACCAACTTTAAATTCGATCATTTCTTTTCCTTGAAGTGCTGGATGACCTAAAACTTCACTTTCACAGTAGGAAACCACAGTGGTTTTTATTGAGGCACGAGTGCATTTTTTACTACAACACTTTCTCTGCCCATTTACATGCATTTTTAAATAATTTCATTTTTCTCCATTTTCAGTGCAGTGGCTGTCTGAATCCCGCTTTTACAAGGCAG
Organism: Rissa tridactyla; assembly: GCF_028500815.1. Taxonomy (NCBI): domain Eukaryota; kingdom Metazoa; phylum Chordata; class Aves; order Charadriiformes; family Laridae; genus Rissa; species Rissa tridactyla. The sequence continues at coordinate 79,437,244 of NC_071470.1, read as the reverse complement.
CTTCTTTTTCCAGTATGCCTTGCTTTTATATGGATCTGACACTCTAGAAGCAAACGTATCCTACATATGTATTACCTAGACATATTTCTATCAGAGAACTGCTGAACACTCCCTTCATGTTTTTTCTCTTCTGAGCAACACTAAAATGTCCACTTTCCTATAGATCCACAATTTACAGTATTTAATTAATAGTTTATATTAGATTGATGACAATAATGACATATATATAGTCAAATTCCCTGAAATTCTCTTCCTCCCATCATATTTCTACATAATGTTATTACAGGTTTAGGAATTTTAGGGACTGAAGGAACCTTTATAATCATAGTCTGACCTACGCAATACATCAGAAAGATTCCCTTTCAGTAACTGCTGCATCAAATGCAGAAGATATTTGAATTTGATCATATCTTCTAGAAAAAGAAGAACTTATGATTTAAATTTTTCATACCAAACTCACTTACTTGGTATTTTTTTTGCTAATGGCTATCTGCTCTAGAGGTAGAGCCTGTATCCTACTTCTATTCTGAATACGTTGGATTTTAGCTTCGAGACACTAAATCTGCCTTTTACTTCCAAAACAAAGAATTAGTACAAACTGTTCCCAGTGCAGATAATGTGATCAAACACCTTGATCAACTCCCAAGTTTCAAACAAAACTGACTGAACTTGTGACTGAATTTCCTTTATAATAAAGTGGATTTTCCAGACCTTCACTCAGTCATTAGGCTTGTTTTGTACCCTTCCTGATTTTTCAATAAACATTTTTTAGGAAGCCAGAACTCTAACGCTAAAAGCGATATTCCAATTCATACTAATGAGATTATACTGCTCTATATTCCAGCTTAGAAATTCTGGCAATGTTCTTAGCTACCTCTAGGAAAGCGTGATCTACCATGACTCATAAATCCTCCACAGATGCACTGTTTTTCAAATCTGCCCTGTAAATGGGATAGACAGTCTAATTCCTAGCCGCATGATCTTACCTGTGGAAGTAAGGTAATCAATTTATTTACCACATTCATCCAGATTGGGATCTGCATGATGTAAATCTGACGGAAAATAGCATTTAAGATCATTCCCAACACCAGCATCTTCTAGTTGCTTAGCGCAGGGCCATGAGAACTACGCTCATCATGCCCTTGCTCATTATGATGGCTGTGTTGTGTCCTGTTCTACCTTTTCGCATCCAGGGTACAGCAAATTTGCACATAAAATGAGATTTGATTCCTGAAAAGGTTCATTGGAATAAAATATATTTAGGAATTTCACACATGCAATTGGATTGTATGCAAGTCATTATACTTGACATTGACTGAAAATATAACTCTAATAATTTTGATGTGTTATTTTAAAGAACTAACTTCAAAAATCTGTGAGAAGACTATTCAACGTTTTTGATAACCAGAGATATTTTATGGCTTACTTTTTTAAAATAAATTCACTAAAATCAGCGAAGCATAAAAAATTTACTAGAAATCTCTCTGATAAGTATTGGTATTGATGCCAATATCCATGCACAAAACTGAAAGTATATATTTTTCTGTTTCTGCCAACAAGCTATTTTTCAGACAAAATTCCGCTTTTTTTTTTTTGTCCCATGAAGCATAATAGAATTTTATATGAAATTCAGACTGGGAAATAAAAAAGTGTTCCTACTGAGAGTACAGATAATTTCCAAATTTTATTTTACTGCCGAGTAAGTTAGCAAAACAGCATTCTTAGTGTACATTGTAAATATATTATTAGTTTACTTACCAGATTTTTCCTGGTCTCATGTAACATAAATGCAACATAACTTAGTCATTCTAAGTTATACTTGCAGCCATCCCTGCTTCAGATTTTGACAACTGTTTTTCCAGCAGCTCAAAGTAATATTTTTAAATACAATCCTGGTGTCTTTTTCTAAAGAGCAGCTTTATTCTTTCGGACAGGTAACAGGTTAGTGTGGCCTGCTTGAACGGCAGATGCCCAGCAGCAAAGCTTTTACCTGCTGGCATGACCATAAGGGAGCATACTGCAATAAAACTGAGTTTGCTACTACTAATAATCGTAATCTACTGATTGATTTATAAAGCTCCATCTGAATTCTTAAAATGTGATTCATGCATTACTTAAACACAAAGCATCAGGAGACAGAGCATACTACCCATTAGGTACTTTTTTATGCAACTGAAATTATCATTGCTATGCTTTTGCTTTGCATTGCTGGAGTTTTACACAAGTCAGCCAACATAAGCAGAAGACCAGCCACCTGGTTTCAAAGCAACCTTTGCCCTTGCCTCCACCACAGAGTTTTACTGTCAATCCATCTATGTACGCCTTCACATGTATTTGTGTACCCGAATCCCTAATGTTTGTAAAAATTCTTTGCAGCTTCATTTTTAGATGAATTTAAATGGACAGTGTGTGAAAACTTGCTATCCAAACTTATCATAGATTAGGCTAGTGTTGGGGATACTAAATCCAAATGCTTCAGAGTGGATTCAAAAGAAATGAAGTTTTCCCTCGCTGCTCAGGGTAACTCTTCCTGACGTCTCCAGAAGTCTTAATGGCCATCCTATAGTCTCAATGGAAATCATCTCTTTAACACAGAACAAACAATGGAATGACTCTTTCCATTAAACCATTAAGGACACAGAGAGTAATTTTTAAGAAGTATCCTAAGAATTCTTTCATGCCCTTTATGGGACTTAGTATGTACCTGTATGTGCCAAAGATGTCCATCTTCTTCCCGTATAACTATTTTTCAGTTCTAGGCCTTCCCACTCCCTCTTCTGCAATTCCCAGGCACTGAACGCTTATTAGTGTAGCATGCTTAAAACATACATGATGATTTAGCTTTGGAAAACCTCTATTTTGATTGAAGACATTTCCTCCTGACATATCACAATCAGGCAAAACAATTCATGCTCAAGAGTTCTCTATTGCATCTGATGACTACTTCTACTACTATATAATGCGATACCGAAAACTTTTATCTTGTCTTCACACAGTGTCATTCCCTGAATTTGTGGTTGAAAAATTATGAAAAGTATGCACTACCACAGGAACTGTAATTGATTTTATACATTTAGCAATAACTAATCTTGTATCCCAGACCAGCACTAAGCAATGGATAGCCACTATTTCTTTACAAATAAAAATGAATGAAAGTCTTTTTCTTTTTTATATTTTCAGGAGTTAATTCCCATTTTAAAGTTATTAGTTATTATTATATCATTTTAAGCAGTTTAGCAATGTCAAATGAACATGAGAGATGCTGTCTTTTGTTGGAAGGGTTTTAGGAGGGGTTTGTTTGATTTTTTCCTCATTTTAATGGTGTGATCAAACATTTATTTAACACTTCAGAAAGTCCTGCTTACCATGGGGCCACAGTGAGCTCTTTTCTGCTGTAGGAAAGCCAAATTTAACTTGAATTGAGAATAGCATACATAGTAGTATGGGGGGCAGTAGTAGCATCCTTTGAAAGTGACATTTCTCCTTACAGAATGGTACTGACAGAAAAGGGCTAAAGGAGTATGAACGAGGCATGTCAGTGTATTTGTGCATAAAGGTCCCCTTCCCCATAGGTGGCCTCTATGGAACCCCCTGCACACATCCTACTTCAAAGAAACGTACTCTATCTATAAGGAATCTGTGCTTAGGTTGACAAAAATCAGAATATGAAGGAGCACATATGCTGCCTAGGCAATATGCAGCTTATACTACTTATTGGCTTCTGAGCTATAAAAAGCCTTTTGCCAGATATTTTCTGTTCTAGCTCTCACATGCTCTCTGTCTGCTATGTATAAAAATCAGCTATTGCTTCTCTTGGCCACCTTTACAGAAATCTGAAAAATATGAAAAATATCAAAGTCCTTAAGAAGACTCCTTGATGTACAGTTGGTCCAACTTAGAAAGTGTGTAGAAACCATTTTATCTTTGATTAAATCATGTTTTCAGTTAGGTATACTTGTGAAACTACTTTCTACATGATTGGGAAGTATGACTACCTGACACTCCTACTTGGCAGTAGGAACTTGTTCCAGCATAGACCGTGACTATAAAAATTGATTTCAAGCAGCATTTCTTTCAGTCAAATATGCTAGTGCTTTTTATTAAAGAATGACTTGCCAACAACAAAAATTATGTATTTGCCAGACAGGATGATGAGAATGTGCAGACTGCTATCCCAGGCTTCCTTCAGTTCTTTCTGCCTGTTAAAACCACCTTTATTTAAGAGAAAAAAACTGAACAAATCAAAAGCTGTTACACATTTTTTCCCTTTCATATTCCCACAACTGGGTGGAGATGGACAACGCTAAGTGGCTGTGAATTAGTTCTGAATTCACTACGTAGTCACAGAAATCTGAATCTCATCTGAGGCTGAGCTATGTTTGCCTTCATGCCCTTTATCACTGGCTCGTACTTTATCTATTTTATCACTTATCTCCACGCGTATCACTTGGATGTCATTACTTCCTAGGTCACCACTCAGGCTTAAATATGCTATCATCTCATTTCAGATAAACTAGACTCTGTTTTGCCAGTTGCCCACCCTCAATTACCAAAAAAATGAAAGAGCTTTCTTCTGCCAGCTCTGTTTGACTTGGATTTATTGGTACATTTTATCAAGCAAATGGAACATGCACTAATTTGGTCTCGCAATTCTGCTGCCTGCTCTGCTGAGCCACTTGATCTTGCTGTGGTGGTATCTCAGTTCACCGCATATTGTTCTGCATCTTTGCACTGTTATATGCATACTTTTTTTTTCTCTGATTGTGCTGTTTTATCTCTGATACACATTATCACGGTATAAAACAGAGTATGTTATGCGTAAGACAGAAGGGAATGGACCTCTAGAAATTTATCTCAATATCTCAAATATCTCAAGTTGGAAGGATCCCATTAAGGATCATCAAGTCCAACTCCCTGCTCCTCACAGGACTACCTAAAGCTAAACCATATGACTAAGAGCATCGACCAGATGCTACCTGAATTCTAACAGGCTTGGTGCCTATTTTATTTTATTTTATTTTATTTTATTTTATTTTATTTTATTTTGTTATATATCATACCATACCATACCACATTATATTTAATTAATTATATAAGTTTAAATTTAAGTTGCAGCAGTGTATACTAGGGGCTGATCTCTAAGTCTGGCATGTTTGATATTAACATTCTTCTGATTTATGATAAGAAATATTTGGCAGATGTTTTCCACCAAAATTTAAGTGCCAAGTTACAAATTCCAACCAAGCTTATTCTTAGCAGTTATTTCTATTATTGAAATTCATATTCTTCTAAAGCACTGAGTGCCCTGACCTATTCTGTTTTTTAAGGAATCCGTGGAATGCTCTGTATTACCTATAAAATCTAATTAAATTCCTTTCAATTTATCAATTTGTGGTGGCTTAAAAGAAAATGTTATAATCCACATTATTGCTTTTGTTGCATGCTCACTATTTACATTTTTGTGTAAAATCTCATTATTCAGACTGCTGATTGAATAACTTTGAAGTCTGTTGTGTCTTATTATCAGTGCTATTCATTATGCAGGTTATGATGACTAATGGAAAGCCTTTGCCACACAGCAGATATAGATTTTCGTATCATAAGCTAGTATTCAGACATGAAATGATTATAGAAGCAATAATAATTAATGAAAAACTTAATTACAATTTCCTTTCAAGGATCGTCACCAGTTTGCTTTTATTCAGGCTTTGTTATCGTATTGCATGTGGATGTTTCCTTCCAAATGTACATAGTTGCAAATGGCAAATCAGAAGAGTTTGAAAAATAATACATTTATTTATATGAGTGACACAAAGTTAACAATGGTGAGAAACCTCTGAGAAGGACTTCAAAAATGTCGAAGCTTTATTTGCCAATTCTTTGGACTGCCGCTCCAGCTACGTTCCCTAACCCTTCGATCAATATAATCCAATTACCTCAGAAAACATCAGCAACCGAATGCAGCTTTCAGTAAACTGTCAAGGAAGAGCTCTTTAGAGTGAAAGCCATGACATGCAATTAGGCAAGAGAGAGGACTGCTTATCTCTTCATGGGACACCTGGCAATAATTGTTCTTAGCAAGCGACTGCAACTCGAAAAGTAACTTCGTCACCCTTTATAGTGGTCTTTGGATCAACAAGATAGATCTGCATCCCAAGAATACATTTAGCTTCATTAGTTTACTAATTATTTCAATCTCTACACACAGGCATCTTAATGATATTTCAGATAGCCTCAATATACGGAAAAAGGTGGCTTTGTTCATTAAAAAATATAATGGTATATTTTGCCTTTTCTACATGGAAAAATACACCCCCACAAGTTGTTCCATACGTAAGTGCTACTAAAGAAAGAGAACCAGAAATAAAAACATATGCGTATGTTCTTGAACAGAAATTATGTATATGATTTCTCCGTACCAGGTAAATAAGGATTTTAGTGGGGACACAACGTATGCTTCTGAAAAAAGCATAATGATTTTCTTTTCCATCGTAACTTCCTTATCCATCAAGTCTGTAACAGAGTACGAAAATACGGACTTCCTGCTGAGTTTCGCAGCATTTAGTCCATTAGTCAGTGTTTCACCTCTGTGAATAAGAGTATTCAATTTTTCTAAAATATGTCTAATTTACATCATTATAAATAGCTCGTTCTTAATAAAATAGGTGAGTTCAAGCTTGTTTCTGTTGTTTGGTACAGATTGAAGTTTTTGATTAATAGCTATTTTACACACAACCCATTTAGAAAATGCACCATCCCGCTACAAAAAATGCATTATTAAATGTTTTTAAAAATGCTCCCTGGTAGAATTTGTATACTTGTACTTTATGAGCTATTTCTAATGTTAAAATGAAAACCAGTATTAAGTCATCAAAGAAAAATGAAAGACCTACTTAAAAGCCACTGAGCTAAAAAGAAGCTATTTTTAGTTTAAAGTACATATGTATCATGCTCTTTACCACACTTCAATCATTACCCTCATCAGGACGACAGGTGATGCCAAGGTAATAAATAAAGTCTCTGATTAGAAATGAAACTGCTATGACAGAACTTAAAGGCCATAAAGCCTTCCAATTCCCCTCCTCTCTGTCATTTTACATACATTCTTCTCCTTCCTCCACAATAAACTGTCTATTCATTCAAATTCAAGCATACGCTGCAGGGAAGAATCAGTAAAGATCAACATCAGAAACCAAACCAAACCAAACTAAAATATACAGCTGTCCATATAAAATTTTCTAGCCATGAAGTGAGCCTAAGGAGAAGTAATCAACTGTACTATTGACAGCATACACAGTAATGCCTTTTGTCAGTATCAGTTGCTTTTGTTTTAGCAAAAAAATGAAGAGATGTGATACCCGCTCGATGTTACACATCCTGATTCTAAATCAGGCATTACAATAATAACTTAAAACACACACTGCAGATTCACTTCCTAGTTGTAAAGAAGAACAGTCCTGCTTCTATACTAGTACTCTAGCTGGAAAAATAACTACCCACGTCCCATTTCCAGGAAGCAAAATGCTATTTCAGGGATATTCTAGTAGTAGCAAGTCTAAAAATTATGCTTCTGTGGCCACGTTGTTGACAAGTTAACTACATTACCAGTATCAATAAATGCACTTTGAACAATCACGTGACATTTAATTAACTAACAGTACCCATTGTTTCCATGCAAATTAAATACTCCTTGGAGAAATAATTTAATTTGAAGTGTTACCATGTTATCTGTATTGATTTGACTAACAACCTTAACTTTGTATTACATTAGTCCTTGCCATCTAAATTAACATCAGCAGGACTGGATATAACCACAACGCATGGACTACTGCAGAAGCTGTGTACAAAGCCCACCTTCTTCTTTAAACTGCAGTTAGTGAGAATACTTCTTCAGTTTCTCAGATTTTGTCTTCAGGAAACACAAATCTGAAAGTCCCAATGGGTTAGACCAGATTTAAAATGTATTGGGCATTTTTGATCTAAGGTGTGGGTTTTTCTGCCTATACTGCACAACTGCTTCGCGTATTAATTACATTTACAGCCCTTTGTGAATGCATTTAAAGATTACTCTTATCCCCGGTTTAGGGATGGAGAAACGAAATCATGAAGAACCGAAATTATGTGCCCCGCTGATCAATAATGATAAAACCGCAGAAGTTAAAGCCTTCTGCTGAGTGCCAACCATTGAAATGCATCAAAGCCAGCGACCAACAAGGATGCCTGACAGTCCTCCAGTGGCCTGAGCACTCAGCCGAGCTGCAGCATGGCAGCCTGGCAGAAGTGTTCTAATGAATTCCATGGTGAGATCTGTTTGCATCCTCTCATTTCACTAATGCGGACTCCTGTAACCTCTGAAGCAAATCTCTCCTAAAATAATTGTCTTCTCTCTCAGTGTTTTTTACAGTACCCTCCTCTCTCCTGAGTATTTATGCAATAAATGACTTGAGGGGCAGAAGAAAGCAGAGATCTTCCAATGCCCTCATTCTTTTCTGCCTGGATGAAGGCATTCTTTTTAGCCAGCAACCCATGGCCTGTAATAGCGAAGAGAATCTGTCTTACTCGGTTCCATTTTACTCCACCTGTTTCATCAAGCTCAGTTTCAGAGAATTCAACCTGATTTTTGAACAGGCTCTCAAATGCCCACCAAGTTACTCTGCAACTTTCTTCCACTCTCCAGTTTTTATAGGCATAAAAATCAGTCGTATTCTTTAGATCACCTAGAGCTGCATGACTTTGTCTGGTTTTGTTGCTATGGTAATTTATATTTAAAGTATTTTAGTTGACTTGAGTGCAGAGGTTGTACCTTTCCTGGCAATAGCATTCTACGGCCAAATATATGTAGCTATAATGATATTACTTCTAATAGTTAGCCTATTTTTCCAGTATCAATCTGCTATTATACTTAAACTTTTATAGCTTAAACTGCTGAAGTAGTATCTTCAGCATTTCTACATGCCTCAGAAAAATAGCTCTTCTAACTGTATACCCAATGCCGTCACCTGTCCTACCAGAATGCAGCATAATTATTTCAGTTTGGTTCCCTTTTATGTTGTTCTTTTTCTGTAACCTACAGCTATACAGCAAAGTGTTATTATTACCCACTCTCTCATAATGTCGTGAATCTAGGCATACAGTCCAAAAATGTATCATGTTTCTCCTTTTCATGGCATACTCATTAGGATGTCATTTGCTGTCCACTGCTGGGAAGAACATTAACAGTTATTGTCCAGTCCTTTTAATAGCTTTGAATTATGAACATAAAGATATGATTTATATGAATTTGTTGACTGCTGGGAAAAACTGAATTATTGCCTTTAATACGTATGAATTACAACTGAAGTGGAATTAATGGAAGAATCAAAGTTGGACATAATGCCACTCTCCTTTGTATTCCATTATTTGATTTTATACCTGATGGCCAGAATCCGGAACCTAACATGGCTGCAAGTGATTCAGTGGCTTTTGTGCAACTGCTTGGGTTAATATCACCTCTATCTTTTTATTTCAACAAATGAGGTTAAAACAATTACATTTTTTTAGCCAAGCTGCTCCAAAAAGACTTCGTCAAGTAGCAGCAGATATTCCTAGGCAACTAATTAAGAGCTAGTACCTTTCCACAAAGGTGTACTTGGTGACAGATGTGTCATTTTGTGCACTGTTGACTTCATTTATTTGCTATGACTTTGCAGCCTCTTACTAGAAAGACATTTTACTTTTCAAACTCCACCCACTCTAAATTAGTGGAGAGCAGGTCTCTGAAACTTGGAATGTTGCCCAGAGAGAACACAATACACAAAGCTGTAAGTTGTTCAAGAAATCATACCAGAAGTTAGAATATGTTCTTCATGAAGCTGTAAACTTCAACTGGTAGACTTAATCAAAATAAGACTCTATCCCCCTGCTTAGTGATGAGTGGGGTGAATACCACTTCCATCTGTTGTATTGTACAGAAATAAAATAAACTTCGAAGAGAAAGCTCTTAACCTGCTTGGTTTTGCTGAAATGAAAATACCAATTCAGCAACTCACATTTTGGAAACAAGTCTCCAGTAGTCATAATATTTTTCAGATGCCAGATGGCATGCTCTCCTGGTCTTCGCATCAGAATAATGAAATGCTTCTACTTCTTAATGTATCGTTTTGGGGTAGAAAATGAATATGTAAAGTCATTAAAATGAGAAGGCCTGAGATGAAACCTCAGTCCCACTGAACTCAGGGAGAACTCTGCCATTGACTTCAGCAGTGTTGTATTTTTATCACTGCTGTATCCCAGAGGTGAAAATATGTCTGTTTAATTTTGACAGTGACATTTCAAGACAGATAGATTGTTTCCTCATATTATTGCTTCAATATACATCCCTTCAGAACTGAGAGTGGCGCAAGGATGCACTTTAGGACAGTAAACAATGGCATGATAGAAGCGGCAAAGTCTAAAGTTTTTTTTGACTGTTATTTTGAGTGACCATATTTTATAATGTCTTTTTTTTTTTATCTGTAAAAATACATACTGCTTTCCTCATATTTACAGGTTAGTACATATATAACATACAACTGTTAGCCTGTAAAAAGCAGGTGCTTTAAAAGCTTCCTGAAACAAAAGTTTCATTTCAAATATTTATTGAACAACTTCTTGGAAGTGAGTTATGGTAACACACTCATTTGACAAAATGCGGTGTTTTGGATATGGTTACGAATGTACACAGATTTCACCGAAAGGTTAAGGTCCCTAAAGAAGAGCGCAATGCAAATAAACGTGCAAGTTTCACAGGCAGTCAACAGAGTAAGACAGAGATGCCTTCGGAAACTGCTTGAAGTCATTGCAGCCTGCCTACCTTGGGAACCTAAACTTAAAAGCCGACGCCTCCCTTTTTGTAAGATATCCAAACCATATCCGTGGACTGTAAGGATACTAGAAGTATTTACTATAGAAAATTCAGTAAATTCCTAGAGTTTAAGTTAGGTGCCTACGTTAGTGAGATGGGATCGTTCCTCAGGATCGTACCTTTGGACAAATGGTTTGCAAGCTCTGCCATCTTTCCTCTTCTGAAAATTAAAGTTGGGAAGAGTAACCACTAAATGGGGAAGAGTTTATGGTGGTAAATTATTAATTGGTTTAGCCAGTGCCAAGCCAACCTGCCTGAGATGTTATTTCATTGACTTAAATGGATACAGCTTTCCCCCACCTTATAAACGACACAAAGAATGTGTGAAAGTATTGCTAGATCAGAATGGTCTTAGCAATTATTGCTATGAGTAAATTGACTGGAGTTACACGTTTGGACTGACAGCATGTGCCATGTACCAAAACACAAAGACCTGCATCAGATTAATGTTGCTAGTACAACATTAATCATTATACAGGGAATGCATTTGAAAAACATATGCATCTGACACTAAACTCATTCAAAACAACCAGCATTTTATTGCTGACTCCAGAAGGACTAGATTCTGGATTAATCAATGAACTCTTGTCATTTTAACCTATTTTTTCAGCTAGTAAGACAGTATCAGACAACTATTGTCCCCATTTTATTGTTGTGCCACACTGATACCGTCTGGGTTGTCATGCTGATGTAGCATTGAAGATGAGCTGAAGAGTGACTCTGTTGTATATTTATAAAGAATTCTGTGGCTAACTTTGCTCTAAATTGGGCATGTAATGAATGCATTACTGCAAAGCAGGGAAATAAAACCTATTATAGGCTAGAAATGAATCATCGCAATGGCAAATCATTTTCTAAGCTGCAGTATTTTCTCTGTTATTGCTTTGCTTTAAACTTTGGTGAAAAGCAATTACTTTATTCTTTCTCTTTACTTTTATTACTGGTGATTCTTATGCTAATTTTCCCCTCTATATTTGATTTGATTTTGAAAAGCTTTTTGGAATTTAAGAGTAAATTGAATTGGTGATACTGCCCTGCCATCTTCACCTCCTACCTTTCTTCTCCCCTTCCCCCACTCTGAGATCTGAAGAATTCTTAAGAAACAAATAAAGCAAACTCAAAGCTATCACATTTTAAACTTTCTTCGAGATAAATGAGGCAAGTCAGTGTCCTCAACATATCAGAATAATGAAAGTAATTTTTTGCAGATCTTTTTTTCTTTAGTGTTACTCTTATTATCAGTTTAATAGTTTGAAGAAACAAAAGTTCCCTACATTTGAAAAATTTTACCTATATGAATTTTTTCCGCTGGAAGAATGGCACATCTCCCGCATTTAACTGAAGTGTGTTCAATTGTGGTACCTTTGTTGTTCTGTGCCAGTTGCTTAATTCAGTACAAAACATGTAAATTTTTTCCTTGCAGTGAAATTAGTAAACAGAATGTGCTACTTTTCAGATTCACCAAGAATCCCTTCAAGGAAACAAAAAATAAAAATCTGAAATCAGACAACTTAGTTACAATTATAGCCACAAGACCAGAAGTAATTTTTCAACCATTCATTTTTTTCTTGGACTTGATAATTTTATAAAAAATTATTTATTTATTATCAGAAGTCACTAATAGGGCATAGAACTATTGAAGATTTACTTTGCTCATTACTTATAGTGTGACATACAGTGTGAGGATTCATATGGATTAGCACTTTTAGATGAAAGGTTGCAACCCATGAGACTGAAAGGTGGTTTTAATATTTAAACGCTGAGGCTTTGTGTTACTTTTTCATTTGTATTCAATGAATTTGAATTAAATTTCAAGACTAAAACCCACATGATTTTGATGAGCACGTCCTTTTAAAATCTACTCCTAGAACGCTTATAGATTTAATAACAATAGGTATGGAAGTACCAATTTTAATTTTAATTTTTACGGCTGTCAAGACTGTTCTAAGTATCCTGTGACTGAAATATTCCACCTCCTGGAAGTCAAATTAGAAAAAGGCTGGTATGCCTAACCGAACTCTCCTCTTTCACCTGGATTCCCAGGCCCTTCCTTCGCACCTAACGGAAGAGCAGAAATTAAGGGCAGAGTTCTCCAAGGTCCCCTTGTTGTCAAAAGGGAAAGAAACTCTCTAAGCACAGATCTAGAAAATGATCTATATTGTGATCTTTGTAATACTTAGGTGAGATTGAACCTTTAAAGCTTGCGTTAAAACAAATTAATTAATTGCAGAATTGGGAGAGCTGCCAGCAGTTAGCACATTTGTATTCCTTCCTTGCTTTTATGAGAGACTATGCCTCCAAAACAGGCTGCTGATGTAATGTACGGCTCCAGCGTGGGGTCTTTTGATACTCAAGTTTCTGGAAAAGGAAAAGATGCTCAGGGAAATTGTATCCATCATTGGTGATCTTGTGTATATAGAGAGAATGCCTCCTAGAGAGCTAAACTAAGTGCATTTTTACTTGCTCCACTTTCCATGTATCTTTCACATCACTTTTACAGTTGATCCTATAGAAAGATTAAAGATTATGTCAACTTGTTAAACGCTCGGCTGCACTTATTTATTTATTTATTATTTATTTATTATTAATTACTGGTTAATGTATTTACTAAATAACTACCAACACTAGAAAGGCTCTATTTCAGCATGCAAGTGTGATGACTTGCATGTCATCACAACAAAGGCTTTTGCGTATTTCCTAAAAAGTCATTGCAATGCAGTTGCTTTCCTGGATGAAGTCTGCTTAATACACCTAAAATGACTGCAAGGATGCTCTTAATTTCCTTACTTCAGGAAGATCAAACGACACAGAACTGTAAATGGAAATTGTACTTTTGCTAACGTCAGGTCAAACATTGGTATTTTCTAATATTTTCTGCGAACCATAAAATGTTACAAGGAAGTAATGAAATACTTTCCTGTGGGCTTGAGGGCAATCTTTGATGTAAGCAAATACAAAAATGTCCTAAAAAAAAAGAATCTGAAAAAGGCTCCTTGTTTTTCTACCCTTCCCTGAACTCTGGCCTGGGACACCATGTACAGTTTATGCTTGTAATGTCAGCGAACACTGAGCTTTCATTCAACTCATTTTGGAAAATTGGGGACAAAAGACAAATTCAGATCTCTTGCATAGGCCTCGGGTATGTGTGTGTGCTTTATTTCTGAACAGACATTGCGGGTTAGCTGGAAAATTACAGGAACAATGATTGTCTCATGGTCACACAGAAGGCAGTGCCACGTCTTCTCATTCTTATTCTGACACAGCTTAGGTGAATGACAAATATATATAAAAAAATCTGCTAAGATTACCTATCTAAAAAAGCCTAAGAACATAGGTAAGGCTTTAATTTTTTATGTCGTTGAAAGCTCAGAAAATACATCCATAGCTAGGCAATCACCATGGTGAAAAAGAGAAATACGTTTTTTAAAATTTCAAGAACTACTGTCAAGTAAAAATCAGAGAGTATTTGCTGTTTATATTAACAGAAATTTCTTTAAAACATTGCTGTTCGCTTAAAGATTAAATAAAAGTCATTGTTACTGGCAACTAGCCATGGGACTGAATGCTTCGAAATAGATATCCATTCTTGCCAGTGATTTAATAAAAGGTAAGTTAACACCTAACAATCCTAGTAACAGCTTCTTTTCATAAAAACTCTGCAGCACTAATGACTTGATTATATTCTAATAAAAGGCTATGCTTATTGCATAATTCAGCTAATTAAACACATAGTTTTTCATAATACAGGTTTTTAAAATGTATGTATTTATCTCTGAGTAATGTTGGAAACTTGTTTAAATGCTGAAATAATTGAAGTACAGCAAAAGTACCTTTTCATATCCCAAATTTAGCTTTGTTCTTATGATTTGGATGAATGAGAGTAGTTCTTTTTGTTACGCTTTTCAAATGCTAAACCACCACTTTCAGGTTGTTTGCCAAGAGTTTGAATAGAAGTACTGTAATTCTTATTTGCAGTTTCAAAACTGGATAAATGTCTGCACTGAATACTCTCGTAAAAGTAATTGGAGTCTTGATTAATGTTTGTCACTGTGCTGGGCGACACAGAGTTGTTATTCTATCTATGGCTGTGTTGCAAAAGATGCATTCCTTTTGACTAGATAAGACTTGTGTTAAACATATGGCAAAAAGTGCAAAGAGCGATCTGTAAGAGGAGCAGAGGGTTCAGGAAAGCCATGTGACCAGTTTCACCAGTTTCTGGAAGGCCACCGGGGTAGTAGAAGTTGAAGTAGTTCAAGAAAGCTGACCATCATCATCTAACTGATTCCACATCAAATATTCTTTTTAGGAAATCCAAGGAAGGAGGAAGACTGAATTAGTGAGTGCTTTCACAACTTTGTGCCAGTTTCAAACTTTCCAAATATTGTTTGTTCCTTTTGTTGCTTTCATTTTGTGCCTTCTTTATTAGCGTTCCCTGTTCATAGTTTTTTATGGAGTTTTACCTACTTAATAGCTGAGATCACAACTGGGATAGGCCTAGTAAATTCCAGTTACTGCATCTGAGGCCAATAGGAGTACTGAGCTTTTGTTGGTTGTTTGGAGTTTTTGCTGTTATTTTTTAGACCAATGGAGACATTCAAGGTGCTGACTGAGATCAGAAGAAACCACGGAACTGGTTTTATTAGCTTTATTTTTCCTTGTTCTGACTAAAATGAGAAGCACTAAAACCGCAGCTAACTTTCTGAGATGATACCATCTCATATGGTTTAGGCAACCCTTGTGACATAAATCCAGAGACTTCAATTTTTCTGAGTTGTTCGAAGCAGCTGGATTAATAGAATGTTATAACTGAAGGGTTTTATTTTGTACATAGCATTTTAGTTGCATTCAAAGTCTAAAGAGCCATTATTAACATTTCATTCTAAAGAAGCAATTATTCCACCATAGATGGGTGAGCAGATTGGAGAACAAGGTCCTTTCTAATTTGATTGCACATGATGTAGTCTGTGATTATGTTTTGTTCAGCAAGGCATTCAACCAGGCATTAATAAGAATTCCTACTTGTTTTTAGATCCTAACTGAGAGTGCAGCCTTACTTGTCTTCTAAATTTTAAAGGAACGTCACCTGTAAAAAATGAGAAACACTCCTGCGTCATTTCCAGTGGTGTGGAATTATGTTTAGACTGATAGTCTTTATTTTATTGGAAGTTGTGCCCTTATTAAGATATACAGGATTAGAGGTGTGTACCTCTTATCAGTGGTATCTGCAGAACGGAATCCTCTTTCTCCCCTTCTCCTCTCTCCTTCCCTCTCTGTCTCTCTCCCTCTCCTTATCCCATAAATCAAGAAGTCCCACACAGTTAAAAGTCAGAGGTACACAAATTTTGCTCTACCGCATCCATAGTGTGTGCCAGTGAACATTCACTTTGCTGTACTTCCCTTTAGCTATTACAATAAACAAAATCCTTTCCTAGAAAAAGTCTTCTGATGAGACTCAAGACATTTTTATATATCATTTGAACAGCTTTTCAGAATGACGAGGAGAATACTTAGAATCTTGGGGAAATAGTTCTTAACTACTGGCCAATAAAATTGGTTTTTAAAAGACACATAATACACACATGTGCATTTTTTTCATATATGACATTTAATCTTGCACATTGGAGCATGGTACATGGAATAACTAATCCCCTTCTCGCCTTGCCTTGCCTTATAATTGAGTCATAGTTTTAGGAAACAGTAATATCATTTCAATTTGTTATTCTGACTCGATATTATGTTTCAGAAGACGATTTATCACTGAGAATTAAGAAGCAGTGCTGCAGTCCTTCAAGGACAAATGTATTTAATTCACACGGGCCTACTGAAACCATATGTTTAAAGTTACATGAAAGCAGGTATTGTAGCAGGTAAGGAGTTAATGTGTAAAATATTAATAGCCCTGAAGTTTCTTTCTGTCAACAACATATAGGCTATCTTTTTGAAACCTTTCAATTGTAAATAGTAGTTCTGACATGAAGGGTAATTTAGACTAGGCATCATGCACTGTCTCTTCTTTCCTTTGGACTTTAAGTCTTTGAATGCCAGGGGCTGTACAAGTAGAAGAGAGAGAGATTACAGGAGAAATTTTCAAAGGCATAAAGAGTTCTTAAGGACCTAGCTCCTATTCAAAATCAATGAGAGCTGGACACCTAATTAGCATGGGTACTTTGAAAATCTCCCACTACTTCTCTTTTATGCAAGTTCCTTGCTATAGAAACAGTACTGAACTCGAAGTCTAATTGGGAAACGCTGTGCTGACTGTGACTAGGAAACAGGTGAGGAAGTGGATTAATTGCATATTTCAAGACAAAAACTTTGACTCAGACATGTTTATTGCACTTGGTGGTTGAAATCAAAATAAAAATCTTCACCAGCATGCAAACTCTTAATTGTCTTTGTATCCTTGAATTTCAAGATAATGGACCCCGCAGATGTCTCATCTTTGGAAATCAGGGTGTTCTTTTTCAGCAATATTACTACGTTTTATTGCATGCTATTTTGTTGCTTGCATAAAATAATATAAAGGAACACATCTGCGTTTAGAGGGCTCTATATATTCAACATGCCTGTGCTATGCCTGATAAACTGTGTTTTTCTGATAGGCAATAGCCATGTCTGATCTCATTTGACAAGGTAACAGTTACAAGTGGATGATCACTGTCTTCCTGCCACCCTCCCCTCTCTCTCAACTCTGAACCAAGACCAAGGAATGACTGCCAAGCCAGAAAATTGCATCTTCATGAACTTCCAAAATGTAAACTCAAGTGCTAGCTAAAACTATTACACCTTGAAAGATGGAAGCTGGGGACAGGAGAAGAGAGAACTTCAGTTTTTAACAAAGATGTTCTGGCGGGACCTGTTGTATGTGTATCTGCGTTATTGTATTATCTACATTCATAAATCAATTTTCTTCAGAGTTTTAGATATGACTGGCCTTGGAACACTCATTTTTCATGTTCATTGCTATTTTCCTAACCATTATCCTATGCCATTTCATAAATGGCATTCTACTGAATTATTATAATCCAATACATATTGTATGTCACCTAAGTAAGTTTGGCCAAACGTAATCATTAATCTATTTCAGTCTAACATTTCAAGGCTTTTTCATTTTCCAAGTCAGGTACTCCCTTACCGAGGCTCTGACTTCTCAAATGACTTATATGGTTGGTGAGAGAAGATCTTTGTATAAACACTTATAATCACAGAAAATATTTTATTTACATTATTTCTTCCTCTCCTGATAAATGACAATCAGCAGGATCGCCTGACCCTAATAAAAGGAAGCTTATCGAAACATCATATCATTTTTACATATGCTTTGAAGAAGAACTCCATTTTCTTCTTTTGGGAGACCCTTTACTTGAGAGGTCAGTATAAAACTAATCTAATCACAAAGGGTCAGTTCAAGATTTCTTTAACTGTAGGTCTCATTACCGTAACTTGCAGAGTTACGTAGGCCTTAAATAGTACCCAGGTTTTAAAGCTTTCCTTTAGACATCGAGATGATGTGTATAGATACTCTGTGGCATAACAAAGTTCTACTTGCATGTCATTAGCGAAAATCACAAGGTCTTAAGAGAAGAGGGTATGTTCATTCTGGTGTATCAGATGTTTTAATTATTCTTCAATGCTTTCATGCTTTCTTTGTGCCCTTGTTTAGAACAATATTCTCTGATCACTGTGGTTGCTAGAAAAACATCTTGTAGAAGAAGAGTTAGTTGAAGTTAAAATAGACGTTAAAAATAGATAAGGCATGTGGAATACAGAAGACTGGATTAAAAGCTTACTAATGCTCATGCAGAAGTGTAGTATTTCAGAAAAGAAACAGTGTGGTCACAATGGTGTATGTCATGCAGAGCAGAAGTCTATTACAGAACAGACAACTGGAACCTGAGGGAAGATGGTAACTCTCATGCAAATTATTAGAGAATTAAGATTGTTTTGAAAAGAAAGACAAAAACCACAGAGACATGTGTGACCCTATAGCAGAAAAAGGATGCAAATGAAGAATTCAAGTAGCAAATATCAATACTAGTGTCCAAAAGAAACTCATTAGTAATTGTGTAATATCAGGGAAATATCTACAGGCACAGACACTGATCCTTTCACAAACAACGCATGGGATTTGAGTTCTAAAATGTTCATGACGAAACAACAGGAAAGCAATACTCTATCTCCAAGGATGTGGGATGTCCTGACATTCTAAAGTTTGAAATGACACAGATATTCCCACGTACAACACAATTGCTCAGATGAGTCTCCACTGCTTGTATTTTTTCATCGCAGTAGTGAGGAGGGACAAGGTGGCTTTGGGAACCACAGAGGGAGGTAGGCACCGCAGAAGGCAGCACTTGCTCACCAACCCTGATTCAGTGTCCAGGTAGGTCCCTGGCAAGTAGCAGACTGGCTTCGTGGAGGCTTCCATGAAGCCTTTAACGCTGAACAGGCTGGTTTAACGGATTGTCATGGACACAACAACACTGTACTAGGAACTGTTCGCAGATGTATTGGTAGCTGAGACCAGACTGGTGGCTTAGATCTCCTTGGCAATAGGTATTTTTTATGCCAGAAACAATTTTGATCTTTCATCCAAGAGAAAATTTACTTCTTTCCTTTAAGTATAATTCTGAATTTTTGTCATTCTGCCAGCTGATTGAAAGTCTTTGGCTTTGTGCCTTGATATGACACACTTTCAACTTGCCCAAAAAAACAGCTTATATTGAGCCATTTTGGCAATTCCTATTATAATCAAGCAAGAAAATCAAGGTCCCACTTGGCATATGCATCTGGTTTTAATCAAAGTATTAAGAGTCCGATAATGATAAATTGGCCAGAAATTGCTCAAACAGTAACTACTGCTATGCTACCACTGTAATAATTAGCTCAATTATAAGAATTACTATGATGCAGCATGATAATTTTCTCTTTGTCCTTGCAAAAAGAAAACAAAGTAGATAATACACAAACGTTTGTGAAATAACTGTATGCTTTAAAATACTTTTAGTTTACATTAGGTGAAACAATCCTTTAATCGCTCAAATGTTAAATATTACTTCATTAGGATGCCTGGTCTTGCATAAGAGGAGTCATACTGGGACTTACTCACATCATCAAGCTAATAATCTCCCTTGTTTTAAGTCCGGGTTTTAAAATTTACTAGGTAACTTCTTTCTGTAACCCTTCTTACTATTATCTTCATTCAGACATACTGACAAATAAACAAGAGAGTGCAAATGAGCATTAGGACAGATTTATGCCTATAGGACCAAAGTGTTCCTATGATGACTGATGATTCACATACATCTCACAAAACTTCCCCTTATCTTCTTTCTCATAGAAAAGTTTAAAAAGATAAAAACAGCAGGACCCGAATCCAGCAAGGACTGATTAATTTTTTAATTTAGAATATATTTTTCACGCCAGGAGTCATAGTACTGATGATGCTAATGTACATCTTTCAATGCATGTAACTAACTGTACACTGTTGCACAGGTAAATATGTCAATGTTGTCTGGCCTTTTAGATGTAATGGAAATGTTTTTACGACAAATGGAATGAAGAGTACTGGCTTGTTAATTAACTAATTTTTCTTTTTAACAGCAAGATTTAATATGTGGAATTTGGAGGGAACTACTGGTAGATGCCAGCATTTCCAGCACAAGCATGGTTCTGATTCATGTAGAAGGTGCCTACTACTGAGTGAAGTTATACCACCAAAGAGCCTTCAGGGCAGTTTTCAATGTCTTACTTGTCTTACCAAAGGACAGCAGAGTTTTGATGGGTGAATTCAGTTAGGAATTACTTGTCATGGAGATACGCAGCTAGATTTCATTTATCATAGTTTTATTACAGCCTTATGCAGCTAGATTCCTTTTATCACAGTTTTGTATGCTGTTACATTTTGCTTTGTAAACTGGGTGGTAGTTGAGTATATTCTCCGCAATCCATTAATATAATGATACTTCTACTTCTCCCACTTCACATTAGCGGGGAAAAAGAATTCTAGCATGTGCACTCTCAGCAAGACAATAGATTTTTAATGAGTCTAGTTTAAGAATATTTCTCGCCAGGAACAAAAAGTAAAAAAAAAAACTGAACTGCTTTGTAAAAGTTCTGCTTCTTAAAAAAATTCAGTACAAGAACTGACTGCATCATTGAAACAGCAAACACATGAAAACTACATCCAAAAGGGCAGAAGACTGGATCCATTTTGACTTACATCAAGTGTTTATTTAGCCAAGGCACTTTAGCAGCTGCCGTTAGAGATAAACATCTATCAGACTGACATATGGAAAGTTCTCTATTTCACACAGTGCTTGCCATTAGATGTTTAGCTTTAGAGTCAGACGAGAAGAGGTAGTATCTGTCACATCTTTATCCTGAGCTGGTTTGAGGATCTGCACCATCCTACTATATGACCCAATTTTTCAGAACATGCCAGCTGGCAAATCTCAATATCCTTGAATTTGCTAATATTAGTGATTACTTCCTAAATGTAGAACTGCTCGGGTCATCAAGAACTAAGCTTTTTCACTAGAGGACAAACGAAGAGAATTAAAATGCTTTCCTCTTCTATACTTGCATTTGGATTTTGATGTTCCAACAAAACAAAGCACCTTCCTCTAATATGTCATGCACAGTGACAACAATTTGTAACTTGAATGCTAATAAACAGCTTGTCATTATTCAGGTTTCTCCTCTCCCTCCACTCTTACTGAAAACATTATTTACAGGGGATAAACCAGGAGTCTTCCCCGTCTACATTTCAACGAAGTCACTAACAGTTTGGAGGAATGTACTGAGTGCCTTCTTGTGTGCTGGTAAGAGGACAATATTTATTTATCCAAAAGATCTAGCTCCTATAAACTGTTCTACTCAGGCTTATAAGTATTAGTAAAGATAACACGGCTCCTCTCTGACAAAAGGATGCACTCACAAATCTTGCCTATACAAGGGCCTAATGATTATGCAAAGCTGTTACTGCATAGGGCAAATTTAAATTCATGGCCAAAATATGTATTTATAAATGAAAGAATGCTTTTTCAGTAGCAAACCCCACTTCATTAAACATTTAGATTTTGTTCCAAAGTACGACTCATTCTTTTGTTACATAAATCATTCGTTTAACAGCATAGGAATAATAAGGTATTTCCAAATATCTTACAAAATACCTACACCTGTCTGCATCTGAGCTTTTTGGGTTTCAATGTTACAACTCATGGAATACTTAAAAGTGTGAATACTTACACATGCTCAGATGACAACTGTGAAGGTAATATAAAATTGACAATTTTTCTTTGCAGATCGCTTGGAGAAGAAATCTCTGTTATAGGTGATACTTCTCTATTCCTATCTTCTAAATGATACATGTTACAGCTGGACACTTTTTCTTAAACTTATATTTAAGTTAAAATTAGAAATGAACATTTAACAAATTTATCTATGGCCAGGGTGGATTCAATTGTTCATATTACTCTGAACCAGTACAAGCCCAGATCCTACATGTCTCCAGAAGCACTGTCAAGCAAACATTAAACTCCATCCTTATGAGCTCTTCAGTGAGAAAAAACCAAACGCGCATTCTTTAGCCTCAGAGCAAGGCTAATTCTCAGAGGAAATGCACATTCTTTAGCATCATAAAAATTCTCAACGACTCTAAGAATGCAAAATTGTACAGGGGAAGGACAGGAAATACACATTTTCAATCCATTAATTCACCTTTATGATGTGAAGCAGTGGTCTAGGTCCAAGAAGGCACCTAAGCGTGGTACTCAAAGAAACAGAACAGAAATAAACTGAGAAGAAAGGTTCTCTGCAATGGGCCATCCCTATAGAGAAGACAATGCTTCATTTGTGAATTAATGAACAAATTAACTGATGTAATGCTGTGGAAATGTGTAGGACTAGTTTAAACAAACAAGGAAATTGTTTGTTTACACACTGCCACTATTGTGAAGGCTGTATCAGAGAGAAACCATTTATAGTGTACTCTGCACCCCCTTCAAAGAAAGAAGGAAAGATAGACTGAGGCATCCTGCACTTTTCAGATATTGATACCAAAGCTACTGAAATTCACGAGTCACTGGCTTTAACTGGTTTTGAGTCAGGCCCTTAAGGGGAAAAAATGTATTCGTGAGAATACTGCCTACCACCAAGCACTTTCAACATCTACCTTGACAGTCAGTTTAACCCAACCAATTATCCATGCAATGTTGTATGTGAATAATTATCAGTTTACGCTGCCACTGCTCTGACCTCCAATAATTATGCCAATGAAGTGTCAGCAAGCAGCCCTCGTCAGTCACTTGCCAACCCTATCTGCTGATTTGGTGAATAAGAGTTTTGTTTACCGTTCCTTGAGTTCCTAGTGAACTGCAGAGCACATCTACAGCATTACAAAACACTTTGGCTCCTAATGGGTTGCAATTAAAACCACGCCAACAAAGTACACACATTAAGGGCCTGATTCTGCAAAATCGTTAGTGCCAGCAGCTGCTGGACCGTGAAAAAATGCTGGTAATGTTGTCATGCAGGGTAGCAAATTAAAACTTTTGCTAATTCAAGAAGCTGTACTACATCTTGATGCAGCCCCAGTTTCTCAGCTTCAACCAATTTATTCTGAATACATATATATATATATAGCGACATTCCATATTAATCTTTTTTTGAACATGACCCTGTGGATCACTTGCAGTAATGCTATACACTTACATTTTGATTTGTTTAACCCTTAAACCCTTAGTATATATTTCAGGTGTTTTTATTTACGGTGGTCCTGGGTCTTCCCAGTGCTAGTCTCAAGCATCTAATAAACTCTTACTTTTTGAATACATTTCCTGAATGTTCTTATTCACATACTACACTTGTCGCAGCAATGGCCTGTGAGCTGGATTACAATTCTTGGGTCATAATGTCTCAATAAGGCAAAACCAGCCTCAATCAGCCACTGAAAACATGGAAAATCTTCTTATATCAGTAGAAGATACATAAATCTCCTGAAGAGACAGATTATCTCTTGTGGATTCTATGCTTGAAACAAAGTTATGTGCCTAGGACCTTCTGAGGTGCTAAAACATAAACATAGTGAGGAGAAAGCAGAATACCACTCTACCATGTTTTTCTCTGCCACATGGTAATGGAAAGTCACACTGCTTTGCATATGGAACCGCAGGACGCTCCCTGCAGACTCTCCTCCCATGAAGAAAACAGTTACAACTGTTGTTTGTGAGTTTCAGAGGGAATCCATTTAAACAATCACAAAGGACAAAGTGTTCACTGAAACTATCAGTAGTGTAGCTTCCAAATATCAAGAGGATTGCCTGCTTGCACAGGTTACAAATTACCCTGTCCCTTTGCCCCTTTGATCGCTACCATGATCCCTCACTATTATTACCTAGGAGAAACATCTGCAAAACGTAGGTGTTATTTCATGCCGTGAGTCACTGAAACATGTCTACTATGTTCTCTCCCAACAGAAGCTCTTGGATTCACCTTGTGAATCCCATAACGGAAAGCAAGGAAAGTAAGGAAACTTTTGCTATCAAAAGAGAGTCCTCTTTGCCTTTTATCATTAACGCTTACCCGTCCAAGTATGATAACTATATAGTCTCTGTATTGTGGAGAAAGGAGAAGGGGGTAACATCATTGTTATTATTCACCTTAATCTTTACTCTCTTTATTTCTCCAAACTTCTTCACACTAGCAGAGAGGTGCAATTTATGGCTGGTAATTTTAACATACCCTATGATAATGGAAGGCAAAGATAGCTGTTAAATTAATAACCCTGAGCTTGAACAACTTATCTGCCATACACACCAAGCGTGCTGCAGCTGGTGCTTTTTAAATGCCTTGCCTCTGGCAGTGAGCCACTTCACAGCACAGAATCAGTAGGAAACTTCACCTCTCTGATTTTGAAAATGCAAACCTGAGGAAGTCAAATATGATGGAAGTCGTGGGAAAACCTCATGAAGAGTAGATTATACAACTAAAAGTCATTTACAAGTAAATGTATTTTGTTGGCAGAACTAGATGAGAAATCCCTCCTTTAGAGTGTGAATGAGAGAAAGATAACTGTGAAACTCAAATAGTTAAGTCGAGTGCACCCTTGACTTCTGCAACACTTACACATCAATCTAAATGTTTCCTGAAGTAGGTACCGAAAAATTTGCCCGTTCACTTTCATGAGTCTTTTAGCAGTTAGACATAGAATCTCTATGAATTACACACTTAATGACTGCCTTCTTGCTCAGGTTAGTATGATTGTTTATATACGTCTCATTATTTAATGCAACTGTAGCTAAAAATTCAGAGGGGAAATTAAAAATTTTCCACTAATGGATTTGTGACAGGGATCCTTGCTTTAAATTGTTCTTATTCCACACATTTTTATGATTCAGCTGCACCAAGCACATATAATGACACCTGATCTATTTGGTAAACATTCTTTTTGGACAAGAAAACACTTAGGCAGCAGATAAAGAGCATCCTATCTGTGAACTCTATAAGCACATCAGAAAACTAACTGAATCGTCTCATGGCTCTCTTGCAGTCTATAAAGCCAAGTTTCTTTCACATAAAACCAGAAAACTGGTATGTGGCCAGAACATGTATCCTGGTAATGGAAACTGGTAGATGCTCTCAGGTTGTCAACTGAAGACATTTCAAAAGCTATATTCTTCTAAATCTTCTTCCCACCTTTACCCAAACCATAAAGTTAATACCACAGAATTTCTCCACCAGTTGATTCAGCCAGGCTCTCATTGCCAAGAAATGCTTCCCCGATGCCATTTTTTATTCAGACGGTAATATTAGAGTAATACCAGTGTATGTTTAGATACTGTATAAAAGAATCTAAGTAGTCAGTTCTGTAGACACCTTAAGGCTTGGCTTAGAAAAGCATTAGCAAATCCACTTCAGGGACATCTCTGCAGTGAAGATAGAGAGACTTCATTAGCTAATACATAACATTATGCATATACATAACATAGGCATAATACTCTACCACCAGGCTTCATGTTTTTTAAGAAAATTTTGACACGGTTAGCAAAACCTTTACTAGAATGTGTAAAATCTGACATATTGGCCCTTTCTGATCACCACTCAAAAATTTGTGATACTTGATAAAAATGGTTGAAACTTCATTTCGATTGATCTGAAGCTGTAGCTGTACCGGATTCAAACATTATTTAAAGTGAAACTTGTAGTTCCCAAATGTCACTTTTTAGATAGTGTGAAGCAATATTTCTAAGTTGAACAGCAGAGGAGAAGGTATCTTTGGCACCCTGAGTATTTCTCCTGCCAGTATTTTTGTCATTCTCAATTATTAGCACAGAGGTACTTCTAATGCAAAATATATTTCAATACTTTTAAATGTTACTTGACGTAACTCTTTTCTCAGTTAGCTTTTGGTATTGGTAATGTAGTAAAGGACAGGAATGTGTCTGGAGCACTTGGATCCCTTCAAACACATCGGGTTTGAAAAAGCACATAAGCCTTATGATACATTCATTTCAGGTAATATTGTCCCCTCTGTCTGTTTACTTCCCAGAATATTGTATTCAGCTTTACATTCTATATTTCACACTGTTATATCGGCGAAAATTTTTCATTTGTACTTGGGTTGTGAAAGTGTATAGAGATCATATTGTTTTGATATTATTTTCTCCTCATATTTCCGTGAAGTCTCAGCTGCCAGCTTCCTAGCACTGTGTACATTACTTTTGAAGCTCAGTGTACCTACTATCTTTTATTTCAAAGCTTAAATTTCCAGTCGTAAATCTAATTAATCTGCATTTTTTCCAGTGCTACCCATCAGCAGATTATGAAAGCTGAGAGTTCTGATAGATGATGAAAGCATTAATGGTATTACTTTATAACTGCATGGATATAACTCTTGGGCAGCTTTACGGAGAATACCAGCAAAGTTGCATTTTAATTGCAAGCAAAGCTCAAAGACTGAACATCGAAGGGCTGTAGAGTTATTTAGCACTGCTATCCCTAATCTATGTGATGCAGGAAGGTCTCCTCTTAAGAATGAAAGTTACCTTCATCTTTCTAACAGTGAAACTATTAAAAAACACTACTTGCCATTTTGTGGATTTTAGGACCTTAGTTCACACTCGTCAGCATTTGTCAGTAACAAGTACACCCCTGGGAAAACGTCAAGGTAAATCACAATACCCAAGGAAGTGGCAATTTCCCCCAAATAAAAATTTATGATCACTATTCTCCTGTTAGAAAATGTTACTGATTGGTTTCCCATCTGAAAATGCATGTATTTGCTTCGCTTTACAACAAGTTCCCAGGCAAATAACTCATTGATACATCAAATTTGATACGTCAAATCTGTCAGCACTGCTCGTGTGACATACTCACCTCATACAATCCATTTTAAATTATCTACACATTTCTTCTGATACTTTAAAGATTTGCAGGGAAAGAGTGATTACTCATATCATACTGCTTAACAAAACAACACGGAAAGTTATAAGAAGTATTCATTTGCCTACTTTAAGAATAAAGGGAAAACTTGCAGTTTAACCATCTCAGCAATACCCCATGATCTTTTCTGGCTTTGCTCTCTTCAGTGAACCTTAGAGAAATATTAAGACCAGACAGGGATTTCTGATAGACCCAAAGAATTTCTTCCGCTGAGGATCTAGTTACATGTATAGAAAGTGAACTACAGAATTCAATAAACCCCACTTTATTAGTTCGGTAATTCTCAATACTCTCTTGATTTGTTTTTTTCTTAATAGCATTTAATATTACTACAGTGCACCTATTTTCTTCCCAGTCGGTTTGCAAGTTTAGCTGATTAAAAAGTAGTATTAAAAAATGTAGTAAGTTTCCAGAAGTTACTATCAGGGCTCAAAATGGAATAACAAACAGCTACTTCCCTCCATCACAAGCTGTATCTGTCTTCCTATCCAAGATCCTACCCAGAATAAAGAAGTGCGGTCAGAAAGGGAAAGAAGAACGGCAACTCCATACTGAAGGAAAATTACTATGAAAAATGAGGAAATGGCAACAGATGGTAACAACTGCTGTTCAGACACATTATATTGCCTCCCCCACTCCAAAGGAATATTTATTGCCCACCTGCTGGCTGGAAAGGTAAGCATTTCATTCAAGGCCTAAAATGAAGGGGGAAAAAAAGGGAAAAACAAATTCTAAAAGCATTTTACCCAGTGCTCAATGCTTTTCCTCAATTCCTTCTATTTCTACTTTTTCAATGAGAAACCAAAAGAGAAGTACATTACTTTGTCCCTTAGAGCTATCACATACCCATCATTTTAAGGGAAAATATTTCAATCGTTAAATGAGAAAAGGGATAAATGAACCAATCAAACCTTTTCAAAGCAACACTAACCAATATATTGTTGACTTAAACCTTGTTTTCCGTATAAAATGCAGCTTGAAGGAACTTAGCTTTTAAAGAAAAACTAGTAATGGAACACAAATCCATGATATAAAGCTTTACTCCAGTGGTTTGAAGCTTTACTGACTTTGTATCTATGAAATAAATGTAATTCATGGAAGGCAACATATGAAATTCTGCCTGTCAAATGGTGATGTTAGTCTGGCCTCTGTTTTTGTACTTGTCTGGTAAGGAAATGCCACGGTATGGAAGAAAACTGCTACACAGTTTAATTAGCGATTTTATAAGCTGCAAATGTTTACTGTGTATGCACACATTAATAATCTTCAATGTTTCGTTGACTGTTCTGTGAAGGAAAAAGTCTTAAAGCCATTAGAAAACTGGTTTTTCTGCTCTGAATCTGGAAATATCCAAGGAAAAGGCCTCATCAGAGTTCTTGGAAAACTTCACCCAGCCTAAGTAACCTGTGATCTGGGAGAAATTCCACTCACACTGGGCACCCCTATTCTGGGCTGGTGGTGCACTCTGAGTTACTGATACAACTGCAGAATATCAGAACCGCTCAATGGAACTGGAAGGAAAATCAAGAGTTTCAGAGAACTGACCTGTATCACTCCTTCAAAGAAAGCACTGGAGAATTCCTCTGTATCTACCGAGAATACTGTCTTAAGACTGAAAACTGTCCAGAGATGAATGAAGACTTGAAACCAATTGTGAAAAATATTCTGACTTCCAAGTCCCTGTGAGACATCTATATGACTATATTTTAGGCATCTTTTTTGAGGGCGACTTTTTATGGCTACAACATCTTGTAGTGTCCTCAGTTTCAAACGGAAGTTATTATTTATATAGCATTTCAACTAACAGATCCTGCTTCAACTACCACCGAAATGTAAAAATAGGTAAGTCTGCATTGTTGACTGTACCAACAAAAATTGCTCTATATATTGAACCATTTCATATCTAAATATTATTTTATCACATGTATTTACCTGGGCTCTTGGTGAGCACACTACCTCCTATGTATTTGCTCTATACCACAGTAGACTGGGCCAATGAGAAGGATGTCATATTGTAGCTAAATAAATTTATCTAAATTAGTACTTTTAATTGTCTAAAATTGCAACCAGACTTGTGATATTCAGGAAGAGAAGAGACTTCCTAAGATGAGTGTACATACCAGCTTTCAAGGACCAATAAAGTCAGAAAATCTGCTATAATGCTTACTGCAGTTTATGCAGAATAAGCTCATACTGGTCTTTCAGATATACAACGTAAGACAAATGGAGGACATAAAAACAATTCTAGTATAACATGAAAGAACAAAATTCTTAAAACATTTTTTGTATTTGTAAAATGCACACACTTCCGTAAAGTGACACAATAAAAGATGCAGAAACAATAAAAATCGTTACTCGTGTTAACTAGATGACAGTGACAGAAACCCAAGCAAGTTTGGGGTTTTTCTTTTAAATTCACCTGTAGGTCTTCTGCAGCATATAAGAAATTATGTATAGCCAAAGGGAGCATTTTTTTGCTTTCTTTTCTATGCCGCACACGATGGAAATACCAAATATTTCAAATGGTTGTCTGTTATTACAGTTGAAAGAGCAATAATCTTCGCTAGATCATTTTCAAGACAGCAATAAAGCTGCATTAGGAATATTCCAAAATGCAATATTTGTACTCTGACAGTGATTTTAATTTTATAGCAAGCATTTTTTTGCATTTGCATCACCATCATTTGCAATTGCTAATGTCGCTTGTTCACAAATTAATACAAAATTGACTATTTGGTTCCAGCTAACTACCCAGATAATGTGCTGCATATCATGAAGTACATAAGCCATCATTTGATCTGGAAGATATTAAAAGTATTTTGGTAATTTCTATTGATCTGAAAAAAAGGGTTAACAACTCTAGGATAAATTCCATTGTATCAGGCTTAGAAATCATGGAAACATGTATATCCCCATAAAATCATTCTCACTAAATACTGGAATTAAAAGGATTTGAAAATGTGTCCAAGCTATTAGTAGCTCCTTTTGTAACTTTGAGAATAGCTGGATAAGCAACTGAGTTGTAATTTTTGAAAGTACAGAAGAATAAGCAAGATAAAATTGGAAAGACATTTCCAGGGTGAATATTACTTATGCTTTTTTCCCCCAATATTTGAAAAATAATCAAAAGAAACTGATCATGTATGTGCTTAAATTCATGACACAACACATTAACTGGAGAATAAACCACAATAAGGAATCAAAGACAAGTAATCCAAATGAAAAGTCATATCTAAAAATGTATCATAGTAGAAAGTAGAAATAGGCGTGGATTCCATTAAGTGGTAAATATTGTTTTGCAAATAACTGATTTCATATTCTGATTTCAATAAATGAAATTATCCCATTCCAAATTCAGCCACTTTCTCTGTAATAAGTATTGACTTCTCAGAGATCTGTAACTATTAACGAGCACAGAATGCTGACAAGAGATTTTTCTTTATGAGGAACACTGAGAAGAAATTCAGATGAGTGTTTGCATGCTTATATAAGGAAATCTTTTAATATTCTTCTCTTAAAGCCAAGTTGTCCTAATATTTCAGCATTGTGAATTAATTTGTTCATTCCAGCTCAGATGCTACAGTTTAAGAAATATTTACCATGAATGAATAGATTTGGACATCAAACTTAGTCTTCCATGACCTTCATTAAAGGGAGTTAATTTCAACACTTCGTTAAAATAGTGATTCACTGATAATTTTAGTACAGTTTGATAAATTTAGTACAGTCTACAGTGGGTAGACAGTGCATATCTGTCTACCCACCACTGCCAAGTTAACACACTGTATGATTTTTAAGACATAAATCTACGCCTTCTTGTCTTTTGAGTTATAGACAAAAGGGTGAATTTGCTAATGTGTGTCAGACAACGGTCCATCTAGTAACTGATTGTTCTCTTGGCAAAGTCTGATATCAGGGGAAAAGAACTGTAACCTGCACAGCATTAGACATAAGCAGGAAATAGCACAAACCAAAGCGCAATTACTCCACCAATAGTTCCAGTAAACTTTTTACAGTTTAGATACCACATATATAATTTCTTGTCTGTCAAGTCCTTGTGAAAGAGAACAGGAAGTAACAATATGCTGCTCACTTATCTGAGCGATGGATTATCCTGTGCTGGCTACAATGCTTGCTACGGAGTCTCACAGCTTTGCTTCTATCCTGAAGAGGTATAAATGTCCCTGCTAAGTCCTACGATCCACTATCAAGGTCTACATAGAGCATAAAGACAGAAGGATGATGACTTCTTGATGAAGTCTTATCATCTACCTCCAAGCAACCCGTGAAATGCTAGTAGTGAAGGAATTTCTTCTTGCTCCCTGCCTCTCAACAGGCAAATATCTTTTACTCTTTAAAATTATAGTATATTCCTTATTTCAGTTTACACAGCTTCAAATGTTAATTATTGGTCATAAAATTGCCCTTTCAAAAACAGCACATAAGTATTTCCTACTATGAACTTCTGCATCGTTGATTTAAACAGATGGACTCTGAGCTATATAGTATCCTATTTATTTTAAAATGTTATAGCTTTAATTTTGAAAGTTTCAGTCTTCTACTTAAGGATAAAATATGTGCAGCTATCTTTATACCAGGATCAATGGCATAAGAGCAGCAGTTTAGTGTTTAGCTAACAGAGTCATTTTGTCTGGAGTCCCACCTTAGTCAAGCCTGATGCGTGCAAAGTACAAAAACACTGCTGCTCTGAATCGTCTCTGATATTGTTCCCAAATCATAGAACATTATCCGAGCACTACTAGAGTGCTCCACAGCTCTATTAAAGTCCTGTCTATAAACAAAAAATGCATTTCTCAACTGGTAACTGCCATACTGAGCAGAGCACAGGGCCTCATAGTGTGATCTGAGTTGATATGGCTATTTGCATGCCACTATGCATGTATTTTCATATGGAGATGGACGGCAGGATCCTCCTCTCTGAAGTCAGCAACTCCATCCTAACTTACAGCAGACCAGGAGCTGGCTCTTAACATACTTAGTTTCTCCTTACAAGGTTTATTTGTTGAAGGCTCAATAACTCTAATATCTTCTGAAAATGAAAATGCACATCTAGGCATAATAGAACAACTCAAACATTGTTATTATAGCTGAGATGCCATATTCAGCAAGATCAATGTTCGTATTAAGATGTTCGTTAATGAAACACTTAGACATATGGCTAATTTATGCTTCTCCAACAACTCCTGTAGGCTAGCCACTGTGACTGTCATAAAATATATAGTTGTCCAATTTATCCGGCTAGATTAAAATCATAAGCTCATAGCACATCAATGACAGCTTTATACTTACACTGTTGGTCTGCACAGCAAAGATAGAAAATGCAATTTCACTAACTCTCTTATTTAATTAAATAAAGGAAAAAGAAAAACAAGTGAAGCTGTTATAAGAGTATCAATACCACTTGACTTACAGAACTTTGGCGGTAAGTCAAATTCAGTGCAAAGCACATCAAAACTTGGTAAACGACTGAAAGAATCAAATTGGCTGACTGGCATCCCAGTGGGCAGATTAATCTATGCAACCTCTTCTGTTGAATGTGCACTGCTCAACTGTCCATAAAATACTATTTTTCATAGTGTAAGACATCTAAGCTATTTTTATAATTAGAAGTATTTTTAATAATCTCTTCCTCATCTAGAAGGACCTACACTGGAAATGTCAGCTTTAATCTTATTTTGGTAGCAGGCATCTTCTTAAGAAGATTCTACCTACACTGATACAGCACTAAATTTCTTTCTGTTAAAGCGGTAGGGAGATGCGTTTTGTTACAGGTCTTTAATTTTCCTCTCATACCGAATTCATACATTCAGCAAACATACACAGGCCGGTAATGAATGCCGAGCAACCCCAACCTAGAGAAGGCTGGAGAAGAATATTTACATCATGTGAAGAAAGCCAAGAAAAACGTTAACTCAGTGTAGCTGTATTTGCGTCATCATTTCTACCTCAGCATTCTCTTGCAAAGACTCCTGGCAGTTGCTCTACACAGCTGATGTGGATTGCTAAAGAGCAATGATCTATCCTGTAGATGGCCAAAGGCCAAAGTCAAGCAACCCCGAAGCAAAATAAGGCCAAATGAGGTTGCTTCCATAGACTTTAGGCAGAGCTGGAGCATGGATATGAGCGAATGACACTAACGGGCTGCTGGTTTTTTTCATGTGGCACTCTGTCACCACCTTTGCTCTTTTCTCTCACTGGAGACAAAGGCTTCACTGAAGAGGATAAAAATAAATGAAAATTTGCATGTTCTGACATGAAAATCTCCAAACAAAAGAGCAGCGCTGGTATATTCTGCGTTGTAATGACAGAGAATTTGTATTTCAGAGTTCAGAAATCATGGGAACCCTAAGCAGAAGCAACTCACTCCATCAGTGAGACTAACAAAATCTGTTGAGGTCAGGAAGAGTTCTAAAAAATCTTGTTGAAACTCTGAAGGGCATTACCCTTGTTAATGGTACAAATTTGAGCTCTGTGACTATAGGACAGTACCACATATTCTATCTAGCCAATCCATCTGGATGCTGGTGTTTCTTAAAGTACAGTTTCCCAGTGATGGAAATGTTCACCTGCACCAACCAGAGTCAGTGATTCTGGAGAAAAAAAATAAAAAAAGAAAAAAGGGTAAAGATTTTCAAGACTTCAGCTTCAAAGGAAAGCGTGTGGATTAGAATGTGGTCATTTTGGGATAAACTGCCCAGAATTATAGATTTTGGAAACAACTTGCCTGCTCAGTGACATTGGTATTCTTGTCAGCTTCTCTGCCAACAGCAGCAGTAAAACTGACAAGAATACCAATGACGCTGCAGGGGCTGCTTCATTACATGTTTTGGTGTTTTTAAAATTAAATTCTACCTGCTCTCAGTGAATAGGAAAATTTGAAATTGCAACTTTAAGCAATTCTATATCAAAATCAAACTCAGGAAAAAATCTAAATTTTCCATGAAATAGTAATCCTGTTTCTTCTCTTGGCTTTATTATTCACATCAAAAAGATCCGTGGAAACAGCAAGAACAAAATTTCATTTCATCCTGCCATAGGGCTAGGTAGAGTTGCAAGTTTCCAAGTCATGTTCTTGTCTGCATGCTAAACAGAATTTATCAGTATCAACAAGAAATCACCTTGAGAAGCAAAAGAAAATAAACTGATAAGTAATACCCAGTCCTGAAACATGAGCTCCCTGCATAAATGTTTCTGTAACATTTCGCATTTATAGGGTAAACAATTTGTCTCCTTGTTTTGAATCATGTTATACTTGGCTTTTGCTCTTACGTAGTTTGAGTGATAAACACAGAGAAAGGATTCATAAAGCTGGTAATGTGCATTCTGTTTCAGTTTTCTTTATTTTCCCTGCCCCAGTCATTATTTCCATTGTTATTTTTTTCAGATTTATTTTACAAGCTAATTCTAAGCATTCTTTAATGACAGTTTAATTTCTTGGACTGTAGCATTCTGGTTTTATCTGGCCAAAAGCCAGAATACATTTAAACTTTCTGAAGTTGAACTACATATTAATTCAATACTGGTATATAGTCATGTTGATACCTGCTGTAATTTACATTAGAATTCCTTTAATCTTTTCACCCTCATCTCTTGAATCAAATACAACTTTTCAGGTCTCTACTGCCCATCAAACAGATTTGTCAGGGCAGTTTTCCAGCTTACCTTGTTGAACTAGAAAAAAAAATTAGCACAAGAAACAGAAATATAAATAAACCCACAAACGTCAATATTTTAAGTGCAATGCTTCCATTGTGTACTGTAACAAAATCAGTACTAATTTCACGAGTAACCAAATCTTAATAAATGCCAAACCAAAGAAACGTAAGTCTAAAAAACATGATAGCATCACAAGTTCCTCTGCCTTCTTCATCTTATTATTTCTGCAAATAGATACAAACCCTCACCCTGTGAACCACCACAAGGAGACAAACTCAGAGCTAGCTCAGTGCACAAAGCAGACAGCAACTTCAGGAAGGAGGCTTAAAGGGAGGCAGACAGCTTGCTTTCCCTGGCCCTCTGGAAACGGGGAACTGACTGCCTTAGCCTGAACAGTCTTCTTACAGAGACCTTCTTATCTGTATCCTCCTACAGACATCTTAAGACAGCCTTCTGGGCAGAGAGGAGCTGCTCCTACTAGAGGCGGGAAGGCCAAGGTATGTGCATGAGCATCTTTCCACTTGCAGTAGCCACAACACCCATAATCAACACCTAGCAACCCAGAAATAACACGGCCAGTAAACTTAGCTTTCAAAAGCCATTTCTTTGCATCTGCCCCTAACCCTATCCCTATCCTTTCTTCTTTAGTTGGATCATCATATGGTACCACCACAAAATTGCTGAGAATGACTGAGGTGGATCTGAGCAAATTTCTACAGCAAAACCAGTTCTCTGATTAAAGATAGATTCCACCTTTGTGTGTTTGTCTATGTAAGGGAAAGATTTCAGGAGCGGGTCCTTTAATTATTACCCACCCAATAATACAGAATATATCCCCCACGCACCTGCACAGTAAATTGCGAAATTTGATTCAACATTTCTTTGTATCAGTGGAACACTGCCATCAGGATTAGTATTGCTATCAGTAGAATATTATCATTAAGCATCATACAGGCACGTATTTTGCTTCAGAGCCCTTGCAACTGGCTCAACCTACACAGCTGTTGACAAGATCACCAACAGGTATATGCCTGACTTCATAAATGTCAACTCAATTAACTTCAAAATTCTACTCTCAGAATGCTAAAACACTGAATAGCTTTAATTTAAATAACTTCAAGGTAGTGTTTTTATCCTGTCCTTCCAGGTAATGACATGGCCGAAAATTCACGGAGCGCTGCCAATGCTCCCAGGGAATGGAGACAAGGCTTTGCCACTAGGTCAACACACAACCTACACAAAGGACGGTAGCAGTGGGAAACAGGTGGTCTGAGCAGAGCCCGACAGGTCGTCCCGCAGGGAGACACAGCTCTGCCTCACTTCCCACCCAGGCCTTCAGAGTCCCAGTATAATACTTCAGGGAACTTGAAAAATTGCTTCAAAAAAACCACCCCTAAGAGTGAAAAGAATCGAAAATGTA
The DNA here is from genome assembly GCF_028500815.1 of Rissa tridactyla. Lineage (NCBI taxonomy): Eukaryota > Metazoa > Chordata > Aves > Charadriiformes > Laridae > Rissa > Rissa tridactyla. The sequence continues at coordinate 79,400,822 of NC_071470.1, read as the reverse complement.
GCAGTTACAAATGTGTTGTTTATGCTGTGGGGTTTTTATTTATTGCATCAACAATTTTGCTTGCAGAGACACAGGCAGATTATTATCTTTAAAAGGAATCATGATGTCCTATTTGTTGCAGGTTGAGTTTCATCATAAAAAAATCAATTTTCTCATGTTGCCTCAAGCTTAAATAGCCAGTGCCATCTTAAAGAAAATAATTACAGATGGATAAACTCTATAGCAATTAGTTTTTGTAAGCTGCACAAACCTGGACCTCTAGAGATTTGTTAAGAAGGTGATACTGATGCAAGTCCTTCAAAATGGTGTGATCAAGAAAAACATTTAAAATAATTATTTTTTTTTATATTAACCTTTTGGTCTTCTATAGACTTATCATGCCGCATAAGAGGAAATTTTTACATGACTTTCCTTATATTTCTAAGAGTCTATTCTTCTCCTATTGAAATCAATGCCTAAAGTCCCACTGACCTTAGACCCCTTGGCAAGCAAATCTGTAAGTGGAATTAATATGATTAGTAATCACTATCATGATTTTATCAACCGATTAAATCAGTAATTTCTCCAATTATGTTAATCTACTATGTGGCTGAAATATTAACTTACACATTGGAAACAGAATCGGAGAATAGCTCTTAACTTAAAAGTTTTTACTTATTTAATAGATTTTATTTAATAGCTTTTATTTACTAGATTGCCTCTCCTTTTTTCTGAAGCCCTTTATCAAGTGTTCATTGTGTCCTTGTGTCATAGCAATCTCACTGTGAATATATAACTTACACACAATATATAATTTATACACTATATTTCAGAGAACAATAGAGGATTTGGCAGGAAACAAAAATAAATAAAAACAAATAATTCCAAATAGAAAAGTTATCAATTAGCTACCTGAAGAAAAAAGAAAATACTTTGTTGGAATAAAATTATTAAGTTTTACACTTTTTGGGGGTCTTTTGTCTTCATACTAAGGAAAAGAAATTCAATATACAATTTCAGCTTTATTACCTTTGTACCATTCCCATCAAATAAATCTAGCTATGTGAAGGTCTTTCTCTGCTTTTTAAAAAGATCATTCTTGAAATGAAACTTTCTTTTCATTTCAGTGCAACATATCCTGTTTTAATAAAGAATTTTGCTCCCTATGGAGAGTATTTTGACAAAACAACACAATTGCTTTTGTTTGCCATTTAATTTACCACTGGATCAATAGAGTTAGACGTAACTACTTTTGATATTAAAACTCTCAAATTCTAGGGGAAATGGAGGTTAAATCGTAAACAAAATATTTCATTGGCATTGATCTGAAAAGCAGACTGACAGTATAGCTAAAAAATCATCAGCTGCCATATATAAATCTCACCAAACTGACAAGAGATGGATTTGATTATTTTGCTTTGAAAGGGTCATTCCTTTAAAGCTGTAAGAGTTTATCAATTTATAAAGGATTAAATGAACCATATTTTCCTTTAGTTCCTGTCACAACTCTTTTTTGTGATTAACCAGGCTTGATCAGGTTATGAGAGTGACTGATTATTTTGCACTCTATTTTAGGCAACCTCAAATTTACAGAATTTATGACCTATACTAGATCATTTGTGATATAAAGATTACAGGTAACCTGAACTTACTTAATGTACTGTGATACAATGCCAAGAAGTGCGGCTACCCATAATACCTCAAGTGTATGAAAAAATGCCCAAATAACATTCTCATTTTAGGCAATATCCACCAAAATCACAATAACAGCTTATTTCTTTACATTAACAAGAATATTTATGTACACTGTAGCTAACAAAAATATTGGCTTCTTTACCAGGTTTGGTTTTTTTTTTTCTTTTCCTCTTGCTCCAAGAAAAATATGAGTAGGCCAGTTCTTCAGATAACACTGATTGCTCTATTTCAATCACTAATTGCACACCCTTTTAATGGAAAGAGAAAAGGGAACACTAACAATTTCTAAAACAAGCATCACACCTTATCAACCTGTGCATGGAAACTCTGGTAGAAGACAATCTTCGTCTAAAAATCCCCTTTCAAAGGGTCATTATTTGGATTCTCACATCCTCAAAACCTTAAAACTGTGGCTACATTTTGACTGCTGATATCCTTATTGATGGACCGAGCTGACACCCAGCCATAGTAGATCAATACCTCTGCTGTGCTGATGTCTAAGCTCTCCAGGAATGACTTAGAATTCTCTGCATGTTGCCTCGTGCCCAGAAGGCATAAATTTCTCCCTAGAACCAATGTTCTTTCTGCATCTTTGACAGCCAGAATAAAGGCAAGGATCTGTGTCAAGCCAGGAGACAGCAGCAATGGTGGGATGACAACTAAAATCCAGTTTCTTGTGCAGATGTGGTACAGCCTTCAAACTGCTGCTCATTTCACTGACACATTCCTGCAGTTTTCTTGGAGCTCACAAGGCAAGGAAAATGCGTGCTGGATTGTTTGGTGGTGTTATGTCTGTAAGTATGAGGAGAAACCAAGCCTGAATACCACTAATAATAACTAAGAGAAAGCTAATGAAATTAAATATGAATGCTTCTTAAACTAGTTTGATCTGTTCCTGCTCATGTACAGGTAGTATGTTTCTTACCCTTGTAAATTAACTACATCATAACAAAACAAACACGCAAACAAAAATTAAAGTAAAAAATGTAACACGTCAGCCTGTGACTGTCTCAGAAAGCTAAAAGCATTACTTATTAGGGAACTTAACAATAAAGTTGGTTTTAGTTAATTACCTAAGCCAACAGCCCATTTATGGAATTTATCATGTTTTTTGACCCACAATATTCTGTGTTCAGACATCAGTTAAAACTGTTTATTAGGATTAGGGTTTCCGAGCAGAGGAGAATCAGTGCTGCCACTTATCTGTCATCTATTTGAACCTAGCTTCAGGACGAGTAATGGCTTAAAACTGCTTACAGCTATAAAACAGCAGCATAAATGGCACACTCCCAAGTAATGACATGTTGTTGTTGTCCAAAGAACTGCAGAAAATAAAAGCCTCACATTTGTTGTCCATTGAACTATAACACAAACTAGTTTTGGAGAGTTGCCACCAGATTTCAGTAATGATCCGGGGCAAGCAAAAAGCTGCTATACAGCTGTATCAACTATACAGCTGATTCAGATCATAGAGATTCTTTAATAGGTGTTTCAAAAGGGCTGTTTGACTAATATTTGTTGAAATGAGAGAAACATCTGTGACTTGGAAAAGAGGGGTCCAACTGAAAATAATCATCTACTAGCATTTTGAAAAGCTGGTCATTGGCAACGTAAAGATAGTTATCAACTATTTTAAGAACATGTTGACCCTTCTTCCCTTACCTCATATGGTACAGCAATGCTAGGGACCAGGCCCCGTTTTCTAAGTATTTATAATAATTACAGACTTGCAACTAAAATCTTTTTTTCAAGAGGTAATGATGATCTCTGGGTGCTATGCACAATTTCTGAAAATTGTTAAAAATAGGTACGTTATTAACTCTACTTAGAAGAATTGGAATCTACTTCCACCACATTGTGGAAATTCTGATGTCCCATTAGAGGTTAAAACACACTACAAATTGGGTCCATAAAGCAACGTTCTCGTTTTTGCTACATGGATAGTTATCAATATTTTTGGTCATTTGTCTGAATCAAATCTTTGCATTACACTTGGTCAACTACACATGTTGTGCAGATAAAAATGCTTCTTAGTACCAAATTAAGTTTTTTGAAAAATCAGCTGCATCATGTAACAATAAAGTAATCATAACTGATCCTATTTTTTATGTATGTTCAAACTCTGATGATGTATTCCCATTTCTGCACTGCTCTTCTGTCATCAGCCATTGCTTGGAGTAACGGCTAAATTAAATAATTTGGAAGTCCTTTCGAATATTTAACAAACACATTGGCTTGAGATTTCAGAAATCTATGGAATTAAATAATGCCTGAGATATCCTTGACACATCCCTACCGTACGGACAAATAAAAAGTCTTAATGGAGGGTACAGAGAGAATACAGAATAAATCTGGGAAAGACATGGATATGTCTTTCTCTCACATAATCTACTCTCTCCTTCAGAGGTGTCTTGGCTATAAATTAAAGCTGTGAGAGCATACTAACTTGCAATAATCACTTGACTTGTACAGTTCATCCTCACTGCTGGCCAAGACTAGGGGAGTCCAGTTTCAGCTGGCCGAGACCGGGGGAGCTCAGATTTCAGCCAGCTATGAGCTGTACGATGATAATTCCTGGTCTTGCAGCAACAAGGAACCAACACCAGATGTCATGATCACAGCTTTATCAACTACTTTGAAGACATTTTTGCTGTGTCTTCTATACTTTCAGCAAACTTGCAACTTCCTTGCAAAGTATTTAGAGCAGAACCTGTGGCACAAGCGGCTTTGATCATAATTCATCATACAAAGATGCATTCTAAAGGCTAGTGCGTTATAAAAAGACAGAAAGGAAGTAAATGACATGTACATTCTGCTTCTGACTTCTGCTCCAGCTCACAGCCTGGTAGGAGAGGACAGGAGCATTGTCGAAGGAGTTTCTGACTTCAAACACATTTAGCCTAGTACCTTCCTCCTTTCATTTCCCCGATAAGGACAGCAGAATTTCACTTATGGAAAATTCGAAGCAAGTTTATTTTGAAAGACTGTTGTTTTCAGCAAAATGTTCTCATCACTGCAGAGCTGTATGCTCTTCTGCCTTATAGCTGATATGCAAATGTGGTTTCTTTCACCCAGTAATTCCTCCTTGTGCACCAGGAAATGGCAGCAAATAGAACCCTCCCTTGCAAAATTTCTCTTGGTTGCAATTCTCAAGTAGTGCTTGGCTAGGTTACTGTTCTCTCTGTTTACCAGCAGGTTTCAGAAGCAAGCTGCTTTCTCATCAGAGTTTAGAGCTTGCACTAAAAAATTTATATAGGCAAACTATTATGTGGATATGTTGAAAATGTGAGCAAGGCCCCATGAAGTTTACACATCTGGTTTATATTACAACGGAATTTGATCTTGCTATAGCAGTTCAGAGCAACCTTAGTGCCGTTACTTCTGTGGTCCCCTTTACAACATGAAACAAAAAACCATAAGTGGTATCCACAAAAGTGTTTGCTTTTCTCAAACTGTTTACCACTGATATTCTAGTCTTGAAACTCCTATTCAAGCAAAACACCTCCTCTTAAACTGCTTTTATTTCTTCACATACTCCTGGTATTTTATTTTTATTTTCCTCTATCATTGGAACAGCTTCAGATCTGGACTACTACTATTGTGTCCAGTACTAGCGAGTTGCTTGTTTATAAAAATTCCACTGCAGCTGTTACTTAAATTTACTACTGTCCGTTATTTAAACTGAAATAAAAGATCCTATGCTACAAAAAGTAATTTTAGTTACACTTTTGCTTTATTTGTATGCACCAGACTATTTACAGGAGTTCAGTTTAATAAGAGTCTGCTCATTTAAAAGAACTTTACCAGCAATTTAATTTGCCTCTTATTCTGAGCTCTCTAGCCCCCTCCTTTTTTGATTTGGATCCCTTACAGCCATTCTAAGCATATTTGTGTCAATATTTCAAAGTTTCCTGTATTCTAAATGCTACCGATGCAGCTGATGTTTTATAGCATATGTTAGCAGCTCATCAATTTTTTATAACTATTTCCAGTAGTCTACTCCCATCACTCTACGTGTAATTATCTGCCTGAGGCCACCATTCAGAACCTCACTATTTTAATGCGTGGGTCAGCAAGACTTATCTCCTCCTTGGCTGAAAATTCTTTTTCTTTTTTTTTTTTTTTTCCAATTGGATTTCAATTTTTTGCTTAGTCACCCAAGAACAGGACTTTATTAATAGCAATTTTGAATATCAAGTAAAAAATAGCAACATTGGAACAGTTGCTAAATAATGTTTCAGCTGCACATTTACCAACATGGCTCAATGCTGTAGGTAAAAGTTAGAAACTTGTCGGTACTCCAAAAAATGACAGGCATACCTTTTTATTATAAGATTCTGTTCTCTGAAATTGCTGACTCAAACCAGAGACAATTAATTACTCTCAGAAAACGCTCTTTTGCATCATGTATGCAAAAAGGTACGCAAAAGATAATAGTATTTCTGTGAAAGATTTCAGTTCAGGAGCTGCATACTTGCGAGTCCCATTCATCCCATAATAAGAATTCACTAGGTTTTCTAAAATTTATGGCTGATAATTTTTAATGCATTTTGTGTTCAACAAAAGGGGAGGGGGAATCTATTTTGGATCTCAATGAAGAAAAAATAATCATTAGCCTTGAAAATGACTGTTGTCTCAATAATCATGAGTAGCCTAAAAATGCCAGGTAGTCATCAACGTAAATACTGGGGGTTTTGTGCTTAAAAATTCTTCTTTGTTGAATACTTATTTTTGTTTGAAAGGGAAAGGAAAAGGGAAAGAAAGGAAAAGGAAAGGGAAAGGCGGGAAAGGGAAAGGCGGGAAAGGGAAAGGCGGGAAAGGGAAGACCCAAGAATTCCTGAGGAACAGCAAATGCAGGCTGGATAGTTATGCTCCTATCAAATCAATAAATAAAAAAACCCAGCAAATGTCAAGTTTTAGCTTTAGGAAAAAGGAATGTGAGACATGGGTAAGGAATGAGTGAATCTGAAGGGTGTCTATGTTCACAGTGAACAAGAGCTAAATATGACATTCTAATGTGATATTCTGGCAGAAAAGGAAGTTAATGCTAACCTTGTACAAGTAAGCAGAAAATAAGTGAATGGCAATAAGAAGGTGATTTTCTCTTTTTTGACATTAATGTTACTAATATCCCAAACTACATGTAGATGTGATGTTTATATAATAGCAAAATATGGAAGTTAGACATGATGAAGAAAAAAAAATTCTTCAGCTAATGAAAGAAAATGGTAGAGACTTAGAGACTCTAAATTATTCCAATTATAAAAAAGAATACCCCAAAATTACCTCATTGAAGTGTCCCTTTGGGATGAGAAAAAATTCCAGAATTGTGAAAACACAGGAAGATCCAATGTTTGAGGCCAGAAAAGTCAAATACAAAATAAATGCTTTAACAGCAATTATGATTAACTGCAGGAAAAAAAAAACCAGTACTATAGACAATAGTACATTCACCATTTTTGATGGCTTTAAGTCAAGCCTAGATATCTCTGTAAGAGATGCATGCAAACCTAAAGGTCTTAGCTTTATGTGCAGATAACTAATTGAAACATAAAGGTCCATACCGTGTAGGTAGCAAAAGCAGATTACACAAGAGCCCCTGCTAGCTTTAAACTTCATGAAGCAGATGAAGTCTCCAGGTTTATGTTCCTCTGGAATATTTACAAACTTGAATCGAACTTTAAATTAACAATCAAGGTTATATGCTGTATGCTGAAACTTGATTTTTTAAAGTTAAATAATTTAGGCACCGTTCAAGAACACACTTCATTTCAGGCAAATTTGAATATATCAATACTTACCTATTCCATCAACTGCTTGACCTTCACATGTTACTGTCATGCTTAAATTTAAGTACATATTTAAGAACTACCTATTATTCAAAGTGATAAACTACAAACTGTATATAGAAAATTAAGTTCACAACAACGTAAATGGACCCAGCTTGTATTGAAACTCAGGTAGGAAGACAAATCCTAGAAATAAATATATTAATGCTATTTAGACAATAAGAGAAAACGCCTTTAAAATGTTTGAGATTGCCTGATGTTAATGATAGTGTGAAGTTGTCCTTTTGAATGTCAATAGAAACATGCTTTAAATTTCAAAATTACTAACCGTGTGTACAGGGATATAGAAGGTGTATTTTCACTGAGTTTGTTTAATAGAATTCTATGCTGCATTTGCTTAATAGAACAGATATCTAGACTGGTGTAACTTTGCTTCTACTGAGGTGATAAATGAAATTGTGACACTGACAGTATCTATCTGCATAACAGCAACTTCTCAAAAGACTTCGTCATTTCGGAAATCTTTTTTTGACCTAGGACTTATCTAATCAGAGAAGAGAAACATTCTAAGCCGTAGTTGACCACGTAAAAAATGTAAGCAGCTAATTGTACAACAATACAAGTCACAGTGAATAGTTCTTATGAGCTTAAATTTGTGAAATAATGACAAACAAGCTGTTAAAAAAATGTTTGTTCATGGATAATTGATGAACAGCAAACAGGAGCTTCATTCACCCATTAAATCCTGCACTGTAAATTAGACCATGCAGATCTTGTTAAAAGGGACAAGCTTCAGAGGAAAAACAAAAGTAATGAAAAACAGATCACTGAAGGAACGAAAGAGAAGGAGGCTCATGCTTGGCATTGGCAAACGGAAATAAGAAAAATCAGCATCAGTGTGGAATTTATTTCTCTTGGACAAAAGAGCAGCAAAACAGCTTAGTGCTTGTTCAGAGAGGAACAATAAAGCAGATCTGCTTTGCTCACTTTTAAATAACTAAGATGCCATTTTTATTTCTTCTACACAGGTTTCTATAATCCAGCACAAAAATATTGTTACCCTTCAGAGTCCATACAGAGGTGACGTTTGACTTCTGATTTCCACTAAATCAACCCTTTCTAAGTTAGTGGTTTTTCGCTTTTAAAAAAAGTGTGTGAACATGTATCCACTTTCCTGCATCTTTTCCTTTGACTTTTTTTTTTTGAAATCTAATTTAAACACTATTACATGGAAATCCTAGCATTTCCCAGCACTTCTAGGTTGCATGAACATATATATAAGACCTGGTCAGGTTTTATGCATCTTTTTGGTACTTTTTAAAATTGTAAGTTTAGATACATGATGATTTTGAAATATGAATGCTTCAGTAAATGTTTTCAATATATCAAAGTCAGCTAAATTGAACCCATATTTTAATGGAATGCTATGGTTGTACAAAAAGCATTAATGGAATGCTGCCTAAACTCATTCCAGGTACTGCTATCACACAAGGGCACAACAATGGTACAATCTATGAAAGATGTTGCTGACATTTTGTAGAGTTGTATTTTAAACTGAAATATGAAAGCATTTTAATTAACAGAGACAACCACTGTGTTTCTTATTCCTCACAAAAAAAAAGAAAAAAGAAAGAGAGAGAAAATCCCTTTAAAAAACAGTTTTGATCCTTAACTGATTGGAGAGTAATTTTTTTTTCATGTATTTCCTTCTTCAAAGTTAGAATAAAGAACTCTTCATTTTGACCAGATAGGAATAAGTATCAACACACGAACTGAACAGGTGGTGATATGAAATTTAAATCAAGAGTAAACAATTAGGGAATGGCCTAAACCAAAACAGTCCAAGTTAGGGAAGATACTCTTTCCTTTTTTTAATGTTGAACACTACCCCAATTTCCATCTTCTCCAGTAATTGTTTGTACAAAACATTTGGGAGAAAGTATTTTTCAGTTTTGTTTATCCACATATCCAGCATATTTATGGAGCTATTTTTTCCCTAAATGTCTTTCTGTATGACACATACAATCCACACGTTTGTAACTGAAACACGATCTGTAGACATTGTTTGATAACACGACTGTATTGCAGGTAACACAATGTACCAATCTGTTATATTAATTACTATTTTTACAAACTGGATTTCTGTCTTTTGCCAACATAACAAGACATGCCACATTCTTCTGCAGATTTTGTGGGGATTATCCACAGTATAACTTCAATTAAAATGAACATAAAACTTTGGATGAATTTGGGTTGGTTTTTTTTTAACTGATTTAATATTATTAGGACAGTAAAAAAAAGTACAAACTGTATACAGTGCAAGTACCAAGTTTGTTTGAATAAAGGCTATATATTATAAAGAAAAGTCACACCCTTCAAACTCTCAAATAACTCTCCAGATTTAAAGTGCAAAAACAACTCAAAAGGCAGAAAGTCATGTACAATTGAGACAAATCCCTATTATGATAATAAAAAGAAAAGTAATCCAATTAAACCTACCTACTTGCCCCTACTATATTTAAAGGAGTTTAAGATTGAAGCTGTTGTGATTATAACATATAGGTACATCCAACTTCCCCCAAATCCCAGAGGGCAATCCTATACTAAAGACGTAAGCTTTTATTGATCGTGTAACACCACATGCTAAAATCCAAGAAAAATAAGCCAAAAAATCCCTGCCTTGCTATGGCACATTAATAAAAAATAACAAAACTTGTCGTCTTGTCAGTGCATCTTAGGTAATTTTTGCATTGCTCATTAGAAATTAATGGCATTCCAAAAAAAATAAACCATCATGAAGCCTAAGGCTAGTCTAGCTGCATAAATGTATGATGATTGCTATTTTAGAACTTTGACATCCGATTCCTGGCTTAGGAATGGCAGTTAATTATCTAAATTTTTTTGATGTGGTCAATATAAATAACATTCTCAGTTATTATGGCCGTTTCTAAGAGAGTCTATTGCTTTTGCTCATATATAAACGCATCTATACCCAAAGGAATCAATTGAGCTACTTAGGTGAGCATATGCAAAGGTGACAAGGCAGAGCTCTTTACTCTGGACGACCATCCCTCTTTATACCAGCAGCAGTAAGAGAATGCTGCCATTATTTGCTGCCACTTTGCCACTGGGAGATCTCCTAATATCACTGAAGTTGTGATCACCCTGGGAATTGGAAATATTTGCTCTCATGAATTAATTTTGATGCTGGCTAAGAACACCTTGATGCATTTTCATGTAAAACCACAGTAATAATGTGTTTGAGTTGCATAAATCTGGAAACCACATATACTTTCATGTATATAATCACATTTTAAGGACAATTATTAAAAATTGCAAGGTATGAATGCAAGATTGGTAAGTATGGCATTTTATTGTGTTGTCCTTCTGAAGACGTATTTTCTGGTTAAATTATTTCATTTATATCAAGCCCTCCGATCTTACTGTGGCCTCACTTTCACCCAGTCAGCAAAAACAATAAACAAAGAAGCTTTGCACAGCAGATTTCTCTTTCCAGTTAACTGCTTACAAAGCCATCATTCAAAGATTGTTTGGGAAACAGTTGCCTGAATCACTAAAATTGAAAGGAGGATTTCTCAGGAAAAGGAGGGAGGAGGAACACCACAACATGCGGTTGCAGCAGGGAAGAGATGGAGTGGCTTCTGAGACATATCAATGTCTATGGTATTGTTTTGCAGACCAACAGACAACTGACCTTATTTAAAGAATTAAAACCAAAAATTTCAAATAACTGCTGGTATAATTGGGGTTTAGATTAATATAAGTAGGTGTGCTAACAGTAATACAAACTAATCCTTTCATAGAATCCATAGATCTCAACGCATTTTACAAAGTAAAGCATCTTTATCAATATTTTATAAATAGGGTAACTGGCACGAGATAATGAAATACTTATGTTATACAGCAGGACAATGACAGACTTCAAAATAAAAGTTCAAGTCTGTACATGATGAATTCATGGGCTTTCTCCTTTGAAGAGATCAAAATGACAAAATTTAGAAAGGTTTATTTTTCTTGGAGTACACGTTCAGTTAGATTTAGAAGGGAATCAGGAGCTTTCTCATTGAACAGGCCAAGATTTAGGAACAAAAGACAGCTGAAAGGGGAGTATGTATTTGGGAAAGAATGAGAACACCCTGTTCCCTACAGCGATCAGCTAAACAGACAGGCTGCCAGAACAAGAACACACCGGCTTTGCGTTTGAGGGAACAGGATCAAGTTATGCTGTCTTTAAAGCAGAAGCTGTTGAGAATTTGTGCTTTGCAAAGCTGCTGTGTGAACAGCTCCATCTTGCTCCACCCTGTGCCTGAGTTACACCTGCAAGCCAGATTTGAATTCATAAGCGCATTGAAACAGAACCCTCTTACACACAGAATACCACTAAAATACTTTTTCTTATATTTACTAATTACTTTTTAAAGCTCACAAACTCTTGACCTATATCTAATCTAATAGCAAATCCCCTTCAGGTCTTGATAATCCTTTAAACCAGTTGCTCTTCTAAAAAAGACTCTTTCTTTGAGGATAATATCAAAGAAATGACCTTTTTTCACCCATTTTCCAAGCTAATTCATCACTAAGAGCTCTGCAAATCAGACTGTATCAATCAAATTACACTACAATACATCATGCAATGTACTGAGGCATGAATGATGTAACCTAAGATTAGATGTCATAACCATACATATTACTAAGATATTTGAGAAGTCAAAAGACCGCATTCTTATCTGATATAAAGTGACCTAGCTTCATTGGCTTGGGGAGAAACTACAAGATAGCATACGCTTAAGCTGCCAACATTACACCATTACATTTGATCATGTATCATTCGCTGCGTCATTACATTGATCACATAACTTGAGCAGATGCAACACATATCCCTCTATGGATATCTGACTAGCCATGGAAAATCACCTCCTGGAAGAACAGCTGGTGGAAACTGATCTAGGCAAAACAAAAATGGTGCTGTTTGGAAAACAAAATGGTTCAAAACTTTTCCCAAAGCTCACAGTTTCTATCTGTTAATCTAGTACATATGTCTGGGTCTTGTTGGGTCCCTCCTAAACTTGGACATTCATGCATCACCAGACTCTGAAATGGGCCTTCATTCTTCTATTTTAGTAGTTTAATTCTCCATGAGAAGGTTAGCAGTCTCTGTATTTGTCATCACCTGTCTTCAAATCAAGAAGACATGGCGTAATTTTAACACTAATTAGAAATCCATGCCTGTGCTACGTATATAAATTGAAGGCATTCCATAGAGCATGGCAATACAGTCTAACAATTTAATGTGGGTAAAAACACCCTTTTCCTTAAGCTCCCCCTTCTCCTTGTTCAACCACCCAAATTTGGTTCACAAAACTAGAACCAATTATACCAACAACAGTAAAAGAATAAAATCTAACAGCTCCCACATACACCAAAACCCACTAAAATAACACTAAAATCATTACAATGCTATCATTCCCAAAATCATTTCTATGTCATCACCTGGACGGCCACAAAACAAAAATAAGGAGATATAAGGAGGCTCTGAAAAGATATGGACAGGATAAATAAGAGTAAATGATGTACTGTCTCATAAGGCAACATTCAAAGAAATTGACCGAAGGAAGTACCTTCCTTGCAACTCATTATTAACAATGGAATTACTGTTTACAGTTTCATGAAATCAATGAAGTTCATAAGGATAACAAGATGTACACAGAAAATAGAGCCTCACAATTTAGAAACTGGAGGAAAACTTTTCCCAAGACAGGCTGTTGCACAGCCCCGTCACACAAAGGACTTGCCCCTTCCCCTGAAGAAGCTGGTACTTGGAGATATAAACCCATTGGACTGCATGGATCTCTTCCATTCAGGAAACGCTTACACCCACCAAGAGCAACAAGTGTCAGCCTAGGTGTGACACCACACCAGCGTGCTTTTTCCCATTACCAAAGTTACGTTGCTCAGATAGCTACAGTCTTGTACATGGCAGCACTCCTTTTGCTGTTTATCTCTGATTGAGAGCCAAGGAGCCTGAAAGCGACCCATTTATTTTAGTGACCAACTAGAATGTGTAACTTGACCTCACAAACACAATGACTGACAACAGTCCATCAAAAACCTTTAAGGTACAATTCCTCATTTTTTCTTTCCAGTTAATGCAATAAAAGTGAACAATCAACAGAGATGTAATTCAGAATGTCAACAGTTGTCACTACTTAAAGGCCAGCTAAACCGCAACATTAAATTCAATATTCTGTGAGTTTCTGATTTGCACATTCAGTCTTCTGTGAATCTCTGGTCTTTTCTGTTAATCATTAGATTAGATTAGATTGAGAATTAGAAAAAGATACATTAACTCTGATTTTTACAAGGTTTGACCCAGTACTACTACAGAAAGCCTACATATAAGAAGTAAGTAAAAGGTAGCAGTAATATTCTACCTATTACCAACATCAAAGAAGCAAGTTTAAAAAAATAAACCAACGCTAGCAGTTTTTAATGCCTTTTATATTCAAAGATTTACCCCAAAGTGATAGACAGGTGTAAATACTATTATTTGTAAGTGACTTTTAAAGAACTTAAATGTTTCTTAAGCATATCCTTTTATAATCAAAATGTCCATTTTACAAATTTCTTTACATGTACTTCATATTTTGTTTGGCATACCTCCAGGACATATTTATGAGCTAATGTAAATTTCATTGATTTACATTGGATCTATATTTAAGATTAGTCCCAATCACCTTACAAACATTTTAGGAAAATCCTTACAAATATGGTGGCTTTTTAAATAAGGAGTCACAATGTCTTATCAAAAATCCTTATTACTTTCCAGATACACTTTGGTTTAACAAAGTAGCATATCATAAAACTTTATTGAGCAGTAACACACTAAAAAAAACCCATAAAACTGCTAATTATTCCTTCTAAACAGCAAAATACTCAGCCAGCTAGGCCTTTCTCACGAAGTGACAGCTGGCTGCTCTGACATTCCTAAACTGTCCAGACCAGGAACATGCCCAAAATATTGCACAATTCTCTTATTCTGAGGCATTTAATTTTCCTTTTTCTGCTGCAGGAATGAAAGAATGAAATTCATACATTTTACCCCATCAGAGAGTCAGGAAAGATCCAGAGTCTGAGTTATGCTGAGATATGCTGAAACACAGACATAGTCTTAGGGACTCTATTTCTACTTACAGCTTTATAGTTACAAGAAATTGTCAGATATTCAATAGTCATTTAGGCATTAGCATCAATACTGCTCAAAAGCAGTATATCTCTTCCAGTTCTCCTCTGTTTTGGGATTTAGTTGCCCCAGCAAACTGCAGTTAATGCCTGTCTAAGACTTCCTTACTGACTCCCACTTCTAAGGTTAGGAAGCATATGACATTATATTTTCTACAACAGATTTCAATCTACGTGCATCTTGAGGTTATTTCTTGTGAAACTGCTATTTGTAACCCTTGTATCCACAGGCAGAAAACCATGGTAACATTTTCATAGAGTGATGTATAACACTGATATCTTTTTTTGTCTTATCTGTATTACTGCTCTCAGAAAACACTTGTGGATCATGACACCAATTTCTAATTGTGCAAGCATCTCTATCTTTAGTTTTCTGCAGAACAAAACTTACAGCAGGTGATAGCTGCTACATCGCCTTTTTACAATTTAACAGCATGTAACTGATAAAGTTTGACTCTGCCAGCTATTATATTTGCTGTTTTGCAATTTTGTTATCGTTTTCCAGAAACCCGTTATATTGAGAATTATGGTGTTAAGTGGTTGCATAGTTAGATGACAGAAACTGACACCTCTACTTCACTATAATATAATGTCAGACATTACTACATCAGTTATAGCAGATCCATGGAAAAGAATTCAATACACACCATCTTGAGTTAGCTCACAGCAGTATCTATCAAGACTACCTTGGGGGAACGAGAACAAACAGAGGAAGCTTAGCTTTGTTGTTAGTTTTACCTTTTCCCCAGGGAGAAAATACACAGATAAACAATCACACTTAAGACCATACTTCAAAAGGTTCTATTAACAAATTTGAAACGCAATGCAATTGTGTATTACCTTGGAAAAACTTGTTCAGCTAAGTGATTAAGCTGTACACAGAAACACGTGATTTCTATTTCCATAAATTTCTAGAGCATTGTAGCTGTGCCCATCAAGAAGTGAGCACAGTTCCTTGTTTTTAATATTTGAACATCAACACTTAACTAGTATAAAATGCATCTGTGCAGAATATGAGATGGTCTCAATAAAATTTCACATGAACAACATTTTCAAAAAAAGATATATTCTGCTTTCTCCTCAGTTTATAGAATTTCTCTAACAGTAAGTTGCAAACTACCATTTTATGCATTCTTAATACATTATGCATAATGCATTCTTCAGTGGTAACAGAGCTGCTTGTACGTGTGCATGCGTCTGCTGTAGGGCATTGATTTTAAACGGCTGGCAGCCTGAGTTGACATTAGCAACATGAGATGAAATCGCGAGCAGAACGGAAAATCTGAGGTACTTCTTTCCACCTACTTAGTGATCGACACTTGGATAGACCTATTGTAGCAATGATGAATGTGCCAAGACTTACATAAATAGGAAAGAAAAAGCCTCCTATGAGAGTTATCCTCTGAAGAGAAGGTATCTATCAGCTTTAGACTAAATTCTACCGTCACTTATGCACATGCTTCACCATAAACTTCCCTGAAGGGGACTGCCTTATGAATAAAAAAAGCCCAATCTACTTGGCTAATTTCACAGATGAGAGGTATGACAGGAAGAAGAAAAGAACATCTGTAAGTTACTGCCCACCAAGTTTACCTTGTGGTCAAAACCACAATTTATGGACCCTTGATGCTTGCCTGCCCCCGTAAATTTAAGGAGTTCGATGACTGCTCTGATTTGGCATACAGATACCTATACATTTATACTTTTCCCTGGTTACAGGAGCTGGAGCGTTTATTTCAAATCAAATTCGGAGTTCCTGTTTATCAGGGAGACCTAGAAATCTATAAATAAACCGGGCATAATTTTAGCCCTTCATGGGGAGGGAAATATATGTAGTTTATACTATCATACAAGTGAAAATGCAAAAAGTTTAAGAATATAAGAATATTAGAAATATAAGAAAAGATAGTTAAATACTACAGTATGTATGAAAAAAAAGTAGAAAGACAGGAACTACCCAAGCCTTTCTTTTTTCTCTAAAGCTTATTTTCCTGGGGAGATTAAAATGGACTACAGTATTATAAATAAATGTACACAAATACCAAGTCATACTCTTTGATATCTTCCATGAGAATCCTACCTAAATAGAATCCTAAAGATTAGGTGTGATGGCTTTATTTCTTTGCATAAAAACATCTCTCCTGAGATTCCTTATCACATACCCTACAGAACTTCAGTCCAACACATCTGATAAATTAACATTCATCCAAACTTCTGGATTACTGTTCAAAATGATTCTCTACATTGTCTCTAGTATGTTTAGAAGACAAACGGCTTCATGTTAGTCAAAAGAGTCTAGACAATTCAGAAGGACATTTACAAATAACACAATGGATAAAGATGCCTCACAGAGATATCAGGGATATTTCTCAAACAGAAATGAATTAAAATCTCGAGAACATAAAATTACAGTGAAATTGTCATTACGTGCCATGTTTTCAACACCATGGTTGTGTGATAGTCTATACTGGTAGTTAGCCATACAGTCCTGTGAGTTCTCTGCTTTAAAAGCTTCTTATTTTCACTTTTGTTAGGTTGCCTCTCACACACATTCCTAGTAACTCTCATAATGTTGGTGGTAGGCCCCAGGCCATCTGTGAAGGCCCACCAATGTTCACCTCCCACTTTGGCTTTTCCATGTTGAGGAAACTCCACCTATCCTTCTCTTGCTTCTTTCTGAATTGGCATTACGATTTTTGAGTTTTACACATTTTTGACTAGGAGACCTTGAGCAGGAGGGTTTGGAGAAGAATTCTCAGGAAAAAAGGCCCGCATTACATTTATCAAAACAGTTGGCAAGGAAGAAAGGAAAATACATCTTTTGCAAAGGGTATAGTTCAAAAACACAGAGTTTTTTTAAATTTCTCATATGGAGCGGAAAAGAGGGCATATGTGGATCGATAGCTGTTTCATTCTATTACTAAATGAGGAAAACAGCCAAAAAATAATTGATCTACATTCAAGGGCATCCCTGAATATAGAATTTTGTTGAAAACTTGTGAACTAAACATTCAACTACAAGAGAATAACAGTGAATTAATGTTATCTGCATACAGACAATTTAAACTAAAAATCTGGGCTTCCCTTTACTGAGTTCTAGTGGTTTATTTGCTGCTATGTCAAATAAATCCGGCTTCCCTTTGCTGAGTTCTAGTGGTTTATTTGCTGCTATGTCAAATATATATGTGTCAAATCTGTATAAGATGGACTGTTAACTGAAAAACAAGTGCTATTCACCTACTAATTCCAATGCTTAGTATTGGACTTAGAGTAAGGATGTCCTTGTATGATATTGTAAATAATCAAAGTTTATAAATAGTTTTTGTTTAGTTATTCTATGTCCAGTGAGGTTCCAAGGATAAGTCAAATTACGAAAGTAATTGCAGATTGTAAGAAAAGAAATAATTAGTTTTGTAACAGAAAACATTTCTGTAGTTTGTGTTGGTTGTTAGAGCCAATTTTAACTTCATCAATCGAAGCAGTTATTCAGCATACATTAATTCAGTAACCAGAATTTAGAAGTGGCAACTAATCAATAAAAATAAATTAATATTGATATTGCAGGACTTTTGCAATATTGTATTTATAGTGCCCCTGAAGCAAGTTAGATCTTACATTAAAAGATCAATAAACTAATGCAAAGGCTAACGCCTCGCATTCAAAAAGTCTTGGTGTCAGGGGATAAGGGGAAGGAAGCTAAATATTTATTTCTGTATTTCTGATGAGATTGCAGAACTTTTGTAAGATTGAACCTGGGACATTGATTACCTTTCCGATGGAGTCCAATGGTATTTTATAATGTTCACTCAACATCCATATATTAGAAAAGGGCTTCCTCTTCCCTAATGTTTCAGTACTCCAGTATGTTGTTCACTAAAAGAGAAAGATAAAACATTTCCTTTTTAATCAGCAAGAACACAGCTTTTTAAACCTTACATGCTGCTGAACTCACTACTCTGCTTTCGAAATACAAAGAGAATTCTAGTAAAATCTGATTCTTTTCACTAAAGTAAAATAAACAAATGGATGCATATACCAGGCTAAATAACTTAACACACAAACTTCAGTAACAGCTACCCAAAAACTTATGCTCAGAACCCTAATCAAATGTTAGATTTTGGATAATAACTTAACGTGTGGATACACATACGCATATAAAAAATTTGTATTAATGAAAAATTGCACTCAGCACTCAAGTACTCAGAATTTAAATGTAGGAGTGTTTGTGTTGAGAGATCTGGACTGCTTTTTACATAAGAACATATGAAAAATTATTAATGAGTTTTTGCCTTTAAAACATACGACCTGATAATGCAACCTCAAAATAAGTATGATTTTATGAAAACCACTTAATTTAAAAAAAATCTTCTTTGCTTTCAAATTACTGTTTTCAAATTTTGCATTAGCTTAGATTTGACTTGAAAACTGCCAAATCTGATATTTTGCTACTGTAATATATGTATTTTACTGCTTTGTGTAAAAAGAGAAAGAATACAGAAAAAAAGTGACACATGAACATAGAAAATGGACCTTTTGATTAACTTCAATTCCTAAAAAGTCTTGTATTTCTCAGTTTTTATAGTATCTAAGTAAGAAATGCTTAAATGCAGAAATTGGTCCTTGATCAAAATGCTTGACTAGCACAAAAGCATTGACATAAGTAAAGCAAATAGAAATAGACAAATCCAAGTTTTCCTGGCTCTTGAAAGTATTCTTCCTTAAGACTGTATAACTTCCAGGATGTTAGTGGTTAAACTGGCTTTTCTATCAAATTGTGAATTTTTTGCATTTTCAAAGCAGTTGACCTGCCTAAAGATTTCACTGCATACTTCAGTAAGCATGCACACACTCAGCAGCTTTGATTTTCTGCACCATGTATGACCTGCCATTTATTTATTTATTTATGTATGTATCTATTTATTTATTCTTATTTATTCTTATCCGATGTAAATTATTCTTCACAAAAATTATTCTTACATTTTCTCCTGTATATTGTCTAAAAATCAATGCATGGCAGAAACAGTTATAAGAAAAAGATAGGTGCCAGCTAGTCAACATGAAAACGCTGGCTCTTTGGGAGAAGAACTTTAGGTAGCTCATGGGAGAAGAGCTATACCTTACCCACAAGGAAGCATGGGAACAGAGCTCTGCAATTTAACAGGAAAGAACCTTTGTCCAAGCTCTAGCCTCCAAGGTTACAGCAGCAGAACAGACATTCAAACGAAACTGGTTTTGTGCCGCCAGGGTGCTACAGAGCTGTTGATGGGAGTAAATCTGTACCCCAAGGTATGTTATGGTATAGAGCAAGCTACGCTATAGTGAGCAAGCTATTACTATGTTAGTAAAAACAACAATAATAAAAAAAATGTATGTTTATACATACTGAGGCAGCTTGGTCTGCAAATCTTAGCTAGTCATGTATTGATTTGCCAGTGCTACAGAGTTTAATTCTGTAGCTACGATTACAGTTTTAGATCAGTTCTCGTTGTTGGATTTGTTGGGGTTTTTTTAAGAATTGGGATTGATACCATTGACCTCGCCCTCCTAATTTTGATGAACGTTGTAATCTGTCTTTAAAAAGGCCACTTCTGTTTAAATAAAGACTTTAAATTCATGTCTGGAAATAATGTGATTGAAGTAACAAGAGTACAGTCTTTGCTCAAACTTCCAATATTTCGACAAGATATAAGAGCTGATTCTGTTCCTAAATGGTGGTACTGAAATGAAGATTGATGAGCAAGTATTAGAAGAAAATAACTTTGAGTTACATGCTATAGCTTTTAATTGCATCATTTAAATTCTTAAGCATTTCAATTTTATATTCATTCAGGGTTTTGCATAATTAATTTGCAGATTTCCAGAACGCATTAGGATGAAACTTTTAAATGGATGGATGGTTATTAATGGATGATATAAATATATTATTCATTATTTTTGGTTGTCATTGTAAATTGCACTGAGTACTTCTGAATGTGAATATTAAATTCAACATCATCCCCTGAATTCAAAAGCAAAATGCATCCTCCGAAATAATCTGTTGAAATATAGAATACTTCAGGTGTCATTTCATAATAAATACTCTGTAACAAAATGTTAAAATTTGTTAATGTCAAACTTTTCTCCTCTCTGGAGAAGGAAAGCCCAGTGCCTGACTGGACTGCCCAGGCAAAAGTGAATTTCAAAGAAGTCAATGCCAGGCTGATCTACTCTAGGGCAGAAATTGATAAATTCTCCAAGCTCTGATTAACTAAGCAATACCACATATTTATAGACCAACCGAATGTTATGGTAGGGAATAACTGCATTTACACCAAGAAGTACCAGAGAACATGCATGAGAAGACGGCCACAGAGAAATTCCATTAACTAAGGAAGAAAAAATTGGTAGTCTGAGCTAATGGCTGGGAGAGCTCTTTCAAGAGCTATTTCCAGCAGGTAAATAGATATTCATAAATCAGTATCAATATCTATAAACAATCAATATCTATAAACAGATATTCATAAACAATTCTTATTAGTTAGAACTCAAACACCCTGTAAATGTATCTCTTTTTAACCCTTCAATTCTTAGCCTGTGTTAATCATTACTACTCTGCACAAAATAATGAAGAAATATCCTGAAGAGCAGACTGGAACAATTAAAAATCCAAATAAAACATAAGCTCTCCTTAAATGCAAGAAGAACTGGAAAATGTTTAAAACCATCTAATTGACGATATTTAGTGATGAAGTGATGACTACCAGCAGACAGCAAGACACTCAGTAAGCAGGCTCATACCTAAGGAATACTTTCAAAAGGATTGGTGACACCATCTGCAAGGGAAACAATAGGTACGCATAGTGAGGAATACCATGCCATACTATGCCAAAACAGCACAGAAAAATCACAGAGACTGTCTGAATGCTGTTTTTCAATTTGGTTCATTGTTTATAACTACTTGTACTGGGTCTGGCTGGGATGAAGTTAATTTTCTTCACAGCAGCCTGTACGGTGCTGTGTTTCGGATTTGTGACTCAAACAGTGTTGATGACACACCAGTGTTTTAGTTGTTGCTGAAGAGTGCTTACACAGCATCCAAGTTTTCTTTCCCTCACTTGTTCCCCTGCAGTGAGCAGGCTGGGCTGCACAAGAAGCTGGCAGTGGACATAGTCGATGCAGTTGACCTGAACCTAAGAGACGTTCCATACCATATGACATTGTGCTCGAAAAGGAGAGCTTAGGGAAAGGAGGAGGAAGCGGAGATGTTCATGCTTATGGTGTTTTGTCTTCCCAAGTAACTGTTACGTGTGCTGAGGCCCTGCTTTCCAGGCAGTGGCTAAGCATCTGCCTGGTGATGGGAAGTACTGAATGAATTCCTTATTTTGCTCTGCTTGTGCATGCAGCTTTGCTTCACTTACTAAATTGTCTCTATCTCAACCCACAAGTTTTCTCACTTTTGCTCATCCAGTTCTCTTCCTATCCTGCGAAGGGGTGGATGAGAGTGACTGGGTGGGTGCTTAGTTGCTGGCCAAGGTCAACCCACTACACTATTTCAATTGGAGGTCTAAAAAAATCTTTTATATAATGTAGGCCTAGGAAAGGAAGATACATCTTTATGGCTTTTGGCATGAACAAATTGGAACTGGTTGCTATGCTGTCCCAAGGATCTCGTTGCATAATGACAACAATTTTGTTTGCTATCTTAATCAAGCAGATCTGTTAGATATCTTGACCCTGAATGATTATTGAACAAACACTTCCGTTATTAGTACTACTCCCTCCTTGTTTAATCCTAAACTGAGGATTCTTGAAAAGCCACAATACGCATATGTAATGAAGAAATAGATCCTCTGAAATTTTTACTAATCATGGATGGACTAAGTGGAGTCAGAGAAGTCCATTCCCAAGAGCTAAGGAATTAGTCATCTCAGAAACAGGAGGCTTCTCTGGCTGCTGTGTTCTGCATAGAATGGCAGAGCTTGCATGGGCCGTACTATTATCTGAAAGATCATCATCAATTTAATGCTAAACATTTAGTTTTTCATATTCAGATATGCAGATAATATTTGCAACAGATGATATAATAAAAATTAGGGTAAGGGAAGAAATGCAACAGTTTCAAGTCCATAATGTTTCCCAGAGACAAAGACCCCTCCAAAAAATCCTTTTCCTTTTTCAGATTTTCTCTTCACCTAAATAATCTGATATACCAACATGAATTTTTTTCACTTCGTTCTGATGGAATAAAACATTGTAGTAATGCTACTCATCAAGCTGTTGCGAGGCAGCCTGAAGATCCACGCCCTATGTTACTCAATACTTCTAAGTTTGTTTAAAGGCAGATACACAGCAAGTGGAGAAAAAAAAACGATACTTAAACAGATATGTCTTGAACAGGTATTTTCAGGCTTACAATTAAACGACAGGAGGACAATCATCCATGTGGAAATTATCCCTTCCAGCATAGTAATGCAGAAAAGAAAGACAAGCACAGAAATAGAATGGCAATATAAGAAACATACTGGCATGGCTTACTTTAGAAAAGTGCTAATTAGAAAGTAAGAGGCTGATGCTGAACCAAGCTTCACAATCAGAAGTAGTTTTTAATCCTTTTACATAATACAAACTTTAATGAACACAGAATTATCCTTGTACTGCTAGTTTTATGCCCTCATTTTTCTTTTCTAGATGATGGACAAATATTTCCATGACTGCTGCGTAAATCACAAAGCGAATTAGGTGATTCATTGTGGGATTTTTGTTCTTTTAACTCTTACAACTGTGAGTCCATTACACTGACCAGTTTAATCTAAATGTCTTTTTTCTTTCACTTTTAGGAGGTCTGCTTTGTGAATGCAAATATAAAATATTAACATCAATTTTGTTGTACTTTCAGGCTTTTTTCATGATCTACGTACTGGCCTCACAATGCCTCTCAAAGCACTTGCTGCTGGTTTCCAGCATCTTGGCTAGTCATGCGGTGATAATTTCTAACTCCAGTTCCCGTTAACTGATTACACTGCATTGATACAAAGCCAAAACACCCTGAATCCCATCCTATCTTGTCCAAACCTGATTTCCTGACCCACACGCATGATTTACAGCAAGGTACACACTCAGTTGCCCAGAACAGAAGTCTAGCCCGCATGACGGAGCAGGAGGAGGTCTTACTGATCATCCCTCTCCTTGTCCCTGGTGGGATGAAAATTACCTATGTCACACCAATGAACTGAATTAATCACACAGCTAAAATAATAAATTGAAATAGATGCTTTGAGCTCAAGTCTGTGAATTACAAACAGCTCAATACTACTGAATTTTACACATGGCACATTCTTTAGCTATCTAGAAGTTACCTCCTCTTGGCCTCAGTCTGGCATAACATCTGGCTGAAAAACGATTTTCTTACAGGTGGACCTTAATTTTCAAGATAGAATGTGTTACTGCTGCTCTTGTAAATGTGTAGTCCATTATAGCAGGTAATGAAAAAAACATCTGTCTATGGTAGTAATCTCCAGTGAAAGCAATCTCGCATAAAAGTTCATGCTCTCCCACTGGATGCTTTAATGAAAAAAAATAAAGCAGCAGGAACATAATTCCTAAATATTTCTTGATTCTCCAAAATAAAGAAAATCAGAGAGACCAAACGCACTCTCAAGAAGCGGATCACTCACCTCAATAAGGCATTCTGTTAAAGGACAATTGTTCACTTTTCAGAGGAGTTGGCAGAAGTTTAACTGTAAGGTCCAATCTAATGTTTATGAACTACCAGTCAGCCGTCACCTCTTAAAAATCTATTGTTGACTGTGTAGCTGTTGGTACCAAGTCAGCTGCTTGTCAGCAGAAGAAATTTAAAGAAGTCAGACTGATTCCAAGTATACAGAACAAAATCTGTATTTTAAAAGTACATAAAAATAAAAAAGTATTTTTATGTGAACAAAAGAAAATATCGTTCTTAGACAGGATTTGTTTGGTAGAAAAAAATAATTTTTCTAGTGCATACAAAACGACCTCTTCAGTGCCACCAGGAAAACGATGAGTTTACTAACATTCTCAAACCATGAAACCTCTCAAGTACAGTGACAGTGACTGGCTCACGGAGCCCCCTTAAAAGCCAAAGACCCTGAAACAATAAAAAGCCAAATATTACGAAGGTACTATGAGAAACATAGGGACTTACATATCCCTTACCTCATGAAGAAAAAGAAAACCAAAATATTGACTGAGTTTATCAAATCCAGTGTACTCACTCTATATTTTTACTTAAAACTAGAATTAGGTTTTTGCCAAAAACTGGATTTTGCCCTGAACAATTTTAAGCCAGCTGAATACCTATAGAAGTGAACCACTTTTAGATTAAACTAAGAATGAAATCTGAATGATACAGCTTTAGCGTTGATCTTGCTGCCCCTATTTTATTTTAGATTTTTCTTCTTCTGTCATGTCCATGTCATTTCTCCTTTTCTTTTTCAAGCACTGTTGCATCCATCATCCCCGCGTGATCTTCTAGGAACCTTTCAAGTATGGAACTGAAGCCAGAGAGCTGCTAAGTCTGTGTTTCGAGCCAAAGCCAATCTAGCTACAGTGAAGAGACAACTGTCTGGTTGCAGATGGACAGAACTGGCTAAGTTCCACCATTAACATCTCCATGCACAGTATGCTGAAGGGTGAATTGAGAGCTCATTTTAACTATGACACTTCTCTGAGAAATAAAAGTGTGACTGAAAAACAGACACCAAGAAAGGCTCTTCTATCGTCTTTGCATAAAAAAAGGAGTTTACTAGTTTTCTCTTTGCAATCACTTAGATTCCTGACACACAGATTTGCATGGGACATGATGAGTATCATTTATATGATAAATATCTGCACTTGCTGACATCTCACGAATCACTGAGACAAGTAGAGTTCTAGCAAAGAGGAGATACTGGATATGCCAAAAAATATGGGAGTTCCATGCCTGCAGTGTTAAATACCTTCTGCAGTTCTAGGGATCAAAGAATTTTGTAATGCTATTTCTGCAGACTGAATTTCTGTGCTCTTGGTTCAGTTGCAAAGTGATGACACAAGAACAGAGTTTGGGACAAGAACCACAGTGCACAGACAAAACAAGAGTGAATGGAGAAACGGTAAATTCTAATAGTTCTGTAATTTACATTTTGGTGGGTCTCAGTGTGTTTTAACTGATTTATATAAAACCAAACACGCAGTGCAAATTAAAAAAAAACAACCAAAACAAACAAAAAGCAAACCTAAAACCAGTACTAAGCAGACAACAGGACAGTCAGTGGGTCACTACTGCGAAAAAACATGAGAAAAAATGCTAGGAAAGCCTCCGCTGGGCAGAAATGATCAGTGGAAAATCTGAATTAAGCCCGTTATGTTTTTTGTATCTAGCAAATGTATTCAGCAGATTTAAACTGCATTACTACTGTTAACCTGCATGGGTATAGTGATAAAACAATTAAAGGTTAAGTCTCCATACAAAAGTTACCTCGCTAAGGCTTTCCCCAAAAGCCTTTTCTGACTCAAGCCAGCACAGACTACAACTAGGAATGCCCAATATGGAATTAATGAATAGGATTTCAAAGGAATATTACAAAGTGATAAGGTTTTTGATAAGCAGTGGCAGATTTACTTTGCAGTACATTAATTCTGAGCCACGCCTTTGTTTTCTTCTGTTTTATTGCGCTCTCATGAATGAAAAGCAGACTATTAAAGCCAGTTCTCACTATAGGGCTGTTCTAGAGTTTATCTATAACTTGAGACAATCTTTGGGATTCAAAACTAGCAGCTGAATACCTAATATTCAGATGATGCATTTTATAAATTCCCCTCCATTTACTTGATTTACTTGCAATGTAAAAAAAAAAAAAAAAAAAAAAAAAAAAAAAAGTGACTCGTTGCTAGCACTACAATCAACATAACATAATACACATTTGTTTAACTTGTGCTTATGTTCAGTAAGATGCTCGTGGTATTTTGTATTAAAAATGTCATGAGATCTTTCCCCTGTAATTAGATGAAGATCATACTCTTGATCAGGTAACTTCCTCTCTGGGAACTGTGCAAATCTAGCGAGAATCTTTGAAAATATATTGAAGTTCTTTACAATGCTAGGTTAGCAACATGCAAGCAAGAAACAAAAAGCCTCATTTTCTTCCCACACATAGACTGCAGTAAATTTCTTTAACAGTGACGAATCATCACAGATTTTTTTTTTTTAAATAGGCTTTTTGCTTTAAACTAGAAGCCTTACCATCTGTTCTATACTAATTAAGAATGCAAAGAGAACACATTTCACAGTTACATCAGCACATAGTAAGATTAAACTGTTTAAACGACTAGGTAAAGCTTCCCATGCTCATACAATGATATTTCCAGCTGTTTCCCATGTTCACCACATAAATAAGGAAAATTGATACTTTACATATCATGAAAGTTTTACAGTTACTAAATACTTACTTGTATCCGCTATTAGATACAATGATGTGTCAGCTTAGGACTGCAGTACTCAGAGCAGGCATTTTCAAATCAAACCTAGATTTTAAATATGTCTATAAGGTTACTCATTTGCTCAGACACCTTGTCTTTACGCAGGCATTCTTAGGCATACTGAGTTTAAGGAATATTGCCGTTGCAAAGACAATGTTATCAAAGGAAAGATTGGGAATGCGTGATTGCTATATCTAAACCATCTCTTAAGAGTTGAACAGCAACTTCACTGCTGCCTCTGAAAGGTAATTTTCAGTTCTAGAGGATACTGATTGAAATCTAAAACTATTTACAAAAGGTTTCTAGTTCTGCGTTCAGCATTGACTAGATGGAACAATTTCCACCATTTTAAAACCCCCTAACTTAACTGTAGTTGTGTCAGTTTGTTCTTTTGAATCTGGACCAGGAACTCAGAACAACAGCGTAAAAAGCATAAAGAAGAGCAGCTTAAATTTATTTAGAAACAGAGCAACTTCTTACATAAAAGAATGTATGCAATAATATCATAGCTATATAGCATATCTTAGCTAACATGAAAACTCACTACTGGCCATGAATATGAATCTTATTTACTGAGATACGACTTTTATTAATATCTGAGAAATTTAACAGATGCTGAGGAATGCTTAAGTCAGAAAATGACATCTGGCTTGTGATAATGATAAACAGAAGTATTCCATTAAAGAATAAAATTGAATGTGTCTGAATCTGCAAAAATCACACAAGCATAATATAATGGGTGAAATATAAACAGAGAGATTTAAGAAGTAACCACAGTAAGAGCAGACATTCAAATACACAAAAAGCAGTGAGACTGAAATAAAAAGGACTGCCAAACTGTAAAAGAAAAATGGGGCAAGTGAAAGAATTCCTTGTCTTTTATTAAAGATGAGATACCGTGAAACTCTGCAACAAAGCATCACCAAGTCCATTAGGCTTCCACAGACTGACACTGGTTCAGACTGAAAATGGGAACAGCTATGGTTTAAGTAAGAAGATTTGTAAGCCATGTAAGAAGATTTGTAAGCCATGTATAAGAAAGTTTATAGAATCACCCAGACTTCTGACTATAAACCAGTCATTAAACATGAGGAGATGGATAACAGACTGCACATTTAAAAATGCATTCTTTAAATTACTTAGAAAAGCAAATACTGCATAAACCAGCATTAAGTGTTGGAGGTGCTATATCAAGTTTGAAGTGAAATGTTAGTTTCTGTTTTTCTCTGTTTCTTCAGACTTTTTAAACAGCATTTCACATTTTATAAACATAACTTGCTTTATAAAAGAATCCTCAGAATGAAGTCACATGCATTATATAAATCAATCCTTTCTAAGTTTCATACCAATGCTGTTCTTATGTTTCCCCATGCTGCTTCAACAACTGCCTGTAACAAAAAAATCAAATGCACTCACAGCATTTCTCTATTGGAGTGCCTCTTTGCACAGCCTTTGAAAGTTTTTGTCTTCAGTCTCTGTATATTTCTGCCAACTTATTTGGACAGAGAATCTAGTCATGCAGGCTTAATAAATGACTGGTTGTCAATGCTGAACCACCGTAATTACTCACTTGCTCTATGTTAGCTTGCTGCAGTTACGCTTTAGCCTAGACATCTTCGAGATTAAAGCACTGTACTTTACACCAAGGCTGAACTAAAACAAATGATGCTGCTGAAGCGCAGCTGGGTGAGCAGTGCCACTGACGGTAGACAGCCACGCTTACCGAGGCCCCGCTCCGAAGTCCTAACTTGTCCCTTAGCCAGCAAACTGGTTTTGAACCGCTTCTCATGGTGACCCGCCTGCTACCAGCATCTCGGGAACATTGGAAAAGATTCTCCTAAAATCACAGAATAGCAGGGGTTAGAAGGGAGCTTTGGAGATCATCTCATTCAATCCCCCTGCCAAAGCAGGTTCACCTAAAGGAGGCTGGACAGAAACGCATCCAAGTGGGTTTTGAATATCTCCAGAGACTCTGCAACCTCACTGAGCAGCTTCTTCCAGTGCTCCAGCACCCTCAAAGTAAAGAAGTTTTTCCTCGTGTTCAGACAGAATTTCCTGTGTTACAGTTTGTGCCTGTTGCTCCTTGTCCTGTCACTGGGCACCACTGCAAAGAGTCTGGCTCATCCTCTTAAGACCCACCCTTTAGATATTGATAAGCACTGATGTATGAAAATAACGCATGAAAAAGTTTGAAAAAGCCCATTAGGCATTTGTGTTAAGCAGGACTGTTGGAGTGTGTTTTACTTACTGTGCTTTGCGGGGCTGAGGGAAAGGCACCCCACAGGAAGGGCAGATACAATTTGGTGGCCCTGTCAGGA
This sequence comes from Rissa tridactyla, assembly GCF_028500815.1. NCBI lineage: Eukaryota > Metazoa > Chordata > Aves > Charadriiformes > Laridae > Rissa > Rissa tridactyla. The sequence goes on along the minus strand of NC_071470.1, from coordinate 79,371,310 downwards.
GGCCTGCCTGGAGCCCCTCATGGCCGCCCTCAAGGCTCTGAGGGGGCGTTTGGGGGCACCCCAGAGGCGGCTTTCACACGCACATGGAAAAAAAAAAAAAAGGAAAGAAGAAAAAACATGACTACTGATAAGAAACTTGTCAAACGCAGACAAACAAACAGACAAGCACCTGAAGGCTCTCCGCACAGCGATCCACGAGGCCTTGCCAGTAACTCCTCACCTCCCGCGCTTCCCTCCGCCCTTTCCGCCCTTCTGGAAGCTTCTCCGCCGCCTGAGGGGCGGCTTTTTCCCGCCGGGCCGCCAGGGGGTGCTGTGCAGGGGGCGGCGGGTCTCCTCGCGGCTGAGGCGAGGGAGGGCGGCGGGTCCCGCTCTTTGGCGCTCTTCCCTCAGGTTAGTGCGTCTTTTTTTTTTTTACCGATAACGCAATATAATTGGGAGGGATTCCCATTTTTCTTCCTTCTAAAAAGTAAAGCTGTATTTTTTTATTTTTTTTTTAGAGAGGTGGTTGTACGTAGACTGGTGGATGGTGTTTTCGCGCCCTTTGTGCGCTCCCCTGCAAGCGGCAGCTCTGGCCTCCCTCCCTTTCCCCCCACCCCCCTTTTAATTAACTGAACAGCAGGGTGCTAATAAAGGAAATGTCTATTACGAAAGCATATTTCTGTGGTAGAAGAAAACAAGTTCATGGTTTTGTTTTTATCAGAGGCCAACATCCCTTGAGGGAGTGGGATAGGTTTAAAGTAGCTATTAAAATTATTGCTGGGAAACGAAATTTGATTAAAAAAAGCGGCAGCCCCATTGTTTTACAAAAGCGTTCAAGTAAAATAGTGCTGTTTCAAGTCGTTATTCGAGCTCCATGTGCTGCCTTAGTGAAGATAGCTACTTAAAATATTGCAGATATGAAATGGAAAACTCTCTAACCTTTTGTTATTTGATATTTGAACAACAAATACAGGCTACTACAAGGTAAAATACTTCCTTGCCCATTACTAAATGCTTCTTAATTCTGTAGGACAAATGTGAGTGATTCTCACATAGTAGTACTGCATTATTTTTATCATTTTTATAATTTTTGTATTTTTTTTTTAAAATTCACACCGTGCAGCTTGGAAACTGGAGAAACACCCATTGTTTTCTCAGTGTTTTCGAAGGCATCCAGCAATCAAGGCCTTGGCGATGATGATGTTGGGTGTCATTAGGCACCAGCATAGAAAATGTTGCTGTTTCATGCCTGGTTTTAAGATTAATTTCTGCAGAAATATGTGAAAGAACTATGCAAATATGAATAGCAGTTACGTCTTTGATAGATGAGTCATTTGTGTCCTTAGAAAGACAGTCTTTGCTAACCAGTAACATGGAAGGATGTAGAACTTGGGGGTGTAAAGTGGCTTAATGCATTTTAATGTGTCTTCTACCATTATTAACGCTATTTGAAACAGTTGATTTTGGATGAAACTGTCTAAATCCAAGTATACAAGCAAGTAGTAGCATAAGCTAAACAGGTGCTAGGCACACTATCTCTGGTATGATTTCCATTCTACCAAAACAGATTATACATAGTGTGATATAAACTTTTTATTTACTGATCTTTATTCTGCTGAATAAAGAAAAGTGTTAGAAGGAGAGAGTAGAATAGTTGCTTCAAAATAGAAAGTGTGAGTTCAGGTCCCTGATGTGCCTACCCTTAGACCTGGTGATTAAATGTGGGTTACCCGAATCCTTGCTCTTTCTATGTGTTTTTATTAATAATAATTGGAGAAAAAAAATGGTTTTCTTCTGACGTGAAATGAGAAAAATGCTACAACCTCAAAATTTAATAAAAAAACCAGGGTAACTTTTGTGCTAAATTTGGAAAATACCTATGAACAAGCATCAAATGGTGTATGAGATAAATAACTGCCATTCACACAATAGTTTATTTCTAGAATGGTTTTCTTTCCTAAAATAGTATTACTAAGTTAACAAAGGAAAGTTTCAGACATTGGCACCATATACATGTGTGTAAAGGATACTTATGGCATCAGCTATAAAAACCTCTATGCTAATACTTGTATTACATTGATTTTATAGAGTTATGTCGCCTTATGGATATGGGGAAGCTGCCAGTATTTGACAATACTTGTATTTTGTTGTGATGAGATCAAGCTTTTTGCACAAAGCTGAGTGAACATTGCCAAGATATTTGGCTCATATGATAGATTAGTATACTTCGATTTTGCTGTATGACTTTGTTGCAGCTTTTTTAAAGAAATGGGTTTAATTAGTTTAATGGGTTTAATACTAAAAGTGAGACAAACTAGAATACTCAATTCTTCGCTAGAAATACTTGTTTTGCTTAAATGGAAGTGTGAATCTGTGAAAAGCAGAGTTGTAAACACTTTCTCAATTCAGAGTGCCTCTTGTTGAACGGCTCAGTTGGCTGTTGGGGAGAATCCTGCTGTCTACGTACTCAGGGCATTTCTTACAACCTCTGCTGGCCTTACACAGTTTTCAAAAAAGCACTTAAAATAGTGAGTTTGTCCCATAAAATTCAGAATAGCTGAGACTTATAGTGGCTTACCAGTATCTTAAGGGGGCCTACAAGAAAGCTGGTGAGGGACTTTTTAAGATGTCGGGTAATGGTAGGACTGGAGGGAATGGATTAAAACTAGAGATTGGACGATTCAGACTGGACGTTAGGAAGAAGTTCTTCACCGTGAGGGTGGTGAGACACTGGAACAGTTTGCCCAGAGAGGTGGTGGAAGCCCCATCCCTGGAGGTGTTCAGGGCCAGGCTGGATGGGGTTCTGAGCAGCCTCATCTAGTGGGAGGTGTCCCTGCCCATGGCAGGGGGGTTGGAACTAGATGATCTTTAGGGTCCCTTCCAACCCTAACAATTCTATGATTCTATGACTTGACCCCTGTGCTTAAGGAATAGTGTGTCCTGTATTTCCTTGCCTTATTCATGTTGTCATTTTGTATGTATAATAGGGGTTCTAGCAGTAAATTCACAGTGTTATTGCAAAACTTCTCTAGTAGATACTATCTTCGCTATTTTCAGGTAAATTCTTGGAAGGAGAGGGATTTTTTTGTATTGCTGAGTTTTGTAGTAAAAAAGTAGTATTAGCCAAAAATGTTGCTGTTTGTCTGCTAGTTTTGCTGTACTTCTATGTCAAAGAGCATTCCTATGACCTATAGATAAATGTCTTGTGTATATATGTGGAAAACTAATGGTGCGGATAGACAATCATGGTACTTAAATTTTGTGTGCGTATAGCTTGTCAAACATGTGAATATTTCCTGTAGCCGTGTTTTTACTTATCTATAAGCTACTTTGAACCTGCTGGAAATGACAGGCTATGAACGTGCAGGTGGGCAGGAATCACAGCAAGGCTGATATTAAAGGCTCATTCCCAGCTTGTTCAGCAGTTACTTATTTATACTCTGTATAAATATGCCAAAGTTTGGTACCCAAGTTGGGTATTTAACTACAGGATGTGAATATGAATCCTTTGTCTAGAATAGTGGATTTTGTTGTATTGGCTGTGTGATTGGATACACAGCTATGACGCAGTCAGCATATTACAATGCATAAGATTTGGCTCATCATTGTGCATCTCAGAAACAAAATATGCATTTATAAGATTCGGTAGTCCTTCTAAATCTGTGACTTTCTAATGAATACTAGGTGTTTTATTTACCTATTTATGTCTCACTGTAAATCAGTTTAAAATCATTCAGGTGCATTAAAGCAAAACCAGAAACGTTTAGTTGAACTGGTAGAGAAACTGAGACCAGTAAGTCAATAATGGAAATTCTCTCATTTTTTAAGATTACTATGTTTTAGCAGAACTGCATTATGTCATTCTGATTTATGTGATGAGTGGTTTTTATGTTTGAAGTGGACCATGAGGAGTAGAAATGTGTTTCATGTTTACAGTTCTCTTCAGTATTAATATTTATTCAAGCTGAAGAAAGATGACTCCTGGTTGAAAATGATGCAAGTATGCACAGTTTTTAAATTGAAGGTTTTGGTAGAAGTGTGGTAATGTCCGTACCAATGCACGCACCAGACTTGATGCTGTGTCATAGACCTTATTTTTGGTAACATCAAATAAGGGTGAATTACTACTTGCTCTTATTCTCCTAAGTTAAAGGGGAGAAGACAGAAATAGTTAAACATTGATGTAGTGTTTGTTTGTTACTTATCAACCAGTAGATAAGCATTTTCGGATTGATATTTGAAAAAACTTTGGCTCAGTGGATATAATCTATGTTGAGCAAATACAAAAGAAAATAATTTGTTTGCCAAGAAAATAAATTATATGACAGAAACTGAATCAGCTCATTGTATTTTTCTTCTCCTAGCTGATGGATATCTGACAGGACCTATATTCTGTCTTGCCTACGACTGGAACACAAAAGAAAATAATTTCTTGTCTTCGATGGCAAAAATATATATTAAGAGTATTCTTGTTATTTTATTACCTTATCTGAGCTGCGCTGTTTAAGACCAGTGATTCTCAAAGTAATTTTTATTTGTAATTGCCTGAGCTACAGCTGTCAGCATATTCTCTGGCCTATTCCAAGGCCCCAGCAATCCTGTCTTGAGCCCGTTAGTCATGCTACAGGCCATATTCCTTTGCATTCCTGCAAAGCCAGCACAATTTTCTCCATGCCGTGGGTTTAGTGAGGGATGCCCTAGCTATTATCATTGCCTATTTGGTTCTCGAAAGCTCTGGGAACTGCCAAGATTTTTCTCCAGAGTGCAGCATAGACTCCAAGGAGAATGCTTTCTCCCTGCAGCCGTCTTTTTGCGGTCCATATGTTCTGGCTGAGCAAGGCAGGGAGGAAAAGGATGCAGAGGCTCTTAACATCTTTTTTGTGCAACTACAATGGACTGCCCTTGTGATCCTGTTGCTGTGTGCACACAGAAGTGTCTGTGCCTGAGTAACCTGCCCCCCATCCTTCTGTCCCCACAAATTCAGAGTAAAAGCTAGTCTGTATAGCTGCCAGAGATGAGAATGTTTAGGTGAGCAGAGAGTGTGTTTAGGGAAAACTGAGAGAGAAGAAAGAAGGGAACTGGGAGATAAAAGCTAGATTCCATTTCCTTCCACATTTTCATGTAAATTCCACATTCCTTCCACTTTCTTCCTCGCAGTTTGAGAATGTGAAGGTACAATACCTTTTTGTTTGTTTCCACTAGGTAATAAAAATGCTGGTGTTGATAGAAATTCCCTTTCTTATTTTCAGTAACCCTACCGTCAAGGGGTTAAGCAGTGATAATACTCAGGTAGTGTCCTTGCCTTGAGGCATCTTGCACTCCTCCATACAGAAATTTCACAAGTCCCTGAAATGTCCTGCTTTTTACTCTCAGTGAGCATTTCAGTTCATCTTTCATAAGAAGAGTGGAAGAGTGCTAGGAGAAAAAGTCAAATGACAGAGAAAGTGCATTCACGGTCCACTGATAACATGCAAATAATGTTGGGATCTGTAAACTTAACTATGCCAAGTTTTCAATTCTTAAAAAATTTTGTGACTCAAACTTTTGTTCCTTCAGAGACTTTTACTTCGTTTTTTTGTTGAACTAAAATAACATTCACAGACTTTTGTGAAATTCAAGACATGATTTCTTCATAGATGGCGAGTATTCAAGATCTAAATTCATATAAATATGATAGTCTGTATAATCTCATATTTACCCAGGAATATGAAAGAGTTGCATGAAATATAAAGAGTAAAAAAATTAATTGATTCATCTATCCTTGTCTGTATTGTGGGAATAGCCTGTAGCACTGTAATTATCTCATGCATAAAAACCTTGCATTCAGATAATTACACACTTATTCAACCCTAGTATAATGCATAAGACTATCACGATTAAATTATAGGACTAGATTAAATGTGAAATGCAAACTTTTAAAGGAATTGGCTAGCTCTATACAGGGGCATTATTTTATTCATCTGAAAACATAATAAACCTTTAACTTCCACAATACAAATACATCTGCATAATTGCTTACTGCTGTTGGGTATTTTTCTTCTACGAGGCTAATCATTCTAGAATGCCTAAATAATAAAGCTTTTTGACAGTTTAAAAGGAGGTTGGAATGAAATTTGGCATGGTCTTGGTCCTATTTTGAACTCAGACAGGGTCTAAAATGGACAGTTCCTTTTAGGATTAGTAGGCAAATTAGAAATATACCTCAAGGACTATATTGTTTATGCATTCTTTGCTTGAGTCTTGATGGGCACATATTTTTACCACAAAAATTGGCATAAATTTTTTTTTTTTTTTGCAGTCTTGTGCTATGAATTTATTCTCTCTTACTACTCATTGTTAAGCATAGAATGTATCTTTACATTGGGCTCAGTGATGTGCTAGAGTTTAGTAAGACAAATATGTATGGCTTCTTTGCTAATTAACTTGCTTGTTAGTTGTAATGGGAATATTTAGGAACTAATTATATGTAATATGTAGTTGGGTTTTTTTCTGGATTGAATAGTGGAGGTACAACCACCAGTTCTAACTTGGACCCAGTAATTTGTGCTTCACTTATCTTTCTACTTCCATATTATTTAGTAGAGATAGTTATTCATATTGCTCGGTTTAGAATACATGGATTGACTGAATAAGAGCCATAGTATATAATTCAGTGGTTCACTTAAAAGCAGATTTTGTATTGTATATGTGCCATAGGGGAAAGCAAATCTGCTGTAGGATTAATGGGAACAGAAAGGCTGATGTAATCGAGAAAGGGAAAACAGACTAACTGCAAAAATCCTGATGAGTTTGTTTATATTTGTTTATATATATAATGTTTGTCATTATATTTCATTATATGATGTATACAGTGGCTTCCTGCCTGTGCTGTTTTAACGCTGCTGTTCTTGTGACATAAACCTAATTAATGCAGTAGAAGCCAGAGAATGGAGGAGGAAAAGCTTTCTAGGCAAGGTGTCCAATATGAAGTGAGTAGTGTCTACATTCTACCTAAATCTCACTATATTATTTCAGAGAAAAAAATACATTCATTGCTGATTCTTAGATGTTTCTTGTGGAATACTTGGTATGTTAAAACTGAGTATGCAAAAATAAATGGGAACGTCTGTGTTCAATTGCATATCTCCAGGCAGCATGTTCCTTTTCCCTTGGAAAAAAGGTATTTAAACTTGAAGAATAATATCAGCTTAGTGTGGTTTAGGGCATTGTTTGCACAGAGCAGAGAAAGGGAAGGTCAGGGACACCATTATTTTTCCCCCAATTGCTATATCAGGACTCTTGAGAATTGCTGTCTAAAACTGTAACCTCATTTATATAATTCTCAAACCATTACAAAGTAAAACAACTTTTTTTTTCATTTAATTGCTTTGTCATAAGCTGAAATGCTTTTGCTAGATCCTTTTTTCCTGACATATTTTATACTCATGTTTTGTACAAAAGCTGATACTTCAGCCATGCTGTTATTTTTTGGAATCTTAAAGGCTTTTTATGAAAGGACATCATAGTTAGTCTTAGGTTTCCTCAGGTAGCACTTTCTTTTGGTTTCACCTTCATTTTTTTTGCCCTGTTCCAACAGATTACATCTGCTGTGACCCGTTTACAACAAGAAAATGTAATTCTGTTCAAACATATCAAATTTCAAATTAAGGAAAACTAAGTCTTTTATTCTATAACTAAATGCACCATAATTGTGAATGTAATGCTGGAGAGAGGGGAAAAAAGCTGCTAGCTAGCAGTAGACTGAAGTTGTGTGTCATGAAGCTGCTCGGTTAAGAATAGGTTCAATGAATTTATGATTTTTCTTAGAACAATGTGAAACAAATGGGGAGTTGTTTAATAAAAATCCTGTGTAGGCACATGGCAGAAAGGATCCATTATTAATCTGTGTAATGAAACAAGACAGATTCTATTGAACAAGTTTGTATTGCTGCTGAAATTCAACATTCATCTACAACAGTTTCTAGTTATTCCTCACATTTGAGATGCAATAATGCCAGTAAAAATTGACTAGTTTGGAATAAAAAGGACTTGCTACAATATGATGCCTGCTCCAGTTTCCTGTATTTGCAGGGGTGTTTGCTCCATTATTTTCCCCTGAGCACTGTTCAACCCAGACATAAAGGGCTCAAGGTATTGAGCTTGTTTCTTGACACGTCAGCCAAACCTTTAGTGCCAAGGCTCTAATAAGGAGATACATGTGCTGAGATATCTGTAATTTTGTTGAAGTGCCACAGAAGACTTAATTTCTACTGAACAGAAGCGTGTATTTCATTTTAATGTCTGATCTGAAGAACATCACTTCTAACTAAATATAAAATTACCTGTCTTGACACATCATCTTTCCTTTCACTACATCTAGCGTAAGCTCTATTTCGAGGATTTAAGTGAGTTAAAGTAATGTGTAAGACCATTTTTTCTCCTTTTAACTAAAAAGGGCTTCACTTTCAAAACATATAGGATGTATAGATGTAGGCCCAGTCCTGGTGAAAAAGCTTGAAATTGTAAGCATTGGATGTAATTTATTAAAATTAGCAAGAGCCTTCCTTTTGTCTTTATTGTGCTTTGAATCAGGGTATTTATTTCTGTATGCATTCTAAAATGTAAAGTACTAGAAATTAAGTCACAGTATGTTGTCGTGTTTGTCCCTTGCAAACTGTTTCATTTTGACCTGTCCAGAACTGAGTTTACTCTTTTAATTAAAACCAGCAGTAGAAATATGAATTGCGCTTAAATATGAAATGGTCTGCGAATACAGTCTCTGTAACAATTGTAAGGAGAGTAGATGGTGGTACTGTAAATTCAATCAGATAGAAGGAGAAAGGTGGAAAATGCCACCTTGTCTATTACTTGTCAGTCTTATATGTATGTCTGGTTATACTTGGTTTGTTTTCTGGGTTGTTGTATATGCACAATGAAATACTTTGTACAACTAAAATGTGTATTATAGATTATAATCTTCTGTCATAAGAAATAATGAACATGCATTATTACAACAGCAGCGCTAGCACATGGGTATGAATAGAATATATGCTGTAACTGTTTGTGTGTCCAAAACACCAAGTAGGGTAAAAGTTTTTAGCTTCTCACTGTGTATTTGGGTGATGGAAACAATGTTTTGTTGGTACTAATGTTACTTTACAGTATCCCTAAGTTCCTAGTGTGTTTTTGTTTGGATTTCCTAGTTGCCTGGTGGTGTTCATGTTTTACATGAGATTGCATTATAACTTAGAGGAAAGTACTCTAAAATTTGTGGATTTCTGCAGATTTCTTGACTCAAAATATAATGTTAATGTAGCAGCCTACATGATGTGTCATAACGTACTACACATAAGTTTATACCCGTAGAAGTGGGAAGTGCTTCATTACATTCTGAGGGTTTAGGAGTGTTCTGATTTTAAAGTACCTGTAGCAAATTCCTATTTCATTTCAGTGAATTCATGCTTTGAAAGAAGAGAATTTTTAATACGTAAATACACATATGTGTCTCTCAAGGTCACTAGTCAATACATGGCCAGAGCGGAAGTTATTCTGAAATTAAACATTTTTAATATTAATCATAACAGACAGACCGAAAAGTAAAGAGGATATCATGATACATGCAGTCGTATTAAAAAATGCATGCAAGGGTGACTACCAAAACTATAATAAAAATGGACTGCTAAAATAAGCAAGGCATCGAAGTGCTTCGTAAAATTAGGAAGTAGGGTGTGTTTAAGGATGTAAACAGATCAAATTGAACAGCAGTCTGGCATTATCAGCTACCAGAGAGTAGACTGGGAGCAGCAGTTCTAGAGTTGCAGTAATACAAGCAACATAATTGCAGTTGGAAAGATAAGGAAGAGAAATGAGCAGCAGAGATCACAATCTCATTTGATTTAGGATTATAGCAGGTATTAAAGCTACAGGGTACGAAGACAAAATAATGTCAAAAATGCAAAGTTCAATAAAAATGGAGAATAGTGTGCAATGCCATAAATCAAATGGAAAGTCCTTGAGAGGTCTAGGGTTTGACAGTATTTAAAGCAAGAATTCAAGGGCAAGAATTGGAGTTCTTGTAGTCAATCTATGACTAAAAACAATGCTAATGAATGATGATCTGATGAGGGAGAAAGATGGTGGCCATAACTTCCGTTACAGCAAGCATTAACTTCTGTATTTGTTTGCACATCCTCTGGTAGATGTGCGAGTGTTGAGGCCTTTAAAAGGAGGAACACAGACTGTTGTGATCAAGAGGGGGCTCCAGGCTGTGCATCTGGCGTGGACGAAGGCTAGATCTTTTGAGGCTCTCATATGAACAACTCATATCTGAGAGTAATTTTTTTTTTTCTTTTTTTGAAAATAGGCATAATTGTAGATAACAGATCCCAGTCTTCAGTAGAACAGGCTTTTCCTGATGCAAATATTATGTTGCTTTTCAGGTGTTCTTTACATTGCTGTGTCAGTGAAAGAAGCTGACAATCCCTAGGTGTCACAGATCAGGTGAATGAGCTCCTGCATGATCTTCCAGTCCCCTTCGATACAGAGCTCTTGCAGGAAGAATGTAACACGTTCAAACTATACTGCTGAATTCTGGTGATCTTTGGGTTTGAGGATCTACTTCAGCAACTTAGAGTAGTTATAATGCTGCCCACCTCGACTTCAGCCTCAATCAAAGATGATAGCCTAAATATTGGTGGTGGTGATTATGCGGTACTTCTTGCTATTGAAGAATACTGAGACTGGATATAGTACTCTTTGAATGCAGTCTCTGCAAGAGTATTTTAAAATAAATTATTCTTTATATCACAGAAGAAATTTTATACAAAATTTGTGACACTTGCCAAGATTCTCTGAAGTTACTGATTCTGCTTATCAATTTTCAGTCAAGACTAATGTCTGAATGCTAGAAGACATGAAATACTACCAGGATCTTGGTGGGTTTTACAAGAAAATATTTAGAGTTAAAAATATAAAGTCTGTAGCAAAAGTAGCTTGTCCTACAGCAACCTCCACTACAATTGGTTGTCATTAGTAATGCAGTGTTGACAAAGTTTGAAGAAATCCAGAGCGTTAATATTTTATAGCTGCTAATATGCTTTGATTTCAGTCACATTTTCCTACTTGAGCAAGGGAAAAGTGGTTTTGAACAGTGTTTTTCCATATGAGTAGAGAAATATTAATCATTTTATCAGGAAACCCCTATGGGACGTTGCATGTTAGCAAAGCTTATTTTCAGGCTTCTTTTTCATTCAGGTTTGTTCTGATTAACATTACATGAGCCTTTTGCTTTAAAGTCCATGTTAGAAATCTTGGGTCTGCCCTGCTTATATTTTGGAATGAAATCCTGACCCTGTTTAATAAGCATAGGATTGACAAATGCCAAAGCACTGAATGAGATGAGAACACAAAAGCTCCTTCCACATAACCACTTTCTAACAGCTAAATCATTGCCGTTTTTTTCACTATCTGGAGGCCATACAGCCTAAGAATATTAATACATTAATCTGTTTTAACTTGATCAGAGGTAGTCTCATTGACTTTGGTGAAGACTCACAATGGTTGATACAATTTAGCACAGTAAAGGAAATTACAGTGTGTCAAATCAAAATGAAAGGCGAAAGGAATATTATTTTTTCTGTATTTTAGAGTAGAGCTAACGCAAGAAGATATGTCTCTGTCCTCTGCTACTGGATGTACATAAGCGGGAAGAGCTCTGTCTGTGAAGAGCATCACCAGAAGCCAGAGTCTTTGTGAATCTGCAGAAATTGAGTTATAGATATGATTCCAAAAAAAACTTCCTTAAAAAAAGACAGAAAGATTGTTTGAAGTCAGTAGGTATGAGTTAGTGGCAAAAATAGACCAAGAATATTGTTTTTTAATGTGATTAATTTAGTCCTCACAGATATTTAAAACATGTCCTTTCTTGCTGTGGATTTTGCATTGATTTAGATGACTTTGAAATAGTATTAGCTCTATAATAATTACCTATTCTGATCACCAGTAAAGGAATTAGTCTTATGTCTTATGCTAATTTTAATGAAGTGATGATTTCATAGCTATTTAACTGGAAAAAGAGTTAGTAAGGCAATGTTTATGGAGTTCTGCTATACCCATAAAAAAGGCTATTTCTTTGAAAGATAGAAATGCTGTTGCTCTGAATAGCCATTGAAATTAGAATCCCTTCTCACTGCAGTGGTAACTACAGCATATAGTAATAATTTCACTGAAGTCAATATTGCATCTTCTAGGACACAACATGAAGGTAACGTTTTGGGATATGTTCTTGTTAGAATTTTAAAAACTCAAATTAATAATTTGATTCTAAGAAAATAATTTATTTCATGTTTGAATTAAGAAGCATTATGAAAGCTTCTGTTTCTCTGGTTATCACTATATGACACCGTTTTTCGTCTACCTGTTCCAGAGAGCTCTTCACCTATGCTGTGATATTCTTTTGAAGGAGGAAAAATCAGAGCATATTGTTACTGCAATCTTGGTATTCTAGACACTAATGAGTTAACAAAATTTGTCTTTCCAACCCATGGTAACTTGTAATGAAGTAATTAAATATGATTGTATTTCATCATTAAGTCTCAAAAGATTCCTCTACTGCCTCCCCTCTTTATTATTTTTTCTGTAGAAATAAGTTCTGTAGAAATAAGTAATTTTCAATGACAGATTATTTTGCTACAGTTTTGCAAAGGTATTGTAGGAGCTATTTGATTTAGTTAGTATAGTAATAATCTGTCAGTATTTTGCCTTAAACAGTATAATCTAGTTGACCTTTGTGTGGTTTATTTGAGTACGTTTCCTTGATTCAAAAAATCTCAATGTATTTACATTACTAAAAATGCTTTTTTAGCACAACTATGCCATGCTCATGGTCTTGAAATGACATTACAGTGGTAATTACTTTAAAGATTTATTTACTCAAAAATGTTCTAAATTACCTAATTCATTAATTCCCACCTTATTAATGGCCTTGTCAGCATTTAAGACCAGTGTGACTAATCAGATGTCAACAAAATGCAATTACTACAAACTGAAAAGCAATTTTTGTCCTTCTGCTTTTAATGAGCCCAATACAAAGCAAATTCTCCTGTAATTGCAGTGTTTCTCAACTATTTAACATAAAGTTACAGCTTGGGCTTCCCATCACTATGAATTCCTTGAAGAAGGGACTTAGGGTACAGAATTCCCTTTCTCTTCTCTTTTTTTTTTTTTTTTTTTTTTTTTGAGACTCAATTTTGTAGGTAAATTAATTCTCTGTAGGATACTTCTTGGTTTTATCGATAATTACTGATTAGTTTTCTGAAATGCGCAATTGAAATGTTAGGTTTTGTAATCTATTCCTGGATATTTTTCTTTTTTTGTAGAGTACTCCTCCAGTAATGCATAAATGACAGTTTTATGTTATTGTTCCTACATTTGTTTTGAAATTGGAAAAGATTTTCTCTGTTAAGGGAATTCCAAAGTTTGGCATCTTTTTGAGGTTTTATTGAAAGGGAAAATCTGTTTCTTTTTGTGAAGCTCTCTTTAGTTATTTTACAATTCTTGGAATTGGAAGAAGTGTTCAAACATTAACTGAATGAGACATTTTTGAAATATTACAGTGTATCCATGTGTAGTTGAAGTGTCTATTACAATTCAAAATAGTGAATTAATACAAGGAGATTGGAATTTACTACTTGAAATATATTTCATTTTTGGCAGTAATTTTCCTTTACAGATTTTATTTTTTTTAAAATGCTTTCTGGGGAGAATGTTCTGTGCTGATTGCACTTCTAACTCATAGCCACTCTTAGGTGCAGGTGAAAGCGATCAGTTAATATTCACTGTGTGGAGAAGAGGCTGGGTTCTAGTGTTTTCATTTCCTGTGTTTTGTTCATCTGTGCAGTGTGAACACCTGTATCCGCTCCTGTGGCATAAACCAGATTTAAGATACAGCATCTTCACTAAGGTGTTGGCAGGGAAATTTTCTAGCCGATATGTAGCTTTTTATACTAGTTCTTTGTTTTTCTTAGGTAATCAGCAGTTGAATTTTTCAGTGCGTGTCTTCCCAGAGATGACAACTGTTTCTGAGACAGTTGTAGCACAGTTTCTGCTGTCACACCATGTTCCCTGTGGTACTGGTGGCGCAAATGAGAAGAGCTCACAGGAGGTGTATGACCAGATGACCTCTGTAAGGCCTTTCCAACCTCAGCCATTCTGTGACTCTTATCAGAGCGTGTCCAACAGTGCTGGGTAAGGTCTTAGATACTTAGTGAGCTCCTCACTGACATCTAGAAGATTCTCAGGATCTTTTTTTTTGTCCATCTGTGAACAAAATCATTTAGTACCATAAATCTGTAGTCATCAAAAAAGAAAAGAAAAAAAGCTCACATATAACACCCTACTTATGCAAATGGTGCATCTGGTGCTTTTTGAGGTAGTGCCAGTGACTATTTCAAAGCAGGCTCAGACACCCACAGTCAACTGATGGCAAGATCAATCAAAACCATGTCCTGTTATATTTTAATTTTTATAGAACTGTAGGAGAACACTAGGGTACACCCCCCCCATACGAAGTTATTAAAATATTATCTGAAGACATATAATTACTAAGTACGCTGTCTAAATTGTAGCAGGATGCCTTCATGATTAAAACCTGCTCGGAGGGACCATTCAGATCAATATAACTTCAGTTCTTTTTCTAGTTTTCCACCAACACTATGTAACTATAACAAGTCTTTAAAAAAACTGGAATATTGCAGCTTTCAGATAACACCTTAGAGCCTGTACTGATTATTTGCTGAATACAAGAAAAAAGTATGAAAATTGAATAGATGAACGCCCTATGAGATACATCATGAGAAAAGCTTTGTATTATGATTTGGATGTCAGTTCGTGTGCATGAGGGTTGTGTTTCAGGAATTCAGGTCAACAGAAGAGGGAGATGCGTAGTCTGTTTAGGGAGGCCCCAATATCCAACACGTGGTAAAACATGGTAAGGTAAGGATGATGCTTTTGGTTTTGGTTTTTTTTTTTTTTTTTATATTTTTTAAAATCTTGCTGATTTACACTCATGTGGGGCTCTTAATACTCTGAATTACAACTGTTTTGAAAAATGTGTATCTGAGTCAGCTGCAGCCTAACGACTTAATAGAGTTAGATTCAGAAATACTGTATTATCAGAGTATTGTATTATCAGATTGAATCATTTCTACAGGTCTTCTCCACATCTGAGTACTATTCTGTCCAAATTAATTTTTGCCTTTGTGCTGCTTGCATCAAAATCTGCTTTACTAATTGCTGCAATACCTTTTTAGGTGATTAACAGAAATTAAAAGAAAAAGACTAATTGCAGTATGACTTCATCACAAATCATATGTTTTTCACCTACCTTCTGAAGTTCATTTAAAAAAAAATGCAGAGCCTATATCTTCAGACTTCAAAGACAAAATTAGAGACCTCCCAGTATTTTGGTAGGAACTCATTCAGTCAAGTAGCTGAACTAGAGTCATCTGAACAAAAATAAAATGGGCAGTTTGAACTTTGAAAGTAGCTTGAAATGCTGTCACCATGTCATAAAAAATTGTGGAATCAGATGCACCGATTCGTTTTGTTCTGTATTTTTTTTTGTTGTGACAAGATAGATCTTTCAAAAAAATTCTCACAATTTTCACACGGACTGGTAAGTCAGTCTTACCATCTAATCCTGGAGATGTTGACTATCTGGCTCTGTGGAAAACCCTCCAAGTTAGGACAGCTGTTCTTTAAAGAACAAAAAATGCTGACATTATAGGTGAAAATGAGGAATACCTTACTCTGTACTAATGTTCTAGTCGATTTGTTTAAACCTTCCAGACCATACTAACCCAAGGCAAGAAAACCTCATCCAAAGTCTGTGAAAGTATTTTTTCATTGGTTTCTACAGTTTGATTAGGAAAAGTGCAGAAATCGGAAATGAACAGTTATGTTATGAGTTCCTTTGGAGAACGCGTAGGAGTATTTTGAGTTTGGCCTTAAAAGCTGACCATGTCTTTCTCTCAGGAAGTGTCTGTTATCTGTTGTCAGTTTTCATAGCTAGCATATTACAAAACTATTGCTAAAGTTGGGTTGCTCTAATTGAAGTGATCGAGATTGGTAAATAGTGGGAGAAAGAAATAAAGAATTACTATCACTTTAAAGATCAGAAACAAAAGAGGCTAGTTGTCTCTGCAAAGAAATTACATAGTTGCCTGGATCATAAAGAGAGTTTGTAATGTAGCACTGTAACTCTGCTCTCCGAGTCTCAATTGAAATGGATAATCATAAACTCCTCATTCTTCTGGAAATAATTAAGATAATGAAAACAATTGAGAATATCAGATTCAAGATGTCACGTTGAGCTACTCGAATATACCTTTAACCTTTATATGTTACTGGTAAGGCGTAGTTAAAAAACCTGTTATTCACTCTCAGTGATCTAGAGCCATTTACGTAAACTGAAGCTCTGCTTCTATATTTTTTTCCAAGGATTAACTGTGCAGTTAGTAATCAGATAATGAAAAGCACAGTTTTGCTCAAAACTTGTTTACTGTAGAGTACATACTTTTTCCCAATATTGTTTTCTTCTGATGTAAAATTGCTACTGATTTTATAGGTAATTTGCATATTTTGTTATTATGACAGCTCTTGGTTGGAAGAGAGGAGCTAGGTTGCTTCTCCTGATGTTTTTCCTGCTTGATTTTAAGCTGATAATGAGTGTTATTCACTGCTTAATGTCTTGATTTGTTCATAGCTGCCTGTAGAGAGGCATAATATTTTTCAGAGCCAGATGGTTGTGCATCTTGCATCTGTAGTAGACACAAAATTGGCTCCTTGCAGAAAATTTCTTTTGCAGTTCCATTTGATAAGTTTCCATATCACTACTTCTAATAATGTTGGGTGTTTGGTTTTTTTCTCAGGGAGAAGAAAGAGGTGGTTTGCTTTTTTCATAAAAACAGGTTTTTTTGACTCAGTTTCCTGTAGAAATTTGACTTGTGAGATCACACCAGCAGTCAGTTTGTGTCACTTTATGGCTGAATGGGTTTGAAACTACTGGTTAATTTAAACCAAATTTGAAATAGTGAAGTCTGAAAGCTTTATAAACAGCTACCAACTCACCAATCAGCAGGGACTGAGGTCTAAACTAATCATACCATGTGTGTATTTTCATTTGTTAAACAGAATTTAAATTCCTAGCAAAAATTTAAAATTTCATATGAAATAGTAAGTTAGAGGGTTTTCCTGTTAATTTATAGGATTACCAGTAATATTATTTGAAGCTTTGATCAGATAATTGAGGTAATTCTTTCAGGATTGTGCAATTTTTTGCAGTTGCCATCTTTCCTATATACTTCATTTATCAAGTTTCTAATACAAACAAGAAAACATGGCTAATTTATCCACTTCTGCAGAAGTTCTTGATTGATAATTTGCAAGTAAATTTATCTGACTTATTCTTGGGCACTTTATTCTTATCTAACAAGGAGAGATGGACCAGGAAATTAGAATATTTTGCAATCTCTTTCAAGTTCTAATTCAAAAGACGATAGAAGTAGGATTGCTAACATTGTTTATTAACTGAAAGAAGAATATGTGTGTAGTTGCCACTGGGAGAAGAATTGTTCTGTGGAAAAACTATGTTAAAACAGGATTTACGTTTGGGCTGAAAAAAGAAACCCATATTTTTACGTTGTTTTAGCTCATTTTCTGATCTTTGTGCTTTTCCACACAGCTACTATAATAAGTTGAATAAGCACTATAAGGTTTTATACTATTACCATTTTTCTCAGAATTAGACTAGGTAGCTGTTTCTTTCAGAGATAGGTGTTCATTTTTGTGCAGAGCTACTAAATAAGTGTGACCGGATAATGTCATCATTGCAATAGCACCTGAATCCTGAGGTGGCTGCGAGTAGCAGTGCATCATAGTTATTGGCAGTTACTGTGATTTTAGTTTACATAAGACTGGACTCCATTCCTTAACCACATTTTAAATTAAAGTTACAGTATTATGCGTATTTTGGACCTTGGAGGATGGGCTTTTGTTCCTCACATATGCATCTACTTGCTTGTACTCCTAGACAGTCTTTAGATGGTGTTCTGCCTTGTTTCAGAATTAAACGCTGTGTTTTTTTGTAGTTGTCCTGCAGCTTCAAAAGCTAAATAAAATGACGAAAATAAAATGTAGTACAAAACTGGAGTAATCGTAGGTTTTGCCAATGAAGAAGTACCTTTATTTCTTATGTATATATGGCAAAGCATATTAAACAAAAACCATTGGCTTGATTCCATGTCCTTAGAAAGACAGAATAAATCATGCACAACTTGCTGAAAAGGATTATACCCTATATTAGAGTAGTTTTTCTTATACGAATCTGTGGATATTCCATACTGTTTTGTTGGAAGGTTCAAATATAATAGGACCAGGTCCTGTCCTAGATAACGTGCTAAATCATTATGTGATATAGTGCATGAGTAAGAATCTTTCCACTGAAAGGGGGAAGGATGGGCCATGCATAATAAAATGAAATTAGGAAATCAGTTCAGACATTCCCTTTACACATAGTCAAATAGACAATTTAAACTGTGTCCTGTTCAGCCTTTCACAAAGACTGGTCATTAACCAGTGACTGCTGCAATTAATGGAAGGGTAGTTCTTGATCTTAATGAGCTTTGGGTCATGTACTGGATGTAATAATTCTGTAGAAAGAAATGAGGCTCAGGAGAGAACTATTTCACTTATTTTTCTGTCAGCAAAGTAGCAATAGAAAATTCTGGTCAGTTTGATCTTGAAAGATTGCTAAAACAATCTACTGAGAAAAGGAGACTTACTGAAAGAAAGGAAAAGGAGACACATTCTTTGAACCCCATAATAGACTTCTTTTTACCTTCAGTGTATAGACAGTGTAACGTTACTAATGCACGCTCTCCATCGTTGTGCAGAAGTCTGTTCCATATTGGTCTCTTACATGTTTTGTCTCTTGCATTCCCTATTAATGTATTCTGATGTGGTTTCTAATTTCTTGACTAGTTGCAGAGAAACACACATTCCAGATGATGAATGTAAAAGAGTGGCTGTTAAAAATGAAAGGCTAGATTATATCTCAGCTGTATAATTATTATGAATAATATGGATCCCTTGCATTTTGGATTTCTCATCATTCAGTTAAGCAAAGCTGTTAGAATACTGGAAAATAAATTTCCCTGTAGCCTGGTCCTAATCACGGGGAAGGCATAAACAGCTTCCCACATATCCACTAAATTTTGTGCAGAAGCTCAGGCATAGGAACTGTAAGATCGTTATTGATTTTTACTTTAATATCACACTGTATATATTTAAATGACAAAGCTAGAAAGGGAATCCTAGAACTGTTGTGCAAACCAAAATAAATTTCTTGCATTGCTTGACAAAGCATTGCAGTCTGAATGTAAGGCTTAGATGTTGATGTGTTGACTTGTAAGTCCATATTCTTCCAACATGGTTATTTTTATTTCAGTGGCCGCAACAATTAATCAAAGATGTAACAGATACAGTGGTGTTTGACAGTTACGTGAGTTACCACCAAAGCAGGTAGTGTGTAACAGTAACTATAGTTAATAAGTTATTTTTCCAAATATGCCCAAAGAAGTGAGGAAGATGAAACCAGGAAGTTCCATCAGAGGGACGAAGTGAGCTGTTAATGATGATCACAACATGCTCTCTTGCAGTAAGATTCTTACATATTTCCGAAGCACACTAGTGATGTTAATGTTTAGCCTGTGCAGAACAAAGTGAGGCAAAAAGGTGCCACAGTGTTCACTGAGGGGCAGCAGACCCAACGTTGTAACATGGGAGACCCCAAGTGTAAGGCAGAACTTTTTTCACCCGAGGGAGGGCAAACACTGGCAGAGGTGTCCAGGAAACTGGGAGCCTTTGATCCTTGGAGGTGTTCAGAGCTGGACTGGACGGGCCCTGAGCATTGTCATCTAGGTGGTATTGCTTTGAGGTTTGGGATAGGACGAAAAGCCTTTCAGAGTTCCTTTCACAGCTGAACCATTCTGGGAGCCTGTGATGAATAAGCATCTGTATGCGGAAATTCTCAGTAATACTTGCTGACAAGGGAGTCACTGGTATTGAATGAAAGGAAATGGACTTGGATATTCAGTCTGATAAGAGGACTCCGCATATGGCCTTTGAGAAAATCGTACAGTAAATCTGGCATTAGGTCTCAGAGAATTAGATAAAAAACACATAGGACTTAAAAAATGTTTCTTCAATATAAACTCCCACTGGAGTGGAATCCAAAATGTTGCAGTGTTTTTGATGCACTAAGTTTCTGCAAGCAGAGTTTATGTTTATCAGGGTAGCATCTGTCCAACCCTTCCTTATTCTATTCTGGATCATGCATCATTTGTCCTCCCACAGCAGTCGTAAAAGTGGCATAAAGTTGGCATAAACTCCATGTCATCTGTTCTGGCAGTTTTCAGAGAAATTTAATCCTCTTCTCACATCTGATCTTGATTGTGTTTATACTGCCGCGTGAGCCAAGACTGCATGGATTATGCCACCACAACCTGATTGTACTTAGCTGCCTTCTTTGAATGGGTTTATTGTGAACTCTTCATCTTTATGATGTAAAGCCCAAAGAATATAACAGGAAAAGTCTTTGAACATGAACCAGAGTCAATAAAAAGAGGTCATTAATCTTTGAGGATTGCTCATAAAAATGGAGTATGTGCTTGGGCAAAGATTTCCTTTTTTCACTTACAAATAAAGTTCCGTTTTTTTACTTACACAAGCTGGTGAGCATTGTCTGCTTTCTCCGCAAGGAGAAATTGGTGTTTTAAGGGCTGGCATTTAGATGAAAGCAGAAGAAAGATTCATTGTGAATGCTGAGTTCGGTAGATGATTACTTGGGAAGATAAGAAGGCAAGTTTTTAAAACCTATTCTAAAGTTAGGTTAAACTAATTTACTCAATGTAAATGTTTCAGGTACATGTTTTGTCAGAACTCCAGAACTTGGTATGAAGTATCACACTGTAGAGCTGACAGCGTAAATATTTGCTAAGCACATGTGATCTGTAGGTACAGCCATTATCTATTTTTATTATGAAAATCTACGTGAGTATCTGTGTCTTGTATTGTAGGCCTAGTCTGCTGGCTGTGAATAACCCATGTAAACATTTATTTATCCAAAAATCACTTCTGATAGCTTTACACAACTATTTTTTGTGGAGCAATAGCATATGAGGATGCAGATACTTATTTCCAGTCCCTTCCCCTCCCATCTTCCTTCCTTATAATGGACTTCAGAACCGCCTTAGAGTCTCTGAATGCCTGAAGTAAGGGTACTATAATGCATTGAAGTTTAAGGTATGAAAAGTATGTAACTATTCAGTTTTCAGTTTAAATATGAATTAAAATATGTGGACGCAGTGGTGTGCATGACCTGTAAACATTTGAGTTTGGCATATGTCGTGTTCTTAGCTGTCTTGTAACTCAGGTGAAGTACTGTGTTAATGGAAGTGAAGAATAAGTAGAGGAGAAGAAATTCTTTTGTATTTCAACTTGCTGGAGCACAGATGTGTGTTTGGATCTATTCAGTCTGCTTGCTTTGTGTCCTGAGAGACATTCTTACTGATGTAGAACGCTGGAAAGAAAGCACTAAGACTGTGGTGGCTATTGGAAATGAAAAATAAAATGGACATTTTCTTTTTTTAAATTTTGAAAAACACCTTTTCATTTTAATCCTTCCGTATGCTTGGTGTTATTTAGGATAAAACCATTCATTCTCTCTGTTGGTTTTATATACCGATGTCAAGCTATACTCTTTTAAATGCTTGTTTTCTTGCCCTGTGTGGCAAATTTCTAATTATGTATCTAGTGTAGGATTGCAGCCATTAGTATTCAGATGTTAACTCCACACAGTATCGTTCAAACCGAAGCACATTAGTGTCAAACTGTTAAATATTATTCAGAGGAGGTGTCTGACAAGTTTGACAGTACTTACTCATTGGTGGTTTACTAGCATTGCACTTACCTGCTTGATTAAAAAAAAAAAAAAAAAGGCAAGCTTTTTTTTTCACTGCAAGTGAAGTGAATACTATAGTCAAGTGAGTGTATGTCACTTGGTGATAATGCTATAGATCAATTGTCAAATTCCAAGGTTGAATTAGCAGAAATATTAAAATTTGATAGACTTCTTCAGTGGCAAGGATTTCAGATGACAAACTGGCAGCTCCTGTCCTTACTAGGGTCTCAAATGTCCATTTGCTTTTGAGTGTGACAGAATGTTTTAGTTTGCTAGCAGAATCCCTTTTTGACTTGACAGGTAACTTCTCCAACAAAACCCAAAGAGAAAATAAACCAAAAAAGCCCCTTAAAAACAGCATTTCTGTGAAAATTTGAGAGACACTTATTTGACGTTAGTGCTAACACGTACCTGTTGCAGTGAGGAACCATGAATGTTCTCGGAACTTACACAAACTGCAAAGTACTACATGGCATCAGGTTCAAAAACTGAAATTTGAACATTTAAGGTTTAAAGCCCTGTTGCAGATACTAAATTTGTGTGTTGTGCACTTTAAAAGTATGGCTGCCTTGCCTTTCTCCTCCTCCAGCAGAAAGGACAGTCACCTATTTTATACGCGCTCAATTGGAAAAAAAACACCCAAAATAATAAAAAAAGCTTGTGAAAAAGTCAAGCAATTAGTTTCTTATCCTCCCCTTCTGTATGCTTCTGATAGCTTTTTCCAGTGCACATAGTTGCCTAATGCTTTGCTAGCTCCTTTTTTTCACTTCAAGACTTATTTTCTTACCTACAGTGGCTGTGAGCCATTGATCGCTCGTTTTAATGGTCGCAGAGAATAGATTTTGTTTCCTTTCCTGCTTTTTGGCAGATGCTTGTAAAGTGGTGGCAACAGGTAAAGCAATAAGGAGAAGCTCTGTTTTCAACTTTGAGTGTTTAACCCCTCTGTTCTCAATTAAGTTCATTGTGTTAAGTCATGATGTTTACATCCATTTAATGTTAATTATTTTATGTGTCTCAATTTTTGAGCCTCTTCGTCCATACCTCTAAACCAACTGGACTAAAAATTGTTTTTATTGTTATAATAGAAGCTAAAATTTTTGCAGTTCTCTGATTTCAGAATGTATGGCTTTAAAAAGTTGTCTCTTTTAAAACTTTCAGGCCTAGATTTCCAAAAGGACAAATCCAGGCTTTTTTGGACCTTTTCTGGTAAACTGAGATTCCGGAATTCCCGAGAGGTACAAGCATTCAGTTGTTCCTTATTCTTTGGTTTTTCCTGTTGGTGGGCTGAGGCATGTCGCCTTTGAGTGCATGTCACAAATCCCTTTCTTTGTCATCTCATTTTCAGTGCACAGAAGAGGAGGCATTTGTATACTTACAATGTCATGAACTAGCTTCTTCAGCTGAGCATCAAGTTTTAAGCCTCTGTCATAACATGTCAAAATCTAAGTGCTTGCATGAACAAGAACGTTAGTAAAATGAAAAGAGCTGCCTTAGAATGAGAGAGACTCAGTAGTGTGCAACAAATCATCTCTATGCAGATCACTAAAATTCATCCTCTAATCCCGTTTTGGCAATCATTCACTTAGCATTATTCTCTTCCATTGTACAGAAACATACTTCCTATCTGCAGATAAAATATTTTCTCATATGAGCTGGTGTGAAGCTGCTGTCTAGACACATGTGGCCTACCTCTTGGAGAGGGATTTTTGACGCACAGGTCAGACTGTCAATCTGCCTCTTGCAATCTTTACTTTTTTCCAATTACCAATACAAAAATATATTCCTAGGCTTAGGGGAATAAGGATATATGAACATAATCGTCTTACAAAAGGCATAGTGAGGGAAGGGGAAGAAAATAAGATGAACTGTATTTGCAGTCTGTTTCAGTGAGAAAATGAAATGCAATCTGGTAGAGTTGCTGCTGGCTAAGTTTATAAAGCAGCACCACAGTTAACAAGCTTACGTGACTGCAATGTGGCGCTTCTCAGCCTTGAGATGCGTTGAGTTCCCCAGTGTAATAGCAAGCCCATGATAGATACAGAAACCTCTGGAAATATTTCCTCAATGTTAGCCCACTCCCAGGTACCATACTGACTTAATGAACTTGTTGGTTAATTTCTCCATTTCATTGCAATGTCATATCAGGTAAACCGGGGGTCATGCCGTTTTTGGTGCTTAGGTGGATAGCTATGCTGATACGTAGCTTACATCATATCAGTAAAAATACTTTGCTGCTTTGCAGCTTAAAACGTCTTGCATCAACGGAGAGTGAGCAGCGGAATGGTGTCAAGGTTTGCTACTTCATGACAAAAGTTAACAGAGTTCTGACTTAAGACTGCAAAGATGCTTAAAAAAGTGATAAGAGAGAACTTCAGCATTCCCTGCTTCTATAGACGATATCAGAAATGGAGGACTTAAGATTTGGGTCTTATTGCAGTATGAAAAATTCTCCTTTAAATCAAATCCATGGGCTCTGTCCACTCGTCTTTTCCTTTCCTCAGTTTTCTTTAAACGTGGTTCCGTACCTAGTCTGTGGTCTATATATATAGCATTAACCCTGAGGACAAGGTCTCCTTTTTGTGTGTCCATGTAACATCTAGAAAAGCTGAGATCTTGCTAGTAGCATTTAATTGCTGTTATAGGGACAATTCTGATAACTAACAGGAAGCTCAGAATAATGTCTATTTGAATGTATGCTGTGGAACTGTTGCTGTAATTAGTACTAATTAGCCTCTCTGTTGACAAAGTTGTAAAGAAGCCAAGAAGTAAACTCCCCGCCCCCCCTGCTCCCCCAAGTGGTGTCCCTTAATTTTGTTCTCCAGGACTGTCAGCCAGGAATCATTCACCAATGCACAAAGTGCTAAAAGTGTTTCTAGAAGTAAACTAAAAAGCAAAGAATAAATAGCTTACCATTTTAGGCAGTTACCCTGCAATGAGCTCTGTGTGACCAGACACTTTGCTTGGCAGGAAGAATATATTCACTTCGAGGAACCCATTTGGATGTTCCCTTCAGTACCAGGAGCTTATTCATGATGAAACAAGAATGGCTGAATATAGCTGTACTCAATATTAAACCATATTTTGGTTCATTATCATATCAAAAATAGGAAGTAAGACATCTGGAAACATTTATGTTAGATATAATTCCAAGTAATTAATATAAAATGTGTAATTTAGCTTTCATGACACTAAAACTACAGCTGTTCACTCTCTAGAATCTTACGTTAACAACATGAACAGTCTCTTGTTTTTTTATAATATTTGTGTCGTTGAATCCAGAAGAATTTCAGTAGCTGAAGGAATAAAATGCTTAAACTGATGATACCATTTCACTTGATTCTAAAATTGTAGGATAGGAAATGTGCCTTGTCAGCATGCATGTATTAAATTGTTTAATAACATAAGCATTATCGATTTGATGGCTGATGTCTGCTGTCATTGATTCAATAATAATCACTTCTGTGGAGGGAAAGAAAGGTTTTTTGTACCTTTTCCTTTCTGATAGCCACATATAAGGAAAGGAAGAGCAGGGCTGGATTATTGTTTCTCTGCTACATCTGTGGTGGTGTGCTCTGACCATCTGCTGAATGCCTCTACTTAGGAAGAGGAAGGGATTTATTCCTTTTGCTTTTTTTTTTTTGTTTGTTTTTCTTAGGGCTTAAGGACTTCCTGTGCTCTGTTGATACTGCCTCTTGATACTGTCAGGAGAAACAGAAAAGAAGTGGCAATCATGAGAAAGTTTGATCCTGAATAGGGTCACCACACTTAGCAACAGATCCTGAACCCCCAAAACATAAGCTCAGCTGATTTGCTGTATTATCTTAGGTCACACCAAGGAATCGGTGAATAATGAAGGAAGCTGGCATTGGTATATAAATACCATGGCATAAGAGTCATCGTTTATTGAAAATTTTACAAAACGTGTATGGTGTAATTCTCCACAAGCTCCTTTTTCCTTTGCATGGTGGTTGCTATGGAAAACTCAAAGCTTTAAACATGCTCGTCACATTCCTGACTGAGGTTTGTAAGAAATAATCGTGATTGTGTACATTTCCTTATAGGCCTTAAACTGTATTTTTTTTTTATGTGTAGTGCGCTTCTGAAGCTTTGTCTCTTCCAATACGTGTCTTGTGATGACCAAAAAGAGGGTCAGGCTGTTGCTAAGTAGAATTGTGTACCCAAGTTGGCTGGTAAAAAATTCAGTAACATGTAGTATCTCATGTTTAAATATTTATGAGGTGCCATAATTAATCACTAAATTATCCACGTAAATTAATTGTTACTAATTAACAGTGTTATTTTGAATCTTCTACCCTTGTAAGTGTACAAGATCCATGTCTCTCCTGAGAGGGGAAGAAAGTGGGGAATTTGCTTTGCCATTTCTTAGTGTTGCCTCTAAGAGAGTCTTTCTGGAGTGTAACCCACACTTTCTTAGAACACAAATCCATTGCAGAAGGCAATAGCTTACAAACCCCTGAAGACAGGAAAGGTAGAAGAAATTAATTTTTGTTGTAACTTCTAGTTATCAGGTAGGTAAGTTAGTGTGTTCTGTGTCGTAGCCTTGGTTTCACAACCCATCTTTCATCGTAATGGTAAATGCAATTTTAATGCTTTTTCGTCATTCAATTTGGAATCATGACTACTTAGTACTGTTTTTAAAAAGATCCCTTCCCCCTATGAGTTTTAACCTATTTCTTCTACTGATAGAAGTCCCAGTATTGACTAGGGGAATTATTGCCTTCAGAGCCAGCTGGTGCCTCAGGACCTATTTTAGAGCACATTACTCACATAACATGAAAGAGTGCCTCACCAAGAGAAATTATGCTACACGCTGGGCCTTCTGAGCCTTGAAATCCCTGCAATTGTAGATTTCTGTGTTTGTCAGTCTGTGAAAGAATTATGTGCAGTGGTGTCTGCAGAGGAACACAGACTCGGAAAAAGGCAGAGAAACACGTACAGAAATAGCAGTTAAAAGTCATGTCTCATGGTCATTTTGTAATTATTCCATTTCTCAAGAAGTGAGAGGAGTTTTAAGTAC
Source organism: Rissa tridactyla (assembly GCF_028500815.1). Lineage (NCBI taxonomy): Eukaryota > Metazoa > Chordata > Aves > Charadriiformes > Laridae > Rissa > Rissa tridactyla. The sequence continues at coordinate 79,344,296 of NC_071470.1, read as the reverse complement.
ACTGCAGAGCAAGTTAATTTCTGACATTGTGTTGGGTGACATCTAACCTAGGATAGAAGAAAATTGCCTAAAGTTAAAGCAACTGCATCACAGCTGATCATGTTTTACTTTAATTTTTCTTTTACCTTTCAATTTGTAGTACACTGTTATATTATGTGTAATGGGCAGGGTGGGCAAAAAAAGAATTAACATTGAAATGGCTATTTTTTTGGATATGTATAAGGAACATAATTTGGTTTCACATGCAGTGATTCAGTCTTAGCTAAATACTGTTTTTAGGATGTTATTACAAATAACATGGCTCTCTTAAGAGCAGTCTTGGCTGATAACCAAGTTTAACAATTTTTGGATAATTGTGATAGAGGATCCTGAGGTTGAATATCAATGCTGTCGACTTTTACATTTGTTATACTGAATTAGGGGCTCACATATATGTGTGTGTATATATATATACATGTTTTGAGCCCAATGTAGACGTTTGTCTCAGAAGGCTTTCATGCATTTTAGTAGTGCTGCATCATGGCAAAGAAAAAGAAACTGCAAATCCTGCTGCTTTCCTACTCATCTGCTGATTTCTATTTCATACAGATTATTGCGCGGTTTATATTAAATGCTTAAATTTTGAATGAGCTAGTGCAGATGACTATAGGGTTTTTTTGCGTCTGTATTTGGAAGGCTTTTTGCATCAATTAATATTTATTATTTTAAAAAAGAGCAGTCCTGTGAGATTTGGTCTGTGTTTTGATTGTAGAGAGCGGAAGCCATGTTATTCTGCCCCTTGCGTGGAACTGTTGACAGGCAGAACATACGGATCAACGAGTTACAAAAGAAGGTCTAGTGTGTGAATTTTTGTGGGCATGTGTTCTGACCTTCTCCATGCTGCCTGCAGCAGGGTGATTTAAGGTAGGTTCGACAGTAGGAATGTAGGTGCCCTGGAGATTTTACTTTTGGAGGTACGTTGGTGACATTGGAGTATGTCTATGAGAAACAATTCAGGCTTCAGAATTGAACACAGTAGAGTTTCTAGCCAAGACGTGGTCAGTATACGTTAGGCAGAATGCCACTGCTGCATTAGGCTGATACAGCTATGTCCCTTTTTGAGTTTATACAGTCCTAAATATATATGTACTGTTTCATTAGGAGTTAGTTTAGATAGCTCTGATGCTATAGTACATTCTATAAATGTATGTTAAGAGTAATGAAAACTTTAGTGGTTATGATGCATAGGAATCTTAAATGTAATTTTCTTTGGAGATTAAAAGCTAAAAATGTAGTGCGCTTTATCATGAGTAGTTTTTCACCTGCATACATGGAATTGTATTTTCCTGTGGCTGAGGTTATCAGGTCTTGCTCCTTAATAAGGATTTTTAAGTGCAAAAGAAGGTAAATAATATAGCAGAGATGACTTCTGAACTGTCGACTGCCATTGCAGCAAGCCCAGTGCATCTTCAGATAAGCTGAAGAATTGTAAGAGGAATTCTCACCTGTTCATAGAACACAGATCTGAGTCTTCTCAGTGGTTTACTTCTACCATGTTTACATAGTGGACACCTGCTGATTCTGAATGTTTGCTGAATTTTTAACTAAGGTTTATGTTGTTGTGTGGAAAATTAACATGAGATTTGTACACGTCCTTTTCATAAGGAAATGCTTCTAGTGATATAACATCTTGTCAATATGTCTAAGAAAAATAGCTAACTTGCATTAAAATGGTTTTTATGTCTTCATGTTACTTCATTACTCAGGATTTGTATTTCAGGGGAATCTTAGTTACTTTCAAACAAAATTGTTTAATCTTATGGTTAAAGCATGAGAAATGCGGCGTGCAGTATGGAAGTGGTTAGCATAGAAGGTTTTCAGTAACTGTCATCTGTAAAATGAGAAAGGTAAAATCTGTATGTAAGATTCTATCACTTCAAACAAGAAACAGAAAAATAAAACTCTAGCGGTGTTTTAAAGCAGATTCTAATTACAATTTCTGTCGTTCTTAATGCAAAACAACATGAGAACTGCATAATAAATACTGAGAGCTTAATGAAGCTGAAAGATAAATGTATTTGCTTTAACCTGGGCAGTCTACTGCTAAACCTAGGAGTCTATATGTAGTATACACAAATGTCTTTTGTGTTTTTTTTTCTTCTTATGTTTAGTAAGATAAGGCTGTATGACCAGTAGTCGTAGAGTAATGAAAACCTCTAATGAATGCAAGTGCAAATTCTCATACAGAGCAAACTCTCAGCGGTGAAGTCATTCATATGCAATTACTATGCCTATTTTTCTGAAGTGAAGAATGCAGCTGATAAATTTGGACAAGATATGTAACACGGAATTCTACTTTCCAAGCCTCCTGAACAATTAAACACTGAGAGGTGAGAGATCTTTCACAGAATGTAGATGCTGTTACTTGGGAAACAGTTTTTTCTGGTATGTCAGCGTCAGGTCTGTCACAGTTCAGTGTTGCTTGTCTCTGAGTAAGGATTGGGTGAAGAAATGGCATTGAAGATAAGTCACTGAAAGCGCTTCAGGTGTCAGTATTTCTGTAACAGTTACTGAGCCTGTTGTATTGTTGGTATTACACGCTATCTAGAACTGCAGAGTTACTGTGGCAGAATTTGCCTTTCATTACTTTACTAGAAATAGCAGGTGTTCTGCCCTAAAATGTAAGAACATTAGGCGTATGCATTGTTAAGGTGTTCTTTTCTGGGGGTGGATGGGTGCAAAAAGTAGTGGACCGTAATAAATTTCACGAACACAAAGTAATATTTTGGAAAAAAAGGCATTTACATAGGCACGTAAATCATAGCATTTTTCCATATCATTTGACCGTTTTTTGACCATTTTAATTTTACATCTGTGTTCAAAGATTATGTCTGTATCCCTTTCCTTCTCTGAATCTGAAACACAAATTGTTTTAACAATGAAAGGCAGCAGAAAGTTATTATATTGTAATCTCATAAAGTTACTATAATAGAATCTAGCTGTCTCCAAAAATCCCTGTGGTTTTCTGATTTTGTTGTGTGGTTTTGTTTTGTTTTGTTTTTTAAACATAGCTTGTCTCTGATTGCTGCATCCTACAGATAACAGGCATAGATTCAAGATTTCTTCACTCCTTTCCCATCTGAATGTAGAGCTTTTTTTCTTCTAAGGTGTAGTTAGTTGCCACAGTTTTTGCGATGAACTCTGTGTGTGTTATTTACAATGTAGAATTCTTGTAGGAAGCTCATTGCTAGTAACACATCCACAGTTAGCATGAAGAAGATCTTAGCAGAATTATGAACATTAATTACAGACATTTAAGTGGAAAGGTTTTCCTGGGTCATCAGATCCAATTCCATGCTTTCACAGGCAAGTACATCATCATCATCAGATAATCACTTAGGTAATTTTACTGAGCATCATCTGAAAAACAGTATTACTTTTTTTTTTGTCCCATGTTACTCCTTGCAGAGTAGCCAAAACAATTCTGTGGTGGCTAGAAATATTTTTCAACTCTGTTCAGCCATGAACAACATTTGGTTTTGACAAGGTTGTTTCTGTTTGGACACAAGCTACCATTCCTTTCTTTTTATCCTTTCTTTTTTTGTGAACAGATGGTCTTTTATTATGTGCTTTATAATCCTCATTTGCTCACAGCTACTTTTGGTGAACCCTGATTTTTCTCTCAATGTCATTTTGCTAACTCAAGGAAGATAAGTTAATCTAATTTTAGCTTTTTTACTGTGACATCATTGCTATTTATTTACTGAAGTGGCATCTTTGAAAGTAAAATTACCCCTAGTCAAGGTGGTTGTCTTTAAGCTGGTACAATGCATGTTTCAGATGGTTCTAGAAGAAGTAGCGTGCTGCTGGCTTCATATTTAAAAAAAATAAAAATTACTTATACATAAAGCCTACGTTGTAGCTGTGATGTGCAGTAGCCACAAATTGTGGCTACATTTGGTGAGGCCCGTATAATTGCATTGGGCAACCTGAGATAAGCTCAACCCAGATTCAGATTGCTGCTTCTTGTTTATTTCTAAGTGGAAAAAACCTGTTTATGTTGTTCTCTGAAAGACTGTAAAAGAGCTGCTGTCATTGCCAGCACTATCAAGGGTATGTCATCGTTCAATTTGTGGCTTTTTCAGCCATGAATGGAGGTCTTTGAAAAGTGATTGACACCTGCAAACTGAGTCGTTGGGTCCTGAGACTGTAACAGCACTAGTAATTTAATTACACAGACAGGTAAGAGCTTGCTGGGAAAGATATTAAGATAGACAGGAATGGAGCAATGAGATTTTTGTCACATTGCATTTTTTCTCTCTCTAATTCGTCTAGAGTTTTTATCATAAGTCTTGCTGTGAAATAGACTACTTAAAGTAATTGACAGAAATTGGCTGCTTCATAGCTTTATTTTAATACAGTTTGGATTGCTGAATTTTTGGACAGTTTTCAAGATGGTGAGCTACTTTGTAGAAGTGTCTGTTAGGAAGTATGTGCCAAAATAATTAGTACACTATTTCTGCTGCCACTCCAACATTGTCTTGGGTCTTGCAGATTTGAGGAACTGAACTTGAGCTTAATAAGGTTACATACCCTTTCAGGGATGAGATATGTGAAGGAAATGGGTTGAAATAACAGGCCACACCTTTTAACACATGTGTGAAATCCTCTCCGTAATCAGAGGAGGCAAGACTCTTCCGTACCTCCTGTGGCCAGAGGACAGCAGAAACCTTTCATCCATTTAATAGTTCTGCTGGACAGAGTTAGGTGATCAGTTCTGGAGATTTTATCCCCTTTCTCAAACCTCAAGGTGCATCAGCCGGTTCTTTGAAAGGCTGGTTCTTGAGTATGGCTAAATTTAATCAACTTTCTGCCTACTTTCTGACTTGTGAGAACTGATGCTGGACCATGTGAGTACACTGAATTGTACTGCCCGCCACCCTTCACAGCTCCTTTAGCACCTGAGAGAAGATTTAAGTAGTATCCATATGAAATACCTTCCATTTTACTGATACTCTGTGACAAAGGTGAAAACCCTGCTTGTTTTCACATTGTCTGGCCTGCCCCCAAAATAGTTTCCCCCTGTAATTACAGACAACTTCTGTACCCTAACATGATTGCTGCATCTCCCTGACTTCAGCACAGGTTAGCTTCTCTCTCCGCAGTTTTGAGGTGATGCAAAAATCCTTCCAGTTTTCCTCCCTCTTCCCGTTTTCCTGATGCATACATCTCTGGAGCAGGTAGAGGCAATGACTTATCCAGAAATATACTATAATGGTCTTTAAATTCCAAAAGAGAGTTATAAAAATGAGGAAACATTTTAAAACTTTAAAATAAAAGAAGCTCAAAAGACAGGCAAGAGAATTCTACCCTTGCGGGTGGTTCAGAGGCTATATGAGGACATCATATTGCAATCTGAGGATCAACACATACAACTGATTTAAGAAAGGCTTACTTTTAAAACCTTCGTGACTAGAAAGGTACATAAGCTGCTAAGTGACTGGCATATTTTAAAGAATTTTATCCATGTTCAGGTGATGAACGCATTCAGGCAGATGAAATATAGGAGAAAAGAATTTTGAGGAACAAACTAGCAAAAAGAATCAAAACAATAAATTTTCACTCTGCAACATATCAGGAAACTTGCTGGAGAGTCTTGCAAGATGCCCTTAATTATGCAGGAGCGCTCGGAAGATAATACCATTGGAAAGAAACAGAATTAGCATTTCACATTGATATAGAGCGTGGAGGAAACTGGGAAGATTCCTGTGCTAGAACCCGCTTTGAGGGGCTTCTTATGAGAGGCTGTCTGAAAAGGAGGGAGAGGAAGTGCTCCAGGTGCCTGAGCAGATATTCGCCTAAAGCCCACGGAAGGGACCACAGTGGAGCAGGTATTTCTCTAGAAGCAGCCTGTGGAGATGGCCATGCTGGAGCAGATATCCACGCCACAGCCCGTGAAGGACCCCATGCCAAGGCAGGTGGATATTACATGAAGGAACTGCAGCCCATGGAGTACCAGGTTCTCCTGACAGTGCGTGTCAGGAGAACTATCAGCCTTTGGAGGAACCCGTCCTTGGTTTATCCTGAAGGACCGTGGAGAGGCCCCACACTGGACTAGTTCTTGAAGGAGTGTGGCCCATGGGAAGGACCCATGCTGGAGCAGGGCAAAAGTGTGAGGAGGAAGGAGCAGCAGAGAGGACAGGTTTACAGACTAACCACAACCCCCCATTCCCCATCTTCCCTGTGCCACTTGAGGGTGGGATGAGGAGGTGAAGGAGTTGGGAATGAAGGATTGAAGATGAACCTGGAAAGAAGGGCCGGGGGCTGAGGAAGGTGTTTTAACAGCTTTTGTCTTTGTTCCTCACCATCCATCTCTATTTTTAATTGATGCTACATTAAGTTATTTTCCTTGAGTCTGTTTAGCCTGTGATGGTAAGTGGTAAATGATCTCCCTGTCTGTCTTGATCCAGGAACTTTTTAATCTTATTTTCTTCCCTTCCTGTTTAGGAGAGAGAGTGAGAGGGCACTGGCTGGGTGGTCGCCTGGCAGCTGGACACGGTCAACCCACCACAACCATTTTGAGGTGGGAGAAGGCTTTTTTTAGGTATTAGATCTTACATTGAATGTACGCCAGTTTCGTAGGCTCACTGTCACAGTCATAATTTTCTTTTTGTTGTTTCTCCTGAAGGAGTAGTCTTCAAGGAAGAGAAAAATCCCACCTTCCCTGAGTAGACACATGTAATTGGAAACACAGCTGGTAGTTACCGTTCTTGGCAGCAAGGAAACTTTGTCTCCCAACAGATTTACAGCCCCATGACAATCCATATATTTATCTGAAATTATGATTGTCATTTCTTCAGTTACTATAAAGCAGATACTAGTTATTATGTGACACAGAAGACACATGGACAGTGTAGTTGGTATTGAAGGAATTTTTAGATTTTTATAGGGTTTCAGCGCAGTGAGAAACATTTTTAACATTAATGGTTTCTGTAATCAGCTAATTGTCAGTTGTTTTTCTGAACAGTAATCAGACATATTCTGAAGTTACATTTATTTTTGGACTAGTGCACCTTTTGCAAATTGCTTACCACGTACTGAGAGCGCTGTACAGGAAATAAGACATTAGAAACTGAGCAGAAGATGTGACGTCCTTTTTGTAGCGATGGCACCCATACTGTGAGACTACCTTTCTTCGCTTTAATAGAGATTTACCACAGTTCTGAAACACAATGGAACGATGCACTTAATTGACCATTAGCTGTTTTGCTGACATGACAGTACCAAAAAGATACGTCTTTTTATATAGTTTGGGATAACGTTAGAGATTTTCTGAGCAATTACATGATTCAAACATCTAGGTAATCTGTAATTGCTTCTGAATGGTATTTGCTTCAAAAAAATGCAGAGCGATTTAATGAAATTGTAAAAAAATAATTTATACATCCTACATAATGTAAATCATCACACAGCGCTATCATTCCTTTTTCAACAAAATAATAAAAGTATAGTTCCTATTTAAAATTTACTGTTATTTCTATGAAAACAGATGCTGCTTTTGGGCATTTTTTTTCTCATTGAAAGAAGATTTTAATAAGTAGCTCAAAAACTGAAGCTAGTGTTTTTAAAGTGCTCTGCAAAAAAAAAAAAAAATCACATTAACAGGCCCAGTGCACATTTCATTATAAAAATGCACCATAGGCAGTTTATGCTTCTAAAATGTAAAATAGAAAATGGCTTATATTGTGAAGTTGTTCACAGCTCTAGACAGAGTAAAAGGATTAATATTTCTGCAAAGGCTTAATCCCATGGAAAGTTATAACTTGATTGATATCACCTTTACAACTTCAGTTGGAAAAACATCCACAGTAGATATTAATATCTGTTACATGGTATTTTAAGTCATACTTGAAGGTATAATTGTTAGCAAAATTTCTGCTGTGGCTGTGCACGATGATGCTACAGCTCAACATACGGTGGCACGTAAAAAATTATTTATTTGTGTATTTTCGTAAACAACAGTAACCAAATACTTTGATTTGCTGAAATACTAATTATTGCTGAAAAAATACTTATATAGGATTAAAAATGTAGGACTGTTTTTTTTTCTTGTCCATCTTATGGATCGTGGGTATGGAAATGCAGCTAGACCAGCTATATCAAGACTTCCTCTTTATGGTCTTGCAAATTAAGATTCCCACCCTATATCAATGAACCAGATAGCCATCTTGTGTATTGTACTATATTATGTTAGCAGATGATGGTGGTAAATAATCAATGGGACTTAAAGCCAGATTGGAGGCAAGAAATGGAAGATTATGGTTTCCACGTGAAGATGCATGATTTTCTATTTAGAGAGAGTACTCCCCCAGATGAACAAATAACAGAAAGTAAAATCAGCAGTTTTCTTCTGTAGTTTTTCTCTTATTTCCTTTTAAATTGGAATACAGACTTTGCCTTCAACAGGAAGAAGTAGTTAATTTGGTCAGTATCAGAACACATATTCTAGTAGGTGCTCTTTCAGAGCCAGCTCCATGGTAGTTTAATACTTACAAGTATTTATAGAAGGATGGTTTTCCCAAGCCCAACACGTCCTTTGATTGTGCCCCGACAATTAGTGGATCGGCGGATGATAATTTACAGATAAAAAAGATGAGTCAAAACTGTTTTGAGTTCCCCATCATTAATGTTACTGCAGTGAGGTATTGAATTTCCATTGCAATTCCGTGGGCATCTAGACCCCTTTGAAATTTCAGTTGATAGACATATCCCTGGGGAAATGTCAGAGAAAGATGCTGATGTGCTGAATTGAATATAAGAAAATGTGTCAGAGCTGGTTGTAGGTCTGTGAGTCACCAGTGAATAGAATGTAGTTGTGATCACGGGAATGAATTAGCTGACGGAATGAAAAGCCTGTAAAGGGAGATGAAGAGAATACAAATGGCATCGTAAAGCGGTACCACACAGAGACGACTGAGCTATTCCTGAACCAAACAGGGCATGAAAAGCAGGGCCAGAATACTGTGCCAGTGGAGCTGTAGTGTTTCATCTGTCAAACTAGGTAGCCTGGGTACCCCTGCATACCACTGTTTTTGCCAGGTACTATTTTGAATGATCCAACAGGCAGAGATACCTAAAATTGTCTGTTATCTCAGTGGCTCTGTGCCTTCGTGAAAAGGACAGGGATTCTGATATGTGCCTTGTTTTTTTTTTTCTGCTTTCAGTGCAGGCAGCTGAGTCCTTAGGGAGAAAAACTATTTTGATATATTCAGCTATGGCTTTTTCTGTCTGATTGGAGGGCATGTGTGTAGCGTATAGACAGATGGATATATAAATGCTCAAATGAAATTGTGTAAGGACACTTCATAGATTCTGTTTGTAAGCTGCATCTTAAAATAAGATGTGGTAAGCCGATTCCTTTAAAGCAAATACTATCATGCTGAAATTAAGCAACCTTAGTTCACTGGAAAATGTAAATGTTTTCAAACTTTAATATGAAGAAAGAGTAAGATGAGGGTTTGTTTAATCTCATATTTGTACTTGCTTTGTCTTTCTCTACGTGATTGTATGCATTGCCACCCCAGCTGTGCATTTAAAACAGTCCCCGTATTTCTCTGACAGTTATAGCTTACAGTACACCTTATAGAATTGTACAATGTTATACGTGTTCCTCCACCCACAACTAAATCAGGGAATTGTAGGAGTTACACAATTCTGTCACCTGATGGTAGGAAGTAATGGTACTGGAGACTTAGACTTTAAAAGAAGTTTTTTCTATTTTATTTTCAGCTAGTCTTAATGATGCCTGACTTCTTGTGAGAATTTAAACTTTTTGAAATTATGTTTCAGTAAAATTGAACATGCAAAAATTACTGGTTTCCCGTCATTCAGGAACTAGCTTTACTCTCCTGTTTTGAGAAGACTGTTTTGAAGTTGTGATCCCTCACCTGCATAGTAACTTCTGTTACACTTATGGCTTTGGTGACAACTGCAAGTTTGGAAGCAATTGCTTTATACGGAGCCAAAGGATATTTAAATAAATGATTCTGTAAATGTTCTCCAGTTTTGAACTGGGCAATTAAGTTATATTTAGCTCCATTAGTTAAGATAAACATAAGAGCTGTCACTTCACACATTTTATTTGTATGCTTGTCTTTTTTTGAGATCCGTTAAAGAAGTAACTCCGTAACTTGTATTAAAGAGAAACAATTAAATTAGAATGTTTGATGGCACTAGTACTATGTCAGACATTTTTAATGATGGGAAGAAACAATCTGAAACTACTCTCAGAGACACAACAAAGCTGTACATACCGAAAGGTAGAAATTACAACATTATTTATGTTTCAAGGAAGTTAAATAATTGCTTCCCACTTTGAGTATACTGCATATTTATTATGAGTCAAGAATTCAAGTTTCTCACTTGTGTTAGGAAGAAAATACTGCATCTTTGAAATTTTTGTTTTGCTCTCATTTGTTTTTCTTGTTATTGACCTAAACAACTTAGCTGCTCTTTAGTTTTACCTCTTCTGAACTTCTAGAATAACTTCTCTGAGGTTCAAAACTTCAGATGAGAAAAAAATAAAATGCCCCCAGTAACCCCACAATAAATCTGTGAGAATCAAACCAGATAATGTTTATTTAAGAAAATTTGCTTGGAGAAATTTGTTGATTTCTCTGCCGAGAAGCAGAAGGAGATTTAATGACATCACTTAACTTGTATAAGGGTAATAAAATAAATTAATTTCTGTGTAGTGATTGTTTTTACTCTTCTTCTAACAGCAACAATACAGTGGAAGTGATACAGCATAGGCTTGTGTGGTTTCAGATATAGGTTGCTTGGACTGCTTCTGAAACTACTGAAGACTCAGGTTATGTGGAGCCAGAAAGTCCTGTGCATCTTTGTGTCTTAAGAGCAGCAGTGATGTTTCACGTAGAATAGCCAGCGTGTTGCTTTGTTCTTGTATTTTCCAAATGGTGCAATTAATTTTTTTTTTTGTTTGTTTCATGAATCCAGCTTTTTCTACCAGTGATCTACAGGAGAGACTTGCCCTGCCCTGCAGCTTAACAAGTGGTAATAGACTTCAGGTGGTCATCAGTGTCCTTGAGATAACTTCACAGGCTTTAGCCATTTGTTCAGCCTTGGGTACTTCACTGGCAGCTGTCATGGTGAACAGATAGAGGCTGGATATCACACTAGTAAGGATATATTCCATTAATAAAACTGGACATTAAGAGGAGGAAATACTGGGGAGGAACACTTCATTAAAGGGATGGATGTTCTGGATTTTGTTTCTCCCATGCAGTTTCCATCAGGGCTCAAGTGGATGATTGAGATGTTGCGTGATCTGAATTAAGACATCAGTATTTCAGAGTTCCTGAGGCTCAAATGAGGTGAGGTAATGTGTGAACTTTTTGTAACTTACTATTCTGTTCATATTGCTAGTTCATAATTGCCTGACTAGTACACTGGTAGATTTACTGTATATTTACTAGTATACTGGTAGAGTTTTACACACCAAATGTATCTAGACCTTATAATTGGAGACTGAATATAAATAGTTACAATGCAAAGCAAAGCCATAGTACAAGATACAGAGAAAACTTACTAAGAAAAGTAGAAATTTGCTAGACTTCTATACTGGTTTTGGTGAGATCGACATTACATTGTATAGACTAAAAAAGGATATATCTTTAAATCTTTCACAGGTAGAAGATTAAGATGTGATGCACTTACACTAATGCAGCTGAATTTGATCATAGTGATTACATGAGGCCTTCATGTAGTGGCCAAACCAAAAATGTTCAGAGGTTTTCAGGGAATTTATATTGATCTGCAGTGGATTATAATGTAGTTTGGGAAAAAATTGAAGTGATCCGGTCTTCTTCCAGAAGCAGAATTCTGTTAGAATTCCTTTTTCAGGCATACCTGGCGGGGGGGGGCATGTTCTGTTTCTGTCTGCTACAACAACATTTCTTTTATCTGTTACAGTAAGCTGTCATTCGATGCCAGTTTGTTTAAATATACTATAGAAGTGGAGACAAAGATCACTTGAAAAAAAAGTTTTAACGCGCTTCCAAAAGTTTCCATAGGGTATGAATTTTGGACTACTTTAAATCCCCAAATGGTGAGTACTTGGATTCATAAATAAGAGAAACTACAAAGTATGGTTGATATAAGACTAGATTTTACTCTTTTATTGTTGTCCTTTAGTCCACAAAGTCACTCACTCAGGGTGTTCTGTTTCACAATGGTGTAATGAAAATATTAAAATGAACCTTGTGGATTATGAAAAAAAAGATGTTGATGCTGCTTGCAGGCAACAGTTATAAACCTCTGAATTTGAGAAATCTTACCTGTTCACATATAAGAAAAGAATTGTTTAAGATAGCCAATTGGGCATGCTGAGTAAAAAGCTATGTCTTGAGTTACCCCCTTCTTGAAAAATGGCAGTATGGAAGAAATGTATTCTCTAAGTCTTCTGATAAAAATATTCCTCTTAGTGTTGAATAATTAAAGTTAATAACGTGTAATTCATATGGTGACTTTCTGCCCCATTTGTGCTGCTCCAGCATGGAAAATGTAGCAGGAACAGTTACACAGTATTTAATTTCTGATGTTCTCTGTCACTTTAATTTCTACTACGTAATTGGAGGTCTCAGTTTTTCATGTGAGCAAAGTGAATGAAGTGGATGAGGCTTCAAAGAGGGACGGGGGAGAAGAGTGGCTGTGATACCATTGCCATCTACTGTTTGTGGCATTGGTGATGAGAACCAGCATTTCACTCCTGTCTCGTTACAGTCAGTTCTAGGCTTTTTTTTGCTTTCTAAAGCCAGCAACTGGCAGCTGTGGTCATCCCAGAAAGTTATGTCTTCCTATTTTTTTATGTACTAAGAAAGAAAAGATCATGAAAGATTGATAAAAACAGGTATAAGATCTTGTAGAGATGAAGATCAGGAGCATGGGATGGCTTACACGTGAGGAACAGCTGCTTTAAACAATCTCTTCAGTTTGGAAATGCAAGAACTGGGTGGAGGGCAGAGAGGGTGAAAACATGTAAGAAATCACGAAACTGGTGATACGGTAACTAGAGGGCCTCAAATGAAGCAGCAGGTCGTAGGTTTGAAAGAAAAGAAGGGATGCTCCTTTACACAGCGTGTTGTTAATCTGTATAACTTCTTGTAATGGGATTTTTAGGTAAATCCTCATGAATTTTGAGTTATGTGATTTTGAAATGCAACTTGACTTACTTTAGAGTAAAGCAGTAGTGTCGCATTTTGCAGGACCGGGTTCTCAGTACAAAGGAAAGAGTGGATACAAAAAGCAGGTGTGGGTCAGCACAGGAGAACTGTAATAAATATTATCCAAGCATAGGAAGCAGCAATTACATTATGTTGTAGTTGCCTTGCTGTTTAGCAGGGGCGTTTGGACCTCTTCTATTGCAGCAGAGGTTTTGATTGCTTTTAGAGTAATGTTAAAGAGGTTGTATTCAAACTGCATACAGTAATAATTTTTTTGCAAAGTTTCATTTTTATTCAACAAAAGGAGTCTTTTGGTACTGCCTCCTGCAGTAGCTCTTGGACTCTAAAGATCTGGGAGAGAGGAACGCAAAGATGAATGCATCAGGTCTGTGCTCGGTATGTTCTGAGAACTCCCCACTCTGTGCATAAGATCTAACTGGTGCAGAGAAGAGATAACGGATTTTTTCTGTATTAATCTTCAAAACTCCATATACATGAAAGGTTGTCATTACTTTTTTATGGCTGAATAGATATCCAGCAACTTGCCAGTTGCTAAAGCATGAATTAAGTCTGAACATTACGGCAATATATATAAAAAATAAATAATACATTTTAACTTTTAGTGTACATTTATTCTTCAAAATTATCCAAGCGTTCTGTCTCTCCAACCCTGATAGAATATAATTTGCAATATTTAGGACACCATGCTGTAGAATAACTGTTTCAATGGGTTTTTTTTGAAACTCTCTGTATAGATGAGGCTTTTTAACTAGTTTAATTATCCTCTTGCAACCTTGCAGTGTAGTGTACTGACTGTGTTAGAGTCAGCTTATGTATTCTCCACACTGAACTCTTTTCTTGCTCAGTCTGTGGAGTTATTTTAAAAAGAGAGACAATTCTGTCTGAGCCACAGTTGTTAACTGTGAGCTCCGGTGAAATATAGCATATCGGGGCATGCTGAGCCAGACAGAGGGTCCAACATCTATTAACAGTAGGAGTGAACTAAAGATCCCTAGGATAAAAGAAGAGTGGGAGTAAAATTTCATGTGGGAAGATAAAGATGCCGTAACAAGATCACGCTTATAGGCAATTTAAACTTCTTTAAAAATGATCTCAAAATTCATGAGACATGATGTAACGGAGGGAGTCCCAGTGATTGCAGTAAATAATTGTTTTATGAGCCATTGTTTTGTAGTAACCCTAATAATAAATACTGTTTCTCCCATGTTGAGGTCACTTTTACCTTGTCTGGAGCACATCTTGTGACTAATTTTTCTTCAGCTCTACCTCAGAACAATAATATCAGTGTAAATAGAGAAAAAATGTCATTTTCTGCGTAGGAGAAAGATGCTCTAGTTTCATAAGCTCTTTTGTATCAGCCCCTTCATGTGGTCCTTTATATTACTTCATCACATAGTATCGTGGAGCATTATGCCTGAAATTCTTTTTGGAGAAGATCACAACCTTGTTTTTAGACAATTACTCTTTTAGATGATCATTCTGCTTTACATGTGCAGGGACAAATTCCTCAAATGTGCTGTCACTTTCATATATGGTTGAGCAGGATTTGCAGGTAACATCTGTAGGGTAAGAGGTTTGTAAAGGAGACCCACCCCTGAAATGACTACTTTTAGTGGATTTCGGTAGCAAAGATCTCTTGAGGGATGAGTGGAATTTGAGTATTATGTTACATCCCAGTCACCTTTCTGCTGTTTTGCATCTTTCTTTGTCAGTTACGGGTGCCATGCTTAATATTTGTAAGTATTTTCTAATTCAGTAATCTCTTTGCTAGATCTAGTAGTGTCATTTATATTTCAATTCCAAACAGCCATTGCTGGTGAGTAATGATGTGTGTGTATGTGTTTTTATAGGTATAAAATTTTAATATATAAAAACGTATGCCTGTATTGTTATAACTTGGTCGCTGGTGTAGCATACTTAAGGATATTACCAAGACCGATTACTTCTTAGAACTCGTATATATGCTCAACTTTAATAGATTAGACTAAATTGGTGACTGGTAAAGCCATTGATGGCCTGTAGTGGCCTGTACCAACAAATCAATATAAAAAATGGTAAAACAGATTAAAAACATGGCCCCTTGGAGGCTAAGGCTTTGAATGTTGGATTTTGGGGGGATGTAGAATTCAAATACTGCTTCCAAACACTGCAAAGTGACTTCGGTTGATAAATCAGTTTGGAAACTTCATTGTCCTGTTGTCCCGTAGGATGTCTTTTTCGTTCAATATGCAAAAACTTCTCTCATGTTGTGTGTTACTAGAAATAATCAATGTAGTATATACTAATATATACGTGCTTGGTACCAAGAGAATATTTAATTTCCTAAGTTTAGAGCAAAGAAAGTTAAACTTTTGTAGTAAGCAAAATGCAGTGAAGAACTTAAGAAAAAGAAAACTCAAATCCTATAAGTTCATTTTCTGTTTGTAAATACTGAACTACTTATTCAAGAAATAAATTTTTAAATTACATTGATACTAAAAGGCCCTGCTTGTGATCTCTTGAATTAGGAGAATAGAAAGTAAATAGTGGTTGTGCCTGTACAGAAAATAAAGGATATAGCTGCCACGAAATGAAACAAAAAAGACCAGAAAGGTAGAGGCAGAGAGGTGGGAAAAAAAGACTAGAAAATAGTGATTGAAAATACAGGAGTGGTAGCATCGGAGAAGATAAAATGGAAAGGCTTAGGAAGAAAAAAATACAAAGGAGAGATAGTGTTAAAAGGGAAATAAATAGGACTATTATTACACTCTGTTTTCTTTTAAGAATTCCACAAACAAGGAAAGAGAATAATATTTTATAAAGCTGTTTCCTTACTGAATTTGGTTCAGGTTAATTTTCAGCACAGTGACATATGGAGCCCCCGGTTCCTTATGAGAGTTTGAAAAGGAGCAGCTCAGATAAGGAAATGTTAATTCAACTGCATTATACACTGCCTGGTTAACAGGCTGGAAGGCAGACAGGCTGCAGGTGTGGGGGGTCAAGAAAGCCAGGTACAATTCAGACCCTTGATGGCAAGTGATAATCTTCCTTCAGGTGTATTCTATCAGAATCTGTGGGCTATGGTAGTTTAAATAAGAGTGTGAGACTGAATTGAGACTTCGTAAAATAAAACCTTTAAAAAGATAGAAGATAAAACTGCTCTGCTGTGCACTTTGATGCGAGCAGGAAGTTTTTCTTCACTGGTGGTTGTCACTGCACTGCTTAGGCTTTATTTCATAAGCTGATACTGTCCTAATTTAAACTTTGACTTCCTATTACAAAGTATAAATCAGAAGATTAAAAACCTCCTGCTATAGATATTTTTAATAGAAAGTGACAGTTTAATTTGGCAGAGTTGAGCTGAAAGGATGCTTAAACCTAGCAGAGAATGCCAGCATCAGCAGCTCCAGAGAAGTTGGAAATGAAAACAGAAACATGAATAATTAACAGATAAGCTTGAGTTCCTCAGATATTTTGCAATTACTTACTTTAGAAAAGTTTTCTTCTCCATTAAATCCCAGAGTTCTGTTTTTGTAGTCAGCCTGGTTTTGCTTACTGAAAAGTAGTGGATATACCTAACTTTTTTCTTTTTATTTCCTAAATGAAAAAGTAAGTTTTGCAGGTAAGCTTATTTTTTACTGTTACCTAGTTTTATTTCTTTATTTCTTATAGTCACACTGGTGTTTTTTTCTTAAGATACAGCAACATCTAAAAATAAATTTATTCATTTATTCATAAGGCCAAATGACCTGCAGTTTTTAGATACAATAAGAAATTCATGAGCAATTGTAGCCTTGTCGTCAGGGTGTTGCATTCCAGTGCGCAGCTTTATGTAACAACACTGAGCTGTTAAACGTCTGAGTTATTCCATGTGCTTATAGTAAACAGCATTCAGAAAACTGTCATAATGATAATGGCACAGAAAATACTACTTTTTTGTATTTATACCATCTCTGTTGCTATCCGTGCAACAACTTGATGAGGTGGAATATGGTTCAGCCATATGCTGGAATCAAAGCTGCCAGTTTCTACTCCCAAGGAAATTAATATGCAAAATCCCTGTTTTCAAAAGGTCTTTTATGTATTTCAGCCTGCAGGAGATTTTGCTAACTCAGCTGGTGATTTCAGTTAAGAAATTTGTTTAGAGCATCCTGTTGGTAAAATCTAGACAATTTTGCTTTGAGGAAAAAATATT
The DNA here is from genome assembly GCF_028500815.1 of Rissa tridactyla. Taxonomy (NCBI): domain Eukaryota; kingdom Metazoa; phylum Chordata; class Aves; order Charadriiformes; family Laridae; genus Rissa; species Rissa tridactyla. The sequence goes on along the minus strand of NC_071470.1, from coordinate 79,326,881 downwards.
TACACCTGCAAACCCATGATTTTTCCTCCCTGTTCCCACTCAGTAAGTAGGATGGACGTGTATTTTCCTCTCAATTCTCTCTTCACAATTCTGTAATGTGGAAAACATTACTTATTTGAGGAAGGTATATACTTTTTGTAGGGAACAAGAGTAAATTTAACTTTGTCTCTGCTGCTCTGACTTCCAACATAAGTGGGTTTCTAACAGCAGGTACCGAATTAAGGAGAAATAATACCAGTATTTCTCCTCTTCCTGAAGGTGATTATACCATATTCTGCCATGGAATGCTCTTTGACTAATCTGTATTTTTCTGTAGCCTCAAATTTAAAAATACTTGTTTAGCAAATTAATCAGTAAGAAGATTTCTGTAGTGTTACAGCCTGCTTGTAGGTGACCAACATCCTGAACAGAGCCTCTGCCAATAACAATATTAATTATGTCATCTGTAATCATGGAATAATTCTGGCTGAAAGGGAAGCTGGAGGTCAGCTAGACTTACTTTCCTCTCTGAGTGGGTCTAATGAGATTAGGTTGTTCAGGGCCTTGTTTTGAGCACTGCCAAGGAGAGAGTATATCTGAACCGCTGAAGCTTGTTACAGAATCTGTTCTTACAACAGTAACATTACTCACTACCACCACTGTCCGCCTTCCCCCACCCCCAAAGAAAAAAAAAAAAAGAAAGAAAGAAAAAAAGTAGATGCAGAAAAGGCGGCCGGTTTTCTTTGTGGCATGGTTTCCACTATCATTTATGAAATGTGAGTAAAATAGGTTGGAATGTCCTTAACCTTTTCTCTTGCCCACAGAGGGTTTTAGGGGAAAGTCCCTCACGAGGTGAATTGCCTGTCACTGGTTGTGGTAGAGCTACAGATTGGTCTGAACTAGGAATAGTCCCAGTCATGTCAGAACTAACTGACATCCCCAAAGTGGTATTAAATAATAAAATAATATTATCTATTTTACTCTTTAGAAACATGGAAAGTGTAATACTGTTTAAAAAAAATGACCAACAACCAAAGGCTTTGTGAGCACATTAGAAACAGTTTTGTCATATTTTACCCAAAGCTTGGTTAATATTGTCAGAATTACGCTAGGTATTTTCCCCAAATGCTTATAAACAACAAGTCACTGTGTCCTGCTGTATGTAATTTTTATTTTGTGTTACTATTTTTTGCGTAAAAATCAATTCCGTAGAGTAAAATTCCTCTAGAGGGGTAGGGAGCCTTGTAGAAGCAGTTCTAGCATGGTTTTTCTCCCAAGGTAAAAAAACCGAAGTCTTGGCCTTGTGATAGCAACGTCTTTCCCTCTGGCATAACTGTTGTAATTAGGCAAGCAGGCATGACAAGGTATTCTAGTGAGGTATTATGAAATCTACAGTAACAACAGGTACTATCAGTCTGTAATTATCCTGAGGCATAGAGTCAAGGGAAAAAAAATAAAAACCAAAACAAAGCAAAAAACCCCACCTAAATATTTATTAGTATATCAAAGCAGTGGAGTTCTAAACTGTGGTAGTGTGTTATTTTGCTGCTGACATAGTGTGAAGACCTTTTTTCAGAAAGTGGAATTGCTGAAGTATAAGACCTAGTATTGCTCCTGCTCTTATGCTGCTTATGTAATGCCATAATGAAAGGAAAAAGTATAGGACTCAAGTGCTTTCAGGCTTAAGATAATTAAGTAGACAAGTGTTCGTGTTCTTTTCTTTAAATGTCAGATTCGGTTCTCATTATTTTGAGAACTTTAGTTCAGAAGTAATTGATCAGGCATTACTTTCACCGGGCGTTTTGGTCCATGTGCCTTAGCTTCTCAAATGCTAATCCCAGCTATATTTTATTATCATTCTTACTAATGCAAGAAGTACTATGGTGTCACTTTTCTCTTATTTTTGCCATCAGTGAAAAGGTTACTGACAAAAAATTGCTCTTGCTTCTTGCGTTTTCTGACTGTTTTCAGTTTTAACTTTTGGGATGCATTGTCAACTTTGCTTAGAGTTAAAGATGACTTTCTTATTGGAATAAACTTTCAAATACAACCAGTTAAAATCTATTCACCTTCCTTCGAATTTTATGATATTTTTTTCATGTGTATTATTTGAAATTCATTAGAGGCTATGTAATGAAGAGCTGTATTTTTCTTTATCCTTTAGTGTATTTGCTATAGGAATTTACAGCAGGATGTTTTATGTTTATTGTAACTTTATCTGGAATGCAGAATTTCTGATATCAGCGTATGTTTGCTGGGATAAAATATATCATAAGTAAAGGACAGATGGAATTTCAGATGTGACAGGACTGTGGGGTTTAACAGAAAGAGAAGACGTTTGAAAGGGAATATTTTTACCCATATGATAACATCTGACTTTGGTATTCCCCTTGCTACAGTGCTATTCAACAGACTGACTTCTCTTTTAATGTTACTTTTATTTTAGTTAGTTGTAGAAGCCTTTCACTGACTAATCCAGGTGTTACCTTATTTGGTAGTCTAAATAATAAGAAATTTACGCCTGTACTTTTTCATTGTATTGCTGTATGTGCTACGGTCAACAAGAATCTGCTAAATCTCACTCTGTCCTCTTAAATCAGGCTAAGGGAGGTGGTCTGTCCTTGTGTCGAAGTGATGTGCAGGCATATATGATGCAATGCTTGTATTTGCTGGTTGAAAAGGATGTAGTTCTGTAAAAAGTAACAAGGTGTAAAAATTAGTAGTGGCTTTTTCCCCCTGCTACTATCTAAGTTCCCACTCTACCTGTTTCCATAGATGTTGGGGTGAAAGAAAAGTGAAAAGCAGTATAGTTTTCCATGGGAGGCTGGACAAATTCGGAGCTTGTCCTGCTGGAAATCAGTGTTCTGGGGAATACACGTTGCATGAAGAAACAGAAAATATGGAGGTAGAGCAACCGGGAATAAACAAGGATTTGGACCTCCCTCTGTACAATTGTCAGCACTTGCTAGCCAGGTTTAATTTTTTTATTCTTTGAGGGTACAGCCTGCACTTCTGTAATCTCTAGTCATCTTTCTGAAATTCCTGCATGATCCGTTCCAAACACATCATCGTGTTTTGCAAGAGAATCTGTCCCACTGCAGGGCACCGCATGGTTAGCAGTGGTCCCTGAAGGCAGTGAATTGCTGCCAGGTGTCTAAGCCTTGGCGTTGTCAGAGAGCAGAGGATGCTGTTGCTCTTGCAGTAGTTCTGTTGTCAAGTTCAGGCCCGTGTCTTGCAAGAGGTGATACATGGAATCATAGAATCATTTAGGTTGGAAAAGACCCTTGGGATCATCGAGTCCCACTGTCATCTCCACTCTACAAAGTTCTCCCTTACACCATATCCCTTAACACTACATCTAAAGGAGTCTTAAACACATTCGGGGACGGTGACTCCACCACCTCCCTGGGCAGCCTATTCCGGTGTCTAACCGCTCTTTCTGTGAAGAATTTTTTCCTAATGTTCTAATATTCTAATCCAGAACGTCTGTTAGCAGTTGGGCAAAGTTGCTTTAAAATCTTTATGTTCATGAAAAGTGTAATTCTCCCCTCAATGACACAGCTATTTGGAGTGAAACAAAACAGTTCTGTCTAAAGTACGCGTCATAGGAATGTAGAGAAAGAGGTAAATGAGTCTTCCAGCTGGAAGAGAATTCGGAGGAAAACAGTGAATACAACAGAGAAAAGTGGATGGGATGGGAGTGCTTAACCTAATGCTCCTTTCTACAAACAGTTATACGTATTACGCAGTATTTTTAATGGTCTCTATATAGTTGCATTTCACTTGCAAAGCCTCCTCCAAATAAAGAAATGAAGTACTTGCCAAGATGCAGGCATGTGAAGTCAGTGTAGTTCTATGGCGGTAGAAATCTCTCTTTAATTTTCTGAACTTTGGAGTTGTACTTTTTTTTTTTCTTTGTACATTTAAGCATGACTATTGCAAAAGACAGATAATTGACATTTAAAGGCAGTAATTGCACTTTCCCAAAATTAGAAGTGTTTTAGCAATCTTTGTGTATGTACCGGGAAATTACTTCCGAACTTCTAAAATTGTTACCCTTCCAAATTTGTTTTCTGAGTTTCCTAAGAACATTAGAGGAGTAAGCTCTATTACGTGTGTAAAACTGTCTGGTAGAAACTTGAGCGCATTTGGAAGAAAGCATCCCTTTAGATGATGTGGCACTCGGTAATAAATGCTAAACCAACGTAACGGTGTCTCGTAACTGTGGCCTAAGGAGGAACATCATTATTAGTGTTCCCTCTTTCTGACCAATTATTGAATAATGACAACAATTTGAAGAAAACAGGAAGAGATATTCAGTCATTGCTATTAGAATAATGTTTTCACGTTCAGGGCTGGAGAATTTGACATGGTAAAAGCTTTGTATTACATGTCTTAAAAATTCCTTGTCCTATTTGGCCAGTTAAAAAGAATATGTGGAATCACTTTAAGAAGTTACTTGCAGAATGCTTGAGCTGGAGAAGGGGGAACTTGAAAGGAGGGTATACAAATCCAAAATCCTGTAGGAAGCTCTGCGAAACTGTACTTTTTCAAGCTAAGGCCTATCTGAAATCAGCAGGCTTTGCTTTTTCTGTCCTGAAATTTATAAGTAAACCATGCTTTTAAAGACGACATCCACAACTTGAAAAGATTACGAGATACCAAGAAGTAACTCTGCTATTGACAATGAGTTTTGTGTGGAAATAAGAAGCTATTAAAGTAAAGATCAGAAATACATAGGGGGAAAAAAAATCAGAATTGGTGTCTTCTGTTAGGGGAATTCTCATGGAACATTGTTTCTAATTAAACAGTTTATAGTAGAGTTTTGGAGAAAGGTTTTTGCTTTTCACAGGAACCTGTAATTATTCTTGAAAAACAAAATATCCACATTATGTGAAAATAAAAGAGCTTCCTAGAAAAAAAATAGGAATGTCATGCTAATGATAGTTCACGGCGCCTTCAGCAGTTTATTCTACGTAGCAGTGGATGTGTCAGATCTCACGTGGAGGATATAGTCTGTAGTATGACGCATGAAATGCAGTGTGTGAACCCGTGTTAGAAAGCTGCGTAATAGTACAAGCAATAGAATGGTGTCTCCTGCGAGTTACTGAGATGCTGTTTCTGACAGATGGACAAAATTCAATTCTTATTCCCTGAAAAAACCGAAGTCTTTCACAGCCATTTTTTTGGTAGAGCCAGCGTTCTTCAGCTATACGTGACCAGTAAGTGTCATTTACCAAAAAAGGAGAGCGAATATTTTTGTTTTTTTTTTTAAACTTAAACCTCACCACTGTGTTTGAATTGTATCTAAAATGATTGCCCAGGAAGCAGAGCATGCTAGTTTATTTTCTGAGTGGTAGGGTTCAGAAATAATCAATAGATGCTGCTTTCTCCTTATTACCTGCTGAACAGCTCAAGTTGTTTCTTGGGAGAAAAATATACTTTCAGTTGCTTTATGCGCATATGTCCCTCAAGGGTAATCCAGAATAAAAACAGTGTGCAGAAATTTGATGAAATTTTGCGAGTCTAATTCCCTATCCAACAAGAATTCCTTTATCAAGCTTGTCAGTATGGAAGCAGGACACGAGCTGGAAAACATTGATAAAACATGACAAAGAGCTTTTGGTGTGTTTGATGTGTCATTCAAATGTAAACAAATGCTGCTGCAGAAAGGAGAAATGTTTGGCAAGGGGGTGGAAAACAGTGGAATAGGCCTCCCCCAAAACAACAAAATAAGGAAAAAGACCATGTAAAACTGGCTTTCCTTTGACGCTACCTGAGAATGTCATGCAAAACATACCACTTGCTTTTTATTTCTCAACTGAAGCTCTAAGTGTATTATGTGCAAAGTAAACAAACATTGAACAGACGCCAGAAACTTTCAAGAGCAACTTCTGGTTTAAGTCTAATAAGACTGAAGTCAACAACTGTCTCATGAGCTGTCCAGAGGAATTTTGAGGCAGGTGGGATGCACAATAATGCGTTAGCATAAATCTTCCGAAGCAAAGGATGTATCTCCTTATTCCAGATGACACCAAGGCAGTTGGGTGGTGCTCACTAAGCCGAATCCATTTACTTCAGAAGAATTGGAGTGAAAAGCATTTCCTCTGTTGGCATGTTTAGAAATGTAGCTGAAAAATACTAGAGTGGCTATTTTTTTAGTATCAGGCATGTCCATTTGTGCTCAAGAGAGAGGATGGTTTGTTTTGTGGTTGTTTTTTTTTTCCTTTTGGGGGATAAAATCCCTCAGTGTGAAGGATCTTATTGGACAAATACTTAAACCTTTTAAAGTAGAATCAACATGCAGATGCTGTAGCACAGGGAAATACAATGTAGCGGCAGATTTTGATTGATATGAGAAAATGAATGATATATTGGCTGTGAGAGCAGAATTTCTAGGAATGATCTGAAAAACTGAATTTTTGTAACAGTCTTTATTAGTATTTCATGCAAATTTAGAATTTCTATGAAGTTCTTGAAGACTTCTAGTTTTGGTATGGCAACTCACCCTGCCAGCTAACAGAAAATAACTCGAGCAGTGCCTGATGTGCTAGCCTTTTGTTGAAATTCAGAAAGCCAAGACAGAAGTCCCTTTCTTGACGTGACTGCACCACTGTGAAATTTTCTAACTGTTGTCAAAGGACACAAGCCTGTTTGTTAGTGGGCAGTAAATAACGTGCTCCTGAAGGCAATGTTATGATGTATTTCAGCACTTTCTTCAGGTATACTGAAAGAGGAGATTGAAAAAAAAGCCTTAAATACCAGCCAGTGTTTTCATTTCTTCCCTTGTTCTTTTAACACTAGATTCTTCTGTTAGGAAACTGGTACGTGGATCATCTCTCCGTATCTCTCCAACCACCCATCCTGTCTCCCATTGACATACACATTAAGCTCATCTATTGTGAAATTAATCCTCAGAAATCTCTCCAAAACAGACTTAGAGGTGTAATGAATTGAATTAAAATTGAGTGACATACTTTTTTAAAAAATACTCGGTAAAAATAGTTAATCCTGGGGAAAGGTATAAATACCTTGCCTAAAGCAAAGATAACTTTGAAGTATAAATAATGTAATACATTTTAATCAGTTTTACTGCAACAGTTTTTATCTATAAAATAACTTATCTTGGAAGCTTTTTTCAAGTAGGTTGAAAGAAGAATATAATTTGCTTGAATAGAATTTTAGTAGTGAAATCTCCTTAGTTTGGAACCTGGACAAGCTTACAATGGTGTACTCTCTTACTTTCTGTCTAACAATAATTAAAAAAAGACTTACCGAGTAGTCGGCCAAAGTAGTCTAGAAACTACAAGTTTAGATGCAAGTTTGTTTCTTGTCAAAATAGTGCTTATGGACCAGATTTATTCAGTAAATCATGGAAGGTTTACTAGAGCAAAATTCAGTTTTGAGCAGAGGATCACCACAATATTATGTACCGTTGAAGCTTGTTGTTCCTGCTGGTAATGCAAAGATGATACTTAACACAATTTAAAATCATTGTGCAGAAAGTTGGTATTTTGGCATTTGAACTGAAAGTTTTGAGCCATGTGTAAGTCAGTGGAGCGTCTAGGGTTCTTTCTTGACGAGCTAATGTAATTTAACCAAGATAAAGCTTTATAACTAACTCTGAAAGTTTAAAACAGATCCCCTGTTGTGTTCAAAATATACGCTTTCCCCACTAGGAAAAAAATACGTCCTTGTAAGGACTTTAGCAGGGTGTAGCTGTTACGCTAGTCATCTTCAAGCTAAGCTCATTTCCTATTCCAAATCGGTGAGCTGAGCTAAACATAAATTACATGGCATACTGTTTTCTTCCTGAATGAGCTGCCAGCATTCTTAGAAGTTTTCCAGACTGAGGAAAAAGGAAAGGGGACACCCCCCCTCCCAGAACAAAACAAAACAACAAACCCACAAAAGAAAAACCAACTCAAACCCACCCCCAATGAGAAGGGAAGCAACTTCCTGTGAGGAAGCTTGCCACTTTTAAACTGGAAATGAATGGGATTCGTTCTTTACTGGTAGTTTCTTGTGTAATACTTTGTGGGTTTTAGGACGGTGATGTAAAAAAATGCTAACGTCACCAGTGTCCATGCTTTGGAACACATGATAGTTTTGCACAACTGCTTTACTTCATTTTGCAGAGTTAGGCATGATTCAAAATGCCAGTGTTTTAAAGTATTTTTGCCATAAAATTTTAGTATTTTACATTATTTGGGCTATTAGAACAAATTTGGAATAATGGACTGCAGAAGTATGTTCAGTATAAATACAGAGAGCTGAAGTCTGGATATAGTTGAAGAAAATAAATGGTATCATTCTCAGTTGTATGTTCCTGGCACTGCAACCCAGTACATTTCAGAATCTACAGAGCATAAATTTGACCTTTGAAGAAAGACGACTTATTACGTTGACACTGAGAATTTATTTGATGTTAAATAACTTCACGCAGTTTTCCACATGTGGCTGATTAGAGGGGAATGAAGTAGGAGACTGGTTGTGTACTGCTGCCTCTTAGAAGCATTTCAAGAGTTTCTCTGTTATTTTAATGATTAATATAACTATGAAAATCTTGGTAACAGAGGGAAGCAGGGAATAGAATAGAGATGTTGTAGTGTTTCTTGCTTTTTCAGGGTATGTGTTACGGTTTCGGCAGTGATGCTCTTTAATATGGGGTTGTGTAGTCCACCTGAGGCTGAGCGTCAGGGGGAAAAGGTAAGAATCGTGTGGTCTTTCAGGAAGATTCTCTTAACCAGACATATTTTAGTTGAGTCTAGTTTTAACAATCCTTTAGTAAAGCCAGAGATTTCTCCCGGCTAGACAGTGTGAACAGTTAGAAAATTTGAACTTGAGGGCTGTGACAAGCATGCAGTGACAGGTTGGGTGAAGTTAAGTGTCAGAAATTTTAATCATAGATGACAGCTCTGACTGCTGAGAAAAGACAACATAATGTATAGTAAATATAAAGAAAACTTAAATTCAGGGAAGGTGTACAGGTAGATGCAGCGTAGCTATACGTGTTAGCATTAGCTGAACATCTGGGACATGGGTTTTGGGATTGAGGCAAAGAAAGACGCTTTCATTTCTGAATAGGAGGATAGTCCACGTTGGTGTTCCTGATTTAACTTTCTGTTAAATTTTCTATTAACATGGCATCACTCCAACTTCACTAGTTGTCTCTCAGCCCTCTTGTTTCTATACTTTCATGATGTATCTGCCTTACCGTTCTCATCATCCCATATAGTTCATCCCTCCCCCTTACATATTTCTAGCGTGTAGTCTAATTGGATGTTGTTTCTACTTACGTATTATCGATGCTTCTGAGAGATTTCTCATTTGTTACTTGATTTATGATAGTTAGAATAATGGGCAGTCTAATTGACACTGAACAAACTCTTTTGAATTATTGTACTGATTTACATTATACTGATTTTACAAAGGCATAAAACTGACATAAAATATTCATCTTTTCTCTTGTTATTGGCCTTATCTCTTGAAATACCATAAAGTACACATTCGTAGCTTTATCTGCTAGTAAAAACATTATGCTGTCTGTTATACTAGAAATTCGAGGCAGTAAAATCCTGTGTCAGGCAACTTCATAGAGAAAAGGCCTTTGTTTGTAACAAAATGCCAATGAATATTTACTTTCATTTGCAGTCAGTTCAGGTGCCTGTATGATTTTGATGGAGTTCCATTTATTCAAAAGGAAGGGCTTTTGCACAGTTTGTGCCAAGGACTTTATGGATAATTAATTGTAATGGATACCTTAAAGCTGAAAGCACTTTATTTGTGCTGTCATGTGCAATTGGGGAAGTATTGAAATAGGTTTTCTTTTTATACATTATGTAGGGAATTAGGTGGCTAGCTTGCATATAAATGTGATGAGCTACTGCATTTGCTGTAGCAAGAGATTTCCCACCATAAAGCCATTACTGTTTAATTGTGCAGATGGACTACGAAAATGCTTAATCCAAACACTTAATGACATAATTGTTTAAATGAAGCATGCACATTCAATACAGCCAATACCAAAAATAGGTTATTAAGTTGGAATTTAGACTAGAATTTTCTAAACAAAAGTTTTCATCTGCAGCAGCGAGGCACAACCCTTTTTCTAAGGGTTATATTTTTAAAGTAGTCAACTTTGTTGTTAAAATTGGCTGAGGATGTAACATAATTTCTTCACTGACCCGGTTTATCATTTTGCTCCTTTGGCCCTTGCAGTACTGAACTGATTGTTTTTCTTCCCTCCTCTGTCCTAACCATGGCATGTTTTTCCTAAGCTACTTTTAACCAGAAACAAATAAGAACCCTTCACATGCTTACTTCAGATTATACGCAAAATCTTCATTTCAGTTTTCATTCTTTATCTAAGAACTTTTCTCACTGAACTGAGCACTAAATACTAAGAAATCTAGAACTAGTTTCACGATTTTAAAAATACAACACCAAAAGCTTTTCCTCGTTTCTTACTGCATCGTGCAAAAGAAAGGTAGCTCTGCCACACTGATTTCTGAGCTGGCTACTGATGTCATACTCTTTTATTGGAGAGACCAAACACGTTGCCATATCTGTCATTCTAATCTTACTTACAAGGGGTCAGGATTTATAACGCTTTTTACCTTTTTTGCCGTAAAACTTTTGTGGTTCTGATGCAGCAAGAGCGTTTTCACAAATGTGCTGCAATAAAAGAGTTCACTTTAAAAACAATGCATTAAAAGATACCAATCCATGAACATCCCATGCAGGCAAGAATTCTCTATGTGAATTTTGTCCTCAAATGCTGGACTGGAAATGAAGAGAGTGGCTGCAAAAGTGTTCTTTGATACAGATGACGGCAGCCAACTTCCCATGCTGCGTTAAGTGTAGGGTATTTGAGGAAACCGTATTCATCTGAAATAGGTAAAGTATAAGTAAAGGAATCTCAATTTATAAATTCAAATTCAATATATCATAATAACTGGAACCATGGACAATTTTATTGAGTTTTCTGTATTCTTGGAAGTTGTTTTTATTTTCATAAAAACCTGCTTCTGGAGTTGTAAAGCCCAGAGGGTATTTTGGGGGTGACGACTTTTTAGAAATGTAGGTAGATCCACTGCCAGAGACCTGTGTAACCTGGGGTCAATCCAAGTAGCATCAGAAGCAGAAAGCAGTAAGCCTGAACACCGAGTGTGAAGGTGAGCAGACAAATTCCAGGTACTTTTTGCAAAGTGAGCCAGAAGGCATGCTGTTTTCCTTAAATTGCTCTGGTGACAGCAGCATGAAAATGTGTCCTCAAAGGCAGAATGCAGCTGCAGACCTCTACCTCTTAGAAGAAAAGTAGATTACTGTTTATGAAGAGTGACAAAAGCCCAACTTTTACAGTTGCTGGTCATTTCAGAGGCTTTGACAGTGCTCATCACCCAACCCCAGAGGAGATGTTGACAGGGGATTCAAATGGCAATGTTGATGCACCATCATTTGCAGAGAAGTCACAGGACACAAGATCCCAAAGACCTGCTGCTGGGCAACAAAAATGACAGGCCAGGTCTCTGGAGAGTCTGTAGCTGGCATTGACCTAGCAGTGGGAATTCAGCATCAGAGACAAGCAGTGATGCCACTTGAAGGAGGAGAAGAGATGGGAGAGTAAACTTATTTAGTGGGCTGGTAAACTCATTTAAGGAGAATGCCACACTCCTGTCCAGATACACAGGAGAATCTACTACTAATAGCTTGCTTTTAAGACCTGTTAAGGAATTGCCACACAGGATAGACTGTAGGATATCTTACCTTCTGCCATCCCTGTGACAGACCTCCAGCAGAGTCTGGGAGGAACAGCTCTTTGGCCAGCTCTCTCTGTGGGTTGCACTGAGGTCTGAGCTTCAGTATATGTCTTCATTGCTTTGGGACAGAACTGCAGGGAGTTGTGGTTTCAGGAGGAATTAAGACATTGGAATTACAGTAACGTACAGGTGGTAAATAATACTGGCCTGAGGAACACATCCATCTGAGTATATACTACAGTATCATGGAGTTGGAGAAAATTAATACATCCTGTGGTCAGTCCTCTTTCTTTGCTTATCTGCTGCAAGCCACACACAACTCCTGCGTGGACACTAAGTATTTTGATATCCTAGTGCTATTCAAGATAACATATACTTTAAATGTTCCCGTTAAAATTTTCAATTTGGCACTAAAATAATTCATTTTGTTTCAATGTAGCCATGAAACAAAATGTAAAATTGCAGAAGCTTTAATAGATTCTTGAAAGTGAATATGTGTTTCAGTGACTAAAACAAGAACCTTAAAAGCAGTATTTCACAAGTATTCTACATTTCCTCAGGGAGAATTGGATATAATATTGGAGTAATTTAAATTAGAGTCAGCTTTCAGGTCATTAACTATTAAATGTACTCATCTGCAGCATCTGCACAATGCAGTGCATACGTCTGAACTCAGTGCCAAGTATCAGGTAGGGGGAAAAACAGTGTGTGATTCAGTAAGGAACTGGTTTATTAAGACGAAGTTTTGTAACTTTCATAGCAGCAGCCTAGTGATAGCTGCGTGCCATATTCAGTGGGAAGACTAATGAGTGATTAAAGGAGAGTTTCTTCCCTTCTTACTGCTAGATGGGAAAAACAATCCAAACAACTAATTGGACATAATAGAAGTTGCAAAGGTTTGGAAATAGTATAGATAACGTGCAAGTAGCTGCAGTTATGGGCTAATTATCTTTTGTTACCAGTTTATCAGGTGGTTTCTTAAATCACAGAGACAGGAAAAACAGCTAGGAAGGGGTCTTTATTTAGACAGAAGTCTGGTGTCCATGTCGCGCTTTCAAACCTCTAATTAATCCACAGATTAGTGTGTCAGGCAGACCAGGACATTTTAAGGTAAAACTGTGATTAGTTTGTGAGAAGAATCTGAATATTTTTTTTTTTACATTAGTAAACACAATTCAGACTAACAAAAGTATCTTGTTATACTCTGTCAGTTGTTTGCAGCTCATCATTCCGTCAGCCAGTCTGAACTTTTATAGCCTTTATTTGCATCCTTTTATTCTCTTCCTTCAAGATTTTAATGAATTCACGCATGAGCCTTGGAGTCGAAATTTAAAAGAGGAGACAGCCTTTCTGGGCCCCCTCAAGCCCTTCAATTTCTAAAGGTGATAGATGGTGGAGTAAAAGGGAGACGAGTGGAGAAGAATCAGTGGGAAAGCTGAAAGTACATTGATTTACATATATTTGCTTCGTTGTGTTTGGAAAGCATTCCTGTGATGTCATGAAGCGGTGGAAAGGTAGTGATTACAGCAGGCAGAACAGCCTGTGCCAGTTGGCTCTGCTGACTTGGGTCTGTGACAAGCACTCGCTCGCTTCAGTCTATGGCTGAGGCTGGGTAGGGGAATTCCAAGGTGGAGAAATAGAAGAAAAAGATAGGAAAGGTGGTGGTCGGTTTTGTTTTGGTTGGTGGGTTTTGGTGGTTTTTTTCGGAGTGGGGTTTGGTTTTGTGATTTTGCTTTTTTTGGGGGGGGGGGGGGCGGGGGAAGGATGGGCTTGGTTGGTTTGTGGTTTTGTTTTGTTTGGGTTTTTTCTGGTTGTTTTTTTTTTTTTGTTTCTTGTTTTTTTTTTTAAATAGTCTCCTGAGAGAATGGATTTGAGAGTCCTCTTTATGCAAAATGTCCCTTTGCAGTAATATGTACCTGCTGCATTACTGAAGAATAAGTGTCTGAAGTGGGTGTTTGAGCAGCTGGCAGAGCAAGAGAAGTGTTGTGTGGGCAAGGGGAGCCACAGGAATGACTGTGAATCTTATTTGGCATGGTCTTAATTATCAATTTTTTGGTCACCTTACATGTCTGGATTGAGCCACATCTATAACATTTGGCCCTTCATTCTTGCTTCCCTTAGCTCTGCCTGTGTGTGAGTATCGTTGTCAGCCACTGTGATGTTTGTTAGTCATTTTACGATTCAATGAAGGAAACTGAGGCACTGAAATTCGGGAGGCCTGGGATCAGCCAGTGGATAGTTGTGCATCGTGTGACTGCAGCTCAAACAGCATAGTAAGAGAATTTGTCGCCTGCGCAAACAGCAGACCCCTGCAGGTGTGCACCAGAGATTTTACCATCTGTGCCTAGCTCCTTTTTGGGAGTTGTACCACATGGTCTCCATTCTATGAGCAAGAAAGATGAATCTTTTACAGGGAAATTCTGCCCTACTTTTAGATTCTTGGCTTGAGCTCAGGCTGAGCAATGCTTTCCAGAGGTAGAAGTGCTTCTGGGAAGCAGAGGAAGTAGAAAGCCAAGGGAATTCAATCCTATCCCTGTGGAAACTAGGGTGTGAAGTCTCTCCACAGCCCTAGTTGATTCTTCTTTCTTCGTCAGAGGATTCTGTGCTCTTGCCCAAGATCCACAGAGCCTAGTCTCTTACTCAGAGCTTGTTTCATTAACCAACGTGTGAATTAGTAACATTTTAAATAGGCTGTTTTCTTCTCCAACATATTTGTGCTTCTACTACCTTACAAATAATAAATGATGAAATGCTGGGAACGGGAAAATCATTATGCAGTGACAAATTTAAGGGTTACAATTGTTGTAAAGGTTCCAGGAAGAGGGTTTTTTTTGTTGTTTATATTTCAATTGGGCTGGTGCTAAATAAGGGGATAGGAATGATCTCTGTGTTAGAAGCTGAGCAATTAATGCAAGCTAGATCAGAAGGGAAGCAGAGATGAACTGAACAGATGCTTGCGTAAGGCTGAAGTGATATCTTTATGGGAGGCAAATGGAACAGCTGTAAGTAGTGATGCTCACGACTTCTACAGTAAGGATTGTGTTTTTAATAGAGATTGTTCTGTGTTCTGCAGACACTTTTGTTGTCTCATTGAGGACATCCTTTGACACTCACAGGCCTGGCCTGTCACCTCTCTATAATAATGAAAATTGCTTACAGACAAATGTAATATAATTAACACACTTTTTAATACTTTTTTTGTTGTATGTAGGTACAGTTTCTCAGCTGGAAGGAGCCTGGTGAACTGAGGACTGTGTGACTAATGAGCTGTCTGTGGAACGTCTGCGGTCTGAATACCTGCATCTCCACTGAAAATGGTCTGGGAACCTGTGCCTTAATGAAACTTCAGACCACAGGCCTAGAAAAGGTTATCCTGTCATTTCTACTAAATTGGTTGCTGGCTTATTTTTTTACAATACCTTTCTTTTGTGCTTGGATAATCCTGATCTGACAAAGTCTATTCAGCTGCATTCTGTCTAATTTTTCCTTAATATAAGCTCAAGTCAAACAGCTACCTCTTAGAGATGATGCTGCACTAATTTTTCCTTTTTTCAGGTTCTTTCTAGTGTCAAACACTTTCTTGTCAGTAAGTTCTTTGCAATGGCATTCAAGTAACAATTACTAGCCCTTAATTAATTATCAGTCTTTAAAATAGTAATAATAAAAATAGTAGTAGCAAATACTATTCCTAAAGTCAAGGACTGGCTTGTTCTTAGGCGCTGAGCATTATTTGATTGCGTAATCCTGTCCAGGAGTGCTCTGTGGCAAAATTTTCAAGTGTTGAACTCGTTACATAATGAATAAGCTGAGTGGGATTTAAGCCTAGTGAACAGCCGTAAGTTTTGAGGCTTCAATCCAAAAGAAAGTGTTTCCACAGTTCATATGCTAATCTTAGGATAGTTGATTCTCTGCTTTGCCTTAGCCGGTTTGTATAAATTCATGTTAATCATTTGATCTCTTGACACTTTCCAAGGTCCGTTATACATATTTTACCGCCCAACAGGAGTTTTGGAGTATAATCATATCAAAAACAACTGGTTACTCAGTTACTCTAGTAATAGGAACTGTATATGTAACTAAGACGGATTACTTCCTTCTTTTCCAGTAATTATTTTGAATAGCCTTTCATACATTAGCTTCCCAAACTAATCATATGGTAGATCACATCGTACTTCTGTAGCTGGATAGCTATTTCAGTTTTGGGTGCCTGTAACCCAGAAAAGCAGCTATATGACAGTTTCAGGATGTAGTGTCTCAAGATTTCACTTCAGTGCAAGTGCGATTGTTGCTTTCCATTAATATTTGTTTGTGATAGATTAATCAACGTAACAAAGCTTGAAGCAAATACTGAGAAAATGTGATCTGTGAGCACATTGAAGGAACTGAATAATTTAGTCTGCCCAAAAGCTGAGGAAATACTAGGTACATATTTTAATAATAATGATTTCAACTAGGAAAATGTAAGAAAAAATGTCATTCAAACGTATCTTGTAGTTATCTTGTATTATTACTTCTTGTAAGTGCAACTGAAACTGATCGCCAAAGATTATAATCTTTTACTTCTTTTAAATGTAAAGAACAAATTGCTTCAAGTCCATTACAGTCATTATTAAATATCAGTGCTTGGTAAAATTATTTATATTTTTATCAGCACTAAGTGCCTTCTTTGGACTATATATAGAAAATCAGAAGTCGTCTCTCAAGTGTTTTATTAGCACACTGTAAATTTTTAACAATACAATGCAGATTTTATTTCTGAAGAATACGACTTGTTGAGTGATTTATAGGGCTAACATCTCTAAACTCAGGAAACGCATTATGTGCTGCGACTTCTGTTTGAGAAGCAAATAACACTTTATGTTATCAAGTAGTCATAAAGCTTGCAATCGTAAACCTATCTGGTGCTGTTAGCTAATCAGAATCATTCTTCCATGGATAATATTTTCAGATAATGTTTCAGTAAATTGCATGTTTTATTGCTTCTGTAACACAGTAACTATCCCTTCCTCTCTGATTCACAAACAGGGCACAGGAGCAAGTCCCTTTGGAATGTGTAAATCTTTGAAGTGAAAAGATGTTGCCCTCTTCCGCTATGTAAATTAATATAAAAATTCAATTTCGTTGTTAATGAATTGACTAAAAAGGAAAAAATGTTAAATTAGGGGGAAAAAAGGATGGTCCAGGTCAAAATTAGTACTCAAAGCTGTCAGGAACCCTGAAGACTTGAGACTTGCATTAACACTTCTGCTGTTGCCAGTTTCCATTTGGACTGGAGTTTATCAGCTCAGATTTTTTGGTTTAGAATGGCGTTATTCTTCCACCAGGAGTGACGATCCAGACAAATTACCAGAGGTGTATGAGATGACCACCTCTCCGACTCTTTGGGGCGCTGATAACAGCCCATGCACAACTGGCTAGGCTTCTTTAAGGCCTTTGATACAGTCCCCTACAACGTTGTTGTTGCTAAACTGAAGAAATACGGGTCTGATGGATGGACTCTTAGATGAATAAGGAATTAACTGGGTGGCCATATGGAGAGTTACAGTCAATAGCTCAATATCCAAGTGAAAGCAGTAATGAATGGTGTCCCTCAAGGGTCCATACTGGGACCAATACTTCTAATATCTTCATCAACAACATAGTGTGATTGAGTGCACCCTCGGCATGTTTGCAGACACCACCAAGCTGAGTGGTGCTGTTGATTCCCTAGAAGGAAGGGATGCCATCCAGAGGAACCATGATAGATTTGAGGCTTGTGCAAACCTCATGAAGTTCAGCAGGGCCAAGTTCAAGGTTCTGCACCTGGGTCAGGGCAGCCCAACTCAAACCATTCTATGATTCTGTGATCGGGGAATTGGAGGCCTGTCGGAAGAAAGGAAGGTAGAAGGGGTAGTAGGTAGGAACTAAAATTGGCATGTGATGACACATCTTCCTAACCGCTGATAAAATCCACCTAGGTGGACGGGTCACCTCGCTTAACTTGGAAAAGGAACGTGAAATTCTATGTGTTCAATAAATAGCCGCTGTTAAATGGCTTCCTACCAGGCTCTTACAAGGTCTTCAAAAATTAGTGGTGCTTCTGTGTTTATTCTGTAAGTTATTAAATAATAATTCTAAATTACTAGTGCAATTGTGCCCATATTAAAAAGAAGTAATTTTCTTGAGATTTGATAAGAAAATCAGCTTTATTAAGGCTCTGTGAATAATTGCCCCAAGTGATTTATCTCACTTTAATAGTACAGCAGCACACATATCTGCAATGTGTATTCTCATCATTAAAGACTTTCAGTACAAATATTTAAATATCTAGTAATTGGAGACTTGACATTTATTAGGATGTAGGTTTGGGGAGAGCTTATAATGCTTTTAATATAACTCGACAGCCTGAAAAAAATGTGCATTAATTCCATTATTGGAATGCCTTAAAGGAAAATCACAGAGACGCAACTTGGATTTGTCCTTCTCTTCTGCTTTCTGAGTCTGAACTGAGCTGTGCTGTGGTTAGCATTTGCTCAAGCATTTGGAACAAGAAAAAGGGGATATTGAATGTTAATTTTTTTTTTTTCTCTCACCAATGCAGGCAAAACACATATAACTTCCTTTAGATAGTAAAGATTTTTATGAGTATTCATTATCTGTGTTTAGAAATAGAGTTTGTGTTAAACGTGCTTACAGTGGAGTCCACCTCTGAGACACAGGAGTGCTGTTGTGAGCTCGTCACAAACCTGGGAGCCACAGATCTTGCCGTAGTTGTTCAATGGCATCTACTTGTTTTCCAAGCTGCCGGGAAGAGTTTGAGATGGAGGGCTGGTGCCTACGTCTGCACTTTCTCCCTAAGTAGGAGTGGGAGAATGGAGAAGGCTTAAAAAAAAGAAACCTTTCTATTCTTGTTGCCCCTAGCATCGCTGGGTCAGTGTTGCAAAGAGCTGTATGTCTTTTCTTCCCTGGCAGTGCTTCTTTTCCGCGTCCTTTCCTTCTGTGACAGTATCAGGAGATGCACAGAGCAGGCGAAGCGAAGTCATCCACGTCTCACTGCTGCTGTAAACTGCTGCCTGTGTTACTTATGCATTGAACCAAGGCTGATTATTACTTCTTAAAGAGACTTTTGCTTGGTTACCTGAGGTACTTAGGAGTTACTTTCTTTTCAGTTGTCACATGTCTTCCCTGCTTAATGACTAATGGCAGCTCATATAGGCTAGTCCCAAACTGGACCAGGTAAAAACACATCAGGGTATTCATGCTATTTTTTCCCATTTAACTTTAAAGATGGAGTTCTCTTAGCCTGCTGCTCTTTAGAAGAGTACATATTGACAAATGACACTCTTTTAATGCTTTCTGACAATAACAGTGCTTTTTGCCAATTTCTGCTGCCAATAACAATGACTGTCTGTTACAGCAAAACAACTAATGAATGTCTCCAAATGACCTTTTAGCAACTACTGTCAACAATAACTACTCTACAGCGTTTTCACCTTCCCATGGAATTGCCAGTGTTTAATTTTGAGTGTATAAAGGTAACTGGCATAACTGACAGCTGCACATAGGGTAGTTTGAATGACATTGCCACTGCAACGGCTGGCCTAGTTCTGCAACTTGTGCCGAACAAACAGTTGGGGTCATTTTAACAGATGACTTCTAGGGACAGGAGAAGTGCTTGCCTTTGCGCACATAAAAGGCAACTAAAAAGCACAAAAGAGTTGTTCTCCGTGGCTTCATATTAGTACAAACGCTCCTGCAAGGCCTGGTGGCAACGTTAATTTCCAGGGGAGACAAAGAGAGTGTGTTCAGCGGTTATGGCTGCTCTGAGCTTCCTACAAGGTTTAGTCAGTCTGCATCTGATTCTTGAATTTATCATTGCTTTTAAAATATTTTAGGACTCTATCCAGCATATATTAAGATGAAAAAGGGCGAGTCACAGTCGGTGCTCTTTTTCTGTGTGCATAGGAGAGAAAAAGAAATTTCTTGCTGTGTCCTAAATTCCTAACAGACCAATCAGCATGGACTGTGTGGGAGCATTAGGGGTGAGCTTTAGAGACTATTGGATCACGTCGCTCAAGATCCCTTTAAACAACAGCAAGCATACACCTTCCTAGAAAATACAAGGAAAAAAAGCTAAAGGGACTGAAGCTGGAATTGGAGAGTTAAAATTGCAGCTGAATGACAGACTTGCTGTAGGGCCAGTTAGCCCTTTGTATAACACAACTATTTGTAACATAAGTAGTACTTCATTATCACATTAGTCTTCTGCCCCGTGTACAATGTGACCCCACTTAGTTCCCAAGCACCTATATGTAGCTTCCAACTCGAAATGAAAATGGGATGCGTTCAAATGAAAACGTTTGAAGGTAAGCAATAAGCTCCCTTGGATTTGAAGGAAAACAAACATCTCATCCTATTGTTTAGAGACCCTGCTCTCTTGAGGCTGGTGTCAGAAGCCCACTCTTCTTAGTACTCTACGTGTGTAATTAAAACTTAATGCAAGTGGAAAAGTGTGGTCAGATAATTAAAACTTAATGAACAAATGAAATGCGGGCAATGGGAGTGTTGCAAAATAGGGTGCTCTATATGAAAATATGGCATTGGGAATTTGAAAATAAATTTCATTGCTGAAGTATAGATATTTGCATATAAATAATTCCTATTAACTTGTTTAAGTGTTTTAATTTTAAGCAAGTGTTTCTTGTTAAATATTTTAAACTATAGGTTCTTTTTACATGGCAAATAAAGTAATGACGTACAATTCTTCCTTAAATATTGTATCACTTCATTTGAAATGTATCCTCTCCTTTTAATATATGACCTTTACTTAGTTTCAGCAGACAGCGTCACATCTCTCACTAGTGCATTTGATAAGCAATGTTCCAATAATATTTAAAATCAAAAGTAGAGGGAAAAAGAAGCCACAAGAAGTATGTGTGTGAATTTCATGGCTACTTGAAAATATTTGTCTTCCTGCTGCAGGCCCTGCAGCAAAATGCAATGCTGAATTGCTGCTTGTTTCAAGATAGTGTTTTGGAGAATTACACCTATGAATAGCAGCTTTTGTATGTTTTCAGTAATATTAATTCTGTTGGTAATATATAGTCTGTGTGTGTGTATATATATAGTGTTGGTAGTATATAGTGTATTCATCCTTTTATCTTTCATTTGCTATTGTCACCTTTGGTAATTTTGTATGTGAAATGTAAGAATTTTTTAGCCCATTAAAAATAACCCTAAAATCTGTATTGGTTTAAAGGCCAGGATTTTACCCGAACGTGAATTACTGGCAATAAGGAAGCTACAGAACCAGGAGTAGTATTTTCCTCGATATTAGGTTGCATGTTCTCGACACCATTGCAAAAAGAGCATAGAGAAGAGGTGTTCTGTCTCGAAGTCAGCCTAACACGCAGGATAGCTCGTACCGGTTTTCAGTCACGTTAAGGAGAATGCCCTGTTAGCCTTTGCTACAGGTTATAGGAAAGCTTTCCGTCTTGTGATTTCAGCGAGTTGCAGGAGTAGAGGAAGTGACTATGTGATGCAATTTACCTTCCATCTCGTTATTACCTTTCAATTGCGAAACTCCTGCCTCGGTCAGTTCTTTAAAGACATAATACAGTGTGTTATGTAGGGCTAATCTGTGAAACACATGCATAGTGCACAATCCGAAATTCAGCGCAACAAAATCCTCATGTACCAAGGAGGACACCTTGTGCTTTAGCACTAGCACAGGTGATCACGTAATTTGGAAGATTTACTACAGCTGTAACTGTGATTCCATAGTATGGAAGCAGACCTGGAAAGGTCTATAAGCTTGAATTCAGTTTTACGTGACTGTACAGAACAGATATGGCATGAGTGCTGAGAGTTTGAATGGAATTTCAAAAAGCCTTTTGTACATTTGCATATTGTAGTATGGGCTGCTGTGAACGTCGGCTCTTGAAAGATAGTTTTCTGTTACTCTTTTTGGCAGGGAGAGGAAAATATAGTGGCAGTGCCAGTAGATGGAGAAGGTTGGGTCTACAGTGACAGAACCAGAATTCAGGGAGCACCATTTTCCCAACTTCGCAGTAGCGCGCTGGACACAGGTGAGCATCCTGGCTTTTTATGCTGCTAGTTTCATAACCTGTCTGTGCTGGATGACACTTCAGATCCACAGCATGGGTCTTCACTAGTTCACAAACATGTAACAATCCCAAATTTTTATCCTGTGTAGGGAACAGTATAGTATAATGGAATCCTTAAAGTACTGCTTGATTTGTGGAAATCATTCAAACGCTTTTGCTGCCGTAAGGCAGCTATTGGGCATGGAAGTCTCATTCCCAAATACCAAAACTTAACAGCATTTTAAGCAATTAAAGGCCCGATACTCTCTTATGGTAAATTTTAAGTTGGTCTTGCTATGAGACTAATAAAAATTAAAGAACGGTCCCCTCCCCTTCCCCAAGTCCCAAACAGGAAACTGAAAACCTTTGCTATGATTTCTCTCTATAATATAAAAGAAAATTCCTGAATAAAATGGCTTCTAGTGTTGTGGTGCACAGTATAAGAAAGCATGCTGTAAATTAATTATTCACTGCAGATTACATTGTTATGAGACTGAGATAAGCTTTGACCTTTGATGCGATCATTTGCATAATACGACATAGACTACTACTGTGCCATTGTGTATTTTGCATCATCGACAAGGGGTTCTCCTGATGCTAAGATGTGTTCACTTAAAATATTTTATTGTGTGAGTTTTAATTGCAAACGTATTCTTGATATTATTTGTTGGACTAATAGTACTGAGTACAATCTATCTCTTAATAGCCATTGGCTTTTGACACTTCAGAGACTATTGAGAGTAGAACTGGATGTTGAGAGCACTAGATGTTGATCATAAAAGGTCCATGGAAACGTTATGTTAAAATAGCAAACAATTGGGTTTTTTCTGTGAAAAGAGGCCAAAGTAGGTTAACCACTAAAAGTGATGTATGCAAAACCAATCAAAAACCTGAATATTACCTGTTTTGCTGATTAGGAAATATTAATTCAAGAGTCATAAGATAAGGAAATTCAAAATGGTGACTAGCGTTTATGGGGGGTTTTAGTTTCAAAAATGTTTCTTTAGATAATACTTTCCTTTTTCTGCCTGGTAGTTTAGGTGCCTAGCTCATCAAATGCTTAAATAGAGGAGGAATTCCTGCAGAATAAAAGGTTAACATTAATTTCAAATTTAAAGCTCTGTTTCTTCTCCAAATCCAAAAGATAAGCACGGTTATACTTGCGGGGTCTAGGCTGCTTGTTATCTGCATGACTGACCTTAACAGAGGTGAAGTACACAATGAGTTTTTATTCAGTATGTGCAAACAGAATGAAAACAGTTAAGAAATATTGTTTATTAGTAGGATATCTTAAATACAGATAGTAAAACGGTATGCTAGACTGGCTTCTTGGCAAATTACTACAATGGACAGATGGTTTTTCATTATCTGTTGTACAGAAATACAAGGCTTGCAACAGTGTGTTTTGTATTGATGCTTATTCATCTGTGAGAGTAATTTTCAGGCTGCTTGTCCAGAAAACATTCTAAATCTTCCTTTGCATCTGCAGAACATCTGCTCGTACCAGGATTGTCAATGTCAATATTTTATTGCTAGTAAGCTACAGGCTGTCTTATTGTCTTCCCAAAGCCAAAGAAATGAGTATAAAATGGGATTTTGGGGCTAGGATCCAGGGTTTACTGTCTAGATGCATTCTTCACTCTGTATGCAGTGTAAAAATCTTACTCAATAACTCGTTCTGCTCCTGGTAACATATGGTCTCAACAATTAGCACAGAAAAAAGCAATTTCTCTTTGTAGCAGTTTACAAATGGTGGGGAAAAGATACATTAGTTTAGATATTTATGTAACCAATATGTTTGATGGCAAGAAAAATGTAAACAATGAAAGGCCACGTTATAAACATCTTAGTAGGATGCATGCCTCAGTTAATTAAAGAGGGAGGCAGAGGATTTCACATCTAGAAGATTTAGAATTTTTGAAGATATAAATTACAGTCTCTAGCTCAAAGCCTCACTATGGAAATTGCAGTAGATAACAAGGTATATTTTTCAGCTTCTTCAGGTACTCCATATTTCAGTAATTCTTTATGCGCCAATACTATTGTTGTTTTCCTCCAATTATCCCACCCCTCGTTGTTGACTTCCACTCTGATGGCTATTGGAAGTGTAAACCAATGTAGTATGTTTTGAGGGCACATATGAAACAGCAGATGAGCACTGTTTGTAACAGAGTAGGTCTCAATGAACTAAGAGTACCAGATGGTTTTTACAGTCTTTCTTTTTCTCTCGTGCCTCTTGGGTCTGTTGCTTCTAGAGATATTCCCACTGGTTTGGTGAGACCTGAAAATTACTACCAGAGAGCAGGTATATGACAAACACAGTCATTCACATTCACTGGCAGTGCCAGTAACAAACGCCCCCGCTGTTTTCACGTCTTCCAAAAACCTAGTTTTTGGTCTTTACACCCTAGGTGAGAATCCTAGCCATCAGGTGTGGGATCAATATTTGAGGCCAGTAGCAATGGCCAGATTTAATACCAAAATTTTTACATAACTGAAGAAAGTTTTGATAAAGCTTCACCAGGGGTTTCCTAATGTCTATAGTAGTTACAGGGGCTGTAGAAGGCTCAGGGTACAGCTCTCTGAGTTAGACAGAGGTATCACAGATCATGTATGTATGAGGATACGAGTTATTATATAGTATTTTTAACTTTGCTCATTTCATCCTCTTGATTTCCACTGTGAGAAATACTGATGATTATTAGAAACGTTGTTAACAGTACCGTGCTGTAATGTGAATGTAGTTTGTCCGTTTGCTTTAGCACATCACTGAATATGGCTGTATTCTATTTCCTAAAAAGGGAAGATATTTCTGCAGCATGATTACATCACCTTCTCTATTCCTTCGGATTTGGATAATTTCAATAAGAGGTTAATCCTGATCTCATAATTTCCATGAGAATTTAATGAATTATAAACCTTCATGGAAGTGAATGAATGTCATCCTCACTCTCTAAAGGCAAACTTTAGATAGAGGTCTGTATTTCTGTAAGTGCTGTCTATTGGGTTAATTCCGCTTCCATCAAGAGCTGCGGCTAAAATTCTTCTGCTTGTTCAGTAAGAGCAGTACTTGGGCACTGATGACTGACTTAGAAAATCCTGGGCGTAAAATTCAACTGACTTTTCCCAAATCTCAAAGCGGTTCATCTGCGTGCATTCGAGTCATCTTAAGAATAACAACCTCAAAAAGTGATTTAGAATAGAGAAATGCATTAGAATTGACAGAGTCATTCAAATGTTCTGTATTCCTGCTGACATTAAGTGGAAGTGGTTTAACAGAATGGAGTGTAAAAGAAGAGTGAAATTTTTCACACGCACAAATGGCGGTTCTGTGTCTGAGTTTCACTGACCTTGGCTAGGAGCTGAATGGAGCTGGCCTTTGTGCCTTTGAAAGTAAAAGACCAAGGACGAGATTTGTGCTGAGACCCATGCCTGACAGGTAATGGGGGAATACTAATAGGTGTGGGAAACACTTGATGGTTCTGAAGATGAAGGCAGCTTGAGTGATATCCTTCCTTTATTGTGACATTCCGGCTTTCTAACTGAAAGTGCTGCTTCTGAGAGTCACCTTTTTCTGGCATTGTGCTTTTTTTCTGTTTGATTTGATGTCTTTCTAAGATGTTTTACAGTGGACAAAAGCGAGTGAGTAATTTACCGTGTAATAGGATGTCTGTAATTCGGTGCATACCTCTCCCATGATCTTGTTCCTTTGTCTTCCTGCTCATGTTAAAGTTAATTTTGTTTAAAGTGCAAGGTGAACAATATTCAGACATTAGTAACATGCAGAAAGTTTCAAAAGCTCTATTTTTGGGGTGTGTATGTTGTGTGGGTAAGTGCATAAGAACCTGTGAAATGTGTATAAGAACTTGTGAAAGTAGTCATTGCACAAAATCACTTGCATGGCATTATGTAAAATCCCTAATCCCTCATAAAAGAATCATGCAAGCCATTTTTTTTTTATTGTACCATTTTAAAATTAAAGATAAACATAACGCTTCCCAAAAATAGAGATGTCTCACCATTATCTGGAGTTCTGAGATGTGTTGCCCAAGTATACACTCAACTGTGAGTTTTCTATTTGCCACATGCACTCAAACACAGAAACTTTCTTTTTCTCTATTTGCTGACCCTCACTCATATGTAACGTTTAATCTCATAAAGTGATAAAGCTTTTCTCAGTCGGTATTCTGAAGTTGCTGACATCAGATTTCTAGAGTGTTTGGAAACATCCTCATAAATATTAGGTGTAATTGGATGTTAACATGACATAGTTTTATTTATCCTCACAAACTAAAGAACGGGATCGCGGTACAAACTAGATATGGAGCCACCAGCTAGAAAAGGTAATGATTCTGCCTAGCAGCTCCTCTTCTTTAACTCTTCTTCGAGCATGATTACAAGGAATCTAGGTGTTAACTACTTCTGATACGTGGATGATATGAATGGAATTAAGACCATTAAGGCATTATAGGAGGAGATGGTGTTTGTCTCTGTGTACCCAAGTGTCCTAATCCTTTAATTAGAAAAGGATTATTCATCAGCTTTGAATTTTGTTTTGTAGGATGTCCTGATATGGGGCAGTGAGACAGCCCTTAGGCTGTAATAATGTCCCCGCTCTATTCAGAAAATTCTGGTCAGCACGTGCTGCAATTTAAACCAGTCGTCTGGAAGGAGAACACCTATATCTAGGGGCAACAATAAAGTAGTTCTGTGATACAACTTTTGCATGAGGCCCACATCCCTAGAAGCTGCTCTAATGTAGTGGTTTTTCGGATGTAAATTCGTAAGTCACAAGAACACTATAGTAATTTCTGCCCTAGGTTAGATTCAAAACTTTGATGTGGAACACTTCCCTGTGCTTGTGGGCCATCCAGGTTCCAGATAATCTCCATTAATGCAGTTGTTTCTCTGTGTCCAGTTATTTTATTTACACTGAAATGTTTCGTCCTATATTCTAGACATGAGTGAACTTTATTGCCTTCATTTTGAAACTTAAGATGAAACATCCTGGAAGTGCAGGTTTTTTTTTTATTTTTCCCTATAAACTTTACACACCTGTTTCTCTTCTGTGCTTTTTTCTCCTTTCAAAACACAGGGTAAGTATAAACTTGTTTCCTAACATGTATTACTAAGATATACCTAATTACACTGCTTACCTTTGATACTCCTTATTTCGCATCAGCATTGGCATTCGAGTCTAATGTGAGGAAGTGAATTGCAGGTTGCAGTTGTGAAGCAGTTCTGATTGAATGATGAATTCCCTGATGCGTTTCTCGCTGTTCACTTTGTTACATGGAGATGAAAAAGCAAATGAGGACTAAAATAGCTGGTTTACTCAGTGCTGCTTTCAGGAGAATAGCATACTCTAGCTCATACATGCAAGTGCAAGGCCACAAATACAAAAGATGCGTTTCTGGATTTGTGTTTTGAGTTAACATCCTGAACAATGCCCTGAACACACTTTGAGATGCACTCTCTGTGTTTCGCTTACTCTGGCTTTGAGGCATTTAAAAAGAATCTAGTTCAAGAAAATATTCCTTGGATTCCTTTTCAAAGAAAAACTTCAGTTTTCACTGATGATATTTCCTAAGTGCGTAAAAAGAGAATTCTGAGAATGCGTGGCGCTGTGACTGCCGCAGCTGGTGAAAGCTTCTTGAACCCACTTCACCTCGAGCCTGGTGTTCTGTGGTTACTTAGAGAGGTGAGTTTTCATTTAGGAGTAACAAAAAGATGACTTCCCTTTTTCAGTTGCAGACATTGTGTACATTTAAGAAACCGATGCACAGTTACTGTCTTTACTGCTTACTCTTAAAGAACAAGGAAAGGTTCATCACCTTCCCACGAAAATTGCAGGGTCATCATACAGACAGATGTATTAAATGTTGAGAATAGTACTAGGTATAGTTGGATTATTTGAAAGGAATCTACATTGTACCTCATCGTTTACATGTATTAATGTAGATCTGATATTGATCTCTGTGAGGTAAGATTGAATATACTGTGAAGAAAAGGGGAAAAGAAACCAGCCCTTCCTTTGGTTCTTCTCTACTTTCCCATTTGTAAAGCTGTAGTAATTCTGTCTAAAATGAGTAGGAAAAATAATGGGAAATCGGTAGAACAAGAGAATGCATCAATCTGCTGAAAGTTTAGGATTCATAGCTTTGGATACTGTTTTCAAAAATGTAAATGATAACTGTAGATGGTTATGTAAACTAGATCAGATAGGGCTTTTTCATTTGGAGAAGGCTTGACCTCCTTCCGCCTTCACACTCCGGTTCAATGGATGTTGCTGTTGAGAAGAAGTGGTCGTTGTTCTGATCTGAGCTTTTCTACCTGTTGATTAAAATGGTTTCTTCTACCTATCTTGCTTCAATATGGAAAGAACCAGTAGCACAAAGTAGATGAATAAATGAGTGTTCTACGATATTACTTCGTTAAAAACAAGCATTAGGTTTCTTTTCTAATACTATATCCTCTGAAAATATGTCTGTCTTTTTACACACAAAATGATATTAATTTATAGTAGTTGGAATAATTTAATGTGTTATGCACAGTATATGCCTCTGGTTTTGTTGATCCTTAGAAAAACAAGTATTAAAAAGGACAGAAGTTATCGTTTTGTGCTATTTGCAAAAATATACCATTATTATAGTATTTTGCTCCTTCACTTAACTGCAGTGTAACTGGTGATATAGACTTTCAACATTTAAATAGAATTTTCATAGAGGAAATTTTACTTATGAGCTATTTGAGCATATACACCTTTTCTGTTTGTTTGTAGTCAACAAAATGTAAATATATTCTGGTATTAATTGCAGTGTTGGTGGGATGATTAACAAGTTTGGTTAGGGTTATTGATAAGGTGAATACACTACCTAATACTTACAGGTTTTGAAAGCCTTCCAAAATCTATATATTTCTTGAATCACCCTGACTCAGCCATGCTCTGGGGACAGGCCTGTCAGCTGCATGTCACTGAAGTGGTTCCTAAACCCTTTAGTTGCCGCTTCTTTACACAAACAGACGTTGACTCTTACAGCTTGATAGCACAGAGGCAATACGTGCTAAAATCATCTTACGTTATCCCAGATTTTAGCGTAATTGTATTTAAACGTCAAGGAGCAATATGGCATCCATTCACGCTGCGCTTCTAGCTTTCCCCTCCCGTCTGTGATTTTTGTTAAGGTCTGAGTCTACAGCTCGGCGGTGCATTCTGTAGAAGGATAGCAGCTTTGAATTCCAGTAGGGAAAAGGATGAACTGACTGCTTTCTTTTGTCGTTTAAGGAATAATAATGAAAAAAAAGAACTTGAGGAATGGTAGCCTTTTCTAAAATGAAAAATTAACTTATGTTCTGATCAGAGGCAGTGTCAGGTGTTTTATTTTTTCTGTTGGTTGTGTGAAAGTTCCTTAGAAAGCTGTTTCTATCTGTGCATTACAGCGTGAGGAGATTAAATTTGTAGTTGCCATATGTGATTTTAATATTGCTTTAAATGTTGCGGTCCTCAAAAAAGTACGTTGCAGAACTCATCATAAGCTGAACACTAGAGAGACTTCCTAAATGAAGGTGGTAGTTACCCAGCAATTTCCTTCTGTGTTAATTGGAATAAACAGCTCATCAAGCCAACCTGAAATTGTAAGGTAATGACATTGCTCCTTATGTATGTTTTCTCAGCATGATGCGTATAGCCTTGTGGTTATTAGTACAGCAGATAACTGAGTTTTCTTGACACTTATTCCGGCTATTTGCTCTGCTGGAATTTTACAGATACATATTAATGCCAAGCACCGTACCACCATGAAAATGTCCTTGACAAATTAGCCTGCTGAGTCTGCATATAAAAGGAAGTCTATCAGCTGATTTCATCTTAGTTCTGTAATCTTAAATTTCATGTTATTTGCACCAGAATCTTCTGGAACGTAAGGATCTTAAGGAAAAGGAGCTTGCAGGAAAAACAATTGGCTTCTACCCATCTGATCCATGTATTTTGTATATTGAAAGGAGAAAAGTAATTTCTTGCATTGAGGACCGCTCTTTCTGGTGAGAAATGGACAAAATCGCTCCACTGAACAGGGTGCTAGTCATAGTTTTGCCCAGTTGCAAAATCGGCAAAGTGCTAAAAATGAACTCGTTTTGCTTTACTTGCACTGCTTTTTGGACAGTGTGGTGTACATTAAATGCTTATGCAAGGAAAGGTGACTGATTGGAGAATGTACAGGAAAAAAAAACACACAAAAAAAAAGTGCTTAGTTTCAGAAAGTATTTTTTTAAACAGCCAAAATAAGAATATAGTCAATTTTTTTTTTATTTGCTGTCCTGCAGTGGAATACTGTCATCTTAAGTGCACAGCAATTAATTTAGTGCAGAGTTGTCGCAAGTTTGTTGATCTTCACAATGCCCGGTTGTTTTTATGATTATCATTAAATGTTTACTGTTGGTGATTATAGTTTATTGCTAATGATCATGATGTTTAATCTGTCTATGGAGAAACAGCTGCAGTTATTTACTCTGCTGGGTTGGTTTATTCTACATCTGTGGTCAGTGGAAATAAAATTTGAAAATAGCCATTAAAATTACATATGGGGAAAAATTTACACTTGCTTTTTTACAGTAGCAGGAAGGACAACAACTGTTTTTAGACATGAATTATTGTTATTTAGTTTTAATTGTAAGTATGCCTGAGTTTTCATAATATGAAGTGATAAAACCTTTGTTTACATCAGTATTATTTCTTCTGATGTTGATTTAGGGGGAAAAAAAGAGAAAGTAATAAAATAGGCACAACTCTAGCAAAGCTTAACTGTTAATGGACAGTCTGAAAAATGTTTACGTTAGTTCCCACATAAGAAATACACAGAAAAAGAAGGCAGCCTTTAGTTTAGCGAAGTTTTCTGTAATGTGACTGTCCATCTATCAAGAGATTATGTTAGTAAACAAAACATTTTTTGGTAGGAAAGAATACATACATATTCTGGATGATACGTGCAACTGTGAGGGCAGCATAAAGGAGGAAGGCCACATCCCTAAGGACAGTCTTCTGATGGATTTACCGTTATAGTTCAAGTAGAGGAACAAGATTCAGGCCCCCTAATTGTCACTGGCTTTATTCTTAAAGGAAGTTCTGTTGTGAACGGTATTTGTCATAGTCGTGTTGCACGCTTTTTACAAGGAAGCAAGAAACCCACCAACCCACAGTTTTTCTAACTGATTCCTGACACTTTAGCAAAAACACGGGTATAAATTAAATTCCTATCTGGTGTTCACTGACAGTGTATCTGTAACGTTATTTATCTTTCAGTAACCTACACCTTCTCAAATAAATTTATGAATTTATTGAACTCTTTCAGTTTTCCCCAAAGCTCTGGATTTCACTTTTTAAAAAATGAAAAATCATTGATTTTAAAAAAAATAATTTTTTTTTTTTGTTAATCTGAAAGTCTAAACTTGTCTTAAAGTACTTTTTGAAAGAGTAAACCATGAGGAAATTTGCCATTTAACCCAAAAATGAAACTAATGAGGTTCTGGAAGCAGAAATGAAAAAAAAAGTTTAATTATTACCACTTTTCTCTAAAGTTTCAGAGAGAAAATTTGTTATTCTGACACTACCAGAGTGTTTTCTTGAGACTCTCTGATAAATAGAACGACCTTACAAGCTTGGGTGCTAAGGCTGTTTGAAGTTATTTATTCCCATGTCTTACTACACCTCTTTTGTAGCTGGATAAAATTTGCATAAGTCATCACAGATAACTTCACTGCATTTAACAAATGCTTAAAATGCGTTTAAAAGTTTCTTCAACAGAGAAGGATTCAAGTGTTTGAAAGAGCTGATTTTGTATTTGTTTTTCCAATTTTTTTTTTAATGGCTTTATTCTGTTTGTTTCTTGGTGTCTATACTTCGATTCAATGTATAAATGTATAAACTGGGATTAAATGACCTCTGCAACATCCTGGAAAGAAACTGAAGACAATTTTTTGATTCGAGAAAGAACAGTTTCTACAGGGAAAATTAGTTTATTTGCAGAGATGTGTAGAAAATAGTGAATGTTTCGAATTCCTTGCCTCCACTCTGTAGCTTTAACACCAAAATCTGACAATGCGAGAATGTAGGATTTTCAGTCTTCTACGAAAAAGAGTTCAGAGCAGGAGGTTTTAACCTTGGTGCTTTATGAGAGATTGCATGATACGGAATCCATTTCAGCTAAAAGTAAAATAATACATGAAATTAAAAAGTATAATAAAGTAAAAAATAGGGTTTCTTGTTCTTAATACATAACAAGAAATTTAGTCACTACATTGGGAAAGAGGCAAGCCTGAGGCAGAATTTATCCTGAAGTAGTTTTTCTGGCTCTACATATCTTCTTAATTCAGCTGTTGTTCCTAGAAAAAGGAGCATTTGTTGTTTTTTACAGTAGTTGTTAACAATAGGACAAATTACTGATTCCTTAAGAATAATGCTCTTAGTTTTTCCATTACGCAAACAGTAGTTTTCTGTTTTACTTCTAAAATATAGATGTGAATATTTGAAGATGCAGCATAGAGAATGGAAGAGGGGGGGAAAAGTACTATTCCAGCAGAAGATCTCTTAGTTACAAAACTCCTTTAGGAATTTTTGGTTTCATAAAAATGTAAATGGAATATAGTAGTAACGCAGGCTAAGGGCAGGCAGAGCCGTCTTCTATCTGCAAGGATAAGTGAAACTGTACCCGGGATGGAATCTGTGCTGTGTCTGACAGACGAGTGGGTGCAGCAAACCCTGTCAGGGTTTGACCGATACAGAGGTCCCGGGTATAAATAGAAAACGATGCAACGTAGGTGCTGAACTTACAGTGGTGTGGAATCCGGACCAAAAGCTAGTACGCATGTTTTTGAAACTGGTAGTCTTAGAAATAACGAAAGTTGGGGTTGCAATTATTTCTGGAAAGTGGAAAGCAAGAATGAAGGGATTTTGAAGGACCACATGTCTCAGAAGAGCGTTCTTAAGTCTCAATTTTAATCAACACCTGTTTGTCTTAGCGAGCTCGGTTGTTAAGAGGAGCATCTCGAGGTCCTCACACGCTCATTGGCTTCAGAATTAACAGTGGCTCCGCACAAGCAAACACTGCCACGTCAGCCGCTCCGAGACCTCTGCTTTGTTTTCATATAGGGGCCGGTGTTGATCGTGTCTGTGTTTTCGACTCTTTTTATGCAGCTCCACATCTCAAAGCAGGGAGTATGACAGAGTTTGTTTTTGGTTTTGTTTGGCCATTTAAAAAGAATGATTAAAAATGAATGATCCCAAAGGTAGATTTTATAGCCTTTCCTTTTGCATTTTTAATGTTAATTGACCAGTTTCAATATGAATGAAAAGTTACTCCTAAATAAACACAAGGTCACATTTTCTGCAAGGAAGAAAGTTCCTCATCTAGACTTACCCTTTCCCCGCAGAGGCGGGGAAGTCAAGCTTTCTACTTGCTTATCCTCCCCAGCCACTCTCGGGGGATACAGCCTCACCCTCTCCATTCCCTCTTTCTGCTTCTCTGTTAGTGATCGTACTTAATCACACATTCTCCTCCATGCTCTTTTTAAACTGGCTCCCTCGTGGTTTCGCGTATCAAAAGGGTTTTGTCCACTCTTCCCGAGGACTTTTGTGACTTAGCCCTATTTTAATTATCATTAAAATGTTGATTCCATCTCCAGCGTACCTACGATACCAGCCTCCAGCATCCACTTATTATCTGTTGAAAAAAATTATGCTGTTTCCACCATGATCCTTCTAAACATCTGCAAACTGATGTAATTACCTTCTTTCAAATCCTTTCCTGTAACTCTTCTCTGGTGTTAGCTCCAAAAGAAGCCATCCCAATGCTCAGGTGGCTTATATTTTAAGGCTGTGTCCCACCACTGCGACCACTGTTGTCCTTTTGTTTCCTTGTGCTTTGTGATGCTTATTTATTTCTTGGCTTTAATTTCAGATTGCAAACTCTGCAGTGGGGACAATTTTTTTTTTTATGGGTTTTTACAATGCAGAGTCCAGTTAGATATTGAGGCTAGACTAAAGCAATCCCCACAGTAAAATAAAACAGGTAAACTGAAGAACTCTATTACAGCTGTATTAGGGGGATTATTAGGGATATATCTGCAGCAGTACTGGAGACCTACCTTTGAGGTTTGTTTGTCTGGTTGTGAAAATTCCGTGTCCTTCAGCCCAGATTCTTTGTGTTATAGAACTGTTTTTCCTCATACCCTGCTATTTAAATGTCACAGAATTAGTTCAGACAAAGGAAAAATTCTTTATGCAGTGTCATAAAGCAGTTAACCCTTTCTTTATGCCACTATTGTGTATAACTTGGGAATCAAACCCAACAAACAGGCCTCCCCGTAAGTGAGGATATGTTTTTCCATGCAGTATGCAAAACCCTTTGCATTCACAGACTTCTTGGGGGTGGGGGGGGAAGGGGGGGGAGCGGCACAGATGGGATGACATTATTGAGATTTTAAGGGCTTTTAAAGGTCTTCCTGGGAGTTGTGCAGTTGCTCTGCATTTGTGCTGCTGCAGCTTCCTCCTTGTTGCCAAACCCATGGATTATGACAGGTCGCTCAGGATGTTTCTGGTGGTTGTGCTTTGAGTTTGGTGACTGAACATAGTAACTTGTAGCCCTTGGTTTGTTCGCTCACATTTAGGACACTAAAGCATGTTGTTAGGATGTAATTCCTTTTATGTAAATTCTGGTTGAGGTTAATGTGATATAAGATCCACTGCTATGCTTTCTAAGTCACGAGCTGTGCCGTAAAGAATATTAAAAAAAAGCTTCATTTGATCCTGGCTGTTGGGTCTTTGGAGAGAACAGATAACAAGAGATTAAAAGAAAAAGTGTACTGTAAGAATTTATCAGGAAAATCTATAACAAAAGCATTAAGTAACTATCCCTGATGACAGATAAGCAACTGAATGTCTCTTTTTGATTGAAAGACAGAAGAGATTTTAATGTAATTTTATTCATTGGGACCTAAAAGGTCAGCTTAGTACTCAAGTTTAACATAAAATGTTGTGTGACTGAAAAGTGATAGTACTCGGGTTAAAAAAATAGGTAAAAATGCTGTTGCATTGGTTCTATTCCTTGTGCCGTTACTCTTTGCTTTTAGCTTGGTTATTGCAAGAGAATTTGGACTTTATCATCTCCGTCTCAAGCTAAATGCAGTGTAGGCAATCAAACCCCCCGGTTTTGTGAAGTGTCTGAGCTTTTCTGTGTGTCTGTGTTTGCCATCCACTGGTGCCTGCGGAGAGAGATTTCTTAGAACTCTCGGCAAGACAGCGTAAAAAACCCTGTATACTGCAAAATGGGAAACGCTTCTAAATGGAAAGAATGACTATGACTAGGCGGTGAGGCAGGAACCTGCACATCAAAGTATTCAGTCTAGTTTAAAATACTTGTTATTCCAATGTGTTGATAATAGGGCATGAAACTGAGTTATGTTTCAGCCGACAAAGCGTGTGACTGCACTGTCACGTGGAAAAATCACCAAGGGGCTTACTCAGCCATTATCCTGTGATCTTCAATTGATCTCTTAAATTAAAAATATTTGGAATACGTTGATAACTACTTCGTATTTTAAACAGTATTCTGATTATTTGCTATCAACTAATGATGACTTTGAAGTCATTTGAGGCGTGGCAGAGCGAATTATTTTATTTGGCTATGAAAGTGCAACACAGGAAATGGTTCTTGAAATACAGTTTTGTTTTTTCCCCATCCATCTTCAAGTATTCATTCCAGAAGTGCATCACAGCCTCTGTAAGCTATAATGCAAGGGATTCCCTCGATTTGCTTCTAATAGCTACTGCATTTTACATTTACTGTTGCCAATGAATGTAGGCCTTAGTCTGTATTACAGTTTTGTAACTATTTATCTTTTACTGAACTACAGTGTTGTCGTTGCAGTGTAGCACAAGACAGTTACTGTGAGTAGTCCTTCAAGTTTGTAAATGAACATTCTTAGTCTGACTTTATGCTTATTATCGGTAAATAACAGCCTGTTAGGTACAGTTTTGAAGCTAGCTACTAAAAACCTGATGCCATGAGCTATGCTAATTTAATCAAGAAACAGATTTTACCTTGTAATCTATGTGTCCTTTTAACATTAAAGAGATTCAGTTTCTAAACATGGTAAGTTCAAAACAAGTAACTTCTGTGCAACATACAGAAGAAAATGAGTTAAGGGATTTTTGCCACGGGATTTGTGGCAGCTGATTCTGAGAGTTATTTTTATGTTTCGAGCTGTTTATCAGCAGACCGCAGTCTTGAATGTGTCAGAGGGCTCATGTATCCATCATAAAATCTCCAGCTGTGTGTAGCTGCTGTCAGCTTTGCGTTGCTTCTGTGTTAAATCAATACCTGAGGATCACTTGGATCCTCAAGGAGATTCCCCTTGGTTGGGATGCTCTACTGGCATCCATAATGCAGCTCATCAGAATGTCTCTAGACCACCAGGGGTGATAAATATTCATTTCATTATATACTGTAAAAGATGTCTTTGAGCCCTTGTTCCACAGATCCTTGCTCTCTTTGGTGTACTGTTCTGCCCTCTTATTTTTTTCTCCATTATGTCTTCGCTGGGAAATTCTCTCTCTACTGACTCTGCAAGCTTGGCCCGGAGTCTGGAAAACTCACCGGGGACAAAACACGGGGCACTGAAAGGGGATTTTATTATTATTTTTTTTAATTTTATTTTTTGAGATTTGTATGTACAGAAATACAATTAATATGCTTCTTCAGTCTAGAGCATTGAGAGACTGCCCGCTTTTCTCTTATTTCATGCATGGACAAAGATAAGGCCCTTCATGAGTGGTAAATACAGGGCAGTGAATTTTTAATCAGCTAACGAAAGTCAAAATACTTGTCAAGAAGTTTAATAGCCTGTCTGTTGGTCAATTCTGATGTTTTGAAACTGCCACCTAATAGGCGTTAAAGCACATACAGTATCAGAAGAAGCTCCCAAAGCAGATTCATCATAGAATCATAGAATGGTTTCAGTTGGAAGAGACCTTGAAGATCATGCAGTGCCAAGCCCCCTGCCCCGGGCAGGGACACCTCCCACCAGCCCAGGTTGCTCCAAGCCCCGTCCGACCTGGCCTTGAACCTCTCCAGGGTTGGGGCAGCCACAGCTTCTCTGGACAGCCTGTTCCAGTGTCTCACCACCCCCAGAGTGAAGAATTTCTTCCTAATATCTAATCTAAATCTCCCCTCTTTCAGTTTAAAACTGTTACCCCTCGTCTTATCGCTCCGCTCTCGGATAAAGACTGGAGCATAGGAATGAGGTGGGTGCTAGCTCCAGTGATGAACTCCTCTGTAGGCTCTGCTTGGCAGCCCCTGGTGGGACATGTCCTCTGAGGCGTCGGGGGCCCCTGTCCTGGTGGGTACCTTACAGTGCGATACAGACTGGGAGACTGGGAATGAGGTCAGAAGGCGGTTACTGGGGGTAGGAAGCAGAGCCATAAGGGAATAGCCTTTGGGTCCCCTGCAATAGTTAATGCAGAGAAGATCGTCTGCCTTCAGTGATTCAGATCCAGTAAGAGTTGTGAGTGCTGGATTGTAACGATAACGAGAATTGGTATTTTCTGTATGACACTGTGAATTGTTGAGAAGATGGATTGATTTTGTTGTTTCTGTTTTCCTTTGAGTTTTACCTAGGTGTTATTTGAGTGTTGGGAGAAATGGTGTAAAAGAAGAATCTTTATGAGCAATTATGAATACTGAAGCAATCTACATAGCGTGCAGAAGATTATGGTAATGTGGTTTAGATTTGATTTGCGCAGCCCACTGAAATACAAGGGTTAATTGTCTGTGGAACTGTGGCATGTGGGTTAATTTGAACAGATTAGATTACCATGATTAGCGGCGCCTGGGGAACAGCATGAAATGATTCACCATTTAAACTGGTTTGCTGCTGCTAGAATGAAAATAACCTAGGCAGAAAAATCAAATGATCATTGCTGAGGGAAGATAATGTATGTATAAAGTTTGGGAGTGTGTATGTGTGGTTCTCTTATGTGTCTAATGCAAGCCAAATAAAACAATTTGCAAATTTGTTCTGAACTCAGAAAATACACCTGAAGAATAACCCTGAGATGTTGCAGAGAGATGGTCTATCTGGAAATCTGCATTTTTAAATGAGAGATTTAAAATGTTGAAAGTACTTTATTTTTTTAATAAATGTGCCAAAATTAGGTGGACATAATTTAAAATAAATAATAATAACAGTTACTTAGAGTAGCAAATGCTGAAGCATAACGGAGGGTTTATTATGGCCGTAAGTTTTTCTAAAACTCTAAGTAGAAATGGAGGAATATTTTGGAGAAACAGGGCTGTTTTCAGACAGAACTATGGTCACTGAAACAAGCTCTGTATAGCAGAACTTTCCACAATTTTCACGTTTTATCTGAAGGAAATTTATTAAAAACTAATGTCCATAGTATGAACGTATGTATTAACTATGGGCATATGGTTATTTGTGGACTCAATCTGTATCTTCCTACTTGTCAGCAATGAATTTCTATCTTTCAAAGCTAACACTTGCCACTAATTTTAGCCCTTAGTCGGGCCCATTGGGTATTATCTTAAACAAAGATTTAATCAGACAAATTATTTTGTGTTATTTAGAAAGTAGTACTTGGATATTACGATTAGATAAACTCTTTGAACACATAACACTTGTAATTGCTGTACATGTATCTTACTGTTAATGTGATTATATAAATTAATGGCTAATCATTAAACTGTATATAATGTCTTACTATTTATTAGTGCAATTTCTTAAAATAATTGCTCTAGAAATTATGTTTTCCGTTATAGGTTTAAAATTGCTCTTAATAAAA
The DNA here is from genome assembly GCF_028500815.1 of Rissa tridactyla. Lineage (NCBI taxonomy): Eukaryota > Metazoa > Chordata > Aves > Charadriiformes > Laridae > Rissa > Rissa tridactyla. The sequence continues at coordinate 79,288,203 of NC_071470.1, read as the reverse complement.
TCTATTTATTAAAATTTGGCCTATGTATATTTTATAATTAGTAGTCCCCAGTGATATTAATTATCAATCGGGATTCACTTAATGTTCAACAAATAACCTAATAAATCTTAAGTGTGTAGCCACTTGTCTAATGCTTAGAGCAAGACATAGGGAAATCCTCCACTGACGTTGAGAGCTGGAGTTACTGACAAAATTCAGACATTCAAAACATTTTTTTATCAATCTAAATATGCTGAAATAGTGAAAGATTGTAAGAAAAGACTTTTTTTGTAAGGTGTTTCTTATTAAAATAGTTTCGATCTTTTTGTTTGTTCTTGGCACTATTTTGAGTAATTCTGAGCTTCTAAGATATGCTCAAGACAATTAAATATTTATGCTCTCAAAACTGAATTTTTAAAGAACATTTTCTGTTTACAGGAATCAGGTTTGCTTTGGTTTTATGGCTTGTCTTGCAGGTTATAAGATACATCTTTTCTTCACTGGGGGAAAAAGTATGTCTTTATGTGTTTGTGAAGACTTTTGTTCTGCTGAAAAAGCAATAGGCAACCCGAGTATAACATTTTGTGTTCTTCCATATTTCTACTTTTAAGTCCTTATACTTGTCATAATTTCCTTTTTGTTTTCCATTAGGCCTGAAATTGGAAACTCTTTAAAACCTAACAAACCCCCCAGACTTTTTCACTCTTCTTTGACTAGCAACAGAAGTATGGCTATTATGGTTTGAAATAGAAATGATGTACAACCTCTGCTTTTCAGCAGGTACTCAACTGGAACTTTTGCAAGTGGAATATCATGAGAAGTGAAACACCTAGCTGCTGACTCTGCTGCTTTTGGCTACAGACTGCTGCTTTTATGAGTCATTTTTGTCCTTCTGCCTTTTTTGCGGTTTCTGCGGACTTTATGGAAAAAGAAGCACTTCTCCTTTTGCCTTGGATGTCGAGCAGGTCAGTTGGAGCAAGAGCGGTAACCTGGAAAACTGGCCACTTGTGCGTGTGCAGATTCATTATAGGCTGTTTATGTAGTGATTCAGACATATCCAGGAAATATATGGTATTGTATTACCCGATGTATGCCGTGCTCAGTTCATCTTCCAGAAGTCACAAGCAGAAATACAGAAGTCTAATGATTTATGGAAGCCCAGCTGGTAAAATGGATAGAGGTGAGATTAGGATTTGCCGTAGCTTGGTGATCAGGAGTGGTCCCGAACAACTACAGTACAAATATGCTTTATTTACTTAGACTAGTAATTTTTTTTTCTGCCTTATTATTATGCTTTTTTTCCAAGGAAGCAAAAGGACCCTGTTGTAAGTCCTTGCATCAGCCACTGGTAATTAACAGTCAGGGTGCTATGTTTTGGGTCAAAGTCAATGATTTCAGCATGTTATTGTTGGCTGACTCCCTTAAGACAACGCTTTTCTTTTCTTCTCTGTTTGTCACCATTTTTGCGTGGGATCATAAAGAAAAAAAAAAAAAAACAAACCAAAAAAAACCAACTGAACTTTTACAAAATTAGGTAAGGAGCTTTCCTCCTAGGAACTTCTTATGCTAGAGGAAACTATTGTAATCCAAAATATTTACTTTTCTGCCCTCCACCACGGCTTCAACGTAACTACTGGCTTTTGTTTGAAAACAGAATGTCACTATGTTTCCCATATTGCCTAGAAACAGTCCTCTCAAAATATTTTTTTGGTTTGTCTTTCTCTTTTTAACTGGCACACACTGCTTGCTTTGCGTATTGGTGCTAAGTTATTGAAAACGATTTTAGTTAACTGAAGACTGAAAAGTAGAGACTTCTTACTTAGTAGTCTGACAGGTGAATTAGTGTCGGTTCATCACTCGTAATAGGAGTTATCTATTGTTCAATCACAGTTGTTGGCTGCCCAAATTATTACAAAGTCATGGGGATTTATGGATTCAGATAGAAACAACTTCCACAACTTCCAAGAACAGAGGAGTGTTCTTTTTTGCATCTGTATTCCCATGGTAGCTACAGAGAGAGCAGGAAAAAAAAAAAGGGTGTTTGGGCAGAATTTTCTGGGAGTAGAGCATTGTCCAGCGTTTCATGGGATGCTGCTAGTGTTTGAAGTACAGTATATAAACACTCTCTAAAATATGAATAGGAAGCTATACAAATGTGTTATTTCTACTTGGGGCTGAACTTCTCTATTGTATTCATGCCAGTTTTATTTTATCATGCAGGTTATAGAACTTTTACCAATTCGTGAAAATATTCCTTCTGTGATTTTTGCTTTCTCTTGAGAAGTGGAAAAAACCACGACCCAACAACAAAAAACCGAACCGCCTTTGCTTATAATTTCCAGCCACCAAATAAAATCCAGAAATTAAAAGGGGATATGTCCTAATCTTTCAGAACAGCAGATTTACAATGCAGTACTATAGCATAGGAACATGTAATACCTTTCTAAAAATACTGTAATAATAATAATAATAATAATACTGTTTCTAAATAGTAATAATGGTAATACCATTTCTAAAAATCAATATTTAGCAAGGCAGAATAAACTTCTTTTGTGCTGAGGCATTTGTAAATTATTATAATGCTATAGAATTTCAGTGTTTTTCATTTATTCACGTGCTTTTTTAAACTAAGACGTTCGTTGTTCTTTTGAACAAAAATTGTGCCAGAATGCTGGTACAAACTCAAAATTCTATAGTGTTAACGTCTGTAACATATAATAGAAATATTGTAATAAATAATACATTAGCGTGACTACATCTGAGCAAAGCATACTCAGGTTAGTTCTCCTTTAATTTTCTTATTTACGTTGATGTACCTGCCGATTCCCAAAATTCAGTCACTTGCAACGTAATCCTGACTTACTAGTGTTAATTAACAATGAGATTCTATACTGAGAGAGAAGATTGTAGATTCCCTATAAATTAAAGATTTTATTAAAGTGTCTTGTTAGGGAAGATGTTACGTAATTGTTTATTTCATTCACATTATTAACACCTCTATCATTCGCTTCTTTGGGTAATAAAGCCTGTAGTGAGTAGCTCATAAAAATAGGAATTTTAAAGCAGGAGCTCAGTCTTTTATAGCGTTATACTTCGCCTTGTGATTTATACCCTTGCAAAATGAGTGTAAAACTACTACCCTGTCAGAAGGACAGGATTTTCATGTACTCTTTGCAAAGGCAGAAATCACTATGGCAATAAAGATCAGGACCCAGAGGGGCAAATTCATCATCAGTGGAGCTCTGTTTACTCTGAGGGAGTAACATCAGTTTTGAGTATGTATCTGTCACTATCCTGAAACATCAGTGGTTATTTAAAAGAAAAACCAACAATAAATAAATATAACTTAAGTTGCATTAGGGATACATTCGGTGTGGCTCTTTTGCATCTTTTTTTTATGAACAAAAGTTTTGTTAAATGTTTGTGACCATCCCAGACTGATCGGGCCAGCCCTGTGGGGGTTATCAGCTGCAGCACTGGATCGCAGTCAGGCAGGAGCTGTGATTGGATCACCTCTGTTAAAATCTTGACGTATAACTCGCTTTATCAGCGATGCTTTGTTGAATTCCATCTTTCACCTCAGCTCTTCCTACTAAGTATACCTTGAGCTAAGGAGCGATGCTGAACTGAAGGTAAACAGTGATCTTTAATTATACCTTCATAGCTCATAAAACCACATTAACCTCACTTTCATTTTAGAACATGAACGTTCTTTGGACAAACACTAAATTGTAGCTTCACTGACATCAGCTAAAACAAACTTCTTTAGTGGTCCTAGAGTGGTAGCTCTAAAAGGCATTGAGATTGTGGAATCGTGAATAATTTGCTTTTCCAGCCAGCTTTTAATATATTTCCCCTACAAATCAATTAATGTATCATAGAGCTCAATTACCTGTCCATAAAATGGAAATGATACTTCCCATAAATCAAATAATTGTTACTCAGAACTGTGAAATTATGGTAACGAGAACCCTAATGATACGGTAGGTACATACTGTTGTAAGAATGCTCTCTCAGGGTATTTTAAATTTGCAGCAAGTCTCAGTAACGATGGTAAAGTGGTGATGTGCGTAAAAATAACAGGGGTCGGGTCGGAAGAGAAATCAGCCTTGCGGTACTCTTCCTTTCAAACCCAACATTACCAACTACCGCATGTGGTAGTGAAAATGTTGGTTCGTATTTTAAAAAGAAACTACAATCATTTAGATACAATGCCAATGATTAAGTGCTTTCTGTATGTCAGTTCCTCCAGGAATTCTTCATTAGGAAGAGGCCTGTTCCAAATCTATTAAGTCGTCTTACAGAAAAAGCAGAGTTTCCATTTCACTTTTCCTAGACTTATTTATTTATCTATTTATTTATTTATCTATCGTCTGAAGGATGAGTCAAGCAGCTGTAGTGGTGCCATCAGCCAGGCAAAATGTAATCATTTGAATATTCTTAATTAGGGTTCTAATTTTAATAGGCTTGCAGCACAGTGGAGAAGATTAGATATTTGTAGGTACTGGGGGAGGGGAGAAATAATTAGAAAGGCTATAAAAACTGATATCACAGTAAACTTTTCTGTCAGTTATCTCTTCGGGGACTAATTTAAATAAAAAAAAAAATGTTAAAAGGAAATCGCTGCACAAACTGAAGTTCAAACTGGATGAAACCAGCACTAAGGGATATGGCAAATTCCCTGATTAAAGGGAAGGGAAAAAGGTGAAATTAATTGGGTGGGGCTCGGAATTCGCCTTTCAGAAATATTATCAATCTTTAAATACAGGGAAAAGGTTGGGATTTTATTTGTATGTAATGTATTTTGTTTTACAAGAATATATGCAAATATGTAATAGTTAATGTGTAAGAGTAAAATCTTGTCATAAAAACATGCATATAGTTTTTTAACAAATACTCAAAAGTATATCACCCATCTCACTGGCTAGTAATTGTAGTCTCCTGTGTTCCACAAGGAAACATTGTTCTCAGAATGTCTTTTTGTGTGATTTGTACCTTACCTTGTTAAGATGCAAGAGATTTTCTCATGTTAATTTAGCACTGTTTTAAAAAGCAATTACTGTGCTTCCTTGTTTGCATAAGATAGGCATTCTTCTTTTATATCTGACAACCCCAAAACAGTCGGTAGATATTCCGTGAGGGAAAACCTCATGAAGTTCAACAGAGTCCTGCAACTGGGAAGCAACAACCCCAGGCACCACTACTTACTGGGAGTGGGACACACGTGACCAGAAAGCAGCTTTGCAGAAGAGGACCTGGGAGTCCTGGAGGACACCAGGTTGAACCTGACTTGTTCTTCTTACAGCAGGGCAAGTGGCTGGACGCCAGACTCTAAAGAAGAGAATGCTAAACTGTGTCCCTGACCTGGATAAATCTGCAGCTAAGTTTGGGGTGCTCTTACCAAGGGATAAAGACGATAGACAAAACTAAAAAATTACAATGGAGATTATTAGAGAGTGGAGAATACTATAGAAATGATCTGAGGTTGTTTCCGATGTCACTTGAGCACTACACTTCTAAAAACTCTTTGCATACCACAGTGGGATTAGGATCTTCGTGGTCATACGTTAAGGTTGGCTGCCCTGGTGGGGAAGTTGAGAAAGAACCCAGGAATCATGTGTATGAGAAATGTACTGTAAAATTCAAGTAACAGTTGATAAATGCTCTTGGTCAAGTTGTTACCCCTTCAGAAAATTTGGGGCAAGTTTCTCAGAGTTGTGGACAGTGCTTACCTGTTCAGGAATGCAAAATGTAAATGGCTCAATGTCGTCATTCCAGCTGTGTTTTCTTGGCTAGATAGTGTTAGATACGACACCGAACTGCCTTAAGATGATGAGTCCTCCTGAACTTGCACTTGATCTTAGCTGCTTCTAATGGCTATAGAGAGTATTTCACTCAGTAAAACTCTGCTCTTCCTTCTGGTTTTTGTCTCCCTATAAGCAGATGGCACTACAGCTGTCTTATTTGTCCACTGGAGGAGTTCTTCAGCCAGAACTGGGGCTTGGAGGGCTTTGCAGCCCTTTATGGAAAAGAACTTGATTCCTGCCTGGAGCAGAACGAAGACTTCCAGATTAAGGCGAGCTTCCTGCTACAGTGTGAATTTTTGTGTAGCGGGTCATAATTTGGATGGAAAGTTAAGCGTTAGCAAATGGGGAATTTTTCATTTTTTAATTGAAAAATGCCAGCGTTTCATAGAAAGACATTGTCTAGCATTTCTGATGTAGATACCTGAAGAATTCAGCTGGACAGCTAATACGATACGGTAATATAATCCAGGTACTAAAATAATTTTTGGCTGTGGCAGATTCAAGGTGAAGTTCCTGATTTATTCAGGCTTTTAACTCCCCTGTCCCTTGTCACATAAGTCTTTCCTGTTGAAGAAATTCCATTTTATGTAAATACTTAAGTGTTCAGTAAACTAGAGGAAAGCAGATAGTGATTAGACTGTCTATGAGTTAAAAGCCTCTGATTTGGTGTTACTCTAATGTAGATGTTGGAAGACAATTTTTAAAAGTTTGCTTCCTATAAGTTCTATCAAAGGATAGAACTTTATCTACTTTTCAATGTGTTTTTATTATTATTCTCCATAAATTTTCCTTGGGGTGATATTTTTTGATTGAAAACAATTTAGTGTGACAGCCTTTTCTATTGCAAGACAGTAAGAATCCATCATTACAAAGCCCTGTTGTTTTGTATTTTGAAGGCAATGGGAAATAACATATTCATTTTGTTTATTTGTCTTGCACTTGAGACTCCTTTGGAAATGTCACATATGCTTTCTAGAAAGGATTAGAGAATTTGAAAGTAGAAGCCTGCTGCGGAATAGCTAATAACCTGCTGGTCAGGACAGCCTGGTATAACTGGGTGACTGAGAATCAGATTTGAGTTTGACAGCAGAGAGACTCAAACGTTAATCGGTGATAGCCTAGGTGAAGGCCTTTTTATCTGATTATGAGCTATGTTCAAGTAGAAACTTTTCTCAGCTCTCCTCTTCCTTCTCCCCCCCCCCCCCAACACTGTTTTAAAATTACAGAATTCTGTTTTCTCTATTAGAGACAAATGCCCTCCACCAAGAAAATCTGGATCATCTGCCTGGATAAATCTAGAAGTAACTGTTCTTTGTGATCTTCAATAATGTTCTTCACCCAAGAACCTCAAAGCACAAATCGTCTTAGTGAGGCAGGTGAGAGAGCCACTTCCATCTTCTCTTGCAGTCTGGCAGCTGTTTGAGTAGTTCACACGACAGTAAAATAATCTGTGCAGGAGAATAATAAATGAACAATGGGATGAACTTGCCTTTATAATCTCTTAGTCAAGGAAACCTGTGCATCACTCACACATAAAATGCATATGGTGTTTAATGAGCATAGGTGATCGGGCCATATGTTTTGCATTTTTTGTTTTCTTGCACCACTGGGGATGCACTTCATGAAGTGCATCTTTCAAATGCCTCTTCCAGTAGCATTTTTCTATATCTTGAAGGACTCTCAACCAACTGGTGGTGTAACTCAACGTTTGGACAATACAACAAATTTGCTAAAGCGAAATTGCCAGTAGCAATAATAATAATAATGGAAGATTGCGATGCTGGTGCCTATTCTAAACATTGCCATTAAATAAAATCACTTACAAATTCCTAAGTTAACTTCCAAGATTGCAGTTTTTAAGGACTCAAATATTTCACGTTCTGAGAAATCTGGGGTTTAATTTCTCCTCTAGTTTTTTGTCAGAAGGTCACACACAGTGGAACTGTTTGTGCACTGAGGGGAATGTCTCTCTCTTGTGGGGTTTTTGAGCTCAAGGTCTTCAAACAGTATTAGTGAGGACAGTAGCAGCTTAAAATACATCCTAATCTTAAAGAAAGCATAAGTAACACATTGCTTTAAGAAGGTGCTTTTGAACCAGCTTTGGCAAAGTGATTGGGGCTTTTTCAGTCTTCTAGTTTGATTTTGGCTTAACGCTGAATCGTTGTAGCGCTGGAATAGTTTAGAATATTCAGCACCTACAAATATAGTTTACCAGAGGAAGCGAGAATGAGTTTTCCAGAGATTTGTTCTTAGTGCTCATTGTAATATGAGTTATGTGGCTGAATCCTTAGTCATCTTGGGAAATTCTAAGTTCTAAGGAGTCAAGGATTAGGTTTTGAGCTGGTTCTGTTATTCTGGTACAGACTGGAATGACTCATGTGCAAATACTGCGCATATGTTGTATGACATCTGGAATAAGTGTGTCCCAGAAGATTTTAAGATTGATTTTGAGACTGTTTCAATCTTGAATATAATCCCAAAATGATTTTTATCTAGTCCCTGTAGATTGAAGCATCTTTCAGTCTAATTACGTTATGTATTGGGGATTAGAAGAAATGGGGAAAGTATGTGAGAATTGGGCAGAGAAAATTATTGCCTTTCAGTAAAATAACTTCCAGTCCAGATCTTGTCATACATTATGAATTATAGTCTTGTTTCTGCTGGAATTCCTTTCATATAGTCAAGACATTTATGACCAGAAAAATGAGCTGTTGAAGTATTGGACTCTCTTCCTTAGGTACTTTTGTGCCAGAAGATGGAGCTGGAGAGCCTGGATTCAGGATCTCCGCAGCGTATCACTTTGAGTAGTCTTGACCTGAGTTTTGTAACCTGCATAGACGAGATCAAAAGAAGGAAAACTGTGATTGCAGCTATTTCACCTTTTTATAACCTTCTAGACTTAAAAACATAGTAAAAGTCAACCTACAGTAGTTAATAAACAAATACACATTTCAATGGGAAACATTCATAGGGTAATATTGACATTTTTTCTTTGTCCACGAAATACCCATAGAGTAATTCTATATTCCATTGGGAGACATCTCAAACATTAAACTGAATGGAGTATATAAGATTATTCATGCCTAACTCTTTGCAGAATCAGGACTTCATTTTCTTTTATTAAATTGTGAAAAATAAGCGATATGATTCTGCAAACTCTTTCACAGGCAGACCTCATACAGAAACTGATGCAATTTTAAAGTAAGATGCTTAACACCAATTAGTATCAAGAGCTAAATTCACGTGTGGATACTCTGATGGGTGGCCCTGGTGGGCAGTATTTTCGCGTACCATTTGATAACTTATAAAACTATACTCCTGAAACATGTGCACATGAATTCCATTTTCAACGTTCCTAAGCAAAATAAAAATGTGTACGTTTCATTAACACAGATGGTAGCATTTTTAAAAAGAATCCTAGTCATTTACAAACATAGCAACTTCCCCCTCTCCCTCCCACTAATATTTCAGTCACTAAGGATCTAACTAACCCTGCAAAAATAATCCTACAGAAAGGTTAAAATAAAATTTTATAATTTGCTTTTTTTAATAGCAACAGTCTCCAATGTGTACATAATGTTGCTGCCACTTTACTTACTGTAAATATCACATACAGAACAATAGGGTTTTTTTCTTTCCTATTTATAATTCCTAACAGCTTTCCTATTTTCAAAACAATTCTTAAATGTTTGCAAAGCACTCTGAAGTACTATTTTGATATTTAATTTAAAAAGTAGTATATTTGGTCATTTACTTCCATGCAAAGCCCATGTTGATCTATTAAGAACTCCTCAGGGAGGTTTGCATTATTGGGCATTAATTCATCGGTGGGTGGCACCACATGGCTGAAATTCTTCCTAGCTTGAAACGCCCTCGCTGTCTTTTAGGCCATGTATTCAGTGGAAACAGAAGTCCCTTCTTTCCTGAACCTTCTACCCACTCTCTGAGCTTCTCTATTTTACATTAGATCTTTATGCTTTTAATTATCATGTAAATCCTGCTGTATAGTTTCTTGGCAAATACTAAGCTACTTCCAGCCTGCCCTATTCCCTGCGCTCACCAACTTTGTAGTTGTTGTAAACACCGTCCATGACCAGTAAAATATCACTAGTTCTAGTGTCAGTGTCTGGAATCTGTTTCCAGGTGACATGACACGGTGCGGGTCTGATCCACTGGTGTGTTATTACAGATTTTTGAAACAACTGCTTTGAAATCAGTAGAACTACCCCAATACGGAAGTGAGGTGATGTCGTTATGAATCAGCATAAAAACTGAAATAGCACAGGCTGGAATCAGCATTACTTCCGCTGCACATAATTCTTAAATAATTTGTGATAATAAAAATTACTTTATTTCTTGCAGAATTATTTCATAAATGGATGTATCTGAGGAAGGGACTGAAGAAGGAAGGACTCTCAGCTGACAACATTGTGAGTATGATAAGTAGCGTTCAATAAGAATAAAATATGGAAGCTGTACGCAGAGAACTTTGTCTTAATAGTTTTCTGGTAATATCAGCTATTCCACAGTGCGTTGAAAGTTCTCCAAGATATAAAGAGGTGCACCGTACTAAAGGACAAATCATATTCATGTTGGTCATATTTTGAAACCAGCCATTTTATGAAATAACCAGTACTTTTGAGTCACTTTGCAAAATGACTTGAATGACAGACGTTCTATTACGTTGTCTGTTTCACTCAGTTATTTCATGAGGTGCCTAAATGTTTCAAGCATTTCTTGAAATGACTATTACATTACTATTACAGTCATAGAACCTATAGCTAGTAATGTTCCATTGCAGTGTTTCTCATGAAAAGTAAATACTTGCATAGAAAAGTAAGAACCTGAGGAACTCCTTTCCAATGAGGATATTAATAAATAAATAACAGAGCATGAAAATGATCTTTTACGTGTATTTATATGTTTCAGTTTACTGCCCTAGATTTTCTAGGAACCTTTCCTGCTCCCCGTTGCTTTCAGTAGACCTTGTTATTTGTTATTTTGGTCATTTCTCTCCCCTGTATATTTGAGATTGAAGGAAAAATGTTTCTGTGGAAATGTTTAGCTTCTGGCCCCAGTACCTCTGGCTTCTTTTTAGAAAGATTTGGTTCTTTTAGAAAGATTCTTCTAAGCTACAGGAAGTTGTTTCGCATTTTGTTGCTAAGGCCCCAGGCTTAGACCTGTGCTTGCTACGTGATTTGCTCCAGAGTGAGTCAGATGTCCCATGAGTCATGTCGTGGTCTGGACTGCTCCAGAGCAAGCTGTGATGAGCCCAGGCTCCTGGATCTGGCAGCTTTGACCTTGAGAGAAAGAAAGAAGGGATCCATGCACTTGACAGTTCTCACAGATACAGGACTGTGGTTCCAGAAATAGGCCTACTTCTGATACTCCCAATGGCACTGTGCCACTCTTCTAGTAAGTAAAACACAAGCTCTCATAAAAGTACAGTCCCTTTGCTTGGTTATTTATATTTATTTCTAAATAAATAATATATATCTATCTGTATATTGATACGATATTAGAATTCCATAGTAAGCCTAAAGTGTTATTATTAACAAATAACAACAGAAAACTATTCTTCATGCTCAACTATAAATCAGTGGACTTGAAACTTAGAGAAAATATAGTTCTCTTCGTTTTCTGAAATGTAAAGCTTGACCACACAGTCTTTTATGTAGTGAACTCTCAGGTAAATCAGAGGCTTGGCTCACCGAAGTAGCCAAGTACTGCAGGTTTACCTCATAGGTCTGTAATTTGCATCTGGTTCTACTTGACTCTGTTCTAACCATGTAATGCCAATAACATCAGGTTCTCCGGCCTCCTGCTTCTATTGAAGATGACTAATAAGCACAATATGGGCTCAGGGGATGCAGAAGTCATCTTTTTAATCTAAAAACCCAAATACTCAAAGCCATACCTGTTTCTTTTTGATGTAGAAAGGGATTGAAAAATCATGTATTTTTGCATAAAATTGCTGTGAAATTTCTAATGGTTGTGCTCTTACGTTAATCCCACTGAAAATTGGTAGAGAGGTCTCAAGTCACTCTTCTCCTGGGTCTAGTTTCAGAACCTTGTGTACAGAGGGAAGTAGTACTCCTTAAGCCACAGGCCTAAATGAACGACTGCTGTAGTGAAACATTATCTGCGCTCCTTTTCCGTGGGGAAAGAAATCATTGCAGTAATGGAATCTGTTTAGACTCACTGAAGGGCATTTTGCTCAGAGCATTAATACCTTTAGTGGGATTGAGGTCTGCAGAACAAATATTTATGCTCACCCTTTAGGAAAAACTAAGAAAGATGAGAATCTGGTCATAGTTTTCCAGTTTATGGCATTACCTGGTTGAACTAATGTTTATTGTAAGATATTATATTCCTAGGGCTGTTACTCTAAATTTTGAAATGAGAACACAATTAGCTCGTGACCTCATTATAACCAACAGTTGCATTTGCTGTTCTGCATTTTTGTAGCCGAGACTAAATTGCGTGGGGAAAAAAAAGCTGATCTCAAAGGTGAATGGATAATAAATCTTGCAGACCATTAATAATCTGCTAAAGCCCCCAGTGCTTTATCTTATGTACTTTTTGTCAAACGGTTATACTCTCCCAGACATTTTCTAATTAGCCTCTTTCAGTCTCCTTCTATCAGTTCTATCAGTTTCATTTCCCTGTACTACACTTAACACTCACATTTCAAAGCTTGTATTTTTATGCTAAATGCTTCTGCTGCATAATTAATTTGTCTTAAAAGAGAGTGTGTGTGAATAAAACAGATTAATATTCTTCCCAGTCTTTCACAGTCTAAATTTATGTTGGAAAATTGTTAAGAAAGCTTTTCTCACTCTATTTCTGTCCTTGAACGTAATTCCCTAGGCAATATTGAATCTTTTCTATGTAGAGGAGGGCAAAGACTTCAGCTGTTGCTGCAAACTCTCCCAGAACATCTCTACTGATGCTCTAGAATTCAGTGTAACCTCACTCTGTATTTAAAGTATAGAGGTTATAAATAGCATTTCTGCAAGATCAAAGAAAGCACAGCAGTGATTTTAACTTTAAACAATAAAGGCAATGCCAAATATGCCTATCTTCTGTAGCTTCCCCTCTACTTCAGCTTCATCCTATGCTATTCCACTTCCCTGCACAGAAGAAACGTGTAAGTCTTGGTGTGAGGCCCACTGAAGCAAAGGAGAGTTTTCTCTCTGATTTCGGTGACCCAGCTATCTCTTGTCATTCACGTGATCCTGTGAGTGCATGAGATCATTCTTTTGAAAGAAGTAAGTGGTGTATCTATTGCTTCTCTGCCACAAAAAGTGTGGAAATCATTTTCTGGTGGTTTAGTTCTGAATTGTTAGTTGTGTGAAAATTGCAGCTCCTCCTGTTTGTGTCAGTGTCCTGTGTCTTCATCACCCCGTTTCACCATTTGTAGGTACTAAAGATGACCTTTTCTAAAGTGACTTCAGGCAGCAATGATTTCTTGGTCTGGACTCAGTAATTGCGTGATTCAGTCAGAAGGCTGTAATCGTATGACAAATGAGAAGTAATTAAATACCAGAATTATTCAATGACTCTTAACGTAGGGATTTAAATGTGTTTTGTTGCATTGTAGTGCTTTAGAATATTTTATGTTACTCGCACAGGCATAAAGTCTGTAACCCATAAAACAAGGAAAAGGCCTAATTGCTCTGCGCATGGATTATTTACAACTAAGTGGTCTGTGAAGGAATAAGAGTCCATAAAAAGAATGCCACTGAGTTAAAAGCAATCTGTTTGCCTCATTTTAATTGGGATGAGAATATTAGCTCATAGGTTTCAGGAACATTGCATTATGAATATGATGCTTGCATTCTAATTTTAAAATGGAAAGACGAGAAATAAATATTGATTAAGAAACCTTGTGTATCGGGAGTATAGTCACTGTATGACAGATGAGGCCACCAGGCCTTGTGAGATTTATATTTGTCTTATTTGTTGAAAAGTTTGAATTTACCGATTTCCTTCGGAGGGGCAAGGAGAACTCAAGATTTGTTTAACATGAACATGGGATTATCTTCATAGAGTAACTATTGTCTACTTACGGATTCATGGGGGCATAACTAGGCACAAATCAAATATGGAAAGAGTGTTTATGTCAGCATACCTCACTTTCTTCTCATTTTTTCCCTTGGTTCCTTTGTTCTCTCCTCTGTCTTAGTGAACCCATGGATCTTGACCTCTTGGGACACATGATTAAGCCGCCTTCTTCTCATTCTCTCCTTGTCTGGAACATACTGGCATAGGTTATACCAGTGCACAGTTTTTTGTGGAATAATCTTCGGCCAGGATTTGTTTAAAGTTGCCAAATGGGGGTGTCAGACATGCAAAATATATTTAATTTTGTTGAACGTGTGAAATAATTTCCTCCTGGATTCCCTTAAGTGCCACAGTTCAGCCCAGAGTCAAGTTTTACATCCAAGTTGTTATAGAAATAGTAATACTTCAGTCATATAATGGCTTGAACAGCACTGTTATATGCACAATTAAAATCTGTCCCTAAGGTGATACTAAAACCCATTATCACCCTTGAAAGCTACTGTGGACACTTGACATTTAAATTGATACATCGGTACATTAATGCTCACCTTTTGCTAACCCGTTGGTTAGTTAGTCTCATTTAATTTTCCCCGTTAGTGAAGCTATTGCTACTGCTCTACGTGTAATTAATAATTTTCTTGATTCATGGTCCAATATGCATACCTTTCAAAAAATACCGTTTTGGAAGCTTGCGATGGGTTTTTGTGCGGGAGAAATAGGGAAGTTGGTGTTAATCATATCATCATGGGTACTATCTGGAAAAGGAGACAAAAAAACCCAAACCCAGAATTGATGTACTATATCTGCCTGATTTATATTTCACATGAACTAACGGTTGCTACCTGTGACTGAAAAGAAAGAAAGAAATAAAAACTACATATGAATAAGACTGCATAATGGGAAGAGCTCTGCATTGTGAAAATTAATTGAAAAAAAAAAAAAAGGCACTTGCAGTTGAACTAGGTGTAGCGGCAAGTAGCTTGCTCTGTTCTGACAAACTTAGGCTGGAATAATGTAAGAGATTAAGAGTAACCTTAATACCTGAAGGTCAGGGAGAAGTAACGTGTGTTAATTTTCTTAACAGCATATTTTGGTTCTAATTTTAAACTGATAATAGGCAGCGTAGCAGAATCTGTATTTAGCAATGACAACAATAAATGTGTGCCACATTCAGTTTAACAATTTCACCCGTGTGGTAGGAAAGTGATGCTATTTAATAAGCACAATGGAGGTCTAAATTGTGACTGGAAACACTTTTCCTTAGTAAAGTAAGTCTTTTGTTAAAATATCTTAAAAAATAAAATGCTGCTTCAGTAGAGTCTCCTAAAAATGATATAGTTTGCTAAATGTATATATTCAAGTAGGTAGTAACTTTGCTAAATGTATATACTTATGCAGCTGGTGGTGCTAACTCTGGAGACACCAGGGAAGATAAAGACACTAAGTGGTTATTTTTCTTGGAAGAAATATTTCGGCTTCAGCAAATTGTCCACTGATATCGAGGGTTATCAGATGACATGTACCTTCCCATACCTTAACTACCGCCTGCCTCGAAATCCCATTTCAATACTTCTCATTATCCTATACCTTAAATAAGAATAGAAAAACTGAAACCCCAGAAAAGATGTAACACTCATGATATATGTGAAATGTGGTTATTTTTCTTCCATTTTTAATTAAACATTGGTTAGACTTTGAAAAGAAGCAAGCCCGTGTACTGTTTTGAAGCTAACTGTAAGATAACTACTTTTTGGTAATAAAACTGTTATTTGGCACTCTCATACGCAGTAGCAAAAGGCATCGGATCAACCGCTAACAGTTAACAGTAGATGCAGAAGGCATTTACTAATAATGAAATTATTACCAGCTTTGTGTAGGCTTCAAAGATACAAAACCTACAGCCGTCAACAGCTATTGGTGCCTAGTCCGTATGTTCCTTCAGGGTTTGGGTTTTGTCTCTGAAATGACGTAAAAAAGAAACAACCCTACCAGGTCATAAGGAAGAAGGACTTTTCCTGCCAGCCAGAATCTGTCTTGGGCTACGTGAAGATATCTTAGGCACGGGTTGGGGCTTAAGAATCCACTCTAGGTCTTCAGCCATAAACACGGATACTGCAGTAGGAAAAAACATCCCTTTACAGGGAAAGATCAGCTATGACGAGGGCATAAGTACAATCTTCTGTTCAAAAAAGCAAAGATGGAAGGTGGGGCTGAAAGGCTTTAGTGTGTGTGTGCATATGTCCCCCCCCCAGTTTTTTGATGCATGACGTACCGAATGAGCTCTTTCCTTTCTTCAGAGAACCTAAATAGATATTACATGACTTAGGAAACCCAGCTATTAATACAGCATCGTGGATGCTATGGCAGAACTCTAACTATTAAAAACAAGCTAAACAAGAAAAATCTAGTAAGCAAAACTCCTGTTTCATTTATACTCTCCTGCAATCTTTTTTTCTGACCTATGGCTGTAGTGTCTTGTAGAAGTTCAAGATAAAAGTTCGTTTCAGGTAATAACGTGCACTTAAATTTTCATAAGTCTTCATGTAAAAAACAAATCCTAAGCTGATTGACTTGTACAATTTATGATTCACCCTTAGTCACTGGAGCTTAGAGCAGAGAATATATTCTAAAAATGCCATGTTATCAGTGGATTGTCAGGTCATTTCTGATTTAGCCCCTGGCTCTAACCAGTCTGTCCTGCTTTCTGTGAGAGTAATAAAAAGATAAGCCCTAAGAGGTATATTAAAAAAAAAAAAAAAAAGTAGCTCATTTGCATTCAGATCATCTCTTTCTATTTTATCTTATAAAAATTATCATAGATTTGATGAAAAGTAGAGAAAAGAAGCATAAGTCCAAAGAGAGGTTAACAGCAGAGTTTCTTATGATGATAACTTTAGTAGATAAATGATGCATACAAAAACGTCTTTCCACTCACTACAGTCTAGTGTACAGTGTATTACATTATTGATCAGCGGTATTAGATGTGACACTGAAATGTCAAATAACTTCACAACAAGCTAAAATACAAAATTTCATCTTAAGGGTCCTCTTAAAATGCTGACATGGTCCCTTAAATTTGATGACATTTAATTTTGGCCACCATTGCACAGAGCATGCAAAATATTTTATTGCAAGAAACAATGTTAAATGGCTATAGGAATGCGTTCATAATGTATACACCGCACACAATATTTTCAGCCACATTATCTGATAATACCACTAGTAGAAGCCTGTAGGGCAATCTGTTCGCCGATTTACAATTATGATCATCTAACGTAAATGCCCTTACGTACAGTTAGCACACAGGAGTGAAGATCCTCAAGTAGTATAAAGCCATTTTGCTCTACTAACCCAAGAACATTAGATAATGGTATTTACCAGTGCAGAATTTTGGTAGGGTGTACAAATGTAGACCTCTCTTATGCAGAGCAGACCCTATTCCAAGGATCATAGAATCATCGATGTGCAAATAAGATTACAGGATAGAGATTAAAACTTGGTGGCAGATAGCAAACACTGCTGTTTCTTCCTCTGTGACAGACTATTCAAGGGGAAATTTACTTGTGGTAACATTTTTGATCAAAGACATAACAGTAACATTTAGAAAGTAAGTACCTTTGAGCATGGGTAAACTTAGAATGTGGTTTTAAAGGGCAGATTTCTAAAAGATACAAAGCAGATACTGTTCTTTCAGTTATTTTTGTTTCTTTTGTTTGTTTGTTTACATGAAGCTTATCTGTGAAGAATAGAAGCTGTTAATATCACAATATGTGAAGAAAACAAACCCAATAGAAAGAATTGCTCCCAAATAGGTCAGGAGTCTGCTGCGCATCACAGCATATCGTGTGGCTGTCAGTGGTTAGTACGTTCTGTGCACGGGTTTTAGTGGAAATGGGTTCCCTAGGCTTAGACTAGTCTAAAAGACGAATCAGAACGTGGAAGGAAGCTCCCATGTACTCGTTCTGTATAAGGCACTTGCTTGCTTTCCACAAACTGGCGAGGAAGGGACCCAAAAAAGGGGGCGGGGAGGGAGAAGGAGTAAGTTGTTCATATTGGCCTTTGGAGGATCAAAGCTGTTGATTGAAACCTATCTCAGATGAGTAACTTTTCAGTTTATAGAAGTTTGCTACATTATGAACGTCTGCATCTCAGCTGGATACTCAGCATCCGTATGTCAAGAATCCTTAGTGGTACCCAGTAGCCTCACCTTGCCCCTTTGCACTGCCACTAAAACGTTTTCCTTTCGTTGTAAAGTCAGTGAGACTTCGACTTGGGTGGGATTTTGTGGCGTTAAGAAACGTAATCTTTTATGTGTGTTCTGAGTGAGCCTTTCAGAAAGACTTATGTATTATACAGAGGCTAAATATATTTGGATGTAAAGACTGATACAGTTCTAACCAGTTTAAAATTAATTTACTTTGATTGATATAAAAAGCAGCCATTCTCCATATTACTGACTTTATAGAATAGTTTACTCAGGTTGAAGAAAACAAATGTTTGTGGGAGAGAGATGAGACAGTGCATACATATGATCATCACAGGGATAGTTAAGAACGTCATAAAAATACCATCAACTTCTTCATACCATCAAATTTTAGATCAATATGCAGGCCTGCAGTTACGCTTTAATTTTACTCCATTGTCATCTATAGTAAATCCTTTAATATTTAAAAGAGTAAATATCAGAAAGTTGGAAAATAGTTAAGAAAAGTCAGAAGGAGTTAGGTTTTTTTAATCTTTTTGTTCGTAGAAGGATAGGAGAGTCTTTGCCTCTTAGGAAAGTAGTTTTTAACGTTCTGGGCAATAGTGATCTATGAAATATAAATCGTTGGCTACGTGGTCTGACTTCCAGCAGCTATGTTAAAACAAAGTGAGTAAAAGTACATTGTTTTAACTTCTGTGGAAGCAATGGCTATAATTGCCAGAAGGAAGTGGCGTAGTGGCAGGGCGTATGTTGTGTGCCATTAGGCCACAGTATGAAAGGATTTGAAAATAGCAGTCATCCGCATATGAGAGGTCTGGATGTGTAATTAACAATTAGTTCTTTGCACCATTTGTGCTAGGCTGCTCTGTATCGGCTTGGTGACCAGGTCGATGAATCTATCGGGATACAATACTTCCATCTAAAGCGAAATAGTTGCTGTATTTTAGATCACGAAGATAAAACCACGAAGCCATCAAATAAATCTTTCATTGCCTTTGGCTTCTAGTAATAATGTAAAACATTGCCAACAAATAGATGCCGCCTAACATGTTTTTAATATATTTACTTTGAAATGTGTACGTATCACTATCTTGCATAAATGTCCTTTGTTTACACATGCAATTTCACATATAAATGGCCCCAGGAAGTTTGGGAGTTTTTATTTTCTGTTGCTGCTGTTTATTAATGCTTCAAGGTGTTGCTCAAGTATTTGTATGCAGCTGCCATGGCATTAGAACTAGAATGTTGTAAAAATAGGAGTAAAATAAAAAAAAAAGTGTGAGTGTTTTGGGTTTTTTTAGAGCGAAGGTAGTCTTCGCAGCAGATACATACAACATTTGATACTTACTGTTGTTGCAAAGCATCTTAACTGAGAAGCAGATGTTAACAGTGCAAACTTCGGAGTGCCTGTGTCTGCTTAGTGCCTTCAGGCCGGGTTTAGAAAGATCAGTGGTACAGAGAGGAAGGTCAGGTTTTTTAATCAGCCAAGCATAAGCCATCCAGAACATCAGGGTCGACGTTGCTCCTATGTATCAGGGTAAGTCAAGAATCAGGCCCATCTGCTAATAGAAATAAAAGTTACAGCTCTAGCAGCCAAAGGGTATGCAAATAAACAGCTTAGATGTGTTGCAGAGTATTGAGCATAAGTTTCTGTTTTGTACAGTTGTTTGAAAGCAAGAGGGAATTCCAGAGCTCGCTGTTTGAATTACAGCTTTAGTTTCCTCATTTGCTGTTATTTAGACTTAAAATGTTCTGAAGTGGTAATGAAAATAAAAGAAAACGTTACTTGAGAAGAGACCATGCTAGGGCTTTTTTCACCCACTTGAAATGGTTTTAATCCTGATCAGATATTAACTTCCTGTTGAAACTCAAAGAACGGTGTGCGTCATATATAAGATTGTTTCTGTGCCAAAGTGCTACAGCGTATTTTGCAGTCTAAGTCTATGGTAGCGTTTTACTTTGACTCAGGAGTGCATTTTTGAAGCTCATCTGCCAGTGTTACCTGTTTACTGTGCTTTGGTTCACGTTGTGGATCAATCTTGGAAACTCGAGTTGCGTTCCTTTTAGATGAAACTAAATCAAATGTGTGTTTCTGAAATACGTGTAACACGGTACCACTCAAATGGGCACGCGCTCCTGGGAACCAGACCAGACCTGGTCTGAAGGAAGGCCTTCTGAAGTGTGTGTGGGAAATGGTCTTTGGCTTCTCAGCAGCTCTTCTGATCAGCAGCTCCTCTGTTACTGTGCTGCACTGCCTGATTATGGAGACATTGCTAGCAACAGCCTGCACAGCATCTTCGCAGGGCTTTCTCCTTAGACGCTTTTGCTTAGCTATGATCGAAGAATTGCCTTCTGCAGTAAGTTCTCTAAGCAGTGAGTCACCTGTTTAAGCAGTGTTGGTTCTCCCCTCGAAAATGGAGTGGGAGCTGGCATTAGGAGCCCGTTACAATGCACAGAATGGAGCCGCAGTTGCTACTGTAATACTATTGGACTTAAGTAGCGTCTTCCTCAATATGGTCCGACTTGTCTAAAAATCCAATTTCCCCTCTGTAGGTGTAATCTCAATATCCATGTTTCTCAAATCAGCAGAAAAAGCCTTTTATTCTTTAGTTTCGTGTTTTGTTTGCCTTTCACTAAAAAGAAAACATTTTTCTTACCCTCTGTGGCATCGTTTTCTTATATATTATTGGTAGAGTTCTGAGCCTTTTCAAGTTCTGTGTGGTGAAAAGTCATTGCTAAGGAGAGCTGAAGTCAAAAAGGGTCTTTCATGACTTATTTGACAAAGTAATTGGCACAGGAAACATTTCTAATCAAATCAGGAACAGACCTTTGATTGTACCCTACATCTGTGAAATAGGGAAAAAAGGAAAAGGGAGGGAGGAGAGGGGCAGATTGTAGCTCTTCCTCTCTTTTTAAGCCAGATTTTCAAAGAAGGATCTAAAATTGCATGTGAAGGTTGGGTTGATTTTTTTTTTTTTTTCCCCCCCTTTCATGTGCAGACTAAGAATGTAATTTTACAGGCCTATTTAAAATTTGGTCTGTAAAAATCAGCCCTTTGCTTTGAATTTTGGGAACTTCTTAATCGTGGGAGCTTCTTAATCTCTTCAGGCCGTTGAAGGTCAATCAAATGCTGTGTGTTTTGTTCTTCCTTTACCACAGTTTGTTTATTGAGGTTTGACTTTCAGGCAAAGAAATAGGTATTTTCTGTTAGCATTGTATCAGTTGTAGCATGGGATTCTGTGCAGGTTCGTTTACTCTAGGGAGACGGGTAAATTGCCTCCCGGGAAGATGTGCGCAGCCTGGCGCTGATGCTGCTGCTTCACGATACAGCATACTTAAGGTCTGTTTGGCTGTCTCTGACTATCTAAGGTCCGCAATGCTCACGTGCGTTTTTCAGTCTCGGCTTTTTAATGTAAAATACATGGTGTAGGTATGATCACTCGTGGAAAGTGAATAATCTTAGGAACAATTACTTAATCTAGTCCCGGTCCTTTGCGTGCCTGTAATTTTTTATTCTGAAGGTAAATTAATCACACTTCTATGGAAGTGGAAATACCTGTTTCTTATTTTCTCCCCCTCTCCCCCTGCAGGGAGGGGGTGAGCAAGTGACTGGGTGGGAGTTTGGCTGCTAGCCAGGGCCAAGCCACCACAAGAACCACGTATACTCGACCTTAGAGATCTCATCAAGAACTTACTGTTTGTTCTCAGCCAGTATTTCTTATGCACATGTGGCATGGTAAGTGGTAGGTGAGAAATCCATGCTCAGCCCCAACTCCCACTTTTTTTGGTTCGTGCGTTCTCAAGATACTCAAGATACTCAGGACTTCTCTGATATCATACTGTTGAGATGAGTGATCATCATCAGAGGAATAATTTCTTCATTGCCAGTCCTCACGTTTCTTTCATTTTTCCGCTCCTTAAGACACTCCCAAATCAGTTGCAGACCAGCTACAGTAACATCTCAGTTACTCTTTCCCGAGGAGCAATGTGGAAAGCTAGAGTAGCTGTAGCCCCACACTGACAGTATTGATGCGTCCTCTGTGTCGTACTAAGTGTCTTGATAACGCTGAATGAAGCTATGAAGAAAAAAGTGTAGAGGATTTGAATGTTTGCTTCTCGTCTCAGAGGAACGTGGGGCTAGTGGAATGCTCTTTTGGAAGATGTTATGAATTAGAGATCTCTGAATACTTGAGCCACTGATTTATTGCACCAAAGGGTAAAGTTTTTATCATCACTTATTCATCCTAGACATCCAGACATAAAATGAAAACAGACCATCTGCTCCATGTTTGAAAGCAAGTATGCGCACACCTACCATTCCGGAGTAGGTTTGCCTGCATTTGACTTCCTGTAGTTGGTTGAGAGGATGAGAATTCAAAACATGTATTGTTCATCGTGCAGGGCAAGGGTGGACTTGGCTGTAATCTACGACTACCGATGGTTTCTTTCCCCTCACCCTTGCTCCAACTGTTTGGTGAATATGAGAAATTGTCACTAATTCGTAAAACTTACCTTTGAGGTGATCATGGACATAAGAATTATCAGAGTAGTTCTTAAAGTAGATTCATTGCGAAGAGTGACAATGCTGCCATCGCTGTGTTTTAATAGATAATTTTTATTTGTTTGATCAAACCCAAGAACATACTTAATTTTAAAGTCAGTGGAATTTTTCCTGGATGAGACTATGAAGAATACGGTGCTTACACTCACAGCAGACGGGCAATGGAGTAGAACAACTTATAAATGATTTGGCAATAAAGACTTATTTTTTCTTCGCTAAACCTGCACTAGCAAAATTCATAAGCTGGTGATATCTACCCCTACACTGGAAAGTATTTATTGACTTTATTGACAATTTAATATACTTTGTCAAGTTTTGTTGGTTAGTTCTTATTGATCCGGAGACATGTGGGATTACTTTTGCTTCCTAAGCGAATGAATGTGCAAACACATTCTGATTTGGGGAAGATTGGTGCATAGGGTTTTGTAATTCACTTCTGAAAAGTATCATAATGATGAATATTTAAGATAGAAATTACAGTATTTAACATACAAATACGCGAAAGGTCATTATGTGTATTTATTTTTTAAATTCTGTATAAATTCAGTGAGGCTTTTGGGAAAACACGAGCTGCATTTTATCTTGAGTTTGGTAACCTCAGATTCTTTTGTCTTTTGTCTTTTCTGCTAGAGCTTGTTATGACATAATATTATGTATAATTTTGTAATTATTTTCTTTCAAATTAAAGCATTCTTGCTTGGTGTTGATATGTTGGGGGGGGAACACTTGTGAATATAATTTAAATTTCGTATTGCTGAAGTGACCCTTTACAAAATTTCACTGAGCATTGGATGAGGTTAAAACCGAGTGGATAACTCGTATCACTCAGGAGTAAAAAACATATTTAATTCCCTGTGTTACGAGTTGTCAGCGGCCCACAAGAAATTAAAAATTAAAAAACAAGTTCCACTGAAAGTCCAGAGAAATGGGTGTAAAAGTTCCTTGTTATTCTTAGTTTACTCCTTCTTCTGCAGATGTCTCCCCATCTGTAGAACACCTGGAAAAACCTTGCACTAGGTGTTCATTATTTTATGTCGTTGCTACTGCCGTAATTTTTGTGTGTCAGTATGCTGAATTTCTCCAAGGAATGCTACTATCAGCAGTGACAGTAGTAACATACTTGTGAGAAATGAGTGAAACAAAAGCAGTTGTTTGCAAAAATTAAACAAATGTATTCCTTATTCCTCTGGTAAAGCTCTGCATTTCCGATTAATAATACATTTTTTGTGAAACAAAATATATATTTCCCCAGGTGTTTAATCATCTAATGAGTATAGAACTGTTTTGAATAAAGGAAATACCAAGCAGATTTGAAGCAAAACAGTGCTGGTTAATGTGTTTTGGTTATAGGCTATGCACAAGTAAAATATACATTTATTCTAAAACTTCGGCTACCTTTAATCTCATACCTTATACATACTGAAGTCCAGACTGATGAATATCGAATCAAAAACAGGCACAAAATAGTTCCTTTGAATTCTCCTAATTCAGAGGCATACTGTTTTTACAGCTTTTTTTTTTTTTGTTAATTCTTAAAACTAAGATAAGGTTTAGTTTTGAGGGAAAAAGATTCCTAATGCCATTTTGAATGTGGTAAAAGAAGAGATAAAAAGAAATTGGTTTATTTCTTGTGACCGCTATGGAAGGAACACTTGTGCACGTTGCCATTTCTTGTAGGTGTACCCCCAGATTTTCACGAGTTGAGCAGCTGTCCTAGTGAAAGCCAGTCTGGTTTAATAAGTATTTGAAAGGCAATAAAGCACAGAACCGTCTCGGTAAAACTCTGTTGTTTTAGTTTTATTGAGGTTTGGGGATGACTTGCAAAACCTGAAAGTTGTCTCCTTGGGGAGCTAGTAATTTGACAGTTTAGATTCTAGGGAGATTCCGCCCTCAATAGGAAGGACCTAATGCAGCTTTCAGGACCAGGAATTCCAACCGTACAATTGGTTATCCTTGAAACAAAAACATTTTAAATCTCGTCCGTGGACAGGAGTTGCTTCTGTGTTATTTCACATAAGCCATTAACAATTTCACGCCTGGAGAAAACACATAGTGCTGTGTTACTTCCTTGATATAGTTCTTTGGAATAGCTTTTCCACAATTTTATGAAGTTGCCCACAGAAACGTAATAGATGTGTGAAAAGTTCTCAAAGGCAAATCAACGTTGAGCTCTACCTCCTGTGTGCAGGTCTGTGCGGAGGCATTAGTCAAGTAGATGATTATACGTGATATTGGAAACAGAAAATGAGCTGGTTGGCAGCTGGTTGTATAGGTAGAGTCAAAGCATAGCATGCCTTAAAGCAGTAAAGGAATAAAAATTCTCATCTGGAATGTAGCTGTTAAATTGTTGTGCTAGTACTGGGATAATAATGATGAGGGCCAAAATAGCTGACTACTGAACAAACTAACACCTGATTTTTGTCTGACTTTTTTATCTTTAATGTAGTGAACGGATTTGTAAGAACTATGCGTTCTCTCATAGCTGAAGAATGTGTGGTTCACGCTAACAGGATGATTCTTACTGTCCCTTTGGGTTTGTAGTAGAACAGTTTCACCTCAAGATGATTTCTCTTACCCTCATTTTCATGCATATTTTATGTATTATTGCTGGACAAGTTGACCTTTTCAGTTCACGTGCTGTGAAATGTTGCAACTAAAGATAGTTGATATCAAAACAAGTTATTTTCTAGATCTTATTAAAAATATTGAAAGATGAAAGATTTCTAATTAAGCTGCAGAACTGTGTATTATTAGAAACTAGTACTTAAAAAAAAGAACAGATACTTCTTCCTTTCCTGTCCCTAGAAGGACAGTTAGTGCCGACTGAACTTCTGAAATAATATGTAGAGTTCATCAGTGGTCACCACGAACGGTATTCAATTTCAAAAAATGTTGGTTTTGTTAGAAATTGTTGTTTTGCTTTAATAATACAAGCTTATATCCCAAACCGGGAAAATTAGGTACATCCTTGCACATCTGCATTTATTTTATATTAACCATGGGGTTGAGTTTCCCAAGTTTTTAGCCCAACTGCTTCAACTATCAGTTTTATATACTTGCTGGTTTGTTATTTTTCTCTTTAAATGGTATATCTTAGGAATGTGACTTGATCTTATTGTGAACTGTGAAAACAGTTTTTGTTTTGTTTTGGTTTTTTTTATTAATCTGTCTTCATTTGAGTAACTGATTTCTGTGAAAGGATGTGTCGTGTTTTAAGGACAAGCCATGTGTTTTAAGATGTGAAATAAGATAAAAGGGAACATCCAGAGACCGTTTATAGGCAAAAATATTTTTTAATTTAATTTTTCTCAACTGCTTAGGCAGTAAGTAGGATTTAACACCATGAAAAAATTTCGCGGCACTGAGGCAAACAGTTGATACCAAACTGACTACTGCATTGAGCATCACAGGGATTTTATTTTGCTTTTCTCTGAAGCACTGGCAGAGAGAAGATAGCAGACTCTATGCACCAGTGATCTGATAGGGTGTAGGAAATCTCGTCTGCCTTTGAAACTTTTCTGCATGCATGGCTATCAGAATGAAGAGATTTTAAAGAGCTGTAGGTGCTAAGGTTTTTATCTCTTATTTCAGCTCTCTAATGCAGAGGTAAATTATTTTCCTTCCAGAAGACAGACTCCATATGTAAAGCTAAGCATGTTAAATGATGTTCTCTCAGATGTAAATCACTGTTGGAGGACAGGAAGATAGGGTGAGTCAGAAAGTCAGGTTTTGTGTGGAATTTAAAGCCAACATCGGTATGTCTGTATGCTTGGTACTAAGCAAGCTATTGCCATCTGGTCAGAATAACTGGCTTCCATAGACAGCTGGGGGGGAAGGAAGTAGAAGCAAGTGGAAACTGGAAAAAACGACAGAAAAAACAAGTGGAGTCTTGGACACTACTGGACAGGAAAGGACATCCAGGTGCTGCCTGTATGGAGTTAGTAGGGTTTGTTACCGCATAGTCTGTAATCAGAGGAAGAGAAAGAGGAGGGCATGTTGGTGTTCCTTGCCGTTGCTAGCGCGGCCCTGGAACAATGGCTTACGGTTTGCACAGATGCTTATAAGAAGCACTGTAGAAAGAATAACTCAGTCATGAAATCTATATGTTTCCCTACTCTACCCCAACGTGGTTGGTAACTGTCCATAATTTCTACAGCTGTATGCAAATAATAACATAGGAAGGGTTTTGAGCAAGTTATTACAAATGGTATTCTGATACAAACGGAAAACAAAACTCTTAATTACACAAATTTGCTCTTAATTCTGTTCTAAGTAATCTGGATTACTGTAACTCAGGTACGTCTTTCATAAAGATTATAAACATCGCGATGTTCAAAGATGCTGAGAATATGCAAGGTATGGAGTTTGAAGCAAGCAATGCTTACGTAAAGGTTTAATGTTGTTGGGCTATTTGGGATAAAGCTGGGAGAACACAAATAGGCTTGGTAATTCAGGTAACCTGGGTATGAATTTAAGAACGGAAGGTCATACCTTCCAGACCATCTTCACAGTACATTAAAAGAAAAAAAACCCACAACCATGTCTCCCCAAAAAACCTCAAAAATTCAAAGTTCGGTAGACTTGGCCAAGTCAGTGTGCCAGTTTAAGAGTAAACTGACATATCTGTGCTTCAGCTGGAATATACACTATTCTGGCTTACTGGTACTGGAGTGTTGTGTTTTTGCAGTCTGCGGGCTCATATTCTATACAGTATCATTTGTCAGAAGTCTATTTCGCTTTTACAGTCCCTCTGTTTTCCCACTTCTGAATTACGGTTCTCTCCATGCCTTTTATATGGGGAATTCTTGGTGATAAAAATAAAACATGGTACATAATGTCTTATGTTTCTGATTGGATTTTTTTTTCTAGTTTTTAAATAATTACCTTTTGTTTTCATCCTGTGGAGAAATTATTTTACAGTTTCAGTGTTTTTTTTTTTTTCCTATTGCTAATCCTGCTGAGGCACTAAATTGGGGGGGGAAGCAGTTTCAGGTAAAACATTCTGTGTTCTTACTTACCCTTAGATTAATTAAAATATGGTTATATTGCTCTCTGTTCAGTTTCTTAGTTAATTTAATTTTGTAGAGCTTAGAAGTCTCTTAATGCAAAATAGGTAGTTACGACTGCCGGCTTTCCTATACTGAAGCGCTGGATGAGTATTGCAGACTTAGTTTAGAGATTTGCTTTTAAACAACTCTTGTTCCTTATAAAAATCTCTTTTTTGTTTGCTTGTTTGTGGTTTGGTTAGAACACAGATAGGCAGGGGATCATTCAGGAAAATTTCTCAACTAAATTTGTATCCTAGAGCACAACAGTGAATGCTCTTTATTTTCCTAAAGGCATGAAGGTCATTGGGAGCTCCTCACAGACTTTTTGTTTTGGGACAGCAGTCATTGCTGTTTGGCTGTGTGAAATGCTTAGCCCAGTAGAGCTGGAGCTCTGAAGTGCAAGGACATTTCAGGAGGATGAATAATAAATAATTTCTATAACTTGAACCGTTTGAAACCTAACGTAGCATGGAGCTTAACATTAGAAACAGATTTATCCCTAATTTTAAGTATAATGGCGCTCTTACAAAGTTTTGCTGTCGAGGAGCTCCAGTCTGAGACACGTAAGGGTTTATGTGGAGGATAAGCAGTTTGTGGACTTGGCCTTCGTCCCGTGGACAGTCCCTCGGTATTATTCAGGAGTGTTAAGAGGTAGATGGATTCGGAATTTAATAAGGATTTGGAAGATTAGTAGATTTGTTGCTAGAGGGGAAAAAAGGTCTTCTAAAGTCACAAAGCCATTATTAGATAAGGTGCTGGAACAGCCTCTGCAAAAGGGTCTTGCTGTTACATATAATTTTCCTGGAACTCAGCTGATGCACACAAGATTTGCTATGACTAATAGGATTGCAACAAAACAGAATACTGACATTTTTCTTGTAATTTAGTGAGGCATCTTTTGATCCGTGATCATCCCTGAGCTGAGGGCTCACTGTGCAAGGCTGAAAGTGAAAGACATGCTCTAAAAAGATTTTGGTCTTTGTGACTTATGGAAGGTGGATAGAATATAATTCCATTGCTCATTGAGGATGCATATTTTAGTTTTATCTCACTCCTGTGTTTCTAGGCAGTGTTAAAAAGTTGTTATTTCCCTCAAATTTGATGGCAGCAGGGACTCAACTGATTAGTATGGATCTGTGTCAGGTTTGTTAAAAAAAAAAAAAAAAAAAAAGAACAAAATTGAAAGTAATTGTCTGACAACCTTTTAGACAACCCGATAAGCAATCTTAACAGAAAAGGAAGAAACTAAACTTCCCTCTTAATATCATAGACTTGTAGAATAGTTTGGGTTGGAATAAAAGCCATCAGGTCCAACCCCAGTGCAACGAGCAGGGACATCTTCACCTCTCGGGGCAACCTGGGACAGTGTCTCACCACCCTCATGGTAAAATGTTTCTTCCTTATGTGTAGTATAAATCTACTCTCTTAGTTTAAAACCATTATTCCTTGTCCTATCGCAACAAGCCCTGCTAGAAAGTTTGTCCCCGTCTTTCTTATAAGCTTATTTCAGAGACGATTCCTCCAGAATAACGATAAGGCACACTATTGGATAGGGTAAACCATGGAAGCCCCTTGGCCTGTCTCACAACTTCTGAGGATACAAAGGCAAGCAGGTTCAAGACTACGGCATTACACTCAAGGTCTTACTAAGGGGAATGGGAAAACACTATATACGAAGTTTTTCTGTACTGGGTACTTACCCAACACACCTCATTCTGATCCTTACCACCGACTGCGTCAAGTTACTTACCTTCTGCTGCACGCCTTTGCTTTCTTGTCAGACAGAATCACTGCAATAGAGAATTTAGGCAAAAGATGGTCTTAGTTTACTTCATTATAATTTTTGGCAAATTTTTTTGAATCTACTTTACACTTTTATCTTAGGCTGAATACTAGCGCTGGAATATATCTAAGGTAGTGAATCTAGGTGGAAATGCCGTACTGCACGTAAGCTAAATATTTTTAGAAAAACAGTCATCGCTGCATTTCTATGGAAAAAAATTAAATTGAGCCCATGAAAGAATATGCCTGATTGTGCTAATTGGTACCTGTTGCTTGTAATGCTTAGTAACTCCAGTTTTTATTTTTATTTTCAAAATGGAAAGAACACTTGGCTGTCTAATGTGGTCATGCAATTACCGCAAGTTCACGTTGCCGTGCTGGGAGATGCACAAATGACCAGTTCAACATTTAACTCTCTGTTTATGCATGTGATTGTTACAACCTGTTGTTATGGCCATGTCAGTTTGGCACGAGTGTACGTCTATTTCAAAAAATAGTTAGCAGATTTGTTAATGTTTGCAGAACACTTGCTTTTGCTGGGTGTGATTTTGAAAGCTTTCATGAAATCTAATGATGAGCTACCTTTTATGGGAGAGAATTTCTTTCACTGAAAAGGGAAAGGCTTAGTGTTTCTCTCGCATGCAAGGACGTTCTCTTTGGACGAATTTCATGATCTCTGAATTGGTCCTTTAACACAA
This sequence comes from Rissa tridactyla, assembly GCF_028500815.1. Taxonomy (NCBI): domain Eukaryota; kingdom Metazoa; phylum Chordata; class Aves; order Charadriiformes; family Laridae; genus Rissa; species Rissa tridactyla. The sequence continues at coordinate 79,258,057 of NC_071470.1, read as the reverse complement.
CCGCATTCATTCTGATAAATTCATTGTTTCTATATCCCTCAGGTAGATTATGAACCCTGGTGTTTTTTGATTTTCCTGGAGCAGAAGCACAGCTTACCCCTGGCAGGGAGGTTACAGCAGAGCAGAACCATGGCTTTGGTCCCCTATACAAGGAGAGGAAAATATTTAACAGCTCGCATCCCATTTTCTTATGCGGACCAAAACAACCTTGTCTCGTCACAAGAGCAGATGTTTTCTTCATCAAAGTCCCATAAGTGAGAAGATAAAGCCTCTTCTTTCCATGCTTGGTAAGTACCAAGGTCAGCATTTGCTTTTTCACCACTGGGTTTAGCAAAACATTGCTTATAATTAGCGGGTGCCTAAATCATGCTCCAGTTACAGTTTATCTGTTGCTACCCCATTGAACAGCAGGAGCACTTCAGGGTCTGTCTTGTCTTTTCCAGAATTATTAGCAGCATCTATGAGCTTTGACGAATTCTTACGATATATTTCAGTAGTCTGAAACGTTTTGCATTTGTTGATAACATAAAGCAACCATGAAGTTATTGTTCGGCCCCCATGTATATCTTTTAGAAAGCCAAGCAGTCAGGCTTGGTAATGTTGTGTAAGAGGTAGCAGTAAACCACAGCTCTGATTTTTAATTCCCTAAAATTTTATTTGTTTATTTATTTAAGAAAATTACCTATGTCCATTCTTGTAACTGGGGGTGTTGCTTTTTCAGTAGGTGAAGAGATATATTTTAAGACGTTTATCCACATAGAGTATAGTTATTATTAAGTTTTCAGTGTATTTGTTTTGTATTTTTATCTCTGATTCAGAACCCAAGTAACCAAAATGATTAGAAATTACTGACTGTGTCAGTTATTTGTATGATTCAATATTGAACCAACTAACAAGATCATGTTTCCTTGGTCCTCCACTTCCTAATTATGAGTCTTTAATTCCTTTAATGAACTTTAGCCAGGCAAGCAGAGCTGGCTTACTGGGACTAACAGCTTCTCACCCTTTACATTTGTTACCTTCTGTGAAACTGGAATAAGGCACTATGGTAACTCCAGTCTGCTTTAGGCCTCTCTTAATTGATTTTCTGTGAATTTTAATGACAAAGCTTCTCAGATTGCTGGTCTGAGTTGTAAATGGATCTGGGATGATCACTCACGATCCATTCTTTCTTAACATGATACTGTCCCCAGTGGACCTGCTTGACTTAACACAGTGACTTCAATTTCCCGTTAGTTGCTTCCAGCTTTATGTTAAAAAGTCCTCTTCAGTTGGGACCAAAGGTAGCAGACACAAAGTGCAAAAGGTGATTCTCATTCCAAACTCCAAGAAAAATGCTATTAGCATAGAGGGAAAAAGATCTTGTCTTAAACTGAGCCAGAAAAGTTTAGCATCTAGCCCTAGCTGGGGGTTCTAGTTATTTGAAGTGCTGTGTGCCTCTGGAATAGTCCAAACGGCCCTTCCTTGCTTGAGTACATCATGTGAGTGTAAGTGGGGTTCTGCTGGTGCAAAACACTCATCATAAATCCTTGCCTGGGAGAGGCGGTGAATGACCAGGCTCTCCAGAGGTCGGAGTTACTAGGTCATGGTGGTACTTGGCTCTTTTCTCTGGAGATGCAGTGGAATCACCGAGTCTCCTTTTTATCACAGCCCCCAGATTATGGAGTACCCCTCAACTTGCTCTTCTCCCGGCTGGCATCCTGAGATGTGTCATGTAGAGTCAGAGAGGCCGGTTGTTCATCTCACCGCTGTAACCCTTACGCTTTAGCAGGCCTAAGTTTTTCCTTCCTCCCTGACTTTCAAAACAGTTTTCCAGCTGGTTGCCTGTAAAACTCCTGCCATCCTGGGCATCTGGCTTTGTATGTATTTGTATCTAGTTGGTGTAAAACATCAGGAGGCATTCCAGCTACAACGTGGCTGGATGGCTGGAAAACAAGACCATAAGAGATTTAGAAATAAGTCTTGTGCGGCTGCCTGCCAGCCTTATTTTCAAGCCTTTTCTTTCCCCCTGCATGTGTTACGGAAGTCAAGATAGCTATTAGGAAAGGTTGCCTTTTAAAAAAACCCTGGCCAAAAAAAAACCCCAAACCCAACAAAATCCTGAAAGCCCCAAACCAGGATATTCTGAGAATGTGTTGTTCTTGTTTCTTTGTTATAACCAGCCTGTATTTAGCATGGATTTAGATATGTTTTATCTGAGGATCGATGGATGAAAAAAATGTAAAATCTGAATGCATAAAAGGCGGCGGCACAGGAAAATCTAATTATCTTCCCTTCCAGCTCACAATCCCCACCTAATTGGTGTATAAAGCTGGATTGGCACAAAGAAAGAAATACCAGAACATATCAGTTTCCTGATGTTGAAGAAGAGGGGGGACACCCACCCCCCTTTTTGTTTCTACATAATACATTTCCCATGAAGAAAGAGTTTTAATTCCAAGGAGAAAACTGTATTTTGCCCTCAAATACTTGCAGTGGGAAATTTTTCTTAGGACAGAGCTCCATGCAGGTTTCATTGTTTATTTATAACTGCCGAAGGTGTTCAGTTCCTTAATACTGGCCCACCGCTTGTTTCAAGTTTACAATAAAGCTTCCCTTTTGAACAGAATGGCTGTTCAAAAGCTAAATAGAACAGTAAAATTTCTGTTAAAGGCATCAGGGAGAAAAAGAGTATTTTTTTTGACCAAATGCTACATCTTAGAAGCATTCTCCATCTCCCATCCACTTCTCCCCACTTCTCTCTCTCTTCAGCTCTTTTCACCGTAAATTGTTGAGTCCTTCTGGTTCTTTCCAACAGTTTGAGAGTATTTTTTAAATTTTTTTTTAAGGCAGTCTGTAGTGTTTTTGCAGAACAGAAATGAAACTGATGGTAATTTGCATTATTTGCTAGTGTTTTCAGTCTGCACCTAAACCAGTGTCCGGTGTTTGGGTCAGCTTGTTTTCAAGCAGTTAGCTGTCTTAACTGACTGAATGCTCAAGTGTAATCAGGCTGATTATGTTCAAGCAGTTGAAAGTTCAATGCACAATGAGAATCAGGATAGCAATTATCTTCTAAATTCCTTTACGTGAACCACAGGAGGTGCCTGTGCTCAGGGCTGGCGTTCTGGATGATTTGTATCATCAGCCTGGTTCTAGTTCTAGTTTCTTAACATGTTTTGGAAAAAATTCAGCCTGTAAACCATTGACCTAAATTTTTCTGTTAATCCTCAGACTGCTAGGAGTAGGAGTAGGAGATGCGTGTGGTTTCAGATTTACAAAGGATATAAAAGTCAAGTAGCTAGAATTCTGAGCTCTGAAAATGCAAGACAAAAGCTTGTCCCAGGTATTCATTTAAACCAGGTTCTCGTATATCGCAAGGAGTAGAAATGTACCTTGGCAAAGAGAATTCATTTGCAGGTAAGACACAGCAAGAAAGGGCAGTGGCTATAGTAGTGTTGTCTTCTTTGGTCATTAGGGTGCACTGAACTCTTGCCTTTCACGTGTCATACTCTTGTCGCACCTCTTACTAAATTTCAACAGTGTTGCCATCCAAAAATGTTGTATGTGGGATGGTGGGGAAATGGGGAAATACAGGACTATTGTATCGAAACTGAGAGCTTGGGAAAGAGGCAGCTTGTGAATTCTAATTGGTAACAGTACAAGAGGCTTGGAACTTACCTGAATATTTAAAGTACAGGATTACATTAAGCTTTTTAAACACTTTGTTTTATTGGCCTTTGAATAGATGTGATATTTCAATATGTGTTACAGTATCTTCTTAATCCTTAGTCATTTATCTTTGAAAGGCTTAAGAAGGCTAGTTTGTAGCACTACATATGTATTTGTTGCAGGGAATGTGCTATCAAAATTGGTAATTTGGCATTTTAAAATCATTATCTTTGTTTTCTAGAAAATGCGTGCAGGCAGAAGAGGTAAAATCTTGCAGGCCTTATCAGGCAAAACTGTTTGTGTTAGCAGAAAAATGGCTTGAGTAAGGACTGAAGGAAGGAACTAATTAATCGTTATTAAATTCACAGAGGTGATGACAGAGGTGCAAAGTTGTTTGTTTGTTCTTTTCTGCTGTTTGGCTTCTAGGTGGAGAATTGTTTGTCCAGTGTTTATTCAAGGTTTTATGCAAAATAGAGGACCGTCAATAATAGTGCACTTTTTTTCAGAACACTGTCTAGCTTGGCTGTTGTCAGAAATAGATTAGATAAATTAGGAAGTTCTTACTTCAGATGCTTCCAATCTGGAGGGACTATGTCTGTCTTCACCATGGCAGTGGGCAGTAAAGTGACTTACTAAACACCCGAGACTGTTGCGTGGGGGTATCGTGGGCTGGATGTCCCATGGATTCCTCTGAGCAGTGCTGAGAATAAGAAAAGGAAAAAATTTTTTTATCATCTTGAGACTAGACTTAAAGGAAGCACACAAATTAACTATATCTGAAATACAAAATCAATTTCTGCTTAATCAGCTTAACAAAGGGTGAATGTATTAAAAAAATAATACAGGTGTAAATGTTGTTTATTTTTAATCAGTTTCATTTTTCTTTTTCCAGCAGAAGATCTAAACCAGTTGTTCTAATGTAGTTAAAATGTGATTTTTTTTTTTCCAGTCAGAACTTTAAAAGGGTATAATTTTTACAGTTTTATTGCAGAGAAATATTCTTTTCATAAAGGTCACACGCAGATGCTATGAAGCACTGAAGTCCCAAACGCATTTGAATGAGTACACTGACATTCCCATTGTGTGCGTGGATTACATTACAGCCATGTCTTCTGGGTTTTTTTTTTTTTAGTTTTTGTTTTAGTAAAAAGGAAAAAAAACCTGTTGTTCAAGTTAGATGTGTTAGAAACCACAGTAGATGCTGTTGCTAAGGCTTTTTGCTAAGTTTGTTTTAAAGCTAGGTGTTTTGGCTGGGTATTAGCTGAGAAAGTTTACCGTGTCGTTACATGGTTTGAACCACTCGGACTTGGTTCACTTAGAATCTGATGAAATTCAGTCTTGACACAAAGCTTAGATAACTTTAAAAGGAAGAAAAAACCAAAAGAAAACCCTAACTCTGCTTTTTGTCAATACGTCTTTATGATCTGTCCCCTACAAGGAGCACATGCTCCTTCTATAATGTGGGGTTATAGACAATGGGAGAATTGTTCTGTTGTCTGGCTGACCATAGGGACAGCAAGAGACTCATGAAGGCATGTGACAAGTTGAACAAGTTTAAGACAGTGATCTTTATTTCACAGTGCTTTCAAGGTAGCACTTCAGAAAGACTCTGAAGTCTTGCTCCAAAGCCGCCTCATGCTGAAAAAGTAGATTCCTTGAAAGGCTTGAACCAAGCCCTAATTGCCCGTTTTCTAGATTGTTCTACACATGTTTTTCTCATCTTCCCTGTTGATGGAAAGTTGCTTGGTAACAGTAGATGATGATTGGTAGTATGGAAATTTTGCTGGAAATATGTAACTTAAACATTATCTATTAGTAGACACAGACTCTTGCTGGTAAATATTAGTTCAAAGTAGAGATCTGTCGAAGTACAGGAAAGAGTTAATCACGATTAACAGCGTGCGGTGATGCCTTCTGTAAATTGTCATTGATTACACTGGGGATTATAGGCTCTGCTGCCTAACGATCCATAATGCAAATATGAGAAGGGAAGTGCATATGTATTATTTCTTGTATAAATACATTTTCATGTAAATGATAGGCAAATTCTCACCCAATCAATGATATTTTCTGAACAATTACATTTGAAGACATTTGTCCAAAATGTTTCCCTACGAATTTCAAGTGCATTAACTATTTTTTGGTTTTAGTTCTCTAAAATACCTGATATTCAACATCCAGCTAAAGACCAAAACATCTGATATACTCTAATAAAGTCAGCTTTCACAGAGAAGATATCATAGATGAGAAGCGTTCCCTCTCGGTAACTATCAGTTACCCTTTTTGTAGTTGGTTGTGATTAATATTTGTGAATCTGTAGGTATGGTTAGGAGTGCATAAATCTGTGTTTTGAATGAGCTGAAGATTTCCAAAGGTGTACCAGAAAAGGACCTGTTTAATGTTGTCCAAAAAAACCAGTCACCTTAGAACAGTTTTTATATGTCTTTTTGGCTCATACCTGTCGTCAACCACAAATTTAACTTGTTTGAATGGGGCATTCTGCTGCAGTTTTGCATTATCTTAAGTTCACCTTCCTCACCTACTTGTATTTCATACGAGTCACTTCTCATACTAAAAATTCATTTCCCACGGTCCGCTTTCGTTATTTCTCAAACATTATTTCTCTCTCCTAAGCACCAATGACTACTTTGACATGGGGATGCCCATCTATTCCAAAGCTTTTTGGTTTTGCATTCAGTGCAAGTTTTATTTACTGAGGAGCAAATGCCTTCTCAGAATCATTCAACAGGTACCCCAAGATCTATAGAAAGGGCACTCTACTGCTCAACTTGGAAAAAACCTCCCCTCCTTCCAAGAAAATACCATCTGAAGTTGTTTCCCTGCACAAAGCTTGTCGATATGTTCTCCATCTTGCTTGACAGCTTCCAGCACTCTTGGTGGGTAACACAAATGTGGTGAGAATACAAAGTACCCCGTGTTCTCAGGCAAAAAGACACTGTCAAAGACTAAATTGTCAAAAGAAAAATTGTTAAAACATGTTGATAAGTAAACCAGCAACAATCCCAAGGACCAGATGGTGCTCATAGAAAACTTGAAAGAATTAATCATTTTGTTCTGTAGGCTGGTAGCAAAAATAGGTTTGCTATATTTAAATGAAGATACTTTACTGAAGAGTTTCAGAGTAATTGGAATTTTCTTTAAACTCTTTGTCAAAACGGTATTGAAAGAACCTGGTGACTGGCTTCAAGCATTAGGTGATGGTAATTTCGAGAGCCGGTTGGAATAGAGGTAGAAGAGAACCCGAGCTTAGCTGGGAAAACAGTCACTGCAGCTCCATGAGTTTTTTGCTAGGGTTTGGTTTGGGGTTTTTTTTTTTTTTTTTTTGATAGTTCAGTCCAAACCTTCCTCCCTTCCTTGTCTTTCCTGTTGAATATTTTAGCCTTGTGGCATCATCTGGTGAAGTGTTTGATAGAAGACTTGAAGTATGAAAGAAAAGAATTAAACAAGACTGTGCAGTTTGTGGGAAGCTAATGTATAAATTGCTGTCACAAACCCTGAGCTCGGTGATAGCCCCAGTGGTTTCAGTAGAGCTGTGATTCTTAGCTTTAAGAATCCTAACTATTTATTCACTGTTGCTTTAAGTATCAGATTACATTTTAGGTGGCTGTGAAAAACATTTTCATGCATTTTCATGCTTTCTGTGTTTTCAACTTTAAAATATATTTAAAAACTCATGAAACAATTGCTTCAGAGTTCTCCTACAATAGTTTGGATGCTTACTTGTTAAAGTTTGTCTTTTCCTGATCTTTATCCTGTGTGCTATTATATTTTCTAGAGCTTAGACAGAGGCTTTTGTCGGCTTGCACTCTTCTGCTGCTGCTGATTTTATTTACTGCAATTAAAAAAAAAAAGAAAAGGAGGAAGGGAACCAAAATGAGAATATTGTGTTTGCAGAGTCTGGCTAAATGACCTGCTGCATCTTCCCTTCTTGCCAGCGCTATCGCTTAATCTACTAACAATAAGAGACACTTGTCATAAACACTTATTTTAGGATTTTGTCACAGAGCCATTGCTATTACTTTCATTTTATATTTTATTTTTAAAACCTTCATATTTCTGGTCCGTGTTTGATGGAGAAATGTATATTCTTATATTCAGAAATGAAAACAAATCCATGCTGTTCCTGAGCAGGGGAGTAGGAATGCTCCAGTGATCTCCTCTGGATTTGCCTCCTCGTTCTGGATGAGTTCTGCCTAGAACATGTAAGGTGTGCTCATTGCCATCTGGGACTTCTGCTTGCTGTGAACTCTCTGTTCACAGCTGTGACTCGCAGATTCTCCAGTTGTAAATTCATCTTCTCCAGTATTGTGTTGCCTGCTAGAGCCAAAGGAAACAAAAGAGAAGATTTTCTACCGTTCTGGACAGGCAACTCTCTTCATTTTCTTCTGTCTTTAAACTGACACGGTTCTACTATAAAGCTTTTTCAGAGAGAACATTTTGTCGATGCATACACATAGTTACACAAATAGAGTTTGTCTCCAAAGAGAACGTAGCATTGCAAGCTGTGTGCCCCGGGGTACTCTGAGAGAGCGTTATTTCCGTCTTGAAATATGTGTGAGAGCAGTTAGTTTTATTAATAGTGTGAGAAGAAATATTATTAAAGAGCTTATTAAAAAAGACAAGTATTAACAAAAGTTTGTTGGGATTGTTACCCTCTAGTCAGGGTAACGTTTTCAAAGATGTTTTGGGTAATGAAGCCCCTCGTGCTTGTCAATAGTAATAGAGTTTTCAATGACTGTTCAGTCCCTAAAGATCATTTTGTCTGTCCATTGTGTAATTATGGGAATAAAATTATTCCTACCCTTACTTATTTGGGGATTTAGGAAGCAGTGTGTGCTTTATGCTCACTATTCTTCAATGTCAGCAATGTAGTATTAAAGGCAATGGAGAATAAACCCCAATTAAGACCAAAGAAAACACAAACAAATAAAAACGATAGTATGTCATTTGTCTGTTTGATTGCAGTTATATTGAAGTATAGATTTATACAACCAGTGAGAATATATCAGCATAAAATTAGGCCAAAAGAATCAGCTTAAGGAGAAAGAGAAGCTTTTTTTTTTCCCCTTATATTTAGCATTCGTTGCTCTTCCAGTTTCTCTTTTTGCTTTTCCCACGTTTCCTTTTTTTGTTTTTCCTTCATACTTCCATTGACACATTTTCGACTGAAATCAGCAAACTCTGCAGTGTAACTGAAGATACTGTTACATTTTTCTCAAAAAAATAAAAACAACCAACAAAACACCAAAACCAACTTCAGCCATGTGGCACTTATCTTCCTTTCCGTAGTGAACGTGTGTGTCTGATTCTCTCTTGCACGAATTGCTGTGGGGGGAAGAAAAGAGAAGGCATTGGTTGATCTTCCTTCCTTCTTCCTTTTCCTCAAAGGAGAGGACAACAAGGTTTCTGATAGGTTTACCCTTGGAAGACAAATGAGACCATCCAAAGCTTTCTGGATTGGAAATCAATGTGCGTAAAGCAAGAAAAATGGGCACTGTTATCAAGCGAATAGTTTGCACAGTCAGTGAACTCCAGGAAAAAATGGGCCATTTTCCTGTCCCTAGTTAAGCTGGCAAACTCCAGCATAATCAATTCCAACTGTGTTTCCCAGCCTCCCTTTTAAAGCATCCCCCTTTCTGCCACAACACACGGTGTTTGTGCTTGCCTTACAGTGGTCCCAGCTGTGTGCTGATTAAATTTAGTGCGGGTTTTGGTACTATCTAATTATTTTTTTGAAAAGATGGTCGGCAGTAATATTTTTCCTGTGTATTCAAAATGGTTAGCCCACACCTCGTGTGCCAAATTATTAATCTTTCTTTTTTAAAATTTGCCCTGAAATTCCCTTGCTTTGCTACAGTGAAGTTCCATATTGGGAAATGTTTAGGGAAAATATTTGTAGCTAAATGGATTCAACTAAATCCAGTCAAGCTCTTTGGTGATGAGTAAGTCCAGCCAATTTTAGAACAGAGCATTAGCTGTTCTTTTGCATCAGGGAACGTGACTTTTGCATCAGTAACGCTTTGTACCAATTGATGGTGCTTTTTAAGTATGAAAGTGGCTATTCTAATTCTTAACTAGTCTGTCCTGGCATTTTCCCTGGGTAGAATGTAATTACGTTTATTTGGAGGACTCTGCATAATGTCTGGTAGGTGAAAATGTGTAGGTGGAATCTTGGCCCTATTAAAATAGATGAAAAGTTTCCATTGCCTGGAATGAAGTTAAAGTTTCTAACTGTGGTTTTGTACAAAATAAGCGAAGAAGAAGCTGGCAAAGTTCATCAGGCGTGGATATTTCTTATCTCAGATGTAAGTTGTCATAAGAAACTACACCTAGATTTCTCAGTTTCCGTGGCTTAAAATCTTCTGACCCTTGACACCATCATCAGTTCTCGGAGTAGCAAATAAGATACCATTTGAGTCAATGAAAAATCTGGATAGTTGTAGAAAAAAATCAAGCGTAAATCTGTAGAAAATATTTCTTTCAGCCAAATTGAGCTGGATTTCTTGGCGCTGAAGCTCCCATTCTGTATTGGAAAAGGTATTTCATTATTTATGAGAGCTAAGAATGTAATGAAAAGAGCTGCCTTGGAGAGGAAGCGCTTTCATTAGTGCAGAAGTAACTCTAGGTTAATTTTAAAGGTCTATTTGCAGTCAAGTTATTTTAATCTGGCAGAAAATTTACCTGGATCTATACAAAGATATTACCTATTCACACTCATTTAAGTAATAGAAAGTCACACTATTTTGTTACTTAATCTGTGGAGGAACATTAGGTTTAAATTCCTAAAAGTATACTGCTGGCTTTACATTTGTACATTATACAGGAAATTATAGCTACCGCAGAAGAACATTTTGGACTGTTCTCCGTGAAAACAGCGTTGGTTGTTCTCTGTGGGACAGAGAAGATTTTAAAGCTAAAAGCAAGCTCTGCCCTCTCTCAGTAGTTTGTCTTGAAGTCGCTATCCCAATTAGCTTGAAAAATTCATGGGGTAATATATAGATAACTAGGTAACCTTATTCCTTTGCTTGTAAATAATGCCACAGTCAACTTCACAAATTGAGCTCCATTCTCAGCTTATCTTCTGTTGTCAAAAGAATTTAAAATCTGCCAAATTGAAAACAACCCAGGAAAGCACACTTGGCTTACTTTGTCTTGAGTATCTAATAACTTTCCTCGGTCTGCTGGCCATGGCGTTCTGAAATAAATTATGCTTGGTTTTGCAATATAGGACAATACCGGTTGATAGTATACCATCTTGTCATCCATTTCAAAAACATTTGTGACTCCTGACAGCTCGAGAGTCTTGAATTTTGATTAAGGAATTGAATTTTGAAATTATGGCTTACTGCGTCTCTGAAATGTTCCGTTACAAGTAGCTTTACTGTGCTTTGATTTTTGTTTCCTTTAATCACTTTCACTGATTAAAGATAAAAATGGCAATCAAGCATTAAGGGTTATTAGGAAAGGAACAGAGAATATGAAAATTCATGCCCACATCTAGAATGATGTGTGCAATTTTGGTATTTTTATCTCAAGAAGTGCATCAGAAGTGTGGACCAGCTTCTCCTATGTATGTAGGGCATATATACATGTCTGTGTGGAGAGACCTTTGCTGATACGGATGGGGAACAGGGGATGAGAAATGGAGCAAAGAACGGAACTTGAGGGCCAGTCAGACGGAGTATTAGAATAGGGCTAGTAATGTGCTGAGTCCAGAAATTGGGAGGTCATTATGTCATTCAGTATGTCATTAAGCAAGGTCATTAATTTGTCTCCCAAGAGACAGTTGAACAAGAAGTGCGCCAACTTTTGTAGCTTTCTGTGACTCAATGAAAACCGGATTTCATCAAAGCATGCACATTCCTTAATGAGCCTGAGGTTCTAGCATGTCGCTTGTTTCTTCGTATTCGCTTCTTTGGTCAGTTTGTTTGTTTTGTTCAGTAGTGTCAGGAGAGGTAAATAATCGATAGAGATGAATAATGCAGAGATGGCGATTATACCAGACAGTTTGTAACAGAGCTGATAGACAACACACAGGAATGAATACGGAGCTGAGTAATGATGAGGAGACAACTAAATAATGAGGGAGAAAAACCTATTTTCCCAAACTAGTACACACAGTTCAAACCCTTGGATACATCAAGGAGAAAAGCGAATCTTTGGATATTTTCCAGCTGTTGCTGTTCTAATTTCAGAGGTGCAGTCGACTCTCTTCACCCACTGTCCACATGAAAATACTGCGTCTAGCACCAGCAGAAACCCTCCTTGCTTATGTTAAACACTTGGGTAAAAAATAGTCTGTATTTTATCTGGATTGTCTTGTAGCAATTCTTTCAAATTGTATTTCTGTTGTTCTTAAAGGGGAAGAGTAAGGTATTAATGAGCAATCAGACCAGACTCTATCATCAACATCACTAAGGAAGAAATCAGTGTAAGTTCACTTTACTGGTAAAGGAACCCAGCAACATTATTTTCTGTGATAATGGAATAATTACATAAAGAGATCAGTGTTTTCAGAGGAAAGGCTGTTGGAATCGTCTTACTGTAGTGTAATTTTGCTTTGTTGCTGATGACTTTTCTCTTCTCACTGGCTTTCCAAATTCTAGTGAAAACCAAATCTTTTTTTTTTCCACGGGTAAGGTGATTTTCAACTGTAAACTTTCATATTTTGCATTAATTTTATCTCTGTTTTCTCTTTATAGCGTGTGTGTTATTGCAAGAACTAAATGGAGTTAGCTTTTTAAAAATAGCAGTATTGTTGATTATTATTTCTGTTTTGGGTAATTTCAATAGGAAACGTCTAGTGCTTCTGCAAATGCACGTATACATGGAGAAAGCTTAATTTAGCTGTTGAAGAACCACTGTCTATCCTAAATACTGTTGCCAGTGCTGCAGGGTTAGGGCTACTTATTATCTTGTGGGTGTTGCGTAGTCGGTATGTATTTATTGTGCAGTTAAGAGTAGCCAAAAGTGTGTCTATCCTTTTATTCCTAGATGAAATGGTTTGAAAATGCAGCATAATTTAGGATTGTTCCAGATAAAATAGCCTGGAGTTTGTTGGTTTATTTGTAAATGTCACTTTGAACTGTGACTTTTGCTTAATCAATGTATTCATGAGCCTCAGGCCTCTGTGCTCTTGCGCGTGGCCCCACGTCACTATTTCTGTGACTGGATGTCAGCTTTGAGAAATGACCCGTCCTTGCATATGGACTGAGGGGTATGTGCCATGTTTGGGATGACTTTCATCACATTCTCTCTACCGTATGGATTGTCGGAAAACTGACGTATATTACAAAGCAGAAAAATAACAGTAAAACCTTTAACAGCTTGCAATGACTGAGCTTCATTGTAAACATAACAAGAAAGATCTTGAAACTTCAAAAATTCTGATAAATCGTTATGAGGGTACTAATTCTTCACTTCTCTTACCTGATCCATTTTCTGCTTGTAGGTATAACCTTAACTGTCAAAGTAAGGTTGCAAAAAGCTGTTGCAATAACCAGGGATTTGGGATATTCAACGATTCAGGCGCAGTCATGGTAAGAGACTTTCCTCTTGGAGGATTTTCTTTCTGGAGATAGACTTGCCAAAGGGTACCCTATAGAAACCTGGGAGGCTTGTCAGGGGTGTTTAGGGTATAAAGGCTGGTGGCTGAGAAAGGCTTTTATTAATTTCTTTATCAGTTTGTAAAGGAAAAATTATCAAATGAATTTAAGACAATAGATAATAAAACGTTACTGGATAGGAGAAAGAGCGATGTGGAAGCAGCACCTCCTATTAATGGTGGGAATGGTGGTCAGATAAATAGCGGAGTGAGTGGCAAACAGCTAGAGCTAGTCCCAGCAATGTCGTCGGGAAAAGTGTGCTTTTTAATTCAAGGACCCTGTGGGACAAAATGGAGGCACTTTGCAAATTCATTAAGAATATATAGCATTATACTACTGAAAAAAACCAACGTGCTCGAATAACATCCGTAACACATATGTTGAAGGTTTTGCGTAGTTCAGGGAAGGAAAATAGAAGAGAGAAAAGCATGCGAAATCTAGGTTAGGTATGAGTTGATTCATTCTAAGTGAGAAGAATTATAGGCAAAAGCATAGCTGTGATTAAAGTTGTCAGTTTTAATAGGACATAGTTTGATTCACAGGAGCTCCTAGCGTTAAGTCAATTGGGTGCATATGAGAGACTGAAATTTCGTTGAGTCAAAAGAGGAAAATCTATTACAAACGTATATAAAAAGTGTGGGAAAGGGTTGGGAAAATGTTCAAAGAGCTCTAAAAATAATGAGAAAAAGATCATTTCCAGAAGAATGTAGGATTTAAGAAAAAGAGCCTCCAAAGAGGCTTGATGGATTGATGAAAAAAAACAATCGTATTTTGGAGATCAAGAAATCAGATTTAATAAAAGTTAAACAAAGTTATATTTTACAAAAATTATTAAAACCAATTTTCAGATATATTTTAATCTATATAAATAAAAAGAGAATAAAATCTGGGACATTGTCGATCAAGTAGAAATTGCAGTATCATACAGAGAGAACTGAATTATCTTCAAGTCTGAAGTAATGGGATTTATAAAACCGTGCAATATTTTCTTGGTGACAGGTAACAAGAATTTACATTAAAAACTGGGTAGGTGATCTGGAGGAAATGGAGCTGCTATAAATATCAGAACGGCTGTGAGCGACCAACAAGCCACAACAGCGAAGAAAAGGCAGATGCGATTGTAGAATGCGTCCAGCAAGGTACGTCCAACAGAAAAATATTCATCCTATTGGCCAGGGTTGGTGAGATCTCACTTGGGAAGCCATATACAATCTGAGTCACCCGTTCAAGCAAGATGGGGGCTGGAGAGATGCAGAGGCCTAGAAAGGAATGAAGAATGGGTAGTAGAAGAAGAAAAGTGCTTGAGAGGCGTAGACACAGGGGAGGCTGACAGACAATATTATATACATACTAAAAATGTTTCAGAAGTGTGAATACTAGAGAGGTTGAAAACATACGCAAATATGTGTCAGCTAGCCGTAGGTAGATCTACTCTGAAAATCAGAAGTGGATTTCCAGCCATTGAACGTGGCAAAGTTTGCAACAGTCTGCAAAACAGAGAGTGAAATAATGGCAAAAATTGTCCAAGCGTGAGGTTACACAGCAGCTGAAAGATTTTATAGTTTGCTAAGTAATTGTCAGTTTCTTGGCTTAGGTTTTCTTACTATGTATATTTAACCTTTTATGAGCAACGACTTAAAAATTGAGCTTTTCATGTTTTGAGACTCGCTTTCAGGCCCTCGAGACAGGCATTTATTCCTTAGACTCTCCAATGCATTAGAGCTACTTGTCTGCTCCTGGGTACTACTAACACAAGCGTTCATGATCCTGTTGTTTACGGTGTCAGCCCTGAACAGACGTACATGAATTACCAGGTGGTTACTTTGTTTTAGGTATGACAGGTCTATGGCGTGGTATTCCTGTTTTATTATCTGTTTATTTTAAAACACTTAATTTAGTGCTGGGGGAGCAAACGCCTCAGAAGCAATAAACATCTGTTAACTAATGTTAGTCTGAGCATTTTCACTCCATAATGGTCTTGTCCCCTCTTGTATTAGAAGAAAAATAAGGAGCATCGCGTGAGTGTCGGTGTGTGAGGACCTGGTGGGGAGAGGGCCACACGTGTCTACAGCATTAGGTGATGAGTTTCTTTTGCCAGATCTGACAACATCTTTTTCATGTTAGTTCATACATAAATAATACGAAAATCAGAATTGAAATGACAGGCTAGTATTAAAAAAAAAAAAATAGGATTTCAAAATGCATATATTAGTCTTGCATCCATATATTTCCAAAAAAAAAAACCCCTCCCCAAAACCCAGTAGTGAATATTGCTACCTTTGGGTGAGTGTTTCTAAACCCAAAGTTAGATTTCCGCTCAGTTTAGACTACCTCCTTTCAGCATTTAAGTTTGAAAAGATTGTAAGTGGTTATATTTACCTCAGGTAATTGGTATTCTACAGGTAGGAAAGGTGGACTTGATAGTGCTTCTTATTGTCACAGTTCTCCATCACTTTTTACCGAAAGACCTTATTTTCAGGTACTTTTGTAGCTTTAAAATGCATGTAACCTTCCCTTCTTCCCCTCACCGCATACAGAGTGTCTCTTTTAGATATCTTTTCCTGCTATTTCAGCTAAAATACCTCAGCCATTTTCTGAAACTAAATTAAGGCAAAATTCTTATTACCCATGCTAATAAAATCATACACCCGTTTAATCCAAATTATCTCATATCCTCCGTATGGTGAAGCAGAGGCATGAGATCAGAAGAAGTATCTTTTGCCTGGGATGAGTTTTTTCCGTCTTTATGAAATTTGCCGATCAAGTCACCAGTCTCTGAAAAATCTCATTTTACAGACATTTACTAGAAACATACGAAATTTGGTAGCTGAAGTCTCTGAAAATGCTCTCGGCACTAAACCTTCTCCAGAAGTACAGCTTCTGAGTGAACTGTTGCTGTTATCGCTCCTCCCCGCTGCAATTCATTTTCCTGCTGGGTTTTAGACCGCAGAGACCTCACAGCCTGAATTCCTCACTAGCTCTCTAACTTACTGGCATCTGCAAACAGTACCCACGGTCCCAGAGGAGAAGAGTCCTTTCCATCCTGACCAGAGCGACTGACCTTGCTTGTTCATGCTATTGCTATTACCAGTTCTTGACTACGCGGCATGCTGGGACTGTAAAACATACGCAGTGCTTAGGACACCGCGCTAACAGAGAAAACTGAAGTGTGCTCTTGAATATGGGCTACGCAGAACGCAACGGAGACACACTGAACTAATTTGCCTTATAATGTTTAATTAAACTCAAGATTTCAAGTCTGTGTACTCAGAAGTACTTTTCTGACTTTATGAAAACTGAATTTCAGAAGGCTTTCCAGATGGGTGCCTGGCAAGATGAAACATTCAGGGTCTAATTTTACTACTGTTGGATTCCTTTCTTTTTTTTTTTTTTATTTTTTTTTAATTTTATTTTTCTTCTGCAAAATGTTTCTAGGGAAAGGAGGGAGGAGAAAAAAAGGAAGTGTTCTGGCTTTATTTATATATTGTTTTGGAAGGAAATTAATTTTCTGTAAAATTTTAATCGTAGTGTTGAACGTTATACAAGAACGTGGAATTACTAGAAGAGAAATTGTGCCTTTTCAGGAAATGAAAGGCCTTTTACTCAGCACTGTGTTTAGATATATAGCGAGGATAGGTAATTAAATAGTGAACAGATGCTCACCTCCCAACCATAGAACGTGCAGATCTTGCCACAGCATACGCGTGAAAATACTCATGCATTCAGATGGCCTTTAGTACGTACCTCTTCAAATTCCGTAGTTATGACATCTTTATATGATGTTGTGTCATAACAAATGGGAAGATAACCTCACTTTTCTGCCCGTTCATCTGTCTTTTCTTCACTCAAATTATTAAACAGAAAGTGATAAACACAGCAGTTTTAGTCTTGGAGGAAACGGCCATTTTTTTGACTATATCTTTCTATAAGGGATATTTCTCAAGCTCCATTTTCTTTATACACGTGAAAAGAATACAAAACATAAACCCTTCTGAATCATATTTTCGAAGCCGTTTTTGTCATCTTTGTTATTCTCATCTGCTTGGTTTTCAGTTTGTCTTTTTAAGGTGTCATGTCCCAAACTGAATCCAGTCAGTCCTGCTGTTGAAGCTTGAGCATTGCTGAGGAGAGCAGGAGGATTATTGTACTGCTTTGACATGCGCCGTCACTGTTAATGTAATCAAGTGTAACGTTAGTCCTGTTTCAGTATAAGCATCTTATATTTGATTCTCAAGCAATTCATGATTTAATGTATAATAACCATATCTGTCTTTGTAGGAATGTTCCTTGGCCCGCATTTCTCGTAAATACTGGTTCAATATTCACTACCATTGCAATTTTTTGGAATGTAAAAAAAAAAGATGTGTTTTGAAATACATATAAAATGCATTAGGCAGTGGAAAACTAAGGCAAAATGAGTCTTTGTGGCAGGGAATATGCAGAGAATATGTTACAGATTAGAACAAAGTTTTAGAAAATGGTAAATAAAATACGTCTGAAGGGCTTAATTCAGGTGTGATTTAAAGGTCCCCACCAGAGAGACCTGTTTAGCCAAAGTACCAGAAGCAGTTTGGAATTCCGAAGTTGTAAGCAGATGCAGAAAACTGAAGAGCAGAGGATTGGATAGAAGACTCCAGGAAAAAAGGCACAACTGGGTTAGGTGATGTAAGAGACAAGTTGCCAGACGGTTAAGTTCAGGTGAAACGTCACTCCATAGAAATAAGCTTAGCAAGCGCTCTTGACTGGAAAGAGAGCTCTGCCCAGGAGAGCTGTGGCCTGGCGCTGGGGAAGGCACCCTTTTACCACTTCCGTGGGTGAAGTGAACGGTGTTTGAGACCCGGCTGCAAAACGCGCTGAGCAGCCCCAGTCCCCACTGTGTGCAGAGTTCTGGTGCGTGTTCTTTCAGAATAATCCGGAATGGCGCTTCTACAGTACCTCCCCTTTGGGCACTCTAATTCCACACTAGGAATATTTTTATATGGACTTAACGTGGCGGGGGGGGGGGTGGGGTGGTAGTAGAGAACAGCTATTAGACTTGAAATTTACTCCCTAATTTATCTCAGAGTGGCTTCTGTCTGCAGACAAGCTGGTGTCATTCCTTATTCCTCGTTTGTGCAAACTCCTCCTGCAAGAGAAATCAAGAGAAGTTTGCTTGAATAAGAACAGGTTAAAATCTCAGAATGCAGGTGATTTCTCTGAGAGTTGTGGGCACTTAGCACCCTGCAGGATTGCACCTGTAGGCACTTATATTTTCTTCACATTCGGACGAGTATTCAGTTCCTGAAATACCATCTAAAAATGAATGCTCAGTATTTCTCTTGCTGTAATTCTATTAAGAGAAAGTGGCTGGTGCACGAGGAAAGCCAAGTGCTACATTGACACATTAACTAGTGCTAGCACTATCAAACTTCCCTTACTTTTCATTATAAAAGTAGTGAAGTCAGCTTTTTATGGCAGTTATCAGCATTATGGAATGAGCGATAAAACATCTACTGAATTCTCTGCTGGACCATTTTCTGTAGGTGAAATTTAGCATGATGATTTCAGCGCAGGAAAAGAATTCTTGAGAGCAAAACCTCCTCGTAGCAGTGTATTCAGCTTGATTTTTAGTGGGGAAGAAAGTGGATGTGGGCTAGGAAAACGGGCAAGCACGGAGGAGCTGAGAGCTGCCTTTTGTTCTGTTGTACGCTGACGTGTGGCACAGTGGAGGTTTGATCCCTGAGATGGCCTTCACTGTGATGGTACGGACTAGAGGAAAAGCACTGAAAGTACTGAATTATAAAAATGCTCATTCCGTGCCTAGATGGTACCTCCCTGGTGAAAAAGCCTACTCGTGGGCGGGGACAGCTTTGTTTCTCTCCGCAATCTTTTTTTGAAGCGTTACCCTGAAGAAGACCAAAGGAGAGAGGAGGGACCCCCACTCTTTACCCTTCTGTCTGTACTAAGCTTCTCACAGAGCATGTTGAGGTGCCGTTCCTTAGGTTGGCTTTGTATGTTGTGGTATTCCTTTTATTTCATAGCATTTGCCAAGGTGGGCTCTTGATGGGCTTCTCGGAGTCAGTGCTTCCATGTGCTAAGGATCCTGCAAAAGTTACTGAATTATTCACAGAACCAGACAAAAGCAAGTTTGTCCCATAACCCTAATCAAAATATGTATTTCTGCCTCATCTTTTAAGCCTTTGCCCTGTGGAAAATCTTTCTGAGGAAAAGCTAACAGTGAGTGAAGGCTCCTCCAGGTCCCATGCTGCGAGCAAGGGGTTTGCATCTGAAGAGGTCCGTTTCATAAAGACATTCCCAGGAGAAAGTCAAGCGCTCTGCTATGGCAAGAGACACCTGGGGTAATCATGTAAAGTCGGGTGAATTATTCTGATGTATATGCAAAGAAAATTATTGGCGTAACCAGGCACTGGATTGCACATGGCAATGTCGGTGGTCAGTAATGAGTGATTAAACACTGTTGTGGGTGAAGGAGAAATAAATTTCCGTATGAATTGATGACAGTTTTACTGTATACAAAGGCCTAAATTAAGTTTTTTATCATTTCAGGTTTTGTATGCCCAATCAAAACTGAGGCTACTTGCATTTTGCTCGCAGAGGCAAAAGCTGATGCTTTCACATGTACTCTTTGAAAATACATATGTTGTTACGTGTTATATTTTAAGTCCTACTTATATTGGACATTATTATAAGTCTTCACCTGCGGAATACTCCCTGTACACGTATTAAAATGAAGATATCGTGAAATACGCTACAAAAAATATTTTTTTTCTGTCAGCAGCACTTAAGTTACATATAGTGTCAATTTGGGTTATAAACTATGAGTTGAAAGTTTTTTTTAGTTTGTGATTTGAATAAATCTTTCACCTTTAAATTCAGTGTACTTTGAGGACAGTTGATAAAGAAATGGAATAGAGTTAGAAGATAGAAATTGATAAAAGACTTATTGGTCCTTGGGAGTCCTGTGCAAGGAGCTAAAAACGTCTTTGGAACAGAACTAATCTTTCTGTGAAAGCTTTATTGATTACACAGAGAAAAGTCCATTTTAAACACTTTCATAGCACTGTGTTGCCTGAGGAAGCAAAATCTATTACACTTAGATTATGAACCTTTTGTTTATGAACTCAGCTGTCTTAGTGGACAGCTGGAAGAAACTAGCATTATTATTTCTTCTGTCTATAAAGCAGAGTTATTAAAAAGCGCCTATTTTTCCCATGTGTGGACTGCTGCTCTTTGCAAAAACATACGTAGCATGAAGTGGTTTGCCACGTGCTCCAGCTGGACCCAGTGCCTGCTGCTGGCTCCTGGAATGGTTTTCCAGGACAGGCAGCTTCTGCGGTCCAGGCCCTTGGGGCGACGGGTGCCCCGCACACCTCTAGTAGGTAAGGTCTGGGCTGCGGTCCCTGATTAGTATTTTTGTAATTACTCCTGTTGCTTCAGGCATTCATCTAGCTGTGGGTGATTAATTGTGTTAGGAGAATGGCTCGAATATATCTGTGGTGGAATAAGCTGTGAAATAAGCTACCCAAACAACTGTCACTCATCAGTGGGAATGTTGCTTTATACAAAGAATTTTTGCTTCTCTTTGACATAAGGAGAGAAGTCTAAACAAGAAAGATGAGGGAGAAGAGAGAGAGTACTTCTCCTTTCCTTTACTGAAGATGGGTGAATGTCAGGCTGCAGTGGAGGATAGTCTGAGTTTGGAAGGCGCCTTCCCTTGCAAGAGAAGGCTGCAAGAAGTCCTCACCTCACGGGGAGAACAGTAGATGCTGGTGCTTGGTGGGGGAATAGGGAAAGAGCAGGGAAGGGCACCGTGAGGCTCAGGGAGAGCCCAGTGTCTGAGCTGAAACCAGCGATGGCTGTGAAACTTGGGGGCAGTGCAGGTCGTCTGGGCACGTGGTGCTTGAGATTGGAGTCCCTGAACTAATTCTTGTAGGCCGGAAAAGGTGAACTGCGTGTATACTGTGTGTTCACATCTATCTTCTTGTCTCCAGTGATGGGCCTGACCTTTGGCAGCTCATTGAGGGGGAAATGATGTGACCTGCTTGTGCTAGCACTGGCTCTTTTTTCAGTTTGGGCTCATATGATCGATCCAGCTGAAGTTGGTACCTGTAAGTTCTTTAACTCCCAGGAACTGTGCTGTTGATTAAATTGACTCAGAAACAGCATCTTCAAACACTTCTTTTTTTTTTTTTTTTTCTTTTTTTTTTTTTCCTTCTCCCAAAGGCTCAAAGCATGTGGAGAGAAGGGTGAAAATGATAAAAAGCCTTACTTTCACCTAAATCTTTCCTTGGAGCTTTACAGTTCTTTTCACTCCAACTGACCCTCATTTCTGACTGTGAGAAACAGACTGTGCTGTGCACAGCATGTTTTCTCCGTCCTCTTGTAATGCCTTGCCAGCCCGACAAGTGTTAATGACTCTTTGGAAATTTTTTTTAGCCAGAAAATAGAAAAGTATGTGGGAAAGATTTCCTGCCTGCAATATCAAAAGTTAGAGTATGCTCATTTGTACAATAGCACTAGATAGTTACTCTTCTGCTGGAGACTGAAGTCTCACGTAAGTTGCAGACAAACACATAGAAAGAGTGAGAAAATGCCTCAAAGCACTCGCAGTTGTATTCTCTTTTACTCAGCCACTCTTTTCAATATAACTCTGAATAGTAACTTTAATAGTAGAATTCTGCCAGATTATCACACATTCAAATAGATTAAAGTTCTTTCTTAGGAAGCTTGGGTGTTTTTGTTTTTGCGTGTTTTTTTTTTTTCTGAAACAGAAGACGACTGTAGGAAAGACTTACTGGGGAGTTAAATAACAATGCAATGAAATGGTAGAATAGTTACAAAATTAACTAGCTCCCTACATTTTAGATCTAGGCATTACAACTTCAATCAGATTCTTGTTAGCTGTGAACTTGCATTTTCTATGATAGTCTTACAGAACTATTTTTAAAATAAACATCTAAAACATTCCCAAAATAGCGTGTTAGGATTATTTAGCACTTTTCTCTGTCCAAATATTAGTCCAAATTAATCCAAATGTTTGGTCTTGTTTGTAAAAATTGCTGCAAGTGTAGCAAATTGTACGATTGGATGAGCGGGGACTGTTTTTTTTCCTCAAAATGGCTTTATTTCAATGGGTTTCTTAGCAGCAGAAGCTCAGTGAGGAATGTGCACTGGTATCATCGTAACGTAGTAGCCACACTTAAATGTTCTGGAGAATTTCCAGAACCTCTGTAGCAGGCAATGTGGGAATCACTGATTTTAGGGAAAGATTACTCCTGATTTCAATTAACTAGCATTTTGAATGATAAAAAAAAAAAAAAATACAGTTCTGTCTCACCCAATGGACTGTTTGTGTTTGCTTTCTGGTATAGGTGTATATGGGGAAACTGTTAATTTTATTAAGCGCTACTGCACAGCACCTGCAGCTCACAAGAGCGGGCTGACTCAAGGGTTTTGAACCTGTCTTTGCACCCTTCTGGTTTGGCTTTGCTCGTAGCTGTGCGTCACCCCTCGCTGTAATTCCCGTAGCTGCCTTCACACGAGCACTGTTGTCGGATCAGTGGGAGACGAGCGATAGAGGGAAGCACTCCAGATAGACCCTGGATGCTGCTCTCCTTAGGAGATGTATTCCATATGAGACAGCCCCTCCAGACTGACTGCCTTCTTTCCACAGGAGAGTAATTCTCAGATGTGTTTTACTACTTTGAAAGAAAGAACTGAAACGTAATAGGTAATAGTATTCTTGAGTCCCTTTTGGAATCTAGCCCAGCTGCTAGGCAGTGAGATAATTGTCACAATGGGCTTCGCAGCTTAAGTTTGGAAAAAGAAATTATGTGAACCAGCTCTCTTTCTCTTTATTCTGTGGAAAAAGGTCCCAGATTCACTTCTTAGTAGGGCTGCTTCCTCTAGGTTCCTCTCTCTTGTGGGTTCTTTTTTCATTTTTTCTTAAAGACCACTGAAGCAGTATTCTACTCTTGATCTAAAGGCCCCTGAAGTTAATGGAAAAGCACTCTCTGACTTCGGGTTTTGATTTGCACCCTTTATATGAAGCCATTTCTGAAAGCCTTCTCAGCAGTGCTAGCTGGTAATCTGGGAGCAGTACTATGTAGCAATACAGTCACTTCACTTTGGAAATACCTCAATGCTCATATATTTTGAGTGTTGCCATTTCTTTAACTTTCATTCTGAATAAGGAAACACTGCAGTGTCACATTTTTGGGAGCCAACTGTAAATTCTGCTTTTTTTGCTTTTTTTACCATTAACTGTATCAGCTTCTGCTACCTAATGTCATTTTGCAAAGCAGTCTAAGCTCCAGGAAATCCATATTTCCTTTAAAGGTGTTTTTACTTCAATTTAGAACTTGCCAAATACTTTATATCTGCTGAAAGAGTGCTCTGTGAGTAAATATGGGCCTTAAAAATGAAATAAACGTTTGTGATCTTTAAACAATTTACCTTAATTCAAGGTTTCTGGGTGATGACACTTGATTTATTTGTGTTGTCTACATCTGCAATACCTGAAAGGATGAATGGTATTGACAAGCTTTAAATTGGGCTGTTTAGTTTTACTGAATTTTAATTAGAAAAAGAATTGGAGTTCCCTAAAATAGTCACTGGGAAGGAAGATTATATTAGTGAAAAGTCGTGTGGGTAGTTTACAAATATGCCTACAAATACCAGCCAGACATTTTCAGTGCAAACTGGACTCTGCAGGCTCGGTTAGTTTAATTGAACTTAATTGACCTTCATCTGTCTTTTTGCATGACGTTAATCTTCTTTTTAGGCTTTCCTAGACTTTAAGAACCAGACCAGGAAATCTGTGTTTCTGCCCATAGGTGTACGTACGGTTGCTGTGGGCTCGCCGCAGCTCTGAAAATGAGGTGTGCGCTGACGGGCAATGGTGATGGCTCAGATTCTTCCTCTGAGCCTTGCCAGTTTTGAAGAAGAAGCATCCCGGTGCCTCGGATGTGGGAAATGGGCAAAAAGGGTTTTTACCTGTTGTCACCTACTTTCTGCTCCTTGTAGTGCAGTCGGCTCGTTCACAGAACTGCAGGCGCTAACTACATGTTCTTGCCCCAAAAGTTTGGGCGCGTAATGCAGCACCCCCTGCAGCCACTCAGTGCAGCAGAACTGATTCAACTTTATATTCCGCACAGATGTGAGCCTAAAACTTTGGTGATTTTCTTAAGATTTTCCGTCTTCTCTATATCATTTTTTTCTCAAGAAATGCTCCAAGGTATTTACTTTCAGATAGTACTTTTTGTTCTACTCGTAATATTAAAACTTCAGGTTAGAGTTTGGTTTAGTACCTTTAAATAAGCAATGACACACATGCTGTGATTTAAAAAAAACAGATTCAAGAGATGAAGAGCAGTAATGTAAATAGTAAGGTTAAAGAAAAAAAAAAAAGAGGTTGTTGGTTTCTCTCTGGAAGTTTACTTTATGTCTAGGCAGACTTTCGATAGATTTTAACCATGTAACTGTAAAAATACTTTTATCTGGATGTCTTATTAGCAATGTGGTGGTAAAAGCTTGCTTGCCCCCCTCACCTACCATATCACTGTGCTAAATTATTTTCAACGTACAGCAGCCTAGATCTTCCAACTGAGTACAAATTTTATGTAGCCATGCCAATTTATGCAAACTCTTAAAAATAATTTCAAAATTAAGTACATGCCTCATTAGTCTGATTCGCAGGAAATGGAGAACTAACAATTATAAATAGAATGCTTTAAATACAGCTTAATTAATTCCATGTGTGAATGTATTAGCTAAATACGGGTCTGGTATCATAAAAATACTGCTTTGGATAAGCTAACTTTCAGCTTCCCTTTTAAATCACTATCTTTTTACCTCATCTCTGATATCTTTGAAGCTGACCTTCTCTCGACATCTTCATTCTTAGTGTCATTTCCCTGCTGCTGGGTGTAAGGCAGTCTTTTGAAAATGGAGCTCACGATTTTTAATTGTACACTCGGGGGCACATTTTCTCTCTTTTCTCTTGCAGGGGATCGGACTAGATGGCCTTTAAAGGTCCCTTCCAACCCAGACCATTCTATGATTCCAACATCTAAAGGAAAATGGCAGAATTCTGGAAGTATTTCAACTGAAAAAATGCTCAATTTACGTAAGAAAAGGATGGTGCGAAAATCAGGAACAAAGCTCATGAGAGTTTTGACAGTTTTAGTGAAGGTGGCATATTAGCAATATTACTTACTCTAGGACACTCAAAAATAATGGAGAAATAAGATCTCTGCTGATTTTGCAATGATAGCGAGTCATCCATGTGCAGAAGCCAAAGATAGAGAAAATTATTTGGAGACCTCTGCGGTTCAGAGGTAAATCTGGAGGTCCTGCTGTAGAGATGTCAGGTGAATTTAGGTTGGCAGATAAGATGATCCAAGCATAAGGTGTGAAGAAGAGAAAAGAAGTGCTCAATCAAAGACTGAGCCTAATGAGTAATGCCTTACTGAAAGCTGGAGGGGCAATGAGACGGGTTCTGCAAAGGATGAATTAAAAGAGCAGTCAGGGCCATCAACAGAAAATAAGCAAAAGGTGGGGTGAGAGAAGTCAGGCTAGTAAAAAAAAAAAAAAAAAAAGAAAAGAAGTATAAATAAGGTAGAAAAATGTTAAGGGTGACTGCCAGGTCAGAGGGTATGAAAATCCAGGAATGGATCGGAGACTGGAAAGGAGAAGGTCACTGCAGATTGTCAAGAGGAGTTTCTGTTAACAGCTGGATTTTGGTTGGTGTTGAGGGAAAGGGACCTCAGGCAGTTTCTGTAAGCAATGAGCGTAGAGGTGAGAGGGAGAAGAGAGATATTTAGTCCACGAAGCGAGGTTGAGGTTGGGACATTAGTATTGCTGTCCAAAAAGGCCAGGTAAATCATACAGTGTCAGTGAGGAGGCTCAGATTTTAGGAGAAAAACTGATTCTAGTATACTGGTTCATCCTCAAATTGCATTTTAACCCAAACAGAATAAGGAGTTGACAGCAAGGTTATGAAATATGGCTGGAGGAGTGTAGAGGTGGGGTGCCGTCGCTAATTTGCTTTGGTATTCATGAGACTTTGCCACGTTATCAGCTTCACTCCAGTACAAAACATAAGGGAAGATGATGCATAGAACTTGGTTATTTCAGAGGAAGAGTTTGAGTCTAAACGTGTCGAGTCCTGTAATCCATGGACATACATTGTTTGTAACTCTTATGAATATATTAAATACATTTAACAACTCTAATGATCCGACTCTAAAGGAATGGCTAGGATAACGTGCCAGTGTTTCCGTACGAAACATGTTTGTATCTTTCAAATTAATGCCCGAGCTACCGTGAAAACAATTTTTTTGTTTGTTTGAAAAATCTCTGTAGCCAGTCTGATGTTTCTACGTAGTCATATATGCTAGCTGTTGAAATAATACTACAAGTAAAGTGTGCAAATCGTTGATTTTGGTGTTTTCATATTTTACTATGGAAAGTTTCCATTTCCATTGGGAGTCTGAAAGTAGAAAAGTTCCCAGTGGAGTACTGTGTGACGTGGAGCTAAGAATGTAAATGCTCTGTTGTTCGGTTTATCCGTCCGTACATGTGAGTTGAGCAGTATTTAGTGTAAGTCATTAAGAAGCTGGTAAAGTCGTATCGTCAGAATTTGTTGTGATAACAGCTGTTGTCAAAACTCTGAAATTAATTTCTTCTGTGCCCTTCCTTCTTAGTGATAATTTTTTTTTTCTTGGAGAGTTGTCAGATATCTAACTAGACTTATGGAGAACTGTCATTATTCTCCTTCATTATCTTGATTTTTCAATTAAGGTAGCGGGTGGTAAGGACACTCTATTGTATCTGCACAATCATTTTCTATTAGCCAGATCACATTAATCTCTCAAGTTTTCTTTGTATAATTTAGTAACATATGAATAGAGAAGTAAAATGCCAGACCTATATTTGAACTTCTAGAAGATACTAAATATTAAAAGAAAGCCCTCCTGTTAAACGAATTTTTATAATGTAAGCTGGGCATGAATCCAAAAACACTATTACACTTGGAACGTAAATGTGTTAGACTGAAATAACAAAATTAGAGTGGACGATAAATAAAACTCCGGGGGTGCACTTTTTCTGCCTTAGCAAAATGAATTCCTTATAATCACGGAAATTATCACAATATCACTAATGGAAGAATTTTTCTGGGAAACAGACCAGGCTATCTGTCTCATTCCAGCAAATTGGGGCGCTATCCATTAGAGCTCAATGAGTGCCGTTCTTTTATCTGTTGCAAATTGCCATATACAGTTGTTGTGATGAAAGCATTCGATAACAATAGCAGACCCCAAAAAGACGCCTCCAGAGCAAATCCTTCTCAGTTTATTCATGCCACTGAAGAAGGGCGCCACTCGTTTGAACAGATGGGTAGGATTTAATGTTGAAGTACAACAGAAAAAATCCTTATTCAAAGAACAGTACATTGAAAGAATTAGAAGAGGATTAATATTGGTCGCTTAATGCAGAGTAGCAGCTTTTTTTATTGCATTACATTGAAATAAATTTGGCCTTTCTGCACAGTTCAGCATGCGATTTAGAAGAAGGAAATTGTAGTTGAGTACAGGACAAGAACAAGAGAGGTAGTAGTTAAAGAACTGATATAAATAGAGATCCAAGCAGTTTCCTGATCAGTCTAAGATCTGGGTCTACTGAAGTTGTGTTTGATAGTTAATTTTGGAGCTCTTAGTCAAAAGGATTCTCCCATATCTTTAAACACTTCTGTTTGCAAAAGAGGATGCTTAAAACTAACTTAATTCTATTTGAAACCAGGAGAGCTTAGTGATGCCAGAAGGGTAATTTGCTACATTTGCTATTGTATATTGTTGCAAAACCAGAGTCTATTTGAAGCCAAATTTTAGGCAAGTCTGTTGGTATCCAAATTTTAGGAAAGTCTATTTGAGAAATGACCAAGGCGTTGGAATATGTATTTAAGTCTCTTACATCTGAACAATTGGTTTGTGGGCATAGTTTAATGAGGTACATTTCCACTAAATTCCTGGCACTTATTCTGAGTTTCTGTAATGTTCCTGGTAAATCAAGTCAAGTAAAAAACTTGCTGAAATTATTTATCTTATTTCAGCGCTAATCTGTTCCTTTTCGGTGTCTTACTATTGAAGTAAAATGGTACTCCGTTTTTAGATCCTGTATCCAAACATCTATTATTTCTTTTTTCAGGATTTGGGTGCTAAGGGCAAAACATCAGAAATTGCAGTCCTTAAAAGTGAATTTATTCTCTTTTTTTGTTTTGCTTATGACTTTTATACTCCATTATTTAAAATGGCGGGGGGCGGGGGGGGAGTCCTCTTCTGTTGTCTGTATTTCAAAGCAGTTTTGATTTGGAGTGTGCGGTAAAGTGCTAGGTATTTGAACTTTTTTTTGGGGTATGTGAACCCCAGTGCTTGTTTCTAATGCTTTTCGAATCTATAGAGCATGCCTAATATCTGATCACTCTACATCTGCGTTAGTATTAAAGCTATGTTATAGTTCAACATGTTATCTCACAGATCTGTCAAAGCGTGCTCGCAGGAATTATATATTGATGATTGTAGTATGTGCAGTTCAAAGGACTCTGGGGGGGAAAAAAAAGTAACGTGCTGAGTTTCCTTAGATGCTGTCTCTGCTCAGAATTGCTTCTTGGTAGATAAAAGCCATGCAGGTATGTCTGGAATGGTCTCACGTCAAACATTTGGAGGAATCGCTGTTTCTGTGAGGCAAGACATTATTAAGTCTCAGTACTATTGCTTCCTTTTAGAACCTAGTCTTTTTAATTACTGACCACAGGGTTTAGACGATTGATACTTAAATCCAGCAGTTTGGCTTGGACAATTTTGGTTTTGGTTTTTAATGTGAAAGAGAAGTGCATTTTAAGCTTTCCCTTAATTGGCCGTATCTGAGTTAGCCATGGCCAGATCGTTTCTTGAAATTTCCCTGGAGAACACGCATACAAAGCTTCTTGTAAAATTTAATTTTAATAGCTGTATAATCCTAATAATATTGGTCAAGAGAAATGTTGTGTAATGTCCCACAGAGAACCTTTTCATAACTCGTTTAAGAATTATTGTAAACATGCACACAACTAATTAACCATGCCTATTTGAACTGCAGGAAATAGATCAGGATGTATGTATCTGATTGCTTCCCATCCCTTTCCCTTGTTTTCAGAAATAATAGGCAAAATACTGTCGGTGATGTCCACTGGTATTAAATTGCTATATTTTGCAGCTCACAAAGGAAAATTGGGGAACTAATTTCTGTTGCTATATTCCCTGTATTATTCACTCTGTAGGGCTCCTTGCATCTGTATCTAATTCTGAGGACTCGGTGCTAATGACTCTGCTAGCAGGGTTTCCATAGCAGGTTTCCCCCCACGTTGGTGTCTCTGAGCTCTCAAATACATAAAAAAACCCCAACAACAACAAAAAAAACAAAACCCAAACCCACACAAAAGCCCAATAACTACAAATAATCTGTAATTCTCTTCATTCCTCTCTGATGATCGTTAATTTCATGATCTGGTCTATGTAAAATCTCTTAGACTGGAATAAAGTTCTGAAGTCCTGTCAAGGTGGTAGGAACAAACCCTACTTCGCAGAATCTGACTTCTGGCTCAGTCTTCTCTGTCGGGGTGCAGTTTGCACTAGAATCATGTCTAGTTGCATGTGTGGGCCAGTGGGCTTTATTTTTATCACCTGCTTTATCCAGGATTGGGGTGGTCAGGAATTGATGAACAGCCTACACAGCATATCATCTTTGAGTCTGTGTGAAGTTGTCCCCACCAGCTACGGTTTAGAATGTGAGTTGGTATCGTTAGAATCTATTTGAAATTAAGACCCTCCAACTAATCTGTAATCCTACCAAAAGTAATCACCAACGCAGCTGAAATAAGCTGCGTAACTGTCTGGGGGCAACCGACATACCTGTGCTACTCCAAAAATTACAAATCTTCCATGTGGCTGCTTAAAAAGCCTGAAATGGTGCTGGTTTTGACTTTAGAAGGTTTTAAAGTTAAGCACATTTCATGACAAATAAATACAAAGAACCTTGATGAGGGGAAACTACCATTTGAAATTTTGGCTGAAGCCAAGACTGGGAAGATGCTATTCAAGGTTCGTATGTTTCAAATAAGTTCCAGTTTCAAACCAACCGGTTTTGTTACATGTGCCTTATTGACCCAGGGTTGGCTTTTTTGTTGAGAGAGCTTGAAATCTTAATAACGCATCTATTGCTTAAAATAGCTTTCTGAAAACAAAGTCAGTAAAGCACAAATTGCTTTACTTGACCTGTGGTAGAAGAGGCCTTTCTAACAGTGTATTAGTTATGGCATCTCTGCAGCCCTAGGAGCTGAACTTGCAGTCTACAGCTGTGTTTCTCAAAAAAAAAAAAAAAAAAAAAAAAAAA
The DNA here is from genome assembly GCF_028500815.1 of Rissa tridactyla. Taxonomy (NCBI): domain Eukaryota; kingdom Metazoa; phylum Chordata; class Aves; order Charadriiformes; family Laridae; genus Rissa; species Rissa tridactyla. The sequence goes on along the minus strand of NC_071470.1, from coordinate 79,227,353 downwards.
AAAAAAAAAAAAAAGAATTCAGGCTATTTTGCCCCCAGAAGCCAAAAGGCACGATATCACCCAAGTTCATGGAGCTGAGCTCTCTTAACCTCTTGAACAGGATGGCTGTGTTAAGGCTGCCGAAGGGGAACAGTCCCTGGGCTGTGCTGATGCCTGGCTTGTGCTCGGGAACTGTTTTGGAAAGCGCTAATTGGTAAGGGCCAAAATCAGGCCGTGGCCGTTGTGCCAGTGTAACAGAAGAGGTGATTGTGTGCCACGGTCTCTGCCCAAGGCCCTGCCCGGGCAGTGTTTAGTTTCCAGCATGGGCACAGCTATAGCGTTAAGAAGAAGGGAAAATGTTCCTGCTTGGATTGTAACTCTAAAGCTTTATTTTCCCTTGGTCATAATGATGTTTCCCACCATTAAATGAACTTCTTTTCATGCATTTTCTCACTCCGGAGTTGCTGTTGCGGGGGGGAGGGGAAAAAAAGGTGCTTGTGATGTTTATTCTTTCTTCTGGGAAACAGAAAACACCACCACCCGGCTGCCTTCTAGCAGTTCATTAAGCCATACAACTAAGCACTTTTCATAAGGGAAGGGTAAATCTTGATATTTGTGTTTTGACAGGCTTTTTTGCGTGGTTTCCTAGCAAAACTAGACCTTTGCAATCACACGGGAAATGGCAGAGGAGATGGAGGAAGGGAAGGAGCCTGGCTGTCGGTGTGACCCTGTTGTTGTGACACTGGCTCTTCTTTAACCCCCCTGTCAGCTGGTAGCTTTGGAAACTCTTAGCTGCTTTCAGGCAGATTGATAAAGGATAAAATGACTGTTGCATAGAGGAGAGTCCTTGTTCCCACTCAGAAATGCCCTAGCTGAAAGAGAAGTTGCAGCTCATGCCTTTTGGGATTAAACCACCACCACCCACTTCCGAGAGAGATGCCTTTTTATTCTCCAAGAGTTGGAAGGACGTTAGCCAGACCTCCTTTGACACAAGCAATCAGCAGACTAAACTCATAAGAAAGCAGCCTTCATTAATTCATGTGGTAGCACAACTACCTCCTTTGCTCTTTTCTATTTTTTCCGTAGGAGCTTCAAGAAAACCTGTGTGAACATGAAAAAAAATCAGCTTTGCTGAAATAGCTTCCTCAAATGAAAAACCTTCAACTATTATTAGATGATCTTTAAGGTCCCTTCCAGCCTAAACTGTTCTATGATTCTGTGATTAAGCTATACGCAGACATGTACACATGTGCGCACAGCCATGCCGTTTTTTGCTGTGAAACATATACACGTACGTACACACAACAGATTTCTTTTCCTTGAAGAAACCATCCTCATTTAAAATTACATGATAATCCCATTATTTTCTTGCTAGAGGTTTCTTTGTCTGGTGGATTGGCATTTTACAAAGCGGTTAAAATAGCCCACCTTTTAAAAACATGTTGATTCATCTGGTCTGATAGACTTCAGAACAAGGTGAAATTATTTTCGTGATAATCAATTGTTGTGCTGAGGCACAGCTGCAATTCAGTCCAAATGTCTGGAAGTCCAAGTCGCTATAGACCATCTTGTTGATTATAAACACATCACATTCAGAACAGCTCTTTTTTTTTTTTCTCATAAATCTACATGCTTTTATAAACAAAGGAAGAGAAAAATGACCAGTTTTAGAAGTGATAGTGTTGGAAACTGACTTCTCCCCAAACTAGATCCAAATTCAGTCATGTAGATGGCACTTCTTGAAAATGTATAGTGTCCAGTTGCAATACTATATACCACAGCTACGCTGCTGTACTTTTTTTTTAAACACTACACAGATAATATGTAGGAAATGTTTCAATTACAAAGATAATATATAGCAATGGAAAAGGAAGGTAAACTTCACAGCCTATGATTCTCTGTTCTGTCCTTGCTAGGAAGAAAAACAGAATAACATAGGAATCTCGTGTATTAGTAAATCTATTTTGTTTCTAAGTAGTAGTCCGAAAATACGTTATTTCTGTTAGAAAAAAAGTTAAATTAATATTGTTTTCTTTACCCTCTACAGTTATCAGAATAGTAGAAGTAGAAAATATTTTTGTAAAATAGCTTTGAATAAGTCATGAACCTCTGATAGAATGAAGAATGACAAACATTAGTTACGTGAGTTGTGTAGGTGACCTGATGGATGGATCTGCATACGTACCAACTAAAAGTTCCTAATGCAGCAAAGATGCTGCAAGTACTTCTCTGACTCTTTGATGGCACTGAAGCTATGTCTCAAAGTGGACAGAAAACCAAGAGCATTTGAAGGAGAAAAATAAAAATATTGAAGCAATCACAAACAGCTATTAAATCTAGTTTGTGATACAAATGACGCCTTTTTATTTGAATGTGTACATGCTCTGTGTCATTTCATTTTGCAGCACTGTAAAGAGGGATGGTGGGGAAAACACTAAAATACAAGTCTATGAAATTTTGGAATAGCAGAATTGGGTGGATTTTAGGACCCAAGTAACATGCAGTTGCATAGATCCCTCATACTAGAGTTACCAATGAAACAGAATGAGCAAGAAGTCCCTCTCTCACAGACAGAAGACATAGTAACTTCTTTGTTATATACTAAAATAGGAGGAAATCTCTTGAAGTAACTGAGTTGACAGTAAAGATTCCCGTTTCCAAAACAATAAGCTAAAACTAGGAGGGACACTTGTGTGGGTTTCTTCCCAGATGTCAATATGCAATTCCTTGTTTGTTTAAATGAATAAATGTACATGAATCACTCTGACGTTTAGAATCTATATTCAGAGCAGAATAATGCTTAGTAAAAGAAGCCTGAGGCCACACATTAAACAAAGGGAAGAAAACTAACCGCTGACTGGCTGCCCATTTATCTGAGCGTTGGCCACTGTGTGGAGAGTTAAGCAGAAGTCCTCTTAAGAGAGTTTGTCCTCAGGCAGTTAAATTTGTATTTAGAGCAGACGCACACGGGTAGCACGGCCTGCCTACATTTTGCATTCTTCAGTGGTTTAGTGCTTATGTTTGCTTCGTGTTAATTAATGCGTGTTGGAGGAAAAAGGGATGGGAACTTGCTCGTGATACTTCATCGCAGTCTATTATTAATTGTGTACTTCACAAGAATTAGACTTCACCATCGCAAGATAAAAGGACACGGTGCACCTCTGTCTTGCAAGAGACGTCTTTGCAAGGAGAGGTTTAGCTGAAGGTATGGCGCTAGTGCAAATTCGCTGGCAATGTAAAAGACGGTGAGCTGCCTTCTGCTAGCCCCTGCCATGCTGACACCCATATTACCTCTGTGGTGTAGAGGGCAGACGAGTCCTTAATTTATTGATTTTCCTCAAGAATCTAAATTTCTCTGGCATGTTGACAAACATAAGAGAGTGATGATGTTGATATGTGTCACTTTCAGATGCGAGGCTTCCCAAATGCTGTAAGGGTACAAGACCTGATTCTATACGAACTACCTGGCACCATGGCTGAGATGTTGGCAGATCATCCGTAAGTCACTGAGGAATGTTCTTCAGGGTTTTCTTAGTGCTGCCAGGTAACTCTGCTCATTGTGGGGCTCAAACCTAAAAGTTGGGGTATATATACTAATATGCAGAGATCGTGATTATCTGTAGAATGCGTGGAATTAAGAGTCTGTGCCATTTGGGGATGCGAAGTTATCCGGAGTACATCGTTCTACTGTTAAAATATAGTGCATTGAGATAACCTCTGACCTGGCTAGTGAGATATACCTACATATCACGGTCTAATCGCACTTGCAGGCATCTAAGAATGATGCTAACATTACTTTAACAGCAGACCGATGATTTTTTTTTTTCTTTTTTTTTTACGTTTTCTGCAGTTTTCCATCTTCTTTCTTATTCATGTCACAGCATGATTTATAAGAATTGGTATGTCTACTAGTGATATGTAGTAACATGCCATTCAGCAAGGAGAAAGAAGTTTCATCTTGTTAATATTCCATATTTCATTTGGTTGGCTCAGTGAACCTTTACATATGTATTCATGAGGCTGTGCCTGTAGATGAATGTGGAGGTGGAATTACCAACGAAACCAAATGCAGAATGTTAAAAATGATCTGTAAAAGGTTTCAAATTCTTCATTTCTGTGACAAGAATTATAATTAGAACTGACAAGAATTATAACTAGAGTGGAAAATGGCACCAGGTAAATTAATTGTAATGACACTGACTGCAACAATGGAGAAGAAAGGTAGAAATCCTAGTCGTTATTTTGAGAACTTCAAGGTCATCACATTTTAGTCACTCTCAGATGTTGCAGCATGGAGAATTAAATAATTGTACCAGAACTACATACACATTAGTTAGTTTTATATGATTTTTTCCATTAAGATTCTAATTCTCATTATTAGAATTGCACTTTTAAAATATATTTTTCCATTAACTTCCTTTTTAAGACTATCATGCAAACAGTTTACAATGAACAATAAGAATTGATTTTCATTCTTTCTTGCTCTGTCTTCATTTGAATGTCAAAAATCATAAACAAAGTAGAAAATAGTCCAGATGTAATCTGTTCTTTTATATTCGTGATATAAGAAAAAAGTAAAGCAACAATGTGTATTTTTGACATGCCTAAATTACTCATAAGAGTTACTACCTTTTTTTCTCTGTCACATTCTTGATTGAATCTCACCGTGGTTTAAAAGTAATTCATGTACAAAACATTGTAGCAGGCATACAAGATGGTATCTAATTATTCCATTCAGGGAAATTTCAAAGCTGTGAATTTTAGGACTTCAAAGACGCCACATGTTATGGTCCGGCTGCAGGGTACATCAAAAATTTTGAAGATTGTAGTTTTATAAGTCCAGGCTTTCCAACACAAAAATGTTGCAGGATAGATGGAGCAAAATGCTGTTATTTCTACGGGACTTAACACACATAGAGGTGTAGGAGGTGTTTTGCTATGTGCCAGTTAGAAACAGGAAATTTATCAAACCACTACTCTAGCTAGAGTTAAAGTAGCATAGAATACATATTTTAAGCACCTTTATATTAAAACGTTTACATCCTTCACCTCAAACTGCAGAAAGCATCTACTAGGTTTCAGTTGAACTATGTCATTGCAGTCAGTTTGACACCCCTCAGTTTTACGTGTTTTAACTGCTAGCTGCACAGCATACCGCATTATTACAGCATGGCAATCGTATCTACATTAGGGAATGTTTTCTGGGGGATGTCCTTGTAGGAAAAAACACAGCCCAAAAATTTCAACACTATCTCGCACAGGTTTGTAAGCTTCATGTAGGCAAAAGTTATGCCAACAGTGATGAGGATGCTTTCTCTGCTACTTGGTACAGGACAAGTTGTTGTGATGCTGGATAAGCCTACCCAGAAAAAAAGTGGATGTGAGTACAGCCCGTTTTGACATGCTGAGTACAAGAGCAGGAATCCTGCAGCGCCCTGAGAGCTCTTACTTAGGTAAGGCAGCAGGATCCTGCTACCGCAAACACACCAACACGTGCTACCTAGATCTGCATTCTACTCTATGTGTACACAAGTCAAAGAAAGTCTTCTTTTCTGATGCTTTGTCTGGAATCAAACAGTAGTAGAAGCAGTGGCAGCTGCAGCTGGGCCCAGGCGTGGCTGGGGACAGTGTCTCTAACCTTCCTATCCACGGATAAGCCAGCGTGCAAAGAGGAGGGCGCGTGGGAGAAAGGGTCCTGCTGTTGTCATTGTGGAAAAAAATAGAGCAGGTTCTGTATGCGTTGCTCACTCACTTAACCTTGGTGCTTCTCATACAGTCTGAAATATTCTTGTTTACCGATTTGGAAAACTCAGGCTGCCGGAGCTATTGTATTTCTCTTAGTCTCGTAGAGGAAGTTGTTATCTAGCGTTTATTTTCTCGCTGTTGAATTGTCCTCTGCGGTTACAGTGCAGCACGCCAGGCAGGGCTTCTCTCGCCTGCCGATTTTGTTCAACGGGTGATTCTTACGAACGCTGGACTGGATTGCTTCAGATGTGTTGTACATGAGCAATGTCAGTATGCCTTTTCTTAAAGTATTTGTTAGTTTCCTAACAGCTAATGTTGCGGCTGATTTAACGTGTAATGTATAACATTTGAGGTCAAGTTTCTCAGAGTTCTTCAGCTTGTCACCGGCTTGAAAATTGTTCATTTTCTTCCAGCCTGAAAATATCTCCTTAATCTGTTGCGTAAATCCAGTGCCATGTAATATTAGCAAGCTAACGCAACTAAGAGAAATTAAGAAATAAAGGAGCGCTGTTATATTTTGTTCAACTCTTCAGACTGGAAGAATGTAAGATAATACCTGATGTCCAAATAACACCAAGTGCTAGCAGTCCTAGCTGTAAAATGTGAAGGAAATGTTGGGTTTCCACACTCAACAACCAGCTAAGAAGTTGCTACGCTGGCATTAAGAAAAGGGATGAAATCCTGGCTTCATAAATTTCATAAGAATTATGCTTCTGAGTTCAGTGGAGGCAGAGTTTCCCTATTTTGCCTTGTGTCTCTTTAATCCTAGTTTCTCCAGGAGTGCTATTTTTAGTGCAGCCTTTTTTGGATTTTCAGTAAAATGCAGAAGGTACGGATCCTGGCCATTTTTAGGTCAATTAAATCCTAAAAATGCTATCGAAGATAGCAGAGAGAGAGCAGAATTGTGAAACCAGGCTTTGGTCGTTCGTGTCATGTCAGAAATGCCATCGGTAATCGGGAGGTGGAGAGCACTTGCTAAAATACATAGACGATGAGAAGGGAGAGTAGTCTTAATTCTGGAATCTATTTTTATGTTTCAGTACTTCATCTCAAACTATGATTCTGACTTTATATGGGATAAAAATGGTATGTGCTTGCATATATGTTGCTCCCAGTCACTTTGCATTAAATATGTTTAATTGTCAGCAACAAAAGAAAAGGGAAGAAAAGATGTTACCAAATCTTTGGAAGCTTTGTCTGTAGTCCCGAAGCCAAAGCTATGCCTTTTCTGGTTTATGCCTCGTCAGTCATGAAGATGTTGCAATGAGAGCTCAGCTTATGCCAATGCTGGTAAGCCAAAATTGAAACCAGCTCACTTTTCTCGGACTCCGTTAGCTTTGCAGTGCTAGCAGGACTTAAAACGAAAAACCGTTTATTTTAGTTACCAGGGAAATCAACCAAGTCTGTGAATTTACACAGGTAGTAGCTCAGTTAAATAAAAAGGTATTCCATTTAGAGTAGAACTGCGCTTTCGTGTTGAACGAATGCTGCTCTGGGGTTGTTGGCTCCTGCTTCTCAGTTTCTATACATACGTATATTCATCGTAGAGACAAGATGGACGGTGGGACTCCTTCACTTCATGTGATAGAGCATTTGGCAGCGCGTCGATTGTTGCTTAGCTTGGAAATGTGTGCCTAGTGGTACCTACTAGCAGTATTTACAAAGTTCCCATTGCCAAAATGTTTCTTCTCTTACTTACTTAAATTACCTTATTTAAAACATCTGCTTTGCAGCCATGGGAAACACTAAATTAACAATTGTGGTTTTAATCAAAAATATCTTGAGCTAATTCAGTTTCTCCAATGTATATAGTCTGTTGTTCATATTACAAGCAACTACTTGAGGATGTCTAAATTACAGTGTGTAATATTTAGTCAAGGTTATTAAGAAAGTAATATTAAATTAGAAATGTGCTGCTCCAGTATTAAACTGTTCTTATGTCAGTGAGTTTTTTCAGTAATTACTGGAGGTGTCATCCATTACCTTCCTGTCCTGTATGTACATTACAAGATCGCATTTTAATACAACAGGCTTATTAATTCCTTTCTGGGAGAAATCCACGATTCGTTCTTTTTGATACACACGCTTGAATTTTGGTGTCTTCTCAAAAACTCATTTTATGATCACAATATTCTTTGTTTATAATAGACCTAATTTCAGCAACTGTACAGGGCAGGTGAAATCTGTGAAGAGGTCCTAATTCCTGAAAGCTTTTTTTTCGCCCCACAATTACACTATAAATAGGCCCCTCCATTTCCCCAATCTTCAACATCAGTCAGAGAAGTATGAACTGTATCAAATTACACAGTTCTGTTAATCTGCTGAAAGAATGAAAAGGATTGCTTGTCCACACTCCTGTTTTATTTGCAGTACAAAGTACTGATTGCTATTGTAATAAATATTGCAATGCTGTTATATAGTTCAAAGTGAAAACTAGTCAGATAACTTAATTATTTTTCCTTATAGTTTAAATCCTTATTACTCATCTTCTATAGTACAAGTTAAATCAGCTGAACTAGAGTAAGTCTGAATGTATCGAAGATACATCTTGAGCTGGTGAAAATTTTAATAACTAATAGAGATACAATTTTTACCAGGGATTTATCTATTGAATCTTCTGGGAATCAGATAGCAGTTTATTCTGCAATTCCGCTTTTGAAATTTGAATATTGCTAGAGTGATACTCCATTGATATTTTAAAGTATGAACTCCAGCTGCACGCTTATTTGTTTGATGACAGACCCTCCTTCTTATGGCAAATACAGGGTATATTTTTAAAGCTAACAGAGGGGCAGTGTTTTAAAAGCTAAGCAGAAGAGGCAGCGTGAGGGAAGGCGGATTGCTTGGTGGCAAAACAGGTTCAAAGGTGGGCAGCCAGTCCCTCTGGCTGTGCTGGAGGGGCCTCCAGTCTCCTGTGCCAGCTAGCATCTCCCTAGAGCGAAAGTGGGAGGCAGGAGGAGGGAAACATCTTACTTCTGCTTACCTGAATAAAGTAACATTCCTCTGAGCTTGTCCCCGAAGGGGATGGAAACGAAGCAGGAGTGTCTACGATCCTTAGTGCTGTTGGCCACTCTCTGGCTGAGGCTGGAAAGGAAAAGCAAAGCGGGGGGGTTTGCGGAACCTTGGCAGAAGGGGCAGATTCCCCCTGGGATGGACCAGCGTGTCAGCCTGCTCCGAGAAGTTATTGGCTTGGCAACACGTAGACTGTTCAGAACTCCCGACAATATTGAGCGCCTGTGCTTAACCCCACAAACGCCTTTGGAATGGTGTCGCAGATCCAAACCTTCTGGACTTCACTCAAACGGTTGTTAAATATCCCTTTAGGTTAGGTTGAAGTCCATCTGAAATTTCTCGCTTGAGGGGTTTCTGATTTTTATGTTCTCCGGTAAGCAGAATTTTGCTTCCATTCAGCACACCGCTGAGTTTTGTCTTGGTTTATCACGGGGAAGCAAGGCTTGGATCCAGCCCATTCTTACTCGGCATGCACATGTAGCTCATGCACAGCTCTTCATAAGGCGGCAGCAGCACCATCAACTGACAGTGCCTTTCATTTTACAGATGGGGAACCTGAGGAGGAGATGCTACCAGGCAGACAGACGCAAGAATTCAAGCAAGATCCACAAGAGAAAGGTAATTGGAAAAGATTGTAGCGAGATCTGTCAAAATACTTGGTAGTGTTTAGTTCCAGACCTCTGAGACCTGGTTTAGGGAGGTGGAAGGGAGAACACGTCCTCAAGAACCGGTGTCAGAGTGTACATGTACAAGCATAGCTCGTTCAGACCGACTCCGTCAGCAGGCTGTCTGGGTAAAATTACTGTCCATTTTTATGCAAGTGCATGTTCATTATTTGCCTGTATTGCAATTGTTTTCACATAAAAAACAAGAACAAATTAGTTGTGGCATTACAGTGACGTAAGAGGCGGTTCCAGCGTTAGTGTAAAATAGCAGTCATGTCGCAGTCATCTTAAATTGATACTTCTGTCCAGGTACATTAGGATCCCTTTTGGAGCCGCACTGCTGCTGTACCTAGCGTTACCGTACTTGCTGAATCTGGCTGTGTCTACCTAAACTAATAGACAGAAGCCGGCGTGTACTTGCATGTGCTGTTACACAGAGAAAGTGTCAGTAGTTTAAGTATTCAGATATCACAGCTAATGGTAACTGTATGAGAATCCAACCCAGTAACATACAGTGCCAAAACAGATATTAGATCTAAGTTACATCTGAAGAGTACGCATGTTTCTCACAGTAAAAGATGTATTTTTATGTTTTATAGCGTCACATTTACTGCCTGAATTTGGATTATCTATTATGCCATTACACGTATAACAGCAGGGCTCAAAATATTTTTATATCTGAATAAGTTAAATGTCTTCCATAATAAGCATTAAATATACGCTGCTCTATTTATTTTCTGGAGAAAATGAAAGGCGAGGAAGTAGAGAAATGGTTACAATAGGTTGTTTAAAACTGCTTCTGCTATGCAGAATTGGACAGCAAACAGATGAAGTTTTATGGAAGATCAGTTAATATTCAGTGATTCAAAATTTGGCTTTGCCAGCGACACATAAGCCAGACCCATTAGTAGCAAAATATTCATCACTCAAAAAAAATTCTACAATGTTTTTATTTAATTATTGCATGAGGAAAAAATCTGGCAGCTTGTAAACTATATATACACACTGCATCCGAGCTTGCTGTTCAGGCTTACGAAGGGGAATCTTTCAGACACAAGGACTGGCCGTTACGCCGTATTGAATACGCAGAACATCATCCCAAATGTAGACTCTGGTTTCAAATGGGCTACGTAGGCTCGTTTAGACATTTACAGTCTTAGGAAAGCCAGAAGTGCAGCGCTCTCCTGGGGGAGGCAGAGGGGCAGGGGACTCGGGAGGGTTCCTTGTTTGATACAGCTCACTGATTTCCACTTCAAACTTGCTTAGCTTACAACTACAAATAAGTTTTGGTTTTTTTCCTTCTTTGTTTTCCTTCTTCCATTTTTTCCTGTGGCAGCCTGCTCAGCACGTTCACCCCAGGCTCTTGACAGTCAACCCGGGTTCTTTCCGTTTCATGTCTCATTGCTGGTAATAGAGTCTCTGCAGGCTTTATTATGCCTCCAACACATCTCTGTGCGGTCGTCTTCAGATCATGCCATCAGTGACACCTGTGCAACCCTATTAATCTTCAGTGGTGTGCTCAGAGTGTTGTGAAAGGCATAACGAAAAGACGGTTGTAGTTTCTTTGTGTACAGGAGAGCAAAGCGGAGTCCTCGGAGCGTTCGCTACTGGCAGTGCGGGCTGACTGACTTAACATATGAAGTGGGAAACAAGTGAGCCAGTTTCAGCTTGTGAAGTCGGATCTTGCAAGAAAACAGAGCAAACATTTACTTCAAAACTAAGAAATGTTAAATAGAAATCTATAACTTGGTGTTGTCACTACATAGAAATCAATGCCAGGATTAATTACCTGGTGAGTCCTGAGACTGTTAGTTACTTTCCATGTGTGAAGCATTTTTGTGTTTTATTTATTTATTTATGAAAATGCAGACCACTGTCTGGGAATTTTCCATAGCTGCCTGAGATGAAGAGCAACTCTGAGGCTGCTCTTGTGATACGCTTGGGTCAGTTCACGCTGCCCGGCCTAAAGGTCAGGGCAACAGAAAGAGGTTCACAGGCTCTTTCCTGTCTGCTCCAGCGAGAGCCTCTTCACAGCAGGAAGCCTGACCGGGTGGGTTATGGATCAAGCTGACCCTTTCTCGGAGAACAGGAGACAGGTTTTGAACTTCAAGGGAATGAAAACAAAAAGGATTGGATCAAAGGGCAATAAATGCTGAAGCAACTTCTCTGAAAATGACCGTACCGTGCCAGTTCTTGAGTGCCTGTGTGGAGTTAAATAAAGCAACGAACGACATTACTCCATGATGCCTTGTGTGTGACTTGTCTCTCTTTCCAAATTAATTCTTCATTGACTCACTCAAGCTCCAGTAGCTCCAACGAGGTGACTCTATGTGAGAGCAGAACCGGCCGAGAGCTGACAGTTTGGTGTCGTTGGGGCTGTGTTCAGCTCCAGCGCCATGAGCTGTGGCAGCAGCACAGCAGCCTTGATGAGAAGGCTGCTAGAGCACAAGCTGTTTTCCTAACCTGACAAGTAAAGTCTTTGCAGATGCAGATAGAGAGAGGAGGATACGAAGTTTGCGTAGCCTTCAGATGATTTTTCTCCGTTCAGAAATGCAAAGATTATTGAATAATATAACAGAGAAACTGAAAAATTGTCCAGGGGGACATATTACCCTCTTTTTTTCCCCTATTACATTAGATGGCAAAAAACTAGCAGAACTGGAAGAAAGAAAGGAGAAATGAAAGAAGACAAAGAGTCCCCTTGCAGGCTTTTGTCACACAAACTTCCCAAAATTGTCCTCGCTTCTGGAAGGGACAAATGGGTTGTGAGCACTGGAGGCTGAGCATTCCCGGAGACCGTGGAGCAAATTTATAGTCACAGCTTCTGCTTTGCTGAGTGTACCTCCACAGGAGACTCTCCAAGCAATAGCCGTTCTTAAGCGAATTATCTTCTCTGGTTCTCCTACGTGGAAATCTAGCCACAGGGAAAGGTAACCCTTCCAGCCAGTCGGGCCCCAAACACTTTGAAAACTCTGAGAATCCCTTTTTGTGTGGAGCTACTGCTGAACAGCATCTGCCCCTCGGACGGCGTTGTGACAGCTTCATTAATCCCTCCTGTTGTAGAGGCAGCAGCTATGCTTCCTTGAGATACATACATCAGATTGAGATCAAAAAAAGGCCTTTGAAAAAGGATGATAAACTTACGGGTATGTCTTCAGTATATTGCAGATTGCTTTCTGCAGGGTGCTATCCCTCCTGTTGTAACCAGTTTTTCTAGGGTAGGAGAAACTCTTTCTTTATGCCTCTTTTGCTTCTGCCTTTTTTTTTTTTTTTTTTTTTTCTTCCCATCCCGGTAGAGTTGGCCATGGCAACCTGTTCCTAGTTTTTTTTGTCAGGTCAGATTTGTTATCAATAACTTGCTTAATCTGATAATCTGCTGATGATTTCTTGGAAGGTTTCTCAATGTGTCATGCAAGAGGCAAAATGAGTTTCCATATCTGCATGTTTTTTGCGTGTTTTCCAATTTTTGAATAGTTCTTCATTTTTTGCCCTGTTGCCTTATTTTCCGTGAATGACTCCACGTATATTTGCATTGAATCGCAGCTGATACTCTGAAAATGCATCTGTTCTGGTAAGTACTTGACAGTTTACCATTTCATAAGCCCACTATCTAGACAATTCAGAAATTTCCAAACAATGAATAATTCTTCAACCTTCAGACACTTGCAGAAATAGCTTGGGATTTTAAAAATTATTCTGAATTTCTTGTAAAAATCAGTGGTGTTCTGAATGTACGCATCCACAATACAGGAAAGCAATTAAAACTTTGACATTTTTTCCTCTTATTCCACCCAATATAGTATAGTATGTGTATATGTGTATTTTATATCTACCTTCCTCTCTCTAGCTTTCTCCATTTCTTCCTCTGTGAATATTGGTATCCTTATCTATATTCAGGTTATTTAAAAATGCAAAAGGAATGGAATTATTGTGTATGTTCTTTGGAAATGTTACCACGTATTTTGCTTGGAGACTAGCATAATACTTCTGGTCCATTGAAAGTAACGATTATGTATTTATAACATTCTATTGATCCTTTTTTAAAGCAAAGAAGATGCATTTTTCGATAGTATTTGCTAGCGTTTCTATTTTCGCTGTTATTTTTAAAGCAGAATTTCAGCAACTGTCCCTATTATTGCTAGGCCGGTCCTGGTCCTGACAAAACGCATGTACTATGAAACAATTCAATAGGACCATGCTCAGTTGCGGGGCGGGGGGGGAATAGTGAAAGATAAAAGTAACTTTTTTGTGTGGAATCTTTTTTTTTTTTTTTCCTTCACCCTTCTTTACGAGAGCCAACCAGGTAACCTTCTATTTGCTTTCTAATGTTTTGTTGATGTGATCCAGCTGAGTATTGTTGAGAGGACTGAAAATTTGGCTAGAAACAGAAGCTTGTAGCAGCCCATTACTTCACTAACCACTATCCACAACCTTCCCGGTGCTTACATCTGTTTAAGACATACATAGATATTAAGGGTCACGTCTGTATTCTACTGGTGTTTCTTCTATAAATGGGAAATGTGCTGGGAGGAAAGGATATGTTTGTTGTCAGTCCTTAAATATGTCACCTATTTGTTATTTTTCATGTTTCTACAACTATGTTTGTCATGTACCTAGTCTATGTAATCATTTATGATATAGTAGACTTAAGGAATATATAAATGCTATTTTAAAATGAGGTTATTTTTTCCCCCACTGGTAAATTAGGTGTTGTCACGTGTTGAAGTGAATTTGCATTTAGAGGTGCACAGTTTTCACAGACATCTTTCTCAAAACACAATTCAGAAGTATCAGTAGAAATAAGACAAATGAAATTTTCTATGACTGAACATGTCTTGAAATGAATATAGCAAAGCTTAACCCTCCTGCCAAAGCGTGCCTGCAGAGTGGAAAGTAAGTGAAATAAGCATGACAGTAACTCAGGTTACTTGAGCAGCCGAGTCAGTTTTGTCTGTCTGATCAAACGTGCTACTCGATGAAAAAAATAGTGACTTTATGGTTTAAAAGCAAAGAGGGAGCTTGTTAAGATTAGTTGCAGAAGTCTCAACTTGAGTAGTCTTGAATGGTAGGCTCAAAGAAACGGTAAATGCTTTGGAATCTGGAGTTATTCATTAGTTGGAAGAATGGAAGTTGGAGGCATATTACAACTATCAGGGGGAACTGAGGAAGAAAAAATTTCAAAAAACTAATTCAGGCATATTTCAAAACAAGTGCTAAAAGTTTAGTGTATAGGTGATGAGATCTACAAATTGTGTAAAACTTGAATGTGACAAAGAATTTACTTTAAAAAGATTTTAATGAAAACCTACCTTCACCAATAATGTATCGATTTCTTCTTTATTTTGAGGATCAGGATATCGTTAGCTGATTTAATGTAGATTCAGTTCGGGTCACAACTTGCCTTTCTATTCAGTAAATGCAGTCATCCTCCCAAGACTCAACTGTTTCAATGAACGCACAAATCCAGAAGAGTATGGAAGTCCAATTCAGCTAATAACGTCTATTAAACCATTGAACAAAGGCTAAGAAAAATATCTGGCACTGTGGAAAGTAGCTAGCGTCTGCCTGAATAAATGTTTCTCTCTTTGCCCTTCATTTAATCATTTGCTATGTTGGTTTTAGTTTTGCCTTTTAGGATGACAGATAGAGGTGTTTCAGAGGAAGGCTCTGTCATTGTGTTTCTGATGGGAAAATTAGCACTTTTTTTCTTCCTGCGGATTGTGATGTGCTGTTAGTGGCAAAGCATTGCCTGTTCTGTCAACTAGCTCCCTATGGACTGCTTTGTCTGGTAAGTGGGAGCTGGTTGGAGTCTTGCCAAAAGCACTGATGGGTTAGGAGGTGTGGCTTGATGTAACACCACAAGTCACTAAGAGACAAATCACTGTATATGTGATTAGGTTGAGGTCCTAGCACAGGTTAACTCATTTCTTAAGTGAACATTCTACCGTACTCTGTCCAACAATGTCTACTAGATGTATGTATGACCCCACAAAACACAGAACAGTAGTTATAAAACCAGTGTAAAGCTCCTGAGTAAATGGATATTAACCTGACAAATTAATATTTTTCCCCCAATCACAGATATAAGGCCAGTTCTAATTATTTTTTTATTTTTAATAAGATTCTGACATGGATGGTATTTACTGCTAAAGACTTTATTATAATATATGACCATTCACACACGCATATAAAATTTGAATTAATAGAAGCCATAGAGATGAGTCAGCGTTGTAGATTTATGCCTATTTTACTATAGTGAGAAGGATCCTTTGGGAAGACAGAAAAAAAATGATTTATATTCCCATCGTTTAAGAAGTGAAGCTTCTCTTAGCAGCACCTGAGCAGCTTTAAGGATATACAGGAGGACTTTTCATAAATTACCTGGTGCATTTAAAATAAAGGTTATTCACAGTAATTATGTAGGACAGTCCCATATAGTAGGGCGGGAAATTACTTGAGTCCATTAATTTAATTTGCGTCCTGTCAAGGAAAAATCAATTGGAGGTACAGATGAGGGGATTGCACTTTCTCCAGCAAAGATAGAGCCTGGATCAGATAGCCTCATGCGTATAGAAGTTCCCCCAGATGACTATAACTGCGCTAACCCCAGCAGCTGTCACCAGACGTGATAATCAGTAGGGCTTATATCACTCCATTGAGATATTATGTGAGTTCCTTACAGACTTCAATGCCTTTACACGCAAAACAAATCAGAGGCAGGGAAATGTTAATATCCCCTTTATAAAGGAGGAGCCGAGACACAGAGAGACTAATGTACGTATGTGACTTGGGTGGACTTTCAGGGTAGGACCCGTGTGGCCTTCTGCCATTTAAACTGGTACAATTCTGTTCAAAGCACTGTTTTATTTTACACAGAAATGAAGGAAGGGAAGGGGGATAGAAACATCCTTCATTTTATTCTTCCGTAGCTTCATCGTGTAATACTGGCATGGTCTGGGGAGTCTAAGGTTTCTGTCCTTTCACAATGCAAGTTTCCAGAAGTTGCATCTTGTCCACAGCTAACATCATGCCAGCAGAGTGCCCTAGCTGTATTACTACAGATTAGCTTGGACTGTAAAAAAAAAAAAAACCAAACCATTTCACCCTTTGAATCTGTGCCATTCAAATAGATTGTTAGAGATTTCCTGACCCAGAGGAAGAATAACGGTATAACTTGTACAGTACACTACACGGGACAGAAGAGATATGGGGTCAGTTCCTCCCCAAGGACAATTAAAATATGTTCTTTAGATTAAAGAACGAATTGAATAAAACATATAGACAGATGAACCCACAGCATGCCTTTTCTTGTGAATGCTAGGCTCAAAAGCAGCCATATAAAAGGGGAGCACCGTGACTTTATTCCTTAAATTCCTCTCATGTTTTTCAAAAAAAGATGGTGAATGCGTTTGTGTTTGTCTGGAAGCCTGTCCTGGAGTTGTCCTTATTGTCTATACTGGACACAAAAAACAGGTGGAGAAATGCATTTGAGACTGAGAGGTGTTTGCACAGATGCAAAAGGAGAAAGGTAGGAGTCTATGGCGTTATAAATAGCTGAGTTTGGGCATTTTGAGGATTGTAATTTTGGTTCTAAATGGTATCTAAATACCAGTTACAAATCAGTTTATGTATGTAAAACTTATTGTAGATTTCATCCTAAATGGACTAGTATTAAAAATTGCACTAGGAGTCTGTGGAAAAAACAGGGCTTATACTTACTAGGAGATCTAGAGGTCTTGTTAAGGGAACAAGCAAAATGTCTCACTCCTTTCTACATCTTTCTCACCACTCCCAGCCTTTTCAGGTCTATCTACAAATCTTTTGGAAGAATCATAGAATGATTGAGGTTGGAAGGGACCTTAAAAATCATCTAGTTCCAACCACCCTACCATGGGCAGGGACACCTCCTACTAGATGAGGTTGCTCAGAGCCCCGTCCAGCCTGGCCTTAAAAACTTCCAGGGATGGGGCTTCCACCACCTCTCTGGGCAAACTGTTCCAGTGTCTCACCACCCTCATGATGAAGCACTTCTTCCTAACGTCCAGTCTGAATTGACCCATCTCTAGTTTTAATCCATTCCCTCTAGTCCTACCATTACCTGACATCCTAAAAAGTCCCTCACCAGCTTTCGGCCTTCTCTGTAAACACGTCTCTGAAAATCTAAGTAAATAAGAAACCGTTCATGGCTCTTCAGATCATGTAATAACAAAACCAAAAAGGAAAATAGAGTCAAAAAATGTCTATTATGTATTGCATGCCCTAGGTTGGGCCATAAAGAAATGTGGGAGGATTTGATAGCGCATTGCCTACTAGCGCAGTGTTGCAAGAGGTACAGGGAACTGAGCTTCGTGAAGCTTTTTTCGTACAACCGCTTGGGAATTCTTCCTGGAACGACCCCAGAGAGGTGCCAGGTGTTCTTTTAGTGGTAGTTGGAGTGGCCCAACAGACATGTGTCCCCCTTGCATTGCTGTGACTTAATGCAGGAAAAAGTTGTGCAACGTTTTAGAGACAGGAATCAGAGCTCACTGTGAGAATTCATAGGAGGAGAAGGTGTTAATAATTTCAAAACTGATTTAATTTACCTGTAGTCACACTGTCATACCCACACACTCTCCTCTATGAGGACAGGCTGAGAGAGTTGGGCTTGTTCAGCCTGGAGAAGAGAAGGCTCCCGGGAGACCTTACAGCCCCTTCCAGTGCCTAAAGGGGAATCAGCTCCACCATTTCTATTACAGTTGAATCTCTGTGGACAGTCGGGGATGCCTAGTCCTTTTGTTTGCTTCGTTGCCCGCAGTTATGTATCACCTTATATGTACCCAGAGTGGGGTGGTTTTTTTTCTTTCTCAAGTTGGGTTGAAATGCTAAAATCTTGGAGGTGTTTGTAAGCTAATAATTGAGAAAGTTTTTGGTGTTACGTCAACTGTGAAATTTCATTTTGATGCTGACCTTTCTGAAAATACTATTCCAAAAATACTATTACTAATTTACATCTCTAAGCAAAAAGTAATCTCAAGCTAAAACTTGGAACCTGTCATTTAGAAAATGTCGGCATGGGTTGTTGTGACAACCGTGAAACTTCTTTTCCATTTAAATGAAAAAAACCCATCAAAATCAGCCCTTTCCTTCTGAACAGCTTTTTGTTTTCAGCAGATCAGCAACAGTACAAGTTCAAGCAAAAGGTGCCCAGGAAGCTGTGAAAGTGATGCCTGCTGCCTTTTGCGGTACCTAGTCCTGAATTCCGTGGCGTCCTGAATTCTGTGGGATCCTGAAGTGAAGCCTCCGTGTTTGCAGAAGGGAGGAACACAGAAGGCTGGCACACCTCCAGAGTCTTCACTTCTCTGAAGTGTGGTGAAGCAGGTCAAGGTCTGTAAATGAGGTTGATACTCTACGTTTTTTTAAACAGTGAGTACTTGCTAATCTTTTTCTATAATTCAGATATATGGAAATATTGAATGTTATGGTTTTGATCTTCCCGGGGATAGGTTCTTTGCACAAATGTGTGGGGTTTCCACTTGATGAGACTCCAGGTTGTTAATTTAAGACCATGCGTTTGCTAGGTAATATGCTGCAACTGCATAGGAGGTGTTTAAGGTATTGGTAGCTCAAAAGATTGCTCCTCAATAGAACCATTTTGTTCCATCCACAGCAAAGAGGAAGCTTCTCTGCTTTGGTGCAGGCCAAGTATTTGGATAGCAAAATAAACCTGCCAGAGAATCAAATACTTTGTTGTGCAATCCTTAGCATGGTTAATTTTGTGTTGACTCATTGCTGAGTAAAATGACTTCCACACCAAAAGTTAATTCAGTTGAAAGTCAGAGTAACAGTTATTTCAGATAAGCATCTCTTGTCAAGATTGTTCGAGTTTGGGGTTTTATTGGTGTTCCAGGGGCGATAACAGAAAACCGTGTGGTTTGGTAGATGTTGTGGCAGGTGATATTGAAATCTTCAAAGGCAAATAAGCAATTGGCAGTTGTCACTTCGTGGGGATTTTCTCACAGTTACGTCGCTTTGCTAGTGGTTAGTTGGATAATCAGATCGTTTTTACTGTGATGTCTGTGTGAACATTTGAATTGGCTTGCATCAGTTCAGCATGTTACGCTTAATTTTGCAAAGTAATATTTTCCGTTAAGTTTTTCTGCTGTCTAATAGACAATTTTCTGTTCTTCAACCTCTTCTTTTTCAGTACACTAGCGTGTATCTTGTTTAAGCTTAATGAAGCCTGTGAAGTACTTCTACCAGTTTTCTTATCTAGTATTATTCCCGTAAGACTCCGTATAGTCCTGCTATAGATGCAGTTCCTGCACAGTGATTTAGACGAGTTCTTATCCAAATACAAAATGAGTGATTAAATCCACAAACTTTTTTTGACTCTGTTTTCTTCTTCAGTTTGATCAGTGGCAGCTACCGTGCTAACAAATAGATGGCGACATAGCAAGGAGCTGATATCACCACACCTTAAAGCCGCATTTTAATTTGCCTTGCAAGTCTGTCTCCCGTTTTAGCAGCAGAATTTTTATCTTCATTACAAAGAAAAAAAAAATGGTGTATTTTTAAAGTTTCATTTACATATTCTTGAGGAAAGCAGAATGAAAGAAAAAGTGTTTAGGAATTACTGAAGCATCTGATTGATTGCGGGCCTTTTTCTCAGTTACTTGTGCATTAATCTTGCATTGCTACCTCACTCTTCCTGGTGACTGAAAGCTCTCCGTTATTCAGGGGACATGTCCAGCTGTCTGTGTTGGTAGCAGCAAGTGACACTCATAGGTCTCTGCTAAGCAGCTGCCTAAATCTGAAAACAAACAGCGCAGCAGCACCATGACAGAGCTAGAACATCCTTTGGGGCTGCCTAATCCGTCACTTGACTGTGAGAGGAATACAATATTTTCCAGAATTTGTTTCCAACAATATGAATTTGCGTGTAAAACCCCAGTGGGAGAAATGTTGTTGTAACTCGCAACACTGGTGGGACTCGACTTCACAGTTACTGCTGATTTACCCTGTTGTAAATAGGATGGGAATATGACTTAATGTCTTGATAGAGCAAAGCTTAACGTTATCTGTATTATCTGCAGATATAGATTAAATGGCGATCATCTGAAAGAAATTCCCCCCCTCTTTGTCTTTCCCCAGTAATCTAATTTTTATTAAACTGTCTTTTTTTTTTTCTGTTTAGCTATCCTAGATAGTTTTATCTAGCTATTGACAGAACTATAAATATATGACATGTGCCCAAGTCTTTATAAGCTTAAATTTGTAGAAGGAGGAGCTAGGTTTGTCTCACTTTCTTTCTAGTTAGTGCTTTTCCGTACTCTCAAGACGGACATAGATAGATACGGTCTGAACAAGTCAACTGTCTTTGCCTGAGCCGCACACATATAGAGAAAGAGAGCGAGAAGTCTGAAGTACAAAAAAGGGAGAGAGGATGGAAATTACCCCCAGCTCCTCCAGCATGGGGCAGCTGCTACAGGACAGAGTTGGTGTTTCCCCATCAGCGTGTGCCCTGTTGTAATGGTTCGGGCAGGGTGAGAAGCTGCATTGCAAATCCTGCTCAATAAGATCTTTATACTCGTTGAAGCCTGACCTATGTTTACCTAGCTAAATCTAAACTTAAAAGCGCTGTATTTCTTTGTGATTATTTTGTTCCGTATATGCCAGTAAATTATTGGAAAATGTAGTGTTAAATTCTTTATCCTTATTATCAGCAGCATAAATTAATGATTTAGACCTGCTTCCAGTGAAATCAGCTGAAATTTCGTTTCTGATTTCACTGAGATCAGGATTGAAGCAGTCCGTGTTGACGTGGGAAATGAAGGTAGCCAAATTTTTGAATGTGATTGAACATGTGTAATAAAACATAATACAATCATTCATCTTACTAGGCACAACAACCAAAAAATTGTTTTCATACAGCCTACAAGTAATACAAATGGATTAGTCATTTAATTGCAAAATATTTCAAAAGTCATGATGATAACTTAAAAATAACTGCCATGCCAAATTTTAATAATGTAATGACAGCTTCATTAGCTTTTAAAATGTGCATAATTTACAGGAATGTTGTATTAGCATTGAGGTGACGTTTTCTATTTTACTCAGATGAAAATTGTGTAAATAGGCCATTTGAAATGCTGACATTGTGTATTAAAATTAACTATTCAGAAATTAATTCTGCAGCTTCTCATGAGAGTTAGTCTCCTATTCGCACAAGAAGTCCCACTGACTAATGGCATTTCTCAGGCATAATCAGATGACAATGGGACAAGTATAAGAATTACTCATGTGAAAAATACCAACTTCATCATTCTTTGTTAAAATGTTTGCTCATAATGGTCCTTCTCATGCAACTAACTATTTCAGTCTTCAGTGCTGTACAGTAGACAGAGGGAAATTCTTTCGTGATCTCTGTGGGTGATCAGTTTCTTCCCTGACACAACAGGAATTAAACAAAATGCTGCAGAGACAGCATGAAGGTGTGCTGGTGGTAGGGGAACGGCACGCTTGTTTTGTCCTAGTTAAATCAACATAAGCCTTTTAAGATCATGCATCAGGCATCTTTGCGAGTCTAGGCTAGTAAAAGGCCTTCTCCGACCTTACAACCACCTTGGGTTTTAAGGCATACGCTCTTGGGAAGGTGGATAATTTTAAGGAAAATACCAGTTTAACTATTGAGACTTACTCAGCTCCTTCAGTGCCATGCAACACCACACAGCATCTTCTCCATACAGCCTTGCCCATTAAGGTAGAGTTTCGTTTTGGGGGTTCTTTGGAGACATCCCTTGATGTTTTTCTTGGAGGTATAGGGCTGTTTACAATCATTTTTAAGATCTCAACTAGATTAGAAATCTAAGAGTGAATTATGTGCTTTTCTGGCCTCAGGACAACAGTAGAAACTCAAGAGTAGATGTCTGTCTAAATGGTTGGCCTAAAATTCACCTTTATGGTGTAAGTGCTGTCATGATGTTAGTTCTGGGAAAGTACAGGTCATCAATACCTCAGGTAAGGAAGGAATTGGCAAATTTAGTAATTTGTAACCTATTTTCATTGCAGATCCCTAAAAACATCTAATTTGCTTGCAGAGTTCTGCATAGCAGGTTTTAGTCCCTTCACAAATACACTTGCGTTCTGTAAGCAAAGTCTTTCATTGGTGTCCAGAATCAATCCATGGAGATCAAAGAGCCTGTGGACCACAGAGTGGAAAATACTGGTTTGACTGATGCATTATACCAGTTAACTTCAGCACACCTTGCATTCCTAAATCCCATGGCAACATTTTGATAAACTTATTGATGACCTAAGTATGGATACAGAGCCCCAGCTTTTATTACGTATTTCTAATGTTTTCTAGTTTCTCTAGCCATGCTTTCTTGCAGCTGTGGCTCCTTGAACCTCTCTTCATCATGCCTAGTATCCTACTTGTGTCACTGTTTTCTGTGACTCATTAAAAGATACATATGTTTGAAATGAAAGTTCTCTTGAGCATTTGAATATCATCATCCAGTAGAATATTGAAAAGGATTCCTTGGGATTTACAAGAATAATTGTTAAAATATGTCAGCTACTCGTCCTGTAATTTATAAACAGATAATCCTCATCAACAAGAGAGATGGAAATGTTTCCTAAAGCAATCTTGTTGCCTTTGTAATAGACCATATTTGTGCAATATGGTACATAATTCAAAAGAATATTTGAAGAGTAAAGCCATAGATCCTCTTAAAGGACTGTTTCTCCTCCATAAGCCTGGATTGAAGACTACTATCTCCTATCCTAATATACTGATATCCAGAATACATTAAAATATAATTTCTTTTTAAGAGCAGCTTGCTGACTAATCGTATTTGCTCAGTCTTCGTAGTTGATCATGAAAAAAACTGTTTGTGTTTTATTATTTGCTTTTTATCAAAATGACTTATTTCTTTGTACTCTGCTGCCTTTACTTTTGTTTGCATCAAGCTTTAAAAAAAAAAAAAAAAAAAAGTAAAGTATTGAAGTATTGGCAGCTGTTACAACCTTTGGCTGCTGGATCCAGCAGCTGATATCAAGAAATTTGAAAAATAGTATTCAGAAATTAAAATATTCTAGCATAATTGTGTAGCCACCTTTGTGTATTCAGCTACTTAATAGCACAATCTTTCATTCACCACAAAACAAAAAAAAAATAATCAACATTTGCGTTGAGTTATTCCATTGAAGGGCAGTAACTGTTAATTAATTGGAAGTTTTGTTTATATTCACAGTCTTATGTGAAGTGTTTGCAAGAAGCCAGCGCTTTTTCAGCAGCTGAGGAGGTAAGACTTTCAGAGAATTCCTAAGGAGTTAATGCATTCTTTTAGAAGGCATTTTTGACGATATCCCTTCGAGCAGGAAAAGAGGGGTGGTTGTAATAAAATGAAAAGGGCATTGGGGGTCTGTGTGAAGAAATATCAAAGTCATAACATAGAGCCTTGTAAGCAGGCCAACACTTTTTATTAATACATGAAATTTTTAAAAACAGGATGGAATATCTCTGACAAGAGATGGAATAAATTTTGTCAGCTAAATTAATTTGCCCCTGTGTCTTGTAAATCATTTCATGCCACAAATAATTGATCAGAGGCTGAAGAAGAAATGAACAATTCAGGTTGTGATTTAAAGAGAATTAATTCTTAATTAAGTTGGCTTACTTTGGATTTTCATCTTAAGGGAGAATAGGCTGCTAAGCATTCAAATTCCGTCACTTAGTTTAATATTAGGAAAAGCCTTCATAAGAGATTAAGGCGCTCTTCACATTAAGGAGATCAGAGTGAAGTACCTGAATTTAAGACTAAGAAACAGAACTCGTATCAGTATAGAGGGATCCGGTGTCATCTACTGAGTGAGCTTCAGATTATCCCCAGAAGTGAGATGAAGTGGCAAGTTCAGAATCTGGTGTTTGCAAAGGAAGCAGGCAGTTAATCCAGAAGTCTTTGTGCGATGATTTTCCCTGCGGTGTATTTCTCTGATACAGCTTCTATCAAGAATTTCCAGTAAGAATAACGCACTCCCTTCTTTGTCATCTAATTGGGGTATCTTATGGGTGCTTATCTATAAGAATGCTGACTCTTATTTCTGAGTATTTCTAGACCTGTCTATATTGTTTCAAAAGTTCTGCTTCCTTACATCTTGTGGTCCTTCTATGCTAATTGTTCTTTATACTGTCCTTCTTCTGTGTTATTTGTTTGCAAATGGATACGCAGTTTCACATTGCTTTGACATAGTTTGGAAACTACTTTAGTCTAACCAATTAGTTAGTATGAGAGGAAACTTCATTATTTATTTCTAGGGACTGAATCATTAATAACAGTCATTCTATATAAGTGAAACAGGTGCTGAAAAAATACATTTAGGTAGTAAACATATATTCAAAAAACGATTTGAATCATGCAAGTCAAAATATTTTGTCGGAGTCACTTGGATTGTGACAGACCATTATGAAGAAGCTATTTCAAGGTTTTTCGGAGACCTAAATGTTGAGACGGCTTCACATAGGTTCTTCAGAAATGTGTAGCTGTTTAACTTCCACTGTTTGGAAGACTTTTAATTTCTCATTGGTACAAAAATTGAGTTTTGCTTGCATTTTATTAAAAGCAAATAGACTTAGGTTGAGATGATTGTAAGCTAAAAGTAATGTCTTCAATTTAAAAAATGTTTGGTGGGTTTTTTTTTTCCTGAAAAGCAATCTCAAATTTTGGGTTCACCCCAAAATTTCTTCGTAAGTGAAAAGGATATCATAGTAAGTCATCAGGGAGCACTGTGATTTAGAATGCTGAACTGTAGCTTTTCTCTTCTGTGATTCTGAAGAGAGGGGTTAAATTTGTTAGTTATTTTAAAAGTGCCTTAGGTACTGATTCGAAACAGCTTCAAATGGGGTAGAAAGAGAAAAGGAGATGTTGTGGCAACATTTGGCATTGGATACCTGTATCTGTGCCTTTGATGCATTTGAAATCCTTTGCAGGATTCTTTTAAAGGATTTGGGATAAACTACGTGTAAGATACACAGCATAGGAAATGGCATTAAACAAGTAGATGGGAAAGACAAATGTAGAAATGCTGGTGGAAAGACTAGATATGAATACCTCGCAACACGCGTCTTGGTGACAACTCATGTATTTTGGCGTGAAAATGCATTTGCTAAGAAGACAAAATTGATTGCATGGCTAAGGATGTAGAAGGCATCCTTGGTAATAGCACTGTTTCAAATTAAGTCAAAGTAGGTAATTTAAGAAGGTACATCGGTAGGTAGCAGCAGCTCAGTTTCACTGGAAAGAATTTACAACTTAATTCATTTCAAAGGATGATAAATCTGACGTGAATCCCCCCTTTTATAAGGCCTGACTTCTGGGGTTTGTGTGAATTCTCATAGCATGTTGTATCATCTCCCCTACTAAATGGGCTGTGACTTAGAAGCCCCCAGAAACCCCAGCAGAAGTATCCAGGTTAACTAGTTTGGCAGGTGTGTGCAAAGGTAGCAAACAACATTTATTTGGGATATGCAGATGTTCCACATTTGGGACACTTGTGTTTTGCTCGCTCAGATTGAGCCAATGTGGCCTTTCTGTAATACTAAAATTTTAATTAGGTTTAAGCACAAGTGTGCCAGCGCATCTTTAGTTAAGTGCTGCAACAATTTACTGATCCTGAAGACTTATTTCTCCGACAGTTAATAACTAATAGTTAGAAATAGTGATGGGGTGGGGTAGAAGTTAAAAGTGTGGGTAATGATTTTGCTAATTTCTGGTTACTGATGGTAATTGAAATAAAATAGCAAGTCTTAAATAAAAGAATTCAGGCTCTTAAGGCATTGTAATACCTCCTTATTCCCATCAAGAACCAGAAAATGGTGAGGTGTATCCAAGAGACACCTTGTCTCATCTATCCGAATGGCATTTCCAGCTGATTTATGTTTCAGACTTCCTTATCTTGCCAAAGGTGACAAGAAACTCTGAGTCATGCAGCGTGTGCTGGGAGCCTGTGGATTTGGCACGTTGTGGATCAGGCTGCACACTGAACATCCGACCACAGAATAATTCCAGACAGGTTGGGTTTTGTTTTTTTTTTCCCCTTTGCAGTTATTTCAGATTTGGAGATAATCACATTTTATTTATATATTCTTTCATGAGGTCTTTTTCAAAAACAGAATCTCTGTTTCTACCTCCGGAACATTGTAAAATCTATTGCCATTGTATGTGCGTTGATAATATTATTGGGACACTGTTCCTTTGCCAGTATATTTCAAAATTACTCACCGTTTCTACCTGACGACTTGATGTGTTTTAGTATGTTACTTGATTAATTGCTTAAAGTGTGAAGCCATGTAATGGGATGAATTTCTGCTGTTGCATTTGTAGTTTGCAGCTAGGGAGAAAAGGCAGGAAATGTGATTCAGAAGACTGACAGGAATAGAAGGCATCAGAAGACCAAAACACACACCCCCCTCACGATTTTAAGACAGTCTTATCATTCCTTAGGGTCTAGCTTATAATTTGTCAGTCTGAGGGTAGCAGCGTTGCTGGAGATACAAAATCAAGTCTGACGCAGGAGGTGGTTTGGTTCTTCATGTGCATTAGCGTTGGTGTTACCACATACATTTCGCTAATGGAGCGGTAGTGTCTTAAATGATTTAGTAAAAGTAACGGTTTCAGAATTTTTGGAAAACAAACTCTGCTTGTGGCTAGTTTTTAATGATCAGTTTGTCAGGAGGCAGAAAAAAGAAAAGGAGAAAGTTAAGAGAAAAAACCAGGAAGTAGAGAAGACCCTGCCCTTGAAAGTAAGAAAGTGAGCTGTTTTATCTTTTGCTGTTATTCTTCTTGCAATACATGCATGTTGTCCTCTTGACTGACAAAGTTCTTGTGCTTCCCTTGGAGTGTATCCATTCATTAGTGTCTCCAGAAAGAGGTAGTTTAGCTTTTAATTAAAATACAATTTTCAGGTTTTTTAGTGTGTTAATGAGACAGCAAAAATGAATTCATTGAAAGAGGAACAGATATCTAGGCCTTACAGCAGTGAAAGTTAGAGCCTCATTAGTAGCTAATTATGCAGAACATAGTATATAAATAGAGCTGTTATGGCATTAAAAAAGCCTCAGTGCATTACCTAATGACATAAAATGTTTACAGTCTGTTCTGAGTATGGTATAATGTCTTGCCGAAGTAATTAATGGCATATTTAACAGTGACACAACTGGAATCACAATTGCTTTGCAGGTACAAGTTGAGGGCAAGGGAATGTATAAAAGCCTTTGAGGAACGGATGATTTGTCCGCTAATAAATACGGGAGCATGAGAAGATAAAGGAGGAACGCATGATTTATACATTAGGTGGGATAATGTCTCTGTCTGACAAGGACGGAGTGCAATGGGTTTTGTTTTCAGGTTTTCCAAAAGTGGCAAGTGAGATGCCAGAAGTCCGAACTGACACTTCCAAAAAGGGCTGGTTCCCTGAGCAAACCAAGGCCCATCTTCTGAAAACTAATAAGGCGGAAAGTATTTTGGAAATCTTGATATGTAAATGGCAACCAAGACCAATAATTCACACGAGGTGAAAAAGGAGGGTTTTGTTTGACTATAAGGGCCCACGTAATTAGACAGAAATACTCAAAATAATACTTTAATAGCAAGTTAAATAATGTTTTTAATAAACTGAACCATAAAGATGATTTTTGCTCTGCCTAACAAGAACTGCACATGTAGCTTAACAACTAATTATTATTATTAATAATACTAAACAGCATTATGCTTCCATAAGGTGATGCTTCACGCTAAGAGTAAAGCTGTAAATGGCAGTAACTAAGCGTAGCTGCTTAGATGCAGTATGGTGAAAAACCGGCTCAGTGCCACAGCCGTAGCGGTAGAGGAATGACTAAAGGAGAATATTACATTTGGGGGAACATACTGGCTATGGAGCCTGTCTAGCACATTCGAGGTGATTTGGACAGAAGTAGAAAAAATATTGTGAAAAGCTGGAGAGGGTGAGAAGGCAGATGAGGAGATGTTTATGCAAATAAGAAAGGCCTGTAAAATGATCTGCGCATTAGTCATGATGATTCCAATTACTGTTGTATTGACTAGGAACCACAGAGCCACAGAATCAATTAGATGTTTAAAAATACAAAAAGCTATTTCCTTGCTCAATTTGTTCAGCAGTCAACAAGTTTAAAGTTTGTTCTGGGAAATTATTTTGGTATGAAGACCAAGTTAGAGTCCGATTAGTGTTTAGCTGGGGGTAAGTGAATTGAAATGATTTTGCTATGAATCCAAGGCTTTATTTTTTATCTGTGATGCTTAGTGAAGTAACACAGCATGATGGAAAACATATTCTTCTGTGCTTCTGCGTTAGTACCGTTGCACGTATTAATGACGTTACCAGCTCTAGTGGAAGAGTTGATGACCAGCAAGTTTGTGTTATGGCAGGTAGGAAAAGAGACTTACTAGTTGTGGCGGGGGTTTTTTTTTAGCTCATTAGTGAAAATAATTTTCAACGCCTGAGAAATCTGTTACACATACAGTGGATATGGTTAAATAAATGCCAGTGCCAGCATTGCCAAGAACCCACCAATTTGCCAGATTCCTAACTGACAGAGACACGCGTGTGTGTGTGTACGTGCATGCGTTGATCATTTTCGCTGATCACTGAGTCCGAATCTTTTTATGACTGTGGTCAGCATGTATGCCAAGTTCCAGTTATATTAATGTCTGGATGCACCGTCTTCAGCCGAGCAAAACAGTAGAGAGCACTTGATTCGGATTCCTTGTAAATTCCTCAGATTTGCTATGTTTGAAAACTGTAAGCCTTGTCACCAGCTCAGTTCAAAGTCACCAGCGTACAGCAATGCGCGGTTTGGCTGGAAATTCAGTAGTCCATTACTAGTTGCAGCTAAGCATTTTCACGTACTTTGCATTAAGGTGCGCTGTATTGTTATGCAGATATCTGCCTGTCTCTGCCCCATGCAGGAGGAAAGCAGCAAGGCCGATGCCAAAGATACTTTCCGGTTCTGCTTTGCCTGTCTCCTGGAGCAGGTCCAGAGGAGGCCACGGAGATGGTGGGAGGGCTGGAGCCCCTCTGCTGGGAGGACAGGCTGAGAGAGCTGGGGGGGTTCAGCCTGGAGAAGAGAAGGCTCCGGGGAGACCTTAGAGCCCCTTCCAGTCCCTAAAGGGGGCCTACAGGAATGATGGGGAAGGGACTCGTTATCAGGGAGTGAGTTTATATTTCATATTAATAATCAGGAGGGCAGGGAAGTGACTCAGAAACTCTCCAGATGGAAATTTTTTTCTTACAGTGTTACAGATGGTTTCTTAATTTTTAGAAACCTGGGATCATATTTGCACTGTATAAACATGATTTGATAGATGTTATTAGAAAAGGAGCTGTTAAATTTGGGGAATAGCAAATGCAGCGGAATTTAAGAAATGGGTAAGAGCTTTGTATGATTTTTAGGTTACCAACTGACTGTGTAGCACAATATACGGGAAAGAAGAATTAAAATGTTCTGTCTGTTTTGTGGAGAAAGCAGATGAGGGATGGAACATGTAATGTTCTTAAAATAGAATACAAAGTAAAAGTGTGCCCAGTGGAGAATTTTGCCGCAAAGAACAGAGGAGAACGCTGTATGGATAGATACAAGTCAAGTGGAAATAAAGAAACTAAGAGTGGTGGATACAAGGGGCCCAGGGGTCCCTCTGTTACTAGGATGTCTGTAATCCCTATCAAATTCTGTGCACAGAACTTCTTAGGTAATAAAATACAACTTCAAAGCTAACCAACACAAGCCTTCACATTAGATCTCATCAGAGGGACATGTGAAAACAGATGTTCTTTGGCTAAATTAATCCTTAGAATGTTAATTAGTTCATTCTCTTTTTCCTTTTTTTTAAAATCTTGTGCTTTATTTGCTTCCTTTATCGTACAGATTTTCCCAACTGGATCCACTGCTTTCACGCTGTATTTTTTTATTTTTTTTTTAATTGCACCTGGCAATTAGATTTTAATAGAGAGCAGGCACATGGTCCATGAAGCCGGGAGAGTGAGTGATGGGAAATCACATGGTTTGGGACAGGCTGACCCCGTAAGAGAAGCTGTGCACAGGAAAAAATATTCAGCAAGTGTGAAAAGACGAAGTAACATCCTCCACATGATGGCAGTACAGACTCTGTATGTTGGGCACCTCCAGAAACGACCAGGTTCTCCCAAGATGTTTGGGAACCGGTGTCTCTAGTGTGTTAGAAGAGCCAATCTCATTAAAAGAAGACTTTGCTCACCGTCTGGTACTCCTTTCTCAAGGAGATGGTGCTCAAGGACTGTGCTTTTGCCAGTTTGTTTGTACTGGAGACCCTTCCTCTCCCTCCTTCCCTTTAATTTGCAAGATAATTTTAACCAAGTTAAGAGAAGATAGCTATCCTATGCATTTCGTGAAAATCAGCGACTGAGAAATGAAGGGGAAACCAGAATAACGCCCTCGCTGAGGGGAACCACAGCACATTTCAAAGCCTGTCTGTTCCGAGGGGCACTCACCAGCCCCATCAGCCAGCGCTTCTCTGCAGCCTCTAGTCCCTCAAACCTGGGATGGGGAAGGCAGCTGGAGGTAACTGGAGGTGGGAAGGGGGCGTGGAGGTTTCTCCCTCGCCGTGGGGTGATGTGTGGAGATGGAGAATTAGGGAAGACTGCAGAGGGGAAAAAAAATGCCACAGGGCAAACAGGGCAGGTGAAACTTGTGCTACTGGGGAATAGTACGTACGGGGTTCATGATCTGGATAGCCGTGCTGCATCAAATGGTAGACTAAATGATCAAATGATGGGTTTTGCTCTTAAAATTTGTGTGTTTTCGTCTCCTGCGCCAAACAGACCATTCTTTTGAAATCAATTTTCTGGTTTGCTGTATGTATGACAAACTCTACGTTACCGTATGTATGGCTGTGCTATACTGCAGGCAGACGGAGGAGCAGAGCTACGTATGTAAGAAGTAGCAATGCCCAAATTTGTTCCTTATTTCTGCCTTTCTTCATTAGGGCTTCTTGCTGCCTGGACATGGGGCAGGGCCTCAGGATTAGAGCGGGCTGGAAAACTTCACTAAATCATATATCCCAGGAACCGCTGCTGAGCACAAACAGCAATATTTTCTTGAAAGCATTCGGTTTTGTTAACTTCTAATTGAACATCTCTTCCCCGGGAGATTTTTGAAACCTGTCTGCTTTCTTGTTTACTTGCCCATTCAGCCTCTGGCTTTCCTCTGAGCCAAAACCCTTTGAACTTGGGAGCCAGAGCTACAATCCCCAGCGACACCGAAAGAGCTCAAGTCCCTCTCGTTAATGTCCCACAGTGTAGTGTGTGCAGTCTGTGTAGGGTGTATTAATCTTTTAAACTGATCTGTGATAGTTCCAGTGTTTTCATTAGTAGCAACGAAACAATCATAGTAATAATAGTATAATAATTAGCAATAAAACATGCTATTGAATAATTAATGGCAATGAAACACACAGAAATTGTATGTAGTTCAGTCAGTGTGTTCCAAGGGCTTCCACAGTCCCTCGTTCCACCTGAAACAGGGTTTCCTTGTCAGCAGTACAGTTCTATGACATAAAGTCAGCAGAGGAAGGTGATGGCATCTCTGTTTTCTTCCCCCTGAACCACTTAAGAGAAGCATCCTCACAATTCCTAATTACGTAAAGGGTGAAAAGAACATTTTATAATTATATTTCCTAGTCCTGGCTTGCCTTACAGAGTATTTGAATCCCTCTGAAGCCATTAGATTTGTATTATCAAATACGTACTGGTAAACTATTTCACAGCTATTTAAATTTGATGCTTTAGAAACCCTTTAATATCAGTTTCTGCTGAGGTTTTGATATTTTTTTCTGCTTTCATTATAAAATAAATAATCTGTATAATATTGTGGTTATTAATGTAAGCTACTTCATGTATCGGATCAATGATGGAATCAGCTAGTGGAAAAAAGCTCTGGTAGATTAGTCTTGATTATAAAATCTATGGATCAAAATGGTTTGAGATACTGTAATGTAGTGGGGTAAATCTTGTCTTTATAGCTACTTTTTAATTGAAAATCCTACCTAACTTGTAATTCAAAGACTTCTTTTTTTCTATTTCTTTATTAATTCATATATTTATTAAGAAAAATATGCTTCTTTTATATGGCTATGGAAAGTATTGAATTCTAACTGAATCTTTAGTGAAGATGAAGAAATAGGATTCTGGGAGAAGTGTTTGCAGTTTAGCTTGGTGTGTTTCTTTTAAATGGCTCCTGATGAGGGAACCAAACTGGATATTCTTGCAAAACCAGATACAGGCAATGGTCTTTCTTCAGCAGTATGCATGGAATATCTCCTTTCTATTTCTGATTCCAAAAACAGTCATATGAGTCAGATTGACAAGAAGTGTTACCTAAAGTACCTCAGCACCCTTAGTATTAGGGATTATCTCTTATGTTTTCATTTACTCTTCATATAGGAAACCTTCAGCTTTGTAAAAAAACAGGCATTTCTTACAGAATAATACAAGGAAGCTGTTGGGAAGCTTTCACGTGTGTGGAAAATTTCCTATAAAATGTGATATAAAACAATTCTTTCTTTTCAGTTTTGTCTGCTGCCTCAGAGACTTTGTGCCTCATTTTAATTTCAGTGACGAGATATCTCAGTCTGTTCCACATGTGAGTCGCGTAGAACAACTGGCCCTAATAATTAAGAACTTCCAAACACTTTCTCCTGAATTGGAGAGAATATTTTGAAAGGTGAAGACATAAAGTAGAAGTTGGCTCGCCGGGTGGCGCTTGCAAAAAAAGGGTGATGTCCCAGTTATGTTGTGAGAACAGACGGGGTTACCACGCAAAAGCGCCGGCGTTTTCTGCTGAATGCCATTGATTGCACTGGTGCTGTTTCAGGTGAGCGTTGTATTTGGAGCACAGCGTTGGGTTCATAATGATCAGTTGTTTCTCATGGAGGTGAACTAGAATCATTTTCTCTCAGTGAGACTGCTGCTTCCATCCCTGTTGAGTTCGCAGCAAACATGGTGGTTAAGGCTGGTTTGGAAACATCTGGCCTCTGCCTCGCAAAGAAGAGGCTTTCACAGCTCAGCTGGTTAAAAGGAACTTCCTGCAGTGCAAGTAAGCGTGGCGAAGCCTGCCGGGAACCAGGGCGGCCCTGGGTTTGATTACCCGAGTAGCTGATTTCTTCCTCCCCTGTGCACCCAGCGCCCCCTCCACCGCCAGGGGAGGCGGGGAGCAGAGAACTGGCCTCCCCAGCTCTGCCGAAGCCAGACCAGTGCCCATCCCTCTGTTTATGGAATACATGAGAAATGCATTTCATCCAGTTGAGGACAGTCATCCACGTCAAACATTTCAGAAGAAAGGAAATAAATATTTCTCTAGTCCCGGATCTGTTAGGCGAAATACTGCGGAGCGTGAGGAAAAAAGACTGCAGTTGCCTTCCCTCCCCAGCAAATGATGAGTTAGAGCCGTGAAACGTAAAGATTGAGATTGCTTCCTTGCAACTGTCTCACTTGCCACTGGAGTACAAGCTGGTATTTTCATTCCCTAAATGTCTGCCTCTTCTGGAAGCGTTGCTAAGCGTTGCTAATAATTGCCTGAAGACACAAAACGCTGTGGAAAACAAACATTCTGTTGAATTTGCATTACTTCACGTAGTTCACCTTTTGAAACGTCCTTATCCTCTCCCAGTTGGTTCTTCCTGTGCCAGTCTCTTGCAGATCTGTCTTAATCAGTTTATTCCCCATCTCTGTATCTTTTCTGTTTTGGCAACTATATGCCCGTAGCCTGCTGTAGCGTAACTGAAGTAGAAGCAGCTCAGACGGACGTGGAAAATAAAATTATGTTCCTGATGCGATGGACAAAACTGAATTCAGTTATCATCATGAGCAGTCACAATTAATTTATAATTTCTTTTTTGTCGTAGATACCAACAAACATGCTCTTAGCTCATGACCAAAGCTCTGAGCAAGTGACTCTTAGCCGTTGATGATTCAATTGGTTTTAATGTCTGTATGAAAAGTTTACCCTACTTATCTTTTCTGTTATGAATTCATTTGGTGTCTTTTGCAGGTGGACTTTTAAAAAACAAACAAACAAACAAACCACAACCACAAAACTCTTTTTCTTAAATTTTTCAGAGCCCTGAAGTTCTAGCCTGACTAATGTCTCTGGGGCATTCATTGCATCATTACTGAGAATGTCTTTCAAATTGTTCATGCATAGATCAAACAATCTTCACCACTGCGCCAAACCTCATGAACAATCATAACATTACTTCCAACAGATCTTAAATTTGTATGTGTGTGTGTGTGTCCCCCTTTTTTTTCCCTTCTTGTTTTGCTGTTAAATCTATGAAAATATTTCTCTCCCTTCATGGTGGCTCAGGGACACCAGCGGAGCTGTGACAATTGCATATCTCAGCTGCCTTCAGAGATCGGTTTCTATATAGATCTAAGTGAGTCACTTCAGACAAACGAGCGTTTTTTACAGACTTGGCTTTGACAGTAATGCAGAGCTGAATTGCTCCTTTGAGGTGAAGGTTATCACAGAGAAGTCAGATGTGTCACAGCTTCCTGCACCACTATAAGTGTAGTCCATTTGCTGCACTTTTTGGCGAGAGCGTAGTTAGGATTGCCAGCATCCTCTTTATCTCCACTGTCCCCGAGTTAATTGCACAAAAACATACTGTGGGAGACTAATATAAAAACAAGCGCCCGTGTTGTAGTCACAGTTAGACATGAGTAAATTCCATTAACTCAGTGGAGAGTTCTTCTGTCGCTGTGAGAGTATTTGGGTGATATTTAAAAAAATGAATCCCAATTAGACTCTCATAGCTGGCTTTTCAAATCCTCATCCAAAGAGCAGAATGATATTTGTTAGACCATTAGTTAAACATAGTGGTTATGATTATTTAGATAAAGTTGATGAAATAAATTAGAAACAGCTAAAAGACAGCCCAAGAGGGTTTTTTTCTTTAAAAAAAAAAAAAAAAAGCAAGCAGTGACAGCTTAAACTCATGTATCTATGCAAAGGTAAGCATGTTGACTTTGGGAATTATAGGACATGTTACATGCTTTCAAAACTACGGAACAATAAGCCCTAACAATACATCACCTTTCGGGAATTCTTTTGAAAATCTAATCCCTCTTCATTCTGGGCAAAAATTTACTCCTCCAAATTTCTCTCATTATTATTAAAATAAAAAATATATATCTTTTTAAATCTCAGAATACTCTTACTGCTGTCACTTTCCCCCTCCTCTGTGAAATAAACATACAAGGTAACCGCAGGTGAAGCGAAGAACATGGTGAGGTTTGCATTATGTTTTGCTATTTCTAAGGCAGAAGGGATGAAAGTGAATGACAGTGTGGTGGTCTGACTGGGAAAGCCAAGTATCTTTCTGGTCCTGCCTACGTAGAAGTCATAGAGGTGTCTAACTGAAATGCGCAATGACTTCTCTGCCTTGTAGAAATTTTGGTGCCATTCATGCTGACTTTGGTGCTGATTTGCAGGCCCTGAGGAGGAAGACGAAGACAATAGCCTGTTGCTGAAGTCGGCGGAGAGCTTCTGTTGGTTTCCCCATGTGGGGAGTCACCTTCAGCCTCATCCACAATGAGTCATCCCTGGTGGAGCAGATGATCCTCAGCACAGAATTTGATAGAGTGAGTCTCTTGGTTTTAATATTGTTTCTATTGCAGCATGGTTATAACATTATTTATTTCAGAGCAATACTGCAGTTTTCACATAAGTTGCGGACTGATGTGATGTGATGCTCCAAAATCTGTGTGTTGGATCAATGGAGGTATTTTTTCCTTTGCAGTTTTCCTGAAATTGCAGTCATGTATGATGTTAAGTGAAGGTCATGCCTCCCAATTAAGGCCACGAATAGGATGTGAGAGTTAGTCAGGTAAGATTACAGAACACATGAAAAAAAACCACAAACAAACTGATCTCAGAGTGATCGATGATTCAAAACAGCTGATAAACTTTCATGCCTTTCCCTTCAGTGCAGTAGGATCACATCTGCTGCTTGCAGTGCAGATTTTTTTTCCAGGTCCTTGTTTATATTATTTTTCCTGCAATTCATAAAAAACCAGTTCATTTTGGAAAAGGGTCCATATTTCAGGTGGGCCTTAGCTGTCACTGTGGTGTGAAAAAAACATCAGTGAAATACTTCAGTAAAGAATCTAACATCGGTTTGAACTTATTTGAGGCAGTAAGTGGAAATATATTTTTACCTCTATCTGCAGAGAATCCTGAAACCTGGTGGTTCTGTTTGTCATGTACGTTGTTGATGATTCTGATAAAATGGAATAGTATCTCCGAGAGAGTTTTCTTACCCTACTTACTTCATCAGTAGAACAAGATTTATGCAGAAGAGATAAAAAAGACTGGGCAGCTTGAAAGATTTAACCTATTCTCTTTACACAGGTACAACAATATGAAGACAATCCTCATCTTTTGATTGTGAACGCTAACATTTTTACATAAGCGATAAAGATACCAATGCAATAATAAAGAATTCATGCTCAGGGATGCTGTTTTAGTTATTGAGAACTACTTTCTAGAACACAAGTGGATCAATTGTTCTCCTTCTTACCAATGAAAAGAAGAGAAGTCCCTTGACGTTAATGAATGTGTAGCAGTAGAAACATGAAGTGAATGAAAGCAAACTCAGCTTACAGATGCTGGAAATTACGCATAGTTAAAGCACCTATAATATGAGTGCAAAGAAGGTTTTGCACACCTTAGTAACAGGAGTTGCTTACCTGGCAAGAACCGGGATTGTAAAATATCCTACTCTAATTCTTGTAGTGAACGATTAATATTCTTGTTTGATAGACATTAGTAAAATCCTTCCCATTCAAACTTGTGTTACTAGTGGCCGCGTTAGTTGACTAAACACTGACCGGTTTGGTGTTTAGGAAGACACGATAAGTCCAGCTGGTTAATCTGGGTGGTTTCCGACGAAAGCTGAACTTGCTTCCTCCTGAAGGGGCTCCCTGGGAAGTGCTAACACCCGTGCAGTGCCTCTTCCATGCCAGGTTGAGTCATGTCCCTGGTGTAACTTGTCTGCTGGACACACGGTGAAGCCCTCTGCACCTCCAGTGGTGAACCTAGCCTGAGCATAGATAACTGGGCAACTCCTTGTGGTGGACGTGAAATCCGGACCACCCATTTAAAAATAAAACCTGCTGGTTCCTGAGAGTGTTAGAAATTATGTCTATAGACTGATCTGGGCCTATATTTATGTGTTTGTGAATTGTTACTGCTGCTGTCTTCACAGCTGCTCCCCTGAGGAACCCATGGCTGTCTCACATGTGCTGTATCCTCCAAAGGTCATCCTGCTGGTCAGAAGAACTAGAGGAAAGCATTTGGATTGGGGAACCTTTCTTTGTCACCCTTCTGAAGACGGTAAGTATTTCAAATGTATCCCCTTATACTAGCAATAAATAAGAGTGTGTCACGTATGAGAAGAGGTGCTAGGGAGTAATAGCAAACCTAATAGATAATAGATCTTGGTATCTATCTCAGAGAGTTTCCGTTTTCAAAATGGAAATGGCAGAACTTTATGTGATAAGCTACAGTGATTTTCCTTAATCTGTAAGGAAGATAAAATTCCAGGAAACTTGCTTTTCAAGAGTAGCAAAATATTTTAGAAGCATTTTTTTGGAAAGCAGAGAATGCTTAGTGGCATTATTTAACAAGGTACTAAGGGGAAGCTTGCAATTACTTGAGGACTGTCAGGTGAGATAACGAGATCTGCTGGATGCTGCAGAAACACAGGTGGAATGGCGTAGAGTCCAGACTGGAGAATAATGCGGAATTTAAAGTGGAGGGACAAGAAGAGAATAAATAAGAGGTCATGTACTTTTAGTAAAAAGAAATATGACTAGAAGCAAAGCAACTGTAAAAAAAAAAAAAGTAAGTACATTAATAAACTTGTCAGAGTTTATTCATTTTGTAAATATCCGTTAAGCTTTCCATCTTCAGCTGAGAAAGATCTGAAAAACAAAATACGTGATCCCCTGAAGGACAGCACTGCTAAACCGTAATGTCAGCCTTGTACAAGCAAGAAACGAACGGAGCAGAACTGCAACCATTTTCATTTTCTCTGAAGGAGATTAATCATGCCACCCGAAATATCAAAGATTAAGGCAATAACTAGTATAAGGGATTTATACAGTGCTCATCAAGTGTAATAATGTAAATGAAACGAGCTAATCTGTTGCAGCATTGTAATCGTTCCTATTAGAATCATTCCTGCTGCCCCTTACTGCAGCCTCCATACTGCCACACGCCGCAGCCTCCGACCATGCGCCAGCTGGAAAATGCTTTTGCTCCAAAACAGCAGCTTCCATCTCCTGTACAGGGAGCTGCGACGAGAGACTTTGTGACATACATAGAAGAGACTTCGTCTGCTTTATGAGCCATAGAAAAATATGATTAAATGCGCTGTCCGCTAAATGGGAGCAGAATCAGGATTCCAGCCAAAGAGTAATAGGATTAATCTCAAGAACATAAAAT
The DNA here is from genome assembly GCF_028500815.1 of Rissa tridactyla. Classification (NCBI taxonomy): domain Eukaryota; kingdom Metazoa; phylum Chordata; class Aves; order Charadriiformes; family Laridae; genus Rissa; species Rissa tridactyla. Next base: position 79,188,416 of record NC_071470.1, on the reverse strand, counting down.
GTGGTATTTTAGTGAAATGTGAAACCTCCCTCTCAAACAGTTGTAACAAGTGTGCAGCTTTTGCTTGTTTCCATCATATCAACTTAGGCTAGTCTTGCAAACATTTGATTTATTCCTATATTTCTAAAATAAATGAGTATATTTCTTTCTGCTGGTTGGGTCACCTACAAATAAATTGTCACGGCGTACTTTCCAGGGAACTGCTTTAGCAAGCATATCTCTGACTCCAACATTTTGTCAGGATTCTTGACTTTTATAAGCGAAAACAACAATGGGAAAAAGCCCTACAAAATTGCAGTAGTGAGGTAGAAAGCTCTGAGATAAAAAATAAGTTAATTTCCTGTTAAATCTACCTGGATGTTTTAATTATTAATTGCCATCTTTAGTTATTTAATTCTTGGCTGCCCTAGGAACACAATAAATGCGAGTATGAATGATAAATGGGTTTGTGAGAGAAATTAGATGGAGCCGATTTCTTTTTTCATTTTCAATAACATGCATCTGGGGAAAATCCATGAGTTCCAAGGAGACTTTGCCCAACTAAGGCAATGGGAATCAGCGTGAGGAATTTAGAAAAATACAAAGACTTTGCATAAAAAGATACTTCATAGTTGGTGTGACAAAGCTATAAAGACCAATGCCTTGCTCAGTAAAAGGATCGCATTTTATGGGACATAGTTTCCAGTTGTAATAAACACACCTTTTTTTTTTTTGTTTTATATAAAACAACAGTGCTATTTATCTGATCATCACAGGAGTTAAATGCATTATGATACAGTTAATAGTGTGTTTCCTGTAGCGATACATTACCTGAAGTAGTTCGGTTTTGTCTTTATTACTACTTCTGTCCTTTTTTAAGGGAAAATTGTTTTCCCCGTTCTCCTTTTTGCTTGTCCTAAAATTGTGAGTTGATAATAGTATTTAATGGGTACTCTCAATTACTTCTGTTTCACTTGGAAATAAGGCTTGAAGTGATTCATTTGAATGTGTACTGTACACCCTCATTTGTGTTTAGTTGTATCCAGGTTGTCGCTGAAAACGTACAGCACTTGCGCTACTCAGCCAGTAGAATTTATTCAAAAGAAACAAATATGTGTACGACAGGTTGGATAACAAACGCGTTAAAAGCCAGTAATCCTATATCAGCTTTTTCTCCTACATTTAAAATCTGATTTATTGTGTCTGTCTTTTTTTTTCTGAGTGGTTTACATTAATATGGAATGCTGGCTACATTATAGAGCCCTCCCTCCAGGATTCGTGTTTACATCGTAGGCTTCTTTCAAGCTTGTGTTTATTGTGTTAGATTATATTTTATGCGTCCATAACACAGGAGAATGTGGACTATAATGTGACCCTTCTCCTTTTTATATTACAGCACATCAAATGCTTTACCACTGTCTGCACAAAATGCACAAACACAGTAGGTTGGCATTCATTTCAGCGTGGTTTTTTGGAACTTGGGAATACTTTCATTGGAACAGTGTGGTCGGGATGCTGTAAACTGGTACGGGTTAGGATGTCGTCAGGCTTTATCGCAGAAGGGGTATTAATTTATCCCAGGTGGCATCATTTGAAATTGTGCTTCATGTACACACGCGGATCCGTTTTGGAGGCTGGATGGTAGTTTCAGTAGGAAAGGCACAAAGCCGCGATCAGAGCAAGGCAGTGCTTCAGATCAAACCTTTGTTTTGTAAGGAGCTAATCGAAGGGTCCTTCTGCACTGCTGGGTACCCTTAATGAAATATGGTATGCGTTTAAGCTTTTAACTTGGGACAGAAATTCTCTTGTTGCATGTAAGATTTATTAAAGCGTTCTACATCTGAAATAGAATTGCAGACAAACTCAGGACAGCAAAATAGAGGAAACAAACTTGAGAGCTTGCATTCGTGGGTACCTTATTCTGTTGTTGAGTATCCATATACTCCCCTTATCGATGTAGGGGGAAAAAAGTAAATATTGATGTTCAGTTCAGAACAATGTTAAACCTTTCAAATAGTTTCCAGCCATAAATCACATCTGCTGCAGCGTTCCCTGCGATGTTGCAGAGAATGGACTGGAGAAATACTGTGTCAGTTAAACGCAGCTGTTGAAAGAGGTTGCTAAAGAATGTAACAGTGTAGCCACTGGGATCAATTTTTACCATGCACAGCGATTCAAAGATATTCAATAAGTCATTAACAAGATTAATGACCTCTAATAAAAAATGCAAGCTCCTATTCCATATTTTATTCAGCTTGCTGTAGCTTAAAATTGAATTTTATGATTTTATTAGACGTATTACTTAATTTTTCTCAAATTGGTCATTTTATTTAAGTTAAAACATATTAAATAGATATTTTTTTTCCACAGAGAAATAGGATTTAAAAAAAAATTGACTTTATATAGTAAAGTACCTTTATAACATAAATAGGTATGTAATCAATAGGCTCAAGTCTGCTCTGTTGCAGTAGCATAAGGATTAGAGTGAGTCTTTGAGGCTGGGCCAGTCCGTAATTGCACCGCCTTGCAGAAGTGCCTGGAGTAGAAGGAGTGTTATATCCCAATCATGGATCACCTAGTGAAGATTATTTCTTTGGGTGACTTATACGTTGGTGTACCCCTGCTAAATCTCTATTTAATCGCTCTCAGCCCTCCTGTTCAAGAGGAAAGTATTGCCTTTGCTGGAGCTGCTTCATTCGTGCCCTTATGCAGACCCTTAGCAAAAGAGACGTGAAGCCATTTACTCTGTGGTGAGAAGGGATCGGGTGCGAAAGCTGCTGCAGCCATTGAGCTACCCGAGTGCAAAATGTGAGAGAACGTGCAAGCCATAGCAGAATCTGGCGCAGGGGTCTTGTTTTTCTTGTTAATGTCTTAAATAGTAGCCCCTGAGAAGATATTACTGTAAAAGCATATTCGTAGAAACACAGCCAAGCGTGTTCCGCTATGCAGAGAACCAGCTTTCCGCTGAAGGCAAAGCAGCATGAATGAGACCTTCACTCCAACTTGTCTAGGTGACGCCGTATGACATATCGAGGCATACTTGTTGCTCTCGGTAACAGTTGTGAGATTTCTAAATGAATGAACGGGAAGTGACTCAACAGAAGTCAATAACCAATAACAGAAGCAAGTTGTTCTTTGCCAGTGATTAAGAGTGAGACTTAATGACCATCTTCCTGCGTCTGTATTATCCCTGGCCTTATTACTTCTTATCTAATCCATTTTTTAGAGTATTTCATCTGGTCTAAATAATTCAAGCTTTGTGCGGCATCTGAGAAGCTGCCTGTCTTTCATGTCCTACTACTTAGTGCTTTTCCACAGCAAAATTTCTCTTAGGGATTTATTGTAGCCCTACTGCTTTCACATACCTTTGTAGTATGCTGTCTCTGAAGACTGACATTCTCTTAAAAAACCTTAGAAAGCCAAACAAAAACCAGGGGCTAGTAAGAAAAGTTTAGTGGGCATAGCAGCCATTCTTTCAAAATGTAGTTTTCAATTAGTCAATGTGCTGGGCGTTTGTGAGGCGTCCTTTCATGCCCCACTGTGAGCAGATTCGCCTTAGAGAAAGCGAACAATGTCAAAATGCAGTTGGTTACCACTTATTTCTTCTTTTGTGCAAGTTTTACGTAATTAATAACTACCTTGAGTCTTCTTTTATAAAGCTTTGCTCTGGAGACCGGATCCAAGATACTGTACTTTTGTGATTTAAAAGTTAATTTAAAGGATATATAGGGTGTTACAGCATGCAGGAACAAAGCTTATTTTTGATTCTTCTAAGACTTAGGTCCTGGATTGATTGGTTTAATAACATTTCTTAATAAAGTAAACCAAATGCATCTTATTCCTGTGGGCTTGTGGGATGGAGAGTAGGAAGTTTCAGTCTCTTTATAACTTGTTAGCTTTGATTTCGCAAAGGATATTAGAGTGCTATGCTTTGCAATTATTGTTTTATATGCACAGCCCTTGTTTGAAAAGACTTCTCCACTGCACCTGAAAATGCAGATATTTACAGGATATAAGTGAGCTATCACGTGCAATCTGGGTATTTATTTGAACGTTCCAGTTACAGCCATTCTTTTGTACTTTCAGTATTTTGTCTATGGGCTTTGTGGTCCTGAGACAGTACTTCACGAAAGCAATCTTACTAGGAGGAGGTGGTTGATAGCGCACTTCAGAGATTTCCTCGGTTGTGAGTTAAGTTAAATGTTTGCTTCTTAGTAAAATCTCACCAAAAAAATATTTCGTTTCTTTTCAATGTGCGCTTAGATTGTTCACCCCAGTTCTATTCTGCGGTTTTGCCTTACGTGGGAAAAGGGAGACTTGCTGCAATGATTTAGATAATATGATAAGCCATCTGAGGAAGTGCTGACTTGTACCAAGCGTTAATTGATTGTATTCTTCTGAGAAAACATCTAGAAAAGCTGCTATTTTATGGATTCTGGGAAGGCCTTTAAGAGGTGATAAATGTGGAAAGTGACCTTCAAGCTAGAACTGATTTTGGATCTTAAACCTCATTCATTTTCAGCAGAATACATGCTTCCAAAAGTAATGAGCTTCTGAAAATCTCCTGTCTACTTGAAGTCTGGCGTCCTCTGAAAGGCCTTTGGAGAATTCAGATACAAGCTAAAATATGAGAATTCAAAATGCAGAAACAAGTAAACAGAAAAGTACAAAGCGGAATGAAAACCAAGTTGAAAATGAAGAAATAAAGAAAATGTATGTATTCTTGCTGTTTGAGGTCAAGCCCATTGTATCTGTCGTTTTGCAGAATGTTCCCAAAGAACAGGTCGTTTCTATTAAAATATGTCTCAAAAAATACAGTTATAATCAATGAAGAATAAAAAGGTCTGTGTGTAGAAATGGTCTGGCATTTCGCCGCAGTTTAGTCACCTTACATATGCCGCCTTCTACCAAAGATTTGCAAGCTTTTTAGACTAAAAATAATGTTCCTTCTTCCTTGCTTCTTTCCTGATTTAAGCACACGATGTCTCCCCTCTGCCAGCCTGAAAAAATCCTCCCAGAGGAGATGATCACTTTGCCTTGAGGATGAGCATAATACTGCCTTCTCATTTCTACTGTGCAAAAAGCTAAATACGCAGGGGCATACACTAACAGCAGAGTAATGCCGCAAGCCTTGGAAGAACGGTTGTTTTGTTCGTAATTTATTCACCAAAAAGGTCAACTCCAGACACAACATCTGTTTTCCACCGTGATCCTGATTTCACCAAATAATTTTGCATGCTGCTGAAGTTTTCAGGACAAAGACAGGATTAATTAGCTCTTCCAGGGGACTTTCAGATGTGTTCTGAAATACTGTTGCAATTATGGGCACGTAGCAAAGTCATTCTGGATGAGATTCAGCTTGGTGTGTTAGAGGAAGAAGCTTGGGAAGAGATGTCATGAGGGGAGGAAACAGCTAGCTGGAAGGGGAGCCGTTGTGGGATAGGATGTATACAGTTATTAAGTTGGAGAATTAATCCTTCAGTAAGAGAAGGATACAAAGTGAGTTTACAGCCGAAAAATGTGTTAGTCAATAACGTGCATCCATCTTTCTCTGTTCCTTGGCTGCGTGCTTAGCATTGGTATTGGCTGGTCTCATATCAAGTGAAAATGATTATATAAGGTGATTAATGTCTGTTTGAGACAATGGGAAGGTTGTTTTCCTCTTGTACAGTGCTGCTTTCTGTACGGCATATATGCACAGTACATGAGGTACTTTACTAACAACACAGATAGATGTTTTATTGATCTCCTCCTGTTCCACTTCACTAACTGGGCCTGTTTTCAGCGAGGCATAGCGCCACGGTAATCAAGGGTGCATTTAACGTTAAGAGTGCCCAGAGCTATCTGGAGAAGCTAGGTCTAATGAATTCAAAGAAATAGCAGGCTTCTACAACTTACGGTGAAGAGGGGAAGAACAGGGGGAAAAAATAATATTCTGAGGTAGCGAGGTTAAAATGATTTAAGGCACATTGGAAACCTCAAAATAGGAGTTGTCATTTCAAACGGCAAATGCAAATTGTACTCCAAAATTAAAAGGCATCTAGACGGATTCTGAAAGTGGGACTTGTATGTTCTAAGCCGTAAATATGCTCTCGAAAACACTTGCCCAAACTGACAGATTTTATGCAATGCGAAAATAAAGCAAGAGGAGAGAATTATTAAGTAGAATGGTGAAAAAGAAAGGGTTTGTGTCTGTATACGTTTCCACGTGTTTTTTTACTGTGACTTTCTATATAAAAATGTAACTACTTGGTAAATATTTAAAAACATAAATGCTTGAGCTGACTGAAAACACCAAAAATGTGATTAGAATCTGATTAATTATTAAATAACAACTTTAGTAATATACTTTCCCTGTGGACATAGTTTATAGTTGGTATAACACATATTAAGATAATTGAGAAAAGCGTGTCTTTATGTACAAGAGTATATCTAAATGGATTCAATTAAACCCATATCAACAGTCAGTGCCTCAAAAATGAGGAAATAGCTGATATTAGCAGTTCGAGGGCATACTTAATTTATGCCCACTCATATTTTGCTGGTATTAATTGCATGGCCATATTGTTTTTTCTGTAGAAAATACCAGTGTACAGTAATTTTACAATGAGTTGAAAAGTACAAAGGGCAATGAAACTACTTAAATGAGCAAAAGAATAAAACAAAAGACAATGATGAATGCTTTACTCAGGAAGTGGACTTGTCTAGTATCTCAAGATCAGCTGCTAGATTTAGTCTTTCCTTTATAGTTTTCTTAACAATCCTATGAAAAATTAAAGGAAATATTAAATTATTAATTAAATTCACAGCTCATACTGTATTGTGAAGTGCTAAGATAACCGTGTGAAGAGAAATAAATCCGCGAAACTGGACTCAATAAATTAACAATAGTGAAACGAAATACGTCGTTATCCATGATTTCCCTTATTATTGTCACATCATAGAAGCTACTTACGTAAATGTGCCTGAAGTATGCGACCAGTTGACAACGTAGCAGTTCCTGGGAAGCATTTTTATCCCCTTTTTACCGAAGGGGTACTTAAGACATGGAGATACAAAGTTCTTAGCCTAAAGTCCCACTGGAGCAGAGATGTGAGTCAAGATTTCTGTGTTCCAGGTTAGCATCTGGAGCACAGAACTGGAGCAGGGAGACTTTTAGTATAAATCTGAGGGAAAATGAAGACCTCCTTGATTGTGGGGGCATTTATCATATTTTGAATTTTCGTTGTACTGTGCCATAGTTTGGAAAATCTTTACGAAAGATGGTGGTCTTAAGATTACATCTGAAGTATGCTGTATGCGAGGATTTCAATTAATATAATGGTGGAGTAATTACATCCAATAGGGTCATGTTGGCCCTAAAAATAGTTAAGTGCAAGTTCAGCAAGGTGAATTGTTCTGCTTAGGTCAGGTGAACTGCATTTATACTAAAAATAAACGCAGGTTGGGATGTTAAGAATGAACACTAGATTCTGTAAACATTTTAAGTGTTAGGCCACTTTGGATTACGTGTTTTAAATGGTTTTTTTTTCAGTGATGTTTATGTAGTTTTTCAGAGGTGAGAAGATAATTAGTGAACGCTGTTACAAACAAATTTATGCATCGTGTTTTCCTTCTAGAGAGCTATGAGGTGCCGTTGTTGGATTACTGGAGAGGGAGTTTCTTTAATAGTGTGCATGTTTTGATAATAATAAGCCAAATTTACTCTAAAACTTACATTCTGATAAAGCCTCTCATAGAATAATGTGTGATATTCAGCACCAGTTCAGTGCTTCCAAGATTAAAATATGCCACTTTTTTAATTGATATTTTGAGTGTATCCATGTATTGTATTGGTAGACCCTATTGTTCATGATAGGAATACGGTAAAAAAGGAGCACTAGCTCTCATAGCATTGATTTTGCTCATTATCTCGAGAGTCAAAACAAAGGAGAAGAAAAAGAAGCAAGGTAAGCGGTGCCAGTTAGAGGTTTAACACCTTGTTCTTGTGAATAGTTTAGAGTATTTGGACTAAAATTTTGGTATAAATAGTTTATGTTCAGACCATAGATTTTCCATCATGCGTGTCAGAATAATTATGTTTAAGGAAAAATAGAATAAACATATTGTTTCTTGAGACTGACTTGTCTTGTTTTTTATTTTCAAAAGGTGCTGCTGCTCCATTCTTCAGTTGCTGGTAGTATCCATGGATCAAGACCCTTTGGAAAACTGCAGGCCTTTTGATGGCGATAACTAATGTAAGGGCATTGGCTGGTAAGAAAATTACTTAAATGTAGCAAATTGATAAATATGGCACCTTTTTGCATCTGCTTTTTTTTTCCTTTTGTCTTCATGCTAATGAGACTATCTGTCTACATGAAAATGAGAAGGATTGTTCTCTAGCATAAATAGGTACAAGATGCTGTTGAAGGTGCTTGTGGCCGCATGTTTCTCTACCGTCACCACCATTTGTATTTTCTTTTGTTTTGGGGATGACAAGTTGATAACAGCCTCTGTCAGGAACACTGTTCAGATCCCTTCGGCTTCATGTAATTCTTGCCCAGTTTGGGAAGAGCACAATTTTTCCTTTATTACTATTGAATTTCTCCAGCGTCTCTGTTTTGAGGAATTGCGTGAATACAAACTGCCATAGTGAGTCTGGCTGCAGAGGTACATGTTGCAGTATAGCATCGGCTATAATGATCGTCATTGCCTTATTTCAGAGGATGTACCAAAAAAAGTCCAGGAGGACTGTAGTTAATGGTTTAATGTGTCGAAAGAGATGTTTCCCCCTAAACCGTAGTGATTGAACATTAGCTTGTATCTGCTTCAGAACAGCTGCTGTTTCTTTCATACATACCCTACAGTAATTGAATAATCTTGCCATTTGCTCCGTAAGTACCCACTCCTCCTTTAAATCCTGCAGGTTCGTACTGGCTGAGATAGCTTTCCTTTCCCGTTTAACTCCCACCATTTTGCCATGCCAAATCCTTTATACCCAAGGTTTTAGATTTTCCTGCCATAGCAACCAGGTTATTACACGTTTTGTCAATACCTTAAATAGCAGGAGCTATTTGTGTCAAAGGCATTGAAAGTCTTTGGTGATATTTACAGGAAAAAGCTGTGCTTAATCACAAAGCTATTATGAAAATTACTTTAAAGGATGCATTCTGCAAGATCCAGTGCCTTTGGTTCTCACGGAAGGTCATCAAAATGTGCAAATGGAACTAACACATTGAAAATCATGTATTTATGAAAAGTACTAGGTCTAAGAATTACTGAAGTAAACTGGTGTGAGGGGAGAATTTTTGTGTCGAATCAAAATATTGTAAGTCAATATATGAAGGAAAAACATACTAAACTGTATTATAAAATTACAATTAATGCTGTGCAGTAATGAAGCTGTAAGTAAAACCGCTCCAATAGCAACAGTAATTATTCCATAAATTAAAGAAAAAAATGCGCGCGAGAGAATGCTTGTCAGGCGCTTTACACAATCAGGCTACTTTAACTGCATTTTTCTTATCAACTATACAGTCCACGGGTGGTAATGGTTTCTAGGCAGGCGCAGATTTTTTTGAGATATGTGTACTCTGCATTTTTTTTTTTTAATGTGTTGTGTAAATACTCAATTTACTAGTTAGTTAATAATGCTAAAAAGGGTGATTAAATAAAGGTGCTGGTTTGGTATAATTAGCACAGCTGTTCGTGGCTCCATTTCAGATACCAATAATGTTTATTTCATGACAAACATATAAGACAGAATGGAGCTGTTGGGATTAGCTTCAAGATTCTGATCGCAGGAACTGCTTCACCAGCAGTTTCTTGTCAGAAGTCAGCCAGAGGCCCTGAATAGCAAGGAACAGGCACCCTTCCCTCCGGCTGCCCATCAGCTAGGGGAGCAACAATAGTCAGAATTATGCAAGCAGGAAGGAGGCATCCCTTAAACAAACAAAGCAAATCATCACAGCATCCAAAGGTGCTTCTTACTTCTTAGAAACAACAAGCCTTTGTTTACATATTTGACGAGTGAGGAGGATGAGTGATTCTACAACATGGGGAAAACCTTGAGGGTCAGCAGGAGGAAATGGGTCGGTCTTGGTCAGCTATTATCTGAAGACTTGGGTGGTTTTTTTCCTCTTTTCTCCTCTTTTGCCTTTTTTTTTTTTTTTTTTTTTTGGTCTGGGAGGAGTGGACTAGTTTGTGATTGGAACCCCTAGCTTGAGTTTTGAAGCTTAACAGATCAGACTTGTCTAGTTGCAGTACCCAGCAGATAAAAGGCCTCATTCAGCTGGCCCACTCTCCAATAATTAGTACCTGAGCTTCACAAACACCTGATTTTATCGATGCTTCTGCTTCTCTGACTATACATGGATGAAGTCATAAGCTAGTCTGGGTGTAGACTATAAATGAGCTGGTAATATTAACTGAATGTGATGTAAATCAGGGCTCTTTAGAGCTCATCAGTGAGCAGGAATCAATATTAAGGAAATTGTAAAATTTCAAATATTTTTTGCTCTGACAAATAGATTGATTACTTGACTCTTCTGGGAGGAAGCGTATCGTACTAGTTCTACTAGCACTGGAGTGGAGATCTGCATATTTGCTTTTTGCCTTACTCTGCTATAAGGTAGTGACAATACGAGTAATGTGTATTTGCTTGAAGCTTTCTCTATAAACACAGTCCTAGTGGTTTTAGATCCTTACAGTCTAATTTCTGTTAACGTTCATCATTTACATGCACAGATAAATATATCCTGCAGATATATCCTACCTATAATATGTAAATATTTATAATTAATAATTTCATTATTAGAATTACTCTGCTTTTTAGTTCATATTTTTGTCTCTCACTTGTCCAGTTACCTGGAATTTTTCCTCATTCCCGTCAATGCAACAAGCCATTTCCTCTTTGAGCAAAGTGCCAATTATTTCTATTCTGAGAAAGCTCCCAAATGAGCGCCTTCTCTGGCCCCCAAGGCCAAGATTATCACCATTCTCACTGATCCATCAGATCAGGCGTACTCCTGGTATCAGGTATAATGATGTAGCCTCCTGTTACTACCATTCATTGTAGTTTTTCCCCTACATAGAAGTATCAAAAGAGCGCAGTATGACACCAACCGTGCTATATCTGGAACAGTCGCATTTGTTAAAGTCACCCACTGAATACATGTAGCATGGATGTGTTACTGTTATGACATTCCAACAGTGCATTAGGATTTAAAAACAATTTTCCAGCAGTACCCGGGTGTGCTTGAGGATCCAGTAGCCCTGAAACACACCTTCCCTGAAGTGGTCACAGCGGGACTGCACATCCCAGGGGAGACAGAGATCCTGCAGAAGGGATGTCTTGAGCCTGGGTGGTACAGTACTCGCACAGGGAGACGCGTTCCCCGCTTTCACGTGAGAAATAGAGCGCTACATCCTGTAAGTTTATTGAAGGTCCAGCTTTCCAAATTCATTGTCTAGGTTGGGCTGCTCTATTTCATATATAGATATAATGACCCACACATAAAATAATTCACATTAAAAATTTGTGTCCATCTATTATACTTATTCTAGTGCAGACTAGTGGCTTTGTATGAATGCTCAGGTCAGCAAATGAGGCTGCTTCTTCTGTGCTTTCTGAAACCTGGTGACCTTCCTCTCCTTTTGGTGACTAGAAGAGGAAATAAAGGTCCCAAATAAATGGGTGTGCTGTCTTCCTGACATTACACAGCCCGTATGACCATAATGGATGTGGAAATTAGTTCCCAGACTGCTAAGGAGTCTGTCTCTGTCGACTTACTGCAGAAAAGCCTAATGACGCTAGCCTCCTAATTTAGACAGCCGTGTTAGGCATCTAAGGCTAGGTAGAGCAAATACCCATAATAATGGAATTTGAATAGATGATAAAAATAACAATGACTAAATAAACTGACATCAGAAGTAGTCTGGTAGTAAAACCTGCTCTTAGCAAGTCTAATCAATGCACACCACAATTGGTATCCTGCATCACCTATGCCAGGGCTCCCAATATTTTTCATATCCAAGTGGCTGAAGTTACAGCAGCAATATTAGGAATTACTGCAAAAAAAAACCAAAACAAAACCAAAGGCGAGGAAAGAGTATTGGGAAAAGAAAAACCTTGTTTGTGATGTTAGAGGTTTTATTATATTTAAGCAACAGCTGAAAGAATTAGCATTTTGTTGGGGTTTATTTTATTCCCCCATCTGTTCTACTCTTTTCACTACGTACTTTCTTTTTTCATTTTAAATTCAAATTCTGATTATGGTGGAGTTTTCTGAACGGCTTTGGAGGAAACATAGGTGTTGATGAAATGAGGAAACTTGTAAAAATAAGGGTTTTGAAGTAGAAGTGGTTTTAATCAGAATGTTTAAAGAAATGCAGGGAAAAAAAGAGACAATAAAATAATCCGAAAATACAAAGACTTTGTAATAAGGGGAGTTTTGATTTCTTTAAGAAACCTCTTCAGACTTAGTGATTCTTCCTGAAAACAAGGAAAACCAGATTTTTCTATTCAGGGTAGATCTTAGGGCAAATGAATATACATTCAAATCACTGTTATGTACCGCTTTTAAGATACAAAGACTTTCTCAATTCATTTGTTGAAATTGTGTGTCTCTTTTTTCAGGACCTGACCTAATTAAAATCAAAGGTAGAACTCCAGTAGTTGACAAAATATGTTAATCTACTAATTTCTGTTAAAATGAGTGTTGGGAAGAAGCTTTCAGACAAAAGGATGGGAAGAAATTTCAGCTAAAGAGGAAATTTTGGAACTTTGTTGTTTAGAAATGCCCGTATGCCAGCACTTCATTATTGCTGGCAATGTTTGCATAGCTTAGAGGTGTGAACCCCTATTTAAATGCATATTCCCTGAAGTGTGGGTTTTGAAGGTCTGTCAGAAAATCAGCCCTCTTAACACAGCATTTAAATTTGTACACAGCTTTCAATATTGCTGAAATCTCAGTGGGACTTAAACTTATGCTTAAATGCTGTCCTTAAGAGAAATTTTCCCGAAGAAGTAATTTTCTGAAACATGGCCTATAAATGCTCTGAAAAAAAGCAAAATACCTTTGTCTTCCCATTTATGAAACTCAGATCAATTATAAAAATACCGATTTTTAAAAATTCTTCAGAACGAGCTATTTTTCTGTCACGTGTGTTACACGCATGTCAGTCACATTTCCAGCCAGCAATTTGAAAACCAAACTGCAACAGCAGCTACCTTTGTCATAAATTTAACTTGACAGCTTCTCTGCAGGGCCTTCAATTAGGATCATTTTTATTTAAAAAAAAAAAAAACAAACAACCCAAACAAGACAACAAAACACCTGAAAAAGAATGAAAATGTCAGTCCAAGTGCAATGAGCAAATGCTATTTTACAGGAAATCTACACATACTGTGTTTTTTTCAGACTCCATGGTGATCAGGAACCTGCAATGCCAAGTGTTGGATAAAAAACACTTTAGAAAAACCTCATTATGGTGACATAAAAATACATGTTTTGCCGTTTGAGGAGATGCATGTGTTTGATGCCGGGTGGCACCTGAGGCCTCGTGGGCTCTCCTGAGGGAAGAGGACAGAGGAGGCAATGGAGTGGATCCGTGATGCTACTTCAATAATCCCCTCTCTTTCACTTAAAACTTTGCATGCTGGATGGAGGAAGTTTCAAAAAAAGCCCAAAAAAACCTCCAATTTCAGTGTTGGTTGCTGAAAGCTTTGATAATGAAGCAGCGGGAGGGAGCTTGTGTGCCTGGAAAGAGGTAAGAAAACCCCTCAGGCCCGGTAAAAGCTTTCTGTGCCTCAAGTCCAAACTGCTAAGCGGCGTTGAGATGATAATTTGATCAGCTTGTCGTAGCTGCGGTCCCTGGCAGCTCCTCTCCTGCCCAGGGAAACCCCGGCTGGTTTTTAAGTCACCAGGGATCATGAGGACCCGGCGTCAAGATGGCCGCCGCAGCCTCACTCGTTGTGGTAAATGTTATCTCCCGGGCACTGTAACGGAAAGTTTTCTTGTGGAATGTGAAGAAAAACTTTACAATTAAGCTTGAAAAGTGGTAAAACTAATCTTGAAGGTGGAGCAATCTTCAAAAAAAACCCAAAAAAGCTCCAATTTCAGTGTTGATTGCTGAAAGTTTTGATAATGAAGCAGCGGGAGGGAGCGTGTGTGCCTGGAAAGAGGTAAGAAAACCCCTCAGGCCCGGTAAAAGCTTTCTGTGCCTCAAGCCCAAACTGCTAAGCGGTGTTGAGATGATAATTTGATCAGCTTGTCGTAGCTGCGGTCCCTGGCAGCTCTCCTCCTGACTAGGAAAGCCCTGACTGGTTTTTAAGTCACCAGGAATCGTGACTGACTAAGTGTCAAGATGGCCGCCGCAGCCGCCATTTCTTGTGGTAAATGTTATCTCCCAGATTCCAGAATGGAAGGTTTTCTTGTGGAATGTGGAGAGAAAATTTATAATTAAGCTTGAGAAGTGATAAAACTAACTTTGAAGAAGGAGGAAGTTTCAATAAAACCACACCCAAACGCTACAATTTTAGTGTTGGTTGCTGAAAGCTTTGGTTATGAAATGGCAGGAAAGAGCTTGTGTGCCTGGAAAGTACTGAAGAAATGCCTCAGGCCCGGTAAAAGCTTTCTGTTCCTCAAGTCCAAACTGCTAAGCGGTGTTGAGATGATAATTTGATCAGCTTGTCGTAGCTGTGGTCCCTGGCAGCTCTTCTCCTGCCCAGGAAAACCCCGGCTCGTTTTTAAGTCACCAGGAATCATGACTGACCCTCCATCAAGATGGCTGCTGCAGCCTCCATCCATTGTGGTAAATGTTATCTCCCGGGCTCCAGAACGGAAAGTTTTCTTGTGGAACGTGGAGAGAAAATTTATAATTAAGCTTGAAAGTGGTAAAACTAACCTTGAAGCAGTCATTAAATGTAAATGGATTCGATGATTTCTGCCTGAATCTTCACGCGCTCAGTAGGCGGGAAGGGAGGTGCAGGAGCCCGTGTCTGGCTGAATGGAGGCCCAGTTTCTGAAATCACATTGACTTTATGTTCATTGCTGAAACATGACTGGAAAACTGGTAAAAAACTGTACGAAGGAGGCCAGATAACATCCCACACTCACACTCTTTGGATATGTATCACACTGTCATTCCTCAGATGTAACTGTGGCAGCTTAACCAGGTAAGTGCGAATTTTGTTACAGGTATCCTTTTCCTTTTACAGCTAATAATTATAGATGGGCAGCAGCTGAGAAATAATGCAGTTGTAGAAATGGATGAAGTTCAAAAGTTTGTCGGAATTTCTCTGCGTTGCAATTATTCTGATGTCTCTGTGTGATTTATATGATGATTAGTTTGCAGAAAAAAGATTTCTATGAAAATGTTTTCAGACACCATTCGGCATGGGAGAAGTTGAGGGGAGCTGAAGCTGATAGTAAGTTGCAGCTAGCAGATCCTTATGATGGTGGTTCATAAACTCTCAACAACCATTTCTTTAAGTGCAAGGGTTTTTTTTCTAATTCATGAATTCTAAGCTTCAGGTCCTTCCTGGGTAGCTAGAAAATGTCTGAGACTGTTAATTGCTAAATTGTCTCCCAGCACTAAATCTCCAGCAAACAACCAGTGTAAACTAAAATTTAAAGGGAACTAGACTAAGAAACAACAAGGAAGATTTTAAATTAGGCTTTATTTTCAAAATTATTTCTCAGCTCTTACTGTCTCGCTATTTTGAAAATAAAGATACCTGCTGAGAGCCAGTAGTTATAAGCACCATTTTTGTGTCAAGACTGAGAATTGGAGGCTGGAAGAATATGGGAAATGTCATTCACTTATCAAAATAATTGGTATATGGGTATAGTTCAGAGAACATTATAAGAAGGTAGAAAAAAGGAGAGAGCATTTTCTTCCACAGACTCACAGGGTGAAATCTTACCCTTTTGGAACTGATACCAAAATTAATGTGAAATACAGTGGGGCCAGCCAAATAGTTGGCAGAAAGAGATGAACATAGGTAAGTAGTCTTATTTTGAAATTAACTAGAATTCTGTCAAAGAATTCAGGCATCGTAGGAGGACTTTTAAAAGTAATAAGGCATCTAATTGTGTAGCTGCACATCTTTCAGGTTAGAAATCCACTGGTTTCGTGTCCTCAGGAACATTTTTGTGGACATTTTAATGCACTTGAAAGGAGGAAAAAAAAAAAGTCAACAAAAACATTCATGATTATTTTCTTTTGCTGTTGCATTTCGTGACTTTGTGTTACATTTCTGTATAAAAGGTATTTTTACTTGAACCATATATTCAGCTCAGTGATGCTTTTCTGTTTATAAAACTCTTGAAAAAGTATCAAGTAGCAGAGCTGAGGTTTTCTGAGTTACAGTATTTCAAACTTATGCTTGTTGACATACAGGACTTTGTTGCATTTTCTGAAAATGAAGGAAAAAGAGACATTAGGGATGTAGTTCTGGGTATTGTTAACAAAGCCATCGGATATAACCAGATTTACAACTGTCTGTAGATAGAGGAACCAACTTCTGTAGCCCTAAAGTATGTTATTGAGTTAACTTCTAGAAAAGAGAGAAAAAAAAGGGGGGGGGGCGGGGCAAGAGATTAAAGTGAGATGGAAGGAGGAGTTACTAAGTTGCTTGTAAGGTGGTTCACAGTTAAAGGCAGGAGGTGGGAAGGTGGTTTCTAAAAGCGCGATGGGAGGACAGAGGGCCCTGGGTAGATGCACTGAGCTGGCACAGCAGAGGAATAAAACAATTCTCCTGGTAGGGTAGGTTATTATGGGTATTATGGTAGGGAGGGTTATTATGGAAATATATTTATAAACTGTCCCCTGCTATATACGTGTAAGGTCTGCTTTGTCCAACCATCGAAGCCGTGCTGCCATGCTTTTCCGTTCTGATTAACTTTAGACCTTAAGCCAGTTAAGAGTGCCTTAAAAAGCTCCCTTGAATTGCTCCCTGGAACAAAGCCGATTACAAACTCCGTTCAACGGTTTTGACACCCTCAGACTGAGCCCATGTGTGTCTGAAGGCAACAGGAGAAAATGGCTCCATAAGCCTTTCCCACTGTCACTCCCTAGGGAGTTTGTCACGTTCAAGGGTAGAACAGCCCTTCCATTAGTAACTTGCCAGCACTCAAAGGGTTGCTTCACACATCCTGTAACTCAGCACAATGGAAGCATATTTCATACTTTTAGAAAGTGTTGTTACCTGCTTTGGTGTTAACAGCTCAGTCTGTCTTTGCTGTGCTGGTATTGATTTGCTTCTCATGAAAAATAAATAAATACAGGGCAATGTATGCCCACAGGTGCCTCCTTCCCCCTAAGTTTGGCAAGGTGAAAGCTTTCAGCTAGGCCGTGTGATTTTACTAATAGTACTGTAATTGCATTCTCTCCGATGATATTCCGAGGTCTAAAAAACAAAAATGAGGCATGAGAAAGAACCATCTGACGAAGTCTGAGGTTCACTGAACAGTGCTTTGTTAAACCAGCCATCAGTATTTATTGCACATCTATCTGAAAGGCAAAAGTGAGAGAGCACAGTAACACTACTGTCAGATTGCCACTTTGTATTCAGTTAACTTGTGTTGAAGCTTTCCTGCTGTTCTGCACCTCATCCTCAGCTGTTCATCACCCTTTCCCTGAAATTACCAGCCTCTCTGATCTGTCAGTGTGACTGCACGTATAGTCTCTCTGTAAGCCAGTTTTGCTGAACTAAGCTGTGTTAGATAACCCTTATTATTAGAAGTGTTTTAGATGTTGGATTCGTTCAGACAGAACTGGGTTAGAAGCGGTTATACATGCCATTAGTTGACAGTTTGGAGAAGTCTGTAACCTCCGGTGGTGATGAAATGGGCGATGGGATCAGCAGAAAGTAGAGTGATCACCTTTTAATGTGGCACAACTGCTGCCCAAATAGCCTTACTTAGCATCGAGGACCCTATGTGGGCAAGTTGCATCCGTTAATACTGAGGAAGTAGTATTGTACCTGCAAGACTGTTGCTGTTCTACCTGATAATTCTTAGAAGTGGCAGACTCAGACTTGCAGTTGCACTCATAATTACATTAGGAAAATAATCTTCTATCAACAAGAGATGTTGGCTAACTCTGGAGCAGTCAAGGGCTAAAACCTCAGCAGGCTACCTTCTTGCTCGTTAGGTAAAGAAAACAGTTGTCGTAAGTTTTTTACTAAACATTAGAAGTCAGGGAGTCAAACAGAACTAAGTTGAGGTGAGTTACGTCAGGTTACAGCATTTTATTTCTGTGAAACTTTCATTGAGTATGTGAGAAATAATGAGATTGGAAGAGGTGTCATAAGCCATGCATTTTTCCCCATTCCTAATAACCTATTAGGATGTGAACTGAAAAGTGTCCATATTTTTATGTATGACATTATTTTCAAAATGCGCAAAAGAGTTTGAAGACCAAAAATAAGTCCATTAACCAGGAGGTAACCTTTAAAAAACTACGGAAGTTTTAAACTTCAGTATTTAGGGCAATGCAGCCAGAGGATAGTGTTATAGGTGCAAATACGATCTAGTATAGTAAAGTCTAGAAAAAGTATAATTTTTTTTTAAAAATAAATGTGATTTTCAATGTAAAGTTGTATTTGTACTTTTAACTTGATGAAGTCTTTATGAACAGTTACGTGAAGGTGGGTATTTTTCCGAATTACACTATTTTATTTTTTTAATTTTCTCAGTCCAGATCCTTTTTGTCCAGCTTATCACTGGACTGTCCAACCTGTGTTGCTGCACAGATTGGAGCAACATCTCCCATCCTGACTGAGACAGGCGCAATACAAAGTGAGATGGCATTGAACATGGGAAGGAAATAAAGTGCTCCTGTCACATGGGAGACTTTCCTACAGCCTAAAAGATAAATATAAAACAAAACCTAATTCATTAGGTGCAGACACTTGGAAGCGTATTAGCATTTTCATGTTTACTTAGACTCATGCCTAATTAGTTCCTGTAAACTTCTCTCAAGGGAATAAATTACTGAAAAAAAAATGCTCCCCAAATACTGTAGTTAGTGAGGTAAAACAGCAGATCTTGAAAGAACTGCAGCAATCCAGAAGAAATGGCACGTTCTCATGCAAAGAATTATCCCAGTTTTTATCCGACAGGAAAGTGGTTCCATAACAGGAATAAAAGGAGTAAAACTCCAAGAAACAGAGACTGCTTCTGATGTTTTAAATCAGTATTTAAGGATGGAGGTGGTAGGACTTTTGCTTGCCTCTGAAGGTGGCTAAAGGACGTATGAAAACCAGGCAAAGATACCGATTTCACATTACAGTTTCTTCTAAGCAACATAATCCCATGTATGTCCCACTGACAATATGCGCTCTCCTGCATAGGTCTGTATTGATTAAAATGTAATTCCGGACATGAAGTATGGTACATTCCAGAAGGGTGAGAATAGTGAAAGATTCTGGGGATCTTTTTGAAAAAATCGTATGTTTCTGGCTGATAATTCTGCCTTGAAGAATGAAAAAAAAATAAAAAAAAAAAGTTCTAAAAGTCATAAACTTTTATGCCTTTATGAACACACACACATACACACCATTTTAAGAAAAGCAATTAAACACAGACCTAGTTTGTGCAGAGCACCTGACCACGTTTTTAAGACCTGGTGGCAAAAGCAGCATTTCAGCGTGTTTTTTGAAGTATGTATGCTTTGGTGGGTACAAGAACTGTTTCTTAGGCAGACAGCAGTGGCAGCAGAAAGGAAAAAGACCTCTCTTGTGAGAGGGCTGAGTTTTCTTTGTAATTCTGTGTGTTGCATTTTTTACTTGTGTCTGAGTTCTGTGAACAGATGTGTTTTTATAAACCTAAATAAACAACCCAGAGAGCACATAAACACCTGGGATGGCTAGCAGACAGGTGGTCATCTGTTTGAGCCTTCAGTTGCATTTTCTCTGTAATTAGTTGTCTAATTGCTTGTCCAGAGTTGTAGCTAATGTATTTATACATGTAATTAATTATACTTAAAAAAATAATCAAACAACCATTTTCAGTTGTTTGTCCTTTTTTCTTCATTTGTGGAATGTCAGAACTGTCATGCTACTGAACTATTATCAGTTCTATTTATGGACTACATTATGACTCCATTCTGGATATGTCCCTAGAAGGACATACGATACCAAATTATTTCTCAGGCTAAATAAGGAAATAATGAATATCAGTTGCAATTTAAGCATTGTGGCCAGTGGTAGGCTGGGCAGGAATACCTCAAGAGTACCTCTGGGGCTGGGGAGAGAGGTGGGACATGCTAGCTAGCCATGATTTTTTTTTTTTTTTTAATTAAGAAATGAGCCCCATTGACTTGTAACAGTACATTCAACATTGTGGAAGCTGAATTCGGAGAGGGACTTTAGACTGACTAGTTTTGTGAGACACTTGGCAAACTTCTGGGAGGAGGTAAAATTTTAATATTCACTTGTGGGAGAACTCTGATGCTGTGAGGTGGCCAAAGAACAGCTTTACAAATGTGCCTTTCTCAAAATTAAAAACACTTTATTGCCAGTTCATTGTCCATTAAGTTTGTAATTAAGGACAATTGCAGAGCTTAGCAGGTATATCAAAGGACCAAAGGTGGGCTCAGTAATGGAGCTAGGCTGCAGGATCACTGGTGATGACTAGAATTAGATGGTTTGGGAAGAGCTACAAAAATTCTGCTGTAGGCAATTGCAGATTCACCTTTCAAGAGGATGAATTTCTTTGAAACCCTTGTTACCCAGAGACTCCCCATCTGTAGTATGAGATTTTTATATTCTTTCTAAAGCTGTTTAATGATAGTTAAGAGTTAACTCTGAAGGCTCTTATTATCTATAGATATATCCCATTCATCCTTGAAGCCTGCCAAACCATTAGCTTCAGTAATATGTTGCAGTAGTTAGATGAAAACCGCCTTAAGAATAGAAGCAAAAAGGAGAACCTTTAGGAACTTAAAGAACTTGGGATTGATTTTGGTATGTACTTAACTCACAATGACACCGGCAAATAACATTTCATTAGAGAAAATGTAACTAGGTCTCAGCACCCCCCGCAAAAAAACCTAAACCACCCTCGCAGTGATTTCTATGAACTTTAGATCAGCAATAAAAAGAGGAAACAACAGAATAAGGTGGCTAAAAAAAGATAATGGCTTTCCAAACTCTGAAATAGCTCCCAGCTAAATGGTGAGATGATAACAAAGATGCTACACAGTAGCTTCAGTGGTGTGGAAAAGACGGAGAGCTAGATTAATTTGCCCAAACCCAAGCATCCGGTGTCAGGGAAGATACTCTGCGGTACCTAAGCAGGTTGCTGCCGGGGGATGATGGACCCACGCGGTGGGTACCAGCCCCAGCTACCCTTAGGGGCTACGTCACGTGGAGCTGGTGGCCACCTCCTATCCTTGGTGGAGCCAGAAACCACTCAGAACAAGAGATGAACCCAGATAATTTCCTCTGATTATTGTCTCTCAGACTAATATTCAGTATTAGGTGATACTAAAGAAGTGTTTTCACTGCAGAAAGTGTCTGTGATTCCCATAGGGAAAACACTGAATGAATAGTCTGCAGAAACTTCTGCATTTGATTATTTCAAGCTGTTTACACAGGTGCAAAATCGTATGTAAGATGTTGATTCTGTACTGAACTATTTACATGAAACCGTTTGGTGATGGTAGCTAATACTCATTACTCAAGGTAAAGCTCATTGCATTGCTTCATTTCTGTCATTATAATGAAATACTGCTTTGCTTCACATCTGAAGTGTGGCATAAGCTTATCTTCTTTCTGACAGATTTTCTTCTGGATGTAACTGCTCCTTTATGCCGTTCACCACTGAGCTATTTGTATTATTTTTTCTCTCTGTCTCTCTTTTTTTTTCTTTTTTTTTTTTCTAGTTCAATTAATATGATCACCTGGCTTATCAGAAATGACCTGTGTAATATACGTGAATGACCTTTCCCAGTTGGTAAGCTTATTTCATGTAGCAGCTTAAGGCATTGTGCAACAGCACACAGTGTTAAAATAGGGCTCGCAGTTTTCAGTGTATTAATCTGCCGGTATACTAGAATAAACCAGAAAAGATCTGATAGGACAAAACTTTTTTCTTTCGTTCCATTTCCAGCTGTAGGACTTCAAAATGCTTTTGGCTATGGCTGCTTTGGGTACTGTCTCTCCAGGCATCCTTGTTCCAGTCTCTTAGGGGGGAAGCCAAAGGAGTGGAGAGGGGAATTGTCAAAGCCATTGAAAAAAGTGTCAAAACTCAGCACAGAATTTTGTGATCTTAATGGTGAAAGGTCTCACCTCGCTTAAAGGCAACTGTCTGGGGACTGGCAAAGGCGGGTAGAGAGACAGAACAAGTGCGTAGATATCGGTTGTAGGTACGTGGGTGTTTAATTGATGAAAAGCCTTGATTCTTCAGCCAGAGTCCTGTGAAGACACATTTTGTGTATCTAAAGTTCATAATGGTTTCCAAAATCTTTAAACTATTTAATTAAAAAGGAGGTTTACGTGGAGAATATGGGGAGGGTTGTGGGAGGACTAGAGAAGTCAGCCATGACCTTAAGTACATGTTACTTTGAAGATACAGTCCCCACTTTGTGTCTGCCTAACGCAATTCACAGTGGGAAGACAGACATTTTGCCTGCACCATAACAGCTTTTGAAAAGGCAGATACCTTGGGCTGTCTTGCATTATTTTTATTTTATAATTAATCATTAACTGATGCCCTTTATAAAATAAAAATCAGGCACAGCAGCTGGGTTATTTGCCTTTGAAAAGCTTTTACTATGCACACAGCATGCCTTTTTTCTTGTCACTAATAATATCACAAAGATGTAAGGAGGGAAAATGGTACACTGACATCATGTCATGTCCAGTACAAATGGAAGTGCCATAAACATTGGAAAAACATATGAATAGGAACATCTTCATTGACAAATGTTTCCGCTGGGCCATCAGGAAGGATGATATTGAATGCGTTGTTAGTATGCATGGGTAGAGGCTCAGGAAATATTTCTATAGAACTGTCAAGCTATTTTTTAAATTTGTTTCGCTTTGCAAGTCACCTCTTTACCTCCACGTTTTTCCTGGTTTTGTTCCTCAAAGAGCAATTGAAAAAGAGGTATAACTCATTAGTGGATATACTTCTGCAGCAAAACCTGAGCCCTAACAGCATCTGTCCCAATAACTTCAGTGCCCACTTTGTCCCAGTAAATGTATACGAAACCATAATCTGCATGAGAGTCAATGTAAATTCTGCCTCAGTTAACTATGCTGACCCTGCGAAAAATATTAGCTTACAAAATGTGTGGGAGAGGCATTGATTTGAAATTGACACTGTATAATAACATACAAGCTCCCACTGAAGTCAGACCAAAGTCCATTAAGTTCAGTAAGCTGTCCCCAAAGGTGGCTGGGAGTGGGTGCTTAGTAGAAGAGAAACTGAAAATTCGTGTAGTCACCCTACAGCACCCTTCCAGATCTCACTGGGAACATTTTGAAGCCTGGAAATTAATTCAGGATTTCAGCAGCAATTTGAACATATATTACAGGCCAAACAATTGATTCAGAGAGGCCAAGTGAATGTATGAATAACTGAGCACACACACACATATGTATATGTGCGCTTGTGTGCAGGGGTGTATATATATACGAGAAGGATTGTGAAGAGGAAAGGAAAGTAAGCATGAAAGAAAAGCAGGCATATGTGTGCATGGCTAGCTCAAGATTTCACAGCAGTGTGAGAAAGAGCTATAGTACCACCCCAGTAATTGTTTGGGATTCAGGTTTGTGTTGCTGGTGACAGCAGCAGAGTGTTCTTACTGGTAAGAGTTAAGGTCTGGCAGTCAAAGGTTGGTTGCATCCTGGGGGTTGATGGGAGCCAAGTCAAAGAGGTTTTAAAGTATTCTGACCAGAATAAAAAGTTTGCAGCAGGGTCAATGGATTTGTGAGTCTGTATAAAGCAGACGGTGAGTGGGATGCTGAGGGCAAGGTCCTGTGAGAGAGGCTTTGGGAGTCACTTCTTCCCTGTTTTTTTTTTTCTGTTTTTCTCAAGTCGATGGGATATGGCCTCCTGCCACCCTCCCGGCTGCCTTCTTCCATCACGAACAACCACCACCCTTGGTCCCTGGCAGAGGTGACCTCCTTCTCCTCCTGGAGGCCCAACATGCCTTCTTGCTCTGAGCCTGCTGCTCAGGGCAGGGGAAGTGGCAGAGCCACCCTCAGTCTCGGGGGGGCACAAACAAGGGGGCTGAGGAAGCGTAGAAAGTGGGATTTTGAGCACCTGCTTCACCGTGTATTGGCAAGATACCTGTGTCCTCCTTGCTTGCCTGATCCTCAGTGCATTATAACTTGCTCTTCTCAACTGTTTCTTTTAGATACGTGTGACACAAATAAGTGTTTGTGATGGGCAGATCGGCAGAGAAAACTGAAACAATTTATTAGTAATAATCCATCTGCACACACAGAAAATCCTAGAAGTGTATCATCTATTTAAATTTAAAATAGCCTAATCTTTCCCTCTGAATACTTTTTATATTGTTAAGTAAGATTAAAGTGTGATTAATGATCTCCAGATCCAAATCTGAGTTTCTAAGCTATCCAACTGCATTTACAGCCCTGTCATGAGAGCACCCTGTCATCAAATGCCACATCTTTTCAGGGCAGCTCACATATTTCTAAAGCTCTCCTTAGTAATTAAATGACTTTATCACTGTTACAACAAATGTCACTCATATTGTTAATGAAAGCATTAGGCTAGTATTTCAACTAAGAGCTTAGCAGGGGATGTTAGTATATTTTGTTATCTCTGTGTTAAATTTTTTGCCTTTTTTTAATCAGAAGCCTAATTTGAATATAGAATATGCAGGTTTTAAAAAGTTGCTTAGCATTTGAATATTTGGGTTTTCCCTTGCAGTGACCTTTTCAGTTATGTTCTTAACACATTTAGTACAAAAGTCAGTCATCAAGAGTAATACATAAAAAAGATGGATGAAGAGATGTAGAACATTAATATATGGTGGTGGTGGTAAGCTTGACAGCTGTCAGCTTTGCCTGTGTGTATTTATCGCCTACTCTGTATTATTTATTCATCTGAAACACATCTGAAAATGAAGCAGATGAAAGGTAATGTAAGGTAAATTAAGCCTGTTTAGGGCACCTAGAGATCAGAAGTAGATAAAATACTTGCAGGAAAAGAGCACCAGGGTATTAGTGGCTCCTTCCATACATGAAGTATTTCACTTGAAAACATGACTCAAATTATTCAACAACAGCTAACATCTCTAGCCCCAAAGCATCTTTAGTTTATTCTTCAGAATGTGCACATAATAAATATTTTATATTTTAAACTCTGAGTCTTCAAATGATTGAAGGAGGCCAAAGGAGAAAAAATGTTAAGAGAAGAAAGCAAGCAAAGAAGAAACAATATAAAGAGAAAAAGATGGGTGCATCCAAGATACGTTTATTGCAGGATTCACCTTGTAATGAAACACCACACCCACATTGAGAGAACAGGAAAATGCAGTGCAGGTGAGGATACATAGGCATAGTACAAGCATACCTGAGATCTGGTGGTTCTTAAGCACTCTTGCGTATCTGTTTATGCTGAGCTAGATCACAGGGTAAAACTAGAGAGTTTCAGATTTCCTCATCTCCTTGTGTTTGAATTACATTTGATTTCATGTAGCTTAGCTCAAGGCAATGTAATTGCTTGTGGTATCCATATTTTTCAGCTGCTGTTGGGTGTTGAACTGGTATATTGCCATTGCTGCTGGATGTTGCATGAAGGATGGTGGGTTGACCTCTGTCTGCATGGCTTTATTCTGTAATGTGTTCTTACCTCTAGGATTTGCATTCCTTTTGCTCAATTTTATCCCTGTTACACAGTAGTAAATGGCCTGGGAAGCCTGGGTAGAGTTGTGTTAGTCATAACAATCAATGGCTCTGGCTTGAAAAGTCAACATTTAGTGCTTCAAGTTGGACGTCTTTTTAAATGGCAGGTTAACTAACACAATTAAGGGCTCCTGTAGTTATTATTTTGCTGGTTTATTTATGTGGGCAGCAGGATTTCAGGCACTATACAGCATACAAGTGATGTGAGTTTGATTTATTCTCATCTTTTCTGTCCCCTCCTACCACGTTAGGACCCAGCTGCTCTTCACAGAGCAGTGTTGTCTTAGAAATACATCTGCAAGCTAGAAGCTAATCGGTAACTCTACAGACTTGATGGCTGATTTAATTATAGATCTGGTTAAATCAATTACTATATTGAGTGTTCACAAAACTCAAAACATAAAGCAGCTTTTTTATTTGAGTGCTTGGGTTTTTCCTTAAAAGAAAAATCAAGGAAGCTTTTGCTGAGATGACTACAGGTAATAATGGCGTTTTTTTGAGCTCAGGGGTCTATGGTTAGAGGTCTCTGTCAGGATATGGGTGCACCAGTGTATCTTTTTTTCCTTGGCATTTTGCACTTAACACCTTTGGAGCTGCCAGCAATAAGTAGATTAGTTTTAAAAGGGTTGTTTCTCTCTGTTTTTGATGAGTCCGCCCCAGGTCATATAAAATATGTGAATATTTAGCAGAACAGTTGAGAATGAATCATTCTGTAGTCAGAGGGATCTGCTGAGACAAGGGAAAGATCTGCATTCCGGTCACTACTTCAATTAATACTTAACCATATTATACAATAGAAAAGATCGACACATTTCTTTCGCCTGGTTATTAGAGAATATATTACTACTATGTTGTCCCTCCCTCTTGTCACTGGGTATGTTAACAGAGCTACACTGCTTTTATTTTCAGTGGTTGCTCACAAGGGGCAGGTTTGGCTATCTTTGTACACTGGATTTAATCATCCAAAGGGGTACTTCAGTAACTACGTCTAGCTGGCAAATGGAGTTTTTTTGAAACTGGAGACTCAATGGACAAGGCAGGTTTGGAAAATCTGTGCAAGGAAATTATGTGCTGACATTCGTTTCGTTCTCAGACACAAACCTTGTTCTGACTGTGTCCTCCTTGGAGTCCAGGAACTTACTGGACTTAATGAACTTTCAGTAAGTAAATGTTTTTCAGCTCTTTTTCAGGATGGAATTGTTTCTGCTTTTCGGTTTTAAGGACGGTAAAATTCTGCAGACAGTTCTATAAAAGAAAAATATATTTTGTCTTAAGCTTAATTTGTTTTGCCGTATCGCCTACTCACATCTCTTTACCTTCTTTTGGAAATATGGGCAGAAATTCAGTTATTCAAAGCATGTAGCATGATTACTGCTGTCTCGGGATGCATGAGGATTCTTAGTATCACTTACCGCATTTCCATAACTCACATGTTTTTATGACATTTGAGATGAGACATTCTTCCAAAATAACTTCTATTTATATATTTTTTTATATAATAAATATATCTGGAGAGCTGTGCTCCTTGTTCAATTGAGGAATTACATTACTTTGCCTATAATTTAGTTTCTAAATGGTGTGAAGATTTTCTAGCATGCTCTTAAGGTAGCCATTTCATAGTGTGAAAAGGCTTTTCCTGTCCTTTCAAGTTACTACCAGACCGATGTTGTTTTAACTTGTGTTTGGTATTAGTCATGTGATTTTCTTTTTGATCGGAATTGCCACAAATAGCATGAACCTTTTAGACTGCCTAAACTATTGGTTGATAATAACTAAATATAGCAATACCTGATAGTAAAAAAATCTGTGACTTTAAATACTCGTGTTATACAGGCATATTTAAAGAAATCTAACTTTATTTAGTTAAAAGTTTTGTTTTATAATCTGAATAAATGTATCCGGTAACTATGACCTGTTAAGTAGTACAGTTCTCTGGTACTACTTTAACTACTCTTGCTTCATTTGTATTATAGGTGCACGAATATGGAAAAACAACAGTCACTAATTAAGTGGCCTTTGAAACAAAATACAGCTCAAGCTGGTACTCAGATTTTGTGAATAGAGCTGGTTTTCTTTCTAAAATGTTTAGTTTGTAAAGATTGATACGGCTTTCATGTAACTCAGTCTCACTCGGGGTTCTCAAGGGTCAAAAATGTAAGACATTCTCCCAAAGCATGCAATTCTAGCTTTCCCAGCAACACATTCACCCAGTCTGGACAGAAATTATGCTCCCCTCCAAACTAGCAGTCGTATTCAAATTTCATCCCACGCATTTTCATTTTGCTGGTGGACCTGCTGGGTGGCATCCAGTGCTCCCTTGCTGGGCCGGTGGCAGGTATTTGCTCAGGGTTACTGCAAGGGGGAAGCAAGTCTTCAGCTTCACAAGTATTTGTGAGGTGCCAAGCTGCACAGCCTGCTGTCTGTCTGAATTATTTTTGACTAGATTAAAGATGCCTTTAGTTTATAACTGTCTCATTTCTAATAAGTATACAGACTTGAGGCGACAGCAAGGAAAAAGACTTGCCAAGTGCGTGGTCTTACTTTTGGGCACTTTTTGCTTTCAACGCAAAGTGACTTGTCTTTTTTTTTTTCTTTTCTTTTTTTAAATCTGATTCTATTTTGGTTTGATGCAGACTAAAATGACAGTGGTTTAGGTATTTATTTTTCAGTATGTAAAGGAAACGGATTAAGTGATGCTAAGAATGGAGTGACTTCTAGCGGTAGAAGTGGTGGAAATGGTACCATCACAAACCAAGAAGCTGTGATGCAAAGAAAGAAGAGTGTGTACATTTTTCGTACCACTTGATCCACTTCAAGCTAATGTAAATGTACCCCCATTTCTTTTGGGGAAAAAAAAGAATTGATTTTCTTTGTGGTTTTAGAAGTTATTTGCGTTTGAGATGAGAACAATGCAAATCTATGCAATATTATCTTGAAGAGTAGATCGGTGCATACTGGGAAATGAGCAGACTCCCTTAGTGCTCCAGGACGAATGAAAGCAATGCTATTAATCTCCTTACCTTTCAGAGAGTGTCACTCATCCATCATCAGCAATTTTAGGATGCAAGATAGATGTTGTCATTTCAGTAATTGTATTAGCTTAGTTATTCTTCTGTACATTAACCAAATTCATCATTTAGTTTACTTAGAAGAATAGGTTAGGGACTAGCCTTTGCAAGGTATACTCATAAACAAAACCAAGAGATGCTACATGTTATTTTGTTTATTAACTCTCTTTACTGTGTTCTTCTTGATGCATTTTTTATTCTTGAGGCTGTGCCTGCATTGAGATACATAAGAATAAATATTTATGGACAAATATAACAAGTTTTCAAAGTACTAGCAATGTTGCAAAAGCTAGTTAAAGTTGCCAAGTGACAAGGAGTTCATTTCCAAGTCCCAAGCACTCCACTGCGTGGAAGGAAATTGGCATCATTACATATTTTTATTCTGACCACATGATGTTTTTGTGACTTAGCAGGGAAAAAAACTTCCATTTATACTCTTCCAATTATTATTTTTTTTTAATTCCATGTTTTGTAGCCAGTCCTATCCTTCTCACACTGAGTGTGGTTTCGCACACTCCTGGATCCATCCCTCCCCTTGCCCACGAGAGGAGCAGGTGTCCAGATGAACATAGTGGTTTCTGGTACATCTTCAAAGCAGAGGCTCAGAGGTTGTGTTCCGAAACACAACCCTGTCAGGCACATTGAGGCAGGGAAGTAACATGAACTTAGACTTAAATTGAAAAGCAGACCTCAGGACAAGCCAGTCTCAAGAGCCTTCGATGTGAGAAATGAGAGAGGTGCTTCACGGCAGAGGTCTGGAGGACAAGGTCTTTTCCCCTTTAACCCATCAGTGGGGTCCAGCTAGACCCAAGTCTGAAACTGTTTTGGCACATTGAGCTTAACTTTCATAAGTGTTTGCCTCACTTTTGAGTTTCTCTGTCTTTAAGATGGGGCATAATAGAAAACCCTTCACTTACTTGTCTCACAGAGGTTTGAGAAGATGTGTTAGATACTATGCATAGGGCAATTAGTAGATGAAGGGCACAAAAAAGTGCTAATTGCTATTATTTTAAGTCCATACAGGGCTGAAACCTGTAGTAAATAAAGGATAGATGTCCCAGATACTTGATAGATACACTGCATGGAAAGTTTAATGCCCATTAAATGCTTCAGATATCAGATCTTGGTAGTTCAAAATGTTCCAGCTCTTTGTTTCATTTTTCCCCTCTCGGTAGAAAGTGGCAACAAGCTGAAGTATTATTCCAATAATCTTCTTGTTTGTTGTTGTTTATAAAAGGGCTTCTGGCTAAATTTCCATTACAATTTTTTTTATGTCCCAACTAATATATATCATGACTTTATGGATGTGCTAAATAAAATAACCCATTTAAAACTTTTGAAGACTATGTGAAAAGGCATCGTATGCTGGAAAATTGTATATACGCTGCATGCAAGAAAAGCAAATCTCCTTTTTTTTTTTTAATTTGAAGGAGAATGGCAAAATAATAAATTGTGACTGGTGACATTTCCCTATGCTACCATCTGTTTGTAACACACTTATTTAAAGGCTGTGTTGGCCATACCCATTCATCTTTTCTCCTGGGTCAATTATGCTGTTTGCATTCAAATCAATCCCTTAATCAAGCCCGTTGATAATTGCAGCAGTGCAAGGGAGATATTTATCATAGAAATGTAATGGAGGCACTTTGTTCCAGTGCAGCCGAGTCTAATGTTGTACTGCCACAGTGGACCATTTATGCATATGTGTGTACTTTATTTTCCTAATCAACAGTCTCAGACACAGGCATGCTTGGATCTCACTGATGGGCTTAGATGGGCAACATACTAGCCTTAAGACCACCATCTTCAGGGTTTACAATATTGTCTCTTGACATTGCTAACTATGCAAAATTTCAATAAACTTTGTGTACATGCCTCTGTCCTTCCAAAGAGAAGCAATCAGAATTAGACCTTGTTACGTACTCATTAAGTGTACCTTACCACATAGTGTGGAAGTGAGAAAGGGATGGGCTCTCTGGTGCAGTTCAGGCCTCGGCAGAGAATTAACTGTAGCACTATGGAGACTTTCTGAAATTGAAATTATGTTTTTGCTGGTGGAAGATTGATGTGCTAGGACGGGCAGAATTATCATCTGATCAGTCTCCGAGAAATATGCTGGAACTATTTCATCTATTACCACTAAAAAATCATCAATTGTATTTAGAAAACAATATTGCTGTCCAGAGGCTCTATTGCTACTGACTTCAGAAACTGTGGTAATTTCAAAAACCTGCTTCTCACTCCAAGGGGTGCTTTGTGTAGAGTAATTAATGAGAATTCTGTTGTATGCATGATGGTGTGAGGCTGTAAAGAGGTAGGGTTTGGGAAGAGAAAGAATATCTTCTATTAGATTAAAATATGTATCCAGGAAAAGCCCAGTCCTGTTTGGATCACTAATACGTTTCTAGTCAGAAACAGAAATAGCAAGCATTAATCTGAAGTTAGTACTAAAAAAGTTGAATTCCTTTACATGAGAGATGAAATGAACTGAGGTTTTTCTTTTCTGGTAAAACCATTGTAAAATCTTGATGTTGTTGTTGTTGTAATTTTAAAAAACCGTTTGTAATAGCTATCTCTTGTTTAACGTGCTATGAAATTCTAACAAAAAGATGCTTATAACTGTCCTTAACCGACAAAAATATCTTGCTTTGATAAAGTTCATGATCTGCAACTGTAATTCGGGTTTAGTGAGCTGAAGCTGGTGGAGCCATAAAGCCAACATGGCTTTGACATTTCTGCTTCCTCCAGTTTTCTGTGCAAGGTGTGGTGTGGGGTGGCAGATGGCAGAGGGCTGGATCCAGGGGGTTCAAAACAGAGCACCTACATCTTTTGCGACAGCTCTTGGTGACTGCACAGTGCAATGAAAGAAAAGGATGAGGAGGAAGGTGGCTTCCTCCCAGTATCATCTAATGACAACAGTGACTCTGGCCTACAGATTGTACACGTAGGTGATGCTGGAATGTCTTCCAGTTTGTGGTGTTCGTCTTTTCCTATCTCTTCTGCTGTAAGAGGGCTAGTTAAACAGGGCTTGCCTTGGTTGCATCCTCTACTGGTTACCAAAGTGTAAGTAACATTATCCGGTAAAGTTTCATTCCTTGTAACGGAATTCAGCTATGCTCTTCAATATTTCAGCTAACGGCATTATGTGTCTAGATTCCTTAGCATCCTTTCAAAATTTCCCCCTGCAGCTTTAATACTGAACAGTGTACACTCTTTTGTACATAAAGTGTCGTTCCTAATTAAAACCCATCATTGTAGATAACTACCATTCTGGGAAAAAAAAACCACATTTTCACTGTAGAAAACCAAGTAGCCCAATTCTACAATCAGAATACGTTTCCTCGAAGTATGTTGTCATGTGTAACATCAGAACACAAGCTTAAACCGAATGTGATGAAACTGAGCTTACAGATATTAATTCAAAAGAAATGAACACTGAAACAATTTATTTTTGATGATTCAGTTTATTAGCACATACTTCTTTGTGCAGCCAAGCCTAAAATAAAACTGTATTGAAGTTTTTATACATCACTTAGTGAGGGTTCTTTGAACTGCCATTCAGCTCAGCAATGTTCCCTAACTGCCTCTATTCCAATTTCACTTTGTATTTCAATTCACCAGGCTTCACCCCCCTCTTCTCCCCACCACGTATTCTCTGGGGATCCTAAACAATCTACAAAAATTCCATTTTACTGCCCTAGTAATAGTGTTATTTGAGGCTTCAGATTGTTTAGGAGCATCCCAAGTAAAATACTTATCAAGTGCTGAAACTTCAAAACAGGAGTTAGATGAAAGCTGGGGTCCTTGTGTTTTCTGTTCCAGGCTAAAGCTGAAATTCTGCTGAATTTTGACTTTGCTGACACTTATCTGGGTTTAGGTTTATGCGAGTAGCCCAAATATAAACACAATTCCAGGTTAGATATATGTGCAAGATCTATACTTGAGGAAGATCCAGCTCAAATAAAGGAGGCGATTAAATACCTGTTCACATATATCTTTATGGCAAACCCAAGGAAAACACTAATTCCCTTGACAACCTTTTATGGCAATTATGGTATCAAGTAGAAAACGCGGATATTGATGTGACAAGTGGGACTGACTTTTCTAATCAGCCAGGACAACTCAGCACTACTTCTTGTGTTACAAACCAAGTCATGAGCAATGTCTGGATTACTAACACAGAACAAAAGCAAGAGCTGTTGGTGGGACTTCAATGGCTCGACTGCAACCTAGTGACCTAATATCAGCATGGTTTTTGAGTAAGCGGAATACAAGCCAGCTCTAACACCAAGCTGGGACCACAAGTTGCCTTAAATTTAAACCTAAACCTAAATTGTGCAAAACTGCCAGGAAAAATAATAAAAAAAAAAGTTAATTAGTTAGTTACCTGTAATAACTCTCCCTGTAGTGTTAAACACACCACAGATCTGCCAGCAGGGTTCAAAAGCAGTGCGGTTTCCTTGGTGCAAGTGAACAGAAGCACAGCGCTCCCATTGCTCAGAGCTGCTGCTTCCTTCTCCTCTTCTTCCTCATCCCCTTTCCAGGCAATGCCATGGTCCCAAACAGCAGGAGCCACCTCACATAGCTGGGGCTCTCTATAGAGGTGTGAAATGCTCTATGAATTAATAAGACAAGACTCTTAACACAGCTCATTAATTCAGGGTTGGGTGTTAGGGGAAATTGGTGACACATCTCCTGGGCTGCTTAGAACTCACTTTCATCTTGCTGCAGAAGCCTCCGTGAGGTGGATCATCTGATATTGAAATTAACCGCAAGTTAGCTGAAAAACAGTGTGCACGTGTCTCTCATGCTCAAAACTGGCATTTTTCTGAAAGCTGAGAGATAAATTAATCTCAATATAACTCCCAGCCTATGTGTCTATTAGTTCAGTTACCCTAACAGAAATTGCAAGTATTGAAGTTACTGTGAATTGTGCATTTGACAACAGATTTGACCTCATGTGGTACTATTACTTTAAGGAGAATAAAAGTTCACTTTCAGCTGGATAATCTTAGGCACCTTTCAAGTATTAGTGAATTGAAATCACAATTGTTTATTCTTTAGAATATCTGTTTTAATTTAAGAGTGCTGGGCAGAGAAGGTAACTGGCAGCCATTAGTTCCTACTGATGGTCAGGATTTTGTATTGCCAAGTTGTAATGCGTTTGTGGATATCGCGTATAAGGAATGGGGAATAGTGACGTTGTTCTAAATCATTATTGACCTCCCTTAGTAGTGACACTCCTAGAATAATTTGTGAATAATTTGAGGTGCTTTCATTTCTTAACTGTGGTTGCTTGCTGTTTAAGCAAAACAAATACCATACCACCAAATATTGGTTGGGTCCAGAAAGCAAATCAAGACAGAAGATGATAGCACCTGGTTTGACTCCTAGAAAAGCATAAGGCATACCACAAAACAGCAGGGGCTTGCTTCATTAGACTTAAATAAGAGACCTCTTGCTGCCTGAAGTGAATGACAAGAAAATTCCACATAAAAATGATACTAGTGTTAGAGTATTTCTAAAAATAAATAAATATGCTCTGACTTTGACTTTGATTTTTGAGCCCCATGGGAGTGAGCTATGTAAGGAGACCCTGTGTACTCTGGAGTCACTGATTTGTCTCAGCGTGCTTCTCCACACCAAATTGTCTCTCAGATTTTGGTTTTGTTTGTGCATGGCGGTGTTTGTGACAGTGCCCATGTGTGCGAGTTGCTGGCCCTCTCAGTCAATAGGGTATAAAGAGCTTTTTGGATACTGTGACTCTCTAAATTGTGGTCTGCTGCATTCATTTTAGGGGTAGCAATCCCTCAAGGAGCCTAAAATGGTACCTCAATCACACATCAATGGCTAAAGGTAAAACGGTGGTACTTGGTCCCTCTGAATGGAGCCTAGGACCATCAATAGGACTATTGGAGACAAAGGAGATAGTAATTTTTCATAATTTGGTACTAGTTAATCAGAAACAGCCATCTGATGTGACTAATTGTTGTTGTTTTGCTCGTCAGTTTATTTGGTTTCGTAATGAATATTAGATTTAAAGTATTAGAAATGGTGGGAAAACTTGTATACCAATTTTAATTTTAGTTCATATCTCTGATCAAAGTCATGCTAGCAAGTCGATTAATAATAAACTGCAAGAGCTTAATATTCTCCTGTTATGTTAATCTCTGCTCATATTTTCATGGGCCATAAATCAAGCGTTTTCTCTGCACCTTTCAGACAGCAAGGGACAAAGCTGAACAAAACCACATTGACTATAGGAATTTCAGGACAGCTTATATGATGCCACTAATAAGCCACCCATTATACAATAATTTATTGTTTATAAACAGTAGTCTATTGCTTTTTTCTGCCCTGTATCATCAGAATTTGTTATAAACAGTAGTCTATTGCTTTTTTCTGCCCTGTATCATCAGGATTAACAACCTTGGCTTATCCTATCTATCACTAACAGAACAAACCCATTCTCACAATGCCATTGTGAAAGTAAGGACATTAAGTACGTAAGTAGTTTGAAGTTACTTAAGTTTAGGTAACTTACTTTTCAGGTACTTAAATATTGGCAGGATGATAATGAAGTGTGTTTTTTGATTCAGGAAGGTGCAATAAATGGAATTTAAAGGGAATTAT
The DNA here is from genome assembly GCF_028500815.1 of Rissa tridactyla. Classification (NCBI taxonomy): domain Eukaryota; kingdom Metazoa; phylum Chordata; class Aves; order Charadriiformes; family Laridae; genus Rissa; species Rissa tridactyla. The sequence goes on along the minus strand of NC_071470.1, from coordinate 79,152,866 downwards.
CTCTTTAAGAAACATCTCTGTGTACTGTTCTCAGTCAGTTCATGATGCTTAATCCAGGATAAATTGTGACTTTATACCTTAGTACCTACTTACTCATCAATTATCCCTTTCACACCTGGGATTAAACTCTGCCTGCACTATAAATGATATGTGCACTCATGCAAAGACATTGTAGGTCATTAGTAACAATTTAAAAATCACATTGTAATAAACTTCTTTAAACAAGCAAACCCTTTACTAGCTCAGCTGAACGGATTGCTTATAAACAGCAGTTTATTGCTCTTTTGAAGCTGTACCATTTGAATTATTAACTTTGGCTTATCCTATCTACCACCAATATAATAAAAAAAGTGACAAATGAGGTGATCATTCAGAGGGTATATGCACTTTCTCCATCTCCCCTCCCTCCTCTCTGGCTCTTAAACATGCTCCTGTTCCTGCTGAATGCCTGGATCAGGAATCTGGCCTCACCAGTGTTCTTGCTTTTCCCTCTTGCTGCAGGAGCTCCATGTCCGATTTGTTTCTTTTTCTATGGGCTATGAGCTCCTGAGCAAAAAAGCTCCAAAAGCAAGAACTGAAGGGTGCCCAGGGTGGAGGAGCCTGAGTTCCTGTCCTTTGAGAGGAAGGACAAGCAAACAAAACTAAGCATGACTTCTTCACGCGACATGCAGTTACGCTGGAAATTGATGTCACAAAAGAGTTGCAGATACCACATGTTTTTCATAAGGGTGAAGAAGAGACCAGAGAAATACAGGAAGGGAATGGAATACCCATTTCCTAAATTCAAAGATCACATCTTTGCGTTATGAAATTTTTCAGCTGCACACTGCTAGAAACGGGGAGAACACAGAAGAGAAATATGACTGTATACTTGATCTAAGTCCCTACACTTCAGTATTTTCTATTATCAGAGACAGTATCGAGGATGGATTTTGGCTGTGATTTAGAAAGTCATTCTGAAGCTCACAGAGGCAAGAGTAGACCCTTTTTCCCATCCAAGTTCCTCTCAGATCTCATAGAGCAAGCAATCCCGACAGGCATAAATACAAGGAATGTTAAAGGGGCTGGGGAAAGTTTTGATGAAAGAATGAGTAAGTGTAAGAGATTTTGAGAAAATAGAGCGCCATGTAGTATCTTGATTTTTATTTATTTGTACAAGGGGACCGTCACTGTGGTTAGGGAAAGCCTGACACTGAGATGTGTCTCAGTTATATTCCCACAAGATGGAAATAATAAAAATATTGCTATTCAGATTTATGATGTCTTTAACACCTGGGGGGTTATACAAGGAGGCAATTACACAGAATGGACATCTGATTGCTTTGCTCTGTCTTCCAGTGGCAGATCTCATCCCACCCATGAGGGAGGTGATGGCCTGTGCTTCTTTCAGATACCCACATGCAGTCCTCTCTGGGTCAGTGCTAATGCAGAGCAGCCAGCTCACTTGGAAATCAGTGTTTCATGTACTGCATAGCTGTTTTTCCGTAGGGAAAATCCATTTTTGTTTACCTGAGGTATTAGTTCTTTTCCCTGTGACTAGGAGGGTTATCATGATACCTCTCAGTAAATGTTAACTATCAGAAATAATTAATATCAAGCACAGCGCAGAGCACCTGGGGGAAAATGAACTCTGAAATACTATGAAATGATTCTGTAACATGATGGGTAAAGACCTCTCCTGGATAATGAACAGGAGAAAAGCAATTCATGCGCCAGTATCCATGGGTCATTCTTTCTTTTAGAAAACTGGAAGATAAGGTTACCGTGTCTTTGAGGTAACTGTTGAGCGGCTTTTGCATTTCTTAATATAGCAGGTCCATCTTCCAGGAAAGCTAACTATTTAGAGAGTCTTTTGTCTACAGAAGTGATAACTTAACATATTCAAACAGAGTAACCCAATTTTTCCATACTAATCTAGTATTAGGAATATTTATAGGAAGTGCTGACAAATACGGAGCAAAAACTTAGATAGTCTTTAAAGTAAAATTAATTAGTATTGGGTATATTACTATTCAGTTCAGAAGACAGATGTCTGTTTCAAAGCTGTAGATACTTGTGAAGAAATCTTGTAAGGCTATGGTTGGAGAAAGTTCCTCCTTGCTGTGGAAGATCCTTATTTTGGTTTAGCAGTGACACCTCCCCAGAGAAGCCATTCAGTAAAAAATGAGGCCCCCTGGAGGCACCCAGCGAGGGTGGCTTTGATTCCTGTGAGGGAGCAACACACACGTTCACGGTGGTGATTTCAGCACCGCCTGCTGAAGACATACCCTATCTACTCACATCTCTCCCAAGCCCCCAGTGCGGTCTGCAACTGGCTTGTTCTCCCATTTAAGAAGTAATTTGCCTCCTTAAAACCAAACCCAGCTTGCTGTTCTTTCATGTTGCCTTTTTGCTGTGTCCACCAGGCAATAACGTGGAGGTGGGCTGTGCTGGCCATTTCGATGTGTTGTAAATTGCCATGTACCAGGACCAACGTAAAAATGGGCTCGGTGCCACCCTTTGCGCACCCCGGCTACAGCTGGATTGAAATAAATGAGGCTGCTCCCAAGTGAGCAGTCAGACAACACAGAGACAATCAGACAGAGGAAAGATTTCCCCAGTCTATATAGGCTATATTTTCCACTTTAGCAAAGGAAATGGTCCTTTTTTCTGAACAGTACTTCTGTCTCTAACACTGGGAGAGGCTAAGGTTATTAATAGCTCAGGGAGCTGAAGCTGAATATTGGGCAAGCACTAATCCATCTGTTCAGGCAAACTGCTCTCCTCCAAACATAACTTCTCCATTAGCTCCATCTCCCTTTGTGTACTCACATATGCCCACACCTGCAATTCCTGACCAGCACCTGCCAGTCCTTTTCTCCTCCTTTCCCTTGCCTGCCCGTAGTGTGGCAGAGATGCTCAGGGTGCTGGGTGAGATGCACCGCTTGCAGCCTCAAGCCACTTCTGCAGGCGCAGAGGACGATTGATGCCAGCTGTAACCTACCATAAGAAAACAGAATTGCCATCTTGCCCAGAGCCGGCATGATATGTGACTGGGACGCTTGGCAGTGTTCAGTGGGGCAACTTTATTATCACCTCTGCACTAAGTAAATGAGGTCCTGATAGTCTGTGCTATACAGCTCCCTGCACGACATAGTGGTGATTCATCGGCATTGTATGAATAAGCTGCAGGGACTCCTCAGCCCAGAAGAGATCACATAATTTATTTAGTTGAAGTCTCGTGTGCCCTGTAAATGCACATGTATCTGGACACAGGCACTGTCATGGTTCTGGAGAGTTTTTTAATACATTCAGATGAAAAAAGAGTTAAAAGTTAAGAGGGCGTGCTAAGAACTGCTCTGCCATACATAGTGTTGTCCATTTATTGTGTGGTTTTGGCTTGATCTTGGGGCTTACAGTGAACCCAGGGGTGCCATTGCATCACATGACCTAAAACCCAGTGATTTTTATGCAGGTTGTGATTCTCTTTGCATTAGCTTTGTGAAGGTCTTACTCAGAGAAATAGCAGCTAGGATAGCAATGGGCCAGAAAGCGGGTTTGTTTCCAGTCATATCAAACCTAGGTCTGATTCTTTCAGCCACACAGCAGCGACACCCCTTTATATGGAGGGTCTGTAACGTATAGATACTTAGGCCATCTTCACAATCCCGTTACAGCAGAGATGCAGCCAGCATTACAAGGTGCCTGATAAGAGAAAACAGGCTTCTGCTCATGGTATTTCCAGTTCTTAGCAATCCCTGTTAGTGCAGTAGCAAGGGACCACTTCCATGGCAAAAGATAGTGTGACTGCTGTATAGGGGTGTTTGAAATCACAAAACCTTGACATTTTTATTTCCAGCAAACCCATTATCTTGAAGGGAAGTGAAGGGGGAATGATGGAAAACAGTGCAGGGGTGGTTTCTTTGGTGGAGACTGGATTAACGAGAAAATAAGTATTTTTGCTTTTGAGAATGTTTGTGTCTTTATCAGCCCAAGGGAAACTCAGTACTCCTAGGAAATCATAGAATTGTTAGGGTTGGAAGGGACCTTAAAGATCATCTAGTTCCAACCCCCCTGCCATGGGCAGGGACACCTCCCACTAGATCAGGTTGCTCAGAGCCCCATCCAGCCTGGCCTTAAAAACTTCCAGGGATGGGGCTTCCACCACCTCTCTGGGCAAACTGTTACGCTCATGGTGAAGCACTTCTTCCTAACATCCAGTCTGAATCGTCCCATCTCTAGTTTTAATCCATTCCCTCTAATCCTACCATTACCCAGCATCCTTAAAAGTCCCTCCCCAGCTTTCTTGTAGCCCCCTTAAGACACTGGAAGGCCACTGTAAGGTCTCCTCGGAGCCTTCTTTTCTCCAGACTGAACAACCCCAACTCTCTCAGTATGTCCTCATAGGAGAGGTGCTCCAGCCCTCTGATCATCCTCGTGGCCCTTCTCTGGACACGTTCCAGCATGTCCCTATCTTTCTTGTAGCAGGGGCTCCAGAATTGGACACAGTACTCCAGGTGGGGTCTCACGAGAGTGGAGTAGAGGGGGAGAAACACCTCCCTCAACCTGCTGGAACAGAGTTAGTTCATTTCTCTTCTCATCCCACGTGTGCAGCACTGGTGGAGATAGCTGGGATACCTACCTGCAGCTGCGGTGCCAAGAAATTTCAGTGGAACCATCCCACCAAACACACAGACGAACCACTTATCTTCTTTCTGTTAGAGAAACCTCATTTACAGCTTGGGAAAAATAAACTGACATGGTTAATCCATAGACTGCTGTTTAGGGAAGCCTGATACTATGATAGTGTGAGGATGTGCTTTTGCTTAGGCTGAATCTTTGCCCCTACAAATGTTGGAATGTTTGCAGAATAAATGCTATAAACTCTTTTTGGCTAAAATTGGGGATACGTAGGTTTGAATAAAGCCATTCATGCTCTGAAATTATATATTCTAGTAGGTCTTACTTCAGTATTTATTTTTTATGTCAATATTTCATTGAAAAAAAAGCCAGGCCCAAGGAAGACCTTGGTTATTGTAATCAGCAGCAGATTTGTGTCTCCCTTTAGCCTGGCTTCCCAGTTCACCGAGGTGGCTGAAGCTGGGGTCTGAAAGCTGCAGGGACCAGTTGCCTTCACTTTACCAGCTTTGCCGGCTGGAAAAATAGCATAGGCTTAATTTTGTCCAACATGGAGTTTTTACAAGAGGTGAGGCAGCAGGACATCAAGCAGGGAGGAAATGGTAGAAGGAAGGAGGAACTGATGACCTTCGGGTAGGTAGCGCTTTTGTTTCTCCACGCTGTTTGTTTTCTTTTAAGATGTGGGCACATGTAGTATTCAGGAAAGTGAGGAACGCTGAGGTTTGGTTAACCTCCTGCTGATTGGAATGGGGTCAAGACTTTGCTTGCATGCCCTCAAGTGGATGGCATGGTACAGGTGATACCGGGGCCTTGGGGCACCCCATATTCCCATGACAGCACCATAGAACCTTCTAGGCTCCTAATAAACAAGAGCCTCACTTGCACGATGTCTTCAAAGGCCTGATGTCCTTGTAAGTGTTTCCTACTGTCCCTCCAGTTAGGTTTCCTGGGGGTCCCTGCTGGATGCAGCTCCCTGACCTCGCAGTGCGGTGAAGCCAGAGAGCGGGCTGGCACAATGGTAGAGCTACCATAGATGGTGACACCACTCAGACCTTCTCTGAGCAACCCCACTGGAGTCAGTCGCCCATTCCCAGTCTCAGTTTATGCCCAGAAAAATCCCCTGACTGCTAAATTTCTCTGGAGCAACAGTGACATCTTGTGGGTTCATTTTAAGTGTGTTCTATATGGAAATGTTCGTTCCCGTCTCATCTGAAACCATCAGTCTGAATTCAAGCGGCATCCACGGCCATCTGCTCAGCACATCCCTAGACTTGACAGCAAAATAACTGATGGATGGCAGAACTGCTCATAAAGTATTATGCCAAGGGCTCGCTTGGAAATTCAGTTAGCAGGATCATATTATTTGGAAATAGTATTTTAATTGGAAACTGATTGGTAAGTGGATATTACACATATTTCATTAGGAAGACACATAGAATGCTTAGTTCTACACGGACAACAGGAGACTGAAGTATTTGTTAACACGTGTTTTTGAAGATGACAGTGTCCTAGTTTTAATTTTTGAGAAAGTGATTAGATTAATGTTCTTTCAGGCCTCCATTCTCATCATGGTAACACTCCTTTTTATTTTGGTTTTCATTGCTGAGCATAACTTTTGCCACTGTGTTTGCCAATCTGCTTGCAAGGCTTTATTTGATTCAGATCTAATTTTTTTTATCCTGGCATATTGAATTTGTTGCTCCAGAGGATTTTTCATTCCAGCTGGGCTTCAGTTATCCTCTGATTCCCCCAGGGCTCCATTTTGAGTCCTACTGTGATTTGCATTTGTAGACTTTCGATGGGTAAACATTACAGCCTCTCAAACTCTGTACTGTCACATTCTTTCCGATGGCACTCAGCTCCTGCTGATCTTGTGAAAAAGCATCATGCTTTGCATAATATTCTGCATGACATTCAATTATGGAGATCTTCACATTTAAAAAAACCTGTAATCGAGAGAAGAGTGATCTGCTATTAATTAGCTGTCCGAGGCCCAGGACTCATGTTGATAGTAGTGGTTCCCCTTGGTTATGGTTTTATTAATCCATAGGAAAACATGCCATTATAGATATTAAAAATTAATTTCAAAATAATACTGTCAGCTTGAAAAATGGAATTCAATCTTTTAATTTATTAATCTTTTAATAAAACAATTTTAAATAACAATTTCTAGATCTAAAAAAAATATTTCCAGCAAACTTGAAGATAACATCTTCCTAACTGTGTTAGCACATATTTGTGCACGCAGGCACTGAAATGACTGCTTAAGAAAGCTTTGAAATCTCTGATATTGAACATTATTGCACAAAGTTTAGGAATGGATCACGTTTCTAAAGATAAACTTCCTGAGCTGATGGTTGAGGTCTTTTTCACCTATTTCTTCTCAATATGCACCTACTCAGACCTACACGCACAGAAACAAGCCCACACATGTGCAGAGACATTTCTGCGCATACGTGCAGACGTCTTTAATGGATTTTTGAAAATGAATGGTAAGAACACGCATCTCCTGATCACCTCTTCTTCCTCATTTCCTTGCATCATCCTTGTTTTAAAATCCAATTCCTCCCTTGCCAGAAATACATCGTATTGGCCTGGATTTAGGACTGCCCTGGTTCACCTACCCAAGGGAATCGAAACCTCGTACCATGAGGCAGGCATTGCTTCCTCGCAAGGTTTCCATGGAGGCTGACCAATACACTACGTTTTTGTCCATGCCAACAAAGAGATAACTGTGATTTTCATTATCACCACACATCACCTTTCTTATAAAAGCAGCAATATCTACAAGGATTTTCTTCTTGGAGTCATAGCTTTAAAAGTGAATAAATAGGAAAGAGAGCCCACAACCCAATAATCTACTAATCTTCTGAAGTGGCAATTCATCACAGTGCCATCTATTTAGAAACATTATAAATGAAATGTCTTCCCTGTACCTATAATGATGTCTATAGCAGAGTGGTGTTTTTTAATCTATTAAAAAGAAATTAAGGGAGATAACAATTCAGCAATCTATCAGTTTCAGAACTGCATTCTGTTGAGCATTAAACATCAATTAATAAAATAATATAAGTGCAGTTTGTCATTACTATGAAACATTTTTTAGTGCAATCAATGTTTCCCTTTTATAACGTTCTAAGGATTATGAGTTCTGTTCTTCTAGTGATACATGCAAGGAGATGCATGTCAGAGCAAAATATACTGCTACTTTATCTCTTAGAATTTATTCTATGTTCTTTGAAGGAAAATTGTTTTTACCATGATTCATTTTGCAGTGCAATGTAACTACTGGGGGTTTTTCCAGGTTCTTCTGGCCTCGTGAGTATGTATTAACCAATTTTCCTACCTGCACTTTTGCATGCTTACTAAATCATGAGCATAATTTTGTTGCTGGTGTTTATTAGGTGTAGAAGTACCCTTAATATGCTGGATGTTCTCCATGGGATGGTAGTTACAGACTTGCGTGCGTTATACCCAGGAGTTACTGATTTGCAGCAAAAAATACATAAATACATTTATGCTCATTAATACTCATATTGTACAAGCTGCAAAGACAGAAGCGGTTTCTGAAAATTATTCTCGAAGTGCTTTTAGATCTTGTACTTTCTTTCCTTCAATGGTTTAAGTATGTCGTTTAGGAGAACTTTCTTCCAAGGGAGACAAAAAGCAGTTTCTTCAGAAACACGGTCAGCACAGCAGTCGTCTTGTGCATAGCTCTGTCCCCACAGCAGGGGTCAAACTGGTCCTTTCTGTGGCATGAAGTTACCTGCCTTCTTGATGTTTCCTTCCTTTAAGCTGCAATCTAAGAAATGTCTTTAATTAAAATCCAGCAAAATTATGAGGAAAGATATTGCCCATGTGCTCGCAGTTTATCTCGAAGGTCGGTCCAGCTGGCAAACATTCCCTATGTTTGAGATGACACTTAGCACCTGATGCTTTGATATTTTTTTTAAGTTATTTTTAAGGACTTGGAAGCTAACTGGAAAATTCAGATACAAGTTTTCCTAAATTTGGGAGTTTCCAGTTACACTGCTGTGATTCAAGGAGATCTCAAGTACATAAATTTCCTTCAATGAATCTCACACTCTTACTTACCTTCCCATGTTCTAAACATTTGTATTGTATGGTGCTGAGACACTTTTAACACATTTTACCCTGGAATTCAGGTATGTTTGGGATTTTTCCAGGTGTAGCTGAGAAAACAACAAACACCTACATTAAAAATGCAGTGAATGAAAATATCTCCTGATATTTAAAAAGGGAAAAAAAAAAGAGACTGACAGTTATGTCCTGAAGACCTTGTTAAGGCTTCTTAATTTGCCTGGTTTTCAAAAAATGCAAAGTGCTTGACAGCTAGTGAGGAATGACATTTAACAAAACAGTGATGGAAAGCGGTAGAGAACCTGAGAGTTTGTGAAATGCAAATGGTGATTGCTTCTAACTACATGCTTGGAGAAACTGGAGAGAGTCGCTCTTTTCATGTCGTTTTCTAAAATATGACATTGATTTAAAATTTTAGATACCAAACTGAGTCACAGAATTTTCTTATTATGAACTTTAAGATGCTTTGTTGCTTTTTGAGTAAAGGCAGTACTAAGCTGCTTCTGTTCCAAAATGCCAGGTCTACCAAGAGGGCAGCGGCAGCCACATTTTCTTTGAGTTCAGCAACTTTGCTGAAAAGGTGAGAAGGCCTTGCGCACAATGCACAAAGATGGGCTAAAAAAGAGGAACAGTAGGCCCCCTTCCCCAATAAATTTTTATAGACACAAAATCTGGAAAATTAGAAAACATTTTTCAACAATTTTGGCCGTGATCTTCTCTCAGAAGAAAATGCATGTAGTTTTGCTGTGTTTGAAAGGAAAAGAGTATGTCTAGCTGTAAGGTTTTTTTGGGGTGAGGTTGGGTTTTTTTTTCTTTTTTAAATAAAGCTTTGCCATTTAAATAATGGAAAGTATGAGGCATCGCCGTGTACTTTTCCGTGTGTGCCAGCTGGTATCTGTTTCTGGGAGAGGAGTAGGAAAGATGTTTCTTTAGTCTAGCATTGCATGCAGTGTTATAAACTGGGAGAAATACAGGCTCGTTATAGCAATGAATGAAAGCAGACATTTACTGTACCTGTGAATGGTGGGTGTTCTCTCACTAACAGAAACAAGTGGCAATTTTTTCACGGTTGCCTCATCTTTTTTGAAAGTGCTTTCTTGGGAAATTAAAAGTGAAAAGCAGTCCAGATTGATGCATCTTTGGCATTTACAATAGAAAAGACACCGAGTGGGACAAATCCTACACATTATCCTTGGTGAATTATTCCTCTGCAGCTTGGCCATGCATACAAAAAAAGGCAAGATGTGTCCTGCTCTATGAGCATCCACTTCTTGCACCATTTTCTTCTCCTAACAAGTCAGTAGGCATGTATGTTCATTGTGCATGCAGGGCCCCAGGGCTGACTTATGTTAGAAGAGGTGGCTGCCTGGCCCCCTTACTTACAATTTATTTATTTTTCACTTAAAATAGACAAAAACCAGTAATTCTTTCCTCGTTGCCTGATGCTTTTTCACATTCCAACAATATTTGTTTTCTACTATATGTTTCTAGCAGGTAAAAAGTATTAGGAGGCATCCAAATAGTTTACTGACAGAATTTCCTATGTAATGACTTTCTACATATTTGCTGTAGGGAATGAGTTTTGCTTATGAAAAAGGCAGAAGCACTTTAGAAATTAAAAAAAAAAACCAAACAAACAAAAACCGAAAGCTGAGGTCTCTTGAGTGCCACCAGGGATACTGTCTTTCACACTTGCGTGGTGCGACCACAGTAGTCAAGTGTGGATGGATGGTCTGCGAGCAATCCTGCAGGTTTTCGTAGCATCGCCTGCAGGCTGAGGAAGAAATCAAAAAAAGGCTTTGAAAAGACATGATGGTCAGTGCTCAAAGAAATAGCTCTTACTAGTTTATTCACATTTCCTGAAGAGGATTTGAATCTAGGCTATATAAGCTGGAAAAGGAGGGGGGCAAATGGTGAATAAAAGTGCGAAATCAAAGGATTTATGAGGGACAAAGATTGTGGAATATTTTAGTTGTTTGTTTGTTTGTTTGTTTTGTTAAAGAGGAAGAACTGATTGGCTTCTGGAGAGAAAATGTGAAACACTTATCCAGAGGGTGCTTTATGGCCTTCTAACTGAAGTACACAACAAAAATAGTTTAAAAAAAGGCTTGTATTTGTCAAATACATGATGCTTTTCACACTGTGTTCCTGATTTAAAGACATAAATGAAACTAAAGGAGGTAGAGTACTAAGACTGGTGATTCGGGTTCACATGCAGTCTGATGCTCTGCAGCCAGTGACCTATAGATGAAAAACACTGCTGTGATGTGTGCAGAACCTTCATATGGAAATAATGAAGATCAGGCAATATTTCTGATGCTTGCATTAATTTTTAGGAGTTGTCCACAGACATTTTTTCTTGTTCTTTTCATGTGATTATTCCAGTGTATTTAGTGTATCTTTCACTAAGTGTGGTTTAGTAATTGAATTCCCCCTGCAACTCCATGTGAACATTTCAGGGGCAGGAACATGAATTTTACCAGACAATTTAACTTCTGTCCACTAAAATATTTGATTTGCTCGCTTTTCCAGTCGTCATTTTCTATCATTTTCATTGCAATGCTCAAGAAGTATTATAAAGATAATAGTGTAGCAGTGGCACAAAAAGGTTCAAAAGAAATTGAGGTGAACTTTAGGTACTCAGAGCTATAACTGCATGATACATTCCCTGGTTATTTTATTATTGTGAATTTCTTATTATAGAGGAATTCTAGTTAGCTGTGTTGGCTTCCTATTACCACAGTGGATGTGATGAAAGAAATTACAAAGTGTACAGATGATCCAAGAGTCGCTCCTTGTAGTAAACCTTGTGTTAAGAAGACTTCCCAGATTTTAAAAATCCGTTGAAGCTGAAGTATTATGCTAAAGTTGGCATTACAGAAAGAGCTGTAATAGTAGCTAAAGTCTTAACAAATAAAATATCTATGGCTAAATTCACATTAACACATTCGCCTTCATAAACTTCACATATAATATGAGTTTAGATCAACATCTTTCGACTTCTCTATCTGTGGAGAAGGCAGACAGAAAAAGGTTATCTCTGTGGTTTATTTGACAAGGATGCAATACTTCTTATCAGCTTTTCTCCCCCTAACTCTCATTGTTCATTCTTCATTTAAGAATCAAGAATAAAGTGTAAAATTTGTTCTAATCTTCCGATCTTTTTGATACATTCCAGTTCATTTTGGCAGGCATGATTTGTGCTATAGTTCTAAAAACTCTTTGCCTCCATGGACATCCTTTCTTCCTCTGTCTTCATATTAAACATGGAATTCTAAAGTGGATAGATTTTGAAATACTGAAGCAAGGGGTGTGGGGAAAGGATATTTGTGACACCAACAATTTCTTGGGCAATGTTTTTCTCTAAGTCAACATAAAATCAGAATACATGGTCTGGACCCACCAAATCTGCTATTCTGGGTGAAGATGTGACGCTTTTGGTATGTTTAAGATCTATGTCTTTCTGTACTTCTGAGAGATTATTTATTATGATGTTATGATTACTGAAGAACTGCCTGGGATTTTCATGTCTGACCCTAACTGCAGCAATACCTTAAAGCCATGTGATAAAGTGCTCCTACAAAGTCCCTTTTCACTCTCTCTATTCACCATTTAACAGCCTCTCCTGAGCCTCCAGACTCCTTCAGCCATCCTGGCCCTGGGCAGCTCCAGAGGGTTGGCAGCAATGATGCAGAAACAAGTTGTTGACTGCATTCATCTGCTTTTGCTGGTGCAATGCCAGTCGAGGGGCTGAGCTGTTCAACTCCCATCAGGCAGAAGGAAGCTCCAGGGCCTCCTCCTTCCCTTCCCAGCTTTTCAATGGATCCAGAGGAGTCCTGAGCAGGGGATGTTTTATAGCCAGTTGCACCATGGAAATGGTGATGGAAATTTTACATGCAGTTCTGAGGCGCTCATCAACATGATGGTAAATGAAAAATTAATAATAATATCTAAAGCACAAACCCACATGAAACGTAAGTTAAGATGACCAGTATCTTCTTGAGAAGATAGACTCATTTCTGATTCCTTTTGCTAACCGTTGGTGCAGCAAGTTTTTCTGTGGCACCTGGTCAAATATCATCACTTAATCCAGCTTCATTTATTTATTTCATGTAATTATGACTGTGGATTATGATGACGTCGGAGTTCAAAGCTGCTGCAGTTTTTCTACAAGGTTACTGAGGGGTGTATTTTCAAAGATTGAGCTTTTCTAACAGGGACACTGAGTGGTGTCAAGCTACATTTAGCAAGAATATAAAGTAATTTTTGTTCGCAAATACTTGATGATCGCTGGTCACCACACAGTACTGGCAAAAAGGAAGAACTGGGAAAGCTGTAAGCACAGGAGCAGTTCAAATCCGCAGCCAGCAATACCCTGCAAAGCCTGGCATGGCAGTGGAGGGGCACGGGGACACGAGCAGCCTTGGGCTGAGAGTTTCAGAGAGCAAACCAGGACACAGCACTGCAGACCGACTGTGGCTGCTGCCCCCTCCCAAGTACCTTACACAGTGAGTGATCTATGGCTGAGCATCTAATAGCACACCATAAGAGCCGTGGAAAATGGATTATGTGTATTCCATTAAAAACATTCATTTGATTTACTCTTTAGAGAAAAATACAAGAAATAGCGCTCTACCTTCTCTAAATCCAGTGGCAAAATATTCATTGGCCTCATTGTGAACAGCATCAAGCCTTTTTCTTCAAATATTGAATCACGCCACGAGAACATAGAGAAACTCTATGGCTGATCTATTTTGTGAAGAAAGACGTTCCAATTTCTAGGGTAGGCACCTAAGCCCTCTTCTGCGAGAAGCTGAGTGATGCTCCCTGTCAGGAGCACACCCCAGCTAAGCACTCTCAGTGCTGGTGAGAGCCCCGAATCTCTTTCAGTGTCAGTAACTTGTGTAATGCATTGCCTCATGCTGCTGCTTTGACTAAGTAATGCATTATATATGTCTTGAGGTATGGTGGTTAGTGTAATATTTATGCATATAGGTATCTGTGAGAGTCACCTTGAGTACTGCACAGCCTGCAAAGAGCAGATAAACAGCATTAGTGCCTGCAGTGAGTGCAGCACGCTTACATGTACTTTACTGCAATCCAGCATCAAGACTTTACCTAAAAAAAGATAGAAATGATGTAAGTTCACTCATTGGTTGGTTTCCTAATGATTCCTCTAGTTAGAAGAAAGAAGTGTAATGTGGGATCTCATCTAAAATACATGCTTTTAGGCATCAGCAGCAATCAGTATTTGAGAGACATGAACACAATCATTTAAACTACCTGAACTCTTCTCACCTGCTTGAAGGAAGCAGGAAGAGTGAGAAGATAGCAGACAAAACTGGAGCTGATAAATGATGCTTCCGTATAATGAGTGCTGTGTACAGTTCTGGTCTTCCAGCTTTACCATTTTGAGGAAAGAATGTATAGATAGGTGTGACAAGGGTAGCCAAAAGTGTGGTAAACTTCTGTGTCAGCAAAGACTAAATAGGTTAGGATATTTTAGCTCAAAAAAAGGGATGAATGGGAGGTACGTGTAGGAGTAGTGGGGGGAGAGGGGCTGTAACGGGCTTCTACGCTTCTGCAAGTGCCATGGAAATTTAAAAAGCCTGTTGTTCCTCTGCCTTTCATTACATGAACCTAGGAGGCACCAAAAGAAATGATTAAATGGCTCTTTCAAACAAGTCAAAACATGCAATACTCACATGTAACCTGTTGGCAAATTCCTTGCTACAAGATCTTGTGGATGCCAGTACTCTATATGGTTAAAAATTGGTTAAATAAACTTACAAAAGAAAAGGGTACATCATCTTCATTAAAAAAAACACAGACAAACCCCAACCTGCAGAAAAGACATCAAGTCCACCTCAAGCTTAGGGTGTCCCTGATTTGCAGATGGCTGCAGGATGGGGCAATATTGGGAAAGTGTCGTACGGCAGCCTTCACGACTCCCTCTGTGAACACGTGTTACTGGCCACAGCTGGGACAGGGCACAGGGATCTCCTGGCTTTGGTCTGGCCCTGTGCTGTCACTAATGTGGTCCTGTGTTATTACACGTAGCCCTAGAGCCAAGGGTTGGCTGACACCAAATTAGCTTGCAGTAGGGGTTGAACTCTTACCAGTAGCTGAGTAGCAGAGGGACACAGCCAGAGACGGGGCCATCCCTTTGAGCAGTGACTGTCTGGTCTGGATGACAGCCAGAGCTCAGTGTGATAAAGTGTGGGCCGGGACAGGCACAGCCCCACGCAGCTTGGTCACTGTCCTCACTGGGTTGTTTAATTCCAGGAATCTTCTTAAAAATGTAGGCGGAGCAGGGGTGCCCTTGCTGCAGGGTTGGTAGTGGCAGTAAGTGTTCAACTCTTCCGAAACTCACCTCCGGCAACAGATTGCACCTAGGCAGTGAACAGCATGCCAGTGTATTGATCTTGAGCTGAAGTACCTCCATCGCTCCTTCAGCTCCTGAGGCTTTTTTTGAAGTCTTCCGTACAGATAATGAAGAGGTCTAACCCTCCTGAGCTTATAAAACTTGATGATTTCATGGTATGAATCAAATCTAGCTTAAGGCTCAGCCTTGCTATTCCAACTTCATTATTGCTATATATTTCAGTGAGTGTGTAAACCATCTAATTTTCAGCTATGGTATTCTCAGGGTAGAATCAATACTGGCTTGATCCTGTTTAGCAGAACAAGGGTTAGCACTTCTGATGAGGATGAAGCAAACAGAGACCTGCCCTTTTATTTTGAAGAACGAAAACAAGGCAAGTTTGCCTTCAGAAGTGTGGGGTTTCTTCTGTCTATAGTAACTCTCTGTCCTTAGGTTGCTGCATTTTTTCTTTTCCTTTTTCTTTTTTTCTTTTTAACATAAAACAGTATTGCTTCCTGGTACATAGCACAGAAGACAGAAGAGGCTCACTGGATAAAAGCTGGGTGGTTACCTGCTGTCTTTAACCTTGTTCTGCAGTGTATTGTCTGCGCAAATACTCTACCATGGCACCTTGAGAAGCTGCTCATGGGAGGAATCCTTTTGTCTCATCTATGGTTTGTAAAGCCCTCACTCCCACTGACAAGCCAGACTTCATGAAAATCATCCTATTCAGATCAACAGATTGACTCATGTAATTAATGACCCAAGACAGGAAGAGGCAAATTCAGATATTGGTCACAAATAATTATTGCCATGTAACCACTTGTTAAATACGTAATTTTTCAATTTCATTTAGTTCTTTTCTTACTGCTAGTATTAGCCTAGCAACCATCATGCTGCAACAGTTTTCCCTTATTTTTGCTGTATGTGCTCCAGTCCCTTGCAGTCGATAGGGCTGCATTAGGCGCTGACATGTAGATCACATAATTTTTACTAACAAGCACTAGAGGTAGTTCAGTAGCTGTCTGCACCACAGCAGTGGTGCATCTTTCATCATCTTTTCTGCTCTTTCCTGAGCCACAACAACGCCATTATTGGTGCTGACAAGTAAAGAGGCAGGGGTGTAACTGTCGGTGATGGTGGGCAAGAAAAGGCTGCTTTTCTCATTCCCAGAACAGAGCGTTTTCTGGGCAGAAATACGAATTCTCAACTGTTCCCCAGGGTCTATTGAAGGCTGGACACACGGACGCAATGGCCACATTTAGTGGCTTAGGCCTGCAGGAATATACTGCCCTTGGCATGATTATTGTTTAACAGCGTATTGTTAAAGATTCAGTGAGCTAGGGATATTTTAAGAGGAAGCCATTTAACACCAACAATAATTGGGCTTCCCGAGCCCGCACACTGTTACACTGGCTTAATGGTGGTGAGGCTTCTGCAACAGCATTGGCATCAAACAGATAACAGTGCTGAATTGGGCCTCAGAGACAAAATCTTAATAGGGTGGGGACATAAGTAAGCCTTTTTTTTCCCCACTGCGGCACACCATGCTTCTTTTTCCTTTCCTTTTACATCCACTTTTCTTATTTTTTTCTCTGTTTTCAGGTTTGTGTTTGATAGTGTATGCCTGCTTCTGCAGCATGGCTATTGCATCCTCCTCTGGACTCTTGTTCTCTGCCATCCCAACATCTCTACCACTGCCCAGCCCGGTCAGTACATCAGGCAGAGGGGGAGTGCGGTGGGGTTATCGGCATCCCTGGGGATCCAGAATGAGCCACTGTGAAATGGGCTGCTCCTACTGGCGCGGGGACTGACATCCTCAGCGTACTCCCAGTGCACCAGCAGTGTAGTTTGCCTGGAAAATCTGTCAGGCAAAATTTGTTAGGTTTTTCGCAGCTCTGATTTCTCTATCCCCGAGAGTGTCTTTGCTAAGAGAAAGCATTGATTTTTGCCATCCAGCACACACACGTATGAATATGATTCATTCCACCCCATTCCTCAGAATAACTTTTGTGAGTTGTTATCCCTGCTAAAATGAGCCTTTTCACAGTTCTGTATTTCCACCTAGCACACACGCAATAAAATTACCAGAAGTAAAATAAACTTTCCTTGGCTTGAGAAGAAATTTTATGTTGTTGTAGGGGTCTCTTCCTGAAGAAATAATGGTTAGTTTTATATTACATGAATTTATATGTAAACCTAGCACATATTTATTTCGTGTAAATACAGGGTCAACAGAAACAGGCGTAAACGGGTTGGACCAAAAGTCCACTTCATACCATTATACTATAGTAAAGTAAAATGTAGCTATTACAGGACAGATTCCACCACACTAACTAAAAATTTAAAAATCCAGCTAAAAAATCAAGAGCTTATTTAATGATAAAAACACAATGTTTCTTTGCATTAGGATTTTCCCAAGTGTCTACTCATTCAACTTTGATAGATATAAGCAAGTGCAACATTTTGGTAAACGTTTTTAAGGTGTACCTATTTTATATGTTAAATTGATAAACATGAATGTATACTAAATAAGTAGGGATTCTACAAAGCGAAACAAAATTTAGCCCAGCAAGGCATAGTAAAGAAATACTTGTGTATTTTTTCTGGGAAAAAAGTAGGTAGAGTTAAAAATTGCATAGTTTGCACCTGTCGAGAGCTATGGAAGGATCATGAGACTACACCGTGTGCCTGCTGTTCTCCCATTTTCCCTCATTTTCACTCCTCCACATTAAAGAAACGGCAGAATCACATGGAACGTGAAGTTGTTGGACGTTGACAGGAGACCTGGCTTGTTTTCCAAGGCGGGATTGACTGGTACCATGTCAGCTGGTACTGGTTTTCAAACTTGTGTTTAAAGTCTTTTGGTGAGAAGACTGCTTTATCTCGTTCTCACTATCCTTACAATAATGAAGTTTTCTCTAATGTGTAAGCTCAGTCTCCATTGCTGCAGTTTGCCGTGTCTCTACAGATAATTAAAAATTGACTGTTGTCACCTTCTTTGCAGCAATCCTTTATGTATCTTCTACTGTTTTTCTGTAGGCTTCCAAACCCTGAGTACACAGGCTTCCTTGTAGGCTGTATTTGCAAGATGTTTGCTCATTCTTCTTTGGGCTTTCTCCATTTAGCCACACCTTTCCTTGAAGAAGGATGCCCCAAAACAGAGAGAACTTCCTTGAGCCGAAGCTAGAACTGCTGAGTATGGTAGAAGGATTATTCACTAGATAGTACAAGCCATGTTACAGACTAAATTGACTAGCATTTGCCTTTAGGAGAGTAGAATCTACTCATCTTGACCATTTTTCTGAAGACCTACTATCTAGCTACCTGGTATCTCCCCTACATTTATGCACTTTAGCTCTGCTGCCTAGATTTATAACTGAGCATTATGTGCATAGATTCATATACAATATTTTACATATCATTTCTCCGATGTGCAAAATTGTTCTTTGGGTCATCAGGATCATTTGACCTACAATCTTGAAACCTGTGTGATTTATGTATAGTACCTGAACGCATCTTCTCTCCATTTGCTCTTTTCAGCCATTTCAAGTGTCATTCAATTTTCAGAAAGACAACTAGCCACAGCTCAAAAATTTCACTAGCTGGTTTTTCAATGTTCATCAGGCATATTAATCGATACTTTCCAACAACCTGCTAGGCAGATGATTTGCAATAATCAGAACTATCTAAGTACTCTCGTACTTGGTCTTGTCTTGGAGATCTTTCCTCTTTTTCACTGTGTTAACAACCTGATTTCAACTGACGTTGTAAAACAAAAAACATTCAACAGTTTGGCCATCTGATGATAATTTGTTGCCAGCTTTCCTTTCCTGTTGAATAGTGAATTTTGGATTTACTTTCATTACAGGTACCTGATTTTATTTTTTTTTCCCTTGTAATTGCTTGTAATTCGTCCCTTTGGCAAGGGAAAGTTGAAAAATACCCTTTCAGGTGAAAGACAGTATTCCTATAGATAAGACAGTAAGGTTCTGATATATTGAGAAACCCACCATAGTCAGAAAAAAAGGTGAAAGAGAAGCTGATAGGGCAGGCTAAGAATAGTAGCTATAAGGTACATAGGCTGCAAACTTTCGTTCTCGTTTCTGTCTGGAAGTAAGACTTATGCCGTAATAGGAGAAGTTGCTGAAGGTTGAGGAACCTCAGTTCCACACAAAATAGACAATGCACACTTTTCTTCTTCTCATTAGGGAAACAAATTGTTTTACCAAGTGAACTATCAATTGTTTAGAAGTGAAGTGAAGTAAAAGTAAAGTAAAGTGAAAGGGATGAAACAAGAAGGTGCCGGCTTAGAATCTGTCCATCAGGAATGCTGGAAGCCCTGCCAAAATGTTAGTAAAAAACCTACAAATAATCCAAAATTTGCATTTCATAATGGAGAAATAAATAAAATCTTCTGTAAAGTATGACAAGCTTTTCTGAGCAAAACTTAAAAGGCAAAGACCACTAAGGACATGGGCTACTGAAGAAATCCCGTAAAATTGACTGTACACTGTACGAAGACCTGAGTCATCGTTTTGTCCTACCGCAATGTCTCTTATTCTGTCAGTTCAGTTAAACGTGCAAACAATTCAATCTCTAGAGCTTTAATATTTTTAAAGAGACACTCATGTACAGAAAATGTCTCAAGGCGTTTGTTTTGTCAGGATGGGTTTGATATCCTTATTAGAACATATATATGGCTCACTTGATGAGAAAGTCTTTTTCAGAGGGAAGGACTTTTCTTCTGCTTAAAATCTAAAATACAAGTCTAAAAAAGTGAAGAGGCAAGTCATGAAGCAAGGAACCAAAAAGAAAAATGGCTGTGAACATGTTCTGCTGAAACTATTAGTTTTTATTAGGAAAAGTAAAGCTCAATTCTCTGTTAGCAGGCTACTTAGAATTATTTATTATGTTGAGGTTTTTTTGTGGGAAATATGAAGAAATAAAGAAGGAAACTTATTTTGAAAACTGCAGTCATAAATGTATGTTTTAACTAGCTATGGTCAAACTCTGGCTGGTTTTGTTACGGGCATGGCTGGGCAGGCACTGGTAGTGAAATACCAGTAGAGGGGTGGGTAAATACAGCATGGATAAAGTTCTGGGCATTGAAAAGGGAGCACAGTAGTGCTGCTTTTTTCACTTTGCCAACTGAAAGCACCACAAATTGTGGCACGTGGTAACTGCTGGGAACACAAGTTGGGAGCTGACAGTTTCAACAGCATGCACACTTATTCTTTCATCTATGTGAGTGAGTGTGTGTGTGTATATATATTTTTTTTTTTTATTTTTTTTTTTAAAGTGCAAATAAGTGTAACCAAAAGTCCTTGCGTTGCATCCTGAAATCCTGGCGTATTAACCCGACTTGGTGTGATTTTCCATTTCTATGCATCATGTCTAGCCTATCGTGTGCTGACATTTGTGGGGAAGAGTGACATCAGGCGCTGGCTGGGGGCCCACCTGGTAGCAGGAGACCTTTGCAGTGCGAGCCAGAGGACGAGGCGCAGAGCCCTCCCTGGGACAGGCATCAGACAGATGGCCTGGCAGCCATCCTGTGCCGCCAAGGGGCAGCCCGGCATCTGGGGCCTGGTATGCGAATGACAGTACATATTTCATTTAACCTTTCTAGCAGGCGTGGTGAAGGGATGCGCTTGTAGAGGATGCCTGTAGCATTTGTGAGAAATGGTATAAATGAAAGCAAAATCTTAAAGGGTGAAGTTTTGAGATGTGTGCCTTTAAAAAACCCTGATGCAAATTTTTCCTTCGTGTCAATAATAATTTTGCCCTTAACTTCTGGGTCAAGATTTTTGTTTGGCGCTACTACTTCCTACAAAAGAAATGTTTTCTGGATACAGACTTGGAAGGAAAATAATGCTGTATTCTAAGGGTTTTTTTAAAAAAAGCTGCAATTATCACAAAATTGAAAAGCATGGACCTAGGACACTGCTGTTGCAGTGGTTCATGGGAGGAATCCAGGTAAATATGAAACGGGCAGGTTGTTCTTCCATCTGTTATTGTGAACTGGGATGCCAGATTTTGACTGCAAATATGAGTGGCAATGCGACTGAAGCAGTTCAAACAAGCAAAGGTTGCCTGTGTAATAAGTGCAATAGCGCTGCAGTGATTATCTTCACCTCACCACTGCGATACATTGAGGATGAAGATGATAGGCGTTTCCTGTTCGGGGAACTGCATCCTACATCTGTGCTTGGCACAGCATAAGAGCAGTGGTGGGCAGAGAAATGGGGAGTGGTTATATGCTCTTGCAATATAATGTTCACTGAGGCAATATAATCAATGGCAGAAGTTTAAATTATTTGTCAGTAGCTCATAGCTTCTCACAAGCTATGAATTTGGGTATAGGTGAAAATCAATCCTTGTGTCTTTTGTATTCAATTACAGGAATGAATAACTAGACCTGAGCTGAGGGTTGGCCCTCTCCAGGACTGGGGCTTGTATTTTATTCTTGGGTAGAGGATTGTCTTTGGAGCACTGTTTGGTAAGATGAGGATCTTGCTGATAAGGTGTATGATTGGTGCTTGCAAGACAGCCATTCAATTTTCAGATTTGTCATTGAATTTCAGTGTGATTTTAAACCATTTCTATATGACCTTCATCAATAAAATGCTTGATCATCCGAAGCAGGAAACAGTAAATGATCATTCATTAGATGTACGGACAGTAAGGTGGATAGATAACTGGTTGAAAGACAGAGTTCAGAGGGTCGTGATTAGGGGCACAGAGTCTAGTTGGAGGTCAGTGACGAGTGGTGTACCCCAGGGGTCAGTACTGGGTCCAGTCCTCTTCAATATATTCATCAATGACCTGGATGAGGGGATAGAGTGCACCCTCAGCAAGTTTGCCAATGACACAAAGCTGGGGGGGTGGTGGCTGACACGCCGGAAGGCTGTGCCGCCATACAGAGAGACCTGGACAGGCTGGAGAGCTGGGCAAAGAGGAACCTTATGAAATTCAATAAGGGCAAGTGTAGGGTGCTGCACCTGGGGAGGAATAACCCCCTGCACCAGGACAGGTTGGGGCTGACCTGCTGGAGAGCAGCTCTGTGGAAAGAGACCTGGGAGTCCTGGTGGACAACAGGATGACCATGAGCCAGCAATGTGCCCTTGTGGCCAAGAAGGCCAATGGCATCCTGGGGAGCATCAAGAAGAGTGTGGTGAGCAGGTCGAGGGAGGTCATCCTCCCCCTCTGCTCTGCCTTGGTGAGGCCACACCTGGAGTACTGTGTCCAGTTCTGGGCTCCCCGGTTCAAGAAGGACAGGGAACTGCTGGAGAGGGTGCAGCAAAGGGCTACCGAGATGATGAGGGGACTGGAGCACCTCTCTTATGAAGAAAGGCTGAGGGATTTGGGTCTCTTCAGTCTGGAAGAAAGACGGATGAGGGGGGACCTTATCAACACTTATAAACACTTAAAGGGTGGGTGTCAGGAGGATGGGGCCAGGCTCTTTTCAGTGGTGCCCAGGGACAGGACAAGAGGTAACGGGCACAAACTTGAGCATCGGAAGTTCCACCTAAACATGAGGAGGAACTTCTTTACTTTGAGGGTAGCAGAGCACTGGCACAGGCTGCCCAGAGAGGTGGTGGAGTCTCTTGTCTCTGGAGACATTCCAAACCCGCCTGGACGTGTTCCTGTGTAACCTGCTCTGGGTGACCCTGCTCTGGCAGGGGGGTTGAACTAGATGATCTCCAGAGGTCCCTGCCAACCCTATGGTTCTATGATTCTATGATTCAGCAATTTCAGAAGATGGATGCAATTACTCAGATAGACAATGCCAGGCCTTACATGGTTCCATTCGTTCATGATGGGTGATGTTATGAAATAAAAGCTCATCACTGCTGTTCCATTCTCTTACAGACTTTTTAATAGAAATATTCTGCAAGACAATTTTAAAACACATGCACTTATTAAGTACCACCTAATGAGGTAATACTGGTAATATGTATGCTGCATAAAGAAAGAGAAACTCAATCTGGCCAAAGAAATTCAAGGAGAAATGGATTATATCCACAGAAACCTGAGGGTATATTTAACTCTGCAATACCCATAGCAAGCAGAGTTTTTCCGTTTCTTTTAAGAAGACAAGCAAAAGTAAGGTTTGAGTCCCGCTGATTTTCAGTAGGATTTACATGTCCAGCAACATGAGGATCCCATCCAAGAAGAACTAAATTTATTTTTATGTTTTTTAAACTACTAATTTTCAGTGCTTCATTGTGTAATACCTAAAGGAAAAGGGTTATGGTATCACAAAAGCATGTTTTCTTTGAGGAAGCAAATAAGAAACAAAAAACAATATTGGAAATGGAAAAGCAGAGCCTCAGTTTACTGTATTGCAGGATACATTTAGTACCAAGCTTGCTTTAAAAAAAAATAACAACATGAAGTCAAATTTTCAGCTGTGAAGAACTTTGTCTGAGGGGGATGATAGGGATGAAAACATGACTATGTCATCTTCTGCTGCAGATCTCTATAGTTTCCTGAGTATAATTGGAACTTAAACTCCGCTGTTGAATATTAATCTCCACTCTTCCTCACTACAGAGTGGACTGGCCATTTTAATGGTGATGTTATCGGTATTTCTAGCTCTGGAATTCCATTTTAAAAGTTAAAATACTAAATACCAAGATACTGAAATTGAGAATGAATTCTTCAATAACAATATGCAGTCACTTCCTCTGGTTGTTAAAGTAATGTGCAGTCACTTGCTCTGGTTGTTAAAGTAAGATTTAATGCATTGCAGAAAAGGAATGTGAGAAACTGTAAGAGAGAATTTCTTTATGAAGCTCTGGTGTGCAAAACTATTAAAATTATGAGCTGAGAACCATTTGCTTGTTGCAATATCATATGTGCTGATCTCTTTTACAACCTATTAGCATCATGTTATTTGTCTCTTTAGCCTTAAGTGGTCCAAAAATGATCTGCCTTCCTTGTTTACCACAAAATATCCTAAATTCAGAAACAGACTATGTATCAAATGTCAGCTAGAAATTGGAAAACGAGAGGTTCTGTCCAAACATAGGGAAAAATATCTTTCCTGTGAGGGTGACCAAGCACTGGCAGAAGTTGCCTAGAGAGGTTGTGGGGTCTCCATCCTTGGAGCTGTTCAAAAGCCAGCTGGACACGGTCCTGGGCAGCCTGCTGTGGGGGACCTTGCTTGAGCTGGGGGCTGGACAAGACGACCTCCAGAGGCGCCTTCCAGCCTCAGCCATTCTGTGATTCTGCAAATACTTACCTGCAATCTACCAAAAGCTGAGACTGGCTCCATATCTTCATAGGTGGACCATGAAAGAAATTAAGTAAATCAGCTAATTTTAGCCCCGATAGCATGGGAGAAAAAGATATAGAGAAAAACCTGGGAATTCCATTTCATTTAACTTACTTTACAAACTCACTAAATATGGCACATAACAATCTGCAGTCCCAAAGCTGAAGTCTTCCGAGGTTAAAGTGACAAAACTGCAGAAAGTCGGTGGATAGAGTGCTTTGTCTACACCAGCCATTGTTTTATTGTTAGCCCTTTCCTTGCAAGAATGTTAAAATTCACCAAAATATATATTTAAGTAAAGCAGGTATTTGTTCATGTTTCTAGGAGAAAGGGGTCTTCTGGGGGGCTATAAGGATCAGTGGACTCTCACACTACAGTCTTGGTAATGCTCTATCACATCTTTTTTATTTGAGTTTCTGATCCATTTTGACAACATCTTACATATTCCTGTCTTAAAGGTCAAACCTGCTTCTTGCCAGCGATAACTGATAAATGAAAATATCGGTGTTTTAGAAAAACGACATCCATAATAGGTTAATCTCATCTTTATCAACTGAACTTGATAGAACGCTCTTGAAAACTGATTGGGGATATTCACCATAAGCATTTCTGAGTCTGTGAAAAGCTCAACTTAAGCTTCCGTTATAACAGACTGTAAAACCAATCAATGTGATATCTGAAAAATATTGGTGGATCAAGGCAGATGCCAAGTTTTCACAGTCACTTAGGATTACTCCATCAATGAATTGCATCTGCAAAGGTGCCCTCCAGAACAGAACAGAGCCATTTTTAAAGGACCTTACTGTTAAAAGGACTCAAAAAAAAGTACATTGTATTTTTTAATGTGTTTCTGGATCTGAGTAATAGACAAAGGAATTTTAAAAAATCTGGAAAAAACCCTGAACAAACTCAGTATATTTCATGTATGACCACGGTGGCCTTGCAGGTTTAGCTGGTGTGTTCAATATAGTAAAATTAATATGGATACAAAGACTGAGAACACGGATCACTGGGATAAGAAAGAGGCAAACTAAATGGCCCACAACTCTCGACGAGGAACATCTCTAGGAACAATGGTTCACTGTTTCCCATAGTTCAAGAACTAAGCGTCACCAGATGAAATTATCACGTGACAGGCTGAAAAATGAGAGGTTCGTAACCCACTGAACATACCACCACAGGCTGATGCTGATGCAGGAAGCTCACGTGAATTTAAAGAGCAATCAATCAGACATTCATGGAAACAAAAACAAAACAAAGATCAGTACTTACTAAATAGAAATCTCTGCTATGACGCAGTAAATTTCCAATAAAAAGAGGACTGTATCTTAGGAGAGACCAGGCCAGTCCTCACAATAAGGTGGCTGTAGCCTTAAACTCTCCAGACATCTCTTACGGGCCACTGCCAGAGACTTGTTACTGGGCTAGGCAGACCCAATGATATGGCAACAGATTTTTCCTTGCTTCTTGTGGCTGCACTTCACTGCTCTGATTTAGGGTGGTAGATGACATCAGGTAAATTACAGCTTTTGTGTAGGAAAACACATTCCTTTTATGCTGAGTAGGAAATAGTCCATCTGTTGGGGAAAAAAATAATTGTAATGTACATAAACACTCCTAAAATGTCCTTTCCCTCGAGTATGTCTGTATGTCTCGGCTCCTCAATAGCCAAACGAGTTTGGGAATATAGAATCATAGACTCACAGAAACGTTTAGGTTGGAAAAGACCCTTAAGATCATTGTATCCAACCATTAAATATACTTATCCTTTGCCATGATCAGAAGGGAACTTGAATCAAATTTTGAGTTTTTGAAAGAAGCTGATAGAACATCTCTATCCTTTATCACATCCCAACTTGCCATTTCACTTCCAATTTTTGTCAGGATCCAAGCTGGGAATAATGCAGAGCATCTCAGCAGGATTTGTTTCTGTGAGTGGTAACAAGAGTGTTAAGAGTCAAGTCCAAATCTAAAGGGATTTCTCTCAAAATTTAACATGGTTTTAAAGGTTCTAGAAATAACAGTGTATCATAGATGCATCCACCCTTGATATAATCTTGCTCTGATTCAGAAAAATGACTAAGCATGTGCTCAATTTGAAATGTGCCCATGATTTTTTAGCCAAGAGAAAAAAAAAAAACAGAATCATCGCAAAACACTAAAGTAAATGCCTGCGCATACAATGATACATTTCACCAACACCTATATTGGGTTTGTATGACCCCATTGTTCTGCAGACGTTGTCCTAAAAGTAGCCTCAAAAGGGCAGATGATGTTTTTATATCAAATAGGGTTTGGGCTGCCCACAAAGATAATATGGTGTTGGGTTTGGGAGTGCCGTGCACCTCAGGCTGTTCAAAGTTTAGGCCAGCTCAGAAGTGATGCAACACATCATCCTGTCTAGAATAGATTGGCTTTGAAGGCTGAGAAAGAAAATGCAGAATTAAAAAAAATAAAAGTAATCTGACTCTGTAAAGGATCAATCTAAAAATGATATACAGATAAAATTAACTATGTCATTCCGTAAATAATGTTAAAGAAAACAGACAGTAAATTGAAATTATTCTCTACGAATGCAGTTCAAAAAGAGTTACTGTCAGAGCTATACACTTCTGCTGCAAAAAACAGTCATTGTAGATGCTGTAAAAATGCTGAATGCAATTTATAGATTCACTTTTATTACGTTAAGATGACACTAACATGGTACCATGATTATTAATTATAAGAGTGTAAAAACCATCTGTGACTTGGCTTTTCTTTATTGATAGAAAAGATGTGTTGAAGGCTGCAGTAACGTATGGATAGTTTCATTCACCACTATATTACTCCAATTTTCAACTGATGTAACATAATATTACAGCAGCGTGAATATGAAGTACCCCAGTGGGGAGTCAGTCCTCTGGTCTGCATTATTCCAGAACAACAAGCAGATGACATATGGGTAATAGCATTATGTTCTCTAGGAGAGATGGTAAAATGTAAAAGAAGAAACAGCATCTTCTAAGCAATTCCACAAAGTTTAATTTAAAAGGTGTGATCTTACAGCTGTCCAGCAGATGCCCATTAAATATTAGAAAGGCAAATGGTGGTAGTCCAAGTCACCCTCCGGTAATTGGGCAGTACTGACAGTCTAAAGTGCATTCCTGTCCTCGTCTAAGGCAATTGCACATTGGGTGTGGGTGTTGATTTGGATGGGGGAATGAATTCATCTTCCAAGTATTCTTTTGTGCAGTCTGTCGCAAGTACTCACAGTCTGCATTTCACATTGCTCAGAGAAGTGCCAAAGCTAAAACCTTAAGGAGCAGACCTTAATCTGGCTATTTAAACAAGTTTAATAATCTCCTCCTTTAATTTTGTTTGGAGGATATCCTAATAGATTTTGGTTTTACATAACCAGAGTTAATCCAAAATATTTCTCTTTAGGCCACTTTCAGTCCTTGCGTAGATCATAAAACACTTTGTGGTTTTTTTTTTAATCTTTCTCCTTGCTGGTAAAAAAATGAAAAGAGAGAGAGATATTGTGAGTGGAGCTCAGTGAAGGCCAATTGCAAAGTTCTTCACTATCACCTTGGAAATAATGAGGGAGAATATTGCCCAACAGATAGAAGATTGAACTGATGTAGAAGCCTTGTGAGGAATGTATAAGGAATTATTATATATAGAAACCAAGTGAGTATCGAGGATGTAACTTGAGGATTCCCTATAGACATTTTCCTCAAACACAGGAAGAAACGTTTTCTAATATTATTAGAGGTTATTAGTTTTGCTATTATTACTGCTGTTATCATTATAACTTTCACCCCAGGGCTCAGGTCAGCAACAACAACAATTTCTACAAGGTTATCAGGATTGCAGAACGTTTCCTTTTCTGCTCAGTGATGCTTAACAGTCTTATTTCTGGTCAAAATAATTTTAGTGAGAACTATGAAGCATAAAAATAATGAGACCAGTTTTCATAAAGACATCTTTCCCTTGTGAATGCAATGTGCAGTCACAGCAGAGCAGTGGCAGCATCTCACCATTTGTGCTTCCAAAGCAAAAAGTGTTAATGGTGCTGAACAACACCCTAGTTGAATCTGTGTCCAGTTCAGGTCATCCTTGCTCAGGAAAGAGGAATTCAAACAAAAACATTTGTACAGAATGGCTACTAGGATTTTAGGTAGAAAAGGAAGGCTATGATTCTGAAAGCCACTCAGAAAGTTAAGTGTGGTAGAGGCAGTCTAAAAAGGGATATGCATTCTTTTTAATACACGTTGTAGGAAGAAGTATGCAAGATAAAACACAAGCTGGCAAACAAAATGCAGTCTGGGGAAAAAATCAGAAAAGCAGTTTGCTCATGTCTCTGGACTGGCCTTCTAATTTCTACAGTGATGGAAAATATTTTAAGCTGAATATCGAGAAGTTCCTGCTGGGTCCAGCTTGACACTGGTGGTACCAGGGTCCTGCTTTGCTAGGTTTGGCTTTGGCCACCCAGAAGCTGCTATCCATTCCTGTATGCTCTAAAACACAACTGTTAGTAAAAATTGTGTAGCCAGATGTTGTACACGCTCAGGTATGTGCCAGTGGTTGACTTTTGGCCCAGTTCCACTGAAATGCTTTTTTTTTCTATTGTCAATTTCAGCACAGTACAGCTCAGAAAGATTTTTTAATATGAACCAGTCTCGTCTCTTCTTTCTCTCAGGGACCCAAATGAGCCTCAGTTTTTAGCAGGAAAGGACTTAAAAGAACTGTGTTCTTTCTCTGCTTATTGGATTCCCAGCTGTAAAAAGAATTAAGCAGTGAGGTGAAATAATTGTTTAAAATTACTGAAAATGAATCTTGATCACGACCTCAAAACTGAGAATCATGATCATTATATTTGCATTCTCATGAATGTACATGAAGTTATTGTTGTGTACCAGAGTATATATTTGTGTATTAACTTTATCAAATTTAAGTGTTTGTGATATCTCAGTGAGCATGAAATGTAGTTACTTGGTTGCACCTGTTCATAATAATTGGATTCAATATTCATGAATGATTTTCCAGTAACCATGTGCATGAGCAGCGATCATTAGGACAGGCTTCCAGCTCCCCAAATGTTGTACTGCTAGTGATCTGTGAGCTCTGTGAAAACAAAGGTTTATAAAGTATCAGCTGACATTTCAAAACGTATGCACAAGTGATTGCTTCTCTTGGCCAGGGTAACAAATCCCTGCTTGTTTACAGATGGGAGTTCACCTTC
Source organism: Rissa tridactyla (assembly GCF_028500815.1). NCBI lineage: Eukaryota > Metazoa > Chordata > Aves > Charadriiformes > Laridae > Rissa > Rissa tridactyla. Next base: position 79,123,280 of record NC_071470.1, on the reverse strand, counting down.
ATGTAGCAATTAGGAATGATGGTAAATGGAAAGGGATGCTATCTAAATTTAAAGAAAATCATGCTAAAACTAACAACTGTTAAATGAACCGAACCAGAAGCAGCCTGGAAAAGGCAGAGGATGAAAATATTGAAAGTTAAATGTGCCAAGACTGGCAAAAGTCAAAACCAAAAATCCAAGTAAGCAGAATAAAACACAAACCGTGAAGATAAGAAGATTATTTAATTTACCTTGTAGTAACGACATAAATAGTTTGTCTTCAAAGAGACCTTTGTTTATCCCTGAGCTTATCTGTCCTCCTCCTGGATTATTTGAAAGGTCGTGGGCCAAACCAGAATACTGTTTGAGCCGATAGGAGTAGCACCTCAGGTTAGACGAGATAATGTACCTAAGGGAAGTGCCCACACACCTCTGGGGGGGCCACAGGGTGTGATGTGAACATAGCCAGGGATACTGTGATTCATACAACCTGTTACTGTCAGATTAAAAATCTTTACTTCAATCTCACATGTTGGTTCTCGTTAGATCAGGTTATTAAAATCCCTGTACTTGGTGAAATGGTGCCCAAACAATAGCTGTTTTCTCAAATTGTCTAGTTCATCTTTTCCTGATAACTGTAATAGTTCAGATGTAAGTAACTACTTAAAGATGGAGGTATGCTGTCTAACAAACCCAGCATCCAGGCTGAGAGATCACTTACTGTAAAATTTGCATTGCTCTAAACACATTCCAGTTATCAAAACTCTGGATGTAAAATAAGTATTAAATATTAAAGCTCATATTAAAGGTACACACGTACTGCATGGAGGACCTATTCCCCAATGCAGCATGGGTCAGCCATAGCTATATATGCAAGAGTGGACTCCAGCATGGCCTTCCTCCACTCTATTTGAAATCAGTGAGAATTAGAGTTTTTCGTTGGCTTCAAAAGGCTTTGAGCAGGTGCTCGGCTGTCTTATATTACGTATTGAGCGAAGTCTGCAGTCCTAAAAGTACATTGTAGTGCTGCTGGGTGATTAGAGGTTGGTACATCTGAGCCACAGCAAGGCTAAAACCGAATATCCAGGATATTATCCAATGGCTTTTGCTAGAAATGTAACAGTCATGAGATTGCTTTGTATAAAGAAAGCACAGCTTCACATGACTAGGTGTGCCTATTTACAGCGATTACGTTAGGCACTGTGGCTAGCAGGTTTTGCATCAGCGATGCCTGGAGATCAGCATGAAAACCAGTCCTTGTCTCCTCTCCTCCCACCTCTGCTTGGGTCAGCATCGAAAGATTTGGGATTTCCTGAACAGAAATACACATCTAATAAACCAGTCAACATCTAATACACCAGTCAATGAGGTGCATCCATGCGAATTTAGGCTAGCCCTTTCTAGGCCAATAGCGTATTGTACAAGTGTGCAAAACTTACAGGTTTTGCCTTGCACATGTTGAATGATTGTCTAGACATGTCTAATTTGTTCCAACAACCTCTAACTGTCCTCTGAATCACATCTGATCTAGCATGAGATGGTACAGGGAATAGGCAATTCCCAGTGAGGTGCACCATTTGAAAGATCATATAAACAGCTGGGCTTTGGCTCACCTCTGCTTTACTCTAACTTCACTTTGCTGTGATTCCGCTGAAAAAAGCAGATGGATCAGGAAGATCTAAAATGACACATAGGCTGATCCAAGACCAGCGAAAAGTAGGAATAAGAAAGACCCTTTAGCCCCATGGACGGCTATTTCCTTGTGTGTTAAGAAAGGGCAAAGAAAGCTTAAGTGGTAATTTCTGTTTTGGTGACATTTTACAACAATATGTATTTTCGACAGGTGAAGACTTCAAAAAGAACAGCTCAGTTTTTAGATCTGATAAAGCAATTAGCAGTCAGTTCCTTGGATAAGCAATCGGTCAGGATAAGCTTGCACTTTCGGGAAATTCAGGGGCTTTTACAGCTTCTGAGGATGGCTAAGAGTGATGCTGCAGGAATTATGCAGAATATCTAATACAGTGGTTATCAGTTACTTATGGATGGAGGAAGCTCTAGAAATTGAAATAATATTTAATAAGTAATTGAAATAATATTTAATAAGTAATTGATCTTTACATTGGCCAAGAGATGTTGGGGGTTTTTTCCTCATTCCTTTGCTTTAATGTGATTTCCCCTTAGCAAGGGTAGTCAGACTCCATAGAAATGAACATCACGGAAAGCAGGCTGAACTTGTGCAACACAGGTAGCTACATGAACCCATCAGTTTATGCAAAAAAAGAAGGGAAAAGGAGTTATCAAAAAGAATATCCAAGTTTGGCTTTGTACATAAGTATCTATATAGTAGCTCGTGCCAAACATGCAGTATATTTTTTTTGTCCCTCATTACTATATTTTTGGCTTCCGAAAATAGAAGTACTGACAAAATAAATTTCCTTAAAGAATACAGCTATTTATTGATCCTGAATTCTGAAAACTCACGGGTTTTCAAGCAGCAACTAACCGCCAATTCAGTATTCATCATTTTGAAAGCTACTCATGAATTGTATCACCTTGTTTCACAGCTTCAGCTCCCAAAATTATGAACTTTAGGTGATACTATTTATTGCAGAAAGCACAGAATGCAATTTGTTTTCCCATTATCTACTTGATAAAAATATGTCCCATGCTAATGTCATGAGAAAAGATGACAGCAGGCTTTAGCGCGAAAAGCAGAACAGGTTAGATTTAGGTTATGGTAATGAGATCAGAGTGAGGCAAAATACAAGATAATACAAGTAGAAGACCATGTGGATAAATACATAGATTTCTGTAATGGAAAGCTAAATATGCAAAGATAGGGCATCGTTTTTAATTTATCACTTTCATCTCCTTCTGCTTTTGAAATGTTGTTAGTAGCATAATATTGGCCTAGAGTTTTAAGGAAGGAAAATGTCAGCAGGCATTATTAATCTTATTTATATAAAATTGTATAAAAAAAGTAAGGGAAAACAACATTGTTTATCTTTGTTTTGAAGCCTGCAGATATTGTGGTTATTTTGCATAATGCATATCAATATCAGTTGCTGGGGTTTTTTTAAACCTAAAATGAATATTAAACGCTTATGGCCAGTGTCTTAATACTGCTTAAGGAATACAGAGCAAGTTCTCCACCTCACTAACGCCACCACCGGCTGCCCATGTGGCTCTGCTTAACACACTCAGTGCCAGTCTCCACTTGGGCACCCGCATCTTTCTCCTCCTCTTGGCAAAACCTGCTGTGCTTCAGAAGAGAAGTGCCACCAAATGAATTTCATAGAATTGTTTGTGTTGAAAGGGACCTTTAAAGGCCATCTAGTCCAGCCCCACCCCTGCAATGAGCAGGGACATCCTCAACTAAATCAGGTTGCTCTAGTCTGACTTGGAATGTTTCCAGGGATGGGGCATCTCCCACCCCTCCTCGTATCCTCATCATAAAAAATTTCTTCCTTGTATCCAGTCTGAATCTCTCCTTTTTTAGTTTAAAACCATTGCATGTGTGAATGCTAGCCTGTGACACCGAGCTTTGGCCACGTGCTAGATCCTTCCTCTGATTTTGGCTGAGGGAAGAGAAATAAATTCTACAGTGTGTGGTTGAGCACAGAGGTGTCAAGTCCCATGGCTGAGCCCCTCTGGTCACATCAGTCTCCCTGCGGATCCTTCTGCTCCAGCTGGCCCGACAGCCCACAAACATTTCTGCGGTTACAGCTTGGTTTTCCATTTTCGAACTAACGGATCTCTTGGACAACTTGCAGAAGGTAAAGCTACAGGGTTTGAAGTACCCTTTAATGTTGAGAGAAGGTTTTTCAGCCTGTCCCTTGGGCATCCACACACTTGAAGCTTATCCATCCTTGTTTGTGCACCTGCTGTTCATGAGAACTCATCACTGGTGTATGGGTGGTACTTGAGGGTGCTCCGTAAATGTAGGGTAGTACCGGCTGGGATAGGAATGGGGAGAGTTAAAAGGAGGCAGCACTAGCCTGGGATCTACTTTGAGATCCCATACGCGGATGCTGTACTGCCATCCAATGTTTCTCAGAGGCAGAAGCTGTGTAATAGAAATCAGGCTGTGTAATAGAAAACAAGAGCTTTCTAGATGCACTAACCTGTCCTTGCATAGGACATCAGCTGTCTCACACAGGTGTGTTAGGTCAGGTATTTTGGGGAAAGGTGACTTTCTTGTATCCATGCTGTACAGGCAACCTCTGCATTTGCTTGAGAAACAGCTGTGTGAACGGCTGGGCAGGAGCCAGCCCTGACAGCACTGCCAGGCACCCGGAAACCTTGTAGGAGCCTAACAACATTCCCTAGCTCTCCATGACTGTGTCTCTGAATGAGAAATGAAATCATGCCCACAAACCTTTGCCCTTAAATCAGTAAGTCAGGAGCTGCTGTTGCCACCACCAGCACCCTCACTGATGGTATCCTGAGAAAGTTCATAACCTCAAATTAGCCTATTGCTTATATCTGAAATAATACACCGTACTATATCTTATCACATACTTACTGTCTTGTGAGGGCAACCTCCTCCGAGTTCCTGTTTCCCATGTGTATTTTGTTATCTGTGTTGGCTGGCAAACAGCTCTTTGCCAAATAAATATTAAGGAAACCACAAGTGGTCCTTGTGATGCTATTTAATGCCACTGTAAGAACAGTGCGAGAGACAATACGATGCGGTCAGCTGCCTTTTGAATAATTTCCAGTAAATGGAAGACCATTCTGCTTTTTTCTCAACTGTACCTTAGCAGTGGCCGGGGCCTACTTGTGGATTTCTGTTTTAAAAAGGGTGCTGACATTTTCTGTTGAAAATAGATCCATTGCACTCTGTTTTATTTTGAGGGAAAAAAATCTCGGGGTTTTTGGTGGTTGTGCTGTTTGATTGTGTTTGGTGGTTGTTTACATGAAACATAGCTTCCCACGTTTTGTTTTCTTCCCCACAATAATGCTCTAAGCAGGAGGAAAAAACACTCTGCAGATCTCCAGAACTGTGAAATACCAAATAACTTTTTCTCACTGTTTGTTTAAATTTCTAGAGATTTTGCTAAAAACGTGAAAGATCAAAATTCTTTTTCATTATTGATACAGAGTATATTTTTAGGGAGAGGAGGCTGGCCGGGTCTGTATGTTATATTCATTTTGACATTCTATCAAGTTTTTTAAACTGCTTTTGAGTTTTCTCATCTGTGGACATTGAGATAAATTAAATGCAGCTCATTCTACTGTCTCCTGCAGAAATGCAAATGCTGATTTCAAGCAGTAAACATCTGATCTTTTTCGGTGTTGAAAATAACAGCCCCTCTTAAAACTGTTCCATCTGAGTTATTTTGAACTTTTTCTCTGGCACCTCATCTCACACTGGCTCACATAAGTCTCACGCTTCTCAGTGTATTGGAAACAATAAATTCAATGTGACTTTGTGAGAAAAATTGATAGACTGATTATAGCATGCCAGCTCGAAATTCAGAAATGAAGCAACGAGTTTTCATCACACCGCCGCTTGCTTAAGGGAGAAATTCACACATGGGAAAACTTTAGATACCGTAATGTACATAATGTAACTTTAAATATTCTCTCTTGTGCTTTCTTAGTAATATACGCTAACACAGTAATGTTTACATTAGAGATGGGCTTGAGCTACAAACAACAGATTCAGATTTTGCTTTCATCTAGAAACCTGCAAAATTTTAAGAAGATGAACTTAAATCACAGTCTCAAACAGCATATGTGGTGGGAAAAAAAATCCCATTGAGGAAAGAAAATATAGTTACTCCATAGTCTTTAGGGTGTGCCACTCTGGACAAACAGGCATAAATAGTGAAACTCTGGGAATTATAATTTATTTATCATTTTTAAATAATATTTTTCGGTATTATTGCACTACTTATACAAAGACTGTAAGGTCTGGATTTCTCTTCGGCTTTCTATGCGTGCTGAATATTTTGAAGATTTTAGAATGAAAAGAAATGTAGTTTGCTAGCACTTGGCAGACCCCGATGCTGGGAAAAACATGGAAAGAGCAGCCCGGTTAACTCAAGCAGAAATTGCCCTGACGGGAAGACATCTGATTCTTCAAGGTTTTAAAAGCATGTGTCTCGGTGGATACCTTCAAGACAGACGCACTGCAAGTGCCACGGGACAATTCAGAGGAACAGAGTGGTCTGAAAAACCACTAAATGGGAGGGAAAGATGAAAAAAAAAACAGAAGTGGGTGATTTTTTCCTTGTGGGGGATGCAAATCATGAGTTACACAGGTTGGATTAATGCCAAGTTTTCTTTCAAAATCATACAGAAATAGAAAATATGCGTTTCCTGTTCAAATTAAGAAAACCACATTTTTAGGGGATAAAAATCAGTAGAAGAGATTGCCTGAAAATCAGAGGCAATTAAGGAAAACAGGGAACACATCTTTATTTACTAGTTTCTGGCTGTTGCCTCATTTGCACGCGTTGTACACAACAGTGGCAGCTGTGCCTCTTTCTTGCCTTTTTGTCTCTTCTGAAAAATCAGCTGCAGGGGACGCTACTCAGGGCTGAGCAGCGTACTTTTGAAAAATTCAAGTTCAGATATTGAAAAACATTTTAATACTTTTGTGCTCTTCTTCAAGTGAATGTGTGGAATGCTGTGGCAAACGTATACAATCAAACAGCCCTTCTCATGTGCATATGGGGTGCTTATGCCACAGAGTTTGGATGAAACACTATATAGCTGTTGTAGTCACTAGGCCCTTGCAGAGCATTGCTGTTAGATAAAAATCACAAAGCTAGAAAGAGTGATTTAAAAGTTGGTTTTGGTGTTGTGTTTTTTTTCTTATTAAGGGAACACTGATCGTTTACATTTAGAAAATTTCCAATGTGTCACATCTCATCAGTGTTGCATAATTTATCTACAGCTACTTGGTTTCCAAACATGATACAACACAAGGTCAGTAAGATGAGCATCCCACCTGAAATGTGGTAATAGCGTTCATATCTTCAATCACATATATGCTACGTATGCAAAACTGAATGGCAGTGGATGAAGACAAAGTGCCTGCAGTTTTGGTTGCATACTACACAGCTGACTTAAGAGATAGTCTTAGGTGTGCTGTTGCCACATAAAATACCACTATCGTTGACTCCTTCAATTTTTTGTCATAATTAAAATAATAGTCTAACATATGGAAACATGCCAAGTTCATTTGTAGGAAACATTTTCAAATATTGCTGAAAAAAACTACATTAAAAAAAAATCCCTGTGTGATTGAAAATGCACAGACTTATTCTTTGGGAACGCTGCTCTGAAAACATGCACATTTATCTCTTCAACTCTTAAAGGAGATAAAATACCCAGTGCTCTCTGGTGTTTGCTCTGCCAATATTTAATATAGGTGATAGCTCCCATTCTTCCCTTATTAAATGCTGTCCTTAATCTCAATCTGAATTATTGGTGTACACTCCAAAACAGGATGAATGCAGGACTCCTGAGAGTGATGGATGACTTTGGTGCTTCAGTTTTGGATGCCTAGCATGGCACTTACATAGAAAGATCTGGCTTTCTGGTGTTGTCAAGCACTTAAAGTTTGTAAATATTTTGCAGATACCTGTGGCGCAGTCTCCTCAAATATATGCCAAACTACTACAACTTGGTTTTTTTAAAGCATAACGTAAAATAGAGTTAACAACATATCTTCCAACCCCTCCTCCCACTTTTTTTTTTCCTTTGAAGTTATTTTAAGTGTGTGATCTTTCAATCTCAGCATCACAGTGACATAAGGATCTGCTTTGACTGTTTGCTTTGTACTGTTATATTTAATGTGTTTAGAATGACCTTCTACCTCCATTAAATTACATATGATCTAGTTTCTCAGCAGGGCCATTTATGATCATTTGTCTTAGATTTTACGTATTGCTTTTCATTGTCCATCTCAAAACTTGCTTTACTTGCACTGAATAAAAAGTGACAAGAAGTGATGGAGTACACTGTTAGAAACACTTTGGAGATTTCTTGATTCCAGAGATGTTAGCTTGTGAGCTGCAGGCCCTCTCAGGATGGATAACTGCGTTACAGTGAGGTCAGTCCCACCCTGGGGGACACGTATGGGGGAGAAGGGGACAGCCCCCATATCCTGTCCCCTGTCTGCAACCTGGGCCAGTGTCTCATGGTCCTCAGCATAAAAAATGTCTTCTTTTGGTTCTGCTGATTGCTAGTTGGTTACCTATAGGCAGGACATCAGTCCCGTAATGTGGGGAGTTTTTTTAACTTGTGTTTGGATACTATGCTGTCATTACAAAAAGGAAACGGCCCCCACCCAGCTTCACTTGTTTTACTTTCCAAGGAGGACAACGCTGCCAGGACTGGGAAGAGAGAGGAGACCACAAAAAAAGGAAAGGAAGATGCCTCGAAAGTGAGAAGCATTTGAAAAGGTGCAATGAAGAAGAGCAAGGGAGGGGTCTTCAGTGAAGGCTACTGGAAGCTGGTGCAGCCTTGTGACAAATCTCTGTATTCACACGCTGTCCACATTGGGGAAACGTTTGCAAACTGTCGCAGGTGAGTGAGCACCACAGAAGAGGTAACTCTTAGTGACTCTTTTGCTGTCCCCTTCTCCAAATGGAGGAGACTTTGCATTGCATGATGATGTTTAAGAGAAGGGATGGAGTATCACTTAATGACGTGACGTATTATAATGTTACTGTGATGGTTAGAAACTTGAACTCCGGTCTTTCACAGAGAGGAGAAATGTAATCTAGACAATTAATTGGTGTGAATATCGCTAGCTTAACTGTATTGCAAGGGCATGGCACGGCTAATGCTGGGACTTGGAAATGTTTTTCAGTCTACCCCAACACTGAAGTCAAAATCGGACTTCAGTTATGTCACTTTTAAAGAGCTGATAAGTCAATAGTAGGTTCACGTGCCCCGTAATGATATGGCTGGGGGGGTCCAGAGCCTTTAATACACCCTGAGCAAGGTCTTGCTCTAGGCCCACACACCTCTTTAAAACCCACAGGCTGGGGTTTAGTGGTGGACTTGGCAGTGTTAGGTTTATGGTTGCACTGAATGGTCTTAAAGGTCTTTTCCAATCTAAATGATGCTATGATTTTTTTCTCCGTTTCATAAATTAAAATGCACAGTATGAAAATAAATTAAGGGTTGCTTGTAAATACAAAAACCTGAAGCCACATCCATAATAGCCTTCAAACATGGAGAAAGCATCAGTATTGCTATTTGTGTTCTATGTGATAACTGGCAAATCCATAACTGCAGAATTAAAAATAAATACATAAACAGACCAGACACTCTGATACAGTAGGTAGGAATAGAAAAAAAACCCCAACATATCAGACTCTGCAGTTGCTTTTATCATTCTATGAGGCCACATTAAGTAAGCCTCGCTACTGCTCTCCATTGCTCTTTAATGGGACCATGGCAAGACAAAAGCAAACCTCCATCCGAGGGTAAAAGTACTAAATAAATAAGCGCAGAGTCACTTTTTCTGCTTCAGGACAGAGTTTGTAATAAATTGAATCAATAAGTGTTTTCATCATTTTGGGAACAGTTGGCTGTAGGGTGCCTGTGATTTCTCTGTTAATTTAGTTGTCTTCAGAGATTAGAAAGACTGAAGGAATAACTGTTTTAAGATTACTGTGTCTATCCCATTTCTGGCAAAGGCCACTAAGGTTGGTTTTTTAATCGTAATAATTTCGTTTATGACAAATGATGCAGCAGAAGACATCTTTCTCCTACAGGTTTATCAGGTTATTAAGCATTTGAGTCTGATAGTTCTTTTTTGTTGTTCTTTGCTCCTACCATGAATAGGAGGCAAAACACAGAATTTGTTTCTTTAGGGTGCTCTGGGAACACCCTAACGCATTAGCACAACCAGCATAGAAAAATCCAAAAGTCTGAGGCTCATCTAATTTTTCAAGGATCAATGAAAAATGTGTGAGTGTCACTTCTCATAGACAGTTATATTTGTTTCCTGCTGTTCTACCATAAGCTTTCTTTTATTATTTTTATCTCCTGTGAAAGAAAATTGAATATGTCCAGAAAATAAACGCAATACAGCAGAACAAAAACTCAAAAGTTGTGAAGTGAAACAAAATCTGGACCACCAATTGTTCAATTATATAGAATTAACGTAAACATGAATAACAGTTTACCTAACTATTTTTTATGCCACATTAGCTTTTCTGTAGCGAGGAGAAAGTATTCTCTGGTTCTTTAAATGCAAATGTTTCAAATGTACAGCTATGGATATTCCCTGTTAAGGTCAGGGTTTTTTTTATTTTTGCCAGGAATGACTGTGCAGTCAATATTTATTTCTGAAACATCTAGTCACAGTTATTAAGAAACGTCTCTTCCTCTTCTCATTCAAAGCCAAGATGTCTCACTTTGCCATTGAAATCTTTGATTCAGCACAGAAACATAGTTAAATTAAAGCACAAGTGGTGTCCGGCCCACATCTAGGAGATCTACACACATGCTTTATAATTATACAAGGAAAGGAAGAGGGTATTTACATCTCAAATGTAAGACACCCTCAGGTGGCTTTTTGTTGTGGTTGTCATCCCAGTAGACATAAATGATCTGAGTAGGTTTAATGTTAAGGATATCTCTGAATATCCCACTGTATGTACACATTAAAATATTTTCCCTTTAGAGCAATCTGGCCCTTTACCAACCTCCCAATGGCCATGAAAAGAAACTGCAATGCAAATTATGCTAAAAAAATCAAAGGGTGAGAGTAAAATTCATATCTGCAGAATTCTTCATTTGTGCATGTGGCCATCTGGCTTTGCTCTCCCTTGGGACAGTGACCTTCCCCTCTCCTTTGTCAGTATTTTGTTCACTTACTTCTTTGGTTGCCACACTGGCATATGAATGCTGCCTTTTATTTTTTAACATTTTTTTTTGTTTCTTTCTCTCTGTGTGGCAGTGTATGCCTTCTTTTGGAATAGAAATCTCCATATATGCAGCTCTACTAATAGAAATACAACACAGTCGCACTTATTAAACACTCAGCATGGGCAAGTACCTTCAGCTCCAAGGAGCGGCACGGGAAAGGAAGGAAACAGAGGCGCCCTCGGTGGCATCTTTGAGCACCTTCACATGAAACGTTCCTGTGGTTGCCTGTGCCCAAAGCCCAGTCCTTCATGGTCTGCAGAAATGGGTTCCCTTAAGCACAAAGCGCCCTAACATCTACATCCCACGCTCCGTCCATGGTTGAAGTGATACTTTTTGTCATTTGAATAGTAAATATCTCCCCATTGAGCTTAATTTGAAAAAGAACAAAAAGTTATAGCCCCTTTTCCCCTCGTGTGAGGCAAACAAAACCAGAGCTTCACCAGTGGAGGCTAAAGGCAAGCAGCACTGACCCCAGCTGCAGAGCCACAGATGTCAAGTATGTGGTGCATACATCTTTCTGCCTCACTGAGCAATACATCAAAGCTGCTCAAGTGACTCACAGAAAACTAAACTACCTTGTCCCTTCCTAAATACACTTCGAATGGAAAAAGTCTATCTGACTGCCTTCTAAAGGTCATAGTAAGAAAAGGAAAGTTGGCTCCTTTTTTTCTGCTTTTATTATTTGGCTTAACTGCTACATTTGTTCCAGTCCCTGCTGTGGAGAGCAGGCATTTGATCACTTATGAAGCATGGAGTTATCAGTCCCTGTATCAAGAAAATACTAGAAAAACGCTATTATCAGCCCTAAGCATGACGATTCAGATTGCGAAGCCAATGTGACTAAACACAGCCTTGCAAGCAGCGGGGCTGTAAACGTCCTTCAGGAGGTATCTCACCGCTGGTTCACGAACTCACACCTGTGCAAATAGGCCTGGTACTCTCCACAAATACTTACCAATATTGGCAAATTAACCGCTACTTGCTATTTCACGCTTCCAGAAAACAACTCTCCTCTCTGGCCACTCTCTAGAAATCCAGCACAGCCCTTCTCAGGTGCTGTAGCTCCATAAACTGCCTTAACATTTTCTGCTGCTTTCAGCTGATGCTAAGCAACGTACGTCCTTGTCCTGTGTCACTGAGTGGAAGGGAGCAAGCACCAGTGAGGTTATTCAGTCTCTCTTGATCCTATCCTTTCACATTTCAAGTAGCTTGCTCATACTCCTTTTGATGTTTTTTGGAACAAGCACAATTTTTGTCTCCATTGTTCCTTTTAACCTGACCATCCATATGTGCTCAGGATGGTGCAGGAACTGAATTGGTCAACAAATAATAGGCATAATAATGCAATAAACATACACGATAAACTAGGTGTCCAGGCAGTGAAAATCAGCATGGTTGCATTAAAGTTAATGGGATCTCTTACTCCTGAGAACTTGTTTACCCCAATTGGAAGTTAGATCTTTGTCCTAATAACATAATAAATACAAGTACATTAAAACTTTATAAACTAAAACTCTACACATCCTGCGTGTACATGCCATGATCTTGTATAGACAAGATTATACTAAGTGAAATCCCGATCCTACTGAAGTCAGCAGGGTAGTTTTCATTCTCTGTAATCATTATCCACAATTAATTTTTCTTCACTGATAATTATGCGGTTCTAGTGTAATATAAAGGCAGGATATTACCAGTGGCCTTAATGGGATCATGCACTACATGACTGAATATTTCGTATCGTGAGTCAATCTCAAGACAAGCGTCTGTGAATTTTTTCCCTTAAAATTTGGGGGCATTGCAGGAAAACTAACCTAATGGAGTCAACAGAAAAGCTTTGGCTGGCTTTACCGGAGCTCAGTTTTGCCCCATTTAAATGTAACTCAGTATTGCAGCTATAGCAGGAAAAGTTTTAAGTCTTCAGATTAACTTAATTCAGACTTTAAATCATTAAAAGCTGAAATCCCCAAGCAAAACTCAGGACTTGCTATGGAGGTAGGAAACAATACCATAAAATGTTTTGATGCTGCAAAGCCAACAGAGGTCCAAAAACGCTGTTCCAAGGGCAGCAACACCGTCATGCATCCTTGGTAAACAAGAATAAAGAGATAAAGTTTGCGTCTTCATATTCTCATTTATTCTATTCTGTTTGTTGATCCTTTGTGTCCTCCTGAACTTGAGGAGAAAACAATTGAAGAAACTTAAAAAAGAGCGCTGTAACTGTTACTATGCAATTAATTTACTTGTGCTATGCTTCCAGGCGTCTTCAGTGTGAGAAAATATGTGTCCAGAAGAATAATCGAGTTTGATCTGAAATAGATACTCGTATAGTTAATAACAATGTCTCTTCATGTTTGGCCAGTCTGCTTTCCGTGCACTTGTTAAATCTTGACAAATGTAACAGCAGTATATTCACATCTGTCCATGCCTTTTTATGTAAATATATAAAATAAATATATGTATACACATAAAAAAATCTAGAACAAACCCCATTGATTCGGATTTTGCTATGGTTAGAAGAACAAATGGGGAGTGTATGAAAATGTAAATGCGGTTGTTAATGCTCGTATACATCCATGCAGCATTTCAGTGCATTTCAGTTTACGGAATACATTTATATGGACCCATCATTAAGCATAGTCCTGTGGGTCATAGACTTGGCTACTTTGCCTTTCAAAAATAGGCTAGTTAACTAATTACCTCATTTCTAGACCAGTAAGTTCCTGGAGACCCATGTATCCTTACACGTGAGTCAAAGCAAGCAGAGAGACTGCCGAGTCTGAGTGAAAAGGAAACAGACTGTCCTATAACCTGCTATAATTTGATATAATTATAATTAATTATAATTATAAATGTAATTATAATTATGGTTTGATGGTGCAAAGTTGGAAGACAGTTTATTCATTCCACTGGGGTTAGTGAAGTTAGTTAGGGTTTTCATATCAATCTGAAATATCTGAGCATAATCAAGAATTAAAAGGAGAATTTTATAAAAATATTACCATAAGTATTGCTCCAAAAACTGTGGCAAAATGCTGCTTCTAGGGGCCCAGTAGATTAAATATTTTTCTGTTGGATTCCTCTCAGTAAGCGTAGGCCTAGTAGTTGAGCTTGCAAAGGTGAATCATTTCCCTTTGATGAGAGATACCATAGGTATCTCATATCCTTCCCTGAAAAAGTTCTAAGGAAAAAATTCCATAGGCACACAACAATTAAATGAATAAGACACTGTTTAATACCACTGGAGTTTAGTTTTACATTTAATCAAAAGTGCTAATTGAAATTACTTTGGTAGTGGCTATGCGATGCCCGTTAGAGAATACTCCACGTGACAAAGCTGCCACATATAATCTGGCACCAGCGACAAAATCTGTAAATCCAAGGTCCAACACACAGCTAATACGGAAAAAGAATTACCTCTGACCGCAAGAGACAGAAGCTGGCTTATCAGTCAAGCAGTGCGTGTAGTTTTGCCTCTGTGGATAAATTAATAGCCTCACATCATAGATTATTGTGCATTCTTCATTTTTGCAGTATTTTCGTTTAAGTGGTTTAATGTGTTTATCAATGTGCAGTACAGCATTTAAATCCCGAGATAAAAGAATTGAACATAAATATTATATATCATGGAAGGCTAACTATATCATGAAGACATACAAATACGTAAAAATTAAACCATTTACAAAAGAAATGGAAAAACTGCCATTGTCGTCAATACGTACCATAGAACATGAGAATACATGCATACACACCTCCTCTGTCAATATCTAAAGGTCAAATCCTGTAAATGCTCCCAAGATGGATCCTTTTAGGATTTACAGAAGCATTCTGAAGTAAAATACAAGCCAAAATATATTTTATGCAAAAGGAAAAAGGAAAGCAACTGAGATCATTATTCAAGCTGAATCCCTCCCAGTATTTGTTTTAGGTCTTAAATACTGGTAAAGCACCATTTCTGCAGTAGTTCCCTTTCTGCATAGTCTGACATGTGGTATTTTGGGGCTGGCCAGGAACTATTCATTCTGGGTTTTGATTAAAAGACTGTACAATGTGCAAGGCAGCAGAGAACTCATCTCAAGACTTCTGAGTTATTTCTGTTCTGCTAGAAGCTGACATTACACTGACAACCATCTCATACTTACTTTACACTTGCAGGTTTTCACAGTTTCTCATCTTAGGGACACAGTCTAGAGGAAGGCTTTTTTTTTTTCTAGTTTATGTACTTTGTTGATTTGTGAAAGCATATCTTAGAATGTTTGATATCTTTTGGCTTTGTATTGCAGGCACGGTTTTTCTCCTGGTATCAGCTCCTCTAAAGCCTGAAAGATTGACTTCTTTTCCCTCACTTGTTAACTTAATGTAGGGTGTCTTTCTGCTATTCCCTTAGATTGCATTTCTGCCATGTCAGATAGAAGGGAATAAGGAAAGGAGAGCAAGCAGAAAGAAACCCCAAAACTGCTGCTCTTTCTCATTCTAGTTACTTCTGTGTCACAAAGAAAATAATTCCCATAGCTTCCATTATGGGAATACCTGAAATCTGAGGCTCAACTAAGCTCCACTGTATGAGAATTAGGAATAAAGATTTTCATTTTAATACAATTTTAGAATTGAGACATAGGCTGAAGTTATATGAACCAAATTGTTTTGGACTTGCTATGATGCATGAGCCTTGATTCATAATGTGACATGAAAAAATTCATTCAGCTATACTTCTTTATTTTACTCTTTAGCCAGTAAAGAACTGCATGCTTCAAATTCCAGAATACCTTTTTTCCTCATTTTAAGGTCAACAAAAATATGCTACAGCTTATAACTGTTTAGTAGAGGTTATTACATTAAATGAAAGACACAAGTACACAGGCAGGGTGAGAAAAAGGCGAATCAAAGCATTTAATCTACAACTTGTCACCTTTTACAAATTGTCTTGAAAAAAATGCTAATCACATGGGCTTGTAATTCACTTGTCTCTCAGTCTCTGCCCCATTAAGCAGCATTACGTCCCTTTAAGTCTTTTCCGGTTTCTTATACTTTTAACTCTTTCCCCCCTCCCCTGTTATAATACCAGTCTTCTTGCTCCACCATTCTCCCTGACAGACTCCTCTCCCTTTAGTTTTGCCAGAACACTGCGTTTTATTGTAGCTCCTGGGATCTGTTTTGGTGCTCAGAGTGTCAGCTTGTTTCTGAAAAGACACATCTGCTTGAAAGTGAGGATCTCTGCTCACTGAATTCCAAATGTAGATGATTTAAGCTCCATTTACGTAGGGACTGGGAGCCAAATCTTTCCTCTCCCTTTTCCTTTAATATGCATGAAGAGACACGGGTGCCTGACTCCCGGAGGTGTATCTTCCTAAGCCAGAGAACACAGTACCTAAGACTTGATGCCCAACTCTCAGCTCCCCTTTGCGGGCTGAGATCTACATTTGGGCACCACCACACTTTGGAAACCACCCAAGTAGGGCATGAGCTGATGGGCACCATCTTTGCCACCTTTCCAGTGGGGAGGGCGACTCTCCCAACAGATGGAGGAGCAACAGGATGCGTTCAGTGGACCAGACCTAATGGATGCTGCTGCTGTCTTGGGAATATAACTGTCAACTAGAGGAAAAAGGGCTCACATATCCACTTCCATAGCAACTGCAGAGGTTGACAAAGTAAGGTGATGTGGAGGCAGGGGGGGGAACGACATAAGGGGAGATTGAGGAGGGGGCAGGGACCTCTGACAACTGATTCAATACACAAACCTACTGTAAGGAAATGCAGTTTCTTCACTCCACTTCTAAGAGACTTACTTTGCTTTTGAAGTAGAGAGAGACAGGTTCATATAAGAGCAAAAGAAATAGATGTGAGGAGGAGGCTATTCCTATTAAACCATGGATTGGATCCTGTAGAGCATGCTTAGTGTCAAAACATTTCTTTCTCTGATAAGTCTGAAAATATATAAAACAAAAAGTGGCTGTTACTTACCTCCAAATGTGGCAAAACATTTTAAATAAAGGGCAATATCCTGTCTGCTCTTTTTATTGCATTAGAAAAAACCAGTGTGAACAGATAAAGTGTTCAGGCACCAGATGAGAGCAGACAGAACCAATAAAATCAGAAATAAAGACGGTGTTTTATTGTGCTCTGGTGGATGGGTGAATTATACCTCTGAAACATATTTCACCAACTTACTGTGTACAGGTCTGATGGTGAGTAACCCTTTCTGTAATGGCTGCCTAGTGTTTACTGAATAATGCAAGACAGTGCAACAATAACAACAACCTGTGTAAAACTCTTCCAATGACCATATAAAGACCAAGACTGAGGTCTCTAATAGTGCTGTAATGACCGTATAAAGAATTACAGCACATTAACGATCATCCTAGGACACACAGCGTGCCATCAATAAAATAAGCCACATGCCAGACTTTTCTGAGTGCAGATAAATGAATGACAGAGGAAAAGGTCAAGAGTATTATGTAGAGTAAGAGATTTTCTGGGCATAAGATCATTAGATATTTAGACTCGCCACCTGTATAACACATGGTAAATAACCTCACCGCGTGGCCCTGGAATTCGTCCAGGTATCTTGTGTTAAGTATATGCATATCCAACAAGGCACCAACTCCTGATCTGAAGTCACTGAAAGATAGAAAATCTGATAGTTCCTTCGGTATGGTATTTCCTTCAGAAATTTTTGAAGATGCCCATTTCTGTCCTTAGGTGGTTAAATGCTTTAGGGAATGTGCCAGAATGACTTGACATGTTTAGCCCTTATTAAAAAGGAAGAGCCATCGGAAACAGGAATGTTAATTGTTAAAAAGAAGCACTAGGACTCAGTTCAGAATTGATTTGTCCTTTGTGAGATTAATCTTCAAGTGGTGACACATCATCCCTGGGAAGATGTCCTGCCAAAAAAGAGAGAAAAAGAAGAAAAGGGATTTTTTGGTATGGGTACTTGAAGTGATATAAATATTTTAAGAAGAGCATGATCATATATTCCTAAAGGGAGTAATAACAAGAGAGTAGGGAATGTTCCGGCTGAAAAAAAAAAGATCCTGCATTACAGACGAGAGACTAAGGAATGGACTTGGCTGCTAAGTCCAGCTGCAACTTCCAGCAGTTTAATTTGCTGAATGAAATCTACTGTGGAGAAAAAAGACAGTCTTGAAAGATGAATATAGCTGTGCTGAAATAGCCATGGATCATCTTCAGTTTCTCTAACTGCAGGGATGCTACTGGTTGGCAGTGAGTTGAGAATCTGGTGTGTGTTGAATCAAGGACCATACACAACCTCTTCTCCCTGAAAGACAGGGAGGATGTTTCCCAAAGCAGGCAGTCAAGACCTTTGAGGTTTCTACAGTCCCACAGCGAGTGCTTTTCTAGTCTTAGAACAAGGGGTTTCACAGACAGTTGATGGCTTCCACAATATAGAAAGAAATTACATGGCAAGCTGTACTGCATGGCTAGTTAACTAGCTCTTGCAAGCAATTGCAGGCACAGGATACGCAGAACAAAGCTGACTTTGCAGAAATTGGAAGTGCTGATAATGCATTATGCACCAGAGAGAGACAGGATTCAGAAAGTCTTCTCTAAATATCCTGGAACAAATCCTTACCTTCATTGGATTTAATGACAAAACTAAATGCCGTTTCCTGAGCTTAGGCTGTTGGGTTTTTTTCCCCCTGGATTTTCTAAGCTTGTGCATTCAGACCTTCTAAAACAGGCTGGTAGCTTCCCAAAGAAGCAAGATGCTGTTTTACCACTGGATGAGGCAAGGGATCCCAGTTCCCATGACACTGCACACCACAGCGCGGGCTGGGATCCACAGTCTCCTTCAGCGTCATCAGATGAAGGCACTTTCCCTCCATTGTACAGATTTCTCCATTTCAAAGGCCAAGACAAATTCTTTGTAATGGGGAAAAGAACGTGAAATAATTTGTATAAGACACTAAATAGCCTACAATTAAATATGTATCGGGTTAAATGCATATTTACTTATAGAAACACACAAATCTGAAAATAATACATTGAGAATTCAAAGAAGAAAAATTAGGAAATAGCTTAGGAATTCAGGGAAAATTATGCATACACAAATTGCAAACACACACACACACGAGCGATGACACGTTAAAATCTGTATCTTTTAAAATTTAATTTCCCAGTATTTGATCAGTTCTCTGGCTGTTCAGGGGCCAAAGGGTTCCTACTCACAGAGCACGCTGAGAGCAAACCAGGCACAGAGGAGGCAAATGACCTGTGCATCGCTGCACCTTCTTCCCAGCACAAGTTCACACATGATCGGCTAAATGGACTTTTTCTCTTCTGGACCCAGGGAGATTTGCAGGGAGCAAATGGGAATTACTAATAGCCTGCCTGCCAGTAAGAAATACCTTCATGATGGAAAATGTGCCTGAATCCCAACTTTTCACAGAGTATTGCCACTTCATTGCTCGCTGCTAATGAGTTCTCCCCTTGCAAAAAGATCTCCCAGGGAGATGGGATACGAAAGGGGGAACGTAGTAAGCTCTCAGCTCTGCCCACATTTGACAGGTTTTCAGGTGTGTTTTGCTCCCCTCTGCTTTCTTCTGTTTGAGAGTAGCATATGGCCACTTGTTAAATCTCAACAGGATTTCCAGCAACCATGGTGTTATTAGAGTCATTTAATAATGCTGATGGATGTCATGGGGGAAAGGGAGGTAGTTATGGTGCCTGTGTGCTTAATTTTCAGAGAACTAATTAAGAGTCCCTGGAAAATGGGTTTCTGAAGTATTACTAAATAGAAAAAAAGCAACCCACAGTTGAAAATCATAATAACTAGATTCATTCCTGTAATATTTAGATAGCTTCAGAATGCAAAAAAGAGAAAACTTTCCTGAACAGAAAACCTGGGAGACTGGGATGTACCAGGACATACTTCCGAATCATAGATTATGCACCAGAGACAGTGGAATAAGAGTGTCAGCCCCATTGTTATGTCATAAACAACAAAATTAAAGTTTTTCTTTCTATTAATTTCTTTTAAAATTTTTCCTGACCAAAAATAACTTCCAATTTAGTTAATAACGACAGAAGAGAGAAACTGTACAGATCACTGCTCTCCTCTCACCGCTGGGCTAGAGATATGTACAGAAAAGGAGTCTGGGGGAAAAACAATTGTCACATACACGTAAACTTTTAGCTTTTGTCCAGAAGCATCCTCTGTGGCCACACGACTGAAATCTGTAAAAATAAGTCTGTCTTTAATGGGCTTTCATCAAGCCAAGAAGCTGTCAGGACACCTGGTTTTCCCCTTTTAGTGTCAATGTTAAGTAGCCTTTTGACACAGTTTATATTTTGCTAAGGAAAAAACCCCAACAAACCAAGCAATATGAACTGCATGTACACATATATTTTGTAAATAATACTCTGAATCAACATGGAAGAACAAATATTTGGAAATATGAAATACCAGGAAAGAATTATTTGTGAAGACAGCCATGCTACACTATGAAATTGTATAGCAGGAGGATGCCCTAGCTAAAAATACCCTGATGTTGCTGAATGACAGATTTGCTGTAGGAACAGAAACACAACCAAACACTCAGAAGTTGCTTTTATGATCACGGTAGGATGTCCTCTCCACGCTAATGCATCTATTCATCACTTCAGCCATTTCTAGATTGTGACAATGAATTTTCATTTTAAGGAAGTGCTTGCTTCCTAATAGAGGTTTTATTAAAAAGATTAATATTGGGTCCTATTTTTTAAGCACACAACAATTTATCATTATAGAAATTCCTTAACGATATCAAAATACATACAAAAGATTTATGAAGAATTAGAATGCTCCAGCATAATCCAGTAATTGAGTTTCCAAGTCCTACTTGGAGATTATGGCTGTTGACATTTAATCTACATGATTTGATCTAGCATGAAATTTTGGCTTCTCTACACCAGAAAAACAGCTTTTAGAAGTATGTTTTACCCCCAGTGCATGGGAAGGAGTTAAATTTTGATTGACAGTTAAGGGATCATTGACAATATCTATGCAATGTTATCTCTCTGTCCACAAAACCAACACAATAGCTCTACGCAGTAAACAGTTACGGCATTGACAAAGGTTAGCCATCAAATGCCCTCTAAAAACCTGAGCTGATAAGCCCTCACATCAGAAACCAAAATCTAAACATTTTGCTGGTTCTGCAACGCCATCTGAACTTAAATTAGAGGTTATTATAATGTGAATTACTATCGCGTTGGCTTCTGCATGCAAGAGCGAAACTCGGATGATAAGGCTCTGGTGTGCAGACTGATAACTTGATTTGCTTGGGCAGTTCTTCTGTAATAGCACTGTATAAAAGGTTTTGGTGTTTTTCTGCCAAAGCACTGTAATGTACTTTCATAACTTAGCAAAAAGTAAGGATGGCTTTACATACAAAATTTCCAAAAGAGCTACCTTATTATTGGGTAATAAAATTAAGTAATTGCGTTAAAGCGAGATAAATATGTTTATCCCCAACACAGATTTGAACCTTTATTCATCATTTGGGATCCTGCCACGAATTATTCACATTCTAAGAGCCAAGTCAACAGACGGCGCATCAGTAACCCTTCAGAGACCTACTAGTTGTGGAAGGATGCACTCTACCTTGACAGGAGCTGACCCATTTGACATTGTCCAGGAGTAGGGCTATACCAAACTATAAAAAGTGCATTAAATAGAGAACTTCCAGAAGAAGAGTTTAATATCTATGATGAGCCTATGATGAGGGACTGTATTTTATTGCTGAAAAACATGTAATTAGTGTAATTAATTACTTATTGCACATGAACTATCTTTAGAGACAGACATTTAGGTAACTTGTATTTCATTACTTTTTTACTTTTTGTCAATCAAAAGAATGAAGCGATGCTTATTATAAATATTATTTAAGTTGCATTTAACAGCCAGACACAGCCCATTTTGTGACTTTATACCTCCCTTTTAAGCAAGACAGCTCTCCTGTCTAATACTGTTGTATTCCAATGGTGTCAAAACGTGAAACAAAACATAAGAAAGAACGAGAAGAAAACAAACTAAAACGTTCTTTCAAGTATTCCTACAACATATAGGTATCACCTTCAGCTACTTGATTATTTTCTTGTCATGGGACACATTATGAATGAGAAATTCATTTGGACTGTCTTACGTTTGAGCTCAGGAAATGATCTGCAATTTAGAATAAAATTACCCAAACCAGGAAGATTTTTCAAGTGATCCAGTGTTGTAAGAGTATGGTTTAACACCCAATTCCGCACCGTGCACCAGGATGAAACATTAGACCAGTTCCAAAACTGAAAATTTTCACTGGCAGAAAAAGGCATTCTGTGCTATAAAAAAATTCTCGTCAAAATTGCTCCTGTTGAAAAGATGCCAGGGAAATTCAATACACTGTAGACGGAACATGAACTGTAAGTTCCTCACTGTGGATTGGATTTACCTGGATGGATTCCAGAGAAAAATAATAGTACACATCCGGGTGTATACATCCATCAGCCTACAGCATTTAACACATTTTGCATTGAATAATTAAAAAAATAACCTCTGTAAATTGTGTAGTAGGAGTTTTATATTTAAGGATTAAAAAAGAATATGTGTACTTGTGCAATTCTACATACTGGTACAATCCTTGCTTTCCTAGTAGCTAAATTCTAATGATGGTAAGTATAAATAATAAGGAAAATTTGGTTAAGGTTTCTTACTTTCTTTCAAAAGTGTGCCTTCTAAGTACAAAGTTGGTAGTAACTGGACTACTACTACTTGCTAGTAAACTGTAATTAGTATGGCAGACTTTTCTAACCTTGGTGTCCTCAGTACATCGCTCGGAAGCATTTGGGTGAAAATATGGAAAATTTGCATATGTGTGGCCTGATGGTAGCCTTTCTGGTACAGATATGACCTTGGAGGCAGGGCCTCTCCAGCCCTGCTCCAGTGGCAGGTCAGGCTCAAAGGGCTCTGAACTGGGCTCACTGGTGGTCCCACGCTAACACTTGGGAAAGGTGCTGCAGCTTCTCGGGGCAGGGCAAGGCACTACTAACCGGGTAGAAAGGACACACCTTGTCAGTGCCAACACTGGCCTGGCCAGTGCCAAAAATAATTTTTCATGTATATTTTTAGTACCTGTCATTTGGAGGTGTTAAACCGGCAGCTTATTGTCATTAGACATGCAAAGTCTTCCTGCCCATCTCTTTTACATGAGTGTAACTATAATGACTTCATATTATTTCTGAGTTATACAGGGAGAAGTGAGAAAAGAATCGTTCCCTAGGAGTAAAGTTCCAATTTAAGTGTAGGCTTGTGTATAGCCACTTATTCAGATGAATTATATGAAAGTCATGGATCCTCTGGGTGTAAATCCAGGTGGAACCACGCCACTAATCTATGAATGTGTTGCGCTCCTGAGAGAAAAAAAAAACAAACCTAAAGATCTGACAGCCTTATAAAAGCATTCCCATTGTGGCATAATCTTCTAGAAAAAAAATAAATCATACCCTATCTTTTTGTAAATTGACCTGTAAGTTACTGGCAGCAAATCAATAGGATACAAATGAAAAATAATAATGCAATAACAATACCGTGTATGATCTTGGACCCCAGATGAAAACTTGTAAAACGATCAATATGATAAAGATTCAGCGCTGTTACTCTTTAACAAAGAAATGACAAAATAACATACTGATTTCAAAAGGTGGCTGTTAAAAAAAACAAACCATCTGCCACAAAATGAAAAGATAAACCCAAATATAAAACATTTCCTTCTTTGTTTGTCTGTTTCTTTTGCCCCAGACTTTCACCAATTTGAACTGGAATTAAAAGGAATAATTTTTTGTTTGCTTGGAGAAAATGTAAGCATTTTAACATTAGCCCAAGAAGCTCAATGGATGAAGACTCACTTGCATACAATAGGAATATGAAAACCGGTGATTTCCATGAAGTACGTATGCGCACTTATTTTGTTTAGTATTTAACTGCTACCTCCATTTTTTTGTTGTGTTTATTTTTTGAACCATTGAGCTTATTTGCAGCAGAGCATTTGTTAATTAGAACAAGGTTTTCTTTGTTAATTAGAACAAAGATGGTACTTTGAAAGAAGCTTGTGCCCCATCCTTAAGAGCTTGTCTCATAGAGAGGGAATGGGGAAGTAGGTAGAAAATTACAGGTAGAAAAAGGTCCACCTAGAGCAGCATGGAGCTGCTTATCTGTGCCCTCAGGACTACAGAGTGCTCTGTCAGGGACCTGGACAAATTCCTACAAACTTGCTGTGAATTGAGGAATGAAACTTATGGAGGCAGAGGTAGGATTACAGCAAAGCTTCATTCTTACAGAAATAAAGAAAGAAAGAAAAAAAAGAAAGAAAGAAAGAAGGACTGGCCATAAGCTTCACTGAATGAAATCTAAAATTAGTATATTTATTTTCTGTATATGATTTTCACAATTGTGTTACAGAATAGAAAATGAAGAGCAGGAAAAGGAAGTGGAAGCTGCAGAGGAGAGAAAGAAGAGCAGCCTGGCTGCTGGTGGGGAAGCACGGAGATTGCCATCACCGGCACATCGACAGCAGCACTCAGACACGGCTGTGAGTACCAGCGTTGCAGGCACCGAGATAAAAACACTGGAGGACGGTGGGCACACTGAATTCATCCATTCAGTCATTCTGTGATACACATTTATATAGATTGTAGTAAAGGACATCCTCTTCGAAAGCTTCCAGAAGGGCAAATTTATAGTGCAAACTGAATGACTACATCCATAGTTCAAAGCAACCATAGGCACATAGTGCTGGTTTACACACATGGTGTGTGACACCACACTGAGGTCTAAGAAGAAGTAATTTTTAATGCCAGTTTCGTGGCTGGTGTGTGCACCAGAGTCAATACTAAGGCCAAGAACTACAACCGATTAAGCATTAATCACTAATGTTATGTATTTATCCCTGTAGGTTTGCACGTGCTTTTCTGACAAGCAGAAAAGTAAAGACTTCACGTTGGCAATTTTAAAACTAAAATGAGTCATAAAAGTCAGACAATAAAGGGAGAGGGAACGAAGACAGCATTGACAGAGAAGTGGTAAAACTATGTGAGGGCACCATTTACGCGGAACAGTCTTGCCATTCCAGCTTGTTTTCTTGCGAGTACGAGGTAAACAGTTGTCTCATGCATTAGTCTTAGTATCTACCGACAGCCACCTTACTGTGCAGGATTTTTATAAATAAAATCATGAAAAGATTGTGGCAACTTGTGCATTCACAGAACTATGTAAAATAACTTCCACAATCAATGCAACATGGCACATAGCAGTTACCCTTCGATCTCACTTACATTTTCATTCTGGATTACTAAGTGCAGAGTGAAAATAAAATGCCTTTCTTGAAAGGCAGCCAAAAGCTACAGTTTTCAAATTTCAGTTCATGTTCAGAGCTTTATTGCAATTTTATATGAATAAGTTCTTAGCTTAGAAATTTCCACAATTGCTTAAAGGTGCATTTAAAGTCATTTATCTCCATATGGGTGCACTGCTGTAGGAATTTTAAATTATTTCAATATTAATCCACAGTTCACGGTTATGAGTACAGATCAGAGATCCCCACGCAGCTCCAGCCCCAAGACAGGCCACCACCTATGGGGTGACAGTCCCCCGTTCCTCCCATTAAGCTCATGTGTATTTAATTTACTGTGACCTTGAAATAAAGCATGAAAATCTCATTAGCTGTGAAAACTTTTAATTCCTCCAGCATATCAGCCAATGGAGATGTTGGAAATTATTGCTAGAAGACCATATCTGCCTGGGTATGGCAGGATTCTCCCGTCTTAAGTCTGTTCTTTTAGAAAATTGTGTTTGCATGGTTTTTTAATCCTTTTTTGTAGTGTCTGTCTCTCCCCTTTTAAATGGTATTTGTTGCAAATGAGAACCACCTCAAAATTGAAAAATCGCACTTTGGGGATGCTTTCAAAAAAATAGTCAAAATTCTTCATGGGAATAAGTATTTTTTTCAGACAGCTGTAGTTACCACCTGTTTGCAACATTTAAGGAAAGAAACTCGCAGGCGTTTTTTCCAGATGTGCCAAACTGATTTTTGCACTTATTCAGTCCTTCTGTTCTCTCTTAGTATGCTGTCATTGTAAAATCTGAAGGGATAAGTATGAGGAGAAGGAAATACCTCATTCCGAGATTAGCTCTGCCTGCCACTCTATGCAGACAGAAAAAAACCCAATCCATACCACTATCAGGAATACACTTGGACATCAAAGAGGAGCAGCAGTTGGTTACTTCCATATTCTGCTGGACACCAAACGCGTTTAATGAAAGTACCCAGACATCCATTTTGCCAACACGTCCGTCTGCTAAAGACCATGCCAACCCCTAGTGTTTCTCACTGCCCTTGTGCCACAGTTAAATCTGCCCACAGTTCCTCCGGATGGAGGTTTTATTTGGAGGGGGAGCGGCTGAATATGCTTTAATCTGCTTTAGGCGAAAGTCCATCGCTGTAGCTTTGCCTGACAAAGGAAGGGAATTAATGTTTTACCCAAGCAGAAGCTTCATGCATGTGCACCGACGATTGCTGCAAATGCGGAAAAGGAACAAGAATCAGTGTCCGTTTCCCTTCCTACTTGTGTAAATCCCTTCTGGCACCGAGACAGACCCAGCATTTCTGGTTTTTGCCTGCGGACTTGAAACAGTGAAAGAAAAAGGACAGGTTGCAGGCTAGATAAGAAAAAATCTTCCAGTAGAAGTGACACAGTTTCAATTTTAAAAAGCCAGGAAAATATACCACAGAAATATTCTTTTCTACACTCAGGGCTAGTTATCACCTTGTTATGCTACCTCAGAGCTATATATATAATTCAAAGACCAAGAAACCAACTCTCTTCATCTGCCATAAAACTAAACAGTATTCTATTTTCTGTTTCCAAGTAGGCTGCTAAATCACGCAAAGTTTTCCTTATTTCTTTTATTTTTTTTACTGGTTTTTTGCCTGCTGTACACTTTTCTGTATGACTCACGTTCCATAAGAGCAGCCTAAACTCAATGAAACAAGCAGTGTCAAACGCTACACTGCCCTCACTGAGAAGAAACACAATTAGTTCCGAAATCTTTGATAGTATGCACAATTATCAGCACCTGATTTCTACAGCTGAGGTATCCCTTACTGTTTCAACAGTCCGGCATAATGCTTTAAGTCAAGTGGAACAATTTCTTAATTTTGTTTTTTGTGCTCAGGTGTTAATATTAAAAGCCTACTTAGTCATAATGTGAAGCAAAACAGTGGTAATTCAAACAAAACACCCAAAACCATGGAAAAAAATAAAAGAAATAAAAACAAAAGAAACAGCTAAGCCATCTTGGAGGAAAAAATTTGGAAGTGGTCCTTAGCTTTCTCAATTTTTGGAGAAGTCTCAAGAATATAAGGGTAAAAACATCACATATGTAAACAAAAAAAAGCTGTCTGCTGTAGTTAAGTACCATGTAAGGAAACATTTCCTTGCTTCATAGCGTGCCTTCCTTTTCTCTTTGGTTAGCTATTGCTAAAGTTTGGAGATCTAGAAAGACCACACTGTGGTGGGGAAAATGGGAATATTTTAGCTGGATTTTGAGACCTCTAAGCTTAGAAGTAAGTATTTATATCTTGCAAGTAGAACAGAAACTTAAATAATCTATTTCAGACATTATAGAAGAGCTTGCAATGGCCACAGGTTATATGGCACAGAAACCCAGTAATGACAGCGTTAAGTTGCAGATTGAGCACCACCACTGCGGCCTAGCGCTAGATAGATGAAACAAAAATATAGTCTGAAACAACGACCCAGAAAAAGCTCTAAAAGCTGCGACTCCTTTAATTTAATTTATTTCCAGAGTTCTTATGAATAAAGACACTTAATCCCTAAGTAAACCTTCAGGGAACTTTATTTATCTTTAAGAAGACGTGAAGGCTAACGTAATGCAAACTGAGAATTTTGTCTTTTCGTTGTGTGGCGTGAGAAGAAGAGCTGGATTAAATTGCTTTCTGTAGATACCAATAGATAGTTTAAAGAGGTGCTATAGCTGCAAGTCCTCTGAATGATTCACGTATCACATTTGTTCTCTTTAATGAAAGAAAGCTTACAGTACACAATAAGAAATGGCAGAAGTCTGGTCACACAGTATTGGGTCTACGATATTTTGATTGTGTTTGTTTGATCCACCTGAAGTAGGTATTTCGTTACGGTAGAACTAGGCATGTATATTCAAGACTAGGCGACTTCGTTGCTTAAGGGTAGTTTTATCCCAGAAACAAATGTTCATGGTCATAATAAAAAAGACTGTGCTTAACTTCATAATTGTCACATTAGACATTTTCCATACTTCTTAATAAAAAATTATTAAGAAGAAAGAAACTGGCCTCCAAAACATTTGATCACTGCGTTCTGGAAAATGGATCAAGGCGTGGTTCTCATTATTTTGTTAAACTTAGAAAAATACATTTTAATGAGCCTGTTTTAAGCTTTAGACCTCCTGTCCTTCTTCTAGTTAGCATCTGACATGCCCTCTAATGAGATTTCTGTGCTGAGCTCACAGCTGCCTTAGGAATGTTAAAATATATTATGTATATAGGCCTGAAACATATGTGGCCTGTACTTAGAACTTTAATTTTTAAAGCTGCAGGAATGCTTGATCAAAGTAGCTGTAACAGCTTTTTCAATAATGTTTCCACAGGAAAATTAAATTAAAAACACCAATTGGGAAGAATTCCAGCTTCAAACAATTTGCTTCTAATCAAGGAACTAGACATTGTTTCACTGGTGCTGGCACCTCGCCCTCTCCAGGGTAAGCCCTGGCAATTTCTAAAATAATGAATCCACTGTCATCTCAAAGGACTTCATCAAAGCACCTAGAGAAACACAGGTCCAGCTGATAGCTAAGCAGGACAGGATCGCACCCTTACCGTTCGCACAAGGGGGTAAATAACCCACCAGGACAAGAAGACGAAATCGATCTGTTGGACACAACTCTTGGTCGTACCATTTCACTGCAGAGCAGTTTCCTCTGCCTATCCCATGACGCTGTAACGTCAACTCACCCCAGAAAAAAAGTCCCAGCCCACAACCCTCTGGCACTGACACTGCGCTGCTCCACCTGGCCTCACTGCCGATGGCTCTACTGGGACACGTGCAACACAAATGGCATCTTCAGCCTGAAGCACTTGCTCCTTCTAAGACTGTAAGTTAGTTTTCCTTTTGATATTCCTAAAATGCAGTCTTTCGTGAGCGTAAAGAGAAGAAAGGTTTGCTTTTAGGCTCAGACCTCCACTTGCAGTTCTTGCTGTGCCCAGGTCTGGATATAAATTCTCTTTCCCTCTGCTCATTATAAAGCTTCCTGCCAGCATCGCTTCCCTTGCCATTCACCTTTCCGTGCCATTTTTCCCTTTCCTGCTTCCAGCTTCTCTACTGCACTAGATGAAAATTATTTATCCTCACTTTCAGGGTTCCTCATTATTTACTCTCTACCTATTACCTCTCATTTACTGTCCAGAAATGGACTTTCTCCTCTGTTTAGTGTGCAGTGCCAGTTTCAAGCACCCATGTATTACACTGTTATATGCGGCTCACCATTTCTTTCCTGCGCTTTGGTTTTCCTCCCTTGTCTTTGGCAGAGGGGAATGGACAGATGGTAATGGGAACCGGTGCTGAGGCAGTAAAGCCCTTGGAGTGGACACAATCTCTTGTCACAGTCCTTCCAAGCTAATGCTGTACAAATAAATAACAGGGAAATAAAGGAGAAAAATGGACACACGATATGTAAACATTTCCCTAATAGCATTATTCTACATAAAATGTTACCCCCGTGACATTATGCACTGATAAATGAAAGAAATGGGGACAACAGGGCTAAAAATGGAAGTGGGAGGAGTTGCAAGATGTGTCTCTAACCAAAAGGGGGACTGCGTTGTGAAAGCACCTAACATCCGCAGTGTATTAAGCTATTAGTCTATTGAAGGCCGTCGTGGGCTGACTGACAGCTTCTTCAGCCAACAGGAGTCCTTCTCTTAACTTCAGTGTGGTTTGGAAGAGGCCACGAGGACTTACGCATTCATTCGCTTTGAGGAGTTTCGAAAATGAGGTCTTGCAAAGTAAAAGACAAACCAAGATGTTTTCTCCAAATGTTTGTCAGCTGTCAGTTTTACAGGAGCATGAGAGTAGAGCTCAAATTAACACCCATGATATAGTGTATCAAGCTGAGGCTTTCTGAGCTACTAATACAAAAGATGAATTCTCAAACACCAGCCACAGGTGACAAGATAAGAAGCCCAGCACATCATGTATAAGATATAAATGGATCCACCTGTCAGCAGTTACTTTATAAGTGAATTGCTCTCAATTATGTTAGAAACAGCATTTAATGAAATATGATTTTGAAGTACTACATAGAGGAAGAAAATGTGCAAAGTAAATTCCTGATATAATGAAAATTGAAGAGAGTGATAGATTCTGCTGTTATAATTGGCAAACAGAATGGAGGGTTTTGATAGAGGTGACAGTAGAACAGCTTTTGGCGCATCATTTGGCTGGGATAGCAATCTTCTAATCATATGTCCAGCCTGTATTCAGAGGTCATTTTCAAGGTACACGTTCAGATGAGAAATAGCAGTGTTATATGACAATTTCACTGATGGCTGCACAGAAATGTTCATTACGTTGCCTTCTTGCCACATAAGAAGGGACCAGTCACGTATCAGATGGTGGAACAGGTGTCAATGAAAAACTGGAGTTTAGGTATTCTGAATTTAAATCCTTCATACAGTCCAAATTCAGTCTTTTCTCTGATGACAGGAAGTCAATGAACCCATATTAAGTGGCAGGCAAGCGTTTCCCCTGTCCTCCAGTTTCT
Organism: Rissa tridactyla; assembly: GCF_028500815.1. NCBI lineage: Eukaryota > Metazoa > Chordata > Aves > Charadriiformes > Laridae > Rissa > Rissa tridactyla. Next base: position 79,092,538 of record NC_071470.1, on the reverse strand, counting down.
TCTGGGTTTTGGATTTTTGGTTGTGGTGTGTTGGTTTTTTTTCCCCTTTAGTATTTATTATCTCAGTCATCATGAGAGAACAGTTGGGAGAGCAAGTCCCAGTTTAGAAGGGAAGCTGGAGACATGCCTGGCTATGATCTCAAACGAGCAAGGGCCACAGTATTGATAAGGAAGACCTAACGTACCTTTGAGAATCAGAAAGCAGTCTTAGATCCCTCATCTGTGACGTTCCACATTATAACATATTTGTAGGTATGTTTTAACTTAACAGTATTTAGGAACTTCCTAGGATTATGGCTGAAGAATAATTAGAATGCCTACGTAATGTATTCTACCCCGAATTAACAATACTATCCTCTCCAAGTTAGTTTCATCCTCATATAGTTTTTGCCTTGGCATAAGACAGACGTGGATTGCAGAGGCAGCCCCACACCTGCTGAGTACAGCTCTGAGGGAGTGTGACATATTTTTGTAGGCTCTCTCTCAAAGCTCTTCCCATAGCCTAGCTGGCGGAGGCACACCACATTTATTTTTTGAAAAGCAGGCACCAGTCTTCTAGCCTTACAGTCAGGATTTCATAATGCTGAACTTAGAAGTTATTAGAAATACCGTTGCTTTCACAGTACACAAATATTGAATTAATTACTACATCTATTTCAGATCAGCTGAATTATTAGTAGTATTTCATTGACTGATTTATGTTGGAAACTCACATTTACAAATTACATTCACCGATAAAGTAGGCTTAGGTGTGACATGGAAGTTATTGCTGTTACTCGTGAAATGTTTTCTCCTTTGCTTTTTGTTCTTGGGAGTGCTGTACACCAAAGGATATATTTCCCATATGAAATAGCTTTCCTGAAACATCTGCTGCCAGAAAGTTTGTGTGGAACTTGCAATGATGGATGAATTTCTGACAGGTAATTGCAATTCAGATCAGATGCAGACAGATTTAGTACCTAGAAGCTCCCAGTTTATTAAAATCATCATTGATTTATTTAAGCACCCCCCTCTCTTTTCACCACCATTCAGAAATTAATCACTTGGGTATGGTGTTCAGGGCTCATCCAGCTGCTCGTAATGTGAAATACATCAGTTTATCCTAACTTTATCTATCTCTCAGCACTTCCGAAGAGCCTATCACCACAGTATCTAGTCACCACCAAACCTGACATGTACAATTAGCATAAACCTTTCAGTAAAGCTGAAAGAAATTATAGAATTCGTATCAGTTACATGGTTTAAACTCTTCAGGCTTACTAAAGCAAATTAAGTGTCACCACTATCCGTCACACCTATGAAAATAATGTTTCCCTTTTTCTTAAGATAGTAGCTAGAAGGATTGAAAGGCACTACTGGTTTGCTTCTGGTCAGTACAATTTCTCCTTTTTGTAATGTATAACAAATCCATTACTGAACAGAATGTGTGTCACTGATAAATGTATACAAAATACACACACACTCACAGAGCGTATTAAGAAGATTTTTCTAAATCATCACTGAATATGTGTAACTGATTACAGTAGCAATGGCAAATGGAAGAAGGACTCCATCCAGTCATGAGCAATACAGGACAATTTCACGAGCCACATTAATGCTTCTCAGTTAGATAAGTGAGATGGTTTGTACTTGCTTTGGATTCCTAGACCACCACACTGAATTGCTGTGGGGGTTTATGTGATTATTTTGGGGGTTTTTTTTCCCCTACGTTGGCTTAGCAGAGAGTTTCAAACTGCATTAATATAATTTCCTTCTTTAAAGATTTCCTGTCTGACTTCCAGCACCACAGTTCTATTGCAGTTTAGTTTTGCTGAAGTTGAGGTGTGACATCTGCTGTTCTCTCCTTGTCCACAAATCTAGTCATTTTATCATAGAAGCACCCAGGTCAGATGAGATTTACTCTTGCTACTCTTCCCGATTCCAGCAGATGTCAAAGGACAAGTAAGAACGGAGCAAGCACGTGGTACTCCCCTGAGTGCTATTCCACCTGCCAATTACTTCCAGCTCAAAGGGATTTTCTCAGCCAGCTGTAATTTTGTGCATTTACTGTCAAAGGTAAGTGCGGTTTGGCTCATCTGGACGTAAGTGCTTGCTCCAATTTGTTTGTCATTTAAAGTCTATTTTGGATGCTGGTCTTGGCCTAAACCACTGAATGTTTCTTTTATTATTCCATATGCCAGTAACTGTACAAAAAGAAGCCTAAAGGCACGTCTGCTTTTGTGCAGATACCATCATCTTTTGCTAAAAACAACAATAAGTGTTGTTTTAACAACAACTCTTAAACTGTCTTAGCTGTTTTGCTGAAGGGAGTGGCCACTGCATGTACATTCTTCTCATACATACAACAATAAATTTTAACAACATTAATGCCTGTAGTTTATATCATACTCTTACAAGAATTGCTCTTCTTGCATAATAAGAATGAAAATCATCTGTTAATAGATTTAGGGTGAGTCTGTGCTTCTTCAGTCACAATAACTTAGCCAGTCTTTTAGGGTACGGACATAGTATACTCATATATTTCTTCAGTCGACTATGAAGAATGCCCACCCTATGGACATAAGTGAACTTAGGGGTCCCTCTTCAATCCTACAGGGCTATGTCACCTTTTTTCCTCGACCACTTGTGACCATATCTGTGCGTGTTTTATATATTTCTCACACAGACAAAGAAGACCCATATCGTTCCTCCTGTCTAAGGAGTCGTCACTTGTTTTGTGATGCTTTTCTCACTCTATCCACGTCCCTCTTGATGACCAATGCTGTCTCATCAGATATATTTAACTGGCTGAGGTTACTCCATCTAACATCTGTAGACCTTCATTAGCTAATTATTACTCTCATAGGTGTTCGTACTTCTGTACCTACATTTTCATGCTTTCTTAGCTCCTTTCCATTCCACTCATCATTAAGCCCACAGGTTCAGCGTTCAGTAGTTTTCAGTGTTAAATCTCAAGTGGTAAGAGGCACAGAATAATCAGAGGTCTAGAAAAGGTGAGTTATGAGGAACGCTTGAAAGAAATGAAGTTACTTAATCCAGATTAGAACATAGTGAGAAAGGGATATGACAGCATGTTCCCTGACATGCAAACGCACGAGAGGTAGTGCTAAAAAAGAAAAAGGAAAAGAATTATTCTTCATGCCATGGTGAACAGAGAAGCATTAGAAGGGTATAAATCCCAGTGAAGTAGACTGATGTTAGACATTCCAAGCAATACCAGTGGAATGATATGGACCATTATTAGCTAAACAAGAGACCAAGTTATGTTCTGAGGGCTGATACAGAATAAAGCAGCTGTGATTGAAATGTTTCGGATGCATCTTACTGAAATGAAGCTTTGGTGGAGCATGGCCAAAGGGAGAAATCTCTGCCACTGCTAGAAAAAGTATTTTTATCCTTCTCCAGGCATCTACCTAAACGTTTCCAGGTGACTGACCCTGTGTAAGTGCAGAGGTGCACAAACCTGTACAAACCAAACCCTGTATTTGCCTCCTGATGAAGCTCACCCCTGTGTCGTTACTGTTGCTTCAGTCACTGCTAGCGCAAAAAGTGGCTATAAAATACACCTCTGCACCCCATTCTTCTGTCCGAGTACTCAGTTTGACTATTTGAGCCCCGTGGTTTGTGATTTCTTAGAATTGACCCACCTGTCGGTGCCATTACAGGAGAGGGAAATACAGTTTTGTAAGCTGTGATCCATCTCAAGTTACTGGAAAAAGAGAGTAAGCAGTAATGTTTTTACCAATATTCATTCACCCTTTAATTACACAGGCTGCTGCAAATAAATCATTCTTCTGCCAGGATTTTCCAGTTATGAATGCTCATCAATCTTTTAATGATTTTAAATATAATATGTGGATTCTCCCTCTTTTGCTTATGAATAGTGGTTTAAATTTTTAGTAAGCTAATATTTTAAAGAAAAAAGGCCCACAGTGTTTCTGACAAAGCTGATTATAGAACATCAGAATGAGGACACACCTCTATATAAAAAATGCTTTACAGGGAGTTAAGATTTATAGAGGTGTTCTGCTGATTCATGAAGACTCAATATGGAAATTAATTTCTGGAAGCCACTCAGTGATGAAATATGTAACTTATAATGCATTTGGCTGTAAGATAAATACGTACGTTGGGATTAAAGAAGATACATGAACTTCTGAAAAAAAAAAAAAAAAACAAAAGGAAATTATTTCAGGATCAAAACAGCTAATTATAAAACCAACAGGAAATGAAATGTGTATATTGAATAACTACATAATTTTTCCTAAACAGGAAACCTTTAATATTGATTTCTAACATATTTCATATGCAACTTCAAGATCTAATGACACATATCTATACTATTGAATATCTGAAATGCACCACTCTGCTGGCTGTAGTTGATTTTCAGACCCACTGCCCGAAAGAATCAAAAGGAGAAGACGTGGGATGAAGAGCAGGAGAAACTCCCTTTGCTGCAAAATGCCCCCGAATGTGGCAAATGGTCGGCTGTTTCTCAAAGAGGGTCGTTTCAGGGCACCAGGATACAAGTATGTTATAAAACCAGACTATGGCAATAACTGAACTGTGGCAATCAACTCCCTAATTAGAAAGGGAATAAAATAAAACTCAGCTGGGCCAGCCCCTACGGCACAGCATTAACTCTTGTGGCAGGGACATATTGCAAGTTGACCGTGATTAATCCGATATTAAAAATAAATCTTTAATTCGTTGTCTACCCTAAAAGCTGTTTGTAATAGGAGACAAAATATAAAGGCAGTGAAAAGCCTATGAAGAGTTAAAAATGCACTGTTAGAAGTGAATCTAAGTCCATAAGCCAACTAGTGAAATGCTACATTTTTATGTACATTTTAAGATTTTATGCAGAAAACGTGGCTCCTTGCATAGCAGGCACAGAACAGGCTGGGGGGGGGGGGTTGTTGTTTTTCTTTGGTTTTTTTAGTTAACATAAGAATCTGTCAATCTAATGAATACTTTTTTGAGAAAAAGCAGTTCAGCTTCAAACACTCAACAAGTGATAAATGAGGCTTCTCAAAAATAGAAGTGCCTGCATGTGTTGATGAGACAATATGTGAATGGTGATGAATAAATATAATCTGCCTGAGAAGGCTAAATTTCAGCTTGTCCTCACATGAAAGTTATTTGCATTTCTACAGATGTGTTGATTTCACATGCCTTATGGACAAGAAAATGGAAATGTTAAAAAACAGCTTTTCCCTATTTATGTTTTAAAAAAATTACTCAGTTGTTCTGTCAGGTTCGGAGACTTGAAGCAAGTGCATGCTGCTTGCATAAAAAAGATAAGGGTTCAAATCATCAAGCTTACAATCTAAAATTTCTTTAATTCTTCTGGAAAAATAAGAACAAATTGTGTGTTAGGCTCAGGCACATACCCCTGAGAGATGAGGACTTTGAAAACTGTAGACTTCCCTGAGACATAATGGTTGCAAACACATTCTCATAAGTTTCAGCTTTGCTAAAAGAAGGATAGCAGGTCTATATATGTATTTTAATTCAAGAAAGAAGATTGTGTGAAAGCTCAGCATTGACACTTCTTCAGACTTTTTTTTTCCTTTTTTTGTTCTGCTGGGTTCAATGGAATGGATGATGTTCAAAGGATTTTTTGCTTTTCATATTTCTTTTCTCCATTTTCTTTTCTGTCTCGTAAGAAACAGAAAGAGAGAAACAGAGGAAAAGAGAAAAAGAGAAAGAGCACATGTACTGCTTTGCGGTATACCAAATAAAGAGGGGAAAAAAGAAAGAAGAACAAACTGAAAATTTCTAAAGGTAATAAGAAAAACATTGAAAATAGATGTTATAAATTGCAGTGAAGTAGAAGCGACTACGATTACCTCAAGTGTCTAATTTTAACAACTCCTATTCAAAACCTATATATTTCTGGTTTTCTTTGCACATCCATACTTTTTTTACCGTGTTAGGATGGGATATAAAAACATGTAGCGCTAGCTAAAAGTACACAACTGCAAAGCAGCTGCATCTTTACTTTTAAGAGAAGAAATACGACATATTTGAAGCATATAACCCCTTTTCTTTTCAGGAAAATTCCCAGTGGCAGAGCTGGTAGAAGAGCGTGTGTGGACAAGACCTCAGCATCCTGCCTGGTGGGCTCACGTAAGCTGCCTGGAAACCCCTGCAGCCTCTGCACAGCGGTGCCTGAAGCTCTGTCCTCCGTCAGCTCCGTACCCTGCCCTGGGAGCCCACAGCAGCAGCCGGGGAAAACAGAACCTTAACATCCTACAGGTCCCCGCGAAAAAATACGCAACTGGTCTCCAGTTGATCTCTGTAACCATCACGAGAGCTGCCCTCCTGCCAGTCAAGATTCAGGGCAAGGAAGGAGCAACCTTCCTTGCAACCAACCCGGAAAACTGCAGAGGATAAAAAAAGGAAACGGAAATTGTTTTTTTAGTCCAGGGCTTCTCAGTCTTTGTGTTGCCTCTAGCCTTTCCAACAGGTGAGTGCTGGCTGGCACCTCATCTTTAGTTATCGATTTTATCAGTCCTCATGATTTTCTGCTGCGGTTCTTGCAGATGAAACAGCTGGGTATCCACCTTGCGGTCCTGGTCCCCGATCAGTGAGAGCCCACCCGTACATCCCACAAGCATCACGGGTCCCAGCACTCACCCCAGTCTAGAAGCTAGAAATCGCACCACAGTCCTGCAGACCAGAGTAGCCAAGCATCATCATTTTCAGTAATTTCAGGTAACACATTCACATCAAAATATTTTAAGATTGTGAGACGATGCATATGCTTTAAGACAGGATGCTCATGTCTTTCGCTTTGTTGTCTCCACTGATGTTTTTTCTCATGCTATACTCAAAGCACAGTCTGAAGTGGACACCATCTTCTTGATCCAGATATATACAGTCGCAAGGAGGAGGACATCCTTATTTGTTCTGGGAATCGGTGAATGCTAACAACAAGGAGGTAACAGGTGATAGTTTTCTTGCTATTCTTCTCCTATTAAATTGCAATGAATAATAGTCCTGTCCAAGATATTAGCTTAGAGCCACCCTGGAAAGCTGTCTGAGGACGAACGTTCTCGTGAGACAGAGCAAGCCTCAAGGTAAGTCTCCATTTTTCTTAAAAGCTGCAAACAAATCCATACTATGAATATCCACAGCCATGTTACTTTCAGCATAAGCAGCCATGAATTGAAGTTATGTATTATTTTGACCTTTCTAATCTGCCGACATCACATTCTCCCCACTTCGCTTGCCTACTTGGGCTCTTCAGATTAGTGGTCTTTGTCTGACCTCTCCCCCAACCATGTACACAGGTCAGCCTTTTTGCCTGCACTGCCCTTTGTAGCTGGAGATTACTTCCCCTTAATTTCATTCACCGTGTCCATTTTGTAAAGTTCACATTCAACAAACCGGTTTTCTTTTAAAATCATGACAGATTGTTCTCCTGCACAGTTGTTTACTTGTGACTTCATTCATGTTTTGAACTCTCCTGTCCCTGGCTCTCAGGTGTGAGTGATCCTTAGGATCAAATCCACTTAGGCGTAGTTTAAAGCGACAGTTACTCCACTGCTGCTAAAGTTGAGAAGAAAAAAAAACCTGTTGGATGACTACTCCTACATCAATCTGATAAGAAATGTTAGAGGTGTAGGGCTCAAATACACAAGAACAAGAATTTCTTTCACATTGGGAATTTGCTGGTCAACTCTAGATTCTAGCTCCTTCCTTACTTCTCAGGAGCGAGGACAAAGTGGCTGGGCCTTCCTAATTGCACAAAACTGGGTTTGTTATACAAAATATTTTAGGTCCTTTATTTCATAAATTTTTATTATCTTAGCTCATCTACTCCAAGAACATTGTATCTTTTCAATGTGCCTTATTGACACCGTCTGGCTAATATGACAATTCAGCAGCAGCAGCTCCCTATGCCGCAGTTATGGTCTCAGTTCAAAAAAACATTTAAGACAAGCCAGAATCCTAGAGAAGCCCGGAATAAGAGTTCATATGATGTGCAAATGTAGATGTAAATTTATGTGGCATGCTTTTTTTTTTTTTTTTTACCACTATGGACCCTTGAATCCCAGCATGCTACTGGGTTCATTAACATCCGTTGCCTAGGATGTACACACCTGCTCAGTAACTGCATCCTCATTTCTGTTTCTTATCTTATTCTTCAGCCTTCCGGTATTTGGATTGAAATATCCAGCCTAATTATTGTCCTTCAGTACAGGAATCCCGTCAGATAAAGAAATTGTTTTAACACCATAAAACATTAAAACAGAGCAAAAAATCTGAGCCCAGGGCAGAGGTACAAAGAAGACTGTGCATGTTATTCACAGTGTTTCGGTTTCTCTGCCCTGTTACAGAATAAACATACTTTCAATAGCTTGAGGGAAGAAGGCTTTGATGCCGTAGCAAATATGAATCAAAGTTGAATTCATCATTTGTATGATTCTCTTTACAAAGATAATAAAAAGAATTAAAATGATTCAATACCAAGTTATAAGCACTGAGAGAATGCAGTAGGTTTATACGTAATTCCATATATTCCTTGTAATCAGTGTGTAATGAATAGTTCATTGAAACTGATACCTACTTACCCATGCAATTCAGAAGAATAAAAAATTACAAAAAACCTTTTACCGATTAAACTGGCACTAACCATAAGAAGCATTTTACTGTATAGGTGAAAGATTAGCTACAGACCTTTTTTACTTTTCTTCAAAAACTGACAATGTACGGAATATAGCTTTAAAAATAAATGATGTGACTGATCCTATTTTAGTGTTCTCCCATTAAACTGTACATTAATATAATAAAAAGATCATGTACCTTTGATAAAACATGGCATGCTTTCTGATTATTTTTATATATAATGTCAGAATTATTTGGAGAACAGTAAAAATGATTTAAAAGCTCTAGGCTGAAAATAAATCCATCTGATGTCATTCTTTCAGAAGCTGTCCTTTCCTCTGCTATTGTTAATGCTGTTATTTTGAGCAGAATAGTTCACACGGTTCTGATGGCTACCCAAAAAGGACTAGAAAATGGAGGGTTAGTGCCCAAGCAAAAAATATTTGACCATACTGAACAAAAAAAGCCAAAGGTTTTAAATGCTAGAACCCTCCCCCTCATATAAATGAGAAAACAAATGAACTTCAGATAACCTGTAAAATCGTAATAGATCAAAGGAATTCAGAGATTGTTAATACCATGCAGCTGAAAAACATCACCCTTGCCAGGTTACATTTGGGTAAAAAAACTACAGGACCTTTTCTCCACCAAGAGTTTATGGAAAAATAGCTACAGCGTATTAATTCTCTTCCTAGGAGCAAACCTTAACATGGCCAGGGAGTAAGATTCTGAGGCCGTCTTCTGTGTCTCCCACAACTGCTGCAAACAGAACCACTTTTGTATGGTGAAACTTCTTGAGGACCTGCTGTCCATCTGTGCATCTCCACGCTTGGCAATAAGGAGGAAGATTAGTTCCTTATTCTTGTTGTTTTAAATAAGAAAAAGGCGTAAGGTCTCTGGAACTTTGTGAATAACGCAGACCAGTCAATCAGCCTTTTATTCTCTACAGTTTAAGGTCTTCAACTCGAAGTGTTTATTCTCAAAAAATACATCTATTTTTAATATAAAGTGGTGAGATTTTGTTGATGAAAACAAAAAAGAAAAAAGAATTGCCTTCCAATTAAATCCTCAGAGAATTAAACCCAATAAAATTAATCTTTGTCATTTTCACGGGAAGTCAGCTCTCATATTCCATAAGAAACTTTGCTAAAGCTTTTAATAAGCTGTGAAACTGAGGTTCAAAATCGTGCAAAGGTTTTTGGTGATAACTGCCTTTAAGGTAGAGGTGTTTCAACGGTCAGTGAGAACTGACTGTGAAGCAGAGACTGCAGGGGGTAAAGTACAAACGTGCAAACTTTGGTGAATTAGTGTAAGAACTTTGGAATGTTTCAGGATGAAATTACTGAACCTTCTGCCTTGTGACAAGTTTTTAAATAATTGATACTGCACTGCACTTGAAGTCCGGTGTGCACTGGTATGGCACAAACCAAAGCATCACATTCTTTCCCATAATTAATTAACTCAAGACTTCCAGAATCTGAAGTTTTCTTGCTTGCTTCATATTCTCTCAAGGTTGCTGATCTCCCCTATCAGTTGGTTATGAGGTATGTCTTTTACTACCTCACCCAATGGACTTTGGCATTAAGTCTTTGGCATTAAGTCCCAAATGAGAAAGATTTAAGCATAGATTTAAGATGAATGGTTTGTATAACAAAGAAGAAGACTTAACCAAGGACTGCAAATAACCTTTTTATATTCCTAATTCTATTTTAAATATCACTTCCCTTACAGTTCTTTCTCACCTGTGAAGTGCTTTGTTCGAGTAGAAATAAATAATTTAACAAGATTCGTACCGAGGAGATGGTTTGATGTCTGTTGAGAAGTCTGGGCTACAATATCGCAGATCTGATTTACAGAAAATAGGTTATCTAATACAAACTCATTACAAAAGTGACAGGATTGGAAGGGAGGAGGATGGGTCATTTCTCATAAGGAAGTGATGCATTACTGATTCTAACAATGTTAAAAAAAAAAATAATCAATAGTTTTCTTATTTCTGCCTTCATCCTAGGCTGATAGATTAATAGCACTGTCTTTGTTCCACCTGTGCTTCCACTTTACAACTAATACTGAAAAACACCCTGTTTCCCTTTTAATTTGTTCCCACTTATGTGCCGCCGCCCAGTGGAGATCAGTGGGGGGGTAACAATAGTGCCTACCTACCTCTGTGCCCTGCTGTTCAGATTCAGTGAAGAGACAGGCTGAATGCACACCTAGACAGTCGTGAAGACAGTTCAATACATGCGCGATTTAAGCAAATGATCCAGCACTGGATAATTTGCTACTTGTACAGAGTTCTTCGGTTGCTCAGATGCCTAAAGCAAGATAAGACGTTAGGAGCAGGGCCAGCTCTATGTCAGTAGAGGTAATACGGGAGCTTAACAGGGTTCAGTGTCACGAGTTCTGCTTTAAAGCATGAAATGGACTGTATGTCGCCACAATGTGAATACTAATCCAGGGTAAAGTGAAAAAACACTCTTATTTCTGTATTTTCTCAATGTCGGGTCTCATTTTACATACGACAATAACAAATACCTGCCCAGTTGTCAGTAAGCTGCAGTCTATGAACCAGATCCTGCCAAGCGTTCTCCACTGCTGCAGCCAAAAGCCCTTTAAAATCTTAAACTAGAAGGTACCAGCAACTGTGGAAAAACTAAATTATCCTACCACAAATTATACATTTGTGTTTTTAACAAAAGTCTGACTTTCTCCAGCGTTTTAATCCACGTGTGTGGATGGAGGTGTTTTATAGACTCTACACAGAAGCTGGGAGGGTATGGCCTATGATTCACAAGCCAGCTACTGTGGGAATTAGTAAAGCAGGCAAGCGTGAGATGGCATTTGCAGTAAGAACAAATGGAACTCAAAAAGATAGTATGGTTTTATGTAAGACTTAATAAAAAAGCCCAGCAACAGCATAAACCTAAGTTTACTGCCATCAGAAAGGTTAGAAATATTAGAAAAATTCCATAAAAGGCTAGTAGAATGTATGGTGTCATTTTAGGTCCCTCCCCCAGCTCACGCCTTGTACTTTAAAATACAGGAGCATTTTAGATTTGGAAGGTCAGGGGAAAAAAATACATTTGTACCATCTCCTGTTTCTTCTCCCATCTCATTGTTTTCTGTTTTCTTTGCAGTTACCTGGTGAGAGATCGTTAGCCTGAAAACAGAACTCAAACTTCATAATCAGGATTACAATAGGAAAGACTTACAGGGTAACCTCAGCAGAAGCTGCTTGGTTTTTTTCTTTGCGGTGACACCAAAAAAGAATTAATTTTTGGACTCATGGAAAATTAGAAAGAAAAGAGCACAAGATCATGACTGGAAAATGAGCACTTGAAAGAAATGGACTTTGGTCTTCCACAAAAAAAAAATCTCCAAATGATAGAAACAGGAAACCACAGATGAAGTTTCTCTGAAAAAGAGAAACTATACCTGAAGAAGAACAGAGACGAATCTGAAAGAGGACCATGTGTTTCCTTTGCCTACTTAAAGGAGGAAGGAGTGAAGCAGAGAACTTAGACTGATGGCAAGTGGAGATCAAGTAAGTGCTTGAGGGTAAATGGTCAAACAGTACTTGAGATGGGAAAAGCTGCATAATTTTTCCCTTTAATAAATATCCTGTAAGTTTGGAGATTAATTTTTCCTTCTCACTATAAACTTGTTCGCCAGGCAAGTATTTCTCCTCTAATAAAAATTAATACATGCTAAATCTTCAGTGAGTTCAGTTAAACATCATATATTACAATCAATGCACCACCCCCCCACTCAATAATGTCACTGAAACCAAACTTCAGCATTTTATATTAATGCAATTTAAATAAGCAATCAACAGCATATAGTAATGCTAAATCCAGGGGATGAGTCACCATATAAAAATGATATTCTTTTTTCACAGAGAGGAAAGATTAAGCATATCTTTAGTGACAGAATCATGAGAATAACTTAACCATCAAGTTTAAACAAAGCGTGCATACATTTGAGATCGCACAGCGATACGAGATGGGGCCAGTGGGTGATTCAGAGGACTGCGTATGGGGAAATACACCAAAATGGGGATACTGCCGAAGAACTGACTGTAAAGGGACTGATCATCCCTTTATATACAGGTCTGAGTATAAGGTGTGTGCAGAAGTTTGTGGAGACACTGCAGGTTACAGCTACAGAAATGGTTTTGGCACAGCCCCAAATGTTTCCTGTTCCAATTAAGTATGATGAACCATTAAAGAAGATCTGTAGCAAGTCACTTGCCAAAGCAGGGGGTCAGGATAGGATCAGGATGTGACTTTTTCCCCTTATGTTCCTTTTCACTTTGAGAAGAGTTGCTGTGGCTACCAAAATGATGAATAAAAAAATCCTAACGGGCAAAATGCCTGGAGCTCGTGAATTACAGAGAATTCCATTGACTTTCCCAGTCATTAGAGAATGATGATGAGACTGAGGGGGGAAACTGAAAGAAAACTCCCTGTTGCTATCAGCCTGCTACTATCAAGCAGCAAAGATGGCAGCACCACTAAGAGAAAAAAATACTAAAACATTGGTAAATTTTGATACTGAAATTTGATATAAAAACCCCAACAACAACAACAAAAAACCCACCCAAACCCAACAAAGAACAGGAAGCAGCATTTTACCGGTTTCCCAGTTTCCAGTGCCCTGGGAGCAGATCCCTGGTTTGGTCTTCTCCTGTTTGTGCACCAGAGACTCCCAGGTTTGGTCCATTGCTCCCTTCTTCTCACCAGGACTGTTCCTGTCTGAGCTGCGCCCAGCTGGCTGTTAGGTCAATATAATATGCCTGAGCATCTCTCTCTTGTACCCTTGAATTGTTATAGCAACTCGAAATAAAAAAGATTGTTAATACAAATATTACGCAACAGTTAGAAGCAAATGAGTAATACCCTTAATAAAAGCGATCAACGGTAAGTCAGAAAGCTTCAGTAGGCATTTATATGGTATGTATGCCAGAGAAGGATTTTTCGGATAGGGGAAACTGAAAAGAGAAAATACTATTCATCATTATTAGTATTTTTACAGCACTTTGGGGTGGGGGTGGCATGTGCAAAAAAAAAGCCCCAAAAGAAAGCTGTTAATGAAGCCGGGGCTGGGGCACGGGGCAAACTGTACATCTTCGGGCTTCACAGCTCCCTGAATTAACTTGCTGGGGAGAGGAAAAAGAAAACCAAGGCATCTCCTGTGCTGGTTCTGCAGGCGCAGAAAACAGACCAGAGTCCTCATTTTGATAATTTCCATCAATTTTCTCCTGAAGAAGTAAATACTGGTGGTCTGAAGGTCTTGACGTGAAGTCGAGAAGATGAGAGCAAAGGCCTTTCCCTTGTCCATGTAATCTTTAAATTAAACAGTTCATCTTGTGTGATAACCGTTATGCATCTTGGATAGACTAAGCCAGTCACTTCATCCTCCCTACACATTGAACCAGTGTGATCTGAGCATGAGTAGTGCCGCTGCTTCCCTCTGTTCCCCTTCCAGAATGTTCAGATCTCAAAGAGCTCAAATGATACAAAACAAAAAAAAGCCAAATCCTAATCTAGTTATAAGCAGTATAAATCCCACAGAAATATTCCCAAAGCTTTTATAACAATACCTGAGTTCAAGGTGGAAAGACTTAAGCAAAAATCCACTGTCTTCAGATGCCAAAACCTACACTATTTGATAAATAGGGATTTAGTTCCAATTAACAGGTTCAGAAGTAGGATGATTGAAGAAGAGAGAGCTCAGAGAATAATCAGCAGTAATTATACTAATGCTGCTAGTGTAATTAATCAGTTTTGCATCCTGCAAAATTGAGATAAAGAGTTATAAGATTTAGAGATGAAAAGTCCCTGTGTAGAAACCGTGGATGGTCATTACCCAAAATAACACACAAATGCCAGCTGCGCTTGGGGATGCTTTTTCTTTTGTCCCCTTTCTCCTGGCCACTAGAGGAGAAAGCTGCTCTGCTCTCCCACTCCTCAGCCTGTGACTGGGAGAGCGGCCGCAGGAGCCTCTCCCGTGCCAGCCATGGTTGGTCTTGCCCTGTCGCTCGCTCTCACATTTTCCTCCTACTGACACATGGCCATATCTCTGTCTCCTAGCCAGAAGATTGAGGGACGTGATTCTGCCCCTCTGCTACGCTCTCGTGAGACCCCTCTGCAGGGCTGTGTCCAGCTCTGGGTCCCCCAGCATCAAAAGGACATGGACCTGTTGGAGCAGGTCCAGAGGAGGCCAGGAAGATGCTCAGAGGGCTGGAGCAGCCCTGCTGTGAGGACAGGCTGAGAGTTAGGGGTGTTCAGTCTGGAGAAGAGAAGGCTCTGGGGAGACCTTGTGGCCTTTCAGTACTTAAAGGGGGCTCCTAAGAAAGATGGGGACAGACTGTTTAATAGGGCCTGTAGCAGTAGGACAAAGGGTAACGGTTTTAAACTAAAAGAGGGTAGAGGGGAGTTGGACTAGATGACCTTTAATGGTTCCTTCCAGCCCAAACTATTCTATGATTCTGTGATTCATCTCAAAGCCACAAAGTGGGTTCTTGGCCACACAGCCATGTCTCTCCATGACTCCTCTTTTTTTTTTTCCCCCTAACAAAACTGCCCATCTGTCACCTATTTTATACTGTTCTCTCTCCAGCTACAGGGAATAGCATGCTCCAGGAAAATTCAGATTACATCCAAAAGAAATTTTCATTCCCTAGTTTCACACTTCACATCACTACGAGCTGTCCTAGCAGAAAAAGTGGGAAGACGGAGAAAGCAGAAAGTCCCACATCAATGCATAACACATCACGGAAATATTGTAAGTATCCCAGACACTTAAAATATCTGCAGTAACCTAAGAGGACAAATAACATTAACCTAATATAGGCGTTCATACCCATATCTATGCACTCAAAGAACTCATGTGACAGATTTGTTTTTTATGCAGCTATTTTTCAAGAGCATATAAAGTTCTCTCGCATGATGCACTAGTAAAATAAACTACAAAAATAATTTTACAGCAACATGAAAGCTACAAATCATAATGACAGAAATTCATGGACTTATCTTTGTCTAACGTGCTGTCCTTGAGTCCTCCTGTTATGCTTACGGAGCAAATAGTCTTAAATAATCGGTGATTTTACATATTAGCTCTATAGTGATGTTTGGCATAATGGGTGAGTAAATAAAAACTGTTCATCTCAATTGTTTTTCAACATTAGTTTTATGTTGCCTGGGCGCCCTAAGTTTAAGGAGTATCCTTAGCATTAGTTCAAAGTTGTTTTTGTGATTTAATTTTGTATTTATGTCTTTACTCAGCTGCAAGAGATTTTTCCAATAAATAAAGAGAGTGGCTATGAATCTTACATTACGGCTTTAAATTCTTGCAGCAGGCTACGTTTTTAGTGATGCAAAGGCTGGCGCTCATGGGCTCTTTCGCGATAAATATATCAATGTCCGTCTGAACCCCCTGGTGGAAATATGGCTTCAATTTTTTTCTTAAAAACATGGATCAATCATTGTTGCCCTTGCCTATTCTTTTCTGTCAAACGCTTCAAATGCGTTGGAGTATCTGTAGAAAGTTTGAGAAGCGCTTTGGGTACACGTCTTCCAATCCTATTGTATAATGTTTAACTTCAGTGCAGCTCTGGCTCACCTTCTATCTTTGAGATATACAAGGAGCTGATCCGCACTTAAAGATGATTAATGATGATCCAACAAATTCAACAGACTTTATAAAGTAATATAAGGTCCTTTCTTGCCTGCAGAATACCCTGCGATCAGGATCTAACAGCTCCCTGTGCCATTGGGATGTAGGTTATATATTCTGTATCCCTGGAAGAAAGCACTGAATGTCCTACCAGTAGATACAGGGGAGAGAAAAGCTGTAGGCTTACGCACTAAATTAGCTTATTTTTCCACTTAAATTGATGTTAGTTTTGTGCTCGGGACTACAGTGTTATTAAAAACATTTTGGAGAATAATTTCAGAAACTTTGTTTTACTGCACTGGCTAGAAACATTTTTTCTGTGCTTAGTGAATATATTCAGGGTTTTTTTGTTAGATGACTAACTCTTCCTTACTAAAAAAGAAGGCAATTCCAGACCAAGAAGACCTGGAAAGCCAGTAAAAATTAAACACTAAATTCTTTAATGTGGTATTTGGGTCTTGCCCACTAGTAACGAAGGAGAGCCAGCGTCTTTTCTGATGTCTGTGTCTCTTATCAGAGTTATATCAACCCTTGCAGGTGGATTGCAACACAACTCTCTTAAAATTCAAGAAGTTTGTGACTCACTGAAAGGAAATTGCAAAGGAGAGAAAGGCAGGAGGAGCGAGCTTCCCCTCATGCTACTTTAGCTTTTTTGTCAGTGACACACTCACGTCTACCTGAAATGTAACGTGTGGAAACGGCTTTGATCCTTTTCTCTCTAATGATCTGTTCAGTTAGCAACCTTGTCATGAAAATGTGACACTACTGTCTTGTTAACGCTCACCTTATGGAAAGAGGTATTTCTTTGAATGAAAGCATCAAAGATGTTCCTTAATCTGCTTTATGGGAAAGTCTATTTTATGGCTATGTACACTAAAAAATTGCAGTATTTCTAGTTATATTACTGCATAGCTGAAGGCAGCACAATATAACCCATCACTGATTGCCTGGACGGCCTCAAAGATCCCAGAAATTGACAAAACCTATTTGCAAAGCAACATCATCAATATTGGCTTTGACAAGTAAATGCTGCCTTATTCTCAAGAAAAAAACTCAGACTGATTTATCCATGACATTTCTTTGGACTTACTGAAAAAAAACCCTACAACATTGTGAATAGGAACCAAGCAGCCTTGTGATGCACAGACACGTGTGAAATAATAATAAAAAAAAATAATAAAAAAAAAGAAAAAGAGCCCTGACAGAAAACACTACCAAGGGCTGGTGGCCGGACTATACCACACTTGAGTCCAAAGGAGTAGGGCCTGGGGAAGCGCTGGGCAGTGATTTCCACTGGGAAACCGAGTTAATGCTTTCTCCAGTATTTGACAGGAGAAGCTGACACGGAGCCATGTGCCTGGCTCAGCAGGAGAGCTGGAGCTATTACACCATCGCACCCTGCAGAAATGTCCCTTTCTCGTTTGTTCCCAAGCTGCAGGCTCTAGCCACAGTCAAGGATCTGCATCTAGCAACACGAGAGCGATCGTGGCATTTCTTGGGCAGCACTGCTTGGGACCAGTGCAGTCACTCACCTTACTGTGGGGAGACTCTTTCTGGTTTCTAAGCGTGCCCCTTGTGTGTCCTTGTCCCTGCAGCAAACACGAGTATTTCAGCACCCCTGTCACTCCTTCTGGCTCAGCGGCAGAGGGAAACTCTGATGTAAAGCATCATAAAATGTCAGCAGCAAGTTGCAGAAGGCAAATACAAGCTCCACAGCACCTGGAGCCTCTGCAGGTTTTCAACATGCCAGCAGAGGTGAAGATCTGGAAAGGAAAGACAAGACTTTGGGTAGCTTGTCTTGTCTGAGCCAGCCTTGTACAGCCCAGGCTGCCTCAATTCATGCTGCAGTGACAGATGCTAACGTCTATCACAGGTGCGTCGCATTTTTTAATGTCCAAACATGCCACAGGTGGCTGCGATCATCAGCTAATGGGACAGCAAGAGCCCCATCTGCAGCCTTTCATAGCCTTCCATCCCTGGCCGTCAGCAATGCTGGCTCAGGGCACAGCAAGGCTTCCCAGCAGCTCCACATGCGATGATGGGGCAGCTCCACATGAGAAGATGGGGCAGCTAGTGCCACTTGTGAACAGCTGGTAGAAGCGTATGCAGGGACATTTGGCTGGGCAGACAAATGGCATCTTCATACGCTGTGATGCGGCTGTTGCTGATGGGATACTTGCTGCAACTAAACCACAGTAGAACTGGGAAGAAATGACAGGGGCATTAGTGGATTTTTATGATACTTTTGTTTTACTCAGCATCAGTCTCAAAAAGCTGATACTGCACTGGTTAAGTGCAGCATAACTTGAAAAATACAATGTAAGCATAGAAGTACTCAGAATTCCAGTTCCAGGCTGTTCATGGGCTAACAAGAAATATTTCTAAAACAATTTAGTTTAGCAAAAAGCGTATTAAAAATCATAGTGTGTGGGTGGTTTTTTTATGAATGATAAAAAAAAGTAAATTAATGGCATGAACTTCTTGCTGTGAACTGCTTGCCTGCTTCTAGCTGCTAACTAGCAGATGTTCACATCTGAACCCGCTGTTTTGCACATATTGCCCTTATCCAGTGAGCTCCTAATGTAAATGAGCAACCACAATACAGTAATCTATAGCTGAAATATTAGTTAACTACCAGCTACTCTAAACATTATGTGGCAATGAGTATAGCCAGAGAAGTAAGATAGCTGTGGAAGTCCAGACAGGTATGTTTTGTTTTGTGCAAAAGAGAAAATGAGTACTTGGATAACTAAAATCTAAAATGTGATAAATTTTCTGTACTGCACTGTGAATGTCTGTACTTTTGATTTTGATAGTACAAAGAATGGGAGACAGTGTTCCGTATTAATCCACATCGGATCTCTATTCTTTTAGGCAGGGCGTTCTCATACGGAGCCCATTCTACTACCCAGCCCAATCACTACCCAACCAGTTTCCAGGACTGCATGCCCCAGCTGCAGGAAAGCAGGATTACACAAAAGACATCCTCAGAACTGTTTTTGAAAATAAACCTGATTTTGAATGCTGAAGAAAGGAAAGGTAATAACTGAATGTCTACTTGCAAATGCTCTCAGAGAACAAATACAGATATGCCAGCGGCATATGATGTTAATGCGTAAATACGAATGCCAGTACGTAGATATAAAGAAAATTACTGTTGATATCCCCCCAAGTGGCTATAATTCCGTGAGATGTCTGTATTGAGATGTAAGTGACAGCCAGGTGGGATGACAGGCACTGGCAGACGAAGCACACAAATTTCAGGTGCTGGCTCTGCCCTGCTGGTTTGTGGCTGCAAGCCCTTGCTGGGAAAGGTCCAACATGCAGCTGCCATGGTTACAGCTCGTCCTCTCCCCTCAAGATGACTTCTTTTCTGCATGAGGTACAGCTATGGGAAACGCTCAGACAGGATGCAAAATGAGTCTTTTCCTCCCTAAATCCATGTCCTTGAGTACAAAGCAAAGCAAGCTTATGCAGACACCTGACCGTACTGCTGCCTCCTGGCCAGGACTGAGTAAAACTCATTTTAGCACTCCATTCAAAGGATCAAACCATAAAAAGAAATTTGTTATACATGTAACGCTTAAATAACTTACATTCCGTCGAGAAATAAAGTAGCTTTTGTGGATGGTCACTTTGCACAGATTTTCCGAGTATCTTTTCGCAGCATCTAAGACAACTGCTCTCAATTTGAACTCTTGCAATGCTTGTTCGTGTAAGCGGGTCAAAAAAAACCCCAGCAACAAGCATGCACCTTTCCCACATAATAACTCATTTCTTACCAGACAAAATTTACGGACATCCTAAAAGCAAGCAGTTTAGTGGTATGCACACAAATAAAAATTTTTAATTATAAGAAAGTTGTCATGAATAACATACTGACTAATTATATTATTGAAATTACAAGAAATAGAAAATAGATGTCAGTTTATGTACTCGTTGACTTAAAATCTGTTCTCAGTTAGACCTATAAGGAGGACACCTGCTGTAAGGGTCCAATGAGGGCAGATTTTAGATCACATGAATTTAGATTTTTTTTCCTCTTAGCAACTTAATAATCATCAAATTATATAACAAATCTGTAAACCAATTACCAAATGTCAGAGGGTGCCCTGATTAAAATACACACATCCCCTGGAACGTGCCATATTCACAAATTAGCCATGTGTTATTTATAGCTCCTGGAGGCACAATAATGAAGAAAGTGGTAATGAAATCTGAAAGCCTGAATATCTCCCTTATGTTTGAAAGCAAATCCCATGAGACCCATCTGTAGTCCAAACTGGGGAAAAAATGTAATTTCTAAAACAAACAACCTACAAACACACTCTCCTGCCTTCATAGTTTTGTATTTGGCGTTTCATTTTTAAAATGACTTGAGCTGCAGGTTAAAATCCCACCATCCTCTTTGCTGCCACACATTCATTTTATCAAAATGATTCTGTGCAATTCCCCCTTCATTTTTTGTTCTCCAACACCACCAAGTGCAACCCAAGTGACTGAAAAAAAAGACATTCCTCTTTATGGGTGCATTTTCCGCTTGCAAACCCAAAGTTCCATGGTACGCCTTGTTCTCCCAGAAAGCTCAGTTTCCTTCCCTGCCCAGCTGCTCTGCTGCCCCTGGCCCTTCATGGGAAGACCAAGGACACCTTTACACCTATTTCTGTCCAGGGAAGGCTGAACTTGTATGCATATCAGTTCCTGCTGCTGGTTCCCACGGTGATGTTATTCAGGGTGTCAACTCAAAACTCTGATCACTTCAACCGTCCTCTGAGGCACTGAAATCTCTGTTTCCATTGCCATAGGTGGTGGCTGGTAGGGCCTTACTGATCCTGGCTCAGGTCCTTAAGGCATATTTACATCTACTCTGCAAAACCCTTGCTTCCTTCTTCAGGTAGAGACACCTGGTTCAACGTACCATTTTCAACATCCGTTTGTTAGCATTTTTCAGGCCTTCGCTATGCTGTCTCTGCCTCCCTCACTTCCCGCTCTCCCCAACACTGACTTTTGATTCTCTCTGCTTTTGTCCTGTATTTTTTCTGTTCATTATTGATCAGAACTGTTATTCTGCTTCTCATGGAAGTTTTTCTCCTTAAAAATCATGTATTAATATTCTTTTTTCTTCTTTACTTATGGTCTTATATACACGTGCTATATCATATGCAGAAAAACCTTTTTGAAACATATGGTAATTACTGCACTGAAATATTTTACAGTCATCCAATTTGATGCAGTCAACCTGTAGCATTGTTAAGATGCAATTAATTCATCATGTTGCAACAGGAGTACATAAGCATAAAACAAGGATAAATGAAGGAGACAACCTCTTTTTTTGGCACACGAACCGATCCCTAGGAACGCATGGTAGGTTTGCCTTTTTTGCCTGATGGATGCCAACGCTGCAGAACTGCCAAAAATATTTGAAGGTACATCGGAATAGTTAAGTGTGTCTTGAATGCTTTACTGATAAAATAATCAGTATCACTATCTTTAAACCCCCCAACTCAGTAACATCCTCCTCCTACCCTAGGCCTTTCCACAGGAGCCTTCCCCCATCCATCCCCCCACCTATATTCCAACAACGAAACGAGCAACAGAGCCTCCCCCCTGAAACTGCTTTACTTGTCTCTGTCCTCCTTCTTCCTTTGACTGACTTTTTCCCTCTTTCTTTTAATTTGCCTCTCTCCTCCCTTGCATTCGTTAGCTATTTTCTTGGGTTGCTACAGAAATTATTTTAGGCAGTTGAAAAGCTCTTGGAGGCATCTGAAGGGGCGAAAAATCATACTAGAAGCCAGGAGTTGCATCTTCATATTACTTTTGCAGACCTGACTCTTTGCCAGAGGGTTAGCAGATGGGCGTGTGTTGCCAGAACATGTTTTGAATTTAAACAAAATTACATTGGCTTTTGCCGGGCTGCTGCAGTAGCACAGTCACCTCAGGAGCCATTTCTACCTATGCACTGTGTCCAAAGGTGAACAGTGTAGAGGTTTAATTTACTCGATTTAAAACTTCCCTCTATGTAAGAGATGTGGATAATAGAAAAAAGTCTAAAAAAAAATATGAAGTAGTTTGCATCTTCCTTAACCTCCTTTTCTGCAATTCTTTTCACCTGTTCTTTATTATTCTGGCTTTTGAAGAGCTCCAAGATAGATGTTTTTGAAGTATTTTTAATTAATACAAGCTTCTGACCTTTGCTTTTGAAGATAAATGTGTATCTGTAAACCGCAAAATAACAAAAAGCAACCCCCAAAATATTTCTGGGCCTATTGGCTTCAGCCACAAATACAAAGCAGGAGACTTCCATGGGGAAAAGCCTCCAGAATATGGTTCCCACGGAGAAGCTGTAGCTGAGCACAAGACCTTTGGGTTTGGGGTTTTAGAAATTCATGGGTATTTTAAGCTAAAAGCAGACTTAAGCCACCACTCCATTTTGGACTGAGTAGCGTACAACTTGTGGGTGCTCGAAGCCTGTGGTTATTGTCCCTTACGGATGGACGGTGTCTTAGCAAAACCAACCTTGTCAGCGCTAACTATGCAGCAAGCCCATTGACTACAGCAAGCTGTAGTCTGTGGGAGGACTTCGCTTAGATCAGACACGGGTTCGATAACGGGGGGTTTCTGTCACGGAGGAGACCTCTTGGGGCTGCCTCTCCACCCATTGCTAATAAAGGACTTCTCTTGCTTAGTTTCAGAGCTGCTGGATGGGAGGCTCCCAGTTCTGCCTCTGGGAGGCCTTTGTGCAAGCTAATGGACTGCCCTGTCAAAAAGAGTTGTGTTTCCGGCATTTCCCTGCCTGCCCCCCGCCCCAGGGCCAGTTTCTTTTCATGACTTCAGAGCTGTCAGTGCAATGTGCACACGTTTGTTTGTGTTGAGATTTCACACTGAAACGTGTGACCGGCTCTGTCAGCTTCTGGAGGAGAGTCATGTCCTGGCACAGCACGTGAAGAAACCTTCCAAATTTTATTTTCAGCAAGGGATAGGGGAGTCTTTCCAGAGAGAATCCCGCTTTCCAGGAAAACCCTTCATGCCTTTTCTGGCCTTTGGTGCCGTCGCACAGACGTACCGTATCCTGATGGCTCGCTCCATGCTGCATGCAACCATGCCCCAAAGGGCCCTGCCCGCATCAAGGCAGCCTGGAAACTTCTCTCCCAAGAATACCTATCGAGGCATCGATGTGGGGATGACAGTAAATCAAGAAACACAGTCAGGGACCTGTTCTCAACTTCAAACTGCTTGTGGCATCATTCAACATCGTGGTGTTGGCAGAGACAGTAAGTCTCTCTTTTTATGGAGAGGTCGGAGTTCAAGTATCTTAACTTCAAATTTTAAATTATCATCGTAAAACCATGCTTTTATTATTTTGTTCATTCCAGAATGTAATTACCTTTTCTTTCCAGGACTGAATGGAGATGCTAGGTGGTAAAGATTGTCTTTTGTTAGCAGAAGCAGACTCTATAAGCTATTGTGTTGTTAATTTTGCAGTTATCTTGGCTTCCTTAATATCATTTAGCTATTTCTTTTCTTTATGGGTACCTTATTCTGCTTGATTCTGTTTCACTTTGAACCTCCATTGATGTCGAGGATTTAATGCATTTTTTATCATACTGTGCAAAATGATGATGGAATCTTTGTGCAGACTCTCTGGCGACAGAAAAGGATTATTATTATCATCCCCTTTACATTGTATCTCCAGAAATCTATGCACATGCTTTGTAGCCACCCACTTTGCACAAGAGTATGAAGAAATCATTTTGTTTTATTCACTAAAAAAGCACTTTTAAAAAGATGTTTCTTTATAATTGTCCTTTTTAAAATTTGTGCATGTTTAATATATTGCTTTTAAAAGGGACTTGAATGGCTTGCTCCAGTTATACATACCTTACCACTGAGGCTGCTGCTTAGCTCGAAGGTGAAACCGTCCAGGGTGAAATCAAAAAGTCTATGAATGTAGAAGGAAAAGAATTTCATTCACTGAGGGCAGTGATGAAAGAGCCCTATCTGCAGTCTGTACCGGTCAGCCAGTTACTCCATTTCTGGCATTTTCAAGGATGCTAAACCCACCCAGACTTATTTTTTACCCCAGTCCACCCAAGCCTCGATCTGTAAAGGCAGAGAAGAAAGAATGAGCTCCTTTCCCCCCCTCTAGACAGTTTCCATACCTCCGTTAAGTCAAACTGCTTTTTATCTGCTATCTTGACGTCTCAACGATCTATGGCAAGAACAGCAACTATCCAAATTAAATGGCGATTGACTAAAAGTATTCAGAAATATTTTTATGCAAGCACCGGGTTCATTCAGTGTATTCCAACCAGCCATGCAGCCGTTCCCAGTTTACACAGGAACAGCAGCTGGATATTAAGACATAGTCGTGATAGCCATGCGTTGTCCCATATCCCCCTCCCACTCCAGCTGGTACTGTTGACTTGAATTTAAATTATGTCTTGTAGCTCACTTTGAGAAGCTGGAGAGACTTCTATCTTTGAAACAGGATTAAATGAAAATAATAGCAGAAGAACTAAAAATGATGTCTAGTGAATCTGTTTGCTTATTATGCTCTGTATTCCTACAAATCCACTTTGCAGTCAGGACACATGGGGTTTGAATAATTTTCTGCCGTTACATGTTCCCTGCTGCTAAAAAGTAACATGGTGATGATTTTCAATAAACAAATCTGCTCTTTTCTCTCAAGGTTTCTGTCCACTCTGAATGCATTTGCAACACAATATTGTCACCGGGGAAATGAAGTAAAGCCAGCAACCCACATTCCTGAAAACCTAAGAAGCGAAGCTGGCCATCTTTTTGAAAAACTATATGAGTGAAAAAAACCCCAAAAATCACCATTGTGTTCTTAAGACATGCAGTACAAATTGGGAGTGAAGTGAAAAAGGGACTTTCATAGAGACTGTCTCCAGTTACCATTCTTCTGAGCATGCCTTTATCAGTTTTGCACCAAGCTCTTCCTCCTGAGGATGTTCTCAGGCCAAAATTTAGAAGGCGACTGACAAAATGCGGGTGGGTCAAAATGAAACGAATCACAAAAAGAGCCTATGGAAGAAGCCTTTTGTAATGTAAGAAGGACCCCTGGGCCATATTAGATTCTCATTTTCTCTTTTTCTTTCCTATTTAATTCTCTTTTATTTAGGCAGCAATTTCTGTTCCCCTTCTTTTGAATCTACGCAACATGCAAACTCTGTTTGGGTGTGGATAGGTGAAGCATAATTGTGTGTTAGATCTGCTGAGGCTGGGATGCACATCTGTAGTGAGGAAAACCCGCATTTTTATAAATTACACACAAATACTACATTCAAAAAACTCATGATGGGTGAAACAGATCACTCCCATCACCAGCCCTGCCCATTGCTGTGTTAGGACCTCTTGGAAATAGTGCTCTCAGAGCACAGCTATGACACGAATTAAATAGAGTTTCCATTTTTACATAAGGCCTCAATGATGCAGTCAGAAATATCTGTCGTATTCACTATGAGCGGTTGGAAAAAACGTCTTTCTTGAGTCCATTACCTTCACTTTTCCAGATGCTTTTAGATTATGTGTTTGAAAAGAGCAACACTTCCTTCCAGCTGCAGCCCAAAAGAACAACAAAATAATTTCCGAAGAAAAATCGTATCTGTACATCCTCTTCACCGCCTTTTTATTCTGTGTAGTCTTCCTTTCAGGCAGTGACAACAGCTGTAAGCGAAGCAAGTAGGAATTACCTCTCCTGCAGTAAAAACCCACCTCATCCATCAAAACCATACTGTCGCTTGCCCATATATTGTATACTGTTAGTTTAATAGTTAGGTAAATATTGCGGTGTCTGGATACTACAGAAAAGTCTATTTTTTTAAATGCACACAATAATAAAAGACAGTAATAACACTAGGAAATAGTTTTAAGGAAACCCGGGCCCTATAAAACTCTCTTGGCTTTAGGCGCTGTTATGGCCTCAGCAGAAAGTGGCTCCGGCACCAGTGAAAAAGGACTCAGTGTCCCAATTCTTGAAATAAAATCACTAAACAAGACTGTTGCTTTCACTTCAATTGGACTGACACGGGAGAAAATCCCACATAGGAGAATCTCCCTGGAAAATGTAAACCAACAGTTTGTAAAATATCAGCTATAACAGCCATAGTTACTATTTCTATTAAAGATTATCAATATTTCTATTAAAGATTATCAATATTTCTATTAAAGATCATCTGGAGAGAAATCAGGATCTACCACTGAATTATATTTAGAGCTGCACGCGTAGATATATAGGCAAAAATGCTCACTCAACGGGAATTTTTCTTTAACTCCAGTGGAACCAGGATTTCCCAATGAACGTTTTAATTGTCAGGATATCAACTGCGAGCACATCACTAGAAATAACATTAATGATTTTCAGCGCAGTTTAAAAATAATTAGGGGCAGACCAATTGTCCAAGTTACATGCTCATACCAGAAAAGACTGAGGAAAATCATGCGCAGCTTTATAACCTGAGGGGAGAAAAAGAAAACAAGCATAGGGGTGAGGTCTAAATCAAATATGAAGCAATCTATATTTTCCATTAAAGCCATTGTGAAATTGGCCATTTTGCAAAGGTCTTGATTGAAAACCACGTGAAAGTTAATGGCTTTGGCTCGGATGATCCTCAGCACTCAAATAAGAAACAAGGAGAAAGCAGACCCACAAAAACAGAACAAAAGAAACCCAACGCATACAACATAAAAGAAACAATTTAAATAGCTCTAGAAAACAGTATAAATAGCCCTGTTCCCACACCTAGAGGCAGATTCAACAACGCAGAGTCTCATTATAATTTCAGCACTTTATTTCTTTTTTTATAAATAGCTTATCAGTAAGATTTACCAATATTGTTTCAATATGCTGAAAACTTTATTATCTATTCTTTGAGATTTGGTATTTTTCTAATTCTTTATTTTTAATAAAAAGCAATAGAGATGTGTACTAAAGACTTCATTTTTTAATGTGGCTGATTTGAAGGCTAATTAGCACGTTCATATCTGTCAAAAAATCTAATGTCTTTTGTATTCCTATTTCTGGGTTCTTTTGTGGTCAGTTTAATTAAATTTGTTGATAAAATACTTGACAAATGAGGAGAAAAAAACCCAAAACATTTAATAGTTTAGGTTTGGTTTTTCAAAGGCAATTCATAGTTAGCGTCCATTAAACTAAAGAAGGAATTGGCCAAATAATTTTCTAGGTTTTTTTGAGATTAGCCTTAAAATTTTAGCATGTCTTTGAATAAGAATAGTCTGGAAAGACCAAGGAGTAGTCATGATCCAAAACGGTTTCCTCTCTTCTTCTCCCCAGAAGGAAGAAGCAAAAAAAAATAAAATTATTGAGACGCTGAATAACAGGAGTTCACAATTTAAAAGGCTGCTGACAACCCTCTTACGGCGGGTGCTGTGTTTCAGCAGCTATGATTTCAAGAGTGAGCAAAGTGGGTCATAAACGCTACTGATAGCCGAAAATTAGGAGATGAAGAACACTTCAGAATGTTTAAGTGTGGTACGTATGATTACAGCAATCAAAGTGCTACCCCATTTTGCTACAGTTTATCTTGAACAGCAAGGTTAAAAAAAAAGGCAAAAAAAAAAGGTATATGATGCCAAATTGTGCAGGATGCATAAACGTCAGAAACGGTCCTGACAGAAGCCTACACAGGCAGTTGACCCAAAAGGCAGTATGATATTTATCTTGTTTTGTACTTTCAACCAAAAAGATTCTTGCTGCCTTTTCCGGGGAAGATTCACTCTTACCTTACGGTCTGAAGTAATCCTTTGCCGGTTTGGTGTTGTGGACTGACCTGTCTCTCACAAAATATCCATGAAAAATATAGTGCTTGCAAGGATGTTTGTGTGTGTAATTCACTGGCCTGTAATGACTATATATAATGGTATATATTATCACATATGACCAGTAAAACATTGCAACGTTTGTCCTAAGACCTGAATTTGGTCTCATGACCATGAAATACAGTCTGTTGCTCCAGAGAGTGAACGTTACCGAGGTACGTACATATACTATATAAGGTGTGGTTTTTCCTCTTCTCTTAAGCTGTTTTGACCACTTGGGATGTTTTCTCCTTTCCCCACTTCAACTTCCGGCACAGTTTCAGAGCAGATGTTTGTGCTCTTGATCCTTGTTAGGGCAGTTGCTCCTCAGTCTGGGGCCGTGGCTGGTACCAAGGGCTCCAGGGTGAAGCTGACAGTAAACACTGTCACCTCTTTCCTCTCCTGTGAAAACCTCCTCGCTGAAGATGCAACATCTCCAAGGATCGTCACATAAACCTCACTCCCTTCCCTACGAAGTGCAAAACAACTCCATAAATACACAGTGACACAAACATTAAAAACTCCAGTAGAGCCATCCACAAAGAGATCTCTTCTTGCGGCAGAGGACAAGAGAATAAACAACAGATGACAAATGTTAGGTCATTCTCATCTTGAGCCAACATAACTCCATGCTGCCGCCAAACATGAATCCTCTCTTCCTTCTGTCAGCTGAATCTGCAAGCTCATCCCAATTCATCAGGGAGCTGGTAATGGACAAAAAAGTGGTTCAACAATATATAAAGCAGGATATGTTAAAGGCACTAGAAAACAAACAAACAAAAAAAGGCCACAAATAAGAAAACCCCACTCTAGTATTAACAGTAGTACCCAATGCAGATTAAAAAAGGCAAATAAACAAAATTAACTTCGGGTGTTTTTAATCCTGATGCGTAGGGATGAGATCAGCATGAATGTCCACATGCCTTGTTCACTATCCTGTGAGCTGAAAGGATATGGAATAAAAATAAAGTCTTGCGGCAAATAATTAAGACAAAAACTACAGACCCAGAAATGGGTCTGAATGAAAAAACACAAATTAAATGAAACAGTCCCGTGCAGTTAGGAAGCAACTAAACTACATTCTCAACCTCTTCCAGGAATGGAAGGTAAATCGGCACAGGCATGTGAGGCTCTCAACTGAAGATGTGTACTCCAAGCACAAAAGTTAATTGGCAGCTAGCTGCTTTGCAATAGGTTTAAAGATTTTAAGACCCAACGGGATCACCGTGATTGACAGATTTGACCTTCCATATAACAGAGGCCAGAAAATGTCATGCAGTAATTCTTACTTCAAATCTAAAAACTTTTAGGATAAAGTAGAATATATATTCAGCTAAGGTATCCAGACCCAGCTTTCAAGATTTAAAGAGATGGAGTGTTCATTGACAGCCTTTTAAAAATTGATCTACCTGCCCTTATTGCTAAGGAGGTTTGCCAAATACCCGGTTTCAATCACTTTTTCTTCAACAGAGTTAGCTACTGCTATTCAACCCCAGCTTTTTATTACATTCTTCATTTTCTTTAAGCATCGAAATACGAAGTTTATGTTCAAAAGTGAAATAAATAATGCGATCAAATTAAACTTCACGAAAAGGAGGTACTCAGCAGCGCGCATCATACAGTTCCAGGGTGTTTCTGATTGACCCTGTCTAAGAGAATCACTGGTAAATATTTACATTAAAACATTCATTAAGCACAGAGTACATTAGAAATGGCTTTAATCATCTTTCTTACAGTAACCATCATTCATGGCCATTATTTGTGTTCTCCTCTGCTCAGACAGTTTCAGGGACATACTCACACTTGTTTTGATTGCCCAGTGTCCATTGGAGTCAAAGGAAGAAGGTATGTTAGGAGAGCAAGCAGCCCGGCAGATGGGCTTGCCACGTGCCTTGTACAGTGCAGATCCCCCCCGTTACACATTCGAATCCCTTCTTGAAGCTGTAGTTAGAATAAAATTGCTTTCTACCGCCCTTGCCCTTACAGGGGACCTACAAAGATTTTAGCAGCTGCCCTGAAGTTATCTAAAGTGTGCATGTACAGCTCTCAGTGCCCACGGTATTGTCCATGATGCTGCAAAACGCCTATTTTTCTTTTTTTTTTTTTTTTATTCGGGCTTTTTAGGAAGTCCTTTGCTGGCTGTTCCTTGTACTGGCTGTCCTGTTCCCTGCCAGGCTGAACAAGCTCCTGTGCCCGAGTCCTCCCTTGCAATAATCTTGTTGTGTTATCAACAGCAGAGAGAGAATCAAAATCCTGCCCTTGTGTCGTCATAAATCAGGATTTACCAACGTGAAAGTTTAGGAGCTTATATTTTCAAAAGCTCGTGTGGTAGGACTTAGTCGTAGGACTAAGTACAAATGCAAAGCAAAACCAGTGGGGCTTCTTGAAAGTCCAAGCAAGCACTCCCTAGCAAACGACTTAACAAGCAAATAAAATAATCACAGTAATTTCCATGATAACAATAACAGCGTTTGCCAACTAAGTGGAAATTTGCATATGGTAACGCTATGAACAAATATCAACCCAGTCCCCTATGCCTGTCCTTTCCAAAGAAGAGTAATAACTTTACAGTCATATGTGTGTGTATATATGTGTATATATATATATATATGATTGTATTACAGACAGTTCTTTGCAGCCTTTTTATTGATGAAAGGGCAGCCAGCTGCTGACATGTTTTGCGGAACACACAGACCAAATGCCTGCATCTACGACTGCTAAAATGGAAACCTCTCCACTTGCAGCTCAGAAAGACACGTTTAATATTGTTTTCCTTTTTTTTGAAAGAAAAACTGAATTCGTTTTATCATAATAGCAAAATAACAAAGCTTAAATTCCCTAAAAGCTGTGAGGTTAAATATTTTCAGGAAGAAGTCTGTATCCATTAACAATACTGTATTATGATGGACTGGACTAATGAAGGGGGAAAGCTTATTTTTAAATTTGAAGGAAAACCTAGTTGTTAGAAGCACATCAGGTGCGTGAATTCAAGTGTATTTATTTACCTTTAACATATGTTTTATTAAATTGTCCATAGTGAAAAGGAATGACTGGTAAATTCAGGCTATTTATGTCAGGTCCCTGACGTGAATACAGTTCTTGAACTAACGACTCTCCAGCATTCATAAGCCATTACTTATCTTTACATCGCTATAAACTGGTAACTAGCAAAATACACTGCCTTAAGTTAATGGGAAAAACCCAAGGATCCAAGATAGGGGTAGAAGGAAAAACCACTGTGCTTTCAACAGGCGCAGCCTGGCAAACTGGTAATCCCAAAATGGGTGCTGGAAAGCTTCTTCTCTGCTGGATTTTGTCAGGAAAAAGACACACATGCACTTTTGTACCACCATCCAGGAACTGTTTCTTACCTGAAAACATTGTGTTGCTAAATATTTCCTTCAGATGCTGTAAGACTCCTTCCTTGTGTGCTGTTTTAAACAGCAGCATGTCTTTGGACATATACATTATTTCTGAGATACGGTACTTCAAATCAATGTAATACGCTGTTGTGTTGAACTTCAAATAGTTTGAATGCATTTTATTAATAAATAGAAAGCAATAAACCACAAAACTTTTACTCTGCTGTTTCACAGACAGCATTAATTGCAATAATCAGCCGTTTAACTTAAAACAACAATGAACCTTGAGTCCTTAAAGCATAAGAATTACAATCATAAGAAAACAGCCATCCAGGACTAGAGGCTTATTAGAGGATTTATTTTAAGAAATGTGTTTTTTGAGAATAGATTTTCTTTTCTGTTCACGTATAATTTCTAACATTCTGATGTATTTTCTTCAGAAGAGGTCACAAAATAATTTAGACTAACAATATAGGACTGGTAAAGTGCTTATTCTGACATCCCTCCATTATTTCTCCTTTTGCCAGATCTTCAGAGAGGTGCGTTACTCCTACACTGCATTATACAATACAGATAAAATACAGAAAAGTAACCGATGTGCTTTAAGGTAAGCAGCCAGTGAATCCTATAGAAACTCAAGAAGCCAGACCAATACCTGAAATTAAGCATAAACTGATTTTTTCCTTGCTGAAAGCTGACGTGTTGTGAGCGATATTCCTCTCTGTCAGACAAGACAGCCTATCCATAGAAAAGCCTATCCATAGAAAATACATTATAAGCTCTATTCAATAGAAACATAAGCCTAGGAGATGTTAAATCACTGCTGTAGAGCTACAGAGGTTGTACTCAGAACCTTTCATTCAGACCTAACTACCCAAATATCAGAGTATTTTCAGCATCATTCCTAGAATGACAGGAAAAATACAGCAGAACTCTTGGCACCTGGAATGTGAAGACCTATTTCAAGACTACTGAAAAATAATTAAAAGAACATAGCAACCTTTCATGGGACCATGAGTCCCTCTGTGCAGACCACCAGCTGGTACCATCACATCCCACCTCGTGAACCTGCCTGTGACGGCACAGTGCTGCACCAGCCCTAAGCTCACATTTCCCACGTCCTCCGGGAAGGAGCAAGCCTGTCCTGATCCTGCTGGAAGTGTCTCATTCGTAGGGACAACCCGGAGATAGCACCTTCCATCTGTACCACCAACAGCTCTGGCCCCGTGGTTCACCGTGTCTTCCACAGCTTTTCTCTTTCTCCTTTGCCTTCTCATTCTTTGACTTACTTGGGCACTGGTTTTATAATATACACTTTTATGGTACAATCAATATTATTTTTCCTCCCTCATGTGCTCACTTCCTTTGTCAGAGCTTTCCAGTACAGTTTTCTTACCCACATATGTAACCACATTGCTGAATTTTTGTTTTCTTCTATCTTGCCATAATTCAGTTTATGTGAGATGTCTGTCTAACTAGAGCTGTCTCTCTAGACCCGGCAAGTATTTTAGCTCCCTGATTATTTTCTCAATCCATACTGGAATTTTCAGAAAGCAGAGAAAGGTAGTAATAGGAATTCCTGGTATGTTTCCTTTTCCCCAAAACATTAAATTTGGCCCGTTTGGTATTCTCTGGTTCAAAGAAACAGCAATCAAAAATCTATTTTAATTTCTCTCTTAACTTGCTCTTTCCCTCCTCCATGTGAAAGCATGCCGTACGCAGTGTGCTTGCCAGTTTTCAGACTTTCAGAGCCAAAAAGACTTCAGGCTCGGCATAAATCTGGATCTAGCAAGAAACCGAGGCTGGAATTCTCCAAGAGCGTTACCTGTGCTGCCGGTTCTGCCCTTTGCTCTTCCTGCTCTGGCTTTTGAGGTCTCCCCCTGGTCACCTCTCCTCCACAGGTTGCCCTCACAGGATACCGGAGGCTTCTGCTCATGCCTCTATTCCCTGTTCAAAGAGAGACATGTACAACTTTCTGTGCCAGACAAACAAAAAAGTCAATGTTTCAGCCATGATAAGAAATAAAAGTGTAGCTGGGCATGCAACTTTTTTGGATAGAAACCCCCAAATCTTCTCTCATTATACCCTTTATCTTTTCTAGCAGTTTTCTAACCACTTTCACCCCATCTCACCTGCGGGCAGGAAAGTCCACTTTTCCAACCCGTTTTAACTGAAATCATCAGGCTCAGAATAAAGAGATGGAGGAGAGACCTTTGAAGATATCATCTTCCTTCCTTTCCTCATTGGAAAACAGGAGCAGTGCGGGTGTGCCCGTGCAATGCAGTGTGCATTTTAGAAATTCCTATATTTATTTTCTTCAGCAGGACAGCATGATCTTCTCGGGGAGCACAGTAACCCCCGCGCAAGTAGCGTTTGCTGTACAGCTCTCTGCCTTTTTTGAACTGCAGTGTTTTGGGAGGGGCACTGTTAAAAGCTAACTTGATACCGATCACAAAGTTTCCCTGAGATGCAGGCCAAGCATAGCAAGAGGTGATGTTTTTCATTTTATGCTTTAGGAATTTCTACAGGTTTAGCAGTTTTAAAACAGACGTTAAGCTGTTCTTTCATGGGTTTTTTTTTTAGCTGTGAAAATGTCTGTAAATCTCCTGAATATGCACCATTTGACCTACTGAGCTCAATAATTTAATGGCGTAAGCCCTCAAATATGAAGTCAAGAGATGAAGTGTCAGTGGTGTGTAGGCAACAAGCTGACATAAATCCTAAATAATTTAGCTTTAAAAAAAACCTTAAATCCTTCTTTACTTCAGTTTTCTTTCAGGGCTCTCTGAAAGATCTCTTTAGAACCTTTTCACAGCTTTATATGGCACTTTAAGCTACGTCAGCAGGACGAGCAGTAGCTTATAGGTATAGCAATGAAACTATAAGCAAAGATATAAAAAAACAGTGTAAGAACATTTCCTAAAATGGACTTTTCAGAAAATCAGTACATTTTCACCAAGGTAGATCACCCAGCATCATCACTGATTTTTACAATTTTACTAAACCAACTATAGCGAAAGAATCAAACCTAACTGCCAACACTGAAAGCAATTATATGCATTACAAATCCATAGGACCTCTTTAAAGGACACCGCGTTTCACGAGCGGCTATGTGACTCCACGGAGTCCGATTTCCATCTCAGCTCTATCTTCATGCAGTTCCGTCTTTGTATACTAAAATTAAAAAGCCAAATCTAATTCTTGGGAATTCAGGGGATTTTTGTTTTATCCAGACAATAAGTGGCATTGTGGGTGTTTGATTATCCTAAAAAGATCCTCAAAGTTCCGTAACCCCTGGGAGCTGCAGCAAGTTCTCACAACTGTAGATCTGGAGGACACTGTGGTTTGAAAATATTCCTGTGCGTGTAATTTCATAGCAAACATCCAACCTTCCACGTTATCTTAACTCAAGGTGAAAAATCAACATTTTCTTAATTAACTTTATTTTAATCCGGGTATTACACTGATCCTTGAGGAAGGGAAATCTTTTTTCACTGACTTCAGCAGCAGCAGAATGGGAGCAGCTATTGGTGTTCTTAATGAAGCTGAGAGATACTGACTGCAATTTTTCAGAAAAAGAATTGAGGTCTCCCTTTAAAAACAAGTATTACAGATTAGTATTCTTTCATTCTGAGGCATACAGCTTTTTACAATGAAACTTAATGAAGGAGGCTCCTAGGTATTTCCTGTAATGTATTTCAATAAAATAAAATATAAGCCAGTGAAGTTGCTCATGTAAGCATTCAGGATTTAAGGAATTACTTAAACAATGAATGCATGAAGTTATTAGCCTACTTGGAGAATTAAAACGTGCCACTATGTGATGAATCAGTCATTTTAGATTTGAAGGACTGACTTTATACACGCAGCTGAAACGTAATTAAAACAATGTGCAATTCTGTTGCATCTACAGAAAATTTGAGCAGACTTCTAGACCATTAGAACATCTTTGCAACAGCGTTTGTTTGGTACCTTCATACATCAGTTACCTTTTGGCAATGGCCCAGACTCAGGGAGATCAGATTCTAGTACGTGGCCTAAAGTAAAATGACGTGCTACTGAAATTCATGATTTTTAGGTTTTATTTCTTTGCAATATTCTGCTATACTGGGAACATGAAGAGGATCAGCATGACTAAGTAGAATTTTTCTCATGCATGGCTTATTACATAAAAGCAAAAGCAACGAAAAACTCTGATACCAGACTAATCTGTGTACAGGTTGTCTGCATATGTCAGGTATTGAATGGTAAATTTTAGGAAAACTTTGGAAAGGGTTAGAAAATTCATAAAATTTTCTCTCTAAGACAAGTCACAGGAATGTTCTCTGTTTAAACCACCTGGAACACTGATACTGTGAGACTAAATATAACATAGAAAGGATAAAAAATTACCGTATATATAAAAAAAAACAAACAAAAAAACCCAAAAGAGCAGAAATGAGAACAACGAGAGGCATTTTTTCACCTTGCCGAAGTGTCCTTCTACTTAAGGTAGCCCTTCCTGGTGCCCCTTTGCGTGTCACAGATTTTGTGTCCCCATCCATTAATTTTCCATTGGTGTCGCGCTTCTCTTATTAGTACCAATCTGTCATTGTCAATTAGGAGCTCAGGAGGTCTTCAGGTTCTCTTAAAGCGGTCACTTGGCCATCAGATAATACCAAAACATCATTACCATACCATTTATCAGACTTTCTTTAGCTTTTACTGATTTGTTCAGCTCCTGAGTCCTCTGGACTTCTATGAGTATAACGGGTTCATTATATTGCTAATGATATCATATGTTGTCTATGTACTACCTACATAATTCATTATAAGACCGCATACAGATACCATTTTTGCTGTCTGTGTGGAGCTAAGAGCTCCTGTACAAATGTTTATTAAACGTGTTAAAAAAAAATGTGCAACCGCTCACTGTCTGTATTCAAAAAATACTTCACTTGCAGCTTCTTAAGAACTGAAACACAATAAGCTGACTTTTAAAATAAAGTTCAGATCTCTTTTGCCTCTTGATGAAAGAACTTTGTGAATGACTAATTTAAAACGTTTTCAACCCATTCTACTGAACTCAAGGTAGATGTATTTGAACAGCAGAAAAACTGGGCATCATCTAGAGTTTAACGAGCGCCTGTCTGTCCCTAATGCCTGTGAAGGCTCTGTTAGGGACGGAGATAAATTATTATATTTAGAATCAGCCCTGAGTTCCTACTACTGGCGTGTCCTGTCTCTCAGAGCAACTGTAACACATACTTAAAAAGATGCAAGAAGAGGGCTCAGTGAAGAACTTTCTTTCTTCATCCCACCAGCGCTGCTGTCATTATTTTCCTCTGCTAACAGCAGGGCAAGCTGCCGCTATAAAGCTCCCATGATTACAGCCGCTTTCTAAAACAGTAATTTCCTTATCAAGAAATCACTCCCTCTTTAAAACCCCCCCTTATTATTTGTGAGGAATAAAATTGTGCTCTGGAAGGATTACCCAAACACATTAGGGAACTGTTGTGAAAGGAATCTACACATCACTTTTGATCCATCTACTCTGTGAGCAGTAACCAATACTGTACTCTTTTGAAACAGGTCATTGGAGAAAAAAAAAACTCAATGAAATCCAACCGAAAAAAACCACCCCACCTTACAAGGAAGAAAAACCTCTCAGCTGGTCATTGTATCGCTCACCTGTCTGCCGAGACTTCTCTACCAGTTTTCATGTGGGAACAAAAGGAGGCAGAATTGGAGAAAAATGCTTTTTAAGGAGGAGGGCTTCACAGGAGACCTGAATGTGGTGAGGGAATCCAAAGTATGAATTAAAATACAAGTCATTTACATGGAGGATGTATATTGATTCTCCCTTTTCGGTTTGTTTTCTTTCTCTTTCCCCTGTGTCCACAAAATAATTTCTTTCTTCAGCTCTTCCTCCTTCTCACTTGGCACTTCCATCCTGTGAGCCAACTCCTTTGTTTTCATATGCTTTTACCTGCCTGTCTTCTCACTTTCTCCCCTGCCCCTGTTCCCTGTCACATGGAATCCAGAAATGGCCATTGCACAAGTAACAGCTGAGCGTCTCCGGACTGTACCCAGTGCCATCTCTGGTTACTGTCCGGCAGACATTTAAATCACAGTTTACTTCTTAGCAGTAGCTGGGTTCTCTGCAGTCCCCAGCTAGCTACAGGTTACTTTTTTCATTCGCTCAAAAGACAACTGCTAACTCCCCGCGGTCAGGAAGCAACTTTCCTTAGAGGTAGATTATTCCAAGCTGTCCAATGTAAGTATAGTTAAAACAGAATGGTCACTGCCATATTAACCACAGATAAGCAGTTCAGATACTAAAATGAAGCAATTTCATTCTCCTATTTCCTAATTTCATTTTTATTCTGATGAAATACGTCCAATGGAGTGGGTGATACATGAATTTATACCAAATCTATACCAAAGCTGTAATTTTCCTTGAGGAATGTGACAATAGCACAAACCAATCTACTGCTGCAAACAAGCCTGGCCACGATACCACCCACAGACGCGTGACAGAGCTGTTACCTTGGTGTGAGGTCTTGGAAGCTTTTCACTGGTGAAAGGGAGAAAGGATGCTGGACTTTCAGAATGAGACAGAGAGAAAGATGCCGTCATCCCAAACAGCCTCTTTTCACCCCCACCTTCTTTTCTAAAGCCTTTTTGCTTCCCTGTTTACTTCCTTGTGACTATTTCTGAACTTTTCTGCTTTTAACGCTTTTCCTTAAAGAATGATAGCTCAATTCTATCATACATTTCCAATGTAAATGTGTGATGTAGATAACGTGAACTTCTTGTGCATTTTTTCTTACCTCGATCTCTCATGTCACTTGCAAAACAACTCCAACGAGAGAAAAATGCAAAAGTAAAGATAATTTTTAGTAAGTCGGTTCCAGACTTCCCTGGGAATCACAGCACAGAGCTGTGCGCACCTCACCATGCTAGTTAGGCTACCATCCTCCAGGCACTGATAAATGTGCAGGGGCTCCAGCCCTCCAAAACGCCGTACAGAGCCTGTGGGAAACACCTTTGGGCAGGCACAGGGGCAGAAGGGTGCGTCGGCCCCAGCATTGCTCCAGCCAGCAGACAGGGTGATGCACGGCTGCCTGTTGCAGCCTTTACGGCAAGCAGTCGGCGCAGTGATGCAGTCGGCAAGTTTATTTATAGTTTGAAACACGAGTGCAGTGCTTCACTTTCCTCTGAAGCCACCAGGGACACTCAAATCTCGTCTAAATGTCTAGCTCTTTTTTCTCTGCTGCTGCTGTTTTGAGGGCTGTGTTATCTTTCGCATAAATCTGTGTGGAAGCAAAACCTCCCATATCTGCTACTTCAGCCCAGATTAGGTCACTTTTCTGTTTACCTTATTCTCACATTCTTGCGAAGGAAAGCTAGAGAATGAGGACAGTAGATGTGTCTGTCTACTGTTCAAATACATGTGCAGGTGGGCAGAGACAATTCAGGGCTTCTTTTCCCTGCAGAGGAGGACACAGTCCATCTTGCACCACTTGACATCTCATGGATTTTGCTGAGAAGCCTCATCAACACACGATTTTGGAGGTGACACAACTCACTGCCAATGAACTGACAGCACCAAGAGATAATCACGATTTGGGACACCAGAATACATCAGTGACAGCTTTCCCAAATTTCTCTGTTTCAGTCCAGACAGGCCAAGTTTTAGGAGTGTTAATGTGCATCCATGAAGAGCAATGCTGCAGACTGAGGTAGCTGCTCTAGTAAAGGTCTCGAGAACATTGTATTTGTGTTAGCGCAGCTTTATTACCGATTTTATTAGTTCTGCCTCTTAACAAATCTACCTAGCTCAAGCTGAAACGTTGGTACTCAATCTACCTGTGAGGCCCTCGATTAGATGGAGAGAGGAGGAATTACAGATTATAAATATAAATCTGCAATAATACCAACGTAAATCTGTTGGTGAGATTATAGTGTTGGCCTGCACATAAGGACATGGGGTTTGTATGTGACAGCTCAGGGATGTCAACAGTGAACGGCAGAGTAAAGGGTGATTTAAACTTCTCTACACAAAATTTGCTTGATGCCAGGGTTGGTGTAACAAACACTTAACTCCTGAACAGATGCTCTAAGAATAGTATGTTCTAAGGCACATGAGAAAAACTCATGTCCCGTAATGAACAGGACTGGGTTCTGCGCAAGAGTCACATGTGTCTGAGACAACAAAGAATAAAAGGCAAGCCAAGGCTTGTGGTCTGGCATGAGACCTGAGAAAAGAGGTTTTGCATGAATCTGGGAAAATAAGGAGAAACAATAAGTACGGAAGGACATTCTTTTCTTAGCATAGAACACTGAGCAATAATGCATAATTTACAAGCACACACCATCGTTTGCTTCTTAACTCTCACTCAGTACTGTTGCCCATATTTAGCTACACCTATAAACAAAATCCGCAAGGAGGAAAAAGTACAAAGAAAGATAAATTAAAATTATTGTCCCCCTAAATCACACACCTTCAACTGGAAGGGAAGATTTTAGCATACCTGCACGCTGCTGACAGCAAGCTCTTTTGATGCCCGATCAAACGGCAGCACAGTCACAAAGCACAAGCCGTTCACATCCCCTAGGCGCGACATCTCTGCCTCGTAGGGCAGGAATAGCATAAGGAAGATACCTGGAAATGACACACCAAGGTCATATTCCATTCACCAGCTATTTTCACACTCTATAAATGAGGGCTCCTGGCTATCTAGGTGCAAATCCTCGCCCCTAACCCTCTTCCTGACTAAACACTAAGTGTGTTTTAATTCAAATATTCCCATTCTCAATATGTCATTCCTTGTATATGTCAGGGATTTGGGTCAACACGTACTTCAGGCTGTTGCCTGCAGTAGCAGGTAATACACAAACCCAGCTCTTGGCCAAAATCTTCCACACTGAACAAATTTGACAGGGGAACCACTGGTGCAGAATGAATGCAAATCAGGATGCCAGTTTATTTTCCAGTCAGTTCTGCACGTAACTAGATTCTAATCCAGTTATGGTAAATATTCAAAATCTTGATGTAAGGGTAAAACATATGTAAATTGCCATTGTGATTTTGTTTTTTTAAAAGTAAACTAGAATCCAGCAAATCCATCTCGTTTCATTATTCTCTGCAGCAGAGAAGAAAATTCAGTTGCCAAGAGCAAATTAAAAATAATAATACTAGCAACACATATTTTACAAATGCATTCTGCTTCTTAAAAAACAAGGTCCCTGGGTGCTATAGAAGGCAATAAATTATTGCGCAGGCTATATGCAAAGTATCTCAGCACAAAGTAGATTATCTGCTCACATGTAAAAAAAATGAAACCGTGCCACTTCAAATCTGAGTACACTGCTGTCGGTGTGTTTTACACTTTAATGAAATTTTAGAAGCAATCATTGATGACTGTGCAGAAGTCATGTCTGCCGCCAGAGCTGTCAGTTTACATAAACGCCTAGTGGGGAAACCAATATTAATGGCTTAAGCTCCTCTGTAGCCCGGAGGTAGGTTTGGTTAGGAAGACGGGCTAAGCAGGACAGCCAGGCACTCTGCCCTGCCAGCTGGTGACGCATCTTTTGGAAGTGCCACCAACAGACAGGAGCACCCGCCCCCCTCTTCTGTCAAGGTTTTTAACAGCAAACTTGTCAACCAGTGACGGAAAGCTAAATGGCCGTCTAGCCAAAATTACACTGTGCTGCTGAAGGCGTTTTTAATAGAGGAAGTGTTGAGAGCTCACTTTTCTTTCTTACGTGCCCTTGCATGTTGAGTCAAGTGACAACACAATTTACGCGTTCAAATGGAAATACAGAACATGTACTAAATAAAGCCATATTACGGCTTTACCAAACCATGGTTGGTTTGTTGTATTATTTACTCTAACTAGTTTCAGCCAAAAAATTATGCAGCTAGATACAGGAGAATACCAAAAGCAGAAGGTTGCTCTCAGAGAATCTCATAGAAACAGTACAAAATATTTTATGCTAACATAAGTTAGTCGCCCTTTGCTTCCAGAAAAAGAAAGCTAAGGTTGTTTAACAGAGACATGACTTTAAAATTCTCTCAAATGTTGGTTGGTTTTGTTTCGTTTTTTAAATTTCATGGCATTTGATCAAAACCTCAGTATTTTTTTAGAGAAAATGAGGTCATGTCTAGAAATCTGAATGATTCCAAAAGCATAGCGAGGACAGAACAGTGTAGGTCCTGAGACTTTCTTGCAGAAAAAAAACTGGTTACTGTTTTTCTGTGTGACACTGTTACACTGAAGACAAAACCAGAATTTTGATACACTCACTAATATATGCACCTGCCAAGCAACTGCCTTTGTGTGATGCACTTCTCTGCACTGCCCTCACTTCACTCTTCCTCAGTTCCGGTACAAAACCTGCAGAAGCCAAAAGAAAGATTCTCAGTAGTTCCACTGGTGCCCCTCAGGCTCCTAGCATTATAATTTGATTTAGGATCCTACGCTGTACACTATTAAACAATGCAAATTATTAACAGTTGAGTTAACGTTCAAGAAACTGAGAAATTACTCTGATAATTGATATTGTTAAATATGTAAAACAAGTAACAACACTCACCTTTTTCAGCTGCGTGTTTATCAGAAGTCGAATATACATCATGGCAGAAAGGAGCTTCTTTGTTTTGAGAAGTGGTACCCAAATACAGTATCTGTGACCATTGTCTTGTGAACTACAGGTAAGCCTCCTTGTTTGTACAGCAAACTTCATCTGCTTTCAGCAGTCATAAATTGAAAGGTTACAGGGTTTAAAGCATTTCCCAGTTACGATATGTCTACCAGGCAGCAACAGATGGGCAATGAATTTTTAGCCATAAATGTTTCTGAAAGCAGTAAGTTCATGGCCAAAGCCATAACTACGGTAACATCAATTGATGTCCAAAATGCAATCTAGCCGCGTAGTTCCCTTTAACACGAAGCGGTATCTTACATTGCAAGGTACTTACCAGCAGCCTCCAGGTTAAATAAGGCAGGTTAAGGTCAGGTGGGATGGCTCTGAAAGGCTTTCTCCAGTCAACCTGAGATTTGTGGCCTCCTCTGAGCTCCCAGCGTTCCCTGATTTCATCCCCATTCTATCGAACACTCTTAATATCACTTTAGACTGGATACTGAAATCACTTAGCAGCAATAAAAAAGAGGAGTGCTGCAGAATTGAATCCCATTTTGCTCAGCACACATCTCTAAACTATTACCAGTGTGAAATGAAATCTAATGTCTCCCTTAGCAATCCCATCTTCTTTGTCCTTTTGTTTTTCTAGGAGCGTTATGATACACTAAATCCCTTTGGACACACAATAGTACACGGGCTGTACCACAGATTTCAAGAAGCGATTTCCAAATTTATGTAGCCACTGCATCAGGTTGCTTTTCAGCCATCACACTCTCGCAGAAAAATCCCTTAATATAGGTAGAAAGAATGCAAACACCTCAGATAGATAGATAAAAGCCAAACTAACAGAAAATGATGAGAAAACGCAGAAGGGTGAAGTTACCTTAGTAAAACAATGTTATCTTATCTGATCTTCAGAACACTCGTAGTCTGACTTTATGGGAAGACAGAAAAACACTTTACTGTCTTTTCACAAGTTTAACTTTTATTGTTATTATATCATGCAATATTAAAATGAAGTAACCTTCTGTTAGGCTGAGTACATAAGCACAACCCACCATCTCCCTTTCTGTTGCTAGGAGTTTACGTTCTCTTTCCCCGTTGGATTCTTAATTACCACAATTTGCTTTTCAGCTCAGATGACAATAACAAAGCTACGGTTACCTGTGACCCATTTCCTTTTCTTTTCCCTGTGTTAGGTCTCATGGTAGTAGAAAACAGAAAACGTGACTGAATCTCTGCAATTTCATCTGATGCCCTCTTTTAGGGACA
Organism: Rissa tridactyla; assembly: GCF_028500815.1. NCBI lineage: Eukaryota > Metazoa > Chordata > Aves > Charadriiformes > Laridae > Rissa > Rissa tridactyla. Next base: position 79,049,144 of record NC_071470.1, on the reverse strand, counting down.
CAATCTCTATGATGGTACAAAGACTGTACAGAAAATACGACCAGTTGAAATCCAAATCCTTGACTTCCATGGGGAAAACAGGGCAACTACTACGGGCCTGTGCTGTCTGAGATGCATCCTCTTAGTACTGCTAAATGTTCCCTGATTTTCGTAGTCTTGGTTTCCTGTTGTCCATGATGCCCTCTCTTTCTCTCCTCCATAGCATTGGGAGTTTGGCTCAAATAATGTCCAAGGCAGGTGACTGATCTAGAGAGCCAGCTAATGATGAAATCGCAGGGCAGATGAGGATATAACATGCCCCAGGGAGGAGTTTTGGGGGAGGATTAGTGTGTTGTCAATTATTGAGAACAGATGTAGCTTGTAGAGCTTGGGCAGAAAGCTCATCTGATTGCTCTTGGCCAAGTTTAGATGATGGCTAGTCAACAAAATGCGATGCCCAAGAGACTGTGAAACTAAACCCTCTGGAAACATGTCCAAAGAATAAACCAAGTGTAAGGCAATACTGTACTAATAAATCAACTGAGCCTCTTCACAGTAACAGAGTCAGATATGCGTATAACGATTCTGTTTAAACCATCCGAGGAGCTTATCAAAGCTATTCTATCAAAATAATATACATAATTACTTGTATTAAATACAAAGAGATAATCAGCTTCTAGTTTCCCTCAAATTTAATAAATACTATTACTTTTTGTATTTATGAAGAGAGCAGTCTCTTTCGATAGCTGCATGTTACAGCGTCTTCTTGGACAGCATTTTTAACTCCTCACTATTCCTGGAGTCCACTAGTTCCAAAAATGTCACGAAGACAGGATCTGGCATGGTGAGTCCTTGATGCAGCGTATCAGAATTACAGACTGACTAGTTACAAAGTAGAAATTCCTAAATAAAAATAAAACAGTGTTGGAAGGGAAGCTTGCTAAATATCTGCACTGGTAACCCTGGGCAGTCAATAGGAATGCTATGTAAAATGTAGAAGTATACAAAATTAGCAAAATACAAACTAAAGGTGAATGCTATTTAAAAGATATATCTACATTATGGAATACAATAGAGTGAATTAATTGCCAATTACAAGGTAATTAACTGTTTCAGAGTAGGATGTGTATTGTACATTTTCTCCATATGACTTTCAAATGGAACGTGTCAATCAGTGCTACAGCAGAATATGAAGCTATTGCTTGCATCAAATAGCATTTTATGATGTGAAGTAAGATAACATTCGGCATGAATAAAATTATCACAATTTGTCCTTTTGTCCGTGTTCAAAGTTCAGCAGGAACCTACTGGAAATTGTACTTTCACCATTTTATTTTTCATCTGTAAAATGTAACTGCTGCTTAAATGAAAGCATTCAACACCATTGCCCAAAAATATTTTGGATGTTGGAAAATGGATAACTTCAAAACCATGTATTCAGTTTCTCCCACTTCGACAGTCAGCTGGCATGAGGCACGATTTAAGCAAAGACATACGCTGAAGTAGGACATTGAACATACTGGCCAATTTGAGACTGACCACCCAGTATCACCAGCAGCCAGGAGTACAGCCATACCCACAAGGGGGAACCCCTAGCTAAAAACCTGGGGAAGTCACAGCCAACACCATCTACATCCCTTGTGGAGGCACCCATCTCCGACCCTGGAGCCCTTTCTCTGCCCATTTTTCAGCCCGGACTTCACCTTGATTCTCCATATCCCATGTGTCAATGGAGTTTTTCCTTTTTCCTGAGACGGCTTCCCTCTTTCCGTTATATTCTCTGAACAAACAAGAAAGTCAAGAAAATGAAAACAAGTGCCAAAAAGAAGAAAGAGAGTTCTTGTTTTCTGGCCCCAATGTAGATTTCAGGATGTAAAGTAAATGTTTATTCTTACATTAGAATAAATGGTCCCTGATTAGACCTGAATTACTTGTATTAATGACCACTGCAATTTGCAGTTAGTTCCCTGGAAGGAAATTTCACGCATAAGTCATTCATCTTTAGTTCTTCTGTTTCCATAGGCACTGGAAACAGCAGTGAAAGCTCTCGGGATTCCTTGGGTGATGAACAGATGGGTGAGGGCCTTTCTAAAGTGCAGGCGTAGGGTTCATATCTACACGAGTTCTCTAGCTTCTCCTGGGCCCTATTTCCAGGAGGCAGATGTTCTAGCTTAATGTATGGCTTTTTCCTTTTAGTCACATGTGTATATCTGGGTGAGAACCTCTTTTTGCTGTTTATACGAGCAGTAATATCCCCCACCCCAAAGGGGAAAAGCTCTTTAAATGGAAAAACACTGTTTCACCAGGTACAAAAGGTTACCCCAGCACTAAAAGCAATGGTTATTGATGCTTCCCCCCAGGGAAGGTTCTTGCTGTCTGTGTCTCTAAGTCGAAGTATATGGTAGACAACCATTTTATATCATTTACAGGTTATCTAAGTTATAACACCATCCTGATGTCAAAATTAAGTTTTATTTCAGAAGATACTGCCTCTTCAAGTACCTTTTGCACATAAATGTAAAGCAAGACTATTAGCATGGCTGTTAGACCATAATAAAGGATGTTCATGATTCATCTCTTAATTATGCTTTTTCACTATCATACTGTGGCAGTACAATTCCCTTTTCAACCACAAACCATGCTCCTGACATACAAATAATGCAATAAAATTGACACAGATAAGAGCAATGGGTCATATTATTCTGTGCAATTGAATCAGAAGACAGTGCAACGGCGAGAATTTGTAATTCAGTGAGTCTCTCTCAGATTTTGAAAGATCCCATTGCCGCAGTAAATTGTAAAGCAAAAGGCAATAAACTATGCAATTTCAGAATTCATGTTTTCTATAAAATGACAAGTGAACTTCTCTTTAACTAGAGATTAAATAAGACATCACTGGCTCCTGGTAACTGGGTCAGTATCAGTTGTAATTCAGTACATGTGCTTTTTCATGCAATTAACCTGAGATAGCAAAAAAAGCATCACGTCTTGGATTAATGGTAATATTGGGTGGGTCATCATTAACCACCACAAAGAGGCAAGGGTTTTGGTTCAGCCTGTTCTTGATGCTACCTGCACAATCATTTTTATATGGTGCAACCTTGATTTCTTTACCAAAGCACACCAACAGGGTGGCGTGTGAGAGGGCGGTTGACTGAATTCAGTAATATAAATACTTCTGCTTAGAAAAATGGCTCTTGTGGACCAGAGAATATTCTATTAAAGGTAGAAATATGGGGAAAAAATCAGAATTAAAATTTATTACATGCTATTGGAATTTTCCTTGTCCTACAAATGTAATTACAATGCAGTGTCTTGTTCTGTACGCAAATGTTGACAACTTCACTTTTTTCTAATCCAAATAATTTCACATCAATTTGAAGAAGTAATAGCTACATGGGAATTGGCTTAAAGCAATGAAGGACGCTTTACCAACTGTTCTACAAGAAAAGCTGATGTTTTGAATGTATTTGGGAGACAGGCACGGCACCGAACCAGATATTTCGGCAGCCACATGGTGCAGTCTACACAGACGAGCCAGATGTTTAGCACTACTTCTGAGACCCTAGTATCTGTGGGGAATTCCGCTATTTATTTGGAAGACGTTTTATTAAAACAAACAAAAAACCCACAACGCATCAGCAGCATATAGATTGTCACAACAAATGTACAACCTCGATTTTTCGAGAACATCAGGGTTTTTTTAAAATAAAGGGTTTTAAAAAGCACTCACAGAGTTCAGCTTTAAAAAGCACAGTCTTTGTTGATCTATAAGAAGCTGAACCACTTCAGCCCGACTATTTCTGATTAATAGCAGGTCATTATTAAAAACAGAAGAATGATAACACCAGACATATTACAAAAGAGACTGCCAGATGTAAGCGTCCAAAGGAATAATGTGTGGGCTCTTGTATGTTCAAGAATAACTCCCACAGGATGAGATTAAGAACGTGGGGTTGGGCTTTTTATGCTCTTACGCTTTTCTGTTCCACGTGAAGACAATAGCTCTGGATTTTTAAAGCATGGACTTATTTTTCAGCTGGCTGAAGATACCTGCAGTTTCGAAAGGTCACTGGAGTTGGTTGCTCATTAGTCTTCAGCCGTCTTTTAAATAGACAAAAGCCCAAATCATTGGCATTATAAATTGGTCAACGATGCCATAAGCATATAAAGATAAAAGCTTTGACTCTTGATACTAATTGGCCACCGTCCGGCAGTTACACTATTGCCAATGAGACTAGGAAAAACAATGTTCTTTACACACATACTACCTGCTGGCTTTTTTGTTTAGTCGGGACTATAATTTGCTATAAACCATTTGCCTAGCCTCCCTCACAGAAACACCAGGGTGGGAGGGAAGCCCACGGAATTGTCACTGCCTTTGGTGTGCTGAATAGAGCCCTACTTTCACAGTCGGGAAAACAAAACAAAACAAAACAACAAAAAAACCCCACCACAAACAGTGAAAGCGACATCCAGGATCTCTTCAGTTTCTGTTCTTTACTCCTAAAATATCGTTCCCATTAAGATAAAATACCATTTCAATTCCAGGCAGAACGAAAGCTTAAAACCGATGCCGTGAAGGCAGGGAACAACAACTGCAACACCACTTCCAAGTGCCAGGCTGCACGTAAAGCTATACGTGCAGACATTGCAGGGCATTTGTGCGGGCGAACACAGAATTGGAGCTTCTTTTTGCCGATGAAACTGGCTGTAGCCTTCTCTTCATTAGCCAAATAAAGCAGGCTGACTGAGCCAGTCAAACCTACCCAGTTGAAAACACTTAGAGCCAGCGGGCGGTTTCGCTGAACTCGAGCCGTGGCACCAGCCGTCACTGAAAAACAGAAGAAACTAGAAAACCTAAGAAAGGTTGGGGACTTGGGTTTTCCGGAGGGCTGGGGAGTAGAAGAGAGGAGGAGAAGCTGCTTTGCTATCGGTTTATCATTGCGCTGTTATGACTACAAACTTATTTATAGCGGGTATCAATACGGTGCCTTCCAGTCCCCTGACAAACTTACCAGCGGTGGGGTTGTTACGGCTAGCACGCGTCTCTCCATGGGGACTAGAAACCACACCGCTCTATTTAAAGTATGATAAAATGGAAAATGGAGCAGGCATTTCAACTGCCCTTTAGCTGTTAACCTCAGGAAGCAGCTTTAAAAATATTATATTTGTTACTGTAGTCGTTAATAGTTTCCAAAAGGGTGACTCCTAGGACTGCAAGAGCTCATTGACTTCACATGCGTACATCCTTCTCCGAGGTCAGATGGGAATCGTTCATGAGCACGCAGTTGAGAGAAGAATTACCTAATGAAGTGCTCTTGCCCGAGCACATCCAGCTTAGGCAGTGCTTTCTTGCAAACATGAAAAGGAGCTTTTAATGTGAAAACCTGTTTTTGTTTGAAACACAGAAATGTTTATGGGAAATTCTGCCTCTAGGCTCTGAGACCCACATATGCATAAATGCACAGAGCGTTATTCCCATTTACCTCAGTGCGGTCTCAAGGGAGAAAAGGTCTGAAAAATAAATCAGTTTTTACAAAGGGACTGAAATGAAATTATCCAAGTTAGAAGATCTTAGTAACGGTGACAGCCAAAGGTACTTACTGAGGCAGATTTTGTTGAAATCCACACTGTTGATAGGCTCGTTGAGAACCAAGATCCAAAAGTCAAAAGCTCGTATTTCAAAGTCAATGCTGCAGAACTCTGCGTTGAACTTCACCAATTCAGTGATGAGAAAAGAGGGACTGAGATAGCGACATTCCTTTTGGGAACTGGGGAGAAGGGGTGATAGTGATTATATTATAGACAGCGAAACATCCACGGCAGCTAATTTGCTGATAAATTCACTGACCACCACATGAAAATTCCGCAGCATATGAAGATACTAAATAAGAATTCCCCTGAAAATCTCAACTGAAATTTCAGCATTGGACTTCTGCTGTGATTTTTCAGACCATATCTTAGAACAAAGCAGACATCATTTTTTTAAAGTTTCGTTAGACTTAGGGAGTTTGGTTTGGTGTATCACCCAAACACTCTTTTCTTTTCTTTCGATGGGTGGTATTGCAACGCAATATCAATCGCATGTAAAAGTTAATTTAATTCATAAGAACCATTGACAGCTAAACGTTCTTGCCTCTTACATAAAAAAAGAGTTCCAAAACATGAAATAACAGCTGGTATGACTGTACTTCGGAGTCTCGAGAGGACAAATGAGTAGTAGGGATGCAAAGAGGGGGACAAACACGAACGAATGTGGTGTCAGGAGTCACTGAGGCACACAGGTGGGATGTTCACATGGGAACCGCTGGCGATGAGCAGAAGGAAGTCACATGGAAAGGGGAAAGAGATGGATCCAGAGCAGTAAAGGTCAGAGTCCCTGCGTAAATTTCTATCCTTCCTCCCGGCCTCCTTCCCTTCCTCACTTCCGAACTTTCTTCCTAACTTGTAAACTTAATTCCTTTGTCACTATATAGGTCGTCACTTGCTCCCGTCCTGACTTACTTCCGGTCTCACTTCCTAACATGCAGTCGCACTTCCTCCCTCGCTATATATGTCATCACTTCCTCGTCTCCTAAGTTATCTTCCTGTCCCACTTCCTGGCGCGCAGTCGCACTTCCTCCCTCGCTATATAGGGCGCCACTTCCTGGTCGCCCAAGTTACTTCCTCCCGTCCCGAGTTACTTCCTGTCGCACTTCCTGGCGCGCAGTGACACTTCCTCCCTCGCTATATAGGGCGCCACTTCCTGGTGTCCAAAGTTACTTCCTCCCATCCCGAGTTACTTCCTGTCGCACTTCCTGGTGCGCAGTCGCACTTCCTCCCTCGCTATATAGGGCGCCACTTCCTCGTCTCCCAAGTTACTTCCTCCCGTCCTGAGTTACTTCCTGTCGCACTTCCTGGTGCGCAGTCGCACTTCCTCCCTCGCTATATAGGGCGCCACTTCCTCGTCTCCGAAGTTACTTCCTCCCATCCCGAGTTACTTCCTGTCCCACTTCCTGGCACGCAGTCGCACTTCCTCCCTCGCTATATATGTCATCACTTCCTCGTCTCCTAAGTTACTTCCTGTCGCACGTCCTGTCGCACTTCCTGGCGCGCCGTCGCACTTCCTCCCTCGCTATATAGGGCGCCACTTCCTCGTCTCCGAAGTTACTTCCTCCCATCCCGAGTTACTTCCTGGCGCACTTCCTGGCGCGCAGTCGCACTTCCTCCCTCGCTATATAGGGCGCCACTTCCTCGTCTCCTAAGTTACTTCCTCCCATCCCGAGTTACTTCCTGTCGCACTTCCTGGTGCACAGTCGCACTTCCTCCCTCGCTATATAGGGCGCCACTTCCTGGTGTCCGAAGTTACTTCCTCCCATCCCGAGTTACTTCCTGTCGCACTTCCTGGCGCGCAGTCGCACTTCCTCCCTCGCTATATATGTCATCACTTCCTCGTCTCCTAAGTTACTTCCTGTCGCACTTCCTGTCGCACTTCCTGGCGCGCCGTCGCACTTCCTCCCTCGCTATATAGGGTGCCACTTCCTGGTGTCCGAAGTTACTTCCTCCCATCCCGAGTTACTTCCTGGCACACTTCCTGGCACGCAGTCGCACTTCCTGCCTCGCTATATAGGGCGCCACTTCCTGGTGTCCGAAGTTACTTCCTCCCATCCCGAGTTACTTCCTGTCGCACTTCCTGGTGCGCAGTCGCACTTCCTCCCTCGCTATATAGGGCGCCACTTCCTCGTCTCCCAAGTTACTTCCTCCCGTCCTGAGTTACTTCCTGTCGCACTTCCTGGCGCGCAGTCGCACTTCCTCCTGTCCGAAGTTACTTCCTCCCATCCCGAGTTACTTCCTGTCACACTTCCTGGCGCGCAGTCGCACTTCCTCCCTCGCTATATAGGGCGCCACTTCCTGGTGTCCGAAGTTACTTCCTCCCATCCCAAGTTACTTCCTGTCGCACTTCCTGGTGCGCAGTCGCACTTCCTCCCTCGCTATATAGGGCGCCACTTCCTGGTGTCCGAAGTTACTTCCTCCCATCCCGAGTTACTTCCTGGCGCACTTCCTGGCGCGCAGTGGCACTTCCTCCCTCGCTATATAGGGCGCCACTTCCTCGTCTCCCAAGTTACTTCCTCCCATCCCGAGTTACTTCCTGTCCCACTTCCTGGTACGCAGTCGCACTTCCTCCCTCGCTATATAGGGCGCCACTTCCTGGTGTCCGAAGTTACTTCCTCCCATCCCGAGTTACTTCCTGGCGCACTTCCTGGCGCGCAGTCGCACTTCCTCCCTCGCTATATAGGGCGCCACTTCCTGGTGTCCGAAGTTACTTCCTCCCATCCCGAGTTACTTCCTGTCGCACTTCCTGGCGCGCAGTCGCACTTCCTCCCTCGCTATATAGGGCGCCACTTCCTGGTGTCCGAAGTTACTTCCTCCCATCCCGAGTTACTTCCTGTCGCACTTCCTGGCGCGCAGTCGCACTTCCTCCCTCGCTATATAGGGCGCCACTTCCTCGTCTCCCAAGTTACTTCCTCCCGTCCTAAGTTACTTCCTGTCGCACTTCCTGGTGCGCAGTCGCACTTCCTCCCTCGCTATATAGGGCGCCACTTCCTGGTGTCCAAAGTTACTTCCTCCCATCCCGAGTTACTTCCTGTCGCACTTCCTGGTGCGCAGTCGCACTTCCTCCCTCGCTATATAGGGCGCCACTTCCTGGTGTCCGAAGTTACTTCCTCCCATCCCAAGTTACTTCCTGTCGCACTTCCTGGTGCGCAGTCGCACTTCCTCCCTCGCTATATAGGGCGCCACTTCCTGGTGTCCAAAGTTACTTCCTCCCATCCCGAGTTACTTCCTGTCGCACTTCCTGGTGCGCAGTCGCACTTCCTCCCTCGCTATATAGGGCGCCACTTCCTCGTCTCCGAAGTTACTTCCTCCCATCCCGAGTTACTTCCTGTCCCACTTCCTGGCACGCAGTCGCACTTCCTCCCTCGCTATATATGTCATCACTTCCTCGTCTCCTAAGTTACTTCCTGTCGCACGTCCTGTCGCACTTCCTGGCGCGCAGTCGCACTTCCTCCCTCGCTATATAGGGCGCCACTTCCTCGTCTCCGAAGTTACTTCCTCCCATCCCGAGTTACTTCCTGGCGCACTTCCTGGCGCGCAGTCGCACTTCCTCCCTCGCTATATAGGGCGCCACTTCCTCGTCTCCTAAGTTACTTCCTCCCATCCCGAGTTACTTCCTGTCGCACTTCCTGGTGCACAGTCGCACTTCCTCCCTCGCTATATAGGGCGCCACTTCCTGGTGTCCGAAGTTACTTCCTCCCATCCCGAGTTACTTCCTGTCGCACTTCCTGGCGCGCAGTCGCACTTCCTCCCTCGCTATATATGTCATCACTTCCTCGTCTCCTAAGTTACTTCCTGTCGCACTTCCTGTCGCACTTCCTGGCGCGCCGTCGCACTTCCTCCCTCGCTATATAGGGTGCCACTTCCTGGTGTCCGAAGTTACTTCCTCCCATCCCGAGTTACTTCCTGGCACACTTCCTGGCGCGCAGTCGCACTTCCTGCCTCGCTATATAGGGCGCCACTTCCTGGTGTCCGAAGTTACTTCCTCCCATCCCGAGTTACTTCCTGTCGCACTTCCTGGTGCGCAGTCGCACTTCCTCCCTCGCTATATAGGGCGCCACTTCCTCGTCTCCCAAGTTACTTCCTCCCGTCCTGAGTTACTTCCTGTCGCACTTCCTGGCGCGCAGTCGCACTTCCTCCTGTCCGAAGTTACTTCCTCCCATCCCGAGTTACTTCCTGTCACACTTCCTGGCGCGCAGTCGCACTTCCTCCCTCGCTATATAGGGCGCCACTTCCTGGTGTCCGAAGTTACTTCCTCCCATCCCAAGTTACTTCCTGTCGCACTTCCTGGTGCGCAGTCGCACTTCCTCCCTCGCTATATAGGGCGCCACTTCCTGGTGTCCGAAGTTACTTCCTCCCATCCCGAGTTACTTCCTGGCGCACTTCCTGGCGCGCAGTGGCACTTCCTCCCTCGCTATATAGGGCGCCACTTCCTCGTCTCCCAAGTTACTTCCTCCCATCCCGAGTTACTTCCTGTCCCACTTCCTGGTACGCAGTCGCACTTCCTCCCTCGCTATATAGGGCGCCACTTCCTGGTGTCCGAAGTTACTTCCTCCCATCCCGAGTTACTTCCTGGCGCACTTCCTGGCGCGCAGTCGCACTTCCTCCCTCGCTATATAGGGCGCCACTTCCTGGTGTCCGAAGTTACTTCCTCCCATCCCGAGTTACTTCCTGTCGCACTTCCTGGCGCGCAGTCGCACTTCCTCCCTCGCTATATAGGGCGCCACTTCCTGGTGTCCGAAGTTACTTCCTCCCATCCCGAGTTACTTCCTGTCGCACTTCCTGGCGCGCAGTCGCACTTCCTCCCTCGCTATATAGGGCGCCACTTCCTCGTCTCCCAAGTTACTTCCTCCCGTCCTGAGTTACTTCCTGTCGCACTTCCTGGTGCGCAGTCGCACTTCCTCCCTCGCTATATAGGGCGCCACTTCCTGGTGTCTGAAGTTACTTCCTCCCATCCCGAGTTACTTCCTGTCGCACTTCCTGGTGCGCAGTCGCACTTCCTCCCTCGCTATATAGGGCGCCACTTCCTGGTGTCTGAAGTTACTTCCTCCCATCCCGAGTTACTTCCTGGCGCACTTCCTGGCGCGCAGTCGCACTTCCTCCCTCGCTATATAGGGCGCCACTTCCTGGTGTCCGAAGTTACTTCCTCCCATCCCGAGTTACTTCCTGTCGCACTTCCTGGCGCGCAGTCGCACTTCCTCCCTCGCTATATAGGGCGCCACTTCCTGGTGTCCGAAGTTACTTCCTCCCATCCCGAGTTACTTCCTGTCGCACTTCCTGGCGCGCAGTCGCACTTCCTCCCTCGCTATATAGGGCGCCACTTCCTCGTCTCCCAAGTTACTTCCTCCCGTCCTGAGTTACTTCCTGTCGCACTTCCTGGTGCGCAGTCGCACTTCCTCCCTCGCTATATAGGGCGCCACTTCCTGGTGTCTGAAGTTACTTCCTCCCATCCCGAGTTACTTCCTGTCGCACTTCCTGGTGCGCAGTCGCACTTCCTCCCTCGCTATATAGGGCGCCACTTCCTGGTGTCTGAAGTTACTTCCTCCCATCCCGAGTTACTTCCTGGCGCACTTCCTGGCGCGCAGTCGCACTTCCTCCCTCGCTATATAGGGCGCCACTTCCTGGTGTCCGAAGTTACTTCCTCCCATCCCGAGTTACTTCCTGTCGCACTTCCTGGCGCGCAGTCGCACTTCCTCCCTCGCTATATAGGGCGCCACTTCCTGGTGTCCGAAGTTACTTCCTCCCATCCCGAGTTACTTCCTGTCGCACTTCCTGGCGCGCAGTCGCACTTCCTCCCTCGCTATATAGGGCGCCACTTCCTCGTCTCCCAAGTTACTTCCTCCCGTCCTGAGTTACTTCCTGTCGCACTTCCTGGTGCGCAGTCGCACTTCCTCCCTCGCTATATAGGGCGCCACTTCCTGGTGTCTGAAGTTACTTCCTCCCATCCCGAGTTACTTCCTGTCGCACTTCCTGGTGCGCAGTCGCACTTCCTCCCTCGCTATATAGGGCGCCACTTCCTGGTGTCTGAAGTTACTTCCTCCCATCCCGAGTTACTTCCTGGCGCACTTCCTGGCGCGCAGTCGCACTTCCTCCCTCGCTATATAGGGCGCCACTTCCTGGTGTCCGAAGTTACTTCCTCCCATCCCGAGTTACTTCCTGTCGCACTTCCTGGCGCGCAGTCGCACTTCCTCCCTCGCTATATAGGGCGCCACTTCCTCGTCTCCCAAGTTACTTCCTCCCGTCCTGAGTTACTTCCTGTCGCACTTCCTGGTGCGCAGTCGCACTTCCTCCCTCGCTATATAGGGCGCCACTTCCTGGTGTCTGAAGTTACTTCCTCCCATCCCGAGTTACTTCCTGTCGCACTTCCTGGTGCGCAGTCGCACTTCCTCCCTCGCTATATAGGGCGCCACTTCCTGGTGTCTGAAGTTACTTCCTCCCATCCCGAGTTACTTCCTGGCGCACTTCCTGGCGCGCAGTCGCACTTCCTCCCTCGCTATATAGGGCGCCACTTCCTGGTGTCCGAAGTTACTTCCTCCCATCCCGAGTTACTTCCTGTCGCACTTCCTGGCGCGCAGTCGCACTTCCTCCCTCGCTATATAGGGCGCCACTTCCTGGTGTCCGAAGTTACTTCCTCCCATCCCGAGTTACTTCCTGTCGCACTTCCTGGCGCGCAGTCGCACTTCCTCCCTCGCTATATAGGGCGCCACTTCCTCGTCTCCCAAGTTACTTCCTCCCGTCCTGAGTTACTTCCTGTCGCACTTCCTGGTGCGCAGTCGCACTTCCTCCCTCGCTATATAGGGCGCCACTTCCTGGTGTCTGAAGTTACTTCCTCCCATCCCGAGTTACTTCCTGTCGCACTTCCTGGTGCGCAGTCGCACTTCCTCCCTCGCTATATAGGGCGCCACTTCCTGGTGTCTGAAGTTACTTCCTCCCATCCCGAGTTACTTCCTGGCGCACTTCCTGGCGCGCAGTCGCACTTCCTCCCTCGCTATATAGGGCGCCACTTCCTGGTGTCCGAAGTTACTTCCTCCCATCCCGAGTTACTTCCTGTCGCACTTCCTGGCGCGCAGTCGCACTTCCTCCCTCGCTATATAGGGCGCCACTTCCTCGTCTCCCAAGTTACTTCCTCCCGTCCTGAGTTACTTCCTGTCGCACTTCCTGGTGCGCAGTCGCACTTCCTCCCTCGCTATATAGGGCGCCACTTCCTGGTGTCTGAAGTTACTTCCTCCCATCCCGAGTTACTTCCTGTCGCACTTCCTGGTGCGCAGTCGCACTTCCTCCCTCGCTATATAGGGCGCCACTTCCTGGTGTCTGAAGTTACTTCCTCCCATCCCGAGTTACTTCCTGGCGCACTTCCTGGCGCGCAGTCGCACTTCCTCCCTCGCTATATAGGGCGCCACTTCCTGGTCGCCCGAAGTTACTTCCTCCAGTCCCGAGTTACTTCCTGTCCCACTTCCTGGCGCGCAGTCGCACTTCCTCCCTCGCTATATAGGGCGCCACTTCCTCGTCTCCGAATTTACTTCCTCCCATCCCGAGTAACTTCCTGTCCCACTTCCTGGCGCGCAGTCGCACTTCCTCCCTCGCTATATAGGGCGCCACTTCCTGGTCACTCCAGTTACTTCCTCCCATCCCGAGTTACTTCCTGTCGCACTTCCTGGTGTGCAGTCGCACTTCCTCCCTCGCTATATAGGGCGCCACTTCCTGGTCGCCCAAGTTACTTCCTCCAGTCCCGAGTTACTTCCTGTCGCACTTCCTGGTGCGCAGTCGCACTTCCTCCCTCGCTATATAGGGCGCCACTTCCTCGTCTCCAAAGTTACTTCCTCCCGTCCCGAGTTACTTCCTGTCCCACTTCCTGGTGCGCAGTCGCACTTCCTCCCTCGCTATATAGGGCGCCACTTCCTGGTGTCCGAAGTTACTTCCTCCCATCCCGAGTTACTTCCTGGCGCACTTCCTGGCGCGCCGTCGCACTTCCTCCCTCGCTATATAGGGCGCCACTTCCTGGTGTCCAAAGTTACTTCCTCCCATCCCGAGTTACTTCCTGGCGCACTTCCTGGCGCGCAGTCGCACTTCCTCCCTCGCTATATAGGGCGCCACTTCCTGGTCACCCCAGTCACTTCCTCCAGTCCCGAGTTACTTCCTGTCGCACTTCCTGGCGCGCAGTCGCACTTCCTGCCTCGCTATATAGGGCGCCACTTCCTGGTCGCCCAAGTTACTTCCTCCCATCCCGAGTTACTTCCTGTCACACTTCCTGGCGCGCAGTCGCACTTCCTCCCTCGCTATATAGGACGCCACTTCCTCGTCTCCCAAGTTACTTCCTGTCCCACTTCCTGGTGCGCAGTCGCACTTCCTCCCTCACTATATAGGGCGCCACTTCCTCATCTCCCAAGTTACTTCCTCCCGTCCTGAGTTACTTCCTGTCGCACTTCCTGGCGCGCAGTCGCACTTCCTCCCTCGCTATATAGGGCGCCACTTCCTCGTCTCCCAAGTTACTTCCTCCCGTCCTGAGTTACTTCCTGTCCCACTTCCTGGCGCGCAGTCGCATTTCCTCCCATCCTAAGTTACTTCCTAACTTACTTCCCAACTTGCAAACGCACTTCCTCTGTCACTACATAGGTCGTCACTTCCTCACGTCCTAAGTTACTTTGTAAGTTACTTCCTAAGTTCCTACCTTACTTCCTCCGTCGCTATATAGGTCGTCACTTCCTCACTTCCCAACTTACTTCCTCACTTCCTTCCCAACTTGCAAACTTCCCAGCGAGATGTTCTGCTCCTGCAGGCTGCGTTTCCTCTGCCGCACTGTGGAAAGGAGCAGCTGCCGTTGTCGCTGCGTATCACGTGCTGTAGCAAACGCCAGGGAAGCGCTGCCAGCATTAGCCCCTCTCCTGACTGTCGTAACACGTATGACGCGTCTTCTCCTCTGGCAGCTTTTCCCACTTACCTCTCTCTGCTGCGGAAGACTGACAGGCGCGAGCGGGGGGTGGCAGGGAAGAATGAACAGGCTCTGATGACATCAGCCAGCCTTTCAGAGGCTCCTTCTGGGTCAGCACGCTCCGTTACTCTCCGCGCGTCACAAGGTGTTTAGGCCAGGAGGCTGGAGAACACGGCTCAACAAGCAGAGAAACCCACAGACAGCAGAGCAGTCTCTACCGTCGTGGTGAATTCTGCACACCCGTGTCCCCGCTGGCCCCCTCTTTACCAACAGTTGGGAAGTGCGCGTGGACACTTCTTTGGGATGGGAGCTGTGGATGCCAGCTGGGCCTACCGTGCTCTTCCCACCTTGCTCGCAACTATTTGTGATGACTTTGAAGCCACCAGCCAGCCGTGGAAGGACCTGGAGGCCTCATCTCCAAGGCTACCAAAGCAGCCTCTTCACCAGCAGGCTTCAGGACGAAGTTCACACGCGCCAACCTCCCAGCTCTTCTCATTCCCCGTTCCCTCTTTATACCTCTCCTGTGTTCCCTCCTGGATGTCCCCACTGGGCTGCCCGCACCTCCTGTCCGACCCTGCTGGGGGCTCATTCAACTCCCTGACTTGACAGAAAAGCCCCCCAGCAATAGAACGCGCATGCCCAAACACACCCCAGAAAAAAAGAAAAGGAAAAAAAGAAAAAACCGGATCTATTCTGCCTCAAGCTCGCCCCACAGAGCCGTGCCCTGGGCAGCTCTGGGGCTCTCTCGCCCCACGGGTGGCAGCTGCCGATTGTGGTTGTTTCTGGTGGATAGAGACTCCAACGTCGTTCCCTCGTTCTGCTTTCATTTCTGCTGTCACAGAGCGTCGCCGCTCTCCCTCATTCCTCCAAACAAATCCTTACTCTCGACTACACCGTCATCTTACCTCGATGCTTTCTTCCATTTTTTTTCAACATAAAAAAAAAAAAAAAAAAAGCTCTTCCACACAAAATTATAAAGCCATGTTACAACGGCTGTTGTGCCTCTCGGTTAAAATCCCGGATAGCACTCACAATTCGGGTTTCTGTGCGTTCCCACCGACCCCTCCGAATTCTTGCTAGCGGGGGTTGAAAGCCGCGGTTTAAAGGCAATTACGGCGCAATTACAAGCGTGCTGAGCGTCTGCTGGGCGCTGAAGACCAGGAGGGAGCCCCCTCCCGTATCTCGGCGACGCTCGGTCCCTCCCCACACGCTGCAGGTCCCATCGCCTTCCCCCACTAACCAGCCAGCCGGCTGCGCGCCCCAGCCCGCCGCAGGGGTCCTCACATTTATTTTATTTCCAGGCTCGTAACTGTTAACTACTCTCACTAACTGATCAGACGCTGAGCAGTTCCAAAAATACCAGTCTGGGGGGCGACAACTTTCTGTTACGTGACATCTGACATCTTGGGGAAAAAAAAAAAAAAGAGCTTTTAAATAGTAGCGCCAGCAATTACTTCTGCTTCGCTTCTAACGCTTTTTCTGAGATTCGATTATTCAAGAGTTCAGTCTGTTCAAAGATTTATTTTATTTCACTTCTGGTATTTACTTTTTATCTGCCGCACCCTCTTTGTCACAGCTTTAAACCTGCTACAAGTTCTAACTTGCTAAGAACGTACCAAGGGATTTGGCGCTGGGACCAGTTCACGGATTCACTCACCCTGTTGCCTTTTTGTTACCTTCAAGTGCCACGCAGATGCCCCCATCAGTCCCCCCCCCCCCCACCCATCGCTCCACGTAAGCTGTCCCCATTTTTCTAGAAAACAACGCCAACAAACCCAAACCAAAATCTTTTTTTGCACGTTTTTCAGAAGGAAGGGACTGGGACCCAACAATTACACTGTCTGATGGCACATTACAGCACACCCACATTAACACAGCCCAACCCGCCCTGGCCTCAGCTGAGAAGTCAGGACAGACCCACGGCTCCCGTCCACGGAGAACAGGTTTCGGAAGCGAGTAAGTTGCACATCTTAGAAGTTTCATTCTGAATTGTTAGGTGCTGAGGAAACGGCCGTCAGGAGCGCCGAACCAAAACGCACAAAGTCTTGAAAAGCGCTGGCAGCGCTCTGGAAAAGCTCTGGAGGTGGAACTGGGAATTGGCGTGGTTTTCCGGGCGAGCGGCTGGGAGCTGGTGGGATGGGTCCTCCTCCTCCCAGGAGCAAGAGTCCCCCAAACACAAGAAGGTCAGGGTTTCAGCTTCACCACTCTCTTATCCTCCTGGATACTAAAACACGGAGGGGCTGGCCCGCTCTTCCCGAAGGTCCATGAATCAGCCTCCAGGACGGAGGCTCTGCGCCAGCGCGAAGCTATGATTTATGGGTCGGAGACGCGCTTCAGGTGCACGGGGACTCTGTGAGCGGATTAACCTGTCCGCATAGACAGAGCCTTCCCGCAGAATGAAGCTGCTGGCACAAGCCGTCTTTGGGTACTCAAGGACCGTGCAGTCCAGCTTTTACAGATTTTACAGAATACAGATGAAAAGGCGCTCGCTTTTGCCAGTATTGTCTTTGTTCCAGGTTTCTTTACCGCCGCCATCATCTGACAACGCGCTGCCCTTAACGCATCTACCAAAACTGCTGCCGGGGTTGGAAACGACAAAGGTAGGGAAGTCACAAGGAGTTTTCGATTGACATAGAAAATAACGTCAACTTACAGGAAAATATAACTCCGTACTTGTTTCGTATTTTGTTTTTACTGGAATGAAAAGGTAAATGCGATCTTTCACAAGCTGTTGTTCACCAGAAAAAAGCCTCTAACAACACGCGCTGACTGCAAATGCCGGATTTAAATATTCCATACAGCTGTACTCGTGGAGAGCCGACAGAGAAAAATCCCCTGCGCTCTCTTCCCCCTCGTTCAGCAAATCAGGTGGAGCGTTTTGAACATAAATTCAGAAAGTATTTTCATAAACAGAATATTTCGGCAGTTCAGACTGTGGTTTTAAGCAGTTCTGACTCTTCTCACATTCCCTTCCTATGTCTTGGTGGAAATAAATCAAACTCTTAAGCTGCTGCAATAATCTCTAAGAGACAAAACAGACGGAAAAAACAATGGGATAGGGTACCTTATGAGTAACATTTTGGCAACAGAAACCTAATGCCTCTGTTCTTTGCCTAAATGTTTAGACTTGCAGCTGCCAAAACCGAAATAAAATTGTGTTTTGTTTTTTTTTTTAAATATGTGGTACGTTTTATATATAGCACACTTCATTTAGGAAACAAAAAGTAATATAAATCTGCATAGGGCAAAAAAGTACTCTAAGAAGGAAAATACTTTAATATTCGTCACTAGATTTTGTAACGGACCCCCAGAAAGAAAGGCGGCAGTGCAGGCACACACGGACATCGCAGTCCTTGGCATCCGCAGCCGGAGATCCACCAGCCTCACGCAGGGGGTCGGGAAGGGCAGTCCTGATTCGAGGCGAAACGGAACCGAACTTCTGTTTTGTAATTTTACTTTTTAGCTGGGCCTCTTACGACTGACTAAAGTCTGAAATTAACAGCACGCTGTTCAGAAACCGTCCACTCTCGGAGCGGTAAGACCTGATTACACCAAGGAACGGTGCGCACAGAGGCTCTTGCCTGTGCTTCCTGCTGTAACAACCAAGGGCAGCCCACTTCGCTGTTTGCCCCGTTAGAGGGTCGGAAGCGGAGAAGCGTAGAGGGGTCCCACCTATAGGGAGGGGCGGACCAGACAGGTAACCCAAAACTGCCCAACAAGGTATTCCATCCCATCTGCATCGCGCTCAGTATAAAAGCTGAGGGATCACAGGGCCCAGGCTGCTCTGGCTCGCTTTCCTTCAATGGCCGACGTCTGAGGAGGACCCTGTCTGTTTTGTCTGCCTTTGATCCCGATCCGAGCATTCCTGACTGATCCGAACAGTCCATCGCTGACTCCAGTCTGGGACCTTCCCTGCGTCTGCTGGTAATGCGATCATCATCCTGGGAGCTGGATACGGTTTTGTCTATATTGTATAGGGTTTTTCTTATTTTATTATTATTTCTTATTTCCTGATTTATTATTATTTTCATTAAAGTAGTTTAGTTCTTTTTCTAAACTCGTCAATCTCCTTATCTCTTCCTCTCCTCTCTGAGGAGAGAAGGCGGGGAGGGCCATCTGTCCTTCCAATCGGCCAATCCGGCCAAAACCTCGACAAGGGCAGATGATGCTGGGCAGTCCCAGAGATGCTCCCATCTGTGGCTGGTGCTGGGATGAGCTCCTGGGGATCCCCCGAGGCCCGGGAAGACGTGCCGTCTCCCTCCTGGATGGAGAAGCAAGTCAGACAGGATTACGGTGGGAACCATCGCGTTGATCAGGCACGGAGCTGCCTGAAAGGAGCCCTGGAGCAGCATCGGTTTTTACTCCTTTTATTACCTTATTCTGCTTACCACGTTCATCCCTTTCAAACCCCTCGTCTCTCCCAGTTACACAGCTTGCCCTGCGTGCTCTTACCCCAGTGGCCCTGGTTTTGCTCTCCCGATACCCCTTTCTTGGTATTTACTGTACAGTTTTCTTGACAATCGGCCACAGCAATCTGCTAACTCCCTATTTTATTATTTACAAGACTTGTCCGTTTCTCACACTGCTATCTTGATATTGCAGCCGTAAACCAGGGTGAGCCTGGACAGCACGGACATGACTTTCTCTTCATGGCTATGAAGGTTCAACGGTTTATTTCTATTTTGTTTGTGCTATTATATGGCCAGGATGGGCCACTCGCTTGGGCAGTATTTGCTTTTGATATAGGTAGTTTCTCACGCTGCTGTCTCGGACAACACACTCAGGACAGGTCGTTTGTCTGCGTACCTCGATGCAGCCACGGCTCATCCTTTGCTACCTATGCGCCTGTTTGATTTTTCACGAACAGCCAACCGATTTCGTCAAGGAAAAGGCATTTTCTTGACATTCACTCTGTTGCAGCATGGGCAAACTCAGCCCCCACAAGCTGCCCCCGGGAGAACTTTGCTAATTGCAACCAATTGCAACCAATTTTAGTTTAACGGGAGGCCCAACGTGTTTGCAAGGACTCTTCCAGCAAAGAACCTGAGAAAAAATAGCTACAACTATGAAATTTCAGATTTAAGTACATTAAAAGTAGACCTGCACCCTGCTGGGTTTTCTTGACTGACACAGAATTATCCTCCCTCACTGGAAAAGCACATCGTTTTTTGGATGTTCTTCTGAACCAGTTAATGAAAAACAACTGAGAGCACATCTTAAAAATTGCGCAGACAGAGCTTTCATGCATTCATATAACTCTAATGTGCACTATGAACTTGCAGTGAGATTTATCAACATAGTTCATCGCCCATTCTCTGAATGAAATAAGACTAAAAGCTGGCAAAGTACATACCCAAGGATCCTTCTGCAACCTCAGACCTATAGACTTAAATTCTTGCAGAAAGTTTAAAGATATGCAGCTAATACCTTGAAAGAAATATATTTTAGGGAACCTATTTTGACTAAGAAGGGGGAAAAATAGAAATTAGAATTCGGGATTAGGGAAAGAGAAGCCCATTTTGATATACAAGTAAGAATGCGTGCATATGTTTATGCATAGAGTCATGCGGCTCAAAAGCACACACAGCTTTGGGGGTTTTTGGTTACTTGGTTTTAATCTGTTCCAAGTCATGATCCTCAAATTGTGTTTCCCATAATTGGTTTTAGCTAAGCTATAATGCACTGAATTTAGAAACCCTAAATCTTCTTCATCTTATGTTGGTTTTTGGAGATGAATATTATAATAAATTTCTTATCATACTAGTAACAACTGCAAGAATCAAGTTAAATATTTACAGTTAGGAAAAATGTAATGCTTTTATTTTTGAAGCGGAGCGGCTACGAAAACGCCCGTAAATGTTTGTCATTTTTATTTCGGTATTAATAACCAAGTTTTTATGACCTCATTCAAGAAACCCGTAAGAATCTGGCTGTTCTTTTTATATTATGTTTGTGCCCTTTACATCATTTCCTACTTCTAATAACTAATGATGATAGGTAATTACTTAACAGATGGTAAAAGCTCTTTAATTGCTTTTAAGGACTACTGAGCTTTGCTGTATTTTGGGAGCATTAACTTCTGTGACTTTTCCTCTTCCTCAGCTCATTCTAAGTTTGCTCAGCCATCGTTAAATATTCAAGGTTTTGAGCTTTTTTTTTTTTTTTCCCCCTTTTTTCTCCAGCACCACTGAATGGGAGGTTGGTGACATGCTGCTTCTGACCACTGTTATTTCAAATACGTTTCTTTCGAGAGGCCACTCTCAACACGGAGAAAGCATCACCCTTCTCTTTTCTCCTCGGGTCTGATCAGCCCATGCAAGCCCAGGGCGTCTGACCTTTAGTTTCCAGAGATGCATCTCTCTCTCTTTCCTGTAGCAACAAACTATCGGATCATTAGGAGGAGGCTTGGCGAAAAAAAAAAAGCTGGGCTGGTCTCATTAATGTCTTACACTGCATCTACATTATCTCCTGCGTAACACAGGCAGGAAAATTTCCAAATCAGAGGGGGCAAAAAAGAGGAAGGAAATTCATAGTTTAACACGCACACAGTTAGTGACCCTCTTTATACCTCCTTTGCATTTTGAATAAATTGCACATTAACTACAGTAAATGCTGACCTAATTAGTCAGGGTACACTACATGCCACAAACAACCCAGCCGAATGCTTTTTCAGTTCTAATAGTTGTTTGTCTGGGTTTGTATGCAAATGCACATGAGGAGCAGTGGTAAAAGATACAAAATTGACTGAAATAAATTCACCGCATCACAAATTAGCAAAGAGCATGCCTAGGACCAAATAATTCAATTTTATGATTGCTGCTAAAATAAACTATATGGCTGTCGCATGAGACTGTGAAACCTGAAATAATAAACAAAGTCAAACAAACAAATAAAATGAAACAATAAACAAATAAACAACAACAAAAAAAAAGGGTGATTTCTTCACATTTAGGATCAACAGCCCTCCTGGTATATAGCTCAGGTTACAACTGATTAAGTTGCGCGTTTTTCATTTGAGGGAAAGAGCTGCACAGGGAGTGCTGGGTAAACCATACACGAGTTCCGGTTCAGCATGCCCAGAGGTGGGACTCATTATTAAAAATAAATGTTTATAACCATCTGTTACTTGAAATAAAATAGGTACATAATATAACAAAGGGATTACAAGGTAGCGAAATTACAAGGCTTGCGAAACTTTTATTTGAAGGGTACAGTGCAAAGGTCTGGTTGCTGTTTGGGAGGAACTGAGTCAGCCCCACGTCGAGAGAGGCTGAACTCCTCCCTCCCTCCCGTCTTCCGCTGAGGAATGACGGCCTTTTGTCACTGTCCTACTTTATTGTGTATATATACTAAGGTAGCTGCCCATGACTCCATCGCCACCTCTTATGATGTTTGGTCAGTGTTTTAATATTCCAGTAACAGCTCCTGGAGTCACAGGATACATTTATTCTCATAACTAAGAAAAGTACGGGGCGATGTGCTTATTTTCCCCTGTACACCTCCGCATCGCTCAGAGCACAGTTAACAACTTCCCATTCGTATGCACTGACTCCAGGAATATTGCAGTTTTAGTTTTGGTTGAGAAGAAAACGATAGTTATTTGCCCAATGAAAACCCAAACGCGACCTCAACTTGTATTTTGTTCAATAATCTCTAGTACATTTAGTAAACTGCTGTTCTGAGCAGATTATGTTCAAACACAGCGCGAATACTTATAATCATCGCCATAAAAAAATGGACTCACTAGGTATTAATTTTTGATGTACTAAGCACTTCCTTTGCAATTCTATTGTCATCTGGCATCATTGTACCATAAATTTAGAGTGTTGCCTGGAACAGCTCTGCGCTGTTTTGTAACATGACTCCTTATGATTTAGCAAGTTTAAGCAGATAGAGCTGATTGTATAAGCTATTTGCATTTACTACTCTTTAGGAAGATAAGAGACACAATCTAAAAACTTTTAAAATAGAAGTATCTCTGCACGGCTTAATAAATTGTTATGAATAAGCAAAACCCCTGATTATGTTACACTCTAAATTAGCCTGGGTTTTTTACATGAGTTTGTAACCGATAGGGGAAAAAATGAACAAAGAGAACAAACCAACTGTAAGTCTTGGGAAGTGCCATATAAATCCCAGAGAGATTTTGCGCCAGGGGAGGTTTAGATGGGCTATTTGGAAAAATTTCTACACCAAAAGGGTTATCAAACGTTGGAACAGGCTGCCCAGGGAAGTGGTGGAGTCACCATCTCTGGAGGTATTTAAAAGACGTGGTGCTGAGGGACATGGTTTAGTGGTGGTTTTGGCGGTGTTTGTTTAATGGTTGGACTCGGTCCCTTCCAAACTGGAGGATTCTATGAAGGAACAAGGAATAATCACACTTTAGGGGAGACACTAGGAGGTAATTATTATGCCCCATTTTGCACTGTTTTTCTTACCTGCTACCTGCACTCTGGATCCTGAGATGCCACACAGGATTCCCTCCTGAAAAGGACTCTGGGATTTGGCTTTTGTTTTCCTGGAGATGGATCAAACACTACAGCGTACCACAGGCCGGTGTACATGCTTACTGCAAGCTTTCTAAAAACAGCGTGTGCAGTTGTTTGTAAACAGAGGTGAAAACAGAAGCTGAGAAATCGGCTGTTTCTGCAGGGAGACAAAAGCTGTGCTTACAGATTCCCAGTTGGGATCTGTGTTTCTCCCTGGCCTGCCAAACTCTTCCACTGGTCTTCTTCAACGCCCTCTCAAATCACTCAGAAAAGCCTCCTAACGTCAAGGACTGTGTGGCAGAGATAGCTAAACTCTGCTCCATGTGGGCTAGCATCCAAACATGGCTTTGGAGGGATGAGCCAAGCCTACGCTCACAGCTCCAGGAAGGGCTCCTGCCTGAAATGCAAAGGAGAGAAACACAGAGCATGTGTCTCAAACTCTCCCAGGGCGATTTTTTTCTTTTTTCTTATTCTTTTTTGTATTTTTTTAAACTTCATATCAGAAAGAAATATTTTTACGTTTTAAAATGCCAGTGAATCAAACAAAATCATGAGACTCCGCATAATTAGTGGGTATATGTAATACAGAGTATTTACTCTTGCATCCTGACAAAAGAAATGGAGTTCCCCTTATGTGCCACATTTTAAAAGCTGAAACAGAAAACAGATCTCTTCCCTGCCTGACAAAATGTAAAAGGGGTATTTTGCTGGAAAACTGAGCTCTTTTCATCAACAATGAGCTGTAACATGCTGTCTGTACTTAGAAAAGCTGACAGGAAACAACGTATTTGCATTAGGATTTGCGTATTTTTTCTTCATTTTTTTTTTTCCCGCAAACCTCATGTTCTTTCAAGTCCTCCAAGATGCACTAGAAGCAAGCACTTCGCGGGAGGCTCCCTGAACCTTACAGAATTAAAGCCGTGAATTGTCTATCGCCTTAGTTACAGTACATGATTTCCAGTCCCAGCAAGCGCACGAGGCTAATTCACAGCAAACCACAGACTCGCCGTCATTCTCAGAGTGCCCAGCCAGAGCCATTTCTGAGACAAAGCACAATCCTGAAGCCTTTTAGGCTGTCCACCCTTGATAAAAGCAAAACACACATAGGAAGGGGAAACAAAGAAATACCTATGGTTTAATTAAGGGCTGGAAAGCCACAGGTATCTTCTGATACTTGAATTAATCACAATGCAAAATTTTCATTTGCTCTATTTATTTAGATTTGCTGCAATTTCATGGCTCTAGCAGAAGGCATGAATGCGTTTTCAAGGTTCTTAGCTAACAGGTTTCTTTCTGTCTTTATCGCATTTATTTTGATTGAAACAATAATATTAGAACTGCTTCTACAGCCGCTGGGTATTCCAGCACACAACTAGCACTACAGCAAAACACCCTCAGTGCTAAAACAATCACATTAGCAGGGTCTCTGTGAATTTGTAATTGTAAAGAAAACGTATTTTCAGAAAGCAAACTCAGCATATTGACACTATTAAGCATGACAGCAGGTCAGTCTGGGGAAAGGACAAACAAATGAGTTGAAGAAAACATTAGTAAATAATATGTATTCACATCACCTGTTTCAAGCACTGCCAGAAGTCATCTGTGAGCCAAGGGTCCTTACTCTAGAGAAGACAAGAGGGACATTAACACCTGACCGGCAGAGCCCCCACAGCATGCTCCAGGATCCTCTCCACCTACCAGGCGACTGCTCGGAGCATACTTTGATTTGCTGTCTTCCTTCCAAGGCTGTCTGGGAAAGGAGAGAAAAGGAGATCTCACCTTAACAAAGAGCTGACTTGCACCCGAGATCTCTGGATTCGGGGGTCCTCTGGGGTTTGCTGGTGGAGAAGTACCCACAGAGAGCAGGGACAGTCCCCAGGGACCATCTGTATCTTCAGAAAGAAAGATGGAGATAGAAGTCATTACTCCCACACATCCTGTTTATTCTGAGATTTCAAATTCAGATTGCCTTTACTCTGTGGAGATTTCTACTCAGAGCAGGTGCACGTGGACCGGGTGCACCCCTTCAAAAACGCAGTAGAGTCATCAGAAACTAGCTCAAGTGATTTAACAGAGACTAGAGTACAAGAATGGCTGGTTTTCGGCCTTCAGTTGGAACCTAGTAAGTTCCCATGAGTAGAGTAACACACCAAGCGTATCGGGACAAACTCGATAGATCTTATTAAGATCTTTGTAGCACTGACCACTTGTGTGTCAGTGTAAGGAAATACACGCCACATCAAGCTACCACAAGAGAGATGCTTGCAAAGCCCATCCCACGCTTCGCTCTTAGGCCACAAGGATATTTCGACACTGAGTGTGTCCTGCTCAGCCTTGCGGCTGGTTACGCGGGGGGTGGATATTTGTGCAGCTTGCTGGGGAAATAAAAAGAGGAGGGCAAAGGAGCATGCAGTGACCTGCTGTCTGTCAGGGCCGGGGTGTCTGGCAGCAAAAAGAGGCAAGAGCGTGGTCCTTCTCTTCTACTGACCTCATAGTTTGATCTCTAAGAATCTCTACAGGCATTTTTCATAATATGCTAGGTTTGCCTGCATAATTAATGTGTCTGGGGAAAGGCCTCTATTGTCTAGAAAAGTACGAAGTACTGCCGAAGTGCTGTGAAAGTTTGCAAATCCAAACGACTATTTTGAAAGCTCCGAGGGAAGACTTGAAGTCTGCGAAATAAACTGCAGAGCATTTATTCATCAGCCCAACAACCCTCGCAAAATAGAGGCTGTGAATCTTCTGCACACTGGGAGGCCAGGGAGAAGAAAAAAACGTTGGTAGTAGTATCTATGTTTCTTTTATATTCTTATACTACTCTTTTTAAAAAAAAAAAACCAACCCAAACTTGTCTCCACTCTAGTGGAAGGAAAAATAATTAGAAAAAGGAAAAAGATTAGATTAAATTAAATCAAAACTTGATTGTTAACTAGCAGCTGGGATTCTGATGGTCTGGTGCTTAAACCTACATGATGCTTTCAGAAGCTCTATAGTGCAACCGCCATCTGTAATTCCAAAGCTAAAGAACAGCATGATTTGAAATAGACAATATGAAATAAAGATAACTCATAGTATTATGAGTTTACCTCCTTTTCTTTCTCTATTTAATTTTCTATGGGTACAGTGACCAAATTAAAGATAGCAACAGGTGGATATTTCTTCTGGTTCTTTTACAGCTAAAATTTTAAACGTTTTTAAAAGATACAAAATTATTGTGGCTGTGTGTCTATACCAACATCACCTTGACTACATACACCTGCATTTCCATTTATGAAAGCAATCTTTTTTAATCCTGATCTGTCAAATAACAAGCATTTTGGAATGGAATTATAGTTTTTATTTTGAAATACAGGCCTGCATGTAACATTACACCCCATAGTCTCAGTCCGTACAATAAATATTATCCATCTGATTAAAGGGGAATCCTGTTTTTTTACTGGCAAGAACAAATAATTTTATACCACAATAGTGGAGTATACATTCTGGAGAAAGGGCTCAACTATGGATGAGAATTTTTTACTATAGAAAAAGGATTACTATACCCCCATGGCCAAAAAAAAAGTTATCTTGGAAAAACGGATCACACAATTTTCTTTGAAGTCAGCCATTATGAAGTGCGTTTGTTTTTTTTTAATCCTTGGAAATCCACCTTCTCCTCTAGCAGCTTGGGGATTCTTTCCTTTATATTAAGTAAGGATAGATTTTCTTACTTATATTAAATGACTGTGGAAAGAAAAATCCTGCTTAATGCTTCATAGCAGATCTTTGAGCACAAACTTCCATACAGTGACTCTACGTTGCTCTGAAAAAATGGGAATGGAGCTCTGGTTACAGCTTACAGACTCAGGCTCTGCTCTGGACAGATACAACACGCAGGTGAAGATGAATCTAATTAGGCTAAATCTCTTCATTTCCACCCTTACACTTCAGTACGTGTTGAATGTGATTTCAGGAAGGATCATATCTGAGCTTTGGATTTTCAAACAACTGAAAAAAACACATGTGCCACTTAAAACCTCTTTTTTTTGGATCTGGGAATGCAAACTGTGGCCAGTGCCACAGGGTGAGCAGAGGAAGGGACACCAGGATACACCTCTGCAAACAGCTGCAGGAATTTAGACTTCCACGCTGCTGACAACAGTAATATTATTTGCCCCATTTAACACTGTGTGTTCAATTTTCTTTGAGCAACATTACTGTTAGTCAGCTGTCTCTAACGTTCAGTTTAGGAAAATGAACTGCTGTGTGGCTGACAAAGGTTTGAATCAAACAATGTATTACGATTTGGGGAAAATGATGGATAATATTCTTCACCAATTTACTTAACGGTTCTTTTTCGTCATTAAAAATGTATCTCTCGTAAACTGAATGCACCATATCACCTTGTAGATATGCAAGTAAGATTAACTTTTGGATTAAAATTACATTTATTTAGATTGCAGGCAGAAGCATATAGACATCTATTTCAGTAGTTTCAAGATTGTAAAAGAAAGATCAGAACGAAAAGTGCAAAAAACATTATCTAAGTAGATATGTATGCAATACTGGTGCATTCTAGCTTAACTGGAGACTGGGGTAGATAACAACACACGCTCTGCTCTTTAACTTCCTTCCCACTGGTGCCCTAAAGAAACGCTATCTGTGTTGCTTCTTATAGATCAGTAAACGTAGCCGAAGTATCTTGCGTTTCAATAATATTTCAAAGTTGCGGGGGTAACCACCAATCATACCAATGAGCAGAGTTTATTTCCTTACCTTCTTGTCTCTGTCCACTGGCGGTACGTTTCCATGTGCTTGCATTAAACTGGGGCTTTGGGGATCTGGAGTTATATTTTAGTCCCAAATCTGGGCAGGCTGTAACGCAATGGGGTCTGGCAGTGCTTCATACTTTTCAAAGCCTGA
The DNA here is from genome assembly GCF_028500815.1 of Rissa tridactyla. NCBI lineage: Eukaryota > Metazoa > Chordata > Aves > Charadriiformes > Laridae > Rissa > Rissa tridactyla. The sequence continues at coordinate 79,021,250 of NC_071470.1, read as the reverse complement.
AACAGTAATACCAATACATTATTAAATGACAGTTTTAAAATGATATAGCAACAAGTACATAATTTCATAATAGCACACAAAAATTAACTGCCCTTACTATACCTTTCTATCCAGATACCTTTCTATCCAGATAGAGCGTACCTTACATATCATGGAAAAACTGGTTCTTTCGGAGGGTGCAACACGGCACAGGGTGCTTCCAGCATTTTAGAATGCTCTGAACTAGAAATCTTAAAATATTGGTTTGCCAGTGACCAGGCAAGTGCATTTCCCCTGACTGCTAACAGAAATGTATACCACAAAAATGTATCTGTTCAGAGTGTTTCTCACTGTAGCATCACTTAAACACTTGGCAGAAAGGGAGAAGAAAGAAATCTTTGAATTTGAAACAAAAGAATTTAACTAATCATGATCAAGATTAAAAAAAAAAAAAAAGTGCTTGCAAAAAAGCACAAAATATTTCCATCAACCCAGGAATTTAGATGCTATGGTGTTCAGAGATTTTCTGCCAGAGGGCTATTTTCTTCCCTTCAAGAAGTTTTGATACATCGGCAGCCATATGCTTTAGTTTACTGGCTTACGCTGATTTCAGTGACATTTTGCTTCTGATGAGAAAAATCTAAGTGATCTAAAAATCTATGTGATGTTTCAAAATGGGTTTTCACTTCAAATGTATAATAAATATGCTCAAACCTTTGGAAGAAGGTAGATTTTGATTTTGTCAAAACTTCTCTAGCAATACAATGATGAATTGTGTGTTTTGTACTACAGTAAAATAAGTAGAAGTCATGAGAGGAGAAGAATAAATTGTCACTGAATAAGACTGTGGCTTGGTGTTATGGAAAACCTTCGCTATTGTTTGACAATTACTATTTTTCACACTGGCCAGGCAACATCATTGCAGAATTTTCTTTTTCGGTCAGGAAATAGGGACCATGTGAGATGTACATCTTCTTGATTCTGCGCCACTGAAAGAGAATGGATCAGCTGACCTCTTGAGATAACTTCCAACTACAAATTTCTTTAGCTTTATGCTTCGTTTATGAGTAACAAGTCTCCAACTAGGTTCCAATGAAGGATTCATAGACTTGAACTGATCCTTGTTTCTGATCCGTGTTTTGAACCTGTGAAGTCTTTCAGCTTATGGCTTCCAGCAAGCTTGGTGCTGTTTTAAGCAACTTGATATCAATACTTTTGAGAATGAAAGAAAAAAAAAAGGAAATTGTACTTTGACCCTTATTTATGAAATAACTTCCATTCTTTTTAATCCATAAAGAGTGCATTTTTTTCTTAGAGAAAAAGCCAATTATGACATTTTTTCAGGTATGTTTTTTTCAATGAGACTCAGTTACTGCCATCTATTGATATACATTGTGAAGGGTCACTATGAAAGTGCAACTATTCACTGTACCTTTTCTAAGAGTACTGTAAAATACCAGGGGTGACAAAAGGACACTGAAAGAATGCTTCTCATTCCCAGCAGCAAAAACCAGTGATTTTGAGAAGTAAGAAAATATCAGTCCTAGTTTTGAGGGTGAGGTAAAGGCACGATCTGCTTTTATTTTAGAGGTCAATTTTCAAACAAGAAGGGCAACATCCAGATATATAGGGGTAGTCCATCACTAAATGACTTACCTAACAAACGCATCTGAGATTGCGTAGTTGTGTGATCCTCATTAGCTTGTATTGAGGTGAGTTGGCCAACGTTCAGCTCTTTAACAGCAGCCCCATCTCACCGGACACGCTCATTCTCAAAGCCTTTGGAAAACGGCCTGTTTCCAACCATCTGTGGAAGGAAGGCATTGACCTGAATTAACTAACTGAAATCAAGCCAGCTTTACAAAGGAACAAGACCAAAGGAGGAGACACACTGAATCCGAATAAGCAGCAAGTTGTGACTTTCAGCAAAGCCCTGACTACGCGATGGGGAGCAAACCATGGAAACTGCCACGATGTCTAAGCAAAGCGGCTCAAGAGCAACCTGATGAGAGTGGAGGAGAAAATGGGGAAGGGTCTGAGGTAGAATGTAGTAATTTCTTGTTATTGCGTATCACAGCAAAATACTGCCACCCCTCAATACCTCTTTTGGTTTCTCTTGTGCTGAGCAGCAAAAGCAGTCATTATCTCCTCTATTCTAAGACCCAAGGTCTGACAGCTATATAATACACCTAAGGGCTTTTTGAATATTATTGCTCTCCCTTTCGCAAACGAGTAACAAGGCTATTGCTAGGCTTTCATGGACATTTCTTCTCTCACTGCCTCTTCATCTTCAGTTGATGGTACAAAAATAAGAATTTTTCCCTTCTGAAAACAAGCTTAGCTTCTCTGTACAGAAATCTGCTTTATTAATTTGCTTTCAGCTGAGATACAAAATATCTACTGCACGCTTCCTGCATTTTGTCAACATCTTGCTAATTACTTAAATGATACAGTTTTCTTCTTTTCTTCTTCTTTTTTTTTTTTAAATGAGACATATTGGGGAGAGGGAAAGTCTGTCTTCAGTTACTCATTCCATTTATTCAAATTACAGCTTTCCAACCCAATACTGCAGAAAAAGTGCTCCAGGGTAAATTTGTAAGTCTGTTTCATTATGATCCCTTAAGTGTAATGCAATTAAAATCATGCCATGAATGACTAAGAGTTTAGAAGCAATTACTTTATGACTAGGTGAATTTCTACCTCACAGCAAATATTTCTCACATTTTTGCATGCTAGTCTTTTCAGCTGGTGCTAAGAAGATTAGAAAGATTAAATAAGCATTTATAGCCATGAAAGGAAACCAAGAGCAACACTGCTCTTGTTTGAGGAAGTTGGACCGGGGAAGCGAAGGACTCGGGCCAGCTGTGTGTCCTGCAGCACAAGCTGGAAGGTAACAAGAGGCCCGAAGACTCACTGTGTCCACAGGATCAGGCTCTTCAGAGGCTGTTGGTCCACCTTCTCCATGGTCCATTCATCTCTTGGATGAAGGTAAGGCGGGGGGTTAGTTGCAGCCGCCACTTGAGAGGTGAGGGCTAGAAAGGTGGAAGCACACACCACCATCATAGTGCAGTTTAGCACAGGAACGTGATGGACACTGAGAAAATGGCAGGGAATTAGCATTAACAAACCAGTTAATTGCTCTATTAGAGAGTGCTAAAATCAATGGATATCCTAAACAATACCAGGACTGTTGCTCAGAGAATGACAACTACTTACTCTCTACCAGGGATACACAAGTCATAGACACCGTTACCCAGTCTGGATACGGTTTTACTTTACTGTTTCGGTATTTTGACAACACAGGTTTTCCAGAATTATCACTACTCCCTCCCCATTGAGAAATCCATCACTCACATGGAAACCATGGATGGAACGATGCATATTGTTCACAAACCTTGTGGCTCACAGTAAAGCTATAAAATCACCAATCTGAGGAGTTCAGGGAGTGGTGCTCAGGGCCTGAGCGCAGGAATCAAGTCCTGAGGGTGCTTTCGGTTTCCTGACTTCCAGGTTGGAATGAAGATTATCAAGAGGAGCCGGCACTCAGCTCCTTGTCCTCAGAGCCTCTGCCTGAGTTGCGGCTCCCAAAGCTCCCAGCTTCCCTTGTGTGAATTGAGGGCACTTCTGTTGCAAGAGCTCAGCTACAACAGAGAGCTTCCGAGATTGTCACAGTTTTCAGGGTGAGCTGGTTTCCCGGTAAGATATTGGAAAAACTAGAATGACGGCCATCAGAAATTTACTTCTGATTTAACAATTTTTTTTAGAAATTATAGCTGAAACACACATAAGTGATTCCTTCAGCCATCTGAAGGGCTTCTGCCCTTCCTCATTAGGACTGTGTGGTTTGCCATCTATTTTTTGCCACGCAACATGAAAAAGGGCAAAATAAAAAGTGCACTGGCTAGTTGCTTCTCTACTAAAACGCTATGGAAGAATAATAAGTCTTTTCAACTTGAACTTCACAACTCTGTGATGGAACTCCCATTTTAAGGACTTTAAGGCTTACCAGAAGCACGTCCCTACTCTATTTCCCTTTTAAAATAAAAGTTACACTAGTTACTATTGTAACAGTCTGCATATAATCTGCTGAGAATAAATACCCATGTAATGAGCCTGAAATGATATGGTAATTTCTTAATTCAAAATAATTACATGGCTATTTGTGCCCTCTAAAATAAGGTATTACTTATTCAGCCCAAACAAATTGCTATTTGCCCAGGTTTTGAACTCTGGTAAACAGTAGCACAGCAGTCATCTGAATACTGAATCCGGAAACAATTTTATGTTAGATGTTTACTTACACAGAAACGGAAACAAATATTTGTCAAGGCAACAAGGAGATTTTAGTACAACGAAGGGAAAAAACAACAGAAAGCCCTTGAAAATGAGAACATGGCCAAGGCAGAGCGCTACAAGGGCACCAGCTGGCACAAAGTCACCTAGGTACCCTCTAAAACATTTCACAAGCTTGAAAATGTTAGATAAAAGAACTGGATTTGTGCAGTTTATTTTGGCTTGTCATTTGTGTCCGAGTTAACTGCCGATCTCCCTGCGTCGCCTGGAGATACAGCTAGGAAAGCCACCACCCAGATGAAAACTGGAAGGAAGGAAAGGAGGAAGGGGGGCAGAGAGGCATTCAAGCCATTTACTCCAGTCAATAAAACGTTTCCCACTGGCTTTAATGGAGGCTGGAGAAGGCCTAGATTTCAGAGCACTAATAAAAGATTCAAAAGTCACCTCATTCTAAGCAGTGGTAGAAGGCTTTACATTAACTTGAATAATGCGTATTTCACAGACAGGCCCTAATGTGCTCCATGCATTGAGTGAACGACACGAGTGGACTAGATGGAGTGCACTACTTTTCGTCTGTGACGATTAAATATTTGGGCCTGGAATGAAAATTAAATCCACGCTTGCTTTTGTACTCCTGTATTGCACAGCTACTACTCATTTATTCCCCTTGTCATTTAAACGCATTAGATTGAGTTTTATACCTGTATTTATATTTTTGAAGTTACTGATTTCACATAAAGGAGTGGACTTATATTGGACTTATATGCAAGAACTGGCATGCTGTTTCCTACATCCAGGGAAAAAAAAAACAAAACGGGGAATGAGCTGAAATCTGGTCCATCCCAATTAAGTACATCTTGGGTGAGAAATAAAGCTCAGTAATCCATTTTTCCACTTAAAAAATAGGCAATCGGAAGAAGCAAGATTTTCAGAGGCTCACAGATTACAGAAAAGAAATAAAACAGGCTCTGCTTTTGCAAATGTTTTCGACTTACAACAGGGCGATCCGAAAGGTATGATGAATTAAACAGAATGGCTGCTTTGCATCCAGAGGCATCTTGGATTTGCTCCTAGTAAGTGTCACCTGCTGTTCTAAACCTGTAAGAAAGAAAATGATTGCTTAGTTTCTGCTAACATATATGCCAAACAAAAAAAAAGGTAAAACTTTGCACGACTTAAGTGCTAGCATTCGTTTTTATGCACAACTTAAAATTTTTGTTGCAGCATTATGTATCTCTTAATCTATTTATATATTACAGTTGGACAATTCCGGTATTTTCACTTAGCATTCTTGCTGCAGAAAAATCAATGTTGTACTCTTTGCTTCATTTGCTGAAGATGTTAAAGGTATAATTTAGAAAACTTGACCTTACAGAAAAATTCCAAATTTTATAGCATTCATAGAGCTAGCATTAAAATCCCTCAACCCTATGTTTTGCATTGTTTGAAAATAAGCTGCATGTAAGAGTACAACATAATACTATGTGCTGTACCATTTAATTAATTCATTAATGTTTTCCAAAAGAACGTGTTTTTTCTCCCATTATTTGTATTTGTTATGGTTCAGGAAGTACACTACGTGCCGTGAAAGGTTTTCTTCCTGGAAGCAGTTTTACGGTTATTTTATCCGAGGTTACGTCGAGAGGTTTGAAGTATCCTATACATCTTTCCTGCGGCTACGTGGCTTCAGGCTGCTTTGTGCTCTTTCATGCCAGGTCAATTGAATTTGACCTTGGTTTTTGCTAAGGTTGCCTTGCCGTTCTGCATACCAGTACTGTTTGGGGTGTTCTTGATGCTAAATACCTTGCACGTTTTCATGAGAACATTTTTGAGGCCCTAAGTAAGCTCTGTACAGTTTTCTATACAGATTCTTTAAAGCCCCACAAGAGGAAAACCACCAACAAGGGGTTCTGGCCCTTTCTTTAGTTGTCAGTTGACATTTTCTTTTTTTGCTTTGGCCCAAACGGTACTGAGTGTGGTAGCTTATGACAGCACAACAGTAAATAGCCCCACCACTGTTACCTGCAAGCAACAGAGAAAATGGCCCGTAACTTCTTTGTTCCATCCCACGTTTTTTACAGTACAACTGATGAAGATTTTTAACACCTCTTGCTGCCTACAACGTTCTACTCCCTCTAGCTCTAACAGGCTTCAGCATTCAATGTTCAACATCCTGGTACCAGTAGCAGCGCACGCAGGTGCTGTTGCCCTTTTGAGTGATGATGTCCAGATTATCTTAAACAGATGAGTTAAAACTTTGGCTTTTATTCTAATGTAAGTGTCATGATATCCACTTGAATAAATTTACTTATCCATCTCAATGATATTGCTTGTTTCAGCTTGTTTGGTTTTAATTCAGGCCTGAGCTGCTCCATAATCATTTGTTCAAGTTTATGACATTACACATTGTTGACTAATAGCTTCATTTTGCTGAGTTTCCACTTATTACTGTCACTATTACAGCCTGATTTGAATTTTTCTAATCTGCCTATCCTAGCATGAATCTAATTTCACTGACGTTTAACACCGATCCTGAGGGCTCCTCGTTGACTGTTTGTCACCTAAAGATCAAATACTTTTGCTGCTGACTTTTAAAATCAATTATAATCTCACAGGACTTGGCTGAGAGGATAACCCAAAGTGAAAGGCAGTGAGTCTTAAGAGAGAGAGTTTCCCAATGCATTAAATAAGATTGATTTTCTACGTGCAGAAACAAAAGGTCTGCTAAAGGGGAAAAAAAACCCAAAAAAACACACAAAACCCCTGCAATCCAGAGCCAAGTCTTTTCTATGATACCTGGAAAATGTGAATAAATCTGTATTGTAATTGCTGAATTTTAGGATCTGGTATAAAAGAGAACAACCCCACAAAGTGTTGGAGGGACACTGCTGCAAAACTTGTGCACAAGTCCTCTTAAAGGTAGCCTTTCATCTTCCTTTAAGTGCTTCAGTTTTTCCTGTGACATCCTCTATCTTTGGTTCAATTATTAAAAAAAAAAAAAGAATCACGGAACAGCCCAAGTTGGGAGGTACCTCAAAAGATCAGCTGGTCCAACCTTTCATGGAAAAGGGAGCCTAGACAAGATTATCTAGCAACCTGTCCGGTCTCATCTTGGAAAACTCCAGTGACGGAGACCCCACCGCATCCCTGGGGAGGTTGTGCCAGTGATTGATTCTTCTCACACTGTAGAAGAATTTCTTCCTTGTATCAAGAGGAAACCCTTCCCAGTGCAACTTGTACACGTTGCCCCTTGTTGTCTCCATGTGGTTCCTCCCTCCTCTTCCTAGCCACCCTTTAAGTACTGGAAAACTTTTAGGCTACCGAATTTGAAAATTCTTAGAGGAATTATTCACGTACAGATAAGCAGGAGGGTCACTAAAACCAGATTCAAAATAAACATATTTTAAAAGCTCATTTTAACAGCATACTGAATAATCACAGAAGATTGACATAAAAACGTAAAGTTTTTGTCTAGCAATTTTTAGCAATGAGTTTCTGTTACTTGATCAATAACAGGGAAGAAGCTGGGGGAAAGACAAAGCCAGAAAGCAGAAACGTGTGATGGAGAAGCAACTCTGGGGAAGATGGAAAAGCTGCAAATAGGAAACTTGTACAAGAAGTTAAGGAGAAGACCAGATGGGCTGGCAGAAAAAGCTACTCCGAGAAGCCCAGGATAATGTAATTGCTTAACTGGCTAGCGTGTCTGAGCCAGGATCTGCAGGATTGCCCTTTACTTGTCTTTCCAGGCTGCAGATTGCTATAGGTATTCTCTTCAGCCCTTCTGCTTTCCAGTTTCTCCTTCCCACAGTTGAGAACCCCGCCATTAATGAGAAAGAGTCATTACAGAAGCAATCCAGCAGTCCCTGAGAGACAGAGGGTGACCTTTTCAGACGCATATATTGACATAGAATTCAATTTCAGAACCATTAGGAAGTAATTTTACCTAAAAATCATGTTTAGAAATATTTTCATAATGCCAAATTTTTCTTCAGAAAATTGAGTCTTGGGTCTGTTTTCACCAAATCAGAACAATTCACTGTATTAAACAGGACAACACATTTTGCTTGAAAATCAGTGATTGGCAACTGTGTTTTTTTCTTAGAATACTGCCTTATGGGAATTTGGATATCTTTAGCACAAGCGAGCAAGAGATTCAAGTTGCTGTAGAAGATTTAGTCGTGTAGTTCATTATCTAGCTACACGTATTTCGATTACTTCATCCTGGGAGGGGTACTTCTCAGCCCCACAGAGAAAATTCCAATCAAAAATGCCAAAACAAAGTATGTCAACATTTCCAAACGAATGAGTTTGGAAATCACCATATTCTGAAGGCAGGTGTTAAAAACCTCAGCTTCTCTTGAAATGAAAGCAAACACTGAAATACCCTTGGGGAGGAAAATGTGCAACTTCTTCTCATCGACTTGTTTCTATTCCCCCGTTTTCAGGACACAGCCTAAATAATGGAGGCCCTCAGCAGTGAGGCAAGAGCACAGTAAAAATGGTTAAAAAGAGATGATCTGTAAAAATCAGTAAAAGTTAGTATGAAAGACATGAGTCTAGGGAACCCTACCGGCGCAATGAAAATTTTATTTGGGGTAGAATTCTTGTAATTGAAATCTAAACACAAATAAACACATATGTAACGTAACTGTTCATGCACCTACAAGACGCTAAAAGCAAAATCACAAAGATGTCCTGTTATCAGAGCTCAGCATTAATTTACTTTCCAATTCCAGTCAATTTGTTATCACAAATGCCCTCAATTAAAATGTTTTATTGGATACAGGGTGAATTAAACCAATCTTTTTATTCTCATGATAAGAGATGCACTTAGCAGCATATAAAATAGTGATTTAATGGGTACTTAATGGTCTGAAGCTTTAAATGAACAAATCATAAATTACAGCTTTCGCAGCCTTTCACGCTTTCCCATTTGGATCCTAAAAAAACAATTTGCATTCATTATGTAGGGCTGATATACAGTACCTTGCCTCCCAACGACATTCAGCTGCATCACAATATTTGCCCCCACAATATGCTTGACACTGTTGCCTTTTTAACAACTTTTAGTTTCAGCTCTGGGTCACAATCCTTCCTTGCCAAAGGTGGACAGAATGATTTCAAACTTCTCTGGGCAACTTGGAATTTGCTGTAACATCCATATTCTGAGCAGTCGCCGACGATAAATCCATTTTTTTTATCTTCAGTTCACTCATGATTTCAAACCTGGCAGTAGGGGTGAATTTTCAAAACACCACGTGAAAACTGAGCACAAAACCTTGATAAGAAAATGATAAGTTCGCACTTCTTCCAGTGATACTATTGGAAAGAAACTCCTTCCCAAAAATAACTTTTAAAAGTAACTCCCTTTGGGTTTTTTTTACCTAAATATTTTATCTGTGTCCAAGAAGCCTCAAGTGCTTTTCTATGGGTCTTTCACATCTCAATAGTCACTGTGCGGAATGCAGCAGTATCAAACGACAGCACCATCACGCCATAGAAAACAAACCAGGAAAAGTATTAAAAACCCCCAACTTACAGAAACTAAAGCAGCAACCTATGCAAGTTCTTAAACAGAGCCATACCTATATTCTAAAACAAATTCAAATCTGTCCTTAGACTCTACTCCGATACCTGTCAGGTGGCAGTTTATGTCCCGGTCCTTCTTGCCGGGGGGAGGAAGGCAAATCGCTGCTCCCCACTGTCCGCAGCTGCATGGAAGAGAGGGTCTCAGGAGGTTACTGAGAGCGCCTTATATACTCACTTTGGAAAGGAAAAAAAAGAAGGAAAAATAAATAAATAAAAAAAAACAATTTAAAAAACAAACCAACCAAAAAGCAAAGCGGACTTCCCTCCAACTTCCATTCAAGATGTTTATAAAATAAAGAGTGTCTTGTCAAAGCGCATAAGCCCCAAATTGAAGAGTAGCTGCTACCAGACTGTAATACCTTAGTGCTTTAAAAGCAATGAAACCCAGGAGTCCACTGGCTTCACCCCAGCAGGTTCACCCCACTTTGTGCAGAAATGGCTAAGAGTAATGTTGCGCAAGTATCTTACATAGGGGTGCCTTAAAAAAAACAGGGCACGAATAAAGACGATTTTGGTTGGGTGGGTTGTTGGTTGCGTGGGTTTTTTTAACCTGTAATTATACTTACTGTATGGCCTTTTTTGCTTCCAAGTGCTTTGTGACCTGAGGGAATCAGAGTTGCCTTGCTGAGCGCCATTTTTATCCACTGACAAATATCAATCACATACATTAGTCTCCCTTTCTTCTTGAGTCACTGTGGTTTTTCAATACCTCAGTCATTTGGCAACTGGAAAAAAAAATAAAAAATAACAAAACACACACTCACACATATCACAGAATCATAGAATGATTCGGGTTGGAAGGGACCTTAAAGATCATCTAGTTCTAATCCCCCTGCCATGGGCAGGGACACCTCCCACTAGACCGGGTTGCTCAATATATATTTATGTGACTTCATTTTGGGGTAAAAATATTCTTTCTGATAAGAATAAAGTATTTACTTAAATAAAAATGATTTCTAAAAAGAAATATTCAAAGCTAAAAACAAAAAAAAACTTAAGTATTTTCTCTCATAATGTATTCTGAAGTTGTAAAACAGAATTTGTTGTTGGTGGGTTTTTTTTCCAAAATAAGTGATTCGGTGAATTCTACAAGCAATAGAAAGAATTTTACTACTACTACAAAAAAAAATAATAGTTCTAACAATTTTAATCAATTTCCTGGGATTTTTTCGCTTCTGAATTCCTACTGAGCATTCTGTATCACTACTTTTCTCTTTACCACTACTGTCTGCCAACGAGGCATTTTCGGATGGTCTCAATGGTGCCACATAAATGGGGACTATCTATTCGTTGATCCATAATGTGGTGTGTTTGCATTTTTCCCTCTGTACTGCATCATTAGCGCTTACCTCATTGTTACAGGCACTGTCATCTCTAGGTCATTTCAGTCATTTCTGCCTTCTGTGCAGTTTCCTCCCATTAAGGATCTAGGTTTGCAATAATTCTCTCTTGAGCGATTACTTTTGGAAGTACCATACTGCATTTCCTTTTGTTCTCTCTCGTATGTCCATTTTCAGCTTCTTCCATCTTACAAGCCTAACAAGTTTATAAAATGACAATATTAGTATCTCAGATGATACCTGAGAGCTTACATACTCATATTTATTTATTGTGACTGCTATCATCAGTTAACGATTCCCCCCAGTATTACAGGCTGTTTTTTCAAAACTTTGTTGTATTTTTAAAAACGAATAAACCCTTTCTAATATAATGTAAACCTATAATGTAAAATATAATATGTGAACCTTCTTTCACAAAAAATTGTTTATATCCAGAAGAGACATGTGAAATTGAGAAATGGGTGTAAGAATTTTAAAACTATTTATCAATGTATTGTGTCTTTCCAAAAAAGATTTCTACTTCATTAATATGCATGATGTAGTCAAATCTACTCTGACTCTTTGATCTGCTTCAGGGTAATATGCATTTTAATAAAACAAAAATCACCTTTATAAGTTGTCGCAAGATGCTCACTCGCTGTCCAGCTGCCCGTGAGACTGCCGGCATTGTATGTCCTGGAAACAGAGAGCATAAGCAAACAAAAAGCACGCTCCACTTTTTGGGGCGGGGGGTGGGGATAAACACAGCATCTTCTGCATTCTGCAAATCTATCACAATTGAAATTTGATTTAAAAAAGAAACAAACAGAAAAACCATCACTACTTGTAAACCACTAGCAGACCTCCAGAAATCCATCTGCTTACACTCTTCCTACTTCTGTCATCTTTCAGAGACTTTGGGTTATTAAATGAATTTTCTATGATAGCCTGCAAAGAAAGCACTTAGAAATATTGCATTATCAAGTGCCCTCAACTTCCTTAACAGAAATGCACTACAGTATACTAAATAGTCTACTGAAGCTTTGGACTAACATTCATGCACTTTTGCTGAATTTATAATATCCCAAATACCAGAACAGACTTAGAGATGTGGCAGTCTGAACCATTATCGGGGTGTTAACACGTACCAGTCCTGTAATATTATTTTTCCATAGAGATTAAAGCTTTTTATAATGAGAAAGGCAAACTGTGGTTTTTGTGGTTTGCACCTCCATTGCCAGACAGGTTTCCAGACCACATCCATAAGGTGGGCTGCTTTATGCATGTAGCCCTTTCTTCTGGTTATGTAGCCAAGCCAATGTTATATTAACCCTACAAGACCCCAAACTTTGTTTCAGAACAGTTGCGCTTTAACAGGGAGTTTCTTCCAGAGCTGCTGCTTTCTCTGTGACCTCCTCCTCCTCAGTTCCATCTACCTACTCTGCCCCTAATCCCTTTTGTCTTTATCAGTCCTCCTTGCCTCTGAGTTTGGATTATCGCAAGATCCCGGTTATCTGAAGAATTGTTTTAAAGCACTGGGTCATTTAAAAGGGGTGCAGGGTTTTTGACACATGGGTTTTATGCATGAAAATATTGCAATTATCACAGTAAATGATATTTAGAGTGAGCTGTGCCACGGTGACGAGAAAAGTCAAAGTCTGGTTAACATGCAAACAGTCCCATTTATTAACTTACAAGAAAGTGACAAGAACACTCTCACCGATTCCTTTTGCACGCTCAATATTACTATGTTTTGAATACGTTAAAAGGACAATTTTTATCTCTAAAGTTGCTCATGAACTAACAGACAACCCCACTTCAGTAAATCTTACCTTAACTTTACACCTCGTTCTTTTGAAAATGAATGTACATCCCGCTCCTGGGGGAATCCGACTTGTCAGACTTGGTCTGGTTCCAGCATGGAGTCAGACCGTGCCTGGGAAGCCCTCCCTGGTTCCACAAGACAGAAACAAACAGCAAAATCCTGGCTTCAGTAGCAATATTTGGCGAGAAATTCTAGAAATCAAGAAAGCTTTGTGCAAGAAAGCTTTTCCGTTTGAATCTTTGATATTACTATTTAATTGCAAGTTTTCTGCCAAATGCTCTTTCACGCAAAAATCCATTTGCATTTTCTACTAGATATTGACCCAAAACAGGATTAAGAAGGCTTCAGACACAAACGTAGTTTTTAGGCTTGAGAAATATACATTTTCAAATTATTTTTTACACGATCAAACAGCAACCTAAAAAAAAATAAAGCAAAAGTTATAGTTTTTCAAATGAATTTCTATTGTTCTAACCTTTTGCAAATCAGTTGTTTTGTCACTTTTCCTATTTTGGCTCAAAATTATCTGCCAAACTTGGTGAAATAGTGCACAAGTCCATCATCAGGATGAAGCTGTTCACTTTGCAGGCCTCAATCCCAAACCATTAACATCAGTGAAAGGTTTTTATTGATTGCAGTGGATGGCAGAACAAGCTGTACCCAGGACTTATTGCAAATTGCATTTGATGTGCTCCCGCTTTTTCCCTTCAGATAACTTGTGTGATCATAAGTCATAGAGAGATTAAACTTAATTTGTTACTGATTTTTTTCAAAGAATTGCCTAAAAAGAGTTCTTTCTGATATCCAACCAGTTCTAACAATCAAAACTTTCTGCATTTTTGTTTCTTTTTCAGCTCATCAGGTCTCTCTCCGGGCTTCACAGAATGATGCTTAGCAGAAGCTCGAGAGAATCTGAAGGTCCTGCACTGCTGAGAGATGAAGTTAAAATAAATGAAGCAATGCGTTCATGAACTCCGTTGCTCCAAGTTACTAGGAAAAGTTAATGAATTCAAGTTAAGCATTATATACTTCTAATACACACAGATAATCCTATCATGAAAGGTTGACCAACTACCTTTTGAATCTCTATGCAGTGCCACCCATAAGACAGGCATGCTTACAAATGAGGAACTATCAGGACTAACGAGCAGAGCAGACGGACGTTTTCCTGAAGCCGATCTCATTACCAACTGATATAGATGCCACCATATTTCCTTTTCACTTCCAAAGCCAAAATGTCAGCAAGAAGTTGCTTACAGAAAGCGATTTTTAGCTTTCCCATTGAGTAAGTTAATTGCACTCGCACTTTAAAGATTAATGGCAAATGTGTGAGGTTATTTTGGATCCTCCTGTTATGTGTGTAAACGCGATAGTATTGGTGGCAGATACAGCATAGTGTACCTCGTTGCTCCAAGGCTTTGCAGGAACAAGCAACTACACCTTCCTGCCCGCTTTGCACCTGCGATAATAACACTTCCAAACCTATTAAATACGCATTCATGTCCACAGTGAGTCCCGTTTGCTTGGATATGATAGATGAGAGCCAAAGTCTTTTTTTTTTTCTTTTTCCTTCTTTGCTTGACAGTGATATTTCTACGTAGCTATTTCTCTCACTCATACCTCATCATAATGATTGTTTTTCTCAAGCTGAACTCAGTAAGGCTTTATTGGCCTGAAAATACTCTCACTAGTGACGCCAAAATGGATTCTTAACATCCAGATTCTCACAAAGGCTGGGAGTCAAACACGAAAAGGCAACACGCTTTTTAGGTTAGTCCGCAGGGGACATACCCAGGTAGACTTTCTTGTACTTTTCTATACTTGCATCCAAAACCAAAAGAGTTGATGGTTATGGTGTAATATTTCTTTCCTTTCTCTTCATCTGGAAGTTTTATAAAGGAAGAATCACGTTTACTTTGTAAACTTTACTTTGGATTCTCCAGTCCTCACCTTATCTTGTCTGAATTTCCCTTTACCGGGCGGAAATTTCAGGGTACGATACCTGAAAAAGCTCCTCCTGCACGGTTCATCTGCCAAATACTCTTTCCAGGGCCATACACAGATAACAGAAACTAAAATTAAATCCTCATGGAGGCCATGTCCCCTCCTCCCACATCCACCTCTGGTTTTTTGCTGTTGTTTATTTCTGATTTACTCATCCAAGTTTTTTCTCGACTTAAATTAAACTGGCTGCTCTACAACTTTATCGTGTTTCTTATTCACATCTCCCACCCACTAAGAGATATTCCCTGACATGTCAGAAGACAAGCAAGCTGTCTGTTCTGCTGCCTCTTTGCATTTTTTTACCTTTTATTTCTCTTCTTTTCCCCATGTTTTCAAGTATTTCAGCAGCCTCTCTAGCTTGGTTTGTACTTTCTGTCCACTTCACACCAGACATTATTTTGGTTATGTTTTAACATGCAAAACAGATAAGTGCTACTTGAAGGCAGTATTTCCAGAAGACGGCCCTTTTAAAAACTTTATTATGAAAAACATTTTTTTCTAGAAAATATTTTACCTATCATTATAACACTATTTGCTAATTCAAGCCAAACCCATCAGTTCTTTTGGTTGGGAACAATGTTTGAATAGAAAAGGAAAAATTGGAATGCTGTGGTTGCTTCTTATCATACTGCTCTCCGGTCAGAGCATCAGAAATCGGAATCCCAGTTCTCGGCCTGTGAGTATTTTTACTTACCGTCTTCCACCTGCCACGGAAGCGTGCTGCTCATTGGACTGGTAGGCACTCTAAGGCACCACATATCGGAGCTCTGTTACTTCTTTTTCAAAACTTAAGTATCCACTGAACACAGATCAGTAATCCGAAATTCTTAGCTTAAGAGGGACAGCAACAGCAATTGGTTCCTACAAGAGTTTGGCGAGTTTGCCACTTCGTTTCTTGAACTTTTTTTTCACATCTGAAAATACAACACTTCAGTTAGACCAAAAATAACAACATCCCAGATGACAAAATAATTTTCGTGAAGGTTTGTGTTTTTCTTCAGCAAAGTATTAAGACTTGTATTTTCCTTCAGTGAAATGGGAGACAATAACAAAAGCCACTCTCTCTGAGTCATACTTAATTAAAATGCTTTAAGTTTTGAATTTAGTAGCCAAAGAAATAAATCAATTCTGAGCAGCACTAGATAATAGCAAAAGAAATGTTATGGTACCCTTAATTCTCCATTGTCAACCATCCTGGTTATTTTCTTTTTGCATATGCTTTCAAATTTAAATACATACTTTTGTGTTTAAAAACACCTTTGTGTTTAATTTTTAAAAAAATTAATTTAATTTAATTCAATTTAATTTAAATTAAAAATTTTTGAGACCAGACAAATAAACTGAGAATTTTGAATAAGGGAACATTTTTGCATCCATGTTATGTTTTGCCTAATATAAATGCCATTTCTGTTTCTTCCAAGGGTAACCACTGTAGGCACCTGTGCCTGCAGACGGAGCCGGGATTTTGTGTTGACAAGGTCTACACAAAACAGATAGAAGGGTTTGCCAAAGGTTAAATATTTCTCATCAGGTTCCACCTCTGCTATTGATCTGGAGATTTATGGCTAAAATTGAGTAAATTATGTGGCCTTGAACTAGAGCTCCTTGGATTTAAAATGTGACTTGATTCAGCCCTATTTTATATACTATTTACTTAAGCGTACGCTTTGACTTCTGAACACATGCCCGTCGCTGTCTTCTGAGGGAGAGCGAAAAACGGAAACACGATGATTAAAGCTGAAAACTTTCAGCACTTGCTGTCATCCATTTTGAGATGGACCCTAGACATTTTGGCCTGAGGTTTATTTTAATGCTTTCACAGTAGCGTAGAGGTGCCTGTAGACACTTAGATATTCAAAGGCTCTTCTTATACAATGCAGTAGGATCTGGCAGTTCTCCTGCTGAGGTGCTTACTCCCATAACGTGGTGGGCCACTCTGAAAATTCTCAAATAGCCCACAGCTGCGTTTTTAAGCAAACGTATTGTTTTGGTTAAAGACGGTTAACATTTTAGAAAAATAAATAAATAAATAAGACATAAGAATTCCTATGGTGTCATTACAATTCGCTTTATATCTACTTGACTGCGTATGGCAATACTGTACGACGTGACTGTGTATGAGGGGAGAAAGACCAGAAAACATAGCATTTGCTTTTAAGAGACTGGGTCAACCCAAAATCTCACCTGTAAACACTTAAATGCTGCCAAAGGGCTTTAGAAACTAATAGTAGTTCACTTGTCCCCGATTTCGACTGCAAGCGAGGAGATTGTTTGATCTCAGTGATGCCACAGGGACTTCCCCAGGCGTCGGGGACCGACCCCAAAGTCAGGGCTCCTTCCAAGCCTGCTGGCAGCAGTGGCTTCCGGTGGCTTCCAGCAGAGCGTGGATCAGGCGCTCAGGTGAGAAGCTCTTGAGCTGCTGCTTGGCCCCTTGAGCCATCCAATCCACCAGCTCGGGCTTCCTCGGAAACAGAAGGAAACGCTATTAAAACTCGTGTGTATACGGGAAGTATATGGCTGAAAAGTTAAAAATTTATGACGCTGCATTCTCCATAATACTTGAAAATAAAGTGTTGTAATAATGAAATATTAATATTTAAAGTAGAGAACTACAAGCTCAGAATTTAATATATCACACTACAGTTTAGTCCCTAACAATTACTATGCTTCACTGTTGGACTAAACGTGCTGACACACAAAAGGGAAACAGGCAAGGACTTTATTTTCACTTCTCCATATTGAAAATAAAATTAATTTTAATCAAACTTTGGTGTGTCTGTGACAAGGGCTGATTTTTTAGCTGTTACTGCTCACCTTGAGTGCAAAATTTACTTATCATATAAATCAAGCTCAAACAGTTATGTTCACAGTATCTCTTAAAATAAAATAAAAAAGAAATGCAATATGTACCCTGAAACAAACAAAAAAAGCAGGAGGGGGAATATAGAGAATACTCCAAATGCAGCCTTGCGGAAGGTAATAGATGTTAGAACTGTCAGCTACAAACCAGCAGAAAGACAGATGTACTTGAAATGTCTTGTCCAATAAAGATCCCAAATGTCACTCAAAATGATCAGACTATTTATTACAGAATTTATAATGGAAACATGAAAGAAGGCATGAAACGACACAACAGAGACAGATGGACTGTTTGCTACATATGTCATTTGATATCAATCAGTGACTAGAATTTATTAACACAGTTGCTGCTTTAATGGATTGAACAAGCTCAAAAACACCCAACGCACTAGACGGTAGGTGATAATTAAAATGCAAGACACATGGCTTCAAAAAGTGTAATAGTCTCCTGATAATATCTAGTATAATGTATTTATTTAAAAAAACCCAGCAGACCTTACTCAGTTTTTGAAGAATTAAGGTTGTTTCACTACCAGTATCCCCACTGGAAGATGAACTGAACATTGGCATTGTATTGATAATGTTTTCTACTTTTTCTTCACTTAACTCTGCTTGTTCCCTTAACAAGTTATTTCTCAAAGCAACTCTAATTCAGCAGCACCGTGTATTATATTTATCTATAATGCTTGTAGGACAAAATCCCCAAACGATATTTATTATATTGAAAAAGACTACAGACCTTTCCTAATTCCCTGCACTGACATGGTCCTTCCCCCACTTTAGAGCTGCCGCCTCTGGTGAGCACTTCTTTTTGGCATTTCCAAGGAGTTATCTGTAAGCTATTTGTGTAAAAATACTTTTCTAGAGGAAAAAAAAAAAAAAGGTTCAGAAAAAAGATACAGTGATGTCCCTGTATACATTTGATTGCTAGGCTGTTCTAAAATACAGAAATCTAAATACAAGTGTCCATTTTTACCACAAATGATGAAGAAAAGAATATACATATGTGACCTATTTTTGTAACTGTTTAAATTACTTTAAATTACTATGAAAATCCCATTTGGCAATTGAATCAGAGCCCAAATTTCCCTGAAAAGCTCATATTTTCATAGGAGTCCAGTGGCAGAAATTCCAATTATTTTAGTAGTGAACCCAAAGATAGTTTGGTGTCCGAAGGTAATTCTCTTAACGCTGCTTTGCAAAGTCCAGCTAGATTCACTAGGTTGGTCCCATTAAATTAATTAATTAAATTTATTCCTGGTTCATAGTTGTATTAGTCTTCCATCTTCCCAGGTACAACAGTAGGAAGTATCATTAATGTACCTTGATTGTGAAATTAATCGTATAAATAAAAAACGACACAAATATCAATTACTTTCACTTTGGGGTCACACTACTGTTATCTTAACACTAACCTTAGTCATGTTTTTGACAACGAGAGAGAATATTCTGTAAAAAAAAAGACCCCACCCTACTTCTTCCCCCAGTATTCACAGCCTTCTAATGAATCCTTTCAGCAATGTTTATATACCAATACTCTTAAAAACTGGAAAGCAGAAAACAAATATTTTTAAACACGTATTCCAGAGGGATGCTTGAGAAAGAAATATTTAAAACCTCTGTAATTTTCCACGGGAAGTTATTTTTCTCATCGTACTGACGCTGTCAGAACATTTCATTTTTGCCATCTCTGTAAAATCATTTAATCAGCTGATTTGTGTGTACACAACTGAATCTGCCTGACAGACACGCTAACCTGATGCATATCTTTGAAAAATCTGTGTCTGTGAGGAGTTATATACACACATATACATAGAAATCTTCACATAAAGTGAGGATCTGCCCTTTTCCTTCAAGCCCAGTTGCTTAGCAACTCATGGAAAATTTTTTTTTTTAGAAAATTTTTAGAAAATAAGGCCCAGTTGTTTAACAACAGAGTTTTAAGGTTTTAAATTGTGGGTTTTTTTAATAGCCGAGACTCAGTAACGTAAATCTTCAGAAGAAAATCCTACTCCCGCTGAAGATTTTTTTACTCATTTTAGAAGACAGGATTTCCTGGCTGACGCCTTTCCTGTTTCTTTTTGTTTTAAAGCCAATATTGATCACGATCTACTGCTGTTTCCCTGCCTCTCCCCAGCTCTTCCCCTGAAACGTGTTCACGGGCTCCAATTACACCTTCACTGAAAATGATCCTTTCACGAGTAGTTATGAGAAATGACAAATGACGTTCATAATACGCCATGTCACCAGAGCACTAATCAAATTAGACTTACTACCTTTGCAATCACAAGTGGGTCTTCACGTTTTATATCCGAACACAATTTGAGTCAAGTTAGCTTGCCAGAACATCGCTCCCATCCTCATAAAAGTATATGACAGCTATAACAAGCGTTTGGGGAGCAGGCAGGTGCAGCGCGATACAGCCACAGGAAGTCTAATGAAAATATACACCAGACTGTTTTCCTCACTAAAAGCTCTATTTCTATTAGCGATTCAGACAAATATCAATGGCAACCAATTAAGAGTGATTTGGATAAGACATTTTGCAGGTGTATTAGATTAATTATGATCAAGTTAGTTTACCGATGTGCTAATTTTGTGTATTTATTTAGACAGCGTAGTATGGCTTGCCTCTAACATTCATGTCTGGGTTTTATTTCCTACTGCGTGGAATGAGAAAGACAAAATGCTATAAAAATTTGTTTTTCCTAATGAAGAAGGCTTGTGCTCTAGTGCTTACAGATTGTGATTCAAAAACCAGGAATGAAAGTAGTCTGAGATATACATCATTTACTGCTTGATTAAAACACTTAAATAAGTCCTGAACCATTAAGAATAATAAGCAGGTTCTCAGTGCATGATTTCTAATCCAATTATTTTTTAAGAACTCGTAGAAACACAGCTAAGCATTAGCTGTATCATCATGGGGCAAACATCACCTTTGCCCCAAAATCATGGCAGTAATACAGCAAATGAATAATTCAGGCAAACAGTATTAGGAATTAAATTATAAATATCCCATGAGACTCCACAATCATGCATCACTCAATAGACAAATATAAAAAAATAAATTTTGCAACTGTCTCACCAGGTAGACATTCTGGAATACAGTGTTACATGTAGGGATCAATGTGTTAATATCGGACTCAAATATTTGAAAGTCATTGAATAGAAAATGTATTACGGCTTCTACCTGACATTTGTGCCATGCCATCTGAAGGAACATTTTATAAATGTCAATGTTTTTGTAAACATTAAAAAATTTTAACCTCAATCTGTTAGATTTAATTTCCTGTTGCTTAATGGGCCTTGCTTTTCACCTTTATGGTTACTGTTTTAGAGTAGTGCCAAGTTGGATCTGATACAAAGCATCCTAGCAGATTCCGCACATATTTTGGTTAATTTAGCTATCTTTAGTCCAAGGCAACGCTTTGGTTTAAATTATGTGACAATTCTCCATATTGCATGTTGAATGCCATATCTCAGTTCTGCTACAAATTTTCACCAAAGAGAACGGAGAAAAGGAAGAAAAGGCAGGGTTTGATATTCTGAGCAAAATTAGTGTTCTCACAGTCATACAAGCTTTCATCAGTGGCATCCAGTGAAATATAGAACAGTTAAGCAAAACCAAGATCATCTATACCCAAGGGGATAGAGTAGAGGCCATACCAGTGAAAAGGCTCACCATTTCAATTTGAAGTTAAACCTGTGCTGGAAGTGTCAGGGATCTCTAGATTTCTTTCACTTGTCTTTTGCTCAAAGAACAGTAACCTGAAGAGAGAAGGCAGATTTAGAAAAAGTCAGCTACACCAGCTGGGTCAGGCAGATACTCAGTCGTAACCAGACTGTCTTGCAGCTGGTTTAGTCACACAGGTATAATAAGACAAGGAAATAGGCCCTTTGAGCAGAAACAGCACACACGTTTTTATTAGAGGGCAAAAAAGAAGAAAACTTCATGTGAAAAATCCCATAAAACAATGCTATCACCATACCACTTTGCTTTGTAATCAGTATCTTACTCAACTCCTAATTTTACAGGTAAATTGAAATTAATCCTTGCTGCCAAAAAAACATTCACTACCTTTTCTCTTTACAGACTTGCTCTTTTTTAGCTCTTCACAAGCAAGAAATACAGGGGTATTAGATCCACGTAGAAGAGATCAAAACAAGGCCCACTGTATTCCTCCAACCTGACTTGGAAAAGCTACAAGAACTGGATACAGAATGGTTGAACAAATTTCAATGATGGGGAAAAAAATAATAATGTTAACGGTTCTTTGTACTGTTATTACTAAAATTTACTGCTCTGAGATAATTTAAGAATGAAAGCATTAGATCAGAGCAAGGACATCAGAGTTTGAAAATGCAAAGTAATCTTCAATGGAATTAAAAACTGTAATTTAATAAAGTTGCTCAGTGATCTACACTCTGCCCCTCAGTGATCTTTTGGAAATGTGCCAAGTTATGGTTCAGTTTCTCATTTAGAAACTCTGTTACACACTCACTTAGCTTACACCATTTAAAAAATAAATGCAATAAGCTATGGTAATTCACTAGCTGCAGTTTCAAAACCCTGACCGGTTTTAAAGTCTCACTGGAAACTTGCGCGATAGTCTACAAAGACTTCATTTGAAGCACTGAGTACCAGAAATTTAGCTGATGACAGTCTTCAGCAGACCACTGAGGTCATCATTTAGGCATCAGTTGTTTCACATGTTATTTGTGTCTCAGTACGATTCCCCGTTTTGCCATTACAATATGCAAACTTTTAGAATCCACATAAAAAGGTTTCCTTTACTTCTGAATACAGCACGATCAAGAAACCTCCCAGGAAGGAACTAAAAATCCCTAAATAACGATTTCAACCTTCAGCAATCCCAAACACCCAGAATTAGCAGTTGAACCTCCAGAAACCATACTCGGGGAATGCACACTTATTTCTGTCTCTCAGAACTGGTCCTGTCACTTTCAAGCCTTTCTCTGAATTCACAAGGACTAGAGTTTCCAATAAGAATATCAAGAAAAAGTCTGCTGTCACATCCACGTTCTCCAAATACTTTATCAGGTAATGACTAATATGGGCTAGTGCCTGCTCTGCACCAAGCACTTCCACATCACGCATGGTGTTGAGACATACATCACTTGATCAGATCATACATCACAAATGAATTATCCAGTAAGATACAAAGCACACCTAATACAAATAGATTTTCTAACCATTTCACATCCCTGCTCAAAAAAATGAAATATTTACAAATGAAATATTTACAACTGAAATGAAATATTTACAAATTGCCAATACATTTTCCTGTTTCTCAGTTTAAGTAGATGAATCTTTACAGATGACTGTTTTCTCACTCTTAACCATGATTTCTTGGAAAAGATGGCCTATGCCAAACAGATACAGCCCACCTGGATACTTTAAATCCATTTAACGCTGATAAAGTTAAACAACTATGAAAATTTGAACGTCAAACCACCTGAAAAGATGCTGTTGCCGTCATTTCTTTCAGCTATTTTATAGAAATAGTGCAGTGAACTGACAAAATTTACAGACGACCCAAATTTTTTCAGGTAGCTCAAGAATGCAAAAGATTTTGAATAAATCCATACTGATCTAACAAGGCAGAAAACATGTGCATATGAACAAAGAATATGAGCATTGCATATGAGACACTGCGTATGAACAATCAATAAGCAATTACTGAAGTTAACCCCCTTAATTTAGAAGCAAATAAAAATATCAACTCAGAAAAAAATGAAAAAGACTACAAAGCCTAATATTGTTTTATAGGTAAAACAGATTAGCTACTCTCTGCTGAGAAAAAAACAACTGTACCCAGAAATTGCTTCATAAACCACTTCATCTACCGTTTAGTTATTTTACTCCCCGATTTCCAATTATTTATGTCAACTTTTAGCAGTGGAACTCTGAACTCGGACTGCCTCATCAAAAATAATCTCTAGTATCTGATTCCAGACAAGGACTACTTCTAATCATAGCAGTTTTTTGAATACCAATTCATGTCTAGACTACTCTTCTTTTTTTTAGATCAAAACTAGAATCAAATTAATGGCTGTTTTAATTCACTCATTCTGCTCCCTGGCTCCATTTTTTTATTAAAGATGTCAACTACTATTTCAACACTTGTCAGAGAAATGGCAACCTCTTGGGAAAATATATGTAAATCTCTATATATTTCACGAAAACAAAGCACCAGCAGGCTGAAAAGTTGTAAAGAGGTTTCACTGTTCCCAGCCTTCTGGTGCTTCACCAAATATGACATTAAAAAATTAAAAATTAACATAATTCAGAAGTATCTATTTTTGCGAAAACACGGGGTTTTCATGTGATCGCTGTCATAATAATAAAAGTTACAGTTGGTGCTTCCCCAAAAATTCAGGGGTCCACCTGAGAGTGGCTAAAAAGACCAAGACTGCCACCTTTTCAGTTCTCCTTTCAGGCAGAAAAGGTTTTGTCACATTCTCTGCTAACGTTTGATTTCCAGCGCCACATATTTCAAGTTCTACATGCTGAAAAACAGCAGTATGTATCATATTCGCTAACCTGCTGTTGGAGAGGAACAGAGACCCCCAGTCTGCACACCCTTCCTTTCTCCCCCCTGTTCAAGGGATGCAAGTTGATATAGGCTGGGCTTAAAACCACCCAAACTAGGCTTAAAAGACCCTCTCCCTGAACATAGCGGGACAAGCTGTCACAGAAACGTTACACACTCCTACACCAGGCCCTAGGTTTCAAAGAACTCGGTTTCTTTTGTTTTGCTTTTTTATCGATGGAAACCAGAGCCCAAGGTTGGCAAAAAGCTGCAGTGGCATTGCTGGTATGCAGACAGACGCTGGTATTGACCTAGCATAGCCAAATTATTTCCGCTAGTAAGTGATTTCTATAAGCAGACAACCTAGGTAGGAGGTGGGGTTATGTTACAAAACGCAGCACAGAAACTCCAGAATTTTATCATCTCTATCATCTTCCACACTTACAGAACTTCCAGCTTATTTCAACAGTACGGCTAGAAATTCACCATGGAGTTGAAGATCAAATGCTTTGCCTATTCTTAAGAGGAGATTCTCTTAATGCTTCATGGTATCACACAAAATGAAGCTTGCAGACGACTGCTGGTGATGAGAAGGAAGGAGAGAGGAGCAAAGCTAGAGATCGCCTGGTACACCCCTTATGCCCAAGTCGTTCTGCTGACAGACCTACGGAGGGTAAAAAGACTGCAGTTGCTTTGCTCACCCTCTTCCCAGTAAAGGCAATCTTTCATGCTGTCAGAAGAACTGAAGTGGAACTGCTCTTCAAGAGGCAACAACTAAACAAAGGCTCACAGGCTGTAATTATTTTTCCAATGTAATGAAACTGTTTCCTAGTCTTCATTCAAATTTCATGTGTGTCAGTAATGCACTTCATAATCAGCCACTGGCCCGAAAACTCCATTTCGGCTCGCACTGGTGTTTTCTGAACCTGAACTCTTCCTGCAGCCACTTAGGTTCATGGGAGAGTTTTGGCTGCTCTTGGAGCTCCCTTTTGGTCCTGCCCCAGGAGCTCTGGAACCCAAGACAGACTCTCAGCAGATCAGCCCTCAAGTTCAGGCCTTGTTTTGTGCTGCTAAAACCACCTACTCGACAAGGCATCCTCCCTACAGCACACGCCACATGTCCCCAGTAGCTCCTTTGTATTTCCAAGATAACTTCAGAGATGAGACCAACTAGGTAAAGTCTTTGAGAAATGTCAATGTTTGACTGATTGATTCAAAAAATGACAATTGATAAATTTATTCTATGTAGTACTTGGTATTTTTTCTACGGTTTGTGAGGTGTTCCAGTACCGGGTAGGCATCTAGTCCCAACCTCCAAGTTTTGCTGTGGATCTTAGCATCCATTGTGCTCAAGCCAGCATTTGACAGCCTCTGTTACACGTCCTATCTTGAAGCAATACAGCATGCTAGCAAAGAAGTCAAATCCCATGCTTTAAAGATTGCGAACCAAGAGGTAGTCAAGGGCCAAGACAAAAAAAGGTCTGTTAGGTTTCCCTGTCGTGGATCCTTCTCAGAATGTCCTAAACTGAGAGAAAGTGCTGTGTGCATCTGCTAAGGTGAGAGAGAAGAGATTTAGAAATAGTCTGGGAGTTGTTTCTGGATGAAATTTCCAAGAAAGCTTCTTAGCAGAATAAATGGGCTGTTGCAATAACTTACGGTAGCACTGTCAATCTTTCTAGAACGTAAGCAAACTAGGAAACAGTGGAGGACTTTGTCATTATTCTCTGCTCTTGCAGCAAGTGAAGCCTACTCAGAGTTCACTGCCAGCACCATACTAGATATACCCGTGCTGAGGGGAAAGGAACTGTGTTACTGCAGGTCAGCAGAGCTGGGACTGTGACGAGAGACTTTTCTGCCCCACACTACGATGTCTGAACACCAGAAGCAAATCTGGGCATACCTTGAGGACTGCTGTGCCTCCACACAGGGATTTCCTTTCATGGGAAAGAAGAACAGCTGGAAGTATTAATGACGAGGGAAAATGTATAAAGCTTTCACCAGCAACCTGGGCTGAAAAATGAAGAGCTGTATAATTCAGCAGATGTGATGTTTCCTCCAGGCAAAGGCAGCAGTTCCTTGGAGGGCAGGTGTAGACAGCATTCCCTCCCTAGAGTCACCAAAGCAATGAAAGAATATCAATATATCAAAGAAAGAACAGCTGAGTTACAGTGTCTGCTTTAATTTTCTTTTCTAGGTTGAATGACCATATTTTTGCCCAAAACCATTACCATTATGGCACTGAATTTCCTAGGATTTTTTTTTTTTTCTGTTTTCTTTTTCCTTTTTTAAAGGAAAGGAAATGCACCCTGGAAGATTTAACAAGAAATTTCAATACTGTTAACATGTAAATTTGAAGCTGAAAAAACTACTGGAATCTGGTAATAAAAAAATAGTACATGTTATATATTTCCTTCCTACTTCTTTTGGCTAGTGTGTATTAGCAACTCCACTGAAATGAGTGGAGCATGCAGTGGCAGACAGGATCAGATTTCAGATACGGTGTATGGCACCATGATGAATTACTGGAATTTTCCTATTCATGTTTTATTTTTCTCAGAAAGTATCTAGGACTTAAAAAAAAACCAAACCACAAACCCAACCTTTATTTTCAGTACTGCTATATCAGCCATTCAGATGATGTGTTGACGGCAGTCCCATTAGATACATGTGCTTACCAAAAAGCAAATCAATATGATATAGCATATTGTAATATGAAAATACGTTGAACAATTTGCAAGTTTTCAATAAACTATATTCCCAAGTTTAATGCTCATCCTAAAAAGAAATTTAAGTTTGTTTATTTTTTAAATTTACCTTGAAGTCTGCACACAAATCAATTGTTCACAGAACAATTTCCTTTACAAGGACATTCTGCCCAGATCCCAGCGACAGCAGATTTATGTCAAAGGCTGACAACAGATGATGTCATTGAAGGAACAAATTTGTATTTATCAGAAAATGAAACAATCTTGCAAACATCTTTACATTTAATCGCCGAAGTCCTATTCTCCTGTCTGTGTTCCAAACACCCATGAGGATTAAGAGCATTATAAGAAGAAATACTTTGCCCAAACAAATGATTCTGTTAAAAGCATAGAAGAGAAAGAACACCAGATGTTCAAAAAGAATTGGGTATAGATTTAAGAATCAGAAAAGGATGATGAATATGGACCATGAAATAAAGCATTAAGCAATGTGATGAGCATCTGTTGAGTAATAAATCTAGTCTTCGTACAGTTCTTTTTCGAAGTGAATTTAATGGGAAAGTTTTCCAGCTTGATCAAAATGTTGTCTATGCCAGAGAAAATACCCCACATTTTAAAAATGGTATTTCACCCGTTAATACAAATAATCACATACCAATAAACAAAAATTATTTATCTATGAAATAGAAGCCTTGCACTTTTACCAACTGATAAATAAATTGCCACTTTTATTTATATGTAATCCGGATGGGGAACCATAACTGACTCACCTCATGAGAAAACTAGAAAAGCTAAGGCTAACCATTATGCTTTATTATCAGTATGTGTGTGGAAACAACTGGTATAGTTTACATGAAGCCCTTTTCCAGATTCTCTAAGTTTATAACAACATTTGAAATGATGAAATCAGGGTCGGTTTCTGAAGGAAGATAAGTATTTGTTGAGAGACTGACCCTGCAATCTGCACACTAAGAGTGAAAAGGAGAAAGAAGAGACCATTTTTTCCGTGCTGGAAAGTTGCTGTTATGAACTTCTTCCAAAGACATCTGCAACTGCAACAGCTGGGCTGGAGAGCACAAATTTGGCATGAAAGGGCTCCTCACTGAGAGCTAATTGCCTTTGAACAGTCTTATGAACTTTTTATTGGCTTACGGAGAGACAGAACCCTTGAAAAACTCTATGCCACATGTGCACAGCGCGTTTTCGTCACAGGTTTTTCCACTGAGCATGTAATGTGTACGGCTAGGGAAGGGCATACTTGCATCACTGCAGGGACCTTGGCTCAGGCCCTGAAAACTTTATGAATGACAAATGTCACCTCCTCAGCATTTTAGAAAACACCATTTCAGTATAAGGCAAATGAGGCTTGGATAGGGAAGAATGAAAATCTCATCATCTCATCTTGGAAAGGAAGCAAACTCTGGGCTTCTTCCTCAGTTTGCCACATAACTTCTCACAAGGAAAGCAGAACCATATGGCACATCCTATTTTAATTGCATTGCATATTAAATAAGGAATAGTTAATACTTCCCTTTTGTTCCCTTTTTTTTTTTGATTATGAAAATTAGAGTCAAAATAGTGTGGGAAGCGATATATTCAAGTAACTTGCAAAGCATTTTCAAAGAAACATTGAGTTAATTTTAATCAGAGTACCCTCTTTTAGTGTAATGACAGCCAAGATTTGCCCTGGCAGTCTTTGCTGTGTGACAGCATGGCTCCAACAAGGGCGATGGAAAGTGCCCCAACCCCCCTGCCTGATTAGCCAGCTGGACTCCACACGTATCATTTGCAGAGTAAGGGAATACAGCCTGAGTCCAAGATACAAAACTCCTGTGTGAAAAGCAACAGAACCGTTCCTTAAGATTCGCATCAGAGAGGAAGCAACCACAAATGCCTTTTGAAATAACGCTTATTTTCTTGGTGCGTGTTTTATCAGTGCTCTGGTTTCGGGTTTGAAGTGGGAGCTTATTAATGTAATTGCTCTGGCCAGCTCTGGGTACGTGTGGAATTTTAGGTGAATACCAGAATCCCTGCTTTTGTATTTGGCTTCAAGTGTTTGTGCTTTATCCCATCCCTGTCTGCCTAAATGTATACGAGTTCTGTTCTAAAAGCAAAATCTCAGTCTGTATTTCCATACTGTTACTTTAGAATAGCTTTTATCTGCAAATGGCTATACTCTGAAGTGAGTCTACAAGCAACAACGCCTGCAAAGTGCAGGTATTCAGTGCAGTATCTAAAGCCATTGCTCAAGTTTCACTAAACCTTTGGTCTGAGCAAACTCTTCCACCCTTACCTTTTGTTTTAATGACTGATTGGAATTTCTAACTTAATTGCACCACTATGGGTTGCTGCTTGTCTTTCACCTTCTCCCCTTTGGATGTTCAATTCATTATTTATTTAACTTCCCGCTTTCTTATTAATTTTTATCTATGCTCTGCAGGTGCCTAGACCAGTTTGTTCATCTCTCACAGAACTGCAGATCACCAGCTGTTACATTGCTTGCAACAGTTGCACTAGATTGGGAAAATCATTTTTCATTACTTCTTAGCTTTTGGAAAACATCCACATCATGTAAACATCTCAGCGCCTTGACATAAAAACCGTAATCTCTGCAAATACAGAATTAAGCTGCAGTATTGTTCTAGGTCAGGCCTCACATATTTTGTATTAATCAGCAACACAGAAACACATGTATCTGCTATACTTATGGCATAGCAGTTATATTTTCCATCGTATCAAAGTGGAAGATTCAGTGTGCTCTGTGCAGTGCACAGCAGGACAGGCAAACAATCTGCCGCCGCTGGCAAGTGAAAAACTGTTGCTCTTTCTTTTCATAAGTACTGGAGTGCTGATAACCAAAAGTGCTGATTATGAGGATTTTATCTTGTCTGAGCACAATATGGGAGCTCCTGTAAAGAGCATCTTTGCAGAGCCAAGTCTGCAAGGCAATGACTTTCAGGTCTTTGTGAGATTGTACCCAAATGGAAAGTCTCTCATTCAATGAAGCCATTTAAAAAATTATCTGTTGCATCTTACCTTTCAGGATGCTGTATCATCAAGCTTGAAGGAATTCTTCGTTGTACTTGAAATATATAATTAAGGAATGAAGAACAGATTTTGGGAGAAACATTCCCTGAAATTAAAGTGTACCAGAATACACCGTTTTGAAAACAGAGATACAACTGTTTTTTCACTCTTAGATTAACTCAGAAGCCCAAATTCATGAGACTCCCTTTTTCTCCTCTCTACCAGCTATCATCTTTTTTTCACGTGCTTTACCTACTTCAGCCACGGTAATGAGAGCAGAAGTATATTTCTAGAAGATGCAATATTTAAACTTACATCCTCCTAGAAATGTTTTAGCTCAGTTACAGGTCTGCTGGCACACATGACCAATTTGCCACGCTTCGGAGTATACTCGTACATGAACAGGGTACTGCAAAAAAATGACATTGTCTCCTTTAAAAATCAATTCTATTTAAATCAAGTAGATCAACATACATTTTAACCTAAAAATATTCCATTATTCTATATGCAGCTACAACTTTATACAGTATTTCTGGGGGGGAAAGAAATAAATCCAGACAAAACACAAAATCTTACAAGATTTTGCTACAACACTGAAGAGGTCATGTACCAAGAATTCTCTGCTTGAACGTGAAGCAGTTACCTCCAGAGGTTTAGGAAAAGTTGTTTCGCACTGTATGTGTCACACTACACCACCGATATTTCCTCCCTTTATGCTTACTACAACGTTACCAAGCGAGTGATTGTAAACTGTTTTGAACCAATTTGTTGTGCCTTTGGGCTCCCCCGGGCTCCGTGAGCGGGGAGCTCTGAAAGGAAGCAGAAGGGCTCTGCACAAAGGGGGCTCTCTTCCAGCCCCCCTCCTAAACTGTGACATCTCCACTTTGACACTGCCAGGTCGGAGCTGGTTGTATCGGGGTTAATGCTGTTAAAATAATTTGCTTGTTGAGCATGAAAAGATAAAGGCTGGTTCATTTTGCTCTTTTAAAGAAAGGCTTCTTATATGGTTTTTATAATGAAATTAAATTCTGTTCACACAGGGACCTAAAAACTGTACTTCTATTTATGTATTCTAGCATAATTATTCCATTTAAAATGTCAGGTGCTGCAGATGTTAATTCTCAAGTCATACACACAGACACACAGTACAGTTCTCCAAGTGCAGCTTAGGGCAGGCATGGTCCACATTCATTAATCCTTTTCTCCCTTAAACGAGAGTTTTACCATAATTTCTGTTGTTAAAATTTCGTATGAATCAAATGAAGGAAAGTGAAGAGTCTTTGTTTACAAGAACAGAGGAACAAAAACAACTACAGGCAACTTTCAGAGCTGGAGCTCTGAATGCACATTTATACTATTAATGAATAAACAGAAGAATCATTTTATTGAATATTAATATTCATAAGAGCGGAGCTAAACAACATCATATTCTTCCTACTGACTACTGCCTTCATCTAGAAGATTAATTAAATTAGGTTCTATAAGGGCAGTGATTTCCTTCAGAAGTCATCTGTAAAGGAATGGTCTCTTTATCCAAATGTTATCTTTCAGCAATAAATTCAGTAGCTTTACTGCAGGCGACACTACTCATATTAAATTAATGGATTTGAGAGCCTGATACTTCTTAACGAGTTTAATACACAGGGAAATTATTTAAGTCAAGATTTTTGTTTAATATTAAAATATGCTGATTTCTGTTGGAAAATGAAGATGGTGAAGTTCTTGAACCAGAAAAAATTTATAGATTCCCAACACTATGTTCCACAATGAGAAAAAGGCTGATAAGGAATGTTTCGTAGAAAAAAATATTAATTTATTAAATGAGATACTTCATCATGTTTTGAGCAAGTTCCTGGGACAGGATTCAAATGCTCTCAGTCTGATGGATGAATTGAACCCAAGTTTCCTATTTCTTAAACAAACCCAAGAGGTCAGTGCTGGCCTTACAGATAACAGCGCAGTGGCACCACCAAGTTATTTCAGTTTGGTAAGCCAAAAACTTTGCTTACGTGATTTAAAGGATGAGTGTTTCCAACCTTGCAGCAAATATTTTTTAACTTTTTTTCTTTTAAACTTCATTTGTGTTTTTATCAAATGCTTGTTCTCAAATTAACTGTCTCCATAAAGGTTTTCTTAAACTGAAGTGTAACTTTTCGCATTCACACTTCAAGTGCTGAGCGAATTCTTTCTACCCTCCTTTTTTTCCTCTCCCCCAGTTACTTGTTCATCCCTACTCAGGACAGGGCCACTGTCTGGGTTCAGGAATGAATTTTCAGATAACCCAATGCCCAAATTTCTAAGTGATGAGCTTCAGAAAAACTTCATTTCCTCCTTACACAAATTAAGAAACTTGTAAAGCCTCCAAAAACGTTCATTACCTGGGAAAACCATTTCTTCTCCTCCTTTGGTTTAGGTGCAGAGATAAAACCTTCCTTCCTCCGAAGGCAAGGATCACCCTTAGAAGATCAACATCTCTGGTGCCTAGACCCTTCAGTACTAACAGAAAGATAATTTGGTCCTTCTAATACTGATGCAATCTTCCAGTAAAGACAGGAAATGATTTATGTATAGCTAGACAGACAAATTTATATGCCTCCAAAATGTTATTGCTTTTATGTCATCTTCAACTCATACAGCACCAGTAGTTATTCCTTCTGCCTGCAAAGATCAAAGTTGATCTGTCTGGGTCTTAATGGAGAGTCATTTAGCATTTTAAGATCTTTAATCCTTGTATTAGTATACATGGAAAGATAACCTATAACATGTTCCATTCCAAGATTAAATAATTTCCAAAGTTTTAAAGTAACCCAGATACACATGTCTAAATCTAGTAATTGTTTGTAGCTTACAATTCCACTCCAGTACACACCCAAGTAATATCTAATGTTTTTTTCTAATATCATAACTCTACCAGAGAGTGAATCTAGGTCAGCAGGCAAATGGCAGAGTAAGAGATGGCTCTTCCAATGTAATTTTTTTCTTTTTTCCTATTCAAGTGATCCCTCCTGTTCAAATTCCGAGGGAGTAGGACCTGCTGAGCATGTCCGGCTCTTCTGCTATCGAAGGACATTGTCCCACAGGAGCGCGCTTATTTTTGCTCTCCTTTTTCCCTTGCCTTTTTAGCGAGAAAAGCTCTCAAGGAATTGACTTTCTCTTACCACATGTGGCTAGAAAGTAAAATAAGGCCTTGAACTCAGTTTTACATCTCTAGGTCACGCTGGAATTAGGAGCTATCTCCTACTGCACATGGGCTTGCAGTGGTTTTAAGATCCCCAAAAAAGCCAACCCGTCTAACATTTCCTTCGTACATCTGAATAGAGAGAAGATGAGCAGGTTTATCGCGGTTAAATTCATGCTCCTTAAGAATAAAACTTCAAAACTATGAGCTTCACTTCACTAAAGCAAATCCTGATTTATACTGACCCCTGGGCACTTCATATGATGTCTTTTTTTTATATTTTTAAATAAAGCAAAATAGGTTTCTGAGTTAGGTCCAACCTTAGTGACTATTTTAAATGGTTGGTTTTCTAGAATTTTCCTAATACTAATTTAATCTGGAATTTTTACGAAGTAGTCATGATGTGCAATGATGCAAAACATAAATGAAAAATAGTGCCACAAATATACAGCTGTATCAGTAATTACTGTTGTTTTCATAGCAGCTTCCAGTATTTATCATTCTCCCCAGCAGCACTGATTTCTCAGCACAGTGCACGAAGCAACCTTTCTTAATGCTTTTCTTAATCACACTGGTATCAAAGATTACAATATGAAACTACTTTGTTTGAGGCATTACATATTCATTTCACTTAGTGGGGAAAGAGATGGAGAGCTAAAGCTAAAATCCTACATAATTCTTGGAAACGCCAGCATTTTTATTCATTTCTGTGACATTATGAAGTGCCATTTGTAGTTGAAATGCATTTCATAAATTATTTTTTCAAATTAATATCTCTATGTTTGCAAAACAGCGTATTGGAAATACACATTGGTTGTATTTTGTTTTCTAATGTATTATAACATACACTAATCTAATTAAAAAGAAAGCTTTAAGTATCTAACCATGAAGATATTGGACACATTTATAAACTTTCAAAATCTGACTATACAGAGAAAAGATATTCCTCTTTTGCTTAGTATTCTGCCATTCCCCTGACGTGAGTTTAATGCTCAAACTTTTTCTGAACCGAATTCTAGGCTTAAGTATTCCTTTCAAGTCAAATTGACACAGCTGAGTTTGTTGATATAAATATATCATATTTTTCCTGTGAGAATTTATCTCAGACTAATGTGGTGTTCTACTATGGATAATTAAAGTACATCTGAAATATCATTTATATTAAGGGAAAAGTTAATTTACTGTGAATTTTTAACTAAGGGTCGCATTCAATATTACTTATATAAATATGCTAATAGCGAAAAACTAATTTCTGTTTAAAAAAACCAACATATCTTCATCTTATTAGAATTCAAAGTCTAATTAAAAAAAATTACAAACCCAAGACAATAAGCCAAGATATGAGATTTGTTGTGGAGCTATGAAATTTGACAGCTGGGATGTTTCGATGTGCTAGCTTTCTAGCATTGCTTTTATTTTTTTTAATTTTTTTTTTTTTAGGTTCAAGTCATATTTCCATTTCATAGTTTCTGTTATTTTCATAGTTCCTGTTATTTCTTAGTATTAGCAAAATCTTACTGGCACTTTGGAACAGTCCAAAAATAAAGATTTTGAGTTTCCAAGTACCATTTCCAAAGTATACCTTTCAAAAAAATACTTTTGGGATACTCCATACTAAAATTATAAATTTCTGCAAAAGCAGCTTACTTAAGTATTATCTACTTGTCACAGTCTTTAGTAGCAACACTCTTGATATCTGTCAGACAGAAAAACTGCTCAGTTCATATAGTTTAAACCAAATCAGGACTGAAGTGGTTTATTGATTTACTAATGACTTGTAATTAAGCTACACTGAGGATCAATATCAGTCATGCTATGCACATACAATCATTTTGGTTGAAAGAGACCTTTAAGATCACCAAGTCCAACTGTTAACCCAGCACCGCCAAGTCACTACTAAACCATGTCCCTCATCACCACATCTACACATCTTTTAAATACATACCCCAAACACTAGACACTTGTGAAATGTTAATGAACACAAACACGCTCCTAAACACCTTCTACAGCTGGTCCCAAGAGGTGGTAGCCCAGCACCCCATACCTGCAGGCTGGTGGGATGGACCCATGACGTCCCACCCCAGGTGTGGATCCCAACCCACTGGGCCCTGTGCTGGCTCAGGGTGCCCCATGGGGGGTGTCCTGCCTGGCCCCCACTGAAGTCATGGTACAGGTGGGGTGGTGCCTCACAGTGCTGAGACAGGTTTTGAGCACTGCCATTTCTACTCCAAGGAAATTTTCCTGCTTTATTCAGACTTAAAAAATGATGTGAAGTGTCGAATAGCAAATATCAAAATGAATGGATGTATTTAAACCAGAGCGAAATGAATGTCTTGATTGCGAATGCCATGGATTTAATTTAAATACCTCAGCAGAAAGAGACACTTTTGAAGTCCTGTGCCAGCAAAGTGCTGAATCACATTCCTTTCTAGTGATGCAGGACGCCAGGAAAAAAAACTTGTTGTTTTAGGTTTTCTGTGTAGGTCTATCCTGTAGAAGATTTTTTATAGTTTTCTGTACAAAAATAAATTACATTGGTTTGGCTACAGCATCATAATAACAGAAAAGAAGCACATGCATTCAGGGAGAAATAACGAAAGGTGGCATTTCTCAATAATGTGAACAAATTTAAACTTCGTAAGTTTCAAAAAATAAGATGTAATATTCCATATAGGTATTCTTCCCAATTCTTATTATGGTAAATGAAAAATTTTTTACTCAGTATAGGCTACATGGAAACCTATTGCTTGAGTTTTCTGGATTCTTTGCAGACCACAGATGTCAAAGGCACTTGGAAAGCACAGCAGATTTTCAACACATCCAAGATAATCTTAAAGTTGTCAGTTATTGAGCGGTAACGTTAGCACTTGATACAAAATCATTCCCAGCATCCTATCAATTAGCATTTATGCTGCTGTCACTGACATGTATTTTGTTTGACACACTGAATATTGAATATGAACAACCTAATTTTTTATCCATCTTAAAACTTAGTAGAGGGACTTAGGTTATTCTGTACAGCTCAAACCATTTCTTGAATACTTTTTCCATGAGATCTAATGACGCTTGATACACTTCCTTTAAAAAAATATTTTATGTTAAAAAGCAAATCATTTTCTACTACAGCTTGGCAATCTTCCCATCAATGTGACATTTATTTGTATTTTGGAGGAAAAATTATCAAGCAAAGCTGTTAAAATGAAACAAAACGTGAGCTAAAAATGACTGAATGTCACATTTTCCTCTCTCACTGCTTAGGAAAGCAATTGCATCAGTTTGCGCAGGCTTGTGGTGCACTGGTGTGTTTCTCTGCAGATTGCAAGCTCCTACTTTTCCTTTTTAGATGAAAATTAGAACTTGGCACTGTGGTTTCTAAATTGTTTTGAAAGTACCAAATTTCAAGAGCAGAATTCGTTCATGAGTTAAAATATAATCCATAAAACGCAAGGCAGGATATCATACAATCACAGACACCAAATTATTACCAGTTTTATTTATGGACTACCCTGTGACTTCATTCTGGATATGTCCATAGAAGCACATAAGATACCTAATTATTTCTCAGGCTAAACAAGGAAATAAAAAATATCACTTGCAACTAAGTTTAGCATTGTGTCCAGTGGCAGGCAGGGCAGGAATACCTAAAAAGGTATTGATGGGCAGAGAGCTGGGACATGCTAGCTAGCCATAATTTTTATTCTATTTTTTTCATTAAGAAATGGTCCCATTGCCTTTAATAGTATTGATTCTGAATTAAGTAAACTTAATAATTATTGGGTTAGTTTCGTTCAAAAAATTGCCAATGCCAGAGGGTAAGTAAACTGAGACCTTGAAAGAACTGTGAGCCCTGAGTGCCACAAAGTCCTCTCCTCAGATGGCTCTGCCCCTCTGAAACTTGAACTCTGGAGTCAGCACTCAGGTTCACTCCAATCAATGAGAGGAACAGCTGGCTAAGAAAACACATGCAAAATCAGCGCTCTCTCTGGGAGAAACAGCAAGTTTGGGAATAGAAAATACTATGTATGGGGAAAAGAGCACCTAAAATCCTTCCTACCTCTAAGTGAAGGCACGTGAATTCGAGATCAGCTGCTTCCATGAGCCATCTAACCAAAGAGGCATTCAAGCAGAAACATGCGAGTACCTACTTTGAGAAACCCCAGTTCTCTCTGCCCTCCCTACAGATGCCCCAACACACGAGTCCCCACTCTCATCACCAATCCACAGGGGAAAATTTGAGGCCCCAGAGCAGCAAGAACACAAGATTCAGAGACCAGAGGAAAAATAAAAAGATGACTACGACTCTATTTGCCACTAGTAAAAGTACTTACCTCAGGCCTGAGTCTTGTTTTGATCCTCGCAATGCTTGTTCTTCTTTTGAAGACTTCTAAATTGCAGCACATGAAGGTTTCCCCACAGCACTGTTGTCTTCTGCTCCGCATGGGGCTTCTGGATGGCTCTTCCATCACTGACTCTGGGGGCAGGCGGCTGTGAATTAAAATATTTCCAAGATCAGATCCCTCATTAGACCTAGACCTTAATTCCTGGACATGGACTGAGCTTACAGAGGAGACGAGCCCTTCAGGCCAGCTACATGAAAGTAAAGCAGTTGGTGTCTCCAGGTTTACCCAGCCTTACCTCCAACTTCTGCTGACCATCTGCCATGTTCAACTGTCTGGGTATTTGCAGCTAACCCAAAGCAGAGCCCGAAGATTATTTTCACTGTTTGAGTATGGTAAACTTTTATCCCAGTTTTTACGATAACGCAGAAGTTTGCTCTGGATTGGTAAACACCAAAACAAACAACATTCATAACTAGAGATGTGGTTTTTTCCTTGTCTGTCCTTTTTTCAGCTCATTTTTGCCCAGAGACAGCCCACTACATCTCCAAAATCCAGTTAACGATGACCATCCATCATCAGGAGCCAGGGCACGTAAGAGAATGCTTGTGTACCGTATCCAAAAATCTGCCAACAACCAGGCACACCACTGGAAACAGAAGCATCTGCAAGGAAATATTTTCCTCACTCGCAAGCACTCACAAGTCCAGGCACCATCAGTTTCTAAAAAGAGAGGCTCCGATTTTTTCCTCATTCCTGTTCTTTCTTTGTAACAGGATTTAATTTAATCAGTCTTGCTATTGCTAGTGCTGCTTTAGATCGATTAGTTTATCAATTTGGCCACTCCAACAGAGAGAGTGAAGAGAAAACTTTTATTGAAATTATTTCAATTTCTGGATTCTGTTTATTTTTCTATTCCAGTGAGTACTGGACAAAGGCCTCGCACTAGTGCACAAGAGGCGTTGCAAGGCCTGAGAGCTGTTATGACCTAACCACGCCTCATTGAGGTGATACAACTGATCAGAGCATTTTTAAAATCTTAGGAACCAATATAATCATTCCACCAACAACCAAATTTAAAACAAGTAGAGCCATACAGATTTTAAATTTTCCCTTGGACTTTTTCAGCTTGGGCTGTTGGTACACAGCTGCGTTACAACATTTTTTTCTATCCATCAGTTAAAAGAGCAGGTTTCAATCCGTCAGTAGACTTTCTTACTTTTTAAGGACTACAATTAGTAACAGTGAATTTTTCCTATATTAAAAGGGGGATTAATTGGCATTGTAAAGCACAATTGCGCTGACATTTTAGTCACTGCATGAATACATGACAATCCCAAATTTTTGCTCAAAATTTGGTTAAAAAGAACAGAGAATGGGTCATCATTGTAATTTGTTTTTACAAACTGCTTTAATATCTCACAAAAGTAAATGAAAGCTGTAATTTTTGATGTATTTCTTTTTAAAGTCCTGGAAACGTTCAAAACATCCTGAATGACACAGCCTATAAGCATCTGTAGTGTGTGATCTACAGACGCTGCATGTGGATGAATAAGGGTCACAAACTTTAACTGAAAGCCATGAATTTTTGATCTAGAACTACTGTTTTGGTCCAGCTGAAGTTGATGTGGGTGAAGCTGACGTGGGTATTTTTGGTCATACATTTGGCTTGGAAGTCTTAAGGATGAGTCTAGCTCTTGCAGAAACTTGAGACAACCATCACAATATGAGATCTTATGGAGAAATGTTTATGGTATTTTGCTTACGGGGAAAATCTGCTGCATTTTGGAGGGTTGAACACTCACACAGACTCTGCTTTTTGAGTAATGGGACTCCAAAATGATTTCTAGGAGTCTAATAGCTTTCCAGTGAAAGTAGCATGGATGTAACAGATCTGCCATGGTTCGTCTGTTCATCAATCTTAGTGAGAAGCTAATGGTTCCTAAAGTGATGGATGCTAAATTAGGTTGTTCTGCATTTTTCTGAACTTTTTAACAAGGGATTTGATGCTGTGGTTGAGTCATTTTTAAGACCATATGGAATCATTCAACTTACACCTGCCACAAACCTTGACACATAAACTGTTTTCCCTAACAAGCAAATATTTGTGCGCCACTGAAATTCCATCTTACTTTTGAACTTAATGAAAATAGAATGGCAGAAAAATACTTAAAGAGGCTGTGCTCAACTGTTTTCGATTGGCTCGTGAAAGTGTAAGACAAAATTATCACTTACGTACAAGTTTACTACAAACAACAGTAAGTAAACTTCATTACTGTCTTGATGCTGCTCTGGGCTTGTTTAATATCACGTGGATAATAATAGAATGGACTTGGGGTCTTGCAGTAAGAGAGTTTATAAGTGTCTTACGCTTATACAGAAGGTCAAAATATGACCTTACACTACAAAATTCTGGTTATCATTTTTTGAGAATATAACAATGATTTTCAGTTTTTGCAGTGTACGGAATTAGGTATTAGAACACAGCACAGCTTAACAAATCAGTCAGATTAAGTTCAGATTTAAACAGGATCTACATGTATGCCAAAAACTGTAAATTAAAGTTGTACATTTGGTACCAGAGCTTCTCACAAATAAAAGCTGAAATCATGTACTTACTTGACTAGTAAATCAATTTTAATGCAGTGTTATTTTGTATTTTATATATTAATTTATTCTTCATGTGCAAATTCTCTTTTGATTATAGGCCTTTATGTCCATACCTGCAGGTCAAACCTTTGCAATTTGCAAAGGGTTAAGTCTTCATATTGCAAGCTGCCAGCAGGAAGGATGTCTGCACATGGCAAAGCAACCTTCATGTGAGAGCTGGTGAAGGCAGACACCAAATATCACTCTAGGATGAACAGAAACCCTACCAGTTTACAAATCAATTAGGTATTATGGTTCACAGATGCTTTCACCTTAATTTTAAAAAGTGTGACTTTAAGATATACAAATATTGTCATATCTTCTTCCAAGACAGATTTCTATGTTTCTTATAAATATATATGTCTATCTCCAATGTTTACTAAAATCATATGCTGTATTTTCCAGAATTCATGTGGTAATACATTTCAGAGAATTTTTGTATACTTAAAATGAATAAAAGATGTGAAGGCAAATTAATGTCATATCTCACCAAAACAACGAAAAACAAAACCATAAAGTGAACAGCAGGAACCCTGCTGTAAATGTATAAGGATAGATCACATTCAAAAAAAGTGTAAATTGCTAAGATAACATGTTGAATATTTCCTGGAGATCTTAACAGACAAAACCAGAACTCAAATACCAGATTAATTTTCCTGACACCTTTACTAATAATATCCTTAGGTTTCTTTAACCCTCCCACTTCCCTAATTGTTAGTTTCTGCTGCACATCCCTCATAGTGGGAGTATAACAGAAAGCAGCTGATGCCTGTGGTGACCAGTGACGAATGTGATATATCTGAATAAATCTCACAGGGTGACAGATAAGACAAAATGACAGAATGCTGTATTCACTGAATCTTTTTTCCAGATCAGGAGAAAAGAGAGATAAGCTTGTATTTGTAGCCTTAGCAGTATCATTAGCCTTTCATGCTTCTCCATCTTGATGCCACAAGTACTCTGAGAATGATTCAGAATGAGCCAAGATGGCCAAAATTTAAAAGATTTTTGGACATGCCTATTTTCCCTGTTCTGTCTAAAGTAGGATTCCCCAGAAGGATAGGGAGTAAAGATCAGGAGACCAGATATACTGAATAAGGAGCTTAAAGCCTGATACACAATACTGACTTGAAAACAAAAGGCACAATAGAAACTTTAGAAGTAGTTTACTTGGGGATGACCTAATCCTGAAAATATTTCTCCAGGTAGGTTTTTTGGGGTTTTTTTTATGTTTACTTTTAAATCTTCTTCCATTTTTATCAGCTGTGTTTCATTAGTGTCACATAGCAGATACTCTTTTGCTCTCGGCTTGGTACAAGTGCCCAGGTCCATAGTACAGACTTGGGTGCTGATGCCACAGCCACAGGATCAGGCCTCCAACTTGATAGAATCACCTGCTAAATCATCTGATTAATTGCTGTTGGAAACATCAGCATATCAAAGAGCATCCATTACTGTTTTCCTTCACTTCATGCCGAATCTGAGCCTACCCATGCATTCTTTATTTGGACTAACTCTGAAGGGCAGAAAGTACTAGTGAATTGCTATAGACTAAGATCAGGCTGAAGCAAAACTCCTCCTCTTAATGGTAGTTATTACTATGATATAGGCAATATAATGCATTAAATACATTAAATTTTTACTGAATGGTTTGTAATGGGCTATTTTTCCATTTGCTGCCTGAGATCTTATTCATTTACCCTTCACAGCAAAGGTGACTCCAATTACATGGGGACTCAGTTCCGTTCTCACAGAAGAAAGTAAAGCTATATTCCAAAAAATAGTTAGAAGGAATTTCGAAACTTCCAACCGTAGACATTGATAAAATAGAACAATGATATCAGTAACGTGACTAGTCGTCATTCTGTGCAGCAAAGCAATTAAAACAGTTTATATACATATAAATATATAATCTTTGCCAGCTCCCTCTCTATCAACCAGAGGCTGTTTCTGTAACACATATACGAAATGCAAACAATCCATAAATTATAAAACTTTATACCTACAGTGGTAAAATAGAGAAACTGTGTGAAGGTAGCTGCATTACATTTCATCTCAACCTCTCAGGGTCTCTGCCCCGTGCAAAACGAGGACCTTAATGTTTGTGGAGTTATCCATTTTAAACATGCACTAGCCAAAACCCCAAAGGTATGCTGACAACACAGCGATTTTAGGGACCTGAACACAGCTGTTTGGGCAAGCTTGTAAGATACACGAAGTAGTTGAGCAACCTGAAAGACAACGTTCTTCTGGATACCTTTGGAAAAACCTTAATTTTAATTAATTTTTCAAAAGAGCATATCCATTTAAATTCAGATGTGGGTTTAAATAAATTATTAAACAACTGAAAAAAATGCTCACTCTGTTTGTATTTTCCAAAGGTCTTGGTCTTTAGAAAGACAGAAGTCTAAAACTTAAAGCCTCAAATCTTTGATAATTTCCTGAATAAATAACCTCAAGTCAGGTGGAAGTGCTGGATGCTCTTGGCCTCTTCCAAGCT
The DNA here is from genome assembly GCF_028500815.1 of Rissa tridactyla. NCBI lineage: Eukaryota > Metazoa > Chordata > Aves > Charadriiformes > Laridae > Rissa > Rissa tridactyla. Next base: position 78,978,429 of record NC_071470.1, on the reverse strand, counting down.
ACAACTGAACATCGACAAGGTGCTTAAACATGTACATACGAACAAAACTTTGGAGTTTTAATTCTGGCAATTTAAGTATTTAATTTTTTTTGGTTGCTTTCATTTTGCTTTAGCAGACTGATGGATCTTTGGGGCACTACTGTACATATTAAATAATTAGATGCCAATACGTATATGTGTATATATATTTATTTTTTTTAAACCAGTGGCTCAATCTCTGAGATATTTCTGGTTCTTCAGCAAGGTCATGCTACTGATACTATGACTTCCTCTCTGTTAAAGACACATAGTGACTGGATTATTCAGAAAGATGCTACGCTTTCATCTAAATTTAAATGGAGCCTGGTTGGGAAGAGCTAAGTGGCCCTCTGACAGATAGCTGCCCTCATGGAAAACCCGGGCAAACGAACTGGAGACCAACAGTGCACGGGAAATATTTCATGCAGAAACCTGACACTAATTAGCAGCAATTCAGTCAGTCTTGGAAGAAAGAAAAAAAAATAAATCAGTCTGGATATAACCTGAAGGTGTTGGCCTTGATTTTTTTTTTTCGTGTTAGTATTAAAACTCATCAGAAAAATACACTGGAAACAATTACACTGTTGCTGACCTGGTGCACTTATTCTGTTACTAATGGAAGAATTTAATGTATGGTAATCTGAAAATCATGGCAAATTTTTATTTGAAAGGCAGTGAAGAAAAGGGAAAAAAAGAAAAAGAGGAGATTACTACTTCTTCATAAACATTTAAAGACATGTCCTACCTGGGCCATCACTCATTTGACTAATAGTCTTGCGACTGGGTATATTGTTAATGAAATGGTAATAGTTTGCTACTTTGCCCTGTGGGTATCCATGCACTGGGACTAATATAATATTGATCTGAGGAGGTAGTAATGCAATTGGCTACACGGATTTCCTCTGAAAGTCATTTCTGGGAAGTCCAGCAATTATAAGCAATTGTCATGCAATTATAATAATTACTTAAGGGGCCTTTTTACCCCAAGGACATTTGTAAACATTTCTTACTCCTAATTGTAACAGGAACAGTGCTAATCACTATAGCTAAAATGTCTTCAGCACATACGTGTTCCTCTTATTGAATTATTAGCATGGTAGAGGTACAGAAGGGTGGAAATAAAAGTTCCTAGGTTCAGTCTTATCTTCAGACTCAACAAGAGTAAAGTCATGAGCAATCCTCTCATTTTTTAAGCACCAGTCCCTCAAATCTCCGCATCGTTTATGATGATGCTCTCCGAGGACCCAAAATTTATTTCTCTACACATACCATCAAGTTACCTTTGTTACTTCTTTCACAATAAGACACTTGTATTCAGCACACTCAAGCACCTATCGCTTGTAGGACAGACGTGGATGTATTCATGTTTGGAGACCGTGTTCTCTCAAACCTCACCAGCCTGTGTAGAGGCACAGACTACAAAAAATACCTCAAACACTGGCTGAAGACTGTCGACAGAACAAGACTGGGGTCGGAGCGGCGCGGCCCGGCGGCTGAGGGCCCGGCGGCTGAGGGCCCGGCGGCTGAGGGCCCGGCGGCCCCGACCCCGGCCCCGCTCCGCTCCGCCGGGGGGACCGGACGCCTCAGGGAGGCAGCCCCTTTGTGGGCCGGCTTCCTTACCCTGCAGGGCCACGAGTCCTCGCCGGCCGACTGTCACCCAGGACCTCCGGAGTGGCCACCCCCACCCCAAGCCCGCCCAGCTTCCAGAACGTTCCAGAAGGAACTGCGCGCGAGAAGGAGGGCGGGGGCGGAGAGCGCCCGCCTCTCTCTCGCTGATCAGTCCGGAGATGTGACACAGAGCGGGAGAGCAGGCCTCGCCGTCCTCTGTTAACGACAGGAAAAGTGAATTTAAATGCCCTGAATGTAAGCCCTGGCAGCAAGAGAAAGGAAAAGCTTCCCAATTTTCTACGCCGCAATAGAAAATGCAGAACCATCTTTCCTACCAGTGTTCCAGTTGTCCCCTTTGCTACTTGTCCACCTTGAAGCCGGCATTACCGTGGTGGGTTGTAACTAACTCCTCGAGAGCCAGAAAGTCACGGTTCTCCAGAGCAAGGAGCCGAGAGCATTGAGAATAGGCTATTTCACAAACATTACCTAAAACAACTGAAAACCACTGTCGCAAATCTGTGATTTTTTTGGGGGGGTGGGTGTAATTTTCATAGAGTCTCGCATGAGGGAGAATGCTGAGTAGTTGCATTTTCCACCCGAGACTCTGCCTCTCTCCAAGTAACGAGAGCAGATCCGATATTACATTTAATGTAATATCTTTTCGGAACGGCATCTTTCCGCACGCCGTCTCTCAGACACCCGATGTTACTCGGCTGCGATAAGGCTGGCTTGCTTAATGCAAGGTTAATGTTATTCAAATGACTCCCCCCTTTCTGTTCCATGTAAAGGCACACTAACGAGATCTCCTGCAGCATTGTGCTCTGGAATTGGGAGTTTACATGGGTCATAAGACTTGTTTTGCATCTGTGTCGGTTGGCATTTGTCACCCCTTTCCATTCTGCATATTGATCATTCTGCTTTTCCCACCAAGCCAGGAAATATGAAACCGGCAGGTTTCAAGAATAAATTGCAATGCCGTGATATTTTTCTCTTCTGTCTTTCAGCCTCAGCTTCTGAGCAATCAGAAAGCTTTTGACTCTGAGGACCAATTTCGGAAGCGATATAGAGTTTTACACAACAATGTTCTCTGAAACTGGAGAGACGTGGAAGAGGCCATTGCTGATCCGAGATGATGATTGCTGCTCCTTGGCTCATCTCATCCAAAGCATTCAGCGCCAACTGCCTTTCCTGACCGTCTCTGACTCCCCACCTCAACTTTACAGTTTGCATCCTTCCTGTGCGTTAGGTGGGGAAACAACTTAGCAAGGAAATGCGTTTTCTAAATATAATCATAAATAAGCTTTAGATCAAAGAAGAAACTCACTTTTTAAAATACATTAACATCAACTATTAATGAGCCTAGAGGAGGAGCGCTCAGAAAATCAAGATCAAGAAAGAGTTTTTTTGACTCTCTACATCTGGGAGCAGGCGACTGAAACACAAGATACTATTTTCTTGCTGAATTGCCTCTGTAAGTCAGAAAATTGGAAACTCGGACACTATCATTGTCATACCAAAAGACAAAGAATATTCAGTTTTGAATAGGTTTCCTTAAGTTTGCTGTAAAGATACATTTTTTTGTCCTTTGGATTTCAGCTTCATGTTTTTCTAAAATTGTACCAATGCTATAGAAAATATGACTTTTTTATGGTTTATGAAAAAATACATATTTTAAAATAGTTTTGGCATGTTTACTGTCTTGATAGAAAGGAAAGGATTGGGTTTTTGTTATTATTTCTATACAAAAATGCAAGCCACTAGTCATCTTCCATTTTGTGCATAAATAAGAGGCTGAGCAGATGCATTTGCAGAACAATGAGTTACCTGTCGTCCAATTGATATATAGAAATGTTTGTTCAAACACAGACGCTCACTCACAAAGACAGTGAATTTCTGTATGCAGCAAAATGGAAGACACTAACACTGATATGCCAAAATGGGGAGAAACTTCTGAAAAGTAGCTGTTAAAATGTGTCTCCTTTAAAAACATCACTTTGAGCAATATTACAAGATTTTTGAAATCATATTTCCCCATTCTTGAACAACCTTAATTTCAAACATTGGTTTCATTAGGAGAACAACAGCAGGTCTATACAAGAAGCAACTGTAAATTTGGCAAGTATACATTGACATGTTTCCACAGAAATGGAAATTTTCTGCTTAGATGCAATTTTGTGCCAATTTACCCAGTCAAAGCTAGGTCTTTTCCTTTCTCTCTATGAGCGTATCTTTGGTATTTCTACAAGGAACAGAGGGAAGAGGTATCACGTAAAGAAACAATCCTAAGCAAAATTCCAGCACCAGTCACCAGAAGATGGGTCTAAAAGAGACTCAAAAACTTACGAAGTACTGCACTAAGGGAAAGAATTTGGCATGTTTAATACGCCCGGAGCAGGTTTTTTTTGTAATGATGTAAAACTGTGGCTGTCCTTATTTCTCTATATACTTAATTACAACTAGAATATTTATTTGCATGGAAAGGTGACACTTGCCTTGTTTCTACTTTTGAAGTGTACTAAAACTACTACAGCATGATCTTTTGCGGCAAGCAGCAGGACTATGAAAAAAGAGCATTATCTGCAGACACACTGCACCAGTTAAGATTAAATTATGAGGTCTATCAAATCTCATGGCTAAGGGCACTGACTATTATTATTATGCATTTATGTAGATCCATAAAGGTTCCCTGTGCTTCAAGGCACTTGTAGATATTCTTGCCTGAAAAAGGTTACCGTGCTAAAAGAATGATCACCATCAAAGATAGGACACATTTCCTACATACCGCGAATGTGGGGGTTTTTGCATACGTTATGAACTTACTTCACCTTCCTGAGAAACACTGGGCTTTAATTCCTGGTGGAGTAAGGATACAAGATCAAATGGCCCGCTGGTCTTTACTGGCATTTTAATAATTTCATATAGGAAATGGGCAAAACTGGTAGGAAGGATGTTTTCCAAGTCTGCACGCAGTGCCCTTTCCTGTGACCTGGATACTTCCACAGCACTGAAGCCCTTCTACTGCAATGACAGCTGTTTTACAATTACTTTGATTACATTTTATAAACCGTACTTCTCTGCCTGGAAGCCTGAAGGTGGTTGGCTACAAAATGGCTAAGGATTCAAGGACAGCTGTATCAGGCAGAACGTTCCTAGACTGGAGAGCTTTCTGTGCCCGGCTGCATTGGTCTGTCCTGCTTTGAGGTAGAACAGAACCAATCTTCTTTTCGGTAATTTTACTTTTCAGTCAAGTATCTGCTAGGGCTGTCAATCACATCAGGAATCCCTCACGTAGATGCTGAACTCCAGCACCATACAGCAGGTCTGACTTTATGGGCTTTCTAAACCTTGCAAGTCTGGATAGTACATCGAGATGCACCAAGAACCAAAATTTTCAAAGTCCCAGCCTTTACCTGGGCTTATCTCTTGCTCTTCAGCAAGGAGGCTGAAAAGTGCTAGGAGAATATTAACTCATGCATTTGGAAACTCGAGGATCTAACGTTTTGATCCTGTGACTGATCTCTGAGGCATTAACGATAGCTGGTAATTAAACCGGTTTTGGTTCCATTGCGGGTTTTTAGATTGCAGTGCATTATGAATTGTTTTTGGCAAAGTAACCTTTTTTAACATATTTAAAATACTTACGGTTTTGAGAAAACATGGAAAAATGGTATGTTGTAGCCTGGACGAGTCTAACCTGAGTAACGTGGTCTAGTGGGAGGTGCCCCTACCCATGACAGGCAGGTTAGAACGAGATGATCTTTAGAATCCCTTCCGACCCAAACCATTCTAACATGGATGGTGGTTTTGTGGGAAAGCCGCTTAAAGCTAGGTTCTTCAGACTCAGCAGTTTCCATATGGAGTTCTGGGAAGTTCAGAGTTTATATGCGAGACGCCCCAAAGACTTTCCACCTGATCCTTGCAAGAAGCTTTTTAATCTTAAAAATAATGGAGTGCCGCATCTTTTAGGTTATTCAGAGTCAGTTCTATCCCTAGATAATAATGAAGAATAAAACCCCAACTTCACTGAAATGTTCATTTGCAACAATGGTACTAAATTATAAAAACACAAAAATAACAAAGCTTTTAATCAATGGTGAAGATCCTGCTTCGCATCTCAGAGTCTGTAAAATCGGTTGGTTACCTTTTCTGAGCAGCTGGCACGGGGCAGTTCTCAGAGCTGCATCTTTCTTGTTGTCTCTTTCAGGAAGACAACTAGCGCTGCCAAGAGCAACTGCTTAGGGCCACCTGTCTCTTCTCTGCCCAAAGAGGTAAAAGGACCCATGCACAGTCTAACACCACCACACGGACACTTGTGATGAAGCAGCAGAATTACGTACAAGCGATTACATTCTTTTCTCCCCTGCTCCTGTCAAAGCTGCTTAATTTTTAACAATCTATATGGAGTTTGACCTCCACAATCACCCCCTCCTCTAGCAATTGGAAGACGTACAAGTTAACTTTTTTGTGTCATATTGTGAGATGCTAACTGTAGTCTTATTATATTCATAACTACTCTTTTTTTTTTTTTTTTCTTGAGCATCATAGAAAGAGGAAACACAGCACGCAAGATGGTGTTATTCAGCACAGAGTGCCTACACTAAGAAATTCTCCAGATATGAGCTGCTAGTTTCAAGGAGACGCGTTTGTTGAAACCTTTGCATCCTTTCGCAATGCCTTCTCCCTTGTTTCTCTATTCTACCACTAAACAGAGCTGGTAGGATTTATAACAGCGTGAAGCTGGCACAGTGTAATGGAGATTCAGATCCTCACTATTTTCTAATAAGGTGAAAAGGTTAAGAGCACCTTTCAAAATCTAATTAGTATAGCCATTTATTGCCAGGCAAATTTTCACTTGCGTAAGTGAATGTTTTATAGGGTTCTGGCTGCAGGCCACTCAGAGGTTTTAGATCAGCGGAGGCATGTCACATATGTTATTCTTTAACAAACTTGTGTTGTTCTTTAGAATGAGTGCTTAAGCAGGATGCTCCACTTGATTTATTCTCCAGCTGCCACTTTAACAGAGGAGAATCAGGTTTCTCCTCTTCCTGCTTCTTCATTTCTCATCCAAAAACGTTATGAGACATTGCTGCCTCACCTAGGAACACAGGATCTGCTTTGTCACCTGTGTCCTAAGCACGCAAACTCTGAGGACGGTTTAACTTTCCCAGCAGCTGTATGCTCACTGCCAAATTTCAGTAACTAGACGAACTTCCATCTTGTATTTCTTCTTTTGCAGACATCGCTCTCACTGTGCCATCTCGGATATTTGAAAAGATGCATCAGAATCCTGGGTCAGAAGCCAAACTTCCCTTGAAATTTTTCCAGTTGGCCCCAACAGCAAGTTATGGGAGCCGTCCTTCAAAGCTCATAAGAATCAAAACACAGCCCACAAACAAGCTTAATTAAACTGTTAAGCCTCTATTCACATGACTGGGTGCAACTGCAGGATAACGCTCTTGGCTTGCCTTTTTTTTTTTCCCCCTCCATATTTTTCTCTTTATAAACACAGTGCCATGGGGTTGTTTCTTATTTTATTTAGAGATGCAGTGATGTGAAGCAAGTGCTCAGTCTGATCAAAAATTGCTTCTAGTTATCCAGAGCCCAGTGGTATACACTTCATTGCTTATCTTCTTCCCCTGGCTGATGATTCCCTTATGATAAGTAAAGGAATAGCTGTGGCCATGTCACTGCTTTTTTTTTTTTGTTTACTTTTGTCTGTCTCTTGTCATTGTTATATAATCTAAGGGAAAAAAAAAATACATCAATAACAACAAAAAAACCCCCAACATCAAAACCCAAACACTCAGGAACACACACACACACAGAGATATGCTAGTGTCTGATGTCTGACAACTAAGAAAGACTTGGTTTGGTTTTGTTTATTTTTTTGATAATAGTTAAAGTGATGAATTCCTCAAATTAATTCCTAGTCAGTCCTCAAAAAAGTTCTGGAGATCCTATCGTAACAGGGAACTAGGGCACCTTCTGTTATTAATGCTTAAGGAATATCTTTCCTTCACAAAAAGCACTTATTGCAGAACTTATTCTTGAGAACATGAGTTGTAAATGCAGCTTATCGGCATCTTGAAGACACAACAGGAGATCATATTGTAAAGTTACTTGCCCTCAGGCCATCTGTCACTGAAGTCAGTGATAGAGTATTTAGAAAACTATACCTGTAATACCCAAGACACTGTAAGAAGGAAATTCAGCCATATAATAAACTCATTTGATACCTAAAACCCCCTCCATCCAAATTTCATGGCTGTTTAAAACCTCGAGGAAGACATTTATTCAGTTAAGACATGACAGATAATTTCCACTTATTCCTTGATTTGTCATTCTGCTATACTAACAGACAGCAACTGTAGCATTTCAACTTAATACAAGACAACCATCACTGTCAACGTACTATTTAAAGGCCAATAAACAATGAAGTAATTATGGCAAAGATCCTCTGCCTCCAGGAATTCATTCTTTCTCCCCTTCAATCTCTGCTGATCTCAGAGGTCAGTGTCAAAAAGTCCTTTCCAAATAACTCCCCAAGTGCACTATAACCAACCTAGAAAGTCTAGATCTGTATACTTTTGTGGCTCTTTAGAGTCAGAACTAAATATATTTTCCTCCCAAGTCTCTGCAAACACCTACACAGAATTTTACAGCTCGCGTGTGTCTCAAAGCTAAAAGTCAATTAACAGAAAGCTTAAACCAGAGTTTCTAGCTCTGGTCCGCTTCAGAGCCTGGGATTATTTCAACACCAAAGGCGAGGTCCAAGCTCCCCATCCGATACGCAGGAGCTAACCCGAAGGATTAGACAGCCTTTAAGAAATGCTGTGAGCTCCAGCAGGGAGACTGAGCTGCCAAGACCTAATTCTAAAATACATCTTTGTTCCTTATGCTCCATGGGTGTCTAAATTATCAACTTTCTGCTGCTAAGCTTGGGGCTGGGGTGAGAATTGGGAATGCATAATGAAACGATATGAAAAATAAGAGCATGACAGAAACCTACAGAAAAAAAACCAAGTTTTGATTTCAGGGTCTCCTAGAGCTCAGAAAAGCTTATTTGTTAAATCCCAGCAATAACCGATAGCGTGTCTGTGGCAGCGCAGAAGCGAAGAGCGCGTGTGTGTGTCTGGGGAAAGGGAGCTGGGCAGGTTCTCATTACGCATCTTCTCTATCTCCTTCCTTCAGGGGAACGCGCTCAAAGTGACATTCTGGATTCATCTCAGAGAGACCATTCAACAGTAAAAGCAGCGTCCATGCATGAACAAGCCTGAATTTCCTGACAGACTAATGTACTATTTTCCATCTGAATAAGGGTGTATATCCTCAAAAGCCCCAATCGACTTTTCACCAGATTGTAATCACTTACACCGGAATGCAATCTGCCCCCTCTGCTTTTGAATGCAGAGCTGTCACAATGTTTTTTTTCCTGGGAAAGAAAATCAGAATGTTGTTCTTCATTACTGAGACAGAGAGTAGCCTTAGGTGTTAGTGAAGCAGCACTAGACCTGTAAGTACCAAAAAGTAAAGACAGAGTATTTCAAGTGAAGCTAAATCCTTGCCAAATTCTTCACTCTCATCCTGACATACGGAGTTTAGTGAAAGAGAAGGTGTTTTAAACCTAAAAAGACCTGTTTCTACAAACCAGCAGGGACAGCACACACATGTAATTTCTTCCATGTGTTATTTAGAAAGTTTAACTCAAGTAAGTATTTAAGCCTGTGACCTTAAACTTTCTTTCCTGACACAAAAGTTCAGTAATATACAGCATGGGGATATTTGGCGTGAAATGAAAATGGCCACAGATTTAATTAGAATGTAAGTTATTGTTAGCAAGAAAGGTCATGCTAAGAAAATGAAATTTCAGGAGTATATTAGCAACAACACTCCAGTGTTATTTGCATGTAAAATATATATTTTGTACTTGACATTTAAAAAGGAAATTGGAACTGTTTATAATGGATGCTTGAACACTTTTGTGTTCTTGTGCTGCTTTTGTTCACATTTTTGTGTAATTGGTTGGATCTCAGATGCAACAGTAGTTAAATTTTATTCTCTGTGCCCGAACGCCTAACTGATCTGGGAATTAGTTCCCAAAAGCTGATGTAAGTTGGAATAAAAAGCATACTGCAGTATAATCCTTACACGAGTACAGCTTCAAACAAGCAAAGATCTTGTCAGAATTCCTTATTTTGGGGTAATTAATCACTTCAGTCGGAGTAATTTTAATGGTGACCAAGACCCCATCTCCATTTTGTTTATAGGGCACTTAAGTGCCTATGGAATGGAGGCACAGCTTTTCCTTTGAGAGAGTGCATGTTTTATGATCTGCTAATAAAAGTAACGGTGTGTCATACAAATCAGCCTAACTTCAGGGAAAGTGGGAGGTGAGGGAAAAATGCATTGACTTAATTGAAAGCATTTGTTTAAAATAAATCAATACAGTGGGTTGTAGCTTGAAAGAACACTCTAAATATAACGACACCGTGTTGTTGACTACAAAGAGGCATCTGCTAAGTCAAAAGAGGTTTTTACTGATTTCTGTACTCCTGGTAGTCCTGCAGAAGGAACATCATTGTGAACAATCTTACAGATGCGTCTTTGACTTTATCAACAGAAGTCACTACTCTTCAGTGCGCTACAGAGAGGATCAGATGTTGCTGAGAACAGAGATGGGAGAATGACAAGGAGATACCATTTTGGTCTCCAGAATGCATACAGCCAGTAGAAATCCTTAAAAAGTTTTGTCAAACCCAGCACCTAATTCCTGGCTGGAAATAACATACATCGTTTGTGGGGCATTTACTTATAAATTCAACAAACGTCTTAGTACAGATATCTCCCAGCACCCCATAACTCCACTGCTACGCAATCTCAGCTCTTCACAGTGGAAATGACGTCGTTACAGGGAACGTTTAGTCTTGGCCACGCTGGGATGGCAAACCAAATTACCCAAGCAAGAATGTGGACAGAAGTTACACTAACTGCCTGTAAGAGTGGCTTATGAAGCTAAAAATAACCCTGCGTATTAGCCAGCACAGCACAGAGGAACAGGGCCCCGTATGAATTACAGACACACGCTGCTGTCCTCAAGACCTTCCAATGAAAAAAAACCGCCTTTAGTTTGAAGCAAGCCTTCCAGTATCAACTGGAAAGGGTCAGCTGAAGAGGAAAATGGAGACAGAGACTTCCAGCCACTGGCTGCATTACAGAAAGATTTACCCTCCAGGCTCAGACTTCTCTTAATACCTTGGAAGCTAGTTGGGAAAATCTCTCTAGCCTGTTTCCAGATCCCTGCATTTGCAGGAGCCTTTTTAGCCTTAAGTAGTACAGCAAGGCTGTGCGCAGTACTTCACCGAATTTGGAGCTTCAGCCTCTGGATTAGGGTGAAGTTTTTATTAAGAACCTTAACAAAACGACAGCAAATTCTCCGTATGCAAAAGACAGAATGAGTTGTATTATCTGCTGTATGACAAGCAGCTCTAAGTAATTGCTAGCAGTCAATCTGCCACGGTTGTTTTTTTTCTGCAAAGTCCCTTACATTCTTGCCAGCAGGTGAGCTTCTGTTTCAAAGACTAAGAGAAGCTTGTTTAAAGTCAGCTAAGTTGTTTTGGAGAAAGAAGAGAAGTGTACGTGATGGAAACACAAAAGAACAGGCTGTGGGGTTGTGCTGGATTCCGCAACATATAATGGTTTATAAACTAAAGCGCAAGCTACAAATCTGATGAGAATAAAATGGAAACACAACATTCACATTGTCAGTGTTTGTCACCGTTCCTCTTAACACGCTGTTCAGTAACACGCAATACAGAGGTTGTGGCCTGAGTTCATGCTGAGCAGGGGGATACAAAGTAATAAATGATTATTATAAACATAATTGGATGCAGTTTTTGGTGGGTTGTTCGGGCTTTAAGTTGAGCACAAAGATTTATTGGTATGCTGGGGCTCTACAGCTAGTATTTGCTTTGGGCAGTGATAGCGCTCCTGTCCCTCCCAGCCAAGCAATCACAAGCTGGTCCCCAAAATAAGGAGGAGACCCCTGACTTTACCTGTCAGCATCACCAATTCATAATCAATCCAGCTGGCTCCAAAAATCCTAGAAAGGTTTGGGTTGGAAGGGACCTTAAAGCTCATCCAGTTCCACCCCCCTGCCCTGGGCAGGGACACCTCCCACCAGACCAGGCTGCTCCAAGCCCCATCCAACCCGGCCTCGAACACCTCCAGGGATGGGGCAGCCACAGCTTCACAGCTCGTGTTCAAAATTGGCCACCTGAGTTGTGGTCTAAACCAACTATTAGCATAAAGGCATGGTAATAAAGTCTGAATATTTTGCAACTGTAGTCTTTGCGATCAACCTTTTATGTATTAGCGCATTCTAAGTGGATATGCAAACTAAGCCTTAAAACTCAGTCTTTGAAAAGAAAGGAGTTATCAAAAGCAACAGAAATAAAGGTGTCACCCAGCCAGGTATCTTCCAAGCCAGGCACAAATACAATAAATTCTGTTGGGGCATCCTGGACAGATCTCTTCAGAACTGCAGAAAATTCCCCACCGCTGCTACAATGAAATGCCACTGTAGTTAGTGAGGTGATCTTTTTTTAAACTTGCTTTTAATCTATTCAGTAAGTAACTTGGTTTCATGCTATTTAAAAAGAATTTATGGCAATACCAAATGAAAGACTTGACAGACATCTAAACACATTGCACCGGAGTTATCAGCAACATTTGTGATGTCCAAAACATCAAGCTCCTCTGACGACCTGTAAGTTTTACCGTATCAAATCACTCATTACCAATTATGCTGCCTTTTAGTTCTTTAGCAGCCGATTCATGCAATGCTTTTTCCGTGATCGATTTTAAGTTCATTTAAGTTACCCCATTAAGTTCAATTTAAGTTACCCATTTCATCCTAGCCATCGTTTTCACAGACTGCCAGAACATTAGCCTCGAATATGCAGAGAACGCAGCTTCCAGAGTCTATCCTCGCTGTAACCAGGTTATGAAAACTTGTCCTGAACATACTAGGTTGAGCTTCTTTTCTGTTGACATCCATCGCTGCAGTAACATAAAGTGGAAGTAACCTAATTTTTGTTCCTAATAACGAATGAAATTTCACCAATCGCTATTCTCTTAGTCTTCTCTCACAGGCACAGTTTTCTGAAGCATGGTGGGTTGTTGTTTTGTTTTTTTTTTTTTCCAAATAACTTTTTCTGAGATAACATAAATAATCTCCTTTCCTAAAGGCATTTAATCTTGGGCAAAAGGGGTAAAGGAAAAAGCTGAGACGTGCTAATTCCAGCTACAGCTATGCTTGAATGTCAGACCAAGTCTGCTTTCAAAGCATCTAGGAGTATTACACAGCTAAGAGGAAAAGATGATAAATACAGGGCAAAAGTAAGTATTTTTGCAGATCAAGAGGAGAAAGAAAAAGTACTTTTCATATACATCTTCGTAAACCAGCAAAGTACTCAAATATCACAATAACAATTATAAAAACTAAAGTTATTATCAGCAGGAAAATCACTGCTAATAGGATACTCTTATACTTTGGAAAAAAAGTTCTATACCTTGAATATTCAATTTTGAGGTGAGTGCATCCTGCTTACTATTAAAGCAAATGTTCCGAGGAGGGAAAATATAGGCTGCGCACAATAGGGAATTAAGGGAAAATGCCACAGCAGTATTTAATTTGCTATTAATTACTAAACAAGCAATGAAATATAAGATTCTGTAGTGAAGGGAAAGTAAGACCTTTGAGTTTTGTCAACAGTCCTAGAAGTATACTGATTGAGGAGTGATTGATGCCAGGTGACACCGGAGCACGTAACAGATCAATACTTAACCAAAGACAGAGGTGCGTTCGAATCATGCCCATCGCTGAACGTGGAAATCATTCCCTGCTTTGGTAGATACACACAAATATAGTATTACAACTTCCTTTAAACAAAAAAAAGGCTCAATAGACCAACTGTAGGCTCTTTATGCTGGTTGTTAACAGGATCCGTGCTGCAGGTGCATAATTGCCTAAAGCAATCCCTTCCAAATGAAATAAGGCAGTTTTACTGTTTGCTTCCTTTCTTCCTTTACCTCAACAGAAACCTTGCGTTTACCTTTGTCCCAATGGGAGGAAAAACTGCTGCCAGCAACTCAGATGGGACTGAACTGATGAACTGATTAGCATCCTAAAGTAGAAGGTTAGAAAGTGCATTTTCTATTACGGAGCAATTGCCATTGGAAAGTAATCTTGTTTATTAACTGCATTTTTATCTTCTCTGGAGGGTTCCTTGACATCAGATAATGGAATTTGCTCACTCTTTATTGTTTAAAACTATAATCATATCCAGAAAAGCAAGCATTTACTGTGTCATTAAACCAAGGTAGGGAGGACTGACTTCATGAGTGCTTGATGTCTTACAAACCTTTTTATCATTTCAATTAACATTGCCAAATGTTCTGTTTTATATTGCAGGCATAAATGAAGTTTTACAGGCTTTCTAGGTGTGTTTATATCCTAATTAATTTTAGCAACCGAGATGAGTAGCAAGAGCGAGACTACACAGTGAAAGCAGAGGAGTAGCTATTAAAGGGCAGGGCCGCAAAAAGCAATTTAGTTGTCATCTACCCAGGGAAAGCTGCCCGAAGGTATTTGCGATATAGTGCCGGCACAACCTGTTCGCGTAAGTTTATCATTTCCAAACATCAGTTTAAAAGTTTTGGTGCTTCTTCTCCCTCGTCCTTTGACAAAGCAAAAAACGACCCTCACAAAACCATGTTTCTCCTTGCTTGTTCTCTGTGGGAAAGGGAATGATGCTGTAGCAAAGATGCATCTTCCTAGCGCTGAAATTCATCAATTTTTGCTATGTAGCAGAATCGCTCTGGCCAGGATTTAGGGTGCTTGCTTGTCTCTTCATCATTCTGCCTCTGCATGAGAAGATTTAGCACTGAGCTGGATCAACTGGAGCACATTCAGAGCACCTGCCATTTCCTTAGCATCAAAATGATTGCCTCGCTCGGATATTTCCCATCTTTAGTCCAGGTTTTCTCTCTCCTTTTGCCTTTCTGCATTCTTAGGAGATCCAGAAAACGTCGCTGTCTCCCCCCTGCCCTTGTACCCCACCCGCAAACACCACAACGTTCCGCATACGCTACATTTACAGATTTGGATGCAGGTTCAATCTGAGGGGGAAGACTGATTGATCTTAACATATTGGCAAACCCCAGTCTCAGGCTACGAATGAAAACAGTATTTCTCAAGTCGTGCGTTATTACTTTTCGTTTGTTGCTTATTGATTAACTGTCACGAGTAAGATCTCGGTTTTTAAAACGAGGCAGCTGTGGTGGTCTTTTTTTAAAAACATTTATAAAACAGAATATATAACAGCAAAGGCCAAGGTAAAACTAGACAGTATTCAATGTGGCATTGCTCTGTTTTAAAATCTCTGCTCACAATGACCTTGTAAAATATAGCATGAATTCATTTTTCCAAATCAAATGTTCATTCTCGTCTCAGGAAAACTTCCCATCGCTCTTGTGGAAATTGTACAAAATGGAAAGCTTCTCTTTTTGGTTACAAAATAGGAAATACATTAACTATAGGAAGAAAGGAATGCATTGTTTTAAAATGACAAAGAATAAGAGAGCGTATTACAATTAGAATCATACTGACATAACATTAGGTTAAAAAAAACCTTTGGACAAATTCTGAACGTTTTGAAAATATTAAAGCACCTAGTTTCACCTATATTGAAAAGTTAATATCAGATTTTCTTTCACATATATACGTGTTTACAGTTTGCAGCTCTTGGAATTAACTTTTTGTATTCTTTTGCTTTTAATGATGCGTCAGTCATGCATTGGTAGTTGACACAACTAGCTGAAGATTGAATCACTGGTCTTGAGAGTTTCTCTTTCCGAGCGCCGAGTGCCACTCCACAGCTTTTACTATGGGACGCCACCACAAAGACCACATAACGCAGATTATCTCAAAAAGCCCTGCACTCCACGTTTGCGTTGTTGTAATTAAAATAATTTAGCAACTTTGCAGCAAAGAGCAAATATTTATAGAAGATCTGAAACTCCCTGTGTTGTACGCACAGAAGGAATGATGGTGTCCCGTTTCCCCAGACTTTTCAACAACAGGCAGATACTGTTATTACAAATTTGTTATTTTGTCTCCCCTCCTCCCCAAGCTGTGAAATGAGTCCTGCAGCTTCAATGTGGTAGGCCTAGGATTCAAGAACAGTAAAGGGCTGGCTTTCTCTTGCTGGAATACATCTCCCTCCTTTTAACAGTAGCTTGGATATTCTGTCTCAAAAAACTAGATTTTTTTTCAGAGTAGTTAATTTAGTATCTTCCCTAATTTGTTGATAATTAAGAGCACATTTACCATGTGATGCCCCTGAAAATTCATTTATCAAGAGAAATAGGTCAACCCTTACCAAGAAGGCTGCTTTTTTGTATTGAAAAAGGTCTTTTTGTTTCTCCAATATGCACAATAGCATTGGATATCACCATTGATTAACCATACATAGAATACTTGAAATACGGTGTGTGGCTGTACAGCTGTATAATGTGAGAGTTAGTAAAGCTAATAAAAGAGCGATTGTTTTCCATTTCAGGTGGTAACAATGAAAGAACATAAAGATCTGTCAAGAAATAATCAGAATAAGCCACTTTGGCTAAGAGAGCCAATGGTTTTTCACTTACAAGCTTCTTTAAGTTACTGGCTTTGTAGGAACTTCAGATATAAAACATTAGATTTATTAAACCAAGATGACAAGTCAATGCTCCTTTCCATGGAATTTAATCAAGAAATTTCAGTACAAATCAACACAGAAAATGTTCTCTTAATTATTAACGCCACCTTGCGTAGAAATGTTCTCTTTCTGAAATGTTATTTTTCAGCTCCTTCAACTCTGGAAATCAATACATGGGTTGAGAAGCGGCTGTAGGCTGTGAAAGAGGCTCCCTCTTGCAAACCTATGGAAGGATTTATTTGAGGCAAACGAAAATAAGATGTTGGCAGTGGGCCTAATTCAGGAATGAACTATAGCAGAGAAGATGCTGATATTTATTATCTAACCTTTTTGTGAATTTTCTCTTAAGGATACGTAAACATCCTCGGTTTCTCTGACAGATCCTGTCACAACTTTATTGAAGATGTAGGCAGGTTGGTTGGTTTCCTCGTTGTTTAAGTCAATGACCATCACATAATATTTTTTCTCTTAACCCGTAAATAAACGTTGGAACTGAAATTGATTTGAAACCTTATTCCCAGGACAACAAATGTCAAGCTGGGAGAGAAGAGATTTACTGTAATTTATTTATAAAACAAATGTGCTTTAGAAGTAGCCACAGGCTGACCCTAATGACTTTGCAGGAACTATGCAGAAACCTAATTGTTCATATTTAGTTTTGCCATACCATGAAGGGGAAGAAAAAAAAAAAAAAGGTATTAGTTTACCCATATATTCCTGGCAGATGCTGCTATTTACAGTACGTTACGTTTAGCAGTAAAAGAAATCTCTGTCCTATACTTGGGTAACGCTTGCTGCAGCAGCTGGCAACAGCAGATACGCAGCACAATGTCCTTTGGCTCAGCTGTAGCACTGGCCGCATCTGCAAAGCCACCAACCAGCCCAAGGTAGGATGCGCCAGAGGACACGCGGTGCCTTTGCAGAGATTTTCAAATGCTACTTCAGTGAAATTTTAGACCAGGTTTAAATGAGCTTCAGCAGCCTATTAATATTATAAAGCATTTTATATTCTCTGCACAAGAAGGTTAATCTTCCACTATATCCCGAAGTCCATTAAAACTATCCAGCTTTATGCCCCAGCAAAACAAATGAAAGGGCCCGAACATCTGCCTGTCTTTGCCCACACAGAAACACACAGACAGATCAAAGGGACCTCTGGTCCTGCTCTTCATTCAGTGCAGGTAGGCAGAAAAATTATAGTTCTTATAACTGCATATTCTGCATGGAGAATAATTCATTAATGGGGTCATTTACTTCAATAAGCAGAGAAATTTTTCAGAACACACTTTGTGTTTTTCATACGCTCAAACTGCGTGAAGTTTTCAGGATAACTCCAAGAAACTTCTGTAGGCTCTGGTCCTGAGAAATGCACGCAGTAGATCAATCTCAAGAGGAGAGCTTGAAAAAGTCCCCCTGCAAGAGACTGTATCGCATAGAGAAGCCCAACAGCAATAAGAGGTTTTGGAGACTGCCAGGATGCAGACGTACAAACAGGAGTATCCCAAGTGTAACCCAAACCACGTCAACATGCTTTGATGCAGAAGCAGCTTTTCCCTGGGCTCACAGTGTGGTCTGGGGTAAAAACTGTCCTTAGAAGCCATCAGATTCCCCCATACCTGCCGCTTGGCAAACAGGAGTAACTGAGATGCATTATTATCTGCTGAAAAAGTTAATGTTTTTAACCACTGAGCCACTGCACCCTTTGGTGATGCAAACTGGTATAAAACTCAGCTCAACTGATCTATTTTTGTTCTGGCTTACCCGTCCTTTCCAGCTCTGTCACACTCAAGCAGAGTTGCAACAATGAACTCAACAGTGATGCAGTTATTCTTTCATTCTCCAAACATCTTTGGAAAACTTTTAGTTGAATGTCTCCTTTTTTTTAATCACCATTCCACTCTGAAAAGCCTACTGACCTCTTCATAGTTCTCTGAATTTTTCTGGCCTGGTAAGCTACAGGTAATTCATTTTACTTCGCAATTTCAACCCTGTCTCCCCCCGAGTAAAAGAAAAGACTCCATTCTACTTGCGATCCAAAGACAATGCTTTTCACAACTATAAAGCATTTGCAAATGCTACAATATGATTTAACATTTTAATGGACAGTGAATGATGGTAACATAATACTCATTCTAGCCGTTGTTCCATATATTCTGCAGGTTGTACTATTATCTGTCATTTATCAAACACATAAAAGAGCATGTTTTCTTTCTCTGCGTGTACAAGAAACAACGGTTAAACTACTTGAGGCTTTTTTTCAGGTTAGAACATTTTACTGTACTTTTCCACAATGTGTACTTAGGGGTTTTTTTTAATAATGGTAATGTAATGACACTTGATTAAAAACAAACAAAACTGAACAGCCAAAAGCTCTTCTATAATCCCAAATGCAATTCTCGCCAGTTTGCTGTCCTGACACCAAGACTGGCTCTTGGTATCTACCATCTGCTTTTAAAAAAAAAAAAAAGAAATAAATTGCCCTAGTAATTTCCCCATAAGTGGCATTTTTATTGTTTGTGCTTTCCTCATAAGGAAAAGCCAAGATATTTGGAAGTTCCTAAATAAATCAGAAATTTGTTTTTAAGAGCTGTGAGTTTTGTTTCTGCCTACCCAGCAACAGTTTTGACAGTGAAGTTTTAAGATCTGCCGGGGGTTACAAGGATGGCCATGCTGCATAACACCACAAAAATCAACAGCTAGTGTTTAATATATATTTCTGTCAGTCAAAGCAAATCAAGCTTTATTTCCATGAACTCAAGAAATTTCCTAAAGGTCACCATTACTCTGTGTGTAATGAGGTCATCCATTATGTTACATTGACTCCAGCTGCTTCAGGAATAATTCGCTTACCTCCTTTTTCTATTTCAGTAGAGCAGTTAAATTAGAAAGCGTGACCTGTTCATTGAAGGAAAACCAGTGAGAAGGACAGTGCTCCTCACCTTCCTACCCAAACAGGTTCTTCCCAGTATTACTGCACTGAACTGGGGGTTACAGGCCCTTTTCTATTCCCGATCCACAAAACAGTTGCCCAAGTCATGGACCAGGCAGCACATAACAACCAGCAGATTACAGACACGTCACTTCACGAGCACAGTAAGAGCCTTTACGAACGAACTTAAATACGTTCTGCAGATTGAGGGCAAAAGTTTAGTTCAATTTTCCAACTCCTAGCAGTGAGGAGAACTGTGTTTTTTAGAAGACGAATTAAATCAGAACCGGCAATCATTCAAAAAAAGATGGTGCCAGGTGTCCAGTGCTTGGAGGAAGACGCCTTTCCTCTGCACCCCCTCTCTTGCCGAAGAGCTGCAGTTGAAACCCACGTTTCATACTTGTTTCATATTACAAGCAATTTTCTTTATATTTTGCTCTTTCTCCCCCCTCTTGCAAACAAAACAGTTAAAATTCACCACCGAGAGAAGACACCAATTAATTGATCTTTCTCAGGAGTTCGTTTCTATCAATAGCAAGCTATTAGCTGAGTCACTGCCAGCCAGCGCAAGGCGGCAGACGTTAACGCTGTGCCATTAGTATGCTCCTTAAGCACAGTGGAAATGTCACCTGCGGATGGAAAAGCAGCAGCAAAAAAAGAGGAGTGACATTTCTGACAAAAGGAAACAAACAAAGGAAGGGGCTCCTAAACTTGAAAGCAAAAACTTTTCAGGTAAACTCGGGCTTAGACATAGAGAAGCGAAGGGCAAAAGCCAGAGTGGAAAATGCCAGCTGTGCCCCTCTTTCCCTCCCTGGCCTGGAACCTCTTACTCAAGAAGTGAGACTAACGTTCAACTAAAATTCCTGCTGTTGGAAACTGATTGTTACAACTAGTATTGTAAGACCGTAGCCCACCTAACGAAACAGTAGATGTATACTGTCTCGGAAAAAAAAATTTAAGTAAAATGTAAAACGTACAGCATAATGACTTACTAAATCAAATCTAACAATATTGAGGACAAAAGTCCTACTAAGGTGAAATCCATTACGCGTCGACATTTGTCTTCATTAATGGCCTTCAAACACGTTGAATCCTGCAGCCAGGATTCTCATTTCTGAGGAAACGTTTTAGTACAGTGTAACTGTACCTGTGAGCCAGAGCATAAAATCTGATCAGATTTCCTCTGATTTACTACCACTAGTAACCCGACAGTTAGATTTCATTACAGGCCTTATTGTCAAAAGACAACTCTTGCCTTATTTCCCTTCCACTTTTCCCTTACTTTCGTATGACTGATGAAACAAAATGAGGAATGCAAGCAACACACCAGCCATAAATGTAAGAAATAAAATGTTCAACTGAAATGCCTGGTTTGACGATCACAGTTACAAGCTCGTCCATTTTTCTTATTCTTTGCAAACATTAAATCAAATAAGAGCTCTTAAAGCTTGCCGGTTCATAGTTACTCTTTGTCCAGCAACTACCAGTTTTGCTTCTAAGCACAAACTGGTAAACTGTGAAGGTACATGAAGCCAGGCTCAGGAAAACGTATTTCATTACTGAACAGCCAACATTTTCTTCTACCAAGAGGGAGCCTGTCCCTCCTTTTCCCCTCCTTCAAGACAAGCAAAGGTTTTGCTCCTAATTGAATTCTACAATTCAGAAAAGTGCTTGATGTACCACAGTTATGTTTTCCAGCACTCAGCTTCTCTACGCGTCATAGTAGACGGTGTCCTTAGTTAAACGAAGGCTAGGAGTACCCCAATAACCCAGGTTAGCCCTTAATGCGCCACGTCCTGGGAACATACAATCTGAAGACTATCAGGTAAAAAAACTCAGCCAACATTATGAGATAAACCCTAATTATAAAGTAAATCACAGACCATTTCATGCAATTAGCATTTTTCATCTGCTCTACATCGTGAACCCACAGGCCTGCGTGAACAGTGCAGTCCCGCACACTGCTCACACGAAGCTTCCCCCTGGAGGCGCCCACTCCGCACAAATATTTTTGTCTCGTTTCTTGCTGAGAAATTCATTTGTCTCCTGACCATATTAATAATTTGAAAAAAATATTTCTTCTATCCTGCTCAAAATAATTATAAATAAAAGACCAGCTTGAGGAAGTTCAACTGAATGGGGGAAGAAATGCATATTCTCTTCGAGATCTGGCGATTTCTCTTCAACTAAGTGACCCAACACACTGGCCCCGAAATGTCAGGAACAGAAAGCGTCTAATCAAAGCCTCCGGTCTGGCAAGAACAAATTATTGGCCACGGTTCATCCGATATTCATGCACAAAAGTCTCTTTTGCTCAATAGCATTATTCAAACGCTATTGTGGTACGTACACCACCAGCGCATACACCTAAAGCTTAGCTTCTACAGCCTCACCTCGTATGTGCCTAAACGCCCATTCTCCACGTAGGCCCAGGAGTTTAATCCACGTAATGATATAACCTCTCATCTGGTACTAGACTACCGAGATAGAAAAAAAACCACACACAGGGAAATAAAAATTACTCTATCCCCTTCCTCTGCACTCCTCCACATAGAGTATTTTTTATAATGTTTATAATTAAATAAAAATATTAGACTGGCAATTTAACACACGATTAAATTATGCTATTTCAATAAATGGAAAACCTGCAATCAGTATTTCTGGGTTTAACAACAGAGACTTTGAATAGAAACTGCTTCTGAGAATGTTCTTCCTCGCCTCCATCTTTGTTGTGCTGAAAGATCC
Organism: Rissa tridactyla; assembly: GCF_028500815.1. Taxonomy (NCBI): domain Eukaryota; kingdom Metazoa; phylum Chordata; class Aves; order Charadriiformes; family Laridae; genus Rissa; species Rissa tridactyla. The sequence goes on along the minus strand of NC_071470.1, from coordinate 78,956,370 downwards.
ATCATCTGATCTGCTGCAGAGATGAGCACTGCAGAAGGACACCAAGGGGAAACATAAACCTAACCAAGAGGAATTGGTTTAAAAATTGGTAAAAAGTATTAATCTGATTTTACCTTTCCTTTTTAATTTTTTCCCTGAGGTTTTCCCAGTTGTATTTGAGTAAATGTAACACGCAACACCGAACACCAGTAAAACGACGCAAGTTTCTGGTTAGTGTCACTCAGAAATGATTTGAGAAAAAGCACACAAAAAGGTCGAAGGCAACTGAAAAAAAAATGAAGGCTTTTAAATTGGTTTTAAAGCATGTGTTCTTCTGTTTAGCTGTATTTCTTTCTTTGAAGGGGGCTGTTTCTCTGCACTAGGCTATGGGTGCTGTGGATGTATTTTCCCCACCTCATCCGAGCAGCAGCCATTCCTCCAAGGCGCAGGAGGTGAGATGACACCGCCATGGTGGCATCAGCATCATTTCTGTTGTGCTGCCACTTTCAGCCATGAGGCTCTTCCTCAGCAGCTACCATCGTCTGGAAAGCATTACCGTATTTATCTGTATTTACATGTCTTCTTGTAGTTTTAAATGCTTATTAATTTGTTTAATCGAAAATCAAGTATCACCTTGTTTTTGTACCTAAGTACTAAAACCCAAAGTATGCCTCTGCCATCATAAAGCTGCTTCTGAACAATGAGACGCTTTTTCCCAGCCACCGCAATCTGGCATCCAATGATCTCTGCAAGTTGCACACTTAATTAGTCTGAGAAACTCATTAAGGTATCTGGAATATTAAGATGATAGCATTGTTCTGAATAGCACTGTGCACAATCTAATATGGCAGATGGCACAGGCTGCCGACACCTGTGCTGGTTTGCCATCTTGCTGACAGATACAAACCGTCAGCAGCAGAGTTCTAAGATACATAATCATAAAAAAGGATCTGAAAATAAAACACCCATCAAATCCTCAGTTTTCTGGATGCCTGTTTGTTCGTAAAGAAGCATTTTGTATTCAGTCCCTGGGTTTGAAACAAGAGATGCACAGGTTGGGGGTTTGGTTTTACGTCTTAAAATGCCACTTAGGTTTTTATGCACCATTCTCTACTTCGGAGCCAACCGTATTTTTCCTTCTGTGGAAGTGACACTGCAGTGCTACTGGGGTCATGGGAAACTTTATTCCTCCTCACCTGAACGCTCAGATGACACATTCACTTTTGCTCCTTATTAGTCCAGACTCGGAGAGTACTTTCAACGCTCCGGGGGATCTGATTAAAAATGGACAAGCTTTATGACGCCACAGCTTGCAACTACTTTACTGATAACACTGAGGTGACGGGAGCTCTTCTTTCTCTCTAGCAAATTATAAGATAATTTTAGGTTTTAAAAAGATATGCAAAACCCAACAAACCCAAAGGTAATTATCAAATCTCACAGTGAAATGGCATACATGAAATCATATCAAGTAGAGAGAAAAACATCATTTAAGATTTAAAGTTTCTTATTTGCTCTTGGCTTGAGATGGAAAGTGGAAGATGAGAGACTCAGCTGTCGCAAAAATCAAAAGAACGTTCCGGGGTTTTCTATGTGTGTTTGGAAAAATGGTATTTTGTTTGCACACATCAGTACTAGTGGTAGACAACAGCATAGTATCCATTCACTGAAGAGGAGACGGAGAGAAGAAAAAAATATAGTTGTGTTATACTCAGCTTCTAAAAAGAAGCTCTACCACACAAACATATCTCCAATACCTAATCCCTTGTACAGTAGGGGGAAAAAAAAAAAAAAAAGAAAAAAAATCTTCCTCATCAAGCCTCCTCAGCATTTCAAAAACACCACGCTTCCTTTGGATTTGCTTTTAGTTAAAATAATAATAATAAAAAATAATAATCGGCAATATGCCTGCTTACAAAGACTTAGCAAGATTCAGGGCTGCTTCAGTGTCCGATCACACTCCGGCGGGCTGTTTATTGAGGAACCTGAAGAACCGGCATTCAAAAGAGCGAGGCAAAACTAATCGCTGCTTCCTGGGATACATTTTCTATCATCCCGGTTATTATTGCAGGGATGGAATAGAGCGCTATTCTCATGGAGGACGTTGCGTAGTAAAAAGTTTCTCCCCTGGACCACTAGTCTTATCCAGTGAAATGACAATTGGTGGTTGACCTTTTAAAAACCTATTCACATGTTTTTACATAGGATTGTTCAAGAAGCTTGGAACGCGGCAGGTAGCTTTGTCAGAAAGTAAACTGCAAGCTCTAATGCTGCAGCATTGGGGGCTTCTTTTTCATTATTGAAATAAGCCTGGATACGTTCCACCGATCAATGCTGAAAATTAATTTCTTGTATTTCCTGGCATAAATATGTCTCATCAGCACTGACTTTGTGTGCCATAACCCCAAGAGGGCAAAGCATGCCAACCCATGCATGCTGACAGATTTACGATTATTGGCAACCAATGCGATACCATCGTGTTTTGTGAAAACCTGCACTTTCAGAAAACTATTTATATATATATAATCTGTGCCAGCTGTTACCTCTTGTGGTGTTAATGCCACATTATCCATTTCTTCAGCTTGATCTTTCATCTTCAGGTCAGAGGTGAGGCTGACCAGACTACAATTTTCTATTATTAAGTATTCTTTCACACCAAGAAGGACACTTTCCCTGCCCTGCGTGTCAGAGTAACTGTCCTTTAGTGAAGAATAGTCTTACAGAGGACACAGCGACGTACTTAGGAGAAAACTAATGGTATATTTTTCTTCCGTGAGAAGAAATAAAACAGTTCACAGCACAGCTAAGAAAATAAAAGAAAAATAAAATCAAATTACTCTTCTGATACTGGTTTTTAATTTTCTGTTACTGAATACCTATTTAATAACCTACAGAGATTGTCCACTTGGTTAACTTAACAATATATAGGTAATGCTAATCTTGCAACTCAGTTTCCACGATAGTTTGTTGGTGAAGCAGAAGTATCCACACCCTATTAGAACATGTTTTAAATAACAGAAGATTTTTTTCAATAGAGGCACACAAAGAAAATAAGCATTCAACATGAAATGCTTTACCAGTTCCAAGCAGATCTTCACAAATATAACGAAAAAATTCAATGAGGTTGAGGCTTGGTCTCTTAAAATAAATCTCTTAATTCAGCAAAATAGAAACGATTGGCCAGACGTTCTATCTGGCCATCTCTCTGTTGTATCTCTGCTATCACACTTCCGACTCCAGTCCACAATTTTTTCTCCTTCCAGGACAAGTCTTATTAAACTTTGGCTCAATAATGTTTTCTCATGAACTTTCCCCAACATAAGGCATTATTTATTTTGATCAGATGTAGAGAGGGAAGGAGAGAGAGGGAAGCTGCCAAGAAACTAAGTGAAAACAGAAAAACCTAAGCTCTCCCCAGACGTAAGTTCATATTAATCTTCATACCCGGGGGGAAAAAGAGAGTCTGAAAGACTGCAGAAGAGCAAAGCGTATGAAGAAAAGAAACAGTCTGTTTCTTCTTCCGAAGCAAAATAAGACAATTCACAATTATCAATGCTCTTCGGAAAATAAATACATCTGCTTCAGTCAGATTAGGCAGTTTCTTAGCACAAATTTGTGCTGCTTTATTTGATATAACCAATGATGAGATTTTTCCTGCTAGAGCGGATTTGTCAGTTATAACGCAAATATCTCCTGAGAAAATCACGTCCTTGTAACGTGACACAGTGAAAAACACAGATTGCGGAGTAGAAGTAGGCCTGAGAAAGGTGGTTCTTTAAATATTTACAGATTTGGTTACAAATGATCTGCAGCTTGGCAGCTGGGTGTGTCATAATCAGACTTTTCTTCCATCCTTTCATCAATTTGCTGCTACACACTTTGTTTGAGGACTTGGAGTCTCATGGCACAAACCAATTTTGTTCTTAGGAGTGGTAGATGAATGAGTTGTCTCCTCTGCCACAGCCTACCTTCCCCGTTGCAGGTCCTTCATCCTGGGTAGATTGCTGCTGGTGGGCCTGCATTTATCATCGCTACAGAAAGGCTTTTGCAGCTGATCACCTTTAAAGAGTAGAATGAATCAGTGAAGATTATTAATTTTTTTTTTCCTATTTTGCCAGCCAGCAGTTCCATCAAACTCGTCTAAAACCAATCCAGACAGGCAACTGCCTAGTATCAGTGTTTTTCAGCTGTAGACACACACACTGGAGAAAAATCAGTGGTGAACAAAAGAGACTTGATGAAAGGGGTAGACAAACCTGCCTTGCAAGAGAGAAGAACTTACAGGGTTTCAGTTTTGATAAACATCAAAGGAAAATAAAGCCATGAAAGACCGGATAACTCACATTAGTCTAGTCCTAGCTATACATTCTCCACCTGTAAAACGTGCAGTTATTTTCTTTTTCACATATAGATTCTATTCTGATTTGGGACTATTCTGTTAGCCTTCAATTTAAAAACTGCATTGCCTTTTAAGGAGAATTTCAAGAATGAGAATTTCCAATTTAGCATTATTTTATTTTGGGGCACCACTTGCTCCATAAAGGTTACAGTCATCCAATCTTTAAAAATAGTAATAATAAATTATAAGCGGCTGCCATACTAACGTGGAATTTTTCTTGCGAGAGCTACTTTAATTATTAGCTGTCCTTCCAACAGAGCTGATTGCAGAAGATGATGTTCGACGCATGCTTGAGGTGGGGGCAAAAACCAGCAGTATGCTATTCGCCCCCTCCTCTGTCATATTTCTTTTATGTCTATATTTTCATTTAAAAAACCCCACATTTTTATTCCAGGTTGGTAGACTGGACAATTACTCCCCAGGCGTTTGCAAAGGATCTCAATTTGACAGCAGGATGTCCGTTTATATTAGTTTTCAGAGTGTGAATGCTCTCTGGATAGCCAATTCCATTCTCAGCACTTCAGTAGGACATTCAGCAAAAGAAGATTACAGTTGAACTTAGCCTAGCGGGAAGCTCATAGCAAGGTATTTTGGACTTTTTCTCTGGTTTTCCCAGTCTCTTGCCAACTACTCGTTTGAATGAGTGACAAAACTCTGAAGGCTATTGGAATCTTTTGGAAACAGTTAGGAGTGTTACCAAATGTATAAGTTTGGCTTTTTTTTTTTTTTTTTTGATTCGCCTCTTTTCCAGAGTAACAGAGATAAAGCATTGGTTTAGGAATATACCATTTCAGGTCAGATGAAGATGAGATACAAGATACAGACAGGTAAAAACGTCACGCATATCATCAAGCTGACGGTACCGCTTCCATAGAAAGAGGTCTGCACTCTGTAAGGCCTATCAGTTTGCTGTCACATCAGCTAAATTCAAGCAAGGAAAAAGGCTGGAAAACTTCACGTTAGCAAACACAATTTTCATTTCCGAAGAAGCACGGTTTCGTGAGCATACTGTCTCTTTCAGCCCATGCTTTTAAAACTACCAGCGCCCGAAAAAAAAAGAATTTTTTGGATAATCTACATCAACCTAAAAGCAGACAGGATTAGCCTACTCAGAAAATGAAACTCTGAAGAAAACCGCCCTCTGTATTACCCGCACACCTGTAAAATTCACCCTGCTATTAACATCAGAGCGTTTGCCTCAATTCGGCATTCTGGGATTTGGTTTTATTTGGTTTTGAATAGATAACTGATGAGTTTTGCAATCCACTTTAATTTATTTCTTAGCTTTCCAAGATATAATTTCACGTACCCAACATCATCTACATTCATCGCTTTATACTTTAATTTTCTGATTAGGAAAGCACTGACATGGCAATACAACACCTAGATACCAGCGAAATCATTAATCAAGAATCTGAAATAACGTCAGATCTGGCTTCTGTCTTAGACGACAACATTCCTGCCCCGTTCCTTTCCCACATCACCCATTTCTGAACACAGCATTACCCACCACTGCTGGGACAGCACAACCTCTGCAGCTGATGAGGGTATCTTTTTTTAAGGTAACGCATTTGAACCACAGTAAATTACATGGTTCATTTACCATCTATTTACTTGCTAAGTGACTCCGTCCAAATCCCTTCACATTTTAATTTTCATCAGAGCGACACAGTGGCTGGGTATTCTTTACTTTCAGAGAGTTTTAAAACTGAGTAATAGAACAAAATGGTGTGCAGTGGTGATCTCCTATAAATGTTTTCCTGTAGGATTCACGCACATATTGACGCCCTTCACATATCTGGATTGTGACTGGTAAATTAACAGGCGTTTAGAAAATGATGTGTTTACTCCTGAGAATGCAGGAAAAGCAGAAGGTTGAAAAAAAAAGAAAAAAAAAATATCTTTAAAACACTCAGAGTACAAACCTCTTTCCTGGATGATTTCAAGTCATCCAATCCACCAGCCAAATTCATAGTTTATATAGGTTTAAAACATACTGTGCTTTTACAGACTAAGTGCGTCATTGTAACTCAGTAACAGTTACATATTGGTACTTATGACAAAAACAAAAAAAAGGGAGGAATCACACTTAAGTGCCTTCTCAACAGAAAATCTAGCCTGAAACTGCTGAAGCTCTCTGTGGATTGTGCAATTCACACTCTTGGTAACAATAATAAAAATATTCCTTTTTCAGTTATTTCAGATTTAAGGAATTAGTTATTATATCACTTTTGTTTCTGCTTTATTCTTAGATGCAGAATATTAATAGCTCATTAACAAACTGTAAACATCCACTGTGACAAAATGTAAGTAATTTGTATAGGGATAAAGCATAAAGTGGGTTGTAACCAGATTTTGGGGAGGTGGGTGAGAAGCTTTTCCCAACCGGTAAAGAACAGATGAGTGTGTGTTGGATACGTAATTCAATTTCGAGTTTAGTGGGGCTTATTATTAGCAAGAGGACTGGGTTTATTTTTTGACAAAACCTGGTGGGGAGAAAAAGCAGGAGAAGCAAAGGAATACAGCCTGAGATTCAGACACTGATACGTATTTTGATGAAAGAACTGCGAGAACCTGAAAGCCAAACCTAGCACCTTTCCAGGGCAAGGACTTTGATCTTCCGCTGCCAGCCAAAGACACACATGTTAGAGCCTACAACCAGGATGTCTTCTAATTGTTTCTTCGCCCAGCTTTCCACCCAACTGCCTTAAAGATCTGGACCTGTCTTTGATGCACCACAAAACCACAGTCAAATTCCAAAACAGGATTCAGACTTGCAGGACATGTAAGAGAACAAACAAGGGAGTACGGCAGCATTGGCTAGAAACAAAATAGAGCCTATTCTGCAGATAAAACCCATTTGTAAGATGCTGTTGGAACGGTAGATATGAGCACTGGGGAAAAATAACTCCTATTCCACTATTCCTTTTGAAAAGGAACTTAAAACTCTGCCTTGGATAATTTCTTCATTGTGCAGTGTCACCCTTTCCCTTTTAAAATAAGAAGTAAAAAAACAAAGACCAAAAATCTGCTGGTCAAGGTCAAATACAGCTGAACATCTTTGTAATGAAAGGTACAACGGTGGAGTTCAAAGTCAGGAAAAATTCACTGATGTGTTTCACCAGGAAAACAGAGACCAAAGGAAGAGCCCGACAATGAAGTTACTTCATGCAACAAAAATCACAATATACTTTCTATAAGCGTTATAGCGTGAAAATCCTTGCCCTGAAGATGTATTATACCAACAGCATTTAGGTTTTAGGTAAAATGGAAGTAAAAGTTGGTCTAGTGTTAATTAGTCAAATGCTAGCACATACAAAAATGCCCCTGCAATCACAAAACAAACGCACTAAGGTATCTCAGCTACTTTCATCTATCTGACAAACGCGCTTTAGAAATCTGCCAAAATTTAAGACTAGGATTGAAGTAACAAATCTCTAGGCTGCCACAAGGAACATCAGCCATAGCCCTCACCTCCAGGCCGCTGCTTCCCTGTTTCATCCAATGGAAAACTACAGCTGGAAACTTAAAATTACCAGTAACTGGTGTCTATAACCTGAAAACCCCCGTGGTATGAAGTGAGGCAGTCCAAAGCCGGTACAAAGCGACTCGTCCCCGTAGGAAGGGGAGGCAGGTGGGTAAGGAGCTGAAGGCTGGGAGCAGGGCTGCATGGGAGAAGGAGCCCAGCCAGAAACCTCAGCATTTACAACACTACCCTTGTTCCATCTCCCCTTGCCCATCTTTTCACTTGCCTTTGTAGTTTGCTGCTACTGAATTAGATGGGTTTTTTTCCCCTTTTTTCTTTTTTTCTTAAGTGCTGTAAGACATATTGAAAGGCTGATTTTAATCAGGCCTTCAAGGCATAGTCATACCAATAATTGCATCCTCCCAGCTACCAGGAACATCTTATTTAAAATCAAGACATCATACCATGCTTGAATGCAGGTCTGGAATTCAGTAATTCTCCTCTGAAACACGAAGCCTCAGAACTTCACAGGTCACAGTAACGTGACTGAAATCCCACGTGTGCAAGGAGGAGCAAGAACTCTTCCAACAGATTTTCCTTTCAGTCATCTTATCATTCTACTTTCTATGTCTCCCAGGCAATTTTCCTTTAGCCAAGAGAGGTTCTGTCACTCAAATATCCTGTGGGACTTCGTACAACTTGTATTGACTGAAGGGGGAAAGAAATTATCAGTATTCTTGGAATTGCCAGGGTTTGGTAAGCCACCTAATACAAATCAGTGGATTCAAGTTCAAACAATTCGTTTTATTAACAGCTAAGTGACCTCTCTGAGCCATTAAAGACGTGTCACAATGAAAAGTGAGGTTTTATTCAACACATTTCCAGAAATTGTTATTTACGTTGAAAGATTTTAAATTACGAACTTTTGTACCTAAATATTTAAGGTATTTATACCTAAGCCGTTTTGACTACAATGTCAATACCTTTTAAAAAAAGGAAAAAAACCAAACCCTAAAATATTTCTTCTGTAGTATCAACTATTTATTTCTTGAACTGACAGCAGAAACAAACAGATAAAACCACAGGATATTTTCTATGGAAAAACAAAGGCTTTTGAACAAACTTGTTAAAATATATTTTTTTTAAAAACCCAGGTTTGTCCTTTCCATAGTGTACACTAAGAGAACCAATAAAGATTTTCATATTCTAACCTGCGTGCTACTTGACATTTCGTTGATCGTACAACTGTTTTCTTATTCCAACAATTTTTGTATACAGTTTTTATTGAAGTGAAGGAGGTTTATTGAAGAAGAAGGAGGTTTCCGACAGCCCCAGCCTGTGTACCGAGAGCTCCAAGGGGAACGTGCCTGGGGGCCGCCTCAGCTCTCAGTGGGAGGAGACTGAGAATGCAAGAGCTTAATTAATTCTGCTCACTAACAAACCTTGAACACGGACCTTGTATAATACTAGAAATAATAAAGTGCCAGGCTTTCATCCACTATAGTATGGCAATACCTGGTATTTTAGGAATTTTGGTGTTTCCATTAATGTTCACTGATTACCACGTTAAGCAGCAGCCTTCCTCACCAGTTTTCTTGAGCCAGCTCTGCTCTACCGCATCATAATGCCAGGAGTGAGGGCCTGGACAGGCATTATTGAAACAAAACTTACGTTGGGTATTTTGCACAGTTAGTGCTGCTCCCGTACACGATAGCTGCTATGTTACCCCATCTATTCCCAGAAAATCCATCCCCTTAGTTCAGTTAACAACTTCTTAATGTAGTTAGTGTAATGCATTAACAATGAATTATTGAACAAAGGGAACTGACTTAGTTATTCTGGTTAAAACACAACAGGCAATCAGCAGCGGCGGCTTACTTCTGTCTACTTGACATTGTTGAGGATGCCTCCAGAAGCAAAATCAAGATCTAAGTAAAGGTAGCAACAACAAAAAAATTCTTCTACCGCTCACATCCTTCATTAGCTCCTAAGAGAAAGCACTGCCCGAGCGTCTTAAGCTTATAAACTTGATGTACACAGAGGGACTCAAAGGGAACAATCCCTACTGACTTATGTACAAATGCTGAAAAGTTCAGCAATTCTCGAAGCCAGCGATCGAATTCCCTCCCCTGTCCAACTTCACTCCGAACACTCGAAATAAAGGGGAAAATGGAAAATGCCTGGCTTCAGATTTGGAGAATACCCTGTTATCTGGCAATCTATGTGCACTTCATCCGGACTAACAACTGACAAAGTCCTGCTCCACTGAAAGCAGAGCATCTCCACAAGAATATGCCAGTCTGAACAAAATATCAAAAAAAAATTAAAAAAATAGGAGAACCTTTCTTGCTATGTCCAGGGAGCTATTTTTGTGGAAAGGACATAGTGAAAGCAAGAGACGGCATCAAAGAGCAGACACGCTGATGCTTTAAGTAACTGTTTGAGATGTGGGAGAGCTATTTCAGCTTCTTGTTCCTCCTGAATCAAAACAGGGCACCCTGGCAAAAGCCTTAACCACCAGCTACCCTTTCTCTCTCTCTTATTTTACAAAACACATTGATAGAAGCTTTAAAAAATATGGTTTAACCTCAACAGCTTCTGCCTGCTTCCGCAATCTGCTACTGCAATATCTTTCTCCGGAGCTTCATATTTATAAACCTTGTTAACTTCTTTTTTAGTTTATTTGGTCAAATTCCACTCTCTGATACAATCCACGGCTCTTAAAAGAAGAGAGAATAAATGCACAGACAGACCATTTCACATTGTCTTCCCCAGTAAACTCTTTCACAACTGGAACTCTCTATTGTTTTGGGGTTTTTTTTATTTTTTTTTATTTTAAAGGATGCTTATTCTTAATAAAAATCTATTGTTCATGTATGAGTCCTTAAAGAACACCACTACATCAGTTCACGTTAGCTTAACCCCAGTACGTGCCATTTGAACACTTCAATATTCCTATTAGCTAATTGAGAACAGACAGCATTTCTGCCATTTTATATTGGCGTACTTGCACAGTAGTCAAGATGCTTTAGCAAACGGATACATCTAGTAATCTCGTGGCTTCAGAATTAGAGTGAAAATTATGTACCTGGTAAAGTGTGTAATAAGACACCTCTATGTTTTAGCTTTATTAAGGCATATTTCCCACTGAGCTATATATTCTATTTTTCCATGGGGATAATGTTTCAGAGCTATCGAGAAAAATGTTTGTGATGAGCGCTATGGTGTATGAACTGTCATAATACATATGGTTATTTTCACGTTTAAACCTAAGCCTTTCCCTGTGCTTCTTAGGCATACCATAATTTGCCGATCTGAGGATGCTCCACTTTATAGCACACACCAATCTCCACATATCCCCAGCTCTTCACTCCCTCCAGATCCGACTGCTCCCTCACGCTTTCTCAGAAAGAGGAGAGGAGTGTATTTCTTGCAAACAGCACGAATACGTTCCAGTTGAGCTGTAGCAACCACGGGGCACATGAAGATAAAAGGATAAGCCAGTGACTGTATGCAAACATTAGAGCACATCTGCCTCACGTTTAATTATCAACTTCAAGCTTTTAAGTAGTAAAATAATCTGTATACATCAGAGCATTGTGCAAACTACTCACTAGTTTCTTAGGTATTTGGATGAAAACGTTTTGTAGGAAAACCTATGCCCGTTGTTGCCAAGCTCTACTCATGACACTCAAGAAATCATTACGAGTTTGCAAAGCAGTTTGCAACGACAAGACAACTCAATAATTGTACCTTTTATGTGCGTGCATGCAATTATCCTCTCTCCTCTCTGTATCTTAATGTCTCCCTTGCAGCGCCTGAAAAGCACCCAGGAGTAAGGAAGCCTTAGAAATCCCAGCTGTAGCTTCAAACATACACCCACTCAGGACGCCACAGCATTTTGACTAACTAACATGGAAAGACTAAGCTTCACCAGTTCTTCGGTACAGTTTTAGAACACCTGAAAAGACCACCCTGCTTCATCACACACACGCACGTGCTAAAGGAAAATCCCGTTACACTGAGCAGAGGAAAAAAACCAACAGGAATTACTAATTGAATTATAATGACAAATCCTACATAGATGGTATTTAGTCCCACGATGTTTTCTCTTCTGCAATAAAGCTAGCAGAGCAATATTTTCAGCTCTTTGAGGAGAGAGAAGAGTGTAGTCCTGTCCTGCCTGACAGCATTTGCCACTTCTAAACCACATCATAGCAGGAGGCGGGGGGAAAAAACCCAACCAAAACCTATTGGAGGGACACAGGCTTTACAGCTGTCCGGTTTGCAATCCAGTGGCAGCCTGTTCCAATTCTTCCGAGGGGGTCGTCTCCTCCTGGCATAAGGCAGGTGTTTTGTGCTTTTTGGCTTGGTGGAGGCTTTAGTATTGCCTCTCCTTCTCTCGGTATTAGCTCTTTGATGTTGGCCACAGCCAGCCATCGCTCTCAGGAAGCAGAAGAGCAGACAGTATTTGAAGTCAGGAGTTACGAAAGGAGTGCAGCTAAAACCATTTCCCTAAACAGCCAGCAAAACAGATTTCATCAGAGGTAAAAGATTTCGGAGTTTAAGAGATTTAGCAGAATTCAAAAGCAAGTCCGTAGGACAGATAAGGAAGCTGCTAGGAGACATAAATGAAATAAATTTAGATAATTCCCTTTCACCTGCCAGGAGGGAGAAACCTATTACAAGAAAATACTGTATAGCTTTAAAAGGTATTGTTAGGTTGTATAATGGTTAACCATCAGCCGTTTTTACACCTTATCCTCAAACAAAACACACAATCTTTTTTCACAATTGCTAGCCCTTGATAACCGCATGCTTGCATATTTCTTCCAATAACTGCATCATCCCCCATCTCCCTTCTGCTGAACTCGTAGCTATTTGCTTCCCTAAATCCAGAGAGTCCAGAAACTCTTTTATTTCAGATGGTCTGTTTAGCACAATTAATTTAAAATGCACTATCGACTTTTAGTTTGTATTGTTTAGTTGCTTACTGTTAAACCAGATGGAAGGCCCCAAAGCTTGTCTCCAGCCTCGTCAGCTTACCTAATAAAAGATTACGCCTCCATCTACAAATTTCCTCCTATCCCAGGTTCAGAAAACAAAGCCTACAGCAACACTACTATTGTATCACTACACGTTAACAATAATACTTTCTCAGTTGCTGTAGCTTCTCAACAAAAAAACTACGTATAAATCAAATTAAGGTCTTCAGTATTCTTCTGTCAAGAAGGCAACGTTTTCCATAGGTCAGGTTCTTAAATATATGAGGTTAACTGCACACTGATCTCACCAACCTTTCTCAATTTCTGGACAGTAACAAATAGTCTATTTCTAATCTCGTTATGAAGTGTAGGGTCATAAAACCCATGATCGTATTGCTCTGAAAATTCACCGTAAGCCTGAGGCACTAATCCACCAAATATTACATTAGGTTTCCCTTTTGCAATTGTTCATTTTTACTTCTAACACTGCTCACAGAGCAGGGCCCTGAAATCCATTGTTAATTGCTTATGTTTAGGGTTTCTTTCCTGGTGTGACATGAATCAATCGTGCTATCGTAATGTCAGCAAAGAGAAAATGTCCATTACCTTAGTTTATAGGGAAACATTATTTTTCTGAGACTAGAAACCACTGACATTTAAGCCGAGTAAATAGCCTTGATTTAGAAAAGAGAAATAGTAATAGATGTGCCGTATTACATAGGTGACATCAGCCGAAGCTTATTTTGGTAGAAAACGTAAGGAGGAGCAGGCAAGGAACAGTGGCTTATTTTGTTCTTCCTATATTAAGTGTTTTAATTAGCTAGGTGAAACAACTAGCATATCTAGCTGGTATAAACCAGTTTATTTTAACTAAATCTCCAAAATGCGGTTAGCTATTACACAAGATGATATACTGGTCTTACCAGAGGAGGTCTGTGCTGATAAAAATTACGCGACTGCTTAACTGTGGGCCTCAAGGTAAAGCAGCGGTGTTGAAATCACAGGCCAACAAGAGAACAAGCGATCAGGCATGAAGGCGACGCCTGAAGACAGACCTACAGAAAAGTCCTATGGGATACCTAAACCACAGGACAACAAAGTGACTTCTAACTTTTCCTTACCGGTCTAGTAAAAAGAATACAAAGTAAAACTGTTCTCCAGGGAGATCACAGAATGGTTGAGGTTGGAAGGGACCCCTGGGGGTCATCTTGTCCAACCCCCCTGTTCAAGCAGGGCCGCTTAATGCTGATTGCCCAGGACCATGTCCAGGCAATTTTTTCACATCTCCAAGGATAGAGAGTCCATCACCTTCCCGGGAAACTGGTGCCAGTTCTAGAAAGGTATCAGCTGGCTTGGAAGGATTTAAACAAGAAAAAACAAATACCACAATGGAACTAATGAAATATACACAGGATTAAAAAAGGTGATAAAGAATGAGAATAATAATGCTGTTCAGAAGGACTTGAAGCATATAGAAAGAAAAACAAGACAGAAATTGCCAAGGGAAACAAGGGTTATACACTACAGCAATGGCATGAAGACAAGATAAAGAAAACTTTACGCACGGTATCAGGAAAAACTGTGTAAAAGAGTTTCCCGAAGGAAGATGTGACAGCTTTGTCGCTTCAAATCACTTAAAAATTGTATGGAGAAAACCTACGAGCACATACGGCTGGAATAATCAGAGTGGCACAGACTGATACACAGCAGATGACTTGATGGACTCCTTTCTGTTCAAGGTCCTCAGACAACAGAAAACCCAATGCAGCAGATAAATGGAAAGTGCCCAGCCTGGACTTTTTTTTTCTGGTCGTAGTTTGAGATGCTCCTTCGTAGAAGAATAGGGATGGAGAAGGGTAAAGCTCAGCTCCCTGGCGACAGAGTTCCTGCAGCTTTAGATAAAATTAAATAAAAATATAGAAATTGTCCTTATAAACTTTTAAATGAAATCTCAAATTTGGGATTAAGACGTACTAAGCTTTTACCCAATTTTCTGCTAAAGGAGATCTTTTCAAGCTCAGGCATGTCAAAATGGAGATATCTGCTTCTATCACAAACTAATTTGAGCCAGCATTTTCAGCCCTGTCTAGCACAGAGATTAGATAGCCCAGGCAATTTTTTATAACAGGTCCCAAGCTAGAGTGGTACGATTGCTCTTGGTGAGATTTATGGAAAGTCATTACTGATTAGTATTACTGATTGACAACGATTAGTACTCCTGTAACGATAAGTCTTATTCTACAGTACATGGTTACAAAATATCAATTACAGTCAGGGATTGGGTGGTTTTACACATTTTCTTGCTCATTTCTAGAGGAAAAAGCAAAGCTACATCATTCACTACTTGCATCCTGAAAAGCTGAAAGGAACATTTTGTGAATCTTCATTGCTTCCATAAAATACCTGTATTTTACCGCCCTATTGTTTCACTCTTACACATCTGCATAGGCATGTAAAGATGTTTACAAGAGTTAAACACTCTGGGCTATAATTGCTATACTAATTGTAACTATTATCTGAATTTAGAAAGGCTGCTCACTTATCAAACATGAAATTATCCATCATCATGTAGGAAACAATACTGGTTGTAGACAGTGGCTAGCTAAAGCGATCATCTCCAATATCTCCTCACTCTTCAATTAATGCCATTACAATTATAACCTCATTTCTTCACAGTCTCTCAGCTGGCTGACCGCGCACACCCTATGCACTGTGTGACAGCTGCATGGTAGGGATGCACCTCAAGAACAGCTCTCGGATCTGGTCAAATATGCACAATCCAGTTTGGGATCTCAGCAGAAATCAGCTGAGGAAACTACTTAAAATTAAAATGGTCCTAAGCATCCCCCAAGAGACAAATATTCAATCATCCAGGGACTTAATTAGTAAAAAAAATTCTGTGTTTAGGAGCATTAAGCAGGTCTGAGATACCCGAGACAAGTTTTCTGAGAAGTTCTGAATTTTTAATATGTGCATCACTTATTATCCTTTTTGAAACAAGCCATGTTCTTCAAAACAAACTGAAAGAACATTTGCGAATAAATAACTTACTTTTTGTTTTGGACTGGAAAACAAGCAAACTGAATGTTGTTCTGTAAGAAGTCATTCACGTTCTGTTTCCAAAAGGCAAAGCACCTATGTGGGTAAATAGGAAAGGGGGAACTGTGCTCTTCCTTGGAATCAAACAAAAAATTTACTGCCTAGTCCATGAACTTCTAAAAATGTGGATCTAAACCCTTCTTCTAGACATTTAACTTGCCAAATCTCTCTTCCAAGCAATAACAAAATAAATACAATCTATTTACACGAGGTGTGGTAAAAATGTGAGTTTGCAAGATAAAACAAATTGCAAATTCTTTGTTTGTTCATCTCCTCAGAGCAAAACTGTAAGACACCGTGCTTCACCTTGCGCATCCATTTTAGTTTAAAAAGTGCAATGCTGGCAAAAAAAAAAAAAAAAAAAAGAAAAATCTAATCGGGGCTTGTTCTACATTGATTTTCTTTTTTGTAAGGTCAGACGTCACGTTCTGTGAACACAATTCTAATCATGTCACACAGGTACATAATATTCTTGTTCTCCAAAAAAACTTCAGTGCAAGAACACCATCAGGACAGCTGTGCCTACTTGCTGTCTTCCATAAAGGAAGTTATAATTCAAAAGAGAAGATATTTATTCAAACATACCCATAGTCACATTTCCAACGTCTTTGCACATTTCTAATAACTTGTGCCGAAACACATAATTTGCTTTTTCAACTGAAAGGGCCTTTACAAGCACTTCACACATCCTTACCCAGGACTTGTTGATGCTTTTCTATTCACTTTAGGGCCAGAATCCACCACTAAGTTACTGCACTTCTTACACACAATAGCACCAGAGAGATTGTCAGATTCCACTACTAAAAATACAGCTAGAAGCCCCTAAAAAAAAAAAAAAGAAAAACCTTGACTCCTCTGGTTTGTGCGGTTTGCAACATGATTAAAACCTTACCTGCTTATCCTTGAAACCTTCCGTGTTACGCAGATGCACATTTACTATAGTGTCTGTGCTGCGATTTAACTGTCTGCATACTGCAACCTGAAAAATGGTATATTCCCAGCAAAAAAAACTTTCTCATTCTGACAGCAGAAGAGAAGAAGCCTCTAATGGGCTCACAAGATGCTCCTGTAATTGAATTAAGATCTATATCTAAGGTACAGTAACGTAGGAGTCAAACTCCGTGGAGGTATTGAAGCTGGACCGCGTGCCAGACCTTTCCGGAGGACCTTGCACCAACCAAAGTCTCACTCGCAGCGGCCAAAGGCTCTCTGCTTGCAGGAAACATTGCTTTAGAAACACTGCCCAAACTTGCAAATCCTACTGGAGTCTGATCTTGTACTAGAAAAGCCTTTCTCATCCCCAGGATCACAAATTATCAGTAAGGCCGGAAAGTTTTAGAAGACAGTTTGTTTTATAAATTTTTATTTTTTTTTTTTAGTCATGGTTGTCATCAACAGGAAGAAGAGATCTCTTGCTGGTAATGAATAAACTAACTAAAGAGTTAATAAGTAATTTTTCATGTAGTAATAATATGGTTTTCGAAACAACTTTTTTTTTTTTTTTTTCCCCCCCAAACACTGGAAGAAAGTGTTCAAGACCAGGCCAGAACTTCCAAATCCTCTTTTTCATTATTATCCCCATCACATATCACCTTAGTGCATGGTACGTTCATGATGATACAATAAACCCCTCTGTATTACCTGTAGCAGAGCTATTCACTGCCGTCCCGCCAGGACAGAGTTTCTGAGAGCATTCCCTTGCAAACTTTCACCATGGATCCTGGCTTCAATTCCACCAGAATCTCAAGTGACCAAAATAATTTGGTGTGTCTGTGAAAAGACAAGAGTATTTGTGTCAAGGTCTTACCTCTGGACTTGTGCTTTCTCTAAAAGCCTAGTAGATTTCTAACCTTTTTTTATTATTTTCAGGAGCACAGGCAGAGCTGTTTCCCTCCTTTCAACTTGTCACAAATATCTAGTCTCCCATATCATGGAAGAAATCTAGGTTACTATCATCAAACTCTAGCAGTAACTGTTAAAATAGGAACCCATTCTTCCTATATCCCTCTTCCTAAGGAAGGCAAAACATCAAGAAACATCCATCAGGGAGATGAAAAAAAAACCTGTGCCTAATGTCTGAGAAATACCTTTCACATGGAAAAAAATGTCTGTATCTGCTTAATGCTTTTTCCAACAAACAATACAATTTCTGAAGTAAAATGTGACAGATAATTAATTTTGTGATTTGCCTGGCTGTGACATACCAGGTACTTAGCATGATTTCTTTTCGCATCTGTAGAAAAACGTTACTTTGATTTTACAAAATTCAGTACACAGAAATAAAAAACTAACCTGTAATAACCTCAGATCACTTCTTTATTATTTTTCCCCATCTGATTACATATTTGGGATGAATCAGTAAAGCTTTCTGCAAACAACTTACAGACTGCAAGCATATGGGATGTCTTTGAGGAAATGGTGCCAGGTATAGCCATATGTTGTGTTGCAATAGCAAATATATCACGTACTCCGAGAATCCATCTTTCAGGACCGTTCAGGAGATTATTGATTTTTTTTTTTTTTTCACCATCCCATCACCAGATCTGGTAATAGATCTGGCTCTCGTGCTGCAAACAGTGGTTTAGAAAACCTAGAACAGCTTCATCCCTTAGGCATTAACTGTGCAGGACATTCAAGCACCACACGCTCTCATTTTGGGACGTTTTGGGATCGGTACTTTTAATTGGTATCTTCTCCTTAAGACTAATGGTATTTTAGAACCCAAAATAGCTTATTTCCCAATTTCCATTCATTCTGTATTTCCTCTTCAAGTATTCTGCAGATGTATACAGTTCATGACCATCAAATGAAATCATCGTTGTAACTTCTCAGGTTCTAGTATTTTGGATTCAGCATAGCTGGAGTCCTGCCCTGCGCATCTTTATCTCCAGAATTTACACAGCCCTTATCACCATACCGTCCTTAACTGATCAGATGTTTCCAGCTTTATAACGTTCTGTGAAGCGGCGAAGTAAAACACCTGTTTCATGGCAGGATCAGTACATCATAAACTGCATTAAGTAATTTACCCAGGGTTATGCAGAAATGGATCCCCTGCCTCCCATTGCAGTGTGACCTTCTATTAGAATCATATTTTGCCTTCTCGGCCAGCCTCGGCTCTATTTTCCTAACCATGAATACGTCACCTATTTGAAGAATAACTCACATCCGCAGGCTCTCATCACTTCTTGAGAGTACATCCACCCATCAAAGTCACAGGCTGTTGAAATTCACAGGTCCTGCCAAGTCATTGATACCCTCATTTCCACCAGGCCTCGGATGCTCTTTATCATCATCTGGCCAATCCTTTGATCCCTCATGTCTACTAGCACTTTCATGCCCTAAACCAGGCATGTTCCTTTCCGGTTGTTCCTTCATTATCGGCTAGATTAGCCCTTCACGTTAATCCCTTCCTTACCATTCAGACATTATAAATACTAATATGACTCTAAATACAGCCTTTGGAGTTCGTGCAAACAGAAATCAAGGACTTTATTTGACAGGGCTGCCACAGGTCAGGTTTTCTTCCTGAAACTACAGTGAAATTGGTGAATTATCTACAAGTTTGTCCTCACACATTTCAGCAAAAGCCTACAAGAGGGGTATTTTTACCCTACTATCCCTTTATCATTTGTAGTTCAAATAGGAAAGGAGGCTGCTACAACTTTTGTTCATAAAGGACCAACCCGTTGGGTGGGATGGCAGCCTGTGGGCTGCCTAACAAATTCACCAGCAATACCTTTATCTTCTATGGGATGCTGCCAGTTAAAAAAAATCCCTTTTAAGTCTGTACACAAACACTTTTGAGGCCAGAAACTACACTTTAGGAAGCCTGGATTAAAAACAAGAAAACCACATCCAATTTTCTACTTATACCTACTTCTGGTGGTTCTTTTTTTTTTTCTCCTTTAAAACCTGAGTGAGCGATGCCTCACTATAGCAATTAAGTAATTGTTTTCTCTTGACGTGCATTGCCATTCAAACAAAATATTGAACTGTAAATATATTCCTAGCAGGGACATTAAGCATGAAATAATAATTCCTCTCGATTATTCGTTAAATTTGCAGTCTAGTAACCTGTAGCTCAAAGCTAAGTTATATCTAGTTCTCAAAAAAACATGGATCTTAAACAATTGCCTTCCAGACAATGGAAGTGATCTTTCACTTTATTTCATTGATATTTCAGTTGTACTGTGACAGGCAAACAAAATTTGGAAACATTGTAAGAAAAATACATCAACGCTATCTGTAAAGAAACCATTCCAGTCAACAGACTGTTAGTCACAGGGTTCTGTAAGCAATGCTAATTAGTGTCGGATAATTAAATAATTTATTATTCCTTTAGCAACTGTACTAATACGGTCTCAGAGACTGAGTGCACACACATGCAGGAAGATATATTTTATGCTGGTTTGCTGCCCTGAGATGTTTTAGGAAGGACAAAAGTCATAGCCCTCGCCTTTCAAAGCAGTAGACTAAAGAAGAAAAGGCAGACAGTGAAAAACAGAAAGAGAATGTCTCTAAAATATTCAGTTCTTCATTTAAATTGGACTGTATTTCTTTCCCCCCCCCGCTACTGTCCATTGGTGAATGTTTCCCTTAAGAGTTGGTCAGACAAACCTTATTCACTCAAAACCAGATTCATGAAATCAGCGGGGAAACGGAATTTTTGTGTAAATACCAACTTTCTGAATATGCTCACTGAAGTATTTAAGCAAATTTCTAGCTGTTTTGTTTCTTCCAAACACATCAATACGTCACCCTGACAAGGCCGTTATTTGTTCGCATTCACTCACAACCCCTTGCACACTTCACAGAACTTTGAGCTGTTCTAAGTAAAGCAGATGTTTATTTTCCTGCTTGTTTTCATTAACAGAAGCATTAATGAAAAATAGTGTAATTGTTTCTGTTTAAAGATACAAAACTAATTATATGGGGGAAGGCTACTGATTGCTTCTCATCCTAAAGGAGCACAAAAAAACTCATGAACTCATGAATTGTTCCTGTGGGATGCACAGCTCTATGAGACACAGCTCTGTTTGGTAAGAATATATTCATAAAATAAATCCAAAAGTATTAAAATCCATGGTTTTAATTTATTCCTACTGTATTTTTCAGTGTGAGATTTAAGTTGGAGTCTTTACTTTCTAAAAATACCTTAAACTCTTCGACCAACCAGAAATTTTCTAAGCTAATACCGTTATTGCCATCATTGTGAAACTGCTTAAATTTCAAACTTTGAAGCGCTACCAATTGTAACAAATTGCATATTTATTTTAATGAATAAGTTTCATTTAGTGAGCACAGTATTTTCAATAGAACACGCCTACCTGGTTGAAATACGCCATTAAGTTGAAATACGTGGCATTTCCTGCCTGAAGTGCTTCCTAATTAGCAGCAATAATAAAATCGGAGATGAAGAGAACCATGGGAGTTTGTTTATCTGCTACGGTTTTGTTTGCATTTGCTTGCATCTCATACTGAGTTCTTGAGGTGTATTCTAAAGAACGACCACAGTGATTTTAGGAAAGAAGCCCCAGTAGGTGTTATCGCTGAGGGAACGGCAAAACCCTGGGTCTGAACTGCTCGGTTCCTCCCAGACTTCCAGATTATTTCCTGAAGAGTTGCAAATGCAGTGATGGAGTAATCGGGTGTCCACAAGGCCGGACAGAAGAAAACCGTTGCAATTAGTTTCAGCGCTGTGTTCACGGTACAATTAATCACACGTCCAGCCAGCAGCATTCCCTGCTGTCAGTTACAGTCCATTGGGAAGACACCTGGGCAGATCAGTAACAGGAGAGTCTGGTCAAGTGTGCTTCAGAACCACAGAGCTGACAAAGCTTCTCTCCAGTGTCTACACCGTACTTTGAAAAGACGGTTATATAGTTTTAATAATTACAACACTGAAGAACAGCAAGGAATAACACGACTTTCTCCCTGTGCATATAGTGCCTTCTATAACTGGTCCAGTTTTCAGACAGCTGAATGTTATTATAATGGAAATAATTAATAACAGTTACTAAAGCATAATAAACCTTGTTTTGTGACATCGATTATGTCTTTGGGCACAAAAATGAGGAGGTTAAAATAACCGGCAGACACATATGGGCAGATATTAGTTGCAGAGACTACCAGTGACCTCATATACAGCGTAATTCAATTTGGAAGATATTAATGGTCCAACTATTAATTATAATTACAGTCTGGAAACGATTTGCACTTTTAACATTAAGTTACATCTGTTTTTTCAACAACAAGCATTAATCATCAAGATATTGCAAGAAAACCTCCTATTTCATTAGAGTCATATAAACACAGTTGAAATTTAAAGGTTAATGCCGGAATCACGATGCAGAAAAAAGATAAATCGTATTTTCCGTATATGTCACACAACGGGTGACAAAGCGCAATGGCAACGAAGAAATGAGACATGACATCAGAACATTTACTTCTTCAGTCAGACACGGTCATGCCAAAGAAATCCAAACCATGCTGCTATGAAACAAAGCGCTCTAGTTTTAAAGCGGACAGAGAGACCTTCTGACTCCCTGTGAGGAGAACATATTCCTCCACAAAACATCAGAAGCTTAATGCTGGGAAGGAGGGTCCAAAGAAATTTGGGATCATCTCCCACTGTCCCTTCTTGCTGTTGCAAGATACTGAGGAAGAGCACAGAAACTATTTGTTCCCATGCCAGCAACATCCTTTGTTATAAAACGAGATGCTTTATTGTTGAACATCTCAGAAATGACAATGTTCACCCACGCAGCCCCACGAGAAGGCAAGCACTCACAAGCCAAAGCTGCAACTCCTCCTGCACCATCAGCAGGATGCTGCAGCGCTCTCTCATTCCTGGGACAATCCTGAAGTTAACAGTAAAAGGGTGGCACAGCTGTTGGAAAACCACCACTTTTCTCTGAACACAGAAGTAGCTTAATTAAGACAGCCTTAAGGTATTTTATAAACTACTTAATTTAATCACATCAGTAGTAGACCAGCAGGTGTGAGCTCTGAATTAAGCCAGATGCCAGCCTGAAATACAAAGGTTTTCCCCAGTGTATTCAAACTTAGAATTACAGAAACTTCATTTGTAAGTATTTTGCTATGGCCTTTACATCAAAGAATTAAGAAATTTCTTTAATGATAACAATTTGCTGCAGAATAATGCACAGATGCTGCTTGATTGTGTCGGGCAGTTGCGTGTGACAATGTCTCTTTTAAACAGATGGTTGGTTTTATTCACATCAGAAAAATCACAAGCGCACCAACTCCTGGAGAAAGCTGAATATGTAAGGTAGCGTAAAGATACAGGATTTCCTTTTCCGCTCTGAAATTTATTAATACTAGGACAATCACATATCCTTTACATATCATTTTAATACTATAATCCACCCTGTCTTTCTCACAGAGCGTGATAGAAATCAAAGTGCGGAGTCCCAATCCTCCCCTTCCCCATCCAAGAGGTTAAGTTTTAAGGAAAAGACGCCAACTTACTCATTTTATATACCCTGTCAGACTGTCTAACGCTGCCTTCTGCGAGCAGACACAAGCTTGTTCTACCCGTGCTCTGCACAGCTGCTGATTGCTCAGCATCGATCAGGACCCACACCACCAGCAGCCTCTGCCCTGCTAAGCCCCAAATGCTAACCCTTCCTCCGAGCCAATCTCAGCTTCCTCTACAAAGCAGTAACGCACGCTTACTGTATTTTCAGCAATTAATTAGTTAATTAACTAATAAAAAGACCGATCTCTGACCCAGCACTGGATCTATCCTTCATGATAATATTGTCACGTTTCATTTTCGTTTTGTAATGAAAAATTCAGAATCAGTTACTAAACCACCCGACCAGCAAAACATACATGTATGTTTCTAAGCTTGAAGCCAGCCACTGACAAATTAGCGATTAGTAGACTATAAAATAGTAAGGTAGGATGACAGATTTACACCTTAAATTTATTATAGTAGATTTCTTTTCCTCCAAAAAAAGTCGGCTGCACAGATGTTGGCTGAAATGCACATTTAAAGCCCTACTGGTAAGAACTGCTGCCCTGAGAGATCCCTCCACCCTGATCCTCTGGCCCTCCACTGGCAAGAATAATGAAAGCTTTCATCCCATTTCTTGCCTCTGAAAACGTCAGCCCCGATACTAGCAGGAAATCAAAGCCCGCTTCAAAGCCTGTCCTAATGCCAGGCAATATTTTCTGCTGGTATAAATTAATGCAGGTTTCGGTGACAGCTTCCCAAGTAACATCAGCCGCTGATCCATCCTGTTGTCTTCCTCACCTCAAAATATGTGTTGTGCCTTTCGGAGGGGATACAAAATTCTCTGTACAACTACTTTAGATCCAGAAACTGTGACATGGTGATTCAGAAAGTGATGGAGAGGGTAAACGAGGCAAGGTGATACACCATCTGGTCTCTGGGAAGGGACTGGCTATGATGCTCACAGCTGCATCTGCTGTTTTCCAGCAGAGAGCTCAGAGCACCCGCAGCCCAACCCGGGCAAGCCAATTCCCTCATTCCCCACTTGATATCAAGGGCATGGATTACCTCACAGCATATCTGTTGCCTGTGACCTTTCCGTTTTGCTGTTTCATCAAAAAGCTAGAATAAAAACAAGTGGCACCGAGGTGCCTCAGCGAAAAGCGGCGATCAATTAGAAGATAATTTCTGCCTATGCAAAAGCTGCAGGCAAAGAAGCAACCACCGCCCCACTCAAGTCAACGGCAATTTGTCAATAACTTCAGTGGGATCCAGCTTTCATCCGTAACATTTTATTTGTATCTGGAAAGATTTTTAAAAAAGAAAAACAAAAAAAACCCAAAACCACACAGAGACAAAAAATATCCTCTAAGCCCACTGAAGAACAAACCAGCTATTTGAATGGGTTGAACAGAGCAGGATTGTTGTAATGATGGCTATGAATCAAAAGCAAGACAAACTGCTGAACTAAAAAGTTTCTTTTACATTCTATCATTACGTGCAAGATACGTAGGAAATATGTAAAGGCATTTGAAAAATCCCAGTCAATAATAACATCTAACATAATTTTATTACATTTCCATTTGGTTTTGGCTGTAGCTCAAGAAGAACCCTTTCTTCTCTATAAAGGAAGAAAGATTGTTGGCTTAAAGTAAGTATAATTTTGGCAGTCGTTTACTATGATTCATGACCTTGTGTCCCCCCCTTCAACTCTGACCATGTTGCTGCTGAAAAGATGTGATCTTGAAGACACAGCCACCTATCGCATCTATTAATAGAAACCTTTCCTAGAGCCTGTACGTCTACCAGAATTCATACCAGCAGGTGGCAGCAAGAGACTCAATTTCAAATCCACGTTTTGCTGCTTGAGATGAGGGTGTTCATCAATCTTTTAGCACTCGAGTAGGGAACGTTATCTTGCATAGAAGTACACCTGCAAAACGTATTTCAACAGAGATCATGCAGATAAAACCAGCTAGTGTTACAAATCCTGACCTGCTCCGCTAAAGAAACCCTTGTTGGAATGCTGACTGTTCACAAAATGATACAACAACAACATATGTTTTTAATGCAAAGATATCTAGAAATCATATCTTCAAAAACATCAGAGTAAAATTCATCTGATGCTTAGGGTTCTAAAAGTATTCTGGTGACTGTTTTTAGCACTGAAGTTCTACAAGTGTGTTGAGTCCTGCGTCTGCAAGTGTCCAAGCAAAGCCTGGGAAGGCAGAGGTAAATCACTTGCTCATCTTCTATAATTAGTCTCTGCTATTAATTGTTTTCCCAGAGTGCAGAAGACCTGGAGTTAATTTCTTCCTCTGACAAGATTCTGCGTGTGTACCCCAAGAACGTATCTCTACTATAAGAAAGGCAATAACCATTTTTCATTTTTTCCTTACATTTTACAATAAAATATTATAAATAAAAACAAAGTGTGATCCCTGCTCTTTTTATCAAAGCAAAAGGCTTGGAGATTTACCAGGGGATGATTAAGAGCAGAAAAACTTGAAAAAACAAATGAGACAACAGTACCAATCCATCTAATTCATACTAATCAATATTTATTTCCCCCATTTTTATTGTTTCTTTCAGTGTTTCTTAATACCAAATTTGGTGCTAAGAAATTGTGCATATTTAATGCAAATTTGGCATTCGTCCACCCGGGTGATAATTCTTTTTCTATCATCTATACCAAACTTTTATGTTAACTGTCCACAAACTGTCACAAAAAAGACTAATAATATTTATGGATTATTTTTCTTCCTTTCTATCATTAAAAAGAATGTAGTCATTCAAAAATTTTAGTAAATGACAGTTGAGTTATAGTAGTAGAAAAAGAGGATATTGCCATCAAAAGCTAGTTCAGAAAACCATTTAATACATATCAAACCCAGGAAGAAAACGCAAGTTGCAATTCAAAGATGCTTTTTGTTTTCCAGATAATTATAACTGCCACTTTTAATTTCTTTGAGCTCAAAAGCATCCAGAGCAAAATAACCCCCCCCCCCCAAAAAAAAACCTGAAAAAAAAATATTCTTTGACAGTATTTACTAGTGCATTTCTTCTTAAGAAATCTGTTTCTCTCTTACAAGAGGAAAAAAAAATAAATAAATGAACTGACTGATTGACTCGCGCCGCAAAATCTATCGGTCAAAATGCCCTCTCCTGTCAGGGAATCAAGTTTTCTCTTCTATCGCTGTAATATAAATAACTGTCATGCTGAGAAATAAATAACAAAAACTACATTCGCATGGGTATTTAGATACCCTAGCGATAAGACTCTCTATAATATGATGTGAAGTTTTATATAAAATTGGGAGAGAGGTCACAAGTGAAAGCAGACTTTCAGTCTTTCAGTTACACATAAAGGTCATATTCTCGGGACACAGAGGTAGCGACAGAGCGGCCGGGAGTGGAATGTGGATGGGAACCACGCTTAAATGAACGGCTGTTGGAAGCTGGAGCTCTTCAACTAGGGATGTCGCACCAGCATCCTCTCTACCTTCACCCCCCCCACCACCCCCCCAAAAACTCCAGTGGCCGCAGTAGAACTATATTCAGAATAAAATAACAGATTTTATCAACACTGGTATAATGTGTATGATGATAAAATTATGAATGGTGAAAGGGCTTGCATTTGTCTATTTTGACTTACTGTAATTAATGAGGCACAAAATGGAACTCAAAAGTTGCGTACGAATTATTCCCAAATTATGCTCTAGTCATGAGGGGGCTCTGGCTTGAAAACGGAAAGAACTAGGTCACAAAACCCAGCTCTGTCACCAGATGCCATGCGATTCTGTGCAAAACTGTCTATTTAGATGGACTGTGCTTTGCATCCCTGTCTCTCAGTATCGATACAGTCTTAACTCCCTTGAATTACATGGCAAATATCTTAGACTTCAGCAGGGTCAGATTTTTCATACGGTGCTGATACAGTGCTTAGCACACACACAAAAAAAAAAATCCTTACATTACCCGGGGTTAGCGTAAAATATGGCTGCTGCAGTACCAAACCATTTCTGTATGTAAGAAACGTCTTACAAAGAGGGTGGAAATAATAAGTAAGAACACTCAAGCTTTTAATCACAGCTGAAGCACTACTCTTTCAGTAAACTTTGGCGACTGCACCAGTGAAATACAGCTGCCAAGATTTTGTCACCATCAGCAGTACGGGAGTTAATGACGGTGCTGTGGCCAAAACTATATTTCTGGCTGTGGAAGTACATATCCGCAGCTTTAGCAAAGGCACTTTTTCCTTGGGGGGAGTTGGATATCAGGGAGCCGCACGGTGGGGATGATGGCAAACTACAGCCAGTGACCAAAACTTAAATCATGTGATTTTTTGACGCGGGACAATTGCAAAAGCAGCCTCTTTAAATCAGTCTACATCCTTGGTTCTAACAGCAGAGCTCATAACTAAGGTCAGTCCCTTTCAATATAGTAACATTCTAATCAACTGGGACAATTGTATCTTATGTCAACTGTCTGTCATTCTAGAATAAATTCAAAAGTTACTATAAACCAACACTCTAATAAATGGTACGTAGTGGTAGAAATGGCTCATTTGAACCCAACTGAATCGTAGTCTCCTTTTAAGAGATGTTGAAAAAAGTTAACTCTGAAGCTATTCCTAAGCAAAAAAAATCCACCAGGCCTCTGAATTGCTAATAAAGCAGCTGAATAGGATTAATGTCTTTTAAACACAAAAAAAAAAAAAAAAAAAAAATTTTTTTGAAGTGAGTATTTTCAAGAGAAGACATTTTCATGAACTGTTACAGTTTTGCCAACATTTGCATTCCTCAAAAGAAAACGTCTGTCAAAATTTTCCAATCAACTCTACTTCATAGTTTTTTGGTAAATTCTATGTATAGATCTGAGTCTTCTTAGCAGCTATTTTCATTGAAACCCTTCTCCCCTGATTGAATAGGCAGAATCAAAACACAACGCAACATTGTTAGAAATTAGTATAATGCAATCAAGCCGAAACCCAACCTAATCTATACTGTCAACTGGAATCTCTATAGCACGTATTCTCCAACGAGAAATCTGTCCAGAAAGGATACAGTCTATTACATAAAGAAACAGAAGGCTCTGTAAAACTTCGGTTCCTATTTTTAATCTATAAAAGCAGACTTTTTGTTGCTGATCTGCACAAATGCCAGAACTTAAAGTGACACACAAAGAAGCAAACAATGAAAAGAAACCAGCAATGACAGGAATAAGGCTTCTTGGAGACAGATGCTTCTGATGCGGAGAATTTCCCTTCTTTCCCCCACCTCAGCTATTCTGGTATGACACATTCATGCAGGAGAAAATTTGGGTTGAAAAAGAATCCTTGGCTATACCTTTAAATTATTGCCCTTGTAAAATGGCGAGTGAATGGTGAAATTAGTCCCTGTAACCACTGAAACCTACAGCCAGTAGCTGTACCTTGCCTGGCTTTCACCGACCAGAAGCCAGCTCCCATGCTGGACCACACTGAGCGATGGATAAGCCTAAAGGAGGGAATAAGAGCATAAAACACTCTGATGGTGCGATTGATTTCCCAAACGTTCTTTTTCCTTTATCTACAATGCTATTTTGACTTCTAAAGCTGTTGTCACAGGCCTTTGGAGGAAA
The DNA here is from genome assembly GCF_028500815.1 of Rissa tridactyla. NCBI lineage: Eukaryota > Metazoa > Chordata > Aves > Charadriiformes > Laridae > Rissa > Rissa tridactyla. The sequence goes on along the minus strand of NC_071470.1, from coordinate 78,927,337 downwards.
AGGGCAGAGTTTTTTAGGTATGCGCTTTGGTAATGCTGTTAGAGAAAACGGTAGAGAGGAGAACATTTTAGAAATGTCAAAAGCAATTTATTTAGGTATTTTTCTAAGGGAGATGCTTCATCTGGAGGTGACAAAATGCTGCACTTAAGTTTATTATTAAAACCTTGATTTTTGTTTCAAATCAACATTTTGTGATTGAGAACGGTCTTAACTTTCAAAAAAGAAAATTATTTAAAGCAGGCAAAAAATTAAAGGACCATTTTTGAACACTATCAAGCATTTTGACCCTAATTAACATGCACAGATTTTGTTTTGTTTTGTTCTATTGTTTTTGCACAAAGGCATAAACATTTAGACTTTTCCTCAACGCTGTCTTATTCCTTTGTTTTAACCAGAAAGCTTGTTAGTTGTTCAGCACTCCTCTTGTGTAACACGCTGATTTGTGTTAAATAGCTGGTTCTTTGAAAAACGTTTGCGAAAGACTCAGTTAAAAAAAAAAAAAAAAAATTAAAATCCTTGTTTCTGTACACACCACAGCCATAGTTCCTTTAGTTCCTGACTTCAGGTATTTGTCACACAAGTGAGGGCTTATAGGCTCAGACTCCTTCACGTTAGTCTTTTGGAAGCCTAAGACGAGTTTATTGCCTTGCCAAATACCAAAAGCATAGGTGCATTTGCCTTAAGATGCCAAACGCTACGGACTCCGTAGCTTAAAGTTAGAATTTTGGTCTATGAAATACAAGAAAAAAAATAACTTTATGCTCAACTTTCGGAGGGAGGGAGAAGAGAGACAGATAAGTTTATTTGCTATAAAAATACTTAAAATACGAATTTTTATTCCTGTTTTGAAATTTCCTCTACCGAGGATACCAAAGAACTCATAACGCAGGTAATACTTCAAGCATGTTGACTTTGATATTTTTTCCACCCCAATGTAAATACCACGTCATATGAAACAAATGAAACAGGTCCACTGCACGATTCCTGCATTTCATCTATTTCCTTATGTTTTGACTGTTCCTTGACAATCTCAACTTGCTTCTTTACTCAGGTAATCATAGAATAAACCTAACCCTCGCTCCACCCCCCTGGGTAGGACGTTCAACTGCCCTTTACCCACGCTGCTCTCATTCTGCAGCAGCGCAACCAAAACGAAAAGCCAAGCAGGAACAGGAAAAGACCTCTGAACCTGACCGCAAAAACGAAGAATATCAGTTAGTGGTTAAAACTGCCCTAGTTCTCATTTTTCTTTCAGGATGAAGCTGTAGGGGAAGACTCAAAGCCTCCGGGATGGCGGATTTGAAGGAAAGGAGAAGATGACATAGAAAGATTACTTAGTACACAGTGGGAAGCATTTGTTTACAAAAAGGAGAGGAAAAGCTTGTTTCCAGATTAAGTACTGAAAAAAATTATGTAAGTACTCACAATTCGTATTTTGGAAATATTTAAGAGTTTTTCAAAATACAAATTCTTCACTGAAATAGCAATTTCAATTTCCAATCATCAGTTATCTGACACACTACCTTAAGAAAACTATTCAAAATGATTTAAAATTACCAACAGCACAAATGCTATCAGGGAGATACAGATATATGGTTACTTTCTGCTAGTTATTTCAGAACGCAATTGAAATTTGTATTTTCAAATTATAAAGGCAGAGGCGTTTTTAAACTGCACAATTCCTATTTTCCAGTTTCAAATTTTGCATGTTTTAAAAATATTAAATGCTCTTCTATACATGGTGCTCAACAGTTTGGGGGATTTTTCTAGCCTTGGAGAACCTCTCTAGTCAAGGTTCCATAGTGTGAGGTGGGCTTGGGGTTTTGGTTTGGTTTTTTGGCAGGTTATTTGTCTTTGTTTCCTTTTTTATTTATTTTTAAGGACTATACAGAACTAGAGGCACCGTTAGGACAGTAATACATTCTAATAACTAGAACAGTTCAATCTCATTTGAGCTACAGAATTATTTCTGCTCTTGCACTTGACTCTGCTTGCAATTTGCAGAAAATTAAAACTGTATTCTTTTGTTCAGCGTGAAACAAACGAGAAAGGAAAAATCAAATCAAGGAAAGGTCAAATCAAGCAGAATTTCCTTTGAAAGGCTGGCAGATAAATTTGTAGCAGTAGGTTTAAAATTTGAGCTTAGATTCACATCTGATTTAACACAAATTTGTAGAGCTGAAATTGCTGTTTGATCACTGTCATAAGGGAGGAAGGAAAGAGCAAAATATATTCATATACTTCGTAATTTTCTAAGCCGAAGCATCACCAGCACACGCTCATGTCCTGCATATTAGGAATTCTCATTTTGTCAGACAATGAAGAAAAGCCTTTGTGGAGAATTTCTAACTTCATTATCAGTTGTCATTTGTAAAAAGGTGCATACAATGTTTATTGAGATTAATGGTTCTCTGCCCTTAGTTTAGCTCGAGGAAGAGAGTTAGATGTGCTTAAGAAATTTACACACCTTGAGCCCAGCCATTTGGCACTAATTTAAAGCAGAGGCATCACAGATGAGTTTAATTAGAAGTCTTTCCTGCCCCATTTGCCAATCAATGAGCTGCAGCAGAGATGGGAAACGGAGCAAGGCTTTCAGAGCCTCTGCAATGCTCGCAGTATGTGAATGCTCACGGTTAGCGTGTGAAGTCACAGCTTCATACTCAATGTGTTGGTTGTACTAACGCCCATTTAGCACTTTTCCCTTCTCCTTTCCTTCTCTTTGCTTTTGGTCCTTGCCTCCTAAAGGAAAACAGGGCCAGAAGAGGCAGATGTGACTTCCTACAGTCTGTCGCCATACTTGTTTCAGACATAAGAAAAATGCAATTTAAGTGGCTCCGTGTGAAAACTAGTTTAGTAATATTGAGAAAAATAGAAGATGGATGCGGCTTAATTCAGCGTTAACTGCTTGGCTTTGATCCCTACGCCATCTCATAAAGTCAAAAAGGTGTAGCATCTTTCTAGATAAGGTGTCGATACTTCGAGCTCATTTCCACCTTATTAAACTCAGAGATATTTTACCACAAACTCCGTAGGAGCAGGATCATAAACTGCTCATGTGGTAGTTAAGGTGGTTTAATTATTTACAGACAATTCCTCAGCTGCAGATGTCATTAAAATCTTAAGGCAATGCTTTTTGTGTATTTGTTCATCACTGAAGTATGCTCTGCTCTCATTTCAAGAACTTTCATCTTCATCTGATTTTCCTCAGTCTGCTCTGGGTAATCTGTTAGCATAGAAAAAGTTTTAAAAACACAGCCGTTTGATATTAGGATATTAAAACATCACTGGGTCGTAATTTTATGGTTATGTTATACGCACAGCGTCATGCTTGCCACTTAAAAGCTCACAATTGCAAACCATTATAACTGCAGAGCAAGTTCAGAATTGCAAATGAGTGAAGAGTTTCAAAATAGTATGGCTGAAATTATAATGATGGTGTTCCGCTTGCGTTCAGCGTCCATCAAATAAATGTTCATTTTCCTTAGAAAATTCTATTCAGTTTTCAAAAGTAAAACTTTTTGCTCCCACATACACTATTTGTCCTTTGTACTATGCCATGCAATCAGGATTTTTAAAAATCCAGAGCATTTCAAAGTTTGCATGATATTTGCATTGTAACAAAGGTTTGGGCTTGAGATTTAAACCTGAAATCATCAGAAAGTCGAAGACTTCTGATTCTGTCCTGCTGATGTCTTCTCTTGGGCAGACAGGGCCGTTGTCTGGCTGTGTATTACCCAGCGCTGGGCCGGACTGGAGCAACGTGCAACAGCATGAACATAATTAATGTCTGAATCAAGCTGAATTCCAGGAAAAGCGAATACCTACACCAAGGCACAGCTGAACGTGTCCTACACTCCTGATTTTCACTGAACTGCCCACTGTCTCCTTCTGCGCTATGGCACTAGGGACATCTGCCCTTTCCCATTCACAAGCTGCCATAGGAATGTGTTACACGTCCAACGTCACCCTTTGGAGCATGACATCACTTCTATCGGAGATCAAAGGATATAATAAGGCAGAATTTGGATCTGTTTGCATCAAGCGTTCTCTATATTTTAAAAACTTCACTAATTATATATCTGCTAAAAGGAGGCTTCAGGTAATCACAAGTACAGAAATCTACACATCTTTAAGTTTCAAGTGTTTAAATTCCAGTTTTCTTCTTTTTATATTTAAGGTAGTCATTCACTGTTGGGCTCCAATTCGATTGCAACCCCAATCAATAGAAATGCTCCCTTTTCTTTTAAAGAAGATCTTTCACTAGCACATTTGTTAGGATCGCTCAGCTCGCGTTGATTTCCCTGGCAGCTACGTAACTGCAAACGTATAAGAACCTGGGACACAATGACGAAGAAATAAACCCAAATTATTTCTTTTGGAGAAAATTCCTGCCTTGATCCAAGCAAGCAGTAGATACTGCGGTCAAGTTTCTGACAGAGGAGTGTTCCCTTCAAAGGAAACACTTGTACATTCCCGTGCAGCGAGTGACAGAGAGAACCGAGCAAAATAAAGACACAGCGCATTCCAACTCCTCAGCACGGGTTTGAAAAAAGAAAAAATAAGCAAGTATCACAACAGGGGAAGACGGAATTTGCACCTACTGAGGATATTGCTAGTATTTTCTCACTTTTTTAGACAGATCAAGCAGTGTCCCGTACATACACCTGAAATTAATCAGCAGGTGATGGAAAGAGCGCAATAACCACCAGAACTTTCACAGTTTCAGGGACTTTCAGAGCTGACAGCATTTCTGGATTATTTGTAGTCTGGTCTCCTATCACCACAGCCTCTTAAATATCACAAGTAAATTTAATTAAATCTAATAACTCCTATTTAAATAGAATCAATGCTTCAGAATGGAATCCAAGCCTTGTCTAGAGAGCAAAGGCAGAACTCTTCAGCTTTATCAGGTAATTTTTCTTTCCCCCACCCAGAGATTTCCGCTGTTAACCACCAGATATATTAAGGAGTTGAGCAGTCTTAAAAAGCTGTTTCTCCAGCTGAAGCAGGTATACTCTAAATTCTAAATACTGACTCTGGGGTTATAACAACTGAAGAGCTCTTTACTGCCTGCTTTTAGTTCTCCTTTACATTCTTCAGGAAGTCATCTCTCATTTACTAATTTTGCAATTGAAGAGATTGAGTTAAACTGCTTCGTCTGAGGCCTTTTTCCACCTTTATGGCTTCTTTCTGCATTGTCTCCGGTTTTTCAAAAATCATTTCAAAAAAGTAGTCTCCCGAAAGGGAGGGATACAGCACTACCGCATTAATGCTCAGAGGCAGGAATAAACCGATCGCCTTGCTCCAGCTGCTCCCCGGTTTTGACTTTGTGGCGCTCGTTCCGAGTCGGTGTTTCCAACCTCTTCCGGAGATAGTTTGCTTTTCAAAACACGATCTTTTTCTCTGCAGATACGGCCTAATTCTTAATTCATTTAACTTAAACTTTAATTATATTCTTTTGTACTATTTTATTAGCAAAATGCCATGTGATACTGCTGATACCTTTACCAAATCTAATTTTATTATTTCATGCAGGTAACTTTATTAAGCAAATATAGAATAATTTCAAAGACTTCCTGTTATTAATTACATTGCTATCCTTCGGTCTTTTTAAATTGAATTCCTCATGAGGTTTTTTTACTCTTCTGTTTAGGATAGATGCACCATAACCAATCTATAAATAGCTCTTTTCATCCTACGTACGCCCTCTTCTTTTCTGGAGTTTCTAAGCTTTACTTTGTTACAACTGACATTAAAAATGAATGTCAGCTGATGGAGATTTCCCTCAGCTTCCTTTTTAGAAATCTGGGATGAACTCTATTAATTGATGAACGTGAAACATAACTCCTTTGGGGTGGAAAGTACAGCAGCACCTTGATGAAAGGCAAGTACACGCTCCTCCTCTTTTTTGAATATATTTGCATACAACCCTTTGAATGTCTCTCTTTCTTTTTTAAAAAAAGCCTTTTTTCTCTCCCAACAGCAAGCCTGGGCAAGTTAAAGAAAATAACCCTTTCTGTGCTAACACAGCCTTTGAAAAATACTGAATATATTGCAGCTGCATTACAATTCTCCATCTGTCTCGCGAAGTCATCTTCCTGACATCCTCATTGGGAAGCACAGAGGTAGGGAGTGGTGGTGGCACATTGTTCTTCCGGACACGTGTGACTTTCTTGGACTTGGTTAATTTTGAGGAAATCTAAGATGGTGGATGAGTTTATTTGGATGAGATTATTTTAATAATATCTGGTTTTACGCTTTTAGTTTCAGTGGGTCAAAACATTTCAGGGTAAAGAACTTGAATAAAAAAAAAAAGAAAAGAAAACTTATTATGTGCTTATCCTTAAAATAATTTTCCTCTGTTAACAATCTAAAAAAAAAAAAAAAAAAAAAAACAAAAAGCTGACAGCATCCAAAACACCAACCACTGAGAAAGAGCAGCTAGGCACAGCATGCATACTTTATAGCATTTTTAATAGCTAACTGCAGATTCAGTACCCCTAAAACATTATCATTCTCGAGCCAACCCATATGATGCCATTAAAATTCTTTATTCATTTATTTGAAAGTTGTTTCACTGACTTATTCCATTGACATCTAAGCCATTACGATATGAACTGCAATGTCTCCCTGTTATGATGTTACAGTAATTGCAGTCTCACACATTTCAATTTTTTTATGCTAATTTTGGTTGCTTCACACAGCCCCTCGTCTGATGTTCACTGCACTGGCTCAGACATTTCCACTGACACAGTAACCACTACTAGGGATACATAACTGTAGTTTATTGGCAAGGACTCGGACTTAGGCCTGCTATTTACATACAAATTAATTCAAAATCAGGTTAGTTGTACGGAAAAAAATAATAATGATATTGACATTAATTCCACTCTAAATACAATTCACCATTGAGTTATAAGTCTATTGTAAAGGGCTTGGGGGGAAATTATCACATTCCAGATCTTCAGCTACAGTTCAGTTCCTCAAAAAAAAAAAAAAAAAGAAAAAAAGAAAGATTTCTTTTCCAGACTAAGTTTTATAAAACATTCCATTAGAAACATGCATTTAGGACTAAAACTGCACAGAACAAATATTTTCAAATTTGCTGCCTTTATACCACCTGAAAGACCTGAATGTGCATCTCCTTTTCAAAACGTTAAAGCTTAAAGTTTAGCCACAGGTAGCCCAGAATACCTTCGAAGACCGTGGAACCTGTTAGGTTCTTCTGATCTGAACCAAGGAGTGGGCAAAAATCCCAGATATCGCGTCCTCAGAAGAAGATAAACGGAACAGAAATGTTTCATGCTTGAGAGAGAGATCCTCAAAGCTCCCTAAGGATCCCCACATGGTATGCAGATAGCAGCGCCCCCCGACACCTCGACTAGTTAACAGGCAGACAGGGAACGTACCTCGCCCGGAAATCTTCTACTCACTCTTCTCCTTCTGCATCCCAGCCACATTATGGAAGAAAACAGCCATTTGCGCACTACGAGAGAGGAAAAAAAAAAACCAACCCTGTTTATACTACCTAATGCTATATAATCTTCACATACAAAAAGCTAAATCCCACTTTCAGAAACACACATAAAAGACATCCATTTATGTCAATAAATGGCCACTCATGGGTATAAAAGGGCAAAAGATAATTCAGTGGAATGAGTTAAGTATAGAACAAGAACTTCATAATTCCCCTGTCTAGCCCGAGTCAAATTCTTCATGCTATTTTTACATACCAGCTTTCAATAGTTAGAAAAGACAGATCTATAAAAATTAGGGTCAAATGTTCATTTTAACCATCATTATCAATAATCGCATTATTGACCTAGAAATGCAATAAAAAAAATTAAATGCAAGAAACTCTTAGTGCACCACTATTTTTAACCAAAGTGCTACTGCTGTGCTCCTTCACTGCCGTTTATCTGAACTGTCAGCTATTTTTACTGAACGTCAGAAAAAAATCTGATCCATTTATAGGTTTATCTAGAGTTTAAAGACATAATTTCTTTTGGTAGCAGAGAAATAAGCGAGGTTAAAAAACCAAAAGCAACGGCATGAAAGAGCTCTAATATCCCAATAGATTGTTTTATGGGTTTTTCTTAAAGTTTCTGATGAATCTCTTTCTGCCTTCTCCTCTATAAATGGAAATCAAACTTCAATAGGGAAGATTGGACATAAAATAAAGGGAATAATTTGTAGTTTACTATGATGACTACCTTTAAAAAAACCAACAGTAAAGCTTTATTGTATGTGCAAGGAATAAGGCAGGCAGTAATTGCTGTGCCAGATGAACAGACTCCAGGACTCTCAGCAACTTTAGGACAGCCCAGAGACTCTCCTTGAGACCAAGTCTAAACTTCAATTACAAGTCTTGAAGGAGGCAAACTAGTTTCCTTAAAGTTGCTTGCACAGAAAAAAAGAAGTACACCACATACTTGAGCTCTTACACGAGCAATAGAATTTCAGTCGAGGTAGGAATCCCGGAATCTAATCTAGATGGATGGATTCCAGGAAGTCCTTTGGCTTATATAAGATTGTAGTCACATCTGACTTCACAAACCCTCTGGGGATATAATTTTGTATACGGGCTGCGGCACACAGATATTCTTCAAGTGTAACAGGATTCTTGTGCTCTACCCTGTCCTTTCAAGACCCGATTTTCCTTCATACTGACTCAAAGCCCCAAAAACCCATGAAAGATGCTCCTATGCTCTCGGCTGGCAAGACAGGATCACAGCAACTCCTACATGACTTTGTTGGCATTTATCTTCTTATGGCTTTTTTCCTGGGGCATTTTAGCCACAGTTGCTAATATTTTTGCTAAATCCAGCAGTTTATATATGCTTTATCAAATAGCTAGCCACGTAAGAATCAAACAAATTAGCAGTACTGTGCCAATTTCAACTGGCGCTTAACAATTCTAGTAGGCTGGGTGTCATTTAGTATTTTAACCCAACAGAGAAGACACTAATGTTACCGCATCACAGACATCTAACAGTCCAGAGTTCGCAAAATGTGCGTGAAGGGAACATGGTGTGAAAGTGAGCGTTATGAAGTCCAGCAGAAAAAGAGTTGATCTGTGGAAGATGGCTAAAAAATTCAGCAATCTATTTAGGAGCTAAAGATGGAAGATGTTTACACCATGATCTGAATCAGAAATTGTTTTCATAAGGACTTCAGTCCAGAAGGAGTTCCTAAATAATAGCATGACCAGATCATATTCTAAGTACAATTAGCCATCTAAAAACAAAGGAACAGCACACTGGCAGTTGTTCAAATTAATTACTTAATTGTTTTTATGCTTCTGTCTTTGAATTTTGACACCAAGGGTCTATTTAAGAAATATGGGGAAAACCAGCAGACAACCTCACAGTTTTCTTCTTCCTATTACAATGTCCTTTTCCAGCAAGGACAGGAAAATTACATCCTCCAGGTTTTTGTGCTGCATTACTCTCTGGAGGATAGCTGAAAATGGATGCCTATTTCCATTACATTCGATACACAGAATTTTGCCCACCTTGCTATTTTTCATGCCCTTATTACTCGCTAACCCCACAACTAGGACAGGGCTCCCAGCATCGCAAACTGCATCAAGCTCCTTGAAACCAACCGGTTTAGCATGAAGAGAAAGGTGCTCTGGGCGAGCTGCAGTCCTGCTTTTGCCTTTAGACAACCCTATTTCTCTTCATCTCTGCTCCCTTTGAGCTTGGATGTCTGGCATTCATCAGGTTTCTCAGCCCCGTCGTGATCTCAGGTGGCCTCTACAAATTGGCTGCCTTTATTCAGGGGCAACAGTCCCCTCCCTGCATCAGCTGCTGCAACACAAGTTTGCCTAAAGTGAAAGATCCCAATGCCAAAATTAAATTGTTCTACCTCATTTGGACCAGCAGGTCTATTGAGTCATTCCAGACGCGCTCCAGCACGAGGCATCCAGAGTAACCTGGTTCCCAAGAGGGCATTTGATGGCCTTCCAAGAAAACATCTCCTGGGCCTTACTGTCAGGTGCCTCTGGCTCCCCAGGTAGAAGCACCTTCGCTCATCTCCAGATGGTTCACCTGAGACCAAGTCACCCTCAGACATCCCATGGCACGCTATCAAGATGGCCAGCTATAGTCAGCCCCTCATTATGTTTTCAGGCACATGGGAAAAGCAGCATCCTTCGTTTGGTTTTGGTCACCCCCCCCCCCAAGTCTTGTCTAAACAACTGAGGATGGTCAACTGAAGGAACGAGCCTGTTTTGGGTGACTGCTGTCTCTTTCTAAGCTGTCCTAATGCCCAATTCATTCAAAGACAGAAATAAGACAAATTAAGTTTCTTGCAACACAAACTGAAAAACTTCTATTTCCTCCAATCAGATTAAAATAACTCGGAACTTCTTTTAACCATGCTTGCCACCACTCCTGTTGTAACATTAAAAATAATTTCATTGCTTCCTGTCACTAACTTTTCAAATGCCAAAGCCTTGCCTATAGCAACTACAGCAAGGGAAACAAAACAAAACACCCAGACACCAGGAGTTAACATCTTCTAAGTCACTGGTATCAAGTTTACAATCCAGTATTCAAAAGATCTCACCGATGAATTCTCTAGATGTCATAAGCATTATACAGTCTGAAATTCTGCAGTATTTCATGGAATTGTTTATGTGAATATGGACAGTTTTCAGTCTCGGGAAATAAATATTCTGTTTTTCATCATTCTAGAGGGAGATAAGACAAGGCTGAATGAAACTTCTTATACTTCAGGTCCGTCAGGCTACATCTACAATGTACTTAATCCAGACAATTCAAAAGAAATACACAACAGTCAGGCATATTATTTCAAATTAACCTTCAGTACTTTCTTTTGGTTTATGGAAATGGCATAGCAAATATTTTTAAATATTTTCTTCCTTATTTTATTAGATGTTTAATTTTAAAGCACAGAAATTTCCACACATGGAATTAATTGCCTTCTCTTGGCTGTTACATTAATTATTTTCCTGCAGGAAACACCTGATTTGGGTACCGTCACTGTGTTCACGTAGTTATATTACCAACAACATTACAGATGGGCTCGTACTCACTGTAAAACTAGTGTTACCACTGTGGTAACGTAAAATCCACTGTTTTAAACCTGAATGTGTGGCCTAAATGACCAGTTTTACTATCCTTTTCCAAGGAATCACTGTCTCTTTCATCTATAGTCCTCAAGGAGAAATTACGAATGATAGCTATCACCTTACAAGTATGCAATGAGATTATATTTATTAAACACAGAGCATTTCAAATGAGTTTTATATGAATGGCAAGGAACAAATGGAGAATGCTCTTCATTAACAATAAAGCTGACAAAAGACACAGGAATAATATCATTCAATTTAAAGTAAACTCAAGCATATTGTTATTGGACGACGTGAAGCCTTTTGTTCCCTTTCCTTCTTTTTGTACAGCTAGGTTTAGAGACTGATCCACAAACACTGGAACGGTCTGTACTTACAAGGCTGGCTTTTATCCTTGCTTTTAGCATAAAGGTACGGTAAGGACTATTATCCAAACTCAGAAAGATGACAGAGCTCAGATACATTCCTGAGAGCCCAGGGAGCTCAGCCTTCCACCCTCTGCCTCTACTGGCCACTATTTTGTTTACTTTTTTTAATTCAGAAATTGTAAAATGAGGCTGCACTGAGTACTTGCAGCGGCTGGACCAATTTGTCCTTAGGTAAAACTTGGCTAATTAAGTAGTTTAGTAGTTCAGCAAGTGTATTGTCTGCATTTATTTAAACCAATCTGAATATGAAAACAAGCTCAAGACTTCTCCCCCTTTCTCTCTTTGTGATTACAAAGTCATGTGTGCCTTTCTCTCAGATAACTAAGAATTCTTCCTCCCCACCAATGTAGCTATTTTCTGGTAGGCCTCTGAAATGGAGGACAACTAATCAATTTCTGTTAATTTGATAAATATAATCAAATCAATCAAGCATTTAAAAAAAAAAAATAGACAAAACGTATCCCTCTAAGTGCAGGGCCTGAAAAACTCATTTAGTCTGGGCACTCTGCCCACGACTGAACTGCTGAAGGAGGAATCAATTCCACGCACCTCAAGTAACGATCTTTTCTACAGAAAAAGGCCTTTACGTGACATCATAAAACATGAAATAGTTGCAACTTTTTTTCTGAATGACGCAATTAGAACCTCAGTGCTATTTTTTTTTTCAAATGCTCATAGTTCTGCATTACCAATATTTTCAGCTTGATTCTCATTCAAAAAACTAACAGAGATTTTGAGTGTTGTATATTATTAACACGACAGTCCTCCTGAGTTAAAGATGTTTAAGCCGGAGCAAGGATGAAAAGGCTAAATGATTATTTAATGGGAAACACCTGCTAGATAACAGAACAGAGGTTCAAATTTCCTAATTATAGCTATTACCAGTGTCTTTAGGATAAAGAAGATGGGGAAAAATAATCTCAGATGTGCTATCCACCCACAGAGTTTTTTTATTATTGTTGTGCTTGATCTTAACAAGCTCTTAATAAACTACAGGTAATTACCCCATTTAGTGGTACGTCAGACATGTTTACAAACATACACACCGAAGCATTATGAAGTTCAGCAGAGGCAACCCTGCTACTGAAAGACTCAGATTCGTGCTGAGTCAACTCCAGGGAGGTAATTGGTTTTTCAAGGACAGGAGATGGCATCTGCTCTAATCAAGAGACATCTGCATCTCCGGGGAAGAGGAAAAGGCAGCTTACGGAAACACAACTGGCAAGACCGTCTCCTGAATAAGAAGAGCGAGTTTGGAAGAAAAAACATTAAGTCTGCTTCCACCTACAGGAGGACTTCTAAAAGGAGATTAGCTATGACAGGGATTGTCTCCGGTGTGTGCGACGCTGGCGTACGGCATGCAAAAGATAGAGCGTCTCAGAAGACACATGTCAGCAAGTTACAAGCAACAGCACAGCCTCTCCAGTCTAATCTTTGTGTAAGCTGATTAAATGAGGTTGTTCTTTCATCTCTCCGTATGTCTTCTAGAAAAATCTGTAGTAATGTTGACTATCTCGGAAGCAGTAAATAAACATCTTCATTTGCATTACAATATAGCTTGAGTTACGAGCAATTACAATGTAAATTGATAGCAGAATTTATCATACTGAAAGGCGCGCTGAATCTATAAACCAGGACACCGCAGTGCCACAGCAAGTCCCCAGGTCTCCAGCAAGATCGAAGGTAGCAGCATGTGGTCTGTTCGAAGCTTCGCGATTAGGTGGTTAAGAAGTGATGCAAATCACGAGTTTATATGACAAATTAAAACAAGAAAGACCTGATACCCTTCTAGAGGCTGCCAGAAGTTAGCCATTGCAATTATTTAGGCGGCTTCAAAAGAAAATATATCAGTTGTGGTAACTGATGTTACCTCAAGGAAAATGTCTTAAACATATAGTGGTACTTTATAACCAAAGAAATGCATTCTTTAAAGAATGGATGAATATTCTTTTTACAGTATTGACTATAAATTAAGTTATCCAGGATAGTGATATTTCAACGGGGGGGGGAAGGAAAAGTACCACAGAAAAAACTGTGAGAAACAGATACCAATAAGATGCTCGTATCTAATTCACTCAGGTCTCAAGAACAATATCTTCTGAAAATACACCTTGAAGGAAAATATCACATGCTTCACCGTTTGAATTTCAGCATTAAAAAAATACCAATTCCTTGCTAAAAATTGAAACGAAAATCAGGAAAACCATGAAGACCTGTTGCTAGCCAAAATTATTCATGAGTAACAAAGAAAGCAGCATTCTGCGGGAAAACTGGATTGTAGGCTATAAAGATACAACCTGGAACAGGAACAAAGCTTAGACACAGAATTCTTTGAGGCAGAACTGAACGAGAAGTCCTTTTGTTCTCTTTTTTTTGCTGTCTAGTATACTGATGTGCTTCTAAATGTTAAAAAATTCTAAGAACAACATATGAGCAATTGTCTGTTCATATGCATTAATGAATTTGTAGAGGTCCTGTAGTTATCTTCAGCTGATCTGAAGGACGCTCGTGTTTCCAGATGAAATCACATTCTTAAGGATACGGCTGAATACTCTAACTATTGAAACTACTGAATGACATCCAACATTACGGAAGCATCAGCAAAATGGTACGCTGACCAGTGTCACCTCCTTCCTTAGTTTACACAAGATTTTGTCCTTACCCAAGGGGATCAATAGACACAAAAGAAAAGCAGCAGATGGGAAAACCTCCACCGGCCCCGTTAGAGAAACTGACTGGTTTGGTCAGTCCCAAGGCAACAGAAGGGAAACTAACACAAACATAAATTAAATCTAAATCTAAATCTAAAGTCTTCTCTGTCAGAGGTATGCTATAAATTTAGTCAAAGCAGCCTTGGGGAAATCAACTTTTTGTCCGTCAGTGCTGGACAGTTTGGGAACTCCATTTGATCATCATACGGTTAGAGAAGCTAAAATCATCATCTGCCCTTAAACTGCCAGGGAAGCGGAGTTAATCATCCACTTACTGCTACCAAGGGGCCAGGCCTTCACTAGCACTTACTCAAGCAGTGCATTTTAAAAAAAATAAGACGTTAGCTCCATGGAAGGCACTGCAGAAAGAACCAGCTTCAGGACTGACTTTGCAGATCTTTGCATAGGATGAAAAGAAAAATAATAATAAAATCTAACCAAATAGGAAGACAAGCTTTTGAAGAAACAGCATGCTGGTTTTGATTTACAGATCCTTACTTTGGAGACTTGTTATATGAGTAGCTTTTCTTTATTATCTTCAAAGAAGGACAAATTGTGTTTTCTCACATAAGCCTTCCATAGCAATAATATACCGAAAAAGTCAGTTTCCAGGAGAGTCCTTCTTGTTTCTTTTATACTTTTACACTTCTAGTTGCCCACTTAGGACTTAAAAATGAAACATAACTAGTCCTGCTAAGTTGGATGGATATATTTTGTACGGAATAAGTACCACGAGCAAAGAAAATGAGGAACTAGCAAAAAGATAAGGTGCTCATCTCTCATCAAAGGCCATACCTTTTCTACAGCAGAAAAACAGTAGGTATTTTTGCAAGGTTTCTCTTATCCATGTGTGGATACACGGAAGAAAGGCAGAAGAAGAAAAGTTAGGTAGGAAAAGTTATGTATAGATGATATTTTACCGATACAGTTTTTATTATTACAATAATACGACAGCTGTGCCAGGAAGCGAACAGACAAAATGGAGAAGACTTGGTAGCGATTACCAAAACAATCATAACAATCATACTCCACATATTTCAAATAGACTGTTTAGATACCGCAAGTATTTTTATTCTCCGTACCTGTCTGGCACAACAACACACGACAAGCCAGTGCTCAGATGTCCAGGAACCACAGATTTTCATACTGTGAAGGCAAAAATTGTCTTAGAGACATTTGGGGAATGGTGTTTGTGTTATGCTACATTACCTACGTTTTGAAGCAAGGTTTATTTTCGGAGTATGAGTGCTGACCAAAACATAATCATTGGCAGGTACCTCAACTCCATACCAGTCTTAAAAAGGTTTAGCAAGTAGCTTTAGTCTTATAAATCCTTTACTGTATTTGTTTTTGTACTTTCTTCTTTTAAAAAACAGATGGTTTCCAAGTCGGCTAAACAATTTCCAGCCACCTGCTGCCAGAATTCCTGCTGGATCAACTCCTTGCCAATCTCGATCCCCCAGAGCAGCCGTGCCTGCGCAGTGGGTCTGAGTGTGGCAGGAGACATCTCCCAAGGGGAATCCGCTCCCCCACCACCATCCCGAAAACTGCACATAATCCCAGCAGAGCTGACCATCCTGATCCTTTTGAATGCCACCTGTTGTCCTTTTTTTTTTTCTTTTCTTTCTTTCCTAAAAGATCTAAAAATCTCTCATAAAATTTTCAAGGTTTCAGAACTTAACTGGTAAAAATACAAATTTAACCTTTCTTCCCTCACATTCATTGCCATCGCCTCTTTCAAGATTTAAGCTGTGCTGCTGTTACTGATCAAACCGTATTACAAACATGCTTTGTTTCCTTTCTGAAAAAGTATAAATGCGGTTCCCTTTCCAGTTCTCCACCCAGGCTCTCACAATAAGTGTATTTCACATCTACTTTAAAATAGGCAAAGCTACTGAAGTCAAAATCTTTTTCCCAGCCTCTTTATGTTTGAGAAACATTTGATAAGCATCATATGCCTGTGAAAGGCCCAAGCAAGAACACTGATTTTTGAACTCAACTTGCAGTGTGGTAAGAAAGAAATTCCAGGACCTTTTGACAATTCTCTATTCTCACTCTCTCTTATGCAAAATAAGGACAGAGGAAAATTTTAGAGTGCATTTGGGAAGATAAGTCTCAGCTACATTAATTCAAAGTTTGTCCAATTTTAATTACAATATTTGAAATGAGATAACACAGTACCATAGAGAGAAACTCTAGCAATGTGCCAAATGTTTTTATAATTCACCACAATATCCTTACATCCCGCTGTTCCGCTTACAGTAATTTTCTGTTTGCCAGGCAGTAATACCACCCTAATCACCCACTACATTTAAATTTTTCCCATAAGAATTATATATTTGATATTATTAGCACTCCTGTGAAGAACTGTAATAATAGTTCCATTTCTTTAATTTAATTTTCTAGCTCGGAAAAGGTATTTGAATGGGTAAAATTTTGCAATAACTTCAGAGAATTGGAAGTTTAGAATTAAAGCCTCTACCATGTCAAAAATGTAAAGCCTTGGATGAGAATTATTTGCTCAGTCAATGGTGGGCCCCCATTTCTGTAGGTCCTGCTTAGCAGAGCACAAGCTGACTTCTTGTAAATCCCTTTGAGTGAGGGAGCTATTTGGAGCCTCCAGCAGCCCGGCATATGCTCAGGATCATATACACAACCATGAGGCAAAGGGCAAGAGACATGTGAAAATACAGCAGGTGAAAAACCTGTTCTCTTTTGGGTTCCAAACAGCTCAGAGGAGAAGGAGGGAAGAGGAGGAGGATCCTCGGAGTGGAGGATCAGTGTAGCGGAGGTGAGGAACACCCCGATGGCTCGTCAGGGAAGGTCAGCAGTTGGGGTTCCCCAACGAGCCATCTCATCTACCCGCCTTGAGACCGTTTTTGTCAGAATATGCAACCACCTCTTGAAGCTGTGATCTAAACTATTCCAACACAGAGAAATGCTGATACGTTTTTCCACAGAAATTACTTTGACCTTTATGTTTTGTTAACAGTCCTCGTAGATTAGTTTGAGCACTTTACAGCAGGATTTGTACTCCAAGAAGTTCTATTAATATTTTCTTAACTGGAAAATGTATTCAGTCTATGTAACTACGTAACTCTACCAATTCCCACCACCACTTGAAGATTCAGCAGTTTTCTACACATTTCTTCACTCGTAAAGCTGGGACTATTTGTGCAGATGAGGACTCCCTCCCCACTCTCAATTGCGCTTCACTACTTGAGGAGATACTCCTGACAAAACTTTGTTCTGGTTTCCACGATACTACAGTTTTCTAGAATCGTTTGTCATTTCAAGCCTGAGAAATGCCTTTCAAATTCATAGAGCCTTGAGGAATGCTGGATCCTATCTCTTCCCTATGCTACCACAATGAGGCAGGCTCTTCTAAGTTCTGTTTAACTTGCAAAAGTTTCACATCTAAGCATTTTGCTGATCGTGACAGAATTTTAAGGTTTTAAACATTGTATTTTTAAATGACTGTGCATACAAATAAAGTAAAAGAACAGAGATTCGTACCGTTCTTGTGGAAAAGTCATATGTTTGACAAATTTAATGAGATATAAATCTGAAAAATAAATATAAACCTACGATATTTTTGTGTTTCTAATGGTGTGGCTCTAGTATTACCCAGTTCACATGACAGTATTTTTAAGTACTGCAGCACAAAAACATGTTTTATTGCTTTACCACTTACACTTCAGGCTGCTGAATTCGCTCCCACCAAGCTGCTCTTTGGTCTGCTTTATCAGTTTGAATCACTGCTTGCAAGTATCTTGTGATATATGATGCACTGCACATTGTTTCTGAAATACAATAGATCTGTTATGTTACCTGCAAGATTTTCCCTTTTTCTTAGTACTGCAGTTTGCTTTAGATTTCTAAAATTACTGTCTCAACGCTGGAAACAGTAAGTACTGATCTTAATTCCTAAACTTGCAGTGTTTCTCTAAACCTTGTAAGAATCAATGTAAAGACTCAATTTAAAAGGATGTTGTATTAATTCCTAACGCTCACTAAGATCATTACACTACTGATACATAGAGTAACGAAAAGCCTAGGCTGTTATTTCTTCTATTTTTTTTTCTTTATTAATTATCCTTATTTATCACACAGATTTTTACGTAGTCTAAAGTACAGCTGGGAGAGACACTTCCTATTTATTTCTAGTTCAGCTTTTCTTATGTGGTAGTAGAAGACCCGCTTAACTACAGGCACTGGATTCGCTCCCCAATTATCAAAGGCCATTAGTTCAGTTGCATCATTTTATTGAAAAGGCTCCGTTCACTTTCTATGTGCTGCAAACCCCAGCTGGCCCCAGTTCTTTAAAATAAAGGTTGTTTGCCTGAAGTATATTTCTCCATTTATTATTACTCAGGGTGTGCGAGAACAGTTTAAATATTGACTTTCGATAACAGGAACCACTAGCCACATTAAAATACACTTGACAAGTAGTTCAAAGAGTCATTTTACTTGAAAAGGAATATTGGAAATGGGTTTCTGCAGAAAAACAGCAAGTGCACATTTTCAAATTATTAGTATCAACACCGCCTGAAATTCATTAGGACACACACCAAATGAGATAGCACGTTCAGCTTGACCAAAGACCTTATTGCATCTGCTCATATATTTTAAATACTTGAGCAACCTCATGTTCCACAAATACAGCTCTCTACTAGGTCTCTCTCATGAAAAAATGCAAACGTATTTCTCATTAAACTAATGAAGGCAGTACGTTAGCCCATTTGAAGGATTGCCAAAATGCCAACACCAGCACTGAAACAAAATCATTTGTCAATGGCGCGACACAAGGGCACGGCTGTTATTAGTAATGATGAATTGACAGAAAGTCCTTTAGCTATATCCACAGTCCCAGTAAAGACTGATTACAGAAACACCATATGGCCCTCTCCTTCCAGTCCTATCAGGGGTTGTATAGTTTGATTAATATTTTGGGTTTTATAAATAGAACTTTTTGGGCAAAATCAACCGAGCCTGAGAATCAAAGCCTACCTACTTCTACCTAAAATTTGAGATTGTTAATAAATAAAATTTGAGTGTTTACAAGACCAAACTTCTACAGAAACTTGGAATAAACATGGGACTTACTACTAACAGTAAATAAAAATGGGTACCATTCACACCTGGAAAATTAAACGCAAAATTCAGTTTTATTTCCTACTAGCACTTGATAACACAGCCCTAATCATTTTTTTGTACATTGGATGAAATTTCAACTCTGACGGATTCTGAAGTTTTCTATTCACCACTTACACAATAAATAATCCCTACGGCAGAAGATTTACGAAAGGAATGCAGAAATACATTTTTACTTTTCCCTTTTCTATGACAGCAGATAAAATTCTGAAAGAGGAAGAGTTACCTAAATAGGATTTTTCAACTACAGTAATTACGTACTCAAGCACATAACTTGGGCCCCAAATAAAGAATACAAACTACATTTACAAGGAAGATGAAAAATCATAACTAAAATGTCTGTCTATGGTGCATATGTTTATTACCTAATATACGTATCTTGCAGTAAGTCAAAATATTGAGTTATCACTTTGAAAGTTTACTGCAAAAAAACACCCTGGACTGAATGATACCAAGTATATTTCCCCTTCAATATACTTTGCCCAGACGTAAAAGAAATCACATAAAAGAAATTGAATATAGTTTAAAAGGAACCTATTTTGAGAACTAATTTAATAACAAATTGCCGTGTCACAGTAGAATTTCTGTTACTGAAATAACATGGCATGGCAGTATATAAGATTCTAGCTTTGTACAAATACTTAGTACCATGAAGAGAAACAAAATCATTATCTTAAATCATTTAAATGCCAATTAAATTCTAACTTTAAAACTCCCCTTCCTTAAGTGTTGAAAATACACCAGAGACGGGTAGACACGCTGGCCGGAAGGGAAATTCAAGTTACTAATGGAAATACACTGATTAATACGTATCTTCACAAAACCATTCACCTGCTCTATACTAACAGTCAGTATAAACATTTCTTGTCTGGTAGAGAGCTGTCAATACCAATCTAGTTTAATAACATTCTCCTATATAGCAAGTTATTACAGGTGACTTACAGGGACAGTTTTGTTGCGATTGTCTGCCATTATAAACTGTCTTTAGACGGTTGATTCGAACTGCCTGAATCCCTCACTTCATCACATTTTTCTATATTGTTCCCTGTTTATCTTTCCTCATTTTTAGAGGAGTCAGTATAAAAGCGAGGTTTCCTTTTGTTTTTAAATTGTTTCAAAAACAAGGGACGTTGATATCACCTTGTTTGATGGGATTTTCTGCAACTTACATTTGTAAGAACTTGCAGAAATACAAACAACTATGTCACACAGAAAATGACAAAGGTGGGAACAAACTAGAAAAAATAAATACTTGTCAGCCACGTTTACAAGTCCTACCGTCTTCCTGAAAATTTGCATTAACACCTTGTCAGAAATGTAACATTGAAAGATCGTTAAAAAATGCTGTCTTCCCTGCAGAAAACACTTTGTCTTCTTGCATCATTTATAGATATCAAATGCAGTTATTAGAGAATAGCAAGTCAAAGAGGGGGAATTTCATTTACTTATAAATTTTATTACTATTATTTTTCGACTTTTTTTCCCCCCTCAGGTTATTGATTTATGATTCAGTGTAACCCTATAAAAATTTCTACAATTACATGTTGAGGAATTATCCCTGGACAGAACTGTGGATACGGAATCTAGTTCAAATATGTAACCCAAACAACGTGATTGAATTAAATAGTATGAGATACCTTGATACAGCCAGCAGTTTTGTGAGCTATGCTTGGGCCAAGGAATTCCCAGGAATCAGGAATTTCCAATTAGTTGGTGCGATTTCAGTTCACAGATAGAAACCTGTCGATGGCCCTGAAGATGATGATGCAAACCCTGATTGCACGAGGGGTACCAGTGAAGTCAGTGACTGGTTTTGCATGAGTAAGGGAGCAGGATTTAACCTCTTTAGCGACATTTTTGAAGTGGGACGGGAGAACCCCCCCAAGCAATTCCTCTGTAGATCAGTACATCAACGACTGCTTCTCTGGGGGCATTTGGGCCATTTGAGTAGTGACAGAGGTAGGCTGTAGCACTCCAGTGTTTGAGTACAGAAGCAACTACCATAAGGGAGACCCTGCATTGCACGTTGTTTTGCAGAGTGATGGGTAAGAGCTACAGAGCCGCACGATGATGTCCAGAAAACGGGTCATTACAAACCACGCAAACAAACCACACAAACAGAAAAACCCCACCGCAACCAGCCCTGCATGTTCATGCCATCAATAAAAGGGAGCATTCAGAGGTTTATCATTTCAGAGGAGATACATCGCTGAACTGCTGTGAATCTCTTATGTCTCCAATATCCAGCAGAGTAAGTTTCAAAGCCAATTTCACCACCACAACACTTAGTCTACTTTTTTTCACATACAGTATTTAAAGAAAAAATAGCGTTGCTTCTTAAGGAGAAATAATTTTGATAGAAACCCTGTACTTGAACATTTGTGAATATCCTCTCTTGGCCACAGCGTCTGAAAGCAAAAGTGGGGACAAGGAAAAGTCCAGCAGATATGCAACCTATAGGCCAGAGTTTACCCCCTGAAAGGTTTACTGAAAATCAGAGATGGCTTCACATAGGGGTTTTGGGAAATACTATCCGATACTCATTTGCCTCCCATGGTACATTTAAAGTGACCACTTGTCTTTCCTTATGTTGACTTCCTCTCCCCAACCCTCTTTTTTCCTTTTTTTTTTTCCTCCCCTAAGTGGGAAATCTGTATTTCATTTGTCAAGTCCATAAAGCACTCTAGTCACAGGGCCCAGATAAACAGAGAGATGAGAAGAGGATATCAATAATTACTTCCACACCAGCAAAAATTTGCAGCTCCTGAAAAAAAAAGAATAAGAAATAGAGCCTCACCCTTAAATTAACAGAAGTTCCATAAGCCACATACTAGGCATTTATTCATGCATATTAGAAGTCTTTGGTACTCACGACAATTCAACCTTCCCATCTGATAACCATTTTGCCTGAGGGTGACGTTATTAGATGCAATACACACACATATATATATATATTTAGATTATTTATGTTACAAAGAATGGTAGAGCCTATTCAGACCCATGCCCTTCACCATCCAAATGTCTCTACAAATGGCAACTAGATGGAACAAATGAGAGCGTACAGCATATATTGTTAGCATTTGATAGATGTACACCGGGCTTAAGTGAAATGGATTTGTGGTCTCAGGAAATTTCCAGCTGGCAGGTATCCAAGCTGTAAAAAGCCAGGACCACAACAAGCACTAAGCAGCATTCTCAGCGAGAGGGGAAAGGCTAAAGAGCGTGCAGTCCCTCCAGGCTATGGCAGATATGTGCTCGCTGCCAGCACAGTCAAGACAGCGCGCTCATTACTGCTCAATACGCAGTTTAATTATTTAAATAAAACCATGAGCTTTTATTCCTTTGGTGCCAAACTTTACTTGCACTTTTGTTTTCAGTGTTACACGTACTTCCCGTAAAGCCCGCTGGATATTCAGAATACTCCACCAAAGCAGCCCTGCCAAGAGCTGGTTTCTAAACCATGTCTGAAAGAGTCTGAAACCTCCCCAGGAGCTCAGTGTTCAGGTACAGTGAACTCCTAAGGGAAGGGAAGTGGTGATAAGAGAGAAGATCTAACCCGGGGTTCAAAATTAGAGCTGGAACAGTTTAATACACAATATTAAGAAATCACTACAACCCGAAGTTCCAGGAGCAGGAGGCTGATTCCACTACAAGCAGAATGATAAAAAAGGCAAAAACCGGCAAATTAAATGCCTGACCGCTGTGCATGAGGTGACCTTACGCACCTGTAGTTGTTGTAGCTATTGTACAAGGAACTTCAGAAATACAGAAGAGAGACGGGTATTTTGGCAAGTAAAACATAAAGGTTTGCAGCTTGATGCAGAACAGGTACTAATATTAACTGAATTACAGGTGTAAAACCAGCATTGCAGCTACCTCTCAGAATTAGCAGTTAAGGTGCGTTTATTCTTATACTTGATACCTATTTTTAATATTAAAAAAAATAAAAATTACTCATAATAGTCCTAGTCCTTTCCGTGACCAAAAGGCCATTTGGTCCCAAGGATTGTTTTCTAGTGGTAATAATATTTTTGTTGTTTAATTAACATTTCATTAGTAAAGCACACAAATAATTCTCATTTGCACACACAACTGTCTTGAACAACATAAAATCTTAGAGATAGACTGAAAATAAAACGCAACTGATACATTAGTTTCTCACTAAATATACTTTGCCAGGCTTGTTCTCGACAATCTTCCTGTGGTGCTGGAAAGAAGGGAAGTTTCTACCGGTCTAGTGATAGGGTATCTACAGTGTAACAGCAAAGAGAAAGAAAGAAAGAAAAAAAAAAAAAAAGTATTAAAAAGGCCAACATACTCCCATATCAGGCTGATTATAATGTAGCACATCAGCTGGATTGTAATGTCTTCCACCAAATATTCTGTCATCCACATGGAAAACATATCAGTCTGAAAGTATACTCTTTATGGGGGTAGGAATTAAATTACCCAATTACTTTAAAGCAAAAAGTAATAAAATGACCTGAAAAAATACCTGGGAATTGGAGCAAAACATAGACATCTTTAATTCTTGATTTGAATCGAGCTATGACAACTAACACCAGGAAAAGCAGAAAAAGCCCATTGCTAAATCGGGCAGACAATGGTAGATACATTTTGAGCTTTGTAAAGTTAACGTCCAAAAAAAAAAAAAAGAAAAAGAAAAAAATTAAAAACCCAACAATTTTCCGAGAAGGAAAAATAATATAATGAAGAATAATAATAATACAAGCCACGATGATCAAGCATAAAACATTCTTTTAGCAGAGGATTTGTAAGCATGCTTCTTAAGGCTCAAAACCCCAGACTAAGTTTATATGACATCATAGGTTTGGTTTTTTTTTAAAACTTTTTTTTTTTTTAAAAAACACAGCAGGAAAAAAGAAAAAAGAAAAAAGGAAAAAAAACAAAGTGATGCTTGATCTTTGGTCACTCTGTTCCAAATGGAAAGCATAATTAATCAGCAGACTGATTATTTGAACGATTTATACAAGAAAAAAAGCAAACAACCCATCAGAAGTTTAACAGGACGGTATTTTCCTCTCTTAAATTTCTTTACGACTGGTTTTAGATCTGAGCGATCCTACGCAAAAGCAATTCTTATATTTTTGCTCCTTCGCAGCTGAATTTGTAACTTGTGAACCGAGGGACAGCTACAAATACAACAAAAAATAGCTATGTTGCTATAGATGAGGGGCAAGCCATCAATGCAGGAAGGATGGGAGCGGAGGTTCCATTACAAAAGCTGATACGGAACTCAGACAGATTTCATAAGGCAGCAACGAGGGGCTGGTGTCCTTCCCAACCAATTCACGCAGCTCCTAAAAGCATCTCATCATTTGGGCACATGCTCAACTCCCTGTTTCGAAACAAGATGCTTTTCTAGGAAGGCCAGGGACAGCGACATTATCAAAGAAAAGTCTAAGAAGTAGTGACCTGGTATGGTAGTTAAAAGCTGCAGAGGGGCACGTCCGAAACCTGAAGTGCATTAAAGAAGGGGCAGAGGGGGAAGGTTTTATAAAGTGACATGCAATGGCACAATCCGGGCAACGGAGGGGTGATAACTGGCAAAGAATCAAATTTTAAAAGTATTCTTCAACCCTGACCTCTTTGAAGAAACCTGGAGGTATTTTCTAGCCTGCGCATTGCAGAGCACCTTATTTTCTCACCCCAAAACACAAGACCCTGCATTTGTTTTAAACTGTGACAAACTATCATTGAAACAGAGGCTCAAGAATAGATACATCAGCTTTTTCCACCTTGGGAAGTTGACAGACTGCCATTTCAAATGGGTTCAATTTATCCGTCAGATCATGATATATATATTTTAACATTATTTATGAAATTGTAACCTGATATTTTATCACCTCTACCAGCTGGTGAGTCTGTCACAGATTCATATCCTCTACGCTGGACTGTTGGAAGAGAAAAATGCCAGGATTTATAAAATTAGTTGTGACCTGAGCAGCCCGATTGCTGCTGCTGTATTAAAAGAGTGGAGAGCGTTGGAGTGGCAAACAGAGAAAAACAGAAAATTAAAATCTGTAAGATACAAACGCTAATAAAAAAAACCCAACAACTTTCAATGTACATTTTTGAGAGAGATTAGTATTAAAATTTCCATAGAGATAACGCTATCTGTTGACATAAATCAAAGTATAACATTCCCCTATGTTCCTGAAATGCATCTGTATCTGGATACCTCACACAGCATCCTGCAAGCGCTTTCAATGCTACTTCTCAGGACACCGTATCTACATACTACACTTGTTTTTTTTTTCGTTTTCTTTTCTTTTTTTTTTTTTTTAAATTATTTAAAACCCTCCAAGTTCTTTAAGTTTATTATATGTTAATATCTCAGTTTAAGAAGTGTGGAAATTCATTTCCTGTGCTTCATCCCCATGTGATAAAGTACCCATGTACATTTTTTAAAAAGCATTAACTCTCCAGCTGCAGGTGACTAAGTCTGAAGAATTTTGCTTTAGGTGATTCTGTGAATCTCAGAACTTCAGGCGCACGAGCCCCAGCTTCCAATAAATTAATGCTTAGGGTATATTTCAAATTTTGCTGTATGAAACCACTTATAGGTAGTCCTGAACATTACCCACGGTATTTGCTTATAGTCAGAAATTAGCTTGAAGTAATAAATCTATCATAAGGCATGTTGCTAGACGAGAGCTCCTTTATGATACCACTAAGAAAGCTTTAGAGGCAAAAGATTCTCCCGTATGTCATGACTGGGAATTTTTCATATTTGCTTCCTTCTATCATATTGCATCCCCCTAGAGCTGATTTTTTGACTAGATTAATAGCAATGTCATCCTTTGTGGAAAACGTGGTGTATCGAAGACTTTATATAGATGATCAAGGCCTGAAGACAGTTTCTAAATATCTCTTTTCATAAGAGATTAACTGCACTAGAGTTCTTTGGGTTTGGTTGGGTTTTTTTTGTTGCTGGTTTTTTTTTTGTTTTTAAAAAAGAGATTTATTACATAAAGCAACGTTACAGCTAAATAAAGAAAGAAAAAAAAAACTTGCAAGAAGTAGATTTGAAATCCTGTTTTGTAATTGGGGACTAAAGGAAACAAAAAAGGTAGCTAGATTTGAGAACACCTGTGGACCTCACTCCTCTCTGCTAACAGATCCTGTACACTACCCGAGGCACGACTCCTCTGAACGTGGCGTAAGAGGTGATGCAATACATAAATGAAAGGACATTATTCTGGAGTTTCACACATAGCCGTTGGAATGACGCTTCCTAATATTCAGCTATTTAGGGGTTTTTTCCTCTTTTTTTTTTTTTTTTTTTAAAGATAGTTATCTTTAATTTAGCTAGCTTTAAGATTCCTACCTGTAATCAAAAGAAAAGCACTCCTGTCCATGCCAGCAGGATAGGGCGGCTTCAAAGCTCCACAGCTGGCCCTGAATTTCCAGCGGCATTTCTCAAGCTCCTTTCTTTGCTGTGTACGACAATCAGTGGTACAGATGTCAATGGGTGCAATTACTGGCAATTTCTGTCTCTGTTCCAGGACGTATGTCTAAGTGGCAAGTTGCCAACATCACAGTGCAGCTGAGGATCCTCTGTTGCCACTTACGCTACCCGGCAATCCGCATGCAGTTGTAAGAGGGGGAAGCATGGATGGCACGTGACAAGAACAAGGGAAGAGGTAGGACTGTCGATGGAATACCATATTGCTGGCAGCCTCCTGACTCATCTCTTGCACTCTGAAGTTGGGTTTTTTCTTCCCAAGGAGGACAGACATTGTCTTGGATAAAGTGATTTGTTCCTAGGCATCAACAAGATCTATGCGGAAAGGAGGTAACTGCATTCAGCCACATGAAGAAGAGCATCCCACAAGGTCTAGCTGTAAGTGCACATGAAAATTGTCAATTAAGGCTGGGGAGCCTATTTACAGAAAGGCAGCAGGATGCAAAAGCGCTGACAGGGACAGTCTCGTCGCTTTTTCTGGTCTCTTTGCTGCGTAGCTGCAAAATGTTCCTGTTAAGGTGAGGCAACCCTGCCAAAGTGATATATTTATTACAAAAGAGTTCAACCATTAGAAGAATACATAGATGAGGCACCATGGTTAGTGGCAGCAAAGAAACAATGATTTCTATTTATCTACTAGTTTTTAAGACATAATGAAAACACGCTAAATTCAATGAGATTTTTCTGCCAGGTACTGGACACAAACCTGCAATCCTGATTCAAGGCCAGGATGGATTTGGGGCAGACAGGAATAGCACTGAAAATCATTGCACTGGATCTCATTTGAAGTGAAAGTGAAGTCAGAGCTAAGAGCAGGTGGGGCACAACGACCCCAATATCCAGTCACCAGGGCAAAACCGCTGTGAGATGTAGAATGCAGCTTTTTGAAATACTTAATGATAAATCCACCCCTGGGCACATTAAAAGCGGTGAGAGTTTTTACCAATTGCTTCTACGGGAACCGCTAGGTTAATACAGATCATCTTGAATAATTCTTTCCCTGCTGGATTAAAGGAACATTTATCTCAAGAACTGAAATCAGTTTGAAGAAGAGACTTTCAAAGGAGCACATAGCTGGAATTCAGAAAGCAATTCTCTACTTCTATGTACAATAATTTAAAAGGAAATGTAAAAATTTTTATGAAGAAGCTTTCTTTGGTTTGTGCCTTCATTTTATCTGTCTCTCCAGTGAATGAATCCTCACGCTACTTCTTTTCGTCAGACGGTTTTGAAGATTTTGATTATGACATACTGTGATTTGACAAATATAAGAGCTTTATTCCACACTGGAAATGAAACAAACTGACAGTTTATTTACACTCTTAAGAGCTTCATTTAAAAAAAAATTGTACTAAATCATTTTACCTATCCTTAGTTTCTAACCTGAGACAAAACCAGAACTGTTGGAACACAATAAGAAAACTTCTTCTCATATTAAGCAAACATACCAAATAAATTAATATTTTAAAAACTGAGCAAACCCTCACATGGGCTTATTACTGCTTTTGCTGAAGTGTTTGATCAGCTATAGAATTCCAAGGCTCATTAGAAAAAGTTTTAATAAGTCTTTATTTAGAAAAAGTAATTGACATTTCGATGATTTTTTTTTTGCATTTTCACTCCCTATTCCTAGCCAAGGGAGACAAAAATTATTTTCCAGACATAAGATAATGACAAGGTGGGAAAAAGTGAGACTAAAATTTCAAATTAGTCTCCGAAATGAGTCCTTTTTAGTGTTCATATTTTGTTCCTGTATAAGTAATTAAGGTTTCAGCTGCACTCAGGTTTTTTTCCCCCCCAGGTATGCCATTATAAATTCTGTACCTAATTAATAAGTGCTTTAAAAAGCTGAATTAATTAATATCAGAACCTTACACTGAAGAACCAGGGAAAGGATATGTGTACCAACACACCACATAAATCAGCTCTAGATGTTCTCAGGCATAGGATTCATAGCTGTGGATGTGGAAAGAAATAGTAAACTTTGCCAAAACTTTGTTTTTAACTTAAGTGTGAACCTCGGTGATTGACTGCAGGTGTGTCGCACATTCTGATTTACTGGGCTGATCCCATAACAACATGTCACAACAAAAACAAAGAATTGTTGCCGTGATTAATTGAGCATGCTGCAGGTGACAGGTAGATCTGTTGCTATACAACCAGGCGCAGTATGGCCTCAAACATCCCACCAGCCTACATATATCTACTTCAAGACAGCTTAAAAAGAAAAGAGAGAGAGAGAGAGAGAATATCAGAATATTCAGCAGAAAATGTTGGTGACTCATTTACATGGAAGCAGAGAGGGAATAGTGAGAGCTTTGAGGCGGGGACAGCCGTAACAAGTATGGAGAGATGAAAGCATAAGGGGAGGGGTGGAAGAGAGCACTAGACTATAAAACACCTCGCGTACATTGGAAGAGAGGAAAAAAATAAATATCTTCATTTGGTGTTTGGCTGTCAGTGAAATCATAAAAACTCAGAGAGCTATATAATCAGTAATAAGATGGTCCATCTTTTTTTTTATGGCTTTGCTGACAGGTATAGCAGATTCAAATCTTTCCTCACAACAAACGGGGAAGAGTTTTACAGCCATGCTCTCCTTTCTTCCCTTTCTCCAGTTAGTGCTGCCACCATCATTAAATGGCATTTTTTTGTTTTTCTTGGATGGGAAAATAACATAAAATAAACATAAAAAACCCCCATACCTACATGCCTATCCCTCCCCAGTCATTTAGAAATCTGTCAAAAATTATGAAGTAACACACGTGTCCGGATGCCAAAGTCTTCCACACATTTGTAGAAGGCTGAAGTTGTTTTTTCCACACACCCACCACCCCTCCCCCCTTTCAAGAACAGGGCGATCAACCATATTCTGGACTAAGTTAATCAAGTATCTGACTTCAATCCGTCCTTGAGGATTTTCTGCTTTATTATGATGCTAATAAGAGAATTATTCTTCACTTCCAAGGAGGACTGGACCATGTGGTGTGCAGTTGATGACAAGAACCATCATACTTGTATGTAACATCAGGACATGGGTTTTAATCAGTGTCTACATTAAGCAGGACGGGGCAAATGAGTGCTTTTAGAGATGATGACGGAAGGAAATCCGATATTGTCTAACAAGAAGAGGGGGTGTTTACTAGTAAAACTTCTTGCCCGCTGCTAAATGCACATTCACTAAAACACGTAGCTAGAAAACCTCTAAGTGTTTTGTAAACGAGGGGTTTAGATTTGAGTCTGTTTCTCAGGCTGTATCCCATGGCCACACATGGTCAGTAGAACAGAGGCAGGCTGTGAGACAGCAAAGCACCTGTTTTTTAATAGGCACATTACAACATATGCTGACAAAACATACAAAAGTACAGTTTAGCCTGAATTCTTTTGAGTTACTGGTGAAATCAATATGTAAAAGAGGTTGTGTAATCTTTGTAAATACAAAAAAAACCCAAACAATTGAGGAACACTACAAAATAACATTGACAGAATTTTCTTTTTTACAAATCAAAATGGCAGACTATTTGCACTTGCTCTTCACTCTCCTATACCTATCTTGACTGCTGTGATGCTAAGAAAAGTACACTGCGTTAAAAACAAACGAGTCCATCATCTACAGACGGCAGTCGATTAATAGATCTAGAAGATATGCCCACCAGTTGAGGACGCGTGCTTTCACACCCTTGCTAGAGAGGGCCGTGCAGATTATTAATTACCTTACTTACTTGTAATAATAGCAATAAGTGACAAGAAAAACCTGCTAACGGCATTCATTAAAATTAAAAGCTCGGTAAATTTGTTTCGAAGCGTATATAGTATTAATAAACATCAATACGCAATTATTCAGATCTAAAGCAGATTATATCACTATTGTGACACCGGATCACAGCACTGCCCTCCTACAAAGATTTTAGAGCAGTGCAATAGAAGCCGGTTATCCAACCACAAAATTTCTCTTCTGTTATTCAAATGTTATGTCATTAGAAGCTGTTGTTGCGATGCTAGTTCACCTAGCAATTATAACTATGTAAGAAAATAAGCAATACGATGGAACGAAATCTATCACTGGAGGATTTGCTTTATATTTTATATTGGTATGAGAGAATAGAGGCAAGAAAAAAACCCAGATGCTAAACAAAATAACTCCGAGAAAGAAATTATAAAGGCCATTACACAGTGATGTAGACTGTGAATCTGACTTAAAATTGGTAGGAGACTTATTCAATTATCAAACTGTTCAAAGCGAAGCTAAGAATAGCTGTAGAAAGATAATTACATTCTCATGGTTTAGTGCTGCCATTTGATTATTTGAAATGTCCTTTAGACTTTCAAAACTGATGCAATATAAGAACAAAACCACTTATCTCATGTTCAAGTCAAAAGTGCTTTTCAAATATTACATGCTGTATAGTTTAGAATTTATGTAACAGTTAAAGATCTTATTGAGCTGGAAAATAGAGAGACTTTTCTCTTCCAATTTGTCTTTGGTTATTTTCCAGGCGAGTAATATAATCCTACTTCAAAACTTATTGTCAGTAAAACGCAGTTGACTGTTCTCAAGTTTCCAGCAGTACAAATTGACAGTAATATTTAATAAGATACGTGGACATCTGAAAGAAGATTGGTTTGACAGTTTTCTAAATGTAAATTATGTAACTTCATACATATAATTGTAATACTTTCCTACAACTGCTTTTTATGTCACAACCATATTATTATGTATTTACATGTGTTTGTATACTAGAAAAGCCAGTATTGTTTAAGTAGGGAAATGAATAGCATATAAAAAAAAAAAAGAGAAGTAAGTCCACATTTTAGAACAATTACGCCCATAAAGAAGAAGGAAATCAATTACTTAGTTTTCCTTAACTGTAAATAAGCAGAAAAATTATACTGCGTATCACTCATATGTAGTTAGCATCATATGATAAAACGATTAATATATTGTAAATAGTTTTAAATTATATTTGTCTTTTGCTTACAAATAAGCTATTAGTTGATAAGCTAACACAGAAACATATAACAGCTCCAAGCAGTGTAAGATCCGTCTTTGTTGAAATGTTTTGTTTCACAAGCAGAACAGTTCAGAGATGCATCAGTTTTGACAAAGCTTTGAACATGAAGATATCTAAGGTCCAAGGTGAACACTCCCTGCTTACTCCTGACTAGAGAGACTCAAATTGAAAACTTGACCTTTCAGACTAGTAATAGATGTTTCACCAATTCCATTTCATAAAAATATATAAATGTTTTTGTTTCATTCTCACACAGAATCCTTGTGAAAGTTGGCAGCTGTTCTCTAAACATCAGCAGCGAGTAATTTTAACACAGACCTTTTTATATTTGTTGTTTTTAACTTTCCAAACAAAGTATCAAGTAGTAGGATAACATTATTTGTTTGTTTTTCTTAAATGAAAACCACCTTTTAAGTTCTTCTATACAGTTATGATATCAAATTCATTTTAAATGCTGCCCTCCAAGTTGTAGAGACACTCAGTCCTCCTGTAACTAGAACTATCTTCTCTCATCAGCTCTCCAGGTAATTAAGAAGTTATAAGAGGTAAGTAACATTTAAAATTTTAGCTACCGTTCACATACAGAGATCAAACCATTCTTGCTTACCGTGCAATCCAAACATGTGTAGCTTCCCAGAGACTAAAATGATGGTTGTTAGAAGATGCAAATTCGTAAGACACATGGCACCCTGGCACTAGAAAAAAAATACCATTTAAAGTCTTCTGGGCTTTCACTACCTACTTAATTCTTCAGCCATTTCAAGCCTACCCTTGCATATTAAGTTGATTTGCAACACATTTTTATGTCAATCCTTTAACCTATTTACAACCCAGCGAAATAGATGTGACCTCTGGGATGCTGCGGTTCTCGACACCCAGGCAGCAGCTGGCACGTATTCTTTGCCGGATTTCCATTATTGCAACAAAACGAGGCAAAGCCCACCTGCCCGCAAGCAAGGCACTGTACAACTCTGACCACTGTTGGAAGCAAGCCCAGGGAGTCAGTCCGTCTTTCACGTCAGAAAAATAAAAACCTATTTCCAGTATCAGTAAGAAGTGTCTGAAACAGTAAGGGTCTATTAACCCAGACCTGAAGCTTCCACAAAACAGCTACTTCAAGAAAGATGAACTGGAACTTGTATTTATCTTTGAAGTTGACAAAGTCTTTACCAGTTTTTAAAGGAGCTTCCAGGTGGAAGAAAACATTAAGAAAATACAAGTTTTAAATACTGAAAAGGTAAGACATATAGTGCACCATCCTAAGCAATCTAGAAGTTATAGTGCTACTTCATTTCTTCAGTGAAGACTGGAAACTTTATCAGCTGAAAGGAAGATGCAAGATCCTAAGCGCCATCTCAGAACACGTGGATTCAGACAAAAAATTCTGCAAATATTTATGAGATGAAGAACAGGCTACTAGTGGAGACAAACCAAACCTTTACACAGAACGGATGGAAGAGTTTGCAATTACTGTTATGTTGCATATTTTTTTGTCATGTGCCTTCACTGACTTTATTTTTTTTTTAGGTCAATCAAATTTCAGGAGGCTTTTGTTACCCTACTTTGAGCCAGTTTTAATTTGTTAGATACATCCTTGCAGATGTATAAGGTGAGTTAGAGTTGTAAAACAAGATATTTTTACTGCAAATGCAGTATTTCTGGATCTGAGGCACAGATCTCCTATCCATGATACAAATACATGTGTATATGGATATTACATATGCACAAATGCATTCAATGTATTTGTATATACACATCCAAATATACACTTTTAATATATTATTATACATACACACACACACACCTCTCTCTCTCTCTCTCTCTATATATATATATATATGTCTCTTCTGAGGAAAAACTCTCACTTGATCCGTAGCTAAAATAATCTATCAAAACATTTGAGAGGAGACTGTGGGACATGAGGAACTATATTAAAAAACGGTTATTGAATAATTCCCACAATTATAGTGATACTATTTCATAAAGTACTATCCCTTGGAAAGTAAACTTTCAGTGCTCTCCACATAAGCTGCCGGATACTGAATTCATTTGAAATGAGCACAAAGCGTGTTAGACCATGCCAGTGATATCACTAAGGTGATATGTCACACATTGATCGGGAACCCACCTACAGCTCTGCCGCTATTGCTAAATGTCAGTCTGGGAATTAGCCGAGACTCACTAACAAGCATGTTTTCCACCTATATGAAACAATTAAATATGATACTATTAGCAGCATCAATTAAGGTAGATAAAGTAATAGTCTAATTGAATGCTTGAGGAGGCTAATGGTTTTGCTTTCACTTTATAATGGATTGCACTCTGTATTCATGTGCTATAAAGCCAGACACAGGATCAATAGTTTCTTCTGCTTGGAAGGCCTCCTTGCCTGGAGCATAATAGATATCTAATTTAAGACTCATTGCTCAGGCTTTCTTCTCTTAATCAAGGAATAATACATCACGGGGAACAAAAAAAGAAAAAAAAGAAAAAAAAAAAAGCAGTACTTTTTCAGAGGCATAATTTCCCCATCATTGCATTTTAGGAAAGTTTTAAGTAACTTCCTCAGCTTTAATTCCACGGAAGCAAAAGCTCTATTTATCTTAGGACACATTCTGGTGCGCACTTGGTAAAGGAGAATCTCCTGAGCAACTCAGCTGCAGGAATCCGTCCGTATTTGGAGCCTCGTGCTCGCAGGGGACCTTCTTTAGGGACTGTGGAATGCAACACACTAACAGAGTTTGCATATTTACAATTAAGTAAGTGCAAATAATAAAAAAAAAAATTAGTTTGGATCATCTCATTGTTTTTTCTTGTTCACGTCAAGCTCACCGCAGTGGGAAAAGTAAGCTTCATTTTGTATTATTGGTACCTAGGATGGTGATGCACATTGAAGATAACATCATGTCGCAGCACCAAACACAGAACAATGCCAGGCGTCTCGGCATTTCCCATGAACTTAGAGTAATTTCATAGAGCAAGAAGAGAAGCATAACTGCAGAGATCATCCCAGTCTTTCAGGAAACTTCTTTTTTTGAGGTAGATTAAGGGGAACAAATTTTGTAGCAATGCAAGCACTTTAATGTCTCTAAGAAGTCAGATGAAAAAATACTGGCCTTGTGAGCTCAGTTACTACATTTCTGTTTTGCACGTTCTGAGAATAGATACTTGCAACACTACATCCAATTTTAAAGAATACGAATGCTTTTGTGTCAGTGCAGGAAACCCTCTGGAATGAGAAAGAAGAGGTACAAGCAGAACTATTTCACTGCCATTTAGCTCTCACCACAGACGCCCAAGTTTCAGTTCAAAACCCATAGGACTTAGTTATACTAGGCCACAAACCAGTCCTCTTAAAAATATAGCTTATACTCAATTAGCAGGAGTTGTATTGTTGGCAATGTTTGTGGGTCCTAAAAAAAAAAACAAAAACAAAAACCCAACAAAAAACCACAAACAAACCAAAACCCCAATAAACACACCCAACAAGCCCACAAAAACCAGCTTTGTGATCAGGACTAAGACATCAGAAATACATTACGACTACTCGATGAACCTTTTGGGGGGCAGTGACATAAACCCACATTTTCAAGTTACGGCAACATTACAACTGACAGAGGCCAAGACAAGGATTCTACAAGGACAGACGAGAGGGGGAAAGTGCTACAGATTCTATCGCTTTGCCAGAGTTATGCTGGGCATCACAATGCGCATCTGTGGACACACACACACAAAAAGTACTTCTGCATGAATCGAGTCATGATCAAAGCAACGGGCAACACAGTCACCAGAGACAAAAGAACTCCATGCTAAGCTTAGTATCTGTTAGAGAGATGTAGGGACTGCAGAATAACATTCAGAGCTTAAAACCATACACAACAACTCCCAAATTTTTTTAAACATACTGACTGATATCAGATATTGCGTGAACAACAACAGAATTTCACAGAAGGTCAGGTTGAGCAAAAGTAGCCACAATAACATTTCAGCCCTGAAATCAATGCAAAGGAGACCTCTCAAACCCAAAACGCACCAGGATACTGAGTGCATCACAGAAAAACGTAGCTACTTCAATATCATTCAGAGCTCACATTTTCAAGAAGGACAATAAATATTTTCTATTGATTGCTAGAAAACAGGTTGTCAAGAAAGAATCCGCATCAATAACAAAGAAAAACCTTCCAGGGTATGGCAGGAGTAGTACTTTTTAAAAAAAATGAGTCAATAAGAAAGAAATACTGGCCTTAGCTACATTTAACTGCAAAGATTAACGAAGAGAGTAATCAAACAGTCTGAGTGGCTGGTGGTGAGGTCTCAAAATACTAAGCAAATGATGGAGAAATATGACTTGCATTTAGTACTGAAATTAGAGAGTAGTAAAAAATGGCTTTTTAAATCTGCTGATCCTGCACTTAACAGAAAAAGCAGAGCAAACATGCTCACCATAACAAATTCCATACGTTCGCTAAGAGATAAGAGAAAAAAATGCCACCGAAGAGAAATACAATGTGCTTTAAGGTACTTTCCATTCCTCAGAGTGACAGTATCATGGCTCTCTACTGCGAGTTACTTATTACAAATACCTGCGGTACCCAGAGGGGACCGTTCACGCTCCAGTGAGGTGTAAACATAGGGAGGAGCAGAAGAGAGCTCCTCCTGTTTCCAGGTGGGAGGCTGGGAGGCGTGCTAAGGAGGGCCCTCAGACAAGTCTTCTACAGGCACAGCTGGATAAAACAGACGAGTCCCAAAGCATCCACCTCTCAGAGCGGAGAGATGAAATAACTCCAAGCAACTACTGATAACGTGCGGGCGTCTGCGCTGTTTCGGGGTCTGAATGCTGTCAGCGAGCTCAGGCAGTGGTTATAAATATTCTAAGTTGTGTTATATAACGTCATTTATTCACTGTTATTACGGCAAAGTTTGACTGGAAAACTGTACGTCTGAGACTAACATTATACGATTTAGAGACAGCTGGAACAAACACCGAATGAAGCAGATCTCTCAAGTACCCGGTCCCGGAGCGATTCCTAAAGGTTCTTCAACCATATGTCTTTTCCAGGTATGCAACGCAACATACATTTAACACGTATATTATTAAAGCAGCCCCTTCAAATGACTCCCTTTCCTGCTCTGAGCCGAGGAGTCTGCATTTCTGCATTATCAGTTGTTCTCCTGAGGAATTCCTGTGCCTCAGTCTGAAAAGGCTCCACCTCACCGTTACATTAAACCAAGAGAGTTAGCTAGCAACTTCAGTTACAGAAAATGCAAGTAACTAACTTCTAACAAAGTAAGAAGTAAACTAATCCAGAAACTTCGCTGTGAAGACTTCTCCGTATATAAAAATTCTGCTTTTATTTCATAACCTAGAGATTCTGTTTCTGAGATGAAGAATGGTTAAAAAAAAGTTTTTAAGCGTCAATACGGAGCAGGTTGGCAACACTTTTTCAGATATAGATGTGTATTTATATACATTTGTAATATAAACATGCAGTAAGCCCAGAAAAATGCATGCTGCTTGCACTGTTGCTTTTCTGGAGTATATAAATATATAAACACATATTGCTTACTAACTGTAAGATTGACGCGTATTGAAATAGAATGCCATCCACTCCAGCCAGTAACAGAGTATAAATTGCACAAGAAACACCCTGGTTACTCACTGCATTTGTTTAGCTCTCTCTTCACTTAGGTGTTGGTTTTTTTTTTTTTATTCCAAATTTATCAAAGCAAACCTTCGGTGCTTCTTTCCCAACGACATATTTGCAGAGATTTGGAACTCCTCTGTGAGATTTGGACCCCCTGGGCTCTGCACAGTCTTTAGGCACATACATTACTTATGGACCATTTAAGAACTCATTTGAAAGTGTTTCTCTTGCACTGGAAAATGAAGTGCCTGTTACTGGGAGGGAAGTTCACACAGGAGGATGAAGGAGTCAGATGAAAAAATACTGGCCTCGTGAGCTCAGTTACTACATTTGTTTCGCACATTCTGAGAATGGATACTTGCAACGCTACATCCAATTTTAAAGAATACGAATGCTTTTGTGTCAGTGCAGGAACCCCTCCGGAATGAGAAACAAGAGAGACAAGCAGAACTATTTTACTGCCATTTAGTTCTCACCACAGATGCCCAAGTTCAAAAATTCGACCTTCAAAGCTAGTCTCTCCCCAGATACTTTCTGAAGTTCTTCAGCACATAAGACGTTTCTCAGTAAGTTCCCAAGGCTTAACAAGACCTACACTGATTTCTGCAGTCATGCTCTAACCCCAGGATTATTATCCTTTCTTAGTCCTTCTCTGCCTGACCGTGGCCTCCAGACCCATGTCATATTAAGCCATTGTAAATCAAAGGTGAAAGAGATTTTTTTCCCCATCTGCCATCAGCCCTCATTGTTCTCTGTTTCTAGTACAACAGCAAGGACACAAAACCACCCATCCATAATATGAAAGCGTATGTTTATATTTCTCCTCTTTGAGGAAGTTTCAGGTGGACGTGTTTCTGAATGAGGTAGCGAATTTGGATTTTTAAAACACTTGAGTTCAAGAAGTTTCAGGCTTCCCCAAATCCGAAGCGGGGTGTTCCAGAGCTCTGCCTGCACTGTGGAGGCTGGCACTTTGACCTCCTCCCGCTGCCACAAGAGAGCAATAAATATCCATGCAGCTATGAAATGATCTGCAACAAAAAAAGCCTCAGCAGCTTCCTGGGAACAACACCCCAAATGTTAAGAATATTGCTTCTAAAGCACTTCAAATCTAGATCTGTATCATCAGGTTTACGGAGAAAGAGCACAGGAAATCCAGGTTTTAAGCCCCAGTTCTATTTTTGTCCTGCAGTGCATAAATATTTATTTTTACTCATTTGGCTTTTGATGTTTTTAGTTTTTAAGACAGTTTGATTACTAAAGTTTAGTGACTGTGTTTTTTCCCCACCAGTGTAGAACAGAAAAATGTTTGAAAACCTGAAGTTCAACAGAATAGGCGAAGTATTTCCTAGCCCTGTGGAGTATAGCTGTTTTGAAGAACCTGTATTTCAATCTTGTGGAGCAATTTATTTCTACTGGTTCAATACAGTTGACTGAAGTGTTGGTGAGCCTTTTTAATCCCCTCTAGCATTACTTTGTAGGAAAATGCTCTGTTCTTCCACAGTACTGTGCTGTGGTAACCCTGCACACCCTATGTAACTATTTGAGGACTTTCAACAACATTACTTCCTTTTCGTTTCTTTCAGTGAAATCTGAAAAGATTTTATGTAATTGTGCCCACTTTCTGAAGGTTCTGTTTTCTGACAATTTCTGCAAGCCATTCCTACATCTTTTTGGGTTTGATCCAGAGGGAAATCAGGTAATACAGTTACACACCATTCTCTTCAAGGTCAAAACTGTACGGATTTACTGCATGTCACCTTTCTGCTACTGTTTCCACCCTTCTGTTGTGAAAGATGGGGAATTCTTTTCCCGCTTGTTAAACTATATTGTTTATTCCTTCTGGCTATTTTCATTAATGGCACATTGATTTGAAAAATGACATCCAGATTTTACCCTACTCAAAGCTTCTGGTCAGAAGACCGTCCTCCTCTTCTTTCTAGGCTGACTTCACTGTGTAAGTAGTAGTCTCCTCAAAACTAGTGATTTCTTCCTTAACCTTCGAGTGGGTAGAAAATAAGAAAAGATGGGACTCCACTGTAGTATACTTGCACACGCTACTTTGCTTTTAAATTATTAGAGAAAATACTGGGGTTTTACGACTATAACCTGCAGCTCAAGTAACCCGTACTTCTGTGAAAGCTCTTGGAAATTAAAGCCCTCAAGTATGTGCTCTGAAAGATGGAGGTACATCCTCAGCTATTTCAGACAAAAAGAGAGGAAAAAGGAGAGCTAGCTAAAAGAATCAGCTAATACAAGAAAGATATAGAGGATCAGCGCAAACCAGGTATGAGGGAAGAAGCTATGAAAGGTCAGACAGAGGAGCTATTAGGTAGTGAGGTCTCTTGAACTAATCCTTCATATATTTGCTCTGTAACACCACTCATAACAGCTGAATTGCAATTCCTTGTCCACGGGCATATGCGCCATACACAATATACTGTATATCATAGGCAATATAAGGTCACAGAAATACATAGGAAAGGTCTGTACGGGTGTTGCCTTCCCGTCCACAGCCCAGCCTAACAGAGTAGCTCTGATCTGCTACTGGTGTACACCAGAAAGCCTTGGTCATAGCTTACAACAGATGTTTAAGGCAACCCTATCTTTTCTGAGCTGTGGGGTTTTTTTTTCTCTCCACTTGAATCTAAGAGTCAGTGCAGTTTCAAGATTTCAAATTTCTCACGGATATGCAAAAATGGCCATAACCAATGCTGTGAGAACGCTAAGGAGTTAGGTGAGAGTTTTAGCTAGGTTGAAGGTTTAAAGGGAGCATATCTGCAACAAAGAAATTTCAGAAGTCGGACCCGAAAGGAGCCCCCTGCTGTGCCCTGCACTGCAAGCATCGTCAAACTTCATGGCAGACTTCTTCAGGACTACAACATTCCTTAGAACTTAAAATGCCTTAAAATTTATTCTTTGTTGTGATGCTGCCCACCAAATACCCAAAATAGTTACGATATCCCCAAAATGAGCATGCAGAGCTCATTTCCCACCCTGCCAAATCAATAGTATTTTAGTGCTTGTGCCTCCTTGCCTGTTTCACATGTACTCTGTAGCACCTTTGGTGTACAATTTTTTGTTCTCCGTATAGAACACCAGACACTAACAAGAAAGGTACAGGTTTTTCCTTGAAAACAGATTTTTACGTTTATGAGACGTTCACTAATTTTTCATTACCTCTGTTACAAAGTAACTGCAGTATGCAATGTGAAGACAGACCCATCTGAAAGAACAATCTGAAAGAGAAGGTTGTATTGTAAAGGTGAAAAAAAAAAATAAAGAAACCAGAGTTTGTGACTATAGGAATCTTAAAATTTAGGGCACGAAATTATGGGGTTTATTGGAGAAGAGTTTACACTTGAATACCATCCACTGAAAGACCCCACCAGAATTTGACACGAAGTGTAAGCAATTCTTTACCAACTGAAGCCAGCAAGAAATGCTTTAAGATTCATGAATGTGACTGAGAAATACACCTAGTGCAAGGGAGCCCCAGCACGGGAAGGCATGGCCTGAGTTCAGCCAAGCCAGCACCAGGAACAGCCCATACAGACCACCCTGCTGTTGAAACCAGGCCAAGCTCTGGCCTACTGAAGAAGCAAGCGCCGAAGGCTTGCAGCCGTAAAGAGAATATCCACAGCAAAACAAGACACTCTGTGTGAAATCCAGGGAGCTGCTGCTACTTCAGAAAAAAAAAAGAGAAAATCCACAAAACATTGTGCATCTTTGCCCTTATGACACGGAGGCTGTTTGTGAAGATTGTCGCCATGACAGGCACAGCTCTGCAAAGCTGTCTCCCAAGCAGTCAGACACTGTGAACAGCGAAGTGACATCATCTCAAAACTCCCAGGAGAACTGACAAAAGAATGAGGAGCGACAAAAACAGAGAGGGCACTGATTTAGAGCCCTGCCGCGATCAAAACTAAACTAATAGTCTTATTGCTGCCTGACAACAGTGACGCTGAAGTCTCAGGGGGATGTGCAGACCTAGCCGCTATGTACTAATAGCCTAATCACTTACCGCCCACGCATCGCGCCGGATACCTCAGAAATTACTAGAGCATTGTTATTCTGTATGCTGCTTATACATTTTTAAAGTGTTGAGATGTTAATGTTTTGTTGTTGTTTGGCCTTGGGAGGAAGATGCAGGGAACCGCGTCTTTAGGAATCTTTCCAGTGAAAAGCAGCATTGCATTATGTAGGAATTCATATCGCGTCACGCTGAGCATTTAAATCCAGGACACAAAGCCATTCTAGTTCAGAGGGAAGAAAGCTGTGGGCTAAGGCAGAACAAAAGAAAACTTGTTTCCTGTATTATAGAAATGAAGAAACACAGCGCAGCAGTTCTCATCAGCCATACGAACAACAGCAGTAAAGTTGGCATTCCTAGTCCCAAACTATAGCATAAAAGGTACTCCTCGGTCAGCAAGAAGAAATTTTAATTAGGTCTATATCCCACATTAAAAAAATTAATGCATCTTTTGTGGCTTAAAGAGCTATTTATTAACTGACTATAACTTACACTGGGCTCTCTGCAAGTTTCGGTTTAGTTTACTTGATACAAATGACCGATGATCAGTCATTAGTTCTGATTTTGCTCCATTGATCTCCTTTAACATATTGAGCTCAGAATCAAATTCTACCTGCTTTAGTATATCTAAATTATTCCAGGTTTAATTTGTTTGCAGAGACTTGTTCACTTATGACAAAACTCAAGATAAAGAGACTCCAGCCTGGATTTTCTGAACAGCAACAAAAAATATTTGATAGATATTCTTTGGAAGTCACATTTCACTAGTGTCATGTCCATTTATGTTCTGTACCAGACGCTGTCATTAGTCTAACTAAGAAATGAAAAAGTAAAACCCTGTCAGGAGAAGGCACTGCAAATCCAGCATTCAGATCTTCTGTAATTCATCCAGAAGCGGAACGGGAAAAGACGTGTTTGAGCTACTGACTTCTACCAGGGTAATTTCGGAATCAAAATCCCATGCGAGACTCCAACTAAATATTTCAGATGCAAATGGCACACGAACTGGATTTCTGATGTGAATTCAGATTTGAGAGAGGTCGCTGACTTGAGCCAAAAGTTGTGCAAACAGAAATTAGCTTTAAAACCTCGTTAGAGCGCATTATCTTGTTCTATCTGCGGACTTAACATCCGGCACCCAGTTGTTCTTGTATTATAAAGCTTACAGGGAGAATCACTGCTTTTGCGGTGTTTGTACAGCTTTTTTTCTTCTTTCATTGAGAGTCCTGATACATTAATACAAATAATACAGTTTTGATGAGTGGCATGTAGCCAATATACCTTTCCTACAGAGTTAAAAAAAAAATCCATGGGATTAAAAAGTGATAGTCAATCACAAGCAGAGAGCATTAAGATTACTTTTTCAGTGAAGATAAACCTGACTTGAACAGCAAATGTGACCTCTGGGTTTCATTTTCCTTTTTAAATAGTCTACCCTCAGTAAAGTTGCTTTGTTTCTGCAGCAGGAAAATATTTTCTTATACACGAGTGGGAGTTATTTTTGTTTTATTTCTACATCTGCTGAGTGCAATTGAAGGAAGAATTTAAGAATTTAGCCTATAAACTCCTTAAGAAAGCTTGTTGACAATAAGCATTGATGTATTAAGGTAAAATGAAAACTAACACTGCTATAAAAGCTGACTCCATGAATACTTCTTCATAAAAACGTACTGTAGCAGGCCTGGCTAAATGCCCACTTTGAACTTACCATTCTTACAACACCACCTGCATGTCATCTGTGAAGCATCTTGTGATTCAAAAATTCCATTTGATAATCATTTCTGTCTCTACTACTAATGAAGTAGGCTCATTAATTTTTCAACAGGCACTACTTATTTTATCAAGCTGATAAGCTGAAGGATAGAAACATAAGGCCATTCCTTACTCAGGTTTGAAGAAATTCACACTCTGAAAGGCAATGTGTGCGCACCACGTTCAATTTAAAGTCCAAGAACACTGTTAGATCTCGTATTTCAAATCTGTTATGAATAAAGAAACCAATACGGCACAGAATTACTTTATTTAAAATAGCATTTAACCCTGCAGCCACTTCCGACGGTGTCATGCAATGGTTGTGGGTGCAGTGCAACTATAAATACATTATAAAGATTTATTATAAGTGTATGTAATAAATATATATTGTATATAAAAATATAAACTCATCTGAGTTCTTGCTCGCCTGTAGTACTTCTTCCTTTCTTTCACAGAAGTCGTTGCTGTTATTCCCCCCCTCCCACCCCCGACACTGTCTTTGTGGACTATCACAACGTTTTCTTTGCCAACAGCATTTCTGAAAAGCCAGCTGGGACAGCCATTAACGATCCCTGATGTGTTTCTTAATTGGAGCATACGCAACTTTTTTCTGTTGCTCATCCCATGCCTCTTTCCAGAGGCAATCCACACCCATTTCCAACAAGAATAGCCAGATCTACTCCAGCAAACTTCCAGCCATGCTGGAAGCACGTTGATCCCTGCCTGCATCTCTCTGTGTTCGCAGGTGTATATGGACATATGCGAGCAAGAGTGGCC
The DNA here is from genome assembly GCF_028500815.1 of Rissa tridactyla. Classification (NCBI taxonomy): domain Eukaryota; kingdom Metazoa; phylum Chordata; class Aves; order Charadriiformes; family Laridae; genus Rissa; species Rissa tridactyla. Next base: position 78,883,241 of record NC_071470.1, on the reverse strand, counting down.
TCACTGCAAGCTGACAAAGCCAAGTAACTCCAGTTAATACCACAGCAAGAACGTGCTGAGACACCAAGCTTTGACATTTTTAAGCAGTGTGTAGCATGGCCAAGCCTATATTCAAGCAGGGACCGCCCAGATCCTGCTCCCCCATCAGAGAAGCCTCATGGGCATAACGTGGTGCCTGAGCAGCTCGAGCCCCTCGACACCCAAGCACAGGGAGCAGACACTCCTTGGTGTCTCCATCTGCAGCCTGAAACAAGGCAAAGTGCTCGCTTTCAGGTTTCCCTTTGGGGAAAAAGCATGGGAATTGGGATGTGATGGGCTCTAACGTGTCCCTGGGCTGAGGCTTCAGCAGGATGTGACTCCCTTCAGCTCAAATCCAGCCTCCGATCCTGCAGAAAGTTCCAGCTCTCTGCAGAAACGGAAGTAGTAGAACCAACGAGAAATGAAAAATAAAGTCTCTCTAGATCGTTACTACTGCTGGAACTGAAGCCACAACAGCATTTCCTCAGGAACAGGCAAGCACATTAAGGTAGTGCTGACTTATCCCCGACAGGCGCACGAGTATTCAACAGGAAAAAATTAAGCTGGTTACCATGTCTCAGCGCAAGACATATTTAAATGCTTAGGTGAAAAGAACAACTAGCTGTGTAGCTCTTACAGGTTTGGACTGTCTCCTGGTAGTTAAAGAGTATATAAATTTTGTAATCAACTAGTCACCCAAGTCACAAGGATGGGGAAGAGTGGCAAACAGCGGAAGTGCACCAAAATCACAACTCCTGGCAATATCACTGACGAGAGGCTGAATTTTCAGGAAGAAGTAAACAACAGACTACGGCTGCATGCTGAAAACAACAGAAATGTGTAAACTTCTTTAAGTCAGATGCTGCTGTAACAGCTTCAGAGCTTTTTATAGCAAAAAACCATGTTAACTGGAGTTTTAAGCATATAAAACGGAGACCGACAGAGCAGCCTATTTGAATTGGAAAGGCAAAAAAATATCATCATGCTTCCTATAACTAGTTATGATTTCTCATTATACAAATGTGCCTTGAAGAGTCACATTACCGCAGGGTTATTACACCCAATAACTACTGACCCCTGGGTCACAAATTAAAATCAACCAGATCTACAACTCTATTTAAATTATAATACACCTCTCATTTCATGGAGGAATCTCATCACGAGGATCATAATTGCAAATTGCCCACCACAGAGATTAGGCAGAAGTTGGATTTATTTTAAATTAAAAAGTAGCATTTCTTATACTCCATCAGCATACTATAAGGGCGATTAAAACATTTTGGAGAGCTCTAGTTTTAGTTTGTCTTCAACTTTTCTGTTGTAGAAAAGCAAGTTACTTCTTGGAATTAACATTCTTGATACTTTTTCTGAGATGACAATAACTCTTTTTTAACTTCCCTTTTCTTGGGGTATCAGAAACTGTTAAATTTATCCTTGCTACCATAGAATATCAGAAGACATTTAAGAGCCTACTGTTAAAAATGGATTTGAACAAAATATTTTTGATCAGGTTAGGGGTTATTAAAGTTTATGCGGCAGGGAGAGTAACATGCACGCAAATAGATAATTATTCATAAGAAGTATATTAATGGCACTGACAAAATGTAAGTTGTTTGATAATCCAAAGGGGTTGCAAGACAGGTAAAACGTTTCCAAAGCATCTTGCTTCTTTACTACTCAAACTTATTTTTTACCTCTCCCATGCACGCCACACAGCAGAGGCAACAGTACCTATGTCCAAAGCTGCAAAGCCAGGACCGTTTTCCTGCTGAGATGTGGGTATCTGTCATCTCCTCCCATACCCTGGTTTCCAGCGAAAAGAAAACCACAACACCCAGTGGGTAACCAGAGCTCCGAGACTCCAGCAGATAAGGTGGTGAGCACCTGCCTCCCAGGTTAAACAGAGACGCTGTGGTCCAACGTTGTCACTGTGGTACTGAAACGTCCAGGTCAGTCACCTAGATCCCCACCCAAGTGGGATCGGTTTTGTCAAACAGATTTATAGGTTGGACGTTTGTTTTATTTCTGCTTTTCGTAGACTTTGCCAGGAATTAATCCTTTCTTGAAAGGACTCATTCAGTAAATTTTCATATGATTACTTCTCTTTACAGTTTGTTTCATGCGACTCTTGAGCACCTCCGCATATTTAATAGCGCACAACAGTCTGAACATTGCTGTCCACAAGACTTGGCAATAACAAAGAACAGAATATTTCAGTTGCAAGGGAACCTAGCAACAATCACCTATGTCCAACTGCAATATACATCATCCATCATTTTCATCCCACGAGAACTTACAACGTTTGACTGACTTTATGCACAAAGATCGCTTAATCCACTGAAACACAGTCCACAATAGCTAAATTAAGGCTAGACTTGAAGACTAGGGATAAAAATTTGAGAGAACGTTGTCCTTGTTTAGAGCCTATAACATTTGTTAAAGGACACAAAATCTAACTGTAAAAGAGCACTTACAAAAAGCAGAAAAATAAGCAGTAAAAAGAAGATATGCAACTGAAGCAATATAATCTAGACCCAGTCTGAAAGCATTGGAAGTGAACCAGCACCTATCAGCTTCTGTGGATTATACGTTTAATATTTAGGGATCCAGTAAAGTATCTTGCTAACAATGCGCATAAACATAGCGGAGCACAAAACTATTTTTTGAACATCTGAATATTCAGGAAATTTTTTCCATCTATGTTTTACCAAGAAAGAAAAAAAAAAAATATATATATATACATGTAACACAGTAGTTCTGCCCCTCAGAGTGTGCAGGGTGTTCAATTTGTCTAATGTCACGTAACAATAATTTTTATTTAAATTAGCAATAGAAGTGTCAAGGAACCATCACATCCATGTCTAAATTCTTATGGTGTAAAATCAGGGTGAAGTACAAACAAATCCAACATTTTATGTAAATCCTGAAACATCAGCCAAGCATTTTAAGAGCAGTTCAACTATTCGGATGAAATTCTCTTCTCAAACTACTGAAGTCATTCTGAATAAAATGCTAATGGAGAATGAATCATCATGAACTGTTAGTTTAATTCCTTTCTGGACAGAGGATTTTTTTCGTGAATTGCCCCTGTATTGTCTTGGACAAAGGTACAGAACACGTTTTAGAGCAACACTTTCTGATTATGGGATACTACTAAGTTTTTCACTTTGAGCAGTCAGGATTTAAAATAAACGGCTCACAACTGACAGGAGATGAACCAAAATCCCCTAACCCCAAACCCTTCCTACACACCAAAAAGCACTGTCCAGAATTTCACTGCAGCAGCACTTTACAAGCACACTACAGGTTATAAACTCATTGCAGCAAAGCCATTATTGCAAAGTAAAACCAGACAGGGCTAATCAACAGGGACAAACTGGAGCAGCACTGGAAAAATCAAGGGACACGCAGATCATCATGATGGACAGTTGACATGTATGCAGAAGAGTCACTGTCAGGATTTGTAGAGCTTAAATAAGGTGTTTGAAAGAATGAGGCCTACAGATGTTTCTAGAAATTTTGTCAAATCTAATGTGGGGTCAATATGGGGAAAAAGGTATACAGAAGTGTCTAGTTGAAGAGAACGGACCTAGGCAGAATGCAACCTATGGGTAAACGACAATGTGAAAAGTGTAAAGGGAAGCAAGGTCCTCTGAAGGTGAAGTTAAAATGTTTGACGTGAAAGAAAACTGGAAGCCTGCAGAGGAATACAAAGAGGAGGTAAAAAACAGTCAAAGCCACCAGCAGTACACAATCTTCTGGCAGTGTTTTCAAATCATACCTGAATTTGTTACAAAAATTGGGACATTAAGTTTTGAAAGTCTGCTGAGGGAGCAATAGAGCAGAGCACACCTCTTAAAGATGCTTTGGAGAAAGAATCTGTAATGGTTAGAGGCACCCAAAAAGCCTAAGTTAAAGCAACATAGGAAAACCTAATACCCGAGGTTATATATGCTCGAATCACAGACAGTTCACAAGAGAAGGAAGCAGGTGACAATGTTCCGTGGAGAAAAGTGCAGCAGCAGAGTAACCTATTTTAGTCATTTTGAGCTTGATCTAATGGCAAAGATATGGATAGCGGGACAGATAGATCAAGATGTTAGTTCAGAAAGAGAACAATTCTGAAGGAGAGCTCTAAGAGGTGTGTGCATGAGGGATACGATGTGAACACAATCATAGCAATTCCTTAAGGATTTCCCAGAGCTGTGATTACAACTTCTTTCAGGCAGCTACACCTGCGTACAAAACATCGTATTTGGAGAAACTGAAGTGATCCGAGTTCTGTATTTTCCTTTCCAAACAGCTCGCTCCCTCACATACCTCTCTGGCTAGGACAGAAATAAGGAAGCAAGGGCACAGACATCTTATTTCTAGGCCATCTGCATAAAGTACACTCCCCAGAGCCACAACGTGCAGTGCCACCAGACCTTTTCTCTTACTTTTCAAACTCAGTAAATGCCAAGCATTCTGCAGACTGCAGTAGACACTTTCACCTAAAAGACTACATTTTGCATGAGTTTCAAAGCTATCTGTTGACCTCAGAAGCTGTGTTTTCATATGGATGTCAAAACAGCACAAATACTCTTCACTCAGCAAGTTACTAAAGATTCTCAAGGATGTATTTTCAAGAGCTCAAACCATCCCAATAACCACAGTGTTGATTATGGTGATCTGTTTTCTTATTTCGTTTCCTGTAGTCTGAAACCATCGCACAAACCTTGCCTGTAAAGCTTGTTCGGGTTTTAACTTTGAAGACCTGTGAATACATTAGGTGAAGCCTGCAGCCGATCGAATGTTCTGCTCAAGTCTATTTCCAAATATATGAGAGACAAGTATCTCATTTGTGTCATCGCTCTGCAGAAGCACTAGAAAACCACACACTCTCATCACAAGGCGCAGCATACCACACATACAGAAACTACCACAAGCCACATTAGTAACATTCCCTTCTAGTATTTACCAGGGTCAAAGTTTAAAAAAAAAGCAAACCAAATCACAACATTTAGGTCTTTCTCGTCCCCAAGAACACCCATAAATTCTTTCTCAGCAGATCTTGTTCCCAGCCAAGAAAGCATCCTTTTCCCACTCTATTTTCCTCCAGTTTCCTCCTGAATGACAACAGGATTACAGAAGACTTGAATCTGTATCAAGCAGGCAAGTAGTCAAAAAACTCTATAGCTGAAGGAGCAATCAAGCCTAATTCTTACAATGCTTAGGGTTGGGTTGGTTTGTTGTTGGTTTTTGGGGTGTTTTTTTTCTGGGGGGGTGGGGAGAGGGGAGGATTTGACGGTCATTGGAATTTTTAAGTCATTTACTTAAGTAAATACCTAAATTCACGTTTCAGTAGGTTAAATGCATTAGCTGAACACACAGACCAGATTTCCTAAGTGCATTTCCTGTGCAAATACTCAACATAAGCAAGTCCACACAGACTAAGATGGTTTCTCTGCTAGGATTTATCCATGCTGAATGATTAAACCGTGGATAACTGATGTAAAGTTTCAGGAGTACAAGGTAATAACCAGAACGATCCTTATTTTGCTGCATTTTTGCTTTTCATAATTTCCATTGTTGAATCAGCTAGAGCAAAATACTTTGGTTGGCTGTATATATGCCACGTCAATCAAATATTTGGGTTTCCATTATGTTCTTATGTAGAAACGTTTTACAGCATGTAACAAACCTTGCAGGCAACTGAAAGACGAAATTAGCATAAATTAGTATCACTTTTATAGTCAAAGATTATCATTAAACCCAATGCTTCAGAGCTCTGGGTATTTTCTGTTACTTACATCAATATTCACTACACAACACAAAGTTCACACTAAGAACAAATAAGGCAACTTTAATACTAGGTATTTTGCTGTTTCTAAACTAGTCTAATGAGAAAAGTGGAACTTTAACAGTATTCATGACAAAATGCCTTGCCAGAAACAACCAGGCCATCAAATTCAGTTTTATTTTCTCTAGAGAAGTTGCAGTGAGCTGTTTCATTATATTGAAATTGTTTTGTCAGCACACTGTTTAAAAGAGCAATAGGGCTGTGCTGTACAAAAATACAGACGCTGCTTACTCTAACTTATTAAAAAAGAGAAATCATAGCCTACTGATCTTTTCAAAGTGTTCAGTACAATAAATATGTCAAAACTCCCGAAATCTCCGTATTAAAGAATTTGAAGAAGGTAAAACGTGAGCACAAGACATTCAGTTGAATGAAATCACAACAAAGAGCCTTTAAAGCTACTTTTTACAGTGTCATTCAATGAAAACCTGATAAGAGCCATGATTATTAGATCAGCACATATAAAAAAATGTAATGGTGTTTAACCCTATTGTAAATGAAACGTACTTTTTCAATGGTCAAAACCACCTTTTGCCTTCAGCCTCCTCTTCAAACCACCACGTGCTTTTGACTGAGCACTGGCTAAGCCGTGATTTCATCTAAGAAAAATGCAGAGGTAAAAATGCTCTCTTGGTAAGCAAAAAACTGGCAAGTTTTTACATAATCACTGTATTTGATCCTGTGTGTGTCATTGTCGAAATGTCGCTTTGAAACCAAGGACACCAAACCCTGACACAATTAACACACCATTTTTCCAAGTTAAATATTGATTCTCCAATATATTATTCTCAGATTCACTCAGTATAACACAGTTGAAGCCTGTGTATTTATGGGTCATCTTGTTAAATGAAGCTGTTAACACCTTTCCCACTTATTCTGCTTGCAGTATTCTCTCAGATAGCTGTTTATCAGTTAGTACTTATATTACCTACCCTATAACGTTACCTAATCCATAAGTAATTAGGTCTCAAACTTTTTATAAAGGTCAGTGATACTATCTTTTTCCTCCTGAAAGACAAACCAAGGGTGTGGAAGAGTGATGTGGTTTCTCTAGAGCCGCCTAGTCATCGGTAGACAAAACCAAGGTCAGGTCTCCAGAGGTCCAGTGGACTGCTGTACTGGCAACCTTTTCCATACATCAGATATACCTGAAGTATGTCTCTGGGGTTAGACAGATTAAAGGAGACACCTTTGAGTCACGTAACTTTCAGATTACATGTTGTGTATGAATTAAATGGAATACCTAAAATATTTTGAACAAGTAATACGAAGCAGTGAATTTTAAACTCTTATAAATAGAAAAATTGTAGGTGAATTTCTGTGCTCAGAGTCAGGCATAGTCTTAGCTGAAGATAACAGATGTGTAATTCAACAAGGCACACTGATGTATACTCTTAAACACCTCTTGAAAATATTTCATTTCAAATACGAATCAACAGTCATCTTTATTTCTCCTGGTTTTTGCTTCTTTTGAATATTCAGAAGCACATACACCTTTCTGGTTCCCTGGACTTACCTTGACCCGCTTCCAGTCTGACTGAAAATGCCACTTAAAGTATAAGCAGGCCAGGTCCTTAGAGGATTCAGTGTTCCTTCACTGCTTGAATTTAAAACTAGCCTTCTCATTTGCAAATTTTTCATTAAATTAGCACTTTTTTCTTCGCATACAGAACTGTTAATGAGTTAGCTTGGTTAAAGCTTCCTTTATGAGGTTAACAATTCGGGAATATAAGAAAATAAAAAAATAAGACAGGATTATAGTAATATCTCAAACTGAAATTTCTAAATACGCAAGTATTTTTCCTCCCTCTGGATTCATGACTCACTTGTTTTGACTCATAGTCTAAAATACTCCCCTCGGAAACTCTTCCTAGTTTGTTTGCTACTTTTAATGTCTGTATCGGGACTTCAACAGCATGGAAGCTACTCTACGCAACAAAACACATCTGCGCAAGAAACTGAGCAGGTTGGCCACTGTCCTGCACTGAAACGCTTGCTGACTCCAAGCCTGGGTAGAACTTCAGCTCCTGCAGCGAAATAAAAGCTTTACTTCAGAACATCCACAGGCCAGCATGCTCAGGAGCAGGCCGCCTCTCAGAGACGCCAACGCTGGGGAACTCGATGGACCAACCTCCAGGTTGAAACAACCTGTACAGGACCGTTACATAAACCCTTCTGTACAGTTCCAATACTTCAAAAATCCCCCCCCATTACAGATCTCACTTTGTGCTCTCTCGCCCCAAATAATTGTCACCTAAAGTGACACAAGGGTATCTAAAATGCTTTCACCTATGGCTCGGAAATCTATGAACTCCATCTCCTGAAACACTTTAAAAGAAGAAAGCCTTAGAGCAAATACGGATTAAGTACGGCAAGTAAGTTCTGAAAGCAGCTGTCAAACGATGCAACAGAATTCCAGCAGGAAATTATGCATTTGGTAGAGTTGTTAGAAAAAATTTCCAGCAGGTCATCTACAGAAAATGCTGCTATATTAGTACCAGAATGGTTGCAGTTGCAATTAATGGTTGCTTATTGCAACTAATTGCTCAAAGAAAAACAAAAGGAAAATTCAAGATGCAGAACTCAGGTTGTTTTACTATTTCATTTTAAGTTTTTCCTCTTTTTTCAAATTCCCTTGTTCCATTTATCTTTAATCCTATTGTATGCATAGATATGAATTATTCAATTGCAGTGAAAAATAACGTTTTCATTTTATTATTTCAGCCTTTCCTTGAAATATTTTGAGCCTTTGATTTTCTCAGCATAATTCAGACTGAAAACACTAAATTGCTTGAAAGTTTCCCTTTTGTTTTTCCAGCTCATGAAATAAGAAAATGATTATTGGGAAAAAAGCAAGAACATTTCCTCAACCTGAAAATATTAAAGAAAAAGAGCACTGTAGAATGAAATAATTTCAAAATAAAACCTATATGGTTTCCTGGCATGATGAAAATACTAGATTATCAATGTATAGCCGTTCCAAGAGGTCACGTTACCTGAAGTTAAAATGAAAGGCAGTAACACTTTGCATTTCTATGTTATCTTCGATACCAAGTGGCCTGCCATGTTGTGTTAAAAGGCTCACATACAAAACATCGCTTGATGTAGTACAGTCAGTAGTCATACTATAGAATGCAATGGTTTGACCTTACATACCTTATAGGCCATTTGACAGTGAAGCACTATCACCACCCGAGGTGCAAATTCACTTTCCTTAATAAACCAACCTGATTTTACATCCATTTTTTTTGTTTTGCTAGAGCCACGTAAGTATGTCAGGATCTGACTGACTCTGAGCTTTCCCGCTGAGGGACAGAATGCCATTTTTTCTTACTGCAACTTTCATCTAAGAGATGAGGAAGTGGCCACTAGGGACGTCAGTTTGATGGCATGTCCTGGAATGATTTGAGATAGGAAGCTCCATTTCCGAGATGAAAAGGCAGTTTCTACTTAATGACCGAGGCTAGCTACAGGAAGAGGGTTATTAGCACAATAAAAATCACGAATGGTTCACAATCATATTCCAAAGTCAGAAACAGTATCTGGATTTATGAGCCACAAGCCTTCTTGGAGTCAAAAGAAACCTAGCATCCTCTGACTCTGTCCCCTGTTACTCTACTTTCTGTTCCAGGAAAATATGCAATAGAAAAAAAATGCACTTGAGTATAAATGTGTATGCAAACGATGGAGTTGCCCTTTCTTTTCATGAACGGTTTACAGATTGGTATCTACGTCATAGATAAGCATCATCCTAAGTTATTATTAGCCAATACACATGCCACCACATTCTGGCAATTTGCCACATCCCAAAGTTGTGTGGACCTACATCTGCCTCAAGAAAAGCTCTTGAAAATAACACCTATGTTACGCTAAGAAAATTGGCATGCGCAGGCTCACTTCCCCAGAAGTTTAGCTCAAGCTGATTTAGGGCCACCTGGATCTCCTGTCAGATCCCTCACTGATGAGAATTGCCGAATTAAGCTCTTCCCTTCAATTGTCACAAGAGTGCCTTATTTCATCTCCAGCCTTGATTGCCCCCTTAAAGTACACCACAGAAGTATTTGCCGTGCACATCAAGCGGGAAGATGAAAGAGTGTAAATCACAAATCTAGGGTGATTATCCAAAAATCAGACTGCTGAGAAATGAAGCGTAATATCAGTTAAAGTGTCACTAAAACAGAGTTATGAGTATAGTCAGGTAAAATACTTGATAATTGCTTGTAATTTTCAGTGTTTGGAAAACAATTTCCTGGCCAGATGTTTTCACATTGTATTAGATGTTTCACTCCCTGTCAAGTGTTGTACATTTTCTCTAGTTTATGATTCAAGGTGTTAATCATATTCAGTCTTTCAGGATGATTACCTGGTAACATTAACATACAAATGTACAGTGATTATCTCTCCTTTTCAGAAGTCTTTGCATTTTGCACAAGGAAAAAAAAATAATAAAAGAAATAAATCAGTCTCCTTCAACTTGCATGATGTCTATTTCAAAAATGAAATTACTATGAATTCAGAGTCTATGAAAATTAAGTATTAATCAACAAAGTACAGAAAACTTTCACCTAGGCTTGAAAGTGGGAACACAGAGTTAATGTCTTACAACAGGCCAGAACTTATAGGCATAACTACCTCATAAAACATGTACGTTCCTTACTTGCAGTCTCCAGTGCTTTCATATCCTATTGATAAGACCTACAAAGTGCTGAGTATCTACAGCCATTTCTGAGGAACACACAGCAATTTACAGTATACCATCCTAAAAAATTAGGCCGCTATTTCAGAACAGAAAGGAAATTACTATCAAATCTCCAGCCTTCTATTGTTAAACAGTAAAAATTATGTAGGAAAATTGGGCAACACCACCCAAAGCTAAAAAGAAAATGGAGATCACTTACAGAGGAATTTGATAGAGGCAGTACGATGAGAATACATCTCCAATTTACACCAATTTAACAGAAGCTCCATGAATTATCTAAATTTGTTCCTAGGGGCATTAATACATAGCCATTTTTGTATGCCTGAATTGATTATGTCCTGCTGCGTAAAGAAAATGGGGAACATCACAGCAACAATACTGCACAGAGTTGCAGCTATATACATGCTTATGCAAGATTTGCCCAAGATCAGTGATTGGTATTTGGAGGGTGCTGGAGAGAGAAGAGACAAGCCCTTGGAACTAATTTCACTTCCAAAAATTTGGGTACAGTAATGAGTTGGGCTCCTCTGCAGGCTCCAAGCGCCCAGGCTTCCTCTGTGCGTGTTGAGGCTGGGGTGGTCTTCTCAAAAGCATAGATTTATAGAATCGTTTTGGTTGGAAGAGACCTTTAAGATCATCAAGCCCAACGATTAAGCTAACACTGCCAACTCCACCACTAAGCCACGTTCCTCAGCATCACCATCTACACATCAGCATTCCCAGCCCAGGCAATCTAGCTGTAAGTCCTTAGAATAATCCCAAGACACCACTTTGGTATCAAAGCATAAATGCCTAAATTAACCTTCCTGGGTATTGCGATTGTTCACTCGCCTGCTCAGATTTTGGCTAACACAGCTCATCCTAAGGCCTGACATATGCTGACCTAACGGAGCAGCACCACTAAGTCAAAGAAAGAGCACCACAGAAGCGGGAGAGGTGGCCAGAAAGAGCTCAAAGGCCGTTATACAGAGATTATCACCTGCAGATTGCTGCCTCCTGCAGCCACCACCTTTACATATTGAGTGCCTGGAAGATTTTTCACAATGGAAATGGTTTAGGATCAAATTTCCTTGCTGGAAGGTATAAAAACATCAGTTTACCCAAAAACTCTTTGAAGCAGATCTAACAGCAGCTGGACTGCCAAGGCTTTTGTGCTCCCTGTTGTGATACAGGGAACACGCGCACAGGGACAGAGGAGGAAGGATGAACACTCTCGTCATCGGCTGGGGAACTAATTTTTCTCATAGGTGCAGAAGTTAAGAGTTACAGGTTATAAAGTTATGAAACCTCATGACTCGAGTGGTAAATAAGTGAATTCACAAGATGGACTATAATCTGCACATAGGAAATTGAACCCTTCTTTGTTATATTTCTTAATGAGCTCATAAAATAGATTTACATACTAATTTACTAAATTTACTAATTTACATAGAACATTGTCCCGTAAATTTGAGATATCAAAACAGCCCATGACAGGTATTCAGAAGGACAGCGCACAACCCTCCTTCACTCTCAGCAGGAATCAGCGATGGACACAAGACCACAATCTAATCAGGAATATCTGATCTAGATTTATATACACCCCAGTAGAAATAATGTGGCCTAATGTCTTGGCTAATTCCTGGTGCTGTGCTCTGTCCATTACTCTTGCTTCTGTTTTTCTATTGAGCCTTTCATCTTACAGCATCAAGGTTGGATGATTTTAAAAAAATAAATCCGATTAGTCTTTCAATCACTTCAGTTCATTTTTGTTTCTTTATTCTTTGCTCTCATAGTTGATACTCCCCCGGTCCTTTTGACCGCTCCACAGTTCTGGCACTGAAAGATATTATTTTCAAAAAATATGGGAGAAAAAAGCCAAAAGGAAACATCAATGCATTCACATTTTCCTTTGTTTTTCTGTCACTAAACTCATACATATTTGTACTGCAGACCAACAAACAGCTTCCCTTATCAGGCAGGAGCCAGGATCACCTATTTCAGAGTTTGGTAAATATTATCACCACACCTGTATTCAAAAACAGAACTGATAAATCATCAAAAGCATCAAATGAAGGGAAATGTTGCTCTACGATCATAAGAAAAAACAGAAATGGGAAAGTTTGTATCAATTTCATTACAAATGAGTTCCAGCATTTTGCCAGTATTTTGTCCTTATTTCACTATGATGAAAGTACATATAGTCTTCCTCTTTTTTAGTGCTTAATATATAGTTTGCTTCTTCCCCTTGAATGATATCTTTCTCTGCAAGCAACGCCAAGTTGATTGCTAAGCTAGACTTCAAACTCCGGTGTCGTTGATGACTCCAGCGTTTTCATATTGAGGTGCCAACACAATCATCTACGTGCTTCAAACCTGCACCTAAATCACTGTGTATTCTGGTCTCCAGTTCCAGGCTGGTTCTGACAAACATTAATGGCAAATTCATGGAACTCTCAGACTTTTGCTATTAATTTGCATGAAAGCAGGGTTTCACTTTAAATTTCCACCTCAGAGCCCCCTTAAACATAGAATATGCCACTGGAAGAAATCCCATAAAGACACTAAAAAAACAAAAGAATGAATCCTGCATTTTATTTAAGCCGAAGGCAAAATGATTACAGACTTCATTGGGGTGAGGTCTGTGCAGAGTAGGAATGACAATTAAGACCCAGGCAGAGGATTTGTATTTAATAGACCCTGTGATGAATGTCTAACGTCTTCAAGCCAACACTTATAACACTTCCATATTTAGCATTAGTTTTACTTTTGTTTATATTCATTCTATACGTCATCTACGCATTTTATTTTTCTTTTCTTCAATTTTTCAAAGTTTAGCTAAAAAAAACAACATCTGTGTAGAAGTAAGACCAAGCTTTGCCCCCATTGATTCGCCAAAATCCCTCAAGCATTTAAGCAAACTCGTTCATTTCTGAAGGTTTATCGGTTCACAGTATCTTCTTTCCTCTACGCATCGGGTTTTAAACTTTAACTGTTGGCTACTAGTGCGGTCCACTGATTTATGATCTTCAAAGGCTATATTTTCAAGAAAAGACACTAACTCATATTTAGTTAAACGCTTGTAGACTGAGAAGGGGAAATAAACACCTAGTGCTTTAAGGGAACCAGCCCCCATTGCTACTTTTCACAAAACTTGCTTACTGTTCCTGGATGAGATACTACAGGTAAACTGGCATCAAAGGAGAAGAACTGAAATAATTTATTTTTTTTTTAAAGATGATTCAAAGGAGGAACCACTGACATGATATACACTCCTCATTCTGTGTCTCTCATTTTCTGAACTGTGTATCTTTTATTCTATATGACTTTTCTTTAGTTGCAAAAGTGATATCATGTAATAAAACTGCAGGAGAATAATCTTCAGTTAGCTCCACTTTAAAGAAATAAATATTTCAGCACAAAATTTTACTTAGAATTTCAAGCTCATTAATCTACATTTACACATATTGTTACTCAAGATATTCTGTTAAAACTTTACCGATTACTTAGAAAAATTAAGTAAAGTGAGTGTTATTTATGGAAAATTAGCTATCCTTCAACATTAGCTAACAAAAAACCCAACAAATGTAACTGCTTGAGAAGTAACGAATGCATTTTATGTCTATTTTTATTGCAGGACTACACGATTAATGAGCTGTCATAGTCTTAAGGCATTCATTGACATGTTTCTGAAGTTTGCTCAGATAATAAGCCTTAAGAGATGAATGAAGCATGTCCTGCCAGACCTGTTGTGATGATTTCCTTGTACTATAACTGGGGGACATGAAGGATCTCAGCTATTCTTAAAAAAACATCTGCCTTCTCATTAATCAAATCCTGCCTTACACTGTGCGAGTGCCATTATGAAGAAGAGAAGCGCTCGATACCAGCCCACACAGAGCATCAAATAATCTGGATTCTTCAGTTGTGCGGACCTCCCCAGGTGAAGGGAAGATGTACGTAAGATGTAGACAGCCCCCAGAGAGCTGGTCCACAGGCCACAGTGTGCCATAACCTTCACACCACAGATAAATCCACAGAAAGCATAAAAAACCCCCTTGGTTTAGTCTGATTAACCATTTTGGATGATCTTTGCGAACAGAACTTCTGTCAGGACACAACACAGCCCACCAATCATTATCCTTTCACATGGGCTTATCTAGGAAAAAGTCGCTGCAGACAGCATAACTTGGCATCATTGTTTAAGAACTTTCTTAAAAAAAAAAAAAAAAAGGGATTATTCTGAAGAGTAAGTTTTCCTTTGTAAAGGAGGACACGTGTGGTCAGACAGTTACTCTCAGAAGGATTTTCTGTACGGAGAGTTTAAGTCTAAAGGTTACAAGAAGATATTTTTAAAGAGACATATTCTGCAGTGAACATAGAGTACTTTAAAAAAGCATCTTTGCCTAATTTTGGGTCTTTTTTGGTTTTTTTTTTTTTTTAAATAGCAGAACTACACCGACTTTAGCTCTGAACATGGCTCCTGAGTTTCCTTACATCTTACTGTATATAAAACAAATTGCTTTCTTGCAAAGTGTCCATATTTGTTCAGATACTCAGGTAGCACACATTTGAAAGCAACAGGTACATGTTTGTTTCTTATGTTACCCATATAAACTCTCAGTAAGAGAGCAAACAGCAAGGACCGAATAAATAGGGCAACTATCTCTTTCAATCAGGCAGCCAAAAAAAGAGAAAGCAGCCAGTGCTTAGCAAAAGTCTTCCCTCTTAAAAATAGAAAACCCACCTGAATTGTGCTTCCCCGACTCATAAGATATTGCGTCTAAAGCCACAGGGATAGAAGGCACTGCTCGCTGGTCTTTGCTATCTTAAGTGATTTGACAAACTCCTGAAATGTACCTGCCAACGTTAGGCAAGTATTTGGATGGCTTTAAACAACTGTGGAGCTAGACAGACTGAGAACTACAAATTGTACCCTGATGGTGCCTCTATATCTACTGAATACAGTAGAAATTCAGTGCAGCAGAGAAGCCATCCCAGCATCCCAAGTGACAGCTTTGGGTTATTCATCATTAACACCAGCATCAAATGCAACACTGTCGATTAGAAGTGAAGTCCTACCACCTTTGGGTTTCTTGTTGGTGCTGTCAAGAACAGGGCTTTCTATTGTCTGAACAAAAAGGATAGCTTACAAACACGAGCTGTAAGATTTCACATCACTGTCATACGGAAGGAATTTACAGGGAACCATTTCTGGACTGCAGTATATTGCTAAGAAGTTGCCAGGAAACAAAGTATTCCTCCTCTTCCTTTCTTTTATGTTTCTCTAATCTGGTTTTCCTTTCCATGCTCCTGTTCATCAGATGCAATTGTTTGTCCACGTTATTTTGTACTAGAGTATTTTGACATATCTAAAGGGTTTTGATAGTCAGCCAGTAACTAAGTTTGCTAGTTTTCAACTGCAAAAAAACCCAACGCAACATTTCTTATAACTTGTCTCTTTTTGTTTTCTTTCATTTGCCAACCATAAAACAAAGACCCAAACTAGATGAAGATAATTTTCGCAGTTCCCTCCAACAGAACAACTGCAAGTCACGATGCTTTCTCCAAGCTCTTAAATACCCAGAGCACAGGATTTGGGGTTTTTTGTTGTTGTTGTTGTTGCTTGGGTTTTTTAAAAGCAAGAAATATAATCTGAAGGATTCATTTGAACAAAGATGTTTTCAAAATTGAAACAGTTATTTTAAGGTCATCTGCAGAGCATCCTGATGAAAGATCATAAAGAATTGAAGTATTTCTCTTTACAGAGGATAGGATTAGGGAAACTGGATGCAATGATTACAGTTCTTTCCTTGACTGAAATCTAGGCCAGGAAGAGAAAATTTGTATCGACTAACTTGACTGCTATTTCTGCAACATAACCACCATATGATGATGCTTATTAAACAGCAAAGTGTGTATACAAACTGAAGGAGAACACTTATAATACCTGAAGTAGTAAGTAGAGGGACAGGGGAAATCTCTTGCTGTTCATTTTTAAGCTAATTGGCAGGGATAAGCTTTACTAGAAACATTTCGGCAGTAACAGGTATGGTTTAGTACATAATTTATTACAATGTAAGGAAACACACATCTAAGTTTACGGAAAGAATTAAGTTCAATATTATTGGGTAATTAATGTGACATTGACAAAGTAGCTTGTTGTACGCATGTATGCATACATTACTTAGCAAAAATTAAATATATTTGTCCTCTCCTGAAAACCAGCAGTGCAATAAATCACAGAAGAGACTTGTATAATTCTGCCAACTAGAAGCTAAGGATTGACAGCATTAAATCAGGTAATTTCCAGCTCCCGGTATCCATGCAATTTTTCTGAACTGGCCATGACCCCTGTTGTGGGTTAACCATGGTAGGCAGCCATGGTTGCTCCAAGCTACACAGCTGCTTGCTCACACCCCCGTACTGGGCAGGAGCAGGGAGAAAATCAGGAGGGCATACATGAGAAAACTCTTAGGTTGAAATAAAGACAGCTTAATAAGTAAAAGAGAAAAAGATGACAAGACAAAAGAAAAGCAAGTGATGCAAAAAGCAGCACTCGCAACCAGGTAACTACTGCCTGGCCAGTCCCTGAACAACAGCAAACCCTGGCAAACTCCCTGCCCCAACCCCAGGTTTACTGCTGAGGACAATGTGGTATCATATGGCATATCCCCTTCGCCATCTGGGGCCAGGTCTCCTGGCTGTGTCCTCTCCCAGACTCTTGTCAACCCCGCCGCTCCATGATGTGCAAACACTGCTCAACAATAGCTAAAGCATTGGTGTGTTATCAACACTTTTTAGGTCACAAACCCAAAATACAGCACCCACCATGCAGGCAGCTATGAAGAAAATTAACTCTATCCCAGACAAAACCAGCACAACTCCCCCACACACACACACGATGGCAGCGTTTATCAAGCAAGGTGTTTTGTGTTCTGAAATCTGAATAAGCAAAGACCTCTCAGAAAGAGTGAGCCTCAAGAAAATCAACCTCTCCTTTACACAAGAATTTTGGCTGAATCCTTATATATTAATCAGCTCACAGTAAGATCACACATATGCCTGCAATGCCAGATTTCGGGTGGTTGTTTGTTTTGTTTTTTTTTTTTTTAGTGGAGAAATAACGCTCTGTAGTCCAAAAAAGAAAACATTATTTGGCATCGTTATTCCAAAATGTTGCCTGCTATGTAAGAAGCTCATCAATAAGAGACCTTTCTATTTCAAATCAGGTTTCTTAAGATGACTGGCCTTCATGGATAGGTACTCAAAGCCTCAAAGAAGGAAGAATATCTTTATTTTCAGCACTGAGTTATTAAAGAGGGAAAACTTGTACTGATTGGAGTCATAGTATTTCTGAACTACTTGGACAAATGAAACTGCTAACTTCATTTTTTTCAGGAAGTTGATTGCAAGAGTAAACCCAGATATTTGTTCACTGAAAGTGACAAAGAGAGATGAGGGGAGGAGATGCTGTAGCAAAAGCATTTGCCAGTATTCTTTTATTGCCTGTAAGGGAAGTCAGTTGCTAAATTTTCAGTAGGTTGCCTTTCAGCATCAAAGTTTTTGCCCAACTGAAAGAGTAATGTGCTGCTGGGGTCTTACAAAGTTTAAAAAAAAAAGAAAAAGAAAAAAAAAGACCAAAATCAGCTGCAGCAGTTCAAGGGGGTAAGAGAAGATAAATCTGTCTGGGAAGGACATTACCAGAACACTGTTTCTGTCACTCTTTGGAGCAGGGTTAGGCAGGAGGATGGCTCTTCAGCCTGGTCACCAGAATCACTTCTCAACCATTGCAGTTGCACCACAGGCAAGGCATGGACATTAGACCGTTAAGACAAGAATAACCGAAAGGCAGAGAGCATCCATGAGCTGCCTGGAAGGGCCATGTGTTGTTTTGCTTTGAGCAAGTTCATATAAAGTCTGTCCAGGAGAAAGCAAAAGTTTTAGAGCGCTTGTGGTTGCTTGTGCCCCACTCCAGCTCTGCTGTACACAAACACGTCCTCTCCAGAAGGTACTCTTTTTTTTTCTTTTACCCCTCAGTAACCTTTTTTTACAGAGTTCAGTTTATCACACATCGTACTTTCTTAAACTAACATAAAAAACCCACCGAAACCACAAGTTTTGTTTCTGGTCCCATGTGCCCGAGCACAGGAAACCCAGGGTTTTGGAGCCAAACAGGAAGCGGTGCTTTCTACAAGACAACGAGCTGCGCGGCTTCGCACACCCCTGCGCTGTGGATAATTAAGGAGCTGGCAGTAATTGAAAATATCCCTGCTTCTTTCACAGTAAGTACCTTGCATTACTGGTTGATGTATTGTAGCTACTGACACATGACAGAATAATTTGTCTTTTATTCAGCTCCAACACTGAATTATTGGAAGTTGGAGTTGTCTGTGGCCTAGAGGGAGACATTGTGCCAGTTTCATTTGCTGTTATTGAAGGCAAGAGGTTTATAAAAGTTAATGAAATACAGCCAGCAAAGAGACTGCAGAGGGTCTGAACCTCAGAAGCAGCAGCATACAGATGCCTATTGTTATTACACAAGGCAGCAAAAATGCATCAGTCTTTCTATGCTATGATACCATAGAAAATACTTAACATTTTCATTGAAACTGCTCATTTTCTATCATTTGACTAACCGCACTAGCTGCTCATTCAAGTCATGCATAGCAATGTTACAGAACAGAGACACTGAAATGAAGAAAACAGACCAAAGGTTTTCAATATATTCATGCCTTAAGAGATTAGCTCTCCCAATCCACAACTGCAATTAACTTACTTCAAAAATCTTAAAGATGTGTCCTGCACCATCCAGTTATTAGGGAGATGGTCTTCACCTGATGTGCCACTTGCACATAGACTCAGACTACAAAATGTGCAAATCATTTCTGAAAGAACTTTTTGACAGTTGAAAATTTAATCCTATGTAAGGCATAGAAACTCACACAATCCTAGTATATTATGAAAGGCACTTTGACAGGAAAAAGATTAACATTACTTTAGAGCTCTAACAGTCGAGCCATCGCTGAAGAACTTAACACCTGTTTACATGGCTTGGTTGTGGGGGTTTAAAATAAATCTCACTAATACTTTGAGAAAAATCATGATGCTATTTGCTTTCTGGGATCTAGAAAGAGATTAAAATGTCAAGAAAAGCATCAAGTTTTCTAAGATGCACTATTTACTGATAACGGCTAAATAACTTTCCCTCATTACTAAGGAAAATGATTCTGTAGCAAAATATCCATGGATGTCTGCATAAGCAAGTCTGAGGAACTTTTTTTTTTTTTAAAGCAGTAACATCTTCCACTAGTGTAACTTGAGGAAAGGAATTCTTTGCACTTTTTTCTTTTAAATGAAACAGAGGAAAAAACATTGACCTCGAATGTCCCTTTTATCACAGCATCTCCTTTAGGCTTTGTCATAAACCTCCAAGGTTGCCAGTGCTCTGGAACCAAATTATACTGTACATTGCAACCAGTGTTATTCTGGCTGCTGAACCTTCTTCTGACCTGGGCATGGAGAGATCAGGCTGATTCCAAGATATTTGCTCATTGTCTTTGCTATAAAAACATAGAAGCCTGCCTCTATACCATTGAAGCTGCTGCTTGCACAATGGAGCGGTGACTGAAGTTGTCAGGGAGATCCATTCCTACAACACACTAAACTTTTTTTTTTTTTCCCCACGTGAATGCTACCTCCATGAGCCTTCCTTGTGCTCAGCCTCTTGTGCACTCCTCGTCGCAGAGCTGGACCACTACCTAACCCCTTTTCCATCCCCTGCAGACAGGGCAGCCAATTTTCTAGCGCACAGGGAAGTTGTACGTTACAGTAACTCTTGCTCTGCTTTCCCGACCACCTCAGTAGAAGACATAAATAAAAGCATGGAAATGGCAGGGGACAGGTGTAAGCAGAGAAGAAAAGTATCCCTGATAGGAGGCCAAAGGGGACAATAGAAGAATAACTGTCAGAAAGAACAAACAGAAGGTGGGAGGAAGGGAGGGCATGCACATCGGAGGAGGGGGGGGAAGGAAGTGGCCAAGCAGCACTGCAGGTTAAAGCCTTCCTGCTGCTTTTGATTTCTCTTCAGTTATGAGCAAAGCTTCTCTACAGTTAAAAACCAAGATACCTCAAACTACTACAGAATAAAGTCCTACCCACAAAACCCCTTGAACGTCTCGGTCAACCTTTGGCGACACCTTAGTTCTAGTGCAGTCAGGTACTGCTGCTACAGCATCATCCGGTCAAAAAACCTCGACTCTCGTTCTCTGCCTTTGTTACCAATACCAACAGTTTGATACTTTCAAATATATTTATGGGTCCATTTCAGTCTTCAGTTTTCTCTTCAGCAATAATAGCAGCAAGATATCAAGCGTTATGGGTTTTAACTGGAAGGCTACTGTATATCATAGTAGGCATGCTCTTACCTTCGAAAAATTGGAGACTGTTCCTCACTTGATAACATTAGACCTTAAGTCAGGATGAAAATTTTCATTGCCAAGAATTTCCAAGGCAAAAGCAAGATTTGCAACAAGTTAACAGTACATTAAGAGCTGCAAAAAGAGCTCAGAAGTGAAAATCGTTCTATTGGAACTGACTTTACTTAGAAGCAAATAAAATTTGAAAAATAACTTTACTTTGAATTTGATGTTCTATGAAACTATTTTCTTTCACAGTTATGCTGCGTTTCAGATTCCCTTGGTACATATCAGCTAGTCTTTCCTCTGTTAAAATGTAATCCTACTCCCTCCAAGTAAACCAGATTTTTTCCTCCAGATTAAGCAGAATTGGACCCTTTTAATCACATCACCAAGAGTTAACAATGTATATTAAGCGCTGTTTTTAGAAATAGTTTTGTCAGTCTGTCAGTACATAATAGACTAAATGCTATATAAATCCATGGTAATGATTGTGTTAAACATCTTAATACTCTATATACTCCATTTTCACTATATCGAAGAGTGCTGCATGCATATTTGCTATAAGAGTAAGTGTTCTGCCTGAAGATGCTTGCTAGTTCTCTGCTGGTGGAGAAACATGCTCAGCGAGTCAAACAGGTTTCTGAAAAAATGCTTCTCCTTCAAGTTTAAAGCATTTTCTTGTTCATTCTTCAGTCCTTTGACATACCATCTTTATAAACTATCTGCTTTTATACTGTTCTCTAAACTTCTTCAAGCATTTGAGGGGCTTTGTTTTGTTGTGGGGTTTTTTTTTTTCCCTTCTACATCCCAGTTTTGTCTTACTTGTTCCAAGTTGTCTAGGTTCTCCTTTCTTACATTTTCCCCAGTTTTCTTCTATCCATGGAACCAGACTGTCTTCACATTTTCCAAATGCTACAATAGAAGCTCTGAAATCATGGGAGACTCCTGCACATTCCTTAGGTGCGGAAGCTTTTGTGCAATTGTACTGAATTTTGTTCGCCCTGAATAATACTTTATTAAAAATTCTGTAGGTTAGAACACGCTCAAAGCTGATGTGATACTCATATTTTTTTTTCTGCTAAGCCAAGCACAAATTAACATTGAAATGCTTTTCAGATTATTGAAAAAAATCCAATAGTCTTTCGTGAACAAAACTCACCTTGCAGAACGCTATCATGAAAAAAATCTTCTAGAATTTCCCCCCCGCCCCAGTTTAGCTTTATTTCATAATTAGGAAAAATATATTTCCATAGCATTTTGTTACTTTTTCTAAAACTTACATAGAAAAACATGATATACACATCATCAACCAGACACTACACACCGAATCAACAGTACTTTCTTAGTCTCGCACAAGGGATAAGGTTAATCCTATGTTCCTCATTTAATCTCATACTAAACACTATGCTGATGTGTGACTGGACATCAACAGCAAAACCAGAACAAACCTTACAGGCAAGACAACAAAATAGGCAATAAAACCCCCCTGATGCTTTTATTCAAGCACCCCAGACTCTGGGGCTTCCAAGTAGTTTGCCCATTTCCACCTCTTCCCCCTCCCTTTGTAGGGTGGTGTTTACCTCTAAGAGCGCTTACTACTCTCAGCAGCTAACGCTGACTGACACTTCTCAGGGCTTGCTGTTGACAATAGTTTTGCAAAAGCTAAACTGGTTGGAGTGTAATAGTCCATGCTCGACAAGTGCCTCAGGCCAGTATTTCAGCTGGAAGTTCCAGCTAGAACAGCCTGTCATTTTCAAGAAAGATTATATTTTTCTCTTCACCTTCTTTCCTTTTCTCCCCCACCCTAGAAGACTTTGTTTCATCCATACCGAAATACAGCTATTTTTACTCAGCTATCATCAGATTCCCATAAACACGCACAAGGGACTGGAGTTTGATAGTGTATGGTAAAGGTCACCTGGCCACAGATTAAACTAGTTTTTATGTCTACAACCATTCACCTAAATTCAGAAAAGCTGGATGGTTTTTTGGTTTGTTTGATTAGAAGCCTTAAGTCTACTTCCACTAAGTTCCCAAAGCACTCAGCTTTTTTAAAAAATTAATGTGCACTCGACATACAACATCTCAAAGTTAATCAACATTATTTGCAATTGTTTCTCCGGGGGAAAAGAGGTCTTATAGGAAAAAAAAAAAATAAAATTGTGTATGCTCAATATCATCAGGCAGCATTGCATTTAAGTTGCACAGGTAACACTCTAGTTGATCCTCCCCAGCTAGATACGAGGGTCGGCGTTTCAAAGAGGTGAGCAATGCAGTTCACCTACAGTTCAACATCTCTGTAAGCGACTTGAGTCCTGAAAAAACTCAATGTGTGGAATACAGTCTGAGTAATGCTGCAAAGCAATAGATATTCACAGCTCACTGCTTCTCTTTTCTCTTGTTTCTCCTTTCTTCCATTACTTCCCCCACCCTTTCCCCGCCCTCACCCCTCCACTCATTTCACCCTCCTACAGCATATCCAAGCACAGGGAAGAGCCACGACTGTTAATTCTTGACTAGGAACATGGTTACTCAAATACAGCCTCAGTATCTCTCCCTACTTTTTGGAAAAAATCAGTATTTTAAAATGCAAAGGGACTCAAACCAAAGCATGGGATCACTTGAGACCAGAAGATCTTCTGTTACATTTGACATTTACAAGGCAGAACATAGCTCAGGGTAAAACTAAGTACAAAATGCCTCTTCCCCCCCACCCAGGTAGGCAGATAGCTCATGTTTTAACTCGTAACTTAGAGCCAGGAAATATTCAGTCTAGATAACCGAGAATAAACTTGAGAAAGAGAGTAATCAAGTTTCCAGTTTCTTCAGAAATTTCATATGTTCGTTGCTTCCTGCGGAATTTTTTTTTCTAGTTCATGCTGAAGTTTGGGAATATAGCAAGAGTTGGAAGATAAAACTTAACGAATTACAGATATCTAAAAAAATAATTAAAAGAAAAAATTGAGGAATTAATTTGGTGTTTGGAACAACGTACAGGCAAGATCTCTGGGCTGAACGGTTTCTGAAGATAAAGTTGAGATCAGGTCAGAAATCAAACAGCCAGCAACACTGTTTTCACGGTTAGACTTATGTTCAGCCTGTGGAGAAGTTCCCTCACTGCAGCGGTTTTTGAATGCTTCCACACCTACTCTCTGAAGCAGACACTACCCTTTTAAAAAAACAGCTTTTCTGCAGTCTACTCCTGCATTAATTGTCAGAAAGATTTCTGATTTTCATTAAGGTTTCTCAGAGCAACTGAGTGGACAGTGCCTGAAGAATTTCATTAAGGCTTTGGCATAAGGGAAAAAACAACTGGCATTTAATATTCAATCAAAAATGAAGTGCTAGATTTCTCACTTGTGACATACATTCGTCAAACGTCTGACAAAACACAGCAGGAGAGAAAAGTTTTCAGAAAGAAGACTAAAAGCAATGCTTTTTTTCCCCCCCTTCTTTGCTCATTTAAAAAGTCCCATGCTTTTTAATACGCTATTATAGGCTCACAGTTATCTCTAAGAACTCTTCCCATGGCTATGCATTTGTGCCTGGAACACCTTTCATTCATAATTCAGTGCAGCCAGCCTTAGTGGAAAACTATGTTACCTCTTATCTAACTGATAACAAACAAGATACCAGTTTCCCCTTAAAACTGAAGCAGGCTCATATCTTCTTTTGACAAAAGCTTGTCTGCAGGGCTGGCAGGTGATCTCAGCTGAGACCCAGCAGCACAAGAGTTGGCTACTATCCCGTAATAGAGGAAAAGACAACCAGGTTTACTCCTCCTACAAATTCTGACTATGGCTACATTAGCTAGGAGCAGTTCTGAAAAAAAAAAAAAAAAAAAGAACAAAAACAAAAAAGAAAGAAGAAAAGAGCCTCACTCTTTCAATTAGGAGGTAGTATTTATTATTAGGTCATTAAAGCAAAGGTACTGACACCAACCTAGGACTACCAGAAAACACACTGCATCCTTTCACAATATGTAACATATTTAATTTTTCAGGCATCTTGGACATTTCCAAATGTGTTTGCCCTTCTTTGATTATTTATTATTTGCTGTTGCGGTATTTGCAAAAATTTTTTTAAAAGTTATTTATTGGGCAAACTTTAATGTAAACAAGGAACTCCTAGCACAAACATTTCAGAAGAGCTGAGGTTGCAGACAGAGTCAACTATCCCATCATTGTACAGAATTTGCTTCCAGAAGATGAAGCAACTGAAAGAAAAAAAACGTGCAGCAAGCATGCTTGGAAAACAAGATCTTAGAAGAAACATAAGCTTCTACTGATGAGGCTGCAAAGTAGTCCATACACATTTGCAGAAAAGTCATGAAGAAAGCTGTTCTCCTTTAAACTTTTCATTAAGTGCTCTACCTACTTCAGTTGAAAGCGAGTCTTCCACACTACAATGCACATTAAATTTTCAGTTACTGTAGCTTTTAGACTGCATGTCACAGGAGAGCGTTCTCAGAACTGACATTCTGTATGGCACTGTGTGCATTTATTTTTTATATTAAGCAATTGACAAACACCAATGCACAAGTTTTTAGCCAAATCCACAAGCTGACAATAAAGTGTATCTCCCTGCATGATAGAAACAATTGCCATTTTCAGTTCCACTGGGGCAATTAAGGAAAAATCTTTAGGTTCACCCTTATTTAAGATGGCAAACACTGGAAGTTCTCTCATATGCCTTCCTCTGTTATGGGTATTGCTTAGGCAGTGTGGTCAAAGAGCTGTCGGTTCCCATCAGTGGAGTATTTCCTTTCCGGAGCAAACCAGGCTGCTGCAGTCTACTTGAGCCATCTCCTCTCACCGGGAGAAAGAAGGGAGGGCTCAGAAGGAGACAGAAAAGTTTATTTGCGCAGCTTTCCCAGGCAGGGGATTTGGAACATTTTATCACCACCCATAATTGCTTCAGTTCAGTCAATACTTTTCTATTCTGGCTCTCAGAATCATATCCAAAAGGGAGAAATATGTTTTCTTTAGATAAAGATTCATTTTGCTGTATCAAACCCGGGGCCTCGTCCCAACTGCGCCTAGATCTGAGACTGAACGCAAAGCGGGGTTTGTAACAGGATCTGACCATGGGGAAACCGAGCTGCTTTCAGGGAGACTTGTTAAATTGGGAGAGGTCGTGAGCCTGAGCAGCCCAGATCTTAAGAGGGTCCTCCCCAACATCTTTTGAACTGATTTACAAGTCTGACTTGAAAATTCCCTGACACGTATTTAGAAGGAAGGCAGTAAGCCTTTATGGAATGTGAAACAGCATTAAAAAACCCAGGGCCCAAACATTTCAAGGCTCCAAGATAGTGCTTTCTTGACATAAAAGCAAGTTTCTTGTACTAAAAGCTTTAAAAGCTTGCTGTAATTTTTGCATTAATTCCACCCCCCACCAGTACACACTTCAATGACTCAGCCTCCAACAGTTACTTTGTACTTTAAAGATTGTAACATCAACTTTTTTGGGGAAAGAAAAATATTTTCACAGCCATCATACAAAATATTATGTCTTCCTTGCTACCAATACCAAAATCTTTTTGTCTATGTTTACAAAGGCTAGTTTTCATTTCCTTTCCCCCCCCCTCATTGTTTGTAGTTACAGCATTTGACCTAATTCTTATCACACTGGCTCACAGAAAGATAAAAAAAAAAAAAAATATTCCTAAGCAGACATTTGTATGCCAGTTTGCAGAAAACCCAGAACCTCCTGTAAACAACTTACAAATATTGGCATTAATTAAAGATAACTATGTACCTAAGAGGAAAGGACAGGCAAAAAGTAGGTAAGATGTTACTCAGTTGAGCAGATGCAATTTGCTGGTAAAATAAACACGCACTTTTTAGAGTCATTTAGAAGTGAGCTGCAAAAGCATTCAAGACAACAAGGCGAAAGCATTCAAAGCTGCTTCAGAATTATCTAAATTAGTGGGAAGAGCTTAAAAGTGAAGTATCTAAGAGGTCAACAGTTATTTAACATCATGAGCCTTATCCTTTCTCAAGAACATTTTTTTGGGGGGTGTATGAAAGTATCCCTAAGAAAATATGTTGATGTAACTGTGCGAGTTTACGTGATAGGAACTGAGATGACACCAGGATAAGGTAATTCTTGAAGTAGCAGCAGGGAAGGTCAGCCTGTGACTCTATGGGGCTGCTTTTTAATTTAGGTTCAACCTGAAACACCTGGCCGGCATTCACAAGCATTTAGTCTCTTGCTTTCAAGAGCAGCCCAAGCATTCCAGTATTAAAGTTGAAGATGCCAAACTCAACTTGGGCTGATATACCAAGATATTACACAGTACTACAGATATACATATACATTAAAGTCCTTTCAGTCACTTTCTTCAACTATATTTAATCCAAATACTGAGCATGTACTTCAGGACTGCAGGTATTTTGGAAAAAAAAAAGTAAATTCCCCATTACCAGAAGACAGACAAGAAGACTGCGTTAACTGGGAGGCAGAACCAACTAGACTGTTCAAACACACAAGTTAATGTCATCCTCCTAGTAGATTTGATCCCTCGTGCGTGGATAGCTATATTTCTGACATAGCCGCATGCTACATATGCTACTAAGAGATATGTTGGGGTGCAAAAGCAGGAGCCTACAGCTTCAGCACAAAACCAGAAATCCTGCTTTGGCCCACAGCGAAGCTGACAGCAACGCAGAGAGATAAGACCATACCAACACGGACATCCCCAAAGGACCCTGACTCGCTGTCCCCACAGCCCAGGTTGCCTGGAATCTCTGAAAGCCCCTGAACTATAGTAGCACACAGCTACACCCAGCACAGCCCACTGGAGAGGCTCCGGTACCCTCAGCAGAGAACAATCACTGCAACCCCATAGCAACCCATAACATCTCTTGCTATGAACACGAACAAAACTCATCTACCATGCCAATAAAACACACATACCTCCAGCATTACAAAAGATCCCGGTCATCCTTGTCTCACGTCCAACCAACTCCCACCACGTTCCCTCTAACAAAACTACCACCCTCAACTCCCAGCCCATTTCTAAGAGCCACTCCTAATTGCCTGATCTCCCACAACTGGGGCAGGTAATGAGATTCCCACAGCTGGGGCATATAATTGTCAGGCTCCTCAGCAGCCCTTGCCCAGACTGCTGCTCCTCCTTGTTATAGAGAGGGGAAAACAAACCCACCATGTGATGATCTGCATTATTTGCATTTCAAAATATACCTTAAGCGTATATACCTTCAAAATATACCTCCACTTCCTAAGCGACTTGATCTGGAACAGTCAATGTGCAAAGTCTTCTGCAAATGTGTAGGATCTTTACACTGTGTGTCATGTCAATAAGTGCTGCACCACGTCTGTGCTTTAGGACTGTTTTGCAAGTGGCAACAGCCCTGGTGCTGATTTAATTCAGCTGGTCTGCACACAACAGGCACCACCTTTGATGGGGTTTGTCCAGAGACTCTCAGCCTGTCTGCCTGTACATGGCTCTTTACCACAAAATACAGAAGTTGCACCAGCAATGATATTAACAGGATGATATTGTCTATTTAACAGGAATGACACTGTCTATTTAAAATACTTGTTACACTATCCTCTATTTGAGGGCTTGCTTCTAAATGTTTGTGTCACAAGGGACTATTATTCTCTCTGTGAACACGTATAACTCCCGTAATACTAACTGAGACTACGCTCCATGGTGTCACACTGACACATTCATCAACTATCCATCAGCACAAAAAGGAACTGACTCAGGAGATCAAAACAGAATGCAAATATAAGAATTTTCTAGCTGCTACGAAAGAATAAACATCCCAGAGATAATCCCTCTACCATCCTCTACCCACCTGGGATGTAGTGCAACGTCATAAAATTTACGAGTTTTTGTGGGCAACTTGCCGTTTTCATATGCGGTAAAAACTCAGAGACCTATTTTAGATTAAAGAAGGGAAAAAAGGGAGGGACAGATAACTGTCCCAAAAATGGACTAGCAGCACAGAAATATATTTATCAGTCTCTCAAGTTAAAAAACTGACCAATATCAAAGAATCATAGAATAATTTAGATTAGAAAAGACCCTTAAGATCATCCAGTGCAACTGCTAACCTAACACTGACAAAACCACCACTAAACCATGTCTGTAAGCTCCACATTTACCCATCTCTTAAACGCCTCCAGGGATGGTGATTTGTAAGCAAGTTTTCTATCACTCCTTAAACTTTGTCACAGTTCCTTGCCAACACCCAGCTTCTGAAAACTAGGCATTTCTGTATTGCCTTTGTTGGTCATACCAGCCTTCAGTCTTGAATTTGTCAGAGTACGGTACATACTTGGGTACCTGACTTTGCTCAGTCACCTACATCCCAAACACCACAAGCATCTTTATGGACTTGTATGAAGACACTAAACTGAGCCCAACTTGAGAGCGGGATCCATTTTGACAAAACCCCCAAGTGACCTGGCTGGCAGGGCCTGGCATCCCAAGCTGAGGGAAAAGGCTTGCCAGAAAGGTGCCACATGCCAGCCCGCAGTTTCCCTTTATTGATGACATTTGCCCTTTTTTTTTTGTGACTTCCCTTGTACCTAGGGCATTTATGATGTTGCCCTAAATGTCTTCTTTCAAGCATTATCTGGTGTGATGGGTGTGCTGACGCTGGCTGAGTCTTTGACATCTTAATTTTATATCATAGGCAGTATCACCATTCAAACCGTTTCAGCTTTATTAAATCACAGCTATATATTTAAAATCATATTTCCTAGATTGTTATGTCATAATGTCATTAGTAATAACAATATTTTGAATCTTACTACCTGTAACCTCACCCATATAACCTGGAAATAACAATCATCTCTAATTAAAGCATGGTAGGTGGTGACTGACTGCAAAAGGATTGACAATCCACTCTGAGAAAACCAAAGTCTTCACGCGGCAAAGAGTCTCATAGCTTTAATAGAGAAAGACTGCAGGATTTAGTAGTGTTTTGCACCCTGCAAAACTTAGCATGTTTTGTCCTCTGTGTTTTGCAGTGCTCTGCACATTGGGGAAAAGCAAAATTATTACCTGTTTCCCTAAGTTCCATCTTGAAAATTGGTACTTGAAAGACTAAACAGGATTATATAGGCCAAGATAAACCCAAGAGAACTGTTTTAAGTGAAGGTGAGAAAAATTAGACCCAATTTTGAAGGAAAGATTTACCAAACTTTCAGTCAATGCTTTTCACGGCAATTACTAGCGTAGTTTTTATGAACATCTTTTAAGATTGGTTTCCCTCAAAAGGACGATCCCATTTATTTGGAGATAAAGCTGATGGGATTAAGAATAAATCCACTACTGTGAATAATGCATCATATGATGAGTTATATCGGTTGAGTCTGAGTAACCTCTCTGTTAGAGGTAAATTTAGCACAGGAAATACTGCCTACCCACTTTGCAGAATCAAGTTCAGTTACATTAAATTTAATGTGTTACAGCAGAAAACATCAGGCATGGCTTTTCCAGCAAAACACGAAAAAGAAGATTGCAAGTTATGAATGCTTCACGTAAGTCAAGTTAATTCTAGCATTAAGAACTAGCTTTTTGTCGGTATGATGTACAACAGTTAGATTTCAGTCTGCGCCGCATTGGTTATTCATATATGCAAGGAAACACTCCATTAGTCAGCTCCCAGTAGGCCTCTTGTTTATTCCTGTGTTATAGTATTTTTAACAGCATATTTTTAAGTACAGTTTTCTCTCAGCCTTCGGGAACACCACAATTTGCAAGCAAAGCAGGAGTTTAGGGGTTAACATTGGAGGAAAAGGTACCCCCATTCTAATTGTTAAAGGTGAAGCAAATCCACATTTATCGTATGTTGGTGCTGACACCTAATTTAGGTGCCTCATTATATAATTTATAATATGTAATTTATAATAAATGAATTTTTAATTTATATAGACTCACAGAATCATAGAATTGTCTAGGTTGGAAGGGACCTTGAAGATCATTGAGTCCAACCTAACACTGCCAAAACCACCACTAAACCATGTCCCTCAGTACCACATCTACCCGCCTTTTAAATACCTCCAGGGATGGCAACTCCACCACTTCCCTGGGCAGCCTGTTCCAATGTTTGATAACCCTTTTGGTGAAGAAATTTCTCCTAATATCCAGTCTAACCTCTGATAGAGAGACACGTGGGAGCCATCCCCATGGCGTTTGGGCTGCTGAGGAGAGACCGGGGGCTGCCCCGAGCACAGTGCTCACCTCACCAACCGGGAAGGGGCCGAGGAGCACGGACCAACTGGAGCCGGCCAAAGGAGCTTCTCCTACCAGATGGGGAGGCGAGGACGAGCCCGGCACAGGGCGTCGTGTGGACGAGGTGCTGCCCTCGGCACGTGGCGGCAGGCAGGCCCTTCTCCAGCAGCGCACCGATCCCTCTCCTGGTGCTTGGCCTGGTGAGCACCCGGCGTGGGGCTCTCAAATGGCGGCAGCTCCTCTGTCAAGCCCCACATCCAGTAGGGGAACCAGGAGGGGCTCGGCCCCCCTGACCCATACAGTCAAGGCCCCAGCAAGCACCATCCCCGGGCCTAGGCCCCCGCTGAGGCCTGAGGCCTGCCCTCACCCAAAATAAGTTTGTAAGACATATAAATTCATAACTCATAATGTATAACTATATAGTCAATTTTTAGCTTCTGAAAGGAAGAGTTCATTTACATTATTACTAGGTACCTGAGAAATCAGGAAATTAGCCTGATCTATTTTGACTCAAATTATTTATAGTATTAATAGATGGTGGCACGTTATCTCCTGTGAAATGAAATAGAAGGCAGGATCTAGCACACATGAAAGTGATCTTGTTTAATTCATACAAGCCTATAGGTCTCAGGAACGGGTTTAAGATTTTCTTCATCTAATTTTATATCGCTTCTTCCCATTTTACCGCATTACTGTGCTCAAGGGGCCACAGCCCAGTGAAAAGTGGTTCTGTTTTGTTCACGGCGTTCTGGGCTTAGGGCCAAATGGAGCTGCACAGGTGTAAATAAAGAGCAGAATTTTTTTTTTCCCTGATGTCCCTTGGACATGACTTGGAGCTTAATTCATAAATAAGAGTAGGGAAAAAGCAGGCGTAACTCTTGCCTTATTTAATTCCCCAAGCGACTACTCTATTGTTTAATTACATTATATAATTGCAGATCCTGGAAAAAGACTTCAATTTAGTCCATTTCACAGGATTTTTCGCTATTAAATTTAGATCACTGGCTTGCTAAATACATCCTGTAGTTCTATGGCAAGGAACTGACCGTCTGTTAATCTATTTGCCGTTATAATTATTCTTGTCACTTAGTTTACAGCTTAAACTTTGAACAGATCAATTCGGAACGATACCTGCTCAGAGATCTTTCTGTTAACCAAGTACATGGTTTAGAAGGTCTAGAATATTACTGATGTACGAACCAGCAATTAAGTCCTCACCATATACATACTGGAAGCCACTGACTTATCTTCAGCAGTGGCAGCAGAAGTATGCCGAGCTGTAAGTCTGTGGCACTGCAGAGCCACAAACACTCGCATGTTCCTGAAGACACTGCAAGGTTTTTGAACACGGCACAACCGAGATGGAGTTTTCACCCCGAACACTGATAAACTGTGTCATGGTGGTAAATAGGACGCACAGCATAAATTGACTCCCTCTTGCACAGCTAGGAACCTAGGGGCGTCCTCTGCATAGCAGATGCTCATAAATATTAGAGGAAGTCTTCTCCATTAGAGTATCACACTAAGTGGTATTTCTGCTGCTGAAGAGACGGTGCTTTTAACTTTGTTATTGATGTTTTGTTCAGAGGTTTCCCATTCTGCGTCCTATGTCCTTTGTCATTCACCAATACTTTGGCGTATGAACTAACTGTAAGAACCTGGAGGATATAAATTGGTCCCCGGGGTCTTTCGCTCTTCTGTCTTGCTACTTTTCTAATGAGATCATCTCTTCTGGAGTCCTGACTCCAGGCGGACACAAGAAACTTCCAGTAATTTTAAACCAGAAGTACTAAAATCTTCCAAGAAACTTACTTATTTGAGAATTTGCATCAATTACTACCACCTAAAAGAAGATGAATTAGGGAAGAAATGGCGAACATACATTATGATCCTTTTCCTTGGACAGACTGAATAGTAAATGTCCATATATTTTTCGCAAAGGAAAAAAGGGTATCAGAAGAAACAGGCTTTTTTAGTTTTTTCCTTATAACTCCATAGGAGTTTTCAGTTTCAGAGAACAGCTACTGTTTTTATCGGGAAAAAAAAAAAAAAAAGCAGTTTAAGACCCATCATTCTTTGTCTCTGAGCAATGCATCCTTGTGCCAAGTTCTATCCAAACAAAGGAAGGAAAATATTCTTGTATTTTAGAATTTGCTCATTAAACATAATTATGAGATAGCAGACTCTGAACTTGAGCTACAGAGGAAGCAGAAATGGCTTCAACACCACCCACTGCAGCAATTTTGCTCCATGGGTATTAGTGTAGACAACATGAAAAAAAGTTTAAAAGTTCAGAATTGAACTTTTCTTGCCAAAAGAACTAATTTCACTGTGAGAGCAATTAATCACATTTTCAAAACTGGATCCTGGTCTCTATAGTGGAAAACACTATTGATGTATTCTTTAGCTGACAGGATGCAGTTTGCTTTTTTACATATAGACTCCAGTCAGTCTCTGTTGAAGAGGTACCTGAACTGCCTGGCATAAAAGCATATTCACCGGCTGTAATGCAAGACATCTTCAACTTCATGCAAACTGTTAATATTTAATTTAGGCATGCGTGGTGAGCAAATATGTAAGTGTATTAATTCCTTTGCAGTCTTCTGACATACACAGCAGCTGTGTGATTTGATGATTTGATTTGAATTGATTTTGCTGCTAACTCTGGTGACCTCCAATAAAAAATTGTTGCATTCGCCACAAAGTGATTTATGATGGCAGGACTCTCCATTATATAAATACTTTCCAATGCATTAATCAGAAATCCACTATCTTACTTCATTAAACCAACAAATATAATCAATTCTTATCTGATTTACAGGTTTTTATGTAAGGAAAAAAAGATTCTACTTTTATGCCAAATGGAGTTAAAATGTAGATACAAAATGTCTCTGCCTCGGCGCGTAAGTGCCACTAATCAAAATCAGAGTCCGTGTTCAAGATTTTAGCTCCGATCAAACTCTGGGTTGCACATTACAAGAATTAAATGCGGTACTTCAGCACTCAGAGCTAAACATGCATATGCATGCTTTGTTAATAAACAGGGCTGAACATTAACACTCTGCCCTTTTGTAGGTAAATAGCCACCCTAGTTTAATCACAATGGAAAATTAAAGGCATGGCTTAAATACAAGCATTGTACAAATGACATCAGGAGCAAAGTCTTTACTAGCAATACATTAGTAACATGCCTCTTATTTCGAAACATTCTGAAGCACTTTACTATTTGTCTGCACGTGCTTGTGCATGCTGATAAGTGCACGTTAAAAGTATTATATACGGGAATCGCTTCAATCACATCTGAAACATAGATATAGAGTTTTCTTCCTATACATATGGAGACAGAGAATAACACATTTTCAGAAGTAATGCATTTTTTTATTTAGAAAGATAGATGTGCTACTGAATCTATGGCTCCTTATTACAACACAAAGTCAATAAAAAGAGCTCTCATCCAACTACTGTGCGAGCCATCGATAATTCTGCCAGAACCACTGAACACTGCTTTGCCTGGAGTGTCCCTCTGGCCCATTTATTTGGATAATAATTTTGAAGTAAAATTTGGGAGATGGGGGGTATTTGGTCATTTTTTCAACATTGACCCTAGACCCTTGTGTTTAAAGTGTGGGGAACAATGAAGTTTTTAAAAACCTAAAGCAGAAAATGAAAATTATTCTATGTTTTCCATGCCTGAGTGATTTACTTATTGAGATGCTGTAAAGAGGTGAGTAGGAGCGGGATAGTTTCCCAGCGTGTGCTCTGTCTTTGGCAGCTGTGCTTTACAAAGAAATGAGTGAAATCGATGCTCTCATCAGTGCTTATCAATATCTAAAGGGCGGGTGTCAAGAGGATGGGGCCAGACTCTTTTCAGTGGTGCCCGGTGACAGGATAAGGGGCAACAGGCACAAACTGGAACACGGGAAATTCCACCCCAACATGAGGAAAAACTTCTTTACTTTGAGGGTGACAGAGCACTGGAACAGGCTGCCCAGAGAGGGTGTGGAGTCTCCTTCTCTGGAGATATTCCAAACCCGCCTGGATGCATTCCTGTCCAGCCTGCTCTGGGTGACCCTGCTCTGGGCAGGGGGTTGGACGAGATCATCTCCAGAGGGCCCTTCCACCCCCAACCATTCCATGATTCTGTGAAATCATCTCACCCCTCTGGAGATTTCCTCCAGGTTCATCAATAGAAGGAGACACTTTCTTGAGGAGCACCTTCACCATGACTAAACTCAGCATCTCCCGTAATTTGCTCTCAGTAACTGTGCGCTAGACAGCCTTATTTCAGGGGGCTGCTTCTTTAGTGTGTTGGCCGTGTTGGATTCCTTTAGGCAGTCAGCCAAATACCATGTTCCTGCAGTACTCAGCTGATGCTCACATCTCTCAGAGATATATAGCATGGGCACATCTTCACTGTAACCTTGTACTGTCTAGAAAGCCTACACAACCTGCACGGGCTCTGAATGCTAACACAAGGGCCCACTACCCAAACACAAGGCACTGTAGAGTCTAAGTCCTTTTTAAGATTCCATGCAAAGATGAATGATTAATAGCAAATCCAAGTCACGCTCGAGATTCTGCTGCTGATGCACATACACCTCCCACTCTCCATACTGAGCATGGCCCCAGTGTAAGAGAGGGTCTTGCCTGCTGCTGTGAGGGCTCTACATTTCTGTGACATTAATTGCATATATGCAAAGAGCATAGCACGTAAAAACGTGTGTAAGCCTAGTACAGTGGGCAGGTGCTGGCTGTATGCACACCTGCATCAGGCTCAGCAGGAATCACCTATTTGACTTTCAGCAACAAAAAAACATTCAGCCATCAACATCTGAGCTGAAGGAACAGCTCATGTAGCTAGCAATTGCTGGCGTTCCTGTTCTTTGTGGGCCCAGGTTAGACAGCAGTGGGAGACTATTATCAACAGACTGTTAGCATTACATTTAATTTGCTAGACACGTTATTTTTGAGCATTTAGGACTCGCAACACTTTCCACGGTACTTTTTTTTCTGTAATGAACTGTAGCACCCTATATAGATACCTGAAATATCACAGGACAGACATAGGAGTGAATTTCTTTTTCAGCCCCTCAAGGTACAGCAGTAACTCTGCTCAGGAAATAACAAGCCCCACTCTCTCTGAAGCAAAACATCTAATCTTGATCACAAAGTCCGTGCCCTGCACCACTAATTGAAAATCCAGGAAATATCTGATAGCTGGGAAGGCACAAAACCAGAACTCTTTGTGGTATTTACGAACTGTGCCTTCGGTTTCTGTTCTCTCTTCCTATGATGCAACAACAGGAGGAAAAGGATAAAAATAGTTGTATCAAAGGATTTTTCATTTCAGAAAGGGTGCATTATTGTCCTTACTAAAGGAATTCAAAGCATTTTCGATTCACCTAGACAGTTCAAGGATATGCACACCTACCACACCTATGGACTTTTTCCCGTTGGTATATTTTTATTAACCGGTGGAACGTTGGTCTATCTTCCAGGAGTTCCTAAACACTAAATTGCTGCTTCTGGAATTAGAGTTTCTTTTATACATACTAAAGAGGCTCCTTGCTAATGTTCCACTGATTCCAAGGCACCTACAGAATCCCATGGCAATATACTATGAAGCCATCTTCACAAAGATACAGTTAAGAAAGACACCAGATGAAAACACAGACGAAACCTGACTTACAAAACCAGAGTCCTTTGGAAGGCGATATTTTGCCTAGGCAAAGGGTTATTCAGCCTGATGCCCTGTCAGAGGATTTTCCTGTAAGACTATTATTTTTACGGTAACTTCATGTACAGAGTGTGTAATACATAGGTCAAAATTATTGTTTCATCTTTTCTTATGTGTGTCTCTATCCTTTTGACCCCCATTGAGCCATGGCACTATAGCTTCCACATTCTGCAGTGTCACACAGTAGGTGTCGAGGTGGGACAGAGATCAATGACACTCTCTTGATTACAAGGCACTTGAGGAGTGGATCAGGTTTTGTAAGGGCTGACATCTGCAGAGATATCAAGTCAGAACAGGAATTTACTCTTAATTTGGCATCCCCAACTTTGCAATTTAGCCTTAGTGCTGAACAGTTAAAATGAAAAGCAATGACATAAACAGTCCCCAAGGCTCTTTAAGCTGAGGCTGACCAGCTGTTTCAAACAAAGCTGCTCAATGGGCAGAGGGTAAAGAAAAAGGGAGAGGTTTTTAACTGCCACAAAATGCCTCGATTGTTGCTCGTCTGGCTTTCTTTTTCACTGATGAAAATCTGTACTTGAGGGTAACAAGTACTGCAGAGCTAAGTACAGGGCACTTGGCTGCCTTTCTAAGGGCAATGGCGGACGCGAATTAGATAGACTTGGGTTACAGAAACCCTGTTTTGAGAGTCCACTTTTGGCTATGCACATGCTGCAAAATGGAACTCACAAAAAAATAAATCTTCTAAAGATCTTCGTTAGAGAAAAGAACAAGAGGTTGTATGTATTTTCAATAAGATGAAGGCTTACTTCAAAGGTCTCGCCCATCTCGCCACTTGCATCCCAGTAATAGGTATCTTTGGGTGTCTTTATATATATACATAGAGGGGTGTGTATATATACATCTATATGCCTTCCTCATCTTTTCAGGGTAGGTAAGCCACTTAGCATGTCCTTAAAACGCCCTAGCAAAATATTGCAATAAAACGGGTAGTAAAGAAATTTGAAGTCAGTTGCAAAAAAGCAATGATTCATTGTGGGACTATGTGGGTAGCTTACCTTAGCAGGTACAGTACTATTACAGAGAAAGAAATGGCATTTTGAAACTATAATCCACACGCCTTCTTCAAAGGAAATAGTCGGGGTACAAAGAAAATACCCCAATGAATAATGAACCTCCGATTAGTGCAGTGTGCCTTGCATTTAGATGTTTGGCTAAAAAGATGAAATGATCACCTCCTTTGGTGGAGATCTTTTAGCACAGTGCTATAAAAAATCAAACAGAAGAAACTTCTTGGTGACCTAATAGTAACTTGTAGGTGAGCCTTATTTAAATGATATTTTGCTATGTGAAATGTATGTTTCTAGGTACTGTCTACAGACTTTTCTTTCAAATATCTTTTCTCCACCTTTTTCTATTTTCTACAAATGATTTTGTCCTCAGAATGAAGCGAGACCATTTATCTATTAGTTTCAGGCTTATCACATGAAATTAAGCACCAGAATGCTCAGTAATTAGAAATCACCTCACCCTGGAAAATGGGATAATGACAGAGTCCTTGAAATCAACGAAGGTTAAAGTTGCATGTTTATAATAACGTTTCTATAAACCCAAGATAAGATGTTGATTAGGATATTATATCAGCTACATAACAATTAAAAGTTATATTTAATCCTGCGGGGAGAGTTTATTTTGAGCACTGCATGACCTCACAAACGTATCCAGCAAATAAACCCCCTACTTTGATGCCAAAGATAACAAATACTGCACTTTGTTCAAACTTGTCCTATGTCCACACACTCCTCACAGCTAATCGTTCAGGGACATTAACTCCATGTGAGGTATTACTGAAAATAAGGAACAGTCTGCAGAAAATCGACAAGCCCAGAGTTTTTTCTCACAGGAACGTATAGAAGAGCCACACGTCAGCCAAAGCACAGGCAGAAGTTCCTAATAGAATAGCTACAAATTGTATGTAGGTCAGTTTTGGATCTACTGATTATTAAAACAAATAGATCTATTCTTCCCTTGTCCCCTCTGACTGAGAGGCTGCCTGACAGATTTTTAACAACCAAAGTCTACTTCAAAATTTAGAGGAATCTGGGCAACCTCATCTCCAGCATCTTTTCCCAAGAAACCTGACATATATAATCCTCAACAGTGAAAAAGTATGGACAAAGATGTCTGTTCTCTAGAGCATCAGATAATGGCTATTTCCTACCAAAATATGATTAGCCACATCAGCCTTAGACTGTTAATCTATATTCTATGCAGAAGTCATCACCAGGACTTCTATTTAGTTATTACTGAATAACATGATATAAAGAGTAGTCACAAGGAGCTAAAAAAAACCCCAAACCCCCCAAATTTACACATTTTGCTACCCAGTCTTAGGTATAGATTGCTCATGGCCTTTGTGCAGTGATGAAGACTTTGAGAAACAACAGTTCTCTTCCTGACCAGGGACCTCATAGTACTTGCCTATCTCCAGAACAATGGCCAGGAGAAGGAGAAAGAGAAGTCATGACTCCGTATGCCTCTGCCCGTTGCAAAGGGACAGAACACAATGCAGGCCTGGACACACTCCGTGCATAAAGATCTTCTTGCCAAGACACAACTTCTTTCCAAATTCCTTGAGGTCCCTTAATCCCTGACGGGGACACTTACTAGGACAAGGAAGGGAGAAACGTTGATCTCTTTTCTTCATAAATTTCCTTAAAGGTTAGCTGCTGTCAAAAAAGCAAAAATCCTCCAGAAAAAAAGATTTTCAAACTGACGTGATCTTGTGTCGAATTTCAAGCCAAAATATATGCCCCGGAATAAGCAAAAGGCAGCTCCTGAAAGTCAAGCTGGTGTGGCAGTAGTCTAGGCAATAAGGTTACAGTTATTGCTACAGGAATCAAAAAAAACCACTTGGTACAATTTAGAAGGTATTTCAACAGCTTTTGAGTTCATTTAGGAAAACCAAGCTATTTCCACAGATAAACTAGACCAACTTTAAAGCTCTAAAAGCATCTCCCTGACATTTTTTCTCCATCCTGATAAAAAAAATCCCTGGGTTACATTTGCAAATTAGATTAAGTTTTTTAATTAAACATTATAGTGAGTAATTTCTATGTAAACTTGGCAGAACTTTTAACTCTGAAGGCACATAAGGCATCAGAACCAACAAACAAGGGAAGGACTGAGTCAAGAACCTTAAATGCTGCAGATCTATAAATTACCGAACCTGTCAGATAAGAAAATACTGTAGCCTAATCTTTATGAAAAATGCCAGATGATAATTCTTTCCAGCGCAGAATAAGTCTGTTATTATGCCTTGTTTATGATTTTTAAGCCAGGGCTCATCTGTGCTTCTAAAGTGAATGTAACTCAACACTTGCAGCTAGAAATAGGGAAAGTTTCTATGTTGTGCATATTTCTATACCAGAAAATAAACAACCAAACATTCCTTTCTCAAACATACTGAGGGGAAGGTTATATTGTCTAAACAACAGCTTTAGACCCAGACAGATAAAATCAAAATAAAACACATTTGTTATTTTTTTCCGCTTAGCCTTATTATCGGGGTAATAACAAGATCCATTCTCTCAAATAAGTCAAAGCAGCAGCCTCATTCCTTGTGTTTTTCTGCTTTCGTTGGGTGGTAAGTTGGCAGCATCAATTGTATTAGAGTTTCTGTCAGCACCCACATTAAATATGTTTCTTTACGGGAGAAATCACATTCCAGCCTACTCTGGACATCTAAATTTATATCTTTCATCACATCCAGATTGAAATCCAGCTACCACCTGGATTCCTGTAGGGTTTATTTAGTGAAATGCTCAGAATACTTCTGTTCGAAATACCAAACTAAAAATTAACTGAAGTTTATATTTAGGCGGAACAGCCACTAAACCACAGACACTTTCTTCTTCTATCTTTCTGCTTTTTTGTATTGTTAGAGCAGATTCCCATAATGCAAATCAGAATTTGATACATCCCGTGCTTTTTTGATATTACTTTATGCTGTGTTTATTTTCCCTTGTTTTACAAGTTTAGAATGCCTTAGTGGTACTGCAGCCTCCTGCGCTGCTTTCCATAAATTTCTATGAACTTTAGAAACAAGATACATGAATTTCCACAGGGTCTTCTGGGATTTTCCTATGTATTAACTGGAGAGTTTAAGA
This sequence comes from Rissa tridactyla, assembly GCF_028500815.1. Taxonomy (NCBI): domain Eukaryota; kingdom Metazoa; phylum Chordata; class Aves; order Charadriiformes; family Laridae; genus Rissa; species Rissa tridactyla. Next base: position 78,842,202 of record NC_071470.1, on the reverse strand, counting down.
CTAGCCTTCCAGCTGAGGGTTAAATTTCCTGATGTCCGTAGAGTCTCTGTTCTGGCTTATTGCCTCATTCTAGGGAAAAATAAACTGGCTTTATGGGCAGAGGACCTCATGGAAGAGGCACTGATTCCTGCTTGATCTCTGCCCCTCACACCTCTGTGAGTGTTTTTGGATACAGGTGGTTTTACAAACCAGAAACCAAAGGTAGTTTAGACGTAGCTCTGCGGTCTGCGCAGAAAAGCATTCAAAAATTTAGATCTGCATCAGAAAATATGTGGGCTTTATTTCTACAGAAATCTAGACAGCAAGCTTACAAGAAACTTCCTCATCACTAAATATTCAGTCTTGCCTTGCTCTTGGTAGGGAGGAAGCTGGAGGAGGACTCCATCTATCCGGGGTGCCACATTCTTTCCCTTCTAGGTAAGACTGAAATCAGTAAGCACGCTTACAGAAATGCTGATTTTTTTCTTTTTAAGTTATTCGTATGCTTCAGAATGATTCTGGTTTCTAATTTTACTCACAAGGTATGACTGGTTTTATTTTTCTTGTCTTTCATTATTGCGACTAGAGCATAAACATCGTAAAACTAATTCACGCAGCATTCTGGGCAGGGTACTTTTTTTTTTCTTCTGGCAAATAGTTGTGGTTTCTGCTGAAACCGAGTGACACTGAAACACTGTCATCTAATCACTTTGAAAAATGCTGTACATCTTCCTTTAGAGTACAATTGTGTTTACGGATCTACAAGCAACAGGACCCATTATGACAAAATTGTATTAACTCCTGTATAACATGTTAATTTGGAACTGAGATCAATAGCTTCGGTAAAGTGCACCGTTGCAAAAATAATCAGATTCCGAGACATTAAGCAATGGGGAAGTTACTTTATCATTCTGCAAGTGAGTGAAAAAAAAATTACTACTTGGAGTCTTAAAAGTATGCTCAATAGTTTGCATTTGAGTTTTGTGAGCTCCAGATTTTAGCCATAGTTCTCTCTTTGGCTTTGTGTCCTTTAATAATATTAGAACACTGTGGGATCAGATTTAATCTTTTTCAGTAAGTAACTAGTTATGATCAGACCCTGCTCTTTGGGCTTTAGGAAGCAAATATATACCAGACACATGCCTACAGCAGTCTGAGGTCTATATATTGCATTTCACAATAGGCCATTACTGATTTTTATTCTGCTGTATTCAACATTTCTACGTCATTGCAGATGCCATTTATTCTTCAACTTCAGCAAAGTTATCTCATTTATCTGATATAGCCACAATCATTAACCACAATTATACAATGACACCTAAATCAGCCCCGAAAGGAAAGTCTTGCTGTGTATGGTTTGTTTGATGATTATTTTTTTTTTAGGTTTTTGTAAGATAAGACACTGTCAAAACGCTTTGACAAAGCCATGACCGGACTGAAACTAAGGTGTAAATTCTGTTCTTGTGAAACTCTACAACCTTATTAAAATTCCATCTGAAAGGTAAAATTAAGCACATGCTTAACTTCAAACATTTAAATAGACTTGTTCTGCTGAACTGAGGTCTAAAGCTCCCTCTTTATAATGGACAACATAATTTAACTTTAAACTCAGAATCACTATGAACGAGCTAATGCAGAAATCAATGCTAAAACCTAATGGAAAGCGAGAACATTTGAAGTTTCATTTTTTCTTTTGTTTCCTTTGAATATAATTATGCTCTTTTAGTACTGTTTTTCCTCAGTCCTCTCCGCCTACTATGTCATAATTATAAACCCACATTTTAGAACACTAATTAAGAACATATTCACAGCAAGAACAGTGGATGGGTGGACAGAGAGAAAGTGTTCAAGCACCAGAGAGCAAATTAATACCCGTGAAAAAGAAACAAAAACAGGAGGGAGGAAAGGAAAGGGAGAGAAAAGACAGCTTGCTATGTGCCAGTAAATAAAGGAAAACTGAAAATTACATTCTCAGATGTATACCTATAGCCTTTTCTGTCAGCATTGCACCACTATTACTGTCACGTGATTGAACATTAGATATACGTCTTGGAGTTTAGAAAATTTTATGTAAGCATCTAGGAAAAAAATTAAGCAACCCCCTCTGAGCTTCACCCATAAAAGTGCTGCGGTATCTGTTTTTGCCGAATAATAGGGTATTAAAGCATCCCTGGAAACGCCTGTTTACCTGCTAAATGGATGTGCGCAGTCCTAAGTGGAGATACAAATCCTCCAGGATCAGCGTTTCAGGTGTAATTTTAGGTGACGTTCGACAACAGTCCAGTGTGGCCGGGCAGAAGCCCAGTTGCATTGAGGAGGCTGAAGAGATGCAGGAGACTGAATACTTTTTTCCTGTTGTAAGGTCAAGAACCAGAACGTTTAATGTAAGAACAAATATTGTAGGTAGGCAATACATCTTAATCATTGCAAACAAGACAGCCATTTATAAGTAATTATGATTAAAAAAAAAAAAGAAAAAATATAGTCTTTCAATTATCACAGAATCTTCAGAGTTGGAAGGGACCTCTAGAGATCATCTAAGTCCAACTCCCCTGCTAGAGCAGGATTGCCTAGAGCACATCCCTCAGGGCTGCATCCAGGCGAGTCTTGAAAATCTCCAGAGTAGGGGACTCCACAACCTCCCTGGGCAGCCTGTTCCAGTGCTCCGTCACCCTCACTGTAAAGAAGTTTTTCCGTGTATTTGAATGGAACTTCCTATGTTCCAACTCGTGCCCATTGCCCCTCGATCTGTCACTGGGAACCATTGAAGAGTCTGGCACCATCCTCCTTCAACCCACCCTTTAGATACTTGTATGCCATAATAAGGTCTCCCCTCAGCCTTCTCTTCTCCAGGCTAAAGAGTCCCAGCTCTCTCAGCCTTTCCTCACAAGGGAGATGCTCCAGTCCCTTGGTCATCTTAGTTGCCCTTCGCTGGACTCGCTCCAGCAGTTCCCTTGTCCCTCTTGAGCTGGGGAGCCCAGAACTGGATGCAGTATTCCAGTTGTGGCCTCACCAGTGCAGAGTAGAGGGGAAGAATGACCTCCCTCGACCTACTGGCCACGGTCTTCCCTATGCAGCCCAGGATGCCATTGGCCTTTTTGGCAACAAGGGCACATTGTTGGCTCATGGATAATTTACTGTCTACCAGGACCCCCAGATGCTTCTCCTCAGAACTACTTCCCAGCAGGTCCACCCCTAACCTATACTGGTGCTTAGCATTCTTCCTCCCCAGGTGCAGGACCTTGCACTTGGTTTTGTTGAACCTCATTAGGTTCTTCTCTGCCCAGCTCTCCAGCCTGTCCAGGTCACGCTGGATGGCAGCACGGCCCTCTGGAGTGTCAGCCACCCCTCCCAGCTTGGTATCCTCAGCAAACTTGCTGAGGATACACTCTGTCCCATCATCCAGGTCATTAATGAATATACTGAACAAAATTATCTTCTAGAACACTTGCTCTGAAGTTTTATTTATGGACAAAGATATTTGTATTCAGGTATGTTGATTTGCTAACATGGGATGAGACCGCTGCATCAGGTGGTTATGAATATTTGGTTAATTGAAATATAAAAATGTGATGAAGATCAGGAAATAAAGAACAACCCCATTTTATCCTATTTGATTTCAAGTCTTTTCTTAGCCTGTTCAAAAATATGACATACCATATTCTAGACACCCATGTAATCCAGGAGACTTGAGCTCAGTCTTTGTTTCACGTGGGATTTAGAGGTGGAAACCAACATTTTGTTAAAATTTAAGTGCCTGGGAAAACAGCTAAAAGCCAAGAATCGTATATATCGTAGAAACAGTGGCGCTCTGTTCAAACTCAACAAAGTCAAGTTAACAGGCACTGTAAAAACGTTATTGTTATTCCAAATGCTTTTGAAGTCTCCAAAACAGTTTCATAGTGACCATCACAAGTTTATTAGCTGTAAGAAGATGAAACGGAAGGTCAATACTTAGCGGATTATGCATGAGAGATTATGAATATGACAAGGCGAGTTTTTACACACCTTTAGGGACCTATGTATGAGAGCAATTATAGAAGGCATCACCACCAGAAAACACAGATGCAAAGGACAGTATGCTGTAAAAGGTGTTAAAATGCTCCCTGAAAAAGTATTGACTTTTTGGGTTTGGGTTAGCAGTTTACCTAAATGCTAAAGCTGTGAGCTATCAGCAAACCCTTCCACTTAGCTCTCTGGGTCTAAGGTTGCTTTAAAATAGTGGTGCAGCTTAAATAACAAAATCCGTTCAGCTGGAGCTGTGTCCCTAGCTGGAATTAAAGCTAGAGGAAGCAGTTTTACTTGAGGCCCATTTTGTCCTAGAAAAGTTAATGAGTAAATTCCCTTTAGGGTAATGACACCTATAGGTTGAGCAGAGTAATAGACCCTACTGCATACTCTTCTAGCCAAACAGACCAGTAATAAGCTTCCCAAGGAACACCAAACCACAGAAGAGACCCTTGCAATGAAAACACAGCCCTCCTTACTGACGCTCAGCATTTTCCACACCGCACTGATATCTTCACGTTCATTTTACAAGAACTAAGGCTGTCTGCAGCAAGGGATGGTTTTGAGTCCCCGAAACTTTGACACCCAATTTGTGAGATGTTGTAGAGGCCGTTCAAAAGTGCGAGTGTCCATTCCCTGAAAACCAGCTACTTTGAAAATGCTGTAAGTTGAGAAGCCACCACAAGTGCCTTAAAACTTGAGGTAGCTACGCTTTATTTAGTTTCTAGTCATGAATGTGAAAGATAAAGTTTTTCCAATCTTTACATTTTTTTTGCAGATATATTGGCAGTAAACTTTTTATATGCTAAGCCTGACTCTGGAAAGCATGTGGAATACAGAAATTAGCAAAACAACCAACCTTGATTTACTTCACATGTAAGCTGTACCAAGTACAGGGGTGAGTCACGCAGCTGTGAAGACGCAGCATGGCTCTATAATCTTTCCAGGCTCTTTGCAGGAGATACCAAGGAGCTCAATTTGAAGTTAGATATTTGGTATTCAGTCTTCTTTCTGGATAATGAAATTTAAAGAAAGTTAGTTTAATTCCTTGGCTTCAGATTATTCACAAGCAACCAATATTCAACACGAAGTACATTTTGATCAAACATTTGGTGCTCCTGATGTGGGTTCCTTCCTGATTGTATGCAAGTTCTTAGAAAACCAGAGTCCTGATGTTTGCATTCACAATTCCAAATTTAATTGCTGTAACTGTTCTGCAATTGTTGCTTTAAACCGTCTGGTTTGACTAATGCTCATTGCCCAGCTCATAATCCCACTAGATGAACTAACACAGTTGACTCAAATATGAAAGAATTTGGTGATGGAGGGTGAGGGACATAAAATACCCTCCATCAATTCTGATGACAGGTTTCTACAATAAAAGTCCAAGGGTCATATTCACCAGGGTTGGCACAGAAAATCACATTCGACAGCTCCAAGGATAGATTCATCTCTGAGAGGAAATTCCCTTCTACCTGTACTCCACCTTCCTGCTTACCCTGTTTCCCACTTGTGAGCGCACACTTTGCTCAGAAAAAAAACATACCCAACTGGCGTGCCCTGTGGCAGCTGTGTCAACGCGACGGCTCCTTCTCACATCTGGGACAGCAGCAGCTTCTCAGCCTAATGTTTTTCAATACTGTTTCTACCTTTTTTTCCTTCTACCTTTCCTTTCATTTGGAGACTTCCAGTACAAACATGACTCTGGCTAGCTGGTGGAAAGGTGAAATATATCATTAAGTTAGTTTTGCTGTACAGAAGTAAACCACAATTCCCTAATTGTAACTCTTCGAACATGCAAGTAAAGTAGAATAATTTGGAATCAGGATCTTTTCTTTTTCTTTTCTTTTTTTCCCCTCTCTCTCCATTGTGTGTTATTGATAGGTGAAAGGCTAATTTAGTCTCAAGAGCGTTCTGTGTCCACCCCAACTATTTCACTTCAATACATAACCTTGCTGTGAATACATTTTAATTAGTGATTTCGTACTTCGAATTGCACAGTTGTAATACAGTAGGCGTGAGGATCTATTGAAATAATATAAAAAAAGGCATAATTATTTTCAAAAGCTCTGTTGGAATAGTGCAGGTAAAAAATTCCCCTGCTGGTGCCTGTTTTCTGTGTCCAATGTATCATTAGCACTTCACATTCTTCCTGCATTCATAAAAGGGTAGATGCTTGGACTTCAGGTTGTACAGGATGCCCCCACAGCCCCAGAGACTTTTCATTCTGTTGTTTGCTGTTGCTTGCTGAGACCATTGTAATGAAGACAAGATTTTGACTTCATTTGATAATTTGGGTCTAATTGACTGAAAGATATCACTAAGAAAAACGGAAGCAAAACTAAGAGATTCAGAAGGATTTTCAGAACTCTATGGGCCTGGCCTGGGAACTTTTAATGCAATGTGGAATAAAATAAAAGTAGGGCCCAGGAACAAAACATCAAAACCTTGTCATACTGTTGAAGGCATGCTGACAGCGGAAGAGTTTTGAGTAGCAGTGAAAGAAAAATCTTTAAAAACCATAAGCTCATTTCAGCACCAAATCTAAACTCACAAACAAGATGCTGGGTTTCAGCCTAGAAGAAAATTAAAGGGGGTGACAATGTATAACGTGATTAAATGAGGCATTAGTTACATTTACTAGGAATGCTGTTCAATTAATTTGGCCGTTGCTCTCAGGACACACACTGCAGCACGGAACAAAAAGACTGATAAAGGCCAAATGGATTTTTAAACACTACATTGAGTTGCATTTGATGTGCTAGTTCCCTTGAAGGAACTTTTTTTTTTTTCTTTTGCAAAATTATCATGTTTAAGAAAACTACCAGAAATTCACTGGCACGTCAATGAAAACAAGTAAGTGTTCTTAAAATGTAGGCAATTTACACCTACTTACAGTGACTATAGTTAAGGAACACATACATATAAAGCTGTCATATCTGCTCCCTTCAACTCCCTCACAATGTTGATGTGGCCATCTTGGCAAGTTTTCTGACCCGCACCTGATCTGAACGAGTAGATGAGATATTAGGAAGAAATTTTTCACTATGAGGGTGGTGAGCCCCTGGCCCAGGTTGCCCAGAGAAGCTGTGGCTGCCCCATTCCTGGAGGGGTTCAAGGCCAGGTCAGACAGGGCTTGGAGTAACCTGGGCTGGTGGGAGGTGTCCCTGCCCAGGGCAGGGGGTTGGAACTAGATGGTCTTTAAGGTCCCTTCCAACCCAAACCATTCTGTGATTCTACGATAAGTAGCTGTAAAACTTGGATCCAGTCCATGTCTCAAGCCTGGACCCTTCTCCGACACAAACGCTGAAGTCTCAATCAGCTATTGAGCATGATGGTGGTTCAGATCTGCCATCTGTGCAGCTCTGCTCGCCCTACGGAGGGAGCACACCAGTCCTCAGGCTCTGCTCAGCACTGGGCTTGAAGCGGCAGCTGTCACTTAATGTAGTGTGGTAGCATCCCATAGAATGCAGCTGGCTGTAGTAATGTCTTAGCCGGTGGCGTGATTGTTTTGTCACAGAGATACTGTGTTGATAGCTCCAGTGAAGTACCTAACAACAGACAACGGGGAGAGAAAAGCTTATGGTCTCAAAACAAATTCATAGGGAAAGCGGCAAAATGGGAGTGTTGATATTCCATTTGAAATTTTACTAGTTCAGAAAACCAGACTTTTAAACCCTTGTAAAATTACAGATTACAAAAGCAATTTACTGAATTGGCCATGCCTTTAAATGCATCTCTCACTGAAAAGGCTTGACAATGTCTCTGCTTACACATCCTGTTGCAGTGCAGACCCGGCATCTGCTTTATTCGTCCCTCATTTGTATTCACTGTTTCACGATTGCTCCTGACCAGTTCTTAAACTTCTTAAATCTTAAACACCAGGGTCTCAAATGAGAGGAGCCTGGCTTCCAGGGAGAAGGAGCTTACTTCTGTGTAGCCTCCTCAGGCAAGCACAGCAGCATCCCTCCCTGTGGCAGCATATTGCTGCTAATTAATTACCTATACGTTGCTCTAGGCCGGAAGGCGCTTTCATCAAGAGGACCAAACAAGTAGTAGTTTTGTTTCCAGAGAAACCTCAAGGAATAATTATATACAGTAGGTGTCATGAGATCACTTGCCTGAATTCATCAATATTAAGGGCCTCCAAAGAGGGGAAGTAAGGTTGGAACATGAGGTCACCTGAAAGACAACAGCCCTCTACAGCCTGGGGTCAAAAACAGGGGGAAAGGCAAAAATTTAAAAGGAATCCCAAGCATGAATGTTTAGTTGGTGATGGAAGAAATTAAGACTGAGGTGTATTTTTGTGGGCTTTTCTATGGGATGCTTGGGAAGAAATCTGAGAAACCTGCATAAACTTGAAAGGAGCACATAAGAATGTAACAAGACAGTAGAGAGTTTAAGGACTAGGGAGGGGTGGATGAAGAGATAAGATATAAAGGTCACTGTGCAAGGACCTCAAATTCTGTATTGTGTGCATTCTTGACTATCCAAGTTTTAAAAGGGGAAAGAAGTACGTTGATGTTACAAAGTGGAACGGAGTCTGGTCTGTTTTGTGCAGATAAAGCCTACAAAATGTTGTGTATCACTGAGGAAAACAAAGCACAAAAGAAAGTCCTTCTGGGAGAAATACAGATTGAAATCAAGAAATAAACAGGAAATAACAACGTTTACTCACACTTGCTGCCTTGCAGTTGCTGGAAATTGAACATCTTGGATGCGTCTATCCGCACTGGGCAAATAATTGCCGTTTACTGTCCTAGGGGAAAGTCTGGAAAGTACAGGGAAATCAAAATCCCTGAGGCATATCCTTCCTTCTCATAAAGTACAGCCAACGAAGCTATGATCACTTAGAACACCTGATGATATGCCTCCCCTAGTAACCAAGCTTCCACTTTTCCCAGATACGGCAATCTTAAAAATAGAAGAGCAGGAAAATTGTCCATTCCATTTATACTGCTAAAATCTGAGTTAGAACAGATACTTATCCCCCAGGAAAATGGTTTCCGTTAATATTGTGAGGGATTCACCCTTGGGAAGCATGTGTGCACTCCACAAAGCTGTTCAAGAAAAGGCAGAGGGACACACTGCCTTTTTTTCCACCTCCCACTCCCTTCTTCATTTGGCTCGCTGTGCATATTAGGAGTAAAAGAGAGAGGCCGGGTTTTACTCCTGCCTGACTTCTTCAGTTTTCCAGAGATGAGCAACTACCCAAGACTGCACACCGATCTTGGGTCACAGCACACCCTGGTCCTATATAAAAATTACTCCCCTTCTCCTTGCACTTCATCAGTGGAATAAGTAGACGATGGTCCCGTGTGGTTGAACACAAGGAAGGCAGGTTGGGGAAGTGCTCTCTGCATTAGCACAGCTAGCCTTTGTGAGTCTCCAAATTAGGATGCAGAAGAAGAACGCAGTCTCTGCCTTAGCCAAATGTAAAGGGAACCTTTCTGCATATTTTTGATGTGATCTTATCAGCAGACAGCTTTTTCTTTTCAGTACAATAAATCCTTGTAATTCCACAGTACAGAAATCTGACAATACAGAAAGTAATCTTTATGATGGCTAAAAGTCTTTGCACAGCATATATTGCAGCTTACGATAATTATTTATTACTGGTGTTACCATTACTGAGTGCTTAATGCACTTGTGGCCAGTGGGCAGAAAATAAGCAATACCCGGTGACAAGAGCAAGAATGCACTTCTTCTCATGGCAAGTAACTTTTTAAAGTTCCTGTCAGGCTGTAATATTTTTTCTGCTCCATGCAAGAGTATTAAAATAAAAACTTTGGATATATAAATCAGAGTAGGGTGAGTTCACTTCTGTGCCAAGAGGGAGCCAAATGAATCCTATAGATGTTAAAGCTGAGAGGGGCCTCCTAGATCATCTTGTTCTCCCTCCCTTCCCATTGCTGTTAACAACTGCTGGTGGCGCAGGAGCAGAATCTTAAATAGCAAAAATCCTGAGCTCTGCCCTCCGGCTGCTTATCAGTGCATTAACGTTTTCTACAAAATATTTACTACAGCTTTATTTTTCTATACCTTTCTATTTTCTCACATACCCTATCTAATATTCACATCATCGCCTCCGCAGAGATGGTGAACTTTCTCTAAGTAAGTTATTCCACTGTAAGACTGACCTTCCCTTAAGAGTGCCTTTTCCTCCTAATGCATAAAATGAATTTTCTTTTTTCTAGTTTCAGTTCATTACATCTTTTAAGTACTCGATAATTCCTCACCATCTTTATTGTCACTATAGTTAGATGTTTATAGACAAGTACATCTCTTCCTTATTGCTTCAATATGGAAGCATGGAAGTGACAGCCACATGATAAACAGCAAATCTGCTGGAAAAACTGAGAAATCACGTGGGAGAAGACTTTCAAAGGCATAAAGAGGAATTAATAATCCCAAGTGCAAGCATGTGTGTATGCACACAGGTGTGTAAAAGAGAAAGGAAAAAGAGAACAGATTTTCGGCACGACTAATATTCCTCCGTAAGGAATGGTTCTTTTAAGGTGTTTTGAGAGCAGTGAGATGGATCTATCAGTAAGCAATTTTATTTATTTTCACTTCACAGCAACCATCAATCTGGAGATGAAATAAGGCACAGGAGGGGATCCTGTCCACCTATTTACCATTAGGCATTGCATAATAATACTCCATGTTTTCTGCGTTTAGCTGCGCAAGCCTTAAACAACAGGATTTCCTTGCTTGTCTGAGCCCGTGGTTGAGCCCCAGGGCTCCAGAAGAGCGGATCAGGATGATCTGGCAGAGTGCCACCACGACCCATGTCGTGGAAGCTATGCCGTGCTTCCTCACCTGGCTGAACCAGCACCAGAGATGTGCAGCCGTTTGTTACAAGCTTCATCCCCTTGACCCTTGTGCCTTCTTCAGCTCAAGTCTTCTACTGTCATTTCCCCTAAAAGGGTTATTGGAAACGTCCTTGAAAGGAATCTATCATGACAATTTTATGCTCATAGCTGACTGTGCTTCCTGGATTTCCAAAGGGTGATCCTTCTTTTCCATATTTCTTACCTCACCAATATGCTTATTAAAGCTTTTGAATATCTTTAGAACATTTGCCTAGTATTGACTTTCTGCTTTCTGAATACCACAGTACTTGCCTAGCGCTCTTGTGATATATCATGTGAATACAGGCTATTTTTTCCTATTATGCAAATATTATTTTTTTTACTGAGAGTTTCATCTGTTTTCACATATATTAAAGGGTATAACAGCTATTACTGTTATCAGTAGCTGCAACATGCTTATATCCTGAAACAAATAATGTTAACGCTGGTGGTATAAGCTTAGTAAAAGATATTATATGTAAAAACTCTTGGAAAAACACTGAGGCTAGTTGATTCCTCAGACTGACCGAATTAAATACTGGCGAATACGACGTTTTACCCACTATAAAAACTACACAGGATGGTCTCACATTGGTTTTCAGTTTAGTTCAGGCCTGTTTTTTTCAGAAAAGGCTTTTTTTGCTATGGTTCAAAGTACCACAGAGTAAGTGCAGAGACGGTAGCATAGCAACCACAAAAAAGTAAGTTTAAACACTGAGAAAATGAGCTTTTTGCTTTCTAATAGCAGAGCTTTCATGTTCATATCTTCTTGCTGGGTTTGAAACACCTGTTTCTATTTCAGCTGACTTTGTTTGCTTCATTCTTTCAGTACAGAAAGCTGTGTGGCTGTCCTGAATTACAATTAAGTAAGCCTGTTTTCAGTGAATATTCTCCGGTCATCAACAAAAAGTGAAGAGAATTTTGAATGGTGAGGAATTAATTTAGTTTTCAAATTAAATTCGCACTTCCTTGAAATGGAAGTGGGTTTTGGTATGAAACAGAATTGGTTCTTACAATGGGCATGAGAATAAACCTACTTTTGGCCGCTGACTCAAGAAAATTTTAGTGATAACATCAAATAAATCCAAGCAATAGCCGCTGTGATTTTTTTAAATCCGTTTGAAGGCTGTGTGCCCTGTCTGCACAATAATGTGAACCCTGTCTGGACAGCTGAGGGACTTAGAGTTCCGTGCTTTGGCACGTCATTGACTTTTCCTGTTTACCTGAACCGAGTTTAAGGCTGTGACTTACCTCAGATTTGCATCTTTGTTTTACAAGTTCTTGGTGTCTGGAAAAGCGTATGTGAAATGCTGACTTAAATAGCATCTCCTGCTCGTAATGTCTCCTCTGCACGCCTGTGTAGCCACCTAACAAGAAAAGCAGTGGAGAATAATCAATGAGGACTTTTAAACGGTTTCTGTTTTGAACCTTTACTTAGTTATCTTGAATCCTTTTGCATTCTCTATTATATTTTTAATTAGGGTACTTTTTCCTGCTAATATTTTAACTGCAACAGACACAAACGATCTTTGAATTGTGGAAACTGTATCAGACCAGGTGCACCCTCAAACTGTGATTTATCCTGAAACGACACGATTTCTACTGAACTGGAATCTCACTATCCCCACACTGCAGCTAATGACAGGCAATCTTTTGGTCAGGTTTATCTGTATTTTCACCCATTCTCCCTTCCAAGCTGTCAGGTGCCCAAACATACACTAGAAGGCCCCTAAACCTATAGTAGAAAAAAAAAATTATAGTTCCAAATATGCTATTGCAGATTCTGCAGTTGTGCTGGGTTGCTTCCAGTACATTTAAAGTATTCTGATGTATCTGTGTTCAAATTACGTGATTTTTGGCCGCTTCTGTTTTCCCTGCTAGTGTGGGAATGCATGAGGTGGAAGGGACGTGTTCATTGAAGCTGGATCTCTGTCAGACATATTGCGGTGCTTATGAAAGGCAAAGATTAGGATAAAAAGGCAGGAAATGAGCGAACAGACCTCCCGGTTGTTAACGTGATGGCTTCGCTTGTCTATGACCTGGAAGGCTTCCAGCCACCAGCGTTTTAGATGAAAGGGTGAAGAGCTGACAGCTTGCTGTACTTGACCCTGCGCAATTTCCCTACCACCTGCAGGGTCCCAGCTGGGGTGGAGGGTGCTTAGGATCGCCCCGGGACAGTCACATCCCAATGTCCCCTGTGCCAGCGGGGCCAGAGATGCAACACAAGGGTGCGGGGACAGATGGGTTTCTTCTTCTGGCAAGGCCATGAGGCACAACGGAAAGCTTCTGCAATGCCCCCAAAATGAGTTTTTGCCTCCAGACTTGGACAGAATGAAAATAATTCCCTATTCTTACACCATAAATACAAATATTACACTTTCTCTCCAATTTTTCCAGCCCTGATTTTGCATGAAAAGCAAGTCAAAGTGAGCAGTTCTTAAAGAGATTTTTACCCCCTCATTTCAAAGCAGAAACCTACTATGACTTAACAAAAAAACCAACCCGAAACTCATAACTTCGGTGAATCTTTTGCATGACTAAACTTCTAGGATGCACTTGACTATGTGGTTTTCCATTACTAACCCAATCTCTCTTTAAGTTTTCCTCTTCCAACTATAATTCTGTTGGCAGCATTTCAGTTGTTGTAGAAGTAATGCAATAAGACTTCACAAGCTGTGCAAAGCCTTTAAAATTATGGAGCTTTACAATGGACCTAAAATTCTTATGTCCATGTTACAGCGGGATTATCTAAAGCCCAGAGGTTATGCAAATCGGCTATAGTTATGCAGAACAGAGCTCTGAAGAAAATACTAATATCCTAACCCCACACCTCATTCATATCCAATGGAAGACAGATCCACTGCCATAATTAGTGCTCTTATTTATGACTTACATAATTTTTAAATACATTCTATTGACACATCTTCATTTTCCACATACGTTTTGCACTGGAATGTCATTACTGATGACTTATTAGCAGTAGAATAACATCAATGAAAAGAACAACACTGTTGGAGAATTATTGATTATTGAATAACACACTTAAAAAATGTGAAGTATCCATGTTTCTTCACAAGTGAATTAGAGACGGTAGTTGTTCTATAGTTAAACCTGAAGTTTCCTATTATAATATTCATTTATTTATTTATTTTTCAAATAAATCTGTCTTGGAAAAATGACTAGCTGGATTAGCTGGAATTTACTAAAATCTGCATTCTGACAAAAAAATGGAACAATTTCATATATTTATATAATCTTTGGGATTTTCTCATAGATCATTACATTTTCCAGGCAACTCTTAGAAGAGGGAGAAAGGGAAGAGTCTCAGAAAGTCAGTACAGCCCAGCCTAAAGTAGGAAGGGAAAGGTTGACTAGAGTCCATTAAAGCAGAATCTCAGACAGAAAAATCCAAACCAGTTGACCCTTTTTGATTCTTGTCTCATTTAGCAAATCAGGAGTACAGAACGGAGGAAAAAGGAAATTGAGAGATTTTGTACAACAGGAAGCTCTCTGTTCTTTTTCTCTCCCATGACTAAACGCTAAAACTACCTGTTGCTCCGTGGTAATGTGTATTTCTGTCAACACCATGTTTGAATCCAGTGCGGTCAGATACAATTCTATTAGTGACACTACATTTGAAATGTCAGGCCTGAATTTAGCCCTAAATAGAACAGAAATTGTACTCACAAAGCAAATATTAAGCTTCATTCTTTCTCATCCTCCCTTTCAGTAGCCTATGTGGCCATAAAAACATGTAATTCTAGAAAAACCTCAAATAAATTTATTGGAATTCATTTTTTAATTGTTATTTTTGATCTAATGTATGTATTCTTATATTTCCCAATACAGACGGATGACAGGAAATATTTTTTTATTATATTTATAAAAGTTGAAACCGTTTGAACTATTTAACCAGTGCGTTAGCGCTGATTGCACTAAACACCATTAGTATTTATTGAATAGAGCCCCCCTTATAAATTTTCCCCGAACTAATTATGAGATTTTTGTCCCTTTTCTGGCCCAAGTTACGTAGGACTTGCTGCTCTTCCTGTATCTGTCAGCGGACTGCTCTTTCCCCCGACAGTGCCTCTGTCTCCCAACATCGTGTGGAGTGCCCTACCTGAGGGCCACATCATCTACGATGAGCTCTACCTCTTTACGGTCAATTCTCATACAACATTCTGCGTTCAGTCTGCACCTCCTGCCCATCTTCAATGAGCTATGGCATCCAGTAGGATCATACCACAGATGCCTAAAATACCCTTTCTGTTCTTTGTTTTGCGGTGGTCCTCTGGCACATGGAAAGAGGCTTAATTCACATCCCTATAGGGGCGGTGAAACATATGCAATGGGCAGAAGAACTGCTTTTCTATCTGTTCCTCTTGGTTGCTTTTCTTTCCTACTTTGTGAAGATTTCTGAGATGACAGCAATGAGAAATGACTGTACACCTCCCCAGAACACTTATGTTGGTAAACATTTAGTGAAACAAGTAGTGCCTCAATGTGCCTCAGTGAGGCAACTTAAGCCTCACTGACTGAACTCCAGGGTTGAGTATAGCATTTACAGTGGGGCCTGTCATTAGTATCACTACTGGAATATAAATCAAAAAAGAAGAATGTAACCATCACTGCACGTATACAGCTTAGGTGGGAATACACGTATTTATTTCACATTTAGCTAACACAATCTGCAGTAGTCCCAAATTCTGATACCTGCGTTTGCATCTGAGAAGCATCTTTTTCCTGGAAGGGCTCTTTTTGGGCATATCCACACTAGGACCACAGGGTGCCTTCCCTACCTTGCAGCTCAGCTGCATCATGCAGTGACCACCTTCTCCCCCCTCCATACACACACGCTATGAGCTCAACTGCAAGCCAACTCGTAAGCAGAGATGGGGAAGCAACCCAGCAAACTCCAACAGGCTTTTCTATCCAGATGATCACAGGACCTTGAGGTGAGGTATAGTCACCTCAGGTGTTAGACTCAGCCAGCGGCTTTAGTCTTTGAAGGAGCTACATGCTAACATTAATAAAAATACAGAATCCTGGCCCTAAGTGACCTACGCCCATTTCAAAGAAGACATCTCATTTTCTGCCTAAAGTCAGTCAAGTGCAGTCTTAGGCAAATATTTCTCATTAAACTAACTTCATTTTTAATTGAGGTTTGAAGGTAAACAGTATACTACTCAGAGCAATAATTATTACTGTTTAATTCAGGTGGCCTTCATCAATGCATCAACCAATATGATTTCAGTCAAAATCTGGGAACTTATCACCTCTTGAGACTTAATCAGAGTCATCTCGAATCCGACTGAATCATTTAAGGACACGTGTGAAGGGGTTTTCTTCATGTGAATTTTATTGTCATTGCCTGAAACAATATTACCTGAAACATTGGGGACACTTAATACTTTCTAGTTGTAGACATATAACTGTGAGGCTCATGCTCCCCTCAAAGGGGCAATTGCCTCTCCAATCACTATAGATGAACTTAGACGCCCCATACCCTCCAGCGTAGAGAATGTGAGCAACTCCTTGTGACACAACTCTACGGTAGCAACCGTGAAGCAGGTGAATAAGGATAGGAGAAAAATTTAGTACATGAGGTTATTTTAAAGGCATATGGACCTTTCCACGCTTCAACTACCCAGGAGGCTGAGAAAGATTGAAGTCCAGGGCCTTCTGCTGACAACACATCAAAATCAGAGAAGCACAAAAGTAAATTAAAACATTATGATAGGTTCACCCATGCATTCCATAGGAAAAAAATACCAGACACAATACAGAAATGCAGATACTTTCACTGTACCAAAGACACCTCTCTCTACAAATCCTATTCCCAGGACCGACAACACAAACCTGCGTCCTTTTTCTTAGGGGTTTGTTCAATCAACTTTAATAAAAGACAGCACTTACTGTGATTCAGTTACTGAATAGAAAATTGTAAGCTAAAATGTGACGGTTTTTCCATTACAACCTACAATTAGGGAATCTACAAAATTAATTTCCTTCACCTTTAACGAGGTTCTGTTATGTGGTTTGGTGTGCATTATTGTGTGTATTAGTCATAGCCTGACTGAAGGGAAATGCAGCATCAAATTTATTGTAACAGCAATTTTCCTTAAAGTATATTAGCAGAGATGAATTGGCAGACCCCTAAAACATGGCTTAAACCTATCTTTTATACAATATTGCCCTCTATGGGAGCACAAGATGTAACAGATTTGAAATAAGCATGCTGCTGTTCTTTTGTCTTATTAATTTTGTTTAGTATATCTACTTTCTTAAAACGCTTTTCTTTTTAACTTAAAAGCTCTATGCCAGCACGAAAATCAACCTATCACTCTCTCATAATTTAATCTATTTCTTTTGAGCCTACATTTCATATTGTAACAAATGTATCTACTACTGGTGTTTAGCTTTTATATGATAATTTCAGTTCACAGAGTCACTGCTCAAAGTGTGTATGCCTTTCTGCCATGTTTTTTTAAAAAAACCAAACACTTCAACCAAAACGCACACAACCCAGCAGTCACATCAGTGGTATAAATACACAAACAACATTTTGAATTTTATTTCTAGAGTGCCCAGAAGTCCTCAGAGAGCAAAGAGGCAACTCCAAAACATCACTGTAGACAGAAACAGATGCATTCAAATGTAACCTGTTGAGCACTAGTGGCACGAGAAGAGAACAAATGGTTCTTTTCCCAAAGGTTTTGTTTTGTTTGTGGGTTTTTTTTCAAAAAAAAAAAAAAAAAAGCCCCAACACATTCCGTCTGCTGCCCTCCTGATTTTCTAAGAGAGCAGTGCTGAAAGTCTGTAAGTAATTCCCACCACAGAAAAATGAATCAATAGCAGTGAGACATTAAAAGCATTTCTGTAGCTTATTAACTCTATTCTTCTTACAGACATTGCAGAGAGATTTCACATTTCTAAAGTCAGTGCAATGTAAATATAAAATCATGATCTTGGTATCCTTTGTCAGAGTACAACTTCTTGAAGTACGTTAGCCTCCCTTTTGCTGAACCCAGGTTTCTGGGGGGTTTTCATAATGTTGAGACAAAGCACAGTTTCGTTAGTCCCAACACAGATCTCAGAGGCAATACTTGTATTTCCGTTTTAGCGTGGTGTGTCATGTTTCATGGTTTGGGGTAGCTTTCGTGAACATTGCAGTTCGGCACAGAATGTTGCGCCCCACGAGAGAAACGAAGACATCACTCCTGGTGTACCAGTATAAGCCAGAGCTTCTGCCAGACTGGAGAGGACGCCGAAATTCCGGCATAGTTTTTAAAGTTACGATACTGAAAATGTTCCTGTAACGAACAGCTAGAGCTTATAGTAACATAAAAACGTTGGACCCAGAGTACTTACTTTCCTTACACAACTAATCCCACCGAAGCTAACAGAGGTACTCATCGTAGGGAGAAGAACATGTTCGCACACCTAGACAACCACAATTCCGTAAAACAAAAGGCTGTACAACACGGTACAGAAACCTTTCAAGTGTAGAACGTTATGTACCCAATAATCACTAGGAGGAAATCAATTTTCTTAAAAGAGGGAAGACCAAGTCCCTCCAAGTACCACGGACCAGTTTGCAAAGGAGAGGGGCACAGAAGAGAACAGAAACTGATTTACAAAAGCTTCATTCGACATCAAGATTTCCCACGCTAGCCGGAGCATTAGCAGAAGTAGCTCGTAAGCATAAGGCCTCCTCCTATAGGACTAGATGAAGCAGAAAACAAATTATAATGGGATTATATAAAAGAAATTTGCTAAGAGGTGAAACAAAACACTCTGTACAACAGGATCCATTTATTACAGCAATGCCAGAATACCAGTTTGAAAGTGTTTTAGTAATGGATTTTTCACTTTAAAAAACCCTCAAAGTTTTAAATTAGGGTATATAAAAAGCTATGCTTGTGAGAGCTAACCTAGGAAAAAGTCATCCTTAGAATGTAATGGAAGCTTGATATCTAGAAGGGAAGGACAGAAAAGTAAAAAGAGAAACATAAATGTTCTTTGTAGTTCCTCCTTTGAAAATATCATTCCTAGTTTCACCTTTTATTCAGAAGGAGATTAGAGTATTTAAAGAGCCTCTGTAGACGTGTTAAAGGGGACTCCCATTGGAGCCATGGTCTAATTAAGCTACTTTACGAATCACACCACAGTCTGAATAACTCAAATTAAAAAAATATTTAAAAATCACCTAATACATTAAACCAGGTGTTCAAGCTTCTTAATTTTTAACAATAAAAGAAGAAATGCTTAGTTTTAAGATTTGTATGCTATCACTTAGTAGTATGGATGACGTTCTTTGTGATAATGGCTTTGCCAACAGTTGGTTTGGATTCCTCTTCATTAGAAGCTACCTTCCTCTAGGCATCTTACCAGCCCTACTACTATGTCACTGTTTATACTGTTTGTTCTCTTGCATGAGCTGTTAACTATTGGATCCTCAAAGAATTTATTTGAGGTAATGACTTGCTGATTTATCCATCAGGAAAACAACATACTGCAGTGAGACAACCCCATTACTCTCTCTTTACTTAAAAAGCCACCAAGGCTCAGATATGCAGCTGGCACATGACAAGCGAATGTTGATATTATACAGAGATAATTGTTCTCATGGTCCCAAGTGTTGTGATAGAGGAACAAGAATGAATTACCTCTTTCTTTCACAAAATAATACCATAATTTGTTAGATAATTACTCCTTAAAATGCAATGGGAGAAGAGAAAAGGATATATATTACTCCCCAATGGCCAAGTTACATACCTTTCCTTTGAGCACATTCTGGTTTCCTCCTTTATTTCTATTTTTTCCAAAAATAGCCCCACTAAGCTTGGACTGGGAGAAAGCAGAAAGGCTTAAAGGACCTCAGCAGAAGAACGATGCAGCAGGGACCAGTCTCTCCACACCAGCAGCGTTGCTCTGTCTCTTGGATTGGCTTCTTCCCCTGCTGGAGGCAGAGACAACTGGCCATTTTTTGCCCATTTCTCATTGCAGTGCACTCTCTGTGAGTCAAGGGGAATTATGTGAAGACCTCTGATGAAGAGACTTCGTGAGTCACACGGGAGAAAGAAACACAATAAATGGTTCTTCATACTTCCACAGAAAGGGGAAATGGGAGCGCAATCGGAGTTTCTAGATCAACAAATGTCCATATTTGCGACAGTTTGCAATGCAGTGGAGGTAGCAGCAAGCGTCTCTGAGCGAGGCAGTCATTGGATGAATTGGACCTGCATTTAGCCTAGTTTTTGTGAGGATTTACAAATATAGACTGACTTGCTTATTGGCAGGGAGGTCACAAGAACAGCGTTCATGGAAACAGACCAAATGAGAAACAGCTCCCGTACACTGCCAAGGTGTTACAGCTGCAAACACAACTCACAAGGGGGGCTGAGCAGAATATAAACCCTCTCTGGTGCTTTAGCCTCTCCTGCTGAATGAAAGCATGGTTTGGGAAAAAGATCTTTTGTTCCTAAGTTCTAGTCCTACCTCCCAGGAGCTTTCTGATGACTTCAGGCCAAAGCTGAACCCAGGGGGATTCCATAGGGAAAACTGTGGGAAAGCGCCCAAAAGGCTTTATGGATACACAAAGCCATGTTTCTCTCACACAACATAAACCCTTGTCTCCGTAAACTGATAACTCAGGAAGTAGTGACACAGATCAGGCTTTGGATTAAGCAGAAGAAACTCATTTTTTGCTTTGATAGTATCTTGATAACAGTACTTAAGAGATCAGAGTTTGTATTTTTACAGTTGAGTAAGCACTTAAGACATAAAATAGTAATGTAATTAGAGATGTGGAGCTGCTCTAATGCTAGATGTTAATGAATGTATGTTGGTTTAACAGATATTTCAACATTAGTTTATATCAACACGCTCTCAGAAACTAATATATCCGAAAACTTACAGGAACAAAAACACACTAAGGCATCAAAGTTATTTTACAAAGGAATAAAAATTGAAGATAAAGGTCATTACAGAACTGGTATGCACTGATTTGCCTTTATCATTTGCAGAAGAAGTGTGTCCAACCATAAACAGGGGAGGATAATAGAAGCTGAATAGAAACTGTACAGCTGGAGAAAGTCAGCAGTCAGGGAATCTAGTTGATGGGTTTTGATTTTTTTTTTGTTTGTAGGACTTTGCATCATTTTTGCTGTTGATGTTGTTTCCAATCAGTGCTTCGTGCTTAAGTGGACTACACATTCTCCACTGTCATCTGGGAAATAAGAATAACCTGTGACAAGGCAGGCACTTTCAGTAGAAGACATGAATGCCATAACTGAGTTGTGATGCATGAAACTCGGCTCCGAGTGTATCTATATTTCATCCCTACATTTCTGAGCATATAAAACCTCTAACACATTTTGAGTCAGAGCCAAAATATTCAGATTAAAAAAACCTGACAACTTATTGAGACATCAAAAAAACCAAACAGACTTTTCTTAATGAAATATATGTTTGAATACTCTAAAAAAAGCACATTCTGCTATGCCTTTATGTTTCTTGCACTTTTGATGTGAGTGTAATTAAATTCTGCATATCTTGAGGAGCTGCTAGAGAATTAGAGGCTAATCTATAACTCTTATAAGTTGTCATAGTTCTTCTGAAATCAATGGATGTTTCCACAATTTACATCAGCTGAGGAACTGCTCTGCATGTTTAATTAAAGACACACTTGTTTAATTATAGGGAAGTTCATAAGAAGTCTCCACAGCTTAAAGAAAAGCTGATCCTTTCAGCAATAGTAATTTTTTGTTCTTTGAAACTCATCATGAACTTAAGTGTCAAAAGCCACCTTTCTTTCAATAAAGACCATAGAGGTATGTTTGGCTGAAAGAGACAGTTATATGAATTGTAGTCAACTTAATTTTGAAGTGTGGCCTTCATGCTGCAAGGTAGTTTTTGAGAGGAGACGTAGGGAGTACCTATTAAAGTGTCATCAGAGCACTGTAACAACAGGTGAGAAAACCGGGGGCAGTCAGAGAAAACAAAAGCTTGATAAAACTACAACAGAACATCAATCCAAATATTTCAGTGAAAGTTTTCAAATAATCTGGAAGAGCGAACCAGGGAGATACCATATATTATACGCGTTAATTTCTGAAAGTATTTGTCTGCTCTGTAACATCTTTCTAAGCACAGAACTGCAGGAATTGTTTTTCTACCTCATAACGTGCTGTGAAGATAAATACATCAAAGATAGGTGTGCAGACATTGTAGCGATAGTATACTACTTAGAATAGATAACTGTAAGCATTAGAGTCCAGATTTAAGCTTCTAAATAGAAGGATGCTGAATTTTCAGCAGTTGCCTTTTGTCTAAGTGCAGATGCCCCTTTTAAAAAAAAAAAACCCGACAAAGTCTGTTAACTTACACAGTGCTAAGCAGAGAGTCCATGTGAAAGCACTAGGTTTAGAAAAGTAAAGCATTTGTATGTCTTGTAATGTGTGTAAGCTCTGAGAAAATTTGGACAGAACAAAGTAACACTTTCTTCCACTAGCAAGTTTGAAGTAAAAAAAACAGCAAAACAAAACCAAAACAAACAACAAAACAACGAAAAGAACACAACAAACCAAAAAAACCCAACAAACCCACAGTTACAAAACCAAAAAGTCATTGTTTTGGAAAGGTAATACAAGTTTTGGGCAAAGTACTGGCAGGTTTCATCTATAACCTTTGAACCACTGAGATACGAGGGCTGGGCAGTTGTGATCACCTACCTATACAAGGGGTAAATAAATCACATCAGTATTAACTAATAAAGAATTTAAGACAGCTAATGCAAAACCTGCGCTGCAGAGAAGATCCAAAAAAACACACACCCTGTGGCAAGGATTTCAACATAAATGTGGTACCTCATTAATATGTCGATTACTAGAATTTCCCTTATTTTACTGTTTCTCCCCATCCATACTTCATTTCTGTTTCTTGATGTCCTATCTTCTTTCTTGTATATTTTTCCCTAAAGCAGAGCATTAGAATAATATCTCGATTGGAAGGACATTCTAGGCAACTCGGATGCATTTGCGTCCGAGCAAGAAGAGTTCAATTCTCACAACTACCCAAAGGAGGGAGAAGTGAAAATTCAAATCGTACTGTCTTTTTCCCAAGGGTTAGCATGTTCTTTTTGTTACATAAAGAAAGTTGAAGCAATTCTACCAACTGCTTTCCACACATTTCTAAGAAGGGCAGACCCTGGCATAGTAAGTCGCCTGATCCTCCACTTAAAATGAATCGCTAACAGATACGGAGGCAGCGTGAACCAACAGCCATGCTTCTTCATGTTGAATTCATCTAGTGTGGCACGCTCTTAAGCCAAGGATTTAAGTTCAAAGAGTGACTTTAGCAGCTGAATTAAAATACACTCCCAAGGGTATGCGTAACCACTTGGCCACTGGCCCGCCCTGGGAACATCTGCGGCAGCAGCTTCAAAAGGGCAGAATGTTGCTCCCACCACATCTGGCGTCAGCCGTGGGCCGTCCTGCAGCACATTCCCACCCCGTGGCCAAATCCTTCCGCTCACAGGCACGTCTCTAGTGCTTAAAGTACAGCTAGGAGTCAAGAATACGGGTAGAAAGAGGAACAAAACAACTGGGCTCTTTCTTTTTGCACCAGCAGATTAGTAATAGGAAGCTCTCGCATTTTTTGCGGTTTTTGACCAGTGGCACCAGAAGTCTTCCTCGTGTTGGGAAAAGACTCTCTCGCTTGATTTGGAGGTTTCAGTTTACAGCCTAACTTAAGTTCTGACGTTCACACAGGATGCAAGGAGGCACCCGCTCATCACCCAGTTGCAGTGGGAACCCAACACCGAACCTTTGCAACAGTCTTTGGAAAAAAAAAGCCCAAATCCACAGCCAGCCAAAGGTGTAAGGCATTTTTAGAAGACCCCAGCGAGTGCTCTGTAATTAGAAATTGCAGGAAACGACTCAGACATACTTCGAGTTTTAATTTTCCCTCAGTTTCTAATTTAGCCAGAAGGAATAAATTAGTCCCCAGTTAGGAATATCTACCATCTTTGAAACTTGGATATTCACAGAGAGCAAATAGCTCTTCATGTAGAAGGTCCCAGCTGAAGGATGTAAATGGTAAACTGCATGGAACACCATTTATTTACCCTATTTTGGAAACACAAAAGGTTGAGCTGACCCTCCTATGATTCAAATCTGAGTTTACAGCGTCATTCATCATCTCAGAATGGGTTTGTTCCAGTCTCCTTGAACAAAACTATTTTCTCCTCACATTTGCTGCACAGAATTGGCTGAATTTCAATTCCAAGGTGTATCGTACAAAGAACAGTTTTGGAGTGAAAGGTGTCAAGCTGGCAAAAATTGAAAATTAGATTGGTATAAAATCTAATTTTTTTAATATAGGAAGTGTTTATTTTTTCCTCTGTAATATAATTTAAAGTCGCATAACAATCATGTTTCTTGGCTATGGAAGTAGATTTCATCTCTAGCTGGATGAGATAAAGGATTTTAATAAGAAATTATGCGACATATAGATGGAATTTGTGTCCCATACAGTAGGAAAATACTTTGCACCTCTGAGCGCCTCTGTTTGCTGGTATCTGTTTGCTGGTATCTACCCAGAGGTCGTGTCAGCGAGATCATTTCTAACCAACTTGCTGGGCGACCTCTGCTTGATTTTGGTCATGCATTAAAAAAAAACATCTTCTGTTGTACCAGGTGATCTTATCAGTGACCTAACAAGAGTAGGAACCAAAAAGTCTTCAAGTATTGCCATTTTCTTGAGCCTCCTTTAGCACCTGGGGATGGTGTGGGGGGCTGGGGGCTCAAGTGTTCTCCTGCTGGAAAATGACTCTTGCAACTTTTCCTTTTTCCCAGGGTTTCAGTTGCAGACTCCAGGTGTAAAATCAGAAGCTGAAAGTGGCCTTTTCCTCCCGCATTTTGAGTGGGCGGGCAGGAGGGGAGGTGGTCCAACTGCACAATGACAGATTATGCAAATCCTCCCGGAGCATCTAATCAATCACGGCAGTGGGAGAGGAATGCAGCTCATCTCCGAATTAGCCTCCGTCGCTGCGTCCTCCTGGCGTGAAGCATCTCCCCCCTCGGCTGGAATGACATCAGAGCAGCTCCGAGTCCTTGAAAGTCTGGGGGTTGATTAGCTGGAGGAATTGGCCGCTTCTGCCAATCACCACCCTGCAAAGCCGCCTCGATACTCTTGTAGATACAAGGGAGAGGGAGGCTGACTACAGCAAACAGGAGGCACGGCGGCGGCACCGGCAGTAGTAACAGGAGCAGCTGGTATTCGGGTGATTAAATAGTTCTCGCAGCCTTTTTGCTGTAGCCTGGCTGCTCCCCGGTGTAATCCCCATGTCCAAGAAGGAAGCTGCATTTTTAACGGTGTGCTGAACAGAGGTTTGAATCATTCCAGCTGGCTGCTTGTTTTGAAAAGGACAGTCTGTGTATAAATGAGATGTGACTGTGCTGGTAGAGTTCAGTTGCTGGGGCTGGAGCAAGAGGAACCTTCCCGGGATGCCGCTCAGACAGCTGCTATCAATTGAAAAACTCTCCCTAGTTTACCTGGAGCCATGTGAAGAGATTTGAATAGCAGATGTCTCTTTCCCGCACGCTAGGAAGAGAAATTCTTCACTAGGTAAGCTATTGTTCAGCTTCTGCACATATTGCTACATTAGCCTATACTTCTGGGTGGGTATTCATACGACTATATAGACTGTGCCTGTACTCAGAGGCAAGAAAACAGTTTCTCAGCCGCTATAAATATCCACATGGTGTGTAAAATTGTATGCCTACAACCTAATTATGTACAGTAAGTACTTCAGAAAGCTGCTTAGAGACTGGCGTTCAAAGGATTATTTGAAAGTTTGGGATAGTCTGTGCCATGTTTGCATGTAAGTGCCCTCGATGTAAACGGATGCGCGCCCTCCAAGGGGAAACAGTCGTCTGACTAAATATATGAAAGATCACAGAAGTTAGAGCATGGGAAGTTATGGGAGGATAAAAGCGGATAAGGTTGCAATTCTTCTTAGTCTCCTCTGTATACTTTGCTTTTATTTGCTACCATCTAGCAAAGTTAAGCAAAACTAGTGTATTAAAATGACAATGTGAAAGCTTTCCATGCATATATAGTAAACATGCACTATTTAAAGTAAGACTAATCGTACTGCGGGGAAACCAAGCCCTGCAGATCTGCTCTCTTACAGTGGTTTGATATCCAAACAACATCCGTCAGCAACATTATTTTTTTTTAAAACAGCATGATCATTCATAGTGTGGAAGCAAGGATCTTTTCGGGTAGTAAGAGGTAAACTGAAGAAATCAGCGTTTGCTCTTCACAGGACTACAGAGTCAGAGCCCAGTGTTTTTATCTTACAGCTGACACACCAGCTCCGAGTCATTGCTGCTGGGAATAAACACTCAAAGGAGAAATGTTCAGAGGTGAATAAAAGTCTCTTCCTACAAGCACTACACTAATGTAACCACACATACATACAAAACGCACACTCATTAAGTTCTCTTTTCCCCAGGGAATTTACCGTATCATTTTTTAACTAACTTCTACAGCTCTTAATCGCATCGATTGGACCCTCCCTCCCTGTGAATAAATGCTGCAGAATCTGGCCTACCCGTGTAGCAGGTTATTCTGCCTTTTCTACCTCTGACTGTTATCAGAGCAAAAGATAAAAAGAGAAATAAGTAATTTGCACCTTGTTTCTTCAGTAGTTTTTAATTACGATCCACCTGCTAGAAGACGTTCAGGTGGTAGAAGAATAGCAGACTCTCCTTGTTCCTAAAGTTTAAAGAGTTGGTGATGTTGCCAGGTGCTTCCCTGTCTTACCCCATTATATCTGTATACTTTCATCACACACATTTTACCGTCAGCCAGGCTGCACTGTCTGACTTGCTTTCTGAAATGCGGCTCTAAAGAAGCGGAGGGAGGCGAGGGGGGGAAATGCCAAGTCGCATTTAACTAAGGAAATTCTTGGCTTCCAGTTTTCTTCTGAACCTTATAAATTCAAATAATATGCTCTGCTCAATTAGATTAGATGTTCCTAATGGCATTGCTCTGTGCATAAGTTTAAGATTGTGTATTAGTTTTTCTGCCATTTCCTCAGAACATGGCCATTTTTTTTGATTCATAATAAATGCCTAATGCCTGAAAGCCTCAGAAATGAAAGCAGGAGTATCTTAATGTCTTGTTGACACCACTGTTTTCTGTGAGGCTGGAGAAATGCTCCTCTAACTTTCATTTTATTGGAGTAAATCAAATCCAAAGGATTAGATTGAAGCACACAGCAGGATGATCGAGTGACTGACCACTTGCATACGCACACATATATATACAGACCCCCCCCCCCATACACTTCCATTTCAGTCCGATCACCCTGTTAACTCACACTATAAAGTTCTGGAAGTCCTATTAAAACTTTATGGATGTTTAGAGGTTGTGATATCTGCTATATTGCTCTTTGCAATGGCACTGATCAAACTTAGCTGATGTGGCAGCATGCAGGGAAATATGAGCTTCTCTAGAGTTCAACTATCATTCAGTGTAAGTGGGAGAAAAATATGCTAATAGTCAAGATTTTTTTTTTTTAAGGCTTACAGTGCAGGAACTATCTCAGAGGTATAATGGGATACTTTAAGGAAAACATGGCCACACATTGCAAACCCAGGGTAACATACCAATCAAAGAAAATGCTGATGAGTTATGAGTAGTTGTGACTGACTTTTCAGTTAGATAAACAAAAAATTTCATTTAACCATATGCCATCAGAAAAAGATTAGTTTCTAATTTTATTTTTCTACAAGCAATAAGGGAAAGAATATAATGATCTTTAACCAAAAAAAAACTGAGATCATTTCTGTTCCAAATCTGATTTAGCCCACAAACAATTTTGATTTGACTGCCTCTAAGACCATAGGGCTGAGCTTCAGCTGCATGTATACACTAATGTTTGCTTGGCAAAGCTTTCTTAATGCTTCAGCTTCCTAGATGCATCCAAGAAAATGCTTTCCATACCTGCAAAATGGGCTTTTCTGAACAAAGCAAACCCTGCGCTAAGAGCAGCAAAGCATTTCAAGCCAGGGCCTGTGTGGCTGGAGGACAGGATAACTCAGAATTGTGCGGAAAGCTGCTATTTCCCCACCCTGTGGAGTCATTTCAGGAACAGGGCACTGAGCTTAAGATGAGCCAAGGGCTCTCCACACTTTCCAAGGTGAGGGGAGCCTGGGTTTGAAATCATTTGCAAGGATTAAGGAATACAGTGTAAAGTGGCAGTTCAGCAGGTCCCTTGTTCTCAGGCCTGGGATGCAGTTGAGGACCATTAGGGCAGGTTGAGGGGCTGGACTATGGGAGAAGGAGGGTCTCTGTGATGGAGAATGCTTGGAACTTAAAAGTGTCCTGTCTCACATTTTGAGAAAGGCTGAAGAATGCTTATATCACAGCAACAACTCTACTGCTACTATTGAGATGCTGAAGCAATGCCCCTCATGAAGCACAAGCTACAAACGCAGAATATGTCTAATTCAACATTTCAATTAGGAAAATTGAGCTATGAAAAAAAAATAAAAATCAGGTGCTGTGAAAAAATGAAAACCATGTACGTCAATCCAAAACACTTATTACAACTACTGTCAGTAATAATTACAATGAAGTCACAGATTCTTCTGAAATTAACAGTTGCTATAGAAAACTAATAATATTTTATCTAAACAGTAATGCCACCAGAATACATGGCAACAGCACAGCAGTGTAGAAACCATGTCAGTATTTCATGAGGAAAACACATTGGCACCAGAAATAATGTATTTAAACTCAATTCTGAAAGGCGCAGAGAAGTATTTAAAACCTATTTCCTTCCCTCTGGCTACAGGAAGGGTCACAACTGCTTTCCCCAAGTGCAGACAACTGGAGCAAATTAATCCTGCCTCTTCTGCTGTAAGGATGGGTTCTGCAGAGCCAGAGCAGAGAGAAGTAGAAGCCAGGGCAGGGTGGGCTTCTTTCATGAGAAAATAAGCAAAAAGAAAGGGGTTCCCTTCTTCTTCCTTGGAAGCTGATGAAATAAGAACTGTACTTGGCTTAGTTAGCTTGGGTGAGGGAAAACCTGCTGAATCTCTGGTGTGCTTTTCACAACCTAGGGAAGTCTTTGTTTTCCCTGCTTCTTCATGTCATGTGGAGGCTACCATGCAAGTTTTCCTTCCTCCCCCAAAACATGCTAAGACAAGGTATTCCATAGCACAGCCCTAAAGCAGACAGCATCACACAGACAGCAATTTAAAATCTGTACACGTACAGCTGCCGATGCGTTTGTCCCAGACCACGGTACAGCTAAACTCACAGAGTGTACACTTTTGCACCCAAAGCTGCTGGTGCAGAATTTTGGCTAGGACAATCTTGGAACTCCAGAGTTAGTCCTTAAGCAGCCGCTGGATGAAAGGAACATCTGCCATCCTGCCACAGCCCACAAGAGCCCTGCAAAATGCACACACAGCTAATGAATCTACAGCCATAGAGTTTTACTAAGGGCTGGACTTAAATCTCCCGTACGTATGTATCATCAGCAGACACACAGCAGACAGAATATTGTGAACAGGCTCTTCCCTGAGCAGAGCTGTGCATGAAACGAATCCTCCTGAAGGACTATCCACAGCTACTTATTTCAACCCGCACTCTGCCAGGCTTCCACTGAAAGGATTGCATTTAGCTTTTAGTGTATAAATAAGTGTTCTGATAAATAATTAATAGTCGCTGCTGGCCATAAAAGAGGCGACTGTTTGGAAAGTTAAAACAGTCTGTCATGAAATATGCACCCACCTCTACGTTCTAGTTTCAGGGGATGTTTTATCCAACATCCTCTCCTTCTTCACGGGACTGTATTTTGCAAGAAGGCCAGAGCTCAACTTGGAGAGCCTCAGGGCATTCTTTGAATTTATTCTTTCTCACTGGGATACTTATCACCCCCTAAACCGCCAGAGGGGAGGGCAGGTGGTCAGTGATTCACACAGAAATTTTTGGAAATGAGAGGAAAATGCAGTAGTGTCTAGGCTTCTGGGTAAGATACAGAAATTACACTTACTGGCCACTTTTGATGCTAAAGCTCTCATAGTTTGTTGTTTGTTTGGTTTTTTTTTTAAATTTTAACAAAAGCAGGGCCATCTGCTTTGACACTTTTGCCAGACTACCTGCCTAAATAGCTGGTATTCTGGACTAGGGCATTTTTATTCATTGCTAGTCAGTAGACTGTATTTGTTGTGCCGTTTTAAGTGGTTTCACTGTTCTACCCACACAGGATTTGCACTGTTAAGGGTGGAACCATGCATGCCCACACAGTCTGCAATCCCTTCCTCCACAGGGCACTCTACAAGCCAGTACTCACTGTTGGCAACTCAGGGTCCAGGTTTGTTCTGAATTGATTGAGCAACCATTCCTCCTTCTAAAGCAGTGATTCTGGAGCTTCATCTTTTAACACAACATCGACTGAGTCTTGTTTCCCCATACCTTACAATTTCTAAACTACCTGCAGGGGTGCACGTTACTATAAGTTGTACCTGAAAAATCACAATTAAAGATCATCACACCTCCGTGGTACATACTGTCCACACGACAAGCAAAGCGAGCAGTGCATGACTCAAAACACTTGACAGTCTCAGACTCACACGAGACTAACTCTTCATCAGCTTTGGACGTAGCAAGATCTACCTGCCAGCAGGAATCTGCAGCAGTCATTCTGCATATTCAGATTTTTAACTAAAATACTTCTGAAAAGGCTTTCTCCTCCATGGAAGATATTTAGGTTCAGCCAGAAAATTAAATACCTGTTTATATATTGTCTGAACCAGAACTTTATGGATTACAGTGTATCATTGTGACAACTAATGAGACATAATTTTGTTGGCTTGTAAGCCTCTTCCATAAACCAGAAAGCCAGGCTGGACTTCCTCTTCCAGGATGCATCCTGGAGATGCATATTGGAAAACACAATATAGGTGTGCACCCAGTCCACTGGAGAGAACAGGAACGGAAAGAAACGTTAACTAATTCTAACCTGGTGCAGGGGCAGTATGTTCAGAAAGATCTTTGACAACCAGTAAGATTTTTTTTTTTTCTATTCCACACATAACCCCCTCTCTTCTTCCAAAACTAAGTTAATGCCTCAGTAATTCAATAAGCAGAGATTTTTCACAAAAACAACAGGTTAATCAAAGCCCTCGCTATTCTATCACATAGCTCTAATGGTATTAGTTCTAGTTCCAGTCTCTGAGCTTAGCGTGACTCAACAAAAAAATCCCTTGAATTCCCAAGTAGGACCCTTATCCTACTAGTGGCATTTCTAAATTGAACTTTATCTAGACAGAACAAAGAATAGTTCTTTTGAAAGAAAACATTTGTTTATATTTTGAACCAAAAGAAAAACAGTATCTATAGGTCATAGATGACACACCAGAAATCTCTAAAGAGATCTTTCACTTGACTGACAAAGTGGCTTCTCTCAGAGAAACCTCGTAAAATAGTGGCAGAAATAAACACGAAGGACAACCAGGGTATTAAGAAGAAGAAAGCAAGCACTGCAAATACATTTGACTGCATATGAAAGTATGAATTTTGCACTAGCTTTCTTAAATGCACTGTTTGCAATATCTATGCTATATAAGTTTGAACCAAATATGAATCATCTTTGAACATTCTACAGCTAATGCCCGTGTAAAGGTAGAAAAGGGTATTGTTCCCACAGCACAGATAGAAAAACTGAAATACTGAAGAAAAAAATAATCAGTGTCCTCCAGAGAGCAACGCATGATGTTGGTGGCAGAAAGAGAACTCAAAGTTTCAGTTCCCTGCCTCATCATCTCATCACAAGGCATTTTTCCTCTTCATAGGCAAACAATACCCATCCAATCATTTAAAAACAAAAAGAAGTTGAATTTGTATTAATATCTTCCATAAAACTTCCTTGAACTCTCTTGTCTGCTTGGCAGCCTCTGAAATACTTAAATACATGAAAGTGAGATATAGTCTGTTGGATACTGTAGTATTTTTAGTACATGATGAAGTTTGTCTAGATTAGTTTTATTGACAATGGTAGTATGTGCAGCCATAGCTGGTTCCCACAAAAAGCTAATCTTTCCAGTTTTAAAGAACTCCTAATAAGACCTAGAATTTTCTGAAGGACTGCCTGGAACCTAGTCTAGGACTGAGACTAGCCTAAGCAATTTAAATATATATAGAAAGGACAGGAGAGACATTATAAACTTAACTCCTTGCCCCCAAAACCGTCATGTGATAAAGCAGTGACAAATGCAAGTATTTTATGAGCAAGGTGGAAGTGACTGTTTGAATTTTCCTTTTTAAAACAATGCCATTTGGGAGTTCAAGAAGCACACACACACACAAAGAGGCACGCGGAGGGTCCCCTCTCTTCATTCACTCTGCTCACCTTACTTTGCTTGAAAGCCATTACGGCTATTTGCTGGCTAACACCTGCCGGGTTGTCACCAGCCCTGGTGGCTTAGACAACGCTGTAAGCCCACACACCTGCTCTGATCAGAGGTTGCTGGGACCAAATTCACTCGCTATGTATTCTATCAAATCTTCTCAACGATAACAAAACCCTTCACCCAATGAGGATGAAGATGGGGAGAGGGGATACCAGTAGAATTTACTTAAAAAATAAATATAGGGAAGCTGTTATAATGAGAGTTAATGTACCCAAAGCTTGAAAATGCTCTCTTGCTGGCTGGAACCTGGCTTGAGTAAACTCAGAATAAACCTCTGTTTAAATTCCATGCGGTAAACGTGCTGCTCTAAGGATTTAGGTACAAAATCTTTGTTATCTGAGTTTAAATAGACTTCCTTTGCAGTAGTAATAGATCATTACTATGTGACAGCAGTAGTCTCTCTGAAATAAGTTAGTGGCCTCCTTTTAATTCCTAGCACAGATGTGACCACATCAGACTTTCTCACAACTAGTCTCTGTGACAGGATACAGACACCACAAAACATGTTATTCAGTGAAATATGTTGTCATTGATATAAGAGACATTTTAATCATCTTGTATGGTGGCAAACATTTTTAGGTCCCATAAAAGCAATAGGAAGACAGAAAGCGCGGGAAACCATTAGCTACTAAAAAAAAAAAAAAGTATAAAGACCAAAGAGTTTTGCTTCTAATAAGCTATTCCAGAGCCTGTCCCTATGTCTTGTAGGCAAAGGGCCTTTTAATTAAAAAGGGAGCTTTTAATCTTTTTTTTTCCTATAAGAAACCTCCAAAAAGTAAAGTTTCAATAGCTATCCAGAAAATCTATAATCGTTGGTAAATTTTCAGAATAGATTCAGGGAATCTGCAGTTATTTGGATGCTAATAGAACTAGAAAAAGATTTTTTTTTTTTTTTAAAGCCTTAGCTTTTATATATGATCAAACAAGATGTACAGAGTTTGACTATTGCACTGATTGACTTTAAGGAGCTCTAGTTAGGCAGCCATTATATTGCACAAATGTCTCTCAACTGAATTCACAACACAAATCATTCTATTGAAACTGGATTGCTAATTGACAGCCTTATAAAACTAGAAAACAGTAACAGAATAGATAGACTGTAATAAAACATCTGATACAGCATCTCACAAAAGTTTTATTTGAAAAGTTAAATGAATTCAAATTGGCTTCCATTGAAGCATTAAACTATGAATTGAAAAGTGATGAAAAGCCATTAACCAAGTGAGATCAGAAGATTTGTTGCATCAGGTCAGGAGGAATGTTTTTCCTGAGGCAGCCTGCAAACGTGTGAAGCCTGCTTTTATTCACCAGCTTCATTCAAAGGGACTGGGGCAATCATAGGATGTTCATTACACCTGCACTCTCCGTTAATCCCACTGGGAAAGCAAAACATCAGCTCCAAGGACTCAATCCTGTAGGTCACACACAACTTTGTACCATGGGAATCTCTGCTACGTTTTCAGCCACAAGTTTCTGCCATGACATTTTGGCTCTGTCATTGTGGCTTAAGCAGTAAGCTTCTGACGTTCAGATCATCTCTCAAAACTTCTTTTCATCTTTGGTAGTTCAGTTACTTTTCTACAGATGTCATGAGGGCTGTAAAGACACCGACCTGTTGAAGGACATCATGCAAGAGCAAGGGGCAATTGCTTCCAGCTCAGCCACGACTAGTCTGCCAAATGACCTTGGAAAAGTCAGGCCTGTACCCAAGAATAATGCTATTCAGCTTTTCAGAATTTTTGGTGAGTTACGGGTGAAAAGTGATAGATATCATTACCATCACTCAGGCAAAATGGACACATTTATTGGAAAACATCATTTAGACAATACATTTATTATTATTTCTTTATTTTAAGTCTGGACACAAAGCTAAGGTGTTTTTCCTGATGACATCAAGATACTATGTATATTTTGGTGTAAAGCGGATATTTTGATATCGCTATGCAACATTTTCGCCACATATGGAGCTGCACAAAGGATGAATGTGGTCATTAACACCTATGTGTTGCAATGGTGACTAGAGCCACTCTGTCAAGAAACAAGAAATATATATAGGTTCTCTCTTCATGCCTGGTCCTCCTAAGACTACGTAAATTATTACTGATTTCTAAGAGCTTCCACACCTGACGCTCAAGAAAAATCAGCAGTCAGTGATTTCTGAGGAAATCATTACAACTACATATGTTCAAAAATACTGAAGTGTTACAGACTGATAAATTGCAGGAAAGGTCACTGAAACATCACAGATGGGATATTTACGTGCATTTATAGGTGGTCCAAATGACCAAGGGACTGTTAGAAGTTAATGGGTCAGGAGAAAGAAGTATTGAGACTGAACATTAGGCAACATTCACCAGAAGTGTGATCTGATTAAGTCTTAGAATAAACTGCTACCAGAAGTTAAGCAACACGAAGTGTCAAATATGGGCTGGGGAATCAAAGGCAGCAATAATTCTGTGAGGGAGGTTTTGCAGAAAGAACAGTACCTTCCTTATAGTCTCATTAGTTCACATTTTTAAAAGCGTCCCACTGATTCACGTAGAATATCTTTGTGGGGGGTCTCATCAGCAGAGATTATAGTTACCTATCTAAAAGCATCAACAAGAAAAAAAACCCAAACACTTGGTGAGTCAGCAGCTTCAGACCACAGATGCATTAATGAGAATAAAATATGTTTGCTTACATGCTGTTATGACAGTACATCTATCATGCGAGTTCAAGGAAGTGGGACTGGTGGCAAGTCAGTGGTGGCTATCTGCACGCTTTCAGAAGTATTAAAGGAATAGAAATAATTATTACAAGGCTTTCTCTAATCACAATTCCCCTACTCAGTCAAAAGACAAGTAAAACACTGAAAACAAAGAAAACCACTCTAATAGTATGCTTCAAATCACACTTGAAAATACAAACCATGATAAAAACAGGTCAACTTTGATGGTCCTGGAGCGAGACAAACTGTTAGCTTTGAATGAATCTGTCTGCACCAATCAGATGTTATCAGTTTATCGAGAGTGAAGAGTTTACAGAATTCCTAAGTACCTTTACACCATGTTTCCCAACTATCTTATATACAGAGTAAGAGGTGTGGGGGTGTGAGCATATGTCCACATGTGTGAGAATATGTGTATGTGTAAAACCTACCTCCAAGTATGCCTTTAGCTGCCTTTCCTCCAGGAAGCCTTTTTTCTTCAAAGCTCCAAGTTCTGAAATCACCTGGAAAAGTTTAAATCCAAAGAAAGATAAAAGTCAAAAAGGTTGAATAGCTAGCTTCCAAGTATTGCTTCACGCATAAGATCGTGCCAGCTTTCACTGAGTGCACAAGGTGAGGTATTTCAAACACTTCGCTTTATATTCATTATCGACTTCAATCTCTGGCAACATTTAGCTTTCTGGAATCACAGAAGATGATATGTGCACTATAGACTGATCAAATTGCTGAAAACAATGAAAAAATGTTTTAACTTACAGATGATTATGCACTGAAAACAAAAGAGGCGAAAGACCTGAACAGCCTCTCCAGTCAGAAATTATAAGAGAGAGTTAGAACAAAGTTAGACAACTTGCAACAGCTTTTACCAGCTGTTACCTTATCCTAGGTAAAAGAGTTTTCTAAAACCTTGCAGTAAGCTGTGAGCAGCTGGCATCAGCACCCTTCATGCGCAAAGCCACATTTATCAACACAAAACACATTGCAACTTTGTTAACCTTGAAAAAGAAAAAAGTTACTTTCAAGAAGCACCCAAATTGCACAAGCTCAGTAAAGAAGTCACCTGGAAATTTTTCTGAGATAAAAAAAAAAAGCTGTTTTCTCCTCTGCAGTGAACAGAAACCCTGAACATTTCCTAATGGTCAACAGGAGTCATTTTTCACTCAAACCAGTTTGCTTGTTTCTGTATTGAATGAGCACTCATATGCAAGGAGCAGCAAGTTGGTATCATGGATCATCGGGCTGCTAATAAATGGCAGGAGTCATACAAGCTTAGAAAGGAAGGAAAAAAAGGAAAGAGTTTACATTACTTTTTTTTTTGCCTAAAGGAAAGCTCTATATATAGAAAATAAAGACATTCTGACTTCTGATTTATGCTGGAATCAGATGAGAGGAAACCTCTGGCCTGCCTCCAGAGGAATTACCCATAGAGCGTTCCCCTCTGCTACAGACAGACAACCAGAGATGACCGTATTGCAAAGGATCAACAAGCATCCTGCTCCTTTCCTCAGTGCTGTAATCAGCTCCAGGCTCCTAACCTGCTGCAGATAGGAAGTCTATTGGCTCAATCCTTAAGATGGATAAACACAACTGTTTGCTTAACATCAAGATCCCTGCTTTCCAGACGCTGAATTAGACCAGAGATCCATAGCCTACCTACAAGGAGGGGTAAGGGCAGGAGAAGAGCTCACAACAGCCCTGCGAGGCTGTGATGTTCCTGCTGGTAGCCTACACACTGAGAACTCACCACTGTCCTCCTGCCACATATCATCTATTTCTGATGGAAGGCAGCAGCCCCCCCCTCTTAATGGGGTTTTCCCTGTTTACTCAGGCAATAACATCATTATTTCAGGTATCCCTCATTAGCAATTAACATATTTGCAATATGTAATTGCCTTCTGTAACATCTGTATTCCCCGCACTGGTTAATTGCGCCAAATTTGGTCAAGACACTTGTTAAATCACTAAGCCCCATAAGAAAGTTTGCATACAGGAACCAGACCATGAGAGAATCAGCTTTAATTCCTGATGAGATGTTAACACATGGTATTAATAAGAGCCTGCTTCTCTTCACTATTGTGTGATCAGTTTTAAATAGTTGAATCCTAATCTCCCAATCAATCATCTTCCAAATCAGTATGCTGTAATCATCAATCAAAAGCATTTTTCTGGGGAAGCAGGAAGTACTATTTAGCAACGAGGTAGCAGTTTTTAAACCTCTGTTTTTCTTTGGCTGCCTGAATTAAAGAAAAATTATAGTTCCTGCAGATGGCTATGGCATCACAATGGAGTTATATTGCAGCGTTCTGCCCTTTCTGGGGAAGGCCCCATGTCTAGGAAGTCAGCTGAACGCACGATGACCAACTCTGGATGAATGTAACCTGGATTCCTTGATCAGATGTACCCAGCTTTGGGCTTTACACCTGAAGAGTCAATGAATGCTGACCAGTGACAATAGAACACAGGAACTCAAACACCGGCTACTAAAAAGAAACTACATTTGTTAATGTTAATTAAGAAACACAGCCTATTTTCATGTTTTTCAAATTAATATAGCACAGAAATACTCCAAAGATATTTGAATTTCTGAGCGAATATAAAGCCGTTGAACTTTAAGGGGGAGAGTTTCAGAGGCACAAACGGCACTTAACTTCCAATTATGCCTTGGAAAATGTCCCACTAATGGCTAATACAGCTGATTTATTTTCATAAACTTTAATTACTTCACACTTCTTTTTTTTCACCGAACAGTATAATCAGTTCAACAGTGCGGTTCAAACACTATGCTCAAACTAAAAAGATCTGCTCCATTGCCAGGTTTCCATATGCAAGTTCAAATTCTTTATCAATTCTAATATTTAGACATCCAGGTAAGTTTGAATATTTGCACTTGTTATAACATCTGCGTACAACAACAGATGCACTAGTTTACATTAAATTGATTACTAATATTTTAACTAGAAGAGATTTTACAAATGTTATTTGGATCATATAATTTGTGATAAAGACAATATTTTTGTTTTAGCTAATATAAAGTCAGGGCCTTCTCATATTTTAGTAATATGAGCAATAGTAGCAGCAAATATCTGGCTCATGAAGTGTTATCATTTTGATAGCTTGCAATACCAGTACCTGGGAGATCCAGCAGGACAGAACAGTGAGGAAAAAACATGCAATTTTAGGTCTCCTTGCATGTTGCTCCCTTGTGCTACAGGTGTAGGCTGAGACATTTGGCAAGTATTCAGTGTGATTTAGTGGCAGATGTCCTACAGCAGAAGTCATGGCTTTTATTTATTTTTAAATATAAGGGTCTTAATTAAGGTGTTTTATCTGCCCTGAGGATTTCCAAGACCCTGCTCTGAGGCGAGGTTAGAGCAGGTGCTGCCTGCTAAAAAGCAAGAAAATATTGCCCTCTAGTGCTGAAAACGAGCAGAGAATGCAGAGTCCAAGAAGGATTTTAATTATTGTTTCCAAGATACCTGCCTATCTCATGCTAACAAAACTACAGCTTGTTTTGTGGGCAGATTACCCACCCAGTGAGGCTGCCCGTCCCACGGAGAGCAATTCTCCTGATCCCATAAACCCTCAGAGTCGGGCTGAGTGACTCGTCAATGTCACCAAAACTGGAACACAGCCTCGCAGAGGATGCTTCACTTGATCCAGTTTTATCTTTTGATAAAAATCTTAATTGGAGGTTCAATAAGAAGCGAGATCCCAGCAAGCAGAGAGAACTACAGAACAAGGAAAGCACCAGAGGGGGGCAAATACACCTACAATTATCAGGATGATTTCGAGTTCCTACTGATAGCTGTGATTTCTTTTCTATTTCTTCTGTCATACATAAGACATTATTAAATACATATTTTTTTCTCATTTCTGTTCACTTCTTTCCATGGATAAAGTACCCTCACTCAACATGAGCAAGCAGACCTGTTATTTAACAATTACTCCAGCACTCTGTTCATTGCTTGCAGTGGAGTACTCTAATACTAGGACAGTGGTGTACAAGGCACTTAAAGCAAAATTAAAAACTTTTCACTTGCATTTTTAAGATCCTGAACTGACACAATCAAAAGGTTGTCGCAACTCAGGTTTGCGGCGTTCCGGTGTCAGAACTGAGGTAAAATGACACCAGAAGAGCCCAAACAACAATTAACATTTACTAACCAAGCTAACCTTGCTGAAGTTGAAGCAAGCTTACGAATGCGAGCTTTGCATCGTGTCATCGAGCTGCCGTTTCGGAAAAATGAGGTAGTCAGAGAGAGAAAAAACAGAGAAAAGGAAAAGAGACAGAAACGTCTCACCCTTCGCGGACCCAGCCCACAAAATGGCGGCCGGTCCCGGTGAGCGCGTGAGGCGGCCCCTCCCCTGGGCTTCTATAGGCGGCCGGTCTCCCCCCCCCGCGAAGCCTCAGGTAAATTGTCACGCGCAGTTCTTTCTGGAACGTTCTGGAAGCTGGGCGGGCTTGGGGTGGTCACGCCGGAGTCCTGGGTGACAGTCACTCGGTGAGGACCTGAGGTAAGGAAGCCGGCCCGGGAAAGCGCTGCCTCCCTGAGGCGTCCGGTCCCCTCCCCGGAGCGGGGCCGGTGCCACCGCGTCCTCAGCCGCGGGGCCGCTCCGCGCCGACCGCAACCTGTCGACACTCTTCAGGCAGTGTTTGAGGTATTTTTTGTTAGTCTGGGCCTCTACAGAGGTTCCTTAGAACCGTATACCCAAATTGTAAAATATACTGCTAGGCAAATTTCTTTAATACCTTTCTTAGAAGCGTTTCCCAGTTTGAGGTGTAAAGCTTAAGGTGAATGGTTTTCAGAGTGAAAACCTCAGAAGTGTAATCGGAGTTAATGGAGGAGGGCACATCAGCTGACAAGTATCTAACTGGAAAGAGTGTTTTTTCCTTGTAGTTCAAAAATCAGCCATTGTTTACAGTCTCGCATTGTTCTGATAGGTAAACAATATACATAATTTAGAAAGATGCCATAGGTTTAGTTACTTTTAATTGCCTCAGAGTCATATGGTTTCTTGTTACCAATGGTAATTTTTCATGAATTTAGGTAGAAACACCGGGACTTGCCCAAGGGCTTCAGAGGTGGCCAGGCTGTGAGGTTTAAGCACCTGCTACTTCAGCCCAGCAGGGACAGGCTGAAGTCCCGGTCCTTTAGCTGGAGGCATTGTGCCCAGGGCACATACCTATGTGCCCATCCACAGAGAGATCCATGTCCTCAAAAAGACACACTTAGACTTTATACCCTAAGAATACGGGAGAGCTGTTTAATGCAGCTTATCTTAACACATCAAGAAAGCAAGTGACACTGAGTGCTCCTTGAACTGTTCATAAACTTCCCTCTTAACTCAGATTACCAGTATCAATCACCGTCTTTAGCAACGTGTGTTTTTAATTGCTTTATGGATTTTATTTTATTTACTCTCCTTTTGCTTCTTGTTGCAGATCATGTTGAGAGTCCTCTTCATTGATTATTGGCAGCTGCTGCATTCTGAGAAAACCTCTTTCAATTTAGCTTTCCAGATCCTTTGACTTCCTGCTCCAACAGCTTTATAACCTCCCCAACAGGTTCATAAATGCACTGCAATGGTCACATGAATGTCTTGGGAGGGGAATCGGCACCTCTGCATCTCCTCATTCCTATGGCACTTTAGGGAGGGAGAACAAAAAAAAATAAACAACAGCAAGTCCAACAGAAGTTGGACGTCCTGCAAAAGATGAATCTAATTGTGAAGCTCCGCAGAAGTTTCAGAACGCTGGTCATTCTCCTGGCAACCTTCTGCTTGGCAAGTATTGTCATTTCTGCCTATTACCTCTACACCGGCTACAAGCAGGAAATGGCCCTTGTGGAAACCACCGGAGAAGCGGAGTGTGAAGACCTCAAGTTTCTACCGTACAGGTCTGTGGAGCTGAAAACAGCTAAGCCAATTGATCCATCTAAAACTGATCCCACTGTCCTCCTGTTTGTGGAAAGCCAGTACTCCCAACTGGGGCAAGACATCATAGCCATCCTTGAGTCCAGCAGATTTCAGTATCACATGGTCATCGCGCCAGCTAAGGGAGATATTCCCCCTCTCACAGACAATGGAAGAGGAAAATACACGATTGTTATATATGAGAATATTTTAAAGTATGTATCCATGGACTCATGGAATAGAGAGCTTCTGGAAAAATACTGTGTGGAATACAGTGTTAGCATAATTGGTTTTCATAAAGCCAACGAGAACAGCGTCCCAAGTACAAAATTGAAAGGATTGCCGTTACATCTTTACAATAACGTCGCCCTCAAAGACTGTGTGGTAAACGCTCAGTCTCCCTTGCTGCGCATTACCAAAGCACCAAGGGTTGAGAAGGGTCCGCTGCCTGGTGAAGACTGGTCAGTTTTCCAGTTTAACCATTCCACCTATCAACCTGTGCTTTTAACTGAACTGCAGACCTCTAGACCACCCCCCGCGGCATTGCCAAAGGCTGCTCTGTATGCAACTGTCATCCAAGACTTGGGGCTTCATGATGGGATTCAGAGAGTCCTCTTTGGAAACAACCTGACCTTCTGGTTGCACAAACTGATCTTTATTGATGCTATCTCCTTCCTGTCAGGGAAGAAGCTCACGCTGTCCTTGGATAGGTACATTCTGGTTGACATAGATGACATCTTTGTTGGGAAGGAGGGAACCAGGATGAATGTCAATGATGTGAAGGTAAGGCAAGAATTGGGGTATACCATCCCAGATACATATACGTGCGAAGAACGGGTATTTAAAAAAAAAAAAAAAAAAAAAAAAAAAAAAAAAACAAAACTTGGAAAAGCTGGCAGGCTCCATTTCCTAGTAAAGGCTGAAAGTGCACAAGTGTGGCTAGCAGATACAGAAACCATAACCTGAGATTACTTTAAGAGTCTGTTTACCCACATGCATGGAGATGCTTTTATGTATGTGTATATAGGTTGATACATAGAGATGGCCTCATACAGTAATGCATACAGGGAACGTACAGGCTGCCTCTTGCTTACATAGGTTCTGCTCCAGGGCTTCACCCAGAGCACCTGGGTAGCAAAGGAGACTTTATTCCTCACATAACAGAGATCTTTTTTTAAACTAAATAGAAGGAAGGATCACTGTTTTTGAGCAAGTTTGCTGCTGAGATGTCTGAATTTTTTAGGTAAGAACCTATGTTTTATACTGCGTTAACTTGTTTTTCCCTATGCGCGTACAGACGTGCACACGTGTATGTGACACATATATATAATACCATTTAGAGGCATTTTCTGCATTCTTTCTTTCGCTATTTCTGAAGAGTAGACAGAGCGATAGAAGATGGTTACCTTTTTAAATCTCACATAACTATCACTATATTTAAAAAAAGCAAAAGGGAAAAAAAGCCTGGAAAAGTTACAGGCACTTTTTGACTTAGAAGAATTAGCAGGATAATTTTAATTAGCAGACTGTCAGATAAGCATTTAAAGTTACCAGTGACAGGATGGAAGCATAGCGTACACTTCAGCAAATGACATAACTATCTGATATGGTGAAAAGTCCACAGACTGTACTTCGGGGGCTCTTTTAAAGCTGTTTTCATAGTCTGTGGTATCCAGGGACACCATTACATTTGTTCAGAGTAATTTTCAAAGATATGTGCAACTTGGAAAGAATAGACAGAGCTCATAGCATGACAGTTACTTCCTTGCAGTTTTCAACATGTGGGAATTGTCAGATTTAGAAATTAATTGAAGTTTCTGAGCATGCAACATCACATTCTCAGACCTTTATTCTGGAGGGTTTTTTTTCCTGTAAACACCCCAATGCTTTCATGAGCAATAAGTGAGCCTTTTGTTTACAAATGTGGATTTCTGTTTTGTTTCTTAACTCTTATTTCCATTTCTACAACTTAAGTATTCATCTGCCTTCTCATCCAGCTCATTAAGAGAGGTATCGAAGTACCCAGCAAAAGCAGTAGCGTCATATACAATTAAAACAATTTTGCACATCAGTACAGTCTGGATAATTCTATTAGCTAAACCAGGCATATGAATGCTCATCAGGGCTGATTTCTAGCACCAGGCACTCCAAGTGCCTGGCGTCTTGAGACGTGAGCGCTGTGCACAAGTGCTCTCTCTCCGGAAATATATGGTAAAATGCTCTGAGAGGGGGCTTATATACAAGAGGAAATTAACTGAAAAGGCAATTGTGGAACAAGTTTTTCTGCAGTAGCTTTCTGCCTGCACATTTTTGAGAGCGTCTTTTGCTGATGTAGTTTGCTCCACTAAGGAAGTCTATTATTTTACATTGGTTAAAGAGCACCTATTACTATAAAAGAGTGTCCACACAGAGTCACTTGGAAATTCAAATCATACTTTTGACTGGAATAATCTCACTCAGCAGAAAAACCCCAAGTCACCTCCTTTATTATCCAGCCATTGACAACATTACTAAGCAAACCTTTCCACCTGTGGTTGGCAGAGCAGCCATGCTTCATTGCTCATTATAGGAGACACGGCAGAAAACTCCAAATCCAGGGGCTTGAGTAGGAGCTGGATGGCAGAACACTAGCTGTTAAAAGCATTCAGCATCACTTTTATATGCTGCACAGATATACCCGTCCAAAAACCCAGCAGTACACACTGCTGCATATCTTGAAAATAACAAGAGAAAACATCTGTTAGGATTCAGACTTTTTTTTAGATGGCTTCTTAAAGGAATGTGTGGTGAGTCGTCTTTTTCTGGATCACGTTTGAGTTAAGGTATGAAGGGAAGCTTTCATTCTTCCCACATTTCTCCCATCCTAATTTAGGAGCTCAGTTCCATCACAAAACCACCAATAGTGCCACTCATGGGATAAATCCACTCTTCAACTCAAGCAAGAGATCATGCCAAAAACACCAACCACAGGGAGAAGTCTTTTGCAGGCAGAGGCTCAGAACCAACCTTCACATTGAGTGCTCTTTTGGAGACAATAAAAAGTTTACCTCCCTTTTAGGGAATGTTCACATGTACATCAACTCTGCGACTTGACCATCCATTGATATTCTGCCCTGAACATCAGGGGTTTCATTTCAAATCAGTTACCCAGTACAGATTTGCTCCTCAGGGTATTTCACAAACACTTGCTACACAAAATCAGTCCATTCTTATAGGATGGACATTCCCAGAATACATTAACATTTAAAACAGGATGCTTGCTAATGAACATAACACTGAAATCGGAGTGTACTTTGGTTAGTTTACAGTAAAGGATAATTACAGCCAGTTAGAGAACAATCTCCCAAGTCACTTGGGGAAGGAGGCAATTAAGAACCAGTGGGCCTGCCTTAAGGCAGCTTCTTTGCTTGAAAGGCAAAAATAGCAAAGGGAGACAGTATTTAGGAGGCTGATGTTTAAGCCACATCAAAGTGTTGCCATGCATTTTGAAGCAGCGTCTGTGGCAGAGAGGGTTGTGTTTTCATGGCAGGTGAGAGGCTGTTCGTGACACATGAAGGCACCATGAGGTTTAGAGGCAGGTAATGTTTGTCCTGTAGAGCTGTGATAATGTGTAAGTGTGGGTGGCTCTGATATCTAGAGGGATTAGCACAGGCTCCGTGTGTTGTTCTACAAGAACGTAGCAGAACTTGGACCATCTTCTTTCTTTCCTGAAATGCATTTTCCAGGCATAGTTAGGACCAAAAAAAAAGCCA
The DNA here is from genome assembly GCF_028500815.1 of Rissa tridactyla. Taxonomy (NCBI): domain Eukaryota; kingdom Metazoa; phylum Chordata; class Aves; order Charadriiformes; family Laridae; genus Rissa; species Rissa tridactyla. Next base: position 78,797,492 of record NC_071470.1, on the reverse strand, counting down.
ACCAAAAAACACCCACCAAAAACCAAACAATCCCCCCAGTCCACATTTATAATGCCATACATCTTAAAAGTCACTTCATCCTGTTCCCTGCAACACTCGTTTAAAATATCAGCATCACCAATAAAAAAGAAAGTATTTGTTATTTATACAGTGCTTTCAAAAACAAGAGGACCATATAAAGCAGGGCTTGTAATGAAAATTTCTCAGCGCAGTACAATCCACTGCGTTACACCACATCACTACTTCTCCAGTTCTTGGCATTTGTCACTGCAAACAGCATGGGTTCACTTTGCAGAGTTACACAGACTCTGTCAGGCTTTCCTAAGGCGCGCTGCGCACCCGTGTCCCTTGGGAATGCTTTCACACATGCCAGATTCCCAGGCGCACGCAAAAATCTGCAAATGAACAGTTACACACCTCCTAAACTGTCTGAAAAACACAGCTAAATAACATCACTCTTATAGCTCTTAGGCACTTCCTTCCAGTGACCAGACGTACAATAACTGCCAACCCAAAGGACACACGACTTGAAATGAGTCTTCTGATAACAGTATTTGTATGTAACAATAAAAAGACAAGTAACTCTGTTCCTGTGTAATTACTTCCTGCAACTCAAAACGTTTTTATCCCCTCACAAAGCCATTTCTCAATTAGGCACTTCAGGGATATATATATATAGTTTCTAGAAAGTGTGGTATCAGCTAGAGGAACAGAGATTAGAGAACGGAGTTATTATGGGCTCTGTTTACCACAAAAGATCTCCTAGTCCCTTGTATTATAGAAGTTGTGCAAGGTCATATGTGGCTAAGTAATTAAACAGGAACTCAGCAGAGCCACAGAAAGCTATTTTCCCAAGCTTTGCAGAGATCTATCTTGAGCCTAGCAAGCCTCCGCAAATGAATTTCTCCCTTGCCCTCCTGCTAATGTATTATCTCACTGCTTGATTTTAGAAGGCAAAAGATTCAAGAATTCATCAGTTAATTTGCAGAATTACTGATTTCGTGTACTTGCAAATTATATTGGTTCTCAGCCACACAAGTCATCCAGGATCACTGGCGTTAGTGATTTAGCAAAAAAACCTAGAAATGTCTGGTTATGTTGTGTCTAGGATGGCCATACAGAGAGAAAAAGAAACTATAAAGGTTTTGCGTTAACTGCACAAGCACCCAAACAGAGGTGCATTACTCAAACAGGTAGTAAGAACTTGCTAAAGTCATCTTTTTTTTTTTTCCTCTGTTGATATAGTATGAGCTAGTAAAATATTTACTCACCCAGGAAGAGCTCAATACAGTGACCATGGCTTTTTCAGCATCTTTCACAAATACACTTTCTGTTATTAACTCAAAAAATCCTGCAAGATCACAATACAAACTAAGGCTCTTACTCTTTAAGAAATAACAAAATAAATCAAAAAACATTAGCCTTTTGCTTTCTACCCTCCTCTTAAACTCTTGCACTGCAGCACAGCTTCCCTTCTAGAGTCTTCTTCCAGGTGGACCCTCTCAGGAGCCACCTGCTTCCCTCTCTTCCCCCACTCTCCCAGCTGGAGCTGATAATCAAAGAGAAATTGCTGATCCCGGCACTATTGTTCTCTAAAAACTACACTTCCCTTTTCTGTATTCCCTCTAATTGCTGCTGTAAGGACAGGAGGATCCTTGTGCTTTCTGAGATACCATAAAGTGATGGAGCAATGTTTGGGAATGTCATTTGTGTTACTGTTGACTGCAAAACCTCCTTCTCCTTGCAGCACCGAATAGCCATCTGCGTTCTACTCCCTTCTTCTGCTCTAAGCTTCAGTCCACTTACTTCAGTGGAAATACGTTAGTCTCTGACACCTCCTCACTTCCACAAGTCTGCGCTTTGTCTTTGACCTTCACCATCATTAAAATGCCTTGAACACCTGAAGGCTGTGATTTCCTGCTCATTTTAAGTATTTTAAAGGCAAGAATTCATGTTGGAGTTGCATCTTTTCTGATAATTCCAAATTCAAGAGTACTGGCTCAGCAGGAGGCTGAGGTCAATAACTGAATCTCTCCAGTTTATGCTTTTTTCTGATCTTTCTGCAAGAACAATTGCTTTCAGGTGGAATAATTAGAAATGTCTGCGCCACATCATCAGGCATGGCAGAAGCATAGTCAGCACAAAGCTGCGGGTGGGCACAGGGTGGGTAAAGCTCTCCGTCTGGCTGTGTGCAAAGTCTAAATGCCCTTTGAAAGAAGGAATTTAATAAACTGTTGTAGACTAATGATTGTTCCTGCTTCAGTTCTGCTGGGATGCCTCACCTGTCATGCTCTTTGGAGTTGGTGGTATGGACCCCAAGCCAGGCGTGTGGATGAGGAAGCTCTGTTTAACAACAGACAAGAACACATTTCTGCATCCCTTTGCAGAATTTGGCAGCTGGAGTCACAAAATACGCCAGTTTTCTGTATAAATTTGCCAGCAGTGGTCACAACCTGAATTAAGAGTCAAGGAGGATTATAATGGATACTTGGATTTCTGACTCAGGTTTCTGAAGGGTTTCTCTGGATGCTCTACTCTCTTGTATCCGTCCTACGCTCACATCCTACCGTAGGGAAGATTATGATGGAAGTTACAGCAGCCCAGTACCTCAGTCTGCATCCAATTGCTTCCAGATGTATCAGTCCCCAAAATCCCCAGTGCTTGAGCAAAAGTTGAAACTCCTGGTGCTATAAATAGCAACTAGAAGGAAATCTTTTGTTATTGTTCATTCATCTGCGTCTTTTTCTTTCAGCAGAAGCTGCAAACTGCAATCACTTTTGCTGATAATGTAAGATACAATAGTCATCCCTACAGCCTTTTTATAATAATAGACTCCTGTCAGTAAAGTAACCACACCAATGGACAATACAGCGAGAAACTAAAACCTGAAGATGTATGAGCCTAGGAAGCTAGAGGAGACAGCCAAGCATTAGTCATTACAGGCTGCGTTGCCCTCGTGTCACCTTTTAAAGCACTTGAGAGTGGCAGCGAACAGCACAATGAAGCAAAATTCTGGAGTTCCCACTTTTGGATGGTCTTAAAGCCTTTAAAAATGAATTTAAAAAGCAGCTGAGAAGTCATTAGAAGAAAAATTTAATAATCAGACAATCTTTTTAAAAATGGGAGTGTCTACTCCATTCTGCTTCATCAGAGATGACAGTTCATTCAATATTTTCCTTGTTCGGGTCTCTTGAATCACCCAATTCTTTCTGCAATTACTTGAGTGGTGAATACTGCTCAAGTGCCTTGTCAAGCTCCATCACACAAAACGTTCCATACTTTTTTGTTTCAGTAAAGCCTGTTCTTTCATTCAGAATTTCAGTACTGCTGTAGTTAAAAAACACAATTCCTTTGCCATCAGTAAAAAATTTATTTTTCTCCTTGGCAGCCTGGCAGATCAACTGTCTATCCTGCCTGAATTCTAATAGATCTGGGGTTCTCTCATCTGCGAGGTTACCCACTGAAGAGATGGTAGAACTTGACACTGTTTTATACGGTGCTACCAGAACACAAATTCTAGCGGCTCTAATTTTCTAGCTCTTTCATTTCATTAGTTTAGGTAATTATGTTTCTTCCACGTGTCCCACACATTAAAGGGGTACCTCTATCACAAATCTAATCAAGATTTTCCTGAATGTTTGAAAAATCACTCGGTTTTCTTCTGTCCCAAAGGGCACGCTGTCTTGTTTGTCTGCAGGGTTACAAGACTCCAGGCAGTGCAATTTCATCTTGTTTGTACAAGCACCACAGAATTATCATGAATCTGAATGGGTTTTTTTCCCAAGAAAAGAGGTTTAATCTATTACAAAACAAGCAAATGAATTAAAAAAAACCAGAGAAAAATCTTCCTTCATTCTTCTGGCTTTTTAACTGGCTGTAAGAACTCAATAGAACTTAATTTTGAAAAAGATTAATAATTCTGAAATTTTAAAAAACAGCACAAAGCCTTTTAACATATAGAAGAGGCAGAGTTTTTTAGTTACTGGTCTAATTCAGAAATATCTAATGCTCACATCCTGTGCTCAGCATCGCTGTCTTGTGAGACATACCTTTGTTTACATGTCCACTAATTTCCTGGATTTGTACTGATATCTTGAATTCTTTCTCCAAAATAATTCTGAAGTCATAGGTTGTATCACGCTGGAGTATATTTCCAGGACATAATGTGGCACTCTATTTAATTTGGCTTCATTTAATTTAATTTAAATCATTTTCATAACATTTAGGAAATCTGTAGGAATCCAAACCCATGGCTGCTTTATATCAGCCTTTCAAGAGGCCTACGTGAACCTGAGTTTTAAAACAATGCATATTAGTTTAAAAGGAGCCATAACAATTGCTTCCTATATAGCAAAATAACACTTTATGAAACGATCAAATACCTTTCCAAAAAGGCTAGCCAATGCAGACTTAGAGAGCAGTCATAATTATTGCCTTAAAAGCATCAATGCAGCCATAAACACATTACTGTGAATGCCATACATAATGCAGTTACTTTAGTAGCAGTCTTGCTTAAGTAACTTTAAATATGCCTTTGTCATCCAAGTGTGAGCAGAAGAAACAACACTTAGAGCAAAAGCTCAATTTAGTATCATTAGCATTATTCAAATGATTTGAAAATGGCAGTGCTCAGAAAAAGGTGAATAGATGGAAGGATGAACAAACAGGTGAGATAACAGAGAAAATCTCAAAGAGAAAAGGAGAACTTTGAAACTTAAAATATTTAGCAATAATTAACTGGGCATTTTCTGCCCACCCCTGTGTCATAATGTAGTATGAAAATAACTCTTCATCTATGCTTGGTTTCAAATTCTTAGACAGATCGATCGATCGGTCAATCTATCCATATACCTATATACACATACATTCACACAAATTATATCAAATCTTATGATCTTCTTTGTCTCTTCTATGAATGTGGCCATAGACCACTTCAATTAATACTTCTAATGTTGTATGTCTCCACCTGTCTTCTTTCCATACAGGTAGATAAATGTCTTTTAGGTAAAAGTTACCGAATTCCAGCTTATGTAGAGGGCAGAATAAGAGTCTAGAAAGAGCTGCACCTCAAACACTGGGCTTGGTGTCCCTCTAAAGTGCAAAATTACTTTCCAGTAGATAGACGCTGTTTATTAATTATCATTCCTGAAGGTAAACATCACATTGCAGCACGTGGAACTTCAAAACCAGTAAATTGTAAGCAGATTACAATGCCTTTGTTCAAAATCTAGGATGTGACCATTGCTTCTAGTGAGCTGTGCATTCATCTATGGGAAGATTTGGGCTTTCCCCAAAGGGCTGGACAATTTTCATCAGGGGTTCCTTTTCCTCTGGACATACACAGAGTCCAAATACTTTTGCAGAGGCATAAGAACAAATGACCTTCTGACTCCATCGTTCAACATGAGTCATGCATAGCTTGGAATTGTTAGAATGAGTCATATATTGCTTTCAGCAGTTTGTCGGAGAATAGTGCTTTGCATACAAACACATTGATTTCGTCTGGAGAAATTCACTTCGCAAGAAACTACTTTATTTAGGAAATTTCATATGGTCTGTGTGTAGCTACTTTAATAAATAAACAAAGAAAAAGAATGATTTCATTGAACATTTGAAATTGTGACAGTTGGATACAGTTATTTCACTGCTGAGGGGGATGTCTGTGCATCAGAGAGTTTATTGAGGTTTTTTTGCAATGATCATAAGCACACACACAAAGAATCAAATTTGATGAGAAAATCATCCTGCCTTTTATGTTTATGTCACCAGATAATATTCTGGTGACAGGCCAAGCAAAAGAAGATAAAATCATGCAAAGCATTCGGGGTTTGCTGTGAGAGCACGAGTTGTAATAAAACACGCATTGTGGTTTTCCATCAGATACCGACTAGCTAGACCTGATGGTCAGTTTTTGACCTGTGACTATTGGCATGGCAACTCTCCAACCCTTTGCGGAGACACAAATCAAGGCTCTCCAGTTTAAAACCAAGAGCACCAATGGGAAGTGATGGGTAAACCCACTTCACACAAAGACCTGGTGTTTAATGGATCTCTTGGGAAGGTCTGGTTGTTACACCTATTATAGCTTCTGCCAGCTTCTGTGAATAGGTACACATCTGGGATTCTTGGGCACCGAACAGTTTCTATCAGTCTCTTGCTTTATACCAGACCCTGTGGCAATGCAGTATCGCTAGGACTTGCAAAGGGTGATGGTAAGAAACTGCAGATGGTTGACGCCCCAGATGCCAGTCTCCAGAATAAGGTTAACATCTGTGCACCAGCAGTACTGAATGCTGATCCATCCGTCTGTATTGTCAAGTTCCAGTACACGTTATAGTTTGAGCTAATTCTAGGGTTTTCTATGTCATTGCTAAGATATATAGCAGGCTGAACCAGATATATGTGGGAGATCCCCTTGTTCTCCATTACCGTGGCCCATGCTACAGGTGCATGCCAGTGACAGTGTCCCAAGAGGAAAGGTCGCATGTTCTCCATGCTCAGAAAGCAGGGCAGTGCTTGCAGCCGTAAGTAGCCACAAGAGACTCTTTTTCGGTTGCCTCCGTTGTCTCCATATTAGAGTTGATTGGGAATATTTGTACCAAGATACGTGACAGTGCTGATGTTATTTGGGGCTAGCAGTTTGCAGCACCCATGAAACTTCACCCATGCTCACATGAACTTACAAAACAGTGAAAATGTGGACACTGTAGTGCTGGGAAGTTCCTGAAAAACTTTCCCTTTCCATAGGCTCCCAGAGCCCCTGTGCTTAGGAATTTTATGAGATCACTTTGTGGTTTTTGCTGTGTGCTGCATGCATGCCTGGAAGCACCCGCTGGGGGTTAGATGTTAACACATCCCCCCTCTTCGCTCTACAGGACACCCCAACTCCATTTGCAGAGATCACAGTTTGCTGCCCCACTCTTTCAAACTCTCTCACAGAGGGGCTTTCCCTTCTTTCATGCATTTTTTCCGCCAGTACAGGTTCCTCATTCGCCAGGTCGGGTGAGCTCCCGTTTATTTATTGCCGCACACATGGTAGCAGAAACAAGGTTCTCCAGTAAATCCCACCACTGCTTCATTGCCAGCCTATTCTCAATTTGGTAGCAGGATGCCAACATCAGTTTTAGCTTACCCTTCATTTCCATTTTGTGGCCTTTAATGTCTTATCCATACATTTATTAGCACTGCTGTCTACACATCCCTTTTACAGCACCTGTTCCGAATGCACAGTGGAACCCTTTCCGAGTGATGTACGTGGATGCAGCATAGTTTTGTGTACAACCGTAATCATTTTCTGCAGGCAGCAAACACAATTACTGCATAAATACGGGAGGTGAGAGGAATAAAACTTTGTTCCTTATGGGCCAAACACACAAGGCAGTGCTTCTATGGAGATTTTCTTAGAGATAAGCAAAAGTAATTTGAGGACTACTGCCCATAGAGCATCATCACCCACAGAGAGTAAGCCACACATTACGTTTTTATTTTGACAGCAACCTTTTATTCTGGAAACATTGTCCTAATAACATAATACTTCTCCTTAAAATTAGTCTTCTATCTGTGCCAGAATATGCAGTGGTCCTAAAATCAAGTTTTCTAACTCTATCAGATTCATCTGCATAGGACCTTACAGTATAAGTGTCTTTTCATTTATTAAAATCATATTTCTTTCACATTCTTGCTTTTAGTATTGAATATGACATCGTAAAAAAAACCTCTCTAGTTCTACAATAGGTACATAAAAAATATTTTTATTGCTATTAATACATTTCTCCAAAGAAAGCATGAAAGAATTTTTCGGTCTCATGGGCAATTATATTACTATAATACAAGACTATCTGGTGATTTGTACACGTCATTTCATGTGGACAAAATTTCTAAATTTGTTATGGAAATATTAAATATAATAAATTATAGAATCACAGAATGGTAGGGGATGGAAGGGACGTTTAGAGATCATCTAGTCTAATTTCAATGCTTACAATATTTTATACAGAATATTTTATAAAAGTTAGGAATTTCAAGAAATGTCAGGATGAAAACAAAACTTTTTTAAAATATTAATAGAATTTAATTTTCAAAATTAACAAGAAAATGAAAGTATAAGTTATTCATAATTTCCTGCAAACCAGTGTATTAGTAAAAACACTGGAGCTTTCTGAACAGTGTTTTTGTTCATTAGGATTTGATTTATTGCAACACATTGCATATATTAAAGTTTTCTGATTTAAAACTCCAGCATTTATCATTGATTAGTATAGCATAAAAGAAAAAGCTCTTGTATTTCCAGTTAAGCTTAGCACAGAAAGACTAACTAAGGCCACGTGGTGTCCTTCAGATCTGAGAGTTTCTTTCAGAACGACTTTGCCTGTTTGGAGTCCAGAGTTTGTCTTACCCAGGTCTGTTGTCCAAGGTCATTGAGCTCAAAACTGTTGTTCTGTGGATAAGTTAAAGTACACGTGGATGCAGCTTGGGAAAAAAAAAAGTAGTTTCAGCAAGTTGAAATTCTTGAAGTTGAGTGAAAATCTTACTTTTTTTCTTCCCTTGTTTTTTGTGAGACAGGGTCTCCTAAATCCTGGATTCCTTTAAAAAAATAAATCTCCTTTTTGTTTAATTATCAGTAAGATTTATGACAAGCTAGGGAAGGTTAGAGTCACCTATTCCTTTCTGAGGCCACTAAATTTGAGCAGTAAAGCCATTATCCTGCTTCTGGCTCATTTTAGAGAAGCAGAACCAATGACTGGCTAGTTTAATTTTCACCTGAAAGAAACCAATGCCTCTCCATCCCCAAACATACTCTATTAGCAAAACATCACCTCAGTGTTAATTTTTCATGTTTTCTTGAGGAAATAAAGCCACAGATGAATAATTTTTTTCCCCCTCCAGGAGCACAAATTATAAACACCTTTTACCAGGCTGCGACAGTTTCCCTATCTATAAACTGACTCTTTTCTATGTTTTTGTTCTTTCTTCACATTACCAGCACTCTCTTAATCAGCTGTCCACATTTTCATTCAGACAGCACCCAAACAGAAGTGGGATCTGTGGCACAGTACACACTCAGCTTCTCTAGCACATGACATCCATGCTATTTTTAACACTTCTGATTGGAGAAGACTGAATTAGTTATCTGGGAGAGTTTAATTTTTTCAATTGATGTAGTCATTTAATCGGTATTTTTGCACTATTTTTTTTAAAATCACTAATTAAATATATTAAAACTAGTACCTACTTCCCAATACTTTCTGACCAAGGTATGATGGAATTAAAGAATTAGAGACTAGGATTTTATCTTTCCTTCCTTCCAGCTTGTTTAGCCATATATCCTTGAACTAAATGGGTGAAAAATGCTTCCAAAATGGCAAAGTGGCAAGGCAGGGGAAAATGAAGTTCATATTCTTGTTACTCAATCAACTTGGACTGCTCCAGTGAAACAGTTTCCCATGGCAAAATGTTGATTTATTAAATGCAGAATGTTCCACCGGAATGTGATTTAAACAAAATTATATTCTGCCAGCTCGTCTGCTCTGGCAGGCTGAGGGAAAAGTGGACAGTTTGAAGAATATTAAAAAAAAATCCAAAAGATCATAATTAAATGTAGCTTTGGAATTGCTGATCTTCCAGAAATTAAAAAATGCAAATAATTCACACTCTGCTGAGAGAATTTTTTAATATGAGAATATCCCAGGAAATGCATATTTCAGGTTTTTACTGCCTCTTCATTTTATGTAAAAGCCAGAATTATTAATGTAACTTTTACATTACATGTTAAATCTAAAATATCAACATTTAAGCAATTTCTAAAAGTTGTCTCAATATTACAGTTGAACTGCCTCAATAGCATCAAAGCCGTGGGCTTCAAGGACCTATGTTTTTCACCCCAAAACATCAGACCTTCAAGTAAGGGCTGTATAAAGAATGCTTGAATTCACATTTTTGACAGCATACCGTATTTGCTTGCCTTCCCCGAAACTCATGAAATATTGGCTCTTAAAACTGTCAGTTCTTGAAAGCGCAAGTGCTTTTTTGGTTGAGATCCAATTGTTTTAACAGGGTAAAGCTCGGTATAATTCTCCATTCCCTGGGTTTTTAAACTCCGCAGAAGTCTGTGGGTCTGTACATTAGCCGGCTCATTAATAGGTAGATACAATGCCAAGATCAGGATCATTTTAGTTTTGATATTGATTTCAATATTGGGGGGGTTTGGCATCAAAAGTATTCTCGGCAAGAGCAGCTCCAACTGTGATCTCAGGGCTTTGGAGAGGGGGGAGGCCACAGCTGGCCACCTCTGGGGTGACTAGCAGCATGGTGGAGAGCAGAAGAACGTGGGAGAGAAGCCCAAGGGATGAGGATCAAAGTGGACTCTGGATCAGGGCTATTTTCCAGGGCTATTAGCCTAAGGGCTATACAGACTGAAGACCTCCTTTGTAATAATATTTACTGTAGGTTTTTCAACAAATTAGCACAAATGTTTGGAAATTGATTGAATATATTGAATATATTCATTGAATATACATGGGTAAATAAGCATTAATCTATATGTATCTATAATTAATAGAGACTAAATAGTCTATAATCATATTAATTTATTGAATCTTTAATAGGGCTCCAGGCATAAGTGTGAACTGATGAGGCTATGCTCTGCATGGTTAATAATAACATATTTCTTTAAAAAAAATAGGTTCAGCTGCAGAATGTGAATTCTTTAATAAAAAAGCTCTGCATGTGTCTTCCTAGTAACATATCCCAAGATTTATGTGCATCGTAAACAAATATGTCTGTGGTATTATAAAGTGTAATTCCACTGTATTTGTTATTAGGAAAGGGAATAAGGTTTCCCATATGCTTTCACTATTATTTCTCTTGTAACTGGGAACACGCTGCCAGTACATTATCAGGAAATAAAAAGTACCCGTCGCTGCTGTAAATATTGCAAGGTGGGTGTTATGGAGCAGCTCGGTGGTAAAGACCAGCAGGGATTTATTCTCAGCCTTCAGGCAGCAGGTATGTCCCAAAGCTCCACAGCAAGAGGCAAAGCCTCGGACTAGGTGACACCTTGTAATTTGTTTGCTTAATGTGAGGAAACGTTTTGAGGTGACGAGACACACATTGATTTCAGGGGTTTAGGATGATGACGAAGGGTGGCTTAGAAATTTCCAAAGATCAGGATCTCGGCTGAGACTTGAATATAAAATTACCTACGCTCAACTTAACTCTTTGTCTCTCCTGAAGGGTAAGCGGAAATTCCCTTCTCTTCTCTCTCATGTGTTCATAGCTGATAATACAGTGGACTAAGCCATAGGGGAAAAGAAACTGTCTTTAGAAAAAGGAGTTTATTAATCTTTCACCATTATTTTATGGTTTACGCTGGGGGCACGGCCGACCAGCCCCTGTGTATTGCACTGGGCTTTCTCTGAAGGCAATACAAAGTCCGTCCATGGACATGAGGGTACAACAGGGCAGCGCGATGCTGGTTGAATGCCCTTTGAGGGCTCACCAGGCTAGAGTAAAATCACTTGAAACCATTTAACTGACTAAATGTGACTGTTAAAACCAGTCTTCTAATATTCTTCTGCCTGAATATTCTTCTGAACTGATGAAACCCAGCTGATATTCATCACAGAAATATTCTGTGTTTAGCAATTCCAGTGGTGGTTGCTGGCGCTATAGCCTCAGACGGCGAAGGTTTGAGGTGGGCTACACCCCAGCAGAGGAGAGAGGGGACAAAGAAGGGGGAATTTAGAGCCCATAGAAGAGCTTGAGGAATAAGGAAGGTTTTCCACAATGGAAAAATACCACCTATCTTTTAGCTAATTCTTATCTTACAGTTGCAAATTCTTTTCGGGATGTGAATGTACACTTTGTCAAACAATGCCATTTGGGTAGCAGAGCACTAGCCAAGTAAAACCTATCAGAACAATCCAGTATTTATGATTTTAAACAGATATTCCCATATAAAATAAAATTATGGCACTCCCCCACACCTAGGAGAGTAATAGAACCTCACACTTCAGAAATGAGTGGAAATTTAGTGTAACACCTATAATTAAAAGGTTGATACTTTGCTGAACATTTTTCTCAGTTTAATGATCCTAAGTTATATGGATTCATACTTTAAACTACAGGTTGCTACCCAGTTTTCTATGGGAATATTTCGAGAGAAAAGTACTACCTATAATGACTAAGATAAAAAAGCAACTAGATTTAAAAGTTAACTGGCTCAGTAATGCCACTTTCTGCCTGCCACCAAAATGTATGTGAATGGCTTTGAAATAGGAATATTTTTTTTAGACAAAAACCAAAACAAACATCCCCCCCAACCTTTCTGCGCATCTTTTGTTTTCTGAGATAATACTATGCAAGCATTTAATGTGCAGGTGAGCTTAGCTTTCGTCACTGTTCTTAAGAGCTAGAAACTTATTCACCGTAAAGATTGACAGCTGGTGTTCTCATATACGTGAGAGCAGAGAAAAACCAAAAATTTCAACTATTGTGAAACTTACCAAAGGATCACAAACATTAGAAACACTGATTTTCCCTGTATTATTATTGTCATCAAACATCATTACGCTTGGAAGACATACCCTTCTTCTAGGGTGTGGGCTGAATCTTTCACCAATAATTATTCCCTGTGGAAGGCTCTGTATACCACAGGAATGTGTTCTCAGGCAAATGATAAGTTGGGGAAGAGAAAAAGAAATCTCAAAATTATGTTCCCGTTCTCTTCCAAGCAGCCAAGAAAACAGGTCGTAAAAGACATCAGTAAACACTTTCTGATTAAAAATGCGTGCTAGAAATGTTTACTCTCCCTTCCAAATAAGTCACTTTGTGTACTTACGGCATAGCACAGCATTCGCCCTGTGTAGCTTAGAAAATCAGGAATGAGGAGCTTGAAGAGGACGCAAGCATACCTTTCTAACAGGAAATACTTTGCAGATGCACAGTGCTTGGGGAAATTCAATGCATCCCAATCAAAAAAGGTTGTTTGTCAGAAGCAGTTTTAGAAGCCCTGGGGATAAGTCATCCCTGTCAGGAATGATTTAGTGGTATCTAGAAAGGGATGAGCTCTATCAAACGGTAGGAAATTCACCCAAAACCTCTTTTTCTCTCTGGTAGCTGAAGTTGCCTGCCAGACCTCCCACCGGTGGGGCAAGGGAGCAGCTATTATCCTTGCTCGGGGTCTTTTTCAGAGCCTGACAAGCCAGACGTTTCTTTTCCCTGCTCAGGGAGCTTGGGATAGGCTGGCTTGCCATGAGCACCTACACAAGGTTAAGCTGGGAAGGCCAGAGGGGACCATTGGGCTAATTTGGTTTGACATCCTAAATAGCAGAGGGCGTAGAAACTCATCCAGCGATCTGGGCACCCAGCTTCATCTGTCACAACCAGCAGGAGCCTGGACTTCTCTGCTGTCTCTGGATCTGCCTTGGGTTGTGGTGCCAGGTAGAAGGGCTCCCTGTTATCAGAAGTTTCCTTCCTAGGAAGTCACTGGAAGGGATGAAAGGCTTCTTCATACTTCTCGACAATTTCATCGTACCACTTGAATTTCTCAAGGGTACAGGTTTGAGGTTTTTTCAAGTCTGTAATCTAGAGTGTTCTGAAGAAGGGCAGTACTTACGTTTTGCTCTGAGTATAATTTTCCCACTTTTTGGAAAGGTGCGGTGATACTTTTTAACGATACAGCTATGACCTGAAGCATTTCCTCTGGCTCTTAGAGAGATTTGTTCTCAATTTTACCTAAAATCACTTAGTTTTATGAAAAAGTAACCTACTGGAACCTCTGAAATGGTTGATTTCAAGTTTTTCAGGCTCATTTGGTGATCTGGCTTGATTTTCTTGGAGAATGTACTGGCCTTTGATGTTTCTACTCAAGAGAATTGAGTAAAAACTTAGCACGGGCCTTGCCATTTTGCTTTGGATCTTCCAGCTTCTTTCTCTGGACAACTTACTATGCTGTCTTCAAGCTAGAAAAGGATAATAAAGCAGTGGTAAGCAGGAGAATTTTCTGGGACAGAGGGATTTTGAACCGGTCCTCGAGGACAAAACAGGCCTTAACTCCCACTACTCTAAACTTGAAGGACGCGGGGGTGGCAGAAGCAATCTGACCTCTGGTAAGAGAGGTGAGCGTGGTGTAAAGCAAGAACATTTGCCTTGCAATTCCCTTTTCATTTTACAGAAACTTCCAATGCCAGTTAACAAACACGATCAAAACACTGAAGTGAGCTCCCTAGATAATCCAAGACGGCATCACGAAGAAGGAAGAAGGGTCAAAAAAGTTAAGCTCTGCTAGACAAGTATCAAGCATCTCAAAAATATTAAAAAGCAACACTTAATCCTAGTGATTTTTAAAGCACATCCTTACGCATCAAGATTTTGCAAACTCAATTTTTCAGAATAACTGACGAAGACATAGAAGTCTCCACAGCACCACCAGGGAAGGCTGCGTGATAAAAGTTTCCTAGCGAGCTATCCTATTTTTTGAGAACAAAGAAAAATGTTGCAGAGGTTTCTGTGAACCTACTCAATTTTAGGGACTCCAGTTCTAGCACAGTTACACTTTATACAGAATGCAGCCAGATCTTTGATTGCAATCTATTGAGGATAGAAGGGGACCTATGAAACTAACAGACTGATTAAATGTAATTTGGGCTTTCTGTAAAACAGGCATTCCTAGGTCATTGGAAGTAAATGGAAAGGAGACTGTATGTCGATTCACCATCCCTGGAGGTATTTAAAAGACAGGCAGATACGGTGCTCAGGGACATGGTTTAGTGGTGGACTTGGCAGTGTTGGGTTAATGGTCGGACTGACTGGTCTTGAGGGTCTTCGCCACCCTAAATAGTTCTAGGATTCTGTGGTGCTCCTCGGGATCCATTTAACTTAGATTCCCTGGTTTCTGACTTTTAGGGAGAGGGTAAGCAATGGACAGACTTGCCAAGGGGAAAAGAAAATAACAAACCACAGACACAACTGGTGTATAGGTGCTAGAAGTGATGGGAAAAGTACGCAGAAACTATTTGAGATTTCCATTTAGAAGCGGTTACAAGGAAAAATAGCAACTAACAATGAGAAAGACAACAAAATTGGAAAAGTCTGCACACTGAGCATAAAGAGTTCAAAAATATCTGTTCTCAGATAAAAAAGCGCCGAGGGGAACCATGTTTCTCCTCTGCCCTTCTGCATTTGGGTATTTTGGACATTCCCCATTTTTTAGCACCGACAGCAGGAACAGGAACGGAGAAATTAGCAACTGCTGTGGCTTCCTTGCCCCCCCCCCCCCCCCCCCCCCCCCCGAAAGCTTTAGAAGTGGTACCCTCTCAAAGCCACTGGTTATATCCATCCCCATGCAAACACGCCCATGCTGAAAACTGAAGGACAGACCTGAATTTTGAATATATCACTTCTGTTCCAATCTCTACTTTGTGACTGAATGTGTGTTTAAAAAAATAAAAGCTTAATTCCACCACAAAGCATAAACATCAGTTTTTAAGCAGTAAATTTGAAGTAGAAATTTGAGATTGCTGGTAGGAGTTCAGGATTTTGAGATAAATGTCCATGATGAGAATTTTAAGGAATTTTTATTTTTATGACAAGTTACTGACGTAAATAATTTCCAAGGGCAGTAAAGGAACAGAAAACCCACTCTGATTAAACCTTAGTACATCCAAATCCATAAATTAAAGAAGATAAATAAGGTAGCCTCCATTAGTCCAGCCCTTAAATAATTTATAACAACTGAGTGCCCACATATAGCAGGTTGGGGGTTTTTTATTGTTAGGGGTTTTTTTTGCTTAAAGAAGCAATTCTGACAAGAAAGAAAGGCAGCGTATACAACTAAAAGAATGTAGTTATTACTCTTACTTGTCCTTTGCTGTGAATCTGTATTGTAGCAAAGAAGGGGAGACTTTGATCCTTTTTTGGCACAGCCCAAACATTACTTGAGAGGAATTGTAAATGCCACTCTCTGTGTTTTACTGTTAGTGACATACAGCACAATGACCGACACCAATGTGGTTTGCTGCAACAGGATCACGATCACTGAACATGAATTTTGCATTAAAATACTATTTTAAATCTTGATGTTGTCCCTTTAAAGCCTCAAGATGGTTTTCCTGTTCAATACTTATTTTAGGGGGTTTTTTTTTGGCGATTAATCAGAGCTAGATGATGCCTCTGACTTTCTGGCCTCTCTCATGCTAGCACTCCAGCAGAATTACAGAAAGACAAACTCCGCCTGCCTCGTGCAGATGCGGGTACGGGACAAGATGCAAGAAGCATCACCTTATCTTTCCTCCGTGTGCCTGTTGTACTGGCCAAGCAGAACTACAACCATAGGGAGCGTGGGAGCATAGAGTGACCTGGGAGAAGATGGGGGAGCTATTTAAATTAGACTAAGCATTCCTGATCATGTTGTTTGTTTTAAAAACTGGACCAAAAATCCTTCATCTACAGCTGGCAGATTACCTTCTCCTGATTCTCAAGCCTAAATAGCCTCATGAGACCCTACCTGGAGTACTGGTGTCCCCCAACAAAAGCAGGACACGGACCTTCCAACCCAAACCATTCTACGATTCTGTGATTCTCTTGTTGAAAATGCTTCAACTTTTGAAAAATCAGAATTGATAAGAAATAAGTCCCTTCGCTGCCCTGCTTCAAAGTGCCACCGGCTCCTGTCCCTGCAACTTGTGGGAAGGGACTTTGGTCAGCAGTGGGGCTAGTGCCAGCTGGCTCTTCCCCAGCCACACGGAATCACCACCCGTTCTTAGCTTGGGCACGTGCTGCTTTTTCCCCTTCCAGGATTTGTCAGCAGATTTGGTCAGGATTCCTAAAAAAGCCTTCAGAATCAGTAGTGATTTGTATTAAAGACCCTCAGTGATTTCCAAATAGGCTGTAAATCTTTTGAGCAGACAGTGCCGACACAGAGCAGTGATCACTGCTAGCAGGTGACCACTGCAGCCATACCCTGCTCTGACAGTACCAGCAGCAGGTCCTGTGGACGCTTGCTCACCACCATCCCTAATGCCTTCCGCCTTCCCCAGCCAGATCCTGCTGGAGAATTGGAAGCAATCTATCTCATTGACTCATCTGTGTGGTGCTGGTTAAAATAAATCCTGCTTATTAGTAATGTGCTTTATTTGTAATTTATGCTTTTTGCCCTGTTAGACTGTCCCCTTGCTCTTCATTTGGGCTTTCTGTGGCTGGATCTTCTAAGAAGTACAAGACTGTGGCTATGAATTCCTTTCTCCAAGAAGAGAGACTGAATAATTACCACGGTTATTTATATACGTGCACCCACACATGTGCAGTTGGTCAAGGTGCTCTCGCTGCCGGGTTATCTGTGTCACTGTCATAGCATCATCTCTCCCATAATACTTAACCAAAAGCCGCCTTCTGAGTTTTCAAGTGATGTTGTTAGCCAGTTAGCCATGAGTAGCTACTAAATTTGGTGCAATATCACCCCATTCATCCCATTCAGCTGAAACTAGATGAACCTTTACCGGAACAGATGCGTTCCTCTGTGCTGAATTAAATGCAGTTAGGCTCCTGACAATTTTCTGACTTAAGGATGGAGTTATGAAATAGCAGCAGAAGTAGATCTGATAAATTGGGTATCCCACTCATAAAGGAAAAATAAATTCTTCTGTTTGCAATAAACATATTACATATGAGTGCAAAACATGACTTTTTTTCTTGCTCCAAATAAACCCACATATCCTCTCAGACCTCACACTAAGACAGTTACTCAAGGGAAATGCTGAACAGGCTCAAGTAATAGCTCTATAATAAAAAAAAAAAATAGATCTGCAGCCAGAGCTGGCTGTGTTCAGCACCATCAGAGACCTTCCTATTAATTCTTTATATGGCACTATAGATTAGCATAGTACTTCACAGAAATAAATACAAAAAGAAGTGAGGTCCCGTATCTCAGGAAGGCAGAGCAATGGACGAAGCCCTGCTTGCCTCGCTGGGAGCAATGAGGGGTCTGCGGCGAGCACGGGGAATGACACCATTTGTATAACGCACCGGGTGAAAAGCATCTTAAGAGGGAATGTACATCTGTGAGGGTTGACAGTTGCCCATTGATCAGGTGCCTGGTTAACAGCTATTCAAATCAGTTTTGGCATAGGGTAAATCGTACGAGTGATTTCAAAATCCCATTAAGGATTTGACTAACTTTAAGCCCTCTACTGCTTTCAAAATCTAGCCAATAAGTCAATAATGTGAAAATTCTTTATAATTCCTACACTATAGTATTATTATATTGTTATATTGTTGTTTTGTTATAAGCTTGTGAAGTGGGCTGAAATCCTCACCACACAGAAATCAATGACTCGGCTTCACTGGGTTTATAAATTCCTCACCAAGTTGTGTTTTAAGAAGTGCAGATACCGCTGATTTGACTGTCCCCCTTATGGCAGAAATTTGCGCTCAACGCCAAAAGCTGGAACCTGGAGTCCTGGTCTTGCAGTGATCCTGTCGCTTATGTCAGGCCAGACATCATCACTTTTTTAAAAAAAATTCAGTTTTCCTATCAGAACAACAGTGACTAGCTATTTCGCACCATGCTTATAATAGTTACTGTGATTGTTATTCTTTCATGGTAATCCTATGAAGATTGCATTGGCTTTGAAGATTGCCAGGACCGCAGCAGGCATCATCAGATTTTTTTCCTAGCATAGATCTCAGGGATTGGAAGAGGCAATCAAAAATCACATCCTGACAGCAACTGCTTGCAGTGGAAAGAAACATGGCTGAAAATATTCTTTGCTTTTTTTTTCTCTACAAATCTTCAGCTGGAAATCAAGACCAGAACTACCACTTTGTAGTCTTCCAGCTTTCCACAGACCACCATCAAATTGCTGCACGGAACACCTTAGGAATGAACCTCAGTGCTATATAACTGCAAAAGCATTAAGGACAGATGTTAGGAACAAAAATGAATAGATGCATTGAAAGACTTCTTGGTATCAATAACAAGTATGTACCATAGAAGCCTGAGAAAACTGTCTTGAAGTGAAAAATACAGGGAAAATTTTCATCAAATCTTAAAATAATTTTGGTTGGAAGGGACATCTGGAGGTGATATAGTCCAAGCCCCTGCTCAGAGCAAAGGTAACTTCAAAGTTACATCAGATCATATCTCAAAGGACAGAGATTCCCCAGCAACCTGTCCAGGGAAAAAATCCTGTTTACTAAGCAGTGTATATAAACATCACATACAGAAAATTTACTGTAAGGAATATCTATG
Organism: Rissa tridactyla; assembly: GCF_028500815.1. Lineage (NCBI taxonomy): Eukaryota > Metazoa > Chordata > Aves > Charadriiformes > Laridae > Rissa > Rissa tridactyla. Next base: position 78,778,246 of record NC_071470.1, on the reverse strand, counting down.
TTTATATAGTTGCACATATTTTATATCTACAGTACATATAAATAAATAGTAATATGCGTATAGTGATCATATATATATCTTATGCACGCACGCGAAAGAAGGAAAAAACATGCAGGAGTGGAATCGGTACCCAGCACTAGGATCCATTCCCAAATGAATGATGACTTTGAGTAATGGCAAGTTAGCCCATTTTTGACAGGATTCTCAGTCATATCCCTCAGATGGTGATGGGGCAACGTAACCTTGGCCATGTAGCCCTGGGATGCCAGTCACTGGCACATCCTCCCGTGCCAGAAGCACTTCCTAGAATGAGTCTGTGGAAATAAAATAATTCATGATGACAGCAAATTATAGATACACTGAAAAGCAGAAATACCTAACTTCCCCTCCTTCCCTTGAACTCCTTCCAAACTGCATGAAGAACTAGATCCTTTCTTTCTCATTTGTCTTCCACCTTGTGCAGTCCTCATGGACAGGCTATGTAGTAACTTGGGATCGTGTTTCCTTGGGAAGCTCTAGCTAGTGGAATGCCCCAGAGGCTGAGAGACCCTGGGGCACCCTCGCCACAGAGGTCCCTGCCACAGAGACAGGAACCTTCAAGATCTTGAGGTTTTTGCTGGTTCCCAAAATTCACATTCACAGTATTGCCCCTGGAAGGCCACACAAATGACTAGGAGCCCAAATGAAATGCTGGGCTTCCTGCTCCACATTGGGATAACGTTGGGTCCTGCAAATCTTGGGTCCCTCCTAGGCTTCTCCTGATGCTCTCAGACATGTTCACAACTTCTGGGAAGGTCCCTGAAACACTTCCAAGAGCGAGGAATTTGGTTCAGTTTTGCAGAAATAATGTTTAGAGCTGTTGTAAGGACATTTTGACAATTTCAGTTTGCATGCTAAACAATGTCTGTTTCACAAACTGTTGGGATTTTCCTCCAAAACCAGATTTTAAGTTTTCACCAGCTGCTCTCACAGACAGTGATCTCTTATTTCCCAAATACCTTTTTTCCTGTCTCTAACACTATTGCCTGCAATGTGAGCAGCTTCTCAAATCAGAGGCCCGTGAACTGACAGTCGTTAGCCTGTCTTTAAGATGGTAACCAGGTATAAAATGCTAGAGAAAGGACAAAGATTTGTGTATTAATTCCTGTAATTAATCCTTTTTTGGTTTGACTAAAGTTTCCACTCTCTATTTTAAAAGAAAGGGATCACCAATCCCCTTTACATGCATTTGCAGACGCGCAAACACATGACTGCGTATACCCCTGCCTCACTACAAACAGCCCCCAATATTGATCACATTTGCCTCACTTTCCCTGATGAGAAACACGAGATTAGTTTTTGTTGGCTCAATTAATCTGGCATCTGTCCTCTGCACCCTACAAATCATTGCACATGCAAAGAAGGGCTCATGCTTTAGCAGTAGCATTGATCCACGTAGACCTTTGGGTTAGGAGTAAAGCCTCTTTAATTACTTTGGCTGACTTTCAGGGTTTCCTTTTTTTTAAAAAAAAAAAAAACACGGCTTGGGAAGACTAGTACCACGTTTTAGCATTGTTATCACTTAGCCTAGATTTGGAGTTCTGGTCCCCAGAGAAACACCTTCTACCTCAGCCTGGCCTGCCCATGCTTCGCATCAAAATCAGAAAAAGTCGTTCTTCTACCTTCTCTAAGGATTTGATAACCTCTACACTTCCCTTAGCCAGAGGTGTTTTGACCTTTAATTAAAAGGAAAATTTGTTGTCTTCCATTCAGAAGGCAGCAAATAATGAACTCATTAAAATGAGGTTAGTGTTTAGGCCTTAGAGCAATAAGAGCCGAAGTCTCATTAGCAGCTAACAATCCAGAACATAGCCCATAAATAAACCTAATATGGCAGAGCAAAATGCCTTGGTGCATTAAATTTGAGCAGAATCAAATGTTTACAGTCAATGATGTCTGGGGCATGAAGTTTTAATGTACTTAATAAAGGAAAGCAAATTGCTTCCTATTAGGCATGAAATGTTACTGCAGAAATTGCCCCAAAAAGTTTATTATGTAAATGAAGGATAGAGTTATAATTAACAAGGACATAGCGGGAAAATATCACTTCTTCTTAATAGATGCACCAATTATGAAGAATAAAGACACGGCAACTTCAAATCTACAAAAGGTAATTATATGGATTAATGTAAAAGACTGCTGAATGTAAATGCAATATATAGAAGAAACCATATCTTGTGGATGTCACAGAGAGAAGCCTCATTTAAAAAGCAAAGAATCAATTAATAAGATGAAAGTTTTGAGAGATTCCAGGCAATTAGGGTTTTGTATTTGAAAGAACAGCTTGGATTGACTCTTACAAGAATGCACTTTGCTTAGCCTGCTGAAGTTGTGGGTAGCACCTACCATTCTCCCTCAGTGAAGGCAGTCAAGTTCCCACGTTAGAATACAACAGGGAGCGGGATGGGAGAGGGACCCATGAGTCCCCAGGGAAGGAGGGCTGCTGGGGACAGCACAGGAGGACCAGGCAGAGTGTGAATAGCTGTGTTCACACCTGGCGTTGAGTAGGATTTCCAGCTGTTAAAATACAATAGCCCTTCTCTGTCCTGCAAAACCCTTCAAAATAAAATACATACGTTCCGCATCGCACGGCGGCTGTGTAAGTCCCAGAAAGTTTTTGGCAGTGGATGCCAGGGATGCACAGTTTGTCCACCATGCACCATCCAGGAGCCAGAGCACTGGTCGAGGGACGTGATTCTGCCCCTCTGCTCTCCTCTCTTGAGACACGCCCCCCCTGCATTACTGTGTCCAGCTTTGAAGTCCTCAGCACAGGAAGGACGTGGACCTCTTGGAGCGGGTCCATAGGACACCACAAAGATGATCCAAGGGCCGGAGCACCTCTGCTGTGAGGACAGGCTGAGAGTTGGGGTTGTTCAGCCTGGAGAAAAGAAGATGCCGAGAAGACCTTAGACAGGCACACAGGAAAGATGGGAAGGGACTTTTTACAAGGGCATGTAGTGATAGGACGAGGGGTAATGGCTTCAAACTGGAAGAGGGTGGATTTAGATTAGATATCAGGAAGACATTTTTCACTGTGAGTGTGGTGAGATACCGGAAGAGGTTGCCCAAAGAAGCTGTGGCTGCCCCATCCCTGGAGGGGTTCAAGGCCAGGCTGGACGGGGCTTTGAGCAACCCAGTCTAGTGGAAGGTGTCCCAGCCCATGGCAGGGGGCTTGGAACTGGATGATCTTTAAGGTCCCTTCCAACCCAAACCTTTCTATGATTCTGTGACTGCCTGAGCAGCAGCGTTGGCAACTACCCTCACAAACAGGCAAAGAAGCAGGGATTTACCCACCTGGGAGAGTGCAAGAAGGGCGATGGAAGAAAGTTCTCTGTTCTTCTCCTGCTGCGGCACTTTTCTATGCGGCATGCTGTTAAGGTCTATACCTACAGGAAACAAAAGTTCTCATTATTTACTGTGCAAAATTATCAGTGAAGGCAGTAGCATTAGCAATTTTCTTTGAATATATATTTATTAGAAATAGGGAAGGTAGGCCCTGATCACCTAAACTGAGATTGGTTTTTTTATATTAAGTATGGCGAAGATGTTACCCTTCCCCCGTACAAACAGACAAGTAGTGACAAACTAAGTTTGGACTGACTTAGCTGACAGTATCTTCTTAGTATTAAAATTTGGTGAAGTCATGAAAAGGAAGTTTAGCTGCATATTATATAAATTAATATGCATATATGGAAATTGCAATAAAAAAAGTCTTTAGGACCAAGCCAAATCCAGTTTGAGTGACAGATTTGCCCTTTAGACAGAGAAAAATGCTTGACACACTGCAGGTTACAGGATTTACATCTTAATCCTCGCTCTGTGTTTTTAATGAGACCTCGCTGGGCTGGAAGGTTTTTGCCTATCCCGCAGTTCTGTCATCTTCTTGAGACATGAGTGTGAGGGAAATCAGAGAGAAAAACCAAAGCGATATAATGATGTTTGTTTCATATACATTCTTATACTGCACGTTAAGTGATGATAATTTCTCAAGATGTTCTTTCTAGAAAGGAAAATTGAATTGATTTTGCTTGGCCCATCAGTTTTTCTCAACATATATAAAATGCTCTAGATACCTTGGAAAATTATGTTCTAAAATATAATGACTCAGATTCTATGCTTGTGACTTTAATGGTATCAATTTAGTGCCAGTTTTCACCAACTGGGGATTTCCCTCAATATCTTAGCTAACCAGGGTGTTGATCTCTAAGGTTTTACATTGTAGTGAATATTTAGTTGTTATATATTATGTAAATATAGTCCCACATGTGAAATTGTCACAGGATTGAAATAATCAACTTATTTAATGTCTGGCAAGATAGGCAGGAAACCATACTGCTATTTTAATATTTAACACTAAAGCACAAGATTTACTGTCATTACATGACTTTATTTCCTTTAGCGAGGAAGGGAATTTGCTTGGTGACTGTTGTATCTGATAACCACTCTCTTTGCTTTCCACCTTCCTTAGCACCCAATAAATGTTTCTGTTTTAAAAAATGAAGGCAGATGCACACTGTCTAACAGTCTTTTGTGTTACACTCCCGAATTCCCTGGCACCTGAACGATGCCTCTATGGAAGGTGGCTGTTAGCAAATGAGGCTTGAGAAGGGGCTTTTGGTCTAACACGCGCAGTGCCCAAAAATCTGTGTAATTAGGAGGGAGTCAGGAACTTGAAAAAGTCAACGTCCTATAGCAAACGCTGATGGTAACTGACAGTACCTTCCAGCCCATTTTAGTGCAAAGGAAACATGATAAAACATGAGACCACAGAAACCTGACCTGCTTGGTTCTGCTCTGGACTAGGGTTGCACACCATCCGGCTGCATCTCAGCTGCTTAAACCCCGGTTTCATCATTTGCGCTGGACTGGCGATACTTTTGGTTTATGGTCACAATTAAGAGTTTGGTGTTGTTTTTTAAATTAGACCAGTGGGTTGAGCAAAAAGGTAAAACTATTTTCCTGTAATGTTGTGTGAAATTATTAATGACCATACAAAATGTAATTTTTTCAAATGAAAGGAAACATTAGCTGGACTCGGACTGTGTGTAAACCACTGCATTCATTTTGTCTTTGAGCCGTGCAAGAACGTGAACATTTGATCAATAGAAATGTTATTAATAGGTAACAGGAAAAGTCATCGAGAGCCACATAATGGAGATGTGGAAAATTGATGAAAATAGAGCTTATAACCCATTCGACATTGGCAAGAGCAGTAGGGAGATACATGCACTATCCATCTCACATATGTAGCACGTCTAAATTATGTGGGCTGGTGATGGAAAGCGGACTGATATTTGTGCAGCGAGGACTATCGGTAGAAGCAGTGCAGAGTTGACAACTAACGGTAAACGTAGGCAGCTCATGCAGGCTGAGCCATCTTTTCTCTAGTGGTTGCAAATAAGTCCAAGAAAAAATGGGTAGGTGACCAAGATGACACCTCTTGCTTCTAGAAGCAATACCCTTTTCCTCCATTTCATTTAGACTGGTCTTATCTTTTGCTTGGAGGAGGGAATAAAAATAAACAGGGATTTAATTTCTGACACAGACAACGCTTCTACCATAGGTCAAAACTGGAGTTTTGCTCATTCACACTTAAGCCTGAATCGGGTATTCAGATATAATCAAAAATGTTTCCACAGGTAAGTAAATCCCCGTGCCTCCACATGTGGATGGGAAGTTGTATTCCTAATTCTGCTTTGGGTTTTAAGCACATTTCATCAAGCTTCATTAATAAGCTGAAGCATGGATGACTTAGTGGTTTTGTATAGTGCTGCCTCTGAATGGCCGGATCAAAGTCCTGCCATTGGTCACTGCACACAATGTATAGTATCTTGGTCCAAGTTACAGAACCATCACCTGCTTTGGTACTTAGGTACTATTACTAGCATTGCTAGACCATCAGACTCGGATGGAACAAATTAAGCTCACTGTAATAGTCTTATAGAAAGAATAAGCCCGAGACAAAACATGAAACATTTAACAGGATCTTCTTTTTTGTATCTCCTCAGTTGGAGACAACTTTTAAAAATGAGGCATTCCAAAAATTAATAATCATTTTTCTAAATGCATGTTAATTTCTTATTTATTTCAGGCTTTACTAGAGACTCAAAATTTACTGCGCACTCAGGTTGCAAATTTTACCTTCAACCTTGGATTTTCAGGAAAATTTTACCACACAGGTAAGAAGGAACTTCATGCTCTCAGGTAGCTGCAGTTAAATAGGTGACAGGGTTTTAAACCTAGCTTTAAACATGCCCTTTTTTAAATAACATGTTGACTCGGTGGAGCAGTGGGAAATACATGCTCCACCATTTTAACATCCAGTGTCTAATTCAGTGTCCAAAGATACGCTGTGGATGAACTCAGGAACACCTAGATGCCCTTGGTGCTTTTCTGAAAGATGTGTGGTAGTAAATCTCAGGGTTATAAAGGAGGCAAAGTAGCTGCTAAGATCTCTATAATTCCACAAAAGACAGGAAAGCACAGAAGACATACTAAAGTTTTTTCCAGGATGATGTGTATGATGAAATATACAGACTGGAAAACTCGTATGTCAAAACCTCTGAAGGGGCAGAGGTGTTTGAATGGGATGCACGAGATTTTGTTATGGCTGTGAAGGTAATCTATCTCAGTGGTCTGCAAATCAGGAAGGATGATAAAAGAAAAACAAGATGGAAATAAATCTGTATTGAAACCCTGCTCCTTTCACACTCCGTGTAGTAACAGGTGCACACTTTCACTGTGTTTCTGTGGAAGATCTTTTACATCTCCTCGTGACTCCTTTCTCTCTTTTGCTACATTTCTTCACAGTATGATGGGCCCTCCCCTTTTTTTTTTTTATCCCCTCTTCATTTGCCTTCTCCTTAATACGTCACTGCAATTCCCCTCAGGCTTCCCTCAGCTGTCACTGAGCCGTGTTGCTCCCTAGTACAGCTAAGGCAAAAAAAGCCAAGTTCAGCGACTCCCTTCAAAGGAGACGCCTCCTGTCCTTCTCCATTCCAAACCCTGTACCCATCCCACCTTTGAAGACCAGCTCCAAAATCCTCAGCTCTCAACCCATCCAGCCACATTTAGTGACACTGAGTGATGCTAGGGAGGCCGAGAAGCTTATCTATCTGGAGCAGAGGAGGGGGCATTAGAGCAGCAAGAGGATGGGAGGGGAAGTTTAAAAGCTGGAAACGATGCAGTCCCAACTGTCACGGGCCGTGAGGTAGCTGTGGAGTAAGGCACATCACCCCCCTCAGTGCGGGCGTTTTGATCGCCAGTATTTGAACACCAAACAGATGAGCTTACCCAGCTCTTATGTCTCCGTTTCACCACCTGTTAGGAGAATACAGAGGTCCCTGGGAGAAAGGGAGATGAGGAAGAATCTGAGGGATGAGAAGACAGAAGGAAACCAAAATTATGTATTTGTATCACTGTCTCTTTCAAAGTCCAGGCTGTTTTCCCTTGTGCAAGCACATAACGCTAAGCAACTGCTGCCCAGGAAACCTTACAGCCTAAAGATACAGGCTGGAGAGCTTGAGAAAAATGAGAGGTAGAGAGAGATGGAATTACTTGCCTGGAGTCATATAACAAGCCAGTGGCCGACCTGTGATTAGAGAGCAACTTCGGAGACAAAACTTCAGTATTCTCCTCACTTCATCTTGACCTGCCTGTGTCGTTATTCCTTCTGGAGATTAATTGGACACACACGTAATACAGCAAAATAAACAAAAAGTAGCCCAAGGCTCTGAGCCACTCTAAAATAGGATGCTGCTTGGTTGTGGCCATTTACACAGTAAAGCTTGTATCAGTCATTACGCTGCAGAGAAAGGTAATTCAAGGAGGGGAGGAGGTGGAGAAAGAGATAATTTATTATAACTACTATGATGTACTGAACAGTGGCTAGCACAAAACATGCAGCCTTTCTACAAAATGAAACCCCTGACCTGCCAATACATTTTCTCTTCCTTCATCCCAGCAGCCTCCACATTGTTGTCACAGGTTTTCTTGCCCAGCTGACATAATGCTGACCAATTTGAGATTTGCTACTGCTGTAGAGAGAGAAAATAGTAGAATGTGCATGTGTGCCTGTCCTTCTAAGGCTCTCAAGGCTTACAAAAATAGCACAGAACTACTTAATGAGTTGAAGCATGTCATTGCCTCCATTAAGGGACCTGCTGCTGCCTGTACTCAGCGATGCATCTGATTTTTTAAGTGAACGCTTCATTTACGGGTTGTTGGTGGCATTTTGTCATATCAGCTTAGGGGAAGGGTTTCAAAGTATTCTCCGTGCAATATACGCTTTATTGACTCGTTATAAATAGAACATGGAAAGGTATTCTTTAATTACGGTGAAAGTGGCTTGTTCACCCAGAGGGGCTTTTAGCATCAGATATTCAACATGTTTTATTAGCGCACTGCCACTGCTGTGCCTCGTTGACTTCCTTAATGTGTGCTTTTGCTCTCCTTTCCAAAACCTGGATAATTTTAAAACTACAGGAGGGAGATGAGCGTGAGAACGCATTGGCAGATTAAACAGTGATACGTTTTCATCAAAAGATGTTGCTGACATCTGTACTACAAATACCAATTCTAGTTGGTGTGCCTGTGCGCGAGTACAATAGCTGACACATCAGCCTCACTGCTCATCATCTCGCCGCCACCACCACCATTGCCTTCTGGGGCACTGGTAAACTATGCACTGTAGAGATAACGCTATTAGCAAAAAATTACACAGTTGTGCAAACACTTTCTACTTGTTCATGCTGTGGCAATAGAAATTAAGATGTTCTCAGGATTTGCATTTAAGATTTATAAGATGATTGATAGCAACTTCAGGCTTAGTTTGAGTTTTGAGCTCGAAAGAGACCTCTAAATTATGACTGTACTTTTAAAATATGAGATTATTTATTATGCACAAACAAACTTTGAATTATTACCTACCTGTGTAAAGTGCATGCTGCATCTCAAAGCAGATACATGTTCACTGCCTTCGTTGTAGGTCTACTGCATTTTTCAGATTTCACATTAAAATAAAGATAGAAAGTTACATAAAGAATGTTGATTGTAGAAGAAATTAAAACCTCAAAATCCTATCCCTTGTTTTGCCTCCAATACTCTAACATAAGGGATTGGGCAAAAGTATTCCAACAATAGAAGCACTCACCAAATGATCCATTTCTTTTGCACCTCTTTGCATGAGATTTTTTAGAAATAACGCTACTTAAGAACTTATAAAATCAAACAACACTCTTTTTAAAGGCTTGAAAGTTGTGCTCAAAAGCAACACCACCACCAAATGTTAAACTTCCAGCTTTTCTGTTTCAGGTCTGCCATTACAGGGTGGGGGACTTTTTGTTTAAACTAGAAAGTGTCATGCTTTATCTTATTTGATTTTTGTTAGGGTAAGAACTAGGGCGAAGTTTGATTAGTTGTACCTAAATTTACACAGAAATTAGTAGGAAAAAATAGGATTTTAAAACACAGTTTTTAAAAATGAAATTATTTCAAGAACCGTACCGTACTTCAAATGTTAATATGGCACTAAATTATACTTTGACCTAAGGCTTATGTCAGATGATTGTAGTTCTTGATATATTTCAAATATCCACCTTTTTCCTCTTCGTCCCTACCTTCAGTTTTCTACCTTTAGGGTACCAAAGAGATCTTCAGATGGCTTCACAAACTCCTATTCCTTTCTCTCCTGCCCTATTTTGAAAGCCTGTGTTAGGTTTCTTCCCCCAATCACATTTCCCTCGCGTGTGACCGCAAGTGAACCACATACCCCCAAAACCAAGACAGCGGTCATTGAACAGATGCAGCGTGCAGAAGTTTTGCACGAAGGAGCAGACATTCAGAGAAGGAGCAGCCATCGGTCCTTTCTTTTCACTAAGGAATTACCTAGAAAACAAGGTTGTTTTCTCTTTCCAGCAGCACTCCCATCAGCAGGAGCAACTTTCTAAGGGCTTGCAGAGTGCTGCAAAGGAGGGGAGTGAAGTGATTCGGTGACACCAGGAGAAAGTTTCAAAGTAATGCTCTCCTTGTGTAGTGGCGTTCTTCAAAAAACACTGCAGAAGTGCAAAGTAAAAATAAAGAGCTGAAGTGCGTGCACCGAACAGCCATCTCTCTATGTTCCTGCCTCGTGCCACAAAAGTAAACAGTGACATCCATGAAGCACTTTCTTCCAGTGAGTTTTGCAAAACATCGGAAGGCTTGTGGGAAGAAAAGATATCTACGTTTGCATCAGTAGACTGATTTTGACAATTATTTCTTTGACTGATGCTAAATAAAAGCATTTTAATGGTAAAGGCACAAGAAGGAAGGCTGCTATTAAACTGAATATTATTGAGTAATTTGGGGGTGAAGTTACTGAAATGCAACTTTGCCTTTCCAATTTGAAAAAGCACTGCAGACACACGTCTGCAAATGGTGGAAGCAGCATTGTATCATTTCTCAAATGGAAGGTTTTCTTTCTTATAACCACACATGCTTGCTTCTGCCTGAAGCAGATGCTCTTCACTAACACAGGAGTTTTTATTGTTTTTACTTCAAGATTAAACCTGGCAAAAACTGAACGCCGAACCATAGGAAAAAACATTTGGAACCCCTTTGCCATTACAGCTTCATGTTTTCCACCTAATTATATTTTGAAACGATTGCAAACTTGCTTCATACTTTACCAGAAATTGCCAGATTTCAGTTTACCGAGGCTAATAATGAAGTAGCTATAAGTGGGGAGGGGGAGTTGGCAAGACTCTGACGCACAGCTCTCAGTGATGCCACCTTGGCCAGCTACAACCACGCCGGACCAAAGCAGGTGGTTAGAAGTCCATCCAGTCTCCATCTTCATGGGGAGCAGGAACTTTTAAATACTCCTAGTGCATTAAATCGCACGATAATCAGCCCTTGAAAACTAATTCTTGTTAGAATCGCTGTCAGTTAACAGCATGGCAGAAATGGAAAGGGAGAGCTACGATCCATGGCGATTCACCTCACTCTTTTTGTGATATGGCAGAGCCTGTCTGCAGCACAGGGAGACATCCAGGCCAAGGACATTAGGTTTTATGGCAGCCTATTCTGTGTTTAAAGACCAATTATGGACATTTCTGCTCTTGCTTTTCTGTTACCTTTTTTTTTTTTCTTTCTTTCTTTTGCAGGGACTGAAGAGGAAGATGAAGGCGATGACCTGCTGTTGAGATCTGTGGATGAGTTTTGGTGGTTCCCCCATATGTGGAGTCACATGCAGCCTCACCTCTTCCACAATGAGTCATCACTGGTGGAGCAGATGATCCTCAACAAAGAATTTGCAATAGTGAGTAAAAGTTACCAAAGGATTCACTAGGATACTTCTGCTATGCTTTCCAAGCTGTTCTTATGTTTACCTATATTACAGAATCATAGAGTAGATTGATTTGGGTTGGAAGAGACCTTAAAGATCATCTAGTTCCAAACCCCCCTGCCACGGGCAGGGAAATTATACTTGTGTGTATATATCTATTTACATAGATATGCAAATAAGGCAGCAAGATTGGAAACTCATCCCAAAAGAAAAGCCTTTCTGTGACTCAAACTTGGGCTGAATTTTGTCTTAGCCTTTTTCAGTGACACGGGCTTTCTGGAAAGCAAGCAGCCCTTCACCCACCTTCACCTTGTGAGACCATAGGGACAAGAAGCAGTGAAATCTCAGCAGGTATCAGCTGGCCTTTTCAGCTTTAGAAAGGGGTTTATAGCAAGGTTATCAGCTTCCTGAAGTCTGGTGCAAACATCCTCAATAGGGGAGGGAGAAAGTTGCAGTGAACCCTAAACGTTGTGTATGGTTTGTGAGGCATCTTGAAGCTAGTGATGCAAATAAGAGGAGCTGCTGGATTTCACTGTGCTTTTTTTAGATAACCTGCTTGAAAATATGCTTTTTACATAGCTAACCTGTTGCTAATATTTGTAGATAATGATGTTTCATTTTTGCTCATTTGTGTTGTTAACTTAGAAGAGCTATCCTCCCAGCATTGCCCAGAGTACTTGTAATCCAAGGTCAGGTGGAAACCATTTAGAGTCCTTGCAGGCTAATGCCACTTGCTTCTCAAGCACGACAAAGAAAACCCGAAATCTATAAATGCTCGCTTTGGAAAAGGCACTGTGTGGTCTTTGACAAGGTGCAGAAGTGCCAAGCTCCTCAAAAGAGCAGAGTGACACGGTGGGTCTTTCTCTGCTGCTCAGGGAACCCAAGTCTCAGCCCTCTGCAGCTCAGAAAGGCCAGCTAGCAGCTGCCCCTTCCTCCCATCCCTCACAGGAGCCGAGGAGCATCAGGAAACCGGCAGAAGCAGATACCTGAACAAGCAGTTGGAAGCAAATTATTCCCTTGTTTACGAAAATATTTTCCTAACAACCTTTAAAGAAAATTCATTAAAAATGGCTTAACGGTTTACTCTTCTTGCCAGACTTCCCCCCATCCCATCTCCTGCTTGGCAGGGTGTTAGGACAGAGGCATTTTGGATGACTTGTTTTCCTTTCTACAGTGCTGCTTTACTGTCACAGCCTTCATTCCTGGTCGTGCCTTTTGTGTAGCCTGGCCCGGAGACCCAAATATATTTGAGATTTTAAATGCAAGAGTAATTTTTTTAAGTAATCTGTATCTCAAAAATACATGGTCAGCTCATCTTTAAACCTATGGGGAAATTCTTCAAGTATATTCAGGAAACATGAAGTCCTCTGGGTCAAACTGCCTTTAGGAGTAAAATTTATAACATAGCCTGAAAACAGGTCTTGTAATAGAATCTGTTTGCAGCTTCAACTACAAAAAGATAAAGCCCATGTCCCTATCCTCACTGAAGGGTAGAGACTCCTTAGGGTGCCTATAAATAAGGAGATGATGTCAGTGAAAAGCTGCTGTTATTACAGTTTTATTTCCTGCTAACATTTGGACAGGGCTTGTACCGACCTCTTAACCTTGAATCCATACGAGCTGTACAATTTACTTACGAGAACATTTCTTTTCAAAAGGCTTCCTGTGAAATCCTCTCTGTGGGAGAAATTTATCTTCCCGATATGACAACCTTCCTGATAGCTATCAGAGAGGTCCCAGCCATGACTTCAGAGCAGTTTTGTGTCCTCCCCTGCTTTCTCATCCTCAGAATCGTATCTTACTTGGGAAGGGAACTCCTTGTTCTGCAGCTGCGCTTCCGCAACTTCTCCAAAGTTAAAGGAAACCCCTTTTCATTATTGTTTGACTTCACGGTGTGAATCCAAATTTAAATTGGAGATCTAAAGCAATACATAGAAGATCTGCTTGATGTCATACATGTTTTATTTGTGCTCTAACATCTTTAGTATTATACTCAGGGGAACACAGCTTGATGCTGATGCCATTTTCTCTTGCATTTCCCATTTATTGACCGTATCTCCCCACCTCCTGTTTTAGCTGCTGATAAAGACGACACTTTTTAAAGATGACCTTCTTCTGTTTTACACAGATACATCCATACATTTATGATGCCCTAAAAAATGTGGGCTTACAATTGCAGCCTGCCTCAAACAGCTGTATCACAAAATACATGTAGAAATCTGATACCTAAACAATTTGTATACATACAACTAATTGCTAATTAGGTATCTAATTGCCTTGATTTGAGTGCTGATACCTCTGCGTATCTAGGGCTTAGTAAAATCAACAGTCTTTAACGGATTCCCTTACACATGAATTGCTTGTGAACCAGGAGACAGCCTTTAACAAGAGCCCCCCAAATTATTGTATTTTATGTGTCACAGATATTTGTCGTTTCTAGTGTTTCATGCCTAGTCGGTGAGAGTAAGACACTTTCTCACATCTTCCGTAAACGTTATTGCCCCGCTGCTCTGGATCCAGCAGGCAGTGTGGAAAGTTTTGCCTGGCAAAATCCTCGTGCACGTGTGCCTGAGCGATGGGCCCCTCAGTTCCCCCCATCCATAGCCCCATTCCCACCACCCTCCCTGCCAAATCTCTTCTCGAGCGCTCACGATAGCCTCACGGGAACAAGAGCCAGAGATGTTAACTGTGGTAAAGTAAGTTGCAGTCTACCCAGAACTTTGCTATCCCAGTGTCATCTTATTTATGTAAATATGGATGGTATGCCCCAGAGTCTGGCGAAGGAAAAGGCAAATGACATTTATTTTGATTATCAGTTGGGTTTAACTTGATCATGTTTTCTAAGGTTCTTTTCTATCAGAGGATCCCAAAATCCTTTAAAGACACCAGTGGATTAAGCCTTGGATTAAATTTTGCAAACTGATAATATCTCAAGTATTATTCTCCTTGGTTATGGGCAATGCAGTTGATACACAGAGGTAAACAAATTGCCCAAGCAGAAGTCTCTGATAGTACATATTCCAAAAATAAAACAAACCAACTTTTCACTGCCATCCTTTAATCACAAGATATACTTCCTCCTCCCTTTTGTACATCCTCATCTGACACAACCAAGTAGAATATATTTAATCCAAAGCTTGTAGCTTTGAATTAGCTAGGAAAAAACAAATTTTTCCCCTCGATTTGTTTGCTTACTGATTATCTTCTGTGCTCATTTGTGAGCACACGTGCCCAAAGCACGGTAGATAGGGCAAAAACTATCATCGACTGTAAAAAGGTAGCTGTGATCTGATACGAGGAAGTGAGAGAGAGAGACATAAACACGAAACAAAGAAATCAGTTCGGAGATACGCATATACAAAACAAAGAAATCAATTCAGAGCCTGTCTAGTAACGCTCCTTGGCTTCAATCTCCGGTTTATAAACCAGCTACAGATGCACATTAGCACTTCCTCTGCCTAAAGCTTTTGAGCTGCCCAAACCACAAAGAAACCACGATCTTTTAATATACCAATTAAATACCAAGAATATGAAGACCAGTGACCACATATCAAAGGCAAAGTAGCTACATGTGATGAAGAGAAAGTCTAATTTGTCGCATTACTGATATCTGTAGTAAACGTCGGGAAGGAGAGATGCCCTCTAGAGATTGCCTGTGAAAATGTTCTGTAAATGTTCTGCATATATAGGATGACATTGTCCTTTGCAGACAGGATGAGATTTATTCTACCTAACCGTAAGGTCCTTCTTCATTAGTGCTTTTGTCCGCACCAGGAGCGTGCTTTGACAGCACATCTCTAAGGCTGCCTCTACATTCTCAGCTTTATTTGGTACCACGCACGTGCAGAGTCTACACGTTTCCTAGTCACGTATAGCTTCCTCAGCGCTGGACTGCCTTTCTGCATTTCCCATCCTCAGAAACCTAAGATTTAGATCTCACATCTTCTCTGCCTCTCGGTAGTCTGCTACAGTGTGAAGCATGCCTAGAACAGGAGTCGTAGTGAAAGCTGCGAGACTCCTATGCAAGACTGGTGAAAAGCTGGCTTTGCCCGTGTCCCTGTCAGTCCTGGATCTGATACCGACACCAGCAAATCCGCTTCGTTAAGACCCCTTGTACTCTCTGCTTGGCGCGTTGTACAGCCACGTGGCAAGGAAGGACACCACAGAGATGAAAGAAACAACGGAGAAAGCAAATACCACCACACAGAGCCCTATATCTCAATGACAGCCACCTCTCATTTGCCGAACCGTATTGTCTAGCTAGAGAGCTTTTAAGCAGATTTTAAAGTTTAGAATTTAACTAAAAGCAATTGAAAGCTGAAATATTTATTCAATAAAAATTATCCAGAAACATAAACCTTGAGAACAAAAATCATGTGTCCGTAAAGGATAAAATAACAACATTTTTGTGAGTGCTGACAAGCAAGGTGGTAGCAAATTCATTTGCCAAATAAGAGAAACTTTACTAAGGAAAGTTATAGGAAAAGTTATAGTTACAGTTAAAGTTATAGTTACAGGAAATCTCACCCATGTGCAGCAATATACAAAATATATCTCAGTACTAAAAATATGCAAAGCTTACGTAAATCTTTTAACGTTGGAAGGTAACATCTTAAAAAGTACTAAATTTACTCTATCACCTACTGTTGGACAAAGTCAAGAAGTTTAGCAAACTTATCTGAGGTTGTAGTGTTAACTTTCTCATCTAATAAAAGTCTGTACACCAAAGGGAATGCTGCAGTTCAACTGATTGTGTGAAAAGATCTACAGTAGACATACGATTTAATAAATTAAAAGGTTGCTTTTTTATTCTTTCTCTAACTAGCCAATACTAGGTGTTTCTGTAAAACAAATCACCGGTGATCTTTAAGAACCAGAATGCCAGTTGTGTTAAAACAGTTTTAGGATTTGTTTCATTTTATTTCTTACTGTGTTTTAACGAGGACATGTAATATTTCATGCAATAAAAAACTGGGGGTTTTCTGTTGGACAAGATCCTGCTAATGTAAATAGTCAGTCTTCCATACGATGTTTTTTATTCAAATTTCCAACATCTGCTGATGGAAAAATTGCTGTGGGAATGCAACTTCGTTGAGAATATACCTCCTTCTGGAGGGCAGTGCTCATTCTGCATTACCTGCCCTTTCTTTAGTCGAGGGTATTTTTGCAAACACACAGCACTTGCTGACTCACGGCAAACACAGCTCCTTTCTATACAAATAGGAAGGTCAAGAGAGGTTATTAGTTTCAAGCAAATCTTCCCTTGCTGGAGTGAAGCTGATAATTGAGAGAGATAAGCAGCCTTGGCAGATTGCTTCAGCCTTTCAGCTCACCTGTAGAAGTACCAGTCCCACGCCTGGGCTGTGGACGAGGTAACTTTGGAGGGTGGCCTGGTTTGAAGCATCTGTCTGCCGCTGGCCAGATGTGCGGGCCAGATGCAGGCATGGGAGGCAGGGTTACTTTGAGGTAACCTGAGGTATTCTGAGCACGCATCCCCCTTGCTCACTGCTGTCTGGAGGACGTGAGGTATGCTTCTGGAGAGCATCCTCTTGTCTGGTCCAGCCCTTAAACAGTCTGACCGCTCCCCCACGGCACCATCATGCAAACCAATGCATGGGAAATAACGACAACTCTCAGGGAATTTTCTGCCAAAAATGCAACAGCTGTTTTAATTGTCTCCCCCCCATCTAACAGATTATAACATTGATTCTCCTTTGACATTGAACGCATCCACCGCTGCAGCTTCAGCTTCCGCTGTCAATTAAGTTAGAATTGAAAGTCTCTTAAGGCACAAGTGAAGCAGGAATACAAATTTAACCTGCCCAAAATTAATGGCTCTGGGGTCCCAGCTTAAGCGTGTGAAGGACCGTAACGCTGCAACTGTAACGTAACAAAAAGGGCCGGAAGTTTTCCAAACCGGACGAACACACCCCCAAAGTTTATAAACAAATTTTGAAATTAAAAAAATAAATCAGTGGAAATCTTGAATATAAAAATAACCTAATAAAATCTTGTAGGAAATTGTTCCTTAGAATATATAAGAAAATATACTCACTACAGGCTTCTCCCATTTTGCCCAACAGCTTAGATTCAAATGTATACTCCTCCTTTAAGACATTAGTTCTCAATCCCAAACTAAATTTAATAACAAAATGAGAGGAAAAAAGGAAACAGAGCAACAGAAACCACTAAAAGAGTAAAATATTTCATTTACCCAAGGAAACTGAACATGGAACCGACCAAAGAAAATCTGATTATTTCTTAGTTGTTTCTTCTAAAAGTCATATTGGGTTTCTGAGTGACTGACATGTGGTTATGTGATGAACTATGCAGTGTGCAGGTTTTATTCAGAGGCTAATTAGCTTTTTATATTGAGAACTTATGAAAAGATGCCTTATTTTATTTGTGAATGGCACATTACCATTTCACCATTCTGTTGCTATGGCAATACCAGCAGCAAATAGTAAGCAGATAAACAGTATTTTGCATGTATTCATCCAGGTACCTACTTTTGGACATGCAGAGCAGTGTTCATTATCTAGCTCAGGACACTTTTGTCTGTATACTCCCTAACACAGGTTTGGGGAAGGTTTGCAGGTTCAAGTTAATACAGTATATTTAAGTTAACACAACGTATTTTACAGTGTGAGCATCATAGACTCCTCAGTAATAAATGGCCAGATTTTTCAGAAACCTTTAGATACAGCTTTTTCCTTGGCAAAAAAATAGTGGAGAGTGATTCAACACTTATTATTATAGATCTGTTCCTCATTTCACCCTTAAACTGACTCATGCCTTTCAGCTAGGTAACAACATTAATATGCAGCAATTACATTTTGCTCTCAGTAGATTACAAAATAGTAAGTTTGGGTTTCTTTTTTTCAAGACTGGACAGCAACCTAAGATCTTTACTGATAAGGAATGGATAATTTTAAGTGGTTGCATTATGTGATGTATGAACAAGTGTTCCCCACAGATTTAACTTAATTTTTGTCAAAGAACCAAAAGCCTTTCCTTGCAAAGTACTTAAAAATGCCCAGCACAACCTGCTGTTCCTGGAATTAAAGTAATCAACAGTTCTTGGATAATGTGGGCAAGAGGAAGGACAAAAAAAAAAAAAAAAAGTCATCATCTC
This sequence comes from Rissa tridactyla, assembly GCF_028500815.1. NCBI lineage: Eukaryota > Metazoa > Chordata > Aves > Charadriiformes > Laridae > Rissa > Rissa tridactyla. The sequence continues at coordinate 78,759,749 of NC_071470.1, read as the reverse complement.
ACATTTTAGCCGTTGCGCTCTGAACATCAGTTTTATATGAAGAGAAAACAGTTGATGCATCCTGTACGATGGGGAGTAAAATAATTTCAGTAAACCCCCGGAGCGCGGGAAGGGATGCGGCAAGAGCCAGAGCAGCAGGACACCCTGCAACCTGGAGATGCCGTGGGAGAGCTGAAAAGGGCTTTTTCTGGAACTGCTGCTGGAACTGAGCCTGGGCAGGAGAAGAAGCAGAACGCAAATTTCTTTCTGCCAGGAGCTGATAAACGCCGGATGCGTTTCTGAACAGTCACTCAAACCGATGAAACTAATTACCTCATTTTCACATGTATAGCTTACACTTCAAATAATTTGCTCTCTTTTAAATATATCCCGGTCTATAGATGTGGTTATCGGGCCTCATCATCAGATGGGGTTTTCAGACAGCCCACGCTAAGTCGGGAGCGGGAGGGATGAGGAGCAGAACAAAGGCAAGAGAGCGTCAGGAGTGAAGGGAACATGCCCAGCACGCTCGCAGTTAAGCTTCTTCCTTAATTCCTTCTGCCTGCACATTAACTACCTCATTGTGCCAGCGGAAGATATTTTCAAGATAACCTATAGATTATATTCATGAAAATGCACATATTTCCTCATAGAAACGGAGCTGAATAAATATTTATGAAATGAAAAATATGTCCGTCAAAGTCCAGCTTGTTTTGCTGCTGCCTTAATACCATGGAAAAAATATAAGCCAAGTCAGAACCTATGGGGGATATTTATTTATTTATTTATTTATTCATTAAACCAGGAAGGAATCTTGCTATCATTTCAGAAATAGGAAGCAAAAAATCCCACGTATGTCACTGCAACATTTTCTTTTCCCCCCATCTGTTTACTGCTCTAATGCTGTTTGGTAGCTTAGTAAATATGCAGCATCAGCTTGCCGCATTACCTTTAAAAAGAACCAAACAGGTAGGATGCATATTAAAATACATGTAATATGTAATGAATAGGCAGGCAAATCTATTCCATATAACAGTGTACGTAATCCAAGAGGATTATTTATCACTCTCCAGTTATCAGACTGTAATTCCACTTCCCCTCACCTCCCCTCCATTTTTAGCTTGTGCTACATACAAATAGGTACAAGTCTGTCGAAGGACAACAGCTTCCCCAATGCTGCCGTCTGCAGAAAAAATAAGCTTTGAATAATTCCACCTTCTTTTTCTGTTCCTAAATCTATTCCCCCCTCTGCTGTGTTGCAGGAGCATGGCATACCGACTGACATGGGGTACGCGGTGGCTCCGCACCACTCCGGGGTCTACCCGGTCCACATCCAGCTCTACGAGGCCTGGAAGAAAGTCTGGCGCATCCGAGTGACCAGCACAGAAGAATACCCACACCTGAAACCTGCACGGTACAGACGGGGCTTCATCCACAATGGCATCATGGTACACTGCATTTCCATGCTTCATAGCAATTGTACTTTAAGTGACTGAAAAATACGCTATTTTTACCAATGCTTCGAGTTTTACAGCAATCATTAAAATTCTCTGTGATCGAGGATTTGTAAGGATGCCAAAATAGTGCACTTGTTATGCAGCCAGGTTTTTTTTAATAAAAAAAAAGAGTCACACAAACCCAGGCAACTGCAAATATAATCCTCAGAAACTAAATGTACTTGTAGTCCCATCAACTATCGACACATACTTTGAAATTCATTAAACTGCCTAAGACCTATGTTTTGAGCTCAGGTTCATCTTTATGCATGAAAGGAGTAGAAATCCACCACCTGGGAAGGTGAGCAGGTGTAAGTAATCTCCTCCAGCAAGCGTGACACTGCTCTGAGGCCCAGGTTTCCTTCCAAACTTTGCTTCCGAAACTCCCAGAGCCAGGGTCCGGACACGTGCCCGACTCTTCCCAACCACACGCTTGTGCGAGGAGAGAAAAGGTTCCTCACATATACACTTCACTGAGGGAAGGGCAGGAAAAGGTATAAAATTATTTGGCCTGTCTCACCAGCCAGCTGCAACCCTATAGATAGTTGAAACACAGAAACTGAATATGCACAAGTCAGACGTATTTCAAAGGCAGGTCCCAGGATGCTTTAAAGTCCCAGCTGACTTGAATGTTGCATGTAAAGTCAAAATTGCCATCCCCTAAACAAGACAAAAGGAACGTCTTAATCAAAACCAAGAAGTTACTGCACGGAGTCCAATTACTACTGGAATAGACTCCATTTCAGCTGTGCATTTACACATGTATTAAAATGCTCTGCTGAATGTCGGTGTTATTTGTTGCTTTAACTGAGTAGGAAAGCGACAACACTGACTGGAGGGAAACGAAATATCCAATATCCAAACGCCCTGACAATTGTTGTCTCTACCGCAGTACCTAGCTAGTAATGTAACTAAACCGTCTTGTTCTCCAGGATGAGTTTGTGTTCGCACGCCGGCGATGGCTGGTTTCCGACACGCAGCCTCTTGATTTATGAGGGGACAGGGAGCCAACCTCAGGCTGCTCTCACACGAGCATCCCACCGGTCCTGAACACGTTTCACAACCAGGAATGAGGGGCTCAGTATGGTTTTCGGGACCGAGGAATGTATAAAACAACAGGTCTTTTGTGGTCCACAGCCTCGAATACAAATTTGGTGTCTCAAGAACAGTAAGATTAATTGCCTGAGATAGCGAAGATGGCCAGGAAGCACTATATATCTGCTAATAAACTAACCTTGCTAAGGGAAGAGAGGTTTGGCTTTTTGTTTTCCTCCTCTTCCAAATGCCAGGAAACAAACCGTTATTATGAGTGTCTGAGCTGAATAAAGCGGGACTGCAGGAAAGCTCAGCCCATGTGTGTCGCAGCTTTTCAGAGCTGGAAATCTCCACATCTGCCAGATCGCGCTTGCTTACCACCAGAGTACAGAAGGCAGAAAGGAGCCCATAAATAAGCACGCCAGAGCGGAGAGGCAGAAAGGGTTGCTGGTTTATTTCTTGGAGTTGCTGGAGGGATTCGGGTGGCTGTGCCAGGGTAAATTTGCAGAAAAATTTAGTGTCACAACAGCGCTGTTATTTTGTTCTCAGGTGCTCCCTCGACAGACCTGTGGCCTTTTCACCCATACTATTTTTTACAAGGAATATCCTGGGGGTCCTCAGGAGCTCGACAAAAGTATCCGAGGAGGTGAACTCTTCCTCACTATTCTCCTGAATCCCGTAGGTACCTCCTTTTGCTATTTTTTGACTAACGGGGAGGAGGGAGGGAGGGAGGAAGGGATGGAGATCAGTTTTCTTTGACCTTGTTTGGAAAATAAAAATCAAGACCCCTTGCTCAGAGGTAATAAGCAGTTTAAGAGGAAAGGAGCAAAGTGCCTTCCGCTAATTTCTAACTACAACTCTATGCAACAAGTTACTGGAAAATGTATTAGTTTCAGCTCTGTGCTGTTTCCCAACCTGAAGCCGGGTCCCCGTGAGAGAAGAGTGCGCTGACTTGCCTAACTGAGACTGAAAGGAACCAGCGAGGGTAGAAAAAACTCGGTGATCTTATCCCGCTTTTCCTTTTTTCCATAAGCTTGGCTCCTCAGGCACGCCTGATATAGCTCGATAGAAACCTCAGAGCTCAGCCCTGATACATTCCCCCACCACTGGTTCTTAAAAATAGATTTTGTGCAGCTAAAGAATACCCCAAGCAGTACATAGCCTTCTATTGAACATTTTTGCTTTGCTCAGTGCTGCGTTTCTTCTTTTCTGTCAACGTTACATGAACCATTAACTGTACGTATGTACGTATGTGTGCATATACAAACAACCTATGTATGTATAAACACACACATATTTATGGTTTAAACAAAAGCGACACAGATTTTAAGGGCAATTTGCAGAGCTACCATGAAATTTTCTCTTATCTAATAAAGCGGTCTGAACTGCGCTGTGCTAATATACACCTATGACAACGCGATGTAGGTGGGTGCGTAGGTGCAGTTGGGCTTCACAAGGACCAAGGAGGAAAGCTACCTAAGTGCAAATACCGTATTTTGAAGTCACAGTTCTCTCGCCTGTGAACAACAGCGTGGTGCCATTTAAGACAGCAGCCTAGAGGTCGAAGGAAGAAGGACAAGAACCAAAAAAATAATCATATATCAAGTATCTTTTTGCCATTGTCTTCCCTTCTTCCCATTCCACCCAAACAAGCAGCACTACTCACAAGATAAATGTCCTGGGTCTTGCCAGGTGGCCTGATTTTCAGTGCTTTTAAATTGCGGTACTCGTTGACTTCTCTGCAGTTAAAGAAACTTCAGGTGGAGCTAACTCCCAAATCCGGGTCACTTTTTATTTAGAGACCTAAATATAGATTTTGGTATTATATAATTAGGTGAAAATTTTGGCTGGGGAGCTAAGTTGGCATCCGAGTCAAAGATTCAGTCGTCTTAAAGAAACGTGACATTTCTGTTCGGAATTTTTCTGTACCATACACATGACATTTAATTTGAGAATAAAAAATATCCCTGTTCTTTATCCCCCTTCTCCATTACGTGCAGTTCTCCCAGGCTGGCTTTTCTTCCTGTAGTTTCCTTAAGTGTAACTTGCCTCATCACTGTCTTGGGATGCTGCTGGAATTTATCCTTAGCTTTACTATACTTTGATCAATACCTCTGCACCTTTCACTTACCTGAAGATTTAGGCAGTGCAGCAGTCTGTAGCAGAGTATATCCTTACTCCATAAGAGACGCTTAGAATAGCCCCAGTTCCTCAATCACCACACCCAAGCCTCTGAGCATGCTCAGGCCACCCTGATTTCCTACCTTACAATTCATCTTTTCTCTAATTTCAGGTTTTTCTTCCTTACTGACACAGCAAATGAGCAAGAAGGCAAAAGCTCACAGTTGCTTATTAGCAATTTCAGCCTTGGGATCTTTTAAACAAACGTGTCCAAATGTTCTTTCCAAAGACAGGCTGACGCTAAGGGGAAGGGTAGCTCTTCAGTTAGTCTAAAAATTATTTTCAAGGCTATTATTGAACCCTGAATGAAATCACATAGGCCTGTGCCACCACATATTACTCTCCAGAACTCATTAACCTGGGCTCTCCAGGCAGCTCCCAAGCAGGACCAACCTTGGAAGCGCTGGAGCATCTTCCTTCTGGGAGCTGTAGCACTCGTGCTGGCCCCACAGGAGGTTTCCCCCAGCTGGGTCCAATTGCTTCCCCCAGGAAAGGGCCAAATCCCTCCCTGGGTGGGTCCTGCAGCACAGACAGGTGCTCCTGGTGCCCAGCTGAGCGTGACACAGAGAATATTAAGAGAAGCAGTTCTACCATCTGCCTCTTAGGTTTCAGGAGTGATACAGCACAGGACCTTGCCTAGGAAGGCAATTTGTAATGGCAGGCAAAGCATTCCAGATGTAATCATAGAATGGTTTGGGTTGGAAGGGACCTTAAAGATCATTAGTTCCAACCCCCTGCCATGGGCAGGGACACCTCCCACTAGATCAGGTTGCTCAGAGCCCCGTCCAGCCTGGCCTGATCATGCACCTGCGATGTTCATGACAGAGCTAGAAGACCATCTTCCAAAGAAAAGGGGGGAAAAAAAAGATTTTCTTTTATTTTCTTCAGTACATGAAGTCATTGTTTTGACCAAGCTATGTTCTAATAACTTGAGAGCGCAATATGTATTATTGGGTGGTATTTGAAAAGAACAGCAGTTCTATACTGTTAATGTTTGATTCCCTTCTCCCATTTTTATGATTTTCTACCTTTACCTCATCAAAACTGATATTTTACTGAGCTAAGCAGCACAAGTGAAATACTGACATGCACTTCCCTAACTCTGAGTTAAGTATGAATCTGTTCCAATATAAGTGCTTATTCAGACAGGAAGAAATATAATTTAATCATGTGTGAGCTGAAGTAAGATATACCGCGGAACCTCACCATCATTCAAGTCAGGTTGGTGCACTACCCTATGAAATATGCACCGACTGACAACAGTAAAAGCAAAAATCTAGCCTTACCTCAGAAGGAAACTGGTGTGAGTAGGAAACAAAATCATCTATGTTCATATACCCTTTTTTCTTTTTTTTAAATACCAAGTTTGGACAGCACACAAATGAACAAATGGGAAGACCTTTCTTTTATTCATTGTAAGAGAAGGTGTAGTGTTTTGGTGGTTAATTTGAAAAAGTTTACAGATTAGCATATAAAATACACGGTGTCTTGTTAAAAGGATCGACAGAGTGCATATTTCGCTGGCCAATTGCAAATCCAGTTGAATTTGAATAACGTCACTGGCATTGGCATGAGTTATGTTCCTACAGCGAGAGGAAAGGGGAACCTGTTCTGGAGGGTGAAGGTGGTATAAAACTATTTCTGCTTGCAGAAAGAGAATGGATGCATGTGCACTCGCACAGCACTGCCAGGCTACCATGACAACTGAAGTTATATATAAATTATGTGTGTTACTACCATAAAAGATCACATTCCAGAGTCCTGGATTGGGTTAGAAATCTCCTTATATAGCTAGTTATCTGCCCTGTGGTGTTGTTTGTTACCCCGGCCTGGTTCGACAAAGCACAGGAGCAACAACAAAACACCAAACAAAAAAAGGAATATCTGGTTTCACAGAGCCCTTTCTACAACTACAGTAGATTATCACTCTGTTACCATTTTATGAGGTGCCTTCTTGATCATCAGGTAGGCTAGAAGTTAGAAGAGGGTTTCTGAGCAGGTTTATTTGTGGTCGTTGCCCGTCTGTCTTGTTTCTGTGGAGGTTTTTTTTTGTTCCCTTTGCCAGTTTTCACATTGGTATGTTTCTGTAGATGATCCTAACAATAGTTGGGCAACAGTTCCAAGTTAGATGTGACATATAACAACATTTTGGCTTTAGATGCTTGGAAATCTATACGCTTCGCTTATAAAAACAAACCGACCCATAAATAATCGATAATAACAAAAACTATAGTGAGCTGTGCCATTCACTGACATCTTCCCAAAGCAGCTATGGTGAAGGCTGGTGTCCCACACATTGCACAAGTGTCTATTTGCTCCTGGCTTCTCTTTCAGAGGCAGCTATCTAGTTTGTGCCTTGATTAAAATCAGCACGCCACCACCTTTTGCTGTGGATTACAGCTATTTAGCTGTCTAAAAACAAACTGAAAGTCAGTTATTTCTGGCCTTCTAACTTTGGATGTCAGAGGCGAAGAAACAGAAATCTGAAAGTCTGTGAATAAGTGGTGACACCAGCTATTCCGAAGAGGCGCAGATGCACAATAAGTGGATGAATAAACTTTAGCATGAATAGCAGCCAAGGCACAACAGAACAAAATTCAACGTCAACGCCAGCTTCTAGGAGGACTTCTGCCTGCTTTTCAACCCCATAGCCAGCGGTCTAACGCTCTCCCTGCATTGGCATCGATACATTTAACAGGTCAATCACATCGAACTGGAACAGCCCCCAGATTTTTAACTTGGTTAAAAACCAAGTAATAGCTCATGGTTCTTCTCATTGCATGGGCATGGCATCTGCATTGCAATCCTGCTTTCTTCAGGAAAACACCTCGCCTGGATGTAGACCAGGGTTTCCAGGCACAGATCAGTGACTTGGTTTGTAGTTGTGTTTTTAACGGGACCTTAGCAGCAAAGATGGGTTGTAAAGGCACAGAGAAGTTCCTGTTTCCGTAGGCTGTTATGACGGCCATTTATAATCTTTTATCCCATCCCCCCAAACAAGTGCAAGTAGGAACACAATTTAAATAATCAAGTTCTGATTAAACATTTTTTTCAATTAGTTTGATTACCGAAGCACATTTCAAGAATAATTAAATGTGGGGAAGCAAATTTACTAAATAGGAATAATGTATCAAATAGGAAGAATTTATTTACAACTAATTTAGGGTCAGACCACAACTCTCTTAATGATAATGATGGGCAGTATGATTGACATCGCATTACATGGACTGCAATGCGCTTTCTTCTGTGAGTGTATATTCCATGTACTTCACATGCGAGAAGTTCACAAAGCGTCCTCAGCAGGGAGCAGGTGGGAGATAATGAAGTTTTTGCAGATGAGGAACCTGCAACTAAACCTTGCAAAAGGCAAGAGCTGAATATCTGCTAGCCCTTCCTAACTTTAGAACGTGCCACCAAGGAAGGCTGTTGGCAGATTCTCTTTTATCCCCTCCTGAGCCTTTGACAAGCAAGTGGTTTACAGAAACCCTCTCCATTACTCAGATTGGAGGTAGCAATTTCAGCAAATATAAATAAATATTAAGCTCGTATACCAAAAATGTCTGCACTTCCACGAAGCAACACCACATAGATGGTTAAATTAGAAAATGCCCCAGTGACATTGCATTAGGGTAAAGAGTTTGCTGAGAGATTGTCAAGGGGATCTTCCGATGGAGTTGTTTTTTTAAATAGCTTCTACTGAATACTCAATGGCTCAGAGAGATATTTTTGCTTTCTAATTTATGAATCCTAAAGATGAGTCATGTCTGGCAGAGATGATTTAGTAGTATGCAGAGGAAGGAGATAAATTCCACCAAGACAGACAGAAATCAAACCAACTTTCCTCTGAGTTTTAATGAGGGTTACAAGAATCCCAGCCAGACCTTTCCAGGATCCGGCTAATGCAGGAGGCTGCTCGAGTCTAGAGTTTGGGGTTATTCTTTGCGTAAACGCTTCAAAGCAAAGCTCATTAAAGTTAGTGGAAAAAATCTCAGCGAACAGACTGGGTTTGAAATACACCTAAATAAGTGCAACTCTTTCAAACGGCATCAATCCACCTCCTCTCTGAAGGGTTTCATTCATTTGGAGGCTTAGAACAATAACAAGGAACTTCAGATGTATTTACAAATAAGAAATACGCACACGGTTTGGGATGGAAAATGAGACGTTACTTTGGCTGTTGGATTTTTCCTTTCCTATTTGATACAAGAAAAGCAACGAAACATTCAACCAAAATATGTTTTTCTCCCTTGCTAGACCAAAGCTAGATGTTATGTCGTTATTATTATGGATGTTATTTACTTTGTGGTTTGACAAACAACATCAAAAAAATCAGTTATTCACTAAATCCTAATTAGGACAGAACTAAAAGTCATAGCATTAGCACTTTCACGGCAGTGGTTAACGTAAAGCAGCAAAACCGCCACAATCAGTAGAAATAAGCAAGGGAAGAGGACAAAAAAAAAGAGAGAGACCTCTACAACTTCAATCAAAAATGTAAAAAAAGTTTTACAAAACTGCTTTTGTACCTAATCTAATTTTGATAATAAAACAAAACTTCCCACAAGAATAAGATTCTTACCACTGCGCTGCAACAGCATGTATGTCTGTATTAATTGTAGTTAGATCTTAAAAACAAGGAATTACGTTGCTACTCAAGATATATCTTCAAAGCCAGGAATTTAATACCAAAGAGGATCAGACAAGAAGAGTGCCGTGTCCTTAATCTGAACATAACACTAGGCAGCTACACAAATGGGATAGAAAATTCTCTGGCTCTGACCGGCATTCTAGTGACCCAGTCCCTTGTGAGTAAATATTTAGGTTTCTCTGCAGGTGTACAGCATTCCACTGCTTCAACAGGAAAACAAAGTCAACTTAAGACTTTCATAAGTTTATTTACTTTTTAAGCCATTTCAAACAGCATCATTTCCTTTTCTCTTCCTAAACCTCGCCAGTTCTTTACAACCTTTTTGCAGTGCTTTGAGGTGCTTTCAAAGGTACTTTTTAAAAAATGTTTGCTTCATTGGGTCACATAACAATAAAAAAAATTTATAGCATTTCAAGGGGTTCAACATTTCAGTCATTTTCAGCATTTTTTTTCTCATTCTACTTCTCATTATTTACATAGCTTAATTGCCCTTAGAATAACTTTATCCATTCCCAGAACATATTTGTAAAATCCCCCTTCCTCTTTGTTCACTGCAGCAGTGCTGCGCCATATTCCTTTTCTTTCCCCTGTTTTTATTTTTTAAATACCTTCCCATCAAACCCTAACCAACTTTACGTGTGCTCTTGTCTTTGATATACCCAGTAGAGAAAGGCAAATTAATTGGCATTAACATCAACCTGCATTAAGGTACCTTGTTTCTTTTGAAAGAGACCTTTGGTATCAATCAGAGCAACAGATTTTCTAAGGGACGCTCACAGTCACATCACCCGCTGGCGTGAACAAAGACGGAGCATGAGGTGGAGCAAGCAAATGGGATGAACAGAGCAGATCCCTTGCTTTGCTTCCAAATGCAAACCCTGAACATTTATAATTAAAGAATAATGTTCATAACATACAGTTCCCAAACTGAAATACTTTCAGCGGCAAAAAGCAGGTTTCTCATCAGAAAAGTTAGGGAACTCTGTTGGAGTTGAAACTTAGGGAGGATTTTCCACATCCAAGTGTCAGGCTCAAAACTAAGTGGGTTCAGTCCCTGTTCTCTGACCGTTGCCCTTCATTCAGTCTCCTGAGAAATGCTCTGACATATTTAAAGCCTGCTTTTACAAACTGTTCTATAGATCACATCTTCAGCATGCGCAAGGTCTTCCGGTATCTGTTTTCTAGCTCCTCTCCTTTACTCCCCTGCTTCACAGACGATAAAGAACAGTCATAAACATTTAACAGCCCAGATAAGCTAATAAATACAGCCCTAAATATTATCGCCCCTACAAACAAGAGGGAGAGAGTAATTTCTCCTAAAAAAAAAAAAAAAAAAAAAACTCTTTAAACCAGAGAGCTTTTTATTAAGCCAGCAAGTGACAGCACAAAAGGCGCCTCAGCCGAACACTAAAGCAAAAATAAGAGCATCAGGCTTGGAGAAGAACCAGCAAGACCCACTTGCTTAGTTGAGGAGTCACTTAATCGGATTTACTTGCCAGTCGGAAACCTAATATGAGACCCCCACCATCTCAAGACATTCCGACCCCTGTCCTGGGTCACGGCTGGACACAGTGAATTAAGATTTTCTGTTGCCTGAACCCAGAAGGGCAGATGTCCCTAGACAGGTGGTTAAATTGAAGATCTCTGCCAAGGAGCAGATTCTTACTTATATCCCATGTCTTAATTCACGAGTTGCTTCTCTTTGCCTATTCTTCCTTCCTTTTCCTCCTTGTTAGACACATGAACCTGGCTGGGCTAACTCTTGCTTTCCCCTTCTTCTCACGGAGTGTTTTAATTCAGTCTCCCACTGTCTCCTTTTCATAGTTCCACAATAAAGAAGTTTCAGAAGCCATTCCTGCATTTTGTTTTCATATATATAAATTTCTCTACTCTAGATTTATACCTGCATCACCCCATAGTATCTAGAGACACATGCATACCCTGCACAAAATGGGTTTTGTCCGCAAAGCCAACAAAATAAGACATCTTTGCAACTCACAGATCAAGCCATTTTTCAAGTTAAAAAAAGAAAAGCAGCAGAAAGAGGGAAAAGTTAAACACTTCTTTAAACTCCTCTTCCTACTTCAATCAAACATCCCTAAGCAGCTTTAACCTGAGATGAAATGTGGCGTATGAAATTCAGGCAGATTAGCTCCTTTTGTGGGAATTTGGTTGTTGAGAGTGGAATCAGACTTCTGATTGAAAGGTAACTTTGAACTCAACTCAGCAGCTACAGACAGTCCATAATAAGGTACATTATTATTCTAACTTAGAACAAGGTGTGATCACGCTTGCAGAGATCGGCAAATTCTTTGTAGGTGTCATGGGACACTTTTCATTTTGAAGGCCACTTAAATGCATTTACATTTTTAAACTCTCACCGTAACTAAAGGGTTATTGTTCTTTTCCAGCCTGTTAGATCTAGATTCCGCACGTCCCGCATGTGCCATACTTTGAACATTTTGTTCTTGTTTCCTGCTCTCACTCATCACAAAAACAGATGAGAATCACACATTATTGCTTCAAAATATGAAAAGTAAATGCAGAGAGGGGTTAATTTATACCTTCCATAAGAGGTTTGGGAGTGTTATTATGAAACATCTCGAGTGTTAATAATATTTTTCTTTTTATTTGCTTTGTTTCTCTGAGCATTGCTGTAGAAAGAATAAAAAATAACCTTGGGCATTGTAGGAAATACACTGCAATCCAAAAGTAATTCATAACGCAGTTCTACTAAGGGCCCTGTGAATAGAGCATCTCAGCATATTTCAGGAACATGAAAAAGAAAGCAAGCAACCTCCCCGCTACAAAAATGTCAATACTCGTTGAGCCATAATTAGCAGGCTATCGCCTGTAGGGACAGGCTTGTCCCTCTCCAACACGGGAAGAGGGATATGTTCATTCTGCCAAATTAAAAGGGGGTTTTGCTATTAAGCAGCTACGTCAGAATTCATCTTAATGGTCACAAACATACCAAATGAAATGAAAAAAGAGGGTGAGTTGGGCCTTATTCTTCTTTGTACAGGGGCCATTAACCTGCCAGAGGAATGTAAAGAACCATTTTACTGCGTCTAAGCGAAGGTCACAGCGAAGCACAAGGCAGTGTCCAGATGCTCGTCCCTGTAGAGAGGAGCACGGGGCTGCTGTCCCAGGGGCATCCAGCCAGCGCTGCTGGGGCAGGGAGCGTAACTGCAGAACTCAGTCATTAGCTTTTGCCTGAGGAAAAGGGAAGTATCTCCTCTTTATTCGGAAAAAGACTTGCATCCCACGCACGCTGGGCATCATAAACACTTCTGTTTTCTTCCTGCCACAACACGTATTCAGGTTCAATACAACCCATACACATTTGAAAGATAGCACACTACAGAAGTGCCTGTATCTACAGCACAATCGCCCCTTCCCCTAAAGATATTTCCTTCTGCAACTAGAAGTCCTGTGAGCACTGATAACACGATAGAAATATTATAATACAAACGGAAAATTTGAAGCCACTTTTATCTTCCAACTCCAGGTGTTTGATTAAATCCACTCCAACCTTGCTCAGGCTTTCAAATCTTTTTTCCCCTCTTTGTAAATCATTCTTTTCTCCTTCATGCCACATGGCTACCCCAGCTGCAAAGAGCTGGTACAGGAGAATATTATCCCATGGAAACTCAAGCCTTCAGCAGCATATTTAGAAACTAATTAGCTTGAAACTCAAAGCATGAAGAAAATACTACAAGGCTAACACATCTCCTTTCTTTCTTTCTTTCATGCCGTTTTCCTTCTTTATGAAAGCTGCTACTCCAACACCATGTGTTTTGGTACTTTATCAGAATTACTTCCCAGCAAGTTAGGTGATGGCAGAAATAGTAATAAATGACTGGGTGTCAACAAGAGGGTTATTGGGTAAAGAGAAAAAGAATCTGTTACCTTCAAGCACACACCATACAATAATTTATTAAACTGTCAGGAGCAAGCCTTTAAGGTAAAAATGAGCTGACTCAGAATTCTCTGATTATTGAAAATGAATCCTTAATAGAAGTAAATGGACAAGAACAAAATTTCCTTGCTATGTTCGCCATTCAAAATTAATTGGAAAGTGGCTGATTTGAGAATATTATATCCTCTAGTGAACTGAAAATGCTGTATTTTTTTTTCCTCTGAAACCAAGAGTGGAGAATTAAATTAACTCTGAGGTTTGTTTGCTCAGAGTAGGCCACCAAAATGGATTAATTAATCATCATTTATGAATACTCTGTAACATAGAGCAGTCAGCTCTTCATAAAACTGCTAAAATAGCAACATGACAGTAGAACAGTTATAAAAACAAATGGTACATTTCCTGCATCTCCAGTCTATATCAACTTGCCTGGCATTCCTTTCTTTGCAGTCTGAGAGAAGGGATCCTGGTGAAAACTCTTGTTCAGTGTTTATAAAAGGGCTCAGTTTAAACGGGATGATTCATAGTTGCTGTACGACTCTGTGTGCGGCACAAGGTCCTGGGCAGTGATTTCCACAGGGAACGTCAGTATTGCTCTGGGAGACTTTACCTTCCTCTACCCGGAGACTATGAAGTGCCACATTAATGATAATAGACATAATTCATTCCATCATTCAGAAACCAGTTAGAACCAGATCTTACTTAAGCGTATCTATAAATGTCAGAGAAACAGCCATTTATGGACGCTTTTCCAAACTAATAACCATTTTGACCATTATTTGCCATTAGCAGATACGTGAGCACTTTTCTCCCAAAGGTCAGCCGGCTCAAAGGATTGTGTTTTAACTCATTGATTGGAAGGGTAAACAGAGAGAAAAATGATTGAAGATCCAGTTTAAAAAAATAAAAGCACTGTCACTAGGGCAGGCTCTTACTGAACTTACTGAAGTCCTGCTGAAGCAAATAGAGCAGTTGCATCTTGGCCCGGTGTATTGAACTGTGGTCTGAAATACCGGGATTCCTCTATGGGTATTAATGCGTCGTTTCTTAAGATGGTCAGTTCACCAAACTTGAGGTCCATATTCGTTTCAGGACTAGTTTCTTCCTGCCTAGAAATATTGTCTTCCCTGGAACCTTCCAGAGTAGCCAAGGGACATCTCCAAGCTGTGAGGGGACGACATTCATTTAACCCCAGGTCATTGCAGGGGAGGGAAATTTGACGGAGCATTCCCCGGTGACCCGCAGTGTCTATGCGGAGAGACTCAAGTCAAGCACAAAGCTTGGCTCAAACACAGCGTTCATAAATATTTATTACCACTGTGATTAGCTGTTTGGCAGCCTGGCCACTGCTGGCTCCCCTGGTTGAATGCTGTCTAGCTGTTTTCACAGATTCCTGAGTGGCAGAGTCTCCTCCTCTTACCCAAGAATCACAGCTATGCAGGTGCTACACGAGTAGAGCAAACGCTCTTTAATTGGATCTCATCGTATCCTCTGCGGTCCGCATAACTGAGGTTTAATGTTGCTTAAAACATAAGCAACGTATTTAGATTTCTTCGAAGTAATGAGAGCCCTGTTTATTTCCATTAAAATAAAAGTCAAACGGGAAGACATTTTCTGACTATTTTCCACTCACACAAATAAGAGGCCCCATAAGATATTCTGGAAATTCTGGAAAACTAATTAGTTTTGCTACAGAGATATTTAATCTGTGCTATAAAGTGATCCCTCCTGGATTATGTGCAAGAGCTACATGCTACTCAAACATGTCATTATTTAATTAGGTATTAGGCATTTATCAACAGGCACGCACAAATAAGAAAGCAGAGCTGACCCTTCCCTAGAAATAAGGCCAAGGAGCAGGAAAGCTTGAGGAGGGCAAAAGCAGCAGAGCCTGCAGGCGGATTGATGGTGATGGCTCCAGCCTGAGCCCTCCGACATCATCTGTCATCTCCCCACACACACGCGTGAGCAATGCCCCCACACGGGATGCTGACTCCACAACTTCCCCGGGCAGTCCGTTCCAATGCTTGACAACCCTTTCAGTGAAGAAATTTCTCCTAATATCCAATCTAAACCTCCCCTGACACAACTTGAGGCTGTTTCCCCTCATCCCATCACTTGGTACTTGTCACCTCGCTACGCCCTCCTTTCAGGTAGTTGTAGAGAGGTATGAGGTCTCCCTTCAGCCTCCGTTTCTCCAGGCTGAACAACCCCAGTTCCCTCACCCGCTCCTCACAAGACTTGTTCTCCAGACCCCTCACCAGCTCCGTTGCCCCCTCTCTGGATCCTGACTGGCGCTTCTGTAGTCAGGGGCCCAAACAATCGGTGCTGTTGTTATTTCACTTCCACAGACCCGAAAGCAAAAATTTTACTTTACCTACGTATACAGGGGAGGCAGAGTGTATTATTTAGAATAATTTTTGCCTTTTTCCGTGCTGTGATAAATACAAGGCTTGTGAGGCAAGCCTCATGGTGTCCTAGGGGACACCATTCAAAGACACTGCAGAAGACCTTGGCCTGGTGCTGGCCCCCGGTGGTCATTCACCCATCAGCTCAGGCCAGCCCTCCTGCTGCCGTGGCAGTACTGTCAGGACAATATATGCAACGTTAAGAACAGTAAGGGAGAATTATCATTATTTCAGTGCAGTAACAGAGAAAGCTTCACGATTTTCTATAGATGCAGCCAGATGTAATTTGGTATCATAAACCGATGGCCAAGGAATACTCACATTCTTCATCGGCACAAAGTAATTGAAGCTGAACTGATTTTTATCTGCAGAGGATTATGACTAAAGAGGTCGACAGCCTCGACCAGTATTTTGTAGTTGCTTGACAGAATTAACAAGGAGCGAGCGATATATACCGTCAAGGCAAAGGGTTATTGATAGCTATCTCCTTACACAAACTCCTGTGATCATCTTTGAAAACTGAAGACCAAAACCATCTGAGACTTCTCAGAGCTGTGTCTTTGATGATGCTTTTGTTATTCTGTCAGAAATGGTTGGTGTACAAATCTGACTTAACCCAAATCCATTTTCACCTTCTTCATTTGTGTGATTTTAAATTGGGTTTACTGTCGAGTCTGAACTGAATAGGTTGATTATTTTTTTAGAGGAAGTTTATAGTCTAAGGAAGCCTTTTCAATGAGAAAACACAGGTGGCAACAAAACAAATTCTTGTATCATGAATTTCACTTAAAAAAGAAAATACGTGCTTATAACAGGAGGGTTGAATTGCTCTAGACTTCTGCAAAGACTTCATGGAGCCCATAGACGTAACTGGTAGGACCGCGTTCACAGAAGTCATTAAACCTTGGCCACAATTAGATGTACTGCCGATCGCTTATACAAGTGTGACAAATGAACAGACATAAAAAAATCCATTTAGTTTTTCCACCCTAATGCAGCTACACACTGATTGCATAAAGTCATCAACAGCAGCAGTTATTTTTTCACAGGCTCTGAAAGCATGCCCTAATGGTAAAAAAAAAAAAAAAAAAAAAAAATCCACTTTTTTTTAATTGCAGGCTTTAAAAAAAAAAAACAAACAACAAACTAATGGAGTGGAACTTCCTAACTAGCTTTCTTCATATAGGACCTGACTTGTCGGGGATACCAAAGATGTATATAACACAGGAAACAGTTGCTGTGTTGGAATGTGGTCATGATTTAGCCTTTATTTTAAAAGTGAGACTTGGGTAGATATTAGAAAATAAAAAACAGACATAGCAACTTGATTCTCATAGGGAAAGGAACAACACACAGGATTTTTCTGTCAATAATAAAGAATTCATTTAATCGTACCAACTAAATAATGCAAAAGTAGAAAGCGTTCCTGGGTAAATGAGAAACAATTTCGCTCTTTGAATAGGGAATGTTAAAACAACATAGATACCCTACAACATTCGTAGAGCTGTCCCAAGGCCACGTAGCACCACTGATCGACAGCAGCTTCCCCTCCCATCGCCGGGAGCACTTTGGGTGGAATACAGACACTCTAATGAATATGGGCACGGGAAATAAAACGTCATTCAACGGTTTTCTTTCCCCTTCAATCAAAGACAAAAATGTTTCTTTCCAAACACTGCCTTTGTTGCTTTCTTTAGAGGTATCATGTTTGGAAAATATTTGATTATGCTGTCAAGAATGCTAAAATATAGAAAGATGTGCAGAGCGGAAATAGAGTAAAAGTAAAAAAAGCGATTTTCAGGCATATAAATGATTTTGCTTCAGTAGCAGGAGGGTCATGAATATGAATAGCGCTGAATTCTAGAGAAACAATTTGTCATTATTAAAATTAGTGCTTTGTCAACACAAAAATCTCACTCCCAGCTTCCTTTTTGTGCTGCTGCACAAACAGCTGCATTAAGGGCCCACGCGTTCTGGGATTCATTATCAGTGAATGGGGCTCTGGCTCATAAGGTACAAGAAAAGTCTGTAATCCATAATAGGAGGCTGTCAGGATGTGAAATATATTAAACACTCGAAACTGAAAGAGGTATTTCTGTGGTCAGCCTAGCATAGAGCTACTTGGTATTAGTAAATGGACACTTGACAGTTTTGCATTTCTCAGCCATGACATCCCATTTACACATTCAGAAATACAACATGCTGCCATCTAGATCCAATTATGAGAGTTTGCTCTTGGAGCAACTGTACAGCATTTTTCGGAGCACAATGGAAATAGACAGAATAGCAAAATTCATTTTTTTCTGGGAAACATTCATGCAAGAGAGGAAGGGAGAAGAGCAGTAAATATGCCAGCACGTTTCTACAAGAACAGGATGCCTGCACCATATATTTCCCAACACGTCTTTGTTTTGCGCGAGGTTGAGCTATACCCCTGGTTTATTTTGCATGCATTAATTCCCCCTTTCTTGCAAATTTTATTTAAGAGGTGCAGAAGCAAGGAAAAAAGTTGTTAAAGGCAGCGAACAAGTTCCCCTTAGAGGAACAGGATTCACATGTGAGACCTGTCTCTATTCCTGGGCTTCCCAGCCATTGCTGGAAAGGGACAAAGGACGAGCAGGAGGAAAGGACCTAAAAGGGAACATTGATCCCATTCCATTATTGAATGGCTGAGGGGATGAGGTGGAGCACGTTCGTACATAAGTTTTGTAATTGTTTTTTTCATTGCAAGCGCTAGATCGATGGACAGGCAGAGTTTCAAATATCAACATAGAGGTATCAGCCAATATTGGATTCCCAATATCGGATAGCCATCCTTGAGACTGGCCGGGCACACCAGTGAGACTGGTCGGGTTACACTTCGGCTGGAAGCCGGAGCACTGACAGTCCTTTTTCCGTGAATCTCCGTCCTAGCATGTAGGCGTATGTTATTCTCAAGGAGAAACCAGAAGCTTTGTGGTAATTTCATAATCGTTTTAATTGTCTAGGATAGATGGCAAGGGCGGTGGTGGCTATGGAGCACGGGCTCCTGGGGAACAGAGAGGAAGCAGCCATATTTAATATCAGCTCCTGTACAAATCGACACAACTGCAGATTTCACTCAGGCTGGAGGGATTCGCACCAGCTGAGGGTGGGATGTACCCTCGGTCATCCAAAGGCACAGCTTTGAAGTGAAACATCAAACATTTCTGCACTCAAAGCTGCGTGTACAGCATAAGCTAAATTCTGCAGTAAACAAATGCCCACACGGGAAGGATAGAGTTTTAAAAGCAAATGCGTCCTCATTTTGGAAGTCCCTTTACCCTTTGAGACCTTCAGGATGTTTATGTTCCTAGTGGTCATGTATAGTAAGGAATTTAAGCCTCTGGAAGCATAGCCAAGCGGCTAACGGGATCTTCGTAGCTACGTGGCTACTGCTAGCATGACGTGCGTCACCCAGCCAGTCTGAAAATCCCACCGGAGTTCAACATTTCTTGAAAACTTCCCTTTAAAGCTACGTCCACCCTGCAGGATCTGCAGTGGTTTGCAGTTCTCTGGGATGATTCTCCCCAAACAAACGAATAGGATTTCCAGTCTCAGGGTAGACTAGCACCCTAGTGCCCTCCAGAGATGTATAGCTAACCTTCATCCAAAAGCAAGTGCTTTTAGTTAAGATTGTGCTTAAGAGTAGATAAACCTCTGTATTCTGCATTAATAGGTACACAGGGCTGTGCATCTGGAGAAAGTTACCTCTGAGTACAGAATGCAGTTTCAGGGCACTACAAGCAGATCTAGCATGGTTTATATTCCAATAAATTTGAAAGCAGCCCTTTATTTTTCTCTACTAATCTAGATGTCATTTTATATATATAACACAAGCACCTGTATACAAACATCGCATATAGAGAATACGCCGTGTGTCTAAAATTTCTGGATACAATTGATTTTTAAAAGCCCTGGAAACAAGAACCAGACAGTAAAACCGTGTGGTGGTGCTGTCATTAGTTTACAAGCAATCTCATAAGGGTGACCAGTTCACGTTTGTTAGTAAGTCACTAACTAAATATTATGGTTTAGGAGCAGAGGAGCTGGTAAACAGCCAGATGCAGGATATAGCTTGTGTTAGATTCTGTCAGGTGGAGGAATCGTAAAATACCCTTCCTTTCCCCCTGCCCACCCAGCCTAATGGAATTAATACGATTCATCAGCCAGATGGCACATTAACTGCACAGGTGCTTTGAGAAATTTAGGACCACTGTTCTCCTCCCACCTCTTTCTTTTGAGAAGAGAAATTGCAGACCATTGTGGGTATCTCTGAAATGTTAATACAGAGCAGGCAACAGAAACCAGGAGAAAAAAAAAAAAAAAGCCCATTACAACAGTAAGATCAGAATTTCCACCGTCTGTGGGGCACAGCTCTCCATTCATTCCCATTTAATATAGATAGAAATAAGATGCTCCTAGAAGGGCTGCATGGGTCGCCCTAGGGAGAGGAGATTAATTCTTTGCAAATCACACCATCCCTCTGCGCCTCAGTTTTGTCATGAGCAAAACATAAATCTCAGAATTCTCTTCTTTTTTGTGCAAGACTTCGAAAGCCATAGCTAAAAACCCATAGATGTTTCTTACAATAAAATGAGGGGTTAAAAATACAATTAAAAAGTGTGTTTCTGTAAAAAAAGGACCCTGGGTATAAAAGAGAGAAAGTGATTTTGAGAAAAATGTATTACGGGGTATTAGAGGGAGGCAGCGGCTGAGATCTAGATCAGAGGGTGGATGGCAGAAAGAGAGAAAAAAGCAAAAAGAAAGTTTTCCTACCTACACCTTCACCATTCTCGTCCCTTTGCGCCTCTCAAATTATGAGTGATCACAGCAATGGGGACGGAGGGAGAGATAAATTGCCCGAGCTAATAAGACACCGCATGGGTACAAACCACCGCATCATTTGAACACCACCATCCTGCGAAGAGTCTGTGTTCTGGCACCAAAGCAGCACACAACCCACCTCGCTTCCCGTGGCGCGTTGGCTAGAGATCGTATAGTGACAGCAAGGGATTTTACTTGGTGACTCGCTGCGCATCCGTGGAACACGCCTTGCTTGTGCCAGTTTAACCTTAAGAGTAATGCCAGCCAGCCAGAGCCCTTTCCCCAGCCTCGGGAATTTGAAACTATTTATTGCCTTTGTAGCGCTCTGTTGCGCAGAGCGGCATCCTGCCTCCCTCCTAAAAGCATTTTCCTCACCTTGATGAAGTGCTGCCGGCTGGTGAGTCTCAGTCTCTGTGCTGTAGCTTCCTTTTTGTCCTAGAAGGTATGACAACAAAGCTCTTTCTCTTTTATCCACCAACTTTGCTGAGAGTGCCGTGGGAGGGGACACTCCTTGATTTGCACCCATTTCTTCACTCTTGCCCTCCAAGCTGGTTCTGAAGCCTTTTTGGGTCCACCAAAACAGCACAGCAAAGCAGCGCGACAGCGTTGTGTGTGTCCCGGCACCAGCATCGTGCTATTTCAGCACATTTCTAGGCTATTGCATTTTCTATGGATTGATTCATCAGCATGAAAACAAACTTTTGTGTGCATCCCTGCTGTAAACACGAACAGTTAAGACCCGTCTCCTTTTGTCTCAACTGATACGGAGATAAAGCAAAGAATTAGTTATAGTTTTATCCCATGCATAATGCATCATATTTAGGGTTTTTTCCACTTCAAAAAAGATCAATGGAGCAAAAGAAGTCAAGAGAGATGTCCAAGATCTTTTGACTTCATAAAGAGTGATCAATTGGATCTTTTGGATTGGAGTGCAGCCTAATGAAACTCTTAAAATAAGCTAATACCTATCTCCTATAAGTATCTTTTTACATGTAAAACTCATTCAAAATCAAGTGTAAAAAAAAGGCAAAAAGAGCAAGTAGATCTGCTTGCATACTTTATTTGCTACAATAATATTAAATTGCTGCAATAATATTAAATGTCATTGACAGACCCTTTAGCACTTATCAAAAAAACACTTCAGAGACAAAATTATATTCTCTATCAACATTTTTTAGAAGTGTTTTCCTTTTCAGCATTTTAAACTAGTTTGCAGGAAGCGCATGTCGCATTTTGAGGAGCTGAACTCTAAACTGGAAAGGATACGTTTGCGTTGGGGTTTCTGGAGTGGGGAGGAGGAGGTCAGTAGGCTGGAAACCCAAAGAAGAAGATTCATTACCTTGCTTCTAAGTTTCTGGGCTACTGCACGCGGGCATGCACAAAGACCAGGGCAATTTTAGTGTTCTCTCCAGTTACGTCAAACACTTTCAGTCATAAAATGCACGGGCGCTGGAATCCGCGCAGTCAAGCCGACAGAAAAAAAGATCTTGTACAGCTGCCAGTCTCGGCTCAACAGGGGCTCAGAACAGAATAAAAGCGAAGAATAAATTACCTTTTGTGAAATAAAGTGGGCACAGCGCAAACACACTGCAGATGGGCCATAAGGGACACTTTCTCCTAAGTTCCATCCATCTTCACCTTACAGGAGTACTAAAAGCCTTATCAATAATTTAACAAACTAATGGACATGTTTGTAAACATTGTGGGCTGATGCTTAAAGAAGCACCACGTTGGCAGAGCAAGCTGGTGAAAGTGGAAAGCTTGTGGCTTTTTCTTCTGTGGTTAATTGAAAGCCAGGCCAGCGTGGTGCGCGACGGACGCAGTATTTTTGTCAGCAGCAGAGCTCAAAACCGGGACCACAAAACAGCAACGTACGAAAGGGCAGACTTCATCTTTGGGTGGGAGCAGCGGTTGGTTTTTAAATACCTCCAGGGATGGTGCCTCAACCACTTCCCTGGGCAGCCTGTTCCAGTGCTTGATAACCCTTTTGGTGAAGAAATTTTTCCTAACATCCATCCTAAACCTTCCCTGGTGCAACTCGAGGCTGTTTCCTCTTGTTCCATCACCTGTTACTTGGAAGAAGAGACTGACCCCCAGCTTGCTACAACCTCCTTTCAGGTAGTCGTAGGGAGCAATAAGGTCTCCCCTCAGCCTCCTACACCTTGGCATCTCCGGCATATCTAACGTACACAGCCTAAACATTGTCCCCCACGTCTGGGTTGTGCAAGACATCACTCAGACTACAACCAGCTTCCCTCGAGACACGGGGAGAAAAAAGCCTAACTGACCTGAGCGCCCACCCAGGGTGCTGGAGACCCAGATCTCCTGCTGCAGCTCTCAAAGGAGGAAGGTGCCGATGCTGCCTCCTCTCTGCTACCTGCACATCCCTTTATAAGCTCACAGTTGTGCTGGCAATCCCCATTCCTAATCATCCGAAAAGAGATCACCTGGATGTAGATACCTATCTGTAAAGCAAGCAGTTTACCTGGGAATTAAACTGCTAAACTTACCACCACCATATTGCGAAGTTCGCTGTAACCAACATTATACCTCTAATTTTTGACTTGGCGTCGAGGCCTCCTTGAGGCATGATGCTGTTATTGAGAAGTGCACTGCCTGACATGCTTTCCTGTTTATTTGCTATGGTCACGTTAGTTAATTTGTACTTTGTGTGATCTGCTGCATATTATCAATTGTCAGCTTCAGAGGTGGTGCTGAAAAAGAAGAAAATATACGCTGTTCAGTTACCACTATGATGTTATTTCTTGATAACACTGTAATTAAATTCCATTGTCGTTGCGCGTGCTATCTTAGGCCAATGTACTGAGTAAAACAGCCAAGTAACAGCACTCATTTTGATACCCTGCAGGTATTTAAAGATGGGTGGACATGGTGCTGAGGGACATGGTTTAGTGGTGGGTTTGGCAGTGCTGGGTTAATGGTTGGACTCCATGATCTTAAAGATCCCTTCCAACATAGACGAGTCTATGATTTATGATTCTGTGATTCTCTTATTCTATGATTTGACCCTCACAGAGAGGCTAGGAAGTGCAACTAGTTTAACTTTGTCATCGTCTTCTTTCAGGTTTGGAGGCGGGGGGGGGGTGGAGATGGTTTGGTAAAGCTCCCGGGAGCCCCCATGCCTGCCCTTCCAGCCAGAAGCTGCCATCTCCTGATGTCCAGCCCCTGAAAGGTTTCTCTTGCCTCCTAGATCAGCATCTTCATGACCCATTTGTCTAATTACGGGAACGACCGCCTGGGCTTATACACCTTTGCGAATCTGGCCAACTTCGTTAAGAGCTCGACCAACCTGAAACTGCAGACGCTGCCCCCAGTTCAGCTGGCTCAGAAGTACTTTGAGCTCTTCCCGGAGCAGACGGACCCTCTTTGGCAGGTAATGTCGCATCCTCTTCCTCCTCCAGTTGCAATCCGCTTGTTGAAATAAGAATCTTTTTCTATGAATATAAAAATAAAAAATCCCCACTTCACATTCAGATACGTTATTTCTTCCTGCACGCTGCCTTAGATTATTCAAGTTTTCTTGAGGGACCAGTGTTTTTGACTAGAAATGGATTAGCTTCTGCTTACGCCAAACCAGGCACGCTAAAAGCAATTAGTGCCGTTTATGTGAGAGAAAGCTTCCCTTCCCATCCCTCCTGTCTGTAGCTTTGCC
Organism: Rissa tridactyla; assembly: GCF_028500815.1. NCBI lineage: Eukaryota > Metazoa > Chordata > Aves > Charadriiformes > Laridae > Rissa > Rissa tridactyla. The sequence goes on along the minus strand of NC_071470.1, from coordinate 78,735,562 downwards.
AATGTATCACGTTGTGTTAACTGATACTGGTAAGATGCCCGCAGACAGCTGGCAGCGAGAACTATCTCAGGGCAAACGATGCAGATTCATTGCACCCTTTCAGGGAGGAACTGGTAATGTTGGATCACAGCTATGAGGAGGATTTCCCACCATCTGAACCCCATTCAATGAAATAGCGAGGAAAAGGGAAATCAGGAGGGGTCAGCGCAGCAAACACAGAAATGGGCAGCGATTTTAAGAGTGGAAGAGGGTTTCTGCACAGATTCACTGTTCTCTGTCCCTGTTTCAAACGCACAATAGCGCTGCTTGTAATCTCAACGCTGTAATTTCCTAATCATTGTTACGCATATCTGGGTCTTCTCTTATTCAGAACATGCTGTGCCACGCTGTGCTTTTAGCTATGCAGGCATAAATCCAGAGTGACGCCATGGGGATCTGTGCAGTTACTTTGCCTTACACTGGCAAAAAGGAGAAGGAAATTTCCCTATTATTTTTGGCCCAGATCTTCTTGGCAAAAGAAGTATACATCTATAACATTTCCATTGAGTTTAGCAGAGCCGCAGTGATTCACATCAGTTAATGATTTTCTCCATTATATTTTGTTAACTTTATTCACCAGCAAACTGTATCTTCTGTTACCAGCCAAATACTACGCAAAAGCAGTATCTGTACGGTAACTGCTTTAAAGAGCAGTCAGTCCTAACCTTTTCTGTAGGGTCTTCTGTTCACACGTTTTTATTTTGCATTCATAAGTAGCAGAAAGGTAAGGAGATGAATAATACCCCACATTTCTATTTTGTCCTTCCTTTCGGGTTCTTACATAAATTAAAATTGGCGCTAAGTCCTGTGCATCTGAAACCGTTTTGTCACCTAAGAAAGTAATGCCTTGAAGCTATTCAAACAGAGGTTTCCATTTTAACCTCAAATGAAAACTTGATTAAATCAATGTTTTAATCTTTTTTTCCTTCTTTTTTTTTTTCTTTTCTTTTTTTCTAACGACTGAACTTAATCCTCAGTCATGCAAAACCATTACATACACATTGAATTTTAGTCAAAGGGACCACATACATGCCTGCCTATGTGCCTGTGGACTCTGAGTTTATTAAATGAGCCTGACTAACGGAGAGAAGGAAAAGCAGTAGTCTCACAGGGTGTGGATTTTGACACCAGTCCTTCCACGATTTGCACAACTGTGTAGCGTTACTGGCTTCACTGGGATCCCTGGAAGGAGTTTGGTCCCTGCGTACCAGATCCGTACCAGAGTGCTCAATATCTGTCAAGAGTGAATTCGTATGAGGAAATGTGGGATTTTACTGTTTAGTGTAAGGCTCTGGCATGAGTGCATAACATTTAGATCCTGCAAAGACTCGGGTGCATGCATACATTTAGGAGACCCCCAGCATGATCTTCTTTTCTTCTTCAGAATCCGTGTGACGATAAACGACACAGGGATATTTGGTCCAGAGACAAAACTTGTGACCACCTACCCAAATTTCTTGTGATAGGACCTCAGAAAACAGGTAAGAAGTCATGAATTTGTAAGCGAAGCCAGCCCCGCCACCACCCAATTTTGTACCTGTGTATTTGTGTCCTGTAAAGTGAAGCCAGCTCCCTGCTATAGAGATGGTGGCTCCCCATCCCTACGGGATTCAGACAGTAACTCCTTCACTTCACAGAAGGGGACAACTATAGTAAAATTGCATTCATTCACCATTCAAAAACCCCCTATGCTGTCAGGCTGCCCTATGTTAAGATTATTAAGTTCTTTGAGAAATTACTCAAACATCGTCTGAGCCCCTACTTGACAATAAATGTATTTACCACCTTGCTGGCCTCTGAGGCTCTCAGGGCATTATTTGAATTAAGCCCCATATTCCCACTCCCAAGATAGCTCTTGCTGTTGTGGACATATTACACAAAGTGGATGCTGAGGCAGGGAAATGAATGACTAATCCAAGATCACACAGAAACTCTGCGACAGTGACAAAGAGACGGCAGGTCTTGATTCATAGTCGGATGATAGCTTGCATAGCAGCAAATCATTGAAGAGCAAGTTTAAAGACACATTCTCCAAAATTTCATTTACTACCATAGATCATTTCCAGTTGTTTTTGTCAAAAAAAAAAATCCAAAAAAGTACTGTTACTGGCACTTCAAAGCATACTTATTACATTCGGGTTTGTTAGCGTTGAAGTAGACAATTTATTCCTCAATAGCAGACCCCCAGGAAAAACGCACAGAGGACAGAGGTGCAGGTCTGGGAGCAACAAAAGCACAGTCCCGTAATTAGCGCTTTCAAAAGGTTTTGTGCGACGTAAATAGTTTCAAAACAAACGTGTTCAGGCCAAATTCCCTCACTGGTTAAATACACAGTCAAGCAAGCAATGTTGTGAACAGCAATATCGCTCTTGCATCAGAGGGCAGAATTCAGAGTTTGGAAATGGGAAAAGTTCGCTGAGTGGAGAAATCCGCATGTGTTCCCCCCTCCCTCTGAAAGCCCCTTGTGCTTACCCAGGCCTTTCATCAGTAGGCAACTTTCTCATAAAAGCTAACCTCATTTTCCTGTACATCTCAGCGTGCATTGATGTAAAGTACTTTCTTGAATGAATAAAGTCAAAGGTTTGGTTTTTTCTGTTTCCTAACGGCATCTCTTTTTGTTGTAGGAACAACAGCGCTTTATTTATTTCTTCTGATGCATCCTTCCATTATCAGTAATCTCCCTAGTCCAAAAACTTTTGAAGAAGTTCAGTTCTTCAACGGAAACAACTACCACAAGGGAATTGACTGGTAAGAAGACTAACAGGAAAAGAAGTGTGCATTATTAATACATGGTAAATCACAGTGGAACAATTACAGCAGCATGTATGACATCGACATAATTACTGGATGAATTTGTTACGCTTGGCATTATCAGACAGAAAGAGAAACTGATTTGTAATGATGGGTCATTTAATCAAGTCCTCAATTTTGTTTAGATATTACAGTAACAAATTTCTTATTTTTTCATGCATTTTAATACAATAGCCAGCTCTGTTACGATCTCTGTCTTCATGCTGAATAGAACCTCTGACTTTTCATAACCGTTATCTATACTGAATTACACTCTTTTTCTTCAAAAGCGGCTTTTCATGAAGTAAGATTCAATTCGTGTCTTCATGAGGAAAAAAAGCCACTGTAAAGCATTTCAGCTGCTATTCCTATCGCAACTTTAAATATTGCTTTTACTTCTTTTTTGCGTAAGAAAAGCATTTTTGTAAGGCTTTCGTTTCCACGGGGAACAGCAGTTCTCATCCTTGTGTGAAAACTGAAATACAAGACAAACATCACACGAGACCGAGACAGATTAATCTGGAGCGGTTTCCCTTGCCCCCGCACAGCCTGGAGAGCGTGCGGAGCAAACGAGGCCGACCGATAAAAGCAGGCTCTCCCCGCAACTACGACCAGCTTCTCGGTTCAAGGTGTCACGAAAAATAAAGGGAAAGAAAAGCGTGGCGTTTTTCTTCACCCAAAAATGCCTGCGGAACAATTTCAGCCTTCTGCTTTGTTTGAATTCTTCGCCCTTTCAGTTGAACCTTCTGTTTCACTTACTTAGAATCCATTTTAAGTGGAAAAGACCATTCAAAGCCAAAATTCAGATCTGGCATTCCGAAAACGTCTGAAAGAAAAGATTTGTCAGTTCCAAAATGAAAATCTCAACAATGTTAAAATTAAATGGTTGACATTTTGAAACTTTTCCCATTTTTTTCTGCAGCTAAAGCTGAACTCACTCCAAACTGGTGAAAGATATCCCTTTGACATTGAACCTATTAGCAAAAATTCCATCCATCAAAGGAAAAAAACCTAATTACCTGACTTCATGGAGGCTTTAGCTATTACCAGCACCATGTAAGAGCCCCCTATTCCAGTTCCGGAGTGAGCTGAGAAATTCAGTTTTCCTTCCTGCGAATTATGTCTGAAAAATTCACCTTTTCACCTACCATGAAATAGGAAGCACAGGGATGTGTCCCTTTTGTGATCCTGCTAATTTCAACAAGTTTCTTCACCTCCCAGGTACATGGATTTCTTCCCTACTCCTTCCAACATCACCACCGACCTCCTCTTTGAGAAAAGTGCCAACTATTTCCATTCTGAGGAAGCTCCCAAGCGAGCTGCTTCCCTCATCCCCAAGGCCAAGATCATCACCATCCTCATCGACCCATCCGATCGGGCGTATTCCTGGTACCAGGTACGGACCTTGCCTTTGAGAAACGGACAGTGAAATCCATGGCAGGGGATGATGGCCAACATCAGTGGGAATTTGTGTCCTTGAGCAAGAATGGGATTTATCGCAAAGCATTTGCACTCTGTAGAAGCGGAAGGCTGCTGCGTGCCAGCTTTTGCAGTTGGCACCTGTGACACCAGTGTCATAAACGATGAAACTTCTCAGCACAGAGCTGCCACCAGCTGTAAACAAACAGTTTAATCTCAATTACAGCTGACACGGCATGGAGGAAAAGCAGCATTCCTCGCCCAGGGAGATACACAGGGGAAAAGGAGCATGGCCTAGCTAGAAAATCAGAGCTCTTGATGCTGAGAATGCGGAACCTCATCCCATCCTCCAGCGTGTAGGCGCTGTGCAAATATATGCAGTGTCTTCTAGAGTTTCCAAGGAGTTAAAAAGAGCTGTGTCTGGAGAGTTGTTGTGGGGTTTTTTTTCTCTCCTTGGAAACAAAAGAAAGCCTGTTGTTTTTCTGAGGAAATTCCAGGATGCTCTTTCTTGCCTTTTACTGAGCCCACACCTTTCCATAAAAAGTCTGCACTATTTAAAAAAAACCCCACCTACCTTTAGAGAGACGTTTAAGCATGCATGTAAAATATGGTGTAGTCATACAGATGAAGAAAATACTAAAAGCAGTGTTACACAGACACAAATTACTAATGTTGCAATAAGGATAAAATACACCATTTGTGGTACTGTTTTTATGAGTTCTGCGAGAAATAAAACATGGCCTAGGGCTGCAGTTTGCACCTTTTTAATATCTCATTTGCACCTTTACAACTGCCGATGTGAGATGCAAAGTGAAAAAAAAAAAGCAGTAAAAAAAAAATTGTGCCTACTTTGGCAGAATTTGGATCCTGGTCCCCCCTTGGCTCCTACCCAGCAGAAGTGGCACTGGTGGGGACCCGAGGGGCTGCTGAGGCTGCAGCCCTCCCGACAGCTCTCGGGAGGCTTACAGCTTAATCTTCAGCATCCTTGTGATACGTGTCTAAATATCTCCCATTAGCATCAGCGATCCCACGAGGACCCCGCTGCCCTGAAATTCAATTTTTACGAAGTCATAACGTCCAGCCATTGGGCACCCTCGGAGATAAGGACTCTCCAGAAGAGATGCCTGACCCCCGGATGGTACGCTGTCCACATCGAAAGATGGTTAACTCACTACCCTGCTTCACAGGTAATTTCCAACCTGTTGTTTCACCGAGCTCATCGATTCTCGGGAAGTCCCAAAATGAGTATGGCCTCATCATTAGAAGTGATGAGATATTTCCCACTGGAACTCTTAGCTCTTAGGAAATGCGGATTTGACAAAATCAGGCTATTTGGCAGAAGTCTCTTGATTTTTCTGTCTTTTGATGGAAAAGATGCAACAGGAAAATGCTATGAACTGTGGCCACATGGGCTTGATGGGGGAGTTTGGGGGTTCGTTTCAGGATCATCCAAGGTTGCCAAGGCTTCTGGGTCCCAAGAAACAAGCAGCTGCAACATGAGACGACGTGGGAAGGTTTGACAAATTAATTTAGGAAATGCCAGGGCTTTTTCTAAAAAGAAACATCATTACGCTTCCCACTCACTCCCTTTCATAGAAAATTTCACAATTGTTTGATCCTGATAAAGAATTAGCCTTTCTCAGTCTTAGAACAGTAATTCTTTCTTTTGCCCCATCTTCCTTCAGATATTTTATTGAATCCTCTTTTATAATCTTTCCCATGAAAAATTTACATAAACACATCGACCTAAAGAATATTCCCATTACTAAAAAAAATGATTTACAGATATTAACCTAAAGCAGACATTTTAGTACTGCAAAATATTTTGCCCGTGGACGTGGTCCATAGCTCAGTTATTATGTGTATTTACCGTAAGAAGAAGTTGTAAAAGGGTATTTAATGAGCAAGAATAACAAACAAGTATCTCCAGAGATTGCTCTACGTGGGACAGAATTTTGCTGAAAGGAGGCAGAACTGAGTGTTGCCGATTTAGTCGGTGATCTGGAAAAACAAAACAAAATAGAAGCTCCGTCTTTTTTGCAGTCCTCACTTGTTCTTTTTATACAGTCTCAGCTATACGACAAAGAGGAGAAGCGGGTCAATCCCATTTCCAGGAGAAAGGAGAAAGTCTCAGTTAGTCATTTACTTTCTCCTTTCATCTCTAGCCTTTCTGCTCTTTCATAAATGGGGAAGGAGCACCGCCTCCAGCAGCTGAGCTTGCAGCAAGGGCATTCCCAGGCAGTGTTGGCCTAGGAGCACACAGGGCACATCTCCTCATCAGCCGCCACCTCCCAACTTAGTCCTCCAAAGGAGAAGGGGCTGTCCTGGCAAATTTGGGGCCCGCAAAGGGTGCCCAACATCCCATGCCCTGTTACCTGTGCTCCTTCTCTGCCCTCACTCGGGGCTGCTCACGCCTTTCACGCACCAGGGGATGTTTAGGATGGGTATTAGGAAGATTTTCTTCACTGAAAAGGGTTACTAAACATCGGAACAAGCTGCCCGGGGAAGTGGTGGAGTCGCCGTCCCTGGAGGTATTTAAAAGTCGGGCAGACGTGGTGCCGAGGGACATGGGTTAGCGGTGGTTTTGGCAGTGTTGGGTTAATGGTTGGACTCGATGATCTTAAAGGTCCCTTCCGATCTAGAGAATTCTATGATTCGCCTGACGTAGCAAAGAGCGAGTACGGCCCTCTTATTAAACATTCAGGGGCACATTGACATATTTCTTGTAAAACCGGTAACCGCTCATGTTTCATAGTTAGAGTGATTAATTTTACAAGATCCACAACAAAATGCACTCATTCTTAATAAGGTGCACACAGAGAGTGCACTCACAGTGCTTACTAATGGGCACTCAGTAGTACGCATTCACTCGGCCTGTGCACTCCAAAACTTAATAATTCATAATAAGCCTTCACCATAAATATAAGACACGTCTGCCCAGAATAGTTATTAGTAATACTGCTTGAGATTCCACGAGACTTTTGAGACATTGTCTTAGCATTTGTTTGCTTGTGGACATCAATGTAACTTCACATCACATCAATCTTTAATTAAAAATAAAACAGAAAAACCCCTTTGCTAACAATTCTGCAAGCCTATATGGTTGATAGGCTGATGGTAAGTTTCAGATAAATTGCCACAATATCACATTTAAACGTGTAATTGTATAGTTTCTGAACATCTAATTTTAAGGTCTGTATGAGCTTTTTGTTATTTTTCTTATGCCATGACAGATTTTCTACGGACACGTTGTAAACTTCAATAATATTTTTACATTCCTTATCGCTTTTTCTCCGAATTCTGTGAGACTGGGCTTTGGCTTGTGCGATTTAACTCTTGCATTTGAACAATGTGCACGCACAGCGTTCCAAGGTGCCCGCCTACAGAAATTCAACATACCAGAGTAAAAAGTAAATTGAAAAAGAAGTTCATCCACGTGGTTGTAATTAGCACTGTACAAAGTCACGGGCTAATTTAGATCCATGTTGTCACAGAAGGGAAATAAAGTCATTCTTTGGTTAACTTCAGTCCTGTTTGTAAACAGCTAGCATATTTACCCCTACAGTTGCTAATTATTGATGGACAGCAGCTAAGAAGTGACCCAGCTACTGTGATGGATGAAGTGCAGAAGTTTCTTGGAGTCTCTCCTCATTATAATTACTCTGAAGCTCTAACGTGAGTCTATTCCTTTATTATCTGCCCTATGGGACCATGGTCTACATCCCCTCCTACCGATATCGCTTGATCGTTAATTACAAACAAAGAAAAAACATATTACAACAATGATAATTTTGCAGAGCTTGGGGTTTTCTTAAAGTGATGTTTAACACGCATCCATTTTTCCCTTAACTTGCGTACATATAAGACATTATAGAATTTAATTGCACGATGGCATACATTTCCACATGCAAACTCCACTTTGCACAACATACAGAACCAATCACTGTGCGGTATTTTTATTAGATGCAGAACAAAGGCCCAGATTCATGTTAAAAAAAAAAAAAATCCCTGCTCAGTTTGAGTGTTCGATCAGAGATGCCCAGGACCTGTTTTCTCAGGGTACCTAGTTTTGCTCTCATCGCTCCACTGTTTAAAATGTACGTTCAGCTGATGTGAGTTGTGCATGTAAGAGCTCAGCAGACATTTGCTGATCGGGCTGTTGGACCTTGCGATGGTCTCTCAAAGCTGAAAACCACTTGGGTGTGAAAGGTTTAGCTTAATTTATCACGTTCGTATAGGAGTCTAATGACAGCGACTGGGTTAGGAGCACTCAGTATGATAAGATTCATCTGGTCGTGTGGTTTCTTTGATTGTTTGCTTTTAACGTGGACCAAATATACCCTTCTCTAATCCCATTTTCGTAGATGGTTGAGCCAATTCTGACAAGCTTTTACCTGGTAGTAGCCGGACACATGGCATAGAAGAATTCAGTCTGTACACTTAAAGTTTGGTAAACTTATAAGCTCCTAATAGTAGATGCCCAAATCAAGGTCCCCTGAACTTAGGGAAAGCCCTTTGATTGACTTCCCACAGCCTTTGGTTGGGATCTAGCAAAGGCAGCGGGGATGAGCCCGGATCACATTTCTCATCCTCGCTGCCCGGAGGGTGAGGTTTTCCCCGTCCAAGGGGATTAATGGCCTGTGTGACACTCTCTCTCTGCCATTTTTTGATTCCCCACAGGGAGGCAGAGGCTCTGCAGGGGCGGGAGTGGGCTGAATTTCTCTCTCCCTTCTTAGTCCAGCAGAAAATGGTAAGAAGCTTTTTGCACTGAGCCTCTCCGTATGAGGAGCATCGTTTCATTACAGCCAGAAGCGCTGGGCTGGGAGAGCCCCAGGACACCTGTGGGCTGAGAAGAAGGTTTTTTCCAATTCGGTGTGCAAGCACGAGCCTGCACATGGGGTGGGAAGTAGAAAAGCCTGAACCTCACCTTCCCTGCAGGCTGGTACCAGGAAAACCACGGGAAAATGAGACCATGGACTTTCCACCCAGCAACAGTGCCTCCTTGCTGCTTAGGATTACTGTTTAATGTTTTCTTCTTTGGGAGGCTTATGGTTATTTATATAGTAAGTATAAAGTGAGAGTGGAGTGCTTTTTGCTCTTTTGGTCTTAAAAATGTTGCTTTGCCAAAATCTTTTTCTAGAGGAAAAAATTGGAGTTCCAGAATGTAATTTTTTAAGTCATTGCTTTCCAAAGCAGATGAAATACAGGAGGAGCTGGAATACACGGCTCAGCCACTGATGTTTGAACAACTGCTGCCGCACATCTGCAGTGCCTTCTGCTAGGTTTTTAAAAATACACACCCACATACATATATCTTCCTTTCTGTAACTAAATTAAAGTTAACGGAGTCACACACCAGGAAAAAATTTGGCCTCTTATATGTGCTTGGACAGGAAAAAGGGATTGTAAACAGATCTATAAAATTATGCAATCACCGTTTAGAGGCATCGAGAATGCAAATATGCTGTGGAAGCACACGCTTCTCTACGGATTTCGGAAGGAAGGGAAACATGCATTAAAGAATGTAGTTGCTTTATGGTAGGACTGCCAAAGTAAAAAAGATTGCACAGGATCGTTCCTAGTCATTACTGCCTAATAACTGTATACCGCACATTTTTAAAGTTGTCACAAAGCAGCCCAAGGACCCAGTCCTGCAAACACTAGCGAGCAACAAGTCCATCACCCTGAGTAATTACATGAACGTCTTGTAGGAGAGGAAAATGAACCCAGGCAGAAGGAAGGTACTGATCTGAGCCACGGCAAGAGAGCAGAGGGGACACAGCGGCAGGGCTCGGGCATCTGGAGAGAAGCGCACATCGCGCTGGGTTAGTAAGAGCCACGGCTGAGATGGGCAACTAGGCCATCGCTTCTGGCACACACTGCTAAAGAGGACCTAAATTCAGACTAGATACAAGGAAGGCATTTTTTACCCTGAGGGTGGCGAGACACTGGCCCAGGTTGCCCAGAGAGGTGGTGGATGCCCCATCCCTGGTGACATTCAAGGCCAGGTTGGACGGGGCTCTGAGCAACGATGTCCCTGCCCGTGGCAGGGGGGTTGGACTAGATGGCCTTTAAAGGTCCCTTCCAACCCAAACTGTTCTATGATGCTGTGATTCCCTGACCTGCAGTTTTTATTAGAGTAGTGGAAACAAAGGGGGAAAAATCAACTGATGTTGCGAGGGTGCTGACTTCCCGAGAGGTGGGGTGGGGGTGCGCGTGTCCAGCTTCAGCCCTTCATCTGCCACAGGCGTACTCTGCAAGGGAAGAGAAGATAACCTGGAGCAAGGGTTTCCACTGACTGCTTTAAAAAGCTCACTTGTAACATTAGCCTTAAGGCTATCACTGCTTTTAAATAAATACTTCCGCTGTGCCCAGTGATGGTTTCAGGGGTCCTGAGAGTTTCGTGATCCTGAACGCAATGGGGTGAATTCAGCCCGAGCTGTCTTACCCTCTTTTTCCCCTACCCAAATTTGCAGATCCTCTTAATAATGTTCAATATGCTCCTTCTGAGGCGGAAATATTGTTTGGGGCATAGTTTTGCAGTTTTACCCAGATCACTCTATTGCTGCTTCTCTTGGGAAATTAGTTCAAGCCGGCTAAAGCGCTTCTCCATGCAATGAGCAGATGGGAAAGGCTAAAGTAGAAACGAATCTATCATCGATATGCCCATTTAATCAATGATTTATTTACTTTTAATTGATACAGCTACTGAGGCAATTTAGGAAGCAAGGGTCAGGCCTGCAATAATAGGCTGGGCAAGAAAAAAAAAAAATCACGAAGGTCGACCCTTCTCCAGAAATGAGCTCTCTTATGTACAGCAGGAAATTACAGGTGCGCCCGTGTCGTACGGATAGACCCAGGGCAAAAAGGGAGTCTGTAACTAATTAACTCCCTGCTCCAGCCCATTATACTTCATCCTTTTCAAACATCTGCTGAATAGCAGAAATGCGAAGCTTTTCAATGTTTTATGCACGCTGCAAGTCCCACAGCAATAAATTCCAAACTTAACTCTGCGTCTTGTTCATTCCTTAGTGAGTACGTGTTTTAAAGCCTTAATCTAAAATTCCTATATCTTTGAATTTTAGACATCAAAATCAAATTGCGTATTTCAGATAAGACTGCTAAGACAGTGTTTATGCTATGATGCCAGCTTTGGAATGAAAATGATATTTAGATCTAACGATACGGAACAACCAACGTCTCAGTTGCAGTTAAATTATCACCAGCCAACCAGCGGTTCTTCCAGTAGACCCGAACGCTGCTCATTTCACTCAAAAATCAACATAAACCATTCTAGTGTTATATTTCTCGTTGTTCCGTAGTCGTGCAACAGTCACTTTTCTGTATAAATCGAGTCTGTGCCTGTTGGAGTCAGCAAATAGATCCGCTTGCCCTTTTTAACCCCTCTCACCTTGACGGTGTCGACCTGCGATAACATCAGCTCCGACTGGCCATGTGGAGGGAGAGCTTCCCTTCAGCACAGCCGGTGACGTCCTGGAGAATACGGCCCATCGAATTCCCATAAAGGAGCCAATTAGTAATTTTTTCAATGAAACGTTCTTTGTTCAAGCGGCAGTTGATCAAAATGTTAGCGTCCTGCTGCAGGGATACACGGAGCAGTTTGACATAAATACGATCTCTGACCAAAACCAGAGAATAAAACGTGAGGCACGGTCTGGAGTGGGCTCGTGTAAGATCCTTGAGACTCAGGACCTCGACCGGCATCCTCTAGATCAAGGCTTGAAACTTGTACCCTGGATGCTGGACAAGCAGAATAAAAATTAGCCTCTGTAGGTAAAGCGCAACATGAAAAAACTGTTTGCCTTGAGCAAGAAGCACTCCCAAGGCAAATTTGTAGAAAAAAGAAATCCCCAGAAGTTTCACAAGAGCGGAAAGCTGTTTCCCACTCTGTCCTCAGTATTTTGGTCATCTAGAGAGATGTGTGCAGCAATAATTGTTGGCTAACACTGAAGTCTCGGTAGCTGAGAGATTCTTCCGTTGTGAGGTCTTTCAAAAAATATATTCCTCTACAGGTTTGACCCTCAGAAAGGCTTTTGGTGCCAGTTACTGGAAGGAGGGAAAACAAAGTGCCTGGGAAAAAGCAAAGGTCGAAAATATCCACCAATGGACCAAGAGGTAAGGGCTTTCTGGAGATCTAAGTTAACATCTTTTAATATTCACCCTCTGTTTGACTCCCAAAATAAACACACTGATTATTTTTTATTATTATTTTCGCTGGCTTGATGTTTTTAAAAACCAGACGCTTTTAATGAGCTTTGAATGACAGGAGATGAATTGCCCCTTCTTAGGAGCCCCTCTCTGGGAGTGGTGCGCAGCTCCTGGGCAGGAGCCCCCGCTGAAATCTGCCGTCGGGTGGGTTCCTACTTTGACTGTTGTTTTTCTCTTTTCTCACCCTTCTCAGTCTCGAGCGTTTCTGTCGAGCTACTACAGAGACCACAACGTGGAGTTGTCCAAGCTGCTGCACAGGCTGGGGCAGCCCCTGCCCTCCTGGCTGAGACAGGAGCTGCAGAAGGTCAGGTAGCACCCAAGGGCGGGGGACCCGCCTGAGGACGATTCTCCTTCACCGTCAAACCCCCTGCTTCTCCGACTCACTTGTGATCGTCAGTAGAGGACCTCATGAATAACGCTCTTTCTAGTAAAAAAGAAAAAAAAAAAACCAACAACAAAACACCCAAAAGAATAAAAAAAGCCAAACCCGACAACTGTTTTTATGCACGCGCTGACAGCTATTAGCATCGACCCCTTTTGTCAGCTTCCAGGAAATAATTCGGAGCTACGTGGCATTACTCTTTATCCAGACCGGGATTCCTGCGTAGCCCAGTTCCTCTGTTCACCAGGAAGAACCAGAAACTGTGTGTAGGACGGATTGACTTCAGTGTACGTGACGAATTGCAGTCTGTCAGGACACGGGCAAAGGATGGGAACATCTCTCGCTGGACCGTGAGGTTGGTCGTCCCCTGGGGTTTTTCCACATTTCTTTTCGCTGTTTTTTCCCCCAACCCTGCAAGTTTTCCTATGGCTTCACAGAGGGAGGTTCAGCACTTTGCAGTTGGGATCCATGGTGGTTATGACACATGTAGTATTAGGTATTAGTACAGATATAGCTATTAACAGATCTCGATGCCTGTCTTTCGGACATGGATGCTTTGCCACCCTGATAAGGTTTTTCACCGCATCCGTTGGGTTCCTGCAGCAGCTGTGACAGAGCTCCGAGATGTGAAATCCTTCAAATATTTTGCCGTAACGCCATACGACTCCTTCAAACACTATCAAAACCTTTTAAAATCTAAGCAGGCCGTGCAAGCAGCGTACCGACAATAACCTAATATCGACAATTTTGTTTCGATCTGGAAAGCGATGTTTTTGCTCCGAAGCTTTCAAAGTAAGAGATTGGGTTAGTCATTTAGGAGCTCGGCCTGCAAGCTATTACAGAAAAAAAAAAAACTTTAATAACCAAAAGTATTTTTTAAGGTTTTGGAAAAAAAACCCTACAGTCTGTTGAAGGATAAATTATTTCTGTAGACTTTAATGGAGTTGAAAGGACAAGCATATCCACGATATATCGCATACACATGCACGACGCATATGTTTTTGTGCCTGCTATCTACCTACTGTATATCTAGATCAAACATAACGCTTAAATAGCTACTTTTTTGTGCCCATAGGTAAACAAAAGGGTGGTTTACAAAAAAATAGGGTATTATGAACTGTGCTTTTTTTCTCCGATTCGTGCGGACAAGGTTGACGAGACCAGGCAGAAACTCGCTGGGAAATTTAAGCTGAGGGAACAAACAGCATTTAGGCATTTTAGCCTTCTAACACTTTTTCTCAAGAAAACCAAAGCTGGCAAAGCTTTGCTACGTGTGCTTTATGCAGCACAAAATGGAGTAGGTTTGAGTTTTCACACTTCCCCGTCTTAGTCCCTCGGCACAAGCCATTCCAGGTGCCGCAGAGGCTTTGTGCTTTCCCCTCCCCACGAGTTTGGTCCTTACCTCCTAGCTCAGGAGACAGAACTGGAGGTTGGGGTTGCGCCATGAATGCGGACCAGTGAGAGTTAGCCGCGGGGAGCACAAATCAGACCATATTATGGACTGTGGTGTTCGAAACCACTTGAATTAATTTGGGCTTCCAGCCAGTTGATACACGCAGCTACCTATCTTAGCATTTCCAGACTCTTAAATCACGAGAGGGTCCACCAAGCTCTTGACGCTACCTTATTTTGGACTGATAAATCCAGCGCTTCCCAGAGCGAGCCTGGTGCCACCTGTCCTGCTCCCAGCTCGGCAGGAGCTAACTGGCTGGTGAGTGTCCTCTGGCACCACCTGGCCTCCACCGCTTCCCTCCACCGCTACCCGTCTGAACGTGCCCGGCTGCTTCTTCCCTCCCCACCGTTCCAGCCCCTTTCTCGGTCCCAGCACTGCCTTGGTCCAGGTCCCTCATCCATGCAAGGAGCCGGCACTGCCCTCCTTGGGAGAGGTAGCTCCTCCAGGAGAGGCTGAGGTGCCCCCAGCACCAAGTCCTTGCGTGGGCCCTTACGCTCCGGCTCTCCACCTCAGCCCTCGCTCCTTCTGCAGGAGGACCCACAGCAGGAGCGGGAATAGGATAAGGATCCCACCGTGAGATCCCAGCCCCGCCAGTGCTGCACTAACCTACGCACACAAGGACGAACACGCAGGAAAGCCCAAAAGACAAGCGTTTGCCCAGTGTTTGCTTTCAAATATCGAAATGGCGTGCGTCTCACAGAAGTGAGACGTCTATTTTATAGGTGATGAAGGGAAATAGCGCTTCTAGGACACCATTCATCTCATCACCAAGCAGGCTTCTTAAACGCGCGAGATTAATCTTGCCTCTTCCTCTCTATTGATTGTAAAAGGACAATAGACGACGCGTGCAGAGGGAGAGCTCAGCTGCGTAGGTCTAAAATTAGGTGAGCTGAAAAGGAGATGGCATTTCTGCTCGCAGCTGTAGTTGTTGAAGACGAGAGGGAGCTGGCAGCATCTGAGGGAAGGTTCTGATTTTGTTCTGTTTTCCTAAACTAATTTTTCTAGTTACATTTCGACCAGGCGGACTCTTCAAAATGAGCTAGGGCAAACTAAATGCCAAATAAAAGGAACCTTACGTGGGGTTTGGGGCCTTTTGGGGGGAAGGGGGAAGTCAGTTACATACTTTGTGGCAAATTCACACGCTTTTAAGTTTTAGCGCTGATAAAGCCAAAGATGACTAGGCTGAGGAGAGTTTTGGGTAAGGCTTGGTCACAGAAGAGCATCTGAGAATATCTAAATCAGCCTTAGCTGTTAAAACACATTAGAATTGGCTCAGCATTAATTAAAAGATGACTTCATAACTTGTTGATTAAAAGCTAAATAGACATGAAATTGATTTCAGGAGTTTTTCAAGGAAGACACATGCTTTGAATCCGGAAAACTATTTCTTGTTCTTAGCTTTTAATTTAGAAAAAAAAAAAGAATTAAGTCTTTCCAAGTGTCAGCTCCGTAATAGCATCATGTCCTCAAAACACACTGGATATTTTTATACCTCATTGTTATTTTTTAAGTTTGAACGGGCATCACATTTCCGAGAGATCTCGTGTTCCATTGAAAACTGACATTTGAATTGACTTCATTATGTGTCATATAAAGATGAAATAACAGTATTTCAAAGTTTCATTCCTTCCACTTGTAATAAGACCCATCAACACAGAATTTCTCTGGACCACCGTGTGATAGAGGAGCCTCTGTGAACTCGCTGTAAATGATCTCCATTTCTTTTATGCCTTTCATATCGCTGACCACGTAATTGCTGGGATCCTTCAAGACCAGCAAAACAAATGCAATAAAAATGAACCATTTATTCTCGGCAAGGGGGCTGTAGCTGGGAAAGATAATGCTGGCCCTTCTTTTGCTATTCATAAGCTACGGGATTCATCTCCACCGTACCTCCGTGCAGCGCAGGCTGTACATCAGTAAGAGCTTTACCTACTGGCTGCAGTTTGCCCCCATTCCTCTGGAAATACGTATTCCTGCAGAGGTCTGAAGGAGCTCTGCCGCACCGAGGACCTGACCTACTGCCCCTGGAGACCACTGGGAGTCTTCCTATTAATTCCGGCAGACCCCGGCTGGCCCCCAAGAGATGGTTTCATAAGGCACAATCTGTGCGGTTCAAGCATCACGTAGCCCTGTCGCTGCTGGAAATCCATCACTGGTTGGATTTCTATTACTGAGCGGTGATTTCTTCCCCCCCCCACCCCGCCCCTGGTCGGTGTTTTGCCGTGGTAGGAGCTGCAAGCTGTCCCCACCACCACCCCGCCATGGGGCTGCACCACTTCTGGTCTCCCCATACCACGCGTGGCCCTCTCCTCTCCTCGCTGGCTACCAGAAATAGAAAACCCTACAGGCCAGACACAGGCGCCAGGGGCTGTGGCAGCCTATTTGAAGATTAAAGCAGGACTTTGGCCCTCGGAAAACCAAGCTTGTATTACCGAGGTCGTCTTCGAGCGAGAAGCAATCAGAACGGAATCCAAAACCTTCTAAATTATGCACTGACCTCTCAGGGTCTAAAATAAAGTTGCCAGATTAACTGCTCAAAGATGTTTTCTAATAACACAAATTTTCTCCCTGATAGGGAATCAGACTGCCGAGTGTCCCCAAAACAAATTAAGATGGTGGAATTATAAAGTCCCGGGGGAGGAAAATGTTGCGTAATGAAAGCGCTGATGGGTCCGGACTCTCTGATGTGATAATAAGGCAGCGGGGACATGCCCTGAATACCAAAGGAGAAGCTGACTATTTTCTCCTCTTCCTTCCCCCTCCTCCTTTTCCTTCCCATTCGTGTTAAAGTTTGAGCCGGCGCAACGCGTCTGAAAAGCACGCGGCGGGCAGAGCCCATGAGACGGGGGAACATTATTCATCTCCAGAACGCTCAGCCGAGAATAAATTGGGTGCAGGGTGCTCATTTCCCCCGAGCTGGGCCACCTTACAGTCAGACATCAAGTCCAAACTAGTCATTTAGTTTCCATCAGTAGCAAATTATGTTTATAATGGCTTTAAAATTGATGTTTATAATAGGCGTATGAGCGTGTGGCAGCTGTGTAAAACCGGTACAACACAGGTATATAAATCGGCAGAGACTAAGGGTCTGATTTTATTGTAGTTAAGTAAGATGAAGTTGGCCGCTGGCGTCAGGAGCGGCTCTCTTTGCACATGCAGTTTAGCGCTCGGCTTGCAGAGCCATCTCGCTCTTACCAGCAGGTATTCTCTTTCTCAAAGAGCTGAAATCTCATACGATCACCTCGCTGCGTTCGTCCTCGTCTTAGCAGATCGTGAAACTTTAACAGTCAGTCTGTCCGTCATCATAACCAGTTCATATACATCTCTGCGTCCATCTGCCAGGAATTCCTGCTTGGGAGACTTTTTTCTATTTAAATGTCCTGTCTCGGGATAGGAATTTCCCTCTCAGACAACATTTCTTACATCGGCTTTATTTTCTCCTTTTTCCTTCCAGTTCATCCTTTTAGCGTGACTGCAAAGGTGTGGACCCGTCTGTGGATTCGATTCCTCCATCACTATCCTATCGAGAAAAGCTACGGGAAATAAATAAGGATTTGCAAGCGACACAGATTCTGAAGTGTTCAGTGCTCCAGTGACTGGATGACTTTTATAAGACTTCTTATCGTTTCTGTAGTACTTCAAAACAAAAGATAGAGCTGAGGAAAACCTTCACTGTCTGCCCAAGCTCTTTTTTTTTTTCTTCTTCTTCTTCTTATTTCCCCTCCTCCTACGCGACGACACCAAATCCCGTTGAACAAACATTTGGTGGTGAAGAAAAAGGAATCCAAATAAATTTTGATCATTCGAAGTATTTTTGTTGAGGGGGGTGGTGGTGAGGGAGGTCAAAGTCTGTATTTGCTGGAATTGTTTTAAATAATTGATGTGCACACACCTTATTATTGGTTCTTCTCACTGCCGCAGAATAAAGACTTCTGATGGTGTGTTATAGAGCGAGCGCTTTTCTTCTTTCCTTAAATCCTCTTTCCCATTTTCCGAGCCAAAATCTGCCCTTGAATAACCTCTGCCGTATATTTCAAGTCATGCCCTGACTCAGCTTCTCCTGCCTCAGCGACTCCTCGAGGCTTTCACCCGTCCTCGACGCACCGTGGGATTTACGGCACCGGCGCCGGGAGTGCCATCGACCTCCTCCTCTGCCTCCCTCCTCCTCTACCTCCTCTTCCTCCTCCTGGGCAGGGAACGTTAATTCAGGCAAGTCTGAGGCTTAGATGTTTGTTAAGCCGCAGAACGCGCATTTATGGCCCTGCCTTTCAAAAGTATCACCCGCCTGCGCCCAGCGAGAGGTGTGGATATTCGGACAGCCCTGTGCAAGTTCTTTCTTCCATTATCCCACCAGGTTTTTTTCCTCTGCTCTGTTCGAGGAATGTTAAAAGGGCCCGATTTCGGCTGACGCAAATTGCCTTGAAGGTGGCTCAAACCGCGCGCTCAGAATTACGAGATACTGATTATTCCCCCCCCCCCCCCCAAAAAATACCATAATGCTTCTACTTTTTATTATAAAATATTCATTTGTTTTACAGATCTATGTCGGAATGAGGTTAAGTCATATCAGAGTCAAAGATTCCTAGTACAAGCCTTACAGAACAGCAAATTACGCCTTGCTAGAGCTTTTATCGTTAAGCAAATTAGAAGTGACGTTACAGACATCTTAATACCCGTTTTGGCTTCTTTCCAGATCTGCTTGATGCTTTCAGACAAGGCAGACGTAGTAGGCAAAATTTTCCAAATATTTCAGAACTTCAAGTCTGTTTTTTTTTTTTAAAAAAAAACCAAAATGACTTGCAGGCCCTTAGAAACCCAAAAGCAGTTGGGTTTCTATCATCATTATTTGTTATCAATGGAGTCAGACACTTGGGCACTTTTTAAAAGCCCTCGCAGACATTCGCCTGTCTGCTGCTTTGGATCCCAGATGCCTCTCTACATCTAAATGAAGAGATTACTGAAAAAAACCTAATGATAAAGCCAGTTTATTCCTGTCACTCACAGATCCCGGTCCTTTTTTGACCACTTCTCTTATTTCCTTGCTGCTCCCCGGGTGGGGGAGGAAGCCGTGTGGAAATCGCGGCTGAAACCCGCCGATGAACCTTGAATGATTTTTGCCTAAAAGAGAAATCTTTCCAGGCTCAGCAGAGTTTCCTGCCCGAGTCCGATTTCGTAAAAGGATAGCGGATTTCTTCCGAAAATTTACGGCTTTTATCAAATTCATTAAGGTTCGCATTTTCTCTTCTAGCGCCTGGAATCAGACTGTTCCCCCCCAGACCTGTGGAAACCTGGGAGCACTAAATGAGCTTCCGAGCCCATCCGTTTGTGAAAAGGGCTTTTTCTATCCGCGGTTAGCGAGAGGAGAGGAAGACCACTTTTTCATGCACGTAAATATCCAAATTCCAGTTAGAAACTGATTTACAGAACGACAGAAATTAATTCTACGTGTAATTTATACTCCCATTTCCGTTCGTGAAGAATTAAAAGACTTCCTAGGGAAAGCAGATTGATGTTTGCGTTTCAGTCAGCTGCAGCTGCTGGGCGGGGAGAAAAACATTTAAACTATCTAAATAACGCCCTGTCTGCCACTTCGGGTTTACGAATCCATTTCTCCTGAAACGGCTCACTCTAACCAAACCCGGGCTGGTTTTACAGCGCTCCCGTTTCTTTGGGAATAGCAACGCGACATGTTAATGCACAAATCCCTTTTCATCGCAGAAGGTCAACTAACTTTACGAGCTGGTAGTTAGAATCATCCTGGGGTTGGGTTTTTTTTTCCAGCGGTTCTTTCCAGCCAGAGGAAGGTCAGCGGTGGGTGGAGGGGGATGCCTTCCATCTAACTCGCCGTTCCAGAAAACGCTATGGGGGTTGAAAAATGCGCTTTATAATTCGGGAGATAACTGCACGCCGGTCACTTGACTTTGTACTTGCCGCTTCTCTCGCTCTGGTGTACGCTCTGCTGTCTCGCAGGACTTATCTGTGAGACACAGGCCCTGTTGGGGAATTTAACTTCCCTTCATCCTACGATCGGAACTACAAGAAAGAGCTGGGTATGGGAGAGGACGAGTTTTTACAGAGCTTACTGCGAGGCAGATATTTCCTTACAGATTTTTTTTCTTTAATAATTTTTCGTTTGGCTGTGTTTGTCTAGGCCAGGGAATCATCTCAGTACTAATCTGCACGCCCTCCAAAGGCACACAGTTCCCATTAGGCATCAACGACAATTAAATATTCTCAGGGAGAGAATAAACCCACCGACAGAAAATGTTATTTAATGACATTGTAGTTACAGCACATCTTCCCGCAGAGCTGTGTGTAATCACACCAAGCAAGCAAAGCAAAATTGTTCTTCAACGTGAAGCGTTTAAAATTTCATAAGCAATCTGGTTTAAAAAACAAAAAAAAAAAAAGCCAAAGCCACCTTTCGGCCAGCACGGCATCACTAGGTAACCCCGTCATTTTATCGATACGAAATCCCCCGTGTGCCGCAATGCTGGAGAGACGTTCAGATGGAGATCCAAAGCCAAACTCACGATTGCTCGGGTTCATCGGTAGGCAGGGAACCCGTCTAAAACGGCACGCCACAAACTTGGTGCCGGTTTAAGAAAAAAAAGCCCATTTAAGAAGTCCTACGTTTAGTGCCCGGGCTATATTCAGCAGTCCACGTCTTTCTTACCGAGCGATGACCCCCCCTGTACGGTACCCAGCTGAACGCTGATGTCAAAATCGGCAGAGCCCCAGAGGCAGGTTCCCCGGGGGGGCTCCGATCTGCTCGGCGGGGCTGGGGGGGAGATGAGAGTTACCACATCCGCTGCTGCGCGGGGTTCCTACGCTGCACCTGGCAACAAAAAACAACGTGAACTGAAGCAAGGGCTTTATATTCAGGAAAAAAAAAAAATACATATATATTGCAGTAGCCTTCACTGATGCTTGTTTATTATACGGATATACAGGGCTCATGAATTTTTTATTTAAGGAGAAAGTTTTCTTATTTTCCCTCCTCCTAAAAGGCCGCCTTCCTTGCTCCGCTGTGGCCTGCTTCCCCTCCGTGTCTTCCTCCCTACCCTCGCTCCGTGGGGCTGCTCCTCACCATCGAGATCTCTTATTTTACCTATTATTGAAATTATGAATTTCAAAACCAACTCAATTTCTTCCCGTACTAATTTCTTATGCTCCTAGCTTTCACGGAGGAGAAAACACCAGTCTCCCAAGTAAGCATCGTCTTTCATTTCCTAAACCATACCCGCTTGAATTACTTCTAAATATCCTAGCTAATTAAGACCACGCGTACTAGGAGCGCGCTGAGGTTTTCTTTGATGTTGCTAGCTTTTCTACATTATTTCCCCATTTTTTCCACTGCCCAGTACCAATCCGGGGAAGCTGCTGGAGTTGGATGGCACTGCGCGTAAATCTGCCAGCATTAAGCTGGGAGCTGCAGTTAAATTATAAATTGTCATCTTAAGTAGGAAGAACATTTTTATGGATCCCGGTTCATCTTCTGCAGACTTCAGCTACTTCCAGTAACTGCCACACAGAACACACTAAAATTTGTCAGCTGCTTGGAAGCGGAGAGAGTTGAGCCTGGAGACTTAATTCCCTTCAATCTTCTTAAAAGATATGATCCAATACCTCAAAGATAAAAACATTGCCAGCTTAGGAAGATACAGGGAGGCAATCCAAAGCAGCCGGGACAATCAGAATGGACAAAAGCCTCATTTTTCCAAAGGTCAGATGCACGGCCAAGAAGCCAAACTTCTTTTCTTTTCCCCCACGTTCAGATCTGGCTGGAGAAGAAATATTTCAAGGCTTGCCTGGACCGCTGTGGGAAGCTACAGGCGCTCTAAGACAGACCACGTTGTCATGGTCTTTCTAAAGCCCATTTCACGAGAAGCAATTTCTTTTTTCCCCCTCCCACGTGGGACAAGCCGAGATACAAAATTTGGACAGACGTGTTCTATATTGGGGACATCTTGCAACAGGGTTTTGGCTCTGGCGTGGAAAACATCTGGATAACGGAGAATTTTTATGACCACGGGAGCCTGCTCGGCAGCTGAAGGTTTTAGTGCGGATCCTAAATCACTGTTCCTGTACTGCTGCAGATCATTTTTTCAGAATAACTCTATACTTTCATAAGCCCCAAGTACTTTTAACTTAAGTCTTAACACGGTCACGTAACAGAGCCAGCCGCTAATCAGGCAACAAGGTGAGTTGTGCAATGAGAGAAAGTGCCCGAAATCAAATAATTACACACTAATAACCACCCGCTAATCACACAGCGACCGGGGAGAGAAAGTCACACACGCTCCCTGAGCCCCAAAACTGAGCTGGCCCAGAGGACAGCCCTCGTCCCGCGGGATTGTTAAGCATTATCAAAATAAATGCTTATTTTAAAGGGAAATCCTTAGAGCTGGTAATTGCGTGCCCTCTTGGAAATTTTAGCTGCGTTTATAAAGTCTAGGCAAGGACCTCACTGGCTTTGTGTGACCTCTGACTGGCCTGAAAACTAGAGCTTTTAGAGGTTTTCAGAAAACTGCAGGCTGTGAAACTCATGACCAGGCCTGTCCGTGCTGTTCTCATGGCAGTCACTAACGCTGCTCCGTCGTCAATGAGAAATTGGTATTTGTCCTCCTTTCAGAAAGGCCGCCCGAGAATTAAGCCCTGAGGAGACCGAAGCAAAGCGTTTAACCTGTTTTAGCCCCCTCTCTGCTCCCCATCTCCCTGTCTTCCGTAAGGCACCATTTGACAAACCACTGAGCGCTAAAGTAGAAACATCCTTTGCCTTTCCCGTGGACCTATTGAATGCCGGCACATTAAGCACCTTTTTATTTTACTCATTAAACAAGAATAATTCTGGACACTTAACAGCGACACAAAGAAGACATTATGAAATTTGGTAACGTGCAATAAAACTACTTTCATAAATGCCCAACCTTAAGTACATCCATTTTCTGGTTTTTCTTCCAGTGATGGGTTTTGCGCTCTTGCGCGTTCAATTACAAAGCTTAGCGCCAATTTAAAAGGACTCGGTTTGTCCACAGACAATTCCATTTCATTTTGGCTGCCTTTTTTCATTTCCCACCTGTTGATTCATTATCTTAATAATTTATTCCTTCAGAGCTTTGTTGGTTTTCCAGCAGAAGTTGAATTCCGGGGCAGATACCCGTCCTCCTCCTGTGCAATAAAAGGGCAAAGGAAAATGCTCCGGTTCCGTGCGTCTGGATTACAGAGATATCTCCCACGACCCGCAGAGGCCGAGTGCCGCAGGACAATGTTCTTCTCCCAGCTGGCAGGAGAGCCAGGAGAGCCCGTTTGGACTTTGCTGCATTGCTAATAATCCTCACCATAGTTAGAGATGTGTTAATGAAGAGAAGACCGTAACGCCAGCAACAAGTTTGTGAAAACCATCACGAATAGGAAATGGCTTAACGCCTCCTGAAACAGAAAGGGCTTCTTGGAGAGAGGATTTTCTCGACGGTGAAGAAAAAGCCTCGAGTCCTAGCCAACCATCTCAGGAACACCAAGCTCCACACAATTGCCACGTTAAAGCCGGCTGACAGACCCGATGCGTGTGGCGCTTCCCAAATAAAAAAGCATATTTGAACCTATCCTCGCGGCAGACGGGCTTCCTGAACTCTGTTAGAGGGTTAAGCTCGTGGCTAATTTAAGAGGCAAGTGCAATGCGTTAATTTAGCAAGTGAGAGTAGGAGCAAATTGGTGGTAGCACGAACCACGAGTCCTCAACGAAGGGAAATTAGTGGCACACAAATGAGGTGTCCGGCCTCAAGAGGCACTTCTACAGGGGCCGGATCAGAGGGGCAAATGCCACGTTTGAATACTCCATGTTGTCATATTTTGCAGCAGTGTTGGAGGAGGGGGCTGGTTTCAGACCAGCTGGGCGGATTTTCACCGGGGATTTCCACTGCTGTGGGAGCTCCTGGGGTCCACCACCGGCATCGCCCACGGACAAGGGACAACCCTGGAGGTCCTGACCCATCTGCCAGCTTGCAAGAGGGGTGGGTTTTTTCCCCGGTTATAGACTTCCTGGGAAAGCCAAAGCCGGTTTTCTCCAGCAAGCTCTGCTCCTTCCGGTGTGAAATACGCTACGTGTGCCTCGCTGTCATTAGCTCGAGGAATCGCACCGTCGCTCGCCGGCTTCTCAAAATAATCAAAAGCCCGTGGGAATCTGCATCGGATCGCAAAAGCCGGAATCATTCCGGGTATAAAAACATAATCCTGTTACGGTGGCAGAGTTTAAACGCTGCTCCCACCAGAGCAAAGACGACAGACAAGCGCAACGATGGGATCCCTGTGGCGCAGCGATTGGACCCGGATGGGAATGCTTTGGAAGAGCCTCTGGAAAACTTGGGAGGAGCCTCCTGAAAAGCCAGCCCTGTGGCTGTGGGTACAGCTGGGGCAGAGGAGCAGCACGTCCAGATCCGCACTTCCAGCGGCATGGGAAGGAGAAAAGAGGGATCAAAGGAAAAAGCCGCATTAATCTGAAAAATCCCAAATCACGGCTTCAGGAGTAAGAAGCGTAACGCCCTAAAATCCTTTGGCTGATCCCAAGAAGCCAGGGTGACTCAAGGGTCTCGAGTCATAGACCACGCAGGAAAATCCACTCCACCGAACAGAGCCGAACGGAATAAAACTGAAATAAGGTGATTACAAGTGAAAATGACCGCACGTACTTGGAAAATTTTAAAGAGCTTTCTCAACTGCCTCAGCTGAAAGTTACCAGATAAATTAGACACAAATAACACAGACCCCAGAGGCAGATATTGTGCCTCACAGCAGCTGCCAACTCAAAATGCAGCGATATCTATAATGCCAAAAGAACATTTTCTTTATCTCCTCGCAGCATTTCGTGGTGGTGGTTAATGCGAGAACCACGTTTTAATCATATTAACGTACTAGAACACTATCTAGCATACGGCTCTGCCAAAAATTGTTTGGAAGAACTGCAATTACTTATTATGCTGCATTAGCTATTATTTTTTCTGAAGACAGCTTTCTAAAGCTTTTAGTGCGAGTTTGTAAAATCTCGCTCTTAAATCTGTGGGCTCTCACCCACGTATTCACGGACACTGAATAGCGGCTGGACAAAACCACTGCAAACGATGCATTTAGGAGACGCGCACTCCAACAACTTTACCAACTTCACCTGCATTTAATGCCGTGGAGTTCGTAGCATCCCACAGGTGTTATGTAGCATGGGTCATAATCAGTATTTTCCATAAAGCATTGAATTCAGGCACCAGGCAAAAATTTTTCCTCGCTGTAACTTTATTTACCAGAATGGAGCAGCGCAATACAAGAATTTGGCTCAGTCTTTGTGAAACTGTGATTTTCTTGTCTAGGGAGCCATCCGGCATTCGGCAGAAACACCAAACACCTCTCCGTAAGACAACACTGTTTTGGACACAGCAGTTCTTTCACTTGTCCAAAGATTTTTTTTATTATTTTTTTTCCTCTTATCCCCACACCCAATTTTTCTGTTTTACTCACAGTCCAGCAGATCTGCCCTCCTCTCCCGGGCCCCCGGCTCTCGGAAAAGGGTTAAGCGCTGCTGCTTCTTCCATCTCTGCTAACAAAGCTGCTTTCACCGTGAAAAAAAGGTCCAAAACAAACTCACGATCCATCATAAAACGCCACTATTAAAAGAAAAAAGGGGAGGTGGAAAAGCTTTGCCAAGACATTAGCTAGAGTTTAGCCAAATTTAGCACGGTGTTCAACACTTTTTTCTTTCTTTTTACCTCTAAATACCTTGCAAATGTTTAACAGCAGATTTCCAGAATAGCCTTTCACTTTTTTAGACTCGCGATGAGTATTATTTTTTATTTACTTTTTTTTTTTTTTTACGCAAGGGAAGAATGAAACTGGGATAAATATACGTATTTTTACTCCCAGAAAACAAAACTGGGGAGCCAAAATCCAAGGTGGCCCTTTGTGCGTGTGAGCAGCTGCAGACTTCTGAAAAGCTGGTTTCCCTTCAGGTCCCTAAAAACCTACTGGTCCAATCTGAGAATGTCAACCGTTGGCATTCGAGAGAGGCAGGGCCGAAGCAGACCAAGGACTGGGGAAAAAAAAGGCAAAAAGTGAAGATCATGTATGCCTCGTGTCGAGTAGTCGGCTTTCAAGGTGTTCTGATTTCCATATTATTGTATAACATTACTGGCTGATACCATTTTGCTACGCAATACGAAATAGATGGGATTTATATTTACGGAAAGAAAACGAGGAATCAAGACGTGATTAAGATTTAGGGTGTCGATATAGTATACATTAAAAGGATCTGCCAGAGGAAAACTGGAGTCCTCGGCCGGCGCAGAGCCCTGGGGAGGTGGGTCCGGTCCCACGGCCTGGCCAGGGGGGGAGCCACCCACCCCGCAACGGGGACGGCGGCCACCGAAGACTGCCATTATCACCCCCAGCTTCCCCAGCAGGTCCAGGCTCTGCTACCCCAGCACCCTGCCAGCCGCCGGCTCTCACTGCTCGGTGTCAGCTCCCCCTTATTTTCCGCGCCCTGGGGCGCATCTGCAATTACAAGCTGAAAAAAAACAAAGCCCAAGTCAAACGATGTACGGCCGTGTGGATTTCCAATCACTCTGGAAGGTGGGCACCACCTAGGACGGGTCTCCGAGGAACCTCATCCAACCTTTCAGCGATGCCGATGGGACTGCTTTCTTGTCAGATTTCCCAATATTAGAAGGAAAGTTCCCCCGCCAGGAGCCCCGTAGGTGCCGAGTTCTAGAGGTTAAAAATAAGACTCCTCCAGATGCAGAGTTCCCCCCTGTGTCGGCCGTAATTTCACTACCAGCCTAGCAGCGAAGGAGGCGCTTTTAATTAAGTGCAAGACAAGTATGGAAAACCGAGTTCGAGAAACAAGGAGGAACAGGATTATTATAATCCAATGAGACATAATTAAATGCAGAAATCAAAGGCTCTTCGTGGCACAGAACTTGTTAGAGCCTTGAAGTGGGTATTTGTACTTTAATCTGACATGCTGCAGCTTCTTCAAAAAACAAAGCTTTTTCAGAAGGAATGAAACGATGACAGAGACGTCGGTAAATCACTTAGGAAAAAAGGCAAAGTGAGCAAAAAACCAAACAAAAAAGAATCCATAAAACGATGTTAGAGCAAAAGCCTGATCCTCAAAAAAACCCCAAACAAACCAAACAAAACCCCAAACCCTGGCAACACTGACGGTGACGTTACTTTGGAAGAGCAAGATTTCACATTGGGAACGTTGATGATAAAGTTTAAAGGGGGCTCTATGATGGGAGAGGATGTAATTTCACGTGGGCGGCTCGGTAGACCGGAATCCTGTTGGGATCAAACCGTCTTCGTGACGCTCCTTACCCGTTTTGTTTGGAGGGGGGCAGGGGAGGTTAAGGCTTAAGCTGGATCGCTGCTCGTGTCCCACCAAAAGCTGTCCCTCGCCCAGAGCGCAAAGCAGACGAGAGGTACTGGCCTTCAGGTGCACGAGGAGGACTCTCCCGTCAGGGAGAAAACATCCGTCGTTCTACGGGATTAAACAAAGCTTTAATTTTTAAAAAACCGCGTCGTCACTTGGAAGTGCAATGTCTCAAATGCCCTTCTCTCTCACGGACACGATGCTACGGACATCGTTGTCTCACATACCTGTGTACATGTGCTTTTTCCCCTGAGCCAGTGATCCCACGCTCCTCCTTTTCCCTGGCCTTGGGTGAAGTCCTGGGCAGGGATGGGGTGACCAAGAGCTTTGTTCCTGCAAAGAGGATTTGAGGTTCTGCCCGGGAAGCGGAGAATTTGGGACATAAAGCGATAGGAAAATGCACTCGTGACTTTGCAGATACATTTTGTGCCCGAGCTCCAACTTTTGTTGTTTTGGGGGGTTTTTTTGGCAGGAAGGTCTTAAATCACTTCTTATCTTCTTTGTGATGGCCCTCTCCCGTGCTGAGGCTGTTAACCCAGGAGAGCACCAGCTCTCCTTCCCCCCCGGACCCCAAAGGTCTGGTCGCCCATCAGGCATCCCTGGCCCCCTCTAATTCCTCGTATACATCCCCTTCTCCTGAGAGGCGAGCCGGCTCTTTAACATACTTTTTCTCTCTCTTTTCTTTTTTTTTTTTTCCTCCTTTTTTATTTCCAGCTGGCGCTCAGAGCTGTGTCATACAGGGCTGGAAGGTGATTTAAAGCAGGGCTGCTGTGTGCCTGTCTGTGTCCGCGGGGAGAAAGGCTGAAACGAATACGAGGAGAGTAATCAACAGTAATTCTTCAGGAGTCTATCATTAAATTTGTCATTAAACAGAGTCTGCAGCTACCTGCCTGCCCAGCCACCAGCAGCAGCAAGCCGTGCACGCCGCGCAATGGCATTTTGATAGACTGTCTTTCCCGCAGCCTTCCCGAGATTGGACTGCATAATTTACACCACCGGCACAGCGTTGGAGCAGCGGGACCCTTGTCCCGGCGTGATCAGACTGTGATGAATTGGCTGCCCGCCCGGGGAGTCAGGGTACGCCGATGGGGTCCATTGCCAAGCGCCCGGGACGCGACACAGAGCTCGCCATCCCCCGGCTAAACAGCCTGAGGCGGGGGGGGGGCCGCGCTGATTCATCCTCCCTCACCTACAGCACGAAAAAGCAGCCACCCTTTTCATTTTGTATTTACAGCATGGGGGGTGGGGGGGATTAAAATGAACACGGAGCATTATTCAGAGCTTATTTGCGACCCCAGAAGGAGATGGGTTTATCTCAGAGGTGTGAAACCTGCCAGGAAATTTCCAAAAAGGGCACTGTGATTTTTCCCAAGCCCTATCCCCACAACGTGAACCTCTTCCCGCAGCCGGACTTCTCCAGGATCTGCAGGAGAGGGGAAGACCTCATCCCCTCCACCTCCCCCGCTGCGCACAGAGCCGCTCGCTTCGGATACAGTCACCAGCATCGCTCAAAGGCAGATTACAGCACGGGATATTTATGAGAGGAGAGAACGAGGCATACTTTGAAAGCGAATACAAGAAAAAAAAAAGACGCGATCTCCAGGCAGGCCGCACAGAGCACGCGCTTGAAAGGGTTCTTACCCAGCTGGTAACCCACAGACACACACGTGCTCCCAAACGCCACGGATTTCACCAGTATCTCCATTTTAATGGTTAAAACCGATTTGGGGGAGGCTTTTTAAGGTTTTGGTTGACCGCAGATTATCCTCTGCGAGGCTGATGGTTTTGGCAGATAGAGCACGCTTCCTCACCCCCGGCTGCTTCCAGCTTTCTCTTTTAATCCCAAAGTTCAACTCAGTCAAACAAGGGGATTCATTCGGCTTCATCAGCAGCCTCTCGTTCACCCAGATTTCCAAATTCCTCCTAACGCTTCACCCGTTTCAGCATGTAAAAACCAAAATGAGGTGATTTCACCAGATAGTAGAGGACCACGCGCTTGACAGACAGGTTTGTCATTAGAGACTCACAGACAAAACCGCTGCCAGCCCCTACTCACAACCTATGGAAACGCAGAAACCTCTTTTCTTTTTCCCCAGCAGACATTTTTCTTTGACCGATGCCCTCCCACCACATGCCACCCTCCCAGCACAATTTCACGGCTCGGCGAAGCTCATTTTTTTCCATACCTTATTAATCACCAGGGAGCAAGGACACGGACCTGTGGGAGCGGGTCTAGGAACCAGGGCACAAAGCTTCGGCTCTTTCCTCCCCAAGACCTCACTAGGCAAGTCGCTCGCTCCCCCGGGCTCCGTCTCCTCTCTAACCCGATTTACTGATGATCCCCAGCCGTCAACTCTTTTTTCGGTAGGCAAAGACCAAACTCAATCCAATGCCCTCTTTTCCGAAGAGCGCCTGGCTTCTGGAACTTGGCTTGTTCCCTTGGGGGTGCCGGGGCCAGCCTGCTCCCGCACCCGGCCAGTGCGGCAGATTCCAAGGGTAAGACAAGAGTTCCAAGTTTTTCTTTCTTCTCCCAAGAAAGCTGTTTAAAACAAAAACAAACAAACAAAGACAGCTCAATTTAACGAAAAGGCTAAGAAAACTTTAACAAAATAATCAAATTGTGACCTCCATATACATATGCGTCATTGGATCGTTTTCAGTTTCCAACGTACAGACGGGGATGGCAGAAAAAGGAGGCAACATGAACTGTAGCTTTATAAGAAGACGCCGTGGCACGCTCCGGACCTTGAAAGGCCATATGGTAATTCTTTGCTGACGAGCAAGAGGCTTATCGGAAGAACAGGCTTTGTTTTATAGCCGTCCTTTAGTAAGCTCACTCCTTTTCCTTCCCTTCTCTGAAAGCGAGGGGACATTAAGGACCCGATGCCACACTCGCGGGCTGCTCCAATCACTGTTTTCCCCTCCAAACAGCTCCCCCGGGAGCAAGGAGAAGCAGCCGGTGCCCGACTCAGGTGGGAGCAGCACCGAGACTTCAGGACGTTGTGTTTGTGTAGAGCAACGCGACGCTTCAGCATCAACCCTATCCCCCCCACCCCCCGAAATTAATTATAAAAACTAAGTTTTATTAAAGATACAAAGCTCGGAATATTCCACCTCTTTCCTTTGCGTCCTTCGCTTATCGCAGAGCTTCTCCGAAAGGCAAGAGGCGCTTGCTGACGGAAACAATTCAAGCTTCGGCAGCGTAATTCAGGAGATAAACCGGAGAAGAGTATCCTTGAGCGGGTGGCCATCCCACTCGCCTAATTCCGCGATATGCCGAGCACACCCACAGCCTCCGCGTTTTGAGAGGGGAAAACTGTGCCAAAGAAAGGTCTCGAGTGTTTGCAGAAATAAGGTTAGATCCCGGCGCTACAGAAGTCTGCGGTACACAGCTCCCACTTTCCGTAGCAATGGAAAAGTGATTCGATTCCTTTTTTTTTTTTCAATAATTGAATACTAAAACAAATATTGATTAGATTAATAAAAGAATTTCAAGACCCCCCTTCTCAGGTTTGGGCTGTTGGGTTTTTTTTTTTCTCTCTTTTGGCATTCTTTCCCTTTTAGCTGTCACCCTACTTTTCTCTCCTCCCAAGACAGAAAAGACGACAAAAAGTCAAATAAGAAATATATTAGATTCTCTCACTCTCTAAAAAAAAAAAAAATAAAAGACGACCTGACATCCCCAAGCTCTTGCCACCTTTTTTTCCATCTTCTCAGAAGAGAGAAATAGAAAAGAAAAACAGGGCATTTCTTTCCTTTGAAGAGGCTCAGAGACAGAACGGTAATATACAAAAATTTATCGTCCTCCCTTTCTTCGCAGCTGGTGATCGATACAGCTGAAGAAGTGTTTCATATTGATCCCCAAGCTCTTGTATCCTTGCGCTGGCATCACCGCTATATACACGGATCCTGGGTGGTGCATAAACAGAAAATAAAAGGCAGTATGTCTGTTGTGATATATTGATTAACCAGCTATAAAACCATTTTGGAAGAGTTATCCGCAGGTGCCTGTCTTTTATTGGTGTCGAAGGCACGGTACTTTGGTTGGAAGCACCTTTGATACTTACAAAGATCTGGTATTTAGGGAAGACAGAGCTCTGGGAATAAATACTACAGCTCATTTTAGCTGACTGAATATCGAACCGATTTCTCTTTTGCGAGCTTTGTTTGGCGCGTGAGATGTAGTCTGTCTCCGATTGCGGAAAATCTCCTCTCCCCACGAAATAACACTGACGGGTTTGCGCTGAAGTACTTGGCTGAGCTGTGACTATAGATGTACACTGGATTTGGGGTGGTTTTGTCTTCAAAATATATAAGACTATGCCCACACCAGAGCACTTGGGAACGGGTACACTCATCTCCTGTGCCCCAGAAGACACAACCACAACCGCGTCCAAGAAACCCCACGTGGTCATGCGCATCACCGAGCACCCCTTCCACCGAACAATATCATTATCCTAATGACAAAATACGTACCCACGTGGCACAAGCGATTCAAGTCCGAACCTAGCGCCCATCAAAAAGCTTTGCTCCTTTTCAAAACTACGGGATGACAATTCAGTCGGCGAAACCCTCAGCATCTGAGAGGACGCCTGCAGCAAACCACAGAAGCTACGGCTTCGTCGCAACACACCAGAAAAGCCACGGGGATAACGGGGGGGTGGAAGCCTCTCCCGCCCCAGCCCCATTAAAATAAAGGGGGAGCCAGCCCCATGGCTGTCGGACACGCGGCCGTGGGCAGAAAGGATGGGACCACTCCGTGAATTCAGGCATTTAAAGCTGCTCCTCCCACAGGGCTGGCCAGAAACCTTTCCCATCACTAATGAGAATCCAGCAGGAATTTACCCGCGACTAGCAGGAAAAACAGAGGGCAAAAACGCCCTCAAAAGGGGATGTTTCCTCCGTGCCCTTTGCCTGGGCTTGAATCTTTCTAAAGCCAGCTTAGCTTGCTAACGAGGTAGCCATCTTCTCGCACGGGGCCTTAATAATTCTGTCTCCACCTTTAAATACTCTCAGTAGCAAAGAACCACCCCTTCTTTCCTAACTCATTTATTGAATGCATTATATATAATTACTACATATTATTATATTTTTATTTATTATTTTATATTTTTATTTCTTATTTGAATGCACTTTCTTCCCTTTTTTGGGAGGCAAACTGAGTATTTTAGATGCGTTGCCCGTCCGATAAGAGAGGCAGCGGTCAGTAAAGCAGAAAAGCGGAGCTAAAAAGCCCCAGATACCTTCTGCTCTCACCACCACTCCCGGGCTCCCAGGGTAGGAAGCTCCGCAAGTGCCGCCTTGCCCGTTCCTTTTGCAGCTGCAGAGAATCGGACCGGTTTCCCCCAGCCCCACCAAGCATCCCGGTGCTGTAGCCAAGGCACAAACATGAAGCCTCCCTCCCCCCAGGACAACAGGCAGGTCCCCAGGACTAGAGCTTGGGGCTGTTGTAACTTCTGGGCACACACAGCTCTTCGCCAAAAGGAGGGGAACATTGCTGGCAGCCATAGCTTAACCCAAACCCAGTATTCGGACAGAAATTAATCCATGCGGTCTAGATCCACGTGTGCGTTTTGCGGCTCTTATTCCTGCTTAGAGATGCTAATGGTTACCTCTTCCCCCGGCAGCAGGTTACAAAAGCCACCAGCAGTAACCCTGAAGGCCACCGAAGCACACCGGAAGCCACGGTTCAAAGACGCAGCAGCCTCACGCCTAGCAGTAAAGCACCTGGACTTACACGAACCTACCCCTCCTATCAACGAGGCTCTTCATATTATTCTCGTTAAACCCCTGCTACGCCTTTGCCTGGGTGCCCCGCCTCAGTTTCCCCAGAAGCACACTGGTATGCACATCCAGGCTCCTAACTTCTAAAAGAGATTTGCCCCTCCTAAACTAGCCACCATATATCCTCCAGAAACAGCCATCCCTCCCAAAAGAGGGCTGTGGATTCCACACGCTCCACTTTAGGGACAGACTTTTTAGCAGGGCCTGTTGCAATAAGACAAGGGCTAATGATTAAAAACTAAAAGAGGGTAGATTTAGATTAGATATTAGGCAGGTGGGTGGCAAGACACCGGCCCAGGTTGCCCGGAGAGGTGGTCAATGCCTCAACCCTGCAAACATTCAAGGCCAGGCTGGACGAGGCTCTGAGCGACCTGCTCTAGTTGAGGATGTCCCTGCTCATTGCAGGGGGGTTGGACTAGATGGCCTTTAACGGTCCCTTCCAACCCAAACTACTCTATGATTCCACTCCCCATAGTATACATATATTTATTTATACTATACACATAAATACATTTAAAAAAAAATTTTAAAAGGGGACACTTACCTTCCCACCAGCCAGCCCTGGTCCAGACAACAAGCTTTCCCCGTTCATCCCAGGGAATTAATTACCTGGGTAGCGTTCCCAGAATTACGAAAGCTTTCAGGTGCTGCTATCAGCTAGCTTTCTCCTGTTATAAGCACATATACTTTATCAGCTGTGTTGATCTGTGACAGGAGAGGGGGCAAAAAAGTACCCAAGGGACTCTCAGAGAGCTACTGAATCTATTGAATATGTTTTTTTAAATATCTATATACACACATATATTTTTTTTTTTTCAAGGGAGCAGGGGAGAGCAACCATGTGCACAGTTTATGACCTGAAATCTTGTTACGGGCAGGCTCCATGTATTCTCCAGGTGTGAAACGTGGTGATTTATTGACTTTCGCCCTCCAAAACCTCCTCCGCCATCCCTCCCTGAAAGCCACGGCCACGCAGCTACCCATCGTCGGTATGCAAATCCGGGAAGCCGAAAGCCTAGACTAGTTTAGCATTAAAATCCTGCAAAGTAATGCAAGGTTGTGAAGTAATTACAGGTCAGGCTGTGTTATTCGTTCTCGCGAAGAGCGGAGAAAAATAAAATTTTCCAATGCGTGGCACAAGAGAGTGACGGGATTTAGGTCCAGCCCGTGCAGGAGCGCGAGGCTGTGCCTACAAGGGGAGGCACCGGAGAAGGCAGCGTGGGTAACCACTGATGTATAATTCATCAGAGCTCCGAGTACGTACTCAGCACGGCGTTTACGGGTAGAAACAGCACCGTGGAGCTTACCGGATTTATTGAGTGCAGCAGTTATTGTATTCATTGAATTTCCTGGTTTTATACCGGACTCCTCCTAACGATTTCATTCCAGCCCTTACATATTAACATATTCAGAACTGCCCAGCACGGGTTTTCGGCGCTACAGAGATGTGAAAGACAATACCGCTCACGTTTCGAGCGGCACAAAGGAAAACGATAATACCAATATTATAAATAGCTTAATGTGGAAGAGATACCCAGCACAAAAAACCCCAAACTATTAAAACGTCATCGAGCCTCCTCACGTGCAATCTAAAGAACCAGAAACCCAGCACTGAAAGGGACCCCGTGGCTCACCAGGCACCAGTTGGTGGCCACAGCAGGACCAGCTACACAGAGGTTTTCACTAGCCCGACCCTGCTTTTGTAAGCTCTCTGCAAAGGATGGCTAGCAGCATCCCCAGGCAGCCTGTTCCCCATCTTATTACACCCCGGCAAGTTCTCCCCAAGATCCCACTGGGAAACTGGTGGGGTGACAGGAGGGTGGGCTGCAGGGTGCTGGAAAACAGCTGATTTTTTGTCCATTTCAATTACAGCCTTTTACATAACGTTACCCCTTTCCAGCTTTTTCTCTCCCTCCCTGCCCCTTTCCTCCTTCCCTGATAAAAAAAAAAAATAACTGATTTTCTTCAACCTTTCCTTCTAAAACTTGGTTTCCCAGCCACCCCACATTGAGGACAAACCGATGGGACAACCGATGAACACCAGACTCAGGCTTCACTTTTCATGAGAGCCGTCTCCCCGCTCTAGGCTGCACAAGCGCGTGATCACTGCTCCGGGCACTCCTGACTTTATTTTTTTTTTTTTTTTCCATGGATATGCTGCCAAGGGGTGTGGCAGTGAATGTTGTTCGTGGCCAGCATTAATGTAATTTAGTGCCGACAGGCAGCCAAGACGTTGAGCTAAAGCTGGAAGGGATTTATCGCCTGCCATTAAGTTAAGCAGAGCGCGCTACCCTGCAGAAGTGGCTTGTTCTAGTGAACGGGTGCTGCGAAGAAGACAAGAAAACCAGCTCCAGCCCTGATTTCCAACTTGCTTCGTATTCCGCTCCTCTGGCTGAGGGTGTGCCCAATCCCCCTGTCTATGGCATTGATGAAGAATTTCTGGTTTTACAAGATTTCTGATTATGGATTTCCACCCTTTCCTCTTACTATAAATGGCACGGCATTCTGTAGCCCGGCCGTGACCTCCAGGTCACTGCGCCGGCTCATCCAGCTCCCCGATGGAAGCAAAGACCTAGGGACGGCCAAGCATAGCCAATTACCGACCTGGATTTAGGGAAATACGAGAACGTGAGGCAGCAACACTCCGAGTCCTCTTACCTGATTCGTGTCCAGCTGTTGCGCTCGCTGCCCAGACTGAAAAAAAAAGCACTGAGCAAATTCATACATTTTCAACTCGCTCTAGAAAATTGCCCTCGCGCTGTTAGTTTGCATTGCAAATCTCACCACGCAATGGGAAGCATGCGTTATCCTTCGGGGTCTGACACGCCTCCGATTATCCCAAAGGTGCTGAACAGCTTCTGCCTTTCACGCCTTCCCCTTCATTTAAAAGAGACTTTGACAAATTGCAAGCAGGTGCAAACCAACAAACTAGCACCCACTGGGCGATGAAGCGAAGGCCTAGATAAATCCATTTCCTCTGGGCCAGGCAACATAATGCTGAGTTATAAAATTCACCAAAAAAAAAAAAAAACACCGAGGGAAGTTTCAAAATAAATATCAGGACCTGGGACCCTGTGACAATCCAGGGCAGCGATGCCATCCTAAACACAGAGGAAAGACTCTGCATCCCCACCTTTGTGGTTCTCACTCCCTTTACTTTCTTCTCCACCAAAACCAGGACACACAGAGGAGCGTTGCTCCCGCTGTGCTGTTTAGACTCTACAGTATAAAAGATCCAGCCTAGAGAATCATAGAATCATTCAGGTTGGAAAAGACCCTTGGGATCATCGAGTCCAACCATCATCTCCACTCTACAAAGTTCTCCCTTACACCATATCCCCCAACACCACATCTAAACGAGTCTTAAACGCATTCAGGGATGGCGACTCCCCCACCTCCCTGGGCAGCCTGTTCCAGTGTCTGACCGCTCTTTCGGTGAAGAATTTTTTCCTAATGTCCAGCCTATATATAATCAACAGGTGTTAAGTGACTAATAGCCTGGAGCGTCAAATAAGGTCAAAAAGGTGACTGAAGGGTTGCTGGCACTTCATGCTACCCACCATTCAAAAGCACCTACCCACCTAGAGTACACATATATTCCAGGCTGCATAGCCGCTACGCGTTCGTAACATCTGTTAATCATTTACAGACTACTTATACATATGTTAATATCAAGTTTCATCATAAGGTTAATGGCAACAATCTGTTCTTGCTTTGAGACTGCGTGGATGTGCTCAGCAAAATCAACTTGAAGGGCAGCAAAAATGTGCCCACAAACGTTTCCTACTGAAAGATTGCTCTCTTAGTAGGAAGGTCAATTCTCCGGGGCGACGCTCGAGAAGACAGCTGTCTCTTTTATGCCCTTTAAAAAAAAATTCCATGAGTAGGAAGGACATAAAAATCTGGAAACTTATTTAACGAAAAGCTATTCCTGGATGATGCGGCATGAAATCGGTGAATTTCAAGACAGTTAATGAATCTTAATACAGATCCTGAGGACTACAAATGTATCTATGTGCTCATTATCTACCCACAAATCAAGCGGCAAAATCTTGCCTTTTTTTCACTGGTGGTTTGTGGTTAATAAATAAATATGTAACTCAGAGCGCTTAAGAGGGTAAGAGCTCTTCTCTCAAAGTCCCATACCATGAGTTCAACGCGCTCATTTCCCAAACCGGTGCATCTGAAAATTCCTGATCGTTTCCAGCAATCCCCAAAATAGAGCATCTCCTCGTGTTTAATACTGACTTACCACAAGCTTGGGCTAATTTGGAGGATCGCATCCAGCTGTAAAACGTCCCAGCAATCAACACACTCTTTGCATCCGGCTCAAGTGTTTAGGTGTTGCCCTTTCCCATGAAAATACAGAGAAAACGGACAGAAGGCTTTGGGGTTCTCTTTCTTACCTCCACCGCTGAGCGATGCTTCCTGGGCTGCAGCTTTCTTGTCTATAAACTGGATGTATGGCTTCAAAGTGCTCGGGAAAAGAACTTCTGGAATAAATTTAGAGAATTAGTGTGAATACGAGCTGCAATCCAAAGAAGAGTCTTTGATAACATGCAGCATGGACTCTCCTCTCCCCATATACCTTCCAGTGCCCAGGATAGCGACCGTTTTAGGAAAAATGGGGAAAACGGCCTCTCTTCACCAGTACCTCCAGCTGCACGTGGGCTGCCTGACCTGCAAAGCATGTGAATGGAAATACGGGATTTACATCAGCTCAAAGCCTGCCCGGGTGCTAGATTTTACGTGGGAGGAGAGAGGTTAAACAGGTGCCGGCAGAACCCCTGGACAGGGTTGGCCTTCATGAGGGAAAGGAAAACTTACATCTATGCCGACGGTTCAGGTGCGACTGGCTGATATCTAAAAGCAGTATTAAAAATAAATTTAGAAGAAAAAAAGAAGTCCGTGCCCATGGCGCAGCGGGACAGCAGGCCGTCTCCCCTCTGCCCAGTGCCATCTATAAACTGGATTAATTAATCCGATGGTTTGGCTAAGCAAGGTGCCACGATTGCCATCAGCAGTGGTGAACACGGGCGCCTGGTAGGGTTGAGCAACAGGCTCCGTGTTCAAGGAGTCCCATTTCTCAGAGGCACCTCATGAAGTTTCCAAAACCTGCAAGCCCTCTTCTCTGCTCAGATGTAAACCATTTATATCCATCTCCAAACAAAAACATGGCACCCAAAGCTAGGGATCGCAGAGGCGAGAGGCCGGCTGCCCAGACCACAGCCAAGGGCAGGGAAGAGACAGGACTCTCCATGCCTGCTCCAAACCCTCCGCCGAACCGCTGCTCCAAGACCATAAAGAGGAAAAAAAAAAAAAAAAAAAAGGTCCCGCAACGTTTAAGGCATAAATGAAAGTTAAATTTAAGCCGTTCTTATCTGCTGACTCACAACAGTCCCGCGTGTGCGAGCCTTGATCCCTGGCCTGTCACCGATGCGCTGTAAGAACAGGCGACCGATGGACCGTTTTTTCCCTGGCAAAAAGAGATTGCACAAGGTCACGGCGGGGCTCCTCCTGGGAGCTTTCCAGCAGCGGTTCGGGAAGTCACTGAACTAGGAAATCGGCTGGTGTTCAGATCATTGCCAGGAGCAGAATACTGATGAGTGGCTCCCGGAGCCTGACGGCAGGCTCTTCCCGCCAGTGGCATCCCATGGTGTCACATAAAGCCGCAGAACCGGGTCCTTCTGGTCCCTCTCTATCGGTTTTGTAGAAGCCACTTTGCACTTACATCGATTCATCTGAAATTGGAATCAGGCCCCATTTTGGGGGTCGACATTTCCCAGGGAGCGAATACTATTGTGCCGGACGGGCAGCGATTGAGACACCGCACAAGGTGCGAGGCAGCAGAAAATCTCACCCTTGGAGTTTATCACGTCTAAATGCTTTAAATTCTTGAATACAGATTTTTTTATTATTATTATTATTCCTTAAGCTCAAAGCTGTCATAAAATACACGGCATTGCAATGCCTGGAATACTTACAAGCTGCCGAAGAGAAAACCTGACTTTATTTTTTATGTATTAATTACGTGCTGCCAGGTAGGAGGCTTTGCTCTTGTAGGGCCACCTGCCAGTCTCATTATAAAATGCCTTGTACTGAGTCAAAAAAATGTGATAAACAAGCCGGTGACCCCATCCAGGTGTACGGAGAGTGTTTATATAGAGGGCGTCAGGATGTGGTGATCCTCATTCCGCTCTCTTTACTCACTTCTGTGACAGGCAGTGATTAGCGGTTCATGGGTGTGACGATATTGCGAGTTTAAACATACGCTGTCCTCAGCAATCCCCAAATTGTCAGATGCCATTTCGGATGCCTGCAATACGGGTGCCACGCAGCCTGTGTTGGTTGGCTGTGTTCCTGCCCCCGTCGTCGGTACATCACTCTCTCCGCCTCAACTTCTGGCTTTTGCACATCATCTGCTACTAAAGCACCTCTTTTGTCTTCCAGCAGAGTTAGCCAAAACTAAAATGAGCGCTTACAACACTCCTCCTCTTCCTAAAACTGCCCGGTGAGAACTTCGTTGGGTTTAATTCCTCTCCGATCAAGCAGAAATTTAAGAGGGGCTCTGAAAACAAAGTCACCTTTGTGGCACTTGTCAACAGAGTTTTATTACCGTTCCGATCCCGATGGCTGTTGAGCCGATCCCAAGGCCGTTGATGTCCTTTCGCATCATACAAGGGATGTAATTTAATAAGTTGTCAACAAAATTACCATGAGGAAAGAACTCTTATTGTTCTTTCCCCTCCCCCCCCTCCTTTCCTCTGCAGTTGAATGATTAGTCTCGCATCCCCCTCAGC
Source organism: Rissa tridactyla (assembly GCF_028500815.1). Classification (NCBI taxonomy): domain Eukaryota; kingdom Metazoa; phylum Chordata; class Aves; order Charadriiformes; family Laridae; genus Rissa; species Rissa tridactyla. The sequence continues at coordinate 78,695,249 of NC_071470.1, read as the reverse complement.
TCCCCGTATTAATTTTCGTCCGCGGCGACGGTGCCCCCAGAGCGCACACGAGGGTGCTGGGGAGATGCCACCTCTCCCTCGTGCCCTGCTGCGGCCACAGCTGCCGCGAGCTGATGGCCGCCTGCCCACGAGACTCCATCGCAGTTCCCTCTCCTCAACACTTCACGGGGAGAGAAGTTTTCAAGGGGCACATTTTCTCTTGAGGGTCGCTGGGTCTTCAACCCGAGCAGTTTGATTTTGGTCGTATGTTTTCAAACTGACCTGGTTTTTTTTTCTTATGCAGTCAGCCATATGAGCTTTATCTCCATCCGCCAAGGCACTTAGGTTTTTAAGGACACGCTTAGCTTAAAGCAAGAGAATAAGTGACAACGGAATATTCCTGACCTTACTTTTTGGGCAGATGGTTAAATAGCTACCTGAATTGTGATCTCTTATGGAAAATAAATACGATTTTCAGAACAAGAATCGGGTTTTGCAGATTTGTTTTCCTTGTAATTAATTCTCTCTCTTCCTTTATGTGTCTTTGTAACACAAAATTACAATGTCTGGCAACCTCCTCTGAGAAAAACGTCCCAACCTGTTTTTTTAGCATCCTCTGAAATCTTCCACACACAGAAATAAAAAATAAAACCCCTTTTTAGGCTTCTTGTTAAGAGAAAGAAACGTGCTGACAGTCTAGCAGTACACGTGAATTGTAAGAGCGATAGCATGAAGACAAGCACCGAGAGATTTACAGCTGGAACAGAACCATCCACGCAGCCCTGGGGCTCCCTTTTTCGATCCCCATCCAAACACCGTCTGCCTTTGCTTGGGAGAACGGCTTCGCAGCAGCTGCAGCCATCAACATCCCGCCCCCTCATACAACACTTCCTTTAAAAAAGAGGTTTCTGAGTTTCTAACTGGGTTGCCTTAGTTTGGGGGATTTCATAAACCCTGATTTCAATTATTCAGAGCTGCTTTTTTTCCCCACCCCCCGAAGCCTCCACTGACAGATCCAACCACAGGAAAAATACCGGACGCGTTTCATAGTAACACTTCAGCAGGGGAAAAATTACAGAGGTCTGAAGATAACTGACCACGGCCCAGCAAATCGACAACTAAAACAAAAACCTAAGCTCTCCAGGAGGAGCAAAGCTACCTTATACGCCACCCTTTAATCAAATTGGCTTTAAAGCCACTTGAAAAAAATCACCGATCCGTTAAGTGTCACTGGGGAGAGGCTGAGCAGGGCCCCTTCCCCCGTGTTTGGGTTGACGGGCCAAGGCTCTACTGTAGCAATTAGTGGTCATTAGCGGGCACACCAGCAACGGGCTTGCACAGGGAGGTCCGCCCAAGCCCCACAGCCGCCGGCAGAGACAAAGGGGGCTTTCAGACGGAAGCTGATGCCCCATCTCCTCTTCCCCAGCGTCCTCCCCAGCCCCCTGGCACCCTCTCGCCTGCCGCTCTGCTGACTTTGGCAAACGCTAATTGCATCCTGTCGGGCCCCCGGATGATCATCATTCAGCGTAATTTGCAGCTAGGCCAATTTTTAAATTATTTTGGGAAGTATAATACTTGGTTCTGTAAATGTTTACCCGCTAAATATCAGATGTGTTAGTTTCCCAGCGTATCTGCATATGAATGAAAGGGAAATAGATACGGTCTCTGGTATACAGATGCACACAAAATTGCAAAAGCTTTGGATCCAGCCACTTGGAAGACATTATGTCATTTCTCTGATTTATCTTGCCTTGTTCTAGCTGCAGAAAATAAAACCTTAAATAATTTCATAATTTTTTTGATGGCCAGCTTTCATGAATTCCAAGGAACATTTGTTTCCCCACTAAGCTTCTAATTTGATCGAGGTTACTTGAAACACGTTGAATGTTTTTCTCTTTACAGATAAAACAGCCCCTCCAGGAGGACGTGGAAATAAATAGCAAGGGATGGGAGCCAAACTTGAAAACTTCAGCCAGCAGGTAAAGAAGAAGATACGATTTTTGCACGCTACAATTTTTTCAGTAGAATGAAGACTTCTGCAACAGAGATAAGCGCATGAGAAATATGAACGCAGTTGTTATTTTACGTAAGGGGTTTTAGCGACAGCACTGATGAAATTGCCCTCCCACTAGAAAGCAGTCTTAGACTGAGGCACACAGTTGGCACCAGTGCAGGCCGGGCCATCAGATGGGACGTGCAATCCCCGTTTGAACTCCTCCGTTAATTTAAGGTATGTTCTGAACTTCCTTTTGGAGGAGAAGCGCGCCGTCCTTTGCCCCCGTAGCTTTTGTTTTCCATCTTCGTTAGGATGATTCACGGCAAGGGATGAACTGGAACAAAACTGAGGCTATCTGCAGGGTAACTAAAGGCTTTACGGAGCCGTGAAAGCCCAGGGGGAACAGCACCAGGCGCTCAGAGTTACAGGCCGGCAGATTTAAAACACTTTGCTCCTTCGCTACGTTTATAGAGAAAATCCCTGCAGGTCCAAAACCGGTGGCCTTGCCAGGTCCCAGCCATCCCGAGGACTGTATGAGCTTCAGCCGGAACAAAGCAGGAGAGTCCCCCGAGCAGACAAAGCGCTGTTTGGTTTTACTCATTATTACAGAGGCAATTTCAATCCTATTATCTCAAAAAGATAGGACTTCTCCTGTGTCCATGGGAAAAGAACTCACGCTCTAAAGGTGAAAGACAGACTTGGGGCAAGCGCCTCCCTCAGCCACAACTGGGTGAATCAGGCTTTTGGCAAAGGGTTTCTTTATCTTATTTAGGGTTGAGGGGCTTTTTTGTCATGTGTGCCTGATTTGAGCAAGGGTTTCATGCCTCCAATTCCCACAGATGACTCAATGACAAGGGGATTTGCTTCTCTAAACACGTCTACAGCCGGTTGACAGCAAGGCTTCTGCAGACACCCAGGGGTGCCGCTGGCCGCCTCCGCTCGCACCGCGCCATCGCTCCCCGCGATTCAAAGATTGACATCGCTCCTCGGTGACTCCAAGACTGACAAGACAAACTAACGTAACTTCATCGTGACAGTGAGAACAAACACGGTATGGCTACCGCTGTGACTTATTGTAAGGGCCTCTGTCATGAAAATGTGCTTCGGACAATGAATAAACAAGGTTATTTGTTCTTTCCACCAGGAAAGTTTGGCAGTTTGGTCAAAATGTGTGATTTCAAGCGTATCTTCTCTAGCGCAAACCTAAGTATTACGCTCCTTTGGGGTAGCATTCAAATGTAAAGATTGATTCTGATTTAATCTTCATGGCACACAGGCAAAGTAAAGAAGAAAAAAAAAAAGAGTAACCTATGTTAAGCTCTTGTATCACTAGATTTGAATATGTTCCTTATGGATTTAGTGAGCAATGAAGGAACATTTCAACAGACATTTTTGCATCTGCTACACTAGAAACGAACGGCAATTAATTTTGCAAATATTTATACATTTTATTTCGCAATTACTACGTGTTTTGTAATTATTTGTAAACTAATATTTTCTGTAAATATTTATTTGTAGAGATAGCGATTTGGCTGTCCATTAGGGGGGGAAAAAAAAAATAATGTTACTTTTCTCCATTTGTGCAGCCACTCTTAAAAAAAGATAATGGTACCTCTCTTCAGAGCTGGAATAACGGAGGCAGCTCCTTCCCCTTTTTTTTGTCAGAAGTCAGCCCTGTCCCATATGCTCAGCATCAGTGAGACAGCACCCTCCAAATTCATGGGTTCACCACTTTGTTCTGACTTCTCAGAAACACGGAAGAAGCGAAAAGCCTTACCTTTGCTTTTCACAGTCATTCGCTCTCTTCTGGTAGCTCCAAGAAAGACATCACGAATTTAGATTGTGAGCTGGTGGCGAGCGTCCTTGGCTAGTTCAGATGGAGGACCCCTGGTTAATGAGCATAATACACTTGTGAGTAAAGGAATATTTGTTTAAGACATCATCAAGCATTCACTCCAGGAGGTGTGGTGGCCCTGTGGGTGCTTGGTGTCCGCCGAGCTGCTCTGAGCACTTCTGCAGGTAGCAGGCGGGCTTTTGCCACGGGAAGGGATTTTTGCCGTTAGGGCAGTCTTGTGTTCAGGTCCCCGGTTTATTGCAGCAGAATAATTTGACAGGGTTTCATTATACCACCTGTGGGGCTCTTGACAAGCAAACACACCATCAAGTGAAAACAGCAGGAAGTGTCCCGCAGACTGAATCTCTTGTTCATTTTGCATTTCTCATTTTCCTGGCGTGCTGCGTGGTGGTAGCCCTTTGCAATAAGGAAGATTGTCGTCTTTCTGTCACTATTCTGTCAGCCGCCTCTGGGGAATCAAGAATCAGATGAGAGGTACGGCTTTCACTAGCCAGTATTGGCATTGCCCTGCTTCCGTCTGACAGCAAATCCCCAGATCTTCCATGTGGGTTTATTATCCATATCAGAAGCCTCTCCGTTTTGCGGGCAATGATTCAGGGGAGCGGGACATACGCAAGGACACTCCAGAAGACGGCGTCAGGCTGGGGAAAGAACCACGCAGCGCAGGTCAACGCACTTAGCGTGTTTGTCCTCATTGATAGATAAATTTTGACTCATGTTTTCGTACACTTAATTTCTCAGCAAATAAAGCTACTGACTGAACTCACTCACCAGATGTCGATCCCTACTGTCAATCAGATGCTCGGCAGTACAAATCCCAGCAGTGGCCAATGCTACAGGCTTTGGAGAAAAAGATATTAAGAACACAAGTAAATCTCAGTGTTAAGGAAGCTTTCCCCCATCCCACCGTGCTAAAGCTTACTCTTCACCGTTACATCCAGCTCCCTACCTATTTCCATCCTACCTTCCCGCACCATTGGATCCCCAGGTGCTTACGAGGCTCGCTGGCACGCATACCTTTTGTGCTTTCCTCATGTTTTCCTCCAAAACGTAACTCAAGATGGAATTATTCAGGAAGCACCACTGGAAGAGAGCAAAAAAAGAGCCTCTATTAATTTCATGACTGACAGAAAGCAAAACCACGCAGTACATACCATCCAACAGATCCCTTTCCAGAGTCTATCACCAAGAACTGGATTGACACCAACGCAACGCCGGTGACCCTCACGAAGGAAAACATGCTGGGCATTTTCTCATTGCTGAACAGTTTAAACATACCAGGCTAGCTGCAGTGCCAGAGCTTCCTTCAGTCGGGGCTTCACTCTACAAGAACAAGCATTTAGACCCTGTTCTAGGAAAAAGAAGAGCAAAGGTGAGCTCGGGCACGTAAATATTCCCCATAAAGGCTATGGGACAGCTAGTGTGCTGGAGGGCAAGCCTGCGGTAAAGTTGGGAACATGTTTTCTGGTTTCTTTTCTAACTGGTCTTGATCTCTGTCACCCTTCAGTGGTAATGCCAAGAGCATGAAGGAGAAGAGGAATACGCACCTCCCCGTGATTTTATCTATCCCCACTAAAAACCATCAGGCAAACTGCCCCAAACAGCCTGTGAGGCCACCGGACCCCTGGAGCACACTCGCGTTGCACAGGTACTCTCACAGCAGCCGTAGGATGTGCTACAGCACTGAGAAAATAGCTGCAATATGTGAAATTCTGGTCATCTTGGGAGACCTGCCAAATTGCTCAGGCTCAGAGCTCCAGATTCATCTATCGTGAAGACCTTGTCTACAAGGTAGCTTCCGCATCAGATAAAATTCTATCTGATGACATTTTATTTTAGAAAGCGCCATCCATCCAGAGTAAATGAACCTTTTCTTTATAATCTATTTGGTCCGTCTCCAGGATGTGGCAGAACACTTTGTAAATGGGGATGTTACTGAAAACATCTTCCATGTCGAAACTTTTGTATTCCCTCGTGTGCCTCGGCCGCGAATGCCACAGGCTCCCATTTCAGAAGCGACATGAAATCTCTAGTTTACATTTGAATTTAGTTATACGTCAACTGTCTTTCTGAGCACTCCTTTTGTAGGAGAAGAGTGATCGAAATTACTTCTGTAATCGAGGAGTGCGGTCTATTCTACTTCTTTGTTATAATCAGGAGTTTGACAAAATATTTTTCTCTATGCCTTTGGCCAGTAAAATTATTTAAGCCATCAAGATTTCAGTCAAGCAGCATAAGAGGCTATTTTCCTAGCTTAGAGTAATGACCAGAAAAGCCTCTATACATCTCTGTTTATTACAGACCTCATTTACTCCGCTATAATGCGAATACTAAACCAAAGTCCAAAGCCTATGAAAGTCACGTTTTCCTACATGAGGAAAGCAAATTTTGTTCTTCTGAAGCATCTGAGAAGGTACAATATAACTCCGGCAGGAATAGACTAGATGGTTTTAACATTAACATGAGAAGATAATAACAACAAGACTTGAAACTCACCTGTGCGGAAGAAAGCTGCAGACGCGCAGCGTGCCTTGCAGACAAGAGACTCGGTGACATTATTTGATACTGGGATGAGCAATAGCCTCTAGGGAGAGCCCAGGAAAGTCCTCCTCTCATCATCGAGGAACTGGAGAAAGAAACAGACCGTGAGAGGTCACTTAATCCACCCTTCAGCCCCAAACTGAGTACAGATGCCCCTACGGCATTGCAGAGAGGTGCCTGACCCATCTGCCTTGAATAATCAAAGACGATTCCCAACACCAGAGCCCTCCCTGCAAGCACTCACAATGCCTCCCTGGCCTTGACATGGCCCCTGGCTTCCCTCATGCCTAGCCAGAACCTTTCTCCCTGCAAATTAAGCCCATTATTTTGGTCTGACCCCGACCCCACCCCCTCCCCCGGTTCACTCCAGAGGGTAGCCCCGAGCCCACCTCCACGTGCCCCGGCAAGGCAGGGAGGGCACGTGTTGGGGAATGTTTTCTGCCTTGTATTGAAGGGCAGGAAGTTTTATGCTTTTATCCTTCCTGAAGATGAAAAAGATGCAGTATCCTACGTGTCGTTTGGATAACATCTGGATTTCTCAAGGGCTTTTCTAAAGCCATACCAGACTCCTGCACTCTTTAACCTCCTTCCCATAGCTTTTCCCTTTATTTTGTTTGCTTTTGTCTTTGTCACAGGGGATTTCTTATCTCTTTGGGTGTCTTCATAAGTTGAAGATGTCCGCAGCAATGGAACTCCAAGAAATGAAAGGCAAAAAAACAAGGTTGCAAAACCGTGCGCTTAATTTCACAGTCCAGTTCCTCAATATGGAAGACAGAAATGTCTCTCTCCCACATCCTCCAGCCTCACAGGCTTATATTGTTCAGCAATTTATACTCATCAACCACTTGACACACATTTTCACGGATTAAACTTTCATCCCAGAGCCTAATAAAATGCCAAGTGACAATGCAAAATTTATTAAAAGTTGTTTTTTTTTTTTTTTAAAAAAAACAACCCTCTATCACCAATTACCTGGCCGCGTGCAGTTTCACTCTGGGTAACAAACATTTAGTAACCATGATTTAACACACACATATAGTACCTGCACCCAAAAACTTCTGAAGTTTGAATTCACTTCAGAAGGGTGAGGATTTCACTCGTGTCATTTGGGGATACCTCCACCAAGGCCAGCACAACAACCCTGTGGCTGGAGAATTAGGCCCTGGGGCTTTTCAAACCTTTCTATCCTTGCCCAAATGAGCGATGGACCGGAGTATCTGCAGCTTTTGTCTTTGCAGTGCAGCTTTTTTTTTTTTTTTTTTTTGGAGAAGTTCGCCCTTGGAACTTCAGGCAATACCTAGGATGTGTTTTAATCTTCTTCGTAATCATTTTTGCTATATGAGCAGTCAAATAGCACAATCTGGTATGGGTAAATAGTCCACCGTATTAATGAAACTTGAAGCAAAAAGCCTTGCTAGAACAAAACGACATATTTACAAACAAAATCAGGAGGAAACGTGTCCTTGGGGGGAATCCTATCTGGCACACGAATGGTCTCACAATAAACTGCACTGATACGGCAGGATGGTTTGTATACGGGTTAAATGGAAATAAGAAGTTGGAGTCGAAACCCTTCACTCCTGCGATGATCTGGTTCATCTCTGCTGATAAACGCCCCGAGGTGCCACTTAAGCAATAAAACCTGGAGTACCTTCCCCCCCACCACCTTTTTGCATTTAAATGCATCCAAAATCTCACAAAAATGGTTAATCACGGAAAATTTTCACCATTCTGTTTCAAAAAGAGGATCTCACAAAAAAAAAAAAATCCTGCTTGAGATCCAGGCCTGGAGCAAACTCAGACCAATTATCAATTATCACCAAATATCAGCTTAATTTGATTTTACAACAGATTGATGAAACTATTTAAGATTTTTTGTCTTAGTATAAAACAACAGTTAAGAGGGCATCTCTAAAAAACAAAACATTCCCAGGTAGTTTGTAATGAGCCACATTTCCTCTTGAGCCTTTAAAGTTTTAACTCACTTTTTTTTCCTTTTTTAAACTATCATAGAATCCATTTGGGTTGAAGACGAATGTCATAGAAAAGCCATTCAACAATGCCACCCATGCTTCGAACAACCTTCAAAGTCGCCTTGAGGAGGTTAGTGTGTTAATTTATCAGCGACAAAATCGTATTTGCAATATTCGGCGACTTCCACGCCGTGACTCATTTGCATCTTTCCTGAGTAAGAGCAGAGGAGAGGAACACACTGAAGTCTTGAAACGGCAACTGTCCTTCAGTACTTAATACCTGATTATACAAACTACTCAAAATACAGTCTACGCTACTTTTGCATCCAACAGTAAGGGAGAATATATTGAGAAAAGGTGCTCATTTCTCACCCAGGAAGTGAGGAATTCCTCAATACAAATAATAATAAAAAAAAAGAAGCCGGTGGCAATTCAGTTTAACAACGTGCACGCCTTCTTCGAGAGCGAGGATGCAGCATAAAGGGGTAAGACACAACCTCTCATACCTTAAAATCAACCAACCCTGCCAAAGGAGAAGCATGGCATCTTGCATTTATTTTTTAAGGTTGACTTCCCCGGTAGATTAGAGAAACTGGTAACTTGTGTTTGTCCACGCGTGCAAGCACATGTCACACACACACACAGCCCCCCAGCCAAAATAAATCTCTGCTTGCAGATCCTGGCTATGTTTTTATATCATATTTCTTTGCCATCAGTAAGTCCTTTCACAGCTGCATTTACATCCATCTTTTCTTCAGATTTAAAGTTGAAAACGCTGCAGAGCTGCCGTAGATTAGCAAAAACAAGGCCCCATCCTCGGCACAACACACGGGCTGCAATTTCATCCCCGAGATTCGGCTGCTCCCCTTGAATCGTGCTTTTGTGTTTTATAGCATCAACAGAAACATCTCACTGAATTGCCACCTTGTACTCGGTTACAGACAGCACTCAGCATTATCCGGCTTTCCGCGAAACGGCATCTCTGAACATATCCCCACTACGCTGGGAAGAAAAGCCTGGACGGGGCTGGAGGAGGGAGGAATGCTTTCTTTTTACTTTTGCAGAGCCAGAGTCAGCATGATTTAGTCCCCCAGATTCCATTTCAGCAATAGAAGCATCTCGTCCCACACCGCGATCGGGTACATCGCAGGACAACAGCGGTTGTCGCAGGCTACCACGGGCTGATTATTTAGGATGAAGCAGACTGGAAATAGGAGTGATACTATTAGTTCCTGTTTCGGGAAGATGGTTGCGATTCATCCCTCTGTTCTGGGAGTTCACCCTGAGCAGTGATTGTTCAGGAGCAAGGCTCTGCCAGGATTTCGTACGAGGGGAAAGGCTTGTTCACTCTTTGGAGATGTGGCACCATCCCAGAAAACAGCAAGACCCGAAAACAGCAGCTAGCATTTGCCAGGAAGATTTCTTCTAAAAGAATTATTTCATATTCTGCTAATGAAAAAAAAAATATTATCCTTATCTTTCACCAGCCTTCAATGATTTTAAGAGTCCCTTCCAACCTAGACAATTCTATGATTTTATTCGACTCCAAAGTCGGGCATATTAACGGCGAGGATTTTTGCCTCTGCCAGAAAAGACCTAATTCTGCCCTCAGAGACTTGCACAACCCACTTGATGCAAATATGAAATTAGCGAGAAAGCAAATCCTCTGCACCACAGTGATCCTGTAGCAGAAAGGGAACACAGGGACACAGAGGGCTTCGCTTTATGCGTTACCGACATCATTCACGTTATCCGTATTTGATTTAAACACACATTTCAGAAGAGTATTAACTCTCTGGAGCACGTTCCTGGCCCAGAAGTAGAAGGGTGAAGCTCTGCCCCTTGCAGTTCAGAATGAGCAGCGGAACGAAGGAGCCACCCCAGGGACCCCAAATCTGGACACCCCCCCCCGCCCAAGCCCTGCAGTGCCCGGCTGTGCGACAGCAGGTGGCAGCGCAGCCCCGGCCAAGGACGGCGACGCGGTGAGGGGGGGAAAGGGGAGACATGGAAGGGGGAAAAAAAAAAGAAAAAAAGCAGCGGGTTTCTAACAGGCTGCCCGGGGGGGGAGGAAAGCAGCCCTGCTGCGGGAAAAGCCCCCGTGGGATGGGGGTGTTTCCAGCCCCTGAAAAAAGCAGCTCCGCAAAGGACGCGGATGCGCAGATGAGGACACGGACGCAGGTGCGTGCATTTGTGTTCCACCTCATCCCCGACAAGAAGAAAATGTTTTTTTGAATGAGGAATACAAGTTTCCAAACAAAAAAAAAATGCCATAAGCTAGGAGTTCAAAGAAAAATATCAGCTTGTTTTGTTTACGTTTAGGCCTTTTAAAGTCTTTTTAAAGCAAAATAGCATGCATTCCTGAGGAAAGCTATCCTTTGAAACAGACAGCAGGGAGAAGCAAAGCCTCTGCTAGGAAACAGAGGACCAGACTGTTTGAGCAGTGAAAGCTTTTTGCCAACTTATTTCCAAACCCCGAAATGCCTAGACGTCGAGGTAAAAAGGGTTTTTCAAATCCGTGTGCGTGTGGCAGGAGGCGCAGGTCGCCAGTTTATCAAGCTCCAGGGTGAAACCAAGAAGCATTTTCCTCCCATAGCTCCGTTTAAAAGACCGTTCCAGTCCCGCAAGATAAAAATCGTAAAGTTACCAACAAAAATATTCTCCTAGCCAACTTCTACCCATCTGTTTTTGTCTCAGCATCATTCTTTGACTAAAATACCTGCCCCAAGCCCTTTTTCTGTTACACTGCTGTATATTCTTAGCTCCTCCTGCCTTTGTCTTCTGGCTAGACCAAAGAAGCTGGGAACTGGCCTCTCCTTTCCTGAAACTGATACCTTCAGTGTCAACAAACTCTTTTTTTCCCTTTCACAAAATGCTCGGTTGCAAGTTGCCAGACAGCTCCCGCTTCGGGTGCTCCCGCAGCCGGGGATGGCCCAACTTCTCCTATGGCTTGTCCCAACCCTGCCTGAGCTGTGCAGCGGGACAGGACGGACCCGTGGTCGTCACCACCCCCCAGATCACGGGTTCTGGCAACGCCTAGAGCAAAGAGCAAGCATTCAGACACCGCGCGGGCGCCACGCAGCAGTTGTGTGAAACAAGGCAACCTTGACCCCAGTCAGTCACAGAATCATAGAATGGTTAGAGTTGGAAGGGACCTTAAAGAACACCCAGTTCCAGCCCCCTGCCCCGGGCAGGGACACCTCCCACCAGCCCAGGTTGCTCCAAGCCCCGTCCAGCCTGGCCTTGAACACCTCCAGGGATGGGGCAGCCACAGCTTCTCTGGGCAACCTGCGCCAGGGGCTCACCATCCTCACAGACAAGAATTTCTTCCTAATATCTCATCTAAATCCACCCTCTTTCAGTTTAAAACTGTCACCCCTCGTCCCATGGCTCCCCTCTCTTACCCAGAGTCCCTCCCCAGCTTTCCCGCAGCCCCTTCAGGGACTGGAAGGGGCTATAAGGGTACTCCCCAGAGCCTTCCCTTCTCCAGGCTGAACAACTCCAACTCGCTCAGCCTGTCCTCACAGCAGAGGGGCTCCAGCCCTCGGATCATCTTTGTGGCCTCCTTTGGAGCTACTCCAACAGGTCCATGCCCTTCTTATGTTGGGGGCCTCAGAGCTGGTCACAGTCACAGTACTCCAGGTGATGTCTCCCCAGAGCAGAGGGGCAGAATCAGCTCCCTTGCCCTGCTGGCCACACTTCCTTGGATGCAGCCCAGGATAAGGTTGGGTTTCTGGGCTGACAGTGCACATTGCCAGCTCACGTTGAGCTTCTCATCAACCAACACCCCTAAGTCCCTCTCCTCAGGGCTGCTCTCAAGCCATTCTCCACCCAGCCTGTATTTGTGCTTGCGATTGCCCTGACCCAGGTGCGGGACCTTGCACTTAGCCTTGTTGAACTTCATGAGGTTCACACAGGCCCACCTCTTGAGCTTCTCCAGGTCCCTCTGGATGGCATCTCCTCCCTCCAGCATGTCGACTGCACCACACAGCTTGGCGTCATCGGCACACTTGCTGAGGGTGCACTCGATTCCACTGTCCGTGTCGTGACAGGAGCGACCTGTCACGACATGTCGGTCAGCCATAACCTCTTCAGCTTTAAAAGCTACTATCTTGTAGCCCATCAAGGATTTTCTTGAGACCTCAGCAACCTCAACTCCCATAAATACCCTAGATACCATAAACCCGCAGCAACTGCCCCTGGACCAGGCGGCCCCCTCCACCTCTATTCGCTGAGGATTTCAGGTCCTGTTTCCTGACGGCTCCTTCCTCCTGTAATTCCAGCAAATCCAAAGACTGTATCTTGTTCATCTCTTATTAGCCCGTCTTAGGGAGCTGGCTATTCACCAAGCACTTCCTCAGCTACTGATACGGTCTGAAGTTTGTTAAGCAGAGAGCCAAGTGTACACTGTAGCAATCTAACCACAAAACCTGAGCGGCAGAAAAGGCATGCTCAGTATTCAACACCTCATTTCACAACCTAACAGATGAAGGCAGCACTCCTTTTCCTCCCTTCCCACACACGTAGCCTCTCTGCCGGCTTTTTTCCACATCAGTATTTCATGGCATCGGTGCTGGGGAGGTGGAGGTGAACTCCCATTGAGCAGGGACTTTTCTGGGAGGTCCTTGTGTCTCCGAATTTCTCATAGAGCGAGGCCGAGCAAAAGGAGGAAAACACAAAGGCAGAGAGGGGAGGGAGAAGGCAGCAATGCTTCGGTATTTTTAGGAATATAGGTATTTAGCCCAACTGAATGGAATAGGGCTGACGCACAAAAAAAAAATTGTAAATGAGAATGTACTGGTTCACTTTGCATGACTGGTATCTGGAAACGGATAGCGATCTCTAACAACACACGACATACCTGTTTGTGGTCCCGTCTTTGGCAGGGACTGGACACGGTGTTCTCACGGATCTGCCAGCCTGAGAACTAATTGTCCTGTATTAAGAAACTTCTGGAGACACGCAGACAGGAAGCTGAAAGACCTCTCTCGTCACATCCAGATCTCCAACGGACACTGAAGGTGGACCCGCAACTTTGCCTTCGTTTTACGAAGATCACGGTGATTCAGGTAACTCGGCCTAGAATATAGTTGAAATCGATAGTTTACAGTCAGAGGGCTAAAGGCTTTTACACAATTTAACAGAGGTGGGACAGCAAGCTGGTAAGTTGCAGGTACGTACATTAAAAAAAATAAACGTTTCACAGAATGGTACAGGTCTAAAATTCACTAAATAGCTAAAAAATGGCAGCCAGGATAATCTGTGGCAATACCTGATCACAGCCAAGAGCATGAGGAAGCAACGTGGGAGAGAGACTGGAGGACACGAGGCGGATGCGTGAGGACTTCCCTACAGAGAACATAACTTCACCCAAGATCAACCAGTGCAGGGTCAAAATAGTCTCTTCTGTCCTGGAGCAGAATATGAAAAATTCTGCACGCTGCTAAAGATTGTGGCCTGAAATTGCTTGAGGAGGGCCACGGGGTGTACTTTTCTGGGAGGACAAAGATCTGAAACAGGGTTCAAGGATGTAGTGGAACCATGAGGCAGACAGAGTAGAAAGACATCCAGTGCCATGGTGGGACGGCCCTAGGCTTGAAGTCCCATGAGCTTTCACAAACACGCTCCTCACACCAAATGATGGAAAAAACAGAGAAAGGAGGAGGAAAAGGCCACGTGCTTGCTCTTCTTCCATCGCCCCTCAAGAATTGCCTCTTGTTTTCTCTCTTACAGCAATAGCAACATTGCACATAGATCAAGGTGTGCCCTCAACATGAGAAGCCACGCAGCTGGACACGTGTTGCCTTATATTACACAACTAGAAGCGTCAAACTTTCCTAACAGCATAGTCCTTTCCTCCCACACGCAGGAAAGCAGGACTGCCCAGAAGCTGTCCATATGAACAGACCTGGTGAAATTGTTTGGGTCTATAGCTAAAGGAGACAGCTAGGTTTCCCTCCAGAAGATCCAGCATTAAGCCTCTGCCTTTCCTCTTACTCCTGAGAGGACACACATGCTAGGGAGCCCCTAGCCACCATCAGCCCCGCCCCAGCTCGGAAGCCCCTTCAAAATAGTTTCCAGAACAAGTTATACAGGCTACATCCATCCAAGTGAGTTTCCTGATGGGCAAAGGTGGAGAGGGCGAACTATGATCACGATCCAGGTGGATCGTTCTCTCCCCTGGATTACAACCTTGGGTCCATTTCCCACATGAGGGGCTTTTGTCTCCAGGCTGATGAGAGCGCAGTATTTCTGAGGAGGGACTGCTGTCATCTGCAGAGACCCTCCAAATTTTCTCAGGACCCTGTAAGCCAAGAATGGGATCTTTCCTGAGGATCAGGTAATGATCAAAAAAGCCAGTGGCAAGGAAGTTGGTCACAGGTCTGGGAATAACCTGTCCTAAAAGAAGCTGCTTTTATACAATCTGACCAGCGACGACCATTTATTTGTGACTTAAAAGAAATTTGTCTTACCCATAATGTTACTTTAACCTTCTTAACTAAAAGCTTGCTTTCTTCACACAGTTTCAAACTTTCTGCAGCAACACCATTGGTGGTCCCATCGATAGGCTGCTGTTCGTGGCTTGAGGTGCTCTTCGCTTTGGGTCGACTAAATGCATAGTTACACAAATCAAAGAAAAAAAAAGGTTAAGGAAACTGATGAGTCTTTCAAGAATCCCAAGTGCTGTAAAAGACGTGTGGATTCATTTGCCTTTTCGTCAAAAGCATGTAGTCATGCGGTCCCTGTCCCTCATTACAGGTCACTCCTTACCCATTGCTTTCTTCACTGCTCCATCTGCTTTTGTAAGGCGGCTCTGAAAGAAACAAAAAAACAGGGAATAACCTAGGTTTTACTTCCGCAGGGCTATTTTTAACCTGGATCTTCTCACTGGTTTTGTTTATGGTGCAGCTCCACAGAAAAGATGAGTCTGCCCAAATAGGGAGGCAGCGAGCTGCAGTGCATGACAGAATGAGTGTCCAGTGGCAAGAAGTCCGTAAAAAAAAAAGAGAACATAAAAAGCTCTTGCACCTAAGTAATACGCAATGGGATCCAGGAAAGAAAAACTGTTGCCTTTACTGTACCCTGTGATCAATCACACTACAAATTCCATATGATTTTATCTAAAAAACCACCCATAACATTTCTTTCTTTTTCCAGTAAAGTAATACAGATTTTTAATTCACGCATCTTCTCCTTGTCATGCTTTTTTCAGCATCACCGAAAGACTCAACATCGCACCTTCTTCTGGATCGTCACACAGAAGCTGCAGAGCCAAAAACAACAGAAAGGAAAAGCCAAATAAACATATCTTTCATCAGCAAGCTTACAGGTGAGGCTCACGGTGTTGAAAGGTGTTGTCTGCAATGAAACCAGCTAACGAAAGTTATGGTCTTAGGTCTCAGCTTGGAAGTGTTCCCTGGGGGCAACAGTCCCCCTCCACCAGAAAGCCAACAGAGCCCAGCCAGGATTACAGAGGGTACATGGGAGCTTTCCATACAAGCAGAACTGGGATGGAAAATTTGGGACAGCTAGTTTTGGTACCGCCAGGAAAGCAGTACCAGGAGGACTGGTAAATGCCAAGGGGCTTCGGCAAAGAGGGAAATCAACATTTGAAATACACAAAAACTGTACACAGTAAAAGAGAAAGGCTGCTGCATTAAAAAGGGAAGATACAGAAACACAGAAGACGCATAAAGGTCAAGACTAGAAAAGCAGAACACAGAGAAGAACCTCTTATAAATATAAGCAAATGCTGTAATTCCTTATAGAGCTCTATTTTTTCTAGATCTATTTTCTGTCTTTTTATAAAGAGTTCTTTCTCAGTGGGTTCTCCTGGAGCTTAAAAATCTTTTCCTTGCTCTAAAACTCAGAGGAGTCAACGAAGGGAATTTATTCAAAGCCTATATCTGAGATTATCACATATATGCTGCTTAGTTTCAAGAAGTAAACAAGTTGGTTGTGTTTCGAATGAGAACATTTTCTTCCTATGAAGCTGCCACAAGAATTCAGTCTATCTTTCCACAATGAACCTTGAAAACGTCCGTATAATATTTAGCCACCCTATGAGAAGTACAAATAATAGAAAAAAATTACAGAAGCTTCCAAAGTGGCGATCTAGCACCTCTTTCCTCACTTCATGGGGGTTTGATATTCAGTCCAAACTTGCCACGCAAAATCTGATTACTGATCTTTAAAGCCTGACACAATACCACTGCAGATTCAGCCCGTAACTGAAACTTAAAAACCAAGCCTAGCTATTTGTCTCCAAGCCAGCGATACCTGAGATACCAGGCAAAAGGATGCAGCTTTGCAGTAACTAAGGAGAAACTTGCTCCCCAGCTCTGGTAAGCTATTTCTTTTCTCACATCTTGACCCGTTAGGAAGATCTGCAACCTCTTAACCTCAGCCAGAATATAATCTCACATATTCATCACGTATCTACAACATTCGGGCATCTACAACAAAAAAGCCTTGCCCCTTTCCAACCCAAACCATCCTGTAAGCATTCAGGGCCAGGTTGGACAGGGCTCTGAGCAGCCTGGTCTAGTGGGAGGCGTCCCTGCCCATGGCAGGGCAGTCGGAACAAGATGATCTTTAAGGTCCCTTTCAACCCAAACCATTCTGTGATTCTTGATTATTGCTGAAGCCACGTATTAAGTCATAGAATAGTTTGGGTTGGAAGGGACCTTTAAAGGCCATCTAGTCCAACCCCTCTGTAACGAGCAGGGACATCGTCACCTAGATCAGGTTGCTCAGAGCCCAGTCCAATCTGACCTTGAACATTGCTAGGGATGGAGCGCCTACCACCTCTCTGGGCAACTACAGCCAGTGTCTCACCATCCTCAGCGTAAAAAAATTCTTCCTTTTATCTAGTCTACTTCTACTCTCTTTTAGTTTAAAGCTAATACCCCTTTGTCCTATCACAACAGACCCTGCTAAAAAAGTTTGCCCCATCTTTCTTAGAGGCCCCCTTTAAGTACTGAAAGTACTTCAGTACTATAAGGTCTCCCTGGAGCCTTCTCTTTGTCAGGGTGAACAACCCCAACCCTCTCAGCCTGTCCTCACAGGAGACGTGCTCCAACCCTCGGAGCATCTTTGTGGCCTCTTCCGGACTCATTCCAACAGGTCCATGTCTTTCCTGTGCCGCAGGCTCCAGAGCTGGATGCACGGCAATAGCTCAGATTAATTACCTATTACGCAACACAGTATTTTATTTTTATGAATCAGTTTTAAGTGTGCTACTCTTTAATTTTCTTCTGAGTTCATGGGGAAAGGCACGTGGGTGAGTTCCGTTTTGCTTTCATGTGCTATTATTTTAGAGCCTTTCATTTGATCAGGTTTATCGTGTTACAGTTCTGTTGAGGCAGTGGCTATTCCAGCAATACACATCTTCCTTTCCTCCCTCTTATTTTTCCTCAGGCTGAACAATTTCCATTCCTCTCCTTGTCCATTTCTGGAACTCTTTTGCCCATTTTATCTGTTGAGTGGGCAAAAGCCAAGGAATTGGAGAAACTTCTCATCGGTTTACTTGCGTTGGTTTATGCCTGGGCACTGGGCTGATACGTGCATTAAGGCATCCAAGAGGATGCTGAATATTTTTTATACTGACTGCTTGCAGCTCATCTCAAACCAGCCACTTAAAAGTTTCCTCTCTCCTCCTTCACCTTCGTGCCCAAATTGCCGAGTGGGGTCAGCAGTTCCTCCATCACCTTCGCCCCTTGTGGTTTTGAACAACTGATGTAATTCTGCGTTTCCTTCTAACACCGGCATGGATAAACACATAAAATGCTGCTTAGGTCTTTCCCAGGTTACTTATTACACCGCACAGCCCAGTCAGTGAAACACTGTGTCAGGCAAAGTGGGACAACAAATTTTTCCAGATTTCAAAACAAACATGTCATTTTCACCCCTACGCCTCCATGCTGTCCTAATTTGTTTTCCATCATGAAAGATTTTTCTATAAAGGAGGAAACTATCTATACCGATGTATTTACATCACCTCACAGTCCTAAAGAGTAACGTCCCAGCTTTATGAGATCTGGCAAGATTTTATTTTATCATAACAAAGACTAGAAACATAGATAATAAATTAAAATTTTGACCTTTGGCTTGTCCTAGGTTATTCTTAAATATGAGGACTGTAAAATGTTTATTTGCATGGAACTCAGATAATGAATTATATAAAACTCTGGCAAGATATGGTTTTGTCATGCAGCAATCAATCACAAGCGGAACAAGACAAATGGATGCACACCAAAGTAGCTCCGTCCTCGGTGTTGTCACTATTAGTACAAAGATGTACCAGTTGTGAGATGTATCCCATTCTCTAAGTCTGGAATAAAAATGTCTATATGCAGATTTATTTTGCGATCATCTTAACGTATAATGAATTTTCACAAAGTTCTGTCTCCCCATCCAGAAAAAAAAAGGAAGAATACGGTTGGACTCGATCTCAAAAGGTCCTTTCCAACCATGAAGATTCTATGATTCTAAGAGGAGAGGCGACAGGAATCCCCCGCCTGCGACTACAACTGCAGCAGGGCTGGGACATTCCCTCCCAAGGGTTTGCCTGTATAGAAGGTACCTTGGCTTTTCAAAGTGTTTTAGTAACATTCACGGAAAACTACAAGAAGCAACACCATAAAGCCAGTTTAAACTCTGTATCAGCAAGAGAATCTAAGCTTGCCAAAGCAGATGATCAAACATCTGCATGTGTTAACTGGTGTCAGTACCCTTATGCAAAAACTGTCTGGTAGACCAGCATCCAATATTATTTCTTCTCTATCAACCATTGTATCAGTAAAACATCTCCAAAGCCGCTCTAGAGAAATCTCCTGAAGAACGACGAACGTTGGTAAGAGGGGTTTTTTTAGTTATTTCTGCAATATGGTGAGACAGCGTAGTACTGGGAAGAAGGACTGAGGGGTTAGTCAACACCTGGGACTGCTGAACATTGGCCATATCCTCTATAAACGAGATGCCCAATGCAGAGTTTGAGGCGAATCATAAAAATTAAGGTGACATTTAAGCAGCAGACTCAACAGGTGGCAAGGCATCTTCGGCGAAAGAATCAGACAAATCTTAACAGCGAGATGAAGACACTACATGAACACTTGTTTTACCATGAGTTGACTACGGCATCATAAACCAAGTATTATACAGAAGAGGGCCCTGAGCACCTGGGTAGACACGTGAAAAATACCTGCTTTAAAAACACCACCGGGTGTTCGTTAGACCATTCGACTGCCAAAAATCTTGATGCCCATCTGCAAGAAGTTACCATCTGATTCTTGCTTTAGCAATCACTCCTCACCAGCCCTAAGTCCTTACACCTAGACATACAGCTGTTGAACATATAATCACACCAACATTAAAAAGCCAATTAATGCTCCACACAGTGCAATTATGCTCTGTTTGTAAGTTGACATTTCTGTCTTTTTTTTTTTTTTTTTCATAGACCAGTGCTTTCATGACAGCACTTCTAATCTCACTGAAGGCTGCTGTTTGTGGTTCAAACACCAAATTTGACACACTTTCATCAAAACATCCTTCAATCCAAGTTTCCCCAATTCATGCAGAAATGCAAAGTGCTGTTCTAAGGAGCAATTGGCTGAATTGGCTCACAATGACATCTCAAGAAAGTTTTGGTATTCCTCATCTCTCCATTTTTCTAACTCCTATATGATGCCTAAACAATATAACCCTAGTGCGTCCTCTCGGCCACAAGGAACACGCAAAGACGAGAGTAGCTTCCAGCAAATACTTTCTGAAGTTTCCCTATTGTTCAAGGTAAAATTAAAAAAAATTTAGCAGTGGTTGTTTTTTGTTTAAAAGAGTTGTAATCCATTTTATGCCACTGAAAGGTATAGTTTTCATTAGAAAAAGTAAGCCTCAACTGGTCTGCGGTACTTACCAAACAGTGGCAGACGGCTGCCTCTGAAGATTGATTATTTTAAAACTGTCTTCTCTTTTCAATGCATAATAAACAGTATGGATCAAACAGGTGAGTAAAACCTCAGACCTCGTATCGTGATTTGGTATGCAGTCTGGAGTTACACGTGTATTTTTAAACATTCCTTTTTAACATTCCTTCAACGATCTGGCCAATTTCAGTGCTGGCTGAGCACCAACACCAATCACTGCTAGATTCTTTATCTTGAAACACAAACCTTTGCTGCCATGGCAAAGAGGGAATTTTTTTCCATTGTTATCCACAATGCACACGTAGAATACGTACCAAGGTATACCCAGGGGGAGTGTTGGGGGAGTTGTTGTTGGTTTTGGTTGGGGTTTTGTTTTTTTTTTAACCTGTATTTCCTGAGTAAAATGTTACAGTTATCCAAATGAAAGAAAGGACTTAACGGTCTTCCTGACTATAGCTACCACTCTCGTACCAGTGCTGCTGGACTGGAATAAAAAAATAAATGTATTATTTGGCTTTCTTTACAGCTCTGTAATAAAACAATTCACAGAAGGTAAACAGGAAATTTCGCTGAGGAAGATTCCTCCTCCTCCCTTCCCCTCACAAGATCCTTCAATCCTACTTGTGAACCGGTGAGAAAAAAAAACCCAACACCTGAACACCGTTCTCCAAAACCCAAGAGCAATAGGTAGCTTTCACCTTTGTTCCGTAGCACACCTCGACCTTTAATATAAGGAGCAGCAAGATGTCTTCAGAGACTTTTCTCTCATATTTACGTAACTGAACCATCTAATTAGAGGCGCTGCCCTCTTTGAAATCAGAGAATATTACCGTTCCAGGGAACCACAAGTGGAAGTACTTGTTAGTACTACAGCTCACTTTTGGCAAGTTATGTGCGCCATTCATCCCAATACACAAGTTAAAACAACACAGGCAAGTTCCTGTATAATATTGGATTTGTTATATCCATTTTTAAACACACATTCTCCCCAGCCCCCAGAACAGAAACACATCGCCAAAGAAAAAAAAAGTTGTGATCTCATTGCAGGAAAAATTACAATACCTTTATGTCAAAAATTCTATCACTTGAAAAAGAGAATCACACCTCTGTAGTGTTGTACAGCAAGGAAGAAGAGAGTCATTTGTCAAGACACCAAGAAGTCCCAAAAGTTTATTAAAGTTGCCAAGGTCTTCTGAAAAGTCACCAAAGGAAGCGAAGCTCGACTCAGCTTCAGAAGGAATCAAATGGCCACCTTCTGTTTCTTACTAATACAGCTGCGCACATTAGATTTCGTGCACAAATAAACCCACTTAGAGGTACCCACACAAATTAAGGGGGAAAACATCGCACCCAGGAAATAACAGGGCTAAATTTTTTGCTTAAATGTATGCACCAGCATTTTAATTGTGTCTCTTCGCTACTGGTGTACGGATCAGACTGACTACAGCAAATACTGCATACTTACCATGCCATAGAGTAAAATCAGAACATGCTCAACTTCATGAAAAGTGGTATCTTTCGAGAACACCAAAAAGATGTTAGCACAGAATAGCATTAAAAACTGATTTTCCAAGTGATCTGGGGAGTAAGAGAGAACCGTTAGCGCATTGACCGATTTCCTTAAACTCTAAATACTTGATAGCTATCTCCTATTTCTGCAGGTGATAATTAAACTGTCTTGTTCTTACAGCTGCTTTCTTCTTGAATCTTTGAGCTAGTCAAAGGACATCAGAAAGCAGAATACCAAAACCTACCGCAAGAGCTAAATTGTGACCCAATTTCACTCTCCTGTCAGGTATGTTTTGTGGAAACACCCCCCCACACACCATGTTTTCCAGCCACTTTGTCTAATACAAGTTCCTCTATCACTGCAGGGGGCTGAAATGCAAAATAAGTCAAGTATCAGATCGTGTTTGAACTTACAAGAAAGTAACTTTGAACACAAGAGGTATTTCTATAGATCAGGTGGATCAGACCCACCTAGAAGTTTGGCAATACAATTAATAATGCAGCAACTTCCTCTTTTTACAACTGAACTGCAGCTTCTTTATATCTACAGAGACTATTCAGGAATCAATCGTCTCATCTAACATCCCTGTGAAAAAACTTTTAGTTTTGCTTTCCAGGAAATGTGCATAACTTAACACGTACAGAAAAAGACAACACACACTTTACCAGGAATGTTCACATAAACTTTAAAAAAAAACCTGCCTTAACAAAGAAGTCTGGTTAAGCATTCCACCTGGCAATTGATTCAACACTCCTACAGGAAATAGATCTACATTCACAAAATATAATAATTTTTCATTTCCAATACGTATCATGGTACATACCAAGAAGAAAAAATTGGTGTATCCTAATAAGCATCCACATTTATATATACTCACACACACTGGGTACTTCAAAATAAACAGCATTCATTTGAACAAAAACATACTTCCAACAACAGAATTTCTCTATTAAATCCATGTTTATTGCTTAAGTTTTATCACAGTGGAGATTAAATTATGCTTAATCATCCGGTCAGTGCTTTTGTACCTTCTTCAATGCCAAAAAAACCACATTTAAACCAAGTCATTCATACACTCGAAGTCTTATTACCATCCCACCATTCATCGCCTCTGTGTGCTCCTTTAGTCGCCGCAAACTGCAAGATTGTAAAAAGGTATAGCTAATAGGCTTATTTATAATACCATTTTCTTCAAGTATTCAGAAAGCAGTACAAGTAGCTGTACTGTATATTAGAAACATATCTGTACTGTTATTTATTGCTATAGGATAGAGGCTCCTGATGGAATGATAGTGAAATATCGCATCACTGTGTATGAAGATGATCTCAGCATCCTGTAATCATCACAACTCTTCCCATGTTAGTGAACAACACTAGGTAAAATGGGTTTCTCTCCTTTCTCTTTCAGGCATGGGATTTCAAACTACAAATAAATAAAGCATACACTCACAACATGTGTAGTGCAAATTCCAAGTAAACAGAATGACATGGAAATAAACTCATAGTTGCCAACTCTGGTTGAGCAGGGCGGTTGTGATTTTTTACACCCTGCATCCCCGCCCTCGGTGGCAGCGTCCCGTGTCGGCGACAATGATTGAAAGAGATTGTTGTGGGGAGGGACAACAGCAGGGGAAGGAGGAGGAGGGGGGGACAACCACCTCTGCAAACCTCCCGCTCAGGTGGCCAGGCTTCACCCCACTCCTCCCGTGGGACCCGGGAAGGAGCGGCTGGTCCCCCAACCCGGAGAGCAGCCTCCCATCCCGCATCTGAGAATTCGTATTGGCAACTACGTGGAACATGGATTGCGTGGCCCAGACTAAGAGAAGGTAGTATTATTTTTTTTCCAGATACAACCATTGAAAGAGAACACCTACAACACTGCGATTTAGAAAGAACTTAATAATAATGAGAATTAATAGGAAAGACATTCAGCTTGGGGGTGGAGGGGCATTTGCTGTTTGGGGTTTTTTTAAACAAACCCCAAATAGTGGTTTGATGCCGCACAGCTCTGGGCCATTACAAAACCTTCTGCATTAAGCACAGGGCTAGGTTTTCTTTTTTGTCGTTGTTGTTTGTTTCATTTATTTTTCTTAATTATGCAAATCTACGTCCCACACAGCCACATTTTAAACTGAAACAGAAGTCCCTAATATTTTTACGGCATAAATTATGT
This sequence comes from Rissa tridactyla, assembly GCF_028500815.1. Classification (NCBI taxonomy): domain Eukaryota; kingdom Metazoa; phylum Chordata; class Aves; order Charadriiformes; family Laridae; genus Rissa; species Rissa tridactyla. The sequence continues at coordinate 78,671,301 of NC_071470.1, read as the reverse complement.
ATGCAGAGAAAGGCAACAAATAAAATTTTGTATAAATTAGAAATTAAGACATATTGTAGACTTGCTCAAGACCCTTTTCTCCAAAGTACTGGTAGTGAGCAGAAGAGTCATGCAGCTTATCAGTAAAATGAGTATATATTTTTGCCATTTTTCTTCAGTGCTTATTTTAAGATAATTTTTTTTAATGTCTGTGTTCTCAGTTCACAACTTGCTATTTCTTGCACAAAGACTGGGAAAAATTATGTTGTTTTTTTTTTTTTAAAAACAGCATTCTTACACAACATGTTGAACCTTCAACAAAGGAAACAGAACTTGCACTAAAGTTCTCTCAGCTAAAAGATGGATATATTAAAATAATAAAAAAATAAAAGGAAAAAACCTCTGCAAATAAAAAGAAACCTCTCCTCATTTGGGACACACACATTTAGCTTTTAAAAACTGAAAATTCATAAATATGATCATTGAATAACTTCAGAGAATTAAGGCTTCTAAAAACTTCAGTGCCAAAATAACCTCTCTGCATCAGTATTAAGAATAAAATATTTTCCATTTTAGGTTGTGCTTGCCTTTTTTTTTTTTAAAAGACTTTTCTTAGTTCCGTAGGATTTTGTCACATAATATTACATACTGAAGGGGAGTGTTAGAACTGCTTATTGAGGTTTTAAGTAGTTGTTAGACTAAGTTACAGCGATAAAATTCGATTACTGATCTGATTCATTACTACTTTACATGGGGTAGTTGGCTCATTTCACCTTTTTTTCATGCTTAATGTGGCCATTTCTTCTATACTTGCCATTCGGTATCCCGTTCTGGTAGTGTCCATTAACAGCGCTATGTTCGTCACTTGACCAAAGATGTTTGCTTTGTTTGCGGATAAATTTTGTTATCCTGGCCAAAATATAATAAAGTAAGGCAGCACCTACTAGTACAACAAAGGCAATATCCAGTAAGAAATACTGATAAAAAGAGATGCTGTAAACAGCGGCACGTAGATGTTGGGCTCCGTTGTGACGGAGGATGTAATTAATCCAGTATACAGTCCGGTTAACAGGATGACCAGGTTGGTCTTTGTGAATCTCAGACAGCCTCTGGGCCCGCTGCCGGTAGCTGCGGGGAAGAAAAAGAAAGAACGGGGAAGAAAAGAGAAATTGTCATCATCGCTCTGAGCAAAGCAAGCCTGCAAACACGTAAATACACTTAAGCCTCTTCAGATCAAACAGCGTATTACTGCAGGACCCTCGCGAGCACCAGCACACTGAGGGCTAGACAGAGCACATAATCTGTCTTTACATCAGCCCTTACAGCTTGTTGATGAAGAATGAGTAGAAAAGTGGACCCACCTGCGACTAAAGGCAGAAATCCACCCTCCAGCAAAACTACGAAGAGCCAATCTGACCTGCTGCCAGAGGGGAATCTTATCTAATCCAAAACAAAGCCTACTGAGTGAGAAGCATTTGCCTTTCCTGCTGTAAAGCAGCAACATACCCTGTCTAACACACCGCTCGTTTATGTCATTGTGCAACTGAATTACTAGAGAAACACAGAATAAAGTGAGAAACTTGGCTGTGATTGTGCAATAGACTATTTCTGCTTGGGTCCAGAGTTCAGCCTAACACTTCCCCCCTCGCCCCCCCCAAGCGGGCTGTCCTCCCAGGAGCCGCTAACGTTGAGTTCCTTCTCTCTCCCCTCACCGCAGCTGCGGGGTCAACAGGTTATTTATGCAGGACTTGCCTTCCTACTAAGGATAATTGCATAACGGAAAGGTGATGCAACTCATGTTATCGAGATCTCTTTAGTGACATTCCCCCTTCTCGCTCCTTGCAGGTTTCTCCTTTCCCAAGGCAAGCGCCGCTTTAAAGACTCTGCTCTCATGAAAGCAAGAAGCACTATCAGCGCCACGCTCCAAAACTATGGTTACAACCAGGGAACCCGTCGTTATTTTTAATCTGAAGATGGTCTGAACATCACAGATGTTTAAACCGGGTTCAGAACAACCTTCTAAAGCGACTCTCCTTGTACTTTAATATCCCTGAGCACATTTGTTTGTTGGAAGTAAAGAGTCATGAAACCCAATGCATGGGCTTTTACTTATTCCACCTGACTAAGAAAAAAAATTACAAAGAACAGATTGGAGTCCTCATATTCGTAATAATTTTTCAGAATATTATCACTGCAACAAAACCAAAATGACCTTCCTGACCCTAAGAGAGGTTATTACTGGCCAGAACAGGAAGATATATATTTATTTTTTTTAAATCAAATCATGGGACTTCAGAAAAAGTTACTTTTGAATACATCTGTATTTTTAGCTACAATCCAGACACGCCACCCTACAACTGTACAGGTGTATTCTGCTCCAGGCCCCTTAGGCAGCAAAACAGGCAGACTGCTAAATACAGAGCAATCAAGAAACACAAAAAAAAAAAAAAAGAGACATTGGTTTGCAACAAGGAATAAGTCAGGAGAGGTTTGTTTCTATAACCTTTCCGCCCTTCACATGGCAACTGTCACAAAAAGCAAATGAGACAACTGAGTTTTGGTGCGCTGAGCAACAAGCCTCGCACCTACACAGAAACCTCATCGATTGAGAAACCTTGTGAGATGGGCCAACCACCCAAAGACTTGCCCCGATGTGCACACAGATAAACCCCAACATGCCGTTCTTCCCCTTGCACAAAAGTTCCGTATATGGATATTTATCTCATACCAAAGATTTAAACTAAAAGCAAAGAAATAATCACTCGTTCCATACCTGGGATCATTGATAACTTTTACTAGGGCTTCATACAATTCGCTCTCAGTGACGGTCTTCCAGTTCAACAATATTCCCATGCCTTTGGCCTGCACACGAGTCATAGTGTCATAATGGTCTCCAAAAAGGGGAATCCCCACCACCGGGACACCATGGTACATGGTTTCAAAAATGCTGTTCAAACCTCCATGACTAAGAAAAGCTTTAATGTTAGGGTGACCTGAAAACAGAAGAGGCATGAAGATTAAAAAAAAACATTTACAGTATTTACATTTCCTTAATGTAAATTTTGAAGCAACTGGGTACAACACATTTGTCACCATGATTCTGTAGCTGCAATTCAGGAAGACAAAGATGAATGCAACTTGTTTTGAAGTTCTCCTCCTTAAACCCACTCTGCTGAAGTCTCACGTGCATTAAGTGGTTTCCTTAGACACTGAGAGGGAAGGGCCAATGCAAAGGCAAATTCTCATGCATGCGAGTCGTGTAAAATTACTAATGGAGTAATTAATATACATTGTTTACTCCTGAGTAGCTGCAGGTGGTGACTCTAACCAGTTTAGCAGTACAAATGAGGCAGGGAGAGAGCGTTTTTCCTCATTATTCATACGAAATACAAGCTATTTAATGACAGGACAACTGAGGTTACGTTCTCTCTAAAGCTTCACATGCCTTACTTCAGGCTAGCGAGATCTGACAATAATGCTAACAACCTCGTGTAATGGGAAAAAGGAGACTGCCTCCGAGCAATTTAGTAACCAAAACAAATCTACCTGCTTTAAAAAGTCATTTGCCTAATCACTGCATTATGATAAATACTCCAGCCGACATGCACACACAGACGCACACGCATGCTTAACGCCATCATCGGCGCCCACCACAGCACCGGAGCCGTTTTGCAAATACAAACACCCAGGTACCCCAGAGACAACCAGAAATATTCTGTGGCCCCCTCAGAGCTGCAATGTATTCAGCTACCCTTCCACAGGGAAGGAAGGGGAAAAAAAAATAAAATACATAGACTCTAACATAGTCTTTACCAAGAGATGAAAGAATACCAAGTTTCATCTCTGCACCCGAGAACCCAGAGTAAGTCAGGTTGCAGAAAAAGTTTATTATCAGCTTGTAACACATGCCCAAGCTCTGTTATAACTTTCTTTAGAGAAAAATAAACGTGTGTGTATATATACACGCACAACAGTATGCACAGTAGTTTTGATGCAACATGAACAACTTTTGGATGCTCAGTTTTACAACTTTTCCATTAAGAGACCAGGGAACACCATTCCATGCTTTTTCATAAGAGAGAAAATTAACAGTTACAGTTGTCAGTTCCCTAAAATAGCAGATTCAAGAAAATTCCTACTTATTTATCTTCAATAATTTTTTTTCCTTGACTGTGTCGCTCCTGTGGCACATAAGACACTTGTGAAAAAATTTTCACATTTATTAAGCCAAATAGTCTTTGGAACAATTATGTCTTTCTCCACACAATTAACTTAAGGAAAAAAAACATAGTTAGTGCCAGGGAAAGATAATTAACATCAGAAAGGTGTTTGATTTCGTCATCTTGAAATTCTGATGAATTCTATATTCTTGTTCTATGACATCCATTACAGAAGTGATCCTTCATTTAGAAGGACAGTAGAATATTGTTGGAAGAGCAACCTGAATTCAAGTGAGAATAATGAATGCACGATCAAAACAGATACTCACCAAGGAGGTCATTTTGTGGTAACCATTCTATAAGCTTCGTATTATTGCCTAAATTCCTTGGTTTGTTTCCTGAAAACCTAAAACAATAAAATCAAATTGAAGATGAGTTATCACAACCTCCAAAATCAATAAACTCAAACCAGAGAATCAAATCAAATGATCCATGAGCCCTAAGCAGATCTTCGGTTACACAGGGATCCTGTTTACTCACTGTTACAAGAAAACAAAACAGGCTCAACCAAAACGTTGTAAATATTTAATAACTTCCAACTTTGTGGATTTTTATCATTCAATCTCCTTGCAACGTGGCTTGAAATGCAATGTTTTCTATTAACATAATGGCAACATAGTCCCTTCTCAAAGCATGAATAACTCTTCCCACTGTGACCGGCAGGAGGTTTTATAACTCTCTATGGCTCCGACTCCACTGCTTTACTGAAAGCTCAGCTGGTTCAACTCCACCAAGAACATCCCATCAGCACACAAATAATAATCCCTACCGTCAACACAAGGCACTGCCTTTCAGTTGGCCAGTTTCACATCGCTCTTGATAACTGACACCGTCTTAATTTAAAAGGAGTTACTAATACCAGGAAGGGAAAGGCTGACAGCTCAGTTTCTGAGGCAAGAAGCTATTGATGAAAAGTTTGGGATCAGACCGAGACAAGGGGTTTTGGTTTTTTTCTTACTTGCTCAACTGCCCGAAATCCAATAGCAATGTTTTGCTCACCTGAGGTTGCTGGAAAAAGGTTAGCTCATAAAATACAGGCTCAAAGTACAAACTGATAGAACAAAAAGATAGAACAAAAGACCAATTACAAAAGTCTATGTTTACAGCTAAAAGAGGAGTCATCCAAAAAAGAGAGGAAAGAGAAAAAAAGAGAGGAAAAAGAGAGGAAAAAGAAGAAAGCTAAAAAAGAATAAAGAAGAAAGAAACCCTAGGATTAAATCAGCAGGATGTCACTCTTACTCCCCAGGGTGGCTTGCTTTATCAGAAATGATGACAGTATGTCACCAGTGTTATAACCTCACGACTCTTTTCTCTGTCCCCAATGCTTCTAGGATATAAACTCAGCATAGGAGTATAACCTATGCCTTATTCTACCACAAAAGAATCATTGTTCCTCCTTATTACCAGGGGACTGTGACATTTCCACAGAGAGCATCTTTCAAAAGAGCCAGGTCCTCCGTGCCACCCAGACCGTCTCAGTTTCAGCTTCTGCAACTCTAGATGAAGATGGCACAATAGGAAATGAGCGTGCTTCAAATCACCACGAGTACATCTATCGTTGCACTTACCTCCAAATAACTCTCTGAGGCAGCCTCGCCAGAGCATGTGCTAACTTATTTGCTATATCTTCTGACAGGTACTTCACTCCAGCTCCAAACGAGACGAGGACAAAGCCATTTTCGTTAGCACCATTCACCCATGTTTGGAGATCCTGTTAAAGGAAAAATCGACACTGAGCACTGTAAAAGCATAGGTAAGTGGCAGAAACAGATTAAATAAACATCGCTTAGGAAGAACAGTTGTTGGTCCCTCTGTTACTTCACGAGCCAAGTTTCCAAAGTCATAAGCATTTTAGAAGTCACCGAGTACAACGACTCAATGATTCAGAATCCATGGTACAGGCTGTGAACAGCAAAATTCTTCTGGGTTTGGCTTAGCTTCTGTATTAACAACCAGTTTCGTAAGACGATTTGTCCTTTCCTAACTAATCAGTTGACACACATTCACAAGTTAACACGTTACATTTTAACTCACCAAAATATAAATAGATCTATCTCGTAGCACCAGCCTGGAAGTACAGCACAGGAAATACACGAGTGAAGTTTGGGACTTAACTGTGTGATTTCTAGCCTTAAAGAAAGTGAGAGGACTTCAAAAGAAGCCAGAGCTTCAAAAAAACACCTTCAGTTTCTACTGCTCCAGTATTTCAAGGAGCCAGGAATAATATTGCACCTGTATGGCAAGTACAGGGTGGATGTCCCTATTTCTTGGGCCTATATATACACACTGTATCTTAGACCTAACTGTGTGCCTCTTCCACAGCGAGTTACCAGTATTTTATTAAACATTCACAAGTGCAACAAAGGCCTTCACATCCTTAAGCTCATCCTCCTCCTGTAATTACTCTGATATTACTCTAATTATTTCCAACTCAACTGTTGGCAGTGGAAACTAAAAAAAAAATAAATTGTACCACTCACATATAGATCTGTCAGTGCCAAGGAATAACTTATATTTCCCAGGATACGGTTTAATTCTGGTCTCACCAAATTTAAGCACAAACCTGCTCAATAGGAAATAAGCAAAAGGAAAATTAAGAGCCATATCCACAACGCACCTCTTGTCCTGGTAATAAACAGCGGGCCAGACAATAATAGAGTAATGCTGTGCTATCGCACTTCGGCACAAAACCACAAAAGCTACCACAAAAACCAGCAGGCGTAATGAAAACCCGCCCATTACACCGGGGGTTGTACGCTCATTTCTGCTATGCAGTGAAAAAGGGACTTCCATCTTCTGTACAATCCACACGTTTTCATTTGTCTTCATCCTTTTTCCCCGTGCACTTTCTTTTCCTTCTCTCCCTGTCCTCCCCCCATCTGTATGGGAACAAGGGGGAAAGGGAAATGAGGGGAAGTGCCTGCGACCCGCCTCGAAGCTGAATCATTTATTATAGGCTGAACTTCTGACATAGAAGTTTCCAAGTGGTTATGTGATTTATTTAAAGATTGTCCTTGAATTTTACTTAAGGACCTAAGGCATGCTGCAAATGTAATTATATTAGAGTCACTTTTACTTAGTGGTTCAACTAGTTACATCTTAAACTATTTCCTACCTGTTGTTTAAAGCTAAATAGAAAAATAACCTTTTGCGTGCTCTAGGACAAACCATTCTGAAAAGCAATCAATTGCCATGCTGTAAACGACAGCTCTCTGCCCATTTGTGACATTTGATCAAGTTATATTCTGAGAGCTCGCATCACCTGTGACAAGGTGGTTTTCTTCTGGCACCTGGAAGAAGCCCAACATTCACAGGCTCTGGTCTTCACAGGGCACCCACCCACCCTCATACCTGCTGGAGGGGCAGAAACCTGGAGATTTCTGGAATGCCACCTTGATGACATCTCCATGACACAGGTGCTCAAGAAGCCAACAAGGGGAGACACTCTGTTAGACCTCATACATACAAACAAGGAAGACCTTGTCTAGGATACAAAGCTCAGGGGCGGCCTTGGCTGCAGTGACCAGGAGATAGAGAAGTTCAGGATACCAAGAGGACAAGGAAGACAACAGTGGCATCTCCTGAACTTCACGAGAACTGAATCTATCCTCTGCAGAGACCTGCTTGGAAGAATCCCGTGGGATACAGCCCTGGAGAGAAGAGGGGTTCAGAAGAGATGACTGATATTTCATGCCATCGTAGAAGGCTATCAGAAAAAAAAAAAGATGGCATGACTAGATGGACAGATGAGGGGAGGGCGGTAGATGTGGTCTACCTTGACTTAAGCAAGGCGTTTGACACGGTCTCCCACAGCATCCTCATAGGGAAGCTTAGGAAGCGTGGGTTAGATGAATGGACAGTGGGGTGGATAGAAAACTGGTTGAAAGATAGAGCTCAGAGGGTTGTGATTAGGGGCACAGAGTCTAGTTGGAGACCGGTGACAAGTGGTGTTCCCCAGGGGTCAGTACTGGGTCCAGTCCTGTTCAATATATTCATCAATGACCTGGATGAGGGGATAGAGTGCACCCTCAGCAAGTTTGCCAATGACACAAAGCTGGGTGGGGTGGCTGACACACCGGAAGGCTGTGCCACCATACAGAGAGACCTGGACAGGCTGGAGAGTTGGGCAAAGAGGAACCTTATGAAGTTCAACAAGGGCAAGTGTAGGGTGCTGCACCTGGGGAGGAACTACCCCATGCACCAGTACAGGTTGGGTGCTGACCTGCTGGAGAGCAGCTCTGTGGAAAGAGACCTGGGAGTCCTGATGGACAACAGGATGACCATGAGTCAGCAATGTGCCCTTGTGGCCAAGAAGGCCAATGGCATCCTGGGGAGCATCAAGAAGAGCGTGGTGAGCAGGTCGAGGGAGGTCATCCTCCCCCTCTACTCTGCCTTGGTGAGGCCACACCTGGAGTACTGTGTCCAGTTCTGGGCTCCCCAGTTCAAGAAGGACAGGGAACTGCTGGAAAGGGTGCAGCAGAGAGCTACAAAGATGATCAGGGGACTGGAACACCTCTCTTATGAGGAAAGGCTGAGGGATTTGGGTCTCTTCAGTCTGGAAAAAAGACGGCTGAGGGGTGACCTTATCAACACTTATAAATACTTAAAGGGTGGGTGTCAGGAGGATGGGGCCAGGCTCTTTTCAGTGGTGCCCGGGGACAGGACAAGAGGCAATGGGCACAAACTTGAACATAGGAAGTTCCACCTAAACATGAGGAGGAACTTCTTTACCCTGAGGGTGGCAGAGCACTGGCACAGGCTGCCCAGAGAGGTGGTGGAGTCTCTAACTCTGGAGACATTCCAAACCCGCCTGGACGTGTTCCTGTGTAACCTGCTCTAGGTGACCCTGCTAGGGGGGTTGGACTAGATGATCTCCAGAGGTCCCTTCCGATTCTATGATTCTATGATTCTATGATTCTATGATTCTATGATTCTATGATTCTATGATTCTATGATTCTATGATTCTATGATTCTATGATTCTATGATTCTATGATTCTATGATTCTATGATTCTATGATTCTATTCAAGCATCATCTCCTCCAAGCTCAAACATGGTCCATGTTGATGAGCGGGAATCTAAGTAAAGTCGGCAGGACGATGAACAAAGGACTCCTGGCAAGACTGCTCTGCTTAATTAGAAATTCTGTGGGACTTCACAACTCCGATGTACCCACACAGTAAGAATTAAACATCACTATTCATAAACAGCGGAGGTATAAAATACTTCCTTAGAATGGAATTTCTAAGATACCATTCAAGAATACCCTTGTATAATAACAAAGAGCTACTATGTACTTAGAATTTTACATAGGGGAAAAAAAAGAAAGGAAATTTACTAGGTACCATGGAATTAGTCACCCTACAAACAGGCTTTTGCATTTCATCGTTGTGCAATAGCAAAGCAACCTGCTTCACATTACTATGGCTGAATTCATAGCCAAACCTTTCTAACCCATCCCTTTGAAGGTAATTCCACTGCTTCAGCAGAACACAACGTGTACAAAGGCAAACTTAGGTCTTGACAGGCAAGACAAGATCCTGCCATCAGGCTCAAAAGATGGAATTTGTCTACCATATTAAATGGGATTACACAAAAAAATAAAAATAAACGGAATACAAACTGTTTTATTTTGTATAAACTGAAGCTTATTATCTAAGCGCTCCCTCTCCTGACCCACTTTTTAAGCGTGGAATCACACAAATCCACACTCATAAGCCCTCGAACTGGGATCCAAGCAACAGAACTTTGCACACAAAGATTTTAATTACATTTCAGAAATCAGGCATGCTTCCCCTACAGACAGGTTCACACAAGGAAGAGATAAAAGAAATGAGGTTTGCCATTCTCCGAGTTGGTCAGGTGTAAATCAACTCTGATCCGAGAGATACAACATCATTAACACAAGTGCAGAAGGCAGGGACCTGGCTCAGACAGAACAACAGCCTACATGGCTACCGTGGGCTTCCAGACCAGAGCTGGATGATGCCAGGCCAACCCACATCAGAAGCAAAAAAGAGACCTGAAGTTGTCTTCGGGGTTTCTTTTAGGATGCTAAATTAGAAAGAATACAATTATGTTTTCCTCACAGTCAGGGTCAAAACTGTCCTGTGCCAACCTCAAGAACATCCAGAAAAGCTTCAACTCAGCTTGTTGTATTTTGACATCAACCAAAAAGTTCTCCCCACCACCACCCCCGCCCCAGTTAGTCCTGATTTTACTTAAGCTTTCCATCACACTGGTAGTAAGAGGAATCACTTGCCTGCCTTCTGATCTGCAGCCCCTTTCCAATCTGCTTCCCCAGAGGGCTGCTGGAGATCACTACCATGCATGGGCTGCAGAAAGTGAACTACAGACTTGCACACATCTGTGTCATTCCTAGCATAACACAGCCTTAAGTAAATGGGTTCACTAAGCATTGCTAAAAATGTAAGAATTGGGTAAAAAAAAAATTAAAAAAGTTAAGAATGTGGGACTTACACTGCCTCCTTGTAATGCTCCCCAAGTTTGTGACCTGGAAGAGTCCATTATTCTCAGGTTCCTTTAACGTCTTGTAATTATTTCTCCTGACTTTAGTACAGAGTTTCTAAACTGAAGATCTAGTGAAACTGAATCCAAATGAGTGGCATTCACAGGTCTTTGGTTGCAAGATAGACCTGAACGTCCATCCTGGTACAATTAGCTGGTCCACGGCACAAAGGCTGAGTATTTTCTTGTACTTTCCCTGTTCTTTACACAGCACACAAGGTATAAAAGTGATACGCACAGTAGTTAAAAAGCAGGCTATGACCTTGGCACATGAAAGAGACTAAATACTTCATCAACATTATTACTATGGCTATGTACATCACTTAATTCGTGCATATACATTCCTAATGCGTACTTTAGGAAGCGCACCGCGGCGGCTGTGATGCAGGATGAGCAGTGCAAAATACAAGCTTTGAGCAGCTCTCGCAAAACCCAAACCGTGGCAGAAAGCACACTGACGCCAGAGGACAATTTTGTTCGCCTACAGTTTCAGCATATCTAGCCAGTATAGCCTTTACTCACCTTCCTACCTTTCCACTCATTAAGGCCATACTAGCCCTAACACCCCAAGTACCAGTCTCAGTGAAACCACCACTCCAACACTGTACGCTACAAGAGTTTCACCGTCACTTAGGCTCATCCCCTAGAAATTCACCCCTTGCTTTTTCTTAAACCCACTTACACTTTTGACCTCCAGCGCATTCTGTCTTCCTGATCTAATTACACACCATATGAAAATGCACTGAGTCAGGATGAGTCATTAGAGCCGCCTTCATTAAAAGCAGCTTTCCCTGTTCGGGCAGCATTTTACAGCAAATCGCTCACAGCAGGAAAGTGATCTCCTTTTGCCCAGTTTAAATGATGTTCAAGTTCACTGTAAATTCAGTGCAGGGTTTTTTTTTTTTATTAAGGATACTTAATATTCAAAATTACAACTTTTGAGGTCTAAACCTACAGTAAAGGTTTGAAGAGGGGGGGTTACTACATGACAAGCTGCATTATTGAGCATTCTTCACACCCTTCTTCAAACTTAACTGAACACAAAATTGAGAAGGAAACACCCTTAACTTCTGCAGTTATTTTGAGCTTCACATATGAAGACAAGCACTTCTTTAAATGGTTCTCTCTTTCAGTGACTGTAACAGAGCACCCGATTGCTTTTTTCCCCCTCAAATATACATATTCTCAGGTTTTGTTGTGTAGAAAGACGAACTCTTGCCTCAATTACTTGAAGTCCTAGCATAACCAGCAGACAACACTGCTTTGCTGAGGCTACCCTGCCAACTTGACAAACTGACCAGCAGCTCTTCCAAACTAGGAATTAAACCTCAACTGTAACCCCCAAACCTTGATGAACATGAAAGTAAAATTTTTGATAGAATTTCTGAAAAAAAAAAAAACAACTTAGATCAGGCACTCACATAACTAGTAGTAGAAGCAGCATTAAAAATGTAACTATTGTTTTTACATTCACACAAAGCAAGCTGACATTAATGAAGTATTAAGCTGGATACAGAGATGCACACCATAATTTTCCAGCAATTTTAAGACACATAACAAAAGCCTGGGATTGGAGAGGTATTCATAAAAATGACTTGAGTGAGGGAGGCTGTCTTCTCAACAGTCAGTGCGGAAGCTCAACCTCAGCTCAGACAAATCTGAGCCCCTACAGCTGGACACATCACCATCTTCTTGCCCACCCTCATCTCCTCACCAAGCACAGCATGACTGCGGATGACATTACCCCGTGTGAAAGCCAGAAACCTGTGAAGTCTACTATAGCACACGTTCAGTTCCTGAACTGAATTGTGAGCTAGGTTTTGGACCAGAATTTTGGTATTCATCCCATTATAACTTTATATACATCCCCAACAAAACATCACCTGACACATACATTAGTTAATTACCATTTTCACTTGAGTTAAGTGATCAGAAAAAAGTTTGGTTGCCTATGAGTAACCATTTCTGTTGCCACTACATTACTGAAGAGTGAAGGTTTTTGAGCATCTACTGGTCTTTTACTGAGGTTCTCTCTGGGCTTGCACCGGGAGAATAAGCACTTATTGATCTATGCTGTACTATAGGCACGAAGCGGGCAGGGGGAGGAATAAAAATAAAATAAATCTTTTGACAATTCTCAGACAGAAATGCTATTGTGCCAACCCTACTATGTGAGCTTTGTTCGGTTTGATTTTTCTAATTAGCTATTCTTAGCAGGCTTAGATGCTAAATGCACAGCTGTGACTATAGAGTGAGGACCCAGCTGGCAGTAACCAGTGGTGCCTAATACTGAGCTTTGTTTCACATAAACAAAGTACACAAATACAAACATAACCGGGTTTAATATCCGAAGCTTTCCCTGTTCAGCTGCTCGATTCAAGTGTGTAATAGCACAAATGCCTGTTCTTTGAATATGGTTGCAAACCACCATTCCCCAGTTGAGAGCACAGGCATACTATGCAACTTCTACGACAAAATGCTGCTTAGAGGAGACAAAACCAGATCTATTTCAAAATAAATAAAGAAGAAGCCACATGAAGTGATCTTCAGAAAGGAGATACTCACTGATAAGTAAACAGAAAGGTACACAGACCGTTTTTATTTGTGTCCTAATTTTTCTGTCATCTTCCAAATAGTGCTTCTCTCAAGTGAAATATTTAAGTGCTGTACTAATACATTTTTAAACTTCATTTCTAATTTTACTGAAAAAACAACATTTCAGCACAGGCAGTTAAAGGTCATACAGATGCTGTTATATGACCTTTAATATCACTGAACAAATGGAGTCCTATCATCTGATCTGAAAGTTATGTAAAAATAATACCTCAGTCTACAGCAAACCCAGAGAAACGCCACCGCTTTCAGCAAAGTACACTGTTTGTATTTACTTGCCATGAATTTGTAAATCAGTTTAGAAAATAGTTGGGTTTTTTTGTTTGCTGTGACAAGCAAAGGACACAGGACAGCAGCCGACCGCACCGAGCAGAGGACGGCTGGCACCTCCCTGGCTCGACACATCCAGCTGCTTTCTGCTGCCTCAGCCAAACGTCCCCGCATCAGCTGGCACACGTGTCACACTCTGAAGGTTATTTTTCCACTAAATTCCTGCCTTTTAAGAAGCCATGGCCACAAGGCAAACGTGTTTGTCCCATTGTACCAGGGTTTGCTCCTTTTCATATCATCGGACTCAGCCAGTTCAGTTAACAGCAGCCACGCTGCTCCCAACCAGGACAAGATCCTTCCCCACCCCACCATTTCCCTCTGGATTAATTGCAAGTTAATTGTCTCCTTTCCTCGGGTACAACTTGCTGTCAGCCACCAGCCTCCTCTGTTGCGCCCTTGTAACTACTTTTTTTTTTTCTGGTCTCTCCCCTCTACTCTCCATTTATCCTGCTGTCTGAAGTCAAACTTGTAAAAATTAAACAGAAAAAGGTAGGGTATTTGTAAAGTATCAGTAAGTTTATATCTGGTCTTCCCTAGATATACTGATGTTGGCTGACCTGCATTATGTACTATTAAGATGCTGCTAAATCTCATTCTATTAACAGCACCTACTATACACACAGTCCACACAGTTAATATTCACATTTTTTCATATTAGCATAGAGTAAGATAATTCCAAAAACAATGCTTCGTAGACATCAAAAAAGCATACTCAGATTATGGCTAAATTCCGCTATTTTCTTGCTGGTTAAAGCTGTGATAACACTCTCAGTTGGCAAACGAACTCTAGGATCTGAACCCTTTTCCATTGGGACCCCAAGCACTACCATCACATACCAACCTAACAAAGCTGTTGATAAAGTGCTTCCTCAATAACGTTAGACACAGATTCAGGCCTGTTGAAACTCAGACTTTTTCCTTTTATGTTCCTCACTAATTATTTGGTATATATACCGCATATTTGGCTTATCAAAATGCATTGGGGAGGGGAAAAAGTCTCTAAAGCCTTATAAAGTTTTTCAATGTCTAAAATGTTGCATTTTCTTGTCCCTGACCTCTATTGCCTTTTCCCATTTAACATCCAACACCGACAAAATGTTTAAATCCAATTAACTTTAAAAAGAAATGAAATTCAGACTCAAAAGTGCAGGCAAGAAATACAGTACCGCAAGCCTTTGTCTTTCCCTCCCGTGTCTCAGCCCTCTCTAGAGTTACAGGCGTATCCAATGAAGCCTCCCAGAACATGGTCTACCTAAAACTAGAGGTCAACCAGAAAACTGCCGCGCAAGTACTTCCCTGATGCAACGTTCTCCGTCAAAAATCCATTACTCACTGGACCTTTGGCAAGCACCCTGGGAAAGCAACCTTGCCTTTCAAATGAATGGAAGGTAGGCAAAAATAAGAAGCTTGCCCTTCAAGAGAGGTGATTAAAATCACCGCATAGAGTAGCGGGTGCAGCAGAGGCAGACTCGAATCCAAGATTCAGATTAAAAGCCTTGTTGACGTTACCCCAGAGGAAATATTCTGCTAAAAAATAAAATAATAAAAAAAAGCATTCATGCCTAAGCAGAAAGCCCCATCACATAACTTTCAGGCATACGCAGAAAAGTTTGTGATTATTAAACATAAATGCAAGCTAAGGTTTTGCCAATCCTCCTACAGTTTCAGTAGCTGCATGTGTAGTAGAAAAGCTGCACAAGTAACAGTTAAAAAAAGACAGTGTTAAGTATCAAAACTGTTTTTACTTACTCCGTTTACAGAGCAATGGGTCAAATTAAGTTGCAGTGATTACAGTAAGAAGCAAATTGAAAAGCAGCTGAATTTAAAATCCAGACCTCCACATTACAGATACTGACATATAGCCCCATCCATAAATCCACATAAGCTAGTTTAGGTGAGAAATTTAGTGTTTCATTGTTCCAGTATGACACCTGTGCTCTGTGGATGGTGGGAGATATAATTCTCACCTGCAGCTTGGATTTAATAATGGCAAGTTCTTCATTTCCTTTTCAGATGAAATAGCTTCTCTTTCTCCCTGGAGGTTACCTCCTCCCTTCTCCCTTTCTTTAATGTTTAAATACATATAAACACACACCCACACATGTATTTGTGTGTCTGTATACACACAGAGATATACACACATAATATTTACATATGTTTATATAATATTTACATATTTTAAACAGGCCATGAGTCATCACCCCTTCTTTAATAAGCTTAGGACCAGCTGGCTTCCGAGCCTGTGTTTAAGTATTAAGATGTCAAATCCTTCAATAAGACCTCCCCACTCTCCTCTTCTGCTCCTACACTTAGTTCGGGGGACCAGGATCGCACTCACAAACTCTTAGGAGAGCCCCATCTACATGTGTGTTTGTCTCCCCCTCCACCTTTGTGCGAAAAGCATGAAGGCCGACCAAGCACTTGCAGCAGCATTCAGTGAGCAATTCCCTGGTTTCCCCCTCTTACGGGGAGCATTGAAAAAAAAAATTACTGTACGCCAGGTTTCAGCCAAAGATGAACTGACTCCCTGGAGGTATGATTCTCTGGAAGGCAAGCTTTTAACGAGAACAGCATTATTGGAAGACAGATGCTTTTTTAGGCAGAGAAGCTGAAGATACATTCCTGATTTTCCCAGCACTCTTGTGAAGGTCAGGTAAGAGGTGCTTGAAGCCACACCACAGGAGAGGTTACGTTCCACCTGCTCTCAGCCACTAACACCAGGGCAGGGAGCCAGGCATGGGACCGTCCCTTCTCCTCCCCATCCATCGTGTTTGGTTCTTCCTCAGAAGCCTCCATCCTCTCCTGGAGAGCCCTGCCACAGACACCTCGCCACCCCAAACAAGGGGTGCTGGCTAACACTAACCCAGCCGCAGCATATATTAATGCCCAAGCAGGTTATTAGCCAAACACCAGTTATCCACTTCACCTGAATAACCTTTAAGCAACTAGGACACACGAAAAGAGAAGTTGGCTTGATTACAAAGATTGTTTTTTTATAAATCAGTAATATTAATAATTAGGCTTGCTGCTCTTAAATGCCAGCTTTGTCTATGTGCCAATGTCCCAAACTATACAAACATGGGGTTCAAACTCAAGCACGTTCCAAATACTAGAGAGGAAAAAAGTATGCCTTTGGAAATAAGTTCCTATCTTCTGTTTCTCTGCAAAATGTTAGAAATTATCCTACAGTCTGCTAGAGAAGCAGCCATGGAAAAACACTAGCTCGTTATTTGTCCTACATGCAGGTCAGTCTTCAGAACTCGAAAGAGACACTTGAAAGCACTGCACATTACCCAAGTAAACAAATCTTGTTGATTTGTGCATTTCAGTACAAAAGCTATGAATTACGATATTTTAAAACAGAAAACCTGTTTATAATAGTCAGTTATGTTAACCTGTTTGATTTTCTGTAAATAAAGAAACATAGTAAAATAACTTCAATGATTTGACCCATGCAACACCCGAGGTCTGAACCTCACATTTCCCATTCCCGATACACACAACCATCTCAACTGGAGAAATAACCACTTTGTACTACTATCCCTGAACCAAGTAAACACTTGCTTTTTGATGGACAGCACAGGCTTGCTGAAGAACTTTGGTATTTGTTCATCAGATCACTGGACACCACCTTATATTTGGCACACGTACTTGGAGGGTCCACCTTCCCAACCACGTTTTACTGGAGCTACTTAACCGATTTCTGAGATCAGCCCTGCATCCTTTGCCCAGTCTCTTACACTATACAGGTAGGTGCTGAATAATGTATCTTCCCAAATTTAAAACGCAGTAGAATAGAGGAATAGACATAGTTCATCAACCTAGCCGTACCGGCATATCTGAGAGTGGAAACAACAGCAGTTTTATGACTGCAGGTACCTGAATAGCTCAGGCTCTTGCGTAGCAAAAGATCAATTGTCGGGGGGGGAAGAAGCTTTATGTGGAAATATATTTCAGAGCCAAAATCCATGATCACGTGGTTCAGCACCGAATTTACAGAGTGCCCCATATTCTCTATCACCCTCAAAAGACTTTTTGCCTCCCCAGGTGACAACCACACACATTTTAAAACAGCTCTAGAATTGCTTTACATCACCAGAAATTTACAGACAAAAGTAGCTCTTTAAGAGCTATGCCCCAGACTTTAAAAAAAAAGTGACAGTGCTGTACCACGTACAAAAATCTACTGCTACAGTCTGCAAGAGCTTATAGACGCTGTCCCAGAATTTGAATGGAGGAGGAAAATCTGATCTTTAGAATCCTTTACTCCTTAGAATAAAACGTCTCTTTATTGCTCTACGTAATTTAAAAGATAATAAAGATCAGCTAAAACATGCCTAGTAAACATACCACTGTCAGCAAGACTCGGAAAAAACCTCAACTTTTTAGAGAAGATTTTCAAAGCCACCAATTTGTTACCTTGATCTAGATCTGTATAACAACAAGATCAGATAAGAGATCCACAGGGAGGAGTGAGTAGGTTACTGTAATTACTATTTGTTGACAGCTAGGGCTGAAAGGACAGCTTCTACTTCTGAAACGTGAACACCCTCTTTGTAGCATAAGTTTAGTTTACTCAGGTAAAGAAGAATTAAAAAAATAAAAACGAATTGTCATTTGTTTCTCTTTCCCTGTCAAGGACAAATGGCATTCAGTCTGGAGTGCCACCTCAAGATCAACATTGAAAAAAAGCACTGCGTTACACAGAAATATTTATGAAACTTCAGAAACTGCGTAGATGTGAAAAAGAAGCAGCTCAACTTAAAAACTACAGGGTTGCATCATTTTAGTCTGCAATATACTATTTTTTTTTCCTAAAAGCGACACAGATTCTCTCAAGTAGAACTGTGTCCACACTGCAGGATCCAATCCATGTCCAAACACACCTTATCACTGACTCGTTGATGGAAAGGAGTCTTTTTGAAACCGTTCAGCTGCTTTTCTTGCAGGGAAGACGCCTGCTCATTTCCAGTGCCCTCTGCCCTCTCCTCGCCAGGGACCAGGTATTTCACAAGGCAGCTGCTTGTGGCACCCGTCACATTTCTACCCTGATTCAAGGACGTATCTTATCAGGCTGATTAATACCTACCTACCTATCAACCTAGTCACAAGATATAAATGCCATAGCAGAGGTTTCCCCATTGTTCCTTAAAGCGTGTGTTACTTTAAAAAGCCAGCTTCATTCAGCTTCGCAAGATCCCTCTGGAGAAGATTAATACAAGAGAGGCAGAGAAGCCTTTTACTTTCCTAACAGACTGCCAGTTATCTGGAAAATACTGCCAGCTAACACCACACACTTCATAGTTTAAGTCAGCAATGACCTTAAAGACTTGATATTCAATCTGTCTCTAGCTTTTCCTCTTTTAAGGCTAATTCTGCTTGCACTGTCCTCTATGCAATTCAGAACATACTCTTTTTGGAATTAACTATACAAACCCTGGACTCTCTCTCACACGCATGCAAGATTTTATTCACTTATGGGTAATGAGTGCAGCCACATTAACCATCTCCTTGTCTTTCAACAGCACCATTAACCATCTCCTTGTCTTTCACACAGCACACTATGCAAGAAGCATCTTCTAAATCCACACACTGAAAACAGCAGGCTAGCTACCACAGAAGACAACTCCTAACTGTGCAGTGCCTATTGCCGATGCTGAGCTTGGCAAAGCAGTGACCACCATGATGAAGCACAGTGACACAAGTTATGCTCAGCTTCATCCACCTGCAGCAAGGATCAGAGGAGCCATCCTCGGTAATTTTAGTCACTGACATATTGCCTCTCTGTAAAGGGCAAGACTAACCCCGCTACGCCGAGAAGAAAACTCCCAGCTGCCCGTGCCATGCCGCAAGGTGCTGCAGGGAGCCAGGCAGAGCGGTGACCTCCAAAGGACCCACTGCTCTCCTGGCTGGCTCTTGGCTCCCGCTTCTCATCAGGCTGATCACTGCGACCACGCCGAGGGACACTGCGCCAAGCGCAGACCAACATCAGGTCACTGCCTTAGAGGGACAGCAAAACAAAAAAAAAAAAAGAGAGGAGGATGGGAGCCTGGCAAAGGCTTCCCAAGGCATCTGGGCAGGCTGCATCCTGAAGACACATTTGCAGTTTGTGTACCACAGCCGGGTGCTGCGTGCTGCAGGCGGAATTGCTGTAGAGCTCAGCAGCAGCTAAAAATCATGCACGCCACAAGACCTAACTGCATGATCGGCTATGCTGGTTTCTGATCTTACCAGGATACGCCTCGCTAAGGCCAGTTCCCTTCACGGGTGACGCACAAGATGCACGGCTAACATACGGTCCCTGCAGGGACTGCAGCCTGCCCCTACCCGAGCACCCCGCCAGCACGGCAGAGGCTCTGCGGATGCACTGTGCGGGCACCGGCAGCTTGACTTTGGCTACATCCACTGTGGTTCCTGAGCCGAGCACACCCCCCCCCTCCCCCAAAGCACATCACTTAAAGGCCAAATGCTGCTACAGACCCTTATGTCTCTTACCAGACATTCAGTTCGCAGGAGAAAAAGCTTCCATCCTGACATCCTCTGAAATAAACCTAATTTACCTGCACCAAAAATACTCTGCCCGCATGCAGTAAGTGGGGATGACTGGGGGATTTACAAACCCTTCCACTGCCCCGAAACAAAGTCATTAATGCAACTGGGACAGAGACAGAGGAAAGCAAGAGCTCTGGAAACCATGCCCTCACAGATGCACCATTATGACATGGATATTCAGCACCCTATGCTACACACTATTAAAGCTGTGTTTTTCTAACTTTTCTTTAAAGAAAGTTAAAGAAAAACACAGGTGCAGACTCTGAGCAACCACATCCCCTAAAACTGAACAGCCATCCTGTAACAGTTTGAAAGGCCTTGACCTTTGTCTCCTCTTCAATTGTTTCATTATTACTCTCTGCCTTTTCTTTTTTGATTATGTTAATTATTAACAGAAAAACAGAGCTTTTCAGTTATGTATAGGAATTCAGATTTGGTTAAATAAACTACTTTTTTTTCTTTTTCACTGCCCCCCCCAAAAAAATAACAAACTCTCACTTCAGACAAGGCAGCAGTGCCACCGCTGAGGTGCCTGAGTATTGTATGTTGAGCAGGTATTTTGGACCTGAAAAAAAACACAGATTTTTTTTTTTTCCCCTAGCACTTGCCTAACAGAAAAAGTGGACTAGGCTACTTCTAAGCAGTTTTGGAGAATGTAAGAGACTTGCATAGCTTGTAATAGCAGCTTAAAGTTGCCTGCTAAAGCTGTTATGTCCAGCCACATACCCCTCTCCTCTGATGATCATCTCTGGGCAGGAACATCACTTCCGTTTACGAGACAGCTCCTGAAGCATCACCATTTCCAGCATCACCATTTCCAGCCCAGAAATGTGAACCAGCTCTGCTTCTGGCTTACCTTAATGCACCAGGTACTAAAAGCTGCAGAAAATAAGTTAGCAAAGGCTCCTGCCTTAGAGATGCAACAACAGCTGAAAGCAGTCGCAGCATCAGCTATCCAACTTTAATCTGCCAGGATAAGGCGACAGTTAGAATTCTATCTAAATCTTCAGTAAAAACAAACTGATTGCCCAATAATTTAGCTACAATACATACCACAGTGGATTATGCGTAACAGTTTAGGCACGGACAAATTATATGATAAGAGATGAACACAATCACTTTGTCTCTCGCATTCAATCAAATCTTGCACTTATAACATTGTAAGAATGAATTGCCCAATAAAACTGAAAAGAACGTAAATAACGTCTCGGTTCACACATAATTACATGGTGGTTTCCCCCCCCCCCACAGTAATAAGTATTTGCCAGCATGTACTCTATCTACAGGTATTTCAAGGTCACTGTCAGTCTGGCTATGTTAAACATTTTACTTATCGTTCCACCTTCTTGCATCATAAGAGATTGTAACAGGTTGAAATCTGTGGTTCCAGAGTAAATTTAGAAAGTACACAGAAATATATTCTCAAAAGGCTCCAGATATATATGTGCGTATAAACATACATCTCTGTATCTATACACACAATCTTATAGCAAAACACTGAAAGAAAACTGCTCCTTTCGTTTTCTTCCACTCTATTTTATAGCAAAGAAAGTGCTATCTGCTTTTGAGGACAATTTTTTTTTTTTTTACCCTAAAGACCAATCTACAGAGCTAAAAAAAGACAGTGTTGATGTAGTGCCCAAATTTGTCAACAAAGACATTTTTCTTATTACAGAAAAAGAAAATATCGGTTTGGAAAATGAAGTGCTGAAACTCAGTCGAGCCAGGAGGTTTTTCCTGGAGAGAATACAGCTGGACTTTTAGACAGCACATGTTACCTTTAGTCTGCTTTCTCAGAATATCTGTGCAGCCTGACGCTTTCTAAACACGAACACATTAATGTACACACAAGAACCACCAGATAGAAGCAGCACTGTTACAGTCATCTCTGATGACACCTTGGAGAACAGACAACAGTATAAGCTGGGATCTAATCACTACTATTTTCAGAGTGCGATTGAAGTGCCTCCTCTCATTCAGCTCAGATACATTTAACATTGAACAGGGGAAGAAAAAAAAAAACAGATGAGGGAATTGGGCTCACCACTCC
Source organism: Rissa tridactyla (assembly GCF_028500815.1). Taxonomy (NCBI): domain Eukaryota; kingdom Metazoa; phylum Chordata; class Aves; order Charadriiformes; family Laridae; genus Rissa; species Rissa tridactyla. The sequence goes on along the minus strand of NC_071470.1, from coordinate 78,649,029 downwards.
ACATCCTGCAGCCCAGATGAGAATTATCTGATATTTTCTGAGTCAGTAAAAAAAAAGGTACTGTGAAGTCAAGACAGTACCAACAGTGCAAAGAATAAAAAAAACGAAACAGCAAAAAAAAACCCCTGAGCCTTACCAATTTTCAGGGTAAAACAGGTGAAAAGCAAGCCTGGCAGTTTTCACGCAAAAAGCAAAGGCTGAACAAGACACTTTTAGAAGGAAATTGTTGAGCACTGCAGGTCTACCTATTTATTCAGTTCTTGAGTTGAAGATGATTATTAATGGATGCTTCTATTTGTTTATGCATACATAAATAGAAGCGTAAAGGACATGGTTTTCCGTGAAATTTCTCTCTGCCCATCACTCACTATTGTATTGCTGAACAAGGCATTCTTGGGTATCAGGTATCAAAGATCACATGGCACACTGAAGTAATCAAACTTAATTATTAATCTGTGCAGCCAGGATTTCTGGAATCAATCCAGTCACTACCACTATTTCAGTCTGACATTCAGTACCTGATGGCGAGTAAGCATACAGTAAAAATTCATATTCGAGTGCAGCAGTAGTGCCATTTATGTCAACTCACGACGTCTCCATTTCTTAGCCCAGTCTCTTTGTGCTTACATACACCCACTTTTAAAGACATTTTTACCTATCAAAACAAAGGAAGCAAAGTCTCCATAAAACCACTACTACCGTGAAATTAGATAGTATAACCTATCAAAGGGGTTCTTTAAGCATACGCAGTATTCATCCATTCTCCCTTCTTCCCCTGTTAGCCCACACTTGGTTAGAAGCTACAGATGTAGTTTCCAAGAAAGCATGCACTGTTTTTTCCTCTACCATACCATTAAGCACCTTACTGAAAAGCAAAATACTTCCTGCAACCACAAAAGACTCATTTTGACAAGTTTGCGTCTGCTAGTTCCCCTCACCATCACCCCAAGCTACTTCCAGTGACTTCAAGGGTCTATTTCACCAAGCAACAACAAAAGCCACTGGATCCCATTTGGAATTCACAGCTTAAAAACCGTCATTTATCATATGAGCTCAACTAGATACCACAGGAATTACTGTAAAGCTCAGCAAACCTTACTTCTGGCAGAGGGCTGGCCGGTTTGGTTAGGATTCCTCCCACATAAACAACATTGGGTAGCGTGGGTCTCGGAAACTCCAGTGCTACATCAGTACAAAGCATCCACAGGCTGGATCCATGAACCAAGTCATACATAGACCGTTCTGGCAGAACCTTGTGTTTCTGCATTATCCTTTCGTATTTTGGCAGAACCAAAAAACTGACTCCAAATCTTGAAATAAGATAAACAACAGTATTTTTAATCCTCTCAAATAGGTTCATGTGATCTGTGAGCAGCGAGTTAAATTCTGGAACATAAGACAGGGGAGCTGGAGCACCCACTTCTGCTGGATACCAGAGGCCAGTGGAGAAGACGGCATATTTAACCCCTAAAAGATGAGCTATAACAAATCCACACATCTCATTGGGATCGACCAGGAGCAGGTCAAATTTTTCCTGTTTCAGGGCGCGCATGAGGTTTCGGTTGCCAACAATCATGTCGCAGTTCTTGGAATAATGGTCCAGGATATCGAACAGTTCAAGGGCTGTCAGTCTCCCAGAGAAGATACTCCTCATCTTGGACTGGAGAAAATCATCTGAGGTGCTGCTGTTAAAGATCCCTGGGTAGCGCTGAAGTCTATAGTGATTAGATGGAGGAATCTCTCTGCCCTCAGAGAGGAGAAACACTGTCTGGTGACCTTGGTCATGCAAGGCTGAGGCCAGAGTCTTGAAAATATAAAGATGGCTTTCAAACATAATTGGCGGCACAACAACGATTTTGGCAGCCCTCGCTATCCCGACAGCACTCCATAGGAGAATGAAAGCTGGAGCGTACGGCTTCATAGCTGAAATGAAAAATAAAAGCATTACATCAACAGAAAAGAGGTTTGTATGCTACCTGGGAATTTAAAGGAGTTATTACGTGGCTGCCCCATGAAAGCTAACCGCATCTCCCTGTTTGAAAGGCATCTTTGCAGCGGTCACGGGGAACAAGAGAGCCACTCAGCTTCAGAGTGCATCTGGTAATGCCCGGTTTCCAGCGAGATCCGCCTTTTCCCCCCCTCCCACCTGGCATTAAGGGTAGACAAGAGACTTCTTCCAACACAGATACCAATACGGCACCTGCATTAAATGGCAGGAAAACCAACTGAGACAATGACACAACCTCCACAGAGATGCCATGTGCACCGCTTCCGAATTACTTATGCCATCCAACAGCTCTAAGGTCTTGAAGTCAGGTCTGAAAGCTAGATCCTGCTACATTCGGGATTATATTTAAAAGCACAGCTGCATTGTTGTCATTGTAAAATAAATATATATATACACACACACCCCCCCCAATAAGAAAGATGCTAAGTTCAAAGACCCAAAGGCTAAAATCCCATCTTTATTCACATGAGACCCAAAGGACGCCCTGGTGATTTTCAGTGCATAGGATGTAAGATGACTCTTATAAATACAATTCAGTCTTGCCCCCTCAACTGGAACTTCTAATATGTCCGTTTTAATTTTGGAGTTTGAGCATGCCACACTTCACGCTACCATTATGACGGTTAGGAGCATTTCTACTACAAGGTCTTGTCCACCAGTTACCCCCAGCTTTCAAGCCATCCTCCTTCAATTTGCAACTGTCTGTTCTAATTTAAGGGTAACATTTTCTACCATTTTGTTTTCATATAAGCCAATGGGAATAGAGAAGATAGATTTTTTTTTTTCTCCTAAAAGGACATGCAAATTCATGCGACATTTGTCTTTAGTATCAACACTCATCAGACATATCGGTGCAGAAGGTCAAAATCTGGCAGGAAGATGCTACCTCTGAATAAGAGCCAACTTTGAGCTTTCAAAAATGACACTTTCTGTATGAGAACAGGTGAAATAGCAGGAGTTAGTATTACACATGTGAACATCGCAACTTCCACTGAAGCACTTTTAGAAGTACTTGTTTCTGAACCTACTTAAATCAGCACTTAAGCACGCACTCAAGCACGAACTTTAGCCTATGCCGAAAACCCCACTGCCACCCTAAACACAGAGTTCCTGACAGCAGCAGGTTGCCAGGGAAAGGGAAAATACCCACACACCCCCAACCCCATGTTTTGGTGAGTAAAGCCTATAAAATATTTTAAGGACCAGATGAAAGCAAAGTGCATTAGAAGCATGGAGAGGGCATGTCAGAAAGCTCCTCAGCCACTTCAACCCTCCTAGGACAGAGGAACAAGTGCAAGCCAAACCAAACCAATCTGCTCTTTTCTCATGCCAAACCAATCCACATGGAAACCCAAGTCTGTTGCAGTGTCCTTTGTAAATAAGCACAACAGAAACATAACACTGCTACTTAGTCCTCATTATCTCCTTACAGCTCAGTCTTATAACCCTCCTACAACAGATTGCTCAGGACATTTTTAGCTTTTTTTTTTTAAATGTTAGGTGGGTTACCAGCTCACCAACAGAGCATCTAATATTTGTATTGCTACTATATAATATTGAGCTTTCTGAAAGACACCCCAAATTTCTCCTACTCCAGCTGCTGCAAGTGGCTTGACTTCAAAACACTTATAAGCATGCACCAAGCCCGAGTAAAGTTGGAAAAAAAAACACCACAAGGGACATCAGCTATCAAGTTTCTCACATGAAAAGTTTTCTTACTGGATTTGAAGACTCCTCCACACTTGACTTCAGGTAGTGATAGCCACTGCCTAGGAGGAGATTACCAACCATCACTTAGAGATCTTTACCTAGTTTTAAATTAATTATCACCAGCAGTAGTGCGTGCACAAAAAATTTCATTCAGGCAGAGACACATGGGTTTTGCCAGTTTTGTTTGTTTTTCTTTTTTTTTCTTTACCAAGACAAAGCCCACAGCACAAAGATGCACAGCGAAACCTTATAGTACCCATGGGCAGGTAGTGAGGAACTGAAATACGGAGAATTTACTGAGGTCTCCACACCACCACCACATTCACAGGCTGACAAAGCATTCTGGGAATGCTTCGCTCCCATCCATAAACTTGCAGGTTTCAAACTGCAGCAGAGGGCTGTACAAGCACAGAAGTACCCAGGCTCAGTGTAGTGTTCAATATTGGTACCAACAAGCCACGCTGAAGCTACCTTCAACAGGGCCCCACTGGAGGATAACACTCATTAGGTAAGTGTGGTTTTAAAAAAAAAAGTAAATAATGGTTTGTCAATGAATTACTAAAAAAAAAATGACCAAACTTGGAAAAAAAACATTGATTACATCACCCCATGCTAGAAGCATCCCCATGGTATTAAGTTACTACTCCTGTCAACAATAGCCATAGTACAAAACCATGAATGGAGGTGTAGGATTGGGAAACTCAGAAACAGTTAATGTTTCTATCAGCAATATAAATCAAAGGTTCCTGGAGCCTAAGGGCTAGTCAGGATCTAGTCAGGATCCAACAGGTTGCCAGATGCAGGCATGCCGGCTGTACTCTTATCTCCTGACCCGATACAGGCCCAGAGCACAGCACAGGAAGATACAAGCCTTAGCCCCAAGGTGTATTTTCCACAGCTGGGGTTATACGCATGCCACCAAAAGCCATAGCAACTACACCTGTACTTCCCTGGGATAGCAACAGTACCACCCCACTGCTTCCTATCCCCACCCTCGCTGAGCAGAAACGTCCAAAATGGTAATTGCATTGGATTATTTTACTCTTTATGAAGGTACTATAAAGCTCTACCTATCTAACATGAAAGTCTGCCAATATAACTACAAGCACTTTACCAAGCATTAGTTTTTCTCCTTTGAGGTGTATCAGTGTCAAGAGATGACACACGATGCTTCTGCAGGAATGTGCAGCTTGCAGTAACTTCAGAACTGATAAAAAAAATAAATTGCTTCTGAAAAAACTATTATGCAACTCCCCTTTTCAATGAAAGCGTCTTCCACTGGGACAGGAAAATATGTACCAGACCTGCCAAGCCATAAAGATATTAAACACATGATGCCATTAGAGAAATGTTGATTACGTGACATTTTTACTGGGAAAAATGGCTTTGACCTGCTATTGAACTTCTGGGAGGAACCTGCAGGATGAAACCTCATCATTTCATCCCCTGGTCAGACAGAAGCAGGGAGCTTGGAAGGTTTGTATTTAGCAAGAACAAGGGCAATATGTAACAGCACTTTGTAATCATGAGCATAATTCCCATTTGGCAATCTGGGAGGGAAGAGGGAGGTGCTCAGTGCCATCAACAGGGCAGCAACACACAACTACACAAGCTCAGCTCCAGATGCTCCTTCACTCCAACCATCCTCAGCAATGAGCTCCTCCAGCATGTCAGGAACGTCCACCAAGACAGGGAGAGCTGCGGAGGCTTGGGAATATATGATTCGGCTCACCTCCAAAATTAGTAAGCAGCACATAGGTAAAGGGGGCTTTCCAGGGGTCAGGAAGATTATGAGGTGGTGCTCAGCTGGAAGCGAGTTAATCAAAACCAGAGCACAAGGACTTTTCCCCAGTAACTTCCAGTCATACTCCAGCAGTAAATTCCCAGAATACATCATTTGCCAAAACAAATAAAAAAGTATCAACATCCAATGCAACTGCTTTCGTTTATGAATACCAGGAGCATGTCAAATGTCCTGATAGAAAAAAGGAAAGAAAGCCCAAAGCCAGAGGATGACACATTTTTCCAAGATAGTTAATATAAAGCTTTTTTGTACCTCTACCCTAAGTCCTTCTGCTTAGGATTTACCTCCATTAAATAAGATTGTTTGTGTGCCTGAGCTGGTATGTAAGATCCATTTATAACAGAGGTGAAAAAAAATCTAAAAATTTCTAAGATTTAAAAAAAAGCCAAACCAAAAAAACCCAAAAAACAGCCCACCAAATTATCACCAAATTGAAGTCATTACTCCTTTCAGATAAAAGCCCTAAAAACTAGAACTGGTATGGAGGACAAAAGACACATGGAGCGGCTTTATACGAGCGAAACCAACTGCCATCTGTAAAGAGTTCATCTATTGGAGTGCAGCAAGAAAGAGTTAACGATTAAAGGAATACCAAAAGGTTAAACATTAAACCTATTCCAACAGCTTCTCATGCAGTTATGACCTACATGCAGGTTGGTGTTTTTTTTCCAAGTGAAAGAGAAAGTACGAGTTTTGAAGTGTTACAGAAAACCAAGCACATCTACAGAAGACTGCTGGAGGGATGTTTTTAGCTGATCAAAACAGTTCTTAAAAAAAATAATCAGGATTTAGAACTATCTTTTTCCATTCACCCAGAAAGACCAAGGAGGATCTAGAACAAGAAGCATGACCATACAGAAATTGGTGACTTTCAGAGTCAAAAAATAAGGGGGAGGATCCTTCCCCCCGCCATTGTTCACAAATGCCTGATACTTGAAAACTGGGCAATGTGGAAAGAAACTGAATGGCATTTATGTTTATATAAAGTACACTGAAAAGTCTTTAATGTTTAAATTAATATTATAAAACTGAACTAATACTAGAGTTATATTTAAATCTTACAAATAGTTTTGAAATAATTCCCATTAATAATTTATGTAAGTCAGTCACAGTACTGAAATACATACTGGAGATCGGATTTACTGCCAATCCTTAGTCTGCTAATCACATTGTAATTAAAATTTACAGACACGCTTCATTTTTTTTTCCCCGTTTTATACTACCAGCTGCCTACCTACTATTTTTGATTCTCACAGAAATAACCATTTTCAAGTCAGCATTCCCATCATCAGTGTTTTCCTCCATTGTAGTGAGATCTAGAGGCAAAAGAGGCTCTCAGACACCTCTGTATGCAGCACAGCTTGAATTCAAACTACACAAATACTTAACACTACTCAAAAAAAGTAAACAGTTCTTACCCACTTACACATACCGCAACAATATAAAGAGAGTCCTTTTTATTCACTGGTAACACATGACACTCCTGACTTCTAAAGCAGAAGACGAGGTTTTACAGAGATTGAGCTCAGTCACGCTATTAGCTCTTCCAAGTCATTCCCTTCCTTTCAGCTTTTCTTTAGATTGGCTAAATTTTGTTGAGTTTACCTTTGTAGTTTGGTCAGAAGACGGGGACCTCTGCCTAGAAAGGTGCCCTTCGTACTAAAGAGCAGCACCATACTGACAGCAAAGGAGCAATCTTCTAGCTGCTGATCACTCTCACCTTACCCAAAGAGCTCAAGTTACTCATTACAATTTAACAGACACCAGTACACATTAAAAAGAGCAGGCTTACCAACTAGACTTCCACCTCTGCAAAGCATGGGTGATTAGCACCGAAATGACTACGCCCGAACAGAAAGCTAATAATGATGTGCACCACAGGAGCAAAAAAGCGGGGGGGGGGGGGGAATTCTGAGATTTGTATGCATTTCAGTAAACTGTGCATACTGCAAACTGCCACTAGAGTTCTGATAACACACAGATTTATCATTTAATCTGGCTCACAGGATTGTCCTCTCTCTTCCCTATCAGTTCATTACACAAAACTCAGTATTTTAGAAGGGAAAATACAAACCCTGCTTTTTAGAGCTGTAAACTCTCCCGAATTTCATATCAGTGATCTGCGCCAATTGGAACAAAAGGCAGAAAAGAGTTTGGACAAAAGAGTTTTGTCAGCAACGAAACACTTAATACAAGTTGCAAGTCTGATGCAGTTTCCGCATAGGGAGACCAGTTATCAGTTATGTACCGCAACCGCCTGCGGCAGGCTTCGGGCCAAGCTGCTACTGAGCTGATTGCTTTTCTTTCACCAAAAGAAACTCAACATCCATTATCCCACCTGCTCCTATCTCCATTCGAGGTCAAAAACCAGGGCCATAAGCAATGCAGCATCACCTCAGGAGCCAATCCCACCTTACCATGCCCAACAGCAGCATTTACCACAAGCAAACATATTTAGTGTGTTTATTTCTTTGGAGGTAGTATGTATTGTAGCTGTAAGAAGGGACACATGGTTGGAAGTACAGTAAGAAAAATGCTGCGCTAGGTTGTGACTGAAAGACAACTTGTTACTGAGAGCACTACAAACTCCCTCTGAAAAAAATCACATAAGCAGCTACTGGCTATAGTTTACTACTACTCTTAATAAAAAGGAAGTATTACAGAAGAGAAAGAAACAGGGACGGATCTTGGATTGTTACCTGATTTACTGAAGGCCCAGTTCTGCCCTGCCCACTCAAAATCCCATTAACGTTAACTTATTTTATGCGCAAATCTGTTTGCTTTAGCTGTTATTAAACATGGTTTTACAGATAAAGCATGATATCCAACCTTCACAGGCTTGTAAACATTTCAGTTAAACAAATACAGAACCAAGCCCTACAACGCAAGTTGCATGACCAAAGGCCCTGTAAGCAAAGCATTTTATCAAGCCTGAGATAGCAAGGAATGGCTAACAAAAAGCACTTACAGGTAAGTATAAAAGCTGAAAGAGGAAGAAAATATTCCAAGACAAATAAAAGGTCCTCTAACACCGATTGCAGGATGATTCGGTGATAAAAATACATGCACCCAAACCAAATCTTAGCTGTGTCAGCCACAGGCAAGCAGCTGATATTAAAGACAAAAATACATACATACACACAAGCATGAATGCAGTGCATCAATTCAAGATCAGGGAAGAATGAACAGGTAAAAGGTCGCTCTTTTTATTTGCAACATCCTCCAAGACATCTCTTGAAACAATAGAAGTCATTTTTCAAGTCCCTCTCAAAAACATTTTCTTTAATATCTGTCCGTATATTTTTTTTTTGCCAAGCACCAGATTAAGGAAGAACTACCTATGTGATGAAAGGCACTGACCAAATTATGTTTAACCGCAAATCTCACAACATGAGACTTTCACAGACACAGGAAAATTTTAATTAGTGGCATAACAGACAACAGTAAGACAGACCGTGTTCTTTAAGCTAGAAGTACAACTTGACTCCTAAACCCTTTAAGCTGGCAATTGTAAAAATACGTTCTTAACCTCTAATACTGCTTGCTGTTCTGTACATATTTCATAAGTAATAGGAAATCCTACTCCATAATCCTTTAGGAGCATTAAAGTAAATCAGGCCCATAAGGTGACTTCAGGCAGCAATTGCAGTTTAAGATTAGGAAGCAGTTGCTACTAAGCGTATGCTGTAGAACTGACAAAAGTATCAGAAATGTGTGAATGCACAGAGTCTTTGAGCAGCAAACCATTCTATTATCCAGGAAAAGAGTCTGATAATCAGGTATTGCACAACCTGTAGATTTACAGTCTGAAGTTTTCCCTATCACGTATCTTGTTACTAATTGCTGAGGTAGAGCATGCTGTGATTGCTATTTTGTGTTGCAGTGTTTTAGATAAGTGGTAAGATCTAGCTTGTAACTACAGGCTCCTATTTCAATCAAATGAATAAACTGAGAAATTAGTGGAAATAATTAGTAAGAAATTACATGTGCATAAACAAGGGCAGGCTTTTGCATTTACTTTGTACAGTTTCTTGAACAACCACATCCTTCTATCTAAGGACTGAAACATTTCAATGAGTACAAGAACGACACATCTACTGATAAAAGAGAGGAAGATTTATAGGCATTGCAACATCACTGTAATCATGTTAGAGACTTATTGTGTCAGTTACGCAAACAGCAAAGGAGTTAAGAGGGAGTCAAAGTGATGGGCAATTTATGAAACCTCTTTTAGTAACAGCTTCCTTCTGTAACACATTTTATCAAACACTGAAGGATTTTACCTAAGTTTTTGTACTCAAGAGTTGTGGAAAAACAATTTTAAAAAGCCTCACTCAAAAGGTAGCAGGGTAGAAGAGACAAGGTACTTCTCTTTCAAAATATAGGTTTTACAGCTAGTACACAAAACGTTTTCAATGGACATGCTAGCAGATAGATCCTCAGGAAAATTACATGGGAATAGAACTCTTATGCAAGGCATAACATCCTATTAAAATGAATTTATAGCAAGTGACTGAGGTATAACATTCTTGGTAGCACTTTGCCACTGGCTTTCTAAAAGAACACCTTTCAATCAGTCTTCATCGTTGTGGAAAACAATCCTAAACTTCTGAAAAGATCGATCATATCTACGAAGATTAACAACTTACAAAGATTATCTTTATTCTATGAAGGGATTCTAAATTTATCCGAGACTTCTGAAGTCACTAACAGTAAGACACTCAATCTTTTAAACAAAGTCACTTCTAAACCATAGCAAGGCCTGCATACTTCGGGATTATGATACTGCAATATCGACAGCATCAGCCAAGAAGAGACTTACCTGCTAGTAAAGGACTGAAATCTAATTAAACATTTTCATAACGTGATGTACGTTACAACAGAGCAAAGGCACATTCCCCTTCACACAGTTTACATTTCCTAACAATCTATGCACTAGAACTGAGAAAACATTATTCAGTTAAAAAGACACACTTTATTGAATGTCACTATTGTACCAGTATCCACTTTCAAGATTCAGTCCAACTAACTGCATCAAAGTGACTTTCATAAAGATTTTACACCCTATGAAACACTAGTATTCCCAGATCTACCAGACAGGTTAGTTAAAACAACTCCACATACCTCAGGAATACATTTTAATAACCCAAATGAAAGTAAAAAGAGCAAGTTGCCTTTTTTTCCTGCTGTGCACTGGGCAATTAAAACAGGGTATTTTAGGATGCTTCTAATCTATGTCTTTCACTTTATGCAGTGGGGATTAGCATTTGCAAACAGTAGTCTACCCATCAGCGTTCTGGTAAACCAAAGTGCTACTGCAAATACTTCTGTAAGGCTTAGGCAGGCCTAGAAGTGCTGCAGGAAGAAAAACCCCATCCTTTCTGCTGCTGTCCCAAGCAATACAGCAAGACCAGAAGAGGCTCCCGGTCCCAGCACCTCGGCAGCTGCACTGGTATCCCAGAACCGGGAGCGGGTTAGAGACAGCACAGAGACCCATCAGCAGGGCAGCTCAGGTCAGGCTGTGCTTATCACTTCAGCCTCAGCACCAGAGCAGAGCTGACCATCTACACACATGGTGTTGCAACAGAACTGATGTGCCCTCTTGGACCTCTAGGACAGAAAGGAAGCACAGTGCAGAAACCTGAGAAATGAAAAGCCTGCTCCAAAACCTACATACCTTCAACCGAACGCAACCTGACTCAGTGGGCAAGCGCCTCAGATTTCTCTGCATTGGCGCACTCTGTTATGCAGGTCTTCTCCTTGCTGCCCACGGTTACTCCACTCCCAGCACCTTGGAAACAGAAATGCTGACTACATATAATGAAAAAGTCATCTATCTGAAAGCAAGACACATATATTCCTTGTGGGGAGATTTGTCTAGTTCATCCAAAACAACACGGGAATTATACATCTTCCTCGCAGCTACTGTGAGCTCACAGGAGAACATACAAGTCCCTGACAGAGTCCCCTCAACATCTGGAGACATTTACTCCAAGTACTGAGAAGTGACAGCAATGTTTCTCAACCTGCTGCAGCCATTTTGCACCAGAAAGCAAGCAACCAGAAATAATATTGCGACATCAAGGGGCAGGGGTATTAACACTGAGAAGTCAACAGGTTACTCCACATTTCCTAGACACACCAGTGCGGTTTAAGATGTTATTTACTGGCTCACAAACTGCTGCATGAGACTGCTCTGCCCAGAAGAGCCCAGTAACAGAACAACTTCTCACAATGTTTCATGCTGCACAGTCAAGAGCTACAGGAGTAAAGTGCAGAAAGAAGAAAACTTTCTACCTGCACAAGTGCCACAGCAGCTGATGGAGACAAAGATGCCTCCACTGAGGGGTCAGAGTTTCCCAGGAAGCCTTTTCTTTCACACTGGCATCAAAATACTGGCTGAATCGAAAAGAGAAAAAAAAAATCTGACTCCACCTGATTTTAAGCACTTTCATCAGTGACATCCTCCTTTGATAAAAAAGGCTCTCCAAAGAAGGGTCTGGAAGAAACTGCAGAGCACAACTTTATAGTAAGCTTAATTTGTTGGTGCAACAAACACAGCCTATAGTTATACACGCTACCACCACACAAGCATGAATTATGCCTCATGAACAAGCCTCAAGATCTAAAACAACATTTGTTCTAAACACATATTAAACTAAAATCCCGGTAAAAATTGTCGGGGGGGATGCTTCATCTTTCACTACAGCTAGACTCAGCTTGGTACAAGCTCTCCCTGGTCACGCCATCACATGACACCTAGAAGCACTGAATGAATTTCTTTGTTCGTTTTCTGACTTCATCCTATAGCAAATAACTACATTTTAACAAGCCACACAAAGAGAATCACAAGGGAAACTATAGCAGGTTTGTTTCTGCAATGGGAAATACTAAAATACTTGAGTTAAGAATGTTTTGCATTTATTCAGCTCAATTAAAATAATTAAATTGCTCAAGACACTATGCAGCAACACCACACACTCCCAACTACATTCAGCTTGTTCAGTCCACTCATCATTAGGTTCTGTTTTGAAATTTACAGGTAATTTTTTTAAAGCAAAGTATTGCGTTTTGCTTTCAGATTTGTATTTTGTAGTGTCTGCTTTGAATTACCTCCTAGTAGAATTCAGTTGTTAGAATAAGGATAAAAGCAGCGTACATAACGTCTTTTCTCTCTACGTAGTTTAATCCTTAGATTCTAATTTTTAAGAGCAAGACCCCATCGCTTACCAGAGTGTGAAGGGACAGAAATCAACTCAGGAACCTTCTAAAAGTGCAGACTACACTCCAGCAAGGGGTAAGAAAAGACTCAGGGTTTTTTGCAGTAGCTGCATAAAGATTTTTAAATATACCAAAACTTCCTGCCAATGCCCAGAATCTGTAGCTGACTCAGACTGGATTGTAACTTCAGAAAAGAAAGGGTCTAAAGATAGGGTCCGTGGATTTTCAAAGACAATCTGATTTAAGCATAATCCATTCATTTACAAATATTAAAAAAGAGACATAGATCCAAAACTTGCAGAGGGTCAAGATAAAGGTGATTCACAGCTCTATGATTCACAAAGGATCATCTGGGTGAAAAACCAAAACAAATCAACAACAAACCATCCAGATGACCATCGAGGGCTTCTACATGTGCACATGCCTCCTCCTACCCACTGAAATTGCACTTTCTCCGAGATGAGAAGATCCCCCTCCACTTCTGGAAAGCAATTGATAAATAAGCAAAACAATTACCAAAGTATCCCAAAGCAGAGTAATTAAAGATTGATCACTAGGAATGGTTAAAGAAATACGGCAGCTTTAGGTTGCACTCTTAAATTTGACACACTGCACACCAGACTCGGATCTATTTTACAATATTCTCAACTTTGAAAGAAAAAATCTGGGTAAGTCATCAATTGTCCATGGGCAAGTTTTGATGCAAGTCCTCACAAAATTTACACCAACAGTGCACATTTACAGACTTTCAGGCTCCACAAGCCAGGGATGCCCCAAACACCAGACTGACCTATCGAGTCATGTTACAAAAGAACACCTGAAATTTTCCACTTTCGATTGCTAGAATGAAAAACGTGTAAACAAAGCTTCCCACAAGCATTTTATGCTTGATTTCTTATGAGAGTACCGCCAACACCAAACCTCACCTGCAAGGTCTTCACCTGCAGCAACCTTCTAGTTAAGAATGCTCTTGAGAAAGATACTGCTACCAAGGTCCAAGTTTAACATCTCAGCACACCCATGCTATCAAAAAAAAATATTTTCTACCACCCATTTACATTATGATAAGTTGACAGAACTGGCTTCCCAAGCAGACTTACAAAATAAACATATAGCTATGTGCATACAGCATCTACATTCTGTAACTACCCCTTTTAAAAAAAAAAAGCACTAAATCTTATTAATCTGAAACAGATACGATGTAGACTACTACCACTTCTCAGTAACAGCTGTTAAAGTGAGAAGGGAGAAACCACATTAAATGCTCACTTGAAAGAATATTTCATTAGAGAGTTTCCAGCAGTACAAAATCTTCATGTATTTGGCACATCATCTCCTACATTTGCATTGCTATTCCTATGTCTAGTTCCTAAGTTTCATCTTACACAAAATATTTCAAACTGTGGTGAGCCGAAGGAGAACATTATTTTCCATGAAACAAAACAGATTCAAATTAGTAACTAAATCTGCATTCTCAGTTGGTTCAAGCACAGGTGTAGTCAAGAGGAGGGACACACAACTGCATTCGGAAGACCAGGTTCCCTCTCCAGGCACTGCAGGTTGCAGGAAGCACATCCCACCAGGCTGCCGGGTTTGAGAGCCACGGCAGGCTCCTCGGCCACACCACCTGCTTCACCTCCGAAGAAAGCTACAACTTTCAAAAGAAAGTGCATCTATATGCCCTTTAAATTATCCTAACATTTACAGCAGTATTCTGGCCAAAACTCCCATTCCTAACCCAGATTTCATTCAGAGAGGTATGCTTCTTTGATCCCATTCATACTGTAAGCTAGGAAATACCTGACTTTTCTCCAAATTTGAGAATTTCTTGTTTCAAACAATACATTGGGACAACAACAATGACGCCCTGAAAAGAAAATTAAGGGCAAGTAAGTAACAACACATGAGTACCGGCCATAAGTTTTTTAATGCTAATTACCTTACTTCTGATGAAAGTTTTTACAATTTTTTTTTAAATACCTTCATTTTATCAACTGGTGTTCTTGGCATGAAATTACAAAGCCTTATTCAACTTAAGTCAAATAACTTCTAAGTAGTGGTGGGGCAGGGGAATCAAAATCCAGCATATGTAACTGCACTTTAATCAAAATCGTCACAACTGAGGCCTTGAATTTCAGAATTTTGAAGGCCGTGCTACAGCTATGCACCCAATCCTCACATGTAACAAATGTATGAAATAACTTTTTGAAGAGTGGTGTTGATGTATGGGTGAAAACAACTCTCTAACGGAATAGAGTGATTAATTTACAGAACTCAGAAGATCCTCCACCTTTTATATTCACACAACTACCTTCCCTCAAATACACTGAGAGACAACCTTTGTAATTTTTCGGTTTGGTTTTTAAAAAGCACACTGTTTCACCAGGGCATCAAGGCTCATTTCCAACTCAGTTCAGAATATGAGTCTGACACAAGATTTCCCATTAACTCTCCCTTCAGTTACTGAGTAGGAAGGGAAAATAGTCTTAAGTTACTTTTCTCATGAAGCTGAACCATCCATTCATAGCAGGAAAGAAGAGCATAGAGCAAAGAAAGCTATCCTTGTTCCCCTATACAAATAAGGTTACGTGCATAACAACTGCGAACTTAATAGAAATTGTCATAAAAAAATCAGGTTTTAACTTTTTTGCATCTCTGAACCATATAACTTAGCAGTTATCTACATCATCTTTCAAACCTCTTAAATCGTAACTGTTACATTTACAGTTTGTAAAAAAGCAATTTTGGTGGTATTTTTTCCATTTAACATCACTTCTTCCAATATAAAAACCACTTTTTTGAACTGGGCTAGCAGCTATTCTCTCTCTAAAAAATAATCTACTGACCAAAGAGTTCAGGACTTAGCAAGGACTTAAGAAGCGTCCCAGGTATAGTCAGTTAGGTGTACTGTTTTAACAGCTCAACAATGAAGGTATTCCACAAAAACACAGGTAATGTCATTAACTCTTCCCAAATTTAGGAATTAAGAACACACACAAAATTCTATGTTAAAAACTAAAAATTTCAAAAGCTTCCAAAAGAAAGGACTCACCACTACTCCAACACACTGGCTCCAAGTCAAGAACTGTAGCACAAAATCTCCCGTATAATTTGCAAAATAAAAAACTAATTCAAGTATAGCATGGTGTGATCACGTAATAGCAAAAAGGAGACGTGGAAAGTTCTTCTCCTATTAGATGATTAAACATTATGAAGAAAAATATTTTAACGGAGTTGCAATGAAAAATAATGATGATCAATTCCTACGAGTTTTTCTTTACAAAGCTAGAGACAATTTAAGGACTTCTTTCTTACAAGGAGTATTAACAGGGCCTCACACACTGAGCATTTAGGGTATATACATCTCAAGCGTCATAAGACGCTACAAGTATTTTGTCAAAGGGTTCAAGAAACCTTACATCACAGGTCTTGGAAATTTACTCCAAGCATAGTTGTCCTGGGGGAAAAAAATGGAAAAACCGCAACACATTTCAGGACAGAGAATTATATTAAATGGTTCTAGTGTATTTTACTTCCTGGAAAACAGGAAGAGCGCTCTACAATGCCTATTCACAAGCACTTTGAGCTATATCAGAACATCAGTTTTCAGCTCAACCATACTTTCTAAAACAACAAAAAATAATAAATCCATGCTGAAAATTTTTTGAAGAATAAATATCCCAACAAAAGCAGGTGAATTATTTCAATTGCTTCTAATGTAGCAGCATTTCTCACACCAATCCTATTCTCCTCTTAAATATTACTCTATAATACTGAAACAGAAATACAAGCATTTCTGTTAAGAGTTAGGATCCAGACAGAAAAGGTATTTCATTTAGTAAGCATCTCTTGAATACTCTTGAATATGATCTTACAACAAACACCTCAATAGCTTTTAATAGTGTAGCATGATTTTTCTAGTAAGGAACTGACAAGGGACTCACTCAAGATGGAGTAAACCGAGATGAATTCTTGGTACTATTCTAAAGGAAGCAAGCTGACTACAACAGTGATGTGGGAAGAAGCGCTTGAAAGAACCCAAAGTGGGAAACACAAAGGAAAGTAGGTGTGAGTAATAAAATACTCAGCAGTTAAAGTCAGAAATAATGTAGTTCACGGTCAGGAAGGTCAATTAGAAAATAGTCGAGTCAGTATAGGCATTGTTGTTACAGTTATTAGTATAATTAATTGCAGAACATTTTTGAGTGGTAGGAGGAGTGTTGCAGCAAAACACATCCTCTGCACAAGCCTCAACAGGTACAGAAAAGGCCATACACAAAGCTACGCTCAGTGGCATTGTTTTAAGGACTGTGAGGCTTACCACAGTACCTTCCCACACAATGTCTGCATGTGTAGTAACACACCTACCACATACAGAAGACTGATGAATTTGATTTTTTTTTCCCATTCCTGTAAATAAAGCACACCACTAGAAATCAACCAAGTCAATCTGCAGCAAGTTATATACAGCAGAAAATTATGGCAGGTTCTCTCACTTTTTATTTACAAACCAATTGGACCATGCTGTCACGATCCACAGCAGCCCTGGCCTTCATTCAACCCAATACGGTTCCTTCAAGTGAACTGACTTAACATAGTTATCATTCCAAAGGGTTGATTTGGATAGCACCTCTGAAGTGTTTTAGATATGATAAATATGGCATTAGGATTCAATTAACCATGGTAGTTCTGAGTACCTTCAATTCCTCTGAACAATAACTAAAACGGCTAAATTAATCATAGGCTACTAATCTGGAGTTATGACCCAGTCCTGCTTTAATCACAGCCTAAACCCAGGCCACAGCTGCAGTGACTGTCAACAAGCTACAACAGCTAGTAGCCATTCACTAAGTTAAAGCTGCCACCAGTACACAAAACCACTCCACTGCTTCGTTACCACTTCGTTAGTGAATCAGCTGCCCTCCACTCCATTTGCACAGGCAAGGTGAGGACCCTTCCAGAGCTCAGGTGACACCACCCTGTGCAGAATGAGGATGTGGGGATTGTCTCAGATGCCCTCTCCTCAAGCCCTGGTTAGTCCTTCAGGTTTCTCCATCCAAATCCTGCTTCAGAACAACTCATCTGCTTACAGCGCTCTAAGAATATAAAACATAAGGGGCACTTACAAAATACTCTAACACAATTCTCACCTTAGAGTCTATATACTTAATAGACATATGACAAAAAGTAAATAATTTTATTTTCTTGCTTCCTGCAACAAGCTTCTTTTGGTGGCAAATGTTGTGCAAAAGACAAAAATAAAATGCAAACACTTCAGGCCAAGTACTCATTTCCTTGTATTTCGACAAATTTTCACAATAGCGTGAAAGCCATCCAAAAGAATATAAGACTCTAGCACAAACTAGTCAGTAGTTTTGAAAAAAAACCAACCAAACAAACAACAGCCACTGCAGTATCCAGCACTCAGCCTGGATCAATGACCAAAACAAAAGAACAAAAACAAGGAAGTGTGAAGTAAAGGTTACTTGCATCCTATGGTGTGCTGGTGCTATAAAACAAGCTCAGCTAAAATATATGAGTGACCTTGTGTGACAGTTGCTTGGAAAACCAGGCAGGCAGCTTCAGATAGGAAGTCTAACCGAGACAATTTTTAGAATACGTGTCTAAGAAACAAGTAATAACAGGTGAATTATTCTGAAAACTAAGTCACCTAGTCATAACATGAAAAACAAAAATACTACTTTCAAGGTGTTTGGGTTGGGGGGGGAAGACCTTCAAGGATCTCTGCTATTAAAAGTTCCTCGCTGCTGTTCCTCCCCAGGCAACTCTGATGAGCACGCAAAACGGGCTGCGTATTTCTTAATGATTTCCTATTGTTCCACAGTCAGTCCTAAAACGAGCATGTAAACAAGTCGTAAAAGACAAGATACCATTTAATATGTTTAAATAACGCAACTTTATTGACATTCTCCCTCAGAAGTCTACGCTTCACCGCTTTCCTCCTTTTTAAACACATACGGGGAGGCAATAGCAGCAATTATGCAACGTTCTCCCTCCACAGGCAAGGGGGCTTGGCTCAAAACTCGCAGTTCGCATTCGTGAACAGGGCAAACACTCAGAGCGAGCTCCCTCACCTTGCGGCTTCAAGTTTGCAGCCGCGTTAATTAAAATAAATAAATAATCCGTTTACTAGGCACCCACAAGCAAGCGGCTGCCCGACTTTGGGACGGCTGCGGGTGACAGCCCCTCACGGCGATACCGACGGCCGAGAGACCCCTCGGATTAGCGCGTACAAGGCGCAACACAAGACTGAATTAACCCAAAACCGGTTGCCCCCCCCCCCCCCCCCGCCGTCCTCCGCCGCCCCAGCACCCCCCTCCCGGCAGGGCTTGCTACATCCCCCGAACTTCTCCTCAGCGCTGAGGAAGAGACTGAGTTCACCTCAGCGCTGCGGCCCCCCCTTCCTCCCTCCCTCCTCCTCCTCCGTTCACCTCACACGGCCGCCCAACTTCCTCAAGGCGCAAGGGCGGGCACCTGCCGGGCCTCCAGCGCCGACTCCCCGCTGCGGCACCTCAGGCGGCCGGCCAAGAGAGAGAGAGACTGCCCGGCTCCCTCCCCTCCTTCCCTCCCCACACAGGTGCCGTGCCCGGCCGGGTCGCGCTTCTCGCCGCCCCGCAACCCCTCCTCTCCCCCGAGCTCACCTCACGGGAAGGGTGAGGGAAGGGGTGTCCTTTTCTCGCCCCTCAGCACTCCCGCAAGGACGCGGCGCTTCCCGCCACACGCTCCCAGGTCACGCCGTCCCCTCGCTCAGGGGACACCGCATCGCCACGGCCTCCCCTGCGGCTTCTTTCCAGTCAGCCCACGGCTCTCTCCCCCCTCGCATACCAACCCCGCCATGGCTCTCCCGCCCCACCGCACCCTCGCCTTCCCCGACCCTCCGCCGCGGGGTGATGCAAGGAGCCCCGGGCTTCCCCTTGCGTTAGGGGAGGGAGGAGGAAGGAAACCGAGCGTGCGGGGAGATAAACTGAGAGGAGGGGGGAAAGCAGCAAGGTCAAAGGAGAACCTTCCTTCTCCTCCTCCTCGTCCGGGCAGGGACCCGCCGCCTCAGAGACCCTCCGACCCTCGCTGCCCCCCGAGCTCCCTCACCGCTCTCCCTTCAGGGCCGTTTCTCCGCGGTCGCTGCCTGTGGTAACGAGCCGAAGACCGGGTCGAGCCGCTCCTCGCCGCTCTTCTTCCTTTCAGTCGAGCCGGGTTTCGCGCGGCTCCGTGTCCGGCCCCGGCTTTGAGGCCCTGCTCCCGCCGGAGCCCCTCCGCTGCGGCGCCGGGCCCCGCCTGTCCCCTCCGCCCAGGCTCTGCTGCACCTGCGGCGGCGGCCGAGGAGAAGAGAGGAGAGGGCACCCTCGCTCCGTCCCTCCCTCAACTTCTCATCACTTCCCGCTGCCCCCGCTCCGCTCCGCCGCGCTGCCGCCGGGCGCATACACCGCCGCTGCCCTCGAACCCCCCCCCGGGTCCTTGGGCTAAACGGGGAAAGGCCGCCCTCACCCCTTTTCCCCCCCTCCCCGCTCTTGGCCGGCGAGGACAATCTGCCGTCCGGGTGGCCGGGCGCCCTCCCGCCCCATGCACTGCCCCGGTTCCCCGGGCAGCTCCACGGCGGGGCAGGTCCCCTGTGCCCGCCTCTGGCGGGTGGGACCGGGGCCGCCCTCCGCCAATCAATCCGGGAGCGGCGGCAGGAGGCAGCGGCCCGGCGGAGGAGGGGGGACGGCCGGGGCGCTCCCTCAGCCGGGCCCCGGTCCCCTCACGGTCGGGCGGGCACGCTGCCCTCCGCGGGCTCGAAGCGAACGGGGGTGGACGAGGCACAAGGCCGGCACCCCCGCGGGGATCTGCGCCTCGGCCCGTCCCAAGGGAATCACAAAATGGCAGGGACCTCTGGAGACCATCCCGCCCAACCACCTGCCAAAGCAGGGTCACCTCAAGCAGGTTAGGCAGGAACGCATCCCAGCGGGTTTTGAACACCTCCAGAGAAGGAGGCCCCGCAGCCCCTCTGGGCAGCCTCTTCCAGTGCTCCACCACCCTCAAAGTAAAGAAGGTTTTCCATCCGTTCGAGGCAGAATTTCCCGTGTTCCTGTTTGTGCCCCTTGTCCTGTCACTGGACACCACTGAAAAGAGTCTGGCCCCATCCTCTTGACACCCACCTTTTAAATATTGATCAGCACTGATGAGACCCCCTCTCAGTCTTCTCTTCTCCAGGCTGAACAGCCCCAGGCCTCTCAGCTTTACCTTCTGAAAGAGGTGCTCTATCCCTCAATCATCTTCATACCTCTCCACTGGACTGTCTGCAGTAGTTCCTTCTCTTTCTTGAGCTGGGGAGCCCAGAACTGGACACAGTACTCCAGATGTGGCCTCATCAGAGTAGAGGGGGAGGGTGACCTCCCTCAACCTGCTGGCCACGCTCTTTTTAACGCGCCCCGGGTGACCATTGGCTACCTTGGCAGGCTCATGGTCAGCTATGAGGAGCATTTTGGTGGAGCATTTTGGTGGAGCCGTGCCCTAACATCCATGCTCCTTCTTCATGGATGCCACTTAGCTTTGGTTAAAAACCAAAATACACAAAAACTCTGAAGCCTTTTCTCCCCTTCATTACAGTTAAGTGCAGTTGCCCTATGTTGGGCATCAAATTTGCTCAGCCACCTCACTCAGTAAAGCATCTGTCATTCATTTTAGCAGCCAGACCAACCCAAATCACAACATTGCTCCTGACTAGTTGAGTAACATACAGTCCTTTATCTTCTCCTTCTGCAGGAAAGGGCACTCAGCTCCTCAAGACTTTCATTCCTATGCAGGGAAGGCTAGCTAAAAGACATTTAACCCTCCATCCTCCTGGGAAAGACCTACTAGCAGCCTTCCAAGCCCTCACCTGACAAAGCTTAAATACTAACGGTAATTCTCCAATTGGTTTTATGTGTGTGTGGTTTGGGGGTGTGGGGTTTTTAAATTAACTTTTTTTTTTTTATTCACTTATTATATAACAAAATTGTTATTTCACAGCTGACAGACAACAACATCCTTTGAAAGACCAAGATTTGCTCCCTGCCTGCCACACACTTTTAAAAATCCAAACTTTTCCGCTGCTTGCTTTAAGTTACAAGTTTGTGTTGTTCAAGTTACAAAAGTGTTTTATGGAGCCACCAAGGTAAATGCTTCTTTCATCGAATTTTTTGTAATGAAATTTAAAGGAAAAGAAGTTTCAGACAGTCTTTCTGATTCGACAGATCAAGTTACTCCTTTGATAAATGCGAAGGTTTAAGTTTCGTCAGACAAAACAAGAAAGTTAATGAAATTTGAATGATAAGTTAATGAAATGCATAATAAGAAAACTGAACGTAAGCTTTCAATGGACCTCCATTCAAGTGAAGATGGCTTGCAAAAGAAAATGAAACTTTACTTTCATTCAAATTAATCCAATTTATTTGGGACATAGAAGTTCTCGTGATATTCATTATAGAGCCTTTTAAAAGCTCTTCAGTTTCTCACATATAAAAAAACCAATTAAAGTTTCTCAAATCTTGTGCCCCATTTGACATGTAGTTAACGTTACATTAGGTGTTACTGTGTTGAAAGTTTTAGTTACTTCCAGGCAAAATAAATTTCAAACCGTAATGCCAGCTGAAGACAATAGCTAATAGTTGAATAAATTCATCTCCTCTGCATATCTAACCTACTTACTTATTCCAGTGGTAACCGGTTTAGTAAAATCCAAATAGAGCAGAACCATTCTTAGGTTAACAGTGGGCTTAAAGCTAGATTGGAACAAGCTGTAAATTTTGTTCAGACTTCCCCGAGATACGTTGGTATCTCCTCAATGTTTATGAGTAACTTTTTTGTTTCTTGGGTAGTAGCTTTAATAAAGATGTTTTTGCTGTGGGAGTAGCAATACTGAAAAGTAGCAATTGTTGCGCTTACCTGGGGAATTTTATTAAAATTGCCTATCAGACCTTGGTAAAAAATTGATTTAACAGTCTTTTCATGGAACATTATAATGAAAATGTCTCACAGCAATGGTAGTGTTTTGAATTTCATTACTGTATGCTATTTAATAGTAACTCAGGAGAGAATATTACTTTTATGAGCTTTTTTATTCATCCCCACACCTTCTACCTTTCCTGTCAGCAAGTCAGAGTTGCTTGATTTTATCAATGTTCCGCCTTCCCAGTTTCCTATCTTCAGCAGATGGGCATAGGTCAGATAAAAGACTTTATTGAAGCGTTCAGAGTTAAGTGATTTCTTCATTTATTGTAATGCGATGCAGGGATCTTTCTTTGGTGCAAATATTTCAACTCCAAGTACGTGGTATTGACCTGTCTTTGCCTGTTACGGTTACATGCTATTGCAAAATTGTTTTTATTTCAAACTCCAGATACATATATAATTTTGTATTTAACAATTTTTGTATTTCTTTCAAAGATGATGTTTTTTCATTGGAGGGAAGCACCTAATGCGGTACCTAATGTTACAACATTACCTGCTCTCAGAGAGACTGACTTTTGGATTGGAAGAGTATCTTCAAACGAGGACACTCAGTTAGTATAATCTCAGTTTACTGTTTTCTAGGCAGCTAGTCCTGTAATGATTTTTTTTTTTTTTGACTAGTCCAGGAAAAGCAACTTCAAATAGTGACTGACCATTTCTTTCCAATGGTTTCCTGGTATAGAAGACTCCGGATGTACTAACTGTTGATTGTCTTGCCTTCACTGTAGGTTTTAAGTATGGAGATACAGTGCAGTTCGGGGTAAAACCTAAAGTTCCACATCACAATAATTTTGCGAAGTAATCGAAGTCAGAATTTTTAACTTGTGTAATGCAATTATTAATATGTAATACCAAGTTTTGTCTTGTCACATTTTAATATCTCTTGGAAATACTGGGCACTCCCAGAGACTCAATTTATGGGGTCTTGGCAGATAAAGTAGTATTTTACTCTGGAATATCCATGTCTTGTACATGACAGCTCCAGTCTTTTATTGCCTGGCTTGTTATTTTGATAAGCAATATAGTGATGTTCATATATTTCTTTTATCATTAAAGAGATGCCAGTGAACTGTAGGTTGTTTTCAGAATAAAAAAAAAGTGCATAATACAAAGTAGTTGGGGTTTGTGTTTAACTGATTGTTGTATTTTTTACTTGCTGCGTACTTATAGCAACCCAGCTGTGGAGACAGTAAATATAAGGTAATAATGATTAATTAAGCTATTATTATAAATCTAAGTTATATAAGGTATACAGCCCAATACTGAAACATGGAACTTTTGTTCTCCAGTAAATTCCAGAACGTAACACAGAAATTCTGTGTTGCAAAAATTTTGGAATCTTGGAATTCTAAATTGTGATAAGGAAATCTGATTCAAATAAAATAATAAAAAGTCACAAAATGCTACAAATATGAAGCATTTTTAATTTTCATGAAAGTTTTACAGGGCTAATAAACACGTCAGAAGTGGTTTTGAATAACCAAGGTGTACAAAGGACACCTTAATATTATTTTTCAAGAGAGAAATTTATTTCATTTGCTTTTAAGTTGGACACCGATGTCATCAAAGTTATTTTTACTAACTTAGGAACAAGAAACGCATCTTGTTTCTCTGAGGGATTTAGAACTGGATTCTGTTGGATGAAGGCGAGAGTGCAGCAGCTACAGAGCACTCCTTCCTGTTGCGTTTTCTGCCCACTGGAGTTTTTACCGTACTCATAAAAATATAGAAATATCACACTATTGATTCCAGATTTGAGTTCCTTCGAATCTGGTTGATTGGACAATGTATGTAAATCAAATTGAAGATTATGTCCCTTGTGCTTTTCTCCTGATTTGCACTGGTTTGTTGGCAAAAGAGAGAGTAATTTCTCCAGATTTCTGGATCACGATGGTTCACATACAGTTCTTTAAGTGTTTTTTTCCTAGTGCCTTGATTGCTTTGACAATACATGCACATACTTCAAGAGTGTCTACCTAACAAAGTAGAAGCATAACCTTCCTCGTAACTCATCTGAGATAGCGTTAGCTAATTTTGCTTGTTAATTGGTATGAGATCATAAGCAGGCAAACTAATTTATTTAAATAAGGTTTTTTAGTTCTATTGCCTTAGCAGTTTTCCAGATGGAACTAATCATCTGAAATGTGTATTACCTCATTTAACTGCAGTGTTACCAGACAACCACCTCTTCCAGATCTGCTTGCCACTTCTTGTGACCTTGTTCACAGATCCCCGTAAACACCATGAAGGTGTACAGAACAGTCTGCCTTTGCTGGAGGCAACTGTTGGCCTTATTATCTCACGTAATTGACACTAATATAAAAGTGGTGTTTATTCTACCTACGTAGGTGACTCCCGTAACTGCGTATTACAGCTATGAATGGTGGTTCCCAACAGAAAATAACTACTCCGTGATCAGGCTGTGTTTTGTGGATCTTGTAAGTGTGAAATGGTAATTTATAGTTAACTGATGTGTATCTGCGTGGCAGCAGAACACGGGGCATCTCAATTAGATTTTCGCTTAGAGGAGAAACCTGTGATGCACCTGCAGTTGTTCCCTCAGTGCAGTCTGTGTGCTTACAAAACATAATATTCCGTTTCCTTGAGCAGAAACTTTTAACAAAGGAAGAAGGATTCATTTATAAACAAACTTAAGTGAGATTTCCTCTCTTATTATTCGTTGTCTGTCAGGACAGTAACTTTCCGAGGAGGTTTTTATCCTGGGTGTTTGTTGACCACAGGCTCAGAACATTTTCATGTAGAAAACTATTAAAACCATTAATGCTGCAGCACTGTGCCTTGTTATAAAGGACATACGGTGGTTAGAGAAGGTACAGGGAAGAGCGCTTAAAAGTGTTTAAGGGGATTGAGCCTTAGAGACAAAAGAAGCGGGAACTCTTCTATGCGTAAAGGGAAAAGCTGGGGGAGGATACGGTCAAGATTTGCAAAACCCTGAGGGAGACAGAGATGATAGCTACACAGCTGTTATTCACTAGGTCGTGTAATCCAAGAACCAGGTGATTCTAACTGCAGTGAGTATCAAAACAGCTTAAAGAAAGCTCTTCTGGAAACGCAGCTGACCTTGATTTCTTTTATTACTGCAGGAAGTTAGGGAGGCAGGCTGTTTCAGCAGGTTCAAGAAGGGGAATAAGCAACTTCACGGGCAGCAACTCTATAAACAATCCTTAAAGGTAAGGTTTTACCCTCTAACCATCCAAATGCAACAAGTGAGCATCCTAGGTGAGTAATGGGGGAATTTATTATAGAAAGTGATTGCTTTCTCTCTTTCCAAAGGGTATTTTCTTTTCCCACTGTCAGAATACGAATAGCGGCCTAGAGAGACTTTGTTCACCCATGTGGTATTTCTTGCGTTGAGAACTCTCAACTAGAGAGCATGTGAATTCACGAATTGAGTTCTTTTTTGTTAGTTCTGTGTTGATTTCAACAGAGTTCTGTATGTGGGGTTGTAGTTGGAAAACTTAAAGAATCTTTTTGTTTTTCTTCTGTTACTAAATAGAGGTGAGTGTGTCTTTATAAAATCTGCTATGGAAATTAGGCTGTGTTTATATCTGAGCATTTTAAACTCTTAAGGTAGTATAGATATTAGTTTGAAATGCAATAAGCAGGCAAGAAGTGCTAGATGGGGTGTTTGTTGAGTAGGGTTGCTTTTATGTTGCCTATTCTGGTGAGTTTTTGTTCATTTGTTTCTTCTACACTTAGCTATGGTTCGCTGAAGTCAGTTCAAAACCTGTGCAGCTCTGCATTATTCTCATGTTCTAATATTGTTCTTCTGATATTGCACACTTAAGTTGCTTCTTGAATTATATACTAGCTGCTTCCTCATCGTGCTTTTAAAAAGAAATGTAGAAATAGCAAGATGGATGTTTGTTGTTTGCATTTTGACAAAATTGTTTGTTTTAAATTCAATTTCAGAAGAAAAGTCACCCAGTATATAAAAAAATCTACACACGAAAAATCATGCACAAGGTTTTATTTATTATTATTTCTATCTATAAACTTATCTTTTTAGTTATGATGTTTTCTTTAATTCTTTGGGAGTTGAAATTGGAGCTGAAAATTGAAAAGCCATTGGTATCATTCAGATGAAGGTTCAAATGCTGGGTGATTATTACATTTCTGACCAAGCTGATTGGTATAAACTCACAAACCATCCCTGTGGATTTAACCTGCTTAAAAGACTGTATTTTTAGTTGTACTTAAAAATGTTTTATTATTTACAAATGTAACTGGTTATTTTGCACGTTTCTAAACTGTGTGCAAGTAATGCCATCTTTATCTCTCTTAAAAGAATATAAGGTCTAAAGTTTTCCCTTTAAATTTGAGGAAGGCAACACATAACAGACACTGGTGATGAGTCTTGTCATTTTAAAGTATCAAAAGGTATTAAAAGTCTGTTACCTGATGGGGTTTGCTTAACCTGGTTAGTTTTTTAGACATGCAGCAGCAATTACAAAATGCTGCTACAATGAAGTCTCCTTTTAGAATGAAAAAAAAAAGAAAGATCTCTTAAATACTTGGCAAAGCTTGGAGGTTTTTATAACTAACCAATGCAAGTTGCTTTTCAGAACCAACTAATGTTCTTGTAGTCTGTATTATCTACGTATTGTTACAAGTACAGAGTTCAAAAGCTCCCTGCAGAGAAAGTAAATCAATCCAGCAAGATGCCTGAATGCACTTTGGTTTTGCCTTTCCTTGATAGGAGACTTTAAGAAGTACTGATTAGGCTTGCAGATACAGTTGTAACTTAAATCACACGTGCTAGTAAACTGTGGCTTCTGTAATTTTCCTGTATAAGCAGAAAAGGTTAGTAGTGTATGACCATAAATAAGAGAATTAATAGTGCTTGGATACCCTACTAAAACACGTTGCTGTTTGAAAGAATTTTTAAAAAAAAGGGGCAGCAAAACAAACAAATGTATTACTGCAGCGGTGTTTTATTATATTTGGTTCTTGCAACATTTCTCACTAATAAGAGCCCAGTCTGTACCACACCTACTAAAAAAAACACCAAACCCAAAAAGCTCTGTGCATCTTGTTTGTTCTCCTTACCTCACCTGAAAGGCAGGAGTAATGAATAGAGTTAACATGCAGAACCTCAATAGAGACTCAAGGAAGTAGTTAATTGAACTGAGACCTCACTGGTTGTTCAATACTGGCATAATTGGCAGGGGTGTGGTATGGTGTGTGTGTGTGTTCGGTTTTCTGTTTTACAAATGGTTGTTAAGAGAGTATTCATAGCTTTAATTGCCGAGTGGCAAAAGCTTGACAAAACAAATAGTTATTAATCTCCTTTAAATGGAGTTCTGCATTTTCTCTCTGCCTCATGCAGGTGGGTAGTTTTCTCTTTTTCCTTCTTTTTTCTTTCCTGTTGTCAGAGGTAAGATAAGATGAACAGGCCGTATTGGGCTCAGCGTGGTTCTGTCTTCGTAGTCAAAGACAACCCTAGGCAGTAGTCTGAAAAAGTTTGCTAAACAGTGTTAGAGTCTGTAGAAAAGAATTCATGTCCTTCCTTCGTTCAGTGTCTGAACGCATGGCTTCTGTCTCCTCGGACTGTGCTCTAGATGCATGCTTATACGCTCTACTTGGTAAACTAATAATAACTGTAACCTTTTGTGCCTCTTCCATTTGTTGTAAAGGTACGTTGTTTTTAAGATGAGCTTGATAAGTCTATGGAAGACTGAGTTTCCTGCAATAGCAGGATAATAGTCTCAACGCAGGTGGTCCCTTTCAATCCTTTATTGCTGATTAGAGGCTTACACCTGAGAGGAAAAGAAAAAAAGAACAGGACTCTTCAGCTGCCTTATCAGGATGCTTGTGAGGGTTACAGAGCAAAGATCCTGAGTTCAAGCTCCAGTGCCAGGTGATTATTTAATATAAATACACTGTCTTATTTACATACAAAGCTGGGAGAGGTAGGGGACAGTGATTTCCAGCAACTGATATGAAACAAAATAATCCAACGGCATGATTAATCAAACCTGCTAAAGTAATAAAGTGTGGCCACTGATGCAAGTCCGCAGAGCATGGAGAGAACATGGTGTTTCCAGTGCCGTGAGCATATCTCAACAACTCCGGAGTACTTTGGTAAGTCAGTACTTCTAGTATTGAATTTCTTGCGATAGCTGTGGCCCTTTGCTGGCAATGCCTGTTAATCTTGTAACAAGTCTTGCATTGGGTGTGATGGGAAGCCTGCCAAAGTCACTCCATGTACCTACCGCATACCAAGAAGTTGTTTCCCAATGTTTGAGTAGCCACCACCACATCCTCATGTCAGATATTCCAAACAGATTCCTCACTTCTATATCTGTGTGTTTCATTCTGCAAACATTATGATATACTCTTAGAATGGCATACTGAAATTGCCACCATCCACCATTTTAAAAATCAGAGAACGTTTCTGTGTTTCGTCTAGAGAAGTAGTCTTTCCCAGAGAGTTATTCCTTTTTTTATTCTTCAGTTTCTACAGTAATAGGCATCTTCACGGTATTTCCTTGTCCCTATTTCATCTTTGTGCATTGCTGTACATCTAACGAACTATTTGCCATCTTCCTTGCTTTTAAGCAGCCCTGGTAATAAAAGCGTTCTGTCAAGCTCTCCTCTCAATGCTGCGGGACCCTTTTTTCATCTCGCACCAAATATCAGTCCCTCTTTCTTCGTCGCATCTGCATGCTCCAGGCATCATAGTGGGTGTTATTTCTTCCACTCACATCTAGGAAATGCATCCATATTCCGCAATTACGTTATCAAAATCTTTTTTTAGAGACCACAGCCATTCACAACTAATGCTGTCTCTTGGGTTTTGTAACTACCCCTTTTGAAATACCTGCTGTGTGATTTTTTTTTTTTTATGTTGCCCCTTTTGTACAAGTGGCTTTACCACTTGGTACAAATACAGCGTGTAATTGTTCAGATACTAATTCTGTACTGCTTTACCTGTTTTTAAGAATGTATCTGGCGCCCTTTCCTAAAATTTTAGGTTTTTCCCTGTTCCTCTTCCACCTATTTTTATGCTGTCCCTGGGTTTAAAGCAACCAGAAAGCTTGGAGGCCTGAACGTATAGAATGATTCATTTAGGGCAGGGGATTTGCTTTGGAACAGAGAGCAAATTGAAAGTCCTTTTCTCTCCAAACTGCTCTCATTAATACCGTTTTCAGTGGAGCTGCCTTCCCTTATACCGAGGAGGCACGCTAAAGAATCAAAGAAACTTCTAAGATGATCCAGAATCCATTTCCTTTTCTCTCAAAACTAGAGAATAGTCTTAGTTAAGTAGAACTCTGACAAGCTATAAAGAGAATTGATTTTATTATTTTTTTTAATTATATACCTAACATCTCTATAGATACTGGAAATCTGTTGAGATTCCGCCCCCCCACACACTATTGGCATATGTGCTATTTTTCTTTCAGGCCAAAGGTCTCAAATAGTAACGTGTATATTTGTCCATGTTTTTTTATGAATATCCTATGCGCTAACCTTTGAACTTATTTCATGCATTTAACAGTTTTGAGGTAATTCTGAACAGCATGAGTTAGGCTGAAGGCTGTATTAAAATAAAAGTGTTAAACAGAACAAGGAAATTATTTTTAAACAAGTAGAATGTATATATCGCTGAGGCTGATATTCTATACGGACTAGATCTAGAAGACTTGTTTTAAACCATTGCAGAAAATAACTAGTGTTTTGCATTATTGAAATGTGTTACCGCTCCTTTTCAAATAAGCATTTTGTCTGCTTTTATTTTCCTGGTATCTTTCCTTCCTTTCTCCTCCTGGAGGGGAAACTTTTCTTGTATTAATCCTCTCGGTTTATTCTCTTTGCGTTGTCTTTCCCTTAATACGTTCTCAAATGTAGCTGTCCCGATATGGAACTATTTAGCTTGTATCCTGCTTGTACCTATGACCTATGGAGAATTTCAGTAACCGCTTTTACTAAGCATGAATCTACACCTCCTGCACCAATTCATACTTCAGGATTTCTTGAAACTGTGTTTGCTTTCCTATAACTTTACGGTTAAACATTGTTGTAATCACATAATCAAGAATCCCAGCCAGATGCTGTGTCTAAGTTACCTTGGTTTTCTTTTTGGTAAACTTGCTAGAACGATGCAATTTATATCTTATTTTTCCTTCTAAACGAGTCACAAGCGCACGGTTTCTGTTCCTTACTTAGAGAATACGGTGAACTAGATGTATTCATCCGAATGCAGTGAAGGCTTAGATTTTTAAATCTGCAGTCCTTTCAGATCTAGAACCAGGAAATCTGAGCTCTGTTTTGCTTTGCCTCAAACGAAATGAGGAATGAGAGAAGATTTTATTTTCTATCCAACACGACATCTCGGCTTAGAAACAGTTGATTATCATGTAACCCCATCTGGGCTTATGAGCTACCAGGGAAATCAAAATTGGGCAGGAATAGTAGCGTGGATAGCTAATTGCTGACAGAGACGCGTCGGCCCTAACTTGTGATTGAGGGAAGAGCAGACGCGCCGTTTCTCAGTGCAGAAATCTTCTCGCTCCTCTGCAGTCCTGCGTTGATGCTGTCATATAGGGATACGCTCCCTATTTTTTCCTCCTCATATGAATGCTCTTTTTCTGCAGGGCCTTGTCCTTTACTGAACCTTCAGTGATTTAATTGAAGCTATTAAGTGTCTCTCACTGTGTAGGTTTATATTAAAGCCCTCTTGGGAACCTTGAATTATATATTGAATGTTTTGCTAAGGGAAAGGAAATTGAATCTTCTTAGTTTCATTCCAAGACTGTGTTAAATATGTGCAAGAGGATCAAGATGTTTGGAGCAGTGACCTGTTACGCTTTCATTTGTCCCATTATCCTATTAATTTAGTAGGAATGACTGAACACCGGTCAATCAAAAGTGTATGTTTAAGGAAGAAAATCTGTCATTTAATGAATAATCTCTCCTTCTACACCGTAGTTCTACCGGCTGTTTTGGAAGGTTGGTTTTTTTATCAGTAAGGCATAGCAAAGCTTGATCGGTTTGCTGTTAATGTGATTTTTCCTTTCTCTGTGATGAGAGGGTTGGTTTTTTTTCCCCATGCATGATTTTCAACGGAGGTTTTTGGTTTTGTGTGCTGTGAATAGGGAAGTGTACCAAAATCCATTACAGAAATGTTTCATGTCTGGATTTGAATATTTGAAAGCCTTCATGAATCCTCCTCCCGCAGAAGAGCGGTCTGATGCTTAATGTTGCCCTTATTTTGCAAATCTGGGTGCAGAGGGGTTTATGTGGAACAAAACCAGTGATTCCCGGGAGGACAGTGTTTGGAGACTGAATTTAAATCCCATGTTCTTGACTCGGATCAGATCTTGAAATCTGCAAAGGTTGGAGGGAAGACAGAAGTGGTTCCTCCCTTTGATTTATTTCATATCTGTGAACGCTGAGAAGGCACTCCTGATGGGACTCATTACAGAGGAGGCAGTTTGAGGGATGGAATAAAAATCAAAAAAGATGACCCAGGATTAGTGAAAATGAAGGCATTGGTAGTAGCAGGGCACGACCAGAAGTTAAGTATAGATGATGCAAATGCAAAGAGCAAACTGTAACTACTGCGTGGTGGGCAAATGGTCACAGAAATCACTGTATACATCTTAACAGGCTCAGGCTTTCACGGATCTAAGTCACAGAGGGGTAGGAAACTACTTTGTTTTTTTTTTTTTTTAACTCCACAGTAATTTATTTGTGGACAAGATAAGACTACAAAAAAAATAATACAAATATTGCAAGAGAGGAATCGTGGAAACCATTCAGTTGCATTTCTCTAGAGCCATGGCGGAAGATTATTGGTAGAAGGGGAAGGAGTCATTTGCTTTTCAGCCACCGCTTTGAATAATGAAATATTTATTCTCTGGGAGAAGAAAAGCTGAAACAATAGAGCTGTGTTTATAGAAAAATGGTCATTTGTCCAGACTCTGATTTCTGGTTCATCAATACCTCTTTGTGAGAGGTACTTCCCTGAAATATGCCTTTGTTTCAAATGGAATGCGACCAGGGGCGTATAGTGCAAGGAGTCTCAGTTGGACAGGCTTAAACAAACAATAAGACAGTGCAAAGGCTGAAACTAAAATGTATATATTTCTCCTGTGCCGTGTTCTATTCATTACCTGATTAAAGCGCAAGGCAAAACAATATGACTTGGAGCTTCCAGCTAGACGAGTTGTACATCTGTACAGCAATGTTAGATGTCTCTTAAAACAAAATGCAACATTAAACAAAAGGTAATTGCCAAACTTTTCATGTTGTTTGTTTGATGAGGTTCTCAATGATGGAAACAACCAGCGAAGCGCTCTCAATTTGTGTCTGTTCACAAGGACAAATACCGAGGCTTTTTTCCTCTTTTCCCAGACCACTGAGCCCAGTGATCCGGTGTTATACTCGAGGAGAATACGACAGGTGGTAACTGAGATGGCTTTAGGTCACTTTGAGTGTAATACATCTATGGTCTCAAAATGACATCTGCTTGCCCAGAGGCTGCACTACTTTATTTTCTTCTCTCCATGCCCCAGTATTGTTTGTTGGAAGCAATTAAGAGCTAGGAATATTTATTAATACGTTGTTGTTGGTCACAGCCCTGTTGTGATGACAGCGTGTGTTAAGGCTTCCTTTCTCTGTCACAGAGCCACAATGTGGCCACAGCAGAAATTTAGGATTGGTGGTTTAACGGTGTACGGCGTATGCTTTTAGTTTGATTTGTTGTACTTTTTTTCTTTCCTTGCTGGTATTGTGACTTTTGTTTGATTGATTCTTTTTGAAAGCACCATCTAGTGGTAAAAACTCACAAGGAGATTTAGGAATAGGGTTCTGTTTCTGCTTCAGTGCTTTCTTTCTGGGGGTAAACCTCTCTTTTTTTTTTTCTCTTTTTTTTTTTTTTTCCCCTCTGCTACAAATAAGGCTCAAGAGCATTTTCTCAGCTTCCTTCCCCAGCCTAGTTCACATCTGGGACATGGGTTAGTGGTGGTTTTGGTGGTGTTAGGTTGATGGTTGGACTTGGTGATCTTAAAGGGCCCTTCTAGCCTAGATGATTCCATGATTTGAAAACTAATTGGCTGCATCCCACCTCTGTGTTGCGTATTTCTACCAGAAACGTAAGTCAAATGTAACAGTCACCAAGAAGTGACCTGTATGATTCTATGATAAGTATAGAAGATGATTGCTGTGTTATAGTCAGATAAACAGGTGGTACTGTGCCTATGGAACCATGAATCTGCTCTAGAGGCAGCTTAGTCTGCAGCAGGGCTAGATGGAGGAGAGCTTCTGTTCTGTCAACTCTCTGGATTTTTTTGATTAAAGTGATTTATGTATCTTTTTGATACAATAAAGTGGTAAATAAGATGCAAGGATATCGCGATCTCCCCAGGAAAAAGACGCATACCGGGAAGGTGGCTTCTAAGGAACAATGCGTGCACAGTTGAGAGGCAGGATGTGGAATAAGGACACGGATAGCAGGGTCAGGGGAGAGACAGCTTCTGCCACCTACTGTAACAACAAGTGCTATAGGATAGAGGGATAGAAATGACCAAGAACCAGAAAGTAAGGAACTGTGTGAATGATAAATCACGGCAAATACGAATGTGAAGTCAGTGAATTAAAAGCAGCTGAATACGACAGTGCTTATGCATGGAGGCTTCATTGAGAAGTCAGGACAAGCCATCAAAGAATTTGTGAAATAACTGGCACATGTCTGCGACAAGGTTGGCAATGCTTGCTTTATTGTATTCATATGACAGGCAGGTTTCAACAGTATGAACATCATAATGTCTGCACAAATAATTGATTTGTTCTGGTCACTGAGCAAAACATAAATGCATGCAGCCCAATGAAATGAACAATCTTTTGACTACTTAAATACCAAAAAATTAGGGTTTTTCCAACAAAACAGAAGAAATGTTTATAAAAAGCTAAATGTCATTATCGCTGACAACCACGGTGATAAACAGATGGTGTTGCACCTTGCTGTCTTGCCTGGATCAAATACTTCCTCTGACTAACGGGTTGTTGAAAATCCTTTTCTCCCTCCCAGAATAACACTACCTTCCCTTCTCATCGTCACCATATTATAGAGTACCAGAGGTGTCTTTCAATTCCATTAAAAATATCAAGGAAAAAGTGTTTTCTGATGATCGGTGAGTATGCAAATGCTTAAGTGCAACATCTTAACATATAAATCGTGAAAGACTTGTCCTACAGTATGGTATGACCTGCTTTTTTTTGAGCGTTTGGAGAAGAAATGATGAGCTTGAGCTTCTTTTAATGGGAAGGCATTTGAAATCCTGTAATTTTTTGACCCAGGAAAATGGCATTAATTACTAAGTTTAAAATAAGAGCTTTAACATTGTTTACTCTAGAAATGTTTTCAGCCTAACCCGTGTTCAGTGTTGAACCAACCGATGCCACGCTTCTGGTATAATCAAGAATCAATAATGAAAGAAAAAAGTTGCTGTGTTCTAATTATTGTGCTGCATGCAATACATCTAAAATGTAGGGAGCCAAAACACTCCTCAGTTTTACGCTTATCACAGCTATTTGCTACAACACAGGTATAACACAGATATATATATATATGTACATATATATCTTAATTTAGACATAGGATTCATTGTTGGCATAAAGATTTTGCTGAGTTCTGCCATAATACTGTAAAATTGTATTGCCATGTATCTTCCAGGCACAAATGTGAAAAGGATGAAGGACAGCTGTAGGTACCTCCTTCTGTTTGAGTAAGGTGCAGTTACTTGTCTTTAAAATAAATAGCAAGAGGAGCATTACTTACAGGCCAGTTCGTATCTGCTGCGGGATGAAAATCTCATCAAGTTTTCTGAAATCATAAAAGAGGGTGTATCCCTGCAGCATGAAACTTTGAGTTATCATCAGATCTTAATTCTTCGCTTAGCCATCAGAAAGGATCGCTCCTTTCTTGCCAGAACAGGTGGGACGGAGGCAAAAGGGGCTTGAATAACTCGGGTCAAGTCAGCAAAGCAGGTAATAAAACAGTGTCTTTGCAATATGTGACGAGTAAGGACATGATACTGATAGTGACTCAGAAATTCTTTTGCAACCTGTGATGCGCTGTAAGTGTTAATTGGAAATAACCCTCAAAAACTTGCCTCCGAATTATAATTAGGTGTGAATTATCACACAAACCTTAAGGCATCTGTGAAACAGTGTGCAAGCCTGGTGATTAATGTGGTGATTGTGTACTGAGCTGAACTGTGAACTGTAGGCAGGAGTTGCTGAAATGATTTTAAGTTGCATAGTGAGCACGTATGAAATTAGGGTTGAAAATGAAATGAACACAAAAATAGCCCTGCAATGGGAAGGAGAAGGTTTCATTATGAATCTGGAAACATGTGAGCTCTGTCTAGTACGGAGGATTTGTCACTTCCAGCTATGGACTGACAATAGCATCACAATTGTTTCACAAGAAGGGTATTAACACTTTTCACTTGTGGTGTAGCTCTGATGGGGGGGAAAAAAAAGTGACCATAAAGCTCTGTTGAGATTCTGCAAATTTATATTGTGTATTTATTGTGCATATTGTAGAGATAAACTGTACAACATGACACATTTTTATTCCAGCCGACTTAGGCAACAGAATTTAGCCTGCCTACATTTATGTTAGTTCTCACGTCCTTTCAGTAATGGTCTGCCAAGCACTGTCCTCAGAGGATGGTTCTTGATCATTAACATACAGTTGCCAGAAAGTACAGCTATCCAGGAAATTTACTTTGGCTCAGAAAACAACAAACTCTGTTTCTTGGGGCTGTAGGTGATGTGATTTACTCTTCAGGAAAACATTCCACTCAGTAGAGCCAAGATGTTTTTAAACGGACAACTTATTTTCACAGACGCGCTTAAGCAAGAGGGACCAACTGTTTTGACTATAGAGAGAGGACAGGATTGATAATAAAGACAAAACAACCATCTCTCTTTTTTTCTATGTTTAGTTATTTTGTGTATGCACTGCATAGCACCACCACCATCTGACTGATGGCATTAGCAATGTAAATTGCATCGCGTTGCATCCAATTTCGTGACAGTATATGCCATGAAAAGAAACCTAGAATGAAAATCTACGGGCTGAAACAGGAAAGACGAGAGCACAGTAAGCAGAACCCCTTGTGGAAATGTGTTCTACTTAGAACGTTGCTGAGGCAGGAACAACGCAAGTAAAACGCGAGTACGTGAGCCTTGCAAAAAAAAAAAAAAAAAACCAAAACACCAAAACAAAACCCCAAACTAATTTCTATTCCAAAAATTGCAGCGTCCTAGTAGATGAAGCCTTTAGTAAATAGTCACACCATTAGGAAAAAAAATGAATGATAAAGGTTGGAAGATAAAATATGACACAAATTTAAAAAATTGCATCTAAAGGGCCTGCGTTATGTAGCGTTGCAGTATCAAATAATGTGCTAGAAAAATAATAAATTTTCATACCAGCTATATGAGATGGGAAGCTGCAGTTAATGCTTTGAAATCCCTGGTGTAGATTAATCCCTTGGGTTTTAGAAGTTATATTTACCTGGTCAAGTTTGAGCTCATTTGGAGCCTGTAGCAATGCAGATTAGCCCTGAAAATCAAGGAACTGGTGTTCTGCTCTTTACGCACCACCAAAAATAAACCAAAACCCAAACAAAACCAAAAAAACCCCCAGACAAAAACCCGCCTGTAAAGCGGAATCATTTGTTCTAGCTAACATCTCATATACTTGCAGATTCTGATCAGGTTAAAGACTAAATAAAAGCAAGTCATTTAAGGCCTTGTGTGTCAACAAGGTAGAGGTGGAGTAAAGACTGTTGCTCTCTTCAGTTCTGTACACTTGCAAGTCAGTCAATTAATTTTGTGCAATTTCTTATTATGGCTGAGTTGATTTTCATCTCTGAGGTAGTGTTTGCGATACCTGATGCTTGTCCCATGGTGTGGTGGTTGACGAATAACGTAATTTCCCAACCACAGTTGTATCGATGCTTTCTTTTTGTTTTTCCTTTCCTGGATTGTTCTTTGTAATGGCTGTCAGATTAAGTTGTTTTCTTTATTTTCTGTAATGCTGCTAATCTTCCATTAGAAGGGAAGGATGTGACACACTCCCATGAGTCCAATTCCACTCTAATGCAGCTACGCTAAAGAAAGGTTGACTGTCCACTGATATGACTACCTAAGCTGATAGCTTTTAGAAGAGCAGGTTTATTGGCAAAGATCTTCCCAAATGTGATTTTAGTGATGGTTTTGTTCAGACTGATTAAAAAAAAAAAAATAATAGCATTTATTGATATTTCAGAGACAAAGAGCTGTTATGCAATATATCTCCACGTTTCCATTCAAAAGCGGATGAACCTGCAGAAATACCAAAATTAGCTGCTGTATAATGCACTGGAAACGCTTCTGTGCCAAGCAAGAAATCAGGGTTTGTGCTGGAAGAAATTATATGGGAACAAAAATATCTCTGCTGTAAGCTCCTGCAGTAGTTTCAGTTTCTGCTTCTTTACCCTGGATACCTTATCAGATAGGTGACACTTCGCCTGTGTATCATTGTATGCAAATAGTTTAATTTTCTAACTTGCAAAACACGTACATATAGTAGTCTGTAGATTTATTCTAATGAAGATGGGACATAGCCTAGCTAGATTAATATTTCTCTTTACATACAGGGCACGACTCTCCTGAGGGCCCCATTATAAAGCTGCTCGTTAGGAAAGAGATTTTTTGCATGCTCGATCATCTTATTCTCGTATTCTTCCGTCTCTGTGAATTCACAGAGGTGACAGGATTGCCTAATAGAAGACTTCACCTCTTCCTCTGAGCCTTACCTCTCTTACAGCCTTAGCCCACCACAGCAACAGAATTACTATCTTAATTTATTGTGAAAATCTTTGATTGGCATAGCTCTTTGGGCAAGCACCTGCATACCTTGCTCCAAAGAGCCTATTAGCCATATGAGGCGCTGCCTCAGAAGCGCATGGCAATTTCTAGGGAGAACACAAATATTATTTTAAAAGTTTTACTAGGTTCAGCCTAAGGATTTTGTGCGGGATGAGCTGGCTAAATTTTTTTGGGAATGCGGTTCCCTCCTTGCAGTAATTTCAGGAACAGAACACTGAAATGGGTTTATTGATGTAAGATTATATGTCACACGTCACACATGTTTTCAGCATGGAATTCTCCAGATGAGTTGTGGGTCCATGGTCACTATGTCTTCGGCATGAGATGCTTGCATGTGTTCATATAAACATATGCAAGGGTTTGGGTTTTTTTATAACTTCTCACGTTCTTTTTCAGAATTACTTTAGTCAGAGTTGGTGGTAATATCTTGCTATAAATGAGGAAAGTATCTTCATCCGTTCTTCTCCTTCAAGGCAGATCAGCTGTGTGGGAAACACTGTGAAATGTCTTTTCAGAAACCTATCAAATAGAACTCTCAAATGCTATGCGTTGTCCATGGGTG
The DNA here is from genome assembly GCF_028500815.1 of Rissa tridactyla. Classification (NCBI taxonomy): domain Eukaryota; kingdom Metazoa; phylum Chordata; class Aves; order Charadriiformes; family Laridae; genus Rissa; species Rissa tridactyla. Next base: position 78,609,825 of record NC_071470.1, on the reverse strand, counting down.
GTTTTTTCCATTCCTGTGCAATTTTTCTTTTTGTTATTCTCAAGATATCTCTGTGCCACATGCTTTTTACTTGGCTTGGTTTTTCTTCACTTTTCTTCCAGTTCTACCCATCTTGCTTTTATTTCTTTGATTGTAACTTGCTTATTTATGATTCCTCTGTCAGTTGCAAATTATAAATGTATATGTAAGTATTTTTTTATATATATATATATGTATAAAAACCTGAGAGATGGATCTGGACCCAAATGTTCAATCTTTCTCTCCCCTTTACTGTGAAACGTTCTCGTGAAATTAGGATGAGAATTTAAGCATAGAGCCATGAAATTGATAGTGACTTTTTCTTTGTGAGATACCGAAAGGACTGTCTTAAATACAGGCTTAACTCTGGCTTTCTGCACGGGGGCAAAATTTCTGTTTATAATCCATAGTTTTAAACATTACCTCTTAGACTTGTCGGGGAAGGAAAGGGTTGGTGATATGTGATCTTGTGTAAGGAATCTTGCAGTAACAAGCTCATGTGATGTGAGCCGTGCTGAGCATTCAGATTTCCTGTACAATATTCAAGGGCATCGGGCGCTGGGTACCGCATAACTTTCTCTGGGTTTTAAATAACCCTCCAAGTCATCTAGTCTGCCAGTCAGCTCTAGAGAGGAATTCATTTTGAATCCCAAGGAAGATCTGAACAAATACTTAATTTCTCTTTATTTATGGTATAATAACAAATGCTTGATAAAGATAATTCTCTTCTTAATCTTCATGCTTGACGTGCTTACTCTTAGGCAAAAAAGTCCCCGGATCATGTCATAGCCTGATATTTGCCTTGGCAATCGACGTTACCCTAAACTATTCACAGCGGTGGGGCTGGATTCTCCCCCAGACAGGCCTGTGGAAGTCAGTGCGCTGGTGTGCATCTAGGCTAGATGTATATCTCACTAAAGTATCATCAGTTTAAGAGGCGTTAGCTTTTCCCTGCTTGTGGACCACTGGATTCGTGAATATACTTTGGAAGTAATTTGTGTATGTGGCAAGGTATTGTGAGGGCTTGGAGAGCAGGAATCAGAGAGTCACTATTTATTCTTTGTATGAGTATGGGGAGTGGGAGGGGGATATTGATTACACATCAAAATGAAAATACAAATGCCACGCACCATCATGGTTCCATCACAGTAATCTATAAAAAGTTATAGGAAGTTTTCAAAAATTATTTCCTAGTAAGTTTTCTCTGGCGAGAATAGCTACTTCCTTGCCTTCCTCGACAGGAGGCTGGCTGGTGTCTGTCTTTTGAGATACATCTTGAAAAGACAGAAGAGATTAACTGGGGGCCTCTGATGAAGGGTAATCTAATATATTCTAATATATTACTTCTGGAACACTTTCCAAAAGCAATATATTAGGAGAGCGTGCTATCTGAATCCTGGCACTGTCCTCTTGTTGTATAATTTTACAAATTTTGAGGTGGATAAGAATTACTTCTGGGCTTTATTTCGATGTGTGTATTATGTCAAACTGTTAACTCTGCGGTAGTCCACTGATAGATAAGATAGGGATCTTCCTGCTTATTGAATGTCTGTAAAATGTGAAATGAAGCTCAGATGCATGCTAAGGCTTATCATGGGATGAGTATGAATCATCATTAAGTCGTATCTTACCTGTTAATAAGTGAATGTATCTCAACAGATGTTGTACGTTGGACATGCATACATAATAAACGTTACAGAGCAAAATATTGGCGGAGGGGGCAGTTTAAATCCTTTGGGATATGTGTCATCCTTAACAGCGTTTGATATCAAATGGAGCTTTAGAGAGAGCTTCGCTGATAACAAATATGATAAGATCGGGACAAATCAGCCCATTCTCTCTACCTCTTGTAACAACCAAAGTTGTTACAGATCCACCTTAACCAGGTGGAGGAGTCAGGTAAAAGGCTGCTTTGCCTCACCACAAGAGCATAAAACAGCTGAGCAAATGCGGTTCTGTAGATAGAAGTAAGACAATAGGTGAGCACAATGTCCAAATTATTGGGCTACAAGGAAGTCAACAAACAAAGATTTTACTGGGATTATTATAGAATTCAATCTGTAATATTTTTTAATTTTTTTTTTACTCTGACTTAGGAGAAATCTGAAAATAGTTTGTTGTGAGAATCTTACAGACATTCTGTAAAGCAAAGTGGTTTGATTCGTAAGAAATTAGTATGAATGCTCATACGATATGAGCGAGAATCCCTAGCATTACATATTTCCAGTGTATATCCATTGACGTTGTGCTCTGCTACAAATGTTTTTGAAAAGCATTGGACTTGGAAGTTCAATTATGTATGGAGTTAGTACTCGCATACTTACTAAAGTCTGCCGAGCTCGAGGCTGCCTGAAGTTTCCACAACAGAAAAGTGATCCTAACAATGAGTAAGTTAAGATAATTAGAGTAACGTGATAAATCAGGCTAGCTGTAGCAGAGACTGTCTTCCCAGCGTGCTGCCGTTTGCTTAGTCATTGTGATCTTTTGTAAGAGAAGTATATGATCCGTATCGGGATTTTTCAAGTGAAACCAAAACCCTGTGTCATAAGTACCCTGTTCGCAAGGCTGAATTAACCTTACTGGTCTTATATTGGCTTTTCGGTTCATCTCTCTGCAAAACTGTAGTCTATGAAGAAACTTTAGAAAGTTACTTTAGAAGTAACTGCTCTGGCAATATAACTTTGAAAGTATTTCACGTAAGAATTGTACTTACTTACACCCCCCCCCCCCCCCCCCCCCCCCAAAAAAAAATCTTACTGCAATGAAATCATAATTTAGGAAAGTATTAATGTATTTCTGATAGAAGGTACATTATCATGCATAATCTCTATTGCTAAAAAAGCATGCTCCGCCTACTTTTGTGTACGTTGCCTTTACGTATGTAAATAGTCAGTAAAATCAACAAATTCATACCTTAAGTTCAAAAGGCTCCAGGTCAGAACTCAGGAGATATAGTTACGGTTTCTTCCTTTGCCAGATTTTTGTGACCTCATTCATATTACCTGATCTTTTGCTGTCTCAACTTAGTGCCTTTGAAACGAATATAAAACCACTTATTTCTTCCCTACATTTTAACCGCTCATCTCTGAGGCATAAAAGATAACTACTAATTTTAAATGTTCTCCTTAGCAGAGTTGGGAAGGAGTGCCATCAGCTTTGCAGTGTCATTCAGAAAAGCTATTGAGGAGAAAAATGCAAACGGTTCAGTTCAAAAGTAGAGATTGTATCACCATCTGCACGTTGAATAGTGATTCTTGTCAGTGTGCGACATCAAGTAGAGGTCCCCGGACAATCCAAGTCTACATAAACTTTATTGAATTGACCTTTTCAGTATCTGCTTTCAACATTAGAAGATAGTTCTAGATATGCAACTACCTCATGTTCTGACTACTAAATGGCATTTATTTGTTTAAAATAGAAGATGACCAAAACTAAAAATCCAGAATTTTGGAAGTTCTTTTATGGGGAAGAAACTTTATGCTACAATGTTATATCTCGGACTTCTTCTCCTTAACTGTACAGTTAAGGAACAATTTCTTTTAACCGTATTTAAAATCTGGGTTGGGAATGTGGTCAAAGATCTTGTTTTAAGCTAAGTCAGACAATGGTAATTTTCCATGGTATTAGAAAACCCTCTCTGTGCTGGAATGCTTTAAAAAAGTCGACTTTGTTGTTTTACATGTTATAGATTTCCAACCTTGTAGCAGCTTTTTCCAACATGTTAAGCACTGGTGAGGCCACACCTGGGGCACCGCCTCCAGCTGTGGGCTCTTCAGTACGAGAGATACATGGACATACTGGAGAGAGTGCAGCGAAGGGCCACGAAGATGGTTAAGAACCTGCACCGTCTCTCCTGGAAGGGAAAGGCTAAGAGTACTGCAGCTATTCAGCCTGGAGAAGGCAAGGCTCAGGAGGGTTCTCATCAATGTCTACAAATACCTGCAGGGAGGGTGCAGAAAAGGCAGAACCGGGTTCTTTCTAGTGGTGCCCAGTGCCAGGACCAGAGGCAATGGGCACAAACTGAAACACAGGATGTCAGGGAGTGGAGCAATAGGACAAGGGGCAACAGTTTTACACTGAAAGAGGGGAGATTTAGATGAGATACTGGGAAGAATTCTGGACTCAGGGTGGTGAGATGCTGGCCCAGGTTGCCCAGAGAAGCTGTGGCTGCCCCATCCCTGGAGGGGTTCAAGGCCAGGTCGGACGGGGCTTGGAGCACCCTGGGCTGGTGGGAGGTGTCCCTGCCCAGGGCAGGGGGGTTGGAACTGGGTGGTCTTTAAGGTCCCTTCCCACCCAAACAATTCTATGATTTTTATGAGCAGCAGGAAACACTTGTTTTTACTGAGGGTGACTGAGCAGTGGCAGATGTTGGCCAGAGAGGCTGTGAAGTCTACTGTGTCAGTGTCAGATCTGTGAGAGAGCCTGGGACAGCACCAAAGTACCCTCTAAAGGCATCAGAGCATAACTTCCAGAGGTCCCTTCCAACCTCAGCTGTTCTTTGACTCTGTTAATGATTCGTGAACTGTGACATTGCAGGACCAAGTTAGTTATGCTTTAATGCTTTAAGATCTGACTGTCTGACATAGCTATACTAAATTGATGCATTAGCGTCGGGAAGTGTGACTTAGACATTATGCATAGTTAAAATAGTACTAGGACTAGGAACTTCTGGTTAAACTATCTCACCTTTCTGAACCTGTGCGTAAGTCAATAGTTTGTCCAGCTGTATAGTTTGGTCCCTTAATCTTTAAAGGGCAGAATCATGAATTTCTTGGCAGTTGCTGTGATGGCGGGGAAACGTGGGACCACATTCAAGCAGTCTGAGCGTAGGGCATGCTGTGGCCACCGCCTTGAGAACCTCAGGACAGGCTCAGAGGGCACACCAGCCCCCCGTAACACTTCATTTGCGCCCTGTTGAAAGAAGATTGAGGCACAGGAGCAGGGACGCAGGTCTAGAGGATACAGCTGAATGATGAGGAGAGCGGAACTGCAAAGTTTGTCAAGAGCTGTAAATCAGCCTGCTCCACAGCTTGGAGGCATCCTAAGACAGCTGGGATGTATGGAAAACCTGGCTGTTCATTGTGCTGACTACATGAGAGCTTTAAAGTGCTGTTTGGAAAACCTATTTCTAATCTAGTTCGAAATCAAGATACAGCTTTGTTTCACCTTTTTTTATATGTTTTGTATTTTAATCATTGCCAAGTCTTTTTTTAAAAGTTACTTTGTATATTTACAGAGAAACGCTTTTTTGTGATGCTTATCGCGTGAACAAATGACATTGCTCTTTCGATGAAGAGGGCTGATGTCAGGGCAATGCAAGTGACTCCTTAGTTGTGGTTGTCTGTGGAGCTCTGTAAGCTGTCTCTTTCATTAACTTACAGTGAGAATTCTAATTGTTCTTCCTGTTGCTAGAAGTTATATGCATTGTCTAGGCCTCTAAAGAATAATCAACACGAATCTAAAACCCCACCCGTTTTATGCTATTTTATATTTTCCTATTTTAATGGGATTTATTAATTAGCTTAAAAGCCTTTTGCTGTAGCTCCACCTTGTCTCTGACTTCACTAAGCGCTGTGGCCTCCATATTAGATACCAGGAAGTTACACTTTTCAAGGTTTTACAAACAGCAGACTTATTGTAGTGTCATTCATTAACCAGTCATATGAGCTATTAAAAGCCCACTTTCCCTTCATGCAGCACTGTTCCTCCCAAGCAGGACTTTGAGAATCCTTGACTTTACCCTAGCTATGGCTGTATAGAGTAAGTATCTGGTGGTTATCCCTGTTCAATGAAAGGTTATTAAGTAAAGAACGCAACTCTAAGTCTATTTATGAACATAAACCCAATATTGACATTTCTATCGTTGAGGTCTTAAAGATGTGGCTATGCTGCTCTGATTGGTGACAGCATCCAAATAGCATACAGAATGACGTAATAGGTAAAAAATAAAACTGGGTTTTAATACAAGTCACAAACGTGCACTCCTAGGATGCCCTCAACTTTTCCTTTAAAGTCAGAGTCCGTACAGATTTCCTCCCTTTCAAGAGAATGCTCTCAACCTTTCTTCTAAAGTCAGGGTTTAGTCAGACTACTTATTTTTTCAAATGCATCTTTTGCAGCTTTGGCTGTATTGTTGTTAACATTTCATTAAAAGGGTCATACAGAGAATTGCAGTGGGTTTTCTGGGTTGCTTTTGCCAATTTATTTTATAAAATATTAATTATATTGATTCTTCCAAATCTGTTTTACGGTGATCGCAATAGTACTAAATGTTTAACTAATATTTAACATTATGTTAAATATATTAATCAGTAAAGGAAAGGGGAAATTTCATTCATATCCATAGGAAATAATAGGTATTATTGTTATGATTAGGAAAACCCCAGAAAGCACTATCTAGCCGGGCTGTTTGTAGATAACGAAGACTATTGTTTCGTTTTCATTAGTGCAGTTGTTTGTATAAAGAGTATTGTGGTACTGCTGCCTCGGGCGCCTGGTTTTGTGCTCGTGTTGCTTCTTATGCAGTAGACTTCTCTTTAACATACGACGAATTAGGGAAGTTCAAAGAACTGATTTTGCACATTCATTGAAGGAAGCACTTCACACTCAGACCCCAAACTGACGGTGCTTCTGTCTCATCTCGGAAAGAAGAGAGGGTATATAGCAGTATCTCTTTGTGATATTACGCGAGAAAAGGCTTTTTTCTTTTTTTTTTAACCTTAGAAAAGTGTTAACGTGATCTCATTCAGCTGGTCATATAAAATTGTTCCATGGAACAGCTGTGAACTAGCAACCCTGAAGAAGACTTGCAAATGAATATGAATATGGACAAGATCTTTAGCAGCTTCCTCAAAACTTGTTCATTTTGAAAGGTACGCTAAGAAAGCAAGAGGGTGAGCAATCACAACAGTGAGATTAAATACTTTAAATTATTACAAATGCTTCTCGTTTCTCAGAGCTCACCAGGGAGACTTCAGTGTAAGCTAAAGTAAATGACGGGGGTGGGAGTGGAGCCATTTAAACCACTGACTGCTTTGGTGGTGCCAGCTAGTTAGCTATACTATAGGGAATTTTGTTTATGAAGAGGCTTTATGACAGCAAAACTTGGGTCCTCATGCTCTCAGTCCTCTCTCTTTTCTTTTTTTTTCTTTCCTTATTACAACAAATTCCCCTTCTTGCAGGATGTTTACTAGCTGCCTCCCTGGTTTTCCTCTAGTGGGGTTCAGCCCACAAAAAGAACACAAGTACCTTTGGTCGAGACAAATAAAGAGTTGATTTCAGCAGCAAAGGATCAGAGGTAGAGATGTTAAATAGTCTTTAAAACTTCGATTTCTTCAGGTCTATACTGTGCGATTCTTTTACAGCTCTGCGTCTCTGGCCTTGCATTAACTGTTTTTCAGTTAACTCCGTAGTGCAGAGAAGCAGCTAAGAATATTGACACGTCAATACTATATCTTATATATCCGTCTATATAGACAGACAGCTGTCTGTCTCTTCGTATATCTGGACTCATTCCTGGGTGGGCAAAGTCCAAATGATCCTCTGGATGCCAAAGTAACAAAAAAATTCAAGGGGCTTCTGCTGCCCTACTCCTCTTTCCTTTCTCAAGGGCACTGAGTGAAGTTAGCTCCTCATATTCTGCTGCAAAGCTTTGCACAAGTCCATGGCACTGCAGCACCAGAGGACAGCACATTCCATCCCCGGCCACCTCTTCAACCTCCCTCCCATCGCTCACTTTAACAGGAGTGTTATGACTGTCATAAAGTTTTCTAAAAACAGATTCTAGTGCTGAAGTTTCAAATACTCTGGATGTTCTAAAGGAATATATGCACAGTAAAGATTATTTGCGAAACGGGGACTGTTTAGAACTATAAAATAATTTCCATGCTGGGTGGGTTTAAAACAAACGACTCTTCCCCTGTTTCTCCCCAACAAACTAGATTCTCATGTGAGGTCTTTATGACCAGGTCCCTTTGTAATTAAGGTATTATATATGTTTAAGGCAAAGTTTGATAACTTGTTTATATACCTCTTAAAGAATAATAGGCTTGGGATAGTAAGTTTGGCGTAGAAGTACTAGTCTGGGAATAGATCTGGGTTTGGTGAGGAGTCCTCCAAATGGTAAAAAAAAAAAAAAATCTTATTTAAAAAATGACTAAAATGTGGCTTAGAATAAGAAGAGATAATCTAACTTTTCTAATCAGCTCTGAAAATTTGACTAAGGACATTTAGTTTACCATTTTCTTCTGACATCTGATGGTGACCTTGAATATTGGTAAAGCTCCTTCTCACAGAAAAGAATTACTTTGCTACTACTGTACGATATGCAAAGTGTTGGACCCTGCCTCTTTGCAAGGCTGAGCGCATTCTTGGCACGTTCAGAATTGCCACTGGAATCATCCCGCCTCCTTCCAAAGCCTCCACGTATCCCGTGTCGGAGCCTGTCACTTCCTCTGCTGCCGTGTGGGCCAGTGGACCAAGCAGAGAGAGGACGTTGATGTCTTTTGGCTGTCGTGTTCTGTAACAGCTGCTGGTGGGAAATCTGAAGTCAAGTTTGGTATCTGTGGTTTAAGCTATAACTGAGATAAATCCTTAACACTAAAGGTGGGTAGGTAAGCAGCGGAGGAAAGAGGTGATAAAGAAAAGCAGTCTCTGTTTAGCTCAGCAAGGCTTCTAATGCTCTAGCTATAAATGTTACAGCATTTTTAGGAGGCTGGTGTTTTTTAATACAAACTTCTGAATAGCTCAGTTACCCTGCAGTTACCCTGCCCTGCCCAGGATTTTCAGCTGTTGGAAGAAAGCAAATAAAACTGTAGTTTCAAAGGTGTAGACTGAATTTGACTATTCATAAACTGTACTTTCATGGGTGTTGCCACTCTACAGCTGAATAAGTCCCTAGGGGATGTTCTCTTATCTCTCACGTTGCATTCTTAACAAACTGTATTTTGGCTCTCTGTTGCATGGCTTTTCCTTTTTGGGTCTAGCTCTGTGAGTTTTTGAGATGCCACTACTTGGGAATCTGCTTTAAAGATGAAAAAATAGATATTGGTAACAAAACATTGATGCTTCCACTCACATTGTTAAAAAAGTTTGGTATTTCCCCAAACGTAGCGACTTGGAGCTTTGCTGTGCTCCTGCTTCTTCTGTGTTCCTCTCTACAAAGTAATTGATAGCTTGACCTGGTTACCTTGCAAATCCCGTTGTGTGGTGTTAACTTCCTCGCTGAATCAGATATATGCATGAAGACTCTCTCAGGGGATTAAGAGTTTTGGGTTTGGCCAGAAGTTGTCTCGCCCATCTATGGTCCTTTGTCTAACGCCGGGTAACCAGGTGTGTCACAGCAGGAACAAGCCCTGAAGAGTTCTGAGGTTGTGCGGGGACAATGATTTCAGAGAAGTTGAGAATCCAGTCTGATATATTTATATCCATATAAACAAAGCCAGAAGTTTGTCTTAATGGGATTATTCCTGTAGAAAGGTATTTCTCAGTGAGACTCAACCTTGTGCAGTGGGGCGGTGTAAACTCTCTGGGGTGTTGGTGAAGTGAGGTTGGTTAGAACTCAAATGATATACCATAGGGATAAGCTATCACCAATGTGAGTAAGACATTGGAGATAGGTGGTGGAACTGGGCACTTCAATCCCCTCTGACTTGCCAAGAAGTAAATGAATGAAATACAGATCGCCTTTTGTTTCAATAGACTTTGTTTGAAGAGTTTCACGTGCTCTTGGCTTGCACTGTTTTGCTGTTAGACCTGTAACAAGGCCAAGGGTGGTTTTGGGGTTGTCTTTTTATTGTTTGATGTGGTCCTAAAAAGATTTAAAAAAAAAAAAAAAAAGAGTATGGATCTGATAAGCGGGACAGTCACATCTAGTAGAATAAGCTGTACTTACACGTTTGATTCTTCTGAGTAACATACCTTTCATTTTGTGTCTTGTTTGCATGCGAACAGAAAATACGGTTTATGTTGTATAAGCAATTTCTTAGTCTCTTATTCCTTTTAGATGCGAACAAAGTCTGTCAAGGGATGTACGCTTTACTGAAGGCCTGCAGTGGCCATGAAGGTGCTAATGGGTTCCTGCAAGTCCCTAGCTGTTGCGAAATACCCTTTCCAGGTATTATGTTTAGCAGAAAAAAAAACCAAACAAACAAAACATTAAAAAGAGGCAGAATTACATAAGAAATTAAGCAGGAACAAAAGTGAACTTCTAGTTTTCCATGTCTACGGAAGGGCCATCTTTGGGCTTGTTGCCTCCTGTGAATATGCTCAGTCTCTTTATTTTAAAAAGGTGTTGACCCTTCCTGGGCCCACGAGCTGTCTGTAAAACTGCAAAGTGCCAGAATATTGCTGATTGAAGCTGGGGATCTGAGTGGTGTTTGTTATTCTTGCCTTTATTGTTTATCAGAGACATTCCAGGGCAAGGCTGATTCCAGAGGTACAATAATGCGGGGGGCGGGCTGACAAAACCAACTTCATTTCTTCTTGTAATCTACTTGTAGATAGTACAAACGGGATTTGTAATCTACTCTTCTGTCTCTACGGAGCAGAAAACATCATTGCAGGACTCAAGGGCGTACAAACTGCAGCATAATGAGCTCATGCATTCACCTGAGCTGCCCGAGTTGACTTAGGGCATGCTAGTAGCCCAAGGCAAGCCGTGGAGATAGGGCCTGCCTGTGTGATCTTCTGTAGTCTTCCCAGATCCTCAACACTGCGGATCTGCTGGAGCAACAGTGCTCAGGCTCCGGAGGTGGTTTGTACATGTGAGAAGTATTTGAAACACTCCTGGTCTTGGCACACCAAAGCCGGACTCTTCCTACTGGGGAGGGTAGGTTCGTCTGTGGTTTTCTTGCACAAGGGAAGCCAGTTATTTAGTTTAATTAGAGTGAAGTTGTATTATTGGCGAAAGAAAACAAACTAAAAAAAAAAATCAAACAAAAAAAACCCCCAACCAAACACAGAGGGGTTGAATGTATGGGCTGTAGTGATGCAGTATTTCAGACAGGTGAGCTATACCAAGGCATTTTTATTTCTTATGGGTCACTGCCTAGCTTTCACTTGTAGACTTACAGTTTTCCTTGATTTTTTTTTGGGGGGGGGGGGGGGCGCGGTAGAGAGTGAGTGGGGGGAAGAAGAAATGAGGAAAACTATTGTAAAGATGATTAATCATGGCAAAACTAGAACTGTTTCAACTTTGCTAGTTTTCTGCTGGATGCTTTTTTTTTTCTGTACTGGGTAAATTTGGGATATTTGCATTTCCACTTATGTTAGTGCATAGAAATTAATGAGTAGAGATGATACTCGAACTGAGGTATAAGATCATGGTACCTAAAGGGGCTTACGGGAAAGGTGGGGAGGGGCTCTTCCTCAGGGAGTGGAGCGATAGGATGAGGGGCAACAGTTTTAAACTGGAAGACGGGAGATTTAGATGAGATCTGAGGAAGAAATTCTTGGCTGTGAGGGTGGTGAGCCCCTGGCGCAGGTTGCCCAGAGAAGCTGTGGCTGCCCCATCCCTGGAGGGGTTCAAGGCCAGGTCGGACGGGGCTGGGAGCAACCTGGGCTGGTGGGAGGTGTCCCTGCCCAGGGCAGGGGGTTGGAAGTGGATGGTCTTTAAGGTCCCTTCCAACTCTAACCATTCTGTGATTCCATGATCAGGTTTTAATGAGTAACGTACTGTACACTTGACAGCCATTGGCAGAAGTGAACCTATCGGTCAAAATCCAAAGTACAAGTCATGATTTTGTCTACAGCAGTTAAGTGTCTGTGATACTAGATACTGATCTGATACTAGACTTGTGATTTTTTTTTTAATTGTGTATTCATGCAAAGTATGGTCCTTCTCATTTGAAAAATGACTGTGTAAAAGTGTAATTTTCTTTTATTTCTACAACCAGTGAACCTGACAGTCTCCAACCAGAATTCAGGTCGTGGTGACAGAGTTAACTCAATTTCAGTTACAAAAATTACTAGTGCTGCTAAAAGGGTAGGCAGATGTTAGCTGTTGTTTGGACAGGTTGCCTGGCGGGAAATCACAGATGTAATCGAGTGTATCAGCAGAAACTTGACTGTTAGGGCAACTGCAGCTTTTCTGTCTGTATTTACTCTGAGGACTTTAGCACGAAACTAGCTCATGTGATACCATACTAGTCATGTCGTCCTTGTGCCAAATCAAACAGTAGATTTCAGGTGTGAGTGCCAAAACTTTTTGTTTCAGGAGGAAAGCTTTGATGTGAGGATGTCTAACAAACTTATACATTCTGCTTTAATTAGTAGGTCCAGGGTGGTTAAGGATGGCCTTTGGAATTTTAACTGCTCAGAAAAAAAAATAAATAATCATCAGTAGAATGAGACTTGTAAGAACTTTTGGGAGGATTGCCTGAAGGGGGAGGTTATTGTAGAGGTAAAAGAAGCACAGGCTGTCCTCACAACTTAATTGTGCTGCTACACAGACGAAAAATCACTGTTACGGGGCGGGGGGGTAGTAAAGAGGCAGAGACAGTAAGAGCCAGATTCACAAAGAAATTAAGAATACTGGGAGAGATATCAATAATGTGACGGAGTGCTTAAAACCAGGTATTTGTTGCAATGAGACTGCCTAGGATATTGAAGTCATTCCTGTAGGGCTGGCAGATGGCGCAAGACCTAGAAGAGGTGTGTGCTTTTCTACAATTAAATCTGGAAGTTGAGTAGGAATTCCCAAAATAGCTTTAGGATGGCTAATGGAATCATAGCAGTACTATCCACTGGTTTCAGAGAGCTGGATATCCAAATGTTTGGGAAAATTAGGTTTTGGTTCCTGTTGTGTCTTATTCCAGTCAGAATTTTGTTCTTTCGGAGTTTTGTTCTAGCTCTGGGTTGCATCTACAACATGTTACGTTCTGGTCTTACAAAGCCAACCTGTATAAATGTCACCATTTCACAATTTGCTTCCGTTGGGATAAGTTCGGACCCCGTCTGAGGTATTGTATTTTCTTACTGATTAGTTGGGGGAAATAAAGAGAGAATGGGCTTAGTTTGAATATGTTAAATATCACGGGTGAGAAACCCCATCTGATCCCAGATGGGACTATAAAGATGCTGGTCAGCTTCTAAGCTAGTCGCTTTAAGGTCCAGAAAGTTTCCCTAATATTGTATAGTTATTGTAAAAATAGTGTTAGTTAGGTTAAGAGAAAATTATAGATATAGCCGCACTCTTGTTTCAAGCACCAACTGGTCATGTGTGTAGGATAGCGGAAAAAATGATGCATTACTGAGTTCTCCGGTCCTAGTTGTTTCCTAAATGGTCCACGTTTAAAAAAAAAAAACTGAAAACATTCATTCTGAAAGTTCAGTCATGCATGCACCCTGGAACTGCTGTCACAGCAGGAAGAGCCTAATTTGACCAGCTTGAGTAGCACGATTGCTCGCAGCATTGCAGCAGACTGTAGGTCAGCCCTCTCAAGGTCTCACAGCAGCATTTTGTTGAGTTGTGGTTTTGTTTTTTCTTTTTTTTCTTCCAGGGGATTATGATGTGTAGGCATGCTTTTCCATATTGCCTATATTAATAGTATTCAGAAAACTTAAAATAATTTTTTTTTAAAATGCCTGTTGTCCTTAAGTCCTTTCAAAAATAATGAAATGGAATCTTCCGAAGCTCAGTAACAGGAATGTGGTGGTATTTTGAAAATAATGACAGAATGCAAGAATTTATTAGAATCACTTACCCTCTCTTCAGCTAAACCACTTCTGACTATACAGCATTTCATCCAACAATTCTATTTCTTCCTGGAGCAAAACTATAGTCCCCTTTCTGCACTCAGTGGTACTCACTGGGCACCGTAATTTATAATATCTGTACATCAGAAATGCTGAAAATAGTGCTGCTAGGACTCACAATAGAGAGAGATGGATGAATCGGAGACAAAAAAGAAAAGTTTGCATTAGTTTTCGACAGCTGTAGTTTTATTTACAGTGAAGTTTGACAACGCACAGAGCCACGTTTGCATATAAACAAGATCCTTCCTCCTTCTGTCCTCTCCAGGGAGCACACACCAGCGCTTCCAGTGCACGTAGAGGCTGACTGTGGGATTGGGGGGAAGTCTAAATTATATTGTGAATAACGATAGATGGTGCCTAAAGCAGAATATCAAGAATTAGGTAAGGACCTTATCGCTGCTTTTCAATACCTGAAGGAGATTTACAAAAAAGACAAAGACTTTTTACCGGGGCATGTAGTGACGGGACAAGGGGTGGTGGTTTTAAACTGAGGGAGGGGAGATTTAGATTGGACACATAGGGAAGAAACTTTTTGATGATGAAGGTGATGAGACAGGTTGCCCAGAGAAGCTGTGGCTGCCCCATCCCTGGAGGGGTTCAAGGCCAGGTTGGACGGGGCTGGGAGCGACCTGGGCTGGTGGGAGGTGTCCCTGCCCAGGGCAGGGGGGGTTCGAGCTGGATGGTCTTTAAAGGTCCCTTCCAACCCAAACCGTTCTACGGCTCCGTGATTCCAAGCATCTCTTAGGCTACTCCATCCAGCCTATGGGCTGCCCTTCTGAAATAGGATTTTCTCGGCTTTAATTATAAATTTTGACATAGCCCGACATCGGGTACTTGGGATAGGTCAGAATTGCAGAAATAATTAAATGCAACTACGTCAGTGATTACTGCTGATACAGATAACCTATCACAATTATGTAGTATTAAGGCCATGTGAAATCACAAGGTAACAATTAAATGGAAATTGTTTTTCCTGTAATTAAATGGGCAGCACTACTTTTTAATAAGTAAAATTTGAACCCTAAAATAGTCAGAAGTGTTTCTTCACAACTGTGATTATGTATCTTAACACAGCAGTATTATTTTGGTTCCGGAAGGTGTCTGAAAATGCAAATGACAGCAAATTATGCCTAACTCCTTAGGCTTAGAAAAGCCAAGGTCTGATTTTATGTCTTCATTTCGGGTTTTAAAGAAAAAAAGTTATTTGAAGAATAAGTTGGTTTAGCTTATGTTTACACGACTTAAAGGATTGAGGCAGTGTGATCAAGTTGTAAGTATCCAGAATACTTTATCAATGTAAACTTTTCTGAAATGTCTTTATTATTTTTTAAAATCTCTTTGGATGTTAATTTTTCTGTAGCATGTCTCATAGGCTTGCGTCTTATTAATGCTCTCATTGCAGTAATGGCAGGTGCAGCTCGTTCTGTGGCTTAAAAAAAATAAAAAGGCTTTCATTGCAGAGCTAACACTGCTATACCCTCCTGCGGAAATATTATATTTCCGTACCCTTCAGTCCTTATAGAGAGCATCCAGCTGAAAGTTATATCGCCTGTGAAAGTGGGGAAAAAAAGCGGCATCCTCTCAGGTTTTCTTGCTATTATACAAGTAACACCCTAACATGCAGATAACCAATAATGTAATTTTTTTATGTGTATGTTATCTTTTCAGGCAGTGGAAGAAGCAAGGAATAAAGGGGACCCAAAGAGCTAACTGTGCTGTCAGCGCTCCACGGAAAACGTGCATTAATGTTCTTAGGCAGTAGCTACATTTCCAAAGTCCGGTCTGTTCCAGTCTAACTCAACTGGAATGGAGGTTGCTGGGAACAGGAGTTAGCTATGTAGTTAAAAATAACACCTTGCCATTTTTACTACTTTTGCTCTTTTGATGGGAAAATTACTGTCATTCAGAAGAGGCTACATAAGTAATGCTCTACACACCAAGTGCTCATCTGCCTATATACACATAATATTATAGATAACAACACACAGTACAGAAAATGGCACTTAGGTTCTAAAAAAGCCTACGGAGGTAATTAACATGGATAGCTTATATTTCTGTAAGTAAAAGGATAATCCTCTAGGCATCACAAATGTACAAACAAGCAACCACAGGTACAAGTACACGATGTTTCTTTCAAGGCATAGCTTAGTAAACAAAAATACAGCCTCACATTATTTAATCTGCCACCCTAAAGAGATGTATAGGTTTTGTTTGGTGGTGGTTGTTGTGGGGTTTTTTTATAACTAGGACTTGACCTTTTGTTTGCTTTAATATTTGTTCAGGGACTGGGTGACTTCTGTGATACCGCGATGTCAACTTGTGTGGAGGCCTGGATGGTCAGAACTTGTGTTGAATCTTCTTGTTGCATCAGTTTAAGACAGGTTTGGCTTTTATTATCTTGAATTCTTAAGTTACTAGAGCTGTAATGCAAGCTCACTGGTATTCTTCTGATTCATATTCAATGCAAGCTAATTGATATTCTCTTACTGATGATGTAGAGATCATATCAACAATTAAAAACAGGGAAGTGTTTTCTAGCAACGATGCCATTATACCATAAGTATGAAATGAATCGAGCTCAGGTGTGCTCAGCATCACATCAGCCCATAGTTCCTAGCCAGAGTCTCTACTAATACTCGGCCTATTGCTGAGATAGCTGCTGCTGCGTAATGGGGAGTTGAATAGTTCTCGGCTGTATCCATAGTTAAAGATGATTTGCCAATGCTGTTTATAACTGTCGGCTCGGTAAAAACAGCCAGTGGCCAAAACCCAAGATCTGTTCTTCATGGCCAGTGGTCAGTAGAACCAGCAGCGAGACTCTTGTAGCTCAGAAGAATAGGTATGCTGAATAGAAAAGCTGATGGTGCAAACAGAGGCCCGGGAAGGAGTAGTAATCAGTTCACTCTGTCTTTAGTTGACAGTTGCTCACTTTTAATGAAAGAACACAGCTTGAACTTCTAATGGGCCTGAAAGGCGCGCTTGCTGGACGTGTTTCTTGGTTGTATCATTATATCTTAAAGAAGTGCATTTGGAAATTATCTGTGTTACTGACACAAGTGTCATTTGAAGAGCTTTAATAACTTTTTTCCAAGGAGCTCTAAAGCCATGACAATCGCACAGTCGACAGCCGCATTCAGTTTTAATATAGTTCTGTATGTAATTCTTAGAAAAGGGCTCGATCCCATGGTTTGTTTTTGTGTTGGTTTTTTTTTTTAAAAAGTAACTGTTTGCCTTTATTATGGAGGTATGTCAAGTAACACACAACTGACCTGAAAAGAGTCAATACTTACAAACTTCAAATCTTTTTATAAGGAGAAAAGGGGATCCCAAGAGAAGGTGTGGACAGTGAAGGGTTCTGGAAGACGGGAAGCCTGCAGATAAAAGTGCTAAAGGAAAGCTATGTGTTTTTCCCCGTAGAAGTTGATATTATTTAGGAGTGACAGAGAGATAAGTTTTCTAATGTGTGGCTTTTCTGGTAGAATACGTACTGTCTGTAATTCTAATCTGATCTGATTGATTGACTCCTAATCAATCATATTTCAGTAGATGGTCTCCTGTTTCCCCCCCCCCCATCCATACTGCCACTTTGAACTGCGTAGTCCAAAAATAGCTTAGTAGCTGAAGAGCTGTTATATATATAGAATATTGTACTTTGTCCCCATAATTTGGAGAATCATTTTTTATCATAGCATTGGTTATAAATACATTTTAAATTACTCTACCGATACTAAATCAGTTGGGAGCTTTCCCCTCCCCTGTTGTATTTGTCGCAACCATGGCATTATGAAACAGGAGTTTTATGAAGCGTGGCAAGTTGGTAGTACTAATTTATTTGTAGTAAAAACGTGTCAAGCGCTGAATAATTTGAATAAAATAGGAGATGGATTCTGTGAGAAGCTGGTCCATCCTGATACTAGCCAATGCAGTTGGATTACTGTCTAATCGTTGGACTGACGTTTGTAATTCAAGCACTAAGTACAGACTAGGGTTATGGTTTCTGCTCCTTAGATGTCGTAGGGAGGAAAAACAGCAACATGAGGTTCTGGTAGAACAGGATGGGGTATTTCTTCGTTCCTTCCCCCTGCACCCCCCCCAAAAAGCAGGGGAAAGATGTATCTCTGTCTCTCCAAAATAAACAGCAAGCATGGAGGTAGAGGGTACTGGTAGGAGACTGCCTTGGAATATGTTCTTATATATCCTGTTGACTGTTGATAGGGTGGACCTTGTTGTTTCCTCTGTGAATAAATGCTCATTGAAAGTATGTATTTCTCCATGAATAACAGCTGGCATGTTGCCGTGTAACCCAATACGAGAGGAGATGAGCACTCCTTTCTTTTTTACCTTTTTTGTGAAAAGCACTTCTTCCTCCTAACCTACGTGTTATTTTAGAGAAGCTGGCATCTCTCTCTACCACAGTTCTATTTTGAAACTGAGAAATATTTGCGATGGAAGTTTTGTTTGCGGCGGTGTGAAAAGTTTGTTTCAACAAACAAATCTTTCTAAAGACTCCGGGAGGGGGGGGAATTAATTATCAGCTTCACTTACATTAGGAAAAATATCATAAAACTCAGTAACGATAGAAGCAGGCCCAACATGATTGTGTTTTCTTTCTACTCTATTTTGCTCTTTTTTTTTTTATCCGGTATCCTAAACAGTAAAGATACTTTGGTTTTGTTTAAGACTTTTTGGAAATAGCACGTATCGCTTGAGACGTTTGATGTACTACATTAGACAGTTCTATAGGCACTCAAAGAGATGGTGAAGTGGAAATCTATTATTCCCTAAAAAATATTTTGAAAGCAGGAAAGGAACACTTTAATGAAGGATATTACCCTCTAAAAAGAAAAAAGTGTGATTTCTTATTTTCAAACCATTTGACTGACTGGAATTACTGTAGTTTTAATGCCTCCACAGTTTTATCCAATTAGGAAAGAAACAAAAGCAGGAAGGATCTGAGTTTATCTTTTAAAGCTCCAAAGCTAAAAGGGAAAAACCAAATGAGTGTATTCCCATTTCGATTAAATCCACCCGTGTTAAGAGCTTCAGCAAGGCAAGTATGGTACATGTAGTCTATTTAAGTGCAATTTTTGAGACTTATGTGTGATGAGTGTTGAGAGCCCTTTGCCCGGGAGGGTTAATTCCTCCCTCCAGAAGTTCAAGATTTAAAAAGTGTGCTAAGGGAAAGTAGCATAGAACAAAGTGCTTTGATATGGCACTGGATTTTTTTTTTGTCTGACAACAAAGAAACACATTCATTGTACATAATGAATTTCTCTCACAGTTCTGGAAAAGCTCATTGTTTATTCATGAAGGAAGGTCAGTAAGGCCTGGCTAATCCAAGCATTTATTTTTTTAATTTCTTTTCTAAAAGGGACGATTCTTGCCTCATGAAATAGAAAGATTCATAGGAAAATGTGTGTGGCTTGCAGAAGGGAAAAATCAATGGGAGATGCAAAGTGGGCATGTGTTTAAAGGAATTTTAAATCAGACCAGGTTGAATTTTTCAATTGCATTTTTTTATTCTTCATGATCACTGACACCAATGACTTGCATTTTAATTTTTAGTTCTACCTAATAGTTCAGATGTAAGCCTCTTTTTTTTTTTTTTTTTTTTTTCTTTTCAGCAGCTGGTGGGGCAGGGTCCAGTAACAAAACCCTGTAATTTGAGCCTTCCAGGGAAGAGTTCTGGAACCAGCAAAACCCCAGAAAGATGTAAAAACCAGAAAGGCTGGAAACCCATGTATTAGCAGCAGTTAAAACTATGATGGGTGAAGAGAAAAAAATTAAACATCAGGGGACAATTCATATGCTTTACCGTTTTCAGTTGAGAGAGCTGGTTCTTAAACTTTTTCTCTGGAAACGTAACCCTGAGGTTACACAGGCGTTATCTGCATCGTTTTAATGACCGAGACTCCACCAAGCAGGAGGGAAGAGGTCTATGTAGTAGATGCCATGACCTCCAAGCTGGCTGGGACGCAGTGCGGCCTACCGTTTCCTGGGCTGTGACTCTGAGATGGAGGCACATATTGCCTTTTGATTTGTGCCCAATCTAATTTATGTAGCAACCCGCCTGTCCTCTTAGATTTCTTTTTTTTTTATTTTTTACTAACTTGCTTCTTACCTTGTATATTGCCCTTGAAAAATTAAAAAGCCTATTAGATAGTTTAAATAATTTAATTGGAAGAAACCAAAGGGCCAGAACACCCTCTAATCCTGCTGAAATGAGAATAAAATGCCAAACTGAAGGAAACTTCAGCTCGCCAGCGTTTCATCCTCACAAGGTTCTGGTGCACCATGATAAAATTTTCCATTCTCAATTATTAAAATCCACTTAAGCAGCAACTCACAAGTATTATGGAACTCTATTATCTACTCGTAATAATTTGCTTTTGAGAGCAAGTTGTAAGACTTCAATGTTAAAGGAAATGTAGCCAATAAACGCTGATACTTTTTATTTAATTTTTTTTTAAGGCAGCACTGAAGCCTTTTTCTTATTGACATTGTTAGCGCAGCTGCCTCTGTTTTGATTTAGAGTTATTGTTCAGTGTAGCCGAGAGAGTGAACTGAGACACGGACAGCGTGGGAGTGTGCCTCAGAGACAGATATCAAGTGAGCTATTTGAGCTGGCTATCAATTGTTAATTGTCTACTGATCCTTAAACTAGATACCTAAACTGAAAAGACCACTATCAGCAACAGATGCAAATTATATGGATCCTGTAGGTGTGCAGGCCCTACAATATAAGTGGGATAATAAATTTTTTATTGCCTATTTGAGCTTTCATATCTAGGCAGTTCTCCTAGTGTGGGCCTCCAAACCCAATGTTGTTCTAAATTCACGCGTAGCTAGCAGATAACGCTTGAATTGCAACTGCATTAGCAGCTGCATATTGACCAGTTGTCCATAAATATATTTATTGTTGGCTTTCCTAGGTCAAAGACGCTTCCTCTAGGATAGTCCAGTACAAAAACTTCACTGATTTGGCGCTTACCATAAGAACGGTCACTGTGTCACCCTGACTCTTCTGTGTCTCTCTCGAACCCCCTGCCTGTTTATTGTCCTTTCAAATTCTCAGCCTGACAGTTTTGAATGCTGTGGTGAGTCTGGAGCTTCTTGCTGGTATGTCTCCATTCGGGTACTGCCTACCATTTTTCTGATGTAGAATTTTGCTTTCAGGGAGAAGGCGTAGCATCTTCAAGCGGCAGAAGGAAACAAAAGAAACAGATCTCATCTGAATATTGCTCTTTGCAAGTAGCGGTGATTACAGGCCCACAAGCTGAAAATATATCCTCTTTGGAGGTTCTGTGGCTGTAGTTGTTTACTGTCAAATGCCAAAGCATGAGGCTTCCTCAGGCTCGTGAGTCATTTGGTGGAATGTCCTCCTGACCCCAAATCGGCCCTCCTTGCCCTGTCTCTATCCTGTAACTTGGATATTTATAGCAGTTTTCTTCTGTTGCTGCTGAGTGAAATAGCTGAAAATCCTCAAGAAAACTTGCAAATTAGCCATAATGTCATCCCTTAGTTACTGTTGCTTGTAATGATGTGGGTTGGGATATGGAAGCAGAGTGGGCACCTGAAGACTTCTATTGAATAAGAGCTTTAAGGTGTGGAGCAAAGCAGATCTGGAGTGGGCTTCTTGACGATAATTCTGTGGCTGTCCCTGCGGTGTCTGGGGAGCCGGAGAAAACATTTGCTTCCCATCCCTTTTTAAAACAGCCAGACCTCAATTAATCATTCCCTCAAAAGCATTCAGAGCAAAACTGCCCAAGTCACAGTGACAATTATTGGGAAACCCACTTAACTGAAGAGCTGGAGAACTTGTAGATCTTTTCCCTAAACTGGAAATTCTAGGTGCCATTTCAGCTATGCTATTATTAATTCTGCAAGACAATACAATGCTACTGTTGTTCCTGAAGGTTACCAGTACTGTTGTGGTTGAGGCAGTTACTGTTTGGTGAAGGAGTTATTTGTATTCAACACGATACGGGTACTGTATTTAGTGACCCAACTCCTCAGAATGTCACCTGTTTGCTTTCAGTGCTATGAGACAATGTGCTTGTGTTGGGAGTTTGTAGTGCCAAGTTGGAGCAGTCCTTGATTTATGTCCATGTATGCTTTCCTTGATTATCGCGGATGCGGGAGGAGAGAAGCACTGCTGGAAACACGTTACATGATGATGTTTGGTGACGAGATACATTGTTCCCCTAAAATGACCCTGTTTGGTTTTTTTATTAAATAAGTATTTGGTCATCTGTACATCAGACTTTTTTTGAATGGAACTGTAATAGCTTAGGAGAAGAATGGGAGCAAGGAGAACACCCACTTAAAGGATGGATCAGGCTGTGATCTTTAAAGCCACGGTGTTAGGGTGGAGTAAGCTTCAGTAGCCTGAGTCAGTCTCAGACATCGATGAGTGGGCCACTTCCCACCCTTGGACATAATTCTCTTGCTGCAAAGGCTGGTGGCCATTCTTAAGGTGAAGACATCAAATTATATGTCCCCTCTTTTTTTCCTCCATTCTCACAATTGATCCCTTAATCATTGTCCAAAAATTTTGCGCTGGTGCCTGACCTGTCCCAAAGCAGTCTGTCATGTATGAGCCAAAATGGTTTGGGTATTGATGCTGCTCTTTGCATTACGCAAATCCCCGAGGACAGAATGTTAAATCTGTGATCCCTCTGGGCGCAGCAGCACTTTTTGTCAAGTCATAGCACAAACTGCTGTTCCCTGCAGCACGGAGACCCGACTGAAAAGCTGCCTTTCCTCATGTTACATTAAAAGCCTATACAAATAAATAAGGACATGCGCTTCCCTGAATAACAAGTTGATAAATAAAGTAGCAATTTGACTGGAACCATGTGGATTTTCTGTCTGGTTGGATTTGGGTTTTTGGGGTGGCTTTTTGTTGCGGGGTTTAGTGTTGGGTTTGGTGTGTTTTGTTTGGTTTGTTTTGAGAAGCCCCAGATGAAACACTTGCGGTGTATCTCCCCCATCCCTTTGTGGTCTGCTTTTTCTGAGGTTTGGGTATAGATGTAGTCGGTACTCTGGAAGTTACCAGCTAACATCTATTAACTATAGCTTTGCGTTGATAACACTTTCAGTACTCGGTACTATAATGTACCAAATAATCACTGTTTTCTCTATCCCGCCTAGTATCGTAAACTCTGTTATGTTTTTTTCTATTTCAGAGCGTGGTTCTGTGTTTAACTGAAAGCCGGAACGGTCTTCTGTAATACTTGATATTTTTCAGTGCCTGAGATTGCAAATGCTAGCCTTATCGGTCTTCCATCGTGCTTTCCCCACTCTTGCGTAACGGAACTGCAGCAATTTCACTCATTTCCGTATTATTCTTTGATCCAGTATATCCACAAGTCCCCTTTTGGAGGACAAACCTCAAGAGGAGATAATTAGGGACTTAATTTCCTTGAATATACTTTGAGATAAGCCATTTAGCTAGTAAGGGGTAGTTGCTTTTCTGCTTCAGCTTGCATGTTTTGTCTTACTGAATCAGCTGTATTTAAGCTTGGCTGAAGACATTCTTGAATCCGTTGAGGATAAACCAGAACTCACTCAAGACTTACCTCCTGGCTGTGGTGATCATTATTCATGTAACAGTGGTGAGGAGAAACGGCAACAAGAACACAAGCAATAACTCTAATGTCCTGTTCCTGATTCTGTGCTATTTCATGCATCCACATAACATTTCCTTCATTAGGGTACTCAGTAGTGTCTTGATCTGCTTTACAGCCCTGTAAGTGCTGTCCCCAATTTGACGCTTCATGTCCCAAACAAGCCTTTTCATTTGAATGTTTCTGGTTGTGCATCTGTTCCTGGTTTATCGTTCTGTGATATCGATTTTAGTCAATGCGTAGAGTCTCTGCTGCCTCTTTTCTTCTTAAATGATGGGTTGGAGGGCTCTTGCTGCTTTCTAGAATCTGTAAAATCAGGTAAGCTCTTCTTGTCCAACTCAGTCGTTGGTATCATCAGTCAGAAATGGGACCTTCAATATGAAACGTATTTATCTGTACTGCAAGGGGGATTCTACTGGGCATACGGTTCATTGTTTTCTTGGGCTATGTTGAAAAGTAGCAGTTA
Source organism: Rissa tridactyla (assembly GCF_028500815.1). Classification (NCBI taxonomy): domain Eukaryota; kingdom Metazoa; phylum Chordata; class Aves; order Charadriiformes; family Laridae; genus Rissa; species Rissa tridactyla. The sequence goes on along the minus strand of NC_071470.1, from coordinate 78,585,957 downwards.
ACATCTAGGCTGTCCTTCTCTTTTTTTGTTAAGCGTCAACTTTCCAAACTTTATACAGTCTGCCTGTCCTTTCTTTTATGTTGTGGGTGTTTTTTCTGTACCTCTAACTGGTAATTGGAATATTGAGTTTCTTCCCTCACCATAATGGGCAAATATTTCTCACCAGTTCAGACTTTAAAATAAGCAGGCATCTTTCACAAGCCTTAAACTGATGCCCCTGTGATTTACCGTAGTTTGTGAGGAGCCCCTTAAAATATGGCAGTAGTTTGGGCTTATCAACAAAAGCTGCAAAACTGTTTCTTTTGAAGAGGGATAAGTGCCAATCTGCTAATTGCCTTTCCTTCTCCTTTGATCTTCCTGACCAGTTCTTCTGAAAGTTGCAGGACTTCGCTGAATTCAGAAGTGAGGCAAGGCATCTTCTAATCAGTCTTAATGCTCTGCATAATTCTTTTTCCCCAAAGAAGCTAGTTCATAGCTCAGCTGAGCAAATGTGTTTAAAAATACGATCTGGGTCATCTAAGCAATAAAGCAGCTGAATGTCAGGAAGTATGTTCCCTTCCAGTTTTCTTTCAAAGGCAAAATTTAGGAAGTTAAAGCGGACTTCATATTTGGGTGGGCATGAGAGATTTCGTAGCTCATTAAATAGTAGATCCTGTTCTGGTTGTACCCTTAGTGATGAGGATATGGGCCATCGATGCGTTCCGCTAATAGGCTGTTGACTTCCTTGCTTTGGCATAGGACTATGCAATAAAGATGAAGTTGCAAAGTTGCTGACAGACGCGCTTCCTATCATTCATCTGATCTGAAGAGACACTGAATCAACAGAATAAAGAACTCGGGGCTACCTCGCTGCAAGCAGCTATGCCCTTCAGAGTGATACCTTTGTCCTTCAGCGTTCATTCAAGTGCTTTTGGAAAACGATAGCCTGAGTATTAAAATAGCACAAAGCATCCAAGCCCTCCAGGGAAGGGGAAAAATACAGATTTAACATAAAATGATACAGCATTCTTTTCTTCTTTTATCCTTTTGTCTTTCATTTCAAACCGACCTTTTTTTTTTTTATTGACAAGGCTATCCCTTCTCTTGCTGCATCATTGTGTTTAATTGCTTATGCTCTGTTTTGTGTGTTGCATATAAACTTTAAACCTATGTACGTGCATGTGCCTTCCCTACGGCAACTGCAGAAATACACAATCCAGTTCAGATGTCATCAGTGGTTGCAAATAAAAACATGACAGCTTACATCTCAGAAGCTGATCCTGTTAAATCCCTCTCTGGTCCAAGCCCATCCATTGAATTTCATCTACAACTGTCTTCCATCTGAGTTTGGCTGAAAGGTGTTTCATTCATAGCGCAAATCCCAAATTATAAATGCAAACTTCAATATGGGAAGAAAAAGGCAGAAACTAAGAAAATCTTTCATGAATGCACCTTCTTATAGGTGAAAGGCAATTCTGGGATTACTGTTTTGCAATCTAATGAGAGGTAACACTGCTGCGTGGTGTCTTCTCTAGAAACAGGGAATGCAAGTTTGACAGGTAAACACTTGTTTTGCACAATTCCTGGGTGATGGGCCATGAATGTTCCATACACAGTGGGGCAAAATTGGGTGCGACCTCCTTTGTAAATAATTATCATCTGCCTTTCAATAGGCTATAGTTATCAAGTACAGTAACAGGTTCCACTAAGTGGGTACTGCTGAGTGATAAGTAATACTGACATTCTTGGATGATTAAGTAATCTATGTATTATACGTATGAAATCAATACTGTGTGTCAGAGGGAACGCTTCAGCAGTGGCGCTTAACAGTTCATGGTTTAAAATTGGATTTACCAGTTTGGCATTTCTTACACATATAAAAAAGAGCGCTGTTGAGATTGGAAGGGTGCATTGGTGAATGCAGTTGCTGTACGTCAGCGAGACGTGCATCTGATACTGCAGATCAATGTACTTCTCACCCCGGTCCCTTCACTGAGCATTCTTGTTATTTAAGCGTTAACAACAGCGCGTGTCACCTCCAAAAAGAGTTGTCTCCGTATAGCTCCCTTCTTGACTATCCTTTAATGCACTAAGAATTGTGGAATGCATAGGATACTGTCATTAAAAGAGACTTACATATTGATAATACCTACCTAAGCAACTTGAAGTAATTTAACATTTCCCACTCGGAGGGGCCGCCGGCGCCTCTCTAGCGGAGTTAACACATCCCCTCTGGTGTGAGGAGGCTCACCCAGAAGCGTAGTTTTAAAGAGCAGTATGGCACTTGGCTACCTTTCTTTTGCCTACAACAGCGTGCGTTTCTGTTTGCTCCTCCCTTTCTAATAGGATTCAGTCAACAAATCAGACTTTAGTCAGTGAAACTGATGCAAGGATGAGGATGGTGCTATTTGCTCTAGGCATCGGTCACACAAGTTATGAGTTCCTTTAGTGCACGTTGCCTTTGTACATCCTTTTTTCCATGTGTGTATGAGAGACAGAAAATTGTGAGCTAAAATTAAATTATGACTCTACACGTATACTGTATGATGTTGCTAATGGGTTCTAAATTGTAAGTGCAGTATGTATGGTTGCCTTGACTGAAGTCCTGTTTCTATCATAAAATAATCCTGTGGAACAAATGAAATGCTGGTATCTACTGTCGGCCTTCTGTCTCTTATGGTAATGCATCTTTTAAATTTCCCAGCCAATAACTTCATTTTGCTTTCTTAAATCGTGGACAGTGGGTCATCTTGGGCTGTATCTGAGTTTGAATACTAGGTAACTTGGATTATTTTTTCTTCTTGCATGACTATGAGATTACATTGAAGTTTATCCCGGGTATTTTGTCACGCTGCCTTGAGATGTTTCTTTTGTTACACATCCACACGTTTCTGCATATCCCTTAAATAATTTTTCAGATTTCTAAGCCGCTGTAGAGGGACTAATACTTTCCTGCATGGCTCTATGGTTTGGTTTGTTCATATATATGTGTATTTATTTTGTTTTCTTTTCCTTTTTCTCTGCAGTGGGGCGCAATAAGAGTTTGGATCTGGTAATTGAGCTACCAAACTCCAGCGAGTGCTTGTCCTGCGTTTTGTTTAGGTTACTTTCAAACAAATACTTGGCACAGGTGAAGATACACTGCTGATGCTTTTCTCCAGCTGTGGGTACAGACAGAAAGTCTGCACATCCGAAGCCGCAGCAAGCAGGCGTGACGTGGCCATTTTATAGAGCTTTTGATAACTAGTAATATGAAAAAGGGGAATCAAGATGATGGCTGACCAGATGAATTGCTAGTTCTGTCCGTAAAGTAATTTTCAAGAAAGGCTGTGCTTTATTTTAGTGTAAATTGGTGGCTTAGAAATGGAGTAACCCCGACTGATGGTGTAATTTTGGGGTGAAGATTCATACAGCTGTCCTGGCTCATTCTTTTGTTGGATGGATTTTTCATTAATCTTGTTGACATTTAGTTGAAGACGAAACGGCAAATCACAGTTGGCTTTCTACGACTCTTCTACACTGGACAACAGACGTGCATCATATAACATTTGATTTCTGTCATCTTCGTGATACCAATATCGGGGAAAGGGCTTGACGAGGCAGACTGCAGGGGAACGAATAAAACTGAGCTTAGAGGATGAAAGTGGCTAGAGATGTCACTGTCACACTGAGGGCTGTCAATTCGATAGAGCGGGAAAATAAACTTTAAAGCTGTGAGTCTCTAAAACTTATTTTGAGTGTAGCGATTAGAAGGGAGGGGGTTAAGCGCTAAGGAGATGGTTGGAGTCTCTTTGATCCGTACAGTCTGGTAGCAGGCAGGCTGTTTAAACAGGGGAGGGGTAAAATACTTTTAACTCCTTTCTGGATGTAATTGCAAATAGAGCATGTAACACGAACTGGCACACCTCCCTGCGGCAGCGTTTCCAAGTTGGCTGCCGACCTGTCTTTGCAGCCGTTTGTACAAGTCTGGAAACACAGTGATGGAAGCCCTCTTTGAAATCTTCTGTTTAGACACAATGGCACTCAAGGGTTTCTTAATAGATGGGGATTTTTGCTGTTACCTTGACAGCTGTGTGAATAACTGCCCCTTGCATCCTGTGCTCCGTGATGGCACTCATCACACAAGTACAACGATGGCAGGGATCCTCTTAATGTCTTGACCTCTGCTGCTACTCTTAGAGCTCCTTTCATTGACTTGTCATTAGAAGCAGCTTAGAGGCACCTCCTTTTTTTGTCTCCTGAACACTACCTTGGAAATACCTGCATACAGAGAGTCCTCTATGCTTGGAATTGCGCTGGCGGGAGTCCAGCGAGAGCAGCCAAGTCTGGGAGTCGTTTTCGTTACAGATTGGGAAGAACAAGAGGAGAAGAGGGGTGGCTTTAGTAGGCAGGCGAAATGACTGTTGCCTCCCCTCACAGGGGAGATGACACCCAATTGGAACGATCCCGAAGCAGCAGAGAGCATGACTATGAAAAGGCAGATCAGTTTACTTTTGTAAAGCAATACTGAACTGATGGAAGAAGTAGTTACGAGCACTTCCCTGCGAGCTGCCAAGCAAAGTGTCTCTGTGAATTTGAGACTCTTCTGGTAACGAGCGTTACTTTCTTCACTGTAAAGTGTCTTGTCATTCGTTTCAAAGAATGTTTGTGCTGTGGGTATGGTCTGCTGTCGGACTTGCCAACTAGTTCATAAAACACAACGTGCCTCTGGAGATAAAATGTACAACGATAGAGCTATGGTTCTGTAGAAATAGTGGTACACTTTAAAATAATTTAGAAATAAGTGCTTGAAAGTGGGTGTATCCTGATGACATCTATCTTTATTTTTTTTCAAATTAACATGCTATCCTATTTTTTTGGGGGGGGGGGGGAAGCAACCAATGACAGGATACGTCGGGTATTGTTAAAAATGTATAAGCAGGAGGAATACAAGAAATTATCCTGTGAAACAACATAAGGCAGAACTGAGTATCAAGGCGGTGACGTTTAGGGGGTGAGGAGTACGCGATTATTTCTTGTTAAGGACCAGTGGAAAATGACGTGTGATTTGGGGGTATTTTGGAAATCTTGATAAATTTCATGAATTTGATCTGAAATCAAACGTTAATGACGTCTCTCTGACCACTGGCACTGGCCTCATGATATACCCGTTGCAAACCTGCTACAAATACCGGGTCTACTCTATACCATGCCATTCTGTACTACCACCGGGAAGGTGCTCTCCAGTGCTTAATAGTTTATTTTTCAAAAGTTTTGCAACTCGCAATTCTTCCCTACTTCTTTAATGCATCTGGTCAGGTGCATATTTTTAGCTATGTTCACCAAAGCGTTGCCAACTTCTATCTATAACTTCAGCGCGGAGGAATGCGCTTTTGGGTGCTGCTTTTTCAGTAGAACCGGAAATGTGAGTCTTGAATGAGGAGAGGCACAACCTTCCAGCTTCACGTCAGGCGGTTCTTCCTGCAGGTTGGGCTTGTGCCAGGAAGGTTGCTTAATCACCTAGGCGCATGCTGTAACTCAAGACAAGCTCCTTTTCAGTTCAATATCAGGCAGACGTGAAATGTTTTTGCCGTCTCTCTGTCTTCTGCGTGCTTTGCTGCTGTTGAAAAGGGTCTGTTGTGTGTTCTGTCCGCTTCTGGTTTATGCTGTTCTGTACAGATTTGGTTTCCAAAAAGTGAATTTTATTCCATAAAATTGATTTTTCAATTATCTTCTTTTAAGCTATGCTTAAGTAAACTCTGTATAATCCTTTCTTGAGATGGTGCAGTTGTTCTGTGTAGCAAGAAAAAATGTTAAGTGTATGAAAAATCTAGATCTTTTTGTCCTGCATAGTGTAATCGTAAATATACATCGATCATAAATATTAATTACAGAAAAAAGTGATAGTGCCATCTATTGTTATAACTGCTTGGTGCTTTGCATCCTGAAATCCTGTCTTGTAGCGCATTACAGCATTTCCTCTCTTCAATAGTTTGATCTGAAATTTTCCGTGTATTTTTGCCTGGCTGTGGCTAGTGATGTTACGGTTTTGGCTATGATATGTTTGAAAAGAGAGATCAGGAAGAACAGCTTACTTTGCCAACGCTGAAGAACAAAACCTTAAGGATCAGTAAAGCTTTGCTTCCTCTGTTCTGAAAAGCAGGAATTTGCCATTTGATAGAGGAAGAGTTTATTGGAAAAATAGATCTATTTCAGAAACGTGGCAGATCCTTGCGTGCTTCACAGAGACTTACAAGAGTTTGGAAGCTAAATTCTGCTAAGACTGCTGTATATACCACAGCCCAGGACTGCAGTCGTTAAGAAACTCTTTCCTGCAACTTAATCTCCTGATAGGTCGAGGTGATTGTGGCACTGATTGTTTCTGGAACTGAGAACCCCAGGAGTTGGTTTCTGCCTGTAACTGGAGACTGTGCTGTAGAGTATGCGTACAAGGGAGCAAAATTAACTTCAGTGCTCTATAATTCATCTTTGACTTTGCAACGTTAACGTTCCTCTTGCTGCTTTCTGGCAGTAACGTGTGTCTATTCTCAGGTATGTACCTGTTCTACTCTATCATTAGCGTACTAAGGAAAGCGATTGCAAGAAAATGAGGGAGTTCGTGAAAAATAGCAGGAAGTCAAAAAGCAGAAGAAAACCTTGAAGGTGTTGAGATCTTTCCCTGTTATCAGTCTCGTTCATTTTGTTACTGATACTTTGGCACAATTAATATTAGGAAACTAGTGCCAAAAGCTCTCTTTTCCAAATGGTGAAATGGAAAGGAAATTACCGAGTGGGCACGTCACAGGGATTTGTCATTGTTTCCGAGATAAGGTCGTCTTTCGTGAGGTTTTGCAAAGGAAATTTTTCTTTATAGGGAGTGTCCCATCACGACGGGTGACGCTTTGTGATTGTTCTTCTCCCTGTCCTGCCCACTGCTTCTAGTACTGTTCCCTACAGGCTTGTGTGCTGCGTGATGTTCCAAATCCCAGCTAATCCAATAACAAGTAAAATTATTAAGCGTACAAAGTTTAAGATTATGTCTAAAGGCAATTACCTAGCTTTGCTTTTACAGGAAGGGATTTGAATGGTGACTATCTATTCCAAAGTTAGTACACAGAACAGAAGCTCAGAGCACGTTAACCTGTTTTAAAGTTAAGGCCATCCTCCAAACACTTTCTGTAAAAGTACAGGAATCATATCCCAATGCGGTGTCTCCAGACGGAACAAAAGATGACCTATATGAATAATCCATTCATGATATTAAAGATTCCAAGTATAAATGAAGTGCTGCATTTTAACTGCAGCTGAATTTGACCTCCGAAACATTATATGGATAGATTTTTCTCTTCTCTCTTTGGAATTTGCAGATTCTGTCAGCTTGTAAGATGTATTTTGACTGCATAGTTTGGTGGCGGTGTACAAGATTCTGCAGCTTGTGCTATGTGGGGAGGTCACACTGTACCTTTTCTCTCCTCCCTGACCCATGGGGTTGGGAAGGAATAAAAATCAGAGTAAGATTTATGTCTGATGATAAACTCCGAGATGCTAAGAGTTAATAAGGAGCATTAGGGAGTTGGCCACACTCACAATTTAGGCATGCGCTTTCCATGGAAAACCAGGGTTTACATGTATGTTTATCTGGTAAGATATTTGTACGTATAACTACTGGAAATCTTTGTACTTCCTTCCTCTCTTACTTAAGTATTTAATACACTTACAGTGCTGAAATGTTGCTCTCATCCCTAAAAAATGCCCTGTTTTGTAACTCTGAGACAACAAATACCACTTGCATCAACCTGACTTTCAAAAGCATTTGCGAGACAGATTTTATTCAGATTCTACACGGCTACCTAGTGTTTATTACATAATTAAATTGTGACTCATATTGTTAGCTTTATACAGTCATCACCTGAAATCATATATACGCAATTCTTTTTTTTTTTCTAGCTACCCAAATAATAGGAATTGTTCCTTTGAGTGGTATGTGGCTCTCCTTTGTATCCCCGTATTACTACCCTACATTGTGTTCTGTTGCACTATTGTATCCAGTTGAACTTGATGGAATACATTATGCAAATCTGTGACCGCTTCTTGTGTATCAGCAAGAGAGATCTCTGAAACGTAAGCGCTACTGCGGAGTTACTGATTAAAGGCAGACGCAGTCGAGCAGTAGCACAGTCCACCCTTTGTGAGAGGAAAGGATGTTGTGGGTAGTATGGAGCCTTAGCTGCTAGCTTATCGTTAATAATAGAAAATAATTGAAATTTCCTGATTTTAATGACCTAATCAGCAGCTTCCGGTGACCAAAATAGGTGATGTTCTCGGAGAGTGGGAATATTTGAGAGAATACTGTAATACGTACGTAGCAGTGCTGAGATGGGAAGAAAGAACTAACGAAGCGACAAAGGGACAGCCTAAGACTTTTGGGAAAACGGTATGTTAGGGTAGCAAGGAAACCCATACCACACTGGCTTGATCCTGTGTTCTATTTCCTATTGCCGGACAAGGACAAAAAGTAAGGATGGATGCCATTAGGCAGAGAAATCCTAAAACCGCAAGACCAGAGACGGGGGAGTCAGAGGGAGAGATGGCAGGCAATCTCCCATGGGAGTTCAGCGAAGGAAACGAGTTCTCTGGGGAAGACGGGAGAGGCAAGGCCAGGGCTGTGCAATGCACTAGAGCCGAAATAATCCTCGGTCAGGATAGGCCTACTTGATTTTGGCTGAGCGGTGCCTCAAGAAGGAAGACGAGGCAGAGAATACGCACAGAGCTCAGCTTGCCTGAAATTTGGTTTGAGCTATCTGTGTGGTGGCCATCGTTTGAGGGTACGTGATGGTGGGGAAAATGAATGGGTGCTTTTCGCTTACAGACAGGCAAATCCCAATTCTTCTCTTCATAATTGTTCACCCAAGCTGACATGCTTGATGTTGTACGTTTGAGAGCCTTGCAGTTAGAGATGTGATAACTGGGTGTTTTTTCAAGCCACGGCTTCATTTGATATTAGGTGAACCCAGCTCCCAGTTTTGAGCCGTGAGCTTACTGAGCTATGGCATGTCATTTATCACGTAGTGGCATGGTCAGATACTTCAGGTGCTGCTGTCTTTGCCACATATTCAAGTAATGTCTGAATTCTCTAATCTGGCTGGGAAAAGTAGAGCACTGGTTGCTGTTGCTGTAGCACATCAGTGTTTAGACTTGATTGTAATCAAACACTGGGTTTACAGTCTTGCAGTCGCTACCCTCATTGATGTCATGGTGAGAGATAATTTGCAAAGGAGTTAGTTTGTCATGCACCTCCACACAGACTTATGCCTATTATGTGGGGTGTGAAATCACATCCCAGTATTGAGGCCTGTATGTATTTCCCAACCTGGAATGGGAATGAGACCTGAATATATCCTTCCCCACTCCCCTGCAGTGGTGTGAGTTCCATGTGCTCTGTTGTACCTTGAGGACAACTGGGAGATCAGAGCTACAGCGTGTGTCATTGATACCGCTTCAGCCTCGCCACCTAGGCTGCTGCAGAGATTTAGAGCTATGAGGGCATCGCTTTTGTCTTACAGCTGAGCTGTCGTATGCTCCTCTTCTGTTCTTACAGTTTTTATATTCTTTCTCTCCCGTATGGATCTATTCCAGTTCTATCTCGCATGCATCCTGTCCTTATACTCCCCGTCCCTGCAGATAGGAGAGAGACGGCAGAATCACGTATGTGCGGCAAAAACACTGGACTTGAGTTTAGAACAAAACACTCCTATAGTAGAAAGCAAGGAAAGGAGGAGACTTGTGACTTCTAGGGTCTAGCTCTCCTCCTCATCCCAGGCTGAGCCGTAAGTCTGAGACAAACCTGCGTTCTCCAGGCCACTGAGAATGCCGTTCTCCATGGGTTTACTGAGGTTGAGAGATCCACATATCAAAAAAGGCTATTTCTGTCTTAAGTGGTGATAAACTTTGAGATGCCCTAAGTTGGCATTCTAAAAAATAAATTACAATTTGAGATCCTTGCTAGTGGTTTTGGGGGTGATTTCTTAGCTACCAAATACACTGGAAAGATGATGAAAAGCCCCTAAGTACAGGAACATGTATCGAAAATGAGTTGTATCTATGCTCCTTAGACCTTGTGTGTCATGTGCTTTTTTTTTTTTTAATTGTGGGACACTAGTTAGGCTCTAACCAGTGCTGATTAAAAAAGAATAACCTTTGGTTTGTAACAACTTGAACTATTTTGCGGAAAAACAAGCCACAGGTTGTAGGGCGTATTCGTGAGACATTTATAGGGAGGGTGTACTTCATGATGAACTTACTCGTCACTCAGCTTGAAGTCCTTCTTACTTTTCCAGGGCATGTCGTGTTTTCAAAGGTTTTACAAAGTATTAAGTTACAGTGACAGAACTTATGATTGTGAAACTCTAAATTGTATGTCAAAGCAAACATGGAGGTGACAACATTGAAAAGGGATAAACACTTAGAAGTCGGTTGGCAAAGCTGCAGCTAAATCGTATTCGTATGCTTACACCAAACAAAACGTAGGACAGTTTTTCAGTATCCTATAATTGTATTCTCAATTGGAACCCTTCAGAGCTGTCTTAGGTCATGAACAAGGTGTTGTGTTCGGCAAACAAATTTGTTGCAAATTCTTTTCCTCCCAGCTCATTAAGTGCTGTCAACAATTGCGACAAGTTGGGTGATTCACACCCACCGAAGTGGTTAGTTAGCCAAAAATAGTGGGAGCAAGGGAATTGTACAAAAAAGGTGTGACTAAACTCGATGCCCTGCGTGGGTCAGATAATGTCACTTGCAACCGTCGTCGAGTCTGCCGTGCCAAGAGGTGTCCTGGCCTTTTGGCAACAGGTTGCTGAACTGGGTCTCCCTTGCTATTACTTCAGGGGGTTCATCTCCTTGGTTCTCTGAGCAGCTGCAGTACCAAGGGGACCCTTCACACTCTGAACCAAATAGCATTTTTCTTGTTGTTTTCCTGAGTGGTTGTCATTAAGGTAGCCTATGCAAAAGCACAAACTTCTCAACAGCATGCAAATCCTATTGGGATGTAAATTAAGTGCTTGTGAGGAAGAATTGATTTTCTTTCTGTTGGTGGGTTATCTATTTCCACGCGTATTAGAGAAGGCTTACTGTGGCTTCAGAATCTCATCTCACAATGAAGTAATGTTCCTGAGAAAAGGACAAAACTCTTTGGCATTCACATTGCACCGCTGTCCTCTTTCTGTAGAAATTATTTCCTTGAGCACAAACCAGTACTTGCCCTTAATGCGAAATTATACGAATTGCCCGTGCTGGGTATATGTTATAAACAGCTCCAAGGGCGGATGGCGTGTTCAGTTACGTGGAGCTTGCCGGGTTGCCGCAGAATCGAAACAGTCGAGCGTGGTTCTAATTTTAAAAGTTGGTTAATGGTTTCAATAATATCAACATCAAACTAAATACCTTGGGTGAGAGGTGGGGAAGTCGTTCTTCCCCTGAGGAGTTGGGTTTCTATTCCCTGAGGAAGTGATAGCCTCTGAATTTAGGCTCCCATCACCTAGTTGAGGCCGTAACCGGCCCACTGTTGGATGTGGAGGAACTACCCTTGTTGCTGCCTTTCTGCTTCCACACAGTGTATGATTCTATCCCTAGGAAAAAGAAATCGGTCCTGGATATTTGGGGAACTCAGGCCAGGATCTCAAATAACTTCACCCTGACTGCATTTGCGTTTCTACGCACACGCGTGCGCGTTTTCACACGTACGCACACACACACACACACAAGGCTGCTATTTGGATGCTTGTCATTCTTCTGCAGTTTATTGCAGTAGGCTGGAGATGATGCTGACTCTCAGAAGCCGAAGGAATGTCTTAGCAACACGCATTCCCTCCCAGACAGCCCGAGTGGGCTCTTACAGGAATGTGTGCAGACCTCCCCTGCTGCTTTATCTTCCAAAGAATACACAATGTCCGCAGTGGAGATAACTCACGTAATTAGGCACAGTTTGCTTTTTTATAAAGGGAGTGATTGTATTTTCAAAAGTAGGTATTTTATTTTAGGGGCCATGAACATGTATGCCGTTTGATATTTTGACAGGCGTAGAATGTTGAGCCATAACAAGTGTCTGTGACAGTATTCCTTAATGCGGTTTAAAATGCCTTTTAGTAGCTTTAGTTGCCAGAAACAGCTGCCCACTGCCGCAAGTAGGCTGAAGGCATTTGTTTTAACTTTAAAATAAAAAAGGGGTGAAGAAAGGAAAAGTATTGACTGCGGTTGTAGGAGTGAAGCTCTGTGCTATTCAGTAATAACTGTTTATGAAAGACTTCTTCTGTTTACTAAAACAAACGTTAGATATCGTGGAGTTTGAGCTAATTGTTTAGTTCCACCGTACAAAAAAAAAAGAAAGAGTAGGTGTCCTTGAAAACAACTCCATGCCAATGTCCAGACTGGAGCTAATGCACTCAAAAAAATGCGTGTAGGCCACACGGTCATCTGAGGATTTGTTTTTATTTTTCTTAGTCCTGTGTTGCTCTGTTGTCTGTATCGTGATAAATTGTTCTTCTGTCAGCAGGATGAAATATTCTGAACAGCTGATTAAATCAGGCATTTATTAGATTCCATTTGCTTCTTGAAGACTGGAGAATAAAGAAATCACGGTGATAAGCACAGCGAGAGAGCAGAAATGGATAAACAGGGGGGGAAGAGATAGGTATTCCAGCCTGTTCCCCTGGAAAAAAATTACTTCAGCAGTCTGTACATATCCAATCCTGTACCAAGTCGAAAGCTCTATTAGGACATCTGCCTATTTGCATATTTTATTGTGGTGAGGTAGAGCAGTTTGTTTCTGCAGCTGCATATTTACTGTGTTGCTGGAAATAACCTTTGCCTGTCACCCTAGCTGTTATTTGTCTCATGGGCCGTGGCGTCTGTCCTCTTCTTTCTCTTATTAACGCACTTATCAAACTTATTACTTATGTCCCTTGACTGAGACACATGAAGGAGGCGTAGAAAGAAGTAGAGAAAATACTTGGTGATGTTCTTCCGCGTGCTGTTTGGGCACCCTGAATCGTGACACAAGGACCTAGCAATGTCAGATACGAAATTATGGCTTCTGTTGTATTACGTTGCTTGGCAGTAAGATCATCAGCTGTTTTTGCAGCTTCGTGACAGAAACAATGCAATGTCTCATAGCAAACCCCATCTTAAAATTGCATGTTAAGGAAATAGATACAAGCGTGCTGACGCTAGAGCAAGCCAGTTTTCCACTAAAACGCCACGGTGGGTATGCTAAACAGTTTGTAATTCAGCACGCTGTCTCCCCAAGTCAGAGATTTGCAATTTTACTGCAAATAATTCTGAAAACGCTGAAAAATAACTTCAGATTTAAGTAGCAGTAGCTGAGTACCAACCCGACTATTACCCAAGATGGACATCCAAGTAAGAATTAAAATGACGAAGTAACAGTATTTGTGCTCTCGGTCTTTTATTTTCTCACTGGCTGCACCCTGCAGGGTAGTACTGGTGGCTCTCGGAAGAGACGAGGGTGTATCGGCCTTTACCTACTGGGGCGCTGGCTGGCAAAGCCCTGAGCTCTGGTCCCCAGGTCATCCAGATCAGATGCCTCCTCTGTCGTCTTCCACATCTGGAGAGTTGCTCCTTTGTTTTGCACGGAGTCGCAGCACAGAGTACGTAATGAGACCAGGTTACAACACAAAGTCGGGATGCTCTCAGGGTGTGCATCCCGTATCCAGAGTCTGCAGGCATTCCCAAATTCCCTAATCTAAATGGTGTCATAGGAAAGGAATGCCCTCCCTCAAAGCTGTCACAACTCACCAAAACAAATTACCGTATGTTTAATGCAGCGTGTGTTACTGACTGAGAGATCTTCCCATAAAGACTTAACCTGGATGGTTTTGGTTTTTTTTCCTTTTGGAAAAAAGCTGCTGGAAGTGCCAGAGACTTGTACGTGCGCTGTGGGCGTGCTCAGGTGTGCAGCAGGCTGGGATGCAGACCAACAAGTAATGGGTGCGGTATCAGAAAGATGGTTATTGAAACTTCCAGATGTCGGAACAGAAGGCAATGTGTCATAAAGCAGCGTGAGAGAGAATAGGGACGAGTCTGTCTGCCCAAGAATAAAGATTGATTTATGTATGTGTGGGAGAATGGTAAAAGGAGCTAATAGGGGGACATGATCGACGTTGGGTGTTACAGAATGTGTAATAAGCCATCCCAAAAGCACTATTATGTAGGAGGGAAAACTTTGACTTGCAGCTATCCCCCAGGTTAATAGTCATTCACTTTTCCTGAAGCTACCACCAGTAGAGGCAGATTAGAGCCTAAACTGCTAATGAAAAATCATGAAAACGTGGGGAAACTATTTTTGTGTGCGGTCTTCCTTTTTATCTGGTTACTTATTTTAGATCTCTTCGCTTGAATTTCCGGAAGGAAGAAGAATGTATGACTGTTAGATTAATCTCTAGTAAAATTGTTGAGTATGTGCCAGTTTGTTCTGTGTCTGAGAACAGGTTTGAACAGAAACTTCAGATGTTTACCAGTTAGCATTTTTACGTATGATCTACCACTCTAACTTTTTATATATATATATATATATAAAAGTATGTGCGTGTGTCTCAGGTGCACGCGCGTTCTTCAGAAATGGCTTTTAAGATCCACAAGAGCTTCAGAAATGGCTTCTGCAGTTATAACTAAAATTGCGTTCGCTTAGCGGCATTGCTGCTTTCTCCCTTTGCTGCTTTCCCAGTGAAGAAACAAAGGTGAAAAATCTTCCTTTTTATATTCCTTCAACATGTAAATGTGCTCTTTCCCAGGTTACCTGAGGGGGTGGCCGTAATTGTGTAATTCTAGACATGCAGTGAGTTCCGTAGCCCATGGACTAAGTATAAGAATATTCATATTCTTGCAAATCTTAGTATTTCCGTTACCATCACTTTTGTGCGGGCTTTTGAATCGTATACGGTATAGTTCTGTCAGCTTATCAGAACTGTTCAAAAGCTTTCCTTTTTTGGGAAAGGGCATGCAAAACGCAAAATAACTAAACATCACGTGACTTACGTCCTACTGGTGGCAAGTGTGTGTGTGTGCTCCCGTGTGTGTATCTGTCACAATCAGCATTTCCATAGTCTTGTAGTTGGGGTATGGATTCAGAACGTAAAGAAACAAATAGCACGGTTTCTGTAATTTTGATTTAGGAGGGGGCCGGTTCATGTAAAAAGTACAGTGGATTTGAGAAGTCTCAGAGCAGAATTGAGGAAGGAGCTCAATTTGCACAAAGCTTGAAACGCTTTGAAATTTTTCTTCCTCGTTTTAAATAAATCACGGAATCACGGAATCTTCAGAGTTGGAAGGGACCTCTAGAGATCATCTAGTCCAACTCCCCTGCTAGAGCAGGGTTGCCTAAAGCACATCCCTCAGGGCTGCATCCAGGCGGGTCTTGAAAATCTCCAGAGAAGGGGACTCCACAACCTCCCTGGGCAGCCTGTTCCAGTGCTCTGTCACCCTCACTGTAAAGAAGTTTTTCCGTGTATTTGAACGGAACTTCCTATGTTCTAGCTTGTGCCCATTGCCCCTTGTCCTGTCGCTGGGAACCATTGAAAAGAGCCTGGCTCCGTCCTCCTTAAACCCACCCTTTAGATACTTGTAAACATTAATCAGGTCCCCCCTCAACCTTCTCTTCTCCAGGCTAAAGAGTCCCAGCTCTTTCAGCCTTTCCTCGTAAGGGAGGTGCTCCAGTCCCATAATCATCTTGGTTGCCCTACGCTGGACTCGCTCCAGTAGTTCCCTGTCCCTCTTGAACTGGGGAGCCCAGAACTGGACACAGTACTCCAGTTGTGGCCTCACCAGTGCAGAGTAGAGGGGGAGAATGACCTCCCTCGACCTACTGGCCACAGTCTTCCCTATGCAGCCCAGGATGCCATTGGCCTTCTTGGCGACAAGGGCACACTGCTGGCTCATGGATAATTTGCTGTCTACCAGGACCCCCAGGTCCTTCTCCTCAGAGCTGCTTTCCAGCATGTCCGCCCCTAACCTATACTGGTGTTTGGCATTCTTCCTTCCCAGGTGCAGGACCCTACACTTGCTTTTGTTGAACCTCATTAGGTTCTTCTCTGCCCAGCTCTCCAGCCTGTCCAGGTCACGCTGGATGGCAGCACGGCCCTCTGGAGTGTCGGCCACCCCTCCCAGCTTGGTATCATCAGCAAACTTGCTGAGGATACACTCTGTCCCCTCATCTAGGTCATTAATGAATATATTGAACAAAAATGTTAAGTGTCCTACGTTACTTCACTCTGCATCATCCAAGATGAGGTCTGCCATAGTTGCTGTAGAGGACAGCATTGACCTTTCTTAAGCTTGTGTTAATTAAGCAGCTCTCGAGCTCAAAATCAATGTCCAACTGTTGATCTGCTTCCTGCCCCTGTTTAGGCTGAATCTTGGAAAATATTCTGCACGTTGGTCATTTGTAGTCCTTATCCACGGGCTCTCCTGTCTGAAGAGCAGAAGTTTCTTTTGCTATTCTGCATTTATGGTTTGTGAAGCAAAACTTGTTACATAATGTACATCGTAACGCTCAAAGTAATTTTTTTGTCAAAAACTACCATTCTTTTCCATTTCTTGAGAAAACAACATAACTATTTTTATTAGAAAATCTGGATAAACTCAGTACTGTAGACTTTGGAGCACTGTAGCTATTACTATAGCTTGGCAAATGTGAGGTACTGGTACTTGTTTTGTAGTAAATTGAACCTGGTATCAGTAACAGCATCCTTCATTGGCTTAAACTCTGAGGGAGGAGGTCCTCCTGCTGATGAGCAGTTTAACTGCGTGAAGTTTCAGTGGTCAAAGCTGCTGTTTTTGTTGAGCGGTGAGTCGTCGCTGAATCCGCATCTCCTTCCAATGCATTCTGCCCTAGTGATACATGTCTCATTATAAAAGAAAAATAAAGCCCCTAAACTAATAGTATAATAGTATCTCATTTTGCTTTAATAGCAGAAGTAGGTATATTAGTGTATATATATCTAAAAAAAACTTTTAAAAAAAGTTTCTCTTATTTAATATTCTTTACAAGTACAAATTATTGACTCAAAACAATTCAGGGTGAACTCGGGTGTATTCCCCGCACGGACTTCTCTCGCATAGGTGATCTCTGGGGTAAGGACTGTAAATTGTAAGAAAATATTGAAAGGACTGTCAAATGCTAGAAAAAGCATCTGGCACTGTAGGGGTACTGAGCTATTGAAATAAAGTGCTTTCAGAATCTATAGGAAAACCATAGAACCCCCTTTTTGGAGGTCTCGTAAATAATTAGATAATAGTTATTCCAAGATTGCATTAGAATACTTGATCCTGCTTCTAAGGAAGAAGGGAATAGTCTTGATTACTTGGACTTACTTCTATCGTTCCCTTGAATCTGTAACGTGCAACAGCTGCTTTAGAAAGTTGCGCACTTTCTTTAATGTTGGTTAGACCCCTTGCCTTGAATTGTAGCTGGAATTTACTTGTGGCTACTTTACACCCTCTTGCTATTGCTTTAACGATGCTCTGAAGTTTAAATAGTGTTTTGTCTGGTGTTTACTGTAATGGGTGTCAGGAGAGACCCATTGTATCTTTATATTGCCGGTTGGTTTATCGGTACAATTTTAATTTATCTCATTCATTAATGAAAATATGAAGTGAGGCAGTTCACAGGAAAATATCAATAGTGACCCCGTTGCCCTTTCTACTTGCAACATCTCCTGTTATCATCTCTCCTTTAGCCAGCTACTGCTCACCCAATATTTCTTGTTGTAATCTTTCTCTGGCGTAATTATTTGTAATAGAGCATTACATCAAAGCCTGAGTTAAGCTAAATTAGATTTACTGTCTTTCCGTGATTTCCTTTGATGCTATCACTGAAATAGTCTGCTTTTTAGAGTCTATATTTACTGTGTTCTAGTTGTATCATGCTACCATTGCGCTGATGGAGCGTTAAAAGTCTTTGCTAGAGTTTTGTTGCAATTTGATGTTCCAATTCTTGCAAGCTGCTCATTCCAAAATACTGGAGGGAATGAAGAAAACTGACTCCCCTCCCCCCCCCCCATTTTATCCTCCCACCCCCTCACCTCCTCCCATCTTACTGACTTCCTTTGCTTTATTTATATTCTAGGAAATTTCTTCATGTTTACATCTTTTTATCTTTGTACCCAGCAGTAGTACGTTAACATCTCTGAGACTAAAAATGCTTTACCAAATATTAATGAATACATGCACTGCACTTCTGAGAAGCCACAAATATTATGTCAGTCTTTACGGACCACTGTCAGCACTGTATACAGTGAGCGTTGCTTGTGACGGCTTCGATACAAGCCTTTACTTTGCTTCCTACTGCTATCTTCGTGGCAGCTGACAGGCTCGCAATGAGGAATAGGGTCTGGGTTTCATCCAAAGGTAAACAGCCAGCAGGTTTTTATTTAATGGGCAAACACAGGTGGAAAACATGCAGTTGTCCTGAGGATACAGTCTTCAGTGCCCTTGTGGCCGTATTAGAGAAGGATCTGGATCTCTTACGTTGATTTAAGGGGACGTTGCCATGCGTTGGAATAGCTCCCGAGGCTGACCTACTGGAGAATATTTAAAGCGCATCTTTCACCTTTGATTTTCAATCTGAGAAGTTAACTAAGCAATCTAGCAACAAGAAATGCAAGAAAAATGTAAATAGCGTTGTCAAATTATTGCAAAAATAATGTTTTGTGTGTGGTTATAGAGCTAGAAAGATTTCATTTAAAAGATCAAGAATGAACCCTATTGTTGTCAGTTGTGATGCACAAAGGAGAAACAATATGATTTAAAAAACCAACCAAACAAAACCGTGATGATGTGTAGAGACAGGAATTGTCTGTATGTTGTCCAATTGTAAAAGTTAACATAGAAAATAGTAAGTTTACAAACCTGACTGTATCTTTAGAGTGCAAGAGGATGAAGAAATTTAATGTGTACGTAAAGCTATATGTTTTAATTACAATGCATACTTGTTATAAAATACTTACCAACTTCTCTATATTAGGGTGTCTAAAGGGTTTTGTGTTTTAAGTAGCCATTTTAATATTACTTGTTGACTTTGATCCATAGAACTAATTCAAAATTAAACTTGTCCGTGACACTTTTTGCATAGTATTTTCCCATAAATCAAAGTATCAGTTTGTAAACGGGGATGACAAAGAGAAATACAATTGGTGCTCAAAAAGTCTAGGCCTGTGCATTCGCCGCAAAATAGCGTGCCGGAGTAAGTGTGTTTGTGGGTATTTCTATTCTATTTTACATTTTGTGGAAGACAACATAGTGCTTGGGGGAAAATTATCTTTGACTTAAAGTTCAAAGAAATCCTGGTATGTTCCAGTATCAAAGCTTAACTGAATTTTCTTGCTTTTAACCCGTCGAATAGCAGAAATAAAACATCTCTTCACTCTAACGCATAGGCTTCTTTGCATTGCATTGAGAGAAGAGCTGTCTCCCTCGCTCCCCTCCACCACCCTTGTGTTAGGCAGGGCTGAGACACACAAAACGTACGGCTGTGGTTCTGTCTCCAGCATGCCAGGGAGTAGTTTAAACCTGCATTTCGGAGAAGTTTGTTTTCTTCAAGAGTATTAAAATCCGTACACAAAATACCAGCAGAAGAAAGAACCGTATTGGACCTCTTCCTAGTTTAATTGGGCCCTTGCCTTGCTCCTTGACCAGATTATAAAAGGAGGTCTTATTAACACTTGTAATAAACGTTCAGTCTGGTCTTCACACGTAACTAATGGAAAAACGCTTCAGATTGTCCTACGTCAACTCGTACAGTGCTCTTGTATGATGGCATTACTTAAGCTACTCATGTAGAAGAAATGGATTTAGCTGCCCTACCCTCCTTTAAACTTTCAGTTCTGGTATCTGATTACTCCTTTTATATCTCCCTGTGAATAGCCAAGTATCTGCAAGAGAATTGTTGCTGAGTAGGCTAGCATGGTACAAAGTATACATTTTGGATTTTACACAGTCACAAATGTCAACATCACAAATATTCTACACCCCCATGCTAAATAAAAGAAAGCTTATTTGCGAGAATAACTGATTCTATTTTATAATCTGTTCCTTGGAATGTTTTAGATATTCTGTAATTCAGAAAGAATGGAGCAAGTCAAACTACTTGAGGGTAACAGAAGTCTTGTAGTAGAGTAAACTTTTGCTCTTGTTAAGTAGTAAGGATAATGAACTTCAAAGGAATATGGAATGAGGTTCTCTCTCCTTTGTACACTGATTAGCTAAGGTAGGTGTGTCTAAAACTAACTTTGAGTGACAGTTAAAGCTCTTTTTCTCTCGAGAGCACATGAGAAAAATCGATTAGAATTCTTTGTCGTAATGGCTTCTAGGTAGCTTGCTCTATATGTCGGATAGGTCTCAGAACAGGTTGCTCAGTATTTATTTATGATAAGCAATTCTCAGTGACCTCTTGTTACAGAATACTGCAACATAGAACAGCATGGGCCAGCCTCTGAAAAGAGATGAATCAAAATCCTCTGAGTGTCTAAATGAACTTTAATTCCAGTCGTGTGAGGTGGCAAGGGGTGGAAGGAGAGGGTTTTTTTTGCTTTGAAATCAGCTTAGAGATCTGTCAGTACATCACTTCTATAAGAAAAGGGGGGGGGGGGGGGAAATAAGCCCAGAATAATTCCTGGTGTGGTGTGCAAGTTTGTGTATCCTAATAGTTTGCTTTGTGCCCATTTCTGAGGCTGGCGTTTCCAACTGGCAGCGTTTTGGTTAGATAACCCGATAAGCGCACAGGAACTAGCTGACGATGAAGATGTCCTTTCAGTATCAACACCTTTGTAAGAGAGACAGCCAGCCCAGCACTCCAGGGGTATTTGCACATGGCGCTTTCTGCGCTTCGTCTTGCTTTGCGCCTTCCCTCATCTGGCAGCCACGCTGCGAGTGATGACTTTGAGCACTTTGGCAAACCTTGTTGAGGGCTGAACACAGCCTCCATGGGCTACAGTGTTTGCAGGGGCTAATGTTTCCACCTGTCAATCCTACCATTAACACCGAATAGTCAGAACAAGTTTTTGCAGGCCTCTGTCAACACTTTGTATATTTGTATTTTTATATATATATACACTTGTCATATTTGTATATTTGTATTCTCATATGAATATACGTCGGCGCTCTTGTCAATTCGACAGCTTCAGGAAAAGACAGGTCAGCTAATTTTCTTGATCGATCTGAAAGTTAACCTGATGGAAAAAGGTAAAGAAATCCTGAATGAATGATATGGAATTGTTTTGATGTTGTTTTCTTGGGTTTTTTTTCCTATAGGTGGTATATGTAAATAGGGGGGGAGGAACTGCCAATATAGCTAAACAGGACTAATACTCTTTCAGAAGGGTTATAGTGGGGATACAATGCAGAATGAAGTCCTTACGTTAACATTTTAAGACATCTGGTATAGAACCTATCCTTCATACTATACTGAACTCTCTTGTAGTAATCATTCTTATGACTAGAATCTTCTAGTGTACCAGTTGAGGTTAATCTAGTAACTAAGTAGAAAAGGATACAAGGTTTGGATATTGTCATTTAAATAATCTTTTATCGCTTTTTCAGTCCTGCGTTAAATATTTTATGTATCCCTTGAGAGTAAAAAGTCGTGAGAATCTGGTAGTTATCTGCCTAAAAAATAAAGCTCTTTATGCTACTATCGTGTGCCATCCAGTAAACGCTTTGTTAACATCTCTTTAAATAGAGGTTATGTTTTGTAGGTTAATTAGATGCCTAGGTTATCATTTGTATGGCAGTGACGCCCAAAAATCAGAACTGAGACCCTAGCATGCAGGCTCCTGTGCAGGGAGAGACGTGGTCCCTGCCTTCAAGTACCTCCCATCTAATGAGAAATGATGTATGAGCATGACGCATTATAGGTGGGAAAGGTGAGATGGAGGATAAGAGTAATTGATAGTATGATCAAGTTAGGTTACTTCTGTCCACAGAGCAAAAGGCTATAATTACCATAGCTATCAGCAAACCCAGGCCCCAGGAATGTCTACCCCACCACCCAAGACGCAGGGCTGTATGGATGGTCTGCCAGATGACCAAGTCAGAACTTATTGCTCTTCCAAGATGCCTATTTGATGGCAGGGAAGAGATCCCGTACCATTACTCAAGGTCAAAATCCTATATTGCTGAACAGTAACTCTAATGGCTTGTCAGAACCGGCACGCAAAGATCTGAAGTTGGACTCCTGCTAAAGCAGCTACAAGTGAAGCAAGTCTATCAATGAAAAAGGAACTTTAGAGATTATGAGATTACAACTTCAGACGCCAGAGAATTAGAGTGAAAAATGTTACTTTAAATTATTATGGCACTTTCATAGCTTTCATAGTTCAGGAATGCCCATATACATTAAGCCTTTCTTCCCCACGTTTAACTTTTTCTTCCCACCTCGTTGTGTATATGAACTTCAAATGAGCACATTTAAGTTAGTGGACCCGTGCATCTCCTTTAAAATGATTAGTCACATCCACTTATTTCTACTTAATTCGGGATGGTGAAGAAGAGAATGTTTACAACGAGCCCAGGAAAGTTAAACCAGCTGCTTATCGGGAAGGATGCTGCAGCATGCCTGTGATTATTTTTCTTGACGCTTGTGCTTAGATTGAAAACGTCCTACCAAAGTAGGTCGTTTACTGTCAGTTGCTGTGGTATCAGAATTGGTGATTATAGAAGACAAGACAGGTGTTTAGTGATCTTAAGATGAGGTTTGGTCAATACATCCCAAGCATGCGCAAGAACAATTGACTCTGATATCTGAAACTAGGAAAGGAACAGAAATCGTAGGTAATCTTAGAGAGCAATTAAGCTCTGTTTAGTTAGCACTGCAATGGATATGAAAGGAGAACATTCTATGATATACAAAAGGCAAAAAAGGGATTCATTTGTTTGTCATCTGCTGATGATGAAATGACTGCAGACATCAGAGAATAGCCCATGGAGGCTGTTATCTTTGTAGCATTTCGTAGACTCATAGAATTGTCAGGGTTGGAAGGGACCTTAAAGATCATCTAGTTCCAACCCCCCTGCCATGGGCAGGGACACCTCCCACTGGATCAGGTTGCTCAGAGCCCCGTCCAGCCTGGCCTTAAAAACTTCCAGGGATGGGGTTCCAATGGGCAACCAGTGTCTCACCGCCCTCCTGGTGAAGAACTTCTTCCTAACGTCCAGTCTGAATTGTCCCATCTCTAGTTTTAATCCATTCCCTCTAGTCCTACCATTACCCGACACCCTAAAAAGTCCCTCCCCGGCTTTCTTGTAGCCCCCTTAAGACACTGGAAGGCCACTGTAAGGTCTCCTCGGAGCCTTCTTTTCTCCAGACTGAACAACCCCAACTCTCAGTCTGTCCTCATAGGAGAGGTGCTCCAGCCCTCTGATCATCCTCGTGGCCCTTCTCTGGACACGTTCCAGCATGTCCCTATCTTTCTTGTAGCAGGGGCTGCAGAATTGGACACAGTACTCCAGGTGGGGTCTCACGAGAGTGGAGTAGAGGGGGAGAATCACCTCCCTCGACCTGCTGGCCCTGCTTCTCCTGATGCAGCCCAGGATACGATTGGCTTTCTGGGCTGCTAGCGCGCGCTGACGGCTCATGTGGAGCCTCTCATCCACCAGCACCCCCAAGTCCTTTTCTTCAGGGCTGCTCTCAAGAAAAGGATTTCCTGTATCCTGCTTTACAGCCTTTATTAGGAGAACAAACTTCTGTACTGCGCTCTTTCCTTCTCTCTCTGCCATATTTCCTTATTTACTCTGTATTTACTCTGCTGAATTACTGGAGTATTCCTCAAGTGATTTCTAAGAAAGATTTTTATTATTATTTTTTTCCCCCTCAACAGATGTAACGTGGCATCATAGTCTTTATTCAGTGGTTTCCACAGAGCCACCTTTGCTTCTGAAATAGAGTTGCGAGGCAGGGCCGGAAAGCACTTTGCACCGTTGAAATGGATTTCAGTAAACTGTCTTCTGTATTATTGATGACTGCTAGTTTGGGAGGTGCTGGCGATGACCCGAGATAGTAATTGCCACCATATTCTTACAATTAGTCACTTCTTCAAATGCAAGTGTGATGAGTAATTGGTTGGGTGAATGCAGATGGTAGCTATAGATATAGAGGCATGAAGTTGCAGGTCTTCTGGTGCTGCTCGTCTGCATAAATCCTTACAGAACCTTAAAGACAAGGCAATTGCAACTCGCGGAGGACCTCTAGAGAGCAGAAGTAGTATGGTGTCATTCGTCTAGAGAGAGGAAGTGAGTCATATCTTATTGTCCTGTGTTTGTGCAGTACATGGAGCAGTTAGTTAGAATGCACAGTAATATCATGATAAGAAATCCATAGGTGTTGAAGGGGTTTTTTGTATTTACACAAGAGCCGAGCCTCCTTGTCTAAACCTGACTCTTGCAGTTCATGCATTCACGCAAGTTTTCAAATTGTTTTCAAATTATTAAGGCGTCTGAGCGCAAAAATAACCTTTTTCCTTAACTTTGTATTGTGCTTGTCCAGGAGTTTGGATGCTAGATGATCTGCACTGGTGCTTGAAATTCACCTTTGTGTATGGCTAAAATTTGCGATCTCATAAGTAAATGCCTGAGGATTTCAGTGAAATTCCAACTTACATTAACCATTATCATCTAAGTGTAGCTGGCATTAAATAAGCTATCAGTCTGCATTGTTGTTGCAACCTCGGCATTTAGGAAGGATGCATCTTTGCAGAACACCTACTACTGCAAATCTACTGCATTCCATACGTGACCAAGAATGTTTATGTTTAAGTTCCGTCTTGTTCTTTAACATGCCTGCTTTGACTCCTTCAGTGTTTATTTTTTTAGTATGGTAAAGTGAATGATGTGCTGAACCTTTCAATTTGTATGTTCTGATAAAGTCCATGAAATAAAAATATAAAGCAATCAAAATGCTATACAAATGAACTTTGCAAACAGTTGCAGTTTACACTTGACTGTCTGAACTTCTTCTCAGCCTTAGGTAACACCAGTAGTCTTGCAATAAGTAGTCTGAATAATTAACTAAGAAATAGCATAACAGAGCTCTGAAACACTTGACTGTGTACAACTAACTCCAGATGTGCAAGCGTGTTGGTGTTTTGTTTTTTTTTCTTTTCCTCTTCTTGCAAATTAAAAAGTAGAAGCAAAACATTTGGAAAAAGGTGAGCGAGAACAAACGTACGGGCACTGGTTATATACGATGAGTGATTATGATGCAGTTTTCCCTTGAAAAATAAGCAGACTAGTCTTCACGCATTTTCTTTATGGTCATTTAGGTTTAGCGTGTGAAATTAGAACTTTCCTGGAACATTGAAGTCCGTAAATCGTGTGATTAGAAGGGAAGTGTTTCGTTCTGTTGTCAGCTCTAAATAGAAGCCTGTTGTCAGCAGCAAGCCTTTGGCCTGTCATGCGAGGTCTTACAGGGTGGTCTGAGCCTGTGGTTCACTGACCACCTACCTGACTCATCAAGAGAAATCACGTAGAATCATAGAAGGTTAGAGTTGGAAGGGACCTTAAAGCTCATCCAGTTCCAAGCCCCTGCCCTGGGCAGGACACCTCCCACTAGACCAGGTTGCTCCAAGCCCCGTCTGACCTGGCCTTGAACCCCTCCAGGGATGGGGCAGCTGCAGCTTCTCGGGGCAACCTGGGCCAGGGGCTCACCACTCTCACAGTCAAGAGTTTCTTCCTGAGATCTCATCTAAATTCACATACTTTCAGCTTAAAGCCGTTCCCCCTTGTCCTGTGGCTCCCCTCCCTGCTCGAGAGTCCCTCCCCAGCTTTCCTGGAGCCCCCTTTAGGTACTGGAAAGGGCTATAAAGCCTCCCCGGAGCCTTCTCTTCTCTAGGCTGCTTGATTCCTCAGCAGGGAGAAAACAATGCCTCTTAAAACTTTAAAGAGGTTTATTCACCCGAGTGCTGCTTGTTCAAGGAAGCCCCGTTGTGTCATTGCAGCTGCTGGTGGCACCGTACCGATGCTCTGCAAGGTGAGCTCCTCCACCAGGTGCACCTTGCCAGGCTGCCCAGCGCTGCCAGCTTGCACCCTCTGGTGGGAAGAGTCCATATTCGGCATCTTCTCGCTTTTTGATACTGTTTTGTCCCTTTTATTCCTCTTCTATCGTTCTTAATGAGGAGTCAAAACTACACTTTCCGTTGAACTGACTCTGGATAAGGAGAATGTTTAACAGAGTTCCTCACTAATAGTGTTCTGTTTAATCAAGATATGTGCAATATCTGTGTCCATATGGTCCTCTATGGGGTTTGGGGTAACTTTATTCAGGAAGATGAGCGCTTGCTTGTTGTGGATTAATAAAAATTGTTTGTGCTAATAGTTTCACTTACAGGTAAACAGATTAAATACTAAAATGCTTAAACTTATAAGGACTTTAAGGGCTCGTAAGGACTTGGAAGGGTTTTAATGTTGTAAGGTAACTTGTCTTGATTTTCTCAAATAGGTTAACTTTTCTTGAATCACCCATTACTGAGACGTCCAAGAACCATCATTTATTTGCTTTCCTATACAGTTATGGCCGTCAAATCCTGAATAAAATTCACCAAAAGTCCTTGTTATGAAAAATCTATTGTTTTCCCTAATAACGCCTGCCTGA
Organism: Rissa tridactyla; assembly: GCF_028500815.1. Lineage (NCBI taxonomy): Eukaryota > Metazoa > Chordata > Aves > Charadriiformes > Laridae > Rissa > Rissa tridactyla. The sequence continues at coordinate 78,559,349 of NC_071470.1, read as the reverse complement.
AATGTCAGATAAGCTTCTGTGTACTGAGGACAAGGGTCTAAAGTTTCTATTAAAAGTTCCTTGGATATACTGAAATTAGTGCTACCGGACAGATACAGATTTGGAGATGAAAGATAAATTTTCCCCAAGTAGTCAAGGATTTCGGGGTTTATTCACGTTCTGCTGTAGTGAATAAAGACTAAATTAGTCCATATGGATTTTCTGCGACAGGAGTTAGGTATCTTTCAGCACGTCTTCTAGATGATGAGGAGGCAGCGTGAGTATTTCAGTATGATATTGCAGTTGGGCAGATCTGTGAAAAGTGGACAGTAGTTGAGAGGATGTGTGAATGAGGGGATAGTGATCTCTTCTGGCCTTGAACTCCACGGAAGGCTATGAAAGAAGAACAGGACCACAAAGCTGTATTTTAATTTCTTTGTCACAACTGTAAATCCAGAATTAGTCTGCTTACTTGACTGAAGTCCAATTAATCCAAATATTGAGAGTGCGCATGATTAAAAAGGCCTGCTGGAAACAAGTTAAGAAATTAAGAAATTAAAGGAAAACTATGCTTTTTTTTTCCCACTCGTTCCAAGAGTATAAGAGTATAAGTTGATTAGAAAAAGTTGGCTTTCCTGTAAAAAGTAAATCCGTTGGAAAACATTTTCATAAAGAACTGTTGATTTTACTGACGCTTTCTAGGATGTTTTGAGAAGAACCTCCATGTCTTTTTACAGCTATTTAAAAGATTACTCGAATCGCATATTGGAAAGGCTGCGGGCATTTTCCTATCTATGTTAACATTTTGAAAATGTATTTGCAGCTATACGTAATCCGTGCACAGAGAAAAGCAGCAAAGAAGAAATTCTGCAAAGGAATACTTCTCCTGTTTTGAGAATTATTTCTAAATTGAATGTTTTATATTCAGCCTATCCTATTATTTATGTACTTCGATAGCTTTTCCACCTGAAGGTGTCAGTATTTTACAGCTGTTGAACTAAACCCTAGTGAAATAGATGATATGTAAATGATTACAGCCCTGAAAATTATCCTTGTCAAAATAAATGCCTAATACTCTTTCATTTTAATATGCTCTTGAGAGAAATCTGCTGTTTAAGTGATTCTTCTTTGATTGCACTTAAAATATATTCTTTTTCTAGTTCTCTTATTTAATTTGCTGTAGAAGAACATTTGTGTGTTAAGCTTTAAAAAGCAGAAATGAGGATTATTTAGCACCAGCTAAAAATCTTTGATAATCTGAAATTATATAAAAGCTGAAGAACTTAAAGGGAGAGAAGCAAATCTGGAAGGCTGCTATCAAATATTTTATGAAAGTTCTCGGGTTCTAGAAGACAATCAGCTACCAAGCAGTGTGCCCCTTTGCTAAAACATCTCATGGTAAAATTGAGCAGGCATATTGATGTAGAAACCAGAGAGCAAAGACAAACTGGGTTTCCTTCATTTAATCCCTATTTCAAAGGAAGTTTATTTTCATCCAGTAATCTAAATCTTCTTATTTTTGATGCAGGGTACAAATAATGTAATTTCGGTTTTCTTGGACCAGCCGGTCTTTTGAGAGATGGAGCAATCGGTACGATTTGGCATGGTATGTAGACATCTTGGCTACTCAGATTCACAGGCAAGACAAAGGCAGAATAACCGTGGTCAAGCCCTCAGTCGGTCCCGCTAAACTAAAGGGAGAGGGTTCAGTTCTTCGGTTTGGTGTGCAGGCTCTCTGTTTTGCAAAAAGTGCGGTTTCCGAAGAGGTTGTGTCAATACATGGAGCAGCCAGTTGTTACCGAGTATGTCACCTGGTTTTCGTGTCCGCTTAGCTGCAGCGCGCTCATGAGGAGATCAAACGACAAAGTGCGCGTTATCGCTTTCCTTTTCATCAGAGTGAGAACTGAAGATTACAGTTGAAGTTACTGGTAGGAGTTGGCCCGAGAGGTCAGATTCCCCCCCTCTCCTTCAAAATTCAACAGTGGCCTTTTATCATCACAAAGATAAGAAAAGAAACTAGCAGAGATTCCCCCCCTGCCCCCAACTGACCCTGGCTTTTCAGTTTTTCCGAGTGTACCGGCAGCGTCCAGTAGGTGACACTCCAGCAACATGGATATAATCAAATCATAATGAAGTTGGTTTATGTTACCGTATTATAGAATTGCAGTGCTTTTACAATTGAAAAGGAATATTTTAATTGATAAAATATAGTTTTATATTTCACTTGCTATTCGCCAAACTACAGATTGTTCGTGCAAAAGTATTTTCTATTGAATATATCAATTTCTGTCATGATAAACGCTATAAAAAAAAATACTCTTCTTGCTGCTCACTTTACTAGCTGAGGGTTTAAAGGAAATACTAAACTTTGTGGAAGACCTTCAGCATATTTCTATTAGAAAATAATTATATTTGTTTACCAAAATAAGCTCTCATAGCAATTTTTAAGATGACAGAGGTTCATCAAATAGTTGAATCAATCATGCAAAAAAATCCTAAATGAGAAATGTAAGGTAGAAGAACCAACAGGGATCTTTCTGAGTTATGAAGTCAACATCATGTGCAACATAGTTGTTCACAGAAAGCGCTCTTGTCCCTTCTCAGCTTCGCTTTGGAAACCAACACCACCTGCAGCCTGTTTAGAGTTGCCTTTCTTTTAGTTTCCCATTTCAGGAAAAAGGCATGGCTTTGCTGCTGGAAGCGCTTGCAGAACCAGACCTAATGTATCGCTGACCCCAGAATGGCTCTATCGAGCACAAGAAATAAATTAAGGGTTGCAGCTTTATAACAGGAATAAAAATTGCAGGACTGAAAGTGAACGAAAATAAAAATGTCAAATAGAAGCTGGTTCCAAAATGTATCTGTGATAGGAAAAGATAGCATCCCATTCCTCATGGGAGGAATATGCAGAGGTTTTGGTCCCTATGATTGAAATAGCGTTTCCTAATTAATATCAGATATGTTGCGCTTGCTTCCAAAGACGTAGTTGCTTTAAATCTTGTACGTGCCACAGCTAACGGATCATCTGTGTCAGGAGTAAGACCTATTTGTTTTTCTACTTGATGTTTTACTACTAAATCTCATAAATGCATGTGATAGGACTATGAGAGTAAGGAGACTTTAGCCGCTGTTTTGATAAGCAGAAGAAATGCATTTCATAAATCTTCCCTGTTCTGCTCTCAGAGACCAGACTCCACTGCTGTTTTAACATTTGGGCGATTACTCTAGACCTACACCAATAAACTAGTGAACGAGGTGTTCTAGAATGTGCGTGTGCTGGTTTTGGAGTTGATGAAATAAAAAAAAATAAATGAGTTTGCTAACGTATATGTGCCTTGATGGTAAACTCTGTTTCAAGCACATTAAAAGAAATGTGACTTCATTTTTTCCCCATTCAGTTCAAAGGCTGAATATACTTGTTATTCAGCATCTTTTATTCTTCTTCAATGCACTTTAAGTAACTATAATGAGACACAGGGAGTAAGATTCATCCTTCAAGTGAGGAAAATTCGGAATAAATGCCAAGGAAGTTGAAGTGTCATGTAAAGCCCATGAGTTGGCTAAACCTGTTATCGCATTATTCTCTTCTCTTTGGTGAGTGTACATATCCCTGATTACCTACTTTTGCGTGCTTCGTGTGTGTTATTTTTCCAGACGATGGTTTGGGAGTAGAACACGTGTTTAGGAAAGGGCCGGGGGGGGGAAGACCTCGGTGGCAATTAAAATACCCGGCAGCTGCTTCCTGGTTTTAGATAGTGGTTTTGATTATTTTACCTCTTTGCGATAATTAGTTCCACATGGCCTTCTGCATATAGAGTTGACTGGAAAACCTGAATGCCTGGTACTGAACTGCTACAGTTTGAAAGAGAAGAAAATCCCAGATTATGATGAAAAGCCAAAAAGGATAGCGTTTCTGTAGCACTCAAATCCCTCGCAGTATTTTGCTTCACTTAATGAAACGCTTGGGAATCTCAGCAGTTCATCGGGCCGTACAGATTCAGTATCCAGGGATAGGTAGTGCTGTGGGATGAATTGTTTCTTAAACTAAGCTTGCAAAACAGAAGGTCAAAGGTTAATGTCCTCTTATGTAGAAGATATCAGCAGCTTTAATGAATATCACTGGGGGTGGTTGATTTTTTTGGGTTTTTTTCTTTTAAGCTTTATTATCCAGGCAGGAAAGCTTAGCTTTTATGTGCCGATGTAAGAAGAGAGGGGGGGGAAAAAAAATCAAACAAAACTAATGCTCATGATGTGCTTTGTAAGAGAAGAGGTTTACCTCGCTGTAGTTGCCTGAACTTCCCTCTCTTGGTGCACCAAACCCAGTTTGCACAAACTGTCTGGCAGCTTTCGCCCCAGTTCTCAGTCCATAATCAACAGCAAAATTGTACTCTCCGCAAGCCCTTGAGCTTCCTACGCGTTTCCCTCTGCTGTGTTTGCCACCTGGCAATATGTTTTTGCCCACTGTAGTTGCACTGTGTTTTAGGGGGAAAAAAAAAAATAAAATTCTGACATTAATTTTGTGGAGTGTAGTTTCACCCCCTCGCTTTGTTAGATTACTGTAAGTGACAGCCAAAATAACAGTGGGAAGCAAGAGATTTAGAAAGATAGCTCACTTCTGAATTCACTTCACATGAGGGAGGAATGTTCTGTCTTATTCCTAAAAGAAAGAGAGCCTTTATAGGCTATCTGTGGCTTCTCATCCTGAAAAACTGACAGCTTTAAAGTCTAGGCAAATATCAGAGGGGCTCACCACAGAAATAAATGTGTCTTTGTCTTTATCTCAGGTATGGAAAGCTCAAAATTGTAATCAGAGAAGACTCTGTGAATGTTATTTAAAGCTATAATTTATCTAGCACCCAAAAACGTGCCAGGTCTTTCTCAGAGTAAGGAAGAGGTCTGTGGCCATGTAGATTAGATATGATTATTCGTGTATGTGTGCCAGAATCTTACGTAAGCATAATGGTATCTCTAAAGAAAAAAAACCACATTATTTTATTTTTCTTTTGTATCAGGATTCAGTGTTTGGGATGCAGAGAGATCCGCTGGCACAATGAAAACTCATAACTGTCGCTGCATTATATGACACTACCAACATATTTCGCTGCTGTGGAATGGCCTTGATTTACCAGCCCCTTTGATCCTAACACACAGGATCTGCTTCTGAAAATTATTATTTTTCACACGAAGAATTTGTTTTCTCTCTGCTCCCCAGCTGGCCTGGATGCCGTTCCGTCCCCTTTGTTTTTCTGGCTTGGGAGTTGCTTTGTAAATGCCAGCGGCCCATACTGGAGCCTTTGATCTTCCCCCTGCTACCTCCATGCCTACCAAAGAAGCGTGAAGTCTGTAGGCAGCATCGCTTGTATGGTCAAACGCGTCTGGCAAAAGTCAGAGCGCGGCGAGGAAAGCTCATCAAGAATTTCTGTCTTGTCAAAGCCGAGGGATGAGGTTAGTCTCAGTTAGTCAGCAAAGACTCCGTGAAAATGCATCTTCCCGGAACATCCCCAAGCCTTAACGAGAGAAAGGATTCATTCTCAAACAAGTCAGGATGCTGTCAAGTTCAAGAAAAGTCAAATTGATCTCTTACTCTTTACTTCTCAGTTCCTGCTTTCAGCCTCTCCTTCGCCGCTGGTCACGGGTTCTATAACGCCTCATATGAAGTTTTACATTCTTACTTAAAAGTTACAAATACTGATTTTTTTCCATAAGGAGCAAACCTGTGTAAAATAGGTTCTGCTTAACCACAGGCTTAGGTGGCAAAGGCAAGTAGTTAACTGGGGAAGCTTTCTTTGTACAAGAGAGGACAGGAGATGGAAGTAGCCCAACTTCTCAATGGAGAGAGAAGATGATGATTTGCCAGAACAAAAATGCAACCAATTAACAGTGTGCGGTCCTGTGAACCTGGTTACATTGCTTTCTCAGTACTCAGCGTCTAGATAAAAAAAAAAGAAAGAAATAATTAAGAAAATGGTTTTTATGATAGAAAATGTTCAAAATTGGCTTGATTTTTAATTTTTTATATTTGATGTAACCCTCTTGGCAAAGCATTCTTCACGCAATAGAAGTCTGTATGGAGTAGGTCATATGTAAAAGTGTATACAGGGATGTACAAGTCATCTCCAAGACACATTTGGTTTATGAACAGCAGTAAATTGAAAACACTGATTGGAACATCTGGACACAATGCTTTTAAATGACTCTGCAGGAAGGCGCAAGCAAGAAATGTATACATTATGTTTTTAGGCCTGTTTGCAGACAGGAGCAAGATTGCCAAGAGTTGAAGACTCGCGAACGTTCTTGCCGCTATTTCCAGAGCTGAGGTAAACCAGCGGAATTGGACACTCTATTGTCAGTCAAAGCTAAGCTGGTCTATTCACCAGTCTGCTGAAATGGTCTGGTGTGTTGTTGGTTTTTTTTCCTTCACGGAGTTTGCTGGCAAACATTATACTTTTTTTTTTTTTAATAGAAACATTCTTCCTCTACAGCAGAGCTGTTTGAAATTCTCTTTCAGATGGTATGTGTTATTTCTTCCTTGTGATGGGTGAAATTGAGGAGGTCTTTTGAAGTACTCGGTATGAAGAGAAGTAACACAATAGAGGCTGAAACATAGAAAGATCTGTTTATTGGACAAAGGATGCGTGCAGCCAGGTATCCAACATGAGGGCTCACCTCTACGGAAGTCACACACGCTTTAATGATAGGAGAAGCAAGCCGGTTGAATTCAAACACTGTTGCATGCCCAGCGATTTGCTATATCTGCCTGAGGCGGAAAAGGTTCTTCACAGTCATAATAAAATAATTTCTTTAATTAGAGAGGCAGATTGACAATAGCATAAAATGTGCACAGTATGAAATAATGGCTGAGAGAAATCGGATGGTTTTAAATACTGTTTTATGAAAGGACTAGAGTTTAAACTATGTGCATGAGATTTTGGAATGGCTTTATTCTTTTTCTGCAAAGGCTTCAGACTCGGTACAAATGAGCTTTTTTGATGACCAGGTGCCACTCGCTAATGTGAAGTGAACGTGATCCAAAGCCGTTCATATACATAAAAGCCATAAAGAAATGCTGTCTCATAATAATGAAAGGCTATAAACTCTTGTCTCTCTTGCCTGCGAGATCTGTTCTAACAGGCACATAGTGACCGCTGAAAGACAAGGTGGTCACAAGGCTGTGGAGGTGAGATGAATCTCCATCCCTGCGTTGGCAGCAATTGGCCTTTTCCTTGACACGATGGCTTGCATGCTTGAAACGTGAGACGCTCACGTTTAACGCTCTGCTGTGCCTAAATTGCGACAGAGCTTTGTGTTCGGATACGCTTGAAGTATTTTAAGGAAGCCTCTTATCAAAGAGTAACACTTTGTACAAATAAGTAGTTACTGGGGGCAGGAAAGGAAGGAAAAACAGGACTCTGCAGTCATATACGAAAGGGCTTGACTTAGGTCCCTGCTTCTGTATGTTGTATTTTATGTAAGGTTGTATAGCTTTGCCGGCTTTTTCTAGTATGGTCTCTTTGCCTCCGGTGTGTGTACGTGTGCGTGTATATCTCTCTCTCTCTCTCCCTCAACTCACCTTCCAATCAAGCAGATCCTCCTGAGAACATTCAAAGTGGTCTGAAACAGGAGGGAGAGGTTTGAAGACTGCTAAAAAAGCAGTGACGCTGAAGAAGTGCCTAATTCCATGGGAGACTTAGAGACCAAATGTCTGTGTGGAGACAGGCGTTACTTGTTATCGCCGAATGAACTGCTTCATCAACTTTGGAGTGTTAGGCCTTGGCTACACCAGGTAGCACTAAGACTGCAAATACAATGTGTGTCTTGTTAACCAAATCCTGCTACCTCTTAATTCTTCTATGTAGTCCTACTCTTAATTTGTACAGATCAGGCATAATAATCTTGGGTTTGCTTGATTTTTTTTTTTAAGATTTTTTTGGTATTTTTTTTCTTCTTTTACGCCTTTGCAGTATATAGGAAAAAATTCCCTTTGAAAAGCTATTTTTCTAGTTCCTGGCCAATACCCAACTCAGTCTTCTGAAAGTCACCTGTGAGTGCTGAAGTTGTGTTTGAAAAACAACCTTTCTGCTTAAGAATCTCCGCAGTTCCTTTTTTCCAAAAAAGTAAGTATCTGTATGAAGAAGGCTATATTTATTAGTGATTGAGGAAAAAGGTGTTTGGCTACTAAAACTGTACGCATGGCTGAAAATGGCAGTAATTTTCAGTCCGGGAAAGACAAGCATTTCTGCGTTTGTGCTTTCTCTGTGTTCAGGGTCACCCGTGGATAATAGTGATGCCCTTTTGGCATCTGACTAGTTACTATGTATGTGTTTGGTCCTGAAGGATGACTTAACTATATGGACCTTTACTAGTGAAGCCAGTTCAGATTTTCTGAACGAAAAAAAAACCCAGGAAGTTCAGAAATTCCAAATTGCAAAGTTAATTGAAATCAACTGAAAACTAAGGTCTTTTAATTGCCGCTAGGACCATAGACCTCGCCTAGTTTTAGGTGGTGTTTTCTTTCCCCAGAGACTCTTTACAACGTCCCTCTTCCACAGCATCGCATTCCTGGCTATTTTGTTGACCCTGTCAAAACCGCATCCTTGACTCAGCTTTAAAAAAATGCCGTTTCTATACGAATGCCCAGGAAAGGGTTGAAGTTCCTCATGTTCTTTGTGTCACCGCCTCTCGGATCTCTACTTTACCCTGAATGTTTATTTAGGACTGGGGATTACTAGTGATTGTGTAGATGGTAAGGAGGAACTGCATATTTCTGTTTAGTTTAAAAAAAAAAAAAAAAAAAAAAAAAAAAACCAATAACTGCAGAGACCCTGCAAATGACTCGGAATCGTGAGCTATGTGGCAACTCAATATAGAAACGCAGGTTATAGGGAGTAATTAGACTTCTATTTTTCCTTTTTATTCAGTCCTGTTAATTGTTATTATCATATCTTGAGCTGTCAGTACTTAATCTCATCTTCTGCCGCCAAGGGATTTTGAATCTGACCCATGTGGAAAGAAGGGTGTGGAAAAAAAGCAACTTTTGACTTTAGTAAAATGTCATTTCCCAAGAATGTGGGTTTCCATTTTTTTTTTTTCCCCAGTTCTTCAGTGTAGACCTGACACTTGGAAACACATGGCTTCTCTTTCATTTTCTCAAGGAAATCTACTCAGAATACATTAGTAAACAGGAAGTTTAAAAGGACAGCTGAGGATGCTTGATCTGAGAAGAAGTGGCCTGAAATTGCTGTGAAAAAACACTGCGTGCCTAATGTTGACATAGATGCCTGTGCTCTATCTCTGAAGAACATGTATGTCTGCCTGAAGATTTCAACCTTAGCAAATTTATTTGCTGTAGTGCTCATAAGTAGGAGAAGCTACCCCAGATACTCCTTTACCTTAAGGATGGCGGAAAAGGAGTGAGAAACCACAAGAGAAAATATTTCAGGGTGAAGTAGGTGGATGCATACTACTGTGGTGTTTTTCTGCTTGCCAGCGGAGAAACAATTCTTGTTATGAACCTTTTACTGGGCGGCTACAATAAAGCGTATGGTCATCGTTTAAGTGATTATTTCCCATTGCTTGCTGATGAGCTTCCATACCCAGTTCAAGGTGTCCTATTCCCATTAGTCTAACGCACAGAGAATACCATTCAATAGAACGTATGCAGGATATTTAATTTGTGGTTTTGAAAGGATTGGTTAAACCTTTCACTTGCTGTTATGCAAATGGTAATTAATTTCAACTTAGTAAGACAGAAAACTGCAACGTGTGGAGAGAGGTGGGTGTTTTGTTTGGATTTGTCTCTACCTCTGTGTATATATGGCAATATCCCTCCACCATATGTAGAGAGAGCAGATATAAATCGGCAAATCTTTTATTTCAAGTTGAATTCCTATGTACAATAGCAGTGAACCAGCTCTATTTTCCACTGTAATGACTTCCGAGGGTTAGAGAAACACAAACTCGAAAATCAGCTGAATTTGAGGTTGTTAGGTGAAGCCCAAAGGTGACATCATTAAGTGATCTGTGAAGGCCGATTCTGCCGGTATATCTTGCCCAGATGGGCATCTTCTGCGCGTTGCGGAACGGGAGATTTACAATATATGTTTCAAAGCTCTTGTTTGTGTCTTTTGAAAAACTTCTGCTTGCTTATGGGTTCTTCAGCTGGTTTGTTCTTGTTTTTTCATGTCTCGTTCTGGTGGCACTGCAAGCCTTCATTTTGCATTCGATCGCTGCAGAGAAGGGAGGGCAGCTGGTATATCTAACTGGGGGGGGAAAAAAACAAGCCCAAAGAAGACTTAAGCATACTAGCTGTCTTTTGAACCTCTTACATATCAGGGGGCTGATAAAAAAAAAAAAAAAAAAAATCTGCTGGAGCTAATAGGACTGACTCTAGTAATCTTACTGGGTTTTGAACTTAGACTTCAGTATCTGCTCTTGTATTAGCCTGTAGAAAAAAAAAAAAGCTGCATTTTTTTAATGTGCTGCCAGCAGATGTCTCACACATTTTCTTACAAAAGCAGGATTAATGATTCAACTCACTTTGATTGCACGGTTCCAAGAAAGTGAAAGTTGATGAAATGTTTTTTGTTATGATACGGACAAATCTCCAGTAGCTTCAGCACCAGCTAGTTTGAGTCCTTTTCTCAGACGGGTTTACATAGTAATCAAAGCAGAACAAAATTTCTGGGGTTCTTTCAGTATTTTCATGCTCAATATGAAACTTAATGTGCCTAAAAAAGTCTTAACTCCTCGCATTAAAAATAATTTATATTTCAGGCTTTCTCATTTTTTATTTATTCTTATGCCCTTCACACTGCTCGCGCGAAGGGACTCTAAAATGGCCTTGGAAATGACGATTTACCACAAACGTAAGGAGTTTGGCAGAGTACTGTTGATGCAAATGCTGTTGGCTGTGTTCTTCTGTAATAACCGCTTGCATTAATTATTCCTTCTGCTATCAAAGGAATGCTCTGAATTACGCTGTATTTGACGCTGTTTGGCATTGTACAGAAACTGCTGCTAAAAGCCTCGGAGATCCTGTTCTGCTGTGCCACATCAGCCATTTTCACAGCCTTCGTGCTTATGCTGTGTGCCTGAAGACTGCAGTCTATTTAGCTTTTTAGCCATGGAGCCAGAGAATGATTAACAAAAATCCACGTACTCCCTGAAACATTCTTATTAGTCTGATTTCAGAGATGTAATGCAGCAGTAACGTGGACCAAAAAAAGTAAAAGTGTTTCACCTGTTCACGTGAGGTCCAAAAGCGATTATACGAAATTGAGAGGTCCTTCCATTTTCTATAGAAACAAGAAACAGAAAAGCTGTGAAGGTGCTTTGGGGCTTTAGTAGTTGCAGGAGAGGGGCAGGGGTTATTCTTCCGCCTTCAGAGCCAGTGAGCTGCTGTAGACCTGGGGAAAAACCCAACCTGCGTATCGTAGCCCAGCTGTCCTTATCCGTGAGAATGCTGGTGCCACGATAATAACGATTACTCTGCATGTATTTGCTTGCCCTTTTGTATATAGGGGGAAAATAACTGGGAGGATGCGTCCCCAACAGTCGGAGGCACAGCTTTTTAGATAGGCGGATAGAGAGATGCCTTTCAAGGCAGTTCACGACTGACTGATCATTTCAGTCGTCTTATTTTGTACATCCCAAATTGAGCCCAATGTTTCTGAAAATGGAAAAGCAAAGGCCTGGATCAGGGTCCAAAAAAAAAAAAAAAAAAAAAGAGGAGGGAAATAAAAGCATGTGCAATGAATAACATAAGAATGCAACTCTGCTGTTTTGCTTATATGTTATGTACCCTTCTGCCTGTCTTCTCGTGCGTTTACTCACACTGGAAATTCTGGATTGTGACCTTGGTAAGAAATACCAATTTGACCTGAAACAGGCATGTAGAAGGTGAAGGGAGTACAGGCCATCATTCTCCACTAAGCACGCTTGCTCTTCTAAAGCAAGAACAACCAAAAAAGATGACAAAAGCCAACCGGAGTAGTAAGGACATTGGTAATGATTCAGACAATGGGTCCTTTGTTCCTCAAGGGCAACAGAGAGCAGCGTAAACCTAAAGATGTAGTTCAGTCATCGCCTCTCAAAGAGCACAACAGAAATCCTGGGTGCTTGTCTTGTCCTTGTCTCATAAGCTTATTTTCTACATGTGCCACCAATATAATACATCTGTTGGGGATTAAGTTTTTAGGACCTGGGACTTTGACATTGAGCTTTAACATCTTAGTCTTCGGTAAATATCTGTTTCTGGATGGAAGTTGTGCTGAGCTGCCTCGAAATGCAAATGTGTGCAAGTGCAGCACCAGCAACAGTTTGGAAAATAATTGTCCTTGGCTTTTGAGGCAGGATGGAAACCTATGAAGACAGAGGAATGATATGCAACTTAGAGCCTTTCCTTCGTTCTACGCCAATATTTTTATTCAACTGGGAACGGTAGCTTTAAAACTCACTCAGGTCTATTTTACAAATCCTACAGAGGTCTCTTTCACCACTTTGGTAATTTTACAGCAGTGTTTAATGAGTAGTATATATATAATAGTTACTTGTGTCTTGTACTTCCCATATTCTTTCAGCACTCGTATCTACATTACGTCGATGAAGTCCTATCAACCAAAGAAATTCCTTTAAAATTTGTGATAAACATAGCCTGAGGTTTACAGGCATAACATCAAATATTTGCCCCTTATTTCCACGGCTGCTTTTTGTCCCCAAAAGTGGAGCTGGGTCTCCAGGCATGTGCTGCTGCTTATGGTGGCGCTTCCAGCTGTGCGTGATGCCTAAACTTTTGTTCTCGTGTAACTTGAATCACTAAAGTTCACTGGGATGCTCACTAACTTTTGAAAAACGTGCTGAAATCTCTGACTTTGAGAGGGATTATTAGAGCAACGAGCAGGACGTAGTGGCAGAATGATCCACAGGCACGGATGTTTCAGTCATGTCTCCAGGACCTCTGTGTGCCTGAGGAAGTGTTTGTCACTTCTTGGCTGACCGGAATATTTTTAGAAGTAATCAGGAAGCCAGATTTAGGGGGGGACAGTATTTGATCCTGTCGATAAATACCCGACCTCCCAGCCCCGGGGGGCTGAGCTGGGGCAGGCGGAGCAAAATCAGGGAGGCTCACAATAAACCTCGGAGACGGATGCAGTCTGTGTTGTAAATCAAAAGAAATTCAACCCTTCTGTCAAACAGGATTGCGCTTCTGCTGATGATACTTTATTATGTTTGGAAAAAGAGATGAGGATCGGATAGGGTCTAATTAAGGGGAAAAGGAAATATAATTTCTAATGCCTTCTTTGCTGTATCTCTGCACGGATGTTTTCCAGGGTGGTTTCCAGGTAACTACTGAAATCATAATATAACTGTTGAATACCGATTACGTCTATTCTTTAATTAGCCGTTGTTGATTTAGCACTGAGGGCTTACACTATGCTATACTATACAAATATGATTATACAATATGCAATGGGAAGAGATGAAGTCATATCCCTCACGAAAGATAAACAAGCTTAAAATCTGTCTTTAAAATGAGTATAGATTTTTGTCTTTACCTTTCATGTCTTTCCAGAGGCAGAACTTTGTTGTAAAAATGCAGTTCTCATTGAAGTACTCTGTATAAGGCCAGTTCAATAATGTGAGCTTCCTCGATATTACACATTCTTGCACTTTCTACTCCAGTTCAGCATCCCTTACTTCCCTTTGTTTGAAAATCCGTCATGGAAATTATTTGACTGAGTGAAGTGGAAAGAAAAGAATCTGAATAAAATAACATTCTTCATAAAAATGCGCTAAAGTTTTACGACAAGATCTTAAGAGGCACAAATACTGTTAGGTTGATAACACCGTTAATTTCGCATAGAATCATAAGCATCTGTCAGGCTTCTGTTTCTTCTGTAGGCTTTCTGTTACCTGAGGATGTTTTAAATTATCAGTTGTAACTTAAAGAAAACCCAACACTTCAATTGTGTTATTAAAAGACACGTTCCCTTCTCAGTCTTCTCAGACTCTTTGTTACTTAGATGACAATCTCCATAGAATTTCTCACTTAAAAAAATCCCATCAAAATATATCAATTAAAAAAAAAAAAGGAATTTTTTAGTAGAGACTTGCTCCAGTAGAAAAGCAGAAAATCATATCTTTGTTCAGTTCAGGAACCACAGATTTTTAAATAAAATTTTTTAAAAATCAAATTTGATACGTTATTGACTCGTGAGACACAAAGTCATGTATTTTTCTTTAAAGCAAATTAAAGAATCCATTTACAACTCAGAAGAAAAAGCTGGGAAAGAAAATGCTGGTGTAAGAAAATAGTTGAAATACCCTTTTGTAGTTCTTAGTGATTTAAGTATTGCGTAAATATTTAAATATTAAATGTTATAGCTATTGAAGCTCAGAAATTTCAGGTGGCATTTTAAGCTGACAAAATTTGCAAAATCAAAAAAGCAGGGAAGTGTGTTGAAGGATTGAATTCAATCGAAGGATTGAATTGAGTGTCTTCTCCGGCTGTTGTTTGATGAAGAATGTTGTCCTCTTTGCGTTCCTGTAGATCCAAAGGGGGGAATCCACCCTACAGCCCCCAAATGGGAGCCTTACGGTAGTTGTGGAATAACTACGAAATTGCTTCATGTTTCTTTCAAGTCATGGTAGCGTTTTATTTAAAAAATTAATCAACAAATTAAATTATTTTCAGTATCTGGAAGAAGCTATTCTGGAAATTCGGGGCTGGATATACTAAACTTGCTTTTTAGAAAAGCAGAATGACGTTACAAGCTGTATTGTGGGAGGGATTATGAAAAAAAGGATGTTTTCTTCATTAGCTGACCTTAAATCTAGACAACTGACATTCAGGAGAGTTTTGAAGCAATTGACTGCAGATCTGTCTGTGCTGTTACCACGTATTTGAATAGGTCTTGGAACACTTAGAATGTTTCAGAGCAATCTTTAGATAAGCAAATGAGCTCGCACAGGTATTTTCAGGCTGCTGGTCCTTTGTAAATAATAGAATTATCGATATTGACTTGCATAAAAGAGAAGATAAATAATAACGAATGGAGGAACCTGGGGAAGTAGTTCTTAGAAAACTAACTTGGTATCTTTACGCGTAACTAAAAGATTGATTTTAGTGATTTGATTTAGTGATTGTCCCTGAAACTGTATTGGAGGTATTTACGTAATTATGGAAGACCAGACTAGAAAATATACTTTGCATGTATATGTAAAAATTCTGACACAAAGCATTTCTTTAACGGAGCAAAAAGAATTTAAAAAGACGAAAAATCCTCAAACAAAAAACACGTTTGGGGAAAAATCAAGGTACTGTACTTAGAGATACTGCATAAAGAAGGATAAAAGAACCGATTTTTTTTTTTTTCCCCCCGTTTTTATCTATTTATAGAATTTATCTTTCAGCTCTAGATGCCGTAAGTCTGTACGGACGTGGTGGGGAGTGGGGAAGCTGTAGATGTGGTTGTCTTGTTCAGTTGCCTTTGGTTGGTAAATCTCCTGATTAAATCATCGCTTTGAGTCTGTCGTTTCAGTCTGCGTAGGAGATGTAACTACTGAAATATTTTCTGCCTATTTCCAATTCTCCTTGATTTCCCTTGTGTGTCATAATTAAAACCGACATTATTTTGAATGCGTTGGTGTGTCTGTAGGGCGCTTTTGAACTGCCTGCTCATGTTTTAAAATCCCTATATTGCTATGAAAATTAGCATGACCGTGTTCTGCTTCATTTCTATAATTAGGCAAACTCCAGATAGTAGCTAACGTTTATTGATTAAATACAGTTTTACTTCTAGTAACTATATTTTGCTCCGGTCTGAAACAGCAATCTTGACATCTGTGCCAAATATTAAGCAAATACTGGGGTTTTTTTGTTTTTTTGATATAACAAGTCACATAACAGCAGTAGATCTTTTCTGACCAGTTATTACCGGTATTCTCTTTCATTTTAAATTGTCTAAGGCAACAAAAATATGAGCCTGTATTTAAAACCATTTGGAAAAGTTAAAGGCAACTGAATTATAAAAACCTAGTTGCGTCGCCTAGAAGTGGGTGAAGTTATGACTGGTAAACAAAAAACACCTAAAATGGTTAAGATTTTAAATGTTGCAGGTTAAACCTTATTTACAGATTAAATACCTTTTTTTTTTTTTTTTTTTCCTTTTTAGTCCCTTTATGATTGTTAGGGGAAAAAGTTATTTCATTGAAAATGAATGAGAAAATTTTATCCCCAGTGATAGTAATGGTAAATTCTGGGGGGCGTTGGGCGAAGCAGAGTGTAGGCTCTTCTTTCCTTGTGATCATAAATTGGATTGACCGAATCACTACTTTGTTTAATCTGCAGGGTTGGCATGTGTGGCGGTTGCCTTAGCTGCCTTCTCCCTGCAGAAATACCTTCGTTTTCTTATTTCCACCATCCCCTCAGCTATAAGGATTGGTGTTTTCAAAGCGACGTTTGGTTTTGATTTTCGTTTCTCCTCTACGAAGGTGTGCAGGACCCCAGAAGCCCCTGTCTTAACTGGAAGCTTTGATTGCCTGAGATTTCTGAAAATGACGTCTTGTCTCCCGGAGAAGAAAAAACTAGAACCTCCTTCCCATAAAAACCTTTTCTGAATGTCTCGTTGATAATTACTAATAGGTATAACATTACTTTATAGGATATTAAAAGATTTCAAAGTTTAATATCCAGACTAACAAAGCTGAAAGTCATTTCTGCTGCATGTGGTGATAATTAGCTTTTCAAAGTGTAACAGTTAGGCGGAGACGCCTTTGCTGACGCTTATCAATAAATGCTAAAATATACGTATTTTTATAATTCCAAGGGTCATTAATTGAAGCCTGAGAAAGAAGAATAAAATTGAATCTTCAGGAAGTTTCAGAACAAAATCGAAGTTCAGGCTTCAGGGACATCCTACTTTTGGGTATGTGGACAGCGTGTGGTTGGAGACAGCCCTCTCAGGTGTTATCTTGCCAATAAATAAAATTAGCAGTTAGGAGGTACCTGCCAAGCAGTCCATACCCCAGGCAGCAGACAATGCTGCCGTTTATCTCTCCCTTGAAGTCCAGAGTCATCCTTTTTTTTATTTTTTTATTAGTCTCACATTTCAAGCTATGACAAGTTTAAAAACTGAAACCAATACGTTCAAAGCTTTTTGTGTAATA
The DNA here is from genome assembly GCF_028500815.1 of Rissa tridactyla. Classification (NCBI taxonomy): domain Eukaryota; kingdom Metazoa; phylum Chordata; class Aves; order Charadriiformes; family Laridae; genus Rissa; species Rissa tridactyla. Next base: position 78,542,204 of record NC_071470.1, on the reverse strand, counting down.
ACCGAGGCCCACTAAATGGAATTAGCGTGGGGAGCGTTGGCACTTAAGCCAAATAAAAGTATTTGATCCATGTTGATTCACGCGCTTGTCATCAGCTAATACAGAAAACTGCAGCGACTGTAAATCATAGGGCGCTACGTTTAAATTGAATTTCACAACTAACTCCAGAATTGCCCCCCCTATCAAATTGTAAATGAGAGAGAAGAGAAAAGGAAATACAAAAAGCTAATTATGATAATGTATTTATGGTAGCACTAACATGAAATACTGCTGCTTTTCAGAAGTCATTAATGAAAATGGAGACATTTTTGATGGTACCCACATCACTGACACAGCTGTTGTAGCTAATGGAATGTCTTCTACATGCTCACGTAGACAGCGAAGGAAAAAGGCCGCTTAATTCTTGAGGGTTTCCAAAATCACTGGGCCAGCAATGGTCACATTCCCACCACGCGCAGGAGAAGGTTGAGTTTTCAACGTCTCGCTCTTCATGACTGTCTACATTCCAAGCAATCTTTCTCTCTCATAATCCTCAAACATGACATTTTCTGGCTATCGTCCTTTAAATTATAGCCGCAAAGGTATAAAAGCTATGTTTTTCGGGTGTAAAGCCATAAAAGGGAATTTAATGTCCATGTCCTATTGTCCGTTCCTTTACACCAGGCTTGCCGACTACTTTCTCAAGTGGTCTGCGTTATAAAATGCAAAAACTTTGTTTCAACCCCCCAATTAGGGTTGTTTTTCCCTGAAATTGGATACAGTGCAAAAAATTTGGGGGGGGGGGGAGGGCAGGAAAGAAGGGAAGAGTATCCATAGGAAGAAAGTTAGAAACAAAAATGCCTGCTGACCCACCCTGGACAGATAGTATTCTTGGAAGCATCCATTATTTGAAATTATCTGTAGAGTTTTCTAGAATCTTTCAGCAGACTAAATTCACATAAAATATTCTTTTTTTTTTTTTTTTTCTTTAAAAACTGATTTGAAAACTCATATGCTGCCAGCATGCTTGCTGCCTTTTCTCCAGTGAAAGGTTTTGCCAGTTTATGGCTCTTTACACCATTGTTTTGCAAGTGAAAAGTTTGTCAGCATTGTCTCTTAAGATGGTCACAGTATTTTATTTTTTTTTTTAGCCATGGGGTAAAGTGGGACAAATTCAACTGCGCTGGACTTAAAAGCACATAGGCAGCTTTCAGTTAATTGCTGCATCTTCGGTTCTTTGGGTCAGCTTTTTTGCCTAATCTGTTTTTGAGGCTTTTAATGAGGCTTTTTTTCTCCATTCCCTGGAGAATGGCAAGAATTCATATGGGATTTATTGGCATCAGCCAGCTGCTGCCCTCTGATGCTAATGCTGCGATCTGTCCATCGCAGGTAAAGGAATTTAACTAATTGTGTCACGCTTTGGGTGGACGATTTAGGGGCTGTCCATAACTGTAAAAAATCAAATCTCATGACTTCTTAATTGTTTGATTATTGGATTTCTTAGTAAGCGTATGAGATGCCTTCTTGAGAAGAGGCATAGTTCTCTAACCAGACTTGGTTTTATTTTCTGCGGCGAAAGAGGTATTAGTTCACACTAAGCATAGCCAGATGTACGGGTCGCTGCCAAGAGTGTTCCGACATTACATTCAGGAGTTTTCACAAACATCTTGCTAAAAATGTAAGCTATAACCTTGGCTGTATTTTTCCATATCAAACAACATAAAACATCTGGGTGAGAGAAATTCTCTGCTGTTACCGACAGAGCTAAATTTGTGCTGCATGTACTGAACTGAAAATTCAGACTTTAAAGTGGTTTCTGAAAATTCGTGAAGCGCTGCAGGACTCTTTTTGTGCTTAAGATGTAATATTCCACATTTAGTAGCACAGTATGTTTCAGTTAAGAAAAAATTGTCACAAGAACTATATGCATATATATATATACACACACAGTGTTAATGTTTTTTAATAAGGATGTGGTAGAACACTAAACTTGGTGTTTTGTTAGTTCTGTGTTGTTAATTTGATGTTAGTTCTGAGCACTAAGGTCTCTTCACAAATGAGTTTTACAGTCTTTCAACTTTTCTGAGCCACACAGCTCAATGAAAACCTGATCAATGTTTAGTGTCGTGGTCCCATGTACAATTTATGTTGTCAAACGACAGTTTTAAATTTTGAATTATTTGTCTGCTTAATAGAAAACTGACAGGAACTCTACAGAAGGATCTAAGTCACTTGCTTTGAAAGAAAAAAGTCCAGTGTTTCTTAGAGTATTTGGTCACTCCTACACTGGACGTACAATCAGGGCTACACAAAAAAAGAAAATCACAGAAGGTTTTTACATTCAAATTATAAGTAGCACTTTCTAATAAACTGAAAGGGTGTTTTTCACTAAAAACTAATAATATGCAGCTTTCTCAAGGCAAACAAAAACAGTCAGCCATTTACTGAGTCGTAGAAAACAATCCTTAATTGATTATTGTTGCCAAACTGACAATAAAGCCGGACGAATCCATTACACAGAAAGCTTCCTATCAAATTCTCAGTCCACATCCATTCAGAACTTGTAATATTTCAACCCGTGTCCGAAATCCACGTTCTGATCTCACCGACGGAAGTTCTGTTTTATCTCGATCTGAGGAGTAGATACGGAGCTGCAGTAAAGACCGGCTTAGAACTCTCTGGGCACATCCAGCTCCTGAGCAAAGTCCTTTCCCTGAATCGTCTCTTCGATTCCTTTTGCTGGACTGAGATTGGAATTGTTTGAATATCAGTTTCTCTGTCATATGTAAAAGCACGTAGAAGCGTGATGCAGGTGAAGGCTTGTCTTGTTGTAATGTTTAAAAGCTGACAATTAAAAATAAATAATATTTAAAAGAAAAAGGTAGCAGGATGGGAGTGTTCCCCGCTGGATCACACTTTTTAATAGAGTTTATAAGCCCGCACGTAGCTTCTCTGCGTATCTTGTTCTCCGCATACTGCTATTAAGGATAACTATACTTTCCCACTGCTTGTATTCTACAGATGAGCACATTAGTTGTGAGGTACAGAGGAAGGGAAACCAAGGGAAATTTTGAAGTTCTAGACCTAATGTCACTGACACCAGTGGTAATATTGCCGCTGACTTCAGCGGGAATAGCTAAAAGCATCTATTGTATGCCACCTCTCTGCAAGGGAATACTTCTGTGGAGCTCGAAACCAGTTTCGTGTTTAGCCTATAAAAAAAATACTTGGATTTTGCTTATAAGAGCTGGCCTTTAGATTATATGCTCCTTAGTTTCAGGGGCCATGGCACTTGTGTTTTATTCAACAGCAGCGCTTGATGCTGAAGTTTCCGCTAGCACTTCAAAATGTAGAAATGGCATCTGCGTTTTCTGCTAGACTTGAACTTTAATCTTTTGTGTTGTATTTGATTTGTATTGTTATAGACTACTTAACGTTTGTTAATCCTGTTGTTGAAATAAGCAATACGCTAAAAGAATATTTCACTAGGCTATGCGGTGAATTTTCTTATGAAGAAAATGCTGCAAATTCTCTCTTCTTACAAGTTAGTGCAAGTTAGGAGCAGCTTTGAGTATCAAAACTCATTCTGAGTCATTTAATCGCACTTTCTGTACAACTCTTTCTCCTCTATTGTCTCTTCGAGCAGAAAGTCCCAACTCCAAACTTATAAAATTAAACGATTTGTTAGAGGTTCCGCTTCCCCTATGTTTATGAGGTTATAGACAAAAGCTCATGTAAATCTGTAGTTCTGGACAGAGGATGAAGCAGTATGGAAGAAGAAAATGCATTTGTCATAGTGTGGTTTGCTGACGCATGTTTTGAACTGTTTCTCTTGGCTTTCAGCTTAATCTTTGCTCTCACAAATGTCAGTTCCATTAATCTCTCCTTAACAAGTGAACTAAGAGAAGGTTTTGTCGGCCACGGCCTGCCTATTGAAAGCAGTATGATCAGGTCAGTAAGAACTCGTCTACAATTTACAGGAGGCATCTGGCTATACGGAGAGCCAAAAAGTACTGTTTGTTGAGAAACACGCTTAAAAGTATATAAAGGCATGGCATTTTCAGTGGTGTAGATCTTATCTTCTTGTCAAGTATCGCGGAAAATACTCGACACGTTGACCCGTCAGTTTTAACAAGCCATCCAAACCAGTCTGGAGTAAGCCCTGTGTTCCTCCTGTCATTCGTGACTAATTATATACCGTAATTCAGCCCAAGTTACCAAGATTGGAAAGGGCAGTCGGGTTCAGTATTTGTTGCAGAGACATAACGCCACTCGGAAAATACACAAGAGTTACGCTAGCAAACACCATTCCCAAAGCTAGGACATCATCAGTGACGCTGTTGGATAAATAAGGCTTGCTTACCAATCTTTGAAAACATTTCCAAGAGACACCTCTCCAGAATAGGTCAAGTGATTTTTTCCATTTCTTTGTGGACTACTATATGTCCAGCTGGATTTATGGTTATTTTTAAATGCGTGCACTATGTTTCAAATGAGATAAAATTTGTAAGATCTTCTTGTTGTATGTGTAGGGTTGCTTTTTTTTCTTAAAATAATAGTAATAAATAAAAAAAAAAGACAAAGACCTGCAGTCCTTACTAACCTGAGCGTTTACTTTCATTGTTGCTTATACGTAGATATAGAAGCTTCACAGGTTTGGAAGCAAAAAGGAGTTGCCTCTGTAAAATCTAAGTTCAAAATTTTGCTGCCCAGTCTGTTATGCATGAAAGCAGAAACTTGCCTGAAAACAGTTTAAACGAGGTGGATAAAATCTGCCTTGGAAAGCATCACCCTAGATAATTTTCCAGCTTAGCCGTATATGTAATAGCTGCCATCTGAAAAAATTATTATTTATCGATTATAGTAGTATTTGGGAGAAGAACAATTTTCTGGCACATTCTTTGGAAAAAGAAGCCTGTGTCTCTGAAGCAATCGCTTTATTTGATCTTGTTGGTTTTAACACACTCTTCTAGTCTTTTTTTTCCATTTGCCTCAAATCCATCTCTCCAACTCTAGTGGTGTTCTGAACATCCTTTTCTCTTTCACCTGTATTTAAGTCCAGCTGCGCTGCTTGACACATCTAGTTCTAGATAAAATAATCGCGTTGGGTAGTATCTTTTCATAATATCTTTCTGGGGGAAAAAAAAAAACAAACCAAAACCAACAAAAAAACCCCAAAACTGCACGTGAGTGACCTTGCCGTGTGTGAGATTGCGTTGCAGCTGTAATTCCGCACGCATCGCCTGGGAATTGGTGGGTGACAATACCAGCAAACCTTAGCTTTAGCCAGAAACATGACGTTATCACACATTACGGTATCTCTTCTTTTCGGCTGAAGCTGAATCGTACCTAATGGACTGTCTGTAGCGTACAGAAGGCGTTTTCGTGTCTGCGTAACGCTTTTATACTGATCTGCACGTGCATTGTAATGTATTCTGAATAAGATTTAAAACAGAAAACATTAGAAAACTTCACAGATAATCAGAACAACAAAAGAAAAGCAGGACTGAAACGAACAAAAAAGTTCCTGGGACATTTGAAATGATTTTCTAGAAAGTTCATCTCTGTAAAATGCTGTCAGTCTAAATGCAGAAGTTTTTTGTTCCGGTCTGTAAGACGGGATAAATGTAATACTGGTGGAATTGATCTTTTGATACTATCGCAGACATCGCTACTAATTCTCTTTGTCTTGGCGTGCTAAAGTTAGGTCTTTGAGAAATACTAATTTTCAGTTGTAATGCAAGAGTTTACAGCTGTGATGTATATTTTTCAGTAAAGTCTGTCTTTAGCCTCGTCTCCTGCGTGAAGGAAATGCTACTCCCTGCAATTGCTGGTTGCCTGGTTTTGTATCCAAGACGCATTGCAAGGTTCCAGATTGGCACGATGACCAAAGTGAATATTCCGACACTTTTAAATATGAGCAATTTTGAAACCTGTGAGGGCTCAAGGCCAGTGGCATAACTCATTTGTTGATATAAATCGATAAAACTCAATTCAAACTGAATGATTCACGTTCAGTCGCACCAAAAATCATATGATCCAACGTAAATTGTACTTGTGCTAAAAAAAATCTAAATTTTAACTTCCAGATTATAATGACCTTTGAGGGAATTACATCCTTCTTATTCCCAGCTGGCGTTTATTGTATTTCTGATAAATTACTTTGCTCAAACGTGTGTGAGTGGTGATGTGTTTTGCATAGGCTACTATTTCATAAACTGTCAAAGTGACCACAGACCCTGTAGGAGGTGTAAGAGTAAGTAAACCAAGCTGTTGCTTCTGATACTGTCCCAAACTTCATTACGCTTTATGGGGCTTAGCTCCTGAACGCTTGCCACTGGTTTTCAGGTGTAAATATCATGACTCAGGCATTAACTTTATGTTTGCATGTGGCAGTTGTTATATGCAAAAGATGCTGAAATAACGTGAAGGATCTGTTAAACTGGCAGAACAAGGAAATCTATGGCAGGACGTTCATGCCCATGCCTCAAAACTAATTGCAAGATGAAAAGCAGTGTTACAGAATCTCTACGAAGTGCCGTATGGGTACAACTGTTTGATTTGGGGATGGTGGTGCAACAATTCCCTCGCATGTATGTGCTTAATTTAATTAGGACTGCAACATCCTTGGCTTTTCGATATGCACTTTGAGCAAAATGGGCGCAGACTTGGGTTCTCCCCAACACCTTTTAACTAGTAAACTGGACTGGCTAACAAAACACCCATAATTAATGTAATAATGTATTTAATTTGGTTACTGTTGACAGAGCTAGCATTTTGTCGTTATCAGTCCACCTTGCTTGAGGTTGTGGAACATATTTCAATTGATTTGTTTCATTTCAAGGCTTCATCAGAAACTTTTTGGATATGTTATGACTTGCTCAATGTTGATTAGAAAAAAAACATAATTAGCACTTTTGTTTGCTGATTTTTTTTTATATTTATTTTTTTATTGGAAAGAGTGGCTTGTCTCCTTTCCGCTATTAAGAAAACGTTTGAAGACTCTTTGAAATGGAATACGTGGTCTTGTTTTCAATATGGCTAAACATCTGTCTCCAGGTCTTCACTGTTGCTGTACCAAGTGCTTCATGTAGACGATAACGTGTGTGGAAACAGCACCACTGCCTCCAGTGATGCCGCAGGGCCTGCTTGTCTCCAGCACTTACAGTCTTAGCTTCGAACCGGCCAAGAATTTTCTAGCTATCTTTTGATACCAAATGGAAATTTGTTGAAAATAGAACTAAAGGAAAGGGAGTGGAAAGAAAAGGGAAATAGGCTTTTGTAATCAAACGATTTTGAATTTGTCAGAACACAGTGTTTGCCATCTCCAGGATGAAAGACAATGTGGGGTGGGTGTTTTTTCATTTGACTAAGTTCTTGTTTTGAAACGTTAGGTAATTTTAACAAAAACAGTGGTATGCTTTCAATGGTTGAGCTCAAACTGAAAACTTTCAAATTACTCAAAAAGCATGTGAGAGTTTAGCTTGCAGCGGTTTTTGAGACTTTCAACTTTCTATACACACGAAAAGTGGAAAAAACCAGTTTATCTCTTGCTCAGAGAGAATAAAATTCTTTTTCTTCCTACTCTAATGTGGTATCTAAACGCCAGGAATCATCTGCTTGGGGTCTGATCTCTCCATCAGATCTTGTTTATTACAATAAGATAAGCAATGGAGTCGACCTCTCTAACACTTCCAAAAATGTAGGCACGTATTTTTTAGAATGAGTTGCCTCCTGCGTACGTACCCGTTACTACGAGGTAGCGAACAAATAAAAGTGCACGTTGGAAACGAAAGGAGGCAAACAACAAAAGTGTAAGACGTGAAAGCGTTTGATGTTCCGTCCACAAAAAGTGTAACGTTTAAGAAGTAACTGAAAGCTTGCTGTACAAACAAATAATAACTGAGAAACAGCACTTGGGTTGATTTAGAATGTAGGAAAATTAGTCTGGAGGTTTGAATTTTGTTTGTGGCTGAACTGTTGGATTATAGGGAGTTGGATGATTTATTTGCATTTCAGCTTTGTTTCTGTTTCTTCTCTCACTGTTAGCCGTGTATATCCAGCCGCGTATATCACTGAGGAACAATTATTTCTTAATACGTGTTTTCCTGCAGAGCGTCTGGTACACGTGAGCCTTGAGCTCAGTGTGGGATTTCTAGGGACCCGAGAATCACTGAATGGTTTGGGTCGGAAGGGACCTTAAAGATCATCCAGTTCCAACCCCCTGCCCTGGGCGGGGACACCTCCCACTAGACCAGGTGACTCAAAACTGTCATACAATAGTAAGTATTCCCTTGATTTTATGTATCAGTTGCTGTATGTTGACAAATGTGAGCGTGACCCAGCAGCCGTTCTCAACCGTACAGTGATCTGCTCCCAAAGGCAGACAAAAATAACAGGTTTCATTCTGCCTGCGCGTCCGTTACCCGGGTTGTCACTGGCAAACGATTATTAACGCACGCTTTCAAGAGTATTCATTCATTTTGAGTTGATCAAATGGCTGTTTTGACCCTGGCGTGCAAAGACATATTAATAGCAGTATATTTATATGGATTATTGTTTATTAAGAATTCGGGGACCATCGGGTTCAAATTGTGACATGTTGCATGGCTATTTTATTAACGTGCTTAGTCCAGTAATTTTTACAATCCTGACCTCAGTGTGACTGTTCTCTTTTTGCTGTCAGTCAGTAAAATGGAAGTATTATTTAATTCCTAGAGAAGACTGAAGTGAAATTAGTATCTGTGGGGTTCTCCCCGCAAGATGCTGCTGTTGCAAACAGATCACAAAGGCCTGTATTTGCCAAGAAAAATCGTGGGCCGCAAACAACTGCATAGCTAGAATTTTATGGATTTGCTATTTTTTGGGGTATGGAGCAGGCCAGAGGCTCAGTTCTGTGAGGATTCTCAGGAGCTGGCAGTAAGGGTTCATTCTTAACTTTGTTCCCAGCTGCCTTCTCTGCCCATCGGAACGTCTCTCTAAATCCTAAGAGGAAGCTGGGGTGGGAAATCGGAGGTTTTGTTAGAGCTGCACATCTGTATTGCGCTAGCCCGCTGCAGTGCCATGGCTTCCTCCCCACGTCCTGCCAACTCCCGGGGAGAGGAACGTATAACACCACTGTCCTGGGCCTCCTCAAGGGCTGAATGATTTAGGAATTGTAATTAATAAGCCATTCAGTGGTGAGCGTTACAGGTTCAAACTTCACACGCGCACTCAGCTTGCAAAAATGAAGTGAAAAAAAGAGACCTTAACAAGGAGTGTTATACCTGTGAAAGGCAAAGGCTCTGTCTGGACGACATTTGTTCCTACTTTCCAGTCAAGGGAGATTTGCCTCTTGAAGTCTTCCTGAGATTCGGCAAGGCTTCTGATACTTGCCATCTCTTCCTTATCACGCTGTTCCTCTTTCCCTTTTACTCTCCTACCTCCTATTGTTGTATTCTTTCCATAATCCTTTTTCCTAGGCTTAAGTCACTCGTCATCTGCTCAAGGCTCTTCTCTTCTGCTTTGCAGTTCCTTGGGCATCACCGTTACTTCAGTTCATATGTAAGCTTGCCAGGTGAGTTTGGACAAAAACCTGAATAGAAGTAGCCCGGTTTACAGCACGTTTTCCGGTGTCGTCGTAAATCAGACATCCGAATATTTCATGACTAGGTTAGTTCCAGCCCAAGTACTTGATTTGCAGTTGCGGTTGCTTTTCTCAAATAACTGAAGATGTACTCGTGTACCCAGTCTAAAGTCTGGCTTCGTTCCTTTTCTTATTTTTTTTCTTTTCCGCAAGTAAAGCATGCTTCTGCTGGATGAGCTTGCACAAGGCATACCTAGGAAGGATTTAAGCGCAAACACTACCACGACTTAGAAAGAACACAACAAAATTTGAGCACAACTTAAAATGTAAATCTAACTGAAAAGATGCCGTAAAATGTGGAAGTGTGGATCTGTTTATACATATTGCGCGTATTCAAGTAAGTATAGAAACAAGTCTGCTGAGAAAGGCAATCTTTTGGAGTACTTAAAAGTAAATATTTATTTTTCTGCTTCCTGTTTTAAGTGCGTGCTATATGTATGAAATCACAATAGAAATAAGGCTTATTACTGCTTTATTATTCTATAACAATAGAAATAAAGCTTATTAATGCTTGAATAAAAGGAAGATCATGGGAGACAAAACCGAAACAAAAGAGTTTCGTTTGGCTGCGCAGAGCAAACCCATCTATTTTCAGTGTGGATTATATATGCCATATGTGTACTTGAGACTAGACGTAGATTACAGATGAGCTAATATGCATTCGGTAGGCTGCACAGGCATATAGCGTGATGTAATTATTACATGCTATTTATGAGATATTTAAGCAAGAGTATTTTTGGCCTCTATGAATATGGATGAACTTCTAAACATTGACATGTTTACATAGTGTCTGACCAAAAGTGCTGGAAGGGGCAAGCTGTCTGTTATGCCACAGAAAAAAAAAAAAAAAAAAACAAAAAAACAACAAACCAAAAAAAACCCCAAACAAACAAAAACCAACAAAAAACCCAGGACAAACTACTATGATTAAGATTTCCATTTCCGTGTCTCAGGTTTAAATGCTTTCTGAAGTTTCCCCTTTGATTCTCAAATATTCCACCCTGTCTCTTCCTGAAACTGTGACTGTATTTTTATTTTGCCTGGAAAGTCTTGAGTGAAGGCAATTCAGCTGGTCCTGAATCTGATGACACTGAGGGGTTAAAAAAAATAAAAATCTCTATATGAAAGTAAAATATATATGTATATAATTTATATGTATTTATATTTATAGAGAGAGTGACTTCTTTTTAAATGCATTTACAGCCAAAACCACTGGGAGTGGAAACTTGAAATATGGCTTGGAAATTGCTCTCACCAAGAAGAAAGGCTTTTGAGCTCTCTAGAGAAAATGGGTTTTCATTGGACTGAGTTATGAGCATTTCAAATTTAATATTGAGAATGTGCTGGGTTTTGAAGGAGCTTTTCAAATGGGCTCATAAATTGAGCAGATAAGGATGGGTTGTGCTAACAGTTGGTGCAAACAGCTCCTTAAAGGAACTCTTTACTCAGGAAAAGTTTCATTGCTCCAGCAAGTTCTGGTGCTAAGGTTACGTGGAGATGAACAGAGAGCATTTAATCTAGCTGTGGTCAAGCTTTACGGTGACAGCGACCAGCTAACTCATTCTTAAACATGAATTTTCCCCTCTGCTAAAGTTATTTAGAGTATATTTAGTAGAAAATGTTAACTAATGGGTTTTTCAGCTCGATTTACTACTTTAATCCAGCTAAATCCTTAAAACAACCATGGGATGTTGTAGATACGTGGGCAATGCCCTTGATCTGTCTGGTTTCTGTCTCTGTAGGGAAGTTTTAGGCTTTACGGCCTCTGGTCTTTTTTGCTGAAGGTCAGAAGTCTGTTATAGGAGCTAAAAGAGAAGTTTTTGCCTGTTCTGTAGGGGTGGTTGCCCCTGACCGCAGGAGACTGGCTTATGACTATGCAACCAACCCTAGAGAACAGGCAAAAACCTCTTCTCCGAGTCGTGTTGCAGACTTGAGGACTCCTTTCTAGTGCTCTGTCCCTAAAGGCTTTCCTTCACAAACATAGGGGTTGTCTTTCAAAGAGAAAAACGTCTAACTCTTCAGAATTCGAAGGAGGAGAGATTGGAAGCCAAGTACGCCCACAAGGACAGATCAGAAACTGCTACTCCTGAGGGCGTAGGGGGAGAAAAAAAAAAAAAAAAAAGAACCTTCTTCTCTGCTTCCTCTCCCCAGATATCCCCAGATAAATATGAATCAGAGCTTTTTCTACACTGAAACCTTTTTTTGCTTCCCACCACAGAAACCGATCTTTAATTATTTTATAAATGACAAGAAAAATTCATACTGACAGCTGTCACTTCTTTCCTGAACTACAGGCATCACAAATTTCTCTTTTTCTCCGCTACGTGGGCATAGCTGCTTTCATGCTATTTTGTCAATGCTTCAGCTTTAAATCCAGTATAAACATGCATCAGGATACAGGAAATACGACCCAGCTAGAATCAATTTTGCTCTGCGCATTTTTCTTTTCCTTGTTTTTAGACTTTGATTTAAAAACATTAAGTGAAATCCTGGTCCTAATACAATCACGGGTAAAATTCTCTAATGACATCAAGGGAATTAGTTATAGCTACCGTATTAGCCTTGTAAGACAGCATTTTTCAGGAGCCAGTAATGAAACAAGACAAATTAAATTTTCTCCTAAAATTAGAGTAGTACGGTTACTATTTGGTATAAATAATTGAGAAGTGTTGATTATTACCCACTATCGTTTCTTGACTTAAAGAGGGAAAACAGCGCTGTCTTAGAAGCATGAAAGGAAAAAATTCTGACCACAAGAGTAATAAAGGTTTTGATTGGTTTTGTTTTTGCCTTTTTCCCCCCTGAATTCTAAGGGCCCATGTAGGTGGAAAGAGATGATGTGTGGTTTCTAGACAACTAAGTATTCTGTTATTCTAGGAGGTTCACAGGAACAACAAACTCTAACAAGTACCACCTTGAATTTGACAAATCTTTCATGAAAGTAATTATGAGCTGCCAGTTTCTCTAGCAGGCGAATACACCCACCTTCAAGCTCCTTCTGTTCCACATGAACTTCTTCTGTCTGATGAAGGCAGAATACCTTCAATCAAAGTAGATGCTCAGATATTTTTTCCAAAGCAGAATGCAACTCGAAATAAAAACTAATATATTCTGATTTTTAATTCCTAAATAGTTTTATGGTTAAATTAACAAACAGAGAAGTTAGCTTAAACAGTGTAAAGCATCTCTTTAAGCTGCGCTGCGATAAATAGCGTTGAGAAGACAGAGGAGCCAGTAAAGCGTCTGCTGGAGCATTTAGAGGGTGTTCGCTAAATAAAAGTCACTAGAGTACTAGAGTGTTTGAATTATAAAAAGCATTATGGAATAGCAACATTCATGACACCTGTCAACCAAAGTTCAGTTCCTCTAAAGCAATAAAACTCTAGCAGAAAAGAGGGGGACATTATTTAAGTCGGAGACCTCAGCTGTGTTGTAACGCGACTCCAATTAAGACACGCAAAACTACCTCTTCCATGGTAACTATATTTGCGGGGTTTTATATCTTCTTATGTGTTTAAAACTTAAATGGTATGTCTAAACCATTGGGCAGGAGCGCTGCGCTGTTTTTACCCCGGGTTGTGCTTGCTTTATCCCTCACGCTGAGGATGCAGCTAGAGCGTACCACGGCTCTCTTCGGCCCTGGAGGCTCAGATTTCCTTCCTGTGGAGGAACACAGTAAATTGTGTGTTGATTAGCGAGAGGAGGAAACTGCCTGCTGAGCCTCGCTTCTCCACGGCGTTGGGGTGCAGACCAGGTGTGGATCCGCAGCTAGGTGTTGGGGAGGACACCCAAGTCTCACTTTTTTTTTTTTTTTTTAGACAAAGATGCTTCATTTTCATATTTCACAAAACAATCTTGTTCGGTTATTTGTTTGCTTCAAAAACGGCCTTCAATTTAAATACTTGGAAGCAAAATGTTTTAGATGACTCTACTGGCTTATAAAAAATGAACTTTTTAGGCTTTTGCTGAACTGAAGCATAAAGCCCCGTATTCCCTTGTATCTTCCCTTCCTGCAGCCAGACGCTGACCCTCACTTGGACTCGTGGGATTTCAGTCTGATAGTACAGTATCTTCAAATCCCAAAGTTCAAACGCAGAACCCGGTTACTTAAAATACAAAATTATGCAATTTCTTGTGGGGACTAGAATTGGGAAGCTCAGCTACTGCTCCATGCGTTTCTTTGCATTCCTATTTTGTTTATTTTGTGTGATTTGGTCATTTGGTAGTAACTTGTGTAAATACAACTCCTGGCGTAGATCCCTTCAACGGCAGCAAGGAATAGTGTCGCAATTAACACTAAGCTTGTAGTCAGACGTGCTGTTGAGATTTTTCACATCAACTGTGTTACTCTTGTGTTGTTTCAAATACTGCAACAATAAAGTTTAAAGACCGCTGGAATATCCAGGTGCTTTTTAGCAAGCAGAAGAGTTCAAGTGATCTTGCAAATTTTACTAAGCTCAAGCACTTTATTTCAGGTCTAACCTGAGCTCCCTTCTGCTTTTCCAAAGAGAAATGAAGTATACTGAGTTGCACAGGATGCCTGTGCATTGAAAGATCGTTCTTAAGGATACGGTGCCCCTCGTCAGTCCCAAATTCATTTCTCCAGCCCCAGACTCTAAAATTCTCTGGGGATTTTGGTCAGGAGGTGCTTCCCTTTTGTCCTTCTCACAGATCTCCGTTGTATGGCATAGTCGTAGAGGTGAAATCATTCCAGCTGCATTAAATACAGACCAAATATTCAGCTGTTGGCCTGAAACAGATGTAAAAAAGCAGCGCTCCCTCCGTTTTCAGGAGAAAAATCTGTCGTGATGATCAAAATAGATAATCACAGCAGAACTGAGCAGGCTTTGTGAAGGAACACCAGTTGGTAGTATGCCAAGAAATTACTTCGCAATAGCAGCAGGCGTTGGCACACTGATAGCATTGTGCTTCTGCCATTCGCCAGAGTTCGAAAAATGCGGAATTTGAGGTCCTATCAGATAAACGGTTTCAGAGAGCTCCTAGGGAATTCTGTACCAGATAGAGCATTCTTTTCGACCTCTATGAAAAAGAGCGTGCTCTGATAAATGTCACAGGACTATGGAATCTTAAATATAATTTCATTTATCTTATCTATATATTCTTTTTTATATATATGATATATATATGGAATGTTATATATAACTTTATTAATTTCATCCCTTGTACCATTCAAAAGTAATAGCTCTGCGTGTGTTACTGTTAGGAGAACTAGAAATTAGGGAATACTACCCGGGCACCATATTTCTCTTGAATTACTTCCGAGCAGCTTCCTTGATATGCACCTTCCATTCCTTATTTTCTCATGAATAGTTCGATATCAGTCTTGTTGGGTTGTTTGGTTTTTTTTTCTTTTTTGGGGGGGTTTTTACTCCTCCACCCTCCCAGCTATTCTTGTTCTTTAGCACAACGTGTTTATCAAAAATATGAAGCTGTTGCCTTGATACCAGAAACATCTGGTGAATAAACTGCAAACAAGAAATAGTTGTGCTATTAAAACTTCGTCTGCAAATTACGGGGGAAGTGTCATGTTTTGACTGCGGAGTTTTATTTGGAGTGAAATAGCAATGAAACCACAGGCCAAAAACTAGGGTTGCATTTTCCACAGGTATCAGCTGAACAAAAAAAATGATGCTGAATGCTACAAGCAACCTCGAGCGCAGGGTACGGGGAAATAGTGGAGGAATTGCAATGTCCCCTTTTCAATAAAGGTGAGTTCCTGGCCAGTCGTGGTCCCTGACAAAGCGAGTAGTTTCATGGTTGTTACTTAAAAGTTGGAGAACTATAAGAGACTCTGTCTACGTTGTTATCCTGTAGCTACGTTTTTCTCTCAGTCTTCAACAAATTACTAGGGTTCCTTGGGAGACTGATTTTTTCACCCACCAGTTCATAACTAGAAGCGCCAAAGGATTTTCAGGTGAACAAATGAGCTTTCTGAATAAGGCTGCCTTACAAGGAGTTTTTTCCGTTTTCTCCCTTTATCATCTGAAGAATCTGTCATTAGGAACCATTTACCAGCCAAAGTGCTCATAATAACGATGTTCTTCGTGCTTTCTTTTGCACCAGCATAGCAAAAAAACATACTCTTGGAAAAAAAGAAAAGATGAATTGTTTTTTTAAAAAAAAACCTGGAAGAGAGGGACAATGTTGATGGTGCGTCAAACCCTACCCCAGTGGCTCCTGGGCCAGGTGGCTGCTGTGCTCCTCCAGAACTCCCCTCTGTGCAGGTATGAGCAGAAGACGGGTCGTGACTTGTGAAATTGGGTTCCTCTTGCCTGTTCCTCTGTGTCATGAGAACAAAGATACTGAAACAGAAACTGGCGTGCTGAGACTAGAAAACTGGAGTGGAAAATCGTTCGGAACAGACCCGCGTTGCTGGAACGCCAGGTGTGTTTGTGCGCTCTGCAGATGCTTTTAAGCATGAGAGCTTCTGCCAAAGGCCTAAATGAAAAGACAGAAGTATTGACCTCGATTGCGTAATGTTTCAGGTGCTCTGTATTCAGCCACCCAGCTTCTATGAATTAGCAGACACTTGCAAATTTGTTTTATGTACTGCAGAGCAAACAAATTAGGTTTGTCCTTCATCTTCCTTCTGTAATCCCAAACCAAATCTGTGCATAGTTTTTTTTGCCTTTCTCCCCTAACAAAGGCTTTTATTGTGTTTGCTTTCTGATTTTATTACTGCTGTCATTGTTAATGTTGTCAGGTGGTTTTTTTTCCTGGAGCTATCAAAGAAAGAAAACGAGTCAACCATCCTCATCTTTTTATACTACCTGCCTTGGTTGTTTATTTGGCCTTCCATAAATCCAAAATTTACGTGTACTCTATGCTGCTTATGCTAAAGTCGTGTAGGACGCTCGCTGTAAAATCTACGATAGCTCTTATATATGATCTCAGTGACCGTCTTCTTGTAGCTACCCTGTCGCTTCTCATTACCTTCATTGAAACATTCTAGCTGTTGTTCTGGGGGTTTTTGTCATTGTGATACAACACAGCTTGCGTTTGAGGGTCAGTTGGTCTCTGCGTATTTTATAACTGCGTCTGCTGCTTTCAACTAGAAAGGCTCACTCTCAGGCCCTCTCTTTTTAAGGCCTAAAAAGCACTTTCGATACAAATGGCTCTGTGTGTGGAACCACATTTTTGGTCTGTAGCACAGAATGTTCTGGGTGGCAAAAAGAGAAAGGCTGACTGGTAGAATTCTTTCTATCTGACTCTTTCTTTTATTCATGGTCTGCCCTTCTTGTTGTTCTGCAGTTGTTATTTCTGTTACAGTCTAGACTAGCTGTAGTGTATCTCGCTGGAAGTAATCCTTTCTTTAGTCCAATAACAAACTTCACCAATTAGCTTTGAGACTACTCCTCTATGCATTTCTGGGATCTGCAAACACTCTCTTGCAAATAACGTAAAAGAACTTTCCTGCTATATTTTCTCTACTTTTTAGGTCCTTTGGGTATCTGCCCAGCTCTTCAGTGCATACCTTAAAATAAAAATACCCAAACCCACAAGACAGTATAACGCAACACCTTTGGCTCTCTGCACCAGCCATTAGAGGCATAAAGAACTGTGAGGGATGAATGATGCTTCTGGACATGTGTTTCTGTCAAAAAGAGAGTATGGTGTTTCAAGGTGGCTTGAAGTTTCGTGGAAGGCTACGGATAGTCTGCCCATATTGTATTGCCTTGGTCATGCCACCGATTTGGCTACGCTTTGGACACTTTGGCCTTTGTAAGTTCTGCAGCACCTAGAGCTGGTAGAAGAAACAGGTAGAAGGTTTTTCTGCTATAAAGTAGAAACTAGGATTTGAAAACAGCTGTTTGGTTATTTTGAGTAATTAACGATATCTTAATTTAAGGTACAAAGAAGTCTGAGTTTTTGTCATTGTGTTAAAACATTTTCCTAGGAAACACGTAGCGAGCTGCAGATTTTCTTTCTGATCCTTTGCCTTAATTTGTTGTTTTACGGCACCAAAAGTTAATCTGTGCTTATCTGTCCGTCTGAATTGTTGTGTGAGAGTGATTTTTAACAATGTTGGAAGGTCTCTTTCTGCAGCATGAATTTTCCTGAACCCGCCCTGTCTTGACATATTCTTCAGCGTAATAAAAAGACATATGCACTTCAAATCTTCTACTCTTTCTAAGGTTTCTTCAGTATCAGTCTGGTTGAAATCTTCTCCTGCTTCCAAGCTGCCATAGTACACTCTCACATGATTTTATTTTACGTAATTGCACAGAAATTATTTTAGGACATCTCCCGTTAGTGTTCTCTTTCTGCTTCTGGATTTGAGACGTGAATTTAGGCACGTGGTTTAGTGATGGTTTTGTCAGTGTGAGATTGATGGTTGGACTCGATCTGAAACCTTCCAACCTAGACAATTCTATGAATATAGGAATGGTTGACAAGGTTTGGGGATAGTTTTGTGATGTTAAGCTCTTTGTGGAGCACATGTTCACAAAGACCTTATGGATTAACTGTTTAATGAACTCATTATGATAGAAAAAAATCTTCTTCTCTTATGTAGGGTGTTACAACTAACTTCGTTGAATGACCATAGAAGTCAACTCGCGTGGTATCTATTATTCTTATTAACTTCAGAAACTATTCTTCCTTTATTATCTGACTTGCTCATCTGAACACAGCACTTTGTTCCCCAGCAAACATCACAGCCATCATACAAGCAGTCCAGGCCCAGCAGCGGTCTTCTGTCAAATGGCATCACTAATATTTCTTAGTAGTATATAGACTACTTGGAAAGATGCCACCTTCACCCATGGGAAAACACAACTCGAGCTTCATCTCATAAAAATACTCTGGAGGCTAGTTGTTAGGCAGGCTTATACTGTTGGTTTGGGCTTTTTTTCCCTGTATACTATGAAACTTCAAACTACCATGGTTATAATCGTCTTCCTTTTAACCGTCGGGTCTCGCAGGACATGGTGCCTTAGCTAGCGTTGTTAAAAGCGTGGAGTGTGAGCAGAAGATGGAGGGTTTAGACAGAGTTACAGATTTTAAGGGCAGAAGAGATCACTGGTATTCTAAATTGCTGCCTTGCTTAACTCAGCATGGAATTTTCCCCAGTGATTCCTGCCAGAAGTAATGCTTTCTGCTGGGTGAGAAAGCTAGCAGTTATCAGCAGTTTGATTTTTAAATACTTTTATGGTATCATTTTATATCTAGCACCTAACTTCCATTTGGTGTAGGGAAGAGAAAGTGTATTTCTTCAGGTGCAGATAAACGTAGGAAGTAGATGTTCTAAAAGTGGAAAAGCGTTAGATGCAGCTTCACGTATTTAACAGCATAACAGCAGGGAATTGTGCTGCAGGGTGAGCGAGATCTGCGCAAGCCAAGGATACTCACAGAGCCTGCTTCACAGACAAACTGTTAGAAGAATTTATCTTCGTGAAGGAAATAAAATCAAGTTTTAGTTCCGTTATGTTTCACTGATTATTTTTTTGTTGTTGTTGCTAACAGGGTAAAATGAATGGTAAAGTAATCATATAGCTACTATCTAGGGCCGTGTATACTAACAGAACAAACTAAATTCAGGAGTAACTTTAGAATTTGTAATAAATTGTCCTGTGCCTATATCCAAGTGACCGGACTGACCGCTAGATAGAGATGCATGTTTTGGCTGCATCCCAGCTTGGAGTACATCCTGGTGTCTTTCCTAAAGAACGTGACGTAGATTGTAAAAATTAGGCATGTATTAATATCCTCAGACCAATGTTCCATCCCTGTGGGGAAGCATTGTGCCTTCAGTTCTCTTACCTTTTTTTGGCGCTTACACTAATCTCCACTCCCTTGAAGCAAATATGCAAAAAAAAAGAAAAAAAAAGGACTTTGAAATGTAGATACTTAGAAACAGTTTAGTTAGGTACAAATTGCCTGTGGGAGCAACCGAGTAGGTTGTAAAAGTCTTCCATTAAGGGTAAAAAAAAAAGAAATTTTGAAGGAACAAAACATTACCAAAAGAACCGTGGCTTTTTTCTAAACTGTGGTGAATCAAATAATTCCTCCTCCACAAAGTTCGTCAGAATTTTCCTACAAATGAACAGAAATACTTCTATGCAAAATATTAAACCGGCCGTGTCGGCACGCAGTCAGTTATGATAAGTATGCGTTGCGGAGCGTGAATTCACCTAGACCAGTTCCTGGGGCGACTGTTTCTGAGAAGTGCCATTGCAGTTCATGTGGTACATTAGGTGACTCAGACACCGGTATGCGGCTTCTGAAGCACAATATTTAAAAGCCCTGATCTGACACGTTCAAATCAACGAGAAGCTTTCCATATGAAGCATATGAAATTACACCTGATTTATATCCAATGCGTATTTGATATGTTTTCTCGTTTTACCAGAAACCCCTTTCTAGGCGATGACAAGGCAGGAAAGCAGGTTCTGTAGAACATTCATTAAAGATGAAGGCGTCATGCAGAGACTCAACATCAGGCAAACGCGCTCAGACAGAATTCTGAATAAATCAGTGTGCTGAGCAAAGGGGACAGAAAAATTTCACACGCAGAGCTCCTGTACTGAGATATCAGCCGCTAGACATCCTTAATCTCTACACAAACCCTCAAAATTTTGGTTTAATGTGCCATTACTGCTTCCACACGTCGCTAAAACATATGCGTAGTCCAGTTGAGTCGAGTAAAGCTTTTGCCTCTGTTCGTTATCTCTGTGCGTCCTCAATATTGCGAGGATTATGTATAAAAGAAGCTGAGGGATTGAACTGATATTGAATTCTCTCACATGGTGGCACTATTATTAGAAACGGAAGTCAGTATATGCTGCAAGACTGGGCCAAGAAACAAGGCGGTCTTACGGTCTGTCTTGTCTCTACTCCGTTTATAGTTGCAGGACATAGACCGTCAAACACTTAAGGAAGCAGCAACCTAAATTTTGGAAGTTTGCGAAGACAGAGTTTCTCTTAGTGCAAGATTTAGAAATGTTGAAGTCTAGCTGTATTAGAGAAGGGAACAAAATGCTAGCGTTTCAAGCTTCTTCGTGAAGGAAAAATGTTTAGTATTTTAAACATAACAAAGTTTTGTTCTTACAGTGACATACGTTTCAGCTTCTTTTCTGCTTTCTCCTGAAACAAAAAGAAGATGAAATCCATGTGTTTTCGCAAAGTTTTGACTTCAGTAGATCTGCATGTTCAAATGAAACATGCTTCCAATGCTGTTTTTCCAACAAGCTGTATGAATTGAACTCTCTTTTTCAGATGGTTTAACCCAGCCCTACGATGATTACGTATTTTTCCTTTATGTATATCTAAATGTGAAATAACTTGTATATATCACAACATTTCCCTATTATAGACTCAGGGTGTAGGTTTCCTATGAGGAGGTCAAAGGCAGTTTTCGCTTGTGGAGGCCTGGCAAGCTCAGTTTTCTGCAGAGAGGTCAAAACCCCTCTGATGAAGGGCCTCATCCCCAGAGGGAGGTTGGCCATCCATCAGCGTGTAAAACCGAACGGCCACGAAGAAATTGCAGCGGTCTTTGGACCACATGCATAGAAGTATGACATCTGCGTCTACATTTCTTTACAGAATTCCAGGCCAGGTCTGGTCAGTCTTTGTGTGAATTCCACCCCAAGGCACCTAGAAGCAGAGGGGATGATTTGGCTCTCAGCTTTTTCCTTTTTCTGATTCTTGCACAGAGCAATGTGTATCTTTGGCTCTTGTCTCCATTCCCCTTAGACCAGGCATCAGCCAGCTGGAAGCACAAGTAGAAACTATAATAAACTCAACTAGCAGGATTTTTACGTTGTTATTAAACAGCTGTCCAAATACCATGTGAAGAGTTATTTAGAATTCTTTCAGTTTATAATGCAGATTTTCAAGCAGGTTCATAATTTCACATCTTTATTCAAGAGCCGATTTATTTTAAAATTATATTTAATTATTTATTCTTGAGAAGGATTTGGGTTCATCGTTGCATGGCTGTAAATGGGAAATGAATTTGGGTCATTGGGTGGCATGCGATGCTTTATTTGGTAGATATTGGCACAAATGTAAGAAGGATACTTCATATCGCTGCAAAATGTTGATCGTCCTTTATAATGATACAACAGTTTTTCTCTCTAAGGAAAGATACTTATCCAAGGAATATTCACTCAGGGAAATAGTGGAATAGTTTCTGCTAATTATATAGGTTTTCCCCGTTATTTAGTGCTGTGGTTTTAACCTCCAGGATTTCTTCCTGTTATTGTTAGCTAAGATGTCAGGGAGCACACTAGACAAGTAATGTAAGGAAGGGAAGAGAATGTTAAAAACAAAGCAACAACCAGCCCAAACCAACCAGCCAAAAAAATTCTCCCAAGTCAACTGCATGAAGACGAGGAAAAGCCTTACTGAGCAATTAATGGGTTTTGGGCTATCACTTTGCTGCTTCTCCTCTTTCTTTCTTACCTTCATTGAATTTCCCATGGTTCAAGGCTAGAATAGTAGCTCAAGTGCGTAAAAGTGCACTTTGCAAGTTAAAAACTTAAGACTGAAAATCATCCCACCTGCATCAAGTTGTCTATTTTAGAATTTGGAAAACTAAGGGATTTATAAATCGGGTGTGGAGAACCTGTAGATCAAAGGAATATGAGGAAAACAATGTCACGTGGAAGTGGTTTAATTTTAGAATCATAGGATCACAGGATAAATCAGATTGGAAGAGATCTCTGGAGGTCGTGTAGTCCAGTCTCCTGCTCAAAGCAGGGTCACCTGTGTGGTCAGACTAGGCTGCTCAGGACTTCATCCAGTCAGGTCTTGAAAACCTCTAAGGACAGAGACTGCACAGCCACTCTGGGCAGCCTCTTCAGTACTCGACTGTCCTCAGGGTGAAAATGTTTTCCCTTATGTGCAG
The DNA here is from genome assembly GCF_028500815.1 of Rissa tridactyla. Classification (NCBI taxonomy): domain Eukaryota; kingdom Metazoa; phylum Chordata; class Aves; order Charadriiformes; family Laridae; genus Rissa; species Rissa tridactyla. The sequence goes on along the minus strand of NC_071470.1, from coordinate 78,519,729 downwards.
TCTGAGCCTCTCTGATTTCATTCTATGCCCATTGTCCCTCACCCTTCCACGATGCATTCTGTGAAGAGTCTGGCTTTGTCTTCTTAATGACTCTTCATACAAAGTGGCAGGCTGCTATTAGGTGTCTCTAAACCCATCTCTTCTCCAAGCTGAACAAGTCCCATTCCCTCAACCTTTCCTCACGGGACAAGTGCTTCAGCCCCCAACCATTTTGGTGGCCCTCTGCTGAATTCTCTGCAGCTATCAGGGTTCTCCTCTGATCTTTGTGACGTTCCAAGGATGACAGAGAACAGTCTTGAAAGGACGTTGACCAGGTCTCTGAGCACCCCTGGAGACAGCTCATCTGATCCTGTGGACTTGTACGGGTGAAGACTGTTAGTCTTACTGGTGATGAGTCTTACTGGTGAAGACTGAGGCAGAGGTGGCACTTCAGCCTTATCTGTGTCCACAATCACTAAATCACCTGCCCTCTTCAGCACAGGTAACGTAGCAGTAGAATCTCTCTTTGCTACCCTTCTTGTCCCTTGCAAGTCTAAACTGCAGATGAGCTTTGGCTTTCTTAACAACAATCCTACATGCCCTAGGCAGTGTTTCTGGATTTCCAGTTCATCCTTGGTAGTGAAGAGCACATCCCTTGGTGCATCGTCCCTTGGTGGCCCATGCAGTACCTGTATCAAGAAGTTATTCCTGACACCTTCATTCGCCTCTTGACTGCTTGTGTTCTGCCATTCTTCCCTTCCAGGAGATCTCAGGGAAGCTCCCCCACAAGAACTATGGCCCTGCGATACAGAGACTTCCTCAATTCAACTTTCTCACCCTGATTAGATGGTATGTAACAAAGTCCCACTGCAGTGTCACCCTTACTGGCCTGTCCTGTGGTCGTGACCCACAAGCTCCTAACCAGATATTCCCCATTCCACAGGAGAGCTCCATGTGTTCAAGCCGCTTCTCCACACAGAGGGCCTGCCCATCCCAAGGAGCTTGTAGACCTCCATCACAGCGCTCCTATCGTGCCAATTGCCCCGCCGTGTCTCCATTACCTCAACAAGGTTAGTTTCGCGTCCACGTGCAGAGCTCCGCTGGTTTCCCAAGCTTGCCTGTGTCTGTGTACGTACAGTCTTCAGTCCTTTCTCTGCCTCATTGTGCCTGAGGTCTCTCTCGTTCCTGTCTTAATCTTCCTTTCTTATACATCTTATCTATAATTAATTGCAGTTCTGAAAGTTGCTGCTAATTGACATCAAAATTGGTAGCTTCAGACCTCTTTAGAGTGAGGTGTGAAATATCACAGGCTAGTTCTAGGGAATGAAAGCTTGTATGATTCTGGTTTTGTATTGCTGTGTTATTAAAAAAAAGTTTATGGTTTTGCGTTTGATAAAATACCACGTTTTATTAGAAAAATAAAAACCCTGCCTTTATTACAGCAACTTTTTAGCGAGTGTGAATGCTGTAGTAAAGAAGAGCCTGCCTCCCCACGAATTTTTTCGTGCCTGCACTGTGAATTCATTCCGATGTTTAATTTATTTAAAAATTCCCTAGCTACTGGCCCTCTTGGAAGACACAAAAAAAGAACAAAAGGTCAGACTCTAGTCACAGCTTGGGTGTATGAAGCATAATGTGTCTGCCTTACCTTTTAAAGTTCTCTCTAAAAAACGCTGAGGAAAATGATGGAGTTATGCCAAAAATAGAAGAGAAGAAAATTCATACCAGAACCAGGTTGGTTAATTGTATTTAAAGCAAACTGACAGCTGAGGTTGTTGCTAAATAAGTCGGAGAAAGTCCTAGGCGAATGAATGGTGTTTAGCGTTTTGCATGTATAGTTAGCTTTAAACGGGAAAGTGAATTTAGAAAAGACTAGGGATATGCCAAAACATCACCCACCAGTTATGCCTCTTGGTGAAGAAAGAAAAAAAAAAAAGTGGTTGCTGGAAAACATTCGAAGTTGAATCCTTTTAACAAAAATATGACGCTGGCTCTTAATTCTAATTGGAGTTGTCTGGTACGTGCGCCACATAGTGAGCCGGCGGCAGATGACAGAATTCTGAGCAGAAGGGAGCAGGACGAGGTTTCTGCGCGGCAAAGCTGGGGCTGGGTTCCCCCTCCGCACCTGGGCGGTACGGCAGCTCTGTCAGCTCTCGCAGCAGTTGTTGCCTCAGATGTTTCATAGGATCATAGAATGGTTCAGGTTGGAAGGGACCCGGAAGATCATCCAGTTCCAACCCCCAGGCTTTCTCTCGGAAACGCCGCGTCCTCTGAAGCTAAGGACATCGCTAACCTTTCTCCTGTGTATCAAAGCATTAGCCTCCTTTGCTTCATCCTCCTTTCAGTCGCTAAGAGAGTCATCTGTTCTAAGCTAAAGTTGCGGCATCTGGTTTGGGAAATGTCTAGAAACTTCTTGGCATGCCAAAGCGTTTTAAAAGAACATCTTACCCCTTCTACGGGGCCTCAGCGCGGCTCTGCATTAACGGTGGCTTCTCAGTTTGAACTTCAGCCCTTCCTCTGAATTATTTGACGTGGCCGGTTAGAGAAAATAGAAGAGATAATTGCTGTCTGTGGTGGTGGGGTTTATTTTAATTTTTTGCATTTCGTGCAACCTAGACATAGGTCTTTTTTCTCATTACGATAATTTATAACAGCGCAGTTCAAGAAGGGAGGAGGTCACAAAAACTGAGGAAAAAGCCAAAACGACCGCAAAAGGACATATAACCTGCCAATACGGGACGGGCAAGCGTAGCTGGGGTTACTGCGAGGGTGTCTACACTTTGCAGTGGAAAATACGCACGAAGTACTCACAAAGAGGTTCTTAACGGGAGCTGGCTAAGTTGGTTCCTCTCCAAAAGCTGAACCCAGTACGTATACGAGTATCAGAGCTGGTTTTCTTTCTCAGTACAGCTGAATACTGCCGGACGGGTTTCAGCTTGGCCACTGCTTTGAAAACAAAACAACAAATACCCCCCCATTAAGAATGGGCAGACTGGCACAAACGTTTGGCGTTGTGACGTGTGGGAGCCACTGAAATTAGCTGCACAGCTTGGGGAAAGTAGACCTCTAGAGCAAAATCTTTTTAAACTAAAAAGGAAACAAAATATGTAATTTTAGTAGTAAGAGAGGCCTTTTTTTGCAAGGTCTGCTCTTCCCCACCTTGCTGCTCCGTGTGTATGTGTTTTTGTGAAGTTTTTACGCTTTGGTGTTTGCCAGGAGTAGAAACATTAGCTGGATTCTCTGCTAGTCTAAATAATGTAGTCCTCTGAACTGCAGTCTTTTACACCCACTGAGAATACGGTCCGTTTGTTGAAGGTATATATGGGCATATTAAAGTGACTAATCTTTAAAGAATGTTCTGTTCAACCGTTGCCCACCCTTCCGCTTCTCGGCTGCAGATTTGCACTTCTGAGCCTTGTTTTCAGTTTATTTTGGAGTAATAAATAAACCGAATGAGCAAATCCAGCCTATCTTCCAGCTGCAAAGATTTCCCTTATTGCTTACCCCCTCCCCTTTTTGAGCTACGATTTAATTGTTGGGTTGGTTTGTTTGTTGTTTTTTTTTTTTTTAATTCATATCCCTTTTGCTATCCAGTTCCCAGCTGCAAATTCCCGACGTTATATTCAGCGTTTTCACCATATGTTTAAAATAAAGAGTCGTCCTTTCCCACCCCTTTGGAGAACAGATCGCTGCAACTCAACCAATAAGGACGTGGGGAAGGACTTGCTAAATATCGAAAGGCACGGACGGGAAAAGGCAGCGTTCACAAAGATTCTCCTGTTTCTTCTCTCGAGCAGTGCTTCCTCGTCGCAGCTGAGCATGGTAGGAAGTTATTCCCGTAGGGCTGTCCTTTCAACAGAGTCAAAATTTACATCATGCTAGCCCTTTTCCTTCCCCCGTGTGCACACATAAAGGAGAGGATTTCGTCTGTTGAATCTTGCCGTGTAGACGTTAGCAACTTGTCTGAACAAACACAGAGAGGACATTTCTCGGCATGCAACGCTTTTCCGTGTCAAAAAAAGTGAAAAATCACTGCATTTACTTACACCTTCCCTCTCCTTCTCAGCGTATGGACACTACTCAAAGAACGGGAAACCAAAAATCACATTTTTTGGAGGTACTGAGAAACCTCAGGGGTGGCTGATGTCATTGGGAGATGTGGTTAATGGCTGCCTTTTAAATGAAGACTCCCGTACCTAGGATGGCTGAACTGCTGGCTCTGCTAACGCTTTCATATCTCAGAGCTCCATCGGCTATGGGTTTTGTACTCCTGAGAGCCATCAGATGGAAGGAATCCAGGTCTCATGGATGACAGCAGCCCGCGGCAGCCAAACCTTTCTCTTGCAGAACGGTACAGGCTTGTCCAGGATGGTCAGCCAGACCACAAGCTATCCATGGGCCATGTAACTTCGGCAGTCTCTTTGGTTTATTTACTGCTGTTCCTAGGAATTTAGATTATCCAGTCAGCTCAGTGCTTGGATACTGCATTTTAGACTAGTCCCTTAGCAAAACAGCCCCACAGCGGCCACTGGCACATGCAGCAAACCTATGGTATGCTCCAGAGTGCTGGTTTTCCATGCCAAAATCACAAGATCTTTCCAGCCCACAAGCATCGCGACAGGCGCTTCAGGCTTTCAGGCGGTGTATGGTCGAGCCTAGTTCTAAGGGAACGGAGAGCGAGAGAAGAACAGCCTCTTCATCTTCAAGTGGGTGCTTTACCATTGTCAGGATCGCTGATCTATTGCCTTTGCTGCCATCCTTACGTTCACGTCTCTATTTCTGTATGAGATCCAGTTAAAGTTATTCCGAAGGATGTAGATCACCTCAGAAATGATTCTGCGGCAGCAGAGTGGTTTTTACCACATATGGAAAAATCTCGGTGTCAGCAGGTAGCAGCCCTCTTCAGTATTCCATCCGGCCTTTTCCATGCGGGAGTTCAGAGTTTGTAACATAGAATACACCAGTTAATGAACTCAAATAATATTTAAGGCCCAGAGACAGCTGTCCTAGAAGACTGGACACTGCCCCCCTCCCCACCACATCAGCAGTGGTGGAAACAATAAACTTAATACTTTTGCAGCCCTTGGTTAAATGACAAAATTATTTCTTATCGCACCTTTTAAAAAGATACATCCTGCTTTTTGTTCAGAATATATCTCGTTGTCTACTGACAAATTCCGGACGTAGCAGATCTGGTCCTCTATCAAACACAGATGCCCCAGCTGAATTGCTGTCAAGAGCCACCTGCAGCACTTGCTCTCTTGCCGTTTCTTGGACTCTTGGCAAACTTTGTCTGTCTTTTTTCCAGTTGCACCTGGGGCGATGGAAGAGAATCCCGCAGGTCCGTGCCGGAGTCGGGTAACTCTGGAGAAGAACCAACCATTACCCAGGGCTACAGACTAGCGATGCGTAGCACGAGCTGCTGTCACAGTTGGGATCCGCGGAGATGTTTCATTTAAAAATCGATTTAATAAGTTTAATACATTTAAAAGGCTCTCTTGGAAAGGGCCACACACCTTTGAAACTCACTTCCCCGCGTTGGGCGGCAGCCGGCCGGGTTCCTTAACCTTCCATCAGATTTATATTCCTAGTCTACAGGCTGTGAAGAGCAGAGGTTTTTTGAGATTCTGGGAATACTTTTAGCAGTACAGACGTTTCAAATATAGTTAGGGCAATACTGTAAGTGACTCACTGGCAGTGTCTGCGCAAGGCATATTTCCAAGAGATTGTCAAAGGTATCTAGAGGGGGGTACAGGCTTTATTTGCCGTTATAAAGAAATAAGGGAGTTATCAGCAGGGCACCGGTATATTTTCTTGGTAGCAAGTAATCTCCGCAAAAAGCTAGTCTTCGGACGCTATAAAGTAGAAAAGAGCTATAGCTTACTTATAATACAGTCATATTCTTCTGTGGAGCTAAAGTGAAATAGAAGTAATATTTCCTTGGCTTTGTGAAATGAGGACTTAAAAAAATATTTCAAAGATTAAAAATATTTCAGTCAGTCATTTTATAGCAGGAACAGTTCTTCCAAGTCTTTGTCCTTACATCAATGTGTTATTTGGACCAAGAATAACAGATTGGTATCTCATAAAATACTAATTAACAAGAAAAAGAGGGCAGATGTGGATGGCTGTGAGCAAAAATACCTTTTATATTTTTCTAGCCTTCCTCTGCAGTCTTAAATTATGAAAGAGCAAATTCAGCCTTAGTGTAAAATCAGTGATTTTCACGAGGTTGAATTAGGATTTGAAGTGCGGGGAATGGAAGTGATCGCTTAGTCTTTCTCAGCTAACAGAAACTGATAAATTACATTTGTATCAAAAGTATGGAAATAGTTCTCTGGGTTTTACGTGTGTTTACTTAGCAAATGTAATTACTAAAACTCTTCTTCCAAAGTACTGCCGTTAACTCCTTTGGGCGACTGTAGGCGAAAGTCTATCGTTTGAATCATTTACCCTGGCCCTCTCAGACAATTCCTGGGCTAGTGGGGTGACAGAAAACAGGCTGTCAAATAAGACCCATGCGAAAGCTACGGATTGTACGTTCCAAGACTGCGTTGAATTGTCCGGGTAACTCGTAGCTGTGGGTGGAATTTGACACAAAGGCGGACATGGCGAAGCCCCATAAAACACCCTCTGAGCTGGGCGGAATCAGAGCAGGGTAACCAGGAATAGAATTTGATCCGGTCTGATATTTATCTGGGGAATGGTATGTTATTCTTCATCTCCTCTTAAACAGGAGACGTCAGTTTGGGTCTACAGCTTAGTAAAATAGTGGAAAAATCAGTATTGGATGAGAATTTGGCCCAAAGTCTGCTGAAGAGATCTAAGGGCTACCACAGACAGCTGTGATACGACAGTTGTAACATGTTAGGTAGAAAAGTATAATTGCATCTTTACAGTCATGTATAAAGTCGCCTAAGTCAGTTAATTCCTCTGGAAGAGTTAACCACCCAGACACAGTTTCTGGTAAGAATACAGTTATTTTTAGCCATATAATTAGTAATCTGTTTGGGGGGTGGTTTTTTGTTGGTGGTGTTTCTTGGTTTGGTTTTGTTTTTTTTTTTTTTCCCTAAGCAATACAGCAGCAGAATGTGGTAAAAATAACGGAACATTACCTTCTGGTTTTCCCTACATCCTGAAAAATAATATATAAGTAAATCATTACCAATTGAAGGTTGTCTGAAATACGACACGTTGCCTTTGATTTTCATGTCTTTGGAGAAGAAATGCAGGAACTTTAGAATTTGGTCACTGTCATGCCAAAATCCTGGGCAGCAATTCTATCCCTCATTATTAGGCATGCGATTGCCAAAAATAACATTAAACAAAGAGCTGGTTGTCAGGAATGAGATTTGCTTTTTCTTAGTACTGCTTTTTTTTTTTTTTTTTTCTTCCTTGAAGGTCTAGAAAGGGGAACCAATTTCACTTTTATTGAAATAAGTGACAGTTCCCCGTTCATTTAATCATGCCTGAGATTATACTGTGTCTTGATAAGATCTGATGAAGCTTAATTCTTTTCATCTCCGTGCTCTGGGTGTGTTGTCTCAGCGAGTATAGTCTTGTAAAGGGTAGGGCCTTGCTTCGTAAGTCACCTGGTGATATAAGTGAGGGTATTGCGGAGGAGAGCACAATTCAACGTGCAAAAGAATGTCTTTTAAGGGAAACCATTAATCCTTCTCAAGGTGATGGTTATGTGTTATTAAAGGTCAGTGGGATGATGACCCCTGAATACCACAGAGGTCTTTTTGTGCGCTGTGAAGCGTTCAGTCTTCTTTGTAGACCTGTTCCCTTAACCTAGGGAATGAAAGTATGCTTTGCATTTCAGTGGAAGCAGAATTGAATTTATATCATGAAAAAGCGAGTACACCGTGTAAATTCGGAGTCACCAGAGGGTAGTTTGGTGAGTATGAGGGTACGCGTTAACCTCATGCAATAATTAGTTTGCAAACTTAAGTTTCTACTAAACGCACTCAAGCTTTCTGCCAGTGTCACTTACTCTATTTTTTTTTTTTATTGAAACAATCAGAGAATGATTCACTTTCTCATTTGCTAAAAACCCCGCTAAAGCAATACATTCCAGCATGCACAGTGAGTAAAAAGATTTGGGTTATTTTGAAAGCAGGACAAGAGAGTTTCAAAGCCAAGGAGAAGTCCCAAGAAAATAGCAGCCTTTTGACTCCTGCCAGGGACTCCATCCATCAACAGTGTCAAAATGGATAAAAATAGCGCATCTTTCCATTAAAGTTCTGTATGGGGGAAGATAAACCAAGGGAGTGGTAACCGTGTCACGGTTTAAAGCAGTTCTGGCCACTGGAGGGCTCCTGTATTTTTCTGGCTGGTTGGAGGCTGGACTGTGCTTTTCCCTGTGACAGCTCTCCAATACAGCTGGCAGTAACGGTGACGTTATCTCTTCTTATGTAAAAGAAGCAGCAAAAAAACCCAGAGGACTTCAGTTCGATCATGTTAACCCTTCCTCTAATCAAAACTTAGCTTTTAAAAAGATTCCTGGTCTCTTTTCTTCAACACTGACATCGTTCTACTGAACCCCTGCAGCGGAAAGATGTTCAAAGCACAGAAATACCTGCGTACCCCGGGGAAGCGGATCCAAGATAATGCCAGTGACCCGTTCTAGCTCCAGCCCTTCTCTCTTTACTGAGAACTTCAGCATCACCAGCACCCCTGCTCCCACGTTGCTTGGAGGATGGCTCGGCCTGCCCTGCAGCCAGCATGGGGAACGGCATCTGGTTTATGCAACCTTTGTCATCCTGTTGAAGAGTCAGCCCTGAATGCATTTTTCCATTCGTTACCAACCAAGATTAGAATTTTTTTCCTCGGCTCTAGGATGAATACCTCCATATGAAGGTATTAGCACAGTGACATATAAATTAAATTCAGCGTTTTTGCAAACGGGATATGGAGTAAAATGCTTGGAGCGGAGGGTTTTTCAAGAACTTTTGGCTGTGCTCCCCTTTCCAACTTGGGGCACTTTACATACTGAGTCCTTGTACGCCATACTGGCAGGAGCAGATCTGCGCGGACGCAGCAAAAGAACAGAGCTGTGCGGCAGGGATTCTTGGGGCTGCTTCTCCAGTGCCTCACGCAATGCCTAGGCAGCTGCAACGGTACTGATGTTTCTTTAGAAGTCCTTTGATACCAGGTCTTTTAAGGAAAAGGGTCAAGAGCCAAAGGGTAGTCCCTGAGCAAAGACATGGCAGGTATGCGGATAATGAGTTATTAGTTAAGCGACTGGATATAATTAAAAAGAAAAGCACCCACGGGATTATTATGAGTTTCTTAGAACAGCTTTAGTGATGGAAACTATTGAATATTGAGATAATACGCATTTCCTAAATCTGATTGAGACGCTTTTCTATAATTACAAATTTGCATTACTAGCCCCTAGGAGCTCTAGCTATAGGTCAGCCATCGGTTATGTTCCACAGCGTATAGACTTCAAAGAGAAAGACATTTCCAGAGAATTTTACTGTCCAGTTACGAGATAATTAAATATGAAGTTGAGTATGAAGAACCGGTAAGACAATACTGACTGCTCTGAGAAACAATTTGACACCGATGCATTAGAAACTCCCTTACCACAGGCTATCAAAACAAACCTGCACAGGTTTTCCACTTATTGCTGTCCGCTTTACTTACCTTTTTTTTTTTTCTTTTTAAAGTCCTTAGTGAATCCGATAGTTCTGAGATCTGAGCATTGACTAGATCTTTGTACGTAATTGGGATTTTCGGTTGAAGTCTTTATCTTCTTGTGGATTCTTTTGCTAACATTTTACTTGGGGCTTGTCATGCGAAATTTATCAGCATTTTCCCAAAAGGCTAAGGGAAGTAGGCGATGTGTTCTGCAATTTATGTCCTTTCTTGAACGTAATCGGGAAGATTATTTTAACAGCATCTTCCCCTGCTGAAGCTGTGCCGGTTAGAGGGTGACTGTACGTGTTCTCCATATTCTCTCATCCCTCGGGATGTTATTTTTTTTAATGTTATAAATATCAGGATAATGACTCAATGCTCTGTTAGGCTTTCTTAAATGTTCTAAAGCACAGCGTGGCCAGAAGCTTCTTTGAACTTACCACTTCACTGATTTTTAAAAATATACCAAAGCTGACATTCACTCTTAAATACATGAGAGAAGCTTCATAGATTTAGTTGATGAAAATCAGAAGATCTAAGCTTACACAGAGATCTCAATCTTTCTCCCTGGGGACAGCAAAATGACGGGCTCACAGAACCCCTCCTGATGGAGGAAACAGACAAACATCTTCATGGCTTCTCTCTCTGAGTTCATTTTCCAGAATAGGCACCGATTTCTCACTCCTCGTATGTTTATTTCATCTGGTTTCGACCTTACCCGATTTCTGACTTGAGAGGATCTTTGTGTGGAAACACAAAAGCGCCCGTTCCTGCAAGGAGACGGTTTGAGGGCAGATGTCACACCTGAGATCTGTCCAGTTCCCACTTAGGGCACTGAGTCCTAAAATACACTAAAATACTTCTGCTTTTCTGCTACGGAGCTCTAAAAGCACGCAAATCTTTAACTGACGTTTCCTACATTAACACTGCATTTCAAAACAGGTCTGTGAATGTCTCCATCTTGACAGCAAATTACCGGAGCTTCTGGGTCATCTGCATCTCTTGTCTGAATGGTTCAATCCAGTAGACGCAGGCTGCGTAAGGACGCCACCCTATTTTATATTAGGTTGCCTATTTAACATTAGGTAGGCATTGGAAGGACTGACACCCAAGTCTGTCCCCTACCAAGTGAAATCCTGACCTGTTATTCTGTAGTTTCAAAAATGGAGTTTCAACAGGAACTTACTGATGAGTTCTTAGCCTAGTTGAGGTAGGTGATAAAGGGTTTGTTGTAAAATTCAAGGGATCTTCCCCTCTGAGTAAAAGATCCGACAGCTGTGGAAGGAAAGAACTTGTGCAGAAAACCAGTAGTTCTAGCTCCTCATGAAGAGATGTTCTGCAGCGGGGGCGGTTAAAGGTTTCACCTTGAAAACTGACTCCAAAAAAAGAAGGAACAGGCTGAGATAAAGCGACCCAGGCAAATAAGCACGTGTGGCGTTTCAGTGAAAGGGAACGACACCTGCATAAAAAATGGCAAATGTAAAAGGATTTACATGCTAAAGATATTTTGAGAATCCCAGGGATAGGTTTAGTGAGGGCTGCTGCAGTAATAGCAGAGCCTGGGCGAAGAGCAGTTATGAGTAAGTGTTCCCATAGGCTCATTCTGTAACTCTGAAAAATCACTTACCTCTTCTTGGGGTTGGTTTTTTTTTTTTCTCTCGTCAGCGATCGGTGCGCGGGGAAAACGCAAAAGCATTTTGAGTCTTCATTCATAAGTATTGGTAAAGTGCTTTCCATTCCCTGAACTGCAGATGCTATAATTAAAAAAGATTGAGATTTAGAGGACTTCCTCTTTTTCCACGTGCGCTGTTCCACCGTTAAAAGAACTAAAGATTCAACGTACTTAAGATGTGGCAGAAATTATGCTGTGTACAAATGTTTCGAAATTCGGTCCTTAGGCGATCGAGGTTTTGAGAAACGGTTCTAATCGATGGGTTTTGGTTTGGGCCTGAGACTTGCACGGTGAAAAGAGGGAGCAGGAAGCATCTCGGAACGGAGGGGCAGAGCTGAACGCCAAGAACAGTTGGGAGAGCTGAACGTCGTGTTATTAATCATCTACAGGCTAGAAAGAAATGGTCGTAGCTATGGGGGAATCAGCAGCAGGTGGTGCCTTGCATTTAGAAAAGCGGTGTCACCTGTTAGGCTTGCAGCCACTGGGTTTCGGTAGATTTTTTATTTTTTGGGTTTCCATAAACACCCCCGCGATGTTGAAACTCCGCTTTTTGTTGCTGATGGATATAGTGAAATTTAATCTGAACTCTGCGACTTTACCCATTTGGCAGAGGGGCCGCTTTCACTCTGGAGGAAGTGTCGGGAGGAAATTGTGAAGTATTTATTTGAGTCCGTACTGTAAGAGCATTTCCTGAACCACAGCTGTAGGGTTTGCACCGGTGGGAGGGAAACGGAGTTCTCCTATTGGAAATAAATTAATTGAATGTCTATGAAACAGGAGAATTCCCCCTGTTATATGATGCCCATTCCAGTTCTCCTCTTGCTGTGGGTCATTTATTATTGCTGCCATGCTTTATTGAAAAGGCTATTTGATACAGGGAAAAGTTTAAATAAAAGCAAAAGCAGGTAGGAGAGTGCAATATTACAGTATTTATACCAAATATGAAGTGAAGGGACTATAATAAGCGTAAATAATAAAATAAAAGTATATAATTCCTGAGAGAATGGCTCTAAACAGTAAAAAGTTAAACGTGCAGCTCTTTGGTATAAAGGAAGGTACCATGAAATCGGAGAATCACAGGGCTGGAAACAACTTCAAGAGATAATTTAGTCCGTTCCCCTTTCCCCCCAAGGATGTACCAAATGTACTTGTTGTTCCTGACACAGTCATCTAGCTTTTTCTCGGTTTTCCAGCGGGGGTATTCCAAAACCTCCTGCACCGATCTTGCCATTGCAGGGCTTCTTATAATAGGAAGATTTTTATAAATCTTCCTTGATCCAATTAAAACCTTTTTTTTTTTCCTTGTCTTACCCAACATATATGTGAAGAAAGAGAATCGCCCTCTTCCATTTTACAGCACTTCCGTTTACTATTCCTTGTCAGCCATGTCTTCTAGACCTGTTACGATTCCCGCTGATTTCCTCTGAACTTTTTCCAGTCGTTCCAAGTTTGCACTGAAATGCAGAATCCAAACAGATCATAGTGCTATAGGGGAGGTCTAATCAGTGTTACCTTCAAAGATTTTTTTTTTATATATATATATATATATACCTCATGAATACTATGATACCTGTTTTTTAAATTCAAGCATAACTTGTGTTCTGTTCATAATCCCAGGTCTCTTTCATTTCTCCATCCTGTATTTTTAGGCTAAAAATTTGTCAGTAAGTAGTGTCTCTTGTACTGGTCCCTACTGAATCTCAGAGAAGAGGAGGGTAGGCTATTCCCTTAGGGAATTTTGTCCTCTCGACATGCTTCGGTCACCCCAGTTTGATGTCTTCTTCATAAACATATGCGCTATCCCGTCATACAAGTCATCGTTGGAAGTACTGAGTAGCACCAGAGCCCGTGTTGGTTCCTTTGGAGCTCACTTGATGCAAACCGCCCTTCTGGTAACGAACCATTGATAACAGGTCTATGGAAAATTTTCTAACAGCCTCTCCATCCACCCTCTGTTAGCTCTCTAGTTCAGTCTCTTTTTATTTTTTCACAACAATAACATTTCAAAAAAAACGTTGCAAGCTTTTGCAAATTTTTCTCTTTCCGCAGGACTTGTTACTTTGCTCTACAAGTAAATTGAATTGGCTTAGCATGATTTCCCCCTAACAAATTCATGCTGGCTTTTATTCATCTCTTTCTTTTGGCCGCAGTTCCCTGTTATCCATTCTGAGATTTGGGGTTCTTTTTCCCTAATAAAGTACGCCATTTATTTTTATTTGAAAGTTCTGTTTGTTTCTCCTCTTATTTATGCCTGTCTTAAATAGCACTGCTTTCTATTTGCATCGGTGTAGAGGAAAAAGAAAATGTAGACCTCTGTATGTACTCTGACAAAAGTGTTGGGTGGCCTTCCAAAGCTGTTAAACGTAAAGAGCTACAGCATTAAGAATAGAGTCTGACGTGATGTAGACTTTAAGGCTTTTTTAAAGGAGAAAAACACATCTTCTGTCCAGTGGGACTCTACAGCATCAGAAATAAGAGAAGACCAGAACCTCAAGTACAAGTTAGAGCCTTGTGGTCCACAGAACTGGCACATCAATGCTGCATAGAAGTTTCCCTCACCTTACCAATTTCTGAAGGACAACCGCCACATCCACATAGAAATCAGAGATGGTAGAGTTGAGATCTAACAACCCTTTAATAGAGTGTTCTTATGTGCTAGCAGAACCAGCTAAATACTTTTTTTCTTTTTTTTTTTGTTCCTCCTTTCTCTATTTTCTCTAAAAAACTTATTTTTATTGCTTTTTTTTATGTGGTCCTTGTGTTGTGTTTCCTTGTGCCTGGCAGAACCATTGTGGCATCATGATTTCCTTGAGCATGACTTTGTTGCTGCAGATCATGCTACCGTTGTCTGATCTGACTTCAGGCTTTAGGACAACGTGTGTTTTTTCGTCGTGGAAATGATACAATGAAATGTGCGTCATCGAATCTCTAAAATCTGTGCAGTTTGGTGTGTTATGCTCATAAAAAGAAGATTTGAAGATGTTCTTCAAATCCACCAGTTGGTTTATAAGGGTAACAGGCATATCACAAGTGCTTTGTTCCCTGAACTAGAAAGGAGAAACAAAAATCCAAATGGCTTTTCAGTCAGACGTTGTGTTGTGCTTGCGACATGAGCTTAGTTTTGCAAATATATAAAGATTTGGAGTTTGCTTATTTTATGGCCCCTGTAATCACATAGGAAACTGCTACTTGTTTAGGTAGGCAGTTTCTTCTCGATTCTAAATGAAAGAACATCTTGTTCTATCTCTTCCAGTGGCACAGCACCCACGTGCTCATTTGCATTACTAGATATTCATTATAATTTACAAAACAAAAAGAAATTTCTGTTTTGCATAGCTAGTTTTCATAAATATAAATAAAAAGAGCCAAAGCTGTCAAAATTCATCCTTTTGGTAAACTCCCACAGTTGTGCCAAAGGAAAAAGTAAGGATTGAAAACCCATCAAGGAGATAATAACAATGAGAAATCAGAACTTTTTGAAATCTTTATCATTCTGATGAGGAACCAGATACGAGATAACATAAGTTCGTATATTCTGAATAATTTCTCAGAGACTTCAATCAAAAAAGAGAAAGCAAAGGGTTGTAGCATAAATGTAATGATGATACGAACAATGGATTTGTATTAGTGAGCACACCGGCCCAGGTTGCCCAGAGAAGCTGCGGCTGACCCATCCCTGGAGGGGTTCAAGGCCAGGTTGGACGGGGCTTGGAGCAACCTGGGCTGGTGGGAGGTGTCCCTGGCCAGGGCAGGGGGTGGCACTGGATGGTCTTTGAGGTCCCTTCCAACCCAAACGATTCTATTCTGTATTTTCATCACGCTATGACATGAAGCGGACAGTGCTCCCCAGGATCGTTCTTAGCGCGCATTCGTGCTGTACGCACGCCATGCCGGCGTTGGGAATGCGTGCCACAGCTTGCTACCTGCTGTGCTATTTTCCTGGGAAGGTTAGAAGTCACTCTTCCCCAGGAGCGACATTTAGTTGAGAGGTTTTGCTCACAAAAGCTGATGAGCCATTTTCAGGGAGCGAGAACAAAGGTCACTACAGGAATTCCGGTGTTTTACCAAGGAATTTCAGAAATGAGTTTTGAACAGATAGTCGGTTCAAATGAGCAAAGGCAAAAGGCAAACATCCAGTTATAAAAATAGTTTTATTCACAGAAGTGGTCTTTCCAAACCAGATTTCTGACTTACAAGCCTGCTCCTTTCCTCTTAACATTTTTAATTAACTGTCTCGCTCAATTAACGGTATTTGAGCCTGAGAAACCTGCACCGGACCTGGTCACCCAGACTCCAAAAGCAAACAAGCGATCTCCACTAAGGTCCCCATTTTCAAAAAAATTTTCACACAGACCTCGCAGGAGCTGGCGGTCAGAGATGTCTGTGCCAGTTGCTCGGCACGGCTGCTTTTCCTCCACGCTTTAAGAATGGCAGAATATGACGGGAGAGGGAGATCCAATAGTCCTGAACTACTAAACGAAAAGCCTTATCTGGCCAATGCCTGCTTTCAGTAGCTCAGGATTTCTGCCGGTTCATGTGTGAAAATGTATGCGCTCAGCGTGACCCTAATACCATTTTCCACACGCATCAGTTAAGATCTTTGTATGTACTTTCCTGATCCCTGAGTAGTTACCCAAGCAGCGACAACATTTCCTTACATGTGGAGGGGAACAGAAGGTACATGCCTCTCTCTTCTCTAGCTACTGTCTGTCTCTGACCTCTCACTAAGCCTGTCATTTTGTAATACGTGACCTAGAGACTGGTGCTGGGCAGCACACGTAAAATATGCATGTCGAACTGTATCAGTTATAATGTGCATATTTATCTGGAATGGACCTCCTTTGTGGTCTGCGGACTCTACCGGGGTGGGTGTTGGCCTCTTCTCCCAGGTGAATAATGACAGGACCAGAGGAGATGGTCTGAAGTTGCGGCAGGGGAGGTTTAGATTAGATATTAGGAAGAATTACTTTACCGAAAGAGTGGTCAGGCACTGGAACAGCCTGCCCAGGGAGGGGGTTGAGTCGCCATCCCTGGAGGTGTTTAAGAAATGTCTAGATGTGGCGCTTCAGGGCATGCTCTAGTGGCAGAGATTGTAGGTTGGTTGGTTGTGGATTGGGGTTTGTTTTGGGTTTTTTTTGGTGTGCGTATGGTTGGACTCGATGATCTCAAAGGTCCTTTCCAACCATGAAGATTCTATGATTCTACTGAAATAATACGGAGCCTAAAACAAACTGCGTACAGAAGAGCAGAGTAGCTAAACAGTGATTTTATTTTTCCCCCTCAGTGAATCTTTCTTCCCTTTCTACGTAACTGCATGGTATCGAGGGCTGCCTCTACTCAGTCCAGAGGTTGCTGTATTTCAAGGAGAAGTGAGGTAATCTCTTTATATAATCTGTAAATTATTTGCTCGCGTTCCGCCAAACGCCATCTGGCAGAAGGCAGGACTTTTCTATCTTCGTGTTTTATGAACCTCTGCCGAAGCTGCTGAGGATACGGTGGTGTAACATAAATATTTACAAAACTATCAAGAATATTCCCTTTCTTTTCCCCGCCGTTTGTCTCAACCCTGCAAACGCTGTATTGCGTGGAGTGGCTGGCAACAATTCCACATATTGTTTACTCTCTTCACTCAAGTTTTGGTTTCAGTGCTGGCTTTTAATAAGGAAGGTTCTCCTAGCAGGTATCTTGTCTGTTACGACTACTAAACACAAACACTGGATAAAAACCCTAAGTTTGAAAGATAACTTTATTTTATTATTTGTTTGGCCTGTTGTTCTTCCTAGCACACGTCCTAACGTTTGTCACAATTGGATAACGTAAGGAGTGGAAGCGATTTGACCTGACAATTCTCAAAGGAAACACTCTTCTAATGTACCCCGTGGCCCCAAGCTCTCCCTTTCCCTGTAAAACCGTCCAGTTATCTCCCGGATAATGAGCTCTCACCCAACGCGCCAGTATGACACTGTAAAAGTGGCTTTATAGAGCAGAATTCTATAAAAGAAATCCAGCTGGGTAACAGAACTTGGTACGTTTATAGGCACTGAATCATTTTATCCCTTAGGGGTTATTTTCTTCATTGGATTTTATGGTTTGGGCAGCCTTTAAATCTGTTGATGCATTTTTCTGTCTTACAGAAATGCTAATGAAACCTGGTTCCAATAAACAAATACAATGACAAGAAAGAGCTTCCAAGTTAACTACTCAAGCAATGAAATTGTTTCAGTGCAGGATGCAAAGGGTGGGTTACGGGGAAGAGAGAGTCACCAGGCAAAGTGACGTTCTCAGCCACGATCTGGAAGCAAACACTGAGTCGTTGCTGATAAAATAGGCCAATGATGGAGACTCATGGAACGGGAAAAGATAGGGACAGGACAGTCGTACGGTGCAATCTGGAACTCTGTGCGAGTTCCTAATACCCCTCAGACACAATGTAATTCAAATGGTTACGTCCCAATTTTTTTGCTGGAAGACCTGAGCCTATAAGCTTGGGTCCTTACAGTAGACTGGTGTTAAAATCAAATCTACTTTTTACAGGTTTCATACGTAGGCACATAATAAGCAAATTTTTCACGTGTGTTGTTTATGCAGGGACATGGGGAATACGAGAAATACATTGTAAGTTGTTTAAGATCTGGCACTGAATCATTTATAGGACTTTTTAATGACTTTTTGTTCTATGTCAGGCAGTAATCAGTGGGTAGTATAGGACGCAGTCCTAATGAATTAGCAGATAAAATTAAGCTGTGACTATGTACTTAGAGTTAACTCAGTAAAAAAGAAATACCCTTTGTCTGGTATTCCGTGGTTTAGAGTTTAGTAATGAGATTATAAATTTTAAATCAATTTTCTGTAAGTTCTTATCTTAATCAGATGAAGTCACTAAAGAACAAAAATGTTTCCGGTAGTTTTCAGAAACGATCTAAATAGAACATAATATAAAATGTCTGATTCTATGTGGCATTCCTACTATCAAAAAGGATAAATACAACAGCTTGATGTAGCAGGTAGCATATTTTAATAGTACTGCCGTAAAAAAAAAAAAAAAAAAAAGAGGAGGAGCATAAGGATTGGGCTTCTCTGAGAGTTTGTTGTCACCAGGACCGAACCTGTGCCTTAGGTTCTCTGTCTCTAAAAATGGAATAACCCTGTCTATATTTTTAAGGTTCCCCATAAAGGATAAGAAGTTTAGAAAACAAATACGTGCAATGCGAACGATGTCCAGATTTATATTTCTCCTTCTTCAACATCAGGTACTCTTTCTGTCCTAAAGCTACGGTGTGGTATGGTGATATTTGATGTGGTGTCATGTGTGAGGTGATCCTGACGGCTTGCCTGATCCTTGATCCTTGCCTCTTCCCTGCGTAGAGGATTTGAAGGTAGAGAGAGTGCTGATCAGTACTCGGTGAACTCACTTGACGCTGACTTTCTGTGTGTTAGGATTAATGCCTTTGTATCAGGAGTACAGGAACACGCTAACACCCCGCGGTGGTCACAGACCGGGCACAGTTCAGCGAAGACATGGAAAGGCTAGGGAAGCGAACCCAAAAGCTCCACGGCATTTCAACCAACCGTGGGCAGCCACAACGATTAACTTCCTGCCAGTGGTTTGCCAATTCCCTTAATTCTGATGTGGGGAGACCAGCTTCCCCGGCAGCCTCAACCAGGGTCTCTCCTGCTTGCCAGTCCAGCAGCGTGACCGTGACCGTTTTTATCTAGCTGGAAATTATATACGTTAAGTTTTCCAATTCAGGAGATGAGACGTGTCTCTGCTAAACTCTGTAAATTGCTTCTGAGAGGAACTCTTGAGTATTGCTGATTGGAGCTAAAGTTTTTGTTTCTAATTCTTTTTCCCTGTACAATTTTGTTATCGAATACTTCCAATGACTTACTGTCTCCCAGCGTTTGGGGTTTTTTCCACGGTAAATACGTATCTGAATATGTGAGAAGCTAGCTCTGCTCTACACAGGTCCCTTCCGTCTTTATCCTAATTCTGATTCAGCTTCCACAAGCTGCACATTTTCATTTTAAAAAAAAAAGGGGGGGGAGCGCAAATGTTCATCTGGTTCTAGCAGCCACGGAGACATTGTTAGATTTCTACACGGTGTTCTTACCTGCGTTTCTGATGTAGAAATTCCCAGAACTGGCTCATTCCCAGAGCGCCTTTCTCTGTACCGTTTACCCGGCGGGACCACCTATTTGAGGCCATATTGGACTCAGATGGAACAGGTTTTGAGACCATTTTCTGACACTGAAAATTTCTCCTGATATCGCACATTCTGTCATCTAAAATTCAGGAAAGGTTACAGTCTAAAGCCATTCTCTTGTAAAGTCACTGGCCTTACAAGGTCTCACAAAACTTTTTCACCTCCCGTACGATGTTTTTCCTGCACTGTGTTTGCCCTGTACTCCTTCATTTTTCTTTCCCTGCTACCGTTCAACACACAAATGGTAATTTTTCTTCCTGCTTCCCCACAGTGCGTTCTGACACATAGAAGATACTGCCGCTTCTTGTCACTGGTAATAAAGAAAACGTTGGTTATCAGCGCGATAGAGATGTTTTTAACCGAATGCTGTCTCAGAAAGGAAAGTAAAAATTCCGTTGTGCAATGTCCCTTCTACAGAAATACCCAAGCTGGATTACGTCTCAAATGTCTGTCTTTTAAAAACAATTCAGCTGCTTGACTCACGAACTGGAAAATAGCGAGGGTTGTAAGAAACATGATTTCATCAAAGTTCCATGATCTGAACAGCAAACTCTTCTCGGTGAAAAACATCATCTTTAAAAATGTAACAAGGATATACTGTAAAGAACAGGGCAAATGCTTTGAGAAAGATTTCGTAAATATTCATTTCACTAAAGCCAGGAATTTATCTTGCATTGTTCATTGCTTCTACCAATGCCTTTCTCAAAATTGTTCACTTTTAGTTAAAATAAACGTCTGACTGCCAGATGTTTGTGGGCAATAGGTAGGCATATAAACAGTTCATTTTTGTTTGATGAAGTATTTGTTTAAGAATAAGTACATAACGGGGATGATTCGAAAGAAAAAAAAAAGGATACTTTTTTGAAAAATACATTTTTAATCTATTAATGTGTTTGACTTTCCAAATCTTTTTAAAAGTCTGAGTAACAGAACCAGAAACAATATTATTTGGCATAGATGCTTCAAGCAAATGCCATCTTTTGCTAATCTTCTGACATATTTCTAC
This sequence comes from Rissa tridactyla, assembly GCF_028500815.1. Classification (NCBI taxonomy): domain Eukaryota; kingdom Metazoa; phylum Chordata; class Aves; order Charadriiformes; family Laridae; genus Rissa; species Rissa tridactyla. The sequence goes on along the minus strand of NC_071470.1, from coordinate 78,499,220 downwards.
GTAGGACTATACTGTGCTCATGAACATATAGTTGGTGAAACAAATCTGGATATACGGAGCTGACATTTTTGTGCTTGAACGTACTTGCTTGTCAGAGCAGGAGAAACATGAAACTTGCCATATTTTCTAATGCAAATGATGCCGTTATGAGATTGTAGCAAAATGCTTCTACCTCATATGAATTCAGTATTTGAGCCAAGAACTACTTCCCTATGCTTCTGCTGTTGATTTTGAATCAAACGTATTATTTACTCTTTTGAAAATCTCCCAGTGGTTAGGCCCAATTGCTCCAAATCCCAGCAAATCCAATTTGCTATGACCAAGGAAAAAGCTTAATAACCTGCAAAAAGTGTGGTTTGTTTTTTGTTTTTGTTTTTTTGTTTTTTTTTTCTTGACTGTCTTGCCACTGTGAACATTCCGAAAATATCCCTGCCATGAAGTTCTCGCTCTCCCTTTTCCTGTTTCTGAAACCATTACTCAAAGCACATCCCATTCTCACCGCAGCAAGAATCGAAACGCCTGTGGGTTTACTGGGTGGCGAGAAAGCGCTATGTTAATGAAATGTTAAGCATTGCTTTTCAAATATAAAAAAGAATTAAACTTTTTGCATTCGACATAGCAGCAAGCCGTTCTGTCAAAATGGAAATTAGACACCGATTTCAGTTTTACGCTTGACAGTCTTGCCACGTATTTTGCCCTACAGACCTGACGGTATGCCTCGTGCTCCAATTACTCAGTAACAACCTGGGACAATGTATTTTGGGGGCACCGGAACCAGAATATGATTACAAAGGGAACAAATTGCTGTCAAAAAAAATCTGTCTGCCAAAGCAGGATGCCTTGTGGTTTATTGTTAAATATTTCAAAAGCTAGCTCCTTCCAAACATGCCGCGTCAAGGCCTTACTCGGAAGCCACCTAGGTACTTCATTTTTGGGTAGGAGCGCCGTATGCCGGGTGACGAGCCGTGGGCCCCTAGGGAAATGAGAGTAGCCCTAGATTCTTGAGGGAAGGACAATTTCAAAACAATTGTTCAATTACAAGCTAATCCAACATGTGGTGTCCCGGCTGAAGAAAGAGTCTGCTTTTTTGTGCTGGTATTGCAATATATTTACTGCGGTCAAAAGTTATTTTTGACTAGTGAAGTATCTGGTCTATTGGACTTTCCAAAAATTTTGGAGTAATGTAATTACCCTTGGAAATATTAATGAACGTGCGCTTGGAAAAAAGGTAACACCAACCATAACACGCTATTTTGTGTAAAGCCAGGTAAAAGGCAAAAATAAAAACTGTAAATAAGATAACGTGGGAGGTAGATTAAACATCATTGTTTATGCTTACCTCCTTACCTCTTACTGAATTGATGTTTCCTGGCCAAGAGCTAATATCTGACGTTTGCTTCCTATTCAGAATAACTGCATTTCCTGCTACTGAAATAAACCAAAATTCCTTTGAATAGGTAGAGATGTTCTGGACCTCCTATAGTAGCGAAAGGTACCGGTAAAGAGGTGTAGGACTGGGTCGTTCTCTCTCACAACACAGGTAGCTATTATAGATGAGTTGGACACCATTAAACTGGTTTGTGAGTCAGTTCACGTTTTTATGGGTGGTTTCTGTGCCTATATGTGGATCGGAGTCTTCTGTGTTTCTGAGGCAGGTTTTCTTCCGATTCCAGCTGTGCTTAACGCTTTCTTAAGATGCCTTTTCAGGAAACAGGAAAGGTCCCTAAGGCTCCTGGTCTGGATTCTCAGAGGCGGGTAGGCCTTTCTCTGAATGACTTCAACTAAGGCAGAACTTCAGTAGGTGGATGGTGAGCCCATCTCGCTGTTCATTGCTGCGGAGAGGGAAATTTTCCCCTCGCCGCTGCACACCCTTCCTCTTTGCCTTGCACGGGTCCCGTTTGTCCCAGCTGAGCGGGAGAGAACCAGCCTAGGAAAAGGTGGGATGGTGCGGCAGTGTGAAAGCCACCATCTGTGGTGGCAGAAGTCGTCGGGTTGCCTCAGCCATTTCAGAGACCTTCCCTAAATGGCTTGAAGTAGAACACCTAAACACTTCCAGCAACTTGGCTTCGTATCAATGGTATAAACCCGGCTCTTTTCTTCTATTTTAAATGGAGGGAATGGCTTGGCTGAGCTTTCTCTTCATTTCGCAGCTCTCCAAGCTTTGCCCTCAGCTTTGTACCACCCAGACAAATGACAAATCCCAAAGAAGTTACGCCCATTCTGTTTTCTTCCTCTCTTTTTGTCTTTTAACAAAAACTCTGCTGGATGCACGGCGGCAAAGCTCAGGTCTGAATAGAGAAGCCTCCACCCAGTCGATGCCACAAGGGAAGGGTGGGTTTTTTTGGTTTATTTGCAGGTTCACTGTAATTTTCAAAAGATTTCCTGGGGCTGACAAACTGCTTCAGCTCACAGCCGATACATACCGGCAGCGTTTTACGTCATTTTTCACCAGAGAATCAAGCTCATGGGAAGAGAGCTACCTAACTGATGTTAAGGTCAGTTGGACTTTGGTATCCAGGTTTTTTTTAGGAGCTCGCATCTTAGAACGAGAGGCTCTTTTACTGAGCAATTTGGTGTTGCCTTTAATAAGGATCACATCACATTGGTCCCTGTTATTTTTATTAGTTCATTAACCCAGTCATTTAATCACCGGGCTACTTCTGGAATCTTTCAGAACAATTAAAAGCTTCCCCAATAATTTGCAAGGTACTGTTTTTTAGCTTTTTTTTTTTTTTTGGAAGGGATGTACTTCTGCCGCTGAGGGGGTGCGTGTTGCTGGTCACCTGATGGAAATGGGTGACCCGCACAACGCGTAGAAACGGACTGGAGACACCGGGGGAGAAGGGAGGCACAAAACAGAGCACGGGGCGGTCTGGAATACAGAGAAAATGGAGTTTGATCAGAAGCATCTGGATAGACTTAGGAAAAAAAAAAAAAAAGCAGGAAAAGTTCAGGCCAGCTGTGAAAGTACTGCATATGTGAATAAATGTAAATGGAGAACGCATCCCAAATGGGATCAAGGAGACGGATGTGGCTGGTGACACTTGCGGATCCAAAAGTTGTCGTTCACAAGCGCAAGTGTCGTTCTTAACATAGATTTCTTACGAGAGGTTTCCCGTTGGGGTTAAAAAAAAAAAAAATGTCAGTAGCGATGAGCGTGCCAGTAACCATAAGGCTCTCGAACTCAGGTTGCGTTCTCGGTCGGAGCTGGTGACTGGAAGTTGAGCCCAGAGGAGTCAAAAATGTCAAACTCTAGAACCCCAGGAGATTTTTGCCACTCGCAAAGCACAGGCCACTGTCAGGACTGCTGTGAAAGGTTCACTCAGTTCCGCCTGTTTCTTGCTCCGGCCGCTGTTGTGAAATGATTCTGTTTTGCCCAGTGATATAGTTCCATGTACGTTACCCCGCGCAATCTGTACAGTAGCTGCCAGCCCTGGAGACTAAAAAGCTACCTTTATTCATAGAACAAAACGAATGTAATAACCACCGCGGTCCTTCGTATTTACTTGCTTTACTCTAGTCCTGATTCACAGGGAGTCCCTAATATTACTCCCAATTGCATTCCTTATTCAACGTCTATGCTTGGAATGACAAGGGTGACAATTATACTTTGTGGTGCGTGCTCCAGGAATTATATTTACATCTAGCAAATGATTTTACATATGCTGGAAGTAGTACTTGAAATAGTCTTACATATTACAGTCAACAGCCACAACCGGGTGTCATCTAAAAAGGCCGGTAAAACCATTTCAGGTTCGTTTAAATGCGTTTTATTATAAGACTTGCTTTAGGAAGTTAAAAAAAACCACAACTATTGCACGCAGAAATTATGTGAATTAAAAAGGGCTAATACTAAGAAGTAACATGAAAACCAATAATATTATGAGTTACATTTTTTTTTTTCAAATCAACATGCATTTTAAAAGATGCGTCATTTTTGTGTCTTAGTGGTACAAGTGAAACAGTATTTTCTGCTACTGTAAACACGAACGTCCTCATTCCTTATGAAGTCTTAAACATACTAATCCGTTTCCCGTAATGTTTTGTGTGCACAAGTTAACGAGCGTGGATGGACTTTATATAATATACATACCTATAGTTCTAATAGTACACAGGTTGTGACGTTCCTGGGGCTAATTGGGGCCCTATGTCATAACAAAGTAGACTGTATATAATCCTCTTGCGCTTCACCTGTTCCCTTAATATTGCATTTGAAAACTTTCTTTTGAGTGGAGCGGTCAGCGAAGCATTAAACCAAAAACCATGTCTGAAATCCAGCTTCTTAGCAACTGAAAACAAGGACAACAACATTGAGTCATTTGTTTTTCAGTATAAGATCATCTCAGCAAATTGATTACTTGTGTATTTTATAAGCTTGCTAAAGCGCACTTTGAAGGAGGAGCGAGATACTGAAACTTGAAAAAACATACATCTCGCGCATTTTTTTTTTTCAGGAAGACAAACACCTGCTATAGCTTTGTAGGACAATTCTGAAGGATTTCTGTGCCACTGTAAATAAAATTTAAAAAAAAACCAAAACAACACATAAAACCCCCCCAACGCCCAGAGTAAGTAATGGCCTTGGAGAATCCCCTTTAAAAGGATGTTTAAAAAATGATATCAAGTGAAGCGAGATCTGTGGGCTTGGTGGTTTCCCCAGAAAACTATGTATTTTGTACGCTGCTTTGCTTTTTCCCTCAGCTTGGCATTTTTTCAAGGGTATTTCTGTATGCAGGTGCTAATCCAGCCTACAGCAATAACACAGAAGAGAAAACTTGAGTTCGTTATGCTGTTCTTAAAAAATTAAGGAAATTGTACGTATATTAGAAAGCAGCATGAGATGTTTGGTCTTTAGAAAAATAAGCGTTGCTATGATTAATGAATGTCAGTTCTTGGAGAGGGATACGTAAGACTGATTTTTCTCAGAAACCTCAAATAACGAGCAAGAACGGATCATTTTGGTTATTAGCATTATTAACATAGATTCCTAAATTTGACTGCAGCCTCGTGCTGCTTTTGTGACTGTTAAATCACAGAAAGGGAACCGAGGAAATAGAAATTGCAAGAAATGAGCCCATGCGGAAAATCCCTCTGGATTCTGCTTAACCGGAAGGTGGCCCCGACTCTTCCGTAAAAGGAAGGGAAGTGCTTTAGGCTCATATTCTGCCTTGCACTGGAGGAATCTCCAAAGGCTTAGAGTTTTCACTTTCACTGGATAAAGAGGCAGATAGTCGCGTGCAGTGAAGTGTCTTTTGCACCTGCCAAAACGCACTGGAAATGCTGTGACAAGCGGGTTTTTTGGCAAAAGGCAATATTTTGCTTCCAGACATCACCAGACCTAAAAAGCGCGGAGGTGCAGGAAAATTTTAAAAAGCTGAGGAAAAAGGCAATACAGGTTATGATTCCGAAGGGAGGGGGGGGAAGCTTGTTGCTTTTTGTGATTGTTTAGATTTCACCTTGTACCTGTTTGAGGATTTTTTTTTTTTTTTTTTTTATTTGTAGTAAATTTGTCATGAAGCGGCCCACAAGTCGTATGCGTTCTTGTGGTGTTATTCCCAAGCAGCCTCCAAACAAGCAGAAAAGGCCTAACGTGAAAGGGACCTCTAGCCTGACATCAAAAAAGAAGAGAGAGGCTTGCGACAAAGAGCGTTTAAATCTGGTTCCTTGGAAAAATTCAGGCGTACAAATGCGCAGAATGCAGTTGCTGTAGAGTCAGGTTTTGGGGAGAAACAGGGGGAAAGCGTCCTCACCGGGAGGGTTTCTAAGAGTGTCAATCATATTAGGGCAAAATCAAGTGCACCTCCACTGATTTCCGTGAAGTTACATGGACTTACAGCAGCAGGATTTATCCCAGCTTTGATTTTTCAAGTTTGTCCAACCCGTTTTATTTCATTTTAGAATTATTTCACCTTCCCCTCAGTGACCTGTTAAATTCTGGGCAACTACGTCCAGAAGCCTTCTTTAAAGTACTGCGTTTACAAAATCACAAATTAGAATACGTTCATAAGAACCGTCCTTATAATCTTGGAAATGCATTTTTTTAACCGCTTTGGGTTTGTTCTTAAATTATTTCGTGGTAACCAAAGAGATTGGGGAATGGAACAAGAGGAGTTCTGGCCTTTGAAGCAAAGGTGTGCCTAGGTAGATTTTTTTTTTTTTTTTTTTTTTTTTTAGAACATTTCAGTTTAGCCGCGTGACCGATAAACTTACCGAATGTGCTGTGCTTGCGGTGGCTGTGTCATATAATCTTATCAGCGTAACACAGCCATGGTTTATACTGTTACTATTTGAAAGAATTAACTATGAGATAAGTCATACAGCGCTTGCGGTCACTTTCTGTTGTGGGCGTTGTTGTTTTAAGAGTATAAAAACGTTTGTGAATGCTCTTGTATATACAATTCCAGAGCCCGGATTACTGGAGTATTTGTCTGAGTTTATTTTGGCACCAGGCTAAATGTTCTGGTCTACAGCATTTGTTTATTTGCTTAACTCTTGTCCTAAACTTCCAAAAGAAACCCTCAATTTCCATTCAGTCACTCGGTTGCTTGTCTGAAAATCAACTCCATTGTGGATTCGGGGAATTGTGGTAACAATGCAAATCTCTGTGCATGGATTTCTTTTTATTCTTATTGTCACCCCAAGTCACTGTGACAAGTAAACCTCAGGGGCTGAGACTCTGAGTATCCAAAGTCAGCCAGAATTCTTGCGGTGGAACATCCTAGACTCTCAGCTGTAGTGAATCCCCTAAAAGGGAGCCGGAGGTGATTTTACGCTCCAAAAAGATTTATTAAAAATAAAGATAGAAGTGATTTTTAAATAGATCTTGACTATAAACTCAACGGAAACAAGAACAGTCTATGCATAAGTCTCTCCCTGCCCACCATGCCTTACTAGACAGGTCCTAGCTTGAAGATTTGATTTCAGCGGACTCAGGAACTTTCAAACTGACGTATTGCATCCCTCAGGAGCTTGTCTATCGCTTCTTTGCTTCCATTCGTATCTCATTTACCTTGTGGCTTCTTGGACCTTTTCCTCCCAAGCACGCTCAGGTAGCCCACCTGAGTAAGCAGCAGTGTCTTACAGAAGAAACAACCCGACCCAGTCATTTCCTTGAAGAACATAAGACAATCACGAACATAAAGGAACAATTTAAAAAAACAGTAGTGGGTTGGGTTGGTTTTTTTAAAAAAAAAAAAAGAACCAGTCCAAAATATTTGCCGCGCTGTGTTTCATAAGAAAATTAAGGTTTTGTAAGCACAGACTGAAAAAGGAAAGCTCAGACGTAATACCCAATTTTCCAGCAATATTGCAGAAATACAGCCGCTGAAGCGTTGCGGTGTTGCTGGTTTTGCAGGCAATTGCAGGGAAGCCGGGAGACGTTTGTTGAAATCCTGAGAGTAACGACCACGTTCCAGAATTTCCGGGGAATCGATTTCTGGTTGATATCCTGCAGCATCTTGCTCAAAAGATGACTGAAAGAGGACATTTCTGCTTTCCCTGGCATGACCATCACCAATTACTACTTCTCCTCAGGGTAGTTAGACTGCTTTCGAGTTAAATTTCCTTCACGGTGCATGTCCGAAGAAGCTCTGCCTCAGGGAAAAGCAAAATTCTTTCCTGCTATTTCCCATGATGCTGGTAAACATCTATTTTATGTGCTATTCCGTGTCCTGTTTTAGAATCTGACCTTCTCTGCCACTCAAATGTTTTTTTTTCTTCAAGAAGCATCTAAAGAGCTACTGATCATTTTTATCGTTTCTTTACCACAATTTAACTTAAAACCGTTCCTAGTTTCTGCAGCAAGAGAGGAAAATATGATGGTACGATGGGTTCTCATCACTGAAGTCAAGGTTGTGTCAGCCTTTCCGTTATATAAACCCTTATTTTGAAGAGTTTCAAATTCAGCTATAAAAATTCAGTGTAGGCTGGAAACCGGCAAATTAAGTCTTTGCATGCGATGTGTTTCTTTGAAGAAAAATATTAAAAGCCTGTATTTGGTTGCTTTTGTGTTTCTTAAGTCCTTGAAAGACCTGTCAAGCTACGCTTAGAATGCTCTTTATATGCTTGCAAGATCCATTTTCAGAGACGCTGAGTGTTTTCAGCTCTCAGTTTGATGCAGTTGCTCAGATTTAGATTTTCAATATTTGCCTGAAATACTTTGTTCTTCTGGTTTGTATTTTTACTGCGTTGATCCCGCTGCAACTTTAAAAATGCTTTCTTTCCTTTCAGTAGCGTATTTAGATTAAGATTGTCGATTAATTTCTCACTCGTTTCTATTCCTATGCTATTTTTACATAAAATAGTTCAAGGTTCTTTGTTACTGCTGCGGTTCCAGCTTTGACAGTTAATCGCCACAGAGAAGTGGGACGGGAATAATTTTAACTGACTCCTTTGTTTTCAGGGTCAAGAACTCTTACTGCAACCTAGGCTACTGCCAAATTTTACCCGGTAATTCCTTCACTAGAGTCAATGAGGTGGTTGTTCTGGGAGATCGAAAAATCAATTTAGGTCAGATGTTGAGGGAGGTCTTCTCTGTTCTCAGACAGAAAAATAACATTGGTGATTAATGGGGAAAGAAGTAGAAGAAAGGGGAAGGTGTAATTCTCAGCAAAACGGGATCATTGAGAATCCTCGTCTACAGAGTTACAGGGAAAAAATATATATATTCTTCTGCATCGGGCTTCTGCCTTGGTCAGGTGATGTCAAATTTGAAAAAGTGTTTGTTATTTTACTCTTTTTTTTTTTTTTTTTGCTTTTAATACCTGCTGTTGGTATATCTGTGTTAAGCGGAGAGGTATTTTACCACAGATAAACACTGAATCACTTGTAGACGAAGGAAACAAAGCGTGACGTTAACCCTGCAGAACAGGCGAAATGCCGAGGCGGGGCAGGTCGCAATTCAATAAGCACTTAAGCATATGCCTAAATTTATCCCTTTCCACCAAAGGACTTACACGGGCTTAACTTTAAGTATGTGCTTACATCCCATTGAAATCACATGATTAAGTGCCTTGGTGAATGCAAATTACGCAAAACTATAGTGGGACAACTCACGGAGACAGTATTTTGCGAGACCAGGAACCGAATGTTAATGGTAGATTGCAGGTATGTTCTCGCTGCCCCTGTAGAACTCCTCTTTTGTAGACGTACCTTTATACCATAGCTGGCTTTTAACGACAAAATCTTACATTCTTCACGGACCCGTCGATTTCAGGCCTTTCCTCATCTGCTGTGCCGTTTCGAAGCTGGACGTTTTGTTTGTTTCTTGTTTTAAAGAAAACTTTTCCTGAAACGCCGGCATTACTAGAGCGTTTGGGGAACGCACCCGTTTTTAATTGGGAATTCAGTTGTGGACTTTGGCTCTGAACTTTGGGTACTGAATTCCAGAACTTTTGGCCTGACGAAATAGCCAAAATAATTGGACTTAGATTCTTCACAGGGAAAAACCAACATTAACCTCTCTCTCTGTCCATATAGCCGTAGAGCTTTCATGTTGTTATAAGTATCAGCTGTTACGTGATAAAGCCTCACTTCTTAATTGAAAACTATTATTTTCAGTACAGTGCTTCTGCTATTTTTAGCCTCAAAGTTTTATATTCCTTTCTTCTGCTAATCCACATTTTCTCCCTGGCAATATCTCTGTGTTCTACTGTACTTCAAATAATTTGGCAACTAAATGAGTGTTTGAAGCTGATTTAATTACATTAGCATGAGATGCCAATTAGGTATTTGTAGAAAGATTTTGCTGAATGTTATTTCTTGAATAGCTGAACAAGACACACTGGCCCACAGTTATTCAATTCCAGCCAGACTAACGATAACGTAAACTGAATCTCTTTCTGCGTGTAGTCCCTCTACACAAAGCATAAACAGTGGGTGCACTTTAATTCAAATGGTCTCTTGTTTTAATCATTAAAGTAGATAAACTCCCAAGAAATGTCCTCATTTAGTTGCATTTTGCCTTTGTTTTTACATGAAGCCTTGGCAGACCGACCAGTTTCAGAGATGAAAATTGGATAACGTAGAGCAAAGGACTGGGTGCCAGCTTCCTTAAATTCTCTTCCAGCTAGCTTATTCACCCAGAAACAATACATCAAAACCCGTGTTTATTCAAGTTAGACAGAGATAATGAGCAAGCACAGCTCTCACGAAGGCCAAGATGACAGATTTCCTAGTTTGTTTCTAGTTTTTTATGCAAAGAGTTTCAAGCCTGAGTTTGAAAGTTAGGTCTAACATCCGTTCGGGCTGTCAAATGATAACGCTCTGATTCCAATAATGGCTCTTCTCCTGGTAATTCCCACTGAATCCCACTCTACAACCCTAAGGGCTACAGAGCGTTCAGCAGTTCAAGACATTCAACTCTTATTTAGGAGGCTGGTTATGAGTTTTGAAGCTTATCTGTAGGTGCGTATTTATGAAATCTTCTACCCCAAGCAATCATAACGATACCGTTATTAAAGTAAGTCGGGGCAGCCTCTCTATATACTTTCAATATACTGATATAGTTTAAGTTTAAATATTGATACGGCTTTTAAGGGGCTTGGAATCCTATTAAAATTAACAAATTAGAAAGCATTTTGGTAACCGGTATGAGACCCGTGAAAGTCGGAAGACTTTTCTGTACAGTATTAGGTGCCGTTGCTACTGTTATTCTTTGGTCATGGGAAGTTTGTCTCTGGAATTTTGCAGTGGAAGAACAAAGAGATTTGCACAAAGGTACGAACGAGAGCAAGGCACGGTTATATAAATAGGAACGGCTTCTGGGGGTCCTTTGCTCTCTTGCAGCCGTAGGGGTTGAAGTAAAGAGTTTCTCATCTAGGATCTTTTGGCAATATCCTGCAAAGAGCCGTGCCGTTGTATTGCACGGTCTGTTACTATGGCAACAAAAATATTTTTAGCCGTGCCTTTCAGCTGAAAATCTCAGTATTTCTAACGAACACGGACTGAGCCTCACGGCACCTGTGGGGCAGGTCAGAGCTCCACAAGTGGGAGTGATAAGACAGCGAGAGTTAAATGACTTCTCCAAATTCACAGCTAACGCTCCCCTTGGAGTGGAGCCCCTGTCTCTTGGCTTCATCCCTTGCTGTAACTGCCCTTCTGGAGCACCTTTTCCCCATGAATGTGAGCTAATGTGCAATTCGGTAGAAGATGTCACGAGCTAAAAAGATGAGCTGGGTTTAAGTAATAACGCTTTTTATTGCTAATCACTTGATTATTGGTTATTTTTTTTTTTAATTAAGAGTAAGAATAAAAGTTAAGCGTTTGGGGTTTTTTTGACTACTCACTTTGTTCACAGAAACGTGAAAGCAGAGGATGTCTTCCAATGAGAGAAAAGAAATCACTTAAGGTATGTTACTAGTGGATTGGTCTACTATCCTTTTTTCTTAATCGGAATAACTTCATCTTTGTCAGTAGTCTCTTTTTGCTTGCCAAGCCTAGTTCTAGTCCAATCTATGTAATTAGCGCTTGCACAAAAACCGGTTTCCTATGGCTCTTTGTTCCCTGTCAGCAGTGCCTGGTGTATTTTGGTACAGCTAGGATTCATCGCGAAACGTAGGCCGGTATAATCACAGGCGAGGGGATTTCATCACCGGTTGCTGTAGATCACATAGACCGACCTATCTTCTTATTTGAGAACAGCCTACCCAAAGCAAGGCAATGGCTGAGAAACCTGTGTTGATGCTATCTTTTTTTTTCTTTTTTTATTGTTGGGGGGTACCCTTAATTTTTAAACCGATTTCCTGCAGTACTACCTTAATTCTTTCCAAAAAGAGCTGCCGCGACTTTCTCAAAACTAGGAATCGCTACTACAGAAGTAATTTTATACTCTTATAAAAACGACTCCTGAAAACGCCCCCAAAACTCCAACTACACGTTGGCAGCTCAAGGGGTGAAATGAATCCAAAACGTAGCAAAAAGGAGTTACAAAACAGCGTCTTGGCTAGAATCCAAGAAATGTGTTAGCTATTCTGCAGTGATATGGCTATCCTCCCGGCGCTGACTTAAAAAAAGAAAATTGAGAAGATACTAAGGACTTGGGAAAGTGATAATTTTATCTGGAATGTCATGGCCAAATTCTGAGGACAGCGCGTAAATGTCTGGAGAGAGAGAGAGAAAAAAGACCTCACTTCAAAATGACCTCATCTAGAAGGAATCCGACTGCCATATGTTCGTTTGGCCTGCGTTCGATACCATAAAAGATACATGCAGGGAGGAGAAAGAGGGTGGTTTCTCTTTTTTTTTTAGAGGAAGAAGCGTACAGTGAAGTAGCCGCAAATCCGCTCCTTGATTTGTTCACGCTAGTTTTTAATCTGCTCCAGAGGCTTGCTGAGATGTAAAACACAAAAATTGTACCCAGAAAAATGGACGTATCCTGTAGCAACAGTTTATTGTTCTCCCTCTGCCAACTGGAGACCATCTTATACGTAGCAAGCAAAGACCAAGGCGCGTTTGCCCTTCTATAAACCTGGAAAGCAGAGGCAAAACCGGTCAATGATCCCACAATATTGGGAGATTCGGTAATAATTTTTTCCACTGATTTTGTGATCACCCTTAATGTGAGTTATAGGAATGTAATTTGTGATGTAATCTTTTTTTTTTTCTCCTTTGCGTTTAAATCCAACTACTATGAAAACAAGGATTAAGTGGAATGTAAATGCAGTTCCAAAATATTTCTCTAATGTGGGAGAGGCGTCCGTTCCCATACCCTTTTTAAAAATGAAACGGCTTGTTCAGAAGCAGTGCTGCTGAGGGCCTTCCACCCAAAACACATCGATGCGTAACGAAATTAGGGCACCGTCTGAGCAAAGAGGGGCAGCAATTTCCCTGCTCAAAAGCTGAATTTGCACGCGCTGATTTTTACGGTGCCCAGAGCCTGGCGGCAACTGGACCTCATGGCACCGTGCCCTCGGCGCGCTGTAGCTCACTACTCCTGACTTGTGCCAACACAGTCTCATTTGTCTGCAGGGTCTTCTTGTGATATAGACGGGCTGATGCGACTTAAAAAAAAATAAAAAAATCTGTATTTTCTTTCCTCAAAAACTCCTCTAAGACGATTCGCAGCGCAACCTTTCGAACTGTCACAGGAAAGGCGCCCTGGGACCTGAAGTCACAAACAAGTGCCAGGAGGAAGGATGGGGATTGTCACCAAACCCTTCTGTAAGGTGAAAATGCAGCCTGGGGCTACGTATGCTGGTTTGCTCTGGACCATGGGGTTGCGCTCGAAGGTGCCTGCCAGGTCACCGGGGGAGTTTTTATACCGTGTTCTATCATTGAACTTAGCTGTCATTGTTCCTTTAAAAAAAGCCAAAAAACCCACAAACCCAACCCCCAATAAAACCACCGTTCTCTGCTTTATCTTAGGATGTGCCAAGGCTTGTCTTAAGGCACTAACTGAATTTTTTCTTTGAATTTACTGCTTCATTTCCATTGCTCCTTGTTGGTAGATGCTAGAATGATGACAAAACGTGGGGTTTTTTTCCCCAAAGATTTTAGGTTGGGGCGGGGCGGTTGTAAGTGGAGATGAAATAATTCGAATTTTTCAACTTCATGTGACCAAAGGTAACTTGCAAACGAAATGCAGAAATGTGTCTAGACTTCTGGGCAGGTGATGTTGGGCAGTATCGTCTAATACCGTAACTCCTGCACGGAAGCTAGTTTGGACCCCAGCGAAATTTAGGGTAGTATCAGATCCCATCAGAGTTCCTCCTGACTGAAACAGCCTTCGCAGGATGCTGCAATAGCCAGGGGCTTTCACGATATGAAAGGCAATAAGGAGAGCCGGTAGTTCTGTTGTACCAGGTTTCTGCCATCCTAGCTGGGGGGGAGCTTCAGAGTCTGCTAATAAATCATATTTTCACACCTTACTTTTTGTGAAGCGGAACAGGGCAGTAAGAGGACAAATTATCGCCTCACGTCCATAGTGATCGTTTTTAAAAAGGGATTACGCAAGTGTTTGGGAAGGTACTAAAAGGTTCTCTCCTATCAAGTGGAAGAGATGTCAGTATATTTGCTAGAGAGACTGCAAAGGACTGGTGGAAAAAAGAACATACGCACCTCTGTTGTGGTAGTCTTCATAGACTCACAGAATGGTTTGGGTGGGAAGGGACCTTAAAGACCATCTAGTTCCAACCCCCTGCCCTGGGCAGGGACACCTCCCACCAGCCCAGGTTGCTCCAAGCCCCATCCAGCCTGGCCTTGAACACCTCCAGGGATGGGGCAGCCACAGCTTCTCTGGGCAACCTGGGCCAGGGGCTCATCTCCCTCACAGCCAAGAATTTCCTCTTAATATCTCATCTACGTCTCCCCTCTTGCAGTTTAAAAGTATTACCTCTTGTCCTATCGCTCCACTCCCTGAAACGAGTCCCTCCCCAGCTTTCCTTTAGGATTTCTACGTTCATTCTTTTTCTCCTCGGAGACTAGAAAATATTCAAAATTCTTGGAAGCTGTTGTATTTTTTTGCATAAAAGATTCCTCTAGGACACTCTGTCGATTTGGATATACAACCAGATCTGCCGTGTGGGTTCTCTTCTTGCTGTCGATTCTCTTCTCAGTCCTATTAACAAAAAAGAAAAAAAAAAAAATATTACCATCACGTTTCCTTAGCAGTTGCAAATCACATTAATTGCAGATCATGTTGAAGCGGTGTAGTAATACAGCATCTGCGTATGTGTTTGCACTCCTGCGCGGTCTCGCCCACGCTTCCCAGGCGCTCTGGAATGAAAGAAATCCAGGGAGGAACTCCTCAAAGGCCGCGTTGCAAAGTGAGTAAGACCCTTCACGTAGTCAGCCTAATATGCTTTTGCATAACAGAACACATTTGCGAGTGTCGCATATTTAGTAGTTTCTCTCCCTCCCGAATTTTCATCTCTTCACGTATCGACAGGTAGAGGCCCAAGCTTACTGACTGTTCACAGGGAAATTAAATGTACTGACATTAAATGGCTGCTGTAAAGAGAAAAATGATCCAAGACTCAGTACCCCGGTAAGCACGGAGCTCTCGGGAGCGAGGGGAGCTTTGTGATTTATCTCCTCCAGAGAAACACGGGTTGCTAACGTTACACAGAAGCAGAGAGGGTTTTGACAGCTTGGTGATGGAGTCGTTACGTACGAGGGCCTGCGCGGAGCGAAGTGAGTAAGAAGGAAATTTGAAGTCTATGGGAAGAAATGATGTCAGGAGGGCTAACCCCACAAACGACATGGGACTTGCTGCCGTTGAAAAGGAGAATTTGCTGTTTCTGGATGGTGCCCAATGAACCTTCCAGTTTCTCTCTCGGCTTGTTTCCGGAGATCTCACCGTTCCTGTTCTCACTGAGACTCCCTTTCCAGCACTTGCCTCCATTTCCTTCCATACGCATGCTTTGAAATTTTAATTTGAGACCTGTGATAGTTTGAAATGCATAGAATGCAACTGGCGGAACCACCTTCTCTTTGTCTTCCCCCCCCCCCCGCCAAAAAAAAAAAAAGTGATCAGTAGTAAGTTTGTTAAAAGGGCAGTTGGGTCCTAAGTGCCCAAGACCCCTTTTCCCAAATGGAAGATTGGGTTCAGCAAACGCGGCTCGGGAAGTACCTTGTCGATTCAGGATGATGTTGGGATTCTATGATTGTTCCAGGGTACTACGGCAACTCTAATAAAAAAAATAAAAAAACCCGATCCTTCTTCGAAAAATCTCCTCTAGATCAGCGATCCTCATGCTGTTGCCCACCCGTGACAAATTGCATGTGCATAAGGCTTGCTGTAACCCGCTGGGTCTCACACAGCGTATTAAATAGACGTTAAAAGCGTGACGCGCTGGAGGTAATGCTTGACGTCTATGAATTCAGTCTGTTCCGCTTTTCTTTTGTTTACCCTTGAAAATGGAAAGCCGTTCCTTGTGTTTCTAGCAGAATCCCCCAAACGGTTTTTAAGAAATGGCAGTACCAGCCAGCACCACTAATTCTTCTCCAGGGGCCTGGAAAACTCTGCAATTCTATATTCATTTACTAATTCATTTGGCAAACTAAAAAGCTCTCGTTGTTTCCAGAAATTGAACTGTGTCAACTCAGAACTTCCTTTCCTTTATAATCGATCTGCTGCTTCTCCTTCTGTAGTCATTAAGCCTGGGGTTTGGGTTTTTTTATATCTTTGCCACAATACTTTCTTAGCATCTCAACGTTCTCATGGCTCTTTTCTC
Organism: Rissa tridactyla; assembly: GCF_028500815.1. Lineage (NCBI taxonomy): Eukaryota > Metazoa > Chordata > Aves > Charadriiformes > Laridae > Rissa > Rissa tridactyla. Next base: position 78,483,048 of record NC_071470.1, on the reverse strand, counting down.
TCATTAGGCACGTATTTTCCATGAATTTTGTCTGGTTGCCAAATTATTCTTTTAGTCCCTTAGTATAACTTCTTCCTCCCTTGCGTTTGGTTTGCACGCCTGTTGGCCTTCTATCACATTTGAGCATCAGAATGTGTGCCAAGTTTGCTCTTTCTTGTTACGCGGTGCTGCTAATTACTTCCAATCGTTATTTCATTCTTCAAATATTTTAAAACCGGGAAATACCTAAGATTTCTTCCACCTGTTGGGGGGGGGGGGGGGGGGGTTTAACAGTATCTGTGCGAACAAAGTGATTCGCGTGGCGACGCTTACCAGCTTGTAATAGTGTAACATGTTCTTAGGCTGATGGATGGACTCGATGATCTTAAAGGTCCTTTCCAACCTAGACGATTCTATGATTCTAATATATTCTATAACATTCTAATATTATATATTCTATAATATTCTAATAATGGCTCACCTTCATACAAGAAATCGGTACCAGAGCTCAGAAGCGAACCCCTAAACCCCAGCCCAGTTTTTCAGCCTTTCTTTCCCCGTAGCATGGGCCGGAGAAACTGTGAAAGGGGAAATGAAAGGGGGAGGAACACGACTGCTTTGTAAAGTAAACCGCTCCCTTCGCCCCCTTTTTTTTTTTTCACTTTTTTTTTACATTCCTTTCTTTCTCACTTTTGCCAAATACGGTCTCCGAGCCCATGATTGCGTTTGGAAAAGCAGAAAGAGACAATGCTGAAATGATTTGGGTCTGCCCAAAAAGAGAATTAAGGATAAGGGCAATGATGATCCAGTATTTGCTTCTGCATTTACTTTGCATCCATAAAGCAGCAGAGGAAAGTGCGACCTGATCATCGGTTTTAATTACGCGGTGCTGGATGGATCTTTTCTCCTGTTACTTGCTTTCCTTTTCATTAAACCTTTTTCCTGGGAGATCTCGATGGCGTAGTGAGGGCACTGCGGCTGGTGTTAATTTTTGTGATTGGGATATAGATTCTGCAATTTGTCGTTACCTCATGTTCTTCTGTACTGTAAAACGTCAAAGGGCCCGACCCGTTTCTAACCCATCGGCAATTAGCCGGTAACCCTAAGGAGCCGTGATTTCTACTTCTGCTGCAAAATTGCAGGCGGGTTTTCCTTGCCTCGCGCGAGTAGCGGGGCCTTGTTTCTGATCGAAACGTCGAGCGAGCGCGTACGTAAGCGTGTGCAGGGTCAGGGTATGGTAAAGGAGGTGGCGCAGAACGCAGATGCCGTTTCGTTACGCTCCCAGGTGCTGTTGGGAGCCGGCAGGGAGAAGGTGTTTCCGAACGCCTCGAGGCAGCACTCAGACGTTGTCAAAATCCTCGTTATGCTGACAGGCTTACCCTAGGGTTACATGCGCGCTGAATTACACGAACCCGCTCCCGTTTCTGCGCGTCAGAAACGTGTTCTCTGATGGTATCAGTGTTTCTGCCTCCCTCTGTGTAGATGGTACACCGAAGAGGTTCTATTTGCGTATTATATTCTATATAAGCTGTAATGGGTTTCTGCCGTGCCTGTAAGAATTTCTACAGAGTGGCACATGTAGCGTTTACAACATACGTTAACGACGACTATAAAGTTGCTTGTCTTCGTGGAATTCGACGCAATTGTAATACATTTGCCAGCCCAAATATGCGGAGGAGATAAAGCAAATTCTGCTCGCGTTACTCACCGCGGTAATTCCCAAATAATTAGTTTGTCACGCCAGGTAATGGATCTGTGATGCGTCTCAATCCAGAAGCCACATAACGCGTGGTACGGACCTAAAACACTGCTGCTGCTGCTTGGGAAATGCAAAATCAGAGATCAAATTGCTCAAGTTCAGTAAGGAGCCAGCTTCAGACTTACCTGTTTTCCTATCCTCCTCTTGAGCTTTTTCTCCCGCTTCTAGTGTAAGGAAAAGCTGGTTCTTTTCTTAAACCTTCTGCTGGGTACGCAAGGAGAACCCTCTCTTGGGCATCCCCACCACAGGACGTTGCGCGGTTCAGTTAAAAATGTGTTAGCAAAATCACGCCTTTTTTATATATGACTCTACTTATCATACAGTTTTTGCCCCTCGGGAGAGAGCGTCAAAAACTCCCTGGCTGTTGTTAGCTGTCTTGTTCCGCAAGCAGATTTCTCCTAGACCGTACTTCAGCGGATTGCCCGGGTTTTCACTCCAAATTGCTTTTTTGATACTAATAAGCAGTTATTTATACGCGTGCTTGTTTTATTTTCCCCCTCTCTACAAAGAGGAGCATCGGCGCTTAAAAGCGGGAATGCGGGTGGGTTGTTTTTTCCCTCCCCGCCTCCCCCCGCCCAAATGTTACCTTTTGGCTGGCTTGCTTCTATCCTGGCACCAAAAAAAAACTTCCCAGGGTGTAGTTCAGCCTGGGAGGCGTTGTACCTAGTGCTCACGCTGTTTAGGGGATGTTACACGCGTAGGAAAATTTACCGTTGGAAGATAAATCATCCTGAATTGATTCCAAAAGCATTCACCAAGTGCGTGTGCGTGCACGCGCGCGCTTCGTTTTTGCCTCCAGAAACTGGTGCTCCATTACCATAGAAACGGCGATATTCCTACGTGTGCTAAAATCAGTTCAGAACGTGATGTTACAGCAATCCGCATCGGTGCGCGCTCAGTTACGTTTTCTTCCTGAAGAATTCCTAAAACAAATAAAGGCGTCCTGAAGCAAATCTCTACGATGCGGGCAATAACGAAAAGGAGGAGACAGATTGCTGGAGGCACAATGTGTCGTGCAGTAACTTCCAAAGGGATAATCGTATTAACAGAGAAAATACCGGTGCCAGTTTTACTTTAACTAGTTAAATTTTATGGAGTGCTACTGTCCCTAGCTGCTGCCCTTAACTTTGTATGATTACAAAACCATCTACGGTTTGAAACTGGTTTTATAGTTCACCCTTCTTATAGGCGAACAGCTGGCAAAAAAAATCATTAAATAACGACGCTTAAAATGCAAAATGTGGAAAAAAGATCATAAATATAAAAAACGTAGTTGGTTTTCTTAAGTCTGTGGTAATGACCTCACTGGGTTCTCCAAAATGCAAAATAATCTGGATCTGGGGGGCTGCTCCGAGTGTTGCGAAAGTCATGGAATAACCTCAGTCACGGTGAAATCCCACTGGGAAAGTCATCTTTCGAGCTGATGCTGTCCTAGAGCCGATGATAAATTGGGGCGGGGGTGGTGGTGTGTCCCCCGAAATTCGCATTCTCGCTGCTTTTTCTGGGCGTTGGGACGGAGCCGTTCATACGGCACAACGGGCTGCGACCCAGGTAAGCAACGCGGGAGAAAACATTGTGGCGTCTCGGTGTTGGGCCGGTGTCAGACAAAACCTTTCAAGGTCCCTTCCAACCCAAAACCTTTGTCAGAGCAAGCGCCCCGTGTCCCTAGCACGCAGCTTTCCCTAGCGTAGCTTTTTTGAATTTGTATTTCTTAATTGTGTTAGACAAATTACAGGGGGGCGGGGGCCTAATTGGTGACTAGCGGCTCTTTACAAGGTATAGAAATGACTCGAAGAGAACTTGTGGCGGAAAAATATTTGGAGTCCCATTGCTTCTAATTAAAAGAAGCTACCTATAATTGTTTTCTTGCTAAACTAGCGCAACTCGCCAAGTCAGCACAATCTATTGGAATGATGTTAACTGACTACGTCGGATGTCGGTATGCATCTAAACAGTCTTGGCGCAATCTAAATCAAATTAAGGTCATTTTAACTCTGACTACAAGTGACCTCATGGGGAGTTTAATCCATTTTAACGCTCCCAGCTGCAGCTAACAATTTTCTTGCGTATCCCCAAGCAGACAGCTCTCTGTGCGTTGACGTATCGGAGTTCTGTGGTTCAACAGTCTGTGGAAACCATTGGCCACCTACAGGTGAAGAGAAAGTCCTGTAGTTTGGAAATCACAGGAGGTTGACACGCAAACCTTCAGCGACTATACGCTAAGGGATATAAGAGTCTCTGCTGACAGTGTATTACTTGTTACTATGAGTTAGATCCAACCTTGCGCCCTTAAATCTTTTTACCCACAAAATTTTACCCGAGGGACTCTTTTTCTGAGTATTATGCTGTTCATTGGAAACAGCAGACTTGGATCAAGGCTCCCGATCGAAGTCTGATCAGCACAAGACCTTCCACTTGAGAGTCAATGTGTCCACGGTATTAGTCATAAAATACGGAAAGCAACCAAGCTTCCTGTTTCATGCCAGCAGGCATATTCAGGTTGCTGTATCCGTGGGATTAGGGCCTGCAGCCACGGGATATTTGTTTGGAATGAGCCGTCTAAGAACAGAAGTGAGGATTTGCTCTGTAGTGTTAGTTGTGAGAGGTCTAGTTTACTGGGAACCAAGCAATTGAAACAAACATCTTCATCGGAACGGTTAAAACTAGACAAGAGAGAAAGGAGCTGGTCGCAACCAAGGCTGTTCTGGAAGAGACCTCCTCGTTTTTTGCCTCCTGGTTTCTGACATGACAGGCAATTGCGTTTTCAAGTCGCACGTACAAGGTTGCCAAGTCAATCTTTAATCAGCGGCGGTTCGTATATGAAGCAAACGCAGGGCGCTCTGCTTTTCCGGTAAGCAGCTTGTGCGGTTTGCCTGTATACAGACCACGATTTTTACAGATGAGTTTGGGCATCCAGATCATAATTTGAAGAACTAGTTTTAATCTGTGCATTCTGCTAGTACAATCAAAATACGTTCGGGGGCAAACATGCGTTCAATTAATCAGCGTTTCTGGTTTACCTCAGTCACAGGTCACCCAGCAAATTACACAGCATTTCTTCTTCCTTGTTTGCTCGAAACCTAACATTTTGCTTCTGTGTAAAATAGGTGTCTATTTTTATCATTAACGCTGGCTGTCGTCTTTGGCTTTTGCCTCTGATAAGTATTTCTATCAACAAAAGTCCCCAGAGAGGAACGCAAACAGAAGGTGAAACACAGCTGAATGCTGGACTGCTGGCTTTTACAATTTTGTCACCATCGGAAAATTTACGTATGGGCTCAAGCCTGAGTGCGAGAGAAGAAAGAAACGTGACGTGAGGTTATTCGTGGTAAAAATAGGAGGGGGTGGATGGGTGTTTTACCTTTTTTTTTTTTTTTCTCCTTAAAAAATAAAAAGTTGAAAACGCAGTGCATTAAAAACTCTAATTCAGAAGATGTATAGGAGCCAAACTGTATTAAGCAAACATATTTTTTTTAAAATCCCGTGAAAACTAGATGCCTGACCCACGACCAGAAGGCATAGAGCTTTGGCAATATTATAAATGTTCATGAATACATTTATAATTGCTGACCTTAGAGACAATATTAGAAGGAATTTTCCGTGGTGATAGAGAGACAGCTTGTATCTTACTTTCTCTTTTCCCAAAACCAAAAGAGGAATACAGCTTTAACGGACTTATAAGTATACGTTTCTACGCGTCAGGAAACAAAGGCGTAGACATTCCTTCTCGATTCTTGTCTTTCACACGCTTTTATTGCACAAAATACAATTTATTTTTTTAATTTATGACAATTGTAGGGGTGGAAGTTTAGACCACGCGTGCTATTACTGTGGCCAGATTTCTGCGGTGTTATGGCAGCAGGAGTTATTGGCCTTATAGTGTGGATGAAAGAACCTGTGGAATAGAGAGCGCCAAAAATCAAGAGAAACAACGATTTTTATTTTTTTTTTACCCATGTGTTTTTTATATATAGAGAGATATAAACATGTATGTGTGGAGAGAACGTGTGTGTACATACATTTACGCACACACAAACGTTAACCTACCAGCAACTGCAAATTATCTAAGATTTAGGAACGGAGTTTACCAAATACATATAGTTAAAGTCTATTGCCAGGGTAGAAATGTAGCTTGTAGATCAAATAACTCAAAACTTTTGTAGGTTGATACCAAAACTGCTGACGTTCGGCCGAGTAAATGACAGTTTCTCGCGGCTTTTTCCTCCCTTGCTTGTGGTGATAGTTTCTATTTCACACCATTTCTAAGACCTGTCACTGGGGAATGGGGAAAACAAAGTCGTAAAATTCCCTCTAAGCCGTGGCAATTATTCTAACAAGTGCAGAATCATCACGCTACAGCGGCTTGTGTCATTCCAAGGGCTTCATCCATAGCTCACCCGAGAGAGGACCCTTTTCCGCAGCCTTCAACGGATTTCACTGCAGGCTTTTTCTGGACTAGACTAATTGACCATTCCTTACTCAAAATACGCTCCTCCTGTCTGTGGGCACTGCGCAATAGCATCTCTTCTGTTGCAAAGGAAATGATTTTATTATTATTTTTTTTTCCCCAAGACTGCATTTGGAACTCGGATATTTATTGCGAGCTCCGAGGAAACTGCAAAGAAATAGGAGATGCCTGTTCTATCTTGTGAGCGCTCCTAAAAGAAAAGGAAATGGTTCCTCTGTAGAAACACACGCGGACTTTTGACAATGTGTGTGCTTTGAAGGCTCTGCCCGTTACTTTTTCCGCACGGGGTAGGCATTTGCTTCCCTACGTAACGTGCAACACCGCAAAACTCATGAGGTAGCATTAAAAGTATTACTGTTTGGTGTCTTAGCAAGATTTGTCCCTGGTGGAGCTAAGCTTAATGATACCGTCAGTAGTGCAGGGCTGGGGATGAATATCTGCCTGGGTAATTCATCCCAAACGGGAAAGCGCGGAGACATGAGGTTTTCATTTCAATTACTCCCTATCCGAGGCGGAGGAAACGCTAACCCACCTGGGAGAGCAACGGGATTTTATTGCAGGACGGTGTCTGTCTGAAGTCCTCTCCCCGGAGCGGGGCAGCGTATAAATGAGTCTCGTACAATGCCGCTTGCCTGGAAAGAGGACGAAGGAAGCAGCAATTAATGGGAATAGATAAGAACCGATCTGCACCGAGGTTAGAGGGCGAGATAACAAACCCTGCTGATGAAGCTCCAGTTTGTTTTTGTAGGAAAGGAAAGCTTTCTTTCGGTGGTCTTCCTGAAACAGGGTTTAAGTTTCCTTTTTCCCCACAGCGTTTGGTTTCTCGCGGAGATGTTTCAAAAGGCTGGCGTGTAATTGAAAAGGCAGCCTGATGCGAGCCATTAAACATGCTTGGCAGGAATTTGGAGAGGGGGCTGGCGCTCTTTGGAAGAGAGAATCGGTGGGGCTTCATCCGTGAGCCCGGGACGATGCTGGGGTTGCAGTTAATTAATCCAAGCAGCGATATGTGTGCTATAACCAAAGCAGAACCGCTATAAAGGGGGCTCAGCAAATTCTTAATTTATTACGCTTTCGGTTTGGGGAAGCAGGGGGCTGGTGCGTTTGCAGAAATTCTGGCAATCGTCCGGGCCCAGCTGAAATCCTGTCTCGCGGATGGAAGCTGTTGCTGACTTTCAGAATGTTTGCGAGTTCCCAGGGGAGGCGACAGAAACCCCCCACCTGCAGAACTGGAGCTCATTGTTATTACTTACACTTGCAATAATGCCCTGAGGCTCTAATTTGCATGACACGCTCTTACCCAGCGTTTCAGCTGGAACTTATTGCCCTCTGCAGAATCCAAGAGGTCACGTTTTATGCTTTTTAATTACTAATGGAACTTAATCAGCAATTTTCGCTTGTCCTGGTGTTCAGAACACCCTGCCGCCTACAGATTTTACGTTTCTGCGTGATGCAGCCTTACACTGAATTTCTTTCTGGCCAACTTTTGCGGTATAATTTGATGAATGCGTTCTTTTTCTTCATTACCTTTTGGTTCCTAAGCCACGCTTATTGTCTGCCAAATTAGCTATCCTTTTACCTGATGCTCTACGACACAAAACATACAGTCGTTCTGCTGGATGCTGTAAGTGGCTTTAGTGGTGCAAGGGTGTTTTCGTTTCTTTGGGTTTTTTTTAAGAAGGTTTCCAGGCTTGGATCTGAATCAATGTAAAAATGCCACCTATATGCGTAGCTGCTGTATTAATTTTGGAGAATTGGTGATTTCAGCCTAGATCCTGGGGAAAAAAAAAACAAACAAACAAAAACCACAACCCATTGTTCATAACAAGCACTAGACGTAGCAACACAAGGCAAGGTGAGAGCTGAACAAAACAGTAATTTGTGTCCACCGAGGAGTCTTTTTCCAGTGGGCTATAAACTGGTGGCTCACAAAGCTCTATCTACGCAGCAACTTTAGTGACGTTTACGTGTAGCACGTGTATCTCCAGTTACAGCATGTATCTGTGCCCTACAGGGTCAGCGTGTAGTTAGAAGACAGATAGGTGGTGGAGCCAATCCCGTGGAAGGATTGGCCAAAAAAGCCGAGCAAATGCTGTTCCGTAGACCAGTTCAAATGCTGAACCAGGTCAGGCAAGCGTGCTGGGAAGAAGTTATAAGGAGCAAGAGTTGTAGGTTTGGCACAGACTGGGTCTTGAAGGCGTTCCCTCCGGTTCAGGTCTGGAACACGTTGCTTCAACGCGGTGGCCTTGCCGCTATCCCAGCGACAGCGTTTCCGTGGGTAGACGAAGAGCTCGTTTCTACTAAAGACCTTTCTACGGAGCAATAGAACTTGATTCTTAAAAATGGGAATAACAAACCGAGGAAATTCGCACCACAAAACAGCATAGGTTTTCATATTCGTAATGCGTAACGTATCTTTTGGAATATGCTGTGTTCACATACGCTTAGATAATTTACTAAGTTTTCAGGAAGCGCTATTTTATTTAAATATCAAAAAGAGATTTATAGCACACTTCTGAAAAGCCTCGTGGGGTTTTTTCCCCCCTTTTCTATCACGTTCTGTCTCTTAATGTGTGTTTTGTTTACGGGTGTAAGCAGAGATCTTATGAATGGGTGAGCAAGACAAGTAGTTGCCTCGTGGACTGGACAGTCTCAAATTCAGACTAGAAATAAAATAGAGAAGTTTGAGCGATACTGATCAACAACTGCAGTAGCGCGTCGGGTCTACGATGGATACTCTATAACTTTTAAATTAAGTCTGGGTTTATTTCTAAAATGTGCGCTCAGGCGTTCATAAGAGCGTACATTCAGGGAAGTTCTGTCATCTCTGTTACGTGAGCTGCTGCGGAAACGATCACGGTGGGCACTTTCAGCTTCAAAATCTATAAATAAAGCTAAACCTTACCGTCTTCACTAAGTGCAGCTGTGAGGGCTCTGAAGACCTCGCTATTAAACTCACTCCCAGGAAACAAAGCCAAGGAAAGTTCTTACAGTATGTACTTACACAACGCAAAATAGTATCGCTGGAAGGTACTAGTTCTCTTGTGCTATCAAATAAACAGCAATTAATGATATACGTACAAATTAGCCCTATAACAAGGGGATATGTGTCCTGAAAAGGAACGTTTTAATTTTTTTTTTATTAATACGCTTTTTAACAACACTTTCTGGATGAGGAGAAGCTAAATAAACTTGAACTCTTCGGTAGCCTTCTCTTAAAGACTGGAAGGACATCATGGTCACTCATAAAGTCCTGAATCCTGGGGGGAATTTTTCAGTATGAGGGTGGTGAGTCCCTGGCCCAGGTTGCCCAGAGAAGCTGTGGCTGCCCCATCCCTGGAGGGGTTCAAGGCCAGGTTGGACGGGGCTTGGGGCAACCTGGTCTAGTTGAAGATGTCCCTGCCCAGGGCAGGGGGGTGGAACGGGATGGACTTTAAGGTGCCTTCCAACCCAACCCGTTCTGTAGATACTGAACGGTTATTCATCCTGTCGTGCAATCCAAGAAAAAGGGATGCAGAGCAATCCAGCGGGCAGCGGTTTTAAAATAAATAGAAGGTGGCGCTTCTCACAGCGCGTTAGCCAAATGGTGAGACTCGCACCAAAGGTGGCTGCAAGATCAAAGATACGGACAGGTTTAATATAAAACTATATCATTTCCTTTTCAATTATTGATTGTGACACAACTTCTAACTCAGGGAAATCCCCAAACTGCTGGTTGCTGAAGGAGCCCACTCCTTACACCAGAGGTGTTTGTTAGCGGCTCTAGGGAGAGAAGGATGCGCCATGTCAGGCTTCGTTGCTTTTTTCCGGAGCCTGCAGAAGCCGTGCAGTTAGCATTTTTGCGATTTGACTGGTTAGTTCTGCTTCTGAGTTTAGCCCTATTGTTTGGTTTGTGAATAGCTCCAATTCCTGAAATACGTAGATGACATTTATGATAGATTAACCTAACGCTTTTCTACAGTAATGACATTCCAGCAGTTAACAACTCCGAGCAAGAAACCAGCTGAACTAAAGGACCCGGGTGAATTTGAGTGAGGTGTTGGGGTGGGTTTGGGTGTTTGGCAGTTTTTGTTGTTGTTTGTTCTTTTTTTTTTTTTTAAGGATATTAGCAACCCAAGAGCATTTTCCTGTACAACCTATGACCTCTTTGCGTTTTCTTTATTGACTTTCCTCCCTAAATGTATAGTTAGTGACGTCAACAGTTCGGTCCTCAAATAAGCAAACAAAATCTCAGAAAAGCAACAGCAATTGTTCTGTTCAATACATCTGTCGTAATTTCATTCAGCGGCTTAATGTCGTTGTCCCCCCCCCGCCCCCAGCCCCACTGACAGACACCTCCTTTGGCAGGAGAGCGGCGAGGTGATTGTTCCACCTACCCTTGAAGTGGCAAAAAATTCAAGCATTTCGCACGACTCCTTTGCACCGTTCGCTCTCAGCTTAGAGAAAAAAAAAAGTCAGAAAAATCTCACTGAGAAATTTACTGTTGTTTTTAACTTTCTACCTTCGTACGCTTAACCAGGGGTCAAAACGCAGACGTCGTCGTTACACAAATCGTCACGGCCCGTAATCCATCTTGTGCGTTCAAAAGATAATATTCTGAAGGGCTGCAAGATTTTAGTTGAGTTTGAATAGTACTTTCCTGCTAATCTATAGGAATCCTAGCCTAAGACACTGCTGCCCAGAGCAAAAAAGGTGGGTTTTTTCCCTCCACTTGCAATAAAAGAATTGAGAAGTGGATGAAAGGATGCACTTGATCCAGTATTGTTCATGTGAGTTATACGTTCTGGGAGCGAGAGCCCAGTTAACTATTCCGTTATGGTTTTTTAGCATGTTCTGTTATGCTTTTTTAGCATACTCTCTGAGATTTTTTGTGCTTAATCTTCCACGTCGATAAAATAAAAATTCATCCATACCATGGTTCAGCAGACACTTGCCCGTATCGTATACGCTCCCTCCCTCATCAGTATGGAAGCAGGTGCGCTAATTTAAAAAAAAAAGAAAAAGTTCTTTCTTACATCAAATTGACTCAGGACCTTTTAGAGATTTTCGTAGGAAACAACGACCCACGCTGGCGTTCCGCTGAGCAACTTGCCAGGCTGAAAAACAACACCCATACGCAAGAGAAACTGTACGATGGGTGTTACGACGTAGGAAGGCAGGGGGTTTCAGACCGGCGTGAAGAATGATGGCTGTGAGAGCACAAGTTTAAAGGAGAGAGGAGTTATTATTGCTTTAAGCTTTTGAAAATGGCATACTTTAAATTCCAGGCAGGTATTTCTGGTCGCCGCTGTATTCTTTTAGCACAAATTGAATGTAAACATCCGCAAACGCTTATGCTTCAGTCTGCTGCTTAGTATTTTCCAGTATTAGCCTAGAACCCACGCAAATCAACACAACTACCGTGTTTTAAAGAGTCTCTATGTAGTTGAGTCTAGAGTAAAGAGTGGCATAGTAGTCTAGAGTCCGGAGTAAAGAGTCTATACGTACTATATATAGTACAAAATGAGGGCCGGCACAACTCTGATAATTCCAACTGGGTATTTAAAATGTCATTTTCCACATTTGTTTTTTTCCCAGCCAGAGGAACCAATAGCATAAAAAAAAAAAAAAAAGTTAAACTGATGAGATAACAGAATTTCCAGTCGACCTATATTTAATAACAATCTTAAATCTGCAGGCCTGTTGTCAGACCTTGTCAAGCCACTAGATACGGCTTTGCCATACGCTAAGGCTCGGCCATCTCTGTTAACGACTACTGTCTTTTTACATACCCGTGACCACTTAGTGCACGTTACCTTTCCGGGGGCATTTTTCTTGGTATAACACTGCATTCTGCAACCGCTGCCAAGTAAGCAGTGACTATTTCCCGAAATATTTCTCTGCAAATCTTGAATCTCCTCAGTCGTGCGTAGCTTTTTTCTTTGTCTGATTAGTTTTCAAGCATCCTCACGTCCTCGGTGACACTGAAATACTTTTCTAACAGCATATTTTTCAGTTCAGGCACGATTGTTTTCATTTTTCACCAAATAAAATGTCAGCGCTGGACAATTTGTCCTGCACTGGGGCTTTTGTGTGTACGGCACTGTTATATTCAATCACATCTTTGTTAGAAACGCTCTTTGGGGGGGCGGCAGGGCATGAGAAGGATAGTGCTGTAGGGATAGTGGGAGTGGTAAAGGCGTAAGAGAAATCAAACTTAAATGTGTTCATCTTTAGCTCTAAGTCAACTTGTCCAATAGGCGACCGGTAACAGATGTCCAAGAGTTTTCTATATTTATAAATTTGTTTATGAGCTTTACTTGAATATTAGGACTCGACCAAGCAATCCTGTCGTACTGCATCATTTACGAAACTTTAAAAGCCACATCTGTGAAATACCGTTTCCACGGCCGTTGCCCTGCTCTAGTTGGGCTAAATTGTTGCAGCGGCTGATTTGTCCCATTCTGGGATGAATTCTCATTCACCTTCCCAGGCTGCAGCCACGCAAACCAAATTGTGTTTCTCCTCTTTAGCGAATGTACGAGGAACCATTAAAATTCCATTTGTGCGTGCCCCTCCTGGAACTTTTCTGACTGGTGAGTCGTTTTGAATTACGTGTGAAAGAGGGAAATAATGTCGTCGATTTATAGCAGCAGCCAGGTAGAGGAAAGAAGGGAGGGAAGTGGGTAGAGCGGGTGGGACAAGCCCTGCTTCCAGGCTCACCACCATAAACGCCATCTCCTGTTCAGTGGGTCTAGCAAGGACGGTAGAGGTGAAGCTGGAGAAGGGAAGAAGAGAAACAAACGGCACGAGGTTCCGTTAGCGCTGTGCAAACGAAACGATTCAGGGAGTCTGCCTGGTAGAAAACAGCAACGGAAGAAAAGGCGTTGCACTAGTGTGCGCCTAGAACGTCAGGAACGGCAGCGAATTGCACGTCGAGGGATGTGGTTTAGTGGTGACTTGGCAGCGTTAGGCTAACAGTTGATCTTAAAGGCCTCTTCCGACCTTCTGTGACCTTCGGCTCATTGCAATTCGTGGCCGTTCCTCGCAGAAAAGGGAAATTTCCAGAGGGTCTGAAGCCAGTATCTTCTTTAACAGGAGTTCTAACAGTTGCATAGCCTGAAAAGTTTGTAGATTCCTAAGAGGCCAGCAACCGCTAAAATGTTTTAGGGATGGACAAAACTATAAATATCAAAGTAGATGCGGGTGGTGCCAGAATATTTGTCGCCATTTTTAAACACATCTGAAAGGACGCAACCGGTATTGGCTCTATATCCAAAAGAACTAAGGAAAACCGCTGGCAGAAGTGTAACATTGAGACTATTGAAATGAAGAATGACGAGTGTCTCTCATCTGTGGAAATTCTTCCCCGTTGCCCTCCAGGTGAGGACGGTAACTATAGGAAGCACTTAGTGCATGCGAACGTATTTGTATGTGTTATAATTACGTTGTAACCTCCCTTTTGGTCAGGCACAGCTGGTTGAACCATGCGGCCTTCTGAAAATTTATTTAGATTTAATTGCCAATCGTTATGAGCTATAATTAACGCTTATTACCAAAGTAATCTCTGACATCACAAAGTTCTGCATGCATGACCTGGAAGCCTGCATTTGGTATAGCAGTGAGTCATCCAAATGCCGTTTCTAGTATTTAACAGCTATTTCAAACATCCTGAGCCTTACAAGCGCTTCTTTAGCGTTCTTCCTTCTGAAGACCTCATAGAGTTCCAAGTTAAAAGCATCCCTCCCCCTTAAAGCTCGCATTAGGAAGGGACAGCTTTGTTGCAGCTGTGCACCCTTCACCTTGACCCCAAATACTTCGCGATACTTGGAATTATATTTCTCTACGGTTGTACCCTTTTGACCAGTCTGTATTTTCAGCTTTACCGTTGTCTGGAAATGACAGGCAGTTGGTAAAACACTTACAGCAGGCTGCGGTATTATCCCTCGTAAACTTAGAAAAGATTTTTTTTTTTTTTGCTTTACAAAGATTTCTCTTGCGCTGTAAAACTTCAGTTATTCTGAAAAGATCCATCCCGTTTAAATTTTCTAGATTTATGTTGCATTATAAGGTCATGCCTTGCCCCAGTTCTCTTGCTCTGGCCTTTTGAACTTGCACTGATATTAAGACAAGTTTTAAACAAGACAGGTGACCTCGTGTGTAAAAACCCCGTGATCTAGGAACAAATGAGACTGTTCCTTCTGTAGTGTTTGTGGCAAGGAAACCGCGTTGGAGATTACAGCTGCTCTCTGAGAAAGCGATTTTAACAATAGCGTGCCAAATCTTCAAAGCAGGAACATGCCGATGGCTATGGCAGCCTCCAAATGCGCGCTGTAACCTACTCCGATTTATTTGGCTTTTCGCAAAACTCCATAAAGCCAGAAAAATGTCCACGCCCCTGACTCACAACATCCAGACCGTAGCGTTAAAAAAAAAATTGTAAAAGGAGATTTTGTGTCTACATTTGTATCTGAGGTTAAGGGCGGCCTTAACTGAGAACTCGCGCTGTTACGGCAGAAACCCACCAACAGCGGGTTCATTAGTGGTGAGCCAAAGAGTCTCTCTGCCCAAGGATGCTTCTTGTGGATTTATGCGTATCGGTGCCGTATCAGGGATGTGGGTCCGTGGCCAAGCGTGGCTGTGACAGGCCACCAAGCGGGGGGCTATAAAGCCTGATCGCTTCCTGGTCTTGAGCGGTGCCTGGGATGATGTGCAGAAACTCATGTGAGGGAGCTGCTCCGTTGGCCGTGCAAAATAAATTATTCTATCCTCATCCTTGGGACAGCCAAATTCTCTTTTGCCGTTACAACTGAGAAGCCCTAGCTGCGAATAGATGGTGTAAATGCAGCAAATGCAGCTCCTTGGCTTCATAATCGGTCGGTAAATCTAATTACCATGCGGTGGCACAGCCACTTCGCGTTACGAGGGCTTCTATCATCTCAGATGTCACTGAGAACCGTGTGCCCCTTTGTTCAGGAAGGACTTTGCCTGGCATCTGCTACTAAAATGTCCCCTTTTCCTCGGGAAGCATCTCATCCAGCTGCTGTTTCCAGAAGCCGTTGTTTCAGTAGGACTACACAAATTTAAAGACTTGGTTCTGTTTCATTTGGGATCACGAACCTCCCGTAGCTGGGAAATGAGAGGGTCCGCCGGGAAGGCAACCACCAGCTCTGAAGTTGCGTTGTTTCAGTCATTACAGGGACTGAGATGAGAGGTATATGTGAGGGCAAATCCTGAATTTCCAGAATGGCTTTATCGGCACCAGTTGAGCGACTGCACATTTACATCACCGCAGGCAGCTGAGGTCAGAATCTGGAGCTTTGCCTAGGAACACGGCAGGGAACTGAGGAAAATCTGCGTTAAATATAGAATAAGTTAACAGCAAAGTTCTGGTTATGTCATCACAAAGCAGGGAGTGAGCCATGGGTGGAATCTGATAATTCACAAGTAGCACATCTGTAAACTAATTACCAGGGTCCACCAATGAAGGCGAAGGGAATGAGGTAAGTCCCGTGACTCACCGGGTTTTCATTCGTGTTTCTCAGAGGCTGTTTCCAGCGATGAGTGCCTGGCGAAAGCACGGCATCCACCTGGGAAGCAGCACGCAGGGAAGTCCTGCCTTTTCCCCTTCCCCACCGGGAAGGTACGCTGAGGACAGGGGCGTGCAAAAAATCAGCCGGGGTAAAAAGAAAATGCCTAGTTACGTCTCCTGCTCTTGGAGATGTGAAGAATATTGACCGCGTGTAGGCCAAAGCCCGCTTTGCGCTTACTACAGTTGTAGCTATTAAGCTAAAAATAGCCGTTCAAAAAGCCGTTCTTGAAGCAGATGAAGTTTTCTGGCCTCAGGCATGCACTGGAATGCACATCCTGAATTACAGCCTTGCTTGTTCCTGAAGGTACGAAGAAACGTGTAGCGTCCAACGAGTAAGAATCACCTTTCTAAGACTGAACTAAGTGTTAGAAGAAAAGTTATAATCTTATCACAGGAGGTTTAGCACTTGAATCTATTTTTTTTTCTATAAACTGTCTTCTCAAGACCTCATTTACAATTATGGTTCCTGCTTCTCTTGTTTAAAACAGCTTTCCCCCCCCCCCCCCAAAAAAAAAAATCCCTCTAGATTCCCTGTTCCTTGAACCTGACCCAGTCCAGCAGCAAGCGGCTTGGCAGCGTGAAGGGAATCCTATTCTCATGGCTTGGAGACATCCCTCGGAGTCACATCTCCCGGGACCGTTCCTCAGAGCCCGGGCTTGGGACAGAAACCCCTTCAACCAGGCTCATTCTTTGCTGCCTGTGCTAGTGTTGACTACGTCGTGATTGGCTTGGATGGAACCGTCTCCTTTAATTTATTTTTTTTTTAAAGGAACAGTCTCCTTTCACTTTTTATTTTTGTTTGTTGAAGGCGCCATCTCCTTTAATTTTTCAGCTGCACTTAACTTTTTATGAAGCTGCTATCTTCTTGGGCTTATATTTGCGTGTCAAATATGTCTCAGAAAGGTCAGCCTGACCTGAAACAAGTAGAAAGGGGCATGTTCTACAGCCCCTACCTTGGCCAAAGAGAACTGCGGATGAGCCTTCAACTAAAGTCATCCTCTCCGCACGTGTTTAACGGAGTTAATTTTATGGTCTCGATACACGCGGATACACAATACACATAACAAGTACTGAATACGCCTAGCAAGTACTAAAAATATATCATTTCCTAGTGATATAATAAATTCAATTTTAACTACTGTATATTTGAATTCATATATTCACTGCACTCAACTTTAAATACCTACGAAGGCTCTGTATTTTTTTTTGTTTTTCCCCAAGGGAAGAGCCCTTCCTCCAGCTTTCACAACTTTTCTGTTCCTTCTTTCACCGAGCATCCTGAACGGGCTGTATACACCGGGAGCGTCTGCAAATATTCTCTGAAGTGGAATATTAATAGCACGTTATCTTCCAAGGCCTCTTTTACTTGAAAGGTCAGCAGAGTATTTTGCTGACGTTAAGCGTCCTTTTGTTTTTACAAAAACGTGAAGAGAAAAAAAAAAAAAAAAAAAAGGGGAATGAAACGACGACTGAAATAAATAGGACGATGACTAGCAGGGATTGGTATGGTTAACGGGGCGCTGCCAGAAAGGCAGCACTGGAAAAATCAAATCTCCTGCTCTCCGCTAATGGCTGTGCTCTGTAGGGAGGGAAACTCTGTTGCATCTGCGTAATGATGGATTTTTATATTTTTTTTTTTTCTACTATTCAAACAATCTTAATTCCAAACTCGCTTTCAGCCGAGTCTGTAGTTCTGCTCACCGACGTTGGTCACCTCCTCGGGAACGGTCCCCTGTAGGCAGCCTCCTGCCAATCTCAGTGTTTTGGATGTGTTTTTATTTTTATTGTAAAAGCAAATTCCTATCTAGCGAGTTACAGAAAACAATATGCGGGTACCATAATGCACGGCTTGTATCGTAAGTGTACCGTGACAGGTGCTGGTTGGTATCGTTAAAACAAACAAAAGTATTAATGAAAAATACATTCAACCACTAGAAAACGTGTATAAATTTGATCAGATATTTAGCGTGATGCTCTACTGTTGGCCTGAGCCTGTGGCGCTATTACAGCTTATATTAAAAGGACGTCATATTTTTGCTTGCCGTTCTTGCTGTACATGGGTTAACGGCAAAACAGCATTACTAATCCAATTTGCGTTTTACCATTTATAGTTTTTAGGTTTCTATATGCATTCTTCTGGTCTTGTAAGCGCGGGGGGAAAAAGCAGGAGTAAAAAAATTTGAATAGAGAATTCTTTTAAAGGGAATGTCATTTCAATAGAGGAAAATTTTAAGGCTTTCTTCAGTTTAAGGTTTTGGAAGGTCGTGGGTTTTTTGGCTTTTTTTTTTTTTTTTTTTTTTGAAAAGAGCTTGCGTGAAGCGAGCTGTGAAGTTCCTCTGCTTTCAGAAGATGACGTTCTGCCTCAGGAGTTAAACTTTGTAGGTTTTACAACGCAGATGTAATTTTATCAGTATCGCTTTCCAGTGTGGGCAAGCCCTGAGGTAGCGCGTTAAAATCACTAAATCCGCTTCTTACTTCCACGTTCTCCCTACTGCAGCCTTATAAACTGCAACGCAACGCTCCGTTATTTCTGAATAGCTCTTTTTCAGGGGCAGTTTTAGAGGGGGGACGTTTCTGTTCGCATTAGGTTGCGCAACATCAGTTAGATTCGACCCAAACTAAGGTTTCCTCAAGACGGTGTGACTTTGTATTTTTCTCCCTAGAAGGACACCACCAAGTGCTGTTGCGAACGGAATTACGTTTGTGCAGACATCTAGGCAGGCAAAATCCAGATGCTTGCGTTAGACGATGTTATTGAAGGTAATTAAAGTGCGTAAACCAACTTGTTATCTAATACGCACACTATGGATACGGGTTAAGGAGCCGCTCCGTGTCCATTTAGTGTGTGGAAACGTCTTTGAAGGAGCAGGAAGGTGTACCTGGGAGAAAAATATTAACTCTAGGAACCGTTAAATTGACTGTCGTCCCGTGCCGTCTCTTCTGGCAGGATAATAAAGTTAGGAACTTTTAATTAGAGAAGCTGCTCCAGTGGTTGTGCTCCCTGCTCCCTCCCCATCCAAAAAAATTCTTGTGTTCTACAGAAAGCTCTTTCGAGGCGGTATTACTCAGAGCCAGGGGGAGCAGAGGGAACTTTTTAAGAGTACTAAGACTTTACTTTTAAGAGCAGTACTAAACTTTCAGTACTAGAATCCATCAGATTTTAGGAAAGGGAGATGGAAGCGTTCCTGCGGGGAGGGATAATGGCCGGGCCTGTCTCTTCTCAGGGCCCAGCCGGAGCCCTGAATACAGGATTTCATCCCGGTGGCTGTTTAAGAGTTAATGCTTTATAAAAGCTAGTTTGTCTAAAAGTTGTTGCTGTCGCGATGACTCGCGTTAGACAGGTCAAACCTGCACCTTTACTGCAGTTCATCGCGCATGAATGCGGAGTTCCTGCGTGCTGCGGCGTCTTTCGGGACTTGGGGTGAAGTCGCCTTTTGCAACGGCAGCACATTGCGCTACTTTAACCCAAATTTTCAAAAAAACCGATAGGACTTCGAAAAGGCGCGTTCCTCCCATTTGCCACAGCCTGACCAGAATTGGGAGGGTTCGGGCTTTCGGGACCGGTTTGTGGCTGAAAACAAATCCCGGTACGTTCATACCTTCCAGATGTTTGCGGCGATTTCAGAAAACACTTAAAAACAATCAATATTTCGGGGTGGGGGGAAGGGAAGGGAAGGGAAGGAGGGCAAAACGACCACCTAGCTTCGGGAAGGAGAGGTGGGACTCGCCGGCGGGGCTGCCCTTTGGAGCCTGAGGCGGCGGGGGGGGGGGTCGCCTCCGAAATACGGGGAGGGGAGGGATGGGAAGAAGAAGAAGAAGAAAGCAAGGAAGAAGTTGCCGGGGAAAAACGAGAGGGGGGGAAAGGAGATGGGTTTGCAGAGGGGGAGCCGGAGGGGAGGGGCGGGGATGGGGCCGGGGCGGGAGCGGCCCGGCAGCGCCGGAGGGGGCGGGCGGAGCGGGCGGCGGGGCCGAGGCGGGAGAGGGGGGGGGGGGGGGGGGGGGCGGTGGAGGCGGCCCGGCCCGGTCCGGGTCGCCTCTGGACTCGCCCCGCCATGGGCACCCACCCCGGGGATGCTGTGAGCCCCGGAGGGGCCCTGCTCGCCTATCCGGTACCGCCACCAGCCCCGGGCCTCCGTCGCCGGAGTTGTTGGAAGTTGGCGGTGGCTACCGTGAGCCGGGCTGCTCGCCACCTCCCCGCCCGGCGGGATCCCTGACGGCGCCCCCCCCCCCGGAGACTCTCTCGGTTTGTTAGGGTTTTTTTGTTTTGTTTTGTTTTTTTTTTAAGTTTTTGCGTGTGTGAGTTTTTATTATTCTTTTTCCCCTTCCGTCCCGCCCCTGCCGCAGCCGAGGCGGATGGCCGGCGGTGGGCGCAGCTGGCCCCGCCGCCTCGGCCCCGGGAAGATGCTGGCCCTGGGGCTGCTGGCCGGCCTCTCGGTCCTCAGCCTCCTGACTTACGGCTACCTGTCCTGGGACAGCCTCCGGCTCGGCCCCGGGGAGACGGAGGCGATGAGGAAAGGGCCGGGAGAGGGGCCGGGGGCCGGCGACCCCGGCTCGCAGCCTCACATCGTCTTCATCCTGGCCGACGATCAGGGATTCCGAGACGTTGGGTACCACGGCTCGGAGATCAGGACGCCCACTCTGGACAAGCTAGCTGCTGAAGGGGTTAAACTGGAGAACTATTATGTTCAGCCTATGTGCACGCCATCCAGAAGCCAATTTATCACTGGAAAGTAAGTTTACTGCTACTTCATCGTTCCCGTCACCGGCTTAAACGCCGTTGAAAAGAGCACGAGCCTGGCTACGTACGCCTCTGTCGTAGCCTGTAGGTTTTCTGATTCACTTAAAAACCGTGGCATTAAACAGACTTGCTAATATGTTTGAAATAGCGAAATAAAAACTGGCGCCGGGCGAGCCAATAAGGATTGAGCACCGCGAGCTACCCCTGCGAGGGCTATAGTGCGTTTCCATCTACTGCGGTACTAACGTACGTGCTAGTTGTCAAGTAACGCCGCTGTCACTGAGAAGAGATCTGCTTAGATTTTCTGTGCGCTTTCAGAATGATTTCCAGGAGGAATCGGTGTTGGGGAGCCAAAAACGTTGCGTTTTCTCCGGTGCGTTCATTGCAGCCGGCACGTTGGGTCACCGGTCTCACCGAACCTTGCACTTAACGCGACTTCTCGCTGAGGGTTATATTGAATTTCGGAGGTGATGCCCCGGTGTGTCACGTGGGGATGAGCGCGGGGAAGCCAGGCTCTCGTTCGGGATCCTCTGAGCTGTGGTATCGCTCTTGGCATGACGCGGTTGCGGCTTTGCAAACGATTGGAAACTTTTAAGCTGGTAAAATAGGTGCCTTACCAAGACTGTGCGAGCAGTGGGTTGGTATCGTGTGCTTTGCCATCTCTGGTAAATTGGGGTTTAGTGTGGTCTATTAAGTAATTAACCAATTACCCAACCTAAGGGCTTTCTTACATGTGAAAGTTAATAAGGATTAAGGCTGGGGATGTGTTTGTGTGTGTGTGTGTGTGTTGCATTTTAACTGTAGGAACGGTTCCCAAGCGTGGACACATTTACTCTGGAACAAAACCACCTTGTTTCTGTTTAGCGTAACTCGCTTTGACAGGAACAGAGAACCCTTAAGAGAGCAAAACAACATGAGAGGAAGAAAAGTTACTCGGTTTATTTTCTCCTTTCCTTCAGTATAAACAGGAACAAGACAATGTTAATATTGCTGGTAAAAGAAACACATGTTTAACTAAAACAAGCAACTGGCCTGGTGTTTTGCATCTCCATATGGTAGAGCTGGAGATAATTCCTGGTCTCGGCCTAGTTCCCAGACTACTGGCTGGACCAGGGAGATTTGTATGGAGCGCTGACACGTTATCTACAGCAAGACTTCCGCACACATTGGTTTTCTTTTTCTTTTTTTCTTATGTGGAGCGTGCCTTAAAAGTTACTTGGAGGCACCTATGCGCTCATGGACAAGAACAGAGTTGCCCTGCGGCAACTTCAGTAACGGCTTGGGAGGGAAACGTGCATCAGGGTAGGGTTTAATGCGTCTCGGTTGTCTTTAAAGCCGTGCGGCAGTGGGAAGGAAGGACCTGGGCCAGCAGCGTGTAGCCAGCCAGCTTTCTGAGGACGGTGGTTTGGGAACCGACGCTTTGCGGAGGGAATGTCCCGCTGCACGGCAGTGACTCACCCGGCAGCCGGAGGAACGGGACAACGGGATTCCAGGGGAACCGGGGTGCTGCGTCGGCTCTCGGAGGCTGCAGAGGTTGTCTGAACACGGGAAAGAGTAAGAGTAAAGCAAGGAGTAACAGTAATTCTATTTAACTGTTTTAATCCTTCCTTAAATACGGGGCAGTTTGCATGTGAATATATACTAACAGTAGAAGGTAGGCATGTTCTGCGGAGCCCTGCTCTTTTCATCATCTCTCCAGGCGGAAATGGTTCTGCAACTCTGCCTACTTTGGTTTTGGAACCTTTTATAGGAAAAAAGAAATTTGCTTACACTTCGTTTTTATTTTCTTAGTCGGCTGGTCTAAAACCCCTAGGATGTTTTTTTTTCACGTTGTTCTACTTTGGGGAAAAGGAGCAGCGGAGAGAAAGAACTGCCTCGCGTGGCTGAGAAATAAGGGAGGCAACAGTGAGGGGTTAATAGGCTTAGGTAGAATATTAACGAGGCAGGTTCAGAGGATACTATTTTCCACGCTGGCTGAAGATAAAGGCTAGTGATAACTACTTTTAGTGCTTTCTTAGTGGAGGCACCTTAATTAAAATGCCGGTACTCAGAAGCCTTTGATCCAGGAGAAGCGCTGGTATTTCTTGGATCCCAAAATGAGTTAGTTCAAGGCCAAAAGCCCGTTCATCCACTGAAGGGTCACCTGGATGCTCCGTGCCTAACGCGCTCCAAGCCTGACCCGATTGATCTACGAAAAACAGGGGGAGTTGTGTAAACCAGACTCATTGGGGAGCAATGACTCACATTGCCAAGGGGAAGTTAGACTTCGGGCAGGGAGACTTGGAATGCTCCAAATTCTTCCTAAGTCTCCAGGCAGTCCTTCTAAAGCTCGTGCTGGTGAAGAGACCCTTCGTTTGGTAGACGTCCTATGCCAGTGAACGAGCGTGGGGAAGGCGGTTGGAGGTGATACGTTAAAAGGAAGAGGTAGAATTAGCTCTTTTTTTCCCCTTCATGCCGTACCACGGCGTAGCAGCTGGTGAGCCCATCCTTCTGACCGCTTCTACTTCCCGCTCTTTGCTTTCTCACGCCCGGTGCTTGAGGCTTTGGCCTGATTTAATTTCTCGTTTCTCACCGGCATTACCTCTTTCCCCGTTCATCCCATCCAAAGCTATTGCTTTCAGGCGAATTAGTAAGGCTGGCTTCCACAGCTTTTTTTGACTTTGGGCTTCATTTCTGGGCGTGGGGAGGGGGCTGCAGCTGAGCTGAATCTTGGGAACGGGGAAGGAAGAGCGTCAGCCAGTGGGCTGAGTGCCACGTGTGATGTCCTCTGCTGGCCAGGAGGTAAGAGATGGGGCTCTGGGGACACAGCTCAGCCTGTGCTCCTACAGCTGGACTGCAGATTTGTTAATCGGCGGGTTTTGGAGACTCATCCCTAGTGTTGCTTTGCGCTGGATTGAGCAGGGCAGTGGCCTGCGTGTACTCAAGAGGTTATTGACCTGCTGATAAGTTGTGGAAAGACTGTGGGGATGTTTGGCTTTGGGCTTGTGGTTTTTTTGTCTTCTAAAGGATGTGAATAAGCCTAAGTTGTCCTCCAGACCAATTGTATTGCATGATACAGTGTTTCTGTTGTTTTCTCCGTGAAAGTAATAGGCTGAATTTATTCTGAAATAATATGCTGAAATAATTTTAGCAGACTAGCTCGGGATACCTAGCTTTAAGCTACTGCTGAGGCAAAACCTGCCTTACACAGGCAGTGAGTTAGGTGAGAAGAAATTCGCCTGTGTGCATACGTTAGCTGTGCTGGAGCATCCTTAAGATAGAGAGGCGTGAATGTGGTGCAGAACACAGCTCATCTAAAAGACTAGTTTTTAACTCATCCCTGAAAGAAACGAAAAATAATCACTTTCTGTTGTTTATGTTATGGTAATTTACATAGGAGAAGATAAAAAAGAAATAGTGGCTCGGTCTTCAAGTTATTCCCCTTAGGAAACGGGCTAAAAACACACAGGGATGCTCAGCCAGCGCCCAGCAGCCGGCTGGCCAAGCACTTATCGAGTTATCTGTTGCATCTGGGCGCTTAATAGCCTTGATGATTTTTCATTGCATCAGTAATCTTGTAGACCGGTTGGGTAGTAACGTTTGAGAAGATCTTGATTTATGGAACGGTATAGGTCCGCGTCACGTACTAAGAAAACCTGAGATTATTTGTGTGGGGAGTTTTCTGCGTGTGCGAGAGTGGATTGAGTGCGAGATTGATTTGTTATGGTCACGTGTGGTGTTGCTTATTTAGATAATTTGTTATGTTACATTATCATGAAGAGTCATCTCCTTTTTAAATGAAGATTTATTGAAGTCTAGTCAGTGCGTGGACAGTTTCCCAGAGTTTTTTTAAGAAATTTTGAAAAGTTACGACCAAAAGGAGGAGTGTTCCTTTGAGCTGGTGAGACAGAAAGATTGTAAGCTTAGATGAACATCTGTTGGGGTAGCTGACCCAATTCTATAGAGGGTATTACGCAATGTAGTTGCATTTGCTGGAGCAATACTTAATTTAGCAAAGGAATCTGAGAAATAAGACTGACTGATTAGAAAAGAAGGAATCTAGAAATAATACGCCATAAATGTTGTGGTGTTATGTAGGCAGCGGACGCCTGCTTCCTCTTCTAGGCTCCCGTTTTTCAGCTGACCATCAGACTTAGATGCAATGGAATCCCTTTGGGCCACAGGAAGGTTCCCGACCTACACGGGAGTGGGGATCTCTGTTGGTAGAAACCGATGCACAGCCAGGGTTACAGATCGCTCAGGAATCTGAACTCCCTTGCACAGCGAACGCTTATGACTCATGGAAGCCCAGCGCTAATCTCAAGAATGAGCTTTGCATGATGGCTGGAATGTGGAGATGGAAGATGTTGAGAGATGTTGAAGGTCTGGGGAAATAAATCCTTCCCCCCCCCCCGATAAAATGAAATATTGAGAATTTGCTCATCCAAAGCAAACAGAAATAGACTGTATAATCAGTAAGCATAATTAAAGTGTTATTTTAATGTAAATAATTCTATCTTTTATCTAATTCTATAAATACTACACATGTATAAATATATGCAGCTCTATCTAGCTAGTTAGCATGTATTCTCTTCTAGGCGTCCCGGTGTAGCAATACATAGTTCACCATTAAAAATCACAATATCTCAGCAAATTGAGAGTCATTTCGGCAAACAGAAGTAGACGAGAGGCAAGTTAAAGTACTTTGAATTGAAAGCAGTGCAGCTAACTTGCAAGCGAACAGAAATACTGCATTCTGGGCGGTCAGACTTCTTGCTAAGCCTCCTCTTTCCCCGCCTCCGGGGTGCATAGTGCTCCAAACTGGAGCATTATTTCAGCAGTTGGGTTGCTCTGAGAAGGATCCAGGTCAGTGGTGTGTGACTGGGAAGATCTTCCGCGCTCTGAGTTGAAACGAAGGGTCTCAGAGACTTGATGGGAATACTGGGAAATGTATCTAACGCTCCGTTAGATATATATTCCCTATTTTGTAGTTAACAAAATATGAAGGACTGTGGAATATCAGCCCCAGTATCAAGGGACGGTCTTGATACTTGATCTGCTCTGAAGTAAAGAGTCTTGGCAGTCATCCGTCCCGAGTTTAATTGTGATCAGCATTTCCATTAAGAACCTGGATGATGAAATAAAGTGTTCTGATTAAATACGCCACTAAAGTAGGAGGGACTGCCAGCATTAAGGGACTGTATCGGTATTGAAAATCATCCTGACAAATTACAGAAATAATCCGGAAAAAAAAAAAAAAAGGCAGAATTAAAGTCAGCAGTGATGAATAGAAGGTACTATGCTGGAGCAAGAATAACTTTACAAGCAGAGGATGGCGAGCCAATGCTTAGACAGCGTTTCTTTAGAAAAGTAGCTGGAATTATAGTGAGCTGTGCACTGAATATAAAGTCGGCAGTGTCATGCTGTTACCAAAAAGGCAAACGCCGTACCAGTTTGTATAAAGAGGGGGGAGCCTAGTAGATACAAGAAGCAGCCCTTCTGCTCTCCAGCTGGAGCACTTGTGCCCAAACTTGGGCATCGCTCTCCAAGAGCAACGTGCATAATTGGGTAGCGTCCAGCTAAGGGCCATCCGATAGCTCAGAAAGATAAGTGCGGAGGAAAGGTCAGAAGAAATGGAGTTGTTTAGTCTAAAGAAGAGAAAAACGAGAAGGGACGTGACAAGTCTTCAGTGTTTTAAAAGCAATGCAAAGAGAAAGGGCATAATGTCTTTTCAGGGCCGTGAGGGATGGTACGAGAAACGAGGGGCTTTCTTGAGTAGAGAAAGAACTTCAGGTTAGATGATAGGGGAAACTTTCAAACGCTAAGGGCTGTGAAACACTAGAATAGCCGGCTTTGGGAAATCACTGAGTTTCTTCATTGGCAGTCATTAAGAACAGACAAGACAAATATGTCAGGAATGACTTAATGTAGTTGAATCTGTCTTGGGGAAAAGGGTTGAACTGGATGGCTTCTCGTCCAGCTCGTAGTCATCTGTGGCTCATTTGAAGTACATATTAACTACAGAAGGCGTGCTGAAGGAGAGCGTTCATAAAATATTTTTAAATGCTAGAAATGATTTCGGCGTTCATTCTGAGAGCAAATAATCTGCGTGAAAGTGTCATTTCAGTTTTCTCCTAGAAATTCCTGTTTTCCATATCCTTGTTTTCTCTGAAAATTTTCAAGATTCTTTTCCCCCTAGGCCTGCATAACTCTTGCGGGGTGTAATTATTTATTTCTGCTGGCTTCTTTCAGGACAATTTGTGGGACTGCTGCCAAAGATGTTGAGGTATCTTTTTTCCATGTTCTTGTTACGTCTTTCACTTAGGATGACATTGTCCATATATATATATATATGTACACACACACAGAGCGTACACAGAGAACGAATAAATAATTAAATGCAAGGACTTCCTTTTCTTGTTTTGTTCTGCCTCTGTGCTTTCCTCTGTTCGTTCTGCGGAAAATTAGATCCAGGTCCTGCCCTGCGCTGTGGTCTCAAGCTAGAAGTCTGTCCGTATCACCGTAATTACTAAGGCACTGAACAAAAGAGGAAAGTGTTGGAAAGGAAACTACACGCAAACAGGAGAGATTAAAAAAAAAAAAAAAAAAAACAAAACGTGGAGGAAGTCGCAAAGCGTAGCGCAGGTTGTGATAACTTGCATCACCTTCTGGTAACGTTTAAGAATATTGTTTGATAGTTTTAGGCCTGCTGCTTCTAAGACAAACATAGCGTTATTTGACATATATAATTAACTGGATAGTGGAAATGGATTAACTTGTTTGTTCATTGTGTAATTTATAAGAAGTGCAGTAAGTTAAAGACAACACAGTTGGAAATAAATTTGCAGAATCTGCGATCGTAAATTATCGGTACTCTGAGGAGTTTAAGTTCTAGACTTTCAGCCTGTGGTTGGTTGGTTTTTGGGTTTGTTTTGTGCTTCTTTTTTTTTTTTTTTGAACTGGAAAAGAGAAATTCTATTCCATGGAAAAGTTAGGCTTAAAATAATTAAGGCATTTTGCTCATTCGGCGTTGTTCCGGATACGTTTGCTTTGCAATCGATGATGCGTATCGCTGCCTATAACAGTAACTTGAGTGAGTGGTAGTGGCGGACTCCTATTATAACAACTCTTACTTTTCAATGTTCTGTGAATCAATTTGCAATGTCGACGGACGTTACCCTTTAAGCGAATTGAAATGGGGAAGCTGAGATGGGTGTCTGGAAATAAAACTTGTGCGGTAAAAAGATGGGATTTCCTTTCATGCCAAAGGATTTAGACCAAGGCGATCAAGTTAGGCGGGACTTAAAATTTGGACAAATTAAATTGATGTTTTCATTAAAGTACTTCACATTTCATGGAAAGATTGGCCAGATTTATGAGCTAAAGGTCAGAAGAAGAGGAAGAGCTGTCTATTTTTTTTTTGCTTTTGTGACACTTAGTGATAATATCAGGCCCAGGGGTTCGTTTTTACCGTGATTGTGTGTATCTCAGTTCTGGGTTTGAGGTTTTTTGCGCTTTTGGTTTTAAATACATTTTTTTTATTTGTTTAGTTGAAATCAGGGCCTCTGCACGTGTTCATACAATATTGCTTTAAGGTAATGGAGGTCTTAAAACTCATTAAATATTTGATGTTTCTTGAATCCCTTTCAGATGTACGGTATTCTTATCGTAATATTTCATACCCTTAGAGTAATATTTCATTAATATGTGCACAGGCAAATAAAAATCAGAATAAAATACGACAAGTGAAAAGTACGAGCATTTATTTTGTATTACCACATGTCAAGAAAGAGGAGTGGATGAAAACTAAGCCATTAGATTTATGGAACGTGCAGATTTCTTTCGATTTTTATTTTTTTTTTTCTTTTTGACAAACTAATACAATATTTCAAACTTGGGGAAGTTAGATTTATTTTTTTTTTTTTTTTCTTGTGTTGTGCCGATCGGTGTGAATTAACTTTTGCATGAAAAGTTTATCATTTCACGCGGAACCTGGTAATTTCCGTGAAATCTGAAATATTAATGTTCAGTGAATGGGTACCATTTGACACCTGTGAACGATTGCCTCTTCCGTGCGTGACGTTTCACGCTGCGTGTTCTACTCCAGACGAGTAGGGTTTCTTACAGCGGGAGGAGCTAGCGCTTTCTCATTAATTCCTAGCTGTAAATCTTCGAGATTTCCTATTTCCCCTGTGGTTTTTGCCTTGTGTCGTATTCATAGTATTCATAGATTCATAGTCAAGATTCTTTCTCCTGAGCTGAATTTGCTTCGTTTTAGGATGTCTGCTTCAGAACGAATGAGGTAATTTCACCAGCCTTGATTAGATTAACATAAATAGCACAAGGTAAACAAAGTTTGCGCCTCTGCGAGCGATCCTGTGTAGGATGTGTTTGCCTTCCTTGTATCGAAAGTCTTTTTGTGGATAGCTGCCCAATTTATTAGTGTTCTTGCTTAAACGCCAGTAGGTCTGGCTGGTGGCCTCGGCTTGTCTCTGTAAATGTAAATTGTTAGGCTGAAATGCCATATAAAGAGTTGAGATAGAAATCAAGATAACAGTAATGGGCAACAATTTTTAAATATTAATATCACAGATGCTTTTAAGCATTGAGGTTTGACTAAAACAGCTTTTGACTTTTTGTGGTCTGTGATGAAATGGAAGCATTTTAAATAGGGAGCTTTTATTGTACCTGCTGGCTCATAATAAGAAATAAGTTAAAGATGTTTCACGATTCTAGTTCAACTGCGATTGTAATACGCGAACTAACCGTGTCAGCGATCGCCTGCTTATTAATTCAGGCTGTCATCACCATATTATCAAGCTCTAGGTGGGGAGGGAGTTAGAAAACAAATCTGGAATCATGAAATACTTTTTAATATGCTTCAAATAGGAAATTGTCTTCCCAAAGGCGTGTACGAAGAGACCGTGTTAGATAATAAGCATTAAAGTAGACGTTATTGTAAGTATGCTGTGGCCGTAGAGCCTTTATTTTCCTCAGGGCATAAAATCAATAGATAGGAACAAACCCCATACTTTATTTTTGTTGCACCGAAACACCTGAAGGCGTTTGTGGCATGGCACCTTTCTCGTGGCACGGCACGTAGTATCCGCAGAGGGGCCGCCTTGTGGCACGTGGGCAGGGGGAAGGATGCTCAAGCCCTGGCACCGGCGAGGGAGGGAGGAACGCGAGACAGAGCGTGGGGCTCATCGGGGTTTACCTCTGAGGCACCAAGCGTACGTTCCCATCCCACGTGGTGGAGGAAAAAGACAGTCCAATGCCTCCTTTAAAAGGCATAAAAGAAGGCGTAGGAATGTATTTGGTTGTTAAGATTTATAAGCAGAAGGATGGAAGTGTTTATTCCAGTATTTGGAAGCTCTAAACAATATTTAGGGGGGAAAAAAAAAAAAGTACAAAAGAAGGACCCACGAATCTTAACCGGCGCTTGCTCTGGCTTTTATTTTGCTTTTATTTTTACTTTTTGAAAAAAAAAAAAAATTTGAAATATTAATTCAGCTTTTTGGAGCACCTTTTAATGCCCATACGTCCGTTTATCCGAATATTAGCTGGTTTCTAGGTAGATCTCTTGCGCTCGTTTTCGGGTTCAGTCCGTCTTTCTTTTCATTTACGCATTTTAAAGAGTTTCTTCCCTGATAGAGGGTATTGTACCATTACGAGATAAGATGATGTGATTTTTCGTAACGTTTATAGAACATAAGTGGGTACCGAGGTACTACTGTAGAGGCGATCTCTGGGATAAGAGGTTCCCATAAGAAATTAGTCCCCTTTTGTTTTGAAGAAGGAGAAAATTACAAGTTTGAAGAAACATTGCAATCTGAGGATAACGGGGAGCTGGAGAGCGTGGAGAAAATTTAGTCTCGGGGTAGGGGGAAGCAATGTAGTATCTTTAGACTAAATCTACTCTAATAGATATAGTTACCTCACAAATTGCGCCTCTCTGAATTTAATAAACTTTCTAAAAGCAATACTTACCATCACATTTTATATACTTAGTTTTAGTTGTCAGGTATTATAGTTCATAGAATCGTAGAAAACTGGGTTTGAGGGGACCTCTGGAGGTTGTCTCATTAGGCCTCCTGCCAACTTATATGACAGCAGGGACACGCAGACTTTATAAGCTCTCTTTTATTGTTTGTTTCCTCCTGGAAATAAGAAAATATTGCAAAGCGTACAGGAAATTGGAATCTAGACTGTTGTTAGGGAATTCCTTAGCTTTACCACGTTATCAATTTTAGTAAACTTAAGAAAACTGTTTTGTGAACTTCTCCGTATTTCCATTCATCCCTTTAAAATAAGGGTGTGTTTTTTTCTTTTTGAGGGCCAACTGATGAAATTAGTTTGGTGAATTTGTTAATGACCACAGCATGATGGCAGCTCCTTCCTGAACTGTTCCATGGCCCTGTTTTCGAGAGGGACTTCTTATCAGGGAGTGGAGCGATAGGATGAGGAATAACGGTTTTACACTGAAAGAGGAGAGATTGAGATGAGATCTCGGGAAGAAATTCTTTATTCTGAGGGTGGTGAGCCCCTGGCCCAGGTTGCCCAGAGAAGCTGTGGCTGCCCCATCCCTGGAGGGGTTCAAGGCCAGGTCAGATGGGGCTTGGAGCGACCTGGGCTGGTGGGAAGTGTCCCTGCCCAGGGCAGGGGAGGTGGAATGGGATGGTCTTTGAGGTCCCTTCCAACCCAAACCATTCTATGATTCTGTGAAAGCTCTTCTGGTATGTTTGCCGATTTCTCTTAAAGCAGAGTGTTTTGACTTTTGTACTTCCTTCACTACCGTAATTGCAGATTCATTCTGATTTGCAGTCTGCCTCTAGAATTTCTAGTCTCGCAGGATCTTACGTCCTCTCCTACAGGAGGCGTTTCTTCAGTTTTCTCCCCGCCTGGTAGAGGGTTTGTGACTGTGCAGAAGGCAAGGCTGAGGGGAAGCTCATCCCTCTCTTCGGCTGCCTCCAGGCAAGAACAGAGAAGGCAGGAGCAGGTTCTTCAAGAGGTGCGCAGGGAAAGGCAGAAAGGCGATGGGCACTGGTCGCATCAAGGCTAGGTCAGGCTGCTCAGAGAAGTTGTACCATCTACGTTCTCGGAGAAATTTGAAGTCAACTGGAGAGTGCCCTGGGCAACCCGGTTTAGCTTGGAATTAGCCCTGCTTTTGTTGGGGGTTGGACCAGAAGACCTCCACAAGTCTCTTCCAACTTGAATTATTTTATGGCTCTCATCTGTCACAATAAAATCCCTGCTGGAGGGGAGGAAGGAGCAACTTCCGTGTTGTTTCTCCCCCTGTAGAAATACTCTAGGCCAAAAAATAAAAGTATTTGGAGTGTTTGCCTGCTTGGTTTACGGCCCTCAACCAGTCTGAACACGCGCCCTCCTGAGTCATCGTAATTACAGCCCTAGTAAAGTCTTGCTTCTTTAAGAACGCAGCATACTGGTTAAGAATATAACACCGCTAAATTTAGCATTGTCTCTTGAATTTTGAACAGTCGCCTGTACTGCTACCAGATCTATGCAGGAAATATGAACGTTAGTAAAGGTTGAGAGACTTAGGTGCGTCAGGTATGTCCTTCACTGAAGTGGTCGTACGACTTGTGAGATTTATTGCTGTCTTCTTTCTTCTTAGCTTTGCTGTTGCTGCTCTTACGATACGGAATTCATTTTAATAGGAAGATGAGAATTCGACCTTGTGCGCAGTGCGGAAGGAAGATAACATTTCCTTGGTTCTTAATTTTGTTACTCGACAACTTCGGCCCTCTTACATCGTGAAACCTTTAAGGCTCCGTTTAATCTTAAAAAGAATGGGCCTCTGTGATAAACTGAGGAATTTTTGGCCATCTTGGTAACGCTGCGCATGTACGCTGTAAGTGATGCAGTCTTGTGTAATGATTAAGAGCTTAGGTAATACTCTTTGGCACTGTTAGAGCCCTGTTGAGTCTTTACTCTGTCACAGATTTCATTTTATCACCTTTGGCAGTAATGTGCTTCCCACGGTGAAACTGCATCTAGCTTCTCTCGGAGTTTTAAGGTTCTCTGTTGATTTTTTTCAACGTCTTGTATCTTTTTGCCACCT
Source organism: Rissa tridactyla (assembly GCF_028500815.1). Classification (NCBI taxonomy): domain Eukaryota; kingdom Metazoa; phylum Chordata; class Aves; order Charadriiformes; family Laridae; genus Rissa; species Rissa tridactyla. The sequence goes on along the minus strand of NC_071470.1, from coordinate 78,450,475 downwards.
GAGACAATGACGCGGTTTATATATTGGCTTTCCGTGGTCGCCGCCTTCCGTTTTCCTGTTCCTTGCCCCAGTTTGAAATGTGGGGACTGCTTTCTCTGGTGGGGATGTGGCTTTGCAGAGTGCATCTGGCCAGGGTTGAGCTGATGGTGGGACGGAGCCCGGCAGCAGCAGGCTTCCACGTGCAGGAGTCGAATATTTTCGGAGACGTTTTCGGTAGGAACGCTTCTGCGTGCTTTGAGCTCAGAGCTTTCTCTAGACTACATTATATTCCTGCCACGCGAAACATTGGCTGTTTTCCACTGGGGAAGCGTAGCTCGAGTGGCGTGTTAATGTCTTCTGTGCTAATGTCTTCTATGCTAACCTCCAGGCTCTCATCTGTGTTGCTACTAGAAGCCAAGTGGCTTTCTTCAGCGTCCGTTTGGTACTCTGCCCGCTGATACTAAACGTGACCTTGAAGAGCGCTGGAGTTTAATAGCCTGAATTCTCTCCGTTCTCTCCTACGCTCCATTGGTTAACCGGGCACGATCTTTACCCCTAAGCTGATTTAACGGCTTTGCGGAGATGTAGCTTTTCTGTGCAAGTCCTTACGAGTGCTTTGGATTCTGAAAAACTGTCACGTCAAGGTGGCACTTCATTATTCAACGCACTTCCTCGATGTAACTGAGTCATACCTGCTCACTTCAGTAACAAAAACCTATGTTTTGCTACCATTAACCATGGTGAGTCAGCTTAGGTAAGGCAAAATTAAGTTTGTGGGCTACTTTGTTTTGTTTTTCTTAATAAACAAGTCACAGTCTGAGACGTCTTCAACAACAACAACAACAACAAAATCAGAGTAATGCATTTCTGTGTGAAATGATTTTATGTCATATTTGGGTTTTGGGGAGTGCTTGGGGAGCATTTCTGCTCCTTAGAAAACGATTACTCTTCATAATAAATCCCTCCCATTAGTCAGGATGGCTCTTTGACCTTTTCCGCAGTATTCCCAAAAAAAAAAAAACCATTTGAACCTTTTGCGTTGTTCCAGAATCAGTTTCAAACCTTTGCAGCCTCCCAGACATCTTCCAGGCTTTCCTGGGTACCAGCCCACCAGGTTGTGCTTTTGGAATCTTCTCTCTGCTTCCAAGGCCAATCAATTCGGCTGCCCGGACTTAAATCCGTTTTCTTCGTTTCCCTCCTTATCCTGTCTCTGGCACCAAGCGAAAGGGGACCCGAACCAAGTCTTCTCCACAAGAAAGAATCGTATCACCCCGTCTTTTAGTTCTCTAATTCTTCAGGTATTTTTGGGCTGAATAGCGAGCTTGGCGTGTCTTTCAGACACGATCAGAATTCACGTTAATCAGTTACTGGCACGCATGTGTGCGGCTTTTGCATCGGTAAGGTAAGAACACTTATACTTGCCTTTTCAGAGGATTTTAAGGCTGGATTACCTGGAGTCGATCACAGTAGTAAATACACTTTAAGGAGTCACAGGTAATAATCCTTGCATAGTTCTGAAAATACTTAAAACTGGTTTAAAAGCCTGCTGCCAAAGGAGATTTTCTAACAAAAACTTGATTTTTATCCCCGTAGCTTGCTATCAGCGTAGCATTTAAAAAACCGGGAGAGAAAAGGTGATACTAACAGGGAAGAGAAGGAACTTTACAAGAGTTACGCTGATCCTAAGAATGTTCGAAAAGAAAACAAACCTAAGGCACTTGGAAACAGTTCAGGGGTTTCTAATTAGATATGACATGATATGATATGCGATGTGATATGATAGATAGGCAAGATTATTCACCTTTTTAAGTTCACCCTTCTTTATTCAAACCCAACCACGCTTCACTGATTTACTGCAAGCCCTGGAATTTCGTTCTCTGCTCCCGCCAGCTTGCCTTAGCGACGGAGGGGAGGTTGGTTAACGCTTCGGTTTGCGATCTGGTAGGAGAACAAGGTGTTTTCAGAAAAGCAGATGTCCTTTTCACAGCATCATCCCGGGTTCAGCCCCTCTCCGGGATGGCTGGCTTGGCTGGACCCGGCTCCCGCCGGACCTGCCGGCGTTCCGGCAGCGGGGAGGAACTCCTCATCTTTGTTGCTCAAGGAAGAAATTAAAGGCTGCGCTGCTCGCACTGGGTTTTCTCAGCTGCGCTCTGTGGATCTCATGGCCTTTTGCTGCACGAAAGCGGTCTCTGTTCAATAGAATCTCAGCTGGCCTGAGTGGCTGCCGCACGGCTAGTGCTCTCCAGATGTTCTTCCTCGCGGCTCCTGAACTTTGCCGGCTGGCTTCTGGCCAGTTCGGAGTGGAGCGAACAGACTGGCATTTGCTGCTTTGTATCCATAGAGATGGCTCTGGAAAACAGGGCGTTTAAGAAATCTTACCTTACGCCATCCTACTTCAGGAAATTGTGACAAAAACGTTATCAAAATATGTGGGAATAACTTCTGCCCAAAAGCCTTCAGCAAAGACTTCCACGCTTTCCCCAGGCAATCTTAGCTGTAACTGCAGTTATATAGCTTTTAAATTGTCTAACTTCCATCTTTCTTGCTGCAGTTTAAGCCTGCGATCCCTTGACAATTCCCAACTTACTTTGCTACAAAAAGGCGATAAATCTCCTATACATCTGAAGTCTATTATCACGTCTCTCCCCTTCTCTAGCCTGAGTGAAATCAGCTCTCTCCATCTTTCCACGTAGATCTTGGTTTATATATACCTCTGATGACCTTTCACGTTCTCCTCTGGACTTTTTGTATTTGGGCCTATTTTTCAGGAGAAATGACGCCCCGAACAGGACACGGTGTCCTGGTTGAAGCTTGACCAGTACTACCTCAATATTTTGTTCTAAATCCCAAAGTTTCTAAAATATTTTCACTGTTGAGTAATTGGAAGGCGGTACATCAGCTCCTTTACTGGCGTGAATTTACCTCGGCAGAAAATCTGGCCAAAGCATCCGCGTTATCAATGAGCGTACGACTCTTTTTTTTCCACTGCTGATGGGTAGGAAATGTCACAAGAACAACAGATCTCCTACTATTTTTACCAGTAAAGCTGCGATCTCCAAATTAAAACAAGATGGTTATCCTTACGGGTTTGTTGCCGTTCGAACACCCGCGTTCTAGCACAGCGCAGGTCAAAGCGCGCTTGAGCCACCCCAGACCGTAGGAAGATAACAGCCAAGTTGGAGATATGTCCCCTCGCTGGTCTCTGAATGTTTAGATACGAAGCAAATGCGTTTCCTTTTCCTCTGACGGGCCTGAAAAACCTTTGTCAGCTGTTCTATTGCTTTACTTTAAACAAGGGCGTCATGCGTTTTACTTCGCCGATCGCTTTTATACATCCCAATAAGACGATGTTTTTTTCCTGCAACACCGAGTCGCTGACGACTCAGCCTCAGGTTGGGTGACCAGTAAGCTCTAGAGCTTACTGGTCCCAGAGCCCCAGGTCCGTAGAATTAGATGTCTGTTGGCCTCTTGTTTAGTTCAGGCTATTCCTCTAATTCAAGCTTGTTTGGAATTTCAGCTCTCCTCCCCAGAAGGCAATGCAGCAGTTCTACTAGCGCACGTTCGCTGTCTGCGCAGGTAATGACGTTTGTTATGTACAAATTTCACTGTAAAATGTATCCATAACCTACATGAAAATAATCACTGTAAATGTAATTAACACAGTCACTTTTATTTATTCCTCGCAGATGTATTTAAGAATGAAAAAGCCCCTAGCTTAAATATATTTATTCCAAATTCTTCATCTTAGAACTCGAAACTGAATTTGCGGAATACGTTTCCAGGATTAGTTAAGGAATCATATGGGCGTTTCGTGATGTCTTTTTCAGCCTTGGGCTTTTGGAATCTTTTCGTGTTTGTTTCGGTTTGGTTTGAAGGCGTTTCTGCTCTCCCTTCTCCGTGTTTCTGGTTCGTCAAACGAAATAATCACCTCGGGTTTTGGCATTGCAATGTCAAATGAGCCATGCCGTTGTCAATGCATCCTGCTATGCCAGAATATTACTGGATGTCCTCTGCGGGTATTAAATGAAGATAGGAATAGGTTGATTGACCGATCTTAATTAATTTCTGTGTTTTTCTGAAGAAATGAGGTGAAGAATTACCCAAATGAGCGGACAGAACCTTTTCTGTAGCCATCTTCTTGTGCGGTCACTGGCAGAACAAGGCTGCTACAAGCCGGGAAACCAGGCTGTCCTGGTTGGAATCCCAGTCGTGTGCTTCCGATAGCGAGCAAGGAATGATTTGTCTTTTGGGCTGAGCCCTGTGGGGCTCGTAGAACTTCGAGATAAAGTTGGTTGAGTGTATTTCTTCACAAAAAACGGTCTGTGTTGCAGATCAAGGTGGTCATAAATCACATTCAGCTAATACACAGGTACAGCTCTGTATTCAATAATACAAGGACGCTTGTACTCTTTAATGTTCTCATTACTTGGTTTCTCTGCTGAGGAAAAACCAATTCCGTGAATTAACGGACATTGACGTATGAAGGCATTTGCTTAAAAGACCGTTTGAAGCTTTCAGGTCTTTTGAAGTAGACATACGGCGTTTAACAGCAAGGCCATTTTCTACAAAATTACAGTTGGGGCCTCATCAGGTTTTAAAGATTAGAGATGACCAATCGAGTACGCTCCAGGTATTGCCTCTACTCTGGCCGATACCTGTTTTTATTAGAAATACGACCTTTATTTTCTTTCCAGTCATGTCCGGCAAAATGGAATTGTCACTTACTATCAGCGAATGGGATTTTGGTTTCAGGAATAAACCATGCGTGTTCTTAACTGCGCGTAAGAGTTTCTTCCAAAGAACGTGGATGACGATGAAGAAGGTAGGAAAAATAATCCCTTGCTAGATTGCAACCACCAAGATTGTATCACAAAAAATGGAAATTGTCAGTTTCTTCATTTAAAGTGGCATTACTGGAGAGGGCATTGTCTGTCGCTCAGCCAGGGATCCCTGGTTTTTGTATGTTGGCAGGTTTTGTTGCCTTTTTTCCCTTAATATTAGCAAAACATCTTTGTGAATTGGCCAGATTCTGTGCTCGGTACTGTAGTTTAGGAAAACTCAGTGTTACTCCTAATTTTCAGAAGAGCGTGCTGAAGATTTTAAACCTTCTCTATTCAAAAGAATAAGCGCTACAGAAGCACACAGCCTTTTAGAAAGGCTTCCTAGAAGAAAAACTTCCATGCTCAAGAATACGTTACTCCTGAAAAGAAATGCCGTCATTTCCCCGCGGTGAGGGTAGCACGGCCCGTAGAATAGATGTCTCTCGGCCGCCTGAACGTATTGCCTGACCTGATTTTTGTCAAGCGCAACTACTGTATTAGGAATCACCATCCAAATGAGAACGATGGCAGAAGAGTTCTGCTTTTAGAATGATATATACCAAATGATGGCGTACATAATTCTGAGGAGGTTTTAAAAGAACTGTCTTGCGTCCAATTTGAAAAGGGGAAGTAGCGGAACGCTGCATGCCGAGTAAAATTTTTGGTATCTAGAAAAAGATGAGCAAGGGAGCCGTGAAAGTTTTCATTTTCTCTGCCACCATTCTTCTATGGAAAATAAATTTGCTGTCTCACTTGAGCTTTCAGTCTGCTGGCAACAAATGTACATGGCCGTAGTAGTTAGCTTTAAAAAAAAAAAAGCGTACAAAAAAAAAACCCCTCATCCTTGTCTAGCCTAATTCCCTTGGCTTGCATGTGGGAAATTCTGAATTTAGCAAATGGAACAAGCGTGGTCTGAACCTGCTCTGTTTGATAGCAGTTGATAAGTCGTGTCAAAACAGCCCTGCGTACTTGGAATTAACTCTGCACGTTTCTGAAGGAAACACTTGCAAATATTACCACGCCGCGAAAGCGCGTCGGAAACAGTTGGTGCTGGTACAACACTGGCCAGGAAGGGATGGCATTAAAATATTTCCCCTCCGCCGTCTGCTTTAGGCTTATCAGCTGCTAATGCCGTACAGAAACCGGGTCTGTCTATAGTTCGCCCATCTGAACTAAAAATATTTTCCTGCATAAACAGTTTTCTTTTCAAAGAAACCTTTCAGCAGTTTGGGCTTTAACTGCCATGCTTTAAATTGCAGTCAGTTTGTCTCGCCCCGAAACCTCCAACGCATCAAAATTGGCTACCCTTCGCAATTAATAACTTACCGTCAGTTGCATCGGCACGAATGGAAATACTCCGGGTTTACGGTGGCCCAGTGCGGACTCATTAGTGACTTCATATTGGAAAGTATTCAAATTCTCGGTCTAAATGGAGTAGACGCAGAGCATAAATTTAACCTCGTATCCTTTAAAAGTATACGAAAATATTTTATGCAAATGGCCCAAACACCGCAGACTCCATATAATAAATTTCAGTCGTTTCTATGAGGAAACCCCAGCGAAGGAAAGAGATCGCGTGGAAACGAACTCTAGAAAAGTTTACTGTAAATGTAAGTCAGTATCAAAAAAGACTTATTTCAGTGGGTCTTGCAGTTCGAAATTGTAATTTTTAAAATTTATTTTATGGGGGTTTTTTTGTTGTTTTTTTTTGTTTTTTTTTTTAATTTCATTCATTTTACCAAAGACAGCCAGGGACTGTACTTCGCCTCTCACCCCTGTGCCGGACGTGTGGGTCACGCCGAGTGTGTAACTCTTGTGGGAAGGCGGCGGTTCGTGTTTTCCTCCACGTTCCACGGAGCAAGCGATGCTCAGTCAGCCTCAGGCGCCGGGAACGCAACGCGCTCAGCCCACCCCACCTCCTGTCCTGGCAATCTCCTCTCCATGCCTACACGAAGAAGGGCCGGGGAGGCGGGGAGAGAGGGGGAAAGGCGATATACAACCATATAGAAGACATTTACATTTTCTGCATTCATCAGGACCCTTCAGATGCCCGGGGCAGCGTGAGAAAGTTGTCACGAGCCAGAGATACAGTGCGATATGGCGATAATGTCAGGTATGTGCGTCCATCTCCTGCCTGGCACACACAGGAAACAAAGCAAGCCTTAGCCAGAGATAAATCTTCGTCCGTCTCCAGAGACGAAGTCCTGATTAGGTGGTTTACTAATTTTCTTAACTGGTAATGACCTCCCTCTTCCTAGTATTTGGTATTTCGGAAGCATCTTTTTTCCATTCGTGTATTTTTTTACATTAGTTATGTCTTTGTTAGCTAGACGAACCTAAATTTAAGACCCAGTGAAGCAGTTATTTACAAGATTTTATTTAATGCGCACACACGGTTTTGCCGCGGTTAATGAAAAAGATACGACTTATTAAAACAGAAATAATTTGTTGAACATAAAATGTCGTTCCCTTAAAGCTGTAATTTGATACAGCGCCTAGAAAGAGCAGTGTGGATTTTCTTAAATCAGTTTAGTTAATGGACTGTCTGGGCTTATTTAGATTTATTTTAAGTAAGTGGTAGGCACGTGAAGACAGGTAATACATTAAAAAAAACAGAGAAATGTGCACACGCAAGCACAGAAAAAACGGAATGCAGCTTAACTGTATGTCCCCTCCCGTTTTCTGCTGGGACTGAGGATTGTGGCAAAAAAACCCCTGGGTGTTCTGAGTTCTTGTGGTACAACTGGAGGTTGGCGCGCCGGAAAACATGTCGGGGGGAGAACAGATTGCTTCCCTTCGCTGAAATAGATAATTTAACCTATTTACTATGTATGGCACACAGTCGTTCGTCTGGAAGGCAAAAACTGTTCCCAGGCGGCGTGTGTTTCCTGATATCACTTGCTTCTAAATTTGCACCTCATCAGTTCGTTATTTAAGGAAGCGAGGAAGGAAAGAAGCCTTGTCTTAATTTGTGTAGGTGGATGATAACGCAAGGGCCGGCAGAGCAAGAGGGACAACCTGGGGTTGAGCCAAGAGCCGAACTTTTTCTAGGAGGGAGAAGGTTGCCCGGAGAAGCTGTGGCTGCCCCATCCCTGGAGGGGTTCAAGGCCAGGTCGGACGGGGCTTGGAGCAACCTGGGCTGGTGGGGGAGTGGTCTTTGAGGTCCCTTCCAACCCAAACCATTCTATGACTCTAAGGTGCTGCCTGGAGCACCAGTGCGCTGGGTGGTGATATGGGGGTAAACGGCAAAAGGGAAGAAATAGGAAAAGATGGGCCCGACGTCCCCCGCTTTCTGCCCTCCTTCGTTGTAACCCACCCTCCCGCCCTGGATTCACGCTAGGAATTTCTGAAAGCTGTTTTCGGAGGGATAAAGGGTGAGAAATCCCGTATCTGTAATTGTCATCACAGACGTCTGAGAAAGTCACTGAACCGTGGAAACTGCAGCTACTTCGGTCTTAAAGCTTTGGCCCTCCATAGCTGCTTCCGTCAAAGGATTTCACGCGGCTTTAGCGACATGGATAAGGTTGGCCTCACAATCCTCCGGGGGAGGAGGAGAACTGAATTACCATTCTGGTTTGCTGAAATGAAGAGCTGTGATGGGCAAATTCCTTTTGGCTCAGCTGTGTGGCGTAAGACACTGATACTCTTGCCTTGCTCAAATCTATCCCTTTTCCGAACGTGTCGTGTCCCCAGGTGCCAGAAGGAGCGAAAAAGGAACGTAATTTTGGCATTGCCAGCTTGGTATTAGCTTAAGCTATCGTTGAAGCTAGGTTTCTGCTAGGGCCAAAGCACATTTTCTCTGTGGTGGGCAACCTCCGAGAGATGTAGAGAGAGTGAGATCTCAAGAGGATGTCACTATTTAGTAGAGTTGGAGTCCTAAGTGCTTCGTCCTACGTCTCAAGGGAAGTTTGAGACAAATTAATAGAGAAATTCCACTTTTCCTGAATCTGTGTTTTGTTTCTTTAGCTGCCGGTTTACTTTAGGATGGAAAAGTGCAACGTGCAGGCCCAGTGTTTCTTTTTTTGTTGTTGGGTTTTTTTTGGTTTCTTTTCTAGAAAATAGACTATCTGCAGGTAATAAAAGGCCACCAAACGCTTTTTAAACAAGCAGCTGAAAACATGGCCATAATTGGGAAGGATTTTGAAGTAGGAGTTATTGAGTCAGGAGAAGCGGAATTTTGTGAGCACATTCCTGAGGGAGTGAGTGGGAGAAATTATTCTTTCTGGTGAGAGCATGCAGTAGCGAATATGTGTTTTGAGGTTTTATTAAAAGGTATAGTACGCTTCGCGTGATTCCACTTGTTCAGCAAGCTAATGTAAATCTGTCTTTTCTATCGATAGGCTAATCAAGAGCTCCGTAAGAGTCACGCGCTTGAAATTTTTAGCATTGTGAGATTGTTGTGTTGTTTCAATTTTCCTGTCTCAGTAATGCACCTTGGAAACTGCAGATTCAAGGAGAGAATGAGAATTATTATTTTTTTTTTTCATACCGAGAGAAGACAGCAAAAAAGAAAAATATTTTTTTCCAGCTAGAAAAGTTAAAAGAAAAACACGTGGATGAGCAAAATACAGCGCTTTTTACTTTGTTGGCTCCAGGATTCTGTTTCGTACCACCAGAATATCTGCAGCTGTATTAGGGGTTGTATAAATGCCTGAACTGTATCTGCCTCGACCGGACTCCGGTTGTGCCTTTTCTGTTTACGTCCTTCTGTCGTAGTAGAGCTAGAGGTAGTTTTCTCATTTTTCTTCTGCTGAGATTTGAAAAGTGCCCCACCTTGTACTGATGCGTGAGACCAAGAGGAAAGCAAGGGTTTCAAGGTGGTGGTGGGCTTTCGTAGAATCATGGGATGCTTTGGGTTGGAAGGGACCTTGAAGATCATCTGGTTCCGGCCCCCCTGTCATGGGCTCTCTTTTTTTTATTATTATTTATTTATTTATTTATTTATTATTTCCTGAAGAAGACATAACAAACTCTTAACTTCTGATGTTAAAGAGCATGGTTTTGAGACTGGGATTGGAATCGGGAACCTAAATGCGGGAACTTGAACCGTGTCTGTCCCGATATCCCTCATAAGTCCCGTAGCTGTCAGAAAAAGGCGTCTTTTTTTTTTTTTTTTCACCGTTAAATCTGCTTCGCTATTCTAGGTCTCAGAGACTGCGTCTGCGGAGCAATAGTTTGAGCTCTAACCTGCAGCGTAGCTCGAGACGCCGGTCAGTGAACGTGTTTAAAAAGAACAACTGATAGAGATGTGGGCTTCTTCCCGTCTCAGGCCACAGTGCTAATGGTAAAGGCTGACGTGTCTGTCTCTCCTAGGACATTTTCCGATTTAAACTTTTGTAGTATTGTTTCCACTAAAAGGTTGGGTTTCATTGGATTGTCTAATGAATTTTTATTTTATTTTATTTTTTTTTTAATGGAAGTGTTACTTCACCAGAAAGCTCGCCAGATTTAATTACTCTGACTTTTCAAAAGTGCTTGTAGTGTGCTGGAGAAGTCTAACGTGCAGTGGGAAAAGATGGCAACGTGAATATCCATCCGGACTGTCTACTGATAGGCTCTTTGTAATATGGGAAACTTGTAGAAGATGCATGGAATTCCTGAAGCCTTGTAGAGAGCTAAATAGGTGCACTCGGGCAAAGCAGTGACGTTCATGACGAAGAAAACCATATAAACCAGAGCAGAAGGCAAAATCCGAACTTCTTGTGGGTGAATCTGTGAAGCTCATATTACTTTGGTCCCAGTGACCCTGCGAGGCTTTTATTCCAGTGCATAAAATCCTTAAATGTCGCTGATGCAAAGGAAATGTATATGCTCAGAAGGAATACTGATGAGAGATTTTTCCGGAGCAATGGAAGTAAAAAGGAGGCTTGTTCATAAGCAAGCGCTCTAAATCATAGCGAAGCTAACGTCTTAATTTGGAGTTCAGTTCAGAGTTGGAACAGATATTTCAGATCTTGTACAGGGAATGCGGGTAATCTCAGAAGGAAAGTAGATATTTCCTTCTCAAACCAATCAGACGAGCTTAGATTCTAGGATTGCAATTTGACTGTAATTTCAAGCCTGGGTTTGTTGTTTTTTTTTCCCTTTATCCCTCAGGAATGAGAATGAAGACAGATGGGAAAAAAGTGTGTGTGTGGGGCCGGGGGGAGAAGGCACTTTTGAACTGGAAAAGTTTGGAGGGTTCTCGAAAGTGTGGTTAACGCGGTCCTATTTAGCTATGTTGGATTGAGATACTTCCACGGGCTGTACGAAGTGCCTTGCGTTAGGTATTTATTTTTCCGCAATACTACAGAACCTTGTGTACTTTACGAAGCACCAGACGTTTGCCTGGAATAGCCTCGGAACAGCCCATGTGCCACGGTCCATAATTCCAGATATGCAATAAGGTACGTAGACATATACAGCCGTGGTTTGATTTTTCTGGTGGCAATCAGGATTGACGTTAATCCACAGCGAGAATACAGAAGGTGTTCTTCCCTTATTCCTTTTTTTTTAATTGTATCTTTGGGAGTGGCTAACTTCAGGTGTATAAAAAATGAATTAAAAGCTGTGTGAACTTTACTGCTTCTAATATATCGGACTACAGTTGTCTCCACGCAACCTTGATATCAAGTGGGAATTTATCGTCCTTCGGGTTGACGTGTAGCAATGGCAACAAACAGGATCACGGTTGCGGTTTTCCTGTTGGGTTTTGGTTTTTTGTTGGGTTTTTTTTTTTTTTTTTTGACAGACAAGGACGATGAATTTCTCATAGCGTATGAGACACAATTTCAAAGAGACAAAGGAGAATCGGTCGATGGGTCAGGGAAACCCGGTTCGAAGACCCGTAGCTCATAAAAATATTTATGTACTGTTCGGAAAATAAAGGGGAAAGGGAGCTCATGTAACGTACCAGAGAACTGAAGAGCCAGCAACAAAACACTCGTTCGCATCCCACAGCTGAACCGAACTTAACATATTTCAAGAGAAAGTGTGTCCAGCCATGGCTTTTCTGCAGCTGTCCCAGGCTGTACGCCATTTCCAAATATCATAATTCGGTCCTTTGCTATTCTGTTGTTCCTCGGCTGCTGCGTCGTTTCCAAGCTATGCTCGTTGTGACTGAGTGCAGAAAACTAGCTTGCCACAAGATTTATTTTTTTTTAATTATTATTATTTTTTCCTGCGTAATAAAGCAAACTGCAAATGAAAAAGGGGCAGGAGGGAAGCAACATGAGAAAGTTTACTGGAAGGTTTAAACTCCAATGACATTCCAAAGGGGGGAAAAAAACCCAAACAAACCCAGATCCCACCACCGCCACCCCAAAGCAGAAAAGAAATCTTAACTTCCAGGCAATAAAAGCCGAGAATGAATTCCGTTGTCTGTTAGCTAGCTCGTGGTGTCCTTTCCACTGTTATGACGTATCGTCATGTCTAGATTACATGTTTTTCAAATTTCTTTTGATTTTTAGATAAGTAGCTGTGTGGTTTTTTTAAAATACTGCGCTTATATAACAAATACCACTGGCTTTAGGTCTAAAGTACTATTTACTGAAAGTTGTAAAGGACAGCGCACAAAAAGTAATGAAAGGCTTAATTTAAAGTTTCAGGTTAATGTTAATAACTGGATCGAGCCCTAATGAAATCACAACGGTCCACTCCGATTCTAATGTGGTTCCTGTGGATTTTTCACCTTTCCCTTCTTTCTTTTCTTCCTAACACGGCGCAGCTGTCGCCGTTCTTACCGGGGGAGATTGATACGGTTTCCCCAAATGACCGTCAGTGCCGCTTCCCCGTCAGTTAAATAGATTCTATCAGGAAAGACAGAAGAAACTTCATTTTCCCAAGCCAGAGCCAAACTGTGTGTTTCGCCCAGAGTCTCCGCTCGCCAAAGAATGTGAACTTAGGTTTTACAGATCTTTCGCTGCTCTGCCGTTTTGTTGCCGCTGACTCTTTAGCCACCTCTCTCTCGCGCGCGTTTTTGATTTGGAACGCACATACGCGAGCCTGGTTTTGAAAAGCAGATGTTTGACTTTAATGCAAGTAAAAGCTAAGAAGTCGGTCCCGCAATTTATAGCGCGCTGCTCGGGAAAAGCTGGGCATAAAATGAACTATTGAGGAATTTGACAGTCCCGCAGCCAGATTACTAGAATTTGAAATATATTACGTGCTGAATATTGAACAAGTCAACTGGGACGGTTAAGTGAAGAACTGGTGCGTTTAGGCGGCGTGGTTAAGTTGCAGGGGCACGTTCGCAGCAGAGGTTGAAAATGTGTTTCATAGCGTGCACCCGCTCTTGTGAGAAGCCTGGTTAATTGATGCTCGAGAAGCCCATTGCGCTCAGACGGTCTTTGCAAAGTTGGCACTGACTTATGAAGCTCGTTGTAGGCGGTAAGGAAACGCAGTACAGGAAGTTTCGGGTTCGGTTAATGTAGGTGGATTAAAAAAAAAACCGTAGAGAAAATTGTCAAGACGCAAACTTGATCTAGTTTGTGACTGAAAGTCAGTGAGGGCCATGCGTCTGCCTATGGTCTTGCTTTTCGAACCTTCCCTGGTGCCAGGCTGCCTTTTCAAGAGCTCTCTTGTTTTCCATCTCTGGGGCGCCGACCCAAATCATGGACTTTCCTTGTGCCATTGCGGAGCCCCAGGCTCAGACGGGGAAGACGAGGGCTCTTTCTACAGTGACGCCTTGGGTGCTGCGTAACTTGGCGTGAGATGCTTTATTTTTCCCTATCTCAGAGTGCCGGTATTTAAAATAGGGATGTTGATGTATCTGTTTTGTGGGCCGCTTTGAGACTGTGGAAAGGAAAAGCTGCGTAAGAGAGTTATATATTGTTGCTGCTAATAGGAAAATACAGATTAAGAATTTTGTCACCGAGTTAGCTGACAGGCTCCCCGAAGGGTTTACAGCTTCTGGGCTGCTTCCCTCCTATGTGACCCATTAGAGCCGCGCCGGGAAGACAGATTTGTTTAGTGAATGGAAGAGTCTCATACAAACAGAACGGAGCAGATGTGATGTTCCGATATTCGGCAGTTTTATTAACGTCTTCCCGTTCTCCCAAACGAGGATGGCTCTGTGGTATTGTCACAACTCATCAGCTCTGCCTGGTGATGTACGGTCGTAATGCAGACAATACTAGACAATGACAGCAAATTACTGTGCCTGCGTTCGGTTGTGCCGATTTTCTCCTCCTTCAACTCTCTTAGCTCCCCAAGAGGAAAGAAATACTTTGTCTTCTCGTTCATGACAGATACGAAGCATGCCTGGTTCTTCTTTCTTCTCCTTCCCTCTTTTCCCTTTTCAATCCCCACGACTCCCGTATTCTTCTCCCCAGGCAGAGATGAATGTTGAAAAGAACAAGAACAGACTCTAAATGATGATGCTTCATTTGTTTGGCATTATAGCATTTTGTTAATTTTGCCACGATTATTAACCACTGAAATCCCTAATTTCACAGCCTTGGAAGGACATAAGTGATTAGTGAGCCACAAGTTATTTGACACTGATTGAGCGTTGTTCAACGTAGTTAATTGCTCTTGAAAAGGAGTGATGGGGTATGGTCTTACTGTCGTCTTTGTCAGCAAATGCGTGGCTTTTACAAGAAACCCGAAGGTCGAAGATCAAATGTGTAGGTGCTGCTTTTCTTTGATGATGATAATTTTGGTTTGGAACCGCGGAGAAAACCACGCATGCCCTTTTAATTTCCCTTTTGCAAAAGGGGGGAAAAAAAATGGGGAAGGACTACATCATTGATGTATTTACTTTTACGATATACAGCTCTATTGGGGCAAGAGGATTGCAAGTCAAAGTAGAGAAGAGCGTACTGATCTCCTTTGTCAAAAAGAAGCGTTTTCGACAGTGTACGTATTTTGTCCTAGTAAAAAAGCTGCCACGCTACTCTGAGGACCTAGATGTCATTTTAGACCTCCCCGTGCCCACACAAGCGTACGTAAGTTTGTACCCACCTTAACAAATCCAGTTGCCCTGGCTGGAGTGCCAGGCTTACAGAAAAATATTGAAGGACCAGTTTGGTTTTTTTTTTTAAAGGACGCTTAATAATGCAGATTGGGAATTTTTTTATTTTTTTTTTTAGTTGCTGTAACTTGTATTGATTTCATGGAGATTTAGGGACATGTTTTTGAGAATCCCGTTAGGCACCTATTTGTGTCTTTAGCCGTCAAAACATTTATAGACGGGTTTCTGAAACTCTTGTGATGTTGCAAAGACTGGAAGTGCCCGTAAGCATCAGTTGAAGAACAGGCAGTTCTTTAAATCCGTCCTGTTCAAGAGAGCTCTTCGATCTCCACGGAATTCAAGCAGGTGTGGAAGGTTTGTCCGTACAAAGGGATCTTCCCGAGTCAGACCTCTGTAGCTATTTAACGAAGCAAACACTTTGATAAACACTAAACGTGTTTCCCTCTCACCTTAACAACTAACGTTTCCCAAAGAGATGCTACTTCTACCTTTTCTTTTTCATTTTTAAAAGGGTTTTATTCCTCACAGCTCCAAAAGAAATCTTTGAAAAAGTAAATGCCTCGCATTCTGAAAGATCACAATTTAAATTACTCCGGTTTTTCTTAATTGTTTTTAATTTACAGTATTATGTCGATTTTTGTCTTTCTACTGTTGAAGTTAGTGATGGAAATGCATGGGCTATGACAACGTATGCAATCAATTAGTAACACAACACCATAATTCATGCTCACTCTTTCTGTGTAATACACGTGGGTGGGATGCAGGGAACTCGAGAAAAAGAACAGCATAGAGCTGAACGAAAGAAACATAAATATAGGAGCATCTTTTGGTGTGACTGTAGAACAAAGAGGGTTACTATCAGGGGTCCATCTGGTAGTGACCCCTTTGAGTGCCTTAGAGTGTGGAAAGGGCAGCTCGGTCCAAAGTACCAAAATAAGAGATCCGAATAAGGGCCCTGTGAAGTCAGTGGAAACGTCATAGACTCATAGAATGGTTTGGGTTGGAAGGGACCTCAAAGACCATCCAGTGCCACCCCCTGCCCTGGGCAGGGACACCTCCCACCAGCCCAGGTTGCTCCAAGCCCCGTCCGACCTGGCCTTGAACCCCTCCAGGGATGGGGCAGCCACAGCTTCTCTGGGCAACCTGGGCCAGGGGCTCACCACCCTCACAGCAAGGAATTTCTTCCTGGTATCTCATCTCAATCTCCCCTCTTTCAGTTTAAAACTGTCACCCCTCGTCCCGTGGCTCCCCTCCCTGCTCCAGAGTCCCTCCCCAGCTTTCCTGGAGCCCCTTGCGGGACTGGAAGGGGCTGGAAGGTCTCCGCGGAGCCTTCTCTTCTCCAGGCCGAACCCCCCCAGCTCTCTCAGCCTGTCCTCACAGCAGAGGGGCTCCAGCTCTCCCACCATCTCCGTGGCCTCCTCTGGCCCCATTCCAACAGCTCCGTGTCCTTCTGGTGCTGAAGACTCCTTAACTTTGATGTCTGAATCAGGCTAATAATCCCATCCACCTCTGCCAGTTTACTCCTTGCCTTGATGTTCTTTTATAGGATAGCATAGAATATAGAATAGTATAGGATAGTGCAGAATTTTATAGGATAGTATAGAATATATAGGGTAGTATAGAATATATATACATATAGAATAGAATATCTCCCTCAATATGTGTGATACTCTCTTGAAAATTTGTATCTGTCCTTAAATTGCTTACTACAGGGTACGTGATGCTATCATTACTCTATTAAACAAATATTTTCAGGTTGGGGGGGAAAAAGCCCTGCAGAAGGCAGGCGTACAGCGTTGATGGCACCAATATGTAGGCTCCGTGAATGTGCCGGGATTTAATTGTTTAATAGATTGAATGCACACTGCCGAAACCTTGTGTGTGTCCGATTCACACCTCGCTTACGTTTATTCAGCTCGCTCCGCTGCATGAGTCGTTCTTGTGGTATTTTCGTCTGGGATCAAAATCACCTGCTAACGTCTTAAATAAGGCACGGTTTCGTTAATACATTAACATTTTATAGCAAATATTTCACGTGTGCTTTGTCTGGTTTTAGACGTAATTGCTATACATGTAAGAGACGCGGTTTCTAGATTTTTGTTGGACTAGCAATGATTAGGCACCTGTTTCCATTCACCCACTGTCTTACGCTCTGTTTTATTTCCCGGCCTATTGCGCTGCGGCCTCAGTTTCTGTTAGGCTTTTGGGCACTCGGAACGGTGTAAATGAGAAATGACCCATCGTTAGAAAGGATTAGAGAGCGCGGCGGCGACATCCAAAGTAGCGCTACTTGTTTGGCTAAGCCGGATTTAGGAGGGAAGTAAAGACGCGTTTATCCAAATCGCTTCATTATTCGGTCGTGGGGAGGTCTGGAAACAGCCGTGCTGTTAACCCCCGGCCCTTATTAACTTGGGTTTCGTCTCTTCCGTGGTGCAGGAGACCGAAGGGAAAGGGCAAGCGTAGGAGGATGGTGGGAGGGAGTTTCCCAGTGCCCCGTGCCCTGGCATCGTGCGACCATCAGACCTGTGGGCTGCCGTCGGTCACCGAAACGGAGAGCTTTCTGATTTTTGCAGCCTTAATGTTTTTTCCTAGCTTTTGCCTAAGTTGGACAGAGCGCAGAGATAGCGACTCGCGCCCCTTGGGTGGAGAAGCAGCAAAGGGCCCTAGGAAGCAGCGTCCTCTAGGACGGGAGGCAGCCGTGGGAGCTGGATCTCGGGGAATTTCAGTATTTGCTCCTGTTGGAAGGGCTGGGCTGCGGTGAGCTGGGCACGGTACCTGCCGAAGCTCTTTTGGTGCTTTTGAGTTCCAACATACGGAGCTTTTAAGAGAGAAAGAAACTGATGACCGCAGCGTTTAGAGATACATGGGAAAAGAGTTCAGTTTGTCTTCATGCTTTTATTGCTCTACAGAAATGTAAAAATCCCTAAAGAAAGGCATCGCGCTCTGAATAGAGCCGTTTTCCTTTCTTTTTTATGCCGCATTATACCGTGTGTAATATCCCTGATGTGTTAGTTAAAAGTTGTCACGTTAGATGACTGACGGCCCTGAAACCCCGCTGCCCACTCCTCCCTCCCTCTGCTGCGGGGAACGGCAGCGAAAGCATTGCACTTCCATGTTGAATCTCCCCGGCGAATAAACAAAGATGTTTCATTTCCCCACGTTGTCAATCAGGAGCCTCGCATCGGGTTAATAAAATACTTCCTCACCTTAATCCGTTACCGCTTTGGGAGCGCCTTCAACCCCGGACGTTGTCTTAACCAAAAATGGCCTTGCATGTTCGGAAACACGGGTTTTAATACCGTATTTCTCAAGTGAATCGGGAAGTAGGAAAGAAAATCCAGCAGCACTAAGGACAGTCCGAATTTAATGAGGGAGCAGGATCCAGCTCCGTAGCCAGCAGTACGTGACAGAATTCCTACGTAACTGCCGGGAATCGTGGTAAATAAGTAGATGCTTCTAAGTGCTCTGTTTTAACAAATCCAGCTGCAAACTGGTTTTTAGCATCAGTGTGAGGCTCCTTTGCCGGTGTTTTTTATCAGAAGATTAAAAAGCCCGTTCTGAGCGTTAGCTGCGTTGCAGAGCGGGCACGGTGCCATGCCTGGGGATGGGGATGGGAAACACAAAAGCCTGAAGAAACTAATATGAAGGTGTCAGAAGGACGAAAGAATTAGAGGTCGGTTGCAGTGCTCGGGCTAAAAACTACGCAAGACCCAGAAGACAGCGTGTCTCTTGGCTCCCAGCCCTCTCTTTTCAAGTCAAGGTTATTCCTTTTGCTAATGATTCAGTGCCGCTGCTGCTGCCAGTAAATGTCAGCCCAGAAAGGACTCCCCGCGTTGTTGAAAAGTCAAAATGCGTGTTTTTTCTTCAATCCAGATAAAGATGTTCTTCATATTCTCAGGGCCGTAGCTTCCCTTGGAGGATTACCTCAGTTCTAGCAGAAGCTCTGCTGGATTTCTGGCTTGTGTCTGTCCCAGGATACCCGTAGAGACAGCGGCGAAGGGAAGGGCATCCTTATCTCGCTGGTAAGGGCATCCTTATCTCGCTGGTGTCACATGTCTTCAACAGGAGGTCTCTGGGTGGACATTGCAGTCCTGGGAAACCTAAAGTTACGTTGCTGAAGTGGATTGAGTGGATTGCGCGCTCTCGCTTTTTCAGTTTTGAATAACCGCTTATCACTTAACATGCAACTGGTGTGTCAGCAGTATCAATTACGAGCGTCCGGAAATGCGTAATTAAGTTTTAAACATCCACGTTCCGCTGAGTCGCGTTGCTCTCGGTGGATATCCTGCTGTGCTGAACCGCTGCGTGAGATATGGGAGACGAAGGCGGAGATAGTAATTTCCTTTTGATGCAAATGTAAGTGTTTTAACAGTACTGCTCTACGATAGACCGCATTAAGCAGAACAAATAGAATAGCAAAGCTGAGATGAAACAGAAATAATCATCCAAGAACCTAGAAGAGGGGTTTCATGCATTAATTCAGGGATTCGTTTTGATATTTCGATGACGCCGAGCAAAAATTTGTCTAAAAGAGTATTCAGTTGAAATTGAGGGAATCGATCCTTCTATTTAAGGAGGTACATATTGATGAAGGGGGCTAGAATCTGTTCTCTCGTTCCCGTAATAGGTGCTTTGAGACAGTCGAGCTTGAGACATATCGTAGAGCAGGATAACAGGAATATTACAAATACTAAAGAGAGATCGTGGCCATTACCACTTGATTAGCGTACTCTCAATAATAATTTATCTCTAATTTTAAAAATTAGAGATAGTCTTAAAGACTAGGCTAAGGTTTCAGTAGAAACTTAGTGGCTTACGATATACTCTAAGCTCAATAAAGCGATGAAACTATGACATTCCCCAATGTCATGCTCAGAAATAATACGTTTATGTAGTTGTTCCACGGTTAATAGAAAATTAGAACTTTCACAAAGTTTGGATGTTGTGTGAAGGCATCTGAAACACTTGAGATGTTTCTGAAGCTCCAGACAATCCTGGTTTTCTTCAATGCCATAACGTTCTTTAATTACAAAGCAATTATCTCTCTCAAATGATATAATATAAAACAGCTATCATATAAAAAAATGGTAGTTGTTAACCTATATTTTACATCCTATCATTTTGTTACCTCAGTCATCTTTGCTGTCAATTCAAGGTCACTTTACAGCATTTACGTTGATATAGACTCTTAAGTACTGCATATATGAATAATACATAAGGGCAACATTAATTCAAAAATAGTAATAAATGGTCAAAAGGGCTATTTTAATTAACGTGTAAGGTAAGAAAATAACTGTTTGGCTGCTACCTAAAGGACTGCTTTCAAGTATGTCATGTTTATGAAAGATGTCTTCTTATGAAAGCCAACCACATAGTGAATGTCTTTGCCGTCCCTTAGGTGCATTCACTGAACAAATTCTTCTAACGAACTGATTTTCCTACGAGTTTCGGCCTTGAGAATTTTCGCTGAAAAATATTTCACGTGTGTACATGGCAATTTTTTTAAAATTTTTTTTTTTTCTGATGTTGTGAAAACGCCTGCGTTATTACCCATTAATGTAGTCTGTTAGGCAGAATGCTTCAAGGAGACGCGTTGACATTTACTCTGTCCGTAAGAATGACTAGTCCAGGGTACCAATAGTATCTGAGATGGTGTTTTCTCCAGCACGGCAGCGAGCACGCAGGTTAAAATGAAGGCCGCTTTTACACGCTTGCAGCGCTCAGGGGTTACGTGCTGTATCATAGAATCAATCATAGAACCATAGGGTTGGCAGGGACCTCTGGAGATCATCTAGTCCAACCCCCCTGCCAGAGCAGGGTCACCCAGAGCGGGTTGCACAGGAACGCGTCCAGGCGGGTTTGGAATGTCTCCAGAGACAAGAGACTCCACCACCTCTCTGGGCAGCCTGTGCCAGTGCTCTGCCACCCTCA
The DNA here is from genome assembly GCF_028500815.1 of Rissa tridactyla. Classification (NCBI taxonomy): domain Eukaryota; kingdom Metazoa; phylum Chordata; class Aves; order Charadriiformes; family Laridae; genus Rissa; species Rissa tridactyla. Next base: position 78,429,793 of record NC_071470.1, on the reverse strand, counting down.
CAGGAAAGAAGTTCCTCCTCATGTTTAGGTGGAACTTCCAATGCTCAAGTTTGTGCCTGTTCCCTCTTGTCCTGTGGCTGGGCCCCACTGAAAAGAGCCTGACCCCATCCTCCTGACACCCACCCTTTCAGTATTTATAAGTGCTGATAAGGTCCCCCCTCAGCCGTCTTTTTTCCAGACTGAAGAGACCCAAATCCCTCAACCTTTCTTCATAAGAGAGGTGCTCCAGTCCCCTCATCATCTCGGTAGCCCTTTGCTGCACCCTCTCCAGCAGTTCCCTGTCCCTCTTGAACCGGGGAGCCCAGAACTGGACACAGTACTCCAGGTGTGGCCTCACCAAGGCAGAGCAGAGGGGGAGGATGACCTCCCTCGACCTGCTGGCCACACTCTTCTTGATGCTCCCCAGGATGCCATTGGCCTTCTTGGCCACAAGGGCACATTGCTGGCTCATGGTCACCCTGTTGTCCACCAGGACTCCCAGGTCTCTTTCCACAGAGCTGCTCTCCAGCAGGTCGGCCCCAACCTGTGCTGGTGCGGGGGGTTATTCCGCCCCGTAGCAGAAGAGAAGAACCTTTTGCAAAGCGGTCTGGGCCGTGTCCCTCTTCTGGCGTGCTGGTCTCGCTCCCGCTTCATGCAGTGCTCGCAGCAGGGTCCGCAGACCACTTCCCGAAGTTCCCAAGGGGGCAACTCTTCTGCCTGACAACTTATGGCATTTAGACTCCATTTATCTCATTTGCTCCTGGTTTTCCTCCTGTAAAAGTCGCTGAGGCAGGACTAAAGAACTCATCCCTTATGAACGAATTGGTTTTCCTTTGTCGTTTGCCCGCCTTAACTTCAGAGAAATACGCAGGGACGGCCAGTTTGTGTGAACGTCTCTTCTTGCCAGGGTAGCTCCGGTATACTGAGCTCCCAGCGCCGCATTTCTTTTCCTTGCAACGCATTGATTAGGTGTAATATCCGATGGGATCTATTTTTGCCGAGAGCCCAGAATTTGGTGGCAACGTCTGGATTTGTGGTTGACATGCGAAGGATTGAGTCAAATTGTTTTCTTTTCACGTCGCTTAACGTGTAGACATGAAACCGAGAGCGCTGATGATGCAATTGCACATTTTTTCTTTTTTTTTTTTTTTTTGCCTCCCTCTTTTTTTTCCTAAACGAATAAAGTTGGAAGCGTTCTGCTCTGTTTCCACAGCTGCGGCGAACTGGGAGCAAAGAAAACAATAGCTGCATACGCACATCTGCATTCCAGCTGCTGCCGACTCCCACGTTCTCCTTTATCCTCTCCGTCCTCCCATCTGAGCAGATAAATTGCCTCAATGACAGGAGAGGTTAGTGGCGGATGTGCTGCCAGTTTAATAACGTTTTTGTAAAAAACAGGGGATTAGTGTCCGAAAATACTAATTACAGCTTAATTTGCGGGGGTGATTTAAAGCGGAAACCTCCGCTTGAGTTTCATTCGGTGATTTTTGCTTTTTCCCTGCCCTCGCGGCCGGGGAGAGTAACCCCGAGGAAAGGCAGATAGAGGTTGCCGGGGTGTTTTTTTTTTTTTTTTTTTCTCTCCCAGCTTGGTTCCACAGTCGGTTCTTTTCTTTTTAAAGCTGGCAATTCCAGAGACGACAGTTTCTTTCCCGCTGTTCGCCAAGCTCTGCCTCGCCCCTGGGGCGCCGGTTGGGTCAGCGGGAGTTGGGGAGATGAAAGAGAGTCGAGCTGGTGCCTATCCCCGAGATGCAAAATTGATGGAAATGGAGAGCCAGCAAAACCCGACGTTTTCTGGCTTGGTTCTCCAGCTTTCCAGCAGGGGCTGCCGGGGCTTCTGAACCACCGCCAAGTGGTTCTTGCTGGTGTGATAAACGTTGATTTTTTCTTCCCGTAACTCCAGGTGGCGTTTCTAGGTGCCGGGTGATAAAAATACGTTTGCAGAATAAGCGATGTAGCGGTGTAAGGACGCTATTCGTATGACCAAACATCAGGGCTTGTGTGAGATCAGAGTTTCCGAAAGACTTGGAGGTTGAGTTAGTGCACCAAGATCCAAATGGCGTTTGGGTCAACAAGGATACCTCAACTCCTCGCAAAAAGGTAATGGGAACAGAACTGATGTTATTAGTCCACAAATTAATCGCTGCTTTTTTTTTTTTTCTATTCTTTTCCTGTGTTTGCTGGAAGAGTCTTAGCTGATGTAAAAACACAAAAAAACCACCCCCGCTCCCCAAAACCTTGAAAGTAGGGCAAGATTCAGAATCTTTCAAGTGAAATGTTTGCAGTAGCGCTGCCAGGGTGGTAAAACGGTAAATAATCGGAGTTAGAGTTTTTATGTAAACGCTTGGTTTAGGAGCGGGTATTTTCCTGCCCTGATTTATAAGCACGTTAAAATTCGCGGGATACGGCGGAGGATGAAATGAGCGTGTGTATGGCTGCGTGTGAAAACTCCGGTTTGGTGTTACGTTGGCCGGCACAGGGAAAGTCTGCAAAGGTTCCGAGCTCGCGTTTCGTCTTTAATGTTGCATTTGCTTCCCCGATCCGTCTGCATTCGTAACCCACCTCCCCCCCCCCGCCCCAGAAAAAAAAAAAAAATAATCTTAAAGCTACAAACTAGGAGATAAAAATGGTTAAATGATGATATAGAATGGTTTGGGTTGGAAGGGACCTCAAAGCCCATCCCGTTCCACCCCCCTGCCCTGGGCAGGGACACCTCCCACCGGCCCAGGTCGCTCCAAGCCCCATCCGACCTGGCCTTGAACCCCTTCAGGGATGGGGCAGCCGCAACGTGATAGATTCATAGAGGTTTTTTTCGCCAGGAACCAGGACTATCAGTGCCTACTTCAGAAAATGGACAGTCTTTGCCAGGAACCAGGACTATCAGTGCCTGCTTCAGAAAACGGACAGTCTTTGCCTCCCTCAAATTTCTTTAAATAAATAAATAAATAAATAAAAATTAATTAAGCGGAGTTGGTCAGGCTGTGGGACAGTATTGTGTACGCCACTTGCTGCAGCAGAGCTCATCCGAACCCTCCAGCCGTAACTCCCATCCCAGTGAGGAACTGCCTCCATACCCTGGTCATAAATTTTGCTCCTCTTTTTTTTTTTTTTTTTTTTCCTCCCCCTACGAGGAGATTTGCTTCCGTAATTCCTGCACCCACCATCTCAGAGGAGTAAATCCCTAGCTGGAGTACCATTTGCACGTATCGTATCATATCGTATTCATATCTTAATTCAAATCACTGGGATGATATTCTAGCTATGCAAAATATCTTACCCCCAGTCTTAAGCAGGTAGAAGAACAGGCCCCGTAAACCAATGCATCCTTTCTACCCTTAATTCATATTGTTCAGCAAAAGGGTACTTTTTGTGACAGATCGTGTTCTAATGTCGAAGGCATTTCCTTCACTCCTCGGTGGTGTCCAGAATTTTAACCAGGACAAAATGCGGCACGGCTGGCTGGAGAGTTATTTCCATACCTCTAGCATCGCTCATGTTCGTGGCACAAACTTTGATTGCTTACTTTGGTCCCGTTTCAGCCAACTACCTGGCTGAAATCACATTCTTATTTAAACTGTATGTCGAACTGAAGCCTTGGCTGTAACTTTACTTTGGAACCAAGTATCCGGAGCTTAGGGCAGGAAAAAACCCCACTTTTCTCCCGTGCTGCTGCACAGCTGCTATTTTTGAAAAACAAACTGTAACTTTTATATAGTATAGGCTCAAGGCTCCTTGAGATTGTTTCTGAGAAGCATGAAAATACATGAAATAATTCATATATTGCATGAAAACCAAAACTTTCATGCTAGCGTTTAGTCCCGCGGACTAGCACGCGGTTCCCGTAGACCATCGGCACTGAAGAACTGTGATTGACGGAGTGTAGCAAAAACCTGGTTTGTCTAGAACAGATAGTCAAAACTTGCTACCGTAATAAATGCTGAGATGCCAGCTGCCTGCTTTTGCTCTCGTGGAAGCAGGGTAAGTGGGAGTTAGCAAAGGCAAGACTGGGCGCCCGTCTCTTAAGTTAGGAGAAGACTGGAAATAAGACGTGAAAATTGAGAAAGCATCAGTACGTTTACGAAATGCAAAACGAGAAAGAAGCACCGTGGCTACGGGCTGTGGCTGGAAAGCAGTATCGCGAGTTCAGACTCAGGATGGAGGATTTATTTGTTTATTTATTTGTTTTCCGAAACCTCTGGAATATTTCTCCCAGCATCCCAGCGGCCAAGGGCCTGCGAAGTCACCGAGATACTCCCTCTGGGAGTCCCTTGCTTTAAAGTTTCCGCTACAAACGAGTAAACAAAGCGGTGCAACAGTCAACTAGCGTGAAACAGCTGCCTGGGCTGGAACGGCCATCGCAGCGCTCTTACGGGAAACATCTGACCGACTTCCCTGCTAGTGAAATAGAAATAAGAGTAGAAGAAGCGCTAAGAGCCATCCCCGAGAAATTAATTTTCAATTATTAGCTGGACGTTTCGCTTGGGTTTTTCCACTTTACTCAGTTCCTTGCTCTGCCCATTTCAAATTTCAGGTGTCTTAAGCGGAGACAAACATGGTCTAGAAACTCGGAGGGGTCCGGAGAAAGAAAGCACAGTACATGCGTATCAAGTATTCACAAGTCCTGAATATATATATATATATTCCTTATATACGTATATATTTATGCACTTTACATACCTACGTTATATGAATATACGTATACTTTATACAGAATATTAGCAGTTTATTACCTTTATGTAAAGACTGTCCATAAAGGTCAAAGTCTAAAAAAAAAACTATGAAACGAGATTCGGCGGCTTGTCAGCATTTGCTTGTATTTAACTGTTTACTAGTGTTGTAATTATCTTAACGAATTCCAGGCTGTTCACGATCGTAACTTGCTTTCTGCACTGGGGGTTAAACTCTCCCAATTTATTCTAAAGAACTAGCTAGTCTTGTGGTGGGAAGCGATGAAATCTATAGCGTGTATTTCACAGAGGTTTCATGGCAGTTTTTGGCCTCGTTGAGTTTATCTTCTAGAGAACTCCCCCTAAATCGGCATCTGCCTCTTATTTCCTTTATGTTTCGCCTTGTTCAGTTTTTTTTTCTTCTCTTGCACGGTATAAATAGAGTTTCAAAACAGTAATGTTGTTGAGACGCTCTTCCTATTGCTATTAACGCCGTTTACTTCCACGTAATAACTGTCTTTTGCTCAGATTACTTTGTTTTCCCCTGAACGGTCCGCAAGTCCTTTGAAAAAGCAAAATACTTTCACTGAAAAAGTAATGTTGGCACATACTGGATCAATTAGGAAGGCAGGCGGCGCAGAAGAGTGAAACAAATCTTCACCGTTTTTGTCACGGTAAAGAATATTCTGGTAACGAGAGGTTGATCCGTCTTTGAAACGTCTCTGCCGTTGAAGTACTTAAAATGGATTATTTTGCAGGTGCCTTTTTTTACGTACGTGAATATAAAGATGCCCGTGGATTTGGATGTGTGCGTAGATGTATATGGAGGAGCAGAGCTGCGCCGTAAATAGCGCAGACGGGAAACGCACGGCAGGCGCGCGGGAAAAAGGCAGCGGCGGAGGGTTGAAGCAGGGCCGCTGTCGGTGCGGTGCAGCCGGCGTGTTGAATAACTTGCTGAGGGGACTGCCGAAAATATAAAAGACGTTGCTGTATGCCGGATATTTTCCGAAGCAGAATACGTATAACTGAGGCTAATTCTCGATATTTTTTCGGTTCGGCCTTTGTCAGATTAACAGCGTAGGAATTTCACGCTTGGGCGTATAATTGAACGACCCGAGCTGGGGAGGCCACGTGGTGGTTATGAATTCTTCATGATAATTACCTTTGTATGAATATTGGACTTTCAGTGTAGGCTTTGTCAAGAGGCACGTCGGTGTGCAATGTGTCGCAAATTCTGTTGCCTGTTCTCCCCAGGAGAAGGGTGGAAGGATCTCTATTGCAACAACATGGCTCTTTTTAGAGAAAATTCTGACTTTCAGCAAAATGAGCTTATCAGGACAGGAGAAACTGTCCGGCTGGGACCGGGGGTTGATCTCACGATAGAGGAGGCTGTCAAGGTTTACGAAAGCAGAAGCCATTTACTAAAATTGCAGGGTGCGGGCAAGGACTTTTTTGGTTGGATCGTAGAATCATGGAATGGTTTGTGTTGGAAGGGACCTCAAAGCCCACCCAGTGCCACCCCCTGCCCTGGGCAGGGACACCTCCCACCAGCCCAGGTTGCTCCAAGCCCCGTCCAACCTGGCCTTGAACCCCTCCAGGGATGGGGCCTATATAATATTCCCTCAAATAAGGGGAATTTACTGCAAGAGTTTAACAAGGCAGAGGAAGGAGAAGAGGAAGGGAATGAAACGTCTTGTGAACGAGTCCCTGAGGGCTCTCAAAGACGGAGTGAACTGAAGTATGGGGCACTGCCGTTAAGTCAGCCCCGTCTCCTTATTGTAGTGTACCTGTTCTAAAAGGAGAAGAATATTACACTTGAATCACGGGAAAGAGGTGGGTATTTGTGTGTGCGGGATGTTCCTTTTACAAAAGCAAAGTGTAGGTCCCGGAAACCCCGAATTTTGAGCGTACACTTTAACTCCTGCAGTATCTCCTGGGCCAGCACCAGCTCGCGAGCGCGGGGACGATTGGATGGCGGGGCTCCAGGTCCCCAGGCTGGTGACGGGAACGATGCTCCCAGACGGTGCCAGAGAGACAAAGGAAAGCAGCAGCGTTACAGCGTGTGCTGGGCGCGGGCTAGCTTCAAGCAGAGGAGGCGCAACACCCGGAGCTTCTGCAATAAATTAGTTAGGCTGGAGCTTCTGGTTCTGTGGCAATAAGTTGAAGAATGAAACGGGAGTTCCACAATTATTACAGATTGGCAGGCGTTAAAGACATCTACGGTGCCTTCTAAGATCTTGGCCAGGAAGACATCATATAAAAGCAGACGTTAAGTTATTTATGGACAGGCAGGGCCTAATGTTTTTAATTTTCTAGATAGCTCAGGAGGCCCGTCGGATTGGCGATACTAGCAGAATGTGTCAGGACGTTCCAACTCCTACCACCACAAATTAATAAAAAAAAAAAAAGTGGGTGTGGGGAAAGATTCGCAGTATTGGTGGACCTCGCTGTTGTATTCGTGACTGCGAATTTAATCAGTTCTCACACGCTTTGGTTTACAACGCGCTGTCATGTTTTATTTTCTAGTGTCAAACTGATATAAATGGATTTGTTCTTGATTTTTGAGACGTACTACTGCCCATGCTGAATTCATTTTCTGATCATCTGGAGGCCATATGTATTCTTTACACATAGACTGTACGGCACTGCAGAATTTATTATCCTATCCTTTAAATATACTGCTGTTACACGCTCAAAGTCCAGCATATTTATATGCTGGAGATACGTATTTTGACTAGCTCAGCTCAGGGAGGGAAACATTTGATGGAACGGTTGGGCAAGGACAGAAAACGACTGCCAAACACGAGAAACAGCGATGGAATTATCGCTTCCTTTCGAGTGATCGCTCGTAAACCTCTTTCACTGGAACCGCGGATGCGTCTTTGAGTTTTGGCCGGGATATTTGCTTTTCACGCGTACTTATGCCTCTTGCTCAGGAGATAAATGCCGGAGCGCGGGACTGTAGGTGTTCCACTATGCACGTGCTGATGACTGGCTCCGTTGCTCTAATATTAGTAATATTTCTGCTAAGTCATAGCCCGTGTGCCTATCGCGTGATGGATGAACGTAATACAGAAGGGATGCCGGAAAGCTCTGTGAGTTTGACTGCTGGCTTTAAAACAGTCGTGCCCAAAATAATGGTTCACGGGCAGCGCGTTGCCTCTGAGGTCCTTTGGGGTTGCTCACAGCTACAAGGAAGTTAAAGCATTTCCGATGAGGCCAGCGGGGAGGGAAGCGTGTGATGCTGCTGTGTCATGTTTCTCGTTCGGTATTGTCGCCCGCTGGCCAAAGGATGGCGGGGAGGGGGGAAACCGCTCTTAAACACTTGCGAAGCGAAACAGATGCCGTTCTCCTGTTTCAGCAGATTTAATAGTATGACCTCGTTAGTTTTGGACGTAGGCACTTCCAGATACTTCCAGAGAAAATTGCTGCGTGCACAGGAATATTTTCCATCAGAGCGGGTGTCCGTGTGTAAGGGGCTGAGCGTTTCTTTCCCCCCCGCCCCACCTGATGCCTGTCTCCTCCTTGCCCCCAGGTACCAGATACACACCGGCCTCCAGCACTCCATCATACGGCCAACCCAGCCCAACTGCTTACCTCTGGACAACGTCACGCTACCTCAGAAGCTGAAGGAGGTTGGTTACTCCACGCACATGGTTGGCAAGTGGCACTTGGGGTTCTACCGCAGAGAATGCATGCCCACGCAGAGAGGGTTCGACACTTTCTTCGGCTCGCTCTTAGGCAGCGGCGACTATTACACTCACTTCAAATGCGACAGCCCCGGGATATGTGGCTATGACCTGTACGAGAACGACAACGCGGCTTGGGATCATGACAACGGCATCTACTCAACGCAGATGTACACACAAAAAGTACAACAGATCTTAGCTTCTCATAACCCCAGGAAACCTCTATTCTTATATATTGCTTACCAAGCCGTCCATTCGCCTCTTCAGGCCCCAGGCAAGTATTTTGAACATTATCGGTCGATCAATAACATCAACAGGCGAAGATACGCCGCGATGCTCGCTTGCTTGGATGAAGCCATAAACAACGTGACCCTTGCTTTAAAGAAGTATGGTTACTATGAGAATAGCATTATCATATATTCTTCAGATAATGGTGGGCAGCCAATGGCCGGAGGAAGTAACTGGCCTCTCCGAGGAAGCAAAGGGACCTATTGGGAAGGAGGTATCCGTGCTGTTGGGTTTGTCCATAGCCCCCTTCTGAAAAACAAAGGGTCTGTGTGTAAGGAGCTTGTGCACATCACAGACTGGTTCCCCACTTTGATCACACTGGCAGAAGGGCAGATCGATGAAGATATCCAGCTGGATGGCTATGATATATGGGAGACCATTAGCGAAGGCAGACGTTCTCCACGGGTGGACATCTTACACAACATTGACCCGATTTACACCAAAGCCAAAAACGGGTCCTGGGCAGCTGGCTACGGGATCTGGAACACCGCCATTCAGTCCGCCATCAGAGTGAATCATTGGAAACTACTGACGGGAAATCCGGGGTACAGCGACTGGGTACCTCCGCAGGCTTTCAGTAACGCGGGCCCCAACCGCTGGCACAACGAACGCGTTTCTTGGTCAGCTGGCAAAACGGTGTGGCTTTTCAACATCACCGCTGACCCGTATGAACGAGTGGACCTCTCTGCAAGGTACCCAGATGTAGTGAAGCAGTTGTTGCGGAGGCTTTCACAGTTCAATAAGACTGCGGTTCCCGTTCGATACCCGCCTAAAGACCCTCGGAGCAACCCAAAGCTGAACGGAGGAGTCTGGGGTCCGTGGTTTAAGGAGGACGAAAAGAAAAAGAAATCAGATAAAAGTAAAGGGGCGAATAAGCAGAAGAAGAACAAGAACAAGAAAAAAGCAAACCGGAAAAAAGGGCAGTCGTTACATTGCCGTTCACGTCTTGCTGGTGGATAGACCCTAAGCGCGCTCTTCTGCCAAGCCAGCTCGGCCCAACTTTCTTGAACTTCTGACAGCACATACTAGAAACGCTAGCTCTGCACTATGGATGAAAGTTGTCGTCTTTTAATTTTTTTCTCTGATTTCACCAGCGCTCTGATTTTCACTCGGCACTCTGCCTTGAGCGTACGTAAATGTCCACGTGACACGCGTTCTCCTCTACAGGATGAATGGCGCTCACCCGTCGCAGCTACGTTCCAGATAACAACGGCGATGATACCTAATTTCAGTGAACTTATTTGCGATAGACCAATGGCGATTCCTTGCCTAAATTAGTTGGAATGTTTGGCGAGTATGGAGATGTTAATGCCGGATGTTCGCAAACTGGCAGATGATTCAGAGAGAGAAAGGAAAAACAAAACTTGAGAACCCCCGTGGGTCAGAGAGTGTCAGTCACCGACCCATGACAGTTTTTGATACAACACGGCAAAGACGCGAAGCCGTCAGAGTAACTTCTTAGAGGTGCTGGGAAGGGAGGGGGTGATAGCAGGAAAGCTGCTTTGAATTAGATTTTGTCCGTCTTGCCCAAATCTGAAATGTTTTTAAACTTGCCTAGGTGTTCTAAGCTCCCCCCATTTGCAGGAGAACGCGGCGCCGGTTGTTATTCAACACACGCGAACAGCTGGCACGCGCCATGCGTAATTTATTACAGGCATAGACAAAAATCACATCACCAAAGTGAATGTAATATTTAAAACACTTTAAGATAACTCTACAACAATATATAAAAGACATAATTTATTTCACAGCACAGTACTTCTTTCTCTTCCCTTAAAACTTTTTAATTACTGGGTGATGCAAGGTACCCCTTTGGGTGCTGGGGTTGTTTTGGGGTGTTTTTTTTCCTTTGATTTGTTAATTTTATTGCCATTCTATCATTCAGAGTTTTATTTAACAGATCCATATCCTCAGAGTACTGTAAAACAAGAAAATACTGTATTACACTGCTAGGATGAGAAAGGAGAATGATTCAGGTGCATCATTTCATTATGCATTTGCCTCCAATTATTTTGAATGTAACAAAGCGATTATTTAATTTAGTAGTCACGTGACTATTGTTTGGTTTCTGTACAGAAGCTAGGCCATCTTTATGTTTGGGGGGAAAAAAAAATTCTACTTTAAACCTTTTATTTATGTATCTATTAAAATAGTTTATTTTTCTGGCATTCATAAAAGTAGTCTGCCTCTTTTTTGCATCAAAGATAGCCGTTCTGTCCTTGTTTATTTTAAACGAACTCAGTAAGCTGTTTTTTTATTGCTTTTTGCTTTTGGTGCAGGTGTGACTTTACGGCACGTCGCTTCTGACACAGAACTTCTCCTTCCCCTATGTCTGTAATTTGGGACCTGGTTCAAACTTTGCCCTTGTCCAAGGCGTCTGCATGAGTGATTAACGGATGTACTGACGGCACGCTCTTAGTGATCTGTGATAATTGATACAATACCCGTGCGCGTATAAGTTTCAAGATGAATCGATGATTCGTTTGTTGAATAGCTATAACTTTTTTCTTTTTTTTTTTTCTTAATTTAAAATAAGGACGCTTTTCAACTGCGTCTCGCTTGACTCAGAAACCACCTTTTATATAAATGGATTACAGTTGAAAATTTTAAGCATTCGTAAAATCAAGTGCACGCTAAAATCCGAATCATTTCCAACTCTCCAACACCCCCTGACCTTTTTGGAAAAGAAACTAACTGCAGACGTATACTGCCAAAAACCCAGTAAATTGCATATTTGTAGCTATAAAGCAGAATAAAGCCGTCATTAATGAACGCTTAGAAACAAGCGAGTCATATTTTAGACTTACTTTTGTGATGAATATACTGGGGAGAAGTCAGAAATGGACTTCCTGGATTGTTACCGATAAGTCATAATTATAAAAGGTTGACGTGTATCTGCATAAGCGTTTGATATCGTCACTGTCGTTTTTCATATTGTGTGGTCCTTGAGAGGACTAATTAATTTTCTTAGAAATCTGTCTAGCTTTACTTAAGATCCAGACTATTCAATGAGTAATCAGGAACTCAAATGTTCTCTAATTTCTCACTTTTTCTTTTTTTTTTAAATGTACCGTTGACGTCCTTAAAAGAGATGATAATAACGTCTCGAGATACCATACTCCAAAACGTGGTGTATGTAATTCATGTCTTTTTTTGTCTTTGAGAAAAAGTGAGGCGTTTGAAGTTGGTCTGGGTGAGCTATCCCAGCTATCCAAACTGGAGAAATGTAGAAATGATGACTTTTTGTGATGTATACCTTTTCGAGCTCGGGAAAGAATCTACATGTCAGCAATAAACATCAGGAGAGAAGTGAAGGACGCAGGAACTGATTCTGAAACGTTATACCGTCTAGGTCCCAACTTCACACATAAATCACAATGTTTACATTGGAAATACCCCTGTGTCGCTCACCGAGTTCCGCATTAGAAAGAAATAGTCACGTTTCTGACTTTCCAAGGTCATTTAAAAAAGGCCAAAATTAGATGGGTAAGCTAAACTGTGCATAAAGGAGGACTAAGATATTTTAATTTATTTTGGCGTAATAGAAACAAGGCACCGTAATTAAGTGTGATCCTCCTGGAATCAACGATCCCCTTTTTCCATGAAAGTTTTATGATCGCCTTGGCTTTTATTGGACTGAAGCAACCCGAGAGCATTAGTCTCTGACAACATTTCATTCTATAATTATTTATGTCTGTTCTCTCGCAGGCAAAATGGGAGTCCTTGAAAAGAATCGGCGCGAAGCGGATCAGTTCTTGCATGCCTCTATATTAAATAAACGTGCCACAAGCGTAAGTGTTTGTAGAGTACGCGATGGGAGTAGGTTTTCTAAGGCTGCACTTGCTCTTAGTTAGGTGATGCCCTTGAAATCGATACTCTGGTCTGATACAAGGGCAAAAGTTGGATTTCGAGCGGGTTTAAAAATAACCACAATTTGGGAGCCTTCCTGAATCTTTTGCTGAAAAGATCCTGATGTGAAAATACTGTGTTACAGTTTCCCTGTCTGCTCTCACTTAATACTTCTTTTTTCCCCTCCGGCAATACGCTGGTCTCTTAGTTTTTGGGGATGCCGCGTAGCTCTCAAACCTGACTTTCTGTTTACAGAGTCGTAAGCAGTTCATGCGGCCTCGCAGCAGGATCTCACGGGTTACGGACGTCTCAGAATGTGTTACGCCCGGTCTCAGGGAAGGTATCGTAGGTAAACACCGCTGACAGTTCAAAAAGGGCTACTAACCTTACTGCAAACCCCCGGCCCTCCTAATTGCTGGGCGACGTAGCGAGGGAGTTACCGCTTTCCTCAGGCTGATAGGTTTGTGCAGAGGCACTCCTGAAAACCAAGTGATATTTGGGGTGTAAGACAGAAACTGGTCTCTCTACCCATGTGTTTTAAAAATCTACAAGAAGACTGGCTGGGGGAAGGAAATGCAGGGAGGCTTTTTTTATTGGTTTAAAGTTGTCTCAAGCTTTCTATTCTCTACGTGCTATATGGGTCCAAGAAAGAGGCAGGTCCGATAGTAACTCTCCGATCTGGTCTTAGTGCCGTCCGCACCTTTGGGAGGACCAGCCTGAGCAGGGAGACAATGTTTCTTCCTTTTCCATGTATTGTTGCTAGCTGTGGCCCTGGATCATCATTTCTACACCAAGACAACCTGAAGAACGAGAAGGATGACTGCAAGGAAGAGAGGAAGAAAGAAAAACTTGAGAAAGAGAAAAAAGAAATAACAACAACCAGATGTAAGAAAGCTTTGCCGTGTGCTCTGTGCTCCTTGAACGTGGTATGTCGTGCTGAATTGCTTTCTAAAATCTTCTAAGTGTGAAAAATGCTTGTGTTGTCCTTCTCAGGTTCTCTCAATTTTATTCTAAAGCTCTTCGGATGACTTTTCTAATGGTTAGATAATTTTATCGTGTTGACTTTTTATTACTGTTATTGTTGTTATTTAGTTAGACATAAAGTTGGAGACAAAACACTATCCCGTCTACGGACAAAGACCAGTGGAAGGAAGTGCCCAGAATGGTAAATAAATCTAAAATGTCAATCTTTATGTATGGGTCACGTTCTAAGATGTGAGGGAAAGTCCATACGGTTGTGGAGCTCAGCCATGGAATATGAGTTATCGTAACTAATGGAGTCATTAGTGTCTGAAGGCATCCAAAAGGTTCCTCTGTCTGCTGGGACATGAGGCTTTCTGGGCATTGAATTAGGCCATTAAAGCCAGCAACTTTCTCTTTCTCCCTGGAAGTAATGGGTGCTGATTGGATTTCAGTCTCCGTGTTTTCTGCCTCCGTGTTTTTCTGTCTCCGTGTTTCGTGCACCGCGCGTTCAGCAACCAACACTCGCGCGTCTACGCCGCCGTCCGCATTTTGAAAGTCGCCTTTTGTAAAGCGCATTATCCTTCTGCAACAGAAAGCGAGACAGCAGCAAAAGTTGGAATTCCAACACGAGGCCAGACATTGGGATGCAGCATTTAGGGAATAAACTAGGAATGGGCTTGCTGTTAAAATTTCTTAACAATTGAAGGAGCTTCGGGTTTGGTTGATGGCAAAGAGTAAGAGCAGTTTGCACAATGCAGTTGGGCAAAAGAAAGGAGTATGTCTGAATTCTCCTTGAACTACAAGGAGATACTGAATTCCTCCCAGCGGCGTTCTTCGGTGCGGATGGGGGTGCTGGCTCTACCAGCTTTCACTCCAGAGGCTGGTCAGAAAAATCTCTGAAGAAAGAAACAGAAAGGAAGAAAATAATGTATGGTATGTTTTACAGGACTTTTGTTTCCAGAGAGGGAGATCTATGAACAAAGCATTGTATCTTTGCTGACTATTGTTGTGCGTTATACGCAAGTCCCAGAAAAAACACGTGTTATTTTTCAGTATGTAACATTCAGAGACTAACTACGGGTTCCTTTTGTTGTCTTCCTTGAAACCCAGTAAATACTCATCGGCGATGTTCAAGCAAAGCAAGTAAAATCTAGTTTTCTTTATACTATGTCCACTATTAATTATACTATCAATGTCAGGTCTGCTTTTCCAAAAGCTAACTTCAGCTCAGAGAAAGATGCTGCAGGATCCAGTATACCTGTTGACCGCTGACTTAAATGAGCTGTATTCTCAGGACGGCGATGACTTTTCTTTTGCTGCTCTCAATCTTTTATTTTCTCGTTTCCAGGAACAGGCAGAGAACGCGTGTTCTCACAGGGGGGGAAAAAAAAAAAATAAAAAAAGAGCATCAGATTTAATTTAGCAGTTAGATAACACAAGCTTCACTTTAGCATTCCATTCCTGTTCGGCAGAGTACGGAATAACGTAATTTATTTCATTTGCGTGAAACATATGTCAAGGTCTTGATGAAGTGGAGGGGTTGCGTTAAAAGGCCGGCCAGTCTGAAAGCACAAAAATGTTCTCTTTCCCTGAATTACGCTTGTTTTCACCTCTGCCAAGCAAGCTAATAATAAGGGATATAAATACAGTTAGCAGCCTGAAAGAAGATCGAATTCAGTGCCTGGATTTGAGTTAACGTTGCGAGAAAGGTACATTCCATGATAGGGTTAAAAGTTATTTCGTAAATTCCACTTGTTTCAATTCCAATCAGGGCAAGGTTGCTAAAGTTTAGCTTGTGATTGAAATAACAGAACTGATTAATCCCTGGTACTGTGAATTTCCCTAACGAGTGGAGAACGGGGTCCTGAAATGTCATACCAACAGAGCCTGACAAAGGCATTTTTAAAATTCCTTACAAGCATCAGAGTCTCGGTAAAAGTCAAGTATTTAATCCCCTAAAGTGAGTGCAGGCCGTGACGTTTGTTGTCGTTCCCTAGATTTGGTTAAAAAGGTCGCTTTTGAGACTGACTTTAAATGCAGCTGCGCTTCTGCTGGTTAAGGTGAGCCAGCACCGAACTGCGGGCAGGAGGAACTCGAAGGGGCTTTAAACGAAGAACGATTCTTCATTAGTAGTATACGGAGCGCAGGTTGGAAAAGGACATCACGAGCATCAGAATCCAGCACCTTAGGAGAGGTTTGCCAAAAGCTAAATCGATAGACTAATTCACTCCTTTTAGATAACCAAGATATAATTTTATTTTTTAAGATGGCTGGAGAAGGAGGGGAGACGTGGCCCCGGGAGAAAACGAAGAGCACCAAGCTGTGACTGGTATCATAAATTGAATGAAGAAATTCACAGTTGTTTAAAAGGAACATTTTGGGAGAGCGAACTGAATGTCAGTAAAGAAATACTTCATCTATCATCATCTGTTTTTCTTCTAAAAAAAGCCAACCTTCAAAGCTCTGCATATTGGCAAAACTTTAAGGCCCAGGGGCGTAACTAGGAATATCTTGCCTTTGGGCAGCCCTCTTAAGTCTTTCTCTGACAGCATACCTTTTTTATAGCGATTGGTTCCGCTTTTATTTGGGTTTTCGTTAGCAGATTTGGTTACGTTTTACCGCTCTGAACGGAGTGAATATAGTTAGTGTTGATAAAGAGCTGGAGCTTTTTGGTCGGTGGTGTTTATCTTTACCGAACCGTTTAGGCTCTCTTGCTAAGCAATCTCTTAGCAAGAGACTATTTCTGTTATACTTAAATAATTGATCTCTGACTACCGTGTAGCTATGGAAATCACATTTGTGTGATCTCCCTTCTGTTTGGAGAGCAGAGGACGGTATTTTTGGGGGGGTTTTTTGCTTTTTTTTTTGTGTGTGTATGGTTGGACTCGATGCTCTCGAAGGTCCTTTCCAACCATGAAGATTCTACGATTCTGTGATCTGTGGTTGCTAAAGGTTGCCCTCCACACGGAACGGTGCGCAGAGAGGCCGAGGGAGCGCACAGCCCTGGCCTTCAGCCCAGAGGATTTCAGCAACTCGCAACCTGTCGTCTTCAAACATGGTTTCTTTGAGATTTTTACTGCTGCTAGAATTTATTCCCCCCCCCCCCCTTTCTCTTTGAAAAGAAAAAGGCGAAATGATTAATTTTGCTTTCGACATAGGCTGTGAAAGTCTGCTTGGAAACCCCCCTGGGTGGAGTGGGTAGGACGAGAAGAACAAGAAGTGCCTGGTTTGCGTCAGGAGGAACACGCCGTGCTGCTTCCACCCCCACCGCTCTCCTCGGCCTCCCACGGCCCCAGCTACCCAGTCATTAACAGGAGAGTCATTAAACTCTTTAGCACGTGAGTATGCCGAGATCCAGTAGTTATCCCCGGATACTGAGCTCGTTTAGACGAAACGGTACCCTTTGTGGTTCCTGTCCTTTCTTTCCAATGTCTTTCTTACTTCCGTGCACCGACTAAACTTGTGGGATGGTTATAGTAAAATCAGCGGAAGGTTTTTCAGCAGGCTGAGGGATCTCAGCTGACATCTGTTTCCTTCTCATCCGTGCCAGCGGAAGACCAGCGTGAGGACTTGTACTAAAAGAAAGTCCTTGACGTCCAGCTAAAACCATGACTTTCTCGTATTGGTCGTGGCTGTTCCTCAGAGGTGGGCAGGAAAGCATTTCATATAATGTAATCCTAAATTCAGCTAACTTCATAAACAAGTGATAACTGTTCTCCTTGTGCGTCTGCTTACGCGGTGGACTTGTTAAATATACAGTGTCTTGCTCAAGACTCAGGCTTGTAGGTTGCCATTTCCTACCCTTCCCTTCAGTTCCCATTTCCTCACTCAAACCTAGTACGTTCTCTTTAACTAGATGATAACTGTTACTTGAGTAAACATGATGAAAAGCATCCAGTTCTGATTTAAAGCCGAAAAATATGAAGAATCTATCGCTTCCCATTGTAGGCCTCTTGCAATAGTTAATATCCGAGTTAAAAATATATATGCCTTCCTTCTAATTTGAATTTTTTTTTTTTTTTTTTTTTCCGGTCTGGCTACAGACTGCGGCCTCATGTTACCTGTATCCCCAGGACTGAGAGTCCTTTGGCACCTGGTGTTTGCCTCTCGTCATTGTACCTCTGTGTTCCAATCTTTAACCTTTAAGTATTCCAGTTTTAGTTTCACTCAAGCTACACACAGGAAGAAATACCGCCTCCTGAGAAGAAAGGAGTACTCCTCTGCCTCTAATTATTCGCACGTCCTTTGTGACTCTCCAGTTGATTTAAGGTTTCTCACCACTCCAGCCATTCTCCTGGTGCGCCTTCGTTCCGTGTTACACGTATTCATATTTTTTAGCGACACATATTTTGTGGAAGAGGCTGAATTTCTGTGATTCTGTGCATTTTTCAGGCAATCCGCGTCTCTTCGCAGTTGCCCTGTCCTCCCTGTTGTATACCGCTCCAGCCGCCTTTGCGTCACTTGCAAAGCTTGTCTGCAGTCATTTTTTTTTTTTTTCACGGGCTGGACCCAAAACCGCTTCCCGTGAAAATAACCTCCTTTTAAAGAGGATTTCTCATTGACACCTACGTTGGCGGCCCATCAGGGAGCCGTCGCTGATGCGATTTGATGTGCGCTCTGCTGGTACTGGCGGAGTTATTTTAACCTGTTGATCGCTTGGTTCAAGTAGCAAAACAGTTCGGGCACCCAGGAGTCGTGAAAGCCTAAATCTCCTGCGACGGGAGGTGGAGGTAACGCTCAACCTCTGCCCTGTGGCCTGCCCTGAGCCTAGAGCATCCCCTGCTGCTTCAGTCCTGGGATGGCGCTCCCAGTCCAGGAGCCCTGGCTGGGCACGTTGTGTTTATTTTTGTTGTCTGCCGGGAGGCAATCTTTTACTCTTTAGGTGATGTTTATTCTTATACAGAGAAAAAAAAAATAGAAAAAAATATCAAGTTTTGAACTGTCCTGGAAAAACGATGTTTTCTCACGGCAAATGCCGTTCTTTGTCTCAACTCCTACAGCCATTTTCTAAAAGGCCCCTGCGCGAAACAGAATTATCATCGTGTTGGGTTTCTCCCGGTTCGCTCGGCCCTCAATCTCCTGTTCTCTTCTAGAATTTTACGTCTTGTCCGTCTTTCTCTTCGCTTGCAATTTTCACTTATTTTCATTAAAAGCAGTAATGCCGTTCATAATTCTGCATCCGCACTGGGTCCTGTAAGCGTGTCGGCTTTTAAGCGATGCAGATGTTCCCTGATCCGCAGTACGCAATAAACAGGTTACCCCGTGCAACTAGATGAAAGATTAAAGCGGTGCTTTTGTTAGCTAGTTGAAGCACAAGCTTTTGCTAAATTATCCAGCATGCCTTTGCCTGACCATCTGTTTCAAACGGAAATGAATCTTTGGCTTTAATTATAACTCTCTTATGAATATTATTTTTTCTTTTCTCTTGTAACCCAGTCTGCCCTTTCAGAGACTGCTCGAAATCTCCCTGTGTTGTATGAAAGGGGGTGTGGGGCCAGCAGAGTGGCTGATAGTGTGATTTCATTTTTTTTTTTTTTTTTATTAGCCTTCCTGTTAATGATTTTAAATCCATTTATGCACTTGCTGCAAGTTGAAGCAAAAAAAAAAAATCTGTGTTCCCACACTGTGTTTACAAATTTGCTCGAAGATACCGCGTTATGAAGCAAGTCGAAGTACAAACATGTTAAACCATATGGAAAATCCGCCCCAGTCTTGCTAAATTGTTCCAATGTTTAATTACCCAGATCACTAAAAGCGTGCACCCTCTTTCTAATAGTTTTTTCTAATTTCGTGGTCTAGCCCTCCGATCGTATTATAATTCTTGACGTCTTCCCCGTGAAGGTCTGCATGGATTGAGACCAAAGACAAAAATCTCTGACTTTGGGTGCTGTTCTCCAACAAAGAATTACTCATCTCAGTAAGGATTTGTCATTGAAGTGCTTTGTAGATTTTAATTATTTTATGGTTTGGTTTTTTTTCAAAGAAAGGGTGAAGTCATTCTCTTTATTTTAAACTAAATGGAGGGCAGGGAGGAGGAAACGAAGAGCTCCGGGGATGTAGGGGGTAGTCCTTACTGTTGGTAAGACCTTCTCTGGAGCTCTTGGCCTTCATCTTGGAAGGAGTGGGAAGGGGAGCTCTCCTTCCTCATCCCCTGGTAGAGCGGCTTCCTTTTCATTCATGTCGTCAGCAAACCATTCGCCCTTCGGTTCCTTCTAGCTGGGTTGGCCAACGTGCCCTGCGCATCCAGCGCATAGTTTTCTCCTCCGCCTACCCAGTCTGAATCATAGCACTGTCCTAACTTGCATCTTCTGTGGGGCAGGGCAGCAACTCCTTTTTATGACCGAGAAAGAAAAGAAAAACAAACTGCGTTACGCTTCCTGGCATGTTTTCCAGCTCCACTAGAGAACCTGGCCCTTGCTAGTCAGTAAGAAGACCTTGAGCCAGCAGAGGAATCTTCTTCCTGCCAAGCTGTCTTCCTGAGCAGAGGCCAACTTGTAGCAACGCAGCGTGGAGATGAGTCAGTGAAAAATGGACTTAGGTAAACACTGCAAGAGGGGAGATGTAGATGAGATCTCAGGAAGAAATTCTTTGCTGTGAGGGCGGTGAGCCCCTGGCCCAGGCTGCCCAGAGAAGCTGTGGCTGCCCCATCCCTGGAGGGGTTCAAGGCCAGGTCGGACGGGGCTTGGAGCGACCTGGGCTGGTGGGAGGTGTCCCTGCCCAGGGCAGGGAGGTTGGAAGTGGATGGTCTTTAAGGTCCCTTCCAACCCAAACCATTCCGTGATGCTATGATTCTGTGTTACAGAAATTTATGCCGTGTCTCCAGAGACAGCTGCGTTTATTTCTTCATCCAAGGACCACTGAGATGGGGAGGTATTTGAAGACTCCTAATTGAAATCCTAGGGTAAGTGCTGGTCTTCTCCTCGTAACTTTTACTCATGCAAATTTCGGTTCTTGTCCCTCCTCATCATCAGCTGTCGGTGCACATCATCACCACGCAGGCCTACGTTGTAGCCCTGTTCATGAAAGAGTTTAGCTCATTCTTTTAAAAGGATTTCCAATTTAAAAGGGTGCCGGATTACCTTTTTATCTTCTCAGAGGTATTTTCTCTCCAGAATGACCAGGGTAACTTTTATCAAGGCACGTTTTATTCAAATGGCTTCATAAAATTCTTAAATTAAAAGCAACATCTTTTTAAAATACAGGTAAAAAGAAATGAAAATGAGAGGTATTTCTCGTGTCGTATATCTAGCTTTCACTCTACAGAAGTTGATCCAGACAAGGCATGCACAGGATACTTGTATTAAATAAAGACCTTTAAGTTTTAGGAGAGAAATTTCTCCACTCTTCCCTCGTGGTCAGTTCAACTGTACTTGTTAGGCCCCGTGGGTGTTTTACAGTAGCATTGCAATAGGGTTTTTTGCCTCTTCCACAGGCGATATAGATAGATATAGCTAGATGGGCTTCTTCTGGGGGCACAGACATTCTCTTTGCCCTCAGAGGGCAGATTGCCTTACTTTAAACGGTGACAGAAGGTGAGGAATCCTTCCCGCTCCTTTTAAAAGCGCTTGGCCATCACAGCGTTCCTCTGTTACCCGTGAATTACATCGCTCTGCCCGCCTTGGGAGTTTCACGCAGTGATTTGTGCGGTCCTTCTCTCCGTGCGGGCCACCCAGACCTTGGATGCCGTGTCCCACATTCTGTCATCTTAGCACTCACTGCCACCATTAAAGCAGCCTGTGGTTTTTTTTTTTTTTCCTGTAGTATTTCACACCACTAAGTGCTTGCACAGAAAGCGTATCTACACTAAATGTTTCATATGGCTCTTAAAGGAGTCCTGAGAAGGGTTAGCTGTTACTTTATAGAATGATAAAGGCAAATGTCTTCACACTCCTCCCTTCCCCCCCCATTTCTGTCCTATATGCAGTGAGTGAAAATGATTCACTCTGATTCATTCTCATTCCCTCCCAAGCTGTGTCCTTCCCTGAAAAGTACAATATTTCTTTTCATAATCTCCATGAATACTGTGGCTGTGACTTCTTTCTCCTGCGTTTCTCCTCGCAGAGAAGTTTAGCAGCAGCTCCCATAAAGAACAGGCATCTGAGGAGCATGAGAGAAAAGCTGGTATTATATCTGGGACCAACTCTCTGCACCTCTCGGAAAATAATATATACCAGCTCTTGGTCAAGAGAAACCTGCTCCAAGAATTGCCCAGCTGGACCTTAAAGTTTCTGGGCCGTGAAACGCAGAATAATAGGATTAGAGAAGCAAGAGATGGAAGATACCTACGGAGTTCTCTTCATTTCCCTGCAAATGAAGGCTATGGCTTTACACGCTCGGCCTCTGGAAAAAAAACAAACCAAACCAAAAAACCATCAGTGACTGTACAGATGTAATTGGCTTGTGTAAAGCAGGAAAGACGCTGGTGTTTTCATCCAGTGCTTCGTCGGTGTTTGAATGAAGACCTCCAAACAGCGTTCATCTGGATTTTTACACCAGCAGGTGACTGTTTAAAACCTGTATCCTCCGTCGCTGTCTATGTCTATATTTAGTACAATAAAAGATATTTAGGCAATAAAAGGTAAGGAAGAGACTTGCAAGCATTATCACACGACGTTAGCAAAGTTCCTCTCACGGCAAGACAAACAGTTGTATTAAGCAGCCTGACCCTGGAATTCGGACACCTTTCCTTTTCCAGTCGTAAATTCTACAGGATCGATGACTTCTGAGTGTTTATCGTTGGCGTTAGTCCCTCTCTGTACATCTGGTCCGTCGGAAATGAAGCTTTGAGTATTTTTTTGGGGTTCCAGATGCCCTGCTTCGGGATGCGAGAAGCGCGCTCGGCCTCGTTAAACCCGCAGGGCTTGGACGCTGTTCTCGCCCTTGGGCCACAGTCAATGTTGCGTGTGGGACCCAAGGGCTGGAGTCACTCCCTGCCATGAAGCTCAGCGGCAGATCCAGAGCCGACTCGGACGCGTCTCCGCGCTTCTTCAGCTGCTGACGAAAAGGTGATTTTTAAAAAAAACCAAACAACAAAACCCCAAAACCCCTCAGAAGTTAACCAGATGTCCTCAGAGAAGCTGAAGATGGAAATATTTCTCACGTGAGCAGTTAGACGTAGAGAGCGGAGGCTGCTTTGGTGGATTTCTTGGGATACCAGCAGCCTTTCCTACAGGTGGTGGGGAGCAGAGCTGCCTGGTGGGTTGCTGCCTGGAGTTCTGTGGGTAAAAGACAATTTGGTGCTTGATGTTGAGTTCTTAAGCACGTAGAGGTCCTACAGGACTAAGTTCTCCTAGGCTAAGAGGGGACCAATGCTTTTTACAAAGATGGATGAGGCAGCTCCGCTAGCGTGCCACTTCCATTGCTTCCCGCCCCGAGCAGAGATCCAGAGGCTGTTAGAAACCCGGGAACCGTACGCTCCAGGACTCTCTGTCTGAGAGGTCAAGTTGCCGCTGCCAATAAACAGCAGATAAGGCAGGAGCAACTTCCGTGCCGCTGTTGACGGAGGGCGGGGAAATCAGAAGGAAGAAGGAAATTCTAGGATTCTACGAAATGCTAAGTAGGAAATTATTCGTTGGTGAAGGGAGGGAAAAAGAAGGAATCTTTTCCTTTAAGCTCGCTCATTTCTTGAATTCAACACCGCTAACCTGAAACACTCTGTTTCTTTTCAACTCTGCTTCTCGTTTGCTTTTGCATTGCTTTCATCTAGAGTGTGAAATTCCAAGTCACTGTGAAAAAGCTGCCTTAGGAATATTCTTGGCAATACTGCAAGCAGAAAGTACTGGAAACCTCACAGGAGAGTTTGTTCCAGCAGCGCTGCCATCCACGTTTCGCAGCTGCAGGGACGTTCGGAGCAAATCTAAATGCCGTCTTTTCCCTTCTACAGAACCTCGCTGAGGCAGGAGTACCTGGGACCAGAAAAGTTTTATCACATTATGCCGCAATCACGACCCGCTGAAAAGAAAGGCGGGGGGGGGGGCGGGGAGAAGAAATGAATCCACGAGAAAAGTTTCATAAAGCAAAAAAGGGGGTAAGATAGTACAACCCCGTTACTGCACGACAGGCTGGCCACCGGGGAAAGATTCTTAAGGGCAAACGTGTCTCCGCTGTTTATTGCAGCCACGTTTGGCAGATGTGTAAGTGAAGAAGAGCCGGTGCGGGGATGACTGTCGGGAAGCGGAAGGTAGCGTTGTCTCTCCTGTTGTCTTTTCACGGTGTCCATTCTAGCGGGCCAGGGAGGTTTGTTTTAGGGAATGCTTTCCGTAACTGCTCATAGGTTAACTTTCTGAAAGCATATTTAAGTAAAGCAAGTGCATGTACGCGTTTATGGGGGAGTTAACCTTTCCCATCCTCTTACAGGTAGCCTAATTTAGCTGCTGGGCTTTACTGCACGGGTATTTTGGCTTCATCGGTGGATGGGATGAAGCCTAGTACTCATAAAAGATCATAAATATCATCTGAAGCTCAATGCTTCATCTAAAAAGCCCGGGAGATGGACGGGGTCCTGACTGCCCCATTTTGACCAGGAGATTATTGCTCCAGAGAAGCCACAATGGAGGAGACATGAGGCTGGATTGTGAAGACCCGACTCCCTCTTGAAGAGGCCAAGCCGCGTTGGCTTTGCCGTTAAAACGCAGAAGCCTTCAGTGCTGAAACTGGGTAAAAATTTAAAGGGCATAAATGCGATTCAGAACTTTATGAGCTGATTTCACCCCGCCTTTAAGGGCTGTCTTCCTTGAACGACACAGAACCTCAGCTTTGGCTGGCATAGACCGTGCTACGGTTTTCAAAGCTCCTCAGGGTGCCCCTAAAGGAAAAGTAACATAGCCAGAGGCGTACTGGGAAGTATGCTGGCATCACTGATCTTCTGTTTGGTCCTAATCCCGATTTCGCTTCAAGTTTGCAATATAACTAACACTTTTGAAGTTCATTACTTTTAGAATTATTGTGCTCTTCGGCAACAGACTGTGTTATTTATTCATTGGTACTATTGAATTTTCCCAATTCTCGATCGGAATCGACAGATCTCTTTTTCTAATCCTGGCAGCTGTAACAACCACGTAACCCTGAACTTGCTATTTAACCCGCTTGTGTTCATTTAGGGAAAAATCATTGGAGAGGTCTCCGACAGCGTAAAAAAATCACCTTTATGGCAGTGGGAACGTGTATACATGTAAGGAGTGAGGCCTCTCGGGACATAGTTTATCGCTGATTTTATCAGTAATTTTTATGCACAAGTCTAACTGTTTTCTAATATATAATATTGGAATAACACAGATTTCACTAGGCAAATTAAATGCTGCGTAAAACTGCTGTGCAAATGTGAAGATTTGAATTAGAATTAGATTAGAACGCTCTACTACCAGCCAGAAGAATGCAATAAATGGTCAAATGCTAGGCCGGTGAATTTATTGGAAGTAAAGTGTAATCTCTAAGTAGGAATGACTGTTGATGGGTTACGGTCTAACTGGGACAGGGTTCAGGAATAAAAAGCTGGCCTCAGCATTAAGAATAAATCACGTATAGAAATAGCATTCTGGTACAGTTCTGTTCCAACTTCTGAGGATCCAGCGCTGTCTCCAAAAAGGCATCCTGGAGCCCGGCTTCGTTTGGTGATGCCTCAGCTCCGCTTCGAGTCAGAGGGAAGGTAAGTAATAGCAGTTAATTACAACTACGTCAAAGGCTTGTGTCAAGCCCTGTAGGCAAGTCAAAATGGAATAAAAGTCAACTAACGTGCTTCTGAGACAACATTTCCAAACAGATTATACCTAAGAAAATACCTGAATGTATTCTTAAGGTATTACGGGAATAGGAGGTACAATTTTCTTGCAGCAAACGACTTTTCAGACAGAAAATGGTAATCACGCAGAAGGGGAAAGCATTAACAAATACTCGATTGCACTAAATAATCCTCTTTAAAAATTTTCCTGATTGTCGTGACCTTTTCTTTTTCTCGCTGAGCTGACCCGCGTGTTATGAGTTACTGGCTGAACTGGGTGCAAAAACAAAACCAAAAAAACCCCCAAGTATTTCAGAATGACTTAAGTGAAAACAGATGACAGTTAGAAGACGGCTACGCTAGAACAACAGTATTCATTATTAAGGAAATAATATATAACAAGCTGTATAGAGCACTGGGGAAAACATTGGGAAGAGGGAGTATATGTTTTTTCCAGTTGTTATATTATCTTCCAAAAAAATACAGTCACACGCACATACTATGTTTGCAGTAAAATTGACGCATGGGGGAAAAACAAAAAAGGTCCTGTAAAAATTTCAGCAAAGAAAATTATTGCTTGTACACGGTGCGCACACACACACACACAAATCACTTCTGTTGTTAATAGTAGCTTTTCTTAGATTTTAATAAGTATGAAATCTTTGAGTTATGCCGTATTGGTTATGCCGTTACAAAAAGAAAGGCGTATTTTGTGTAGTTCTATTGTATATAACTCAACAGATACAGCAAGGAAAATAAGTGAATTTACGTGTTTGAGTAAAAAAGAAAATATGCAGTATCTTTATGCTCTTCTCTTTAACTTCAAAACCAAATTCTGTTCTTTCTCCTGTAGAATCTGAGCCAGGTGCTTCAGGATGAGATGCAAGACTTGACCTGTAGCTTTCCATGTGGGCTCTTCTGTAGTTTGCAACAGTTGGGTATCGGCCCAAATCACTGTACGTGAGATTTAATTACGATAAACGCTCAATGATCTTGATGGGTTTATAAATGTTTAGTCCCTCCTTGTGAGTTTTCCCAAGCTGTTGGGTTTGGTGACTTCTGGCAGCGTTGAGTTCCACGGTCTAGTTACTGTGGAAGAGGTATTTTTGTTTCAGTCCTGGTTTTCACACCTGTAATTTAATTATCATCTTGTTCCTGGGCAGTGAGGTGCAGAGACAGAAGCTTCTGAGTCACCTTCTTTATTTGATTTGCTTTCACGTATCCATCCTGTGAGTTTCTTTTCAGAAAGCAGAGCCTCTGTCTTTTTCTCTCTTTTTTTTTTTTTTTTTTTATAAAACCAGAGGTTTTCCAGCCCCTTCGTCACTTTTGTTCTCTAACTCCTGCTTCTGCAGCACGTTCCCTGACACGAGGTGGCAAGCGCGGTAGAGCCTGGCTGGCGAGGGCTGCGTTGGTGCTGCATATAAAGGAATCACAGCTTTTGTCTTATTTAGTCGCTTATTTCTCATGCGTCCCGCCATCCTGCTAATGCCTTTTCCACAGCTCCACGTTTTTCAGAGACTTCAGTGAAGTTGATTGTGAAGTATCAATGAAGTATGAAAACCGGTTGACTGATTAGAAAGAGATATAATTTATGAAATATATTCAAGATAAAAGAGAGTTAATAACCTTTTTCGCTCCCGGAGTGGTTATAACATCACAAAGAGGAAACGTACGCTTCCATCTTTTGCTAAGGGTTTGACTTTGTTTTTAGTTTTTCCTTTGTTTTCCTTGTCTGTAAAATAAGTCATCCATGCGGAAAATGAACAGTAATGGAGTAAGTACTGAAAACTCTTAATCGTACAATAGGCAGCGGAAGGACAGAGCTATCCGGAGGTAGAGGGTACCCTCAGGATTTATCACGTGTATCTAGATTATTTATTTTTGTCGTAAGAAACCACTTGAGTGTCATTTTAGGTCACTTTACATTGATCTGACTGTCCTGCTTGATCGGCGTTCATAAACTCATGTTACAGATCGTACAAAATTATAGAGAGGTGAAAAAGACGCCTGACAGTTTTCCTTTGTTTGTTACGTACCGTTTATGTTGCCGCGGCTTTGAAACCAAGAGGAAGGCGCTGGTGGGAGCAGTATCAGAGCTGGGCAAGCCGCATCTCTTCTTCATGCTGTTGGTTGCTAATTGTGCCTGCCCGCTTCGGGTCTAAACCAAAGGCCCGGCAAACACGGGAGCAAAGAGCATCCGGGTACAAAGCAAAACCAGCATCTTCACGCAGCAAAAGCTCCAGGCAGCGAGGCAGGATTCGGTATTATTAAGTGCAATGGCCAAGGGAACGAGTTGTAATAGGCAAAAGTTACCAAGAATTCGTATCCGCCACATATGGGAAATGTATTCTAATATTGTTTTCATCTGTTGTGTCTAATCAAGTGTGTTTTTTTTTTTTTCCTGGGAAAGGGAGTTGCGAGTTGGGAGTGGCGATGGTTTTCAACAGAATCGCTCATTCCTAGTAGGAGAAGCGTTTGGAAAAAGTTGGCCTACCCAGTTGGAAGCGCTGAGAAATTTCTAGGCAGGTGAGCTGTAGAGGCACCCACGAGATGGTAAACTCTCATTCTGCGTTTCTCAACGGTCAAAACGCAGTTTTATGCCTTTGAAAGGTTACATTCTGCTTTCCTACGGCAATACCTGAGCAGTGCACGAGAGCAGGCTCTTCCCACCGGCTCAGAAAGCCGTTTTACCCGCTGCAAACACAAAACCCCTTGGAAATAAACAGAGCCGTAAACGAGTTCTGCAGACGTTGGAGTCGGTACAAAATGCGGCGGTTCGACACGGTTACCCACGCGCTCGCACAGAGACGGTGCAGCCCTCTCTGCACTTTTGCGAAGAAACTCTTATCTACAACAAAACTTCCAAAATCTCCACTGTTGCTCGGAAAGTATCAGTGTGGACTAGTAAAACTAGCGGGGTTTTTCGTAACTTGGCTGGACTCGCCGTAATGACTCGCAGCATGCAATAATATTTTCCCCTTGGAGTTTGGAGAGTAAGAGTTAAGAAAGCTCAAATCCTTTATTATTCTGGGCAGCTGTAAAGGAAAGTATTTTGCGTTGGGTTGAGAGAAATTACTTGAGGCATGTATTTTTAAATTGACGGTGTTCACAAACCCAAAGTGATCCGAATTGAGGCTATCACCGTTGTTCACGGGCTTTAATATTTCCTTTAATTTAATCAAGGGGCGGGGGGGGAAATTATTGCTTGGGGGGAAAAAAAAAAAAGTATACCCCTCCCCCCCTAAGTTTTACTATCTTTGCGCTTTTTTAGGAAACCGATTATTTTACATTTTATTTCTAGAAAGTGAGTCACGCCCTTGTTTAATTCATGCAGTGATCCGAATATTGCGACTGCAACTTTTTCTGTCGAAAAGCGGAACAGCTGCGTTGAGTTTACGTCAGCCGTCAAGGGGTGTCAGGCCTTCTGGTTTTCGTAGTATTGGTTAGCTGAGTTTGTTGGAGCCTAAAGCTAAAGGGAACTTCTGCACGTAGCAGCGATAGAGACAACGTTCAAAAATACTTCTTGGCTAATAAGCACTCTATGCTTACAGTGGAGAATAATGCAGAAAGAGAATACGTGAAAGATACTATATAATGTCAAGAATGGCAGAAACTTGCTATCTTTATAGGAAGAGAGAGAGAATGAGTATACAAATGGTGGCTTAAACACTCATTTATTGCTTTGATTTCTCATTTCAATCAAGCCACCTATCTAAATACTGCTTTTAACGAGATTTAAACGTACGGGTATCTTCGCTCATGTTAGAGGGCGAGAACGTTGTCTAGAGCCGCAGGACGAATGCGCCGCATTCAGTATTTGCAAAAATGCCCTGTTTTCCCTTCCAGCCCCGAGTGATCCTGGAGATAGAAATCCTGGATAGTGATTCCCACGAATAGAAAACACGGCGATGATGTTTATCTCCGGAACAAGACGCGGAAAACGGTAAGAGCAAACATCCATTCTGTCAGGTTGTCGTGGTTTAGCCTCAGACAGCAACAAAGAACCACGTGTCGCTCGCTCGTGCCTTCCAAACACAGGAAGAATCGTAAGAAAAGGCAAGACTCTTGGGTTGAGACAAAGGCAGTTTAATAGAACAGCAAAGGGAACAGGCAAACAACAACAACAACAACACGGATAGGGGAATATACAAACGCGATTACGGAACCGCCGCTCCCCCGCCGCTCGCCGCTCGCCGGCCGGACCCGGGCCGCCCCAGCCCGTTTTTAAGCAGCAACTTCCTGCCCCCTCCCCCGGCAGCTCAGGGTGGGCGTGGCTCACATGGCATGGAATACCAGGAAAAGTTAACCCTATCCCCACCGGAACCAGGACATTATCCACCCCTTATTCCATACCATCTATGCCATGCCCAGCAGGTTCCAATGAATTGCCACCACTTTCCCCTGTGCCTTACTTGTAGTACAACTGATAGCAATGAGGACATACAGTGACAGTGTTATTTAGCAATTAACAGCACACAATCTGATTCATTGGCTATTCTCGCCCAAAATCAGATCTCCATGAGGTACACATCGGACTTCCCCATCCTTCCGCATCACCCACCAAGTGCACCCAGGTCCTTGGGCAAAAGCAATCCCACGGATGGGTTTGCCTTTGCCTGAGGCAGGACTAACCCAGACTGTCTTCCCTAGCATATTCTTCATGTGCACTACGGGGACTTTATCCCCTTCTACAGTACGTGGAAGTTTTGATTGGGCAGGGCCAGCCCGATTGTTAGATCCCCTGGTGTTAACTAGCCAGGTAGCTTTTGCTAAATGCGTATCCCAGTGTTTGAAAGTCCCACCACCCATTGCTCTCAGTGTAGTTTTTAACAGTCCATTGTATCGTTCTATCTTCCCAGAGGCTGGGGCGTGATAGGGGATGTGATACACCCACTCGATACCATGCTCTTTGGCCCAGGTGTCTATGAGGCTGTTTCGGAAATGAGTCCCATTGTCCGACTCAATTCTCTCTGGGGTACCATGTCGCCACAGGACTTGCTTTTCAAGGCCCAGGATAGTGTTCCGGGCAGTGGCATGGGGCACAGGGTATGTTTCCAGCCATCCAGTGGTTGCTTCCACCATTGTGAGCACATAGCGCTTGCCTTGACGGGTTTGTGGCAGCGTGATATAATCAATCTGCCAGGCCTCCCCATATTTGTATTTCAGCCATCGCCCTCCATACCAAAGAGGCTTCAAACGCTTGGCTTGTTTGATCGCAGCGCATGTCTCACATTCATGGATGACCTGTGCAATAGTGTCCATGGTCAAGTCCACCCCTCGGTCACGAGCCCATCTATATGTCGCATCTCTCCCTTGATGGCCTGAGGAGTCATGGGCCCACCGAGCTATGAATAGTTCACCCTTATGTTGCCAGTCCAGATCCACCTGAGCCACTTCAATCCTAGCGGCCCGATCCACCTGCTGGTTGTTCTGATGTTCCTCCGTGGCCCGATTCTTTGGTACGTGGGCATCTACATGGCGTACTTTCACAACCAGATTCTCTATCCGGGCAGCGATATCTTGCCATAGGTCAGCAGCCCAGATGGGTTTGCCTCTGCGCTGCCAGTTGCCCTGCTTCCACTGCTGTAGCCACCCCCACAGAGCATTTGCCACCATCCATGAGTCAGTGTAGAGATAAAGTACTGGCCATTTTTCTCGCTCAACAATGTCCAAAGCCAGCTGAATAGCCTTCACCTCTGCAAACTGGCTCGATTCACCCTGTCCCTCACTGGCTTCTGCAACCCATCGTGTAGGACTCCACACAGCAGCCTTCCACTTTCGATGCTTTCCCACAATACGGCAAGACCCATCAGTGAACAGGGCATATTTCTTCTCATTTTCTGGCAGTTTATTATATGGTGGGGCCTCTTCTGCACGCGTCACCTCCTCCTCTGGTGACATTCCGAAATCCTTGCCTTCTGGCCAGTCCATGATCACTTCCAGAATTCCCGGGCGACTGGGGTTTCCCATTCGAGTTCGCTGCGTGATCAGTGCAATCCACTTACTCCATGTAGCATCGGTTGCATGATGTGTGGTGGGGACCCTTTCTTTGAACATCCAACCCAGCACCGGCAGTCGAGGTGCTAAGAGGAGCTGTGCTTCTGTACCAACCACTTCCGAAGCAGCTCGAACCCCTTCATATGCTGCCAATATCTCTTTTTCTGTTGGAGTGTAGTGGGCTTCGGATCCTCTGTATCCACGACTCCAAAACCCTAGGGGTCGACCTCGAGTCTCCCCTGGTGCTTTCTGCCAGAGGCTCCAGGTAGGGCCGTTCTCCCCGGCTGCAGTGTAGAGCACATTTTTAACATCTTGTCCTGCCCGGACTGGCCCCAGGGCCACTGCATGGACTATTTCCTGTTTGATTTGTTCAAAAGCTTGTCGTTGCTCAGGACCCCATTTAAAATCATTCTTCTTCCGGGTTACTTGATACAGAGGGCTTACAATTTGACTGTAATCTGGGATATGCATTCTCCAAAACCCCACAATACCTAAGAAAGCCTGTGTTTCCTTTTTACTAGTTGGTGGAGACATAGCTGCTATTTTGTTGATCACATCCATTGGAATCTGACGGCGTCCATCTTGCCATTTTATTCCTAAAAACTGGATCTCCTGCGCAGGTCCCTTGACCTTACTTCGCTTTATAGCAAAACCAGCGTTTAGAAGGATTTGGACTATTTTACTCCCTTTCTCAAAAACTTCTTCTGCTGTGTTTCCCCATACAATGATGTCATCAATGTACTGCAGATGTTCTGGAGCTTTACCCTGTTCCAGTGCAGTCTGGATCAGTCCATGGCAAATGGTGGGACTGTGTTTCCACCCCTGGGGCAGTCGATTCCAGGTGTATTGGATGCCCCTCCAAGTGAAAGCAAACTGTGGCCTGCACTCTGCTGCCAAAGGGATTGAGAAGAATGCATTCGCTATATCAATCGTGGCATACCACTTGGCTGCCTTGGACTCCAGTTCGTACTGGAGTTCTAGCATGTCCGGCACAGCAGCACTCAGCGGTGGCGTGACTTCATTCAGACCACGATAGTCTACAGTTAGCCTCCACTCTCCATTAGATTTTCGCACCGGCCATATGGGACTGTTAAAGGGTGAGCGAGTCTTGCTGATCACTCCTTGAACCTCTAGTTGACGAATCAGCTCATGGATGGGAATCAGAGAGTCTCGGTTAGTGCGATACTGCCGCCGATGCACCGTTGTGGTAGCAATCGGCACCTGTTGTTCTTTGACCCTCAACAACCCCACAACAGAAGAATCCTCCGAGAGACCAGGCAAGGCAGACAACTGTTTAACTTCCTCCGTCTCCAAAGCAGCTATGCCAAAGGCCCAGCGGTACCCTTTTGGGTCCTTAAAATACCCTCTCCTGAGGTAATCTATACCAAGGATGCATGGAGCCTCTGGGCCAGTCACAATGGGATGCTTTTGCCACTCATTCCCAGTTAGGCTCACTTCTGCCTCCAGTACAGTCAACTCTTGGGATCCCCCTGTCACCCCAGAAATACAAATGGGTTCTGCCCCTCTATAGCTTGATGGTATTAAAGTACACTGCGCACCCGTGTCCACTAGAGCCTTATACTCCTGTGGGTCTGATGTGCCAGGCCATCGAATCCACACCGTCCAATAAACCCGGTTATCCCTTTCCTCCACCTGGCCGGAGGCAGGGCCCCCCTAATACTGGTCATAGTATCCATTACTCACTTCTTGCATAAATGACTTGGAAGTTCCTTCAAGAGGATCAGAAGCAAGATCAAGCCTTCTGCTTTGTCTGGGGAACGGCCCACTGGAAACTGGGGCGGCACTTTTCCTGGAGGGATCCCCTTTTGTGGTTGTCCTTCCTTGCAACTCCTGTACCCGTGTCCGCAGGATCGAAGTAGGTTGTCCGTCCCACTTCCTCATGTCCTCTCCGTGGTCCCGCAGGTAGAACCACAGGGTGCCTCGTGGTGTGTACCCTCTGTACTCTCTCTCTTGAGTGGGGAAATGCCTGCTTCTAATAGCTGAGATGCTGGCCCGTGCAGGTGGGGAGTAGGACATATTCTCTTCAAGTTGCTGGACCTTCCGCGACAGTTTCTCCACAGCTGAGACAAGGGGGGAAGAGAGACTTTCTTCATATCGCCGGAGCCGGCCAGCTACCTCATCCACCGTTGGTCCCTCTTCACCTTTCCATTCCATTACTGCCAGGGAGTTGGCATATGACGATGGTGCGCTCCGTACAAACTTCCGCCACATGGGCCTTGTGCATCGCACCTCATCAGGGTCTGTGGGTAAGTCTGCATTGTCCAAGTCATAATAAATCATCTCCCGCACGGCTAATTCTCTCAGGTACTGGATACCTCTTTCCATGGTAGTCCACTTGCTTGGCTGACATACAACATCCTCGCTGAAGGGGTACCTCTCCCTCACGCCTAACAGGAGTCGTTTCCAGAGGCTGAGGGCTTGGGTCTTTTTCCCGATCGCCTTGTCAATGCCGCCTTCCCTAGACAGGGATCCCAGCTGCCTGGCCTCCCTACCCTCTAATTCCAGGCTACTGGCCCCATTATCCCAGCACCGGAGCAGCCAGGTGACAATGTGCTCGCCTGAAAGTCGGCTAAAATCTTTTCGCATATCCCGCAGCTCACTCAAGGATAGGGATCGAGTAATTATCTCTGGTTCTGCCTCTTCCTCCTGCTCTCGTGATGGCCCTGGTTCATCATCATCTCTTACTAAGCGAACTGATTTCTTTGTGTACTTCTTCTTCTGTATGGGGGCAACTGATACTGGCATGGGTTGGTTCCCTGGTTCAGTGGCAGTGGCTACCACGGGGGTTGCAGTAGCCGCAGTGTCTGTCGCAAGGATTGCAGTAGCCGCAGTGTCCGTCGCAAGGATTGCAGCAGCCGCAGGGGCCGCCGCAGCCGCAGGGGCCGCCGCAGGGGCTGCAGCAGGGGCTGCAGCAGCCGCAGGGGCCGCCGCAGGGGCTGCAGCAGGGGCTGCAGCAGCCGCAGGGGCCGCCGCAGGGGCCGCAGCAGCCGCAGGGGCCGCCGCAGGTCTGGTTTCCATCTCTTCCCCTTGAGGGTGCTGCATAATTCTGAGCAGTGCCTGGTAGATACTGGCCAGGGCCCAGCACAGCGCGGTGAGTTGTGCCTCTCTAGAATAGCCACAGCATTTTCCCTTCAAATATTCTACCACTTGATCAGGGTCCTGTAATTGTTCAGGGGTGAAGTCCCAGACCATTGGAGGTGAGTAGTTCTCTAGGTACCTGCCCATGCTCTCCCACATGCCATGCCACCCCTGACTATCCAGCCTCGGAGCAGATCTCCGGGTGGTAGTCTTAAATAGTCGCTTAACCCTAAACAAGACCTGGAACGTATTCAGGAGACATAGCACTACGAACACGCTAGTTTGAGTATCCCAAGGATATTCAAAATTCTCAAAAGCTGTCATACCTGACCCGAAGGAGAAAAGGGAGGCAAAAGGGCTGGGGAAATTATTAACAAATCCTGAGAGACGGTGTCCAATGTACGGACAGGACAGCAAAACCGCATAAACACCCCAAAATAGCCGTCTGAACAGTGATGTTATCATATCATAAACAGATATCGCACAGGACAGCAGAATGATAATCCTCATCCCTGTTCCAGACATGGTAAACAGCATCGCAGGGAGTACATAAGCCATATAGGAATTTATGTAACACAGCCATGAGAACAAACCAAGCAACATGATGACCAGTGACTACTTACCTAATAAAATAAATGCATACAAAAAAAAAACCAAAACCGTTTTTTCCACGTTCTAGTTGGATTCTGTCGTTATCTCAACCCTTCGAGCCCCACGTTGGGCGCCAAAAAGGACTGTCGTGGTTTAGCCTCAGACAGCAACAAAGAACCACGTGTCGCTCGCTCGTGCCTTCCAAACACAGGAAGAATCGTAAGAAAAGGCAAGACTCTTGGGTTGAGACAAAGGCAGTTTAATAGAACAGCAAAGGGAACAGGCAAACAACAACAACAACACGGATAGGGGAATATACAAACGCGATTACGGAACCGCCGCTCCCCCGCCGCTCGCCGCTCGCCGGCCGGACCCGGGCCGCCCCAGCCCGTTTTTAAGCAGCAACTTCCTGCCCCCTCCCCCGGCAGCTCAGGGTGGGCGTGGCTCACATGGCATGGAATACCAGGAAAAGTTAACCCTATCCCCACCGGAACCAGGACACAGGTGATGGCTATGAAAATACCGTCCTACTTGAAATCGGTCATGTATGTTTTCTGACGCAGTGTTAAATTCATCCTTATCCCAGGCAGAGTCAGTCGCATTCTTTCCACTAGAGGCTGACAAGGCGATTTCTTGTGCTTTTACTTTTCTCTCCTCTACAAACAAGCAGCTGGAATGGCTGGTACGGCCCTTCCATTATTTACGTTAAAAGGAGAGGAGAGAAGGAAGAGGAGGATACAAGGGAAAAGCAAGTTTGAAGCTGCAGGGAAAATAATTATACTTTCTGAGTACAGCAATTCAAATATATCATAAATGGGGTCAAGTAAAAATAAATGTAAGGAACCATACCAAAGACAATGCGCGCTTATTGTTCTGGAATTTTATGGTTTCACCTCTCTGGCTTTTCCTGGGAAGTCCCCCGTATGTCACGATTATGACTAGTGACAGCTGTCATTTGTTGGTTGTTCCTCCCAAATTGCTCAAGGCCATCAGATAAACAACCCTGCTCGCCTGCTACTACGCTTGTTCAGTTGCGTGTTTTCCTTTACGCCCGAATTCTCTTCCCTGAGCGGCACGCTCAAGGATTACATTGGGAAATTCAGCCGCAATTTCTGAAATCTTTACAGACAATGAAGCATCGACTCGCTGAGATATTATGTTTCTACCTTAACATACATGCAGTCGCGAAGTGTAAACATTCACTCGCTTAAACGTCATCGTTATTTTCACCCAAAAGCCTTTGTAACTTTTCTGTAGAAAGATCCCTGTGTCAGCTAGGGAATGGCTACAGACCAGTTGTCTTTATCTACTTCATCTGCCCGCAGTAGAGGGAAAATTATAATGCTCAATATTTTTTTTCATGGCCCGTGTCATCAATCTGTCACTTTGAAAAAGAAGAAGTAGTTAAATTAATTATTCTCATATCGATTCCCCTTTGCCAGATTCATTAAACTATCCTGTCCCTGCGTAAAAAAAAAACAAACCCAAATACAAGTCTGGGTAAAACTTGGCAGAAAAATGCATTGCCTCCACCAAATGACTCATTTATATTTCATTGTTTTAAGAGGTTTCCTCTGTAAATATTTAATAGATGATGTATATATCTAGACGAGGCAGAAAACTTAAAAAACCTTGACTGCAGACTATCATAGTTCCTGAGAAACTTTTTGTAATCAGAAAGGAATTAACAGCTCGCTCCTAGCACAAACTGATCAGATTTTTACAAAGCCTAATTGCACAAATATTAACATCTGTCCAAATACTTGCCGTTAACAAAAAGCGGGTATTAGTAAATGCTTGCAAACAAGACTCTAGCAGTGGTTCACCTGCGTTCCCGCAAATGAGTCGTCTTATTCACATCGACAGCGCGAGGCACAAGTTTTATTGTTCGAATCGAAATTAAATCTGTATCTCATGGTGTAGGGCAGAGAAAGGCGTCCGCGTATTTCTTCCACGCGTCTAATACTCGACAGCGAAAACCTTAATTGTCTATTTATTGGCAGTTTCTTTGCCTTTCAGCTGGTTCGGAGAGACCAATGTGCCTCAAGCTTATCGTTTCCACCGAGGATGAAGACGGCTCCAAAGTCAGTACCGCCATAGTAGCTCACAAAGCAGTGACCCATCCTGTGGCAACTGATAACGAAATCTAAACGTTAGACTTGTAAGCATGCAGGGGCCGTCAAAATTAATTGTACTTGAGTGTAAGCCGTTGAAAAGCTAAATCTCTTCAGGGGAGGATTTGTGCAAGTGCGGTTTTCTTCGGGGGGCCATGCAAATCTGCATTGCAATAGCCTGTTTCCTGAGGTTTCCTCGGGGATCATGGAGAATTTATAGGAAGGCTGTACGGTTTTGTGTAGTTACACCGCCTTTACCAGCTGCACGACATTCCTTCTTGAACGAACTACGTTCCATAAAAGCAATTACAGCAAATTTTGGGATTCTTCTTTTCATTTCCTTTAGTAGTTCTGCAGGGACAACTTTTCTTTTAACGAGTAACCAGAGCAGGCACATGCGGTGGCAGGGAATGCTACGAGTGAGCCCGCGCGCTTATCCTTCTTGACGCTGAGGATATTTGGAAAATGCCACGATGTCTCCATGCATGCTGTATGCTACTCAACTGCAAATATGTATGTAACTTTATAAGAAGTATTAAGAAGAGCATATAAAGATTTACTCGTGGCGCGTGTGTTGGGTGGGAGGCACAAAGGGAAATGCTGGAATCCTTCGATACGAACGTTCTTTGAGGAGGGACTGGATACCTATGGCCATGCAGACCAGAGATTTAATTTCTACTCCTGTCTTCTCTCGCGTTGCCACTTGGGAACGCGGTACTCTTATCAATACGGGAAAAAAAGGTCTTTCCTTTCAAAGCAACAGCACAATAAAAGAAAGCAAAACGTGACCTCATTTGTTGGTAGCAGCGTTGAGATGAACTGCAGCTCTGACCTATTTCTCCAGAGTTACAATTATCTGCTGTAACGGTACCATTTTACTTTTTAAATCCCGGATTACTGTACTCTGAGATTGAGAGAAGTTCCTCTCTCTCTCTCTGGTTACAGACCTTGTTACTTCAGGGGGAAGCCAGCATGAAGAATGAATGAATGCATGTGAATGAGCAACGACAGGGCATGGGATCAAGTCAGCGTAATGGGTTTTAAATTTTTATTTGAATTTATTTTTTTTTATATATATATATATAAAATTATATACACTTTCGTGTATATGTAGATAGATATAAAATTTACTTCTGTGTCCATACGTGTCCTCACGGGGAATGATCTAAACTGAGGCCATGTGGTGAGGGATTTGGGTTTTGTTCATTTCTTTGGCAGGCTGCGCTTTGCTGAGATACCATCAGCCTCTCCGTGCAACGTGGGAGCGATAAATATAAAAGGCTTTAAGAAATCAAGTTCTTACGTAGTCAGAACCAGACCCCTTGGTGATAGCAGTTGACATCGCTGCCTTTAAGTCAATTTAATACTTGCTTAAATCAATGGAAGGAAAGTGAATTGTATTACGTGAGGATCTGGTATTTATAATCTGATTTATTTTTTTTTTATTAACAGCGTATCCTACCTTACAAAACTTTTTCCCCCCTAAGTTTCGTATTTACCTATGGTACCAAAATGAATAGAAAATACGTTCTTATGTTTTCCTGAAGTCAGATTTCCTTGGTAAATTTTCAGTCTTCAGAACGTATCATTCCATCATTCTCCGTTTTACCGCTCAGGATACCGTTAGCAGCCTTCACAGCAACACTGCGCTGGTGACAAGCATTGAGTCCTGCCAAACCCCGACAGGCAGAAATCGTGAATGAGGTTCTCGCAAGCAGAGGATTAGCTCTAAGACTGAGTTTCCAGGGGAAAAAAGAAAAAAAAAAAAAAAAAAAACCCCAAGCCCAGCTCACATCTTTTCGTTTGCCCTCTGCTTTCTAGCACGTTTTAAGCTTCGCCCCAACTCGTGACACTGATAAAACACTTGATGCCGCAACTGTGTATGCCAACTGCTATAAACGTAGCCCTCCACTTTCACCGAGAAGAGTACCTGGTCCATTCGGGCCATTCGTTTCGCGTAGGTTAGACTTATTTTAGTCGGTCCTCTTATTTTTGTCTGATAGAAAATCATTCCCTTTTTTTGTCAGACGCACTGATAAGGCGATCAGGTTAAATGGTGGTTCGGGGCTTGGTTTTGCCCCGTTGCCTTTCATCCCTGGCAGTAAGATGCTACGAGCACCGTCCACGGAATGCATGAATTTTGGAGAGAGAGAAA
Organism: Rissa tridactyla; assembly: GCF_028500815.1. NCBI lineage: Eukaryota > Metazoa > Chordata > Aves > Charadriiformes > Laridae > Rissa > Rissa tridactyla. Next base: position 78,390,689 of record NC_071470.1, on the reverse strand, counting down.
GCCTTTCCGTGGTCGCAGAAGGCTGATAAGGATAAGGCAGGATAAGGCAGTAATAGGATCAGGCAAGGATAAGAAAGTAAACTATAACTTGAATTGCTCTTTGTCAGGGGCCTCGTTTGTTTTTTGATTCCTACGCGAAGTCGTTAAGTTTTGCTGCGAGGGGAATGGGGAATGGTACTGGATGCATTTCTGGCTCCATCCCCGGAGGGCTGACACCAGGCTAAGCATCTGCTAGCATCAGCTGAATATGCAGAGGAGGATACAAGTATTTGGAGGAGCATTAGGAGAAGCTTTGGCCGAGGCAGCTGAGAAAGATGAAAAATTGCTGCTGTTATTTAAATTACTTAGACAAATTTTAAATCTGTTCCTGTCCTTTTCCATCAAGGTAGCGAAGAAGGGATTCAGATTCCACTGACGGAAAGTTTTGGAACAGAAATGAAGAGAAGATATTGCCGTGGTTTGCTCAAAAACGAGACGGAATGTTTTCGTTACTCCTGAGGGATGTTTATTGAGACCGTGCAGAAGGTGGGTGCGTTTGCTGTGACAAGAGGCCTTTGCTATAAAAATGAGAATGTACACAAAAAATCTCCAGTGCTAACTGTAAGAAAAAAAACCCAAACATTTTCCTTGTTCTCTGAACAAAACAACTCAGAAAACACATTAGAAAAGGCAGATGAATAACCTAGTCAGTCTTGGTTCTCTTCTCTCCAGGGAATTTCATGTACTCTCTGAACCTCGTAGCACAGCCATAACACGCACGTCTTAGATGGGGCTTTTCTATAATTCTCTTCTTTTTGCCTATATACAGATTTTTTGTGATAGCAAGAAATATACCTGAAGGTATCGACCACTATATAATCAATTACATAGTTATTATGGTTCTTATCATAACTAATTATTTTTCTTCCCAATAAAATACCTCGTTACTTTCAAGGTCAAGCCAGTTGATAAATGTCCAATATTTAACAATTAATCAATATATATTCAAGTTAAATTCCTAATAACATCAACAGAAATCTTGATAAAGACTTAAAATTGTGAAGTTTGTTAGAAGGATTTCATGCTGGCTGACAACTTCAATTAGAAGAATCACACATTTAACCCTGTTGTCCAGTTGGACCGAGTCTTATCGGAGACGTTCAGAGAATAAAACAGAGTACGTTGTCGTCGCTCTGTAGATGCTCTTGACTCCGTCTGAATACAGTGTCTTACTCCTTGCAAGTATTCAGAATAACGCCCAGATAATCCCAACAAACGTTGTGGTGAAGGTTATAGCAACAGGAAACATCTCTTTAAGTTTCAGTCCTTCGGAAGCATCGCCCCTGTCCAAATCAAACCGGGCTTAGTCTTGAGCTAAATCTCACCCGCCGTTTTGCATCTGCTACAAACCGTACTTTTCAAATACGTTGTCTTCGGGATACCACCAGCAGTCTAATAACCTAATAGAGGCAGACAGACAGGCAAAAATATCCGTATCCATTTGTACAGATGTAGTATAAGTAATAATCATCTCTTGCATGACGTAGTGCTTCATATGTAAGTCACGTTTCTAGACTATACCTAAAATTCTGGGTCATGAAGTGTACCCCATAGACATTTTTTGCAACCCCATAGACAATTCCTTGCTAAGAAAAAAATAAATGCATTTTTTACAGTGTAACTTAATTTGTTTTTCGTGATTAAAAGCTTAGAGTAACTTACCAATTGGATTTTGATCACTATGTGTTGAAGACAAAAACAGATGAACTTTATAAACAGTTTATTACTTTTGAATTGGATTTCAGAGTATGAAATTTTGACCAAAAAAGGCAAAAAAAATGTATTTAACGTTTAAAACCTGACCAGTTCTGTGGCCAAATGCTGATAAAAAACAAATATGTTTAAAATCTGAAGCACGTGTCCAGCTCTCCCCTCTTCTCACATTTTCCCCGCTAGCTCAAATGGTAGATTTGGAAGAGAGGAAATAAAATTTCTCTTCGCCATCTGTTATCTGACATTTGAAAAAAGTCATTGTTTGACCAGTAATGAGACCGTTAGCAGCACTGGGGCTATAAATCATTAGCTTCTACTTTGCAAAGCTGGTACATTTTTGAAGGCAAAACAGATAATGCTCGATGAAGAAATGGCCACATCACCCAAGATACAGAGCCTCGTCCAAGCATTAAAATACAAAACAGATGGAGGAAACCTTTTAAGGGAATATATATATGGGGGGGGGGGGGGGCGGGGAAATGCTGTGAAATATAAGAAAAGAAAACTCTGCCAAGCTCAACAGGACCGTAGAAAGTGTTAATGACCCAAGGATTATCTTTTCCAAAACGAAACGACAGACGCAACGATGGAGAAAGATGTTCTCCTAACACAAACATCTAATCAGGAAATAGCATATACCAACAAGGGATTATCCCCGAAAGATGAAATTGGAAAGGATTTCCCATCCTAGTTACATCAACTTTCTCAGGATCAAGTTTAGACAAAATATCCCAAAGCTGACTTGACAACTTCACAGAATAAGGAAAAGATAAAAAAACAAAACCAGATGTTCTACGTTATGGGAGACTTCATATTAATGAATCATTCGCATTATATAAGCAAAGGACAAAAAAAAAAAAAAAAGGACCATCTGAAGGCCACAAAATAGAGCACTGTTGTGCTAGGTACTGTGAAAACACCGAGTGTGAGACAGCTCCTGCCTCAAAGAGTTTAAGCTGTCAATAGAAATTAGGCGGGGCAAGCGGTAGAAGGTCGAGTCAAGGGGAACGGTGTTGTAGCAGTAAAGCCGAGGGATGTTTGGGCTTATTTCTTCTGCTCCAGGGTGCTTTACCTGGGAGGGGGTTATAAGGGAAATGAGGAAGGAAGAGAAGATTGGGACCACCGCAGAGGAGTGATGAGAAAGGGCTGTGGGAATCACAAAGCGAAGCAGAAGGAAACAGCCAGCCTTCCTGAGATGGCCAGGTTCGGTCAGGGCTAGAGAAAGTCTGCTGGGTGTCTGGAGCCCTGGATTTCTCGGTGTGGGGCTGGGGCCTCTGCCTGGCTTCAGGCTTTCCCAGGGGATGCGAGAGGATGAGGAAGGAAGGTACTAGCTGGGTCCTACCTGGTGTGAACGTTGTGTTAATCCGATGCTGGTTATAGGGATTTGCGGTGCTGTGATACATCGGAAGATGATGGATAGATGGACGGACAGATGAAGATACAGATATCGAACGTTGGAACAGGCTGCCCAGGGAAGTGGTGGAATCACCATCCCTGGAGGTATTTAAAAGACGGGCAGACGTGGTGCTGAGGGACGTGGTCTAGTGGTGGTTTTGTCAGTGTTGGGTTGATGTCTGGACTCAATGATCTTGAAGTTCCCTTCCAACCTGGATGATTCTATGTATTCTTTTCTTTTAGCAGAAATAGAAAAGGTAGATCTCGCTGACTGCAGTAGAATCTGATTTCAACAAATGCAAACAGCATTTGGGTAAGAAACCTGTGTGTAATTTTTGTTGCTGTTCCTGAATTCCGTGTCGTTTGCTTGTAAGAGATGATTAACGTGCCTCAACATTGTCAGAGAGTACGGGTTCTGAAGGTTCCACTTTGGAGCCTGTCAAGGTCCCCTCTAGATCCACACCTTCCTCACACCTAAGGCACCCATGAATGCATCTTGGTGTTCTTACCTCCTCTACTATGGGGGTACGAAGATACCTCCTTGAACTATTAGATTAGCAGATCACTAATTGTCAGCACCTTGTAAGGAGACTCCCACAACAGAGAAACATTTGCATTACAAAGCCCCCGGGAGCTTCCACACGTGTTAAGAGCGAAGCGGGCACTCTAAACGTACGAAGCAACTGTGTCTTTCTGTTACTGAACATGACATTCAGCCTGTACGTTCCGTGAGTTAAAATGAAACACGTTTCCTCTTCAGACATCCAAAGCGAACGGAGTGGGAGGGAGGAACAAACAGATCTTTGCCCTTCGGGCTGTGTTAAGAAGGCGCCAAGCGGGGTTCCGTTCTTCACGACAGTCACCTCAGTCTCCTTGTTTGATAGAGGATTAGGTTCAGCTGTTTGGTTCCGGGCAGAGAAAATGTGGTGCGTAAGCTGTGTGAAGTCATCAGTTCTTCAAAGAGGAGCTGTGCTTTGCTTCATCACGATACCTTAACCGTCTCTTGCTCTGAAAGAATAATTTTCTACAGGCTTTTTTTTTTTTTTTTTTTTTTTTTTTTCAAAAACTTTCTGCCTTGGCAGCAGCTCTCCTCTCTCCTTCCTTACAACAGTTTTTATTTGCTTGCTCATGGGGGAAAAGCAATAAGTAAGAAAAGCCTAATTGAAGCAAGATTAATGCAGTCCCACTGAGGATAAGGAAAAGATTTATTCTCTCCCTCCCTTCCACAGATGTCTTGTTAGGGACTCAGCCTCGCCTAACATATGTACCTTTATTCGTTTACTTCCTTCTCGTCCCCTGGGAGAAGCCTATCTCACGTTATTTATTGACTTGGCTGCCTTGTTTGTATCCATGTTAATAGTAGGATGTATTGAACACTCACGTTATTAGTCTCATTCTCAGACGCGAGCGAGTGGGGGCTTATCTACGTTGAAAAATATGTACGTTTGGCTTGCCCCAACTAGGAGGTGCCGTAAAGAAAATGTTGAAATTGGAGCCTCTGAGCTGGCGGGAAATGTGAAGGTTTGAACGAGTGGGATTTAGTTGAGTCGCTAAACTAAAGCCTGGCGTTCAGAAGCGGCGGGCAGCCCCGCGATCCTGCTCTACGACTGCCTTTCTCGCAGCTGACTCTCACCTGGGGCTGGCACCTTCAGGGGAATGGCCAGCAAACATTAGCAAGCGGTGGAGGAAGGAAATACTTATTTTGAATAACTGTTTGATGAAAGGCTGTGAGAGGAGACGAGGAGGACGTAGGAGTCCAATTGAATTTATACATAAGCGACCCGGGCGAGGGGAAGGAGCTTGGGCCAAGCGCTGCCTGTGTTGCTTTCTTGCTAACCTTGTACTTGAGGCCGGTGTATCAGAAGATCCTTTCCAGTTCCTTCTGGAAAGGACAGCTTTGAAGGTCACCCCGTGGCATCACTGTAAAATTTTACTCTGTCCAAGGGACAGACCTTTACATCAACCCAGAAAAAGAGCGTCTTTACTCATTATCAGACTCAGAAGCCTGCCATTGACATTAATAAGCTCGAAACAGGCACTGGGCCTTTTTACCAGACAGCTGTATTTACTGAAATTGTCTGTATTTTTCTATATTCAAAATGACATTTTCCTCTTTACTTCTCAGAAGAGGAAGGCTGCTTTTCTTTGCTTTCTAATACGCAGCCTACCCTTGATATTTCACGACTTCTCATCTTGCCGAACCTAGAACTCCTGGAAACAAAGTGCTTTTTGGGGCGGTGCAACTGAGATTCCTGTTACTGCTTCCCAAACTGGTCTGAAACTGCCACGGACAGCGTGGGGACCAAGAGTACATTTTAAAAGCTTTCAGGGTTTCAGCTCTGCTTGACACATAGGTATTTTTGTGCCCTTTGCTTCCCTTTCTTTAAAGTGCGGGTTTTCACTAATATTCCCTGCTATTATTGTCTCCTCCTGCTGTTTTTGAGTTAGCCCATGCATGGGAATGAAGGGTACGCCGTTTAAAGGAGCAGCCTGACTTCCAAGGAGATGAAAGGAGCAATGTTTTTCTTGCTTTATTGTGACTTTCATTTCTTTCAAAGCCAGGCTGCTTTTTAACCTGCAGTTTTCTTTCTTCAGCCCAAGCCTGTGGTTTTTGTGGGCCTCTACTAGAAGGTGGTTTTTTTATTAAGTTCTCAATTGTCTGTCACTTTCTTCGGTTTAATTCTTTTTCTCGCATCTCACTTTGCCTAAAATTGGTTTTGGCTTGTAAAACTGTCTCTTAAATACCAACTAAAATATACCATTAATCAGTGTTGGAAATGGCTTTTTGAGTTTGGGGACTCTTCTATAAGTTGTAGAAATCCTAAGGCTGTTTTCAGTAGTAGAGGCTGCCGCCAAATTATTCTGCTCTCAGTGCTCAAGGATGTTCCTGTAGCAGAAACTAAGGATGAATTCCTCTTTGGCCTTCAGTTTGTTGAGCTTTGCTCAAGATCGTAAGCGTCCGGTTTGTTGTCATCTCAGGACATGATTACCTACAATTTTTAGAGGGTACTGATCTCACTTCCCTTTTACCCGCTTGATTCTGGCTCCAACCAGTGATTTAACAGTTCGTTTATAAAGAACAAAACCAAACCAACCAAGCCCCCAAACCCCACCCGACGCAAGTCAGACTACCTAAAATGGATGCGTGCTAACTAATACAAAATTCCCGTTGTTTTGATTTATCTGCTGCGATAGGTTTAAAGTACATCTTCACTTTTGCGAAGTGCTTCCTTGATATTTTTCTTGTCATCTTGACTCCTGCTAAGGGATTTTTGCTCTCTCTTTCCTGTTTCTGCTTTTCCATTCTGTGTCGGTTTAAGGGTCTCTTTACCAGCGTACCCTTGGTTGACCGTAAGAACTATCCAAGACGCTGTAAAATTTTTTACACAGCCAACGGCGCACTTGCGGATTTTCTCTTCTCCTGTGAGAAAGGGAGGATTTCTAATAGGATCCTTTAAATATTCTTTTCTTCCATGTTTTTCTGAGCGATCGGAAATTTCATTATGAGGCCATAAACGCTGATCTGCGCTATTATCGATACAGATTTGCCTGTTAGCTCCAGAAACTTCACCGACCGCGTGTCCTTGTTCAAGGAAGGCCATTCATACTCCTGCTGGTTTATTTTTTACTGCAGAATCTAAAATGAATCTCGGTCTGTGGTAAGACGACGCTAAACTCTCTCAGGTTGGGATGCTCAGGAACCCATGGCTGCGCGTTATCCGTCTCTGCGCTCCCATCCCCCAGGTCAGCCTTCTGAGAGATTTTCTGCACAGCCTAAAACCAAGTCAAGAACGCAAACTCGCCCCGTGCAACTCGTCATTCCCTTCAAAACCCCTATTAGTCAGGCTGTTTGCTACAGACTTAATTTTCTATCATTTGCTTGATTCCCTGTATGAGCACAGTGATCACATTTAATACCTTTTGGGGAAAGCAAATGAGATGGTAATTTGGGAGTTATTTCTGAACAATGATGTTCATTTTAAATAAGAAAAATCTGCTGCTGCAAGGAATTAGCGATTGTTTTCAGCTCATTAATAATCAGCAGTATTTGAAAATGATTTCCACTGATCCATCTCCAAATAAAAAAGGGGCATTTCTCCTCTCAATCCGAGATCAACGCAGGGAATTTATCTTCATCTTTCCTAAACCATCCAACCTCCAAAACTAATAGTCGCAATCAGGCAGTTGGCAGGTCACAAATACCGGCCCTGGCGGGGCTGTCATGACTGTGAGTAAGCAATTTTACTGCTCGACAGATCACCGAGGGATGCTTTAACCTTAGCAATTATTTTTCTCAAGGTCAAAGACATCACGAAAGGAGCCAGCAACGTATTTCTTTGGACAATTATAAGCAGAGATTGTTCTTGACCTTGATATTTATAGGGTCCCAACCATCAAGGGGCTTGCAGCGAGAGCTTATATGGGTCTCCAGAGCAACCCCGCCAAAAGTTCGGAAAAGTTCCAAAATAGCAATAATCCATGATTTCATTGTGCATGGCTGATTGTTTTTCCTGAAAGAAAATCTCACGTGCTTGGCAGGTACCTTTGTAACAAAGAGATAGCAAGGGTTGTAAATCCCTGAACAGCTATTATTGTACAATCAAACGTTGTAACTCCTATATATCTCCCCTGGAAATACAGTAATAACGCTGCTAAAGTCAGAAAAAAAAAATGGGATTTGGGGCCATGGTATTTCATTGCAAGCTGTACGGCAGACACTTGGACCATTCTTAAGGAATGACTAGTTAGGAAATGTATCAGTATGATATATATCAGTGTATATATATGCAATATATGTACGGTGAAGTGGCCTGCTAGTTCACTAAATGGAAAAAAAAAAAATCCACAATGTAGGTTGTATTTTTCTTAAACAAAATGGGGGACGGAAGCACAAGTGTTTCCCACAGAAGCCATTTCTTTCTGTCTATCACTGTTCGTGAGTGGAAGAGTACAGGTAAGAGGAAAAACTCTGATGAAGCAAAAATCTGGTCTAGCCTACTCCACTCCACTCTTGCTGCGGCCCAAACTCGCTTTTCTTTCCTGGGGAGGGGGGAGTCTCCTCTTTTCGACCAAATCCCCTTTGAATCGCGGCTGTCTCTAGTTGGATGGCTGAGCATCTAGGTTCCTTCCTCGCATGGAAACAAATATTTGGAGATAGGTTTGGCTTTATCTCATTCAGGTGACGGTTAGGTGGGATTCGCGGTGCTAGAATTTATCAGAATAGATATAGAGATAAATACGGGTTTGTATTTTAAGCAGAAATAGAGAAGGGCTGGTGAGATGTCCCCCCACATAATAACTATAATGAGATTTAGACAGGTAATTATAAGTGATACCTAGAACTCGGCTTTACCATACTTGAGAAAATCAAACCTGAAAAGCTGCCAGGGGAAGATTCGAGGATGGCAGGGAGGAGGAAAAAGCTATCTTCTGATCAGAGACTAAAAAGGAAGACTGAAAGAAGATGTAATTGCGCTCGCAGCGCAGAATTGGTACTAACAGCATTTGGGAAGAAGCTTAATGGAAATTAAAGGACAACATTGGACCGGAACAAATGGCTCCAAGCTGAAAATGGGTATGTATAGGCTGGATATTAAGCAAAGTTTTCGAACTGTTAATGTTGTATTGGCATGGAGCAGAATTTTAATCTGATTAGCAGAGGGAGATGAGAGGTGGAGCCTGGCCATATTACAAAAGGCTACCAGGGCCCAGAAGCATCTTTCTAGTCCTGTACGTTTAACTCCTGTGCGTGGCATCCCTAGAACAGAGACGAGGCCTGTAAGCAGGCTTATCTGCAAAGGAATTGGATCAGAAAAATTGGAAAGAAACCCAAGTAGCTCGTCCGTTTTTTGCTGAGATGCCCCGTTGCATCAAATGTTGTCGCCCACCTTGCGATTTCATAGATTCAGTCCGTTCTGTTCATTTTTATGAATCTGATCAAAAAGAAACAAGCAAATACTCAGTTAAGCAAGCGCATTTCTAAGTTCATTAAAGACGGGACGGTGAGCAAATACAGGCTCTTGTTGATGGCATGAAATAGAACCGCTTTTGTTCTACACGCTTTGCTCTCTTCAGCCTGTTTCCCATTTTCCCTCTCAGAGGCCATTAATTTGGTAGCATTATAACTCATCTTGTGTATTTGTGCATTTTAGGTGGCAAGCAATCTTTTTGTTTTAGGCCACTCTAGATTATGATAGTCAATTTATTCATGCTTCTTCAGTGTAAAATTGCTTAGAGAGAATGCTTTTTTTTTTCCCCCCCAAAAATGTATTTGAACAATTTTATCATGAATACTTGAATGATTCTTTGCTGGGAAAACTTGTCTGAATACAAAACTCATGAGCTGAAAACAGTCCTTTAAATAAATGTATAATGACCTCACAAACATGCTTTTCTGTACAGAAGTACCCTCAGTGTTTCTTCAGTTATTTCCTATTTTTTATTAAGAAAGACTAAACCTTTTCCTGGCTCCATAGGAAATAGACCCCAGGTTCTTTACGCTGTTCTTATGTTTTTAAATATTTTTCTTTTTTAGTTTTTTTTTTTTTTAATTATTTTCAGTTTTCTACTAAAAATGTTGGCCACAAGCTTAACATGCCAATCATCTCTTGGCTTCGGCTCTGTTGCGGGGGTTATCTGTTTCCTACGCGATTATCCTTGCGGGTTGTATACCTTCGAATATCAGCTGGATTCTTTTCTCTGATCCAGGCTGTCCTACGGGAGCCCGTTCATTCCCTGCCTCTAGCTTTCTAAATGAGCTCTTTTCGGTTTTAATGATGAGCAGGTAGTTTTCGAGCTCTCAGCACATAACCTCTTCAGAAGGCTTGGCTGAAAAGCCGGCAATTACTCATAGGCGGGACTGAACCCCGGCTCCCCTAAAAAGCCAGCTTCTCTGTGATAAACTCATTACCTGCTGCCAACATTGAAATTCTCCGGTCACAGCTATTAAAGCCAGAAGAGATCATTAGATCACCGTCCCCGACACCTCCATAAACCAGACCATTACATTTCGTGCAGTCACCTCTGAACTACGCCTGGCAACTCGGATACGACGAAAATACCTTTGAGAAGGGCAGTCGGTGTTGTCTGAGGAGCACCAGAAGATAAAACATATTCGGATGTTGAGCAGTTTGGCTCCTGTTTACTCATTAGGAAAACTGGGAGCTACCTCTACCTTGAATCTCCCTGGATCGTGTTATTCCAATCACTGGCTTACAGTAAAATTTTCAACTTGATGAAAAATTTCCACGGACAAGCAGTATCTATAATGCCATTAACTTCAACTATAGTATTTGCTTGTAAATAATTTGCATAAAAGCATATGCTGTGCTTCTGTAGAGACATGAGAGAATTCCCTTATGAGTACTTCGGTTATTAAATTAAATGTATTCATCCACCTTAAAAAAAAAAGTCTGAAAGGCAAAGCAAATGTGCTGTACTGGGAAAAATATTAGGGGCTGATATTCAACCCTACCTGTTAAGGACAACACACGCTATGAGAAAATGTCTACGCCTCGACCGGAGCCCTCACCTTCTTATTACTAGCAGGTGTCTTTTTCACACCAGAAACCTGTGATGTGTCTGTGAACTTCCCAAAATGTGCGTAATTGGGAAAGCCAGCACCATTACTGATACTTGGTGGGTTTAATTTTTTTTATTTTTTTTTTTTTGCTTTGAGAAGAAATGAGTAAGCCTTGAAAACGATTGCAGGGAGGGCAGAGAACTGCATGGAACTATTTTGCTTTAATAACCTAGAAAATATCTTGTCCTCAAGTCAGGTTTCAAGGTCAAATAGGTGTCTTATTATATTTCAGCTGAAATGGGGAAGGTGATAAAAGAAACGAGTCAACTAGAGCCCCGTCTCCACATCCTGAAGGAAAGAAGCAACCTTACATCATGGATAAACTTACTGTTTTACAGCTGATGGGTGAGTTTCTTCATAAGCTATTGTTGTTCATGGTTCCAGAGGTGCTAAATTATAAATGCAGATGAGGGCTGTACTTTAATGCTCAGGAAGCAGCCTTTCTAAGCCCTTTGGCAGGGCTGTTGGACTAAACACAAAGCTTTTATCTCTCTGAATCTCTCGGGGCATATTAATCCTCCGCTTGTAGGTTTGTCAGATGAAAAGCGGTTTGAATGGGTTGATGTATTTTTTTTAATTGTCTCTGAAATACTATCAGTGCTGTATACAAAGCAGGTAAAGCCAGCATCAAGACACCTGAAAGCTTACGTGATGCCTCTTTCATTGGCAAGATACCCAGCTGACGTGCTGCTGCTCCGACCAGTGATGGTGGAGGCTGAGGAGCAGCCCAGGACCTGAAGTTCCCACTAACAAGCCCACCGTGGAATAAGAAACCAGTTTGTCTAGGAGGGTAAGCCAGACAATTCTCTGCATATACCCGATGGCTGCTGTGGGCTACTCGTGTGTTCTACCAAATTGGCAGCTGTGACCCTGGCTGAAGTCACCTTCCTATCAAGAGTTAACTATCGAATGAACTATTCGTGAGTACCATCTGGAGTACTGTGTCCAGTTCTGGGCTCCCCAGTTCAAGAAAGACAAGGAACTACTGGGAAAAGAGACCAGTGGAAGGCTACGAAGATGATGAAGCGACTGAAGCATCTCTCCTATGTGGAAAGGCTGTGAGACCTGGGGCTGTTCAGCCTGGAGAAGACTGAGAGGGGACCTCATCAATGCTGATCAATATCTAAAGGGCAGGTGTCAAGAGGATGGGGCCAGACTCTTCTCAGTGGTGCCCAGTGACAGGACAAGGGGCACAAACAGGAACATGGGAAATTCCATCTGAACATGAGGAAAAACTTTATTTTGGGGTGACGGAGCACTGGAAGAGGCTGTGGAGTCTCCTTCTCTGGAGATATTCCAAATTCGCACGTACGCATTCCTGTCCAACCTGCTCTGGGTGACCCAGCTCTGGCAGGGGGTTGGACGGGATGATCTCCAGAGGGCCCTTCCAACCCTGGCCATTCCGTGATTCTCTGAGTGCTTTCAATGGTTTCCTTTCAAGAGACATCTTCTAAGACACAATATCGCTCTCTGCGAACGGGGAAATTTCACATTATCCCCTTGCTTTCTTCCCATCCCTTCTTGACTTTTTCTAATATGTAATATATGTATAATATTTACTATTCTAAAAGTCAGCTGTGCACGTGGTTTGGGGATGGCATTGTACTGGGCTCCGTGCTCCGATGCCTGCGTGGCTTTTCCTTCTGCCACCGCGAGGGAGAAAATAGGGGGCTGGATGGTTTGATGCAGCAGGGCATTTCTTATGCTCTTACGCAAGTTTGATCCTACAAATCCTTACTTACAAAGCAATCTTCTCTCACGTAAGTAGCTTTGAGCACTCAGACAATGTGCGACTCTTTATCTGCGCATCAGCTGCACATTTTCTGTAAAACAAAATGGGTCACGCTCGTTTTTCTCCAAGTCTTGCGCTTGACAGATCTACACCAAAGGTGAATCCGGTTCAATGGGTTTAAGTGGGAAGCCTGCTTTCCCGTGCCAAGGACTTTGCTGGCCGCTTTATAGAGCTTATCATACCCAGGTATTCTACACAAAAATGACACTCTTTTTTTTTTTTTTTTCAGCAAAATGGGAGAATAGCAGCCTAATTTAATGCAATCCCCGCAATGCCTCTTTCGAAACCCAGGCAGGATTCAGAGTTGTTCAGACTGTTCCAGTTCTGACTGGCTTACCGAATTTTGAAAATCTATTATTTAAATCTTCCTTTGCTTTAACTTTAGTTTTCTCCCCCTTTTTTACATGAAATTTGTCAAAATCAAGGCAGTATCTTTTAAAGCCTTTTCAAAGAAAGCCTGACTGCTTTTTTCTACCTAGTCTTGAAGTCAGAAGACAGAAGTATGAACAGTGGGCAAGAAGTCAGGCACTGGAGCAGCGTTTAGTTCTGTTCTGCGAGCAGGCAGAGAAGGAATTTTATCCCACAAGGAAGCTTTATCTCCATTAGATACCAAAAGATACCCTTCCGTTAATGGCAATATGAGATTTTCAGCTTGCCATTTGTACATTTGTTCATTTTCACGCATCGGAGTAGTTGTACCTTCTGTGTGAAAGTACCAGAAGTGCTGCAATTTCATCTTAAGCCTGAGCGTTTTTTCTCCACTTTCCCCCCAGCAACCTGAAAGAGCCATAACTTGCTTCACGCAGAGTTAGCCATAAACGTGAAAGGCGAGGAGACCACACATTCACCATCAGTGTACGTAAGTCACTTGGGACTCTTGTGGCTTCTACAGGGATATAAATGTGTAAGAAAGGGCCAAATACATCATGAATCTCATTGAAATGGATTAATATGCCAACATGAAAAACAGATACGTTGCCATGATAGCAAGGAAAAATACAAGAAAAACGTTTATTACCTTACTTGTGCAGAACACTATAGAGATTCTGTAGGGACCTATTTCACGTTTCTTATTTTCATATTTTGGTTTTACATTATTAACTTTAAATAGCTTACAGGAAGAGAGGAAAGCAATAACACGGACAGGAGGAAGAAATGAAATGACAGACTGAAGGAAAAAACTTTGTTAGGGATTTACACTGTATGGTTCAATATGGCCATGAAAGAATGTGCGTCTTCTTTTTGTGTTTTAACTAAGTCATGTAGGTGACTCTGGAAATCTCATATCTCCTTTTTTTTTTTTTTTTTCTTTTTTTTTTCGCCAGGGAGGACATAAATCTGTTGGTCGAGTAAAGAGTGTCTGAAGAACGACTACATCGACAAGGAAGCAACGCAGAAACAGAAACCTGAATCAATATTCAGTCGGGCCCATTAATTATGCAGCTCATTTTGTACTGATGTAAGTAGATCCTTAATCCTGAAGCAACTTGTGCCTAGGGAAAAGGAGTGGAAGAGCCTGTTATGTCCCCGTAGACAGCAGCTGATGGGGAGCACGATACAGTGAAGAGATGGAGAGCACGAGGGATGCAAAACCTCGAACAGTCTGAAATTTTCAGAAGCAATGGAGAATACCCAAGGAGAGCAGAATATGGACCTCAGGAGAAGAAATTATTTTAGAAGCATGTATACATCTGAATTTGACCCATCTTTATATCAGATGAGATAAAAAAGGAAATTTCTGTGAAGAGTGGAAGGTTGTCATCAGGCCATGGAAAAATCTCTTCACGAATTCATTCCTTCCATGTTGGAATTCAGGAACAGAGGAATGTAAGATCAAACTAGCTCACATGCTGCAACTCTTCAAGTAGCTTTTCTTGAAAATAGAAATCATAGCTGATCGCTCCTTTTGAAAAGAAAAAAAAAAAAAGTCTTGTACAGAAAGTTACAAAAAGTTCTGGACTGGCTTCTGTGGTCAGCAGCTCAAGCAGTTTAAAACGATCAAAACTCCAGTCGAATTTTTTCTAAAGAGAGTTCAGATTTCTCTGCGTACGTGTCTGCGCTCGAGCGGCCGCAGCATGACAAATATCCAACTGGCAATGGCCGGCGTTATGAAACAGCTGAGATGGAGGACAACGACAACCAACTTTGGGGTGGAACTCCAGCTGAACCACAATAACACATCACCATCGCTGGAGAATTAATTACGTTATGTCAATCCATGTAAACGTGAAACATAATACTGAATTATCAATACTGTTTCAAAGCAAAAGACTTCGAAGAGTTCCTGGCTTCAGACTGCCTTGGTCTGAGCTCTGTTTCTCGTAGCCTTCTGTATGAGATGCACATAAGACATATGTGTACGTAGGAGGGGATCTCATCAGTGCTTCTCAACATCTAAAGGGCGGGCGTCAAGAGGATGGGGCCAGACTCTTTTCCGTGGTGCCCGGTGACAGGACAAGGGGCAGCGGGCACAAACTGGAACATGGAAAATGCCATCTGAACATGAGGAAAAACTTCTTTACTTTGAGGGTGCCGGAGCACTGGAAGAGGCTGCCCAGAGAGGCTCTGGATTCTCCTTTTCTGGAGATATTCCAAACCCGCCTGGATGCGTTCCTGTCCTGTTCTGGGTGACCCCGCTCTGGGCAGGGGGTTGGACGAGATGATCTCCAGAGGTCCCTTCCAACCCCTGCCATTCTGTGAGGCTTGCAACAACAGCCCACCGGGTCTGAACGTCTCCTGTGGGTCCGGAAAGACAGACAGCGTTTGAGCAGGCAGCGGCCTGGCAACTGATCAACAGCACATTAGTCTGCAGCTCATAAATCGCCATGAAGCTCATTTATTCTTTTCAGAGAATGAATATGAAGCCTCCTCTTGCCAGTTATTGTAGCACTACACAAAGCGATTTAGATGTGGAAGCTGCTATTAATAGCAGCGGACGAGCTACTAATTGGATGGTTATGTAATGGCATTGTTATGAAACCTAGTTTGGGTTTGACACCTTCTGTTTTCTAAAAACAACATTAAAAACCCCAAACGAGTCCACGGTTATCGGTACCTAACATGAGACAAAGACTAAATACTTCTCAATCATTCAAAACTCAAATAGGGGAAAAAAAAAAACCAATTCATTTATCTGATTTCTAGTACCAATGAGGTGGAAGTGAATCATTCAAGAGATCTGCTGTTCAAAGGGATACTTTAAAGTAACTTTCTTTAATACCTGCCCTGCAAATACTGACAAAGAATTCAAAGTGGCCTGTTTCTGCGACTCGTGAAATCTCAGGAAGTTTTTTTTTCTCTTAAAAAAAAAAAATGGGCTTTGAACGAGTACGAACAGAATGTAGTTTAAGGAGAAGGAATGGCCGGGAAAGACCTGTGACACACACCGATGCAGATCATGTTCTAGGATCAGGCATGGATCTCTACTGCTGTAAATGACACTACAGAGGTACCTATGCAGTTTGTCGTTTTTGAAGTAACTTTAAAAAAAAAAAAAAAAAAAAAAGGAAACAAATGGGGATGACATTTTGTTCCCTGCTATACAGGAGGAGAGAAAATTGCAGTCCATTAGGAGAGAACCTTTCCTCTGGGGTGGCCCTTCACAGGGCCTCTATTCTTGGTTATTCTGAAGGCCGGGCATCACTAATGCAATGTACAGCACCGGGAATTTCTCCTCCTGATGAAACCCAACTACAGTCCTGTAGTTGTGAGGTTATTTTCCTTTCGATACATCAAATGCAGCAGCATACAGAACCTATATGAAGGATCCCTCCAGAGGTCTGTAGCTACATGTATGTAATAACCTTTAAAGAGATGAAAATTCTTGGTGAACACCGCACCGCTCTAACGCCTCTTGGTTTGATCTTTGACCGTGAAATTACCTCTCAACGTGCACGGTGCCAGCAATTGTTGTTTGATCAGTGTTATCTATAACCTTTGGTTGCCGAGGTACATCCAGGCTGTCACTCCAGAACTGCTTCCTTAATGAAGGAGCCCGGGATTCTCACACGAGGAACCTAATGACCACTTCAGCTGCAAACACACGTCCCCGTGTTTGCGCAGAGAAAAGGCATGAAGTTGCTTCCAACTGAGTCACCTCTGAAATGTCAGGAAGCCGGGTGTGCGGTAGCGGCGGCGTGGGAGGAAAGCCGGGCGCAGCGGCAGCATCGCGACCTGTACGTAAAGGAATTTAGCCCCTGAAACAGCGAAGTGGGTACATCCTGCCCTGCACGAGCCAGACACAGCCTACGCACACACAGCTATAGGCACGGCACCGCACGGATTGCCTCTGTCATCTGCGATTGGAAGGATTTTTTTATTGCTTTTTGTCTGGCAACAGATACTCTACTCAGCCGTGCTGACTCCATGTTCTTTTCCGCTCCTTGTCATTTTGCATTGTCTAGGTGATGATAAAAACCCCACGATTTATCCAGCGCCGTGCGTTAGGAAGGGTTTATAACAATAAAGGAAAACTCTACTTCAGTTCCTTCGTTGTTAAAGCACCCAGAGGAAGCAGCCAAAGGGCTTGCGGAGACTTGATGCACGATGTCCCGGCACCACAGTTAATTACAGCAAGCGTGCCTAGGAAGCTGTGATAACTTTGGACTGAGCAACTGCTGAAAGGAACAAGACGTTATAGAAACCAAGCAGGAATTTGGGTGGTCCAGATGTCTTCCACATGTATCCAGCTAATTATCAAGAACTAGACTCTCTTATCCATTTTATGTGTGTGTGTGTACGTATATATCGGTATGCATTAATATAGAGATGGATCTCTTCAGACTATTAACTTCATTAGAGTATTTTGGAATCACGGAGTGGCAAATAATATCAGAATCTTCTCCTAAAATAAAGCATCGGCATGCTTTCCTACTCCTACACATCACATGAAAAGAGTTTTCTCTTAAATGCATCTCTTCGCTAGTAGTACAGTTTGTCTGTATTGCTACCGCTCTTCTGTAATCTCACTGGCGCGAGAAGGAAGAGGGATATAGCAGCTCCTCCGGGCAGTAATGTAATGCTCTTTCATATTTCTATCGCGTTAAAACCGAAGGGTTCCAATAGGATACAAACTTTGTCACCCGTTTCACTGCAGGACAGAGTTCATCAGACTTACAAAGTTCATCCACCGCCCTGTTATTCTGTAATTCTCAATTATCCTGAACGTATACTGGTATACATTTATAATTTTACAGTACTTCAGAAACTTTTGAAATACTTTAAATGCTGTCTAAATCTTTAAATGCTGTTTATATTTTAAATACCTTAAAATAGTTGAAAGTTAACCTTTAAACGATGTTTAAGTATGGGAAATTTTTACCCGTGTCTGATGTTACGCTATTTTCCTCTGTAATAGTGTTTTTTCCACCCTTTGCATTTCCTGCCTGCAGCGATGGAATATCTAGCTACAACCAGCTCTCTGGACGTACTGCTGATCCCTGCTTTTCCCAGGGTACGGCAACCCAAGTTTTCTCGTTGGTGAGCGCATATAATTAACGTCTGTCTATCGTCCATTAATATGTTACCATTTCCTGCTGGGTTTATATACTTCATTTCATATGTCGGTCATATTTTAATTGATTTCTGGCATTTTATGCTGATGGCCAAAACTCAAGAGAGAACTGAACGGACCATTAATTTCCAATGATAATTTTGCAGTCAGACTACTTGTTTGCATGGAGAAGTAGTTACTTTGTTTGTGACATCACTTTGATGCTATTTTGGGAACCCAGCTTGTGTGTTAAAAAACCACACTGTTCCTGGGCCTTCTGGTATTGTCGTTCAAAGGAAGAAACGCTTCGCTAAGGTCGTGACTACAGCGTGACTAAGGCTGGGACAGAAAAGCCTCCCAGGGTGACTAAGCTATTTAGGTGCTCTTTTCTCCTTCGTTGGTACTCAGCTGCGGAAGGTGGAATCACAGAGGAAAAAAAATGAGCTGAAGGAACGATGGTTTTCCAATGGAGAAACCGAGAAGCTGCTTCTCTGCAGGGTATCATCCAGGAAATAGCTTTTTTTGTTTTCCTTTGGACTTCACCAGGTCTTTTTTTTTTTTTTTTTTCCTTAATCTAAAATAAATGGAAAGACCTCCCTGAAATTCTGAATCAGAAAGATTCTCTAGACAGAAGTCTGGATGGGGAAGCAGCTTATCTGTAGCTTGTGTCAACTGGAGGAGACAGTGTGGAATATTCACATATCGTAACTGTACACGTGTAATTCCCGTTGATCTTAAATTACCAAGCTCCTGCAGCTATCATTGCACTCCCGCTGCTGTTCCATGCCGATAGCCAGTACTATCGGGTGCGGTAAAATGTATTCAGGAAAAATAAAAGAAATAGAAAAATAAAAGATAGTTGATTAATTCTGGTGATTAATGCGCTAAATCAGTATTTACAGAAAAAAATAACCAGTAAAGGTATACATAAAGCATAAACGAATACATTACACGTGGCTAATCATTACTTGGGAGATGAATCACGCTATATTTCATAATAATTACTAGAAAAATATTTACTTGAGCCAAAGCTTAGATACAATTAAGGAGATGAATCTAATTCAGCAGGTTTCTATGCCCTGTACTGGCCATCAATTTTGCTTGAAATAAAAATGATAGTAGCACATCCATCATATTTCACAGTTCCAAGAGAAAAACTAGTGCTCCAAGCATGAAAAATTCCCTCTGGTTACTTACAAAAGTTATTTGGTGCTAATACATTGAAAGGAAGATAGTGCTGTCGAGCTGATAAAGACGCAGGCCAAGTTCAAGTTCCTTCCTGTAACACGCTATTTCCGAAAGCTCTCTGCTACAGCTTTCTTTGCTAGGATCTCCCAAACAAGGGGTGTCCATCCCACCCCAACTTGGCGAGCCAAAGCCTCTGAGCTTCTCAGGTACGCACGTCACCCAACGTAGGGGCTGCCGGAGACAGTTATTTGTTATTTGCTCTTTCCAAACAGGAGTCTAATAAAGCTGCCTATTAATTCCAATTGCAGCGGAGGCTCCTGTACGGCATTGCCTTCTGGCTAAGGTCACCCTTCCTTCACTCCTTCTCTAAGCTATCCATGCAGTTTTTGAATAGCAAAGGTGAGCAGAAAAAAAATACTGAATTTCCGATGTTGCCCCTTGCCTGGAAATGCTCTCATTCGGTTTAACGTCCCACTGTGAAACGTCTCTCTCCGTTTCAAGCAAGAGGGTGGTGAAGGGCTAGGCTGGAGAAGACGCTTGCCCTCAACTGACCCCGATGTAAGCAAGAAGCAAACGTTTTGCACTTCAATGTGTATCTGGAGAGAAAGTAGGCAGAAAAGTCTCGGTTAGAGAACTGACGGGATCATCTTTAATTTGCTTAATCACCAGCGAATGGTAAAGATCATTACAGTAGCCTTTTGTACCACAAAAGCAGGGAGAACAAATACCACGTTACATAGGGCTGAAACACAGCGGTCACATTCACAGCTGGGCCCTTATCAAGATCTTTCACGCTACAACAATAAATGTTCTGCGGAGCTCAAGATAACGCGGTAAAGGAAATGTTGGGAAACGCTGGCACTCTTGCAAATGATTAAAACGAAAACAAAAAGAAAGAAAAAGGGGTTTCTTGTATTACCAATTTACATTTTGCAAAGTAACTCCAACTTGTAAAGGAAACCGAAACTTCCCTTATTCAAATAGTTTTGTTCCAGTGAACTGACTTGGACCATTTGCATTTAATTCAAGGAATCGTTTTTACTCGATATTTTTTGGCCGGTAAATAAGAATATATTTGTTGCTCTGAGTAGTCGGAAATACGCAGAGTGCAATATGTAAAGATGTAAGAAATGGCATTCTGACAAAGTTACGTTAGTCTACAGGCTAGCTGTCTGGAAGTTGTACATCTCTTTATTCTTATTTCCTGTAATTTTTCTCTTACTATTAGCACTCCCTGCTGTCTAGGTCATGAAACCGGTTACTGCATTTCTCATCTATTTAAAGCCTCCAAAAGTACTTCAGTTGTGTTTTTCTCAAAAGTCAGCCTTCTTCCCAGTCAACGCTGTCTCAGCGCTGGTTCTTTCAAGATCTTCCCCTTTTCTGACCAAATCTTTTCTCCCCTCTTCGATTCAATCTGTCCAAACTATTGCCATCGAAATACTTCCTTTTTCTCACCACTCTGCAGATATTCCCCGTCTTCTAAGATCTCAACATTGACTTATTTACCCCCTAAAATTCAAGCCTGGCTCTTTTCTCCACTCTGATTAATTCCATTACTGCTTGTTTCTGACCTCACCTCCTCTTGGAAAGCCTTTTTGTCTCCCATGTTGGGAATGCCGTCTGTATGGGAAGCAAGGGACTTTGTTAGTTAACTTCCTTCTTTAGCTTTCTTCATCACCAGGATGCTCTGAATCTAAAACGTATGGTCGATGAAATTACTTCGAGTCACCTCCCTCGTTTGTTTTAGGAAATGCCTGGAAATATTTACAAAACAATCAGTAAAATGCACGCAGAGTGAAGATTCAGCACGACTTAAATGTTTGCACGCCATTTCTACCATGTGAGTAGAGATGGTCTGAACTTTTGTTGTGTATCCTTGACTTTCAGTCGCTGGTTAGACCAGCCTAGGGTTTGCTCCTCGTTGTGATTAACAGTAATATCCTGCAGGCTTTTGGGGTCACTTAGGAATAACTGAAGCACATCATATTATTCCCATTCCTTTTCATTGCCTCTTCCTCTAACAGTCCTTGTGGGAGCTGCGGTACCGGATTTATAACACCAGTCACAGTGGGTTTGTAGCATTTTGGAGTTGCCCACATCCTCTGATGCCTCTATGGAGCTTACTTAATGCACGGGGAGCACAGCAGACGAGCGAATGCAGACTCCTGTGTTTTCTATTTTGTTTGTAGACCTGTGAGCTTCTGTGGAATATGTCAGCCGAGATCATAGTTAATTCATACTCTTGATGATATTGAGGTTGTCATAGCCAGCTTTGCCATATGCATATAGTTCTCCTGAATTTATATGACATTAAAATCAGGCTTCTTGTCACGCCAGAGAAATGCATGTATTTCTCAGAGTCTATCACCACTGAACCAAAAGTAACAAACCCCTGGGAACTCTGGAAGGAGATATATTTATCCTTTCTGAGTCATCCCGGGCTCAAGGCTGGTGCTAAAACTTCCAGAAACATTTGGAAAGCACAGAAATCAAACAAACAAACAAACCTCTTGAAGAGCGGTAAGAGGAGGCTCCAGAAACACATCGAGCCACCACTCACTCGCCAGGACATCCCTTCTCCGCTCCTTCAGCTTCTGCCGCACATGCCGCCTTCTCCAGCGCGCCACCTGCAACATTGGCGGGCTTTTTGCTCACGCTTTGGAGGGATGATGCCTCCTGAAACCCTGCAAGTGAGCTTGCAATGACCCCAAAGCTGTGTCTTACGTAAATGATTGATCTGCTTATATTTGTCAATATGAGTTTCCCTGAAGTAGTTCAACCGCTCCTACACGTGACGTGAGCGCCGTCGGAACAGACCCGTACCCTTGTACAGACAAGATTTCATGAGCGATTTTCCAAAAGTAACTTGAGTTTCTGGGGTCTGATTAGGTGAGTTTTGTTGTTTCTCTTCCTTCACCCTTCCTTCCAAGAAGCTTTGTCAACATATCTCCCTGGCATCTTACCTACGGTTGTTTCTCCTAGGTGGGAGATCTCTTTCCCATTCCTCCTCAAAGGAGAGCGGGGAGGAATTTAATGACAGCTAGGTCTATATGAATTTCAGAGGAATTTGTCACAGTTATGTCTGTATTTGTCACATCTATGTTTCAGACCAGAGCAGTTTTTTGTTAATGTTGGCAACTCTGAAGGAAGGAAGTCTTAAAGTTATTAAATGTAAACTGTGTCAGCCAGCTGATGGGCAGGAAAATCCAGACTTCAGTGGCATCTTGGAATCATTCAATTTTAATTCTTGAAATTAACATCAAAGATATTTTTGCTGTAGAGAAAATTTTCATCATTTAATTTCTTTTTTTGTGCTTATCTGTTCCTTGCTGTACCGTCTAACTGTAGCCTAGCCATGCATATGTGGGTGCGCACCCCAATATATAGTTATTGACAGCATTTGGGATATCGGCTCCTGGACGTCGTATGTAGCAAACACAGATGCTCAGTTTACAGCCTCATGAGGTCTTACTGAATTCAGCCTGGGAGCTCTTGCGGCTCTAGTGCCCGGAAGAAAAGTGCAGCCTGGAAAAGGCTTTTCCTCTACAAAATGACTTTTGAGGTTCAGCAGTAACCTCGGGAGACTGTAAGCTAGCCTGTTCGCTAAAGAATATTTACAGCTTAAGAATACTTACAGCTCAACTTGTCCAAGCCGTTCTCTTTACGACGTCCAGCAGGTGACCTACGGAGAACAAGGAAAAGAATCCCATTTACTTTAGTAGCTACTGGGATAAGTCCTTATTCAGCTCATACGGGAAGGGCGATTTGCCTGCAGATAAATATAACTCACGATGAAACCCGTACTAATCCAGCTGGTCACTGGCTCAATTTTGAGGGGGAGAAATATCCCCTTCCCTTTTTTAAAAATATACTGTGAACTGTGCAGTGACACTCCTAAATCTTACAGTTTATAATACTGTTACTGGAGCATTCTGGACCCTTTGAATTAATCACTGCTCTTTCCTTCGTTAGATCTGAGGACTCCACATATTACTGCTTAGAGCAGTGGTGTTTGCTGACTTTGTCACTGAATTCCTGAATTTGGCATCCCATTGACGTGTTTTCAGCCATTAAGTGCATAAGACAGTGACCTCCTGCTTTTCTGTGTTCTGCTCTTCCTCCTCACCTTCCAGTCCTTGCTCCATTGACTAATTCATTCACAGCCTGAAATATCATTTTTTTTAATAGTATCTATCATTCAAATGCACGTCACGCAAGTCAATGGCAAAAGGTATAATTTTTGGAGCGTTGCTCTGCTGCTACTTGCTTGTAAGAAAAGCTGTGTAAATAATGTAATATTTTGTTTGCTAGGAATTCATAACAAATTACTCAGCTTAAAGTTAAAGCACGTTAAGAAAAAAATCACTCTCTTCAAAACGATTAAATGAACATTCTTCATTAAAAATACCTTCAAATAAAAGAGAAGAAAAATGTATTAGTTAAAGTTCTGAGACGAAACCTGTATCTTATCAAGTCTTTGTTGCCTTTCCAATGTAAACCAATTAAACCATCTCAGTTTTGATAAGCCTGTATTTTTGTCCTTGCCCCAAATAAGAAAAAAACAACAAACATTAAGTTTTTACCTAGTTCTCCCTGTATTCCTCCTAGAGGTAGGAGGTAAATGTCCAGCAACGCCTCCGAGTCGGTCAGGAGTAATGCTTTTTTAGGCCAGAGAGAAGTCTTGGTCTCCTGCATACCGAGAGCGTGACAGAATCGCTGAGCTATCAAATCAGTTATTCTGCCAACATCTTTCTGGTTCACTGGCAAGTAAATTAATCCTTCGTAAGAGTGCTCCAGCAGGAGAACAAGAGCGAGCACACACGCTGCTATAGTCAGGCAGTAAGGTGCTTGCCAGGAGTGTAAATAATGGGTAAATAATTAATTTTCTTCGGGAACCTTCAAGTTCCCAAGGATCTACTTCTCTGAGTGCTTATGCACACGCGGTGGAACAAGTGCAGCAAGGGATTGAGCAAGAGAGCTTCTCCGTGGAGAGAAAACACGCTCTAGGGCAGGTCGCTCAGCAGCTCCACCGCGGCTCTTCGCGACTCACTGGGGTGTCTGGGGCTGGGACCAGTTTCTGGAGCCAGCGCCGATCAGAAGGTGTCTGGGAGGGAGCTGCTCCGGCAGAAGACGTGAGGACACACCTTAGGCCACCATCATCCCCTGGAAATGACAGGCTGCAAGGAGTGAGTCTCCGGCATGCCGACCAGGCGGCGCTGGCAGCGCTTCTGCCCCACCACAGCTTTATTTCGGAGAGTCCAACAGCTCCAGTGAGAAAATAAGAGAGATACGAGACATGTTGCAACAGATAATTGAGCACTGACCTGGAATCTGTTGCCTCCAGTTCAAACTATTGCAATAAACTGCAAACACATATATTGTCTCCTGTGTGATTTCTCACGGTTGATCCTTTTTTTTGTCCTGTTCTTGCATCTTTCCTTGTTCCACATATGTATTTGATTTTTTTTGATTAACCTCTCCTCATTTTTCCTGCTGTCTTCAGATATTCATTCTTCTATCCCCTTTCACATTGATTATTTTTGTTTCTGACCCTAACGACTGTTTTGCTGTCTTCCAATTTCCCTTCACTTGTTCCTTTTTCTTAGAAAAAGTTTTCTCCTTTTGTTCCCTGTCCTCTTCAGTCGGTGCGCTCCTGCGATTCTCCATTCCTATTAGAAAACTCATTTACTCTCCGTCTCTCGTCTTGTCTCTCACCACACAAGCCGTGTAACTCCATCCGCCGCAGGTCCGTTGGATTAATTTCCCCTTCTCATCTGCCGTCCCGCACCGCTCCCTTCCTTGTGCTCCCACACAGCGTTGCCTCTTTTCTCTTCCCAGTTTGACACCTCTCCTCCATCCCAAGCCCTCCCTGATGATGGCGCTAGCAGAAACGCCAAGCTTTGGTGCTTTATCCCACAGATCTCGGTTTCCTTCGCCTCCTTGTTGCTCGTTGGATGAACCACCACCTTCTCGGCCAGCTCAGGGCTGTTTGCCATGCGTTAGCAATGCGAGCCTCTGTGGAAAAACGATGATACTTTCAATGTTCGATCAAGGCACGGGGATCACATTTTACATCCACAAGATAGCGATATTTTATTGATCGAATTGCAGTTTTTCAGCTTTACTGCAATAACGCACCTGCAACCGCCTTCAATGTTTTCAATCCGTTGCCCCAAGGCAATAAGCGTTTTGCTACAGGGATATGTGAAACCATGGGAAGGACCAAGGATTTCTGTTCGAGACCATCCGGTCGTAAAGCGAGTATTTAGCTAAGCCTTTACTCAGGTTTTCAGGCCGTTTTCTGTCTAGACCTCGGCTGTAAATGGCCGTTGCATTTCTTCACGAACTAAATAGACAATATTCCGAGCTGTCCTCGTAACGAGAAGTCTACACGAGTGACCTTCTGAAAGCTCTCAGACTCCTTCAAGACATAAGCAAATCGGCAAATCTGTATTTCCAAGATGAGAAGCAAAATGAAAACCTCCCTTTGGCTGTCGAAAAAATAAAGCCACGTAAAGCAAAGACCTTGCAGGATAGCAAACTCGTAGAATAAATACCGTTTCCTTTGCCACAATAAATGTTGTTTCAGATTCTAAAGTTGAATATACAATTCGTTCCACTGAGCTGCAACATTTCGTTAAGCTGCAGGAACTTTAGAGGAACAGTTTTTCGGTTTCTTACAGACTTGAACTGCTTACTGCTCTCTTAAAAAAGCTTCTGGAGAAGAGAAGCTCTGGGATGTTTTTTAAGCCTTTTTTTTTGGGTTCACGATAGAGATTTGACGTTCTGCCTCCACCAGATCGACCCTGGATTAATTGTTTCTGTGACCTTAATAGAAACCCGAAGCTCTAAGCAGCTCTGAGAAGTTCCCCTGGTGGGCCAGATCCTTGGCTGCCATTCTGGCTGCTTTGGTCTACTCAGGAAGAATCTGGAGAACACACGGAGTGCTTGAACGGCAGCTACAAATTACGGTTTTCTTTCACCGCAAGAGTGAACTATATTTAAGAGATGATTGTTGCAACAAGAAAAAAAACCCGCCGAACTGAAGTGTTTCCAAGCTATTTATCACTTCCCTGGTATCTCTCCTCATGGAAATTCTCCAAGTCCTATGATACCGATCTTGTAAATAATTATTTTCTTTCCTTAGCGCCAATTATGAAAATTCATGCTTGATATTTCTGTCAGAACTCCTTGGCTCCTTCTTGGACTTTTTTTTCCCCCCCCCCCCTCCTAGATTGGGAAATGGGGAAAAAAAAACGAAAAGGATTTTATTTTTTTTAAAAAACCCTCGGTTTGCATCATGCGTCCTTATAATATCATTAGCCCCCCCCCCCCCCAAAAAAAAAAAACAACAGCAAGAAAAGAAAGTGAGTTGACTTTAATAATTCCATCTGAACATTTTTTATTAAATAATAAATGCAGGGCACATGCTTTGGCCAAATGCTTGTTGTCGGAATATATTATTAGGAAAAAAATTACATGGGACGGGAATATGTTTTAATTTTGGAATATTTATGTATATATAGATAAGGAACCTGGCAGACATGTCCCCATAAATACTCACGATCATCAGACCACTCTGGGGTTTCAGTACTGCTGATTGTGTTATTTATGCAGATATATACAAAATTATGCGCAACGTGCACGTTATATTTTTGTTGGAACTAAAAAACACGCTGCCGCTCTGAATGCTTTTTAATGCACCTTCCCTTCACTGACCCAACAATAGATTTATCCTTGCTTCAAGCAAGAATGGACCAAATTTGGACCAAATTTGCTGGTCTAAATTGAAACGTTCTCCGGTCTTTTGGTGCTCGTCGTGCAGCACGCAGCGATTCCCTGGAGAGGAACCTACGGAGCAAACGCTTCGTACTCGCTCACGGGTTTCAAAAACCTCCTTCGCTGCCGCCTTTATACCATGAATCGAGCGGTTTGAGTGTATTCTGCCTCCCCCAGAGGAAAAAAAAATCACCCTCGTCCACAGGCTCACGCGTTCGCGTTGTGCGCGCACAATTTTCTTGTAGCAAAGGAAATGGTATTTATTTTACGAGTTTGCTATCCTGCAAGGTCTTTGCTTTACGTGGCTTTATTTTTTCGACAGCCAAAGGGAGGTTTTCGTTTGGTTTCTCATCTTGGAAATACAGACTTGCCAATTTACTTATGTTTCGAAGGAGTCCAAGAGCTTTCAGAAGGTCATTGGCGTAGATTTCTCGTTACGAGGACAGCTCGGAATATTGTCTATTTAGTTTGTGGAGAAATGCAACGGCCATTTACGGACTAGACAGAAAACGGCCTGAAAACCTGAGTAATCTTGGGTTTAGCTAAATAGTCGCTTTACGACCGGATGGTCTATGAAGAGAAACCCTAGTTTAGGGAAGAGCTGCTGGGTTTTTAACTCTTCCTACAGGACCACAGCTCTGGATTCTCATTCCGGAAACTCCGGAGTTTTAATATAAAATAAAACCTTTGTAGATGTATTTTAGCTCATTGCGTATCTCCCCTAATTTAACTCGGCACTTCTCTTGCCACCGCTTAGTTCCTCAGAAAGGAATAAAAGCAAAACGGTGGCGATTTCCCCAAAGCGAAGCAAATCACCGTTGGCAAAGCCAAGGCCGGAAGCGAGAGTGAAGGTCCGACGGCACTGGCGGCACGCGGGTGTTTAACAAGCTTTTTAAAGGAAAAAAAAAAATTCAAAATTGGGAAACAGCGAGTTTGGGGTTTGAAAATCCATATAGTTCCAACCCGTCGCATTTCTTTGTCTTACACGATGAACTATTTTAGAGGAGGAAATCTTCTGGATAAACGGAATCTAAACACTTCTTCCACTTATCCCCCCCCAAATTCCGACACATAGATGCTTTACTTCCACAGCATTTTTAGTTTTGCTCTCACAAGCGTTAAAACAATCCCAAGACCTTCCAAATTTAACCCATTTAGAGCAAAATGACCTGAATTTCGATGCAATTCAGACGGCCAGGTGACACTCCCCCCCCCCCCCCGCCCCTTTGTGCCCAGTTGCGCTCATCGATGACGCAATTACGCGCTATTTTAACCGGGAAAACCTTGGCGGGGGGGGGGGCGAGGGCCAGGCGGGAGCGTGAGGGCAGGGGGCGGAGGCAGCCGCTCGCCGTCACCTTGTGTCGTCACAGCCGCGTTTTGGGGGAGTTTGGGGGGCAGAAAAGGAGCCGGGGGGTTGCGGGCACACGGGGCGTCCCTCGGCACGACCTCCCCGTGACGTCGCCATCGCCCCCCCGCCTCCGCCCGCGCACGCGCTGTGCCCCCCCCCCCCCGCCGCCTGTCCCCGTAGCACACACACCACCCCCCCCCCCCCCGGCCGCCGTGACGCCACAGTGCTGGGGCGGGGCCCGGCGGTTTATGACGTCAGGCGGTCTCCGGGGAACGGGGCGCAGGTGCATCCGTTTGCGAGGGGGCGCCAGCGCTGCCCGTCCCGGTGGGGAGCCCCGGGGGGGGGGGGTCCGGTCCTTTCCTTCTCCTCCTTCCTCCCTCCTCCCTCCCTCCCTGGCTCCCGGTGGGTTCCCCCGTCCGTAGTGTGAGAGTCACCCCCCGCCTCCGCCCCACAGCGTTCCCCGACGGGGCGGGCGGGAGGGAGGGAGGTCGCTAGGGGGAGGCACGGCACCGGGAGACGGGGCTGAGGCGGCGGCGGCGGCGGCCCCCGGGGAGGAGCAGGAGCGGAAGGCGGAGGCAGCCCTTGGCCCCCCGCCCCGGTTTTGCTTTCCTTTTCGGTGCCGCCTCCCCCGGCGGGCTTGTGAGGGGGAGAGAGAGGGAGAGACACGGTTATTATTTATTGATCTGTCTCCCTCAAGGGCGGGGGAAGACCGGAGGAGGGCGCGGAGGCAGCCCCGTCACGGCAGGAGGAGGAGGAGAAGCCGGCGCGGAGCCTCGCCTCTCGCCTCGCCTCGCCTCACAGCTCCGCCGCCCTCCGCCGCCTCGCCGTCCCTGGCCGCCGGAGGTACCGGCGGCCGCCCGCCCGCCCTCATGATGGCCTCAACCGCCACCTGCACCCGCTTCACCGACGAGTACCAGCTCTTCGAGGAGCTCGGGAAGTAAGGACGGAGCCCGCCGGAGCGCGGTTGGGGAGCCGGGGGTGGGAGGGGAAGGCGCGGTTGGCTGTTGAGGGCTCGGTGCCTGAGTCTTACCGGTGCTGGAAGCCCCGCTCCCACCGGCGGCGGGGTGGGGGCAGACGACGGCGCCATGTCTCCAGCCCCACACACCGGGGCGTTATGGGCGGGGGGGGGGGGGGAGCGGGCTCCGCGCCCGCCTTTTCCTTCACCCCCGGGGTATGTACGGCCCCGGGGGGCTGCCCTCGGCCATATGGTTATTTATTATATTTTTTTTTTTTTTTTTTTTTTTTAGTCTGGCCGCTGGCAGTAGCGGGGGGAACTAGCCGTGAGGGGCCGTTGAGGGGGAGCTCGGTCGTGGGGGGGCCGTTGGGGCGTGGCGCCCCCTCGCGGCGGGGCGGGAGGCGGCGCGGGGCCGGAGCCCCCATCGCCATGTCGGTGGCCCGGTGTCACCGCGGGGGCACACGCACACGCGGTGTCCCCACGGGGTGTGGGGGTGTGTGTGTGCGCCAGCGTGCCCTCCCTCCGCCCGGTAGCCGGCGGGGATGGGGTCGGCCATACGGCTTGTACCGGCGCTCCTGATCAGAGTTAGTCTTTTGGTGAATAAAATAAAATACTGGCCGTCCCTCTGGGGGGGGCGGAATTCCTTTTTTTTTTTTTTTGGGGGGGGGGGGGGGGAATTCTGTCGGCATCACACCTCTGACTAAACCCCCCCCCCCCCCCCCCCGTTAGAAGACCGGTGATGGCAGCGTTTCGGTGGGGCTGACACTTTGTGCCCTTCTGGGTTTGCAGAGGGGCGTTCTCCGTGGTGAGGCGGTGTATGAAGATCACCACAGGACAGGAGTACGCGGCCAAAATCATCAACACCAAAAAGCTTTCGGCTAGGGGTGGGTATATTTTAACCTGGTGTTCATGGTACCTCCTCCCCGTTTTTCACGTTCTTGTGGTAAGCGTTAAAGTAAATGATAAAAATAGCTAAATGATTTTTTTTATTATTATTTCCATCATTTTCGGTTTTTTTATTTATTTTATTATTTCCTTGGTGCTTTTTTTTTTCTTCCTATGTTAAATGTGTCATGGATTGGTTGCGTGGAGGTCTGAGGTTGCCGTAAGGCATTTCAAGAAAAGGTGTACAAATACTCAAAACAATTTAACACAATGCAGCCCCTTCCTTTTTGTGAATTGCATTTTGCAAGACGATTTTTTTTTTCTGGGGGGGGAAGGTTGGGAAATAATAAGTTTCCATCATACCTTTTATTTTAAATACTATAGCTTTAGTGAATTCTCTGTTGCCGTTATATTTAAACATGAACATCAAGGCGTATCTGGCTGTGCATGCATGAGGAAAAAGTGTACTTCTACCTCATGCTAAACTTTGTTACGAGAAGAAAAAATCACGTTAAAGAAAATTATCGTTTTACGAACTAACCATTTGCAAAGTAAGTCATTCTCATTGAGTGAAGAGTGTTTTCCTGTCATAACACAACCTTAATACCTGCTCTACAGCTTGTTTATACTTTTTGTGTGATTCGTATATTTTCTGGCTATTTTCAGTATCAGTGGATAGGTCTTTAGGATACATTTGAGGTAAATATACACATGCTGTGGGTTACTGTTGTCCAAAGCAAGCCTTAATGGCGATATGTCAATTGCTTGTTAAATCCAAGTCAGAGTGCTGCTGCTAGGATGTCGGGGATTACGGATTGTTCTCCGTTAACGTTATCTGTGTTTTGATATGAATTTGTGATGTGGTAAAGAGCATGGAGGTGAATAAGCAAACAGTATGAGAGTGTAAACCTGTTTATGGCCTGGTTTGCTTGTGAAGCGAAGGAATCACTGCAGGTAAACAGCAGTTGGAATTAATTCATTAAATTTAAACAGAAAATATTACATACGACATTGTGGCATGTTCTGGTAGCCTGCTGCTCTCGGATAAAGGTCTTTCAACATTGTGTCAATGATTTTATGTTCAGCTGATGAAAGTCGTGTGAAAATTTACTTCTTACCTTTTAGCTGAATTTTAGTCTCCATACTTTTGCTGCAAGATTTGCTTTTCTGTATCTTTCAAAAGGTACTTAAATTTAAAGTACACCTTTGTGGAGTTACGGATTTAAAGGAAGAGAGTTTGAGAAGACGATAATACTTGAGATAAAATATTTTCACAAGTTTGCTTAAAACAGATCTTCCTTTTTTCTTTTGGTAGCACCATAATGTGATCCGTTGAATTTTGATGCTTAAAATAAACCGCCACATTCTGTGTGATTTCATAAATCTTGCGTATCTTCCAATGTGAGAAGCTGTAGCAAGATCACCATCAGGTGACTTACATGGCATGGGTTTTACGTATGATGGGATAGATCTTTAAATGCTAGGCTAAATTAATGAAAATGTTGTATTCCTTAGAAGTCATCATTTGGAACATACTATATTTGAAGCTTTAATTTTCGTATTTCTCTGACTGTT
Source organism: Rissa tridactyla (assembly GCF_028500815.1). Lineage (NCBI taxonomy): Eukaryota > Metazoa > Chordata > Aves > Charadriiformes > Laridae > Rissa > Rissa tridactyla. The sequence continues at coordinate 78,358,947 of NC_071470.1, read as the reverse complement.
CATGCAGGGCCGAGTTGCTCCATTAATGAGTGGAACCATATTTGGGAGAATTTGGCTGGGTTGATGGGATGAGGCAAAATTCACACAGAGTGTTTTATACAGGTTTAGCACATAAGCCCATAAAGGAAGGGGTTACACTTCAAAGCTGGACCGTGAAGTATCCTTTCTTATCAGAACACGTGTGATGCCATGTCCGTGAATGCAGGGAATGTGTTTCCATCTCTGTTTTCAGAGATCCTGGAGGGGTTTTTGAGGGTTTTTTGTTGGCTTGGTTGTTACTTTGTCGTGGTTGTTTTGGCTTTTAGCTTTTTGAAATCTACTAAACAGCTTTTGAAGAGCAAGCTTCTTGGAGAAATCTTCAGATTCTTATTAGGCAATTCTTTAATTGCAGAAAGGTGTGCTTTAATTGCACTTGTGGTGCAAAAACTAAACATTAAAGAGCCTCTAAGTGTGATACGTTCTCCTGGCTGATAATAGGTATACAGCTTATAACTAAGATACTGTTTTTCAAACCTAAATTGTACGTTTCATTCTGCTCACACCTGAACCGCTTTATGATGAGGTGGCAGTTCACTCTTGTGTTTTGTACTTGAAATACCAATTATGATGTAAATTTAAAGGACTGTTTATTGGGTCAGCCTCATCTGTGCACAGATTTAAGGGGTTCTTGTCTTGTAAATGTGTATCCCTTGTCTTTTAAGCACAGCATTTTATTTGGGATGCCTTGCTTGCAAGATCGAAGAGGAGCAGTGTCAATATATAAGAAGGAGCAGTCAAGACTAAATAAAACTTCCTTAAGGTAGCTTTGAAATTAGAAGTCATTTAACTGGCTTCAGCCCAGTCATAACAATACTTGTCTCCCCATCGTTCCTTCACCTCAGCCCTAAACGCCCTTGGAGGTTTATCTGAATCCTTACTTTAGTACCTCTAAACTGAGGAACTGATCTGATCACAGACGAACGCTGGTGAAGGTGTGTTCTCATCTCTTTCCTTGTCTAGTTACTGGGAAATTTCAAACTAATTGTATCTGTGCAGAGGCATGAGCTTTGGTTTTAATTTGGAAGGGCAAGGACCCTGTTGTGGGAGAAGTAACCTTTGTGCTTTTAAGTTGATGATCAGGTTTTTTTTTTATCTGCTATGCTCTCATTTACAAATGGCAGTCCGAAATGTAATAAAAACACTTAAAGATTATGATTTTAAGTATTTGACTTTATGTGGAAATTCCAATTCCATGTTTTTCTGATTTTAGTAATAGAAATAATAAATTCTTGCAATTTCAATCTCTTTCGGTGTAGCAAAAAAACTTCTGCTTATTTGAATAACACTTCTTCTCTTCTTAAAGTAGTCTTAAGCTGCTTTTAAAAGGTTCTGAGCTTTGATTTCACATTTACTAAATGAGTTTAAGTATTAAATTGCTATTGAAAATCAACAGCTAGTTTTGCATCAATAAAATATGTTCCAGACAAGCTTGCCCAATTTGATTATGCTGCTGATTTTTGAAAAGGGAAAAAAATAGGTACATAACATAAATCTCTAAAATTAAGTGCAACAGTGAACAAGCATGCAGAAAACTAAGAATAAAGTAAAGAATGTATGTTTTCTGGTTCTGGGGTCTGTATTGTTTCATCTGGTGAAGTTGTTGGGATTTTCTTATTACTCGGTCTCTGAAGTGTGCTGGTTTGGGCTTCTCTGTGTTGTTTTTCTTGAGTTGAAAGCAATGTAGATAAAAGTGAACTTCTGTGAGGTGACTTTACTTTTCCTTGTCTGTTCCAAATACCAAATAATTAAGAAATCATCTTTTTCTTTTTGTCATTATCTGTACATCTTTTATCTTTTCTTTTGAGAGTCCTGTGGCTTTGATCCACATTGATTTCATATAAACAGATACCATTTTCTTAACAGGTTTGGACGTCGTTTTCTGTTTTTAAAAAAAAAAAAAAGAATTAGACAAGTGTTTGCCTCTCTGATCATACTTGAAAAGATCAATTACTAATGTATTTTCATTGGGTGTTATTTTTTGCCAGTGACTTTTTCTCTGTACTGGCCAAAATCACGGTGCCTTTGATGGCAATTTGATGGCATCTATGAGAGGAGGAGGATGTTCCAGTCCGTTTTCTTTTCTAGGGTGCTTTTGTAAATACTGCCTAGGCACACCTCTCCCAGCCCTTAGATTGCTGCAGCAGAAACACGAACCTGTGTTTACGAGCATACATATTATTAAGAGTAATGTAAGAATCAGCTGGAGGTTATTGCTTCTTTGTGGAAAAGCTCTCGTGAGCTTTCGGGGACCAGCCGTTCCATTAGCTTCAGTGAGCTTTTGAGTTTTAAGCCTTGAAGGCTTCACTGGGTATTTATCTTCCCTCTTAGCAGGAAATTTCCCAAATCTTTATCAGCGTCTTACTATTCTTCAAGGAAGAGAGTGTCTCCTACGAGCTTGTGACTGCACAGCCAGAGGCGACTGGACTGATTGCTCTTCCCCGCAACAAGCTCTGATGGGTGAGGAGGCTGGGAACCCCACCCTTTTGGAACAACATTTCAGCGGCAGTATTGAGCAATCCTACTGTGGGAAGAGGTTTTTCTGTGTCTAAATCTGTCCAAGTAGAGCACCTCATGATCCTTGAAGCGATTTAAAATACATTAGGGAGATGAATGGAATGTGAAGCATACAGGGTGGCTGGCATTTTTCAGCGTAGTTTTTCATGATGCAGAGGCGAACGTTTTTGTTGTGTCACTGAACCAGCATTTCATTTAGTCAGGTAGCCTCTGTCAGGCAGTGCCAGATGTTTTACAGGAAGGCAAGCTGTAATAAGGCTTCCTGCGTGCCATGGGAGGAGAAAATAATTCTTCCTAATCTAGCTGAAGATCTTAATCTCTGAAGCACACATTTACCTGTGCGAGTTTATTATAACACATGTATTTTAATGCTACTATCTGTTATTATGTACACCTTAAATTATTCCCACGCATAGAGTACTATCCTTGAGGACATTTGTTTGCCAGTGAAGCAGATATTGTCTTTGTGAGGACAAGAATTAAGCTTGAGGCTTACCTATTTTCTTCAGTATCTTTCTCCAGTCAGTTTCTCAGGTTAATTACCTGCCCAGAAGCAGTATGTTTGCCTTCCACCATGTGTTAAGAATGTTTTTAAAAATGTTTTTCCGTAGTATGGAAGAAGGCTGACCTGCGAACATGCGGTTGCCCTTTTTTACAATGTGTGCGCTCTTCCTGTCCTTCAGCTTAAGTCATGGCATGCTTTTCAGTTTGACATAGATGTTGCGATTTAACGTTTGATACGTTTGCATATTTATCTGCAAGTATTTGTTTCAATTGCAAATTACCATAATTAGCAGGCTGTTGGTGCTATCTGTTAAAATTGAGTCCATTCAGAAAGCTCAGAGTAGTAGAGAGCACTCATAAGAGTGTTATTTAAAAAAAAATTTGAAAAATCAGATTTTTGGTTAGGTGTTCTGTTTTGAAGGTTTGGAGCTTTTGTTGTATTTTATTTTTAGTGAAAATCTGAAGAGCTTTCAAATACCATTGAGAATGGGGACTTTGAAACTCATTGTAATGAGTGTTGGTTGGTAGTAATTTATTCTAACGGATTAAACTAGATTTGAAATGAATTTTCCTGGCAGTTCGTAGTTAAATTATCCATAGCAAATATGATACAATTTTGATGACGCCACTTCTGTTTTCCTTTGCAAAGGACTTATTTTCTCTCTCCATTGTGACTCTTGTTGCTCTTACGAAAGGAGATTCTCTGTGTAGTTTATACGTGGATGGGCCTTAAACAAATTACATCAGAACTTGAAGATACATGTATTCCTCTTGTTATCATTAAAGCTTGTTGCTGGTGTTCTTAGTGGGAGGTATGTACTAAAAAACTTAAAATTGTAGTGCGTATTTTAACATATTTCTACGTGGAGGATGGAGGAAAAGGAATTCTAGTATACTCTGCTGCTGTTCTTGTCACGTGCTTCAGAAAAATGTCCTTGACGTGTAGCTTCGTAGTTTGAAGTGATACTCTGAACTGAAAGTTGGAGCTTGTGGAAGCGTAGTCATTTATTTCAATGGACACATGCCCCAAATCTGGTATGTAAAATAACTCAGGGAAGGCATGGAGAATGAAAAAGTGGTTGGCAGCGTCTGTCATCTCAGTTTGACCAAGCTCAAGGGTGGGGGAAGTACAGAAGAGACATTTTTCTGTCCAAACTCCAAGGTTATTGAGCATGCCTAAAATTATGAATCAGTTGAATGCATATGTCCCTCGGAAGCTTCTCATTGTGTTTCAGTGGTTTTGCTACTTTGGCCTGGGTCCCTTCTCTGCTTTCAGATCTCTGCTGCTGAAATGTTAACAACAAAGGGATTCTTGGGGACTTATTTGGCTACCCCTTTCCTGCCATTTTCTGTCAGAAGGTGCGAATTCTGGCACTAATGTGCGCTTTTAATTTGTGTGTTCACTTAACCGCAAATTAAAGACTTAACCGCACATCTGAACAGCTCTGCTTTCGGAATTGCTTCTGTTGGGAGAGAAGGGAGAACCAGACACAGGGCGAAATGCGAACTGAATACCTTTACTCGGCTTCCGTATCTGCGTTCTGGTACTGAAATATGGATGTGGTGGTCTCCTCCTGGTCTGAGACAAGTTGTGTTCCCTGCTAATGTTTTACTGCTTATGACCAAATCGTACTTCCAAATGAAAGCTTTTTGTTCAAATATGAAAACAAGGAAATAAGCACAATGGTAAACACTTAATCTTTATTGTAGCTGAAGTGGTAAACACTTAACCATTATTGTTTCTGCCTGATGTTCATAATGCTCTACATAGAAAACATTGTTTTATATATTTAAGTGGCTTGCATCTGTCCTCATTGACAGCGAGATAGAAATACGCTTGTTCCTGGAAGAACTGAGACAGAATATCTGAGGGTTAGTTCTGCACCTAATTTCAAAAAGCTCTCTTAGTCTTCAAATTGAACAAAAAAAAAAAAAGTATTATAATCTGAAAGTTTTACCATATGTAGATATGTATTTGTCAAAATACTAAAAATTATTTATTCACTTTCTCTGGTTAGGGCTAGTGGTATGTGAAGTCATCTCTGCTTCTTTCATTTACACTTTTATGATTCCAAGGTTTGGGGTTTGGGGTTTGTTTTTGTTTGGATTTGGTTGTTGGTTTTTTTTGATGGTGAATGTTTTGACTATTGCTTGGAAGATAGGAGAACGCTGCATTTTTTTTTTTTTAATTTAATGGGGAAGTGTCTGATCTGAGAGATTGAAATAAAAGTGAGCTAAATATTTTGCTTTACAAATGTAAATACTGCCAAAACAGTGCTTTTCATGCATCTGTCCTTCATTTGACCTCCGGAGAAATGTAGGCCAGGGTGTTTCATATGTCAGGGTCCAGCTTCCTCCTTCATATACATTTATTGCACATTTATCATATGCTTTGTAAGGATATTATGGGGATTTTTAAAAGATGATGTGAGAAATATAACTTCCTCTGTTCCTTGAAAAAGGTTAATAGACATCAATCCCTTAATTTAAAGACGGTAGTTCCTCTTGTTTAATTCCTTATTAAAAATAATTGTGCCTTGAATTTGAAGGAACATCTGCTATGTTTTGGAGAGGCACAGAAATCCAATCTGTCTGTTTTTTCCTTGTGTGTCTTGAGCTCTGTGTGCATCTCTGTGTGCATATTTGTACAAACTCCTCCTCTGTTTAATCCTTGTATTATGAGAAATGCCTTGTGTGTGGTATCAGAGGGAACGGAGAACTTGTGTGCGACATGGTTTTAGTATTTTCTTCTGGGGGGCCAGTTGTGCTCTTATCCAGGGTCATTTTCTGGATTGTTGTCAGCTTGTTCTGAAATGTGTATTGAGTTTCAGCTGTTTGAATTAGAAAACTCGTTTTAAAGCTTTCCAGCCCTGTTAATGGCTACTGCATCTGATTGGAAGCTGCTGGATATATTCTGCTGAACTGAGAGGTTACTTAATTTCTCTTGAATCTGTTGCTTCTATAGGTGCCGCTGGGTAGGAGCACTAGCTATAGCCAAGAGTAATATACTCATGAGCCGGGGAAGGGGAACTTATGCAAATTTGCAAATATATCTTATCCCTGATTAAGCTTTTATTCTAATCCAGGGCCTCTTTAGTGGAAATTGAGAAGCATAAATTGTGCTACAGCATATATTTATTTTTTGTAATTAGGTTTTTTTTAATCTAGAGAATGATAGTTAATGTGCTGAGCAAGCTATTACAGATAAGTGTACGAACTGTTGGTTTAGGTTGGTTGTATTTGGTAGAAAGGAACTTTGCCTACCTGGTGATTTGAGGTGGCTTCCATTACGTGAATTCCTGACCTTTTGTAAGCAGCAAGTATCTCACAGGAAGCTTGGAGGTGCAGGCTTAATTTAAAAGACAACCCCCAAACCTCTCAAAAAGTAACGAAGTAGACTTTACTTAATAATGGAAACGTGATGCTGTGGATGTTTGCTGGTCAAGATGAAACTTTTTTTTTTATTTGTTCTTACCATTAACCAAGACTTTCTACACTGCTGCAACAAGCTAACATCCTGGTGATGCTTTCCAAGAGCACTGTCTGGCATCCATGAAAACAGAATTAATTTATGCTTTGGCAGTCACTTTCACCTTGAATGTAGAGCACGCTTGTGGAAAAAGCTCACGCCTGGTCGTGGAGTTTCTTTTGCTCAGTTCCAGCCAAATCAGTCAATTGGGTTGTCAGTTGGACAGCCTCTCCCCCGATCCAAACTGTGCCGTGTACTTCTGCATCAGTGGAAAGCACTACTGTGGCTACATTCCACTGGATGTAGAACTTAACCTCTGACTAAAGATGGGTTTGGGTAATTACGCGCAGAATGAAAAACTTCAGAAGCTGAACGTTTGCTGGATTGAGTATGTGCATGAATTTTGACAGAGGTAAAGTATATTGAAGACTATATCAAACCCGGATGGTACAGGTAGTTCAGGGTTGTTGTGTGTCTAGTCTGCAGGCAGTCCACAGCCCTTCAGAGCAACTCGTCCAACCCTCTGGCCCCCAGCTGGCAGCTCTCCTTACCTGTGAAACTGTTAATTGATTTGTACAGCATTATGGACAATGCGCTGGGTCACGTGGCAGAAAGCTATCTTCCACTCGCCCTCCTTTCCCTGCGCTACAATGAACGGTGTACCTTGACAAACCTCCGTGTCAGTGGAAAAGATAACGCACCTCTGCTGTAAAGTTTCATCATCTCAGCACGTGAGAGGAAGAGAAAAATAAAGTTACAGCCTTGAAGCCCGTATTCGTGGCAAGCAATCTATTGCATGTGTTTTCAGAACTTTGTTCCTGATTTAATTATAGTCAGGAACTGCTTACTTGTAAATTTTCCGCACTGTGAATGCAAGTGTTGCAGCAACAGTCACGTTGCATATTCATGTTGCTGCATGAACAGATGGGGTTCCTACATAATATCCATATTTGACAATCTGATGGGATTTGCCAAGCCTAAGCTTTCATTTAAATTTTAACCTCTTGGAGAGATAGGTTTGTGATTTAATCAGTCAAGGGAAGCCTTGAAGTTACTTGTGTTGCGTAGCAGATTTCAAGCTAGCACTTGGGTATGGTTTTGGTTTGGGAGACTTCTTGTAGGAATGGTTTTAACGGGCTATTGCTCATTAGAATAAATAGTCATCAAAATGAAAGGTTTCTCGTGAAACCTCATTAATTTAGCTGATTTTATTCATACCCTGCAGTAAGTGAAGATGTGTTGTATGTGCAGTTAAAACATTGTGTAACATGGACAGAGTTCAGTTGCTGTGGTAGTTGCAGGGAGGATTTTGTACTGTAGGGCAGATGACCTTCAGTTTCCCTTGGGGCAGGTTATTAAAACTCGCTTTATGACTTGTTTTCCACCTTTTTTATAGAAAGATTTCAGAAATGTTAAGTGTCTCCAAGACGCAAGTAAATTTCAGTACAGAAAGCAACCTTCAAAAACTACATTTTTTGGTTATTTATGAAGCGCTATAGCTATGAAAATATAAAGCTCACCTTGGTGCTTTTTATACTGCATATACTGATTTTAAAATTAAAAGAATGAAACTCGGGTGTGAGGTGGATTGCTTGGTGTTTGCTTGCTTTAGGCAGCATGGACAGCTATGAAATTGTGGTTAGGATTGCATTGTTATATGCTCATGGGACTAAATGCCTTGTTGATCATGGCATAAAAAAACCCCCCTTTTTTTCAGGGCTTGTTAGTATCACCACCCCAAAAGGCATGGACGGGAAGGGTTTCCATCAAATTTCTGCATCTTTCTGTGGTGCTTTTGCTGCTATTCCTAATTTATACTTAGTAAATTTTAGCATGTTGAAAACATTTCTAGTCACTCACTCTTTCCAGTGAAAGCCTCCCAGTAGTCTTTTAATACTGGAGAAGTGTATAATTTTTAAGATGATGTGTACTGGTGTTGGATGAAAGAGCTTCCAAAACACAGTGTGCCTCTTCTTTTTATGCCTATAGCACTATATGATCTTTCATAGCTGTTACATTTTGGGGGAAAGGAAGTAAAAAAAGGCTGCTGGTGTAGCATTGTGTGTGTGTGTGCGCAGAAAAAGATTCAGCAGAGCTTGTGTGTACCCAGCCAGCTTGTTTGCCGTACGAAAATGTTTTGTGCTAAAAGACCTATTAACTAAAGTAATTTTACTTGTAATGAGAGCAAGAATTGGCATCTTTAAATTTCTATTTGTGGTTAACATGATTTATCTATCTAAATTAAGTAATAAATTGCTTTCAATGCCATGTTAATCAAAACATGCTTACTAATGAGATTAATTTTCCCAGAGTAGAAGTTCCCTGTGTGTGGTCCATCCCTCCTCCTAGGAGATGGGTGTTAATATTACAGGTGTTTTGGGGACCAGATGGACGACTCGGCTAGCCTTGCACGCTAACGGTGGTAAGCTCAGCATAACTCAGAGATGGCTTTAGGAAACCTGAAGTAAGCGGACAAGGACTCACGAATTAGATGCGTTTCAACTCTATAATAGGTGGATATTTTTTATTCTCAAAATCATGAGGCTTAACATTGCATCAGCATTTTTCGAAATAGTTTTATTTTGGTCATAGAACATTCTTGCAGCTGTATAAATCTCACAAAATTGTTAGATCTGAACAAAGCTCATGCTCCTTAAAGTACACGATATTTGAAAAAAACACTTCCTTTGCCTGTTAAATAGGATCGATTGCCCTCCTTCCCCTTTAAATAGGTTGATTCCCCTCTAAATAGGGTTGATTCCCCTCTGTCCCCAACTATCTTCTTGCTTAGATAGTTTTCAATGGTAGGAATGGTCATTTACCAATGCTCAAAATGAAATTTAACTAAGGTTGGTTTGTTTGTTTGTTCAGTGGTCTGTTCTTGGTTTTCCTGTTTCATGTAACAGGTTCAGCCTGGCTAAAACTGATACCTTCCACTTTCAGATCCCATTTATCCACTGTCAGACTTCTACAGGATGAGAGGACATCTGGGCATCTGTCACCTGGGGTTGGCCTTAGGTGAAAAAATGGGAAATTAAGTGCATCCAAGGTGAAGCTGAGTACTTCAACAAGAGTAACCAATCTCATTCAGTACTCCAGCTCTACTTTAAAATCAACTGGGGAAGCGAGAGGCTTAGGTCTTTTTGTTTACTGAAGATAATTTTGTACTGCACTCTTTTACTGCACTGATTGACAGCCCAAATTTATTCATGGACAGTGTTTATGCCTAGGTTGTCCTTCAGTGAGTTCTTCATCTTTCAACAGTGGATTTATCAAGAACGATCTTATTTCCAGTATTTATTTTTTTTAACAGCTATCTTCCTTTAGCTTCCTTGTATATGATACTGTCTGTTATGATGGCTATTCTTACCTATGCTCTAAGCTAATTTGTGTGTGTAGAGATATATAGATAGATAGATACCTCTCTCTCTCTCTCTCTCTCTCTCTCTATATATATATATATGTATGTGGATGTTTATAATGGGGGATTGCAATTGACTGGGATTAAAAAAAAAAAAATCAGGTGAGGTCTTACGAGTGGCATTAAGTAATCACCTGTGTCTGCATGGGAGGATCTTGTCTGGTAAATTCCAGTGTTTATTTACAGTTTAATTTGACTGATTCTGAGACCAATACAGGAGGAACTTCTTTAATGATTTCCCTTCAGCGTTCCCTTTCATCACTACAGTTCTTGTCACCCCTTTTACCAGTTGCCTTCCAATTTTGAAGCTAGTTTGGTGATCTCCGTTTTTACTAACCCCCAAATGTCTCATTTTCTTTGTTTCTGCGTCTTAAACAATGGAGCCTTGCAGGAGGCATTGATCCCTGCTTAGAAGAACTCCGCAGAGTAATGTTTTAGAGGATTTACTGTGCCCAACCAGTAACTGATATACAAAGATGTAGGTAGATGCTTTTTTCCTTTTTTTTTTTTTTTTTGGTACAGTTTCTCAAGATGGTGCATGTTTGAGACCTAAGTCAAAACCCAGTTCTTCCCATCAAAAGGCGCGTTGTTCAGTTTCTGGCATCGTAGCTTTCTGCAGCCTGCCATTAATCTCACCTCTGTGCAAGGTCGAGTGGGAACCGCTGTGAAAATAGCTCCATGAAATGAAGCTAAATTAAGAACAGTTTCTGTGGAGTGTTGACTTTTGTTTCTGCAACCCCAGATGCGCATCTATTCAGGAAAATGGCTAAAGAAAATGAAAACCGTGCAAATGTACTTACAGCAGCTTAGTTCATTGTTCAAAGAAAAGTTGTATTGATTCATACACTAAATAAAGGGAAACACTTTCAAAATGTTGCTAATTGTTGTTAATGGGTTTAGTCAATAAAATAATAGTGCGTAAAAATAAAAAAAAAGCAAACACAAAACAACAGAAAACCAAACCAAGTAAAACCAAAACAAAATGCAAAAAAACCCAAAACCAAACCCCTGCAAAAATCAGTTGAAACACTTAAAAAAAAAAAAAAAAAAAAAAATCAACAGTAGTTGTGTATTTAGCAATACAGATAATGTGAGAACTCACTGAATTTTGCTAACAAGTGTAAGCAATCATGAGATCAGTACCTGGCTTTGCATCTGCCATGTGTTCCTTCCTACACAAAAAATAGTCAATTTATTAAAAACTATATGAAACGGGTTGTCAATAAAAATATTTATTAGTAATAAACCAGAAAACTTCACATAAAGCCACATGCTGGTCAGCATAACCTTTTTTTTTTAAAAAAAAAAAGTAATGTTTTATAAATATGGGAGGTATGTATTTAAATGAATGGAATATTAAGCTTCCTTCTTCTTGTAAATATTTACGTTGATTGATTTAACTTTCTAAAGTAGAATTGTGTCCCTTGATGTGGGCTTTGTTACTGAATAAATCTTCTTAAGGATCAATCAAAAACTGATGCTAGACAGATTAAAAACCGAAACACCAAACAAAACTCCTGTTGTTTTTAGTAAAGCGTTTTGATAATTTATGGGGATTCTCCCTGTCCTGAATTGTCTTCATTTAGAAGGAGGAAGGGAAGGAGATCTCTCAAAGACAATACTGCTCTCTTATAGGACTTTTTACAAGCTGCAAGACATAGTTCTACAGAAAGGGAGGAGTGGGGGGCGCAGATAATAGCTTGTTTCCAGTCTTGAAATAAAAACAAGAGGTATGAAAAAAGTCTATGGTAATTCAGAATTAGCGCTGGCTCCTTTAGTAAATAACAAAATTCTGCAATCATACCAAGTTAATACTAATATTAACAGACTTCAGCAGCAAAAGTCGATGGAATCAAATGCGTATTCTTTACATCTCTTAAATATTGAGCAGACCATGCAAATTCTATATAGAAGATAGGATTAGGGGCATGTGGTGAGAGCTATATACCATTCCTCTCAAAAATCTTAGTAACATGTCAAAGCTCAGATACCTGTAGTTGACCCACTGAATCTGTATTTCCTAGCACAGTTAATGAATAATCTCGGCTATGATTGGAAAAAAAACCTCTTTTATATTACATAAATGCATTTTCAGTGTCAGATTGACATACATAACACCTGAATTACTCAAAGTGGCTCCAAAATAAGAGGTAAAAACCCCAGCAATTTTCTTACTAAGCAGACAGCGTCAGCTCCTTTGAGAACTTCACTAATTTTACCCAGGTGGTTTTTAAGAGATCATGATATGTAGCTATATAAAATTATCTGTGTGAATATGGGGTATTTGCAGACTGAATTTGCTTCTGGCCTTGCGTGCTGGGATGCACGGAATGCGAGTCCTATGTCTTTGAAGGATCCCCCCCCTCAATGTTCTTAACAGAGCGAATATTTCTTTGCCAAAAATACAGCGTGTGGAGGAACTGTCAAAGAAACTGTGCCCATAGACTTGGTGTGAGAACCTCCGTAGATGATGTTGAAGCTGATGCGCTTTATGTTGCACCTGTGGCAGACTTAACTGCCTGCAGTCAGGAAATTCCCTGGCGGGCAATCATTTTCAAGTGCTGTAACCTGAGCGTGTTTAGTCTGGTACCTATATCCTTAGGACCTTCAGGTGGGATAACAGAAGGGTGGGGATGGTTTCAGAATCTTGTGATACTCCTCTGTCCTTCTTGTGCCCACTTACTCCGCTTATTTTGTTAAGGTGTGATATTTCATGCTGCTGGTTTGAGAAATGTTGTTCTCAAGTCTGATGCTTGAGAAGGTTTATAAAATAGGCCTCTGAGTTTTGGGGTTTTTTTTGGTGGGTTTTGTGTTTAGTTTTTTTTTTGAATTGAAGTTGTTGTATCCCATCTCTATGAGATGGGGCCCTTATAACCTCATTACGAGATAATCTGATTATTTTAAATGCTGTCTTTTTCATGTTGTTCCTTTAGCTTGAAACGTGCTTGTTTTCTTTTACTGTGTTATGTGAATAGTCAATGGAACAAAGGTTCTTGCAGTTAAAATGCTAGAAAATCCTCTTTTAAAGTGCATGCTTATTTGACTTGAATGTGCTTTGGTTTTGGATATATTTCAATTTGGGCATACATTTTGACCAAAACAATTTCATGTACAGCATTTAAGCACCTTAAATGTGCAGTTAGTGCCACTGCAAACTGTACTCTTACACCACAGCTCTTCTTGAAACCACAGATGTGTTTCTCAGCTTAGATTTGCTCTGGTTTTATTTTGCGCTCTTACTCTTTGAACTTGAGTCTGCTCCACTACTGCAAATATACCCTTAGCATGTGGTCGCGTTTTCTGAAGGTTGCTTTTCTTTCATGGTAACTTCCCTAGCAGAAATGTATGCTGCTTTAGTTTTAGTTCAGCTTTTCTGAATTTCAGTTTTAACCTGTCTGTAGTCATGTAAAAATAACGTGTGGTGCCGGGAGCTCTTCTGTCTATCTTGTGTGAGTATGGACTACCTGCCAGATAGAGGAGTAAAGGAAGCATTGGCATAGATAATAGTCACCAAGAGAGAAAACTTCATCATTATTTTAAAGGATTACAAATCTGGAGGGGAAAAAGGCTGGTTATCTTACCTGGAAAGTGTGATGTTCGTTTAAGCTGTTTTTTCTTGGTAGTTTTGCCTGTGCAAGAAATGAAAATACTGTCCTGGCATCCCGTTATTCTAGCTTACGAGCTACAGAAAAACGCATTAAGAAAAAATGTCTGCTGATAATAGAGTATTCAGTAGTAAACTATTAAAGGTTTATCTTGAATGACTTCACATCCAAAGATAAAGCAGAACAAGACTTTGCAATATAGATAACTTTTAATTGCATATTAACACTGATACCTTTACCTTATTAGTGTGGGAAGATTCTTCATATTTTCATGAAACAGCTCGATAAAATGGTCCGCCACTACTTCAGCCTGATTCTCATTAAATAAATTGACATTCTGTGGTGGATTGTTGAGTGACAAGCATTGCAAATGCACTCGAAGTTTTCCTTAATGACTAAGCTTTCTTGCCTAATATAAAAATGAAAGTCTGCGCAGGAGTGAGCGATGTTGTCAAACCTGTCATCGAGTTCTCAGAGTTGGTTTGAGTACTTGTAATGTTCTTCCTTTAATTGACTTGGAAATTTGCAAAGGTTGATTATAAAAGGGGAAAAGCAATTTTTAAAGATGGTGGGAAAAAACTTAGCTTCCTAGTTAACTCTGCAAAGTTTTATTGCCTGCTTTATAGCATTTGGTTGGAACATCAATTCATCAGGTTTCTTATCTTTTTTTGGGTAGGACCAAATAACTTATTGAAGAATGTACAGTCCTTTGAGAGCGTTCGGAGGTTGAACTGAAAAAAAGAGATTAAAAATAAATCCTCTATTCATTTGTTTGCTGTCAGTCTGTTGTCATTACCTGTGTGTCACTGGTTTTCTTACTGACAACAAAAGGAAGGAAAAACAAAAACCACCCCACTAATAGAGGAGTCTAAAATGGAAACTTTTAATGCTTTGACAAATGGCAAATCGCAATCAGTGTAGGAGTTTGGTGACAACAAGTTGAAAATTTCAAGTATTTCAGAAACTGTAGTTTTCTTGAAATCTTAATCTATCTCTATTGCAGGGGTGATAGCTAGAAAGCTGAAGCCCGCAACAGCTTAGTAAGAACTTCTTTTAATGTCCTAATAATCATCCGTGGCAAAAACCTGTGAAGTTTTGGGAGCCCAGCAAGGTGGGGCTCTGGGAAGAATCCGTGATGAACTCTCCTTTGTCTGATCTTTGCATTCCATGCTCCAGCGTAATCCCCCGTGTCTGTCAGAGCCGAAGGGCAGGGCAGCGGAATCGGTGCCTGTGATAACAGCTTTTTGCTGCATTTCTCACCAGCGTCGTGGCCAGCACTCGGTGCTGCGTTTCTGGTGTACGCTTGTGGTGGGCTGTGTTTGATGGAATCACGATGATACATGATTCCTCCTCTGAACTGCGTTTTTCTGATTCGTTGTCTCAGCAGAATTAACTTTAAGGAATAACTTGTGAAACTGTTGGATGTATACAATTGCACAGTGCCAAGGCCAGATGGGGAGGCAATGCTATTAAAATGGCAGATGGCTGTCTTGTACCCTCTGCCAAAGAAAAAGACCGAGTATTTCGTTTAACTTCTGATTTCTGATGTTTCTTTTAGGAAATAGTGTATTATATTTTTCCCTCTTGTGTACTTCTCCAATGATTCCCCTTGATGTTCAAGAACTAAATCAGGAACCAGATAATTGCCTTTGGGAAGACTATAAAAATTCACAATACGGAGGGCTGATTTCAGAATTGTCTTTTGTCTTTTAAAAAGATGAGCAACTGATTGAAATGGTGTTATAATTCTGTGTATGCGTTCATAACACTGCATCCTGTGTCAAACCAAGCGTAGGATTGCGAGGATGATCCCTTCACCAGCTTCGGCTGAATCCAAGGAGAGTGTAAATTGGTCAGGATGTGGATCAAATCTGTACTGTAATGCTGACAGGTGACTGTAAAATCGTCGTTTCCATTCGTACATTTCTCAGATTTGCAATGACATTACACAGCAAGTGACCACTGGAAGTAGGCTGTCAGTGTTTTATCCCCGTTAACACTGGAGCCGATAAGAAAATGGCAGGGTATGTCACAAACATTTTATGTATGTATAGCATTGCTGCTGCTCACCCAGGTGATGCTGAGCCAAATAAAGATCTCTGTAACTGTTCTGATTGCGAGAGAGTATTTGATGATTCTAGTAAATGGACTCTGGAAAGAATTTTCAGGTGGTGTGTTTAAAACTCCCCTTTCATTCTACTTTACTCCCAGTGCTAAGGACTGTTTGTCTTGCTGCTCCTTCTCCAGGGAATATTGGGGGTAATTGTGCCAAGTGACGCTTTTCCACCAAAATCTGGCCTATATCCAGCCAGTCGTTCTTAGACCACAGAAATAAAATAACACCTTCAACTTCTTGAACTGCACTAGGTTTTAGATTTTTGAAATATTTGCCACCAGGCTGTTTGATTCATGATTTGCATAGAGTTTTCCAATGAGGAATTTTAATTTTTGAAATGAAGAACCGGAGCTAGTATCTTCCCACCTCTAGAATACCAGAAATACAGAAATCTTCTGTGTTATATGGGATAGTCGGTCGTAGCTTAGAAAGAATGACTACAAGAAAGATATATACACTGTCATTTTACCAAAGACTTTGGTGGTAGTGTTTTAGTGTTAGTGAAATTTGATACCACATAATGTTAAGAATCGAATCGGAAGGTGGTGAAATGGTGTTATTTAGGAAACTGTAGATCCTAGTTCAGCATGATAACTAATCCTGTATCTTGAAGCCTGCAAATAATCCATGGGACTAAATGTACCTTAAGTCTGCTTACATTTACATACTGCGCTAAATCATAATTTCAAATCCATTTCAAACCCAGAATAGTGATCGTCTTGTTTTGCTCTGTAATTCCACAGTTCAAACAAAAACAAATGTGTATTTTTATTACAGGTAATTAGTGTACGTGATGGATTTGGCAGATAATGCTAGTTGGTAGTTTGAGTAATTTGAAACGTGACGTTATATTATCTCTATAACACATGGGACAATTACCAGGGTAATTTAGACTTGATGGATATTATGTATGTTTACTATAAAAATCAAGAGGCAAAGAAAGCTAGCGTGCAATTTATTAATGACACAACTGAGCAATTTATTAATGATAGAACTGAGCATCTCTACTATTTTTTCTTATACGTAATAATACTGAAAATCTTATTAGAACATGGCCATTACCTAAAAAGCCATGTGGCAAGTTTGCTATTGAGGGGAAGGAAAAGAAATGAGATTTCTGTCCTTGGATCTTAACTGATGTTAGTTGTCCTTTCCCTGTGCTCTTGTGTGAACTTTCTGTGCAAGCTGTAAACTGATTACTGGTTTGATTAAATCATTTTCCTGTTACGCTTTTATGTCTCTTTCTTGCCCCTCCTTTTGGGACGTAGAGGAGGGGAAATTCTTTTCAGGTAGCACTGGGAAGCAGAGAGAGATATTTTTTAATAATAGTGTAATGTTTAACAGAATAACAAGCAAGATATGCATATTTGGAACCTTGCTGGTACCCTACTTCAGTTGCAGCCTCTGCAGTTTCAGGTGTAATCGTGTTAAGGGTCTTCTACAGTGATACGATGCGTAATATTTTCCCTTGCTGCTCATATGGCACAAACATGACAGCCCCTATAAGCTTCACTTTTACAAACACTATTATATAAAATCCATCAAAAATTTGAAAAGGCTGAGGTGTAGTACCAGAATGTCTTGTTCTGGATTAGCATCTCTGAGTTTTGACAACACACAGAAGGGAAATGCAGGCTCCTATTTTACTCTAAGATGTTTCAAAACCAAGTGATTAAAAAGTATTTTTATCTTCAGCAACGAACTACATTCTGATGTCCGTGTAATATGGCATTAACCCGTGTTACTTCTTGGTCTTCATGCCATATGCCATAAAAAAACATTCTTCAAATGCAATAATTTTTATGCCATTAGTTGACTAAAAATAGCATAGAGCACCATTCAGCATTTGAAGAGGATGAAATGCTTTGATCGAGATTAAAAACCGAAAAACTGATGTTGAAGATATTAAGTATTTTATTAATGGGGGGGAAGGGTAATGGTGATGAAAGGTGAAAGGCTGTTTTGCTTCTTGTACTAATTTTGTTAAGTTTTGGCACGCTGTATGTAAAAGGACTGTTTGATCATGTGACCATAAACCATCTTGCTTTAAACAATATTATTTTTGACATAATTTTTCTTGAGAGTCGGGGAATAATGGGCAGCTTAAGTGCGGCAAAATACTCGTTTGAGAAGCGAGCCGTGCTTCTGCCTGGGATGATGTATTCTTGTGTGCAGTGAGATTTGTCAGTGACGCAATTACCGTGAGGGAAGGAGGTGTCGTGCAGTGGAGATTACCAAATTGACCTCCTCTTAATGAGAGCCTGACACAGGATGCTTGCCATGGTTCCTAGCTTTCAGATCTACTGCTACAGAGGGGCCGCGTGTTTCCCGTGAAATACGCGTCTTGCAATGCGTGTTCACCTTTCTCAATGTCTTTGTGTGCTCCTGAAAGGGATTATCTCTGTCTGATAAGCTCCTTAGTTGCTCTGCACAGGCCTCTTCCTTCACAACTATTCCCTCACGATATTTATAGGTACAGCATTAGCAACGTATGCCTTCTTAAAGGGCTGAAATGGATATTTGTATAGGCTTTTACAGGCTTATTTGTCTGGTAAGGAAATTGAACTATTGGGTGTCTTAAATTTTGCAAGATGATCCTATGGGATGTTTGTTTCTTGTAAGCAATAGCCCTGCTGGGTTTTTTTTTTCACCCCTCTTCCTACGTTTCTACAGTCTGCGTGAGACAGAGGTGGCTTGTGAACGTAAAGAAAATGCAGCAGGAGAAAAGAGCAAATGGAGGGGGTGAGGATGGCACAAGAGTGTGCGTTTTTTTACTTATGATGTTGGAAAGCTGTGAAAACATATTAGCTGCTTCACGTTCCTCGTGATGCTTTGCCATGACACTACGGAATCAACCTTCAAGGGATAGAAAATGTCCTTGTGCTGCACAGAATTACCACAAGAACACATTCATTCTGGGAGGCAGACTGTAGCATGAAGAGGATGTTTTCCTGCTATAGTTATGTAGTATATGTTTAAATTTACCATCTCATCACAAGAAACTCTTCGGAAAGATGACTGCATTTGCATTCAAATCCAGTGATGCTTTTTGGATGGACGGTAAAAAGCACATGCAAAAGATAAGAGCAGCGGCCTCTGAAAAGGCTACTGAAGCGAAAAGCAGGAATTATCACTTCAGTTTCCATTGAGAAGTCTCCCTCGTGTAGCTTAAGGTCATTTTCACATGAAATATTCAGGCTACCGTTCCTTCCATATTTAAGCGTGCCTGTAAGCTATCATTAGTTGCTGCGTAGATATACAAATCTTCGGAGGAAGTTCTTCAGCTGTTATTTCTGTGCATAAACTGTTCTTCTTAAAGAAATTGCCAAGCTCTTAATATTCGGTTATTTTAAAGAAGTCTATCCTAGCTGCTCTTACCTTTCTGGCAGAGTTGGGAAATAAGTCTAGTCTTTTTGCCAAAAGCAGAAACATCATTGCTCTTTAACTTGTTTTAAAAGCAGTGGTGTAAGAAAGGCTTCAGCGATGCTATCTAGTAAATAATTTTGTGAGTTCTTAGACTTCCCAGCACGCTTCCTCTTTATGAAGCTTTTCACTGTTACGCAAGCAGCCTTGGTCTCCATTATTTCTCGTGGGATGACAGAATATCACAGGGTAACAGAATAATTTCAAAGATGACTAGCGAGTTTGGATAAAATAATTCTATGAGTTTTATACTCGTAAACGAAGCTAGGTATCTCTGGATGAGTACCTTGTTAACTTCACACATTTTGACATGGGTAAGACAGAAAAGCTCCTTTTGGTGTAATTGGGTGAAGTAGAATCTTTTTCTGAATAAGTCAGGAGGTGAAAAGATTCGTTAAGTTTTGGTTGGAAATTTCAGAAGTGCAATGAAACGCGCTGGGTGAGCTCTTCGGATTTGGAAGAGGAAGGGGGAGGGGGGAAACAAAACCAAAAAATGCAACAGAAGAAATAACGGTTCCTCTAGAGGAAAGTGGACAATTGAAAAACTTCCTCAAGAAACTTTGATATCTTTTGCCCAAATTGTGAACCAAAATCTTGCTGAACTGCTCATGGAGGAAGGTGAACGGGAAACACTGTAGGTCTCACATATCGTGGAGGAACTGAATGTACTTCTGAAGAGGAACATTCTTCTTTTCTGTCCAGGCAGAATGAGCGCTTGACTCCTTTTAAACTTACAGGAGAAGCTGCTGTGTTTTTTGATTACTATTCTTCTGGATATTAAAGAAGAGATTTTACCTAGCCTGAAGGAACTGAGTGGTAATTCTTCCTAGTCTGTCCTTCACTCAAAACTTTTCTTTTTTTTTTTTAATCTCTCTCCCCCTTGGGTGGGTTATGCCTATAGGTCATAAAGAAGCACCAGCCAAATATAAACCAAACTTATTAAGCAGAGCAGAGTAACACATTCATCAATAGTTGTGTTAAAAGGAATGTAAATGTTTTTAAATTTTCAGTATAAGTATTGAACGGTGTGATTCTGATATCTAGTGATTGAAAACTGCCAGTGTATTCACTGTAGCTGAATGATTGATTTAGCTTTGTAGGCTTTTTTTTTTTAACAGGTTCTCTACCAGAGGCCTTTTTCCTTAATTTGAATAAATAAAATTTAAACCTTTACATTTTTAATGCATTTTTATCCTACTACTACCATACACATTCAGTACTAGCAACTGTTCAGGTTGAATGACAAAAAAAGTAAATGAACAGAAAGTTCCTCCAGCTCCCCAAAAGCTTGGTCAAATACAGGCAAATTATCCAGATATTCATGATAGTTCGTAATCTAAAACGTAATAATTATTGCTTAGAGGTGGGTTGGTTTTTTGTTGGGTTTTCTTTTTCCGCTCCAGGGTATGATCGTAATGTGATTTTCAGCAAAGCTACCTTAACGAGTCTTCTAGCCTTCATAAAAACGCTCCTCAACATGGTCACCGTACTGGCTGTTTGCTGATGTGCTAATTTCTAGAGTCATCTGAAGAGCCAAAGAACTTTAACACTGAGTGAGTGTGAGTGAGACAAGCTTTACTGATCAAAGGTTAACTCACTCTCTTTTAAAGAGGCTCTTTCTTGATGGCTCCTGGAATGGCTTTTGAGCTTAAGCCCTCCATGTTTCAACCTGGTCTGAATCTTTGGGTGACGTCCCAGTCCTGTTGATACTTGATTTGTCTTCATTGAGTCCGGATTTAAAGTGTTTGCTTTTGACAGTATTTTCGCCCTGGTGTTTTTCCTTTGAATCTTTGCTGTTTTCTTTCACAGTTGGGTTTATCTACTGTGTAGCAGTAAGCGGGGCCAGTCCTTCCAGGTTCTTTTGCTGCGTGGTGTTTGTTTTTTTCTTCAGCTGTTGACTTCAACTTCCTTTTAAGATTTTTGCAATGAAGTCTTTTCTGTATATCACTCAATAAGAGATGACAGTAAGACGCCCTTTTTCCTCTCTGTTTAGGTTCTCTCTCTGTGTCTCCCTCCCTCTCTCTCCCCCCTGGTCTCCCAGATATAGAGAGGAAGACACCTGTCTACTTTAATGGCATATCAGAACTGGTTTTGAAAGCCCATGGAGTATTACTTCCAAAAATCGGTGTAGCTGACAGAGCATTTGCACCAGGGAGTTGTCGGAGAGGTGCGTAGAAAACCAACTGTAGCCTTTTTGTGAACATCCTTTCGAGAGCAGTTTGACGTGCTGACGCCTGAGTTCACAAATAATTAGGTAGTAGATGGAAAGTTTTAAAATGCGTGGACGTGCAGTGTTCAGTTGCAATCAGAGCACACATTTGATTTTTATCTGTTATATTTCAGATTTTTATTTTGGATTTTTAGACCCATTAGAAAAGAGATAAAGGAGTAAAATCTCGTTGTTATTGATGAATAGGCAGTTTTGTTCAGTCTGGAATCCGTTCTTCTGCATCCCGTTAGACCTTTTGAACTATCTAATTTGAGCTATAAGCAGAAATACTGACACATGACCCCTAACTGCAGATACGTTAAACTTAGATATGAGCGGGCAATTAAAAATGTATCTTTAAATAGAAATGCTGTCTGTACGGTATCCAGCTCATTAAGCAAACTGTCAGACTGTAGCCTGGAATTCTCTTTGCTGAGGGAAATTGGAAATTAAAGCTCTTGAAGTAGTTTAATAGCGAAGAAAATAGAAGTGGGGATAAGGAGGATGGAAGGCGTGAGTCTGAAAGAGGTAAGCATGTTTAAATTTCTCAGGTTTACTGAAGTAATTTAGAAGTGAAAGGCTGAACTTAGAATCTGCCGTTAGAGATGGCTGATGTTATCTCACGTTATTACGCTCTGGACAAATACTTAAAGGCGGGGGAGAACCTTTATTAATTTAACAGCAATTTAACCATGCAGTAGTGAGATTACGTTACTCTCTTGCATGCTGCATCTTCGATATCTTCTGTACGCTGAATTCTCTAGCCTTTTCAGGATGTTTCATGACAGGGGGTAATTTAGCTAAGTGACGGAGGTCTAGCTGTATCCCAGGTAGCGCTGTAGTGGTTCAGAAATACAGCCTGGAAATCAGAAGGGGTTGGAGGATGTAAGTTTACCTGAAGAGCTACGCGGGATCTGGAGAAATCAGTAATATTCAGCACGAGACTCTATTTCCTGTATAACTTTGCAAGCTGATGTGTCCTGTTAGGTGCCGAACCTCGACCTGTTGGTTAATTCCGAGGAGCATCGTGTTTTTTTCTCAGTGAGATACCTAATTAAAAAGAATGTTGTCTCAACGTGTTCTTAAAAACGTTGCCTGGCGTAATCCTTTAGGAAAATCGTGAGAAAATGGGATGATGGGCTCTGTGGACTGGTGTGTCTTTACTGACAAGTTGGTACAATGCGTTCCTGTTAAAACAAACAAACCTTAGTTCCTGCTTTGCTTTCCTGAGCTATACTAGTGTGTTATATATAGTGATGGCTTTTCTCCTTCTGTAGTCGAATGAAGCGAAGATACAGTTCCTAAAGCCATCGTACAGGCAGTAACGTAAAGCAGCCCCAGCTGGGGTGGTGTTGGGCAAAGTTATTTCTTCTTACGTGTGTACAGCGTGGCATAGCGAATTCAGATCGGCCGTTGCTATTTCCGTTTGGAGCTGTTGATGGATTCCTACGGCAGAAGAGCTTACTTTGTCCTGGTGGTTTCTTCTCCACTGAAAAAAACGAGTACAAATGCAGAGGGAAATTTGAATAAAGGTGTGGGGGCTTTTTTTTTTTTTTGTTGTCGTTTTGTTTTCCCCGTGGGAGTTACCAGAGCTCTCTTTGGGTAGCAGCAAACAAAGCCTTATGCGCGGAGCTTAAAGCTATTTGGGGGTTTGACCCGTTGATCTTGCTTTCTGCTAAGTTGGGATGAACAATTAATTGGCTGTAGAAACCTGATAAACTTCCAGTTGCTTAACAACGTCAAAGCAAACAATAACTACCATGTGTTTTCTCTAAGCTTGTTTGTATTTAAAATAGCCGTGAACATGTCAAGTGGGGACATGAATAAAATGCTGTCCAGATAAACTACTTAGATAATTAAATTAAATTGAATTTTAAGTACTCGTTTGTTTCATTTGGTGATGTTGCATTGTGTAAACCTATTAATTTGGGGTTCGTACAACTGTTTCACTTACAGCAGGACCAAAAGGTCAGCTTGTGTTTCTTTGTGGCGGTCTCCTGTTTACGTACGGCAAATGTCAGATCAGATGTTACAACGCTGGTGCAATGCCAAAGGTGCCCAAACTTCTCGCCTTTTGGAAATCTCCCGATAGGTTGAGAACGATGAAGAAAATGAGTTGTTTAATAACCTCTAGTTACGTACATACTTTAGAGTAAATCAGCATTGTCTAATCAAGCCACGGCTCATTGAGCTTGATGAATTAAAGTATTAATTCAGTAAATAAGGAAAATACTGGTCAATGCAATGGGATTAGTGGGTTACAAACAGCTCTCTTGCATGAGGCTTGCCAAATTAACTGGAAAACCTTGTCATTATTTTATTTAAATACAGGAAAAAGAAGGACTAATTGTAAAAACTTAAGTGTAGAGCCAGTGTGGCTGAAAGCTTACGTGAGAATTGAAATTTATATACAGTAGTATATTCCCTCCGTTATCTATGGACTGCTGTGTACAGAAGTAATGCAGTAATACAGTGCAGCCAGCAACTTGCACTCAGTTGTGCACTGGAATGAGTTTCAGGCATGTTTTGGCATGCAGGCAGCTTGTTAGTGTCCAGTTGCTGTTTTCGCTTCCAGAAACGTTGGTTGGCTTGGTGGGGAAAAATTATGAACCTCCAAAACTAGAGCCCTAAAAACGTCTGAAGTATATTACATTGTAAAATAGTTGATGAAAAATAATTTTGTGGCCTTGGAAGGGGTAGGCATTTTAACTCTGCTGTTTACATGGAGTAAATGAGCCCAGAGAGTTAAATATTGACAAAGAATATTTAAGACCTTACTTATAACAGTATGTGCATACAAGAGTATTTAAATTAATATCAATATGAGCAAAGATTGGTTAGTGACGTGTAGCTTAGAGAAGTTGTATGTGCAAGTGAGAGTTCAGATCTACGTAGGAGAGTTCAGGTGAGCTGACCGGCCGTGTACAGTAGGAGAACTTCAGCTTGGGACCAGTTTGTTCTTGGATTCATTAGTCTGGAGGGAGAAATACATAGGTAATTATTATAATTAACCGAGTTACGTAGTGTTTGTTTCCTTTTGGATCAAAGGTTCCTTAACTGAAAGTGGATCAGAATATTATCCATTCTGCTAGTAGCCAAAGTGGATTTTAAAAATTATTATAAATAAGAAAAGAAGGTTAGATGAGATTATCATTTGTTAACAGTTGTGAATTGGTTTGCATTTCAGGCACTTGGGGGGGGGGGGGGGGGTGTCTTTTTTTTTTTTTTTAAAGTATTATTTTTCTACTGTCCATCTTCAGCTAGGCATTACGGATATTTAAACTTGTATCCTTATTTACTTTCTGTGACGTTTATAAAGCAAGAGAATGATAGGACTGTTCATGGCCCTTATCCAAATCTATTCTAAAATTAGAAGTTTTGGACAGGCTAATTATCAACTGTCCTTTGTAGCAGACCTGATAATTTAAATGTGTACAAATTACTGTATTTTAATCCAAACAATGAATAAATGATTTGGTTTTTTAAAAAATTCTCTGATATTTCACCAGCGTTATAAATGTTTGTGTCGGTATAATAAAAATTTTTAAAAGGGGTGGGGAGACACTCTAGTTTAAATGAAAATTCTATTTTTTCGCTTACCCAAGAAATGCTTGGCTTGCGTGACAGCAAAATGCATGTGATTTCTGAACTATGAACTGCGATACATTCAGTGGCTCCTAATGAATGCTTTAGTCACTGAGTTCTGCTTAATTATTGTTGTTAAAATTATGCATTGCCGAAGCTCTCAATAAGTTCGTTATTCCTTGTAATTTTGTGTGTCGCTTGAGATTAATCTCCGTAGTTGCATACAAACGTGGCATTTTTCAGAAGGATTTTAACGAGGTAAGCGTTTTTCTGAAATGCTGAGAAACGCTCTAAGATTCATTTATTTTAACGGATGAGCAGCAGTTTATAGGTATACTGTTTATCTTAGTAATATACTGCTGTTATTGCAAAGCATTCTTCGTCCCTTTAGCTCATGTTAGCAATTGTAATGATTAATGTATCGCATAGCTTTTCGGGTTATTAAAAGAGGATCAACGGTGTTCTTTTTCCCCGTATGAATTTAAGAGGGCTCCCCAAAGGAAAGGCAGATCTTGGGCCATTTGCGGTTAATGCAGGTAGCAACTAAACAGTCGTGTTCTGTTCGGCCTCTCTTACCGAGATGTCACTGCTAGGTGTCCAACAAAACTTTCTGCGCGTCTTTTCTAAGGCATAAAATAGATGCGGGTCGGTCAGATAGTGGCCGCTTCAGGCAAAGCGTTGAAATGTGTGGCTAGGACAGCCGTATCTTTTATGCGGTGAGGAATGAGACCGTTTTTATGACTCTTCGTAGCTTTTTGTCTGGAAAATTTCAGTATGTTGAACGCTTGTTGGCCTAGTTCTGGTCAAAAATGCCTATTTCCACATATAACTTTCCATGGGCCTTGTCTGCAGAGTGGTCCATTGCCAACATTGCACAATATTTTTGTCTATTTTGCTTTTGTTAGCAGAGAAATTGATTTTTAAGCTGTCTTTTCGTGTCCTGGTAGTGGTTCCCCCTGTCCTCCCCGTTTAGTAGTTCATTTTGATCTTCTGCCAGAGTAAAGTAGTTTGATTAATCTGTTTGATTAATTAAATATATAAAATAAATCTGTAATTAAATCAGTCACGTCAGCTGACCGTACCTCTCGATTAGTGTATTTCTTTCATTTTGGTGGCAGTGCTGCGTGCCTTAAGTGAAATTCTGACCGAATTATAACTGGCTAGGCCTTATGGCTTTTTAGTTATTGTTGGATTGCCTTATTTTACCATAAACAAATGAGTAAGAAGTATATTTTGTTCCAGTTGAATGTTGGTCTTATTACTTTTTAAATGAAAACAGACATTACTGTTTGAGTTGTATTATTTTACAATGAAAATTTCCTAGGTAGTCAAGTTTGGATTAAAGTACTTATTACAGGTTAGCTGTACATGAGGTTTTTTTAGTATAATGGTTTAAAATTAATCTGTAGCAGTTAAGATTTGTTTTCTACTAATAACGTTATATTGTGTGGCATCAAATAAAACAGGCTCATCTTCTATACTAATGCTTCTAGGTATAAATAGGGGAGTTAACTGTTCATAATTCGTAGCTGTTGGTTAGCCAGTTAGCTGCCTCAGGCTCACCCCTCTGAAATCTGGGAATGTCTTTGCGTGACGTCCTCTGAAGTGCAAGCTTACGTTGAACCGAAGTCTCTTTCAGCGTAGACCTTGGTAACAGCGGTTTCACGTGTGTGGTGTTACCCTCACAGTGCTGTACCAGGCTGCGATGCTTCCTAGGAAACGTGTCATTTTTCTGCAGTGGCTTTGTAAACGGGTAGAGCGTTAATCAAAGAAGTGAAGGGGGAATCCCTGCCAGGGTGGCTGGAGAAACAATACGCACATACGTGCATATACAGCCACACGCACTTTTCATTTGTTTCGTTCGTCAAACTCTTTAAGTCTGTATAGTTTTATTTTTTTAAAACCTCACTTTAAGTTTAGCTAGGAAGATCACCAGAATAACGTTCTTGTGTCAAACTGCCTCTTGTAAGGGGACATCCAGGTTGGACGGGGCTTGGAGCAACCTGGTCTGGTGGGAGGAGGTGTCCCTGTCCAGCGCGGGGGGATTGGAACTGGATGGTCTTTAAGGTCCCTTCCAACCCAAACCATTGTATGATTCCATGGCTTTTTAAGAGAAGCTATGAACTTCCAATATTTAATAGTTGTATTACTTGAGTTTTAAGGTGTATCGTCCCTGAGGCAATCCGGAAGGGGTTTTTTTCCCCCTCTCTTTCTTAACTGAAGTCTAATAATTACTAAAAGAGATTGTAGTACTTCAGTGAAACGACGGCATGCAAGATGTGCTCAGCAATTTCTGTGCTGAATAAGCTTGTTTTATACTTGAACTTGAGACCTCTAGGGCGCACCTGGTCATAAATTCGCTGGTGGTGTTATTTTTTTGGAGAAAATGCTTATTAGTTGGAAGTGTGACGCAGGGAGTTTCTGGTTTTAAAATAATTTTTTATTTTGCTAGGCAGCTTACAGCTGAGGCATTCTTTTTATCTGAAAGATGACGCATTGCTGGTCGTGGACCTGGCGTGGTGGGATTTAGGGGTCAGTGGTGAGTGGGTTCAGAGGTGGTTGAGAGGAGGTGAGCTGAGGAGGATGGATCCCTTCCTTTTCCTTGAGCCGAGTTCCTCTCCGGCGTGAAAATTAAACCGGTTGTAATTGCTGCAAACTACCTTCTCCTCATTTAGCATGAGAAATGGGAATGGGGAATGGAAACGAAGAGGAAGAAGTTCTGTGCATGGGCAACGATCCCTAGAAGCTTGTGCCGTGAGTAAAAAAAAAACTTTGAGAAACTCCTGTGTTACATGCTACGTGGTAACTCAGAAGCGTGACACCTTCCCAGCATCCTTGGAGAGGGTGATATGCTGTGAATGAATGTACTCGAGAATTTAGCTGGTTTTGATAACACAGCATTTATTGTACATTTACTGGAAGGAATCAGGCACATAATACTGAAATAATCCAGCATCCTGGTGGAGGGATGCTGTCACGCATTTGTATTAGTCTATAAATAATTGTTGTTTGGATTTGATTGCTTAGAGCTGATCATTAGTCTCCAAGAGGCACTACGATTTTTTTTCTTTGTTAACTGTCTTCTGACCTCACCAATCATACCAAACTAGAAATGTATTTCGTCATTAGCTTTTTTTATTAGAAAAAATGTTTTCAGATCAAATAAAATCCAAAAAATAGGTTTTCCTTTTAGACCTGATTTCTCAAAATCTTCCCAGTTGCCTCTCCCCTAATATGAAAACACATCCCTGCGTATCCATATGGATGCTTTTCCCTCATAATTAAATTTATTTTTTCAGAACGCCTAGTAGTGGAAGCAAGGATCTGTAGGGATCTCCGCACCTTTGGCTCATATCTGTGGATAAAACTGTCTACGTGATCGAGTCCTCAAATTGCGTTTTTCTCTCTGTACTTTAACATGTCTTCAGAAGGTTCTAAAATCTGTCTGGTTTTACAAGTGTCACATAGCCATGTGTAACAACAGTGAAAGGAAGATGCTCAGGAGAGCGGGGAAACCTTCTGTCTTTTGATCTAGCCATGAAGGACCAGCGGAGCTGCTCTGAAACTGTTGCCCACCTTCAAAACTGCGGCTCTTCCTTCTTGAAGCTGGGGGCAGGAGCTGCTTTTTCTTCAGTCTTTCAGTTGTCCATCTTTTCTCCTTTAGGTCTTTGGGCACTTTTTCTCTGGTCTCTGCTTTTTTTTCTCTCTCATCTGCCTGTCCGTATTTGTGGTCCTTATTGAATCTTTTCTGTGGGGATGCATTTTTTTTATTTTTAAACACATTCTCAACTACCGTGTCAACTGAAGCTCAGTAAAGTCAGGCAGAAGTGTCACGTGCCAGTGTAACAGCTGTCACTTGAAGTTTTTAAGTGTAAAACATCTGGCAACAGGAGAGTAAAACCATCTTCAGGAGAATGACCGCATGTCCTGTCCTCCACTTTTTCCTTGTAAATACGGCTGGGTAAGAAGTTGCGTATCAGTCACGGTGCAGTGCAGGACGTTTACTCTGTGGGTGTTGGGAGCGTTAATTCTCCAGAAGGGAAGGATGGCTGGGGGAGGCAGCTGCAAGGCGCACAAGTGGAGTGAGGCAAAAACATGTGATGTGGTTTCCTGGTAATATTCGATCAGCACTCGTGACCAAGCTTGGTACATAGAGTCAACCGGCCGTGCAGCACTTTGTCCTGGAAGTGCTTCAGATCACTCTTGGGTGGCTTGATGTGGTCGGCAGGATGAGAAACTTCATTTCATAATTGTAGATGGCTACAATTAGTTATTTTTCAAATGGAGTACTGTAAGCGGGGATTTGAAAGAGATTGCATTTAAAATCACGTGTCTGTTTGGAGCTTCTCTCACCTTTCAGTATTTAAAGAATAAGAGAATAACTATTCTTAATGATTTACCAATTAGATTGTTCAAAGGGAGGTTTGGTGTTCATAACTCACTCTGAGCACGCTTGAAGTTGATGAGAGTAATTTGATTAATATTAGTCAGTTTTGAATAACGCACGTTAACCAAGAATGCTATTTCAAGGGGCAATAAATACCTCTCTGATACTTTTCACTCCTGTTTTTGCTGCAGGAGCTTATCTTCAAAACTTTGTGATTTTCTGTGTGCATCAGCAGTAAAAATACTGGCCTGATTCCTTGCGTTGTAAGGAGTCAGTTGCACAGAGAATGTTGTTTGCAGACAGAAACATTAAATGAAGACACAATTTTGTTTGCTGAAGTTTTGTTCTTGGTAATAATACGACTTGATTTTTGAATTCTGGGATGAGATTGCATTTCAGAAGGCTGTGTGGGTATAGAAGTGGAGAGAATGCAAGTTATTTTGTTCCCTTATTTTTTATAAAGCTCTTCCCGAAGTAGAATCAAAAGCAATAAAATAAAGTGTGCCATAGTATCTGCGTTGTTATGGTACCGAGTGGAATGCTCTCCTGGTTATACTTAGTGCAGATAATTACTGGCTTGAATGCCTTAGTTCTGGCATTAAATCTTGAATTTACTAATTGGCACTTTCAATTTTGAGCATGAAGTCAGGCCCTAAAATCCAAATTTAGATTTCTAAATCTGTGGCTTTGGTTCTTCAGTCTTGAAATTCCACGTTTTTGTCAGCAATAGTCAGGTGTGAAAAATGTGTAGGTTGTGTTTGCAGTATTCGTGAGAGTCGAGAGACACATAGAGGAATGCATAAATAGGCACTTGACCGGTATGAGCTTTACGGAGAGATACGGTTTTGTGAGTAACTTGCTGTCCTTTGTGGATCTCTGCCTTGAGAAGAACTGCCTCTAAGTGCCTATGTTGGTGGCAGAAAGTTGATCTTTTGCACGTTTTGAAAGGGTACGTTCTATTTAACGTATTGTGACGGTACAGTGTGTCAGCGTGCCTAAATGAAGCCGCAAACTTCCACTCGTTCCGTGAACCTCCGTAACTGTAACGTACACCGTATGCTTTTCATAGTGTGTTTTCAGCTACGTTACGAACTAAACTCTACGTGATGTTCAAATGACAGAGAAATGCGGAGAGAATGGAAGGAAGCTGCCACTGAATGGTTCTCTCGTGGAAGCGTTAATTATGGTAAAGAACATGGGGGAACCTCCCAAAACAGTAAGAAAAAGAGCAACATCCCTTCCTCCACTTTTTCATCCTGAATTTTGGATGGGTAGACATCAAGTAATAAAACACTTGATTGGGGGAAAAAAACCCCTTGATTTTGTGAATTGAGATGTTGAGGCTTACTTGGAGATTTATTTGGCAAAAGCAGAGTAGAAAGTTTGAGTGCAGTTTGCGGTACAAAAAGGTGGAAGAGGCGGGAGAAAGGGAGTAAGAGGGGTGGTAGAACCTAAGGTAATGGGAGACAGTGCTGCGTAAGGATGCCAAAACTGGTAAGATTTTTATCTCCAGTTGGTGATATTTTTTTCTTAAATCTCTCTTGTGATTTCAAAAGTAGTGGGTGTTGGGTTCCAAAGATCATTTGCAAAATATCTAACTTGCCTAAAATACTGTGTTCTAGAGTGAAATGATCAACCCAAGAATGTAGGAAGGTTCAATTATTTTTGAAACGAGACTCAAGTGTCATGGATATTTTGGTGCCTCCCTTGGTGCCGTAAATGGTACGGGGAAGTCAAAAGCATCTGTGTTTTCTGTACCGGAATGCTCAATAAGGGCTATGACCGTCGATTTCCCTCGATTCTCTTTTAGTTTCATTTGCTTGAGACTTCAAGCTGTGAGTGCTTCCAAGGCCTACTGAAGTATTCCAGTGCTTCTGTTTCAGTCTTTTAGCATATTAAAATGTTCCTATGGGTATATAGCTACTGAAAACACAAGCCTCATTAGCACATTTGTGTTTTGCTTTTTTGACAAAGCAATTGCACATTTAAGTAATGCGCTACTCGCAGCCAAGCTGCTAATTTTCATAATCTATCGAAGATGCTAAGTGGATAAAAATAAACGTGTCTCTTAATCTTAAAAGATGAGTTGCTAAAACTGCACGTAGTGGGTGGCAGCTTCTAAAAACGCTTTTTTGCTTACACCTGAAGCTGTAAAATAGCTCTTTTCAAGAGCACTGTTTCTGAATTCAGGCTTACAAATGACTGGAGTTGGGAAATTTTGTGTTTTATTGCACAATTCGCACATTCATGAATATTGCAATCAGATACTTTTAGCATGGAAACTCCAGTATTAAGAGTGGTGCAGCCTTCTTTAAAATACGTACCAAAAGCTGTTGCTTAGGGGAAATAATTTATTTTACTGCCAAACCATGAGAAAAGTAGGAAAGAAGTGTCACCGCGTTACCAAAACTGCAGTTACGCCAAGGTTGCTGAAAATGCCCTTGAGCTAATGTATTTTTTAAAGGACCGCTTAGTGCCGTAGGCAATCACAGTAGTTTGTGTCGCTGAAATAATGTAGCTTTGCAACTGGTCTATTTTAAGTTTTTGCTTGAGTTTTTAGACACTAATTTCCCTGAGAGAAAACTCTTGCTTGTTTAAATTCTTAATGTTTGGGCTTTTCTTTCTCTAAGATTGTGTGTTATGGTGTGCATCTACTATGCTGTAGAAACAGCGGGGTGAGGGTGGGGGGAAGGGTTTGTGTGTTACATACATATGCATATATAATCCCAGGTTTTTCCCTTCAAATTCATTATGACTTGGATATTCTCTTCATGTTTGCCAGTGAAGCGACTCAGAAGCTGTTGCAGGTCTTTTCAGAATTGGAAGAGGTTGAGATATTTCGCTGCATACTGTACATCTAAGGAGAGACTGATATTGTCCGTGTTTGTGCTTTCTGCAGTTCCTTCTTAATGCCTCTCAAAAGCTGTTTGTCTAAAGTGATTTTAAAGTTTAAAGAAATAGTCTGGGTTTTATGATCCATAATTAATTTGGGTGAAGTCCCTGCGATATCTGGGGAGGAAGCACGCTCCCTGGCTATACTTCTGTCATGTTATCCCTGGGAGCCTGACTCCAAAAGGGTTGTTCAGCACTATTAGCTGAGACAATAAGAAACCCAATTTCACTCAAGCTGGAAAACTTGCTGTACCAGATGGTCGAAACAGAGTTATGTTGTTCTTTTAGGCCAACTAAGTGGATTTGTGGGATTTGCTGTCAGTGAACTCTCGGTTGTGGGATGGGTTTAGTGACAAGTTGTCAGACTGGCGCTGGATGACTGCAGCGTTCTCTCTTCCACCACGGGCAGGTGGGAGTATTTAAGCTCACACAATGAAAAATCAGTTTCACAGTGGATGCAGAATCTGTAATGCCTGAAAATACTCTTCTTCTTAAGACTGCTCCAGCTCTAGTTTGGGGTGCACAGAAGTGGAAGCCATTCAGTGGTTGCTGCTTTTAGCACTGCAGTCAAGCACTTGTTAGATTTGTTCGTATTCTCCATGCTCTTGACACATCTGTGGTTTGCTTTTGCCTTTTTTTGCCTGCTTCTGACGTTCGAGTTTGCACTTCACCCTTGCTACGTTCGAGTTTGCACTTCACCCTCGCTCAGTCATTTCGTCTTTGCAAATTCCACATCCCTAGCTGCTTCGTGCTTGTATCACTGTTTAAAACACTACAACCGGAGAGGATTTTCAAGGTTGACTTATTTTTTCTACTGTAGTTAATCATTATAAAGTACAAATTGCTATATCTTTGGGCCTGTTACTTTCTGAGAGTGTGGCATTCCGTATTAAAAAAAATAATAAATGAGACTATAGATCAAAAGATTTTTTTCCCAGGGAAATTCCAGTATGGTGAGAAAAGCTGTTACAGGCAAATAGCTTATTCTGATTCAGGAAGTGGTTGCCTATATGTAGCAAAAGTCTTCTGTCTCGTTCCTGGGTTGAAAATGGCTTCTGGTTTTTGGGTTGGGTTTTTGTTTTGTTTTGTATGTAGTACTTGAAGCTCTGAAACGGTTACGGGATGTCCTTTCTGTTCTGAATTACAGTAACCCCTGGAGAGTGGAGCAGAATAAAAGTTCAGGTTAGTGTTTAATTGCCAGAGCAATGAGCAAGGCAGAAAGGCTACCTCGCAGCTTCCCTCTTTGAAGACCTGAAGGTTAAATTTGCTATTTGTGAACCGACGAAACTTTTTTATAGAAATTGGTGACACCGTCAACGTGGAGTTTTGCTGATAGTTAAATCTTAGTGCAATATTATGGTTCTGGCTTCAAGTTAATTTTGGCTAAATGTTCGGTGGCGCTGTTAGATTGTTGAAATGTAGTTCTCTGTGTTGCTGTCTTCTACTTAGCGGAAGACTATAGATAAAATACTCAATCTGTCTTGTTTTTCCCTGTCATTGAAATGCAGAGAATAGCTGTTATCTGTAGAAAAGGATTGGTTTGGTTTGGGTGGGGTTTCTTGTGTTGTGTGTTTTTTGTTTAGTTGGTTGGTTTTTTTACAGTAAAGGAAATAGCTTGTCGTCTTATTAGTACAGGAGGAATAA
This sequence comes from Rissa tridactyla, assembly GCF_028500815.1. Lineage (NCBI taxonomy): Eukaryota > Metazoa > Chordata > Aves > Charadriiformes > Laridae > Rissa > Rissa tridactyla. Next base: position 78,325,139 of record NC_071470.1, on the reverse strand, counting down.
AGAACTACTATATTTGGCAGAATAGGACACAATTTGTAAAGCCGTTTTGTCAAAAGTAAGCATAAGAACTCAAGTGCTAAGTTTCATATCTGTCATTTTCCTTCCTATCACCAATATTTTCAGTGCCTATATAGAAATTAGATTAGGAAAAAAAAAATAATCAGCGTCTAGAAGAATACTTTGCTAAAATAGGCTCCTTTATTATTGTACCCTGAAAAAGCCCTTTAATAGCAGGAAGCAAGCGGTGCTGCTGTTACCTTTATGTAGCCTTCCTAATGAATCTTCAAGCTTTCCGTCTCTTCAGACACATCTGAATTTGTTTTGCCTCTGTATCCACAGCTTATGTAGTACTTCTCATGAAGTGCTGGTTTTTGTTGTTGTGTTGTGGGGTTTTTTTAACCTGTACGTAGGTTGGTTTGTTAATATAGGACTGAGATTTCTAAACGCACGGAAGCGGATGTAGGCCCAAAGGCTGTAGCTGTGAAAGGGAAGCCCTAGGAATGGGATACAGGGCTGTGCTTTGCTTTTTATAGACCTGTTCTCGCTTGAGAATTAAGAGGAAAATGCAAATCTTGCCTCTGCAGTCTGTCACTTCACGTAAGAGCTTTGCTGTCTGTCTAGCTGATAGTGTGATGGTGTTTCTCGTTTTATCTTGAGAAACTGGGATCTAAATAAGAAGCACGTTTCTCTTTTGAGAGAGGTGTTTTCCCCGAACTTTATTTTGTAGAGAAGTCATAAATTAACTTGATTGTGACTCCTTCCTGCTATAGGACATCAGGCTGTTCACACAAGTCGGTTGCAGACAGATTGTACAATAAAGTGCGTTGTGGTAGGCGTACGGGGGAGCTTACTGGTTTGGCACCGAAACCCAGCAGGATTCTGTATTTGCTGTGAAACCGCACAGTAAATTTTAGTGGTCTTTTCACGAGACTTTGTGCTCTTACTGAATATGGACTGTGATTTTTTTTCTTGGCCCATAAGGGTTCACGGACGGTGACGGTAAACGGCACGGTGTCTCTGAAAGCCTGGCAAAACTATTTCTGCTATGCTTACATGGCCCTTGCGAAGGTAAAGCCTTAATGTTTCTGTTAATACAGTGACAATGCCTACATAGTTTTGCGTGCTGGCGTAGTTTCTCTTACAGCTCTGTTGAAATGGTCACAACGTGACCGTTTCAAGGCTGGCTTGACTGGGAACAGCCAGGGATCAGGAGCGAGGGCTACTGTGCCGAAAACCTTGAAGTAAATATAGCAGTGGCTGATATTTGCAATTCAATTAGTAGCGTAATTTGGCCATCGTGGACGATGAGGAATGTTTATGCTCCAGAATGAGGTACTGGCTAGTAATAAGAAGAGTCAATTTCCTGCCTCTGGGTCTTTAAAGGTCTAAAGAATAGCATTTACAGTCTAGCAGAAAAGTCACTACGTTTCCTCTCCAGTTTGTATCTTCTTGCTAGCCTTCGGTGCTGGCAGCGTATACACCAAGGTACTATCATTCTGTATTTCAGGCATGAGAGTCGTTAACACCGTTCATGTGCCTGCAGTCCACAGAAATTAAGATATGTCAGAGTTAGAAAAAGCTTTCCCCACCTCTTTAATTGATGTGGCTAGCTCTCTCGAGCCGTACATTTCAGTAAAAAAGACACCGCACGTAGTTTTCTTCTTTCCTCAGCCTCGCATGTTTCTAATTTACTTGAAATAAAGCATGGCAGAGTGTCAGTGGCTTCAGCCAGCGTGCTGAGCCTTCAGCCACCGCTCCCCCGCGCGAGGACTGGGAGCACAACCGTGGACGTGGATCTGCCAGTGCCTGTGTGTCACTTCCCGTGTTTAGGCACGCACAACCTCCCCACGCCTTTGGGGGCTTTGTGGGTTTGGGTTTGTTCTGGTTTTAACATTAATCAGTTCATGGATTGGGAGTTTAATTACTTTATTAGTTAATTCCCTGATGACACAGAACACTAATTTAAAATAACAGCACACTAGCCTGTTTTTGAAGGTAAGACTGTCTCAGTGAGCACATGGGCTAGTAAAAGAAACATCTATTAATTTGGAATTTAAAGGTGTTTCTTCCGAGTTTTTTGTACTTTGATTATATGATAGATTAAAAAGATGGGCTTAGTTTTTTATTCTCAGTAAGAAAGTTGTTTTTACTTTTTGTGTATTTCTGCTGACGGTGGCTGGAATTTTTTTTTCTCTTCAAAGGCCAAGACAATAATACTAAGTATTTTTCTCTCTTTCCTTAGTGGTTAGTGCATGCTGAAGAAACTGTATGCGCAAATAGGAAGCCCCAAAGTACTTTTAAGTGTAACTTCATTTTAGCAGCCATCTGACAATCTTACGTGACAGTGACCCTGGCTTTGGCTGTAGCCTGATCCAAAAGGTTGAGTAAAGAGACAAACCCAAGGAATCTTTTTCTGCAAGAGAAAAATCTTCATGTTGACCCCTTTGGACTCGGTAGTGTGTTGTGGTAGATGCACAGGTCACCAGATCTTCACCGGTATCTTTGGAGAACATTTTAAAAACAGAAGTAGCAATTGTGGAAACACTCAAGAGAGTTAAACCCAATAAAGATAAATGAACTAAACATGGCTTCAAAACATCCAATTAAAAATAAAAGGCAACAGAAGGGTTTTTACAAACCCTGTGGGAGGAGAAAGTGAAGGCAAGCCATGTTCAATAAATCTTTTAGGCTAGCCTGTAATATATGGAAACAGTTTACTTTGTGCATATGTGTTTCTTTTACACTGTACTACTGGTGCTTCGATTGATTCTTTTTAAATAAAATTAAAAAAAAGCAGCAGCTTGATTTCTGGCAGCCTGTAACTGGGTCCCTTGAGGAAAGAGGCAACCGAATAGATGATTTTCGGTGTCTCAGTGTTACGTGCATGTGCTACCTCTGGAGCCAGTTTGTGGTGCTGAACAGTCTTTTGGCAGCGGACACAGATACTGATATTGTTGTGGTAAAAGCCAGATTGTGGGATGTTTGAGTGAATTTTAATTAGATGGGAAACAACTCCAGGAGCCAAGTTTTTGTGGCATGACTCATAATTTGCGTGCCGTGGAGCAGTTCCATCAGCGAGAGTTCTCCCAGAATAATGACTACGGTGACTGGCCCTCAGCCAAGGAAGGGTGCGAGTATCTGGCTTTGTGCGTTTACTGAGGTGCCTCTTAGCTCTTCTCTGAGTAAGAAAGAGCTCCGCTAAATTCTTAATTTAAAAAACAAAACAAAACCTACCTTTTGAAGAGTGCTTGTCCTTGTGCAGGACTAAATTCAGGGCTGTGCACATATTGGTGTGGACGTTGTTGTGGAGGAGATAATTGTGCTACTGATATTGCCAGTGGTAATCGAGATTTTGTCGCTGTGTCGTACCTCCAGGCCACAGTTGGATTCTCACTATTTACCTGGCGTGGCACAGGTTTTACTTTTGCAGTATTGTCGATGTGGGAGCGGGGTGGATGAAGACTGGAGACAGCTGCGTTCACACCCGATGCATAATAACCTTGCGCACAGTTCGGCAGGAATACAGTTTATGAATCAGACTCAAGGAATGTGAAAGTTAGGCAATTTGGAGTAATGTTTTCCATGGCACTGTCGCTCCGTCCTGCTGCGCAGCATAAGGGAGTTTGTCGTACTCGTTACGCAGAAGTGAAAGGGAAGTGCGAGGAAGCTATTTAGGACTTGCTAATTGGGAAAGCTGCTTTACCCCTAGTGTGCTTTAAAGATAGACAGCTAACTTAAAGTGTATTTGGGCTAGACTGGTGCTGCACAGCATACTCATACTTTATTATCGTTGATATATTCATTTAAGCGAACATCAGGAGCAAAGGTGGAAACCAAGACCTCACTTTTTAAAGGGAAATTTTCTGCTTATTTGCAGACGCGCTCTCTCTGTGTTGCCTGAGGAGCAAAAAGGGGGCAGATTCCAGAGGAAAATGTGGTCAGCTGTATTTGCGGTAGATACTGCTGTATGTTGTATTCAGTAGGTGCAACAGTAAGTGCCAAAAATCAACATCCGTCCACACCACAGTTTGGGGAATTCAGGGTTTTTCCGCTATCGGCCTAATCCTGGTCTCCTTGACAGCAAGATATCTTGTCGTGATGGACATCCATTTTAGCTAAATAGCTTTCTTCGACGTGTAGTGTGTAGTTACCTAAGCGGTTAGGAAATGGTGTGATGTGTCAAGGTGCGGAGTGATTACAGTTAATTTGGAAATCTCAGAGGAGGAGATTCATGGCAGATTAGTCAGGGTGGTGTTAATAAAGTAAAATTATGTCAGCCTTTCCTCATAGAAGAGACGATCCAGTCCTTTCATCATCTTTGCGGCCTTTAACTAGACTCTTGCTGGCAGCTCCTCAGCGCTCTCATGCTGAGGCGCCCACAGCTGGACGCTGCACTCCACGTGGGGCCTCACCAGTGCGGAGTAACGGGGAAGGATCCCCTCCCTTGACCTTCTGGCAACGCTCCTACTGCAGCCCAGGATGCCATTAGCCCTCCCTACGGGGACACATTTGTCACTTGTGTTCAACTTGGTGTCCACCAGGACCCCCAGGTCCTTCTCTCCAAAGCTGCTTTCCGGACGGTTGGCCCCCAGCAGCACGTCCTGGTGCCTGGGCTGGATCCTCTCCGGGTGCAGGACTCTGCACTTGAACACCCCTTGGTGAACGCCACGAGTGAGGCTCCTGCCAGCCAGTTTGTCCAGCCCGGCTCATTTTCATTTTCTATCTAACAGTGAAGTTCTAGTCGGGGCTGGCATGACGACGTTACCCTACTGAAGCTGTGATACTGGGAGGGGAGGGAAAGGAGTGTTTACAGTCGTGGAGGTGGAAAGGGAATTACAGCTTGTGGCTCCACGGCTTGGATGCTTAAGAAGAACATGTTTGGATTCTGGTCCTCAGGACCTCATTTGGTGGGAGTGGCTTTTTTCCCCTCTTTTTACTGGTTAGTACAAAGTTCAATATGTAGTCCTGAGGGGGGAAAAAAAAAGCAGCAGCAGAGATATCTGTTTCTTAAGGAAAAGTCATCGTTGTCAGCAACAAAATATTTTTGCCTTTTGCTTGCAGTTTCTCGTAACCTTGATGTTGATTTCATTTTTGGTGGAACAGTGAGAGAAGTCCAGCTCAAATAGTGCCTTTCTACTAATTAATACACAGCAAATCCTCTTGTCCTTTGGGAGTGCCCTAGCTGTTAACAGCTGAAATACCAAAGCAGAAAAAGCTAAAAGAATTCACAATGACATTTTAAAAATTGGTAGGTGTTAAATATGGTCTAGAAAATTAAAAGTGGATCGGGTTCATCAGGTGGCTTCGCTGGCAGTTTCTAGAGCACGGTGAGCATTAGGCAGGAGGTGGGGCCTTCTTGGTGCCTCGGTCCTTTTTTGGCCTTTTGAATTCTGCCGCTGCACAGGTAGGGAGGCACCTGGTTGTCTCTAGGCTTAGGTAGTGATTTTCTGAGGTGGCAACGGTGCAGTAAGTCATCTTTGTGTCTGGCCCAGACTTTCTTGGTTTGGGCTTTAAGGACTTGTGTTATTCTGACCAGCGGAGATGTGACAGAGGTGACGCTGAGCTGGGACCCTGCCCTGTCCGCAGCCGCAGCCTTGCTTTAGAGGGTGTTTAGATCTTTGATGGGAGGTGAGCACCACATCCTAGGTGCCTTAAAGTAGGAAGTCTTGGGTAGGAGGGAAGGTTGCCGAGTGGTTTCCACCGTGTAAGAAGACAGCAGAGTAAATGGCAAACGATTTGGTCTTAGTAAGAAGCTCATGAGAAAATCCCAAGTTAAAAAGAGAACCTTTAAATTGGCCCTGCCCGTTTTTGTATCTGATGCCTGCAGAGGATCCTGGCGTGATACAGTAGTGGTTTGTCTTGGAGGGGACTGATTTTAAAGAAATTTGTATGAAATCTTCCTCACCTACCAAGCTTTTTTCTGTTGTCCTGGCAAGGTTTTGCGCACATGTTAGTTCAGCGGCAGCTCTGCTTTTAATTACACCTTCAGCTATTTCCAGTTAAAAAGGTTGGCTAAAATATACCTAACCAGGCTCACCCCTGTCTCTAGGGGTGATAAAGAGAAAATAAAAAAGGTGTGTGCGGCTGAAAAGGGGAAGAGGAAAGGCGGAAAACTAAAATTTTAAAATACACCCGTACTTCTTTTAAAGAGGAGGAGAACGCAGGTATCTTACCGCACCCCATTATTACAGCGTCCAAAAGAGGACTCATAAAAAGAAGTGTTTTTCAGGGCACATTTTCAGTTTAGGGGCCCTTATCCCTTGGAGTGATTCTGTAGATTGGCTTTAATCAGTTCTCCCCCTTCCCCCGTAGCAGTCATTAGGAAAAAATCCGTTAATGAATTATTCTGGAGTTTGTTTTATAAGCTGCCTTCTTGTCACAGAGTTGTTTTCTCAAAAGCCATAGGCAGCTGAAAAAAATACTGCCAGAGGTTTTTCTGCCCCGGAAACTGGAATACGTCCAGCTGTGGGACAGGTGGGGAAAGGCATTAAAATGCGGATTTGGGTTTGAAACTGATGAGCTGTATTGGGAAGAGGCAAAAATTGCTGAGATTTGGTTCTTGTGCATTATCAGTGCTTTCTGTGTCAGTTCTCACGGATGTTTTAGAAGCAAAGTGAAAGTGCTGTCGTCCTTTCTCTGTGCCGAACTACAGAGCGTTTCCGTCTCCCAGAGCTCTTCAATACGCGTCCTGGCTGTGAGCTCTTGGAATTAGCTGAAAGAGCTGTGGGCAAATACAGTGTATGAGTAATGAATTTCTGTTTTATAAATTTGGTATAACAGTGGTACTATTTCCCCAGCGCTTTGCCAGCAATTTAATTAGAAGTGGCAGTTTTGATTAAATAACACAACTGGAGGCTGGGTTATTTCCCTCCTCCAGTTCCCTTACTTCATTTGCAGAAGAGAAAGGTTTTTCTCTACTGTAGAGTCAGTTAGTGCAAAAATGTGTATGGTAAGTAAAATATTCAACGGTACCACGGAAACCACATTATATTTGCTTGTTTAATAATAGTGGTCCATAACATTCATAATTTAAAGTATCTCCACTAAGTAACTTTTTCAGATGTGCAGCAGATCCTAGAAAAAAAAAAGGGGGGAACGATACCAGAGACTGGCACTTAGATGGAATGGGAATTGAACAAAACACCGGTTTTTCTTGTTGGGAATAACCTCTATCTGGTCGAGAGTTTTTCTGCTGACTAAATTGAAATTGTTCTGTTTGGCTCTGAATTATGTTTTGTTGTTGTTGTTTAGGTGTGGTTTGGGCTGCATTTTTGGGGGGTTGATCCCTGGGGGTTTGTTGTTTTGGGTTTTTTTGCTGGAGTCCTGTGCTGTGATTTGTCAAAGACATACTTGCATCAGTGATGATGAGGGCAATAGAACACCTCAACCGTACCATCTCCAATCAGAATAATAAAATTCCTGACTTCAAGTGACAGCGTGGATGTTTTGAACAAACCATGTTGCTGTGAATATATTCTTATATACTTATTTTCTCAAAATCATCAGACTAATCAAATTCAGTAATTTGCCAGTAATATTGATTACTTTCTTGTTATCATTTGTAATATAATAAAATACTGTGCAACGATTGCCATTTAAAATATTGCAGTTATACCCTTTCAGACAGCTAATGTCAATGATACTGCTGTTTTACCCTTTCAGATGGCTACTGTTAGTCACTGTGCCAGCATCTGGATTCTCTGGAATATTAGCATATGTTCCCTAGGGTCTTTATTTACAGAAACGAGGACTAGACATTCATTACCTAGAATGCCCTATTGACTGTGTTTGTTGTATCCCCGAAAGCTGAGTGTGATTTTAAAAGATTGACGGTGTCTTTAATGCTGAAGTTGTACCGGGGAGGAACCTGACGCCGTGAGAAACTGAAACGCGTCAAGCGTTCTTTTACCTAGTAGGATTATTGGGTTTTTCTCCTTTTGACAGCTTTTCCTCACAGCTCTGTTTCTCTCGAAGATCTTTTTATTTTCCTGAAGTGGAGAATGATTTACTTACCCTGTTCGCTTTGCCAACAGAGAGATAACGTCGTTTTATAGTGTTTCCCGAGAAGCTCGGTGGCTAGGGAAAAGGCTAGCAGCATGGGAATTAACGCTACGTGTGCAGATACTCAAGTGTTAGGTGGTTTCGTAGTGAGGAAGAAGCTGAAGTGCTTTGAGGCAGGTTCCGTGCAGCCACTGCCCGTTAAAGAGGGTAGCTTGCCTTGTGGGACTGCCTGCTTGCAGGCTAGATGCCTTAACCTGGTCCAGGATTTCTAGATTCTCACGGTTCCTTTGATTAATCTGCTCGATAGGATGCGTGGCACCGAGTGCAGAAGCTAAGGAAAGCACGCATTTAAGCGAGAGAGCTTGTTTACATAATAAACCCCAGAAACTTGTCAAAAGGAGAAGTTTAAATTACCTGATAATGCTTGCTTTTACTTTTATTTCTGTCTGTCTTGAAAAATCCTGTTTGTTCTATCTTCACCTTAATTAAATAAACAAACCCTCAGACTCGCTTGCCTGGGAGCATCTTCTGTCGAAAGAGTGAAATTATGACAACTGTTGAATCAAGCAAGCTATTTAGGCGTGAATGTCTTACTAAAATAAGACAAATGAGGAATTAGGAGGCAAAGCACTTGGAGGATTTGGGCATTTATCCCTTGTTTCAAGTATTAGAGGCTTTTGTGTTTTTATGTTTAGTCAGTTATGGTGGGTTTGCATTGCTGTTAGAAAATCAAACTGAAAGAAAGAAAGAGAGATCCATTCGAACTCAGGGGAAAAAATATCGGTTAATACCAATTAGACCACTAACCTTCAATAAAAGATTCACTGGTTAGCGTCGACTGAAATGACTGTGGTGGTACTTTAACGGTAACAGCAGTAACCCTCTGAGATTTTTTTTTTTTTTTTTTATGACAAAAGACTCTGTTTGGATACTATCTTTTAGTGGTACGTGTTTGCAAGACTAATGGTTTTTTTCAAAGAATTGCTTTTACAAACTCAGTGAATTGAGTTACAAGACAGTGATTCTAAAGATAACGTGAAGATGATCCACTTGGAAAATAAGACCATACTCCTGGAGCTTGGAGGTCGTGGCATCAGAATCCTGGTATCAAAGATTGCTGTAGCATAAAGCTTCAGATGGTTAAAAACCTATTCACGCACGTGGTATTTGAGGAGGAGAGTTGTTATTTTTATGAGCAAAGACTGAGCAACTCGGCAGAGTAGAAAAAAATTAATATGGTGGGTTAGTCATAAACCACTTCTCTCTTAAAATAAGTTAATGGAAGGAAGATAATCAAATTACTATTTAATGTGGATCCCCTTTTTGAGTTTGTTGTTATTACTGGTTTTGCTTTTTATGGGCCATGTAGAAATAAATACCTGCTTTACTTATGATCTGTTATTTGGTAAATACTGAGGTTTAGTCATTAGGATATTTTTATTGTTGCAATAGTATCTCTAGTCCTATGGTACTGGTACAGCCTACCGTTATTTTTGAAGAAATATTCCCGTAGGCATGTGTTTATGTATTCTTAGCGTTTCTTTTTGTTATGAAAAGCTTTGGCTTTGATGTGCTTAATAAATTTCCTCTGAGTCATAATGATAGTTGCCAAACCATTGTTTTTGTTCTTCTTGGACTTGATTCTAGTTCTGCAGTTGTTTCCTCCGAGGGGGTTAAAGTCCATGAGCTTTTATTAAGATAAATGTCAGTGATTTCAATTGGATTTGCATAAAAGAAGCCCTTAGTCTCTGGTAGAGTAAGTCATGTGTAATGTTTAGTTTTAAAGTAACAGCGACTACAGGAAATGTTAGAAGTAAAAGTTGTTGACCTTTTCTGCACAGTGGAATTCCTGCCTTTGACTACTCTTTTCCCTTTTCTATTAAATATGGAATACTGTAGCATCCTTAAGCTATCAGGGAACTGAACGTCCTCACTGGTTATTTTCTGTTTAAAAAAAAAACGAAAAACTTCCTCCCTCCCAAACAATGAATGCAATATCTTGTTCTAGAAATGACATCAAGGCAAAAGACGGTGACCATTGATACGCTTTCTAAAAATAAACATTGCCAAAGTGAAGAACTTAAAAGTCAGAGTTCAGAACTTGTTCTTTGCAGCGGCTTCAAAATCAGTAACTTGCTCATGTCTGTCCAAGCCAAGTGGATATCCTGGGTAGTCATCGTGACTTGGTGTCTTGCATGTAGTAATTCCTCATTTATATTAAAATTAGCTAGTGTCAGTTAGTAGGTCATGATTTATTTCAAGTTAAAAAATCATTTGCTACCGCAGTTTACATGTTGTTGTAGCTGACAGTGGGTTCGGGGTCTATAAGAAGTTGATTTATTTTTCTTTTTACTCTTGGACAACATTGTTTTATCGGCATCTGGAGGGAAAATGAGGATGTCTCATGTATCTCTCACAGCGTTATTTCAGAAACCTAGATACTTGAGGGGGCCTCCAAAATTTTCGTGGTCAAACAGAAGTCTGTTCAGAGCTTACAGTGCTCTTAGTGGATTTAATGGGTTGAACTATTCCTCTTTAAGCTGGGGTCCGTAGGACTGGCGTTCAGCAAGGCATTCCAGTATGTCCTTAGCCCATCCCTCTCCGGCGAAGTATTTGCGGGCGAGCAGATGCTTTAGTGCTTGTCGGACTGCTGAGTCGACGCCTGGAATTCCAGGCATCTCTTATATATGATGTATTTTTCCGAACTTACTTTCAGTTCCTAAGATTATTTTTTTGCCAAATACTGGTGTTTCCTGCAAACTTAGGGCAGTTTTCTGCGGGAAATGAGTTTAGAAACGGGAAAAATATTTCCCTAGTTATTGTTTAGAACTGTTCATTCAGGAGCGGGTATGGAACGCTCATTCTCGGTGCTGGTGTTATAAACAGGGTGTGTGAAAATATGTCGGAGCAAGCACTCAAGGAGTTTGTGTTTTGCGGAGCGACTTCTCTTCCTTTCGACTCGTCGGAACGTAAGAATGGCAAAGAAAACCTCTATACTTAATATAACAGCCGTCAGACGGCTGTGTTATACAAATTAATAAATTTATCAAGTTGTATTCAAAAGCAGCCAGTCATTAAGCTGCTCACTAGGTTTGAAGCGTCCCCCTGCATGGGATGCTGTCCTTTCCCATAGCTCTACACGCCGACTCGCTTGTGCTGCGTATGGAATGCTTTTTACTACAGGCAGTATTGACTGAACCAGGAAACCGAATTTGTGATTTTTTTGTGAATACATCGTATAGTTTTCACACCTCTTAGCACACGGGGATGTGTAGAAAGGTTTTCAGACAGATGCTTCGTGGAACTAACGTGCTGATTCAGCAGCGCTTTGTAATGACAAGTGATTTGGGTATTGGTTTCGCAAGCTGAATGTATGAGGCGTTTAGAGTTTTCTTCAAATTGCTCTCCTTTAATCTCATTCTCCACACCTGTCGAATTGTTGGTAAGCACCCTGAAACTCCAATTGCTGAATTGTTACGTATTCCTCTGTAAAAATCTGAAAAATGGAAGCTGCCCTTTGGCTGAAGCCTGTTGTGCTAAAGCAGTCGCGGTGCTTTTGGTCCGCCTAGATGGGTGCTCAGCTTTAGCTCCTGCCGAGAAGTAAGCGGAGTCAGCTTGTGTATTCTGGAGTATAACTTGTCATGTTTAACGTCTGAATTGCTCAAACATGAATCGTGACTAAGCCTAAAAAAATGAAACGAACCAGCAGAAAATATAAAATAGGAAAAAATGAGAAATAATGTATGCACTCAGATACTTATCAGCCAAAATTAAAAAAAAAAAAAAATTAGAGGTGCAGTCTAAAATTTGAGAACCAAAAATGACAGGGAGGGCGGTGAAGTAAAGGAAGATGTATGCAAGATGAAGGATGCCCGTTTGTTGAGAGAGGGAAGGGGAAAATGCGGAGAGCAAAGGGCTGCAAGGACAAAACGTGAAGAGCTTTCAAAACGTAGGATATAAACATCATGGATGCATAATCTTTGCAAAAAGGGACAAGTCAATTAAGGCACTCCAGGAGGGTCACCTGGCCAAAGCGGTGGGTCTGAGGTGCCGGATGAGGGGAGAGAAGGGTTCGGGGAGGCTGCGGTGTGTGAAGGAGCAGCGTTCCAGCCAGAGGTGGGAAAACAGACTGAGGCAATAGGGAAAAAAAGTGGTCAGTCTCGAAAGGAGCCTTTTTGTTCTGCTTTTAAATATGCTCCGTCTTGCACGTAGGGTTGTTGCCAAAACCAAATTGTGGTTCAGAAGGAGGAAGGGTTGCAGGAGATTTGGCTGACTGTCGGTTCTAGGAATTTGCAATTTGAGTCGCAAAGGAAAATATACTGCTGCAGGGACGGAAAGAGGCGGTAATGAGAAGCCTGAGAATGTACAGTACAGCGGCTCGTTGGTCTAGGGGTATGATTCTCGCTTAGGGTGCGAGAGGTCCCGGGTTCAAATCCCGGACGAGCCCAGCTTTTTGTGGCCAGCAGATGGAGGGAGGTGACTCTTCCCCTCTGCGCGGCTCTGGGGAGACCCCACCTGGAGTTCTGTGTCCAGCTCTGGGGTCCCCAACATCAGAAGAATACGGACCTGTTGGAGCAGGTCCAGAGGAGGCCACGGAGATGCTCAGAGCCCCTCTGCTGTGAGGACACGCTGAGAGAGTTGTGGGGGGAGTCAGCCTGGAGAAGAGAAGGCTCCGGGGAGACCTTCCAGCCCCTTCCAGTCCCTAAAGGGGTTCCGGGAAAGACGGGGACTAACTTTTTAGCAGGGTCTGTTGTGACAGGACAAGGGTTAATGCCTTGAAACTAAAAGAGGGAAGATTTAGACTAGATATAAGGAAGAAAATTTTTACACTGAGGGTGGGGAAACCCTGGCCCAGTTGGCCAGAGAAGTGGTCAATGCCCCATCCCTGGAAATGTTCCAGGTCAGGTTGGACGGCGCTCTGAGCCCTAATCTAGTTGAAGGTCTCCCTCCTCATGGCAGGTGGGTTGGACTAGATGGGCCTTTAAAGGTCACTTCCAACCCAAACTGTTCTACGAAAGGTGCATTCAGGTTTTCCTGTAGATCTTCCAGGAAGATATATTAGGGAGATGGTACAAGATGCAGCACTGGACAGAAGATCAGAATAAAAGAGGTGATACAGAGGAGAGAAGATGGGACACAGAGTAAACAGAGTTACATGTCGGGGGAAGATGGGTTGGCAAACGGTCGTGCTGTTTGCATGGGCACTGAAAGGTTTTACAGCGTGTTAATTTCAGTAGACGTACTCTTTATATAATAGCTAAAATCTCTCTATATAATGTCTATATATAATTGTGCGTATATTTTTATATACTGTATAAAACATAAATCTTTATTTATATTATTTTAAATAGTGGAGATCTATCTCCTCTAACCTGATAAGGGCACTTAACCCAGAAATAGGTAAAATGCGTATAAACAATAACTACTGCTTCTTCTCTAGGGACTGTTTTTTAAATTTGTTTTCGCTTGTGCCAGTGTGGCTGGCTGGGACGATGCCGCGGTTTCAGACTTTTACTAGTGCTGCCCTTGCTTTTTTAAGTCACCTCTCTGAAGAGTGAAGTGAGTGAATCACCAGCTGGCCGTTTAAATCCACAGCAAATTGGAGTATAAAAAGTGTGTGTGTGGGGGGGGAAATAAGGATTTATTAGCTTGACCTCAGCACCGTACGAATGCATGCCTTTAAGAACTGTTTAAAGGTTTCCAACATTTGAGTAAAATCCGGTCTGCGTTCTTATAATCATTTTGTTGGTCTCTTCTGTCTGTTCGTTTTGGACATCATTAAACACAAATCATATTAAAAAGAAGTAAAATCTTCTTGGCTCAGTGCTTTGCTATTAATGTCACACGTTCACTTTACTCCTTTTGTCACCTCACTTGAAAGTAAATCATGTGCTCCTCGATTTCGGCAGCGGTGCTAGAAACAGAAGAAACAGAGGAATATCCTGCACTTTTTTTTGGTCACAGTTGTCATAGAAATCAGGGCTGAAGTGTCTTTGTGAAGTGGCCCGAAGACACTTGTACCATCTCTGACTCTGTAATCTGTGCTTCGTAGGTAGGAATGAAGCCTCTGCATCTATTTATCAAATGCGCACACACTACGAACGCTAAGATACTGACACAGAAAGAGGGTGGGAAGTGGAAGAAAGCCCTACAGGAACACTACCCGCCTGAAAACTGCTGCTGTTGGCAGCCTTCACAGCTGAGCACAAAGACGCCTTTTGTTTTCTTAATGCCCTGGGGCAGAATTTGAAAATCAACAGGTGTGCTTTTTATGCGTTATTTTTCAAAGCCTCTCAAATTAATATATTTTGCTTTTCCTTGATATTCAGAAGCCTGGTTGAATAGGAGTGTGGATGCGAACATAGCCACAGAAATAACTGGAGGCACACTCTGTGCCCTGATTTCTGGTCTGTTGATGCTTTTGACCACTGGCCTAATAAAAGAATTGGCTCTGCTATTGTTGTTGCATACTCTTATCCATTACGGACCCGGGTATCCATGGAAAAGATGTCTTTATAACAATGAACACCTGGTGTGGGCTTCTGTTCGGGAAGCATTAGGAGGGGTGGGTCAGATGAGTACTCTTCGTGTCTTAATTGCTTATTAAAAGAATGTCCCACTTTCCTCGCTATAAATACTAGGAAGAGAGGAATAAGTGAAGACTCTGTTTTCAAATGTTTCCCCAGGAGCAGGAAGCGAATGCTAGAGCATTCGTTTTGAAAAAGTGCTTTTGGGAATTGAAGGACTGTATTCTTCCACATTTCACCTTCTCTCAGAGTAGTGGAGGGGCTAAGTGAGGTTTATAAGTGAGCGTTTCTGTAGCATGAACTCAGTAATGGAAAATTCAAAGCGCTGCGTGATGTACTGTTATATGAATAAATGTGGTTCTTGTTTTCTCTTATAGGCTGAAAGCGAGTAGGTTGCAAAGTGCTAAAGGTCTGTAAATTATCTGTCATAAGAACCAGCTCAGTCAGGGACTTGGTAATGTTGTTGGTCGCCACGAATGACTTCAGCTTACAGAAACGATCAGTTCTAAGAAATGGAACTGGACTGTTTCCAGAGCCTTAATACTTCCTCAGAGAGAGTTTAAAAAATGTATTTGATGCAGTAAGATTGTGTATAAACTGCATTCCTAGACTTAAAGCCAGTCACCGTTGCAACACCATTCCTCTTACACAATATATCCTTAAACCACAAATATTTACGTTCCATGATGCCTAGAATTGTAGAATTGTTTAGGTTGGAAAAGACCTTTAAGATCCTCAAGTCTAACTCTTAACCTCGCACTGCCAAAACCAGCACTAAACCACGCCGTCAGCACCACATATACACGTCTTTTAAATACTTCCAGGGATGATGACTCAACCACTTCCCTGGGCAGCGTGTTCTAATGCTTGATGAGCCTTTCGGTGAAGAAATTTGTCCTAATATTCATCCTAAACGTCCCCTGGTGCCACTTGAGGCCGTTTCATCTTGTCCTATCGCCTGTTACTTGGGAGAAGAGACCAACTCCACCCCCGGCTACACCCTCCTTTTCTCCAAGCTGAACACCCCCAGCTCCCTCAGCTGCTCCTCATAAGTCTTGTTCTCCAGACCCCTCACCAGCTTCATTGCCCTTCTCTGGACATGCTCCAGCACCTCAATGTCTTTCCTGTAATGAGGGTCCCAAAACTGAACACAGTATTTGGGGTGCAGCCTCACCAGGGCCGAGAACATGGGGACGATCACTTCCCTCTAATAATGGCCTCCTTGGCCCCCTGGGCACACTGCTGGCTCGTATTCAGCCGGCTGTCGACCAACACCCCCAGGTCCTTTTCCACCAGGCGGCTCTCCAGCCACTCTGCCCCAGGCCTGTAGCGCTGCATGGGGTTGTTATCACAGAATCACAGAAACTTCAGAGTTGGAAGGGACCTCTAGAGATCATCTAGTCCAACTCCCCTGCTAGAGCAGGATTGCCTAGAGCACATTACTCAGGACGCACATTACTTATTACTTATGACCCAAGTGCAGGACCCAGCACTTGGCCTTGTTGAACCTCATCCCATTGGCCTCGGCACATCGGTCCAGCCTGTCCGGATCCCTCTGTAGAGCCATCCTACCCTCAAGCAGGTCAACACTCCCGCCCAACTTGGTGTCGTCTGTGAACTTGCTGAGGGTGCACTCGGTCGCCTCGTCCAGATCATTGACAGAGATACTAAACAGAACTGGCCCCGATAGTGAGCCCTGGGGAACACCTAAACAGGCCAAAATTTGCCCTCCAGAAGTCCAAGGTGGCAGTTCCACTAACGCTCCTCCTTATTTTCTAAGAATCCAAAACTCAGTCATTTCATGATCCCCATGCCCAAGACAGCCTCCACCCATCACAATCAAAACACTCCCTAACATACAGGGCTACCTCACCGCCTCTTCTTCCTTGCCTATCCCTTCTGAAGAATTTATAACCATGCATTGCAGCACTCCAGTTACGCGAGTCATCCCACCAGGTTTCCGCGATGGTAATTACATCGTAGTTTTCCTGCTGCACAATGGCTTCCAGCTCCTCCCATTTGTTGCCCGCGCTGTGGGCATTGGTGTAGATGCACTTCGGTTGGGCTAAATTCCTAATTCCTAGGTGACCGTTCTTGGGCACTTCTGTGGTTTCATCAATAATCCTTGCATCTTTGCTGTTGCGTAGATTTCCGTCCCTTGTGTCCGCTGAGACGGCAGACCGAAGGACCTCGCTAGCATCCTGTCCCTCAAACATTGACGTGTCACCCCCAGGCTTATCTCTAGGGAGCCTGATTTCATCCCTTTCCCCCTTCAAATCTAATTTAAAGCTCTTCCAATGAGCCCTGCTAACTGCTGTGAATACTTCATCGTGCTCTACATAGTTGTCGGAGAAGCTGACAAAATCCGGGTGGTGGTGATGGGGGTGGAAGTTGTATTGCTCTGTTAACCTGTGCGTCTCCCCCACTGAGTTACAGAGAGCTGGTTTGCATATCTGCCAGGGAAAAACGTGTAGAAAGAATATGTCTGCTGTTTCAGGTCACCCAGGCATCACATTTGACATTTTGGTAGTACTGAAAGGTAAGCTTTCTTTGATGCTTCCCCCCCAACAGAAAAGTTTGCAGCTCTGTGCTTTTTTGGCCTAGAGTCTGCGTATGTGGAAGGGTTTATCGTAATCTTAACATCTCAATTATATGTATTTTTACTACGTGTAGCACATTTCTTTCTCAAGGCAGAGCTCAGTTAACTTCACCCATGCCACTGCATTGTAGCAGCATCATCCCTAGGCTGGTTCCAGCCAGTCCTTTCTGTTCCTCAGAAGTGAGAGGGCAAAGTTTGTTTGGACAACCTTTGTTCCCGTCAGGAAGTGTGGTCTGCCTACTCTTCCCATGTACGGTCAGGTTCTGCCACTGCCGTGGGAAGAGGGCAGGAAATCTGCCTTTTCTTGGCACTTTATGGTGTCCCAGAACTTCTACTTTGGGAAAATACATTCTTTTGAATGATTTAATAAAAAATAAGAATACGGGGAACCTGTGCAAAGCAGGAGGGGTCCTGGCCTGAAAGCCCCTAACAGCTCTAGATGTGGTTGCGGTCTGGGGTGGGAGACCTTCAGAGCGGTGTCCTTGTGGCGTGGCTTGGAGCGTGTGTCAAGGACTATGCTCTGCACGAGTCGGTAGGGAGAGTCGCAGCCCGCTTACGTGCCTCCCTTCCTCACGTAGGTTAAAAAAATCTGGCGCTCCTTTGACAGAGGAGCATAAAGGAAAGGTTTGGTTCCTCAGTGGGGTTCCTTAGTGGGGTTCCCCGACCCACTAAGCTGTTCTAAACCCTTAATCTTACAAACGTCCTGTGCGTAGCGAGCAAGGGTGCGATTTAAGAGAGTGCAAACAAACCTCGGGTGCCTCCCACCTGTGTTGTGCCCATGAAAATTCCCATTACAGCTACCTGCTGAAATTTTACCAGGCGTTAGGTACGTCTTTAGCCCAGAAACTGCTACAAGGTTGGGTGATGATGTCCTACCTGGCAACTGAACTGCCTCGGAATTACGTGGAGCACGGCTTAAGTTTCTACCAAAGGGCTTGGTCTCCTAAGCAGGCTCCGAGCTCTCTGACACTTGGCTCGCCATCAGCTCAAAGACCTTTAAGCACCTTTTGTCTCAGGGAATAGTCTCTTCATCTCTCTTGTTAAGATAAAAGAGCTTATTCTGGTGAGATTTTGCTGCCCAGAGGTTACGTTCTGCGACAACAAATTTTTAAATTCTAATAGAAACAACAAAAGCACCAAGAGGGAGATTTTAATGCATTACAAGGTTTCCTTTTAATAGGAGCTTTGTTTTTCTGTGAAGGAGACTGAGCAAGAGAAAATCTTTTTTTAGTCAAAATAATACTAACGCCAGAAAGAAAGCGTAGCTGTGTCCTGGTGCATCCTGTTGTCAGGATTTCTGCAGTCGTCTTCTGGTTTCCACGGGAGAACGTAACAGGGCCAAGGGGGTCTGGGGTGGGCTTTAAGGTGTGGAATCTGAAGAGTCTCTTGCGACTTAAAACTCCTTGTTTTCTTCTGATTTAGCTGTCTACAGAAAAACGTGGGAAAAAACCTGAAAAGTGTTGAACTGTGTTGCACAGAGTAGGAAGCAGCTTGTAGAGACCATCCTCAGAAAAAGTAAGCAAGCTGTGTGGGAAAACATACGTTTTCTCGCAGGGAATAATAATATATCCAGTCAATACTGGGGGGAAAAAAAGAAATGTCCAGCCAATGGAAGGGGCTAAAGATATAAAAGTTAGCACTGGGGAGATGCACTTGCACTGTTCGCTGGGGACTGCAAGCTCTAGTAAAAAGATAACAACAGGAAAACCACAAAAGTTATTACAGATTATTGTTAGAAAGAGGCTTTGCTTTGGCGAAGTTTGAATTTTAGATACCCACGTTGATAGGCGGTGAGCGGTGGACGTCCAGCCGTGGCGATGAGCTCAATGTGGGTGGTCAGGGCAGGATCAGCCCTTTGGATTCAGAGTCACGACACCAGTAGAAGAGATTTATACTGAAGGCATTAGTTATAAAATGCGTTATGACTCAATCCAAGAAATAGGTATGTCAGCGTACGTACTTTTTTGTAAAAAAGTGAATTTTGATTCCACTTAATTTGTTATTTTATTTGCCTGAGTAATATAAAGACAGCCGGATTTTCTGATGCAGGCATCATAAGTTGTAATATGAGATTTTGGCTTATTAGAATGTTGTCATGTGAATTAAGATCAGTTCAAGTCTTTACATTCATTCAGTCCGTCAGTAGCCCAGCTTTTACACATCCATATTCCATTTGTTACACGTTCCACAGAATTTCATTAGTTGTTGTAAAGGTTGAATTTTTCATGGTTTAGTGCATTAGATTTTTTTTTTTCTTTTTTCTTGGCTACGTGTCACGTTAAAGTTATTTGTAGCTGGCTGCAAGGTTTTTTCCATTAATAAAACTGTATTATTCTCATTGCTACCTTCTTCCAGATTGTATCAGTGTTTCACAGGCTGTGATCTTTTTCCGATCTTGATAACTGACTGTTGCTGTGACAGATGCCATTGTTCACAAAGGGAGACTTGCTTTCCTAAGACAATCTAGAATTTATAGAGCCTTCCTCCTTCTGCGTTTGCTTTGCTGCTCTTTGAGCTTCTTATTTGTATTTTTCGTTTAATTTTCTTGCAGCTTCTGGTGTAGGCAGTGTAGGAGACCTGTCGGTAATGAAGTATAGGTGATTAAATGAGAGCAAAGGAAGCAAGTATATAAATATACTTGCATATTCTGTTCTTATTGTATGTTTGGCTTTAAAGCTTGGCTTCCTCTTACTGATTATCATTTTTCCCTGTTCATGCTGACAGGTGAACACAGTTTTAGCTGATGAATTACGAGAGGAATTAACTTTTTGGTTTTAGTAAGTGACCTACTGTTGAATTTTCCTCTGAGTACTGTTGGAGCATAAACGTTCTGCGCTAGATATGCTGTCTCAAACTTTCTCAGCGTTCCTGGGATTTTGCCGCCCGCGGGGTAATTTCTCTGGCTGTATTCCTCGCGGCAGGACGCTTCTTTCCTAATCGACTCCGAGTGCAGCGACACACCTTCTCCCGCTTCGGATGTTTGGGAGCTGAGCGCTGGAAGTATTTCGGTTTGAACTGCCCTTTGACATTCACCTTCGGATGGCCAGTAATTGAAACCTGGCTGAAAACAGGGTAACAGAAATAGATATTTGTCTCCAGCCTGTGCAGTTGGATGTGCTTGGTAAATAAGCTGAGCAGAGGAAGGAAGGAACACAGTAATTCCTCAAATACGTAGAAAAAACGTGCAGACTTTAAAGGCGAGTTGTCATCTTGGGTACCCCACGAGGTTACATTCGCATTTGGTTCCCCCCCAAAAAAACTTATGTACAACTTACTCAGAAGGTTTCTGACACTCCTCGAACAACGCTAAGGATCGCTGTATTTCTTTGGAAGTGCCGCTGTCATCCTCTGGATCTTAATGTCCACTTAAATCCTTGGCTCAGGGAATACGTAATGCTCTTTCTGCTGCTTCATGGCACCATGGGCATGGTGTGAGGTATCTCCATTCACTTAGCGTTTCCTTTTATAATGGGTATCATAACAACTACTCTGACACAAGCAACTTCATGAGGTAAATGCAGAGAGCTCGGTGTTACAATTTACATGACACCAGATACCACCTCGTTGGTGCTACG
Source organism: Rissa tridactyla (assembly GCF_028500815.1). Taxonomy (NCBI): domain Eukaryota; kingdom Metazoa; phylum Chordata; class Aves; order Charadriiformes; family Laridae; genus Rissa; species Rissa tridactyla. The sequence continues at coordinate 78,304,437 of NC_071470.1, read as the reverse complement.
CTAGTTACGTTTGGGGTGAAAATCTGGGAATATTACGCAGTCAATAACAACAATGATGAGGTAACCTTCATATATGGCAGTGCATATCTGAGGAAGATGTTTTTATTGCGACTTACAAAAATATCAGGCGTGCTTTTTTAATCAGTGCGGTTATTGTTCTTAAATCATGCGATAACAATTCAGCCTGTCTTCATACCTGGAAACATTCGGCTCCAGTTATTTGAGCACACTGTTATGTCTGTAAACAAGAGCTGAACGTGAACCCAGTCTCAGCACGGCCTGCTCCTTATGCTTTTGCTAGAACGTGATGGTTTTGTGAATTATTCCCCTGTTTTACGGCACACTCTGAAGCCGTCTCCACAGGCACAGCTGCCTCTGAGGGAATACTGTGGGCATACGGCACGCGGGGCATGTCCTTGCTTGGACGCCTGAGCTGAAAGCGTGAGTAACGATTGTATTCACTAGGTGCTTTTAATTGGCAGGCCTTACAATGCAAAGCTTTGTCTCTAAGAAACAGTATTAATTTATGATGGAAATGTATTTTTTTCAGAGCAGTTTACTAGCTGAAGCATCCGAGTTAGCAATATGAAGCAGTAAACAAGAAGAATTTACGTAGCCGAATAAATGAAGTGTGTTGTTTGGTTATGGTGGCCGTCGATTCAAAGAATTTCAGTACACGAACGTGTGCAGATACCCTTTATTTTTTTTATGCACTTTGATGCTAAAATCTCAGTGACATCAGTGGGAGCCAAGGGCTGCCAGAATCTTGCAGGTTGACGCTCGGTAAGTTGGTTTTGGTTAAATGAAAGAGCTCCATCTAGTTCATGCGCTGTCATTTGAGAGTTTATTTCCCCTAGTAAATTGTGAAGTCATATTTACTTGTCCGGCTTTTTTTTCGCCTTGTTTAATTTACTGCCTGTCCATCAGGCGGAAGTTTTCTGTCATGTTTGTCACGCGCTGTATGGGTTGGTAGTTGAGATTGCCTTGCCCGGGTGGTCCCCGCCGGCTCGCTCTAGTATGATACCAGTTAAACAATTGATGAAAATGTTTAGTGTGTGTGAAATATATGTATAAAATATATGATATACATGAGATATCAGTTACATATATGAGAGAGATGTATACGATATCAGTTCGGAAGCTGTGGTATAGCAAATAATAGCAAAGAAATGTCAAGTGTTTATATTCAAGGTCGGAGATGAAGTGCGTGGTTCTATCCGTGTTATTCCTGAAGAGTCGACATAGGATGAATTTGGCGTTTCGTAGAAGACTCTCAGGCCCGTTCCAGGTTTCTAGCTGTGCTGGCTAATCCTGAGACAGATGGAAGTGGTACAGAACAGCCTTTTAAAGCACTGCACCGGAGACACGCGTCTTGTGCCAAATGACCAACAGTTCCTTGATTTTTATTATTATTTTTTTCCCCGAGACACCGATCATATTTCCATGTTTCTTCTAAACCAGGCTTAGTTCAGTTTGTGTTTCAGATCGTCTGCCTGTGTGCTGGGTGTAATACGGCGATTGGTGAGCCTGTGATTAAGTTACGGCCCAAGCTGAGGGGCATCAAGAAGCTGTAACCGAATACGTCCGTGCTTGGGTTTCAAACCTGCTGCAACTTGAATTTAAAAATCTTAATATAAAACCTCGGTGGGAGAGTTCAAGTTTACAAAGGGACTTTGCACTTATCTTGCTGATTTTTTAATTATTTTTTTTTTAATATTTTGGATTTCTGAAATTTAAAATTAACTCTTCTTTCTTTTTTCTTTTTTTTTTTTTTTTTTTTTTTTTAAATAGCAATAAAGTAAACACGGAAGAGGGTTAAGCTGACAAATTTTCTCGTGCAGGTGGCGCAGGCTTTGAGGCCTGCCGGGGAATTGCGATGGTTGTTGCCAAGCGGTGACTAGCTGACGAACCGTACCTCTGGGCAGCAGACTGCACACTTCTTAAAAGAGCATAAAAATAATCCCAACTATTAACGTAGGTAGAATTGATTCAGTTGTTCTTATTGTTTAAGTTGACTGAAAATATTGGGAAGTAGGAATTCTAGAAAAAGTGATGAAGTTTCATGTTTTTTCCTCCAGATTTTAAAAAGCATTTTACAAACCTGACGTGCTGACTGTTTTAAAGATGGGGTTTACTTTTTATATTTTACTTTAAATCTGTTGTTACAGTTTCCCTAAACATACGTACCTAACTATCTAGATACTTTACAGGAAGGATTAAGCTTTGCAACTTTTCTTTTAACATCTGATGCTAAATTATTGACTCTCAGAGTTGTCATCCGTAGCAACTTTTTCTAAACTTGTTCATTTCTTAGTGTTTTCAGAACTAAGCTTACCACGCAATTGTTGTGACACGTGATAATTTTATTTAAGAGTTAAAGCGCTGTATTTCAATTGTAGCGTATTTTTTACATCCCAAACAGATTTTCCAAAATCTGTAATTTGGAAAATTTGTGACGCTTATTCAGGTCAGGTTTGCAATATAGAAACCAAGTACTTGGATTTCTCTGAGGAAGTATATTTGCTGTATGTTTCTGTATTTTTTTTTTTTTTTTAATAATTCTGCCTGTAGAGGCTGACATTTTGCATTGCGGCTGTTTTTTCCCATTATTATAGAGAGAATTGCTAGAGCAGCAGAACTCCATGTGTTTGCCGTGATCTCTCCTACTGAATCGGTGCCTATTTTATCATTATTTGACTTTGGAAATCTCTTTTACTTGCAGAGAATGTAAAAGTAAATAATGTGCCTTTATGTTTAGTTTTACACTATATATTTCTCTGTCAATGTCCTTGTGTTTCCTTTTTTTGTTATTACAACATTTAAGTGTTCCTGACAGCTGTGTCCAAGATATTTTGATGTTCCCTTGACGTTCATACCCAATAAAATCTTTGCTGTCTTTTTATTCTTGCAGTCAGTGTTTCTCTGATTTAGATTCCCTTTCGATTCATGAAAAGGCCCTATACAAATGCTGCTTATATTTTCTGCAAAAAATGATGTCTCCGAGCAGTCCGGTTATGGTTACTGCTTCTTTTCACCTTTTTTTTTTTTTTTTTTTTTCCTTTTTTGATGTTTTTCTTTACACCTCAGGTCTGTGTTGGTGCCTCGCCAGCCAGTTTGTGTGTGAAACCTGGTACTCTGTTCCTCTTGGAGCAGGGCTTTGGCATCCCTCCCCTAGCATCCCTTCTGCTGGAAGGGATACTCATGTCACAAATACAGATTCGCTTGGGTTTAACACACAGAATTAGGTGGATAACGACCACGCGTCCCTCCCTCCCCTGTTTCTTGAAGTTGTCCTAATTTTATTGTTGCAGTTGAACAACTATAATTTCTACAGCACTTCTTGCGTTCAAATTCATTGCTGTTTGACGATGACCTCTCTGTTGACATCATTAATTGTGCTTACTGAAGTCTTTACTGATTATGCCTAGAACAGTTGGATGGATTGAGTAAATTACCAAAAAAAATAATGCTCGTTAATTGAGGACAATTACTTGATATTAAGTTGTCAAGATCTGTCAGGAGAGCCGGAGACTTAATCTATCTCTTCTGTTACTATTTGATATGATTTAAGAGTTTGCTTTCCAAGTATACGTGAAATAGGTTGGTCTGTCTCGCTTCCCCCCGGATTGGTGTGAGGTTGGCTTTAAGGAGCTGGTTCGGAATGTTTCGGACCCAGAGCTGGCTGCTAAGAGTCTCTCCGCTCTAAGGCTGCATGCTATACCCAAAAGTTGGCTAATATTATAAAATTGTATTGGCTGCTATTGGCTAATATTATAAAATTGTATTGGCTGCTTTTCCACCTCTCCAGAAAACCTTAGTATATTCTTAGCAGCCATAGAAATTATGTTGCAGAAAGGATAAATGCGCTGGAAGTTGAAATTACAAGATTACAGTAGGCCGTAGCTGGCTATTTTTATTATCTTCAAATTACGTATTTTATTGCCTGAGTTACCTTTGTGTGTTTTATATTGCCTGACACTAGACATTTTAACACACCTGAAGACCTTTGGGTGTTGCCAGTATAAGTAATGTATGCATTCCCCTCCAACTCTCTCATGTTTTGTATAAAACAAGTACTACCTTGCTTAATGTTAATGAAAATACAACAAAAGTAGTACTATAAAGTGGTGTTTGGAGCAAATATTATACAAGCACCTCTCCTGTGAGGACAGACTGAGAGAGTTGGGGTTGTTCAGTCTGGAGAAAAGAAGGCTCCAGGGAGACCTTACAGTGGCCTTCCAGTGTCTTAAGGGGACCTACAAGAAAGCTGGGGAGGGACTTTTTAGGGTGTCGGGTAATGGCAGGACTAGAGGGAATGGATTAAAACTAGAGATGGGTCGATTCAGACTGGACGTTAGGAAGAAGTTCTTCACCGTGAGAGTGGTGAGACACTGGTTGCCCATTGGAACCCCATCCCTGGAAGTTTTTAAGGCCAGGCTGGACGGGGCTCTGAGCAACCTGATCCAGTGGGGGGTGTCCCTGCCCGTGGCAGGGGGGTTGGAACTAGATGATCTTTAAGGTCCCTTCCGACCCTAACGATTCTATGATTCTAAGTGTGCTACATGAAAAAAAAAAAAAAAAAAAAAAACAGAAGAAGAAAAAAAAGACCAGCTTAAGTAAAATGGAGCTTGATGCAAGTAGTAATATTTTATTTCCAGAAGTGTCATCAAGGCTTGGTGGTGGAGAAGTTGAGCCCTTCGGCCTGCTGCTCTCCCCAAAGGTTAAAAAAAGAATCAAACGGCCGGGAGAGGGGGAGCCAACAGATGGTACACCTTGGACCTACATGTTCAGGGTGTCTTCAGGTTAATGAATAATCAGCCCGAGAGACAGATTAGCCCTGCTGGGGAAATAATAACTGCTGGTCGCGAGTTATGGGAAGTTGCTGTGGCATGGAACTGCGGTGGGAGCTGGCACTCCGTCGAGCCGTCTGCCTGGTGCGCTAGGCATCATTAAAGCAGGGAACAGATAGGATTTAAGGTGCCGCTAGAGGTTCAGGTTGTCTTTATCTTGATGAATGTTGTAACGCGGTTTATTGCCTGATAATTATAGGTCATGGCATGACTGTTTCCTGTTCTTCCCAGTGAATCGGCAGCTTGATTTTTCTGATGAAACGGTGCCTGTGGTAGTCCATCAAAGAAGCGGTTCGCTGCAGTAGCCTAATTCAATATTACGAACAGGTTGAATGTAAAACCTTAATGGATCTAAATAAAGGAGTATTTTTTAAAGATCCCATCAGATGATGTGATTTTTTGCTTCTGTAAAGCAAATACACTGAATTATGTTAATCATTGTACTAAAAGCAACTCTTCTGCTTTCCTTTATTGCAGATCACCAGAAACTGGAAAGAGAAGCTAGAATCTGTCGCCTCTTGAAGCATCCCAATATTGGTAGGAACGTTTAATTGCTTTATACGGTAGATACCAGTTTAGAAAATTGGGGGGGAAATACAAAATAACAGACACAAGTAGCAGCTCAGAGAAGTCAAGGGGAAATATCTCCAGGCAAGACTATTTCTTTATAATGCGGTGCTCCTTTCGAGTTCTGCTGCGGGATGTAATGTCCCGGTAGATCACCTAAAGCAACACGTACTGTTCTCATCTCCTTTGAGCCATTGCCCTGCCATCAATGAGCTGTCTGCGCCAGGTGTTCGGGGTTTTTTTTGAGCAGTGTGTAGGAGGAGTTATTTCCAGTACTGCTCATGACTTTTTGAGACCTGCAGAAGAATTTCATCTAACAGCATATGTTGCAAAATGAGACAGACCAATGTCGATGGAGTTAGTGTTGTTTTTACTGAGATGCTTATTTTATCCTGTTTTATTTTGTGTTTGAGATTCTGTTCTTCTGTAGAAAAGATAGGTAGACGCAGAAAGCTCTGCTACTTTTGTTTCCAGAACCTTATGATTTGTACTCAAGCACTCATGGAAAGCAAAAACAGATATTTGGGGAGGTGGGGTGCCTGTTTCCTTGCTTTAGAAACGGTAGAAACAGAGAAGTACCTTGATCTTTAAGGAGTTGTATCTGGGTTTTTCGGACACTGAATTATATGCCAAGGGTATCTCTCACAAGAATATTTACTGTATCTGAAACTTCTCCGGAATGGGGAGGGGATTCCTGTCCATCTTGTTCCTCTTTCCCCACGTACATTCTTAAAAGTCAGAAAAGCTAGTACTACCGCTATATGTTTTAAATAAACGCGTATGCTTGGTACTCCAAAAGCACTTGGCAGCCTGCTTGCTCTTCCTTCTGGTTAGTTTTTTCTCCTTTTAATTTTTAACTAGCAGGTGTTGGTATTTGTGACATTTTTTGGCTTAATATAATTGTTTCATGCCTGGGAAAGAATCAGCTCCTTCCTTTTAATAGTATTCGTAGATGGAAAACAAACGTACCACAGTTCAAAACGAAGTGTGGAATCTCTGAAAAAGCTCTCTTAGGCAGTCTCAAAAGCTTTAGAGGTTTCACATGCAAATTTGGGTAAAGAGGAAGAATAGTGTTATCTGTGTTATTTTATCCCAGCCGAAATTTTTGCATTGTAAAGTGATGCAAGACAAGGGAACGTAGAACTTGTGGGGAGGAAGAGCAGCTCTTCTGCAGCTATGGAAAGCAGTGGTTGCACGTCTGGTGCTACTCTGACTCTAGAGTCCTTTACCTGTGCCTGGCTGTGACTAGAGTATATTTATGAGTTTGAACAAGCCGGGGAAGATGAGCAGAAAACAATTAATAAACTGATGAAGTGGAAGAGCTGAAGCGCACAGAAGAACTCAGTTGAAACAAATGTCTAAATTGATTTCATGCGATGGCATGTCTTCGGTTTGTTGAGTAGCTTGGACCGATATGAGGATGTCGTCGAGGTCCTCTGGGGCAGGCCAGCCATTCCACGTGCAGCGTTTAAGTTTGTGAACATTACGAGTTGAAATGCAAACAGGCGACGGCAGCTTTGGTGACAGGCAGGTAGGGTTCGGTCGGTCAGCACACGTGCCATGCACGGCTCCTTGCACCAAGGTGCGCGGTTCAGTCAAAGCGTTACAGACAAATTCTTCTGCTGTTTCACGCAAGATGCCACCTTCTAGATCTGCCTGAGAGAGAGTTTTCATGAATTAACAAGCCAGGGTTTGGCAGCAGGCGTTATATTCTGTCATCATTCAGCTTCTACTGTCAGCTCTTCTGCCAGCCCGAAAAAAACTGTTCCAATTAGTGCGGTTACAATAGCTCCTTGTTTGCATAATTGCTGGAATGAAGGCCACTTTGTATCTGGTTTTGCTCTTGAAGGAAGATCATAAATGCAGTCTGAAAACAAGAAAAGGTTTTTGTGAACTTAGAAAGGTAACTGTTTTCAAAGGGAATAATTACAGGCCCCTGAAGCCCTATCAGGTAAGCTATGAGGACGAAGAGGTTGATGTATCTGAAGGAGGTCTACAGGAAAGCTGGAGAAGGACTTTTTACAAGGGCGTGTGGTGATAGGATGAGGGGTAATGGCTTCAAACTGGAAGAGGGTAGATTTAGATTAGATATCAGGAAGAAATTCCTTGCTGTGTGGGCGGTGAGCCCCTCGCCCAGGTTGCCCAGAGAAGCTGTGGCTGCCCCGTCCCTGGGGGTGTTCAAGGCCAGGCTGGACGGGGCTTGGAGCAGCCTGGTCTAGTTGAGGATGTCCCTGCCCGTGGCAGGGGGGTTGGAATGAGATGATCTTTAAGGTCCCTTGCAACCCAACCCATTCTGTGATTCGATGTTTACATGCCGTCTGGTCTCCAGCCAGGTGCCAACCTTCTCCTTTGCCCTGGAGGAGGTCACATGCCGCCGGCTGCAGCCCAGCTCCGATGGGGTCCTGCTCTGCCCCCTTCTCCTGCAGCCGTCCCCTCAGCCAGCTAAGGGCCAGCCCGAAAATCATTTTGGGGGCACGCTGCCTGCACCTGATGAACTCTCTTATTCTTGGGTCGCTGTCACATCCCTTTTTTTAAAAAGTCATCTCTACCGGGTAATTCTGCACCACCCTAGAAAGCACTAATAGTGAAAAAGGAAGTATAGCAGGGTAAGGAACAGCAGAGAGCAGTGTGCTTTATATGTCTCAAAATGGTAAAGATTAACCCTTGTAAACAAATTTTACTTGCAGTGTGTGTATGCCAAAGAGTACACGCGTTTAAAAATATTAACAAGTCCGTGAATAGAGAATACGTGATTTTCATCTACATTTTCTCCTGAATTCACTGCTACGGATTCATTTCTAATAGCCCAGAAAATAAAAAATTTCTTGGGAAGGAACTAGTCTTGTTAACAGTAAGTGTTTATAATTTAAGAAAATTGAGGGGAAAAAAAATATAAAAAACATTTTTTTCAAATGCGATCTGTATAGGAAAGCAGAGATCTAGTTTAATTGATTGGGCAGTTTCTCAAAGATGATCTCAGTGGTTTTCTTTATTTTCCTCCGGCATAGTTTTTTTTTTTTTTAAGTTACTTGCCTCTTTGAATTACAGATTTGTTGCAGGGCAGCAGATTGCTGAAGTTAGAATTCAGTAATCCTTTCTTTTTTCTTTTAGGCTGCTTCTTTATTCTTCCAAATTAGCTTGATTGAATCTCCCTTCTAAAAGTGACTTAGTGTAAAAGTCTCGGTTCCAGGTTAACTTTATTTCTAAAATAACACGTAATGTAATAGTACTCCTTTTTAGAGCGTTGTATGGTCTCTTTGGTTAATTATCTTTCAAGACTTAAGACTGTAGCAGGTACTTTAGGGTGAAAACCCCTTTTTAGTTACCTTTTTCGTGCTTTCCCTCCAGTCAGAGTAAAGCAGCACAGCTGTGGTGAGTCACATTTTTAGATTTCAGCCTGAGTAAACACATTGTAGTTTTCATATGAGCAAGATTATTTTTTTTTTTTCTTTAGAGAAACGGAGTTAAAAAAAACATGCTAAACCACTGGAAATATTTTGCAATTATCTTTCCAGAGAAAATAGAGAATTATCAAAAACATTTACAGATCACTGGTTTTGTATTGCCAAGGTAGGTGTCCAATTAGTGCCTAACTAGAAAAATATTTAGTATTTAGTCATTTCACGAGGATGAGAAAGAATTTAGAACTAAACTTTTTAACAATCAATATACCTATTCTTAGGTTCCCAACAATACCATTTTTGCATCCATGGTTTTATTTATATTTTATATATCATGGTTTTATTTAATGAGTGTCATTATGCAGTTAGGAAAACTTAGGATGACATTCAGAAAATACTTTCAATTTTACTCCTATATTCACGTGTACTAAACTTCAGAAGTTCCTCTGGTATTGGCAGAGGAGTTTTAAAAATGGATGTAAGTGTTTTAATATTTATTTTTTTTTAATGTAGAAATTGAACAAAAGGTTTGGAAACGCACAGCATATAGGAAAAAATAGAAGACCAAATCAGAATGCTTTCTACAAAAGGGTAACACTCTGAAATTTGGGAATTAAGGAGACACGTGAAGATATTTTCATTTCAGTTCTTGATTTGAATCTTCTCCAGTAGTCGCTGTAAAGTGTTAAACACAAAGAATCCTGAGAGGAAACAAACATATTTTCTGCTGCCTTTTTGGAAGTATTTATGACATCAGATTATTATTTCAGGAATCAACATATCTACCAAACACTCGCAAATAGAGCATTTCAGTATGTATAGAGGGAAATGAATTCTTCATCCAAATTATCTGTGAGGCATTTCTACTGAAAGAACGATTTTGAACTAGGGTAGGGCACCAAGTTCTGAATTCATGGGTGAAAATTTAAATTGCTGATGATCATTCTCGCTAGCCAGGTGTCAGGAAGGGAGGCTAACTAAATCAAAACCCGCCTCTTGGGCACTTCCACGTCCTTACGAATTGAAGCAACCCATGATAACTCACAGATGTTGTCTTGCTTGGTATGGATACACACATCTATGCCTAGCTAAGCCTATAGAAGCATATGGTCATTTGAAAAATGCTTTTTAGATGCAGCAGTTTTATTTCTTGTAGAAACAGATCTTGCCAAGCGCCCTCGATACCCTTTTAATGAAGTCATGAATCTAGCTACTAGCGTCAACTGCCTTCTGTAAGGCATTTGTTCTACTGCTGTATTACGTGCTAATTTTTTTATTAGGGAAAACCAGCATGTCCTTTATTAGCGATATTAGGAAAACAGATAACCACAATAAAAATGTAAGACGGTAGTTCTTATGCGACGGGATTACGTGTGGTGGAGTTCTAAAGAAGTCTCATTCAGTAGTATTATCAACAGATTTAAAGAAAAAAAATCGAAGTGGTATCAATTCGATGTGGTTGGGACTAAGGCGAGTTTACAGCCGAGAGATGGGAGCTCACAGGTCTAAGAACAAAGAATGCGTGTCAGTCTTCAAAGAGGAGTGCCTGCCTCTTGGAAAAGAGCGATTTTGAAAAGCCTGTGATGACGGGAAATAACTACTTCAACACAAATCTCGTTGGGATGCTGGAACACCCAGGGGAAGTGCCATTCTCAGCCGTGTGGAAGTAAGAATCAGAAAGAGGAAAATAGTATTTATTTTGTGTCTGCCAACAGAAGTCACTGCTGGAGTGCTGCGCTGAGCTTTGGCAGCCACATGTCAGTAAGCGTGATCTAGGTAAAGGGGGTGATTTGAGGAGCTCTACGGGGGTAACCAGACAATGTTATTTATCAAGAAAAAGGCAAAAAAACCATGACTGTAGTGATGAAGTTAAACATAGGAGTTAGGTTTTTGGCAATGACAATATGAGACTGAGTTAGGGGTATGATGTTTTCTGACTTAAAGCATGGATTTTATTTTTTGTTAAGCTTTATCCTAAGAACTGTCTGCTACTGAAGATGTATGAACTCCTCGTATTCAGAATTAGGTACAGGCCGTTCTTTTTGGAAAGCCAAATATTGCTGAAGAAAGACTGAACGGTAATGGTTCTGTTTCCGTAGTGCTTAGGAGGCTGGACAGTCCTTACTGGTTGCGTTTCTATCCAGGACCGAAGTGTCAGGGAAATCTTCCTTGAAGAAGATGTTTTCATTTCGTGTAGAAGTGTCGTCCCAGGCTAACTCGGAAGGCTGAGTATCCCTGTCCAGACACTGCTTTGAATATAGCTAATTCCTTTTTCAGTGTCTCTCTCTTTTTGGTTTAACGTGAAGAAATCCATGATTTCTCCATCCAGTTATGTAGTCATGATGCCTAATGAATGGTGTAGGAAAAATGCCTAAAAGGAAAGCGGATTAGAAATAGTATTTCCTGCTCTCCTTTTTCAAATCTCCACTTCCCACTTAAGTAACGTATATATGAAGGTTTGTTTAAAAAAAATACAGGATTTCCTCATCCTTTTCACCTACGATTATCCTTAGTAGTAGTTGTTGCTTATGTTGTGATTTCTGCCTCTTCTCACCTCAGTTCTTTGTATCACAGTAACTGTACTGGAAAGCGAGCCCTGCTGAATTTTGTGGTTAAAAGAAAACATATATTCATTTCGGCTTGTATGTTTATTCTTCGGATAAACATAAAATTACAAACAACAGCTACTTGAGCATGTAACTTATTTATGGGAGGGAGGGGTTTCACCTCTATTAATTATTTGTTAGAAAAGTGCTTACTCAGGAATACTTTAGAAGTATGTAAACATCCTTGTCTGCAGTGGTACCAGAATTCTGTTTCCTTCGTGGCCTCAGGATATTAAGAGGAGGAAAAAAAAACCCTAATAAAGACGCAAAAGTAAGACGATGGGATATCCTCCTTTGCCTAAGAGTACTCTGTTGAGGTGTACTTGCTCAGGACTCTGTGCGTTGTCAGTCCGGACCAGTCGGTGAGAATTAAAATGATGCAGAATCCATCAGCTGAACTTGAAAGAAAACTTTCTGGGGGGGCTGAGAGTCCTTTCTTCCTGATCAGTCTTTGGCAATACTGGTATTTTCTCCTTTCCCAGCATTTCTTGAGTAATCTGGCCTGCTGCCTCTGTTACATGGTGGTGGGAAATTCCCAGGCAAAGAGAGCTCCAGCAGCTTGTGCTGGGCTGCGGCAGCTCCTAACGGCAGGCTGATTTTCAGTGCTGCATTTCTCAGGTTCTTACCCCGATGAGATGACCGTAACAACATCGGTGTGTCCTCTTTTTTGCTTATTACAGCTTGCTAACACAACAGAGTTTGAAATGAAAAGATGTAAATGTAGGTTAAGCCTTATTGTTTGGAGAACCGAGTGCGTTTTCTTTGTAGGATTACACATCAAGTTATATTAAAAGCTTAGCTCCTCTACTGAACAAATACCCACAAAGGATTGGTCATCTTGTGTAACTGTTACTTTCACAGCTGTTACGTCTACTCATGCTTCCAATGTGTTCATTTAGAAATTTGGAAAGAAAATTTGTAAGGAAAGTAATCATCTCTTCACCAAGAAATCCACTGTCCTTGTCCCTTTTTTCTGGCCTTTATCTTCTTCTGGTAAGCTTTGATTTCTTGGTCCTCTTTTAACTTTACATAATGTTGTAACTTAGCACTCTGATTTCTAGTCCAGCAATCCACATATTTTTGATGGTGTAACTGTTACACCATCTTGTTATTACTTTTGATGTTGATTTAGAGCCCGCTTTGGTAATCTTGGTTTATGAGGTCCCCAACGGATGATAAAAACTGCATTAGCCTGATGATGCAAGTCTGGAAAACTGCTGATTGAAACCTGGTAAAAATGTGGAGATTTTTTCCGGTTTGAGTTTGCTCTTGCAGGGTTTGTGCTGTGTTTGGGTAGTGTTTTCCTAAATCAGAGTTCCACTGTCTCGCTCTGTAGGCACTGGAAGGGCTCCTGTTGGCTTTACATTCTCGCTTGTCAAAAGCTGTACGCAGCCAAATGGGACGTGCAGTGTAGTAGGATACCATAAATAACCAAAATCTGCTGGTTTTCACGTGGCAGCACTAACACGACTGGCTTCATTACGGCACATCATCCCCTGCCTGCTCCTGTCTCCTCCTTTGCTTTATAGACAGTGTATAAGATACGGCGAGCAGACAAGGATCCATTAGCCAACGGCGTCAGGCTCAAGTCTGAGTCTTCAGCCCTTCCCGGAAGGCCGCAGCAGATTTCACTGACATGTGGCAGCCCTTCAGGTGATAGAGTGAAGTCCTTTTGGCAACAGGACAGGTTGTCCCTGAATGGCTTTGTGAGGCAGGATATTTCGAGGTAAGCAGGACTGCCAAAGCAGGATGGCAGCTCTAATAGTCCTGAGCCGGTTGTGTGCGGATCTGCTGGCCAAGCCTCCCGTGGAGCTGTGGCATTGCCGGCCAGCCTGAGCGACCACGATTTGGAGGGGAGAAAAGTCTTTCTTCTATGCAGAGCTATAGCTGGACCAGCCTAGGGGAGCGCGGAGCAGCATCTTTCCAAGGAACGGTGGCTTTGCACCAGGTCAAGAGGCAGGTTACATACAGGACAGTCCGGGACGCCAGGAAAAAAAGAGACAAATCACTAAGCCGGTTTCCTAAATGTGTTGGTGTCTGTTTGCGATCTGCTCTGGTTGCCATCCGTTGAGCTTGAGAACGTCTCAGAAATCGCGGAGGCAATTGGTATCACCCAAACGTGGCACTGCTCCTCGTCAGACTCGTCCTGCTTGCTTTCAGCTCACTCGCTCAAGAGCGCACCCGTACGCCGGGAGGAAAGGAGGAAAAGCCTGCGTTTCAGGGTTTTCTCACGTCTCCCCACAGTAACACAAAACAGGAGCATAAAAGCTGCTAAATCCTTCATGTGGGAGGAAGAATAAGAAACTTCGTATTCTCTTGTCCTTCGTGGACAGAAAGTAATTAAGGATATGCAGGTTTTCTGTGTCCTTTATGCAAGACATCGTGTCCTTTATGGTTTATATTCACCGAGTTTGTGCATGGGACTTCGCAAAAATTCACAAGAATCTGAAGAGAATCACTATTAGTATACAGCAAACGTGGATTTAATAAATCCTGGCTGAATTTCTTTTGACTTAGTGTGGCAAAGTCAGGAGTAGCTCGGCTGGCATTAGTTAAGTTAATGTATAAACCAAATATGGAATAAAAATCAGGCCTATTCAGGCTTGGCGGATGTAGTTCTTTAGCACGGTATTTTTTTTCTGAGCTTAATTTCAGGTTTCACTCTTTACATCGAAAATATATTAATCCAGACTTCAAAGGTAATAATGCAGTTCTTCCCTGATGCAGTGAAAAATCAAACAAATTCTTAACTATGTAAATTTATGCTCAATAAACATGGGTCCTCAGAAATATATTAACTATGTATATAAAATATATATAGTTTTTATATATATATAAAGCTTTTGTTTACCCCATAGAAAAAATGGAAATCCGTGGGACTGATGCGTGTAGATGATCTTACTTCCTTTAATTACTTTTATTGCTTAGACGAGCTGATCATTTTAAGAATTCAAATCTCATCCATTCTGTTGAATTAATTAAATTTGTAATTTCCGTGATGAATAAGGTGAACCATAGTCCTTGAAAGAATTAAAATAAAACATCAAGAAAGCAAATAAACCAGTGATGTAACGTGATTTTATACTTAATGTAAAAGCCAATCGAATGAGAATTGCAGAATAACATTCAGTGTTTGAACTCGGCTGTAGCTGAATAGTGAAGTGCAACAACAGAAAAGAGACGCTGGTTTTGTAGTAGCCATTTGTAAAATTAAATGTACCGTAATGAGACTGAACCAGGCAAGAAAACACGAGGAGAGCATCGTGGGCTTCGTTGCTGCTGGCTTTTCGGCAGTCTGTCTCCTCAGGTTTTGTCGTGACTGTGCGTTTGATTTCCTTTAATTGGTGAAGTTGTGAACGCGCGGTTGATGTTTAAGATGAAGAGGCTGAAAGTTTTCACTTCCGATGGTGTAAGAATTCGGTGGCGAACGGGCTTTCTGTAGAGCTATCGGCAGCCCTAACAGCGAGTGAAATAAAAATTAAAAAAAAAAAAAAAATCTCCACGGTTAAAATACTGTAAGTTGTTTAGTGCTCATCGACATGTCAGTAATTTTCAACATGCAGCGTATGAAGTGTCAGATAATGTGGGCTGTCTGAGTGCGAAAGCAAAGTGTGAAGGCAGCTTTATTAGGTGTTAAAGCTCTTTGTTTCGGTTAGAGCACAATCCTGTTATTCTGGTAAGAGCGGCGCTGAATCTTTCGGTTTTACTCTTCTGGGTTACTGTGGAGCATAAAAATGTCTTTTAGTGTAGACAATGGCACTGCTCCTTGCCGCGCTAGGTTAATTTTCTTTCCTTTTAGTGGAGGATGAGATTATTGTAGCTCAAACGAAGCGTCGCTGGTTGTAATGTCCCTGATAACTGTAGCAACACCCGTAATATACCGAGGAAATGAGGTTTCACTGAGATTTGCCACAAATTTTGTCATTTTTTTGCCTCAGAAAGTATAGGCATAATTTGCAGCAAAATAGGTAATGATAAAGTATACATCAAGCGCGAACCAGACCTTGAAGGATTTTCCTTGCCTGCTTATAGCTGGTTTTGTACGTTTTCTTCAATGCACAGAAATTCTATTCGTAGCGTGTCCAGATTCTTCTAAACGTTTTTACTTCCCGTAAAGTCAGTTAGGCTTGTGTGACCAGTCATTTTAAATGTAAAATCGAGTAATCCGCAGAAACGGGAAGTGGGATTTAAGCATCTCTCTTGAGGAACCTGCTGCAGGGGGTGAGTACGAGGATGTATTTTGTTTTCTTGCTCTGCTTTACTTTCTCTATATGCTTTCTGGAAGGAAGAGTTCCATAATTGCATTGCTGACTTCGAGAACCGTATAAATAAGCTAGACGAAAATGAATTGCTCTCTCTTTACACGCACAAGATGAATCTTTGAGAACTTCTTTTTTTTTTTTTTTTTTGTTTGAAAGCTTTGTTTATTATGACTCTGCAACCACGTGTTATGCATACGGATAGACATCATGACTCCCAGCTAAACCACAAATATGTAATTTTCCTCTGGACCCTTTCCTCCAAAAACATCGATCTCTACTACTTAGGCTAAAGTAAGCTTTTTCGCTCAGCACAGCCGTTTTTAGAGCATTTTTAAGGGATATTGTAAGTTCTGTTCCTTTGCTTTGTACAGACGCCGTTGTTGACGGTTTGATAGGTGAATTCTGCGCTCGTTCTTGGATCAATACCCAAATGCTGGAAAAAAATACTGTGAACCTCTGACTTGAGTTGGGGGGAGAAAAACCACCAAACCCAAACTGCAAAAAGGTTACAGTATATTCAGTAGTGCAGATGGGTGGCACTGGATGGCATTAGTGCAACTAAAAAGTGGTAAAATGGTTGTCGGGTGGTTTCCGTTATAAACCCAGCTCCGGCCTTGACCTTTGTGGCTGCGGGCTGAACCTGCTCTGGTGAGGGACACTTTTGTCTCAGCCTGTTCGCTTTCCTTAGAGAAACTAGAGAATTACCATTCCGGCAGCATTCGTTTCCCAAGCAGCCTGAATCTCCTAAATTTGGAGCGTTTGGCATCCTACCCCGAGGAGGGTGGGCTGCCACCAGCAGGGAGGCTGGGGGAAGAATCGATATGTGCCTGCTTCTGGAGAAGGTCTCTCCAAGGAGAAGGTGTTCGGCTGTTTGTACCACCTCAGAGCTGAGTCCCAGCCTTACCCCTCCTCTCTGCTCTCCCAACTTTGGTTCCCTGTCACATGCAGAAAAAGAAAAATTCAAAGATGGGGGCAGAGAGAGGGAAGGGCGGAAGGGTGGCACCACTGGCGGGCAGGAGGAAGAACTTGAGTGAGGGAATGGAGATCTGAGCTGGGAGTGGTGAGAGGCGAAAGGAAGGTCTTCCTGACTTAGGACCATGGATTATGTTTTGAGTTAAGCAATCATAAATCAGGAGTGGTGCTTTGGGAGCTCGCTGTGGAGCTTAGGATGTTTTTGCTCCTCTCCCAAAGACGATACAAACCCGGGAAGCTCATTAGGGAAGGCGGTCCTCGGGGGCTGCTCATCTGCCCAGACATCTTGCTTTACTTACGTAGCCTGCCCCCTGAAAAAAAACATCGTAAATCATGGAATCATGCGGGTTGGAAGGGATCTCTGGAGGTTATCCAGTCCCAACCCCCTGCTCAAGCCATGTCCAGTAAAATTAGGTTACTCGGGGCCTGTCCTGCTGAGTTTGGAGAATCTCCAGGGAAGGAGGTTGCACAGCCGCTCTCGGCCCCGCTCCAGCGTTTCACCACCTTCCTGTCAACGTAAATAAATAAATACACGTATCTCTATGCCTAGCTGGGATTTTCCATACTCCAACATGTCTCTCTTGCCTCTGGTCTTGCTATTTGCAGCCCGGAGAAGACCGTCTCTGCCTTCTCAACAGCCTCCCCGCTGGTGGCAGGAGCGAGACGTGTTCCAACCTTGTCTTCTTATGGCTGAGCCATCCCCTCCTCCTGTGCCGCCGGGGGCATCGTGGTGGCTGTCTGCTGGAGAGAGCCTGGCAGAAATAATAGCTAGCAACAAATCACGCTGTCCTACTAAATACTCAGACTGGGCTGAAACACAAAGTTAATGTCACGGGTTGCTTCAGAGGTGCGAGATATGATGTAATTCAGGGTATGGTCTGTTTTTGTGCTTGTAACTTTAGATCCCAGCGTTGCATTAGTCTGCTTTTAGGATGCTTTCCTAGGCAAGATGCTGCAGAAGAAAACAGTTTAGGGCAGGGAGCACGGCGTTCGCGATGTTTTGTTCTCTAAAACCTTTCCTGCTGATGAGCAAAGAGGGTACCGGCAGGAAAAGTGGACGTTCTTGCTTACAGCTGCATCCCTGTTAGGATGTTTTTGTTCTTTTCTTAAAAATACATCAGCTTTTGTGTTTAAATATTGTGACATAAATTCTTAATGAAAGTGGAATTTCACTAAAACCTCAAAGCAGGGCCTGACTTTTTTTGGAATGCAGTTTTTAGTTGGTTGCAAGGTGTGCATTTGGTAGCACATTTTATAGGCTGAGCTTGTCTGTGTCGTGTCACGTGCAGAAATCCCTTTTCCTCTTGCTTTTTGCACTTCATGTGCATCTCTTACATCTCTACCAACGCAGCGCCCTTTCAGTTAGAGATTTTATAATATCTTGAGTATTATATATTGAGAACATCACATGGAAAATCTGGTTGCTTACGAAAAATGTAAAAATTCACATCGAAGATAATGAAGAGAGCCCAATGAAACTGTGTGCTGCTGTGGCGCTGGGAGGCTGGCTGAACATCATCAGTCCACGGCTCTTCCCTGTGGAATGCACCTCTCCAGTAGTGACAGTACAAATTAGCCCCGTGTGCTGTTCTGGAGAAGTCATGAGAGAGGAAATACCATAATGCAGTTTCTTTTCTTGCTCAGACGGTGGTAACTGCAGTGATTTTAGCAATGACTGCAGCTGCCTGCTGGAGACTGCTGGCCCGTACCTCTCACAAAAATCACCCAAAACTCATTGATTTTGAATAGCGTCTCATCCATGTCTGTGTTTTCCTAAGAGCTCTCTTGTAAACTACTTACGACAGCAAAATTATTTTTTTTTTTATTATTACTGTTTTTTTAAATAGCCACAGATCTGTCCTTATCAGGACTCAGGACTCCCTGCTTAGCCTGGCGTGTCCGTAGCTCTGTGGGATGTCACCCTTCACCGTGCCCCTGCGTGGCAGCAGTGTGGCACTGCCTGGTGACAGGCTGGCTCATCCTCCCCTCATGCTCGAGGGTGAGGGGACGGAATCGATCCCTTCCAGGCTGACAGCCGTCTCCTAACCACCCCCTGTCTTGTAACAAGTGTCTCGGGTGTCCTTTAGGATTTTCCTCGCTCCTCCAAAGGTTTGCCTTTAAAAAGTCCTAAATTAAACTTCTCGTCGTGATGGGAGGCTGTTGTGTTGTGCCGTGGCAGACCGAAGGATGCTACCTGGACTGGTCTCGCAGCCTAGCACAGAGTGAATGCTTTTACCCTGCGGATACCACTAATCTCCAGCATTTGAAATGGATAAATACCTTCTAATTGCTCAGTTTGGTCTGGTTTTTTTGCGGATTTCTGCCCTGAAGACTTTCTTACTCCTACAAACCTGCTGATCTGGGAATTTTTTTCCAGTTGATAGGGGTTTAACGATACCTCTCTCCTCCCAGCCACCTTCCAAATTTGGAAGTTCTTTTTTTAGTGGCTTCACCAGAGTGTTAGTATTCTCATGGACTGCCCGTGGGAATGTGCTTCCAATTTTAGTTTGTCCTCTAGATGTCCGTCTCCCTTAAATGCGTCCAGCTTCTCGTTACAGCTACGCTGGGCCGAGCGTGGCACTCTGCTCCTCATACTCGTCTATCGAAGATGTTTTCGGTACTGTATTGTAATCAAACCCACGGCTTCTGCTCTTGTGCTGCACAGCAGTGAATAGCACTCGTGTATCAGCAATTGCATCCTCCAAGTAGTACTTTTTTAATTAATTTCTTTGTTGGGCATCTATTTACCAGGTGACCTTGGCAGTTATTTAATTGCATTCCATCAATTTATACTTGGTCCAATATCGATGGTGTCACGTTATTGTTGAGTTTGGCTGTGCAGTCTTGCTGGGAAAGAATCGGTTGATGATCTAAAGTCGTAATTGTGGCTGAACGGCTTGCAGCTATCTTCTGTAGGATATGTATTTTGGGAGTGTTAAGTAAGGCGAATATAGTAGTCCGTGTTTTTGAATACAGACTGGCTTCCAGTGCTCTCTTGCAGCTTCTCTTCCATCCAAGTTCATGTGGGTTTTCACTGAGCTAATTACAATCTTACAAATGGTCCCGCGAGACAGGACAAACTCTCTAATTTCCATTTATTGTCAGACTGTGATTAAAAGACAATGGCAGTTTCTCGTCATAAGCCTCAAGTTTGTCATCTGTTAAGTTAATATGCATTCCCTGCTTTTTGTAAAACAAACCCTTTCAATCATTTGGGATCATCGTTTGCTTGTAAACTTGCACGTTAGGAAAATGATAGTAATTTATAGTTGTGGGCAGTTCTGGTAGCATGACTTAGTGTGATAGTTAGTCGATAGAGGGGGAAGCCACATTCTCTCAGAAAATAATACAGATGGTTTTGAGCCCAGCCCAGTGGATAGAGATGGAGTGGGATTATTATGGAAACGCCCTGTCTTGGTGTAGCACTTCGAATCTCTCATTCTTACGCCCTGTTAAGTTACTGAAAGCTTCTACTGCTCATGTGTTGTCTTGATTAGTTGTAGAAGCATTTGGTTAGCTGGGTTACAGCAGATATTTTTTCACTACGTTTGGTGCCGCGTGGATGTGGGCAGCATCATACAGATAGCTAGAGATAAGAGACTGGTTCCATAACCTTGATTTTTTTTTTCCTCAAGACTTTTCCGACCGTCTGCCTCTCGAGATTTGTAGGGAGTATGAGAAACAGATTTCTTTGCATCTTCACTGCGACCTCTGGCATAGTCTTAAAGATGCCGAGGCTTGCTTTTTGGTTTTGCTGTTGTCAAAGAGCAGGTTAAATAAGTCGTGCTGATAGAATTAAATGAACAGAGGTGCGCACGCCAGCTTGCTTAAACTCAGTTTGGATAGCTCTACGCCGTGTTCCCGTTTGCCGTCAAGACATGCCTTAGGAAAATCTCAGCTCAATCATATTGCTCACATTCAGGATATTCAGGACCTGTCTTTGCGAAAGAGGACGCCGGGGACAGAGATGTGGTTATAATTATGTTTTAGGTCTGTTGCGTCCAGTTTAGGTCGTTTTCCTTCAAGCTGGTAACACGGAATTTGTGGGCCCGATCCTCTGAAAGTGGCTTTAGTCTTGTTTTCATGCATAGATGTAAAAAAAAGCTATCAGATAAAAGCACAGAGAAGCCCAATTTACAGTGGTGCTGTGTAACATAAGAAAATAATAGGTTCACTCCCCGAAATACAGAATGCGAAATGATAATAGGGCAAAAAGATGTTTCCTTTTGCCTCGATTCGCTTGGAAGACGATATTTTAATTCACATCTTGTGAGCGAAAAGGTCATCTCGTAGAAAAGTTTAGAAGGGTTTCATTGTCTGCAAAGAGAAGGTATATAGCCATGCATAACTACGTGATCAACCGGACCACAGAACTGAAAGATGGAGCCAAGTAGGTGTGAACTGCAAAAATAAAAGAAAAAAAGGATTTAGCAAGATATACTAACAATTGCAAAACCTGGAAAGGTAGGAGTGTCCTTTGCTCGCGTGAAAGGTGTAAGAACGGCTGTGTTGATCAGATGAAAAGCCGGTCTGGCTGGTGTCTGATGGCGGCTGTGGAGGCCTGGGAAAGACGTGGAGACGCATGTAGCGGTATTTCACCTGGACGCTTCCCTGGTCTCCAACCATGGCAGCTCGAGAGCTTCCTAAGGAAAGGACGGCTTGGATGTGTTCTAGTAACAGCGTGGGTCTCACCCACGAAGTTGGCTTTGTTGTCCTAGAACTAACATTTTGGCTGGAGCAGGTCCATGGCTTGCAGATGCTGCCATCGCTTTAGAATACAGCATTTTCTGATCTTGCGAATTTGAATAATAAGCAGCGTGATCAATAAATATTTTAGAGATAATGTTGACTTGGTATCTTAGCTTTTTTTTTTTTTTCCTACTTACGGTTTTGATTTGGGAAAATACCATTTTAATGCCCTATTCTGATACTTAGTATTGCAATCAAAAGTCAGATCAGCGTCACAGTAATGATAGTTTTGATGTATATATTGAAAACCTAATCCAGCCTATTTTACGTGCAGTGGCTAACATATATTAACATATATTTGAGGCCCGAGATTAGGAGGCACTTTGTACCCTCGTCCCCACGACGGTCAGGAGGAGCGTTCCTCGCACGTCGTGCTGTTACCTGCTTAACTTCTGAAATCTCAGAAATCATTTCTTCCCAAGGATTAGAGGCTCAGCCTCCCTGTTCGAAGCGGGGCGCGGCTTCTCTGGTTTTGTCTAAAACTGCGTTTTAGCAGTAAAATTGGTTTTGTTTCGTTTTTCTCTCCAAAAGCGTGTTCTTGTTTGTGAAGTATTGTAGGAAAGGGAAAGTTTCCAAAGTTGAAATACGTTTCTGGTTCTTTGTTATAGCTGGAAATGAAATCTGCGGGATTCCTTTGTCACGAGTGTCAGGGATTTGTTTCCACAGGGATAATTAGCCTTCCTTATTTACTTTAAAAAGCCAATTTGCAGAGCAGGTTTTTATATCTAGGATGAGTAATGTGATATAAAAACACGTATCTGTGTGCAGGATTATCCCTTACATTAGAAGCGACTGTGGAAGATTATTTAATAGGCTGATTGACCTACGGGTCGTTGTGAGCTGGTTTATACCAAAATCAGAGGAGAGACCATTTTTGTGAAGATAGTGGGTCAAACTGCAGTTGTATTTATGTTCTTCTGAGTGACTTCGGGGGTTTTTTCCAAAGATGCGAACATCCGAGCTGTCGTCTCCTTTGGCTCCCTGCAGAGCTACAGCCTTGTGTGACTGGGCAAACGGGATGGGGGTGATGGATGTTGCCAGTAGCCCAAAGGCTCTGTTAGCTGGAATACTAGAATAGAAATATATTTTTTTATATATATATTATATGTATATTGGGGGGTTGGACTAGATGATCTCCAGAGGTCCCTTCCAACCCCTATCATTCTGTGACTCTGTGGTATATATAGCTGGAATACTAGATTATAAAACCCCACTGGGATACTAGGATATAAAAAACCCCACTGGAATACTAGGATATAAAAGTACAACAGGGAAATGAGTTTGCATGCAAAATATCTTTTTTTTTCCCCTTTGCCCCCCCCCCCCTTTTTTTTTTTTCCCCAACAGATGCAGTCCATACGGAAAGGCTTCTGCAAATTGTTTACATGTGGTTTTTTATTTGTATGAGCGTATTTGTTACAGATTTTTGTTCTGGTCAGGTTCTTAAAGTGGTTTAAGTGCCTTGGCACAATTAAATGGAATACTTTTTGGTGGCCATTTTTATCACAGCTGGGGAAAATGAAATCCTTAATAATTAAGGTTTGCATTCCATTAAATAGCGAGAGACCAGCTTGATCTTTGTCACATTACATGATCATTTATTAAATTCTTCACAAATGCAGTTTGTTTACAGACGACTTCTTTCCCAAAGTTTACGGATCACATTCCACCAAAGTGACTGGGACGCTCTTCTAAATGGGCTCAAGAAAATTTCTCTGTTTCCATTTTTTTTTCTCCACCATAATCTGAAATACTTCCTTCAACCAAATGAGTGTTTGTATTTTAAATCAGTATTGGGTTTGGGGTTTGGATTATTTTTATTTTTGTTTTCCATTTTTGTAGACTGAAAATTATTTTTTAGTGTTAGTAGTAAAATGAAAAATGTATGCATCTTAGGGGGAAGAAGAATGTCAAGTTTTCGTGCAGCCTTCGGAGAGAGCGGGGGGTGCGTGATGTTTCTTGGAGCTTCGCTAATTCAATTAGGGTAAATTTGCATGCAGTTTCTAACAGCAAGATGGCAATTTGCAGTGCATTTAATATATTCATCAGACTATAGAGCTGGTTCTTCAACCCTGATGCATTTCCATAGTGTCACAAAGCAGGTGTAGCACAGTGACCTGAAAGATAATCATGGGGAGAATGGCTTCACGCGTTACTTATTTCCAGAATTACCTGTTTTTAAACTTTAAGGCACTTGTTCTCCTAAAGCACTGGGAGACCAAAAAGCAATGACTGTATATACACATACAGGTTTTCGGTATTCCCCTTGGTCAAATAAATAGTTCAGATTAATTAGAAATATTCTCTGTTAGGATAGTTAACGTAGGAGTGGTGATTGGATTCAGATTGCATACAAGAATTGGATTATTGCTCGGTTATTAAAAAGAAATGCAATATCTGACATAAATATCAGTGAAGATCATCTTTTATCTTTTCTTACTTCTGTAAGCTACCACAGTTCTAATCAAATGAAGAGTTTTACTAGTTACTTTGAATACACAATCACCCCTTTTTGGTTTTACTTGACGGTCTTTACTCTGATAAACTGATGAATAAGCTTTTAAAATTGAAAAAAAAAAAAAAGCTAAAAATGAAAATTTTTAGAAAATTTAGCGATAGTAAGTGCTGCTGCTGACTGAAGGAATTTGGCCTAGGTTTTCTGGAAGTGACTGTTACTGAAGGTGCCTGAAATACGGTGCTCATTGCTTTGAAAACATTGTCTAAAGCTGCTTGGTGGGCACCTTCCTCCTTCCTGAGAGGTTCCAATGGAGCAGGTGACATTTCTTTTCTCTGGTGCTTCTTGAGTCACGCCACAGGATTACAATTTTCTGCTCTCCTTTTTGTTTAAAATATTTAAAGTAGAGTTGACGCTGTTTTCATAAGCTGATGTCTTTAAATACCTTGAGGCCTGGTCCTCATGAAAGGGGAGCATTTAAAAAACAAACAAACATCCTTCTCTGAGTGGTCATTATATAAATTATTTCTATTTCTGCGTTGAATGTGTTTTAAGAGAGGAAAGCCAAGAAGGGAGGCTGTGTCCTGCCCAATGATTACACCCCCAATATCCAATTTTGTGGACGTGTAGATCCTACCTATTATTTACATAGATCCGTTTTAAATGTTGGCCAGCACTGTAAATATTAAAAAGCACCTTTATTAATTTTGACAATTGGGCAATCCTGTCTGAGGTTTTACTTTCTTGTGATGCATCCGGAACGTAACCGAAAGCTTTCTTCTACCACATTGACGTTTATCAAAATTTTATTTTTTTAAGTTATTTTATTTATCAAAAAGATACAGAACTGTATCTTTCCAGCAGGGATTAGTGGCCTCTTTTGCTCGTCTAATTAGGATGGTAGATTCTGTGCGTTGAACGGATCTCATGCAGTTTTTCATCTGATCTTTTCCATCACTTCAGTTTCTTGAATTGCTAAAATTCTGGACGTTGCTTCAAAATGAATCCTGGCAATCAATGAGCTGCCCAACCCTTGTGGCAATTTCATCAGCGCTGGTCTGTAAAGGCGACCACGAGAACTAGGCCCTTCTTTTAGAAAAATCAAGCAAATTACATTCCCTCCATTAAAGTATGCTGTGTGGTTTTCCGAACCTGCTAATTTTAATATAACCTCTCTGTGTTACCGCTCGTCCTGTTATTAGTTGACGCTCGGTGAAATTCTTGGGCGGATTGTCATTATTCCGCTTCTTACATGTTCTGATGAATGCTAAAATGGTTAAAAAATGTTAAATGCTTAGAGCATCAACACGGGCAGCTGAGACATCAGTTTGCTTTTAGCAAAAATTTGTGTCAGGCTCTCTTTTAATCCATGCAGATTTCCTCATAAGGCTTAATCTGACGACGTTTGTAAGGCTTTGTTGTGTTCGTAAAATACCTTGTTAAACTTACAAAATCAGGGCTTTAACTGCAACGAGGAATTAACTCAACCTGAAATACAGGTTGTAAATGACATGATTATACGTTAAATGAAGACATAAAGATACAGGTGTATGTTTTAGTACTCTCTCCTTTTTTTAAAACAACTATACACAATTTTGCTATTTCATAAATGAATAATTAAAGGTGTGTAAACTCTAGCTGTTCCTTTTAACTTCAAGGATATAGGATATTATACATAGAATCCCAGGTCGGAAGGGACCTCAAGGATCATCTGATCCAACCTTTCTTGGCAAAAGCACGGTCTAGACGAGATGGCCCAGCGCCCTCTCCAGCTGAATCTTAAAAGCGTCCAAAGTTGGGGAATCCACCGCTTCCCTGGGGAGATTATTCCAGTGGCTGATTGTTCTCATAGGGAAAAATTTCCTTCTTGTGTCCAACTGCAATCTCCCAGGAGTTACCCGTTACCCCTCGTCTTTCCCATGTGACTCCTTGTAAAAAGGGAGTCTCCATCTTCTTTTTGTCCACCCTTTAAACCCTGGAACGTGGCAGTAAGGTCTCCCCTGAGCCTTCGTTTCTCACGGCTGAACAATCCCAGCTCCCTCCATGTTACTGCTCTGTGCGGGTGTGCGCTGGTGCACTGAAAAGCAAAAAAAAAACCCCTTGGTTAAAGAAAAAAGTGTCAGTTATTACAACTACTCTCCCTGGAGATTGCTAATACAGAAGGATATGTTTTGGGATACCCGTTTACTTTTTTTCTTTTTTTAAGTAGTTAATTTTATTTGGGATGTTAAATAATTTTTAGCAGCTAGATTTCTGATATTTCGGCTGAATCGGTTTCTGCCTTTTAAGTTCTGTCTGTTAGCGCTTAGTTCCCGAAGCATACGTAGAAGCTCGACCCGAGGGTCTGTCTGTGCGTGCACATCACCGGGTAAGACTTGACAAGCCGCTCGGGGATTTTTAGGGCGGTTAGTAGCTCAATGAGCCTCCTCTGATCACAAAACATACTTTTTGTAAAGCGTTCTTCCTTTTTTGCTCTCTCCCTGACATTTCCCACAACCTGTATTGATGGACCTGCCTCAACTGTCGGTCTTCATCCAGCAGGAATGAAGCAAGAGTCTCAGCGGGCCAAAAGAGCTGGTAATTTGAGGCCATCTGCTTTGATATCGGTACCTGGACTGACTTAGTCTCACTTCAAAATTGGGTCTTTTATCTACTTTGGCAAATAATTTTTTTATTTTCTATGTAGCTCGAGGATCTTTTACCGAAGTTAACAGTTTGGCAAACTGACTTCTTACGCGTGCCTTAGACTTGAGGGGTTTTAATGAAGGCTGCGAATGTCAATATTCCTGGCGTTTAATCGGAATACAGAAGTTCATTGTGTGAGGGCCTTGATGAGGGAGGGTTTTGGTCACAAATGAGTATTTTTAGACTATACAGCATTTTGTTCATACTAGTTAACGCTTACTGTTACAGTGCCTTCGGGACAAACGCAGTCTTTCCAAATATTAAATTGCCTAATTATTTTTCCCGTCATTTTTCATTATGGCACGGCAGATGCAGATTAATGGGATTTTTTCTCAAGTTGTTGACCCTAAATAACCGTGAATTTGCACTGTAATAAAACGTTGTTTGTCTTTTGAATGGATTTGGAAGCTATATGGTTTTCATTCGCTGTTGCTGAATATAGGCCTGTTAATAGCGTACATAGCATTGCTGACTTGCATCAAGTCATTTAATGGTAGGAAGTATTACATTCTACCTCTTGTGTATTTAACAGCATGGGGGAGGATTATTTTCTTAGATACGCAAAGCATTGCTCTGTGTTTAATGTCTTTCAGAAATCAGCTGCCCTTGAGCATTGCTACTGGACTAATCTTACCAGATTAGCCTCTAAATATTTCAGATTGTTAGGAAATGGCTCTTATTAATATTTGCAAAGTTCTTTCTGCTGTGACTGAGCAGCTTTATTATAGAGGGCCCCAGGCTTTCGTGGTCTCAGAAGAATAGTACTTTAGCTGAGGCAGTAGAAGCGTAAGGAGCCACCCGGGTTGTAATACCTACATTTCTGACTCCGAGCTCCTGAAATGTGAGCAGGGGGCAAAGGACGCTTCCCTGCCCACCGAGGAGCACAGCCCATCACCCATGGCAAGAGCCAGGTGCTGCTCTGTGACTTGGGCATCCCTCATCTTGTGACTCAGCAGATCATAGAATCACAGGGTTGGAAGGGACCTCTGGAGATCATCTGGTCCAACCCCCAAGCAGATAGAATTGTAGAATCACAGAATGGTTTGGGTTGGAAGGGACCTTTAAAGGTCACGTAGTTCGGACCACCTGCAATGAGCAGGGACACCTCCCACCAGCCCAGTTGCTCCAAGCCTTGTCCAACCTGGCCTTGAACCCCTCCAGGGATGGGGCAGCCACAGCTTCTCTGGGCAACGTGGGCCAGGGGCTCACCTCCCTCACAGCAAGGAATTTCTTCCTGAGATCTCATCTAAATCTCCCCTCTTTCAGTTTAAAGCCGTTCCTCCTCGTCCTGTGTCTCCCCTCCCTGCTCCAGAGTCCCTCCCCAGCTTTCCTGGAGCCCCTTTAGGGACTGGAAGGGGCTGGAAGGTCTCCCCTGGAGCCTTCTCTTTTCCAGGCTGAACCCCCCCAGCTCTCTCAGCCTGTCCTCACAGCAGAGGGGCTCCAGCCCTCACAGCGTCTTCCTGGCCCTCCTCTGGACTTGCTCAACCACGTGCTTCTTATGTTGGGGAGATGACAGAGGATCTCTGCGCCACACAGCTGCTGACTCTGCTTCACTCCATACAGGGGGGATGTCTGCGTGATCTCTCCTTTTGACTGACAACTTCGAACTGGTTGTTTTCAAAGAAGTATCTAAGCTGCACAAAATAGGAGCTGTAGCCGCAGCAGTAACTACAGTGTAGACCTCAGCAGGGTTGTTTGGTGTTGAGCGTGATGTCTGGCGGCTATAATCGTGGCTGTGTTACGCACCACTGATTGAAGGAGTTCGGTTGCTCAGCGGAGATTATTTATGCTGTGCAGCCAAAGAGAGGAAGTAGTGACAGTGATGGAAAAATGTGGAGCACTGAGGTGTAGAGAATGAGGTTGCGGTGAAGATGGGATTTTTTTGAAGGAAGCAGATGTCTGATCCGTGCAAAGAGCAGCACCCCTGAGCAGTGGTTCGCAAGCTTTCGCATCCCTGCTCCCATATGCAGTTTTGTGTTTGTCGTGTTTAGCTTGGGACGCCAAGCGTGTTCAGCTTGGCGTCTAGCCTAAAAGCTCTAGGGTGAATTTTGACTTTGGGCTCAGTTCTTGCCACTGCTGTAGTGCCTTCTGCGCTGGCATCCACCTGAGTTTCTGATGAAGTTCTAGCAGTAGCTTTATTTTCCTTCCCTCGTCACCTCGGTTTATTCAGGAGAACAGGAAAGGTGGCAAAGGGCGACTCTGCAGGAGGATCTGAGTCCCAACAGCGCTAAGCCACGGCAGATCTTCCACTTCTCGGCCAAGCGGTTTTGCTGAGCACGAGGCATTCTTTGTCACGAGACGAGACAGCAGAAAATGCTTATGAAGTGTTTTAAAATAGAAAATCGAGTGGTTCATGTGTTACCAAAAAACATATCTGGTTATACCTTTTCAGCGGGGTTTTTTCAGGTTTTGCTTTACCTCTTTATTTTCAAATGCAACAGCTTTTCCCATACCTAGTGGCAGGCGGATACCAATTCAGAGAAAACCCAAGATCAAATGAAGTCATTCCGTTAAGTTCTTTCCATTAAGTAATTAAGTTCATTTTTTAAAGTCTTTGGTGTTTTGTTTTTTTTTCTAGTAAGAGTGAGCTGCGTAAGATCTGCGTAAATAATATACTTTTGGAAGTGAACATGGAGGGAAAGCACATCCGTCCCTTTATTTGATTCTTCGCGCAGGGAGGTCAGAACTTGAAGAAACAATTTACATATTTCAGCAAATATAACACTTTTGTGACTTCCCAAACTACTGACGAATGAGCCCTATAACTTCCTAACAGTGCACTAATTCGAGACATCTGGCTTCACAGAATTGCAGGATTGATGCTTCTGGGAGTCCATGGATCTTAATCTTTAGCACCAAAGGGAAAATAAGTGTCTTTAACTGCATTACCATTAACCGTGTCATCCCTTTCCATGCTCTATTAATATAATAAACAGGATGAATGGGATTGCATGGAAAGAGGCTTCCCTAATGAGCGGCACTCCAGTAGTTCGACACCTCCCTGCGCGTTTGTGGAGCTGCTGCGCTGACCACAGACCGTCACTTCGGTTTCAAATCCAGCCTTCTCAATTATTTTGTCTTCGTAACGTTAACTGATTCAGATACCAGGTTATCAAAATGATCACTTCGGCAGTTTCACAAAAACGAATATTTTAGGCAATAGTTCTAGATATGATTAGATATCTTTGTCCTGAAGAATTTTTATCTGATTTTAGCTGCTGTTTGACTTGTCTCCTTACCTGGGAGAATTTGATTTTCATAGATTTTCATATTTTGACTTCTTTTTCTTTAAAGGCCGAGATTCAGAAAGGAGATAATAAAGCTGCTTCACCATTAGAGCAAGCTGTTTGCTGTAGAATAGACAGGAAAATACTATAGTTCAGCACAAAAAGTCAAATAAAGGAGATGATTTGGAGCTTGCCCACACTAATAGCTAAATACAAAGCTAATAAAGCTAATAGGAGTTCTCCCTTAAATAATTATAATGATTTTCCAGAGTGGTGATTGGAAAGTATTTCAGCTGAAAATCAGTGCTGAAGCCAAAGGGATATTCCTGATCTTTTGTGGGCTCGTAGTATTTTTCTAGAAGGAGCCGTGTGCTCCCTGCGTTCCTGAAGATTGCCGGAGAGCAACAACTTTGTTGTTGAAGTTTGTTAAATCTCTTCAAAAAAGATAAGTGGAACTTTTTCTACTGATGAATGCTTTCTGTGTCGCTGGAGAAACAGGAATTGCAGTGTGGGTTACTGATGGGAGTTCTTATACTGGATGAATAATCCTTGTAATTGCCACCTTTTGGTTTGTCGTGCCTGAATCCTGCCTGATCCGTGTGTGTAAAGAACTATATATGCTTGCAATGAATACACGAATCCTTTTTGTAGTGAGTCACCTCTTAAACTTTGTGAATGGCTCCTCAAATTGTCATCACGACCTCCCTTGTCTCTCCCGGTGAAAAGCTGAGTCGCAGGCAGAAAGCGGGAGCAAAGTCTGGGCCATGCTGGGCTTCCCTCCGTGCCGTCGTGCACCCTTTACTCCCTGTTGTCCGGCTGCCTTGTCTTCTCCACGGATTCTTCTCCTTTGCCCATGCGTATTTGGGATTTCCCCCTAGCAGATATACTGGCATAAAACTGCATCTGAACTGACCGAAGGCACCAACGTGAGCACTTTGCCAAAAGCTGGTTTTGATCTTCCTCGGCTGCCTCAGCCTGTTTTCCTTTCCAGAGACAATCAGGGGCATGTGATGCTGATTCAGAGAAGGATTTGTCTCATCTCACTTATATGATTCAGATATTTGGGAGGAAACGAAAAGAATGTGATCCTTGAAAAAGATATCCCCATGGACGTGTCAGACTAGAGTTTGGCTAATAAGGAAATAGCCTCACCGGGCTGAGAAAAAACATTGTCCGTCATCTCATACAGCCCGTTCCAGTCCCTCAAGGGGCTCCAGGAAAGCTGGGGAGGGACTCTGGAGCAGGGAGGGGAGACACAGGACGATGGGGAACGGCTTTAAACTGAAAGAATGTGAATTTAGATGAGACCACAGGAAGAAATCCTTTCCTGTGAGGGAGGTGAGCCCCTGGCCCACGTTGCCCAGAGAAGCTGTGGCTGCCCCATCCCTGGAGGGGTTCAAGGCCAGGTCGGACGGGGCTTGGAGCAGCCTGGGCTGGTGGGGGGTGTCCCTGCCCAGGGCAGGGGCATGGAACTGGGTGGTCTTTAAGGTCCCTTCCAACCCAAACCTTTCTACGTTTCTATGATCTCAACTCACAACTCTTTTCGAGTCAGAAGGGAGCTGTGGTTCTGTGGTGCCACTGAACAAAGAAGCCCTCTTCTAGAAAAGGATGTCACAAAGCGAGAGCACCTCCTGTCTCAGGCAGGCAGCAAAGCTCTGGAAGCCCCTTCACATGGTGCTGTGCTGGTCTGCTGAGTAGCAGGGGTATGGATAGATGCCTCTATCCGGGATAAAACTTGGACTCTTGGCTCTACTTTTGATACGTTGTGTGGTGGTGGGCAAGGCATTTATCTTCTCTGATGGAGTAGGAATAAGCTACTGTTCTGTATAGAGCCGCTGATAGCTATATGTAATAGTGTGTCTATTTAGGTCGGTGTAAGTACAAAGCATTTATCGCAGCCTTAAATATAGATATTCCTAGCAGTACAGGTGGGAGACACCATTATTTAAAAGAGGAAAAAAAAAAGAGAGATAAAAGGGTTTTGTACTGCCTTGACCCAAAGGCAGTGAAATGCGGCTTATTCTTCTCCTGTGACTTTTTTCGCTGCGGGGTCACAGTTTTAAAACCGCGCCTTAATGACTGTAGGTTCACGTTGACTTCACTCTCACCTAGGAGATGACTGTCTCATAAATGTGTGTAAGGAAGTCATTTAGTGCTTAAAAAATACAGCGGTAATTAAAGAATACAGCCCTTTGCTTCAGCTGGTCGGTAGCAAATCCACGCTGCAGCAGTAGGAGTGAACCAGGAAAACTAAGTAAGCATGAATATAGGCTGTTGCTGTTTTGTAGCCACAAACCCAAGCCAAGACTGTCTGGTTTTAATACCAAAGTAATATTTTAAAGGTGGATTTGGCTCCTAAATTTTAAGATTCAGTACTTTGTTCAAATCCTCTAAAGACGTTTCGAAAATCGGCGTTGTTTTACGTGCTTCAGAGCCCTTTGAAAGCAGTTGGCAGCAAATATTCTGCCTCCTTCAGAAGTATTGGGTAGTTCCCAATGTCCGTACGTGATACGGAAAATCGACTACGAAGGCTTCTGCCTGTCCGAATGTAATGCTGTTAGCGAGCAGCGAGGAGAGGAATGCTGCTTTGAATCCAAAAAAAAGCGTTCACAGAAAAAACGTCCTTCGGGTGCCGACGAATCTATTTCAGGAGCAGGCAGTTTCTGTCAAAAGGGTATAATTTGCTCTAATCTTACAAAGTTTTGAACTTTTTTTGGAGAGGTTTCTAGCTCTGTTCTGAGCTAGAAGTTGCAGGATACTGTTCTAGGCCAGAACTTGCTCTCTCAGCTCACACTGGTTTGCTTTAAAGACCAGACTTTTGAGAGTATCGAAATCTTACAGAACACAACCAGAAAGAAAGATAATGTTGGTTTTTTAGGGTTTGGGGGGGGTTTTTTGTGTGGGTTTTTTTTTTTTTGCAGCAATATACTCTCTTGGTCTTTTATGCTCCAGGCTCGCACTTCGTAAAAACTTAGACAAATCTAGAATATAGAACCAGCCAAACCCACAAATTCTGATTTAGACCTACTTGGCTCTTCTGAATCATCACGAGCTCTGGGCAGTGAGTCAGCCAAGAGCTGGTTTTCTCTTCAGTATTGTGTAAACACAAGATGTTTCCCTGGGCTAAATATTATTAAGTAAAAAAGTCATGTTTATTTGATTTTTTTATTTTTTTTTTTTTTAAATGTCATGTATTGTATAAAAGATTACTAACACATAAAGCTACCATCTGGGGAAATCTGAAAGTCCTTTTCTTTTCCACTTTCTTCATCAGCTCAGTTTTGAAGACGAAGCAGTTTTAAGGCGCCCTGATTTTTTTGTTGTTGTTATTTGATTCTATAAGGAATAACGATTTTGGATCAAACTACTGACAAAGCTTCATGCCTTGTGGGAAAATTAGCTTTGGAAATTGCCAATTCACTTCACCGCAGGACTTAATTCGTGGTTCTACCATGATGGGATTTGGATTCTTAAAATGCAAAATTAATTTCTGCAGCTGACTCGTGCATTTTCAGGGAAAACTTTAGGTATGGATATATAAGTGTATGGGGGGGGGGAAATACGTAATATATATAGATACATACGTGTGTGTGTGTATACATATATATATATATATATAAAAAAAAAATATGAGAAGGAAGATAGCTTATTCCCTTTTTGACCCCATGGAGAAGTGTCAAGAGACAGAAGTAAATGATGGAGCCGGTAGCTGTTTGGTGACAACAATATTTTATTTTTTTCTTCTTTTTTTTTAGAGAAAGGAAAGTCTGCCAGCCTTTCAGTCAGAGCTTTCTTTTTTCTCGAATTGATGCGGTTTGTAGTTCTAGAGGCTTGAGCTCCCTCGTGGTTTCTCCTCCATATTCCTCTGAACGAGTTTCCAGCCGGCGTACCCGTCACCACCGCCGCACACGCCAGCTGCGTAGCCAGAAAATGCCGCCTTCATCTCATTCGTTCCTCTGAGCGGCTTCACATGTGTCTAGTTTTGGAGTTTGAGAGGTTTATTTCTTTTCGCTGTTGGCTTTCATAAATTAATGTAAAATTTTTTAAAATCAAGGCCAGTGTTTTTAATACCGTGCTTTCAATGGAGCTAACTAAACCTATAAGAATAAGCTCATCGTTCTCACAATTTCTTCTCTTCCTACACTCATCTTTTTTTGGCCTCCCATGCACAGACATCCCAGAAATACGCTGCAGGTTGGTACGAGGTCTGAATGAGTGCAGGGAGTCCGTATTTTACGGCTTCTGTCTTAACAGAGGTAACTTGTATACCCAGAATATCCTTCCTTTTTTTGGCGGTTGTGTTCTTATTTTGATTAAGGAGTCTTAACGAGAAACGCGGGCTTGAATTATTCTTCTGGAAGACTGTTCTCAGCGGTGTGGTATGGATTTGGTTATTACCCTAGTTGTCCCTACTTGATAGGGAGGGGACGAGCAGTTTGGGCTTGGTTGGTTTGGTTTTTTAAGGGAATATAAAGTGGCATGCAGGTTTTTTCATTTTTTTCACTTACAACCTTATTATTATTATGAAGATGTTTCCATCTGAAATTCCATTTGAAAGCTGGCTTTCAAAGGGAGAGAAGTACTGTGTTTTTACACCGTTGCAGCTGTGTTACAGTGAAATTAGTCACTGTCTCGGTAGTTAACTTGTTCAAATATTTTTTTTTACCTCAAGTGAAACTGAAGGCATTTAATTAAAAACTAGAATAAGGAGAAGGTGAAACTGAAAAAAGGCCAATTACTCTAGGGACTGCAGACAGTGATTTTATTTTTAATTTAAGTTCCTTTTTAATTATTAGTTAAGAAAGAGTCTTGAATTATTAACTGAACGTGCACTTTTGCTCTCCGTTTATTTTAGTATGGCCAAATGCTTTTAGTGTGCAACGATGCTTTCTCTTTCAAAATGAGCATCTATTGTCTGATTATGGAATTTGTTAGCATAGCCCTTAAAGTTTGTTATTCTGCTGGAATGTATGATGAATTGTTGCTTCTTCCCCCCCACCACCCCCACCCCGTATCTGGTTTTGTTTGCAACCTTTAAGATGTAATGCTGCTGAGAAGACAGTCGTATGACAATAAGAATAGTGTTTAAGATAATAAAAGTCCGGTGACCGGAGAGTCCTGCATACGCTATTTAAAAGATTGATTGGAGGCTGTGCCTAGGCAAAAGGGAGTTGAATCATATTAATACAATATATTAAGATATACAAGTCTGACCATGCTTTTAGCACTTGTTTAGTCATGATTCAAGGAGGTGGTAGGAAATGATTGCAGCGTTCTTTGGTGGCAGAGCAACAGCAGAGCTCCTCTAAAAATGACCATAAAATGAGCTGCACGTGCAGTCTTTTGGTTTCTTTGTTTATCTCACCTTATGAAAAAGGCGATTCTGAGGGTAGAGAATTAAAAAAAAACCAAAACAAAACACCAGAAACCACAGATGAGAACAGACAGAGCTGCAGTACCGGCTCTACAGTAGAATTGTAATTCTCCCTTCTCCCCCAAAATCACAGACAGACGTGAAAGACGTGAAAAAGATGACTGGTGTTTATATTTATTATTTTTTTTTCCCCCCCTTTCCATAGTGCGGCTTCATGACAGCATATCAGAAGAAGGATTCCATTACTTAGTCTTTGACTTGTAAGTATGTGTTTTGCCTATGTTTAGTATGTCGGGGATGTGGTATTCAAACCTTTAGATGGAAATACAAGCTCGCAAGATAAAAGCGCGGTTGTGGTGCAATGAGTTGGACAAAGAGATGTAAACAGAGCTGGAAGGACAACAACATGTTTGGGCATTTGCATGTGCAAGAACTGAATTGGAAGTGTCACTGCAAGAATTCCATATTAAAAACTTTGAGTAAGTAGGGCCACTGTCGAAGTTGGATTTTAATATAAAATGTCGGTATGTAAGTAAAAGCTGGCGTGATAGCTGCCAAGGCTAAGCAAACATACGAGTCGGAAAAAATAATTTGCTGCAAGCCAGTGTCTGTGAAGGAAACATGAAAAAAAAAACCATGTGGAAGAGCAGTTTCCTACAGCAAATCTGCATTTCTGGACTGAAAGGTAAGCCTGAGTTTCCTAGAGGGAAAGAATCTTTCAGTATATTATTCCGAATTGATATTTCCTGATGTATAGAATGGTTCATTTGGACACCAGCCGCCCGCCCCCTAGAGCCCAACGTGGTTTTGCTGGTTGGAGTGAGAGTTCATTCTTTCCCCCAGAAATGTGAAATCACTCGTATGTGAGCATACAATCTGAAACGTTGGCATTCAGCGTAGGTAAGGTAGAACCTGGCTCTCCCCCAGTCAATGGTGTGCTTTCATGTTCAGCTCACATCCTCTTTTATTTTCTGGCTTAAGTTGTTTTTTTTTAAAGACATCTGTGAAGACTTCTTCAAGACTAGACTTCAGACTAGGAATACAAAAATACGAAATAGTCTGTAGTGAAGGCATACAGGGTTCAGTACTCAAATCCTAACCGGGCTCAACAGGAACTTATATCTGATTTGTATATGTCCCAGGTAAGTGCTCAGGCTGTTGGCTTTGGAAATAGCTGTAGGGCACAACATGCATACTTGTTCTCTGACACGCTCTGCGGTTTGTTTTGCCCTTTTTTTTTTTTTTTTAAGGTCTACAAAGGAAATCTTTCTGTGTGGATTTGGAAAAATCATCTTTATCCTGAACATTTCCGAGAAGTGTCACGCAGAATTCTTTAGTTCTAGGGACAATATAATATCCTTTTTATAAACTGGTGGCATTTCTAGCTTTTTATAGTAGTACTTTTAGTAGTACTACTGTAGTAGTACTTTTAGTACTACTAACAGGTAGTACTGTACCTGTTAGAAACCATGGCCTGCTGTAATTGCAGTTAGTCCACTTCTGCCTTAAATGGAAGATACAATGCCAGACAGATCTTGGGAGATGGTGATTGCGATGTGAACTAGAAGGCATTTGAACAACTTTGAAGTTGCAGATACAAGTATCTCTTTCTCGATGGTAACAGAACAAAGAGAAGGCTGCATTCTGCAA
This sequence comes from Rissa tridactyla, assembly GCF_028500815.1. Classification (NCBI taxonomy): domain Eukaryota; kingdom Metazoa; phylum Chordata; class Aves; order Charadriiformes; family Laridae; genus Rissa; species Rissa tridactyla. Next base: position 78,267,639 of record NC_071470.1, on the reverse strand, counting down.
TAAAAATGAATACCTAACCCAAAGATACACTGCCTTGGCAGAAAACTAGATTCTGCAGGAAACTCTGCGCCGGTGGAGCTTCCTCGGTTCCCCGTCAGTGCCATTCAGGACAAACATAGGAACAGACTCAAACGTATGTCGTTCATCTAGAACGGTCCGCATGGGTTTGGTTTTCATCCTCTTCAAAGAATTTTTTGAATTACTTTGCAAAAAAGCAAACGCCTAAAGGGTAGAGGTGGTGACTGTACCGACTCATCGTTGCCTTTGGAAAAGCAGCATGTTGCATTCGTGAAGAACTTTTGCCTAATTACTAAGGATGACTGTTCACAGTTAATTTTTTCATTCAGACTGAGACATTATTGCTTTAATGCTCACTAATGCTGTTGATCAGTGAAACTTCATCTTTTACTGCAGTTACAAATATGTGGGTTGGTGGCTGGTTAAAACGTACATAAAAGAGCTGCCACGGAAAAAGGCACCGTATGCACTTCTTTAATATGAAGGCCAAGTGCGTGCTTTTATTTATTTATTTTATTTTTACTCAACAGGAGCCTGACTGTGGGGCAACACTGTCACTCCACCCACACATACCATCACGTCATTATCTTAATGATTTCTTTCAGACTGTGTGGGATTCGGTACGACTGCTTCTTTAGAAATTTCTTGTAGGCTGCGTCCCACATAAGAAAGCAAAGAGGAAGAAGTGCTTTTTCTCTGCAGAGACAAAAAACAGTCATTGTCACTTTCTATTTTGAATTTCTAATAATCTCTTTTGAATTAATGTCATAGAGATGTCTGTAATCTGAAGGAGAAGCCTGTTGCTTCACTTGTATACCTCGGTGATAGCTGTGCTTTTATCTGGAGAGGAAAAAAAAAAGGGGGGGGATTAATGTACTCTGTTACAGGCCTGCATTTGGGTGAAGAGGTTTAGTGTCAAAATGGGAAGCTGGAAGTCTTTTAAAATCCATGCGGAAACTGGACATTGAACAATGAAAGACGTGCTTTCTGATAAAATGCGGAATTGCGGTGTTCCTATAAGGAGCCCTGCATGTGAGAGAAACAGATGCGCTGAAGTATTGACGTATCATATATGTGTATATATATGTGTGTGTATGTACATATATATATATATATATAAAATTGATCTTTGCTTGCTGACTCCCCATCTCTGAAATATATACATTGCGGTGTCATTCTGGACCATGGTAGTTGTTTTGCGCTTGACTAAGCAAATTAGTGATTTTCAAGGTCTCGTTGATGTCACTGCCAAGGAACAGAGGCACAGAGGTTGGAAAAGACCCCTGGGATCATCGAGTCCAACCCTCAACCCCACTCTACAAAGTTCTCCCCTACACCATATCCCCCAACACCGCATCTAAACGAGTCTTAAACGCATTCAGGGATGGCGACTCCCCCACCTCCCTGGGCAGCCTGTTCCAGTGTCTGACCGCTCTTTCTGTGAAGAACTTTTTCCTAATGTCCAATCTAAACCTACCATCTTACTGATCTACTGATATCGCTCCTAAATATTTTAGAAAACTTAACTAAGATAGCCTTCTGTGATACTTCTCCCAAGCAAAGAACTTCCTCCTGTTACGTTTCTCTCACTACATACGGTGAAGTGATTTGCAGATTAATAAAACACGCATAGTAAGGTTAGTAATGGGCTTCACCAAGTTTCTTACTCCTCTTCCCTTACTGGTTAAGGCAACTGTAGTTAGGATTTGCGTCTCTTTATCAGCCCATTTCAGTTGCTAAGCACGAATGAGGTTGTCTTCAGTGTTAATGATGTTAGATGAGTTCAAATCCAATCAATTCTGTCAGTATTAATTGCTGGATCTGAATGGAAACAGCTGTAGCACTTGAGGACTCTCTTGTTGCAAGTCAATGAGATTCTCTTTTCTCAGCGTCTCCCATTTTAATGCACTTGATGAGATGCAACAATTGGCACATTTAGAATCCTGGTGTTGCTGTTAAATTCCAAGTGGAGGGAGTGTACTGTGCAGAAGAAAGGAAAATGCCAAAAAAAAGAAAGGCTAATTGCAGAACAATCTTTGCTTAGGGTAAGTGCCTGAACTTTTCTATTTCGGAAGTAGAACGATCACAGGTAAATGTAAAAAGTATATGGCCACTGTAGTTTTGTAAGACTGCGTCCTCACACCTTCATCATGAAAGAAATTTAAGAAAGAAGAAATGTACGCTAGGAGGAAAAAAAGACCGGTGTGATCAGCATGTATGCTCTTCACAAAATTACAGAACAATAACGATTGGTGAGAACCGGTGGCTTCCCTGTGTACCCTTAATGTTATTAGAGCTCGTTTCATGAATTGTCCCGCCATGAAACAGGACCGCACTGAAGTCGACAATATCTCTGTATCAGAAAGGCACTGAGAGCCAGCTACTTCCCATTTTAGCCCTGTGGGGAGAAAGCAGTTTGGCAGCTGTTCATGTAGCTTTATAGTGCAGGGCCAAAGTTGGTTGAAGTTGTTTTTTTAACTTTCTACCCTCTGCTTTACAGTCTTCACTTATATTGTGTATAGCCCATCTGGATAGATACTTGTAGATCTAACTATGCTGGTACTTGCCTCCTAATTTAAGTATACAGACTGGAATCCGTGCGTGATTCCCGCCCCACCTGAATAGTACAACGTGTCAGTTTTTCATTATTCTAGCCTAGTGGAAAAAAAAAAGAAAAAAAACAAAACCAAAAAGTTTAACAGAAGCCACAGTCAGACTATAGGTAAGTCCTCTTTTTTTAATTTCCTTCTGTGATTTGATTTCAGAGGTCAGCCTAAGTATTTCTGTTGGTCAGCAAAACCCACCCCCCCCCCCAAGAGTTCTGATTTCAACACGCCTCTCTGTGTATTCGGTGCTCCTGCTGGTAACACGGAGCCATGCGTTCTCCAAAGAGTTCCTCACGCTTTCGTTTCAGGTCACGGCCTTCGCTGGGCAAGGAGAACCTCATAATCAAGAATCTCTTCTATTTGTGTGGCTTGTGTTCATGATAGGTAGCTCAGGTCCTTCCCTAGCCATCGTGTTTCAAAATTGAAGATACAGAGGGGAGAAGAATCCACCTAAGAAAGTGACATCTAATAAGAAGTAGAACGCCATGTAATCACTTTGGTGTTAAACTGTGTGGAGTATAAAAGGAAGTTTATAGGTAACTGTTCTGTTCTTTATTTATAAAATCAGTGAATAACGTAGGTTGGTAAGGGTCCCTGCAGGTTATCTGGTCTAACCCCCTTCTTGAACAGAGTCCAAGTGAATCAGGTTGCTCAGGAGTTTGTCAAGGTTGGAACGTCTTTACGTGTGGAAATTCCACCACCTCTTTGAGCAACAAGTGCATAGTAAATAATTATAATAACAATAAAGGAAGAAAATTCCTTATATCTATTTGGTATTTCCGGTGTTTCAGCTTGTCTTTGGCCTTTCATGCTGTCTCTGCATATCCGCCCATAGGTTGGGTTGTAGACAGCAGTTGTAGACAGCAATGAGATCTCCCCTGAGCCTTCCCATCTTAACGGTGAGCAAACCCAATTATCTCAGCCTCTCCATGTGCCTCCAGCTCTAACCATCTCGATGGTCCTCCACTAGACGTAGTTCGTTAAGTCAGGGTTGTTCCTGTACTGGGAAGCCCAAAAAGGGGACACAGCACTCCAGGTGTGATCTCACCAGTGTCAAATGCAAGGGAAGAATCACTTCCTTCAACCTTCTGGCTGTCCTGTGTCGCGATGCAGTTGACCTTTTTTGCTGGAAGGGCACAATGCTCACGCACGCTCAATGGGCAAAGACCACTAACGCGGACAAAATGATCTTCTCAGAGTCAGAGGCTCAGAAGGTGCAGGTGAGTTCTGGCCCCTCTCAGTCCCCTGCGCTACCTTCCTTCATTACGGCCATTTAGCCGCCTGCTGAGAATTATTGCCGATGCATCCTTCGGAGTTGACGGAGCATGGGAATTGTCGGCTGCTTGTTTGGTTGTCAGTGAAGCTCTGTTCTTGCTTTTATTTTTTCATCATTTAACAGTGGTTATGAATGCCAAGCAAATGTTCAGTGTCAGCAAATAAGGATGCAGATCCCCGTCTTTTCTCCGTGCTTGAGGAGAGCAAGCGTCGGCTTGGTGTTCTCTCCCACTGAAACACGCTTTGATGGCAAAAGCTTTTTCTTCTCTTTTTTGGCTTGGATCAAAAGTGAGTGTTTTAGAAGAAGAAGAAGATCAAAGGATGCTTTGTTTTTTTCATTCATCACAAAGTGAGAATTATTCCTCTTTACCAGAACTCTGGTAGACAAATATATATGCAAAAAGGAGGTATCAAAGACTGTCAAAACATGCATCAATCAAACATTTTGTGTTACAGCAACCAAAGCCAGTTTCTGGAAGGTAGAAGACAAAAAAGAAAGAGAATATAAATTAGGCAGCCAGCTATTTTACCTCCTCCAGATTTCATTGCAGACTTTTGTGCAAAATAGCATTCTGTTACCTGAAAGTGATTACTTTCAAAGTCAGTCAGGTGTGAACTCAGAAAAAGGACGACGTAGCCCAAACGTAAATGGAAACATGAAAATAAAGTTCTTTAACTGGCCTTCTCGAGGAAAGGAGCCATGCTGCTGGTTGAGCAGATCGTATCTGTCATCGTCTAACGTGACTAAATAACTGGGATCTACAACGCGTAGTTAATACAGCAGTTTGCAAATGAGTGTTGTGGTATTGGAGATACCAAGTATCCTCGCTTTTAATTGTTTAATCCTATTAAACTTAATTGTATTCAATAGTAACCGTATTCATTGTACGATAGATTTTTAAGCATCTTAATCTTTAAGCATCTTGTAGCCCACTCTAGCTTTTACGTTTGAGAATGTATGGAGAATATAATGTGTTGTACGAAAATTCACTACGTTTGTAAACAGTAATGAATTACAAATGTCGATCTCCCGCCTAGGAGTTGTTTCTGTTGGCATGTCAGTAGGACGAAGGTTTGGGAAAGCAGTTTCTTCCTTTCACGCTCTTGTTGACACGGGCAGCTAAGTGTTACGATCTTATTTGAAAGCTCATCAATCTTCATCTTATAAATAGAGCACCTGTCTCAGTTACCTTACCAAAAACTGTTTAATGACATCGGTTTTATGATCGTTAGAAAACTTCTCCTGATTTTAACCTTATATTTATTCACAGGTATTGTATGCTTATTTATTATTGTACCAAGATTGTCCCTTACAGCTCGCCTCTGTGGAGAGCACGGTTTACGCTCTTTGCCTTCAGTATTTATTGTCATCCCTCTTAAACTTAGTTTTGCCAACTAAGATACATATAGGTTTGCCAGTTTAAGATACGATGAGTAAGTGAATGGATGGCCTAGTGGCAATGTGCTGCTCATATTGCTGTTTCGGTTCCCTTTTCTGAACATGAGCAACCAGAACTGAGTACGATACAAGGAGGGATTTTACTGCTGTACGTAAGGACGTTGCTGTCACCCTCTTTCAAATCCATTCCAAGACTGTGGCAGCGTCCTGCTGGTGACTCATTCTGGACTGTCATCTTTGGGTTATACCAACACGGTTTTATTTCTTTTTAACCACTTCCTACTATTAAACCGCTGGTTGTACAGTGAAATCCTAAGTACGCAACCACGCACAGCCGCTTCTGCTGCTGCTCCTCTGGATCGTACGGTTCTTCCCTCGTACTATTAATGCCTCTTGAATCATTTTAAGTGGCACTTTCACTGAACTATTCCTACTTTCTCGAGAAAGATAACTGAACATTTTCGAGGAAAAGAGCCTGCCATTAAACTGATTAAGGCACCTGCTTCTACTGATACTCTCCTTCCAACTCAGTAATGCTATTTCTAGCGAAAGCGCAAAAAGCAAACCACTCTGGCCCATGGGTACACCTCTGTTTGACCTACACTTAAAAGACCCTTTTCCCTCTTGAGCATCATTATTTTCTCCTTTCTTACATCTGTCTCACATTGCAGTTCTCAATTTATCCTTCAGCCACAGTTTCCCTTGCCGGTCAGTTCCCTTTATTCTTGTTGTTTTACTGCTTGCTCTTGACATCCTTAACAGATGCATGGCATCTTGCCCAGTAAGCTGCTGCTCTTTGCTTTTATTTTCTAGTTAAGATTGCTCTTCCACCGCGTCCATTTTATTCATGTAAGGATTCGGATGGACTTTAGTTCCTTCGCCTTGCTGGTCAAGACCTCTTGCATTTCTGTACAGATATTTCAGTTATTCCTCTCTGAATTCTCCCTGTCAAGTTAATTGAAGGTGCACTTTTTCACTTCTGAAATCTCCTTTCCCATCTTGATTTTTTTTTTTTTTTTAAACAGAGTCACTGGTGGTGAATTGTTTGAAGATATAGTTGCAAGAGAATATTATAGTGAAGCAGATGCCAGGTAAGTCGTTTGTTTTTCTAATGTTGCCTTTAATACTTCTAGGATAGTTACTTAAATATCTCATGGTGTTTGGCATCAGTTTCAGTAGCCCAAATTTCTGCTAGAGTTCTCCTAGACTTGGAAGGGCAGTTTGGCGTTTTGAGCTCACGACTGCGTGGTGGAGAACTCGCGTGAAGTCTTGATGTCTGCTGATCTGAAAAAGCCGAAATTGGATCTCAGTTTGTTAAAATCTTTGTAAACTTGTGAAGTTATTAAAATCTTACCCGGTTTTCTCCTCTACAGACTGGACATGGCATTTCAGCTGTCTCATCTAGGGATGCTGAACAAAGTTTGAAATATATGTTGGTCTTGAAAGAATTTTGCTTTAAGTATCATTTTTGTTCTCAGTCCAGAAGTACTAATTTCCTTTTCGTATTTAAATATTTTTGTTGTGTTTCATCAATAAGCAATCATACTGTGCATCTCATAGTCTGAGCTCAAATTTGAAATCTCTAGCAATTTTCTGCAAGTGCTTGTTGAAAAACTTGAAGAATAAGTTGACAATTATTATAATTTGCGTGCTAAAATAAAGTATCGGGACCAATTTTCCGTCTCGGAATCTGTTTGCCTTCATAAAATAATAAATCTTAAATATTCTCATATAATTATCAATATTAAACATTGCGGTCGATTACTTTAAAGGAAATATGTTCTGCCGCTATACTCTTGATGGAAAATCTATCTCAAAGCAAATCGAAAGAAGCCTCATGTTTTTGTGTGTTCAGTCACACACCGCCATTGATACGTATTTAATACATACAATTTTCGCTTATTCGTTTACATTTGGAATTAGTTGGCAGATGACCGGAAAGCATTAAGTGACCCTAACAACAGTGGTAGGATAATAAAGAACAAACAAGCAGTTACTCTGATTATTGGGAGGACTCCACTGTTTATTGCTCTTACTAATTTCTGTGGGAACGGTAGAAACATCATTACTTTAAGCGTTCAAATGTGGAACAACACATAGCAACACGCTGTAGAAGAGAAAACAAAATTAGTTCTTTAGGTGAGGTGGAGGGAGAGGAGCCACGTCTAAAAAATTTTTGAATGATTTTTGGCCTGCTGTGATTCAAGCAAAATTTCTAATATTGATGCCAAAGGCCAGCATACGGTGTCATTGTGTGTTTTTAAGGTACTTGTGATTTAAAAGGAAAAATTGCAATGATTTTTTTCTGTTCTAGAATTATGACATATTGGAAGAGGCTATGCATATATAGAGAGAGAGGAGATATATATATATATGTGTGTGTGTGTGTATATATATGCATTCTATATATTCAGTAAAAACTCGACCAGATAAGTGAAATATCTAGCTGTCCTGCATCTTTGTATTTTTATGTATATATATATTCATGGACATGTGTGTGTGTGGATATATATATATTTATATCTATATCTATAGTGCCTGTGTGTGTATCCCTATAGAAATAGTCGATGGACTTTATAGATGCATATCCTCGGACTGTAATACTGGTCTGCTCCTGCAAGCCCTTACTCACGCAAGTGGTCGCTACTCGTACAGGCAGTCCGGTTCAGAGAGTCGTCAACTACTCGCGTAAGAAAGGGTTTCCAGGCTTGGGCTCCAGTTACTGATTCATGACCATTCCTTCTGAATTCCATGGTCAAAAAGTTCTGGATGAGCAGTATCATAATCCTTGGCCCTTGACTGCTGTGTGTTACGTACAGTCGCCGACTTCTGCCACAAGGATATCTTTAAAAAAAGAACGTTACAAGCTCTTGTGGTGCTGAAAAACATGTGAAAAAGTTCCAGTGCTCTAAAAGATGAATATTTCAGTTGTGCTTTTGGGCATCCTAGGCTGGCCAAAACTTGCAAACCTGGGCATGGAAAAATAGGTGCTAATTGAATTATTTAAAGCACCGAAATAAAACATTTGTCTACATTTTTAATGTAGATTCCCATTTCATGAGTGACTCCTAACTAAACTAGCGCTTGACGATACTTTAAATGAAAATGCATGCCACCTTTTTGAATGACTGGGCTTTATTCTACTACTGGGTTTTAAGAAACCATTAGATGCAACATGAGAAATGTTTTGCTTTTCCTTAGCTTTTGACTTTTTTTTGTTTCATTTGTTGTCCGTATATCATCTCATCTCTGAGCATTTTCTTGTTTCAGCACGTGTTATAATGTTAACTTCACTGTAAAAATTTTAAAAAAAAAAAAACCAAAACATATCATTATTTGTTTTATTGCCTCCACTTCGTTTTTCCTATAGCAGTTTTTGGAAACTGGAAAAAGCTTCCATACTGCTGAATGAGAATGCAATCTAATGATTCTGTCTCATAGGTGTCGTATGTTCCACCTTAAACGTCTTTTTTGGTTTGGTTTTGGTTTTTTTTTTTGTTTGTTTTGCTTTGTTTTTTGGCTGTGTTAGAGCTGGAAATATCTCTATATTCAACATGGTTTTGTTCCAGTTCAACGTGCAATCAAGACTTGTCAGGAGGTGTAAAATTGGTTTTGTTCTTTATATTATTTTTTTTTTAAGTTTTATTTTATTTTGTATTTAATGTGATTATGTGCCTTTAAAATGTTCTCCCTCCCATTCTGCCCTTGTATCTTTGCAGTCATTGTATACAGCAGATTCTAGAAAGTGTTAATCATTGTCATCTAAATGGCATAGTTCACAGAGACCTGAAGGTCAGTATCTGGTGCCCATCAATTGGATATAAGAGTTTTGGGGATTTTCTTTTTTCTGCTGGGTAGGGGCAGAGGGTGGGTTGTCTGCGATGTTCCCTTGCCTTATCCTACTCACCCACAAAAACAACTCTTTAAGACGAACGAAATAATGCATGACGCCTCTTTCCAGTTTGCAAGTCTACAGGCCTAATATACATCATGGCAAAAGGGGGAATGGTTGCCAAAAAATACTGTCTCCTTCCAAGGCGCTGGATTTATCCCATGCTGTCGAACGTGTCTGGTGTTCTCTTAACGGCTGTCCATGTATCGCTGTGTATGCACATGGAGGTGAACTTTGGCTGTGATGTATGTCAGCTTGCAGATTTAAACGCCACTTCTGTTCTGAGACCCTGGGCTGCAGTCGCAGAACAAACCGGTCGCACACTGCTGCGTTAGAGTATGACGAACCCTCAGGCAAGTGATGCTAATTGCTGGCTAAATTGAACGGCGAGAAGTTAACCATTTACCTTAAGACACCTCGCTTGGAGTGGGGTCGGGGTTTTTTTTGTTACCTCAATGGCCACTGGAATTTCTGACTCCTCCGAGTAAAGGAGGAAAAAGTACAGAGGATGCCATATATTTAATACAACCCCATGGACGAATTATTGGCAAAATTCGTATGCTTTTCCAACAGCAACAAAAAAATGTAAAAAATAATAATACCAAATTAAAACCCAAAAAAAGCAGGTCTCCGTGGCGGGGGCCCTCAGCCTGAGGCCGTCGTGCTCTGAGCGGCGCGGGGCGGCGCGGTGCGGTGCGGGGAGCGCGGTGCCCACCCGGCCCCGGTCCCCACCGTCACCGCCGCCACCGGCCCCACGCCGGGCTGTGGGCGTGCGGGCGGGCAGCGCACGCTGGGCACTAACCCGCGCCCCTGGTCTTTGCATGCAGTCATTGCATTCAGCAGATCCTGGAGGCTGTGCTCCACTGCCATCAGATGGGCGTAGTCCATCGCGACCTCAAGGTGAGTGTGCTGCTGCCCCGCCGAGCGCTCCCCAGCCACAGCGGAGAGCAGCAAACCCTAGCCAAACAGAGCCTTGGCCGGTGGAAATGTAAACGCTTTTCCTTTTTCCCTGTTTTTTCCCTTTTTTTCTTTTTTTTTTTTCCTTTTCCCCTCCCTTTTTTCCTTTTTTCGCCCTTGTTTTCTTTTTTTTTCCCTTTTTAATTTTTTTTTTTAACTTCGCTTCACCTATGCACAAGAACGACCCACTGGCATTCACTGGAGAAAAATCTACTACAGGCTTGTCAATACCTTATTGTCCAGCCACCAAAGTCCGCTGGCACCTCTTGTCATAGAATCGTAGAATCATCCAGGTTGGAAGGGACCTTCGAGATCATCGAGTTCATAGAATCGTTTTGGGTTTGGCTGGAAGAGCCCTTTAAGATCACCAAGTCCAACCGTTGTCAGCACCAAGGGAGAACAGGAGTTGCTTTTCGAGCATTCGGTGTATTCATTGAATACACGATCTGCCTCTCTTGTCGTCCAGAGCTATTGGGGCAGGGTGTGGGGGGAGCTTTCCGTCTCTCACCAGCGTAACTCGGAGTGCTTCTGGGAAGCACGCTAGCGTTTGCATGTCACGCGTTTTAGTGGCACAAGGCCAGCCGCTGGGAGAGTGCTGGCACGAAGACCTCTCTCTCCTCCAGATGATGGCTGGGCTACAGAATAGCTTTAGGAAGCGGGAATTTCTAGTCGTCTCGCCATGATCACCTGAAGAGTCAAGTTCCTTCTGGATGAACGGTAGCGTTGGGATAGACACTTCAGAAAGCAAACTCTTGAGAAGAGCATTATGTCTTTCTTAACCATGTCCATATCTCCAAATGGCTGGAGCCGTCTGCTGCAGAAACGCTCTGCGTTGAAAGCATGTTGGCATGGAAAGAAACAAGTAAAAATCGCTTTCTTTTGCTGGGAAACCCGGAGAGACAGGTCTGTCTCAAAGCTGGTAGTAAACTAGCCTTGTAGATAAGGGAGAGGACTTAATTTGTGCATTTGGGCTTCAAGATCCTTGAGTAAAAGATTTTTATGTAGAAATCAAATGGAAGTTGATTTCGGAAGTTGACTGCAAGTGGAAGTGCACTATCTGAAATCCCACATCCTCTACGAAGGCAGAGAAAAAATGGCAGGTGGGCTAAGGTAGTGAAACACGCTAATTCCTTCTGGCACGGCTTCCTTGGCTCTTATTTTCCTTTCTGCATGAGTTATGGGGAGTGGGAATTTCCTCCCCGGATAGGAGTTTTCCTAGTGGCTATCATTAGTAATAACATTGGAATCAGAATGCCGTCGTCTTTCTTGCTGTCCTGCCCTCCGAAACAAACAGGCGTTATTGTCTGGATTTATAAAGTCTCTGTTGTTGTCCTAGAGGAACATCAAGAGTTACGCTCTGAAAGCTCAGCGAGCGTGATGGATTTCAAAGACACGTACCCAAAATTCTCTACCCGTTCTGCGCTCCTGGATTTTCCCGTGTCACGGTTGTACGACAGGAGACTGACGGGTCTCTATCCAACCCATAAATCTTGCGTGGCAGCCGGATAAGACGGAACACGTTTAAATGAAAGGATGTCAGATTTGTCCAGCTGCTCCAGCGATTCCGGTCCTCACCGTACGTGCCGTACTGTGCTTCTAGCGTGAAAAGGAGTTGAAAAGAAGGATTGTAGCCATACAAGCTGAAAGAATAAGGGAAAGCTTTCTAGGACTTTTCATACATTCATGCAAAATAACTTTTTCTATGGAAGTGCATTCAATCCAGCTGTTCCCTGCTCCAAACCCCCTGTGGGTTTCTTACCCTGGCAAATCCAGGATGAATCGGAAAAACAGTGTGAGAAAAAGCATTTCTGCCAAGCTGTAGCACCCAGTTTCGTTTCTGAAAGTGAAAACTTCAGGGCGCAGAAAACCATCCTTCTTCAGTTACTACTTTGTGGCAAAAGAAAAAAAACCACCAAAGTATGATGAGAAAGACTGTGGTGAAATCCCAGCAGAACTCTCTGTGCCGAAAAGAAGATGCCGAGTTCCAAGACCCAGGACTACAAGACGTGTAGAAGATGGTTATGGCCTGGCATGGATCCTTCAGCTGCAAAACTTGATGGGTTTTTCATTCCCATAACTCAGACCACAATTTGATGGCATTTTTGGGGGCGGGGAGGGCAACAAGAGGAGGAGATTTTGGACAGTCTCATATTTTTTTAGCCTAATTTAGTAGAAAACAGAGAGGAGCTTTTGCAGCCTCTTCTGGCCTGCAGAAGTGCTTATCGCTGCTCTCTTTGTAGCCCTTGGTATAAGTCAGAGCGGTGGCGGGTCCTAGATCCAGAAAAAAACTAACTTGTTAGTGGCAGTCTGGCTTTACCAGATGGTAAAAGTGCACTTCCCTGTAGGAATTCCAGTTTTTGGCAGTCAGCAGCATCGCTGCTTTTGTGAAACTCTGTGAATATGACCCTCTTGCGTTCCCCCCCCACCAAAAGCAGATGCTCTGGTGATATTCAAGGAAAAATGCACAGAGACGTAGACTTGAGCTCTAAGAATGAAAGACCTTTGGAAAAATAACACATAAAACATCTTAATTTATTTGTAAGTAATTTTAGTAGTTAACGCTGCCATTCTACATGCTTGACTGCAGCCAGGCTACCGGTGACGCAAGGTGACACTCCTGAAGCCAAAGTATGAGTCCCGAGTGGCCCACGCTGGGCTGTTAATGTTTTCCAAGTAATTGCCGTCATTCGAAGTTAATGCATGGTAATTATCTAGTACGCCTCTCGTCAGCCTGAAATGACAGCCGCGTGTTGTTTAAGCGCATAGTCCCACACAACCTTGCCCAAAAGGCTGGTGGTGGCTTTGGCACAGGAGTAAATTGGGAAATCTGCTTCAGCTTCTCTTGAAATATAGTCACCTATAGAACGGTATTTCTGCAGAGCACTTTGATCGGCGGAGTAAAGATGAGTAATGGAATTTTGAAAGAAAATACCCAAGGGAAAAAAAAAACCAAAAACACAACAACCCAGCGGCAGAACCCAGAAAAACGACTGTTTTGACCGGACTCACGTGTGGCGAAGTGGTTTGCGCCTGGTGGGTTAGAGCTTGCGTTTCCCGCCGCGAGGGTGAGGCGTTTGGCTGCTTTGGGCTTGCTGAAGGTCACAACCAAACGGGATCATCCATTGCTTCAAGTGGTTTACATAAGGAGTGCGTTCCAGGAAGTCGTTACCGTAAACTTCTCTCACTCTGGTGGGAAACCTTCAAGAACTATGCGACCGTATGTTGAAATCAGTGTGGTTAAATGACAAGCGGCGTGAGAGAATGGGGTGTGTAAACTGCTGCGAAATGGTCCTTTACGGTTTGGTGAGAGGGGGAAAAATCACCTTTAGAGTTGGCCAGGGCCAGTGGTGTTGTTAATTAATAGAAGTATCACAGTGGTTGAGGTCTTAATTAGGCTCAGGCGTATTTGGCTGGATACTTGACAGATGTATTCAAGATAGCCGTTGCTGAAAGGTTACGATCTGAATTGTTTCCGGGCTCAGTACCTGCGTGGGATTAACTCTCATCGCATAAATAGTCCCTTGGAAAACCTATATGATTGCTGCTGGGTTCAAAAGGAAATACGGATTTAAGAGTTTGCAGGATTGGGTCCCCAGTGCCAGACCGGATATAGTGAATTTCCTTGTGATAGATCCCTCCAGAAATTGCTTCTGGAAAAGTCGCAGCAATACCCTTGGAAGTGAGGTTTTGTTATGATGTAAACGTAGAACAAAACCTTTCTTAAAAACAACGGAGGTAGAAAAGAAAGGACAAGAAAATAGTACAGAGGTCGCAGTTCTCTGAAATAATCTGTTGAATTCTACAGTATTTTGTAAGTTGTTTTTTTAAAAGAAAAAAATCAAGGTTCGTAGAATGAAGCTCTCTTCGGACGCTTTGCATTTGATGTATTTGCTAAATGAAGTTAAGAGGATACGTTATGAACAATAGAATGAACACCATTACTCGTTCAGAGCCTTTAATTGTGTGCGCCTACTATAGCATTTGATTTCAGACGTGACCAACATACCCTAAAAAAAAAAAAAAAAGAAAAAAAAAAAGGCAAAGTGGGAACTTCTGCAAGCACAAACGTGGGCATGCTGAAAGGTTTGCAATGTAAATACACCTGCCCTCTAAATACAAATATAATAATGTGTCTGTTATTGTTAAGCTGTCATGCAAAACATATTTATGTTTGACAGTTACAGCTGCCTAATCCTGCAAACCACCTAAGTTAGACAAGGAATCAAAGAATAGCTGTCTTTTGGGGGGGGTTTCTGCAGCGTTTTTCGGGTAATGAGCTCTTAGGAGTCTCCGAATTGTCCTATCACGCGAGGAGGTGTCGCAGTTCCGTATGATCTAGTAGATCCGCACGTTGTCCTTAGTCTTGCTGTCGTGGGATCGTGAAGGCTCTTTTCAGGCCTGGTGGTTCTTTCCAAATAGGAATTAAAAGAAACGCGTGGGGTTTTTTTTTTTTTTCTCTTTTCCACTCCTCTAAGTATTTGTTCTTTTCCAGACTACCGTAACTAAAAAAAAAGTGAAAACCTGTCTAAAATATATTTACTTATCTTTTCATCTCAATTTTTTTCTCTCTCTGAATAAAGCCTGAGAACTTACTTTTAGCTAGCAAATCCAAGGGAGCAGCAGTAAAACTGGCGGACTTTGGATTGGCTATAGAAGTCCAAGGAGAACAACAGGCTTGGTTTGGTAAGTAAATATTTGGGGTTTTTCTCACCGTTTATTCAGCCTAGCTGTTAAGCCTCCCAAAACGCCCAACTCGCACCCTAGGGTAAAACACGCAGCCGTGTGACTACTTGATATGTAGCTTTAAGGGGTATTTTGTTCATAGTTCAGTCTCTCCAGCTGACTACACTTTAGACCTTTTTCTCCAGGAAGAATGTTATCTGTAATTCTCACCGAATTAAACAGAGCTTGGCAGCAGACCTTAGGTGCTTAAAAAAAAAGAAAAAAATAAAAAGGAAAAAAAAAAAAAAAAAGGAGGAGGGGGGAAACAACCAACCAACCAAATAAAAATCCCCCAAGGCTTCAGAAATGACCCGAGGCTACGTTTCCAAATCTCAGCGCTCGCTTAGCCAAGAAGTGGCTCTGCCTCGTAGCCTCCTCTTCACGGGCAAAGGTAAATCACTTTGCCAAAGGACGTAAAATAAATTGGCAAAAGTCTCTTCTGTTGGCACGGCTGTGTTCATACTGGGGATTTTGGCAGCGCAGCAGTACTGGTACAGGGCAGGATGGAGGGGAGAGGGTTTTTTAATTAGTGCTTCTAGTAAATACAGCTTTACAAGTGTTCCTTTTGCAGTGACGTTGACATTTCTTGACCCGGAAACTTAGGTTTTCTGATTCCTGGTTTGTCCTGGCTTTTGTCAGGCTGTAAGTTTGACGTGGGTGCACACAAACCCCTTTTCCCCCGGTTTCCCTTGTGTATGTAGAGGAAGGAAACACAGCTGCGGGGCCCGGGAGGGAGATGGGTGGTTTCCAGTCAGGTTGCTTGGGTGACCGAGGAGTAAGAGCGTAGGTTAATACTGCTGACTCTGCCTGCCCAGTCGTCCAGGCATTTTGTCTGACCAATTGTCTGTCACCTTGAAAGATCTGAAAATTTAATTCTGAAGCACTTCGGAATGTGACTTGAATGGAAAAAAAAAAAAAGGGGGAGGTTGAGTACCTGAGGCTGTGACGATCGTCCACATCCAGAGCTTCCTGTGACCGTACAAGCTGTCTGTCCCAGCTCTTGGTATTGCTGTCCTAGAGGTGGCTGCCCCCTTCACACCTGCAAGTAAAAGTTCATAAAACTGTTCTTTGACCCACTGAAGTCAAAATAAGACGGCTTATTAAAAAAGTACAACCATCAATATGTTAAGCACCTCACATAGTAGATCGTGGAGAGCGTAAACCCAGGAAGGTAAAGGGTGGTTAAAAGCATCTGGAACCTTGCAGGATAGTCTGGAAAAGGTTGTCTTATCCACAGCTTACGAACATCATCTGAGGTTGGGACTGGAGTTTCTCAGCCACCTTAGTGGTGTTGAAAACACCGTCTTCATCTGGAAGAGAGCAAGAGTATGCTTGCTTGATGGTGAAGGCGACAAAGATGTGTGGGAGCGTGGAAGCAAACTCCCTGTGTGCTCGTGAGCGCATTCTCTGCTTCAGACTTGCTCGTGAAATGTTGGAAAGGGAACGCGTCTGCCTTCCTGACGGTGGCAATTGATGGTGCAAACCAGGATCGATACCTGGAATGTATCTTAGCGTCCTGTACAATGCTCCGCCTCAGGTTATGAGAAGACGATGGGGGGGTATTGAGTCGAATATTATGCACTTCTCTCCCGTTCCACTAAAGTATTCCTTTTTTTTTTTTGTTAATTAAAAAGAAAATATGCTAATTGCAGGTTCTTTGTTACAGTGACAGATAGCCAAAGGAAAATGGTGAAAAAGATTTAATACAGGTCATTTTAAATAGTAGGACATGTACGAACGTGGCGCGTCTATCTCTCATACCACCCTCTTGGAACAGACGTGAAGCGCGGGGACAAAAATCTATTGTAAATCCCTGGAGGAAAAAATACAGAATAAAATATTTATAGCAGCTGCCTCTTCTCACTTACGGCAGCTAAGAAAGTGCAGTTTAAAATTGAGCAAAGCGATTGCGAGCGTGCTGTCAAAGCTTAGGGTAAAAGCACAAAGGATTTTGTGCAGGCCGTGGGTGGAGAGATTTGAGTGTTTGAAAGCTAGGATATAACCACGGGCGGATGCGCAGGCAGTACCGTTGGACATATGTTGGTAGCTTTATAAGCTAGCCTGTTGTTTTAAATCCCGGCCTTTATCTAAATGGATTTCAATAATCCACAGAGGAGATTGTTCTTGCACATTAACAAATAGCCCAGTACAAAAGGAGTGGAACAGACATAAGACAAAGCACAAGTGATTTGTTGTAGCAGCAGAAACATCAGGTAAACAGGAAGCATCTCAAGAAAAAACCGGCAGGGTGAACTTCACTTCAAGGATATTTTCTCACGATGATACATCCGTATGGATGCAGGTGGTGCACGAGGCGGGGGGGGGGGGTTGGTTGTAATTCCCTATAAAACCTTGAGCTTTAATTTCTGGTCATTTGGTTCTTGCGAAGTGCTTGGCTTAGACTCGTAGCATCGTGAGGACTGCCGCGCTGAACTTGGTAGAGAGGAGGTGGAGCAGAATGTCATCAAAATATTTATGTAAGGAGGAGGTAAGCTGGCAGCAAGGTAACAGAAAGAAAGTAGTCTCATGTGGCTTTTTTTTTTTTTTTTTTTTTTTTTAATTTGTGGTATTCGATAAAGCTAGTGGGTTCTGGAACTTCCACTGCAAAACCTTTCTGGAATGGTCCGAGTGCCTGCCTTCATCTTCTTAACGGCTGCTTTAACAAGGCAAAACATCATCTCTGATGTGCTCGACGTTATGAACTTTCTCTTGCTTCATTCCAGAAGATTTTTCAGCTTTCCACTGGATTCTGCAGCACTTAGTGACTCATGGTGTGCTCTGATTCTAATTATAGCTCTGCATCAGTATGTTTTTCTTCTTTTTTTCTTTTTTTTTTTTTTTTCCTCCTTTTTTTTTTTTGGAGTGTAGTCCTCTGGTGTGATGGTCGCTTTCCTGCTGAACCCCACCGGCTACGCCTCAGCGGGAGACTGGCTAGAGCTCGGTGTGGCTGGGTGCAACGGAACGCTGTCCCGGTTCGCGGGTTTGTAAAACAAACCTGTTCCTTGCCTGTTTGTAGAAAGCGTTGGGAGGGTTTGGCTGAAGCACCCCACCCTGGGAGCAGGTGTTTAATGTACTGGGAAAGCGGCAGGTGAGTCATTGCCCCCGGCTGAAGTCGGTGGAAGGGCTGCAGTTAACTCACCGGTAGCTGGATTTAGCCCTAGTTGCATCTCATCTTAAGTCCAGCCCTGCAACTAGGACTAAAATACGCACCACTACAGTCAGTTGAGTAGTTTCACAGTATTAGTTCGCTCGTTGCGTTAAATTTAGGTTGTGTGCAGTTGCTCTTTTGGATCCAGCCGTGCAGGAGGAGAAAGCTGCTGCCCTGTCCTTACTCCCAGCTGCTTGCTCGTGCCCCCTTGCTGCCACCTTCTCCCTGTCTTCTCACCAGACTGCTCCTTCGAATTTTCATTCTTGAGTCGAAGGGAGGCGTGTTAGCAAAAATAGACAACTCGGACTGTTTAACGTGGTTTATTCTGCCGTTTTATTTTGGAATCCTTGCATGAGGGGTGCTGAGAGGCCGTAAATGCAGCAGGGACCTGAGGAAAGCACAGGGCAGATCTTAGAGCGGTAATCTCTTCTGCTGGGTGTTTAAGATGCATCTCTCTCAATTTAAATTTATGTTGTGGGATTATAGAATCGTAGAATGTGTTGGGTTGGAAGGGACCTGTAAAGGTCATCTAGTCCAACCCCCCTGCAGTCAGCAGGGACATCTTCAGCTAGATCAGGTCGCTCAGAGCCTCGTCAAGCCCAGCCTTGAATTATAGCTAACCTTCAGCCCAGGTTTGACTCAAGAGACGTGCTCACCATTCATGAAGCGTGTGTGTAATCTTCGCATAAACTTAATTTAAATTTTTGTTGTGGGATAATAATTAATAATGGTAAGTTTGAAAGTTGAGACAACTTTATTTCCCCTTTAAAACGAACAGCAATATTAATAGAGCACTGCAGCCAAGAAGAGATACGAAACATCGCTCTATTTAAAGCTACTTCGAACGTGTATTTTTCAGCTTCTCAAAGGAGCTTAAGATGTGTTTCCTGTATGATAGGACGCTTTAACAATTCATAGCTCTCCTTTCAGGAGACTGCAAAAAACAAGCTTATTTTTCATGAAAATATTTTAGCTCTATTCTCAGTCAAATATACAGAATGTGTTCCTTCATTTCCTCCTCCCACCCTGAAGTGATTGCCAGCTGCAGGGCAAAGGCTTCCTTTTTCTGTAGCTGCGCGCTTTATACATTATCACCGTCTCTCAGGAGTTTCGTGGAATCCAGCGTGGTCTTTCAGAAATGACGCGTGGTCCTTCCCGAAAGCCACCAAATTCTCACCTTTCAGGAATTCCCAAGCAGGTATTTTAGGCAGAGACGCTTGAAAGAGCAGCCGTATTAACTGAGATGGTACAGAATATTGTTGGTCATGAAGTTTTTATCATTTATAGTGTCCTAAGAAAAATCTACGTTTATACCTACGTTTTGCATTTCTCCTAAGAGAAAGCGGCACTGCTGGTGATGAATAAAGAATGAGGAGCATATAAATTTTAAAGGCTGGGTTACTTGAGAGATGCTTTCTGTAAGGAGGTTTCCAGAAGTGGAATGACTTCACGGAAATGAGTTTTGCTGTGGAAAGATGGTGCGAAATACGAACAGCAAAGGTTGTACGAAGGCTGAGCCCTAAGCTGGGGGACCTTCATACTAAGGAGTAGCCAGTCGTGCTCTTCTGAAAGCTGATCCCGAACATCTCTGAATGTTACTTTGCCACTGTCTGGCATTGGCTGAATTGAGTTTCCACTTCTGCGTGAAGGAATTTGAACAGTGTTTTTACTTTTCTTTTTTTCTTCTAAATGAGACACCTCTCCATACGTAAGCTTTTCTTACATCCAGCCCTCCGTGTTGTTCGCTCCGACATCTGCCCTCCCGTAAGACTGAGCAGGGGTCTTTAAATGCTCCTTATAGTCAGGATACTGCAGCTTAGCTGCCCCTCTGTTTTGTAGTTCCCCATAAATGTGAGTGGAAGTACCCTGTGTGTGGTAACTGTCCCGACAGCTGATGGGCTCCCAGAAATCCCACACAAGTCATGTTTACAGTCTTCATTCTTATAGTTTGGGGCTATCTTAAAATAGCCTAAATTAGGCTAATGATTAAAAAAAACAAAACCAGTAACAGTCTTTGGCATGCGTGGGGTGCATTTTCTGTCTTTCAATTAGTATCTCCAAGGGTGACCACTCAGTTCATGTTCCCCACGCTCCCCCTACTCTCCCAACTTTTTTTGACCTTGACCCTGAACCAGATGTGGTTGCCCCTCGCTACTGGATGTCTCGCTACAGCTCACAGTAATGCAGAAGTCGGCAAAGAAATTTCATCGTCTATCTTGTAGTCTTTGTAGAAACCTTCCCCTGTTGCATCGTCACCAGATTCTTGACCCCACTGATGAATGTGGAGTGCTGGAGTAGATGGGGAACCAGCAGCTTTGTGGTGTGGTGCCCTCTCGACTCTTCCAGGCATGGTGGCAGAAAGGGATGTGCCAAGTCTGCATAAGAATTCCCATTATCAATAGACTCGTAGAATCATTTAGGTTGGAAAAGACCCTTGGGATCATCGAGTCCAACCATCAACTCCACTCTACAAAGTTCTCCCCTACACCATATCCCCCAACACCACATCTAAACGAGTCTTAAACGCATTCAGGGATGGCGACTCCCCCACCTCCCTGGGCAGCCTGTTCCAGTGTCTGACCACTTTCTGTGAAGAATTTTTTCCTAATGTCCAGGCTAAACCTACCCTGCTGCAGCTTGAACCCACTCCCTCTTATCGTTACTTCTAGGTGGTTCTCCATAAAAAGAAAAGTTCAAAATGAAGCAGTCAGGGGTCAATGGCTTGGGGAATAACATCTTGTGGACTGAGATGGGAATTACTTGATTTTTGTGGAACACACAGAGCTTTTGAGACTAACTGCCTTGCCGTTTGAC
Organism: Rissa tridactyla; assembly: GCF_028500815.1. NCBI lineage: Eukaryota > Metazoa > Chordata > Aves > Charadriiformes > Laridae > Rissa > Rissa tridactyla. The sequence goes on along the minus strand of NC_071470.1, from coordinate 78,246,808 downwards.
AGGCTTTGCTGGGACTCCAGGATACCTTTCTCCAGAGGTGTTGCGAAAAGATCCTTATGGAAAACCTGTGGATATGTGGGCATGTGGTAAGAAATTATTCTGAAAGACGATGTTCAGTCCACTGGAAAGTATTTTGAAGGAGAGAGATGATATCCAGAATACATTACATTCTGCATCGGATAATATGTATTTAGGATAATTCAGTATTAATTTTTAGAAGAGATGATTGGATCTTTCGTTATTCTACCACCTTCATTATTATTTTTTTTAAATTATTATTACTTATGAAGGTGTGTTGTTATCACGGCATTCTCGACCACGTCTACACAACACACTTCCGCAAAGTATTAAAAAAAATAGCTAGTTAGAAAACATAACAATTCAACCTGTGATCTGGGCCTTAGTTTTGGTTCACAAGCAGCCTAAAATCAAGTCTGAGCAATGTACTACAACTGCAGTTTTAAACTGTGAAACTAAATGTTTTGTGAGCTGGAGGACAGGGCAATTACTTTATCATCCAGTTCTTGAAACGGTGTAGTTTAAGGTGCTGGCAAGTGGGAGCTACCTAGCGGAAAACAATCGGTGGTTTCCTTCTTTTGCTTCTGCCCACGCTTAGTTGGTTGTATTTATGAAAGCACTTTTAGTCGTAGTGAATCACCTCTGCAAGACTAGCCGATGGACTTCTTAATGTCCTATCGACCGTATATTTATACAGGTGAACCGAGTTGCCCACGTTGTCTTTGCGTGGCATTAGTTAAAACAGAATCTGACCAGTACGAGCCATGATAAAACCAGAGGTAAAAAAACACATTTTCTTAGAACGTCCGTGATCGCTGAAAATTATTTCTCCAGCTAGCTAGACATTTTCAGTGTTCCTGATCTGATGTTGTGTCAGATGCTCATTGTTGCCCACACCCTGCATAGGAGGTTATCTTGTGAACCTTACATTTACTATTTTCTCCCGTATCAGCAGCGTTTTTCGGTAGCTGGGATAATACTATTGAACGTTTGTTGTACATGGTCTTCAGGTGCAAAATTAATTTCTGTGTTTTTTCCTTAAAATCACTAAATGCTACTATGACTTTTCTGCAGGCGTCATTCTCTATATCCTCCTGGTGGGATATCCTCCTTTCTGGGATGAAGACCAGCACAGGCTTTACCAGCAGATCAAGGCTGGTGCTTATGATGTACGTACCATACTCTTGACTATTCAGTTATTATAATTGTACCTCTAAATAGGAGTTTTCTAGAGAGAAAAGCGAAATTAGATTTATTTCTTAAATTTTTTTTTTATTGGTTGTCTTTATGAGCCGCTCAATGCGGTAAATGTTGTTTTCGTAACATGAACCGTATTGGAATGGGAACATGCTATGCTAATTTAAATCTCAGTTCCCTACGGCTCCAAACTTTCATTGTCTGGTCCTTGTGTCAATCATGCAAGCTTACGTTACCCTGACAACCCTGTTCAGACCTCTGTGAGCTCCCAAGGGCCGGCGTTTTTCCCTGTGGTTTATCTCTTCAACCAATCAATTATTCTAAATGGTTTTTAGGAATTCTTAAGCTCCCTAAACACACCCCTCGATGCTGTTGTATTGCCCGCTTGCGGAGATGCGAGCTCTTAGAGAGCTTTTCGAAAGGAATATTTTCATTAACGACATGTATTCCAATAAAAAGCAGTATAACTGTTGGCGAGTAAGAACTGATGATTTGGTGATAGTATAAATCTTGCGAGATCATCCATTTATATGGTATTAAAGAGACAGAAGGCTGTTGGTCCTCAAGAGTCAGGTAATTTGAATGACGAAGAGGAAAACACAGAACCTTATAATTTTTAAGCTTTTACTTGAATCCAGTCCTGGAGGGTGACTGAAAAGGGAGTTGTTACGCTGTGGCCTTTTAGTGAAAATAAACTTACGCTCTGTCAAGTCTTCTTCCTAGCGAACAAGTAAGCATAGTTTAAGACATGGATTTTTTTCATTCCATTTGCATTTGAGCAGGCGCCTTGAGTCCACGTATAAATATATGACCGAACAGGGAGGTGTTAATTCATAACTAGTTGGATTTGTGTACCACAACGATACGGTTAGCATTAAGATTTACATTGAAGGAAGGCAAACAAGGAGTTTGAATAATAATGCTTGATATTCTTGTCTTTTATTAAAAGAGAAACTAGGGCTGTATTAAGTGCTGTATGACCGTTACCCTGTCAGGTGACTGGAGCGTGTTATTCTGTCTGCTGCTGTTATTTTATGCCGTGAATTTCAATGGGCATCATGTTACTGTAAATACAGAAATGCTGTGCATTTGAACCAAATAAATAAAAGGTCAAAATAGTAAAGGAGAAAAAAATTATTTCTAAAACTGACCAATTCAGACTTTCCTAATCGCGGCAAACTGTGTTTTCCCCCTTAGAACCGGTTAGTTGCGCTAGCAATTGACGTTACAGAAACAGTATCAATAAAAATCCTTAGGTAAAATTGTGTGAAGATTGTGCAAGATAATATATGTGTTTATTTTTCTTTAAGTTTCCCTCACCAGAATGGGATACGGTGACTCCTGAAGCAAAAGACCTTATTAATAAAATGCTTACCATCAACCCAGCAAAACGTATCACAGCATCAGAAGCACTAAAGCATCCGTGGATCTGCGTAAGTAATTCCCACAGATTTAACAGGATAATTTGGCAAACAAAAAAAAAATAAATCAGCTTATGGTTTACTTCAGCATATAGCGAAGGTGTTTAGAGGACAATTTTTGTCCTTACTTGTGCAGCTCTGTGGCTACAGGAGTGTAAAATCGAGGTCTCAGCGTGGGATACGATTTTTGCAGAAACGAACCCCTTTGCTTTGACGTTGTGGTGCAGAAGTTCCCAAGTTAGAGCTTTATTTTAAATTATCAGAGAAAAAAAAAAAAGTGTACAAGTAAGTTATATTCAGTTAGGGAACGCTTTACGTATTCATCTCCCTGTAGCCATTATGATAAGGAGGAAATGTAAAGGCAGGAAATTCAGGGACTTTTTAAAAGCCAATTTGCAGGTAGCAGAGGCCGCCTGTCTCTTACTGGAGCCAGGACTGCTTTCCAGTTCTCAGTCCATTCTACACTTTGACTTTGCAGGTAGTCTGGGCCGATACTTTGAAAGTCACAGTGACAATGAGTAGGCTGCATTGTCTTGCCTTTAAAACTGTGATGCAAATTAAGTTGAGTTACAGGGAAACTGCAGGTACCGCTGAATTTTCTCCGAAATGTTTCCTCCTGCCGTACCTCACCTAATATCACTAATGGTGAAGAAAAGCTTCCTTCTTGTTTTAAAATACATTTTCCAAAATCATAATTCAGTATATTACTTTGATTATTATACTGCCTAATACAAGTTCTAAGATTTTGTGCTTTTCTTAGTCCCTGTTTCTTTCAAGAGGACTTTGCACATGGGAAAGGCTGAATAAAATGCAACCTTGGTTTGGTTGATTTGGAAATACCCAAATGTGTAGAAACCTGCCCAAAGGGATAGACAGGCGATAAGAACTTAAAGGCCTAAGTTTTGGATCGTGTGGGTTGTAATACGTACATTGTAGAGTAAATAAAATGCTAGATGGGTGCGTTAAAATGATCCTTTTCTTCTCTCAGCAACGTTCCACTGTTGCCTCTATGATGCACAGACAGGAGACTGTAGACTGCTTGAAGAAATTCAATGCAAGGAGAAAACTAAAGGTAAGAACGAAAACTTCCGCAAGAACGAGTAGCTAATTTTGGAAAGATTAAAGTATGTTGGCTTGTGTTCCATGTGTAAAACAAATGGTCCCTAAGGATTTTTTTTTTTCTTGAATATTATGCTTGGATGAACTATTAGATAGAGGATCAGCTTTTGAGCATGAGGATCTTAAACTTTTCGCAAACGTGAATAGAACATCCACGTGCTTGGATTAAAAATAATAACAATCATCTTCGTTTATACCCATTAAAAATACTTCACTGAAGGAAAATCCTTAAGGTTACTCTTTAGATTATCTTTGTTTTCTCCTGACTAGACAGGATAACTTTGCAGATGTGAACGTTTCTAATTAGCACATTACAAATAAACTCCTCTTCCTACCTAAAAAAGAACCTAAGCGCACGAGGAGAGTTTGTTTCATATTCAGCTGGTAATTGCTGTGCCTGGGAGTACTCACGGTTTGTGCATTACGTACTCACAATTAGTAAACGTTTGAGATTTGTAAGAATCGCCGGTAGGCGTGTAATTAAGATTAAATTATCAATTTACGCTCTCACGGCATCACGTGTGATGGGTAACGCACAGACAATCCACTCCTTCAGGATTAATTTAGTAATTGATGTAATTTACGCGTGTGTTTTCCTTTCTGTTGTGTCCTGTTCGCGTTCAGAATTTTACACGAGTGCGATGCTAATTTGAGAAAATGTATGTGTACACAGGGGGCCATTTTGACAACTATGCTGGCTACCAGAAATTTCTCAGGTATGTTCATCGAGCTCCAGGGTACTGTGGTCTTTATGTTTTGATGGCTGTGATGACTAACATCTAATTAGGATTTATTAGTACAGAAAGATCTTTGTTATTCAGGAGCGCCTAAATGTGATAGATCTTAAGTTGTTTCCTTTGCAGAAGCAAATGAGAATTTAAACTATTTGGGCCAAATAGAATCTCTTGTAAATGACAGTCTAATTTTTCAGCAGAATGCAAGTTCCTTCTTTTCGCTTTTTCAGTGTTAGCAGTCAAAAGACAGTGTTTTCCCGTCTGTTTTGGTGGAGGAAAATTTGAAAGTAATGCCTCTAGCTCCACATGCATAAGTACCATGCACCATGAGCGCACGTGCACCAAAAAACTGATTTTTATGTACCTGAAATCTCATTCCAGGATTCTGTTGCCTCTTCAATTGAAAAAAAAAAAAAAAAGAAAAAAAAAAAAAAGGCATGTTCATTCTTTATTGCTTTGCTAAGGAGTAAGAAACATAGTAAAATGAGTCCTCCTTTCCCTTCTCTTCTAATGCCTAGCTTGATACGAGACGTTTTCTCTTCATGAAATAATTTTATAGCGGTATCCCTGGAGATTTAGACCTTCATACTAAACAGATTTGAGTAGCACAAGCTAACATAAGTTTGGTGTTAGAGGTAGAATTGTCCTCACCAGTAGTATTGCCAAAACTTTGATGCTATGCTGAAGTTTTCGTTTTGCCATTGGAGATTTCAAGTGAATAGCGAAAAAGAACGCCAGATCTTAAAATCGGTAATCTTGTATGTCCTCCTACTCTGTGACGCAGCTGTTGGAGTGTAACGTAAATTAATTTGCCCACAAAAACATGATAGTGCTTTGGGCATGTTTTGAATAATAATAAGCACTGAATCATCCAAAATAAATTACATAATCGTGAATGCAAGAAGGACTTGTTCGATTTGCATAGTACTTGAAATACAGTTTATTTCTTAGTTAAAGTCCTATATTTAATACACACCTATAACACAGAAGACTCCATTTCTGTAAATCACAGAAAATTGGTAAACTGCTTTAACGCTTAATGAATTGCCGGTATCTGCCAATTCATTTCAAAGGTAGGGATGCTGTAGGCTGCGTATCTTGTAAAAAAGAATTATTATTAAATGTCAAACAAATACATCGTTTCTCATCACTTCTCATAACTGTCACCGTCTATATATGTGAGGGTCAATTTCAACTTTCATGAACCGAAAAAACCTGAAGTAATTTTAAAATAGTATTTCGGCATGAAAAGCTAACAGGGTTTTTTGGCTTTGTTTTGGATTTTTTTTTCACCTGTCATCTCCGTTTTACACCACACTGACCCATATTTTTCCTTGGAGACATTTTATTTTGTGAAGTTGTTTATTCGTTGTTGTATTTCATTGCCCGGCATGCTTTTTTGAAGGTCATTTGTCCATAACGATGTGGTTATAAAAGTGTTTTATTTTCCTGTTTCTTTCTTTCTTCCTTTTATGTGGAATGTATATTTCTTGTGAGGTAAGACCCTCAGCACGTGAAAGGAACATCTTTTTTTCTCTTCTAAATCAAAACTGCTGTTTGTCCTAAATCACTTTAATTTCTACATGTTGTCACAACACCGTTTCTTTCCGGTCTGCTTTCTGGCCTATTAGCGCTGCCGTAGGTTTTATTTATAGCTATTGCTTGTAGTTGCAAGAAATCTTTCATTGTGGGCTTAATTTAGAATACGCTAATTGCTTTGCTCCTGCAAATTCTTCGACTTATTTGATTTGTATGCAGTATCTGTGCTTAAAGAAACATGCGTCAAAATATTACTAAAAATACGTTCCAAGCCAAAACCGGCAAAGGCAGTCGAGTATGGAATATGGCCTTTAACATAAAATACTGCATAATAATCCGTACTAGGCACATTTCGAAGGACACGCTGGCAATGCCATAAACACAATACTTGTACTTATTGCTTTTGGTGCCCTCATTTTTACTGGCTTTCATTTAATTGCTTACATATAACATGTAACGTTTGTTAACCATTAAAAGAACTCAGAAGTTTCATGCACAAATTCAGCAAAACGACTTAGTTTATTGTGAACAGCAGCCTATGAAGAATTAATTTATGTTTTCCCATATTTTTGTAGGGTTAACAGTATAAAACACGCTTCGAAAGCAATGAACTTCTGGGTTTTTTGGCCTTAGGTTTTAGAAACAACTCCTCCCCTTCGCTTTCCCTAAAATGAATTTCTGAAGTTAGTGGATTGCCCGCAATATCTGTGGTAGGGTAAAATCTAAAGCCACGTTGCGGCAGGTCCTGTAAGCACACATTGCAGCAGGCTGTTTCCCGGCTCGAAAATACATGTAAACCAATTTATTTTCAATATTCATTTACATGTTTCTGTAAATAAAAACATGCAGCGGTCCCGGTGCGTAATACGGGCAAATTTAATTTTGTTCATTTTAGTTGTGACTCATGGGCCGTGTGAGAGTTTTAATGGTAGTGTTGGCTGATGGCCATAATTAATAAACCGCATTTGGAGGCCTGATGCATAAATGAAATTATAAACATTAACCTGGCTTCACTTTCCTTTTTTTTTTTTTTTATTGTAAACAACACAATAATGGGGACATTAGTTATTTCTGTACTCTGAACCAGAGCTAAATGAGCACTTAATGGCGATGTAGCCGGAGAATAAGCCAAAAATACAAAAATTAACCTCAAGTTTAAACCATATACTCAGTAACTCCACTGTCCTCAGCTAGTTTGAGCAACCTTAGGTTTGCAAGGTATAATTGTTTGGGGTGTTTGTTTTAAAGAGAAGGATGCCTTTAATGAAGGGAGCACTTTGTGATAGAAGATTGGGTCGTAAACAATGATAAAACCGAAAAACGCCAGGCTCGTTTTGCAATTTATTATTCTTCAAGTCTTTGGCAGTGAGTCATGAGGCATTTACGCTTTAGTGAATAGTTTATTTGAATCTGGTAGGTCGTCCAGCACGTATTTCTGCTGGAAATGTTTTCAGGGTCAGAGCCGTGACGTGCTTGTCTGCCCATCAGCCCTCCAAATTTAGTACTTTGGAATGATTTGGGCCCGTTCTCGGTGCCGGTTTTAAGTGGTGGAAATCTAAAGCCTAACACGCGGCAAGTGAAATTTTGCCCAACAGCCCCCACCGCTTTGAAGAATTTTGATCAGTGTGCGACACGATGCAGAAAATAACAAGGTTTTCTTCATCGGAAATTGAAGTAAAGGCTGCTAGTTGTTGTCGTTAACCCCTGGGAAGCACTCCCCCAAAGCGACGCTCGGCTAGCGGCTTGGCCTTCCTTTCCGCTTTGCCACTTCCCTGCCCTTTCAGGCGAGGTGACGGGTGGTGTCACAGTGGGGGATCCCCAAAGAACCATTGCTCAGAGGAGCTTTTTTAAAACCCGGCTTACTTCTCATTAGGTGGAATAGGTAGTGCCCCACGATGCTCTTTGAAGATATCACCAATCTGGTGTTGGTGACGTTTACGTCACCGTCACATTAATAACGTCATTAAGATGCCCGTGGGATCCACAGACGCCTGGTCCGAGGCCCTGCCGTCAGCACAGCAATTTTCCATAGTCGGATCACGCTATTCCCCATCAAAAAGTGTAAATATATCGCAGTTGAAAAAATAAACACATTCCAAAGCTGCTGCTTTTACACTCGGCCTGCTTCCATTTCCTCTGTGCCGCCCAAGGGGGTCTCTCCTTGTATAAATACAATTAACCTACAGCTTTAATCAATGGGAAAAGAGATGGAGGATGATCTTCGGGATTTTCAGTTTCGTAAATATTTCGTTCCCTGTACTCAGAGCAACAAAAGGAGGAAATAAAAGCCGAAAAAAGTGTCCGCGGCGGGGCGGGGGGGGTTTGCTGCGCAGCTGGTTGGCCTCAGTAGTGACCACCTGACACCGAAATTCTTTGTCTCCTTTTGCAGCAGCCAAGAGCTTGCTGAAAAAGCCGGATGGAGTTAAGGTAGGTTAAACACGCGCTTTAAAATATTCTTTTATTAGTCACCACCTATCTGTAACTTCTGCCAGTTTTTAGAATTGATGACTGTTACTTCTTTGCTTTATAGAATTGGTTAATAGGCGCTTCTTGCCGTATAGTTGAAGTGATTTAAAGTTAGGAGGTGAAGCCTAAAAAATGAAATAAAAGAAATATTTGAAAAGCAAGTATTTTATAAGGGGAAGACAGAAAAACTACTGGAGAAAATGCTTTTCTTGCTGTTTTAATGAAGGATGATTGTGTAATTAATGACTCGGTGTTATTAATTAGTTTATAAACATAAATAACGGATTGGTGGCGGGCACGTTAGCTTTTTAGGCATCCGTGTTTATCTGCAGCGCTCTCGCCTCCGTGTTTCCCCTTGAGTTTGCATTAGATTTCGTGGAAGACCAGAAGTTTTCTGGTAGGCTTGGCTCCACATGAGGTGTCTTCTGCCAGATGTACTTGCTATATTTGGCAGAACTTGCAGGGTTTTTACTATCTCAACAAATCAGCTCGTCCTGACCGATAGACCTTGCTAAGAAGGGAACATTTTGGCAGCTTTCAGACGTGATTGAGAGCTCCTGTTCTCACGTCAGCAGATCCTGCAGGAGGAGAGATGCTTCACAAATGACCGTTCTGGATAAATACTTTGAAAAACAACCAGAGGAAAAAAAAAAAATATATATATATCGCTCAGCAATGAAAAAATATTTTATTTCTTTTCTTGGAGGACTCCTGAAGACTAAAATAAGTGCCTCAAGCTTTCATTATACAATTCGAAAGATAGTCTTCTGTGCTCTGTGTGTTTACTCAGAAGTGTGTCTTTGACCCGAATTTTAATTTTCTATTTAATCTTAACTTTTTACTTTTCGACAAAACGTTGTATCCTTAAATACCAGATTCATAGTATATTTGTTCTTGCTCTCCCACATACACACGCTTTTCCTATCCAAAAAAAAAAATAATCATGAGACTGACTGAAAAATGAAGCGAGTACACTACGATTTTGGTGCTTCTCACTGCCGAGTAGTAGATATCCTAGTTAAATGGAGAAGCAGACATTCGGTACTCTTCTCTCATTCCTGTGGAAAACCCTTAATGTGTTTCATTGGGGAATATATACATTTTATGTACTCTTATCTGACCAGCTTTTTCCTTGTTAAATATCATTCCTCCTACAGGTCTACGATGGTATTTGTTATATCTCAATTATAATATTGGAACCAATTGTTGCCAAAATTTTGCCTAAATTATGCTTGTTGGGATTGGATACGTTGGTGTTGAGCACATTTGGTGTGTCTGCTGTTTGCCTGCATGGTCATGTGGAGCAAAGGGAGTAAATTTACATCTGGGGAAGTCTTATTTTTGACATTTCTGTTACTGAGATACTAGATACTCCGTAGCATTTTTCCAGCCCTTCCTACAGCTTAAGCTGTCTTTTTCTTTAAAAAAGAAAAAAAAAAAAAAGCCAAAACAGAAATATACTGTACTCCATGCATTGATAACTTCAAATCCAACCAGTCACGTTTTCTTCTTTTCCTTTCTCTCTGACTGGTCAATTCAGAAAAGGAAGTCCAGTTCGAGTGTTCAGATGATGGTGAGGATCTTTATCGACAGATTTTTTTATTTTTTTTTTTTTCCTCCTGTGAAACGTTCACACTTAGAACTATCAAGCAGTTGCGTTTAGTTTTGGTAACATACCGTGAGAAGCTGCAAGACCTTAAAGTACAAGCTGGTGGATTCTAAGCCTGCAGTTGCTATATGCCGTCCGCAGTGACTTGTTCTGCAGTTCTTTCAAGCAAGTTTTTTCTTTTTAATTTTTTTTTTTAACCTGGGGACATACGAAAACAAAAAAGTAGATGTAACATGGGCCAACGCAGCTGTCCTTAGTAAATAAAAACAGTAACAAAATAGTCATAACAGCCGTCTATTAATTTTTAAAACCTCCTTATTTTAAAAGCTAATGGCATTAATACCACAAAACGTAGCACCAACCACATTGCACGGTGAAATAGTATCGCTTTACTTGAGCCACTGGAGACCAAGATGCCACGCTGAATGCTCAGGAGTTAAAAAAAAAAACCAATTTCACGGCCTTTCCATACTACGGTTTCCCAGCTAACTTCCCTCACAGCTCAGGGCTTTGTCACACGATGTCCCGACTGACGGTCAGTCTCAGTAACCCTTCTTCCTCCTCAGCCTGCTCTACACTCTTGTGTTCAGTTGGCCTCTGTGATCCCGCACGGCGACCTGCTCTATTCCTGTTTATTTTGGGTTTGAATATGACTTTTGAGATGTCCGTGATGCTCAGCTGTGATGTCCCGGCCACCTTCTGCCGGCAGAGAGAAGGCAGGTACCCCTCATCCACGCCTTTCGCTAGGAAGTCCAGCCGTCCTTCAAAAGCAAAAATGGCTGGTGATGGCTAAGCAGAGATGTAGATGTACAGGTAAAGAGTCTGTTCTTTGGGTGAACATAGAATTTCAGTGGCAGAGGATCTCAGCGGTAGCAGCGTCCCCATGAGGGTCGCCGGAAAGGTCTGGTGGGGACATCTCTAGTATCCCAAACACGAAGCGTGCTTGGACTTTCGGTTACAGCAGTACCAGGGGAAAGGTGAAGTCCCAAGAGACAGGTTTTGTTTCTTAAGATATTTTTATAATCAGTTGAACAGAAGACCGATAGTGATTCTACAGTCATGCCCGGCTGCTTGGGGCGTTTGTGTGTGTCTGTCCTGCATCGCTGCCAGACCCAAGAGAGTGGCTTTCGACAAGCGAGGCATTGATAGAAAAGTTTTCCTTCTTCGCAACAAATAGGTGGTCACCACTTAAGCACGACCCAACTTCAGAATAACTGTTTCATGTGAAAATACTTTACCCCTTTTGGAATCATTTCCCTTTGCCGTTAAAAAGATATGCAATATATACACCATGTGTGTTCATATATTAACAAAAGCACACGTCCGTGTTCTATGAGAGAGAGAAAATGTACAGGCTTAGTGCTGTTTTCTCTCTTAAGTTTCAAAGGGTTTTACCAAGTTCTGTTTGCACAGAAGAAATTACTGTGTTTGGAATTACGTTATCTCTTTCTGCTTTTGCTAATGAATGCCGTGTTCTTGATACCTTACCGAGAAGTTCTGAATATATTTCCTGCAGTTTTCAGCAGTAGCTGTAATGGATATTGTTTATTTTTATAGGACTTTCACCAAGGGAGTAGGGAACCAGGCCTGCTCTCCTTACTCAGGCAAAATTGGAATTGAAATTTGATTTAACCTGTTTTCGTTACGTATTCAACAACAAGCATTCGTTTGGCATATCGCTTTTATTTTTTGTGTCGAGCTACTACTGAATAGGACTGTATGAAATCTAGTGAAATCTTCGCTTCTTTCCTTGTGTTTTTGCTTCGTGTCTATCTGCCTTTTGTTCGGGCCTTTTTATTCGTAGTCTCTTGATGACTGCCCAGTCATAAAAATATGAACTTGAAGTTACACAACTTGGTATGCGATTTTTCTCTCTATTTGGAAGATATAGTCTGCCGTCGAGCAGCGTTGTATGTGTTCTCATTATTCCACGGTTCTGCTGTAGAACTTTGATTCACTGAAGTGGTTGGTTTGGGTTTTTTGAAGGTTTTTTCCTGAGTAAGGAGCCTAGGTTTTGCCCATCGCACGGTCCCATAAATATCGAAGCAAGTTAGTTGATATATAAAATAATCGCTAATACTTATGGCTCCCCATGAATAACTTTACGCACAAAGGTATTTATTCTCTCCCTGTCGTGAGTTCAGACACTGCTGCAACTTATGGCTGTAATTCTGAATAGATAAATTACATTTATTTGACAATAACTAGGGCACAAACTTAAACACTTGAAACTCAGTAATGACTCGGATTTTCTCTTAATGACAACTTCTGTAGAAAGACTGTTGTTAAAAAAAGAAAACCTACTGTTTCTCATCCTCCTGCAGCAGAGCACCGTGAACTTTGATTTTAAATCAAAGGAAAATATTATTCTTCTATATGGGAGAATGGTTCCTATCGCAAATATTACTAAATAACATTTAGTGTCGAAATAACAGTCCCTGACATTAACGAACAAGACTACTTTATATTCTTCAAAGCCAGTTAAATGCTGGTTAAGATAAGGAAATTTGCAGTCTGTATTGAATTAATGCAAATCCTGTTGACGTTTCCATAACCTAGACATCAGTAAGATTCAGGCTTGATTCCTGCAGTCCACAAGTCAGCTGCCACACCGCTACCAAAGTCAAATAATCATCACAAATTGCTGAGGAGTTGGAGTTGGGTGAGTTTCCCCAGTGGTGCCGACTTCCGAAGGCTTGGCTTTGGCAAAGCCCTTGGCACAGACGACACTTCAGCGTTACCCCGCCTGGCTGGGCTGCTGAATAAATGCTTCATCTGAGACTACAGAGTCATCGGGAAGTTTAAATCAGAAGTCCAGTGTGTCATACGCAGCTCGGTTTGGTCCACTGTTCCAGGACTTCCTCTTTCTTTGTGCCTTTTCATTTGCGTTACTTAGCATATCGCCATTTTCTAATTGGTTTAGAAAGGCTTTTCTTTTAGAAGAAAACATACCAAATTTTCACGCCAAAATTTGCTAGAGTTTGTTTCTTTAAATGCAGAAGCTAGTTCCATTTTTACAAAGATCCACTAACTAAATAATTTTGGACTTTTTTTTCCCCTTTGTTTTGAGCATTTATTACTGAGTACCATGACTAGAAGGTTCAGTAGAACTTTTTTTTGTTTGGATTAAAGTCCGTACAATATGTATCTGCACACTCAGTTCCGCATGCCGCTTTGGACTGCTCTTGTTAAAATCAGACATGACCCAATGTACGTAATTTTTCCTAATTATTGTTTGAAAAAAATGTACGTATTTCACACTAGTTTTACAATACTTCAGTCTTGCTTCTCAGTGCATGTAAAAAGTGGCTGTGGGGACATTATTTTTAGTATTTCGGTTCTTTTCGTACCACGGTATTTATGAAAGCTGGTTCTTAAAAATGGATTTAAAGAATCAGATACCTTTAAACTTATTGCTAAACAGTTTAATTTGAATTAAAACTTCATATAAGTCAGAGCCAAAAGTCCCGTAAAAGCGTAGTACTGCGCTAGTCTTAAGAATTAACATGATGATTAACAATGTAAAGTTAAGCTGATATCTACTGAGCTGTGGACGGAGATACTCTAGTGTGAAACCTTACGCCTTTGGGTTGTAGTACCAAAATTGAAAGGCCGACACACCTGTTACTGCAGGGTTCTTGAGACTGCAAAAAATCACAGCTGCCAATTATTTTTGTCTAATTATTTTTGTCTAAAATACCACGAAAAAGCTAAAGGGCCCCCAGTCTCTTTTCTGTTTATTCGCACCTGGAATTGGGTATATTTATTCAAATCCGTTCCCAGAAGAAAAAAACCAAATCTATAGATTTCTGGAGAGCTATGAGTAATCAAATACTATTAGTGTTAGTGATAGGTTATTAGAAATAAAGACCAACTGGGTGCAGTTATTTAGTACTGTTGCCTGTCAAGAAATCGCAGTGGCTATTTAGGACTTTCTTCAAACCCGTATTGATTCTTTACTCTTCTTACATGCGATTAGCTGCTGCTTAAAGGCTCTCTGTTCTACTAAGTGTCACAGCTGAAGTCATCTATACCGTATCTATAGACCTTCGTATAGTGCATCTGCAAACCCGTAGCTAGCGTGTTTGGAGGAGTTGCAGCCCGCGATCGGATCTGTTGTTAGCGTTCTTCCAAGTTCATAAGTTCATCTTTCTGTGATTCTTTTATTTCCATATCTATATCTATATAGAGGTATCTATATCTGTATATAGATGTTCTGTACAGAGAGATATAGATACGGTGCCTGCCGCGAGTTCTAAGGCCTGTCTGTTTCTATTTTCTGCATACCTACAGATAAACAACAAAACGAACGTGGTAACCAGCCCCAAGGAAAATATTCCTACCCCGGCGCTGGTATACCTGGAATCTTCCTTCTCATGCTATCTTTGAAGTTTTTGACTGTCTTCTGTTTGTTCTTCCTTCTTTTTTTTTTTTTTTTGTTTTTTTTGTTTTTTTGTTGTTTTTTTTTTTGCTTTTTCATGCATTTACTCCGTTTGCTTTCTAAAAACAGGTTTTGGGGAAAATCTTTTTGTTTGAATTATTATGCTTTTTTTTTTCTTTTTTTTTTTTGTGAGGAAGTCCGTTAGAGCGTGTTTATTAATAGAAAATGTTACGTGGAAGCTGGATGCGGTAGAGTCATAGCGTTTGTAACTGTAGTGGAATTTTTTGCATGCTGTGCCAGAAAGTGAGTAGAATGCGCTTTATGTTGCTTTTAGCTCTTTGCCTGATGACTGTTTCCATCTTTTTTTAAATGCTAACCATTTGTTAAAAAAATAAACAAAAAAAAAAAGCTCGATTGTTTTCTCTGCTTTGTCTTCCTATAAGTATTGATATCGAGGAGAGCTAACAGGATTATTGCTAGGCTACCATAAAAAAGACCTTATTCAGATTTTCATCCCATATTTCCTGAAACTCAGCAGGACTTTGCAAGTCTTCACTGGGATCGAGAGGCATCTGGCGCGAAACATTTTTGCTTGTCGCTCTCACGCTTAAATCTGCAGGAGACATTACTCATTAATGAGCTCCGTTAGGAACATATTACTAATCGGAGCTTCTATTGCAGTCTTGCTTTTATTAGCGGCCTCTATTTCTTAGGCATACGTGGATCACGGGGACTCGGGAATATAAATGCCGGTGCGCGAGTACCTAATTTTGTGAGGTATTGCTTCCCGTATGCCTGCATATATAGCTTTGAAAACGTGGATACGTTCCCCTTGATTTGTGTTGTGGCCCCGGCCCTGGCGCGTACATTGCGAAGTAATTTCTAAGGACCATTTAACAGGTTCCACGTGTGAGCATGTGGCAGTCTGTTCCCAGACGTAGCCATGCACGATGGTCCGGGCTGTAAGTACGCCGGCTAACTGCCATTTCAAAGATTATTTTTTTTAAAGGAAAAAGGGTTTGGGGACATTAAAATGCTGAAAAAGATCTCTCTCGCTTACTTTTACGCTGCTCTACCAGGGCAGCAATTGGTCGTAATCTACATTTTCCAAAACGTGGTAGTATCTGGAGGTGGTTAACTCGTCCTTAACCCTTATCGCTTCGTCTGTATTTTTATTTGATGACTTAATACAAGCAAAGATGCTTAAAGAAAAGAGGTGATTTATGCCCCTTGTGCAAAAGAGAGCCTCTGTGGGTCTGCGGACCTTCAAAGCCCTGTCTGACATCGGTCGTGAATAAGGTCTCTGCATGCTGCTGCATTAGGCGAGATGGTCTTTTTTGCTGGCTTGCCGTTGAGGAAATCTGTGTTAGAGACATCCAGTTTCACCCTCTGGCAACAGTTAACGTTTGTTTTAGCTCTTGTCAGTGTTCAGCATTTGTGAGCTGGCTCTTCTTGCGCTCCCTCACGCTAACGAGAATGTATTTACCAATGGGAACTCTTTTTCTCTTTATTTTGTTCTCGCTCAGGAGCCCCAAACTACAGTAATCCACAACCCTGATGGAAATAAGGTATTCGGAAAGAAGCGACTCCATCTTGCTTTTTCCACACCACACATTTCATCCACTGTTTCCGCAGCAAAAAATTAGGGCCCATCCGGCAACGTATCGAGGAAAATCTCATCCCTGCCTTTGTTTACTCCCGGTGTCTCTTGAGCCTGGGCTCATCTGTGTCCGCCTGCTGAGTGCTGAGCTGCTGGAGCTCAGTAGCGATGGGCAGAGTTGAGAAGCCCGGTGCCACCAGGCTCGGGGACCTGGGGCAGGGGGTGGGGGGGAAGGTCTCTCCTTTCAGCCAAAAATGCCACGGTTTGAGTCGAACCGAAGAACGCTGTTCTCGGGAGTGTGGTGAGACTATACTGGCGGGTTTCACGCGCAGTTGTCACCTTCGATAAAGATGTCATTTCAGTTGATCCCATCGGCTGTTTCTCAGCATGCTTACACACCGTGTCGTCACGTGTCTTTTGCACAGGGCTTTGGTTTCCTTCCATAACATCACTGAGCAGTTTCCCCCCAAAAAAAAAAAAAAATTTAACATTTCAAGTGACAGAGGTCTTTTGATTTTCATATGTTTTCTTCATGCTCTTTTCTTTTTTCTTGTGTATTGTGATGTTTGCGTTTGGCAGCTGATTCCTAAAATGTGTTTTGTTTTGTTTTTTTCATGCATGGACTTGAAAAGGGCCAGGAAATACCATCATTTACATATAACACATGTTCCTAGGTTTCCTGGAAAGAATTTACTCTTCAACAAAAATGTCACTGTTTACAGTGTTGACTTAAAGAATTGACATTTCATTTATCTAGTCTTAACTACTTGTGGTTATTTCATATGAGAAGGATTGACTCTGAGTGAAAAAATCATGCATGCAGACGTTTCTCGAGCATGAAAGTGCCGATGGTGTGTGTTGTGCTTGTATATCCCTTTCCTTTACGTCCCTTGCATCTGTCGAACGTAGAGCTTTTATTTTCACGTTACTACCTTCTCAGCTCCCCGAGTTTAAAACTCAGAGGCAACAAACAGCCTGTGTTTGAGCACCAGTCTAATCTTTATCGCTCGAGCCCACTAAAGACCAGAAAACCCAGATAAAATATTGGCATGACTACATCTACTTGCCTTTATCGCATAATCGTAGCAATTAAAGATACTCGATGTCCCGAAAGGTCACAGCAGACAAACAAACCACTTAATGCGGAGGGTTGCTCCTAAATTTTGTCTGAAAGACTGATCGTTGTAGTATGGCAACTGGAGCGGATGCTTCAATATCACAGGCTACATCTGCCGTGTGAGCTCGTGCGTGGTGTTTACGACTTGTATTTGTGTGTGGGGGGGTTCGTTTACTCATAAGTACTTCAATATTTTAAGTGATAAGAGCATGATACATCTGTGTCGAGCAAGACGTCTTAACACCAGCCAGTTGAGGAAAAGCATGGTGACTTGTTTGGTTTCGTTTGTGTGTGAATTAATTCCTGTAGTTTTCTTTATGGATGCGCATACGTTTTGGTTTTTTTAAGGTCTGAGTAATGCATTAACCGTTTGGAACGTTCCTTTGGCTCAGCCTTGTGAGGACACAGTAAATAAAGGGCACTGTCAAATTTACCTTTTATCGTTTGATTGTAACAGCCTTTTAAGAGTTAAACGCAGTACGGGTCCTACCTTCGGTCTCTCAGGTAACCATAGACCAGTTAATTCTTTTCAATATTGAGCTGTGAATTAAAAAAAAAAAAAAAATTACATTGATTCTACTTTTCAAGAAAGTATACAGTTAAAAAAAAAAAAGTTTAAAAATTTTTCAGCTTTCTAAAACCGTTTAGATTTAAACAGTGTTTATTTTTAGATCTAAAACTATGAGATTTGACAGTGCCCCGTTGAATTTGCCTGTAATATTTCATGTTTCTGGTAATTTGTGAAAGACTGAGATACAGAATCCTTGCCTTTTTAACAGTGTGGTGGCTTAAGTGTAAACTGTCTGATAGATGAGTCATTCCTCCCGGTTGGTTGAAGAATACCGCTCCAATACCTTAGTTTGTCAAAGTCGTTACGGTGTATTTACCGATTCTCCAGCTCCTTCCCAATTTTCTTTTTTTTTAATCACCAAAACAGTATAAAATGACAAATCTGATTGTATATCATCAAAATCACTGGGAGGCTTCGTTTTCATATACACGGCGTAAGGCCTATGAGCAGAAAAACGTAAATGGGAGCATGCAGGAGTCTGCGTATTTAAAAGTTGGAACGGAATGACTTACTCTGCACAGTTGGTTTAAACACTAAGCTTAAAACGGCAAGCTTTCCCACTTGGCTGAGGTAATTCATATAACATTTCAGATGGACTTTGTACGGTTGGACGCTAACGAAAAAAATAAAGAAGTTTCCTTTACGTTCCTGTGAAGTAAAAGCATTAGAGAGCGGGAAACGGATTGATGTTTCCCTGCGGTAGAGAGTGGCAATGTCCGACATCGGTTTCGGGTGGAAATGTCTTGATCGGTGTGTGAACCATTTGTTTGTGAGCTCCATCCCACCCCGCTTCGAGGCTTTGCATGGTACCTGTAACTAACTCTCCTCGGCAAAGGCACCCAGCTAAGGCTTGGCTTGGTTTATACATTCTGCTTCTATTTACTTCTTAACAGGAGTCGACAGAGAGCTCCAATACCACCATTGAAGACGAGGATGTGAAAGGTACGATTTTAAGCTTGAAACATTTGGAGAAGCAATAACGGGAGTTATGGGCATGTATTCCGTTAGGTCATTAAACACAGAAACTCCTAATGAATCTTAAGAGACAATACTATTTTTCCTTGTTTAAAAGAAATCACCTTTATGCCTTTCTGTGTTACTTCTGGCGTGTTTTAGACCTACCTTTGACTTTTCGTTTCCCGCAACACCATTTGCCATGATGTTTTGGGATGAAGAGTATAAAGTTACTGCTTATTAACTAACGTACTAGTTACAGTAATAATAGCAGTAGATTAAAAATGCGTTAAGTCAGTGCTTTGTAACGCCTACTTAATTTATGTACTTTTAGCATGCAGTTGTGTTTTGGGTTTGCTCTTTTTTGGTTTTGGATGACACCGTTTTAATTTTTATTCTGTTCAGATGCCAGTGTTTTTTCATGTTTCTCTTTTGTTCTGTCCATACACTTATTTTAATCTTCTTTTACTCTTCAAAAAACTAAAATCAGTAATTTTTTTTTATAAAATTAGTTCTGTAACTTCACAAATATGGGGTTTGTTTCCATTTTTCCCCCCTAAATGTTACACTGTGATGTTCCTCACGCTTACTCTAATAACGTTCTGTCTTAAAACAAAGGGGTTTTTTTTTTTAAAAAAAAGAGTATTAGGTTTGTGTATCTCTGATTCACAGAAAAGGTGGTTTTTCGGCCTCAAAGAACAATGTTATACGTACAGGTGAAGCGCAGGCCAGAGGTGATAGTAAAGATAAAATGTGGAAATGGAAAAGAGAATTTGTAGCGAATTATTGTAACGTGGGGTTTGCTTTCTGTTGGAGGTGTTAGAAGGCCAAAGTCACCGTTAAAAGCGTGTATTAGCAGAGGTGGGCCCTAAAATACGGACTCGAATCCACTTAAAGAGCATCGTTGGCCTCTGAAGAGCACGGGAGCGTTTTACAATTCAGATGAGATTCCACCGTAAAGTCATTAGAATCGTATCAGAAGTATCTGGCGCTTCGTTTCTGGCCGGTAGAATGGGTTCTGTGTACGTTTGATAACAATATCGGTATCGCCAGGGATAATGAATTACGGCGGAAGCATGAAAGCACAATCTGCGGGCAGCGGCTGCCCAAGGAGCGCCCGGTTGGAAATGCGGATTTATATTTATATATGGGGCACGCACGTCACGGCAGCATAGCTCCAGCGCGGAGGGGAGACCAGAGCCAGCCCGTGGCAGAGACCAGCGTCCCGCCTCTGCTGCTGTACCCTCTAATATCTGCAGCCTGCTGTAATTTTTCCCTATTTTCACGTGGTTGGCGTTCCCTCGGCGGCGAGAAGATTTTTCTATCCGCTGCTAGTAGCGACGCGGCTGGGAATCGTGGCTTCGAGGGCCGATGGAGCCGCGCTTCGCTCGTGAGTTGCTGATGTTGGCCCTTTGTTCTCAAAAGTTCCAGCGAATCGTTTCACCTCCGCTGCAACAAAGTCTTGGCTGCCGGCACCCGCTCACCTTAAATAACGACCTAGTGATAGCGGTTTGAGTTAATGCGGAGTAATGGCTCAGAGAACAATTACAGGTATCTGCGGCTGATGCAGAGGAAAATACGGTGTAATTTACCTTTATTCATAACGCTTTGTGTTTCTTCCTTCAAACCACTGTGTGTAGTTTAGCAACTAACCTCGTTAAATGAACAACTTAATTATAGGGTCTCTGCGTGACGATATCACGTGATGTTATAACAGTAGGAGTTTTATAAAATTCTGCTTGAAGCTTAGCGCGCGGAACGGTGTCTCGGGAATACGGTTGTAAGAAAAACAACAATGAAGACGTTTTGCCTGGTTCTTTTGTAGGATTCTGTAGGATCACGGTTAAGCGCCGATCGGACGGCCACCGTGTCCTTTATTCCCAAACCAGAAAGGAGGATCCTGCGGTGACCGCAGGGCGGAGAGACAAGATGCCGCTTGTGTCCCCCTCTTTGCTTTTACAGATGTAGAGTGTTTAGCGGGGGAAGTTTTCTGTGATTTGTGGGTTCCTGACCCGCTGCTGCATTGTAGTGGTGCAAAGGGCGTAATGAAGCGCCGGAGAGATCATGACTCCAGAGAGACCACGGCATCGTGTATTTTCTGGAGCCTGCAGAAGCAGCTGAAAGCTGTTAAGCATGCTGCGGCAGAGCAGGCTGGTGTTGCTCTTCACCTGCTCTGGTGGGAAGGTGGGATGCTTCCTCCCCGCTGAGAATGACGGTTTGAAGCACTTCCATCGTGGATGATCCACGATACAGCCTGTTTCAGCATCAGGCCCACACGGCGGTACCGCGGCCCTGTTCACCAGGCACCAGGGGCACGGTTTATTCCCATGTAGAGGGATTTCATTTTATTTAAAAAACAAATATCCCCCTGCCATTAACTGCGTGCAAGCTTGCTTGTTTTTCGCTTTTTAGTATTCCTCTCGCACTTTCAGTCTTTCCACCGGAGGCTGCTTTTCAGATTGTTTTATGATAAATTAAAGCTAAGGGTACCCCTAGGGTGTAATTTCTAGAATGATTCAGGGAATAGGCAGTCCTGCAACCCTGACAGCTATTGTAAGCTCAAGCTTCGTGCTGTAGCAAGGCACTTAGGAAAGATGTTTTCCCCTTTCACCAAACTGGACTTCTGGATGTAGGTTTTCTAGGAGAAGAGTGAGGAGGCTGGTTTTTTGTCAGGAGCCGGCTGCTGGCTGCAGAGGGAGAGAAGATGCGGATAGGGAGGAATGGATTTCAGAGGAAAGAGAGTGTTCTCTCAGATTACTGACTGTCTGGGTCCTTAGGCGTATGCTCAAGATGATGCTCGTCACCAAATTTGAGATCTAGAAGGAATGCTCCCCACCTTAGGTGGTCCAAGGACCTTAAAAATCTTTTTGCTTTTCTTCACAGCATGGAGCACGACCCGGGGAGAGGCTGTCTCCTTCCTGTGAAGGAGAAGGGAAATGGGGATGCCGCTCTGGAACTAAGTGATAATAGCATGTTTTGTAGTATTGCAGTACAGAATTGTAGACTGGTTTGGGTTGGAAGGGACCTTAAGGATCATCCAGTTCCACCCCCCTGCCCTGGGTAGGGACACCTCCCACCAGCCCAGGTGGCTCCAAGCCCCGTCCAACCTGGCCTTGAAACCCCTCCAGGGACGGGGAATGACTCTTCTTTGCCAAGGAGTGCAATCTCCAGTTATTCTAACACCCTGCCTAGGTTGCACAAAAAGGCCCAAGGTTTCTTCCTTTGTACAGACGACCAGCCCACACGTATTTAAAACATTCAGCTCTGCATCAAGCGGTTTCCTTATTTTTTTAATTGATTTGGCTCTTTAAAGCTGTGCGGATCATGTGAGGCTGCGTGGGATATAATATCTCCGGCACAGTTGCGGTTTTGTGCGCCCTGTGGGAGTGCGTGCACATATGCATGTCTGTACGAAGTATTACAAATGTTGTGATTCATTAAGAAAGGTAGCAATTAAGGAGAAAAAAAAAGGTCTTCGATGAGCTATCACAAATGTGTCTTTAGGAACAGGTTCTCATATCTGTCAGGGAATGCATGAAGTATTCCCCTCTCATGTCAGGATCTCACCCTATTTTCGCTTTTGAAGGCAGGTATTTTAACTCGAAGACAGTAAAATCAGGCTTATTTTTCAGTTGTTATTTATTGAAAATCTTAGCGTCTGTAACTTTGTCTTGCTTGTGTATGCGTTTCACAGAATCGCCCAGAATTTACATCTTTTAGGACCGGAACATATTTCTTTTACTAGGAACAGCGCTTGGCAACCAATAGCGAGCTTTAATAATTCAAGGAATAAGCTAATTGTAGAATTTGAGTCTGAAATTACTTGAAGGTTCCTTGCTGACATAAATTTCTGACACTAACCATTGATCCAGGGCTTATCTGCATGACAGCGATCCCTCCTAAGTGCAAGGAGAGGAGCGGACGGAAAGAACATACGGAAAACTGGACCGGAGGCAATGCCTTCTTCTGGGATTGCTCGTGGGATTTCTCCTTCCTGGAGTAATGAGACGGGAACTCTCGGGCAGCATCTCTTTGATATGAGATGGACGCTTTTTTTC
Source organism: Rissa tridactyla (assembly GCF_028500815.1). Classification (NCBI taxonomy): domain Eukaryota; kingdom Metazoa; phylum Chordata; class Aves; order Charadriiformes; family Laridae; genus Rissa; species Rissa tridactyla. The sequence goes on along the minus strand of NC_071470.1, from coordinate 78,224,024 downwards.
AGTAACGCCGTAGAATGCCATCGTTATTTTAGCCGGCAATGCACACGGGCTTTTATAAAGCCGAGTTGATAAATTTGTCATGGTCAGGAAATGTAGATTTCGCCTGGTATTTTATTGCCCCCAGAAATGAATTGATGAAAAGCACTAGTAAGAATGACGATTCCCTTGCTGCCTTGTAAGGCACTTAGAGATTAGATAAACTCTGGCTAATCTGTGCTACTCACTACATCTCGAAGGTACGTCGCTTCGAAACACTAACCCTTCAGGAGGCAGGAATTTTCCTGTATTTTGCTAACTTATTTCCTTTTATACCTGTTGTTTTTATTTCAGTTAACAGTAGAAAGAAGCCAATTTAAACAAATCCGTTTGGAACATACTTGCCTGACGAAAAAACTTCAAATTTCTAAGAACATTTTTTTTAAAAGCTCTTTCAAAACCCTGTATATCTCATTACTGGAGAGAGGGATAAATCTGCGCTGGCATCTGAACAGAGGCAGTTACGGCTACGACCTTTACAACTGTTCTTTGGCACCCACGCTGCCTCCCAAAAGCACATCATTAACATTGTTTGTCTGCTCAAAAGATTTTATAAGTTCTTGTTGCTTGTGATTAAATTATCGTTATTTTTCTTTTGGCCTTCTCCTTTTTTTTTTTTTTTTTTTCTTCCCCCCCCCCCCCCCCCCCCTTCACATCTACTTGACCCTCATACAGCTCTCACAAAGGAGGGTGACACGGAGAGGCTGTGTTCCACCCACCATCACTCCTCCTCTTCCATTGCTTCTTCATCCCGGTGGTCACCACCCTTGCCGTGCCCCAGCGGCCGCTCCTGCTGCCAGTGCCTGCTGAGGAGTCTGGTCACCCTCTACCTCGTCATCTTTGTTTGTTCATATGTTGTGTTTCTTTCCATCAATTCAGCGGGCAAGTCCACGAAAAGCGCAAACTCTGAGAGTCATTCGCTTGAGTCTGAGCTCTCCCACTCCACTCCTTCCTCTGTGCTGTGTAAGTTGAGAGACTCATCTCCCCAGATGATCTCTTTTGCCTCTCCTCCTCTTCCCTCCCCATCACCTGACAGTAGCACAAGAAAGGTCGATTCTGTGATCTGTCTGATCTAGGAATGACCTTTCCTTAGGGTTTACAAAAGTACGGACTGTATTTTTTTAGATATTTATTTCTTGGCCAGGCTTTTTTAATTGTAAAAATACTATCATCAGCTCTATAAATTTGTCTTTCAGAAAGTTGTGTCGTGCAGAGGTAATCTTCACAGCAGTTTTCAACTTAGAGATAAATTTCCCTCTCCCCTCTGGCTCGGATCCTGGATAGGGTCTCCAGATTAATTAATTACCTGTTACGTTTGTGTATGCCATGAAGGCACTTCCTTCAGCATCACCATTGATAAACCAACCCCAACGCTGCTGTGACAGCTGTCAGCTTGCCGCAGTGATTCGTGACAACTGAAAAGTTTCATGCTTTGCTTAGGAGGAGACCTGTGATGACTGGTCACCAATTAACTGCAAAGGAAATCGTTAGGGTGAGGAGACTCCGTTTGAGCAGTTCAAATATGAGAGGAAAAAGGCATTGTGTTACTAGCTTGCGTACTGGTAGAACATAAAAGGCCTGGGTAGATGCATTTCTTGTTTCTAAATTAACTCAGAAATTCTTCAGAAATTCTTTGGAGGGACCTTGTGAGTTGGAACGGGGAATGACTTCCCAGGAATGTAGGTTCCGCTTGCGGGATGCTGGTACTGCATCCCGTGTGTGTTAGGGCAGTCGCGCTGGTCCTAAGAAGGGGCATTTGCAGCGGTCAAGGCGAGATCCAGACGGGCCCTTGGAAAGACAGGCTGAGCGTAATTGGCCTGAACCTTATGTTAAATTCGAGCGGAATTTTTGGTAGGTGCAATTAATGCAGGTGAGAGGGGAATCGGTACCCGAGGTGGTGGGCTGTCTCCGGTCACGGCTGTTGACAGGTAATGTTGAAAGAGCAGCTTCATTCCAAGGGAGAAGCTGGGTCGTCTGTGTCGATATATAGATGACTACATATCAAACTAGAACTACAAATACCGACAGCGCGATCCATACAGAACCTTAGAGAAGAGAGGAATTAATAGGAAAGGCATGGACCTGTATAACATTCAAAGCTAACACATCAGGAACACGTGCCGTAAGGTATACGTCCCCAGAAAAATCTTATCACGTACCCAACGTTTTCAGATCCGAATGCGAGCAGTCTCACATTTCCTGCTTCATTGGGTAGTTAATAGTGCCAAGACCACTGTTAATGGTTAAACATAAGCGTTCATTACTAATTTTTCTTACCAAGTTGAGGAACAGAGGCACCTCAGGTAATACCGCCGTCCTTGAAAAAGTAGATTATTTTAGTTACCCTGAAAGAGCGTGGTGCGGAAATGGCATGGTACGTATATACCGTGACATTTTAAGAACGTGAACAACCTCATATTTATTCTGCTCGTTCTGTGACTTCAGAAACAAGCACGCTTCTTCGCCACTTTGTTCCACACAAGAAACTTCTCAAAAATCCTATTAAATAGCGCAGGTAGAATTCCGTTTGAGGAATGCAACAACCATCAAATTAAGCAACCACCTACTGTGAGGCAGGAAGAGTTTTAGGTGAAATTATTCCGGGGAAGCTCCTTGGTGGGGACATGGTGGTACTACTACACCTGGTAGTTAGCCTACCGACTCGGGTTTGCTTAGATGATTTACAGATTAGAAAGTTAGAATTTGCCAAAAAAACTAGTAGGCAAAACAGCAGAAGTTAACCCAGCATTTGAATATTCATCCCAGTAAGAGGGAATATTTAATTCCGTTAAATAACTAAGTTTAGCGACCAAAGAAACTGCAAAGTCCCCGTAACCTCACCTGTCCTCAACTTAGTTTGAAAAATGCGTGTTTCTGGTATAATACAGTTTTAGAAATGGCTGCGATAACGCTGTGTTTCCTGTAGCTGCACGTTTAATAGGGATCAGCAGCCCCCTGGCCTGAGAAAATTCAGAGAACCAAAAGTAGTTATTGTTTACCAAGAAATAGGATTAATTCAAGTACGAGTAAAAAGAATTTCGGTGCTGAGAGCAGACATTAGGAATATGATAGGCTATTATTATAACCTGCCGGTGTGGCTAACGGGAGATGTGCTTGTGCTAGCCTGGTTTGGAAGCGGAGTTTTGTTGGCGTGGCTCTAACGATCTGATTCAGAACGCCGATATCTCTGCAGTATTACTATAGAGAAGCTACCGGAGTTGTGTACATTTGGCAGGCTTACCTTCGCTGGAAAGAAGATAATTGCTACGAACAGCTATAGGGATGAGTCATTTTCAGTAGCAGCGAGCGATATTAAAAAAATCGGTGAAAGCTAGTACGGCCGAGACTGTTTTTGGTAAACTACCTGGGAGTCAGAGGGCTTGCTGGAGACGGTGATACAGTGATTCTGATTTTTAAATTACATCACGGGGAGAGCTCAAATCAGTGTTTTCGAAGAGCAGATTTGAGAATGTAGAAGGAACAAAAAAGAAAAAAAACTATACCGTGAAGTCAGGCTACAAAGTTGAGGACGGGAGGTGGTGGTCAGAGGCACGTGCAGTTTCCTTACGTCCAAAGCATCTGGGAAATGAGCTGGGCTGCAGCGATGAGCCGGATGAAAACCCGGTACCTGACAGCACAGCGGTAAGGTGGCAACTGAAATGGTCTGTGGTGTTAGCTCCGTGGAGTGTGAAACTGAATTCACTCTCTGTTTGTTGTTAAGTAGCAATTATTACAATTGTCGGTATACGTTATAAACAAGAAAAATACTGATTTCTTAGCTGGTAAACTTGATAGGTTTTAATCTGCCGTCACAGACACGGGGAAAAGGATGATGCAAACGTGGCGTGTTGAGGAAGGATTACCATATAGTTAAAGTTTTAAGTCCGGAGAGTAAAACATCTCCATTCCTGTGCTTGAGGTATCGAGGAATATATTTTTAAAGGTAACGCAGTTTTCCTATGAGTGAAATAGGCAAATGCCACATGTCTTGGAATTATTGTTTGGGGAGGAGGAGGATTATTATCATTATCATTATCTCAAGTCATCTCATTGCTTGTTAAAGCTTATTTAAAAGGAAGGAGATGTAGAATTTAAGGTTATTATTGATTTTTCCATTGTAAAGCACTAGTGGACAACAAGAAGCTTTCTCTGAACTGGTGGAGTGATTAGGTAGGAGCTCAGTTTAAATTAAAAATGTGCACAGCGGCAAAGCTTGTTAATGTCTCGGTTATCCAGACTTTAAGCATCATTTCTGGAGACGGCAGCCAGATTCCATGATTAATGTAAGATGTTGAGAAACCTTAGTGCAGTATCTTGTAAGCGCGGTGACCATGACGCAGCTTTGTTCTGCATCTCTAGGCGATTTGTCATTAAAAAATAAACATTTGCCACACGGTATAAATATTAGTGTAATTGTATGGTAGCTCCAAGGAGAGAGCATCTTTAGAAATAATCAATTTCATAGAACTAAAAAGAAACTATGTAGGGCACGTGACAAGTTGCTTAACATCACGTTATGCTAAAGGTTTAAAAAGGAGATGCATTCACTTTGTTTGATCGGTTTTGTCAGTATAGGGTGGAAAAGCCCTGGGATAATTTTTCAGAGACGTTTGTCTACATATCTAATGAATTACGTTTAACCTGTAGGCTGACAGGTTTTCAGACAGGTGAAAGACAGTCGATGGCCTAAAAAAATACCTGCAAACTGTCCGCCTGTATCATAATTTGCTGAATCAGAGGGAATCTTCGGGATCGGCAGGCGCCAGGAGAGAGGCGTTACATGTAAGGTGACAACTCAGATGTCTTAGGTCACATCAAAGTTTAAGCGGTGGGGTGAGAGAGAAGCTCTGATCTTAACGTACGCTAAATTCTGAGGGACTTCTGGAAGTCCCCTGGCTCATGCCTTGTCACCTGAGGGTCTCGGTATTTTTTGACGTAGATCTGAGATTCAATCAGCCGTTTATTCGTGCACCACCACCTTTTATTCTCTTCACAGAAATTACTTTCTTGGAATACTCGTGGAATAAATTGTAAGAGACGCTATCGACAGAGAATTTTTCAAATCTTGGCGTGAAGAGTATGGTTTTGAAAAAGGTTTTGTGATGTTTGCTGTATTCCTCTGCTTTGTAGGGTAGCAGCCCAGGTGGTAAGGTTGAATGACTGGTACATCCACATTGCCAGAGTTCGTTATACAGCACGGGATAAAATTTCTAGTCTCTTCCTCTTCATTTTCAAACTTTGGTTGTTTTCAGAGTATAGAAATGGCATTAGTGGCTGTGTGCTTTCCATCTAATTGCCGTTTGCTGGGACGATGTTCAGGTTAGAAACGAAGCGAGGTCCCCCCAGACCGTTCCACTCAATTTTAGCTGCCCGGTGTCACCTTGATAAGGACTGGACTGTTTTAAAATGATAGCACAATGGGCAGGATTTGTCTCCCCAGATTCAGACATCCTCCACAATGTAGATATCTGTATTTGAGCTAGTTGTCTAGACTCCCTTCAGTCAACGCAAATAGGTCAGATGAGTCACGCTTGTCTTAAATATCTATTTTAGGATATGACGAATCGTGCCCTGAAAGTGCTTATTTCTCTCCATTGACTGTAAGGGAGGGGAGCTGAGAGAACAAACTCACTTGTCTGTACTCATACATGGCCAAAATGTTGTGAGATTAATCCAGTCTGATGTGTACCAAGAAATGGAGTTAAGAGTACCGAGTTGAAAAGTTTTCAGGGTTTTTGGTTTTTTTCCCCGGAGAAACAACATGGGAGCAAAGTAAGAGGCAGAATCATTTTAATCATCTTCGAGTTGCAAGTGCAGCCTGCACCGCGCTTACTTGATAAGCTGTTTTCTGAAAGACCAAAAATATTGGGTTTATCCTTGGCTACTGTGATGACTGTTCCTAGGGTTGTTTTGTGTTAGAAGAAACGTGTCAAAGACCAATAAAAAAAGTGTATTCCTACCTCTGCAAGATCAGTGGGGGTAATTACTAACCATTCCAACACAGTAGTTAGACGGTCGATCATCTAGAGCGTTGATAACAGTAGAAAGATACTCGCAATACGCGAGTGAAGCCTAAGGTGTTTTATTATTTTCAGAAGAAAAATACTGATGTCGATTGGGGGAAAGTGAGTGGGAAATACGGTGGTCAGTCAATTACCAAGGATTCTCTTTCTGCGTGCCACAAAACGTGAAGTTTCTGGCGCCTGTATTTCCGAAGACTTCATTTTCACGTTATCTGCCGCTCGTTTTGATTCCGCCCCATCTCTCAGCAGTTAAAATACCAAAACAGCCATCATTTCTGTGTCATTCTTGTAGATTGAGTTAGCAGATGTTGCCTGGGGCTGCAGGAGGGAAGAAAGGCCCCATAGTTCCCTCCTGGAAAAACAAGCTTTGCTGTTGTTTTGTACTTTCTTCTTTTCCTGTGATAGTCGATTTCACTAGCCGTGAGACTGCACCTTGTACGTTTTAAGGCATTTATAGTCTTAGGTGCCTTTTTGAGTAAATGGCGTTCTTACTTATTTTGTGTTCTTCAGATACTAGCGTTAAAGGTGTTCTTTAATTCTAAAAGATTACCCCCACCCTGTATAGCTGAGCGGGGAAAAAAGGTAGTGAAATACAGCTAGAGGTTAGTAACTCGTTTCAAGTTAAGATATGCGCTACTGCAGTGCTGCGGAAATAATTTTTGCCAGTGTTAGGAAATGTTCCGGGTTTGTTCTTTTCTTCTTATTTGGTCTTTTTTATAGCTCTTCTTCATCATATTTTTTTGCTCGAACTGCCTTTTGTATTAGCCATATACCTGCTCATTCGCCAAAGCAGGGGTCGTATTTTTTTTGAACTGCTGATACCTTCTTACCTTAACTCACTGTCCTTACGGGGCTGAAGGTTATATTTAGAGAGTAGGTCCATGGTCTTGTCTTTAATGGTTTTACTTCACCCGTATTCTGAGGAAAAAATGTAAAAGCTACCATCTTTGCCACACGGGTTTGCCATTTTATGGTAGCTTTCTGCTACGCTACCTGCAGTCCTTTTTCATCATTAGTTTTTCAAGAAAATGGCTCGGCACCTTTGACTTTGTTTAACAATATTCCTCCCTCACACATCAGTTCTTTTAAAAACACCAAACGTATTTTTGCTGAGTAATCCCTTGTTTACAGAGACGAACAAATTTTATGCCGTACTCTTAAGACGGTGTAGATGGGTCTGGCTTCAGTTTTTCAATGGGCTCTTATCTCACCCCTTAAAAAAAGTAGCTGAACCAGTTTTATCAGAATCCCATTGCAATTTTTGAGTTTTTCTCCTGTATCCTGTTTTTGTTATTTATCAGACAAACTCTTACGTGCCGTAAGATTAGATATGGTCCTTGCACTCTGAACACGTGGTGATATTTTGAAGGGAGAGAGTAAGACAGCCATAATACACGTCGCTCGTAATGCCAAAGAACATTTTGGTTCAGTCCGATGGGCTCAGCACATAATTCTCCTAGAATTCAATACAAGCAAAGTTTACGATTGGATCAAAAAGAAAAAAAAAAAAATCAAATTAAAATGGTGATTGTAAGTGACAGTTGGCCGGCAGATGGGAACGGGCCAGATGCCTCTTCCCTAATGCCTCCTGTGTTCGCTTGCTGTCCTTGTGTAGTTTGTAATGTGTATTTTGATGGAAAAAGGTATTGGAGATTTGGAAGAGCGTACGTTAACGTGGAGTCCCTCAACTTTATGATGAAAATTTGCTCATTTTTTTACCACTTTAATAAGTGCCAATTATTTCGGGCAGATGCTGTCTGCAATAAGCAGGACCTCGTTCCTACCAATATGGGTTCATCTTCAGTGCCCTCCCTATTTCTTCCTTTGCGCTAAGGAAAAGGGCGAGTATTTGACTTGATTCACGCGGCCACCGAGTCATGGCTGCATTTTCCTTCCAATTCTCTGCTTCTTGTATTCCAGTTCTTCCCTGTCTCCCTTCTCTTCCTTCCTCCCAGGCTAAAGCTCTGCTTCCTGGAGCATGTATTTATCGTCCAAAATACTTTTGGTCTGTATTTGTACTCGGTCATCCTGCACCCACACGCATACCTACACAGAAAGTATAAAATGCCAAGATCCCCAAAAATCAATTAGCAGGAGATCTGTGTAAAATCACAGTGGCTACTGAGATTTTTAATTGTTCTTCCATCTCTGATGTTACTGAGTCTTTCATACTGCCTTGTTCTTGACCATATTTCTCTTGTAATGTTCACTCTTGCTCTCAAATGAATAAAAAAGGCTGAGACCAAGGCGGGGGGTTTTGCACCCAGGATAAATAATTTCTAAATTATGCTCCACCTCTGCCTTTGGCTCTTAGTCCCTTTCTGCCAGTGAGATTGCATATCGGATTGCTAAAGCGGAAAAAATCTAATTTTCTGATATGTGTGTCGTTATTTGTGTGTTGCTGCAAGGGAAGAGCAGCGTAGTTGCTTTCAGGTACGGTTTCATGTGGTCCCTGTAATTTCGTAGAAGAACTGAGAAATGAGTTGGTAGACAGATGATTTGGCAACATCTCTCTCTTCCTGACGGTCCGCATCGTGAACCGGGAAGTCTTTCCACATGGACTTGAAGAACTGATGTGAGTGCTGGAGTTGGTGATGGATTTGAGCCAGTGATAGCGCCTTCATCTCCTTCACTTCCTCTGCTGGCCTGCGGAGCTTCCTGATGGATGCGGTTTCTATTCCACAGGAAGGTCGGCAGACAGGGCTCTACTGGGTGTTAGCACTGCCCAGAGAAACTTTGCTGGAACCTGGTTCCTAGCAGAAAGCTTCATGAAAACATACGTTCCACTGCAATTTCATTTTGGAAGAAAAAAAAAAAAAAAACAGGAAAAAGAGCAATTTGGGCAATACGGCGCAATCTCACCCTTCTGGGGTTGATGTTGAATTATATCTTGTAATGTAGTACGACATCAAAGGTACGACTGAAGCGCAACATTTTGATTGGGTCCATCAAAATGGTTGTTAAATGTTTGTTAGCAAAAATTGCCGTTCTCATTCATCTTGAAATCAAGTCTCAAAATCTCAAAGATTCGTAGGGAGAAACTGTCGTTGGCATTCCTTTAACTCAGACTATTGAAGGCAGGAACAGATGCCAGCGAGCCAGGTCACCGTCCAACTAAATTGAGCTGTTGCCCAGCGTTCATTTAAAACAAAATAAAAACACCTTCATAAGCCTCTGGGCTTTGATCGCGGAGTGTTGCGTAACAGAATATATTCAGATATTCACTGGTGTTTGCTGTCTCGGAGTACGTATAACGTGTAAGTTAACTGTGGGCTTCTCATGGTAACACTCGGAAAAGAAATGACTGACATTGGCGAAAAAGGGACTATTGCCAATCGCCTCTAGCCCAGTGAAAGTAAAATCACGTGTCCCTGTGGTTTTCTCTCTCTCGCACGTGGGAGCTGCAGTACCTTAGTAGACGTTTTCGTTGCTTACGTTGTTATCTAATAACGCCAACTCATGATTATGTAGCAGCTCGTCAGAGATTCTTACCTCATTTTCCACTGTCTGATTTAATAATTTCCTAGTCTCTGATTGCAGTGTGTTACCGGGTTATTTAATCAAAACCTTTAATTTAGTTGTATGTATGTGAGAAGCCGCGTGCAGAACTTGTGATTTCCTCAGTGCGTGAAGCCGACGTATTCTGGATTTCTTTTTTTTCAGCCTTTTTCTAACACTGCACCGTTGTTTCTGGCTCAGCCGTCCCACCACTTGGCTTGTGCTGACAACGCCATACCGTGTCCACAGTTTGGTCTGTGTTGTTTAAACATATGACAATGGAGCCATTGCTGATCTGCAGTCAAAACAGCTCTTCATTAAAATTTTTTGCTGTTTTGTGAAAAAATTGTGAAAAATAAGGCAATTCATACTTGAAACATTCTTACCCGTCATGCCATCTAGTAGTCAAGAGCTACTCACAAATAGCCATGCTAGACCTTTATATCCACTTTTTTCTCCATCCCTGCTTTCCTTGCTGGTTTCTTTTTGGTGCTTTTTATCTGAATATATGAGGTGGGCGCTTACTAAGAGAGATGGTGGAGCATAAAAGACATGAAAAGGTTCTTTACCACCACGATGCCAGTTCTTCCGGTACAGCATTGGAGACTTCCATTCTGCCTAAGCTCCCCAACGTTTTCTTTTTGCAGAAGAATGTGAGCTCTCTCAGTACTTTGCTTTTAACATTCCAAGTATATTTGTGTGTGTGTGTGTGTGTTAATTATCTAGTCCGCGTGTAGGAGGGTGCAGGATAATTACAACTATTTGCTTGCACAAGACAGCTACTACAGCCTGGTGGCTTGCATTTCGTTTTATTCCAAGCTTAGTCTTCCAGATTGATTTTCTGGGGTTTCAGAAGGAGTTGAGCGTAAGTTAAACGCTTGCAAACATACCGGTAAAATCTTTTTTGGGTTTCCCTTAGCCGTTTAGCGTTCAACTCGCAAAACTCTGTCTTTGAGAGCAGTGCCACTCTGGTTGAACTTCATCGGTATACGGTGAGACTTGACCAAACGGTGAATATACAGTGCGAAAAAGTAGACCCGTGTTCCTCGAAAAGCAAGGTTTTAAAAGTAGAAGTCAGTTTTCAAAGGAACGTCAGATTTTCCTGATAAAGTCGTGGAGAAGACTTGATAAAATCTCTCAGACCTTGCCCTCCTGGAGTGACTGGTGTTGGTAACCGTACCGCTGTGCAGGAATTTGTTTGTTCAGCACTATTTTAGTGTAACTCCTATCAACACTAACAAATACTGAACTGTGAGCGTATTTCTTGACTGATAGATAAAGGAGAAACTGTTTCATGTACTTTTGCCTTCAAGGCATATGCAGTCGTGACTTGAGTTTGAATATTAGTAGAAATACATATTCTGCTTGGTTCGGTTGTGTTATTCTTCTGTTACTGTTTAGCATTTACGATTAGCAGTAGATGTCCCGTTATTTTGCCGAAGGATCTAATTGAGATTTATTGTAAATACGCATCTTATAAGCAAAGGATAGGCACAAGCACAGAAGTCGGAGCTGAAAGACGGTGCTGTGATTAGACCCACGTGGACGCGTGTGCGTTAGATGCAATCCGCGAGCTTTGCGCCAGGCGATGTTGATGATAGGCTTAGGGCTAAATTCCTCGCTAGTTAAACGTTAACATTTGGCCAAAGCCAACCCCAAGTGTTACAAAGATTCCTGAAAATTGGCATTAGACGCTTAAAAGGCAAAGGCCCCGTGTGTATGGGAAACGTTAGAGCATCGCTTGGAAAACAATGATCAGTTTCCTTTAATTTGAAGTTAAGAGCTGGGCTTTGGGATTGGTTTTATTTTGCTTTTTAAACAGCAGATCCTTGAGTGAAGGAAAGACGATTAGAAGTGTGGTAGGAAAGTGGATTGGTCTTGTCCTGTGTTTAATTTCCTCGCGAATAAAGGAACCAAAAGAGTGTAAAGCAGCAAAATAACGTCCTGTCCTTTGGTCATAGGGAAGGAAGAGAAGTGGCCGTTGTGCTTTTGTTACGGCTGTGCCTTATGACAGCCTTCAGCTGTCGCCTTCTGCTTTGCCGTCCATCTTAAAGCTCTTGTTTGTATCTCTCTCTAGCTCGTAAGCAGGAGATTATCAAGGTTACCGAGCAGTTGATTGAAGCTATCAACAATGGGGACTTTGAAGCTTACACGTAAGTTTTTGCATTTCGGAGGGAGTGAGGAGAGTTGATGTATTTGACCTTGTGTATGTAAATATGCCTATTTATATAGGACTGCACATGTTTGTATTTTTGTGTGGCTGATATTCATTCTCAGATGCCCCCAAGAAGCACCAGACGTGTTCGTTGCTGCTTTGCCCCGGCTTTACACGAGCCTGGTTGCCGATTTCAGAGGAGCTGCTCGTGTAAATCCAATGCGCCGCTCTGCCGAGACGGGATCGTAATCCCGACGCAAAAACATGCAGTGATCTATCTTGGCGTACGACAGTAAAGTCACGTTTGTGATTTAGAATCCAGAAAACGCAGCAGAAGCCTGTTTTAACCAATTTTTTTTATTGTATGCAGAGATGGGTGAAAGACCTCGTGGAATTTAGGTTCCACCAGCCTCTACTGAGCGCTGTGCTGGGGAAAAACGGACCGATTTCTCTCTCTGCTTTTCTCCGCTAAGCTACAGTTCCGTCACTGCTTCTTTTCCTACCTCAAAAAAAAAAAAAAAAAAAAAATTAAAAAGTAGAGGAAAGCCCTTCTCAGCATTTCTTTTGGTCTCCCATGTTTCTCGGGGTGGGTTCTAACCTGTTGCAGCACAGAAGCAATTTTCAGAGTCAAAAGTAGAAGTTCCTACTTGTAATACCATTGACTTGTGGGGCCTTTTTTGGCGGTCTTCTTTTTGGTCAAAAGATGATTTACATGAAATCCAGTCCACTTAGAGCAGGCCGCCAAATTTATTAATTTAAGTGAAACCGGACCTCCATTACTTCTCCCCATTTAAGTTCTGTTCTTTGGTGGCACAGGTGAGTAACACATCCGATAGGAATAAAGGAAACATTTAAAAAGTAATCTCTCCAAAGCTGTATTAGATAACTGCATGTGTTTATTAAAGAATTCCCTCTTTTTCCACAGAAAAATCTGTGATCCAGGCCTTACATCTTTTGAACCTGAAGCTTTGGGTAATCTAGTAGAAGGCATGGACTTTCACCGGTTTTACTTCGAAAATGGTAAACATTCCTTTTCGGTCTCTGTGAATCTTCATCTGTTCCTTGTGATTGTGTTTCTCCGGTCTAATTAGCGTTTTCATTTGGGAGTTAATTGATTTGGGTAGGGGAAGGGAGTATTATTTTTTTTCAGAGATCTGCTGGATGTGTTTTTCTGCGGCGCTCAATTCACGCGTCATAGGGCGTCTCGGGTAGCGGAGGAAAGTTTCAGGTATTTGGAAGGAGAAAGTCAAGATGTATAACTCGGTCTGTACTGCTGAGGATCTGATCGGCTGTCTTTTTTGTATTGGTGGGTGTGTATATTTACAGACGCGTATGAAAACATCGATATGTGTTCTCTCGCTGACAGTCCTGTCAGCCACAAGAAAGGAAAATGACTCGTAGGGTGGATTTAATAGAGTTTAGGAGGATCGCGTGATGTTGGTAACCATTTTAGAGCAGACTTGACGCAAAAGGAAATAAAATATTGTAAATGAAGATAGCACTTTATCCAGTAATTTCTGAGAAATGTCCGAGCGTATGGGATTGGCGTGTTCCGAAATTCTCTTCCATCTCCAAAACGGCTTTTTTCATATTTTTCCTTAAAACGTTTCCTTACATTACCACTGCTTTTTAGTTTTCATAGGTATCGGCACTTAACAAAGTATGTCATTAAGAGTGAGTTAAAAGCTGAATTATTTTAACTGAGAGTATTAAGTACCAATGTCATTAGACATTAGACACAGCAGTGAAACTCAAGTATTGGGGAAACTCAAGATGGCAGCGCCCACTGTATTTAATCCAGGTCTGTGCATGGATTAAATAACGTGTGCTATTAAACATTTGGTTGGTTTCCGTATGGGAAAGGGGAGAGCATCCTTTATGCTGTGACTGCGCTCATTTCTACAATGTACTTGAGCTAGTTGTCAGCCGTGATTATCGGTAAACACTAATTATGACTTTGAGATTTTTGTCTTGTAAAATGGGGTGAGATGAGTTATTTTGGCTTACAGAGAGAAAAAGTAATCTATCCTCTGTGTGTGTTTGCTTCCCAGCTTTATCCAAAAGTAATAAGCCAATCCACACCATTATCCTCAACCCTCACGTCCACCTTGTGGGTGACGACGCTGCTTGCATCGCGTACATACGGCTCACGCAGTACATGGACGGAAGCGGGATGCCAAAGACTATGCAGTCAGAGGAGACGCGGGTCTGGCACCGTCGTGACGGGAAATGGCAGAACGTTCATTTTCACCGTTCAGGGTCACCAACAGTACCTATCAAGTAAGCAACAATTCAGACCACCAGCTTAAACTACGTAGGTCAGACCAGATAGTCTTAATAGCTGCTTTTGGCCTTAAAAGCTACAAACCCCTCCTCTCGATAGTGTAATTTCTTGTGGTCGTTTACGCGGTGGGTGTTATATTCAGTAGTGTGCATATAGCATTGGTGCAGATATTTTTAAAATAATGCTTTTTGTTGTTGGCGTCGTTTTCAACTGTGCTGCCCGCTGATCCGCCTCAGTCCCTGGACTGACAGCGTGAAGAGCAGCAAAATGTTTGCATGTTGATACAAGTCACACAAAATAGGATTGGAAAACCTGAGCTAGAATTTTGGGAAAACCTGGAAAAAAAATAGAAGGCAGTAGGATGCGTGGAGCTCTTAGAGCTGACCAGAAAGTTCCGAGGAAAAAAGTGTCGCTGTTCTGAAAAGCTGAAGTTTGAGTAATATTTATTGTGATTTCCACCCACCTCAACTTATTCAGGCCTAGTTATGTTCACTGCCGGTTGATTTTTGAGCCAGTTTACATATTTACTCTGTAAATTAAGCCGCACGAGTACCTATCACATTCTTCTTTTGTTCATTGGGGCATCTCTGCGTGCCCTCTCCTCCCCTCGGAGTCGTGCCGCGACTCGGCCTGAATAATTCCTTCGGCCAGATTTTCAGCGGTGTAAATCCCAGCACGCTCGCAGCTACAGTCACCGGGGAAAAAAGTCGCGGCTTCTTGGAGAGGTTCTGCTCCCATCCTTCACTTTTCTTCTGCTTCCAGCCTTCGCTCCTGCTGCTGTGTCCCCCAGAGCCCAACCTCACCGGCTTCTGGCGTAGGTTAGGGTGTTTCCAAGTTAGGCAGCGAATTAGTACAGGCCTTGATTTGCTCGGGGGCAAGCCCTCTCTGTAGGGTATAATTACGTTTGGGTGACGTGTCTTAAGGTGGATAGCGGCTGAATTTCCTGGCTAGGATGGTGAGAGCTTACATTTCACCCTTCGAAATTCCATCATGTCCCATATTTTCCTTCTTGCAAGACTATTCTCCCATATGAAATAATACTTGATAAAGTCAGGAACGTGATCAAATTAAGTGTTTAACTCCAGCGGGGATTGATTTTTTAAATTTTTTTTTTTTATTTAGGAAAAAATAATTCCATTAGCTAGTGAGAACTATTATATTTTATTTACAAATGTGAAACCAATGGGAGCAGCAACCATGTCGTCCTTTGTTTTCCACGTTCCAGCTGCACTGCCAGCGTCTAAACAGATAGTACGGAAGGAGTAGTTACATTTTCTTGAAATGCAGCGTTATGCACATTTGCGATGTTTTTGTAAAGGAGTGTTTTGTCACGGCGTCCGCCCTGGATATGTGTAGAGCCAGAAAGCGTACGGGAAACAGGTTCGCCTGTCCCACTGCACCCTGTAATAAGTGTCTACAGCAGAATGACGTGAATTGGGCTAGAGAATTATTTAATCTTTTCCTTTTTTTTTTTTTTTCCCCCCCTTTGTTTTTTAAGAAGGGTTTGGGGGCGGGGGAGGCGTGTGTAAATTTTTTTTTAACTTACCCATATTTATAGGAAACAATCCCAAAGAGAAAAGGTAATTCATGACACTCAGCAAAACCAGAAGGCAAGAAAATAGCCATCTTATTACTGTTATCACGGGAGATTATTGAACTTGCCCGATAATTCCTGTAATAATTTGTTCAGTATTGCTTTATAGAGATATACTGAATGGCTGCTGCTTTTTGAGGCGCAGTGTTGTAACAGGAGCCTCTGTCCCCAGCGTGCGATGGGCCGCCGTGTGCTGCTGTTGCCCCTCGGAAGCGGTGCCATTTATTTAGGATTCGTGTCATGTCACTTCTTTACGGCCGCTCACGCTCTCTATAATAAAAATAAGGCTTTCTCGGATGGCTAAGGTCGAAAGGAGAAGCAGCGGATAGGTAATTTTTTTGAGGCTGCAGGGATGTGGCTCTGTCAGTTCTGAGCCTCTGGGGTCAGGCAGAGGAGAGTTCAGGATCGCGAGAGGGTATCCCAGCGGAAAAGGGCACTTCTCGGTAGCTTTTGAGGAGTAGCGGCTCAACGCCTTAGAGCTGGCTAAGGCTTCAGGGGAGATGCTCTGAGATTGCGGCATGGCCCTAGATAAGTCGCCCCTACGTAGCCCTGGCGAGAATATCACGTAAATCCCTTACCTAACCCTCACCTCAAATTCAGAGGGTGTTTTTGGACTTGTTCATAACACTGTTCTAAAACATCATTGGTCTGATGGCTAGAAACCTTACTTTCCCGTCTGAATTTTAGTCGTATTCAATGTATCCTGGATTATTCTTATTTCATCACCCCCCTGTACTTGGGGATAGGTGTGCGGGCATGAGCTCCTCTGTATGAAGGCTGATTAGGTCATTTCCCACCTTCTATTTTCATAGGGTAAATAATGCTAACTTGGTTGGCTTTTTTTGATAGGCTCTCCGTTTTCCTGGCTACCATAGTAGCTCTTCGCTGTCCTTTTCTGGTTTGCGGTTTGTCTTTTTCATTAGCTTGGGTTCTTCTGAAACACTGTGTACATTTGTGGTCAGGGCTTGATTTAACTTGACGATGTCTGTCTTTTCCCTGTTGAGGATGCCACACCTGCTGTGTCCTGGCGTGATTTTTTTGCACTTTTGCCATCCTCATCCCATTAGGAGATCGTCCGATGAGGTCATAGGAGCTTTTGCTGAGCGTGCAGCTTTGTACCTCCTGTTATTACGTGTAACATTTCTGGATTACCCAGCCCTCGAGGTTATTTGGTTCTTGCACAATACTCCTGTTTTCCATTGTATTTATAGTGCCTTCCGCCAAAGCGTAGGTGTGCTACGTGAGATCAGCCATACCGCTTTGCTCAGGTCATCGGCAAAGACTAGTGAGTCTCCTCTGGGCCGGTAGTTCCCCTTTCAGCCTGAGCAGTGTCATTTTTCTTTTAATTATTTTACATATTCTTTCTTTAATCCCCATCTCCACAAGTTTAACTGGTAGATTCCCATGGAATGCCATGCCAGAACTCGCCTTCTGTAACCCATCCTGACCATCTTTTAGACAGCCTTGAACTTCACCTTTACTTTTCCCAGCCAGAGCAGCGATGCACCAGTAACTCCATTTTGGAAAACTACAGCAGAAATTTAATTAAAATATTCTTCTAGGTTATCCTTCCTTTCTTTTCTCGTTATTTGAAACGTACGCGGTCTGTACAGCTGTTGATTTAATCATTACCAATACACAGCAGTTAATAATGGCGCTTCCATAATAAAAAAGTCTCTTGCACGTCGTGTCTGAAGAAGAATTTCAAATCTAATAAAGTTGCAAAAGCAGTTGTAGCTGCGACCCGCTTTTGCAAACGCGGTATCCTAGGTTATGGCAAAGCAGTGGCGGTGCGAGCGCAGCAGCTTATTTCTTTTCAGGACTACAGTAAGGAGCGTGCAGAAATCTAAGGGCAGGAACGAGCTCTTTGGTAGCTGAAGATACGTGGAAACCTTTCCTTATGGCAGATGATTTGTTTAGAAAAGAATGTGAGCACAAATACATATTTAGTTTATAAATAGTCAAAGGGCTGTCGGACCTAAAACTGACTCCCAAACCTAAATACAGACCAGCGGCTTAGATTCCCTCCCTTATCACACCTTCCTAATCTTCCCTAATTAAACACCGACCAGCAGGAAGACTTAAGTAAAGAGTTTGTTCTGTGTTTGTGCAGCGCCTAGCACAGCGGGATCCCAATCGCACCGTCGGCCCCTAGATGCTACGGTAATACAAACGATATTATAAGCCGAGTTAGTTAACTGCCTGCTTACACGGTCCTTTTCTTTCCTTTTCTCTCTGCATATGCCTCTCGCATGTCTTGCATGTAAACGCATCTCATTCTTCCTTGTTACTTGCCTCAGTTTTTATACGAAAATCTCAGTCCGGGGCAGCGTCCGTAACGTACGTGACTGAGGAAATAAGTTAAACTCAGAGATTCACACCTAAATTCTGCCCTCCCGCCTTTAAGAAATCAGTTAAGGCACTTTGGCTTCCTGCTTCAGTTTCCCTTTTTATTTTAACAGCCTCTCTGGCGTGTTACAAAGATGGAAAACTTCTGTAAAGTGGTTTGAAAAATAAGAGAATGCTTTGCCTGAGCCTTTGGGGAGGGGGGCGGGGGGGTGTTTTCCTTTGGTTTTCTTCACAATATTGTGTTAAATGATCTTGAGAAGATTGTTTTTTCATAGTATTGGCTAGCGCTTGAAGCATGTATTGTTATCTGGTGGTGATGTTACTTCAGTAACGGCAATCTTCTTTTTTTTTTTTCTCTCTCTCCTTCCTCCTAGCTAAAAATATCAGCGGTGCCGCTCTTGCATTTTCTGTACCCAACGCACCCGGTTGATTACCATCTTGGCCATCCCGTTCTCTTCATGCATGTTTCTGAGTGCATGAAGTTGTGAAGGTTCTTCATGTGACACATTTGTGATGCACCATGTTTGCTGTATATTCCATCTGTACACTGTTAACATTTCGCTGAAGGTGATGTTCCAAGCAAATAGAGAGTTAACGTGGCATAAAAGACAAAAAAAAAAAAAAAAAAAGAAAAAGAAAAAAATTTTGATGGACAGCAGTAGATACATTTGTCACTTTCTCCATTTATGCCAAGTTTTGACAGACAACTTTAAAAACTATCCTGTTTATTAAAAAAAAAAAAAAGGAAAAAAAAAAAAAAAAGAAAAAGTACATTTTACCCTCTTTTTTTAAGAACTGTTTTTTGACTCCTCTTTTTTTCCCCCTGAGTCCCAGGATTTTGCTTCGGTTCTGGTAGGAACGGTTAGGATTTCCGCTGGCAGCTCCGTTACTGTAAAACGGGTTTTTATTACGGCGCGTAGATGGACGAAATCACTGATAAATGTGGAAGTGATAATAGCTTGGCTATGATAATAGCTTGGCTTTGTACCAGCTGAAGCCTTCTTAGTTTATTAGTCTATGTAAACTGGAAAAATCTCATCATGTGCTGGCTTGGTCACTTCGGAATTAACCGTGGAGGTTGCGATGAGCCAGCAGCTTCTTTTTTTTTTTTTTTTTTTTCCTTTTGAGTCTTTATCTTTGCTTTCTCGCTACGCGAATTGAAAATTTCTGTCGGACGATAAAGCAAAATTAAAAATTGTAAGGAACGAAGCGATGATTGAGGGGCAGGTTTTGAGGATTAAAATGGAAGGATAGCGAAAGATAGATTTTTATCGCTTTTTAGGGTGCACTGCAAAATTTTTAAGGAGGCTTTAAAAAACATAAAACTTTGGTTAAGCTATAGACCAGCTGCGTGGTTGATATATCGAGAAATATTAGGCCTTAAAAGCTTAGTACGAAGAGTTTACTGTCTTTACGCTGCTGCTGTCGCTTCTCTGGAGTTGTATTGCGGATACACCAGTTTTCTAGCGAGACTCTCAATACCACGGATTTGTTTCTTCCTCCTTTTCCCCCCTCAATCTGCTCTTGGTTTTCGGAAGACCCTCACGCGGCGCACAGGGACGACACCTGACCTTTGCGGCGTCCCCCACCTTGGTTCAGTCCCTGTACGCCACGGGGTGGGGGGGGATGCTCTCCGTGGCGCTTTATCACAGGGACTGTTTTTTCATCCCTTACGTTGCTGTGAAAACACGTCCTTGCAAGCATTTAGGTTTAGCCCCTTCCATTTTTAATAGAAAAATACAGGGATGGGTTATTTCTTTTTTTTTTTTTTTTTTTTCCCCCCAGCCATTCATTAATTGTTCTGTTACCAACAGGGCTAACCGTTTTCTGCAGCGCTGTACAGTGCATGATATCTCAGTCAATGTCCTTTTTAGCGGTTAAAAATTAACAACGCGGCAGCCTGAAGTTTTTAAAACGGGAAAGCTTCCTAATTTGTATCGTTTCACCTTTCTGTGTTGATTACTAATCAAAAGCAGTTCTTAAACATTTTGATGTTGTTACTAGTGGATGTATGGTAAATGGATTTAAGCTTCTCTGATAATTACTACATGATTTTAAACAATATATATTTAAAATAAGCATCTACAATAAATGTGTTGAGCCATATTAACCTGCCAATGGGATCTGTGAAAAAAGTAATGGCCTCATTCTTTTTTTTTTTTCCTCATTAATTTCTTTACTTTTTTTTGTGAAGCGGCTATAAGTGGCATAACTGTATTTAAAAATTAACAAATTAGGTGTAGGGTGGTTTGGTTTTTTTGTTTGGTTTTGTTTTTTTTTTTTACACTTCTGACATAGCATGTGGTGTTGACGTATTACTGTAGACCAAGTTTGTCTTCCACACCAAGACGTGAGGAAATTGTGATTTGTTCTCTCCACCACAACTGAATTATACGCTTCTCTTCTGTCATTTTTGGAACACTGCAGTTTACCATGGGACACAGTGTACATATTTCTTGCCATAATGGTAAAATGATTGATATATTTAAGGATTAATAAATTTGTGATTTCTGCTGACACGGTGCTTGCGTTTTAATTTCCCGGTTAATTGTGATTTTCGCCTTGTGAAAACGTGGGGTGCCTGTTTGAATGAAGAAGTCAGAGACGCGGATGCAGTTTCCTACGAGCCAGATTTGCAGTTTGAGAATATGAGCTTTCGTGATTTGTCTGTGGGTCCTTCCCGAGGACTTTCAGCTTTGCTGAGAGATTTTGCACGCAACCTGGTATTTATAGGTCCGTATTTAGAAATGTTTTCAGTGCTTCGCGCACCCCTGTAGCTGCCTTACTGTTCCGTACACTCAGCCTGTAACGCAAGATGCTGGGAAAGCAGTTATTGTGTGTTTAGCGTTACCATAAAATGCATTAAAGTCCATCAATAATTAGCATTTAAAATAACGTACCGGTTTAAAAGCTTTCATGTCTGTCTCTAGTGATTTTTAGGCTCTCTGCTGAGAACGGTCCTTCATCCCAGCAGAAAAGGAAGGAGGAGGGGAGCCGACTTCCAGCTTTCCTGGGTCAGGAAACGCGGAGCTGGATGGTTCCTGCGGTTGTGTGCCAGGGGCAGCGGCCTTGGGATGGCCGGGATCCAGGAGTGCCGCCTGGCGAAGGAGCTGGAGCGGATTCCTCGGCTTCTGAACATTTCTGGGTGGCTTTTCGCTACATATTTGTAAACATAAAGAAAAAAAAAAATAGCTAAGAGAGAGCTCAGAGGTTTGGAATGTTTCGGTAAACCCCCGGGGGAGCGAAAGCGGTTTAGTCTGTTCTATATTTTGTCGTATCACTTCTACCTACTTTGCTTACTCGTTTTTTTCCACTAAACGCTATTCCAGAAAATCAGTTTGACTTCCATTTTAACTGTGCGCCCGCAGCAAGCTGTTCGACAGCAGTGGGATTGCTACTAATTTCAGGTACGTAGATAAAGAAGAGGGATCAGTGTGTAAAGCATGATGAGGGGGCTGGGGAGAAAACATTTGCTAAATACCAGGTTAAAGATTTGGGAGAGGGGCGATTTTTTTTTTTTTTTTTTTAAATTGTGGATGTCCTTTTATAGCAGAAATGTTTTAACATGCTGCCTCCTGGTGGCTTTTTGTAACGGTGTTTTCTATTTAGGTGTGCACAGGAAGATGCTATTTATTCTGAGCAGAAAGGAACCCAACGCTTTCACGCGTTTGCTTTTTTTAATGTCAGTAGGGAGCACAGAATGTTTCAGAGGCTGAAAACGTCCATTTGATGGGCCTTGAATATACGCTGTACGCATACCTGGAGGAATCAAGATTGATTCCCTTTTCAGAAAATGGGCTCCCAGGACACAGTTAAGAAAATAAACAGAGTTTTATATTAAATCCAGAGTTCGTTGTGTCAAAGATTAACTTCAGTGTGCTATTAATCCATTGTGATCTGTCATCTCCTTGGACTGCGTGCTTACAGAAAACAGAATTACTTTTCTCGTGGCTTTTCTTTATCCTTAAGTTTGTGTGGTCATACTCGATACGTAACTCATCTTAAGGAAAGACCACTGGTCAAAAAATTAACCATATTAGTTGGAAAATTGATCCAGATTGTTTCAGGAGATTCAGCTTCTTGCTTCCTAACAAATTATTGGTAAAATCGAGACAGCCGTGGGTGAATGGGTTAAAAGCAAGGTCCAACTCCTAATAAATGCCCAGTTCCAGCAGGGAACCCGACGCACCTGCGCAGGAGTATTGGGAGGTTTTGATCCCTATGAGAAGGGGACACTTACCTATCCTGAGGACTATCTGTGCCTCACGTGAAAGGGATCCTACCAGGACAGCAACCTGGAAACCTCTCCTCTCTTCTCCTCCCTCTCTTGCACAGAGACGCATGGCTGAGCAGAACGAGCAGCAGGATCCGCTTCCCAGAGAGCGTTCGTGTGAAACGGGGAGAACACAGGAATTGTGCGTGCTCATGTCCGGCACGGTCTTGTCCAGGCTGAGCCCAGGCAAAAAGGCACTGCAGACAGTAAGTTTGGGGAAGAGAACATTTAATCACAGGGTGCGAGGGGAAGAGGACCAATGCCGAGACAACAAGCTGATAGAAAGCAGGGCTTACAAGGTGAAGGCATAGGAGAGCAGTATTTTCCATTATTTACCAAAATGCTGCGTTCTTTCTTTAAAGATGTTGCCAGAACCCAGCTATGGGGATGGACCGTCCTGTGAACTGACTGGGAATTTGGCCCATATAACCTTTTTCGTTATAATGACCTCTAATTAGTTAAGAAAGTTAGAGAGCTGAACGGGGCGAGCGGTCAGGACAAGGTTGCTTCCCTTAAAATAGCAAGGCCTGAGTCTGTGTAGCCACAGAACATCCTCTGAAAAGCGGTATTAAATTGCAGCGTGGAATTTGTCAGGAATCCGATGCCCCTAATGATAGCTAAGGGCTGATAATTACTCACTTCTGCTATTCCCTGAGCTCAGCCCATAGTGGAAGGATGCTGCCTCGTGCCAGGGCAGAAGGAACAGCAGCCCCTATCACCAAGTTCCCTGCTCACTGTCCGGTATTTCCCAGTGTCCTACCAAGCTGGTACAGGAAGAGGGGGGAGCGAAGTTTATTAATAAACAGCCCGCTGCATTGGAAGAGCGTTCGCAGCGAAGAAAACAACCCTGAGCCGGGAAGGAAGAGACAGCTCCGCTCTTTCACCACTCCTTTTCCCACCCTTCTCAGGCATTCCGTGCTGGCTCTCTGGGAAGGCAGCTGCCCAGGACCAAGGCGTTGACAGTCACAGATTGTTAAATAACACGCGTAGTCAAGGGACCATAATAGCAAGCAACCAGCCCCGTAGCGGAGGTAAGAGCCCATGTTTGCGTCCCCGACAGCTCGTTTTATAAGCAAAGTTGAACATCGGTACCTAAACAGAAGTCAAACCCTTGGTAAGGAGGAGAGAAGACTCCCAAGCACATCCCTCTCTCATATCACAGCAAGGCAGCAACTTAAATACCATATAGAACTGTTGCCACGTCCCTGGAGAGAGGGGTAGGTACCAGAGCAAGAAGCAAGAGTTCAGCTCCAGGATTGATGAAGGGTGCTTACAGTTCCACTGAAGAAAAAGTAAGTATATTATCACATTTGGGAAGGAAGTTGTTCATGGACTGTTGCCTCCCTTGCACAAATCATTTGAGGGGATTAATTCTAGAATGAAGCGACTGCAAAGACTAGATGTTAAAATCGTGTAGAGATGGTGATGTTGCCTCACGTACTGGTGGTAGTAGTGCCTACTGCCCCGTTTTTGCTGGTGTTTCGGGTTAATGTATGGGTGGTGGATCCCCTGAGGGGTTTATGGAGCGTAAGGAAAGACGGCAGGAGCCCCACAGGCCGGTGTGGGAAGCAGCTGATGATTTGCGCTGCTGTTGCATGCAAAGTGACAGAGGATGTTCCGGGCAAGTGGCATCACTCTGATGGGTGGCACAGAAACTCCAAACTGCCAGGAGTGAAACGGGTTGAACTGAGGTTAACAACACCCCAGTGTAAGGGCTGGTAGATGCAAGGTGAGACTTGACACTTGCACTCTCCCTGGTGCTCCACATATCCCTGGAACATGCCTTCACCTGTCACCAGCATCCTCCTGCTCTGCAGGCTTGTCCTTCCTATCCTGACCTTATTAATCCATCTATCCCATCTTATTAACCCAACTATCAGAGTGGCTTCTTCTAACAGGACTCCCTTCTAGCAGCTCTCCTTGCCATGTTGCATTTGAGCTTTATTTCTTCCCCTTGGCAGAAAAATCTCCATCTCGAACTCAGTTTTCACCCTCTCGCGGTACATTTCCTTGTGCTCCCATGTTTGTTTTGTGCAGCTTGTCGGCAATGCCTCCGCTTCTCAGTGCCCTGAAGCAGGGATTGGTGAACATCAGGAGCTTAGTGTCTTCTCAGCACGTTCATTTGGTTAAGTTCCTCAGGCGACATGGGCATCGGAACATCTATTCCCTTACCTGAGCCAGAGTTTTAGCATGAGCTGAGAGCGTGGCCGCTCAGCTGTGAGTGCCGCTGGGCATACACTGAAATGACGTCCTGAGTGCCGTGGGCACTGCCGTAGAAGGGGTAAGAGTCATGCAGCAGTTTCACAATCACAACTTTAGGTGTAGCTCCCGTTCCTCCTTCAGGTTCCAATGGCATTGCTAAGAGACATCACTTTTACATTGATTTTCCCTGGTGTCGGAATTCCTGTTAGAAGGGCCGCCTGCCAGCCAAGCTGGAGCAGAACTGGTTTTCCTTGGAATGCAGGTAGGGGGCTGCCATGGCGCTTTGCTGGGAGCGCCTAAATGCTAAATTCCCATTTTGTTTCAAAGGTCTGGCCTCCTGAATCTCTGGCGTACTCGAATATCGATGCTCACCTCGCAGTCTTAAGTTTTTCCTCACTTTTCTCCAGGACAACACTATTTCAACAGCTGCCTCCTCTCTCCACCCCAGATACTTACTCCCATTTATGATCACAATTAAAAGCTGGGGCTTTTGTTTTTCCTTTAAAAGGATTTTGGTTTTTAACTCAGTTCATTTTACTGGCCTGATTTTATAAGATTATCTGACAAGATGTTGCATCAGCTTAACAAAGGAGGGAAAGATAGGATTTTAAACCAGTTTTTATCCCTGGAAGAGATGTATATGCAATTATTTCTTAGGTAATTGAATACAGCATATCTACCAATATCCTAATTTACAGTCAAGGGTCCGGAGCAGGTGAACTACTTAAAAATTAACTGTCTACAGTTACCATGTCTTCATGTAAAGTTGATGAAAACAGCGATTCCTCCCTCAGTTATTGACTCCCATAAAATTCCAGTTATTGTTTCCTACCAGTAGGTTAATTCTAGTTGCAGGTTAACAATTTGGGACACAAAGCTTGATGTTGCTTCCCACGCCTGTTTTTTCTAGTGGTCCCCGCAGCACCCGTGAACTGCGTGACACAGTTCCCTTAGCATCGGTCAGTCTGTGAATACGCCTCGTACTATAAAGTTGTGCCCTTTCTCAGTGTTTTATTTTTGGCTGGTAACAGAGAAGGATCGATAGCTCTAAGGGAGGTTTCTTCAAACTCTGTGTTACGGTTTGGATAGTTACAGCACGCCCTTCGTAGTAATAACAATTTTTTAAATCTGCTTTTTTCTTTGGGAGAAACTAAGCACCAATACTTCCTAGTCTAGGAAGGCGAGTTCTTGCACTGGCTCCAAAAAAAAAAAAGCAGCCTCAAAGCCTGGTAGCTGGACATTTCCATGAAGATGGAAGGAGTTTGCCACTCATCTGGTGGTTGAGAGCTCGGTGTGGCCCTACTCAAGGGTGACAGCAACAAGAAAAGATGAGGAGGAGACGCGTAAGTAGTTTGGAGAGCAGAAGCCAGCTCTGCTGTCTCTGACGGTGCCCAAACCACGCGATGCTCGGCTGCTGCTGGGGAGAAGAGATCCAGCTGCCTTGTGGATGGTGTGTACTGACGAGAAGCAGCTCAGCCCGTAGCTGGCCAGTTTATCAAGAGCAACTTGCCTCAATATACAAGCAAAAGTAGATGTTTGGCACCTGGGACAGTCTCAATGCAGAAGGGAGATACTGAACACCCCGAGGAAACCAAATCCTGCCACAAGCCCGTATTCAGCACTTACGCACCAGGAGGAAAAAAAACTTACCAACCCAAATTAAGAGAAGTCCAAAAAAAAGAAAGAATCAGCAGCTCTTTCTTCGTCACTCAGCTCCTTCACAGACAAAGCCATTGCATCACAGTTCCTGCAGGAAAACAGAAACATGAAGTAAGGTCAGCCAAACTGTTTTCCAAGCAGAAAAGGCAATAGCCTGGCCCCTCAGGAGGGCTCACAAGATGGAGCAGAGTCAATGGTTTTCTCCAGACACCTTCTCTAAAACCAAGGGAAACCACCTTCGCTACGTCACCCTGGATTTCTCTCTCCTGTTGTGGCACGCACGAGAGAAAGAGCAACACATTATATCAGCAGCTCTGAGACTAATAATGGTGGTTTCTGAGGTGTTTTTTTCCTGAACAAAACTTATTAGAGAGTAAAGCACGGAGGCTGGGCCGTGCCAGAATTGGCCTGCCTTGTTCATTGGGGCAAACAGAGTTATGGAAAATGCGCTACTCTGACCTCCACAGGCGAGTTCTGTTTCTCCTATGGATACTTGAGCTCCAAGCAAGTCTTTGCAAAGGAAAAAACAAACCAACCAACCCAAAACAGTATGTATGTGTGAAAAAGCTTTGTTTATATCCTGCTGTATTACCAAAATTTTAAATCAAACCATTTTATTAGCAAACCAGGATACAGATACTATCACAAGTTAGGGAAACGCTTGTTTCTTTGTCTAGTTGCTCAAATCAACGCCGCACCAATGGAGGGAGGCATAGGGAGCTTAACTTTCTTTTACGGTGGCGTAGGGATATTTTTTTGGTTTTGACCAAGAGTAAATACTGTAAAGTAACACATTTTAGTAAATTAGGAAAGTTTCCATTGCCATGCCTTCATTGCTACTCTTGGTATTGGTAATATTCAGAGTGTCTCTCTAGACCCCGGAGAACCTGTGGATTAAAGGGTTCTGTGAAAGCTGAACAAAATTAACCTGTAGTTACAGACTTAAATTACTACATGTATGTATTTTTAAGAACCAGGGAGTATTAGCTAGTTTCCAGAGCCAAAAAAAAAATCTCCAAATCTGTACAACACATCCCTTCTAAAGAACAATAATAGTTTGGGGTTTGTTGTTTGTTTGGTTTTTTTTAATTCTGCCCTAACTACTTAGTGTCTAAACAGTTAAATACTCTCTGATGGAGACAAACAAGCACATCAGCAATGCACTGATTTCAGGACCTGGATGTAAAGCACTTTGCCAGGGAGCTGGAAGACAAAAATCGGAGTTTTCGCCCTTTTTTATTCAGGCCAGGAACCTGAACGTAAACATCCCTTGTGCAGTGTCAGTGCCATAACCACCGAATGAATATTAGAGACAGCCTTTCTCTGTTGGTTCCCCCCCGCCCCGACCCTGAAAAATAAGGAGGGAAGGATCTGCTTTGTGTCAGTGCAGCTCAAAACAATTGTCAAGAGTCTCCCCAGTGCCATCAGCAGAAAGGATACCTTTCCCTGGGCTCCTGTCACCTGAAGGGGCCAAAATGGCTAAAAAAAAAAAAGCAATGAGGATTAAGGAACACAAAGCTGAGAGTAGGAAGGGTTACAAGTCTGTTTCCGTAATAGATGCCGTTAACTTTCAGTATGTGAATAGATACAAACATTAAAGCCCTCAGCTGGTGCTTTGCTGGTCTCTTCTGCCTAAGGAGTTTCTCCTCAGGATCAGGACCCGAGGCACACCAAGAGCCAGCGCAGGAGAAGATCTCCTCTCCCCTCCATGGTTCAACAGAGGATGGTGGTCTTGGAGTCATACCACACCCACACCTTTCTACAGGCTCTGGTTCCCAGTTAAGCCCAGCTTTTCTCACGCACAGCAGAGCCGCTTTACACCCCACAAGCCTTACGCCGTCTGCCAAAAGGGTGAGAGTGGGAGAGCCAGGAGGAGGAGAAGCACACCGCTGCCATTAAAAACAGCTCGGGGTGTTGAGGAGTTTCTTGCTACGTGCTCCCCAGCAGAACAAACAGCATCAGTAACACACACTCTATAGAAAGAGAAATTTCCTCAGTATTTCTTTGATCATCCTGCTCGTTATCTTGTCTGGGGCCAAGACCAAACCAGTCCCTTTGCCCTCTGGCCATGTTTCCTTATCAGGCTGAAACACAGGCTGGAAGCCAGTTCCCACCTCAGATCAACAGAGCTTTCCTGGCCAAAGGGTGTCTCAGCTGTGTGGAAGCAGCAACTGAAGATGAAGATACACCAGGAGTAAATTGGGGTGCCCCCACACACACACCCCTCAGCACAGGAGGATCAGCATCCCACATCGCACAAACCTGTTGCGGAGCCACCCAAAACCCCATATAGGTACCCAAGCAGGGATGAAGAATGGTGCGGAGACCACGCAGCTGCTGCCTGATACGGAAAGGAGGGACCAGAGAGAACAGCCCAGAGCCAGGCTGCCCAGCCCTGGGGCTGGAGGGCTGTCCCTCGTGGCCACCCCTGTCCCAGCGTGGAGGGGGACGCCGGCTTGGCACATCAGGGCTGGGTTCCTTGCGTGGGTTTCCTTGTAGAGCCTCCCCCTTGTGCTCCTTTTGAGGCATCCCCTACCTGTTTCTGCCTCCCCAAAAATCCAGCTCCCACCCAGACCCCACAGCCAAAGCCGGTGATACTCATCCCACCACCAGCACTAGGGGCTTTCTCCCTCCTCACACAGCTGAAGGGTGGAGGAAGGCAAGCTCGGGGAGGCCAGCAGGTGCTTCACACCCGACTTACATCTCCACTGCTGCTCTGCCTTAAACTGGAAAAAAAGCATCCCTGCTCTCAGGGGGTTCCCTACAGCACCACTTCACGGGCACAGGTTATCAAAATAGCCTTTTCTAGGCTTAAGCAGCGAACAGAAACCTTGCCAGAGACCAGGAGACCGAGGAGTTCTGCCCCAATGCTATAACCTGGTGGAGCATCGACACGGCTGCATACCCAGGGTCTGCTGCCTCTCCAGAGCCAGCAGCAGTACAGTGTTTATAATGGGCCTGTCTTTTTACGCGTTCATTAAAATACCCGCACATAAGGGAGGTAGACAAGAACCTGAAGTCTCTCACACGGCCTTTTACCTAAAGGGTCTTCCTCCTTCCTTTCCCCCCCAGTTTCTCCGCGCTCTCTAACGCTAGAGGCAGCACCTCTGTTTTTAATAATCAGGCTGACTGTTTAATTCAAGTGAACCCTGTTCAAGGCAGTAAAGGCCACGCCTGGGATGTAAGTGGCCCTTCATCTTGCAAAAGGCAAGACTTAAAAAAACCAGACCCCCGCACACGAATCAAACCTGCGTTACTGGGTAAGCTTAAAAAAAAAAGAACATGCTCCAGCTTTAGCTTATCAGCCAGCAGAAATAACCAAAGCAGCAAATTACACAGTGCTACTAACTCAAGTAATGCGGATAGGTGACAATAAAACTGTTAAGACGCACAAACTTACACCAAACAACAGCAGGAACCCAGAGCCCCCTCCACACGCAGAGCCCCACAGCGCCTAAGAAGGAGGCAAAGGCAGTCCAATAACTCCGTAACAATAAAAGCAGAAAATAAAGACAGCAAAAACATACCAAAGTTAACAGGGGGGGAAAAAAAGAGGATTTGCAACACAGCTACCAGGGAAGTGAGAAACCAGCCCCCTGGCTGGAGCTTAAATGCAGAGCTGTGGCCAATGGGGAGGGTGGGTGGGTGGTGGGGGCTCCAGGTGAGGCCGTCAGGGTGATGGGACCTGCTGGGGCACTGGGGGTGCTCCGCCAGCACCTGAAACCAAGCAGCACTGGCATCTCCACCCACATCTCTATGGCCGGCTGCCCAGCAGGGCTGTCAGCATCCCTCGGAGCAAGGGGAGAGCCAGAAAGGTCATCGCCGTTTAGGACGCGTCGCAGACTCTGAACTTGATTTGCCTGCTGTCCTTCAAATCAATGAACAGCAGTTGAAACTAGGAAGAGCCATTTAAAATCAGAAATGCGGGGTCAGACAGAAAAGGGAGAAACATTTTCAGCTTTTGCAGGCGTATCCCAAGCACATTAAGTGCAAGTTCCAGGCTGTCAACGAGGAAGCGAGGAGATCTCTACGGATTCCCCGCAGGGATGGGAGCATCAGTCTCACGCTGGGATTAGGTACGTATATTCTGTTATACGCCTCGGAATACATCCGGAGGCTTCTGCCAGTCCCATCTGGCCCGATGGAAGAAAAAAAAAAATCATCTGCGATTCGAAAGACCTCATTCAAAAGAAGCCTTTTCTGCCAGGAAAACCTTGAAATGTGCCTGGGTTTGTGCGTGGGTGTTACACTGAGCTGTGCTGCTGCTCCCAGCGGAGCGGGATTCAGAGCTGTGTCCCGGGTGGGATGGGGGGAATATTGGCTATCTGTTCCTCAGCGTGGCTCGCAAAGCGTCGGTGCACCGCGGGGCTATCTCGTGCTCGAATTTCTTCTCCTAATTTGAAGGTCTTTCGGTTGTTAAGGGGGGATTGCTGTGCAGGAGGTGACATGTGCTTGGCCTCGCGGCGATGGACGCGGTTGCGTTCTTGCAGGTCCTGAAGCAGCCCGTGGACATCGCTGTGGCGCGGGATGTCGCTGCAGGCGCTCGTGATGGCCTCGGAGGGTGAGGATCCCCTCTCTGCGTACCGGAGCAATGGATCCCAAAACGCATCCCGCTCAGGGTGAGCGCTTTTGTTTTTATCTGCAGCTACGGGGGAAGGAGGAAGCTCTTGGGTTTATTAACCCAGGGATTAGTAACTGGGTGGGATCTTAGTATTTCTGTTGGAGGCAGTGGGTTGGAAAGTTCCCCGGAGTACGAGAAAGCCTTCACCCGGAATAGCCTGCGTTAGTCAAAGCCCACGCGTTCAGGAAAGGTTAATTTAAACCAGATTCACAGAGATGCTGCTGAAGGACCGGGAGAGGACGCCCTTTGGAGGAGAAACACTGCAAAAAGCTGCCCGTGGCGTAGCCATTCAGCACATGCTGAGGCAGGGACTCCTTTTTGCTCTTCTCAGTCTCAGAAGTGTAAATACCAGGAAATAAACCCAACGCGTTTAGCTACAAGTAAGTATGGAAAGGGTTCCTATCGGCAACGAGCGCATTGAGGTAGGTAGGAAAGCTTTTTCGTAGGAAAAACATAAGCAAAAAGTACCACCCAAATATTAATACGAGGTTGTTTTTTTTTCCAGCTTGGAAAGAAACGCTCTCTTGCGAATTCCGAACTCCCAGTGCGATTCCTGGGCAGCCATCCTGAGATGGGGAGATTCCTGGGTGTGAGCAAATACGCTCTGACCTGCGCGGGCGAGCAAAGAGCCAGCGCTGGGGAAGGTTTCTGGAACGGCGTTTCAAAAGCTGAAACGGCCGGCTTTTCCACTTCACACTCTCCTTCCTCCCGGGGTGGCAGAGCTGCCCGTTCTCTCCGTCTTTTATTAGATGAGAATTTAAAAGGAAACTATTTTTGACTACAGTGATTTTTCTATAGCCAGCGACAGTAGCTGAAACTGGAGATTTATTCTGCGTCCTAGGGGTTGCTCAGGGAGGGAAGTGGGCCTGGGGCGGCTTTGTTGGTGTCTGGGGAGTACGGGCGTTTTTAGGCGGGGAAAGAAATGAGGTTCTAGGAACCGAGTTCAGAAGCTGAGGCGCCTCCGCAGTGCCGATGTATGTGTGTTTGGGGCGTGAGGTGTAGTGCGACAGCAGAACAGCGGAGCAGTTCGGCCCGAGACACTTGGGACCTTCAGCATTTGACTTCATTACCCACATGTGGATGTGGGTCATGCCCTGGAAAACCCCGTTTCAGCTGCAGGGCGACTGCATCAGAGGGCCAGGTGAGTCCTGGATGCTTCCAAGCGCATTTCTAAACACAGCATCTCAAAAAAAACAGCTGGGCTTCAGTCTGAACAGCCGGGAGAGGACTGCGGCTGCTGGAAATGCGGCTGGAATGGGTTTTAGGCACGCTTTCATCCCTGCCTTGATTTCTCACGATGTTTTACTGACATGCTCTGGCTTGGAAGGGAACGACCACATCCACAGCCGAAGCTTGCCACAGCCGCAGACCTGCCTTTCGGGCTCGTTTCTGTGCTTGACGTCCCTTGTGGCAGCCTGACACCGATCTGTAGGTGGTTTCTTTTAGCGGCTTTCTCTTGTTTGCAGGATGGAGACATCCATCCCCGAGGAACACGTCTCCGGTTCTCCCTTAGTCAGTGCAAAACCCACTTCTCCGTGTTTCCCTCTGCTGCGGTGCCCTTGCTTGAGGGCGAGGGTTACTCTTTTTTCCATCAAAACCAACAGCAATGGGGGTTCCAGGCCCTCCGGGCAGCGCTGAGGTGGTTTTCTCGCTGCTACAGCAGTTGTTTTCTCTGCAAATTCTGGCTGCCCCCCCATTGCCCCGGGAAGGGACCCCGTGGCGCGGTGCAGCCGCTTGCCCGGGGGGGTCTTATCAATGCCCTGTGGGGTTGGGCTAGTGCCTCCTCGCTCCAGCTAGCCAGCAAAGGCTGCTTTGTCCCGAGAGCTTGCTGTGCTTGGAGAGAGGGAGAAGTCTGGGGCTCCTCTGCTCCCCACTCCCCGTGTCCCATTTTGGGTGCCCCCCCCCACCCCCCAGCTTGCTGCCCTACATTCTTCCTCCAGCAAGGGATGGGCATGGAAAACAGGTCACCGGGCACAATCCCTCGGTTGGGTCTGGGCAA
Source organism: Rissa tridactyla (assembly GCF_028500815.1). Taxonomy (NCBI): domain Eukaryota; kingdom Metazoa; phylum Chordata; class Aves; order Charadriiformes; family Laridae; genus Rissa; species Rissa tridactyla. The sequence continues at coordinate 78,191,331 of NC_071470.1, read as the reverse complement.
AAACCCCCCAGGTCCCTCCAGCAGGTCGCCAGGTGTGAAACACCCCCCCCTTATTCTGGTTTTGGGCACGTTAATGAGAAATTAGTCTCTGTCACCAACAGCATCCGCCCGGGCCGGGCCAGCGCTACGGGATGCTGACGGCGTTCTTTAGGCCGTTGGGTGCCCTCAGGGCCTCTCCCGGGACAGAGGGGCCGTGGCGGCGGGCTGACGAGCTCTGTCGCTGATGCGCTCCCTGCCTTTTTGGGGGAAAAAAACCGGGAACTGGGGACTCCGGGGAGGACGCGGCTGCGGGCGGGCGCGGTGCCGCTGCTCCTCCGCCAGGCGGCGCCACCGCACCCCCCGCTCCCGCCCCGCCATTGGCTGCTGCCCCGCGGGCGCCGGCGCCGCTGATTGGTGGGCGCCGGGCGGGGCCGACCCCGCCCCGAGGCGACAAGAAGCCCCGGGGCGCAGTACCGCTCGCCACCGCCAGGGGGCGCCGCCGCGGCGGGAGCAGCGCGAGGGAGCGGGCGGCGCGCGGAGGTACCGGCGGGGCGGGGGGGCCCTGAGGGGAGAGGGGGGGGTCCCGGCCCAATGGGGGGTCCCTGCCTGCAGGGGGGTCCCTGCCGGGCCCGGGGCTCTCGGGGCCCGTCTCCGGGCGACCTTGGGGACCAGCCGTGCCCCTGGCGAGCCCGGGGCCGGCCGCGGTGAGGGGGGACCGGGCCCGGTCGGGGCCGGGGGGTGGTTGGGCCCGGCCGCGGCTTGTGGGGGGTGTCCGGGCCCGCTCGGGGTCTGAGGGGTGCCCGGGGGGGGTTTTTTCCCCCCCCGGGTTGGGGTGCCGGGGCCCGGTCGGGCTGTGTGGGCGGTGGGGCCCGGGTTGCGGGTGTTTGGGCCCCCCCGGTGGGGGCGGTGGGGGGGCGGCTCTATCCCGGAGCAGCCCCGGGGGGCTCGGCCGGGGGCGCGGGGTCCCCGTTCACAGGGGGGGACCCTGGGTGCCAGGCCCGTGGGGTGGCTGTGGGTGACCCGTCCCCTGGGAACACCCCCGGGGGGTGGGCGGGGGGGCCTGTGTCTGTGTTCTGGGGGTGTCCCCAACCTGCACAGGGGGAACCTGCGCTGTACCACATTTTGGGGGTCGGTAGTGACTTTGTGTGGGTTCTGGGGTGGGGGCCGTGGCCGGGAGGGCTCTTGGGGGCTGGGGGACGTGGGTGGGCAATGCTGGGGGCTGTGTCTGAGGTCTCCTTTGGTGGAGTTAATGCATTTTTGGTGCAGGTTTTATGGTCCCCGTGTAATAGAGGTACTGCTGGATTCACCAGGATCCCCAGATGAGCCATTTTACATGCATAGCTCTGGACTGCACCCGTTTCCAGCCCTGGACAGGCCAGGATGGTTTGGGCTGCACAGACGGGGCGTTCCCAGGACACCAGGGCATGGTCTTGGCACCCAAACGCACACACTGGGTGGCTGATGGACTCAGAACTTCCAGGGATTCTCCAAAGAGAGGAAGCAGAGGTGCTGGATACTGCCCTAATCCCAGTGAGTACCAGGAGGGATGAGGAGAGGCACCAACAGCTGGAGGCACCTGAATTGGCTCCACCTGTCTGCTGCTGCCTGGCTTGGTCCACAGTTTCTTCTGCTTCTCAGTTTCAGGTATTGGCTGTTACTTGGAAGAATGGTTTTTGTTCCTTCCTGCAAAACCCCAAGAGCTGCAGCTGGTTCCCAGCAGGGCCGAGGCTGGGGGCTATCATGTCCCCTGTGGTGCTGGGGGCAGCAGGGCTGGGACCGGAACCGCTGCGGCATTTCTGCAGGTCACCTGCACCAGAGGAGCCTTTCTGCCTTTCTGTAGGGGTTTCTGATGAGGTCAAGGGTGTAATTAAATGCTTATGGTTAATGGTTTATGTAATTAAAAGGTTATGGTTAAGATTAAAAGTTAAAGTTTTGACTTCACGCGGCAGTTGTTGTATTTGTGCATTGATTTTTACCACGCTTTTCTTTCCCCCCCCAGGAAACGGACTGTTTTATTGTCCCCGTCGCTCTCCGAGCCCTTCCCGTCTGTGTGCCTGACCCCACAGTCTCTCGGTCGCTGGGTTTTTGCCAGGACCCACAAGTGACCGTGGACAGACGCGGCGCTGGCTGCTGGCCGTGATGTTTTGTGGCTCCAGGAGCTGCCGGGCACAACGGCCGCTCGCTCGCAGGGCTGCTGGCATCGGGGGAACCGGCTGAGGCCACAGCTGCTCCCACCGCTGGTGAGTGAGGACTTTGGTGGCGGCTGCAGTGACTTTGCTTGGGATGCGGGAGTGGAGGGAGCTCCTGGGGGTCTGGGGCCACTGCAGATCCCTCGGGCAAAGTCCTGGGGGCTGACTCCTCCCTGCAGGACTCGCTCCGAGGGGCCGAGGGGGAGCCCAGGGGGTGGCGTGTGCTGCGTGTGCCCCCCTGCCTGGGGAGTGTGCAGGCAATGCCCTTCTCTAACGATACATCAGTTGGTCTTTTATCATATAAAAGCGTATTAACTTTGCTGTACTGTACTGGTTCCTATTCTACACTGCAGTTGACGATGTGGTGGACTTCAGTGCAGACGTGGGTGGTGTTCGTGCTGAAGGACAACAAACTCAAGGACGTCCAGGCCCTGGACATGAAGACTTTGCTGTGTGGAAGCTGAGAGCTGTCCCTGAAGGATAAAAGATGCTCCAGGACATCCAAGGTAAAGCCAGCCCCTCTGACGAGGCTTTGAAACCCTCCCGCATCGGCTGGTGTCATGGAGAAGTGGCTCTGGCCAGACAGACTGCAGGGGCATCGGGATCCAGCCAAGCAGCGAGGATGCTGCAGAAATAGAGCTGCTGTGCCGGGATTTTCTGTGATCAGCAATGGGCAGGGTGGGTGCCAGTGAGGAGAGAAACGTGTTGGACCCGCACGTGTGAAGGGTGCGAGAACCCCGGGTTTGGGGAGCCCCAGTTTGGCTGGGACGCCTCATGTGCAGGAGTCGGTATTTCCTCCGGTGAGTCTGTGCTTTGTGTTCCAGCCTCTCTCCTCGGACGGCACGGGCCGGGTGCGGATGGACGGACCGGGTGCGGATGGACGGACCGGTGCTGGGCCCTGCTCCGCTCCTCCGCTCCGGGGCCTCACGCAGGCAGCCGCGGTGAGTGCTCCGTTTCCCTCTCCCTGGTGCAGGATCCCCCGCGGTGCCTGGCTGGGGCCCGGTGACTTTCCCAGCGGGTTTCGGCACCAACCCTCTGGGATTCCCTCTCGGTGGGCAGCGGCTGGGGGTCCCCGGCAGCTCCCGATTTCCACCATGGGATCAATCCTCACTCGATGACGCCGGCAGCTCCTGGGCCTGGCTCACATCTTGTCCCCGGGGGAGAAGGGGACTCAGTGGGGCTGGGGGTCTCCTGGGGTGGCCGGTGACCCCTCCTGCTGCCGGGCTCCCTCCTCCCGGTGCAGGCACCAGCAGGTTTCTTCCCCACAGCTCTTTTCCAGAGCGGCTGCCGGGAGGACAAACCCCTCCAGCCCCGCGCGGGCTCTGCCGGAGCTGGGGAGAGCCCAGTGTCATCCTCGCAGGCAGATGGCCCGGGGAGGGCAGCGTTAGGGCACTGCCACAGCAGGGCCTTGGTGTGGCTCTGAGCTCTGTTTGAAACTGTGCGTTTACCTGAAATCTTTTTTTTAGCTCAAAATGTGCTGCGGTGGGAGCAGAGGCCACTCCAGGGACCCACCCCGGCTCCTGCAGCCCCGACGGTGGACAGTGAAGCCGGGCAGAGGGACCGATGCCATCCCCGAGCTGCTGGTCCCTCGGGAGGTGTTGGTGGCCCCGGTGATGCCCGTGGCTGTGCCCATGTGCAGGGAAGGCTCATCCCGGTGCCCAGGCGAGGAGCGTGGCCCCGGGGCGGGGGAGGCTGTGCCCGGTGAGGTGAGTGCCCTGGGGCAGCGGGGAGGGGAGCCAGAGCTGCGCGGGGGGACCAGGACACTCGGCTCCCGGGGATGGGGAGGGCACGTGCTGCTGGTGCTGGCCCCGGCCCCACCTTGGGGCTGCTGGAGTCGGTCTGTGACGCTGCTGCGTGGGCAGGTTTTCAGCCAGATGTGGCTGTCACCCACCCTTCTGGGGAGAAACGGGACGTTTCTGGTGTCCCGTCCCCTCTCGGGTGTGCGGTGCCGGGCTGCTGCTGCCGAGGGTCCGGGCAGAGCTGCCTGTGCCTGGGCAGCCGCAGGTTTGTCCGTCCCAGTGCCACCAGGAGCTGATTGTCCCACCGCTCTCCCTCTGCAGGGATGGACGGATGGACGGAGGAGCCCCAGCCACACCGGGACCTGCGTGGGGTGAGGAGCCCTGGGAAGGAGCCGGGCTGCCTGCGCTGAGGCTGATGCTGCTGCCTGCCCTGTGACGGGGGACAGCGTGGTCTGCGCCCCCCCGGAGACCTGTGAGGACGGCACCGCTCCAGCTCCGTACGGCTTCAGGTCGGTTCTTTGGGCCCCCGTTTGTTTCGGGTCCAGCTCCGTTTGGGCCCCCGTTTGTTTCTGTTTGTGGATTTGCTCCCGTTTGTTCCAGGTCCGGCTCCTGGACGGCTGCAGTTCGTTTTTGGCTCCAGCTGATTTGTGGCTCCTGTTTGTTTCTTCTCTGGTTCCAGTCCAGCAGATGGACGGCTCCAGCCCCAGCTCATTGCGGCTCCGGCTCATGGATGGCTCTGGCTCGTTTCTGCTCCTGTTCTTGTGGCTCCAGCTCATTTGCACCTTCAGGTTGGTGGTTTCTGCACCCGTTTTGTTTCTGTTCCGGCCCATGGACGGTTCCAGCTCGTTTGCAGCCCCAGGATATTGTTCCTGTCCTGCTTTCAGCTGGGGCACAGTTAATTTCTTCCCAGTAGCTGGTATGGGGCTGGTTTGGGTTTGTGCTGGAAACGGTGTTGATCCCACAGGGATGGTTTAGTTTTTGCTGAGCAGAGTTTGCACAGCTGGGTACGGGTCAGCGGGTGGTGAGCAACTGCACTGTGTGTCACTTGGTTTTGGATATTTTATCATCATCATCATCATTATTATTATGCTAGTATTATTATTATTGTTATTATTTCTTCCCTTTTTGTCCGGTTAAACTGCCTTTATCTCAACCCACAATATTTACTGGGTTTTTTCCTTTCTCATCCCCAGTTTTGGCTCCAGCTCGTTTGCGGCTCCTGTTTGTGTCTGCTCTGGATTCAGTCCGGCTCATGGACGGCTCCAGCTTGACTCCAGCTCATGGATGGCTCTGGCTCATTTCAGCCCCTGTTCCTTGTGGCTGCAGCTCATTTGCACCTTCAGGTGAGTTATTTCTGCACCCATTTTGTTTCTGTTCCAGCTCATGGATGGTTCCAGCTCGTTTGCAGCCCCAGGTCATTGTTTCTGTCCTGCTTTCAGCTGGGGCACAGTTAATTTTCTGCACAGTAGTTTGTAGGGGGCTGTTTGGGGTTGTGCTGGAAACGGTGTTGATCACACAGCGATGTTTTACTTTCTGCACCCATTTTTTTGCAGGTCCAGCTCCTGGTGGGCTCCAGTTGGGTTTCATCTCCTGGGCAGTTTTGGCTCCAGCCCATTGATGGTTCCAGCTCGTTTTCGCCTCCAGCTCTTGGGTGGTTCCAGCTCTGGCTCCAGCCCCAGCCCATCACAGCTTGTGCTTGTTCAACTGCTCCTGGCTTTTGGCCAGGTCGTAAATCAATCACTGTCATGGCTTGTATATGAATATGAACTGTCATAATTGTACATGTGTTGCCTAATGAGCGTGTTTATTGTTCAAGGACTAGTCCGGTGAATAAACAGTTGGACTCTCAAATGAAGTGGGAAAAGTGCCTTTTCGCCCAGAGACTATCTCAGACGTTTAATTCGGCCTGGTGCATGCCGGCGTCCCGCACTTTGGGGAACAACGCGACCGGACCCCCGCCTCCGGCGGGGGTCCACGCACCCTGCCTACCCCCCCTCCCGCCCGGGCCCCAGCGCCCTCCCACCCCCCTCTGCCTCCCCCCACCCAAAGTGCCCCCCTCCCGGGCCACTGTTTTGGGGCTGAAAACAGACGACTGAGCCTCTGTTTCCAAGTCCCAAAAACGCAGCACTTGGTCATTTTTCTGAGCCCAGACCCGCAGGACTCCGCCGGCATTTTCAAGCACAGAAAACGCACGACTTAGTCTTTTTTCTGGGCTGCAGAAATCCCCGGGCTCTGCCCCAAAACCACCCCAGAGCTTGTTCCCAAACCCCCAGCTGGACCCTGTGGGAGACCCAAGCCCTGACCCACCCCCCGGTGCCCAGTTGAGCCCCAAAGCTGGGCCTGAGCACAAACCACCCCCCGGTGCCTGCTCCTGAGCCCCGAACCTGCCCCCAGCTCCCGGTCCTGAGCCCCAGAAACCCCAAACCCGGTCCTGAGCCTGAACCTGGTCCTGAGCCCTGAATAAGCCCCCAGTTCCCCGGTCCTGAGCCCCAAATACCCCCCAGTGCCCGGTTCTGAGCTCAAACCGGACCCGTTTCCCGGTCCTGAATCCCCAACCCCCCGCTGCCGCCCCAACACCCACAACCGGCCCGGCCCGGGGCTCCCGGCCCCCAGCACCCACCGCTCAGCCCCGGCACCGGCTCCCGACTCCCCGCAGCCCCGGACAAGCCCCGAACTCCCCGGCCCCGGGCGGGACGAGACGGGGGGACCCGCCAGGCGGACCCGGGGCGCCGCTCTCCGGCCCTCCGGGCTTTATTCCCCGGCGCCCCGAGCCACGACGGCTCATCCGACGAGACCCCGGCAGCGCGGACGAGCCTCCGGGCGCGGGCCCCGGCCCGACCCTCCTCCGCTGCCGGCCGCAGGCCGAGCCCCCCGCGCCTCACCTGGCCCCGCCGGGGGAGCCCGGCCCGGCCGCTGCCGCCCCGGGGCCGCGGGCGGCGCCGCCGGCAGAGAACGAGCGGAGAGAGAAGGGGGCGGCCGGCGGGGCCCAAATGGCCTCGGCCCCGCCCCGCGCACGCGCCCTGGGGACCCGCCCCCGCCCCCGCGCCAGGCCCCGCCCCGCGCACGCCCCCGAGGCCCCGCCCCTTCCGCCCCGCCCCGCGCACGCGCCGCTTCTTCCGCCGGCAGAGCGGGGCTGGTGGGTGCGGACGCGGGGTCTTCTCCCGGGGCTGGTGAGCTGGGGACGGGGCTTGTGTTGCGGCTGAAGCTGCTGCTGCTGCGGCCGGTGTTGGGTCTGGGAGCGGGTCTGGGTCTCGCGGGCGCGCGGTGCCGGGTCCCGGGGCCGCGGCGGGGTCTGCCCCGAGCCCGGCCCGGCCGCCCCCGGCCCGGCCGCCCCCGTCCCGGCGCCGCGGGCCGGAGGAGCCGCGCTGCGGGGCCGGGCCCGGCCTGGCGGGGAGCGGCCCCGGGGCCCAAGTCCGGCGCTGCCGGCTCCTGCCCGCCGGGCTCCGGGCCCGGCCCCGCGGGGAGCCGGGGGCTGCCGGGGCCGGGCACGGGAAAACGGCGGCGGCTTCGTGCGGGCGCGGAATAATAAAGGCTGGAAGCGGGGGCTGCCCGGGGCCGGAGCGGGGCTGCGGGCGCTGCCCCCCCGGGGGAAGCGGGGCCGGGCCGGGCTGTCGGTGCGAGCCCCGGGAGCCCGGGCTGCAGCCCCCAGCGGGGCCGGGGCTCTTGCCGGAGCCCCCCGAAGGCGGGACTCGGGCTGTGCTGCCCGGCCCGGACACGGGCACACGGGGCCGAGCCCCCGAAGGCGGCACTCGGTGGCTCTGCCGAGCCCCAGCACTGGCCGCAGGAGCCTTGTCTGGAGCCCACGCACCCCCCCCGGGGCTGGGGCTCTGCTGCGAGCCCCCGCAGGCGGGCACTGACCTCTGTTCCTGAGCACCAACACACGGGGCTCGGTCCCTGTCTCTCAGCTCTAACACTGGCCACAGGAGCCCGGGCTGGAGCCCCCAAAGGCAGCCCTTGGGCTGTCTGTGGGAGCCCTGACACTGGCCCCATGAGCCAGGTTTCAGGCCCCCAAACACAGGGCTGGGTCTCTGCTGCCAGGCCCCCAAAAATGCAGCACTTCTGCTGCACACAAACCAAGCGAGCCCTGTCTCAAGCCCCCCAAACGCAGCCCTTAGTTTCTCCTCCTCACCTCTGACACGGGGCAAGTGACCCTGGTTTACGGGCCCCCAAACACACAGGGCTTGGGCTCCATTTCAAGCCCCCAAAACGCAGCACTTTTAATCTCTCACTCTCCACCTGGCCCCATGAGCCTGGCTTTGACCCCTGCCACCAAAACGCAGCACTTAGTCTCTGTTTCTGAGCCCAGAACCTGACCAAGCGAGCCCGGTTTCACCCCCCTCCCAAACACAGCACTTAGTCTCTGTCTCTCAGTTCCGAGCCTGACACTCCAGCCCCCCCAAAAAACACAGCACTTCCTTACTTAGTCTCTGTTTCTGAGCCCAAACATACAGGACTTAGTTTCTGGCTCTGAGCTGCAAAACACAGCACTTAGTCTCTGTGAGCCCTACACTGGCCAAACGATGCCAGTTTCAGGCAGGACTCAGTCCCTGTTTCTCAGCTCTAACACTGGCCCAAGGACCCCGCTTTCAAGCCCCCCACCCCAAAACGCAGGACTTGGTCCGTATTTCCGAGCTCTGAGCCCGGCCCATGAGCCCTAAACACACGCAGGACTTAGTCTCTGCTTTTAAGTTCTGAGCCCAGTTTTGAGCCCCCCAGACTCAGCACCAAGTTTCCCTTTCTGAGCCCCAAACCTGCCTTAGCCACTGTCCTGCTTTGAGGTGAAACAGCACCGATTTTCTGTTTAGTAATTTCACTTTTTAGCTAAGCCCCTTCCAAGGAGCTGAACTCTGAAATCACCCATCTCTTCACCCCTCTCCTCAGGGGAGCATCTCTCCTTTGTCCCCGTGGCCCAAACCACGGCAGTGACCCTGGTCTCAAGCCCCGAAAGCGGGGGCCGCTCGCTCGCCCCCCTCCCCCCGGCCCCATCCAGGACAGGAGGGCGGGGAGAAGAGGGAGAAAAAGGAGAAAAAACTCGTGGGTTGAGTTAAAGGCAGTTTAATAGCACAGTAACGGCAGAGAACATCATCATAACAACAATAATAAAGTAATAAAACAATAGCATCGGTACAAGGACACACACTGTGACAATGCAGTAACAACACGCACAATAACAATAAAATACTAATAACAACAATAACATGGGGCCAAGGACCCACACAAGGAAGCGACACAGCCCAGGCGGCTCTCAGCCCCCGGGGGCCGGTTGCCCGGCCCGTCCCCGCCCCGGCAGCCCCCGTTCCCATCCCCTCCCCGGTCGGACCGTTCCTCTGCCCGGCCGGGCCCCCCCGCTGGAAAAGCCCCGGCGGACGCGACCCCCCTGGCCCCGCAGCCGGCGCGTTCCCGTCCCGCTGCCGGGAGAACGGAGCTCCGTCCCGCCGAGCCCCGGGCCGCGCCGCTCGGAGCCCCGCCCCGCCCCGCCGAGCCGGTCCCGGTCCCCCCGGCCGGACTCGGGCCGTGCCGGAGCCGCCGCAGTCGCTGTCCCGGGCGGGAAGGCGGGACTCGCTGCCAGCTCCGAGCCCCAGCCCCGGTTCCCGAGCGCCGCGGGGGGGAAGCTGGAGCGGGACCGGGCCGGGGGGCGGCGGCGGCGGCTCCGTCCCGGCGGGCGCCATTGCCCGGCGTGGGGGCGTGGGGTGTCCGGGCCCCGGCCTCGCCCCACCCACTCCTTTTATGGGCATCGCCCCGCCCGCTGGGAGGGAGGAGCCCCGCCCACTCAGGGCGGCCCCGCGATGTCCGGGCTCCGCCCCTTCTCCCCGCCCGCTCCTCTTATGGGCATCGCCCCGCCCACTGGGGCCGCCCCGGGTCCCGCCGCCCGCCCGCTCCGCGCTGCCCGCTCCGCCCCGGCCCGTGCCCATCGGTCAGACGCCATCGCTCGCCACCGCCGCCCCCGTTGGCCGCGGGCCGTGACGACAGCCCGGGCATGCGGCGGCGGGGAGCGGGGTCGGGGGCGGTTCTGCCCGGGGAGAAGCGGCGGCGGAGGCTCGGGGACACCCGAGGGGGGAAAATCAGGGGAACTCGAGCCACTGAGCGAGTTTTCAGGTCCCAAAACCGCGGGACTTTGGTCTCCCTTTTTTAAGCCCCGAAAACCCCGACTCGGTGGGTTTTACGTGCCCGGGTCTCACCGCACCGCTCGGCTCCTGTCCCCGAGACCCGGCTGGGCCCGGCCTGGCGCTGTGACCCGCACCCCAAACCCCGGGGGTGCCTCTTCCCCCCGCGGCCCCCGAGCTCGGGCTCCATCTCACCAGCCCGGGGCCCCCTCCTGGGCCCCGAACCGCCCCCCCGGGGCCCCGCTCGTTCCCGCTGCTCACCTGGGGCAGGCGGCCGCCCGCTGAGGTACCGGCGGGAGGCAAGATGGCGGCCGGACTCCCCGCGCATGCGCCGCGCGGCCCCGTCCCTCGGGGAGGGGCGGAGTCTCGGCGGGGGCGTGGTCAAAGCGGGGGCGCGGCAGGAGGGGGCGTGGCCTGACCCCGCTCCCGCCGCTGACTCCGCCGCTTTTTCTTTTTGCCCGATTTCACCCCAAAAAAAAACCAAAAAAAGGAAGGTTCTGCGGGCGCTCGGCTCCTGCCCGTGCCCGTGCCTCCCCGCCTCTCTGCGCTTGGGCGTTTGGGCGCTGTGGTGACCCCTCTGGCCGCGAAGCGGGGGAGAAATCGCCCAAACGCTCTGAACCGTGCCTGAAATAAAATAAATAAGATAAAATAAAATAAAAGATAGAATAAAATAAAAAGAAAAGAAAAGAAGGGAAAAGAAAAGAAGGGAAAAGAAGAAAAGAAAAGGAGGGAAAAAACAACGAGGGAAAAGAAAACGAGGGAAAAGAAAGGAAAAGAAAAGAAGAGAAAAGAAGAGAAAAGAAAACAGAAAAGAAGGGAAAAGGAAAGGAAAGGAAAAGAAGGGAAAAGGAAAGGAAAGAAAAGGAAAGGAAAGGAAAGGAAAGGAAAGGAAAGGAAAGGAAAGGAAAGGAAAGGAAAGGAAAGGAAGGAAAAAGAAAAGAAAAGAGAAAGCAAAAGAAAAGAAAAGAGAAAGCAAAAGAAAAGAAAAAAGAAAGCAAAAGAAAAGAAAAAGAACTTGAGCCTCTGGCAGTCCAATACGCTCTTTAAACGTGAGCTGATGGGGTCAGGGGGGCTGGGCAGGGGTGGTTTTTTGCCTGCTATGGTTTTTCCAGCTGGGATGGAGACACTGGGGCTGTGACACCAGCCTCCCCTTCCTTGGGCCACTCGCCTCCTCCGCAGGTTTCAGGGAATTTTCAACCTCAGAGACACTTCGATTTCATTTAAACTATTTCTTTCTAGCAAAAGCAAAGCAGAAGCCAGCAGTTCCTCAGCCAGCGCCGTGTCCCAGCTCTCCTGGCCAGCATCGCCCTCACCCGCTTCAAGATACCTCAAGCTTTGAGAGCTCGGGAGCTGCAGCCATGAAGAGCAGAGAGCGACGGGGCAGCGGAGGGGATCTGGAAGCCCCCGGGATGCAGCGGGGTCAGGCCAGCAGCTCCTCCATGATCCCACGTCCGACGGCGATGCTGATGGATCCACGTCCAATGGCGATGCTGATGGATCCATGTCCAATGATGATGCTGCTGGAATCACGTCCAATGGCGATGTTGATGGATCAACATCCAACAGCGATGCTGATGGATCCACATCCAATGATGATGCTGCTGGAATCACGTCCAACGGCGATGTTGATGGATCAACATCCAACAGCGATGCTGATGGATCCACGTCCAACAGCGATGCTGATGCATCCATGGCCAACAGCGACACTGATGGATCAACATCCAACAGCGATGCCCAGGGATCCACTCCAACGGCGATGCTGCTGGAATCCCGTCCAATGGCGATGCTGATGGATCAACATCCAAGAGCGCTGCGGATGGATCCATGTCCAATGGCAATGCCGCTGCGCCCTTCCATGAGCCCGCGGCGGAAGAGAGCGCCCACTGGGATCCACCACGAGTACCCCAGACACCCAGCCGTCCTGCCCCGCTCTGCTGCTCCCCGCACGCACCCGGTGACAGGGACGGTAGAGGAGGAGCCCGGCCACCAGCAGCCTTCCCCCACACCGCCCTGAGGGACCGTGCCACCACCCTCCGCAGCTGGGCACGGACAGAGATGGGCACCACAAAGCGGAAGGCAGAAAGAGCATGATGTTTGCCAGCATCGCCGTATTTATTTTCCACTCCAAAGCAAGCCACATGGATTCTGACACGCTCTCCAGGCAACCGCCTGACGTTAAGGCATTTTTTTTTAAGACATCTAAAAAGTTTTCCCCAGCTGCAGCTGCCGTCCCTGGGGCGGCCAGCGCCCACCGCCTCAGTGCAGCGTCACCAGCTCTTCGGCAGAAGTGGGGTGAATGGCCACGGTGTTGTCCAGGTCGGCCTTGGTGGCCCCCATTTTGATGGCCACGGCGAAGCCCTGCAGCATTTCGTCGCAGCCCAGCCCTTGCATGTGCAATCCCACCACCTTTGGGGAAGAAGCGAGAGGCCGGATGGGACCCAGGAGCGGAGAAATCCAGGCTGAAATCCAGGCTTTGTGCTGGGGCAGCTGGATCCCACCCCAAGACCTGGCCTGAGCAGGGGACAAGGGGACAGCCAGCCCCCTGCGGCGCCCGGCTGTCCCCCCCGCTCCCCTCCACGCACCTTCTCCTCCTTGCCAGCGCACACCAGCTTCATGACGCACTTCACCTTCCTCTGGGTGACGGCGTGGTACAAGGGGGTGAAGGACGTGCTGTAGATCTTCACGTTCTCCTTGCCGTGCGTGGCCACGGCCTCCTCTGCAGCAGAAGACACGGCACGTAGGTCAAGGGGACGCGCCGTATCCCCGAGGCATTTATAAAGAGGGAGTCAAAGCACATTTTGCAAGGCTTCAGACCGCTTGCTGGAGCTCAGATGGTCTCCTCGAGCATCAAACCAGCAGCTCGGAGCCACAACGTGCCCATCCTCTCCGCCCCCCACCCCGTGTCCTCTCCGTCCCCACCTTCCGTGAGGCCCACGGTGCCGATGGGCGGGTGGCTGAAGACGACGGTGGGGATGTCCCGGTAGTCCAGCCGGGACTCCTGCTTCTCCTCAAAGAGCCTGTGGGCCAGCTTTCTGCCGGCTGCGATGGCCACTGCAGGGAGGGAAGGGGAGCCTGAGCTGCGGCGCGGGGCAGCGCTGAGGGGCTGGGGAGGGGGACACGACCGCGGTACCATGGGATTCCTGGAGACCTGTGGGAACTCCAGAGAACTGTGGGAACCCCAGAGATCTGTGAGACTACCAGAGACCCGTGGGACCCCTGGAGACCCATGGGACCCCCCAGAGACCTGTAGGAACTCTGGAGGCCTGTTGTATCCCCAGAGACCTGTAGGAGCTCCAGAGACCCATGGGACCCCTGGGACCCCCCGGAGACCCATAGGAACTCTGGAGACCTGTGGGACCCCTGGAGACCTGTGGGACCCCCAGAGATCTGTGGGATCCCCAGAGACCCGTGGGACCCCTGGAGACCCGTGGGACCCATAGGAACTCTAGAGACCTGTTGCATCGCCAGAGACCCATAGGAACTCTGGAGACCCATGGGACTCCTGGAGACCCACGGAGCCCCCGGAGACCTGTCGGAACTCTGGAGACCCGTGGCATTTCTAAACACAGCATCTTAAAAAAACCAGCTGGGCTTCGGTCTGAACAGCCGGGAGAGGACTGCGGCTGCTGGAAATGCGGCTGGAATGGGTTTTAGGCACGCTTTCATCCCTGCCTTGATTTCTCACGACGAGAGACGTTTTACTGACATGCTCTGGCTTGGAAGGGAACGACCACATCCACAGCCGAAGCTTGCCACAACCGCAGACCTGCCTTTCGGGCTCGTTTCTGTGCTTGATGTCCCTTGTGGCAGCCTGACACCGATCTGCAGGTGGTTTCTTTTAGCGGCTTTCTCTTGTTTGCAGGATGGAGACATCCATCCCCGAGGAACATGTCTCCGGTTCTCCCTTAGTCAGTGCAAAACCCACTTCTCCGTGTTTCCCTCTGCTGCGGTGCCCTTGCTTGAGGGCGAGGGTTACTCTTTTTCCATCAAAACCAACAGCAATGGGGGTTCCAGGCCCTCCGGCCAGCGCTGAGGTGGTTTTCTCGCTGCTACAGCAGTTGTTTTCTCTGCAAATTCTCGCTGCCCCCCCTTTGCCCCGGGAAGGGACCCCGTGGCGCGGTGCAGCCACTTGCCCGGGGGGGTCTTATCAATGCCCTGTGGGGTTGGGCTAGTGCCTCCTCGCTCCAGCTAGCCAGCAAAGGCTGCTTTGTCCCGAGAGCTTGCTGTGCTTGGAGAGAGGGAGAAGTCTGGGGCTCCTCTGCTCCCCACTCCCCGTGTCCCATTTTGGGTGCCCCCCCCCACCCCCCAGCTTGCTGCCCTACATTCTTCCTCCAGCAAGGGATGGGCATGGAAAACAGGTCACCGGGCACAATCCCTCGGTTGGGTCTGGGCAAAAACCCCCCAGGTCCCTCCAGCAGGTCGCCAGGTGTGAAACACCCCCCCCTTATTCTGGTTTTGGGCACGTTAATGAGAAATTAGTCTCCGTCACCAACAGGATCCGCCCGGGCCGGGCCAGCGCTACGGGATGCTGACGGCGTTCTTTAGGCCGTTGGGTGCCCTCAGGGCCTCTCCCGGGACAGAGGGGCCGTGGCGGCGGGCTGACGAGCTCTGTCGCTGATGCGCTCCCTGCCTTTTTGGGGGAAAAAAAACGGGAACTGGGGACTCCGGGGAGGACGTGGCTGCGGGCGGGCGCGGTGCCGCTGCTCCTCCGCCAGGCGGCGCCACCGCACCCCCCGCTCCCGCCCCGCCATTGGCTGCTGCCCCGCGGGCGCCGGCGCCGCTGATTGGTGGGCGCCGGGCGGGGCCGACCCCGCCCCGAGGCGACAAGAAGCCCCGGGGCGCAGTACCGCTCGCCACCGCCAGGGGGCGCCGCCGCGGCGGGAGCAGCGCGAGGGAGCGGGCGGCGCGCGGAGGTACCGGCGGGGCGGGGGGGCCCTGAGGGGAGAGGGGGGGGGTCCTGGCCCAATGGGGGGTCCCTGCCTGCAGGGGGGGTCCCTGCCGGGCCCGGGGCCCTCGGGGCCCGTCTCCGGGCGACCCTGGGGTCCCACAGTGCCCCTGGCGAGCCCCGCGCCCGGCCGCGGTGAGGGGGGAGCGGGCCCGGTCGGGGCCGGGGGGTGGTTGGGCCCGGCCGCGGCTTGTGGGGGGTGTCCGGGCCCGCTCGGGGTCTGAGGGGTGCCCGGGGGGGGGTTTTTTCCCCCCCCGGGTTGGGGTGCCGGGGCCCGGCTGGGCTGTGTGGGCGGTGGGGCCCGGGGTGAGGGTGTTTGGGTCCCCCCGTTGGGGCGGTGGGGGGGCGGCTCTATCCCGGAGCAGCCCCGGGGGGCTCGGCCGGGGGCGCGGGGTCCCTGTGCGCAGGAGGTGGGGGGCCCTGGGTGCCAGGCCCGTGGGGTGGCTGTGGGTGACCCGTCCCCTGGGAACACCGCCGGGGGGTCGGCGGGGGGGCCTGTGTCTGTGTTCTGGGGGGGTCCCCAACCTGCACAGGGGGAACCTGCGCTGTACCACATTTTGGGGGTCGGTAGTGACTTTGTGTGGGTTCTGGGGTGGGGGCCGTGGCCGGGAGGGCTCTTGGGGGCTGGGGGACGTGGGTGGGCAATGCTGGGGGCTGTGTCTGAGGTCTCCTTTGGTGGAGTTAACGCATTTTTGGTGCAGGTTTTATGGTCCCCGTGTAATAGAGGTACTGCTGGATTCACCAGGATCCCCAGATGAGCCATTTTACATGCATAGCTCTGCGCTGCACCCGTTTCCAGCCCTGGACAGGCCAGGATGGTTTGGGCTGCACAGACGGGGCGTTCCCAGGACACCAGGGCATGGTCTTGGCACCCAAACGCACACACTGGGTGGCTGATGGACTCAGAACTTCCAGGGATTCTCCAAAGAGAGGAAGCAGAGGTGCTGGATACTGCCCTAATCCCAGTGAGTACCAGGAGGGATGAGGAGAGGCACCAACAGCTGGAGGCACCTGAATTGGCTCCACCTGTCTGCTGCTGCCTGGCTTGGTCCACAGTTTCTTCTGCTTCTCAGTTTCAGGTATTGGCTGTTACTTGGAAGAATGGTTTTTGTTCCTTCCTGCAAAACCCCAAGAGCTGCAGCTGGTTCCCAGCAGGGCCGAGGCTGGGGGCTATCATGTCCCCTGTGGTGCTGGGGGCAGCAGGGCTGGGACCAGAACCGCTGCGGCATTTCTGCAGGTCACCTGCACCAGAGGAGCCTTTCTGCCTTTCTGTAGGGGTTTCTGATGAGGTCAAGGGTGTAATTAAATGCTTATGGTTAATGGTTTATGTAATTAAAAGGTTATGGTTAAGATTAAAAGTTAAAGTTTTGACTTCACGCGGCAGTTGTTGTATTTGTGCATTGATTTTTACCACGCTTTTCTTTCCCCCCCCAGGAAACGGACTGTTTTATTGTCCCCGTCGCTCTCCGAGCCCTTCCCGTCTGTGTGCCTGACCCCACAGTCTCTCGGTCGCTGGGTTTTTGCCAGGACCCACAAGTGACCGTGGACAGACGCGGCGCTGGCTGCTGGCCGTGATGTTTTGTGGCTCCAGGAGCTGCCGGGCACAACGGCCGCTCGCTCGCAGGGCTGCTGGCATCGGGGGAACCGGCTGAGGCCACAGCTGCTCCCACCGCTGGTGAGTGAGGACTTTGGTGGCGGCTGCAGTGACTTTGCTTGGGATGCGGGAGTGGAGGGAGCTCCTGGGGGTCTGGGGCCACTGCAGATCCCTCGGGCAAAGTCCTGGGGGCTGACTCCTCCCTGCAGGACTCGCTCCGAGGGGCCGAGGGGGAGCCCAGGGGGTGGCGTGTGCTGCGTGTGCCCCCCTGCCTGGGGAGTGTGCAGGCAATGCCCTTCTCTAACGATACATCAGTTGGTCTTTTATCATATAAAAGCGTATTAACTTTGCTGTACTGTACTGGTTCCTATTCTACACTGCAGTTGACGATGTGGTGGACTTCAGTGCAGACGTGGGTGGTGTTCGTGCTGAAGGACAACAAACTCAAGGACGTCCAGGCCCTGGACATGAAGACTTTGCTGTGTGGAAGCTGAGAGCTGTCCCTGAAGGATAAAAGATGCTCCAGGACATCCAAGGTAAAGCCAGCCCCTCTGACGAGGCTTTGAAACCCTCCCGCATCGGCTGGTGTCATGGAGAAGTGGCTCTGGCCAGACAGACTGCAGGGGCATCGGGATCCAGCCAAGCAGCGAGGATGCTGCAGAAATAGAGCTGCTGTGCCGGGATTTTCTGTGATCAGCAATGGGCAGGGTGGGTGCCAGCGAGGAGTGAAACGTGTTGGACCCGCACGTGTGAAGGGTGCGAGAACCCCGGGTTTGGGGAGCCCCAGTTTGGCTGGGACGCCTCATGTGCAGGAGTCGGTATTTCCTCCGGTGAGTCTGTGCTTTGTGTTCCAGCCTCTCTCCTCGGACGGCACGGGCCGGGTGCGGATGGACGGACCGGGTGCGGATGTACGGACCGGTGCTGGGCCCTGCTCCGCTCCTCCGCTCCGGGGCCTCACGCAGGCAGCCGCGGTGAGTGCTCCGTTTCCCTCTCCCTGGTGCAGGATCCCCCGCGGTGCCTGGCTGGGGCCCGGTGACTTTCCCAGCGGGTTTCGGCACCAACCCTCTGGGATCCCCTCTCGGGGGGCAGCGGCTGGGGGTCCCCGGCAGCTCCCGATTTCCACCATGGGATCAATCCTCACTCGATGACGCCGGCAGCTCCTGGGCCTGGCTCACATCTTGTCCCCGGGGGAGAAGGGGACTCAGTGGGGCTGGGGGTCTCCTGGGGTGGCCGGTGACCCCTCCTGCTGCCGGGCTCCCTCCTCCCGGTGCAGGCACCAGCAGGTTTCTTCCCCACAGCTCTTTTCCAGAGCGGCTGCCGGGAGGACAAACCCCTCCAGCCCCGCACGGGCTCTGCCGGAGCTGGGGAGAGCCCAGCGTCATCCTCGCAGGCAGATGGCCCGGGGAGGGCAGCGTTAGGGCACTGCCACAGCAGGGCCTTGGTGTGGCTCTGAGCTCTGTTTGAAACTGTGCGTTTACCTGAAATCTTTTTTTTAGCTCAAAATGTGCTGCGGTGGGAGCAGAGGCCACTCCAGGGACCCACCCCGGCTCCTGCAGCCCCGACGGTGGACAGTGAAGCCGGGCAACAGGGAGCGATGCCATCCCAGAGCTGCTGGTCCCTCGGAGGGTGTTGGTGGCCCCAGTGATGCCCGTGTCTGTGCCCACGTGCGGGGAAGGCTCATCCAGGTGCCAGAACGAGGAGCGTGGCCCCAGGGCGTGGGAGGCCGTGCCCGGTGAGGTGAGTGCCCTGGGGCAGCGGGGAGGGGAGCCAGAGCTGCGCGGGGGGACCAGGACACTCGGCTCCCGGGGATGGGGAGGCCATGTGCTGCCGGTGCTGGCCCCGGCCCCACCTTGGGGCTGCTGGAGTCGGTCGGTGACGCTGCTGCGTGGGCAGGTTTTCAGCCAGATGTGGCTGTCACCCACCCTTCTGGGGAGAAACGGGACGTTTCTGGTGTCCCGTCCCCTCTCGGGTGTGCGGTGCCGGGCTGCTGCTGCCGAGGGTCCGGGCAGAGCTGCCCGTGCCTGGGCAGCCACAGGTTTGTCCGTCCCAGTGCCACCAGGAGCTGATTGTCCCACCGCTCTCCCTCTGCAGGGATGGACGGATGGACGGAGGAGCCCCAGCCACACCGGGACCTGCGTGGGGTGAGGAGCCCCGGGAAGGAGCCGGGCTGCCTGCGCTGAGGCTGATGCTGCCGCCTGCCCTGTGACGGGGGACAGCGTGGTCTGCGCCCCCCCGGAGACCTGTGAGGACGGCACCGCTCCAGCTCCGTACGGCTTCAGGTCGGTTCTTTGGGCCCCCGTTTGTTTCGGGTCCAGCTCCGTTTGGGCCCCCGTTTGTTTCTGTTTGTGGATTTGCTCCCGTTTGTTCCAGGTCCGGCTCCTGGACGGCTGCAGTTCGTTTTTGGCTCCAGCTCATTTGTGGCTCCTGTTTGTTTCTGCTCTGGTTCCAGTCCAGCAGATGGACGGCTCCAGCCCCAGCTCATTGCGGCTCCGGCTCATGGATGGCTCTGGCTCGTTTCTGCTCCTGTTCTTGTGGCTCCAGCTCATTTGCACCTTCAGGTTGGTGGTTTCTGCACCCGTTTTGTTTCTGTTCCGGCCCATGGACGGTTCCAGCTCGTTTGCAGCCCCAGGATATTCTTTCTGTCCTGGTTTAGGCTGGGGCACAGTTAATTTCTTCCCAGTAGCTGGTACGAGGTTGGTTTGGGTTTGTGCTGGAAACAGTGTTGGTCACACAGGGATGTTTTGGTTTTTGCTGAGCAGAGTTTGCACAGCTGGGTACGGGTCAGCGGGTGGTGAGCAACTGCACTGTGTGTCACTTGGTTTTGGATATTTTATCATCATCATCATCATTATTATTATGCTAGTATTATTATTATTGTTATTATTTCTTCCCTTTTTGTCCGGTTAAACTGCCTTTATCTCAACCCACAATATTTACTGGGTTTTTTCCTTTCTCATCCCCAGTTTTGGCTCCAGCTCGTTTGCGGCTCCTGTTTGTGTCTGCTCTGGATTCAGTCCGGCTCATGGACGGCTCCAGCTTGACTCCAGCTCATGGATGGCTCTGGCTCATTTCAGCCCCTGTTCCTTGTGGCTGCAGCTCATTTGCACCTTCAGGTGAGTTATTTCTGCACCCATTTTGTTTCTGTTCCAGCTCATGGATGGTTCCAGCTCGTTTGCAGCCCCAGGTCATTGTTTCTGTCCTGCTTTCAGCTGGGGCACAGTTAATTTTCTGCACAGTAGTTTGTACGGGGCTGTTTGGGGTTGTGCTGGAAACGGTGTTGATCACACAGCGATGTTTTACTTTCTGCACCCATTTTTTTGCAGGTCCAGCTCCTGGTGGGCTCCAGTTGGGTTTCATCTCCTGGGCAGTTTTGGCTCCAGCCCATTGATGGTTCCAGCTCGTTTTCGCCTCCAGCTCTTGGGTGGTTCCAGCTCTGGCTCCAGCCCCAGCCCATCACAGCTTGTGCTTGTTCAACTGCTCCTGGCTTTTGGCCAGGTCGTAAATCAATCACTGTCATGGCTTGTATATGAATATGAACTGTCATAATTGTACACGTGTTGCCTAATGAGCGTGTTTATTGTTCAATGACTAGTCCGGTGAATAAACAGTTGGACTCTCAAATGAAGTGGGAAAAGTGCCTTTTCGCCCAGAGACTATCTCAGACGTTTAATTCGGCCTGGTGCATGCCGGCGTCCCGCACTTTGGGGAACAACGCGACCGGACCCCCGCCTCCGGCGGGGGTCCACGCACCCTGCCTACCCCCCCTCCCGCCCGGGCCCCAGCGCCCTCCCACCCCCCTCTGCCTCCCCCCACCCAAAGTGCCCCCCTCCCGGGCCACGGTTTTGGGGCTGAAAACAGACGACTGAGCCTCCGTTTCCAAGTCCCAAAAACGCAGCACTTGGTCATTTTTCTGAGCCCAGACCCGCAGGACTCCGCCGGCATTTTCAAGCACAGAAAACGCACGACTTAGTCTTTTTTCTGGGCTGCAGAAATCCCCGGGCTCTGCCCCAAAACCACCCCAGAGCTTGTTCCCAAACCCCCAGCTGGACCCTGTGGGAGACCCAAGCCCTGACCCACCCCCCGGTGCCCAGTTGAGCCCCAAAGCTGGGCCTGAGCACAAACCACCCCCCGGTGCCTGCTCCTGAGCCCCGAACCTGCCCCCAGCTCCCGGTTCTGAGCCCCAGAAACCCCAAACCCGGTCCTGAGCCTGAACCTGGTCCTGAGCCCTGAATAAGCCCCCAGTTCCCCGGTCCTGAGCCCCAAATACCCCCCAGTGCCCGGTTCTGAGCTCAAACCGGACCCGTTTCCCGGTCCTGAATCCCCAACCCCCCGCTGCCGCCCCAACACCCACAACCGGCCCGGCCCGGGGCTCCCGGCCCCCAGCACCCACCGCTCAGCCCCGGCACCGGCTCCCGACTCCCCGCAGCCCCGGACGAGCCCCGAACTCCACGGCCCCGGACGGGACGAGACGGGGGGACCCGCCAGGCGGACCCGGGGCGCCGCTCTCCGGCCCTCCGGGCTTTATTCCCCGGCGCCCCGAGCCACGACGGCTCATCCGACGAGACCCCGGCAGCGCGGACGAGCCTCCGGGCGCGGGCCCCGGCCCGACCCTCCTCCGCTGCCGGCCGCAGGCCGAGCCCCCCGCGCCTCACCTGGCCCCGCCGGGGGAGCCCGGCCCGGCCGCTGCCGCCCCGGGGCCGCGGGCGGCGCCGCCGGCAGAGAACGAGCGGAGAGAGAAGGGGGCGGCCGGCGGGGCCCAAATGGCCTCGGCCCCGCCCCGCGCACGCGCCCTGGGGACCCGCCCCCCGCCCCCGCGCCAGGCCCCGCCCCGCGCACGCCCCCGAGGCCCCGCCCCTCCCGCTCCGCGCACGCGCCCCGAGGCCCCGCCCCTTCCGCCCCGCCCCGCGCACGCGCCGCTTCTTCCGCCGGCAGAGCGGGGCCGGTGGGTGCGGACGCGGGGTCTTCTCCCGGGGCTGGTGAGCTGGGGACGGGGCTTGTGTTGCGGCTGAAGCTGCTGCTGCTGCGGCCGGTGTTGGGTCTGGGAGCGGGTCTGGGTCTGGGTCTCGCGGGCGCGCGGTGCCGGGTCCCGGGGCCGCGGCGGGGTCGGGGCTGGGCCCGGTCTGCCCCGAGCCCGGCCCGGCCGCCCCCGTCCCGGCGCCGCGGGCCGGAGGAGCCGCGCCGCGGGGTCGGGCCTGGCCTGGCGGGGAGCGGCCCCGGGGCCCAAGTCCGGCGCTGCCGGCTCCTGCCCGCCGGGCTCCGGGCCCGGCCCTGCGGGGAGCCGGGGGCTGCCGGGGCCGGGCACGGGAAAAGGGCGGCGGCTTCGTGCGGGCGCGGAATAATAAAGGCTGGAAGCCGCGTCGGGGCGGGGGCTGGTCCGCCAGGGGAAGTGGGGCCGGGCTGTCGGTGCGAGCCCCGCGGCGGCCCCGGGAGCCCGGGCTGCAGCCCCCAGCGGGGCCGGGGCTCTTGCCGGAGCCCCCCGAAGGCGGGACTCGGGCTGTGCTGCCCGGCCCGGACACGGGCACACGGGGCCGAGCCCCCGAAGGCGGCACTCGGTGGCTCTGCCGAGCCCCAGCACTGGCCGCAGGAGCCTTGTCTGGAGCCCACACACCCCCCCGGGGCTGGGGCTCTGCTGCGAGCCCCCGCAGGCGGGCACTGACCTCTGTTCCTGAGCACCAACACACGGGGCTCGGTCCCTGTCTCTCAGCTCTAACACTGGCCACAGGAGCCCGGGCTGCAGCCCCCAAAGGCAGCCCTTGGTCTGTCTGTGGGAGCCCTGACACTGGCCCCATGAGCCAGGTTTCAGGCCCCCAAACACAGGGCTGGGTCTCTGTTTCTAAGCCCAAACACACAGGGTTTGGACTCCATTTCAAGCCCCCAAAATGCAGCGTTTAGTCTCTTTTTGTGAGCCCAAAAACAGACCAAATGAGCCCTGTTTCAAGCCCCCAAACACAGCACCTAGCCACTCCTTCACAGCTGTGACACAGGGCAAGTGACCCTGGTTTTGAGTGCCCAGAACACAGCACTTAGTCTCCGTCTCTGAGCCCAAACACACTGCACTTAACCTCTGTTCCACGCTCCCCAAGCGCAGCACTTAGTCTCCCTCTGTGAACCCAAAATCTGTCTTGGTGGCCCTGGTTTCCAGCCCCCAAAACGCAGCACTTACTTAGTCTCTGTTTCTCCACCTGTCCAAATGAGCCTGGCTTTGACCCCTGCCCCCAAAACACAGCACTTAGTCTTTTTTTTATGAGCCCGGTTTCAAGCCCCCCAAAACGCAGCACTTAGTCTCTGTCTCTCAGTTCTGAGCCTGACACTCCAGCCCCCCCCAAAAAACACAGCACTTAGTCTCTGTGAGCCCTACACTGGCCAAACGATGCCAGTTTCAGGCAGGACTCAGTCCCTGTTTCTCAGCTCTAACACTGGCCCAAGGACCCCGCTTTCAAGCCCCCCACCCCAAAACGCAGGACTTGGTCCGTATTTCCGAGCTCTGAGCCCGGCCCATGAGCCCTAAACACACGCAGGACTTAGTCTCTGGTTTTAAGTTCTGAGCCCTAAACTGGCCAAACGAGCCCAGTTTTGAGCCCCCCAGACTCAGCACCAAGTTTCCCTTTCTGAGCCCCAAACCTGCCTTAGCCACTGTCCTGCTTTGAGGTGAAACAGCACCGATTTTCTGTTTAGTAATTTCACTTTTTAGCTAAGCCCCTTCCAAGGAGCTGAACTCTGAAATCACCCATCTCTTCACCCCTCTCCTCAGGGGAGCATCTCTCCTTTGTCCCCGTGGCCCAAACCACGGCAGTGACCCTGGTCTCAAGCCCCGAAAGCGGGGGCCGCTCGCTCGCCCCCCTCCCCCCGGCCCCATCCAGGACAGGAGGGCGGGGAGAAGAGGGAGAAAAAGGAGAAAAAACTCGTGGGTTGAGTTAAAGGCAGTTTAATAGCACAGTAACGGCAGAGAACATCATCATAACAATAATAATAAAGTAATAAAACAATAGCATCGGTACAAGGACACACACTATGACAATGCAATAACAACACGCACAATAACAATAAAATACTAATAACAACAATAACATGGGGCCAAGGACCCACACAAGGAAGCGACACAGCCCAGGCGGCTCTCAGCCCCCGGGGGCCGGTTGCCCGGCCCGTCCCCGCCCCGGCAGCCCCCGTTCCCATCCCCTCCCCGGTCGGACCGTTCCTCTGCCCGGCCGGGCCCCCCCGCTGGAAAAGCCCCGGCGGACGCGACCTCCCTGGCCCCGCAGCCGGCGCGTTCCCGTCCCGCTGCCGGGAGAAGGGAGCTCCGTCCCGCCGAGCCCCGGGCCGCGCCGCTCGGGAGCCCCGCCCCGCCCCGCCCCGCCGAGCCGGTCCCGGTCCCCCCGGCCGGACTCGGGCCGTGCCGGAGCCGCCGCAGTCGCTGTCCCGGGCGGGAAGGCGGGACTCGCTGCCAGCTCCGAGCCCCAGCCCCGGTTCCCGAGCGCCGCGGGGGGGAAGTTGGAGCGGGACCGGGCCGGGGGGCGGCGGCGGCTCCGTCCCGGCGGGCGCCATTGCCCGGCGTGGGGGCGTGGGGTATCCGGGCCCCGGCCTCGCCCCGCCCACTCCTTTTATGGGCATCGCCCCGCCCGCTGGGAGGGAGGAGCCCCGCCCACTCAGGGCGGCCCCGCGATGTCCGGGCTCCGCCCCTTCTCCCCGCCCGCTCCTCTTATGGGCATCGCCCCGCCCACTGGGGGCCGCCCCGGGTCCCGCCGCCCGCCCGCTCCGCGCTGCCCGCTCGGCCCCGGCCCGTGGCCATCGGTCAGACGCCATCGCTCGCCACCGCCGCCCCGGTTGGCCGCGGGCCGTGACGACAGCCCGGGCATGCGGCGGCGGGGAGCGGGGTCGGGGGCGGTTCTGCCCGGGGAGAAGCGGCGGCGGAGGCTCGGGGACACCCGAGGGGGGAAAATCAGGGGAACTCGAGCCACTGAGCGAGTTTTCAGGTCCCAAAACCGCGGGACTTTGGTCTCCCTTTTTTAAGCCCCGAAAACCCCGACTCGGTGGGTTTTACGTGCCCGGGTCTCACCGCACCGCTCGGCTCCTGTCCCCGAGACCCGGCTGGGCCCGGCCTGGCGCTGTGACCCGCACCCCAAACCCCGGGGGTGCCTCTTCCCCCCGCGGCCCCCGAGCTCGGGCTCCATCTCACCAGCCCGGGGCCCCCTCCTGAGCCCCGAACCGCCCCCCCGGGGCCCCGCTCGTTCCCGCTGCTCACCTGGGGCAGGCGGCCGCCCGCTGAGGTACCGGCGGGAGGCAAGATGGCGGCCGGACTCCCCGCGCATGCGCCGCGCGGCCCCGTCCCTCGGGGAGGGGCGGAGTCTCGGCGGGGGCGTGGTCAAAGCGGGGGCGCGGCAGGAGGGGGCGTGGCCTGACCCCGCTCCCGCCGCTGACTCCGCCGCTTTTTCTTTTTGCCCGATTTCACCCCAAAAAAAAACCAAAAAAAGGAAGGTTCTGCGGGCGCTCGGCTCCTGCCCGTGCCCGTGCCTCCCCGCCTCTCTGCGCTTGGGCGTTTGGGCGCTGTGGTGACCCCTCCGGCCGCGAAGCGGGGGAGAAATCGCCCAAACGCTCTGAACCGTGCCTGAAATAAAATAAATAAGATAAAATAAAATAAAAGATAGAATAAAATAAAAAGAAAAGAAAAGAAGGGAAAAGAAAAGAAGGGAAAAGAAGAAAAGAAAAGGAGGGAAAAAACAACGAGGGAAAAGAAAACGAGGGAAAAGAAAGGAAAAGAAAAGAAGAGAAAAGAAGAGAAAAGAAAACAGAAAAGAAAGGGGAAAGGAAAGGAAAGGAAAGGAAAGGAAAGGAAAGGAAAGGAAAGGAAAGGAAAGGAAAGGAAAGGAAAGGAAAGGAAAGGAAAGGAAAGGGAAAGGGAAAGGGAAAGGGAAAGGGAAAGGGAAAGGGAAAGGGAAAGGGAAAGGGAAAGGGAAAGAAAGGGAAGGAAAGGAAAGGAAGGAAAAAGAAAAGAAAAGAGCAAAAGAAAAGAAAAAAGAAAGCAAAAGAAAAGAAAAAGAACTTGAGCCTCTGGCAGTCCAATACGCTCTTTAAACATGAGCTGATGGGGTCAGGGGGGCTGGGCAGGGGTGGTTTTTTGCCTGCTATGGTTTTTCCAGCTGGGATGGAGACACTGGGGCTGTGACACCAGCCTCCCCTTCCTTGGGCCACTCGCCTCCTCCGCAGGTTTCAGGGAATTTTCAACCTCAGAGACACTTCGATTTCATTTAAACTATTTCTTTCTAGCAAAAGCAAAGCAGAAGCCAGCAGTTCCTCAGCCAGCGCCGTGTCCCAGCTCTCCTGGCCAGCTTCGCCCTCACCCGCTTCAAGATACCTCAAGCTTTGAGAGCTCGGGAGCTGCAGCCATGAAGAGCAGAGAGCGACGGGGCAGCGGAGGGGATCTGGAAGCCCCCGGGATGCAGCGGGGTCAGGCCAGCAGCTCCTCCATGATCCCACGTCCAACGGCAATGCTGATGGATCCACGTGCAACGGCGATGCTGATGGATCCATGTCCAATGATGATGCTGCTGGAATCACGTCCAGTGGCGATGTTGATGGATCAACATCCAACAGCGATGCTGATGGATCCACGTCCTACAGCGATGCTGATGCATCCATGGCCAACAGCGACACTGATGGATCAACATCCAACAGCGATGCCCAGGGATCCACCTCCAACGGCGATGCTGCTGGAATCCCGTCCAATGGCGATGCTGATGGATCAACATCCAACAGCGCTGCGGATGGATCCATGTCCAATGGCAATGCCGCTGCGCCCTTCCATGAGCCCGCGGCGGAAGAGAGAGCCCACTGGGATCCACCACGAGTACCTCAGACACCCAGCCGTCCTGCCCCGCTCTGCTGCTCCCCGCACGCACCCGGTGACAGGGACGGTAGAGGAGGAGCCCGGCCACCAGCAGCCTTCCCCCAAACCGCCCTGAGGGACCGTGCCACCACCCTCCGCAGCTGGGCACGGACAGAGATGGGCACCACAAAGCGGAAGGCAGAAAGAGCATGATGTTTGCCAGCATCGCCGTATTTATTTTCCACTCCAAAGCAAGCCACACGGATTCTGACACGCTCTCCAGGCAACCGCCTGACGTTAAGGCATTTTTTTTTAAGACATCTAAAAAGTTTTCCCCAGCTGCAGCTGCCGTCCCTGGGGCGGCCAGTGCCCACCGCCTCAGCGCAGCGTCACCAGCTCTTCGGCAGAAGTGGGGTGAATGGCCACGGTGTTGTCCAGGTCGGCCTTGGTGGCCCCCATTTTGATGGCCACGGCGAAGCCCTGCAGCATTTCGTCGCAGCCCAGCCCTTGCATGTGCAATCCCACCACCTTTGGGGAAGAAGCGAGAGGCCGGATGGGACCCAGGAGCGGAGAAATCCAGGCTGAAATCCAGGCTTGGTGCTGGGGCAGCTGGATCCCACCCCAAGACCTGGCCTGAGCAGGGGACAAGGGGACAGCCAGCCCCCTGCGGCGCCCGGCTGTCCCCCCCGCTCCCCTCCACGCACCTTCTCCTCCTTGCCAGCGCACACCAGCTTCATGACGCACTTCACCTTCCTCTGGGTGACGGCGTGGTACAAGGGGGTGAAGGACGTGCTGTAGATCTTCACGTTCTCCTTGCCGTGCGTGGCCACGGCCTCCTCTGCAGCAGAAGACACGGCACGTAGGTCAAGGGGACGCGCCGTATCCCCGAGGCATTTATAAAGAGGGAGTCAAAGCACATTTTGCAAGGCTTCAGACCG
Source organism: Rissa tridactyla (assembly GCF_028500815.1). Lineage (NCBI taxonomy): Eukaryota > Metazoa > Chordata > Aves > Charadriiformes > Laridae > Rissa > Rissa tridactyla. Next base: position 78,164,023 of record NC_071470.1, on the reverse strand, counting down.
CTTGCTGGAGCTCAGATGGTCTCCTCGAGCATCAAACCAGCAGCTCGGAGCCACAACGTGCCCATCCTCTCCGCCCCCCACCCCGTGTCCGTCCCCACCTTCCGTGAGGCCCACGGTGCCGATGGGCGGGTGGCTGAAGACGACGGTGGGGATGTCCCGGTAGTCCAGCCGGGACTCCTGCTTCTCCTCGAAGAGCCTGTGGGCCAGCTTTCTGCCGGCTGCGATGGCCACTGCAGGGAGGGACGGGGAGCCTGAGCTGCGGCGCGGGGCAGCGCTGAGGGGCTGGGGAGGGGGACACGACCGCGGTACCTGGGGTGAGGAGGGCTCTCCCGCAGACGTCCCCGACGGCGTAGATCCCTTTCCTGGTGGTGTTCTGGTACTCATCCACCACCACATGGCCCTTGGCGTCCACCTGCACACCCTGCCGTGGGAAATGGCGGACACCTCGGAACGTGGCCCAGGTGGGATGGGACAAGCGATGCCCATGGGGGACCTGTGCCGGTGGCCACCATGTTCGCAGATGGGGGGGTGGCATGGTGGGAACACCATCCTATGGCAGGCTCCAGAGACCCGCAGGATCCCTGGAGACCCATGGGATTCCCGGAGACCTGTGGGAACTCCAGAGAACTGTGGGAACCCCAGAGATCTGTGAGACTACCAGAGACCCGTGGGACCCCTGGAGACCCATGGGACCCCCCAGAGACCTGTAGGAACTCTGGAGGCCTGTTGCATCCCCAGAGACCTGTAGGAACTCCAGAGACCCATGGGACCCCTGGGACCCCCCGGAGACCTGTAGAAACTCTGGAGACCTGTGGGACCCCCGGAGACCTGTGGGACCCCCAGAGATCTGTGGGATCCCCAGAGACCCGTGGGGCCGTGGGACCCCTGGAGACGCAGGGGACCTCCAGAAACCCATAGGAACTCTGGAGACCTGTTGCATTCCCAGAGACCTGTAGGAACTCCAGAGACCCATGGGACCCCTGGGATCCCCCGGAGACCCATAGGAACTCTGGAGACCTGTGGGACCCCTGGAGACCTGTGGGACCCCCAGAGATCTGTGGGATCCCCAGAGACCCATGGGGTCCCCAGAGACCCGTGGGACCCCTGGAGACCCGTGGGACCATAGGAACTCTAGAGACCTGTTGCATCGCCAGAGACCCATAGGAACTCTGGAGACCCATGGGACTCATGGAGACCCACGGAGCCCCCAGAGACCTGTCGGAACTCTGGAGACCCGTGGCATTTCTAAACACAGCATCTTAAAAAAACCAGCTGGGCTTCGGTCTGAACAGCCGGGAGAGGACTGCGGCTGCTGGAAATGCGGCTGGAATGGGTTTTAGGCACGCTTTCATCCCTGCCTTGATTTCTCACGATGTTTTACTGACATGCTCTGGCTTGGAAGGGAACGACCACATCCACAGCCGAAGCTTGCCACAGCCGCAGACCTGCCTTTCGGGCTCGTTTCTGTGCTTGACGTCCCTTGTGGCAGCCTGACACCGATCTGCAGGTGGTTTCTTTTAGCGGCTTTCTCTTGTTTGCAGGATGGAGACATCCATCCCCGAGGAACACGTCTCCGGTTCTCCCTTAGTCAGTGCAAAACCCACTTCTCCGTGTTTCCCTCTGCTGCGGTGCCCTTGCTTGAGGGCGAGGGTTACTCTTTTTCCATCAAAACCAACAGCAATGGGGGTTCCAGGCCCTCCGGCCAGCGCTGAGGTGGTTTTCTCGCTGCTACAGCAGTTGTTTTCTCTGCAAATTCTCGCTGCCCCCCCATTGCCCCGGGAAGGGACCCCGTGGCGCGGTGCAGCCGCTTGCCCGGGGGGGTCTTATCAATGCCCTGTGGGGTTGGGCTAGTGCCTCCTCGCTCCAGCTAGCCAGCAAAGGCTGCTTTGTCCCGAGAGCTTGCTGTGCTTGGAGAGAGGGAGAAGTCTGGGGCTCCTCTGCTCCCCGCTCCCCGTGCCCCATTTCGGGTGCCCCCCCCCCACCCCCCAGCTTGCTGCCCTACGTTCTTCCTCCAGCAAGGGATGGGCATGGAAAACAGGTCACCGGGCACAATCCCTCGGTTGGGTCTGGGCAAAAACCCCCCAGGTCCCTCCAGCAGGTCGCCAGGTGTGAAACACCCCCCCCTTATTCTGGTTTTGGGCACGTTAATGAGAAATTAGTCTCCGTCACCAACAGGATCCGCCCGGGCCGGGCCAGCGCTACGGGATGCTGACGGCGTTCTTTAGGCCGTTGGGTGCCCTCAGGGCCTCTCCCGGGACAGAGGGGCCGTGGCGGCGGGCTGACGAGCTCTGTCGCTGATGCGCTCCCTGCCTTTTTGGGGGAAAAAAAACGGGAACTGGGGACTCCGCGGAGGACGTGGCTGCGGGCGGGCGCGGTGCCGCTGCTCCTCCGCCAGGCGGCGCCACCGCACCCCCCGCTCCCGCCCCGCCATTGGCTGCTGCCCCGCGGGCGCCGGCGCCGCTGATTGGTGGGCGCCGGGCGGGGCCGACCCCGCCCCGAGGCGACAAGAAGCCCCGGGGCGCAGTACCGCTCGCCACCGCCAGGGGGCGCCGCCGCGGCGGGAGCAGCGCGAGGCAGCGGGCGGCGCGCGGAGGTACCGGCGGGGCGGGGGGGGCCCTGAAGGGAGAGGGGGGGGGTCCCGGCCCAATGGGGGGTCCCTGCCTGCAGGGGGGGTCCCTGCCGGGCCCGGGGCTCTCGGGGCCCGTCTCCGGGCGACCTTGGGGACCAGCCGTGCCCCTGGCGAGCCCGGGCCCGGCCGCGGTGAGGGGGGAGCGGGCCCGGTCGGGGCCGGGGGGTGGTTGGGCCCGGCCGCGGCTTGTGGGGGGTGTCCGGGCCCGCTCGGGGTCTGAGGGGTGCCCGGGGGGGGTTTTTTTCCCCCCCCGGGTTGGGGTGCCGGGGCCCGGTCGGGCTGTGTGGGCGGTGGGGCCCGGGTTGCGGGTGTTTGGGCCCCCCCGGTGGGGGCGGTGGGGGGGCGGCTCTATCCCGGAGCAGCCCCGGGGGGCTCGGCCGGGGGCGCGGGGTCCCTGTGCGCAGGAGGTGGGGGGCCCTGGGTGCCAGGCCCGTGGGGTGGCTGTGGGTGACCCGTCCCCTGGGAACACCCCCGGGGGGTGGGCGGGGGGGCCTGTGTCTGTGTTCTGGGGGGGTTCCCAACCTGCACAGGGGGACCCTGCGCTGTACCACATTTTGGGGGGGTCGGTAGTGACTTTGTGTGGGTTCTGGGGTGGGGGCCGTGGCCGGGAGGGCTCTTGGGGGCTGGGGGACGTGGGTGGGCAATGCTGGGGGCTGTGTCTGAGGTCTCCTTTGGTGGAGTTAACGCATTTTTGGTGCAGGTTTTATGGTCCCCGTGTAATGCCAGCACTGCTGAATTTGCCAGAATCCTAAAATGAGCCATTTTACATGGCTAGCTCTGGACTGCACCTGTTTCCAGCCCTGGACAGGCCAGGATGGTTTGGGCTGCACAAACAGGGCGTTCCCAGGACACCAGGGCATGGTCTTGGCACCCAAACGCACACACTGGGTGGCTGATGGACTCAGAACTTCCAGGGATTCTCCAAAGAGGGGAAGCAGAGGTGCTGGATGCTGCCCTAATCCCAGTGAGTACCAGGAGGGATGAGGAGAGGCACCAACAGCTGGAGGCACCTGAATTGGCTCCACCTGTCTGCTGCTGCCTGGCTTGGTCCACAGTTTCTTCTGCTTCTCAGTTTCAGGTATTGGCTGTTACTTGGAAGAATGTTTTTTCTTCCTTCCTGCAAAACCCCAAGAGCTGCAGCTGGTTCCCAGCAGGGCCGAGGCTGGGGGGTATCACGTCCCCTGTGGTGCTGGGGGCAGCAGGGCTGGGACCGGAACCGCTGCGGCATTTCTGCAGGTCACCTGCACCAGAGTAGCCTTTCTGCCTTTCTGTAGGGGTTTCTGATGAGGTCAAGGGTGTAATTAAATGCTTATGGTTAATGGTTTATGTAATTAAAAGGTTATGGTTAAGATTAAAAGTTAAAGTTTTGACTTCACACGGCAGTTGTTGTATTTGTGCATTGATTTTTACCACGCTTTTCTTTCCCCCCCCAGGAAACGGACTGTTTTATTGTCCCCGTCGCTCTCCGAGCCCTTCCCGTCTGTGTGCCTGACCCCACAGTCTCTCGGTCGCTGGGTTTTTGCCAGGACCCACAAGTGACCGTGGAGAGACGCGGCGCTGGCTGCTGGCCGTGATGTTTTGTGGCTCCAGGAGCTGCCGGGCACAACGGCCGCTCGCTCGCAGGGCTGCTGGCATCGGGGGAACCGGCTGAGGCCACAGCTGCTCCCACCGCTGGTGAGTGAGGACTTTGGTGGCGGCTGCAGTGACTTTGCTCGGGGTGTGGGAGTGGAGGGAGCTCCTGGGGGTCTGGGGCCACTGCAGATCCCTCGGGCAAAGTCCCGGGGGCTGACTCCTCCCTGCAGGACTCGCTCCGAGGGGGAGCCCAGGGGGTGACGTGTGCTGCGTGTGCCCCCCTGCCTGGGGAGTGTGAAGGCAATGCCCTTCTCTAACGATACATCAGTTGGTCTTTTATCATATAAAAGCGTATTAACTTTGCTGTACTGTACTGGTTCCTATTCTACACTGCAGTTGACGATGTGGTGGACTTCAGTGCAGACGTGGGTGGTGTTCGTGCTGAAGGACAACAAACTCAAGGATGTCCAGGCCCTGGACATGAGGACTTTGCTGTGTGGAAGCTGAGAGCTGTCCCTGAAGGACAACGGACGCCCCAGGACATCCAAGGTAAAGCCAGCCCCTCTGACGAGGCTTTGAAACCCTCCCGCATCGGCTGGTGTCACGGACAAGCGGCTCTGGCCAGACGGACTGCAGGGGCATCGGGATCCAGCTAAGCAGCGAGGATGCTGCAGAAATAGAGCTGCTGTGCCGGGATTTTCTGTGATCAGCAATGGGCAGGGTGGGTGCCAGCGAGGAGTGAAACGTGTTGGACCCGCACGTGTGAAGGGTGCGAGAACCCCGGGTTTGGGGAGCCCCAGTTTGGCTGGGACGCCTCATGTGCAGGAGTCGGTATTTCCTCCGGTGAGTCTGTGCTTTGTGTTCCAGCCTTTCTCCTCGGACGGCACGGGCCGGGTGCGGATGGACGGACCGGTGCTGGGCCCTGCTCCGCTCCTCCGCTCCGGGACCTCACGCAGGCAGCCGCGGTGAGTGCTCCGTTTCCCTCTCCCTGGTGCAGGATCCCCCGCGGTGCCTGGCCGGGGCCCGGTGACTTTCCCAGCGGGTTTCGGCACCAACCCTCTGGGGTCCCCTCTCGGGGGGCAGCGGCTGGGGGTCCCCTGCAGCTCCCGATTTCCACCATGGGATCAATCCTCACTCGATGACGCCGGCAGCTCCTGGGCCAGGCTCACATCTTGTCCCCGGGGGAGGAGGGGACTCAGTGGGGCTGGGGGTCTCCTGGGGTGGCCGGTGACCCCTCCTGCTGCCGGGCTCCCTCCTCCCGGTGCAGGCACCAGCAGGTTTCTTCCCCACAGCTCTTTTCCAGAGCGGCTGCCGGGAGGACAAACCCCTCCAGCCCCGCACGGGCTCTGCCGGAGCTGGGGAGAGCCCAGCGTCATCCTCGCAGGCAGATGGCCCGGGGAGGGCAGCGTTAGGGCACTGCCACAGCAGGGCCTTGGTGTGGCTCTGAGCTCTGTTTGAAACTGTGCGTTTACCTGAAATCTTTTTTTTTAGCTCAGAATGTGCTGCGGTGGGAGCAGAGGCCACTCCAGGGACCCACCCCGGCTCCTGCAGCCCCGACGGTGGACAGTGAAGCCGGGCAGAGGGAGCGATGCCATCCCCAAGCTGCTGGTCCTTCGGGGGGTGTTGGTGGCCCCGGTGATGCCCGTGGCTGTGCCCACGTGCGGGGAAGGCTCATCCAGGTGCCAGAACGAGGAGCGTGGCCCGAGGGCGGGGGAGGCTGTGCCCGGTGAGGTGAGTGCCCTGGGGCAGCGGGGAGGGGAGCCAGAGCTGCGCGGGGGGACCAGGACACTCGGCTCCCGGGGATGGGGAGGGCACGTGCTGCTGGTGCTGGCCCCGGCCCCACCTTGGGGCTGCTGGAGTCGGTCTGTGACGCTGCTGCGTGGGCAGGTTTTCAGCCAGATGTGGCTGTCACCCACCCTTCTGGGGAGAAACGGGACGTTTCTGGTGTCCCGTCCCCTCTCGGGTGTGCGGTGCTGGGCTGCTGCTGCTGAGGGTCCGGGCAGAGCTGCCCGTGCCTGGGCAGCCACAGGTTTGTCCGTCCCGGTGCCACCAGGAGCTGATTGTCCCACCTCTCTCCCTCTGCTGGGATGGACGGATGGACGGAGGAGCCCCAGCCACACCGGGACCTGCGTGGGGTGAGGAGCCCCGGGAAGGAGCCGGGCTGCCTGCGCTGAGGCTGATGCTGCCGCCTGCCCCGTGACTGGGGACAGCGTGGTCTGCGCCCCCCCGGAGACCTGTGAGGACGGCACCGCTCCAGCTCCGTACGGCTTCAGGTCAGTTCTTTGGGCCCCCGTTTGTTTCGGGTCCAGCTCCGTTTGGGCCCCCATTTGTTTCTGTTTGTGGATTTGCTCCCGTTTGTTCCAGGTCCGGCTCCTGGACGGCTGCAGTTCGTTTTTGGCTCCAGCTCATTTGTGGCTCCTGTTTGTTTCTGCTCTGGTTCCAGTCCAGCAGATGGACGGCTCCAGCCCCAGCTCATTGCGGCTCCAGCTCATGGATGGCTCCGGCTCGTTTCTGCTCCTGTTCCTTGTGGCTCCAGCTCATTTGCACCTTCAGGTTGGTGGTTTCTGCACCCATTTTGTTTCTGTTCCGGCCCATGGACGGTTCCAGCTCGTTTGCAGCCCCAGGATATTGTTCCTGTCCTGCTTTCAGCTGGGGCACAGTTAATTTCTTCCCAGTAGCTGGTACGGGGCTGGTTTGGGTTTGTGCTGGAAACAGTGTTGATCCCACAGGGATGGTTTAGTTTTTGCTGAGCAGAGTTTGCACAGCTGGGTACGGGTCAGCGGGTGGTGAGCAACTGCACTGTGTGTCACTTGGTTTTGGATATTTTATCATCATCATTATTATTATGCTAGTATTATTATTATTGTTATTATTTCTTCCCTTTTTGTCCTGTTAAACTGCCTTTATCTCAACCCACAATATTTACGGGGTTTTTTCCTTTCTCATCCCCAGTTTTGGCTCCAGCTCGTTTGCGGCTCCTGTTTGTGTCTGCTCTGGATTCAGTCCGGCTCATGGACGGCTCCGGCTCATTTCAGCCCCTGTTCCTTGTGGCTGCAGCTCATTTGCACCTTCAGGTGAGTTATTTCTGCACCCATTTTGTTTCTGTTCCAGCTCATGGATGGTTCCAGCTTGTTTGCAGCCCCAGGTCATTGTTTCTGTCCTGCTTTCAGCTGGGGCACAGTTAATTTTCTGCACAGTAGTTTGTAGGGGGCTGTTTGGGGTTGTGCTGGAAACGGTGTTGATCACACAGCGATGTTTTACTTTCTGCACCCATTTTTTTGCAGGTCCAGCTCCTGGTGGGCTCCAGTTGGGTTTCATCTCCTGGGCAGTTTTGGCTCCAGCCCATCACAGCTTGTGCTTGTTCAACTGCTCCTGGCTTTTGGCCAGGTCGTAAATCAATCACTGTCATGGCTTGTATATGAATATGAACTGTCATAATTGTACACGTGTTGCCTAATGAGCGTGTTTATTGTTCAATGACTAGTCCGGTGAATAAACAGTTGGACTCTCAAATGAAGTGGGAAAAGTGCCTTTTCGCCCAGAGACTATCTCAGACGTTTAATTCGGCCTGGTGCATGCCGGCGTCCCGCACTTTGGGGAACAAGGCGACCGGACCCCCACCTCCGGCGGGGGTCCACGCACCCTGCCTACCCCCCCTCCCGCCCGGGCCCCAGCGCCCTCCCAGCCCCCTCTGCCTCCCCCCGCCCAAAGTGCCCCCCTCCCGGGCCAGTGTTTTGGGGCTGAAAACAGACGACTGAGCCTCCGTTTCCAAGTCCCAAAAACGCAGCACTTGGTCATTTTTCTGAGCCCAGACCCGCAGGACTCCGCCGGCATTTTCAAGCACAGAAAACGCACGACTTAGTCTTTTTTCTGGGCTGCAGAAATCCCCGGGCTCTGCCCCAAAACTGCCCCAGAGCTTGTTCCCAAACCCCCAGCTGGACCCTGTGGGAGACCCAAGCCCTGAACCACCCCCCGGTGCCCAGTTGAGCCCCAAAGCTGGGCCTGAGCCCAAACCACCCCCCGGTGCCTGCTCCTGAGCCCCGAACCTGCCCCCAGCTCCCGGTTCTGAGCCCCAGAAACCCCAAACCCGGTCCTGAGCCTGAACCTGGTCCTGAGCCCTGAATAAGCCCCCAGTTCCCCGGTCCTGAGCCCCAAACCCCGCTGAGCCCCGAACCCTCCCCGGCACCCGGTCCCGAGCCCTGAATCTGCTCCCAGGTCCCGGTCCTGAGCTCAAACCGGACCCGTTTCCCGGTCCTGAATCCCCAACCCCACGCTGCCGCCCCAACACCCACAACCGGCCCGGCCCGGGGCTCCCGGCCCCCAGCACCCACCGCTCAGCCCCGGCACCGGCTCCCGACTCCCCGCAGCCCCGGACAAGCCCCCAGCCCCAGGCGCTGGTGGAACGGGCAACGGGACGGGGGGACCCGCCAGGCGGACCCGGGGCGCCGCTCTCCGGCCCTCCGGGCTTTATTCCCCGGCGCCCCGAGCCCCGACGGCTCCTCCGACGAGACCCCGGCAGCGCGGACGAGCCTCCGGGCGCGGGCCCCGGCCCGACCCTCCTCCGCTGCCGGCCGCAGGCCGAGCCCCCCGCGCCTCACCTGGCCCCGCCGGGGGAGCCCGGCCCGGCCGCTGCCGCCCCGGGGCCGCGGGCGGCGCCGCCGGCAGAGAACGAGCGGAGAGAGAAGGGGGCGGCCGGCGGCCGGCGGGGCCCAAATGGCCTCGGCCCCGCCCCGCGCACGCGCCCTGGGGACCCGCCCCCCGCCCCCGCGCCAGGCCCCGCCCCGCGCACGCGCCCCGAGGCCCCGCCCCTCCCGCCCCGCCCCGCGCACGCGCCGCTTCTTCCGCCGGCAGAGCGGGACCGGTGGGTGCGGACGCGGGGTCTTCTCCCGGGGCTGGTGAGCTGGGGACGGGGCTTGTGTTGCGGCTGAAGCTGCTGCTGCTGCTGCGGCCGGTGTTGGGTCTGGGAGCGGGTCTGGGTCTCGCGGGCGCGCGGTGCCGGGTCCCGGGGCCGCGGCGGGGTCTGCCCCGAGCCCGGTCTGCCCCGAGCCCGGCCTGGCCGCCCCCGTCCCGGCGCCGCGGGCCGGAGGAGCCGCGCCGCGGGGTCGGGCCTGGCCTGGCGGGGAGCGGCCCCGGGGCCCAAGTCCGGCGCTGCCGGCTCCTGCCCGCCGGGCTCCGGGCCCGGCCCCGCGGGGAGCCGGGGGCTGCTGGGGCCGGGCACGGGAAAATGGCGGCGGCTTCGTGCGGGCGCGGAATAATAAAGGCTGGAAGCGGCGGCGGGGCGGGGGCTGCCCGGGGCCGGAGCGGGGCTGCGGGCGCTGCCCCCCCGGGGGAAGCGGGGCCGGGCCGGGCTGTCGGTGCGAGCCCCGGGAGCCCGGGCTGCAGCCCCCAGCGGGGCCGGGGCTCTTGCCGGAGCCCCCCGAAGGCGGGACTCGGGCTGTGCTGCCCGGCCCGGACACGGGCACACGGGGCCGAGCCCCCGAAGGCGGCACTCGGTGGCTCTGCCGAGCCCCAGCACTGGCCGCAGGAGCCTTGTCTGGAGCCCACGCACCCCCCCGGGGCTGGGGCTCTGCTGCGAGCCCCCGCAGGCGGGCACTGACCTCTGTTCCTGAGCACCAACACACGGGGCTCGGTCCCTGTCTCTCAGCTCTAACACTGGCCACAGGAGCCTGGGCTGGAGCCCCCAAAGGCAGCCCTTGGGCTGTCTGTGGGAGCCCTGACACTGGCCCCATGAGCCAGGTTTCAGGCCCCCAAACACAGGGCTGGGTCTCTGTTTCTAAGCCCAAACACACAGGGTTTGGACTCCATTTCAAGCCCCCAAAATGCAGCGTTTAGTCTCTTTTTGTGAGCCCAAAAACAGACCAAATGAGCCCTGTTTCAAGCCCCCAAACACAGCACCTAGCCACTCCTTCACAGCTGTGACACAGGGCAAGTGACCCTGGTTTTGAGTGCCCAGAACACAGCACTTAGTCTCCGTCTCTGAGCCCAAACACACAGCACTTGCTGTTCCACGCTCCCCAAGCGCAGCACTTAGTCTCCCTCTGTGAACCCAAAATCTGTCTTGGTGGCCCTGGTTTCCAGCCCCCAAAACGCAGCACTTAGTCTTTTTTTATGAGCCCAAAGACTGACCAAGTGAGCCCGGTTTCACCCCCCTCCCAAACGCAGCACTTAGTCTCTGTCTCTCAGTTCTGAGCCTGACACTCCAGCCCCCCCCAAAAAACACAGCACTTCCTTACGTAGTCTCTGTTTCTGAGCCCAAACATACAGGACTTAGTTTCTGGCTCTGAGCTGCAAAACACAGCACTTAGTCTCTGTGAGCCCTACACTGGCCAAACGATGCCAGTTTCAGGCAGGACTCAGTCCCTGTTTCTCAGCTCTAACACTGGCCCAAGGACCCCGCTTTCAAGCCCCCCACCCCAAAACGCAGGACTTGGTCCGTATTTCCGAGCTCTGAGCCCGGCCCATGAGCCCTAAACACACGCAGGACTTAGTCTCTGCTTTTAAGTTCTGAGCCCAGTTTTGAGCCCCCCAGACTCAGCACCAAGTTTCCCTTTCTGAGCCCCAAACCTGCCTTAGCGACTGTCCTGCTTTGAGGTGAAACAGCACCGATTTTCTGTTCAGTAATTTCACTTTTTAGCTAAGCCCCTTCCAAGGAGCTGAACTCTGAAATCACCCATCTCTTCACCCCTCTCCTCAGGGGAGCATCTCTCCTTTGTCCCCGTGGCCCAAACCACGGCAGTGACCCTGGTCTCAAGCCCCGAAAGCGGGGGCCGCTCGCTCGCCCCCCTCCCCCCGGCCCCATCCAGGACAGGAGGGCGGGGAGAAGAGGGAGAAAAAGGAGAAAAAACTCGTGGGTTGAGTTAAAGGCAGTTTAATAGCACAGTAACGGCAGAGAACATCATCATAACAACAATAATAAAGTAATAAAACAATAGCATCGGTACAAGGACACACACTATGACAATGCAATAACAACACGCACAATAACAATAAAATACTAATAACAACAATAACATGGGGCCAAGGACCCACACAAGGAAGCGACACAGCCCAGGCGGCTCTCAGCCCCCGGGGGCCGGTTGCCCGGCCCGTCCCCGCCCCGGCAGCCCCCGTTCCCATCCCCTCCCCGGTCGGACCGTTCCTCTGCCCGGCCGGGCCCCCCCGCTGGAAAAGCCCCGGCGGACGCGACCCCCCTGGCCCCGCAGCCGGCGCGTTCCCGTCCCGCTGCCGGGAGAAGGGAGCTCCGTCCCGCCGGGCCCCGGGCCGCGCCGCTCGGGAGCCCCGCCCCGCCCCGCCGGTCCCGGTCCCCCCGGCCGGACTCGGGCCGTGCCGGAGCCGCCGCAGTCGCTGTCCCGGGCGGGAAGGCGGGACTCGCTGCCAGCTCCGAGCCCCAGCCCCGGTTCCCGAGCGCCGCGGGGGGGAAGCTGGAGCGGGACCGGGCCGGGGGGCGGCGGCGGCTCCGTCGCGGCGGGCGCCATTGCCCGGCGTGGGGGCGTGGGGTGTCCGGGCCCCAGCCTCGCCCCGCCCACTCCTCTTATGGGCATCGCCCCGCCCACTGGGGCCGCCCCGGGTCCCACCGCCCGCCCGCTCCGCGCTGCCCGCTCCGCCCCGGCCCGTGGCCATCGGTCAGACGCCATCGCTCGCCACCGCCGCCCCCGTTGGCCGCGGGCCGTGACGACAGCCCGGGCATGCGGCGGCGGGGAGCGGGGTCGGGGGCGGTTCTGCCCGGGGAGAAGCGGCGGCGGAGGCTCGGGGACACCCGAGGGGGGAAAATCAGGGGAACTCGAGCCACTGAGCGAGTTTTCAGGTCCCAAAACCGCGGGACTTTGGTCTCCCTTTTTTAAGCCCCGAAAACCCCGACTCGGTGGGGTTTACGTGCCCGGGTCTCACCGCACCGCTCGGCTCCTGTCCCCGAGACCCGGCTGAGCCCGGCCTGGCGCTGTGACCCGCACCCCAAACCCCGGGGGTGCCTCTTCCCCCCGCGGCCCCCGAGCTCGGGCTCCATCTCACCAGCCCGGGGCCCCCTCCTGAGCCCCGAACCGCCCCCCCGGGGCCCCGCTCGTTCCCGCTGCTCACCTGGGGCAGGCGGCCGCCCGCTGAGGTACCGGCGGGAGGCAAGATGGCGGCCGGACTCCCCGCGCATGCGCCGCGCGGCCCCGTCCCTCGGGGAGGGGCGGAGTCTCGGCGGGGGCGTGGTCAAAGCGGGGGCGCGGCAGGAGGGGGCGTGGCCTGACCCCGCTCCCGCCGCTGACTCCGCCGCTTTTTCTTTTTGCCCGACTTCACCCCAAAAAAGAACCAAAAAAAGGAAGGTTCTGCGGGCGCTCGGCTCCTGCCCGTGCCCGTGCCTCCCCGCCTCTCTGCGCTTGGGCGTTTGGGCGCTGTGGTGACCCCTCTGGCCGCGAAGCGGGGGAGAAATCGCCCAAACGCTCTGAACCGTGCCTGAAATAAAATAAATAAGATAAAATAAAATAAAAGATAGAATAAAATAAAAAGAAAAGAAAAGAAGGGAAAAGAAAAGAAGGGAAAAAAAGAAAAGAAAAGGAGGGAAAAAACAACGAGTGAAAAGAAAACGAGGGAAAAGAAAGGAAAAGAAAAGAAGAGAAAAGAAGAGAAAAGAAAACAGAAAAGAAGGGAAAAGGAAAGGAAAGGAAAAGAAGGGAAAAGGAAAGGAAAGGAAAGGAAAGGAAAGGAAAGGAAAGGAAAGGAAAGGAAAGGAAAGGAAAGGAAGGAAAAAGAAAAGAAAAGAGAAAGCAAAAGAAAAGAAAAGAGAAAGCAAAAGAAAAGAAAAAAGAAAGCAAAAGAAAAGAAAAAGAACTTGAGCCTCTGGCAGTCCAATACGCTCTTTAAACGTGAGCTGATGGGGTCGGGGGGGCTGGGCAGGGGTGGTTTTTTGCCTGCTATGGTTTTTCCAGCTGGGATGGAGACACTGGGGCTGTGACACCAGCCTCCCCTTCCTTGGGCCACTCGCCTCCTCCGCAGGTTTCAGGGAATTTTCAACCTCAGAGACACTTCGATTTCATTTAAACTATTTCTTTCTAGCAAAAGCAAAGCAGAAGCCAGCAGTTCCTCAGCCAGCGCCGTGTCCCAGCTCTCCTGGCCAGCTTCGCCCTCACCCGCTTCAAGATACCTCAAGCTTTGAGAGCTCGGGAGCTGCAGCCATGAAGAGCAGAGAGCGACGGGGCAGCGGAGGGGATCTGGAAGCCCCCGGGATGCAGCGGGGTCAGGCCAGCAACTCCTCCATGATCCCACGTCCAACAGCGATGCTGATGGATCCACGTCCAATGGCGATGCTGATGGATCCATGTCCAATGATGATGCTGCTGGAATCACGTCCAATGGCGATGTTGATGGATCAACATCCAACAGCGATGCTGATGGATCCACGTCCTACAGCGATGCTGATGCATCCATGGCCAACAGCGACACTGATGGATCAACATCCAACAGCGATGCCCAGGGATCCACCTCCAACGGCGATGCTGCTGGAATCCCGTCCAATGGCGATGCTGATGGATCAACATCCAACAGCGCTGCGGATGGATCCATGTCCAATGGCAATGCCGCTGCGCCCTTCCATGAGCCCGCGGCGGAAGAGAGAGCCCACTGGGATCCACCACGAGTACCCCAGACACCCAGCCGTCCTGCCCCGCTCTGCTGCTCCCCGCACACACCCGGTGACAGGGACGGTAGAGGAGGAGCCCGGCCACCAGCAGCCTTCCCCCAAACCGCCCTGAGGGACCGTGCCACCACCCTCCGCAGCTGGGCACGGACAGAGATGGGCACCACAAAGCGGAAGGCAGAAAGAGCATGATGTTTGCCAGCATCGCCGTATTTATTTTCCACTCCAAAGCAAGCCACACGGATTCTGACACGCTCTCCAGGCAACCGCCTGACGTTAAGGCATTTTTTTTTAAGACATCTAAAAAGGTTTCCCCAGCTGCAGCTGCCGTCCCTGGGGCGGCCAGCGCCCACCGCCTCAGCGCAGCGTCACCAGCTCTTCGGCAGAAGTGGGGTGAATGGCCACGGTGTTGTCCAGGTCGGCCTTGGTGGCCCCCATTTTGATGGCCACGGCGAAGCCCTGCAGCATTTCGTCGCAGCCCAGCCCTTGCATGTGCAATCCCACCACCTTTGGGGAAGAAGCGAGAGGCCGGATGGGACCCAGGAGCGGAGAAATCCAGGCTGAAATCCAGGCTTGGTGCCGGGGCAGCTGGATCCCACCCCAAGACCTGGCCTGAGCAGGGGACAAGGGGACAGCCAGCCCCCTGCGGCGCCCGGCTGTCCCCCCCGCTCCCCTCCACGCACCTTCTCCTCCTTGCCAGCGCACACCAGCTTCATGACACACTTCACCTTCCTCTGGGTGACGGCGTGGTACAAGGGGGTGAAGGACGTGCTGTAGATCTTCACGTTCTCCTTGCCGTGCGTGGCCACGGCCTCCTCTGCAGCAGAAGACACGGCACGTAGGTCAAGGGGACACGCCGTATCCCCGAGGCATTTATAAAGAGGGAGTCAAAGCACATTTTGCAAGGCTTCAGACCGCTTGCTGGAGCTCAGATGGTCTCCTCGAGCATCAAACCAGCAGCTCGGAGCCACAACGTGCCCATCCTCTCCGCCCCCCACCCCGTGTCCGTCCCCACCTTCCGTGAGGCCCACGGTGCCGATGGGCGGGTGGCTGAAGACGACGGTGGGGATGTCCCGGTAGTCCAGCCGGGACTCCTGCTTCTCCTCGAAGAGCCTGTGGGCCAGCTTTCTGCCGGCCGCGATGGCCACTGCAGGGAGGGACGGGGAGCCTGAGCTGCGGCGCGGGGCAGCGCTGAGGGGCTGGGGAGGGGGACACGACCGCGGTACCTGGGGTGAGGAGGGCTCTCCCGCAGACGTCCCCGACGGCGTAGATCCCTTTCCTGGTGGTGTTCTGGTACTCATCCACCACCACATGGCCCTTGGCGTCCACCTGCACACCCTGCCGTGGGAAATGGCGGACACCTCGGAACATGGCTCAGGTGGGATGGGACAAGCGATGCCCATGGGGGACCTGTGCCGGTGGCCACCATGTTCGCAGATGGGGGGGTGGCATGGTGGGAACACCATCCTATGGCAGGCTCCAGAGACCCGCAGGATCCCTGGAGACCCATGGGATTCCTGGAGACCTGTGGGAACTCCAGAGAACTGTGGGAACCCCAGAGATCTGTGAGACTACCAGAGACCCGTGGGACCCCTGGAGACCCATGGGACCCCCCAGAGACCTGTAGGAATGCCAGAGACCCATGGGACTCCTGGGACCCCCCCGGAGACCCGTAGAAACTCTGGAGACCTGTGGGACCCCTGGAGACCTACGGCACCCCCAGAGATCTGTGGGATCCCCAGAGACCTCTGGGACCCCTGGAGACCCATGGGACCCATAGGAACTCTGGAGACCTGTTGCATCGCCAGAGACCCAGAGACCCGTGGGACCCCCCCGGAGACCCATAGGAACTCTGGAGACCTGTTGCATCCCCGGAGACCCATAGGAACTCTGGAGACCCATGGGACTCCTGGAGACCCCCGGAGCCCCCGGAGACCTGTAGGAACTCTGGAGACCCGTGGGATCCCCGGAGACCCGTGGGCATCCTTGCAGCAGCGCGGAAGGGCCGTGCTGCCACCTCACCACTTGGTCCAGGCACAGGTCCTCGGTGTTGGGCTCCCGCCCCACGGCCCAGAGCAGGCAGTCCACGTCCCGGATCACTCCCTCCGTCGGCTTGCGGCCGGGCACCGCGGAGGTCACCGTCACATCCAGCAGCCCGCAAGGGGACTTGGTGACCGTCTTCACCTGCGGGGAACAACAAGAGCTACCGAGGGGAGAAGGTGCCAATGGCTTTTGCCTTGCAACAGGCGATGGTGGCCACGCCGCAGGACCAGGGACACTGCCAAAGCCGTGGCCCGGCGAGCGGCGCCCAAAAATGCCAGCTTTCCCTCATCCCTGCTTCTCCAGAAGGGATGGGACAAGCCGTGGGGCTGCTCTGCTTGTACCTCCGTGTGCTTCCAGACCTCCACCCCGGTGTTCTCCAGCTCCTGGGTGCAGTTCGAGCTGATCATGGAGTCGAAGGTCCTCAGGACCTGGGCAGGGACCCGCCAGCCCCATGAGATGAGGGTCCACAGGCGAAGGCACCGCCTGGCAGCCCCCTGCGCCGGCATTTCCCTACGCCTGTGCCCCATGCGGGCCCAGAGAGGTTTGGGGCGCTTCTTCCGGTCCATGATAAAGTTCTCCTCTCTGTTTTTCCTTCAATATTTTTTTTTTCCTTTCCTTTTTATTCAAGTCACGACTTGCAATCAAGCTCAAGGAAAGGGGTGCGGCGGCACGCGGGGCCGCAGAAATGCCGGGCGCGTAGGCTGGCGCTGCCGGAACGCCGCCTGGCAGCACGCCCACGCTCTTCCCACCCCATCCGTGTGTCCCCCCCACAACCTCACCCCATCCACGTCCCCCCCGGCTCCTGACACCCATCAGCCTTGCGCCACCATCCTCCGCATCCCCATGGCCGCCCGCCCGCGCTGACTCCGACCCTCCTTTACAAGCTCCTGGGAGCCGGTGACCAGAACCTCCCCCCCCCGCCGGTGGGCTGGGATGCGTTTTTGGGGACACACACACACGACACACTAACCTTGTCCTGGCGGATCAGCAGGGCTGACTTGGAGCCCAGGGTGGAGAGGATCCCCGCAATCTCCACCGCGATGTAGCCGGCACCCACGATAACGCTGCGCCTGCGGAGAAGCGACGATGCCGCGCGGAGTCGTGCCGAGCCACCGGCGGCGACGGCTTTGGGTGGGATGGGACGGGACGGGATGGGATGGGGGCGATGATCCCCATTTTACCTGGGCAGCTCCTCCAGGTCGAAGAATCCGTCGCTGGTTATCCCCAGGCTGGCACCTGCGAAGCAAAGCCCCTTTCGCACCCTTCGCTGTTCCCCCTTTTCCACCTCCCGCCCCCATCAGCTTGGGGCTTTGGCGGCCATTCTCTCTTCCCCGGGCAGCCCCGGAGAATTCCGCCAGGCTCACCGGGAATTTCGCTGTCGGCAGGGACAGCCGGGCGCCCGCCCGTGGCTATAAGGATGTGCGGAGCCGTGTACTTCTTCCCGTCCACTTCCACGGTGGGCTGGGGATCGGCGGTGAACTTGCCGTAGCCCCGAATGATGTCGATGTGAGCCTGAGGGGAGTAATTAGGGCAATTAAGAGCGGCAGCTAACAGAGCCAGGGCTCCCGCCATTAAAGAGGACGCCCGTAAAGGCTGGAAAAGCGGCCCAAAATCCAGTAGAGTGCGTTTTCCCCGCGGGATAAACGCATCCTCACCTTCTTTAAGTTGTTTTCGTAGATGTCGTTCAGGCGCCTCACGTAAGCGTCGCGCTTCTCTTTAATTGTTCTGGAACAGAGCCGGGGGCGGGGGGAGGCTTAACGGCCCGGAACTACGGAGCTCAGCAAAAACCCACTCCATCCCTTCGGCACGTGGCAGGGAACCCTTGGGGGTGGACAATCCCCCCCCCGTCCCCGCTCCCTGGGAGATGCTGGTCTCCAACCGGCCCTTCCCGGACACCTACCTCCAGTTGAACTTGACGCCGGGGGTTTCGAAGCCGTAGTCGGCGTGGTCGTGGATGAACTCCGCGTGGACCGCCGCGTTCCACATCACCTGACACACACACACACACCCCCCACCCCGGCACAAAACCCCCCCGTCGGCTTGGGAAAAGCTGGTTTGATTTTTGGAAGGGGGGTGGGGAGGGGAACCCTTTCCCAATGCCACGCTTTCCTGATGCCTCATCCCGGAGCGCTTGGCGGTGGTGTCTGGATGGCTCAATCCGCTCCCAAACCCTCCTCCCTCCCTGCAATTCCGCACCCTCCCACCTAACCCCCCCCCCCCGCCCCTCCCCGGACCCGACCCACGCCGGCGGGGGAACCCCCCCTTACCTTCTTTGGCACGCACCCGACATTGACCTGGGGGGAAATAAGAGCAAGACTCGGCGTTAAAGGCTTATTTTTGAGGCCGGTACTGAATCCCATCTCTCTGCCCGGGAAAATAAAAGCGGGATTACAGGTTTCCGGCAAAAGAGGGCTGTAACCGCCTTTGGTGCCTCAAGGTCTTGTGGTTTGCCCGTTTTCTCTTCACTTCCTTGACGGAGAACACGGAAGGTGCATGCTCTTCAAATACAACCTTTTTTCTTGTTGTTTTGGTTTGGTTTTTTTTTTTTTCCCATGGATAATTTAAGGGAGGAGGGTGTTTGCCATCCCTTTCCTGCACTCCTGGTCCCAGTACGGCCACTCTTTCGGGGAAAACGCACTTGAAGCATAAAACTAGAGCCTGTCCCTTATCCCCTTTTTTGAGGAATGCGTTTGTTTTTTTCCTTGTCACCGGCTGGCCGTGCCCCGCCGGCTCCGCAACCGAGCCCGCGGTCGTACCTCGCTTGCCCACCGTCCCTTTATCGGCCCGAAAACAGCCAAAACCCAACCAACGCCCTCCCAGGGGAGAGGGGAACCGGGACCCGTTCCCAGCTCCCTGCACGACGCTCCGCAGCCGGGATGGCGGCTCCTGCCCCTCCGACTTCCCGCAGGACTGGGGCCGGGCACGGGAGGAAGCGGGATCAGTCCAGAGGGAACCGGGATGAGTCCCGGGGGGGTGCCAGGACCAGCCAGGGGGAACAGGGACAAGCCCTAGGGCGACCAGGACCATCCAGGGGGAACAGGGACAAGCCCGGGGGCCACCGGGACCAGCGCCAGGGGGACAGGGACCAGCCAGGGCGAAGCGGGACAAGCCCCGGCGCCACCGGGACCAGCCAGGGGGAAGCGGGACGAGCCCTGCGGGGACCCAACTCGCCGTCCCCGTTTCGCCCCCCCCCCCCCCCCCCCCCGCCCGGTTCCCCCCGCGGGGACTCACGCAGGTGCCTCCGAAGCGACGCGGTTCCACCAAAGCGACGCGGGCCCCCAGCTCGGCCGCCCGCCGGGCCCCCGCCAGCCCCCCGGACCCTCCGCCCAGCACCAGCAGCTCGTAGGCGGCCGCCGCCATCTCCCCCGGCTCGGTACGGCCCCGCCAGCTCCGCTCCGCCCCCTCCATGGTCCCGGTCCGTCCCTCCCCCCGTGTCCCCGCCCCGCCTTCCCCGGGTCCCTCGTCCACCCCCGTGTCCCCGATCCGCCCCGTCCCCCCCCACCCCACCCCGCGTTCAGCATCCCACCACGATTTGGGGCTGACAATGGCAAGTTTATTGTTTCAGGTACAGTCAGGAGGATTGCAAGCATTTTCCAGGACAAATATACAGAGGGGAGGGGGAATAACAAAAAAAAAAAAACAAAACAAAACAAAACAAAAAAAAAAGAAAAAGACAAACAACCCGGGAAAAAAAAAAAAAAGAAAAAAAAAAAAAAAGAAGGCAGGATCGACACAGAACGGGAATCCAGCTAAAAAGGGGAACGCTTTTATCCGTGTTATGACAACGTACTCCCAAGCAGGAATCGCTTCCTTTCTCCAGTTAAGTCGATGGGTCTTTTCAATAAAATAAAAAGAGGGGTTGGGGGGGGGGAGGAGTTAGTGTGCATTTCCCTCGAAAATAAACTCTAATTCATGCCAGTTAAACACTAGAACTAAAAATTTACAAAGAAGCGTCTCGAAGGAGGTGGAAAGTGTTATTAGGAGTTACCCCTTCCTCTCTGAACAGTCCAGAAGAAAAAACAATGACTACAAATACAGCAGGCAAACGGCTGGACTGACGGGTACGGGATGCCGATAGTGTCGTAAGGAATTCAGTCTCGAGTTGTGCTGAACGCTCTTCGTCCTCTGTATGGCACGTTTTGGTCCATGATGGGGGGGGGGGGATTTTAAGTTGAGACGAACCCCGATTTCTTACAGAAACGTGTAAATATCTGTTGCTCTTTAAAACGCCAGGTGTACTTCCCTCTGCGGAGGTTAGGAGAGGTTTATAGGAAGTAGTCTGGGGTACGACGGGTAACATGAGGCTCTCCACGACGCGGCGCTGGGTCAAACTGGAGGCTGCAGGAAAATAACAAAACAAAACAAAAAAAAAAACAGGGATCGTTTTCCCTCTCCATGAGGTGTTTTCCAATGCCACAGTAAACACTAGGCTTGCTCCCTCCTGCTGCTAGTGCTTTACTCACCCCGGCTGCTTCCACGTAAAACATCCCCAGTCCCAAAACAAGCGTCCGGAGGGAGATAAAACTCATCAGCTGGTGGAAAATGCTGCTTACAGGCTGAACACAACCCAGCCGTCAGCACTTCAGCAGCCCATCGCTGCCGCCACGCCAGCTCAGCTGAACGCAAAGCTCAGTCTCTCTCACCCAACCTTTACAAAGCCCAGAACTACCAAAAATAAAAATAAATACATAAAAAAAAAAAAATCAACCTGTCTTTACTCCCTCCATCAAGCTTGGGCAGTAGTAGAGGGATTAAGGAAATGCAGAAGCTCCAACTCTCCGGAGAGTCGGGAAGAGGAGCTAATGCAGTACCCAAGGGAAGCTTTTAAGAGCTTAACTCGCTACTTATTTTTAGATATTCTTGCAGGTAGAGCGCACAGCGTTAATTCCAGAGTGGTCTGAGCTGGCTTGTCACGGAAGAATCCCTTTGGAAAGGATCAGAAAGAGAGAACAGCCCGAGCCAGGTTACTCACAAGGAATATTTTAAAGTGTCATCTAGTTCCATGATAGCAGCCTGGTTCCCACACCGGTAACAGTAATTGGGCGCGCTGAAAATGGTAACCACATTTCGGTCGTGGCACCAGTTATAACCCTGCCGGAAAAAGAGAAAAAAGGTCCCTGTTAAAACCCCAAACCTCAGCCCGTCTAAAATTCCTCTGGAGGCCTGAAACGATACAAGGCATTTGTGGAACTGTAGACTTCTCGTAAGTATTTCCAGCTGACTTAGTTTCGTTTTAAAAGGACTTTTAAAGAGTAGAAGTAAGAACAAGCAGGAGTTACTAAGCAAAACCAGCTCCAACCTCTCTACAGAGAGATCGGCCGTTCGTCACTCGTGTGTTTATCCATTTTGTATATAAATTATGGTCTGCGCCACCAAGAAACCTCGAGATTTTTTAGGTACGCCTTCAGCTTTCAACCACCCCAAAGGAGAAGTTGCCGGCTGGACGCGAGCGACTTCGGACACACGGCACTACTTACGGGATCTACTTCAACTAGATTTTAAAAATACATCCGCTCCATTGACCCACCTGGCATTTTTCCAGCAAGACATACAAGAATAGCCCCCCAACAGCCAAAATTACGGCTTAATCCCCGTCACATCTGACTGCCGAGTATTACAGGACAGTCTGTTGAACGCAGCATCAGGTTAAGTAGAGCAGCCAGCGCATAAGGAGATTATTACTTCCACAAATGGGGTGTGACAGCGTCCCTTCGGCAATTTACTCGGAGAGGGGGCGGAAAAAAGGGCAGAACATCCCCTTATTTACAATCGCAGGTCAACGCACATCATTTTATGTTGCTTGTTGTTTTCACACGGTTGAAGTCCTCCTTTGGTATTTAACTTACGCAAACCCATCAGCGTAAGGTCTCACAGAGGAGACAGGAATTGGCATCTATGTTGTGTTCGCCCCATCTAGCAGAATGCTTGCCCTACCTCCATGACGAGTTGGTGAGCACGGGAGACCAGTGTGAGACCATTGGCATGGTTAAATGTTTCGGAAATATCTTGCCCAAACGTGTAGCCAGCACCACGTGGAGAGATACCCCAGCCGCCACGATCATCCGGATCCGACCACAACAGATCACACATAGGACCCTTGAAAAAGATTAAGTGTTCTTCATTAGACCAGTGCCAAGGTCGCTATAAAAAGACACTTCTAAAATTTATTTACAGTGAAAAGACTGCCAGCGTGTCCTTCTCTGCTTTATTTAACACACGTAGTAGCGGCTAGTTACTCACTCTATCAGTCAGCATCCTTCCCAAAGAAAGGAACGCACACACGGCTGACCGAGAAAGGAGTTCATGTAACCAGAAAACTCTTCCCACCTCCCTCTTCCACACCCGCCATTTACCCTTTCACTTCAGCTAATCAGAGACACAAAGACACGGAGAGCAGATCCGCATTCTTCCTCCCGACTCTCCCAGTATAATCAAATAGGCCACGTGAGAAGGTATGCACGTCCGAGGAGACACAATGGGTTCACCGGTGCCAGCCGAGTCGCAATAAATTAAAGAAAGGGAAACGACCCGTAGGAGGCTATGAACTGACCGTTCCAGAGACTGATGTGCTGCCTTCAGCAGCCCTTCTGGCAAGGTATTAATCATTTAATTTCCTCTCCTAAACAGTCTATTGTCGCACTTGATATATTCAAAAATATCCTGGTGTACATCGTCTAACGCTCCCAAGTGAAGCTCAGCAGCTTTTCCCGCTGGGCTCCTAAGGGGCACTAAAGACATTCCAGTATTTATCCAAGCCTGCTGCTGTTTCCTACCCACCGATCTGAGCTCTGCGGTAGGGATCACGCTGACTACCTGTGGAGGTCCTCAGGACAGCCAGATTTCAGCACACAGACAGGCGGCACAGGGCCGGGAAAACCCCAGAGCAACAATATAATCGTTACACCTAACTACAGGTAGACGCCCCACCGGGTACCCCCCCCCCCCAATTCCGGGAGTAATTTTCACGGCTTATTCCAGGTTTTTGGAAGGCTTGGGCAGACCTCGCTGCATTGTTCTTGCTGTTATACCAAAGACGCTGCAGGACAAACAGTTCATTTTTATCAGGGAACGCTCAAGTCCATTTGTTAGCCCCAACCAGCCCAACACAGAAGGGCCAACTGCTGCCCTGGGAGTTCGGGAGGTGGTTTCCTCAGTCCTGATCTCAGGCCCCCAGAAAGTGAGGAACGAGGTGAAACACCACAGAAGAAAGGACTGAGAAGAAAGGCCTGGCTGAGGAGGAAGGACGGTGACACAACGTGGCTTCACGTGGTGGGTGGCTGCTCACAAGCAAGTCTGCAATGAGGACGAAGGTATTAAACACCTTCCCCTGCCAAATACTAGTCTTTGACTCAGCCTCAAAAAATCCCGTGAATCTGTGGAAAAACAGCTGTGAAAAGCCCACAGCGCTCCCTTTGTAGATTGCTGTAATCAAAGCCATATTGACTTGTGGGTGTTTTGCCCAAGTGTATGTTCATCTGCTCTAGCTCTCAGAAAGGCAATAATCTGCTGTGTAACCGCGTGTCTGTCCCGCCGTTTACATGGATTTCCACCTGAGGCTATATTTGCGTTTTCCACCAACAGATATCTAAGTTTATGATGCATTTCCTTTCCCTTTACCTCGTGTGGAACTTCCTGCAGGCGGTCCAGGGCCCTGATATGATCCAGTGTATCTATGGATGGAGAGAGGCCACCGTGGAGACAGAATATCTGTTTGGGAAAAGAGGAAAAAAAAAAAAAAAAAAAAAAAAAAAGAGAGCAATCCATTCAGTGCATGTTGTTATGGGAAAACTGTTCTCAGAAATAGCAGAGTTTAACTGTGTTATCATTCTTTTACAACTACAGCCGACTCACCCTCACAGCAGAGAAACCAAATTTAATTCCGGCAGGAGGAAACAGAACTAAAAGGCTTCATCTGGCGTACAGAGATCAGAGCAACAAAGACACCGTGCCTTCTGTTTTAAGAACATCTTGTCTCACAGCCACAACAACTCGCATCTGATGGGTCACGAGGGGATGCCCAGTTGTTGAGCAGTCATTTAAAACGAACCATACATGCAATACCCTGCCATTATTTTGGGAGCAGAATCAAAAGCCTTCCCACACCATCAACTCGCCTTAACACCTCATTAAATTCTTCCTCAAACACCAAATAAGTACAGGGACTTGAAAAAATTCAGATCACAAGTTAAGGGAGCTTCTTTGAGACTGCTCATGTAGAGGAGGTCAGACAGTCCAATCTGCATAACTCTATGAAATGAAGCGTTTTGCTTATTTTCGGCTTACCTGGCCATCTACTAGAGCTGTAAGTGGAAGATAATCAAACAGATCTGTGAAATACTTCCAGACGTTGGCGTTGCCATACTTTCGCAGACATTCGTCATAAAAGCCATACACTTGTGTAATTTGTCTGCTTTCGTGATTGCCCCTCAGTATTGTAATGCGTTCTGGGTAACGCACCTATCGACAAAGAAAACTCTTCTGTAACACAAGAAGTGTACCATCAACACGGAAACAAATAGTAACAGAGTATTTCAAACAGCAATCAAGCATTCAGCTGTGTTATAGAACAGCAAGTGTCCATTAACGCAATTCAATTTATATCCACTTAGCTCAAGCCAACGGCGGCGTCAACAGGAGGAGCAATTCTTTCAAAACTCCCCAAAAGCCCGGTTTTGCCCAAAGCTGCCGGAGAAAAGCTGTCAAACCATACCTTCAAGGCTACTAGAAGAGTCACCGTTTCCACCGAGTAATAGCCTCTGTCCACGTAGTCTCCCATGAACAGGTAATTTGTGTCCGGCGATTTCCCACCAATTCTAAAGAGTTCCATAAGGTCGTGGAATTGACCGTGGACATCTCCACAGACGGTGACGGGGCAACGTACCTCTTGCACATTTGACTCTTTCGTAAGAATTTCTTTAGCCTAGCAAGAAAAACACATTTAAGGCAAAAAGGTAGGAAGCTCCTCCATAAGCAAATGAAGATGTTATTCCACTGCCTTCGCACCGGAAACACAATCTCACTCCAGCAGCTCAAGCTGAATAATAAAAAAACCATTTTGTTGGGTGAGCAAAGAAAAAGTGCATTTTACAAATCCCTGTGCACAAAGGCAAGCAGGTTTGCCAGTGTGAAGCCAGGTCATTATGATATTATTGTACCACACGCATCAACAAACAAATTCAAAGAAGCAACTGAACAAGTTAATTCCCAGCCTCTCCTGAAATGAAGCTGCGTGAACTTCAAGACTCACACCGGATATACAGCTTCCGTCACTGCCGGGGTTCACCCACGAATCCTGTGCTTCTTCCAAATATTTCTCAAGTGCAGACAAGGCAAAGCACTATTCCAGTAAGCTTCGTTAGCATTGTGGGCAGACATTACCTTCTTGAGCACAACCGATTTATTTAACATACAGATTTCTCCATCAGCGTCTTCGACACAGCTCGGGTCTGTTTGTCTCAGCTACGTGAACTACAGCAGCACTCAGCACGCCAATCCGACTGCCAAAGTCAAGTGTTATTCAGTTTCACAATACCTAGATGCTTTCACCTCAAGAACCACAGCTGTCCCCTCAGTACCGCAGGCCATCCCGTGTCCTGTCAGCAAGAGTTCAGCGCAAAACTCGTATGAACAGAGGTTAAGCAAGATCCTTGCTGTCTGCTCTAAGGGCAGAAATACCAGAGGAGATAGCGCATGCCACTCAGAGGGTTTTTTGAACAACTTGATTTGCAAAAAGCACGCGTAAAGCTAGATATTATTTGATACTTACACTAGTAGGAAAACCACAGCCTCCTAGACTTCTGCTAGAAGTCATCTAACTTGCAATGAAGCACCTACGCACAAACTCCCTCCTGCCACATTTTAGTCTGACTACCATCTCAGTTGCTCAAAGGATTGCTCTCAATCCCACGCAGCCATGTGGAACCACTCGCGTCGCCACCTGCGCTGGCAAACACAGCGGCAGGCTGGAGCAATCCTTCTGCCAGCACCGAGAGCCACTCCTCACCGCCTTCCTCCTCTGGGATCCCTCAGGCTTCCCCTCGTCGCCGCACACCCATGAAACTCAAGTGTTCTCTTACGGCAGCGGTGTGTGCCATGGAAACAGCACTACGAACAGCGTGTTTGTTCCGTATGGACAAAGACAGCTCATCATGTCATCTCTGAGCAGAGATGGTGTTAAGAAAGGCCGCACATGACAAAGTGTCTCATCTGGCAGAAACGCTGGGCAACCACCACGACACCAGATGAGCTGAGCCGTGTTACTCTGCCAAACGATAATCAACGTGCGCGCCAGCGCCAGGAGTTGACGGGGCTGCCCCAGCTCTCCAGAGGTACTGCGCTTTCAGATCGCATTGCGGTGAGTACGAGATGACTGGAGACGTATGTCAGGAGAGCGAACCTTCTCCGCACATTCCCAGAACACGTGGGAATGAACAAATCCGTTTCTCTTGCAGAGGGGCAGATTTCTCCTTCTGGCTTAACCTATCGAGGGAAACAAGTATTCCTAAGCTTCACTTTACTAACCTGGCACAGAACATCACTGCATATGCAAGAGGCGCTCCTCTCGCCCAGGGCACTTTTTGCCTGCCAGATTTCCAATCCTCTTCCAAGCACAACAGTTTAACAACTTCTACAGGCAGGTCACATACAACTGGAAAAGCAAAGTCAGAGTCAATTTAAACATACGGAGCCACAACCAGCTTCCCTGGCAGTACCCAGCTGGCAACAAGATGACCACAGATGGAGGGATGGCATCCCTGGATTTAGTCATCTCTTCCTCTGCTAATTACAGACACGTAATGTAGCCTATCTGCACTACCTTATTATCGTTATCAAATATCGTGGGTTCTTTGCTGCCTCCAGCTCAGCAACTGATGCAGATCAGCGCTCCAGGCACAGAGAACACCCACATATAGGCTCGCTGCGAGCTGGACAGAAGGGATGAAAAATCACCAGTGCTGAACAGTCACCAGCAGGCGATGATCTGGCTATTCATCGCCAAGTCCCTTAGCTCAGGGTGATGGAGCTCCCACCAGGAAGAAGCTGCTTACCAAGGATACCCTCAGCAGGCTCCCCGAGGAGGCCTGTGTTCACATTCAAACATTAGTTGCCTCGCCTCTTTTAGGGCAAGCATGTAGTTGGAAAAAACAACTAAAACCCAAGCAGCCAAGGGCTTGGACAGCATCCAGCATGCCCCTTGCACGGCATGTAACCCGAGGGATGTGACCCTGATCCTCAAAGACAAGTCCTGCACATGGACTCGATGACGTGGGGTCAACCTTACAGTTCTAAAACGACTCGAAACTGCTGAACATGTTGCATCTCTGAGTGCAACAGCAGTAGTCAAATGTGGTTCAAGTATCTTTAAAAAGCACCTATCGCACCTTTTGAGAGCTTCTACTCTCTGGGAGAGTCAAATATAAAACACCGTCTCAAAAACAGCTGCACAGTGTGTTCTGACTTGCACAAAGATGGGGTTTCATGTAAGCTGAAGCTAATTTAACCACAAAAGGTGCGAGGTATTTTCTGCCTTTTCCTATCACACATACTGCTCCCTTCCCAAATGCATAAAAAGAAATACACTTACTTCAAGCCTCCGTGGAGAAGATGCAGGACACCGTACAGATACCAGACATACTTAGCAGTGTCTCGACCACATCATCACTCTCCACCTCTCTGATCTGCCCAGAAACCCCATGCAGCCGTCCTGAGAACATGTACAGGTAAAGCAGCACAGGCAACAGGGTAGAGCTCCTATTGCACATTAGGAGGGCAAACATACGTTAAACACGTCCTAGGAAGTTAGGCCAGCCCAAGTCCTGAAATTTTGGTACTAGAAGAGTCTAGAAGTTTCCCCGCATGAATAAGGAGGAGGTTGAAGCTGAAGAGCAGCAGCTTCTTAAGCTGCCTACCAGCTGTTACTGTCTAGCCCATTTTAGCTTACTACGTAGACAAACACACAAGCACGTGAATAGATCAAGGCTGTCGTTTTAATGCTGCAGAGCTGGTTCAAAGCAGGCTTGGGAGCTGAGCTTGGCTGGCCACAGAGATTTGCCCTGACGTGACCTTCTAATGCAGAACAAGACCTTTAACATCTTAAGCATCGTTAAAAACACCCCAGAAAAGCGGCAACTAACCAGTGCACGCTGCTTGCGTGTTTCACTGTGCAGAGCTAACACTGAAGTCAAGTGACATAAAATAACAAATCGACTATTACAAAAGCAGCATATAAAACTCTGATGCAAGTAAACTGCCTTGCATTATCATCACTCACTCACTTAAGAAGGGTGTTAACTATGACTTAAAGACATATTTTAGCTACCTTTGTTTTAGAAAACAGTGACTAATGTTATCAGCTTGCTAAGCATGTGTCCCAATGTTTTGGATGAAAACCATATCCAGGTCAGTAGAAAAGAAGCAGCGTTTAGGTATTTTTATTAAATAAACCTCCATTAAGCACAATAGTTACCACGTCTGTGCTCAATATTACTTTGAAGAGGTAGACTATTTGTTGGCTCTGAGCTTGCCCGTCATCTCAACTCCCCCCTCTTTCCCAGTTTTAGATTCTGTAGATCACCTTTGTAGACTGGAACACAAGCTTGTCTGCTGTCCAGTCCTCTACCCACGTGGAGGGAGGCTGGAGAATGCACGTCCCAATAATTTACTGTGTTGTCCTTGCACGAGGAAACTGAACAGTCTCAGGGCTTGCACACGACGCATTAATGTGCTGCTCCAAAACCTGAGATGCTACACCAGCTTTGAGACTGCCACCGGGATCACCAGGAGACTAATCCCTCTGTGAGAGCCTTAACAATCAAATCCACATCAACTACTACGCTGTTCAGATTTGCCTGCGATAATTGTGTAGGCCGATTCCATGGGTGAGGGGATTACGATCCAACCGGGAGGCAGATTTTCAGCGCTGTAGTTTCTCTAGAGAAAACCGAAGACCCCAAGCACCTGCTTTCCATACAGGATCCTTTGAGAGCACAGAAAATCAGCTCCTCCTGGAAGATTCATTTACTGCACCACGAGCTCAGTTTGACCTGTAGAGGCTCTTACTTCAGTAATCAGAGAAGCCAGCCATGAAGTTTCTGATAAAAATTCAACTGAATCGTCATTCCACCAGCTGTGACAGACCAGACTACTATGTCAACCAGCGTGCTGAGGATATTAAAATCTCAAGGAGCTTGGCCTGAACAAGAACCAGCTGGATTGTGCCCAAATGAGGTGGAAGCCCAAGGGATGGAGCTGTCCTGCCCTGCAACAGCAAAGCAGCAGAGGACACCCTGGAGCCTCAAGAGTGACAGGGACTGTCAAGGTGCACACGTGCTCCTAAAGGTACGTGGGCCAGCGTACCCTGGGCTAAGTGTCATTGCTGAAGAGATGAAATATTCCTGGCCACAACTCAACACAACACTCGGAATTTTATGGTTTGAACAGCATCCAGGATGCTACTTGGCTCCATCACTCATACTAATTTCTCCAATTAGTGCAGAAGAGCTTGCTAACTCATTCTCCTAAAATTATTCTTAGGTGAAATGATCTCCGAGGGCAGAAGCATCACAGGTACATGCCAGTAACAGCAATACTCCCTACAGCATCAGCTGGCTCCTGCTGCTTGGTTTGAAGAATCAATTTATAATTACCATTCAATAACCGTACAAGAAATCTAAGCCTTCATTAGCGATTAGCATCCTTCTCCTCCCACCGCTTCACAACACAAAGCTCTCAAGCTGCTCACAGCAATGAGACCGTAACCCTTCTTACACATCCAAAGAACAAGGACAGAAAAAGGAAGCTACAAAGAGAGAGACGGTTATAGATGGTTGCTTGCCTGTGTTTAATTTACGAGACAGACTTTTACTTGCCTTCTTTCATATCCCATTTCATTACCTTGATCAAAACCTCTTTTCCTTGGGACAAGCAGGACGGCTCTCAACTGCCTCACCTGCACCAGAATTCATTTGCTGGTGATTCATTCATTGAACTTTAAAACATAAATATTCAGAGATCTCTGTGTCCAAACCTGGGAGGGCTTCCTATTAAATTAATACAACTTCCTTTTAGCCTGACTTTAGCTGTAGGAAATACAGGTTACGACCTGTGCAAGTTCAAAGGCAGTTCGATATAGCCAGCACTACGCGAGTTAACAATTTGAAAGCTAGCACCGGCACAGAAAGGTGACATGGCACCTCCGATGCAGTGCAGCCATAATCCAAGGCAGAACTCTATATTTCACTGCCTATTTATTGACAGTGGAAAAAAAGTCTTAACAACCTTCTGCCATAAAGAGAGTCTAAGACCATGACGTTAAGAGAAGTTGTATGAGATGCAAGACATCCAACGCACATTTCCCCAACACGCTGGAACATTTCTTGTGTCTACAAGCTCCAGCAGCAATCACAATTGTTTGTCCTTCTATTATCCTTTAAATGTCTGCATGATTTTAGCTAGATTTCATTTTAAAGACCAGCAGAACGGGAAACAAGTGTTTTCATGTTGTCTTGAGATGACATCTTGATTTCAACTGCATGAAGAATACAAGACTGGTTAGCTGCCAAAATGATGTTGTAACTGGGCAGGTGAAGACAGAATGTGATTTTTACAGGTGCAAATTTCAAGAACTTTCAGAGCGCAGAATAATTTGGCATACCCGCATTAAGCCTAGCTATGTCCAGCCTTTCCCTCATTACTGTCCATTATGCCAGCGATTAAAAACAAGAACAATCCACACAGGCAAGTCTGGGATTTGTTTCTTTGGGGTTTCCCCCCCTCTTCGTTTCCATAGAATGGTTTAGGTTGGAAGGGACCCTGAAGACCACCTTGTTCCAACCCCCTTGCCACGGGCAGGGACACCTCCCACAAGATCAGGTTGCTCAAAGCCCCGTCCAGCCTGGCCTTGAACACCTCCAGGGATGGGGCAGCCACAGCTTCTCTCGAAAAATACAAAAATTTTTATTTAAACCATTTTTTTTTTCTTTTTTTTGTTTTT
The DNA here is from genome assembly GCF_028500815.1 of Rissa tridactyla. Classification (NCBI taxonomy): domain Eukaryota; kingdom Metazoa; phylum Chordata; class Aves; order Charadriiformes; family Laridae; genus Rissa; species Rissa tridactyla. Next base: position 78,133,171 of record NC_071470.1, on the reverse strand, counting down.
TTTAACTACTCAACTCTTCCACAAATCTAAACCTGAGGCAAGAGGTACTATTGTGCTTGGCCTCTTAGAAATTAGTCACAGAAAAGGGAGTGCTAACAAGTGCAACACGGTTCGTAAGGGTTTCACCAAATGTTATCTCAAGGAAACAAACTAAACCAGCTTTCTGGCAGGGCTGCTTCACACCAAAAGCAAGCCTGCACACTCTGAAGTTTTTGTAAGCTCCTTTCCACCACCAGCTGGGTGATACAACCACTCCCTGAAAACTTAAGAATAAGCCAAGTAAGAGCATTGCAGAGTATTTACTTCACACACAAGTCACTTCGATCTGTTACCAGCACCCTAGAAGAATGAGGTGCTGTGACAAATGACATTTGTTTCATGCCGTGCACCACAGGTTGAGGGCTCCTACCCGTCATCTGGATGACAAACACCCGTTCCATGTCCAGCTGCAACGCAGCGAGCTGAGCTGCTGCTATCCCTGTTTACTGTGCAAGCCCTGATGGACAGCCACAATCTGCCGGCTTTGTCCTCCAGCTTCTCAAAACACAGCAGCCACAGCTCCTTAACTAACAACACATCCAGAGAAGAAGGGGAATAGTTTTCTGTAACAGCTTGCTGGTTAGAACTGCAGTTCCCAACCAGCAATGCTTGGAGCAGGGCACAGATCATGCTAATAAATTATTTCAGGCTTATTAGCTGGGCCTCTCGCAGGAGACAGCATAGCCACAAGGTGCTCTTACTCACTCTTCAAGATATATCTACTCTTCAAGCCACTGCTGTTGCTCCTTGCTGCAGCACCAGCCCTCATCACCACACTCCCTTGGAACTGATGGAGCGCTGGAGAAAGAGTCATAAAACTAATGGAGGACAGGCCCTGCATGGGATACAAAAAACGGTAAGAGGGAAAGAAAACAGAGGCTGGGTGGGGGTTAGCTAGATGTCAGGCCCACTGATGAAGGCATTTGCCAGGAAGCCAGATCCTGGAGTCCTACATAGTCTCTGCCTGTGGCATCCAAACAAACCGCTCCTACCTTTCTGATGAGCATCCCTGGCACGTTACAAGGTCGCAGCACAGATCCTCTCTACTGTTCAGATTTTATCACTGCAGTAGTCTACCGAGGATCCCACAGAAGGAAAGAGCTGCATCTTCCAAAGTTGGCGCTGAGATGTTTAGTCACAGGCCAAAATGTGTTGCCATGAACAGGCATCGAAAAACATGTGTCGCTTCTGAGAGAACTGAGTGAGACGCACAGGTAATAACGTGACAATGCCAAGTTCACCATAAGGGTGAACACTGAACTAACTGCTCTACCCTCTGTGCCTGAAAATTATCGGTCTATCCAAGAAAGGAAGCTGAGAGCTTCTCTAGACCATCCAATGCACAGCAACGGTCTCTGATGGTCACTGCGGTTAAGAAGCAAACAGAAAAAAAAATAATCTTTGACACTGCGTTCGTTACCACTTCAATCCCTAACTGTCACATGTTGCCAAGTTCAAAGAAAATCCTAACTTAGTCCTAGATTGCACTACTGAGGGAGCGTTCACACAGGGGTATTTAATTTCTCAGACAAAACCCAACACAAGTCTAAAGATCTGTCTCATGATAAAACAAAATAGAGGCTCTTGACAGTCTACGCTAAACGAGTCCAAAGAGGAATTTGCCAAAGGACTCTCCAAACCGCAGTCCAAAATAGCAGACCGTGTCCTTTATCCAACCATTTCTCCTTCTATTTTAGTCCCTCTCAGCAGGCTGTAAGCCTCTGTTTAGGTCGGCATTATGGCTTATTTCTTATCCCCTTCTGCTTTCCTAGATCGCACATCAGATGTCAGAAGACTCCCTCGTTGGTTTGGGGCTGACTTTTTCGCATGTGGCTACTACGAATTATGAGAAGCCCGAAGAGATTCCTCCCCGCGCGCAGCACCCCCGCGACGCAGACGAGCCCAAAGCCAAAATGTAAAAAGCACGTTATTGAGGGCAGTTAGGTGTGGAATAAAATCCTATAACCGCGGCGGTTTTAACACCAGAAGTCTACTGTATTGCACACGAGAGGATCTCGGATCTACCCCAGGCAGCGTCGCGGCCTCGCAGCGAGCCAAGCAAACACGTTTCCCCCTCGCAGAATCCCCCCCCCCCGCTGCCATTTTCGGCCCGCTCTGCCCGCAGCCCACCCTCAGCACCGCCAACCCCCAACCACGAGCCAAACCCCGGCGATTCACCCACTACCGCCACCGGACAAGAGGGGCGACCCCCCGGGGCCCCGCACTCACCTTCTCGCAGAGGCTGCGGACCTGGCTCTCGCTGAGCTGCCGGCACTCGTTCAGCTGCTCGATCCACTGATCCAGCTCCTTGGCGAAACCTTTCTCCTCCATGGCGGCCGGGCAGGGCCGGGCCGGGCTGGGCTGGGCTGGGCCCCCGCCGCGCTCGGGGCCCGCGAGGCCCGGGGCCCGCCTGAAGGCCGAGCGGCGCAACAACTGGGAGGCGAGGCCTGCTCCGCTCCGCGTAATGGCGGCCCCCCCCCCTTCCCTCCCTCAGCCTCCCGGGCCTGCGCACTTCCGGCCACACCTACACCGCGTGACCTGCGCGCACTTCCGGGCCGCGCCTCCCTCCCCTCAGGGCCCCGCCCCTCCCATAACGGTCGCCGCCTCCTGTGAGGGGAGGGAGGCGCCGTCGCCGCCGCCCTGCGAGGGGAGGCCGTGGTTCTGTCGCCCCCCGTGGGAGGTGGGCTGTTAGAGCTGCAAGGGTGATGGAGGGAACGGCGCACCTCTCCTCTGAGGGAAGGCTGAGAGACCTGGGGCTGTTCAGCCGGGAGAGGAGAAGGCTGAGAGGGGATCTCATCAATGCCGATCGGTATCTAAAGGGCGGGTGTCAAAAGAGGACGGGATCAGGCTCTTCTCAGTGGTGCCCGGTGACAGGACAAGGGGCAGCGGGCGCAAGCTGGAACACGGGAAATTCCGTCTGAACGTGAGGAAAAACTTCTTTCCTTTGAGCGTGACAGAGCACTGGAAGAGTCTCCTTCTCTAGAGATATTCCAAACCCGCCTGGACACGTTCCTGTCCAGCCTGTTCTGGGTGACCCTGCTCTGGCAGGGGAGGTTGGACGAGATGATCTCCAGAGGGCCCTTCCAGCCCCCACCATTCCATGATTCTGTGAGTGCGGCACAGGCTGGGATCTACCTGGCTGGGGAGCAGCTCTGTGTAAAGGGACCCGGGGGTCCTGGTGGCCAGCAAGGTCAATACGAGTGAACAGGGTGCTGCTGAGGCAAAGAAAACCAGTCGGATGCTGGGCTCCATCAACAAGGGCATCACCAGCAGAGATAAAGAAGTCATTATCCCGCTCTACGCGGTGATTCTTAGGTCACATGTGGAATACTGCATTCAGTTTTGGTCCCCGCTGTGCAAAAAAGATGTGGCCAGGCTGGAGAGGGTCCAGAGAAGGGCTACCAAGATGATCCAAGGCCTGGGAAGCCTGCCATGCGGTGAAAGGCTGAGAGAAGTGGGTTTGTTCAGCCATGAGAAAAGAAGGCTCAGGGGAAACCTTATCACCACGTTCCAGTAATTAAAGGGTGGCCAAAAAGAAGATGGGAGACTCCCTTTTTACAAGGAGTCACATGGGAAAGATGAGGGGTAACGGGTACAAGTTACTCCTGGGGAGATTCCAGTTGGACACAAGAGGAAAATTTTTCCCAATGAGAACAATCAGCCACTGGAATAATCTCCCCAGGGAAGTGGTGGATTCCCCAACATCAGACGCTTTTAAGATTCAGCTGGAGAGGGCTCTGGGCCATCTCGTCTAGACCGTGCTTTTGCCAAGAAAGGTTGGACCAGATGATCCTTGAGGTCCTTTCCAACCTGGGATTCTATGATTCATTGATTCTATGATAATTACAAGGTTTTGCACCCACTCTGGGTGTTGGGTCCTAAGCGTTAGCAGCAGGACAGGTGTTCATCTGGGAATGTAATAACAATACCTGTCTTTCTTCAATCGTCTCAGTAAATATCTGTTATTAATTCACTTCACCACAATCCTTCGAAATTTTGTGGAGTGTTATTGTAAGACTGCCCTATTTATTGGCTAGCTCTGGTAAGCATTAAACCATGTATATTTTACAGTATTCGTATGCTTCATTTTATACAAGGGCGACTGAAAATGGCGTGTATGTACCATGACATAACAAACACAGCACGGTATTAAGTCACATAACCATTACCAATAAAAATTAGTGTATTTTCTTACAGTCTGGTACTCCGTTCATCTCACGGTCAGCCCTAAATTGTGACTGACCTACGGACATTTCTGTCTACTGCAGCATACCCAGCTCTTCAGTTGATCTTCTGTGTGTTTTGATTTGCTTTACCGTTTCCTCTATACCGGAATGTAATAGTAACGTATAGTGATAATGATTTAATAACTCACATTATTACATTGCCAAGGTCTGGAGCGCTGGGTACGCTCGCGTTCCAAGTGCCTGGCCCAGGCAGCGAGGACTGGGATTTTAGGAGATCACTGGTGGGAAACTTTCCTGGAATTTTTAGTAGAGTAAGATAAGGGAAGTCCCTAAGGTGGTTTTTTTTTTCACGTTCTTCTACCGGGAACGCCAAAGCCGGTCACAGTTTTCCTTAATCCCCGCTGGGTAAAGCAGCCGGACTCGTGGACTTCACCCTGAGGTGAAGGAGAAAATCAAAGGGTTTAAAACATTATATCCCTGAAGTGAACTTTCCAACAAAAATTACATTTAGCAAAGTAAAAAAGATCCCTCTCTTTCTATATATAGAAGAATTTTGTAGCTACTCTTAAAGATTGCCCATCATTTGCCATTTCAGTACCCAGAAAAGACGCCCGCCAGGAACCATTCGCATACGTCTGGATGTTTTATTTGCTTATTTGTTTCCAGCAGGTTATTTTTAACCAAATTGACTGCATTTGTGGCACCACAGCGGAGAACTTAACGGCCCTGGCATAAGGCAGAACCTCCAGCGTGGCGGCAGACGATAAATCTTTCCACCCGAGAGCTTCCCAAGGACAGCACGTGCCGTGTGCCTTCAAGAGCATAAGGGAGACCAACACCCACCGTAAAAATCATCCCGTGGCTTGTTCAAAATGACCAGAAAAAGTGCGTCCTGGGTCTCAGGAGGTAATGATGCAGCACTAAAACAAACGCGGAGCGGCTTTTATGTATGTCCTTCCGATTTTTAAGGTTTCCTCATTATTTAATGCGAGGAAACAAAATGAGAAAGGCTGTGTGTTAACACAGAAGTCTCACATCGCTCCTGCTGGGAAACATACCTCATACGCCGAGGCTTGCAGCAAAACCAGAGAACAGCATTAACGAGCGGTTAGCGAGATAGTTGAGCTAGTTAGTTACGTACTTGGTAACTAATAATTTGATTGTTATCCTAAGTTTCATATTGGAAACAACTATTTGGTAGCTACTTGCCAACCTCTTTCTATCCCTGGCCCATGCCGAGGGCACCCCATACCCTGCACCCTCACCCCATGCCTCTGTGGGGCACCTCATTCCCCGTGTCCACATGCGGCAGAGCCCGCCGCCCCCGGATTTGAGGCTAAAAGGCGACAAAGGAGCATTCTGTGGTGCAGACACCGCGTTTTTGCTGAGGATGGAAGGCAGACGTACCTGACAGCACCCTCCACCGAGCCGGGCTTCTTGTTCCCAGCTTCTCCTCACGGGATTCATCTCTGCTCCCGTGCTGGCATCCATCACCCCAGGCAGCGCTGCTTGTCCTGTGAGGAGCAGCAGGAAACATCTACAAAACCGTGATAAAAAAAGCTGGAGAGAGGTCAGAGGGAAGGAAAGAGGCAAAGAGAGGAGAGATGGTGCCTAGGGAGGGGGATAAATCACTGAAAATGGACTCCGTGGCCATAACAGATGCACAGGGACAGCTACCGATGGGAAGGAAGGGTGGCAGCCCAAGCGCTCGCACGGATTCCACTGAAATGTTTCCCTCGGATACAGATACGTCTTTAAGGGAATATAAAATGCCCTCCTGCAGCAGTCTGCAACATTTTTAATCCAAAAATAGGTTTTAAAACCCTCAAAACCTTCAAGCGTTGCAACAGGTTTTGTTTCCAAATGCAGGCAAACCTGGAGCATTTGTTTATTCCTCTTATTGAACCCGCTGGCTTGATTCGATTACGTCCCTAGAAACGCATGTGCAAATTGGATTTCCAGCCTTTCGAGGGCACTGCCTTCCGCCGCGATGTCTCCGGCGACTGATGCCAACTCCCCGCTCACTGTAGGACCGAACCGGTGTTAAGGTGCCAATGCCCACAGCTTTCAGCTGCTCGTTGCTCTCAGCAAGCTCCCGGCCATAAATAAATGACTTTTACCCTCGAGATACGCGTTAGCAACAACTTAATAATCTCTTAAATTAAGCGGGCTGAAGCACGGCCGTTCCTCTGTTGGGCGCCTACTGGATAGAAGGGTCTGATGAAGAAAGACTGAGGGGAAAAATAAAAGGATGTCAAATTGAAAAGCCCCATGGAGATGAATGCGAGATAACCAAGAGAAAAACATTTATAGCCTGAGTCTCAGCTGAAATGATTTCCCCTCCCAGGCAGACGGATTTCCTTCTCGCCTTCACGGAAAGCGCCCAAAGGAGAGCCGCCGCGCGGGCACCTTGGGGTGGCGATAAATCCGGTGATCAGAATCAGAGCAGACAGTTAAGACTACACAAGTAAGCAAATTTATTTTAAGACGGAACAAATATCGTGGCAAACAACAATATGCAAATTCGGTTGAGAACAGGGGTAAATATCAGACTTTGTTTTCAAATCAATATAAAATATAGTCAGATTTTATTTTGTCCAAAAAGCAGCTCGCGTCGGAGGGAGGTTGGGAGGGGACGCGTCCGTTCACACCATCCGAGGTGTGTGTCACCCGCAAAAACCTCAGGCTCGGGAGGCAGCTCCTCTGCCAGCAGAGATGAGCGATGCCAGAGGAGATGGACATGCCTTTGGGAGCTCCGACTCCCCCTCGTCTCCAATTTTCTGCTCCCAATTCTCATAAAAAGCCAACTCTTGCCACAGAGCAAGGGGCAGGTTCATCCCTTCTGAGACCCACCTACCGCCTCCGGGGATGCCAGCTGCTTTTCAGGGTCGGGCATCTTTGAAGGCACCTGTACCTCCTCTTCCTCGCTGGCTCCTGATGGCTCGACCTCCCGTGGCAGAGCCTGAAGAGCCAGCGAGGGATCAGCTCACCTCCGATGCCGGAGGAGGAGCTGCCGCGGCGTGAACGGGATGAAATCCCCTCCCGGCTCGAAGGTGCTGGCGTGCTGCTTTCTAGAAAAGCCATCCCAAAATAAAAGCAGACATAGAAAACATTAGATTGTCAATGATGCTTTGAAACAAATTCAAGTTTATCACGCTTTTTTTTTTGTGGGTTTTTTTGTTTGTTTGTTTGTGGTTTGTTTTTTTTTTTTCCTGTGAGCGTGTGTGTGTGTGTGTCGACTTCATACAAACAGACAAAGAAAGACGTTGTGAACTTCAAGCTCTGGCTCGGCATGTCGTCAGTTAGCATCCCCAGAAGCACCATCGGATACGGAAGAGTTAGCACCAGAGAGTTTGGAGGACCTAACTGATAACATGCGTCATTTGGAAAAAACCTGGGGCCAGGTTGGGAACTGGGGGGGGGGTGGTGGTGGTGTGTGGGGGGGACATGGTACAGTCCATTAGAAACAATACAAGGCAATTCATGAGTTTTCATACAGTACAATACAGTCACTGATCAATTAACCCTTTCAGTACAGTACATGACAAGTAACACTTTGCACCCTGTTAACACTAGGAAAGGAGGCTTTGGGATGGAGGGAGGTGGCTGGTAATTTAACCCTTTTCTGCCTTTTTAATTCCAGGGTCCGCCGATTGCTTCGGCTGCTTTTCAGAAGCGCCTCCCTCCCACCCCAGCTCAGACAACTTGTCCCCAAGCCTGGCTCCCGGAGGGGGGATGCGCTGGGGGACCGGGATGCCTCCAGTCCATCCGCAGCGAGGTTTTCACCCAAATTGTGCCGGTTTGGCCAGGGAAATTAGGAGAGCCACCGCCCCTCTGCCCCCGCGCCAGCTGCTGAACCCATGGGAAAACCTCAAATTTGAGTTTCCCCCGGATCAATTCTGGTGCCGAAATGCGCAGAAAGGGTTCAGAGGTTGAGCTCGGACAGCCCCAAGCCAACCCCACGTCTTCCCTCGGACGTAGTGAGAACAGGGTCCATTGGAAAAGTGCTAAATTACAGTACATTGGCATTTCCATATGTCAACTATTGAACAGCAAAACAGATTGTTTGAAAACAGAATCAGTATCGTACAGTAAGTTCACACTTAATTCTTCACCGTTTCTACACTTGTAACACATGCATTTTATTTCCATTAGTTTAATGCCAGTAGGACCAACATCCTCCAGAACAATGATCTAACATTAAACAGAACTTCCTAAGAAAAAATATTAAGCATCACATAAAGTTTTCAGAAAAACCTGTTAATTAGCATCACAAGGTACTCAGATTTACATTCAGGAGTTTTCATGCCATGATTTAAAACACCTTTTGGTTAATATCCTGGGGGGAGTGTGGAGGGGCGGGGGGGGAAACAAACCCAAAAAACAAACCGAAAAAAAAAAAAAAAGGAACAGTTGGGGAAATAATAGATTTATCTCTATGTTTACGCGCACGAACACACATGCGCATAACACGTGGATAGGTGCATGGGTGTGTGCGCCTTTTGAGACTGCTTCCTGCAATGCACAATCTGTTTTGATAAACTTGACTCATTTCAAGGGCATTTGCATGGGTCCAAAAAGACTTTGAAGGAAACGAACGCTAAACTACCGAAGCAAATTAAAAAGTCTCTCTTGGAGAGAAAAGAAAAGGTCGGTAAAACATCGCCTGTGTGCCATTACAATGCGCTTCTCATGAGCTATCTTAAAACCCAAAAATCCCTAACAAGAGCTCTTTTCTGCCTAAAAGGTCCTTCCAAAGCAAGAGGTGCTGTGCTAGGCTTTGCGTTCGGGGCACATGCAGGAGAAAACGCCTTTTTTTTTTCTTTTTCTTTTTCTTTTTTTTTTTTTAACCCTCCCAAAGGATGAGATGCCAGCTCCAAGGGGCAAAAAAACTACACCTACAGGGGAAAATAAAAAAAAAACCAAAATCTTCCCTGTCCCCCCTTTCTCGCGAGCTTAATTTCCAAGGACGCAAGGAGACCGGTGAGCTCGCCGGGGGGGTGAAATTTCCAAAGGGTTCGCCTATATCCTCGTGACAGCGAGCAGGACGTAGGCTCCGAGTCACCGAGGTGCTTTCTGAAGAGGCTGTCCCCTCGGCCGCTATCGTTTTGGCGGGGGGTGGGGGGAGGGCTCAGATATAGCAGCAACATCGCCAGGCGCTATTTCATTAAAGCTAAATTTGCAGGGTTAATTTGGCTGGGGGGAGAAAGAAAAAAAAAAAAAACAAACGGAAAAAATCTGGATTCTATTACGTTTCCATTTTTAAATGCCACTATAGAGGATGTAAGAGCGTAACACTTTGGGCTGCTCAAGGTTTGTGGTTTTTAACAACCTTCAATTCCCACCAAATACCCAAACCCATGAAGGTCTATCAAAGAAGGAAGCCTGAATTGAACCCAAGCAAAACCAGCCACCGCGACTGGAGCTGGTGGGGGAAAATCCTTCATCTGCTGCAACAAGCAACTCCAACACACCCATATTTTTGGTTGCTGAAGGCGATTTCCACCATGTCCACGTGCTAGCAGTGTAGGAGAAGACATAATTCACTTCTCTCTGTTCGAACTGATCATGCTGGAACGGAGGGGTTTATCCATCAAGTGTCACCGGGGAGAAACTCCCATCAAGGGGTGTTGCCAGAGAAGGACTTGGATCGATTATTGGCTCGTCAAGGAGGACGAGCAGGAGTCCCCAGGGCAGGTACCCCAGCTTGAAGGAAACGCAGAACTCTCGCGACCACCGTGATTTATTTGCTGCCATGGAAAACCCACGAGGGCTTTGAAAGAAGCGAAACACCATCGGTGGGTTGAGAGGGGATGGTTTGGGACATCAAAACCCCGATTATTCTGCATCCCAGGGATCATCACCCCATTTCAAATCCTAGAGATTGATGACTACGTTTACTACAAGCTCCACCCTACGGATTTCTTGCTGGCAGGGGAGCTCTGGTCCCCGACCATCTGTACTGAAATACCACAGGAATTTAACAAGAATAGCAATAGACATCTGAATTGCCTCCTAACACGAGGCCTGATCAACTCCTAACACCGCTTTCGAAATTCAACGGCAAACCCCGTGGTTATTATGCTCCATCTTCTAAATCATCTGCGAGTCTTTTTACTTAAAAATACCTTTTTTTAAGTTTAAGCCCACGATCAGTCTCAACAGCACGCTCAGTACAGGCACAATGATGGCTTTTATTGCAATGGCTTGAGCGCAGTCTTTATGGACACCAGCATCTTGGACTGGTTTTTAACTTGGCTGTCCCACGGACTCAGCCTGCTAATGCGGACCGGGGTCTCCTACCAAAAACTAGAGCGTCTGCCCCACGTTTCTCCCGCCGGGTCTGCTTCGCGTCCTGCGGTCCGCTCAATTCCAAGTGTCAATTAGACGATCTTGCACCATCCCGATGCCTTTTTGAGACTTCTCCTGTGTCTTTGGTGTTTTTAAAAGCCCCGCGCTTGGGTCTCCTCAATGATGACCTCAAAGTTTACAACCACCACGTCTGCCTGGACGTCAGTGATTTGGGTGTCGGTTCTGTTGTGTTAAAATAAGCTTGGATGGGTTAAGTTCCCTAATTTATAAAACTGCTAACGGATACGTAATGGAAGTCAGGCACCAGGCAGTGGTCACCTCGAAATTATCTTCTGATGGCCTCTACGTAATTAACACCGCGCCTAAGAGGCTAAATTGAGACTGGGGGAAATAAACAGTTCAAAACTCAGTGCTAATAGTACTTACAAAAGTGCAGTGCTCGATATAGTCAGAAGCAAAGTGACTACTAGTACGTAAAGTGCTAGTTTCAAAGTCGGTTTGGTTCGGTGTCCGAAACATGGGTGGAATGCCCTTGCGGGGGGGGTTCACTGGGTGAGGGGCGGGGGGGGGAATTAAGAAGAGACAGCACTGCAACTGCACATGCCACACCAAAAGTGCTTCAAATCACACCGCCGCGGAGAGACGCATCACGCTACGGCTCAGCTTGTGAACACGGACGAGCAAACGACTTTGACACCTTTTAGGTTATACGATAAAGAACAGCTCCATTAACTCCATCACTACAAACCCATTCGGAAAGCAAGCGGTCACAGCTTACGAGAAAAAAAAAACAAACAAAAACAAACAAAAAAAAAACAAACAAAAAAAACCATCCCCAAAACCAAGCCAAAACCCACCCCAAAACCAAGAGCCTCTCGGAACATTTACGAGTCTTTGCAACTATGATACTCAAAAGTCTAGCAAAAGCAACCCTGGAAAGCCTGCACAGTGCCTGCGACAAGCTTCGCCGACGCTTTGTCATGCACTTTACGGAGGAGTCGCGCCGCAGACCGCCTCCTTTTACACGCTATCTTACAGTTAGCCTATTTACCTATTTATCTGTGGTTTGCTTTTTTGTTTTTCTTTTTCTTTTTTTTTTTTTTTTTTTTTTTTTAGCTTTCTGACCATGCATTAAGCTGGCTTTTTTCTCTTAACCACCCTACCAGTCGAAGGACAATTAACGCAAGAACAAGACGATGAAGGCGGTCTGGTAAACACTGATGTTCCTAACGTCCCATCTTCATTTTCATGAAGGAAAATGCTCCGGAGAAGGACTTTGGATCAGCACGCTTCTGGGAAGAGGATGGAAAAGGAGGACTGATCCCGAGGGACCTCAGGCACTTCCCCTTTATCTCTTTAAACACTGCGCTTCCCACCGACTGTCCCATCGCCTATTCCAGCTGCTGACAGCTGCTTTTTTTGTTCCCTCGCATCGAGCTGCAAGCCCAACCCTACCTTCGCGCCCCTGCTGGGAAAGCGAGGACTCCGCTGGCTGGAAACAGGGTGCAGGAATTTCCCCGCTACGGTCCGCCTTGGTCCCAGTCCTCACCCTGGGCTGGAAGCGGCTCTTTGCAAAGCGGGACGCGCTCCAGCAGCGCCCTTCCGTCCCCCTTACCTTGGGAGCTCCGCGCTTGCGAAAATAGGGTGTTTTCTCCCAAAACGGCAAATGAAAAAAGGGGCAGCCGGACCTTCAATTCACACTATGTTTGAGTAGGTACCCCCCCAAAAAAAAGGTCACTGAGTAGCGTAAGTGGCTCCCCAGCCCTGCATCCATCGCCGTCAACTCTCCCAAGTGGTGGACAAGGCAACATCTGGGTGTCCAGCATCTGGTGCCTCTGAACCGGGTGCAAATTTTTTTTTTTTTTTTTTTTATGGAGAAAGCTCTTTTTAAAACAAAAGTATTGGGCTTGCTGGAGTTGGCAGGGTGTGTTGGGTAGGTTTCGGGTACAGCTGCAAGTGTTTTCCGAACCAGAGAGCCAAGCACCAGGGAGATGGTTTTTCAGAAGCAGAGAACAGTAACATCCCAGGGGAAAAAAAAAAAAAAGAGTTACAAATCCAGGTCACTTATTTCCACTACTGCCACAAAGACCTGTATTTTTTGTTTATTGGAACAGGTTGCCCAGGGACGTTGTGGCTGCCCCATCCCTGGAGGTGTTCAAGGCCAGGCTGGATGAGGCTTTAAGCCAGGTTTGGTCTGGTGGGAGGTGTCCCTGCCCAGAGCAGGGGGCTGGAACTGGATGATCTTTAAGGTCCCTTCCAACCCCAACCATTCTATGATTCTATGATTCAAACGAGCAAAAAAGCAAGGTCACGCATCCAGGGGCTATGGATGTACATCCACCTTTGCAGACACACAACTGGAAAGAAAGGAGCCTGGAAAAGACACGGGAGCTGGAGAAGGGCAGCGCAAGATGGGCGGTAATCAGGGTGGGGGAAATGGGGGCAACGCAACCATCTCGGTCCACAATCCAGCCAAGAAAATTGCTGAAATGATATATCCAGTCTTGTTGGCAAAGCCAGCAAGATCTGGGGCGAGCACACAAGCGCATGTCCGTGGCCACCACCCTGCCATCCAGCAAGGAGCAAGTCCATCAGCGATGGAGAGCAAGTGCTACCGGGCAGGAGTGTGCCATCTTGCATGCCACGGCTTTATTGTAAATGATGGTGGAGTTCCGTGGGATTAAAAGCAACCGCTGGGCAAAGAAGCATCTTCCAGGGCCGTATTCCAGCCTGATCTTGCAAGACTGGCATCTATCACCATTTCCTACATGGAAGCGCTGGGATAACATTGGGTTGAAGTGCCGTTGACCTCAACTTTGAGACAGTTGAGGTCTCAGCGTTGACCCAAATGTTGGGTCCCAAGCATTGTATGTACAGAAAACTTAGCAGTGTCAAAACTCCCGTAACAAAATTGCTCATTTTCCAGGTCTTTTTATAACATATTCTTTCCTGTCTTCTGATTGTAAGGATTTTTGGCAGATGATTTGGAAGTGGATCGTAAATCTGATGCTAGGACACTGCGTCAAATGGCACGCTAATTTCCTGCGCTGCTCTCACAAAGAAGTTTTCACATCGCATTGTGTTTTTGCGGCTTTAGTTTGTGTCCTAAGGACACACCGTTGGCCACGTCTGAGACTCCTTGCAATTTTGCCTCCAGCTGGACTGGCAACCCTGTTAAATTTTTAAAAAAGAAAAGTTATTACAGGTTTTCTGGGAGAAAAGGCTGCGTGCTAAGCCCGTGACCTCACCTTCACCTCAGCTCTGGATTTTGAAGGCATGTGTAAAATCCTGCTTCAGCTGGCACGCTAGATTTTCACCTAAATATTCTTGGCAACTTTTCCAGTCTCCCAAAAAAACAACTGATTGGAAATTTTATTAGAAGCAACGTTTTATTTTTGGAGGCGGAGGCTTTTGCTGCGTTGAAGCCTGCAGATATCTGTGTGCTACAATTAGATGTTGATTTTCAGCGGCGAATGAAGTGATTGCCCAGTAAAATGCGATTCCAGATCGCTCGGTATCAGAGGCGTAATGCGTACCGAAGATGCAGGGCCATTTTTAATTCTATGCTAATTATCTCAACAAAAACCAGATCCTGCTGCGGAAAACCGATTGCGGGAAGAAATAATCATCCATCTTTTGTAGTTCTAGCCGTGCTGCTCAAGACGCAGCTTATTTACAAAATGGCAATCTCCAGAAAAAGGCTGTGTTATCGTTGCCTGAAAAAGCTGTATACTCTGATAGGTAGTGCTACCCTTCTGGGGGTGCGCTGCCTGGGAAATTCCACTTTGAAACTAAACGCTATAAACTTAAAGCGTGGAAAACCGCATCCCGTTCAACAAATACCATCTGTAGGGCTAACGCAACCCGTCGTTGATGCTCGGAGATCCCTGCTTTGAAATTCACCCTTGCGGTTTAGAGAAGAAAAATCACACGGCCGTTAAATTATTGATAAGTGGAAAGATGCTTTCAATAAAAGCATCAATGAAACACCAAAATGAAATTCCAAAATGCAGACTTTCTGCATTAAACGTGGATGAGAAGCATCTTTCCCCCCCCAGCACAAAAATATCCATCGTGCAGGATGACATAAAAATGTTCTTTTTTGTATGCAGGAAAGAAAAAACCCAATGTATAAACCCATGAATTTGGAGAGTCACTGTGAAAGGGATGAAAGAACCCCCAAGCAGAGGGGCATGCAATCTGTTTCGGTTCCTCCTGGTACCACCGTAGCCCCTGAAGAGGCCATCGCACATGGTTGCACCGCAAGACGATCTCATGGAGACGTGAACCTGCACCTTTCGGTCACAGCCACGCAAGACACCAAGTCCTCCCATTGCAGCAGTTTCTCCTTGACCATCAAGATACAGTCTTCATCAAAGAGCAAACGCGTCCAGGGGAGCAACGGGTACGTGACAATTTTATTCACGAGGACCTCGCGACCACAGCCCCTGCTTCTACCTGGGGATACCACCACCACCAACTCGCTACCGTAGAAAAGGGCTCTCCTCGATGTTCTCCATCTCTCCTCTCTGGGTATCTGCACGCGTTGCTAGACGCTGATGATGCCTGCGTCCAGCATTACGAGACGCGTTCCTGGCAGGCGGCGGAATAACTCCAATCCTTCACCCTGCTGTAACGACGGTGCCTGAAGACGGGAACATTGGACCACAGGGACCGCATGTTGAAAGCAAAACATTTTATTACTGTCGGTTAAGCTTCATAATGCACACTTAGGAGTAAGGTAGAGGTTATATGGAGATCACTTTGCTCGCTACCAACTACAGCTTCTGGGATTAAATGCAGCAGCTGTTGAGCGGTGCATAATAGGACCAGTGGAAAGAAAAAGAGAATAACATACAGTTGAAATGGTGGGGGGGGGAATAGCTTGGCAGAAAACTGTCCCCTAACTTGAAATTCAACCAGAAATAATTATTTTTTCCACTGCACAAAAAGCCACAGCGTCCTAGACAACAGCTGGGGACCAAGTACTGCCCTTGAAAGGCACCTCTCCAACTCAACACCCACCTCAGCATCTACCACCTTGTACGGGCGCCGCAGCATCCAAACACAACACGGGAAGATCGGAGAGGACCGCCTTCGCTTGTGGGGGAGGGCGACACCTCTACGGTCAGTGGATCGAGCCTAGGTGCAAAGCGGGATGCTGCAAATACAGCAGCTCCTTGCTCGTCTAATCGCAACCCCTTCTCGCGGTACACAGGTGTTTATCGGAAATTTTGCGTCGCCGTGAAGGCAGAAAGGTGGATTTCGACTCGTACATGACCCGAATTCAGCGTGGTTCGTGACAACACTCTGCAACCGCTCGCCTGGTGTTGACTCAGACGTGTGACTTTAGCTTTGTTTTCTCTAAGTTCCCGTGCAATGTTTTTGACAGTAAAAGCCATCCTGAGATGGTTTCTAAAGAATGCAAGTTTCTTCCAGCACAAACTGCACCTTCAATCTAAGATCAAAAATGTGGTTATCTTTCCTAGAGGTCAGAGGTCACGGAAAAGCTATTTTCGACCATCTACTAAAGAATTGCTAACACAGTTTAACAGCGCCAGCTTTTTTAGCCCAAATCAGTTTACCTTCCAGCCAATCTTCCGCAAGCAGCTTCAAATTGCATCAAACCTTATCCAGAGGAACACGCCATTCTGATCTCCCCTTTCCCGATATTACAGCTCTCTTCTTAGTGTCATATGAAATTCAAGGGAGAGGGAGAAAATTCCTTCCCTAGTAAAAGAGGACTCCAGCTATTGCGAGCACGAAACTACCAGATTTTCTTCTAGAAAACAAACTGCTTGTCTGGAAAGGTGGGAAGCTCTTGGAAGACTGAAAGCCCAGAGGAGGCTGCTGTTTAGGCTGAGGCAAGTGAAAAATACCCAGGTCTTAGCCTTTTGCTTGTTCTCTTTTGCATCTTCAGCCTCATCGAGAGGAAGAGGTCAGCATAGGTTTTGAACAACCAGAGAGAGCAGCTCTAGGGCTTATTGCAACAGCTCGAGGGCTGCAGTATGGAGGAGGAGGATGAACTTCACTTTGTGGAGAGCCTGAAAAGGTGAGGAAATTGGGAGGATCTTCCAGTTGGTGCTTTCTCTTTCTCCTCCTGTGGCACAGAGGAGCTGAGAAGGCTGCTTCTCTCTGCAGGAGCGTCCTTCAGAGCCTGTTTGGATGAGATTCGGAGGCAAACGACGAGGGTGGTAGACCACCCCAGAGAGCCGCCATGCTCTCCAAAACCGCCTGCAAAGTCCAAGCTGTGGCTCGGTCTTCACTCTTACCTCTTGGCTCACGTCTGAAGAGCTTGCTCTTCTAACTTTCTGTTCCTCTTTTGGGGTGCTTGCAGAAATACATTGCGGGGGGACATCTTCTCCTTTATAGCTTAGCCAGCAAAAGCAACTGCATCTTTGCCAGGTTTGGAGTTGCAGTCCCTTCCCGTTCTTGGATCATCTCGGAAACGGCAAGAAGCTTTCAAAAACGGTGGGCTGCTCTTGAAACCTTGTGAGGCTGTGGGTTGTCTAAAAAGGGATCAGCACGTTTAGGGAGGTTATCCCTACTTTAGAGGGTGTCTCCTAAGAGCAGAAAAGAGGTGAGAAAAGCAACAGGTTAAACTGCAGTTTGCTGCTGCAGGGAGGAGTATGTGGGCACCACTTCTGCCTTCAGCTCTGGATTGTGGGTTTTCTTGGGGGCGCACACATATCAGGACAAAACACGCGCCGCTGAATAAACTGACAGTTTTAAGCTGTTTTGAAAAGAAAAGGCTCTGTAACATGCCTTCACCACGATAACCCACAGCTAAAAGCTGGCAGCATCCATTGAAAACGCTCATCGGGTGACTGCAGCACCTCCCTCCTCTTCTTTGTTTTGTTTTTTTTTTTTTCTTCTTTTTATTTAATAAGATAGCTAGAAGGAACTTATCACTTGTTAACTCAAAGGGTGACCCCCGACAGCGCTGAGGGATGACTGTGCTGGCGTGAGCAGAAAATGCTGTTACCGAGCGGAGGGGCCGGGCTGCAGCAAGCCGACGTGCAGACTGCCCGCACGAATCCCAGGATAGAAACGTCCGTACGCTCTCCACAGAGCACCAGACAAGAGTTAAAAGTCCCACGAGGCAGAAAAGGATGGCTAAAATGGTTGGGCTCCTGCGGTATCCAGGATAAAGCTGTTTACGCCTTCCCTTTGCGGTTATACATGTGGGCGGTGGTCCCTTGCCTCGCTCAGGTCTCGGTTGCCACTTTGACCCAGGTCCCACTTGCAGGCTCTGATGGTCCCCCGTCCTGGCGGCTCCCAGCATTGTCTGCAGCAACCGGAGCCAGCGCAGGACTGTAAAAGAGAAGATGGGAGGCTTGGCAGAGGCACAGCTCTTATCTCAACATCTTCATACCCATTTTGCTGTGGGCACGCTCATCCCGCGTACCTGAATTTGCTAACCCACATCAAACCCTTGGGTCGATTCCCAAACTGATGTGTGGAAGCGCCTTGCTGTTACGCAAGCAGAAAAAAAGCGACTCTAATTATTCTGCAACCAATTTAAATGTCCTGGGGAGGATGAAATCCTGGCAACGTTTAGCTCAAGCCGCGTACTTCCAGGCTGCAGCCTACTTCTGCCTTCAACGGAACAAAATTAAGGTTACGCGTAGCAAAGGATCCAGGCAGAGCATCGAGTTGTGGCGAGAAGCAAGAGTCGAAGCTCAAAGCAATGCTTGCTGCAGACGCAATAAAGCTCGTCCCCGGGGAAGGTGTTGTACGTTGTCGACAAGCGAGATGTTGCACGGGAGCTGTCGGGAGGAAGCAGCCTACGATCAGCGCATCATCGAACCGGCCCCAGGTAACTGGTTCACGCAACCCTACTTGACATGAGAACGATCACAGGGGGAACGAATGGCTGTGTGGTTAAATAACTACTCCTTCGCGGCGACATCAGCCCGAGCCCCACAAGAACCTGCCTCAACCTAGAGGTAACGTCTCCCAAAGCCCCACCGTCCCATCCAGCGGCTGCAGGAGCAGATGAGAGCTGCAGAAGAGGACGCCTGCGGTTCCTGGGATGGTTAAAGCCGTAGCATATCAAAATAGACACAGAGGAAAACGACTTCCTGGGAAAAATATAACCAGCTATGCGTCTTTTTTGTCCTACGTCGGCTGCAGCAGTCAGCCAATGCACGGGGATGGAAGGAACCGCAGAACGTTTGGGCTTTGCACAACATTTCCAGAGAGGTTCGTAAGCAAGGGCTTAAAAAAAGGTGGTGAACTTCTGAGGAAAACCCTGATTTAGGGCTCTTGAGCCAGGTCGCCCACGAGACGTGAACTGGCCTGATAAATACCCTTAGTGGTCAAGTTGGGAAAAGGAACAGCACAACCAAGACCGGGCCCTGCGAACAAAGCGAGAGGAAAATGACCCTATCCGTTGAGCCATACAAACATCTACGGGGGTTGCCACCCATGCTGCTTTAGAGACCTTCATGTGTTGCAACCAGACGGAGCCAGAAATAAAATGCCAGTGTAAAGGATGCGCTCCGAGATAACAGGCACGAGGTTTGGTTCACCTCGTAAAACACAGTGCCTATTCTCAGCTTTCTAAGCAAGCGTTTGAGCCAAAAAACTCTTTCCCTAATTTTACCAGGATTGGGGCCTGGGGGGGGGATTATTCAAAATGCCTAAATTAAAAAATTTCACCGCTAACTACAGTGATGTGCACACAACCTTCGGGAAGGGTCCAACAGAACCCTTTGATAGAAAGAAAGGGCGGTGATCTCATCAACAGGAGACACGCTACAGCTTTAAAGGACTCGAACGTGAAATAATTTTTGATGATTAGGGGCGGAATGGGAGATAAGACATGTTAAATTGAGCCCAGCTGACAAAATCCCCTTGCCGGAGAACTTTTGGAAGCTAGAAACACATAAATGGTTTAGTCAAACAAAGTTTTAGGGCTGGCCCTTGGGTTTAGTTCTTCCCCTGGTATTTACCGTCGTGAACTGGCAAAAGCATCGGAGCTCAAACACAGCAGTCTGCCCCAAAATCCCTCCCGGACTGGAGGACTAGCCACTAAACACAAGCACACCAGTACAATCCTGCACCTGCCACAAAAGGCAAAGAGAGAAGAAAAGAGTTCGCTTATTTATGCTTTAAATATGCATGCATTGACTGAGTTATAGGATCGAGGATAAATATTACCACGAAGAACTGATGCAAAGCCTTGCCCTCTGCTCTCGGCTGCCAACGGCCTCTGCACATCCCCGCTGCGACGCCTAGCTGGGAAAAACTCTTTTAAAAGCGGCACCAGCACAACGCTACAGTTTTCAGATTCTTCTCAGAATTTATTGATGTCTCAGCAAAGAGACTGTCCTCACAGGCAGCTCGTTCCCTTGCAAATACCTGCTCTGACCAGTGCTATAAAAATCTTGGGAGTTCAAAAACATGGAAGAAAAGAAAAAGCGGCTATCCTGAATGCATCCCAGCCAGAAACACATCTGTTGACCGCAGAATGAGTTGCGTTTAATCCAGAGTACCGCTCCGTCACCTCTCCTCTGCCTGAACCTACCTGCTGTCTCTGGCCTTAGATGCTTCCCGGAGGAGGGACGGGCTTTTTACACCAAAAATTCCCAACCCCGCAGCGGCACAGCAAACTCCCCCGCGCTGGGCTCAAAGCAAAACCACCAATTTGCACAGCAGCAGGGGTGGAATGGGAGATTCCGGAGACGAACCGGCTCCCGCTCACCACCAGTTACCCAGGGAAGCGGTGGGAGCGATGTGAACGCCAGGCTTTGCCCCCGCTGCGCTTCAGCCCACCCTTGAGAGGGTTAACGCCAAACGGCAGGGATAATTAATTTATGTTAAAAATACCATTGGCACATTCAGCCTCTCCCCCTCCTAGGAAGAGGAGGGACAGAAGAGCAACCGTGGCTTGACAGATGTTAGTCATACGCTTAAATGCACCTCTGGAAATATGGTTGGATATACGTGTCCAGTGATTATAGAGTCTCTGGAAATACGGCTGGATATACGTGTCGAGTGATTATAGAGCAGTGTGAGAACCCGCATGGAACAGGAGGAACTTCTCTCTACTCATACCTACCCAAAACTGTCGGATCTCCTCCCGGTAAAACTCTTACTAAGGAAAATCCAATTAGCTTCCAGGGCGACCGAAGGTGCTGGGAGTTGGGGAAAAAAAAACCCAAAACCGGGGTTCTTCGGGCAGTTATCTGGCCTGGCTGGGCGGACGCTGCTTGCAGCGCAGTCGGGAAGGAGACGGCGACACAACAGCGTTAAGACAAGGCAGCTGAAAGCCTTTCCTGGCGTGACTTGGAGCCTCCCCAGCCAGGAAATCAATAGAGGGGCTTAAAACTTCCCTGGAGGAAGGAGGGACGTCCCTGTGGAAGACGGAGCCACCTGGGACTGAATGTCTTGCTCACCTGGGGGTTGTCTTTTTTTTTCCGGGTCCCGATAACAACCCGATGGTCTGATTGGGGTCAAAGCAGAACGAGCCCTTCCTCTGTGGAGCATTTAAGGCTGGAAAGGTCGGGGAAAGCTGAAATTCAAGTTGCTGGCCAGTTTTGCTTCGAGATCCCGATTTGTCAAGCGAGGATGCCAAACTAACGCTGCAGAAAATCAGAAAATCCATAGATGTTAAAGGAGGGAAAGACGGAGCACGGAGGACGACGGCAGGAGAGGAAACGGGAGAGGCCGAATGAGCAGGGGGACACACGCACCAATTCAGACAAAAACACAGTTGAAGCTAGCGAAGTTCACGTAAATATTCTGGTGACCGTTCACATTATCGCATGCCGAAAATACACTTTTCTGGAACAATCCTTGGAGATTTGGGAACACAGGGGAAAGCCTGTATTTCCAGATAAATCAGCGCAGGGAGCTTGTGTTGTCGCTAGATGCATTCTTTACATCTGTGTTTAAACAGGTGTCTTGTCGGCGCTAGAGTTACCGCTTTTATCGTGAAGACGGGGCGAGTGCCGTAATTGCCAGTATTTAGGAGGATATTTAATATTTAGGAGAATGCCTGTTGACGGGCTATTTATTCTGTGTCCTCTTCAGAAATAAGCAGAGGCACGAATGATAGACGGTGTTCTGCCGCCCCGCCACAGACAGATAAAAAAATTTATCGCAAAGCTTTGCGGAAAACGTGCGCCCTGGTATTTTCATAGTCTGGATTTTTTATAACTATTAAAGAAGGGCATGAACTACAGCACAGACGGAGAGTGAGGAATGACAGCGGCTCTACCAGAGAGGACCCGGGAGGACGCAGAGTCACAAACCGGTCTGGAGGAAAAAAAAAAAAAAAATAGATTACTGGGTGTACAAAACCTTGCGTCATTTGCAATCCTTCCGCTCGAAGGCGGTAAGATCGCAGTGAAAATACCTCTCCCGATTTCGGATTCTGTAATTCGGGATTCGAGAAGAAGACGGACTCATCAGAAAGCAACGAGAACATGACGAGGGCTAAAAATCACCCTTGGCGGAAGGCTTTGCATTTGCTTAGAAACGGATGGAGAAGGGACCCGACAACAGTCTTTAATTACGTAAAAGAGCTGCAGCAAGGAAGGGAACAAGCTGTTTCCCTAACTCCTCTGGAGAGCATGGGCTGTAAGGCAAAAAGCGATGGAATTAGATGGAAGCAAGGGAGAGGAGGAAAAGTATCTGAGAGTAAGCAGGGTGAACCACTGGAACAGCGTGGGGAGGGAGGCCGGGAATATCTATCACTGGACATTTAAAAGAGCAGATTTTTTTACAGGTTCTTCAACTTGGGAAAAATATAGACGCTTTTTGCAGGTGCGGACCATTAGAGGCACCCTTGTGCTTGCCAACTGAAGTTTTAGAGTCGTCTGGGTTATTCCTGTGTAACTTTCGGCAGACCACCGAGCGCCAGTCCTGCTGAAAACCAGTTGAGGAAGGGGCCGGGTTTAGCTGGTCCCACCTCTGAATGGGGGACCGCATGTTCTCCAGAGGTCCTGGCGGCCAGCCCGCCTGTGATACATCTTGTACAACGTCCTCTCGTCCTCCTCGCCCTTCGACTTCTTTGGTCTTCCCTCCTCCTTGGAAGGGAAGTTGGAGGAGGAGGAGTTCTTGCGAGACTCCGTCTGGGATTGAAACCCCCAAATGTATGGAACAACCCGGTGTTATCGAACAATACGCCGATACGAACGGTACGCTTCGTACGAAACAGCGGAGAATAAAACCAGTTGGAAAACAAAGCAAGCGAAGGTCAGGAAGTGCCGGAAGTAAGGATTATCTGAGTAACCTTAATTCCGACTGCTTTGGGCATATGCATAGAGAGCTTAATTATACAATCTCTTGCCACTTTCCCTGCACCTCTAGCATATAGGTTTCTTTCTCATTCATCGTTCTGTACGCAATCCAAGCCTTACCTATGCATACCGTCCAAACACTGCAGACGTATCTACTCAGTACACTGAATTTCTTCTTGTTTTCCTTTCAGAGGCCGTCAGTATTGATCAGTATCAGATTCATCACAGAAACTCTAATGCCAAACGGTCTCGTCTTTGTCACACCCCTTTGAGGTAGGGAGGTATCATTCACCCCGTTTTATGGGTGGGGAAGATAGGCACAGGCAGAATAAAGCCAAAGCGGTTGGAGGTAGCGATGGCTTTTTTCACAGTCCTCGCAATAATTACAGCACAGCTTTCAACAGCTGGTAACACCGACCGCTTCTGGACATCAGACCAAGGAGAAACAATGCCGGTGCCCAGGAAAACAAGTGGTGACCATCTGCAAAGAATTGTGTTAAAAATGACGCAAACCCCTTTGGCAAAGACAGGCACGGGGTCTGTTTCTTGAAAGCCACTTCCTTTCCCTCCCATCCCCTCCAGCCTTCCCCAACACCTTTCTCCGGCAATGGAAAAGAGCAGCTGCCCCATGGATATCGTGACACTCCGGCCACAGCCCCGGCTTGTTCCCAGAGCAGGAGGCAAGGCTCCGGTGAAACGCACAGACGAGCATCCATAAATGGGGATGGCACGAGCAAACCTGGGAAGAATCAAGCCACTCGAGTCTTAAAAAGCAAGCTGGAAAAGCAATAACTCCATCCGTCAGACCTGCTTGGGTTTTGTTGGCAAGACTCGAGGTTTCCAGAGCGCGTTGCTGCCGGACCGATGTGCCCCAAAGAGGAAGGAGACCCAGCCAAAGAGATCCTCGAGAGGAGTGTTAGGATCCAGGCTCTGCCTCCTTCCCTGGCTCTGCGGGGCACCACGGTGCCACCTATTCCTCCTACCGCCGATAAAAACGTCGTCACGCTCTCCCCCAGAGCACGAATCCCGTCCTCGCTTCCCGCCGCCCCCTCCTGCCTTGTCTCTGCTCTTCCTCAGTGGGAAGCGCTTATCTCTGCTCTTCCTCCCCCTCTCCCTCCTCGTCGTGCCAACACTGCGCGCTCAGAACAACGGCCAGATGGGAATACGCGTTAAGAGCCTGAGGTTAACCCATGTCTTCTATCCCACGTACTCTCTGCTTGTTTGGAAATGCAGATTCTATTGCACGTGATTGTGTGGCGTAAAGATTTAGCGCTAATAGTACAGTACGTCGGTATTGCTTGTGAAGTCTATCTCCCCGCTCGTATTGCACGTTGAACATCTCCGATATGGAAAACAGAAAAGACGAGAGACAATGTTTTAGCATCTCAAAAGGGAAGGACCTATTGGAAACAGGAAAAAAATTACTATTTTTAATATGCATATGCATATATATATATTTAATATTCCTCTCTCCCTTCTCTCTCTCTTAATTTGTGGGTCACGCATATGAATTCACCGATGTTGTATCAGCACTGCGCTTTGACAGCTTTAGCTGTCTTCCAGCAATGCACACGGAGGGTGATCTGTTCCTCCAATTAATCCCTGCGTGGCAAATGATCAAGATGAAGAAACAGCTAGACGCAAACTTCCGCCTGCGGGATGGACTTCCCCCCTCCCCGCGGTTAAGAAACCCATCTGACTGGCTGCGTTTCCAGCCAACAACTCCAAGGCAGGAGCCGCTATGCTTCCCTGTGGGATACCAGTACGTAGGATGGGTCTGAAACACCTAAAAGATGGGAGTATGTCTTTTTTTATTTACGGCCGCTACTCTGTAGCGAGCTAGCAATTTCCATGTGCCGCTCCAAGCGTTTCGAGGTAGCCTAGCAATCAGGAAGATGAATTAGCAAATTGTTAATGATGGTTTTATTGGGGTGGCGGCCGGGCACCTCGAGGCTGGGCCAGTACCCCTGGATACGGTACAAACAGAAAACACATCCAACAAGCGTGAAAAGGCCAGAAGGTCCATCCAGCGTACACCCTTCTCCAAGTTAATGCTCATAAGAGAGCCCCGAGGCTGCGGGTTCACGTTTTGCGTGATGCCTCGGCGTGTGGAAGGAACAATCTAACTACATCCATCACAGAAACGCCAAAATGACATCCCCCTTCTAAAACCTCAATTTACGCATTGACATTTCCGGAAAACCCATTTTTAATCCATGTCATATCAGGAGTTCTTGATATTTTATTTTACCTCGATGCTTTAAAATTCTGTTGCTTTTACGGAGGTACAGGCGGGGAACCGAACGCGGGGGTGACAAAATATTAGGAAGAAAAATCGGTGTCAGCCCGTGAAAGCTTCTGCAGATTTTGGAGGAACAGAATAGCGCAAGAACTGCCTTTAGCTTCATTCCGACCACCCGAGCCCAGAAGCACCTTGTCCCCTGGACAGCTTTTTTCCTGTGGTCATGACAGAATTAAGCCATTTTTAGGCAAGACCGGATCACCCCCAAAACATCCACAGCTGTGATTTGGCAGCAGTGACGGGCTGAGCGATAACAAACTGCAAGGGTGTAGGACACAGAGGGCAACCGAGACCCTTCCCAGGAACCACAGTCCCGCGCAGGTTTCGCTTCTACCCAGAAGAAAAAAGCCTAATGGGTGAATCCTGTTTCTCCAGATGCTCCAATTTGCTTGGCTTTGCATCTACGCAATGAAATTTTAATGACTCCAGATGAAAGCGAAAGGACGGAGGGGTCAAGAGAAGACACCACCGCGCTAGCATTAATAATGTACAGGTGATGTCCCCACTGCCCGACGGGGACCGTGCCCTACAGCCAGGAAACAACTCGTGTATTTGGCATCCTCCGCAGGTTGGCTTAAACCCGCTGCCACCTCAAGCCACTGCCAACGCGCCCATCCAAGGGGACAAATTCCACGGTCCCAACCTGCCAGGCACTTATGGGGATGTATCACCCTCTCCCAGGAAATCTGGGAGATGCTGGAGAAGCTTTGCTCCCCGCAAATGCCAGCGCTTGTGCCGGCGGGATCAACACCGGCATGCGCTATAGCTTATGATATGTCAAGTGTAGCCTTTATTTCCGCTCTTACTTGGATAAACTCCTGATTTCGGAGACGACCTTTACTCGCAAGGAACGGAGGGGTAAGAAGGGAAAGGTGAATTTAAGACATCGCAACACATTAAGGAATTAAAAAAAAAGGGCATTTTAATTTTGGAGGAAGCAGCATAGAAAATTAAACAGAAGGTATACTTTTCTGAAAGAATTATTTTATAAATTGTATATATATAGACTGTATGTACAGCAAAAATAGGAATGCCATGGAACTAAAACCGCTTATTAATTAATTTTGGGCCTGGTGCAAAGTCAGCGTAATAAATGACTACTCTTGGATAAAGGGGCTGCAAGCCAAGCGAGCGGTAGGCTTCTTGACCACTACCAACTCCCTTCCCTGTGAGTTTAGGTCACATCAATAGGCCATAGGGAAGAAAATAATGATGCAATCATTAGACTATGACATCTTAAGCAAAAAAAAAAAGTGTGCTGACATTGATTTTGGTAACTGTTTGCTCTTTTTTTTTTTTTTTAAAGGATGGGTTTTTAATACTTCTACTAGGGATTTTATGAACATGGTGGTACAGGTTTGCGGAGCCGGGGGTTGTAAAACGGCATTGAAACACGACGTGGCCGGCAATACCTGCAGCTGCCTCTTCCTTACAGCTCTCACCTCACCCCGACGACGCCTCCAAGGAAGAGTTTTGCCTTCTCTTGACTACGTTTTCCCTTGCAGAACTGCCGAAAAGCTAAGGGATGAGAGTGCTTAAAAGCAGAAATCTTCCAAGGGCTACGACAAACAGCACGCCACCAGCTCTCGGTGAAATAACGCGTTTATCCAGACCGATAGAAGGAGAAAACCGCCCCCTCTTTTAGACTGCGTACGTCAGATAAATAAGATTATTTCGCTACGAGCTACTACAGGCTACAATATACTCACATAAATATATTAATGCCTACATGTGAATATGAATTTGTATATATCGGATACAGATAAGAAACACGACGACGAGTAGATTACCAAGAACTGCTGCAGCTTCTTGCTGGGCAAAGTCCGTCATGCCAACTCGACGTGACGAACCCGCGACAACCCGGGTTTTGCCATCCTCCCCCTCGCTGCACCAGTGCAAAACGCTTCCCGACCCTTCGTTAGCGTGCCCCTGCCTCCATACTTTACCGAGAAAGTTGGGTTGGGCTCAACACCTCGGTTCCACCTTGGAACCCAAACCTCCATGGGTTGGACTCAACACAAATTCCCTCCCCGGCTGCAAGGGAAGGGAAGCCCCCTCAGCCTTTTCCACCTGGGATGGGGTTTTTAAGGATCGCTCCAGCTTCTGTGTCCACAGTGGGGAAAGTACGAGGGAGCTGCTGGATTCGGCTTTGTTGGAAGAAAGCTCAGGTTTCAGCCTCGGCAGCAAGGTCGGGGGCCGGATTTGCGGAAGGGGCGAGGAGCCGCAGCGATGGCGGAGCTGAGGATGCTCAGCAGCTCTGCAAATCGCAACTTTAAAAAGAAAAAAAAAAAAAAAAAAAAGAAAAAAAATCATCCCACTCTTGGTGGTTTGAGAAGATCCTCAATACAGCGGCCTGTTCTCCTCTTAACATACGAGCGGAGCTGGACCGAGCAAGTACGATAGGTCTCCAACAGACACGTGCATGCGGGAGACGGCTTCTTTCAGCATTAGACTACGTTACCGAAGCATCCCCCTACCAGAGCGGGAGCAGAAACGTGCTCCCGGTATTATTTACACAATATAAAGTGCATTACGATTCCATTATTGAACTGACAGACTTTCTGCCGGGGACCATACAATTTCGAAACAGAGGCGAGGGCTTGAATAGGAAATTCTCTCGTGAGAAAAAGAGGTTCAGACTGATGCTCTTCACCCTGTCCTCCTAAGGATTGTTTTTTGGCCGTTCTTTCTAGTGCAAATAAGCTTGTGTTTTCTCAAGTTTAAGGGACATGGCAGTTTCAGGGCGTCGGGAACAAACATTTAAAACGCATTAGGGATTCGGCGTTCCCGAGCGTCTCGCCGGGCGCGAGCAGCCCGCGGCATCGCCGCTCTCGGAAGCTGAAAAAAACCCCAAACCGCGCTGCCAAAAATAACGAGGAACCCGTTTCCAAATCTCACCGTTCACGCCTTGCATTGCTACGTTTCCAGTGAGTCTGTATTACCCTCCAACGACAACATCGGCAAACATCAGTGCCTTCCACGGCAGTGGAAACCCACGGCTAGTGGTTTACCCACGGATGATCAGCTGTGAACGTGAAGATCCCAATGCAATTTTTAGATTCTAAGGTGCATCCCGCGCCAGGGGAGTAAATGCATTAGCGGATCCTACGGGATACCGAGCCCGACCCGGTAGCCAGCGGAACGCTGAATTCCTGGGTGATATTTACAATAAACTAATGCCATTCATTAAAAAAAAAAAAAATAATAATAAAGGGGTATTTAAAAAAATGGGCAGCAACAAGGAAAGCCATTTAGCATCTTTTCTGTTTTGAAAACGGTGAAGAAAATATCCCTTTCCAATCGCTTTGCCCGTCGCAAGGATTTTCCGCCCCAACGCTACAGGAAGAGAGGGGGGAAGGCATGATCGCTTACAACACAGGAGGCAAATTCCAACGTAGGAGCTTTTACGATCCCTGGAGGCAAAGGCGGGCTGGGACAGGGAGATGTCAGGCTGGTAGGGGAGGAACGCCACGTCGGAATGGGAAGGGGAAGGAGAGCCTAAAAAGCGTGTACATTCATAGCTCCGGTTTGTTGGAACAGAAGTTAATTTTTGACTCCAGGCACTGTGATGGGCAGCAGCAGTTAGCGATACGCTAACGTATGCGTCAAGGACTCATTCACTAAATTCTGGTTTCACACCAACAACAGGATGTAGAGTTATTTTCACGTCAGTTTTGTGGTTTGTTTTTTGTTTTTTTTTTCTTTTTAATTGACCTGTTAAAATCATCGGGACCGAAGCCCTAAGAGCGACGAGGAACCAGCACCCCGTTTAACCTCCTGCCGATTCATCACGGTCCGCTAGCTGTTTGAGTGGTGGAGCGAGAACGTCTCTCCGAGAGTTGAAAAAAAAGTACCTGAAAGAGCGATTTCCGCAGAAACGGATGGGAGTTTTCGACACTAAGCCAAAGGAACTGGTTTTTACCTAAAGGGGGAATCACCTAAAACAGTGAAATTAACTTTCTTACTTCTTGTCACAACCGTAACATTTTCCTAAAGGTTCTTTGGTGACTTTGGTGCAAGCTTTTCTTTTTTTTTTTTCTTTTTTTTCCTTTTTTTTTCTTTTTTTTTTTTTAAAGTTAAAACAGATCGACGAGTTTTAGTACCCAAACTAAAGTCCAGATTATCCTCTTGGTTCCCACCCCTGCCTCCCCAGCTTTTCTCGTTCTGGTTAATGACGTTAAACAGGTAATAGCGTTGGGATTGAGCGTGGCCGTGCAGCGTGCAGGTGGGGCCAGCCTCAGAGCCGTGAATGGGTCCGGTTGGAGATCAATAACGTTTTCTCGACAGATTAAAGAAAGCCAAACATGTAACGGCTGCATGGAAAAATAGCCGGTCCACGTGCACGCTAGGCCACACTGTAAAAAAAAAACCCCACGATTCAAACAATTATAAACATCTAATTAGACACAGTAACGTTGACTTTAAAGAAATGTTCAAGGTGGGCAACACATTATTGGAAGTACCCGCTGGTTTCAGAGGGAACGGAGCTGGTCGCCCAAGGGCTGGAAAAGCCCCTCACGTTACAACTAGTCATGTTTTAATAAGCAAGAATTTTCAAAATCTTTCATCAACCTCCTAAACAGGTAATTGTACACATTCTCCCTCCAGACAGGGAGTTTATATCGCGAGATGTAAAACTGACGTTACGCAGACTTTAGCGGGACGACCTCGGAACCCGGTGGCGGGCGATCACGAATGGAATTGCTCGAGGACGGCCCCAGCTCTGAGCAGGTGGGAAGGGGCAGGGAATGGCAGGGCCACGGATATTATCTCCTAACGACAACACCTGTAACATCAACACGACAGAAAACCCGAGGCGGCGTCAACCACGGCTTCCGAAAACGCGCTAGGGGTTAAGTACGAGAGAGATGCCGTTTTATATGTATCTAATGGTGCACCAAACCCCCCAAAGGTCTTTCTCGCGGCAGGAGGAGAACAATGCCCCGGTGTTTCCCTCGCAGGGGATCTCCCCGCGTTCATCTCACGTTTGGGAGAGAAGCCGGGAGCCTCAGTGGCGGCTCGGTCCTTCCACCTCCCAATACCCGCTCCACAGCCGCCCGCCGCAACCCGTAACCCCCCTAATACAAAAATACCTTTTGCACTTTTGGACAAAACGCATTAAAAATAAATTTAAAAAAAATAAAAATAATCACCAGCCTCGCAACGGGGCAGAACACGTAGACGAGGAGTGGGTTATTATTCCTGGGGATTAGTTCAGAAGGCTTAGCGCTCGAGTAGAGCTTCGCTATCCTGGGATACCGGGGTTATTCGGTCAGCACAAAACTACCAAACGAATAAAAATCTTCCGCTCTTCACCAGCACGTTATCAAGGTCTGACCAGTTACGGAGGTTTTACCCGCACAGAATATGGTTTCAAACTCAATAACCAGCAGATGCCGATTTTCAAACCTCTACCCCTCTCCTCCTACGCAAACCAGCGGCTCACACGAAGTCTATTTTCGTTGTCAGTGCCCTACGGCTACGCTGCTCAGCCTTTTGACCGAGTACAGGCAGAATTCAGTCCCGGAAAACCCGTCATAAGCAGAAACCGATACATTCCAGCATAAGGTTTGGGGTTTGTGTTTTTTTTTCTATCCCGTTGAAGTGCAACACAAGCCTTTTCTAGACTATTTAAAGGTCAGAGTGCCGGAATTTGGTTTTTTGTGCTGATACTTCCATAGTCTTCAACACTCGAAGCAGCTGACTCCTACGGACTCGGGAGGTCGGTACTTTCGTTAAGACATAGGGAGATGTTCGGGGCGTAATTCAACGTGATAACCAGACTCCTGCAACATTACGGACTGGAGTTAGCAAGAACTACCGGAAAAGGACTTTACAAAAAAAAAAAAAAAAAAAAGGGGCGACTTGAAATTACTATAGGTCAGTCCCTCTCACCAATTTCTGCTTGTTTTGTTTTTTTTATTTTGCCAGACGGCCAGTCCAATGCACTCTATTCGAGACCCTCTTGCTCTTCACCACTGTCCCCTCTGGCATCCATCCTTTTTTCTTTATGGCTGTTGTAAATTCTCCTCATCTCTTCTTCGTACTTGATAAAATTTTCCCCAAACCGTGTCCACGCTTTGTACGGAACCGTGATGGTGTTACGGTAGGGCGGCCTCACCTCACTTACCTTCAGGAAAATGCCGTACCTGTTGGATCCCACGTCGAAGTAGAAGCGCTTGTTGTCCACTCGGAAGGAGGTGCCCTCGGGGAGCTCCGGGGGCTCATCGCCTCCCCCTCGCCGATCCTCTATGTCCCCCTCGCCGTATTCTTCGATCAGCTGCACCAAAGCATCCCTGAACTCAATCATCCCTTGCGCCGGAAGGACGATCGTCTGCTCCTGTCCCAAGCTGTGGCCAAAATAACCCATCATGCCAGGTCCCCTGCTCATGGTTTGCCTAATCCGCAAGAAGCGCCCTCGCTGGTTCTCCTTCAGGTCCAGGTAATACTTTCTGTTGTCCCTCTCGATGTACTCCGTTTTGAGGACGCTGTGAGGGTGTTCTTCGGAGCCGACTGACGCCGGGGGCGAAGGCGGCGGGTGCTGCTGTCGCCTCCGGGGATGCTGCTCTTTGTCATTGCTGTGCTCGTGCCGGTGACCGTGGCCGCCTTTCAGGCCCAGGTGGGCGTAGTGCTCGATGAAGTCCCCCAGGCAGTCCTTCAGCTCGGCGGCCACGGACAAGGAGAGGGTCAGCTTGCTTTTCCTGATATTGTCCTGCCGGCCTCTTCCTATCCAGACCTCGGCGATCTTCAGGAAGCGGCCTCGGGAGCTCTGCTTCACATCCAGGTAAAAGCGTTTTTTCTGGATGTCCACCCTCTTGGAGGCCAGCTCCTGGATCTCCATGCAGCCGCCCTGGGAGGAGGCTGGGTAATGGTACTGCTGCTGGGACTGGGAATAAATGCTCCTCTGCAGGCCAGAGCCTCCCAGGTTCCTTCCTCCTCCTCCTCCTCCTCCTCCTCCTCCTCCTCCTCTCCCTCTTTCCATCTTTACCAATCAGCTGGAAATAATACATAACAGAGACAGAGATGACAACAGCAGCATCAGGGGCCTGCTCGGCTCCTCGGCAGCGTCTCTCTTTGGCGCTGCTCTCCCTACAAAGGCGCCTGCATCCCTCTCGGCTGCCACGGCACGCAGCAGCGCAGCACCAGCATCCCGGGTGCTCTTCCCCTCCCCGGCTCTGGCTCCCGACCTCCTCCCAGTCAAGGCAGCCCTCCTCCCAGTGCCACCCCCACGCCGCCCCCACGCCGCCCCGGGAGCCCTCCCTACCCTGCAGAGTCCCCATGCCCCCCCCGCCCCCCAGAGCCCCAGTACTGCCCTCCCAGTGCTCCCCACCGCTGCATCTCCCGCCCCAGTGCTCCCAGAGCTTCGGCTTCTGCCCCCCAAGTACTGCCCCACTGCTCTCCAGTGCCCCCAGTTCTGCCCTCTTGCCCTCCCCACTGCCCCAGCACCGCTCCCCAGTGCCCCCCCTCACTGCATCTCCTGCCCCAGTGCCCCCAGAGCTTCACCTTCTGCACCCCCAGTGACCCCAGTACTGCCCTCCGGTGCCCCCCATCACTGCATCTCCTGACCCAGTGCCCCCAGAACTTCACCTTCTGCCCCCCAGTAACCCCAGCACTGCACCACCAATGCTCCCAGAGCCCCAGTGCTGCCCCCCCAGCACCCCCATCACTGCATCTCCTGCCCCAGTGCCCCCAGAACTTCGCCTCCTGCCCCCCAGTGACCCCAGTACTGCTCCCCGGTGCCCCCCCATCACTGCATCTCCTACCCCAGTGCCCCCAGCTTGCCACCCAGTGCCCCTGTACCGCCCTTCCCCTGCCCCTCAGTGCCCCCCCAGCACTCACCCCCTGCCCCTCCACTGACCCCCAGTGCCCCCAGTACTGCCCTCATGGACCCCCTGCTGCCCCAGTACCGCTCCCCAGTGCCCCCCATCACTGCATCTCCTGCCCCAGTACTTCACCTTCTGCCCCCCCACCCAGTGCCACCAGCACGGTCCCCCTTCCCCCCAGTGCTGCCCTCCTGCCCTCCCCACTGCCCCAATACTGACCCCCTGCTCCCCAGGGCCCCCCCAGCACTGACCCCCTGCCACCCACTGCCCCCCCCCGCCCTCCAGCGATCCCAGTACTGCCCCCCCATGCCCCCAGCACTCCAGTTACCGCCCCCCAGCACCCCCCATCACTGCATCTCCTGCCCCAGTGCCCCCGGAGCTTCACCTCCTGCCCCCCCGGGCGCCATCGGCACTGTCCCCCTGCCCCCCAGTGCCCCAATACTGACTCCCTGGCCCCCCAGTGCCCCGGTACTGCCCCCCACCACTCCAGTATTGCCCCCCAGCGCCCCCCATCACTGCACCTCCTGCCCCACCGCCCCCAGAGCTTCACCTCCTGCCCCCCGCGATGCCCCCCACCACCGCCCCCCAGCCCCCCAGTGCCCCCAGCACCGCACTCCTACCCTCCCCACTGCCCCAGTACAGCCCCCCTGCCTCCCAGTGCTCCCAGTACTGCCTCCCAGTGCCCCCATATTGCCCCCCCGGCACCACATCCCCTACCCCATCGCCGCCCCCCCACCCACCCCTCCGTCCCCGCCTCTCCCCCGCCCCGGGCCCGGTCACTCACCCCACAGCGCCCATCGCCGCCGTTGCCCTTCAGCCGCCGCCGCCGCCGTCGCCACCGCCCGCAGCCGGCGGCCCCGCCGCCCCCCCGCCGCGCAGAGCCACGGGCTGGCGCACCCCCCGCCCGCCTGCCCGCTCCGCTCCGCCCCGCCTCGCCCCGCCCCGCCCCGCCGGCCCGGCCCGGCCCCGCCCGGCCGAGGACGGCGGCGGCGGCGGCGGCGGCGGCGGCGGCGGCAGCGCGGTCGGCGCCGCCGCCTCGCCGGAGGGTGCGCGGCCCGCCCGGTCCCGGGACTACACTACCCACAATGCCCTTCGGCCGCCGAAGGCGCCGCCGCCACCGCGCATGCGCGTCACCTCGGGTAACCCGCCGCCGCCGCCGCGGCTCGGGGAGACGGCGGGGCCGCGACGGGAGGGGGAGGGAGGGGGGCGGAGCTGGCGGCCCGGTGACGTATTAAACCCGCGACGCGGCGTGACGTTGAATGCGTGAGCCGGCGCCGAGCTCGGTGGGGCGGTCGTGGGCCTGCGCCGGGGCGGGAGCCTCTGAGGCGGGGTGAGGCCTCGATGCCGCCCGTACCCGGCGCGCGGTGGGGCCTTTGGGGCACCGGGGCCTCCCTGCCCCGCCGTACCGGGAGGGGGCTACTGTGTGGTACCGGGGTGGTGGGGGGGGGGAAGGCGGGGTGAGGCGACCTCTCTCCACCCTGAGGGGGCTCCTCGTTTCGTGCCCGCCCGGGGGTGAGGGGCGGTGGGGCCGCCGTTCTTACCCTCAGGCAATAAGGGGTTTTGGCCCCTGTGCGAAGGCTTCGTTCGCTGCGGCTGCCGCCGGTTGTCCCCAGGGGAGCCGCGCTGGCCCGGAGCGGGTCTCGTTGTCGCCGGGCGGCTGCCGGCCGTCCGGCGCTTCGCCCTCAGAAGTTCAGGTGCTTGATTTAACGCTGGGAAGGTTAAGGAAGGGCCGCAAAAATGGTCAGAGAGCTGGAGTCCCCCTGCTGTGAGGACAGGCTGAGGGAGTTGGGGGGGATGTTCAGCCCGGAGAAGAGAAGGCGCCAGGGAGGCCGTCGAGGCCCTTCCAGTCCCTATATGCTGAGGGTGGTGAAACACTGGCCCAGGTTGCCCCAGAGAGGTGGTCGATGTGCCATCCTTGGAAACATTCAAGGTCAGGTTGGACGGGGCTTTGAGCAGCCGGCTGTAGTTGAAGGTGTCCCTGCTCATGGCGGTGGGTTGGGCTAGATGGCCTTTAACAATCCCTTCCAATCCAAACCAATCTATTTCTATGTTTCTAAGGTGGAGGATGCTGTGGTGAGCAGCATTTGCTCGTGTGGTGTAGTTACCAAAGGCGCTCCTGAACTTCTAGCTGTTTTTTTGGTAAATGGGTTGCTGGAGCTGTGATGTGGGTGCTGCAGAGTGTCCGTTCTCTGTTTCTAGCTTCTCTGCTGCTTTCTCTTGTTTCCAGCAATTGGCGCTCACAGGAACAGCTTGGCTCTAATTGAGGCATCTTGCTAGTGGTGAGTTTGTGACGGTTTTCGTATTAGAAAACTTTTTGAAGTCGTCTTTGAGGTAGTAGCTGGCTACGCCACCGCAGAAGCGGACAGGTAACCAAGGGAAAAAGTCTGCATACCCTACATAATCAAGTTTAAGAAACAAAAGGCATTTTTGAGTATCGAAAAACTGAAATACCCCAATTTGCCTAGGATTTGTACTTTCTTGTTGGTGAGGATGTACAGCTGGAAAGCATGGTCTTAAAAGATGGTACTGGCCTAACTTTGTTGTAAAAGTGCGTTGAGCACCTGGGGACTAGTGGGAAGAATCAGGATGAGAAACTTCATTGTGAACTGTTTTGCTCCATCTCCAGGAGGATTTCTAAATCCCACCAGCAGCAGTCCGAGGAGAAGCTGGAACAGCTACGATCCAGTTATTGTTTGCTCATAACTGGGAAATCCTGCTCCACTTCCTTGAGAGAAAACCCTAGTTGTCAGGGCTGAAAATCTCCCGCTGTTTCGGACAGCGTGTCTTCCTAACTCAAATCTTTTCTAACTGCTTTGTGGAGTGCCTGCCTGTTCCAGGGGATGCACCCTGCTTCCTGATGCCCTGGGAATAGGCTACCTCTGCTTGGTGAGCTCATTTTGTTTAATCCGGGGCTGGTAAATTCATAAGTAACGTCATCTGTCATCCAGTCTGCGCCAGAGAGCTTAGCAGTCTGTGCCTTGTTTGGCTGTAGTTTGCCCTAGAAATTCTGTGTGGTGTTTTTTTTCTTATTTTTGTTTTGGTCTCGCAGCCCTGAGACGCTGCGCAGGGAATGCGGGCCTCGGGGCAATGTCTGTGTGAATCTAATCTTGTGTTGAGTTTGATGTCTTCTGACTTCATTTGTCAGCAAATGCCGCTGACTGCTTTTAAGCTAGGTGACTGGTTCCTATGCTGTTATCTAAAACACCAGATAAATGTCTAATTAATGAAGGCTGTGTTGACCAGAGATGGCAGTAGGTGTACTCTTCTGTTCTGAGTTGCTGATCTTCATAAAACTAGATTGATTTTTCCTTCCCAGAAGGACCTTATGAGGTTTTCCTGGGTTTTTTTCTTGTTTTTCTTACTGGTGTGAACAAGAAGATAATGCCTAAAGCTTTTCTGCTGTTTAATGCAGGCAGCTCCGTAAATGACCGTTCTCATGCAAAAAACATTTTACGTTCAAGGAAGTGATCCTCCAAATCTTTGTTCTGGCCTGATGATAGTAACAGCTTGTCTATGTACAAACTATTGACTGTTCTATTTTTTCTTTTTTTAATGCATAAGTAACAGAAATGTGGAAAAAATGAATAAAATGGATTTGCCAACTACTAGTCTGCAGAATAAATATCCGCAGTGGATGCTTACACAAAACCAAGCTTTGGGTGATAAGAAGGTACGTCATCACCTGGGGGAGATCTAATTGGTTGCCAGCTGCGTAATAAAGCAATGTTGGACAACGTGCTTTTAGTTAGAGCTCTGCCTCTGATATTTGTGAATGTTTACAGCTGTTTTGTTCTATAAATAGTAATTACATTTTAGGTCCTCTGGTGTTACTACTGGTTGAATCAGCTTGTTTAAGTATCTCTTTTGGTTTTTTTTTTAATTAAAATATGTATAGACCAAAGGTGGCTGCTGTTACCTCTGTTGAAACTTCTTCCGGACAACCTGAATTTTGGTAGCGAGAACACCAAAGTATAAGGGAGCTTTTGTTGCGTTGCTCACCCAGTGTTGTGGGCTGTACACCAGCAAGGACTGGGGATTCTTCCTCTGTGTAATTTAAAGTCTCAAGTCGTAGCCTGACAGGGGAGTTTGTTCTGGTAATGCCCTCCGCCTTTCTGCATTCAGTGTTTCAGAGGTTTCAGAAGAATTAATTGATCATCAAGATCATGTTGAAATTTCTGGTGTTCCAAGAATGTTAATGTGTCCTTGGATGTTTGGGTTTTTTTTTCCCTGCATATATGAGCAGTTTCAGTTCAAAATTTCCCACTAGAAGGCCCCCTCCTGTAACATCTGAAACTGCTTTAACAATTAGAAAACTAATTAATGAGAGAAAAGCGGAAGACCTGGTTCAGCAGTTTTCCTTCTATAAAGTGGGATTACAAAATTAGTAGCGCGGATATTAAAAAATGTCAGTTAAAACCAACACGACTTTCATTGGTTGTGGTGCAGCCTCCCTCAACAAGCTCTTTGAGGAAGGGTTTTGATTAAACTGTCACCCTTCATTAACTGGAGGGAATGTTTTGTTGTGCAAGCATAAAATCAGCAGTATCTTGGTTTCAGAATCTCTTTTTTCCAGGCAACTGAGTGATTCTGGAACTGTATTAAAACCTGTTTTGTGGCCTCTTCTGACGAGATTGGTTTGTTCTTCAAATGTTAACTGCATGGTACTTCACCGTATTCGCTATTAGTGGCATTGTAGCTTACTTGCATATTTTTAACCAACCTAAAGGTTTTTCAGGCAGGTCAATGTTACCAGAATTTTTGCAGTTGAAGTAAGTTTGAGTCAATAACTCTTAGTAAATAAGTTTCTGAAAAGGGGGGAAAAATGCCAACTGGAGGGTTAAGGTTCACCTTACCTTGTGCACTTAAAACTTCAATTCGTAAACCAGTAATCATCAGTTGATGGAGGATATCGGTCCTTTTAAATATTGTGCATAGTTTTAAAACCATGGAGCTTATTTAGACCTTTGTAACGTTCCTCACATGTTTTATCTGGCAGGGTTAAGTGAAGTGTGTAGGCTGGAATGTGGGACCAAGGAAACGACGAAACCAAGCTATTGAATACAGCTGTGCCAAAATAGAGAGGCATCAGAGGAGTTTTAGCATGACCAGACTTCAATGACTTGCAAAATAAATTATTGTGCATTTTTGAATATTTTGTTCCTCAAATTTGAGGTGTGCGAGTGCCACAGCGTTTCAAATAGTGTTGATGGGTTTTTGACGCTGTCAAAAATGGATGTTTTCCCTAACCTTATTCTTGAAAAGCTACTGGATCTCTCTGACGGGAAGAATCCAACTCAGCTAAATGGAGGTGAAAACTCAGCCTGCACGATTTTGGAGTGCTTGGAGTTAAGCAAAGAAATGGGGGCGTGAACTCAAATGGTTTTATAGAGTGGGGAATGTCGCCCTGCTGTTAGCTGACAGGGATAGTCGTCCTGTGTGAGGAGCACAGCTCTGCTGCCAGGTTTCCGTAGCCGCCGGTGCCAGCCTTGCTGGGATACTGGTGTGTGCAGCGGCTGCAGCGCTGATGCGTTTCTGTGGCAAGGTTAGATGTGGCCAGTAACTGAGCCTCTTCCAAATATCGTTTGACAGAAGTCTACCGTTCAGAGGAGCGTTTTGGAGGACGGGCTGCCATTCCTAGAGTTCTGCGGCTCCATTGTTTACAGCTACGAAGCCAGCGACTGTTCCCTTCTCTCGGAAGATATCAGGTAATAACTCTTCCTCTGTTTTTCTTCATTTTTTTTTGAGTGCTTTCTCCTTTCTGAAAAGGACTTGGCCCTTCTCTCTCGCTCCTTCTGGCTAGTTGCGTATTTGATGCGTCCAGAGATCAACAGTTCAGCCAGAGCAGTAAAGGTGCTAAGGCAGGTTCTGTGCCTTCCACAGTATGGATAATTACATGAACTTTAATGACTTCACAGCAAAGTACGAGCTGTAAGAAATCGGGCACATGTCTTAATTCATAACTGGGGACTGTATGTTTGGAGAAAAGGGAGTAAAATCATATTTCCCCCCCCACACACACACTCTTTTTGCATGGCACAGCTCATGTTACTGGTGAAAAAAATTCTACAGAAAACTTCCAGTGCAGTGGGATAGATAAAGAACAGTCGTTCAAGGGAACGTAAACTATTCCATCACCTTTTATATCTGG
This sequence comes from Rissa tridactyla, assembly GCF_028500815.1. Classification (NCBI taxonomy): domain Eukaryota; kingdom Metazoa; phylum Chordata; class Aves; order Charadriiformes; family Laridae; genus Rissa; species Rissa tridactyla. The sequence goes on along the minus strand of NC_071470.1, from coordinate 78,094,109 downwards.
CTATTTCCCGAGGCTTGCTATGCTACTCTTTGCTTGCAGTAAGAGCTGCTGAGGTTCGAAGGGTTTCTTGTAGCTTTTAGGACCAGCAGGAAACTTACCTCCTTATGATTCCTGGATTATTTTTTTTTAAATGTTTTCTGTGTCCTGTACATGCAAAAGGAAAGGTGCGCTGGTTGCGATTCTCTTCATCTTTATATAAGATGACTTAAGCCTGATATTTTCAATATTGGTAGAAGAGCAGTTAAATGCGAAGAGTATCCCTTCCTTTTCAGGCAGAGTTTATCAGATGGGGCTGCTGTTGGATTTGATGTTGAATGGCCACCGTCCTATACTAAAGGAAAAATGGCGAAAATAGCTGTAATCCAGATATGTGTCACTGAGGAGAAGTGTTATTTGTTTCACATCTCGTCCATGTCAGGTACTGTACTTCCTCCCTTCTTACTAGTTAGGGCATGAGTTGCCCTCTGTTTCTTATGATTAACTTTGAACTTAAGCCATAGCTGATACTTCACACTAAGCTGGATGGTGAAAATCCATCCTTCTGCTCCCCTTTCCCACCTGTAACCAAGGGATTTATTCTTTGAGTATTGCCTATGTATATCAAGGGGATCTTAGCCCAAGTCTTGCCCTGTGTGCTGGCATACAGCATTTTAGATTCTGCACAGGGTAAAAGCCTCCCTTGAGGATTGTTTTTCTGTCTGGGAAAGAATATTTTAATTCTGTTTTAAAAATTTAATTCCCTGCTCATATAACGAGCTTTCTGTTCAGTGCCAAAATAAGCGGCGAACCTAAATTTAGCAGGCCATGTTTCTTTTTAATTTGGCTTCAAGAACAAAACCCCTCAAAAATGATGGCCGTTGTGGCTGTTTGTTCCTAATACCTGCGTTCTCTGACATTGGTTTTCCGAAAGAATGCTGGATACCTGGTGTGATGCAGCTGTGGGGAGAGAAGGGGGTGTGCTCAGCAGAGTCTGAATTCATTACGGATGTGAATAAAAGCTTCCAAATAGGGAAAACAGGAATGAGGGAAGGAGGCTGCAATTTTATAACCTTTGGTTTGAGTGTTAGATTGAAACTATGCCTGGGAGATGTCTCTGATTTCCCTGGGGTGCGCATGACGAGGTATAATAGCGATAATTTTAATGTTGGTGTTCAATCCTTTGTCATTTATAGCAAATGGGGTGGAAAATTTAATTGCTGGAGGCTATTCAATCCGGGCGGCAGAAAGGTACAAGCGCACAGAAGAAAAAGATTTGAGGAAAGGAAGGGAAGGGGAGTCATAAAGAGCTGAAATGTTTTTGATTCTAAGAGCGAAGATGTTTGTGTATTGACGCTGAGTACGGTTGCGTGTGTGTTACAGAAGAAGATGGTGTTTCCTCCTGAATCATTTTCGAAGATTTGAACTGAGTGAGATGTCAGTCTCTTTTGCAGGCACCGCAGTCGACTTCTGATTATTATGTAGAATACATTTGGTCTACAGAAATGCAGATGTTGGCAGAACTAGCCAGTTGGATAAGACTTAGCATTTTTTTTTGTTGCAAGAAAAAATGCTTCCTTCTGCAGGAGGAAGAGAATGGACAGTTCTTGGACTGTGTGTAAGGGGAAAAAATGCATATATTTATCAGGAAGATAATTTTCCGTTTCTTACTCTTTTTTTTTTCTTAGACTTCTACGAAAATGTGGCCTGTTTCTTGAATGGTAGCTTCTGTATAGTCTTTAACTTAGACCTTTTTAGTTCATGCAGTCACTTTTCTAGAAATTAGGTGGTGGAAATGGAGCACAGGTCCTCTACTGGGAAGTTCCTATCCTTGCCGCTTTTCGTGATGATATTAAGTGAAAAATCCCTTGTTCAGTGAGTCAGCTGCGTGTGTTGCAAGCTTTTATTAAGCTCAAGTTAAATTATCCTCCTCTACAGAGGAACTTCCATTTTGTGTTATGGCTGAGGTGCTCTGGCAGCGTTGTACTCTGCCTCTTACAGCACCGGGCTACTACAGTTTTGTGGGGTTTTTCTAGCAGTAATTTTCTAATGCCTTGAACTGGACCTGCAGCTTCCGTCCACAACGCAGACAATTGTGGCTGTAGTTCCAAATGTATCTGTATAGTGTGTCAGTGGTAGCCATAGAAGTGTGGAGACTGGTGTGTAAAATGAAATCAGTTGAGGCAAAGTGACTGCCGAAGTATGTTAATACAAATTACAAGAGCAAAAAGGTGAAATGTGAAATCAGAACCAAGGCAGATACTAAGTACGGTGCATTTGCGCAGTACTGTGTATTTGCAGATACTAGAATTACAGTTGAGACTAATTCAGGGTGCCTGGCTGTGTGTTCCTGAAGGTATGTATTTAAATAAGATGCTCTGAATTGGAAATGGAAACAAACACGGGGGGGCGGGGGGGAAGCTGCTTTTGTTCAAGTATGAAGTGTCTGTGGCTGTTAACTCCCTCCTGTAAAAAAAAAAAAAAAAGAAAGCTGCATGCTTTTATTCAGTCCTGTACGCTTGAAGATGTCCTTTGATCCAGGATTGCTGTGCCCTCAGTTTGGCATAAATCAAAATCTAATACTTAACATCTGTGTACATCCTTGAATATTTTTGTTCTTACTTACAAGACTGACTTGTCTGGGCTTGATGGAGGATCTGGCTGGTGAATTCTGTTTTTCCCACGTGCTCTGGTTGGACCAGCTCAGCGTTAGCACTGAGGATGCCTCCCCAGAATCTGCTGTCCTGGTGATTCCCCGTGCTTACGCTTTGAAAAGTCTCCCGGGAATGTGAAATAGCAAAAACTGTGGAGGAATAATGTGGAAAAAAGCAAAATAATATTGCATTTGGCTTTGTGAGCACCCAATTCTGAGAACAGAATATCTCCTTCAGTTAGAGGTTGCCTTTTTTTTACGTGGTTTAACCATCTGTAAGACAAATGGAATAAGGTTGTTTAATTCTTTTACTTGATTTCTTTTCAGGTGCAGAATTGATTTGCCCATTTCAAATATTTCATTCCTATTTGTGTGCAGGTGATACATCATAACCCATTGGTGTTTCCAGTCATTGCAGAGTACAAACAGTCACATAAGCAGAGAAATTCTGGGGGCTTTTCCTCTAAAAGCACAGGTTTTTGCAGATGGCCTTTGCGTTAGGATTTTGTTATTTCCATTAGGCTTTCTGGCATCTTCCAGTATTTAGTTTCTGATGTTTGGGCTTAATCTATTTTAGGTTTTCCCAAGGGACTCAAAAGACTGCTCGAAGATGAAACAATTAAAAAGGTTGGCGTAGGAATTGAGGGAGATCAATGGAAGCTGATGAGTGACTTTGAAATCAAACTGAAGAGCTTTGTGGAGCTGGCTGACGTTGCTAATGAGAAAGTAAAACTTAAAACCTTTTTGTTGTGGGAGGGAATCTTGTTATTGTGCTATACAAAAGGAGGCTCCCTTGTCTTCATAGGAGTTCGGTTCTGATGGCAAACGTATTCTGTAGCATAAAGCAGAGATGTATTGTAACTTATTTAAGAAGAAAAAGTTTAAAAGAACTCTCGGGAAAGTCTGCAGAACTAGGTATTGTCTTTCTAAATGAACGTTTATCCCCTTTCAGGCCTGTTCACTTCTCGTATTTACAAGGTATGGCTATTTAATTGAGCTGCAGAGCCATTTTCTTTACTTATTAGTGATGGAAATTGCCAGACTGTGTCAAGTCGGGGTTCTGCTGGTGCTGGTGTACTTGTCCCAGCGACGGCTGCGCCTTTAAAATAAGACGCATGAAATGCTGCGGAGGCGGTGAAGGGCTGATGCCTGTTTGAAGGGGTCAGCCCTCCCGCCATGGCTTACTCAGCGCTGGGAGGAAGCATCGAGGTCTTCCTTGAAGTCCTCCATGCGGAGGTGTTTGCCGTGTGATCTGGAGCCCTAGAAGTGTCTTTGTTTCCATGGTTCTGGAGTTGGTGTTTCCTCTGCTCTCACATGGGCGCTGTTTCCAGCGCTGGTGACCCATTGTTTAGAAATACTGTTGCATTTGGCGCACCCTGAATTTCAGTTTAGATGAATTCTGGTAGATATAATTTGATGTAGGGAGATCTACGCTGTCTTATTAGGGAAGAGAGCAAAATGTTCATTGCCTTCCAGATCATCTTCCCATTCTAGCATGTCCCTTAAAGCTTTTCTGACTTTTTTTTTCTATGTGCAAGGCTTTTCCTTACTTGTACTCGGTCTCTCCATGCGCTTTGCTTTCCTTCTGTGCATTTTTTTTTTGTTTGGTAGGATAAAAGCAACAATTGAAGTTTTTCCTGGTGGAGGATGAAGATTTATGCCCAGAAATAATACTACTTGTACCTTTCTCTATTCTGTGCTTTATGTACCCTGTGTAATTAAATTGGAGTCGGGGAGAGGGGAATGAGATCTATGATCAGCATTTGGGGCAGTGCTCTCTGTACAAGCCACCTTAAAGTTTCAGTTTCTAGTGGGTTGGAAGTTGTACAAATTAAACTTTTTTATTTTTTTTTTGCTCAAGCTGTTTGTTTTCAGGCTTGGATTTTCTTCAGTTCACCACACCCCCTCCCCTTCTTTTATCCCAGCATCCAACTCCAGGAATAATTTGTTATGAAGATGAGCAATGTGATTTCCGATAGCAGCTTTAAAGTCTTCTGCTAAGGAGAAAACAAACCAAAAATAAACTTGAAAGCGAAGCTCGAGAGAGCGAAGAATAGGGTTGTATATAATGGCACAGTGCGAGGGGGAGGACTTGGGGGAACCTAAAATGAAGAGTCAGTAGGGTGTTTTGGTTTTTTTTGTACCAGATTTAAGGGGATGAGCTGATAATGCTGCACTGTTGCTGTTGGCTCAACAGTTCTACATGTTTTGCAAGCTGGAATAGCAGAAGGCTGTGCCCGGGAACCCCCTTGGATCCGTGGGGTCTGAAGGAAAGCTTCCCAAACTGGCTGTTAAGACAATAGCCTGTAGCAGCAGCGATTGACAAATACGATTACAAACGCAATCGAAAACAGCGGCGTGGCGCTTCCCAGCACGCTGACCAGTGGTTAGGGTGGTTTTTAACAGCCCTCTTCTGCTGGTCCTTGACTCCAGATTTGCAAAAGCTGACAAAACACTTACAGGCAGACTTGAATATGCCTGTGTTCATATTTAAAAAATTCCTGGTGTTTGATACGGAGTCTCTCTAATTAGAAAGGCAAATCCTGAAGGAGAGAGAGGCTGCTGTTTAAGGCTATAGCTTTTATTTTATCAACTCGGAGACTACGTTGTACAGATATTTCCTACTTTTGGTACCACCTCACACTGTGCAGACTCATCTGGCCCTAATGCCATCTTTCCAGCTTGAGGATGCAGGTGGGTCCTCTAACAATACAGTTTTAGAGCAGGGAAGTACAGATTTCAAATGGCCAAACTATGTTTTAATACGATGAGAGCAGAGTTAGGCCTGGAGAACAACTAGTGCTTTGAGAAACTAGTTCGTTCTGACTAACTCGGACCTCTTTGCTTCTAATGAGGGATTAAGTACGCTTTGCCAATTTGAGGAATACATTTTGCCAGGTCCGACTGCTCTCCCCTTTAAACAAGTCCTCTGGTGTCTTTTTTTCTTTCCCCAGCTGAAGTGTAAAGAGATATGGAGTCTAAATGGTCTGGTAAAGCACCTTTTTGGCAAGCAGCTTTTGAAGGATAAATCTGTCCGCTGCGGTAACTGGGAAGAGTTTCCACTCAACGAGGAGCAAAAGTTGTATGCAGCCACAGATGCCTATGTACGTACAAGAAGAGATCACCATTCCACCCGGGTCAATTGATTTCTACTCTAATGTGCTGTTAGTTGTTGGCTAATTGCCTTTCTGCCACAGGGCTTAATGAAGGTAGGAAGGCTCTGAGGTCTGCTGTGGATATGGGCTGCTTAGAGGTGAAAATGCCACCAAGTAGGTTGCTGTCTAATTCCTTGTCTATCTTAAGTTTTTAAACCTCAGCGTTCATCCAGAGCTTTGTAATATATTCTCTGTTGAAGATGGTACTGTTTGTACCTGACTTGGTAACCAGTCTTGTTGCTGAGATGACTTGAAGAGGATGTTGTGGTCAACAATTCACGTAGAAAATTGAACGTAGGTGGAAGAAACCCCATTCCACAGCAGCCTCGAGCCTCCCATGACGTCCTTATCTCTTAATTTTTATTGGCGCTGCAAGATTTGCCTTTCTAGTGAAATCTATTCACAAAGCAGAGCTCCTGGAAGCTCTGCTGTACTTTGAACGTGCCAAGTAACGCGGGCGCCAACAAGTATTTCTGAGGAGCGTCTGTCCGTTTGGACTCGCTTCGAGGTATTGCCTCGGGGAAGTGAGTTTTGATGGCGCAATCGGGTGAATTGTATATCTGTCTGTCAGGAGTAAGCCTGAATTCTTGCAGTGTGATTATCTCAGGTTATAGGTTTTACATGGCTGATGCGTGTTGAAGTACAATAATCACTTACGGAAGCGAAGAGTGGGTAGTTATTTTTTGGTTCCCTTGTCTGCAGGTGTTTGCCGTAGCTGGTCACCACTCTTGGGTGTTTTCTACTGGGGGTTTTGGTCATCTTTCTTAGGATGTCTATGAATCAAAATCCTGATAAATATAATATGTGAGGTAAAATTCATACGCAGCTTTGAAGAAATACAGCTTTCTCCAGTGGCTAATACAGCAAAACCTCAGTATGGATTACTGGGAAGGGTAATTTAGTTGCATATGAACTCGTGTAGCTCCGCAGAAGTCTCTGCGTTTTCATCACTTTGAAAACCGTGTAGTTTTCCCACAGTTCTGTGAAGGGGTTTACCAGCACGCTGCCTGCTTCCTGGGAGAAAGCCGTTCTTTGTGGCAGCAAAATAAAATGCTTTCAGGCTTTTATTTCTGTGATGAGGTTTAGGTAGAGGAAGGGAAGTGGGACTAGCGGTCCGTTTTATTTTCCGACTCGTTTTTTTTTATGGTTTAGTTAAAAGTTAAACTGTGGAGGGGTTAGCAGCTGTTAAAAACCCAAACCGGTAAGGAAAGACCTCTATTTCTGGTGCCTGGTGCAGCTGCTCTAACCAGCTTTTTCCAGTCTTGCTACGCTCTGTTCACCTGGCCTGCCTCTTGGAGCCCCCCGGGAGAACACAAGGGAGTAACTTGTTTCTTTCTCTTTCCTCTTTAAGATGCTTTGGTTAACATGTGTAGCCTAATTAGCACATTCCTGGCTTTAGGCTGCATTTTCTTGTTACAACTTATTATTCGTATCAAGGGAAATATTAAGCGCACAGAATCTATCTGAGTAAGTTCAGAGCTATTCTCTCGGAGCGCTACATAAAATCTGCATGAGGTGGAGCAGATGGTGAGAACGGGAGAGGAATTCTTGGAGCCCTCTGTTTTGCAGCTAATTTCCTAAGATAACCGTGCTGGGATGTATATAAGAGTACCCGCTACAATGTGGACCCCGAGTCAGGACTTTGCGAAAGCGTTCTGTAAAACGTGACCTGGTTGCCATGGGCAATGCAGTAAGGCAGACCACTGGCCAGTGTACAGCGTGAACCAACAACTCCGAATCTGATGTTCGCAATGTATTTGTGCCATGGTTTGCTGAATTAATTCTTGGGGGTTTTTTTTCTTTAGTCTAAGATGTTGTTTCCCTGAAGAGTACTAACTCCCCCCCACCTTTCTTTTGCAGGCCGGATACATCATTTATCAAAAGCTGAAAAATATGGATAACAGTGAGCGGAAATTCTTTTGTGTAAGAAGAGGTAAATTATACGTCCGAGCATAAGGAATTTATTCAATGTACAGTTGAATATTCTCTTTCCCGACAGATTTTTTTGTTTTTCCCCTAGTATCTTTGTGTCAGGACTGTCTGGCTTCTTGGTGATTAGTGGTTGTTTCCAGAGAGCAGACTGTAAAGGCTCTTGGATGACCTGGGTTACCATGCTGTGTAACTTATTTTCCATGGTGACATAGGAATGCAGTCTTGCTAGGTTGTTTGTTTCTGTTGTATACAGTGATGGTAAGAATTCCTGCTGTCATTCCGGTTTGTTTATGGAAATGCTTCAGTGAGTTAATGGCAATTCTGCTGTTGCAGGGACAAAAATGTAGTTTAAGAAGAAATAAAACCACCGAAAAAAAAAAAGGTGTTACGAAGTAATGCTTTTCTGGAGGCGTATAAACAGGACCCATATCTTTTAGGGTGGCTTAGCACTGTTTGATTAGAAAAATGATGCTAAAATCTTGTTTGGTTCTGTGCTTGATAAGAAAAGCTAAGTATTGCGTGTAGCTTATGGTTGAAGAAGAGGCGCGGGGAGTTTATTTCCTTGTTGTACTGGCTGAATTTTACTTTTCTATCAAAGTGGCAGTACTGTCCTCTTAATACAAGATGCCGGTTTTTTGGCTTTGGTTTAATCGGCATATCTCTGTTAGCAGCTCTTTTTTCTGGAAGCTGGAGGGTATACCGGGAAAGGATCCCTTCGTAATGGTCCTGTTCTGTATCCCTTTTCCCTGAGCGTGTGTAACAGGCCGCTGGAAGAGATGCGATGCTGAAGTACATGGAAGCTTGGCTTGATTTTTAAGCGCTGGAAAAGGCTCTCTTATCTGTAGATCTTGTAGAAATGTGGTTACTTGAATGGAACTTATTTATGTAGAGATCTTAGACCTCAATTACTGTGAAATAACTCTGATGATGCTTCTTATAGATGGCGTGTCAGAGGGTGTGAAGGAGCGCTTGACTTCCCTAGCTGAAGAGATAACAGACCTGGCTTCTCGCATCCCTGACTCTTCTGGACAATTTGAAAATTGGCAGAGGTTAGATTTTTGACAGCTTGTCTCTACTTTACCTGCAAGATTGTTTTTCTGCTCTTGATCCCTGAGGTTCCACAGCGCAAAACACGTGGGTGTTAACAGCCGTCTCTGTGCGTCCATTTCCAAGAAAAAGCACAGTATACTGCATGAGAAAACATTCTTTGTATGTTGGAACGTAGTTTTTCACTGATCTAATTGCCATGGGTTTGACACTGAGCTTTGAATCAGTTTCTTCTTGCTGAAATGCACAGCTTCTTTCACAAATACTCAGGACTCTTGCACGTCTTAACTACTGGAAGTCTGGAGACTTGATACAAGCATGGGGGTGATAACACCAAACCGTGTTTTCAGAGAGTCTGTATAGCGTAAAGTGTAAAGAAATCTCACTTTCTTCTCACGGAAGTGGAATGCCGGTAGTATACGAGTGATGAACCTTTATATGTGAAATTCTGGCCAAACTATCTGGAGAAGGAGGCTGCTTTCGAATCCTCGGTCGTGCTTGTGGCTAAGATGTATGTAGTAACTGCCTTCATCATTTTGGTTTGCCTTTCTTGTTTTACCTTCTAGGGCTGTGGAAATACTAGCTGACATAACGGCGAATGTAAATACCTTAAGAAGCACGCTGTTGGGTTCAGGTTCCCATTCCGAAGCGGAGAGGAGCTGTGGCGCAGCGCCAACAAATCTTGAGGCAAAGTCAGCAGATGTCAAAGCAGAGAAAGTTGAAAAGCCTGAATTTGCTAAAGAACTTGAAGGTGACTTCAACATCTGCTCTGATGCTACGCTTGCTGGCCTCTGGGAGGGAGATGGCAATGAAGAAGAGGCGGAGAGAGATAATGCTGTTGTGGAAGATGGGGCTGCAGCAGCCAGCTCTAAGGACGCAGCAGACAGAGATGACTTCATGTCCCTAGACATTACTGAGCAAGAACTTGAGATCTTGGAATGTCAAGCTGCAGAAGAATTGCTCAACGAAGCTGCACCTGAGGTAAGGAGAAAAGCCCTTGTTAATCATGGATGCTTAGCGGAGGAAGTGATCTCATCCGTAGTTTTCCCCCAAGATTTTAAAGGTCTGGTCCCAAGAGACTATTAAGATGGACTAGAAGAAGGGCTCAGTTGGGAAAGTGTTTGTGGAGGTAGTCCAGCACTGAGCCGCTCTTCAGTCTTGTGGGTGGAAAGACTAATGCTGAATACAGAGGCTCTAGGTAGTCCGATTAGTTTCCCTCTTTCGGTTGCTAAAATGTTAGCAAGTAATTTCTTGTGGTATGGGGACAAATTCTGCACCTGAGCATCTCCAACTCGGCCATGAAGGAAAAGCACATCTTTTTCTAAGGGATCTGTAAATAGCAGTCCTCCTAGTGCATTGATGCTCTTAAATCAGGTTATAATTTCCGTATGGTCCAAGCGTTTTGCGCATCTGGTGATACTACTGGTTTTGTCCCTTGACTATAGGGCCTTGTTATGTTCCAATATTTCTTTCAGATGTCTCTTTCATGGGCAGCTTCAGAGCTGAATGTTGAGCTTAGCTATTTTGGGGAAGAAGTAAAAGCATACAGAGAAATGGTTTATAGTATGTCCAGAAGGTTGAAAGGTTGTGTGTAAAATAGGAATAACTCTGATAAGAATAATTTTTTTTTAGGAGGCATGCTCCACAGACAACGAACAGAATATTTCCTGTGTCATTGAAAGTGATGAAGAACTGGAAATGGAGATGCTTAAAGTGAGTGCCTCAAGGTTTTGGTTTTTCTTTAATTTTTTTTGTAGTGAGGATGCTCTTGGGTGACAGTGGAGCTTGGTGTAGTTGAGGGGAGGGAATGTGAAGCAAAACGGTGTTGCTTACAGAAGGTGGGTGGAAGACAGATGACTGTGTGGATACCTAAAGAATTTAATTTACTAGCGTTAGACTTCAATATCGCTTGCATCCTACTGCGTCTTTACTGTACCAGCTTGGGTTTGATCCAGCCACTTCCTGCATTTGAGTAGTTGATCATTCATGAACTGCTGTGCTCTGAGTGTTGTGCCTTCAAACCCTTGTCTGAGGGCTCGAGCTAACCTGGGCTGTAGATCAAATGGCTTTGTAGCCATGTTCTGCAGACTTCTTTTAAAGTGTTTTACTGGTATGGCTTCTCTTTCCTGAAAAGAAGACTTAAATGTTGAGTTTGTTTGGTTTTTTTTTCCTTACCCTGCCTTTTTTCCTGATCCCCCAGATTGAGTGCTATATGTATTTTGAGTCCAGCGACCAAACAATTCCACCAGAGCAGTCGCAAATGTTTGTGTGCTTGTACACACGTGAAGGTCAAGTGTGTCGCTTACAGCTCAGTAGGAAGCAAGACTCAAAAGGTCTGCGGGGGGGAAAAAAGTTGAATTTTCTTCTAGGGAAGGACCAGGTCTCTTCTGGATGGTTCTCGGTGCTGTGTGTCAATCTTCTATAAATGCAGTTTTGGTCCATAAAGCTAACTTGAGTAGAAGGGATTAATTGGTGTTCCTTTGAGTACCATGTTTTGGAAACTGAGTGTAACATGACATTGGTATCCCATCCTTCCCGTTCTTGTGACTAGCCTTCTAAGTCACTTCCCAGTGAGAACTGTGCCTTCATCTAGTTGACAGTCAAAAAAACCAACATCAACCCCAACAACTGACTTCATAAAATAACAAATTTTAATGTCTTCAAAATATCAAAGACTTCTTTCAAAAAAGAAACAAAACCCAGTTGTAATGGTATCCAGGAGATGGCTCTTCGAATTTAAATGCTACTGGTGGAGTAGTTTGACCCCTGTGCTTTTCTTTGTGCCGTGTGCCAACAGATCTAAGTTACGCCATGAGTAGATTAAAGCTCATATGTCCCTATATCATATTAGCTCAGACATATATTGTATCTCCCCTTTCCTGCTCCGAAATGACTTTGTCTCCTGATTTCTCAGTCTGTAGAAGACGTAGACAATTCCAAAGGAGCTTTAACTGAAAGAGAGTACAATAAAGCCAGGAAAACTCCTGACACAGAATTGAACGTCGTACTAGATGGCGATGAAGATGAAGGCGTTGAGGAAGAAGAGGAGGAATGTTTGGGTATGTTTGAAATCACAGTGCACGATTTAAATTAAAAAAAAAAACTCCGCTATCTACAGAAGCAGATGTGGAAGCACAGTGACACTTTCTGCTTGGTTTCTTAAAGCAGAAAGTTAAAGCTTCTCCGGGTTTCAAAAGAAGTACTTGTCTGCGTATCAAGGTGAAAACTTAAAGATGTCCTTGTCAAACCATGGCTGACTCTGGCCATGATCAGTAGGCGTTACGTATGCTGAATACAAGTAAAACCGATTTGGGGATGTGGAGTTCACGCAGAATTGAGGGGACCTGTTCAGAAAACACCAGATAAGAAAGTGGTACCTCCGCTATATGCTTTTGTTCCACTACTGCTGTTCCGTGATAGAATACTCAGGATGCTTTGGCTTGGAGGTGATCTTGACCTAATGCTTTGGATCTGGCCTGGTGGAGACAAATCCAATGGAGAAAAGAGGCTGAAATGTGAGGTGAAATACACCTTGGCTTCTTTAGGCCATGTGAAACCTTCCTTCCCGTGTTGTGTAAGTTAAACTGCAGAACTCGTCGCTGAAAGTAACAGCATCAGCTGGGAGAAGAGGCGCTCGCTTCCTCCGAGCGGAACGTGGGCTGCTAGATGGGGAGGGATGAGTTAATTGTTTCTTTGTTCAGCTCATCTCTAAACAATAGCCAGGCAGGCTGTTAACGGGGAATGTGTGCTTGCCCAACAGACAAAAACTAGATGGAAATATCATACTTTCTACTGCTGAATCTTAATTATAAATTTCAATGGAGATCTCGAATAAGTTTCTTTGGTGTTCACGGCAAGACCATGACTTTGTTAGCTGCTCACGTATTGATTAGTGTAACTTCAGTAGGGCCTTTAATAAAGGCATGCCTAGTAAAACATCGTTGGTTCTGAACACGTTCCGAAAATGCAGCTAAGCGTTACAATAGCTATTGCTTTATTATCTCATTAATCAAGCCATATGTTCTCCCCCTCATGCAGGGTCTCTGAGGAGCTTTTTAAGTCCTTTATTCTAGCCCATAAATATCTTGAGTTTGATGTCTCTCTCTCTTTCACTGGAGTTGCCTAAAGCTTAGGCCCTGGGCGTCACTAACCATGAGCAGACTGTTGTTTGTTGAGACAGTGCTTTGTCTTTTTAAAACTTAATCACAGACGAACTCTTTTTTTTTTTTCCTCTCTCCCACTAAAGATCCACTGCTGCCGCTACCTAGCGAAAGCCACATCGCATGTCTGAAGACACATTTTGGGCATTCTTCTTTCAAACCGTAAGTATACATTTTGTTAAAATGTACGCTCTAGGGTTTGTTTTCTTTCACTTTTTTCAACTTGGATGACTTTTTTTTTATTACTACTTACTCAGAAAACCACTAACAGACTAGGACCTGTGCAAAAATCCCCAGGAAAAGAAAAGCGGTCTTGCCACAACAAGATGTCAAAATAAATCTTAAGGAGTGGGAACTGCAATGCTCTACTCTCATAGTAGAGGATGAGTTTCTTGACTCTTCTGATGGCATATCTCCTGTGATCGAAGCTTTTCTGTATCAGGTGTAGTTCAGGTGTGTTAAACAGCAAGTGAAAAACCGCACAGATATTGTTCTCTGTACGATAAACTTCCTTAATCTGGTTCTCCTTTATGTGACTCTAAGGAGAGGCAGGCTTCTGGCTACCGAGCGTGGTGTAGTCTCAGTGCAGTAGGCGCTTATGTACTCGAGCGTTGCTATTGCAGTTCTTGAATTCCATGGGAATGGGATGAAATCATCCTGGATGACTGGCGGTGGAATGCTTTCTGTGCAAGCTTAAAGGCAACACTTGCGGGGGGAAGCTGTTTTACTCAAAACATTTGGTACGCTTTTGGAAACAGGGGCAGGGGGATTTTTTTTTTTAATTGACTGCAGTTATGTCCACTTGCAAGACCAAAAAAGGATGACAATTGATTGGCAAAATGCAAGGTCCTGTCCTGCAATCTCTTGCATTGAAGATAACCGTAGTTTTTTTTCAGTGTTTGTGGATCGGTTATTAACGTATGGGAGACGGGGTTTGTTTCGTGATCTTCTCTGAATGTCTGCATCAAATTGCTTCTCGCCTGAGCGCTGTTAGAAATCCCCGCTGTAACACTGGTGGGACTACCTGCAGTAGTTGGAGCGTTTGAGCGGTGGCAGCATGCGAAGAGAATAGTCTATAAGGCAGTCGGAAGGGTTTCATTAACCTGAAACTCAACTGAACGTGCAGTTTGGCAGAACTTAAGCGTTATGTGCGGTGGCAAAAATAAAACGTTCCCCTTTGCTTAATTTAAAGGGTCCAGTGGAAAGTGATCCATTCTGTTCTCGAAGACAGAAGAGACAATCTTGTTGTCATGGCAACTGGTAAGTTACCTTTACATCCGAAGACACGGCGAAAAATCTTTTCCTTTTTGGGGAGAGTGGGACTCAAACTTGGAGACTGTCCATGTGGCTCATATGAGCTGGGTGCTCTGATTGAGACGGTGTAAGTTGGAGCCAGCTACGCTGGCTCCTTCTCTTTCCGTCCTAGCCTTTGTCACCGACCTTGCTGTAGAGAGGGGTATCGAATGGATGCTGACCATATTTATCTCCCGCTTTTGTTCCTCTGCTAGCGGAACAAATGCCACTTATATTTTAAAGAGTTGAACAAGGTGTTGGAATTCCAGCTGTATATTATAGCTGCATAGAAAACATGATGTTTCACTTCTGCCTTTTTTCTTTAAGGCTATGGAAAAAGCTTGTGCTACCAGTTTCCTCCTGTTTACACTGGATTTACAGGAATTGTCATCTGTCCTCTTATCTCCTTGATGGAGGACCAGGTGCTGCAGCTGACGTAAGTAACACGGTAGTAACAAGCTGCTGCTGCTGTATTTCCTGTGGAAACCCACGGATTCTGCTTGTGGCATTTGTTGGCGTTTAAGGTTGCAGCTTTATACAGCAAGCGGTCTGCGCGTCAGCTACAAAGCATACATTTCTCAGGGAACACATGCAAACGGTGTAAATAGTCTAAGGTGGCTGGATTTGCCAATTATGTCAACTGTAGGCTGAACTAACGGAGGACCTGTGCTGGTGGGTGGCTCCTGAAGGTGGATCCTTTTTAAGCATTTCTGGATTCACAGGCCCTTTTTGCATGGACCGAACTGCTGCAGGAGCTTCACAGGCTATTTGAGACGGAGAACTGTGTCAAAACTTGGTAGAGCTTCCTTCGGGTCTGAGAAGTAACATGTGAACAACACGCAGCTGAAAGCTCTAGGCTGCTCAGATCAAAGTTATGGCACAGATTTAGGGCAAAGATGGCAAAGACGGGTGGTGTGGTAGGTCTCCTGACACCTGGCCTTTTCACTTCTTAAAAGGTCTGATGGGGGAACTGGTGGGTGACATAAAATTGCTCTTACATGAGCAGTTACAGGTGTGGTCAAGATAAATCCCTTTGATTTTAATACCTGATAATCCTTTCTCTACGTGTACTTGCTTTCCGTTATGACAGCTATTCACTCCTGACACTTTTTTCCATTTAAGCTGTGGGTATCGTGCTGAGTTGTCTGGTTTCATTCCTGCCTTTTCCAACTTGGAAAGAACAGGTCTTTTGTGAAAGAGGGCATATGAAGACTTGTGGGGTTTTTTTGAAGTGAGGAACATCAATTAGGTGCGGTATTTTCTGCTGCGCATCACGACTGTGCGCAGATGAATGGCTGGGCAGCCTAAGCTGGCTCTACAGCCAGCTCCTCGACTGAGTATTAATCAGCGGGGTGTCTCCGTGTATTCAGCTGCTTCTTTGGCTTCCGTACTGTTTTTCTGACTGGAAAGGGTTTATTCACTACCTTCTCAGCGGGTCATTCGTTTTGAAGGCCGAGGAGGCTGAATTTCTACAACGTCATGCAATTCAGTAAGCTGACTGCTGGTCCGGGTGCAGGTCTGCCGAGGACTGAAACACGGAGGGACGAGTGGGCAGAAGCAAGGGACGCACCAAGGGCTGTAATAAAACGTGATAAATAACCAAGTTAAGAGATAACTTGAGTTAAGAGGACAGGGGTTGCGGGGTCCTGAAAGAGGTCAAATATGAAGTGGCTGAGCTGGTAAGGGTAACTATTGAATCTGTCATTAAGAAGCAGCCACCTGATTGACAATTAGCGGGTGCGGCACCAGTAGCTTGCAAAAGAGTGAAAGGTGAGGGGGGGAAAAATTGCATGTCGGTAAGGCCTATATCCAAATTTGATGAATTGCATGAGATAATAGCTAAAGAAAACAACTACTGTGGTTTTTTTACTTTGGGTGTTTTATTAGTAAACTTTGCTCTTGTGCAAAGAACATGGTCTTTATTTCTCTAATTCCTTATTGCGCTGATCAAGTGTGTGTGTGTGTTGTGGGGGACAGCTGGAGGGGAAGTGGAAAAGCGATTCGGGTGGGAGGAATAGCCACTCTCCTGCTCTTGCTTTTTCAAAAGGTTTTTTTTTCCCCCCCAACAAAGATCCTTGAAAGAAAGTCTTCTCTGACCCCGCAGCTTGAACTTCCTTTGTGAAGTGCTGGCATAGGCTGAAAGGGAAGGCAGAGAGCCTTGAGAGCACTGTGCTTTTTGTGACCGTGCTCTTTATTTCTGCAGGATGTCGGAGATTCCGGCTTGCTTGC
Organism: Rissa tridactyla; assembly: GCF_028500815.1. Lineage (NCBI taxonomy): Eukaryota > Metazoa > Chordata > Aves > Charadriiformes > Laridae > Rissa > Rissa tridactyla. Next base: position 78,077,664 of record NC_071470.1, on the reverse strand, counting down.
TTGGTTCGGCTCAGTCAAAAAACATCAAAGAATGCATCAAAGCGTAAGTCTTAGCCAAGCTTTCTGGGACTGCAGGTTCTGAGGGAGTTGTATTTGAGAGGTGGGATGCCTCCCTGATAGGACATGGCTGAAACTCTGGTTTCTGGCCCAGGTCTGGAAGCTGGCACTCAGTGATATCTCTTGCGGTCACCCAGGCTGGGTGTGTGGTGGGAGGCTATAGCCACCCTCTTGGGCCTTCTGGCTGGGGAGAAAGGGGCTTGTTCACTTTATGTTGTGATTTGTACAGGATTTTACGCAGGTCTTAGACCTGCATCTGTAACCAGGTCATGACAACAGTCCCTTCTGGTTCTAAAGGCCAGTAAATCTCTCTGCTGTCTTCCTTTTCCTCTGACGCTGTGTACTACCTTGCTTTCCTACGGATCTGGAATGCTTTCTGCGGCCTTCGCTGCTTTTCTCTTGTTGCCTGTCCAGAAGCCTGTACTTGTTCTCATTTATATCTTCTAGACAATTGCGGTTTTGTTCCCTTTGGTTGAGTCGTCTGGGGTTTTTCCTTCTGTGACGGTGTAATTTTTGTTGTTTCAGGGGTCAGTACAGAGTCATATACATGACTCCAGAGTTCTGTTCAGGGAACTTACAGTTACTTCAGGATCTCGACCAAACTATTGGTAAGTTGGAGATGAGTTGGCGGGCAGCTTAAATTTGTAATTACGTTTAAACTTTTTTTTAATGCTTGAACACTTTTCACCAGTTTCTTACCAAGAGTGAGCTCAGAGGCTAGTGTAGTGACTGCCAATAAATGGTGTCAGAAGATCCTGTCATTGATGAAAAAAAGATCATACGTGAGTAGTGTCTTTAGCGTGGTCTCGGCATGGGAAGTTTAGACAAGTTACTGGGAACAGAGGTGCTAAAATGCTGATCTTCAAATCACAGGAAATGTATATCCCTTAATATTTAGCTTTTTAAGTACTCTGATCTTTCATAGAATGCAACAATGAAATTGCGTTTTGAAACACTATAGAGCGCTTTAAAAATGCTCTTTTCATCCAATGTGATACAGCTGATGCATTTTTTAGTAGGGTAAATTGAAGGCACATAAACTCCAAAACTTATTTATTTTTTTTTTACAAAGGAACTGAGTTTCTAGTGCTGTAGGCAGGGAGGACCGTCTAGGGAGAAGACGAGACATCTGAATTTCTGGAGTCCCAAGAAACTATGCTTGGGCTCCCTGACTCTAGGACGCTTTGAGTATGTGGATTACAATGGGATATCTGTACTCAAGGGTTGTTTTTTTTGTTTTTTTCTAATTCAGAAGATGTAAGGTTATCTTCTAGGGGCATCTTTAACCCCTGTCTTGTCACATCTTTCTGGCCTGCCTTGCACTTACCTCTTCAGCGCAGACCTGAGATACTCAGGCTTTGTTTCACAATCCAGAAAATAAAACTAATGACATCTGTAATCAGCACTTGTGACTTATTATTAAGAAAGTCTGGGAAGGAGGGAGTGGGAAAAGGCCCTGTCAGAGGTAGCTCAAGCTTTTGACCCGTTGTGAAGGATATTGAAGATCTGGAGCTTGGAGAAGGAAGAAGAGATGGGGGGAGGAGGGGGAGGCTGTAAAAGTTCTTAGGCCTTTTCACAAAAGAGGCCGTGATAAAAATGGGCCTGGGGAGTTGGTGCAACGGAAGACGTCTAGAAACAAAAATTTCAGTGGACTGTTGCTGCCTCTTCAGGAGAGCTTGACATTGAGCAGGATGGGGTGTATGTATTTTGTCATCTCCTGTGTTGGTTTGTCGTCTTAATGTGTTCACGCTGTGGTTTTGTGCCCACCAGGTATTACCCTCATCGCTGTTGATGAAGCGCATTGCATTTCCGAGTGGGGCCATGACTTCAGAAATTCCTTTAGAAGTTTAGGCTCGTTAAAGAAGGCTCTGCCATCGGTGAGGTTCTGATGTGTTTGATGTCCAATGTAAGAGAAAGGGTACTACGTTTCATATGATGGTTTGAAATATCAATCTCTTGACGTTGCTTTTCGGTTGCATTTACCGTGTTGTTTTGGAGTTCATGTGGTCCCTGTCGGTGACTGATCTTTGTGGGTTTTTTTTCCCAAACGCTTAAATGAAGGATATTCTGAACCTGGACTACCAGAAACTTCTGAGAATTAAATTGCTGCTTTGGATACTTACGCTGTAGAAGATGTTCCTAAGCTTCTGGTTTAATATCGAGGGATTCATTTTTTTAAACTGGCTAGCTGAGTGGCTCGCAAGAATAAGCGACTGTGATTTCTGGACGCTCCTCAAATACTTGCTGCATAAGCTCAAAAACTTAAGCTGGAACTTTACATGCTGCTCTTGGAAGTTTTGTCCTTCTTCCCTAAATTTAGCCAACCACATTAGAAAATTAGTGAAGACAAAACTAAAAAAAGCACGTATTCAGATCAAGCCATATATTTCAACAGTGTTCTGTCCCTGTCTAATCTTCAGAACAGTGTAGACCAAAGCTTTAAAAAGCTAAATATTAAGTATATTTTTGAAATAATTGAGCTGATCCGGTGATCACAAACAAAGCACCTGTTTTCACGCTATTTCAGTTTTGACTTGTGTTTTTTGGTTAAAAAAAAACCAAAAAAAACCCAAACAACTAATTGAGTTCTCAAGACTTTCTTCTACTTCTCACCGCAGGTTCCCATTGTTGCTTTAACTGCCACTGCAAGTCCATTGATTAGAGAAGACATCGTGAATTGTCTGCACCTGAAGAATCCCCAGGTCACGTGCACTAGTTTTGACAGACCTAACCTGTACTTAGAAGTTGGACGACAAAGTGGAAATATGCTTAGGGATTTGAAGCAGTTCCTTACTAGGAAAGGAAGGTGAGGCTTTAAGCCTGTTTTCTTTGATCCCTCAGACACACTTCAGCGTTCTGGAGTTTTGGGAGTGTCTGCTAAAAACTTGTAGCAGTCTTAAACTGATTTGGTGAGGAGGAGCCTGGGCTTTCTGGGTAGCTTGGCTCTGATAACATGCTAGTAATATGTATCGTGTCCTGTGTTGTCGTGCCCACTCCCCTCTCCCAATTTAAAAGGCTTTTGAGGCAAGGAGCGATGGACTCTTGCTGTTTGCATGTTGCTAACTTAAGGATCTCTCTTGATAAATCTCAAGGATTTTTTTTTTAATAAAGCAAATTTCAGCAGGTGAACAGCAGGCTTTCTCTGTTAGCAGACCGGGTGGCGTACCTGTTCTGGCTCTCTCCTTGCAAGCTGCAATGTGTGCCTCCGCAGCAATATAAATGAATTTCTTACTGCTCAGTTGTACCTTGTTACGTAAATGTAGACCTTTCAAAAGTGACAGCTGCGAAAGCGTATTTCCTAGTGACTTTAAGGAAATTGGGAAGCCTTATCCTGCTGCTTCTACAGAGACCAAAGTCTTCTGTGTTTTGCAAAATAAACTTAAGAACATCAAATAACTTCCAAGCCCATTTTTTCCCAAAGGACAGACAACCTGTGTATGAGTGGACCAGTTAAAATACACTTCAATTGCTAAATCCTCAAGAAGGTGAACTGCTGGACAAAAAAAACTACGTTGCCTTTTCAGCTAGGTTCAGTCAGGCTTTTTGCAGAAGGGTGGCTTCTGTTCTGTGTCTTTACATCTTGCTGTTATTTATAGCAGTTCTGCGTATGAGTTTGAAGGCCCCACTATCATCTACTGCCCTTCAAGAAAGGCCACTGAACAGGTGGTGTCCGAACTGATGAAACTCGGTGTGGCCTGTGGTGCATACCATGCTGGTATGGGAATCAAACAAAGGAGAGAGACCCATCACCAGTTCATGAGGGATGAAATTCAGGTATGTAGGAAACCAGGTCCGCTTGGTCCTATTTATTATTGTAGGGTTTCTGGTAGAAGAAAGGATTTGAATATCAGCGTGTGTTTCCCTGTGTCTGTCTCCAATTCCGGGCAAAGAAATTGCCAGTCCATGCTAACAGTAATAAGATCCCTGGCTTATATTTGAAATTCCTTTAAGTGTCTAAAAAAATGCGTAGCACTTGAGGAAAATAGCGGTAGCTGGAACAGTATCGCAAATTCTGCGAGCTGCTTTCTTCCTCCTGCAGCTAAGCAGGCAAAGAGTTATCCTGAGACTGCTTGTGTTCCCCTTCGCTGTAGGTTTTGTGCCTTTTGTTTGAGAATAACCACTTGAAGACACTCTAGCATTTGCCACAACGTGTCATCGCTCTCATCTTTATAATCCTGTGCTCATGCTCTGACCAAAATCAGACTTAACAGAAATGTGGATGTCAACTGTGAGCTTGAGGCCATTGTAATTTAGGCTGGATTTTGAGTCTGTAGCAAAAAATTGTCGCCAAAGTGTGTGAGCATTAATCCAGGCAGGTTCTTGATGACCGTTTCAAAACATTTGGCATGTGGCTTCTGTTTTGTAGTGTGTTGTGGCTACGGTGGCATTTGGGATGGGCATCAATAAAGCAGATATCCGGATGGTTATTCATTACGGTGCCCCTAAGGAAATGGAATCCTATTATCAAGAAATTGGGCGAGCTGGTCGCGATGGGCTTCCTGCTTCCTGTCACATCTTGTGGACCGCAACGGACTTGGCTTTTAACAGGTAAATAAATGACCGAAGACAACTGCTTTGACAGGGAGAGCCAAAACATACCAAAAGAAAAAGGAACAGGGTGGGAGGGTGGGTATGGCTGAAAACGTGATTGATGTTTTTGGGGTAGTTCAAGTCCTTCCCTGCATACGCACCGTACTAAGTATGCTCTACTTCTCCTGGAAGATAATCCACAAGGTTGACTAATGTTAACGAGTCGGTCCTTGTTCCAGTTCGGCTTTCTGAAGATGCTTTGCAAGGCAGGCGGTGATAAAACCTTGCCATTTGCCTTGTAAATCACCTTGACCTGCTTTTATACGCATTATCACCCCTTAAGATTGCTGATGCTGTGGAATTGTTCTCTTCTTTCCACTGTCTAGATAGTCTAAATGGAGAAAGAGTTGTTTGGGCTTTTTTTTTTTCCTGTGTGGGGGAGTCCTTGTTGTAGAGGTCTCCTGTTAACTTTGTCCGTAGCTGGTTCAGGGCCACAGAAATGCCTGAACTCAGTCAGTCGAACTTGTTTCACAGACTCTGGCAGTCTGCTGACACCATAGACTTCCTTGCCTTTATTTTTTTTTTTCCAGGCAGGCAGAAACTTGCTTAGCTCAACTTCTGAGCGTGGAACGGTGTAGCTGTGCTAATGTGGTGCCCAACACCTGCAGTATTGGTGTGTTTTTGATGCCGTGGTGCAGACAGTCTCTCGAGTTTGGCTCATGCAGCAGCTCAGAGCACGGGCAGAGAGCGAGTGTTCCATACTCCCATGCTATTTTCTCTGTTGGGTGCTTCCAGTGATTACTATAAAGGATATTAAATTAGGCTACAGGTGGATACGTCCTAATGTGCCACCTCTGAGTTTCTTGAGAGAAGAGTGATGATGTCCCAGCGTTATTTATAACCTGGCGATGGCGTTGATGAGGACTTGTGAGAGTTTGGAAAACTGGAGAGTGAGAGAAATGGCTTTCTCTCAATGCCCTCTGCCCTCACCTCCCTCCTCTGTGCCTTTTGGCCTGGATTTCTGAAGCTTAGTAGCCCAGGCGGGGGGAGGGGTTGGAGGAAGCTCTCTGTGTCTCCTTCTGCATTGTTTAGAACGATCATCATATTTAGAATATGAATAAGGTGCCCTTCTGAGTATGCCCCGTGCTATAAGGATCAAGATCACGGAGAAACAGGCAAGCAGTTCGGGTCTGGGTTTAGTAGGATTATTTTTTTTCCTAGCTGTTTCTGGTGAATGTGATCGAGTTGTCTGGCACACTTCACTCTTGATGTGGGACAGGGGAGTAGCGATGGGTATTTCAGGCTTTTCATTTTTCTTTTTTGACTGACAGACACCTCCTAAATGAGATACGCAACGAAACGTTCCGGTTGTACAAACTGAAGATGTTGGCTAAAATAGAGAGGTACCTTGTGTCAAATACCTGCAGGAGGAAGTGAGTACTGGGGTCTGTTTAATGCTTTGTGTTGTTTTGGTCAGCTTTAAGAGCCGTTGTGACTCGGTCACAACCGGAGGTTGTGACCAGGAGGCATCTCTATACTCAGAATGTGTTCTGCAAACGTGTTTTATATTAAAAACCAGTATCAAAAAATACTGCCTTCAGCATGCTTATACATCAAGTGTTTCCTTATTTGCTTTTAAAGAACCCCAACTTTGTCTTTAGAGGAATCAAGGCCAAATAATTGGCTCCCCAGTGAATTAATTAATGATGCTGATTTCAGCTCTGTTTTCTGCAACAAATCTAATGCGTAAATTCTTGCTCTTTTTGTTTAATTCTCTACATTCCCTTGGGTAGAATCATCCTGTCTCATTTCGAAGACAAACAACTCCGAAAGGTTTCCTCTGGCATCATGGGCACGGAAGAATGCTGTGATAATTGCAGGTCCAGGTAAGCTTTCTTCCCTGAAGGCTGATAAAAGAGGTCACGTTGTTTCGGGCTGACTTAGGAGGCAAATCATCTAAAAGAATAGGCCTCTTTATGCACCTGATTTTGCAGATGTTCAGCCTGAAGTTTAGCTTTGAAGAGCTGTCTCTGATCTTCTCCATGGCTGAGCAAGCCATGAGGCAGCTTAGAAGTTCTAAGGCTGTGGGGAAAGCCTGTAAACAAAGTACAGTCACAGTTCCTGAAAGGCTTTAGAGCGACGCTTTTAGACGGTGAAATTTGCTTTTGTTCGTCTGTTTAAGTCCTGTTAGGTAATTAACCCCAAAGGGGAAAAAAGCTCGCAAGTGGAATGCGATAGCACGTGTCTAAGGTTAAATTGCCTGAGTGTTCAGGGAGCTCTTCTCCTGTTACAGCATGTGCTGACACTCGTTCTTTCTAGCATCGCGAATAATCTCATAGGTGTGCCGAAGGGAAGCCAGGGGCTCGGTAGTCGCACCGGTAGTCACACAGGTATGAGCAGAAACACCTTCCTCCGCCTCTCCTGCGTTGTGCGGAACACGCGTGCCCTGAAGTTATAATAAAGGATCGCTTGTTCTTGCTGGTAGCGTGACGCTTCCTGATCGGAGACAAGATGTTGCACTGTGTGCCTTCCTGGAAAAATGGTATCGGCTCAGCTAAATTTCCCGCGTTCTCAAGGATTAAGAAATCTCTGCTTGGGCCCTACTAAAACTAACCACGAAGAGAATTTAAAAGGTTGCGATTTCAGTCTTTGAAGTCGAGTTGCTGTGCTGAGCCCCGTAGTGAGTTTGTGTTGCGGATCTGAAATCACTTAAAATAGATCATCGTCCTTTTTCTCCGCGAGGGATTTGTGACAATAACTTTCTGATGGGTTCTTCTAGTCAGTAATAACGTATTAGCAAACCCTACAATATCCTCAGTGGGGTTGCTCTTTCCTCCTGTGTTTTCCCTTTATCTTACTTTTTAAAAAAAAAAAAAGGCAAAAAGCTCTTTGCTATTAGATGCAATTAAACAAATGTCTTGTATGCTGCAAACAGTCCAAATATTCAAATGCTAAATTCAGAAGATTGCCGAGAGAATGTTGCTCTGGCACAGCAAGTACCATGAAGAACTGCTTAGTGCTGGGTTGGGCAGCTGTCTTAACGACAAGTGGGTTTGACTTCTGCGTGGTCTCATGTTTTCAGTCCTAGTTCTCTAAGCTTAAAGGTGTTTAATTGCTTATATTGATGTAACTTGAAGTGTTTGTTTTATTTAGCTACGCCTTGGTAGACGATATTTGAAAGAAGTGGAGGGGACTTGATCTGGTACGGGTGGTTAAACTTGCTTGTCTCTGTGTGTTTCAGAGCCTCTAGTTTTGCGGTCTCCAGTGACTCGGAAGGTGGTTTGCAGGACTTCGGGAAGCAAGCGAATCAGCTGCTGTCTGCAGTGAGTGCCCTGGAGGAGAAGTTTGGAACTAGAATTCCCATTCTGTTTCTCCGAGGGTCTGTAAGTGACAGTAAAAATCCTTGGATGTGTTCTGAGAGTGGAAGGACTGTTACAGTGTCACGCTCTATTGATATAACAAATAATACCTTGATATATATATGTATAAATGTGTGTGTACACACGTATATATCTAGTACCTCTTTCTTGGAGAGCTGGATATCTGTGGAGAGAGGTAGCCTAGACTTTCTGAAGCTGCTTAGCAGCCCTTCGTGTGCAGCAAACTAGACTGTTGCCTTGAAAGGCAACAGCCATAAAAATAGCGGACCTCCTAATCGTGTTGTACTTAATTTCGTGCGTGTACAGCAAAGGAATGGTTCCTGCCCCCAAGCTCTTGCCGTCTTAGTTCTGCTTTTTCTTAATAGTGCAGCGTTCAGCCCTCTATGGCCCAAGAGTTCAGCTTAGAAATAGTACCTGTCGTTTGCCTTGTGTAGAGAGAACCTGTATTTTGGGTGTTGTTTTGAGCTGGTTCTTGACGATAGTCTGTTAAAATGCCAGCCCAAGTGTTGGTAGAGGTTCTAAAGCCCTTCCTGTAAGGCTCGAGCTTTTGTTTTCTTTATGGCGAGTTTGATGGTTTTGTAGAGACATTTAAGTGGTTGGTTGGGTTTTTTCCCCCATAAAGATGCATCGTTTCCATTATCCTGAAAAGAGTAGCCTTTTCAGAAGGAAGAATAAACACAGTATGTCGTGGTAATCAGTGAGTAATCTCAGTAAACTCAGGTAATCAGTGAATAAAGAAAACGATGGCTTCTGTTCTAGCTTTGCACTGCGGGTTGACTCGGAGTAGTGAGATGGGAAGTAGGACACTAAAATGAATAAAAATGATTTCTCCATACCTTTACTTACAATGTCTCTTTTTAAATACTAGGCAAGAAATTCACCAGAAATAAAATAGAGTAAGAACAATAGGACTTTTCATGCTTACAACTTGGGGGGGGGGGGGGGGATGGGGGAGGAGGAAATCACCTGTACTGCTTGATAAAACAGCGTGAATTGTGTTCTTCTTTTCTGTTAAAGACAGTTAATCCGTAACTGTTGCACAAGTGCGTCTGGGGCGAAATATGCTGTTAGCAGACTTTGATGTAGTCTCGGTTGTTAATTTATTAGACGCTACTAGAAGTGAAGATGATGCTAAATTTGCAAGTGCAGAATAACCCTTTACTGCCTACAGGAGTACCCTCTTCCGGGCTGACATAACTTTTTAAGAAAAATAAGTGTTTCTTTGTTGCATCAATGTATAGAAATGTATGAAATATCACCATAAGTTTACATGCTATGTCTGTCTGAGGCTGACAGGTATGTTGCTTTAACAGCTTGTGTATGGTTTATGGAGAATCCACGCTCTTTAAGTTAGCGGTATCTTTTTGTGAAGTCCAGGTGGCTTCCAAGAGGCTTTGGGTGGGCCGTAAGGGAGACCTTGTCTCACTTCCTATTTGAAAGCTGAGTCAGACCATGAAAGCGAACAAGGCCCTCGGGGAAACTTTGAATGAGAGCTGCATTAACACAAATATAGTACTAACCCTGCTAAACGAAGAACATGGAACTCTTAAGGTCTCCTATGAGCAAACAGGGGAATTTGTGGCTGTTTTCAGCAATTATTTTATTGTTGTTAGTAGTCTCAGTGGCTGGTTGTGAGCGGCTTTTAGTAGTACCTCTAGCATCTAATAATTTGTAGGAGGCCGAAATTGCAATCCTTGCTTCTGTTGGTCAGTCCTATGCCACGCTGAATTGATGACGCTTAGCCCAAACGTGGACGCAAAGTCTTCTGTTTTGCATCTTGTTCCTTTTGTAGTTATTTCCGTGGTTGAATTTGTTCTCCAAGTTAAAACTATGCTCTGAAAATGTGCATCCGTTGGAGTAATTAATGTAACTGGCATAACCAAAAGTTCAGGAATGCAGTAATACTTCAAAGAAACGCGTGTTAGAAGTTGAATGAGGGCTTTCTCGAAGAGAGGATGGGGGACTTGGCGCTTTCTTTGCCTGCTGAATTGGTGACTCGCTTGTGTTCGCCATCAGGACTCCGTGCCCTGGTGCCACCTGGCAGCACGCTGGTCCCTCCTGCCATGGCTGGCTGCTCCAGCTTCTATCCCCTGCTGCCAAAGGTCTGAAACACGCCCTCCTCCCTGCTGCTCCTCTTGCCGTGCGTGCAAGATACCAGCTCCTTGACCATCTGAAACTCTCCGAATTGCTCCTTACTGTGATCCCTGGAGATAGTATGGAGCTCCGCAGGCTGCTGTGTGCTGGCTGCTGCTTGTCCTGGATTTCTTTCAGTTGATTTCCCCTTTTCCTTTACATCAGCCTGTTCTGTTTTCCTTTATGAGGAAAACTGCGTTCTTTGGGGTAGATGTTCTGTGTTTGCAGGGTGCCTAGCGTGAAGGGATTACGGTAGAAGTACTAACAGGCGTCTGGAAAACCTGTGTTAACAACCAGCTCTATAAATGGTGAGAGGTGAGCCTCCGCCCCGCTGTCTTATCTTGTCCAGGATGATAATTTTTAGTCACACCTCCTGCTTTTTTCCATCACCACCTCCCATGGGATGTCCTTATCTAACCAGCATTGCAGATATGTGTGTATATATATGATATACGATTGCTTGTATATACATGCACGTACATATAAAACCAAAAAGTACTTTTTTTGACCATGTAACTTCACCAATGGAGGGGGCATTCAGCAAGTCTACACTTAACAGGGACCGAAGCCTGCCTTCTGGTTGATTTCATGTGCTAGCAATAAATTGAAACGCCTTTCTGTCTGAGGCACTCTTACCTACTAATGCTTGACCCCCTGTTACTTGGCTGTTTCTGAAAAGTTCTCGGCTCTCCAGGTTCACACCAAGAGTTTCTCTTCTTGGATGGTAAGGGACTGAAGCTCCTTCCGTGTTTGGGCCCTCGGTTCAGGGGGAGGTGATAACCCATCAGACAGAAGCTAATCAGCTTTTTTTAGAGTCTGAACCTGCTCTGGTAAGAGATAAGTAAATCAGTAACTCTTTAAAACAAAATAAAACCCAACCAACCAAAAACCACTCTGCAATGCAGGCCAGAGGAGGAGTAGAGCAGATGTCTGCAGTGAGCTTGCTTCTGGCTTTGTACCCCTGTCCTAGGATTTAACAGGGCTTGTCAATTTATTTTTACTTCTGTAGGCTCTTTATAATTAAAACTAGGACAAGTAACTGCTTCTGTTTGAACTCATTCAGTGTGAGATTGACCTGAACTGGTTGAATGCAAACTGTGCTAGATGACTAACTTTGCAGCCGGGGATGGCTAGGGTGTTCCTGTAACCTCCCCCATATATGAAGGGGAATGTTTTAACGGTTCTGTGACCCAAGCGTAGGTTTGTCTGGGGTCTTACTGCAAAAGAAAGTCACGATCTTGTGACAGACTTGGCAGGAAGCGCAGGAGTGGGTTAGATTAGAGGTAAAACTGGTCTTTGGGTGACACGAGTGAGGCAATAGGCACGGTTTAGCTCGCATTGAGCTGCTCTAGGTGTGGTTATTGTGATAGGTATTTTGGAAACCTGAATCAAATGCTTTGGTGTGACTCTTCTGTGAAGTGCTTTTCTGGAGAAAAGCTCTTGAGGACATGCTCCTCGCACCTCATGTTGTTGGTTTACTGGTTATATTGGAAACTTTCTTCCGTAAGGACTGGAGAAGCCTGACCAATTCTTTCAATAATTTCAGAGTTCCCAACGCTTGCCAGACAGATACCGCAGACACCCTCTCTTTGGTAGTGGAAAAGACTGGCCGGAGAACTGGTGGAAATTGCTCTGCCAACAACTGATAATGGAAGGGTTCCTCAAAGAAGCCTCTGGGCATAACAAGTTTGCAACCACGTGCATGCTTACCCAGAAGGTACTTTTTGGTGTGAAACAACCCATCATAGGCTTCTCACAGTGATCTAGAGCTGAGCCATACGGTTTATTTCTTACAGGGTAGAAATTGGCTGTTAAAAGCTGCATCTGCCTCAAATCCAAGCCTTCTGCTACAGTCCAGCGAAGACCTTAATCTGCAGAAACGTCCTAGAAGGTAACTGTAGTATATGTCGTCTCTTGAGGCTCTTTTATTATTTTTATATTTGATCCTTGGTTTCTGTGGTTGGACAGGAGACTTCTGCGCTTCATTTTTCTAGCCAAAGCTTTCCCTTAGGCAATATTGTGATACAAAAAAATTCAGTGGGAGTGCCTGGATAGACACATCTATTGACTGCTGATATGAAAGATGACGTGTCGTCTAGAGCTCCTGAAAGCTCGCAGCTTAAATCTGTTGGTGCCTCGTCACTGAGGTCTTCGGTGCAGCTAATCAGACGGTCCTGGAACTGGGAGGGTTAGTGGGGAAGGGTGGTACGGAGAAATCCCTTCCTGGCCTCCCCAACCAAAACTAGTCCGAAAGTGTGTTTCATCATCCCCAGTGATCCTGGGTAGCCTGGAAGCATGTTGCGGCAACGCATGCTCGTGGGGAAAGTGATCAGCTAAAGACAAGAAACAGAGGAAAATCCGTCAAGATTTATGTTCTTTCCAGTGCTGATGAGTTAAACCGTGAGGCTTTAAATAGAGCAGCTAACAACTTGTTTTCCCAGTTATGCACTTGACCTAGTTTTCTCATGAAACCTAAGCTGAGAATGAAACAGAAAAAGCCTTCATTCTAACTAAGAGTTGACTCAGCACAAATGTGTAATAGTTTGTCTGTCTCAGTGTGTTTCTTTTTGTGAACTTTGAACCGTTTTAAAGTCTTGGTGAGCGTGTCTGCAAAGGTGGGGTGTTATTTCAGTGGTAGTCAGGTATTTGCCAGCAGTATATATACCACCAAGGGAAGAGCACGTGGAGTTTTGCTTGTAATCTCTTGCTTCTGCTTACGTTTTTACAAATGGCATTGTGTTCGTCTTCACAAGCGCTACTTCTGACCAGCCCTTTTGAAGTGAAAGGTTATGAACTGGAAGTTGCAGAAGCTTTTGCTGTGACAAGAAATAATATTAGAACAAAGCTCTTCAGTGCTGGCCTTGGGAGCCTGTTCTTCTGCCTAGATTGTCTTCGCGTTGCTAAAAAATAAGTAAATAGTGACCAAGTACCAATTTTCATTTGCTTGCTAGTATTCTACTGTTGCGGCTCTTTCAGCTACTGTCTGCAGGTTTCCTAGAAGAAAAAATTGCTTATTACTAAAGAGTAAGCAACAGTGAAACCTGGACGTTTAGCGCAAACCAGAAAGTTTGTACTACTTTGTTTTTTCTCCAGTAATTCAGTCTTTTTCAAGCGTTGTCACGAAGAATCACCAAAAGCTTGGTTTCTTCCATAAGACAAGATTCTTGTTACCAGTTAAACTTTTTAACAGGCTTTGAGGTCCTGGGTGGTTTTTTTTGTGAAGAATGGGGATTCTACTAATTAAAATAAAAAAAAGAACTGTTGATTTGCCAGAGACATCACTGTACCAAGTTCAAATCACTTTGCTTAGCAAAATGTTAATTTTAAAAAAGAAAAAAAGCGTCACTGTACAAATGACTTGGTCTGATTTGATTAATTTGTTTCGTTATGGCAGTAGACCTTTACCTGTGCTCTCGACGCAGCGCTCCCCAGACACGAAAGGAAAAATGCAGTCTCCTGTCAAGCAGGTAGGTCTCAGAGTACAACCCCTCTTGCGCTCTCCGGTCCATCCTTGTCGGTAATAAACAAAATTCTTGCGAGTGTATCATGGTGTCACAAATATTTTCCTGCGAACAGCAACTTCAGTGGGAAGACTCGTAAATCAGCATTTGTTTCTTCTGTTTTTTTATAGATGTCTCTCTACGATATGTTCTCAAATGAGAAAAGAGGTAAAACTCTTCCAAGAAGCAATAACATGCCTAACAGGTACAGTAGTTGAAATAAAACCAGAATCACCTAATTGCGGTTGTGTTAATAGGAGTACTGTCTGTGGGATGATCCCTAAAACCAGCTTTCTTCTGTATCAAGTGACTCTTGTAAAAATGTTTAACGTATTAAAAAGACAAGTGCTTAGAACTTGCTGTACACTACATTATATCTCAAAACATGGTACTACTACAGCATTTAATAAGCTTTGAATTCGACTAAATCGGTATACTTGCAGTGTCCCAGGCAAAGCAGAGTTTCTCACTGGTATTACTTCAAATCCGGGCAAGAAAATTAGCAAATGTTGATAAAATGGAGCAATAGCAGACTTATATTGGTTACTTCTACTGGGCCTCTGGGTTTTTTAGCCTGTCTTCTGTGTGATGGTTGAAACTGTAATGGACTTAAATTTGTGCTGATTTAAAACAAGAAATGAAAAATAGGTGTTTTTTCAAACAGTTCGTGAATATAATTTGGGCAGATAAGTGACGAAGCTGTGACTCGCTCTTAAAGTGGGCAGAACTGAACTTGTGCAGGTACTGGAAGTGAGCATGTAGGATTCTGCCTTTCTGCACTAGTCTGGAGAAGACTGACCTCAAGTTGAGGTTCCATGAGGTCAAAAGAAATAAAACAAGGTTTTGCAAAAAAAAAAAAGGCAAAGCAATTTGTTTCCCTGTGGGGCTTCAGATGAAACCCACCTTGCATTTCTGAGCAGTTTGATTTTTTTTTCCCCTTGGGACAAGTAGCCTGATGCTGGCAGACGACAGGAAAATAGGATCTGTCAATTAAGCTAAACAATTGCCACTGTAGCTGTGTGAAGAAAAATCATTTTAGGGACACCTACAATCCAAAAACGTGTTATTTCACACTTTGCTTAGGAAAGGAAGCTTGTTTTTTTTCCCACAAAACTGCAATTTCATCTGCTTGAGCTTTGTACAGTGAGAAGCTATTTTAAGTTATGGGACCAGACTCAGGAATTCAGTTCCGGTAGGGATACTCCTGATGCTGCCCCAACCAGCGCAAGTCCTGTATGAGCGCAGCGGTAGCACGAGGTGCCAGATCACAGTCTGAGCAGGCAAAATAAGTTGGGCTGCTGCTCTCCCACAGCCTTGTGCGAAGTTCTAACGCAGGGCTTGTTTCACACTTTACTTTTTTTTTGTTAGTGTTGCAGAGCGCTCATCGGTGAAATCTCCGTTGAAGTCCCCAGAACCTGGTGTTTCATCCCGAGAAAAGGAACTAGAGGTAAATTGGGTTTTTTTTGGAAGAGGGAGGATATCTGTGAGTTACAGGCAACTTGCAAACCGCAGTCCTTCTGTATTGGAGCAGCTGGCTTGGGCAGCTCTTGATATATTACAAAGATGTCTTGAACAGAAGCCCTGGGAGAGGATTTCAGTATGTTAAGATGGATTGATGGTTTCTGGTCTCTTAGTGGAAAGATGAGGAAAGCTTTAACTCTTGCTCTCAAATCGATTATACCTACGTGAGTGATCTAGAGCTGCTTCGCGAGAATTTGGTGCTCTCCTTCACAGACTGCTCTGTATGGCAAGCTGCTGACTGCTAGACAGAAGGTAGCTAATGAGAAGGTAATTCCTCCAGCTGTCTTGGCAACCAATAAGATCCTGGTGGAGATGACGCGAATAAGGTAAAGCCAGCACGCATGCATGTTGTACAAACTGAGACGGTTGGAAGCCAAGTAGAAAATCCCATTTCATCTCCTGTTGGGAGAGTATGCCTCATGGGTAGCTGAGCGGCGATTTTTGCTGGGAGATCCTCATTTGCTCTAATACCCTTGCAGACCACTGACTGGTGTAAGTTAAATAGTTACTGACATCAGGCTTGCGTCTTCATTCTAGTTATTACCTAAAAAAAACGCAAACAAACCCAAATTACAACTTTGCCTGTCTTTGTATCCAAACCTCCTGTTAGGTTGACCAGTCAGAGGAGGAAGGTGTATGTTTTCTATTAATCCGTACCGTTCTGTCTGCTCCTCTCCGATGTGTCTTAATCATTTTATTACGCCCTTACCCTACTAAGGGTCACCTACGGGTCAGGAACTGTCCCTTACCTTGCATGGGTGGCTCTAGCGTAAGAGAATAAGCACAATTTAGTGTTGCTCTCAACTACTGAAGGGGGGGAAATATTTTTTTTTCCTCATTGTATGAGAGGGTGTTGTGGGGCAGCTCAGTTGATAATGCATCTGAAGTGCCTTCCCCAGCTTCTAAAAGGTGCTAGACAATACTACGTTTGGCGTGCGTATCTTGTTGTTCCGTGGAAAAGCTCTGTTCCTCTGTGCTCTTGAGAGGTAAAAGCAAAGCAAGATGCATTTGGTGAACTGATCCTCCAAAGGATTAAGCAGCAAACTTGAAGTTTTAGCTGCGGTCAAGCTTCATGATTCAGAACGACGAAACAGTGAACTCGAATAGTTGATGATGATGATGAGGGCACAGTAATAATATTTTCAAGTTTTGACTAACAGATCTGTAGTCCAAGCGTGTGTCATTTGCAGACACTTGATGTTTCAAAGCATTGGCACAGGACGCTTCCATGGCTTTTATTATTCATCCTGAACCAGGCCTACGAATGTTGAGAATGTGAAGAGACTTGATGGTGTGTCTGAAGCAAAATCCACCATGTTGGTGCCTCTCCTGGCTGAAATCAAGGACTTCTGCCGAGCGAATGGTTTGCAGGTATGACTTTCTAAAGTCGCTGCTACTTTGCAAGAGCCTTAAAGACATAATTTAGTTTGCGGCTGTGGGACTTCTCCTTCAAAGTCTGTCCTCGTCACAGCTATTGCATCCAAGTGTTACAGTGAAACTTGCTAGACTTGCGTAGAGATCGGCCTCCCAAATCTGAATGTGCCACTTAACCAAGTTCCAATGTCATTGCTGATGTTCTGGGTTGGTGTGGTTATCTAGAAAGTCTAGGACATCCTTATAAAGGTCACCCGTGTGGCCAGGCTGAGTGTCCAGTAAGTGCCATGTTATTGAGAGCTTGCGGCTAGTTATTGCGATTTGGGGCTGGAGGCCAAAGGTATAGTAAATATTCCTTCACTGTGATTTATTGACTCGAGGGGCTTTGCTTCATTTAAGTTTCTCCTTAGGAGAATCATAGAAGAGCTTAGATTTCCAGCCGTTGGAAATATTCCTGTTGACTTTCTTCTGTCCAAGACTTTCTGTGGAATGGTTCCTCATCAGTGGCTATGGTGAGAGACACCACTAGGGAGAGGCCATGCAGCAGAAGGTTAGAGACACGATGAAGCAGTTCTACTTTGGGGACCTTAATTTCTATGTAAATGTACAGGTAAAGGGACTTACCTAATCTAGAAAGCAGGGAGAGCAGCAATACTGCTTCTCTGTAATGCTTGAGAAGACTCAGGAGTTGTCTTTCTGCCTCGCAGAAAGCTATTATGATGTAAGAATGGGGACCGAAAGTGTTCCTGGTGAGGTTTTTTTAAAAAAATCTGTGTTAAGCAAAAGGTAAAAACAAATGGAGGGGTTTCCCATATTAAGCAGAAAACTGAATACCACAGTTTAATCTGATGGAGTAGTTTTATGTGTAAGGAGCAACACCTAAGAAGCTGTGTTGATCTGGACACTGGTTTTGTGTTTGGGGTTGTTTTTTTGCAAGTCCCGTGAACAATCCCGTGCGTGTGTTACTAAGATGAGAGTATGTGAGTGTCCATCTGGACTTCCTCTTTGCTTTGTTTTTCTAAGGAGCACGGACTTGGGGTCAAAACCAACCTCCATAGAAACGATTGACTCCATTTATGTTACTCATTCAGATAATGGGAGGGTGATTCATTGGTTGTCACTGGGATATAATTCTAAATCCTCTTCGTCTTGCTCAGACTGACAGGTTACCCACGTCTGGATGTGAAGATCAGAAAGAAGCATCTCCCTGGAAGCAAACTAGAGCCCTCTCTCCCTCAGAGCATGTCACGTATGTCCTGTTCCAAGAGAAAAATCTCTCTGTGGTAAGCTCTTCCTGTAGAGGATCCTTCCTTTTTGAAAACAAACAGCGGGGATGCTTTGTCTAGAGGAGGGGGATTTGCAGGTTCTCTTAAATCCTCTGCCCGGTGCTGGGGCCGAGTTGCTTTAAACTGTTGCGGCAGTATCTTTCCTGGCAAACGGTAGCTCAGATCACTTATCTCTGTGGACCGGTCAAAGTGTGAAAAGCTGGGCTCGCTGTGAGGTGGGCTGTACTGAGATAAGATAGAGCTTCCTACTCGTTACGGCGTCTGCGCGGTTTGGCAGGGCATCAGGGAAAGCCGTTGCTGTTACTTCATTGACCCGTTTCAGTACGGTTACGCGGTGTGATTTTTCTGTTGCAGGTGTTAGTTCTGCCTGTTTATGTATTTTTCTCTTTTCACAGCAGTAAAGGCATATAAGGAAAAACTTCCTGATCCGGTAGCTTGCTGGAAAGTACACATGGGGCTGTATACAGGCCTGTCTTTAAGGTTAATAACCATTGGGATAAATTTCACTATGTTTTTGGTTTAGGTAGCAAATGCCCGTTCTTGTGCCTGTGCCCCGTCCGCATGCAAGACTTGCATGTCAAGAAATGAAGCTCCTGAGGGAGATTCAATGCGAGAAGAAAGTCTTAAGTGCGAAGTATTATCGTGGCTTTCTAGTTCAGATTTTGGAAAGCCGTGTTTCCTCTTAGAAACAAAAGTTGAGGACAAGTTACCTGTCACTTCTAAGTTGAAGGGCTACGGGGCATGTGGCTGAACTGGCATCATGCCTTGTGCCCTGTGAAGATGAGCGTCATGAGCCTGTATTACTTCTTTTTCTTACTTCTTCCTATATTTACTGCTTTTTAGCTCTACAGCAGGAAACTGAAGTTGCTTAGAGTTTTGCTTTACCCTTCCCAACAGTACGGGTAAACCTTGTCAGATAGTCCCTGACTTAAAAGTGTATCTAAGGACTAATTAACAAGAAACAACTGTATAATTATTAATGGATAACTTCACGCTCTGTATCTGCTAATCCTGATGATTATATGCGCAGTATGTGTGTTGTCTGGGGAGAAATCGGTAGAAGCTTCAAACCTGCTCTTTTGAGGAAGACAAACAACCAGTTTGAAGTCTCTTCTTGAAAAGTACAAGCTTAGGTGAAATAGGTTTGAGATGCTTTTCTTCAAAGGCAAATGTTCTAAGAGAAGAATTCGTTTAACAGATGCGAAAACGAGGGGGGAATTTCTTTTGGCGCTGTTATCCACCTTCTGCATAGATGGTATGAATCAAATGGGCCGCTGGAAGGAAGGTGAAGTGCATCACAGCTACTTATCAGGAGGCATCTGAAGCTGTGACACAGAAGTCCTTTGAAGCAGGAGCTGGGTCGATGCTCTGACTTTACTGGGAGGCAAAAGCATCTGTTCCCTCTGTGGTAGAAGCTGCTGTGAATCAGCTGCCACAGGGTGGAAGGAGGCTGGTAGCGAGTGTTGCGGCACAAGGGCTGGGAGCTCTAGTGAGCCTTTGAGGTGGGCGCACAGCACCCTTCCTCTCCCCGTCAGAAGTAAGCTCAACCTGAGACGTTGCACTTGAGCTGAGAAGTGGAGGAAAAAGCTCTTTACAAGATGGAAAAGCTTGGGTAAATATTAGGAGTAACCAAGCGGCTTGGGAAGCTTTGCGCTGCTGTGTGCCAATATCCCCTGGTTTGCTTTTTGGGAATGGGAGGTTGACGGATTTTTGAGCTTTCGGTTGCATTTCTGCCACGTCAATTCCTTCTGCTTTTGTTTCCCTAGAGGACTATAAGCGAGAGCAGATCTCTGCCCCTTTCTGAGGTTGGCACTCACCTGGTCCAGGCGGTGAAAGCTGGCTACCCTGTCAACCTGGAGCGAGCAGGTTTGACTCCTGAAGCTCGACAGATCATTTCTGATGTTATCCGAAATCCTCCCATTAACTCGGGTGAGCATCACAGCCCTTACATGAAGCTTCTCGTGACAGTAGCATACAGATGGAGGGAAAGAAAAACTGACAGCTGCTTCTTTAGGTAGAACCTGTCATTTCTGGAAGGCTGTGGCAAGGCAGAGCATGGCAATGCCAGGGTCACTGTTTTCCTTTCAAGGTTGTGTTGTAAAATAAGGCAATCGTGATTCATAAAGGAGCGAAAGAGGGTAGCCCTCTACAAATCACTTCACTCAACTGTATGGATGTTGAAAAGATTCAGGTATCATTCTTAAATCTGTACTTACTCAAGTGTTTTGGCGGGGGGGGGGGGGTGGGAAATCAGCCTGACAAAGTCTTCCTGTGAGTACCGGTATTTACAGAAAAGATGGTGAGTAAGAGCTGTAGAATTTCCCCAGTGCAACTTCTTTGCAAGGTATTTTTTTATGATGAGGTGGCGGAGAAGCGCAGGAAAAGCAGTTCTTCCTCTTAACGCTGCCAGGTGGTGCCATGGGCTAGTTCGCAGGCTGAAGACAGCCGTGTCCTGACTTGTGGCTCTCAGGCTGAGTGAAGTAAAGGCCAGCCTTGCCCTCGTAGCTTAATTTCTTAGACTGGCAGAGTTTGCTGACTTGCTAGCTTTGTCACTCTTGTCCTGTTGGGGTTTAATGGCTCTTCAGCGGCCGTTACAGGCTCAACCAGACTCTCAGATTGCTGTCTTAAATTCAGTGCCACGCGGGGATGGAGAACTGGCATGGCACTATATTTAAGAAAGCGGAGAGGCTTTTCAGCCTGAGCAAATACAGCCTTCCTCTCAAGAGAACGTGGTTCATACAGCACGCAAGTTAGAGGCGGGTGGTTCTGATGGGTTAGACTAAATTTGAGGACAGTAAGTTTGTGTGAGCATGAATGAGGTGGGGATTTATCGCATGAGCTCATGATCTGTTTTCTTATGAATCAAATGCATATGTTTTATTTTTCAGTCTTTTCCATGCCTTAATCTAGCCTATGCTTTAACAAGGGACAACCGATATGTTTTACAACAGAAAACTGAATAAGGGGCAAGAGGATTAAAAAAAAGTTAATATTTCTTAATTATTTTTTTCCAAGACACCACCAAAATTCAAACAATCAGAAAACTCGTTCCTGTGAATATTGAACTGTATCTCATCCAGATGACCATTGCATTACTGGAGAAAGAGAACAGAAATAAGTCTAAGGATGGCTCAGGCGTCAAAAGGATGTTGGTGTGGTCAGAAGGGCAGCAGGAAAAAAGGGGAGCAGATCAAGCAAGCAGGGAAGATACCTTGTGGAGTAAAACCAAGGTTAGTAAACAGGTATAAAACTAGTTTTGTCAAAAGTTTCCTCTTTTGTAGGAGCAGACGAAAAGCCCTTTTATGTTGTTGCAATTTCCAGTAGCGCGGAGAGTCTCATCTTCACAATCCGTTTTTTCCTCAGGTTTAAGGAGGACTGCCTCCCTCTCCTCCGAGAGCAATGCTCAGAGCAGAACCAGAGGGTTCCCCTGGCAAAGTATTGCCCTGGGAGGAGGGCTGTCCCTGGGCTCTCTTAAACGTGTCACCTGAGTTGATCTGTTCCCATGCGGGACTGTTGGCTCATCTCTACTGTAGTAAGTCCTAGGCGTGCAGCCCAGGAACATCAGGCACGTGATGGTCCACCACTGTAGACCATCACAACTGTAGCTTCATAGTGGCCTCAGGAGGGATCAACGCTTTCTGCTGTTGTCTGGCCCCTTGGGATGTGGATGCAAAAGATCCACTGTGAAGTCCCAGATCTACAGTAGCTGGGGCAGTGGAGGAAAAAGCTGAAATTCTCCCCAGTATGGAAAGCTTTGGTGAGCTTCTTCCTTCATAGCCACAAAGTCTGTGTTCTGCCCTTGCCTTGCTTCTGTGCTTTGATACCTACTCACCAATCTGATGGGGGGAAAAGTGACTTTCTTGCTGTGCAGAAAGCTCTAAGAGAGCAGAAAAGCTGAGAGCATGAAAAAGCCAGAGGCAATGCCTGTCAGAAATGTCTCGCAGTCTTTCATGGGTTCCTCTGTTGCTTGAAACTGCTGGGTGTAGCCGTGATAACAAGAAAAATGTCGTGCCATAAGCCTGACTCACTGGGGAGAAATCTCAGGAAATAAGGAGCTCTTTGTTGCCCTTTGAGAAAGGCCAGGCTCATCTTCTGAGACCTTGGCTGGCCTCTCCGTGTCTCCAAAGTCCCAGTTCAGCACCTTGTCCAAAAGGCCACCCTGTATGGAGCGGCTCCCGGTGGGACTGGTAAAAAGAAATTCCAAACTTGAAATCCTTCTGCCGCCTGCGCTAGGATTTCGTGTCTGTTCCTTACAGGGTTGGGGCTTGATTGTTTGAACTCAGACTCAAACAATTTTTCAAGCCTTGCCATTTTGCCAAATGGATTGCTTCCCTGAGTGCTGTTTTGTTTCTACGTTATCTGTGTCTGAGCCTTCTTTTTCCTGAAGCTGACCTCCTGGCAGTCCAATGGCGTGAGCTCTAATTATACTTTTTTCTGCTACTGTTACTGCTGGAGCGAATAACAGGAATGACATGCTATTAGAAATCAAATTAATATTATACAAATGAGTAGACTGCTAATCCAAACAGTCTTCATCTACTTCTCCTTCAGAAGATATCCTGGTTCTAATAATTCCCTGTAGCAAATAGCTCTTAAATTTGCTAATGAATGTTCTTGGATTTTAGCAGCCTCGCATTACTGCTGCTTTTGCAGGGTAATTTGATCAATCCAACATTGAAGGAAGGAGCAGAGAAAACCCATCTGCAAGTGGTGCCTGTGGCTTCAGTAAACAGATGTTCTTACCGCAATAAAGGATGCGGTAGACTTGCCGTTAGCAATGCTCTCAGTAACACCAAGATGTGCAGTACATCAAAAAAAAAATCTCTACTTGGCAATTGCAACCTGTGACCAGCAGGCATTATATAGAAATTAGAATTCAAGGCCTCTGTGCCAGCTATGCCATTTTTAACTGACACCTTTGCTGTAAAAACACATTTGGAAGCACAGCACTTGGGAGTCAGAAGCAGGTATTTTAAGTTCTCAGAGGTATGGGGATGGAGGAAGTATTCTTCTCCACTGCAAAAAAAAAAAACACTAAAAACCCACTCAAGTTCCAGTTCCCTTGTGTTTGAAATGGATACACTTCACTTGCTGAAATTTTATTGTGGTGAAATGGGTGAGACATAGTAGCTAGTGCTGTCACTGAGTAGAGGTGTTGGAACTCTGTTTATAATTAGACTCACTTAAAAAAAAAAAAAACAAACTCCAAAATACAGCTTTTGCACTGAATCTGGTTTGTGCAGACCTAAGGTTTAATGCTGGGATGTATGTGACAGCCTGCTTCCTTCCTGTCCCATGGAAAGGCCGTGCAGAGCGTGGATGACAGCCAGCCAGGCGGCAGAGGGACAGCAAGCCACCTGAATCCCATTGCCCTGGCCTCCTGGAATGAGCCTGCCCTCAATCCTGACGAAGAGGAACTGTTTGCTGACTCTCAGCCCAAGGTGAGCCTGCCCGTAGCCCTGCGTGCCAGGAGCAGAGCACAGACCTGATGATTTGGGTGTTAATCTGTACCAACCCAAAACCCCAGCTTCTCTCTGCGTTCTTTACTGTGTCTAAAACCTTGGCCTGAATGGCCAGCCAACTTTTCTGGTGAATATCCTTTATGTAGTGACAGAATGCTGCTTTTATTGTCTTTGCTATGCCTGAATATACCTCTATCGCAGCATCAGCCTGCTAAAATCACTTTTTTTTTTCCCCAGTACGTCTTGTCAGCCATCTAGTGGCAGATGCTTCCAGCACTTAAAGATGACAGTTGGCTCCCTTTACTCTTTCAGGTCTAGGGTTGTGTGAGACAGTATGCTGATATTGCTAAGGATTTTTGCACTGGTGTGTATATAACCACAAGTTGTATTTTCTAAACACAAGATTTTTCAAAAAGACAGGTGTGTTTTTCTAAAGGGAGCTCATGTGGCTCTGATGGGCACTACTTCCTGTACAGCTCTCTTCAGTTTGAAGCTGGATATTGATTTGAAGGCAAAAACATGAGCCAGACAAATCATTATTGACGGTTTGGTCAGTGTTAGGTAAGTATAACTCCTAAATAGCACAGCAGCTCTCTTCAGTGTTTCGATTAACATTATATTTTTGATTGCTGGTGCTGGCTTCAGAGAACTTCCAGAACATCAGTTCCAAGTAAAGCTGCTTTGTTGTGAGACAGGAACTAAGTGCGATCAGTGTAATGGTCTCTGTATCCTTCCTGCTTCACCCAAGCTTGGCCTGGGAGTCTTGGTTTGTGCGCACACCTCTTGAGGCAAGCACTGGAGCATCCTCCCTCCTGGCTGTAGATGGGTCCTCCTGGTGTGTTTCCCAAGGGCAGCTCACCAGCAGTCTTGTTAATAGAATCACAGAATGGTTTGGGTTGGAAGGGACCTTAAAGATCACCCAGTTCCAAGGCCCCTGCCCTGGGCAGGGCCACCTCCTGCTGGACCAGGTTGCTCCAAGCCCCGTCCAACCTGGCCTCGAACACCTCCAGGGACGGGGCAGCAACAGCTTCTTTAGGCAACCACCCTCACAGGAAAGAACTTCTTCCTAATATCTCATCTAAATCCACCCTTTCTCAGTTTAAAACTGTCACTCCTCCCTGCTCCAGAGTCCCTCCCCAGCTTTACTGGAGCCCCTTGAGGGACTGGAAGGGGCTCCAAGGTCTCCCCGGAGCCTTCTCTTCTCCAGGCTGGACCCCCCCAGCTCTCTCAGCAGAGGGGCTCCAGCCTTCTGAGCATCTTCGTGGCCTCCTCTAGACTCACTCTAAAAGGTCTGTGTCCTTCATCTTGAGATAACAGAACACCAATCTCTGTGGAGATGTTTATGAACATAAACCCATTTATCTCCTAGCTCTAAGCTCTTGATTTTTATTTTTTTTCAGTCCCTATTTGGAAAAGGGGTTGCACTTAACAGAGACATGAGCCTTGCATTACTCCTCGAGACATGTCTCCCTGCACATGATTTTTCTGGGGGTAGAGTCAGAGTGTAGATGCTTGCCTTGTTCCAGATGTTTGTTGTCATCTTCTTCCAGAGCTCCCATCCCCCATCTAAGAGGAAGGTGCCGGAATGGTTTGGAACTTCAGCCGTGCCAGTTCTGCCTCCACCCCAGATGAAGAAATCCAAACCGGAGACCAGAAAAGGGATTTTCAGTTGACTACAGCCATGGAGATTTCTATTTTTTTTTTTACCCTGTACAGAGAGCATTTTAGGAACAGAGTTCAACTTCATTGGTGTAGTTTACTCCTAATTCTAGATTATGTATCTCTTACCCTCTTTGCAGTGAGGGGAGAGGCGCGTTTATGCTTTTCACTGTGTGAAACCTATTCTTATTAAAAAAAGAAATAAACACCTCGCCCCGTCTCCGTGTCGTGAGGGGGGGGGGGGGGTGACGGCTGCGGCCTAGAACGCTGGCCGCGTCGCCATGGCAACGGCCCGCCCACTTCCGGGCCGGGGCCCGGCGACGGCGCGGGGGCTGCCGGGAAGGCGGCATGGCCCAATAGGCGGCGGGGCCAGGCCTGCGCCTCGCGGGTGAGGCAGCGCGCGCGGGGCGGCGGAGGAGGGGGGCCGGGGCCGTGAGGGGAGGCGGGGAGGCGGGGAGCCGGGGTTGGGTGGGAGGGGGGGGACGGGGGACGACGGCACATGGGGACCGGCAGCCGGGCCTCAGCCCGCCCGGTGTTGCACAGGCGCTGGGGAGGCAGCGGTCCGGCCTTGGAGGGGGTGAGCGGAGGGGTGGCTTCCCCGGGCCCCTGCCCGCCGCCGGGCTCGGTAAAGGGGCGGGTAGCGAGGGGCCGGCGCCCGCGGGGTCGCTGCCGGGCCTCGCTGCCGAAGCGTCTCCACCCCGTGTGGGTGACTTTAAAGTTTATCGTTAAGGCCGGGTGTCTCTGAGGCGGGTGGGTGGTGGCGGCGTGCAGCCAACGGGTTTCCCCCCCCCTCCCCCGGCGCTGCTCCGCGTCGGTGTCAATCCCGTTCTAGAGTCCGCGAATTCCGGCTCGGAAATGGCATTCTCTACCGTCAGGTCCTGCCCTGAGGGTTAAGGGTGCGTTTTGGCACTTTAAATCCCCAGACATCTCAGTTTTTAAAGTCCACGCACAGGAAGAGCGGGATACAAACAACTTCACGAACACGTATCTCCACTTCTAAATATCCTATTAATTCAAATATCACTTTCTTGCTTTTTGCCACCTCCTCCTCGTCGCAGAATTATGGATCCAAGTTTACTGAGAGAGCGAGAGCTCTTCAAAAAGCGTGCCCTCTCCACACCAGCAGTAGAAAAACGTCCAGCGCCATCTTCTGACTCCTCCTCTTCAAAAAAGAAGAAAGCAAAGGTAGAACAAGGTGGCTCCTCCAGCTCAAAACAAAATACAGGTTGGTGACAGTCTCCCGTTCAACAGCTCTTTGGTATTTTCTACTGTCTGCCTCTAAACCATGGTTTGTTAATATGAATCAGTCTGTCTGTGAATTTGGCTAGTGGCTGTTGTCATTCTTTCTCTTAAACTGTCACTTTTTGTTAAGAAATTGGCTTGCGTAATGGGAAGAGACGCTTTTAGAACCACGTGTGTATGTCAGGCCTCATCCTGCGACTTGTTTGCTGTTACTTAGTTGGAGGAATCGCTACTGCCAAAATATTATTTCGTATGAAGCTGAGCTTTGATTTGTGGATTTCGGGGCTTGCTGGACCCACAGGACAAGCAGGAGCTGTGGTCTCATTCTTTTTCTCTCCACCGCCAAGAAAGCGCGTAAAACTTAATTTTGTTAGCTCTAAGTCGTCGGCTGTCCATCCATGAGATGGATTGTGCAACTTACATCTTGTCCGGCTAGCGTACGGTGATTATCAGTGGTTCTTGTTTTACTTGGGAGCTAATCTTTGTTCACGAACCCCAGGCTTTGGTAGGTTTCCGGCTGCTTTTGTCATGAGTTTCATTGTGTCTTTGGGATGGTGACGCTGCTGATGCATCCTTCAATATCAAATAAGCAGTTAATAAAGCAGCACTGAAGTAGAGTGAGCAAATGAAAAGTGCAGCACCTGCAGCAGCAAGGAGAGGATTTGCCTGCACCCAGCAGTGTGTTCTGTTTGCTTTCCCTTTGCGGGAGGCAGAACCTGGGGGGCCTTTTCAGTTCCCTGAAGGCACTGACCATTCTCTGATGCGCTCTAAAGGTCAAATCAAATGTCGGGAGTTACTAAAATGCAAAATACCCTGTTGTGCAAACTTCTTGCGTGCACACATTTTGAATACCGCGTGTGGTTCTCTTCTAAACTCCAAAACAATAGACCTAAAACCAGTCAAGGACGATGGGAGGAGTGGAACATCTCCTGTCTGAGGGGAGCGGTAGGGAGTTTCTCTGTGTATCTTTAGCTTCTCAGGGCACCAAATAAAGTTATCAGCCGGACGTTTTAAAATAAATCAAGGGAGACCGGGTTTCCATTGGTGCCTTTGCCACACTTTCTCTTTAAATAAAATAAAATTCTACATGGAATATCCTAAACTGCGTATCCTGCGTGACAGTGGTTTGCTGGGAAAGAGGGATGGGGAGGCAGGAAGAGGCCAGACAGTTCAAATGTGAGCGTGATCTGGAGGAGTTGAGTAGGTATGTGGCAGAGCTGATAAAGAAAGTGTAATTTCTTTTCTGTGATTTTGTGGGTTGGATATTTCTTTAAGTGTTTTTTGCAGTTGTTAAATGATTAGCTTACACAAATAGGAATGTGTGGCTGTGAGGAAATACGCTTTATCATTTACACTGCGGGCTTCATTCCAGACAGTATCAGAAGTGTTTCAGGGTTTCTATAACATTTTTATCCGGAACGAGTTCAGCCTTCTTTCGTTTTCCACTGGAGAGTATTTACTAACTGCTGCAGAAGCAGCAAAGATGGAAGGAAAATAATGGAGAGGGAGAAGACCAACCTTCTCCGTCTTGCTCTTAGGAATTGGCTCAGAACAAGTGTTTGGACTGGCAAGAAACTGAACAGGTTGAGCAGCCACAAGCAGCGCAAGTTGCCCTGTGATGCTGCAGAGTCAAAGTCCTTTGCCTCAAAACCCGCTTTTTGTTTGAATCGCCAGATTCAGGTCGCCAGGTGCCTGTCAGGATACGCGTGTGTCAGAGATGTGTCTTGGGGAGGTGGGAAAAAACCTGATGTCGAAGAATCCCTGTCCCACCCCCCAAAGAAATTAAAATTAAGGTGACTGGTCCTCATTCTGTTATGTAGTGACCACAAAGACGATGAATAATGTCACCCTGATTACATGTTAGCATTGGTAGTCCCTGGGTGTGTAGTGCCTGCAGGTTCTGCGACTCGGAGAAGCTGCCCTTGTCACTTTTTGGGGGAGCCGAGGCATTGAGATCAGGCTAATCTTTAAATGACCACATAGCTAAATCTGGCCTGTAAATGAAGATTTGCTGTAAGCTTTCCAGCGAGAATAGTTACTACTATAGGTATTTGAAATCATCATTCAAGCAAGTTATTTGAAAAAAATTCAAAACTGCCTTGTGTACTCAGCTCAGAATAGTAACTGCAAAATAAAGGAAATTGATCGTATCTGTTTATTTCTTTTTATTGGTCAATAGTAAGTCGTGGCTAAGATCTTAGTCTTTATCTTAAGACCTTTAGTGATCTTAGCCAGCAAGTAACCAAGAGCTGAAGTCTCCAGGAGCTGTTTCACTACTTCGCCTACAGGTGGGAAAGCATCGTCCTGAGGCTCAAGGGCTGTGCAAGGGGAGATCTTTGTCTTCTGTTCCTTGGGCAGACACCCAGCCCGTTGGTAGATCTGTGAAATAAGTAGCTGGAAGGAGTCCCAAGATTTTTCCTTGCGTGTGCTTCTCAGGAAGGCGTAAGAACACGAAGCCAGCGTAGCAGAGGCTAGCCATGTTACTTCCTGCACACTGCCTTCTTGTGTGCAGCGACGATGAGCGTTTTGTAGGAACACTGCGAATGGAAAGCCGTCCCATTGTCGTTCCGAGTGTTTGCCTTCAGGAAAGAGGAATCTTAATTCATTCAGTGCGTCCCGATGGCTGCTCTTGCCTCTCTTGAGCGGGACACGGGTCTTTCAGGGCTGACTCTGTCAAATGCAGCAGAAGGTAACGAGGCATCAACCCAGTGTCCCTGACAGCAGAACACATGTACAGCACGAACACTGTCTTCGTCGTGTGTCTCAGTGTGAATCCTAAAACGTCTTGTCCCTGGGACGTCGGCTTCCATTAATTGTGCTTATGGTTTGATTCTTAGCTAAAAACATTCTCTGCGCGTGGGACTGGTACTGGTGAAACGTCACCGTGACAAGTGTATCCGAGATGAGTGGTTGCAGCGGTAGTTGTGTCGTTTTGTGATTGCAGAAAGGAGCTTGCTCCTCCAGGTGAATCGCAGGACTAGCTGCGCTGGTTCGTAGTGGCCTGACTCCATCTCACCAACCAGGAAGAGTCAAATTAGCAAGTCTTTCAGTGTGTCCAGATCTTCCGGAGCTTAGGCATACTGAACCTGATAGAGGGAGTTTATATATTAAAAAAAAAAAAAAAAAAAAAGATAATAATTATAGTTACTGGCCGTGGCACAAAGATATTTCTGACATGGATGGACTGCGAGATCAGTGTTGTAGCTCACTTGTCCGTTTGGCCATTAGGTGGGGTTTCTTTCCCGAATGACAGGAATATTATTTGGGTTTTATATAGTTAAATATGTTGTCCCATATGTAGCTTTGCTCTGGGATGTTTCCCGCCGGCCTGCTTCTCTATGGGTTCAGGAGCGTGAGAGACTTACCGGGCAATACTGATGGCCGCGCCGTTGGACGCCGTTATTGCAGTCGTAATTTGTAACTGCAAAACTTGTACGGTTTTAAAAACTGTAGACGCAACGCAGCTACAGAAAAGAAATAATCTGGTGAGCTAGAGGTGTGTGTTAGGCGGTCAGTTTGTGGGAAGGGTGTGAGTGTGAACGCTGGGATGCATCGGCAGGCTGATGAAGGGAGCTGAGATTCCCTTGTGCAAAATGAAGGCACTTCTCGCTGTGCATCCATCCTGCCGGCTCTAGCGCAGGGCTTATCCCGGTGTGGCCTCCTTTCTGAAGCGTGTCGACACCTGAGAGCTGCCTTGCGGGCTGGGCGAAATCGCTGTCATCGTCATCGGTGTGGGAGGTCTACGACCCATTTGCGTTTCTTGTCAAGAGCTCGGTCAGTTCCAGTTCAGCTTTGAAAAGTTAAGGTAGGAATGACATATCCAGCACATCTGACTCCCTGTAGTGTTGTGGTTACAGTAGAGGCAGCAGCCTTGGGGCAGAAAAACGCCCCTCTTTCTTCTAAATCGTGGCACCACTACACTATGCTTTTGTGGAAGTAGTCAGATATTCTGAAGGTAGCACATTAGTCGCATCTCGACACGGAGAAGTTGTTAAACAGGCTGAACATGAAGTAAGGGGAGATCAGTTCTCTGGAACTGGAGAAGGGGAGGGAGAATGGGTCACATTGTACCACAGGAGGTTAGAAAAGACCGTTTGAGGGATACGTTTCACATTAGCTTACTTTTCCTCCCACCGCCCTCTCTTCTAAAAGCAAGAAACCTGTAATAAGAGCTGCCGAAGGCAAGAATTCACACAAGCTTCTCCTGTCTCGTGGGATCTCTCACCATTCAACCCTTCTATCTCGTATGTTTTTTCTCGCCCCTTGTATGTCTTTCCTGTCTGTGTGTGGTTGACCTCAGCAGGAGGACACTGCCCTGTCCTTTATGATCAGATTGTTGAGCGTTTTTATAAACGTTTTCTCCAGTTAAGCAACATAGTTTTATGCACGTTAGGCAACATTTGCTTGTTCAGGTAGACAAAGATCTATGCTAGTAACTCAATATAAACAACAAAAGGTCATTTAAAAACAAAAATATTTTCTTCCCCCATAACATTGTAACAGATCATCCTTCTGCTAAGCACTTGGAAAACCTTTGCCAATTTTTCAAGTTCACATCCAGAGATAAAATGATAACCATTGCTATTATATTTAAGTCCAAAAGAAAAAAAGCGTGTGACTTGCTCATTCGTAAGGTACAAGAGGCTTCATTCAAGGTGTTAAACGTTCTTCAAGTGCTGATGCTCAGTCCTTCTTACACCACTTCTGTTTCGTGCTTTCTGAAGCTGTTCAGCATTGCTCTAACAGGATTGGGTTCATTCTCCAAGTCTTTCACAGTCTTATTTTTCACGCAACAGCAACAGTCTAGCAGTTCATAGAGGAAAGCCAACACCACCAGAGAAACTACAGTAAAGATGAATATGATCAGAATAATAAAGCAGGCAGTGTTCCAGTTGTCATGGAAAGGGTAAATTTTCTGCACCTGAAAGCCCAGATACTGAGAAATGGATGTAGTCTCGTTCCAGTGAGTGCTGTTGAGGGTTGCCATTCTTGACGAGATGCCTTAGCGTGCTCGCTGTCACAGATTTGGGGGCTGAAACAGAAAAACAAAGCCGTTGAGGACTCTGTTAATCAAGAACATGCTGTAATTTTTATCCCAAACTATAAGCTCGGACTAAGTGCTCACACCTCCTACAAACATGGATTGTTGCATACTCATATTTGCTCAGAAAAGGAACGAACTCCAAATGTACAACTTTGTGATTTGTCTGGAGCGTTTATTTCAGGGATGACGGGTCCATGCACGCGTCATGTCGTGTCAGTTATTCTGGAACGAAAGAGCTTTGCTTCTTTATTTCAAGTATAAGCAAAGACAAAAAGATAATTTTCAAGGTACACAGCGGTTTGAACAATCTGTACATGGTTAGTTTTGAGGTTGATTCTTGCGTGGCATGAAAGCCATCAGTGCTCTTGACATTCTTAGAAAAACAGAAGATCCGTGTACCACCCTCCCATACCTGAGTGATTAGAAGGACTTACTACATGTCAATGTCATGGCAGTTTGTTTACTTGTTTGTTGTTTTTTTCCTCCTATTTGGGAAAGAGAAAGAAATCGCTCTTTAAAAAAAATAATGTCTAAATCGTAACTATTTTGGAGGATGTTTCCAAAGAATGGAACTGAACTTCTGGTTGTTCTACTACAAAATAACAATCCTGGTTCCTTAAAAGTTGTTATTTTAGAATTGCCTGTTAGCATAGACTTGTTAACCCTGCAAAACTGTTTTGACTTCGGAGGGTAAGGTTTCTTGACGTGTTCATTCCCCTGGTGTTCCGCTGTTGAGCAGAAGTTTGTGCTCGAGAAATCCAACTGCTTCGTTCAGCTGCCGGAACGGCGCTGAGCGCGTTTGGAAATCTCAGCCCGTTTGTGGTGCCGCGGTCATTAGGATAGATCTAACGAGGAAAACCCAACCCTTTCTGAGGAGTTCTGATTTCATGTTTTCAGCTGCATTCTCTGCTTAACTGCTAGGAAAGGAATGTCGGCGTTTGTCCGGCACTGTCTGCTTGTACCCAGCGGAAGAAAAGACTGCTTTGTGGCGTGGGGGAGAGAAAACAAGAAGTTGGCTCCAGCCAATCTGCCTTTGGCGCGAATGGTGTCGCTGTCGAGATGCGCTGGTTTGGAAAAGCCATTGCTCGAAAGTGTGAAAGTAGGCTGTGCCTCAGTAATTTCTGTGGTATATCTAGAACCAAAGGGTAGTTTTGTCTGTCTCTGAATTTCTCCGTGAATTATGGATAAGTAGGCAGATGAGGTGTTTGGCAAAAAGATCTTTACAGTTACGAGTCTCTTGTCCCCCCGATTTCTTTCTTCCCCTGGCTTTGCCTCCCAAAACTGAGGGAACTTACGGTACTTTTGGTACATAGTCTCGTGTAATAAAAAATGTCCAAGGAGCCACAGTAACTTCTGGTTACCTATCGTAGCGTACTGTAGGATGCCGCAGTAACCTTTGAATCCTTCAGGCAATTTAGAACTGGGTGTGGGAGAAGGAGATCGAGTCAAATCTCCATGTTCCCTTGAGGAGATAGCAAAGAGGTTTTAGGTGAAAGACGGTGGTGAGCAGCACTAATGGGCCAACCCGTGCCCCGCGTGTAAGCCTGTTGGTGGGTGCGTGCTGGCTAAGGAGCAGCTCCCAAAATGCACATTTTTATTCTGTGGTGCCCCAGAAAATGTAGGATTATGGAAGGGGAAGAGAGAGAGACAAGATGGAAGCTTCGTAGAAACCTGGAGCCTTATTTCCGTGCCTTAATGAAAGATTTTTCTGCTTTGAACATAAAGCGAAAAGTGAAAAACTAGCTATGTTCATAACAAAATGGTCCTAGCTACCCACATTTAGTTTAATTTCATTCAGGAATCGAAAATACAGGACAAAGGAGTAACGCTGATGCTTTGTTCATTAAACTGCGCTCACAGGTAATGCTTTAATGAACCTTCCGTATCCCTGAAATAATTCTGCGAGCAACCTCTTTGGACAGTGAGAAGTACAAAATGTCTGAATAAATCGGAAGTGACAAAGGCAAAGTGTGGTGGTGTCTACTAAAATAGATTTCTTAAAGCGATCTGAGCACCTAAGTGGGGGTGCCCCCACTTTCTGGGGCACCACAGAATAAAAAAGTGCATTTTGCGAGTCGTCATTATTTTTACGTCATTGTTAAAAAAAAAGGATATCGTGAAAACCGGGATGATGCAGCCAAACCAGCTTGCGATTTATGTCTTATTTTTATTGTTCAATTGTTATACATTTTGTTCTTTATCCTTCTGTCTTGAATGGATTTAAACTGAAGCAGAACGGCTTTGTTATTGGGAAGATACAGACATTTATTGGAGCAGTTGCGCTAACTTACTGTTTCCTCCATTAAATTTGTAATTGAATACACAAATTTGTAATTGAATACACAAATTTGTAATTGAATACACAAAGTATGACTGAGATGGATAGGATTAATTCGACTGGGTGGTGGTGTTTTTTTTTTTCTTAAAGAAAAGTTTACAGAGCAAATCCAAGCTAAAAATACTCCTGAGTTGAGTTGGGTCCTGGCTTTGAGAGCGTGGCTTGGTTTGGTCACGGTCTAGGACGGAAACTCAGCTGCCCTGTTTTATGGGGCTAAAAGTCAGGAGGGTTTTTGAACGGGTGGTCTGAAGACTTATTTGTGAGCGAGGGAGGGGGATGAATAAAAGGATTTGGAGTCCCCTTTGAGGGGTAATTAAAACAAGCAGGATTTAAATGTGTATTTTAAATGGCAAGAGAATGTCCTCGGGAAAGAAAGGAGTTTTGTTTTGAACTTTTCAAACGGATTTCTAAGACTGAGGATTTTGTTGGAATCTGTTACACGTCAGTTTGCTCACTCTGTAAACCCCAGGCACAAACATTAACTGTTTCTGCTGACGCAAAATTTAGTATTTTTGTCGTTGCCAAAAGTGATCGAGATTTGGGGCCGATGGAGAGACTGGGCGTGTTTATATCGCGTAGCCGGGCCCCTTTGCCAGCACGGCTCTGTTCCCGAGAGGAGAGGAGCGTCTTCGGCACCGTATGGCTCCCCGGGCAGGAGTCCCTGCCGCCGGCGCAGTGCAGCAGCCGGCCCCTTCCCACTCCGCAGCCACCATTAAGGTAGCGGTTTGCTCAGCGTAGGGAAGCTCGTCTTTACGCACGAAGGTGGAATTTAATGCCCGTGCCGGAGGTGGTTCGTGCTTCTCGAGGAGGATGATCATCTCCTCAGAATTGAATGAGGCGAGGCAGATAAATATCAGCTACTCGCTGCTGTAATTATTTAAATACAAGACCGAAGTAGCCCTTGCCGAGCCTTCAGAATTAGCACAGCACTAATAAGGTTAGCATCTTTGAAAGCTGTCAGAAATGGCCTGGTTTCCTGCGGTTTTACTTATTTTTTAATGGCACAATTTAAATGCATAATGTAAGCCAGTCTGATTTGAATGCAGTTCAGCTATTGTATGTATCCAAAATGCAGTGAGTTAAATATTTAATGAATTGTCTTCGGTGCTATCTGCATATTAGGTTTTAATTTAAAAGTATCATCATCTTTAGATGCTGCAGAGGAGCAGCTTTATTTGAAATCATTTTTCGTGGAGCAGAGGGAAATGACTGGCAAAAAATCATGTCAATGCAGTACTGAGGAAGTCCTGTTTAAGAAACCACTGAATAGACATCTTGGGGTAATAGCATTTACAAATCTCCGGTGGATTCTAACCTGTCTGTTTGCATTGTCTTGATCGCTGCTCCAATATTTACCAGGATAATAATATGCCACGAGATTTTTTTTCCTACCCTAACGTACCAAATTTCTAGAACAGGTTTCTAGCATATCCACGAACGTAGATCTCTTTTAGGCAGCCTCATCGGTGCGGTTTACAGAATACCCACTTGGGAGGCAGGTTTTTTAAATTTCAGGTTTAGCTGTCTCTGTCTTAAGGAAAATCCTGTCATTATCATTTCTGTACAAACCTATAGAATCAATTATGAGGAACGTGAGGCTGCAGGAAAGAAGCTAGCCCCCCAGGAAGCACGAAATCCATTTTGTTTACTGAATCTTGGCTTGGTATATGAGCTTTTCTGTAAGATGGAGCGGTCATCAATTTTCCATTAGTGCACAGATGGTGAAAGTGCTGGTCTGATAGTGCAAGACAAGCTCCTCTGCGTTCAGCGGAATGAAATCCGGCTAAGCCTAGAGAAAAATCATTCTGATTCTAAGAAGCTTTTTACAGGCTTGTAGGTTACAGGCATATTTTCTTTCAGTAATCAAGATAAACCTAAGACAATGTTATAAAATGATACACACCTACCTCTTGTCTGAAAGGATGCTGAAAGAGCGCTGTTCTGGTCCCTTTTTTTAATGCAGCCGGTGGCACAGCTAAGATGGAGCTTTCCTACCATTGGCCAGAGCATGGTGCTGCTGACAACTTCCTTTATGCTCATTTGCATCGAGCCCTCAACGCCAGGAGTAAATCATTCATAAATTTGACTCTTAGTGTCTCGGATAAGAAACAAACCCTTTCCCGCCCTCAGTTTTGGGGTGCTCTTTGTTAGGTGACGAGCTTGTTAGCGGAGAGGTGCGCTGGGCGTGCTACGGTGGCTGTGACCCCTCTCTGCGTTGCGCTGGAAAGCAGCCAGTCGAACCATGACGTTGGAAGCGTTAATATCTGCAGATTTCCAGCTTTGCCGTGCAGTTAGATTTACTTGTCGTGAGCTGCAGCAGGCTGTAGCCAGGCAGATCAAACAAGATAATCTTCTTGATTCAATTGACAGAACAAATACCTGATAAGTCGTCTTTAACTATTTGTTGTACCTCTGAATTTATTTCAGTCACTTTAGACCTCT
The DNA here is from genome assembly GCF_028500815.1 of Rissa tridactyla. NCBI lineage: Eukaryota > Metazoa > Chordata > Aves > Charadriiformes > Laridae > Rissa > Rissa tridactyla. The sequence continues at coordinate 78,041,696 of NC_071470.1, read as the reverse complement.
CATTACACGTCTGATTTTTTATTTATGAAATATCCTGCACAGACATTAATTTTTAATGATAAAAGGGGCCCTGGGGGGGGAAATCCCTATAGGCTCCTCCTGTTTAGGGGGAGATGGCTTTTGTTTTTCTCCCTTTTTTCCATGTTAATTTAGTAACCAGAACAAAATGTTCTTCTGTAGATGGAGTTATACTGATTCTTCTACATTAATTTTAGAATTGTTGTGCTATGTAAAGCCTCTAGGACGATGTTGTGCAGTAGTTTCACAATTACCAGTTGCCAAGTTTTAGATCTGATGTTTATTCCTCCGCCATTATGGTTTTTACTCTACTAGCACCAGTTTCCATGAAGTCTTCCCGATAATTATTGAAAGTGGATTTGTTTGAAGTTTGACTACATCCAAAATTTGCCTTTTATAGTGACTTGCAGATCAGCTTAGAAGTAGGTTGAGATGCAGTGAGACAGACATGAAAACAATTCGCCTAAAGCGTAGTGACTTTGGAAACTTCATTTGGAGTTTCCTGGGAAGAACTTGGCATGGGCATCTGAATTTAAACACACTTTCTCGAGTCCTGCTGCTCACTTGGGGGAGGCGATGGGTCTTTGTCAAGCGCCTTAGATGCATTTGCTAGAATATGATGATCTTTTTTTTTTCCTTTTTTCTTTCTTTTTTCACCGCTGCAAACCCCTGAGCCCTTCCACTCCTCCTTATCGCCACACTCATCCATCCCTCCAGCTGCCCAGCAGAGCGAAGACCCGCTGCTACCTCTCCCTTGCCTAATACGCTAATTTTAATTGTTCTTTTCTCTCTCTCGACTGATTCTTCCACAGAAATAATAGGAGCTCAGTAGCTCTGAGATACCTCCTGTCCTGTCAAATGTGGTTGGAAATGATTAAAAAAGTAATTTTGTGATTAAATCGTTTTTGTGATTAAAAAATTCCTGTGGTGACGAAGAGGAAACGTTCTTTTTCTGGAGCAGTTGAAATTCTGAAAAGCTGTTACCGTTAAGTTTGAGCAACGTTATGCTGGTAATGGCCCTGTGGCTTTTGATAGCGGTTTGTGGATATTTCTGTTTAATGCGCTGTGGTATAAAATTAGTAACAGTCATTAACAACCTTGCAAGAATTTCTGAAACAAGCTCTACACAGTACCAAACCTCACGATACATTAACATGGAACCAGACTTGGCGACAGAGGGGATTCTGAATTGTTCAACGCACCAAGTTAAATTGTTTTGAATTTATGGGATTATTTTATTTTTTTATATAAATTCTCTGCTAGAGCTATTTTTAAAATAATATTAAAAAAAAGCCCAGCGCAACAAGGACAGACTTCCTTTTCCTGGTGTGTAACTGTTGGATACCTGTTGGGAATAAGTGAAATTTTCTGCTCCTATCCCAGCAGCAGGAAGCTGTCGGTAGGGCCAATCATTGGGCAAAAATGCAGTGCATTATTTCAGCGTGAATTAATGTAGCATAAATGATTATAATATGTTAAGCCGCAGAATTAAACACATACTCTTATGGTAGTCATGCGGCAGTTGCTCGCTGTTGTCTTAAAGGCCAAGTCCCAATAACCTTATATTTATGGAGCTCTTCTCAGAAGCGTTCCAGAGCCGCGTGTGCCGACGGGTAACTCTGTGGGTCTGGATCAACGCCTGCGCTAGCACAGAGTCCTCTTGAGGGTGACCGCTCCTGCAACACGCGTTTCTCTTCCTAGTTGTGATTCTAAAAGCCTACGGAAGTAGAGTGAGAAAGGGATGGAGTACAAAGCCAGCAGGGTGGCCTTGAAAGCATCGTTTAATTGTTTCCTTTCTCCTTTTGTAGATCACAGCAATGGATCATTTAACTTGAAAGCCCTTTCAGGAGGCTCTGGCTACAAGTTTGGAGTCCTCGCTAAAATAGTGAATTATATGAAGGTACGGTGTTTTGATGCAAAATTATAATGTTTTAAAATACTTAATACTTATTTATTCTCCCGTGGTAGCTGAAAGATGCTGAATATTTCGAACTTTAAAATTCTTTTACTGCAAGATTGAGAATTTCAAGAAACTGCTTGTTAAATTCAAAATGCGGTCAGTAAACAAAATGGTCAGCATATTGTTCCATTACTGAAATCCTAATTATTCCAGGTCACTTTAAAACCAGGATAATGGTTTTTATTTGCAGTCGAAATGGGAACTACAATATGCTGTTGTCAGCTTTTAGGATTCATGAGCTATTTATCAAAATAACGTGTCATTCGGTGCTTGACAGATGACTTGTTCATCGGTCTCAGCCGGTACTAGTTTTTTTTCCTCATATTCTCAAAAACGTGAAATTGAAACTCATATGATATGTGTACTGTGTCCGTCTCGGTTTTGCAGAAGTTATTTTGTCATCGCATTATACCAATTTTAGTTACTTTATGATAGTTGAGTCACTGAATAAAATAAGTACGGAACTCTAATAGATCCTGTTTACTCTTCCAGACTCGGCACCAGCGTGGTGATACACATCCATTAACCCTAGAAGAGATTTTGGATGAAACTCAGCATTTAGATATTGGACTCAAACAGAAGCAATGGTTAATGAGCGAGGTAAAGAAAACATATGTTTAGATTTTAATTAGAGATAAAGGATTATGGTAAACCTGAATTATACACACTTATTTAATTGCAAGCTCTATAAATACGTAATCCCCCTTTAAGAAACTACATTGATTCACATGTCTGTCTGTCTGTCTGTCTGTCTTGTACCTCCTGCTGTTGAGGTAACTGTGAAATGAAGGCCGTTCTGACATTTTTAAGGACCTGTTAGAATTGTTACACAGAGAGTATGTTTTATGTCAAGTGAATTTATTCGTTACTGTTTTTCTTAAGGAATTTCTTTTTTAAAAAAATTCGAGCGGAAAGGTCTTCCCGTATTGAGGATTTTAAATTAACGAAACCAAAGGAGTACGGCACAAAATTCACAGGCTTGCAGTTCTTTGTTACCTACTGAAATGAACAATTCTGATGGCTGAAACTGGGGGGGTAACAGATCTGCAAATTCCACTGCTGGAGCTCATTAGTCTCACTCGAGATGCTAGGTTTTGTTCTTACAGACTCACTGTAACTTGCCACCATATTCGTCTTCATGCTTAATTGATCTGAATGTCTTCATGGAATTTCAAGATTAATAAATCAGGAAAATAGCACGTTCGGTACTTATACTTGATTGGCGTACCTGGTTTTGCTCAGATCGTATTTAAAATCCTCGCAGTAGAGTAGTAAAGGCTTTTGAGTCAAGGGCAAAAAAATGCCTGGATAGTAAAGCTAGGAGGGTTTTAACTAATAGAGCCTGTCGCATTCCTTTGCTACCGGTGCTAATATTCTGGGGTCCAGAAACCTCCAGTCTGGCAGTGTTGGTTGTGATGAACCAGAATATCAAGAGGGAACGAAAAAATCTCCTCCCATAAAGTGTATATAAAATTATCACTGAATTATTACTGGATGAGAAAAGGTGAACAAATACCCTGCAGCACCAAAGTTAGTTGCCTTCTCTGTTACAGGTGGTTTCTCCCTCCTTTCTTCTCTCTGTGTCTCTTCTCTTTCTCCTTTCAGGGTCAGGCTGGCATCTGCAGAAGAAACTAAGTAGAGTTGCCCTCTGTTACAGGTGAACTTCCATTGTGGTACTGGCTGCACAGCAAAATTGATTCGGAGCATATCTTAAATCATTGCAATTGTCCGTGAACTTCTGGTCAGCTTCCGCTGGGAAGCTGGCATCATGTGTAAAACCCTACTGTGCAGGAGGTCTGCTCTTCTCAATTTCTTCTACAGCTGCTGGTGCCAATTGACAGCAGTTGGGGAAGACTGACCCCTGTTTGGTGCATCCCAGCTTAATGCTTTTCATATTCATAACATCCGTGTCACCTGAGCTTGATAGGCCGAGTTGCGCGTTTGCGCTTTATGTTCAGCCAAAGCACACTTTGTTGCCTTCCCTCTTCTTTTTATTTTCATTCCTCTCTCAAAAAGGAACGCGTGCGGCTTTCTGCCATAAGAGGCTTCATGGACCTTCGAGCCCAAAGGCATTAAGCGAATGATGTTAAGCCTCCTTCGGTGCGTTGTGCTTTATGTTGTGGCAAATTATGCCTAGGCTGGTGGATCTAGAGATCCAAGGATTTGAAATCCGTTTAAAACTCAAACCTTCAAACTGGCAGCTGTAACGTGTGGCTGATGTGCTCTAGCTGCTCAAAAGCACTCTAGAAAAAAAAAGTCCTAGCGCGTGCTCTTTTTCACGGATTAAAATGAATGTCCCTATTACAGGCTCTAGTCAACAATCCGAAAATAGAAGTTGTAGATGGGAAGTATGCTTTCAAACCCAAGTACAACTTGAAAGATAAAAAGGCTCTGCTCAGGCTCTTGGACAAGCATGACCAGCGAGGGCTGGGAGGAATCCTGTTAGAAGATATTGAGGAAGGGCTGCCCAACGCACAGAAAGCTATAAAGGTGAGTAGCGCCTGTCTGCGATTCAGCGAAACCCGTTCCAGTTAGCTCCTCAAAGGGAAGGTGAAGGGCTAAGAGAGCATTTTCTCATGAGTCGTCTCTGTTCTTTTGATAACCCCAAAGCTATTTCAGAACACTTAATACTGTAGCTTTTTCTGTATTTCATCCTTTACTTTCAGATTTGGCCTGATGTCTCAGCACAGCTGCCAAAGCTCTTTCTCACAAAAGACACTCGATCTCCCACATTCCAACTGTAGGCATTTAGTTCTGCTTTTATACCTTGATCTCAGTCCTCCGTATCTTATCTTTGATTTACTGGTGTACTTATCGTCAGCGTCCATTTTGGATGCTTTTCCTTGCCGGTGACTTTGCCGCTTCTCTAGTTTGTTGTGCTTTTTGTAGCGTAAGATCTGGGTCTGTTGTTCGAGTTGGAATCCTTATTCGTGGAAACGAAGTGATTTTGAGTTGTTCTTTTGCATTTGTTTTCGAGGCTTTAGGGGACCAGATCATCTTTGTTAATCGTCCTGATAAGAAGAAAATTCTTTTCTACAATGACAAGAGCTGTCAGTTTACTGTGGATGAAGGTAGGTGTTTGTTTACATATGTTGCCATGATAGTTGATTTTTATTCATCTTAAGCACCTATATGTATAAACAGTCTTCAGGTAGAGCAGTCTTTTAAGGCGGTAATGAAATATTAGGTATATCCAGGTGTCAGGAGAATGGTTTATATTAACACGAGGCTAACAAGACTAGCAAGTCAGTTCAGGGGTAATATCCTCTGTTTTATAATGGATACATTGGAGCGCGGCGCCAGGAATCCAACAATTCTCTTCAAGTGTGGCGGTACAGAAGAGACTAAAAATCACCTGACTGTGGCTAAAATGGCATCTAACATTTTGCTGTGTAAAGGGCGGCCAAAAAACCCCAAAAGAATGGCTTCTGGGTGCGAGTTTTTTGATTATTTTTTTTTCCAGTTTATTAATCATGTGCCTTTTATTGGTGAACGCGACAAGAAGCCACAAACGGAAGAGAAGAAGGAAGCAAACAGGAAGGAGATGTGAGCAAAAGTCCCGAGAAGGGGTAGTTTACAACTGGGAGGAGCGCGCAGATGTCGGGTAGTGCTGCTGCCGAGAGCTGCAGGGGATTTGGGACTTCAGAAGTTCAGCGTGCGTTTTCTGTCTAACAAATAGTGGTAAAATCCTCTGGTGTGATTCCGTGCCTGTTTGTGCACGGAAATTAATTACACAAATCGGGGTGTGTTCCAGTAATGACATTTATGCCAACGTCGGATGCCTGTAAGTACAGAAAGGAGAAGGCAATCTGTGACAAAAGATTTACTTCAAATGACTCGGCGACACCGAACACTTTCTGTCGTTAACGTATTGTTCTTGTAACATGCCACATAAAGCCATCTTAGCGTATAATGTCACATTATGGCAAACAGAAAGGGAAGAGTTTTCATAGAAGCTCGGGCTGCTCTACTTATAGGACCACAGGACAGAAGATAAAGCTCTTTTTGACTAGCTCAGAGAGCCTTTTTATTTTCAATAGAATTAAGCAACTGGAAATGTGTATCGTTAACTTATTTGTTATGTACCACACTGGTACAATCAGTAATAATAATAGCTTTCTTCCACAAAGATAATTAAGTAGATGTGACGTCTACGGCATTTAAAAATACAAAAAATTGTTGCAAAACATTGAAGTGAATCTCTTTTTAAACCATAATTTCTGTCATTTCTTGACAGTGGCAGTCAGAACTATATGTGAAATGCAGAATTACAAGCCTTTAGTCCGCCTTCACTGGGAATTTCCAACCTCCCAAATGCCTATGAGTTCACCATTAACACTGTCATCCAGTTCAGATAGCGTCTCTTCAGTCCATCAGCCCACAGGTTTTGGGGACCTAAACATGGACAAAACATTTAGAAATCAGCGCTGTTGCAGTAACTGTTAAGACAAAGCTTTTCAGTTTTTAGCAGCTACTGGCTGTCTGACAGTCGCGATTGCTGAGCGTTTCTTCTTCTGCAGTTTTTTCCAGGTAACTGGCACCCAACCATCCTAAAAAAGTTATCAGAGGGAGTTCCCTACCCTGTTGCTCTTAGTTTGTAATAACTCCAGGATTAACTGTGAAATTTAATAAAAGAGCCCATTTTATTAAGAAGTAGCAAGAGACGTCTGCCAGCTCTTCGTCAGTTAGCCAGTATACATTCAAGGCTGTTCATATACAATACATTATATTTTAGCACCCTCAGCACTGCTCTGGGTTTAGGAACAAGCGATGCAGGCTGTTGCTGTGAAAGGGGGGAAAAAATTAAAAAAAACCCCACACTCTAAAACCCCTCGAAACAAAATGTTTAAGCCATTTGGCTCAGTCTCCCGGTGAAGGGAGGCATTTAAGCCTCAGTGTTTGTAATGAAGGGACCGTTAGTGTGCGGTGTCTGTAGTTCAAGGTGGCTTTGCTTTCTTTCATCCGCAGGTGGCAGCATGTTCCCATCTGATCAGAAAGTGGTTACGGTTTTTTGTTCTGTTCCTGCTGGTTTTGGTTTTCCTTGTCATGCGGATGCTGCTGCTTTGTTCTGAGAGGAGGCAAGAGTACTTTCTCTTTTGTGAATTTGGTGATCTGCCTGCCTATGCCACAACTCCTAAAATACACCTCAGTGGGTTCACTTACTTATTGGAGCTGGAACAGGTCCTTTTTCCAACCATGTTATCTTGTGATGAAGAAAACCCATCCTTCCCGAGCAGTTTTGCTTTATGATTCTTTGTAGAGCACCAGAAGCATGTCTCTTAGGGAGTCATTGGCGGAGTTGTCTGCGTACAGGGTGAATTATGACATGTTTCTGCATTAGCAGTGCTATTCCAGCTCATTATCTCCAGCAACGTTAAAATGAAGTTTTTAGAAGACTGCAGAATAAGCCTTGAAGTGTTGTCAGAGTCTTTGATCTAGCAGCTGATGACAGTTCAAAATATGTTTCTGGTTTAATGTTTATCCTTAGAAATAAAGGCTCTGCGCTCCTCAGTGCGTGGTTCTGCCGTATGACACTCTCCAGTTTCGAACATGTGTTGGCTGGGATTAATATCCTCTAAAAGTTAGGCGTCCTCTCCCATCGCTGTCTGAGCTCCGTCAGCAGTCAGTAGAGAAAAAGAGGAGCCGCCGGGGCGATTTGAAGCTTGCTGAGTCTAAAGTAGTGGGAGGAATTCTTTCTGGCAGTGCCTGCCCCTGCCCTGGCTGCAGTTGTTTTGATGGCTGAACATTGAAAATAAATCCCGATGCGCTGCAGCAGTGGTGCGGCACCTGCGTATCGCGATCTCCAGGGTACTGGAGAAGGGTTTTGCAGTAAGGAATGGCTTTTGTTCTTCCTTCCGTGTGATTAGCCAAGGAAGGTTCAGATTCCGCGTGTTCCTTCTTGACTTCCTGACTAATTAATCTTCTGTCGGTCCTGTGTTGCTGAAAGCGTTTATAAAAGCCGGGCTAGATTTCAGGTGCTTCAGCCAAGTAAAGCGCTGCCTTGTTGTGCTGGAACTGAGCACGTTGCCCGTGAACCAGGCTTTCACCCCGTGCCGGCTGAACGCTGAAAGGCCGGTCTGATTGCTTGACTGTTAGAGATGGTATCTTTCACATCTCAATGCAGCATCGGAAGCATTTTAATACCTAAGAATTTGGGCGCTTAATTATACGTGTTTTTAAAAGTCTTCCTAAGCACCTTTGACGACATTTAAAACATTTAAACAGTATGAAAATGGCTTGGGATCGGTGATGACGTATGGCTCTGGATTTGAATTCCAAGATGGTCATGGGGCAGCACAATTTTAGTATCAAGCACCTTTTCCTTCGGGTATCAATCTGGTATTGCACTCCGTGGGACTGTTAGACTCCATCTTCCCCGCTACTCGGTTGTTTTTTCCCTTCTGCCGGGTTATTGTCTGTTCTTGTCCTGTGCTCAGATTTTGGCTCGGCTCAGTGAAGATCTTTAAGCTGTTTTTAATCTCTGGCAGATTTTATTACCAGCGTGGTGTAGCAGTTTATCTCCAGAAGCCATCTCAACCTTTCTGCAAGAGCAGGTGAGGCGGTCAGAAGTGCAGGATAAGCTGCGCTGAAGTCACCGTGCAGCCATTTACCCGTGACTTTGTTCGCCACATGTAAGCGTTTATAGAAATGGAGCGTGTTAGGGTATAATCGCTCAGGGAACGTCAGCATAAATTGTTTTCTTACATGAGGCGCCCCACGATGCGGTAACATTGAGGTAACTGCGCATCCTTACCCCTCGGGTATTTCAGAGAGAGAAGATGTTTGCAAAGCCTTTGTTACGCTGCCCTCTGCTTTGCTGTGTGTTGGTTATTGCTGGTCAAAGCGCATTGTTTTACGTCCGTGCGTGCGGACATCGTGATGCTGGAGATGTTGGCGGACCTCTAAACCGGCCTTTCAATCAGCTTGTGGTCTCATTCCCTCCTCTTTATTACTTGAAAGACCAGAAGTTATCTCTCTGGAGGAGCGAGCCTGTGAGTAGTGTTGATTCTGCCAGGCTTCTGAGTTAAAATATTTTAGTGATCAAATTGCAAGATATTGCATGTAGGATTTGTTCATAGTCCAGGTAGGACACCCAGCGCCTGCCTTGGGTACCGGGATCACGACTTTCTGCCTCTTCTGGGGAAGATCTGCATTGGGACTTAAAAACTCTGCTGAAAATGTGCGTGTCTCCTCGAGGGTTCACAGCACCTGCATTGCTTTCGCCAGAAACTCTTTGGAAATTTCTCCCCCCGGGGGGATTTTTTCCTGGGCTCCGTCTTGTCCTAGCAACCTGAGCGGTAGGAGAAATTGTCAGCTTGTCTGAATGCAGTCTGCTGCGGTCAGGTGAAGCCTTACTGTCTTGACTGCTCGACAGTTTTTTTCCTTCCATAGCTATTACATGCTTGTTCTGGCTGATCTGTCAAATAGTTTAGCGGCTCTGATGGAGGAGTCTCTCACCTTCACCGTGCTCTGATGGTGTAAAGATCACCTAGTTGACAGGACACGGAGAAGGGGAATTGGATGTGCTCTGTAGTCGCAATGGTTACGTGCACTGCAGGAATGCGTGCGGCTGAACCCGTTCTCCCTGCCTGGCTGAAGCAGGCCAGCAAGTGGCGAGCTGGCTGCTCCAGCAATCCCGTTCCCGCTCCTCACACCAGTACCCAACTCCCTCTGCCCCGTCCACAGAGAAAAGAAAGAAATTGTAAAAAACGGATCCGGTATGTTGAAACCGTCCCTAGGAACTGCCTTCCGTCACTGTTGTCTGCTCTTCAGACGCAGCAGCTCATCACAGCATTTTTCTTTTCTGTCTTCTCCCCTCCCCAGAGACAGGCCAGCCCGCCGCATCCCCCTGCCTGGCCAACCGTAAGCACGGACGCTGCTCCAGGAGTGGTGGAGGACAGTAATCAAGTCATGGCCTGCCATTTCCTCCTCCCTGGCCCCTCTCATGAACTACCGCTTTTAAAAAGTGGTGACTCCCTTTGCTCGGAGCCACACAGCAAAGGCCAGGGAGACAGGATTTCAGATTCTCCTCAAAGAAGTAGGAGAGATCTCTTCCAATCTTGGGTCAAGGGTATGAATTTTGAGGTGCGGAAATACCACAGCCACAAACGCGGAGGGGTTGTTTCTTGAGAGCTGTAGTTATTGCCAGCTTTTCCCATAGGTTCTCATATTTCAGGGAGGATGTCGCAATAATTGAGATGGCGTATTCCCAAGGTCTCAACTTTCACTAGCTGATAGGGGCATCGTCCTTGGAGACTTCTGAATAAGTCTGACAGGTAACGTGGAAATGGTGGAGCGCCAGCTGAAATGCAGTTCTTGCGTTTAGCTCAGTGTCTGGTGTTACACCGGATCGGTGTTGTGATGGGATGATAGATGCGTCTCCTCTTCCCTTTAGATGGCACCCTGAACGCGAGCAGCTAGCATGCAGAGCCGGCTGAAGGGTGGCAGCTCTGTGTGCTTCTCCACCTTCACCCCGTGCTTTTAGCTCTGAACCAATCCTTTAACAGGGAGTATTTTGGGGGAGGGGGGTGGACCGTGGTGTTGTGACTCCCCCCTTTCCTAGGCAGCAAGGCACGCCTAGGTAATGCCCTACATGGAGCTTCAGCAGGGGAAGAAGATTCTTTTGCAGTTACCGCAATCAAAGCAATAGCGCTGAAAGCAGCCTGATTTATGAAGGAATTTTTAAGTGGAGTTGCAGAATACTGTATACTCTGGTGGGGCCAAGTAGTGGATTAAATTATCTGCATGTAAAGTCCATTTTAGTTTTGAGGTTCGGATTCTTGGTGGCCGTTACATTCGTATTTCTTGGCCAAGTTTAAAAGGGGAATGTGAAGCTGTAATGGTGGTACAACCGCTGCATTACAAGAAATGCAAAATGCTGTGGTTAGATATTAACTGTGATCTGCACTTCTGTGCATGTTGATCCTTGAAGAGCTGACCATTTATTTTCTAGTGTTTAATTTTTCACTTCTGTTCCCCAGAAGAATGTAGACCAGTTTAACCTTAAGCACCTGTCCTCAGCGTTTTTTGTCGTTGTTTTTTTTTTTTTGCGCCGCAGCGTATTTGTGCGTGTATCATGAACTCTAATAAGGAGACACATCATCTGTGTTTGTAGCAGAACATTATAAGTAAAAGGACGCTGTCATGTAAAAGTTGAGAGTTACCAAGTCTCTTATCAGCTATCACCTCATGTTACGCGTGCCTGTCGTGCGTCTTGGAGGACTGACCTGTATCTCCTCAGCTCCCCCAGGAGTCGTCTGTGCAGAGCCAAAGGCGCGGGAATAGCACAACACGACGTTAAACTATCTCTAACCGGGATCTGTTTAATAGCCATACATTTATGTGCAGCCTCATCGCTTCACGTGTTGAACTGCAGAAACACGTGATTCGAAACGCGGTTACTGGTGAAGTGCGATACTGCATTTGCACACCCATCGTCTGATTCATCTTTCTAAGCGCCACCCGGTCTCGGTGTCCAGCTGAGTCCAGTTTGGATGTTCAGGGCAGGGAGGGGGCATGAACAGAAAGGAAAAATAGCTTGAAAGAGCATGTTCTGCTCAGCCCGGAGGACGCGATAGGAGCCTTGCGCGGGCTTCTGCTGTTAAGGCTTAATCTGAGTGCTCGTCACTGAGAGATCTCTCTCTTGCGTGTTCGCTTTGATCATAATACAACCTTCTCCACCTGCTGCGATAGGATGAGGTGAGAGATGATCTGGGATAGCAGGCACCGCAAGCTATGCCGAAAGCCCGGAATCACGCTCAAAATGGATGAGCAGATGGAGAATGTCTTGACTACAGTGTCAGTCCTTGCATTAAGTTATCTGAAACCAGCGCTCTCAAGTGATCCCGCTGTGCTGTATAGCCTGTATGAGAAACAGGCTAAGCGCTATCTCCGTGTAACCAAAAGTGATGTTTTGACAGGATTTAGTTCTCTTCAAAAACGCTGCATTACCAAAAATGAACATTGTTGTTCTTACACTGGCGAGATTCCTTCCTTTTGTTTCCTGGAAAGCTTGAACAGCCCCTTACTGTTGGCAGTGGGCAAGAAAAGAAAGACCTGAGACTGAAAGCATGTATTTTCATAGAAAAACAATGTGCCTGAGGAAGGGAACGGGTCCAAGTGCAGGAACCAAGTCCGTTACGTACGTCTTCCGTACAGTGCCGTTTTCGTCGTGGCGTGTTTAGAGCCAGTGTATCAGTGGCAGAGCGTCACCGGAGCGTTTCGTCGCCTCGCTGCACAGCGCAGCTTCTTCACCATGCCGAAGTTGTGGTTGTTTTGACAACTGTATACTAAATTTATCTGGAAATAAAGGGAAAAAATTTAGTCTTGCGTTGCTATGTGTGCCTCGTGTTTTATTTATAGTTTGTTAGCCAAACCTGCTGACAGGATATATCTAACTTACTGCCTGGGGAATGAAGGGAGGTAGGATTGTACCAGCCGCTGCCTGGAGAAGGCATTCCAGAGGCTCTGTGAAACTTTACATGAGGCAGAAAGTGTGCAGGCAGATGGCAGCTGCTCTAATTAAGACTTACTGTCTCTGTCTTTTCTTCCTGCTGCTGTGGCTTTTAAGGTATCTCTCTTCTTTTTAACACCAGAGGAATTTTAGTAATTTATTATCTGTACGGCACGGTATGTATTATATTACGGTGATAAACGAGCTTCAGCCCACTGAAGTGAAATGTCTTGAATCTTCGGTAAATTGGACTACGAGATGACAAGTCTCCCAAGACAATGGCAGCTGAAGATGTGTAAATGAAGTTGCCATTTATGGTTAGTTATTACCCTTCACCAGGATCTTTTGAACAGAGGCTTATAAAGCACGTTGACAGTCCACACGGCTATAGAGATGCTAGGCGAAAAGAGAGACTCCGTAGCAAATCAACATTAAAAAGCATATGTTGCCGGTGGGCGTTCCCGCTGCTGCAGTGCAGTTAGCACAAATGACAATCAGCTCATCTTTTTCCATTAAGTTGTTGTTTTGGTGGTTGTTTGTTGGGTGGTTTTTTTTGGGGGGGGCGGGGGGGGGGAAGTGCATCCGGCATTTGGAGTGGGTAAAGGCTGTGCTAATTGGGTGCCTGCTGGCGGTGACCGCTGGGTCTGGACCGTGGCAGACTGACACGCCAGCGCCCTTCAGCATTTGCAATCAATCTCTCTCTCTCCCTTCGTGCGGGGGCTTGGCCCAGGGTTTGCTCACTGGGATATAAACCGAGGGGTTTGTTTGGTCTTTCAGAATTTCAGAAGCTGTGGAGGAGCATTCCCGTGGATTCTATGGATGAGGAGAAAATTGAAGAGTATCTGAAACGACAGGGTATTTCTTCCATGCAAGAAACTGGACCAAAGAAAATAGTAAGCGATACAAATTACAGATCTTTGCGGGAGATTCCCCCTAACTGACCCCGCAGTGTTAATTCCAAAACATGTTGGTGAGCCTATGCACAGCTGCTTTGTGTAGCTCGGGGAAGTGTGACCAATTTTAAGAAGCTGCAAAAAACAATGCTGTAGCCAGCAGTCCGTGTTTCTGCAGCTTGTTTGAGCCAGTGTAATCCAAGCAGCATGGAGAAGAGGGCAAACGCCAGAAATCCCTGTGAGCTCCCAAGTGGAAGCTTCTGCTTGAAGCCGCGCAACATATTAGGAGTAGGAGAATAGTGACTTTTCCGGGAGAAGGGTGGGGCTTTTTTAGCTTTTTCTTTTCTGATAATAAATAGCTTTGCAATCCTGGTGAGAACCGTGTAACGGGCTTCCCACCACACACACGCCGTTCTCCAAACTGGGTGCAGTACGCTCGTCTTTTACTGGGAGGCCAAAATGTCTGCAGGCTCTCCAACGATGCTTTCTTCCTGGCTTCAAAGAATTATATTTTTTTTGCATTTATTTGTATACGATATATCATGTCTTTTCTCTTCTGTACTTGGCTTCAAACTGTCCTTTCGCGAGAGCCCATCCACGCAGGACTTATTCCTGGTTTCTGGTAGTCGCTACACTAGATGCGTTAATGCCTGCCGTCATGTCGGCACTCCTCAGGGGTTCCTTACGTGCTAAATGTGTCTTTGAGCCCGTAATTGTAGGTAGAATTATGGAGCATGTACCTGCTTCTGTAGCGGCGTGGGAGCGTTTGGAAACTTAGGAACGCCAGCTTTACTACTGCGCGTGGGATACGGAGACTCTGCTCTGTCCCCGGGGTCACCTCCCTGCCTGGATTTGAATCGAATGCTGGTGCTTCTTGCAAAAACAAGCACCTTCCCCGCCTGTCCGCCCCTGGTTCAAGCAGGGCTCTTCTTCGCAGAAGTGATGACTAGCACAGCGTCTCACGCAGCAGGTCAGACGTGGCAGCTGGAGGGCAGATCTTTTGACTGCTGTTTATTTCTTCTCGTAGGCTCCTATTCAGAGGAGGAAGAAACCAGCTTCTCAGAAGAAACGTCGGTTTAAGACTCACAATGACCACTTGGCTGGAGTATTAAAAGATTACTCTGATGTCGTTCCTGGCAAACAGTGACCGGTTGAATTCTGGAGCAAACATGCGTTTTTATAAAGGCTTTTTGCCACTCGGGCTCCGTGTCTGCTCGCAGAAAGACTGACTGTATATAGTAATGTGATGTGTTTTCCCCCATCCCAGCAACTGCCGAGATGAAGCAGGTCGGTTTAAGAGCAAGTATGAACTACTAAATTTAGAGTTTAATTTAATTAGCTAATGGGAAATGTGTCTTTAAGTAAGAGGTTCTCTCGCTAGTTGCCTCTTGGCATTAGAGTGATAATGGTGCTCAGCATGTAATGCAGGAGTTCCTGTTCAGTGCTTAACTCTGCTTTTACATTGCTTAATGGGTATTTACCTGGAATTAGGAGGGGCTTTCTAGCAGAATCGAATACAGCATTTGTTTTACCTATTTCAGGAAAACCTTTTCCTAAAATCACTGCAGGCAAGTTTTCTTTCACAGTCAAATACACCCACGGTTGGTATGCTTCTTCCTTGCCATGGGACTGAGCTGTACTGAACGGCTGTGATATCTGAGGCTCAAACTCAGAAAAATCCCGCTCCCACACTCCCAGTGGGCTGCAGGATGGCAATGCAGCTGTGGCTTCCTAATGCTAATCAGAAATTGCCCTCGGCGATTTCTCGTCGCTGTAGTGGATGCACGTGCGTTGCACAATTCTACTCTATGGACAGGAGGGAAATAAAATGACAGTGTAATACTGAAGCAATATTTTTTTTTTTTTTTTTAAGTAATAAACTTACAATGCTGGTTTCCAGTGTTGCTTCCTTAAAGAATGAGAGAATGAACATCTTTTGTGCTTGCTGCGTTTTCGTTTTCAAGGAGGTAAAGGAATCTTTGCTATATTTTTATCTTCTCGATGACTTATTATTCTGGGCTGACACTGTCATCTTTTTATCATTCTTGGTTGTGGAGGGGGAAGGAGCCACCTTAAATGAAAGCTCCCTGTAGATGCCTGATGTTCTATGCAGTACAGACTAACGTGGAACATGGCCAGATTATGTCCTCTTGATAACTTCTTTTTATGTACTGAACCAGAGTCAATCAATGCTGATGTTGTTTTCATGGCACTGCGGGCGAGGAGCTGTTTTTCTGCTCTTCTAGGGTTAGGATCAAAGATGAAATAGGTGACTGCGATATCCCACCGACAGTAGATTGCTGCTGTGCGCACGTGAGCTGTTGTCTTGCTTGACGTATCGGGGGTTGAAGCAGAGGCCGTTGGATCTGGACGCACGAACAAATGAAGAATAAGGCTTTGTTGCTGTCACATTGAACGAGTTATGTCTGCTTGGGGAAGCACAGGAGGAGGAATATACTTGTGTAAGTGTGGCGTTTATCCTCTTGATTTTAAAGACTGCTCTTTTGAGAAAGAGACGATACTTCCAGCATTGCACATCAGCCCTGTGTGAAGAGTTGCTAAGTGCCGGTAGGAGGTTTCTTCTTTTTTTTTTTTAATGTTTTTTTTTCATGCCTTTAAAAAAAAAAAAATATATATATACACATATATAAAAGCATGCTGCTCCAGCTGGTTTTGAAACAGTTTTTTCTTTCCTATATCTTCCAGGTCAGCACAAGCAATTCCTCTAGGAGCTTTTTAGTTTTCTGTTACAGCTCTGCCTTAAAGCACCTGCAGCACACTTGTAAAACCGTTCACCTCTCTTCTGTCATCTTCACTCAAAAAAAAAAAGGTTCCCTTCCATCTGCTGCATTTTTGAGCAGTGATTTTTTTTTTTTTTTGGTGGTGGTGGGTGGTACTCAGCCAAAAGCAGAGCTCTTAGTGAGCTCTGAGTTGCCTTTCGTACCTTCGGGGGGTTTTATGGTGTAACTTCCCAGTCATCTAACATAGCATTACTCTTCCTCTGCAACCAAAGCTTGCAAAGCAGACTGTAACGTAGGCTACCTGTTTTGTTTCTCTGCTCAAGTGATTAAGATAATAGAGGAGTCTAAAGAAAACGCCTGTAGCTACTTTCAGAGATTAAAAATATGTTAGGTCAAAAAAATAGGAGAGCCGGAAAGGAAGATTCACTCCCAGCTCTGTGTGCTCTGCTGGCATGGTCAGGCTCCAGTGCTCAAAGGAATAAAAGGGTCCAGTTGATGTCCAGTTGGAAAGACAGGATTAGATGCTTTCTCTCGCCGGAGGAGGTCTTCTCTGCTGTGCTAGCTGAGGGGGCATAATAGGTTTTGCAACTTGTTAGGGTACTGTCTCAAAAACAGCTGAAAGAAGCCCACATTGGCCTGTCAGAGGTGGCACGGAATATAGACAAGCAGTGGTGAAGAAAACAAGTTCAGAAAATAAGCACGAGCTCCTCTCTTCTGTGTGGGTTTCGGGAGTTGGGTTTTGTTTCTCTATTGAAGATGCTCCCAGCGGTCCTTAAGGGTTTTTTCCAAGACCTCTTAAAAATCAAAGGGTGCAACTTGAAAACGTCTCAGGCTATATGGACGGGAGTCTGCTTGCTGAAAGCGTTGTAGTACCGCTCCAGTCCACTTCAGTCTCTTCACAGCGTAATGTCCAAATCGGGCTTTTCACTGAAGTTCAGCATAAGAGTTCACAGCTGTTAAAAACTTAAACCTACTTCATCTTCCTCCAGGGTGTTCGCATGTATTCTGTGTCTGGCAAGATGGTTCTCCCAGCGTCCAAAACCATCATGCTCTCAGCTCGCTTTCTTTGGCAAAACCCTTCTTCCCTCAGTCTGGCGGTACAAAGGGCTGCCGAGAAGCATCATCCTCTCTCCTGGGGGCTGTGGGCCCGTTACTCCATTTTTCTCTTCCTTCCCTGGAAGCGTCTGCTGCTAACCAGGAAGATAACGGGACTTGGGCTGCCCTTGACAAAGACAGAACATAGAATAGAATATTTCAATTGGAAGGGACCTACAATGATGATCTGGTCCATGGCATGCACCTTCCTCATTTCAGGAGCGCGCTTTGGCAAACCCACCTAAGTGCGGTCTTTGCCTGTCCTTGCCAGGTGAGGACTTGCCTCTTCCGCTCTCCTGAAGCTCCTCGGGTCATGCGTGTCCTGTCCAGCAAGGACATTGTTCCCTCAGCTGCAGTATGTCGATTGCCCTTTCTTACCCCCTGGGGCAACGGAGGAATGCAGGCACTGATGAGCAGCTCTTCTGATGCAGCATCCTTCTCTTCTTCCCCTGCCATATCGGCCAGGAGCAGAGAGGGATTCAGCTCCCACCCCCTGTGATGCTGATGGACATATGGACAGGGCCCTGGGGAAAAGGACACCCTTTCTCAATGACAGAGCTCTCCGCGATATATCTTGGCTGTCCATATCATCCTTTCGCTTGCACAATCGCATCTTTGAGCCTGTGGCTGCAAGGACAGTAGCTGCAGCAGTCGCTGGAGCTATTCCCAAGAGAAACACGGCTCTTTTGGGGTCTGCAAGCAGCCAGAGACGTGCACTCAGTCCTCTCTTTCCCCCTCAATGCTACACTAGTTCCATCTTGTTGGGAGGGAGGTGTGCCAGTTCCTCTGTGCTGGAAGTGGAGGGAGCTGGTGGAGTAAGCCGCGTTGCATCGCTGATAGCTCTTCCTCTTTAGCCAGGCATTGCGGTCTAGGATTTGCTTCTGCAGAGGTGTCCTCGCAGGGCATCCCTTAGCAATGTCGGCATAACCTTCCTGTGAGGATCAGGGACGGCACTGACCCTTCAGGAGGAGCTCATTAGGACTTCTTTGTGTCTGTATACATGAAACAGACCTTTTATTTCTTCTGCTCCTCCTCACCACCAAAGTAAAAGCACTGCTGGTTTTTTTTTTAAGGTACAAGTTGAATAGCCACGGGGTGTCACACCTCTAAACATGGAGCCCTACTGGCTTCTCTTCTAAAAGTTGCTCTAACTGAAGAGTTATTCCACCTCCTCCTCCGTTACGATGATCATTCTGGAAAGGGATGGAAAACAGCAGGATTTTGTATGCTTGAGTGAGAAAACTGACATAAGGCGGTGTGTACCAGAGCTAATCTATAATTCATCATGATCATTCAAGGCTTTTAGAGAGCAGAGGAGAGAGAGGCAAGGGAGCCCTGGCAAACGGTCTAAAGACCCCGCACGTGGATGTAGCGGGCGAGGGCTGTCACTTCACATGAGCACGGGCAGGCGGTGCGGGGCCACCAGGGAGAGCTGGGCTCCCGGTACCTGCTGATGAGGAGGGGCTGCATTTGTAGATGACTAGAAGCAACTATGGCACTGACATCTCATTATTTCCAGCTTCGTTGCTTGCTTTCCGGTCGCTGCTAATGTACCAGGCCTAAATTCCTTTGTGTGTCACTGCCTCGGGGGCCTCTGGCAGCTACTGCATCTGGGGGAGGATGTCCAGTCAGGTTGAGTGCTTACTGTTGACTGGTTAAGACTGGTAAGGCTAACCGCTAACAACCATCGGGGAGAGGATAGCTCGGTCCCCGATCTGCCCCGTACTGGCTTTCTGCTGCTGGCAAAGTTGGGGATATGGCTGGATCATCCAGGCCCACCGCTGAGTTGTCACCAAGAGAGGGATCCACCTGAAAACAGCATTCCTGGCTGCCTCAGGTAGCTAGCATTGCTATGGCACTGCCCGGCCTGGCTCTGGGCGGGGGGCTTCCAAAAGGCAGCGCTGCACCATCCAGGAGGCCTGGGCCGGCATTTTGATGTAACGCAGAAGGCCAAGTGGTTTGGGGCTCGATCTCCCGGGGGAGAGAGGGTCTGCTTCTGCACCGCTTCTTGGGTCTGTTGTTCTGGCTCCGTAGGTTCGTTCCTAAACGTGTCTGTCTTGTCAGTCCTGCGCAGGCTCTCCGGACACATCCCCGTAAAGCGGATAAGGAAGAGCAGCAGTTCCCCAGAAGAGAGGGCTTGTCTGGACACGGCAGGGCTCTCGGCAGGAGGGCAGCTTCTCTATCGTGCTGGGTGTTGCGTAGCTGTAGCCGCGCTCTTCCCGAATGAGGTGAACACAGCCTGCACCCCTCCAGCAAGGGCCAGTGGAGTAAGGGAAGCTTTTGGCTCTCTGCTCAGCACTGGGGAGGTCATACCTGGAACCTGTGTCCAGTTTGGGCCTCCTCCCTCCATTAAAGAGGGCTGCTGGGGGGCTCTGGTTGGGTCTCCTGGGCTAATCGGGTTTGGGGCAGAGGGCCTGGGAGGAGAGTGGGGAGCTGGGACAGCTCGTTGTGGTGAAGAGGTGGCTGGGGGGCATATCTAATCAGGGGTACAGCGATGTGAAGGGCAATTAGGAAGATGATGCAGTCCAACTCTTTTTGGCAGACACAGCAGATGACATAATAGGGCTACGTGAAAAGTTTGGCGCGGATGTTAGGGAAAAAAGCTGGTGGGGAGGTGTCTCTATCCAAGGAGGTTTCAAGCATCGCGTGGACAAGACCAGGCTGCCCTGATCTCTTGTTGGCAGTGGTCCTGTTGCAAGAGGGAGGTTGGATCAGAGACCTCCTGAGGCCCCTTTTACCCACGTGCTCCTAGCAGCCCAGAAAAAAACAGCCGTGACTCTGAAAACCCATCGGCGCTTCTGTGGTTGGGACCCACGTGTTGGGCTCCACCAGCCCCATGGGTGGGACGTTGTGCAGAGTGGAAAAGGATGGTTAAGGCAGGAGGTTGTCCTTCCATTAAGTTAATTTTTTGACTATACCTGCACTTCTGGGCTTACGTCCAAGGCCTGGAGTACTTGCGCGATTTCCTCCTGCCTCCATCAGTTACGTTGTATTCTCTATTCCCTCCTGAGCTAGTTATTAATTATGGAGACTGCAGAGATGAAGTCCAGACTCTGCTAATGGTTGACTTCCCCGTGTTTTAGAAGCAGCATTTCAGGGATCCGCTAATGGTATTTCTTAGCTTTGCTTTTTAAGCTCCACCATCATCTTGCTTCCTAGCCTGAGCGTGGCAGCGAGGCGGATAACGGTGTTACACAGCCACGGCGAGCACTGCGCCCTCGCCCTGGCCTCAGCTGTCCCCGCAAGGCCACCTTTTTTACGCTTAGCCACCGGCTTCCCTCCCAGCCTGCGTCTCAGCCTCTAAAGCTGCCTGGCCAAACCCCAGGGCTATCTCGTCTTTCCTCTCCCAGCCTTGTTATTCCTTCCCCTCCTTTCCCGAGGAGGCCCGCAGGAGCGGGCGCTGGGCTCGCTCCTCCTCCCTGCCCCGTCCGGGCAGCGGGCTGCCGGCCTCGGCGCCGGCTCTGTCTGCCCTTTGCTTTCCCTGCCCCGGCTGGCCCCTCTCCATTCCCCCAGCACCATTCCCGACTCCCTGCCTTCACTGCTGCCTGCACAGGCTGCCTGCCCCCGCATACAATCCTCTGGGAGATACAGCTCTCCTTCTCTCGCATTTTGTTCCCGTTGCTCCGCCGCTTGCTTGCATCCGTCCGATGTGGGGAGTTAGCGCTGTGTTTTTCTCCTGCCAGCCCTTTCCCTGCCTTTGCCATCATCGCTTCCAGCTTGCTGCCCATCAGCGGGAAGCCTCAGGGCAGCAAACCTCCACGCAGGGATGCAGGGATGCGTAGGAAGGAGCTGCTCGCATCCCCCCCCAGCTCCCCGAGCTTAGCCTTGGCGTTAGGGGGATGGGGAGAGAAAGACTTGGGAAAGTGGAAACAATGAGAGTGCGAAATTTTCTCATTTTGGTTTTTCCAGCTCTGCCTGTTCGTTTTCCCCCGGGGACTTAGCCCTGGTATTGGATGCCAGCACTGGCCCGGGAGTCCCTGGTCCCCGTTTTGCAATCTCCTGGTGTCAGCCAGCAGCTCAGGCCTTCCTGTAAGTGCCCCGACGGTCACGGGGAAGGAATGTTCCCCCGGCCGCATGGGGAAAGGTCACCACGGGCAAAGGGGACGCTGGGGCCGGGCAAGCAGCTTGCCGCTCCCACCCCTCGCCGATGAGGGCAATGGCGATCAGCACGGACCCGAAAATGTTTTGATTTACAGGGGAATTTTTTATTTATTTATTTATTTATTTTTAAAAAAAGAAATGGCTCGAGAGGCTAAATATTTTCAGCAGGGCCCCGCTTTTCTTTCGCAGGGCAGACCTCGGAGCAGATGCTGTGCCCAGGCAAAATCCAGGAGGATGCGTGCGTGTTTCATTGCTTTCTTAGCTGGAGGATGTTTGCTGTTGAATCCGCTCCGGAAAGCATCTGCGTGTCCCGCTAAAGGGATGGCTGCGACAGTGGTGCCGGCCAGTTCCCGCCGCTCTGAAGAGCGGTTGGGCTGAGCAATACGTTCGCCTTGCGCTCCCAGCTTGTCGCTCTCTTCCCTTCCTGCCCCCGGGGCCTGCCAAGAAACCTCTCCCCTCGATGCAGCTCGGAAAGAAAGCTGTGACTTGCGGTGGCCGCGGCGGGATTAGCGTCCGACATTAAGGGCTTAACTCCCCGCCTCATCCCTGCCAGCCGGGAGTTTCGAGTAACACCACCGTGCCTTTTTCTTCCGCCCTCGACAGTTTGTAGCCTGCTTTAATAATGTTCTTTACACACTGTTCTCCGGGATGCATTTTCGCTAAGCTGGAGCTCGCTCCCTCGTGCTTTGTTTTCGGTGTCTGGCCTTTTGGCTGAGGCTCCTGGGGACGCCGGTCACTTTTATCGGGGCAGGGGCAGAGCGGAGGAAGGGGGAGGAATTTCTAGGTTGGGCTTATGAAACCGAGTTTTTTCAAAATTCTCAGCTTGTTAAAAAAAAAAAAAAAAAAAAAAAAAAGTAATAATAATCTGGCCCTTGGTCTCTAGGTTACGTTTGCCTCTGCTGTGGCTGAGCTCATGGAAAATCGCAGCTTAGCTCCTGTGCTCGGTGCCAAGATTAGTAGGTTTAAAAACTAACCGATAACATCTTTGTAAACTTGGAGGCGTTTCTTTAAAGCCTGCTGATCCTTCCAGCCTGGATTTTGGAGCTTTCCTAGAGATCCAAGCCAGCCAAGCGGGACGACGGTATTTGCCCTGAAAAATCAGGTATCTGCCCTGAAAAATCACGTCCGTTGCCTTCAAATACCCCGAGGGAGGAAGGAGGCTGCTGTTCCCCGAGGCCCCGAAGGGCGTGTTGGGATCCTTCCCCCTGTTCCTAACCAGACACACAGCACACGATGACGCCCTGCGCATAACTTATAATAATCACTGGTTTTATTTTTAAAAAATTACAATAGAAAAGTACCTTTAAACATATTTCCAAAAGCGGAGTAGACAATGTGGAAGCTTCTCTCCTCTCCACAAGACAAAGTACAGGAAATAGTTGGCTAAAGGAGTTAGTCCGTCGCTTGGAAACGCTGGTATCGTTCCTTTTAGAGCCGCTCAGAGGTTTGTCTTGGAATTGATTTCTTCTCACATCGCCTTTATCAATCCCGCTCTTTACAGAAGACCCCCAACGGGACAGTTTCCCCCCACCCCGCCCTGGCTCCGGCAGCCGAAATCTCAGCCGTCTTATCGTGGCCCACCCACGGAACGGAAGAAAAGGGGACGAAAAAAGGTTATGATATTTAGCAAGGCCACGGGCACCCTGTGTCTTCAGTGCAGTTACGGCGAAGCCCGGGCAGCGGATGAGCTCAGTGTACTATGGGGGTGGGGGGAAATGCAATGGAAGAAGTTTTGCGCCTCCTTTTGCAAGAAACTGAAATCTGTTCGAGGTTCTGCTTTGCTTTGCTTTGCTTTGCTCTTTGTTTTTCCAAATTGCTCCTGGAGCAAGGAGAAGGAAAGACTAGTAAAGTCAAGCGGTCTCTTTGCTGGTACGTTGCCTCTGTGAAGGTTAACAGATACTGCCCCGAGGGTGTTAGCAGCCTCCCTTCTTGTCTTTGCACATGGAAACATGGAAATTACACACGGCGAGCCGCCGGACCAGCATAACCTTGACACTAAAACCCCAGTTCAGCCCAGCGCTTTGGCATAACGGTAGGCACGTGGCTAAGCCCCTCGCACCCGACCTCGAGTAAGCTGGCGAACCGAGGGCTTGTTGGTTTGGTTTTTTTCTCATTACAGCAGTTTACGTTGCCTGTAACAACTTCAAGCAGTCATGGCAGGAGGAGGAGGAGGAGGAGGAGGAGGAGAAGGAGGCAAATTGTCACCTTGCTACATGTGCGGGCTGTCTCTGCCCATCCCTGATCCGAGCCGTTGTACCATGCCGAAGCTTTGCACAGCAAGCTATTAACATAGCCCTAAGGTAAAAAAAAATCACCATAAGAAAGTTTCTGATTGTCCTGCCTGGTTGTCGTTTGGTACAACTGGGAAGAAAACGGTAATACTGTAAGTGTCCGCAGACGTCTCGCCGACACGGCCGGAGCGCAGTTCCTACAAACCCGAACCGTGCGTCCCGACGTCCGCACGCGCGTGAACATCATGCCTTCGACATGCAGCTGACGGGGCCGGGGGTGGGGTCGGAGGAGGCGGGGGGGGGGATAGACACTCCGAATTACACGCATTCGAAAGTCAAGCACAAAACCTGTGATCTGACCCAGTGTAAGATTGTCCTATTCGGGAGGTTTGGTACAAAAATACTTGCTCTTGGGTTTGGTGGGTTTTTTTCTTTTTTTTTTGTCGTCTGCTTTCCTATGGTCCTGTTTGAAAAGACTTTTCAAACACTACAGCAATGCCTGTCAAACCATGCTTTCAGAAGTAACACACTCTTTTCTTACAAATATACAGTGTAAAAGAGGAAAATATTATTACTAGGTATGCTTTTCGTTTTTCTTCTAGGAGAGCAGATGTGTGATAGAGGCTGTGGGAAAGTCTTGGAGGAATCCAAACTTGTGTGAGGTTCGTTTTTTTCGGTTTTTTTTTCAAGCCTGTAACAACAGAGAGAGGTGTTAAAAAATAAAAGAATAATAATAATTAAAAAAAAAAAGCAAGCAGCCGCGATCTTGGGCTGAGGCAAAGCAGAAAAGGGGCCGTGTGTGGTTAATGTCTCCTCCTTCACGGGGGAAGCTCCCGTGCCGCAGCCTGGGGGAGAGGAAGGCTTGTTTTGGAAACCGGGCGAGGAAAGGAGCAGCCCGTGCTCCAAGGACGGTCGTTTAACCGGGAAAGGGCAAGGTGGGAAATGCCTGCAGGAAGAGCCAGGGCTGTCGGCACCCCGGGGTCGGTCGGCCAGGCGTAGGAGAAGGACCCCACTGGTCCCAGTTTGCTCCTCCAGATGGCCGTAGCCTCTGGGGTTTTAACGGAGGAGGCACCAGCTGGGAAGCTGAGAGTTAAGTTTTGAGTTGAATTTCGCACTTAAGAGGAATTCAGTCTCTGTTGATCCAAGGCAGGAAACGAGGACGGCAGCGAGATGAGATTACCGGGGGGGGGGGGGGGTAATTCAAAGCCGAGAGGCATTCCTCGGCTGGCGAAACTCTCGCCCCAGATAACGACGACGGTAAACGCGGGAACGGCAGAGCCGTGGTTGGGTGCGGGAGGCGCCGCGCCGCAGCGGCAAGCAGCCGTGCCACCCTGCAGGGATCAACCACCCCGGGGACGCTGCCCATTTTATTTCCTCGGGGACCGTCGCCTTGGCTTCCTTGCCCCTCTACCCCTCTCCCCAAAGCAGCCGCCTCCCCCTCGCGCAGCCCGGGGCCGCGCCGCAGCCTTACCAGCACACTGTGGTTTTGCGGAGAGCACGCCAACCCAGTAGCCGCCTTGGAAGACTCCATTAATACCCACAAGACTGACTGTAGGCCACCATCACACACCTGAGACCTGCCAGAGGACACAGCGGAGGGTTAGGGACGCTGGCAGGGGCTGAGGTCGCTGTGCTGCGGGGAGAGGTGGTTTTGCCGGTGGCCGGGGTCGGCGCTTCCTAAGGGGGCGTTTTGCAGCTCAACCCTGCCCTCATGGGCTCCACCTGGCAAATACGGAGAGGATGCAGGCGGGAGAGCCAAGGCGGCAGCGAAACCCTTCGCTGGGCTGTGCCGTAGCCCTTCCCGGCTGGAGGAGCCTGGCAGGGAGCCGGGAGGTCCCTGACCCTCCATCCTCGCCACTCATTGCGGCTACCAGGGTTGCTGCAGGCAGGTGGACCTCTTCCAAGGAATTCACTCATCTCCCCTTCCCAAATACGGCTCTGCTTACATTTTAGCTGGGAACATTGGCACGTTCCATATTTTGGAAGAACCGCTGGTTCCCAAAGCCTCGCCGCTCCCTATTTTTATCTGCTGGGCCTAAAATAGCTGGTAAATGCTTTGCGGATCCACGTCTGGGGTCGGCTGCAGCCACGGCTGGTCCTCCCGCCCTGCCCGGGCGAGGGAGCCTCGTGGCCCTGGCGCAGGGCTGCGGGGGCCAGGCGGACGGGCAGAGCGACGGCGACGGGCAGCCGATGCCGGAGCCTCCTTGGATCCGCCAGGATTTCTCCGCAGGTGGGTGCGAATGTGGCACAGGAGGCTTCCCAGCAGGCATCAGCAGCTGGGATGTTCGGGGCAGGTGGGGATCACGGGGCGAGCGACGCTCAGCCTCGACCCAGCATCTTTCCCCTCTTCTATTTGAATCGCCGGTGTTTATTTCTCCACGAAAGACCGAGTTATTTGCAGAGCGTATCTCGCAAGGCTTTTTCCATCCCAAGATGTCCCAGGTGTAATCAAAGCCCTGGCGGGCGGGCAGCGGGGCGCTTGGTAATGCCGCGCTTCTCGTTGGGAGAGATTTCGTTAAGGTTTCATGAGATGTTTGCGTCGCCCTGGGAGGCGGAGGTTGCCTTCAGCCAGGCGGCCTTGATGCCGCCATCGTTTGCTGGACCGTGCCGTTGCTACGCCCTCCAGGCACGGACCTGCCTTTCCGTCCTGCCCCGGGATATTCGGGAAAGCGTTGGGGTGGACGGTGGCAGAGGTGTCCCCTTCCTGGGGGGAAAGGAGGGCACCCGGACCTGCGGTGCCTGCTGGAAAGTGGCCTCAGCAGTGCGGGTGTAGGGTCTGGCCACCCTTGAGCCACCGGAGAGCCCCAGGAGCTCAGGCTAAGGGTGGAGGTGGCCACCGGGCCGGCACGGGAGGAGGGGAGCAGGGAGGCGGCACTCACCCGGCATTCAGCAGAACTGACGGGACTTCCAGCCCTGAGAACCAGCCTCGGAGGGAGGGAGCCAGCGCATCTGCAAAGACAAAAGAGGGGCAGAGGGTGAGGGGGTGGTGGCCGCCAACTCTGGCAAGAGCCGGGCTGGGAACGAGCCATCCATCCCCGCTCCGGTTCGGGCAGTAACACTCGTCCCCCGGCATCGCTCCTTGCCTCAGGACCCAGCCGGGCCGGCAGCACCGCGCCGTCACCCAGCAGGAGGTGGGTTTTCCCCTCTTGACCCCTGCAAAACCCATGTGAGACGGAGCTGGGGGGATGTCAGACGCCAAAACCCGGATAACGCCACCTCGTCCCCGCCGTCCTGAGGTTCCTCGTCCCGTCGCTCTCTGGACCCGGCCTGGGGGGGGCCACCCTGCCCGAGCAGCTCAGGTTTGGGTGGTGGCGCCCCTCTCCAATGCCGGCAGCCGCACGGCGGGGGACAGGGACAGGCTGCGGCCACCAGGGGTGACGGGGAAGGTGCCACCACCGTCCTCCCTGCCATGCTGGCTCTGTAACCACGGCGGGTAATATTTCTTCTAACGGCATCTCGTATCAGGTCTCAGCCTGGGTTTTCCCAGAGCTCCCTCCTTACGCCTCTGTTCCCTTCGCCGGCCGTTTCGCCGGCATCCCGAGCCGCGCAGGTGCTGCCCGTTGGCCGTTATTTGACAAGGCGAGTACGTAGCTGCAATAATATTTACCCCCGCTCTTCCTATAAACAGCAGGGCCCCAAAAGCCGGAGTTTCATCCAAAGGCTGCGGCTGGTTCCTACGCCCAGCGCTTTTCCTCGCCCTCCTGCTCAGACCAGCCCCCGGCTGCCTCCGGCTCCCGGCAATGGTGGCTCCGGATAACCTGGCTCAATCCCGGCGGGCCAGGACCAAAAGCCGTTCGGATGCGGCTTATCCGGTAAATCTTGTTTCCACGCGCTCGTTTCCTCCCGCTCACCGCCAAGCCGGAGCCGGCGGCGAGGAGCGAAAGTCGGGATGGGATGATAGCTGGGATGGGATGATGTCGGGGATGGGATGATGTCCGGCGCGGCCGACTCTTCACTCCCCACGGTGGGGGTCTCTTCCCAGCATCCCTGCGATGCCGCTCCGGGCAACATCCCAAAAGCTGGCACTGCAAAGAAATCCTCCGCCGCTTCCATTTCCACTTCTTCTTTTCCCGGCTTCTCTCCCGGGGCGGGCGGTTAATTTTTAACGGCTAATTTTTAACGGCGGCGTGCTGCTGTCGGGGGCCACCGGCGGCGGCAGCTGTCAGAAAAGCGCCTTGTGACAAGCCGGCGTCTCGTCAATAAAAGATGGGTTCCTCCATTTGCGCTTCGCTTGCCCTCTCCTCCCCGCCAGAGCCGCTTTCCTTCGCCCCCCGCACCCGGCAAGCTGCATCCCAGCCGTGCTCGGGGTCGGGGGGCTCGGGATATGTGCCCTCCCCCCCGCCCCCCGCCCAAACCCCTTCCCATTTTGCGGGGTCGTTTGGTTCCGATGGGGACGGTCCAGCCCCCGGTGTCCCCCATCTGCCCCCAGGGCGGGCCAGAGCGAAGGTAGGAAGGCAGAGAGAGGTGTTTGGGGAGAGGCAGCTGGGTTTGGGTGCCATCCCTAAATATCGGGGCGGGAGAGGGGGGAAAGTGCCTGTTAGCCGGGCGGAGGTTAGCGGAGGGGAAAAGACGGGGGGGAGAGGGAGGGGGGGGCGGTCCGGGGCGGGTGGGAGGGTGAGCGCAGCGATGGCGGAAGGGGTCGGAATTACCTGGGCGTGCAGCGAAGCGGGGTAGGTGAAAGCAGGAGGAGGTAGAGCAGGTGCTAACTCCGCTGGGTACAGAGGGTACGGCCCCCACACTTCAGGGCTACTGGGGTAAAGTGCAGGCACTGTGAGCTCGTCTGCAAGAAAACAAGAAGGAAAATTAACGGCGACCCGACAAGGAGCCGCCGCCGCCGCCGCCGCCGCCGTCGGCAGCGCCGCTCCTTCCGATTCCAGGTGCAGAAACGGGCAAGAGGTGGACGAGGTTCTCCGCCGAGGCGCCCCCAAACCCCACCTCACCCCACCCCCTGCAGCCGCAGCTCGGCGGGACTCCTCGTCCCCGTCCCTGCGTCCTCTCCGGCTGCTTTTGGGGACCACTGGCCACCGGCCGGCACGTGCCGCCGCGCTGGCAGCAAGCGGGCGCTGCCGCTTCCAAAGAGACCTGGCGTTCTCCGTCACCGCCGCCCTCCCCCCTCCCAGGCCCTGACCCCGCCACATCCCTGCTCCCTCCAGCAGCCCACTGCGTCCACTTGGGATCCCTGCGTGACATCAAATTGCCCGAAGAAGGCGTTTTCTCCAGGGAAATGAGCGGGGGGGCGGAGGTGGGGGGGGGGGGGCCCAAACCTGCCGGCGCTGCGGCGGCGGAAGGTCCTGGGAGGGCGGGGGGGACACACACCGCGCAGGGGTCCCTCTCGGGTATACTTACAGGGCTCGCGGGCGATGAACTGAGGTACGGCGGTGGGGAGAGGCGCGCTGGGGTTGGGGGTGCCCACCAGCTTGCTCTTGGCCATCTTGGTGTTGGCCTTGGCGAACTCCAGCCGCAGCGTCTGGGGGATCTCGGGGTCGAAGCGGATGCCCTGCGGGAGAGGCGAAGGAGGCAGGGCGGGTGGGCGAGCGCCGCCGCGCGCGACAGCCCCGCAGCAAAAAATAACTCCCAATTAGTTATTTTTTTCTTTTTTTTTTTTTTTTTTTTTTTTTATTTAAACCTCCCCGGACAACTTCCAGCCTTGAAATGAGCTAATTTGCCGGGGCCCCCGAGCGCGGCGGCTCGCATTCCTCCGGCATCTTTAGCATCGGCACCATATTTGGCAGTCGGGCATCCCGCGCGGCCCAGCTCTTATCCAGAGGGATTAGAGGAGCCGAAAAAAAAAAAGAAATAAAAATGTTTTACATTGAAAATGAAGACGGGGCGGAGGGGGGGGGGAAAAAAACAAAACAAAACAAAAAAAAAAACAAAAAAAAAAAACCCGAAACTCGGGGAGGAGCTGGAGAACCAGCTCCACGCGGTTCTCCCCGTGATTGTTTTCAGGGGCTGCTAAAGGAGAGTGAAATTTGCTTTTTCTTTCGCAGTTTTAGCTGGGGTTTTTCCCGCTGGGGAAACGGGAGAGGTTGGGGGAGGCGTCTCTCGCCGGCTCTGATCCGTAGGGTTCGAGCCCTCCCGGATGGCCCTGGGAAAGGGGAGAGGGACGCAGCCCCAGCCTCGGGGAGGGAGGATGGAGATGGGGATGGGATGGGGATGGGGATGGGCTGGAGGGATGCGCATCCCCGGGAGGGAGGAATTTGCAGAGTATCCGGGGAAACATGGCGGGGTGAGGGCTGGGGGGAGGATAAACATCCCGCAAACATGGAGGGGCCGGACGCACTCACGTTCAGGGCGTTCTTGGCCGCCTCCGCCTCGGAGCGGCTGTCGAAGCTGACGAAGCCCACGGGCTGCGGAGGAAGGAGAGGAGGCACCATCAACCCAGGCTGGCGGGGAGAAAAATGGGGACAACCCCCCCACCACCACCACCATCGGCCTTGGGGACCCGGGGAGGGGGTGTGGGGGGTGTGACAGGGTGGGGGAGCGTGGCGTGGGGGCGCTCGCCCCGTTTTGCAGCGGCTCCTACCTGCTTGGAGGTGAGTTTGATGAGAGACCCTTCGTAGCCCTGCGAGAAAAGAAGAAATAAATGAAAAAAAAAAAAAAAAAAAAAAAGGGCGTTTGGTGGAGATATTCCCCCCACCCACCACCACCACCATTCCCCTCGGAGGGGGAAAACTGGCCCCATCCATCACCCCGCAGGCCTACAGCCAGGGAGGGATTTTGGGGCGGGGGGAGGTCGGCAAAGCTCAGCGCCGGGGTGCGGAAGGGTTTTTGTAGGGATGCCGGCTGCCCCGTGATGTTATCCTCCGTGTTCGAAAAGGGACGGTGTCCGAGCTGGAGGTCCGGCAGGGCGACGGGACCGGAGAGGTTGGCAGCCAACGCTCTGCCAACCAATGGGGATGGGAACACAACTCAACGTGCAATTAAAACCCCGGCGTAATCAAAGCGCCCGAGGCTGTTTTCTTATGGTTTATCAGCAGGGGAAAGGAGCAGAAACTTGTTGCTGTGAATAAAATGACCGCGTTAGACTTTTTTTTTTTGGGGGGGGGGGCGGGGGGAAACCAGCAGGTTCCTCCATCCCACCGAGGTTGGTGGGGCCATTGGGATGGGGCCACATCTCCAGCCCCACTCTTTCCCCACCAAATCTGGTACCTTAAAGGGCCTGAAGAGCAGGTAAAGTTCCCGGGGCTTGATGTCCAGAGGCAACCCGCTGACAAAGAGCGTCCTCACCTGGAAAAGAAGACAGGAGGTTCCTGAGGACCCTCCCTCATCCCTGGCCACCTCCCTCAGGGGGGGTGGCACGCCGGAGGGATGCTGCCAGCCCCAGCGGAACCGCTTTCGGGAAGCCAAAAACCTTTAAGCCCGATGTGAGGAACGCGGCATTTCGCGGCGTTTCGGGGAAGGCAAGCTGCGAAGACACCATGGGAAGAAGGTACCCGAGACCCGTCCTCACCGCACCGAGCGCTCTCCGGGTCAAAAAGGCCGCCAGCATCCCAGGGCCTTCCGACCTCGCTCTGGCAAACGGGATCTCTCCTGGCATCCCCAGCGGAGCCCTTGCTCCGCAGACAATGCCTATTGTCTCTGGTTAATTGCAGCAGCTCATTAAGTACCGGGAGAATCAAATCCCCCCGACTCTTCCTCCTGGAGGAATGGCCCGGGTTTGGAAGGGGCTGGTTCTAAGCAGACTTATGAAAAAAAATCACCTTTTCAGGGGTTTTTACTCTTTTTTGGGTGGATCTAATGTTTGCCGTGGTGCAGCATCCTCAAAGCTGGGGGGGGGATGCGGGGCTCCTTGGGGACGGGCAAGTCCCACCTGGGCAAGATGGGGATGGTTTTGCTTTACAACCAGCTCATCCCCAAAAATCTCACCCAAACCCTTTGGTGACCAATGGCTGGGGGGAGCCTGGGGCTGATGATGGCCCCAACTGGCCCCACCTGGACACCACCACCCCCCCCGCCCCCCGCCATCCACTTGCCTACCCTTCCCATGGCCCCGGGGCTGTATTTAAGCCCAGACCCTGCTGGATCTCAGCCATTCCATGGCCCCGTGGCTGCCATCACCCACTGGCTCTGCTCTTGCTTGGCCACCCTGGGGACGAAACCCATCGTGGTGGGGTCCCTGCCGTCCCCCTTGCTCGGGAGCCAGCCCCCGCTCCTGCTGCTCCCGTAGCATCGTACCGGGAGGTAATCTGGAGGATTTGAGGGCTGTAACTTATTTTTTTTCAGGCACCCAAATGCCTCATGAGAGGTGGGCTGGAGGGGCTAGACCGAGGTCACCCATCCCGGGTGCCAAACTGCTAGATTTGGGCTGGAGAAGGGGGGGGGGGAAACTTGATTATTAATTTTTTTATTTTTATTTTATTTTTTGGCCAGGCACCCTCTCCGCCCCTCTTTCCCTGGGACAGAGGCATGAGAAAACAGCCAGAAACGGCCAGCCCGGGCCTATTCTCCTGCTGACATCTCTTCTTTCTCTTGCAGATAAGCTATCACCTACCCCATCTCCCAGCCTGGGAGCAGCAAACATTCCTGCTTTGGGTAACAAAACCTCTGGCTGACCTATGTCTATTAAATAACAAAAGGTACTGGGGGCTGTTTGCATGTAGCCCTTGTGTCAACAGCCCCCCACCACCACCCCCCACCCGGTGATACCCATCGCTGATGCTGGTACCCATCTCGCTGATGCTGGTACCCATCCCATCGCTGGGTGCACGGGGGAGGGAGGGGGGTCCCTCCCAGAAAACAAGCCAGCCGTGAAAGTACGGGCATCCCACCCCCTTGCAAGGAATGGAAAAGGCAGGAAAGGATGCTCACGGCCATTCCCAGAGGGATGCTGAGAGCTCCAGGCCGGATGGGATCAGCGCGGGGATGTCCTCGCCCCTTCCCGAGCCAGGGCTGCAGGTAGGCGCAGCCCGGTAGCATGTCCTCTCTACCGGGACGGTCCCCCCCAAGGCACCCTTGGGAGTCCCCCCAGCTTTCTGCCTGTCATCTGAGACCGGAGGGTGACGGAGCATCCCAAGGCGTTCAATGCCGCACCTGGAGACACTGCCGGAATTTCTCCCAGCAGGGGCTGGGAAAGGATTCATCCGGAGGACCTCCCCTCGTGCCCGTGAAATTCAACGTAAAGAAGGCAAATTTACCCTTTCCTAGGGAAAAAAAATATTCCCTTTCAGACAAGTCCGCCCGAGCGCGGCCCCTATCCGGGAGCCATCCACCCTCCCAGATGGGTTTGCGTCCCGAGGAGGCCGAGCATCCCTGCGTGGTCCCTCCTGTCTCATCGTCCCTCCAGCCTCCCGTCCTCCCTGGCACGTTGGCTTCCCTCCTCTCCTCTCCCCGGGGAGCTGCGTGAAACACCAGAGGCGGCGGAGACGGCTCCTGGGTGGGGGGGAAAAAACCTGCCGCCGATTTGCCGCCTCCCTGAAATCCAAACCCCTAGGAGCCCGGCTCGCCGGATCGCTCAGGCCCCCCCCCGGAGCCACATGGCAGAGAGATGGGAGAGATAAAAGACCCTGAATAAAAAAAACCCTCCGAAATTCGGCCTCCTGGCGAAGGAAGGGCTTCTCTTCGGTAATGACTTGTTTTCTTTCAAAGTTCAACCGCGGGCCGGCCAAGTTTTAAACCGTAAAATCATACAGCGGCGAGCGGGAGAAGGGCTCCGACGGATTCCCCCCCAACACACCCCTGGCTGGTTTCCAGCCCCAAAAGGATGGTTGGGGGTCGGGGGGGGGGGGGGGGGGTTTAGGGTTAGGGTCGGGAGGAGATACGAGGTGACGGGTGCTCCCCACCTGCACCCCGCAAAAGGGTGCTGGGGGCGGGGGGGGGGGCTGGCGTACCCAGCCAAAGGGACATTTGTGTAGGTCCTACGTAAACAGCATCCTTTCGTAAGCAGCATCCTTTCGCTGGGCTGGGTAACAAGCAGGTGGGAGGGTTTTGGGGGGGTGGGGGGTGGGGTGGGACTGGCAGGGAAAGGGAGCGTCCTCGGGGATAATTCCCAGCAGGCTGGACGGATATCCTTCTGCCAAGGGAAAGATTCGAGGCGGAAATATTACTCCTGCCCTTAAATGGAAGAGGAGCTTCATCCCGCGGGGGAGCCGCTCCAGGCTTTCCCGCGCCGAGCCATCCCAGGGGCTCAGCGTCCCGTCCTCTGCCGGCGACGCTCCCAGGGCAAAATCCTGTCCCTGAGGCAGGAGGTTAAAAAAAAAAAAAAAAAAAAAGTCTTTTTAGAGCTCTTCCATAGGGAAAAATTCCCCCTTCCGGGAGGTGGATCGGGTGAGACACAGGCTCCCAAAGTGTCTTGTGGGATGGGGCCGGGCCTGCGTCTCCTGAGCAAGGATTAGCGAAGGGCGCTGGAACACGGCGGTGGGATTCCCGCAGCCCGGACACCCCCTTTTTAGGGCAGCCCGAGCCGTTTCGCTTCAATTCTGCCGCGCGGGCATTTTTCCAGAGTTTCTTCTCGCGTTTCTCCATCTCTCCTTCTTGTAACAATTCGGGGGTGAAAACAAAGGTTTCTTCCAGGTCAGGAGTGCCCATGTTTTCTCCGGGAAGGTGCTGGCCGTGGGTGCAGGACCTCGCGGGTGACCGCCACCTTGATTTCCTTCAGCGGGGATGACAGCTATGGGACCGCAGGGAGGAACACGCCAAAATCCCCTTTCCACAGTCCCTCCTGTCGCTGCCGCCCCGCAGCTCCCGCATTTGCCAGGGCCACTGGATCCCACCTCCGCCACCTCACTCCTGGATTGTCCCCTCCTGGCTTTTGTTGTCCCTGCAGAAAGCCTTCTCCTTGCTTCTGCTGCTCTCCTCTCCCTAGGAAGCCACCTCCATCCCACTTCTGGCCTGCGCCTGCTCCTCTGCGTCCCGCCATCACCTTCTGATGTCCCCGAAATACCACGTCCCATCCGGGATCAGTTTAAGGGACGCTGGAGAGGGGTTTGCTGGGATGGTCAGGGCTGGGGACGCGCAAGGAGAGGCGGGGACCTGGCCCAGGAGGTGGCTGGGGTCTCCAGACCACAGCCCCAGCATGGAGAGGTCCATGTCGGAGCGCCGGCAGCCTTCCTCCTCCTCTTCCTCACATGAAGCCACAAGCCAGGTTTGTCTCCCCAAGGTAAGCAAGCACCAGGGAGGTGTTTGCCCACCTCGGACCCCCATCGGATGGCGGTGTCCGGAGGGATGCCGGATGCCCCGAGGGATGCTGGGCCCCCCCCAACCCAGCCCCGGTCACGCTCCCCTGCTCCTGCATGAACCACCCCCGGTAAAACGTTAACAGGCCCGGGGCCGGCGGGGAGAGGCGGAAGGCGTCCGGGTGATTCATTCACGAGGCATTTAATCGCCTCCTTCAACCCCCAGCTCCCCGTCCCTCCGTCCCTCCGCCACCTTTCAGCGAGGTGGGGGACGGGACTCTCGTTTTAATTCTCTACCAGCCCGATTAACCGCTCGGCTGCCCGCCGCCGGGGAGGCACCCCAGCCCGGGGCGGGGAGCGGGAGGGCGATGGCCAACGGGGCTGCCATCGAGCCGTGAAACTCGGGGCAAACGGAGCTTCTCCCCCCCACCCCGCCTAGGGGGCCCAGCAAAGCGGGGTGCATTCCAGCCCCGCGGGGATTAGTCCTTCCGTAAATACTCTCCCTGCTAATGGAGCGTCCTCCTCCTCGGCTGGGTTTAGATTCCCGGGCTGCGCGTCCGCACGCCATCAAGCCACAAAACTCCCTGACATATAAACAAGGCTGAGGCCGGGGTGGGGTTGGCGGGGGGGGGATGCCGGCTCCTCCGCCCCTGGGATGCGGGAGGGAGGACGGGGCTCAGGCAGCCGGAGCCATGTCTCTGTCCCAAAGGTCCAGCAGAGGACGGGAGGAGAGGAGCGGCCCCTCCGGGAAGAGCGAGTCCGGAGCTGCCGGGGCTGGAACGAGGAAGTGGCGGAGGAAAAAGCAGCGAGAAGCCAAGGGAGCAGATGGGGGATTGCAACAGAGCAAACCCATGTCCCGCCCGCGGCTTGCTCCCAAACCCTCCGGACCCCACGCTCCAAGGAGGAAAGGAAGCGGGATCACTGGGGGAAGCGACGCAGGGGCCACGGGGAAAAGTTCATCCACTCGCTGGGCACCTTCCCCCTGCCCCAGAAACCACCCCAGGGGTCCCCTCCCTGCACCCCAATCCCCCGGGATGAGGGATCTGGCATGGGATGGGGATGAGGGCCATGAGCCGGGCTCTCTGGAGCTGCTCCGCTACCAAATAAGGCCTCCGTCGGAGCCTTTTACATGCCGTTCTCGCTCGGCCGGAGTGACGTGACCTCCTTTCCAAATTCTGGTCCCCCCCGCAAGGCTCCTCCATGGGGAAACCCACCCCCCACCCCCCTGTCCCACAGCTCCCCTGCGCCAGGGGGTCCCTCTCAGGGGGTCGGCCAGAGGGATGGGGAGGCCGGGAGCAGGCAGCGGGACTCCCGCCAGCCCAGGGAGGAGGCAGGGGCCAAAGCGGGGGGCTTGTCCCACCTCGCAGTGCCCTGATCGACCTCCCCGGGACGTGTGCTGCTTCTCTATCTTTTTTTGGGGGGGCGGGGGGGGTACGACAAGGCTGGAAGGCAAGCCCCGGGGAGGGGAGAGGTTTGCAGGGCGCAGTAGCTGGGCAACCCCCTTCCCCGGCGCTTAAACAAATACTCGACGGCACCGGCTCTTCCAGCCAGGGCTGGGAAAAACTCGTGCCGGGGGGCGGGGGGGGGGGGAGAAAAAAATACCTGCCTGGCACCGGAGGAGCCCGGCTTGCAAACACGAGTGGCCATCGCCCTCCTTAACACGTCCCCGGCATGGCGGGAGGACCCTGGCACCTCACAGCCCGCCCCTCCGGGGACTCCTCACGTCCAGCATCCCCCCTGGACGGGGCTGCTGGACAAGGTCAGGGGGTCCTCAAGGGCCAGGAGCCAGGGTGAGGGCTACCCGTGGCCAGTGCGGCACGTGCCACACCATTGGGAAAGGCAACAGGCCTCCGTGAACCTCCGAGCCGCACCGTGACATCACCGACAAGGAGCCGGCAGCATCGCCTGCCCTGCACCCGGTGAGGCCGCCGGCGGAAGAACTCCCCACGAGCGGAGCGCTTTGGGAAACTTTGGGAAGTTTCAGGCCGGAATCGCCTCTGGAATAAAAAGAACCGAGGTAGGCGACAGCAGGCGAGCGGCTCCGCGCCGCATCCCGGCGTTCTCTATCAACCGCAGACCCCGCGGAGAAGCCGGAGGGGACGTGCCGGAGCAGCCCGGCGGGTGAAAGGCGAGGAAGAGATCCTATCCGCCTGCCCTCACCTTCCCAAAGTCCAAATTCCCATCTCAAGGTCACGGGCAAACCCAGGAACTTGGGCGGTTGCGAGGGAGAAAAACCCCGTGGCGGGGCGAGGAATGGGGGGGGGGGGGGAAGGGGTCCGTCTCCCGTGGGGAGGGGAGCGGTTCCTCCATTTTTGGGGGGAGACCCGCGGGAAGAAGGAGGCGAAGCCCACCGGGAGCCGCGGTACCCAGCGGCACCCCGCAAACCGCCCCGGCAGCGCCGAGCACCGGCCCCGGCGGGGGTGGGGGGTGGGCGGGAGCGACTGCTTTGCCCCCCCCCCCCACCGCCCTGGTTGGGGGCGAGGCTGGGGGGGGGAGGGGGGGCTGCATGTCTCCAGTGGGGCTCCCCTGAGCCCCGGGGAGGCGGCGGTGTGTTTGCGGGGAGATGCGGTGGGATGTCCCGGGAGGCGGCGGGCGGTGGGGGGGGGGATGCGCTGCCCGCCGGTCGTTCCCCCTACACACGCAGCCCCCCGTGGTGGGGGGGACCCCTCCCGCGCCCCCCCAACTCGATGGCGGACACCCCCCCCCACCACCACCACCACCCCGGTGAGGCATCGCGGGTGGGGGATCGCGGGTGGGGAAGGGGATGCCGGACCACCCCCCCCACCCCCGCCATCACTCCCCTTCCGCGGCGGGGTGTCCCCCCGCCCCTTGGTGTCCCCCCGCCGTGTCCCCCCCCCCGCCCCAGCTACCTCCTCCTCGGGCAGGCCGGTGTCGGCGGGGCCGCCCTCCCGGTCGGCGGCGGGGAGGCTGCTCATGGTGCGTCCGGCCCGGCTCCTCGTCCCGCCGGCGGCAGCCGCGTCCGGGGCGGGCGGCGCTGGAGGCTGGAGGGCGGCGGGGGGACGGGGCGGGGCGGCGGGGGCCGGGGGAGGGACGGGGCGGAGGAGGCGGGAGGGAGACGGGGGGCGCGGGGGTGATGGAGGGGTGCGGGGTTGGGAGGGGAAGGGCTGGGGAAGTGGGACGCGGGGACACGGGCGCGGGAGGTGGGGCGCACGATGTAGGGGGTGGGGACGCGGGACAGAAGGCTGGGGACAAGGGACGCAGCCTGGGACACGGGGCTGGGGACACAGGACACAGGGACATGGCACACAGGGTCATGGACGTGGCGTATAGGAGATGGGGTGCACGATGCAGGGCTGGGGACGCGGGACAGAAGGCTGGGGACAAGGGACGCAGTCTGGGACACGGGGCTGGGGACACAGGACATGGGGCTGGCGACATAGGACACAGGGCTGGGGACGCGGGACACAGGGCCATGGGGACATGAGGCACAGGGACATGGACATGGGAGATGGGGCGCATGATGTAGGTCTGGGGACGTGGGACAGAAGGTTGGGGAGATGGGACACAGTCCGGGAAACAGGGCTGGGACACAGGACAGAAGGCTGGGATCAAGGGACAGAGGGCTGGGGACATGGGACATGGGGAGATGGGACACAGTCCGGGACACAGGGCTGGGACACAGGACAGAAGGCTGGGAACAAGGGACACGGGGCTGGGGACATGGGACAGAGGACACGGGGCCATGGACACGGGAGATGGGAGATGGGGTGCACAATGCAGGGCTGGGGACACGGGACAGAAGGCTGGGGAGATGGGACACAGTCTGGGACACGGGGCTGGGGACACAGGACACAGGGCTGGGGACGTGGGACAGTCTGGGACAAACAGTTGGGACATAGGACATGGGGACATGGGACACAGAGCCATGGACATGGGATATAGGAGATGGGATGCACAATGTAGAGCTGGGGACATGGGACAGAAGGCTGGGGACAAGGGACACAGTCCTTAACACAGGTTTGGGGACACAGGATGCAGGGCTGGGGACATGGGGCACTGGACACAGGATTGGGGATACAGGACACAAGGCTGGGGACATGGGATATGGGAGATGGGATGCACAATGCAGGGCTGGGGATACGGGACAGAAGGTTGGGGACATGGGACAGTCTGGGACACGGGGTTGGGGACACAGGACACGGGTCTGGGGACGTGGGACGCAGGACACACAATGCAGGGCTGGGGACACAGGACACATTCTTCCCAATGTGGAGATGGGACACAAGGCCAGGGACGCGGGACGTAGTCCCAGGGACATGGGACACAAGGCTGGGGACACAAGACCCACAAGGCTGGGGACACGAGGTGCAGCCCCAGGGTGACGGGACATGGCCGTGGGCCGGAGGAGGGGACAGCTGCTGGTGACACAGGGCAAGGGGGGGGGGACACGCAGGAGCAGGGCTGGCTGCGGTGGGAGGGAGGTGACGTTAGAGCAGGGGTCCCCGCCGTGGTGTGCCACAGCCCTGCAGGACTGGTGGCCGGCGGGGGGTTCGTCACCCCAACCAGCCCCACCTGGGCTCCCGGCCACCCACGCCCCCTCCCCGCCTGGCATTTAAGGCTCCCACCCCTCTCCCTGGTTCAAACAGGCTTTGGGTGAGCCGGGGGCACCTCGCCCTGGGGTTTTTGGGTTGACCCCCGGCCCTGCCATGTCCCCACGGACGTGGCTGTGGTCCCAGGGGGGCCGCGCTAGGCTCCGGAGCGGTGCGATGGAGACCCTCGGGGTGAAAAGCTTCTGGGACCAGCAGCCGGCCGCGTCCAGAGCGGATGCCGCCCGCACACAATCGGCGGGGACCGGAGGTGACGCTGAGGACATCCTGCTGATGGCACGGGGCTGACTTGGGGGGGGGCATTTAAGGTCATGGCTCGGGCTCGGCTTTCTGTGACTCAGTGGCCAAACCAGATCTGCAGGTGGCTGCCTGCGTGTCCTGCCACCGGAGCAGAACCGCTCCCGCTGGGAGGGAGGCGGAAAGCCGTGCCAGATGGATTTTTGGGGAGCGGGAAGCGCCTGGCTATGAGGGACGGTGGCCCCCCAGAGGGAATCTAAAATGTGGGGACCGCTCTAGTTACCCAAATCTGCCGGAGCCTCTTGCTTTTGGGGTAAATTCCCAGCAAAAGACTGCCTTATCTTGTGGCGGTGGTGGGGGGGGAAAGTTGGAGAGATGCATTTCATCTCCCATTGTTTTCCCCCACTTCTGTGGGCATCTCCACACCCTGCTTCGGCTGGGGTGGGCTGGGGAGGTGGCGGTGGCCGGGACAAACGTTCCCAGCCCTTATTTGGACTCGGCTTTGGGGAAGAGCCGCAGATTCCCAGCAGCGCCAGACCCCGGCTTGGAATCACGAAGCCAAAAAACAAAACAAAAACAAAACAAAACAAAAAAAAACGGTGGGTTTTTATTTTCCGTCTCCCTGCGGCTGGACCCGGGGAGAAAATCCGACGGGCTCCGTCCGGTGGGGCGCTTTTGTGCCTTGGCCTGCCCCACCTGAAACCCCGGGTCCCAAATCAAACCCCCACCCCGGGGTCCTGCAGTACATGGGGGTTCCTCTGCTGATGCTCTCGCCGCTCTTCTTTTTCCTATGGGAATTTCCGCTCCGCCGTTAATCCCGCGCCGGGAAGAAACATGGGGCTGCGTTGTACAAGAAGGGGAAGTTGTGAACAACATCCCTGGGGAATCTTGTGGCTTGGGTTGGGTTGGGGGGGGGGGGGGGCGTTGGGTCATGGACATGCCTGAAGCTCACCAGAAGAACGGCTGATGGTGTGGGGCCAGGACACCGCTCCCTCCCCCGGGAACCCGGCTCTCCCCCGGCGTGGACCCGTCTCCCTCTGCCGGCAGCGCGGGGAGGAGTCCCCAGGGCTGTCCCCGGGGCGGGGAGGGGGGGGACGGCGACGGTGACACCCGCCCCGAGGTGTCAGGGCTTGTACGACCGCCCCTGCGGCGTTACCGGACCCGCAAAGGACTTGATGTCCCCCGTCCCCAGCAGCCTTGGCAGAAAAAGCAGGTGACGTTTTATTCCCCAAAACAAAGCACGTACAATAGGGTTAGCGCGCAAGAGACGACGGATGAAAAGCTGGTCCGAGACGCTCGGTGGAGTATAAATAAAGGACACAAATCAGCAAGATTATTATTCTTTTTAAAGACGGAATGAGGGACGCGGGGACCGGCCGCTTCCCGAGACCGTGCAGTGCTTCACAGGAGCAGACGAAAGCCCCGGCGGCAGAAGATGCTCAGCTCTTGACAGGAGTGGATGTGGCCTTCACCGTCTTCTTCAGGTGATGGTAGTTGGGCAAGATCTTCATCAGGAAGTCCAGCTGCAGCGTCTGGGGCTGGGGAGAGGGGCAGGGGAGGTGACCCAGTGGCCCCGCCACCACGGCGAGGACGGGCTGCGGCGGATGGGAGGGTGACAGCGTGTCAGCCGTGTGTCACACCCACCTGCGGCCGCTCGGTCTGGACGCGGCGGAGGCAGTCAGCCCCGTAGATGACGGTGTTTTCAGGGATCACCTCGTAGGTGTTGATGTTGCAGCAGGCCCCAATGATGCAGCCGCTCGTCAGGATCACGTTCCTGCCGACAAATGCTGGCAGAAAGAGAGGGAGGAATGCCCTGTCAAACCCTGCACTGCCAAACACCACCATCACAAGCTCCTCAGGACCATCACAAGCTCCTCAGCACCATCACAAGCTCCTCAGGACCACCAACCACCACCATCACAGCCAGCCCAGCCCAGCTGCCACCACGGCAGCGACCCATGTGGGTTCTGTGTGGGGAAAAACGACAGCTTTGAGACAAGCTGTGGTTTGGCCACAGCTCCAGCACGACCCCACCACGTCATCCTCCGCTTCTCCCAGCGTCCACAAGAGCGCCACTGCCCAAGGGCCAAGATGATAAGCCCAGATTTACCTTTGGATTCGATGACGTTGTTATCTCCCACCTTCATCGCTTGGGAGTCTACAGGTCCGTGCTAAAGAAAACTGTAAAACCTTTTGCTTTTATTTCGAAAGGTGAACCCCGATGCCATTTTCAAACCAACACCTTGCACCTTAAATAGCCCCGGGCTGGTTGAACCCCGACGGAACCCACACGTGCTTCCCCTTGTAGCCGTCCCAACGCGCGGTGGGTCAGACTGTCCGTCTCGCCGCGCGGCAAGGATACAACACCCAACCTCAAACACGTTGTTGGTGCCAATGACCATTGGTTTGGGCTCCACCTCTTCAGTTTCTGGCGTGATATTTTCCGGATACCTGCAAGGCGGAAGAATGTATTTCAAGTTTTGAGGTACACAAAGGTACCATCCTCTTTAGCAGCTCAATTTCTGTGGGAGGCCGAAGCCACATATATCCCGTTGGATCCAGCTGGGCTGTCTCCTGTCGGCTGGAGAAGGATTCACAGAAGGACTTCTTCCCTAGCCATCGTGCCACACATACGCACAAAAAGTTTGGCTTGTTTTCTTTTAAATTCTACCTCCTCAGGGTTTTTAAGCGAACACCCTGCTCCCTAAAGAGCTGTAAGCACACGCTCACCTCTGACAAGACTGATCATAGAATCGCAGAACGGTTTGGGTTGGAAAGGACCGTTAAAAGCCATCTAGTTCCACCCCCTGCCCCGGGCAGGGACACCTCCCACCAGCCCAGGTTGCTCCAAGCCCCGTCTGACCTGGCCTTGAACCCCTCCAGGGATGGGGCAGCCACAGCTCCTCTGGGCAACCTGGGCCAGTGTCCCACCACCCTCACAGGAAAGGATTTCTTCCTAATTATCTCATCTAAATCTCCCCTCTTTCAGTGTAAAACTGTTCCTCCTCATCCCATGGCTCCCCTCCCTGCTCCAGAGTCCCTCCCCAGCTTTCCTGGAGCCCCTTGAGGGACGGGAAGGGGCTGGAAGGTCTCCCCGGAGCCTTCTCTTCTCCAGGCTGAACCCCCCCAGCTCTCTCAGCCTGTCCTCACAGCAGAGGGGCTCCAGCCCTCCCACCATCTCCGCGGCCTCCTCTGGCCCCGTGTCCGTGTCCTTCTGCTGTTGGTGGCCCCGGAGCTGGAGGCAGCACCGCAAAGGGCGGGGGGGTGTCTCCCCGGAGCAGAGCAGAGGGGCAGAACGCCCCCCCCCCCCTCACCCTGCTGGTGATGGAGCCCAGGAGGTGGTGGGATTTCTGGGACGTGAGAGCACATTGCCAGGTCATAGCCAGCTTTTCCTCCATCGAGCCCTTCTCGGCCAGGGCTGCTCTCCGTCCCTGTAGGGAGAACCGGGGGGGGGGGGTTGTCCCGACCCTACCCTCGGCCTTGGCGAACCTCCCGAGACGTGTCAACCTCCCGAACCTTCGCAGGTGTGTCACCGGCCCCGAAATGAGACGCGGGGCTGGGGGCCGGCCTCGCGCCCGCCGCCCGGCTTCTTACCCACCCATTGATGATGAGGGCCTGCTCCTCGATCAGGTTGCCCTCCCCGATGACGATGGGTCCCGCTTCGGCGATGATCCTGGCCTTGGGGTGGATGACGGTCCTGGGTCCTGTCGGGGGGGGACGGGGACAGCCCGGTGTCACCCCGCGGCCAGTCGTCCCCCCCTCCACCCCCCCACCATGGGGAAAGGGGTCTTACCGATGGTCACGTCCCCGCGGATCTCGCTCTCCACGCACACCACGGCCCCCGGGGCGATCTTCACGCTGAGGGAAGGGACGGAGGAGGCGGGGGGGGGGGGGAGCCATGATGGAGAAGGCGGGGGGGAGCCGTGAGGGGAGATGCGGGGAGGGGGAGGCGGGTCCCGGTGTGTGTGTGGAAGGGCGATGGGGGAGCGGGGGAAGGGGGTGTGGGGGGGGTGGTTCACAGGGGGACTTACCTCTTCTGCACCTTCTCCGCCATGACAGCGCTGCGCCGGGCGCAACTGCGCCTGCGCGGGGCGGGGCCGCCATCTTCCCCCCCCCCCCCCCCCACCCAGGTCCGCCGTCACCGCTCCCCGCAGCTCCGGTCCCCGGACGCCGTCCGTCCGTCCGTCCGTCCGCCCCAGGTGAGCAGCGGGATCGGGGTGCGCGGAGTCGCTCCAGCCCAGAGCCCGAGAGGCGGCCTCGGGGGTGGTTCGGGGCTCAGGAGGGGGCCCCGGGCTGGTGAGATGGAGCCCGAGCTCGGGGGCCGCGGGGGGAAGAGGCACCCCCGGGGTTTGGGGTGCGGGTCACAGCGCCAGGCCGGGCTCTGCCGGGTCTCGGGGACAGGAGCCGAGCGGTGCGGTGAGACCCGGGCACGTAAAACCCACCGAGTCGGGGTTTTCGGGGCTTAAAAAAGGGAGACCAAAGTCCCGCGGTTTTGGGACCTGAAAACTCGCTCAGTGGCTCGAGTTCCCCTGATTTTCCCCCCTCGGGTGTCCCCGAGTCTCCGCCGCCGCTTCTCCCCGGGCAGAACCGACCCCGCTCCCCGCCGCCGCATGCCCGGGCTGTCGTCACGGCCCGCGGCCAACGGGGGCGGCGG
This sequence comes from Rissa tridactyla, assembly GCF_028500815.1. Lineage (NCBI taxonomy): Eukaryota > Metazoa > Chordata > Aves > Charadriiformes > Laridae > Rissa > Rissa tridactyla. Next base: position 77,997,631 of record NC_071470.1, on the reverse strand, counting down.
TGGCGAGCGATGGCGTCTGACCGATGGCCACGGGCCGGGGCCGAGCGGGCAGCGCGGAGCGGGCGGGCGGCGGGACCCGGGGCGGCCCCGGTGGGCGGGGCGATGCCCATAAGAGGAGCGGGCGGGGAGAAGGGGCGGAGCCCGGACATCGCGGGGCCGCCCTGAGTGGGCGGGGCTCCTCCCTCCCAGCGGGCGGGGCGATGCCCATAAAAGGAGTGGGCGGGGCGAGGCCGGGGCCCGGACACCCCACGCCGGGCAATGGCGCCCGCCGGGACGGAGCCGCCGCCGCCGCCCCCCGGCCCGGTCCCGCTCCAGCTTCCCCCCCGCGGCGCTCGGGAACCGGGGCTGGGGCTCGGAGCTGGCAGCGAGTCCCGCCTTCCCGCCCGGGACAGCGACTGCGGCGGCTCCGGCACGGCCCGAGTCCGGCCGGGGGGACCGGGACCGGCGGGGCGGGGCGGGGCTCCCGAGCGGCGCGGCCCGGGGCCCGGCGGGACGGAGCTCCCTTCTCCCCGCAGCGGGACGGGAACGCGCCGGCTGCGGGGCCAGGGGGGTCGCGTCCGCCGGGGCTTTTCCAGCGGGGGGGCCCGGCCGGGCAGAGGAACGGTCCGACCGGGGAGGGGATGGGAACGGGGGCTGCCGGGGCGGGGACGGGCCGGGCAACCGGCCCCCGGGGGCTGAGAGCCGCCTGGGCTGTGTCGCTTCCTTGTGTGGGTCCTTGGCCCCATGTTATTGTTGTTATTAGTATTTTATTGTTATTGTGCGTGTTGTTATTGCATTGTCATAGTGTGTGTCCTTGTACCGATGCTATTGTTTTATTACTTTATTATTGTTGTTATGATGATGTTCTCTGCCGTTACTGTGCTACTAAACTGCCTTTAACTCAACCCACGAGTTTTTTCTCCTTTTTCTCCCTCTTCTCCCCGCCCTCCTGTCCTGGATGGGGCCGGGGGGAGGGGGGCGAGCGAGCGGCCCCCGCTTTCGGGGCTTGAGACCAGGGTCACTGCCGTGGTTTGGGCCACGGGGACAAAGGAGAGATGCTCCCCTGAGGAGAGGGGTGAAGAGATGGGTGATTTCAGAGTTCAGCTCCTTGGAAGGGGCTTAGCTAAAAAGTGAAATTACTAAACAGAAAATCGGTGCTGTTTCACCTCAAAGCAGGACAGTGGCTAAGGCAGGTTTGGGGCTCAGAAAGGGAAACTTGGTGCTGAGTCTGGGGGGCTCAAAACTGGGCTCGTTTGGCCAGTTTAGGGCTCAGAGCTCGGAAATACGGACCAAGTCCTGCGTTTTGGGGTGGGGGGCTTGAAAGCGGGGTCCTTGGGCCAGTGTTAGAGCTGAGAAACAGGGACTGAGTCCTGCCTGAAACTGGCATCGTTTGGCCAGTGTAGGGCTCACAGAGACTAAGTGCTGTGTTTTGCAGCTCAGAGCCAGAAAGTAAGTGCTGTGTTTTTTGGGGGGGGCTGGAGTGTCAGGCTCAGAACTGAGAGACAGAGACTAAGTGCTGCGTTTTGGGGGCTGGAAACCAGGGCCACCAAGACAGATTTTGGGTTCACAGAGGGAGACTAAGTGCTGCGCTTGGGGAGCGTGGAACAGAGGTTAAGTGCTGTGTGTTTGGGCTCAGAGACGGAGACTAAGTGCTGTGTTCTGGGCACTCAAAACCAGGGTCACTTGCCCTGTGTCACAGCTGTGAAGGAGTGGCTAGGTGCTGTGTTTGGGGGCTTGAAACAGGGCTCATTTGGTCTGTTTTTGGGCTCACAAAAAGAGACTAAACGCTGCGTTTTGGGGGCTTGAAATGGAGTCCAAACCCTGTGTGTTTGGGCTTAGAAACAGAGACCCAGCCCTGTGTTTGGGGGCCTGAAACCTGGCTCATGGGGCCAGTGTCAGGGCTCCCACAGACAGACCAAGGGCTGCCTTTGGGGGCTGCAGCCCGGGCTCCTGTGGCCAGTGTTAGAGCTGAGAGACAGGGACCGAGCCCCGTGTGTTGGTGCTCAGGAACAGAGGTCAGTGCCCGCCTGCGGGGGCTCGCAGCAGAGCCCCAGCCCCGGGGGGGTGCGTGGGCTCCAGACAAGGCTCCTGCGGCCAGTGCCGGGGCTCGGCAGAGCCACCGAGTGCCGCCTTCGGGGGCTCGGCCCCGTGTGCCCGTGTCCGGGCCGGGCAGCACAGCCCGAGTCCCGCCTTCGGGGGGCTCCGGCAAGAGCCCCGGCCCCGCTGGGGGCTGCAGCCCGGGCTCCCGGGGCTCGCACCGACAGCCCGGCCCGGCCCCGCTTCCCCCGGGGGGGCAGCGCCCGCAGCCCCGCTCCGGCCCCGGGCAGCCCCCGCCCCGCCGCCGCTTCCAGCCTTTATTATTCCGCGCCCGCACGAAGCCGCCGCCGTTTTCCCGTGCCCGGCCCCGGCAGCCCCCGGCTCCCCGCGGGGCCGGGCCCGGAGCCCGGCGGGCAGGAGCCGGCAGCGCCGGACTTGGGCCCCGGGGCCGCTCCCCGCCAGGCCGGGCCCGGCCCCGCAGCGCGGCTCCTCCGGCCCGCGGCGCCGGGACGGGGGCGGCCGGGCCGGGCTCGGGGCAGACCGGGCCCAGCCCCGGCACCGCGCGCCCGCGAGACCGAGACCCAGACCCGCTCCCAGACCCAACACCGGCCGCAGCAGCAGCAGCTTCAGCCGCAACACAAGCCCCGTCCCCAGCTCACCAGCCCCGGGAGAAGACCCCGCGTCCGCACCCACCGGCCCCGCTCTGCCGGCGGAAGAAGCGGCGCGTGCGCGGGGCGGGGCCTCGGGGCGCGTGCGCGGGGCGGGAGGGGCGGGGCCTCGGGGCGCGTGCGCGGGGCGGGAGGGGCGGGGCCTCGGGGGCGTGCGCGGGGCGGGAGGGGCGGGGCCTCGGGGGCGTGCGCGGGGCGGGGCCTGGCGCGGGGCGGGGGGCGGGTCCCCAGGGCGCGTGCGCGGGGCGGGGCCGAGGCCATTTGGGCCCCGCCGGCCGCCGGCCGCCCCCTTCTCTCTCCGCTCGTTCTCTGCCGGCGGCGCCGCCCGCGGCCCCGGGGCGGCAGCGGCCGGGCCGGGCTCCCCCGGCGGGGCCAGGTGAGGCGCGGGGGGCTCGGCCTGCGGCCGGCAGCGGAGGAGGGTCGGGCCGGGGCCCGCGCCCGGAGGCTCGTCCGCGCTGCCGGGGTCTCGTCGGAGGAGCCGTCGTGGCTCGGGGCGCCGGGGAATAAAGCCCGGAGGGCCGGAGAGCGGCGCCCCGGGTCCGCCTGGCGGGTCCCCCCGTCCCGTTGCCCGTTCCACCAGCGCCTGGGGCTGGGGGCTTGTCCGGGGCTGCGGGGAGTCGGGAGCCGGTGCCGAGCGGTGGGTGCTGGGGGCCGGGAGCCCCGGGCCGGGCCGGGCCGGTTCTGGGGCTGGGGGCCGGGACCTGGAAGCAGATTCAGGGCTCAGGAGCGGGCACAGGGGAAAGTTTGGGGCTCAGGATCGGGAACTGGGGGGGGGGATTTGGAGCTCAGGACCGGGACCTGGGAGTAGATTCAGGGTTCTGGGCCCTGCACTGGGGAGAGTTTGGGGCGTCTGGGGCTCAGGACCGGGAGCTGGGGGCAGGTTCAGGGCTCAGGAGCAGGCACTGGGGGGTGGTTTGGGCTCAGGATGGGGTCTGGGTCTCCCACTGGGTCCAGCTGGGGGTTTGGGAACAAGCTCTGGGGCGGTTTTGGGGCAGAGCCCGGGGATTTCTGCAGCCCAGAAAAAAGACTAAGTCATGCGTTTTCTGTGCTTGAAAATGCCGGCGGAGTCCTGCGGGTCTGGGCTCAGAAAAATGACCAAGTGCTGCGTTTTTGGGACTTGGAAACGGAGGCTCAGTCGTCTGTTTTCAGCCCCAAAACAGTGGCCCGGGAGGGGGGCACTTTGGGTGGGGGGAGGCAGAGGGGGGTGGGAGGGCGCTGGGGCCCGGGCGGGAGGGGGGGTAGGCAGGGTGCGTGGACCCCCGCCGGAGGTGGGGGTCCGGTCGCGTTGTTCCCCAAAGTGCGGGACGCCGGCATGCACCAGGCCGAATTAAACGTCTGAGATAGTCTCTGGGCGAAAAGGCACTTTTCCCACTTCATTTGAGAGTCCAACTGTTTATTCACCGGACTAGTCATTGAACAATAAACACGCTCATTAGGCAACACGTGTACAATTATGACAGTTCATATTCATATACAAGCCATGACAGTGATTGATTTACGACCTGGCCAAAAGCCAGGATCAGTTCAACAAGCACAAGCTGTGATGGGCTGGGGCAGAATCAAACAAGCTGGAGCCATCAATGAACTGGAGATGGGCAGAAGCAGTAAACTGAGCTGGAGCCATTCAGACGCTGGACCTCGAAAAAATGGGTGCAGAAAGTGGTGTGGCTGAGCCTGGCCAGCAGCTGAGCACCACACAGTCCTGCGCTCACCCCACTGTGATGGGGAAGAGAACTGAAAAAAAGAAAAAAAAGTAGTCGGATTCATGGGCTGAGGTAAAGACAGTTTAATAGGACAAAAAAGGAAGAAAAAATACTACTAATACTACTACTAATAATAAAATATACAAAAACACATGACACACAGTGCAGTTGCTCACCACCCGCTGACCCGTACCCAGCTGTGCAAACTCTGCTCAGCAAAAACTAAACCATCCCTGTGGGATCAACACCGTTTCTAGCACAAACCCAAAACATGGCCCTGTACCAGCTACCGAGAAGCAAATTAACTGCACCCCAGCCTAAACCAGGACAGAAACAATGACCTGGGGCTGCAAAGAACCTGGACCCATCAAACAAAACAAAACAAAACAGAAACCACCAACCTGAAGGTGAAAATGAGTTGGAGCCACAAGGAACAGGAGTTGAAATGAGCCGGAGCCGTCCAGAAGCAGGACCTAAAACCAGAGCAGAAATAAACAGGAGCTGGAGCCATCCAGGAGCTGGACTAGAACAAATGGGAGCCCGAACCCACAAACGGGGGCCCAAACCGAGCAGGACCCAAAACAAACAGAGGCCCAAAGAACTGACCTGAAGCCGCACGGAGCTGGAGCGCTGCAGTCCTCGCAGGGTCTCCGGGGGGGGCGCGGGTTGGGGTGTCCCCTGTCCTCGGCGCAGGCAGCCCGGCTCCTTCCCGGGGCTCGTCCGTCCGTCCGTCCGTCCCTGCAGAGGGAGAGAGGTGGGACAATCAGCTCCCGGTGGCACCGGGACGGACAAACCTGCGGCCGCCCGGGCACGGGCAGCTCTGCCCGGACCCTCGGCAGCAGCAGCCCGGCACCGCACACCCGAGAGGGGACGGGACACCAGAAACGTCCCGCTCCCGCCTCCCCGAACGCCCCCCTGCAGCCACGGAGCCCCGAAACGGGGATCCCCGCCGGGGTCGCGTCCCGTCCCCCGGTCCCCCCCCGCACTCACCGGGCGCCGGGATGAGCCCTCCCCACGCCGGGGCACGGCCACGGGCATCGCCGGGGCCGCCGGCACCGACCGAGGGACGGGCGGCACCGGGGCGGCCCCCGCTGCCCCTGCCCGGCTCCACCGGCCGCCGACGGGTCCCTGCGGCGGCCTCTGCTCCCTCCGCGGCACGTTTCCAGCTGAAAAAGAAGGTTTTTAGACAAAACCAGGGATTTAAACAGAGCTCGGAGCCGCCCCAGCGCCCGGTGCTGCCGGCGCCGGCCCTCGGCTGAGCCCCGGGGCAAAGCAGCGGAGCCCCGGGGCAAAGCCAACCAGCCCCCCCGAGCCGCCCCCGCACTCACCGCTCCGAGGGGTCCGTCCCGCCGGCGGCCGCTCCGGGAAAGGGCCGAGGAAGAGAAACCGGCCGGTGCCGGCGGCCGGAGGGGTCACCGGCCGCCCCGGGAGACCCACGGCCCCGCCGGACCCCGTCTCCCCCCGGTACCGGAGCCCCCACGGCCGGTCGCCGGGTCACGGTCGGAGCTGGGGCTGAGCCCGCGGCGGAAGCCGGGAGCTGCCGGTGCCCCCCGGCCGAGCCTCAGCCGCCGCCCCCGGGGCAGGGACCGGAGCTTCAGGCGGCGCCGAGCGGGCAGCGGCGCGGAGAGAAGGCCCCGGTTCTGCCCCATTTTTCCCTGATTTTCCGAGCCCGGGAGCCGCCATTGCCCCCCGTTGCCGTGAAAGCCGCTCCCGGAGCCGCCCGGGGCAGCGGCGGGCCCGGAGGTGCCGGTGTCCGCTCGGCCCAGAGAAGCGGCCCCAGCACGGCCCCCGGGCGGCCCGGAGATGGGCACCGGCACCGGGACCGGGACCGGGACGCCTCTCGCTCGTCCGCTTCCGCCCGCGCCTGCCGCTGTTGCGGCGCCCCCTGGCGGCCGGGCGGGCCTTTTGAAGCCTCGCGTGTCCGCCGCGCCCCCGCCCCCCGCGCTGCGGCGCCCCCTGGCGGACGCGGAGGGAAACACCGCCCCTCCCCGGCAGCGGGGTTTGGGGGGGACCGTAAGGACCACGGGGACACGGGGACACCTTTCCGTCACCCCTTTATTCAAGCCGTTGGTTTTTGCCCGTGGAGCCAGCCGGTGCCGCCATCCGGGACCCGCCCGCGGGTACCTGGAACTCCTGCGGAGAGAGGGGAGGGCTTCGGCCTCAGTGACTGCGGGTGGGTGGGGGAGTGTCTCTCCTGTCATCCCCCAGGCTCGGTGACACATCCCCCCCCCTCCGGCCCCACGCACCGTCACGCAATGTCCGTCTCCAGCACGTCCTCGCTTCTGGAAGGCAAATTCTTGTTCAAGGTCTCCAGCTCTTCCGCCTTTCTCTTCCTCCGCTGCTTCCGACAGTGGCTTTGCAGGGAGGAAGGTGGGGGGGAAATAATTAAAAAAAAAACCGCAAAAAACAAAAAAAACAACAAGCAGGTGCTGCTCCTTCTCCCTCTGCTTTCACCTCGCAGCAGCTCTTGGTGGGACCACACGTGGTTCCCAGCCCTGAAGTGATGTCCCATTGAATTCAACATGTCCCAAGCCAGCGGAGGTGGGCAGGATCCGCTCCCGATCCTGGGATGCCCCTTCCCTTCACCCTGTGTCCCCGTCCCCCCTCTCCCTGCCACTTACTGACTGCAGAGGCAGGCGCAGACGACGAGGATGATGAGGGTGACGATGGCGGCGATCAAGGAGATGATGACGATCTGGCCCCGGTCGCCTCGCAGGTAGAAGATGTCCACCCTCTCGCAGCGAGACCCCGTGTAGCCCCGCTCACACCTGCACGGGGGAGGCAGGGCGGGTGCGTGTTCAAAAAACCACCATGGCACCCGCATCCCCTTCCTCCTGCTCGCCTCGGGCAGGACGGGCATGGCGTCCCCCCAACTGGCTGTGCCACCACGTCCCCACCGGCGGTGGCTTACACGCAAGCTGGCGCGTTCTCGGCCACGAGGAAGCGGCATCTCCCTTTGACGCAGTAGTGCTTGTACTCCTCCGGGCACCTGGAGAAGTGACCCTGCCGCCGCAGCTGCGTCATGTTCCCTGGGGGTGACAAAGGTGACAAGGATTCCACACACAACCCCCTCCAAAGGTTACGGTTCTGCCCGGAGGTGGCAGCATCCCCGGAGCTGCAGCAGATCCGAGCCCGGCCAGCGGCAACGGGGACGTGTGCGTCCTTGACCGTGGCGTGCCAGCCGTGGCCACCTCCCAGCTCGGTGGATGCCACGTGGCTACGCTAGACAAAACATCCCCTCCATCCCGCGCCGGCCAACGCCACCGGCTCCCCGGAGCATCCTTACCCGTGCAGCTCTCGGCTGTGCCACAGGCCAGCCCCTCCGTGCCATGCCCGGCAGTGACGTTGGCATCGGCACCCACGCAACGGAAAAACGCCAAGCCTGAAACGCAATGGAGGCGGCTCAGAGAAACGGGGAGCCCGGCCAGAACCCCGGCACGGCCACCACCGCCCCACCGCAGCCGCTCTCCCGGCCCTTCCCGCAGGGAGGGGACCGGCAAAGGGCTCCGCAGCTGCGCCCGTGGCCACCCCTTTCCTTGGCAGCATCAGCTTTTCCCCAGGGGCGAGGAGAAGGGAAAGCCGGTCCCCGCCTGCCTCCTCCACCCACCAACGCTCCAGCACGGGGGTCCGGGAGCCAGCGGGGCGGGTTTCAGGGGGGCCAGACCCTTTGCCTGGGGAAGGATGCAGGTGGGCATCCCCGTGGAGGTCCGGCTCACTGCCCCCCCCCCCCCACTAGTTTTGAAGAGCCTGGGTTTTGGGGGCGCTGAAAAACCCACTGGCCGTGGGCGCGAGGAAACGGCAGCGCTGCAATTCAGCGCCCACCAAAGCCCAGTTAATTCCAGCGCTAAATCCCCATTGCAACGTCGCCCGCTGCTGCACCGGGGTGTGGGATGCCCAGCACGAACCGAGCCGGGAAAGGGGGTGACCGTGCTCGCCGTGGCCAGGGGACGAAGCCGAGCGCCGGCTCAGCCCCGGCACGTCACGGCGGCGGTAACCGGATCGCTGGCATACCAGCGCTGACTCAGCCCGGCCCCGCCGCCAGCCCGGCCCTCCCCAGGGATTCGCCCCACTGTGGTGGCACCCAAGGGAGCGGGGACAGGTCCTCCCTGATGGGGCAAGGTGCTGGGTGGCTCCCGCAGGGGTGGCACACCGAGGCGGGGGGTGTGTGTGGGTGTGTTTCCATCCCGAGTGGGTGCAATTTGCAGTTTGGCCATGTCGAGAGACCTCCTGGAGATGGGAGAGTTTGGGCAGTCCATCCCGGGCAGCCTCGTCCCCCGGTACTCGTTATCCCCTCCGTCCCTTCGGCACGCTGGCAGCAGCGGGGAGGGCTGCCCTGCCAAGACTCCGGCGTCCCCCCCCCGTCCCATGTTCCCAGCACACGCGTCCCTCCTGGCTATATATAGCCACCGCCGCGCTAACGACGTGCTCTGGGCAACAGAGCTGCAGCAAGGCCGGGGCTGAGCCTCCGCCGGGGCTTCCCCACCAGCGAGCATCCCCTCCTCGACCCAAAAAGCCCATCGGGGAGGGCACGGATCCCACCGCCCCATCCGGCCCAGGCAGCGGGGTGGGAGCATCCCGGCGGGAGCCAGGAGGCTGACTTCACCCCTGGTGACCAAGTTCGCAGCTTCGGCATGGAAAGATCCCCACCAAGACGCGATCCCCACCCTTATTGCAACCAGATGCAGAGCTTTTGGCATCCTCCGGGTTGGCAGCCCCTTGGCGAGGACCGCCCCGGTGGCACCGCCAGCTTGGGGTGGGTTGGTGTGCCCCCCCCCGCCCCCGACACCCAGATCTCAGCACCCAGGAGCTGGGGGTGCAAAGCAACCTCATCTCTTTGATGCACGGAGAACCTGGCTCTGCTAACTGAGGCTGCATCCCCTCCCGAGCAGCCGGAGATAACCCAGGAAAGCAACCCAAACACTGGATTCTTTTGCCGTAACACCCCCCCACGCGCCCCTGGGAAAGCTCGAATTGCAGGAGAGCAACCACCCGGCACACCGATGGGCACCCCAACCCCAAAACAGGTCGGCCACCCTTGATTTCCTCCTGCCAGCACAGGTTTGGCAGGTTTTGCCGAGCGCTGTCACCAGCCCTGCCAAAGGGCCAAACCCAGACTGTTCCCGGCGGAGGGGAAGGCTCCCCCGAATGCCGGGGGGGGCATCGCCAAGCCCGGCTGATGTTCAGCCCTACCTCTGGTTATCTCCTGCCAGCCCTCAGCAGGCAGCTGCAGGCAGCTGCCTGTTTTCCCCGCTTCCCACGCGCTTGGGAACTAACACGGGGACACACTCGGCACTGCTCCCCCAAGATGCCGAAACTCGTGAGCAGTGTCCCATCAACAGGTGGGAAAAGCATCCCAGCTCCGCTCCAGGGTCCTGCCAGGGCATCCCAGCCCCACGGGATTCAGAGCCCAGCCGGCGCGCGCGCAAGGGAGCAATGGGGTGGGATGGTGGGGAGCAGCAGGATGGGAACCGGGGGGACACTGGGATGGGTGCAGGGAAGCATGGAGGGGGGGGGGTGCACGGGGACAGGACCGGCTAACCGCCAGGCCGGGCATGGGGCAAGGAGTGGGATGGGATTGTCCGGGGGACGCAGGGAGTCACCGGGACGGGGTGGGACGGGGGTGGGACGGGGGGGATACAGGGGATCAGCGGGACGGGATGGGGTAGCGCCGGGACAGGCACGGGGGGAGCACCGGGATGGGAGCGGGAGGCAGGTGGAGGATCACCAGCGTGGGACCGGGAAGCGGCGGGATGGGACAGGGGCAGCACCGGGATCATCGCAGGCTGGGACAGAGAGAGGACGGTGGCACCGGGCCGGGGTGGAGGGGGTCACCCAGGCCGACACCGGGACCGCGGCGGGGCGGGGGGGATCCCCTTAGGGAGCCGCGCCGCCCCGTTCTTACCGGAGGCGAGGGCCAGGCAGAGCAGGAGGGTACCGGGGCCGCCGCCCGGGGCCGGGGCCGTCGCCGCCGCCGCCGCCTCCATGTGCGCCGCCGCCTGCTCGGTGCCCGGCGGCTGCGGCGGGGCGGGACGGGGGCGGCCGCTGCCGGCACCTCCGCCCTCCTCCTCCTCCTCCTCCTCCTCCTCCTCCTCCTCCTCCTCCAGCCGCCCGGCTCCTACCCCGCCGGAGGCATCCCTTGGTGGTCCGGGGGTGCCCCTCCCCGGCTCAGCCTCCCCCCCTCAAACGTGTCCCCCCACCTGTGTCCCCCCAAGCGTGTCCCCCACCCCCCCCCCCCCCGGCATCATCCACCTGCCCGTCCCGCCAGCAGCAGCCAGGGCAGGAGGCGTCGAGCAGACGCCTCGCCTCAGCATCCCTAGGGATTTGGGGAGCGACAGGGACGCCCCCTCGACCCCCCCAGTCCCCCCACCCCGCTTTCCGAGGCGGGGGGGGGGGCGCTCCGGGCGTTCCCCTCCCCACAGGGAGAGGAGGGCGTGCGGCCGGAGCCCAGCCTCACCTCCCCAACGCTATTTATCCCCTGGGCGGCGCGTTATGAAAAGGCAGATTTATTCATAGCGGAGCTGCTAATAAAACACCCTCCCAGAGCCCTGGGCAGGGAATGACGGCAGCTACGAATTATTTTGCGAGGGGCTGTGCCTTGGCACAAGCCTTCCGCACGTTGGCCTTGGAAGGGTTTTTGTTTTTTTCTGCCTTGGGGCGGCTGGGAGGATGTTTCTGGTCCCCTGAGCGATGTCCCGAGGAAGAGGAGGGCACGCAGGGGTGAAGGTGCACCACCACCACCCCACGCCCCCCCCAGGACGCTGGCACGTCGCCTTACCGGCGTCTGGGGACGCTCTGTAGGGATGCGGCGCCCTGAGTTGACGCTGTCCTGGCCCCAAGGAAAGCCCAAGAGCTTGGCCCGGCGAAGGGGAGCGCAGGCAGGGAGGGGTGGCGGGGCTGCTGCCGGCGCGGTGTCGTTACGGGCATGAACTAAGGGACGGGGGGAGGCGGGAAATGAACGACTGGAAAGAACGGGTGACCTCAAACCGCAAGCTGGCAGCTATTAATGCAAGCGCTGGCAGCCACCCAGCCATGCCATTTGGCCACCGGCCAGGGGGTGAGTGAGCTCCCGCGGACCCAGCCAGCCAAAAAAACCCAGCCTCGAGCTCCGGCATGCTGGTGCTGCCGGTCCCTCGGCTGGCGGCCACCCCGGCTCCCGGCTGGCATCGGGGGAGAGACCCCAGCCCCCCGAAAGCCGGCAGGGTGTGCTAAACCACCGGAGAAATGTTGCAAAGCTCCGGTGGGGACAGCGGGGACTTGGGCAAGACCGGGGAAACTGGCAGCTGGCACCTGGATGCGGCATGGGGCCACCCAAGAGGAGCCGGTTTCATGCCAGTGGGGTGGGCAAAGGCAGGGAGCCGGCAGCAAAAATCCTTGTGCCCACCTAAAGAAAATGGTGTCCCTTTGGCATCCTTCATATCTGGATAAAATTGGGGAGAAAAAGCATTTTCAAGAGATGTTGAAAGAGCTGGAGCCCCAAGGCAGGTGTCACTAGAGGCAATGGTTTCTCTTCTCCAGTAGGAACTGGGAAGGGCTGGCAGAATTTATCTCCAAAAAGGGACCTCTCGCTGGATGTACGCCCTCTGCTCTCACTGTCACCGTGACTATCACACCTTCCCTGGAGGAGGCCCAGGGACCTGTCTGGCCAGGCAGATGTCACCCCCAGATGTGGCCAGGCAGAGCTGGCCCTGCCAATGAGACCGGGCAGAGTTGGCCATGCTGATGAGACCAGGCAGAGGTGGCCGGGAAGTTGAGGCAAGGCAGAAGTGACCAGGCAAAGGTGGGCCTGCTCTTGAGACCAGACAGAGGTGACAAGCAGATGTGACCATGCCGATGAGACCGAGCAGAAGTGGCCATGCAGTTGTAGCCCCACTGAGGTGACCGTGTCGATGAGTCCAGGCAGAGGTGGCTAAGCAGTGGTGGCCATGCTGATGAGACCACACAGGTGTGATCAGGCAGATGTGACCATGCAGAGGTGACCAGGCAGGTGTGACCCTACTGAAGTGGCCACGCTGATGAGACCAGGCAGATGTGACCATGCTGCTGAGATCAGGGAGAGGTGACTGGGTAGAGGTGGGCCCGCTGAAGTGACCATGCCAATGAGTCCAGGCAGAGGTGGCTAAGCAGAGGTGGCCATGCTGATGAGACCAGGTAGAGGTGGCCATGCTGATGAGACCAGGCAAGGGTGATTAAGCAGACGTGACCATGCAGAGGTGACCATGCAGAGGTGACCAGGCAGGTGTGGTCCTACTGAGGTGGCCACACAGACATGACCATGCTGATGAGACCAGGCAGAAGTGTCCCTGCTCATGCTGACCATGCTGATGAGACCAGGGAGAGGTGACCAGGTAGAGGTGGCCTTGCTGAGGTGACCATGCCAATGAGTCCGGGCAGAGGTGGCTAAGCAGAGGTGGCCATGCTGATGAGACCAGACAAGGGTGATTGAGCAGACATGACCATGCAGAGGTGACCAGGCAGGTGTGGCCCTACTGAGGTGGCCACACAGAGGTGACCGTGCCGATGAGACCAGACAGGGTGACCAGGCAGATGTGACCATGCTGATGAGACCGGGTAGAGGGAGCCAGGCAGAAGTGACCAAGCAGAAGGGTCCCTGCTGCGTTGACCATGATGATGAGACCAGGGAGAGGTGACCAGGTAGAGGTGGCCTTGCCGAGGTGACCGTGCTGATGTACCAGGTAGAGGTGGCCTTGCTGAGGTGACCATGCTGATGTGTCCAGGCAGGGCTGGTCAGTCAGATGTGACCATGCAAAGGTGACCAGGCAGATGTGGTCCTACTGAGGTGGCCACACAGAGGTGACCATGCCAACGAGATCAGGCAGAGGTGGGCAGGCAGAGGAGGCCAGGCAGAAGTGGCCCTGCTGAGGTGACCATGCTGATGAGATCAGGCACAGGTGAGCAGGTAGAGGCGGCCTTGCTGATGAGTCCGGGCAGAGGTGGCTAAGCAGAGGTGACCATGCCAATGTGTCCAGACAGGGCTGATCAGGCAGACGTGACCATGCAAAGGTGAACAGACGGGTATGGCCTTACTGTGGTGGCCATGCAAAGACGACCATGCTGATAGAGGTGACCAGGCAGAAGTGTCCATGCTGATGAGACCAGGCAGAGGAGGCCAGCAGATGGCAGCTGGAGCCCGAGGACGCTGCCTGGCAGGGATGTTCAAGGCCTCCCACAGCCCAGCCCTTCGCACCCATCTCAGGCGTGGAGTTTGCACCCAACGTCACGGAGGGGAGCGGTGGCTGTGCCCAGCCCTGCCCTCTCCTCGGAAAACCTCCTCCCCCGCCGTGGAAACACGCAGCACCTTCCGCAAAAAAAAAAAAAAAAAAAGTCAAAGTAAGGGTGGGAGACCAGCAGCAGGGAGTTTATCGCATGCCGGGTTCCTGATAACGGCATTATTTTTCCTCCTCCCAAGCGGAGGAAAGGTTTCAAGAAGAGCTGAGGTGCCGATGCTGCCTCATGTACGGCAAGGGCGGCCAGCATCCCGGCCGCTCCAGAAACGCCAGCTGCCTCAGATTTTGTGTCCTGCTGTTTTAGGCCCGGAGCCAGGATCCATCCCGAGAAAACGCCACACAACGCAACAGAATAGAATGGCTGCATAACCCCAGTTAAAGATAGCTCGGCCATGGCCCCGGCTCAATGACATCCTTTTTTGCAGCGAGCGTGCGAAAGCCCGGAGAAGATGAGTTCAGCCTGAAAACATTTCACCCGCGGCAAAACGCTTTCCAGAAGGAAAGAGGTAGAAAAAAATGGCACTCGTACCTCCCGCTGCGCCGCAGGTGGCTCCTGGCCGGGTCCCTTGGGCACCAGCAGCTGCATTTTGGGACCTGTTCCTGTGGCAGAAAGGCGAGGCCATGGCTGCCTGGCTCCACCCTGGCTCCCCACGATGCATGGACCCCGGGGTGTCCCCCGCCACGGTCCCCGGACGGATGTGGCAGGCGATGCTCAGCCGTGAGGACAGGCATGGGCGGCCCCATCCAGCTACGGCAGGAGATGGCCTCTGCCCCACGTCCCCCCGAAAGGCAAGAGGGATGCCCTAGCAAGGTGCACGCGGCATTTATTCCTTTAAAAGCATGTTATATTCAGGCGGGAGACGGCATGAGGAAGGACAGGGCCGAGGGACAATGCCACAGGGTGCCACACACACCGATGCCACCGTCTGGGGCAAGAGCCCCCCCATGCCCGGCGTGTGATGCCCGGTGAGGATGTATCACGCTTGAGGCAGGGTCCTGGCGGGGTCCTCGGCGCCCGGTACCAGTGCTGGGTGCCCGGTGCCTCCTCCCGAGGCTGTCCCGACCCCCAGCGCCGGTGCCCGTCCCCACTTACGGACTGCCCGGTCCCCTACGGCCGGTCTCCGGTCACCGCTGCGGGACCCTGGTCCCCGCAGCTCCACGCTGCCCCGCATCCTCCACCCGCTGCCCCGCCGCCGTCCCCGGTGCCGGCAGGTGCCGCTGTGCCACCGGCCATGGACCTGCGTGGGGCGGGGGGGGCGGCGGCGGCGGCCGTGGGGGGCCGGACCGGGGCGGGGGCGGCGGCGGCGGCGGGGCCGGGCGGTGCGTCCCTCCCGCCCCGGCCGCCAGCCCCGCCGGCACCATGGGCTGCTGCCGCCGCCTCCTCCTCGCCCTCCTCCTCCTCCCGGCAGGTAAGCACCCTCCGCCGCACCGGGATGGGGAAGGGGGGGGACCCGGGACCGGGGGGAAAGGGAAGCCCCCCCCCCCCCCCACTTCTCCCTTCCCGGGAGAAGCAGGATGCCCGGGGAAGGGCTCCGCAGAGCATCCCCCCCTCTCGCACTGGTCCCCACTCACTCACTCACACACACACCCCCCCCCCGCCCCCGCCGTCCCCACGGTCACCCCGACACCAAGGGGGCTGGGGGGCGAGAGGCGTTTCGCCCCTCTTTTCCTCCTGCCCCTCTTTGCCCCGGCTGCATCCCTGAAGCCGGGGAGCAGGAGGAAAACTTCGGGGGATCACCGGCATCTCCTCGCCGGCAGTCCCCCTGCCCGGGTTGGAGCTCATCCCCCCCATCGCACACCACCACCACCCCCCCCCACCTCCCCAGCCTCGCATCCCCCCTCCCAGCACAGTCCCTGATTTGAAGGAGCTTTTATTGCTCGCCCCGGCCTTGAGCGGAGGCTCCCGCACACCCGGCACCTGGCGTTTTCCCCGACCAGCTAAAGGCATCTCCTTCCTCCTGCCCCCCAGCAATATCCACACCCCCCCCCCCAATTTCATAGAAACACCCCCTTTGACATCTATTCCCCCCCCCCCCCCCAAGACAGTCAGAGGAGACAGTTCTGGCCGGCGCGACAGCGAGCGCTTTCAAATGACAGTACGCTCAGGCTGTCCCCCCGTCCAGGCTGGGCTTTTAATAAACAGCACGAAGAGCTGCTTGCTCAGAAACACGAAAAACACACTTGCATAACCGAGCGACGGGGACGCGCACGAGGAGAAACACATCGGGCAAAGCTGTTATTATTAAATGGCTCTCGGCGTGCGGCATGAGCAGCGCGAGGGGACAGGGCTGGGAGAGGTTCTGAGCTCCCGGCAAAAGCCCGCGGCCGGCAGCCATGTCCCCAAAACAGCAGCCGGGGAAAGCTGCGTCTGCGGGAGCAGCAAACCGTTCATCAAACCAAGCAGGTTGCCCAGAGAAGCTGTGGCTGCCCCATCCCTGGAGGGGTTCAAGGCCAGGTTGGATGGGGCTTGGAGCAACCAGGTCTAGCAGGAGGTGTCCCTGCCCAGGGCAGGGCGGTGGGACTGGATGATCTTTAAGGTCCCTTCCAACCCGAACCATTCTATGATGATGCTCTGATCATCCTGGATCACATCAGCCTGTGGGAGATCTTCCCCTGTTAAGCCACCCCACTAGTGCAAGAGGAGGGAGAGCTGGCTCAATCCTTCACCGTGTAAAGGAGGAGTTTGCCAACAAGCTCTTGTTTCAGTACTTTCCAAGCAAGTGCATTTGGGAGGGGTGGGGATGAACCCCCATTTTGCTCCGCAGGGGTGCCGCTCACCTCCTTTGCTGGCTTCTGCCTGGCCCCGATTTGGCCACTGTCTCGGTGAACCACTTGAAAGTGGCCGGGCTCTGCTGGGACTCGGCCCTCAGCCGCTTTTGGGGTTGGGAGGCGGGTTTTTCCCAGTGCCCGGCTCAAATCCCAAGCCGTTCCCACGACCATCCCTCCCTAAAGCACCAACGCCGGCAAGGCTTGGCAGAAGAGCCAGGAAAGATTTCCCTGGAGTGCGGTCCCATGGCTCCCAGGCTGCTCACAAACACCCCCGAATCCTTCGGATGCTTTCTACTACTTTTTTGTCCCCATAGAAATAATACTTAAAAAATATATATATATATATATTTACTACCAGTGAGAAAACAAAGAGCACGATTTAGATATGCTTCGAGCTCATTCTTCAGGACTTAGTGACAGAGGGGACGTCACTGGGCAGGAATAAAATGAGACCGGGCTTCGCCTGGCCACATAATGACATAATAGCATCTCGCACAAGGAAGTTTTTATGCTATTAATTCTTCATACGCTGGATGCAAAGTCAAACCTGCTTTCCTGATGTGATGCCCGGCCCCGTACGCACAGCTGGGCGCTGCAGCCCCGAGCCCTCTTTCCCTCTTAGCAATTCCCTTTGCTCCCCAGACGGCAGCTGAGATGTTTTAAAGTACCTGCGAGAGGCAGCTTTCGGCTTTAAAGGCTTTGGCGCTCCTGTGAGAAACCTCCAGGGAGGAAAAGCTGCTTTTTGGGAGGGGGGTGTGGGCTCGGAGCCTGGCAGGTGGGCTGCTTTGAGCTGCCACCGAGGAGATGAAGCTTTGAGCAGTTCTGGCCCTGCTCCCACCCTACACGAGCTGAAGGACAGGGGAAGATGGGTGGTTAATTATCCCCTCTCCCATCCCAAATGAATGAGCTTCGGCCTCGAATACCAGAGGATGCTCAAAAATTCTTTAGCTGAACCCCATAGCTTCCCCTCCCGGGGAAAGCTGGGATGGGGCTGACGCGTGTTGGAAGCTGCAATTAGCAGCTAGCCCGGGCAATTATTTAGCTGCTGTGGTGTCACTAGGGCAGAGCTGCTGTTCGCAACACGCCTGGCTGGCTGGAGAGCCGTATCCCAGAAAATCCTGGGAAAATGTATTGTGAGGGGGGCCCCAGAATCATCCCCTCTGCCAGTCTCCCAGCCCCACGAGCCGACAAACGGTTTCTCCTCCCACGGTGTGATATCCCAGGGAAGCAGACACAGCACAACACACGTTTGCATGCTTCAAAAAAAAAAAAAAACAACAACATGAGTTGTCTGAAGTTTTTTTTTTATTTAAATCAAGCAGAAAATCATTTTGGAAAGAGCCGGTGCCGTAAACTACTGCTCTTAATGAGGGCAAAGCTCACAGCACGAGGAAAGGTTCCCACACTGCTCCGCAGCCTCATTACGCCCAGCCATCGGTCAAAGCCACCGCGTGAGGTGACAGCCTGCCAACACACCCCAAGGGGGACACGGGGCTCTGCCAGCCCGGCACTCTCCGGGAACGCAGAGGTTTTCCACCCCAGGTCCTCATCAGACACCTCTGCACGGGTTGGCCGGTAGCCACAGCTACTGGTCAACCAGTGCTTTGTCACTCTCAGAAGGAATAAAAAACCCCCTCTAGATACTCCTCTTCGCCTTTTCTGCTATAATTTCACAGTGACTTCAGGATAAAACGCTTAATGAGTTGAATAATTAAGCAACACTTAGTGATGGGGGGGGAAAATATCATGTTTTCTTTGCCAGCCAACTCCACAGCTGCTGCGAAGTGTGGGTTTGTTACGCAGCCGACAGCCCTTGCTGCTGGGTTTGGACGTTGGGGCAGACACTGGGCAAGTCCCGAGGAGGACTTGGACGCCCACCCCAGGCAAGGAAGGAGCTGGTCATAGGGACCATGCAGGCAACCACGTTGATTTGAAAAGTTGGCATCACCACTTTTAGCTGGGAAGAGCAGAGACTGCAGCACAGTGAAGCTGTCCACCTGGTTCCTCAAGAGCAATCTGACCACACCAGCTTTCCTCAGGGTCTGAAAAGCATGCAAGAGCAAGCCAGGCCCCTGTGTTAGCTCCTTCCTCCCACGCAATAGCCTGGAGAAGAGCGGCTGCTGCTCCCAAGCCAGGCCACAACCCACCAGCCAGTGAAGACTTGGAGTGTCTCCTTGCGAGCTTGCCCAAAACCCCCCAGCTTTATGTGTTTGGCCACATGGACTTTCCTCCTGCCTTTTGCAAAAGGCAGGCCACGCATCTACAGGAGATGCTGATACAACCCCTACACGCAGGGAGGTGGATACTGATGGGTTGATGGGTTGCATCCTCAAGGAGCGCTCCCAAGGGACATGCCCAGGGTGCCCTGGCCAACTGTGTGTTTGGGGACAGCCTCTCCCCCAGGGATGGGGCCTCTGGATGGTGAGGGACACCTGGAGACAGCAGATTGGTTTCCATTGCGTGGCTGTTTCTCTTAGCTACAAGAAAGCTTCAGGCTTTGGAGCAATTAGACCTAAACCACTTAACAACCATGCAGCAGAAGAAAAACTAATCATGCAGGAAGCCAGCTCGGCTCGCCAGTAAATCAGAGCAACTGCACATTTATTTGATCTGACAGCCTTGACTTCTTGACGCAGTTGTTGGACAGCTTTGCCTTTTAGCTGCTGATGTTTCTGGCCCCGGATTTTCTCACTTGGCTTCTTCCTCCTCCTCTTGCAACCGGTTTCATACCATCACTGACATGACCTGGCAGTGAAAAGAAAGGGGATACAGCAGGAGCCGAGCAGGCAAAGCAGCAGCACATCACCCAGGGCTGCTCCACCTGCTGCTAGCATTATAGGTCACCAGCAAGCACATGTGGTGCTGGAGATTTGCTGTCATCCTGGAGAGCCACTGTGTTGGCCCTGGTTTATTCTAAGCTGAACAGATGTCCCCAGGAGTTGCTGTTTCCCCAGTGCCAAGCTGGCTGGGTGCTGGTATGGGAAGGTTGTTCCCAGATCACCTCGTCATCCTCATTTCTTGGTGGATACAAAGGTAGGGCTCCACAGCAGCGCCCTAGAAGAGCGGAAACACAAGCTCAATACCAAAAACAACCACCACATCATCCTGCTTCCTTCTCCTGGGTGAGTATGGAGTTTAGACCAACCCTTATTTACTGCAAACGGAGCCTCCAACCAGAGCAGAGAGATGAGCAACACCAAGTTACACGGTGACAGAAAAGATGAAGCAGCCCGATGCTGAACAGCTTGAAAAACAAGTTGAACCCAAAGCAAGAAGCAGCTTTATTTAGTTCTAGCCATCACAAGGAGACCTTTAGCCATCCGCAGATAAATGTTACCAGTTTTATGGCTAAACAGCAACAGCACAATAAAAGTCACACCTGAGGACAAGCAGCTGGGGGAAGAGAACTACAAAACCCAGCACAAGACACGGGCATCCCCAGCCACAGAAACTGAAGCCAAGCCAACAAGGTCATGAGCAGGAAGTCCTTACCCTGTATTTAAACATTAATTGCTTTACTGCTCTGCATGACTTCACCTGGTAATAAACCAACGCATGCTGCGGGATGAGAGGGGGCAGAGCTGCTCCGTCATCGTTACTTGGAGAAAACCAGCATAACACAACACCTCCAGAAAGCCAAAAAAGATTCTGCATCACCCACATCGAGCCACACCACCTTACCTTAGGTTTTAGGGTCCATTTGATGCTCCAAAAAAGTTGAAAGAAGCCACCCCTGTGTACAATTCCTTACCCATCACGTTTTTCCTGTACTCTTAGCAATCATGAGCAACAAGGACCCAGCTCCAGCCACCAGCTTTTATGTCGGAACCCCTAAGTGTGCTAATAGCCCCTAATCACCCTGACGAGCCTCGCCTGGGACCCCCCACCCACGCACGCCCAGCCCATTGGGCCGGGACCTCCATTTAAACTGGGGCTCAGGTCCTCCCTCCTTGTCTCAACTGTGTGGTAGATATATATATATGTTTATAGTAGTGGGTGGGTTTTTTTGGACTTGCCAATAGGTTGTCTTTGAGCTCCTCTTCTTTCATGTGGATTGATGTTCTGACTCTTTCTCTCATTTTATTTTTTCTGTTGGTCTTGTATTTAATGTGTTCCCTTGGCTTGAGCAGAGGATGGGGGCTCTGTCAACATCCTTTTTTATCTACCCTGGATATGCCTTGTAGGTATGTGGCGGGATTACTGTTGACTTTTCCTTTCGAAAGCAGAGATTGTATGCTGAATGCGTGGCTTAAGTATGGTTTTGTTAGTACCTGCCCCAGAAGCAGCTGCTGAGCTAGCGTGGAAAGTGGTACCCAACCTTGCTGCATGGACAAGGCATGTGTGGGCGCCCACCAGCCCTCCTTGTTGCAGTGCCTTATTCTCCATCTGTTGCGGCATTTCTTGTTCAGGAAGGGTTCAGATTCCACGTGTAAGTACAGCCAGGATAAGCTGCTGGGAGGGCTGAGAAAGAAATAATATTAATGTTACAGAAACTGAAGTTATCTCTGAGGCCTCAGCTGCTAGAGGAGCATCACCTACTGCAGCTGGGGCGTGGGTGCCCCAGTTAATTCAGGCTGTGAGCACTGCTGTGAGTGGGTTAGGTCATGGGGACCTTCTGGTAGCTGCACCAGCTGTGATGAGTCACAAAGTGAAGCTCGTTAACAGCTCCATCTCGGCCTTATCAGTGGATGTTTGTTTGCTGTGGTATGGCTGCTCCATCTGATGTCATCCACTTGGGCTAGAGATGTTCTCTTGTTGTTGTTTTTCAAAATGCTGTGTTTCAGCTGGCGAGAAGGACTGGAAAGCTTGCTGTGATGGTTTCTGGAGTGCCGGAGAGGCTGCCAGCCCAGGTCTTGGCTCTTCAGCAGAGCATGGGAGGTGTTCAGCTCCTGGGAGGGTGAGACCTCTGCCTTTGAGTGGCTTGCAGAGGCCAGGAGGACAGCATGCCAATGGGAGAGGGAGATAATCCACCAGGTGGATGGTTCATTCCTTGGGTTGGCAGGTGATTAGGGTTAATATTCCCTAGGAGCAAGATATTTGAATTATAGGGACTCGGGGGTTTTTTCTTTCCTTGGCTGTTTCCCATACTCCTAGGGAAGGCAACGTAGAAAAAGGACTTTTCAACACTCGCGTGGGGCTGTGAAGTGTGACGCTGCAGTTTTCCTAGGCTGTTACGGTGTCCTGGCAGTTCCTGGCTTGCCTCTGCTCCGACCTGGATTCCAGCGGGGTGGTCAACTGCCGTAAGTGAATTAGATAGGCAAATTCCTCCGGGCCGAGCTGTGCTGGGCACCCTTTGATAGCTGACATCCTCCAGCCCCTCTGACAACCCCTGTTTGAGGTTTGTTGGGGTTTTTTTTAGGTTTTGAAGTCCTAAACCTCATCTTCTAGTGGTCTTTTGTCCCTTCTTCCAGTGCATGGCTCTGTTTCTGCCCACAGCCGCAGCTCCTACACACCAGGTGCTGCAGAAACAAGGAAACCCCCACCCTGGTGGTTTTTTGCTCCCTGGCTCAGATGTGTTGGTAGAGGACTGGGCTAGCAGACAAGCTGGGTGCTCTTTGGGCCACCCTGGGGGCAGGCTGTCCATGAGCTGGTGCAGTGGCGTGAGGACGTGTGGTGCTATCAGCCAAGGAGGTCCTCAGCAAGGTCCTTCTTGTCCCCCTCATCCTAACCTGGTTGAGAAGCAGCCTGCATCGCCTCTGGGATCCCAGCTGGGCTCTTCCGGCGGTGCCAAGGGGCACAGCCCGTGTGGGAGGGGGTGATGCGCCGTGGGTGAGGGCGGTCGCTGGGTCAGAGATGACCTGGTGGAGGTGATGGCTCGGGGGAAGAAGAGGATAGCAGTGGGCTGGCACAGGCAGGGTTTGCTAGCAGAGATAAATGCAGCACTATTGATCTGGAAACCAAAGCTTGGCTGGCGATGACCATGCAGGAGCAGGGGGAGATAAGGAAAACCAGGGCTGCCTTCGGCTGTGCTTGGTCTCCTGGGAAATGTCCCTGTGACTTGTGACCCGCTTGGCTGGGAGCGCTCAGCCAGTGGCCAAGGATTGTTCCTGCAGCCAGTTTTGGCTCACCCTCTGAATTTATACCCTTTAGATATTATGGGAAACTTCCTGACTCATCCCGGCTAGCAGTACTGCCAGCTTTTTGAGGTCCCTATCGGTTTGCCTCCGAAGTTGGAGCAGATTCTGAGAGCTGTGCGGTCCCAGAGCACAAGCAAGCAACATGAGATGGCTTTGCAGAGGGGGAATAAGCTGCCTGCGTCCATGAGAGGCTGGAAGCACCTACATCTACAAGAGGTAATAAATTTTCAAGGTGCTGCCAGCCCTGGGAGGGTCCTGCTGTGCTTGATGTAAGAGCAACGTGGCACGCCATGGGCTGCAGGTGCTGCTGTTGGAGAAGCCACACCTGAAATGCCAAGGGGTGATGGAGAAGGAATTATTTTCCAGAAATACAGACAGATGTTCAGGCCTGATCTGAAGAGCACTAAGGATGAAGGGGTGCTCGGTTCAGGTTTGTTGGCACTTCCAGCATCCTCTGCCACCACATGGCGGCCGACTTCTGCTCCGGCTGAGCCACCTCTGGTGCACACCTCTTAAAACACTTGATGAGCGTTCTCCTCAGGGTGTGTGTAAGCTGGAAGCTACTCATGGCGATGCCATGTCAGGTCAGCTGGGCACCTTTGGGCAGCGTTGTGGAGGTTGAGGGGTTCGCTGTCGCAATAGCGCTTGCAGTGATGATGTCTTGCATCACCGCTGGTGGGGGAGGTGGACTTGGTGTTGGTGTAGCTTGTGTGTAGGGGTAGAAAACTCAGTTATCTGAGGTCAGAAGTGCGGGCACGGGGATGTTGGTGGAGCAGGTTGGGCCTGAGCACTTGAGTTCTTCACTTGTGCCCTTTATATCAAATACAGTGTTGCTAATAGGCCTTTCCACCCATGGGCCTCCAAAGCAGACCCTCTGGCGGAGACGGTGCCTGCTCTTGCATAAGGCCCGGGATGGCTGCGTGGTGTTAAATCCTTGAGAAAGACCCTGTTGCTCAATGCTCCTCGTGAATCCAGCCAGGGATTTCATGTCCCGCCCTTGGCCACGAAAACCAGCGGGCTGTGCTCTCCTGGGGCTGTGGCTGATGCCACCTTCAGCTCCTGCGATGGGGGAGGCTGCGGATTAACAGTACCTGCTAGAAATGGCACTTGTGCCTTCTTTCCCTTTTAAAAAAAAAAAAAGAGATGAAGTTTCGATGGCCTCCCTTCTTTGTACTCTGACACCTGCCCCCCCAGGTGAGTGTCTTGAGAAGACCATATGGGGATGCTTCAACCCCGTCAAGATACTTCAATCCAGTCAAGAAAGGGCAAGGGGGGTAGCAGTGTAAAAGCAAGAAGGGCACAAATCAACCACTTGAACCTCAACACCGTGAGGAGGCAGGCTCTTGCAGCTTCTTTCTGGCCACTGAAAGTGATGTTCCAAATGGTGTTGGTCCCCAACAGATGTTGCTGGAGGTGCTTTGCAGGTCCCACCACGCTGGCATGGGACCTGGCACTTGCTGCCTGGGGCACATCAGCGTGGAGAGCTATGCAAGGTACAGGGAATATTTGGTTTTATGGCGTTGCGGTGCCCAAAGTGAGCAATTGAGCCCCCCAGCCTCGGCAGGAGGAAGGGACAGGATGAGTGGGGACCCGTCAGGTTTGCTGGATGGAGCCAGCCCTGCGGGCAGGCTTTGTCCAGGTGAGATGCTGTGGATGAAGCCAAGCCGCGTTCATCTGAACGAATGGCTTCTAAGCTCAGGATTACCACAGCAATGTGACTCAAGTTCATGTGCCAGTAACTCCCAGGCGGTAACCAGGAAGTCTGAGATGCAGAGATCCTGGGATGAGGACACATCAGAGTGCCCTGTTGACAGCAGGAGCCTGGTGTGCTTTGGGAAGCTGGGAAGGAAGAGGTGGGACGTCCACGTGTGGAAACCAGGGTGCTGAGCCAGGCGGTTTATTCGGTAACCAGACTCCGGCTTGTCACCCGTCTCCTCTCCCTTATCCTGAGGTCTATCAGCCTTGTGCCTCAACAGACCGAGAGCGTGTGGAGGGTGAAAGCTCAGAGGCATCTCCAAGTGCCTGTCCCTGGGAGAAGAGCACCTGTGCCATCAGTCCCACCTCCCAGACTCTCCTGCTTGGGAAATGGGGCCCACCACAGGGGTATCTACAGGGCCAGGAGAAGTAAAATTTTTAGGTGTGTGCTCCTAAATGCCTTGGGCTCTTGTAGAAGCCATGCCCCGGAGATGGTTTTAAATCCCTGGCCAAGCACATGTTTGTGGTTTCTAGGTAGAAAATGCCTTCGTGAAAGGCATGCCATGAAAGGTGGAGGTCCTTAGCTGAGATGTCCCTTCTGCTGTCCTCCTCTGCTGAAGGTGTGTGGGTTGAGTCAAGCTGTATTAGACACCTGCAGCCTTCTGTTTGCACCAATGGCTGAGAAAACCCGAAACCCCTGCTCACCAGTGTTGCATCCCACCATTTCTAAGTGTTTCCAGCTTTCCTCCAGCATGAGGTGCTGTCTGTGCCCTGCTGGGAGCCTCGTGGGTCTCCTGAGTGCTCAGCGGTGAGGGGCCTTGCTGGAGAAACCCTGTGTTGCACAGCCCCTGCTCCCAAATTCGTGTCCTTCCCATGCCACTGTTTCTTGGCACAGCTTTAACGTGCGATAAACGTCCCATGGTGGGCCAGAAACCGCTCTGTTCCATCTAAAACGCATCTCTGGTGCAGGCTGGGTCCTTCTTGCTGCCTTGAGTGTCACCTACACGGGTGGCATTTCAGTTTGACTTCGGGGGGGGGAACGGCAGATTTGGCTGGGGTGGCTGACAACGTCTCCTTGGTGGGGGGGTGGCTTGGTGATGGGGAGGAGAGCCTTATGTGCCCACCAGCGATGTCCAGCCACGTATGATCTGCAAGTTCCTACTCGCAAAGATCTACCACGACAGCTGTCTCTGCTCTCACCGCTGCTGTTTTTCCCTTAGACGAGCACCAAGCTCCTGTCTCTGGAGCTAAGGTGGGAACTTGGCTGCAGGGTTCGCACAAAATCAGCATTTTGCCGAGTGTTTTTGTCCTCCGCACTCATAATAATTAGTTCCTTGCAGCTTGTTTGCACCGGAGCAAGTTCTTGCTCTTCCCAGTGCTGGGCTTGGGGTGCTCTGGGGGTGTAAATAAATGGATGCATGGGAATAAAAATCCCTCCCGATGTCACTTAGCGTTGGCACACGCTTCCCTCAGCCCAACCGTGCTGAGGGAGTTAGCTGCTAGTGCTGGTCCGGTGTTGAATTTAGCCTTGGGGAGTAGAAAGGGGGGGGGGAATAGAAGCTCCAGCAGTCTGCTGGTGAGGATAAGGGAAAAAATGACTCATCTTCACGCTAAGAAAGGGAGACAAATGAATGAATGCGCGAGGAAATGGGGGGAGAGGAGAAAGAGGAGTCTTGTGTTATCATTCCCAGCTGCGCGGTGGTTGCTGCTGGGGAGGAGCTTGCTCCCCTGCCGCTTCGCTGGCTGCTGGGAGGAGATGCTGGGAAGATGGAGGGGGCGACTGGGGATGGGGGGAGGTCCCAACCTTGGGGAAAAGCAGTCCTGACACACCCTGGGGCAAGCGGTCTGGTTTAAACCTCACCTCTAGCTACGCGGAGATATTTCCCATCTCTTTTTAGGCGGCTCTCAGCATTTTAAAAACCGACATGTTTCCAGCTTCATTCCCAAACTCTTTCGTGTTCACCCAAACCCCAGGTTGCCCCAAGGCTTTGGCTGTTATTAATACTTCTTTGTCTCACTCCTAGGACTGGGCAATGACTCCACAGCATCGCCCCTCGCCCCCACCAGCCCTCCCTTCCCCTCGGAGAGGATCCCGGTGGGGCCAGGCTCCAGGGATGCAGATGTCTCCACACCGGCTCCTCGCCAGCCTTCGCTGTCCGTGTCCACAGGAGCTGCCAGAGATGGGGTGTCCTCTGGGCTAGCGGAGAGGGATGGCCGCAATGCCACCCCCACAGCAGCACTGTCCCATGCTCCTGCCTCCATCAACGTGAGCTCCACCACCGCAGCCGCCATCACCACAGCAGACAGCCCATCCGTGGCCTCCAACCCCAGCTCGGTGCCACCAACCTTGGAGACAGCCCCAGGTCTTCGGACAGCAAATACTGCCACCTTGGCAAGAGGCACGATGGATTTGGGGGCAGCTGCCAGCCCCACGCGTATACCTGCATCCTCCTCCTCCTCCCTCCCCACCAGCGACCTGTACTCATCCACTGGGACGGTCTTGTCCCCAACGCCTGTCCTCACGAACCCCCGCACGACCCAGCCACCGACGCCGACCAAGGAATTCCCCTCCCTGGGGACGGTGGCCATGGCATCGAGCCTGGCCGTGGAGCCAACGTCCCCCCCAGTGACTGTGACTGACCCCACCACAGCCGAGGCCACGGCCATGGGCAAAACCACCCTCTCCACCGGCGTCACCATGGAAGAGGTTCCCCGTGCCTTGAGCGCAGGTGAGCACCACCACCCTCCATGTGCATATATAGATATAATGTCACCCTCGAGGTGCTTAGATAAGAGGGGCAGACCCCCCACGAGTTGGAAGGGAAGAGTTGGTCAACTTTCTGAGAGCATGATTCAGCAAAAGCTGGGCTTTCCTGGAGGAGCCTATGTCATCTGCTCCACTGGTGGAGACAAGGAGAAGTAGATACCAAACCTCAGTTGCCCGGAGATGTGAATTGAATCCTTAGTTGCAAGTTTGATTTGAAACACTTAAGGATGAGAGGAAACAAGGGTGTGGACGGTGGGCGCAGCCCGAGTTAGGAAGATGTAGGTTTTTCTTCTCCCTCCCGGAGACCTCACTGAGCTGACACTAGCTTTCACCTGTCCTCTTCTGCAAGCTCAGGCAGCTTAAAGCCGCTTCTTAAGGCCCAAAAAGGGAGGGATCTGGAGCATTTTGCAGCCTTGGTTCAGCACTAAACGCTGCCTGGTGCTGGGGGGGGGGCACGAAGGAGCAAGTCCGTAGTCCTCAAGCAAAGCCCAGCTGTGTTTTATCCCTGCCTTTATGGGAAAGGGATCACGGCAAAAAACACAGGCGCGCCCAGCATCCTCCACGGGAGCTTTGGGAAGCAGTGAGGGGATGTACCCCCCCGCCACGTCAGAGACGGTTGGCGTGGGTGTATCGGCAGCAGCCGGGGTGTGGGGTGGGTGCGACGGGGCTGGGCCTTGGCGGGGATGCTGAGCGCCGCCCTTTCTGACGGATCCTCCGCAGGGAGCATCGTGGCCATAACCGTGACGGTCATCGTGGTGGTGGTGCTGGTTTTCGGGGCGGCGGCGTACCTCAAGATCAGGTAAGGCTGTTTTTTTGGGGGTGCCTGCCCCAACGGGGTGCTCGAACTGTGGTGTGTCCGTCCCCCGACCCCGCCGAGGCTGCAGCCCCTCTCCCCATCTCAAGGGGGATGCTCGGGGGGCAAACCCTGGGGAGATGCTGTCCCCAAGCCCGGCGGGGCGATGTGCAGCCTCCTGTCCCAGCATGGCTGCGTTTTCTGCCACGGCTGTGTTGAAAAGCCGAGCTTTTTCTTCCTCGTTTTACAACAGCCTCGCTCAAATGCCGGAGACGCTGCTCAGCATAGTCATAACCAGTAATTATCCCCAGGGCAAGCTGCTGCCACGGGTCTTGCCGTGCCTCAGACAATAAACAGCAGCCCAGCCCGGCGCTGAGCATCTCTAATGAGGCTTTGCTGACAACTGAGACGAGCAGAAGTCTTGTTTTAATTCCCTAGCATATCCCAGTCTGGTTCAACGGGGACAAAAATCCTGCCTGGGCTTATTTTCTGTCCTGGTTGCGTCCTGCTGAAACATCCCAAAGCTCTCAGCCTAGTGAGGTAAAATAACTAACAAACCCCCAAAAGGTAACGGCGGGCGGTTTGCTTTCCCCTGGCAGGCACTCCTCCTACGGCAGGCTTCTGGATGACCACGACTACGGCTCCTGGGGCAACTACAACAACCCTCTCTACGACGACTCCTAGCAGGGATGAGGAAAAAAAAAAAAAAGAATAAAAAAAAAAATATATATATATATCCTTAATTTATAAGCGCTTCTGCAGCAGAGCATCCGCTGTCGGGGAGATGGCCGGGCACCGAGCCACTGCTGTGGGCAGGATGACGGCGGGTCCGGCGGACGCCAGGCAACCGGAGGGCGTGCGTGTGTGCAGTGCCTACAATAAACCTGAATTTTGGCGTTTGTGTAGGAAACTCTGGGTCCTGGGGCACGTCGGCCGCTTGGTTTGGAGGCGAGGGAGCCCAAATTCCCCAAGGGGAAGGGAAGGGATGGGATGGGATGGGATGGGGGGGAGGGAAAGGGAGAGGATGGAGGCTCAGCCAGCGCCGTGGCTTCCTTTGAAACGCTGCTGCCCCTTGCCAGGGGGGTGGTACATGGGGGCTGCTGAGCCAGAGCCGGCAGCGTGCAGGGGTCCCCCGCGCTTTCACGTGCCCCTTCCTCCAAAATCACCTCCCTGCATCACCCCACTGTGAAATCCTTCCCCTTCCCTCACCAGGGACCACGGTACGGGGCTGCTCCATCACTGCTCCCTTTCTTTTCCTGCAGGGGCTTCTGCGTAGAAAAGTTGTCATTTCGTTCTTTTTCCATTTAATTGTGTTTTTTTTGCCCCCCCCCCCCCCCCCCCCCCCCCCTGGCAAACACAGCCCGGGAGCCCGTGGGAAGGTGCATTGACCACCCACGCTCCTGGGCCGAGAGGTGCCAGCGGGTGCGTGCTCCGCAGCTTTATTTTTAATCCTTGAAAGGCTTGGCCGCTAAAACACAGCCAAGTGGTTTTCTTACTCCCCAAATTTTTGTGTTGAGCTGCTAGTGTGCGAAGCTGGGGCCGGGGAGGGGGGGGGGGAGATGCTCACCCCAGCCCGCAGCCCCTCGCTTGGCCACTTCGGCCTCGGGCTAAACCCCCCGCCCCGGGCAGTGAAAAGCAAAGCCCTCGGCCTGTGAGGCATCATAATAATGATGCTGAAGAGGTTTGGGGCATCCCAACAAACCCCCGGAGCTGGTCACCATCACCCCAGAGGTTGTAGATTGGGCGCATCCCATAGACCCTTGGCAAGGCGGTGGCACGATTGAATTTCTGGAGGGATTTTGGGGAAGGCAGCAGCACCTCTGCGCAGGTAGAGATGGACCAGTTCGCAGTGTTTTCTATCTCTGCTCTTAATTACCGATTGTTTTATTGCATGAGGTTCATCAGGGTATCCTCCAAAATACCTCTTTGCAAAAGCAGAAGCCGCGCGGCTGCTATGGGGAGGGCAACCACGTAGAAGCCGCCGGTTCCCTATGGGAGGCAAACGGGAGAGGCTCGAGCTGTCACCTCACCCCAAACGCCGGCGTTGGTTTGCTTCGGGTTAATCGGCGGCGCAGGCGGGGAAACAGGCTCTGCCGTTGGCAGAAGCGTCCTGGGGAACATCAAAGCTCGGGGCATTGCTTCCCGCAACGGATGCGTCACCTCTTCATTTCCATCAAGCCTGCGTAATGAAGGCGGCCGGCACCACACCAGCCACCTGAAAAGGCCAGGAGAAACGAGGGCATCTCCTCCAGCCCCGCTTCCCAAAAGGAAACGCAATCATTAGGCGTTTTCCCTTGCCTTCCCAGCCTTTTTCAGCCCCTTCGGCGTTCCGTCCTTTCACCTCCCTTTTCATATTAGCGTGGGTCGGGTGGCTCAAGAGCGAGACTTCAGCGCGGGATTTGCTGGCGCCAAGCCTACCCGCCAAGCTCTGGATACGGAGCTGTTCCTCGCTCTTTTTTGGTTCAAAGTGGGTAGAAACGGAGAATAAAGCAGCCAACAGCTGTCGCACCTTCAAACCCCGGCCAGCTCGGGAAGCTGGTGGGGCTGGGAGCACGCACGGGGTGAGAGTTACGGTAGGACAGCTCTGTATCCTGAGCTACAGCTCAACAGTGTCCGGTAACAGGCATTAAAAACAACCAAAACACCCCGAACTTTTTAAAAAAAAATAATCACTCACTCTGCTCAAACGCCGCTGCTATAAGGGAGGGAACACAAGAAGAGGAAAAGCCATTACCTTCACTTAAAAAAAAGTAATACGATCTCCAGGGGAATAAATTATTTTTTTTCACGAAGGAGAACAGAAATGGGGTGTCGCCTTCTGCAGGACACCGAGAGTTTCTAGGAGGAAGGCTTGGCCAAGAAATTAAGGCAGTCCTCATCAGCGCGGGCTCATTTCAGGTGCAGATTCACACTTCGTCTCTGCGTCAGCGCCGAAAACCGGAGACGCCGCTGCCTCCTCCCCGGCGCCGCCGAGCTGCGGGTCCGCAAGGCTGGAACATAAAGTTCACTTTCCTGCTCAACCCTGCGCTTGGACGCTTAAAAATGGATTAATATCTCTTGCCTACAACACAAGGAAGAAGCTGGACGTATTTTTGGGGCTATCCCGGGGTGAAAGGAGATTCCTCGCTTCCCGCAAGAGCCTGGGACCAGGAACCATCGCTGGTGCCGTGGTGTAAGCAGCAAGGCAAAGCTTCTGCCCGCCAGCGCTCGTCGAACAGGTCAGGTGAAAGACGAAAGGATGGACACTCCACCTCCCGACAACGGCTCAAGCCTCCCAAGCCCATCGCTGGGTGAAAAAGGGCTTTTTACAAAACCGCTTGTCTTTTTTGACGGCGCTCACTGCTACGGGCGGAGAGGGAGGCGCGAGGACGCGACCCACCGGCAGCAGTGGGTCGTGATAAATACATCACCTTCACCCGCATAGTTTGGAAACTGAGCCGAAAACAGCGGCTCTGTGCGGCGGTACCACCCCCTCCCCGCAACCCCGACTCAGAGCATCCTCCGGGAAATGAAAAGGGTAAGCGAAGCTGAGCCGGGCTTCCAGCTCGGGGCCAAAACCAGCCGGGGAAGGGCTGGGTACCGCAGGCTACGGCCCGGAAAAGCTCCAAGGTATTGCTGGGTGAAACCCGGCGTCGGATAAAAGCTACAAGGGCGGAGGCGGGGACGGCGAGCGAGATGCAGGGATGCCCTGACTCTGCACCGCCGCGGGGATGGTAAATACGTCGCTTTGCGAAGAATAAAGCGGCGGGAGTTATTCCAACTAACCCCACGGAAAGCCCGGAGCACTCCCCAAGCCACGCCGGCCCCTCCGCTGAACCCAGACAGCCCCGTCCCATCCCGCCTGCCCCCAAAACACCCAGCCAAATTCGGCTGCCTGCTGGATGCGGGGACTCCCTGGGTCCCAGGAGATGGGTTCTGCTGGAGGAAGGATGCTGTGCCGGCAGTTCTGACGCCGGGGCAGAGGGAGCTGGTGCCGAGACCGCACCGAAGGGCTTTCCTGGGTGACCGCGCCGCAGACACACCAGACTTTATCTTCCATTTATTCACGCTGCGTCCAGCCTGCGACGCGGCTGGTGCATTTCTATCTGAAGGGCCAGCAAGGGCCAAGGCGCAAGGCCGCCCGAAAAATAACGGATGTGCTCGCCAAGTGGAAAAAACACTTCATGATGGGGGATGACGCCCTCAAAGGCAGAACTGCGTTCAAGGCGATGCCTGCAAACACTCCCCTCATCTTCCCACCTCGGACCCTCCAAGCTCACCCTGGGATTTCTGTCTTCCCCCACTACTGTGGCAGGGCAGAAGGGGAAAAAAAACCATCCAGGATACGCCATAAAAATAAAGACTTTCTTTTTTTCTTCTCTTTTTGAAAAAAAAAAGATGAGGAAAACTCTCTGCCACCGGCTTGGTTTATTTACGAAAATAGCAAAAGCCCATTTTTCCCAAAGGCTTCCCACCTCCCCCACTCCCCCGCCTTTGGCTCAATCTCATCTCAGAGATATTTTATTTATACAGCAAAAATAGCTCGCATAGCTCCGTGCGGAACATCCCATTCCCCTGGTCCTTTGGGCAGCGGCGCTGCGGATGACGTGATCCCTCTCCAGGTCTCCTGCCTTGCCCTCACCGGAGAGGTGCTTTCACCCCCATTTCCAGGCTCCCTCTGCCCTCCCTAATCGTGCTTTTGTTTTGCTCGTTTGCGAATATGCTAATATCCCATCAACATGTCTCCGCATGTCGTCTTCTCAGGCTCTTGCTGGTATTAATGGAGTGAGTATTAATGACTTATTAGCAGAGACAGCTCTTGGCTGCAGCCTCCAGGAGCAATAACGCTCGTTAGATGAAGTAATTACCCCTTCGGCGAGAGCAGGGCGCGTTAAGCACCCAGCAGCTCCGTCCAGAGCTGAAGGCGTCACCTGGTCTTTGCACCGCACGTTCCTACAGCTCCAGCCTCCAACAACAGTCGCTTCCGCCAAAAACCCCCCGGAAATATTGCGACGCGAGGACGAAACGTCCCCGAATTAGTTTCTGTAGCTCGTTTAGCACTGGGGTGCTGCCGTCTTCAGGTGCCACTCCTATTCAAAGGTCACTTCTCAACAGGGAAGCCCTTTCCTTCAGCTCTCGCGGCTCACAACTACCTCCAGTCAAACCGCTTGGCCTTCAGCCCATCCCGCTGGTCTTCCTGGGTGCTATAGAAAGATCTGCGTGTTGGGTTTTTGTAGCCCTTTATTTTATTTCTCAGCCAAGAGCAGCCTCAGGCGCCCAACGCAAGCTAGGGGAAGTCTTCTGCTCCCCATTGCCCCAGCACACACGGGGCTGGGAGAAGGTCGGAGCTTTGGCAAGCAAACAGCAGCTCTGCCCGGGTCAAGGGGCACGACCAGGAGCCACCGGCCTCTGGTGGGACCTCCCCCTCGGGCGAGCAACCTCCCAAGGGTGTGCTGGAGCCCACCCACCATCCTGCCACCTCCACCGCTCCCAAAAGCCACTGCCAGCAGCTACGAAGAGCCAGGAGCTCCAGGTGTTTAACTTCTTGCTCTATGTTGCCAACAAAGCTACTTGCAAGCGCAACCAGAGAAGTCGGTGTTGAAGGCCTAAGCGCTTCTCACAGGTCTTCGGCTAATCCATCGTTTCGCAATTATTTCACAGGTTTAGAAAGATGTTTTTTTTTCCACGGAGCACCCAGACTTCTCCCACCCACCCCGTCCCATCTGCTCAGCCGGGCGGCTGGGCTTTGCCAAAGCTGGACTTTGCAACTCCCGACAACCCCGAGGGACCCCAGTCCCCAAAAGCCGTAGGAGATGAGCGAGAGGAGGGAAGTGGGGGGTGGCCAGCACCTCAAGGTCCGCCCCCCCCAGGCTCTGCTCCAGCCTCCGCCACCCAGACCGGAGCCAGCTCCTTGCAAAAGATAAGGGAATCGGTTCACGGGTCAGAGGGCGACTATTTCATGACACTATCAAGCGACAAGTTACAAGTCCCGTGTGCAAACTCCCCCCCAACTCCAGCTGGGACCATTAAGGAGAAAAAGCAAGGAAACCACCCCGTTTCCAGCGCGGAGGTGCCGGCACACCCCTGGGCTAAGCCAGCCCTGCTTGGAGCCGGAGAGACAGATGCTCCGCTGGCCCTCCGAGTTATAAATAGCACCACACCACGAGCCTTTCCCTAATTGCGTTCCTTCCAGTTGGAAAGGAAAAACAGATGGTTTCTCTGCAGCCGGGCAGGGGCAGGACATCAGGCTCGGCCTCGGGGAAGCCGGGGCTCTCTGGCTGCGGGACAGGGGGGTTTAAGCCTGCACAGCTTCAGGGAAGGGTCTTCTCCCACCCAAGAGTGCTCCCCGCCTCTCCCCGAGCCCTCCCAGGGGGACGCAGATCAAACACACGCGCTGCTGCTGCTGCTTCGGCAGCGCTCGGGGTTGGGTTTCGCAGCCCCTGCCACCAGCCGAGCATCCGCCAGCGCTGGGGTACCGGCCCAGCACCCCTCCAGCTCCAGCCTTGCACCCACACCCCCGTCTCCGGGCACGCAGCCAGCTGGAGAGGCTCTGCAGGAGATTCCGATTGGGACAACCCTACTTTCTCCCCAAAATGATGTTGTTGGACCCAGGGCCATCAGACCACACCGAGCTGTTTTCTGCCAGCAAGGCAAGAACACCACCAGAGTCACTAAACCCACCCTTCCAGACCAAAACTGGGGCGGGGGGGGGGGGGGGAGGCGTGTGTCTCCTTTCCCAAAACGCTCCCGATCCATCGCCTTGCACCTTCCCGAGCCCCCCGGTCCTGCATCGTTCCGCTCATTGGCTTAACGAGTCCCTCTCCTGAGTTTCGCGTATTTGGGCAGGCTTTATTAATAGCTCCGCTGACCTTGGCTGTGCCGGCGGCCCTTGCGCCTGCTGGAACACCACATTTTTCCCACAAGGCAGCGATAATCCCATCTGCTCCCGATTTTGCCCTACGCCGGTGACAAGGCTTCATTTCGGGTGGCAGGGTGGGAGCTCCCTGCCCTGCCCTGCCACGTTAGGGACAGCTTCGCAACAGCTCCCTCAGCCAGCGGGCAAGCCCTGGCCAAGCCAGCAGGTTGCCTTCATCCCAGGACCACCGCATCCCTCCGATCCGAGGATCCTGCCCGCTCCCGGCAGCGCTCGGCTGCTCGGGCACATCCAAGCTCACGGAAAGATGGAGATGGGTGGCACCGTGCCAACTCCAAGGTCAACGCCATGTCTCTCCCCTCGATGCCAGCCCCCAGCAAGGATGGACAGCGGGCACCAGGTCACCCTTGGAGCCACCGCGGGTCCGCCTGCCCCACAATCTGCCCTGCAGACAGGTCTGACTGCCCCACAACTGCTCCCCCATGGAGAGGCTGAGCAGATCCTGCTGATCCATCGACGCAGAGGGGCCGGGATGCAGGGGACCCAGCATCCCTGGATGCGCCAGTCCCTGGGAGGACAGGATTGAAGCCCAGGGAGGTGGGAATGAAGCCCACCTTGCCCAACAGCACCGCTCACGTGCCGCTCTACAAGCCTGGACCAGCATCTCCAGGGGACGGGGCAGCAGAGCTCAGCGCAGCACCTTCCACCCCACAGCTCCTCGCCTGTCTCCGTTCCCTGCGTTTCTCTTTCCCACCTCGGAAAGCCATCCATTTTTTTTCCGCCGCGCAATGCAATTTATTTCCCTGGCAAAGGGAGCTAAGGGGGGCTCGGTGCCAAGCTGAAACGCCACCGTACAGCGGGTCCAGCTGGTGGCATCAGGTTCCCCAGATGCCCCCCCCCATCACTTTGCAGCGGCAAATTCCAAAAGCGGGAGAGCAAAAGGTCAAAATCACCTGGATCCCGCCCCCGAGATCTTTTTCCCCTCCTCAACCCCAGGCAAAAAGTCCAGCTGGGGAGGGAGCTCAGCTCGACTACGGGTTTTCTTTCAGCCTCCTCTTGTGGTTGGAACCCAAATAGGAATATTTCCAGCAGGGATAAAATTAGCTTCCCATTTAGCATCGAATCTGCTTGGTTGCGGACTGGACCCGCACGGTTTCACAATTAGCTGCTCTGTCAAAGGCTACTTCGCGATCGAGTTTTCCAAAGTTGGCTTCCCAGCTGCGCCACGATGTTATTTATCGGCTAAATGAACCGACTACACTTTTGCAGGGGAAAAAAAAAACAAAAAAAAAAGGAAAAAAGAAAAGAAAAACAACGCACAAGCAGGAAACAATTAGCCGGTAACGAGCAGAGCGCTCCGCAAGGGATAGCTGGGAGAGGCGCAGAAATTCAGCCTCGACCTTGGCGAGCCACAAGAAGCCTGTGCCGTCCCCCTGTGCTCGCCGGCAATGCCCGCCGTCCCCACGTCCCTCGTTCCCAGCAGACCCACTCCTCCCTAGGCTGGCCCCGCCGCCAGTTGCGAGGCCACCACCTCAGCAGCAGCCCCGGAATAGCATCTCTCTTTAAAGATATATTTCATCCGGTTAATGAGCAAGTTGCTGGCATCTGTTTCTCCCCAGCAGCTGCTCGCAGGGACAATTTGCCTGCTCTGGTTTTCGTTGTTGTTTTTTTTTTTTCTTTTTTTAATTAAGGCTGGATTGGATTGGATTGGATTGGATTGGACTGCTGCTTCTAGCTGGCCCCCAGCAGCACCTGCTGGCTGAAGAGGTTCGTGTCCTGCATGGCCCACCACCACCACCACCACCCCCGGCAGCGCTCAGGCTCCCGTGGCCACAGTGCTCCCCTTGGAGGGAGGAGGCCTGCCAGGAAGAACCATGAGGTCTTGTTGGACCCGCTGGGATAACGGCTTCCTTGCCCAAAGGCTCACCAGTATGGGTGTTGGGGGGAGCGATGGCGCCCCCAGTTAGGGTGGGCAAGCCCAGCCCTTCCCAAGGAGATGGTGTGGACCTCACGGTCTCCCTTTCTCCACCCGCCAGCACAAACCCTTAGAGGCACATAAAAGGCAAGTTACTGCTCGTGTCCCCCACCTCCAGCAGCACTTTAGATGCGCTCAACATCTCGCCACCTTCTGAAGGCAACAGCCACCAGGTGCCAACGAAGCCAGGCTTGAGCCCCATCCACACAGGGCACAGATAGTACCTATGACAACCCCGTGTCACGCAAGGTTTGCTTGTGAGGAACACAAAAAAGCATTTTGTCAACTGCTTACAGAGCTGCAGAAGGTGGGGCCACCTCTGCCATCAAGCCAGAGCACTCAGCACCTAGCCGGGGACACTGCCACGCTCATCTGCAGAGACAGCCTGCCCCAATTTCGGAGCCCACGAGGACTAGACGTTGCTCCCCAACCTTCTTCTCGGCATCTGTTCACTGGTGGCTTTTTTAATACAAGAAGGGAATTAATAGCTAGTTCC
Source organism: Rissa tridactyla (assembly GCF_028500815.1). NCBI lineage: Eukaryota > Metazoa > Chordata > Aves > Charadriiformes > Laridae > Rissa > Rissa tridactyla. The sequence continues at coordinate 77,960,574 of NC_071470.1, read as the reverse complement.
TTTTCCTAGCTTTGCTGGACGCCCTCGGCACAACTCCCTGCCATCTCTGCTTCTCCAGCCACCACTGTGTCTAACCCAGCTTTGCCATCCACGGGCTTCTCCCGTGTCAACTAAGAGGGTGTCCTGGTCAAGGAATTTTTTTTTCCCCCCTCTTCTTTGGGAGAAGGACTGTAACTGCTTTAATAATGCAGAAAAACCAACATGCCTCACATTCACCTCAAAGACCTCATTTGACAGCAACATTTTCATCCCATTTACAGTTCGTTCAACCCTGCCTTGTCCTTTTAAAGCCAGCGGGAAGTCACTTCTCAAGCAGTAACACTCAAGCAAGAAGAGCACCTTGAAAACATCTCAGTGGCATCACCTGAACCTTTTTTTGTCCTGCTTCTGGGCAGCCAAACCCGCCGTGCCAAGCTGCTGGCAGTCACCGTGGGGCTCTAGATGTTCGGGCAGCAGTAGCCTCCAAGCGAGACCCAGCGGAGCAGCAGAGGTGGTGATGGGTGGTGGGATGAGCTCTGCTGGCGCCAGGCACCCAAATTCCCCTGCGCACCCAGAGCTGCTGCTTCTTCCCAGTTAAAAAAAATACTCCCCACGTCCTTATGAGACCACAAAGCTCTGAGGTGACAACTCCTCCAGGCTGATACAAGCCCCATTGACCCTCAGGGCTTACCTGGGAGCAGATCTCCATCCAGGGAGGGTAGTGAAGCCACCAGGTGACAGCAGACATTTGGAGGGAGCTCCAAAGCGGCAGGGAGTCTTGCTGGCAGCTTCAATGGAGAAACCAAAAGCATCATCCAGAAGCAAGAGGAGAGTTCTCACCATCTACAGGAGTTTGAAGTCAAGCAGAGATGTCAGCACCATCTTGAGTGAGGGAACACCTCGACTGGCCCGTCGCAGCAGGGACTCGCAGTCCCATAGTCAAATCAGCCACTTCCCCAGCCCATGGCCCTTCAGAGAGACGTTCCCCTCGATGTCCAACCCCAAGCCCCACACGTGCAAGGCTGGGGGAGACAGCCAGGAGCCAAATCACGCTCCTTCTACACTTCCGAAGACCACAGAGTCCCTCCAGCTTCCCTCATTTGAACAGCAGCCCCCAGGAGGAAACCGCCACTTGGTGCCCAGCACAGCCCATAACCCAAAACCTCCAAAAAGGACCTTTCCCTAGAAGCACCCCCAAAGACGCTCCAGCACAACCAAGCACAGAAGCCTTACCTGCTCCCCCACCAAACACCCAGCTCCCCCCAGCACAGCCCCCAGGCTTTAATGGGCTCCAGATGAGCTGATGCAGCCCACCTGGTCCCACCACGCAGTTCCCCAGCACGAGACTCCTCCACATCTCCACGGACAGGGGAGAAAGACAGCCCCAACCCAAAGCACCCGCTGGGCCACGCACGTAGCTACGGTTGCCCACCTCCCTCACACCGTGGGACAGAGGGGCAGGTTTGGGGTGGGAGAGCAGAGACCCGGACTTGAAGAAACCGGGGCAACGTGCTGGAATGACGCAAACCGTTCCGGTTTCACCTCGTGCCACAGAAATATGGAAATATAGGGGCTGCCGAGAGCGCTATTTTCATACGAGAGTGACGCGGGCCACGCGTTCAGGCATCTCACCCTTGTTTTTCAGCATCAAATCCTAGTTTAAACTCGGCGGGGAATTTCCAGAGCAGGCGCGTAAAAGAAGAGTACACCAGGCAGAGTGTAATTTGTTTATTTTAATACAGACGCTATTTTACGTTTGTTTATTTACAGCAGTGAGAAAAGCGCTTCAGAAAAAAGATACTGCAGTAAAGGCAAGCTACAGTAACAGTATCGTCCCAGTCCCGGTATTTCATACATAAAGGGCACTGCCAGATTAAGAAGAAAAGCAGCTGTTTTACAGTAGAACAAATTAAAACCAAGTAGTTGTACGGTGAAGAGTAACTGGGCTTATTTTTACATTTTATTTCGCTACTGAACACTATTTGCATGTTCTAAAATTCTCTGAAACTAAGAGCTTTCCGTAACATTCTGTAATATTTAGGCTGCGAAACACCTTGGGCAGGGTGTTACATGAGGAAGCGGCGGGGGGGGAAGGTTTGTTGGGATTTTTTTTATGTTTTAAAAAGCACTCCTCCATCCTCTCTCCGGATACCATTAAAAAAAAAAAAAAAAAAAAAAACACACAACCCCCAAAAGCCACATAAAATTGGTCCCTGGCACTACTCGAGTGCTGCTGCTTTAGCAAACACCTCGGGCTCAGCCCAATTTGACGACAATCCCGACAAGACGACGACGACACGTGCTTCCCTTAGCGTACTTCATCGAAACATCATGCTACGCGCGCGTCTAAAAACCCTACACCTTGGCCCCCGTAACCAAATAACGCAAAATGAGGAAGAAATGGGTGTAAAGGCGAGCGCGGCTGGCAAAGGAATGTGAGACAGCAGGTTGGATGGGTGTCCTGGGGAGAAGGCTGGATTTTTAGGCCGTTCATCGCGCGTAGGCAAGCAGGACAGCCCTGTTTTGAAGGGAATTCTGTGCACACGCCGCGCGCACCCACAAATCGAGGAAAGGTGCGATTTCCGCCAGCTCGCGCTCTCCAGCCGCTTACACCGACGGCTCCGAGGCCCTGGAATGAACACATCGTTTAAAAGGAACAAAAGGTACCCAAGTAAGACTTCGCAGACGTCAGCTTTATGTAAAAAGGCTGCTCTCAAAGCTACCAATTTTCCCCCAACAGCTGCAGCCAGCACAGCTCTACCTCCACCGCCCGGCGCGCTCGCAACCTTCAGCTGCCCCGAAACATCTTCTGCTGCATCAGCTGCTCATCACGCCTCATTCTGCGTCTCATTAGTTATTCCGCTAGTAAACGGCTCTTTTAAAGGAACGCTGTTCTCTCTGGAAACCAGCCTTCACCGGGCATCACCCTGCTCGCTGGGGGGATTGTCCCCCAAGGGCCCGACCGCTCTGTGCCCCAGGTACTAGGCAGTGGGGCACAATTAGCAAAGCTCGTTTGCACCCGTGTTAATTAAACCTGGTAACCATTTCACCGGTGTTATAAAAAGTTGGAATAGATTTTTACTGACAAGTGGGTGGGTTTGTTGGTTTTCTTTGTTTTTTTTTTTTTCCTTTAAATAGATAAGTCTCTTCCGTGGCAGAGTCATCCTCGTGCGGCCGTAGGCAGCGGGTATCTCGGTCACTGCTCCTCCAGAGGCAGCCGGCATTTTCCATCTTGGGCGGTATTGTATGATTCACAGTTTTTGCATTTCATGCCTAGGAGATGGAACTGCACCGTAGACCGGGCATTGCAGTCGTTGCAAAGGATCTACACACACAGAAAAGAGACAGAGAGCGGGCCCTCAGCATCAGCAGGACACTCAACAACGGACTACAACCACGCTTTTAGCAACCACAGAACCGGTTTGGCACCGGGGGACAAAGCAGAAAATATCTTCCTTTAAAGACAGCAGGGCTGATTTAACTTTTCCACCTGTAACTACTCAGATCCCACTGTATCATCACAGAGAATTTCCTTTTAGCACGGCAAGATGACTCCTCGCGTAAGTCGGGGACAGACTTTGGCTTCTTCTCTTGATGTAGGAAACCACCAGAGAAACCCTCAAGTGAAAATGAGCGCAGATTAACAGCAACACGGGCCACTCTGCTGTGCAAGTCAGGCAAGTGGGGGTTCCTCTCAAAACAGGCAGTAAACAGGTTTTTTCCCCCCCCCCCAATATCCTGACTCCAAGCGTCGGTAGGATGGGTTGGCTAAACCATAACGGGTGCAACTAAAACAGTAATGACCAGGGCTGTTTAATTCAGTGTGAACGGCAACTAGTTTCACAGTTCTGAGTTAACACAAAGGAAAAAAAAAAAACCAAAAACCAAGAAAACAGAATTCACCTCTGTGTGCTAGCCTTGCACAAATCAACAGCTGGATATTTTTGCAGAAAACCCACCACGTTTAGTTTGGAACATGAACCTCCAAGCTCTTAAAAAACAAACGTTCCTGCTTTTCACCACACAGCACTAAACACTACTGGACAAAGCAAGACACTTTCACAGACCAGGCCATTTCTCTTCTGCGTGGTCTTACAACACTAAGAGGTTGTGCTTTTTGGGATTGGTTTGTTTTTTTTTTTTCCCAGAATGCTTTTTTGTGTGTTTATAAACCCAGCAGATGAATACTGTAAGCCTACACACAACATCTCTTCATCATTCCCTAACACCAGACAACCCGAGGCAGGACAACTTCATAGTGCCCTCTGCTGCCAGTAATGTAAAGGCACAATCTGCCCAAAACAGAGACATCGCGCAAGCCCCATCTCTTACCTCCACCATCATGTTCTGATACTCTGTGGGCATAGGAGTTTGCGCCACTTCGTCATCCAGCTGACGCCAGTACCTTGTCATATCTAAAGCCGAGTGCATGCACAAAGGACACCTGTAACCTCTGGCAGGAAGGAAGGAAAGGAAAAAAAAAGTCTAAATCAGAAGATGGGAGTGGGGCCGTGAAACAAGTCCACCCAAAAGGACAAGCTTCGTATCACACCAGTCAAAGAGAAACACCGTGAATCAAAAAGTTCTTGCAAAAAGAACTCAAAATTAAAAGCCCCTTATCCCTTTAGGAGTTGGCTTTACGTTGTCGGGTACAGGACTGTCATCGTGATCTTTACCTCCTGAAGTATCATAAAATCATAGAATGGTTTGGGTTGGAAGGGACCCTAAAGATCATCCAGTTCCAATCCCCCTGCCGTGGGCAGGGACACTTGTTTGTAATCTGTCTGGACTACAACAATATTAAGAGAAGAGATATTTAGAAACACTTACTCTTTTAGCATATCCTCGTAACACGTTCTGAAAAAAAAGCACAATGAGAAGTTCAGCAAAAAGAATGCAATTACTGGCTGGTAACATATTTGGATTGAATGAAGGGAAAAGGCACACAGTTATCCCCAAATCATAAGTTAAAAAGCATCCCGAATACAACTGAGAACAAAGCTTCCCAGCAAAATCACCAGGTACTTCGGCAAAAATACGGAGACAAAGCATGTTTGACTCCATTCTAAGGTCTTCCAACCTAACACGAGGGAACAGAGTTAGTACTATGAAAAGCACCGCATGGTTAAAGTTGGCTAAAAAAATAGTGTGATGCATCACAAGGTAAGTTTAAGATGGACAGGAGCTGAAGGAAAATTCAATCTGTGGACACCTACATGAAAGACCGCACAAGGACAATGGGGAGGGAGGTGGAAACCAGAGAGCCAAGAGAGTAACAAAAAGCTGCGTCTGTAACACAAGATAGAAACAGAAAGGGAAAATGGAAGTGAAACGTGGTAATTATTCCTCCAAAGGCACCCCGCGCTATATATATAACATCCCTTTAAATTCCCAATAGAGCTTACAGTTTACGTAGCGCAACACAGCGCTCCATGTCTTGGGGGGCTACCTAAGGAAAGCTGCCACCGACCTCTTAAAATCTGCAACTGCCTTCTGCCCTAAAGAGGGACTTCCCTATAGGTTTACTGACGTTTAACTAGTAACAGAAGGAAATTCAGCACAGGAAAATTCAGAATGAACAGTACCCAGGTCCCTCCACCACCACCAAAGTTTACCGCGGAAAGAAAACAACCTTTCTAAAGAAATTATTTCCTGATGAAACACAGACAGTCCCCAACTGTGTGAATCCCTTAGAAACCATCTCTAAGCAGCTGGTACAGACTAACCAGGCCTATAGCGCCGCTGAGTAAACGCCACACACAAGGCAGCAGCTACTCCCCTTTCTCAAGTATCTGCAATGCTTTACCTGTGAAGAAGGTGACCACACGGCAGAACGTGAGCTCCAACGCGAGACGTGTGAATGTCCTGTTTTGAGGCGAGTATCAGACCAAAGATGAGAAGATTAATTCAAACACAGTCAAAAATACAGCCGCACGCAAATCCAAGAACGGAAAGGAAGGAACTCACCTCCAAACATATTGGACAGTCCTGCCTGGAGACGTTTTCAATACACTTTGCAAAAAACAAACAAACAAAAATTATTCTACTGCATAAATATCTGCTTTTTTTTTTTCTAAACTCTAAAATACCTTTAGAACGGTAAGAAAAGATGTATGAAACATCACTGCATTTAGGTTTGAAGTTCTGAGAATTAACAGCTGGCTTTGCATATTAAAAAACAAACAGCTTGAAAGTATACATAAGGAAAGGGCTCCCAGAACTCCCGCAGCAGCAAGCGGCCTAGCTTTTCCTATACTACAGCAGGAACCGGAGCTCAAACTTACACACTGTCAGAGCCGCAATCAACAGCTGCTTTTAAAGGGGAAGGAGACCAAGATGTTTATTTCCTATAGCTTCAAATGGCAGCTAAGCCAGCCTAGAAGCGCTCTGTGTTGCTGTTAGGTGCACTTAAAAGAACCTGCTGGTCCGTATGGCCTCGGGCAGAGCTAAGGCACTATCAACTTTTGTTTTCAAGGCGGTTTTTTTTCAAGATACGGAGTTAATCGGTGTACTCTTACCTTGTGCTTCCCCCGCAGACTCAAGCTTAGGCATAAATTGCACTTTGAACAGTGGAAAAAATCCTCCTTCGGCCCAATCCTGAGGAGAAAAGCGTCAGGCCAAGGCCGGCTCCCCCTCGCCTTCCCCGCCAGCCCCTCACGCACCTGCAGATCCCGCACTCGGCGCAGTGGTACTGCTTCTTGTCGCGGTCGAAGAGGTGGCAGATGTCGCAGTAATACTCCCCGAAGAGGTTGCGGCAGCCCTCGCAGTGCTGCTGGGCCTGCCGCCGTACCGGGGAAGCGGCCGTTAGGTGCGCTAACGGCCGCCCCCCCTTACCCCCCCCCCAAAATGGCGGCGGCGCCCCCAAAATGGCGGCGCCCCCAGACCCCCTACCTCCCCGGACCCACCTTCTGCAGGAGGCGGCAGCGGGTGCACTGCACCTCGGCCACACGGAAGCGGTCCAACCGGTGCCCCTCGGCGCCATCGTGGCACAGCCGGCAGGCGTAGAGCTTCCCGCAGCACGGCGCCTGCGAACGGCACCGCTCCCCGTTAAAACCCGCCCCGCTTGTACTTCCCCCTGCCCCGGAGGCCCCGCCACCGCCTCACCCGCAGCAGGCAGCCCCGCCGGTAGTGTTCGCAGCCCTCCTCCCCGCCCGCCGCCATGGTCACCCCCGCCCGGCCCGGACGCCGTTATCACTTCCGCTTTCCGCCCCTTCAACTTCCGCCGCTTCCGCTTCCGGCGGTACCGCCCCCTCTCCCCAGCAGCGGTGTGCGGCGGTGCCGCCGGCACTTCCAAATTAGCTCCCCCAGCCTCAAACCTTCTTTTCCCCCTTAAATCTTTTTTTATCCCCTCCTTAAACCTTCATTTCTTTCTTTCTTTCCTTCTTTTTTCCTCCCCTCTTCCCAAAACTTAACTTCCCCCCTCAAACCTTTCTTCTCCCCCAAGCCCTCCTTTTCCTCCCATCCCCCTAAAATTTTCCCTTCGCCCCAAAAAACCTCCTTCTTCCCTCCCCCATTCCCCTAAAACCTTCCCTCCCCCGCGAAAAAACCCTTATTTTGCCCCATTCCCCTCAAACCTTCATTTTTCCCCCCGCGTGCCACCAAAACCTTCCCTCTTTCCCCCTTCTCCCCAAAACCTTCCTTCCCCGCACACCTTCCCTTTTTTCTCCTCGCCCACAAAACCTTCTTTCCCTCTAAAGCCTTACTTTCCCCCCCAAAAAACCTTCCCTTTTTTCTCCTCTCCCCCAAAACCTTTCCCCCCAATCATCCTTTTCCCCCATTCCCCTAAAACTTTCCTCCCCCCCCAAACCTTCTTTTCCCCCCCTCTCCCCTAAAACTTTCCTTCCCCCCCGTTCCCCTAAAACCTCCCTTTTCCCCAAAAAAACCTTCTCCTCCCTCCCCCATTCCCCTAAAACCTTCCCTTTCCCCCTCTCCCCTAAAACCTTTTTCCCACCTCTCCCTTAAGACCTTCCATTTTCCCCCCCCATTCCCGTAAAACCTTCCCCCCTGCTCCCCCAACAATAAAACGGAAGCTCTTGGCCATCCGATGCAGCGTAGGGAAAGCAGTCAAGACGGCAGACAGGTTTCCTGGGAATGTTTTCTGGGAGGAGAACATTCTGTTTCCGGATGAGGACCCACGGCCGCGGAGGCCGAGCGCTGGGAGAGGCGCCCGGTTCCAACCGGGGGCTGCCCCAGCCCCTGGGGCCTCGGTGAATTCTCCGTAGGTCAATTTTAGGTGAATAACTTGGTTGCGTTTGCTCGTGGCTAGCTAAATGAGTGCTGTGGCCAGCTGGGAAGGTACAACTGGGCTACCCGGAGCAGTTCATCAGTAGCAGCGAAGAAAAAAAAAAAAATGGCAATGGGAAGGTAAAGGGCAAACTGGATGAGCACCATCAGCCTCGCGGTGTCCGGATGCTGCTGAGGGACGTTGGGATCCTGCGCTTGTAAATGGCTCCAAGAAATACATCAACTGTTAAATAAAAGCGGATTAAAAAAAAAAATATCTTGTTTTGCAATGCAGGTGATACCACCAATACAAATGAGCACCATGTCCAGGGAAGACTTAAGTCAGCGGATCTTACATTTGTAAGCACGCACCAGTACCGAGAGATTTGGAATTTGAACATCCTTTTATTTACAAATTTTAATGTATGTGTCAAAACGCAGCGCAGCCGCAAAGCTCTAAACGCCATGACATCCTGCATTCTGCCGTGACACATCCACAGGAAAGGACATATTTTGTGGAAGGACGAGTTCCAAAATCAACTACGCTGTCCAGGGGTGGGAGCTGTGACGACAGCCTCCAGCTGCCAGAAAATAGTTGTGAGCAACGTAAGGACACCATAGAACAGCCAACGTGAGGGCAGTTAAGCAAAAATGGTTTCTCAACGGTCCCGAGTTTTACACTTCCATGTCCCATTCCCCCAGGGGACCTAAAGGACCGATGACTTAAGTTACCCAGCGCCCACAGAAGCCATTTCCCAGGCCACGGCACAGTATTTTACACCCACATTCTTCCTTCGCCGCTAACAGCGGCCACGATTCACCCAGCGCGGCCAGACAACAGGCCCAGTTAAAACCCCTGACAACCGCCCAAAGACTGGGGGAGGAAAGCACGGAGGGAAAAGGGACCTAACACAAGGTCACACACGCTGCTGAGCGTTAGCGAGGGGTTCAAAGGGACAGCTGGGAACATATGCACGTTTAAACGTCTTATTTCCTGCACAAATGTTTTCTTCACTGACATTTATGTCAAGGCAAAGGTGCTTTTCAGATCAGGTAGCCCACCAAAACATGGCAAATTCAGCAGCTATCTGCTCTCTTCACTATTCATTTAAAGAGAAAATCCTCAAGCGGGCAGCAGTTTGACAAAAGAAAGCCCAGCTTCCTTCCAAATCTTCCAAACCAATTTCTGCCCTTGTCACACAAACTAACAACCGCTTTTTTTTTTTTTTTCCTCGGAGCAACTTCGGACAAGGCCCAGCCCTGGGCCAGAAAGCCAGTATTTCAGGAGCTGTTTTGCATGCAAGAAATCCAGCAGCAACGGCAGTGTGAGCTCCGTCCTGGGACGGGACCCGAGCCGCTTCCCGTGGCAATCCGCTGCGCTAACGAGAGAGAAAGGGATCCTCCTCTCTCCCGCAGAGACCCTGCAGCTTCAGCGCCTGGATGCTCAGACGGATTGTTCCCACTGTTTCAGCCGCCTGCATCGAGAGGAGAAAAGCGGAATGATGTTATAGACAGGCTAACGAAACCACCGAGGGACTCCCTGATGACATGCTTCCTTTATTTTGATTTATTACGCGTCCTTACCTTGCTAAAGCTGTGCACTTACACCTCTGTGCTTCACAGAAGACAACTTCAGTAAGTTCTCTTTTCCTCCCACATTTATTATCAGGATTGCTTCCCATCCTAATGTTTTTTCTTCTTTTTCCTTAGTAGCATTAAGCCAACACGTCACGTGCATGTGAGTGCCAAATACCCTCACACAGATTAAGAGCACGCACAGCGTTTGTGCAGAGATTTCAGTCAGTGGTTGCTCCCTCTTCTCAAACAGGAAACGCCAGTGCCCAAAAGAAAAAAACTAAGATGCACAGTTTTCCCCTACGTGTTAACAGTATTGCCATGACATGCTCATGGCTGTCTGAACACCCTTCCAGAGCACCTTGTCTCCTTCCCTCTTTATTCTCCCCAACTTCTGCTCCCTCTGGAAGGTGCAGTCCTCCTGCCCAGCCTCAGTGAGGAAAGAGGGATGAGTGCGAGAGTGAAAAACCTCGGCTAAGCACTGCACTTCTCGCTTTCAAGAGGCTGAGAAACTCCAAGACGTACAGACACTCCAAGACACCCTGGAAGATGCTGAGCGATAAGAGGTAACAATACCCCAATAGAAAAAAAAAAGCAAAACAACAATCAAAACAACACAATTTTTTCTATGAGGGTTTTTTTTTTTTTTCAGACAAAACAACTTAGAGAACTGCCTGTCTTTCAACGGGCAAGATGAGAAACTATTAAAACCACATTTAAAAGCCTCAGCTTAAAACAATCTAGAATGATAAGAAGCAAGGCTAACTCAAAGTGCAAACAGAGTGTCAGAGTTCAAACTTAGCAATTCGATCTTAAGCCTACAAGGCAACCACACAGCCAGGACTTTTCCTAAGCTTCCTTCTCTTCCAGACTCCTACCTCATGCTTGGAGAGCACTCAGGTATCAACAGCTATGTTAAATAAATTTAGATTGTATAACATGGTTACTAAGTCCATTTTCAGGGACGCGCTCGACAGCGCTGTACATACGACCCAGTTTTTCCACTCTTTACCTGAAGGCAGCCACATTCCCTTTTTGGTTATTCTATCGCCTTCCTCTACCCCCAACTTAACGAGCTGCTTAATTTCCAACACCAATGCCCAGCACCTCAGCTTAGGAAAACGATTTACTTCCTACAGCCAGCTTCAGTACCTGTGAAGAAAGCTGGGTGCTGCCCTCTGTAAGAAATCTGTCCTAGCGAGAAGTCCTCATCAAGAATGCGTAAAAGGATTTTCCCACTGCACCTCCCAACTAGGTAAGTGTTCATGAAACTATCCATCTGAAAGATACCAGAAGCCTACACAGCAGAAATTGAAGCCACCAGAAGGCAACGCTGCAGAAATTAACGCTTACCTTTTACAGGCAGGTGTCATCTCCTTCTCCATAAGGCTAGTGCTCAACTCTAGGGAAACCGGCTTCTGACGCATCGGGCATCAAGGTCCCCGACAGCTGTAAATTGGGAAGGGAAAAAAAAAGAAAAAAAGAAAAAAAAAAAAGAGAGCGTCAATTTCCAAGTGTAGTATAAATAGAGAACAATCGGAAATTGCCTTCTATGTTCCCAATGTGCAACTTAAACAAATCTGTTCTTTGATCAGATCAGACTTTAAAAATGTTTCCTGCCCCAAGACGGTCTGCCCAATCTCAACTGGAAGCAAGGTAGACGAAGTGACTGCCTCTGGAATTACTTAACTCCCAAACAACACCTCAGTGTTACAAGCTGGTTTTTTTGCTAGTTTTCCCCCTTCTCTCCCTCCGCCTGGCTCCTACACTTTCCCCCTCTGTACTGTCCTCAGCCCCTCAACATCTAACACAGCCAGAACAGTTCTCCTCAAAACATATGTCCCTCCTGGTCTCTCTTCAACTCCGGTAAATCAGGCTTACTTTCACCCCGATCCAGCCAGCTGAATTCGCAACAATTCACACTGTCCGCCTTAGCAGTAAGAATCTAATGTCTGGTTAACCTCAGAGAGACAAATAGAGCCCCACGTTTCATCCATGACCCTTCTCTTTTCCCCCGGCTTAAGGCCTCAGGTCTTTTTACTTAGAAACCAAGGCAAGTTGTGCCTCTGCTAAGAGTCACACTGGAAATTCATGGGTCACGCTATTCAGAAAGTCCCGAACCAAACAAATACGGAGCAGCACAAACTATTTCACTGCTTCGTTACCTGCTGTGAGGCCAGACCTGGGGTATGGAGGTCGATAGCAGCAAGAGAGGGAACGCGGGACTCTGAAACTGTTTTATTTTCCTTTTTCAGAAATCTGGGATGCCACCCTGCAAAACACAACCGATGCCTACCATGTTAAGGAAGCAAGAGCTGAGTGCTCTAACGCATGCTGCTTCCTGTCACTTATTTAGGATGCAGGTTTTATTTACAGGACGTCAAAGCTCATACCTTCCACTCCTCTCAGTTCAGGGAGATGATTTAGTTCTGGCAAACGCACATCTGCCTTAGAGAACTCCCATTTTTTCCTATTTGCCTGAAGGATGTTTTTTTCATTAGTGACCTGTAATCAAGGGCGTAAGTACCAGCTCATGAAAAAATAGAAAAAACAAAAACGAAGCTATTTTCAAGCTTAAAAATGCAGCAAGATGGCAACGTTCCGCTGTAGTTGGAACTTGCGCAAGAATAGAAGAAAAGACGCTAACGTGTGTGAAGGAATCTATTCTGCTCAAGTGTCATTTATACATTAAAAACAACCGAACAGCCGCAGTGAAAACAACCCAATCATCTAAGCGAGCCTGCTTTCAGAGAGACAAAATACAACACCGGGAGAATGGCTCAGATCAGTTTTCTGCACGAAGGCAAACGTTCCCGCTGGCATGGAAAGAATACTGCCTAGGTAGCGTGTGCAGTGGAAAGCTTTCTATTTCAGTTGTTTTCATTATCAATTTTTAATGCATTTATGACATGACTAAATAAGGCCTTGACCACGTTAAATCCAAATCTTCAATCCTGCTTCAGTAGCGCAGCACACACAGTCTGTTTTTCCCGGCCAGGCAGGAGGCCACAGATATATTCAAAGTCTCACAGATATCCCGTGTTGGACTGCTCCCCTCATTTAAAATGGTCCTCTGACAGAAAATACGTTTCATATAAGATAACTATTAGCAAAGGATAACAGACAATACAACTGTACGGAAAAAGGAATAAAGGAAATAATATTTCTAGTCGTGACTTAGGGTGAAGGCTGCAACAGATGGGATTCTTGACAATAAAACACATACTTGAGTGCAGCATTTATTTTTGCTTTGCCAAGGGGGAAAGACAGATGGCTTACCGACGTCAAGCTTACGCTGTAATGGCCCGCTGGAGAACGCTTCCGTTGCTTCAGAAAGGGGTTCAAGTATTTTTTACTCTTTTCATCAACTCTGTAATCAAAAATACACCAAATTTTGTATTAACTGGGGGGGTAACACGGTGAATATAAAAACAACAAATGCAAGACACCCAGAAACACTGTCATTAAATGCTGAGAAAGAAGGCTCACGGGGAAAATATCCTTCGTGAGCTCAGTGAACAGAGAAGTTTGGCCCAAAGGACAAGCCATGAGTCAAAGAAAGGCCAGTGTCACAGCAGCCGGCGAACTGTTGCTTGTCCAGTAGCGCTTTGCCAAACGCAGAGAGCCTGTGTGGACACACACAGCTGCTCGAGGTGAAGCCGGGACTTCTCATCCACATAATCCTTCACCCAAATGCTGTTTCGAGCCGTGTCCTGTCCCAAACCCACATCTGGCCTTCCCACACCATCACCCTGCACCTGTCTTGGGACATTACAGCTCCTTGGTGACAGGGACGATGGATACAAGCTCTTCTAGCTCTGCTCTCGTACCTGTAATTAAGGTTCCCAGCCAAAGGCCCCATCCCAACCGTAGTGGGAGAAAGGTTCTGGTTGATGGGAGGGATAACTATGCCTGCATTCTTGGCATAGTCCAAGCTGCTGCTGGAATCTTTTAGGCTGGTGTGGGGGCTTATTTTAAACGGGTTGATCGCACTGTCATACAGGGAGCTCAGGTTGGAGGATCGGTCCGCCTTCTCTGCATCAGCTTTAGAGCGCTTCGCCTTTAATAGCTTTGCATCTCTGCTCTTCGAGTCGATGCTGAAATCCTGTTTGGGAAGATAAGCGTTGTCTTTCTCTTACGGTCCTGTTTAAAAAGTAGCTTAGAGCAGTGCATGTGGGAAAAAAAGTCAGAGCCTAAACCTGCGTGATTCTGCAAGGATCTGATGGAGGTGGAATTGTTTTTAGTAGAAAACTTCTGTTTTCCATCAAATGGGAGGAGACTTGTCAGGGTTCCAGTGCCCTCTGTAAATAAGTCACTTTAGAATGGGATCGAAAACTATGGAGGAAGAACAGCCGTATCCCGTGTCACTTCCAAAGAAATGAAATAAGAGCCCAGTATCACCTCAAAGTCACTCTGAAGCCTCTACTCCTTAGTAGCCGATTGAAAGCAAAATATGTAATTTTAGAGACAGGGCTTTAACACAGGTAAACAACAGCATACAAGCACGTTTTCCTGATTCAACAGGAGTTATACTTCCTAATTGATTCTCCCCTTAGCTCCTTATTTGCCAGGAACTGCATCATGATGTAGTTTACCTGCTAGGGACGGCCCAAATAGCCATTTGAGGACTGCGGAACCGAGCACTGGAGCAACCTCGTAAGGGCCAAACGGCTAAAATCAAGGCACAGAACTCCTACACAACAGCCTGCAGGCTGTACTGCACTGAGTCTCAGACCTGCGGGGGCACAGGCCTAACGTACTGCCTTGAATCGGGTGACAAAGTCTCCAGGGCTGTTTAGACTCACAGCGGCCTCCAAAGGTGAGCTTCTCTGGCACATCACACTTACCCAGCCTTTTTTTTTTTAAAAAGTGAAAGAGACAATTATGCTTCTATTCTTGCTATGAACTTAAACTGCTGCACGTACTTATATAGTCATTTTAAAGCATCAAAAAAACCCAAACGGGTTTGGAAAACAAAGATGAACAAACCTGGACACCAAGGATTTTTCTTTCTTCTAAAAATTCATCTTTGTCCCTTTTGCTGATTTTTGATTTTTTTTGTAACTGATGGTCTCTGGCATCTTTCTGAATCTTTAATTTAAGCTCCTGAGCAAATCTACATTCCGTATAGGGGAAAAAAAAAAAAAAAAAAAAAGGGCTTCTGTTAATCTCAATATCATCATCAGTTGGTGTTCAGCCCAGTCTCCTACAGCCTTTTAAGTAATCAAGTAAACCGTGCCTTTTTAACTACTGAGAAGCCAGCCAAATATGATGTATGCATTAAAATAAACAAAATCTTACAAGCACACGCTTTTCACATTACAGCAATAAAGCCAAATATGATGTATCCATTAAAATAAATAAAATCTTACAAGCACACGCTTTTCATGTTACAGCAATAAAGGCGTTCGTATCCCAGCCGGGTGTAGATGCAGACAGCGAATACAGCGCAAGACTAAGCTACCCAATACGGTGTGACACTGGGTGCGCACACTGAGGAATTAATGTCGTGACAAGGTAATGGGGCAAACATGCCGCTGCAATGCGCTCCCTTTCAACTGCTCTATTTCCAGGAAGGCTAAACCCAAACAAAACCCAACACGTTTAGGGGCTGTCAGCTCTGCAAACCCGGCATGCAATCTTCAAGCACAACTGTGTAACTTCCCTCTCATCATTAGCCTGCTTTGAGCAAGGAATGAACCGTTTACCTTTCAGCAAATCCATCCTTGTTAAAGAAATCGCACTGCAGGAGTTCAGCGCAGGATGGTCTTTTGTCCGGATCAATCTGCAAACACTTCTGTCAAGTCAACACAAACATCAGAAGGCAAATATATTAGAAATTAAACAAAGGCTTTAGTATTTCTGAGTGAAGTCAGGAAAAAAGCTGCAAAACTCCCCTTTCTAGGGCCTGTTATATTGAGACGGGCCCAAGAGACACCGCTACCAAAAAAGTTTAATGTTTGCTGTCTGCTTCCATTCCAATCACTGATGCTCAGAGAGATTCACTGCACACGGAATACCTGTCACACAAATACATAACTCCGCCCTCAGTAAGCCTCCCCTGTTTTCAGTTTGTTTTGCCTAAAGCTTTAGACTCATTAAGCATTTCAAATACAACTATGTGGTTTTCAAGTTGTTTAGTTACCTATCATAAAGGTGCTCCAGACTCCTGCGTCAAAAGGAGCACAACAGCACTCCCTGGAAGGATTCTTCAGAATCTATGACAAAGCTGTAGGCTTCCTAACTCCCACAGAGTAGATACGTAACCCCAAGGGCATGGGACATGTTTGGATGCCATCCCACCCAAGCCTGCTTGCTTGCAGCGCCTCCACCAAGCAGGCAGAGGGAGGGTTGGCAGAAAACACTACATCCACAGCCCTGCTCGCAAGTAAGGAAGGGCTGTGCATTACCTACAAAGCATCCACTTCGGTACCGGATGAGGGACAAAGGTTGTTGGGAGACTTTTCAAAATATCAACGGATGCAGTGAGGTGTATAGCGGATGCTTTCAACACACAAGCCCTTCTTCACCTTTCAAATCTCCTTGGAAAACTTAGATCAGTGGGGCACCATGAGATACAAATCCTCCCTGGAGGACATGCAGTGACGATTTTGGCTCTGGAGATGACTGGCTTGGTCTCCCCTGTCACCCAGGACAGTAGCTGTCGTATCCTTGCAGTCCTCACTAAGCTTCCAACCCAAGCAGTTGCCTGTTGCATGGGTGGCTGAGAGAACGCCAGTTTAACAGCCTCAGCCCTTTCTGTAGGCTCTTCTTCTGCCCCCCAAGGTGAAGGACAAGTAAACAGAGACACGTTCATAGTAAACGATTGGTTAATTACCTTGGCTAAATCTAGCACTGCAGCAGAGAGCTTGGGATAGCGTTTGTCCAGAGATTCGGCCTCCTTCACTTCAGGCAACCTCATGCCAGCAAAGAGGGGATTTTTATAGAATAACTCTTGGTGTCTTGGAATTAAATTACCTGGAATCACACAACCAAAGCAACCACTCAGAAGAAATACAGAGCAGTCCTGTGAAACATTTGAGAGGCTGAAATACTGTGTCGGAACTACCGTTAAGAGCTACAATCAGTGTCGTTCTGTTTTTACCTGTGTGCCAGGAACTGATGCTGTACTCACAACTTCCCAGCTCCCCCTTTGTAAAAGGCACTAAAAGTACAGGCTCTCAGAAACAGTTCAGCGTGCACCACAGCCTTTCTCCCTACACTCAACTTCGCCCGTCAAAATGTACTTGACTCCTTCATTACTAAGCAGGCACTAGGAGCCCGACAGGCTGTTCTTACCCAGGCATTTGGTGATATGGTAGAGCTGGTCAATGTCGGAATCTCCAGGGAAGAGGGGCTCTCCCGTAAGCATTTCTGTTATCAGAGCACCAATAGCCCACACGTCGACAGCCCTGGAAAAAAAAACAAAACAACCCGACATCCCAGCTCAGCGTGGCTTCGTTCCTCTCTTTGATCTAAAGGCTGAGCCAGGCCAGCGCACAGCACGTCTTCAGCAGGTTACAGGCCCAGAGGGCGGCTTTGCCCCCTAAACAGCACGACAGCTGTTTTCCAGGCTTACGAGTGCTCTGATGAATGGCAAGGATCCAGCTCTTGAAGCAGGCAAACGCTAGCAGAAGCCTGACAGGTGTAAAATCAGGTTCCAAACCCCAATGCTTTAAAAAAACTAATATAACGCATCAGTAGAATCTTGCACTTTAGAGAGCACAACGGTAAGCCGCTCCTCTTTGTGCAGGCATCCGCTCTTCAGGCACGTTTACTGAAAATTAAGTTTAAGTAATAGAGGGACATACATAAATCTGCACAATTGTACTAACAGTCCTGTGAAGAACACGGTTTAAGTTCTGACCTGGTTTTGCTGCACTGGGGATCGCAGTAAGAAAAAAATCTCATTCATCCCACCCACTCCCTTCTGAAACGTCCATCTCTAATTGTTTGGAGGGACTTTTCTGTCTTCCCTCCATGACTCCAACTGCACGGGAGGGAATTCTAATCATAACCTCCTCCAGTACTAGCATAGGCAATGGAAAAGCTCCTATAGACAACAGATGAGGAATGCTGAGGGCTCTCCTCGCCTTTTGGTCCAGGAAAGCCTAGCACCGGCAGCAGTTAGCCGCAGAGTGGAAGAGAGAAGGAGGCTTAAACCTTCACAAGCGAATAACCAGGGAATGCTGAGCAGCATCCCTTTAACCTGTTTGCCAAGCAATAGTCCCCTGCCTCCCCAAAACACAGAGCAACCCCCTCCACACTCCTCACGTGCCCACAACCCTTCCGCAGCCTCACAAGCCAGTCTTACTTGCCATACTTGGTATCTCCCACCAGCAGCTCTGGAGCTCTGTACCATCGGGTCGCCACGTAGTCTGTGTAAGCTTCCCCAGAAGCTGCTATGGTGCGGGCAAATCCAAAGTCACATAGTTTTACAACTCCTGACTGGGAAACTAGTATGTTCTCTGGCTTAATATCCCGATGTATTATCTGCACAGAAAAAAAGCGAGTCAAGACAAATAAATTCCCCACTTCTACATAGTAAATTGACTGGCTCACCAAAAATAGTAGCTTTCTCACATCCAGGGAGAAAATTACATTTTTGTAGGCATGAGAAAATACAGAGTCTCTAAAAGACAACGACATGCACATAGGCAATGAATAGGTGCCGACCCAAGTGCACACGTAAACACAGAACCTCTAATTTTTGCACACAGAAGCATTTATTTTACGTATCTCTCTACATCTGCTATGCAGATGTGTTTACTGTAGGTATTTTAACAGGCACAATTTATTATGCTTGAAAATCTGGCCTCGACTACAAGTTTAAAAGCTGAAGTATCGCAAGGGCATGGGCATGTCCTGCAGTTAAATGTGAAGAGTATTTTAGGGATTCATGAGAGACACAATTTCCCAAACATAAAAATGAATAGACAAATATGTGCGTGTTTATATATATAGTTATACAACTAGGATTAAGTTGGCAAACCTGTTAGAAATCAGTTGCGAACAAAAACCTAAACCCAATGAAGCGAAAAAGCGAGCCTACATGTTTGCATGGGCGCTGTCAGAATCAAATTTCTGAGAGAGACTCTCTCCCCCTGCAAGATAAACCAACCTACAATAAGGTGCCATCAAGCATCGGATCCCCATGGACTTCTGGACCCTTCCTTTCAAACACCCTCACAAATCCACCTGAGGCAGGCTACGGGATTAGCTGACATCAAGCTCTGAATTCATATGAAATTCAGTCTGTCCCTTCTGCTCTGCCTCTTCCTTGTCAGCCAAAGCTTTATTTCTCTAAGTTTTAATATATATCAAAAATGTACGCTTCTGTATCTATTCATTCAAGGTTAACTGCAGAGCTGACTTCTTGTTGCATACTTACATTATGACTGTGACAAAATGCTATTCCTCTCATAATCTGAAACAAGTATTTCCGAACCCTGCTGTAGTCTAGTCCGTTTGGAGATGCCTCAAGGTCATCAAGCACCGTGTGATCCACAAATTCAAACACCAGATACCACCGTTTCTTCTTTTTGCACACTTCTAGCAGGTTCACGAGATTCTCATGCCTGAGTTGCTGTTATAAAACAGGAAATATTTTGTGAGAGCTTGACAGCATATACTGGATAAATTGCGACCAGATACTTTTTGCTGCAACCCAGCCAGTGCACTGCCCTGGAACGTTCTTCTTGTCATGGCACTCACATTCATTTATTCTTAAAATCCGCTCACTGATATTCTAGAATAGGTTTTATTTTGCCAAATTTATTTTATTTTTTTAACATTATCTGGAGGATTTCCGCCACCTCATATACGCAGACACCTGGTTTTATAACATAAAAATAAATAAAATGCTAAGGACATTTCTTCTTAATGGGGATGCTCAAAATACACTGTTCTGTTACTGGAAAATCTCACGCCTTCTGCTTCTCTCCTCACCTAAGAGATGACACTAACTCCTGCCATGATCTTGACAAGCTTTAGAGCAAACTTATGTTCTATGTGAGAGATATCTTGAAGAAGTCAAAAAGAATTCCAAAGGAGCGTGTGGTTAACACGTGAGAGACAGCAGGCACCTAACAACATCTCCCACAAAGACTTGCCATGGCAAAGGAAAATCCAGAGGTCCCTGAGCTAGCAGGAAAGACAAAGCTGGATGGTTTGGACTGGAAAGTTCAGCGTGCTGCGAAGTATGTCTCTGACCACCGCGAGAAGAACAGGACGTTTAGCCACGACTGGTGAGCTGCAGAGACCCTTTGCTAGTTCTCTGGTTTTGCTTATTTGCTCAAGCAACAATAAACGCAGCCTGTAACATTGGCTTGTACCTGTGACTCAAACTCCTTTAGGAGACATTCTCATCAAGGTGACCAATTAACACGGCGTTACCCTACCTGCTCCCTCAGGGCAGGGCACGAGGAGCACCACTAGCTACCCCCTCCAGACAGGATTCAAAGGATTGCTGAAAACGGCTCTCAATGCTTTGTTTTAAGAACATTTTTTGCCTCTGCCAACAACCCAAAGTGACTCCTCTCTTTTCTCGCACGTTTCCAGGAAGTTTTACTCTTTTCCTCTGTCACTGCTTTCTCTAGGTCCTCTTTTTAAAAAGCTCTTACATCCCCGTTTAGAAGAAAAACAAAAGCAGTTGCAATACCTCTCTGTTCTACCTATCTGCCAGTTCATCACCAACTACTCAGTGTCTGTATTTTATTTTTTTCTAAAAAGGATGACAGAAGACTTTTCTTTTAAGCTCCTACCATACCCAAAGCATTTCTGCCGGCACCGCCAGCATATGCACGTTTACAATAACTAACATGTGCCAGAATACAAGCACATTGAACGGATAAAAGGAAAGTTCAGCATTCTTATCTGTAATAGTGTTAACAATTAAACAGCTTCCATTAAACTGCGTCGAGCGGATTCAGAGAGAAAACTGACAAGTCAAGGATTTGAAGAGATTTTTTTTCCCCAATATATGCAGAGGGGGAAGCTGAAGATAGTTTAGAGAAAAAAACCTGCAACTTTTATGAAGAGGGGAATAAAAAAAGCCGCTGTATTTTCTAGTTATTTTGTCATCACATTCTGACAAGCCACGAATACACCTCTAATCCGTTACACATTTGTAACACTGGTTTAATCACACACCACTTTTAACAAAACAGACCACGCTACAATGCGCAGTTATTTATTAGCTTGGAGCCTAGCAGGGAAACGCCATCGGAGGCTGCCTGAAGGCAGCACCTTAGCCCAGGGATCGCGTCCAAGGAAGATGCGGGAGGACTGCAGAGCACAGGGACTTTCAGGGAAAATGCTCTGCCAGTCGAGAGGGAGTGCCAGCCAACCTGCACCTGGGTCTGTCAAAGACCTAGATTTCTTAGAAGGTCTGAAAAGCGAAAATTTTTTAAAAAAAAAAAAAGGTCAATTAGAAAAAAAGCTCTTTTCTCAAGAATAATTTCTTCACAGCACAGGAAACCCGAGGAGGTTTTGCTGTTTTCAGCCTCGATTGAATTTCTGCCCAAACTCCAGAAGAGAAGAAAAAAAAAAAAAATTAGGTTCACAAGGAGCGTGCAAGTGAAGAAACTATAAAAAGATTAAATCTCTAGATATTTATTTTCACCGTGAGAGGCCACACTTACTGAACTATATATGGTAATGTTCCCCTTGCCAAGTTCACACTAACCCAGGAAAACAAGTTAATTCCCAACACACCTAGGAGGCAGTACGTGCTTTGACTCAGTAACTACGCTGAGCCTGGTCAACAGATCAGGTACGATCCAGACTCACGCAGATCTGCTTTAGAAGGAATTGAGGGGACAACACTTGGAGCTGCCGGCTGCCTCTCAACCTCCAGCTCGTGCATTTCTATTAACTCTAAGGGTCTGTAGCTCTTGCAGTGATCACTTTTTTTTTTTTTCCTTCACAGCACAGGGACTATAGTCCGGCAGACTTGTGAAGAGACACTTATGGCAGCCAAGAGGAGAGGAGGCAGGCTTGCATGTACTCCCACCTCCAGAACACTCCACGTCAGAGGAAAAGCCTAGAAGCACTCCAACTCTAGTAAAACTTTCCTTCATTTCTTCACCAGACACATCACCCGTGTCCCAAGGCTTAAAACTACCACATGTGCACGTGACAGGGACACGCACTCTTCTGTGCACACCACCTGCGGGACAAGGGAAGAAGGAAAATGCTGCAACTGCTGCTAGAGGATATGGTGGCAAACACAGGGGCTGAAGGTGGTCAAAAGAGCAAGCAGAACAACAGATGTATGTCCTGGCACAGAATGCCACTCTGAATCCTTGGCATCCTATTCATGAAGGAATGTAGTGGAAAAACCTGGCAGTGAAACGGTTTAGGAACTTGTAAAAGCTTCTGTAGGAAGAACAAAGCCAAGAGAGGAAGCAGAAACACCGTATGACAAGACACTGAAGGGCACACACCCAAAACCCTGTTTATCTAAGGTTCCTGGGTATTTTCCCAGACAGAGTACCTACAGCCCATGAAGAGAAGTACCTTTAATAAACCAACCCACACAATGAGGCTACACCACATAAAACTGCTGATAAGAAGCCAATAGGCTGAAGTACGACTGGACATTTAGGTGAGTACAAGGCACCCACAATTGATACCAGGCAAATCACGCACTCAA
The DNA here is from genome assembly GCF_028500815.1 of Rissa tridactyla. Taxonomy (NCBI): domain Eukaryota; kingdom Metazoa; phylum Chordata; class Aves; order Charadriiformes; family Laridae; genus Rissa; species Rissa tridactyla. The sequence continues at coordinate 77,938,142 of NC_071470.1, read as the reverse complement.
ACAGCAAAGGACATTATGCCAGCTGGCTTCAGCCCAGTGGATTGCCATTGATTGATAAGGTTCAGGGAACACGATACCTGTCCCCCTCCAGCCTCTTGCTGGCAGTACAAGCCTGCCAGGAAAGTACCATTAATAAAATAAAATAAAAGTAAAACTTTCCTAGAAGCATTTTTCTGTATCGAGTAACATCGGCACCGAGTCCGGTTAGGCACACTGCCACACATCCAGGTCACCGTTCACCTGCAGGTTTTAAAAGTTGAGCATTTCTTTAGTTTTTAGCAAGTTGGCAGCTGGGAGGTACTCCAATTTGGTACACAACGCAGGGGGACACAACTACCACCGGGAGGCAATAGAGAGCTTATGACTCCCTTCCTCATACCTTTCCTTGCTGAATACAGGGCACGTACACAGACTCGATTCTAATCAAGTCAGATTTAGCCAGGTAAATCCAGTACAACGTCAGCCAAAGGGAAACGAAGCTCTGCATGGCTACAACTCAGGGGCTAAAAGAATCTACTACAGCTTGGCTGCTCCTGGAAATACAAACAGGGCACAGTTATGTCTCTTTTGGTTTGGACTTAGTTATACTTTGTAAATCGTGGTCAGAGGTGTTTCCCTTTCAAAACTGACCCAATGGCTGAAATTTACACCTATCCCACAGCTTCACTGGATAAACACCATTCCTTAAAAGACTATTAAGTAGTCTCAAGAGGCAACTTCCTCCCAAGGACCCATCAACTCTCTACAGGTCGACAGCACCCGCACCCATCATTCTAAACACCTAGCACCTTTACTGCAATAAAAACCCCGGCCATAGACAGGAAGGTTACTATTCTGCTTGAAGGAGGCCTTTGCCTTAGGGAAGGTATTTCAACACCTTACCAGGATTGCCAACAGGCCGAGAGGAGGCCCCTGGAGCGCAGCAGAGGCTGCTCTCCCTCCCCAGGGGACACCCGTGCTGAGCTCCATTGCTCCCCGTGCCTACAGCAGGGCAGGGCAGGGCAGGTCACTCGAGTCATAACTACAGGAGCTTCCAAATAAAGAGGTCGGGCCCTGCATGAACCACCTCTGTGCAGCGAGTGTTCTCCTGCGACAGGAACGTCTCCCAGCTGAACAAGGAGCTACGAATTTAAAAGCGAAGCCACCGGTTCGGCCCGGCTTCGCTGGAAAACGCCAGCCAGCTGCCCTCACAGCCGCCCCTCCCCTCCCCTCACCTTCAGCAGCTTGATTTCCCTCACGGCGATCTTCCTCACCACCGCGTCCTCCTCGCTCTCCAGGAACTTCTTGACGGCGACGATCTGCCCGCTCTCCTTGTTCCTGCACTTGGTCACCACCCCGTAGCTGCCTTCCCCCACGAGGCCCAGCACCTGGTACTTCTCCATGGCCGCGGCGGGAAGCCGGGGACGGGGGAAGCCCCGTTAGGCCGCGGCCGGTTGACGGGAGCGGGGCCTCACCGGCGGGCGGCCCCGACGCGCCGTCACCAGGGCAACGGGGTGCCGTAAGGCGCAGCCGCCGCGCGAGCCCAGCCGTCGCAAGAGCCGTACGGCGCGACCGGCCGTGAGGGGAGCTAAAGCAAAACAGTAAAGGTACGGGTGTCAGCTACGCCAGATTCCTTCTCTGTGTTCATTAATTAAAAGGTTTAAGAGCGGATTCTCATCAGAAGAAGGGGAAAAGGTTTTGTATGCCGTAGTGAGGGCACAGGAGGGAAAGACTGCACTGCAGAACCTTTTGGGAAGCGCTTTGGTCCTACTGGGCATGTCCCTTCTGGGTCACCTGCTTCTCCACAGGAATTCCAACAGGAGCCCACGGCTCCTAAAATTTCCTCCTTTCCTTTCGCCTTGAAGACCTCCACGTCCCCGTCCCCTCAGTCCAGGAAACCAATTTGTGAGTTAACGGCACAAGAGACGCCCGATTCCTTCCTAACGAAGCCACCCTCAGAGCGCTGGAAAGCCGCTTGGCTCGTAACGAGAAAAAAAGCCTTATAAAGCATTCTCCTTTGAGCTCCTTTTCTTAAAACCCATAAGATACATGAAGAACAAATGACTGAGCAATCCTGGCATGAAAACGTGGGGTGGGCAGAGCGCCAAGATAAAAAAAAAAAAAACCCGGCATGAATTAATTTAATGAATATTCTGCGCCCGAGCAGCTGCGCGGCTGTTGCGAGGCAGCTTATGTTGCTAAGAATGTGGCAGCAATAAAGGTGGAATAATTTAAAAGGGATGTCTATCCGTGCCCTTGCTGTGTGTTTTATTTTAAAAACGTGGCAGTTTCTGCGCATACTATGTGCAACTTAACACATAGGCACGAAGGTAACGTGTTTCCTTCAATAGGGAATTCTATTCCATGTAGCAACCCTGGAGCACACGTGTGTGTTCACCCATCGAGACTTAATCCAACAAACTTGCAATTTCCCCTGCATGCCAGCGAAGGAGACAGTGACTGATGACGCAACCTGTGATGTCACTTGCTCCCGTTGACTTGTCTTGCCCTGGAGATGAGCAGCACGGCAGGACACGTGCAGGAGGAAGCAATCGGAGACCGAAACTACGGAAACAAAGACATTCTGTGCCAATATTCCCAAAATAAAGGTGCTGTTTAAAGAGTTGTGGGGAAAAAAAGAGGTGAAAGCAACAGGGAGGAAGGAGCAGAGACCGGTCGTGCCTGTTCAAAGGACTGCAAAGCTGTGAAACTCCTGCCCCGTCTGGCTGCTAGGAAAATGTCACACCCTGGCCATCAAACAAGGGCTGAGCTGCTTTCCCTCATCAGTTTTTACCCATCGATTCCCAGATGTTTCTCTCCTCTGTTTGTGTATATATTGCACAGTCCAGGGTGCTGTAGAAAAAAAGGTCTCCCAATTCCAATCCTATATTCCAATATGACTTTTCCCAAACCTTTATCATATTTCTTCTGAGTCACGTCGCTATGTGTCACCTTCTGTAATTCGTTGCCAGTTGTTTTTATTTCTCCTTCATCCTCCTCCTCCCTTTCTACGTGCAATCACTGTGATGCACCTTTCAAGGCTGACCTCACATTTCCAGGAAAAATATAAATCGGAGCTCAGTTAGCATTAATTTATTATATTCCTCCCATCTTCTACTGCTCACCATTATTGTAGCAAGTGCCTACTCTGGGTCCTGGCATCCGTTCCGCGCTGCTAATAGATCGCTAACTTGGCAACCAATTAACTCTTCCACCGCTGAGACACCACTTTCCATTAAACCAAAGGCACAAACCACAAACGCACATGCACAGCAGACTGCAAAAACTCACTTTGCCAGTGCAGATGGTTCTTCAATGCTATTTTATTTTTAATCATAGCAAATGATACGGGGAACCAGCTTTTCTCACTTACGGGCAGTGCCCGGTGTCAATGGGATCTGTATTACTTCCAGACGCCTCGCTGCTGTGTGAGTAATGCCGGCTTTTACCATCAGCAACTAACTCAAAGATGACAACAATTTCTTCTGGCTATAGGTTGCTTTGGGGTTTGTTTATTGAGTGATCTTTTTATATATATACATAAAAAAAATAAATATAAGAGCACTGTTGACTTACGATGATATGAGTTGGTTTGGTGCTATAATTTAAAGCCAGAGAAACTGAAGGTGGTGAAGAATTGAGCACGGGATCTTGCCAAGCCATACAGTACCTGTGCTCCACATACGTTTGACAGCCCGTTGGTATCCGAATAGCATTGACCGAGTTCAGTCTTCATAATTTGAGAAAAAGCCTTTTTTATAGAGAGAAACCCTCTCGTAATGTGATGCCTATAGCCAACAGGGGCCCTGAACTGGATTCCTCTCCTCAAAAGTGACACTGATACAATTTCTGTCAACATAGATTCTGGATCCTTTGAATGTGGGGCAATGGCATGTCTTTTATATATTATTTAGCTTTTTATACCAAATAACACGAGGCTGCGCTGTGTGCTTTCCACATTGTGTTTGTCTTCAATGTTCATCTAGAGAACGTCAACGCAGCGTCAGTCCTGATTTTGTTTTTCTATTTTGTTTGCCAGACATTTTGAGACATCGTGGTATCTGCCAGAATCATCCATTGCAGTTCTTGTAATTAAACCTCAACAAGACAAAAAATGATAGCCCCTGTCATTTAGATATTATGTTTTAGTTGGGTCACGCAAACAACTCATTATTTAATATTTTTGATAATGAAGTCTCCAACAACTTAGAGGGATGAAGCTGTCTGGTGCCCCAAGTGACCTCTTAGGGCTGAAATTACAACGGTGAGCTTTGGTTTTTTTTAATTAAGGAATTTTTGTTCGCATACAGCGTACAAGCTGTAGTGAACATATACCAAGATACAGGATTTCACAATACACCCCATTTCTTTTCATTGCACAAAATGGAGGGGAGTACTGCCTCCCAGCTCTGGGACCCCCAACATCAGGACATGGTCCTGTTAGAGCAAGTCCAGAGGAGGCCACAAAGATGCTGTGAGGGCTGGAGCCCCTCTGCTGTGAGGACAGGCTGAGAGAGCTGGGGGGGTTCAGCCTGGAGAAGAGAAGGCTCCAGGGAGACCTTGGAGCCCCTTCCAGTCCCTCAAGGGGCTCCAGGAAAGCTGGGGAGGGACTCTGGAGCAGGGAGGGGAGCCACAGGATGAGGGGTGACAGTTTTAAACTGAGAAAGGGTGGATTTAGTTGAGATATCAGGAAGAAATTCTTTGCCGTGAGGGTGGTGAGCCCCTGGCCCAGGTTGCCCAGAGAAGCTGTGGCTGCCCCATCCCTGGAGATGTTCAAGGCCAGGTCAGACGGGGCTTGGAGCAACCTGGTCTAGCAGGTGGTGTCCCTGCCCAGGGCAGGGGCTTGGAACTGGGTGATCTTTAAGGTCCCTTCCAACCCGAACCATTCTATGATTCTTTGAATAAAACAAATGAAAAATAAAAGTCACACCTGTGGCATGCAATGCTGATGACACAGCTGATCGTGACGTGTTCCCGCCTTCTTCCCGAGGCAGTTTTGTGGTAAACTACCTTATTTTTTTCTAAACCCACCTTTTCTACCCCCCCTGAGATGACGGGACCTCCACGCCCTCCATCAACCTCCCTCTGACGCTTCATCCCTCGAGGCCACACCTGGAAGGGAAATCAATACCTTTGGCGACGGTCCTTGAGGAGAAGAGCCTTCAAAATTCCCAGGTTTGACAGGATGTGGGTGGTTTTTTTAAGCTGAATTAGGCGGTTTTAGGCAAGCGGCCCGGCCCCGGCCGCCGCCATCTCCTCAGCGCCCGGGAAGGGGCGGTCCGCTGCCGCCGGGGGTGGTGCCAGCTGTCGGGGCATGCGGCATCCGCCTCTGCGCAGCGGCCGCGGCCATGAAGCTGGTGTCGGCGCGGAGCCTCCACCCGCCGCCCGGCCCTTTGTTTCTTAGGGTCAGCGGTTGCCCTTTCTCTCCCCGTCGCGGCCCTTGACGGCGGGGGCGGTTTGAGCCTGCCTGAAGGGAGGAGGAGCCATTGACCAGGATGCGATGGGGAACTGCTGGGCGCAGTGGTGCTGCGGGCTGTTCTTGCGGAGGGAAACCGGTCGGCTGCAGCGAGGCGGAGGGTAAGCAAGCGAGCGCGGCTGCCCCTTACCCCTCCCCGGGGCGGGGAGGTGCTGGGTCCGCCCGGCTCCGCCTTCCCCTTCCCTCCTCTTCGGCGGGAGGTGAGGAGAGGCGAGGCGGCCGAGATGGGGGGCACTGAGGCGGGTGGTCCCTGTCTCAGGGGGAGAGGTGGGGGGCTGAGCTGAGGTTGGGTCCGGGGGTGAGCTGAGCTTGAGGCGAGGCGGGGTCCGGGGGTGAGCTGAGGCGAGATGAGGCGGGTTCGTGGGGAGCTGAGGGAGGCCGGGGGCTGAGGTGGGGGTCCGGGGCGGGGGAGGGGGAGCTGAGGCGAGATGAGGCGGGTTCGTGGGGAGCTGAGACGAGGCGGGCCGGGGGGCTGAGGTGGGGGCCGGGGGAGCTGAGCTGAGGGGAAGCCGGTCCGGGGGGGGGGGCAGCTGAGGCGAGGCGAGCCGGCGGGCTGAGCTGAGGTGAGGCGGGTTCGTGGGGAGCTGAGACGAGGCGGGCTGGGGGGCTCAGCCGGGTCCGCGGGGGACCTGAGGTGAGGTGGGGTCCGGGGGGGAGCTGAGGCGAGGCGGGCCGGGGGGCTGAGCTGGGGTCCGGGCGGGAGCTGAGGCGAGGCGGGCCGGGGGCTGAGGTGGGGTCCGGGGGGGAGCTGAGGCGGGCCCGGGGGGGCTGAGTTAAGGCGGGCCGGGGGGCTGAGGTGGTCTGCGGGGGAAAGCTGAACTGAGGCCCAGTGAGTCTGGGCGGGCTGAGGCGAGGCGGGCCCGGGGGGAGCTCAGCTGAGGCGAGGCGGGCCCGGGGTGGCAGAGGTGGGGCCCGGGGGGGCTGAGGCAAGGCGGGCTGAGGTGGGGTCCGGGGGCGAACTGAGGTGGGCGCATGTCGCCTCATGCAGGGTGTGGGTACAGCTGGGCCGCAGGCTGTCCACTTCTCCCCGACCAGCGTGGGTAGATTGAAGAGGGGAGAGAGGAAGCAAACGCCTATGTAGCATCTGCCTTGACAGCTGGAGCTGATGAAATGCCATCTAAAGGTTGCTCGGCTTTGTGCAGTTTGCACAGTTGACAGTCATAGACGTCCAGGGGTGGCTTCAGGTAACTGGCTGTGGGAACAGTCCTTAGCCCTCTTCCAGGGTTGTTTTTTCCAGCAGCGGCAGCTTAGAAAGGTTTTTTCAGGTCAGTTGCCAAAATCTGTGCAGACGGCTGTGTTTGTGCAAAGGTGGAAAAACACTATATTTTCTTGAATACGTGTGTTCTCTGTGAGTCAGAAGCTGAGACTCAGTTGGGATAAAGGGTGACTATTACAGAAGATCGGGAGCAGTCCGAATAAACTTTCATATATGTTGTAAATGTGTAATCTGTGTTTTGTTCTGCAACAATCAGTTCATGGAAAAGCGGTGTACAAACATTGCCTGTACAAGAACTTGGTTTTCTTCTGTGCGCTTACCAGTATTTGATACTGATGTATCACTTATTTTTGATTGGTGTATTAGCATTGTTGTTCTAAGCAGATATGCTGAGCATTTTACTTGTTGCGAACTCGCGACCTCTTATTTCACATCGGCTCTAGCAGGCAAGTCTGATGTTCTGCTTGTCCCGAAGACCTTTTAGGAATACCTTTCAGAGAAATGGGTGAAAGACCAGGACAGTGTGTATGTGGAGGATACCTGCTTTTATTCTTGGTACTCACCAGCAGAGGGCATGAGCACATCTGAAATGCCTCGACAGCTGGCACTTCGGTATCTGTTTCTCGTGCTATACCCTTAGAAAAATAGGTAATACTTGAAAGATTCTTGCTTCACATGTGTGTTTTGCTGAGTCTCCTCTCATAGGCCAATACCCTTTTTTAGCAGTCAGGTGCAGCGACAATAAGTCTCCGTCAAGGTGTACTTACCCTTTAAATGTTTGTTTTGGTTGTGGGGTCTCTTTGGTCTTTTATTTTTCCCCCTGACTACTTTTAACTGGCTTATTAACTGATTTATGAGCACTGGGTAGGGGACAGAGTCCAAATAGGCACAAGATCGGCTTTGCTATAACAGCAAATTCTGTATACACGGTTATCTCGTCCTCTGGTCTAAATCGACTATTACCTGTATGTTTTTGGTTTCCCCCCCCACCTCGTATTCTTTTTTCATTGCATGTTTGCAATACTCTGTTACCCTTTTGTATGTTCACTGATGTTCGGAGTGTCATCTGTTCTAGTACTTGGTTTTGGTGTGTGTTTTGCTTTATGAAGCTTCATTTGTTAGCTTCCTGCCCCACTGTCTCATAGTCTCCCGTTGGTTTTCAGCAGACGGTTGCTGAAGTTACTGTGTTAGTCGCCAGACTTCGTCGTGTGTTTTATGTAACTTCCACGTAACTACTGGTTTACTGCTAATATGAATTGTATTTTGAGGCCCGAACCAGGAATATTGTATATGGGGATTAGCTTATTAAAAAAAGGTCACCAGGTAGCTGCCACGTGTCTCATCATCTTCATTTTCTGGGTGTGCTGGTAGTTTACAGAACAGTTTTAGAGTGTTGAGCAATTTAGGTATTTTCCTCTTCCTGTGTGGCGAGAGGGGCAGGGAATTGTATTAGAAACAAAACTGAGTCATAAATTTTCTTAGATTGCTACCAAATTATGCAGATTTGGCTACTTCTTGAACAGCGTAACGTAGTTTATCAAGTTAATTGGGATTATTTTACAAGTACAAAAAGTAATAACAAAATTACAAAAGTAATTTTAACTCATGCCTCGGTTTTAATAGATTAAATGTTCTTTTTTAGTGGCTCTTTTCCACACATAATCTATATAAGTTGGGTGTGGGGTTTCTTTTTAAATAAAAGACGATAACGTGACTTTGCATAAAAGGAGAATAAAGCACGTATACGTATGGAGTGCTGAAAAGTTTGTCTGCAATAGCTTTAGATCTTTGAAGGTTGATCTGGCAGGTAGGTCCTGTGGCCAATTAACTGAATTGTTTTCTCTACTACTTACCAAACTTTTCTCAAGTCTGTTTTAGAAAATAATGAAGCAGTAGAGCTTAAAGGAGAATAATAAAACTTGTAAGCATCTTAATAGGTTACTATTTTATTTCAATTGAAGTTGTTATGTATGGGGGGTGAAGTTGATGGGTCTTCCATTTCTGTCCCTCATGACCTCAATCTTCCATACTTGCTCTGGGATTTAAGGGCTCAAACTCTGCCACAGAATTAGGTCTTGTGTTATTGAGGCCCTGTTTAGCAGGTAGCAGAAAGGGTAGGTCTCCCTTGAAGTGTCATTGCTGTTGGTCTATTTGTAATTACATTTAGTAAGTTTGCACTGTGTTCTCTTAGTTTTCTGTAGGCTCAGTGTTCAATTCCTGCAGTTTGTGTCTTCGTAAAGTTTAGCATTATCTAGTTACTGCCTGATGCTGTAAACTGGAATCATGCTTTTGTTAAAAGCATAGATAATCCTGAAACAATTTCCTGTAACAGTTTCATTAAATTAGATTCTTAATAGTATTGGCTCCTGCACACCAAAATGTGACACAGAGGGGTAGCAGTGAAATTACTTTAAGTTTTCATGCCATGCGTACCAGTTACGCTTGCGATGTAATGCATGAATTAAAGTGGCCTTTCACCTCTGGTTTAATTGCAATGAATCAGCTGGAAACAGTTCTTTAGGGGCAGCTATGCCCTGCGAGGCACACCATGGGGTAGAAGGGAAGGCTGACCAAGACTCAAGTGGGTTGCACAACAAATTGCCAGGGGAGATGTGCTCTACCTGTCTTGCAAATAAAAATACGATGGAGATGAAATACGACATGATTAAAATAATTCAAGCTTTGGCTGGTGTGTTGCTTTTAGTATAGTAGACATAGGTGTCGGTTGCAAATACAGAATGATCTTTTGTACAGGTATCGAAATGCCTGAGGCCCTGGGTTCATTCCTGGTATCAGTCAGCACTTGCAAACTGGAAACTCTGGTTTCTAAAATAGTTTGATGAGATGGATGTTGTACTGAAGCACCCTGTACATTAGAAGGTTCTTTTGGCAGATAGCCAAACCTCTTTCACTGTGTAAAAATGCATTCAGGTAACTTAATACTGTATTGTTTTTTATAGAGGACAGTGTTAGGATAGTTCAACAATCAAGGAGGAGACTGATTCCCTGTATAAAATTACAGACTCTGAATAATTTTTTTTTTGTACTTGAAAGGTATTGTCTTGACCTCTTTGTAGACATTTTTCTCTGAGGTTTAACCTTCTAGCTGTGCCAAGCTGTCAAAATAAACTGTGTTGTTTAACGTTGACACTGTACAGGGTGCTATGCTAGTAAACAGTTAAGTGCCATGACGAGCAACAGTGTTTTCAGAAATTGCCTGCAATTACGGTTTTTGAGAAAAATGTATTGAAGGATGTATTGCAGAACACGCTAAATGTCTGTAAATGTCAAGTCCGGCATCCTGATAATTGATTTCTTCTCACTTGAGGGTGGTGTTTGTCTTTTCTCCAATTCTATAGAAGATGTTTACATGCTTTGGCCTCCTTCCATTCTGGTAGCCATGCAGAGTCTGGCATGCGTAAATGTGCTTAATACGTGAGGATTTTATGTTTACTTTATACGTACTTAACATATTTCAAAAGCTCTTTGAAAATATTGGGCTTGATTTCCGTCTGCTGTGAATTGAAGACTATTCTGTAGTGTAACTGTAGACTTATTTTTCCAGATCAAAGTATTTTAGAACATGTTCAACAGGAGAACACTTCACTATAGAGGTAAGAGCTTACATTTCTAGTGATTAAAAAAAAAAAAGTGGAAAAAGCTGTAATTCTAGCAATGCCGTTAACGCCTTTTGCTGTTTATGCACACATGCGCACTGAAATATTCTGGATTAATCCAGACGAAATTGATGCTGCAATGGGTGGCAAGATTCTTGTAGCACCTCAGAACATTGATTCATCATCTCATTTTAATCTGTCATTTGGAAGGAAGAGAAGTATCCATTGTGATCTGATACTCAGCACCAGAGCATTCTAAAGTCTGCCTATTGCATCTTTCATCGTTGTGTTGAGAGTGATTTTTCTTTTGTGCTTGTTTAAGTGCAGGATATTAAGTTCTTGATTGCAGGATCATTAATCTGATTCTAGAAAAAGCTAGTGTCTGATGAGGTTAGTTTATAGTTAGTTGCACTTGTAGTCCGCTTTGTGCTCACTACAAGAGGTCCTTGGCTACCGAATATCACCCTTTTTGCTGAGGGTAGCGTGAGGTTAATTTGTGTAGGTTGAGATTGTCAGAATAACCTGGTTTACTTTTTCTGAGTGTTCCTTATGGTCTAAAAGTCCTAGACCTTTCAGATTGCCCCCATTACTGAGAATAACATTAATAGCTGTAATCACTGCTTTGGCTTTCAAGAAAAGGGACAGAGGTATATGGTGGGGGAAATCTGTTTTAGTACACAACTTCCAGTTGCGAGAGAGTGTTCCTGCAGCAGAAATATGAGGGGGAAAAGAAGGTTCTGTCCTCCTCCCAAATTGTTATGCGTAGTCTGTTTACAGCATTTAGTCTCTACTGAGAATAGTGTGGAGAATTTCCATTTGCTTTGTTTTTACGTGATATTTGAACTTCTGATGGATGAGTTTGTGCATTTTTGCCTGGTTCTGGCTTTTTTTGGCTTCCTATCATTAATCATTACAGTGCCTTTATTTACTTTTAGTTTCTTACGTGCAAAGCTGGGAGGGGGGTGGTTGTTGCTGGTTTGTTTTTAGAATTCTGGGTAGAAATTAACTCTGTTTTCCGTAAATTAAATGCATCTTCAGATAACTTTTTGATGAGTATCATACGGTTGTCACGCAGGGTAGAGGTTACACAAAGGCACTATACCCCTTACATCTTGTACATTTTTAAATTGAGTGGGTGCTTTGGTGTATGTCAGAGCCATACCGTTCCTTCCGCTGCTTGGGTCATAATGCTTCAGTTACACAGAATTATCGGCCATTTTACAAGCTAATGAGATTTCATTTTTGTCAGGGCCCTCACATAAGTTGTAGCAAAGTACGTGAATGTTCTTTAGTGCTGACTCTTCTCCTCTTAGGAGAATGTATCATTTAGGAAAAGAAACACTGGTAAGAAGAGAGGTCCCACTCCAAAAGTAATACTTTCTCTAAAAGTAGGGGCTTTTGTAAACGGTATTACAGTCCCACTGTTATTGATGGAGTAATGTTTTTACAATACAGATTATATATTTAATCATATTTACTATATGTGTTTAATGACTTGTTCTATTGAATTGTAAAGATTATTTACTTCTTTTTCCCTGCAGTTTGAGAACCTAGTGGAAAGCGATGAGGTAGGTACCTGGATCGTAATGTGAAACCTGCTAGTATGGCCCTTAAAAATGGTTCCAAGATCTGTATCTTCCTCCCACTTTATGCTATGTCGTAGACTTAAATTGCAGGGTTTTTTGACTTTGAGTTTTGCTTGCACTAGGAATGAATATTTAACGCTTTGGGAGAGAAGAAGACCTAAGAGAAGAGAAGACTGGTTGAGAGGAGGATGGGTAGTAACCCTTTCAGGAAGAGAGCACTGTGGACAATAGGAAGGCAGAAAGAATATAAGAAAAAGGGAGGGAAGCCTTCAAGGAGAATTTGCTTCTGGTGTAACTCTTGTATAAGACTCAGCAAACACTCTTTATCTGAGAACATCCGTGGCCCTGGGTTGCTTTGCGAAGGAAGGTTTTGGTAGTGCTCTGTCTTTACAAGTATGGGTAAACTGGCTGAACGGTACTTCAGAAAAATAGAAGTTGGCCTTAAAACTTCAGTCTTACGAATTTAATAGAGCTTGATAATGGGTGGGACACACACCACATGTTCAATACCCTGCCCTGTATTTAAAAATATGAGGACTGATAGTTTTGTTCCTGAAATATACCACTGGAATATTTATTTTCAGTTGGAAGTACTTATTGTTTTACTTAATCAGCCAGTTCAGTTGATTGCGCAACAAGATTCCAAACTAAACCAGGATATTTCCCCCCCAGCCCCGAGACTGCACACCCAGTATATGGGAGAAGCTATGATGTAGTATTGGGTTTTTTCCCCAATTGAAGTTGATCGATCGATGGGATTCTCAAAGTCAGACATTTATTTTTATTTCTTTTTTAACAGGGGGAAAGCCCAGGAAGCAGTCACAGGTAGGACTTTGAGATTCAGGACCTCTCCTTCCCTCTGCTCTCCCGTTGTGACTATGAAATTTTTCAGAGTTTCTGTCAAAACCCTTTCTGTCTTTTCAGTTGTCAGATACGTGGAAAGAATACACGTCAAACTAACCTTAATGCTTAACCTCGTTAAAACAGCTTAGATGATAATGCATCGTGTAAAAACTATACAAGAGTGTTAAAACAGTATGTTGCAAAGAGAATCGCTATTCTTGTTCCCAGGGTCTGCATTTAAAGTTACACAGGTGTTAGTGCTAATATTTACGTAGGCAGTAGAAACTTAGAGGTCTGCTCTATAGGAAACATAAGAAGGTGCCCAAGCGTGTGCTTTGCTTGTCTAATTCTAGGCATTTTGTATTACTTAAGTTTGATCGTTCCCAAAATGCTGTTCCCTGTCAATGGTCCCAAAGAAGCAATATAGCAAACCTTGTAATTATTATAATGCTTTTGCGGTCTTTTTTGTTAGATACATAGACATAAAGCAGGCAACAGCTGAAAGGGCAATAACTTACAATTAGGGGACCAAAACAAGTAAGAAAAAAAGTTATATTTACACCACAATGATACTAACTGTACCATTCAGTAGTTCTCTTAGTAAACAATGTTTTGAAAATATGCTTTCTACAAAGATACAAAAAATGCTTTGTAAGAGTAAGGCAAGAGAGCATTGTCCTCTGTAAACTGGAACTTTGAAACTGTGTTCTCGGGAGGAGGAGGCCAAAAGCACAGCTTGTTGAATTTGCATTACAGGACCAGTCGAGAAAGACTATGTGGATATGTTTAAGTGCAGCTTAGGGTTCTCGTGCGTAAATAATAGATGGAGTCTTTTTGTGTTTCTCCCATGCTTTCAGACCTCTGACCGAGGAAGAAATTGCTGACTTGAAAGACAGACATTATGACTCCATTGCTGAAAAGCAACGAGTTGTTGATATGAAACTTCAGTCAGAGGTAAGCAGTTACGATGACTAGTATGGTGTGGATAGTGTTTCTTTTAAAGTAGTTAAGATCAACCACGAACACAAGGAGATTACATTTGCGTGAACGAAACAATTGGGTTTTGTTCGTCGGTTGGTTTTGGTTTTGTTTTGGTGTTGTTTTCTTAATGAAAGGCAAAATGAAAGGCAACTTTTCTTGTGCTCAGTTTTTTCCAGAGCTTTTCTTGAGGAGAAAAAATGCATAATTTGTCATTTTGTTTTAGTATGTTGCAGCAATTAATGGAATATAATGTAGAACGCAACATAGAAATTGAGAATGAATTGTAATAAAGTACCAATGAAATAAGCAACTGAAAAGACTGAAGTCTTTCGCAGTGCATAATAAAATACAGTTCATAATAAAATACAACATGCATTTACAGCAATTCGCTAGTAATGATGTTTATTCAGTAGGGTAATGTTTAGTTACCTAAATTTCTTGGGATGTTTGGTGGGGGGCTAAGCTGTTAGATTCAGTTAATGAAGAAAAAATGTTTTAGCTATAGCCAATTTTATTTTATTTTTATTTTCTAGAAGCTCTTCTTTTGTTTTATTGAAATTATGGCTTTATTCATAGGAAGATAGATAGGTTCTGCTTTTGTTAACCATTACTATTTTGTTCATATACAGTTAGCCTTACAAGAGGAGAAGTTAAGACTAGAAGAGGAGGCTTTATATGCTGCACAACGTGAAGCAGCCAGGGCAGCAAAGCAGAAAAAGCTCTTGGAGGTGAGGGGAAAAAGACCCCAATATATATCAGAGCTTCTGTTCTGTTTCTATGTGTGCAGACTTTCCTAATATCCTTTACATCTCAGGAAACATAATGAGGAAATTGCTTTGGCTTGTAAATTCAAGTAGAGAAAGAAATACGCGATTTGGAAGTACGGCTGCCTGGAACAGCTGAAAACGATCGGAATTGTTTGAAACAGCTTATGACGCTGAGTATAGATTTTGAATGAGAGATGTATGATTTTAATCTATAATTAGCTTAACGGACTCCTTATATAGAAGATACTGATCTTTAAAGTGATCTGTGATGGTTTTCTAGTAAAAACCCCTGAAATTAAGCACGCATTATGACGTCATTTAGACTTGCAAAATATTCTTTATGTATCTGTGCATTTAATTGTTCCTTGTGTTAACGTGAAGATACGTGTTTCCAAGTTGTCCGAATTTACTGTTAACCCTGCTTTGAGCATGAGGTTGGACTATAGATGACCTCCTGAGGTCCCTTCCAACCTGAATTGTTCTGTCATCTCGTGGTTTCTATGTGTAGTAGCCAAAGTCCAGTAATGACTTAACAGTAGTCTTTATTTATTTAATATGTCTGTGCCTACTTTCAGATGTCTGGTGCCTTAGCTTTTGGAGCTTGGTCAAGCAAAACAAAAGCCACGTTATGTTTTCCTGCTCTCTTGAAAACAGATGCTGTTCTGTATCCTGATAGCATTTATTACCGACGGTTTTCATGTTGCAGTTCAGAGTTACATATTATCAGTGCGTTTAATATCTTTGCCATCTTAATAAGCTATTAAAGGATGTGTTCTTGTAGAAATTGCAGGTTGCCAGAAATGTGTATGTTAAAAAGAACATTTTCACTTTTTGCTGTCTGTTTGTCTATAATGTATATGGCTGCAGTTTTGTAGCATTTTTGAGGAAACAGTCCACTAGATACGTGTTGAATTAGAATTAAGTTTTGAAAAGTTCAGTGTTAGACTAATGGGAAAGTCTGAAATCTACAGGAGGTATAGGGGAGATCTTTAACCCTAGTGTAATGTCTATATTCAAAAGGCAGTGAATTGAAAATTGCTATTTCCAGACTGGTAGTGATGACTGAGTGTTCATCTAATATTTATGCTGCTAAATATAGGTCTCATTTCACATTTCTCTTTCTATCCTCTTGTCATTTGGTATAGAAAGGTTAATTCTTTGACCTTTTTATGCCTCCCTTTTTTTTTTTTTTTTAGCACTTTTGGTCTATATAAAGTCAGCAAAAGTGAATTGTTTTATGGCTTTAACTGGTTTTTGTAGAAGTTCTGTGCAAGAAATGATAGTTTTCTTGTCTTTCAGTATTTTTAATACGCACCTCTTTCAGTCGGGACCTAAGATAGAATGCATTAGAGAGATTTTAATTTCCTCCTCGTGAAATTAGTACCACTTATCTCCTTTACAAACAACCACCCCCCAAAACCCATAGGGATTATAAGGATCTCTAAGGAAGCATTTTTGTGTAGATATGCATCAAGCATTTAACCTTTCTAAATAATGTAGAAGCCATTTTTGAATACATAACTCATCTCTCTGCTCTTTGTGGGCAGAAGTCTTCTCAATGAGAAAATAGGTTTTTCATTGGACGTATGGCATCCTTTTGAAACTTAATTTGGCTTGCTGATGTTGCCCTACTAAATGTCAGGGTTTGGAACAGCGGAGAATTTTAATATGTCCTGGAACATACAGTGCTAGATGTGACCTGACAAAATGGGTAGATAATTTAAATTGGATATTATGTGGGTATATGAATCTTAAAAGGCAGTTTTTGCATATGTCAGTAATTGATTTTTACAGACCTGGTAACTGTGTTGGTGCCAAATTCTTGTGTCTTTCTCCCTGCATACTTCAGTCTTCTCATCTACAACCAACATTATGTGATATCGTTACTTCTTCTGCACTTTCCATTTCCTTACTGGTTTCAGTCTGCCTGTTCTGATACTTAATTAAATACCCGAGATGGAAAGGATGCCAAGCGAACAAATCCATCATCCTTTGGGACTGAAAAATACTAGCTGATCCAATGCGCTTATCGCACAAGACTATTTACCCAGCGAAGAGCAATTCTTAGATGAAGTTAAACTTGACATGAAAAATTCTGGTTTATTTACCCCTGCTTTTCTTTTGCAGGGATAGATCTTTTAAGGCTGAGAATAGATTTTTCAGAAAGTACAGTAGCTAGGTACATTAGACTTGTCTATAAGACTAGCTTGTTCATTATTATCTTAATCTTTGTCATAATTAGTGAACAATTACTGCTTCACAACTGATTTACCTCTGATCACATAGTTGATGTGCCTAGTTTTTATGCTCTCTTTTTCAAGGCAGGGAAAAGAAACTTGAGACAACTTATGTTGTTGAAACCCTAAAACTTAAGCGGAACCCTGCTTCCATGACATCTGTTGTTCCTCTTATAACTACAAAATAAATGCATTTATGGCTTGTCTTGCATTTTTCATTCTGGTTTTGCCTAGTGATACCAAGAAAGCCTCTTCTGTCTCAAGAGTGGAGAGGTATTAATAGTTTTGGCCTAGCAAAGCAACAAAGCTTTTATTAATGTAAATGAAGCACTTAGTGCTGATACAGACAACCAAAGGAGGTAGCAGTGCTGCTTTGTAGAGGGATAAAAGGGCTTGTCGGAAATCTTTCTTTTTAGGTGGTACGCCGACTGTTCTTGCGCACAGAGCAAAACAAATCAAGTGTAACCCAGGTGTTAGCTGTGTGCTGAAAATACCAGTGGCTTGAGAAAAGAAGACAATAGAGCAGAGGACAGGTGCAATTGTGAATGGTGTTCACATGTTTCTAGACAAATGGATGCACTTTTTCCTTTTTTGGTGCATGGAATAGGTTAAAATTTTGATACCTTCTTTTAAATGGAGAGATTTCTGAGACTAAAACATTACCACTTGCATGTCGCCTTCCCTTCAGTATTATAAAATCTGATCTTTATTTGAATGAACGTCGGTCTTTTCCCGAGTTGTACTTAGACTGCTCCAAGGACCAAGACAATGCTCCTTCTAATGTCACAGTTAAAGGAATGCTTAATGTATTGGGTATATTACTCCAGGTGATTGCATTCAGCTTTTTCAACAATTTACTTCTTTCGATAGCAACGTAGACAGCAAAGGATAACACAGCGAGCGCATGCTGTTAATAATGGAGAATATCAGAGGTAAGATATAAAGTTTTATTAATGATAATTGAGAACCATGACTGTTTTTACTCCTGTTCCTCATGGCCTCTCACAAAAAAAAAAAGAAAAATCCACATATTTCTCAAGCCTTACCTGCGCAGCATTTCTAAGTCAGAGTTATTTTCATTGATTGCAGTTTTCTTCGTATGGAATAGTTACTGAACGCAAACGGGTTACCATTAATGTGCAGAATTGGAGGGTAGATTGCATTCGTTCTTGTTTTCACTGTAGTTATTAGACTGATGCATACAAAGTTGAACCTACTTCCAGCCTGTTTCTTCATTAATATTATTCACTTAATTCTCTTTACTCCCACCTTCTGTATTTGGTGTTGGGGGGTGGGTGGGGAACCCTGGAAAAAAAACAAAAACAAAAACAAAAAAAAACCCAAAGAAATTTACTGTGGAACAGTATTTGAGTTTAGAAAAAAATTCTAAACCGCCTATTTTTGAATTGAAGAGAAGGGGGGATAGGAGGGAATTTCCTTTAGGGAAGTACAGTTAGAAAAGGAACTGTGAAAACTGAGGATTGATGGCGTAAGTAGGAACTAACCAGATTTTAGAAACGAAGGATTAACCTATCTTCTGTGGCATCCTTAGAGGTTTATAAAGTTAAAAACAGTACGTGCGTTGTTCTTGCAGCTCTGTGGCAGAAGATGATCTTGATTCTTTCTTAAGAAATACCAAATTCCAGTATGAAGCTTTTCGAAGTAGTAGTAAGTCTTCTTTTTATTATGCATGTCTTTAAATGTTAAGCAACTGAGGAGCATGGAATACTATTTCTTATTCTAGATAAACATCATTTATTTATATTTGTATGTATGTGTATTTTTTGTGTATGTATATTTGTATTAAAAAATCTGATAGAAACTTACTTTGCTTTCTAATCTCCGATGCTTCGAGTGTTCGAAAAACCCACAGCATATACAATTTGTGCTACAGCCATTCCAGGTCTCAAAAGCAAACCAGTTCTGTAAGCAAATGAGTGTTGTGCATGGATTTTATTTTACTAAGGCTTTCCAGCTGTCTTTGTGGAGGCAACATCAATGCAGTAAACTTCTCTTGTAAAACCTAACTGTGTACCTAACTGTGTATTGAAGATGCAAATGTGCGCGTGTGTAGCTCTTTTCAGTCGTTTCTTAGCAAAAATAATTAAAATCATGCTAATGGTTAATTTTTTTCTAATGAAGCGCAAGAGAGGATTTGGCTGCCTATAAGTGTATATCCGTAAGTTTTCTGATGACAGTATGTGATAGTCACTAAAAAGCTGGAGGACCGATGGTAATTCTTGGGAAACGCTGCCTGGAGTTTAGGAGTTTAGGGTTTTGGAAAGGGAAGGTTGGTTTATGGGGCTTTTTTTTTTTTTTTTTTTTTTTGCAAGCCTTCACACACATCCAGCTGACAGCTTAATTCCTCTATAGTTCTAATTAGACAGTATTGCTAAAATTCCTCTTGTAATATCTTAGTGATGCTGACTATTAAAAAGCTGCTGTATATTCTTTGAAGTGAAGCGCTTTTTCAAGTGTTTCTGAGGTTTAAAAGCCACGAAGCCCAAGAAAAACTTTCTTTTGAAAGTTTAGTTTTGCATACTGAACCTCAAATTCAAGTATGTATGTTTATGAATTAAAAATACCTTTTTTTTTTTTTATATAGGGCTTTCATCTGATGCTACAGTGCTGACGCCCAACACGGAGAGCAGTTGTGACTTAATGACCAAAACAAAATCGACGAGTGGAAATGATGACAGCACTTCATTAGATTTAGAGTGGGAAGATGAAGAAGGTATTTATTCTGCCGTTCGGTTTCATTCTGAACTTCCAAGTTAAAAATGCTGAGAGTTTTTAAGTATGTTGATTGCAAATTTGTCATTTTGAAAAGGGAAGGTGATCTAAAACTTAATTCTGATAGAATTTCTGTCAAGCGTGTAATGGTTAAACTATAAATTATTTTTACTTAGAAAATTGCTTATTTTGATAGGTTAACTGTCCAATAAATGATTAATTTATTTGGATCCTTCAGTAAATGTCTCTTCCTGCATTTTGTGGAACTGACTTGTCGACTCGCAACAAAACTAATGGTAAAGAAATGCTGCCCTCTTGTGAGCCAGCAGCAGAAGGAACAGCTTGTTCTTTGTTTTAAAATGTGGAAGTTGGGCAGGAGTCTCTGAGCGAAGTATTTTGGGAAGCGTTGTTTCTTCAAACCCTAATTATTTATATTGTAACTTCTACTGGAAACTTAAGTCTGCATTCCAGGTGAGCATCCCAACTATCCTAATTGCTGCTGCTGTTTGTTATAGATCTTTTCTGTTCTCTTTAGTAAATCTGCAAAAATTTTTGTCTTTGTTTCAAAGTTAACCCAAAATTTTGAGACCTTGACTCTTGAAAAGCTCACCTACAAGAAGCTAGGATTTCTTTTAGCCAATGCATAGCGCGTTTTTTTGTTTGTTTGTTTGCTTTAATAGACTAGGTTTTGACAATCTGTTTAGAGCACTAAAACATCTGGTTCAGAAACCTGTGTTGAAAGACTTAACTTTCACAGACTTACCCAGAAATCCTAGCATCTTTTTTTTAGTTCGTGTGTGCAAGAGCTAATAGCATTCTAGAAGAACTGGAGCTAGAGTAGGATCATGTGTGTTGACGTACACTGGATTTTACATTGAGAGTAATTAGCATCAGTGGAGTAACAGTGTTCTGGGAACTGTCTATTCTACACCGTGCTTAAGAAATGGGGAAAATTGCGTTCTTTTGCTTTTTCTACAGATTGAGTTGTCCTCCCTCTTTTATGTGTTAGCTTAATGTAATATATTTCTAAATAATTATTGAAAACCAAGTGAGAACAAGATTCAGTCTTTCCCAGGCATACCCGCATGCAAAATGATCTTGTTCATTTGACTGGTTGAGGGTCTTGAGGTCAGTAAGTTACCGGAGTATTATGGGATTCCCCAGACATTTGGCTTTTCTGGAAATGGCACAATCGTCTACTATGGCAAAATCATCTAATATTTACGTGCATTTTACATATAGGGCAGCAGCCTGCATATATAAAATAAAGGAAACACTGCTAGCGAGTTGTTTCGCTATGTTGCCTGTTTTAGAACGCTGTAAAACAACATCACTGGCTGTTGTGTTCGTTTGGGCCAAAACTGACCGCAAACTATGGGGTTGATGCGAACACCACTGCCAGAAAAAATACGGTGATGCTCAGGAGTGAAATTACCAGAGTTTCTTCTGATGATCTAACGCAAACATAAAGGTACTCCCTCAAGACTGTGTCTGTCTCATAAACATGTCTCAAATCGCAGGCATGAACAGAATGATTCCAATGAGAGAACGCTCCAAAACAGAAGAAGATATACTCCGGGCGGCGCTGAAATTTAACAGCAAGAAGACGGGAAGTAATCCAACTTCCGCCTCTGACGATTCTAATGGATTGGAGTGGGAGAATGACTTTGTTAGCGCGGAAATGGATGATAACGGCAACTCAGAATATGCCGGATTTGTAAATCCTGTATTAGATTTGTCTGCATCAGATGTAAGGATATCCGATTCTGATCGTCAAGACAGATAGTGGAGCTGCGTGGCCCTTGTTTGTGACCAAATGTTGAAAAGTGAAATAGAATGTACAAAAGCAATTTGCTCTTTTATAACATGGTTCCCTTTTTCTTATAAATTGATCAGCAAGGAGCGGGAATGACTTGCTATCTGAATTAATTCAGAACTAAGTGCAATTTTATCATCTACCTTCTAAACTTTTATGAAACTGGGATGATTCTATTGTGTATATTTCTGGATATCTGGATTTAATATAAAATTACCTGCACTAATTTAAGCCTCATAGCTTGCCTATCTATATATTTTAACCAGCCTTTTTTTTCTGGATGATGTTTCTATTGATTTTGTTTTAAAAATTCATCATTGGCCTAACATTTATCTCAGAAACAATCTTATACGATTTATCTAATACTTGAATATAGACAAATAATTTTAAAGACTCTTTATTTCCAATGTGTGCTTTTGACTTTAGCTATTTAGAAGGTGTACTTAGCCAGCTGCAAAACAAGTATCACATGTGGTAAATGGCAGTTTTTCCCTATCTAGCGTATAGTCTTCCGAGCCTTGTGTTGTCCTCTTACCGTTTGTTTTATATTTTTATTACTTTATGCTAAGTACAGTTAACCTCAATAAACATAGTATAAATCATCAGGTTAGGTAAGATATTGTCTTGTATAATATACCAGACTTAGCGCGTGCTAGATAGAAGAACAGCTATAAAAATTCTTGTATGTGTCTGGGAGGACCAAAGTCTTGATTTCCCCGTCCCCCCAGAACAGACCAACATCTGTTGCTGCGTGGTCCTTAAAATTATTTATCTGTGGAAAACTCGTAATTCAGTTCAACTGGAACAATTATTGAAAAGCAGCATTCTCTGAGCAAACTGGGAGAGGGATGATTGCTCTGCTGCTGGAGGGGGGGGAGAACAAGAACCTAAAGACTGAATTCCTATATCTGCATTTCAAAAAGGAAAAAAAAAAAAAGTTTGACTTACGAAACAGCGTGGTGAAGTGCTCTGGTTTTCCTGTGCCTCTAAACAGGGTGGTTAATACTGCTAATACAGACTGAAATTCAAGGAGGTGTTCAGTTTCTGCAAATCTGGTGTAATGTATCGTGTAGTCTCCCCTGATATTTAATGTAAGTTATATGTTTTAAAAAAAGAAAAAGCTCACTGAAGACAACATGCAAAACGCTTGTAGATCTCAAGCTTTCCCCAAAGTTTCAGTAAAGCCATTCTACTCTACTGTTCTTCGGTGTAGCTGTCTTGTTTTTCCCTGAAAAAAGGGGGACGGGGTGTAACTTCACTGTTGTGGAGCAAAAGCGACCCACTGTGGTACGTGGTAAATCTGCATCATCAGAAGAACTGAATTTGTCGGTGAAAGTTGTGTCGCTCTTTTAGATCTATAAATAATAGTGGGGCCGCTACAGTGTGGTCCGTCTCCTGATAACTTGAACAAAGAAACTGCACACTTGGATTAAGTACGTACAAATATCAACGCTAATGAACAGATAAATCTTGTTGATAACATTCCATATCTTAATTTAAGTTGTAGCTATGTCATTGAAAATATTTTAATGCAATTAACGATGTTTGCGATGCCTGTAATAAGCTTTAAAAAATTTGTACACACCAAATGTATATTTTTTGGTTTGGCATAAGCTACTACTGTGTAACTTCTCTTGAATGTTTATTTGTATAATATATTTCTATGGAAGTGAAAGCAACTTTCTCAACATGTAAATAACACTTTTTCTTTTTTTTTTTACCTGCTGAAACTGTAACTTTACCCTGCAGCGGGGTCGCTGCTTTTCCTGACCAGTGAAGGTGAGGTTAACTTGTCCTGATGGTGCTTTGAGGAGGTAAATTAGCGGATAGTCCCGCTTGTGGAATGAACAAGCACTTAGGAAAAAGGAAGCTGACTCCAGCTGAAGGCTTTTACTGTGATGGGCATGCTCTGTAGCATTCCGCTTTTCAGAGTTCGGTGCACCGCACTCGGTGATTTAAGTTATGGTCAATATTTGCGGGAATTTAAGGAATCGAAAGATTATATAAATAGCTCATGTAAAACAGTGCAACAGGACGGTAAAATGCCTATCTGTACAGATTTAAAAGTCATCAAAATTTTCAGTCGGTCTTAGGTTTGGCAACGTTTTGTCTGTTGCTGGTTTTGTGGCTGCCGTGTCATTCCAGGTAAAAGCAAAATTACCTATGTGTCAGATAACTAAGGAAGGTTTTTAATCAATAATTAGCTGTGTTGTTCACTCCCGAATTCCGTAGCATCCCTTCTGGAGACCTGTGGCTATGGAAGCTCTAACGAGCTGCGGTAACGGAGGAGTTTGAAGAGCTGGGAGCGTGGAGCCCTTCTATCAGAAATGATCAGCTGTATCCTCGTACTTCAAAGGTAAGATAACCTTCCTTGTGTAATGCATGCAGCTTCCCTGTCTGAGCTAGTGCACCGGTTGAGTTGATGTAGCTGGCTGTGCCTGTATATAGGAAATACGGTGCTTTTAATAGGAAACTCTTATTTTTCATTCCAGGAGAATGTTTACCAAGTTGTTCATCTCTGGTTATACCTATGTTTCTATGCTAAAATGGAGCCATTGTCGAATATACAATTATTTGACGTGAGTATTTGGGCAGTCTGTTCAGAGTTACTCGGTTAAGCATAAAATTCATGTTTCAGCATTGTCTTTTAGTTTTCCATGATTGTGAATGTTAGGGCAGCTGAGCCAAGCAAAAACTTAGGAAAAAAAATGTTACCTGTCTCTGTGTGTCTCACGATTAAGTTAGCAGCGTATGACTAATGGCAGTCTTGGGGTGGGGAGAGGCAGAAGGGGAATGCGTTTCTGGTGGACAAAATATGTTCTGGTACGCCTGTCCTGAAACAACAACTCTTCCTCAGTCTAACTTCTGCTGGTCAAATCAACACAGTGAGAGGATCCTCCGAGGACAGGCTTCATTTTTTAATGTGTGGTTTGAGGTTGATTATGGTTGGGTAAAGATGGTTGTAGAAATGACTAGTGTTTGGAAGCCATTAAATTGCTGTTTTGTTGGGGTTTTTTTCCTGGTTTCTGGAGATGTGCCTAAGGAACGCTCCGCTCTAGATCTGTGGATATCCGTAGAGCCCCTCTGTGCAGGGTGAATACGAAATCTGCTGAGACAGAGCACTCTGAACTCTGCAGACCGGATGGAAGGTTTTTCTCAGGTAAGTACTGTTCTTAGACGCTTCCATTTATATATTGCACTTGAAAATTTGAGACTGCGGTTGTCACCTTTTCTTTAGATAATAGCCCAGAGGGTGTAAGCAATTGATGGGATCAGTGCTCTAGGTTAATGTCCTACGTGTCGGGGCCAGTGAACAGAAAATGGGTAACAATACTGCTTAGTGGTAGTATCGGCAACCTGGTTTTTAATCCCAAAGCACTACAAAACAGGAACTTGCGTGTCATCCGTAATAATTTAGGAGCAGCAATGGGAAGCGAGCTGTTTACTGGGAATGCAAAACTAACGTTCCCTCCTGCCTCCCACACGAGCCAAATTAGCGAACATAAGAAATCCCGTGCATTTTAGATGAGAGGTTGACTTAATGCAAAAGCTTTTGTATGTAAGAGCTTGTTTCAGATTATACTTGCATCTTGCTCTCTTTTTCTAGACAGCTTGTATTTGCAGGTATTGGCCAATCTGTCTAATTAAAGAGTAGGAAGACTGACATCAAAAGCATTTAAAAGCCGAGCGGCCAACAAGTACTGGGAACCTGCAGGCAGCAGCACCATGCCTGGTGATACCTGCTCGGGTTTGGTTTGTTAAGCTGAGGGGCTGGGTGCGTGACAGAGGCTGAATTGCACACCTAGGCTAAAGGCTCCAAAAGTTAAGTAAGTCCCAGAGCCTAGTTGAAAGAGTAGAAAACGTGGGAATAAGGTATTTTTTGGCAAGGATGAGATGAACCCACAAATGAAATCCTACATAAGCCCGTGTTTGAGTTTCACTGCCTTTCCCGTGACTTTCTCTCGCTTGTTTTTGTTTGCCTTTATCTCAGGTTACGTTGTGTAGTTCCTCCCCTCAGTTATAATTCTGGTTTACTTGTGATGATTAATGCTGAAATGCCTCCTAATGCGCATCCTAATGTTTAGGCATGGTAAGATGGGTAACTCTTAATGTTTGCTCTGGTCTGCTTCTTGACAGTGTGTCTTTCAGGCAAACTGAAATACTTGACAAAAAACAAGCGCCACTGAAAAGCTGAGCCCCTAGCAAAGAAAAACTTAACTGAAACAACCTGAGAAATAGTTAAATGAAAACAAAATTGTAAGAGAGCTTGGGGTGGGGGGTAGAGGTAGAAAACTTGCTGGAAGTATTTTAGTGAACTCTTATCTTGGAGCAATGTCCGCTTTTAGAAAGCGCAGAATAGTGCCTGTGAAAATCTCTTATCTGGATTGTCCTGGAAATAATTTTATTCACCATTAAGCACTTTTAGATTGTAGCTGTAGAAGACAGCAGGTCCCTGCTCGGCAACCAAATGCTTTTATTATAAAGTTTATCCGGGTTTTTACATACCATGATCACTGACACTGTGTGTGTGTTTACATTCACAAGCAAAAGCAGTTAACTTGCAAGAAATACATATTTGCACGCATTTTAAAAACAGAAGAAAAATCTCACTGCTAAGTTAATAAAAACATTAAGTTTAAAGGACTATGCTGACAAAGTGCTTCTAAGCTGTAAAATCTGGGAAGTTACAACGTAGGCTTGAAAATACTGTTTGGAATTTCACATCAAAAGCAAAGCACAAAGTATAACAAATGCAGCGAGACGTTAGGCCCCTGCTTAGTGAAAACACTGTTCTGCGTGCTCTACAGTAACGCCTGTTAAATACACCTTCGAGGCGTGCCGTCGCAGTTCTTGAATGGAATCTGCTGCGATGGATTTGGGTGGCCCTCTGTCTCCCACACGTTACATGGCAAACAGTGGTGCTCAGAGAGCACGGATGCCCTGGTGAAGACAGTGGCAGGAATCTCTTTCTGTTGAACAAAATAGGTTCTGATGTGGCCATGCCGAAAACAAGAAGTAAGAAGGCTGACGTGCAGCGGTGAAAACCATCAAGACCAGTGGACTGAGATGACAGCCTTCCATTTCGGAAATTGCGCAGGCTTCAATTGATCAAAATCTGATCCAGCCTCCTTCTCCTTGCTAGCATGACTCGTTCTCATCAATCTCCATGGGGCTTTTGCCTTGGGAAGGAAACAAGGAAGGAGAAATGCCATTCTCCGGTATAGGCAGCAGGGATGGCAGGCATCTTTCTTGTAAGATTGGCGCTTCAGACAAGTGTAAGTAAGTCTCAAAATAATCCACGGACTCCCCTTCTTCAATCTCTGCTAAAATCTGGTAGTCCCCAAAACATATGATGCACTTCCATGGCAGGTCAGTTTTGTTTAAGTACCCCAGTTCTGTTTGGTCCACAAGCAGTTTTGTTTTCTTGCTCATGTTCTTGATCTCAAAACAAAATTCTGAGCTGTCCAGTTTCCTGTAAAACTGCAGTGCAAACTGAACCCGAGAAACGCGAGTGTCCATTAAGTTATAACGGCAGACATTAGAATCGCGGCCGAACTTGAGCATTTCATCTACCCTGACCTGTTCTCGCTTACGGAAATTCAAGCAACGAAACATCATCTTGTCTTCTTGGCACGGATGGTAAAAGGTCATGTGGAGACATGTTACTGTTTCTTCAGTTCCAGCCTCTTCAAAAGAGGTCATGATGAAACGAGTCCTCAGAACTACAAGAGAGAAGTAAAATCACAGCATGAAATCACTGCAGTACCAAAATAAACTGCGTTTTAAAAATGTGGCATTAGAACACTTCATTTACTATTGTATAGTGACAATTAATAGCAAATCGGCTGCCAGGAAGCGTAACAAAACCACTGGAACGAAGAAGTGCGACTTGAGCCTACCCACACCATGGCAGCCATCATTTCCCACCGTTTTGCCAAAGACTCGTTGGGTGACCCCAGCGAAGTGACAGATTGCTCGGGGCTGAACTCTTCCCAGCTGCCGGTCTCTGCTGCAATGGCTACCAAGCACTTCAGAACTCTGCAAAACACCCACCACTGTAAATTGCTGCAGACTAGCTCTTCGCGAGGATCTCGCAGGTAGATTTATCTTTGGAAGATGCATGTCACTTAGCAGGTTTACCTTTTGGACTTAAAAGGGAGCATCGGTCTGGGCCTGGATGCTAACAGTGTGGTCCTCTGGATAGAAGGTAAAATGACAGACTGGTTTCGGTTGGAAGGGACCTTAAAGACCATCTCGTTCCAGCCCCCCTGCTCTGGGCAGGGACACCTCCCACTAAACCAGGTTGCTCCAAGCCCCGTCCAACCTGGTCTTGAACACCTCCAGGGATGGGGCAGCCAAAACCTCCCTGGGCAACCTAACCTGTTCCAGTGTCTCACCACCCTCATAGCGAAAAACTTCTTCCTAATATCTAATCTAAATCTACCCTATCAGACAAATGACTCTTACGCGTGCCGTCTGACTGCAGGCAGTAATGTTTCAAATGTGTATGAAGCACTCTTTGGCTCTTTATTCTGAATTTACCTCTTGTATGAAGCGTTTAAAAGTGACTGGTGTGACAGTATGTAAAAGGACTGCAAAAACTGGAATATCAGCAAGACCTAAAGGAGGAATTGCCCCCAACTCTAGGTCTTTCCCTGTTGCCTGTTGGAGAAATCCCAGCAATCTGCTGCAGAAGTACTTAACGAGGCATTAGAAATAACAAGTAACTTTGGCGTTTTGGTTTGTGGTTTGTTGTTTAGTTTTTCGGGTTTTTTTTAAGCTTCTCACATGCAGCGCAGAGACACTTGTTTATGAACTAAATTCTGTTCCAATGTCTGAGCGACTGCAGCGTGTCGAAATAAAATCTGAGACACCTTAGGAGACACAGTGATCTGGTCCTCTGTACGTGCAAGGCCAGCGTTTTCCTGCACTGAAACTTAGTGTAGAGAAAGAAAAGGCGAAGTACTTAAAGTAGGAACCAGAGAATGAGCTCTTGGTAACTCACTGGCAAAAAGCGTGAGCAGCCATTTAACTGGTCATGTTTCTCCTAGACTGCAGTGAGTTCCCGACACGTCACGCACTGATTCTGAGCTTTCTCACCAGCTCTAGTCAGTGGGTGACGCTGAAAAGCAGCTTGCAATTTAATCTGGCTTTTATTATGGGTAGGTGAATCACCTGACTTATGGTTTTGTTTTTTTTTTTCAAGGCTGAATTATACCACTGTACATAAACTCTAAGCATGGTGAATGGTGGTATGTCAGCGCGTTAATTTCTGTGTGAAACCTCAAAATCGCTTCCTTATTATACAAACCTCAAAATCGCTTCCTTATTATACCTTACTTGGATGTCTTCCTTCTCATACCTTACACTTACTCAGTAGTAGTGGTTTAGCGACCTCGGCTTGCTTACTTGAAGTAGGCTACCACAGTGACTCTGCCAAGCCTAGGCGGTTAGAGAGAGAACTTCAGCGAGCTCTCGGAGCTCACTTTAAAACACAGAGATGGCCCGATGGCAGGTTATTCCTTAAATGGGAGGATGCCAGATGTTGTTCGAGGTCAGTTTGAGTTGAAG
Organism: Rissa tridactyla; assembly: GCF_028500815.1. Lineage (NCBI taxonomy): Eukaryota > Metazoa > Chordata > Aves > Charadriiformes > Laridae > Rissa > Rissa tridactyla. The sequence goes on along the minus strand of NC_071470.1, from coordinate 77,909,319 downwards.
GGGGAAACCCAAGTCATTTCGCTGAGTTCACAGATCGGCCTGCGGAGAGAGGTTTCTGTCTCGAGGCTGGGGCTGAATTTGGTAACAACTCTAAAAGCACGTTCTGCTTCCGTTAGCAGCTTCCGTAATTGGCTTCTGAAATGCACGAGGACTGGGCAAAACACAGGAATATAAAGAAATATATTTTGATAAATGTGCAGTGTATACAACTATGTATCTGATCAACACAAAATGTTGGCTTTGTTCACGTTTATGAACTTTACAAATGGCTACATTCGTTAATTCTGTCTGCTCGTGTGCCACCTCTGGCATCCCCAGCTCAGCTGCCCCGTCCTCTATTGAGGGTTTATTGAGGCTGGACTGGACACAATTTCACATAAATACTGCGGGAGTTTCTGATTACTCGGTTGTTTTGGACAGGAGACAGATTTCGGAGAGCTCCAACTGGAGGAGGAAACTTTTCTACAGTTACATCCAGACGAATCCTGCAACTCTAAGGTACCCATTGCACTGCTGTTGTCTGTACCTTAATTTGAGTCAAGAGAGTTGTGATTTTACCTCTTTCCCTTCTCCCAGCATCCTCATTATCCCCATTTTTAGAGACCGGGGGTGACACGGAGCATTAGGATTACGGATGCCCTACTTGAGAACCGCCGGGCTCCTGTTTGTTCAGCGATGTACTCAAGAGCTATAATGCTCTGCCATCCACTTATTGCTCGGGGAGCTCTGCCAGTTTGCTTTTGCAAATCAAAACGTAAGCGTTTTGTTAATTAACTATCATTTTAAATGACCCTGAACTTTGAGGCAGGGACGGTGCAGAACCCGCTTCTCCAGCACCTCGTGGAAGGCGGTCGTCTCTCCTTCTAGCCTCTCCCAAACGCCACGCTGTGCTCTCTAACCTGTATTTTAACCCTCGCCAGACCCACAGCTCGTCTTCCAAACCCTCCTCAGCCCCCGGCAGCTCCGTCCCGCCTCCCCCGGTGTGCCCGTACCCGAGGAACCGGTACGTCCCCCTCCCGGCCTCCCCCTCACCTGTGGGGCGGATGGGCGGCAGCGCCTCCAGCCGCCTTCCCTCCGGCGGGTGCTGCGGGGCGGGATGCGGGCTCCGCCGGCTCCTCGGCGCTCAGGTGCCTCCGCGGGAAGGCGGGGGAACGGCGGCGGTGGCGGGGGTTGGCCCCGGGGGCGGGAGGCGCTGGGGCTGCCTTAGCACTGCCTCGGCCCCGTGAGGTTGACCTTGGGTTGTTTTTCCAAAAAGCCGGAAGGAGAGAGGGGAGAAAAAAAAAAAAAAAAAGCCTCAGCCCTGTCTGGGGTTGTATGTGGGTGTCTGAAAATCCGGCGCTCGTGAGTGACTTACTCAAACCTGTGGTCACCAGCGACACTAAGGGTATGATCCGGAGTTTGCAGGCTCAGGTTTCAGGCAAAATAATTTCAGTTTCACCCCCCATATCAACACTTAGAAGAGTAAAATGCTGTAGTAAGCAGCACGCTATAAGCATGACGGTTGAGCGATGATGTTCTTAAATCGGGTGTTCTAAAATATTAGGTTATTTGCTGTAGCAGTGCTGCTTAGACTTCATTGCACTGCCTTTGGGGGGGAAAAAACCTAATCTTTCCTTGGATGCTGATCTAAGATGAGCTGAAAACTTTCCATTTTACTAGAAATCCTGAAGCGGCCCTGCCCATCTGGTAGGAAAAAATGAGCAAGTCTCTCTTCATTCGGCTGCTTCATTTTCCTTAGTAAGCAAGATTACTCCCAAGCGGAGAACGAGAGGCAGAGTGCAGAAAAAAACCCGTTTCAGTTTGAATCCTAAGTAGTCAGTGTCCTCCCTTACCTGTGCTTGTACAGTGTTGCGATGAGCACGGTGGTGTGCCTCGATAGGTTTGATTGCTTTGGCACGGGTGGTGAAGTGTAAATAATGTTGGTTCATGTAAATAATGTTTCATTTTGTGGGTTTCTTCTATTTATTCAACAAGCAGGTAAATCGCTCCTGGGTTGATAAGTTTCTTTGTAGTTCTTGTGGAGTAGCTTTTATCTGTACACAGGCGAATACATCTGCTGCCTATGGCCTTTTCCCCACGGATCAGAAAAAAGAAGGGGTTAGACTGTGTTCTGCAAGAAGTCACGTTGAAAAGCAGGGAAGGAAAACGGATCCTTCCAAGTTTCTCCCTTTGCAGAATGCCTTTCCTGCAGCAGGCAGGGCTAGGTGTGTACGCTCACACGAAAGCACTTTGCTGCCTTCTGGAAAAGCCGGAGTTGTGCAATCCTGCTGTTTATTGCATTTCTTGATGGCTATAATTCCTGTCAGCCCTTTGATTCCGGAAACAGCCTGCTTCCTGTACTGCGAGAGAGCTTTTCTGTTAGGATTATTTCAATATTTGTACCTGCTAAGGTATGTAAGTACTCTTCCCTTTTTTTTTTTTTCCTAGGACAATGTAACCTCATATTAACTACATATTCCTTATTAACTTATGATTTAAATATAGCTCTGCGTGATTTTGTACAGGAGAGAACAGGAACTGCATTTACTGGTTCTGTCTTTTGTAAGTGTATAACTGGTTGAAATGCTGCCAGCTTCAGGAAAACAACTCCAGGTTTGCCCGGTATGAGAGGGGGGGAAAAAAAAATAATTTGGGCACTCTGTGCTTGGGGGTTTTTTGTGTGAACTTCCTGCTAAAATAGTTACATGGTTTACTAGAGTTCATTCCTGTATAATACCTTCCTGTTTTTACTGAAATTTCTTTGGTCAAAAGCAAAACTGCACATAAAGCTTTGTAGAGCTGAGCTGCGCTGCGTGGTGAGCAAGCCGCTGGGACTTGGGCCAGGGGAGCTGGTGTCAACATTAACCTAGTAGCTCTCGCTGCTGTCTTGTTTTGTGTTGTCTGCACAACCCCTTCGTCCCCTGGGGTTGTGACTTTACCCAGACGTGCTTTTTCCTTTTCCGGAGTGTGAATCTACTCTGATGTCCCTGGAGTTACCACACGGATAATCGAGGTCATGGAAATTTGAGCCTTACCACAGTGGCACACGGCATTCCCCCGCATTACTAAGACGGCATGGGGTATGAAAATAAAGATGGAGCAGAACCATGCTCTCCTTTCAAGTTGCCTTCCAGCTGGCTGGTTTTTGGACACCTGTATTCCTTGTCTTGCCAATCCCTGAAGAGGAGGAAGGTCTAGGAAAAGTCATGCTCTTTACTTTAAATGGATGTTTCCTGCTTGTGTATGCCTGGTGTGGCTTCTCTGTGTAATTATCAGTGGCACATTATCGATGCTAGACATTTAGGCTAATTAAGTATTTGTAATGCGTAGGCTGAAAGACTGGGGTGCTTATGGCTTGGCTGCGCTGGTGTAATGTTTTTCTAACAAATTATTTATTAGGCTTTGGATAACTCCAGAGTCTAAATAGGCAAATCTGGAAAATGGAAAAATACTGGGAACTCTTATATTGTTTTCAGTCATGATGGGCCTTAAAAATCTGAGTCAGTGAGGGCCAATATGTTTCTTTGTCTTTCTAGGAAGTTCATGGTAGGTCAGAAGAGTTCTGGAAGGTGTACTCTGGGTTAGTGAGTGGAAGGAGTGGTTTTGGGTAGCTATGTTCGAGCTATTTCTTTCTCGAGTGACTCAACGTGAAATCTTCCTTCCTGAGCTTCCTTCCTATGCTTTAAAAACCCTAAAAAACTTTCTATTTCTGTCTGCTATTTAAATTGACATGATTAAAGTCTCTTTATCCTGTTGGACCGACACCAAGTCTGACCTGATTTCAGTGGCGCTGAGATTTCGCCACGGTTCTGTCCTTCCCTCCTAAGGCCAGGCTTTACATGTGGTTATTGAAAGCGCAGATGTAGCGCTTAGGTTTGCCAGCTGTGTGACAGGACAGGCGCGGGCGTAAAGGGTGTCTGCACTTGTAAATGTTGCATAAGGATGACTTCTGTGGTTTTTCCGGTGGCCTTTTTTTGGGTTACTGGCTCTCCCGCTCATTGGTACAGCTTGTCAGCGGTGCCATCATGTGAATACTGAAGCAGATGCGGTGACCTAGCGAGACCTCTCATCTCGAACTTTGCATTAGAAATACTTGCAGTGGATTTGAACGCGGTGGGGTTTGGTTTGAAGGAAAACGCGTAGAGATGCCGTTTTTCTGCAGAGTTGGCCTCTCGCCACAAGGGGACATGAGCAATGCGCTCCTGTTTCCCTGTCATGCGTGCGAGAGATGGGAAGTGCATCCTCTCTAGTGAGGCTAGCAGTGAAGTACTGCTTCAGGGCCATAAAATCCAGGCTGCTGGACGTGTTTCCTTGTGCGTAGACGATGCTAGGGTATAATAAGACTCACTGCCTACACGTGTAATGTGCGTGTAGGGTTCAAATACCAGCCTCTGCCCTCCTGCTGCTCTTCCTCTCTGCTTCACAGCCCATTTCTGGATCCAAAGCACCTTAGTGCTGTTGAGGGTACAGGGGCGGGAGCCAGTAGGTGGCAATGTGTGACCAGACATGGGGAACCACCGTTTGTTTTGGGGGTTTTGGTGTTTTGTAGGTTTCGGTTTTGTTTTAAGTCAGAAGCTTCATTTTGATATTGCAAGAGCTGTTGTGGTACTTGTAAGTTAACGGTTGTAATGACAGTGGTGACGTCCAAGAGTGTTTGGGAAAGGCGTAACAGAGTACGCCAACAACCTGTAGCTAGGTTCTGCAGTGAGTTATTATTACTGTACAGCAACCAAGTGTCTCATGTTCAAACTGAAAAGAAATAGGTCCTTCTCGAAGACACGTGTATTCCAAAAATAAAGCAAGGTACTCAGCTGGATCTCAGCGCGAGAGGGCGGAGGTGCTTTCACTGAAATTTTAGATGCTGATGCCAAGAACAGCTCCGCTCCATGAAGCAGAGAGAAGGTCTTCCAAAGGAGGAAGAGAGAGCACAGTTTCCTCTATGTTTATCGGCTACTTTGCTCCTTGCTTACTCAGGAAAAAGAACACATCCATTTCCCATCTCATTTGACCTGAATAAACTGATGAGGAAGCTCACCTTGACTACTGAAGAGAACCATTTCTTACAAGATGGACTTTGTTTATGCCACTCTCCGAGTTCTCCTTTTCTTTTTCTACATCATGGCCTGCCCTTGGTCCTCCTTCTGAACCCTTCTGGCTTCTCCCTTTGGCTTCTTTCTTGCCTGTCTGCTATCTCAGTTTCTCTTCCATCTTCCTGCCCCTCTTGCTGTCTGTTGTTACTCCCTCTCGCCATCCTCCTGATTGTTCTTCCTACCCCCTCTGTTGCTCCCTCCACCCTTTGTTTGTTTTTTCTCTGGGGCCATTCTCCCTCTATCTGGATTCTTTCCCTTTCATCCACCCCACTGGCTTTATTTTCTCTTTCTCCCTAGTCTGCTTTTACTGCTCAGGAATAGACACCTGTGGAGTAACTTACAAGAGAAGCGAAACCATGCAGTCGCGGGGCAGCCAGGAAATAAACACTGGGAAGAGACTGGAAGGTGGAACAAACTGATCTGTCTGTTGGCAAGACCCAGCAGTGGGTCCTTGGCATTTCCCTCCTTATTCTGTTGAAACAGAAATAGCTGGTAGAGATCTAGGGCGAGAAAAAGACAGCACAGCGAGGACGCTGTGGAAAGAGGAGGTGGTGTTCCTTGTGACTGGGAGCCCCTTCTTATTGACAGCTCTGCCTTTGGAGGAAGGTTCATACAACTTGGTGGGAGAGAACCTCCTGTAATTCCAGCTTTCATGGGACAAGAAGTGGAAAAAGAAGTGTAAGAGAGGCTCAGTGCCATGGAACAGGTGCTTGCTTCTTGCTCAAAATGAAAAGTAAATCATCTTTAAGCCCTGATACAGATGAAAAATTGTCAGCTCTGCCGTGCTGTCTTTTTTTTTTTAAGTTGGAACAAAGCCTGGAGCCTTAAGTGTGTTGGAGCATCACGTTTCTCCAAGAGTGTCTTAATGAATTTCAGTAGAGCTGAAAATGAAAAAATAATTTGTGCAGCTCAGAAGCACAAATGGGGATGTGTAGTCTGTGCGCAGCTGCTGATCGTAACTGTGCTCACAGGATTCCCCTGTGTCTTCTAATAGTTAGAAAGCTGTGGGGTTTTTGTTGGCAAGCCCTACTGGAGTTCTTTGTTTACCGATAACCGTGAGTCCAGCTTTTCAGTTATTTGGTGGTCATCTCCTGCCTTTGTATGTGGAGGTGATTTACCAATTGAAATTTTGCTCCCCTAGTCGTATGCTACTACAGTTATAGCTGGCATATACATCTCCCGACATTTGTTATTTGGTAGAACTTCTCTCAAACTAGAAAGAGAAAATACTTGGCGTACAGATGAGGCTTTTCTTCTGTAATTGCTTCCAAGCATTATGCAATTCATGTGTCTCTTTTTTTTTTTCCCCGCCTACAAATATCCTGTGAACTTCCTACACGTGACCTATGATATCTTCATGATAGCTCAGTTTTTAACCTTGTCAGATTCACAAGCTATATGAGATTGAACCTTATCGAGGCTTGTGTAAGAGAAGTCCGTGTTGCTGTGGGTAGCCCAGCATGCAGCGTGACACCTTGGCTTGAGATCTGTGCGATAGAGGGCATGCTGGGAAGTTGAAGCTCCGTCTTTCACATCAAATCTCACGTTAAATAGCTGAACGAGAGAAGGCTTGGACTAGTGTATTACGACCATCAAGTGAGGGTTGATCAACCTTTATAATCCCACTGATCGACTGTGACCTTTAGGAGACCAACAGCATTCTTTGCAAGAACTAGAACAACAGTCCAGGTTGATTACGGTAGAGGTAAGTATGTTCTCCCTAGGTCATAACCCTTGCCTTTCAGTTGGATGTTCCCTGCTCTTTGCTATTTCCTCTTCCGGAGCACTAAACTGAGGAAGCTGCACTTTTCTCCGAGTGGCCAGATACCAGCAGTAATCAAAGGCATCACAGTACATAGTATGGCTAGTGGCAAGTATTTTAAATACTGGACTGGGAATTTATAAGCTTCTAATAATGATAAAATCTTACTTGCAGCGTTAAAAATTCTATTTCCTGCTGCTCTGAAGCAAATCTATTGGAGTGTAAAAACTGCGACAATCAGTGAAATGGTTTGGCTGAACGCAGGAGCTTCACGACTTCAGAGCGCTTTGGAATAGTCTCCAAAACACCATCTCTGTGCTTCTTTACATTTGCCACACGAGGGACAGTGCGGTCTTGTCTCCTAGGTATATAGTAGCAGTTCTAAATGGGTTGGATTATCGTCTTTTTGGATGAGATACTATTTTGATAGCAAGGAGCTTAAACGTTCCCTCCACCGGGACCGAGATCTTACCACAGGGATTGAATCTGCTCACTCTGTCCGGTTTGACATCATTTAGATGGAGATAATTTCATGCCTACAATGCAGACTAAACAGAGCCAACCTTTTCAGCTCCCTTCAAAAGCAGTAATTGAACAAAGAAAGTTATTTTGAAGAGTTAAAGATGAGCACTAAAATAAACTGTCTTTTGCTGATACATAGCAGGATCAGCGAATCTAGTGTTTCTTATTTCCCCCCCCCCTTTGAATTTGTATAGCTCCTAAGGTGCTAAAGATTCCACAGTCTGTGCTGTGTGGCAATAAAAACTCTATTCCATTATCTCAGTATATAGTGTTTAAGGGCACCCAGCTGTGAGAGATGCAGCCTGCCCTTTTTTTTTTTTTCTTTAAAGATATATATGATCGTGTCCCAAGCTACTGTACCTGTGATGTCTTTACGTTGTGGAGCTTACTGTCACAGTACAGCGCTATGCGTTTTCCTCAGATGTAGGCTTTAATTGTAGTTTCTAGTTGAATCAGTTTGGTATCGCTCCTGCTTTCTAGCTGGCATGCTAAAACTAAGTGACTGAAAAATAGACCTGAAATAAATGTGAACTTTGCTGAAATAAACGTGAGCCTCTCCGCAGAAGGGGATCTAAGGTGGAATAGAGACAGAAAGAGGGGACAGGAGGGAACCACGTTACAATAAATATTCTCACTTTGGCATCTTTTGTCTCGCTCTGGGTTATACTGGCTGTCGCCCTTTCAGGTTGAGCCATTGTAATCTGTATTTCAGAAGCCTTGCTGGCCCGCGAGAGAGAGGATTTGCCCAAGGAAGCAGGTGCCTGGTTCATCTTTACCTTTTATTGTTCTGATAACCCTCCCTTGGAGCAGTCGCTGTCTGGTGGTGTTCATTTAGGAACAAGGCATTTGTATTACTGTAGGCGTATAGGCTCCGGTTGTAAATTGGCATTGAGAGGTGGTGAAGGCAGCCGCGTACCTCTTCCCTCTTGTGCAGTTTGGGACCAGGGAGAGTCTGTCCCTTCCAGAAACTCTCGGTGATGAAAAGAGTAGGATTTCACAGCGCAGGGAGCGTCGGTTTATGGCTCTGTGTATAGTCTCACAAGGGAACACTGTTCAATAGGCTTCAAAGTGATTCAGCCGTGGCATAACCGTGGCTGTGGCCACATGTAATATAGCCTGTAGCTCTTTAAAGAGGATTAGCCTTAGATCAGGGACAGCATTCATTGCTGGATTTCATGTAAAGTAGAATATGCTAATGAAATGGAAATGTCTACAGCAAACATTGCATAATATTGTAAACCTCAAAATTGAGCCTTGTGTCTGGATATCTCTGCTGGAAATCAAACTTCCATATTCTGTTTGTTACTTGGAGAAAAACTGAAGTTTGTAGTTATCACCCCAAGTTCTCTGTAGTAAATCAAGATCTAGTACGCAGTTTTACAAGCGAAGTTAAAAAGAAGACAACAAGCATTCTAAGGTAACTTTTGAAACAGTGTGGAATGCTTTAATGATGTCCTAGCTCTCCAACAGAGACAAAATCCACAACATCTTAAAATATCTTCATTTGGGTTTTCTGCAACGAGTGTAGGCTTGGTTTGATCCTCCGTTCGCTCCCCGGCTGCCCTGCCGTTGTTTTAAACACCATGTTTGGGCTTACGAGAATTTCAGCATCAGTCCTGCGGAGACACAATATTTCTGACACGCGTTTCTCGGCCAATCCATCTTTTTAAGGCACTTTCGGTCTGTACGTCAGCTTCAACTGGCATTCCGGTGGGCTTGATTTGGCTCTCCTATTTCAGTTTTATGCCAGTCTTTTGAATGCTTGAAGTCTAATATTGTCTATACGTGAAAAAAGCCCCCAGACTTCAAGGGGACCTGCGATTCAAACTGTCTGGCTTGAGATATTGTGAAGGATTTTGTTTGCAGAAGGTCATGAACATCTCTCAGAAAATTGTTTTAGTGGGTGCAGTGGGAAATTACTGGCCACGTCTGAAAGTAGTATTGTGTTGTTGCGTGTTAAAGAACCCTTTCTTACCGTATTAATGCGCTGTATGTAGTATATTAAACCTAGAATCATCTTAATGATTCTTAATGTCGTGTATTTGTAAGCTTCACGGGAAGCTTGTTACCCTGATACGAAGTTGACTCAGTGCCTGGACTTGAAACCTTTGCCCGCGGAAGCATTCAGACCTGCTAGGGGTGCTTTTCTCCTCGCACAAGTAAGCAGGCATTCACGTGAGGCTTTGCCTTATCGGTGTGTATTTGTGGCCTGGGGTTTGATGCCCGCGCGTCACATCCAGACAAATGCTAGACAGAAAATACAATAGTAGACGTTATATACCCCGATGGGCCCTTTTGCTTTTGCATACCTACAGGTGATGACTTGAAGTGCCTCATCCCGGTCTGCTGGGGAATAAAAGTCCAAAGAAAGCCTTTGGGAAGAAGGTTCCTTCTGGCTATGTTTCCAAAACGTGCGCTTTCATTACTTAGTAGTTTTTTCTCTCCGCACCGCTCCATATCTTAGGATTTTATTTCTTATGGTGGTGGATGGGTTGGGTTGTGAGTGTTGTTTTTCTTTATTTTTGCCGTTCGGAAGGGTTTCTTTCTATAGACGTGGAGGGTGGTGATACATATTCATGAAAGAGAAGTCTTTCCAGCCCGTGCTCGCATTGACAAAGACTTAGCTGTTTCACACAGCAAGCTGACTGGAATTGTGTGGGGCCTGCCTGACCAGATTAGAGCAAACAGCAAGCTTATTCCTGCAGTCGTCAGGCCTCCCCTTCCTAACAATTTCCCCAATTGTCATTTTGACAAGGCTGTCATTAGGTGATGGCTTCTTTTGGCCATTTTCAGATAAAGATAATTTCCTTAACTTCCATTTTATTTGACAACAAGTAGTTTGGGAGAGAAAGGAAGTGCTTCAGTAGTTTATGGATTAAGGGTTTGTCACTTCAAAGGCATCTTTGATCTAAAAATATGTGCTGTACCAAATTAATTATGTCTTTTTTTTTTTTTTAAAAAAAGGAACTTTTAAATGTATTGATCTGCCCCTCAATTATTCCCTTTTTTGCATCCCCTAGAAGTACGTGGTATGGCAATGGTGAGGGGAAAGCACCCAAATGGCCTCTGAGAAGTCATGACCAGGGCGAAACAACAGGTGCTTTTGTTCGGCACCCAGTGCCGGCTCTGTCCCAGATCTGTTTTTAGCCAGGGGTCCCGTCTGCCCCTGACGAGGGAGGGATGTGCGCCCGGGTGTAGAGCTGGCTTCAAAACTGGGAGACGGAGAAGGCGTTTCATTGAGGAATGGCTTGTTGCATGTTTTGTATTTGTCTGGGTCGCTCCTGTGGTACAACTGAGCGCCCTAAAAACACAGATCTCAGGCAGCGAGCGTTTAGCAAACTGGTTTGTGTAGTTTGGTGATCAGTTTTGACTCCCCAGTAGCCCCTTCTGCCAGCTCTATGGGGTGGGCAGTTGCCATGTGGTTTTGGCTTTCTGTGGGTGATTGTGCCCCCCACTTGCCACCTCCCTGAGTCCCTACACCCTGGCTGTTCCTACAAAAGTGCTGGCAAACGGCCTTCTCTGATTAAGGGTAGCTTTGAAGCCAAGCTCTGGAGCTCCTTTATTTTTTTTTTTATTTTTCAGCAGGAGTAACTTTGCTGAAGCTCTGTTTTGTGTCTGTGCTGCGCTAAGAGATCCCAAACCTCACACCAACAAGCACAACCAGAAGAGCTCTTTTCCTGGTCTGTTTGCGACTTAAATGCTCTGCCACAAAGCACTAAGCTCAGGTTTGGAGCAGGCAGCTGCAGCAGCCGTTGAGGATGTTGCTTTACCCAACCCCGTCCACCCGAGGAGGCACGCTCGGCGTTGGGCTTGATGATCCTGATGGGTCCCTTCCAACTCAAGATATTCTGTGATTCCTAAGTGCAGGTCTGCACTGGCTGGTACTCTCTCTTCTGGTACTTTGTTTCGCGCTGCCGCAGCGAGAGCGGGATGTGGTGGAGGTTTTGAATACGGATCGAGAGCCGGGCTTTTGCAGCGCCTGCCTCAGCTGTGTCAGGCACCGGGCTTCACTTTGACCCCTCCTCTGCTTTTTAGGACTGACGAAACTCCGTTCTTTGCCGTAGCAATGTAAATCCGTCGCGGTAGCCCATTACGCTTGGCTTAGCTGAGGCTGGGATTTGTTTTGTATTAATATTAATATCTGTTCTACCTAATTACTTCAGCTTTTTCTGTAATGTTACCTCTGTATTATTATATCCAGCCGGCTAACCACCTCCTTGCTGCTGGAGGCTGTTCTTGATCCCATTTCTAAACAGAAGCACTTCTGCTCTGGCTGGGGTAGCTGTGCAGAGGCCGGCTTTTTATTTTTTTTTTTTTTCTTCCCCTTTTGCCTGCTAATTGGCTGAGACCACCAGAATTTGGAGGACACAGATGTCACTGATAGTTTGCCTAGGGAGCACATTCATGCCCATCTGTTGCAGTCTAGAAGGCTGTTCATATATCCACAAGGCCTTCATTTAATTCTTGTCAGAAAGTAATGTAAATCCAGTTTACCTCAGAGGTCACAGCCAAGATTTATGCCAATGAGCCCCCTGCAATTTACACACACTGTAGTTGTATAGGATGAAAAGAAAGCCTTTCATGTTGGTGCATATTAACAAGAAAGCTTGCCTTAGGAGAGGCTTTTTGATTGAGGTTCTTCCTTATTTTAATACAGCCAATGCCAGTTGGTGTATCCAGCTTTACCAAAAGAAAACATCTAAGCTTTAAGCCAGAGAAGTAAACTAACTAAATAAATAAAGCCCTTAGCAAATCGATTATTTTGTTTTTTTTTAAAAACCATCTTTTCTCTTTCATGTGGCAAAGCCTCTGCGTACTGAAAAGAAAGGTAAATGCTCTAGGAAAACACGAGCATGTGTGCACTGAAATTGTCAGGAAACTGAATTTGCTTTCTGTGGAAGACGATATTAACTCAATCACTGAAACCTTTGCTAAATTATCGTAAGCATGTTTTCTTTTAATGTTTTTTTTTGTTGTTGTGTTTTGGCTTTTTTTTTTTTCCCCCTCAAACTGCCAAATCTGAAAATAAACTTGAGCCTGTTATTTTTGACACATGTGATGGGAAGGACCCCAGAAGGCTTGTGTGCAGATCCGCAGGAGGGAGAGCAGCTGAGGGTGCCGTACGATGTGCGGCGCAGCCTTCTCACCTGCTGAAAGAAGAAATACCAGCCTCAATGTTCAGTCGCTTTTCTGGGGACAATCTTCTTGCTATTTTTTTCAGTCTCTCTACAGAAAGCAAGGGGAGACAAAATATATGGAGTGAGGATAAGGCTGTTACTCGATCAGCTGCAGGAGGGGGTGCAGCAAGAATAGATCCAGCACTGCCTCTGTGTCATGATTTCATCCCTGGCCTCCTTATTTAGCCGGAGGCTGTGCCAGTTTAAAAAGCTCCCTCCAAAATTAATGTAGCTTCATTGACCTTAGCGAAGCTACATGTCGATAGGCCGTGGTACACCACGAGCTGCTGCGTGCAGGCTTCGTGTCGGGCAGTTAATCACTTGATTAGAACAAGGAAAGTGGATTTCACAGAGCTGGAAGCAAGGATTCTTACTCCAGCACGCATGAAAAATGCTGTTGTGCAACATGGTGTTGGCATGGCTAAAACGTATGGGAAAGCCGTTGAATTAGACCAGAGGGAAAAGGTAGAAGTGCAAGTGGGTGCCGAAACTCGAATTGAAAAATAGCTGATCAAAAAGAAATGCTCTTAAGTACTTTGGTTATCAAAATTGACTGTAAGAGCGGGCAGAGAAAATAGCCCGCAAAGATGGCTCAGGTTGTGCCCACAAGATTACAAGGGGGTTTCAGAGTTGGGCGCTTCTGCTTCTTTCGGCCCAGGGTAGTTTGAGGGCGTTCCTTTCATTTACGCTGGCTTCCCTCCGAAGGATCCTCCTCCCTTTTCCTCCTTCCTTTTCCCTAGTTTGTCTGGCTGGTGGATTTTACCTTGCCTATAACCTTTCAAATGTTACAGGCATGAAAATCGGTATCATTTGCACGGCATCATAATGACCGGAGTGGTTTGGGATTAGGAGGGAGGAGAACAAGGCATCGAAATAAAAACACGGCACAGATTCTAAGTTCCAGTGTAGCACTTAAAATAATTAAAATGTTTATTTGAAAGTCAAAACAGCCTCAGTCATAAATAACTATCCATTCCTCGATTGATTGTGTTGAGTCCCAACCGAGAGCTCTGGGAATAAGGTTTATTTGCTCCCTGTTGGGATTAATCCGTAAATGTAGTCTCCACATGGAACTCATCAGGTCTTTGCTTCCTCTTCATTAGTCTCCCTGGAACTGGAGGGTAGCTTGAATAAGATGAAAATTAGGATAATATATTTTCAGAGAGAAAAGGTCTGGCAGTCTCTAATTTGAGTTTCAGGACCATAATGCTGTGGAAAATTTCCCAAATGGTGTTGTCTGAGAAACCAATGCTTGTTATGCTTGCCGTATTTGAAGTTTGAATGCGGCAATTACATCTTCTTTTTCTTAAAGCCTCCAAAGCTAATTGCGGTCTTAAACTGGCTAGATTGACTCCCAGGCTTACTTCTATCCGCAGCAGAACTTAAAATTCCTTTCTCTTGACAGATCTTTTGGTCTTCTAGCCCAAGGGCTCTGAAATGTCACAGTATGGCCCATTTCTTGTTAAAGAGATCACTTCACTGTAGCCCACCCAATTCCTCCCTCCCTCCCTCTGTCTTGTTCTGAACCCCAGCTCTGATTAGAGGGCAATCACAGAAATATAGTTTCTCATTCCCTGAGACTTTTGTAAATTTGTTTTCATCATATTTGTTGTAAGAAGTTGTTTTAATCTAGGCTCCAACCAGAAATGGCACGGACTCTTTTTTTCATCATTTCTGTTTTAGCGTCTAACAATTGCATCGACTGTTTAAAAACACCCCGTATCCAAAGCTGGAGTAAAGGAGCAATCACCAAAAAATGCTTAGGTCCTCAACCTGAGGCAAAATGGTTTTTACTGTGTGTTTTGAAAGTGGTAACTACACTACTTGTTAGTGCGTCCTCGGAAAGCATTTTTGTCTGGACGGTTTTGTAGTATATCAAGCTGCAGTTTTTATCACTTCTTAAAGTACTCTCCGTTAGGATTTAACGGTACTTTAAGAAAGCTAATTAGTAAGCATCCAGAGGGTTCTAAAGGCCCCTAAAAGTTTTTGCTGGCTGTGCCGTTCGGCTTTAGTCTCTGGTCCTGTGTTTGCCCCAGGTCCGTAAGCTGCGTGCTTGGTTATTTTCACGTCCCAGCTGTCATTCAGTGCTACAGCTGTCACAAAACACAACTTACGGAGTGGCATCTGTGTAAAGGGTGCTGCTACGGTTTAAAGCTCTTCGGTGCGTTTTAAGCTGATTTTATGATGTGAGTCATTACCCCTAGTGATGGGTCTCAAAAGGCTGTCTTCCTTCTGAGTACTAATGTACTGTTTATTGCACTTTTCTATATGGTTCCAGCACTTTGTTGTCCCTGCTGTTGTAAATCATTACTTATTACTCTTAAGTGTCCTTGCTGTTTATTCAGTTCTTTGGAAAAATGTACTTGAAGAAAAATTTCTCGCTTGCTGACATTCATATATCACTCTCATAGATCTGGCAGTTTCCCGGTGAGTTAAATCTTTACAATCCTAGGAAGCCGAGTGCTGTACTTCTACACTAATTTAAGCTTCCCCGCTAAGCCCCGTCAGTTCTTTGTGAGACCGGCGGTCTGTGTGGCGCACAAAGCCACGGGGCCCTCCTGCTTACAGTAATGACCCGATGTGATCTTCCAGGCTGCGGCCCTCCAGCCTTTCCATGAGCTGGGTTTAAAAGACTAATTTTGGGCTCTGGACTGCAATATAGATGAGTTGGAGGATGTCTGCAAGCTCCCTTGGATGCTCTTAGTGCTGTGTTATTTTTCGTAAAGGCAGGTATCCCTGAACTTGCTTGCTTTAGTGCACCTACATAGAAAATTGTGTTTATGAGCACGTATTTACCAGGGCTGCGAGGTGGCAGGCCTTCTCCAGCACGCTTCCGCGTGCTTTTGAAGCAGTCTCCTCCGCTCGGTCGGATGCGTGTTCGCAGCAGATCTGAGATACGTGTGTGCATGCCCGGCGGTTACTAGAGAGCACTCCCTAGAAAACGAGGTTTTTTGAGAAATCAATTACACAAAGGAATGGAGTCAGGGCCAGATGGCAGGGATGCTTCATCCCAACCTGGGAGGTACTCGCGGGACGGCCGCACGCTCCTTCCCACAGGGCTGGGTAATCAGATAAATCAATTAGCAGATGTCAGTGCAGTTAGCAGAGCAAGCAACACCAGCATAGGTGCGTTACTGTGATTGTAGCAGAGGGGGCTGTTTTTCCTTTCCCCGACGGATAACCAGCAACTGGACCAGCTTTTCTACACCTGGCAGAGTAAAGGGAGAGGACACTGTTTTTTCTCGAGAGTCTGCTTTCTGGGTGTTGTCACTAGCTTCAGATGTCTGTCCTTGCCGACCTGGAGGTGCTTAGGGAGAGGGGACCTTTTTGAACTAGGATGTGGACTAGGACCTTGTGCTGTGAGCGAGTCCCGTCGGTGTGGGGACTTTTTTTTTTTTTTTGGAATGATTTTTGTCAAGTGACGGTTAGTTCAGTCCCGTCTCCCGGGTGGATTTCGGACCATGCTGTAGCCGTGGCTCCAGTCCTGTCTCTGTCTCCTTTTGCTCCTGGTGAGAGCCCCTAAATGGGATCTGTGCCTGGTCCATCCCTTTGCCCTGTGGGTGCAATCCCAGCACCCAGCTGTACTCACCTGGCTCAGACCCACCTGGCTCAGACCCTGCAGGACGGTGCCCTTTGTGGAGTCGCCCTGCTCGCTCTTACTTGGAGCTTAAAAAGATGGAGAACTCCTGGGTTTTCCTTCTGCTTTGTTTCTTAATGTCCTGTACCAGGACGGGGAGAGAAGAGGCCTTCCGCTATAAATTCTGCATTTGTGGCTTTCTTTTTTAATTTTGCCGTGCTTAGGAGCTGTATTGGATGGTGTTGATACCTGTATGTGCCCCTGTGTTCTGAAAACACCTCTAAATCCTCTCCCAGGATTTGCATTTATAATACAAAAGCGATTGGAGAAAAGGAAGGTAGAAATATCAACTTGGGTAGAGCTCAGTCTGACTCTGTACTCTTTAAACTCTTTATATAGGGAGCTGGACTCGATGATCCTTAGGGGGTGCCTTCCAGCTTCAGATACTCTATGAGTCTATTCTGTGATTCTAATTCATACTAGAGGATGGTTTGTACCCTCCAGAACGTGGAGACTACAGTCTGCTTTTGCAGCTGGTTGAATACTGGTGCCAGGACCTTCTCGTGCCGTGCTCCGGAGTCGCAGGAAGCCCTGCTGAGGTGCTGCACGGTGTGGGTCGCGCAGAAAGAACTGACGCCAGCAAAACACCACTGCGATCACAAAGACAAGCCTCGGATGCTAGGAAATGTTGAGCGGTTAACAGCGTTAGCCTTGCCTGAGTTTTTATCCATGGTTCTGCATCTAGCTGATCTCTCGCTTGTCCGCCCTGCTCTCCTGTTGCTCTTATGTGCCTGTGTCCTCAGTCACCCTTTTACGGCTTTTACGTTTTTAATTTCTTCTTTCTCTGATGATTGTCTGCAGAGTCAGTCACGGCCCCACTGACTAGCTCCTGCCTCCAGGCTCTTTTGCTGATGAATCCCATCTTTTGCCCTGCTCCACCTGCCTTTCCCCGACAGGCTCTCTGATCCTCTCTGCTTTCGCATGAGTGCATCTCTTTTGCCCTCTGCTTTTCAATCTGGCAGCGTGCTCGCTCTTGGTGCCGTTGAGAACACAAGCTATCTGCCACCAGCTCCGGGATCCAGCGATCCCAGAGCTGCAACAGAAAGGGGGGGGGGGGCGGACCTCTCTGGAAACGTAGCTGATAAAATGTAAATCATTTCTAGTCAGCAGAGCAAACTGCGCCTGTATGTGTGTTCCCTTGCGCTCCCCTTCCTCGTTCATAGCCTTACCGTTTCCCCAGTTTTAGGAATGTTTTCACAGAGGCTGTTGCTGACTATGTTGTGTCAAACTGTAGGAGCAGTTTTCTAAGACCATCATGAAATTGATGGGGGGGAAAAAAAAAAAAACAACCCCGAAGTATTTCTTTCCCGCCTCGTTTTTGGAAGGCTGCTCGGCTGTTTTGGCAGATGGCTGAGCCGGATACCTGGGATAGAAATTGTGGATTATTTTTTTTTTTCCACATCGCTATTGGCAGTGTCCTAAGTACCTGGTTTAACTGTGGGAGAGCCAGCTGTGATAAAAACAAGCCTTGTGTGTGTCTGATGAGATGGGTGAAAGCCCCAGTCCTTTCTGTCTGCCGCAGAGCTGGTGAAGCCGTGATCAGCTCCTGTGGCTTTGTGCTAGGTGAGCTCCTGCTGCATGCTGCAGCATCAGCAGAAAGACTTTTCATTCCGGTGGGCTCCTTCAAAGACCATTTTTGCTTCATCACCTCAACCAAACCGTGGTAGGATGCCATGTTACGTGGCAGGAGAGAGGCTGGCATGAGAGGAGGTGAGAGCGCAACGTGCTCCTGTCTCCCCCAGGGTAAAAGAAACAGCCCCCGTGGTCTGGTAAATGCACGCAGCATCCTCTGCGAGTTCAGAGCGCGCACAGCTCTGCCATTCAATCCTGGCTAACAGCGTGCGACAGCCTGAGCCTCCCAGGTGCAAAGGGCTTCGGCGCAGCCTGGCTGGTCACTTCCCTGCTTGGGGTTTCACAGCTCCATTAAAGACCCCGTCCTTTCTCCCTGGCACCTCGGCGATGTTCGCCTCGCGCAGTTTGTCACCGAGACTCTGCAGTAATTTCACACACTCCTCTAATAAAGTCCTCTGAGGCTGTCATGTATTTTCATGTGTTTCCCCTATTATTTCTCCCTGCTTGAGCCTTTCAGATAATTGATGATACTTTAGTTAATCATTTTCCCCCTCCTTTGTTCGCCAGGTACCTCAGCCTTGAAGGGATCCTTTTCATTTAGAGTCCGTGTCTTCTCTTAAGTAATTGATCACTGTGCACCCGGGGACACCCAATTCACAGCCGAGTGGGATCAGCCTTCATGAATAATCAAAATGCTGTGGCCACGCTGCTGCAGGAGTGCAAGCAAGCTCTGGACGCGCTCCTGTCGGCAAAGGCTGACACGAGTGAGGAAGACGAGCGAGAATACCGGCGGTGCCAAGGTGAGGTCCCCAGGAGAGGCAGCGGGACCACGGCAGCAGCCGCCGGTCCTCAGCCCTGCCCTATTTTTGTTCTTGTGGCAGATGAGTGTCAAGAGATGCCTGGATTTCGAGGCCATGAATGGGATGCGGGCTACAGGCAGGCAGGGAAAGAAGTCCACTTTGTTGCAGTGAATTGCTGTCAGTTCTAATTTTAGGCTTCAGTAAACATGAGGCTGTAAGGAACAGTTTAGTTTGGGGAGAACAATGCCCAAAAGTTTGCTGATGCACATAAATTTCAGTTATTAAAAAAAAAAAAAGGGGGGGGGGAAAGGATGCAACTTCTGAATAAGGGCACATATTTCCTCTCCTTTCATAGGAACTGGGGGAGGGCTTTTTCTGTTTGTCAGCTTCTCCTAATATATTAAAGAGCTCATTGCCTCAATCTTTATCTTGTAAAATGTGTGTGACCTCTATAAGTGGTGTCCAAAGGAAAAAAACAACTTGCAATATCCCTCTTGAAAGGAAAATCCATGCCCAGCTAATGGCCGGAATAAATAACCGGGAAAGGAAGCAGTATTTAGCGAGAGCTGTAATAGAAGGGTTCTTCATTTGTTTTCGTGCTGGCATTACCTGCTGGAAACCAGTGTTTATTTTGGTGTTGCTGTGGTGCTTTGAGAGTGTTTTTTTTTAAAAAAAAAAAAATAAAAATTATTCTTTCTTAATTCTAGTGGAAATCCAGTTCGTGTCGATCATGAAAGGCTGTAATGCCCTCGGTTCAGTTTTCTCTGGGTTCAGACTTTCTGAGCGCTACATAACTTCGTTGCCACAGGTTGTTTATTTGTGAATTAAAAGCCACGTTTGAATTGCTGAACTTGTTTGAATTATGCCTTTTTGGTACAGGGTAGGGAGGTTACGTACTCCTTTTCACCGCACAGGAAGATAACTTCAGCGAGTACAGAAGAATATAGTAAAGGGTGAAGGTGAAACTTCTGGGAGGAAAAACAAAGACATTAGCAAAAAAAAAAAAAAGACACAAAAAAAATCTATTTATGTGCAGGTTTTCCTTTGCATGACACGTCTGCAGTACTGTCCGTTTCCCCCTTTAGTGTTACTAATGTTTAGTTTTGCTTTGCATGAATGACTCGGCCATAATGTTAATTTGATCTTTAAAATCCTTTGTTTGTCTCGGAGCGCAGAGCCGTTGAGAATATGTTTTTCTGACCATCCTTGTTCTTGCTGGGAGGTCAGCTGCCTTTTTCTGAAGCACCTAAGTCTGTTTGCGGTGGAGGGTGGCGTATAGGTTTCTGTTATGGATACTGGAAGATTTTTCGCTTCTCTTTTTGTTTTCAACAAAGGGTACTTTGTTTGCTCATCACAAATTCTTTCAAGTTTTATTATGGCTCCTTAGAATAGGCTCTTGAACTCCTAATCAGGTAGCGCTTTTTTTCCCCCCTCGTCCTCCTCCCTCCTTTTCTCCTATTAAATACCACAAAGTATAAGAAATAATCAGTTTAGTTCCAGATAAGGTAAATCAGTGCCCTTATAATTGCGCAATTAGACACGGTCCTTCAGGTAAACCGCTTCAGGAAATAGGCGATCAGAGCCTGAAGTGGTGCTGGGGCTTTTCCGAGGATACCGTGTTCCCATCAGCTGAAAGAAAAATACCCAGCAGCGGGGCAGTGACAGCGACATTAATAACTGCTGGGGAAGGCAGGGCCTCGCAGGTCTGTGTCTCTCGGCTTTGGGGGGACCCTCCTAGCGCAGAGGCAGAGGGGGGTTTCTTTGCCCCCCTCTCCTCCTTTGTTCCCCCCGGCTTTCCCAGACCAGGAGGAACTGGAAGCCAAATACGTATAAATGGGGGGGGGAGAGGAGGAGCACACCCTTATCTCACGTTAGTTAAGGGGGCAGCATCTGTGTTAGGTGGCTAGGATTGCTTTTTTTTTTTTTTATTTCTTTTTAGGCTAGAAATCGTTCCGGTCAACTTCTGTGCCCATTCAGCCTTTGTTAATTAATGAATTTATATTGCCTTCAGGGAGAACAGCTATCTCTATACAAGAGAAGTCTTGTCCTGGGCGTTGGGTTTTAGCTGGAAGCTGCAGGACTGTTCACACCAGCTCCCCAACTGGTTGGTGTGGTTCTAGTGGACGTTGTTGCGATACAACGTCATTTTATTGTCAGTAACACACTAATTGGGTTTATACCCATGTGGCGACAACTTGGCGTCACGGCAAGGCTTGAAGTGGTGTCCTGCTAGGCTTACACGAGTGTCCAAGCCCAAAGATGACTGAAGGCTCTGAGATTGCCAGATCCTTCTGAAAACGTTACCCTGGCTTCCTTTTTTAACCAGCTCCGCAGTAGTGACCGCTGAGGCTGCTTCTTTAAAAATCAAAGTTCAACATTAAAGAATTTGGCCATATTCTTTGTTCCTTAGTGCATCAAGTAGGAAAGGGATTAAGGTTTAAATAAGGATACCATGGGAAAGAGGAACGAGAGGGCAGCAGTAATACCTTTATGCTTTAGAGAGAATACCAGCGTCCACGTTATCCAGCTGATGATCTTCGTAGTTGCTGACATTATTATTTTTTTCCTGGTTTATTGTCATTTAAGTGAGTGTGAGTTCATGTGGGAAAGACAGAAGGAGGTGGTAGAGGAGGAGACAGAAAGGCTCTCTGTGCAAGCATCCTATTTCTCTTCCTCTAGATCCCTCCCCAAAATGTCCGTCCTGTGGGATCATATGGAGAAATATGTGCTTGCTGTGACTGCCTTCAGCCCCCGCCCCCCCATCTTCCTTTGGAAAAGATTTTGGGAAGCTCAGTCTTCCGCCTTCTACGTGGCGGGGGTAAACCCGTGTAGATGAGACGGGTATCGCTGCTCCTGCAATGATCTTGCAGTGAGAGGTGTGAGGGCGGCAGCACGACCTCCTCTCCCCTCCAGCTCTCTGCCGCTCGGCCACCTTGCCGCGGCATGGCGGGGCTGAGCCCTTCCAGAGGCCACTTTAGAAGGGCAGGGAATCATGGCTGTGTGCGAAGCTGGGGCGTGTAGTAGGAATTGCATCCAGAGCTGCAGCAACAAGTGAGAAAACGGGGGCTGTGGAAAAAGAGATATCTTTTGAAAGGGGTCCTCTTTCCAAAATGTCATGAAATATCCAGCTTCCCATTTTTTCCTAGGAAAAACGTAGTGGTGAATGCACTGTAATATGAGCACGAAATAAGCTTTTTATGTAATGCATTTTCTACAGTAAAGGATTGATTAAAAAAAAAACAAATGTAGTAATACATTTATCGCATTGCCTTGGTAAAACAATGATGGTCTCTGAGCAGGGTTTTTTCCGGGGATTAATGGCCAGAAGGGGCTAGATCTGCAGCTGATGATCACCATTAACCCCATCTGGTCAATAATCCTTGTTAATCCACTTTTATTGGCCAGAGAATCTGCACGGCACACTCAGGCTGCAGCTTCACCCCTGCTTTGAGGAAAATTAAAATGTGGGCTGCAGCTGAAATGAAGGGACAAATCCAAGCCTGGATTTCCGGTTATGTGCTCCTATAGCAGTTGCATCCTTGGTCGGCTCAGGTTGGAGATCCAGCTGAAGCCAATGGTTAGATGGGAGGTGAAGGACCAGCCCAGGGAGGGAGCAGGGCATGGACCAAACTCGGCTCTTGCCATGTGAGCTCTGGCACGTCGCTGGAGCCAGGCGTGGGAGCTGGGAGTACTTTACCCTCATCCAAAACAAAAAATAAAAAAACCCTGTCTTTTGTCTCCTTTGCGTTTGGCCTTTCCAGCTGGGAGGGAAGCTGTGTTTTGGGTAGGGTTTGGAAACCCTGGGGTGGAAGGTGTGAGGACTGTGGCTTCCGTGCGGGCCGTGCCTGGGTAGGAGCATGCCTGGACCAAGGGCGCTTTCTCCTCTTAACTTCTTTTTAACTTGAGTTGCAAACTGCGAGAGAAGTGCAGGATCTCAGGCCAGCTCCTCAGCTAGTGTGAATTACTTGGCTACGCTGGCTTCGGATAAGATGCATCGGCTTCAATCAGGGACTCTCGTAGCAAGGCTTCGGCTGTTATCTGCCACGCATCCGTGAGCACGGCCGTGTTCATAGCGGCTCTCGGGCACATGGCTTAAACCGTTTGTCTTGATATAGCAGTGAGCTGAGGGAAAAAGCGTATCCTGTAGCCCACGGCTACTGCTTTGAGAGCAGGTTGAGTAACTCAGGCCAACAACGTTACTGAGTTATCAGTCAAATATTCTCAAGAGCACACGCTTGTTATTCATTACATCCCTTTAGATCTTTGTCTAATTGCTTCATATGGGCTGGGTTTATCTCCCAGTCTGGATGGGGCTTTTCAAGCTGGCGCTGCCACTGTCACCGGCGAGCTCTGAGCAAGGGGGACAGGTCTTCTGTGCTGTTGGCCCCCTTTGCTCTGCCAGGAGCCCTCTCCTCACACGGGGAACAGGTTTCCTCCTGTCTCTCTCGGAGTAGCTCTTCACGCCCAGCCAGCCACCAGCCGGTGTGACTTCCTACTAAAAGCCTTTTTAATGGCTGATGGCTCCCATTTACCTGGAGGGCAGAGCAGCCAAGGGTGACAGATGACAGGCGAGCTCACCTTCATTCCCCATGAAGGCTGGTGGCAAGAGTTAAGAGCTGGTATCAACTGGGAGAAGGTCTGAGAGGGAGGGGAGGTATGCTTTTTGCAGGCTCAGTGCTCTGTCGTAAGTGTTGCGGCTGAAACCCACTGCCGTATCTTTACCTGCTCTTTGACCTTTTCAGCTTTGCTTCCTGAGGACTTGAGGACCCTTCTGGAGGAGGCAAAGGAAATGAAGTGGCCCTTTGTGCCGGAGAAGTGGCAATACAAACAAGACCTCGGCCCGGAAGACAAAACAAACCTGCAAGATATGATCAGCGTAAGGCTCCCCGATTTGCTGGTATGAAGTTCCACACACCTGTTGTGTAAAATGTCCCGCTGCGGTGCTTGAGGGTACATAGAGCCTTGGTCGGTGGTATCACATGTGGGTTCAGGGGCTTGTTTTTCTGCACGGTGGCAGCAGCGGGTGAGGAACCGCTTGGCAAGCAGAGGTGAGCAAGTCTGCGATGGGATGAGGCTGCTCACAAAGGCCAAAGGGCCAACGTAGAGATGTGATTTTTACCTTGTCCTCAGACAAGAGAGGGACCCGGAAACCATATATAGCTTCCATTTTTTGTTTTTTTTTTCATTAAAATTGCTGTGAAGCAGCATGTGGGAATCACGGTTTCCTCCTCCTTGTGAGACAGCTCATCTCCACGTCACCACTGCATCTCTCCAAGGGAAGGAAAGTCCTGCCCTTTGCTTGCCAGTGCAGCCAAGCCACAGTTGTGGATCAGTGGGAGCTCTGCCTCGGCGTTAGCCTTCTGCTCTGCTGGCTGTTTCTGCTCACTTTCATACACAGCCCACGCTAATTTAGGCTTTTTTTTGGCTGTTCCTCTGGTTTCACAGGGCAGTTCTGGCTCTGCTTCCACTGAGGCAATGTTTATCTCCTCCCTGAAGAACTGGCACTGTAATAAAACTGAAATTCCAAATGTTAACGTAAGATTTTTTTAAAAAAAACATGAATTTGAAAACCATGCTGTGCCTTGTTTAATTCAGCACTCCTAGGAGGCAATGATATTACTCACTTTAGTAGGGCTTGCACAATTCATCACCCCCTTTTCTCTTTCCGAGACAGTTACTTAATAAGATCCCTTTGAGGACCAAAACTGGACAAAACCTGGGCAGGAAAGGCAAGAATTTAATGTAACTTCTCCTGTGAGTAAAGGATACTTGGGTGTGTAAGGAGCTGCAGGATCCAAAGGGTGCTTGAAGATCCCATCCTATAAAGTGACGTGTTTGAGCTCAAAGATCAGAAAGCGGCAGGAAACGTGGATTGCTTCTTGCTTTTCTGATTTTCTCCGAGGTGTGCCAGACAGGACTTTAGAAAATAGGGGACTTACTTTTTAATGGCAAATGTAACATCTAGGCTAGCAAGTCTGCTTTTGGCAGGACAGGCATGAAGTAAAATGAGGTTTGTGAGGCTTGGGTTTGGTTTGTTTTTGTTTTTGTTTTTTTTTTGCTTACAGTCATGCATGTCTGAAGCCAACACAGTCCCATTCCTCATGGCAAGGGACAGTCGGTCCTGAAAATCCGGGGTTCGGGGCAGGGAGGTCTAGCCCTGCTGAAATCCCGGCTGCAGAACTGCTGTTAACTCCAAGGTGGCCGGGAGATTTCACCTGCTTCCCGGAGAGCCCTACCCAAGTAAAGCCAGCGAGTTTTGTTTGGGAATAACGACTATTTTATATAGCACCAAGCAACGAGAAGCTCAGAAGAGCCAACTGCAGGGCCGGGAGGTGTCAGCCCCGGCATCCCACGTTGCGGGGATCCTGAATTTGCTTTGGGGCGGGGGAGAGGCGGGGAGCGGCTGCTTCTTGGGTATTTATTTTCTTTTTCTCTTTGGTGTGTGTGGCCTTAGACAGAAATTTATGGCGGAGGTTGACCTCCTTTACAATCCCCGTGCAGCGCTCTAACTTTGGAGCGTTTGTCCGCTCTCTCCCGGGATAAACACCTGCAGTAAACTCCCTGAGAGACCTGGCTAGATGGGAGATTAATGTGGCTGTAATAGTGGAGCAGTGTTTGCAGCATTATGCCCTCTCCCCAGGTAGATGGATCTTTTCTGAGATGATACCAATTATTTATTGCTGAAACATCTGTTGATAACTGCAGCTGCCCTTGTTAAACAAAGCATATCATGGGGTCATAGACTATAGGGACCTAAAATCCTACCGCATGCTAGTTTTAGACTATTCACCGACACCCCCTGAAGTCCATTGGTTGCTGTTGTCTTCAGTGTTTCATCCTGCGGTTGAAAATACTTTGTAAACGTTGTGCTGCCTTTCCCCATGTGCTTTGAAGTATTATTTCATCTTCATCGGTAATTTATATTCCAGTGCCATTGTACCATGGGAAAAAGGGAAAACCTTTTTTGTTTTCCATTTAATTGTAGATAGACTGACATTTTGACCTGTATTATTAGTATTAGTCAGGAAAAGGGATTTTTTTTTTTCTCCTTCATCCATTCCTTCCCCCACCCTTTTTTTTTTTTTTTTTAAACAAAATTTCAAGGCAGAGCAAAGGCTGCTTCAGTTCTTTGAATAAAAAGCTGGGGGGGGGAAATGAGGCTGAAGAGAAGTGATTACAGTGTGATGAGGAAAGATAAAAGTCTGAGCAACTTTTTTTTTTTTTTTTTTTTGGCATGAGGGACAGAAGGATAATTTAATTCCCTGGAAGAAAAAAAAAAAAGAAGTCTTTGTCGATTTATTGTTCAGAAAAACCTTTAAAATTTTTCATCTCTGTTTATTTTAATTTGCCATGCTTAGAATAAGCTCATAAACCGTAATTCATTACATTTAAAAAGTGCTTTGAGATCCGTGAATGAAAGGCACGTCATTATCATAACACGCTGGTGGTGTTACGAAGAGGCAGAGCTGGCTACCGGGGCTCACCACGAGGATGTTTTACTCTGCGAGTAGGCTGAAAAGCTCCATGAGAGCAGCGCGGCGAGTAAGCGGATTAAGCTTTGGCTTCAAGGGTTTGCCTCAATGTTGCACTTTGAAAAGTGGGATACCCGTTGCTGGCGGCTGCGTGCGAGTTTGACGCATCAAGAAGGCAAAGCCACCTGCACCTGCAGCTTTCTTAAGTGCTCTTCTTCGCCTTTGCTCCGGGATGCTCATTACTTCTGGCCGCTGGCTGAAGCAGTAGGAAGGCATGGCAAAACCAGCTTGGGGGAGCAGGGGGGAGCAGCAAGCCAGGCTTTCCTTGGCATTCTCTCGCCGCCGCCTCAGTTCAATGGGAGCCGTGCCACTGCGGAGCAGGGCTCAGGGCAGATTTTGGCAATGTGTGCAAACTTTTCTTTTTTTTTCCCCTCCCCTCTCTCCACAAGATCAACCTCCCTAGGGATTTTAAGGCAACAGATTTACTGCAATCCTTGAGCCAAACCAGCGCTTCTGGTTTTACGAAATCTTTGCATCTTACAGAAGGTGGGGTTTTTTTAGTTTGTTTTCATCATTATTATTGTTTTTCCTTTTCCCTGCCGGGATTCACCAACCAATACAATACCCCAATTCAACAAGCTCTGTGTACTGTTTTCCATGTTCTTCTAGCAGGTTTTAAGAGAGCTTCTCCATCGGCTGGCAAACCGAGCCCATCCTGCAGCCCCCATCTCAACCGGAATGCCCCTTCGCTGGGAATCTGCACTAGGGCATGAAGGGTGATAACCAACATCTGTATCTCGAGTGAAAACTGGGAAGCACTGGGATGTTTTGTTTTTAACAAATCAAAGCAAAATCAGAATCGTAACAGCATCCTTGCTGACAAGTATAAATCAGGAGGGATTACTTTTTCTCTCTACATACCACACGCGCTGTGGGGTTCGGACGGGGGCTGCAGATCCAAAAGGGAGGCTGCCAGGGGTTACCCTTCCTGCGCATCTTGGCTTTCCCAAGGGATGGAAATCGCCTTACGCTCCGGTGACCAGCCGTTAGAGGGCAACATGCCCATGTACAGTAGGCTTTGATCCCACAAACCCTATTGTGGGTTTCGTCAGAGGACAGCTCTATGCGCACAAGTAGTTCTCTGGTGTGATGATTTGCGCCACGTTAATATTTTAATTTTATTTTTTTTTTTCATTATCAGAGCCTGTTTGCAAGCCCGTTGTAATGACCTGGGGCTTCGCTTCGTTTTTATTGTACGTATCAATAGTTCCTGCATCCAGGCTCAGGCATTCAGCCGCGGACCAGGATCTGCTGGGATAGGTACAGTGCGAATACAAAAGGAAAAGCCCCCAAGAGCAGGGCTCCTGCGGGTCCCTGTCTATGTGTGCAGGCTGACCCTGTAGTCCCTGCCGCGGGTGGGGAAGTGCGAATCCTGGCCCTGCTGGCGCAGAATTTCATGGGAGTTAATGGGAATATTGAAAAGAGTAGAAAATAAGGCCCTGTAGCCCTTGCCTGGGTCTTGGTTAATTATGTCCTGATGGATTGCCATTAGGGAAACCGTTCTGAGGGAATGAGGGACGTGCCCTAACTACCCTTAGGTGCGTGTGTGGCACTTAAGAGCTGGGAGCCTTTGAAAAAGAACTAACGAGGGGGCTGAGGATTTAGTTTTCTCCTCCTTCTAACTGTTGGTGTGGTAACAGGAGAATTAAAGCCCTAAATCGTAGCCCTGGGATCTTGGTTGTTCGGGCTGACCTTTTGCTACCTGCCTCATTAAGAGTTCTTCTTGGGTGATCCCAGTGAAACGGAGAGTGGCTGTGGGCTGAATTCAGCCCGAGAGGGAATCTGTGGCACCCTGTTTTGAGGACACAGATTTAGGAAAGAGACTCTTGGATTTTTAGCGCATCGTAATGGTCTTCATGCCGCCCCCTCGCGGGAATTCTGTCGCTGGCATTTAGCTGGTTTTAAGGATTAAAACATCCCCTTCAACATAGTATTTTAATATACCGCAGGGAACGGCCACAATAGTTTATAAATAGTCTAGAGCTTGAGCACAGCAGGACAAATCAGGGCCGCAGAATGACTGTTGCACCGATCCTAGGTAATAATTAAGAACGGGTACTCCTGTAGATAACTGCGGACCCCCAGACTCCCACTGCCTTGTCGGATACACAAGGCCCCCAGGAACTCTGCAATGGTCCTCAACTTAGGGGTGGAAGCCGAGAGCAGCACGTGGAACATCCCAGTAGCAGAAAAAATATATCAGTGGCAAGTCAAACCGCAAAAAAGGAGTGTTCTTGAGAAAAGCGGGAGTTGCTCTCACTGTAGGGCTTTCTCAGCTGGGGAAGCAAGATGTGGTCGGTTGTAAACTGGCCCGTTCTGTGGTGGTTTGAGCTGCTCGTAATGGACCTAATGCTGCTCCCGTTGAATAAACACCCAACTCTCTGTTGCCTTCAGGAAGAATGACTTGAGCTAATTAACAGCTCCAGAAGCTCCAAGCCATCAAATGGGGTTCTCCGCTGCTCTGAGCAGAGAGGAAACGGTCCAGGAGCTTCTTATTCCTCAGTCTGCAGCTATTTACTGGGTGACTTGGCTGTCCCGTGTTTCAGGCGGATCCATCTGCACCTCGTGGATGTGCTTTCTCCTGCCCATCACAGAGGTGGTAGGAGGCTTAATTCCTCGTTATTTGCGGAGCGGGCTCTGATTGCCAGCTGAAAGGCAGAGATTGATAGAGAAGTCCCGTGCGGTGACAGCAGCTTTGGTCTCTTGGAAAGACAGGCTTTGCTAACGGCGCGTGGGGTAAGAGGGTGAAAGGCTTCAGCCAAATCCGTGGGTGTTTTGACTCTGTGTTTAATCTGACAGGGGACGAACCTAGAGGGAAAGAAAACCGGGCAATTTGTTAGGGTTCAGTGAAGTGCTAACTAGGAGCAGCTCTTGGGAGAGAACGAAAGCACCTGGAAGTGAATGCCACCGAAACCCCTGCCTTGTGCACAGAATTACGAATCCGTTATTGACTGCTCTTGTTTTTCTGGTGGTGTTTTGTGTTGTTTTTTTTTTTTTTTTTTAAAAAGATTTTAAACCTCAGCTGCAGTTGCAAATGATGCTGAAGACTGAAACAGTCTGAGACAAATGGATACAAGTGAAAAGGCAGAAATGCAGAGCGTCGGCAAAACTGCGGGGACGCTCTGAAAATGAACTGATTCCTGCTCCTGCTTTCTAACCTTGCCGCCCCTCCTGAGCCTTGAGGCCGGGGGGGGGGTGATTGCCTCCAGGATCTTCGCTTTATAAAGAGGGCAGAGAGAGTGGATTAAATCAATATTTCATTTATTTGGGCTTGTAATTCCTCTTACATCAGCTGCCACATAAAGATTTTCCCCTATTTTCTTCCCCTCCTCCTCGTCCTCATTTACTATGCACCAATAATTTCCCTTTGACGCTTTCCTGCCGGTCCCAGTGCCAGATGGCCCCGGTTCTGAGCTTCTCCCCTCTCTTGGGAGCGGCCCCCATTGTCAATGCAAAGGAGGGCGTCGTGGCTTTGAACCCAAAGCTGGGACCCAAACTTCAGCCCCGGCGCGAGGAGGAGCCAACCCTCTAATGCAGGAAACCATGCAAACAGCACACCCTCCCACTCATCCCCATTAAGTGTGTGTGTGTGGGGGGGAACCCACCCTTCACCAAAGGCTGTTTTGCATTTTCCCCAATGGTCTGTGTATAGAAATCTGGTGCAAATTTAATTCTCTCACCACCTGATTCCACTTCCCAGCCGTGAGGTTCCCTTTGTGTCATAAACTCAATTAGACGTATGCATTTCACATCATGGACGCAGATGCGAAAACAAAGTGCGCGCGTACCTCGCTCTTTTTCTCTCTCTCTTTCTCTGTAGATGCGTCTAGATCGGCTTTAGAGCGATAAAGAAAGTGAGTAAATCTGTTTAGGGCAGTAGCCCGCTATGCGGAACGAAGTGTCCGCCTGCGGCGAGGAGTTTCTGATTGCCTTGGGGTAGGCTGTGACATCTTGGGAGTCTGTAGGGTTTCCCCAGGTCAGGCCTGGGTGACAGGGGAGCCTTACCCGCCCCCCCCCTCCCCCCCCCCCCCCCCCCCCCCCCCGTCGGCTTTTGCATTTCAGAGTGGCGTGGGGAAGGTTTTTGCGCAGGGTTTGGGTGCGCGCCCAGCAGGCCGGTGCGTGAGCCCTGGGTGCTGAGGAATTTTCCAGCCACACGAGTTGGCAGGGCATGAAAGGAGCGGGTATTAATTTCTTGGTGTACTGCTCGGAACGGGGAGGGGGGGACACACGTAATTGCAAAGATTGACATCGAACCATGTTTTCTGTGTGCCACACAGCATGCAGCCCTGCCTTCTAAAAAAAAAAAAAAAAAAAAAATAGCGGAGTTTCTCTCCCTGGCTTGACTTTTCTACGTTTTGTGTCCATTTGGGTTTGGAGAGGGACACAAGAGGTTTCGGCATTGAGCGGAGAGTTAAATTATGCAGCTGCAAGACTGCCAAGCCCTTCAGAATAGGATGCTTCGTTTAGATTTTCCACAATGCTATTGAAGTGCTTATTTTCCTCCTGAAGAGACACAAACAGATGCAAACTTCTGTAAACACTTTAGAAATGAATTCAGTGAGTTTGGCCTCTCAGCAGTGCTCAATAGCTGACAGAAAAATGTCTAATTAGTGCAAGTGGAAATAATAGGGCCACTTGGATTCCTTCCATCCTCCTCCAAGTCTACTTTTCCGAGGAACTCAAAGGCCCTTTTGTTTGGTGGGTCACCCTCTCTCAGGCTTTTGTGCTCCGATCTATTAAAGGAAGAAGGGGAGGAAAAAAAAAAAAAAATAGATTAGGCGATGCTCTGTGCTTAAATATATGGCCTGTTGATGAGCATTTCAAATGGCTGGTTTGCAGTGTCAGTTTACAGGTGCTTGGAGAGGGGGATTCCTCCATTGTTGGCCAGCACAAGCGGAGTTGTGCGTGCTGGGCTCCAGGAATCCTTTTCAAGTGCCATCCTCTTAGAAAAATCCAACTCGGGGTCAGGGGAAAAAAAAAAGAAAAAAAAGAAAAGAAAAAAAAAGGGAAATTTGTAGGAATCCGCCTGGCCGAACTGCAAACGAGCTAGGAAATACTTGCAACAGATTGGTGCTTTGGGCCGTACGTCGCGGGCTCTTCTCCGACTGGTTTGACGTGGGTTTTCTCCTGCACGCCTCAGACGGTGGTCGTGCCGCTCAAAATCAAGAGCGAGGTCTTGCTGTCGGGTTGTGGGGCTCTGAGCTAAAAGCAAAGAGGATCGAAATGAGGGTGGGGAGGAGTCCAAGGAGCCTGAGCGGAGTCTAAAGCGGCTCGTGGACGTTGCTGCCTCTCTGGCCCTGCCTGTGCGTTTACACAAGGAGGCCGATGCTAAGACGAAAATGGGAGATAGCTGCCAAACTTGATGTTTTAGTGAGGATTTGGACAAAGTTTTCTCGGCAGTCTCTTATGCTCTTGGTGATGCTGTGGGGCCTGATCCTCCCTCCCCCATGTTGCTTTTACTCTGTCTATGAGTAGTGCGTCCCACTGACGTGAATGAGATGAGAAACGCGTCCTTTTTATGAGGCAGCTTTCTATGGTTTAGGGCATTTTTTTTTGTTTTTTCTTTCCTGCTGTGGTTGACCACGCCGCAAAGCAGTACTCGACCATCGCCAGCTCCCAGGTATTTGAGCCAGGCTGGGCAGCAGGAAGCCGGGTTCTCTGTAGGCAGCCCAACGGATTACTAGAACTAATAACAATTAGTTTAAAAAGGGGACACGAGTCTGTAAAGACTGGAAATGCTCACTCCAGCCATTGTCCCGGATGGAGCTCAAACCATCCCCTCCTTTGTATACCACAAACAAACAAACAGGCCAGGAATCTGATGTTTTTCCCCTGCGGGTCATCTTTAATAGCTACTAAATCTGTATGAACTCTCTTGGATTCCCACAGTGGTTGAACCATCACACCAACACGGGGAACCAGCCGGAGCTCCTGGGATAGCGTGCTGTTAAGAGGCCAGGAGGCCAGGAAGGACAGCCGTGAGGAGGCACACAGCCTCACCGCGGTTGCAGAAATCCACCAAATTATGCGGTTGCGAATACTAAAGAACAATTAGAAAGACCCCCCCCAAAAAATCAGGAGTGATACCTGCAGGTCAAACAAAATAAACAGCTGGAACCTCCCTATCTTAAAAATGAAAATATGATCAGGAACAGGCATAGGTTATGATAAATCCTTTCTGATCACCGTCACAAAGACTTTCTCCATCATGTAAATGGCTAGTAAAGATTATAAGGTGAGTAGAAATTTTGAGACAGCCTTTTAATTGCTAGGGAATACTTGCTTCTCGTCATGTTCAGTGTTTCACCTGCTGCAGAGCTGTGTAGCCACCTTGCAGCAAATAACTAGGAGTATCCCATCTGTTCTAAAATGGTACGTCGGCAGCACCGTTGGGCAGAGGGTTACTAAAGGTGAGTATTTTCTGTAGACGTTTCACTGAGCCTTTGCGCGGTGAGTCTCTCCACGGCGCTGGTGTTCTTTTCAGGTTTATTTGAAAGCCTCCGTCATGGTCAAGGACTGCGTAACAGCGGCTGCTATTGTCTTCCTGATCGACCGGTTCCTCTATTGGATTGATGCCTCCAGCAAACTTCTTCAGATCGCCAAGGGCTTGCACAAGCTCCAGCCCACCACGCCGATCGGTCCTCAGGTGCTCATCCGGCAGGCTCGCCTCTCCGTCAACACAGGTACCTGTCGCTTTTCTCAGCTCAAGCCCAATTAGGAACTACTTGACTTTGAAGAAGATACTTTGTCCCTTGCTGGGGATGACATGCTTACGGCCCCCGTGCCACGTTTTCAAACGGCGCAGCCCACTCCCAGCCCTCTTGAGCCCTCCCAGCTCCTCTCACTAGCACAAAGGGGCTGGTATAAAGGGTTTCAGAGCCAAAGCAGGAGAGAAAATTGTGAAAGGGTGTGGAAAATACTAATTGGAGCTTTTGTTCCTTAACAAATCTTCCCTGCTGGTTTCAAACAGGGATATCTGAATTGCTATACTTCTGACCAAGGGCCTTTAAAAAGTAAATTAGAATCCCAGCATTTTCTCTGCACTGTCCCAGCTGCCTTTTTTTTTTTTTTTTTTTTTTTTTTACTTCGGTGGGACCACTTGATTATGCAAACAATGCAGCTTACAACCCCTCGAGGATAAATTGATTTAAAAAAAAAATAAAATTCCATCATTCCTATAACAAAGGCAACACCTGAACTATTTTTAATGTTATCTTCCCACTGGCCCTGGGGATACTTCCCACTCCCACCGGGGAGAAGAAAACAAAGCCAGACAAACCTCCTCTGAAAAACCCAACTGAGGAGTATTTTATTTGCAGAAAAGAGAACTGTAAGTTCCCTGCGCAGCCATTTTTATTCGTGGCTGTGGGCTTCTCATGCCATGGTACCTGGGTGCTGGCGCACTCCAGTCGATGGGAGTGATAGTCCAGCCGACACTTACTCCGCTTCACTGGCCGGAGCAGCCTTTGTGAATTCAGCCAGACAATTGAGACAAAAAGCAAGGTTTGACATGCATAAAGCTGATCGAATTAGACCTTAAGGCGTCTCCTGCAGCCCATCAACCTACCACGGGTGACTCCGGCCGCGCGACAAAACCTCTGAGCCGTATGACAGGGGGCTGAAAGGCAGAGTCCCCACTTTGTGTTGCGTGCCGCACCCTTTCTCTGTATTTTTGGGGTATATTTTCTGTGCTTAAGATGGTTTTTAAAAGCTAGGTAGAGAGCGACAGGGAGGTGGCATAGCCTTTGGCTAAACCAGGTATAATAGGTAATTTCATCTTACTTTGCAACCGCCTATTATAGAATTTAGCACACGTACGCTTAAGACTGTCGACGGCAACAAATCTACGTGCAGGTGATATCGGGGTGTATCGAGTTTCAATATCATACAGCTTCTCGAGGAGATTTTCTGAAGCAAGTGCCTGGCTAGAAACAGTTGCCTCACGGGCGTTTTTTGCAATATTTGTTGTGTGAGGGAGATAGTCCCTCTCAAAGAGATTCCTGAGCGTGAGGTGGCATCTGCAGCGCGGGCTTAATGGGAAAGCTTAGTCTAAGTGTGGACACGACGACAGTGCTGGGAAGAAGAGTACGATCTGCAGGGGCTGTCACTGATGAATGTTTTTGTTCATTTCATGCCACGTGATGCATTTTTATATTCATTTTCTATCCTTTTTTTTTTACTTATTTATTTTTACTCAGGTAAACTTTTAAAAGCTGAATATATCCTAAGCAACCTCATTAACAACAACGGAGCAACAGGTACATAGATATTTCTTTTCCAATTTCATAATTGCTATTTTGGTGGGATTTTTGATACTAATTCCGATAGCCACGCAAGCTTCAAATCGAGCCAGTCTGACCTCAGTAATGACTCCTTACATCACGTTTCTCTTTTCTTCACCGTTCTTTGCTAAAATGTGGAAACTGCAACTTTGTTTTGAACTTCCCATAGTTCTCTGCTGAGTTTTTCCACTCTCTCTGCAGGTACCTGGCGATACGCTAAGGAAAGCGACAGGATTCTCGTTCAGTCAGTCTGCTTGCAAATCAGAGGACAGATTCTGCAAAAGCTTGGTGGGGCTTTTATCTATAAACATCTGCTCAAGGTTTTCCCCTGCCGTTTGTTTTTTTGTTGGTTGGCACATGTCAGAGGTTTAGCTAGTGGAGAAGCCTGATGCCTGTAACGCAGCCACAGGAGATGAGTTGTGCATCCATCTCTTTGCAGCAAGGACCTAGAGCCATGTACCAAGCAAAACGCATTTTAGAAATTTACATTGTTGTTATTAATCCTACCAGAAGCTGAGGAGCGTGCTGAAACGTTGCTCCTTTTATCCTGTGCTACTCCATGTTTGCTAGCACTTCTCCCAGATTCACCGTTCCCAAAGGCACACGGTAGTTTATCAGAGGAACATCACAGCAATTTCCTCTCTCAAGACAAGAAACCCCATCATTTTCGGCACGATGGGCTTCTGGATTCAGGGTTTGGCACTCGAGGCCAACAGCCTTCATTTTATGCTTTTGCTGTGACCTTTCGTCTTCCGTGGCTGTTGAGCTCAAGTCTTTTATGAACATAAAATGTGTGTTTATGCACAGCCAAAAGCTAAAGGAAACTAATAAATGTTCGGTGTCACCAAAGCAAAAAAAGACATAGTTTTATACTGTTTTGAAGGTTCCTGACTCAAGGAGGCGTAAAATAAACTATTGAAAGCCCTCTGTAGCTGTAATCCGCGTAGTGACTATTTTTCTGATTTATTTCAGGGATGTGGTATGAGGCAGCAGAGTTGATCTGGGCTTCGGTCGTGGGATATTTCAAACTTCCTCAACCAGATAAAAAGGTGGTGTTTCCTTTTCGCTCTGGCTATCTTTGCCACTCTAACAATCGTTGCAGATGAGCTTCTGTTTACTTCAGAAGAGTCTTCTAGCAATAATGTTTCGGTTACGCACCTCAGCCGAGGTTAACATGCAGGATAAATGTTCTCGCCGAAGTCTGTATTGCACGTTGTTTCCGCATGCATGCCCAGACTTACGGGCACCTTTTTTTCCTGCAGGGCAATGAAAGTAATAGTTTCCATTAAGCAGAATCAGCTGAAGTGAACCATCGCTGAGGGTGCCTGTGACAAGGGCAGAATGCAGCCACAGATTTTATTAATTTATCTGTTTATTAGCAGTAAGGCTAATTTTTTGTTCCTAGTAACCGAGCGTGTCTATTTGCCGGAGTGCTCACAAGCTGCACTACGCTATCTGTTGTGGGTGATGGATGTTCCTTGGCACTGCCGCATCTGAACACCTTGCAACAGCTACCGTGTCTCTCTCTAACACCTTTGGGAGGCTTGGCTGCGCTAATCTTGAAGCAATGTCACAGCATGTGTCCGTAGCTAAACAGGAATGTGAACCTAAGTCTTGCAAGTCCTAGGGTGATGCTTTAAGAAGTTTCGTAACTGCACCCCAGCATAGGATATCCCACAAAAGCAGACCCCGTCACCTCTCCTCTGCCTTACCTTAGAGCTTGACCTCAATTTCAGAACACCTCTCTGGGAGCAAAGGTGTGTAGTGAATTTGGCGGCAAGCACACAGATATTTCCCGGCGATCTGAACTATTTAGCTGCGCACAGACCCTTAGCTAGCACGTATAAATCAAATCTTCCAGAGAGACAGACAATTAGCAAGTTCATAGATCTGCGTGTTACGTGTTCCTGTCTTATTTTTTAATTGGTTCTGTAGAACCGATTCCAAATTACTAAAGAAAACAATTGGAAAACGAAGATTAGATTGTAGACAGATTGAAGATTGTAGACAGCAAATTATCCATGAGCCAGCAGTGTGCCCTTGTCGCCAAGAAGGCCAATGGCATCTTGGGCTGCATAGGGAAGACTGTGGCCAGTAGGTCGAGGGAGGTCATTCTTCCCCTCTACTCTGCACTGGTGAGGCCACAACTAGAGTACTGTGTCCAGTTCTGGGCTCCCCAGTTCAAGAGGGACAGGGAACTACTGGAGCGAGTCCAGCGAAGGGCAACCAAGATGATTGTGGGACTGGAGCACCTCCCTTATGAGGAAAGGCTGAAAGAGCTGGGACTCTTTAGCCTGGAGAAGAGAAGGTTGAGGGGGGACCTGATTAATGTTTACAAGTACCTAAAGGGTGGGTTTAAGGAGGACGGAGCCAGGCTCTTTTCAATGGTTCCCAGCGACAGGACAAGGGGCAATGGGCACGAGTTGGAACATAGGAAGTTCCGTTCAAATACACGGAAAAACTTCTTTACAGTGAGGGTGACAGAGCACTGGAACAGGCTGCCCAGGGAGGTTGTGGAGTCCCCTTCTCTGGAGATTTTCAAGACCCGCCTGGATGCAGCCCTGAGGGATGTGCTTTAGGCAATCCTGCTCTAGCAGGGGAGTTGGACTAGATGATCTCTAGAGGTCCCTTCCAACTCTGAAGATTCCGTGATTCCGTGATTAAATTATCAACACCAAGATCCTCTTGGCTTTTGTCCACCTCTGTTCATTTGGTTTTTAAACAGTGCAGTAAGTTAGGGGAGTGCATTAAAAATAGGATGCTTGTTTTCTTAGGCTATGCCTGGTGAGCATTTATTACTTCTATCATCTCTCTAGGCATCTTCACCTTGAATTTTTTAGAAAGGCTGGGATCAGCTGGCCGGTTCTTAAACATAATTTTTGGCTTTCTGTCATCTTTTCTGACAAACAACAGTAAAACAGATTGAGTTTTTTCTTTGTTCAGATATGATTAGCCAAGGGCTTCATGCAGCTTTTGGTGATATCACGAGAATTCACTTTCATTGTCACAAACAGCACCTTGGGAAAATACAATGCTAAGGAAAATGCAATGCTATTTAAGTTGAAACCTAGAGCTAGCGGTAATCGGGATAGCTGCCACTCATGGAAACTCAGACGTATCCACCAGGCCACACTTTTCCGCAAGTGGGAATTAACAAAATCCTACCAAGGTGGCGTCTCTGAATTTCTTAGCAGTGCTTCCCTTTGTTTGTTTCTTTTTTTTTCCTGGTGTGCTCTACATGGAACCAACGTTATTGTGAGCAGTAAAATTCAAAAGACAAGGGGAAAAACACTATCATAATTTTCCATTTCTCTTTCAGGGAATTGCTACTTCTTTGGGTATTATGGCAGACATATTTGCTTCCATGAATGACAAGGATTATGTCCGGTTTAAAACCAGTGCTGAGATTGATCTGGTAAGACTTGGTTTGGTATTTGTGTGTGTATGTTCTTCAGGTGGACTGTATGTCGTTGTCCCAAATTCACCCACACTTTGTTCTTCCTCCTGTTCCTCTCCTGTGCTGAGAGGGCTGAAGAAACTTCCATTGCTGCTGTTGTAAGAGTTCATTAGCGCCTAGATGGAAGAATGCCTTGCTTCAGGAAAAAGAAAATATTAAGAGTATTTACAGACCCAAAGGTCTCAGAGAGCTCAGGGAACCTACAACACACAAGAAACAAATCCCAAGCTGCCTCGCTTTAATTGAACAGGGTTGCTTACCAGGTAGACCCATCTCTTTGAAAAGAAAGCCTTTAAGGTGAGGTTTTCCCTCTTTTTTTATTTCCCTAGAGCCTTCTCCGAGAGTTCGGTCATCGCTTATTATCAGCTGCTGAGGCCTGCAAACTCGCGGCAGCCTACAGCCAGTACACCCCACTGTTTGTCCTCACAGCCGTGGTAGGTATTAGCCTTCATTCTGAAAGTGCTATTTGTATAAGAGAAGAGTCCGGGCTATTAGATTTGGCTGTAATCCGGCTTCCAAACATTACGTCATGCAGGGTATTGTGTCCGTGTTGTGGGTATGACGCTATACGTTGCTCTGCACTCCAATCAGAAGCTAAACAGATGGGCAGAAAGCAGTATCTGTCCACAGACTGAGGATGCGCTTTCAGGCCCGTTTGGGAATGCTGCTGCTTCTGTAATTACAGCTATATTTCAAAGGAAAAAGAGCACGATTCCCTCCAGGAAACACAGCAGCAGGCAGTTAGAGCCGACGTTTGCTTCAAATTGTACAAGGGAAAGAAACATATTTTTCTGCCCTTTGTTTATCTCTGACAGAAGTCCAGGTTTTTAATTCCTTCATTTCTCTTTCTTCCCTTCCCAGAACATCCGTGGGGTGTGTTTGCTATCCTACAGTCACTCCAAGGACTGTCCCCCAGAAAAGAGAAAGTTCTACCTGTCCGAAGCCAAAGAATCCTTTGAGATCGGCCTCCTCACCAAGGACGATAACAGTCCCATCACCAGCAAGCAGGAGCTCCATAGTTTTATTAAAGCGGCTTTCTGCCTCGCAACCGTGCATCGATGGCTCTACGGGGAAAGCGAGAACCTCCGTGAGGTGCGTCAGCTGTGTAAAGAAGCCATGGGAAAACTGCATTCCTACAGCACTTCATCGACAGAAGAGGAAGAGAAAGGAATGCTTGCCAAGGAGATCATGTCTCTGATCGCATCCGTGAAGAAGCGCCTGCGGGTGGAAAGCTTCCCTAATTCTGATGCTAGGTCTTACGTTCCAGACGGTTACAAAGGCACAGTGGAAAAGCCTATCCTGCAGCAGGAAGTCAGCTTTGAGAAGATCCTTGCCATGCATTCTCAGCATCATCTGTCAGTGTGTGAAGTGTTTGAAAATACTTGCAGGCTTCATAAAACCGCACCAGGAGAAACCCAAGTGGGAGTTTGTATCACAACCTTAAGAACAGAAACCAAAACCGTAGACACTGTGTGTACTACTGAGGACACAGCGTACCAGAGGAAAGGCGCTGCGAAAATGCCGAATTCACCAGCAGCAGGAAGTAGCTCAGAGAGACTCAGTGGCCAAAGAAATAAATACATCGGTTCTGATGTGATGAAAATTTCCTTCGATGAAGAGACTGAGCCGTTCGAAATAGAAAAAAATGATGAGAACAGTGCTTTCAGCAGATGGCAAAAGAGGAGTCAAAGCACTACTTCAGACAGCTCTTGGTGCAAGCTTTCAAAATCAAGTTACTCTTCCAGCTGGGAGGAACTAAACTCTAACAGCAGCAAAGAGTCTCCCAGGGAAGGGCAGCAGCAGGAAAAGGGCTCAGCGGAGGAGCAGTGTTGCACAACAGAATCTGATGAAAACGGTCAGGCTGCATACTTGAGCTCACTACCTTCCAGAACCTGGCGTCCGTCCCCTCGAGAGCCTCCGCAGAGCCGTCGGGGATCTCCTCAACCTTCCTTAGAGGTAGCTGGGAGGCTGGTAGAGAAGGCGGCTCTTTGTGGAGAAGAGCTACGGGAGGGAAGACACGGTGGAAAGAGCTCGTCAGAAAAGAAAGCGCAGGAGGTGAACAACGCGGTTCCTTCCCTCTCCACCCCTTACTCTGTTCCTACCAGGCTGGAGGAAGAGGAGGAGGAGGAGGAGTCCTCCTCCCGGGCAGAGCTGGGCTGCAGGACCAAGGACAGCGGCAGGGAGGGTGGTGGGACCCGCAGCCGGTTGGGGTGGGTCGACCCAGAAGGAGAGACCGCAGAGAGCACCGAGGATCCCTCCTTCGAGGCACGACCCCCCCCAAACAGGGATGCTTCCGTACTACCAACGAGCATCGAGCCGAAAATGGCCGGCGACTCCTCTGTGCGTGACTGGCTGAGGAAATCTGCCGTGGTGGGAAACGGATCTCTCAAAGTGCCTGAAGTTGACGGCCAAGCAGAAACAGTAGATGACACTGAATTTGATTTCATCAGCATTGGAGACCTAGTAAACAATTCTCCTACGGCGTCTGTTCCGGAGCATCAGTCAACTCCCAGTGCACCAACAGCTTTGTCCTCGGGGGGAAAGATATCCATAACTGAGCACTTTGATTGTGCCACTACTGAAGAAGATGAAGAAAAGTCTCAGGATGTGGTGAGCAGCAAGAGACAATCCAGTTCATCTCTGAGTTCCTGGTACAAAGCGGGACAGATGCCCAGGAGTTCCCCTGAAAGTCCATTTCTGAGCACAAGGGGAAGTGGTTTCATCTTCACGCCTGGGAGAACGAAGGAAGAAGTCCTTGACGCTCGATTTCTGAAGGATGATGATTACATGCAGCTTCTGGCAGGGGTGGAACATAATTGGCTTGTCCAGAGACTGGTGCCTGCTGGAATTTTTAAGTCTAAACAGCTTCGTAAAGCATACTGTAAGTTTCCATACAGCAATGGGCATTTTCACACAGCAAGAGGTTCTCCTGCAGAGAACAGTCTTTTCAGACTCAGGCTTTTTAACACAATGTTTGAGTCATCGTTTATTAGGACTTAATTTTTTGTTGTTTTATGAGGTTTTGTATAAGAATTTTAGCAATGGAAGAACACTCCCTTGAACCATTTTCTCCCGTTCCTTCTTACCCATTTGCACATCAGTCATAGATGATGGGCTCCAACTCCATGCCCACTCAGTCCCACCTGCTTCAATCCCTTCATGCAAGAGGTAACATACGCTACTGGAACTCCCTGTGCCAGTTCATCAAGCCCTTTCCACCCCATTACTTGAGTCTCTGGTTTTGTCTGCAACCTAAGACAATGATTATTAAGTGAATAATAAATAACGGCCATACCTTCATACGCAGACGCTTGATGAATATATGAAGAAATACAGAAGCTAGGAGCAGTGGCACTATAGGCTGCCTCATTTAGCTCGTTAAGTAAAACCTACTTAGGGCTTATCCCATCTTGCGTGTCTCAAGCCCGTTGAGCATTTTTTTGTCCTTAATGTAAAATATCCAACTCTGAACCTACGTACCTCTTCTTATATATTTCATAGCCCCGTACATTGCTTCTCTCCTGGGTGCTGGTTATTTCATCCCTTGGCACAGGCTTAGAGCAGTCCTGTGGAATTTTCCATTCTACTCGTGGTGTTTTCTTTTTGTAGCTGCTCTTCTTCTAAAATACTCGAAGAAATCAGGCCTCTGGACAGGCCAAGAAACGGCTGTATTCATTGGAGACTACCTGAACGTGGCAAAGGAAGGCAAACAGAGAAGTGCATTTTGGATACACTTTCTGCACCAAGAAGAAAGTCTGGGCAGGTATTGACCGAACCAGTTTCTGAAACTAAGTATTTATGAGTGTTGCTTCTGTGTAAATATGAATTAAAACTGTCTGGTAGGATTAGTCTTACACCTGTGATTCAGCTAGTCCAGTGCCTTGTTAGACAGTAGCTTTTATCAAGTGTTTTCAGAAGACAGTACAAGTTTTTACTCGGACAACTACAGAAATCATTGCAACAGTGGGAGAAGATTGTTCCTTTAGTCTGTTTCAACTATCTGGTTAGATTTTGACTGATTTTCTGTAGCAAGTATGTTTTATGGCTTTCCCGAATCTCTTGGGCATTTTGGCAGTCTTTCACTCCACGTAACTCTCTACTTTTTAATCTCTGGGAAGAAAAAGCTACTTCACTGTTGACTTCGGACAGCCATGGTAGTGTTCATTTGCTCATGACAATTCTTAGGCCTGACTTCACCTTTGTCTGTGCTGGGATAATCTCCTGGGAGCTTAAATGTTCCTTCCTTTTTATTTGACCTCTGCTTTTGCATGCATTAGAGAATTAGCAATATACGTATGTATCTCACAATACCTATAGGCAGAAAGGTGTTTCACTTACTTTAATTTCAGCAGCAGGTTTATGCAATGGATGCATCTGCTCTGAAAGCTTCATAAACTCCTCTGCACCAGCAGACCTCTGCTAACTGCTAATTGCAGATTTTGGATTGTTATTAGAAGTAGCTTATGAATTATTATGGGTTAAGAACAGTATTTTAAGTGTGTCCGAGTTGGGTCTCCCTTCTGAGTCAAGAAGAGTTGACTTTAAATATTCCGGTGTTATGAAACCCCCGTCCTAGGATTTGATCGATCGGTACAGCATTTTATGCCTGTAAGAGCTATAAAATAAAACACCCACAACTTCAATCCCTACCGTTTTAAATGCATCGCCAATGGCTGGCTTTGCTTCTGCACAGCCAAGCTCTGCTTTGTCGTGATGGTTCTGTATCACAGGTAGGGCTTCCCAAGTGCAGTCTGCTGCAAATCGGGCTACACCAAACACTTCTCTCTTTGTGTAGGTACGTTGGGAAAGAATATAAAGAAGAAAAAGGACTTCTTCATCATTTCAGTGACGTGGAACGGCAAATGACTGCCCAGTACTACGTGACAGAATTCAACAAAAGGCTGTATGAGCAAAAGCTCCCTACGCAGATCTTTTATATCCCATCTGCAGTACTCCTGGTAAGAACTGTCTTCTAAGCAATGCAAAAGAATAGATGGGAAGAGTGTCTTCAGTCAATTTTGATCTTAAAATACCAGCAGTTAAGCCACCTCTGGATGACTCTTACCTGATGGCTGCATTTGCTCATTTCAGGACAGAAGACGCCTACCTGCAGGGCTACAAGTTCATGGGTGGACTGGCAGAAAAGATGCCACGTCCTATTAGAAGTTAGAAACTCACTTGTAAATGAAACCCGGGAGTTACCCAGCCTTTTATATCGTCTGGGTGTCCTGGCACAGAGGTCAAAGCTGACGTCCGGCCCCTGGCGGGAAAGCGAAAGATCTTTTCTTTATTCTTAGGCTTAACTTCCCATTTGATTTGTGTTTCAAATACGGGGAGCCACCCTCCACAGTAGAGCGCTGAACTCATTGTTTCATGATGACTAGGTGTATGATGGCATACTATGCATGTTCCTTTTTCTGTAAGCCATTCTGGCGCTAGATCTAGCTCTATGGCACCGGATCTGGCTCTGTGCCGCTCACTAGTAAGGCCTAACGAGAGCCTGTCATCCGTACCCGTAAGTCTCTGAACACAGAAATGACTGGAAAAAAAAAACAACCCAAACCCTCCCACTGGTTATTTACACACTGAAGAAGGACCAGGTGCAGGTTTAGCCACATCTTTTCAGCTTTTTCGCATCTTCTTTAGACATAGTCTCCTGGAAGAAGTTGTTTCCTAGATCTTTCTAGAATTCATTGCTCATGGAGTTTGCCCTGTCAGGCTGACTTTGTGTTGGATCTTGTAACACTCTTCGTTCTAGTTAAATGTGAGCTCCTCATCTAAACAGCTGGTGTTTTGCATCAGCAGCGGGTTATCGTGAAGACTCTTTCCATCCATCTTATGACAGAAAGTTCTTGGAGGAAAAAACAAGACTTCAGTAGTTAGAGGAGCTGTAGCATCCTTGTTTTCACATCTCTGCTTGCATGACTGTCATTAACACTTTTTTTTTTCAGATACTGGAAGACAGAACTATAAAAGGATGCGTGAGCGTGGAGCCCTACATCCTCGGGGAGTTTGTGAAGCTGTCCAATAACACGAAGGTAGTGAAGAATGAGTACAAAGCCACAGAGTACGGTCTGGCCTATGGCCATTTCTGCTACGAGTTCTCCAACGGAACAGACGTTGTCGTTGATCTGCAAGGTTTGTATTACAGCGAGCTTCATTTCTTGCGTGTCCTCTCACGTTGCCGAATATGCTATGTAAAGGATGTTGTGTCTCTAAATGACGTAAAGCGAGGGAGGTGTCTGCAGGTATGTTTTTGCCTTGAGCAGTTGCTCATGTTCTCCGCTGCATTCGCAGCAAGAGCACCCACGCGTGCCACAGCTTCCTGCCATGGAGCGATCTGCATCCAGTTAGACTAAAGCCGGTGTGCGAGGCTGGTCGGATGTGGAACCATCTGAAGGAGAACCATTAAAAGAGGCAGCGGGTTTTGTCACGCTTCTTCCTTCCTAAAATTGGCAAGCCTAAAAAAAAGGTGTCCTATTCAGCTGATGGAGAATTGAGGTCTTTGGTCAAGAGCCAAGGGTAAAACCTTTCGGACTCAGTCTTTACCACACAGGTATCTTTGGGGTATTCATTTCATTAAATTTTCATTATGTACCTCTTAGGGTTCCGCTTTTGCTGGCATAGGTGCAAACTGGGAACCGCTGAGGTGACAATAAGAGAGGATGGGCTGTGCCGCGCCGACAGTCCTGAGTACGCTGATGCAAAGGCTGTGATGTTCAATACCGGGATATATCCTTTCTTCCACAGGTTGGGTGACAGGTAACGGGAAAGGCCTCATCTACCTCACGGACCCCCAGATTCATTCCCTTAATAGCAAAGATGTTTCACGCTCCAACTTTGGGAAGAAAGGAATTTATTACTTC
Source organism: Rissa tridactyla (assembly GCF_028500815.1). NCBI lineage: Eukaryota > Metazoa > Chordata > Aves > Charadriiformes > Laridae > Rissa > Rissa tridactyla. The sequence continues at coordinate 77,864,643 of NC_071470.1, read as the reverse complement.
TTTAATAATCAGCACGTGGAGTGCAATGACATCTGTCGCTGCCTTTGTTTAACAAGACCGTCGGTAGAGCTGCCGATGTAGACTCGCACAAGGCAGTCACACAACGAACGACCAAAGGATCGACGTGATCTTATGATCCTACACACCTTTAGGAACATATTGTCTTTGTGAGAACGTGTGAGTCGGGTCAGTCATTACCTGCATGAGTTTGGCACGTTCCGGTCTTTGCATTCAGGCTGGTAATACCACGTTGCCGTCTTGTGTACCCTCCGAACCTCATGTTATTATAGCCATCTGTAAGAATTAACAGAAGAGCTTAAAAAGAGTAAGAAAACAGCCTCCCAAATTCAGCGTGAGGTGTACTACGAGACGGTATAAACTTCTAATCCATTCAGACCCAGTGAGGGCAATAGGCACCGTCTGCTCTGTGGAAACGGAGTATGAGGTGGAGTGAGACAGAAGCGGAGAGTTGTATTTCAGCCATGTGTAAAATGTTCAAAAACTTGTATAAATGCTTCGGGGAACAAATGGTAATGTTTTGATTCACTTCAAGAATAATGAAGTTGTCTTCAGAAGCATGTGTGTGTATGTGCGTGTGTGGCCACACAACATCTAAATGGGTGGACACGCGGTTTTAACTGTAACAGCCAAGAAAACTGTGCTGCTCTGCAAGGAAAAAATAATGTTCTTGAACCGCGAGATGCTTTACGTGAGTAATTTAGGACTACTACATTTAACAAACTCTCAGAAGACTTTTCCAAGAGAAGAACAGTTCTCCCTTAAGGACAGCCCCTCTCTTCTGCCTGTGATGAAGCTGTGAGCAGCGCAGACTTGGTGTCCAATTCTATAGCTAATTCCCACAAAGAATCTCACTGGGCACGAGGGTGGCTGCTTCTACGAGGAGCCCAACGTCTACCAAGCGGAGTAAGCGGCCTCAGCGCCGGTTTTGGTTCCAACAAGCACCCCTTCCCCTCGAGCCTCACAGAGCTGCGAGGTGGAAGGCGCTTTACTGTCACGCGTGCAAACAGGTGCAACTTTGTCCTTTAACGCCGGCATTTTAGCAGTGGTTTTGTGATTGGTTGTGGTTGTTATCGAGCATGCTTAGCCCCTGATTTTTAACACCGGGACTAAACAGCCCCTGGCATGTAGGCTGGCCACATGCTGCAGTAGGGCCTGCCTGGGTTAGAGGCAGCTGCAGCCTTTTGCTTTTTATGAAACAATCTTTTGTGGGTTTGGGGTTTTTTGTTGTTGTTGTTGTTGTTCTGTTGTTGTGGTTTTGTTGGGTTTTTTTTTAACTAAAGCTTGCAATTCATTCATGTGACCTCCTTCGCCACCTACAGCAGTTCACACACTGATAGCCACACACCTACCTCCAAGAGACCCAGCGCGTAGAGTCACTCTGTCACAGTAAATTTCAGAAGCGCATAGAGAAAAGCGCTGCCCTCCCAACTTTGTGAATTCTAGCCCAACAGCTGAAAGCTTACTGGTTTTTTCCCGCACAGGCTGGTTAGCTGAAAGGAGTCAAACCTGCTGGCGTGGTCGGATAACATATACATACGCAGTAGGGAGAACAGCCGTAAAAAAAGAGGGGACGGGAGCGCCTCACACAAAACGCTGCGCCCCTTCCATGCTGAATTAAGCCAACCGGCGCGTCTGCTTGAAATTAAACCCCCCCCAACCTATTGACAATATTACCCAAATTCGGACTCCGATGAAAGAAGCGTTTTTAAATCAAAGATGCCGACTAATTTTGTCCTAAAAAAAATTCCGCTGTCCATTTCCCATCAACTGCGGATGGGCTTTTTATGAATTATCTGGCCAGGAGGAGTGGGCTTCAACCTTCATTTCCGACAGGTGATGAACCTGCATGTGGTTACAGGAGGCTGTTTGTGTCGGCCTCTGTCGGGGATGCGTTGCAGATTTTGATTAAAAGCAGAGGGCATATCTTTGCATCTACAGCTTGCAGCTGGTTTTCTATTCCCCAGGAGAAGGAAAGCCATCTTATATCCTTCCAGCACATCTTTCCTGGTGTTACTAGCCTCACCGACAGGCAGAAAAGCTGCTTCTGGGGAAATTCAAGCAACAGTTACGTATGTATTCCCCTTAACAGTGCCACATGACGCACAGGACTGGAGCTAACATTTGACGCTGCCTCTCCAGCCAAAAGAAACTATGACGAGACCTAGATTTTACTCTTCCAAGACCGTGCCAGCACCTCCAAAAATGAGTGTCCACACTCTCATCGTCAGCAGCAAAAAGCTGCCTTCGTTTCAAATTCTCTTTTCCTCCGAAGCCCTGACCGCCCCCGAGCTCAAAGGCCGGGATCGGTTCTTCTGGGGAGTTTTTCCTGGTGAGAAAGGGAGCACAGCATCAAACCTCCACAAAAAGATGGGTCCCCAGCGGAGAATTAGCTTTAACAAAACCGTCCCGCTTTTGTTTCTGTAGCCAGCGGAGATTTTTAGGCTTTTGTCCCCGCTTTTTAGCAATGCTATTGTTTTCTACGTGATGTTTGTGCCGAGTTGTTTGGAAGGATGCCCTATCACTGCGCTGACCGATTAGAACTAGGTGTAAAGAGGGAGAAGCAAGAGAGGAAGAAAAAAAAAAAAGAAAAAAAAATTAAATCTCTTTATTATGGTGCATAAACCTTCAGTGTTGGGGAGCTGGGCAGCTGCGCAGGAAGAAAAATGCATTCAAAAATATAATGCTAGTGTGAATAATCCTTTCTCGAATGCTGCTTGCAGACTGCGTCAGCTTTGTCAGGTGAACTTGAACTGGGCCATCAGCTTTGCTGCCGTTCCCATTGCACACTGTCTGTCACCCCGGGGCATTCACCATCTTGACTGTTGTTAAAAGCCAGCAAACAATCCATCATTGAGCCGGGGAGTCACTCGCTCATAGAAAAGTAAAATCGGCATGTGACGGTACACTCGGCCCCAGTGTTTCGCAGATTAAAGTGATACATGAAAACTCACGTGTTACTGGGAAGATTAAGCCCGTTATCTTGTTCTGCAGCCAATAAAGGACGGCCTTGTCTGCGGCAGTAGGGAAATGCTGGCTTTAACCAAGTGACAAACGCGGCGCATACATAGCTCCGTGCTCCGGCAAACGAGAGCGCCCAGCTCTAAAAGGGGAAACAAAGCTAGTTAGCGAGATCTCGGGAATTAATAGGCAGCGGAGATGCTGTGTTAAAGCCTCTCGGCGGAGGCTTTCCCTTCTCTATAGAGACAATTAAAAGCAAAACAAAACCTCCCGGACAATCTCTGCAGAACAAAGTGTCCTAATGCGCTGCCGGCAGCCGGCCCCGCGGTGTCTGCTGTAAGAGCACATGCAGCTTCGAGACCCCTGAAAAGCGATGCCTCTTCCAGCTTCTGCCTCTTGTTCGCAGAAAGAAAGAAAAGATCTATCGGGGTACGCTCCTGAATAAACCGATCCGTGGAAAACGTTAATATTTTGATTTCTTCCGCGTATTTGCATTTAGCAGCTGATTTCTTTTGTTGGTTTGCAGCGTAGGTTTCATCGTCTCAGCCAAAGTTAAGGCTACTCAAAAGTTAGTGTCAAGTCTCAGCTTGTCCAGTCCCCTGTTAAACCAGCCATCGTCGTATTTAACCCCGTAGGTTCTCCCGGTCTTACTCTTTACAGGCTCGGGCACAAATTCGGAGGTATCAGTCCTTCGCAAACGCCGGCACTCTTGTCTTCATCCAGGGCTGGGATGATGGAAATCCTGCATGAACGTGCTCTATAACCCCATCGCCTGAAGAGCTTGGACACATACGTGGCCCGAAACACACAGCACATAAAGTATCGGTTCATATTCATGGTATAAATAGGTGATTATTGGGGGAAATAAATACGTGACTCAGGCTGATGATGGAGCGTTTAATATTTTGGCGGGAAGTTTCATCTTGGAGCTACTGACTGAAAAAAAAATTGCAGTTCTGCTATTTCTTCTGGTTTCAGAAGAAAGTAATTTGAGCCAGCCAAGACTTAGGGAATACTTTTTTCTTTTTTCTTTTTTTTTTGTTTGAGAAATTCGGTGGTTTATATTAAGTAATTTGCTACCAAGGGTGCTTTTGGGGCTTGATTTTATTATAACAGGCTCCAAAGTCCAACATGAGAGCTCAGTGTGACTATTAGGACCCTGTGGTCTCTACAAAATGAGCGAAACTGTGTTGTGCTGGTACAGTGAAATATTATCATTGACTGTAGGGACGTAAAGGCGGAAGAAACATTTCCTCCTTTTGGCCTCCAGCTCAGGGACTTGAGTTTAGACCCGGCGTAAGCACTGCAGTAGGTCAGGCACAAAACCGTCCCGCTCTCGGCAAGGTGACGACGCACTTTCCTGTCCTTCGGGGAAGATACCTGGTTAAAGAGGTGGGGTTTTTTCCCCACTTACCTTTCTGCGGGTATCCGGGCGAAAGGCAGAGGTCTCGCTTGCTGTGCGCTCGTGCATAAAAGTTAGTAAAATTGATACCAAGCGGGAACGAGGTGATGCAACTCATTGATTGATTTTCTCGACTTCTTTGCCAACGCTTAACGAAGCGCTTTGGGGAACTTCTCTTACAAAGGACGCAGTGTGACAGGGACGAGCCTCGGTTATTCCGACAACAGCAGGCTGAGCCAGGCTTGCCTCCCTCCCTCTCCCTCCGATCCCGGGCCATTAAAGGCCAGCGGGCGCGGGGTGACCCCTCCAGCTGTGCGGCAGCCCCCGCACGCGAGGCAACACGTCCCCGCTGCCACCAGCCCGCCGTCAGCTGCCCCCAGAGCCCAGCTGCTGGATTTAGGCATCGGTCCTTTACCAGAAGGAGCTATTCATGGGTACCGAGGGGAAAAATTCCCCGCCAGCCAGCTCAGAACGGCAGCCTGCACTGCCACGTCCCTGCTGCTCGGCAAAATCCAGCGCTGATGGCGAAACACCAGCCTCCTCGGCCGTCTCTTTCCCGCTGTGTGGCTTGGGAGCAGGGGTGGGATTGCTCTTCCCGGCACGGGACTGGCACCGACCACGGGAGTTTTCCCAGCCCGTCCTGTCCCCAGGCTGGCAGAGCCATGGGCATCCCCGCCAATGCCCCCCAGGGAAAGGCGAACCGCGGGCACGCAGCTGTATCTCCGGGCATTGCACGTGTGTCGGGAAAAGCACGCTATTTACAGGTGGTGTGACATACTGTCATAACCTGAAATAACCAGAACGGGGATATTTGCAGCAACGTATCGACGGATAACTGCCACTGGCACCTGCTGCCGTGGAGGGAAGTCCCTGCACCGGCACCCGACTGCCTTCCCCCGCGGGGAAGAGGAGCCAGCAGCCTTGGGGACAGCCCCTCTCCCGGGAATGGCACACACCACCCGCCTTTTTTTCCACTTGGATGGAATCATCCCTCTGCAGAGTGGGAGCAGATGGGGCTGTCGGCCCCCGCAGCCGCTCGCCTGAGCCCGTGGTGCCTCCAGCCCCCCCAGCCTGCCCGCGGCGACCCTCCAAAGAGAACTTAATCCCATTCTTTAATCTTCAAACCTCTCTGCCAAGCTATTTTTAAGACGGAGAGGATCTTTCATCAAGAAATACCGAGTTATTAATAATACGGTTGTTGCTCGATAACCGCTTAACGCCTCCGCTCGAAGCAGCCTGTGACGCAGGACCCGGAGCACCCGCAGCACCGAGGGACGGCATCCCGCTTCCCCTCCCCATCCCGGGGGGGGTGCAAGGGCGGCACAGCCGGCACCCATGGGTGCGTCCCAGCCGATGGAGGCTGTAGCCAAGCGAAGGGGAACAGCCAAGTGAAGCCCAAACTGCCGTGCCGGCTACCGGGGCTGCTGTCCCCTCCAAGCAGGCCATCACGTTAATAGAGGTTGATTTGCAAACGGCGTCGTGTCCCCCCCACCCCCACCCCCCCCCGCCCAGTGCCCCCCTTTGCCTGACTCCCGCTTTTCTGCTCAATGGCACAGATGCTGCTTTGTGCTGCCCAGGACCAAGCAGCTATTAGCAGCAAATCCAGCGAGGGAAATTAATGAAGGCGACTACTAATAAAAGACAGCTCAGGACAGCCATACCAACTTGCTCCGAGCAGTAATTAACTTTTTTTTTTTAAAACTCATGAAGGTAAATATGCCATCAGCTTTGGTCCACTCTCTCTTCTTTTTTAATAAAAGGAGGGGGAAGGGAGGCGAGGGAAAGGGGACTGTGTGTCGCAGCCGCCCCGGCACCATCCATGCTCCCTCCCCGCACGCTGCCGGCCGCTGCGAAGCACCGAAAGGCCCTCCATCGCAGCCAGCCGTCCCAAGAATGTTATTCTCCGATCGATTTTTAAAGGCTTTGTTTTAAATCTTAGCGTTACGAGATCGCTACCTCCGTTTAATTCAGAAATCTGAACTCGCTACAAGAAGTGGCGGGGATGAGAAGGTTGCCGGGAGTCGGCTGGACCCGCACAGACGTCGCAGCATCGTAGGCTGAAGGCAGGAGATATAACCTTAAATTGAAGCTTGTCAGAGCAAAAGAGCCCGTCTTAGACTTTAAGACGCCAGATTTGGCCCCGCAGTAAGACAACAGCCTCCGCCACGTGAAAAAATAATCCCACCGGGATTTCTGTTATAAAAGCGTAAGGTGCTTGAGACTTTTTTTGCCTGTGCGCTATGGGAATCGGGGCTGCATGGGCCAAATCCACGCATCATAAAGGCAAAAATAAAGGCGAAGCAGCCCCTTCCCAGCGCCCACCAGCCTGGATGTGCCGCTGGGCGCAGCTGCCCGAGCTGTCTGCCCTCCCGCTAAGCTTTCTCGCCTGCCTTGAACGACGCCGGCTTAGTTGCGTGTCACTGTTAGCCTTGCTCCTGGCTCACTTTTATTCCTTCACGCTGAGTTTATCTGATTACTTCGGCCGGGGGAAAACAGACGGCCCGTTGACATCCCCGGTGAATGCTCCAAATGTCCTCCCCGGGCAGAGAGCAGCTTGCGGGACGAGCCCGGAGAGGTGCGGGGAGGGGGGGGACAGACAGCAAATCGCAAAGGCTCTACTGCTGCCAGGCAAAGCAGCGCCCCCCGATTTCGTCTGCAAAGCTGGGGGTCCCAGCTCTCCCATTGCCTGCGAGGGCTGGGACCTGGGCTCTGGTCCTGCTCCTGTCCCTAAATCAAATTGGGATGAGCGTTTTGCCGGGCCCCCGCGGCAGCCGAGCCCCTCGGGGCTGAGGTTGTGACTGTGCGAGACTCGGACGCGCTCCTGCCGGCCGCCACGGCATGGTTTGGGTCGGAAGGGACCTTTGAAGGCCACCTAGTCCAACCCCCCGGCCATGAGCAGGGACACCTTCAGGGTTGCTCAGGTTGCTCTTTGCAGTGCCGGGACCCCCGGCATCCCCTGCCGATGCCAGGATCACTCCCTCCCCCAGGCCCTTCCAGCATTTCTTTAAGTTGCACATACAGTTTCTTAACAGAAAGAAGAGAAGATGTCTCTCTGTAATACCCCAGGTGATTGGTCCTTTGAATTAAAACAACGTTATGGGATAACTAATGTATCTAGTGTTAAAAAAAAGCCAGCCAGCGTGCGCTTAATTACTTAATGTCGTATACATTTTGGTAACAAAGCCGTTAGAGCGTGCCATAGGATGCCCCATAGCAGGTGAGCCCTCATCGAGTTGTTTCCCAGCACAACGGCATGGCTTTTTCACCAGCGCGAAACCCGGGCATCGCTGGGACAATCAAATCATTTAATCAGTTAATGGGCAGTGGGCCCTGACCCCCAGCCCGAGGCACCTGAGTAAGGCTTTAGGAAATTGGGGTCGTTCGGGGTTTTTTTAGCTTCGTGCTGAGCCTAAATGTCTTCAGGTTTACCTGGGAAACTACCTAAATTTGAATTTCCAGTGCTCCTAGGTCTTCCGCCTTCCTTGGGCATCTCGCTGAGCGCCAGGGAGGTGCCGGCGCCCGAAGGACCGTCCTCGGCTCCTGGGTGTCCGCGCAGGAGGGGGGACGAAATCTGCCCTTCGCACCCCCCGGGCAGATGAGGGCTGGGCCGGGGACGCTCTTTTTTAATTACGCTGATACGTTATGAGATTTATGTCTGACACGAAAGCAAGCGAGCGCAAGCCCTTGGGGGGCGGCTGCTGTCAACCCGGCGCTAGTTTGGCTTCTCGGCGCTATTCTTATGCCAAGGAGGGCTGTAAACCCCACCACCACCCCCGGGGGCCATAGAGCTGCCCCTCCAGCTCTAACGGTGCAGAGAAGCTTTTATGCCAAAATAAAATACTCGGAAGGATCATAAACCCATTTTTTTATGGCAAGGTGCTGCCATGGAAACCACCCTCCCGGTTTTCCACTTCATCCGAAGAGGTGCTTTCCCATCCCGGCACGTCCACTTCCAGGTTCTCTGTCCTCATTTCTGTAATTTCCTGATGCTCCACTCGGGGCTGGGGCTTCCCGTCACCTCCAAAAACCAGTCTGCAGGGAGGAAAGAGGGAAATAAAAGGAAAAAAGGGAAGAGGGGAATGAACTCATTCAAGTTTAGAGGGAAGAAAGAGGGAAATAAAAGGAAAAAAGGGAAGAGGGGAATGAACTCATTCAAGTTTAGAGGGAAGAAAGAGGGAAATAAACTCTTTCGGCCGCATTCAGAGGAAAAAACGGGGATGCAGGTGAATGGGTTAGGTGACAAATCCAGCCTCTCCGGCTCTTCCTCTGCCTCCCCCTCCTCAGGCCCGTCTCCTTCGAGGGCATCTCCAGACGAGGAGCAGGGAAGGTTTAGGCTTGCGTGATTCCCACCCCAAACCCTGCAGAAAAACCCTCTCCCGATCCCCCCCATCCTTCATCTTCCAATGCTCCCTGTGCTTTTTCCCCCAGTGATTCCCATGGCTGTAGCCCCAGCGGGACGAGGGGTGCTCCTGATAACGAGGAATGGAAGGAAATACCTCCAGGATGACGAACCTGGCAAGAAGCAGCGCGTATCCCGGTGCTGAGCCACCCAGGACATCCCTCCCGCTCCTGCGGGGCTCACCACGGAAAGAGGGGCAGCGCATCCCATCCGTCCCGGCCTTTTCAAGAGCCGCAGACACCTACTCCAGCACCTCTTAAAAACTGAGAGAGAAACTGGGAAGGACAATGAGACCCGGCCAGAAAAAACGGAGAGGGTAAGCGAGGCGCTAGCCGCCTTTTTTTGGCATTCCTGGAGTTTAATCATTAAAAAGGGGTCGTTAAAAGAGAGCGAGAGTGAAAAAAAGCCCCCCCGCTCCCGACGGGCTGCCCCACACACCGCCCGGCGGATTGAAAGCCTCCCGCTTGTTTTGTTCCTTCTGGGCCCGTGGCAGATTTGGGGGGACACAGCTTCATCTCGCAGGCCACATCAAAGCAGTGATTATGCAAATGCGCCCACTTTTTTTTTCCTTTTCTTTTTTTTTTTTTTTTTTTTTTTTTAAGGAATTATTTATCACACAATAACCCCCCTGCCAGGGGGGGAAACAATAGATCAGGCAAGATAGCGCTGCTCGCCCGAGGCTGCGGGGCCGGGAGGGGAGAACCCCCGCACGTTTTATTGGCCTAACCTAATTTCACTAATTCTCTTTTCACACATTTTGGCGTGTTTTTTCTTTCTCTTCCCCCCCCCCCCCCCCAACCCCTTTCGGGGGTATGGCTCCGAGGGCTGGGTTTCACGGTCCCAGGATCCAGGGGGGGCACCGGGCGGGATTCATGTGCCGCTCGTTTTATTTAATTAATACATTCAGGCGCCGCCGCTGGTTTTTAATGATTTCCAGGTGTTTGTACCCAGAAGTCACAAAGTGCTCCCGGGCGCACGGGGACGATGATCGAAGGGTCTCGGTGGCCTCCGGCATCCCCCCTCCCTGGTGACATCCCCAGCCAAGTGCTGTTGGTACCCGGGGGGCAGCTGAGGGGCGCTCGGAGCCACAGACCCCCAGCCCCCTGGGCTTGGCTGGGGCTTGGGATTCATCTGTCTCTCAGAGAGACAAAAAATTCTTCATCTTTAAACCCCCGCATTATTTTTTTCTCGGTAACGTTTATTTCCTCCGGCCTCCTCTGCCACATCCGTGAGCGGGAAGACGCGCGATAAGTAGTTTGTCTGTCCATCACGCCTCCGAGAGGAAAATGTAAATGATCGGTAAACTTCCGCCGAACTTATATCGTAGAATCGCAGAATGGTTTGGGTTGGAAGGGACATTTAAAGGTCACCTAGTTCAGACCACCTGCCGTGAGCAGGGACGTCTTCAACTAGACCAGGTTGCTCCAAGCCCCGTCCGACCTGGCCTTGAACATCTCCAGGGATGGGGCAGCCACAGCTTCTCTGGGCAACCTGGGCCAGGGGCTCATTACCCTCAGAATGAAAAATTTCTTCCTAATATCTCATCTCAATCTCCCCTCTTCCAGTTTAAAACCATCCCGTGGCTCCCCTCCCTGCTCCAGAGTCCCTCCCCAGCTTTCCTGGAGCCCCTTGAGGGACTGGAAGGGGCTGGAAGGTCTCCCCGGAGCCTTCTCTTCTCCAGGCCAAACCCCCCCAGCTCTCTCAGCCTGTCCTCACAGCAGAGGGGCTCCAGCCCTCCCAGCATCTTTGTGGCCTCCTCTGGCCCCGTGTCCGTGTCTGTGTGCTGTCGGTGGCCCCGGAGCTGGAGGCAGCACCACAAAGGGGGGGTCTCCCAGGAGCGGAGCAGAGGGGCAGAACGCCCCCCCTCTCCCTGCTGGGGACACAGCCCAGGCGCCGGTACGTACCGTGCTTCATGCTGTTTGTCTTTGCGACGTTATCAGCCGCGGGAGGAACCCAAGACCAGAAGAAATTAAAACACCACGAAGGGAGGCGGAGGCCGAGTCGTGCGCGTGTTTCTTATGGCGCCTGTCCCCTCTGGAACCAGCCTAAGGCTTCACTCGGCTGGAGAAAAGGATGATCTTTCTTGTTTTCCGCTTCTCCCCAAGCAGCTTTTCACCCAAAGACTGCGAGCGCCCCCCCCCCCCATCCCCACCCTGGGGCTGAGCTGACATCCCCAAGAGTTTAGCTTTGTTCTTATTCTGCAGAAAAACAACAAAAAAAAAATGGGGGGGGGGGGGGTGTGTTCTTTTAAGAAGCAAAAGGAAATTTGAGGAATTTCACTGGAGGCACCCCCGTTTCACCGGAGGCGAGGACAGGTGCCCGGGTGGGGGCAGATTCCCAGTAATTCCCAGCAGATGGCACGTAATGCCGAAAAAGCAGCGACCCCCGAAGTTACGAAAATTAGAGATTTTTATTTATATTTTATCACAAGAACAAGCCCTTTGCTCTTCAGCCGTAAATACATACTAGAATAAACTCTGTAAATTATACAAAAAAAATACATATTTTCCATGAAATCTTTCTTTATAATAAATAAATGTGAACACGTGTGTGGCTGATCGCTGTAATGTTCCGTGTCTGTTGAGGTTTTCACTCTGTTGATTTATTTTTAATCTCCTGAAAGAAGGGGGGAGTTCCTCGTCCCCTAAAGGTCGAAATAAATAATGCATGAGGAGGGTCCTCCCTCCCCATTCCCCCCCCCCCTCCCCACCTCCCCTCCCCTTTCTCCTTTTTTTCAGCCCAAATTTCCACGCTTGCATTCAGCCCTCACAAAGCCTACAAATTATACAATGACTTCTAACCTGGACCCCTAGAAAACAATTTATTTTTTGTTGTTCCCCCCCACACCCCCCCTTCCTTTGCCCCCCACCCCGCTCCCCCCCCCCCCCCATATATAAATCGTAAGGGACAGATGGCAAAAAAGGGGGAGCGGAGGATGGCGGGGTGGGGGGGGACGGACACACGGACACACACACACAAAAGCCCTGGGGACAGAAACTGGCCGAAAGTGCACATCGGAGAGAGAAGAGCGAGTTTGGTTTGGCAGGTGTCGCTCCCACACACCCCCCCCGCCCCCGCCACCCCCCCCACCCCCCCCCCCCGCCGCCTTGGGAAGCGGGCAGATGCCGGAGCCCACCCCCCCCCGCCCCAACCCCGGCGAGGGGGGGAGACACACACACTAGAGGCAACGGCGGGGCTGGGGAGGGGGCGGCGGCGGCGGCGGCGGGGGGACCCCGAACCGTGCGGGCCAGTGCTCGGCGTCGGACGCGGGGCTGGCGGGGGATAAAGTGCAGGCGTAGGGGGAGGCGGAGGGAGCGGGGCTGGCGGAGCCGCCGCTCCAGGAGGAGGAGGCGGGCGAGGGGCTGCCGCTGATCCCCCCGCTTCCCCCCGCTCCCCCCGCCGCCCCCTCCGGGCCCAGCCGCCCCGTCCCGGCCAAGCGCAGGGTCTCGGTGAGGGCCCAGATGTAGTTGTGGGCGAAGCGGAGGGTCTCGATCTTGGTGAGCTTGGCGTCCTCGGGGAAGGTGGGCAGGACGTCGCGCAGGGCGTCCAGCGCCGCGTTCAGGTTGTGCATGCGGTTGCGTTCCCGGTTGTTGGCCTTCAGCCGCCGGTTGCGTTTGATGCGCTGAGCCGTCTCCGCCGTCCGAACCGTCCGCGGGGCTCCCCGGTTCCGTCCAGCCGCTCGCCGTTTCAAACCCCGGCAGCCCGGCGCCGACGGGGCCGTCCGCAGCTCCTCCCCTTCATCCTCCTCCTCCTCCTCCTCCTCCTCTTCCTCCTCCTCCTCGGCGCTGGAGGGCAGCGAGGGCGAGGGGGCGGGCGAGACCAGCCCCAGCAGCAGCAGCTCGTCCTCGGCGGGAGGCGCCGGGACCTCCGCCTTCACCAGCATCCCCGGGCACCGGGCGGGGGGGACACCGGGACGGGGACGGTGGTGGTGGTGGTGGGGAGGGACAACCGGGATGCGCCGCGCCGCAAACGGCGGTTTAACGGTTCGACGGAAGGTTTGAAAAGGGGGGTGGGGGTGGGTGGGGGGGATGGGGGGGAAAGGAAAGGGGAGGGGGGGGGGGGGGTCGTTGGCACGCGCCCCGGGACGGCGGCGGAGCGAGCCCGGGGCCCGTCGGGCTGCGTGTCTGGCACACGACCCTCCTTAACACCCCTTATATACCCCGCGGGGAACAATCAAACCTACCCCCGGGGTCCGTCCCCCCCCCCCCCCCCCCCCCGCCATCCCCGTGTCCCCCTCGCCCTCCCTTTTCCTTCACAGGGGCCCCCGCCGCCCCCTCGTTGGCGCCTCGCGCTCGGCTGGAGCGTGCCGCTAATTTATTAATGAATGGGGGGGAAGGGAGGGGTGGGAGAGAGGCGAGGGAGGAGGGGGGGGGGGTCGCGGCTGGCCAATCAGGGCGCCCCCCGCGCCACGCGCGCCCGAGCCGGCTCCCTTTCAGCCGCTCGTTAATGGGAGGCGGCGGCGGGGGCTCCCACACGCCTCCCCTTTTCCCCCGTGGAAGGCGGGGGGGATCGCCTTTTTGGGGTGAAACAAGGGAATTAAGGCATTCTGCTGGGAGCGCTTCTGCCGTGGTTTGCAGCCGCGGGTTTCCCCGCGGCTGCAAACCACGGCAGAAGCGCTCCCAGCAGCCGTCGGGTGCTGGTTTTTGCCCTTTTTCCTCCCATTTTTCAGGGGGTTTTGGACGGAGGGTCCCCCCCATGCGGAAAACTCCGTCACCGGGGCACGGCCGTGTCTAGATACGGCCTCCCTGAGATCGGCGCCCACCCACCCGCTCGTTATCATTTACCCATCTGTTTTAGAAAAATCTCAGCGACTCGGCCAAGAGGTTTGAAAGACTCCCCCTCGCCTCCTTCGTTCGGAAAAAACGGGGAAATCCTCAAGCATCCCGGGAGGGTGACCCAAAGGGACCTTCTGGCTTTTTCAGCAACTTAAAGTCACCCTCTGTGGTCGCTGTGAAAGCGATGGAGAGGTGGGGACAGCGGCTGGGGGGTGGGCGACAGGAGGGCGCAATCCCAGATTTTGCCAGACCCGGGGCGTGAAACCCATTCGGGGTTTGGCCCAATTCCCCAAACTCCCCATTTTCTCCAGGGGTTTGAGCACAAGACGACCCAAGGAGGAGTTGGCTACCGAGTCCTCGCAACCCTCCCAGCGTGGCGAGTCCGAGCGGCGCTTGTGTGGTCCGGCAGAGCGAGGGCCGAGAGCGGCGGGGAGACGGTGGGCGGGGGGGGGACACAATACGCCAACGAGTGTTCGCTGCTGCTGGTGCCGGGGCTGCTGCCCACCGCCTGAACTGTCCTCCAAGGGTCAAACTGTTCAACTTCAGCCCCTTTTGCCAGAACTCAATCCGACTTTACGGGAACAAAAGCCCAAAGTAGGGGACGATCGAGAAATGGGAGCACAATGATTTAAGCTTATCACACAGCCCAGAAATAAAGGAGGCTGAGCTTGTGTGCGGGAGAGGGGGAGACCTTCAGAAAGGCTTTGTTTGCCCTAAGAAGATTGAACTCTCGGGCGACCCAAGAGCCCTAAAAGTTTAGGGTCTGTGTTGCCGAGAGACCTTTGGGGAGAGCCCATCCACACTTCGACCTCACAAGTCGTGAGCCGGCATTAATGGCCGGCCTGCCCCAGGTGAACCAGGGACAAACAGACACACACACGCACAGACACACACGCACACACAGGCTCCCCCTGGGCATCTCCTGAGGGTTTGGGGTTCCAGGGCTGCCCACATACCCCCCTGTACCCTGAATTTTGGGGTGGGATGGTTCTGCTCTTAAACTAGGGGCCAGAATACGTCCCCTCCCAGCAGGGTGCTGGGATGCTCTGTGGAGGGGACAAACCAGAGCCTGGTGTGGTGTCCCCCCCCCCGGCAAAAGACAGGACCTTCCCGACCCACCCCCCCCCCCCTCCGAACTTGCTGCAGGGAGGGACAGGGGCCAGCCCCCCAATTCCCGAGCCGCACTAGCGATTCTGGGGTTCGTTTTGGGAGCAAGGCGAGGAGAGGGTGTCCCCCCCGCCTCCTCAGAGCGCTGCCCCGGCATCCTTCCCTGACCCCCCCCAGGCAGACGAGCCCCTCCTCGGGGGCCGATTGTTCCCCAGCGATTTGCATGGCAGGTGCAGGGCTGCAGAGCGATTTTGCCATCCCAAGACATCCCCCCTCCCTCCCCCAAAAAGAGGGTTTTCCTCCCCCTCCCTTGTGAAAAAAAGGCCGCCGGTGCCTTCCTTTCCCATGAAGAGGAGAAGAAGCTTGAGGCTCGCGTGAACACGCTTCAGTTTTCTTATTCTTTTCTATAGACGTGGGGAAAAGAACAGCCGATTGTGTGAAAAAAAACCCCGGTGCCTGCAAAAAGGGCCATTGGCCGTCCAGGCGAAGGTGCGCGAGGGAGAGCACTAATCGCTGAACCAGGAGACAAATACGATTACCAGCTCCGAGCCTTGAGTCAGAAAGTCTCATAGACTTTAAGATGTTAATCCCCGACATAATCCTTCCTTTGGCGTGTAGGAATAGCGCAGCCACAAGAGTTGTTTTGTTATTTATATTGGCGTTTAATAAAACTCAGCCAGCGGTGAATGGGCTGCCCGCTCTCCAATGGTAATTAATTCCCTATTTCAGTGACCCAATTGTGCTGGGATAGAGCAGTGGGACAGTCCCACTGCCCCAACCCGCCTTTGTGCAGCTACACGGCTCTCGTGCTTCAACAGCTATGGAAACTCATTCTTTTGATGTCATTCAATGAGTTTTCCTTGGGCATCTTCTAAACTTCAAGGACCCTTTTCTTTCCCCAACGCCTGAAAAGCAGGACTAGCTTGACCACCTCTGTAGAATTTAATGATTTGGTGAAAGGGCCTTTTTTTTTTTTTTTTTTTTTTTTTTTTTTTTTGAGCCGGGGAAGGGGGGGTGTTGCGTAAGGAAAGAGAGAAAGAAAAATTTGGCAGGCTGCTATCAAACAGGGGGCTATCCAAACTCCAGCGCACCGAACTCATTCAGTTCCTAATTTATACAGGTCTTAAAAGCCGCTCTGCCTTCCTCAAAACGCCTTGGGGCTTCTAGAAGGGATGTGCCCGTAAAGCAGATACTCTGCTTCGCACACGCCACAAATCGCAACCGGGCTGCGGCTGAGCCCGAAGGAAATCAAAAGAAGATATTTCCATCCACCGAAGGGGAAAACAAGCAGACGCCCAGAATGGGTTGCGTTTTCGTTAAAAAGCACGTCGGGGGCTTTATCTTTCGGCCGTTGGGCAGAGCGGCAGCGGTGAAGCGGCCGCAGGAGGAGGAGCGCGTGAAACGAACACGTGAAGAACACGTAGGAACCCCGCAAAGTCGTCCCGGCACAGGCAGCCTCTTCTATGTCTTTATACACGCTTCCAAAAAAAAAAAAAAGAAAAAAAAACCAACCCAAAAAAACCCCACCACAAAACCCTTCGCAAGTCACAAACAATTCAGGCTTCAACTAAGAAAACACAGAGTGAACCATATGGCCGGGGTGGCTCGAGTTGGCTGCATTTTCCCCCAGACAAAGAAGGGATTGAGAGTTGAAGGAAAGGAGAAAAAAACCCAACTTTCCGGCTGATGAAGCTGTTGTCTGGAGGCAATGATCCCAAATCTCAAGGCTTTATTCCAGGCTCCGACTGAGACGTGATATGTCATATGATTAGCATCTTTCATATTTACAAGAGTAGTAGGGGCTGCCAGTCTTTAGAGAAAGGGGAGAGAAAGAAGGGGCATATGCTGAAATGGATTTAGCATTTGAAAGAGAGAAAAGAGAGCGGATAAATACACTTAAACGAGGATTTAGTTTTACTCCCGTTGAGTTCTAATGGCTTGTTGATTGAGATTTTAGGGAGCTGTAACAGAGGTGTCAGCAGTAATTTAAAGGCGCTATTCAACCCTCCGCTGCTCCTTCTTCTCCCCCTCCCCGCTTCGCTCCTACGCCCCTCTGGCTTCTCCCGGCCTTCTCCGGGCTCCCTGCCGCTGCCGATGTCCTGCCCGGTTCCAGGGTCCCTCCCAGCGCCGCGGACCCCCCCGATGCCAATGTCCCACCCGGTCCCCGCCTCCCAATCCCGGGCTGACGGCGCCACCTGGCGGCGGGTTAGAGCCGCCGGCGACGTTAAAATGGACAATTCTGGGTGTTTTTCACCCACGGGCAGGGACACCTCCCACCAGCCCAGGTTGCTCCAAGCCCCGTCCGACCTGGCCTTGAACCCCTCCAGGGATGGGGCAGCCACAGCTTCTCTGGGCAACCTGCGCCAGGGGCTCACCACCCTCACAGCCAAGAATTTCTTCCTCAGATCTCATCTCCATCTCCTCTCTTCCAGTTTAAAACCATGCCCGGTTTGACCGTGTCCAAGCTTAGCCATCTTCTCCCCCCGGCCCCGATTCATACACTCACCCCTGAGCCCCCTCGATCCAGCCCTAGGAAAGACAATGAACTTCTCTTGGCATAGAGTTTCTGAGACAATAGCACTCAATCAAGTCATTCCCTTTTCTTTTTTTTTTGTAGTTTCAAAACAAGAGCTGAGTGATCTTATCCTAAAACATGTAAAAAAAATCCAGATACAGGTCAATGCCTTTTCCTTGAGTTTTGTCAGCATCCAGAGATTTAATAGACTCAGGCCCCATAGTATTTCTTCTAAGCAACTACTCTACGTTTTATTTAGCCTTTTAATTGTTTCAGCCCCGCTCCTTCGTAGCTGCCACCCATTTCTAAACATGCAAAATGACCAAATGGTCCTAAACTATGATGTTACATGTATATCTAATGCGTGAAACAATGAAACAGCAATAGTACAATTCAGTCATCCAGCAGGTAAAGTTGCTTTATTAGTTTTCCGTCCTACAAACAAGGAGTCCAAAGAGAAGTATCAGTGCACTGATACACACACAAAAGTTTCCCCCATTAAATATAAATATTAATCTGCCATCATCCTGATAATTTTTTTTTTTTTTTTTTTTACAGACACACAGGTCCTATTTTCTCCGTAAAAATAGATGCACGGTTTAGTTTCCCTTTTTCTTATTCCGTTCCTCTTCTTTCCGTTTCTCCAAACAAGACTTCAGAATGTCGTTCAGCTGCTGCTCACACCGGCTTGCGTGCTGTAATCCATTTTCCCATCCTAAAAGCAGCAATAAACAGGACAATTACGTCTCCCTTTACAGCATCCATCATGCAATCCGTCTGCACTGATGCAAACGCCTGTTTCCCCAAGATTATCCAATGGCTGTAATATTTCTAC
Source organism: Rissa tridactyla (assembly GCF_028500815.1). NCBI lineage: Eukaryota > Metazoa > Chordata > Aves > Charadriiformes > Laridae > Rissa > Rissa tridactyla. Next base: position 77,846,631 of record NC_071470.1, on the reverse strand, counting down.
TTGGAAAATCGTTCTTCTCAGACTTTGACGGGTAATGAGATGCCTCTTTTGACAGCAAGCAAGCAGGTAAATAAAATAATTACTCCCTTAGCACCAATTCTTGCAGTGATCTGTTGATCAGCGATGGCGGGAGTCTCGGCGGATCCTGGGGAGTCAGATTCAGCCAGAATTTAATTGAACATACTGGAAAAATTTGGACACCGTTCCATCTCTCACTTCTCTACTTCAGAGAAAAATCACCAGAGGAGAGTTTACGATGAAGGGTGATTAATGCTTTGAGACACAAACCGTCCCATTTCAAAAGGGGACTCATTCCAGCGCCAGAGGGAGAAACTATGACCTCTCTTTCCCAAATATGTGCGGCGCAGAGAGGAACGAAGAGGCCGTTCGGGCATTTTGAACACCTCCTAGTAAGGCTGCAAGGGGCAGAGACAGGCACCGTAAGGTTTTTTGGGTTGTTTTGCTTAGGCAGCATTAGCTTTCGAATAAGTAAACGCTCAGTTGCGGTAAGCCTCGCAGCAAAAGCGCTGAAATTGTAAAAAAAACCTGATTTTCAAAAAACAAAAAAAAGCCACCTGTATTTCCCTCTGTGGTGCCATACAACAAACGTGTATTCAACACGAGAGTGACCTGAAAACAAAGCAATCAGGAATTACTCGGCAAAGTCACCTGATCCCCAATAGCACTGTTATTTTTCCAGCGGCTCAAAGTTTATCTTCCAAAAAAAATGAGCCCCTAGGTGCAGAAAGATGCTATGATTTTTTTTTTCTTCAAGTACTATCCATTCGGGAATATCGCCGTGTAGAAGAATTTGTTGATAACTGGTTTCTGCCCGGGTCTACTAGGTGAACGCAAACTGGGAAAGGACTGGAAACGCGGCAATGGGTTTCAGAAAAAGAAGTCCCACGACTGGGTACCAAATACCCTTCAAATACAAAACCAATCTGCGGATAAAAGCGTGAAAATGCAGCTTGCGCGCTTGCAAAGACTTGCATTCTCCTGCAATATACTCTATTTTTTACGCTATAAATATACTGGCTTATATAGCATGCACACTGTGTACTCATTATATAGTATGTATAGTGTGTATGTGCTATAACATATAAAGTGTATTATACTTAGTTTAATTAAAGATGAGCTGCATGGTTTCAAAAATACAGGAAAAGCGAACACTACCTTTGCAGCGAAGAATTACTCTTCCCCACAGTCTGTTCTTACTTAAACAGGCCAGATTTCCGACAATCAACAAATGCCTCTTGGCTCTCGTTAGCGCAACGTTCATTCTCTTTTCCGAGTCTATGAAGCCAATTTGTCTCGTTCTTACACACGACAGAACGACGATCTCCTTCTCGGCTCCTTGGAAGGCGTCTACGGTGGAGACCTGGATAGCTTTGACTTCAAACGCCTCAGAGCGAGTGCCGCTAAGCAGATTTTGGATCTGTAGATAAATTAATATGGAGTTCATACGAGTTAATGCCAGTCACAGGCAGTCACGTTTGGTTCTCACTTCTAGTTGACTCTTCCTATGTGAAACGGAGCCCACGTTTAGAACAAACAAGTACATTGAAGGAAACGGTTTTATCGATGGTGGATCACACAAACCTTACACATCTGTGATTTATAAAGAGTAATCACACCAACTGCAGATCCTTCGATTCCACTCGCCATCAGAGCCTGGAGGAGCTTGACTGTAAAGTGAACTTCTGCCATGTTGTAAAAGCTGTTGTCTCTTTCAATCTGCGAAGAGGGAAGAAGATTTCCAAGTTCCCTCTCGCAAACAGAAACAGAAGGGAGGAAAAACTACGATATTGACCGTTTATAGAAGAAATGCTTAAAAACTTACTTGCTCTTCCCCATTAACACTGTAAAAGCATAGCGTTGGAAGCCAGTCCAATAAAGGACTTCTGTCTTTCTCGGAAACACCATCTATCAGATGTCCTTCGTAGAACAGCTCGTTGGCTATGGCACTAATAGCAGGGTGACATCGGTACTGTGTCCGAAGAAGTATTGGTTTATGTCCCTAAAGAATTACGATACAGAAAGCGTGACTAGGAAAAAGATTTGCTACGTGTTTTGCAGCGCCAGCTAGGTCGAACATGAAATAAGGGGAAACAATTCCTGCAGTCTGCTGGCTGAACCGCCGTACATTTACATCAAGACGACTTCGAACAAATACCATAGGCCCCGATTCTTCTACCTGGACTGGAAACTGCACAGGAAGATCAGAAGGCAGAACTTGCCGCTCTTCCAATCCATTCTCGTCTTACATTTGTTACGCTCACACATTTCTGTGCACTGGGAAAGCAACATTTACAGAGGAAATGCACTAGAACGGAGTCCGCTTAATTAAAAACCAGGCTGAAACACCGATCCTCTGACACCTAAACCAGAACTCTTATTGTCTCCAGCGGGCCTACAATTTCACCCTCCATACGTACCATTAAGCAAAGCCGGTCAAAGAGAGTCTGCTCCAATCCCTTTTCGTGCACGCTCTCAGACCCTTGAATAGTGGGCGGTAATTGCTTAGGGTCTCCAACGAGGACCAGCTTTTCACACTGAAACCTCAAGAAGAATGTGGACACTTAAGACAGGAAGTTCTAAAAAAGGATACCGAGCTACTCTTAACGAAAGCGTGGGTTGTGTTTGCGTATCACAGATGGCTTTCCATCGGGCTCCCTCCTCCATCACCCTCTTCCCACAGTTCAACTAACACGGTGACCCAAGGAAGGCACCTAAGAGCAGGCCTCAATTGAAAACGCCTCAGCTTGTATTTTAAGGTAAGACCTCGGAGTTTGTGTTCTTAAGAAGACGTGCAGGTTTGGCAGTTACTTGAGGCTGCGTCACTGCTAACTGGAAGGCATTTCTCTGCCGAAATGTGACACAGGAAAGCTGTACCTTGCGATAGGAAGGAGAGAAGCAGGTTCAGTCATCTGACTGCACTCATCCAGCATCACCACGGGGAACTTCAGAGCGTTCAGACACGGGAAGGGGCAGGCAGCACACGTCACTCCAATCACTTTTACCTTCGTTATTAGCGAGGGGGAAAACGTTAAGATCATGTAATATGCAGTCAAATAGGCCTAAATTAATTTTTAGCAGTTCTACTGCATGCCACGTCATGTCTCACAAAAAAAATAAAGACATTTTAACTGCCAATAAAAGGCACTGTGTGTGCACGGAGATGGATCCAAGGTTAGCATTTCCTGTGCTTGGGGTGTTTATGTGTTAGAATCACTCACAGATTCGTGTATTTTAAGACCAGATCCGGTCCGGTACAGAGAGACTTCAGATGATACAATCTGCACAAAACTTCTGAGCCCCAAGCAGCAAGAGTGGCAACAACGACCACTGGGCATAAGCACAAGAAACAGATCGCTCAGATGTGCTTTGTTGTTGCTCTCCAGCAAGCTGAGAATTTTCGAGTCTAGGACCGAGGAGAAAAGGCAAATAACTGGAGAGACCAGAAATTGAGAAGATTTTTTTCTACAGGAAGTAGTAATCTTAGAAGGTATGCGCTTTGTTTAAAAGGTGCTTAAAGCATACTTGAAGTCATCTTGGCAGTTGATACTCGACTCCAGGATAGATTTAGCTCCATCCTGATGTTTTACCTCTATGGCTACGTAAACCGTAGTTTCAAGGCGACGGTGCAGATGAGCTGTGCTCAGAAATTTTTCCCTCCCCAACTTGTAAACTAGATTGGTAACATTAAATCAGACTGCAATAACATTCAAAAAGGGTTTCTGTCTCATATCGCTAAACAGGAACTGCAAGCGCAACTCAGAGAAGTCGTACGGAAGTCAGACACTAAGCTATACCTGTGGAATCAAGCCCATCCCAGTCCTGATAATAGTCATTTTAGTTTTCAAAACTTTAGGAGCTTGGCAGGCGTGAGAGGGGATTCCCAGTTCCCATTCGCTGGGCCCTGTGGATAAGGCACAGCGAATCCCCGCTTTCCCATCCCGTCACTTGGGCCGTACCTGTTGCAATATGGTTTTATTGGTCCCCAGTTTGTGTTGCTCAATGCTCTTCCTTACATATATTTTTTCAACTGGAGTTAAGTCTTCTTTCATGAGAGCAAGCAGCTCTTTTAGCTGCTCATTTTCATTCCCCGAGCCAGCGTGTAAACTTCAGGAAAAGATTTTACAACATGCGTTACAACGACTGAAAGAGAACAGTGCTCTCAGTGCTCAGCGCACACCCAATGTAGGAAAAATAATCCTACTTTATACTTAATGGTACTTTACCACGAGGTACTAACCTCGCCCGACTCCAGCTGAGACAGACTTGTCTAATACCTGTTATAAACCAGACCTTTATCCCCCCAGCTCAGACGCTGCCCCCCCAACCAGAGACACACGTGCAGGAAGTCACTTCTCCAAGTACACAGCTGATTTCAGAGGGGAGGAGAACCGAGGAGGGGAAGTTTCTCATTCTTATACCATTTAACACCCTCAGGACGCCAAGGAATGGACGTTTCATCTTTATTCATCTTGAACTTTACTTCCTTCTCGGAAATTGAACGTACTGTCTAGACGGCTTGCTTTTAAGTAAAGGACAAACCCCGGAACTCTATAGCAACGATAACTTGGGTTAGTACAGAACTCATGAGTTGTTATCGTTAATTCTCTGAAGACTAAGTTTACAATTACTTCCTCCTAGTTCTTATCACTCCAGCAGTACATATCTATTCCAAGTCTGTCTGTTTTGCTTTTCCTCCTGGTGTACGTTCCCAAATCGGTAACTGTCATTATTTAGCTCTCCTCTACCATTTAAAAGCACAGTTCAGCAACAAGTGACATTCCCAAATCAAGGTAACATCTCTCCACCGTGCCGGGGGGAGGAAAAAACCCTGAGACAGGCATATTACAACCACATTTTGAATGACTTCAAAATAGTCATTTTGCAGTCTGCATGCCGTCATGAATCTTAGAATCGCTTCAGATCCCTCCAAGATGAAGATTCTTACCTGTAGGGAAGAATTGCTTTGGTGATTTTCCTAATACTTCCCACTCTGATAAAATCCTCAAATCCAAGATCGAGTAGACTTCGAAGAAAAAGAAGTGATAAACATTACAAAAATATAAAAAGAAACCTCGAACATTTTAAGAGCGGTTCTAAAAAGGCTAAGAGGCACATCGGAACACAAGGCTCTGTGATTAACCAGATGAAGTAACTCAGGCCACAGTTCAAGCAAATCAAAGTAAATTACCTCATCGTTACTTCTCCCAAAAACGCTTAACGCATTTACGGTTCTCCTCTCATCAATAATCTTCCATTTGATCTTTCCCTTCCTTCCTTCACCCTTCCAAACCAGGAGTTTTATTTCATGTTAGCGTCATGCCGAAGCTTCCCAAGTCTGACTTCTCTCTGCCTCTCCCTCTCTCTCTCCATCCCTCCTTCCCCTGTCGCGACCTCCCAACGCTTCCTGAGCAATCCTACTGCCTCTCACGATGGATTGTCATAGTGAATTTGATGAGAGAAGAGCCCATTATTAGTCTCATGTGAGTTCACGCAGCTAGCCTGACGCGGTCTTTTAGCATAGGCGTGCCCGGCAAAGGAGCAACGGTAAAATTAAAGCTCCTGCGCACATCTTCTAAGGAAAGGATGTGATCTTTCTGAAGTGTTACAGTGGAAAGATCAATGCAATTATCTTTACCATTTAAGTGCATTATTCTTTTTGGAACAACAGCCTGTAAAAATCTGAGTAACATACCCCAGCAGTATCCTGTCAACGGCGACGTTAGTGGAAGAAGCAATCAGAAGTTTCCATGGAGTTGGCCTCGGACCCTCCGTAGCTTCACTGCTTTCGAAGAGCTGTACCAGGAACAAGATCACAACAGACAGCAGATAGCTCTTCCCAGCTCCAAAAACACCTGGCGATTTGGAAGAAAAAGCCAACATTACACGTGAAAAATTTATAGAAGGTACAGTTTTATTCAGTTGTTGTAACTTAAGGTTACTGGACGAAATATTATGCCGTGATTCCTGTAAAAACATTGCACGTGCTTGCTTCAGCAGCTCTAAGTATGAAGGGGCAACGAGTTGGCTTACACTTCACATTTACTGACTGCAATAAATTTACAAAAAAATACAGAAGAGAGGAAGGGTAAGGTATTTTTCCTAAATTTTCTGGTTGAATACACACATTCCTTGCTAAATTTATACGATAATTTTGCAAAACATGACAAAAAGTGGTTTCGATATGAAAGGAAGTCTGCAGGCAACACTAAAATGACTCTGATTTTGTGAGCGGATCTTGCTAGGAAAGAACTAGACTTATTTAAAATCCTGCAAGAGGCAGGATGCAAATTCAACCATCAAAAGCTCCGTGCTGACAGAATGGATGTTATAACATCAAGGTCATTATCGAAAGGTCTCATCCAAAAAAATGGCTTTTCAGGAAACGCATGAAGTCGGTGAGGACAGCAGCGCTACAAAAGAGTTCAAGAAGATATTCCGTACACAGAGGCAGTTTATTCAAGCTCATCCTTTGCGCTACATTTAAAATAGGTCAACATTTACCTAGATGTGAGGATTTCCCTTTAAGTCTGCCCGAAACTGTAAATATATGATTAAGGAAACAAGCCCACTGTATCATCACTGAGAGAATTTAGGGATATTTCACTAAATTACGGCATTACACATTAAGTAGCATTTTTGCAAAGACGCAACAGCAGCAAGCGTCAGTTATTTGCTATATACCACGTATGATCGTGATCGGGAAGATCTGACGTTCTTCCACCGGTTTGGTATTGTCACACGAGGTCATCATCTGAGCTATCTGAACCAGTGACGTAGCTTGATCCGGGTTCAACGAGAACGTTTGGATCATCTTTTTAGCCAGCCCCATCGCCACCTCGGCGCTGACCGGTCCGTGCATCATCGCGTGTTTCAGGCTGACGGCAGGTGGAATAAATTTTCTTCTGTTGACTCTCCTCATAGCATTTTCGGCATCAAAATTCCTAAGAAAGATACAACGGTCCAAAGCTGGGGTATAATACTGCGTAGGTATAACTTGTATCTCATGGTTCTGATATTCTTACTCACCTGACATTGAAGTGCTGAGGCTTTAGGATTAACAGTGACATAATGAAAAGTTGCTGCCCACCCTGCACCCTGACATACACCTGCGCTGTATATTCCTGCCCCTTATGACTTCCCTGGGTGAAGGCTGGATGATATTAAAGAGGCTTTTGGGTTTTGTCATTCTTGCTCCGTGGCAGCGAGACTGACAGAATTAAGACGGGGTAGAAGGCAGCAATCAGAGGTAGCAGGGAGTCATTTAATCACTTGTTTTACATAGTGAATCATAAGCAGTCTTGGAAATATCCCTATATCTCTCCAATTCTCCAAGGAAATATTTTATTTTTAGGTTTCGTGTCAAGCGATCCTAAAAATTGGGAAGGAAAAACAGCTCCGCTGTAAAGCATATAGCATATACATTAGCTTAACAGAGATCAGCCAGTGACTGTACCATCAGTCTAATGGTTGGGACAACGCCCAAGATTAGTCTCTAGGTTGTAAAACACGGGCTGCAGGTAAGTTTTCAGCCAAAAAAAAAAACCTACAATCCCTGAGTTGGAGTTAAGCAACCAACACATTTTCATTTCCGTACAAGTGAAAACTGCATTGCCGACAGTTCGTTCCTTGCACTGTTTTTTCCCCATTTTAGTTTTCCTCATCCACTTTTTCGTAGGGCAAAGTCAATGGTATTCTTGTTGGGTTTTTTCCTGTACCTATCGAGATGTTGTACACTCACAGCAGCGCTGAAACGGTAACTTACTTTTTTAGTAGATAGGGTATTAGTGGTAGTGTAGCCGGATTGAAGTGCTCCTCCATATTTCTTAAAGAGGTAAGCTCACCGCTAGCGTTACAAACCAGCAAGGCGTGAACACACACTGCAAAGGCCACAGAAAAATAAAATCAGGAAAAAAGGAAGTGAGCCAAAATTTCAAGACGTCTAGATAAGTTAATTACAAAATGCCAAAAAGACTAATTAGCCTCCTCAGCAGAAAGCAAGTTACCCAGTTACCATGTCTGATTGAGTACTAGAGATGAGTAAAGACTATTAGCCCTTCTTTTCAAGGTGCATTACTTGGAAGTATTTGCGATTCCAACATTAGGAAAGTTCTGGGAAGGAAGCTTAGATGAAAATCCTTACTCATTTTAAAAACACTCGAGGTATTAGGTTGCTTTGGAATTCAGGAGGTGAATTTTTTAAGTAAACCATCTGTATCACAACAGCTAAGCAGATGTTTTCTTACAAGAGAGAAGACAGGAACATAAGAACACCCGCAACGGGCCAGACCCAAATCCCATCTAGCCTGTTTCCAAAGCGTACAAAAGGGAATGCCTAGGGGAGAACACGTATTCGATTCTATTTTTCTGAACGCGCTGCCAGTTTTCCTATGGTTGTTTCCCCCCAGTTCTGAATTATTTGGTGTGCAACTTACTGTTGGATCGCCAGTTTGAGGGGCAGTAGCCTTTCAATGGTAGTAATTCTACTTCATTGTTGGAGGACGGTCCAAAGAAAGCACTACTTGCAATGAAAGTATCCAGGGCATCAAAGGTCAGCGTCTTCGAAACAACCCAAATATCATCTGTCAAAAGAATACAGAGCTCTCGTTTCCTTTTAAAGGAAACAAAGCCGGACAGAATAGCCCAGCATTTACTATGCCGCAAATTAAACCACCGCTAATGGCAAAGCAGGGGGTATTAGAAAGTCCTAAATAAGTGTTAGTTCAGTTCAAAAAGAATGAATAAATAATTTGCAGTTCTTCTAGTATCTATTTTCTGAAATGGATGGTGACTGTCAGGTTCTCTCCTGGTGCAGTTAGCATTTGGGAAATCTGAAGTACTATCAATTTTGAGAATATATGGAACAAATCACTGAAGAATACCACAAATCTAGTTAAGCGCTCTTTCGCCAAAGAATAGCAAACTGCTGAAATAAACAGACATTTTTCCCTTCCCTTTCAAAACCAACACATGCTGGAGCCTTTAAGTGTTCTGTTTTATTTGGCACGCCTGATGAGACAAAAGCTCACTACGCTATTCCTACACCAGGTATCGCCGAGCACAGCCAGGGAGATTTCAAAGTTCGGAGCAACAATGGTGTAGCAGAAATGATTAAAAACTTGCCAAGCACAAGTTTTGCCTATGCCCAGCTTCAGAATTTAAAGTTACAAAACCCTGATTCATCACAACATTTCAGAGTCTGTGCATAAAGTGCGCACGGACACGCTTGTTTCTGCCTAATTTCCTTTATATAGCTTTCAACAGCAAATTGAACAAACTGAAGACAGGGGTATCGATTCCAAAGTTACTAAAGTGAAGTGAACTACCGAGACTTTAGATTACAAATTAAATCTTCAGAAGGCACAACGTGACACGGACAATTCTTTCGATGCTGAAGATTTGGTTACCTTTGCTATAGAGAGAATAATGCTCCTTTCTGCTCAGTTTGAGGTATAATTTGGTTTTGTAATCGGCATCAAATCTGGCAGGCGTATTCATAGACTTCTTGAACTTGCTACACCGCTGCGTCTGCATTTCAAAGGCTTTCCTGTTAAATTGTGAATTTGAGGAAAAGTATGTAAACAACCGGCACATTTTGGATTCACCGCCAAAAATAAGAAAGCTCCCCAGACTGGACCAAATTATACAGCACACATCTTGGTCGTTGCTCATCATCTTACATGACTAAGTTTTAAATACATTTGTCTCCACTGCAAAATACTTCTCATATTCAGCCATAATCAAATTGTTTCCCCTACGGTTGAGCAGCACAGAACAGCCTTCGATAGAACTTCTACCATTAAAATTAGAATCACTACGAGAATAAACCTAGTTCTCTTATGAAAGATTAAATGAACAGTAATTCAAACACAACGATCATGATCGATTGCTTAATGAAATCCCTTAAGTCGCTAGTAAGCGCTTTTGACTCTTGCTGAAAAGAGCGCGGACCTAAAGTGTCAATCCTGTGACTATTATTCCTTCACTAATTTGGCTTTTACGTTTCTACATAGAACTGGAGCCTCTTTCAAGGCAGTGGAAGTCTCTGTTAAATGCTACCGGAATATTCGTAAATCCTGCCCTTCACCTAGCACCTGTGAGAAGCGGCGAGCATTGCCGAATACCTCACCAAAAGCTGGCATCCCTCATAGAGAGAAATCTTTTGACTTCTGAGGTATGTCCCGATACTTTTTACATCACGAAGCACTACACTAGGTCTGGATTTTATCTGCGCGGGGTTCACGTCTTCTATCCACTTGAAAAACGAACACCGCTCGGCTTTTGGGGCATCACAGGCATAAAACAAACGACCCTAGGAAAGGAGAAGGGGGGAAAAGACCATCAGCACATTAAAACGAACAAAAAAGTGTAAAGCAGTGGCCCACAGAAATAATCAGGTAAACGCCCGTGCTTTCACTGTGTTTGGCTGAAAAGCACAAGTGTGTTCCCGGACCTCTCGGCTTCTGAACCCGGTGTGTGTACTCGCACCTTACAGAAATCCCACGTGACCCAGAAAATTATAAAAACAGGTCTCTCGGCTGCTTCTCTATGGAGAGAGCTATTGCTTCAACAATTCTGGACACTAGTGGGTACTACAACTAATCTTAAAAGTCATCTCTATAAAACCACTTCAACCTCCAACTGTAAATCATGCAGAATCGCCCTGTAATTGTTCACACAACTGGGTCTATACACCAAACAAACATCCCTGACTGTAAACAACCAAGGAATAAAACAGCACCTTGTTTTGACCTTCTTTTTTAACCGTAACAAGCTTCGCAGGACGCATGTGATTGCAGAGAGGAACGCAGCTTTCCTTGCTCTCACTCGGCCCATCTTTCAGCGAAGTGTAAAATGATATATCCACTTTTGAAAGAGCATCGTGCAATCTTTGTGACAACTCAAATAGCATTATGTTTAATTGCTCTGGACATAAAAAGGAAAATAAGATTAACGAGCGCAGCCTTAAAGTGTTTACGCAAGTACACAACATCCGGAGAAACACATTTTCCTTTCAAACTTTCAACCCCAAACCTAAATCAAAATGCTTAAGCCGAGTCCTAGAAGAAATCACGTGTCCTGCAAAATTCACATATTGCAAATGCAGTGAATTTGTTTTAACTGCTTTAGTTTAATTCAAATCCCGTTTAAGTATATGACTCCAAACAGTAAGTAACTGTATGTAAAAAAAACACCCAACAACAACATAACAAGGCTTTAAATGGGAATCTAGGGTCTGGTAAAGTCTGCCGGGTTTTCTGTTTGGCTGCGTAAGTGTATCGGTCTTTTGCTTTGTCTTTGCAATTTGGGGTACAGATTGCATATGTTTGAGCACATATATTCGAACTCAAACGCACACAGCTGCTCCAGATGATGCTGACGATCTCTCTCCCTCTCACCCTGCTTTTGAAGCCTCAGAAATACACTGTTTAAAAACGGCGGCATTTTACACGGCCTGGTGTTAAACGTACCTGTCAGAGCAGCTTTAAAAACCTGTTTGTAGTGAACATGAGACGGAAAGACAATTGGTATGGAAATCTTCCTTTTAGGAAGATTAGCATATTTTACTTTATCCACATTAGGAAAAGACAACTCGGAAATTGTTATGTCCTAAAAAAAAAAACACAGAAGAATAAATCATTGAAGCTCAAAAAACTCTGGATGAAACAGATTTTGATAGACGGCTACTGCACAGATATGCCAAAACCTATCATTTTTTTTTTCCTTTTATATATTGTGCCCTCATTAATAAGTACAATTAAACAGAAATAATTCAGATCTCAGTCCACAACCAGAAGTTTCAAGACGACGACTGGCAACGAAGAATCAGTTTTCTAACAGCAAAATACAAATCCCCGTCACCACAAGTGGCTGCAGACTTAACTGTACGTACAGGAGCGTGTATTCAATAGAACCACCAACAGGAATAAAACGAAGTACACCCGGAGCTACAGCATGGAGAGCTTGGACTGCCCTTTTGGATGTACCATCAAGTTCCAGTTTGCCCTTTGACAAACAGCCCGCGTTACTAACAACCCAGGTAATGCTTTCAAAGGCTTTGGAGTAAATGATGTAATTCAGATTCACGTTCTCAGCCCCGGACACGGGGAAGGGGCACGCAAAACCTCGTTTTCGACACCGTTTCTGCACAGAAATAAATCCAACAGATGAAACCGTAACAAAGGTAGCACAGAGAAGGACGAATCAGACTAGGGAGCTTTGGGAAAAGTGCGCGTACCACAAGCTATCCCTGCGCCTGCCATCCCAGCTAGTCCCGAGTACCTTCTTCCACCTACCTACGCTGTGGTGGGCATCATGATGACAGCTCTCTTCATAAGCTTATTAAGATCGATATAGATGGATTTTTTTTTAATATATATACACACACAGTGTATACCAGTGTGTATATGAAATATACTTGTTATTTCCACACCTGTTTCACATGAATTTTACTGTACAAACACTTTTAAAGAACTAGAAAACAGAGCACTCTACACTTGCATTAAAAAAAAAAAGGAAAAATCTAACATTTTCACTAACTTCCAAACATAACCACTGAACAACTTCTGAAACCTGACTTGTGGTTGGTTTGGGTTTTTTTTTCCCCCCCACTTTGACTCCGTTTAAGACAGCCTACTGGTCACAAACAGCTGTGCTAATTTTTAGGTCCTCATTCAATGCCCAATTATTTTCCACAATCAGAAATGAAGAAGTTTAAAATACTTTAAAATCAGAGACTAAGCTTTGAAGCAAGATATGAGGGCTCGTGAAAACGATGCCGATTTCACAATTAAGAAAAACGCTCCTTGAAAACACATTCTTACTAATTATAGATGACAAAACGACCGAACAGCTTTTACTTCGTCTTCCTGCCATCAACATTCCTATTTAAACCTGGCAGCGTGCGCGCCAAGGAATTACCTTTAAAAAAGGATTGGTCACAGCGCTGAAAAAAATGTATTAGCAGCTGCTGTTCTGCAGCGGAGCCTCTTGTGTTAATACATTTGTAGAAGCGTTTCACCCAATCATACTGATAATATCCTGCAGGAAATCTGATAAATGCAGTCACTTTGTCCAAAAAAAGCCGTGTTTCTGTCACTTATAACTGTATGTGCTGGAACAGCTACACACCTGGCCGTCTCCTGTTACGGCGTGGCAGCTCAGATGACTCAACACCTTTTGTGTAGCTTCAGCCAAAGGTGTCTGACTTAAGTGCAGGGAAAGTAACTTCCTCTCTGAAACCAAATCTTGGCTGCGGGTGTTGGCACAGCATTTACCAAGCAGGCTCTTTGCTGTCAGCGGAGGTGCAGAGCCAGGAGCACTTTTATCCACAGCACCACTCTCTCCCCTGTCACCCAGCGGCATTCCAAGGACCTTCTCAGCGCAGATGTCACCCGTCACTTCCCCATCATCGCTGTTTTGAGTTATCAAGTCACTCTGAGCACTGTTTTGGTATTTTAGCCACTTGCTTTGTCTGTATCGGGAACTCGCATTAGGGAACGCTGCTTCTACACGTTCCCTTTGTCCGTCCTCTGTATCCTCTCCAAACACAGAGGTTTCATAATTTCTGTCCTCAGGGCGAAAAGCCCTAATAGGAAATACCGCTGACTTCTGGCCTAGAGGGGCTACTGAAGAGTCAAAAGACTGCCGGAGCTTCTCGCCGTCAGGTGGATAAACCGCGTCAGGAATCTTCTCAGTGGCAGGAAAAGTAACAAATGGTGTTTTAACTGCGGGTTTCCATCTTGAGAGGTTGCGTTCCTCCGGATAGCTGGATTTCTCCCGGCCTGTAGGGCAAAAAACTCTCACGAGCAACTCATAGCACTTGTGGATGGCACATTAACTCCAGGTGTACAAAAAAATACTAAGATAAGGAAAGAATTCTAAGGTCTTACTTTTACATCCTGTCTTCTAACTGGCAAGCTCTTCGTATCATGCCTGTGCAGTACTAAATTTCCACACGACACGAGCGATTTCAACCGCGATTGTTTCAATGCCTAAATCCCTATATTCCGAACACCTTTCTGTAGACACTCTACTTGTATAAAAAGATAACGTTTGGTAGAAATTATTAAAAAATTATTGTGTTTGGAAGGTCATTAATCTGATATTCTTGGTAGGTTAGCGACAGCTGCCAATTAGAAAACATACAGCTTAACATTTGCTCCTTTTTCCATAAAGAACGCCCACAAAGCCGCGTGAATTAATGTTAACCAATGTAGATAAATAGGTTTCTAGTACCCCGAGCATCTTTTTGACTAAATTCATGACCAATAAGCAATGACAGTCATTGATAGACGTCCAGTGGAAGTGGGTTAGAGGACAGCGGTATATGGAAGAAAACTGAAAGTAGGTAAATAAATCAAAACATTAATATGAATTAGAAGCTTAGCTTACAGCCTTCCCCCCCCTCACCCCCCAGACTAGAAGCTAATTTTTCTTTATAAAAATTAAATCATTCTACTGAAGTCTTTTTCAGGAGAATACAATTGGGGGCAGGAGGCATGGAATTCAAGGCTAGATCAGCTGGTTTGGAAAAGAGTGTTTAAAGTAGTGCTTGAAGTAGTAACACACACGCCTATGAAAAGCATATGACAAACACAAATCAAGTTCCGTAGTTACACAGACACACGTCAGTGTATTTCAGCACGCAGGGTAGCCGTCTATTACAGCGCAACTCACCGTGCTTCAAAAACCCTCCGAGATTTTTCCAGCAAAAATATTGTAAAGTGCAAGGATAAACTATAATTTCTTACTGAGAAAGAAATGCGAACGTTCTGGTTCACTTAGCAAGATCCCGCCTATCAGGGGCTCCCGGATGGCTCCAACAGATTCCTCATTTCCTGAAGCTGGAGAAACTGTAGAGTCGGGATCAAGTGTGGAAGTTGGTTCTACTGATGAAATCATCTACAGATGAAGAATTAACACATCAAGTGAATGACTGGGGAAAAAAAAACTTGATTATAGCTCTTCTGTCACTATTTTCTCATCATTCCAAACGACTGAAATGCCTCTCAGAGTTAAGATAAAACAGTTTCAAAAATAACGAGATACTACCACACAGGAAATAAAGACGAAGAGGTCTAGAACAGACAGTCAATTCACACCTTGTCAGGTTCCCATGGAGTCCACTGCCTTTGTCTCAAACCAGAACGTGAAGGTGAGCCTGACACTGTCCACGGTGGACCTTCAGAATACACATTCAACGCCAATGCTAGGAAAAACACGCCAAGGACAGAAGTCATGCAGAATAATTGTTCTGAGGCCTGTCACTGCCATTCTGTTTTTACTTTCACTTACGGGACAGATCCGTTCTTGACTCTGTAATTACGTTAGACTTCACTTGAAGATTCTCTTCTCTGATAAAGTTGAGATCATCCTCATGAAGGCTTCTTGAGCCTGGAGACTTTACCAAAAAGGTATAAGCAAAAACTTCTCAGAAATTACACTGTTTATCCTCTATATAAATATAAGCTTTGCATCAATCTTATTTCTATATCTTATTTCTACATATAAAGTTTCTTAGTATCTCTAGCCCATTCTGGAAGTAAAAAAAAAAATGAAGCATCCATTTTCTTCCAGCGTTTTAAACACCGAAATATGGACTGCATTAGAAAAAAATAGTCTATATTTAACACTGCGTGTCATGTTTCTTTGCTTACAGAAGCAACAGAATCATAATCCAAGACAAAGTTTTAACCGTTGCTTTGGAACTCTCTAACAATTACATTTCAAACCCAGTTGAGGTGAATGCTATGCCACTAACACCAGGAAACAATCATTACATTTTGCAAATGCACAGTCCTGTGGCAAAGATGAGTTAAAATAGATTTAACCACAAAGGACTGCATTCGGTTCTTAGGGATTTTGATGATTGTAGTATTCCAAAAATGACCTCTCTTTTATCCTCCATTTACAGGATACTGTCTTGCACTAAGGTTGCTAGGAATAACCTTGAAAAAAAAAAAAACAACATTTTACCTGTTGGAAGCCAGAAAGGACATAATTACTTGAAAACAGGGGTGACAAAAAGCTCTCAGCTGCAAACTCTGGATTATCTGGGTACTGCTGCCATCCTAGCCGTGAGCAGGGAGCTCTCAACATTATCTCACTAGCTGCTGATCCCTTTACTTGGTGCCCTTGAAACGCAACAGGCTACACGATACATTGGAATTATCATTAACTGAAAGCAAGTACCGTTCTGGAACTATCTACAGTCAATAAAGGTACTTTTCATACATACAACAAAAATAATGTTGGAAACTGTGGAAGAGAAAAAGATAAATCAATGCTTTTCTCTTTTTTTCTCGCGCTCCTGCAATTCAGCAGCAATAAAGTTTTTGCACAAATCTATCAACAGAATATTAATGTTCTCATGCAGTATGTTTAGTCTTATTTTTGTATGGTAAAATTTGAGTTTAAAACTCTCAGTGGAAAACTTCCCACAGCCAAGTGTACTAAAGAGTGATGAGAAGCCCATTATGAGACTGGTTAAATATTTATTAGGACTTCTTGTAATATATTGCAAATAGTAAACCACTTCATTGAAATTTAAGAAACACTATTCATTATACTTCGGTTCCACAGAATTTGTACCTTTGGTTGGCAGCCAGATATTCTAGGATCTCTTTGGGCCGCCGCTACTGGTTGAATATATGCCTCTGTTTTCTGTAATAAGTTGTCCACGCAGTTGGGCTGCATATAGAAGTATCAAAAGCTAATTAGTTTAACAAATTTATAACCATTTAAACTGAAAAACTAAGCTGTATCTTGTATTCATACAAGAGAAAGCGTTTTAGATTACAAACTTTTTACGTGGAAGCCCAAACAATCCACAATAGAGTAAGAAGCTATGTTTGCTTTTCAAACAGGACAGGAAAAAGAAGAATTTAATCTAAAAATCTTTCTTTCACTTTGGATGGGTTGAAGGAAAGAGATTAATAGTAGCATTGGACAAAAATACCAACGCGAAGCATCAGACACAAACAGATTTGCCAGTATATTTCAACCCAAGTGATGAAACTCTTAGGAAAGCCACACATTCAAAAACCGATAGTAAAAGAAAAAATACATGGTAAAAGAAGATGGGGTAGGGAAGGAGGGGATGTACCAGAGATGCGATACTAAACCTAACTAAATATTACAATTTGCATTAAGTTTCTTGTCATGTATTTCGCCTCCTGAACATTTATTAGCAACAGTCTACAAGAGGACATCTTCTATCAGCTTCTTAGTCAATGCCTCTAATCAATTTCTAGCTCAGGCTCCATAGTTTCATAGACCAGGAATTTTATTCAAGAAGCCTGGTGGAAAATGAATTTATCTTGGACAGATAGATACATACAGTCAAAAATCGGTTACCATAAGGCCAGAAGAATCAAAGTAGGAACAGGAAGATGCCTGTGCACTTTCTGAGTAAGGCATTTCTGTAAACTCTTTTATAGCTACAAGAGATGGAAAAGCATAATAAGTTACTGTTATAGTATTCTTTTTACATGAAAACATCTGAATACTTACTGGCTCGCAAACCTTACCCATACAAATAATTGCACATTTAAGATTTAACTAAACTACAGCAGACAGACATAGACCCGGAGCCCGCATTGTCGCTTTGAACACTAAAAAAAAATTGCATGAGGGAACCTTCGTAACACATCGCTCCAAAAGTATGATTTCTGGATATGAATTGTCCAGCAGCAGAGATAAGAGGACAGGAGTCAAATAGGTCCAGTCATAGAGAATTCACTTTAAAATAGAAGCTGACCTAACCTTCATCCTTCACAAGGGGCCCAAACATCTCTTTAGAAGTCTCTGCCTCACGTAAAACGCTATTATTTTCCTCCATCTTTTGTAAGCTTTCTAATGCTGTACTATGTTGAGTCAAAGCTCTTACAAGAGCGATATTGTTTACCAACTCGGAAAGAGATGATGAATTTTCAGCCATTGCCCTGCCTTTCAGGCAATCCATTCCTATTCCTTCACCTTGGCGGGCTTCATGAAAGGCATTTACCGTCTCCATATTTTCAGACTCGGTTTCACCTATCGCCGTTCGCTCTGGAGACGAATGGTCTTTTCCAAATGGATAGGCAGAACTCATGGAAATTAGAGTATCTTCCTTACGTGAAACGCCAAATGCCGTTTCATGGTCTTCTGCGCTATATCGGAATGAGCCATAGCTAGGATCTGATTTTTGTGACAAAGCCAGCAAAGGACTACCCGGTTTAATATCATCACTCTTAGTACCCCAGAAGTGTTCTACATCAGCACCTGGGGATTTCATGCGTCCAAGCTGTATAACATCATCTTCAGTCATTTTGGTAGAAATATATGAAATACTTTCCGTTTTCTCAGACATACTGGTTTTAGGGTGACATTCAGTAACATTTGTGTCACGAGGCAAAGGATCAGAGGGCTTGCTTTTTATCCACACTGTGTCTTTAACGGCATGTGCTGCACAGCCAAGAAGATCCTTCTTATTGTTGGCGGCTTCGGTACTCGATTGACTTTCATTAATCTCTTTTACATTGTGTCCATCACCCAGAAGCTCCGCTTCAGATCTGGTCTGCTTTGCGGAGCCTCCTGCAATTCTCCCTGCATCTCCAACGCCGGTGTGACAACGCTGAGACGGTATCCCCTCGGTGCAGTGGCTTCCATCCTTCTCTCCGTCAAATGTTGAACATTTGACTTCGTGTTTACTGTGTGTCACCACTTCACAGCGAGAGCGAAGTCTCAGCGCAGCATTTTGCGCGACATCTTCTCCCTTTAAGCAATCCAGACTTGGTGAAAGCACATCTCCTTCGGTGAGCTTATTCACATCTCTTTCACACAGGTCTTCATTGTCAGCATCATTAAAATCAAAAGCCTCCATTAGATTAAAGTTAACCTCCATCACCTGTTCATCTGGACCACAGTCTTTGTCATGCATACGTAATTCCTCCTTCACCATTCCAGTGTCAGTCAGTGTTACACCCACAGAGAGCTCCAGGTCACCGGGCACTCTTTCCGGGCTTTGCCTTGGCTGAAGCTCACTTTGCAACTTCACTGATGAATTTTCATTCACATCGTTAGTCACTAAATGCTTCCTGTACCTAAAGAGATTTCTTTCAGTTGTGATCGGACCCACTGAACGCGAAACATCACCTGAAGATGGGACAAACTGACTGTCACTCATTCTACTTAGGGTGGACTCAGGCGGGAAGAAACTCTTTGTATTGCAGGGATCTTGTAAGTCCTGACTTAAATTATTTGCCTTTTTGACACACATCTGTCCTGCAACTTCTTTATCACAAGGTTGCTCAGCTGAATTTAGAAACATTTCAGCATTCCATTCCTTTTGATCATTTACAGTTTCCTTCACAGGAGAAAAGTGCGTAATATTTTGCGTGAATCTTTCGGCAGGGTTGCCTGAAAAAGCAGTTAGGATAGTGCTGGTTTGGTTGTATAAACTACCTGCGTTTTCTGATGCCTGAAACCTAGAAAGACATTCTGTGACTTCAGACGTCGTTTGCTCTCTGCATCCTCGTGTTGGTTTGGACTTCAGAAGAGCTATTATCTGTGCAGTGCTCCTGATGTTGTGTGACACTGCCCCGGGACCAGCTGTCTGACTACAAGACATGGCGTGCCTGGTAATTAAAGGAGATTCTGGCTTCACAGTCGACCGATCAGCGTTTCGCTTCTCTGTCTCCTCATATCTGTCAAGAAACGGAGCTGAAAGCAGCGAGGAGAGGGACATGCGTTCTCTATCATTATCCGTACACGCATCTTCACGGAAGTCCGCAGATAGATTTGTTCCTGCATCCTTCTTGCAAATCGTAGAAAATAATGGAGAGGTGATATAAAACTTGGATGGAAAAGCACCCTGACACTGCTTAGATAAGGGCAATGTTGTTGGGTTTTCTCCATCTCCCGTTGCTGGTATTTTCTTTTCAACTTGGCGCGGCCCTTGGAAACCCTAGGAGAGAAGTCTTAAATTAATTATACTCAGAGATCAACTTCACATTTTGCAACAGAACATTGAAAACAGGGCACACCCCATAACATAGATCCTAATCAAGTAGCACATGACAATTCCACAGGTGTATAGAAATAATCTCTGGCCTTTGCAATTTTCACTGCAGTTTTAGCACTAGCAATCCTGCTACACCAAACAGATTTAGTAAACTCAAAAAAAAAAATAGCTACTGGTAACACGTTCTGGCTTAGAGTTGCAAAAAAACTAGTAAGACATCATCTATATATTTACTGCTCATTAAAAGATGTGCCCTTTGAGTTTTAAAATGCACGTTAGCATCAGGCGTAACTTTTGAAAAGAAAGACCTACTGTAAACTTCCTTTTCAAGCCAACAGAGAGATGTCTTGGAGGCAGAACACTGGGCTTTACACCATTTCTGTCCATTGCCGGAGTTTCTGTGTTCCACGGCTGATCTTCAGCAGATTTTTCACTCGCTTTCACTGCTTCAACTGTGATCAAATATCGTTCACTTTCTAAATTATCTCCAGCATTCACCTAGAAAAGAGAAAGCAGCAGTGTGTAGATAATAGTGCTATAAAAGAAACAGTAAGTCTTCTAAATAAATATTGTCTTCTAAATACTTAAGATGTAGAAATTTCAGATATCTACACCCGGTAAATCACAGCTGCTGTATAAATACTTAGATTAAAATAGACATATACTACCACGCATTAGCACTTAGCCTCAAATTGTGTTTATCTAATACTTCACTGCGATACACTGCTTTTACCGAAAAGAAATAAAATTCTATAAGTGCTCTACATTGGTTCTGCAAAGAGAGACTTATCAATAAATAGCAGCTGTTTTCCATTTTGATCATTTGCATTGCAGCAGACTTTCATTGCCACATTAAGATAAAGTACTCCCTTCATTAACACACACTAGTTTTAAATGCTTCCTGAAAAACAAACCACTAACTACCATAAATTTAAGAATAAAAAACCCTCCCAAAAAAATATACCTGAGATTTTATAAAAATACTCTCCAAGCATTGTCCTTTATCATCAAACAAGATAGCCTGCAACAAAAAAAACCAGAATTTTAAATACCTCATTTTATTTCACAGATAACGAGATTGCTACTGACAGTCCAGCAGCAGTAGAAGATGTTAAGCCATTCGTATTCAATCTGAATTGTTCACCTTATTCCCGCCAGTTCTAATCCTCAGAATTCCATCTTGCCATGTCTTTAATTTTTTCATTTTTTGGTGAGTGTATAATACCTGTTTTAAGTGCATAAAACGTTGAAAAATGATTCAAGAAAATATTTAAATAATACAGCCGCTGTAGCGCTTTTTAGTTTATTTCTACTTAATTGTACACAGTGTTAAAAGTCACTTACAGTAAAGTCTTGAGAAGCCATTGCTTGGGCAAAACAGTCATCCAGCAACTTATTTCACAAATATTCACATCTTCACACAGCCTGAGAGACAGGGAAATATTCAGAATATACAGAATCCAGTCGCGAAGGAAATGTATTGACAGAAAACAGATATCAGTTCACTTTTTTAGTATTTTTTCCTGAAAACAAGAGAGCTAGACGCAAGACACTGTCAAAACAGTGGAGTATGGCCGATGTGAACATTTTAAAGAGAAGCCTTGAAAATAACGTAAGAGAAAGACTAGTGGTAAAAAACCAGCGTTTTTATAGGCGCCAATGTATTTCCTAACTTCCAGGGGAATTCACTCATTTAAATGAATGGCTGGCAACTCCGAAACCACCAGAGACCATACTGCTATTCAGAAGTTTATTGACTCCAGATGCGTTCATGCATGTTTAATTTACATTAAAGATAACCGACTCTCAAAGTCAGTTACCCGTGAAGCCAAGCCTCTTTACGTATTTAAAGTTAGCTCACAATAACTTTTACGCTAGCCTCTGATAACGAAACCAGACACAAATCATTATAAAAGCAACTCATCGCTGGAAACCGTGACTTACTGCTGTTCGATACGCGAGCAATGCAGTCTGCATCAGTGTCTGGAGAGCGGCACTTGCCACGTTAATTCAACCCACCAACAGCACCGCAATGGAAATAATCACAAGAGATGAGGCGAGATGGTCAGCTCCTCCTACACTCCACACCAGCGACAAACTGCTTATAATAAGAAGGGAGAGATATTTTACGCTGTTTCTAGTGGCTGCCGCCTTCCTGGCCGTCCCCGGGCGTGAAATGTAGGAAATGCACGTCCTTAAAGGATGTGGAATTATTACTAAAAGGAACCGGACGATTGCCAACACCTAGCGCAATTCCATACAGAACGCGACGGTAACAGGGATGAACAGGAACGCTGCTAGCACACGTTCACACAGACCTCCCTCATCCCCTTCCTCCACGCAGCCGAGACAAGCCCAGGGAGCCCTTTTTAACTCGTTAACCGTAAAAGTTTCCCTCAGGACGGCGGCGGTTGCTCCAAGACCACCTCTCCGAGGGCTTCCTTACCTTACAGCGGGCCGCCACAGAGACAGAAGGTCGCCCCTCAGAGACACCCACCCCTACCGGACACCCCCGATGCCCAGGGACTACCGCTCCGGCTAAGGAGCCCAACAGACGACACCGGCCCGACCCACCTACCCCAGGACGGCTGAAAGCGACCGCCGCCGCGCTCCCCTCCCGCCTTTTGAACTTCCCGCCGCGGCTCCGCCTGACGTCAGAACGCCGCGACGCCCAGGAGGAAGTCACGTGGCGCGGCGCCGGGCGCGCGCGCGCGCACCCGCCCACACACTCTCCCTCCCCCCCCCCCCCGCGCGACACTGCGCATGCGCGGGCGGCGCCGCGGGGGCTTTTCTCCCTGCGGGGGCTGCGCGTCGCGCCGGGATTGACGGCGGCGGCGGCGGCGGCGGGAGGGGGGTAGGTCTCGCTGCGAGAGGGTGACGGTACGGCCCAGTGCCCCCGCCGTGGGCGGCGGTGGCAGGTCAGTGGTGCGGGATTGGGGAGGGGGGAACGGCCCGGCGCGACGGCGGGGCAGGCAGGGGGCGCTGCGCCCCCCCAGTTCGTGCCATGCGCATGCGCTCTGCGAAGGCGGCGGCCGTTGGGCTGAGGGGGCTGCGCGTGCCGGGCCCCCTCAGGCGGAGGGTGGGCGGGAAGGAGTCGTCGCCTCAGGAAAAGCGTCGCCTTTTGGTGCCGCTACTCGCGTCCCTTAACCTTCATCTGGCCTCGCCTGTTGTGTTCTCCCCTTCCCCTCCCCTGTGGTCGGCGGCTGGGTGTCCGTCCTTCCCACTGCCCGCTTTTCCCGAGGCGTGCGGCACCTTCCCGAGGCGTTCGAACGGCCCCTGGCCCTCGGCGTCTCTCTCGGGCTCTGTGGTGACTTTGCCCTCGCAGGTCGTGGTTCTGGCCGGGGTGCCTTCGCGCTTGGTCAAGGCCTGGTACCTGGTGTTGGAGGAGAGGGTCCCATCTTGAGGAGGGGGAGCATGGGGAGCGGCTGGCCTTGGGCTAGCGCGTGAGCCCTTGCTTTGCTATTTTATTCGTATAAGGTCTGTGAGCAGTTGCAGCGGCAGTGCGGAAACCTGCAGCGGTCAGTACCTGCGCGATTGGCAAAGGTATGGCGGTCTGCCTTTTTGGTAGCTAGGATTTAGCTAGTTGCTATGCTGGCAAAGATCAAGTGGGGGCTAAAAAAATCGATTTCACATGGTGTTTCTCGCCTTTGTTTCAAGGATAAGGAAGATGAAGTTCTCCCACAGTTGTGCAGTGTTTCTGGGCCAGTCTGTGTGCAGCTGCTAACAGGGCAACAGAATGTCTTGCTTTTGTACCCGCCTCTATCCTGCTCCCAAGTGCTTATTCCTGCTGCTTGCTTCCCTTCATCTTCTGCTGCTTATTCAGCTCCTTAATGAATTGGTTTAACCCACTCATGCAGCAGGGAAAGACTAGAAAATAAGAAAAACCACCCAGAGTTAAACTGTCTTACCAGAGGGTGAGATACTCTGAGGGAAGAGCGTGTCCCGACTAAAATGAGAGAGCTAGGCTGCCCTCTTGGTGTCAGTGAACTGTGGGTTCATGTAGTTGAATCCATCTAAGCATAGTCTTGTTCTGTGGGCCTGTGTTTTATTAAAAATGCACTTTCTGCCTCCTGTGATGATAGAGGAAAGGGTAACCGTGGTAGGACTGACGCAGTGGGGTCTGCCTGTGTCTGGAAACAGCCTTAACGCCCGTCGCTGTCACGTAGAAGCAAAACCTTTTCTGTTTGTGCGCACGTGGGTTTTGGAACATCTCTTGAATGCCTTAAATGGGGGTTTAAAATGATGTATTGGTTTCCTTGCTTAAAGTGGGGAAAAAGCAGGTTCTCTGGTTGCAGGTTAAGAAAACTGCGCTGATCCCCCTGAACTAACTTCTCTCTTTTCTTAGCTCGCTTTCCATAGAGTGAAGTTGCAAGGCAGGATGGGAACTTAAACTGCTGCTGCTCTGCCTGTGTCTATATTAGAGTAAGAATACCCGAGGTAGGCTACTGAATGTGTCTTTGAAAGTAGTTTCAGGTTTGCTGAATGCTTACGTTTATTTTGGAGTAAATGTCCACAAGAGGAAGTGCTGCCACTGACTATATGGAAACATTTAGAAGTATTTTGAATGATTCTTTCTCCTCCCCCCACCCTCCTGTTGCTGCATTTTGCTACTTAAAATGCCCAAAGCAAATAAGCGTTTGCATCAATGCTTAATATAAAAGAATAAAGGGTATTTTATAACTGTTTCTTCCAGACCTCAGATTACAGTTAGATTTGATTATGTTTTTCTAGATCTTTGTAACAATAGAAGTTGGGTTTGGAACTTAGCTGTGTACAGGTTAGCACCGACGTGTTTAGTGTTTGCCTTTTAAAGAGTATAGGTAAGTTACTACAGATTTGTCTGGACCTGTATTATGTTGATTTACATTATCTTAGCTTTCTTTGAGTTCCCTCCTGCTGCTTAATTGTCCCTCCTTTTCCTGGTATCACTGTCCCGCATAGGGATGCTGTGATTTTACTTAATTTGAGGACAGCTAAGGGATGGCAGCTGCTTTGCTTTAACAGAGTGAAGTTTTGACCCTGCTTTTGCTTTCTTCTGATTTTAATTGTTTATCAGAATAGTGCTTGCAGCTGTGAGGCTGGCAGCGTAAGAGTTGGCGAGTCCATGAAAATGCACTATCTTATACCTCGGCATTGCAGCTTTCATTGATGAGTTGAGGTTTGCAAGAGTAATGGCAAATTAAGAGAATACCAATGAAAAAGCAAGTGCTATGAGTTATTAACACGCTTACTTATAAACAGTATTTTCTTAAATCCTGAGTTTTAATCTAGTGTTGTCTCAGGTGTGAGTATTTTACTACTGAATGTAAGATTGCATGCAGATTCTAATTATAGGCTTCTGGCTGACATTTGCTCTGACTCTGTATTTTCAAGCTCCTCCAAAGTAATTTTCTCAAAGGTTCATTTCTAAAGCAAGTAGCACAAAGTGTGGGGGGGGGAAGCCCAGAGTATAGCTTGCAGCTGTTTTTCTTTAAGCTTGAATGAGAACCTCTCTCCTGGGAAAGAAGTCCCAAGGCTGAGTGACTCAAAATGCATGAAACGCTTAGATGGCTTCTTAAAATAAAGCTTTGCTGTACATAAGCCGCATTGATTATATGTCAGTGTGGTCATTTAATGCTGTTCAGCCACTAAAAGTATCCCTTAATGATGCTCTACCTTTAATGGTGCAACTCAGTGTAGCCCTCGGCTAAGTAGCATATTGTTCTGCTGATTATTAATATGAATATCTTGTTGAAGGGCTTGAATGGAGCTTGAACTTCTGCTTGGGTTGGGAGTTCTACCTGGCTTATCTGTTCAAGGTAATTGTTGACCTTTCGCTATCTTGAATGGTCAGCTCACAGCGGGGAGAGAAACTGATATCCGGCCAAGGAAGCCTGATTTGCACAATAATTTGAGGACCATTTCCATTTTTGTCATCCTGTTGCAGAGGTGGGCTTCCTCTCTGATGGCTCTAGTCACGTTTTCCTTGTACGGTGCCTTGGCAGAGAGCTGAGAAGTCTTTCATGTGGTGATTGGTACATTAATTACTTTAATTTTTGTGTTAATTTCATTTTCCACAAGGTGTCTGCTTTTGGCAGTATGGCTTTGGTTCGCTCCTGTAAAATCAAGTACTGTGGTGACAAGCAGGTCTGGTGGAGGGCTAACTAGCTACAGCAAATTGAACTGTGAACAAAAAAGATGGATTGATGCATTAAAAATTGTTTATGTTCTTCAAGGCAAATCTGTACATTTAAGTCACTTGCCCCTAATTAGTCCCTAATCTCTAGGGGCCTGATTCTGAGGTTCTGACGGAACTCGGTTTGCCGTTAAAATCAGTGACAGTTGATGAAAAAGCCCTAACCAAAGAAAGGAAAAGCGTCTGTTTAAGGGTAGCACATACCGATTGCCACAGGGACTTGCAACTAAGAATGTGTTACAACATAGTCAGAGTTGGGATTGGAAGATTTTGAATTCCTGCTCTTTGGTAGGGCCTTGGCAATTCACAGAGCGAGTAGTTCGCATTTTTGATGTAACAAAGACAGTTGTAAAAACAAACCTTACTATTACCAGATCTGCCATGAATATCAACTAGGTGTCTCAGTCTATCTTTACATGGTATTTATTTATAAGGATTAATAGGTGCGTTTTGCTTGGAGGTCATACCATAAATTTTTGCAGCGAGCTCTTCAGCCACTGCGTGTGTGTGCCAGTGTGTAACCTGTTTGCAACCGCTGGATTTACGATACGTGCCTGCTGAGCATGGTCCTTTCTCCAGCCTTTTCACAAGTCTTCTATATAATGCATCTTTTTTTTTTTTCTTCTCTGCTTTGCCTTCTACGTAAAAGGGTAGTTTCTGAAGTGTATAGTGCTCTGGTGTTTTGTGTGTCCTTTCTAATGGTTTGTACTGGGAGATACGGACAGTGGAGAACAAATTATTTCTTTTTTCAAGTCTAAGAAAATGTGTTTATTGTGAGGGAAGTTGTCTGCTTTTTAGATTTAGTTTTTGTAGGCTCTCTTTAGCAAGTAGCTTGCTTTTCTGGTAACGGGGAAGTTATGTATTATTAAAACACACTTTGTGACCTGCACAAATGCTTTAAAGAATTTTCCAAGCAGTTGGAACTGTGAATCCCACGACTGCTGCTGAGATTCAGAAGCTGCTGTTAGAAGTCTGATGGAGAGGACAGACTGTTCACAAGGCACTCTGGATTAACACGATAATACAAATTTTAAATGAAAAGCCTGCAGTTTGGTACTGGTTTGCTTCCAGTGAATCTCTGGGGCTAAAGGGCAGTACTAGGTGCCATGAGTTCCAGCTTAGTCTTCACCGCACAGTTATTGTGTGACCTACTTTTCCTCATCTTCTGTATGCTTTGTGCTCTTCTACGCTACAAGTAACAAATGGCACATAGTCTCAAAGGGGATGCGCGATGTTTTTAATGTAAGATAAACCAAGAATGTTTAGTCCTTGAAATGAGAGTATTTTGTTTTTTCTCAAAGGTTATATTTAACTTTCAGTTGACAGGATGACAGGAATGGAGACTGAAACTGCAAGAGACAAAGCCATGGAAGAAGAAAGCACTGAACAGAAAAAGGAGAGAGAGAAAAAGAAGAGGTCAAGGGTTAAACAGGTGCTCGCAGATATAGCGAAACAAGTGGATTTCTGGTTTGGCGATGTTAATCTCCACAAAGACAGATTTCTCCGAGAACAAATAGAAAAGTCCAGAGATGGGTGTAAGTTTATATTCACTACGTTTCAGTAAACAGATATGTTTAACTTTCTTCTTCGCTATATTGCTGGTGTCAGTTAGAAGTTATTTTGAGGTACACGCCTGCTCCTGGGGAAGACGGTAGATTCGTGCTGGAAACCAGCATTAGGATTAGCGGCTCGGGAGACAGAGCTTGGCACTAGTTTTTAGAAATTGTATTTAGTGTTTCTCTTTTTCTTTGCTTTCCTGCCAGCCATAATATAGAGGCATTTGCAAGGGTAGGAATCCTTGTGTGGCAGACCTGATTTTATTTTTTTAACTTTGTATACTTTTAAGAACAGGCAAACAAACAAGGGGCATTTTGCCCTTGGAGGTACAGTACTTGACTTGTAGGGTGTGTATGTATATGCAGAAATTAAAATGTCATTTGGATTTGCAGTTTAGCTATAGATACTTGTGTGTGTGTTTTCTGCACAAGTTTGATAGGTGAGAAATCATGTAGTTGCATGTAGGGCTACTGTGGCTACTGCAGACAATTTTTCATGTGGTTTATTTGACTTCAGAGTGGGAAGTTGAGCTTGTTTCTGAAACTATTTGCCAGTTTCTGGAGAAGAAATTAATTTACACAGTAGCTGCAGCGACTAGTATGCTAGTGCTTTAAAAAACAGTAGATATGTGGTAAAGACAGTCTATCAGTATAATTATTTAATTAACTGTGTAATGATAGATGGACTACAACTGTGGTATGTCTGTAAAAAGAGGTCGTCCCTTTCCATCAAAACAACGTCAAAAAAAGCAGTTTCCACCAGTGTTTACTTATTTTTCCTTTCTTAATAAGTCCATATTTATTTGAAGCGTAAACCATTAGTCCAGTTGCATTGCGAAAAGTCTAACCTTCTAACTGGTCGGTGTAGTCCTTTACATACATTGAACTTCGAGCCAGTTTAAAAAAAAAAAAAGGGGGCCTTCAGAGGAATAAAATTTAAGCTAGGTTTTCCAGAGATATTAGAGCTTGGATGTCTTTATCTTTTTTTATTAAGAATAACGCTACGTAATTTTCTGTCAAGGTTTTAGCGGCATGACTCATGGCAGCTGAAGTGCAAGCAGTGGCTCTTTTGTGTTGGGAAGGCTGGGTTAAACGCTTAATGAGTACTTGGAGGAGAGGCATGTTTTCAATGCAAATTGTTTTTGTGTTGTAAAACTACATCAGAAAGGGGGTTTTCTTCCTTTCTTTTCAAAGACAATAGTTATCAGTGGGGAGGTAAAAGAACAAAATTCCATTTGATAAAGGTTGGCACAAAAGAAAATCAAACATAGGTTTACTTGAAACTTTAATTTTGGTGGTAAAAAATTTTCTGTAAATCCTTGGCAGCGTGGTTACATACTGCACTTATGACTTGCAGACTGTTTTACAAAAATACTAGCTCGGCCTTCACGTCAGATTAGAAAAAATAACTAATGCTTTCTAGATTACCCTGACTTCATCATTTGCACCTTTTTTTATCCTTAGATGTTGACATATCACTTCTTGTTTCTTTCAACAAAATGAAGAAATTAACTACTGATGGAAAATTGATAGCTCGAGCAGTTAAAAGTTCATCTGTTGTAGAGGTATGTAATATTTCACTCTCTTGTATTTGCTGATACTGGCGAAATAAGGATAGTGGTACAGAAGTAGGCAATAATCTTATGAAAAATGTTCATTTCCTGTTACTTTTAGTTGGATTTAGAAGGAACTAGAATCAGAAGACGCCAGCCCCTGGGTGAGCAACCAAAGGATGTGGATAGTCGCACAGTCTACGTGGTAAGGTTGTACTTGTATACGCCTGGTGCCTGGCAGAGTGCTTTATTTCTAACTATGGAGGCTTTTTGGCTTTCTTGCTGTTAATTCCTTGAGTGCAAACTCCACTGTTCATTGTCTATGACAATCTGATTACATAGTATTATTTTCTGTATTAAGAGCAACAAAACAACATAAAGAAGCCATATAGTTTTATCCGAATTAGAAAGTAGATTTTCTTTGAGAACGATAATGGATTTAGTACAGAAAATGTTTACATAAATTGTAAAAGCTAATAGAATTTGATTGTCCTTTTTTTTTTTTTTCTCCAAAAGAAAAGGACAGTGTGAGGGAGGGAAGTGCGTTATGGATGTACTGAACCTGTAATGCTAAGGCCCACAGAGTGGGGTTAATGTACATGTTTGATGCAGTAAGTATTTTTTGTATGCAGAAGGTATCTGTGCATCGGTATTCTTGGTAACACAGGGAGGGACTGGGCAGGTGACTGCCTACTGTTGCTTGTGCAGTGTATTAAGGGAAATAAATTAAGCAAAGGCAGGTGAGCGCTGGCAGTGAGCGTGACAAGAAAGGGGTTAGTTTGGTGCACCGATTTCTTTTACCAGCTTAAATCATTTTAAATGCTGAG
This sequence comes from Rissa tridactyla, assembly GCF_028500815.1. NCBI lineage: Eukaryota > Metazoa > Chordata > Aves > Charadriiformes > Laridae > Rissa > Rissa tridactyla. The sequence goes on along the minus strand of NC_071470.1, from coordinate 77,816,497 downwards.
CAATGAGCTGCTTCACGTGCTGGTAAGAAAGGGCGCGCTTTCGTTTAGCTATTACTGCTTTCACTGGGCTTTTCTAGTTCGTGCCGTTAGAGGAGTAACACTGCTACCAAGAAATATTTACAGATTACAATAATGTAGTCAAAGCTTTATAATAACTTTGCTAGTTTTATCAAACAGTATCTGGCCGGGTTTGTAATATCGTCAGGGGTACTTTAGAAAGTACAGTCTGATTACGAAATCTGTTACTGCAAGTGCCTCTGGTTGTGTAACACACAAACATGGTTCTTGTAAAAGCAGAATGTGCTGAAATGAGCCAGTCTTATTTTTAGGAGGCTTTAAAAAAAAAAAAAAGTCCTCCTAATAGCACAGTATCCTGTGGCTACCTTGATACTGGAGTGATTAATTAATTTAAATGAAAATAGCTTGTACTGCTGGAAAAACTCTGCATTTCAACATGGTGTTTCAGATGTGTCATATTGATTATCATGTTGTTGAACCGCTGAAGCGGTAGCGTGGAAAGAGATCTGATAGTTGGACTGTCACTTATTTAAAACCCTGTGCAATTTATAAATAGGACTGAAGCCAGTGTGGAATTCCCTTTGTCTCTAAAGCAAACTTTCCGTGGCTAACGTAGGTGTATACCTGTAGCAAACAAATTAGCGATTTCAAGCAGACATCAAGCTTTCTGTGATGAAGGTAGATAATAATCATGCCCCAAATGCCAGCCCATCCAGATAAAGAGAAGCTGGAATACTCTCATCATTGCATCAAAAGCCCAGAAAAGGTTATTCATTGGTTTTTTTTAAGTATGATGTGTGCCAGTGATAGTATTTCCCTAACATGGTTACAGGGACTGCTTAGAACTTCTCAAATACTTTGTCTATATCGTTTTTGGAAAAGATATTCCAAATGTAATGAGCTATATAGTCTACCCATAGCTAAATGCTTTTAATATTCCAAACGTAATGAGCTATATAGTGTACACATAGCTAAATGCTTTTAATTTTTAAGCTTTTTTTGTAAGACCAAAATAGATAACTGGTATGTTTTGGTAAGTTACGGAATTCATAGAGAACTTATTTAGAGAATATGTAGCAACCCATTACCTCCTCTTACTGATATCAGAGGATGGGGTTTTTTCCTTTTTGAAGACTAGGTTGTGAATATGCCTTTTATACTGCAATTACAGAAATGTTAGGCCGTGTTAAATGAGCGATAGGTAGCAATGGCGGGGGGAGCGGAAGTTGTTGGTGTTGGTAAGTTTCATTTCATTCTGGAGTAGGAAGAGACAGAAAGATTAATACAAAGGTTACAGTTAAAGCCTCCCCTGCGAAGGATTGTCTCCAACGGTAGCGTGTTTTCTGAATTTATGCAGGAAGTCAAAGATTTATGTCTGAATTGAGACTTAAAGGTGCGTTCCTTTAAGGAATAGTAACTTCATAAATTTATATTTTTTACAATATAATTTAATTTAGTGGGAGTTATCATTAAATGTCTCTGAAATAAACTTAAGGTTAGTGACTTTTTTTATATGCTTGAACATAAGCTACACTTTGACGTAGACTGTTACTTTGTACTGATCCCATAATATTTTTAAAGCTTCAAGTAATTGACTTTTCAAGGTCCTACTAAAACCATAATGAAACGTTTTTCTCAGGCGGGCAACATTCATGCAACAATAGTTTTCTACCTGAATGTGGTAAATAATGTTTTCCTACAAGGAAAACCTTTTAGTGCAGTAACTGCTATGAAAAAAAAAAAATGAAGTATTGCTGCCTCTCACTTGTTTAGGCGTGAATTTGAGAATAGGGTTTTTAATGGTGCTCAGTTGGGTCTATTTTGAAATTGATATGACAGAATTTCTCTTTGATTGGTGAAGGGAAATACCTAGGTAACTGAGACGTGATGTCTACAAGCCGCTAAAATATGTTGCTATATTAAGGAGTTGTTAGAAATAAAATACCAGACAGTTTTATTGTTCAAGAAGCTGGCTGAAAGTTTCTGCCGCATCTCATCAGCTAGGCCTTAAGTGCTAACTGCTAAGCTTTAAAATGTCAGCTACCGACAGGAACTTATCAGTTTGAGTAGTGACTCTTTACCGACCTACGAGAATTCTTTCTGTGACACCTGGATTGCCAACAATTTTTTTTAAAATAAAGTCCTTGCGTCTTTGCAGTGGATCATTTGAGACAATGCAGAATTATGTTTGCTTGAAGGCTTTAAATTTACAAAGCTATTTCATGTTGGAAAGATACAGCTGCAGGTGAGGTCTTGATATCTGTCACAGGACGAAGATAAACATCTAAATTAGAATGTATTTGTTAGACGTATATGAATGATTAGAGATCCATTCTCAGATCACTGTTTTTACTGCCTGAATACTATGACCTCTTGACAAGAATAATTACTGAAACTAAAAAAGTTTCTCAACGTTGTCACACCAAACCTAAATATTTTGTTATGACAGCTTTTTTTAAATTAAAAGATATAGTAAACAATCTGATATGATGGTAATACAATAGTGAGAAAAATGACATTTCTTTCTTTGATTTTTTTTTTTAGGAGCTGCTTCCCAAAAATGTCAATCACAGCTGGATTGAGCGGGTGTTTGGGAAGTGTGGTAACGTAGTTTACATCAGTATACCCCGGTATAAAACTACTGGCGATCCAAAGGGATTTGCTTTTGTTGAATTTGAAACTAAAGAACAAGCTGAGAAAGCTATTGAGGTGAGTAAATGGTGCCTCTGGCCCGTTAACATTCTTCCCGATTGTCACTCTGTGATCTGGATGGTGTAGTCTTTACTAGTTCACCTCCTGAATCTTAAAGAAATTCCTAAAATAAGATAATGTAAAAACTTAACTTGGCGGGAGTTATGTTCCTGTCTCCTGCCCCAGGACTTCCAATCAATCCCACGATTCCTTGAAAGTGTAATTCTGTTAATAAGCTGGAGACTTAGTAGAAACGTAGTGGGTAATTTTGGGAATAATTTCGTTGGCCACTCTTGGCATCTTTTATGGAAATAGAGATCTCTGTGTAACAGTACAATGGCTATTAAGCTTCATCAGGTAAGCGTGGACATACTTAATTTTCTGTATTTAAATATTATTTGAAAGTTTAAAAACATTTGTCTTTGAATAGCATAATGGTAACAGATGCATAAAGATGTCACGTTAATGTATAACGTAATATCAAGCAAGCTCTGCATTTAAAAAGCAAACAACAACAACAAAAAAGCCCATAAAATCAACCACAGCACTGAAAGAACAATGTATACATCTGGAGTCATGAGGGGCTGCCTCTTTCTTGAACGAATACGGGATTGTTGCTTTTAACTTGGATGGAATTCTTTTAAAAAGCAAATATGATTAATTTTTTTTTAGTAAAAGCTTGTGGATTTTAATATTTTAATTATTTTTTTTTAAGTTTTTGAATAATCCGCCAGAAGAAGCACCACGGAAACCTGGGATTTTCCCCAAAACGGTAAAGAATAAGCCTGTTCCTACCCTGAATACAAGTAACAGCAGCGTAGTAGGTAAGTGTTATTAAGTTAATGGGATCAAGAAACAAACTGTTCTGTGCTTCAACTTCTGCAGAGAGAATATTGAACTGTATCGGCTGTTACTGCAGCCGAATCTCACGTTTCTTAAAAACTTGATAAAAATGCATGTTGCTGTTTGTTTTTTGGCCAATCTAGGCTTATAAATGAAAGTGTAAAACTAAATGAAAGTGTAAAACTAAAATGTATAAGCTTCTGCCTTTTTGTTTTCCTGCTTGATAATGAACTTGATTTCTTTTTTTTCCTCTGTTGCTAGCTGCCACCATTAGTCATTGTTAGGCTGGCAGAGCAGCTTTCAGTCTGTACAATAAATCATTATCTGAGCATTTAGCATTAGAAAAAGACAAACTTGACACAGATTGCTTTAAAAATATTTAGTATTGAAAGAAAAGATACAGACGTAAGAGCAGAATTAAACGTTAGTGCTGTTCGGATGAGTTTGTGATCATCTGACTTGTTTCAGAGCAAACCTCGTGGTGTTCTCTCTGCTGTAATTTTCTGTGAGAGAACTATGAAAACAGTGGATTTTTCTTTTTGCCTTTCTTCCTTTTTGGAACTCTTGTTATTTCAGCAGAGTGAAATTAACGTTTTACAGCGTATTTGCAATTCTACTTACGTGATTGATAGTTACCGGTAAAAAAAACTGGAGGATATCGCTGAGAAATGAATCCTGAATTCACAGCTGAGCGTGTTTCCAATAAATACTATTTACTATAACTTACACAGCAGCATCACAAGATTATGTTGTAATTTTGATCACTGAAACATTTTTCCTCATTTCTGATAACGTAATACAATTTCCCAGGCTTTATAGACACCTTCCTGTCTTTTTTGTAAGTTTAATGATGAATCATGTTATATTCCTCACTATTGTCACTAATTCTTTGTTATACCAGTAACTTTTAGGACAGGAAAAAATAATCAAAGGAAAAACTTGCTTTTTAAACCCACTTAAGCTACTTTACTGCTTCATCCTGCTTATGGCAACTTTGAAGCAAGTAGACAGTATTGAACATAAAATTATTTTTTCCAGATGGGTTGACATTCTTTAATTTAGGAGGCTAGTTGTTCATTACATAGCGTGATAGATTCATTGGGCTGAGTATCTCTTTATTCTCAGAATACAAATCGGCAGTCTCTTTTGATTTTCTTAGCTTTGTTGTTTGGCCGGAAAGGAGGAAGGTATCTCTTCTCAAAGACAAGTAAGGGATGACATAACAAAATGGACACTTGTTAAGGCGCAGTCTAGCTCCTTTCTTTTTAATTTGAGAGTAAGTACTTTGGGAGTCCTGTAGTCAAGCTGCCCTCGTGACCCGGAGGTCTTTCTCGCTTTGTGGGGCTGAGTGTCTTATCTGTCTTTTTTCTCTCTTCTGCTTAAAACGCCTTGGAAGACCTTTGGGATAATGTATCGCATGTGTCCAGTAGTTAGAGATGGCAGAGACAGGCATTTCATTTAACATCCCAGATTATCATGACTTGCGGTATCGTGATTGTTTACTTAGGTCAGTTAATCTAATCTAGTTTTTAATCATCGGCAGTTTTAAATATTGTATTTTTTATACAGAAGAGAAGAAAAAGAAGAAAAAAAAGAAATCCAAAATCAAGAAAGAGAGCAACGCGCAGGCAGCTGTAGAGACGAAGGAATCGAACACGAACACTACAACAGAGCAAGCACCCAAGTCAAAAAGACATAGGACTTCATCAGAGTGCTCAGAAATGGAGGGAACTGAGACTCACAGGCAGCCCTCGAGGAGAGAGAAGAGAAAGTGGGACAGAACAGAAAGCTCAGAGGGACCTTGGGAAAGCAGGCCGGGGAAGAGAAAAAGAACCAGCTCTGGAGACGGTGAGACATCAACCCCCAAAGTCAAGAAAACTGTTCAAAAGGATGAAGTTCGTCCTGTAAAAGAAGAAACAACAGAAGCTCCGAAGGATTCCAATGGTAAAGTTTGCTGCGTGTCTTTTTAGTACTTTCATGATTCATAAGCATGAATGAAATCAAACGGCAGGCGGGAAAAAGTCTAGATAAGGAGAAAAGCTAGAACTAAAGAAACTGTGGTCTTTGCAGTTGAAATGGTATTTGTAGCAGCCGAAGTTAAGTAAATAGGGGGTTGCGAAGCCAAATGAAACGTATCGAGTGTCATACAAATGCATTACTGAACTGACTTTTGGAGGCTGATAGGTTTATTAATTGGCTTAATGATTATTGAGTAAACCTTTCAAGTGCCGCTGAAAGATTCAGACGATGAATTTTCTTTTGGAAAGACTTAAAATTTAACTGGGAAAAGGTTGTTCTGCTTGGGTCAGTAGGTGAAAAACGGTTGAAATGGTGCAGGCTTAACAAGGTCTGTTTAGGAATATGTGGTGTTCCCTGCAGTTAAGTTAAAACCTGGTCATGAGTCATTCCAGGGAGATAAACTGCATGGAGAATAGGGAAGAACTTTCAAGACCGAAGCAGGTAAATCTCATCAGAAGTAAAAATAGTACACAGAGAAGTTAATAGAACCTCACTGAAGTAACGTATGGATTAAACAGTCAGCCTAGGCAAATGGTGACAGTATAAGAATCTAGATAAGTAAGATTGAAATACAAAAGGAAAAGCTGATGATCACGGTTTCTTACATGAGATAAGGAAAAAAAGCAGTCGATGGGATTAAATGCTGCATTGAAATCACATTTTGGTTGACAATCCGCGATTAGAGACTAAACTCAGGTAGTTGAGAAAATGGACTAGAAATAGGTAGTACCCTCTGATTTTTGTGATGTTCGTTAAACTATTTTGTATAATACTGTGTCATTTTATGGAAATATTCATTCAGGCTTTATTATATAATATCTACCGTATCTTTAAGTATCTGTCATATTAGAACTAAACATTTTTCTTTTGGACTTTTAACGTAGACGTTTCTGCAGAAGATGACAAAGATAAAAAAGACACATCCCTTTCAAAATCAAAAAGGAAACATAAGAAAAAGCACAAAGAAAGACACAAAATGGGTGAAGAAGTCATTCCACTCAGAGTGCTCTCCAAGTACGTTATGAAACCGATCTTACGTGACTAGTTTATGCTACCTGGTGGATGGGGAGGTATTTATTGTTTAGTTGCTTCTTCGTTGCACGAGAGCATCGCTTTTTCCATAGTTTCACTAAGCAAATTGATTATTTTTTTTTTCCTCAGTACTGGGAACTGATGTGGAATAATTCTTCTGCCTGTGTAGTGGTGGGCTAGAACAAGACACGTGGCCTTAAAAGGGGTTTTACCTTTCTTACATTATGAACCATTTTTCAGTAACGCTGGTGGGGGCGGGTGGGGGGCAAAGCTGGTTTACAGCTCCTGTGTGAGATCGAGGCTTATTTAACATTTGATTTATCCACCGCCTCCAGTCCAGGTACAGGCTCGGTGGCCTTGGCAAAATGGGCAATCTGAGCTTTAATTTCTTATTTTTTGTGGTTTCAATTGCAAAAAGCAGTAGTAACGGCTTTTTTGCCTAATGGTAGCTATTTACTTTAGCTAGCCAACTCTTTGCCTTTCTCCAAACCTGGGGCATTTGGAAGTATGTGGTACCTTGGTTTTTACATATTTTGAGTGTTTGGAGTTTTAAGTATTTACCGGAGTATGTAGCTGTATTGAATTTTGTTAGTTCCAGGAAACTTTTTGATGAAAGCCACAAGTTCTGCACACTTTATTTAATTTTTCTTTCTTAACAGGCTCGTGCATGGGGATTTCATTGATTCCAGCCTTCGTAATGTTTTAATTCAGTTTAAATCTTTGTATGTCTTACAGTCCATCACCATTGCTAAAGTGCAATTCCAATTTTTATTCCACAGAGTTGCATATTAGCAACAGTATTAGCCTGTAGGTTCAAATACCGGAGTTTTCCAGCCCGACTTACAATACCTACAGTAGTTCTTCAGTAGTTGATACGTAGATGAAGTCATGCCATTCCAAAAGTTTAACAAAAATATTCCATGTCTCTCGCTGTTGGGCTCTTAGGAGTCACCACAACTAAAACATGGAAGCACTTACTTTTTAGGCATCCAGCAAGTACCTCCATGTTAAAGTAGAGGGGGTCCTTGCCATCTTGTGCCAATACCGCGATGCAAAATTGTGCAATGGGCTTTTTTGTATCCGTTTCGATATATTTCCTAGAAGGAGGCAAGTCCCTTGAGTTAAGACAAAAGGATTCACCACCACTAAAACATGGAAGCACTTACTATTCAGGAACAAAGCAAGTACATCCACATTTAAGTTGTGGGGGTCCTTAAGTGGAGACACTAAATAGTAACTTTAAAAAAAACAAACAAACAAAAAAAAAAAAAAAAAAAAAAAAACAAAAAAAAAAAAAGGAAAAAACCAAACACCAAAACCAAACAGAAGCCCCAAACACAACAGCAAAAAACCCCAACACCCCATGGTATACAGAGCTCTGTAAGTAGGCTTCTTTTAGCTTTAGCTAATTTTTAGGAACTTGTTTAAGACATTTAGGATCCACCGCCACTGAAACATGGAAGCACTTACTTTTTTTAGGCAGCAGGTACCTCCATGTTAAAGCAAAGGGGGTCCTTTAAAAAAACAAAAATAGCTGAAAATAATTGAACATACAGGCCACCGAAAAGTCGTCTCTTCTTCAGTAATACTTGATGCTTTTGGTCCTTGTTGGAGAAGCATGCCTTTATCTGCTACAGCCAAAATGCTTCATTTTTCTTTTCCCGGAATCAAAAAATCTTGCAACTGAAGCGCAGAAAAAAGAAAAATCCTGGATGGTGTTTCAGTATTGCGATCAGGATTCACCTCTACTAAAACATGGAAGCACTTACTTTTATAAAATCACAGAAAGCACCTCCATGTTAAAGTAAAAGGGGTCCACAAAAAACGGGAGTTATCAACGATGCTTGTCCTCTTCCACGCAGGTTCCGAGACTACTGAATCAAATACGGAGAAATAGTTTTAAATTTCAGTTAGCTATAGTGAAACGAGGGGAAAAAAAGTTTTGTAAGAGTATAAGCATTGCGAATACTTGCCTGACTCATTCCCCATGGTCTTCTCTTCCTTGGAGTCAAGTTAAGGAGTACCTCCTTGAGCTGTATTTATACCATACCTTGCTGTGGAATGGTGTTGCCTTTTTATCTCTAAGAATCATTACGTGGGTCTTTTGTTATTTTAATGTCTTTGCTCTGTTGAGAATGTATGATCCTGGGTGAGTCTGGATGCTTTTTTTGAAGTATACAGTTGTCAATGTTAACAGCTAAAACCATTACCACAAGATATCCTCCTCTTTAAAAATCCTCTATCAGCTTGTTTGATAGCACAGATTAGGGTAACAATGAGTCGTTCTCACAGTGGCACTACAGGCATTGTGTTTCTGTGGAGCAAAGCTCTAGCTGTTTGCAGAAACATCTCCATGTTAAATGTATGTAAATATATAAATTGCTTCCATGTGGTGGTATTTTTTAACCAAAATGCATTTGAATAGTAAGGAATGTTCTTATCTCAGTAGGTTTTTGGTGAGTTTAACCAGTTGCTGATTTTCCATCAATGATTTTTCTAGAAAATAAATGACTGAATATTAAAATAGTAACACAGGAGCGGGTTCACTGAACTAATTCAGGGATTTCAGAGTTCACTGTCTCGGAATTAACTCTGAATTTAGTGCCTATACTGCGTGTAGTTCCAGTAGAAAACACAGTTTACCAGGCTGTCCTATGTGCTTTCTAAATATGGAAAACAAATTGGGGAGCCATCCGATTTGTATGGTAGGTTGATCTTGTTGGAACTCGCCTGGAATATTAAAAGCTAAAGCAAAACAAAAATAAAAATGCAGGTATTGACAAGCCTTAATTTGACCCAAGTGCGGGGAGATGTCTAATGGTAAGAATGGGCTGCGCTGCTCCCCAAGTTCAGCTTAAGCTGTTGGTAAACTGTTTTGTCTTAAGTTACCGTTGAGTTTTCTAAGCATTATTTTCGTGTTTACAACTGACATCTTACACCTGCGTTGCCGCTTATAGGACCGAATGGATGGATTTGAAGCAAGAATATTTGGCCCTTCAGAAAGCCAGCATGGCCTCCTTGAAGAAAACCATGTCTCAAATCAAACCTGAGCCTGTGGGAGAGATGGAAACGGAAACTTGTGCGGAGAAAAAGCCTCAGTCTGAAAATGACAAACGTAATCCTGTTTGTGATGGTTTTTTGTCGTGTTTTCTTCATGATTCTAGTGCACAAACATAAGTGGTTTAAGACGCTGGTCCTCTAGAAACGCTGCAAAATGGTTTTATTTTCTTGAATGCTGGAGCTTTCTCCGAATGTCAAATATTATTAAAAGCAAACTCCCCTCATTTAGGTAGATTTGGGACTAAGGAATTTTGTAAGTAAAGACTAAACAAGTAATTTCAGCATATTCCAACAGCACTTGAGCTTAAGGATCTTTTTAGGTAATTGTAATTATAAGTGCCTCAGAGAAGTAAATAAAGAATCGACTTTTTTTGATGCTGTAACTTGGCCTGGTTTGAAGGTTTAACTATACCTGCAGCAATTTACAAAACAATTTCTCTAAGGCGTTCAAAAATGGCTTGCAGTTGGGTTTTATCAGCTTTATGGTTAAAAGGAGCTTTGTAATTATGTCCTCCTAGTTAAATTTCTACATTTTTCAGAGACAGAATTGCTCTTTTTTGGTCTGGATCCTCTGTACTTCTCTTCACTAACTTCACTAATACCTGGCATTCCGATGCCTGTCTGCTTATTTATAATTACTCCAGAACTGAGGGTTCGCTCAACTGTTAATTGTAATCAATAGAATATAAAATATTCTTATGGGAAGGCCATGTAGGCTGTAAAAACTTCTCTAAGGCTCTTTTCTTGGACCTATTTTCTTTTTCACTTTTTTTTACTCACGTTGACTTTACCTTGTGAACAGTCTTGATCCTAGATTTAAAGAAAAAAAAAATACTTAATCCGCATTAGCAGCATTTCATGCCCTCTGTTCCATTTCTTGTGTGCGTGACGTTGCTTATGTGCTTTCATAGCATCTTTAGTGTGTCAGACTAATAAATGTAAAATTTTTTTCCTTTTCCTTTTCGTGTCCCCCCCCCCCACCTCCTCTCTTCAAATTGTCCAGCCACAATGGGGCCCCAGTTCGTGAGTGGAGTAATTGTGAAGATCATTAGCGCTGAGCCCCTGCCGGGCAGGAAGCAGATCAAGGTAATGCCTTTGTAACCTCAGGGTAGCTGTTAGCCTTTCCTCTTACAGTGCCCCCCAAATGTTTGAATATGGAATCCCATTTAAACGGGTCCTCCCGATTTCTTTTTTTATTTGTTTGGCCAGGAGCCGTGTACAGATTCTTCTCTAGTACCTGTTAATGGCAGGTTTTACCACGGCGAAATAGGGTAAAAAGCATGTTTCAAAGCAAAAACTTAGCCTTTAGAGCGCTTCAAGCAATGTCAAGTTTATAACGAAAATAATGACAAAAATAAATGATGCTCTAGAGGATGAGTAGCCCTTTCCAGTTTAAAAAGGGAAGTTGAAGACAAAGTGGGTGCGCTGTTCTGTATTTGTCATGGTGCCAGTCATTCTGGCAGTGTTCGGATCAAGAAATCTGTACTAGTATATTGGGGGGCTTTACCATTGACAGGAATCTGGGGGCAAGAAAATGTCCTCTGCATGAAGAAACAATTGTCTCTTTTTCAGTAAAAAAGATTCTCAATTACAAAAACTCCAGTTCAGTGAGAGTGACAGCACCTAGATCTCGTCCAGTAATTCATTCACCCATTTTTTTATTCTTCCCTCCCTATGGTTAAGTGCTCTTTATTTTTCTCGATTTAAAAGTCTTTAGGATAATTTAAATTTTTTTTTTTTTCACATCATGATATAAAAGTTATGTATGTTAAGTAGAATATTTCTGTTAAGGAAAGTAGCAGTTTTAAGCTGCATCCTGTGAAATGGAAATATTAAAAGTTTTCCAAAGGAAATAACAGGCTTTTTCCAGATACTGAATTTTCTGTGAACGGGACACGGGACTTTTTCTTTCACAAATTGCGCTTTTGGATGAATAACAACTGGAAAGAATTTAAACAGCTTTAACTCAACGTTGGAATAAATGTTTAGACCACGGAGGACAATGAGAGAATGATTCAAAATGCGAGTTCTGAGATGACTTATCAAATTATCTGTATTTATAGCCGAGTGGCCCATTTGAAGTCACTGGCCCCTTGCAAGCGTTTGAAGTTTAGCGTGTGCATAAATCTAAGCAAGATGAGAGACGTCTGGATCACTGAAAACAAACTGATGAGAAGGTTTCAACTTAATCAGTCTTATCGGCCTAGGTGTATTTGTAGGCAGTTGTCTGAGTGCTGGAGACACCGGGAGAATGTCGCAGTTGTCGCTGCAACATTTTTTTTGAGGGCCCCTTTGGCTGCAGTTACGCTTTTCATTTAGTTTCAGGGAAGTGTTTTAGGGAAAACTAACGCTTTATGAAAGTAAAGGTGGACAAAATAAGATTGGGGCGTCCTTTGCTGCTATTAATCATATCTTTGTTTCCCATGGTATGCACATAGGCAAAATATTTCACAATGTGTTAGCAAAGAAATGAGGAAAAGGTGTGAGAGAGAGTGTAATTGCAGAATCCAACTGTAGTTGGAAGGAAAATAATCTTTATAGTGCACCAGCTCTTCTGCAGGTCAACGGTGGAAGCTGCAAACTGTACTTGATGCTTACTGGGTATTTCTGGCCCTACTGGTGGCTTTTAGGAAAGGCGTAACTCTCTGACAAAAACCTCGCTTTGCCTGTGGTCCCGGACTGTCACGGCTGCAGCAAACACTGCCGCAAAGCAATGCATCTAGGTTTTTTTCCCTTAACTTCCAGGTTGGATCTTGATTTCTGATTTTGTCGCTCTTAATTACTGCCGCGCTCTGGAAAGATCTTTGCAGAGTAGTTTTGACGTTTTAATTTTTTACTTCACTGCGTTGATATTTTGCTATTAAGGCGCTTCTCAGATCATGACACTTGCCCACTCCAGTAAACCGTTCGGGGTGTTGTAGTTTTCCACGTAAGCGTGACTTTGGGATACCAGAATGAAGAGTGGAAAGTAGCTTTGCTTGGCTCTTGAATGATTTCGGCAGTACTGGCACCTAAGCTTTGTTTTAAGGCTGTCCGTGGTAGTGGAGGGTTAAAAGCAGTGTGTCGTTCTTGAATAGAAGCATCTTCCTTGAGCTGCCTGCTGTGAACAAAATTGACTAGGAATGTGTGGTCTTAGTTAATTTCCCTAACAGCAGGTATTACAAGTGAAGTACTTCATCTGAAAGAGCGTGTGTGACTCTTCTTCCTTCAGCTGTTAGTGAGAATTTTCAGGCAGAGGTCACTCCAGAAAGATAGAAAGGGTTGTTTTACTACTACTCATCGGGTCGCAAATAATCTGCCACGAATGAACTTGCTACTATATAATTCATGCGTAGAATGAAGTTAGATATTTTTCCGTTGGACCGACGTATATCAATGTTACAGTGCACAAATAACTTTTTTTTTTGGAAAAAAAAAAAGGCCATTCAGATACAGTATTGAAATAAATGGATACCTACTGGTGCTCCATTAGTAAAATTAGTCTAATGCGAAACAATAACATCTTCAGGGATTACTGCTTTAAATTGTTCTTGGAGGGCAGGATGAGAGATAGATAGATGTTGTAGGCTCATAAATCAGAATTCAGATATAACCTTCTTAGAAAAATATCTTAACTCAAAACGATTTGACAAGAGATTCATTGATTAAATCAAAAAGTTCAGTTACTGCCTTCTACTTTGTGACCTTTTTGAAAATGTCACTGAGCTACAAATCGGGTGGTCAAAAAGTCACTCTTTTTATATTCTTTTTTTAAAGTCTGGTTTATGGTCTGTGTTTTCTCACATGCTTTGACAGGATGCTTTAGCAGTGCTGGCTGACGTTGCCTATGTTGACATGCTGGAGGGAGACACGGAATGTCATGTCCGTTTTAACACTCCTGAGGATGCACAGATTGTCGTGAAATCATACAAAGAAATACAGATCAAAAACAACTGGAAATTAGAAGTTCTCACGGGTAAGACTTCTTTTTTTAATAGCAGTACAGGAGAAGACTTAAGTACTGTGGAAAAGATTGTATCGCATGGTAGCTTTATGGATATATTTCCATAACTTAGGGAAAAGACTGCTTTCTTTTTTTCCTTAGAGTCTTCTCATTTTGCTATTGCAGTGAAATTGGTAAAACAGTAAGGATTTTTATGCCACTGTTCAGAGCAAAGTAATGATTTTGCTTGCCTTTATCAACTTAATTATGTTCTTTTGGGATTTATTTACATACGTCACTTTCGGTGGCAATGGACTATAGAGCTTAATTCGTATTTCAGCTTTATGAATATAACATTCCGATGACGCAAAATAACTTTAAATGAAGATTTTCTTGAAAATACTGAACCTACGTGTGAAATAACAGGACAAGGATGTAACAGCATGGATACACTTAGGGTGGTTTTAGCACTTGCCTTCTAATTAATCTTTCTTTTTTTCAGGAAGTTGAATAACTTATGCCTGAGTACTGCCACTTTTAAATTGTATTTACACTAAAATTTTTACTGGTTTTCTTTGGAACTTTATCCTTATCTGTGTTGTTTTTTTTTTTTTCTGAAGTTACTCTGCTGTTCTTAATTCGTAACTTGTATTAGATTGGTCTAGTCTTCCAAGTGTAGAGAAACCTCTTTATGGAATTTTGGGGGGTGGAAGAAGGGGGGAGGGAGAAAGGCTCTCAAACTTTGTTACTGTAGTCATGAAATTTTTGAATTCTTGACATGCGCTAAAAATCCCAAATATGCAAAAAAAAAAAACCCCACAGGTAAAACAATCTGAATGAGATTCTCTCATCTGTGTATTTAAATATTTTACCACACTCCTGCACAGACTGTCACTTAGGGCCCAGTTCCGTGCATGCAGGGATGTAAACCCTCATAAACGTCAATTAAGGATTGCAGAAGGAAGAGCTATAATGGAAGCATTAACCTTGGTAATATCAAAGTTAATTAAAGTTTGAGACTCACTGAATGCTGCTAATGTCTTTTGGAGATAGATTTGTCTCCAGAGTGTTCTGTGTTCCAGAGATCCAGGCACAACTTGAAATACGGCATTTTACAGCTGTGTGCTCTGTGTGTATGTCTCTGGTTTTGTACCCTTATATAAAAGAGTGTAGTAGTAGATTGGGAGTAAGCAGACGTTGTAGGAGTGTTCCATTCATAGTCTTAAGGTTTCTTGTTTTCCGAACTGGTTCATTGAAATGAGAATGGAAAGGCTTTCTGAAGAATGCCGAAGTGACTCACAGGAAGGATTTCAGCTTTGCTTGGTGGCATAAGGTGAATACAGAGAATATGGAATCTTTAATGCTCCCTACTGCGGGGACTAAAGCTTTCCCAGTAGTATTTTACTTCTTAGAACTTGACTTTGACTAAATGTTTTCAGCTTTTCATCCGACAAGAAATGAAATACCTAGGGTAATGTTTGGTTGTTACTGTGATTGAATCTATAAATAATGTTGGTAAAAAAGTATGCAAGATTGGTTCTCAGAATTATTAATTCCATAACTTTTGCGGGAACCTTTTCCAAGATTCACTTGGAAACTTCCCTGTAACTGAAGATTTCCCATGAGACCGTGCAACGTTACATCAGAAGATTCCCATCGTGATAGTTACAGCACAAACCAGAGGAAACAGCGGCAAACTGCTGCTTACTGCAAAACAGCGGCTGAAAAAAGCTGCAAAATTATTTCCTCTCATATTCTTCCCCATGTTAAAGTATTCCTAACTGCCCGTAAAGTCCCCAGAGTTTGCTTCTAACAATGGCTGCGCTGAAACAAAATAATCTTGGTCATTCTTACAGTAATTACTTTTTTTTTCCGGTTTGATAGTTGTTTAAAATTAGTCAAGAGGTTGAGTACGTCAGTAAATCAGAGGGCCTCCAAGCACTATGGCAAAACTTTAGCTAAAACAGAGCTCCTTCTGCTGATTACATATAGACAGTGGTGTTTGCATATTTCCTCGGTTCTTCTTGTTGAGTTTGTAAAACTCCTTGCTCAGGAAAACTTACAGATACCCTGGCAATCCAGTCCAAAAAGTTAATAAAATGCACAGGGGCTTTGATTCAGGTCCTGTCCAGCTCACACAGAACGGAGACCTCGGTGTCGGCTTTAAGCTTCTTTGGACAGAGGTTTTTCTGTCCTTTGTTCACCTGGGTGTGTGTTGGTCAGATGGTGCGACGCCGTATGCCGTCTCTCGCTATGAAATTTCAGACTGATGGGGAGATGCTGGTTAGGTTTCCCTCACGGGTATTTTCATGTGTGTTTATCTTAGAAAATATTCCTCCTCATCCCAGCTGAAAACACTGCATCCACTCGAGTTATACTTTTATTCATGTACTGTAATGTTAATTTGTATTTCAAGGTGATCATGAGCAACGTTACTGGCAGAAGATTTTAGTGGACAGACAAGCTAAGCTTAACCAGCCTCGAGAAAAGAAACGGGGTACTGAGAAGGTAATCTGCAAGTCCTTTTTTTCCTGCGCACCCATGGTTGAAAATATGACTCTCTCTCTGTGTGGGTCTACGTCTTTTGACACTTTAATCTTTGACTCTGTATTTAATCCAGTTAAATCGCTTTCTACTGACTTTGCAGCAGGGTTTTACAGCCACAAAATGGAAAACGTGTGGCTGTCCTGGTCCAGTTGCCAAATGCAAGGCTTGTCTTTATGGAGACAATCAGAGAAAGTTAAGTCCATGACTAAAGGCATGAAGTTAATTTATAAGCTGGTTTTCCTTAAAAAAAACTGCCTGGATGAACTCGTTAAGAAGTTAAGGAGTCTTGATTTGCTCTAGTGTGATAAAGTCTAGTGCTTTAGTCTTAATTCTCTAGCATGATTAAGAAAATGTTTTTCTTCAGGATGAATCTCTCTTCTCGCAGTTTTTTTTAGTGTCCGGTTCTGTGCTGTGGTGCACGCTGGTGTGTTCCCAGTGTAGTCAAGGGCCTGTGCACGGGTGTGTCTGCGTCCCGATCCAGACAAATCTGAATGTCGCCGTGAGCATCCATAGCTAAGCAGCTTCCAGACCAAAACTGCCTCACATCTAGTGAAATTTCCCTCCAACCTCGACCTTGGTGTTCCTGTCAGGCCACAGCGTTGGCGGCGTTGCAGTGAACTTGCAGGCTGCAGTCTCGGCTCCTGCCCCAGAAGATCCTTCCAGGCATGAAGGGTTCTTCATTAAGCCAGTCAGATCCTTCACCTGACAGCGAGGAGCCAGAGGGTATTTCGCAGACATTTTATTGCTGGGTTTACTTCACAGGCATTGCAGATAAGGGTCTGAGTTGGCTTCACCCCGAATCTTTATGCAGTCGCTTGCAAAACTTCTGACTCGTTTGCCCTCGATTATTTTCTGGTGACTCGGGAGACTTCCTGTAATTTTTGTTTGCTAGACTCTCCAGTGATGCACGCAATACCAAAAAATGTCCTAGTTGCTCTGTATATAATTAAAAAGAAGTATTACATTGACCTAAAGAAACAGCAGGTTGTGCAGGTCAAAACCTTGTCCTGTACAAGGCATATTTTGCCTGTGTTATCTTGTTAGCCTAAATGTTCTTTCAGAGATCCTGCCGACACACGATGTGTCCTTAAAGAATTTCCCCAAATGACTGATTTAAAAAGCATTAAGATGGCACTGGTTCTAGACATTACTCTTTAATACAAGCGGTGAGATAATGTCAAACCTGGACAGCTTTAGAGCCTTTTACTCAGTGCTGCCAGGGTTTGTTCATTTTTTCTTTTTCAATGGACTTGTACTTTTTTAAACAAAAGGTGCCGCTGGCACCTTTGACTTTACTTTGGACTGTAGGTGCGCCCCCCCCCCCCCCCCCCCCCCCCCCCCGCTCTCCAGCGTCTGCTCTTTATCTTTTGAAGATTGGTATTTGTTGACCAAACCGGTGTAAATTGGCCAGTAATGTACTTCATCTGGGCTTGCAAATATAAACCGCCTCAGTTCTGCCTAACAATAGCAGCCGCAAGGATGCAAACTCCCACTCCTCCCCCTTAGCCATCACCTTGCAACACTGGGAGGTGTTAACTTCAAAGCTTAGTGAATGCTATTTAAATGCTAACGCTGTTAAGCAAAACATCAAGTGAAGAATGCCTCGCGGTAGTCAGTAACGCTTAACCCTTTCGTTACTTTTTGACAGCCCGTATTCCGCCAGTACAGACTGATAATAAGAAAAACAGTGCTTCTCTCTCCGTTCATTAACGTTATTTTTCATCTTTTAGTTGAAAACTCTTCCAGAGTACTCGGAAGTTGACTTCTTTGAAGGTCACAATAAAAGGAAGGAAAAAAGCAATATAATGATTCATAATTAAACACAGCTGAATACGTCATCAGTGTATCTTTCACATGAAGATCTATTCTGTTAAAGATTTTAAAATCCCTTAAAAGATCTCTCTTTGAAGATGAGCGTTTGCCTGTTAGCCGTTTTATGCTTCTAATAAAGACCGCATCATATACTTTCTTTCAACTAGTGCTTAAATGCAGGCTTAGAAGTTAACGTTCGTATAAGCTATGTAGCTGCAGTGATGTCAATGTCAGTAGTTACGGGGACAGTGAGCGTACCTATTGCTGCATCCCATTAGAGACGCTTTCGAGTGTAACTTTAGGCACTTTGAGATTCCTCTTTGCCATGTGGTCTAAAAAGCATGGGCTTGCTCCGCTTTCCTGCGGTGGGTGCTGTGGCATGCCAGGGTTAATGATGGCTTCAGCAGAAGGTTTCTAGCATAACGCCTCCCCCCACCAAAAAAAAAAAAAAAACCCCACCCAAAAAGAAGTGGTAGAGATTTTGCTTTCTCTGGCATAGTTCCTATAATGAGCTAAATGTCCAAAAGAGACTAAATATCCCAAGGTTCCCCCGGAACTTGTGAGTAATGCCCGGCCGTGTTTTGGAGTTAAAAAAAAAAAAGGTGTTCGGTGTCGGGCTTTGCCCCAGGCTCGGTCGTTCATTGTCACCTCTGTGCTCCCCTCTGCTGCCCCCCTCCAAATCCATGTGCTCTGTAGCCTGTTGTTCAGCTGCATGATAAAACGCCCTTAGTGATTCAGTGACACAGACTAAAAACCTTCTTGCCGGAGCCGTTCCTTTAGGGCAGTGCCAGTTTATGCAGACCTGAAGCAATTCATCAGTCTGTAGCCTTAAACCCTCTGGGACTGATTAAAAAAAGTCTTCTGTTCACGAAACAAAAGCATTGGTGCCTGCAGGCTTTCCCCTTGGGTCCGTGTCTTCTTGGGGGGAGGATCTGCTGAACCTAGTTTGCACCTTGTACGCCCCCTTACACAGGAGGAAAGGAGGAAGTTTAAGGGGGTGGGAGTGGGTGGTAGAAGTGAAAGGCGTTTGGGTGAGGAAGTGAGAATTGGGTATTTACGAAGGGCGGAATAATTTGCAGAATATTTGGGAAAGTAGGACAGCGGGAATGCCTGGGCACAGCCCACCCTATTCTCTTCTGATTACGCCTGGGGTCGGGGGCTCTGTCAGTTTCCTGTCGGTGTGCGGGTGGGGAGAGGTCCCCCTCCAGAGCACAAATAAGCCCCTTTCCCTGGTTCTCTGAAGTTGGTATCTCCCGTTTGGAGACACGAATAGTGGTGTGCTTAGAAATAGGTGCTGATGCTGGACTGATTAGCTTAAAATGGGAATTCTTGAGGCCTCTTGCAAGTTCTCCAGCTCTGAGGTGCTGGTATAGAAACTCGCTGATAGGAACTGGGCGGTTCACACGTTAGAGCTTTCCTTGCAGTGTTGGTGATTCTCCACCTCACATCTTGAACCAGTAAGCCACCGCACTCTTCACTTCTTTGCAGAGTTTAACTCTTTTAATCTATTTATCAGATACCAGAGAGTAAAAGTAACTCTTAGTTACATCTTTGGATCAATTTTTTTATTTCTGGAGAATGGTTGAGCAAGTCATCTACTAGAACATCCTGTCTGATGCTGTTGAGAACGCGTTAAGAATTGCAATCGAGGTAAATGCCCCGGGGATGCAGGGCAGTAAAACCGTGGTAGTGTAATTGTATTGCAGCACAGCAAACAGGGCATCCGTGCAACATCCGTGTGGAGCGTTAATTCCTGACTGCCATCATCAGTGCAGCAGCCTACCTTGCGCTTCCGCACTGCGTGCAAGACGCAATGCCTGCAGGGCGAAGCTGTGGCCACAGTCGTATGGATAAATAGTAAATAATTTGGTTTATATGTGAAACTTTTCAAATCTAGCAAACTCTTTGCTGGACTGTCTGGTGAACGAGTGTCCCTTTACCTCAGCAGCAGACTAATATGTTTTAGTAGTCTCCATCAGATAAGTTAATGTGGATTTATGCTGGTGTGTTAACAGATGTGCCTGCATTGACAGGAGTTTCCTGCTTTCTCGCTTTTTAGTCAGATTAGGCAGCCTGACTTGTTCCTTGCGTTATTTTTTTTTTTTTTTCCATCTTATTCATGTAACAGTTAATTCACGAGCTCTTGCCTATGGTTAAAATATCATGATGGGGCACTGCAGTAACAAGGCTTGTGCCTTTGCTTTTGATTATTAGTGTGGTGTTGCAAGACTTTGCTTAAATCTGTGAATGTTGTAGTATGGCTGCTTTAAAAGCAAGGATGCTTTTAATGTTGTTCCCAGTGTTTTGTTTTCTGCCTGAAGACACGGTACACAAGTTGAAAAAATGAATAGGTTATTTATGTTCCGCGGGACCATTTCTCATACCTCTGTACCAGGAGCAGCCAACGAGGTACCCCAGTAATTTAGGCAATCTCCCTAAAATGCAACTGAAAACAAACAAATCCCTGGTCGGGACAGGGTTTTGAGTTAGGGATTCCTAGGGTCAGTGTTTCTCCTACTGCACTGTTATTTCTTGAGATTAATTCTACGCAGGGTTGTGATGCGTATCGTGCCGTTTTCCCAGCCTGAAGGATGGCCCCCGTCTGGGTTTCAGTGGGTTTGTTCTTTGCTGAGTGTAGAAAATGACACAGTACTCCTAAGGCATTTTTTTTTTTTTTTAAATGGTCTGACCTTGATTTTTCTTGCATCGCTAACAGCATGAATCCAATAAAAGGACAGGGTTTTTTGACTGGCTGTATGAGCTGTTTTGGGATTTTTGAAGTTATAATTTTGTGTTCTCTTCAGCCATGTTGGGAGGAAGAAGGGATTGAATGAAGGATGCTGCAATGTCCAGAAATCGAAGAGGTGCCTTAGTATTTTTGATGGTTCTCAGGCAATACCGAAATAAATTATATCGGGACTGCTTCAGTATTTTCTGGCTGAATGTACAGGTTAGATCAAAGAGCAGGTTTTTTATGAAGTTGGGTAAATCGATGAATAATATATTCATGACTGTGAGATAAAAATCGTAACAATATAACTTTCCTCTAATCTTTTCTGTAATATTTTTCCTGTTTGCAGTTGATTGCTAAAGCTGAAAGGATGAGACTTGAAAAGACTCAACAAACAAGTAAACACATTCGCTTCACTGACGATAACTAACCAAGACCGATCGTGATCTTGAAAGTGAACTAGATATTTAAAAAAAAAAAAAAATCCCAACAACCAAAAACAAACCCCACAAACACACCACTGCTTACAGCAACTAAACCGTTTTTAAGAAGGCATCAAAACCTGGTCCGTTTGATTCATGATTCCGCAGACTTGCAAGTATGAAGATTGTTTTGAATCCCGTTTTTAAATAGGCTGAATGTTTACTGCTTCTGAGCCGTTAGGTAAAGCTTTCTGGGGAAAAAAATGTATTAAGAGATCTTGCTTTATTTCACTTCTGATTTTGTTTGGGTTTTTTTTTGTATGTTGAAGTTTTATACACTAGGTTCTGAAATAAAATGCTTGAGAAATTTTCAGTTGTGCATCTCTAATTCTTCAATCTGTTTTGTGACACTGTAAATAATAAAACTGGTTAATGCTAAAGAAACCTCTCTAGGCCTCTGTTTAGTCCATCGGACTGTTTCAAAATACAGTAGAATGATTGTGGAGACTGCCGTGTATTTGAAAGTGGCTAGGACTGTCAGAAAAGATGTCATTGAGAAGTCTGGAAGAAAATTTACTTGCGTGAAGTGCACACTAAACTGAACTTAGACTCTCTTTTTTTTTTTTAGAAGAATCGTCAGGGGAAGAAATAAGAAAACCTTTGTTTGTTACATCTGATAATAGTAGCTCCAGAAGTAATTCTCACTTACAGATAAGTGTTAAAGTTGTGTAGTTGACCACTTAAGATGGTGATCTTAACGCGCTTTAAAGTATTTCCTTGTAGACTGGCAATATTTAAAAAACAAAAAAAAGCCATAAAATCGGAATGATATAAATGATTGAACTTAGGTATGACTAAGTCTGCTGTTAAAGTTCTCTCCGTTAATGTAAAGATAAATTCACGTGTTTTGTGAGATTTAGTGAATTTTATTGCAGGGCAAATAAGGCACTAACACACAGGTTTATAAAAGTGTGAAACTTCCTTATAAATAGCAGGATGAGCAAGTTATTTTGAAACTCGAAGTATGTTCCTAAAATACCATCAGAGTCTCGTGAAGGAAACTGTCAATGACACTCTGGGTGTTTTTGCCGCAACAGATTTTGCTGCTAAGGTAAGTTAACGTTTTAAAATTCTATGCTGTCAAATTACTGGAGCAGTCTGGGTACTTCAATGATACGTATTATGACAAAACAATGTTTGGTGACACTGGTATATTTTTGCTATATGAGAAAAGAAACTGAATCATTTCTGCTGAATTCTGGAAAGTAATGTGGGTATAATAGCCACAGTGGCTTTGCAGTCAGGGAGAACAGGAGGGAAAAAAACAGGAAAAAATATTTTTCAAGAGATTATAGCAAAGCACACTAACTGTAATCAGACTGTCCAAGATAAGAATAATGTAGAGAAGCAGCGCACTAAGAGCGGAGGAATGTTTATGGAGCACCATTTACGTGCTGCTATTTGTGATGTATCCTGTACTGGTACAGTCCGTAGGCTCGGGTACCACCAGCGTCAGTCTCCATCCTTCGCTCCCACACACCAGCAGACGGTATCCCTCTCCTCGGGCGGCGAGCGAGGGAATGGAGAGGATTACCACCCGTCTGTCGATGGAGAGAGGGGATAGCAGTGATCAAAGATAGCCGAAATGCAGAAGGGGAAAAGTGCAAGATAAGAGAGAAACTCTAGGAAGGGGTGGAGGGGAAAAGCTTGCTAATGGTTCTTGGCAATTGCGTAAGGACAATTCCTCCCAGGGGCCTGCCAGGCGCTCCTGTGTGGAATTCTGCAGTATTCAGATGTTTAGTCCAATCGCAGGATTTTTTTTATTATTGTTATTTAACCTTCCACTTTTCTTTTACACGAGGAAGGTAAGATACTTGGTGACGCAGTAGAGAGAACAGAGATACCTGGCTATGAAAAGAATTGATCCACGAATCAATGGATCTCCAGAAAGACAGGAGAAATTTTTTTTTCCATTTCTGTGACGTTGAAGGCGGGGGGAGGAGGAGGAGGGCCCGACAGCCTACTCTGGGTAAAATGGTTTGGATTCATTCTGCTGAAATTCATTTAAGTCAAAAATTTATCCAGGCTATAAATAATTCAGCTCATAAATGATTCAGACTTTTTATGTTTTGTGGAGAGGGGAGCAGAATTGCAAAAGCATTACTTTTGGAGTTTTGCTCTTTAATTAATAATTCCTGACTTGAACACATAGCAGGAGAAGTCACCCTTCTGTTCCTTTCCATGTTTACATAGGTTAAGTATTTACAATTAAACCTCGGTTTTCTTCTGCTTTTTCAAACTAGTGCAGAAACCTGCTTCAGCGAGGAAGGGTGGCGGTTGATTCTTTCTGAAGAAGTTAATAATAGAGTTTTTGTCATTTCTTTCAGAAGTCATGTATGGAGACTATGGTCTATATGCTTTTACTAAAGAAGCTTGGATTCTTAAGAATGCCAGAATGGATTATATATGGGTTTTTTTGTCTTTTAAGTACACGTGACAGCTAATATCTGCTGCTCTTATACTTCCCCGTCAACGTATGCTAAGAGGAGGAGTCCATCTGTTGAGTTTTATCGTCCCAAGAGTTGCATCCTTAAAGGTACTTTATATTTGACCTTAGCAGGTCAAATATAGGACCTGCTATAGGAGTCCTATAAAGGGGTGCCTTTATATATAGGAGGGGTGCCTTTAGCAAAGTCTGACACATTTACCTGCAGTGGTTTGGGGTTTTGTTTACAATTAAATTTTTTCTGCTCTACCGCTTTTCTCTAAGTTTGTCCGATCTTAGGGATTTACAATAGTGACATTTTTCCTCCTCCCCCAAGAAATACCGCATTTGATTTAAAAATTCAGGATGATGGTATAAGATTACAGGAATTAATAACCTTGGACTGCTCTTCTTCATTATTTTTTTGCCGATTTTTATGTCTCCCTTGACTGTTGAGTGTTTTGAAAGAACATTATTACGCATAAATCTGCCTGGAGCAAAAACCAGCATTGATTCTCTTCTTCATGACCCAGCATACAGCTGAATCTGAAATTATTTTTAGCCCTCGTGTTTTTACTTCTCTTCGACAAATTGCAGACTCGGCACGGCAGCAGCAGGACTGTAACTCTGACCTATGCCAGGCCTTTGGTGCCAGCAGAACATTTGTAATTTGGGTCTTCAATTAAAAAAGAGAATTCTGTGGGTTAAAAAAAAAAAAAAAGTAGTGGTAATTTTTGATGATTGTAGATCTTGTTGTCCATGGTCTTGTCCCCCCGAAGGCTTCTTCGATTTCTCATCTGATGCAACATTTCCAAGCTTAGAGACTGGCCTCGTGAGGACTGTTGTCTTTTAGCAAGGATTGTTACGGTCACCTTAGTGGTGCCAACCAGGGCTCCGTCGTGGTGGGCTTTGTACAGATAAAGAGCTCGGAATTAAGAGGGATACGAGGAAGGGGAGGAGCAGGATGGGAATGGAGTGTGCAGTTGGTTGGTGCGATAGCAAGGAAGAGTCATTTTTAACGAGCAAGGGGAGGACCTCGGTGGTGCGGAAAGAGCGGCAGGGCCGCTGCACACGTTGAAGGGACACTTGGGCTACCCGCATCTTCAGATATGCGTCCTCCCGCTTTACGACCGCCTCCTACAAACCGCATTTGTGCGGTAAAAGTGCTGGAGGGAAAAATGTGGTTTTAGTAAAACACCCTGGTCAAAAGCAGCAGACTGATACTCCACAATTCATGGGCCCTTCTGGTAGCCAGTGGTCCACACTCAGTGGAGTATCCCACTCACAGCACGATGCTTGTACCACGTTGCCCTTTCTGCCTGTCCCTGCAGGGTAGAAAAGCTTCTTTATGTTTGATTTTGTACTTTGTGTTAATTTATAAGTTTCTTGTTTGACTGTCCTCAATCTTACCGTCACCTGGAGCAAGCAAAAAGTCTGGAAAAAGAAAAATTCTGTAGCGAATTTGCAGTGAATTGCAGTTCCTGTAGGAGACTGGAGTTACTGTGAGATGCCTGAGTGTTCTTGTCTGGGGCATGGGTGTCTTCAGCGAGAAAACTTCCCAAATCTTTATCTGCCGTCTCTGTTGACATGCTGTATTCCCAAAAACTCTGCCCCTCTCTCTAACTATAGTTCTTTTACTTCACCATCTGACCAAGTCTGATTTAACATTGCCCGTTCTACCTGTTTTACCTTACACAGCTAACACAGGCATTCTGTACGTTGTATTTTTTTCTCTCCTAAGATGTACTGTGTATCCTAATTTAGATCGGACTTTAAGGCAGTCCTTGAAAACTAGCAGGTAAGTAAATTATCTTTTTTCTAGAGAGGCTCTAAATCAAATGAGAAGATTACCCTCTGATAGATGACAAAGGCACTTGCCTGCCCATGTTCCCTAGAACACAGGTCAGTGTCGTAATTGCTTACTTCTGGTACCATAGTGTCTAATGACCTCAGACGGGATTAAATCATGGGAATAGTGCTGCATAATGCTGTAAAAAAATAATCAGATAAGGCACGCTCGGGTGACTTTGCAGTGTGCCTGAGCGGGGAAGTAATATGGTTACCTCACCTACAAGCGATTTAAGTTTCTGTGGATGGTGTTAGAGAAGTTGCTCTCTACCAAAAGGGGAATATTCTTCCTGCTGTTAAATATGTTTTCTTCGTGTCAGTTGCGGCTCTGTAATGGAGGAATGTGGCTTGCGTGTCTGTGATGTTCCAACGGTACTAAAGCATTATATTCCTCATGCATTTTCTTCTCCGGTAGCAGGTTAGAAGTTTGGTCCTGCAAGTACTGAAGAGCATTTATTTTCAGTGCAAATGCACGGCTGTCGTATTTTGGTTCTTTACCTTTACTTTTTAAATACGCCAGTAGGTACTTTCTCAGTGTGTTGGAGAAATGTCTGGGAGAACACACTTGATTTGTTTTACGAAGTTAAAAAAAATTGTAGCTGCTTTTTGTTGTGTTGCGAAGATGGGATTCGGTCTGTCTCTCTTTGGCAGCATCCCTGGCGTAGCAGTTTGTCGCGTCCCTCCACGGGGGCCGCTCCCGCCTGCCCCTGAGCCCGTAGCTCCTACTGTGCAGCAGTCCCTGGGAGTGCTGTAAAGGACGCGACCCCAAGGATTCGGACAGAAAACGGTGGGAAATTTTAAGCTGACTTCATTGCTGAGGAAGACATGGTGTGTAAGCGCACCCAAGGCGCCTGGCTGAAGTACCTGCGCCGGGCGTGCATTGCCAGGATTAACTAGAAGTAACCGCAAACGAGTACTCGCTGTGTCGAGCTGGGCTTTGCAGAAGGTTCCATGTCTGAAATCGTTGATGTTCGGGTTAAACGTGCCATCAAACGAACCATACTTCTAATTGGGTCTTCATCCTCAAAGGGTCGCTCTCCGGTGGAGCCGTAAGTGGCAGAGAATTGTGAAGCTGGGGGCTCTCAGACTTGCCTTCAAAGCAAGCAGTCGCCGTTAACAGTGGTAGGCGAATCCTTTGAACTCGGGAGCTGCCAGTGCCGAGAGGCCGGGGCAGTTCTCCGGGGAACTTGGCAACCCACGGGTTTTTGTTAGTTCACAAGCAGAGCCGGGCCAGCTCTCCTATTCATGCCTCCGTTTGCTGGAACCGGTGTAGACGGCGTACTTAGCATGCGTAGCTGTTATCCCGGCGACACCGATTGCCGCAAAACCAGGAGAAAATGAAGGCAGGAGAATATGGGAGAGCTTTGCTTCCCGTTGCCAAGGCGACTCGTTCGGAGCCAGATAAACACTCACTTGCCACTGCTGTGGTTGTATTGCCTTTGCGGTGTTTTGAGTGGAACCAAACACCCGAAGGTGAAAAGAAGGGGGAGAAAATTGGAGAGAAGGGACAAACCCGCCTTGGCACTCGAAAGCAAAGGATGGCTGTGTGGGCAGAAGGGCTGCCTGTGTTTCTGCAGCGGGGCTTGTTTCCAACCCGTGTCGCAGCGCCCTGGCCCTGCGCAGCCCTCGGCGGTAGCTGCCTGCCAGTAACGTCTAATTACGGTGTTCAGTCCTAATGATTTGTGTAAAAGGAGGGACCTGGAATAAAGTGAGGAGCATGATGAGTCTGATGGGGAAAAGCCTTCCAGTGTGGTGTGATTTTATGTAAGGTCATTTAACCTACCCCATTTTTCTCTGACCTTTTGCAGGGCTGGGGCAGAGCAGGGGGCAGGGGTTGCAGCTCCGTCAAATTTAAAGTTTTTATTCTATTCATTTTTTTTCGTAGACATTTAGGTTCATTTTTTCTAGACTTTTAGGTACAGCTGTTCCCAGTGTGGGGCCGCTACCCGCTAGGTGATGACTCGCCGAGTCTCTTGCTGTACCTAATCCTTGCTCTGCGGGCCTGGGGAAGGCTGGGGACAGGGGTGGCAGCCCGGGGGGTGCCCATGGAGCAGGGGGGCTACCGGGGACCCAAGGTTCTGGCCAGCAGAGGGCAAAGCTGCCGCACGCTGTCCTGTGCCGCAGGCACAATGCAAAGCTTGGGGCAGCTTTGCATCCAGTTATGCACTGGCTGATCACATAGATGAAGCTATATACATAATTTTTTTTTTTGGGGGGCGGTGGGGGTGGGAAAAAAGGCCCTCTATGTACCCAGGGAGCCTGCAAGGTGTCCCGGTGCTGGGACACGGGGTCCCCAAGCACCAGCCATGAGCCTTGGCTCTCATCTGTTGCCTGTGCTAGACCAGAAAAATGCTGTTCTAGAACGTTCAGGAGAGATTTTCATCAAGCTGGGAAAATACTTCTCTGAGGGTCGCTAAAACTACTTGCATCTGGGTTGAATACCCCCCTTCCCCACCTCGGGTAGCAGAGCTATGCCAGAGAAATTAGGGTTGTTTGGCACTGAGTTACCCTTTGCAGTCAATAACAGACCAGATAAACGCAGAAGTTTATAAAGAAGTTATAAAGTTTATATAAACACACAGATCTCTGCTACCTGGTGGCGGGAGCATACGTGGTGATAGGTGGGATGCAGGTGACACGCGTTATTCCTTGTCGCCGAAAGCGCAAGAGCATAATTAATATAAAAGTAGGAAGCTCCCCGATGCCTTGTCTCTGCAGATCTGCAGAGGGAGCGTGTTCCAGTTCTGCCACCCTCTGAACGATGCGTGGAGCACACACGGTTGGATACCTTTTTGCCTTTGTGCTTCATGCAATTTTCTCCTTTTGGTTTTCTTCCCACCGTGGCTGGCATTTCTGTTTGCTTTCCTTTCCCTTACCTGCTACACACTGAAATGTTTTTGTGATGAGAAGCGGCTTTTTGTTAACCTTAGCATTTTGTGTGATGTTTATTCAGTGAGTATTTTGGGAATACAGCTGCTCTCTCGGATCTTGCCCATCGTATCTGGTGCCTCAGTAGATAAGTTTAGCCCAGAAGGTTTAGCCTAGAAGACCTCTTCCACCTGCGCAAACGCAAAGCGTACTCAACCTGTTGGCTCAGTTTAGTCAGACTAATGTAATTTAAAACCTTGCTTCAGAAACGGGCTGTGCTTCCTAGTCTGAACTTCACACTTAACCCAAAAGAGCCTTATTCTAAAGCCAAAAGCCTTGAATTTCTTCCTTTATGGCAAGTTATATGTATCAGTTAGTCTTGTATAAAAATAAATTCAGTCTTATTGCAGTGTAACTTACAAGGTGGGCATTGTCTCTCACCGATTACAAGCTAAAGTGACTTTTACCTGGTGTAGCCTCAAGAAAAGTGGCATTTTTTTCAGTGCCGAGCAAGTTCTTACGAGTGGAGACGGGCAGAGGTGAGCTCAGCCGTGCTGCGCGCTCGCTTCGGGGGCATCTGCTGCTGTCCAACCAGCGTGATTCAATCGGCATCGGCCCATCCTTTCGCCTCTTTTCCCTATCAGTGCAGAGTCTTAATGGGGGCCCGCGTTTGAGTACAGCTCCAAGAGCCAAGTTAGGTCACTGTTAATGAAAAGGCAGAAGCCAGTTCCCTCTGCCTCCTTTTATGTTACGTTTGTCTTTGCTATTCTCCATGTTGTAGCTGTAGACTTTCTTGCTTCTGGCGTCTTACGCTGTGGCAGATACAGAAACATCTATCCATTAATTTGGCTAAAGTTTCAGGCTTAATTAATCTCTTTCATACAATGCTGCTTTGATATTATGAATATCTTTTTTTTTTTTTTTTTTATTCTGACATCTAATACTCAAAACCGAAAGCAGCATTTTGAATCGACGAAAATTCCTTAACTTGCGCTGAAACGTCCACTGCAAAGCTTATTATTTATGCCACCACAGTTCATCCTCAAATAATTTTACCCCCATCTTCTCCCAGCAACAGCTGAGTTGTTTCCTGGTCTGCCGTTGGATTCACCTCTCGCGTCAGCTGTGAAAAGGTAGATCAGACTCCGCGCCTAGAGCCACGGAGAAAGTAACAACCAACCGCGTCTCCTGGATTTTCCACTTGACGGTGGTTTATTTTGCCCGTGATGATTGATATGAGCAGATTTATTCAGTGTTTTATGCTTTATGTGAAGGGATGGTCTTCGAGATAGTGGCGAGGGTGTCGAGCTGGCAGCTCTGGTCCGTGCCCTGATCCTGCTCCCTGCCTGCGGCCGCCTGCCCGGGCACCCAACCTCTGTGTTCACACCAGAAACTGCTCTTACGCCAAAAATGACAACTGCGGAAGAAACACAGTGAGTCTCTTGAAAACTTGAAGCAAGAGGGAAATCATTTCCCTTTTCCTATAGATTCACGTAATCTTCTTTTTCCTTTTCCATCCTTTTTTAATCCCCGTTCTTTCTCTCCTTGTCACCGGTCTCCTGGATTAAAGATGAACTCCTTTCCCTCTAACGCCCTCACCACCTCCTTACCCCGAGCGTGTCTCAAACCCTACTGCTCTCTGCCCTGTCTCTCGCTGTGCTCTTACGCTGATGGAAAAAGAATAATACAACTTGAATCAGGGGCAAAATATTTAAAGTTATTTGGGTGTTTAAACAAGCAGCTGTGCAGCCTAATTGGGTTTAGACTGTATCTATTTTTATATTTATCTCCCTCTCTCTGCAACTATATATAGATAGAGCCGCAGTGGCAGAATGGGTCATCCGCAGCTTCCAGCAGGGAGAGGCACACGGAGTCGTTTTGCAGTTTTTAAACCTGAGTTTGGCACCGTCCCCTCTTTCAGACGCCCCGATTACGATTCCTGCGCTGCCTTTTGTATCCCGTTTGTTGACAAAATATTGTACCACAACTGGGGACACGTTGCTTGCGGGTTGGGTTGGACTCTTTCCTTTAGTGAAACCTGACAATGTGGCTCACGCTTTTTGACTCCTACTTTTTTCCTTCATTGGTGAGGTACTCCATGGTTGTTTTGCCTGAAATTTTGTACACTCGCCTCTTCAATGCGCAAAAGCAACGGTTTTAAGGAATTCTCAAATACATGAAAGCAACTGGTAGCTGGGATGCATTGAATGGTGCATGCAGAAGAGAGAGCCCTTCCTTAGGGAGCTTCCTGAGGAGTTCGTATCGGACAGGAACGGCTGGAGCTTTCACAACGGGCAGGTGTGGCCGTATTGGCCGACGCTGAGTGCGGTCACATCGTATTCGGAGACAGTAACTTGGCCTTTGGGTGTGAGGCAGCGATTTATGGGGGGGAGTGGAGGTGTTTCTGATGAAGCTGGTGGTAGGTGAGGCCGGGAGAAGGGTAGTGTCTTCTGCAACGTTAGACTGGCATCCCGCGCTGGAAAAAGACAGCTTGCCCACCTGGCAAAATGTCATTTCTCTCCACTAGCACAATGTGAAGGCTGCTGGATGGCAGAGGATGTGTCCTGCTGTGTGGGCAGATGTTAATTAAACTGTCTTGTGCCTGTTGTTCTGCTGTTGGCAATCGCCACCTTTCCAAATTGCAACGGCTGTCTCATCCGCCCCTTTGCCTCTTTGGAGAAGGCAGGAACAGGCTTGGAAAGAGGCGCGCTGCTGTCGGACTGCCTGTGGCCGAATGGAGCGAGAGTCAAACAAGCCGTGTCCAAAATTAAACTGAGAAGCAGAGAGTTTACAGTGAGAAGTCGGAGTCCGTGGCTCGAGACGTTTACTCAATACAGCGGCTTTTGCTATCTCAGTGTAAGAGGTAGGAAAGCAAGCGCCGGTGCTTCTGTCGTGTACAGGTGGAGACCCAAACACCGCAGGCGGCAGCACGTAGGGCTTGAACTTGGCAATGGCAGGAGCAGGAAGGATGAGGGGATCGGAGCTGCCGGTTGGCTGCGGACGGGAGGGGAGAAGCTGTTCTGGAGACGCTGCCAGGAGGTCCCAACCCAGGTTCGAAGGGTTAATTTTAAACTCTGGCTTTTTTCCTTGTGTCTCAGCATTGTCTGGTTTTAGGCATGATGGGAATTGGAAGTGACACACGCCGCGGGGGAGCTGTTCTCACGGGGTTTGCATCACGCCTAAAGCTGGACGTACGAGAAACCTCCTAGGAGAGACTGGTCTGCCAGACCCTTGGATGACTCGGCTGACACCAGCCACGCTTTGGCCGAGCATCTCAGCTTCCAAAGTGAAAGGAGCTTTCAAGCTTTTTGGCGGTCGCGTCTCTTAGCATACCAAGATGTTTTCTGAGCCAGACGTGACGGAGAGGGGCGAGCTGGTGAGACAGGCTCCGCTTTCCCCTGGCAGAGGCAGTGCAATCCCTTCCTCCCTTGCCATGGTCTCCTTGGAGACGTGTAGGGAAGCCATGACTCCCGGGGGAGCGCTGGGACAGGCTTTCCTGGCCTTGGCAGCATATTAGCGCCAAGCGAGGCCTCCTATGTGAAGGAGCGCCTGCAGATGAGACTCGAAGCGGCACTGCGACGGCATGCAGCTAGAGCGGACGACACACGGCGATGTAAAAAAAAATAAGAAGAGTAATACCACCAAAATAGCCCAATAGCTAATGCCCAGCAAATACATTCCTCGTGGCGCTGTACTTCCCCATTGTTTCCAATATTCTTCTAGATCTGCCTTGCGAAAGAGGAGCGAACATCCTTCAGGAGAGAGGGGTGACCTGGGATTCGCGGTTGCGAGGCGCTGGGAGCTGCTGCTGGCCCCTCGCGCCGGGCAGGACAGGCCCTTCTGCAGGGGGCTGCCTGCGTGGCCGCAGGTCACGGAGAAGCTGAATGATATTCTTGGCCTCAGCAAGCTGACTCAGTTGTGTGGGTGCGGTGTCTCTTGGAAACATCCCGTGTCTGCTGTGGGAAAGGTAAGGAGTAGTTTTGTCGGAAAGTTAAAGATGTTATTTTTCAATGACATCGCTCTGCGGTGGATACTCGCCGAATAGCTTGCAGCCGTCTTTCAGACTGAATGGAAATGTCGAAGGCATTGCTGTGGCCCATGCGAACGGATATTTCCGGAGTAATATGGCTATCAAATAATTCCGTGTGAGACAACAGCAATCTAAGAAGCACGCATGACAAAAATCGAGCGAGACCAAATACTTGTTTCGGTGAAAAGTTGAGGTTTTTGGTCTGATGTTAAATGCTGGGATTCAAAAAGCCTTTTTGCGCAGCAGAGAAGTCTCTCTTGCTGTTTCAGAGCTTACCACAGA
The DNA here is from genome assembly GCF_028500815.1 of Rissa tridactyla. Lineage (NCBI taxonomy): Eukaryota > Metazoa > Chordata > Aves > Charadriiformes > Laridae > Rissa > Rissa tridactyla. The sequence goes on along the minus strand of NC_071470.1, from coordinate 77,783,887 downwards.
AAGCTGATAGAGACACAGAAATACAGGTGCAGCTTCTTAAGTCTATCTTCTGTGTAAGATGGAAATCAAAACGAGGATCCTGACATTAGGATAAGACAAGATGAAAGGCTAAAGCCGCTGCGTGTTCTTTCAATCTCAAAATACGAAGCCCAGCCTTACGTGACACTGATCTATGCGTTACCACGGGCAGCTTGAGGCCCATCGGGTCCATCCGAGGAGGTTCTGCCACCGTCCCATCTGGTCTGTATTCATCTGTCACTGGCACTCAGAGCCACCAGAGAGGAGAAAGAACCGGCAACGTCACGCAGTGGCTTTTTGACATCAATACAAGCAGCGTGGGAATTGCTAGGGGTTGTTTCCTGGCATTTATCACGGGCATCAAAATGTAACGGTGTAACAGGGGGTGGAAAACCCCACGAGTTCTATAAATGCCACATCATCTCCCACTTGTGGGTAAATACAGTTGTCATTCTTCCAAATTTCTAGACTGAAGGCTACAGTTACACTGCATTTTGGCTGTTCCCTAGCTAACGGACACAAGCGCGTGTCTGATTCGCATGTCAGCTTCACACCGGTACCATCTGAATCCTCCTGTAGGCTCCGCTACGACCACCAGCCGAAAAAGGTACAGCATGGACTTTGTTAGCTGGAACGAGCTGGTGTCGCTCCACACAGTCGTCTTAAATGAGATCAAGATTTGGCTAACAGCAGATGTTAGAAGGAAGAACAAGAGCAGCCATGCACCCAGTGGGACTGCGGTTTCCTTTAGCTCGGCACCCCCTCTCCGGCAGCACCAGCGGTCGCTACCCAGGGAAGAGGGGAAAAAATGGATAAACAGACACTGAAACTTCCCTGAAATGGCCCCTGAGTCTCTGGAGTGCAAAGTACTTCTTGTAACTCCTACTTCATTATCCCTTCTAGTAGGCTCTTTTCCAGTCCTCGGAGACACCTACTAAAGACTAAATGCTCTTTTTCTGTGTTTCCCACGGGCTGCCCTACTTTACGTCATCGCCTTGGCGATAGAAAACACAATTCTGTACAAAATCACTATCTGCTTGTCCTGATTCCTGATTCATTTTCTTTTTCGGAGGCGAGGAAGCGAAACCCTGACCCGGCTGAAATCCCCGGGCAAGTTACAGTCCAGTTCGTTGCGGCGGGGGGGGGGGGGGTGGGCTGCAGCTTTGAGAGGCAAACGCAAGGCAGGGGGAAATACTTCGGGCATGCCTCACAGGTCGTGGCACAAGCTCGCCTGTTTCTACCCTCTCCGCGTCGCCTTTGTTCTCCAGCAGTTTCCATGGTGCCCCTGCTTTCTCTGCAGACCTGTCTGCAGGCAGCACTCTTCTTCTCTGACACGCCACACAAGATGATTTTTTTTTTTTTACTTATTTCCCCCCGCCGCGAGGCGTTGCGTGGCTGTGCCGCAAAGCTGTAGCGCAGCCTGCTAGGCATCAGCTGCCAGGGATATCTTGCAAGCTGTCTCCCGGGCGCATCTTTAGAAAGTATGGATCGGTGGGGGGGTTTTTTAACTGAAGGGAGGCGATACGGATGATGCTACCTGGGAATCCAGCTCAGCCTTTCCCCGGTCACGTTTGGCCAATTAAAATATGAAGAGGAAGGCTCTTACGCAAGGGGATTGTTGCTGGCAATGTAGCGTTGCTGTAAAAAAAATAAATTAAAAAACCAAACAGGAAAAAACAAACCAAAAGCAATAGAGGGCATAACAAGGAAGAGCAGCCGTGCTGCCTGCTGCAGCACTCTGCAAGTTTTATCTTCATCGGACACGGGTGTGAAAGTAGATGATCTGTGTATCTGACGCGGCATCACAGAGACGCTGGCAAGGATGAGGTCAAGCTCGTTTATCCCTTATCCAGCTGTAATTCTCCGCTAACCGTTCTGATAGCGGGGCACTGACCCCCTGAACTGCTCTGGCAGGAGACAGGGAGCACCTCAGGTCTCCCGTCAGGTACCAAGTCAGAAGGGCCGAGTAACCCATCCCCTGTTTTTTATGCCCAGGAATAATATCCCTCGAGCAACCCTGAGCTTTGAGGGGCAGAGGCTGTACAGAGGATAACGTTCGAGCGCTTACGGCCCGATGCTGGAAATATTTCAGGAAGAAAACTGGTTTTATGAATCTTACAGGCTGTTCACCGGAAGAGAACTGGAGTGTAAAATCACTGCCCAAGTGAAAAAGCAGGCAAGAGGGCAAAGCTGTGCTAATGGAGGATTTTTAACTCCCAGGCACAGCGGAGGGGACAGTAAATGGCGGAAATAAGGCTGGAGGTCTGTTAGCAGGCTGCGTACAGGAATGCAATTTAATCCAGGACCTGCAGATATCAAGAAGAAATGGAACAATATTAGAGATAGTATCAAAACGTGGAGAGAATATAACCGAGGACACAAGGGCAGCTTAGAAATAGAGATGTCCTATTCAGAAAAATTCAATACTGTGAGCAGAAAAGAGGTTTTCTCCATTAAGGTCAAGCTTGTGCTGTGTGTTGGGGCAGAACAGGCTGCTCCCCAAAGCTGGACATAAAAATTAATGGGTTTTAAGTCTTGGCAGAGGTTTTCAAAGATGCCTAGAAAATTATAATGCCCAATTAAATAGGAGTCGGTCATCCAAGTCCCTTAGGCGGTCCTGAAAATCTCACAACCGCTCTGTACTGCAGCTGATTTTCAGTGGGATTTTTCCCCTCTGCTTCTCTTTGCTTTCCTCTTCCAGCAGCATCCCCAGCTCCCGCTGGCACAGGCCTCTGGCTGGAGCCGAAGCCAAATAGCAGGGCTTTGAAACGCGGCATTCCAGCAGCCTCGCCGGGGACGGGAGAGAGGATCTTCTGTCCCTGCTGAGGCCCTGCAGAGCCCAACCTGCGGCAGCCCTTGCACACCAGCCGACCGCTGTTTTCCCACCGGACGCTTCCCTCTCGCGTTAAGCCCGTTTTTGTACCTCTGAGGTGGAAACACGCAGCCGGATCAGCAGCGAAAAAGCAGGCTGTTGTCCAGTGAAGTTAAGAAGCGTGAGATCTAGTTTGAATGTTGTGGGGTTTGGTTTTGGTTGTTGGTTTTTTTTTTTTTCTTAGCTGATATTAGCATTTCACACGCACGTACCGTGCGCCTGACCTGTCTGGGCTGCAGCTTCTGGGCTACGCGTCAGGTCTGGCGAAGATGATGGGGATGTACCTCCTTCAAGCCAGAGGGTTCTTTGTGAAGGAGCGTTAGACAAAGCTGAGCACGTCCTGCGCAGCAGGGCACGTGGCAGGGAAGGTGGGACTGTAGAGAGGCAGGTCCCCGGCACACGTGATCCTCTGCTGAAGCAAGGTCCCCGAAGAGCTTTAATTGACGTAGGTGAATGTCGTCCTTCCTTGCTCTCCGCAATTACTCGAAGCCGAGCAGCGCTGAATCACGACCTGCATCGGTATCAGTCCTCCTCTTCAAGCAGGGCGCAGGCTGGCTGGGAAACCGTGCCCAAAGCACTGTCGGCTGTAAGAAAGACAACGGAGGAATTGAGAAAATTGTATCGTTCTTTATATATCCGTATCGTTTCACCCTGTATGTTGGAGCCTTGCAGCGGTCACCAGCGGGACACGGGCTGGTTTCCTCCTCCCCTCCTTGCTGCTGGGAGGCACTAACTGGCGACCAGCACTTGTTCTTTTTTGCCTCTGACCGAGAAGGTAGTTGCAACCATGGGAACAAGATCAGGACAGGCTGCCTTGGGGCTTTTCGGGGCTGTCCCCGTGCCTGAGAGTGAACCTCGCTGAATTATTCGGGGTCGTTTTTCCACAACCGTCCAATGCTGCGGGCCGCATCGGTAAAAGACCGTAGGGAGCTTCTCTGTGCTCGATTCACTTCCTAGGACCCCCTGGGAACTTTACTATGTCCTTGATTGTCTCCACCCACCCCCAGCAGATCCACACGGGGAAGGGGCTGTACCTGAGCGCAGAGGTCAGGGGAGTCTCCTACCTGGCAAAGGTTTGGGAGAAAGGAAAGGAGAAAGAAAAGCCTCATTATTTTGGGGATAAGCGGTAACATAGACTTGCAAGAGAGCAGGAGGGAAAACCAGCCCTGAATGTGACTGGTGTCATCTAAAATGGGAAGAGCGTCACAAGCTCCCCTTGGAGCCAGCCTCCAACAGCACCTTTAAATACCGCAGACTTCACGCTGAAACTTAGTCGTGGCCAGAGCACCACTGCCCTCTTGATTTTCCACTAATTCCTTCTACTCCACCCTTCTCATCCCAATTCCCACCACCTACCACCAGTGATTATTGCCTTTCAACCTTCCTTATCCTCCAGATCCACCCAGTCTATCCATGGCCCTGGAGCTCCTCTTCAGCAGGCTGGAAACGTGCTGGTAGATCCCAGGAATGACGTGTAGAACCCCGTTTGACGCGTGCGAGGCATCGTGGCGCCGGGCACCCCGGCGGGATCCAAGGAGGAGATGCGTCCTTGCGTGACGGAGGTGACACGAGCAGGCATTTCTTCTGGAAATCCTCGGAGACGGAGAGCGGTAACGCAAGAAATACAGGTGAGCAGGACGACGGCTCTCGTAGCCAACCGAAAGGTGTATCTTGCAGTTGTGTTTGGCTTGAGTTTTACGCTCCTCGAAGCCTTGAACTTCCTTTTGTACGGGTTTGTAAAAATGCCATATGCACCTGCAACGTTTGGCAAATGAGAAATTACAGCTTTCCCCCTCCAAACAGCTGGTGTCTCTTGTACGGTAAAAGACACACCACGTGTTACAAAAAGCCTGCGGCCCTCCTTTCAAATCTGCCTGCAGGGTTTCCAGTCTGCTCTGAAACCAAGGCTCTTTCAGCCCTTGTTAGGTGCTAGGTAACGCTCAAGCGAAGGTCACGGCACAGAGTCACAGCCTATGAGCTGGGTAAAAAGTAAGAATGAGTGAAATAAACGTAATGCATACGCTGAAATACCCATGGAGTGAGCGCCGGCTCGGAGAGCCGGCTGGGAGACGTACCTTTATTTATTTGTGGTTCTGAGAAAACGGGGCCGTGTTCTGCATCGTTGTCTTGGCGTCGCCTTCGCACCTAGAGAGATGTGTTGAAAACCTGAAATAAGTTTCCATTCAAAGGGCGGTTTTATTCTCCTCCAAACTGGAGCAGGCTGGGGCAGGGCGGTGTAGCCCCTGTCTTGCAGAAAAATCCTTTCGATTAACCGGTTTTCCTACACCTTGCGCTAAAACCCACGAAACTACTTTTGGGAAGAAACTTGGGTGAAGCAGCGAATTTTTTTTTTAATTTTTTTTTTTTTTTCTCTGCCGAATAAGGGAATCGCTTTTTTTTTTAACACGTTAGCGGGCAGATCGCCGTACGCGTCCAACCAGGCAGGTGTTTCGGTGAGGGTTTGTTGTGGGCTGCCGCACTTCAGTGTGCGTGAGCCGAGGTTTCCTTGGCCGGGTAGGGGGCAAGGTGGCGAGCCCCCGTGGCTAAAATCTGGAGGGGAGTGAGCGTAACTAACCAGCCCAACCGCTTGCCTGGGGATATGACGACTTCGCTTTAACTCGATGCTTTCAAATCGTCTTTCCGACGCGCGGGCTGTAGCTCCGCCAGGTGCTTGGGGTTTGCTGTAGGAGTCGCTGAGGGAAACGGTGTTCCCAGAAATTCCCGTCTTATGCGGGAGCGCAGCCTCGCTGATTATAGGGTCCCTCGGGGCCTGAACCTACCTCGATGTAGGCAAGCGGGGGAATAACTCTTCCCCCTCCCTTGTTCCGCCGGGGGCCAAGGCCAAAAGGCGTCCCCCCTCTCCTTCAAAAAAAACTAATCAGCGCGCGGAGGAGGAGGATGATGATCATTGCACCCGAAATCCTCCGCCTTTCTCGCTTTTTATTCCCCTATTTTGAAACTTCAGAGCCGAGCGGGGAAGGCGGGGGGGGGAGAACAAGACGTCATCGTTTAAAACATTCAACCCCGGTGGGTTCGGCCCTGGGATGCCCGAGCTGGGGGGGGGGGGGGGTGTACACGCGTGTGGGGGTTCTGCGGGTGGGTGGGTGTTGAGGTGGGGGGGGGGGGGGTGTGGGGGAAGGACGAGGCGGGTCCTCCCCGCCGCCGGCAGCCGCGGAGGTGTCCGTGAGCTCATCGGGAGCCCGTCCCCCTCCCCGCACACCCACCCATACACACACCCACCCACCCACCCGCGAAGGGGCCGGGCGTGCGGCCGCGCTGCGGCGGAGCCGTGCCGGGGAAGGTCACCGCGGCCCCGGGGGCGAGGGGGTGGGTGTGGGTGGGGGGGAGAGACAGAGATAGAGAGAGAGATAGCGAGCGAGCGAGCTTGGTCGCCGGCGATGGTGGCCACGGCGGGAGTCCGGCGGCCGCGGGGCTGAGGAGCCGGCGGGAAGGAGCCGCGGGGCGAGAAGATGGCTTCCCCCGCGGCGGGAGGTGGGCCGTCGCCCCCCGCCGGCCCGCCGCGCCTTCGCCAGGTGGGTGCGCGACACGCGTGTCCCCCACACGCCTCCCACCGGGGGTCGGCGAGGAAGGGGGGGGGACGTGAGGGGGGGGGGGGGTTGGTGGCGGCACCGGGGCCGGCGGGGCTGCGGCGGGCGTGGGGGGGGGGGGTGGGACGATCCGCGCATCCCCGGGGAGCCGAGCGGCAGCGGGCGGATGGATGCTTGTCTATCCTGCTCGTCATTCAATTTAAAAAAAAATAAATATATATATAAAAATAAACATAAAATAGCACAAAAAAAAAAAAAAAAACCAACCCAAAAACCCTCCAAAACGCCTTCAGGCACCTGTGCCCGTGCGCGGAGAGGACAGCGCGGGGGACGCGGGCCCACACACACGCGTGTGTGGCCTCACGCGGCGGGTGGTGCAGCGCGGCGGTGGTCGGTGGCGCATCGCCGCCGTGGCGGGGCGTCTCGAAAGGCACCGCCACGGGGGGAAATCTTCGTTGACGGAATGCAGCGACGTCCGAGCGGCCGTTCCCGCTCTCTCGCCGTCTTGCAACGCTGCTCGCATCTCTCCCCCGCAAGAAGAGAGCTCGGGTTTGCGGCGGCTGCTGCATTGATTTACATTTGGAACGGCCAAGTTGGTGGCGGGAGGTTGGGTTGAGGTTCTCCGGTAGGGCCGAGCTGCTGTGGGGGTCCTCTCCGGAAAATGAGGAAGGCAGAAACAGAGGGACGTGGTGCTGGTGCGTTCGGTTTGCTCTTTCCTCCTGAGGCGGTGTGTGTTAACGTGGTGGTGAGAGTAATAAAGAAAAAAGCTGTCGTCAAGGAGGATTCCCGATGGGTAATCAGATTAGCGTAGTATATACGTACGCCAACGTAAATCCAAATATAAATCCCACCCTGCTCCTTTTGTTGGTTTTTTTTTTTTTGGCTTGGGTTTTGTTTTTGGGTTTTTTTTTCCCATTTTCACCAAGAAGCTAGTGGGACCCTTGACGAGGAAATCTCAGGGGTCCACAGTTGGGACAGGCAACTGAAAGTTTGGAGGAATATCTGGAAGTTTGGGCCGGGCGACTTAAGCGAAAAGGCCTTTGTGTGGGTTTGCTCCTGACCCCGGCTGGAAATGCCCCAAGAACAGCCGTCCCCCTCACCCCCATGTGTTTTGGCATTTCCCGTTCTCTTCCCCGCTGGAAACTGAAAGGAAAAATGTGACTGATTTTAGTAGCTGAGTTTGCTCTTAGGAGGGAGAAAACCGAGCAGGGATCTCTCCGGTTTATTGACAATCCGTGCTAGGTGCAATCGGCAGTACCAGCAGGACGGATGCAGAGCGTCGGGGAGGGAAAAGAAGTTCCAGGTAGTAAAGCAAAGCCCTGGAGATGACGACCCCAAGCACCGGGGATCTCCGTGAAACTTATACGTATCGCTTATTCCGCGTGCTGCCTGGAACCAAGTCAGCAGTGTCTTTGCAAGCGGCGACTGAGACCCTCGGTGACAGCTCCCTTCCTGCCACGATCCTCCTCCTTTCGAACCTCCGCTTCGCTCCTCCGCAGCACGGCAAACACCAGGTTGCCAGTTACGTGTTTTGATTAGCAAGCAATTAGCACCGTTAATAGCGCTCAATAACAAGCGGTTGCCCCTAGCCACCGATGGAGAGGAAGGGAGAGGAAGCCCCGCTAGACCGACGAGTTGCTTTCGGCTGGGTAGTTTCAAACACAGGGACAATTTGCTTTCTTGAGAAAGCGACAGCGCAGCCGACGGGCAGAGCAGAGCAGCCCCCACCCCATCCTGGAATACAGCGCCGAGGAAGGATCCAGTACGTCCAACGGCAAAGCCGGACCTGTGGAGCGTTCCGAATTGACTTCTCACGGGGTCGTTCATTTCAAATGAGACTGAAACGACGATGTAATATCCTGAATTAGTATGCGGAAAGCGCTCGTGAAAAAAAATTGACTACCACGGTTGTTTTACTGCCTTCCTATGCGTTTTGTCCGCTCTGTATTTAGTATTATTTTTAATTGCGTTTAGAAAGAAATCAGTTGTCAGACATGTTTCTGATCGACGGTTGTGGTAGAATCCAGTGTTTATTTGAATCTTTGCTGTCCTTCAATAAGGCAGCGTACATACGGCTCGTTGGGCATTTAAAAGTCTGGGAATAAATGCCCAAAGCCACTCAAGACCAAGGCAAAGAACACCGCAATGGCTGAAGTCAATCGGTTTTTGCTATAAAGCACTATAAGCTTCCCACTTTGCCAAGCGTCCTTAGGAGGGAGGGAGAGCAGACTTGGGGGGGTACAAAACAAAAGGGAAACGCGTCTGCTTCGAAACCGTTGCACGGACTGTTTTGTTATCGCAAGGCGCTTATCACAATAACCCTTACTGAAAACTGAAATGGGCAACGTGCCGGATTCCCGCAACACGGGGGCCTCTCCCAGGTCCTTGGGGCTCGTCCCATCTTGCAGCTTGATAGGGAAAGCCACCGAAGGAGCTCTTTGAACTGAAGTTGTTTTTGCGGAGTTCTTATTATGTCTTTCGGTTAATTTAAGGGGTCTGCGACTCCGTCCTTTATGCTAAATGCATATTTGGGGGCGCTTGCAGAGCTGAGGCCGGTGTTTGCATCTGTGACCCTGTTTTAGCAAGAACTGTATTTTACCTTGAACACCTGAGTTGCGCCATTTAAGCTGTGCTTGAAGTACCCCTTGGGCAGCCACGTGTTGCAGTCAGATACCAGTGAAATTTGTTATGTGAAGCGTAAGAATGTACCGAGCAAAAAGTAGCTGTTGTAAATTATACTACTGGAGACCGTCGTGTTTGGAACGGGATGGATGTTGTCTCTCGTTAACAGTCACCTGAGTTATTCCCACTTGTCTTCCTTCTAGTTGTCAAGGCTGTACTTCTCTTGTCAAAAGAAAATGTAAACGCTTTTGCTCGCATTAAAAAATACAACCGTATAAATAAAATTGGCAAAGCAAACACAAAGCGTCTTGCATCAAAACATTGGATCTGTAGAAGAAAGGAAGCAACAAAAGCAGAATTGAAGGGAAAGACGGGGGCGCTGGGTTGATGTTGTGCCAGGGATCTGTGATTAAGTGGACCCTTTTATGGATCTCCCGTTGCCCGCTTGTCAGGCAGGTCCCTTCTGGCAGCCTCTGTGGAAGCTATTCCAGGGTTTGAACTCCACGCGCGCCGCAGGGGCCACCACGCGCCCCACTGCCCTCCTCGGCCACCACAGGCATGTCAAGCAAGGGGCATTGCCATTTCGGATGGCCCTCCACACCGTAAAATCAAGTTGGCTTCGGTGGAGCGGTATCCGGTTGCCGTATTAGGACCTGACTGATGGATTAAAAGTTGTTCAGAGGAATGACTGAAGGTGCCAAAGGATAGAGATCACAATGAGGGTTCAGTTCGGGTCCTCTGAACAACCCAAAAGATTTCAGTGAGGAATCCTATTTCATTTGGTGGTGTGGTTTTATGTGAGCATGTTTCTGTAAGTAAAATAAAGGACGCAAGGGTAAAACCCCCCTCTTACTAACCGTTAGCTAGGAAATATTTTTAATCCATTGAAAATGCAAGCTGCCCGACTCATTAGCAGGAAAAACGTATCTTCATCCATTATCTGATACGAAAAGAAAGCACGCAGGAGTGTCTTTTACTGTGATTTAACCGATTGCAGTCAAAGTTGCTTGTCATCGAGCAACGTACAGCAGTCACGCAGTAATTTTCCTGATGTCATGCCATTATTGACCCCCCTGAAATCCGTTTATTCCACAGAATTCTCTTTTGGTAAGAGTAAAACTATGTAAATTATGTAAAATTATGGCTGGAACTGGAAGTTCTGGAAGTTCTTTTCCTCTTCAAGCTCTTTTATTTATTTATTTTAAAATGCGGTTGGACGTATTTGGAAATCCAGATATGTCCTTTTGGACATAAAGGATTCTGGGGTGCCGAACTCATGGTTTGGAGTGAGAACCGAGACTGGAGAGAGAAGATCCACCATGGTGTTCAGCAGAAGAGTGCTGGCGTGGACGTGGGGAAGATGGGGAACAGAGCTCCTGTCGCTCTCTTTCTCCGGGCATGTTTCCGTGGCGAAATTGTCCTGCGTGGCAAATCCGCGAGAGCAGGACATTCACCTGAGTACTTAAGAGAGTGGAATATGAGACCTTGGGATTTTACCTAATACCTCGTTACTAGGAGAGTCAAGGTCACCACGAGCAGTTGAGATCACTGGAAATAAGGATGGCCTTGCGCGCTGTGCCAAACGTGCCTCTTGGATGCCATAGCGCTTCACCTCTCCGCTCAGATCATCCAGTTTTTCAGCCCGAAAAGCACCTGTTTATGTCAGGTGACATAAACACTAACAGACGTGCTCTGGTCGCTCTGAGGTCTCCACCTGGGCCTTGACAAAAATCTGTTACAGGGAACGCTTCAACTGGTGTGCGGGACGGACGGCAGGAACTAGTTTTCTTCTTTTTATTTTGTTTTCTCAAGGAGTTTCCCCCTGCGACTCCACTGGATTTCGTCCCTTACCGTTTTATGTTTTTCTCCTGCGAAGGAGGAGGAAACAAACCCTCCTAAAAACTTGTATTCCCCTGCAGCGTTAATGGCCATCTTCCGGACCGTTCATACCACTGACTATTCATAAACTCCTGGAGTGCTTTGGTGCCGCCTTTTCCAGCCCACTGCTCTTTATCCCACCCCCTGGACTTCTCCTGCTGCAGGACGTTCTTTGTCCCCCGGCTAACAAATCCCTTGGGATCGGAGGATATTTGAAGCTCCTCTTCCATGGGTGGATTAGACTGATGTCCCTCCCAGCAGCTTTGCTTTGGGCAGTATGTTGTTTGCCTTCACCTCTGGGCTGGCACGGCTTCTAGTTCCATAATTCCAAAGATTAGCTGGGTTCGAATTCCCCGTTTTCGAGGTTTCTCTGAACTTTAATTTGATTCGGGCTTATTTTTAATTTTGCCTTCTGCTACTGCGAAGGATTAGAAGTAATTTGCCCCAAACTGGAACGACTTGAAAAATCGGCGCAGCGAAGTACTCGCTCAGGCGTCACGGCACGGAGTAGAGACAACATCCATCGGAACGAACATTTCTATTTCAGTGAGCCTTGTGTGCCGTATCAAAGGGAAAAGGGCGCTAGGAAATGTCTTCTCGCCGACTTGAAAGGATGAAATGTAACGCACGATGAACCTGTTGCATAATAGATGAAGGCTAATGTCGGAAAAAGTAATTACAGTTAGCGGGTAAATGACTATGTGTGTCTAGATTGCATATAAAAATGACTACGCGTTATTTAGGTTGCAAAATCAAGCGCTTTGTAGTTCCAAGCTAATAGAATTAAGCTTAATTCTGTCCCCTTCTGTGTCTGTTCTTTACACTGAATTGGACTCTGGGAAAAAAAAAAGAAGGCTTAAGTGATCATATAAATTGGAAACGGAATCACAATGTACGATAACACGCTGTAGGATAACACCTGAATAAACAAGCTCGAGGCAGGCAATAGAGAGACTGGAGCTTTTTAAAATAAGTAGCAAAAATTCTCCGTAATGAAGATCTGGTATATGCAGAATTACAGTGGATCTTGGGTATTCGGTCGCGTTTCCATGACATACAGTAACTGAAATGTCGAGCCTGCACGTTGGTTGCATCCAGTCGAAGGAGTGCTCCGAAATCCTGGGAATTAGCAGATCCTTCTGATCACACATGAGATTTTAAAATGAGGGAACTGCGGCGAATAGCCCGAATTTATGCAGAAAATGCACGTGAAGGTTCACCGCTGCCACGCAAACCACTTTAGGTCAAGCCAGCGTTTTCAGCCTGCTACGGAGGCGAAGAATTAAAGTGTTTTTTTAGTCCATTTATGTTCCAGTCGGGTCTTTCCATTACTTTTCGGTGGGCCTGGGCTGACGCCTCGTCCCTTGGAGCTGAGGGGAGGGATGGATGGCTCTGTGACTCCAGCCCAGCGCCCTGGTAATCGCACCCAGCTGGTGCTAATTGCGCACAATTAAGTCCATCACACAAAGGTCCTGGACTCACCTGGTCACCTCACGCTGTAATCACCTAGAAAGTACTAGAAGCAGCCCAAGGGTTGCCTTAGAAGGGTGGTTGTTGCTTTCCTGGCTGCAGGGGAGAGGCTGCTCGGTGGTGCTCGCAGAGGTAGGGCTTTATTTTATTTTTAATGTAAATGCTTAAGAAACAGGGGCTGAATGAAAGGTTGTGATTGGATGATGATTTCTGTGTTGCTGTTTGATTGTGTTTCTGGTGGTTTGGGGTTGCTATGAGGTTTCTTTGTGTGCTTCGTGGTTGTGGCGCTGAGGGAGTTGGTTTTGTGGTGGGCTTACAAGTGTTAGGTTAATTTAGACTTGATGATCTTAAAAGTCTTTTCTAACCTAAAAGTTTCCATGTTTCCTAATTTGTATGCATATATCTTATGAAGAGTAGAGTGTTTGGGAGAGGCTTGCGTTAGTTTGTTTGGGTTTATTTGGGGGGAGGGGAGGGGGCTTTGTTTTATGTGGCTTTTGGGGTTTTGTTGCTGTTGGTGGTTTTGGTTTGGTTGTTGGTTGGGTTTTTTTCTTTCCCTTTCTTTCCTTCCAAGACTCGCGTGTGACAGTGTTACTGAAGAGCTGACTTTTGGCTGTTGGCACCAAGTTTTTAATCAAGGAGATGCTGGGTGTGCCCCTTGCCCTGGGGATTGGGGGGGTGCGCAACCTTCTGGTCTGTGGGGCTGGCCGCCATTTTCAGAGAACGAGTCACAGAATGGGTTGGGCTGGAAGGGACCTTCTGCTAGACCAGGTTGCTCAAAGCCCCATCCAACCTGAGCCATCTGGGCTCAACAACACCAGCTCTCTCGGCCCGCCCTTGTGGCGGAGGTGCTGTGGGGGCTGCCCGCCATTTTGTGGGGGCTGCCCGCCATTTTGTGGGGGCTGCCCGCCATTTTGTGGGGGCTGCCCGCCATTTTGTGGGGGCTGCCCGCCATTTTGTGGGGGCTGCCCGCCATTTTGTGGGGGCTGCCCGCCATTTTGTGGGGGCTGCCCGCCCCGTGCCCCAGGCTGCGGCGGTCTCCTCTGGTCAGGGTGTGCTGGGCCGGGAATTGGGAGCAAATACCGCAGCTGGCTTTGGAAAAAGCAGCTTCTGCATGCCTTGTGTCCAAGTGGATTTGCTTCTTCACTTGTTAAATAGTGCTTTTTACCAGTCAGAAAGTAAAAGAACAAAAACCCCCCTCAGCACAAACTTTGTGAGCCTTTCTGTGCTAAATACCGATCACTGCATACATGTTGTGGAAACACAACTTGAAGCTCTTAATATCCGTAGCGTTGTTGCCTCCCAAGGTTAGATCTTTTGTAGAGTGATAGTAAGGTTTGCTGTGGAACACCGAAGGGGTTGTGGTGAACGTGCTGTTTTCTGTATTTAAGTTTTACTATGAAGTATTTATTGTGAGGTTTCCTTTGCACGGGATTTTAGGCTTTATATTAAGGCGACTTGCTGTGAGACGCTCTCTGAAAAACCCCGATGAAATGTTTGTATTGAGAGAAATCTCTTCTATATTTATAAACAGCAACTGGTAAATGGGCTTCAGAAGTCTTGTTGCCAACTGTCAATAAAGAACTGACTAACACAGTGGGGGAAATACTTGACTAAACGCAATATGTTCTGTTCTGATGGCTGTCCTTTCTTTCTTTTTTATCCTGAAGTGCCTGATTGTCCTTACATGGGGACGGTGAGTAAGCTGGGACTGAGAAGCAACTGTCGTATCTGGCAGGGTGTGGACTTCAAGATGTCACCCTATTTTGTACTCTTTCTTCTTCAAAAAGTAAAAATATTTAAGTAAAAGGGCGCAGGGGGGGGCGGGGAGAGGGAAGCTAGAAATTGCCGTTGGCTCCCCTGTGGAGGTTTTTGACCTTGGGTGGGGAAAACAGGCCGTGTCCGGAATTGGCTGTGGATGCGCAGAGATGCTTTATTTTTATTTTAGCAGTGCAAGCGGGTGGCTGGCTGAAAACCCTCTCGTAACGTTTGTGAGGGGAAGGCTTTAGAGCTGGAAGCTGGGCCTTCCTCGCTGAAAGCGTCAGGGGTAATAACTGTGCAGAAAATGGGTTAGAAGTACAACGCTGCAGACTTTCGGGACTGAGAACGCGTTGAGGTGAAATTTTTCTCTCGCCGGAGCAGAAATCTTTATTATTTTTTTTTTCTGATCGTCGTTTTAATGGATGACAAGTAGGGAGGAGAGCTTGGCATCCTGACGTTCCTAGGGTAATTGGCTGGAGGCGGGGGCCAGGCTGGCGGTTGCTAAACCCCGGGTGGACAGACGGCAGCGGTAGCGTGGCAGCTTTGCTAATGGGATTATGGCAGTCATGTCGGAGTCACGCTTCGCTCCTCCCCCCGCCTCTGAACGCAAAATTACAACCCCGAGAGCCGAAGTGTTTGCGGAAGTAGCTTTGGGGGAATGCTGTTTTAAACGCCTGCTTTCTGTGGGCTGTCTGATAATATCCCAGAATAATATTTCTACCTGTGCTTCCCTCATTCTGTGCCTGAACTGCTGGTCTCAATTACTTGTAACTGTTCTGCGTCTTTAGATTTAATCGAGTTAAAGCTCTGGTCAAGCTGTATATCACTTCAGAGATTGCCAACTTGGAAAAAAAAAAATGAAAAAATTGACTGTGTTGAGCTGTGGGACTGCACAGTACTTAAAGGACGATTATTTGTTGTCTCTGCTTGTAGAGTTTTGTTGTTGGTGGTGTTTGTTTGTTTGTTTTGGCTGTCTAGCCCTAAAATATTTTGATTTATCTGCAGAACTTGATTGCTCCTGTAGAGTATTAAGAGTACAGTATGTAATGGGGCGGTTACTTGAGACTTCCTATATTAAAGGGAGCTTTGTTTATGCAACAAGGATTCATTCATCAAATTTCTCCCCCCCCCCTCCCCTCCCCGCAAAACACTTTGGAGAAGCGTTTGCCTTGTCAACTCTCCATGTTCAGTTCTACTGGTGTAGATCAAATGGCAGCTACAGGAGATGCGGGTGCTGACCTCTCCCTTCCAGGGGTTCTCTTCCGATGGTGTTTTGACCATTGATAACCAAGGAGAGTTTCCACAAGTTACGTGCTGCCTCTGGTATTAAAGTTGTGCTTGATGAAAACTGGCAAGAAGCTTTATGGAATGCACCCCTCTGTTAATTTGGGCTTTATTTATTAAGGTAATCTGGGTGTTTTAAGATGATTTATCTGGGGTAGGAAGAGGCGTCTGGCCAAGGGGCCGCTGTCCTCTTGTGGAGCTTGTCCGTCTCCTGCCGTGGAAGTGACTGGTTCCTGCGTGCGGAGCTCCAAGCTGGTAATGGCACAACTGTCATCCTGTTCTTCATTGCTTTTAATATTTGTGCTTCTTGAGGCAGTTAATTTCACTGAAATCCTTGCATCAGGTATTACATTCACTCTTGCTTATTCTAAATGTGTTAAAAGTCATGAATTAAATGAAAATGGCAGCTGTATTTCACAAGAGACGAACCTGGAGAAGCATTTGATCCCTCTGGTGATGTCTTTTTGCAAAGCGAGCTGAACACGTACACGACTACGTTGGCGCGACTGTCGCGAGCGGCATGGCTTCGCGGGAGGCAGAGATTCACGTGAGGAAGCGGTGTGTGACCTCGAGCTCTGGAGATCTTGCGAAAGGTGTGAGAGGTCTTGATGTAAGTTGTACGTCTTGATAGAGAACTTCCTTCTCGTGGGACGTTTTCGAACATCTGACGGATGGGAACGTATTTCAAGCATTCAAACTGGATGGATTCAAGCTAGTGAAATGATCCTGTAAATGCTCTTATTGTATGCTAGGTCTAACGGTGAAGTACTGGTTTACGAGCTTAGAATGAGGGCGTCCAGACTTAATTAATCTTCTCCTGCGATTTTTCTAAATGTTGCAGTCCTGGATTACTTGCATATATCTGTATATTCAGAAAATATCAAAGCAAGGGCAATGTTAAATTTTACAACTCCTCTGCACCATTAGAAATAGCGTGCACCCCAAAACCTTTCATTTAAAACAACACAACACCACCCCCCCCACCACCCCCTTCCCCTGAGATGCAAATCCAAGAGGAGAAAATAAACTTTGTGATTAAACTGGGGTGTTTTGTGTACGATCTAAGCTAGTAATGTGACGAGAGCTCTTCTGAAGTATCCTTTGTTTGCTGTTTTGCTGTGCTACAGCTACATGAATTGCCTGAGATTATTTTTTGTTTGTTTGTTTATTATTTTATCTTTCTAAAAAGCAAGCTTTCCTTCCTCCTCCCGGGGTGGAACGGCTGCCAATACTCGGTTGTCCGTGACCCTCGGCTGCCGCTCTGGGGAACGCGGGTAGGGTTCCAGGGGCGGTGGGTGACGGCGGGGGGGAGGGCTGCCGTCCCCTCCGATGTCCACCGTACGCGTGGGCGGCGCAAGGAGCTTGGCAGGGAGAGGGGCAGGACTTGGTGGTGGGTAGAGAGAGAGCTCTCTCGTGACGGCGCGAGAGCTTTCTGGGAACTTGAACTTGCTCGGGCTGGACGCTAATATCCTGGCCTCCAGTCAAGAGGGTATTTTAGTTCTTGCCGCGAGCAGCAGCTGGTCACTGCGCGGAAGCCAAAGCCTGGTGCTGCGCCCGGGATAGCAGACGGGAGCATCACGTGCTGCATTCACGTCTCTTGTAACACTGTAAACCTGGAGTGTTTTTAGATCTAGATCGCCTCACTGGTAATTTGGTCTTGGATTTCCTACAAATAGCGTTCTGTCTCTGAACCTGCTCTCTGATGAGACCGTTTCTGTCGCAGCTGGAGATTTGTGCTGGAAATGCTCTGCCTGGAATCGTTGCTGGGTTGCTTGTTGTCTTGGTATGTGTCCTCTGCTGTCGGCTGGCTGGTATTTGACAAGGTGGATGTTCCAAGCAATTTTAGGACTCTGATATGGACGGTGTTGGAATACACCTGAAAAACAGAAAATAGGGCTGACACCCTTCCTCCTGGTCTGAATTTTTCTAATGTTGGTCCCTTATCAGGGACCAGGAGCACACATGGTTTTCCAGGTGACAATAATTGATGAAAAGATGCCATTGCAGTACTTTCTTTCCCTTCCCCCCGAAGTGAGCACAAAAAACTTCAGGCTTTCCTGAGAGCAAGAACAGGCTGTTCCCGAGGCCTGTAATAGGCAATGGACTCTCTTGCTGCTGGGTCAAAACCTTGCCTGAGCCGAGTGCAATTCCAAGGCTGAAAGCTTCAGAATAGCCCCTTTGAGTTCCCAGATCCAAATTTCTTGTGTATCTGTGTGCAAACAGCTGTAGGATCTTAGGGAAGGTCTTTAGAGGAAGAGCTCATGTTCCTGCTATTTGCGCGCTCCTTGTCTCGTTTGCGTTACAGGAATACTAAGCTGCTACGCGTGTGATCTCAACGTTGGAGGGGAAAATGTGTGTTCAGCAAACCTTTGCCTTATATTAATCATCACAAGGGATCGCTTGCTGAAGCAAACAAAAACCCAAACCAACAAACTTGATTTCCAGTAATTCTCTTATGGTAAATAGGAAGTTCTAAGGATGCAATTGGAGAAAATTATTTATTTAAAAAAAAAAAAAAGGGGCGGGGGGGCAAGAAGGACAGAGGATCTTAAGTTTTGGTGGCACTGAAATGCAAAAAAGTGAAGCCTTATGGTTCTCATAATGACAGCTGGAGAAGTCAGAGCAAGAAATGAGCAAGAAGACTTGGGTATAAATAGAAGTAAAAGTGCCTCTGCAAAACTCCCGTTGGCTCCAGTGGCTGCTAGTTCCCCTTCAGTTTGTTCGGCTCAAAGAAGAGATTCTATGTTTAGTACGGAATCTGTATAAAAGCATTTTGTCTGACACGTTTTGGATGTGTTCTTAAGATTTGGTAAGTCGAGGGGCAGGCACCGTAGAAAATTGATCGACGCTGTATGTTTATAATATGAAATTACTGACTCAGCATGGGCTGATGAGTGATAACCTCTTGTCACCTGGACTAATACTGTTCCCGGCAGGTGATTTATTTACTCCTGGTCTTGGCACCTGTGTCTGGACTATGCTATTGCAGCTCCCTTGAGGTTCAGGTGAAAGGCCTTTACTTCTCCAGCTGTTTGACCTTGGTCTTGTCATCTTCCTGAGGACTCTGGAAGAGCATGGCACTTGGAGGGCTGGGGAATCCTCTGTGGGGCGGAGGAAGTCTGGCTCTTGCTATGTGCTGCTGGCAATGTTTCTGGACGCTTTGGGTTATCTTTTTATGGTAGCACACGCGTGCAGCAAGGTGGGAGTTGACCCATCCCACCAGACAGCCCAGTGTCTTCTTTGAACAAACCTTTGCATCTACAAGCGTGGTGGAAGAAAGCTCTGCTTATCTGTAACGTGACCTTGACGCAGCCTTCAACTAAACATAGTCTGGTATTCTCAGCACCTGTCAGTCGAGTTACTGTGCCTGTTTTGGGGTGCGGGGGTGGGGTATCTAAACCCAGACCTTTACCTGGCGTTAGCTTCCACACGTATGCGAGGTAGTTTGCTTGCCTTTTAGATTTTTGCTAATGTAAAATTATGTGAAACCTCTTGGAGGATCTGTCCTCTGAGGCATTTGGAAGTTGAGGAGGTGGCCAACCTCTACTCCTTCTGTTGTCCCACTGAGCTTTGATTAGACCTAGTGCCTGTGGGAGCTCTTGACATTGAGCTTTACTGGTGCATCGCCAACATGCCGCGTACACGTCTCTTCCCCAGAGCACTTTCCCCTGAAAGTGTGGGTGTATTGCATCTGTGATTTTTTTCTTTTTTTTCTTTTCATCAAGTTAATGTAGAGATTAATTTCAGTCTTAGAAAATTGCTGAGCAACATCATCGTGGGTTTTTTTTTTTTTTTGAGATTAAAGATAGAATGACCTGATGACTCTGATGCTAATTATGACCTATCAATTTGAAATACTAGAAATGCCATGTACTGTAAAAACGAGCTACAAGTCAACTCCCCGGCTTCCTACAATACTCTATCGCTACGACAAACAAACCCGGAACATAAACCAATTATCTGTCCTGTTGCTATTTAACAAAGAATTGAGGAAGGTGGTCCCCTTAGCTTCAGCTACAGCTTAAAAATCCCTTATTAGTCTGCGTTGCTTCTGTAGTAGTCACAAAATCAGGATTCACTTAAGGGCAGCAAATTTCAGGGCTTCATAAAGAACACGTTATTAATCCTTTTTAGTCAAGTTCTATTTGTGGCATACGCTGCCGATGACTATTTAGAGTATGTGGTGTGAGCTTGTGTTGCAAAACACACCTTGATGTAAACTGAATCTATGTAAGAGGTTGGAGAGAGAATAGTGTATCAATACTCATTTTGTCCTGAATTTTAATTCAGCTGGATTTCAAATGGCATTTCTAAGGCTCGTACGTACGACCTAAAGAATTAATTTTTAAGTGCACAGAGTGGCTTAGTTGAACAATTCCCAAGAGAAATTATTTTGTGATAATAAATGGTCCGAAGCTGGCTATTTATAACAATGGTTCAGCCGTGGTATATACGCTATTGTAAAAAAAGGCCGTATCGTCTCTCACTCAAAAGAGTATAATGCGTTTTCTTGAAAGATAAATGAAGGCTGGCTTGATCTCTGTTCTCTTGCTTTGGTAACGTATATATTTTTAAAGATCTAATAGGAAGCATGTGTACTGAAGACTTTATACTCAATGAAGAAATTGCACTCAACCCTCTAGACTTACTTTCTTCTAGTGAAGTGGCTAGAATAGCACACAATGATACGCTTGTCTGGAAGAAAAAAAATTGGAAAATACTGGCTTAAGGTACATTCTAAAGAGACTTTTTTCGTATTGTAGAAAGCTGGAAGGATTAGAGTAGAAAAAATTAAGTATTAAAGTATTGTGAAATCAAAGACGATAAAAAATTCTTACTGTAAATGGATGATTTCTTGAATCTTTGTCTTAACATTATGAGAGATATTAAGAGTTTATAATGACTGTAGTTGTCATAAAATAGCCCCGACCTAAACGCAATTACAAAGATAGATGTGTTTTCAGAAGCGCGCTTCGATACAGGAATGGCAAATGAAATCCTCTCACTTAGAGATGACACAAATATGTATTTTTGGTCCCCGTTTGTAGGAAGGTGGAGTTATGTATGGCAGAACGCTTACCATGGTAACATTAGATTATGATAGCTCAGCCGGTGACTTTTTTTATACTTAAGATCCCGTGGAAGCCAGGGAATAACTGTAAAAGGTGACGTTGCTGTTGCATTTTTAATTACGTTAATGGTGGTATATTTCACTCAAAACCCATTTAATGTGTAATTAAAATAATCATTTTTATGCAATTTAAGTGTCAAATTTAGAAGAACATAAATATGCATACAGAAATCGGTATGCATTTGGAGAAATTCTCTTCTAACGTGTAAGTACTGAATAGCGGCTCGTACGGGGCGTTTGGTGTCGGTTCTCCGTACCTCCTGTAGAAGGAAAACCTTTATGAGCCTGTCTGAGGATACAGCGTAGCCCTTGATGGTAATTAAATGTCTCCGTTGAAGACTATATTTTGCCAAAAATGAAGGCAGTCTTGCATCTGGATGTATGTTACTTACATTTAAACACTCAGTAGACTAAAGACTTATTCCCCTCCACCATGAGGTTCTAAAACTGATGTGAAAACTTTGTGCTTGCGACCAGAGCGGTTGGAAAGAAGGAATCGGGAAAGATGGGAATCTTCTCTCCTCTTTCCTAAGCCCTAATGAAATGTTGCAGAGAGAAGGTGAGGCTTAATTTTTTTATCTTGGTTTAGGCAGGTTGTATGTCTTAGCTTTTTATTTGTTTGTATCTACAGAGGTTACAACAAATGCAACTTTTCACAGGGCAGATCAGCATCTATGTCAATTTAAAAAAAAAAAAAGTATTTTAAGAAGTCTTTCTCAATTGTTGTGAGATGAGGTGTCATCAATCATGATTCCCTGCCTGATGAAAACTCATGTCTCGCTTCCCTGAAGAAGGAACGTTCAGTAATCCTGTTTTACCTGACAACCGATCTGCTCAGCGGGCATCAAGCTGCTGCTCCGAAGAGAACGGTGAGCGAGGCGTCAGAACCAGCTCTGTACCGTGGGGGAGAGCAGCGGGTGAGTCGTCTGCTACCCCAAATGCAAGCTCCCTGTAGAGCCGCGTGGTTTTGGTTCGCTTCATTTTAAAACTGCAGGGAGGAAAGACCATTTCGTGTTACTGTGAATACGGGTAGCGGGGAGGGGAGGAAATTATTTAAAAAAAAAAAAAAAAAAAAAACCAAAAACAAAAAAAACCCCAAAAACAAACCCAAAAAACCACCAAACCATGCTGGGTGTTGCTACCAGAACCCACTATTCGACTGCGTTGCCAGACAAAAATGCTATTGAAAATGGGTTACTGGTGTATGTGATTTGAGAAGACACATACTTCACTTCTGATGCCAAATTTACATTTTTGGGATTACTCGTTGAGGAATTTGGACACCAGTAGACACGGGAAATGGCTGTGTTTACCCAGATGCAGGAACTTGAGAAAAGTCCTATAACTGGACTAGCCAAATACTTGGAACAGTGTACACACTTCAGATGTCCTGTGTACAGACGCGTTGGTGTATCGTAGACTGTCTTCTGTGCTTTCCTCAAGCTTTAAACTGCCCCTGCAGAAGAAGGACTATATTTGAACAGCTCTGTTGCGTGAAGAACCCTCTAGGCACGTGTGTAAGATTACCTCGTTCATGTAGCTGGGCTGTCTCTGAAGAGATAACTCAATAGGAAGAAAAAAAAAAATAAATCCACTGCGTTCAGCTACCGATCTGCAGAATTATTACATTTGGCCCTAAGTGCTTTTTAATTTGATTTGGTTTGTATTTTCTAAGCTTTCTCATATATTGGGTATCCCTATGGGAAGAGAAGTCTTCATTTACTGTAGATTTGCCAGAGCCAGCAAAGGTCGAACCATTAAACCTATAGGAGAAGACGGCTCAGATAAGGAGATCTTGAAATCAGTGCTGTGTTCTTCATTGTTGTTTCTTTTTTAGTCTTACGAGAGGGTGAATTTACAACTATTGGAGGCCAGATTTTGATTTAGCATCTCTCTGCAAAAAAACTTGGTCAGGTAGCCTGTTGTTTTCTCACACGGAGGGAAAAATTGCTGCAGCTGAGGTAAGAATGTAGCTTTTGCTTTCAAACATCTGCAGCTTGGCTGTGCTGTTCCCTGAGCTTGCCGCTTGTATCTCGCTCACCGCTGGTGTATTATCAACTGTTTGCAGTTGTAACGGAACTTTCCTGTGCCACTTGTGAGATGGAAGCGTTAAGATTTAAAAAAAAAAAAAAAACAACCGAGGTTGCTTTTTGTCCCGGTATCATATGCGTTAATGTTTCAATCACAGAGATACTGGAGTAGTTCTAAAACTATTAATTTATAGGTTTATAAACTAAGGGAAAACTCTACGTGCAGCTTCTAAAAAGTCAGCAGCACCATTTCCGTATCCACTGCGCCGCTGGAGCGTTGCTTATTTTACAGCTTTTGTGTATTTGCTGGACATAACTGTGCTCTTTACTGTGTTGCTTGATGATTGCAAAACTTGGAACACTCAAATACATTTTTAAAAAAAAAAAAAAGAGACAGGGTTGAGGATTTGGACGGTCAGTCCCAAGTGATGTTATTTTGAATGACTGATCTCCCCCACGGAGGGGAAAAAACCAAACAAAATGCTTGGCTGAATGGGCCTTGAAACCAGACCTGGTGGTGTCAGCTCTTCAGCTTCGTGTTTGGAGTGACTGTGGTTGTCTACTCGGTCTATTTACCGCCTCTGTTCGGACAGTGTTAGCGGTTGTTATGTAAATGTGTCCAGAGGACAAACTTTATTTAACCAAAGATACTTCCAGTAATAATCTAATTTTCTTGGAAGTGCCTGTCTGGCTGGTGTTTTTTTTTTTTTTTTTTTTTTTATAGGCTGGCTCTTAAACGGTTTATCAGACAAAACAATTTTTGAAAAATGCCTTTGAACTGTAGGCCGTGCCTCCGTACGCGCTTCCTCTCTTTCACCCAGAACACGAGCAGAGAATCTGATCAAAGCACATTCATCTTGAAATATTTGATACTGCGAGAGAATAAATATAAAATTTCTAGAAAGGGGATGATTATCAACTGGTAAGAATTGGTGAGAGAATGGAGTAACTCCTGACCTTAGTCTAATGGGAGTCTGTGGGAACAAGAGTCTCTAGGCACACTTACTGTGGGAAACAGTTTACTTGGAGTTTTGTCTTTATTAGACACCTAAGAATTCATTTCAGACAGTGTTTTTCCCGTACGGATTCTCCTCAGACTTGAGAGGTGAACTCATGTTGCGACTTGAATGTAATCGAAATAATTCAGGCAGCTCCTAGAGCAATTCCGGTGGCTGCGAAACCGTCTATTTCTCCCTCTCGTTTCTTTTTTAATGCTTTAGCAGTGTAGGTTGTGAGGTGCTTTCTCTTGGGGCACAGCTCTATGAATCATGCCAGGCCAAGACGCTGATGGATTCGGACAGCCTGCTTTGTCAGAACGGCTGGGTTTTTTTTTTTCCCCCCAACTGATACTAAAACAAATGGGAATTTCGTGAGCATCGACACAGGAAGCCCAAATTGAAAGATGAGGGGTTTGGAAGATGCACCTCTTGGCCGTGCTGGTACCATGGGCGGGCAGGTGACTCTTCTGCGGTGCCCGTAAAAGCACCCAAACTCTCCTGCTGCCTTCTCTCTTTCTGGCGCTGCCGTGAGGAGGACGGGGACTTGGCAATGCAGAAAGCATCTGATTATCATTTGACCTCCGAAATGAGACTTCTGATGGGACAGCCTGGTAACGTGTTCACCATCATAAGGTAGAAACGTAGGACTGGAAGTGCTTTGCGAACAGTTTTGGTGGTATTTGTCACACATCTAACGCAAGTCCAAACCCTATGAAATTATTCTTTAAAATAAAAGGTAACTGGTATTTTTTTTTTTAAAAAAAAAAAAGTTTTCTGGCTTCTTTTTGTGCAGCCACGTGTGTTAAGAGGTTACTTACAAGCACTGATGGAGGCTATGCTCTTCACAGAAGGAGCCATCTGTAAAAACTGCATTTAACTTAGAGCAGTAGCAAGAGAAAGGTAACTTTTGTACAGGGAAGTTGGGGAAAGTTGCCCTTTTCTGTGGGGATTGAAAGAAACGCAGGGAAACGGAGAGAAGAGGAAGACAAAACTGATCGGGAGTGTGAAAGTAGCAGAGGCGAGAGAATGGAAGGCATCAAAGAAATTGGAAACGAAAGCAGAACGCTTTCAGCTTTGTTCGACAGTTTTACAAATGACAGCCCAAAATACTTTACTCACGTGAAAGCACTTAAAATATGCAGTTCTTTTTATGAAATAACTATGTGGAGGTGATGCTTTCCTAATGAACAAATACGTGAGACTCGGAGTGGCTGACTTCATTCACGAAATTGTTTTGACAAGGTTCATTGATGGAGAGCAAATGAAACAGCAGAACTCCACCCTGTTGTTTCTCCTCAAGTCTTATTTCAGAGTAGCACTAAAGAGCTGACTTTCTCATTCAGTCTTTGAAATCTCCGCTCTCGATACGTACTGTTACATGAACCTTGCAAACTTAGGGGGGAAAAAAAGCATAGGTATTAGATTTAGTGGGAAATCCTTATCTTAAGCCTGTCCTACTATAGCTCCAAAAGACAACTAGGGGTGGTTCAGGAGAAAGTCAGACGTGTGAGGAAGTTATGAATTGCTGGCCCTTGTTTATTTGCTCCATGTAAATAGCACGTGTTTTCAATTTTTGCTGTTGCTTAATATAGACCTTCTGGCTGGGAATACGAAAGTAAAACAAATCAGATGCGTGGAAACGTTTGCTGATACGGACAGGACTTTCTCAGGGATGTGCAAAGCCGGCTCTGTTTGACGACTTGCCCTTCCTGCCGGGTTCCTGCACGGATGAGCTTTTGAATGCATCCGTGGTGTCTCCAGCCGCAGTGCTTTTACCTTGGAGTTTGTGTCGATGCGATGTATTTGGCGTGCCTTGGAGACACTCGAGCGAGCTTGCTCCTGCAGCGCGCTGCCTGCGTTCTCGCTCCTTTGTTTCAGTCCCGTGAACAATTAGAGCCCGACAGCATGTGCAATGGAGAGGGAAAAATCCCGAGATTTATTGTGGGGTCTCGACTTTCTGTTTTCCCCCCAACAGGAGCTTTCTTTTAGTGGTATTCAGCAAGTTCCCTTTCTCACAGGAGCTGTGCCAGAAGATGGCATTGCTGTACGCGGAGCACTCATCTCCATTGCAACAAGTCATTAAGAGGAGTGGAAAAACTGCAGCTCGAAAGTCCATTAGACTGAGTCAGCCTGGCAGGAAACGAATTTGCCTTCGTCTTGCACGTCAAGGACGGGGCCGTTAAAATATATAATGTGCTGAGGAGGTGGTTTTTTTTCTGTTTTGTTTTTAATTGTTACTGTTTAACAAGAAGCTTGTGTTTTAAAAGTACAGCTTAATCTGTAGGCTGACGGGGGGCGCATCTCAATACTGAGAACTTTTTTTTTTTAATTTTTTTTCAAATGGAAACAGAAGACGCTGTAAAATGCCCTCCCGCTCACGCCGCCTCCTGCCGGCATCTTGCTCTTTGGCTTCAGGATCTGCTCATTTTCCTCAAAACGCTTTCTCACAGCCATCCCTTAGGTGCGGTGGGAAAAGCATCCTCGATGACCTCTGGCAGTTTGGTTTTGCCGTGGCCTATGCGCGGGGGCAGGTGGCGCTTGGCACGCTCCACAGGCTTCTGCAGTGAATTTAATCCCGAAAGATAGTGAGGAGCCCTTTGGGGTAGGTGAAAGCCTGAGCAAAAGTTGTGCTCAATTAGCAGAAATGTGATTCCCCCTCAGCTTTGTACTTTATAGCGAATTGTGTCATCTCGGAGACGGAGTACTGTAGTTCTGATTGCCAGTCTGTAGGATGAATTGATGTGGTAACAGATTGTAGCTTTTCTTGGGGAAAAAAAGTAAAAATAATTGGAATGGAAGTTTTACTGGGTATCACAGATTGAATCCGGTCTGTGTGTTTGTAAGGATGACGGCGTGGTCATCTCCGGGCGTGTTGGTGGAAGCTTCTTGCCCTGTTCTGGCTCCCCTGGGAGTAGATACGTTTGTTTGAAAGGTGCTCGTTCCTGTCCTGAGCTTTGGAAAATCTTTAGGTTGGCTCGTGCTGGTGCCTGAACTGTAGGAACCCGCCTGCTTCAATTATGTCCCAAACATTAAACAGAGATGCGCTGAAATTTAATTAGAAAGACCTAATGCTGGAAATGAGCAAATAGCAGAGAACTTCCTTTTGCCTACGCTGTAAACGAAGTTAGATTCCCCTGCCAGTAAGGCTTTGAGGGGGAGCAGAGGGAAGGCAAGCAACAGTGAAGGAGAACAGAAAGAGTACAGAAAAACTCTTTCAAGTTACCCTTTCGACCACAAAGCGAATACCTCGCATCCTTCGCTTGTTAATTTGGCCATATTATGTTTCCTCATGCTCCTCCCTTCAAAGCCACCAGGTTCTGGAAGAGGAAGTCAAGGACATAAGCGCCGTGCGTCCTCTTTGCTTTTCCCGTTACTTATGGAAGTGACTCCATGGGATTTGGTTTGGCGTTAGTGATGGATAGGTAAGGTAGGGACAGAATTGGCACCCGGAAACAGATAATATATATATTTTTTTTTTGAGTGGGCCAGGACCCAAATGGGTGGGTAGATGTCACCTTGATCATCCTACAGGTAGAGACTCCCCTGGGAAAGAACTTGGATTTGCTTCCTATATGAAACTTCTGATGGATCCCTTTAGCAGCTGTTCCTTTTGAGAGGGGTCTCCAGGCTTGCTGTTGCCACTATCTTCAGGAAGTAACTGTCATGAGGAATGGAACTTCAAAAAAAAAAAAAAAAAAACCAAAAAGAAACTCAACCCCAAACCAACAAACTCACCTTTGAAATACCCAAGGCTCTGATCTACCGTAATTCAAAGCAGTTACGTAGACGTGGGCTAATGTGCGTTTGGCAAGTCCTTCTTGCAGTCTGTGGCTTCCTCTGCCCTTGTTTGTCCCTTGTTGAGCGGTTTAGGAGGTAGCACGTGAAGGGCTCTGCAGTAGTCTCTTCCTATGAAGAAGAAAATTCTTATTTTTATGGTAAAACCCTCGAAGTGTTCTCTAGCAGGAGAAAAAGGGCTCCTTGTTCTGCTGGTTGGTGACAGGTTGTCTTTGCCGCTTGTTTTTTTTTTTTTGGTCAGTTAAGCTGTAATGTAAGAAAGTCTTTAACTCCGTAATGGAAAAGACATTCTAAAGCTCAGTGGATATGAATGTCCTCCTCGAAATGCATCTTTGGGTGGTAACCTGTTGGTTTGGTTTGTTGTTTGATTGGCTTTTCTTCGTTTGCTCCTGAGCTGAGTCACAAGTGACCAGCCTCAAAAGCACAGCCTCTGCCTTGAGCTCAGTGGCGCGTCCCGGTTCTGCCCAGCTGCCACTGGGCTGCTCAAATGGTGGGAAACGAAGCATGGAAGAACAGCTTCGACGAGTGAAATGGCTTGTTTCCACCCCTCTCAAGAGAGGAGTCTCCTGCTCGAGCTGCTTTGACACCCGCTGCAGTCCGCTGAGAAGTATTGGAACACTCTTTCTTTCCCCATCCTTTTCAATGTATGTGTGTGTATATATGTATTTATTTTAAAAAGAAAAAAAAAAAAAAACAACAAATCCCACCCCATATGGCTATGCTGGGCCTGCTCCAGCATATTTTTGTACGCTTGGGAATTGCTCCTGTTTAATTCCGGAATGGGTTAGATCGGAAAGGGGTGCAGCATTATGCTGAACTCTTTATGGACTCGGAGCTAAAAGCATTATCGATTTCATTCGCTATGAATGAAACAACTTAGATGTATCTGGAAAATGAGAGAGGGGAGGAACAGGGGGGAAAAACAAATGAATGTTTCATGCCGCATATTTCAACGCAGCCATTTCCTAGCTTGCTTTATTCCTGGCTTCCTTCGTCTTGCGCGCGGTGCATGTTTTGTGCTGCGGGATTCAAAATTCCCTGCCTCATCAGGCTGCACAGAGGATATTGCCTCTTGCTTTGGTCTCAGAATGAAGCTGTAGGTCACTTTAGTTATTTTATGCCAGTGGCGTGGAAGCAGAATACAATTAATTTTGGGGGGGGGGGGAAGGAAAAAGTACAGAAAAAGATCTTTACTAAGAAGAAAAAAAAAAAAAAAGATTCCAACATAAACATCTTCAACGTCAATATCTTCATTTACAGTTTTAGGGGGAGGAGTATTGAGAACTGCAAAAGCTTTCTCAGAATGGGTTCCAGGTAGCGCTGACCGGAGCCGATGTGTACGTAGCGTCGCAAATAGCTTATTTCTATTTCTGCATTTCTGTGTGCTCCCTGTGCTCCTTAACCTTTGCTCCGGTCTTCTGATTTCAGTGGCACATCAACGCCTACCTTCTGTCACTTCTTCATCTGTGGGTTAATATTTTTCTCACGGAAATTATCAAACCTTACGCAGCCGAAACAATTCAGGCTTCAAGATCCACGTGCTTGCACGACAAGATTTTTATGTGCGTCATGTGGAGCTTTTTTCCTCAGAAGATAGCACAGCTAAGGAGAAACCCTGTACCTCTCACTGTCAGAGTCTGTTATTGCACTGAGGAAGCCCTAAAATTGTAATAGCGCCGAACCTTTGTCCGTTTTGTGCTGAAGCGGTGATATATTAGAGGAAGAATGAGAGGTGTTACCTGTCGTCTTTGAACTACGTGGTAAATGATGGTTATTTTCTGAAACTCCTATGGCGGTATTTCCTGAAACCCCTTTAGAAAAGGAATCCTAGTGTTGCTGACCTAGAATATTTCCTTCTGTTTTGCGCGGTGACGGCTGCCGCGCTGACCGGCTCTGTTCTCCGCTGCAGCGACGTTCTGCCGATGTAGTTTGTGCTCAGAATGGAGGGTCGTAACGTGAAGGATCGGACGGAGCGGCAAACGCGTTTGAAAACTCCTGTTGCTTGTTGTACGTGTGGTTATGAGAACGTGGCCCCCTCTGCTTAAGGGGGAGGAAAACCAGCTGTGTACTTAAATGAGACCTGGTTAGGTCTTGAACTGAAGTTGACCTAAATCCTTGTGATCAAATTAGCCCCTGCTTTCCTGGGTTAAACTTGTTCCTTAAAGTTCATTGGGGGGGGGGGAAAAGCAAAGTAAAAGGCAGCAAGGCATGGGGGGGGGAGCCACTTTAACGAGACATTTATATCGAGTGACCTTTTTGATGCTTTATAAGCTTAAGGTCCCTATTAATCTTGTGATAGCTCCCTTTACAGAAACCAAACAAGGTGTCCCCCCCCCCCTGCCGCGGTATAGCGTGGAGTCTTGTGTTCTGCGCGTTTCAGCCCGGCGCGGTTGAAGATGGCTCTTCAGTCCATTTGGATTACCCGGTGGAGAGCCCGGACAGGGAGCCGTCGAAGCAGGGGTCTCGGCGTTGTGTTTCGCCGGTGGTGGCGACGCGCACCGCCGTCTGCTCTCTGCCAGCCCTGTCCCACGACGTGCCTTCCCTCCTGTCCCTAGTCCTCCCGGCCTTTCCTTTCCCGGGGTTTTGCCTTCGGATGCTACTCCGAGTACTGGCTTAGGCGTCTTTTCCTTGCACCTCGTTATTTTGGCAGCGCGCTGCGGGCACGGGAGTGTGTTACGGCGCGGCAGCCGAGCCAACGAAGATGCCTGTGGAAACCAAACTAGCATCGTGTGTCAGCTGGACAAAGCTGGCTCACCAAAACTGTTTTGAAGCAGCGGATTTTTATTTTTATTTTATTTTTTTTTTTCCTGTTTCCCTCTTCCCCCCCCCCCCCCCTCCCCCCCAAGCTTTGGCACTGCCGCTGTTGCTGGCATTTCGGGGTCTGGCCAGCCCCTGTCTGACACGAAATCAAGGTCGTTACCCCCTTCCCAGTCGATGGGGGTGGGGGGAATAAAAAAGCAGCCGTGGCGTTTGCAGCCTGTTGGACGCCGTTCTCCCCCGCATCGGAGCGGCTCCCTCATCCCCCCCCCCCCCCCCCCCCCCCCCCCCCCCGCCCCAGTAAGAATTGGGGGGTGGGGGGGGCAGGAGCGGGCTGGGTACCGTCCTGCCTGCTCGCGTTTCGGCTTTGGGGAGGGGGGTGGTGATGGAAGGCGGGGGGGGGGGGGGGTGGCAGCGACATCGCGAGGGCGGGGGGAAGGGGGAGGGCTGTGTGTGTGTCCGTCCCCCCCCCCTTCCCCTCCCCTCCCCTCCGTCGTCCGCTCGCCGCGGGGCGGGCGGGCTGCGGCAGCGGCGCATCGCGGGCTGGGCCGGGGGAGGATCGCTGGGAGGCGGCGCTGGCGGCGGCGTGTAAGTCACCCGCGGTCCCTTTCCCCCTTAGAGCCCTCTGAGGGTCTTCTGCTTGTGGCTTGGGTGGGGTGGGTTGTTTTTTTTTTTTTGCCGTCTTCTTTATGGATTTTTTTTTGTTTTAGTGGGTTTTGGGTTTTGTTTTTTTTTCCCCCGCTATTGGTATTTGTCCGTGGCGACCCCAGACTTGTAGTGTGTTAAGAAACCACCCAACTCTATAAACGGCAGGGGAGGAATAATCAGACCCTTTATTTTCTTCTTATTTTTTTTTTTCGGTTTTAATTTTTTTTTCTTTTTTTCTTCCCCCCCACCCCCAAGTTAGGAACAGGAGGTCTGCCTCCTGGCTGAGTCGCGCATCAGGCGGACGGGGCGGGGGGGGGGGGTGGGGGGTGGTGGTGGGGGCATGGGACAGCAAGCCCCTATGGGAATCGATAGATGTGTGGGGAGATGGTTCTGTGCCGTCCCGCAGCGGTGGGGGGTTGGCAGACGCAGGTGCCCTCGCCGCATCTTCGGACGCACCGTGTGGAAGGCGGGGGGGGGGGGGGGAGTGCTTTTCTTGGCTGTGCCAAAACTCTGCGTTTCGGCGGTCCCCGGGTGAAGAAGGGCGGTTGCGATGAGTGGGAAGACGCAGAGTGAGATTTGTCGATAATTCCTGTATCCTCTGTAAAGAACTGTCCGCAAGATTTTTTTTTTATTTCTATTTTTTTTTCTTTCCCCCTGCTTAGTGTGATGGGAGGGGGCTGCTGGAGGAGATTGTCAGGGTTTCTGGGCCTTCTGTGTAAAGGAACAAGGGCTCGAGGGAAGCAAAACATCCTCCGTTCCTGAGGTTTTCTTCCTTTCCTTTCTCCTCGAGGAGCATCAATAGTAGACAAGAAGTTAACTCCCTTGCTTCTTACTTAATTTCCCTCACAACGTGATCAAGCAACGCCCGTTAGCGCTTGCGATATTAAACACCCGAACGTAGAGGCTGTTCCTGCGAGGTCCTTCACCACATTGCCAGGTTTAGGGCTTCGTTGGCGGCAGTGTCAAGACTCTGACCGTGCAGGAGCCGAGGATGGCAGCAGAAGCCTTGAATAAGGCCCTTGGGCGTGTCAGCTGTGCAAAATACGCATCGTTTGAAACCTTGGCTTTTGCTTCTAGTTTCCTCTCTTTTCATACGGGGTCGGGGGGGGAAGGAATTGCCAGTGATGTAAATTCATCCTTCCTAATCTAGTCTTGGTTACGTCTCGCCAGCTGATGTATTTTATTCTTAGTGGTGGAGCGTTGAAGAGGGGAAAAAGTACTCTAAGAACACGCTTAAACTGCCACGAATGATTTATTTATTTATTTATTTATTTTCATGGGGTTGTGTCTCTGAAGTACTCCTGTTGCTCTTTGCTTCTCATTTCTCTGTGAAACGGGCTTGGTCTTTGCGGACGTGTTGCTGGAAGCAAAGTAGCGTGCGGTAACTGCTGGAAAAGGTTTCCTGACTCTATGTTGCGCTTCTTGCTCAGAGACCTCCACTTCTGGTAGCACAAAGCAGGAGCTGGTTGGCATAGAAAAGCGAGAAAACCCATTTTAACAAGCTCTCTCGCTCATCTGCGTTCTATGCCGCTTTGGCGTCGTGTTGTGTATCGTTATTTCTGCATCTATGTGCTTTCGAAAGGGCAGAGCCACGCACAGGTTGGCACCTGATGGTAATTATCAGTTGAGTTTAAAGGATAAGCCAGCACTGGTATTCCAGGGCTTGATCTGAAGGCTACTAGGATTGATAAAAAGCATTCCGGTGACCTGGATGGATTTTTTGGATCGGCTCCCTAGCTGCCCATCTGGGTAATTAGCGACTGTGGATTCCAGCAGGGTGTCTTAGTAATGATTCCTGAACTTGTTTCTAAGCATGTAAAAATAATAATAATAATAATAGTAAATCACACCTTACCTTTCTCTTGTTTTGCCAAAAGCCAGTTAAAAGCAAAAGTATGGTTTTTATTATAAATCTTGTTTACGGTTTTGTGAGATTGCTTCATTGGCTCGGAGCAGTCTGCTTCCCCTGGCAAGCTGGGGGTGATTCGGTGGTCCGCATACGACGCTTGACTTGCTTTTCAGTCTGCGCACTAAGCTACGCTGATAGGGTCAATAAATTACCGCCTCCAGTGCTGCTTGGGTGTTGTGAGTGTAGTTAGACCCCTCCTAGGCCTGCTACGTTTGCGACTCTACAGAAGTAAGAAAAGCCTCTCGTTTCGGAGTGGTGTCCTCTCCCACCGCAGGATTACTCGAGTACCTGTATGGCCGTGTGGACCCGGTAATGGGTTTAAACAGCCAAAAGAGCAGAATTTTTGGGTGATTTTTCCCTGCCGTACTCTCTGGCAGTCTAAATCAAAGTTGGCTTTGCCGTAATCTGTAGTCGTACGGATGCAAGACTGGAGTCACGTTAATCCATTTTGGAAGCAGTGGGAGCGGGCCCAGTATCTAATGCTTTCTGAGTCACTTGTTTGTGAAGGTTTTGAATGTAGGCCGTGGCAAGTCCACGACTGGAAAAGAAAAAGGTGACTGTCAGACCATAATGCTTTGGAGGAACAAATACCAGCTCAAGTTCGCTAAACTTTCTATTAGTGGGTGGTTCTACTCTCAAGCTGTAAACTATTCTGTAATTGGGCCTCGTTAATTGGTATCACTTAGGCATAGAGCAGAAGCAGATATCTCATCTCATATAGTAAACAAAGCAGCAGATTTAAGTTAATGCTAATGTGTTTGCAGTCTGAGCCAAAAGCTTTTCAGGGTTATTATAACACGCTGGGCATACCGCCCATCGATCTAAGTGTCTGAAGGAGACAAAAGTTATGGATCGACTCATTGTACAAATCAGCTCATCTGAAAGTCAGATCCTGCAGTTTGTTGCCATCAGTAATTTAGTTGTATTAAGTACGGCCGAGGACGGATGGCAGCGTGGCCAGAATATTGAGACGGGATTTCTGAGATCCCAGGAGCCGTTCCCCGCGTCATCACAGACTCTCTGTGCGACCTGGGGCAAGTCATTGCGCGTTTCGGTAAAACAGGGTTGATGATACATCCTTCTTTTTCACAGGGCGCCGCGAAGATTAATATACTGCAACCGTTTATGAAGGGACACTAAAAATACAGTATCAAACAAAACATTCCAAGAGCGTGTGCCCCGTACACAACTAGATAATACGTGCGTTGTAAACCTCTCCTACAGGTGTCCTTCGTGCTATAATATACTTACATGTAAGCGTGCACAGCTCGAGGGGCTAAGTTTTAATTTTGGCGATGAATCCTGAATATTGATTTGGGGCAGCTGTGAGAAGAACCTTTGTTCATCATCAATTACGAACGAGTACTCGGAGACCGTTCCGGTTGTTAAACGTGACCTTGAATTTCGTTGTGTCTTAGAGCGACAAGATAATGCAGGTTCTGACAAGGACTTAAACACGTTAATTCCTATGCGTTGGTGATAATAGCATGCAAAGTCTACTCCTGGGACTATTGTAATCTAAAATTATTTAGGCGTTTAGGTTTTGGAAAATTAACTCCTGAAAGTAGTTCAGCTCCATTCATGGTGAGCGCTCGACCAAGTGGAAAGAGTTTGGTTATCTTGAACTACGTAAACTCTGATATTCAAATTAATGCGTGTATACAAAGTTACATTTTAAGCTTCATAACATAAGCAGAATAAACTGGCAGGATAGTGTAGATCTGGGGGACATCTGTCTGCTTGGAAGCAAAATATTTGTGTTTCCGTAGAACCACTTTATCGAGGCTGGTTAATTACACGGAGCAGAAAGTTCTTAAACTCGGTGCAGCAACTTTAATTATAAGTTACGCCTCCGAAATGGGTCATGATGCACAGCAATTAGTCACAGACTGTTTAAGATACTGTTTTTATATCTAACATCTTGTCATAGATGGTGTTAGAGTTTAACGATCGTACAAAATACCAGTCATGTAAATGTGATTCTGATGTTTTGTTGTTTTTTGTTTTGTTTTTTTTTTTAATCCACTGCTTTTCAACATTTATTCCCACTTCTGTCACCGAGCTCAGCAGCGTTGGCCACGTTACCGTGGCGTGTTACCGTGTGCTGGGTGCTTCGAGCAGGAGGTGGGATGGACACGGTTCTGTCTGTCTACGTGATTATCGAGCTCTCGAAGTAGGATTCCAGCCCAGGGAGCGCGGCGGCACCCGGGGCGCTGAGCTTTCCCAGCCTCCCTAGGCAGTCCTGGCTCTTCGGGGTCTTCCTCTCCTTGGCAGGTGTCAGCTGTGCCTCCTTCCAGCCGAGTCTGCCGTCATCAGCATCCGGAATGAGTTTGTTCATTGACAGTTTCTGTTTGAGAGAATATCAGTAACTTCTACAAAATATTTAGAGCTCTGTGTTTTCGCTTGGCTGGCTATGCTATTTTAGCTTTTCAGCAGAACACCCGTTCCTCTTCCAGAGACAACCTTTTGCCTTCCCGCCCCTCCCGGCAGCTTTTCTCCATCCCGCCTTCAACCTTTGCAGCGAAACGTGGAGACTGAGACTTGTCCCTTCACTGCCATCCTCTGCTGTTTCGTTGATCATCGGCCCATAGGTTAAATTGCAGAGACATTTATATCATTTGTTTTGGTTTAGGCTGCGGAAGACGTTTATTATTAAACTAGCGTCCCGAAAATGCTTTTCATGTTGCTTCTGAAGCTTCATTTCAACTTATTTTGGAATGTCTTTGTCCTCTCCCGCTCTCTTTTTCCCGACAAAAGTTTTCACTTTAGGCTTTTCCCCAACTTTGCAATGTAGTTTGGAGAGAAGAAACAAATAATCATAAATGTATTTAAAAGCTATATACGTGCTCATGTATGTATATATGCAAAATAAAAACTTGACTCGCCATCTCTTAGCTCACTCTGAAAATTCATTTTGGAAGGTAAGGCGGGGGGAGAACGTTTTAAAACAAGCAATGTATCTCATGTGGGAAAAACAAAGAACAGGCACTTAATTTTGAATGATTACTACGACATTCAGACGTCTTGAAAACCTGGGTTATCAAGAATGACTATTTTGAATCTAAAGCCCTCTTTTTCTGTGTTGAGAAAAGCATAAAATGGCGTTCCCTTAGGTTTACTTTGACCTACGGTACACTGATTCAGCACGCAGTGTTAAAAATAGCTGAGCGCCATCGTGGGTTTTATTTAGTGGCTCAGCACAGGTTTGAGGCCGTAGTAGTCCCATCGTCCTGTCCCAAGTTCTTGAGCTTCACCGATGGCAGTGTGGTTTGGTTTTCTTTTGCTTTTTTCACTTGCATAAGAATCATCTCCACTTGATATTTTCCCATCTGCTGTTTGAAGTTCTGGAGAGAGAACCTAATGCCGTTTCTTCTTGGCTTTTCTTGGAAAAGGCGTAGGGCACTGGTGAGATTTTTAACACATGCAGATTACTTAAAATAAATCAGTTAGGGCTCTACAATTATAATCTACCTACAGGGAAACCGCAGGATTAGCTGCGAAGCAATTTTGCATATTGTGCCTTCTACAGAAGAGGTAGTTTTCAGGATGGTTTTTTTATATTAAACAGGAAGCACCGATTTATAAGAGCTCCTATTTCTATTTATTTCTTGAACAGAAAGCTAGTGGCTACTAGAAATAAGTATTTATCTTTTTTCAAAAAGATGGATTCAAGAGTTGGTTTATAAGCGGAGGGATCAATGTTGTGATTTGAGCTGAAGTAAACATGGCATTATGGGCTCTCTCCATTTCTCGCTCTTTTTAAATAGTGACAGTGACTTAAAATCTTAATTGCCTGCAGTTAGGGGGAGGTTTTTATTTATACATCTGTGCTCTGACCTGCAGAACAGCTGGGCTGACTTCATACACCCAGCGTTTGATCTGCTGATGGTGAAGACGAGAAGGTACAACCGCTCGTACAGTCTGGCGCTGGGTGCGTAGCGTTGAAATTCTCCTCGCGTGGGTGAATCTCAGCCGCCGCTGGCTGTTTGCGTCCTTCCTCGCCGTCACCGGTGGGAGTGGAGGGTGCTGAATGCGGAACCTCTGACCCCCGTCCCGCAGGGACCGGTGCAGGTTGCACGCCTGGAAAGGGAGATGTCGGTCGGGATGCCTTCCGGGATGCTCCTTAGCTTTTACAGACACGCTGCTTTGATTCAGGCAGCAGAAATCATTATAAACACAATTAAATCCATTAATCAAAGTGCATCTTGCCTTGGTGAGTCCTGTTTCAGTAAGTCATCTTCGCTGGCTCCCTCCTCTGCTCTTTCAGTGCCCTGAGTGCTCACCGCTCCCAGGCATTCACAGATTTGCCAGCTTCCTATAGTTGATATATTGGATTCTTCGCTATACGTTGCTTAGGAAGATAAAGCATTTCAGCTCTGTCTCTTTTTTTTTTGTTTTTC
The DNA here is from genome assembly GCF_028500815.1 of Rissa tridactyla. Taxonomy (NCBI): domain Eukaryota; kingdom Metazoa; phylum Chordata; class Aves; order Charadriiformes; family Laridae; genus Rissa; species Rissa tridactyla. Next base: position 77,746,769 of record NC_071470.1, on the reverse strand, counting down.
TTCTGTAAAATGGATTTTGAACGGTTGATTGAAAAACGATAGGTGGAGTGCATACACTGACAAAACAAAATTATCGCGTACCATGGAACAAATTGTTGGTTTAGTTGTTGAAAAAGAGGTTTGTGTGTTTTTTTGGTGTGTGTTTGTTTTTTTTTTTTTTGTTTTCCTGGGAGGTGAGCAGCGTTCAGCTGTTAGTGTTCCGTAATAACAGCAGGTAATGGTGTACAGGCACTTAAAAGGTTTCTATTTCCAGTCTTTGAAATGACTCACTAATAACGTACTGGAATTCCGATGGCGTAGCGTATGCCACTGCAGGAGATGTCTCCTTTTGTCCCAAGGGATACAAAAATATCCTGTCTCCTCTGCTGCGATTTCTGTACAGCTCTGTACCTGGGGGGAACATAAGAAGTGAGCCCCTCTTAATTACCCCCAGGCTCCCTGCTCTCAGTCCAGCACGAAGCCCGAGTGTATTTTGGATACCGGGGGTTGACTGGTACCGGTATCCTGGTAGTGATTCTCTGAAAAGATCTTATTATTATCCAAGGGTTTTACCTTATGATTTTTGTTGGGTTTTTCCCCCCTAACGAAACCATCCAAACTTTTGATGCGTTGGGTCTTTTCCCCACTTCACCTGTATGAATTTACAGAATGGCTGCATCTTACACTGAATTTCTGGAACTCTTCTTAATCTGTGTCTGAGTGGCGACTGAATGACTATAAATCAAATGACTGAAGCTGCGTTACTGAAACGGCTTCTCGACAATCTTGAGTAAGATGTGCTGCACTGACAATTAACACAAGCTATTATATCGGCTATAAAAAAAAAAAAAAGAGGATAAAAGAGGGCTTTCTTTCTAGAAGGAAGAGGAAGAAGCGTGAAATGGGGGTTGAAGCTTCCAGTGCATTAGATCAGTGGCTGCAGCAACCGTCTGCTCTAATGGTGGCCAGAACGTTTTAAACTAAATGCATTTTCTTGAAAACCTGCCACTTTCACTAGCTGTCCGGATTCCAAAGGAAGTTATTTTGAAGTCCAGGATGCTCTGGTCTCAATGAAAGGCGGGGAAAATCTCTCAGCCGTGATTCTCTTGCCCTTCCTTTATTTTATGGGAGCAAAACTTGATTATATCTGGAAGTAATTGCTGTCTAAAGGGTCTTAGTCTCTTGTCAGTCCTCTGCTTGTCATATTTGTCCTGTGGCTGAGAACATCTTGTCTCTGTGTCCTATACCTTGAGTCTTATTTGCTGCAGCCCTAAGCGAAAGGAGGAACGGCTGCGAGTTTTATAGGCTACATGATACGTATCCATCAAAGGCTTTTCTTTAAAATCAGGTAGTTAATAGCCTCTGGCAGCATAAGGTAGCTTCCCTGTTTTCCCCGTTTGGCTAAAGCTGGGGTTTCGTTTTGGTTTTAAAGGGCTTTTTCACAGCAGGCGCGAGGCTGAAAATACATTTGGACAATTGGATTGTCAAATCGTATGGGGGAAAAAAAAGATGACGTAGAAACGTGTTACAACTCACTTCAAGAATTACATGCTTTTAAGCTGGCTGGATCGTAAGCGACTTGCATTCTTTCAATGCTTGTAGGATGGTAAGCGGCGAGAGCGAATGGATCACAAACCTCCTTCTGTGAAGACTCTGAAGGTGTCAAAACTTGGGTTTATTTTATCTTATTTTTAACTTCTTGCTGGTTAACTCAGCGCTGACCTAATCTTGAAGGCAAAGGGAAGTGCTGGGGAGCAATTTTGCTGTTACCCCTTAAGGAGTTAAACTACACTGTCTCCACTTAGTTCTCAAGAAGAGAAATATATTTTTATATATATGTGTGTTATATATATATAAAAAGAACCTTTTTTGTGTGTGTGTATATATATATATATACACACACACACATATATCTGGGGCCGCAAGATGCAAAGGTAGCGCTTTATTCTCTTTTTGCCCTTTTCTCCTTATCTCCTGCTAACAGACTTTATGTACGCAGTTCATGCCTTTTGTTGCCATCAAGGGAATCTTATCAAATGGATCTGGAATCACCTTTCCCTTACACAAACGGAGACGTTGATGTGCACCACCCTTATACGACCTACTTTTTGGAAATCACTGCAGTGTTATATTTACAGCGTGCAGTCTGTGAGATGCATTCAAATACTAATTTGTATTGTGCGCAAAGTTGGGGAATATTTATGAAAAATTCGCTTGTGTTAAAAAGCGTAACGTTCTTGTGGCAACTTTCCGTTTGGAGGAAACGAAGGAGAGAGATGATGAATGTAATATGGAATGATACAATGGTATCGGTCTGTCTCCCGGGGTGTCCTTGTGGTCCGGGGGATATGCATGGATCGACGCACCGCCCCTTCTTTGTCGCTTCAGCTTACCTTCACCCTCGTCGTTGCCACCTGCCCCCTCTATTGGATGCGGATGTTAGGGTTGGCTTCTGCACGCAGTGAAGCAAAGCTAATCTCGGCTGGTTTACGACCGGAAGGGACTGTCTATTTAAATGTATGGAAGACTTCATTTCATTACATACTCTTCGGTGGATGAGAAGAATATGCCGAATTTTAAGTTACTGTGAGATACCCGGCCTCTGCCGTGTAAGTTAACCTCTATATATGCTGCGAACTATTTGGGGCATAACTCTTCAAGGCGGGGTTTTTTTGATCGTAAGATTGCGGTCGCTTCAGCAGAGAATACTAAAAAGAAACTTTGAAGAGCTTGGAAAATATTACAGTTCAGGTCTTTGTGGGGGGGGAAAGAGCCAAAGACCTATTTGAAAATGACTTTAAATGGTTTCTACTGAAAACTGAAATGACTTCTGTAGAAACTGAATCTAGTATTCAGATTAAATCGCTGTCTGGATTTGATCATTCCGTGTAATTAATGTCTAACGCGAGCAGTACGAAGAAGAGGGCGAGTGTGAAATTGTAAAATGTTTTTTGTTTTCGTTTCCTTCAGTTGGTAGTAGTTAAAGAAACCAAAAGCAAAACACTGCAACGCAGTACTAGAAATTGTGCGTGATAAACTAATTGTCTTTTGCTGATTGAATTACTGGCGAATAACAGGCTTTTTTTTTTTTTTTGGTATTTCACAGCATAGTTTGTTGTTTATCTGCATGTTGGTATTTCCTGTCCATGTTAATTTAGTTCTAATGGGTATGTTGGTAATGACTGCCGTAGCACAGCATATTCAAGCTCTTTTTTTACCCGCATCTTTCACGTTCTGAAAAACTGCTTTCTATGCTTATTTCTCCCCCCACCCCACCTTTACTTGTAGGCTATTATTTGCTTTTTTGAACCATTTTGTGACCACAAACTATGCGAATATCCTTAAATATAGGAGAACCTTTAGCCGTTCTTGAGAGCAAAGAAAACGCAAGCTGACTGTATTCTGCATTAGTTTAAAGTATTTTAGCTACTGGTAACGTATTTCCTCGCTTCCGTGAGAATTAGCCTAGGAGCCACTGAAGTCTTGGAATAGCTAAAGCTTGATGCAGAGCTTCTGCTGGTGGTCAACACAGCGCTCCTAGAGAAAGCCCTGAAGGAGGTGGAGCTGGTTTGACATCACGATTTCCAAGCCCGTTAAGAGGCTCGTGGCTTATTACCTCATCAGAGTGCTCGACTCTACGCTCACTGGATGGCTGAAATATCAAGAATGGAACTTAAATCAAATAAAAGGAGGAAATCCTGATCGGCCTCTTTGTAGAAGACTGACAATGTTAGTACAGCAGCTCACAAAGCTTTGTGGGAAGGGGCAGTATTTGCAAGGCATTTCGAACATTAAATAGTTTAGTTTCTAAATGTGCTAAGCTGCTATTGGAACTTCAGCTGGCTTTTTTTTTTTTTTTGGGCTGTCTTAGGCCTTCTAGTTGACTGTTAAAATGTATAGCACGTAAAGCCTCCAAACATGGCTCGAAGTACTGTGCGGCGACGTTTATATTAACGTATTTAGGCCTTGTGAAATAAAATCAGTTTTCCATGGAAAGAATTAAAGTTATCGGTGGTTAAATGATAACCTTGATGTTTCAGAAATGCAGACTAAGGAATTTCTTTCAACTACAAATGTGTTTTGACTTCCAATAATTACTTTTTCTGTGTAACTTCTTTGTTAGTGTCCTTTGGCTGTCCGTACACCTGTCTGCTAAAAAAATATAAATATTTAGAACCATCGGTGGCAGTATGAAAGGTTGTTTTAAATTAAATATTTGAACAGGTGGATTATTTTTTTTCAAGATACGGGGCTGGTTGTGTGTAAATAACCACCACCAATGGTTTTAACATCAGGGAGAGAACTTGCACCTGCCTTACCTTACTGTCTCAGCCGCTCACGGACCCGGCTTCCATCAATCAGTCTGAACGACAGCGCTGCTATTACTCTGTTGCGTTTCTAGCAGCTTTAAAAGACTTTATTTAAATAATAATAAAAAAAAAGGGGTGTGTGTGTGTGGTAAGGGCTGAAATAAATATTGCTATCTGAACTGATTAGACCAAACGGGCAGTTCGGAGATTTGCCTTTAATTTGCCTTACCTAGGTTGGGCGTCTTGTGGTTTGCGGATGAAAGATGGTCAGTAGAATGGGAAAACAAGCAGTTAAGTGTTAGGGCTCATGTAGAAATGAGAGAGATTTTAAATGTTATTGTGCTGGTACGTTTGTAGAGCTTTTTTGTAGAAGTGAGCATGCTATATGGGGAGTTTTTTTTCTGTGGGTAGAAAACAAAGGACAATTGTAGCATCTTAAAAAAAAAAAAATAAGGCTCACTTCTACTTTGATAAGTCTTTCCATTGTGTATCAGAAATAAGTTACCAATTTATTACTCTAAACTTACTGCTCTTAAACTGGGAAAATCTTTCGTAGAATAATTAAGTATTCAACGTTGCTTAAGAGATTCAGACATGCCATTTCTATTAATTTAAATGGGAGCTGCGTGGGCTTCATAATTACTTAGGTAGCTTTGAAAAAAACCTCATCCTTAACGTATTATTTTTCTGCAGCAGTCAATGTTTATAGTCTGCTTTGTCCAAGATGAAAAATTCCTTTTCATTGTACTGAGGGCGTACCTGAAAACGTAGAATTGCCATTTTGTACTTAACAAAAGAAGCGTTAAAAGTACTACTGTATTCTTTAAAATCGGCATTAAATATTCGTCTAAAAATGTCAATAAATATTTAAAGGTGATGTGGAAATTTTCATGCATTTTAAAGAGTAAAAATTAAGAGGTGGTAAGGACTAAACTACTGTAGTTAATAGAAGAGTTGGAGTAATGTTTGTGAAATTTGGATCAGATTTTTGGTTTAATTTGGTGAAAAATGCAGAAAAACATGGCGACTTCTTATTAACCCCTCAAATTTTGTGACCCTGGGATTAGGACGGTAGTTTAAGATGTTGGAAGAGGCAGAGTTGCTTATCTCCTCGGATGGAATGGAAGCTCCTTTTGGGTCCGTGACTGAGGTCTCATGTATTAACCGACGTTTGTAATACCGGGACTCTCCTTGGGATTCAGACCAGTCTCTGGGCAGGATGCAGGGATGCCAGGGCAGTTCCCTCCTTTGGTGGTGGTGAAAGGAGGGACAGGACGGCACGCCGCCCTCCCCAGACCCAGACGTTGGAATTCTTACAGTTGCTGGAACCAAGCTTTGCGGGATGCTGCTGAACCAAAACAGTACAACCGGAGAGCGTGATGCAGGAGGGGATGCCGCTACGGACGAGAGAATACTTACTGAGCAGTGGCGAAAGGTGCTTCAGCAGGGGATGAAGGACAGGAGGAAAAGCTCCACTGAGGATGCCGATGTTGATGGTGAGAGGATCAGACCCGCAGGTCTGCGCTGCCACTCCGCTGCCTCGCCTGCTGTGCAGCTGAAACCGGCCAGAAGCATGACAAGTGTTTTCCTTGGGGGCAAGTAAAGCATGCCCTGGCAGTGGTGTGTCACACAAGAATGCAGACATCTGATTTCCGCATTTTTGAATTTAATTTAAAAAAAAAAAAATAAAAAAAAAAATCACGTTTTATGTGGCTTTCTGGCTGTTTAGGGTAAATTAAATGGCAAGGCGTTTCTGAAGTGGTTCTGGCGCTTCTTCTAAAATTCCCTTTCTCTGGTTGGAAATCAAGAATAAACTCATGACAGTCGCCGAGCCGGTTGCGTTATAAATGCGAGCGCCGTTTTGGTGGGCCTGGGTTCAGAAGCCGAGTGGTCTGCAGGTGCAGGGAGGTTCCAAATACTTAAATGCTGCAGAGAAGCTTTCTAACAGATTTTTTTTTTTCTTAAATGCGTGCTTTCTGCGAGGCACTTTGGAGGAGTTGCTTTGGGTGTTGTGTTTTGCGTCAGCGTACTTGAAAGTGTGTCCGTGTGAAATGTATGCCAGTCAAGGCAGGTACCTACACAAGTGAGTTAAGGCTGTAAGAAGCTGCACGTTCATCAACTGTTGTGTCTCCTGGATTAAGGACTAATTAATTCTAGATGGATATTGGTGCCTGTAGGTTGTCAAGTTAGAAAAAGGTGGTAAATGTTATCTAACTCTAATAAATACTCCTGATTCTTGGAGGGTAAGGGTTGTCTTCGGAGTGGATCAAAATGCCCCGTGCCTTTCCCTGACTTAGCGGAACTCGAGGACGCGCTGCACCTTTCAAAAGGCCGTGCTTTGTTCTAGTGGCTCTCAAATTAGCGGGGAAAAAAGCAAATGGGAAATTCCTGCAGCACAGTTGGAGTGAATGTTGAAACGCTCCATGCCGGGCTGAACTCCGATTCTTTAATGTGCTGTAGGCAGCTTTCAATATAATAATGCCAAAAACTGGGCCGCGTTGTGCCAAAGAACCAGCTGTACCGGCACACTCTACGCAAAATCCAGGTGCCTCTTTCTCTGACCTTTGGCAGCCCCTTAATTAAACCTTGGGGAGATTTAAATTGTCACTTTAAAATGATGCAAGAAGGGTATCAATGCATCGAGGCAACACTGTGACTGTCTGCTCTCTTGCGAACTAAAAGCCTTCGAGCCGTTGGTTTCCTCTTCTCTCTCTCTCTGGTGCTGATGTAAAACTCTGTCTTCACGTGGCATTAGATAATCTTCACATAGAACATTCTCTAATTTGCGTGCCTTGTTTTTCAGGTTGTGTCTGAAGGTCTGGTTTTAAGAGAAGCTATGTTTCTAGTCCTTCCTCCCATCCCAATTTGTAGCAGGTCAGAACCACAATTTGACTTTCGAAATCGTCTTAGTTGGGGGGCTCCTTCCTCTTGCACCGGCATCCTCTTGACAAGGTAGGACTTCACGATGAGACAGTGTTAGGCTGATGTAAATCAGCAGAGCTCTTGAGATGGAGCTGTGGGGTTTTTCACTTGCTACTGGGAGCTTGAACTGCTCCAAACCTCCAACTTGATTTTTGCATGTATGGGTTTATTATTCTTCTTCTGAACTGACGTTCCCTGTGTAGATCTTCTGGAATGACTCTTCTCATCCAAAAGGATACAAAGAGTAAGAAATCTTACCTTGGTGGCTATGGAGAGTGATGAAGCCTTCCTTGATTTTGGTGGTACGTTGGCTTTTTTTTTTCTTTTAACGTGGTCTCTGACATATTAGCTAGAAGAGGAATAGCATGTTTTGTAATGACTTGTAAGGAATTTGAAGTCCCGATAGAGTATTTTGGAGGATCATCTCTGCAGTTTGGGGACTCCTATCTGTTCTGACTAATTTTTTTTTTTTTTTTTTTGCATCTTTATTGCCGAATGTGACCAGGTATCAGGTGACGCTTATTATTCTGGAAACATAATGATGTAGCAGTAGAGCACAGAAGGTATCCTCCATCTTAGTAACATCTGAAAGAGGGCTGTGAAGGTTCACTTCTATCTTGTCAAGATTCTGACAAGGGTGCTGTCAGCTGGCGGGAGCATCCTGCTGGTCACTTAAGAACAGTTATTTTCTGGCTTAACTGTAACGATAAAATATTCTCTCGTCCTGGTTTTCTTCTCCTCTTGAAATTCTCCCTTGCGCTTTCACAAAAAATACGCTGCTGCTCCGTGCCCAGACTCCCAGGGAGAGAAATCCAGCTTTTTGTTCTACCAAATTCTTTCGGCCTGGCACCGACAAGGCTGGTGGCCTCCTCTGATTAAATCTCCTTCGCCGCCGTGCGACGTGACAAATGCTTTTGGTTCAGGTTGAATGGTGAAGCTTTCGCAAACAGGGGAAGACAGTTGTCAGCTGTCGCTGTTGCGGTACCAGGCGCGCGTTGTGCTAGAACAAGCAGACAAAAAAAGCCTGTGAGGCGTACAGCAGATCCAATGGGAAACCCACTTCGGGTACACCCGGTTCTATTAAGTCTTGAGTGTATTTTTGTCAAGACTTGTTTAACAACAGAGGGGCGAACATCTGTCGGCAATTCGTCGTGTGGAAAAAGGCGGTCTTTTGCTCTCAAAGCTCAGAAATGGCAAATTTGCATGATACTGTATCATTTTCAGGATAGGAGGCTTTGAAATCTTAATTTGTTTTGCTTATAAATACAGCTTTTAGCATAATTCTTTTTCAAGAAAAGTTTTCTTTTTTTTTAAAAAAAAAAGCTGTCGGAGCTCTGGAGAAGGCTGTTTGGCTGCAGAGGGGTGGCTCTGCCTCAGAAATTAGGATGTGAGAGTGAAACGGAGTGGTAAGTGGTATCTGGGTGTTTGGCATGACCCTGGTTATTGAGTTTCTCGTGCAAAAGCATACGCATGTTTTTAAGATAATGGACCTATCTAAGCAGATATATTTCTCCGGCTAATGCAGAATATTGGTTTCTCCGGTGTAATTAGTGCTTAGTCACGCATTCTCACACGCTTCTGAAGTTCTGCTGCGGTAGTTAGCGGTGCCACTGCCAAACCAAAGGTCTCTGGGAATATTTCTTATTGTTCCAGAACTCTGGACCCAATCTTTTCAGGTTCTCTGTGTTCTTATTCTCCCCCACCCTCCTCACTGAAGAAAAGCGGTAGAGAAAGTTTGTTTGTGACAGGAAATGGGACAAATCAGAATAGTCCTGGGTTATATTTCTCTGTGCGTGTTGCTCCGCTCCAGTCTTTCGTTTTCTTTGCATAGATTAAAAGAAGAGCCAAATACTAGCCATTTGCTTTTCGTAAGTGACTTGCATAAGAATAGGTAGCTTTTGAATTAGAGCTTGTTTTGAACTCTTTAATCTGGAACATTATAGGCCAGCCTCAATGCTTATGCCAAATTTATGCCTAAACCCAGACTATAGGAGGTAGTTGGGCACTTTGTCCATCGTGCAGAAAGCCCTGTGCATGGTACGGTGCATGCTGATATTTCCTTATAGGGATATTCTTCTCAGAGGTCATCTGTTCAATTAATTTTTTTTTTTATGAAATGCAAGCAAAGTCCAAACAGGTCAATTTCCAACAGAAGTTTCTGTTTTAAAACCAAGGCACACAGGAAGAAATTCCCCGTGTATGTGTTCCACTGGTTTTCAGAGATTTCGTTATCTGGAAGAGGTTGGGGTGGGAGCAGAGCCCTCCTTGAATTGTGGCAATCGCTGAATTTGGCCAATTTAGGTCCAAATATAAGCCCTGAAATCATCTGCGTGTGTGTTGCTGTGCTAATCGCTCTGTCCAGTGAGACTCTGGAAAACCCGTGGCCTTTGCTCAAGCAGATGGAACCATCTCTTAGAACAGAAGTGGAACACAGTTTTTTCTGAAGCGTCTTTTATTTTATTTTTTTTTTAAATAAAGAAAGGAGGTTTGTTACTGCCGTTCACTCATTCCTTCCCTTTTGCCCCTATTCCTCCTTTTCACCTTTCTTAGGAAAAGATTTCATCCTTTTTCTGCTCTAGGAGGACTACACAGTGAAAGAACTGCTGCAGGTTTTAATCTGAAATTTTTAACCCTGGTTTCCCCCCCCCCCCCCCCCTTCTCATTACTGAAGGAAATCCAAGATTATTTGGGAATCCCTTGGGTTTTTTTAACTTACATAACTAAAATAATAAAATGTCTTGAAAGAAAAGTAACTGTAATGGTGGAAAAAAATATTGTAATCTCTGTTTCTGCCCTAAGGCCCGTGCCCTTTGGACCTCCCCAGAGCGTAAGGAAACTTCCCTTCGCTAGGCTTTCCGTACCGAACAAGGAAATGTTGACCTGAAGGTCGTAAGTGGCTTAATCCTCAAACTGTGTTGTGTGAAGCCATCCTCGTGGCTATATTTTTATAATACGCCAATGGCTCAGTAACTAGTGAGAGGAGTGAAATACCTCTGCCTGTCGGCTAAAGAGCACCAAAAGCCCCGTTTGGTCCTTGATATAGTAAGGACGTAATGATTGACTGGCATTCCTTTCCTTCTCAGCTAGAGAGCTTTGTGACCTTCCATTCAGTTTATTTTATACGACAGCTGTTCAGGAACGGCTAGAGCTACCAGCTTTGGGGGAAATGATATAACTGAAATAAAACAGCAACTTCGGCCATTGCCCCCTTTGCTTCCTTTAAGGTGTCATCCCTCCCTGCTCTTCAGTAATCTCTTGTTGTAGAGCGGGCAGGAATTTGCAAGTCGAGCAAGACTCAGAAAGGAAGATTATTTTTTTTTCTTCCCCCCCAACTTATATTTATATTCTGCTTCCTTTTTGGAAAAATTAGATCAGCATCTTAATTTTAATTGAATAGAAGGCTGCTAGCTGAAGCCTCTTGAGCACATAGCATAAAAAATAGGAAGGAAGCCAAACAAAACGACTGCTGAGATAATTTCATCTCGCGAGTAGGGGGGCGCCCCGACTGCGCGTCCTTCAGCTTAGTTTCCTAAACTGTATACTGAAGCCCGAGGCTGCTTGGCACCCAGTGAATGTCACGGTGAGCCCCGCTGTCACCCTGGGGCTCAGGAGTCCCTTGTGATGCCATGAGCACGGTCATCAGAGGACACCTGTCCTGAGATGGAGTAAGAAAATCTTCTTGGGTCGCAGAGCAAGAAAGCTAGTGAGGTGTGTCAGAAAATGTGTCGAAATACATTACCGCTATAAACTAATTTATCAATAATTTGGAAGTGAATTAGCAGTCATTCCTGCCAAGAGTATTTTTTTCTTTTTTTTTATTTTTTTTCAAATGCTCCCAAGGTTAATCTCCCTGCTCTCAGTGAAAGCAACGGTGTATATTTATGGTGGACAGTTATCTGATTACTGGCCACTAATGAGTATCTCTAGTCTCTGACCCTACTTGGAGACATGAGGAATGTCAGATTGATTGATTTTTCTCTCTCCTTTCTCCCTTGTTCAATAGTACAGGCCAAATTCTGCGTGATATATTGTAGGCAAGGAAAAAATACTGTTGCACTTGTTCTTGAAGATCCAGAAGGAATTTCAGAGAATCCTTTCTGTGTGGGATTTGTTTTCTGAGGTGGCTGCTCGGCCTTATGCCAGGAGCTGCTGCTCCGTCGGGGATGAAAGTCAGCGTGTGGGATCAGGAGTGAAGCTGGAGGGGGAGGCAGGTGTGGTTTTTCCCCTGCTGCGCGTTGGTACTGCCCCGTCTTCCGTGACTGGGCAGCTTTGCGGAGATCCTCGTTTGGCTTTGTGTTCCAGTGCTTATTAGCTTTGATGTAGCGATGAATGAGATCTCTCTCCCTGGAATGTCATTGTTGGAGAGAAAATGGCACGTTTGGGCCTTTAATATTTCAAAGGAAAAATATCTAATGGTCTGAGGAATCACTGCCAGTTTTACCTGGTCATGTTTCGAAATGGAGTATCGCATAATGTGGAGACCCAAAGGTATAGAAGACATTGAGGTATTTACAACATTGGGTCTCTGGTCCAGATTGAAATACATCTTAGACGCTTTTAGGCACCTTGTCTGTACTTGGATTGTCATATTGACATGACTACGGCAGAGCTTTCGCTACTTTTCCCTTTTCTGTTTAATGCCTCCGCTCTTCGTTATTTTTCTTTTTCCTGTAATAACTCACTTAAGCACGTGTTGCGTTGTGTGTGTGTCTCTGTAGGTACGCCTCTTCTACTGTCAGTCTGGACTTCAATGGATTTAACCCAGTTCCATGAGTAGAACCTGAACGCTCTGGATTTCTCTTGCAGGGCGTTTTTGGCATGTGCCTTTCTTAGTCATCCTCCCAGCTCTTGTCAAGCTTTTATCGTGGTGGTGAATGCAGTGGTTGTCTTTGCCAAAACTAACCTTTTGGTGTAGTATGAAAGTAAAGTGTTAACATGAAACTCACTCTGCTCTTTTGTTTTAATGTCTGCTGGCTCTTTTTTTTTTTTTTTTTTGCCAATGTGGAATATAACAGCTACTGCTTTTGGAGTTCTCCAGAGCTTCTTCCCTCCCTGCTTCAAAATAACATCCTTTGTTTACTAGCTGTTGACTTCTCTTTCTGATCGGATCATAATATGAACTTAGAATGTTCATTGCCCTTCAAACAGAAGCTTAAAAGTGTTTGCCTTCTGCCTGCCTTGCATGCTGGTATGTTCAAAGCTATTTCTTTTTTGGCCAGCGTTCTTCTGGTGGTGTTTTACCATGGTTTCTGCAGAGCGTGCTTCACAGCTGGTATATTTTATGGTGTTGTGTGTTTAGCCCTGTTGTTGTTGTGACGTTGATCAGTGCCTCCTCGTTTCCTTGTACTTTGCTGTCACTGTCCTGTTCCAGTCTAGAATTGGTCCTGGATTCTAATCTTCTGGAGCAGAGATGGTCTCTATTGCGTCTGATGTTGTGCTGGTCCTTAAGTAAAGCTTCTGGTGCAATGCTTGTAGACATAGGATCAACTATGGCAAGTCTTCTCTATTGCATTAGTAAAACCCCCCAAATCCAAACAAACAAAAAAACCCTTTGAAAGATGCTGTTGAGCGGGGGTGATAAGAGGATGTCTTGCCCAAGGATCTTCTTGAGGCCTGCGAAAATAATTCACCTGGGGCAGGAAGAATAAGAAGCGATTCAGAATGTTTTGTCCCCTTCCAAAAGAGAACTCCGGAGGTGAGATGTTTCAGAAGGACCTGGTAGCAAGCGTGTGACTGTCAGCTAGCCTGAGCAAAGTCAGTGGGTACTGTCCCTTCACTAACAAAAGGTTAAACCGACGTGGAACTGCATCATGCAACCGTACTGCTATTGCTTGCATCAAAGCGGGCGTCTCATAATGGTTGACATCAGTATAGCACTAAGTAAATGGTTTCCAGCTTTTCCCGCGAAATCTCTTTTGCTCAATGTATGGATCTCATTAAGCCAAGTTGGAATTAATTAACTACTGTTCTATGCGAGCAGAAATTTCAAACGAGTTTTTCGTATATCGCTTGCAAAAAGATGGTATGGCAGGAGAATTCGGAGAGCTGCTTTGGAAGGAAAGATGTCGTGAGCTCTTCTCTCTCGCTTGTTCTGCTTCTATGTTGGAGGAGCAGAAATACTCTGTCTCCCTTTCCCTAAAGGGCCAAATAGATCACTCTGCAACTAACGCCTCATCTACTTCAGCAGGTACCTTGGGTCCAGGTACCAGACTTTTGCGCTTTAGTGCGTTTAAGAACATTGATGTAATCAAGGTAAACGAAAAGTAATATAAAATACTGCATTATAGCTTTATGTATATAGTGTGTGTGTATATATATATATAAAAAAAAATATATATATTGGGTTGCCACCCCACCCTCAAGACTTAATTGGAATTTGCAAGGCTGTTAACTTACTGTTGATACAAAACTTAATGTCATGCTATAAGTACACAGTGGATTTAAACTATTCAAAACCTATTAAAATATCTTTGGTGATGCTTAGGGGTTAGGAGGAAGAGAGAGTAAACTACTATTTTGACGCGGTTGCTAGTCTTATAAATGGTACCGATGGCTTCAAACTGTTTGCAGAACTGGGCTCTGTAATGGTAAAGCTCCAGTTAGACAAAAGAGCTTTTTTTTTCAGAGGATTTTTTTTTTTTTTAACTGGAAATGTTGAGAAGAGCTTTGGACCTTGAAAGCCTGTGTCGAAGTGAAGGAGTTCATGCTATCGGTGCTTTGAATACTGGGCATATTGTGTAATAGTATTGTGTCCGCCAGCCCGGCTCTCGCTGCCTTCCAAGGGACAGGCACAAAGGCAGCGTTTGTTCTCCTTCTCGGTGACCCCGGTGACTCGGTGCCCTGCCAGGGTGCTGGAACCCTTTGCTACAGAAGAAAAGAAGCTGGCTGTAGAGCTCTTGAAGAGCAGAATGCGGGGGCAGTTGGTTTGAAAGCGCTTAAGCAGGAAAATGGGCAAATTTTATTTCAGTGCATCACTTCTAACATTTAACGCGGTGCTCTTAACATTTCAGGCAGCGTATAATGGTCTCAAGGATACAAATTAAGATTTGTATTCTATGTTTACTATGCTGTAGGGTTTAATATCTCGCTTGATGTATTAGCAATGGTAACCAGCTGTTGATTGGAACCACAACGGGTGAGTGAAGAACTGAGCAATGCTACGTTAAATCCCACGGGATATGTTTTCGTTTGGAAAATACAAAGCAAAGGTTGCGACAGCTAATGCACCCTTACTCCTACGTACCTGATACCCGTAAGAAAAGTCTCCGACCCCCAAGAAGTCCACGAAGGACCATCCATTCAGTATCAGAATGCTGTATATAATTTAAGATTACTCTGTTATCCGGTAGTCTGTTGTTCTGGCTTGCGGCTCGCTCTGTGTTAACGGCTCCTTGGAGCGAGTCGAAGGCCACCTCACTGGAGTTAAAAGTAAGATGAACTGAGCGAGTTGGTTATTTCTGTAGTGGCTCCAAGTTTTGCTTGATGTCATCTTAGTGATTTGGCAGGATCCGTACGACTTCCTGATGCGGAGCTGTTGGTGTTGCTGTCATGAGTGGAGAGGCCTGCAGTTTCTTTCTTGCTCCTCGCCTTTCCTGTCAACCCGTGCAGCTGTCTAAAAATGTACGATGAAAGCAGTACTACCAGGGAACAAAAGTAAGGGAAGACAGGTAAATCGTTGCAGAAAAGAGGGAGCGGAAAATAACACTGAATTTCTTAAAAGATTTGTTCAAAATAAGACTTTAAACACAATGTATGTTACAGTGGAGGATAAAAGTTACTAGGTTGGAAGAATGTGTTTTTTTTTCCAATCGCATTCCAATTTAAAAAACCAAACCACGGTGTTTTGCTTCTTGCATAAAGTGCTCTAAGCAGATGCAAGAGTCTGGCACGGAAACCAAAGAACGCAGGTATTTGGTGGTCGCGGGATGAGCCAGAGCATTAATCACTGGAAGACAGTGGTACTTTACCAGGCGCCGCTGACTCCTGGAACCGAGTATTTTGAAGGTAAGGCAGCTTCTTGTTGATCTAATGTGGTGGACGCAGATCCTGAAGGAAGGAGATCTGCCAGTGTTTCACAGAGCGCGGGGCGGTGTGCGGGTTTGGACTAAACTATTTTCATTTCAAGTCCTCGGCAGTAGTAGGAAAAACACGATTTCAGTCTCCTAGCTATGTTTATGTCTGTAATGGCTGGTTAATACAATTCCGGTCAGAGTTTTTTGGAGGCTAGCTTCTAATCGTTAGACAGGCAAGAGACAGCTTCATCCATTAGCACTAATCGCATTTCACAAGAAGCTCCGAAACCTGACTGATTTCCTCTGTGATTCGTGGTAACTATTGCATCTTTATCCTCCCCTAAAATTGGAGGAAGCTGTGGCTTAGGGTCTCATAGATAAAGGCGGTATTATGACACCTGCTCCTAATGTGGTCATTCTTTCTTTCTCTATAGTAGCTACCCGTATTTGTCTTAAAAATGAATATTAGAAGGAAGCCATGCCTATCGTGTGCTGTAACGCTTCTGGCAGTCCTGTTGTTTGTAATGTGCTGCTACGGTATTGAGAAAGAGGGAGCGTGAGAAGACACAGTCGGCTCTTCATACAAATGGTGAGCCTGACTTGCGGACTAGGCGTTTTAACATCTTTTACCAGCACTGCTAGATTCGCTTCAGATGTCTAAGGAAACAGTAATGTAGGTTTTAATGGCTTGTCGGTTACTCTGATTACTTCAGTGCTTTACGGCACGCATTACGCATCCCCTTTCCCCAACCCAATAAATATTTAGCTCTACAAAGCGGAGCAGCTCCGCAGAAGAAACCGAGATGCCTGTCCAGAATAACGTGGAGGTCGGTGATCAGGCAGGATTCTCGCAGGGTGTGTTGGCATCATAAAGCTCAAATGCTTGTCTTACCTCGTGCAGAGCGGGATCTTCAACGCAGTCCCCCCAACCTTGAGCCTACAGCCTCATCTAAGTATGAAAGCTGTACTTGGCTGGTCCGGATACAGAATGCTACCCAGGGCCAAAGGATTGTTTTTGAGGGTAGGGGGAAGGGAAGGTACTCTTCTGAAGACTTTTTAAGTACGTTTGAAACGTGTTTGTGGAGCTCTACTGCATGCTTTGACACCAGCTGAGTTGCTGAGAGGTAACGCGTACGTCTTCCGCAAGGCAACGCGTACAACAAGTTTTCAGAGCTGTGGTGGTCGAGCACGGGCTTAACTGCTTTCTTGAACGACTAGAGGTTGAAACCCTGTCTGTATTTTATTTTGTTACTTTTGCAGGTGAAGCTCTTCAGCTATTGCTGTCAACTAGAAGCAGTGACAGTGGCGGAGCCCGGTAATAGCTGAGACGGAAGAATCTAGGAGCAGGCAGCAACACCTGCCCTCTAACAAGTGTCCTTCAGCTCGAAGGTTGCTTGGTGTTGTCTGAAGGAAGGGGTTGAGATGCCAAATGAAGTCTAATGGCGTGTGTCCTGTATTTGCTCTAAAAAAATCCCTGAATCAGCCCGGTCTTAGATGTCTTGGGTTGCAAAGGTGCAGAAGGAAGGACGTTGCATGAAAGAAATGGTATGGGATTCATTATCGGTGTATGAGTCACCTCGTTTGGAGCCTGTCTGATCACTGTTTCCCCGCGTAACTACTTTTCACTGATAAAAGAGAAATGTACACCTCATTTGAGTGGAATGCTTGTGATCTGCAGCTAGACTGGGCAAAGGACAGCTGAAGTATGTGCACGCTTGATGATTACTCTCAGTGCGCAACAAGGGGCGCTTGTCTTGATTTCAGCTCTTCTGGTAGAAGCCCCAGGCAATTGAATCAGCGTAACACTTGCCAAATGGCAAAGGACAAAGATATTTTTCTGCAGAAATGAGCTTTAGCTGCGGTACTTGAAGTTTAAAAGGTACTTTTTGTACGGGGACCTCCCAACTTCTTAAACTGCAAATGCAGCACTGCAAAAAAAAAAAAAAAAGTCACTAAAGTTCTTATCGCTCAAAATTACTTGTGGAATGGGTGTGTGGGGCATGGTTGCAAACAAGTGTAGGAAAACTAACGATGAGAGTGCCTGGGATAAAGAGGATAAATTTGTTTTCTTGCTAACCTTGTGAATTATGCTTCCTCTTAAAGAGGAAGGTGCGGGGGGGGAACGAACCAAACCTAAAAACCGGCACGTTTCACCAGAGAGTTCTAGTCAGATGGCAATAATATATTGAGTTGGCATTTAAAGGATGAAAGCATATAGTAGTACATTGTAAATCCAGCTAAGTACATCTTGTAGTTAAACACAATAATATTATCAATCCTGAAAAGGGCTTATACCTTGGAGAAATATGAATTGTAGCTGGCAGTTAGATTTCTCTTGAAAAAGACTAAACGCGTGTGTGCATATGGACTTAGAGGAGCAAGTTTTTCTCCTTTGCAAGAAGATGATGAGTTCTGTCAGGGGTGGAAAAAAAAAAAGTGTTCATTCAGAGGCATCACAGGAGGCTGGCAGGAGGTGGGAGCAGCAGAACTTACGCGGTGGATGTCTGAATTTGGCAGTGATTTAAAATTCAGTCTAAAATAAAGTTGGTGGAGTACAGGCAGAACTCATGTTGAGCCTGTACGCTCTGTTCAGTGTGAGCGCATTATGTGGAAAAGTGAAGCTTCCATCTGATGTTTTTCAGAAGGCTTGGGCGAGCATGATGCTGGGAAGTATGGGGTGATGATTTGAAGGAATTCAGATGGGTTTTTGATCAAATATGGAATCTATTTAGCTGGTTTGGGTTTCACTTGGGTTTTGTATCGCGCTCAATTTGCAATCTTGGTTAAGAAAACATCCAAAAAGCCAGCATATGGCAAAAGTGGTGGTATGGACGCAATATGAAATACTTTTATTTTCAGAATTAGTGCCTGTAAGGATATGTTTTGGGTAGCTTAGGGATCGTGTAAGACAATTATACCTTTTATAGGCGGTATTGTAAACTTTTGAAATTATCGTCAGTTTGAGCGTAGAAAAGAAGTAGCAATAAATGCAGCTCAATCATAGAAGAGGGATGGATGATGAGAAGGCTCTGGGGAGACCTTAGAGCCCCTTCCAGTACCTAAAGGGGGCTTACAGGAGAGCTGGGGAGGGACTCTGGAGCAGGGAGTGTAATGATAGGAGAAGGGGTAGCGGTTTCAAACTGAAAGAGGGGAGATTTAGATTGGATATTAGGAAGAAATTCTTTGCCATGAGGGTGGTGAGCCCCTGGCCCAGGTTGCCCAGAGAAGCTGTGGCTGCCCCATCCCTGGAGGGGTTCAAGGCCAGGTCGGACGGGGCTTGGAGCAGCCTGGGCTGGCGGGAGGTGTCCCTGCCCAGGGCAGTTGGAACTGGATGATCCTTAAGGTCCCTTCCAACCCGAACGGTTCTAGGATTCTGTGATGTGTTAATGGGAGTTGAGCTTCATCTGAGGCTTGCAGATGTTGACACCTGCGGCTGTTGGCTGGTCTCCCTGTGTGGGTTCTGGAGAAGAACAGATGCCGTTGCCTAGATTTGAGCAAAGATGCTTCCACCTGTGGACTGGTCCCAGGCTGGGCTGGAGGCTCTGCCCATCCTCTGGAAAAGAGCTCCCGGGTGAGAAGGGGGGAGTTACAGGGATCTCTGTGAGGCTCTGAACTCAGGCCTGTCTCCCTTTCAGGGCTGGTTTGGAGAGACCTTGTTGAAAACACATGCAGTGTGTAATGACATGGAAAACCGTGTTTCTGTGGAAGAGAACTGTGAGCTTGTCGTGCGTATGCTTCTCTCGCTGCTGCCCATGGGAGGGTGTAGTTCTGTTACTGGTTTTGGGGGCTTATAGGCACTGTTGCTCCAGCGTCTTCCAGGTGAAACTTGAATTTAGTAGTGCCAGTACTCATTGCTTTGCCGGGATTTCACCTAACAATTGATAAAACTATTGCAGCTCTTCCTCCCAGGATTATATGCTTACGTGACTGTTTCACGTTTTGATTTTCAGATACGTTTTTAGTTCTTTTCCCTAAAGCAAAAAGGCTGACAGACACGATCCTCCAAAAACGAGGAAGCAAACAAAACCCTAAAATAAAGAAATTCAAGTCCCCTCGTACCTAACCCAGGTTTACGAGTCTGCAAACCAGCTCGCCGTTGTGAGTCGTTGGAGGCAGGAGCCCGGTGGGACTGCTGCTTGGCCGCCTGTCTCTGTCGTTGTTATGTATTGCTCGCTAGTATTGCCAGTTGTTCTTCAGAACCCGTCTGTCCTGTCGCAGAAGTCGTGCTTTAATTTGCAGCCGTTTCTAAAAGTGCTTTAGGACAGTAGTTAACGTTGTAAGTAACCAAAACTGTTTCTATACGGCGTAGAGAACAACAGGGTTGCGGAATGGGCTTATTTATATTGCCATTAGGACAAATACGGAGCACAACTCAAATCCCTTGTGATAACTTCAACTTAATCATGTCAGAATTACAAAGTTTGGCTGTTTGTGGATCTTGACACGGTTATCTTGAAGAATTTGAAGTTGGGATGGGAAAAGCCTTGAATACAAGTGTGGGTTGTTTTTTTTTTTTTCCTAAAATGAAGTGTGGTAAAAGCAAGAAAAGAGCATCAACTTCAGAAGTGGTTCTGATGGTTTTGGAGGAAAAGGGAGGGCTAGTGAAGAGGATGAAATTATTGAGTAGCGAAGGAGTGAAAAGGCAAATGTTTTTGACAGCAAGCTGCTTTCTTCTTTTCTCATTAGTAAGTAGTTCCTCGGACATGTGGTGGTATCAACTGTTATACGCCACTGTTTAATCTCCAAAGCCATGAGAGATGAACGACGGAACTGAAAAGAAAGTGATTAAAACACGCATCCTATAGAGATGGGTGGGAAAGCTGTGCCCGAGTTCATAGAACTAGCCTGTCACCTAAAGTCTCATGGTTTGCTGTCCCGTGCTCCGGCTGCTCCAAAGGTGTTTTCTCACCAGTAGCTGTTGGGAAGGTGCGCAAACGGCTGCACGAATTTCTGTACTGAAGACCGCGTTGGGCTACTTTTGCTGAATGTTTTATATCTCCATTACTGCAACTGCAATAATGACTTTTTTCCAGAGTGAATACACAGAATGTGGAAAACAAATTATATTGAGGGCATCAAGTGGATTTTACTTAGAAATCTCTTACTGGGGAGGAAAAAAGCTATACTAAGAAAAAAAATTCTTAAATTCAACTACTGAACGCTTAGCCAAAGCAGAAGTGAAAACGCGTCACCTAAACTAATAATATAACCAAAACCCATTACCCGAATAGTCTTACCTAATCTATAACTACTGAAAACTTACTGGGGAGCAGTGGAGAGCAAGGTATGTATTCACGATAGATTTGAGAACGTGGAAAACTAATGAATTGTTCCTTTTTTTTTTTTTCTTTCTTTTAGGTAAGTAACTGAAGGGGACATGAAGAATTGACATTTAAATGGCCAGCATGTTGCAAAAGGTATTTCACTTTAGATTGAAGAGGAATGCACGAATAATTCATTTGAGTATTCATATTTAATGAATATTTGCCTCTTTTTAAAAAAAAAAAAAAAAAGTAATTGATTAAACCTTCTTTTGTTCACTGAATGGTTGAAAGAAGTGAAAATCGTCAAGCTTGTTTGTGCTACCCTTAAGCGATATCAGCATCTAATGGGGAAACCGGATACTATTCTCGTAACTTTTTATCTCGTGCCAGTCTAACACAGGTTGGCATTTGGTCGTCCTTCTGCCTCTCTGGTTTGCAGTGACGCTGTTGAGTGCGGAGGTGAAGTGTTTGCGGTGCCTCGCTAGCAGCTCGCCGCTTATTTCAAGGCAACACGCGCTGCGCCGTTCAGAAGCAGCTGTGGGCAGGGACTACCCTTCAATTCTGCCGTCCCTGTGCGGGGGTTTAATCCTTCTTCACTATCAAATGACATCTAGGCTGACTGGAGGACCTCGCTGTGTCATTGCAGAGAGGACAAAAGTACCTATTTTTAGCTAGCTAGCTAAAATGATTTTATTTACTGTATGCTACAAATGCAGTAGGAATAATAATAGGATGAATTGAATATGTAAATATGCGCTTGAAATCTTTTTCTGCCCCACAGGCTCTGGTTGAGGTCAGGCTAATTTTGCCGTTGGTCACTGGCAAGGCTGTTTTAGATGCCGGTCATAAAGCTGACCGATGTGTCACATCTGATTTCAGAGAGATGGCACTTTGAGAAAGCTTAAACGGGTGTCTGATCTCTGGCCAGCCAGATGGTTGTGTAGGTCTGCAAGGGCTTACCGCGCGTTGGGAAGTGGTATTTGTAAATACGCTGCTAACAAAATTCTTCAGCTTCTGCAAATGACACCCGCGCATGAACTTCAAGGCACGCCCTGCTATATTTTGTTCTCAGTAGTTGTCCTACTGATTATTATTTTTTTTTTTTTTTAAATCGCTGGTAATGGATTATAATTTTGTAGAGTGTTTGCTGTCAAACGCGGTAGTCTGTGAAATCCATCAGAAGAGCGCAGGCTGATGGGAGAGCAATGGTTACAATAGAGTAATTCCAGTTAATACCTATTAGGGATGGTAACGCAGAGTTATTTGGAAGAATCTTCAGAAGGACTGGTTAAAGAAAAAGAATTCTGTCTTAGAAAAATGTCAGCGTTTCCTAATTATTTCCATTAGAATGAAAGTTACGTCAACGTCTTTGCCAGAAGAGTAGAAAGAGGAAGAGAAACCTTTTGATTAGGGAGCGTGTCTGGGATATGCAAGACAGACTCAATTTCTGATCTCGGTAAGGCAGAGCTGAGGTTTAACTGGAATTTCCTGCTTCTGAAAAGATTTTAGAGACTACTGGGTTCTGGGCTGTTCTCCTTCCCTATTTTTTTGAGTTAAAACCCCAAAGCTATATTGGACACAAAATTTAAGTATTCTGACAAGATTCTCGGTTGAAAAATTCTGACTGGTTTTGCCTTTTATAGACTTTCCACTATCGGCTGCGTGTAACCATTTTATCATCTTTTTCTGCTGTTCCTCCTGATTTTTCCTCTCTCCGCTGGGATTTTGCTGACACAGAAATGTCACGGAGAAACAAAGCCTCACCTGGAGCCGATTTATTGAACTGGAGTTCGGTAATATTTCAGCTTAAAAAAAAACAAAACCAAACTTGTCCAACTAAAACTTTGGTTGTACTTTATTACTCTGATTTACACTTTAAACAAGAAATATTTTGAAAGATGGGGGTATAAATGTGTCGCGGCTAAGCAAGCCAACAAACCAACCTTTTTTTCCTCTCCCGAAGCTTGCCGTAGTTCTTACTAGCGCTGAGGTCCTTCTGAACGGAAGCACAGACGTATCCGTGTGTGGAAGGTAGCGACGGCAGAGTTCTGCTTATTATCGGCGATCGAATACCTTTGTGGGAACAAAAAGATCCGAGTCCCCAGGGAATGCCACAACATGGTTTGAGTCTTTTAAAAGAGAAACTACTTGGGTAGCCTTTAATCAAAATGCTGCTAATTGTGGCTACTTCTGAACTTTATTTATTTATTTTCTTTCCCCAATTTGAGCAGTTGAACACCAAGGAAACCTCCGGTTGTGAATCGGAGGCAAAACTTCGGGTAACTGGGGAAGGATGGCTGGATCCTGCGGTGCCCCTCCACATCATCCGCTTATTCTTGACGTTTACCTTCCCCGGCGGGTGGGCGCTGGATGTGGCGGCCTGAATTGGGTGAATGATAGGCCGGTGCTTAAAGCTGGTTTCAGGCTTTGTGAAAAGAGGTAAGGTTCCGTCTTCAAAGTCCATCCTTTCAGTAGGCTGAAATGCATCCCGCTTGAGGGAGCGGTTCCCCTTTAGTCCGGGGTGTGAGCTTAGGACTCGGAGTATAGCGGAGACACAGCTGCGTGGAAAATACAGTGGAGTACAACTTAACGCGTTCCTGGGATTTTCCTTAAGCGGTTATTTGGAACTGATAAAATCTATGCAAAAATCAGCGTTAATTACTCAGGCGCTAATTTTATACACCAAGCAAAAAATATTAGGTCTGATGCAATGCTCACGGAATACCTCCTGTATTGGGTGAATGCAAAATCAATATAAGCTAGTGCTGTGTAGATTTGTGTCTCATGAGCTACATCAGGAGACATTGTGGGGAACCAGATATGATGGTAGAGAAAGATGAAATTAGGGTGATTTGTTTCAGGCAATTTAGTTGATTACGTTTGACATGTTATCAGGTCTCCGAAACGTAACTAGAAGCTTCCTCTTGGAAACATGTTGTGTCCTGTCTGTCTTAATGATCATCTGCAGTGCATTATTATCCCTTTATTGTAGCTATGTGCTTTCTATCAGAAGCCAGCGGAGCCTCTGCTGCTGAGGAAGGCAAAATCCCTTGAGTTTTTATGGGAATGATAATCCAATTTTATATTATGCCTTGGAAAGTTTTCAGAGGTCATCTCAGTAAACCAGGCGTCGTTCTGTGAGCTGCATCATCACCATCTCGGGCAGCCTGCCCGATCGGTTCTTGAAATACAGATCCACTTCCCCCCCCCCCCGTTTTTATTTCCAGTTATGTTATATTTTTGTCTGTTGAGCCATATGCACCAGTTTGAGCTCTCGATGAAGGACTTTAAAGGGTTCTGCTGAGATTGTACAGTTCATTTAGGTAAATGCGATGCATGCTAAGGTCAGGGATTCTCCAAAGTAGGTCAAAATCCTCGAAGACTTCAGACTCTCGCTATTGTCTGGTAATTTTGCCTGGCCTCTTAAAAACACAAGTTTTTAGCCTGTGTGATTGTAGAGGTACCAGTGGAAATATAAACTGTGTTTACACTGATTATTTCCCCCCCACCCAGGGCTCAACTAAGCCTTTGTAGTGCCTGGAATGAGGTGGATGGGTAGGTGTTCTCTTCGTCTTTTTCAAGACAGTAGGGACTCGGCAATCAGACCAGCGTGCATGTATATATATAAAATATATCTATTTTTTTTTATCACAGAACAAAACGTGTTTATGTGCCATTGGTGGGTAGCAAGGTGGCCGGCATTGTGCTGTGCAGCAGGGAAACGCTGCCCTGTCTTTTACTCTTCGAGCTTTTGATAAAGGGCGCTTCCTGGGTTTAGGGCGCATGTTCTCCCCAGCTTTCCTTGCACGTTCCTAAAGACGGAAGTTACGCCTGCGTTTTGTTCCTTTGTTTTCTGAAACAATTGGCAGATTCTGTAGCTTGACCGTCTACCGTTTATATACGTGCCAATAAACTTTGGAAGAGTGATTTGGTGCTTGTAAGAATCACTGAAGTACTGAGGTGCTTGGCAATTTCCTTTTCTGTTTAATGCAAAGAAAACTAAAGAATATTAGATTAGTAAAACAGCAGTCAGAACCGGTGACTGTGTGCAATTTAGCACCAATTTTGTGGGCAAAACCCCCATGCCTGTTAGATTCCGTTTCTGTGGAACTAAGAGAGTAATGCTGCATGCTAAACTCCCGGGAGAGGAGTCAAGTTTTGAAACTGGAGCAAAGGGAGAATGTAGTTTTGTTTTCTGATGTACGTCTGCCTGACTTGAAAGAATTGAGAAGGAGCTGCGCAGTGCCTAATTAATTTAAAACTGACTCTGATTACCCCTGGTAACTAGGCTTATAAACGTTGGCAAAGATTTAGTTGACTGAAACGAATACGGAATTGGAATCCTGCGCTGAGTTTTGGGAAGTTGAGAATTGGCTGTGCTCTCCAGCTTGGCTTGGAGGAGAAATGCGTTGGTTCACTGTAATCTATAATGGGACGCCTCCGTAGTTTTATTTGTACGTCTTGGAAGGTTTGATCCATAGGCGCTCAGTAACAAAAGTGACGTTACTTCAACAAGTAGCGAAGATCTTTGTTTTACGCTACTCGGTTGCTTACCGGGACTGGTGTTCTATCAAGTAATGGTGATAATTAGGTAAAGTTGTCGTCTGAGGAAAGGAAACTTGTTTTTTCACGCTGTGAACAACTGATCTCCTTGCCAAATACTTTTGAGGCCGAGGTGACCTCTAATCCAAGCTGATTCCGAGTACTTCCCTATTTGAGTGTGTCACATACTCTATTGGCGGTATTTTCCTCTAGATAACTTCTTTGTCATATCGGTGAAAAAGGCTGTAAGTGGAGGACATGCGTGCTTGTATTAAGACTTTTACAGCGGACAATGACGGCTTTAGAACTGACAGAAGGATCTGACGCCTCCACCTTATCTTTATTTATAATTTTTTCCTCCTTAAAAAGTGGATGCAGCACTTGAGGATTTCTTCTTCGTTTGTTAGCGTACATTGAAAGTTAAATTGCATCCTCTGAAGTCTGCATCTGAAACGCTTGTACGCACAAACACAACACGTGATGTCCCTGCCCATGGCGGGGGGGGTCGGACTTGGATGATCTTTGGAAGCGCCTTCCAACCCGAAACGTTCTGTGATTCGACGAAGTCGTAGTTGTAGCTGTACCTCCTCCTTTCCTTCCAGTTGCATTGCTGCAGCTTAATCTTTATTTGTTGTGCTGTGTTTAAGGGTGGTACAAACTGCTTATCTTCATATTCTGTCTAGATACGCCGTGATTTTAACTTGTGATTATTATCTGCCTGTTTCAATTTTCTAAGGAACAGATCCATCTGAAAACAGCAGCATAGGATGTCACATTAAATGGTACTTGTGTTGGCAGCTTCAGGGACATGAAAGTTTGAATGGACGTAATGAATAAATTGCCCTTTGACTTTAGATTGTTCCTTCAAAACAAGAACGAAATGGCGCGTGCTGAGTTCGCACTGCTTTTTGCCTCCTATTTCTCCGTAGGTACGCAAGAGGCTCGTTTTCTTCGTGATTAATTTAATTCATCGTGAGCCTGGCCTGTGTTGCAAAATGCAAGGAAAAACATTCTTATTGTAACCAAAATGAGCGTGAAGAAGTCGCCATTCTTTTCTTGTTGTTTTCTTGGGCTCTGTGACTGCAAAATGTGAGAAATTCCCGAGTCTCTATGAAGACTTAAAAGTATTTCTCTCTTGTGATTGATTATTTTTTTTTTACATGGAATGCTTTCAGGTGCAGGGGCAATTAGCGGCTGAGCTAAATAGGACCAAAGAGGGACCGCTCCATCCGAAATTGAAGCTAATGGGCTGTAGGACGCAGGGGATAATTCGAGTGTCCAGCACGAGGTTTGAGGCTCGACTGCCGCCAGAAGGATTGGGGAAGCTGGGTGTGTTGGCCAAGGGCTTGAACGACGCGCTGCGAAAAGGGGTATTAGCTGTTTTAAGCTGCTGTTTAGCCATGCTTGAAAATAGGTTTCAGTTTAGCAGCTGGGAAGAAAACAGGGGCGGAAAGCATCTCTTGCTGGAGGCGGTCACTGTTTAATAAGCAGATTGTGTAAGGCCCTTGTGTGCCTTGTTCTCTTCTGACTTGGTGCTTGTTTTTTCCTTTTTCCCTGGGCATAAAAATAAAAGGAAGAAGCCGCATCAGATAGGCTAAGATCTCCCAAAG
The DNA here is from genome assembly GCF_028500815.1 of Rissa tridactyla. NCBI lineage: Eukaryota > Metazoa > Chordata > Aves > Charadriiformes > Laridae > Rissa > Rissa tridactyla. The sequence goes on along the minus strand of NC_071470.1, from coordinate 77,720,130 downwards.
TGACTTTGCTTTTATCTAAAAGAGCCCGAAGTATAAATCCTGAGGGAGTGTCTGATATGGTCCTAAGCCTTTCCGTGGCTCGTTTTCCAGACATCAAGTAAAACCCGACACGTGAAGCACAGACTGCAAAGAGTAACAGGTTGGCTGCCGTTTTGTTGTTTGTCTATTTTGGCCTTTCTGCCAAAACCTTATTTTTTTTTCTTTCACTGCAAGCGTGGCAGTCAAAAGGGCGTTACGTTTTTCCAGTGAGAGAATGGGTAGTTCTTATCAGCCAGCCAAATCTCTTACGTTCTGTTTATCAACATATGTTGAGAAAGCACTTTGTTCTCATGCGGTTTTTGCAGTTTCCTTCTTGTGCCAGAAGAGATGAAAACACAGGTCTGTCCGCTTTTAAAGATGCGTATGCCGTTGTATGTCGGGGGTGTGTGTGTTCCTATTTTATTAAAATGGTCGTAAATGGGCAGTGTTGGGTGAGACTTTGTGTTAAGAGGTGAATAAGAATGGGTAACTGAAACTTTTTCCGAATATTCTTACAAATGAATTGTGTACCACTAGCTTCTTGGCGTTCGGTGTTTCCTTTATGTTTAAACACCAGCAGAGAACCACCTTGACAACCGATCCTGTGAAGGTATCGTAATGCTGATCCAGCAGCGTTACAAACTGTTATATACCTGTAGCACCACACAGAGAAGGTCGGTAAATCAAGCAGGGATAATTCCCGGTGTTTTACGGAAGTTGCAATTCAATTATTTTGTGGTGTTCTCGTCTCCAGCTGGTCTCCTCTCCAGCTAGACGAAACCTTCTAGGAGGCAATGCTACATCTTCTGCCCGGTATATTGACTGTCGGCTGGGAGCGAGAGCTGGAATTGTAGGTAGTAACGTTCTTGGATGAAGCGAAAATGCAGAATTTTGTCGCCTCTGCTTTTCTCTTAGCCACGTTCCAGCGCTGTTTCTGGCACAGGTAGAGGTTGAAGATGGGGCCGCAGTATATGACTTTGGACAGCCCCAAATTTTTGGTGGCGCCTGAAACCCTGACAAAGTCATCCTCTTAAGCTCGTGCCTACCTTTAAGCATGTTTGTACACTGCAGGAATTTCGCTCTCCCGTCTTTAAGTGCCACTTCAAAATGCACATCGCACTTTGTGTCAATCGGAGCGCTTCGTGCATTCTCTGTGAGGATTACTGTTCCGTTGGCTGTATTCCAAGAGTCAGTGCAAAATCCACTGGAAGCGCGGTTTGTGCTGGGTGTAAGCGTTAATGGTAGAAAGGTTCCTATTGACACGTTTCAGGGTGAACTAGTTCACCCTCCATCACCCTTTTTGCTGTGTTTAGGGGTAGAACAGGGTTTTTTCCTTCATCGAGTGTCAGTGGCCGGTAGTTTTTATAAATCTTTGGCTTCCCTACTTTGCAATGGCGTGAAATAATAATTCAAAAAAAAAAAAAAACAAACCCTCAAACTTTTAATTGAAAGCGTGTAGGCTGAGGTAACAAAATGTTGCTCCCCGTGTATATCCCAGGTTAGGAATGCGAAGCTTTCAATGAACTGTTAGGTGGTCGATCTGTTTACTCCCTTACAAAATCCATTCTCTGGATTTACTTGGGTAGGGGGAAGGAGGAAAAGGGCTGACATACGTTGCGTACATGTTTAAAATGACTGCAAAACCTGCTCGGTGGTCTTTACAACCGCCTGCAGGTGTGATGCCTGTGGTTCAGATGCCTGCGTCGTGCCGGAGGTGGGACGGCAAAGGTAGGGAAGTATTTTTATTTCCTTTATTGTGCTCGGAGCCTTTTAGCGAAAGCAGCTGATGGAAGCTGGGCTGCCTCGCTGTCTGCTCTTGTTTTGCTGGGGCTGTAATGTCACAGCAATTTGTCTCATTAATTTGTAGCCACGAGAACAAATTATGATCTGCTGTTAACGGTAATTACATGAACTAAAAAGGTCATAAAAGCGATAGGGAGGAAGTTGTGTATTCTAAATATCAAAGCTGCGCAATTAGTATTTTTCCCAAACATTTTTAATCAAAAAAAAAATATGGAAGTGTGTGTATACATACATATGTATATATATGCGCATGTGAGTGGGTATAGAGCATGTAAGTGTATGTTAAAACAAAGACTGTGTTCATGGTTTGATACTAGAAAATGTTAAATATATAATGTATAAATTCTCAGAAGGGAGGCAGCTGATGTAGTTGGGCTGAAAAAAAAAAAGTCAAAGTATTTGAATAAAATCCTGCACAGCAGTAGGTAATTGACACTTTCTGCTACATTTTAGCTCTTTTCTTTAGGGTAAACACAAACAGCCTTTTTTTTTTTTTTTTTTTTTTAGATGGGAACTGGGTATTTTCTAAACAGTCTGTTCACAGTTTGTTATAAAAGAGGTTTTTGAGTGAACACGAGTATCGGGATTAAAAAAACCCAACTGAGCGGTGCCTTTTGAGAGCGACGCAAACCTGTGGGGTCGGTGGGAGCCTCAGCTGGGCCTTCCGATGGGAGAAATGGCTCCTGGGTGAATGGGAGGTAACGTGCAGCGGAAGAAGCCGCCGGCATCTACATTTAGGTAACCATTTGAGGAAAGCAGTTAATGATTTTTTTTTTTTCCTATTTTTTTTTTTTTTTTGGACTGAGCCATTAGTTTTTCCAGAACTTTAAAATGGAGTAGCAGCTGGAAAACCTGCGTTTTGCCTCGTGTTAAGAACTGGACGAGTACGGAAACAGAAGTCTGATGTAGGATCCCCTGTAAATAATGTTAGGCTTTGGACACTTGTCCTAAAACAGAAGCAGAATAACAGAAAGGGTCCAAGGAAGGCCAGCACCACCCAGGAGGGCACGGGATGTGTTTTCGGAGGGGGAGGAAGAAATAAGCATCTCATTTAGGGAAAGGGCACGTGACAATTTTAGCTGCATCTCCTCCGTTAGGAGGCTTAGCTGGGAGCTGCCGTTCGCTCCTTATCTTCTCATAACTCTACAACAGGAGTTTGTCTGTCTGGAGATTACGTCTTCTGACGTGGCCGGAAACTTGCAGAACTTTCTCCTTGGTTCTCATTCCTCTTTTTGATCTTGTTAACCGGTATTTTCAAAATCACTTTAGCGATAGTCTTGCAACAGTAAATATGCAGTTAACTGATGGACTGTTGCTCGCCTTGTTCTTCGGCCATTCTGAAAGCATGTGATGAAATAAACTTTGGGCGTTTATTCATTATCCCTAAAAGCTGCATTTTCAAGATCAGACCCCAGGGGGTCTCTGTTTCTCAGCGTTTTCTCCTCAGCGACAGCCACAGCCCCGATGCTCAGGGAAGAGCAAGAGCAGGGCAAGAATATGGGATGCTTCCCCTGAACAATCTCCCAGCCTCCAGCTGTTTTGGGCTCAGGGGATTTCCTGAGCCTGGATATTGGCTCTGTGTGTTTAATAACCCTCAGTACTTTTGTCTTTCACAAACTCGTCCCTCCGTGAGCCGAGGTAAACCCCTTCCGCCTTCCTAAATGAAGGAGAATTCCTGCCACCACCTCTGCTCCAGCCCCTGGGCTGGGACATCCGAAGCCTTCTGTCCTAGAACATCGGATGTGCTCTTCGATCCAGGGAGGGGAAAATACAGCAGGTACAAGGGAAAACAGTGATGTTAAAAACATGGATAGTTATTGCCGAAGTACATAGTTGAAGTATTGTGCTGAATAAGGGCATATGATCAAGAACAAAACGAAAACACTAAAAAAAACCCTCCAGAAATCTTTATTGAAATGACGAGGCGTTTGAGTCTGTGCAGTAGCTGGCCGCTTGTCTTGCTCTCCTGAGTATGGCTTTATTTAGAAAATATTAGCTTTCAAAAGGAAGCCACCAGGAAATGAGTAACTTTTGTAGTCACAGCTGGGTTTAAAAAGTGAAGATAAAATAGCAAGGTTTTACCAAGGCACTCGGTCCGTTTTGTGTGCGGAATGATGCAGGAGTTTTGTGAAAAAGCATCTACTGATTCTGTAGCACAAGAAACTAATATACTGTATTTCCTTGTTGGCATTACGTGTTGTTCCTGTCTTTCATTTGAAACCCTGAAAATGTGGTGGTGGGTTTGTTTTTTTTTTTTTGTAGCTTCCTGATTTTAAAATAACTCTGTTAAGAGTGTAGAAACTTAAAAAATGCCTCAAAAATCCGGGTCGGAGCCTCATGCCGTGGAGCCAAACCAAACCACGGGCTCGGTGACGTTCGCCGGCTGTGTGCCCGGCTTGCCGAGGGGCGACGCGGGGCAATAGCACGAGCACGGCTCAATGGTCAGCGGGGATGGAAGGGGGCAGACGATGCTGAATTAATCCGGCAGAAAAATTATTATTTAACTCTTACGGTTCTGTTTAAAGAAGCGGCAAAATAACAGCAGAGCGCTCATTTCGGCGTGCATGGAGAACTAGTGATGGAAAGCACTAGACATGGGAACGGCACTGCGTAACGGTAAATACAAGCTCGTTTTTAGAGGCTTGTGGCTTGTTCGGTTGGGGGTGAGTCTTCATGGGGATGGCAGAAAGCTTATCCCTGACGCGGCAGCCAGATTTTTCGGTCTGCGCTCCAAAGCGTGAATATTCTAGAGCTTTTTCAGCAAAACGGTGGTGAGAATTTTCTTAAAATAACCTGTTCCGCACACACAATGTATTTTTCTGGGGCTAAACTGTCAGCCTGAGATAGGCCCCGGGCACTCGAAAGTGTTTTAAGTTTGGTATAACGACAAGCAACTTGCCCTTATGCTGCGACGTGTTAGACGATCCGCAGATCTTGCTCTCTGCGCCACAGCAGTAACATCTGTCGGTGTAAGGATTTAGCCTACTTTTTCTAGCGTAAGACGACGTTTTGCTTATCTTGAAGTGATTTTTGGCTTTAATGTCGAGTGGGGAGAAACGACGAAAAGGCTGAGGGCGCTGAATTGATGTACCCGCATCGTGGCAATTTCTTTAGAAGGAAGCAAAGCCCGGTCCCGTAAGCCTGCGTCTGGGCTACAGCTGCTCCTCGATGGTAACGGTGCGATAACGCAACCCTTATTTGTGGGTGACGTCTGATATTTTCTAGATCTCCACGGCAGTGCCGTCACAGCCCCAGGAGCTGCTGGAACGCCACTGTTCATACACCCCCACGGAGTCGTCGTCTCATCCAGCAAAACAACTGGATGCTAGTGTTAGTAGTGGGGGGGGGGAAAGACTCATTTAGTTGGCGGGGCGAAGCACTACCAATAAACTGTTGCTATTAAAATAAATATTGCCAAAAGGCATCCGTTCAGTAACGGGAATTAAATTTGAGTCGTACGCGACAGTCCCTTTCGAGGGCTGTGGGTACAATAAAATACAAGTTCAGATATTTCGGTAAGCACCGTGTTGATGGGGCAGCACGCACTCGGCCGAAGCGAAGTTTCATTTGCTTTCACACATGTATTAAGTATAAATGTTTTGACAGTTCTCCGGTTACTTTAAAACTTGCGTTATCCGTCGTTGGGATATGCTCTCAAAGACGAGTTGCTCGTACCACATGGGGTTTTTTTTTTTTGGTTTTGTTTTTTTTTTTTTGTTACGTCATCGGCATAAAATCAGCTTGAAAATTACGGTTTGCCGGGGTTTAGGGGTTTGGTGGTTGGTGATTACTAGGTTTATTTTTGGGTGTTTGACAGTCTTTTCACAGCAGGTAAGTCAATTTTAACTTACTGGAGAGAGATGTACGCAGACAATTAAGAAAAATAATGTTAAGAAGTTATTTTTTCCTTTTTTTTTTTTTTTTAAAGAAAAGGTCTTTTTTACTCCTCCAGCCACCAAAACCCAAAGTGTATCTTATTCTTTGTTTCCCTTAAACTGGGCTCCCACATTAAGGCAATTAGAGCATGTAACAAATGTCGTTAACGCCCAGGCTGTGCCCAAGTCCGTGCTTCGAGGGGAAGCAGAGCTATTTATATGAGACTCGAAGTGCAACGTCTCTCTGATAAAGGCCGGTGCTCGGGGGTGAAGGTTAAATGGGAGCGATGGTCCCCTGCCAGCCTGTCGGGGAGTTGGGGTCATGCAATGTTGTCGCCAGGCCAGACAGCGAGCCAGGGCGAGAAATAGCTTCTGGATAACTTTCTTTATCTGTTAGCCAGTCAGGAAGCCGTAGCTGCGATAGTAGTGAAGCCAAGTTATTTAAAAACGCTGATATTAAGAGACAATTAAGTGTTGGTTGCTAGGGTATGTAGCTTACCCTTTAACTGCTTTTTTTTAAAGAATAGCCAACACTTAGTTTGTTTCCTGTTTTGTTTTGCTCAGTAATAATAGGTTATAATGCTTAAGCAAATCGGACTGTTTTGTTCAGAAAGTGTCTACTTTATTATTTTAGTGTTATGTTATTATTTGTGGCGCGGGGATCGTTGTCCCATGATTGATTTTTTTTTTTTTTTTTAAACTCCTTAATCCCAATAGAAGAAGGGCGCGCTATTTGGCAGAGTTCTTCAGCTGTATGATGAGAATATAGCCTTGAAATTGCTTATCTAGTGATACGAATAATATCACGCGAATAACTTGTCATAACTTCCTGATGTGTATAGATTTGACTTTTTTTTTTAATGGGGATTTTAGCTCTTTATCCCATGAGGGGCGGGGAGGGGGAAGAAAAGACTAAGGTATTTTATAGGTTGATTGCCAAAATGAAAAGGTAGATTTATTGATAGTGAACATGTAGAATGATTCTGGGATGAAAAGCTGAATGTATGTGCTTTGCACCGAATTAAGGGAGCTGTACTGACTTAGAGCAGCTGCCTCCAACCTTCCCCCCGTTATCAGAAAGCTGTAACGTTAACAAATTAAGTATAATCACTCAGAAGACTGCGGTGGGGTAACAGCGGCCTAAGTGTTGAGGATACTGCTGTTGAGAAATAGTCCCGGAGGGTGTGTTTAAAAACGTGCTTTGGTGTATTTGAGCGCTCGGCGCTCACAGCTCAGCTCGAAATTGTGAGGGGGATGAGCGCGTGGCGTGGCTGGTGCTGGGGACCCCAGGGAGGGTGTGCGTGTGGACCTGGGTTCTCGGCTTCTGGGTGTTCGAGCTATCTGGAATTATAGCTGCTAAGAGAGAGTTCTTGAATATTTTAGCAGAGCGCGTGCACATGTGAGCACCTTACTACAGGTTTCACATATGTTCGATTTCCTTGTGATGCTTGTTCTGCGTGGCTTATCCATGGCATTTAAATGCTCAATTTATAAACTCTACATCAATATTAAAATACTGTTTTAAAGATTACTTTCGGGTACGCTAGGCAGCTAGACACCAATGCTTTTGGATATTTATTAATTTGAAATCTAATTGAGGGTCTCTTTGCCGCTCGGATAAGTCTCGCTAACATTGCGTTTAAGTCTGATAGGCTTTGCAGGATGTTAGGTATTTTTGACTATTTCCACGGCTTTCGTTTTGATGGTCTTAAATCTGGTCTCTTACAGCGATGTGTGTAGCAATGGGTATGCTCCTGGGATCCTTTTTGGGGCGGGTGAGCGGTCACCGAAGTCTGCGAATGTATTTATAGCTTGGTATTGGCTCCAGTCTCCACCTGGCAGCGCTGGGGTGCTGATACGCTCGCAGGCCATCGGAGTTGTTGCCAGAAATGTTTGCTTGGCATGATAGAACCACTGTACGGACATGAAAATGTTGTCGCTGCCCGCTGTGTATCAGTTTCCAGCCTCGGGTGATGGATCGCGAGGACCCGGGACCCGCCGGTCCCTGGCTGCGGTCGCTGCTAATTGAGCCCCAGGGGTAATTTCACTCGTGCGTTGCTTCTCGGTTCCCCTCCGTTTGCTGTTGGGGCGGTGAGTTCAACCGCTGCCCTTTTTGAATCAGCTGCTTTCACGTGCCCTCCTCATCATCGCTGATACCGCCTTGGCACGTAGCAACCGTGATGGATGTGCACGGGGGAATAAACGCGTGTGACTAAGATATACTGCTTGGGTTTCAGCTCCCGGTGCCTGCAACGCTGGCGCCGAAACCTTTAATAATTGCTAATAAGCATGGTTCTGTGGGATTGAATTTGGCGTGGTACTGCCGCCTGGTGGGCTCCTGCCGGGGAAGGCAGGGCACCGCCTCGGTGGCACTAAACAGATTTCTGTTTAATTGCAATATTTATGGGAAGAAGAATCTTTGCTTCGTAGAGGTTTGAAACCTGAAAACCTGCGCAGAGCTTCAAAAAAAAAAAAAAAAAAAAAATCAAATGTAAGTGGTTAGGGAAGTCTTGTAATTATGTCAGCTACCCTCTTCTTGCATTTACTTTTCCCCAACAGTAATGTAGCCGTAAGAAATCATGCTTAAATCATGTTGCGTTTTCAGTGGAGGTGCATGACCCATGCGTGTGTGTGTGTCTGGCGGTGACAGCAAGCATCTAATGAGGAACAAAGCATATACAAAACTTGGATTTGATGCTCTATCGCCACCTTGTGCTCATACATCTTTCCGCCACGCCCTGGCGATGCAGAAATACGGTGGGCTGGGGAACTGACAGGTGATGATTGTACAGCGTTTTAAGAAAGCGGTGCCGAAGGGCAATGTCAGTTCCTCTTCTGAATTCCTGAATGCAGAGCCCTGTTCAAATAATACCAACGAAATGTCTTCCGTCGGAAAGCGAACGATGATTTTCATCGCTTTGAAAACGCAGACGTAAGCCATTTCTCTGACGCGGAGTGGCTCAGCCTGACGTCGATCAGCTGAAAAGCTCGTGGACCGCAAACTGAAGCAGAGACGGTATTTGTGGATCGCGTTGTGAATCGCAGAATTGAAGAGAGTAATTTAAACCTTTTGAACGTTTTAATAGGGGATAAAAGCACTTGTAGAAGTCGTATTGACTACTGAAAGCGTATTGGCTTCTTCCAAAGATTTCTCCTCGGTGGTCTCTAGAAAGCGTGCCCCTGAATGTTTATGCTGTCAGCGTTTATGACCTATTATCCGGCCCAAACACTGACTGTAGCTCCTCCTGCTCCATTAGGAACTCTATTCAGGCAGGGGGAAATGGAAAATATCAGCTACCTTCAGATATTACTAGTAAAAATCAGTCCTTTTTAAAATGCCGGAAATAACGTGCAATTTAAATTATAGCTGGAAGGCATATTAATCCTGCATTAAATTCAGGATAAAGAGGGAACAGAGGAAACTCGATGATGTTCCTAACAGGTGCTTTTAGCAAGGAGAATTAGATAGGAAGAGAAACTGCCTTGGACCTTCACAGATTCTGAAACCCATGAGGAAGCAGGTGTATCATCACACACCAATTTCTTCTTCTTCCCTTCTGTTGGTGTGGCTTAATTAAAAGCTATACCACTAGCAAATTCTTTTTGTCTGAACCAGCTCAGCACCTGCAGTTTGTGAGGGTAAAGAAGGTGAAGTCAGAGTTGTAGGAGAAGTAAATCTGGCTTAACAGTAAGCGTGCTAAGGAGCATAGTGACCCCCCAGCTGGGTTGTACTTTCATCCGTATTTATAAATAGTGCAAAATAGGCTCTTTGAACTTAGGGAAATGGGATACATCTTGATACAGCTTCGTGACCTTGATGTTAAAGGCTAGAAAAGAGATTTGCTTTTGTCAGTGGTGCTGTGGCACAAATTGCTGTGGCTGCTGAGCTGCGCGAGTACCTGCGGTAACTCCGACAGGGCTGTGTGGAACGTGCAGGCGCTCGTTCATTGCCTCCTGACAACTTTTTGTTCTGTTTGCCTTCATCCTTTAAAAAAAACCAAACAAACAAAAAAAAAAAAACCCACCACCTCTCTCTGCATCCACCTTGATGTCGTTTTACCTAAATGAGTTTCTAGGCATGGACCCTTCTCTGCAGAGCAGGAACCACGCTCAGCATGGTGTCTGATTTGCCCTGGCTCTTTTCGTGGTGTAGGTGACATTGTGAAGGCGCTTACAGGGCGCCTTTCTTTGCCCCCTCAGGACCGTGCTTGCTTTTGCCTGGGCCTACAGTCTTGTGGCCCATAAAGAGGGCTGTAACGTGAGCAATGGCAGTTACCGCTCTGCGGTACCTGCCCAGGGGCACGCACAGGTTGAGTTGTCTTGACTTGCTTACCCCAGGCTATCAGAAGGGCAGTTACTGGTCTAATATCGACTGTAAGTTGCGGTACCTTATTCCTCTGTTATAAAACTGATGCAAAGCAGTTTTAAAGCTGTATCGTCTCGATTTATTTTAATTTGCTAATTTAACTGGACTCTCAACCTGTTTAAAAATTGCTTACGAGTGCCCACACGTGGTCCTGGCTTCTGCTTCGCGCTGCTGAAGGGTGGCCTCCAGTCCCACTGGAAAGCAAGTGGACGCTCTTGGACAGGAGTTATTTCCCGCAGGTGGGTTGCTTTTGCGCACCTCCACAGCGCTTTTTTTTTTTTTTTTTTAAATTCTGAAATGGACTTATCAAGCAGATGCACCAAGGCAGAGTTTAAAGTCAGGCTTATCGCTGCAGATGGTTCACTCAAGCTTTGCTCATCAAAGGATGCTTTGGTAGGTGGGCCTTGCTGAGCACGTGTCATGGTTTAAAGACCAAATATCTTTAAAATTTGGATAAAGCCACAAAATATTTCCGTGAAGATGAATGTCCACGAGTAATACTGTGTTGCGTCTAAGAATGAGCGTGCCTAGTTGGGCAATACAGGTGGGATTTTGAGGTTTAAGAACAAAAGATGCTACAGAGTCAGTCTTGAGACAAGATGCTCCAGCTGCGTGGTTAAATAGGGGGGTGTGTGTCCATTGGTGCAGTTATTCATCATCTGACCTCTGGAGTGGCCACAGTTCAACCCACATCAGCCCCGCTAGTGTCCCTCCGTTCTTACTGGAAGGGTGGCATCCCAAAGAGGAAGAGGGCAGTTGGGGTTCTGTCCCTTGGAGATGGCAGATGATGGCACTAGTTACGGTTTGCTTTGACTCGGTGTCCGTTCAAAAGGAGCCGAAATGAGAGGATGAAGGAAGCGCTTCGGCTGCTTGAGGGTCTCAGCGATGGAATAAGAGCATCCCGGCTGCGTGGTACACGTGCGTCTTCCATTTCTGTGGATTTTTCCTCTCTCTTTTCCTATCTATTTTCACTTAAGGAAAAAGATTTTGTGCTGAGGAGAGCATAAATAAGTACTATCATATCAATAATAGTTGCAGTAATATAAAACAAACAATATTTGTTTTGCAAAAGTTACGTAATTGCACAAGTGACTGTTGGGAATTGATCTTCAACTTGTCTCTAACGAGGAATTATTTGGGTTTATGTATGAGTTGTCAGAACGTGATGGTAGCATTTTGTCAGGGGTTCCTACTTTAGCTTTCCTCGCCTTCCTGGTTGGGAAACTTAAGTTTGGTATTTCTTAGTTTTCAACTTCTGTGGCTTTATTTTCACTTGTAGCTCGCTAGACGACAGCCTCGTAAGTATCTGGTCTCTACTGGTAAATTTTATTTTGAAATGCTGTTGTAAATGCTGAAGGATTACAAATTAGACTGAGCTTGTCACGAAATGTAAAATAACTCGGAAATCACAAAGAGTCATTTCAGTTTCTGTCAGAATCTGGATTATAGTCACACTACGTTTGGAGTTTTTTTTACTATTTTTATGGGGTTTTAGTGTGGCATCAATAAACGTGTTTAAAAATCGGCTCTCGCAGCTATTTTTCAGGACACTGTTTCAGAGCGTAATGAAATCTTGACGTTTAGTCAAGCTTTGACATTTTCTGTTAGACCAGATTAAGTCTTCCTTCGTGAAGGTGCATTTCAAAAGATGGGAAAATGGCGGTCAGAGGGTCACCTTTTACTTCTGAGGTAACGTCTGACTTTTAGGCAACAAAATAATAACGGGATTGAGCTTGGTCACTGTCTGGAGCTATAGGATGTGTCAAACGCTTTCACGGACTGAAACTCCAAAATTGCCCTTCTGGCTTTTTGGTTTTAGTGTAAAACTAAGTTCTGAGTCAATGCAATGAAATGGAAATGTAATTATTATGTGTTCTTACGTTCCTGTCAAAGCTATGGGGGGAGTTCTTCCGTATAGATCATGTTTAATTCTGTGTCGTTGAGTTACCTCAAGGAAGAAGGCCTGTCCTATTGGAAAATACCCGCTGATTGGCAGGTAGCTGGGAGTTGGCTCTGGGCAAATCTAAAACTGAGACGGCCCAAGTCTTGCCTTGACAGCTCTTGGGGTCTGCACGCCCTTCCGTTCTTGTGTCCTACATACCTACGCGGGGCTAATAACTCCCTTCCCAGGCTCCACGTTTTTTTCTTGGAAAATGATGAGGTTTGAATTAAGAGGCCTCCGATTACTTCGGCATGTTAAAGGCTGTGTGTTAGAAGTTGTCAGCTGTTGCTGCTTCAAGTGGACAACTAGGATGAAAAAAAAATAAATTCCCCAAGCATCTTGAAAGCTAGCGTATCTGGGCACGTGAATTTCTGTGTGTGGCTGGTGAGTGTTTCTTGGCTTCCACTGAAACCATCTCAATTTTTGACCAGGTTAGCACAGCATTTTAATATGAATTCAAACACAGCAGCATACTTTGTTCATCGATGTAGTTTCCTGCATTTGCTTTATCTTCTTGCGTGTAGTTAGCTTCTGTCAGGGTGTGGAGAAACTTGAGTATTTTACCTCATAAAACATAAGAAACATCGGAGCAATGTCCGCTTCCCGTCAGCGCATTGAAGAGTCTTCCTAATTGTTATCTGCCCGATGCGTTGTGGTGATTTCTGTGGGTGCGTTGTCTTCTGTTCTGTCCTACAAGCGCAATGTTCAAGTCAAATTGTATCACCAAAATTGTCGGAGAACTAGATGAGGCCTCCTGTCTTTGACTGTCTGCTTGGGCGTTTCCGTAGGTCGTCTCTGGGAGATTCTGGAAAACTCCCTTATGATCATCTAGGCAGGGATTTCAAGTTACAGAATCTTTTGGCACTATAGGGGGAAAAAGCCCAACCCATATTAAAACTTTAAATTCGACAAAGTGCTTCTGGGTTGTGTTTTTGCTTAGGAAGCAGAGGAGGTAGGAGAAGCATTAATGAGCTTTTGATGCTGTCTGCCTCTGGGCCCCTGAGTGCAAGCTGATGCGCAGAAAACTTGTTTTTAACTTCTCTGTCTCGGTGTGTAGGACATTCTTCTGTATTGTATTTGCTGTACAGATAAGCGTTATTGGATTCTGCCGCCTCACTCCCATAAGGAAGGGAAGGAGTTAAGTGCATCTGATGAGGATGTTTTCATTCCCTCTGATCGCAGAGCGGCTGGATCACAGATGCATTTCTGTGCATAGAAAATCAAAAGGTCGGAGGAGGGCACGGGCTGTTTTTGCCAAAGGACTGCCTGTGATGTGCAAAACAAGATGGTCATCTGCTTTCGGTGGGAGCAGAAGCGAAGAGCTCTGCTGTTAAGAAAGAGATGGCTGTTTAATGTCCTGGTGTTTAGCACGGAGGAGCTGGGATCTAAAAGAAGAGACAGCCGTGTTGTTGGGTGGCACTTGCCCGGGCTCTTTGGGAAGGCAATGCAGAAGGCGGCAGACAGGCAGAGGATTTGGCACGTTCAGGGGCTTGAGCTTTCCTGGAGCTCTGCATCGAGTGCCTTAAGCCAGTTGTGTCTCAAATTCCCAGTGATAAAACTGGAGAAAGATGTCAAAGTGCCTGCCGAGATTAAATTAATCAATGTTGATGTTCAAATAGATTTATTCTGCGTGGAAAGTCTATGGCCTGTGTGTATCTCTGTCTTCCCCCAGTTTCCTTCTGGGCATCCTCTGCCTCGGGCAACGCACTGTTATCAGTTGCCGGAATGAAACGTATGCTTGGAGTTTTTGGATAAGCCAGTAGTAAAATTAGAGCAAACTTCGGGCATTTTCTCAGGTTTTATTTCAGTGAGCGTTGAGGCAATGTTTTCCTTCAGTGGAAATTGCGGAGTATGTTCTCTCTGCCGATAAGAAACGATGCAAGAAATCTTTAAAGGGCTGCTTTAGGAAGGTCTGCCAAGGGATGCTCGTTTCATCTGTGCGCTGGGTTGGTCGTTCAGCCGTCGCCGGGTCAGAAGGTAAATGGCCATTAATGCTTCGGCTGTATCCTTGAACCTCCCTCTGTGGCTACCTCCGAGAGAGCTGTTTTGCAGGCACGGGCTCGCTTCAGTGCAGCCTTGTCTTCTGGTGGCGAAGCAAGCCGCGAGGAGCAGTTAGCTAAATTAGAGCTGCCTGTGGCTTACGAGCGTGGAACTGGGAAACGAACTCGTCAAGGAAAAGTACAATAACACCAGAAACGGAGGAGGGAGGGAGGATGGGAGCGGGGCGGGGGAAGAGCGAGGGCAAGACAGGAGAAAAAGGAAGAAAGGGGGGAAAAAAAGAGTCTGGTGCAGATAGAAAAATGTCACTTTAGGGCTTTCTGTCTGTAATGTAGGGAAAGATTGACCAAGGTTTGTCTTGCTTACCAATGCATTATATGAGGGGGATGTTGAAGAGGGCACAGATCCCAGGGCTAACTATATATACCTTACCCTTAAATGAAAAAGAGCCTACTTCATAGTTTGGAATCACGGCAGATTTGCTGGGGTGTCTAGGTCTGTGCTTATTAGGCTCTTTTTTGAAGCTTTGTCACGGTCACGTTGCCTTGAGCGTGGCTGCGTGCATCCCAGTTAAGCCCATGTCTTCGTTGCAGTAATAAATAGTAAACTTCCAAGCCTACACGCATCTTTGAGAAGTGCGCGCTATGGATAACAAATGAAAGAAGGTCAAGGGGAAAGTGACCACAGCAAACGCAGCTGCCGTCCGCTATTAAAGCGCAAACCTATTCCCTGATGTTTTTGAATGAGCGTTCTTTTTTTTTTTTTTTTTATTTCTGGGTCGAGAAAATGGCTCCCTGTTCTCACAGATGTGACTCCTGGATTGATTGGCAGGGTTGAAAATCATGTCGTCTGCTCTTCTGGGCAGTTATGGATGTCCATTAGGATGCCCCGGTGCGTAATGGTGCTGCCTGTGAGTTCTCTTGGGATTTCTGCGGTGTGCCAGTGGTCGTTCCGCATCTATACCTGTGAACTTGGTATATTTTCCAGATATTGTGGTTAACGAGAGGTCTTAGCATCTATTTGAAGTCAGTCAGTGTTTGCTATCGTAGAGGTCTTGTGTCTCTTCAGCCACGAGTGGGATTTTTCCCACTTGTGAAATGACAAATGTCAAAACCGACAGCATTTTGAGCCCTCGATGGCTTCCCGTGCTGTACCGCATCTGTCAAAAGCGACAGTAATGAGTCTGCAGCTAACTAAGGATCTGCCGACAGCAGGGGAAGAAAGGGGCTGCATAATTTCATTATCCTTTTGACTTGCGGAGAGCAAATGCTTTATAACCTCCTCTCTTCCTTGATACTAATGCCTCTGGAATCCCTTTGTTATGTGAAACCTCAGCCAGTTGAGGGGTATCCCTTTGAGGCTGTAGTAGCTCAAATCTGAGCCTGGCATAGAGCTACACATAATTTCAGGGGTCATTATCCCGACGTATCTCTGCTTTTCAATTTCCGTTCAGTTCTAGTCTTTAATTGAAAAGGAAACGTTTTATCCCTAATCATACGATGCTATTTCTATCCTGTCCAAACCAAGCACAGTTCTTCCTTAGCAGCCTCAGCTTTTGAATTAAAAAATGCTTGACTTCTAATGCCAGAAACTTAATTTTTAGTGATGTTGGAGTTGCTTACGCTTGCCCTCGTTGAACATCTTTCTCCCGCCTCCCCGCCCCCGTAAGTGGAGAGATCAGCTTTGTGGGCCTCCAGCCCCTTCCTCGAGACGCGGGCGGAGAGGTGAGAGCCGAGTTGGAGAAACACGACCTTCCAGCACGGAGCAGTTCCTTCTCTGGACCGGACTTGGCCGGTTTCGTTATGTGCCGTCCCTCGTTAAGGGCGAATACTGCATGAGCCAGTGCAGCTCACTGCTTTTACGGAGCCGGTGAAGAACATGCCGTGTCCCGTGTGAAACAACTTCACAGTAGGAAGCGGTGCCATCCAAGAACACCGAACCTTTCACTTGTGGCTGCCTTTTTTTTTAATTATGAATAGGCAGTATTGTTGGATTTGAGCAGCAACCTTTATGAATATATTTAATTGAAGATACCAGAGGCTTACAGAAATACAGAACATCCTATATATGTTAATTCGTCATTAAAATTCGTTATTAAGGAAATACTTGTTATTAACAAACCACATCTTGTATTCTTTAGAGGTTATTTTATTACACTTGATGATTTTCTGAGTAAACCTTGTGATTAGGAGCTTGCTTGCTTTGTTATCCCGATTAAAGTTTATAAAGGGAAGATCTGCTTCTTAGGGTTATTTAAGGGCGACGTAGGCTTTAGTTTTTCTTGGTTTCTGGTTGGGAGCAGGAGATGGCCGAGTAATTTTTCAAGAGGAGCCCTGCGTATGTATAAACCCTGACCCTTTATGGTGCTGTCAGCCATTTGACGGGAGGATTAATTTACTCATAATATTTTGCGCTACTAAGCATCCTGAGACACGCTTTACAAACATCGTCTTGGTTTTGCTCAGTGCTGCTGCCCAGCCAGTATCTCCAGTTAGCAGGTAAGAAAAGAAGGATGAGGCGATGTGTCTGTATAGAATGAGGTTATTGGGCAAAACCACAAGAGCTTTATCAGGTAGAATTGGTTTCATCACAACAGTAACGCCAGTCTCTTTGTCTACACACGCACAAAAATGTAAAATTTAAGTATGTGTGGTTTTTTCCCCCCTGTTTCCTAAGTAACGCATGGCATGACATAACTAAGTTGCATATTATGACGTCAACGGGTCATTTCATCTGCGTTCAGATGCGTTTCACTTGGGGTTGAGTTTTTGATGGGCAAGATCTGCGCATGACAAAGAGGGATGTCCTAAATGCAGATATTATTTTCTCCCTGGGTGCCCGTAGGACACCCTCTGAAGAGAAAACCTTTTCAAGGTGCTGGAGTTCAAGGTGGAGTTCAAGTTTCAAGGTGGTCCCGCACCCTGTTTTGTCAGGCTGTGCGTAGGCTTCTGAAAATTATTTGGAGCTGTGACCATAGGAAGGATTTTTTTTTTTTTGTCTTAAATGATATTTTTGAATGTCTATCTCAAATATATGAGAATGTTTCAGTTGGGTTCTGTATGTGCCAGGAAGAAAAACAGATGCTTTTTTTTTTTTTTTCAGTGGCAGCTGAGCTGAAGTCAGTGCTGACGTTCTTGTTTACAGCGTGTCGCTCTAGAAACAGACTATTCAGAGGATTTCTTGTGTTCTTTTAAGTCTGATATTTGAAGTCTCAATTGTCGTATTCTCCTGATTTTTTTTTTTTCCTAGGCTTGAGATAATGAAATTTAATAGTGACATTGGGTGTTGGGGAGTATGACCCTAGGATGCTAATGGAGTCCCATACTGTAATTAATGGTTAAATGATATGTTAAGTAGTCACTGGCCAGGCAAGTCTGATGCATCAGTTGTTTTTAAAAAGGGGTTATTTTTGCTATATTTCTTTATGAGCTCTAGATTTGTGTTTTTCAGTCCCACTCGGCTTGAATGCGAGACGCCTGCTGTGGGAGGAGGTGATGGGAAGAGACAATGGCATCTGCGTTGGTTGCTAATTTTAACCTCTCGCTATCTCTTCTCTCGGGATGCCCTGTGCAGACAGAAAAGCTTGTGGGCGAATAGGGAGCAAAGCACTTTCCCCAAGTAAACTAATTACATGCCAGACAGAAACGGTTCTGCCAAAATGACCGATCTTCCTCCGAAATCCTTCCAGAAGTCTCTTCAGCTTCCAAAATGGAGTAGGAGTCTGGTAGGCAGTAGCTCTCTTCATCTCAGCTGTGGCCAAATCCAAATAAATAGGACAGGCTTGAGCCTTTAGTGGGTGTACGGTGCGTCAGACGCTGCCAAAGCCACTCTGAGCGCGTCCTGTGGGGATCCAAAGCTCCTTATTACTAGAGATTCCATGCTGCTTGGTACTCATTCCACATACAGAGTTCCTAAATTAAATTTACATTTGGGGACAACTGAATAAAACAGGGGATCGTTGCTAGGACTCGCTGATGTCTCGTAGCTCAATCTGCAAGGTTATGTGAGTGATTATAGCTGAGGAAGGCTATTTTCAGTAACAGTTTGCTTGATGAATTAGCCGCCTTTCTTGATTGCAGATTGTCTGCAAACAGATTGCGATTTTTAACAAACTTGTTTGCTATTTGTAATAATTTTGTGCGCAATATTTTTTTTTTTCTTTCCTGAAAATTGCTGTTGGTTGTAAGATTGACTTTGCGGTCCTGAGAGAATACCGAGAGCAAACTCTTCCCGTGAAACATCCGCGATAAACAAATAGAAAAATGTGGGGACGCAGTTGGAGGAAAATGATACAGAAGTCACGGGGATGTTTGCGTATCATTTTTCTCATTATTTGTTCAGCTGTAACAGTGAGTGAAAATTGACACCATCTGATAGCTGTTCGGTAGTCTGTGTACAATGAAGCTGATGGGCTCCGGGGAATTCCCGCCTGTATCCCCATCTCTTGGATCACCTCCACGGTTGATATTAATTGACAACCTCTTTGCTGCCGGCTGCAGAGAGACCATCCGTCATGCGGCTCCGGAGCCGGAATGGTGTTTTCATGCAGGATTTGGTTCTTCTCGGAACGCACTGGGGAAATGCCGCTGAAAGAGCGCAGAAAGGTTTATGATAGCACTTTTCCTACCGCGCCTGCTATTATCGTCCTAAAAACGTTCTGGTTTTCACGAATATTAGTATGATATCTTCTATTCTTAGCCATTCCTCCACGTGCGCTGTAATTTCATCTTGCTACCTAGATATTTTCTAGTCGGAACCAAACGGCTGTCTCTTCTGTTGGGTTTGGCGGGGCTGGGGGAGGAAATCCCTCTGATTTTAGGGTAAAATTGAACAGCCATAAAGGTTTCTCCCCACTAGGACGGCAGACAGCACTGGTACCGACTTCCTAGCTAGCGTGGATTTGGCAAAGCTGGTAAAGAAGTGAAAAGGCCATTCGTTTGTGTCTGATTTTCCTGCTCAGGCTGCCAACAAAGACTGTGCGTGTAGTTGTATTTCTTATGGCGGTTACTTGTCTTGGAGTAATTAGGAAGAGATCACCCGCTTGTCAGAGAATAATGGCCCTGTCTCTGCCTTGCTGAAGGAGCTTTGATCCAGCTCTCCTTGTAGCTAGTTACCAATGTATCGAGCTATTGTGTCTCTTACTGAAAAGAGAAATAAAAAAAAAATAAAAAAAATTGTGTTCACATACGATGTGTATGAGAGTTGGATCTCACCAAAGGTACGCTAGGAAACATCATTTTTCTTCCTTCAATCACGATGTGGGTTGCCACGATAGGCAACGCGAAGCGTAGGCTGGAAAGAGGCCAGGAGACCCATCTGCTAAAAAAAGAGAGATCTTTCTAATTACAGTCTAGGAGGCAGAGCCTGGGGATAATGACGTACCTTTTCTCCTATGAATATTTTCATGAACTTGGCCTGTCTCGGGAGATTCCCTCAGTGCTATGCTAAATTGGGTCATTCGTATGTACACGAAAGAGAAGGACAAAGAATGGGCGCGTGTTCCAGCGTTACCCTGAAACTCTGTCTTCTCACCAGTTAAGGTAGTAAAAGGTTTCTGCCCCAATTTCTGGGCAAAACAGTTGCTGAAGGTCAGGGCGTTTCCTTGTTCGATGCAGGTGTGTATTTTAATGCTCTGCAAATTGGATCTGAGAAAGGAAGTTTCTTGCTTTGGTTGCTGGTTTTAAAGTTTTCGGTACCTATATGCAGAATCAAAAAGTTATATGAAGACATTCTTCCTGGAGCGACTACTGTTGTGTCCATCCACCTGTTTATACATTTCTCGTGTGTCCGGCTCAGTAGGATTTTTGGTTGTGTTTTAGTTTTTTTAGCTTCGAGCAGTTTCGCGGTTACAAAAGGCGTGCGCTTGAGCAGTGAAGTCTTCCTGCGTGTTGGAAAACTAGTCCAACCAGAAATATTTATTCAAAAGAGATAAACACAGGTATTGCAGGTTATATATCCAGGTCACCTCCAAACAAATTCACAGCAATTCTTCTTTTGCTCAGGACAATAAAAATATCAGTAGAGACACACGGTTGCGTGCATTCAATAAAAACCCAACAAAAAAACCCCAACCCCAAGCAATGTAACCTTGCAGTCCCACCCCCTGTGACCTCCGTTTGTTGCAATTCCGTCTGCCCCGATTCCCAATGCTCATAAATATTCTACTACATCGGCGGCACAAAAGAAATTCCCTTGTAACATTTTGCATAAAGACCAAGTTTCTTATTAATTTTGCATAAATAATCTTTGTCCGGGTGATAAAAACGGGATGCAGTAACTCCTAAGCGTTGTTTTGAGTGGTTTTGTTGGTTCCTTTGCTTTGTAACGGGACTAATGGGCGGGTTGACTACAGTGGTTCCTCCGGCTATCCCTGTATTATTAGCAGCGGTTCTCTCTTTACTATTTTGTGTTTTGACTCGCAGCTGATCACTCGGGGAGCGGTTAGAACTCAACCCAAAGTTTAAAAATGATAATTACCAAAAAACAACAACAAAAAAAAGATAGAGCCACAGCTGTACCAAAGCGATTTCTAATCTTCGTGCGCTAATGGATCAGATCTCTAGATATAAAACCAAAATAGCTAATCTGCCCTTGCAGCTTGCGTCCTCTTGACGCTTGCTGTGCTTCGTGACTCTTTAATGTTCTTATCTGGTCCTGCAAGATGACTTATGAAAAGTGTTTTGACAGGTTTTTGCTTTTTTCGCTCTTCATGTGGAGAACAATTACACCATTAGAGGATGAATAAAAAAGTGATTAAAAACACATTTCGGAGACCTGCCTTGAACTTCTTATCACTCTAATGCTTGATAGAAAAGTTGAAAGGTTTTCCGTTTCAACTCTAACTGTACGATTTCATTTTCGTCTTTGTTCTTCTGTGTGATACAATGCTGTCAACTCATGTTGTTTTAACTAATATTTGCTCTGGTAGTTTATAATACTGGGTTTTTCTGTTCTTTTAGATTTTGGTCTCGTTTCATCATCGTGTTGCAAATTACTGTGGAAAAGAGCCGTTCAACAGGAGGAGTTCTAAGCTATTTTTAGCTCTTCTGTTTTGAGGAAGCAGCATTTATTTCAATCTTCATACTCGGCTTGAGAAGGATATTCTGCGCAGTTACATGTTTCTACTTGCAGAAATAATTAAAGGTGGTTTTTTTTTTTTTTAAGTTACATGTAGGTGATGAAAGGTGGCAAGGTACTGTCACGTCCCACTCAGAAACCCTTTTGCTTGTTAAATAACTGTCTGGGTTGATATAATATAAATTAGCAGAAGGGCTGACCTGTGCGGAGCCAGTGGCGTAGAGGATTTGGGTTTTATTTTTTTTTTTTTTGCCGGTTGTGTTCAATAGCCTTTACTCAAGTGGCTCTATTGAAGTTTTGGGTTTTTTACAAAAAGTATTCCGAGTTATTAAGATGTGCAGCAGCAGACTCTCCATGTTGCAGAAACTACAACCGTTTATTGTTGAGAAAGAAAACTAAGAAAGCAATGGTGAGTTTTCTGTTGTGAGCTTTGTGCTGCTTGGTTCCTTTTGCCCTCCTTATTGCGACGATGTTTTCCAGACCGCATCAATTTTCACCACTAAAAGAAAGTAGTAGTTGAAGCCTTTGGGGCAGGAATGACACCTTTCTGTTTATCCGAGAGCTAGCAGCCAGCTGTCAGGGCTGTTGTAAGGGGAGAGGGGGAGCAGTTCAAGACCTTTATTAGGTGCTTCCGCTTGTATAGAAGACAAATTAGTAGAAATGACAACTTTGGGTGACCGATTCGTTATGAATTGCCATTTTCTAACGGCTGTGGTGAGCAGAGCTTAAGCAAACTTTGTGTGATGTAGACTTGTCCTCATTCTTAAAGAGCAGAAAGCTCCTTTTTTTTTTTTTTATTATTTTTTACTATCGCTCACCTGCTGCCTTCAAAAAAAAAAAAGCAAACAAAAAAAAAAACCAACCCCAAAAACCCCACCAAACCACCACCAACCGACGGGTGTCTCTGAACGTTTTTGAGGAGTCTGGGTTTGGTGTGGGGAGGCAGCAATGCCCGTCCTCGTGGCTTGTTGACAGCGGGGGGAAGGCATCTGGGCTGGCAGGGGGGCAAGCGCTTCCTCTCTGAAATATCTCCTGAAGATGAGCGCTGCAACCACCGCATCAGCATCGCTGCTGTTTGCCAGGGAACCGTCTAAAGCATCGCAGCTCTGCCCAGTGATGGCCAGAACGAGCTGGGTCAGTTTGTGTCCCTCTATCCGGCGTGCCCATTGACGCTAGATTTCCGTCGATACAAACGAGCAGTTACACGCTGCTGTCCTACTTCTTGAACCGCCCACAAGAGCATGCCTCTCTGCTTCTCCGAACTGTTGTTCTTGCCAGTTTTTATATCTATTTCTTAAAGTTTTTGTCGCTGGCCTCTTCTAAGGGGCATGCTGCTGTTGCAGTAGGAGGATCCTTGTCCTCGAATGAAGAGAGTCCCTTTTCCTGTAGACCCTCGGTGTTGCTGCAAACCTATCTAGAGACCTCTTTGGAAGCCTTTCTTGTGTTTATTTAGCCTTAGTTTATATATCTGCGGAAAGCGGGGTAAAGTAGGAGAAATAAAAAATTTGATGTGTTCTAATAGGTCAGTTGCTCGTTAATAGGAAACTCATGTCATCTTCAAGAGACTTCATAAAAATTACATGAAGATTTATTAAAAGTCAGTCTTGCAAGTTGGTTTCTCTCTCTCTCTCTATTCTTTTTTTTTTAAAGGTTGAATAATGCTTTTTTATTTTGCAATTGAATTGATGATCCCTGAGACTTCAAATAGTCAATGTTCATAGATTAATGCATTTAAGGGGAAAAAAAAGTGTGGTGATGTTACAATGTAATGAGATTGTGTCTTGCGTTATAAATAGTCAAGTTGACGGCTGATTGTTCCAGTCCGTAATCACAAGGGGAAGAGCTTGTGACCACGGGTTAGATCAGTTTTGTGGTTTGCCAAGTTCAGTTTGCGCATGTGAGGAAGGCCGGGGGGATTTGATCGTATGAGTTTGTCCCTCGCGAGAGAGCGCCTTTGTCAACCGACTTCTCAGCTCCGCAAAATGAGCGCAGTCTTCACTTTTCGTTGTCTTAAAGGACTGGGAATCTCTGAAATAATTGGCAAATGGCACGGGGTTGAGGTCACTGTTCTGACGCTTTAGCGGAGGTGTGCTTTTCTTTAATTGGTGTACCCAACAAGCAAGTGTACGTATTGAAATGGAAATACAGAACAAACAATTGTACGTAGGGGACAGTCTACTTGCAACATTATGACTTGGCTTTTCTGCTGTAAAAGCCCACTTCTTGGGCTCTTCAGATGCTCAAAGAACAAAATGGTATGTCCGTAGAAAAAACGTAGCTCTGTTAAACAACCTCTGTCAGCCCTGGGGAAAAACTTCGTCAGAAAGTGCTTAGCTTTGCCCAATTCAGCCAGATTTTAACGAGACCCTTTTTTCCACTGTACGCCTGCCTGTGCCACCAGGTGACTAGAAGAAAGCAAATAAGAGGTCGGGGGGCTCTCGGTTTCTTTTAATTTGGAACAGTAGCAGAGTCTAATATGCGAAAATTGAGCCCGAGTTTGACAGCCAAGAGAAAAAGATGTGTTAAAAGCAACGCGGGAATAGCTAGATTGAAGCCTACCAACTCTGACTACTCCACAACATACTCGTGCTTTATGTTGAACGTTTTTTGAATTAATACGTGACATAAACTTTTAGTGCGTGTGCCAATAATAACGTCTAAGGCAGACGTAAAACTGCTTTTTGGTATTCTTTACACTTCTGTTAGGTAAATGAAGGATTTGCAAAGAAAATTTAATAAATGCGCCTTTCTTATTAGACTTCTCAATCTCAGTGTATCATAAAGCATCTCACTATGGCACTTGAGTCAGGTTTTTTGAAGTTATTTAAGCTCCTAACTGCCATTCATTTCAGCTGTCAATACGATATGCGCGCTGGCACATATCCCATAAGTAGAAAGACAAGGCATTGAATTACAACCTAGTAGTTTCTAATGATTTTTTTTTTTTTTTTTTTTAGCTGAGTGCATCTACTCGGAGTGATTTATAACAATGCTTCACCTTAAACGTTAGGCCTGACGTGCAGAGCGGACTGAATATTAACACTGCCTATGAATAATACAGATATTCTTGGAATTGAAATTGTGGCATACTGTTTGATTAACACGGTTCAATATTGTTGGTATTAATTAAAATGACAGAAAAAAGCGTTTTCTGTCACATCTCATCTCCTCATTTTTGGTTTTGCGAGGCCGTCTTTCACCTTGCGGAAAACCCCCTTGTCAGGAGTGTTTTCACAGGAAATAAATTTTTTTTTTTTCCTGTTTATTCAGAAAATCTACGTGAAGGCCCAGGAGCCCTCTGCTAGATTCTGTCGTCTCACCAAACCACTTTGGGTCAGTCGCTCTAGGATGAAATGTGAAAAAGAATCGTGGTATTGCTCGTTAGCCGTCTTGCACGCAGAGGCATTGCTTTTAGTAGATTTTTCAGGAACGTTTTTTGTATTTCTACAAAACGCTTCCAAAGCATCACTGGGGACAGATACCTGCGTACGTTAATGATGCAGAGCTTCGTGTACTGACTGCCTCGACCCAACAATGAAAACCATTTTAATAGCCCCGCAAAAAAAAAAAAAAGAAAAAAAAAAAGATACGTCATGGTATCTCAAACCAGGACAACGTAATACGGTGCAAGGTCAGCGCAGACGTCATTCCAATGGGACTTCACCTGGCTTAACCTGCTAATTTTTTTTGTCATAGGCATGAGAGATTTCATTCCAGGCTTCTAGCCTTAACCTTGTTGAATAACTCTCTTCTTAGACGTAGCACATCGTGTTCCTGGATGGAAGAACAGCTGCTTTGTAAGTTTTGCTCCTCAAATCTTACCAGAGCTGGATAGAAGGTGGTAGAGTTCATCTCTCCGGTTGTCTCTAACACATTTGAGCCACGTAGAGTGCAGTGGTGCGGGTACCAGGAGGGCTGTAGACCCTGCAGGAGGCTCTGTATACTCTTCTTCTGCTTTGTTGGTGGCTAGATCCTTGATAATAGTAATGATCAGTGGGGATTTTCTTACCTGATAGGGATTTTCTTACCTGATATTATCTGCCTCTCTCAGTGGTGTGATCTGGTTTAAAAAAAAAAAAAAAAAGCATAGCAGAAAGATTTAGTGCTTTGCAAAACCTGAAAGCTTCTAGTCGTATCTTTCTTGCCTGTCTCGTATTCCTTCAGATACGCGTACTGCTATTTATAAAGTGGAAGAAATAGGAGAGCCTAATAGCATAATGATTTTTTTTTCCACTTTGTTCATATGTAACTGTTCCTGAAGATGGCGTTCCACTTGCCTTTCTCACAACAGATACTAGATAATATCAGCGTTGAGATGGACTTGTCATACCTACTGCCTCTTTGTTGAGGTCAAATTAGGAGCCAGTCATACCACGTTCCAAATCCAGCGTTCTTTCTACTGCCACCTCAATCTCCTGAATCCCCTGTAAAAACGAAGATAAGAGGACTCGCAGAATTCTAAAGATGAGTGGTTTAATTATTTTCTTTCCCGCAGGAAAAGCGATGTGCTGCTTCTGGCGGAGGGAGGAAGAGGGGAGGCTTCCTCCTCCTGCCAGTTAAGTTGTCCCACTTTTGGGCTTCCGTCTTACCGTGCTTGTTCTCTCGCGTTGCCGTCGATTCTGGCTGTGAAAAGGAGGAGGGAGTTGCCGGGGATAACAGCTGCCTTGGTCTTCAAGGCCAACGTAGCAACAAGGCCACACGCGAATGCCCTTTAAAGGTCTATCTTTCTGCCTGTAGATAACAAAAAGAAAGTACCAGGATTTGTCTCTCGAGCGGGAATTGTAATTGAACATCCCGAGAGCAGGCAGATGTAGACAAAAAGCGCGAAGCCAACAAAATGGGTATAAGTAAATAACGTGTGAGCTTCTCGGGGCTTTCTGTGTAGAGAAAGCCCCCTGCTTCCAACCTCAAAGAACTGGTGGCGTGAGTTACCGGACATAGCTGGCTTGGAAGAAATGCAAGACATTTTGGAGAGGGACCAGGATGAAGGATAATTATAAGTAATACTAGATAATATGTAGTGGCATTGCATAAAAACGTCTTTTACTATTTGGTCTTGGTTTTTGCACTTTGAATTATTGTCAAGCTATTCATTTTTTTTTTTGCGTGCCGCACCTTTTTGTTTTGTGGGTTGCTATTTTATGGGCATGTTGTCACTATGAACAAGGCCTGCTGTTCTCTTTTTATTATCAGTGTCAATAACATCTCTGCAAAATTAACTTGGACGCGCGTGGTTTCTGACAAGCCTTTGAATTTTGGTATCAGCTATGCATTATTAATGTTCCCGAGGCTCTTGTTCTGGATTTTTTGAACGTTAGCTTACTCATTTTACAGTGATGTTCATCGCTATTTGCTTGGTTCCTTTTGAGAGTTCTTAGGCTTGTGAACCTCTTGAAATAAAGATAGAGGAA
Organism: Rissa tridactyla; assembly: GCF_028500815.1. Taxonomy (NCBI): domain Eukaryota; kingdom Metazoa; phylum Chordata; class Aves; order Charadriiformes; family Laridae; genus Rissa; species Rissa tridactyla. The sequence continues at coordinate 77,693,640 of NC_071470.1, read as the reverse complement.
GAAAAAGGTGTCTCTTCAAATTTGCAGAATAGTTACGTTGTTATTTTTGTATACATAATGAATATCTAATTCCAAAACAAATACTCATTTCTGGGAAGCTTGAGCAAACTAAAGTCGTAACTGCCCTTGGTTTACGTAATTCTCTGGGTAAAGAAGTGCAAGTTTGTTCTTATCGTTGTGCATCAGGTTGACATGGAAGCACACCGGGACTCTTGATGTTCGGCTGTTGATAGATGCTCTGGAGTAGAGGGTTTCCTATGTATATCTCTTAATGGATTTTCATAGTGGTGTTGTTGTGATTTACCTGCTTATCAGGTGTTGTTTTCCATTGCGTAGTGCCCAGAATGCTTCCCTTGGTGACCAGAAAGCTCTGAGGAACCGCTGCAGCCACCAAGTAGGACCTGGCAACAGCAGGTTTGGCTCCGAGCGGCTCTGTGGGAGCAGGTCACCAGCAAAGCACCGCTGTTCCTTGGGTAGAGGCCTTGGTTTTATAGGGATCCACATCGTGAATGTGGTGAGAGAATTCAGCTTTTAGATGTAAATGTTTTTCAAGTACAGTCTCATCCTTCAGCTGCTACAAGCGCTTGCTGCTGGAGGCCTCGTTGACTGAGGCACTCTCGTGTCAGCAGCCAGAGAAGGGTAGAAGGAGCTTTATTGAAATCGAGGAATAAGCGCTTGGAACTCGTGTGTTATTTACTCCACATCTTAGTGTCTGGTTTTACTATGAGTAAAAATTATTAGCAGCTTGCGCTCAGTTGTCTCCTTAGGGAGGAAGGAGCCATGGCAAAGCTTGTAGCATCCTGCAAGGCAGCCAGTTCGGACAATGCTTTAATATTTAGAAGTAGGAATAAGGAATTAATTTTGACTAGTTACTCATTTTGCCAGAATTAGTGAGTGTTTTTAGCGTCAACTAAGTATTTCCTGGAATTGAGCTAGGCTAAGGCAGCTTTTTCTGCTTGGTTTACCAACTAGAACCCTAGACTTTGTTATTTGATTTTAATGAGGCTACTAGAGTTTGAAAGGTGCTGCTCAATTGAGTGACGGAATCTTTCTTATAAGCTATCATCATCTCAGGGTAAATCAATAGCTGTCGATTATGGCATAGAGCCATAAGGCCATCGGTGGAAAACAAACCCGAGAACATAAAAGATGCTCTCAGTTTACAGAAGGGATCTTCCTGGCACGGAGTCGACCCGATGATCTCAGCTGTGTGTTTCTGCTTCCTGAGCATCTTCGCTTTGGGCTTTAGAAGGAAATTGCAAAGTTAAATTAACTTGAAGTTCGTACGAGACTAGACTGGCTGAAATAATGTTACTCCCATAGGCATAGTTTTGCATGGAGGTTGTTTACCGCTTCAACGGAGTAATTACAAACAGGTAAATTATATCCTTGACCCATTTGTGTAGAGCAGTGCAAACTTCAGTTACGCAGTGCCTAACATGCTGCAAACTTTAACTGTCAAAGCTTTAGCTGAAAATCGTTCGGGAAATACAATTAGATCAGTTTTCGGGTTATTTACATGTAACAAAAGAAGCCATCCTCTGGCAACTGCCATGGCCAAGGATCGCTTCAGTTGGAAAAGGGGAGAGTCTGTACTGGAGAGAGAATTCCTGCTTCCTTCGCAGGAGTTACTCCGTGTTTCTTTGATGGCAGAACTTTGCCCTGGTTTTTTTTTTTTAACAGCATTTTCTTCCCTGCGTTCCATGCAGCCACTCAGTGGAAAGAATACATCAAAAAAATGAAAGGAATAACATTAATGTGAGTCTCTTGTCATCTTAAACACCAGGAGTTCCCCATTAGTATGTAGATGTCACTCCAAGGGAAACAAAAATTTACTGAAGAAATCTTTTGACCCAGAGTCAAATCTCACGGGAACCAAAACTGGATATATACCGTATCACCCACTCCACTGTATTTTCAATGAGCCTTTTCAGTGTCTTGAGAGAAATCGGAGTGGGAAGGGAAAACAGGGTCCTACGGGCTTCCTGCATTTCGTTTTTTATGTGCCGTTCCTTAAAAGAGCCATAATCTTAGGGCAGGGTGGGGAGAAGGTATTGTTTCTTCCTCTGTGGCGGAGCTGTGATACCCTTTATCACAATTAATACCTACAAGTAAACTATTTTTCTCTTTATTGACTTCTTGCATTGAGTAATTAAGAGTGAATGGGCCCCAGAAAGTCAGCCGCTTCTGACTAGCGGAGGTTTGGTAGAACCTCTGTCTCGGCAGTTCCGTATGGGTCCAGGAATGGAAGAGGTTTGAAGTGCTGGGACGAGGAGGTCCCAGGTCCTCTGGTCGGGCCCTTCCTCGACCCATCGTGCTGCGTTGGTTCTGCTGGTCGCTGCCCCTGACATAACCCGGGGCCGGCGTCTCAGCGGGGCATCGGGCTAAATGAAGCACCAGTGGTAAAATCACATCAAGATTCACTGGCTCCGTGACAGATTTTATTCTTTTCCTACTCGAGTTCCAAGTAGAACAGCAGGCGGTTTCCTAGACACAGTAATATGATGTTTATATGATTCATGCGACCGCATGATTAGCTACATAATTCATTGTCTAATTTCCCTAAAGATGGTATTGTGAGTAGTAACCAATTAAAATAATCAGAAACAGCAGTCTGGTATGAAGAAACAACAAATCCATCATGAGGTTTTAGTTGCTGTTAGATTTTTTTTTTTATTTTTTTTTTTTTTTTTTAGGTCATCTGAGTTACAGCATGCTGACAGTAATGACGCTGCCATGGAATATCCTCATGACAAGATATTCTATAGCATAGCATTTCTGTGGCGTTTGCTTGCCTGGCGGGATTTTCCATGTAAAGAAAACTAAAGGCAATCCACCTTTGTTCCCTTCAATGCGTTTTCTTAATAGTGGAAGATTTTAAAAGATCGCCCAAGTGCTGAGTTGTTGTTTGAATGCGTATATATAGTTACAGGTTAATAAGAGCGTAGCCGCCATCCTGGGAGTACTGTCTACGTTGTCATTTCATAACTGCTCTCCTCAGGATTAGTCTTTAAACTTCTTTTTTTTTTTTATGCTTTGTAAACATCTCGCTACTCTATCTGGCTATTTTTATTGTCTGGTTTTCTTTGTTCTTCCAATAAGTCTTTTCATTCTTCGCTCTCTGCTTCCCCCCCGCCCCGCTCCTGCTGGGGCCCTTGCTGGCTCCCTCTTCGCGGACTCCAGCCCTGCTTCACCTCGCGGTCCACTGTACCTCTCATCTCTGTCATCGAGGAGTTTTTAGCGTAACTCAGCTAAATACGTATAAAATCTTGGCGCCTCTCAGCTATGTAGGGCATATCCCCGGAGGGATTTTGTAACAGTCTTCCTGTATTTGTATATTTATTTATTGACTTTGGGTTAGAGCTCTAGGCTTAACAGTTACTGAAAAACTGACATCTTGAGAAATTAGAATGTGCAGGAAAAAAAACCATTTAAACACCTGGGGAGACCCCTGTCTCTTCCCTTGATTTCTTTGTTCTGAGAAGCGTATTCTGAAAATAAGAGTATTAATCAGACGCTGTGGGGCAGGGGTTTAGTTTGTTGTTTTGTGGATTTTTTTGGTTTTTTTTTTTTTTAAACTCAAGCATTCCAGGCGAGGATCGCTATCCCGTGTTTGATCCCAGAGATCTAGTGAGTGGGTCATTTGCTGTCTTTTTACAAATACAGAACTTCCAGAAATGAAATCTCGGCCTTCTGTCCGGTTTAAAAAATATTTCTTCCAAGTTATAAGCCTACGGAGAAATGAATATGAGCTCTGTAGCTTTTTACTTTATTACGGCTTACGGTTTATGGTTGTAGGGGATAAGATTTAAAAACCTTAAATCTGTTTCTTTGCTAACAACAGATGGAGCTAAATTTGCAGATGCATCTTCAGAGATAAGAGCACAAAGCTGCGCAGGTTTGCAGGGTCAAACGCTAAACGTGCTCCCGGATAAACGTGCTCCCGGAATTAGGCGGCGATGTTTATGTGCGAAGGGAAATTACGTGCTTTATCCCCCCGTAGTTCGCAATACGTTCCCAAAGCAAGAATTGGAAACTTGTTTCTTCGTGTAAGGGTAAAAGATTGTTCGGGGTCTGTGCTGGTGGCTTCAGAGAGATGCCGGCGGCGTGGCACGTGCGCTCTGCCGGTGAAGAGAGGGGATTTTCCTCTGATCTAAAGTAATCCAGCACATAAAGGGATCTACAGGAATTTGGGGGGTGGGGGTAGGGGGGGGAATTTCACACAGTGACCGTTGTCTCAGTTGTCTGTGTATTTTTTTGTTTTAACTTTAATGCAACCAGTAGCATTGGAGACCAGAAGAAAGCACCGTGGAGCTGTAATCTGGTTTTAGGACGTAAGGGAGGTCGGTGATTTGTAATTAAACAGGCACGCGTCCTCTACGTCGCCTTCTCCGCGCAGTGTAGAGATAAATGCACTGGACAGATAAATGCCGTCTCTCTCTCAATATTATTTCAACTCCTACTGGCCTTTGCTGTTAACATATCGCCAGCCTGAACTCTTTTGCCAGCAGTGACTTACGTACGCTCCGCACGTATTCAGTGTTGAATGGCATAAGGAGCTGGGTTGGCCGGATTCTTATTTAAAAAATAAATAAATAAATATTGCCAAATAACCTTTAATAGGAACAGCGTGCCTCGCTGTACTACACGTGAATTGCTGAAGGTTTGAGAATCTTCCCTCAGTAACTTAGGGACGTTCTCTTTTTGCCTGACTAAAACATGCTTTAAAAATCCTTCAGTGGTCCGCCTGATGTTGGCAGGGATCCACGGATGCTCCTTCCAATGGAGCTCACGGCAACCTGACTTGCGGAGGCCTCGTTTGCTCGGCCGGGGGCTTCCAGAAATGGAGTTGACTATTTTGACGGCCTGACGTACTCGGTTTGTAAAATCTGTGAGCCTTTTAGTTATAGTGATTTAAAATTAAAGAACAGTTGCAACATCTTTTATCTGCAAACAACGGCAGATGTTATAGGTTAGAAGGATTAACTTTTTTTCTGGAGAACGTAATATAAAATAATCATTCTAGAGTTGGTGCAGGCTTTTCACAGCCCAAGTAGCTTTGTGCCATAGCCTTATTTATTTATTTTTAATAGTGCTCCATTCAAATTGGTTAAAACAAAAACAACAACAAAAAAAAAACTATCAAAAAAACCAAACCAAAACAAAAAACACCAAAAAACCCCCCCAACCAAACCCCAAAACAATTAAAAAGAATCGGAAACCATTTGGCCGCCTGCTGGCAAGTAAGCTGTGATTTTTTTTTTAATTTTTTTTTTTTTTTAAAAAAACCAAACAAATCCAACCAATCCCCCCAAACAAACAAACAAAAAAACCCCCCCAACCCGAAAACCCCCAAACCATGCCATGTTTCTACGGTATTCTCCCTAGCTCGCTGGGTACGACTGCAGCGTCTACTTCCCTGATGTCCCTCCTTTGCCCCTTGCCTAGCGGCGTGCGGCGCATACCCAGTATTCTTTTATTTCTGGTATTTGGCCATTTGTTTCTCGAATGTCCCCTTTGCCATTTGTAGAGGGGAAAAAAACTTGCCAACATCTCAGTTTTAGGAAGAATAAGAAAGAATAAATGTTGCTCTTCAATTTGCGATGGAGAATCTTCAAGAAAGAAGAGCTGCGGGTTTGATTAGCGTGCGTTTGCGTGTCTCCTTAGAACTTTGAGAAGGGTTTTTTTGGGGTTTTTTTGTTTGTTTGTTTTTCTTTGTAAATGTTTTACTTTGGGTTTTTTTTTTTTAATTCGGCCTTAAGAAAAACCGAATGAACCGCTCGGGGGTTCCTTTGACACGTGATGGAATTCCCTTTGCTTTTCTTAGGTCAGAGGTTTAATTTTCCTTTATCTGCACCTCTGGAATAATTAATGAATAAAGAATCTGGCTGGAAATTCAGTTTTGTCAGGTTTCTACCAGCAAAAGGAGGACGGAGCTTTTGCCTCCCAAACAGTTGCCCTGGTTTATTTATGTTTAACATGGTGCACAATTTGCATCGCTTTAACAGCTTTAGTTTCAACAGGGTTTGTTTATTTCCACTCACCTCTTGCAATTCAGGTACCTGCTGATGTTTTGAAGTCGCTGTACACAAAGCTGTGTATCGGTTGGGACGGATGAAAAAAAGAGATGAATTTCCCACCGTGGGTGCTAAGGATTTGTGGGATCCATCAGGGTTCTTCCTGGAAGGATTGCTTTGCAAGCTACGCGTGCGCAAACAGCCCTAGGAGTCAGACTGACGAGCTCCAGATTGGCTTGAGGACGTTCTCGGGAGCCTCGCGCGCGATTTCTCGGCGTGAGTTTCTGCTGAAGATAAGCCTTCATACGTGACGTGCAGCCTCTTATCAGGGAGCGAGGGGCTACCTTCGGCTCCCCCCCCGTAAGGTGGGGTAACCTTGCTCTGCGAACTGCAGAAAAGGATAGGGCCAAAAATGGAGCGGAGAAAGGGAGATTGGATGGGGCATCCCCTAATTCCGGTGGGATCTTATTGAAAAAGATACTCTCTTCTGTGGCATTGTGATACACGGTGTTGATACACGCAAAAGGGTGGATTTAAACTGTCTAATTATAGCTTGCCTATGTTTGAGCTTATAGATTTACGAGCATAACGTCCTTTCAGCACGGCTTCTTTCAGCGTGACGTGAGTTAAGTGTGTTTAATGCATCATATGCTGCTGATGGAGGGCTTTTAATGTTTTCTCACCTTGAGAAATACAGCTTTATAAGGAGATTATTGAAAGCAAGGAGGAAAAACTGCATTGGGTAGACAGTGGCACCTTCAGCGCGTTTAATACTAAAGACACTTTAGAAGGGTTAAAAAAAAAAAAAAGGAAAATCTGCCATACTTACTACGGAATCTTTAAAATGTCTCTTTTCATCTATTCAGAATGAAAATGACCTGCATAAATTACGTAAGGGTTCCTAAAGTGAGTGTTCTGGCTCAGCACCGTCAAAGTGACATAAACTGTGAAAGGCTGTCAATTGGCATTTCTTTGGTCTTTTTTTAAAAAAAAAAAAAAAAAAATTGGCATTTCTTTGGGGATTTTTTTTTTAAAAAAAAAAAAAAAAAAAGCTTTTTGTGGCTAAATTGGATACTACGATATATGCGGCCTTTGCTTTGATTCCAGACTGAGAAGATATTAAGACCGACGGCTAATGTCATACGCTATGTGGAATCTCTTGGTTTATTTCTGGATTAAATGGCAAATGCAACAAATCGGCGGCTGCCCTGGAGCCCCGATGTTTCTAGCGTTTCCCTGTTGTTATCTCTACTTAATTTTGGAACAGAGCGCAGCACGCGGTCCTAGTCCGGCATGCGGTCCGAGCACCTGCAACCACGGGAACGATGCTGCTTGTTCTTGGCCGTGGGAGGAGATCTGCAACCAGGGCTTGCAGGCAACTGCTGAGAAGAAATCTGTGTCGGCTGCGATTTGCCTTTTCTAGGCTAGAAAGAAAAATAATCGGCTATATTTAGCACACTTGAAAGAAATGACAAAATCTCTCCCAGTAAATACAATATAGTCGGGCGCTTTCGCAGCGCCATGCCTTGCATCTTCCCAGGATGCCTCTGAATAGAAATAGGCAGGAAACGGAAAAGTAAAGCACTAGGTGATATTTATCAAATCTTCTGCGTTATGAGCTAAGCATCTGGCAGAATTCTGCTTAATTTCCACTCGACCAAAAGTAGCAAAGCTTGAAATGTCAGGCCTAAGCTCGGTTTTATTTATGTATATCGAGGTCCGAGCTAGCGCGACTCTGAAAAACTGATGAAATAGTTTCCTTTGGTACGCGTCGGGATTGGGTCAGGATCAGGCGCTTTGCCAAGCTGCGGCTGTTCTCCCGCTATTTTTCTTGCAAACAGCAAATTTCGTGATGTCAGATTAGGGGCGCGTATTATTCCAGCGAGGAACATTCAGAGCTTTCCCTTTAGGAAGGGAGCCAAAGATTTATCAGGAGCTTTCTTGTCTAGAAACACTGAAGTACCTCATTTAGCGACAGCCTTTTTATTCCACATTCGTAGCGTGAAATCATTTTGGACCCTGGGCTCAGTTGAAGCTTGCAATTGCTACAGCAATAGAAAAAACCCCGTATCTTCTGGAAAACTGCCGTTCTTTGGCTTTTGGAAGTAGATCCAAGGCGGCCTTCTAAATTGTATTTCTTTGTAGTTTGGTTCTTTTATTTCAGAATGTGCAGTTAGGTAGTATTTTCTGTTTGCACCTTGCAAACTTCATATCTACGCTTGAAGATGCCTCCTTGAAGGTCTACTTCCATGTGTTCTACGCCTAGTAATGTATTACTGGTTTGAGCCGATGAGTTGTGGTTTTTTTTCTTTTCTTTATGGGCGTTGTAAATGTTATATGTAGGGAGTAGTTATGCAGAGCCAAGCGGTCGGTCCGTCAGGCTTTGTGGTGCAGCTCTCTGTCAGTCGTGTCACCTCGGCTGCTCTTGGCACTGTGTAGCCATTCTAGAGGTAGCACGTCCAGGTTTGGTGGTGAGTAGCAGGTCCAAATCTGTGTTTACGTAGCAGCCCCTCCATCCGTTTCACTTCCCACCCAACCCCTAATGTGATATCCCACTTTCATTCCCCGATGAAGTCCATAAAGCATTGCCTGAGTGAAGAGATGCAAATGGTACTCTGTCCTAAATTGGATCGGCGTGAAAACTCGCTTTTTTATTTTGGGTCTGAGTGCTCCTATTTTGTTGTCCCTGTTGCACGGGGTGGAGGGAAGCCCAGCCGTAAGCAGCAGTGGCAGCACGCAGCCTCCGGCGGGAATCGGAGGCGGTTGCCAAACGCGGTACGTGTAGCTGGAGTAACATAGGTGTTGCGGTTTGCCGGTTCCTGATTTTTATCTTCGCCTTGTTAATACAGTTTGTGTAGTTCTGCGAGAGAGACAATTGTTCATAGTGTCAATGGTGAACTGCTTCATTGCTGTACGGTATAAAACCCGAGGTGATCTCTGGTGTGCGTCGTCTTGTGATTTCCGTGATTTTACTTTTAGCTTGATTTTATCTAATGCTAGCGTAGCACAGAGGAGTGATGGTGAACTAGGCACGTGCTTAAAAAAAAAAAAAAAAAAAAAAAAAACCCCAAAAACGATTAGGTAGATTTTTACGGTCTTGGAACCTCACAGCCCCTCTCTGCTCTCCTGTTTGTGTCTTGAGCATTTGAAAACATCAGCTGAACGGGCCCGGCATGACTCTTCTTTCTCTTTCTTTGGGGCCGTCAGCTAGGGCCGGGGAAGTCCTGGCAGCAAAGGTCCTGCTTGTTCACCTTCATTAGTTAATTGTTCCATACGCACAGTGTAGAGCGTATTGAAAAGGGCAGTGCTGTGATTCCTCCGTGGTTCCTCCGAGAACCAGTGCTGTGGTTCCTCCGAGCCTAACCTGGCAGTCATCCCTTTGCTCGCTGAAGTATCGCGATTTACATAGAATTAATTCTATAAACGCTGGAAGACTCTCCAGCCCTTCGCAAGAAATTGCGGAACTGTAGGAGAAATACAATCAAAGAGAAAGCTCAGAAAAAGATCTTGTTATATCGATATAAAGCTGGAATTGAATTTCAGGGTAGCAGTAATAAGTGACCCTAGTAAAAAAAAAAAAAAGTGTGTGTCTGTCCACCCCACCCCCCCCCCCCCCCCCCCCCGCAATGAACCAACGGTTTTAATTGGTAATAAACTCAGTCTGCAATTTCACGTGGGGATAGTACACAGTGTGGTTCCCAATGTTCACGTAACTCATGTAAGAACTTGAGTTTCACGTAAACGACATCTCTTTGAAGACGCGATGGGGTTTAGGATCCCAGCTCACTGAGGCATTTCTTCTGGAGAAGGTAAGTGCAAACTTCTCTTTTCCTGTGCGGTACCCAGAAGCCAGGCTTTCTTCCCGTCTCCTCCCGTTTGCGAAGCGCGCTCTGCACGAAGCGTACCGGATGGCACGGGCGGTATTTCCAGAGGAGGCACTTTGGTTCACGAGCTCAGGCTGCTCTAATAGTTCTTCTGGTGACGGCCGGGGCTTTGGAAATGAGGTTATGCTTTGGAGGAACCCAGGGAGCGCTGGGGATGGAGAGTTAGGAGTGGTTGCTAAGAATATCCCATCAGCCGGGATCGCTATGGCAACGGCGTTGCCAGGATTGAAAAACTTTGACTACAGTCAATCAGAATTTGTAAGTGCTGTTGTCTACCTATGTCGCATTGGAAAATAAATCTAAATTGTCTGATCCAAAGCAAATCCTTCACGAAATCCTTAAGGAGCCCTATTTTCGGTTGGCTGAAGAGCCCGAAGGTGACGGAAAGCATCTGAGTCAAGTCAGAGAGAGCTCAAGGGGCCAGGTCGGAGAGAGACGTTTACAGAGGCAACCATATGAATAGTCAGATTGCGTTTATGCACTTAAAGATTTTTCACTCTGGGTAATGAGATGAAGGTAAGTCTCTCTTGGTTTTGGACCAAGGCTTGTTTCTAGCTGCAAATTCCTTCAGGTCCACTTTATTTTCATATAGTATTAGTATATTTGTTTGTTACATTATAGTCCTGTTACAATAAGTCCTGTTATTTCTACTTGAGTTTTACAGCTCACCTCTGTTAACTTCTTAATGCAATTTAATTTCACAGACAAAATACGTTCTAGAATGCCTAACGCTGCGTCTGCCAAAGGTTGGCTTGCCTTTTTTGGGGATCTGATGTTTCACTTTCTAGGCTAAAGTTAGAGCTGATATTTATTAGCGAGTGTCCTTCAGATTAAACAATTACATAACTGGCGAAGCATCGCACATTTGGCGATCAATGCCCTCTCCTGTTTTATGTCAAAGACCGCAAACCTACTGACCCTTCTGCAGCTCTCGTAAAACACGTTGGCCTTAAAGTGATCCCCAGACATGTGTAGTTCTGGGGATGAGAGGACGTGCACAAATTGGAAAGGTTTTTTCAGGTCAGGTCCATCCACGGAAGTTGACTTGGCTTGTGATATACATCACGTAGATAATAGCAGATCTTATTTTAAAATGAACGTGTTCGTTTGCATGGAGCTTTAATATTCACCTACCCGTGCATAGACCAAAGTCTGTTCTTAGCTTCCAGCAGCAGCTCTGCTCTGGTCAGCGTTGAAGACCACGGTCACTTTGAAAAAAGGCTCTGAGCCGGGTGAAAACTCAGAATTTCTTGGGTAGTGCAAATTTTGACACAGTATTGTTTGTTGTTGTTACGAATCGGCGTAAAATTGCTTAAAAAAAATTTTAACAAAACAAAGTAAGCGAAACAACAGACCTGTTCTATTTTGATGAAAACATGCTAGCTTGATTCTGATCTGGATTCTTAATATGAACTTAATGTAGATATTGTGAGTGTATATAAATGTTATATATGATGTATGTTATACGTAATACATGTTATGTATAAGCAATATAAATTCTCAAGCTGTTAAAATTTAGCACGTCCTTTGCTGATAGTATGCTATCTACATACTCTTAGTGGTGAAATTCAGTCACCAAAAATTCCCAGACAAAGGGTTTGTTTCAGCAGATTCTAAGAAAGAACAAACCACCCTACAAAGCAAAACCCCTTTTAATGGAGAAAAACCTCGAAGCAGTGACTTGAGCGAATTCTTCAGCCCCCCCTACGTATAACAGCGTCTCTACTTCTGCCTCGCGCAAAGTAGAAATTTTCTTTTTCCAAGTAATTCCTTTTTGAGAAAGATCCTTTTCCAACTGTAGGTTAGGAATGGCTTGATGGAAATCTTGTGTGCAAGTCTAGTTGCTTATTGCTCCGATTTCTCTTATTATTGAGGTGCGTATCCTCCAAACAGAGGATGCAGCTACGTCTCCCGTTTGTTGTTTTTGAACGCAGCTTTTCTTACTGCGGTACTGTTTTTACCCGTTGGAGGTAGCCACCTTTCCAGCAAAGACAGATTGGTCTGATCTGCTGAGATTTGGTCGGTGAAGTCTTGTACGATGCTCATGTTGTGACCTCAGCAGCAGAAAACTGAACAAACCGATGAATTCCGCCCAACGTTGCGGGCGATACCACTCCGTGCCAGCTCTCTGGTTTTGCTGTGGGTCAGTCTGTCATCTCACGTCAACCACAAAGAACTGACACCCATTTAGTCTAAAGAGGTGGTTCGGGATTTACGGTGGGTAACGTTGAAAGCTCTATAGTGAATTACAGTTTGGTCTGTTGCAGCCTTTGAGGAATTACTTGCAGGCGGTTTCAATGAGTGCACAGGTCAAGACAAAGATTAACTGTGGGCAAACCGCTTGCTGTAGCAAAGCCTTTCCTGAAATTAGCTTGTTTACAGGTGACAGATGAAAACTGTTGTCCAGGGTTGACGAGAGATTGTTATAATTCCCTATCGGGTTTCAGGACCTCAAACCGTAACTAAACCCGTGGCACTTAGCCTGAAATTTAAAACTATTTTTGTTGGTTCTCTAAAGGCTCTGGGTTGTTTGAAGTATAAAAAATAGCTTTTGGTACAAGCGGATTTTCTTAGCCTGTTAACGGGAAAAGTAGGTGAAGTAATGACTTTGCCTTGACTTGGTTCTGTTGTGTAGATTTAGCTTGTTTCAAGTGTCCCGTGTTTCGGGAAAAAGAGCAGCATGCTTTTTCTGAGGCGTATTTTTTTTGATTGACACGTATAGTTATCAGTCTAGGAAATAAAGACAGAAATAACCCAGGAAGTATTATAATACAGTATATCTTGTCTGAAAGACAGCTGTGCGTTATGTTTGTATTGAGATTTCGTGTGTCTTTGGGTTTTCTATTTCTGCCCCTGGGTATTTTTCTTGTAGGGACGCATCTAACTGTTCACTTCATAACAATTTACAAAAACTTGTTCAAGAGAATTGCTTTAGCCGTGTTCCATTACCAGGTAGAGAAGGGAGTGTAATATCAGAAAAGATGAGCAAAGAGAAATGCAAAAATTCCTGTTCATTGCCGTTGATCTCTTCCGTTGCGCTGTCTGCTGCACTTAGAGCTTTCAGCGGGAAAATCACTGGCACGACTTAGTCGTTCATAACAAAATACAAATGTTTTCCTTAATTTGGAGCTTCCCTCAAAGCCTGCAATACAGGATTTCCCTGCCTAAGGTGAAAAGTGTGCTCGTGTTCTTAAGGCTGTATTGCCGTTGGGTTTTACGGGTTTCTCAAGACTGATACGTGTGCCTGTGAAGTAAAAGAAAAAGAATCACTGGAATATGTATGGAGATATCTTTGGAAAAAATATAGTATTAATATTATGTAATTATGATGAGGGGGGAAAAAGACAGTGCTGGTGCGACTATGTATTCTCCCTTATTAATTCTGCCAATGTACCTCTGTTCCTATTCATAAATTATTCCTGTCTTCACATTGAAGGTATCTGTTGGACACAAACTTGATGATGAAATTGTATTTTTATGTACACGATGAAATGATAGTGTTAAAAAAAAAAAAAAAAAAAAAAATCCTCTGCAAGATATAAAGTTTATTTTGGTTTTCCCTTGGAAGCCTTGGGTCTAACTAGGGAGGGGGGGAAGGTTTGGTGGCTTGTTTGGTGGAGAGATGCCCGGGCTCATTGTAACATTAATGCTGTAGGAGCGGGGAGGGTTTCTGCTGTGTGTGTGTTTCTTCATTAGATGAGCCATTAGGAGAAGGTACCGTAACCGTCAATTAGTAAAGGGTGTACATCAAACACTCCCAGGAATTCTTAGTTAACAGTCATTTGACCAGCCCAGTAGAAAGCTTGTTTTCACTAAAATCCTGAAATTGAAGAAGCAATGATGTAAGCCCTTCAAAGGCTACAGAATAAAAGGGGATTTTTTTCCACCCTTTAATGAAAAAGAAGCTTTTGTTAGGGAAGGCAGAGCTCGGCGTGTCCTGCAGTGTCCGGGGAGCGAGAACATGCCATTCTGTCCTCTTAACCCCGGCGTCTGGGTTGTGGTAGTTCTTCCTCGCGCGGCGAAAGGGCTCGATTTGCCTCACAAAAACTGCTCATGAAATTGCTGTGGTTGGTAACGGGAATTGCGTGTACCATCTAAGAGAAGAAGGTGCTGTGAGGGTGGTGAGCCCCTGGCCCAGGTTGCCCAGAGAAGCTGTGGCTGCCCCATCCCTGGAGGGGTTCAAGGCCAGGTCGGACGGGGCTTGGAGCAACCTGGGCTGGTGGGAGGTGTCCCTGCCCAGGGCAGGGGGTGCCACTGGATGGGCTTTAAGGTCCCTTCCAACCCAAACCATTCTCTGTTTCTCTGATCAAGGGCCCTGGTGGGAGCGTGTGCATGTTGATGGTGGAGATGATGGTCTGTGCAAGGAGAGCATCCAGGGCCCGTTTTGGTCACTGCTGTGCTCCTCAGAGCACGAGAGGCCACCTTGCACTGCTGTTGCAATTGGTTGTAATTAAACTTGTGCAAAACAGTATCTTTTTGTTTTTAATTTGAAAACAAACCAAAACAAAAAATGTATTAAGTTGGGGTTTTTTTTTTCTAGTGCAAAGGGTCTCACTCTGAGCTGGGCGTGCTTTCAGCCGCCGACATCACAAGGTAATATTTGGCCTACCCGCGAAATCACGAGGTAACATTTGGATCTACAGCGGAGTTTTTCTGCAGCGTTTCTGTGTCAAACACAAAGCTCTGCTTTCTCATACGTGTGCTCTCCAATGTATATTCAAAGGTGGGTGTAAGTTTTCTACCTTAAGGGTTTATTAGCGCGGTAGGGCATACGAAGCGCCCACCCAACCATCCAGAAATGAGAAAACCGAAAGCGTTAATGAAGTTGTTCTAATAATTAAGAATGGGGCTCTATGTGCTAGGCACTGTAGGAATTTAGAACAACGGGCAGGCCTTTTCCTGGAGAGTTTGCTGCCTAAATGGATGATTCACACACAGGGCAACAGAAGGGCTAGGACAAACAAGCTGCGGGAGGGTTGGTAAACAGTCACAGCGTGTTATTATTAAACATATATGTCTATTTGGGTTCAATTTAGCTGAAAAAGGGAGATGGCTGAGGGGGGAAACACAAGGAGATGGAATGAGGGGAAGAAAGGAAGAGTTGATGGGGGGGGAAAAAACAGGACAGGAAAAATTATACGTAGGACAAAAAGAGCTAGACAAAAGTCAAAATGCTTTAAATGGCAGGGCGAGAGAGGAATTGCAGCAGACAGCAGGGTGCTGTATTTCAGGGAAGAAATATCAAGACAGTTTCCCATCTTCTGGAGAGAGAGGATTGTGCTGGCTCCTGTGTCCCCATGGAAGCCCCTGGAGCTGCCTCTGTGGCCTCTTCTAAATCCCTGGATCCGTTCTTCCCAACACGCCGATCTTAGGATCAGCTTGACCTTTGTGGCTGTGGGCAGGGAGACCTACCTGGTTTATGTTCTGAAGCGCGCTATTGACTGGAGAGAACAGCAATAAAAAACATCTCTTGAGGGAAGGAGTCCTGTTTGAATATAGAGCTGGGTGTGGGAGAACTGACTTATCATCAGGGTTTTCTGTGTGAATTCGGTCCAGGCCTCTAATAATATCAGTGACATCTCAAGTCTTTGATGTGGTTAAACTGCTGTGTATCGAGATGCTTAAATGAACGGATGAGACAGAAATATGTAACGGGAATGTTTTTATCTGTGTTTAAGAATCCTTCTCCTCAGGGTCTTTTTAATGAAAGGACTTGAAGCTTCATTCTCCTCTTGTGTTGGATGCTAGTCCTTGACTTCGCTGAGATCGTGGAACTTATGAAATGACATACTACAGTATGAAAAACGCAGAGGCCACCTTCGTCTGTGCTGTGTTCCACAGGCTACACTCAGCTGGAGGGATTGCTTAAAAAAAAAAAAAAAAAAAATACACGAAAGCGTTCAGGAAGGCAATATTTAGTGTTGTTAGGCCCCCAAATTGACTTCACATTTAAATACGCGCTTTCTAAAGTGAGCACTTATTTCCTATATTATAAACTATATGTGAGGTGATTGGTTTTGGCCTGTTAACGTACAACTGGAGTAACGCAGCAGCTGGCTTTCCAACCCAAGCTGGTTTTATGTTTTAAAAATGAAATAAGTTGAATTCCATATTGAGAAATCAGGTTCACCATTTGCTTTTCACCACTTTTTTTTTTTTTCACCGTGGCCTTTATTTCATTCGGCTGTGTCGTCTGGGTGTTACGCCAATGACAGCAGGGCAAACATTTGAATGGAACTGAGAAATAGAGAGTTACAAAACTGACTTTCTGCATGTCTCAAACGTTATCAAAACCCTGAGTGTTTTTTTCACGTGGAAAATACCACAGGGAAGGAATAAAAACCTGCGTCTCAAGTGAAAAATTAGTGAAAGCTTTTCTGCCGAAACAAAATCTGGGTGCTTGACGCTAACCTTTTTAGTCTTTCTTGTTTGTATTTGGGATTAAATTCTCTGCCTCTGTATTTAGAATCTGAAATCGGTTGTCGGCATCGGCATCTCAGTAACGTTTGTCTTACTCGGGTGCGAAGCGAATGCTTCATTTGCCAGCTGTTGGGGGTTTTTAGCTGCGTAAGTGCCTGCACGGAATTGAAAGTCAGCTTCCTCGGACCAGCTTTTGATTCTCATCCCATGTAGTAAAAAGCGAGGGTGTGTTGAAGCAGAGAGTGAAAAACCTGTGTAAAATCAGATCTGCAGCTGCTGCAGTAAGGCATTGATCCTGCAGAGAAGCTGGTTCTGACTTAGTGCTAGAACGAACAAAGAAACCCGAACCGTCCGGTTGAGGATTAAGGATCCTTTTCATCCGTCGCGTGGTGGTTTCCATATTGCGTTGACTCTTGTGCTTTCAAGTGTGTGTGCGTTAGACCCTTCAGATACGAATTTATGAAATTCCTAGCAGGTTCCAAAGTATGGCAAAAAGAAATCCTGCTGAGTTTTCTTTCTCTTGGAAAGGCTTATCGCAAAGGAAATGAAAAGCTGTGGTTGCCACTGTGTGCGCTGATTTGCAAACCAGCTACAAACCAGGCTGATTCTCCTGTAGCTAACTGTTCCCAGCTGGTGTTTTCGCATTCCAAGTTTTATGAGTATTTTTACTGGCAACAGGAGAGATGTTTTTTTTTAAGTCTTCGCAGGGTAAGATATCCGTTTATTTTACATAAAATGTTTTGCTTATCTTTTCTGATTATTCCGCATGTGAAAATTTTGCGTATGTTTCCAAAATGAAAATTTGCGATTACAGATACAGACGGTTAAAAATACCCGTTTTCCTAAGTGTTATATTAGCTCTGATGTTTGATTCAGATTGGGTTTCCAAATTGTCTTTGCTGTTGTAGCTGGTTTTCCAGGAAAGAAATGCTAAAGATGTTTTATGTTCCTTCTGTTCTCATTGAGAATCCCGACTTCGGCGCAGAAGGGAAAAGAGACCCTTGTAAATCTCTGTCAGAATCTAATAAATCTCTGTCGTAAAAATGCAACAAAACATATACTGAATGTGTATTGCTTGTTTTGGTGGAAGCTGCTCTTTAGTGCTGTAATCCAGATTTATTTGCTACCTGTTGTGGCTGCCTTTACTCGCCTTCAAGCGTTTCAGGCTTTGTCTCACCTAATGCATGTGTTTGCTGATCTGCAGGCAAGTGTCGTATTTATAACCCATCGTTGATAGACAAAATGTCTTTCCTTAGAGTTTCCTAGATTTGCTCTAAGATTTGGTTCAACTTGTTTATTTGATCAACTTCGCTACGTTTTATTGGTTATGTACGAGAGCAGAGCCGTCTTTGGTGGCTCTTGCTCTCTGCTTTCCTTCGTCTCTATTTCGTCTGGGGTTTTTTGCGCCAGGAGCAGGTTTGTCGTGCTTGGACTGCCGCCAGTACCTTGCACGCTCTTGTCTCAATGTCAAGTGCGTCGGAGGCTCTTGTGGCTGCAGCAGAGCTGTCCCTATGCCGTAAGACTTTTCAGGTGGCCTCGTTCGCTCCCCAGGCTCCGCTTTTAGGCGCTTTCCAAATTGGACTTTTTACCACGTTATAACTCCACTGTCAAATACCACCAGAACTGCAGCAAAATAGTTTTCTACCCCAAAGCCGTATTTTAAGAAAAGTAGCTAGTACTTCACAAGATAGAGATTTTTGGGTGGGTTTTTTTTATCAACCAAAATATGGACTGTTTACCAAAATACTTTTGGTGATTAGTGTACATTACCCAAAATGTGGAATCTTTTTACTGAAAGCTACTCATAAACGTATTGAATTTAGCAAATAGTGATGGAGGGAGAGAAAAAACTTGGAATATGATGCACAAAAACAGGGGAAGGAGGTCGCCTTCCCCACTCTTGAACTACTGTAGATCTCAGCAGAAGTTTAGCTCTTGCTTCTGTGGGAAAAGGTCCTTTTTTCGGATGAAGGGAGGGTTCAAGTATGGATTTAAACAGCAGCCCAAAGCTTTGTTTGGAGGAATACTCTGACAGCGTTTTTTTTTCCCCAAGTTTGTTTTTATTGCCGCTTCTGTGGAGCGAAAGGGTTTCTATCACACAACCAGGAATTTCTGAAGAGCTTTTCAAGCCTAGTGTCTGGGAACCAGCTCGGGGTTTGTGCCCCCCTCCTCCATTTCCCATGGCAGGTGTCTCGGACCATAAAGATTTTTGGACTTTCCTTATGGGCAAATTTACCCTACATCTTGGTCACATCTGCAAGATGACCTTTATTTTCCAGAGCTTTGTCAGGTTAACACTTCTCCAGCCTGTGTTTCTGTTGTTGCTTTGTTGTGGTTTACTTGTTTGTTTCGTTGGTTTTTTTTTTTTTTGTTTTTTTTTTTTTTTTTTTAAACTAAGCTGAGCTCCAGGTGCACAGCAGAGGAATCTAACCTCCCTCTGGACTCCATGCCGATTTTACACAAGAAGGAAAAGATTTCTCCCCGTTTCCAAAATGGTCAGATACGGTGGGTTAGGTTTGCGATGATACATCTGTCTCGAGTATCTGTGTGGGCAGCAATCGCGCCAACAGCGCCTTTATTGAGGAAGATGACATGAAGATGATGGAATCGTAGAATCGTTTGGGTTGGAAGGGACCTTTAAGATCATCAAGTCCAACCACCAACCCAACACTGCCAAAACCCCCACTAACCCATGTCCCTCAGCACCACGTCTGCCCGTCTTTTAAATACCTCCAGGGACGGTGACTCCACCACTTCCCTGGGCAGCCTGTTCCAATGCTTGATAACCCCTTTGGTGAAATTTTTTTTCCTAATATCTGTCCTAAAGCTCCCCTAGCACAACTTGAGGCCGTTTCCTCTTGTCCTGTTGCTTGTTTACTTGTGATAGAATAATTTTCGTAGAATAGTTTGGGTTGGAAAAGACCTTTAAAGGCCATCTAGTTCAACCCTCCTGCCACGAGGAGGGAGACCTTCAACTGGATCATCTCCAGTTGGTGTGAGTGGCCCCTCTGGCCACCGCAGGCTGGCGGGGGCCGCCCGCCGCCCCGCAGGCTTGGCTCCAGGGGAACCCGTGTTCCGGAGGCTGTCCTTGTTCTCCGCTGCCAGATTTTCCCAGTTGAGACAGGGAGTTAAAAATAAACGCTTTCATTTCTTTACGTGCTTTGGCTTAAGATGCTATAAACAGAAAAATGATTCTAAGATCAAACGTATTTGGGCCGTTGACAGTGCAGCAGATGAAGGAAAGACCTATTTTAAGGCAGAAGAATACACAGCGTAGCCATTTTCCTCAAATTTTGGTGTGCGTTTTTTTTTTTTTTTTGTGCTATTGCTAGAATGATTCATCCTGTTACTCGCTGTGGGGAGTGTTAATTGCCACACTGTAAGAGAAGTGCCATCTCCTTAAGGTGAATCGGAGAGAAGAGGGCTCCTCCGTGGAGGGTTCTGGCCATTTCTTTGGAGGGAGTGTCGGCTATGAAAGATGGTCTCTTCCACTGTGTCTCAAAAAATGAGCTCTGTATTGGGAAGTACGTTGCGATGTTAAAACTAATGTTTATCGTTCATGAATTTGATGATTAAATATTATTTACGTGCGAGTTTATTACATGTCGTGAGCCAAGTCCTGCCTCTCCGGTGTAATTTAGAAAGCCTGGGACTATATTTTTTTTGAGAGAAATGGCAGGATCACAAAACTAATAAGAAAATCAGTCTAGTGAGCGTCATCTCTGTGAATCAACAGCACTCGTTTCTTGTGTACCTGAGAACTTTGACCTAAAAGATTTCTGTTTGAAGAGGACTAAATGAAGTACAAGACTAAGCCAATCTGATTTTTTCATCGTTTTACAGAATAATTGGCAGGATGGGTGAGCTTACAGACTGTTGTATAAGGTTATTTTATAATTACGCCACTCCAGCGTGCGTTTTGAGACCGTCGCAGTACAGAAAAGCACTTAAACGTGATCAAATGCTTCACTGAATTGAAACTTCACTGGGTGTTGTACTCTGAGGACGGAGCTGTAGAAGGACCGTCCGAAATGCATTTTTTTTCCATGCAGTTTGCCACCGTAGCTCAGAGCAGCCTCTGGGGTCTGGGGGGTCTTTTTTTTCTTGACCACACAGCACGTCTAAGTCATATTTTATCTAATATTTTAAAAGTAACCACTTCACAATAATTTTTTTTTTTTTTTTTACAAAGTGCAGTACCTGTGGGTGAAAAAGGGAAGTACTTCTGACTTGTTTTTAAAGGTGTATTTCATTGAGTACTTATTGGTACGGTTCCAAAGAGAATATTTTCTAACACGAGGGATTCTTTTTTTTCAGTAGAAGAATGTCAGACTGACGTGCTGAAGTGTTCTTTTCACAGTAAGGGAAGAATAAATTCTTTGTTAAATGTTACTCCAGTTTTTGTTGCTAAATATATGGATGCGCAATTTGTCTCTGAAAGTTGGGGGAAGTGTGGTGTGGCTTTTTTTTTTTTTTCCACCGGAGGCAAGAAACTGTCCCAGATATTGGACTAAAACGCTTCAAAACAGAACGTCGTGGCAGGAAAAAAATGGGGTGCAGGAAGATGCTGGGTATAGCCGGGCATACAACGGGAAGCTTTTTAGGGGAGAGCCGTCACTCAAGGCGTCGGTGTTTTGCGATACAGTGATTTCGTTGATTAAGAAGGCGTCGGGATTTTCTGCTGCAGGCATTAGCCTTTGGGATTGCGGCTCGGAGCGGGGATTACGCGATGAGTGCTCGGATGCCTTCGGTCCCATTTATCACAGAGGCTTCTTACAGCATTAGCTCCTTGCTCTCGGGCCCAGAGAAACAAGACTGTGGAATCGCTTGAATCCTGTAATAGTAATAATAACCGCTTGAAAATACAATCTCTTGGAGAGGAGTAAAATTTTATAAAAGATCAAGTGCCTTAGCAGAAGGTCTCCGGTGCTGTGCAGAGCTCGGTGCTGTAAGCGGCTGCCTCCTGCGTCTGAATCCTTTCCTCCGCTCGTGGGTGGACTCAAACTGCCGTTGCGTGTCCTCTGCTAACAATTCCCTCTCGAGTTCACAAAATCCAGTCTATAACAGGATGCCTTTTAGTTCTGTCCCTGTGACAAGGGCGGTGCTTCGTGGGGCCGGTGTGTGGAGTTGGGCAGGTGGATGCAGCAGCTTCGGAGCCAGTTGGTAAGCTCCTAGGGTGTCAGGGATTTGCTCTAGTAATGAATAATAAAAGCCAAAGGAGCTGGTGCCAGCGTTGGGATTAAGTCAGGAGAGCTCGTGCTTCCTCATCTTGCCTGTGGAATAGATATTTTCAGTTAATTAACCTTTCATTTTCCCTCTGAAATGGTTCTTACTGGCCCTTTCCTGTTTTGAGCAAGTTCCTAATGATGGGTGGGTTTGCTATCATCGAGTAAAAGCTATGTACCTGAGATAGGGGATGGCTGAAAATGGCAGTGACTGTCAAATCGGAAAGTCTTGCTCTCCGATCCTGGCTTAGATTTGAGTCCTTACTAATTTTTTTTTCGTATATGTACTTAAAAACTCACGCTGAAAGGAGTTAACGGGGAGTGCAAAGCTAGAAGGTGTTTTTGCGCCCTTTATTTATCTCAGTCATGTGTGCGCATCACGATACGGTCTTCGATTACACATGCCCATAATACTTTTTCCACCAACTCCTGCTGTATCGGGTGCACAAAATAGATGATACGTGTTTAATGAACAGCTGTTCAATAGCTTGTTGCCTTTCCTTCTCGTCGTTCGATTTGTGGCCCTAGGCCTTATTTACAACATGTTGTTCAACCCCCCCCCCCCCTTTGAAGACACAATTATTACTCCCTTGGGGGCTCATCTATAGCGCTCATCAAATTAATATCCAGAGTGCTGAAAAATAATTGATTAATTTTCATGAACGTTTCCATTAAGTGAGGAGACACAATTATTCTTCTTTAATAGGTGGGATGCTGAAAGAGAGGGAGAGATGAATGGTAGGTTTGAGGTTTTGACTATGTTTGGACCCTTAGTTCAGGAGAACGGGAACTTTTTTCAGAGTAAGTGTATTTCATCTCGCTGATTCCAGCGATAAACTGTCCTCTTGACTTCGATTATGCCTGGAAGTTGTGTGTGTTTGTGTTGTTTTTTTGGTTTTTTTTTTAACCCTTTGAAGAAAAGCTCACAGGATCTCGGATAACCACCCAGAAAATGAGAAACTTTCCGGTGAGCAGCTTGGTTTTAGCATCTGTCTTGTATGAAGTACGATGTCGGGGACGGATGTAGCAGCGCCAGTCCTGTTAGCTGGGCTGAAGTGCGGTTCTCCTGGCTGTGGAGCCACCGTCCTGTTCCTACTCCTGCAGCGCGCCCTACGCCGTGTCTTCCAATGTCTCTAAAAAATAAATAAATCTGCACATCAGATAACAGATGCCCTCGCTCTGTGTCTCGTGTTGATCCCTTGGTGTAGCCACCTAAGCCCTGACGGAGGCAGGTGGCTCTAGTGAGATGAGAGGTAGGCAATGCTGTGATTAGGCTATTAATGCATTAATACGGGTGGAGTTAAGGTTACATCGGTACCGTTGCTGTTTACTTTTCCTTACTTCTGGAACAGTAGACAACCATCTGTTCCTTCTTAGTAATAGCGGCAGTAGCTTCACGCTCTGTATGTTGGACGCTGCACAATTTACCCGAAGACTTTCAAAACGTTTGCTGTTGGTAGGTCCTGACTCTCTCCTCCCGGCCCCAGCTCTGGAGGACGCTATAGGCTTTAGGGAGCACTGACTCTTCTTTCTATTTCCCCCTTTTTTTTCAACTTGACGAGTGTAGTTTTTCTGCACCTCCTGTGCCGCTGATGCCATTCCCGGATTCAGTCCTGGTTCCGCTCCCCCGGTGCTGGCAATCCTGTTACGCTTTTTGTGCTCTTTCGTCCAAAGCAGGTGGATGTAAAATCGCTAGGAGCAGAACTCTTCCAGATGAATGTTTCGAGTTTATTTTGAGACACAGTTTAAAAAAAAAAAAACAAAAACCCTCAACCTGTAAATCCAAGAGATGGAAGTTTGATCAGAATATTTCACAAGGAAACGAAACCAGTACCTGGCAAGAGAAGTCTGCGTAGAACGATCCTAACTACCATCTATACCTACAAGAATTTCGACCTCGGAGGCTCATTTGAGTACCTGGGAAGAAAAAAAGCCCACGTTGTTCTTTCTTTTGTTACCTTCTGCTGAAAATACGGCATGCTTCTCTTGCGGCTCGTGCGTGTGAAACGATACAAGGTAGTGTGTTTTATGGAACCGATGACATAAACATTACTTCTGATTTTCCTTTGTGGTTATAACTGATTTCCGATTTCGTTTCTGGTAACCTTTGCTTTCCCAGCTGAATGCAAAAAAAAAAACCCCTCAAGTCCTTTGGTTCAAATTAAAACATAAATAAACAATTACCCAAAGAATGACAATTCCAGGCGTTAAGAGAAGAATGCTTCTAGCTAGCAAGTGTCCCTGGTAAGTGTCTGGTTTCTATAGCAATCGCCGTGGAGCATGTGACCCGCATGATAATTGCAAGGTACTTAAGAGCCTTTTCTCTTGCCCAAGTTCCATGTCTTCTGGACAGAGGTGTTATGTGAGGTCACCTACTCTCCACTGGAACCGCCAGATGGATGGATAAACGCAAACGATCAATTTTGCAGCTCCCACTGGGCAGAAAATGGTGCATTCAGTTCATAGATTTTAATTTGTTTGATCTACGGCACGCTACGAGCGCCAACAGGAATTCCTTCTGCCCAGCCTCATGTTTTTGGCGATCTGTTTGTGGATCTTTGCTGCGTACGTGACTTGTGGAGTGCTTCAAACCAGGCAGATGATCATACCTCTGCAAGACTTGGCTGACAATTATAACGCAGATAAACGCTAGAAATATTGTATGATCCCAGCAAATAGGAGGTGTTAATGCTGAAGGACAAAGTCAGTCAGTGTTTCGTTAAAATAACCGGTTGTTTTAAAGTTAATTCTTTCTTTAGACAATGACTTTATTTTTCTAACGGGTTTGGTGGCTTGACATTAATGATTCACTCTTTCTAGGAAAAAAAAAAGTAAAATTTGCATACTGCATTACTTCCTTTGTAATGGGCGTTTCAATAGGTAATCTCACATTTATTCCAGCATGTTGCGCTGCTGATTTGACTTTCAACAGCGTTTAAAGGCTGTAGAGAATCCCATGTAAAAAACCTTAAATATTGATAGTTCTTTGCCATTTCCACGGAATGACACTTTTCTCGAGGATGTAAGCGGCAAGGAATAGAACCAAGGGATTAAATATATATGTATTATCTTTTTTAAATGCATATGCAAGTCGTTGACAGTATCAAACCCAGATGTGAAATTTTCACAAGTTGGGAATATTTACCTTTGAGAGAAGAACCTTTTCTTGATATACGCACTTCCAGTATCGCTGTGCGGCGTCAACTGTGGTATGTTTGGCGGTGAGAGGGTACTACGTATTGTAGCTTTACACCGAGAACACACAAGATAGGTATCGCCTCTGTTTTGAGATTGTCACCAAGAAGAAGATACTCCTCTGGGGAAAGGAGTCACCCAGGAGTACTTGCCACAGGAATATTTGCTGGCTTTCTGTGGTGTGGCAACCGGCTGTGACAGGGGACCAGAACACACCTGGAACGTGGCACAGGGAAAGGGCCTTGGGTCGTTACAGCTCTCTGGCCGGGGCGCTGACGGTGGAAACTGGGAGTAAAATGGAGCTGGGAGTTTTTACTTATTTGATTTTTATTGGCTTTCCTTTTCAAACATGATTTATTAAAAGAACGGAAGGGTAGATCGGGTGTATTTCTTGGGAGAGATGGCTTTGTATTTCTTGGCTCTTACCATCCTGAGAAGATTCGTTACCAGGTCAGTCATAGCGATGTAACTCAAATCTGGATTAAGGAAAGATCGCTTCGTTGCATGTTTTAGACCTCAGTAGCGTTCTGGTGTTTCTTGAACACAACATAGCAGGTGGTTTTAATGGAAAACTGTGGCACATCTTCTTACTTAGGAGGTTACGGTCAGAATGAGTAGAAACAAACGCTGACCTACCTCTTTGGTCACAGTGCTTTTTGTGTTTTTTTTCTACACTTGGGCTATTCTTGTGAGTTACAATTTGGGCTAGAACCTCAACTGTTCTTGTTGTAAAGATCGTTCATCTCTTTGTCTTTCCTGGGCCCATGCCCAACTAGGTGTAAGAAAAAAGTAAGGCTGTGTCTAGGATTTTGCTTGAGGGGGTAGCAAATGTCGGGAACGATGGGTCCTGCTCGGGGCCTCCTGTCCCACACCTTGGGCCTCCGTTTCACGTCCTACTTGCGTGGACTATTGCTGCGTGTCCTCGGTCAGACACAGGTAGCCAAGGGCTTGCGGCCATAGGGTTCATCTGCCAGCAGTGGTCGCTGACAAGTGCTTCAACCGTTGGTCTTCCACGGTGGTTCTTTTTCCATGCTGACAATTGGAAGATGTGCTGGGGAAAACGAAATTAAATTGATGTGAACTGACCAGTTAGATCTCTTCATTGTTTCACCCCCCCTCTCAAGAGACGAATGCTTTCATACCAAGGAGCACACTTTTAGGTTGTATCCACTTTGCATTAAAACAATAAACGCTTTCTGTGGTGTCTGGGTCAACTGTTGTGTATTAAAAGCCCCGCTTGCTCCTTGCACGAGGATGATGGTTATATTCGCGGGAGCTATTTTTGTGTTTAAATGGTAATGGTTGGCTAGGCTGGATGACGTCAACGATGAAACTCCCTTTGGCTTTATCAGGGCCAGGATTTCACTCAGAATTTTTACACAGAGCAAACTATAGTGGGGGGGGAGGAAAAGTGTTTGCCAAGTTAAAAAGGAATAATTCGATTATTTGCAGAGCAGGGTAAAAATATTTTCCTTGTTCTCTTTTTTTTTTTTTTTTCCTTGCTTGCGCCTTTGTTTCTCTGCTACTGATTCTGTTTGTGCTGTGTTCATTGAGGAGGGAACAAACAGGGAACATTCCTATGACGGTGTGTAAAAATGCACATTTCTGTGATATCTGTTCGTTAACTTGCTTCCATCATAAAGATAATTGGTTGGGAATTTTTGGTATAATGAAGTAAATGCATACTTTAACTCCTTCCTTTAATGATTTCGGTGGTAAACCGTAGAAGGCTTTTTTCATCCGACTCTGATTCATTCTATTGTTCTTCCCTTATCAGGGTGGGACAGATGGAAGCTGAGGGTTCGGCTCAAGGTAACCAGCAGAAACTCCTGTAGCGGCGAGTCGATAAAATCCCAGATGATCATCTGTGGCGTGCTGCTGCATAGATAAAGAATACTTACCGCACGTGATACTTAGAGGGGCTTTTTTTAATATATGATGCTAAACATAGAAGCAACTGAGAAAATACAGGTGTCACCATTTTAAGAATGACAATTTTTGGAATTAGTCAGCTGGAAGACCCGAGTATTTTAATGCCTTCAACAACTGCAAAAAGCAAAGCACGCTTCAGAAGCAGCGGAATCAAGGCTCTGTGTCTGGAGCTGCGCAGAACAGCGGAGGTGTGGGGGGGATGTCTCTGGGGATGGTCTAGTCCAACCCCTGTCTCACAGCAGGGTCAGGCGGGGCAGGTTCCTCAGGGCCACGTCCGGCCAAGTTTTGTGTATTTCTAAGGGTTGAGAATTCATAGTTTATCTAGGTCATCTGTTCCTTTACGTTTCAAAAAGCGGGGTTTTTTTCTTTTCTTATGTTTAAATGGAATTTCTTGCATTTCAATTAGGGCACCCGTTGTCTCTTGTCCTATCACCAGGCACCACAGAGAAGAGCCTTGGCTCAGTCGTCTTTACTCTCTCCCATCAAATACTTGTACGCATTGATAAGGTCCCCCCCCAGCCTTTAGTTCCCGGAATGTGGAAATGTTCTCACTTACTGGCCATGATTATTTTTTTTTTTTTTTAAAGTATAGATAGCATAGGTGCAGAATATGAAGTAAGGTCAAGGTGTAGAAAGAAGTCCCAGCTGAACGACAAAGTAAGTTTTTAATTGTTGTCGTTTGTGGTGGTGGGATTTGACAATTTAATCTTAAATTTAACGGGTCTGCTGTTGTTGAATTCAGTGGTATAGAGCTGGCCGTGTAGGATTAAATGTTAACAGCTGTGGAAGTAACCGGGAATGACACCATAAGGAATGACTCCGGAAAAAGAAAAAGATGATTTTTCTACTAGGAAAGCATGACTTGTATGGTAGAAAAGGGAAAGCTAGTGACTGCCTGATGGTATAGGCATGCCCGAGGCAGTGATGAGCCCGATAGCTTACACAGCAGCAGTGACCCAACAGCAGTGTCGCAGAGGCTGGTGTCATCTGCCCCCAGTTGTACGGAGGACGTTCTTCTGGGGCTTTGGTTTACCTGCTGACGTGAAGGCGTTTGGGGAGGGAGGGTCCTAGGACTGGAAAAAACCCAGGCAAAACTCAGCGAGGAAGCCTTTCCAATTGACGGCGCTTAGCAAATTAAAGGGATTCATTTAATACCGCTGCCGTTACTGCTAATGTACTGCCCGGAGCTTCTGGCAATGCTCGTGGGGAGGCTGGCCAGCACTTCGAAGAACTCGCTTCACGCTTTTGGTGTGTGGTTTCTTTTCAGTTCCATAAAGAAAACTTAAGCTGGGGTGGAATCCCCTTTGCCAAAGCTGTATGAAGGGAGGTAACTGTATGTTGATAACCTGAAAGGCTGTTCCCTGGAATGTGGTTCAGATGGTGGGTGAATTGAGGGACTTCAGCTGACACCTGGAGGACTTGGGCGTAATGAATACGGGCTTGGAAACAACATAACCGACAGGATATATCCGTGGGAAGCTTCCTGACGCTAATCTACCTGATCATCTAAACCCTCGCTCATGGGAACTGCCTTGTGTCAAGCGAGTTAAAAATTACTTCCTGTGCAACTCCCCATGTTGGAAGTTTGATTATGTCTGCATGTTTTTTTCAGCTAATGAGTTTTGCTTTGTGAAGGAAATGCAATCCGCATGCTACAATAGCTTTGCTTTTTTTTTCTAACTGCTTTAAACGAGGAAGAGTGCTTTCAGCAGGCTTGGATATCCAGGACTTAACTGGGGTGTTTGGGCATTTCTTTGAGACACCACCTGCGGTTATCAGACCTGAGCTTGCGCCGTTATTGGACCCGTTGGCAATTCACCCGGGCTGGGATTCCCTGGGGTGGGTTAGGTGATGTGGGTTAGGCTTCGTGCTGGTTTTCGGGGATTGTGGGAAACGAAAAGTACTGGTGCATTGTTACTGAGCAAGAGCATTTGTTTCCTTTGCGCCTAAAACCGTGTTTCGGCAGGTGAATGCCCAGGATTCGAGGACGTGAGCTAAGAACACTTAAGGCTAACGAGGCGGTTGGCCTTCAGTAAATTAGTGCGTGGGAGTCAGTGCTGGTTTCGTAGCTCTCATCCGTAAGTAGTTTGCTTTTCCAGTATTTTGCTTGTGGGCACTGGCGCGCCATACACTTGATGTCACGGGGAGCGGTGTGGCAGTGCGACTCTGGTGTGCTGATGGGAGAAAAAAAAGCAAAGATCAGGTGAGAAAATGTGCAGCTTCACGATGGACCATTACAGGCTGGTTTCTTAACATGAGGGATCCTCCTCCGTGCACAGTCTAGCTTTCTAGCTGGCCGCTGCTTAATTCCCTCTGTATTTTTACCCTGGACCGGACTTATGTGAGGATGGAGTACGAAGAACTAGAAAACGCGCGTAACGAAATTGAAAAATCCTCCAACTGTGCCTTTCTCGCTTCTTTCTCCCACCTTCCTGGCTGCCTCCCGGCGGCGCTGGCCTTATGCTGCTCGCCGTGACTCCCAGCGACTTCTGCCTCCCACGGGGGCACCAAGCCTTCCACGGTAAAAAAAATCTCTCAGGAAAATCTGCTCCTTTTCCTGGCGGTCACGGAATTCTCCTGCAGTCCTGTTCCTTACTCTTCTCCAGCTTGAAGACCAAAATAATGACTCTCTAAGTACAGTATTAAAAATGTAGTAGCAAGTCCCATCTCTTTTAGGGACAGAGGGAGAAGCGATGGATTTGAGAGTGAGGTACTGTGGGTTTCATGCCATTTACATCACTGCACCGTCACCTCCGAGTTTTCAGAACCATCGAATGTGATTTAGGTTTTCTTCATATTTACCTTCAGAAATATCAGTGATATTTTCTTTTCGTTTTGGTTTTTCAATTTGTCAAGAAACATTATTGCAAGAAGAAAACACGCCATACATTGTAGTCGCGTACTTTGCCAATCGGCCTTAACCCAAGGATCGCTTCTTGGTGGGAATAAAGAAATATCAGGCAAAGAATGTAAAAGGCTTAGTTTCGTATGAAAAAAGGGCTGGGGCGGGGGATGAATTTGTGCAAAACTTGACTAAAACATGAAAAGGGGAGATGACCTCTTGCTTTAAACGCAGCATTTGTGTGTGGAGCGGGCTTGTTGGGAAATTAAAAGAACCACCACATCTTTACAGGTTGCCCAAATGCATTCCGTGAGTGTCTGGCGCCGATAACAAATGACTGTTGTGCGTCTTCCCCGAAATACTCACGGCGACTGTGATTGCAGCTCTAATTCTGGCATAACAGATGCGGCGTTGTGTGGCACCCGCCTTCCTCAAGCTTTGTAGCTCCCTTTACTTTTACATGAGTTATTTTTCTTTTTCGTGTAGCGTTTACTACAGCTATCGGTAACAAAGGAGACAAGTCACTCTTAAAGCAAAAGGCGGGGGGGGGGGAAGAAAAAGAAAGGATTTTCAGACTGTTACACTGCTGCCGTTGTTTTTGCGCTGCAGGTGTTGGTTGTGTTAGCAGCCAGGGCCTATTCATGCCTCGTTGGGTCCTTTCCATGTTCTCCAACTTCTCCTCTGCCAAGTAAGCAGTTAAAGGGACTCTCTTCTTTTGTTCCCCAGCCTTCGCTGCTCTTGGGGAAGGAGGGCGAGTTACTTGGCTGTTTTGTTCCGTTGTAAGTGGAACAGTATTCTTTTTCTTTTTTCTTTTCTTTTTCGTGTATTGACCAGAAGAAATAGTGTAGTGAGAGGGTGAAGGGTCATAGAATGGTTTGGGTTGGAAGGGACCTTAGAGGTCGCCTAGTTACAGCCCCCTTGCCCTGGGCAGGGACACCTCCCACCAGCCCAGGCTGCTCCAAGCCCTATCCAACCTGGCCTTGAACAACCCCTCCAGGGATGGGGCAGCCACAGCTTCTCTGGGCAACCTGGGCCAGGGGCTTACCACCCTCAGAATGAAAAATTTCTTCCTAATATCTCATCTCAATCTCCCCTCTTCCAGTTTAAAACCATCCCGTGGCTCCCCTCCCTGCTCCAGAGTCCCTCCCCAGCTTTCCTGGAGCCCCTTGAGGGCCAGGAAGGGGCTGGAAGGTCTCCTCGGAGCCTTCTCTTCTCCAGGCCGGACCCCCCCAGCTCTCTCAGCCTGTCCTCCCAGCAGAGGGGCTCCAGCCCTCCCACCATCTCCGCGGCCTCCTCTGGCCCCGTGTCCTTGTGCTGTCGGTGGCCCCGGAGCTGGAGGCAGCACCGCAAGGGGGGGGTCTCCCCGAGGCCGAGCGGAGGGGCTCCACCCGGGAATCGATCGATCGATTGATTATCTCCGCGGTGATAACGGCGCCGGTGGCCGGTGTGTGGCGGGGCCCCGCTCCCCCGCCGCTGCCATGGTAACGCTGCTGGCCCCGCCCCCCGCCGGCCCCACCCTGGGCCGGGGCGGGGCCGGGCGCGCGCAGCCCGGTGCATGGCGCGGCCGGCAGCCGGCACAGCCGCTCGCCAGCATGAACGAGGAGGTAGCCCAGAAAAGCGACGGCGGGGAGAAGTGCAACGGCGGCAGTCAGAGGAGGAAGAGACCCAAGAAGGTGGGGCCGGCAACGCGGCGGGGCGCGGGCTCGGCGGAGCATCTCCCGCGCTCTCGGCATAACGCAAGGGCGGGGAGCCCCGGGGGGGTTTTGGGGCGTGAGGGGAGCCCCACGGTGCGGGGGGGGATGGCAGCAGATAAGGGGTGCACCCCATGGCCAGCCGGAGAAGGGGTTTTACTGCTGGGGGTGGCGGGGGGGGCTCGGTCCCCAGCCCCCTGGTCCCCCCCCAGCGAGCGATGGGGCTCTCCCCGTCTCTGCGTGGGAATTGATAAGTATTGCGATAACCCAGCCGCGCGGCTGAGCGAAGGGCTGTTTCTTTTCTGTTCGTTCTTTATTTTATTTTATTTTATTTTATTTCAATTATTTATTTATTTATTTATTTTCTTCAAGCAGCTGTCTCGTTTCGTTCAGCCGGAGTTGGCAGCGGGCGCCGCTCGGCGCGGGTTTTCCCCGCGCTCCCCTGGAGAAAAAGGGCAGTTTGTTTTGACAGAAGAAATATCCAGCCGGCACGTGATGGCGTGGACTCGATTTCTGCGCCTCTGCCCCGTTTTTCTCCAAGGGACGCGGATGCGGGTTTATAAACCTTGTAGTTGGCTTCTCTGGAGACGTTTCTCAGGTTGGGTTGTAAACGGTCATAAAAGGAGACAAGCCCTGCTGGCTTTTATACTGTCGGTGGTAATTTGGTGATGCTGACGAAAAATAATTGGGTAAAACGGTGGATTTGTCCAGCCACGCCCAGTTGCCAGGGCACTGTCCCTGTGCATCCAGTCGCTCTTTGATAAATGGCTAATTTGCGAGGTGTAGCGTTGCCCGCTGCCTCAACCCCCTGCTTAGGTAATTTCTTTTTAATGGCTTTGATTGTAGGCAGCTGTTTATTTCTGGTTTGGGTTTTTTTTTTTTTTTCCTCCTTTAAGAGGGAAGATGTCGGTGGGTCTGCATAGTTACGACATAAACTGGTTTACAGTTATCCCCCCCCCCCCCCCCTTCTTTAATCTTAATCGGTGTAACGTGAGTTACCCCCCTGAAATGCGTGGGACTACTTGGAGGGTGAGGAATTACTCCAATATGAGGAAGAATTTAATCCATACAAAGTATATTCACTGGTGAATTCGTCGGTCCCTCGTTTTGCATAGAATTTGCATTTTAACCGACGTTGTGTGTGAGCGAGACAAATTGCTACCAACGGAAATAATATATAGAGCTGCAAACGGACGCTTATTGAGGGACTTTTGGCAGGGTTTGGACCTGGTGAAGACAAGCTGTTTTGCAATAGGTGACGCTGTTAAAACCCCATTTTATCGCAGAGGGCAGGTTCTGTACGGATAACCATAAGGGCATGAGATAATCCAGCCTCAGCAAGAAATTGAACAAAAACATCCTCACCCCACCCCATTGTGCCTGGAATATTGCCTGGATCTCCACGCAGTGGGGGGATTTTATATAGCGTGTTGGCCTTCTATTTGAGCACGACCGAGCAGCGGAGGGAATATCTGCTTCGTCTTACCTCGGAATTTGAAAGGTTTATTTGTGTGGGTATGTAAATCCACACGAGGAAGCAAAAATCAAATGATCAGGTGCATACCCCGTGTTTTCATTTGACTGTTAGATAACCCGGGAAGCATATCGTACTAGGGGAGAGGTTTTGAAGATCTAAGGAATTGAAGGGGGTGTTTCCATCTCTTCTTTTTTATCCGTGTATACGTGGCTTCTTGTTTTGCCATCGTTTTCTAAGTCAAGTGGCCCAGAGCCTTTCCAGGTTGAAACCCGAGCGTATGCCACTGCTGCCAAATGAGCGCTTGGAAAGCGTCTCTTACGTTGGGTCTCCATCTTCTGAGTCTTCCAACAGCTGATGCGTCTTCGTTTTGCAAGAAACATAATAAATGTTGGGGTGTCTCTTTAAAGTTATCTTTTACAGCTAGAAAACACTAATCGGGCGTTTTCAATTGACAAACGTAAACCAAAAAAAATTCTTAAGCGCTCAGTTTGGATGCAATTGATGTTGGCGCCTCGGGTCTGATATTGGATTAGCTCTCCTGAAGCTTTACCCTTAGCGACTTCATGAAGAAATATAGCTCCAGGCTTTAATATTCCTTTTTAAATTCTAAGAGCGGTTTTCTTAAAACCTAAAAATAGGTAATTTTTTGGATGAGAAAGAGCCACCCTGGAATAGCCAAGGGTACGAGAATTCCAGGTTGAATTCCTCTGCGTTTTGACTAGGTAGGCACAATTTCTTTTGGGAACAGAGATGAAAGCGCCATGTGCGAGAGCTCCAAAATCAGAAGTAACGCAGCCTGTTTTCAGGTCCTGAACTACTTTTGCTTGAAGGAAGCTGCATTGCGCCATCCAACATGCCCTCTATCTGTTCTGTGGAAGTTGATCCCTTTTGTGTGGATGATTAAATATTAATTGAGCCAGATGAGTTTGATCTATGTATTGGGAGAGACAGAAGGGAACCTATCTCGGATACACAGGGTTCAGCTGGATCTTCTATGTTCCAGGAGGGTGTCCTAGCTAGGAAGCGATGTAGGGTTTTCTCTAATTATCAGCAGTTTTTGTGCACGCCTACTTTAAAACGAAAAGGCTTCAGTTTCACCCTGATACAGGATGGGCAAAACTGAAATTTTCACGAAATAGAGAAAACGACTACCTACCCAACCCCCAATTTAAGTCATTGTGGTCAGTTTTGTGGTTTTGTGCGTTCCGTTGAGTCAGCGGGCTGCCTTAATAGGTTTGTGAATGCGACGGTAGGGTTGCGTCCGGTCTTCCTGTGGTACTTCGCCTTCACGCGATAACCGGGATACGGTGAAATTTGTGTTCTGGGCAGGGGGGAAAAAAAGAAACATGCTAAAGTTCTGTGGTTTAGTGTCAGAGAGCATAAGATGCGTTGTGCCGGAGGCAGAAGCGGACAGAACGGCCTCGTTCTGTGCCTGGTGTAACCGCGTGGGAACCCAGCGAGAGCAGCGCTTGGTGTGCGTTGGTCTTCTTCTCTTGGTAGCCGATGCGCCGCCGGTGTTGAAGGAGCAGCATAGCAAGTGAATATGAATTTTTAATACATCAGTTGTTTGAGGCCGCCTCCTGTATTTTGCCAAGTGTGTTGTGAAGTGTCCAAGTACCAAATTCCTATAATTCCTCTCAAGGATGGGTTTTTTTCTTTCGCTGTAGAGTGTTTCAGATGAAAAACAACGACTGTTGCTCACGGTGTAGAAAATGAAGCGTGTTCCTGTATCTGGTACTAAAAGCACCGATGACAAAGGGGTTTCCAGAAACCTCAGGTTCTTACTCCACTGATCAGACAGCACACGCCGTTGATGGATCGATGCAAAAATAACCCATTTTAGCTTATCGCGGAATTCCACTCTTGTTACTTGTATTGGTCATTCTTTAAAGGAATGAGAAGCTTGGAGTCGGGCTCATATTATAAAAGACTTGGAGGAAGCTGTAGTGTTGATTTAAAGGAAGGTAAGTGAGACTTCTTTTCCTAAGCTAAGCATCGTCTCCTCTTTTAAGCGTATCTATGGGGAAAAAAAGAAATTGGACGTATTAGGTGAGGTACTTCAAGTGGAAGCTGTATATTTGCTAATGGAACTGTTACAGTGTACAAGCTAATGCTTTTAATTAACGTCGATTCCTCAAGACTGTTCATTCCATGCGTAAGGTAATTGAGAGCCATTTTGGAATACAAGTGCAATTTTGGTCACCTGTGTTCCAGAAGAAGAGTCCAACTGTTCCCAAAGCGTGTAAAGAGGGATCGCTGGAAGAGAGAGCCTGTCTTATGCGAAAACTGGAAGAGCTTGGCTTTAGTGTGCTAAAGGGGGGGAAAGGAAATGAGGCTCTTCAGCAGCTTTTTAACAGGTTTAATCACGTAAAGAACCAAATGAAACTGTATTATGAATGAGATGCCATTTCTCTAACGTGTCACTGGACTGGATTCAACTGAAGGACATCCCTCTCGCCTCCCAGGTTCTCTTGTGTTTTCACCTGTGTCACGGTGCCGTACTAATATTACACGACAGTTTAACCATAAATGTGGCTATTTAAGTCTTTTAAAATGTTTGTTTACCCTGGTTATTTCGCTCTTGGGCTACCAAATTTAGTGGAAAAATAAATGCCATCAGAAGAGAAATCTGAACCAGTGTCCGTCTCTCCCTACGACGAGTCTGGGGGCTACGATGAGTCTAAAAGGCTTTCTCACAAAGCCAAAGTGGTGGGTGTAAGTTAACCCGACGCATTGGTGTTTGGTGGTGTTAATTTTCCTAGTAATGTAGCTTCTGTGGCTCTGGAAGGTTTTATTCTTCCTTCAGGTGAGCTGGTTTTAGAGAACTGGAACTGCCTTGCTTTCAGTTGAGTTAATCCGATTTACGTGCAAGTAAACAAGCAGAGAAACTGCGCTAGAATTCGCTCTGGAAAGAAGGGAAGAGATGGAGAAAAAGGCAAACTGATTTTTAGGTCGTGGAGGTGAGACGCTGGTTTGTGAAGAGGCTGTTGAGGAGCAAACCAGACATGCTTTTATTCCTAAATGTCTGCGCTACGTTTCAACGTGGCTTGCGCTGTTGTAAAGCTGATGCAACTCCACCGATATTCTTGCATTATGGAGCTCAGGTTTTGCCTGTTCCCTTTGCTTTCTCTTCCTATCTCAAGGCTTCCAGCACACTTTGTGCCAGGTATTAAAACAAATGCTTTGATGTATTTTTTTTTTCTTTCTCCTCCTACCTTGCCTGTCTCCTCTAGCTTTAATTGTTTTGTGTAACGGTAAAAAAACCCAAAAATGTGTGTTCATACCGCTATGCTTTTGATGGTTGCATCAGTGCTTTTCTCACGGCAGCCCCACGGTGGTTGATGCTCTGGAGAAATAATTTCCATTTCCTTCCAGCGGTGAGGCAGGGAAACTAATGACGGGGCAATACAAGTGAACATCTGGACTCCGCAGCATTTTGTGTTGTCGTCGCGATTGTTTTTCTGGCGTAATAAAGGGTGTAAGACGGAGAGGGCACGCAATAGCGGCCACACTGGCTTTTCTAGGCCTTTATGTCCTGGTAGAACGGGATCACTTCACACATTATTGTGCCCCTTTCTATTGACGGCATGAGCAATGAGCAAGTCTTAGAATCGACACGACTACTTATAAGGTTACATTTATTCATTGTGGGCTTTAAAGTTAGTATATGTATTGCTTTTAAAAACACTTGTTTGTTTGTTTTAATAGAGGAATGGGAATCTACAGAGGGATGGAGCTATTTCAGTGTATTAGCAGTTTTCTCCAAGTGCTACATTTCACCGGTTAAATACCGTCAAGACAACACGGAGGAAATCACCTGGGTGAGAGCGGTGAATTTTATACGGCACCGGGTGTCGTGTTGAGCCTGCCTCCGCCTGCCGCGCGTTCTGGGCTCCCCACTTATCGTTGGCAGCTCTTGCTCATTTTCACCAATGTTTGGCAAATGTCAGTTGAGTCAGAGAAGTGAGTCCCTTTTTCCCCCGGCCGGCTTCCCTTTCTCCCAGCAGGATGCCCGGGGCTGTCGAGTATCGCATTTATTATATTACGTTTGCCCATCTTGCCGTCTTGTCAGGCGTTCTTGCAGGCCAGCGGTGACACGGGCTGCGCTGGGCTTTCTGGCAACCTGTCCCGGCTCTCTGGGGACATTGGGGTCCATGCCGGAGGCAGCCACGTGCTCTCCCTCTGCCTCTTATGGAAGAGCATCTGGAATAGCCTTTGGGAAGATGCTTACACAAGGTCTGGCTTATTCAGCTGCCTGGGGGAGGTATCGGCAGCCCCTCATGTCCTCTGCCCGTCCCCATCAGAGATGCCACCTTCTGTGTCCCTGCCTCTGCCGGGCATGCCGTGGTGATGCTCCAGATGGCATTTCTGCCCAGGAAATTTTTTTTTTTTTTCCACTCTACGAATTGAGACTTGACACGTGCAGCATGTAGATATTTAGGCTAGACGCTGGCAGCCCTGCAGCTCTGAAATGCAAGGAACAGAGGGAGGCCAAGAAAATAATAAGATGGCTCGGGGCTCTTACGTCCTCATTTATTTGCAGGAATTAATTATTTCAAAATCTTTCCTAGCTGCTTAAGTGGGTTGCTTTTGTCTTGGTGACAGAACTTGCTGAGCTGAAAGTTTGAACTTACTGTTATTATTCCTACACCGTGGAGGAATAATGCGGTATTTCCGTATTTCGTTTTCAGTGGAAACTTGCCGTACTCTTATTCAGCGTGATGGTAGTCATTTTGCATTTTCTCATTAATTTCCATTTGATTTCATTGTGCTCTGGCACCAAATACAGGAGGGAACAGGTTGGTTTTGTTTGTTTTTTTTTTTTAAAAGTAGACGGAAACGGCCCAATGTTTGAGGCTGCCTCAGAGTAGTTTCTAAAATGGCATCACAGAGGCAGTGAATCGCATGGGGTCGCTTTTTCGTAAACAATTCAGTGTTGAAAATACATGTAATGAATTTTCAAATTCATCTTTCTCTTTTGTAAGTGTGATTTTTTTTTCTTTTTTTTTTTTTTTTTTTGGGAGGGTGGAAATGAAGTTTTACGTCTTTGCCTTTGAAACAGAAAGGCAGCGTATCTTACAGACATCGCAAGTCAAACGTGCAGGCACTGATTTGTCGTCCCCAAACCTTCTTGAAATAAAAATGCTCCTTGAGCACACAGCAATTTAGGGAGTGAAGGTAGATGCCTGCCCGTTATTATCTTACCTTTTCTGTGGCTGTTTCCAGCTAGCCTGAGGTTGGGTTACGCGCGAGTAAACAATTTGTAATTGTATATTTATTTGTGTATTGTAATTGTATGTTTTTTTTCTCAGTTTAGCTCACACGCACACAAAAAGCTTGGTCCATGAATGAAGTGCTCTCTGGAAAATAGGATTGGCTCCTAAGGAAATGATCAAGTAAACAGCAGTAATTGCAGTTTGAAATGATTTTCTTGGTTAAACAGCATATAGTTTCTGCCACGGGCTAAGGATTTCAGAAGCGATTGGTTGCTTGTATTTGTTTTATCCAGTCTCGGGTGGCACGTGTTTATATTACGCTGAAGTACTGGATCTGAGCAAATGGAGTGTATGGATTTAAATTGGCGCTGGGAACGCACAGATTCCTGCAATAATTTGGCTTCCTGATCAATTAAATCTGCTAATTGTTCCACTACCAGGCTTTCTTTAGAAGGCGGTGTTTGAAGTATATGTCAACACAGTCGAGGTGGTGAAGAACATTGGTGAGAGTTTCGAAATACATAAACAAAACTGTGAATTGATGACAATATGAACAACTTACTCCCTTCTATAGAAGATAACGATTCTGAACCTTGTTTGTCTCTTACTGTATTAAAAATCGTGCCGCTTTCCTGTGACCAAAAGACTCTGCTAGTCCCTCTTTTTTTTTTCTTTTTTTTTTTAATGTTTTAAATATCTAATACATCTGGCAGCTTTCCGTGTCAGAGAGCAGATGTCAAAGTATAAATGTCAAGGAACAGTGGTGGCTATTCATCGTGCAAACCATTAGAAAGCTAATCTGACCCTCCTAGTTAGATCCGCGGCTGTGATGCGCTCAAAAAAAAAAAGGAATGAATAGGCACAAACATGGGGAGGCGCAGGCTGTGGGTTGTGTCTGTGTGTATTCGGGGAGGTGTGGCGGTGCTCCATCTCAGCCTGTTTGTGCGTGTTGCCCACCCCGGTGCGTGGCAACTGCGCGCAGCGGGTCGTGGCCGCTGCTGGATGTCGGCGTTGCGTTTGTGACAGCCGGCGGGGGCTGTGCCAGCATCCGTCCGCCGAGGGTCTGGGCTCTCGTTGCTGCGAACCTATGGAACGGAGCAGAGCCCGGG
Organism: Rissa tridactyla; assembly: GCF_028500815.1. NCBI lineage: Eukaryota > Metazoa > Chordata > Aves > Charadriiformes > Laridae > Rissa > Rissa tridactyla. Next base: position 77,654,632 of record NC_071470.1, on the reverse strand, counting down.
GGACAGCAGGAAACAGAAGGGCTGGAACGGGCGCGGATTTTCCCCAATCAATCTATGATTCATGCTCATTAGCTTTGAAACGCTGAAGAAAGGCGCTTTATGAGCTGGCATTTTCCATGTGCGCGTTAACCGCTTGACTCACGCCGAAGATGGAGTGGTGACTCCAGCATTCCCAAAAATGAGTGAGAGAGAAAGAGGTGGGAAATGCACTCTGCGCCTTCTCCAAAGGTCACTGCGCTCCCAAAGACTGGTGAGATCGTGGCCTCCCGCTCAGCCACTGGAACGACTGGTACCGTGTTATCTTGTGTGAAATGCAAGTTAAACGTTGAAGTTACACGTTTGCGTTAAAGTTGAGTTACATGTTTCCTTTGGTGCCCTTGAGAGGTGGGGAGGAAAGGTGTAAGTATGTACCTGTCGCTCCCCACCTGAAAGGCAAGCACGGCTTTTGTTGTTGCATTTATTCTTAATTGACTGCTGCTTACGGTGCAGAAGGTGTTTTCCAAGGAAGTCCTGGTGCTTTGCAGAGCTTGCCGTCTCTGTGATTGTGTTTGGAGGTGGAAGCGTGTGGGGGCTTATGGTTAATTATATTTGACGCTGTGTATTTGTACACGCCTCTCTCCCCCCGGGTCCTCGGCGTAACTGCTTTTCTCACAGCAACATCACCAACAGAAGCAGCGGGCGATGGCTTTCAATTGCAAACCAGCTGCCAGGAATTCATTAGGCACTAATGTATACTTTAAGATGCGAGATTGCTCCTTTGCAGCTTAAGCCCGGTTCGAAATCTAGTTGACAGCAATTAAGATGGTGACGTACAACGTGCGTTTCCTAGAAGTCATTGTTATAAACCGGTTGCTGCCTCCGAACCGTCTGGCTTATATTTGTACAGCACTTAGATGAATGGTATCCCGATCTTTCTAGTGAATGAACAAAACAAAACAAAAACCCTGCTGGAAATCTCTTCTGCGTGATGCAGCTTCGTCCAAATGGAGACCAGATACATTTAAATAAAAAAAGAAGAATCACTAAATAAAAGCAGTTAATACCATGAATAAAAGTCACCTTTTTAACTGATGTGGTTGACGTGACAAAAGATACGGTTACAAACCAGTGGAGTATGAGTTAGCGAAGCTTTATGTGTTGATGCCGGAGACCAGAGTTCATGGGTCGCTCACGTGGGTAAGTGAGGTTTGGACATTCGCTTACGTTGTCCCATCTGTCCTCTTGGGGAGGATTAATGTAACGATGAATTTTTATTTATTTCTTTATTTCATGAGGGAGTGAACAAATGGTTAACCTTTTGCTGGAGCTTTCTGGGGCGGGGGGGGAAATAGATGTAGTTGATCTCCCAAAAAGACAAGCCCTGATTAATACAGAGAGAAACGGAACGCTTCAGGCTGGGATAGTTCCCGGGCTCCGAAGCCTATGGCATTTGTAATCTTGTTTAGAAGTCGGTTCCGCAGCTGCTGTGGTTGGGGGTTGGTGTTTCTCTATTCCAAGACGGAGGCCGCGGTTGGACAAGGTGGTGTAAGATGGGGCCGCCACTGGTTGAATCGGGCTCAGCTTGTCCTGCTTGGGAACCAGAGTAAGAAACTGATGGGGGCCGGAGCTCCCTCCTCCCTTTGTGCAGGGGAGACAGGACGGGAAGGGATGGAAACCAGGAACCAGGAGGGGAGAGAAGGTGGAGCTGGTTCCTGTGTGACAGTTTCAGTGCTCAACGAGATCATCAGAGAGAAAATGCTGGATCTCTTTCACTATTATGTACTTACAAAAACCCCTTTATTGGAACAGTATGAAAAGCACATAATTATTTGGTGCTTTTTTTTTCTAAAATGTGATTTGTAGGCATACAAATGAAATGAGAGTGGGATTTACATTACTGTAATGCATGGCTCAACCAGCTGAGGAGATTGGGCTGCCGTTCCAATAACGGTGATATTAATATACAGTCATTTTCTCCAGTAGCATTTTTTATCATTGCAGCTAATATGCTTTATAAAATAAAAATGGTATTACTGCCTCGTGCTGCAGTCAGTTGTTTTGCACTGGTTTGCCCGGGGCAGCCTGAAGTGCAAGTGCCAGAGCAAGGGCTGAGAACCCCATCATCCCCAGTTCTCCAACCCGGTTCTCCCACCGAGAACCCAGCGGTCTTCGGTTCTCCCACCGAGAACCCAGCGGTCTTCGGTTCTCCCACCGAGAACCCAGCGGTCTTCGGTTCTCCCACCAGGTTCTTAACCGCAGCCAACAGGAGATTAAAATTCTGGACGCTGATCACAGGAAAACGTGTCAGAGCTACAAAACACCCGTAAGTCCCATCCTCCTCTAGCGCAAGCGTCCAATAGCACCACCCAGATCCCTTGACGTTAGTCCTGCAACGAGAGAACCTCATTGCCTTGCCTAAAGTGTAATCTCTGTGGTAAACGAAGCTGTTGCGAAAGATTCCGAGAGGGGGATGCTACAGGTTAGGGTTAGGCGGGTGCGGAAGGGACGAGCGGGGCTGCATTTGCAGAGTTGAGGTTCTGATGCAGAAGAACTGCAAAGAAAATTCCAGGTGTGGAAAAGCTTTACAAAGAATGGCAGGGATTGTTCGAGGGCAGTGGTACCCACTGGGATTGTAAGGGATGAAAAACTTCTCTTAAGCGAACGAGTTAGTATACCAGTAACTTTACTTACAAATGAGTAAATTCTTATTCTGGAGAGGATGCTGCCATTTAGGAATTTTGCTCGTATGCCAAAACTCACTCTACAGTCTTTGTTGTCAGAGCAGCAGACAGAGCGTAGGTTTCAGCGTGTTTCAAAAAAACTCTCAAGACCTTAGCAGGAAATGTCAAAATATGATCCCTTCCCGCTTTAAAATTTCTTTTTAAAACTATTGTTTCATTTTTTGGTCTCATGAGCACCAACTATAAATATAAATATTTGGGTACATATAAAAATATACACATACAATATTAATACACAACTATAAATAAATACAAGTATACTCACAGGTATTACTGAACAGAATTCTAAAATTCCATTTTAATTTTGTCTTAGAAAACGTTTCAGAACGGAGGTGAAGGAAGGACGCTTTCTTTACAGTGATCTCCTTCAGCATCTGTTAAAGTTGAGGTAAATCTTCAGGTTGGGCCACAGACTAGGTCCCAGTGGTGGCTTGAAGGCCTTTGTCCACTCCAACCCGGCAACGTGTCCCTCCATGTAGTGCTCAGCGATTTTTTTTTTTTTTTTCTTAAGTTGTTAAATGCCTTCAATGTATCTGTCTGCTCGAATAAAGGAATATTTCTTCAGCTGTTCTAAACGAAGAAATGTTTCTGTAGCCTCTGGGAATTTACTAACTGCGGAGGTTTCACAATTGGATTGCTGGCACGTAATATAATTTCAGCGTAACAAAATGGAGACTCGCAGAAGAAAAAATTACGGAAAGGTTTTTAGGAAGATAATATGAAATTCAAAGAGGAGCGCAACTCTTGGAAGAGAATTGCTTTTGTATCTAAAAAAAATATGTTTTTGTCAGTATCTCTTTGTTCTTCAGACATAATTTTGAAAATATGATTTATTGCCCCTTTTTCTTCATCTCTTCTCTTGATAATGTTAAAGAATGTGCCTAAAACCTGTGTCTCGCTTGGCTCAGCTGCCGGCCAGGTATTTAGTTCAGAATTTGTTCAAGCTTTTGACTTTGTTGCCGGTGGCTTTGTCACCCCTGAGAGCGGGCGGCAGAGCGGGCGGCAGGGGTCTGGGCATCGCCAGCCGTGCTGCCAAGGTGAAGGAGCAGCGGCTCCACCACCCACCTCTTCTCAGTCTTCCGTAGAAGAGGTTCCCTTCCCTCGCCTCGTCCACGGGCTTTTATAAGGTGACCTTTATAGATGCGACATCTCTGCTAATTTCCACGTATTTGATGCTATGTGTAGATGTGCGCGCTTTTATTCAGGTCATGACATTTTGTCACTTGTACAAAGCACACTAGGTGTGAAGAGTTCAGCATTCCTTCTAAGAAACATAGATCTAAGATTTAGAGGCTATGCTTAATGGTTCTTTAGTGATCTTGATATGTATAGAAACAGCAGTAAAACTATTAGCAATAAAACTATTAACAAGACGTAGGTGCTTTCCATTTTGCAATAGTTACATTAACAAGGGGGAGGTGCCAAAAAAACCCAACCCATGATGGCTCTTGTTACTTAAAGTTTCACTCAGTCTCTAAAATCGGGGATTGATCTGATATGATGCCGAGCACTTGCTTTCCCGCTGAGGATACGAAGTTGTGGATTGGTTTTCAAACCTATTTTGGGGGGAAGGGATTAATTGCCCCTCTCCCTCTTGGCACGTGTATGAACCGTTCGTAGAAAGCAATGAGCTTCCAGCAGGGAATGAGAGTTCTTGGGTTTCAGGGACATGAGCAAATGGGATATAAAAAAAAACCAACGTATGTGTGGCTTCCCTCACCACCTCATGGCTTCAGAGTTAAACTTCTATGCAGGACAAGTTGCAGAGCTCTCACAGCTGCTGGGGCAGGGCCTCCAGCTACAAATATTTTGAAGAAATATCTCTTATTATCCTAAACAGTTAGTGCACAAGGGACAGGAAAAAAGTCGCAGACTGTCACGGATGAGATCACCTCTTCTTCGCTGCCGCGCTGCCGCGGGGATAGCCCAGGAGTAGTTTTACATCTGTAACGTTTCTCGCTAATTATCAGAATTTATGTTGTGTTGTGATTATATGCTTAAAAGTATCTCATTTTGTTTTAGAATACAAAGAAGAAATCAAAACGCGATGTTCTGTGTAGTAAATTTTTAGAAGGCTTTAGCTCTGGGAACTCGAAGCTCTTGTTTCCTTCTGGCAGTTAGCGAGTTGAGAGGGAGCAGGAATCGCGTCTGAGTTGACGCCTGGGTTTGGAAATCGCAAATTCCCAGGACTCCAGACAGCCAAAAGAGATGTAGCTTCAAGGGTAGGAACCGTAGGTGTCTGGGCTGAACAACTGCCATGGAGATAGGAAGGAAAGGAGCAAGGTTTGCCACAGTAGAAATCAACATAAATAGAACTTCTTTGACCGGGAAAGTCCCGGACAGCTCTGTCTATAACCCCCTTGACACTATATATACAGGTAAAGCACTAAAATGTCTGTGCTTTTGTGTTTAGTCTTAATGTTTTTTGCTGAGTCTGGGTGGAACTCGCCATCTTGGCAGTAGGGACTTGGGTGAAGCAGGGCTGCTCCTGACTTGCGTTTGAAGCGAATCTGAGAGAGAAGGCTGAACCAGAAGACTGATGACTTCCCCAGAGTTTGATTTTTTTTTTTTTTTTTTTTTTTTTTGAAAATAATTTCATTTTGATGCTAGAAATAGGAACTTGCTGATGAAATCTGTAGAGCTGTGAGGGATGGATCCTGGGAAGAATGAATAGTGCTCACAAGATGTTATAGAAGAGGGATGAAAGGTACTAGTACAAAATGTCAGATCATGCAGTTGTGGCCTAGTAAAATTTTCTGCTACCGTCTTGGATCTTGATGTTTTAGAAGTCAAAGGCGAGGAGGACCTTAATGTAATAGTTGATTGTGGGATAAAAGACGAGCCACAAATTGGGTACGGCCATAAAAAGGCAGTTCTGTGATAATATGGAGTATAGTCTCTTCAGTAGAGATGGTGAGCGTCAATTTTGTACAAAACAGTGCTGACATCTGTAATAATATGCAGAATTTGGTAACCCAGACTTTACAAAGATGATCTCAAATTGGAACAGGGCAGAAAAGGCCATTGAGGAGACTTGGGAAAAGGAGCCTGTTTTGGAAGAGATGGAAATGTTGGCACAGACAGTAAACAGATATAAATTCTCTGTGATTAAATTTAGGCCTGAAGTTGCGCAGTTTGTAACCATTTGAATAATGAGCTTTCGGAAGAACTCTCTGCTGAGAGAGTAGGGACAAGTTGGTTCTCTGTTTTAGCGTGGTGTTAAATGTCTGGCTAGGAGCGTGTGATGTGTTGCTTGCGATATCAGGAGGTTGGGCCTGAGGGAAGACCTGTTGTACTTTTTGTTGTGGCTGTGCGCAGCCATAGTAGGCAATAGAGTGCTTTATTCTTTTTTTTTTTTTTTTTTTCCCCCCCCTCAGGTTTATCAGGAGACCTAGTTCATTTATGTCTGTAGAGTCTGGATAGCATCAAAAGGAAACCTCTTTTTAGATCAGCCACTCGAGATAAAGTCCTTAATCCTCCCCATAACCCAATACAGTTGAGGTCGTCTTCTTTTCCTACCTTTGCTGATGTTTTTGCTTGACAGGATATAATTGCCAGTAGTCTTTGTTTTGTTTTACTTTCCTCAGTCTCTCAGAAATCCTTCCCCGCTCTGAGGGTCAAAGTTGGCTGTACCTTTCCCCCCAGGGTTTTTTTATGTTGAGATACACTAGTAGCATTTGAAATAACGTTCCTATTGCACCGGTTGTTTTCTAGGCCTGACCACTCTCTAACGCTTAGTCCTGCTGCTCTTTGCAAAAAGCCCGTTCAGCTGTACTTTGCCGGAGAATTGCATTTCTGTCACAGGTTTGCAAAACCCGATCTTCACGGGCCTAAAGAGTCGTCCTGGTTGGGGGTGGAGCGGACCCACCTTCCTGTGGAGTGGTTTTGCTTCTTGGCCTTGAGCCTCTTCTAACTCGCTGAAGTTGACAGCGCGTTGTGTGGAAAACTGTTCGTTAAAAACCGTGTTCATCGTTAATGCTTGTGGAGAGGCCCTTGCTTATACTTATTGCCCCCTGAACCAGGGCCGACAGCCTGCCTTGTTTGCCCCATGGAGGGGTCGCACCTGTGGGGAGGTGGGGACAGGAGGGGTGACTCCGATCTGACCAAGGAGGTGTTCCATCCCGTCTGCCCCACGCTCAGTATAAAAGCTGAGGGGTCAAAGGGTCAGCTCTTTCTTCAATGGCTGATGTCTGAGGAGGACCCCGTCTGTTTGCCTTTCATCCTGATCCGTGCGTTCCTGAATCCTGATCTGGAATCCAGCTCCCGTCTGGGACTCCCTCATTGCCCAGCAATGACATCATCCTGGGAGCTCAATATGGTTTTGTATGTTGTATCTATTCCATTATTTCCTTTTTATTTCATTATTAATAGTTTACTGAAGTAGTTTAGTTCCTTCTGAACTCCTAAATCTCTTTATCTCTCTCCTTGGAGCGAGCGCTTGGGGCAACGTCTGTCGTCTCGTCCTTGGCCGACCCGGCCCAAACCGTGACCCGTTGCAAAAGGCCTCTTCAGACGTACTTTAACCGAGGTACTTGTATTTCTGTCACAGATTTGCAAAACCCAATCTCCACAGGCCTCAAATGTGAAGTTCCAATCACTGTAGTTGTGGAAAGTCTGTCTTTTTAAAATCTTTTTTAAATGATGTAGGCTGTCGCTCTTTCTATTGACTGCTTTACCTTGGATTTTGGTATGCAGGAGGGAAAAACTGAATAGAAATAGAAAACTGAATAGAAAAATGAAACGAAGACGCGTTCCTAAACCCCCGTAGCTGCTGTGTGGTGTCTGTCGCGATGCTGGTGGCCATCTCTTTCTTCTCTGTGCCTGCCGAGGCCGGGCCAACTCCAGAAAATCACCTCAGAAATCATTTCTATTGATCGCAAGTGCATGTTTTTCTACATTTGGTGTTACGTTTCGAGTGGCCGTTTGGACTCACGGTATTCGGAATAATGCTGCTTGCTATTTCCCAAAGTCCCTTTCTCCTTCTCTCGAGAAGAAGTGGCTGTGTCTGGGGCAGGTCTCGAGTTTCAGCTCCTCCATAACGAGCGATATAATTTCAATCTTAATTAAGTCAGGTGGTGTTTTATTTGACGATGTGCCAAACAGGGCAAATAGCGTTTGAATTAATTTGGACTGCCTCTTTAAAAAATAGGAAGGCTGTAAAACAGCGTGATATTTTATTTCTTTTAGTATTTAACGAGTAGACGCTTTGAAATGTATTTAATTCTCTCTCGGGGTCGCTAGTTTTCCATATTTCTCTGTTCCAGCTAGCAAGATGTTATTGTTCAGAGTCAGTTAGGCATGACTTTTCAGCTTCTTATCATCTACTCTGTGTTTGCATTTGTGTATTAATTTGAAACCCTATACATATTTAATTCTCATGCGTTACATTGGAAAAAGAAAAGGCAATTCGTATTTAAAAGCCCTAAGAGAGTTTGCAGAAGGGTTTGTATCAGTTTTAACTACATTTATTTAAATATTCCCCGGTAGCTCAATCAGCACACGTTTACGCGCGTATGTCGTCTCAGACATGTGATGTTGAAGATGCCGAGAAGATTAAGTAAGGGGAACCCTGCTGATCACACCAAGTTTAAAGGATATTATGTCACTGAGACTTTGCTTAAATCCCGGGCTGAGATCCTTTAATTCCCTTTGGTAAAATGATATTTAAGTCACTTTGCTATGCCCTGTTAGCACGACTAGTGCCGTTCTTAAAGTGTATCTCGGAGATAAATTTTATTCTTTGATAATGGCTCTCAGAGTGAGTTATGAACATGCTGATTTTGTTGTTTGCAGACAAGAAGTGGAGGGGATTGACTTTGGATAGCTGTAATGACAGTTATAAGAACATAAAGAAATGTTGAGACATAATTAACAGGTTTCCTAAAATATGCGTTTAGTGGGGACGGCGTACTGCAAATGACAAATACGAGCCTTAAATGCAGCAAGGAAAAACCAGCAGAAAAGAGCTGTCACGTGGTCAGAATGGGCATCGGTGAGCTTTAAAATTCAAAGCCTTCTTTCTTGGCGCGCGGAAAAAACACCACGGGAGAAGGTGCAGCAGCTCCAAGGGAAAACAATATTAATTGCCTTTTGAAGAGGTAGTTAAGATAAACGGAGAGCAATCATTAAAGGTAACTGGTTTGAGTGAGAGTTGGAAGATGCTTCTGGGAAGAGCAGTGATTTCACAGGCTGTGATCTCATAGAAAATGCCTGTCTTGAGTATGAAGGATTTATCGTCGTGAACAAGGAGGGTAAACAGTCTTATCTGGTGGTCTCGGTGGAAGTCCTAGTCCCAGTACAGAAGGGTGTTCGCTTCTTCTACAACTTCATATACTTCTGCCCGTGTGGCTGTTAAGATTATTTTGGCTCATTGAGATTTATCTGGATTCTTGTCCATGTCGTGTTCAGCACCTCCGGACTTTACGTCTATGGGGCCCTGATTTTTGAAGCGGTGGAAAATAGTTTGCCAGGTCGCGCAGTGGAGAGGCGGTTACAAGAGTGTGTGCTAGTGTGAGCTACTTATCGGATTCTGCATTCGACACCATTCTCCTGGTGTACAGGATGTGGAGGCACCAAGATTCCCTGGGCGTTGATAGCAGGAGGGAAATGGGGCTGAAGAATAAGTTTGGATGTTGCATCTTAGTCTGTATCTTAGGCCTCCATTTCTTCCCTCCCCTAATTGTTTAAAGTATAACTTGGTAGCAGAGGATTTCTGTGTATGTTCGGTCTTATCTACAAGTTCTTAAAGCCATGCCTTGCTTTCCCTGTGGTGGTGTCCGGAGGGGACGCTCCATCTGCTCCGGCTTTGGAGCCCAGTTACCTTCAGGTCCTGTGGATGTCGGGTGTCAGTCCTGGCCTCGATGCTCTGGTACGGTTTAGCACCGTTTAAAACATCCTTCACGTTATTATGAAAGCGTGGGCTTATGTTTTTCTCAAATACTATTTTTAAAAGGATAAAATAGTGATGCTAGGTTGCTGCACAAACACTACCAACTAGAACTAGAAGATGGTGAATTCTTAAAAGCAAACCGCTTTGTGATTCTGAGCAGTAAATATTGTAGCAAAATAGTCGCAGAAAATCAAATAATTTCTTTTGTTGTAGAAATTGCAGTGAATTAGCCCTTCAGAGAAGCTGTTTTCCTGACTGGCTATGCGCAGCGTATAGCTTAGCCGCATATCAAATCTACTGTGAATTTACAGCCTGGCAGGCAATCTGGCTTGCAAATGGATTTAATCGCTGGCCACAAACTACTGTTTGCACAGATTTTGTTGAACTCGGTTGGGGCTGAAGATGCTGACCTTCAGTTAGGCCAGGCGGTGCGTGCCCTGGCCAGGAGGATCTCTGCCACGCCAGGGCAGAGGCGTGCGCGGGGGGCAAGGCCTTTTTTCTTGGGTTGGATTTGTTTGGATTCCTTCACGTGAGTATTGGCAAAACATGGAATAAATGGTGCTCTTGGCCATGCTGGGCCTTTCAGTCCTCTCTCCTATGGCTTCTGCCGCAGCTGGTTCTTTCCTGCAGCTCCGTGAGCCGCTTCGTTGGGAGGCAATGGGTCTGCGGGGCTCCTGCCCGCTGCCTGGGGCGTTTTTAGCTTTTAAAGAAGCATCTGTCCCTGCCGCAGTTTTTGCGTCTACGTTAATAACATCAGCTACGTGGCTTACTGAGATAAATTACAAGGCGTTTTAATAACACGAACGCAATGCTGTGCTCAGTTGGCAAGCAGCAAATAATTTTGTATTATTTGACTCAAGCATTAAACCTCATTTTTCAGAATAATAGGAAGACCCACCGTTATTGCTAGGCTTTTTAAAAACGGTAACCTGTTGCAAACTGATGAACTGACTTTGTTATACCCTCTGCGCATCAGGAAGGGGACCAGAGCGTGGTAACAAAGTGACTGTCAATTTTTATGCTGCAGGGCAAAAGCGGCTTTAGACGGTACCGAAATTCACCTGCCAGAAAATGCTGGTTGGTGCACGGAAGACACCGGTCCCTGTTTCGCAATCCATACAACACGCAACTTTTAACGCTCTGACTGGAACTAAGGGAGGAAAAAACCCACCAGGAATGTTAAAATGAATTTCATCCTTTGTCTTATCTACGACAATTTTTGTTTGTATGCTAATTTTCTCGAAACAAGCGTCCACGTCGAAGGCAAATCTTCATAACTAAGACGTACACTGGAATTAGCATATCTGCAGCAGGCTTAGAATTTGTTTTCCTCTAATGATTTTCGGAGCAAGGCTTTTTATGTAAAACTAGGCAATGCTTTTGAAGAGACAAATGGAGTAAGAAGATATGTATTTTCTGTGTTTGCGTTGGGAATATTAACTAATAAAATAAATAGATGACTGCATCAACACTACCAATTAGAGTAGAAGACTATATGAAATGTCTATTATGGGGAAGCGCGTCAGCGTAGAGCCGTATTTCTGTATCATCTGTACTGGGAGAAAACCAGAAGAACTCCACTGAGCTCAGTAGAATTATTGATTGAGGCGTGCTTGTTTTAAAGAAACTTTTTTCTTTTTAATCTAATCTTGCCCAGTTCTGATTTTAGAAGTTGAAACCAGCAGCGGAGTAGTAGCTGAGATGTAGAAGCTCTCGAGAAATCGCTGATGGCCCCAGGGCTTTGGCAGTATGACGAATAGGGCAAATCCGATTCCGTCCCCTCCCGTTCTAACGGGTGGAGCTCCCCACCTATGTTTTCCTTCCAAGCTGCTGAAATTTCTGCAAACTCCTAGTATTTACTCAGGCTTTCCCCATGGTTGCTGACGCCAGCCCTATTCAGCCTTGAATTTGTGCTCGCAAATTCCGTGGAGGATCCCCGTCCAGGATGACGAAATCCCGTTCCCGGTAAGGTCGCGGTACCGTACGCGCTTGCCTAGTGTTACCTTCCATTGCTGCTGCTGGGTAATTCCAACTGCCTTGAGAGGTATCTTCCTTCAGCAGTGGCACAGTTTGAGGGCTGTTGGTTTTGCCCAGAAAACTGCTTAGTTGCGGGTCTTCGCGTCCCTTAGGAAGCCCTCAAGGTGTGCAGCAGTCCCATCTCTGGTGGCTTTATTAATCTTATCCCTTTTGTTTTGTTTACTCTGTTGTGAAACCAAGGTTGGGCCCTGGTTCCTGGGAACAGGAACTTTCCATTGGAAATATTTTTAAGCTGGCAGGTTTGTTCTAAATGGCATAGGTTTTTTTTGTTTGCTTCTGAGGAGGTTAATCCACTCAAGAAGCACGGTTATTTTTCCTGTTCTGTGTTTAACTGGTGTTTTGGACTTTGGTGTTATTAGATAAAGAGAACTTTCTGTAGCTAATAGCGGGTTATTACCTTTCAAGTGATTTGAAGGAGTGGTACAACCCTGTGTTTTTCATATGCCAAAAAAAGCTTTGACTTACTCTCTGAAGGTTCAGAATTTCTGTACGTAAGAGCCGCGTACACGGCCGATTGAAGGTATTGTTTTTTTTTTTCTTTTAATCCAGTGTCTCATCTCCAGCATACGTGGGTCAGAGAGGCGTGGCAAAGAACGGTTTTCTCTGTTCTACTAGCAAGCAGCCTTATTTTTGTAATTTTCATTCCATACCCGTTTGCTTATGAAGGTCCATTCGAAAGGCCTTATTGAAATAAAACCACCTCAAAAAGTTGTAATTTATTTGACGTGATTAGTTCTTAACACGTTCACGTTGGCTGCTGCTTGTGCTTGTTATTCCCTTTATGTCAGGGCTGCTCCGTTGTTATTGAAGCCCTCGGGGTAATCTTGCCAAGGTTATCCGATATTTTTTTTTTTTTTTTTTTTTTTCTTCCTCCTGCGATCGGGTCAGCAGGAAGGTGCGTGCCAGTCCCAGTTCTGCTGAGCCACGCAGGTGTCATTAAGCCACCTTTGCAGCTGCGCGGGTGGCCAAGGGGACAGTGAGATAGAGCAGGTCTTGCAGAAGTGTGACAGTCACCGTGTACTTGAGACTTCAAAGGGCAAAAATGCTTTATAGGTAGGTCTGCAGAGCCTTGCTCAAAATCCTTACAAGTTGGCCTTTTAATAGGGTTTTTTAATATTTTTTTGTGTGTGTCAAAACTTTGGCTGACCGGTCAGGAACTCTTCCTTCTCTGCTGTTATCTGAACTTGGTGTGGAAGTCTAGTCTCTGCAACTTCCAGTTGTCATATTACTTAAAAATTGAGATAGCAACGCTTGCGCGTAGTCAACTCTTGTGGAGGAGGTCCCTCTCCGGGGACGTGGGTCACCTGTCCCCAGGACTAAATATACAGGTATGTAGGCACCTGAATAATATTGTAGGAAGGCGTTGTGCGTAGCAACCTGAGAGCTGACACAGATAATGTCTGAATTCAGACACAACACTGGTTCCGGGAGGCTTTTTTTTCTTAGTTCTAGGACTTTGGTACAAATCGCTGATGCGTACGGGTCAGACAACCGGATTGCACATTTTCAAGTTTTGTTAAAACAAAAACTCAACCTTTGCTGTATTTGGTTGCCTTTGAATAGTAACTGTGTTTTCCGTAGCTTTGTTAGCAGTCTGTGTTTGACTGCTACTGGTATTTATGCCATCTGAATACAAGAAAAATGTAGACAAAGGAAATAAACATTAGGTTACAGCTGCTGGTGCTGAGCTCACCCAGTTTATCAGTAAAAAGAGACTTTGTCCCTAAGCCTATTGTCACTCCGTCACCAGTTCCAGTCTCTTGAGGTTTTGCCACATCGGTAACGCTGCGGGGGATTATAGTAATTAGCCCAGTCTTTTAAAGAAAACTGTTCAGCCTCCTAGAACGGCTTGGCCAAATTTATGGATCGGTGATGTTACTGCCCCTGGATGGAAGAAAATGACGAAGGTGGTACATCTCCCTTTGTGTTGTAAATGACCCAATGTGTCTGACAGAGGAATGAAATGATATACACAGAAATTGTCCTAATTACCGCATTCCTTCTACCTGAGGGTCACTTCAAAGGACAGGTCCCCATCAAGCTCTGATCGGCACAGTTCCTTGTTGAGTTCCCCAACGGATCCACGTCGGGTGACAACGGAGGGCTGGCCTTTCCTGAATGCCTGGTGCAGTGTAATTTTAAAATAAAACAAAAATACGTAATGCCAGTTACAGCGGCTCAGACTGTCATGTTTAAAAAGGCGTTCTGACTTTCTAGCTACCTGAAGATGCGTCTTCGCCTTTGAATAACTTACCTATGAATTTAAAAAAACCAACCAACCAACAACCTGCAAACCGAATCCTTATTTAATGTGCTTTTAGTGGGGGAAAAAGAAAGAAAGGAGAACAGTTGAGTGGTGGTAACTTTGATCCTGCAGTGGGCTCGCCCCTCAGCACGTTTACTCCTGTGTCCCACAGCCAGGGCCGTGTGGCACTGGGGTATGGGTTTTTATTTTACGTGCGATGTAAGAAATTTAAACTGTATGTAAAAGTGTGGCAGGTTATCCACTGACTGCTGCCATTTCACCACCTCCTACGTGCATCCTTCCTAGAGGAAGCGGTTCAGGCACCAAAGCGAAGTCTGTTTTTCACGTCTTGTGTTTGACGTTGTGGTTTAAAGCTGCTTGTTTCCTGGAAGAGAACTAAATCCTTTAACGTACGTTTAGCCCTCATCTGGAAGCCGGCACAGCGAAGCGTGGCTCATCCAAGGTTTGCAAAGAGCGTGGTGGTGGTCTCCGTTTATACCGCTTTGAGATGCGGTCTGGTCTGGTGTCGTGTTGTAATGGGGATTTTTTGGCCAAGCACTTGGGCTACGGATGAAAAACCGGAGGGCTTGAAGAAGCTGCTTGTCGGTAGGTGATGCTTTCCCCCTGGGTAGCGCACGCTGCTCGGGGACGTCCTTCCTACCAGCAACGAACAAAACGATTCTGGCCACTTGTTGTAATCCCGAGTTTTACGGCTCTTTTGGGAGGGCCGGAGGTGGCTGGCTGGGGGCCAAGCAGTTAATCGCCCCGTTGGTCTAACCAACCGGTGGTTTAAGCTGCTTGTTTACTTCTGTGTTCCTGCTGGAGCTATTCAAACCCAAACCAGGGAACGTACTGTGGGGAAAGATCTTGAGTTGGCAAAGAAGGGAGGGGATGCCTTTGTTGGCAGCTGTAAACACAGTAACCGGCAGAAATACAAACTCTGGAGGCCAAACGCAAAAGGCTTTCTTTTAAAATGATGCTAAAATAGATGGAGGGCCACGTGAGTAATGATAGTCAAGTGTTTGGAATGTTATATGTATGTGAAGATCTTAATTGGGTGATAAATACAAAAAATAGCTGTGTTTCGCGTCTTAACATCTCGGGATGTCTTGGCACGTTTCTTGGTTTCTCTCGTACTTGGTTGGCCACATGGATTATTGAAAACAGACAGATTTTCATTTATCCTTTGCAGACAGGGCTACCAGCAGCACTGAGCAACCGATTCCTTTGCTGTGCTCGATATCTGAAATACATTGGTAATTAGTCATGTAACGCTGCCTTGGTAAGTAGCTCTCCATGAACACAATTTGGCCAAACTCCTGCATAACTCAGCTTCGTTAAAATGAACAGGAAATCTGTTCCTACCGAGCAATCTTTTGTTTGCACCGCGCTACGCAAACAAACCAAGATCGCTTTGCCCCGTATGTGTTCCCTCACCAAATAGGATCCTCCCGCTCCATCCCAGAAATCATAGAATCACAGAATCTTCATGGTTGGAAAGGACCTTTGAGATCATCGAGTCCAACCAAACAACCTACAATCTCTGCCACTAGAGCATGCCCTGAAGCGCCACATCTAGACGTTTCTTAAACACCTCCAGGGATGGTGACTCGACCCCCTCCCTGGGCAGGCTGTTCCAGTGCCTGACCGCTCTTTTGGTAAAGGAATTCTTCCTAATATCTAACCTAAACCTCCCCTGCCGCAACTTCAGACCATTTCCTCTGGTCCTGTCATTATAAATGACATAAATGAATAAAATGCTTATATTGCTTTTAGAAAGTGATGTTTGCAGAAGGTTACTGGGCCTTGTTACCACTTTATTTTTTTTAATAGGATGTATACCATTGTTGGCTTCTTGCAGACATTGAAAAAAAAAAAATAATAAAATATTATTATGGCACATGCAGGTTGAATTATTTTTCAAGGTTGTTGGACCCCAACCCGTCATTGTCTGTAATGCATATTTCTTGCTTGGCAATTCTATGGAAGAGGCTGAGAAGAATGTTTAGGCTTATTTACGGAGAGACCCCGAGGCAAATCAAGGTGAAACAACAAAACAAGTGATACCGGAACAGAGAAGCGAGAGCATGTTAAGCATCCTGCAGATAAATAGGCTCCCAGGTTGTGTGGGTGTTTATGCCCCAGTGAAGACTGCGCTGCGGAGCGCTGGATAGTCCTGGAGATTGGTATCCAAATATAGTTTTTCCTTAGGGATTTTTTTTTTTCCTATCCCTAGGTTCCTCATTAATTTTGAGTCCTGACTGGTAATGATTGCTGCTGTTGAAAAGAATTATTTCCTCTGCAGAAACGTTTCGGCAGGGTGGGAGGTATTTTTTGTGCTGTTCTCCCCTTCTTTTTCTTTTTTTTTTTTATCCTTTCTTTTCCTCTCCTATAAGCAAGGCTATAAGCAAGGCCAACTTTTTCGCTGGAAAATAAATATTTTTGTGATCAAGGCTAAGATGCCTAATTAAGAGCGTTGTGTTGACAAGCCCTTTTTCCATATGAAAAAGTTTCAGTGGGGATTTTTTATAACCACAGATAGATGTTTTAGATATGGAGGCACTGAAAGCTCTCAAAAAAAACCCTAAAAAGGACTTGCTTAGAGTCACAATGCAGAAACGCACAAAAATCCAGGAGAAACAGGGCGTTGACGCTGGTGCTAAAGCCTAATTAGCTGTCACAACGCTGGGCCGTGTAGTCTGTTGCAGTTAGGAAAAATTGTTGTCATGGTAAAAATGATTAATTTAATTTAATTTGCAAGACTATTTTAAGTCTTGCGCTTTCTGTACTGAAGACTTTAAGCCCGGAGATGCTAACGCTGAGGTCACAGAAGTGCATGTAGGTGTGCTTGCAGGAATGTTTAAGCTAAACAGGCTTAGGCAATGCCTGTGTGTGTTAAGAAACATTTACCATAAGCCGACTATTTTGGGCAGATTCTTTAGACCAGGTAAGTGATATGGTTATGCAGTGTCAGTACTTGACCTGGATGCTTTGGGGTTGGCTTTAATTCACCCGTACAAGCTCCTGTGTCATCAGTGACTGTGACATAAAGCTATCTTCTCGCTTTTTGCTGCTTAGACTGAGCTGGCTCTTCCACGTGCTCTCCCGGTGTCCAGACCGATGTTCACCAAGACTTCCCCACACGCGTTGCTTGGGTTCTTGCGTGGATTCGCACAATGCCTTCGCTTAAGCAGAAGCATCTTGTTCTGCATTTGGACAACCCTTCTCTTCATCTGCGGTGGCTCAGGAGAATCCTTCAGAGAAGTTCCTCGGTAGAAATGACAGTTGGGTATAAACCCATCTGCAGCAGTGAGTTTGCATTGCTAGCGAGTTTTTGGTTTTTTTTGCTCGCGCTTGGCCCTGCGAAAGCCTTTCTAAAGGAAAATTCAGGAAGTTTGCTTCATGGTAAAACATCCGCTTCTCACTTTTCCCTTTACAAACCCACTTCTTGTTAGCATCAGTGAAAATTATCGGGAGATTTTCCAAAGCCTTTAAGTCAATGGAAGCCTTTCTTTAACTTAGTCGGATTTTAATTCGTAAGCATGTAAAAGGGATAAGAAATCCCTAATTATAATTTACTAATGCGTTTTAAGAACCTTGTTACAGCAGGCTTCTGTAGAAATATGGTTTAATAGAGGTGGCAAAGCTGCAAGAACTCTTTTTTTTTTTTTTTTCTGGATTGAGTGCTGGGTCAATTAGAAGTAAGCTGTCTTATCTGTTGTTGTACTTGACGACAACTCTGTATCCCAACTGTCTTGTTCTTGAGACTCTTTCAAGATGGCACTCTTTGATGGATCTTCATCCATCAGAGCTTTTGCAGAATTGGGTGTTTCAGTCATCGTTGGGTCCGTGCCGTGAGGGTAGCGAGCTCCCTGCCGTGCGCAGCTGTCTACAGGGAATGGAAGAGCTTCAGCCTGATAGGACATCCTTCAGAGGTTTCTGCCTTGCTCCACTGCTTTTTTTTTTTTTTTTTTACCTAATTCTGGTCGGTGATTGTTTAGCAGAGACTTGCAAGAAGAAGTGTATCGTTTTGAAAGATGTGAGGGCGTTACTACGCTTTCACGATCTTTTGTGTAACAGCTAGGAAGGTACCGGTGAGAAACGATAGCTCCTCGTTTGTGTAAAATGGGAGGGGTTCATTCAGCAGGTTGCTAGCATATGTTTAATTCTTGGTTACACTTAGAATCGTCCTCATTAATATTCTGCACCATAATACGTTAATTGGGTTTATTTTCTCAGAATCAAAGAAAACTGAGGTTGGAAGGGACCTCTGGAGATGATCTGGGTGCCTCCTTGCTCAAAGCAGAGCACAGGCCAAAGAAAACTTAACTTTTTGACTTCCTATAATTTGTGTGTATTCTGTTGGTATGAGGACAGGGAGGCTGTTTACTTACCGCTCCAACAGACCGTCGCCACCAGCGTGTTCAGTAACCTCTGCGTAAAATCCGAGCTCAATAACCTTTGGCTAAAAAAGGCACCCAAGGGAGCAAAGCTGCCACCGCGTTTCTCCAGAGGTGGTGCAGTGCCTCCTTAACTGCCTGCTCTTCAGGGGACCGCTCCCCGGATCTCACCTGCCCAAGGAATCCTTTTATCCTTTTCTTTCACCCTGGAGTCTCTTTCCAAGGGTGCGTGGGTGCCTGGTGATCTCTGCGCTTGTTGCATATAAATGGATAATTGATGCTGCAGTTGCTGTTGCAACAGTTCCTTCCCAAATTCTTGTCCGTTGTTATTATTTGCAGCACCACTGTGCTTTTGTGTTCCTGGTACATCTACTGTTATCCCACGAACGCTGCTCTTTAGTTCCTTCCTGTCCTCGGACCCAACTTCGCTTACGTATTCAAAAGGGAATCCCTAGATGGAGCTTTTCTATGACATCGAGTGCATCGCTTGATGATGCCATCTCGACGATACAGTTCCAGTTGAGATGGACGTGTCTAGGAAAACACATAATCAGATATTGTAATAGAGCAGATGGCTAATACTCACAGCTTTTATACTTTTATCTATTCTTTATACTTTCATACTACTACTTCAGTAGAAACAGAAAGAGATTACAGAGTCCCAGGACACGCTGTCAGTGTCAATCAATGCAAGTCCTGCCGGGAAAGCTAGCAAAGAGCAAACAAAGCCAAGATTTCATCAGGGAACCGGTCCAGGTCGTGGAAGCTGCCACTGTGAAGGTTTTACTAGCCCCGTTGGCCCCGCGTTGAGCGTCAAATTCAAGACAGGTACCTTAGCAAAGCAGCGTCGTTTGAATTCATTGAGACAACAGCAAAAGCCAGGGCCAAAACTGACACGTTTTCATTTCGTTTGTGGTCAAAGTAACTGGTGGAGAAGTTTTTGCCAAAACATTCCGAAAATGTGGGTAGAAGGTGGTTGTTCTAAGAGAATGGTATCCACCTGCTGATTAAAAGTAGTAAGTTACCGTGTTTATCAACGCGGAAAATGTATTCTGGAAAACAGCGCCCAAGAAAACTTAATATTTCAAATACAGATAACTTCCTGCGTCACTCATTCCACACTCGAACGCGTCGTCTTAACTTAGAAGCGCCTGTGTTCTAGATAAAGCAGTTTTGTGGGGACAGTGTTAGAATGAATCTAAGGGTTATATGTGAAATAGTCAGGATTTGGGATGCTTGTGTGAAAATCCTGGCAGCAAAGTATTTACGCTTTTAAATTTTATCAAGTAACGTGCTTTACCCTTTGAAGCTTAACAAATTATTGGCAAATAGAGAACTAAACCTCTCTAATAACGTTTCAAGTGATGCGTTGACTCGGGGTCACGCCGCTGTATTGTTTACTCTGCTTTCGTACCAACAAGGTTATATTTTCAGCCAAGAGGGTTAAAAATTCCTTGAAAGCCTTGATTCTTTCAACAAAAGCTGAATTTCGCAACAAATCCTCCGGCCACGGAACGCACAGGACGCCAATTTTGATAGATGTCTTCCAGGTAACCGCGCTGGGGTTTTTTGGCTTTATTCTGGCTCCGTATCCCACGCTTCTCAAGCTGCTTTGCATCTCAGTTTTGGTCTTTTTTTTTTTTTTTTTTTTTCTTTCCGTCTTTTTTCTATCAAGGCTTTGTTGTGATCGAGTTGACTCCGTTCTTGTGGCTTTGTCATCTGACACCGATCTCGTACGACTGTTGTCGTTTGTGAGAATCTAAAAATCTTAATTCAGGACTTGAATTCTCAGCCATTGTGCTTTTGGGACAGTAGTGCCTGACAAACTGCCAATCCACCGTAACTTAACGAATAATTTTTTTTTTTTTAACACTTCCTTGTAGGTCGACCTTACTTGGGGGAAATGATTCGTAACTAGTTTTATGTTCAGTTCCAGTGTATGAAATAGCGAAGCACGCCCGAGCGAAGGGGAATAGAGCAGTTTAAAGAAGCGCAACGACTACAGAGACTGTCGTACCTAAAGCGCTTAGTAGTTTTATTTCTCTGAGTTCATAGGCTTTTATGTGGCACGTGCTCGGGCAGTTATTTAGCTAGGCTATCTCAGAAAATCGTAAAAACTGCCAAAATTCTGAAGACTGAGTGTTTGCCGGCGCGCGCTGCTGGACGAAGGGCCTCTTTGTGTTCTTTATTTTCTATCAGCTGTTTTTGTTTCCTTCACCTGCGGATCGGTGAGCCGTATGATATCGTAGCACAGCTGACCAAATCGGAACAGAATCGGGATTCTCTGCCTCTTGCTCTGGATTACCGCGGAGTTCTGTCAGTGCAGCGTCGCCTGTTCACGGTGTTACAGTACTGGTGTTCCCTGAATGCTGAATTTTATCCAACTTTTTTTATATAGAGACATGCTTTTTTTTTTTTCCCCCCTCATATATATATACATATGCCTGTGTGTGTAGAGAGAGACACAGAAACAGGCTTCTAGGGGTAAAGAAACAAAATAATTTACATACTACGGCCTGCAGGTACGTTTTAAATCAGTATATATCATACAGGAAGTTTGCCAGCGCTTCCACGGCGTCTGTTGGGGGGGGAAAAGAAAGACTTTACTCAGTATCAATGAAATAATTTGGTTTATGATATTATAAATAGTGCGGTTACAAGGAAGCTCAGACTGTTTATGGGAAAGGAGGCAAAGCAAAGGGAGAGGGGGAAATGTAGGCAGTTTATTGTCCTGCCTCTCCGTTACAGTAAGTACCCTGATGTTCTGGATGGCGTTGGACAGAGGGGAAAACCCACTTTTTTCCCCCCCCTCCTCGGTGGGGAAAAAGAGGGTGGTGGGAAGTGGAGGTTTGTGTTTAAAAAAAAAAAAAAAAAAAAAAAAAAAAATTAATCTAGTTTTTATCTGTGTGCTTTAACATAATAACACATCTGCTGTCAGATAACTGTTTCTTACTTTTGTGGACATGTTTATCTACTGAAGTTATCGGAGTGCTTGGCAAAGCCGCAGAGAGCGTAGCGTTCTACGCATTTTTCTCAGAATTTCAATATGTTTTGCCTGAAGGAAAATAGCACATCGGCAGATGAGCCAGAAATAACCCTGCAAGTGCCTGTTCCCTCGCCAGCTTCTGGGCCGCCCTCCCTCCGCGCTGTGGTCGGGCTTTGGGCCGCGCCAGCCTTTGCTGCGGGAGAGGCAGATGCGCAGGACTTGGAGGAGTGTTGAGTGTTGATGTAGCAAAGGGTTTGTTGCCTGGGTCCCCTCAGAAATTCGGTTTGGAAACCCTGCAAACCTCATTCCCCGCATCCGATGTCAATCCAGCAGCGGGCGCGAGGATGCGTTTTACCCAAATTCTGGGTTTCCGTGTGCAGAATTACAGGCTCTGTTGCTATGGAGACCATGGCTGGTTGCAATAATGATCCGCGCTAACTGGTATTAATGATGCTGTGTAATGAGGGGCAGGGAATGGACACGGCAGCCGGAACTGAGACCTGTCACCGATCTCTGCTGAACCCATCTGCTGGTATCGACCGCGACAAGTGAAGCGTGGCCTTGGCTCACGTGCTCCTGCCTGTTGTCACCAGGTTTGCACACTGCGGCAGATGTGGCAGCCACTCGGCAGGTCCCCGGGTGCCCTCGCTGGAAATCTTGTGTCTGTGTGGTTTAACCCCAGCTGGCAGCGAGGACCGCGCAGCCGCTCGCTCACCCCCTGCCCCCGAGAAGGGCGGGGAGAAGAGCAAGAAAAGAAGGGGAGAGGGAAAAAAAAAAAAAACCCAAAGATCACCTCGTGGCTTGAGATAAAGACCATTTAAAAGAACAATATCAGAAAATGAAAATAATAATAATGATACAAGTCACTCTCAGTGCCCGGGGAGTTGGTACTGTCCCAAGCAGTTGACCGCGCGTTCCTGCCCCCCAGAGCCAACCCCCGTTTATATACTGAGCGTGACAATCTATGGTACGGAATATTCCATTGGCCATTCCGTTATTCTGTCTATGCTTCTTCCCAGCTTCTATGGGAAGCTGAAAAGAGTCCTTGAAAAGTGTCAACGCCGCTTAGCAAAGACTGAAACAATACGTGTTGCTGACGTTGCTTTCATAACAAATCTGAAACACAACCACCATGAGAAAGAAAGTTGACTCTGTCCCAGTTGAAACCGGGACAACAGTGCACAGTCGTGTGCTGCTACTGGGAAGAGGGAAGGTGTGTGAATTGAGGAAGGAGGAGCCTTGAGCAGGCTCGCTGCCGAGCTTGCTCATCTTCTACAAAACACCCAAAGACGTTTTCCTCTCTGTAAGTTGACCGCACTATCTGACTATGGGAGGTTAAAGCCCTGTGCAAGTCTTGGAAGAATGTAAGTGCTCTCCGTATAGAATATTTTTTCACTTTCTGGAAGTTTTTCTTCAACTGTCTCATCAAAGGAACATTCAGTATTTTATCAGTGCTTGTGCCTCAGTGTACGTATACCAACGGTGACATTGCTAACGCCAGCCGGTCTTACGGCACCCTTGACGCTTCACGTTCCAGGTGTGACAGCATTGCTGAGCATTCAGACATTCTCAAGAGCAAGACTGAGGACAACTATGCATAAAGATTAACAAGTGCCAGAAATAAGGTGTGTGTGAGTTCTCAGATGCCGATTTCTGGTGATAGAGTTGCACGCAATTTTTCCGTAATCTAACTTTTTCAGGGCACAGGCCAGACCCGAGTTACACGTGAATCGGAGTTGAATAATCAGGGAAAGGGTGGTGTTCTCACTTGGATTGTGTTGGAAACGGGCTGTTTGTGCGAAGAGGTGGGATGGTGGGGAAGAGAGGATTGCCGGCCGTTTAGGAAATGGAGCGCTGCCCTGGAGAGGTGGGTTCTGACTTTCTTCTTCGCGCAGGTCCCACGTGGTGCCGCTCGCATCAGGGAACGCCGGGTTTTCAAGGACTCGGAGCAATTGTGTGTTCCCTCTTTTTCTTTGACGGCTTGGCTTGCGATTCATGGTCTACCCATAGAAATACTGAGCACCCGTTATAGCAAACGAAGCCGATAGAAAAGTCGCTTTTGAATTACAAATGCTACATGTAATGTATATATCCTGAAAAATAAGTGTCAGAACACTTCTGGTTGGTGCAGCCGAAATTAGAGGGCACCTTTGGCCTTGTAAACTGAACATTAAGCGCCTTTCACTTCACAAAGCTGTCACTGAAAATAACTGCATTAATACTTATTGCAGATATAAATATAACAGAGAACTACAGAAAGGCCTATGAGGAAATTAATAATTTCATCTTCAGAAATCAGGTTTATCGTGCAGAATCAAAGTCTTCCTGCCACCCACTGAGCATCAAGGGGAAAATAAGTGCTCAAAGTTCTGTTTCTTAAGTGGGTGCTGCCTGGCCTGCTCGCTGAAGGAGGCAGAGGTCTCATGAATATATAGTGTGTGATCCTTAATTACAGGCTATCTCACAGTGTGTGCACATAAGGGGCTCGAATAAAGATTATGGCTGTAGTTATGAATTTTTTTAGGCTTTAAGTGCTTGTCTTTGCAACCTAAACGATCTTAGGCTACACGTCGTTTCACGCACGTTGGGCTAGAGGACAGATGCTAAAAGCATTGCAGCATGTTCTCTACAAAATTCGGTAGCCTGGCTTTCGGACTTGGCTTTCGGACTTCGCTTTCTGTTATGGCCTCAGTTAGGCCAGATAGGCAGAATGCACAGCAGTAGAAATTATTACCAACAACCTTTTCTAGCAACGCCCTTCACAATAAAAAGGCGGGTGTGGAATTTGGGTCTGCCATTCATCAGGATTTTTGTCGTGCGGTTGACTCTCTGTGCTCGCCGAAGGGCTCCCAAGAAAGAAGAGCAAAGAGCAACTCCAGGAGTCTTGTCGAGGGGCCTCGTCGCTCTCGTTTTTCGCAGTGAACACCCGGTGTCCAGCTGCCAGAGCTCTGGGGTTGTTTTGAGCCTGTAACGATGCAGAGATCGCCCAGGAAAAATGGCTGTAGACCTGCCTCTTTATACTCCTTAAAATTAATAGGGTTTTGTATCATCCAATACTGTTTTCTTCCACAGCCCCCACTCTTCTCCTAGGCTGCCATCCGCGTCGTCCCCCCTGTGTCTCGCCTTTGTCGCGTTTCTCTTGTGGTGCTTGGTTGAGGACAAATTATGCCGTTTAAGATGTCGTAGGAGGTGAGACCATACGTAGAGTCCTGCCAGACCGTATTGTTGTTTCTGTTGCAGAGAAGTTCCTGCTTTTCCCAGCTTAGGAACAGTTAAAACAGCAACAATAAATGAATTGGTGGGGGGGGGGAGAAACTAAAGGGCTAAATAGCAGTAATCACCTTTCTTGTTTCCTGTACAAAATGACATCTGAAGTGACTATTCCCCCACACGTGTGCGGTGAGGTGCGTGATTAATTCAGAAATAGCCCCCTTGCACATGACTACACAGCAGCGGCGAATCTACAAAGCACAAGGCAGCAGGGACCTCTTCAAAGGTTACCGCGGTTTCTTCTCTGTCCTCGCCGGGCTCTGTTTTCTCTCTGACTCGGGGAGGTGACGAGGTTGTGGAAAACACCGTGCCCTGAGGCACCGGTGTTGATGGCTAGAAAGAATATATTTTGCATTTGAAAGTGGAATTTTTCTCCTGCCTGCGTGTTAAAAGACAGCGTGAAATCCCAGTTTCTGCTGATGATAGGCCAGAAACCCCGCGCTGTTCTCTCTCATGTGGAAACTCCTGAGTTTAATGCTCCTCTAAATGCTACGCGCGGGGTTACGCCGTAGGTTGTACGTTGTAACCTCCTCGACGCACCAGCGTTAAACTACACGCGGTAGCAAGTTTGGAGAAATGAGAAAGGTCCCGTGGTGCAAAAAAGCAGGAGGCACTCGGTTCTTCCGCGGGTGGGACGGAGGGCGGTGAAAACCGAGTGGTTAATCTTAAATGTGGCGTAAAACCGTATGTGTCAAGCTCATGTGGCCTATTTGCGTTCGCGAGCATCTGTTACACTACAATTAATGCCGGGTTAATTTAAGGGGTGGCCGTGAGGAGCCGCCCGCTGAGTTGTGTGCGCTGCTCTTTGTGCTTGCGGCAGTGTAAAATACCTTGGGTGTCGTCACCAAGTCCTCGCCGTAGGTGTTTTGTTTTTTTTTTTTTGGCAGGCTGTCTGCCAGGAGGAACTGGGAACGGTTTGCTGTTTAGTTTTCCTCTTTCTTGCTTGCTTCAAGGTGGGAGCAGGAGAGCGGAGATGCTGGGGACACCCGTCTGCCGGGGTTATGGCCGGAAAGTGACAGGGACACAGCAGTTTGTGGCAGTTGCTGCAGGCAAACAGAATTGCCATTTGGCTGCCCTGGACCAGACAACCTGGAGGAGAACCTTCCCCGAGAGGAGTTTAAAATTAGTGGAAAAATAGTTTACTTTTTATTTCAAGCAGTAAAAAGCAATTGCCGGACGGACGACTTCGTGTTCTTCTAAACTGGATTAAGCTGTTAAACTCTTATTAACTGCCCGGTAATGCAATTCAAGCCAGACTGAGATGTTGGCGTCCGGAGACTGGGTCACCTGCCTGTTTTTCTTCCGACCATCCCAGCCCGGAGGTTGGAGGCTGGCGAGGAGTGGCACTGGGGACGCCCGGGGCAGGAGTGCCACCGTGTGGCGCTCAGCTGGAGCTGGCCGCACAGCCTGGAAAATAATTAGATTTATTGCCAAGTAAAATAGATTCAAGGAGTGGGAAACGAAAAAAAAACCACAACCCAACAATCAAGCGTTAAAGGGTTTTTTTTCTCCGCCTTCCCAACCTCAACTCCTTCCCTCCTGATTCCTCCGCTCTCCTGGAGCAGCGCAGGGCGATGGTGCCATGTCACTGTCCGTACGTAGAGGTTCCTCTCTGCCAATCCTTCCCGCTCTTATTTAAAAATACACGTAACGCTCTTCTATCTGGTAAGACTGTAAGGCTATTTCAAAATCTGGGCTTCCTTACCCGAAGGCGTGGATTCATATGTAAAACGCAGCGGTTAGTAGAGCACTGCTACCTATAATGCTGTTCTCCGCTGGGTTGCAGTATCCCTCTGCTTCTCTTTTTCAGTTTTAGTAATAACTCTACAAAATTGTGTACGTGCAATGGTGGTGCAAATGATAAAGCTTTCATTTTTTTAAACGCGGCTTGGGGGGGGGGGTAAACTTCGAGGGGGAGGACCAGGGGACGCCCGGGATATGCTTCGGCAATTGGAGTTACGGTAAACCCTCCGCGTAGCCAGGAAAACCATTCCTCCTCACAAACCTCCTCCCTTCAGGGTGTGCAAGTTGTATTTTAGATGTGGAAAGGCAGGGGTGAAGCTTGCTTTTCCGGGACCTAAGACCACTTGGTAAACTATCGTTTTGCTCAGTAGAGACAAGTGTGGATCTGAGACGAGAATTGTGCTTCGTTAGTGAAGTTCAGGCACCCCTTGTACCTGCTTGAGATGGAGATGCTTTCTTCTTCTGCCCGCGTGGTCCTTTTGTCTCGATTCGAATGGAACGCATTGAAGCGGGGCTTGAATATCGTGAGCTAGGCAGAAGAACGCACGATGGCTCTGAACTGCCTGAGAACAGAATTGCCCTTGTTTAAGTTCACAGTAGTGCTTTTCTCCGTACCCGGACTTTTTTAACCTGCCTGAATTCGCGTATTTAGAATCTTCCCGATCTTGTAGGATCTGAACCTACTGCTGTTAGAGAAACATCACATAGTGCTACAGCATAGGCTTTACTGGTGATTTGAATATCGTTCACTGTTAGCCAAACACAAGTCTCAGTCTCAGCTGATTAATTAATGATTTATTTTATTAAGGAAGCGCTTTGCTAGCCATCTTTGTGTCCTCAAAGAAAAGAGATGACAACTAAAGGAGTGGAAGGGACTGGTAAATCCTCTGTGCTGGCTGGTTGCAGTTATGGAGAGGTGAATCCTAGAGCTTTTACTGGTCTATTTAGAATTTTTGAAAAGTTTGCAAAGAAAAGATGGCGTCTCGGGATACCTCTGCATAGTACCATGGTGGACGGTGCACTGACCTTCAAGCCAGCACCAATAGAGGCCAGATAAGCGTGTCAGGACAAGGCTACAGATTAACCCAGCTATAAAAGATGGGGCAGAAGGTGCTGATGTGCCTTTCCTGCTGCTCCGCCTGAGCAGCGTGCTCTCCCATGCGGACCTGTTGGCTGACTCAGGACTTGCTCCATTGCGCGGTGTCGAGTGCCCGTTGAAAGGCTGGTGGGTTAAGGCTTTGCTTGGAGATTTTTGTTTCGGAGAGGTTTCTGAAGTCCCAAAGGAATACGCTGGTGCCTGACTAGTCTGTTTTTGGAACTGTTCTACTTTACATAAATAATAGTGTTCTAATTGGGCCGTTCATTCGTTGAGGTGATAGGACGCCTGGGATTTTGAATCTGGGTTTCTCCCATCCCCAGTGATGTGCCAGACGTTAGCCAGTGTTTGTCTTCATTATGTCTTGGCTGGAAAGTCCAGCTTCTGCCTTTACAAGCCAGTTTAACTCCTGCTTTGAAACTCATCTTCTGTAATTGTTAGCATCTTCAGAAGAACCCGTGTGTCTTGAACGCCGTTCTTGGTCTGGCAGCTCTGGGAGCAGGAAGGAGGGTAGTTTCTGTTGAGCACTCTCCTCGCAGCTGCTCCAGGAGCGCTAATGTGGCAGAGTGGAATTAAATCCTGTACGTTGCAGAGATACAAACTTGTTTTGCTCTTTGCAAGAGCTTAGGGATGATAAATTGCCTGTAAGGGAAAGCCTGGGATGAAGTATGCGTTTGGTGCAGACCAAGACACTTAGAGTTCGTTTTGCCCTCCTTTTTCAGGTGAAGTCTCTATCTGCCGCTTTTATTCCTTTGCGACGTAAAGCACAACCTTAACCCATGTTGAACAAATCACCTGTCCTTTTGCCGCATCTATTCAAGTCGATATGGACAGTTCAAATTTGAACTGGTCTGGCAGCCGAGGGTCAGTTTTGCTTGGATTTTTGCAGAAATATTTCTAGTCCATTCCAGCCACGGTTCACTATCAACTTCGTTATCCGACAGATGTCGGATTTTCGAAGAAGATTCTGTGTATGCTCTTGGGAGCGTCTCATTCTACACGCTGCAGTCTTCCAGGGCTCCCAGCAAGAGCATCCCCTTTTTGACTTTCAGAGTATGGTCGAGGAAATGGATAAATTACCGTACTCTTCATGCATCGTTTGTAATGCTACTGTCTTGATGAAAAGTAAAATTGCTAAAAGCATGTAGTGATAGTTAGGGGGGGATCATTTGATGAACTCAGCTGAGTTACAGTAAGGCTTCCAATTACATCAGGCGTGTCAAATGACAGTATAGTTTTGCAAGGATATGTTTTTTGGTAATGATCCCCACAATGCATTTTCAAATCTCCGTAATAGCAAGAGCTTGTTTGGGAAAGTGGTTCAGACAGCTCCCTTTTTGTAAAGTCTTTA
Organism: Rissa tridactyla; assembly: GCF_028500815.1. Taxonomy (NCBI): domain Eukaryota; kingdom Metazoa; phylum Chordata; class Aves; order Charadriiformes; family Laridae; genus Rissa; species Rissa tridactyla. The sequence continues at coordinate 77,625,895 of NC_071470.1, read as the reverse complement.
TTCCCAAGGCGCCCAAGAAGTCGCAAAGCGTTTTTCGGAAATTATTCCTTTTAGAAAGACCCTGCTTTTAAATGATTAATGTCGACGGAGTGCTGCCTTTATTCTAGCTATGAACTTGGACCTATTCTTGTTAGTTGTTTGAGAAGACAAGCTCTTCGTCCTCATCTTCCACAGGAATTAGTAGAAATCGAAGGCGCTTCAGGAGCAAATTCATGGTAACGTATGCCTTTCCGTGTGTCGGACACATCTCTCGGTTCTGGGGAATGCTTTGTTTCACATAACTGAAGGTTTACTGTTATGGAGAAGCCCTTTCACCTGGTGGTACAGATTTTCACAGTAAACCAGAAAAGCTTTGCATCAAATATACCTTCCTTTGTTTGGCTTGAGACACGTAGCTGCCTCTGCAAATTAGCTTCCTATCTAGAATGTTTTTGTCTTAGTACAAATTCAGAATCGCACCAACCACTTCAGTTCAAAGTGAACACATTTCTGGCCTCGCACACTTACACGGATCAGGGGTACGACTGCCCAGATCATTTTGATCTGTGAGGGCCACGTTTGTGCTTCTTCGCTGTGGAAGTCATCTGAAAGTGCTTTTGACGGGAAGCCAAGCTGCTTCTTGACAGACCATTCAAACCGATTCCAGTAAACTTCCTAGATCTTCTCAGGCGCCTTCTGTAGCGATTCCCCAGTAGTCGGTGTCTTTGGGCCACTAAGGATTTCATGATGTATCTGACACAGAGAGCGTCTTATCCTGACTTATCCTGAACTACCCTATCCTAACTGGTAGTAGAACAGTGGAATGGAGGCAGAATCTGGGCAGTAGGACTTTTCTCTCACGGCGTTAGTCCTCTACCGCCCCTTTGTAAATCAGTGTCAGTGCATTTCATCTTGTTTTCAGCAGGATGTTACCGCGGGGGAATGTAGAAGTTCGTTAATTAAAACCCTATTCAGCCTTCCTTGGCAAATTGTTTCAGAGCTGTTCAGAAGGTTACATGGGAAATACGACTATGGATGAAGATTACTGTTGGTGTCCTGAATAGACTAAATACTTACAGGAACCCGGATGCTTAGTGCAGCATTTGCACGTGGAGCAATGGTGTATTTTAGCCATCCTAAACCTTTGTGCTTGGGCTGCTGTAATGGTGAAATAACTGTATTGAAATGTGAATCTGTCGCCGCCTTAGCATTACTTGACCAGGAGAGGGGGATCGTTTGCCGTTCGTTTCCTCAGGCACTCGTGGTGGGAAATACAACACTGGATGTTTTGCGCTTATCTTGACTCCATGTTTTCAACAGAAATAAGCGGATGCCACGGTAATCAGATCTGGCTTTCTTGAATTTTGAAACTTTATGTTCTAGCTGTTCTAGACCTAGGACTTCAGTCCAAACTTGTAAATAGTTTTCAAGATCTAGTGTTCACGGCTGATGAAAATATTTAATTAGAAATGCAAAGGTTCCTTGTGGTCTCTTTGCTGCCTTTGCAGCGTCGGAACAGAGGAATGTCACAGGAGGTGAGCAGAAGCTCAGAGCAGCGCCGTGTGCCGTCCACACCACCGATTGCTGGTGCCCGCATCGGATCCGAGATTGAACAGTTGGGCAGCATTTCCAAACACACACAAATAGGCATGTGCGAAGGGGACCGGGCCGTGTCCCCAGGGGTTCCCGACTCTTTGGTTTTGGCATTCCTGATGCTTTCCTACACGCCTCGTTCTTCCTGGCCCCCCGGGGGTGGGGAAGCTGTGGGCACCCCTGGCCCTGCGGCGGGCGGCCTGGGTGGTGGCCGGGCGCTCTCCACGGTGCTGACGGGGCGCTCTCCACGGTGCTCCCTGGCTGCTGCCTCCGCCACGCTCTGTGCGGAGTCCCCCAAACCCACAAATAACCCTCTAGCGATCGCTGCCAAAGGTGCCCGAGAAGAGCTCTGGGGGAGCAGAAAGCTCTCACCCTTGGGATTCGCTCTGTAGTAAATCCCTCCCATGATTTTTTCTATCCTTGCCAAATAAACGTGCTAAAAGGCACAGTTTGTCTCTAGGCCAGTGGAATTCAGTTCACCGTTGGCAACGATGCTATTCTATATATTGGTTCGGTCAGACATTGGGAACTCTGAAGTTATTTGGGTGGGAGGAGAGACTCCAAAAATAAAGGAACCTCAGTCTTATTTCTTTTGTGAGGAAAGACATCTAGCTTAGAAGAAGGATTTGATGTGTTCATGTTTTTAATGTGGTTGTTAATTTGGGGAGTATGTGAAAATAGTCTTTGAGAGCTCTTTGGGAATCCTTAATACAGGATTTTATCCCGTGCTTTTATAAACAGGTATCAGGTCCTTTTTTGTTATAAGAAGTGAGAAAATGCACTTGAAAGAAATCTTAAATGATACACCTCTTTGCCATAAGTATTCGATGAAGGAATGCATTATCTAACTCTTCTTTATGTTTTTATTACATCAAACAAGTAAAAGAGAAAAGAACTAGTGTTATTGGCTTTAGAGCAGGTATACTAGACTGCTGTAGGTCATTATTTAAGGCACATGATTGCTGATCTGTTTTAGACATTGTGTAGTTAGAATCCTTCTTATGATTGGTTATGTGTAGGCCACTATTGCGGCCTAAACATTCAGAGTACAGGCCTGATTACAGGTGGGTAGGTGAAATCTAACCATATCGTTAGTTCTGATGGCATGCCAGTGTTACGGTTTAACCCAAGCCAGCAGCTAGAACCGCACAGCCGCTTGCTTGCTCCCACCGGTTTGGATGGGAGAAAGAATAAGAAGCGTAAAAGCGAGGGGGGAAAAAAACCCTCATGGGTTGAGATAGATTTACTTATTAAACTAAGTAAAGCAAAAGCTGTGCATGTAAGCAAAGCAAAACAAGAAATTCATTCGCTGCTTCCCATCGTCAGGCAGGTGTTCCATCATAAAAGCAGGACTCCATCATGCATAACAGTTTCTTGGGAAGATAAACACCGTCATTCTGAATGTCCCTCCCGCTTGCTTCTTCCCCCAGCTTCATATACTGAGCATGACACCACATGGTATGGAATAGCCCTTCGGTCGGTTGGGGTCAGCTGTCCCGGCTGTGTCCCCTCCCAACTTCTTGTGTTGTCTCGCCCTCACCCCCAGTCCTCGCTGGCAGGGTAGTGCGAGGAGCAGAAAAGGCCTTGAGAGCTTAGCAACAACTAAAACCCACCCGTGCGCTGTCAAAAGTATTTCTCATCCCAAATCTAAAACATAGCGCTATACCAGCTGCTAATGAAGACAGTTAACTCTTATCTGAACTGAACCTAGACAGTCAGTGATAGAAATGCTGTTTTAGATAGCATACGTATAGTAGACAGAAATATAAAGATGCATCGCTTGGTCATACTCTTCTTCTTCCATACTTTGCAAAGCGAAACAAACTGTGAGATGCAATTGTTTATTTCGTGAGTCGTCTTTAATTTTGGAAGGCTGATTTTTTGGGTCAGACTGCTGCTCATACCAATATGTATATTTACATAGATGATAATATTTGTATAAGTAGCAATCACTCAAGTCTTTGTTTTGATAGCTGTGGGCATGTAAACTTTTAGTTCAAGGTAGGTAGGGCCCATTCAAGCGGAAATCCATGTGACCTGGCCCAGCGCTAAAGTGCTGGCACACTTTTACATGTAACATAACAGCAAGGATGCTTAAGCAGAGCTGATTATGTGCAGCATCTAGGTTGCAACTGAAAGGATTTAAAGTGGATGAGATCTGGGTCGTGTCGGCTTACGGGCTTCCAACGCAGTGGCAACCAAGTCAGTTTTCCTGTTATATGCTCTGGTTGCCCGGGCATAATTATTTTTTGTGTCGTTATCGTTTGTAAAGTTATTTGTATTTACGTCACCCTGAAGCACTTAGCTGTGAGATAACAGAATTCTCTTTGCAGATCAACAAATGTTCCTGTTAAATTGGTTATACTACGGACAATGCCGTAGTCCAGCCACAGTATTGTAACAGGATAATTTCTGAATGTAATGAACTATTACCTTAGATAAATCAGTGGGGTTAGAATAAAGAGTCCTCCTTTGGCCTCTTCAGACAGGCTCGATGGAAAGACTCCCCTGGTTTCTGGGAAAACAAGTAATAGGACTTTTTAATCACAAGCGGTAGGATGGATCCGTCAGGGACACAAGTGAAATATAGGCATATAACTTGCTTTCTGTGACTTTTTCTCACATAATTACCCTTGAGCTTGAAATATGCCCCGTCTGTAGGAGCTAACTGTAATTCAGCAGTATCTGGCTATAATGCAAATGCTCAGAAAAAAGGTGGAAAAAAGCCTTCTGAAAACGGGACAGATCATTATACAGGAAGGTGTTCAAGGGGGAAAAAAAAAATTAAAACACTTACTTTTATCATAAAAATCAAAAGCTCTAAAATCTTAGCCACTCCCTGAGGAGTGAGGAACTCCTGAGCCTGAGGAACGCGCTGCGTCGTTTGGGAGTCGGACGTGGCAGATCTGCAGCACCTTCGGGATGATCCCTTGGGTCCTTCCTGGCATTAATAGCAGCTTTTGTCCCCACAAGATCAAACCTGAGCGTAATCAAAGACAAAAGAAGGCAGGGCAGGAAGGGCCAGGACAGGAAAGAAGATGAGAATGCACACTGCGGCGTTGAATTAAATGATTGTGGTCCTGATCCAAAGTCCATTTAAATCAATAAAATGTCTGCTGTTGCCCTTAGTGAGCTATTGGGTCAGGCACGATTTGACTTAGTTAAAACCGAACGTGACGTCAATATTTTCAATCGATACGAAAACTAAAATAAGTGGAGCGATATTTAGAATTAACTCAACTTAGTTGTCATCAGAAAACTGCAAAGTGGACATTCTTGCCAGAAATGTCTGTCTCTAGTTAAATTAGGATTCTGATGAAAAAAAAAAAAAACCAGCAAACGCTTCTTAAATTGCTAACTTTGCCACAGCTGGAATGTCTTTACCTCATATTTGGGATATTTATTTAAACCGGAGTCATCGGTCTCTGAAGGGCTTTTCTAAATCCTCCTCTTGGTGTTCAGAAAGTTGGTGGTGTGTGCAAAGCATTGCTTTGTCATGGTGCGGCTTGGACAGTAATAAAGGATGACTGCAAGGACTTTTATGATTTGAGAATGGCAGTTATTTTATCTTTGCCGCCTTTGCTGGTCTGTAAGCGCTTGCCTGTGGCAGTGGTACTTGGAACGCATAGTTAAGCTGCAGAAATCTGCCTTACAGTGTCGTGGATGTTGGAAATTCAGAAAGGTTCAGAGAGAGACTGAGCAAGTTCGTGGAAAACAGCCTGTGAGGACGACTGCATAAATTGAAATGTCTAGCACCGATGTCGTCGGCCTGAAATGACCAGAAGCTGGGGAGAGTACTTGAAAGGATCGTGCGTGTTTTGCTAGGTGCCTGATTTTTGGTCGCTCTTGGAGACGGAAGACTTTGGTCTCATCCCGCAGCTCTTACGTTCTTAGGAGCAAACGTGCAGCCATACTGTCTCAGTTTCTTCATCTGTAATATAAGGAAAATGAATTTTATCAGAGTAGATGAAGATTTTCAGTAACTCTTTCAAGATGAAGGTAGCTAAGCAGTATATATTTTTTTTTTTTCCTGGTCTAGTTATTAATTACACTTGAAGTTTGTCAGTGTTGAACTGAACACCTTCGAGCCAGAAACCCGCTGTGTGAGGGTGGGTTACGGTATTGCGAATGCTACTGCGTCATCTGTAATCGGTTTTTTAGCACTGACCGCTAAACCTGTCAGTGCTGGGAGTTACACCCAGGTGATAGAACAGACGAGAAGGGAGAGGCGTTCAGACTGGTCTGATTTACGGCTATTAACGTATGTGCCATAACTTGCCCTTTTTCATTTCTTCTTCTGTATCGCCTCTTCAATTAGTAAAATAAATGTAATCAAGGTACGGAAAAAAAAAAACCCAGAACACAGTTCTATATATGATCTTTTCAGTACCAGTTCCGTGACACTGATTTCCAGCCCGGAGCTTTCTGGAACGCTTTGTCTTCACGTATTCGGTAACGCGAGAATGAGAGCGTGTAGAGCCTTTTTTTAACCTTAATGTTTTTTCTTTCAGGAAGACATAAAATGAAACCTGTGCAGTATGGATACGCGATTGCTAACGCACTCCTAGGGTTATTGTACCTTTAGAATTAGGATAATTGCTACGGCGTGTAAATAATAAATAGGAGTGCGGATTAAACAATGGGTGAGACAGGAGGCAATTTAGAAATGTAGCCTGTACTTCCACAGTTAGCTTTGTGCTTTTATTTTCCACAAGAATTACTTTGGCCTTTTTTTTTTTTTTTTTCCTAGGAATATGTAATTCTGTAGATAGTGGAACGGCTGAAGATGCTAATGCTCACAATCCATCCGCATCACTTTAAATAGTTGAATTAAGTGCCTTGTTGTGCTGCTCTGGCACCCCAAATATTTTTGTCCCTATCGAAAAACATTCCGTCATCTCCATCCTCGGTGTTCGGGGAAGAGTTTCCTGACCCGGAGGGACAAGGATTCCTCCCTCTGGCGTTTAACCTGGAATGACTACGGAGAGGGCGGGTCGACATCCGTGCTTGGGGGTGGAAGGGAGATAATTCTGCAAGTCAGTGCCTAAAAAGGCTGCTAATGGCTGTGGGTGCGCATCTCCAAGCCTGGTCTACCGTGTCCTGCCGTTCAGCAAGGAGGAGAAGAGTAAATCGCTGCATAACGTGTAAGGACAGAGGTGGTGGGTGGTTGTTGTGTGGTTGTAAAATAACATGCGGATGTACTTGTTAGGTGATACATACAAGTTAGGGAGTGCATCTCTTTAGAGGGACCCGAATTCCCCTACGGAACTGCGATCTGCTTTGTCCAGAAAGGGTCTTTGACAACGCTAGACAAAAAGTTGAATTGCCCAGCTCTCATCCCTACCAAACCTATTGCCTGGGACAGCCCTTTCCCGTTTTTTAGCAGTTTGAAATCAATTTTGATTTCCAGCCTGCTTCCTGACGGTGCTAGCAGCTTAGAACTGGAAAGAGCAGGCTCCGTTCTGGCTTTGAGGCATGGAAGGCTTTTCCCACTCCCTCCCTGCCTCCCTTTTTCTGTAACTCTGGGAAATGATGAGGACGGATTTGAGTCATGCTTTTTTTTTTGGCATTATCACAGAATTGCCTGGGTCGGAAGGGACCTTTCAGATCATTGTGTCCAACCATCAACCTAACTCTGACAAAAACCACCACTAAACCGTATCTCTAAGTGCTACATCTGCCTGTCTTTCGAATGCCTCCAGGGATGGTGAATACCTCCAGGGAATCCAGGCTAATTCTAAGCTTGGTTTTAACTTCGGGTTTGCACTGCCCGCGTGATTTATGTGGAGAGAACCTCCTCTTTAGGAGACGGACCCCTGTTAGTGGATACGCTTTGAGGAAGAGAATCTCTTGTTTACGTCCTCTCCTCTTCTAATCAATTCCTGATGATTTTCATCCAGTAGGTTTCTACAGACAGGAAAACGCTGATTTGCTCGGCGAATCATGTCTCCCTACCTCAAAGCTGGCAGTTGAAGCCAAGCGCTGATGGTAGCTGTGGCTAGTAGAGCGCTGCAGCGCAGGAGCTTGTCGTCTCAGCTGGCGGGTCAGGTCAAAACAACAGAACCTGGAGGCCGTGAAATCAGGAGAGAGAGCAGGTCAGGAAGTTACCGATCTATGCCAATTTGTAAACCAGGCAGATAGGAGCTGTAACCCTAATTAAGCACGCCTGTGGGTCTCCCGATGAGGTTGGTCCCTCGGAGCCCCTTCACAAATCACGCCGGGAGGCTGGAGGGGTTGAAGCCTTTGTAAGCTTTGTTATCCCGAATGGGAATTTGTTGAATCTCATGAGTTATTTATTTCTACGTTCAGAGCTAACGATGACAAACGCTTTTCAGAGAAGAAAAACACCCTTTTTCTGGTACTGTGTTCTTTTTACGTTATTGTGCATCTGCCCACTCTCCCACTCCCCTCCTACATACCGTTTGTGGCAGCAGCGCTGTGTGTTCTGTGGTTTGGTGTTTTTTTTTTATGTAGCTGCTTCACAAATATGTTTTCTATGTTTAGGGGGAAATTGCTCAGTCTCCATTTTTACCGAACAGATCCGGAAAATTTAATCTTCAGACCGATGTCTGCGGAAGGTTTTCTTTTTGTTAAGATCTGCGTGCGCAGGGCAATGACAAGCCATTTTCTACTTTTGTTAGGAAAAATCTTTCTATCTTAAAACAGAACACTTCTTTCCTGCAGGGGCATTAACTGCGTCAAGTATTAAGTGATAGATACTTTATGTTCTTCTCCCCGGATTGGATGTGTTCTTTCTAAAATAATCTATTGAAAGTTACTTTTTTTTCTAGCCACACGACGGTGAAATATTTATATGTTTCCTTGAGGTTAGCAGAAAGATGTTTATGGGACATAATGGTGAACTCAAACCCATCTGAAGCTCTTCTTTGCCAATGATCTTCTAAAGAATATTTGCTATTTGATTTTCGTCTGTCTTGGCACCAGTTGTTCAATTCAAGCGTCTGGGTTTTTTTTCCTCTTGTGTAGCATGGGTTACAAAGTACATCAAATCCTTTATTAACGTCTAAGTGAGTTTTCTGAAAGAATAATTATTTGAGACGGGGCTGATGAGCTTGCACATATCAATCGTCAAAAGATGACAAATTGTTTAATAATCATGACTCCTTATAAACCCTCCTGTGTATCAAACCCTCCTGTATGTACTACATAGTTTTAAGCATTTAGTGGCTCGAGGAAACCTTGAACCGTGATTCAGGGAAACCCTAAGACCAGGGTTTTTAAGTGCGGGGGCCCTGTATTTTGCTCTCATTTTCGTATTTCCCGCTTAAGATCCCGCGAAAAGGTTGGGAGGATGAATGCCTTCCCACCGTACGAGGAAGGCAGAATTCTAAATTACCAGCTGCTCATTCCTGGTTTACGAGCGGTGCCACCTGGGAGGCTCATCCAACATTACTCATAGAATCTTCATGGTTGGAAAGGACCTTTGAGATCATGGAGTCCGACCATACATTGAGAAGGCAAGGCGCGCTGCAGGCCTGTTAAAGAATCGGATTTCCTCCTTGATTTTATCTCTTTGGCTGCCTCCGCCTGTCTCGCGTTGCTGGTGGCTGGTTGCTGCAGTTTGTGTTTTAGCCCTTGGTTGCGTGTTAGCCCGGTTTCCCGCAGACGGGAACAAAGGGGAGAAAATCAGCCTGCGCGTACGGAGGCGCCGGAAAAAAGGTTGGCTGGCACTTTGTACCCTGCTTCTTCTGGTGGCTTCTTCCACTAGGGAAATAAATTTTGGATGGAATGCACAGATGGCTGGCTCAAATGCGAAATAGATGCCTGCTTTAACGATGCCTTTATGGTGCTTCGTAGTTTCCACATAGCAAGTATTTTGTGAAAATTAGGTCTTGGAAATTTTGTGAAATTCTCAAAGTGAAACTTTACAGTAAAAACGCAAGCCATCAATAGCGATTAGTTCCGTGGTAATAATAAATAGTCTTGGCCTACGTGAGCTGAAAACAGCCGAATTCTGTGGCCACAAAAATACCGCGGGGTTGGGATTAGTCCTGGTCTATGAGCGTTTGACACACGAGGAGCTCGCAGGACATCTGGGACGGATTTGGTGGTGCTGTCTTGTAGTGAAATTTGTGGCGTTCGGTCACATTCAGCCTGAAGTCAAAGAATTAGATTGCAGAGGGAAGCTTGGCTAAAGGAGGCGTTTCTTTGATTCGGTGATTTTTTTTTAGTGCTGCCGTCGGTGGGCTCCCAGACCCCCGGCTCCTCTGGGGTGGCTGAGCCAGGGATGCCAACATCTCTGCTGGGTCGCAGCGTCGCCATCCTCCTCTCCCCCCGGGACCTGGCTGGGGGGTGGTGGAGGGAGCTGCGACGTGCTCGGCTGTCTCTGCCGCAAAGCTGTGCCCGTTCCTATTTTGATGAATAAATGGTGACGCTAATAGCGATAACAGTTACCCGGGGAGGCGGGAGCAGAGCTTCGACACGCTGGTTTTAGCAGGGGGATAAGCGACTGGGGGAATGACAGACCCATCTGTCTCTGATATTAACACTGGAAATTAACGTCTCAAACCCAAATGATAGTTGGGGGGGGGGGGGGGGTAGGGTAGCGAAGGACGAGACTAATTAACAACACGTTGTTTCTGTCTCTATTGATCTCTGTTGCTCCACAGCTATAATTGTTCTCCATCTTCGAGGCGGGGGGGCTTCGTAAGTTGTCTTAGGAAGCGCCTGAAAGCCGCTTTTGGCGTTGAATAATAACGACCGGCAACACGGTATTATTTTTACCTCGGCTGAGCGGGGCCGGCTGAGCCCAGATGACGCTGCGTGCTCTGCCCCCCCCACCCCAGCAGCGTCCCCCTCCTCGCTTGCCTTTGGTTCGCCGCTTAATGCAGCTCTCCTGATGCAGCCTCACGTGGCCGCATAAAGGCACAATGAGGACTTGACTATCGCAAGCCGGTTGCCGGCGGCTCTCCATGCTGCCCGCAGGTGAGCGGGCTGGGCTCTCCCAGCCCGGCAGCTTTTTGCTCCCGCTTTCCTCTCGACCGGCTGGGCGTTAAGGGGAAGAAAGCCGGTGAGGAGGGAGAAGAGCAGGGAAAAGCCTACGCCTGGGCTCCAGCGCGCAGGCGGTCGCAGCAGCAGTAAGTCAGACTGCACCATTTTCTTCTCACCCCGCATAAAGGCGATGTGAGAAGCCGAAAGGAGCTGCTCCCTCCCCCAGCTCAGGCGGGGGGGGGGGTGATGCTGAAGTGGAGCCTTCCTCCCCGGCAGAAGACGCAGCCCATCTGGAGGAATCCCAAGAGACCTTTTCCAATTTGGTGATGTGTGTTTAAAGGCCGATTTATTTTTCTTTTTTTCTTCTTTTTTTTTTTTTTTTTTTTTTTCTTATTCCTCAGCAAAGTCTGAAGCTCGTCTTCCCTTGCGGTGGCAGCCAAGCTGAAGCGTTTTCAGCCCGCCAGCAGATACTTGCCGGCCGCTCTCCGGTTGCGTGCCGGCGGCTGCCAGCGCTTCGGCACCTCGCGTGCGTGGACGTGGCGCTCGTGCTTCTGAGTGCTTCTGGTGCTGCAGAGGCCGGAGCAGAGCTGTGACCTTTCCTTTGGTGGTGGTGCTGCCGGTGGGGGAAAAGCCGGAGGAGGAAGAGGTGGATTACACCGGGAAGTTCTGGCTGGCGGCCGGCGCCCTTGCGGGGTCCGGGGTGGGGGGGAAATAAATCACCTGGATATCTGCGTGTGGTGGAAACGGCTTCCTTGGAGCTGGCGTTTTCCTCTCCAAAATGGCTCACGCGGCCGCTTCCATTAAAAAAGTTCGAGAGTCTGAACTGGAAGAGAGGGAGAGAAACCTTGAGAAGGAGAGGAAAAGGCAACGGAAAATCTCTAGGGCAGATCGGAAACGCAAGGTATGAGGGGAAAACCAGCCCCCTTCTCCTTCCCCCCCCCGTACCCTTCCTCTCTCTGTGCTTCATGGGTGGTTTTTGTCATATGTGATGTTTTCCCCTTCATTTTCCTAACCTTTCACATCATACTTCCCATTTGTATCCCTTCCCATCCTCTCCGAGCCCGGCTGCGGTGAGACTGAAATGCTCCCAGCCGCGGCGGTCCACAGCCGCGCAGGGAAGGTGCAAATCAAGCTGGCCGTTGGCACCACCGGTATCGCCACTTCTTCCTTTCGTCCCCGCAAGGGCTGGGGACGCGTGTCCCCCCTCGGGAGCCGGGTCTCTCCCTCCTCCAGCTGGTCTGAAGGAAGTTGGTCAGGGAGGGAGGCGGCCGCGGTTGTCGGGCCGTGCGGCGTGAAGGTGCGTTTGGATCCTTCACGACGGTGTTTTTGCCCCCGTTTCCTCCCATTCTTTTTTTGGTTCCCCCTTCCAGCACCGCCGGCGGTGCTAAACGCCGGGTGTCAGAGCAGAGCCGGTGGGGTTTACACCGCACACTGCAGGTGTGTTTTTCCTAGCTGGGGCCTGAAACACAAGTCTCCAATCTGTTGGGTTTGCTGGTTTTTTTTTTTTTTCGGTTTTGGGTCCCGTCCCCCCCCCCCCATCTGTTGCTGATGGCATTCTTTGGTTCTGCTGAGGCATATCTATTTAGATGTTTCAGGTTTGGGGGAGGTTTTGTCCTACTTTATAAATTAACTATTGTTTTTCTTCTGTGTTAAGCAATGAGGAATGACATCCCTGATTGCCTTGGGCGGGGGGGGGGAGAGATAAAAAAATTCAATAGAGATGATTTATTTGCCAGCTCACTCTGTAGTTTCCAAGGGCACAAATATTGTATGTTAGTGGAGAAAAGATTAAAAAAAAAAAAACCCCAAACCTTGAAGCTTCTGTTAGGGTTAGCTTTAGGACTGTATTACATGGGGAGTGCCTGTGTTAATGCCTCCTCATTGCCGTTTCTTTTCTCCCATCTCCGGAATCTCTAAATTGTGGTAGGCGTTAACTCATTCGCTGACACCATGTTTTGATGCGTTCTTTATAAATTTCTTCTGGAAGGGATAATAACAAGAGACATAACCTGTCTTTTTCTTTTTTGCTACAATGCACGTAAACACAGATCTCTCTATAAAAAGGAGAAGAGCAGCAGCCAGCAACGTAACGTTTGAATTTACAGACCCTTTTGGCAAATCTCTAGGATTCAGATGCCATCTGCTCCCTTGGCATACCTGGGAAATCTTTGAATTCATCTTAGGTCCCGTCTTACGCATTTCCGTGTTCTGAACTGCATGATTTAAATGAGATTACCGAGGCTGCCGGATACCTTTGGGACCTTTGGGAGACGGTCTCCCTGACTTTTAAAAGGCTCGCTTTGCGGAGTTGGTTAAGTTGCACCAGAATTCTCTGTATCCAAACCAGGCTGTCATTTGGAGCGTGGGCAGTGCCTGGGTGCTGGGGCAGAGCTGCCGGGGGCAGATTGCGATTACCAGCCTAATCCCCTAAATGGGACACTGCAGCAGGAGGTGGTTTTGGCGATTACGTTTTTTGACGGTGGACTTCTCTGCAAAACAGCTTTTTTTTTTTTTAAAAAAAAAAAAAAAACCACAACAAAACACACAACTGTATTTAATGTGTGGCCGTCCTTGCTGGAGAGGGGTGGGTTGTTTTTTCACGTTTGCCCGGCACCCGTCTCGGTTACTTCATCACAGGGTGTCTTGTGTTTTTTGTTTTTTTTTTTTCCCTGGATTTCACGTTATCTTATTTCATCAGCGCGTTTGCTTCGAATGTGTATCCTCCTACTTTAATTAAAGCTGGCTAGAATTAATACTGCCCCTTCTGCTATCTCTTTCCCCCGAGTGCTGCGTATCCCTGGCTGCAAGCAGACAGGCTCAGGCTGCGTCCGCGTTAGCAATAACCTATGGGGAATGCGGGCTCCTCGTCAGATTTTTTCCAATCAGCCTTTGCTTAGAAAACACGGAGGATACCTCAAGGCTGTTTGCTTTTTTTTTTTTTTCCCCTTCCTTTTTTAATATTCAGCCCTGGCCCTCGCTCCTGGCTCCCTTTTTTTTTTTTTTTTTTTTTTTTTTTTGACTGCGGCGGTGCCTTGCTGTTACGTAAAGAAGTGCTTGGCTGCACCCTAAACTTGCCGTCAGCTGGCGACGGCGGGGGTCGGGCTGGGCATCCTCCCTCTTCCTCCTCCTCCCTGAGCCTCACAAGCCTGAGTTTGTCCATGTTTGCGTGTATACACGCTCATACCGTGCAGAACGCATAGCGTAGAGCAGATGAGATATACGAATAGGTATACACGCTTATATACACAAAATACATAATACACATTCTGTATAATATTCGTATGGATTCATCGATTTAAGTGAGATATATGTATCTGGGAGATATATTTACATATGTGTCGCTTAAACTGCTGGGGAAAATAAATTGTTCTACCACGACGTGCGGTTTATGTCCTAGTAGATGCGGAGCCCTCTCGGTTTTTGTTGACTTCCTCGGAAAATGGAGGCTGTGAACAAATTGTACGTGCGGGCCCGCGGGAGACTGAAAGCGAATGAATATTGTTTGATCGCTCTCAGCACTTAAACTCTTTCTACATGGGGGGAATACGATCCCAGCTTTCCGAATTATTGAAGAGCTGTTGCATCGCGGGGACGGGATTTTCGGTACAGGAGAGATCCATTTTGTTTTGTAGGAAGAATGACAGGGCGGGGCGGGGGGTGGGGCAATATGTTAATGTAAGGAATTGTGAACTGTCTCTTCAAAACCTCCTCCGGGTACGTGCCGTATAGCGGTACGTGCTCTATGGGTGAAGCGCCGATTTGGCCTTGGGATGGAAACTTTTTCTCTGACGCTGGCACATCCTGATTATGCAAAAGAGGATAACGAAAGGCTGTGACTTTTACCTCTTCCGCTCCGCCGGTGTGTTGGGCGTCTATTGGTACTGTCCCGTGTTTCCCCTTCATCCCTGTTTCCAGGGATGCTGCGGGGTGTGGGTTTTTTGTGGCTTCACCCCTTCTTGTGTTTTGCTTAATGATGTTTTGCAGCGTGATGATCATCTGCCGTGGCAGCAGCACTGCGAACCGTGGCTGTAGCTCCTGTGCTTCTCGGGCAGGACCAGAATCTTCTTAAATGTCATCACGTCTGCTGCTCGACATGGCCCTGGACAATAACAACTCCCCGGCCATTAGCAGAGCTGGGAAAAGGGCCAGCGCCAGCAGCCGCTCTTGCTCGGATGATGTCTCTGCAGTCCTTAGGCATTTGTAGTTGTTTAAAGATGAACGGAATTATTCTGCACCCAAAAACTGGAAAAAGGTGTTTGCAGGCCGAAGGCAAATTTCCAGACCTTCTCCTGCGTCCTTTCGGAGACTGACCTGATTGACTTTTTTTTTTTTTTTTTTTTTTTTTTTAAAAACCAGTTGACAGGAGTCAGCTCTGCTCATCTCGCCTTCAGGTGGGAATTTTTGAGTTCTACGTGTGCAGCCTTTTCCCGCAGTGTTGGCGAACACGTGCGGATGCAAATACGTGTACGTAAACAAGAAACCCCCAACAGTCTGAATGGTTCCGTGAATACCCAAATGTACCAAGAGTGTTCAACCAGATACGAACAGAGGAGGCGAACAGCTTAAAATACCTAGATTTTATAGAAATTTAGGCACGACTAATTCCGTTACACCTAAATTCAGGATATGTAAGGCCCAGCTCCAGTGTCTTTTGAGATAGCTGAACACGGCTCGTTTTTTACAGGGTGAGGAAAGGGTAAGGGCGTGATTACGTGATGGTCACTCACTGAGTCAGCAGCGAAGCTGGAATTACAGCCCTGGAGTCCAGCTTCCCAGCCCCTGGCAGTATGTAACACACGCTTGCTTTTTCCCCATCTAAAATACTTTTCGAAGCAGACGGAGCTCCCTGCCTTTGTGTGTGACAAGCGTTTCAAAGATTTTTTTTTTTTTTTTCAGAAAACGCCTAAAAAATAAAACCCCAAACCAAAAAAAAAAGCTGTTATCAAACATGGATTTTGCTGCCAAACAAAGCGCGTGTTTGAACGTACGAATATGGCGAGCTGATGCCTGTTACCCTTTTGCCATCAGCGATGAGGACAGATTTTGACCTCTGGGCTCTAGCAGCAGTAAGTGGGTATTTATTTAGCATTTACAGTTTTTAAAAAAGTTTTTTAAACTTCTATACCGTTTTTAAAGGCCAGCCTCAGGAGTTCAGCGTCCTTTAGCATAAAATGTCCCACGGTATCTAGAACGTTCACCGTTGCTTGCCAAGAAGAGGTTGGGGGACTTGGCGTGGCGGTGAATTTTGTCCTTCGCTTGACAGCCGAAGCACTGTGGAAGCTCGCGCGGAGCTGCTGCTGGGCAAATCTGCAGAAAGACGAGGATGGGGGGAGAAATAAAGAGCTGCTGCTGTCAGCAGAGTTCAGGTGTGTACGGGGAAGAGCCCAATGTTGGGTAAACGCCTTCCGTGGCGTAGCCGCAGAAGACAGGGACGGAGTTTTTTTTGTTTTCCTTCCACAGCAGACCTTTTTCCACGTTGCCATCTCCCTTCTTGCAAATCGAGTGTCGGAAAGAAAACCCGTGTTAAAAATTCACGTAGAAAACGGTGTCATGTTTGTCTCGGAACTGGGTGGAAAAGCCCGTTTGAAAATCAATCCTGCCTTCGGGAGGGAAAAGGGGCTGTTTGTCAGCCCCTGAGGCTGGCAGCCACCGCGTTCATCCCTTGGGAAAGGACTGAATCCTCGGTGGGGAAGGGCGGACGTGGAGGAATCAAGGAGCGCTTGGGCGTGCTAGAAAAAGGTATCCCAAGGAGGAAGTCATGCGGAGGTACAGTTCGTCCCTCTTGGTTGCTCCTGCTTTGCTTCATGGATGCCGCATGCCATCTCCCCTGGTGCGAACGTGCCGCAGGATCAGCGTAGGGTTTGTATTGGGCTAAGGAAGGGAAAGGGAGCGTCTGTCACTGTTTAACCTCTCTGTTCTTGGAGCTTTCAAGGTTTATTGCAGCTTTAACCGACTGTTTTTTCTTCGGCACCGAATGTGTCTCATCTGTTCGATGTTGCGTTCGTTGCCTTGGCAAACATCTTTGTGATTCACTAGAATTTCTAGATGTTTCAAATGCCTCTTCAGCCACGAAAAAAAAAAATAAAATCTTTTTGGAGTTTCGTAACCGAGCGTTTGCGTAGGTGGTGCCTATTCCTGGTGCCCTTTAGAGCATTTACCTTCTGCATCTCCAGCGTCTGTTTTCATTATGTAGATATTTCCTGGCATGAAAATAATACCCCGCTGTTGGCTCCCTGGTAAAATGGAGCTGCTTTTGATGACATGGCATTTCCTGACGGATTGGTATTTGCTGCTTTGGTTTCTGGGTGCCCTCTCTGAGGCGCGATATGGAGTTTGCGCATACTGGGCTGCGACGACACGCTCGCCGCGTTTAACGCGCGCGTCCCGTCCAGTCCGTCTTTCTCGGGCGAGTTAGGACCGAGTTCACCGTGGGTTTAATCTAAGTGAGGAAACCCAAGTGGGGCTCTACAATGATGGCTGCTTAAGCTCTGTTCGCCTTTCCGCAGACACAGATTGTTGCCGTAGTGCCCAGCGTCATTATTTCTCTACTCTTCTTTGAGGCTTTCGCCCTGCTTGTCATAATGAAACTGGGAATAAATACACGATATTCTGAAAAAAGGCAAGGCAGGGGCTGTAGGAAAGACTGATGCTCTCTGGTTCCCTTATTTCTGATGGGAAAGGAGCGATCTCCACTACAAGTTTAAATTTGCTCAACTTGATATTGTTGTCTAACCATACCGTGATTTCTGTGTGACTTTTAAATATAATCTCCGTAGTAAGTTTTGAAAGACAAGATTTATTTGGTCTTAACAAATCGTATGTAGACAGTATTTCAAAACACAGATCGCTTACTTAAGTGTATTTTTGGTGTCTTGGGTAAATACGCCTCTTCATAGCTTTAAATTGAAGTAATTCATACCTGGGATACTGGGGAAAATATTGCCTCAATAGGCAGGACCCGGGGGGTAGGTCGGTAGATAGCTGTCATGAAATAAAGATCTCTGATGCTTGCTTTTTGTGTATTTAGTAAAGAGAGAAGTGTGCTTGGGTCTTGGGTTTAGGGCTCGTAGAGCCCACCCATTGCACCCACTGGTACTCATCCCCTCTGGCTAATTGGCGTGACGGGCACAGGACTGGTCTGAAGCCGAGATCCTCTCTCACTCCCCGCTGCTTGTGCAGGGAGGCGTGGGCTGAATGAGGGAAAGCGAGCTAAATTATCACCCCTTCACAAAGGTTGTAATCGCTTTCCCTGCTATTACTCCTCACAAGAAGACAGGGCGGGAGGAATACTTGGGTGGGGAACATCTGACTTACTGGGGCCTCTAGAGTTCCTACTTGGTTGGCGGCTTGTGCACCGCTCCTTGCTGGTAGCCGGGGCTACGGTTCTCATCCAGCCACGAGCAGATGGAGTGGTACGAATATGTGTATCTATCTCTTCACTTCTTTCCCCCCCCCCTTCTTTCCCCCCAATGAAGATAAACCGTCGGGCTCTCGGCCCCATTGTACGCAGGAGGAGGAAAATGTGTTCCCGCAAGCTCAATCCGTGCTTTTGCCTTGTAAAGCTTGCTTGATGCAATCCAATTTAATGGCATACGCTTTGGATTTTCTGGCTAGATCGGCTCGTAATGTGTTTTTTTTTCCATGAAGTTACACAAGTGGCCAAAACGCGGCAGTTTTCATCTCTCGCTCCCATCTATTTCAGCATAAAGAACTCTTGCTGAACTTTAAAAAGATCAACGAAGAGAGAGGAGAAATGGCATCACCTGCCTACGGTGACTCCACCTATCCCAGTCTCTACAAATTTGACAAGTGTGGATCCCACTTATCAGGAACGATGAGTGATTTAAAAAAATTAAGCGAGCATTTACGCATAAAAGCAAATTATCCCCGATGAACTTTTATGGCTCTTGGTTTAGTTTTGTTTACCTTCTCATAAAACGTCTTGTTATGTCCTTGAAATTGGTGAATTATTCTGCACCACTGGAAGAGTTCTTACATTATGGTCGGGCAGTTTGGTGTTAAGCAGGTTAAAAAAAAAAAAAGTGCTTAAAGGGAAATCTTACAAATGGAGGTCAAGAGCTAAAAAAGTAATGTAGATGTCAGATGTTAAACTGGGAAATGTCAAGTTTTTAGGAATCTGGCTTCCATGATTTAGTCCCTCAGGCTTTTCCGTTGAGCTCCTGGGGAAAGTTTGGCACCTGCAGTAACGGTGGCATATGAGCACCGAGGGATCATGCTTTAATGGCGAGGTTTGGAGCCGTGCCCTGGTGTGTATATTTGCCAACATATAGCGCATCCAGAGGGCGGAATCGGTGAGTATGGCCGTAAGCACTCCAGTGGGATTATTGCCATTCAGGCAACGGTTCTTTCCCTGGGATGGTGCCCTCTCCAGCAAAGATTCCCAGCCCAACTGGAGCGTGGTTCTGGGGATGGGGGGCGCGGGAAGCATCGTGGGCTGCATCTGCCCCATGACTGAAACGTTTTTTTTCAGCCTTTTCGTTGCAAACACACACAGTATTGCTTCAGAATTTAAATAGATGTGGGTTTACAAATATGTATTTCTTGGTCAAGTGTCTATTTGAATTTCTCCCTGTTGAGTCAATGAAGATGGACAGATGCGTTCGGGATGCTGTCCGATATTTAACTCCTGTACCATGACTTTAAAGCAGTTGAAAAACTACTTTAGTGCTACCGCCTTAGAAGTGAGTTATTGTGTAAACCGGAGGTTAATGAGGCGACCGGCAGCCATTCCTTCGAGTCCCGGTCATATTCAGATTAGAAAATACAAATTTAGGAGGTGATCTTCGTTAGTCATACAGTGTCATGCTAAAGATGTTGTGAAGAACAGGACTCAAAGCATAGATCTGCTATCGGTACTTAAGGGGTTTGTTGACCAGCGTAAAAGAAAACTTTCTGCTTTAATATTTCTCCATACTCGTTTCCATTCAAGATGTAGAACGTGTTCCCAAGTAAACGCCTGAACTTGTCTTCATTGAGGAAAGACGGTCGGAGTTGTCAGTTGTAGGTCAACAGCGTCAGTCCTGTAGCGTTTTTCAGGTACGGTGAAAAACCTTTGTTCCCCGTAGGATCCCTTCTTGTCCTGATAAAACGGTGTGGAAGTTCCTGAAGCTACTTTTAATTCTTAAGAAATACTTTGCATTTTTGTGAGCTCGTCATCGACTTTATCTAAGCTTTTTTTTTCCTTCTTCAGCGTTTTAGCGAAATAGTAGAGCGGATATCCGTGCTTCGACTTGACTCTCTCTATGCTCCCAACATGTCTTTTGTGATACTTTTGGAGAATGTAGGTGTTACCTCAAGTTTTTTTTACAAAATAATTCCTGTTCTCTGCATCGATCCCAAGCGATTCCTTTTGTGCGGCCGTTGTGGCACTGAGTGGTTTTGTTGTAATGTCTGACAAACTTCTCTTCCCTGCTTGGAAGCTGCTGCTTTAGGGGAAAATACACAGTTTACAAGAACTGCTCTCTTATACTTAATTAACTACGTCTTGATGAACACTCCTATTAACAACCTGTTCATAATCCTTTAGCCGTAGACAGCTAAAATCAAAGTGTCTTCCCCTCACCAGCCTGTGGAGTTGTCCAGGTGTAAGTAAGAGCAGATATTCCACGCCGTCACGCAATTATATATGGTATTAGAGCATATAATATTGAAACCTGACAACTGCAATTGGGTGAATTCGGGATGGTTCGCAGAGTTGGCACCGGACAAGGTGCCTAACGTGTTGGCAGTGTTCAAGGTTTTTCTCTGGGTAGTTGTTTATAGAAGTTCCGTGTATTGTGAATCGATCTAGCATTTTGCTGATAGTTTTTCGGGGTTTGTTTCCAAACCACGTTGACGCTCATTCCTGTGGACTAAGACCTTCCACCTACGGATCGATACAGCGGAATTGCTGGCTGCCCTTAAACAGGTGACTGGCAATGAAGGCTGCAATTTAAAAAAAAAAAAAAAAAAAAGTCCCTGATTACCATCTATTTGTTGATGCTAATGAAGAATTTAGTGTGTTAACCTTCTCAAAATAGACACGTTTAGGGCTTAGGAAAAGAGTCGGTTTTGGGGGGCTGGGCATAAACAGGTTTCAGAGTCCGCATTTGGGTCAGCTTCTCATCCGCTAGCAAAATTCCCACCGGAGCTGGTGGAGATTGTGTTGTGGGCTCTGTTCCCTTTCTGACGAGGAGAGACTAAGAAAGAACAGAAGGAGAAAAGGGGAAGGGAAGTAACAGTAGATTTTAAAAAGGGAATCTTGTTTGCACGTGCGCCGGAAAAGCCCGTTGAGATAAACGGTCTACAGAAGGGATGGTTGGAGCAGCTCATGAAGTACTTGCAGCGTTTCAGATTTAGAAGATATTAATGTGATGCTATTCTCGTAGGTGACCTGAGGAAGGGCGTGGATTTCTTTTTCCCCCGCTAGTTGAGGTCTGCCTTCGCTTTTATTTCTGTAGGTAAAATAAAGCCAGTGTTGAGAACTCGGTGTTCGCCCCCAATGGATGTAGCTCTAATTTCCCCAGGCTGGCAGAAAAGTGATTTCAGCCTATAGAACCATAATTCCGAACCTTTCCGGGCTGTTTTAGGCTTAATAATTTAAGCTTGTTTTTGAATTATTTACTGTTTCAGGCTTGTGCTATGTCAGGCTGTCTAACAGGGACGCGTCACTGCGCAAAACCAGCGAAGCTGACAGCGCAACAAGGAGACTTGGAACAGCTAAAAGCTAGTTAGTGCCTCGCTGCTCAGGCCAGGATTTAGTCGGGAGCGTCTGGACCTTGGCGAGCGCTCTTACTCCCCTGCTTCATTTTTATTTTAAAGGCTCCAAAGCAGCAGAGGGGAAAGAAATGACATTCGCTGCGTTGATAATACCGTCGCGATAAGAGGCAGGTTTACCCAGCGGAACCCGTCGCCTGTCAGGGAGTAGTTATTTTGAGCGAGTATTCTTAATTTTTGCTGGTGAACGCGGGTACTGGCCATCAGAGCTGCCCGGGGGAAGGGAATCGCTGCTGTCGCCCAAGTTTCCAGGCCAGGTAGACTCAATTCCGCTGGGTTAAGTCAGGCGACAGCGTAAGTTATCTCTGGTTTAGCCTCTGCACAAGGTCTCCACCGATTTAATCGCTCAGTTAGTCGTTAGTCACTGTTGGAAAGAGGGTATCGAAATAAGAATGTTGATCTGTCTCGTTGTAAAACTTAGATTCTTCCACCAAATTAAAAAACAAAAACAACAACAAAAAAAAAAACAAAAACCCAACAACACAAAACCCAAACCAAAACACCCCAAACTTTTATGTAACAGCAAAAGAAAACACCAGTCGTTTTCCAGATGCTGCCTATTTCTTTTTCTGTTGCTCATGGGGGGGGGGGGGGGGGGAAGCTGTATGGAGAGCGGCATTTTGAATATATTTTGGCAGAGCGGCGCGACTTTGCAGGAGAAATTCAGTGAAATTTAAAACGCTGATGTCAGCCTGAAGTTGACATGCCAAGCTGCTGCGTGCAAAGCCGGCTTGCCTTTAATGATTATGGAATCATTTTGCAAAACGGCATTTGCTGCAGAGGGGAAAAAAAAAAAAAAAAAAGTGAATTAAAATAAAAAAAGTAGTAATTTTTGACTGGTCAGTGGGCAACAGCAACTGATGTACGGCAGCAGAATTTTTCTGCAGGGGGATGGAGGGACGCCTGGAGGCTCTGTGGCAACTAGATCAAATAGGTGCAATATTCCAAGGGCTGCGGCTGTGGGTTTTGTGAAGAAGCCGCCAGCCTTCGCCCCCTGACACCGCCCCCGCGCTGGCTGCGCTCCTCAGCCCAGTGCCACTCGGCAAATGGCCAGTTCGGCGAACGGCCGCTGCCTCGGGGTTTATTTTTAGGATGATTTCAAATAAAAAATAAAAAAAAAAAATTCCCCGGGTCATATTTGATTTCCTTTTCTTGATTATCCCAAGGCCAACCCAAAGCCGCTGCAGCGTTGTCTGAAAGGTGGATAACGCCACTCAGTCGCTTCGTTGGTCATGATTTATTTACTAACTTCTCTTCCCTCGGATGCGCACTTTAATATGCAACGCGTACTTTAATAGAGCTGCTTCCCTGAAGAAGTGCGTGGCATTAGCCCTGGTGAAGGAGGAGGCCTTGAAAAAAAAAAAAAAAAAAGGTTTCCCAAACAAGTGAAACCAGAAATAATAAATAACTGTGCCCAGAGCTGGGCTCTGGGCTCTGCATTGCAGCACGACTTCTCCCGGCCTTAAAGAGGTACGTACTTGGCCATCTTCCCCTTATTTTGAAGGAATCCTTGCCCTTAACCCATGTGGTTTAGTGTTCGGTCATCCTCCCTGGGCCTGCGGTGTGGCGTTGCTGCTGAAAACGCCGTTAGGGAGGGAGTGCAGATGTTTTTTTTGCCGTGGTTGTGGTTTTTTTGGTGTGTGGTTTTTTTTTTTTTTTTTTTTTTTTTTTTTTTTTTTTTTGTATCGTGGCATCGATAGAGGGCTGTGGCTCCTGCGTAGCTGCGAGTTCCGGGGAGGGTTTGTCCTTGCAGCATGCGTTTGTCACCGTTGGTACCGTGCTCTGATGCAAACCCGAGCCCGGTGCTTGGGAACTTCGTTAAAATGGAGAAATGAAAGGAAATTCTCTACGGGCAGCTTAGGAGGAACCCAAGGTATTGCTTCAGCTTACGAATACGTAGGTGGTAGAAAAGGCTGATTACCGTCAGTTTTCTGTTTATCTCAGTTCAGCCGTTTTGTAAGTCACGGGAGTGGATTTAGCAGTGCATATTTCTTTATTTTGACCGATAATCCATCGTTATTTTCCAGTCTCTACATAGGCGCGGTAACCAATCGTTGGTCCGGAAGCCTGAAATACGGAGAGCGGTATTTGATCCTTTTTCAAGGTAGCTGGTCAAACCAACTTGAATATGCGAAGTTAATATCGCAAAAACAAAACGCTTGAGAGGAAGCGGCCCCCTTCTGGAAAAGGGGTTTGAGGTGGACAGGGGTAATTTAGAGACAGGGAACTGTAATTAAAGGTTATAAAACAATGCTTGGTTTTACAACAGTATAGAGTATAATGATAATTCATTGAAATCCCTGAAAGATTTGCTAATGATTTCGGGAGATTTAGGATTTTTTTCCAGGAGATTGCCAACAGGAGATAATGCACCTCGCGTTACGTAACCGTCTTAGCGCTTTATGTTTTCACATGTAATTTGTGAACGTTTGCTCAACTTCTGTAACATGGCTCTGGGGTGGAGAGAGAGATTAATTATGGTGGAAAATAACGTTGAGCAAATACACCTGGAGGACCCAAGTGTTCTTCAGAGAAGTTCTGTGACCCGTCCCGTTCAAATCACCACGTGGTTGGCACGAGGAGAGCTTTGGTGTTCTGAGCTTATTTGTAAACTTTATAGGGTTCTAAAGGTAATAATTAAAATAATTAGAGAAGCAGAAAGAGCTTGAAAATCACAAATGGAATTGGAGAGAAATTTTCCGAGGGATAAAATGAAGGTGGCTTTTCCCAAGACCAGGAACTCGAGATGTTCATGTACTGTCAACGTAAGGCCTTTGGAAGAAGGACGGACCTCTGGGTTTGCTTAGATGTCTCTACGAAGCAGTTCAGAAAGGGCTATCTGAAATATAGCTTATTATTATTATTATTATTAAGCTGTTTTAGCTTATCATCTCCGGTTACTTCATAATACATACGCGCAATTAAGAGCAATGTAGTCCCTACAATGGCAAGATGCTTGTTCCCGTTGTGAGCTCCTGGGATACTTTATACAGAGGGATAAACGTGATAAACATTTTTGCTCATTTTTGTGTGCGCTGAAGTTATATAGACTCTTTACGGCTTCTTGACGTAGTCTCTTATATCTTTGAAGTCCTTGAGATTATTCATACAGAAACTTGCTGGTACTTGAACCCCCTCAGGGTTTTTGTTGTGGTGGGAGACCCTTATTAGGAGTGAGAAATAGGATCAGAGAATCAACAACAATCTTCGCTTCCTAAATACCGCTTTTGGGGCATCTGCGGCTTTGCCGAGGATATTTATGGAAGCGTTAAAAATAGGCGCATCTTCACTGTGGAAAGATATTTAAGCAGGAAGAAGGGTCAAAGGTTTGCGAGGTGTAGGTTGTTTTTGTTCGGCACACGTGTGGAATGTTTCTGTAGAAACCATCCTGCAGCGGACACACAAGGAGTTATTCTTATATATATATATATTTCATATATATATCTATGAAAACCCCCTGTAATTAATTTTTAAGCAATACCTTTCGGGTTTTTTTTCTAATTTAGGTGAACATTTTAAAGCAGCCATGGAATTGTTGAAGCATCCAGCTGAGGAATGTTGGAAAAGCATCTCAATCATTTCAAAAAAAGCAATTGAGAAATTGGTGCGCAGGCTTCCGTCCCGCGAGCATAACGTTAAGTACGTCCGTCAGGGTGGTGTTCAGCCCTTTACGCGAACGGAATTTTTGCTATGTAGAGTGAAAGCTTGACAGAGATTTGGAAAAAGTGGCTTAGCGTTCGTCGTTATGAAAGGTGAAATGTGTTTCTCGTGCACCAAAGCAATTGCGTAGCCCTGCAAAATTGGAGCCGTGGCCTTTTTCTTTTCAGAGTCAGGGAAGAGGGAGTTTTGGTTTTCTCTTTGCAACGTTTTCACTCCAAGTCTAAGAAAATCTCGCCTCCCAAACACTTAAGAATTGCTTCTTCAGTGGCAGGCAGGCTGCCATGCTGTCAATTTTTGATTATTTTTACATCTTTGCTTTCTTGCGTTTGCTCCTGCTCTTCCACATAAAATATTCCGCACTAAGAAATTGAAGGTTTTCCTCATACTTTGTTGTTCCTTGTGATGAATATGTGACTTCACTTTGCTCTATATAGCTTGTGGAGGGAGCTTAAGAAAAAGGGGAGAAAATCTCTGATTTAAAATGTGCTTTTAGAAATAGTAATGTAACGGGGGGAGGGGAAAAAAAGAAAGAAAAAAAAAAAAAAAAAGCCTGTGTTGGGAAGATGCCACATCAACAGAAATGTCGATGGCCTCGCTGCTTCCAGAAGGACTGCGGTTGCCTGACGTTGGCCAACGAGGCTGTGGGCTGTAGAGGAGCCGGTGACGGAACTGCCCCACGGGGTTTTCCTTCCTCCGTTTTTGCCCTTGACAGTCCTTGAGCGCGAGAGGGAGTCGGAGCAGCGATGGTGAGAGGACCCTCCTGGCCCAGGGATAAACCCATCCCATCGCCGTTCGAAGGCGAAGATGGGGTTGGCTTCGGTGGGTGCTGGAGCAGGCTGATAGAGAATGGATAAGAATAGCCAAATATTCGTTGAATCAGACAGCTGCTTCCCGTGCCTGTGGTGTTGATATCCTCCCATAAATGAGTCATCTTTGCAGTAATAAAAAAAAAAAAAAAAAAAAGGAATTTCCTTTGTCACTTTGAATGCAGTAGGACTTTTCAGAACTCTCACGCAGGATCGGAAGTCTTTCGCTTAATACTCATTTTGCTTGGGAAACATTAGCCTCTTCAAGGATTTTAGTATACAAAATCACTTTGATTTAGAGTACCGTTGCATAATATATATACTTTTACTTATCTGGGGGGTTTACTGGCTGTTGTTTAGCCTGCCATATAATTTTTTTTTTTTCCCTTTTATTTTTACTCATGCTGAATGTAAAATGCCAATTTAAGGGGGGACCGTAGTCCCTGTGACCTCCTCCGTGACCTCAGGCCGAGATCTGAACCGGGCTGAAGTCTGCCTTCCGTGCATGTAAAATGGAAACAATCACGCTTATTCTATTTTGCAATGCAATTAGTAATATTAAGGCAAGTATTTTGATTATGGTAGAATATTTATGGGTATTTATTGTTATTAACCTCTACAAGACACTTTGCTTAGGGCAAATTAGCGGCTTTACCAGAAATCTGGCAAACGGGGAACTTGTCAAAATGCGTAGAAATATTCGCATCCGCGGTTTCACTTTATCAGCGTTGACGTAAATTATTCTACTAGTGATTTATAGTCGTGGATGTTTCAAGTGTAGAACATCTTTTGCTCTTGTTCTGAAAGATTATCTGGATTGACTTCCCGAAGGTACAAGTCTCATAGGAAAGAATAAATTTAATGCGGTATTCCACAAAACAGGGCGTTGCTTCAAGCGAGATGGGAATCTTGGTTTCTATTTTTTTTTTTCTTTAAATTTATTGTCATTTCAGGTAGCAGAGAACATTAGAAAATTACAAAATTGTTGAGGTTGGAAGGGACCTTTCAGATCGAGTCCAACCATCAGCCTAACATTGGCAAAACCCATCATCGTTATAAAGCACAATACCAACTTATATTTTTTTAGGGGAGGCTAAGGGGCAGTTTAGCAATATTGGTTTTGTTGATAGGTACTTAGATAAAGAATTCCAGGGGACTTCCCTGCTCGGGCTGATGGAACGAAGAAGCGCTGCTCTCTGAGAGGAGAGGGGTGGCAGGAGTCGGGGCCGGATGGATCAGAATCTATTTCTGACCCTGCCTATTAACAACTGCACTTAACCAATTGGAAATATACTCATTTTCCATTGCGTGTAGTTGAAATTTTATGCCTCTCTGTCCCATTTGGTGTTTTAAAGATGCCGTCGGAGGGAAAAGCTGGAAATGCAGTGTCGAGAGAAGGTGTGGGAGCAGGGAGTGGTTGCTGGAGGCTCGCGACCTATTTTGCCTCTTGTGGTTGCCTCTGGGCCAAACTTTGGCGCTGGGCCGTGAAGTCCGAATAAACGAGCTGAAATAGCGACAGATCGGGGCTGGGGAGAATTAATACGGATTGAAAAGATGCTTCAGAATGGCAGAGCACTGGACGCCAATGAGGGGACGTCACTTGGGGTTGCTCGATTCGAGCGATGCTGCCCTGAGTCGTGGGGTTTTGTTAGGGTGAGTGGGCAAGCGGTCGCTGTGAAGGGTTTCCCCAATTCCCAAAGACATGGTAGGATATACAGGGTAATCCAGTAACGTAATTGATTTGGTAATGACCAAATATTACAATTACAATGTAACATAGGATTTAAAATGCTACTAGCGCTTTCCTTGCCACAAGAGATTTTCATTTTGAGAGAAAAGCGTGGGCTTTGTGGAAGGTCATTTTGGAAATTTTACTGTTTCTTGTTGGCAGTAAATCCCACTGTGGTTTGTTGTATGTTTGATTTTTTTATATTTGTTTTTGGCTAATTTTAATTGACGTTAAGAGTTTACTAGCATCTGATTTTGGTTCCGTCCTATTTGATGAAACTATACCCCAGCCGTGACCCCTGAAGGACTGCACTGCGAAGGTAGCACAGTTTTGGGTTTTTTTTTTCTTTTTTTTAATATTTATTTTAAGATCTGCAACTTCAGTTTGACCTAAGGTAATGCCAGTAAATCCGAAAGACAAAAACGTTGACTTTCAAGGTGAGTTGGGTTTTGAAGGAACCTCACTTAAGTAATGCGCTTTGCCCGAATCCAAGACCAGAACTGGGCTTTGGTTCAGTTACTCCTCTCTCTGACAAATACTTTAAATCCTAATGTTTACTCTTGTTTAAGGTTGAATCAAGCCAAACAAGAACAGCAATCAGCAATTCTCGTGAGGAATGAGCAGTGGCAAAAAGAACGAAACCAAAAACCTAAACGTAGGCTGCAAAGCACGTGCTTCTTCCAGTTAATTGAGTCTGATTAGGTACACCTTTGGCAAATCTCGAAAATATGATATTCGGCTGTGGCGCTTTGGTGTCAACAAAGTGAGTGATTTCCTCTGAATGGGGACAGCGTGGTCCCCGTCAAATCTACGTGAAATGTTTACGTACGGGCTTAAAGCGTTAGCCTTCTGTATAGAAGTAGTTCAAGAGTTTAGGCTGTATCTTTTCTACTACAACAGGACAGGTGTTTGTGCCTTTATGGTTGCCGTAAAGGAGTAAATGGTTGCTACTTCGTTATGGCCCTGTTTTTGTACACAGTCTTTCTTTTTCACATCGACATTGCCTCTCCGTGAATGAGTTTATACAGGCGGCGCCATGATTTTTGCTAGGTAATTAGCTGAATTTAAAAAAAAAAAAAAATCACAGCCAAAACAAACAAAAAACCAAACAATACAATTCAGAGATCTGAAAAAATATATTGTTCTAAAGAAAAAGTCAAAAGCTCCTCATCGAATAAGCGTGATGGGGAGGAGGAAGAAATAGGAATGCTTCATGCTATATAATTTCACTTACAGAAGTTGCAGTCCTACGAGTCCTTGGGTTCTGTACGTGCACCCCAAGTGTTCATCCTCCTTCTAAATCCCAAATAATGGAAATAAGGAATCCCAACTGAGGAAAATGCGACTAGACAATGTCGTTTGTACACTGGCCGGTGCATAGCAAGGTCTTTCCTTTTCTTGGGCCCTTTGGATCTTTGAAGGTGGTTAATTACCTGAAGGGCAAAGACCCTGCTGCTCCTGAAACACAGAAATAGTTGGACGCAGAGTGAGAGCGTGCAGTCGGCGTGGGTTTGGGAAAAGGAACAGGATCTCTAGGGATAAGAGACAGAGAAGGGGATAACTGGCGTTTGCAACGCGACTTACAAACCTGTACATCAAAACCCATTAATTTTTTTAGCAAGGCGATCCCTAGCAAAGGAGAACCTTGAAAGTACGTTTAATGGGACCATCGCAGAATATATCCGTTTTCTAGTGCCCTTCTGTAGAGGCTTTAAACCTCTATAGAGGTTGAACAACAGGGATCCGCCTAATTAATCTTCATCGTATTAAACATAGTAATGACGTCTGGGGTTTTGGTGCTCCATGAGGATGCTTTTTGCGTGAATCCCATCTACCAGGTGCTGCTGCTGAACTGCAGAGCGCCTCTTAAGTTCCTCCTCCTTAGGAGTTCAGACTCTTGGGTTGTGGCAGGGGTTCTGTGGGGTGGTTTTTTTGGTAAAAGGTGTTGTCCTGAATGCATGCTTACCTGAATTTGCGAATGCCTTAACTACAAAACCAAGAGCGATTTGATGGTGTCTGTCTTAAGCATTTGTTGCTCATAAGAATGCAAAGTCATTCTTAAAACCTTGGATGTTCTGTCTCGCGTTTAAGAGTCACCACGTGTGCACCGTTGGTGTGCGTGTCACAGCATCGTGAATTATGAATGGCAACCGAAGAAAGTTTTATGGCACCCGTAGAACTTCTCTGCAAATGAAATTCTCGGGTTTGTCACTGTTCTTTCTTTGGCTCTCTTCAATTAATAGACACTACTGTTTTTAATAATTCTGAGAGACTACCGTACACAAAAAATTTGCCTTTCTCTTTTTGTGAGTTGTTCATAACCAGTCTCACACTCACCATTTTTTAATTTACGCGTAATTCAGAGTTACCACAGAATTTCTTTGATGGAGGCTTGGTTTACAGGTGACGGGGCCTTTCAGTATGGCCTTTGGTGTTTCTGTTAATTGTATGGAGGTTGTTTGGGTTTTTCCCTGGGTGGCGTGTCTGTCTAGCCAATAAATTCTGTGAAGATGCGTTTTCAATCACAAGATCTCCAAATGTTTATTTAGAAGCGTGTGTATGGTTGCAATAACGGCAGTTTATTCGGTTACATAGCACGCTTATTGGTTTCTCAGGCTATTTTGTCTCTCGTTTGGATGGTTTATGTTACTGTGGGGCGCAAATTGCTGTTTATGCACAGAAACCAAAATTCTTGATTGTACTGTGGTAAAACACTTTTGGTTGTAGAGAATTGCTTTTGGAAGGTGGTCACCTTTTATTTATCATCTGTTACAAACTACTTCAGTGCGGGGAGAGACAAAACGTTACGTGGGGAGTGATATAAACCCAAGCCTTCAAATATTGTTTGTTGACGTGCGATCAAGTATAGCTTATAACTTCATTTCATGACTCGCTCTTTCTCCAAAGGTTGGAAAAAAAAAAAAGCCCTTTAGAGTTTCTCTCCAAAAAGGATGTCCTTTCTTCTGCCCGGGAGCCTTATCGACTTATTGAAGTCAAGAGACTTTTTTGGTTCTTGTTTAACCATAAAGAGCAACTTACTAAAAGCAAATAGTTTAATAATCAAGATAAAAGTGTTTCTTTATGCGGATTAATAGGAACACTTGTTATACCAGATGGATTTAATGGGCCCTGAGACAATAGGCAGGCACAGGACGCAAAAAAACCCCA
This sequence comes from Rissa tridactyla, assembly GCF_028500815.1. Taxonomy (NCBI): domain Eukaryota; kingdom Metazoa; phylum Chordata; class Aves; order Charadriiformes; family Laridae; genus Rissa; species Rissa tridactyla. The sequence goes on along the minus strand of NC_071470.1, from coordinate 77,595,232 downwards.
AACCAAACACGGACTAAAAGAACTACTGGTATGTATTTAACCTGTGTAATTACGTACGTCAGCAACTATGAATCATTATGGGAGAGTAAAAGTTAGGAGCAGGGGTACGATGCTAACCAAAACTGTATCATTCTTTGAGGATTCCCCAAGAATATGCTCTTTTTTTTTTTTTCCTCTTTAATTGACAAATATAGAAACGGAAAAAAATATTGCATATACATTACGTCTGTTGCCCGCTCTTTTTTATACCGAAGCGGGTAGGTGGCACTGAAACCTGTGTTTTCTGTATTCCGTTTTCAATTTCTTGGAGCGTTTCTTAGGTATTGAAAGCTTCAACCTACTTCTTTTCCATTACCAGGTGGTGTGCCTAGACAAGTAGCTGCCTTTGAGACAAGAGGATTCTTCTCTACCCAGGAATTTCATGCGATATTTAGAACAGTTTTACCCAGGCACGATTTCAAAGCGTCTTTAATGCTCAAATAAATTATGCTCCTTTTTTTTTTTTTTCTTTTCCCCCCGCCCAGCATTTTACTAATAAACCAATTTCCCCAGTCCCCGCAGAAGGTTTGACGAGACCCTAGAACTTTGAATTCCCAGCCACGCCGTTTTACAGATGTTCGACTCTTAAGTAGGTTCCATCATCCTGCCGAGGGGAGCGCTCCCGGGGAGATAAGTTAGTTACGGGGCGGTTTTTCTCTTTGACGTTTCGGTGTGAAAATATTCAAGGCTTTGCGATAAGGTAACATTTTAAGGCGAAAAAAAGAATACCTGTTTTAAAACAGTACTGTTGTTTTCAGTGTAAAGCGATGTTTAGTAAGAGGGAATTTATCAGAACCCGCACTTCTTTGTGTTCCACGTGTAAGGTTCTGTGCTATTTAATATACACGCAGCGTTTCTTAAACGATTTTCACTCTGTGTTTTCCTCTCATGTTAGATTAGCTCATCAACAGGATCCTACGTCTCAGAGCAAAGCGGTTACCCTTGTCTCTGTTTCGTATTGCTGTTTTGCTCTGGTTTATTACAATTGATGAACCTCTCGCTTCCCGTTACCAGCGTTGCAGATACCACCGCCGCACGAACAAAAAATTGAGGGACAATTGACATTTGGACAAGAAAACATTTAGACTTCGCTAAATGTTGGGCATTAGCCTGAATGAAGTCCGTTTCAGTGAACGGCAAGACCTTTTGGAAAGGAAGAATTATGTATTTAACATTGTTACCTTCCGTTCCTCATAGAATTAATTGATTCTTTTAAGCTACAGTAAAACAAAAGACGCGTCATGTGGAAAACTCTGTCATGTATATGGTAGATGTAATGTGTATATATGAGATGTGGTATCTTTTATATTTTACATATGAAATACACGTTCCCCAGAAAAACTGAATTGACAAGAAAATATGGAAGCTTTGCCTTTGGAAGTTGTACAAAATTTGTAAGAAATCAGAGGGAAGCGAGAACTTCAGACGCAGGCGGGGAAAGGGTCGGCGCACCGTTTCTCCTGCCGCGGTGGGAATAAGAATGTGGTGCTTCCAGGGGGAAGGCACCGGAGAGGTACCTACGGAGCTGGTCTGTAGCCGGGACTGTTTGTCTTCGTTCCGTATTTCGATAACAGGGATTGAGGAGACTGGGATTTTTCGGAGAGTCAGCAGTGATCTCCTGCTGTGGTATCCAAAAGAGAAGATAGGGTGATTATCTCGGAGAAGAGGATTTGGGGCCTGCCTTGGCTATTCCAAATTCTGAACAAGATAGCTTCGTGAAATCCTGCAAGATGGCTTAAGGCGGAATTAGTATCCCATCTGTGTTAAGGAACAGAAATTAGAGCTAATCAAGGGCCAGATATTTGATTTAGGTTTAGGCTGAACTGCCCAAGGCAAACAGGTACCAATTTACAGCTTGCTGCCACAGAGGGATGTAAAAACATGAAGTCCTCAAAAAATGTTTACTCTTGTTGAAAAGAAAATGAAAAAAAAAAAAAAAAGCAAGCCGTTTTGGGCACAAGAAGTGATAATATACTCGTTAGTTATGTTGGCTTGGGGGGGTCTGAGCTGCCGCCTTAACCCTTTCCGCTGAGCTTGGTGTTTTGGTGCCGCGAAAGCTTTGCTGCGTCCCTGCTCTTCGGTTGCTGCTGCTGCTTCTCAGACGCCACAGCGTTCATCAAAGCGAAGCTGGGCTCGCGCGACTCACTTCGTCTGATTGTCCTCTCTGGTGGTGAAACACGTTGGCGGCTGTGGCTCTCCACCGTTTCCCGCACACACCGCGTTCATGCTGAACAGCGTATGCGTGCGCGGCTTTAGTTTAGTGAACCGCTGTCATCTTACAACTCCTTTTCCATACGTATCAGCAAATACGAACATTGCTACGCATGAAAAGTACTTCCTTCGGTGGGCAAAACAAGGCTGGCAAAGATACGAGGCCACAAGAAGGACGTGGGTCTGCACTGGAGTTGAAATCGATCCGGGTATTAATTTCATAATTCACGGTCACGCTTGGATTCCAGCGGAAGAAGTGCCCCTGCAGGTCCTGCAGGTCGTCTTACCCTGGCTGGAGAAAATGATGGTCAGCAACTTAAATTGATTAAGACCGGCCGATAAAATTATATGGAATGCTTCTCCTTCCGCTGGCTCCACCCGGGCTTTTAAAGTCAGCCATAAACTTTGCTGATTTTGTGATCAGTCAACAATCCTTGTGATAGTTCCTGCCTCTTATTCAGTGTTTGATGTTAACGCATACATTTCATTTCCCAGGGGAAATCCCAGGGAATTCCCCCGTCGAAGGGAAATGACCTTTTCTCCTGATTACCTCAGAATTCGCCTGAGAGCTTTTATACCCCTCTGTGAACAGGTAGGAAAATAAGCATGAAATAAACGGGTATGTTCTGAATTACAGGAAATCAAACCACTAATGGTTAATTAATACTGTATTTGCATAGATTACTTATTTAAACAGTAGGAACACTGGAATAAAAAGGTGACCTTTTGCAGCTGCTCACACTCTAACCGGTACATGAAGGATATATCAGGCAGTAGACTTTATGTTTGCATTTGAATTATCCACACTTTGAGTTTTGTTTTGTTTCTGAATGTTTTTGGTGTTTTTTTTTTTTTTTTTTTTTTTTTTTTGTTCCATGTGTTTTATCCATGGAATGCTGGAGGCTCAGGTGGCTTGTGTGTGGAGGAAGGCCCTTGTAAATTCACCAGGGGGCCGTAATTATTTCAGAATAACAGAGATTATATATCTTATTTCTTAAATTGCATACCTTATATGCTGCTTTGTTGAACGTCCCTATCGGGGAAGCAATCTTTGCCCAATTCTGTCCCGCCTGTGCCCCTTCGGCGCTGCAGGATCTGTGGCTGGGGTGGTTAATAACCAGGTTATCTGTTCGCTCGTTCTCGTAGGGATACGAAAACCTATGGTACTACTGGGATTGAGAGCTCTTTTGTCGTTGGCCGGAGAGGGGAGTTACGCTTAACGCGTCGCATGAATCACCATCTAAAGCCCAGCGAAATGATTGGTCCTCTTCAAAATGGCTCAAAATGGATTTTTGCAATTGATAGGACTCAAATTATTGAAGCTGGAAGGGATTTGCTGTAGTAGACAGCTGCTTCTCGGTAAAGGCTGCTGGGTTTCGGGAATTACTTGTCGTGGGCCGCGTAACCAACGTACGGTAGATACCAGAAGAAAGAGAAGGCTGAATTTCGGGGAAATATTGATCGCAGTAATGTCATTATTGTAAAATGTGAAGGAGACGTAGGTTATATAAAGGCATAAATCGTCAGAGTTTATAATGTGACCCAAAATAATTGCCAGAAACAGGTGAGCCATGTTGTAGTTGACCTTCCCACAGAAGAATCCCTGAGAGTGAAAGACTTTGCATTTAGGAAACTTTACAAAGTTTGGGAAATCTCCTAGGAATATACAGGTCCCAGTACAGTCTCTGTTGTCACTTTTTTAAAAAATTACTGTGTTTAACCATAAAAACGTAATGGGAAATGCCTCTTTGGGGAAAAAACTGACAATAATCAAGCTGGGGATTTACGTCACTAACAATATATAGGGGGTGATTTGTCGCGATACTCGGAACTCTTTCTCTCTCTCTTCTTCATTTTTCCCTTTTGCCTTTCATTTTGCAGCACTGAATATTTTGCCGCTGCTTCCTGAATTGTTATTTTAGCTCCTGTGCTACGTTAGGGCCTAATTGAAACCTCTGCTGACAAACGAAGCTTTAGTAGTAACGGCCAAAAAAAAAAGGGGTAAAGAAGGTTTCGTCATAGCAGCCGAGCAACGTCGCTTTTGTTGGTGCGTACCTGGGCGTGTGGTTCGTCTTAGAAGACTCAAGCTTTGCCGTTCCTGGGCTGATGAAGGGTATCCCGTAAAATTAAGTCTCCACCTGGCGATTAGATTCCGTTTTCAGTCTCGCTGCTTCTCGCTTATTAGTCTTTGAGGTCTTAGTGGAGACTTTGCGAGAGGCAGCGAATCGGTGGTTTGGTTTTGCGCTGTTTTTCTCGTGGCCGCTAGTGGGAAAGTCAGGTTATTTAGCGGTGACTCCATTTACTGCAAGAATCCCGGGAAAAGCGAAACCGGGAACTAGTGACGGAAGAAAAGCTGTAATGAGGAGAGTCATTTCTTGGTGGTGGTGATGTATTATAATCACTGTAGGCTTATATATGTATAATACATGTCAAGTATTATACATGTACGTGTATATGTATATACATACATATACATAATACATGTGTAAGTATGGTAAAGGTGCCATGTCACATGTGCAAGAACATTTCTTTTGACGTTATTTTGTCTTTAGCTTTCATCTTTTGGATGGTAAGGCTTGTTATTTCTTCACGTAGTGTTTTATATGGTCTCGGGCAATACCGCCTGTGTTTACCTTTGGCGTTTGTTTTCAGATTTTCATTTACGGGCCTTTCCAAGTGTGTTACGCCGGTATTTCATCCTTTGACTAGGTTCGATATTTTTAGACGTGGCAAACCGCAAATAAGCCAGACCGTAACCAGCATCACAAATCCCGGCTGGTTTTTGCTGGCCGAAGGAGCCGGCAGGTTTTTTTGTCAGAAGTTGTCTCATGCTGACATTTAAACCAAACCAGGTGCATATCTGAGAAAAATAGTTATAAAATGTCTGATGCTGTTGAGAACAGGCATTAAATAAATGGCAGACGTCCCTTCTGTCAAAAAAAAAAAAAAAAATGTGGGGGCGTCCTGGCCAAGGTATACTGTATTTAATTTTATCCACAGCTGTACCCATTCTAAATGTCACGATGAGGAAAACTTTTCAAAGAAGTATAAAAAAAACTGTAACAGAATACGACTCCTGCGAAGGTACTGGCTGTAACGGCTGAAAGCGCGCGATTTGAAGTTCCGTTTTGCTGCACTCAATGGGAAAAGCTCGTGCAAGACGCGATTCCCAGAAGTTTTCCGAGGGCTTTGTCTGTTGTGTCCTGTACTTACTGGCTTTGCGTTGCCGAGAGGCTGATAATCATCACCGCTGAGTTCAGGTGGTGGAACCAGGGTGTTTCCCAAAGCCTGGTGAAGGATTTTGAACTAGGAGGAGGCAGCTGCCAGGAGTCTTCGTATGCTTCTATTTTTTTTTATACCCGTAATGGTCTTTACCGAGGATTTTGAGCTTGCTGGTCTGCATATTTTGGTCGATTCTGATCGCTTTGCGTTATTTGGGAGGGGGTTACAAAAGTGCGAAAGTCGACGAGAGAAGATTCCCCTCGCAGGGATGGAATCCTCTCCCCTCAGGCGATAGCTAATGAAAGAGTTATAATGAGCCACCGCGTGGCGTCGGAATGACGCCAGGAGGAAGAGGGCTGTTCTGAAATCGTGGGGAAGCAGAGAGTAGCATCATGACAACTGTGAACAGATAAACTTAGGGCAGAGCTTTGGTTGCTCTAAATAGAACCGCAGTTCGATTTGTGCCCCGTTTTCTCCGTGTCAGGCAGAATTCGATGATGCGAAAACTCAAACTCTGAAGTTTTCTTGGCCAAGAAGAAAGAAGGTCGGACGTGTGGATAACTAAGGTTTGAAGGCCCTGGGAATGGGAAGAATGGGGTTTCTGACAAGCATGTTATCAGAATATTTCTCTTAAAGATGGAAAATCCTGACACAGTTAACGCTGCCACTTCCCAAGGCTAGCTTTGGGGAAAACCAATAAATACCTCGGAATATAAATTGGATAATATTGGAAAACCAATAAATACCTCGGAAAACCGAGGAATAAATCGGTTTGCGCCTACCCCAAGTAATGTGTCAAACTTAAACACTCAAAATGAAGCACAGCGGGACTTTCTTTTTTCCCCATTAAAAGCGTGGGGCTTGTATTCATAAAACACGAGCTCAAGGCATAGACTGGAGCAAAACGGTGGGTTGCTGGGGTACTGGGGTCTTCTCATGTTTCTCCTATGGCATCAACGTTTTGGGGTCCTGTCTCAGCTGTTTGCTGTCCTGGCATCGACGCTTCACTGTGGTATGCGAGATACTCTACTCTCTTTCTTGCCAGGCGCTTTAAAGTGTTTCTGAAGGTTTTTTTTAGCTAAGGGAGTAATTAACATTCGGGCTTAGCATCTGGGGAGCAAAGGGTATATTTAAAGCGTGGGGAAAACGAGTGGATGTGGTGCATTACCTACAAGGAGGTTCTTTAAAAGGTTCTGCTCCCCCGTGGAGAGACGCAGGGTGGTGGGCTTCAGAGCAGTTCTGGCAGCGTGACGCAGAGCGGGCGCTGACTTCTCTGAAGAGAGGAGGAGGCCTGAGATGCTTTGGGATGAGATTCGTGCTTGTAAACCACGTCTTTTGTGTTTTGGCTTCTGGGGCGCTGCCTGATGGGGGACGGAGTTGCAGCCCGAACAGCAGGAACATACAAAGATGCTGCAAGCACGTTCCTCCACGAAGGCTTTGAGTCCTACACCATAAGACCATATACTTTGTTAGAATGCGACGTCCGAACCAAGTTTGGCAAAAGACCAGCGTGTTTGCTTTCTGAGTAATTTGCCCTAATGACTTTGAACCGTTTTGATAAACAACAGTAATATTGTTCCAAGGCCCTGGCAGAAAGCTTGTCCGTTCTTCTCCATCAGATGGCTGCACAGATCGTTGCTTTCTGCGAGCGTTATTTCGAAGGAATGCATGCCACTCGCTTTGTGCCACCCTTTCCCCTTGAGCTGACTCCTTGTTTCCCTCCCGTCTAAGTTCATTGCGCGTTAAATAGCTCTATCCGAGGATTTTTATTTCCAGTTTTTGTGTTTGGAACCTTGGTTGTATGAACTTGGGTCGAGTCAAACGGTTGGTGGGATTCCATCTTACATGAAGAAGTTATAGCCATGTATATACGCCTTCCTGTCGAAGGATAATGCCTTGGAAGAGGTGAAGAAAATGAGTGGCAGCTAATTACGGGAAGGCTGGCCTTGCGTGAGAATTTCTGAAACATCGTTGATGTCCATTAGAGGCAGTGAGCGCGCTCAGTGTTGTCACATCCAAAGGTCAAATGCAGTTGCAATGGTTGGGATTACGCTCAGCTCGCATCTGAACCTGCCCATAGCTAAGAATTAATGTCTGCGCACGTTGTATTTTATTCTTATAACATCTGATTTTAACACGAGGTGAAGCCTTTACTTCTTCACTAGTCATTTTGTATTTGAAATTCCGGCTGGCTGAATGCAAGACCAAACATTCCATCTCTTGCGTTTGCCGATTGCTGGCAAAATTGTTGGTGTCGGGGACGTTTTGTAGTTCAAGTTTCATTCTGTTCCGTACAAGACTGTAATCTCACATAAGCCGAAGCGCCAACGAACGTAACTGTTTTGTGCCTGGGTGTATCCTGCATGTATTTGTACTCGTGACACATCAGAGCTTTTCAAAGGAGCCGAGTGATCCCATCCTGGAGCATTCGTCGGTCAAGGAGAAATTACAGAGCTGTTTGAAATCCACCTCACAGTAATTAACAGAAAAGAGAACCCTATACCGATCAATAATCGTTAAAAGGGGGCTGGGGAGAGGTTGCTCTCTGGGATTACACTGGCACCGCTGCGGAGGGTAACTGGGTGGAGATCAATAGGACGCTGTGGACAACGGCCTGCGGACGCGTTTGGCAGGACCAGCAATGGTTTGGAGCCCCAAAGAGAAAAATGTTCGCGAGACGTTACGCTTCTTGGAGGACCACCCTGCACCTGAGGAATTTAGGGCTTCATTTTTCAAATACCTGCCCAGCTCCGCGTACGGGTTGCGTGTGCGTTGCGATGTGTTCTGTGGCTCTCTCTTACCTACGGAGAGGGCGTCTGTCCCCGTTACCTCCAGCTGTTCCCGAAGCGTTTGAAAACTGCTAGTTATTTCTCAGCTAACTTGTGGAGGGGGGGTGGGGTGGTGGTTTTGATTGGTTTAGTTGTGTGTTTTAATTCCGCAGTGGGCCTCTTCTGGGATAATGGGGGGATTCCAACATGCAATCCTCAGAATGATTTTTTTTTTTTTTTTTTTTAATCCAACTGGGTATAATCACAATAAGTAACTCAAACCTAGAGAGAACATCCTTATTGTCAAGTTTGGTGGGGTTTTTGTTTGTGGTTTAATAATCGTAGCTAAAAAACCCCGACAACCCTAACCCCAACCGACAATGAAAACCCAAACCAAAATCAGACAGGACGTAGACGAGATCTGAGTGATCTAACATCAGAGATTGTCCTTTTTGGATACATTTGAGCTCCTCTGAAATCAAACCGCAGGGATCTATCAACTCAAAGCAAGCTCATCACCTTTAATTATCTACAGGAGCATGAAATACCATGCGAATCACAGAATGGTTAGAGTCGGAAGGGACCTTAAAGATCATCTACTTCCAACCCCCCCGGACGAATCACAGGAATTGAAATGGCGATGAAATCTGTATTCATAGGTTTTGTCATGTTTTGGTAAATATCAAATAGATGCAACTTGAATGAATCATCTGGTTTTTGAGTTAGAAACTCAAGAAGGCATTAGCAGTGCTCTGAAATGTAGCGCTGGACGCAAACGCAGCCGGGACGGAGCTGCGGTGGTGGGAAGGAAAAAAAAAAAAAAAAAGGCAAATATTCAAAAGGCATGCAGCTGGGTAATTCAATAACCCTGGCGTGGAGAAGCGTTTCGCTCGGTGGGACTTTAACTTTGTGTGCTCGGCAGGCCGGCTGCGTGCTGGAAAGCCGTTCCCCCACCCTGCTGCCATTTACATGCATAGCTGGCCTGGTAGGTGTAAAAATAGCCAGCCCAGCGCCTGAATTGGAAATGGTCACCGACTCCTGCCCGCAGTTGCTGGGGTTTCGGGTTCTCCGGGACGCAGGACGGCTCGGGGAAGGGAGTCTGGGACGAGCGGTCGGGATCCTCCCCCTGGATCATCGGCTGGCCGTGGGGAACGCTGGGCACCCTCGGCGGCGCAAAGGCAATCCCCCTTGTAGGAGCCAGCAGAAGAAGTGATATGGGCAACGCACCCATTTGCCAGGCGTGTCACTCCGATAAGGGCTTGGGGACACAAGGCAACCTACAGGATTTGGATAAAACCCCGGACTATTATGGATACAACAGTGAAGAAAGTAAAGATCCGGATGCCCTGGTAAGTCTTGGCTGAAGAAGACAAAGGGAAAAAGGAAGATCAGGGTTGTGCGCGTTAGGTTTGAGAAGGATCTCTTTGCTCAGCCTGAATCTTACTTGGTAGCCTGCCATATGAAGAGATCTGCTAAGTGTGCCCACGGTCAAGCTTTGCTTTTGCTTTTGGGACTGACTTGCAATTAAAACTCGGCTGTCGCTAAGCTGTGCAGTCACCCAGAACCACTGTCAGCCTCCAAAAAGTTTAGGAGAGAGGACGCCGTCGGTGAACCAAGTCCTTCAAATGAATGGATGGAATCAATTCTCCTCACTTACACGACTGCATCCATCATTCTCAAAACTTGAACTCAGGAACCTTTTTTTTTTTTTAAGCTGCTGTCTGTCGGGTGCATGACATAACTTTCTGGTTTTGCAGTAGAGCCAGAGCCCCCAGGTCTTTACGTGGGTGAGGGTGACGGCGAGTGGGGACCAGGCGCACGCGAGGGGTCACACCGGTGACTGCGGGGCCGGAGAGTCAGGGGCGCAGAAAGTGATTATAACAGCAATGTCAGCATTTCCCCTGCACACCAGGGGAAAACCATTGAGATATGAATACCTGTACAATGTCTATGGCAAATGAAGTGCCTCTTTTCTCCTTTTTTTATTTCTTCTTTTTTGTTTTTTCTTCCTCTGCTTGGAGAATTTGTTGTTAAATAGTTATTTCATTCCAAATTGGCAATGAAGGGGAGGTAGTGTCAAAAGTTGTGGCTGAAGAGGAAGATCAGAAAGCCTTTAGTGCCAATATACCCAAATATGATGTTTTCTCATGTAATCTAAATATAATATCTAAAATAGAATTGTTCCATATTATGGAACATATTATGCTTTGCGCTCACAGGAATTACTGCAGCGCGTTGTAGGAGAGGTAGCTGAGCTGACTTACAGCCCTTTGTAAGGGAAGAGACGGGATTCCCTCCCAGCAGCAGCTCCCGAGAAGCTCCGCTTCGTCCTAGAAAACAATTTGGATGCTGTTTTGCATGTTTCTGGGAGGAAAATTTTGAGGCTGAAATTTTCTGAGCAGTTCTACTGCTTATTTCCCCGACGACGCAGTTGGACCAGTTCTTCACAAATAAAACTTTCTTCGAGCTAAACCACGAAATTAAAAGATTCCTTTTCATTTTTTTTTTTTTTTTTCCTCCCACCAAGTTTTTGGTCGAACGAACAGATAAGCTCCAGCATTTCTGAGGGGAAACGTGAAGTCAGGGGGAGGGACAGGCCGCTTCCATTGCGGAATATGTGGATTTCTACAGGCGTTAGTGTATTTTCCGTAGGGCGAGCGGCCCGAAGCTGTTGGCGAATGTATGGAAGTTCCCTGGGATGTAAATAAGGAAACTCTGAATCAGTTCTTCCCTCTGAACGCCCCGTCTCCCAGCTGCCCTTCTGCGTAAGGTCAGGTCTCGGAGGGGGCAGGAGCGAGCCAAAGCCAGTGGCATGTGATCTTTGGTTTTTTTTGTTTGTTTTGTTTTTTTTTTTTAATTTTATTTTCCTCCCCCCCCTTCAGAGCTTTTCATAGCAGGCAGAGATCGGGCACTTTGATAAGGTCTTTGATACACTCAATCACAAGATCTTGGCTTTACGTGCCTCTGGTGGGGACGGGCAGAGTCGCTTCGGAATATCGGTCTTGATTCAGACGTTACGGCGCTTGGAGGATTCCAAAGGAAAATTGCTGTATTTCCCTAAGAAGGTCTACAGTCTCTCATTGCATTTATTATCGTGATTCCTTAAAAAAGGTTTTAAAAAAAAGATAAAAAAATTAAAAATTAGAAATATCAATCAAGTTTTGTCCTGAAGGGAGAAATTGTATATTGTTGGGGTTTTTTTTCCCCCCCAAAACAGGAATATAGCAAAATCAATAGGAATGCATACCCAGCATGACACTTCGTTAGCTGTACATTTCCGGTGCTATTTCTACAGCTGGAGCCACGCTCGCTGTCTTGGGTTACGAAAAAAAGAGTGCCACGTCAAGCGGAGTCTGACGACTCCGTGAATCTTCTACCAGATAAAAGGTTCGGAATGATTCAGTTGGTATTTGGCCAGCTCGAAGGGCAAAATTGACTCGCGTGAGCTAATCTTTTCTGACCGAAAACCAAACGCGGCCTGCTGCTTCGGGCCTGCCTTGTTGAAGAAATCAGGGCTCTCCTGAAATTGCCTATATGATGCCAAAAAACTTTGTCAAACGGGGAGTCAAACTTTGGTACCGAGTTCATGTTTGAAATAACAGCAGCGTTAAAAAAAAACAAACCAAAACAACCCACAACCAAACTTATTTTTAATGTGTTGGAACGAAGCCATCTCAAGATGACAAAAGTCCAGGGTTTGTCGCATTCGCTAGACATTAGCCCCCCTCTCTACTTGGATATTTAATTACCTTCGTAATTGCACTTGTTGGAAGCGTAGGATCCATTTTTGCTTCGCGGCGCGGGAGATGCGGTTGTATTTCAGACTACCTGGGACAGGCTGCTCAGTCTGCCTATTTTAGGCACTTAAATTGGGACAAAGTGGTTTTAGGAAGTATCCCTTTTCCTCGTTATTATTACTTGATGCCACAGGGAGACTGCGTGACCCACTGGAATTAGCGGAGAAGCTTTTATACGGGTGGAGCAAGATGAAACGGGTTCTTCTCTGCTGCCCGGAGCTGAATGGTTTGAAACTTAGGCTCGGGATTACAGGAGTTTTGGCTTACGGGCCGTGTTCAGCTGGGAATTAGGGGGAAACAAGGGGTGTTTAATATGGTGACCAATACGCAAACAATAAATGTCAGGGTTAATGAAGAGAAGGGGTTTGCGTGGTTTAGGTGTGCTTCAAGTGTAACTTCCCGGCTAAATTAGTGTGAAGAGAGAAATTACCCGTGCTGGGTATGATGCCATTTGCCCGAATCCAAAAAAAAAACCCAAAACCCAACCAACCCCAAACTCCAAAATGAAGCCTGGTTTCTTTCCACAACGGGCAAAATTAAAAAGTCTTCACTTACTACTTCGGTATCCGTTTTACCTTTCTTGTACGAGCACGGTCTTTACGATGAGTCTGTTTGGCAGAACTGGCACTGAATTCGGAACTGCCGCGTTTCGCTAACACCCATTTCGTTTGCATCTGGTTTTAGTCCATCGCAGAGGAGCGCCAAATCAATTTTTTTTTTTTTGGTATATGGTACCAGTTAAGTTTGAATCAGTGGGCAATGGGTTAGTGGTGTTTAGGTGAGTAAAGCTGTTTGCTTCTTTAGTGCCGATGGTGTTAGTGCGTTTCTTTTATTAGGAAAAAGTCCCTTTGACAATAAGACAAGGGGTAGAAGGGGATGAAAAATTAACGAGTGATTACAATTATCTGTCAACGGTCTGACATAAGCTTCACTTACAGGCCAGATTTTTGTTAGGGCTGGTGGTTACTCGGCTAGATATGCTTGGAATGGCATCCTCATTTTTTCTAGAGGTGCTCTAGCATTATTACCTCTCTATTTAGGAACATCATTAGCCATGGAAACTTGCCATGGAAACCATTTCAATGCCTGCCAAGTTCTAAAGTTGTTACTAGCACCTCAAAATCTCCAAGTATGGTGTCCGGCGGATCCAGAAATACTTTTCCTTCCTTTAATGTTATTTAATTCCTCTGCTGAAAATCCAGGTTCCGTCTTGGTATTTAAGGGACTTCGGCAAATGTGTGTCATGCAGGAGAACTAAGCGTGATCCTGTGGTTCATTTGAATGTATCCTGAATCTTTGTTTTTTCAGGAAATGGCTGAATGAGACTTTCACTCAAATTCCAGCACGGGAAACTTTCCTATTAAACAATAGGCTTATAATTTTCTGTTTTCAGAGTAGTCAGTCTTAGTAAAGTAGGAAAGACTTCATAAAGTCTTAATAAAAGGCATGACAATTTTTCTAGTTTTTAGGATTACCTAGACTGCGGTAAAAGCTTTAATTCTTTAAACCCGAATCCTTTGGGTTTTGGTTTGGGTTTTTATTTTTTTGTTGCGCGGGGGTTGTGCGTGTGTGTGGGTTTTTTTAGGTTTTGTTTTGGTTCGTTCGTTCGTTCTTTTTAAAAAAAAAAAAAAATCCAGGCTGTGTTTTCCAGGCGCTTTTGAGATTCTGTTTTTTTTGGATTCACGCTGATGAGTATAAATCTGACGTGCACGCGTTGTTTCCAAGCTGGGATTTGTACCGAAATGTTCGGGATGTGAATAGCCCAGTGGGACGTCGGGGATTACACGTGCCTGAAGTTCAGCGAGTACTCAAGTGCTCTCCTGGATTAGAACCCTGTCACTGCTGTTACTTTATATTTTAAAATCAGGATGAATTAAAAAAAAAACCCTATTGTTTCGAGTGCTGTATTTGTGAGGAACACGCAGCTGGGCAAAAGACTTTTATTCTCTCCTTTTTCATGGAGAACTACGCAGTTTTGCCTCAGTTCTCACAAATCCTTCATTGACGCAGGAGAAGTCAGCTGGCAGCCAGTCCAGTATGTCAAATGAATGAATGGAGTGGGAGGACTCCCACGGACGTCTGCGGCCGCTAAGGATCAGAAAGGGTTTGTAGAAGACATTTGCTTTTTGGCTCAAGTAAGGGTCGATTTTTACAGTAGTTTTCTCTCCCTCTGTTGCTGCTGTATTTGCTAATATTGGCCCAAACTCAGCAACGCAGTTAGGTGTGGATTTAAATCCATCCTTTAGCAAAAAACTTCAACGTGTTTAATTTGAGGTCGATTGCACCTAAAGATGTGGTAAAAATGAAGCGTATAGTGAAGCGTTTTGCCAGACAGCCCTTTGTCTTCTTTATTCTTCCCCTGGTTAAAAACGAAGCAAAACCACGTTCCGGTGGAAAGAAGAGAGTGGCTGGTGTCCTGCGAGCTCTGGAATTGCAAGGAGGAGTTTGCAAAAGGCGTCGAAATATAACAAGCAGCATAAAAAGAAAGTCATCCCTGACAAATAATTGGGAATTTTCCCATCGCCATCAAAAGGTAGAATAGTTGAAGCCTGGCTTTTCCATTAGCGAAAATCAGAAGGGTCCTTAAGGATGTAATAGCTTTTCAGTTGCGTCTGTCCGGAGCGATCTTGTAGCGGGATCTGGTATTCCGATGAAGCTGTTAGCCAGGCACAGACTTCTCTCCTTACGTTACTCAGAAATACACGTTTGTTTGGGCAGTGTATGTAACAGCAATAAGAAACTTTCTAAATATGAAACGCAGCTTTCTGAGAATGGTCTTTGATATGAAACCACTACAAAACTGTCGTATGCAAATATTAAAATGACCGGATGAAGTCTTTCAATTCAACCGATATTAAAAAATACGTTGGAATTGTAACACATTTGTTATTTTATGATATGCCTAAATCATAATGCAGTCCTCAACCTATTTTTATGTCCTTAGCTTTTTTTTTTTTTTTTTGCAGCGGGCTCTTTCCATCTTCCTCCAGTTCATACCAATGAAATTCATTTCTCAAGGGCGCTCTGAGTCTTGACTGTCGGTACGCACTCCATCTCCTTTGGGCTGCAGCCTCTCTGTCCAACCTAAGACAGCTTTTACCGCTATGTATCGCAAACACAAACTACATTAGCCTTCCCACCTGCTCCGGCGCTGGATAATTTCGGCTCCTACGCATCCCTGAGTAGATCTAAGGAGAGAATATTCATTCTGGGGAACACGGGACGCGGTGAAGGGGTCACTTCTGAATCCAGTCAACTCTATCACAGGTTTCTCCGTCAGGCCATTGTTTTCTGGGTTTAAATACGTGCAAACTAGTTTGGATTTGAAATCACTGAATGTTTTACTCCTGGGTCATAAGCTTTCATGGCACGAAAGCTTTTTCTGTTCTTGTAGCCATTTCACCATCTTGATGTTACGCCATACTTGTCACGACATTACGGTGGGGGCATCTCCGGCCCCAGTTCCAGCTCGATGCCGGTAAAAGTGGTGCCGACCTCCCCATCTCCTTCATGACGTTCTGTGATTAGTTGGCCTAAATACTCAAAGCGCCTTAAATTATTCAAGTGCGTAATGTGTACTTAAAGGAATATTTTTATTTTTCTGATTTGTAACCGTCACCATCCACATAGAGAGAGACCCCTGAGATAATAATTAATCGCTAGGTGCAATTAGCTACATCTTGGTAGAGAATACGTAACTTGCTAGGGATCTCTTGTCTCTGAAAGCTGGTCTGCCTCCTCATGCTTCACCATTCCTATGATTCAGCTTCTCATTTCTTAAATAAATAAATAAATAAGTTTATTGTAAGGTCAGTTGTGTCTTTTTCCTGGAGAATAAGATGCGTTAGATGATGCGAAAGAGACATTGGTTTAGTTAAGACGGCTCTCTCTGACTTGTGGGCTTTTTCGGTTCAACCGTTTATTAACGAATTCCAGACAGCCGAAGGTACGTCGCGGGACGGATTAGATCTGAAATGTCTGTACGTGCTTGAACGGGAAAAGCTGCGTGATAGACATACTTTTGGGAAATTGAAATAAGAAAACTGGGAACGTTGTTCATCCAGGAGTTTAGATACTGAAATTTCTTTAAGATCTGCGATTTTATCTTCCTTCCTGTCTTCCAGTAAACCAATGGGAGGAAAACTTAACATTTTTATAAGCAAAGGAAGTGGCTTTGAAAGTAAAGCACTGTTGCATTTCTTTTCTTTCAGAAGGTGAATGTTATTTCACTAAAGGCTGGGAAAATATGTTTCCATTACAGCTGTTATTATCTCGTTTTACTCATTTGCCAGTATTCGATTACGGAGCCTGTGCCATATGAAGTGAAAGATTTAGCTGAGGTTCTGGCACGCGTATCAGAGCTGCAGGCTGAGACTCTGCTGTGGTAGTTTAATTAAAAAAAAAAAAAAAAAAAAAAAAAGATATAAAAATCCTTTGCCTCCTTCCAGGCATCGCTGCATCTTAGGCTTGGAGTTGGCAATATCAGTGCGGTTGCGTGGTGATGCCCTTTGGAGATCGGCGGCACTTTCAGGTCACTAAAAACAATAATTCAGGCTACAAAAAAAGTTGAGACACTGAAAAATTAGCTGGCGAGGTTTACAGAAACTCTTCCGCCAGGAAGAAGCGTTCCTTTTGAAGTCCCGCCTTAGGCATTTGAATGGCGGGATGGAAAAAGCTACAATACGTACGCGAGAAATGAGTTGGGGAATGGTAGCACCTCGTCTGTGCCGCTTTTAGACTTGCGCCCAATTGAACGATGGCTGGTTCGAACAGATGGTTTCTGAAATTGGAGCATAACCAAGCCAACTGGGACAAAATGTAGTGGTTATCTCAAGGGTGGGAGCATAAATCGGCGCTCTAGAAGGTATGGCTTAATAAAAACGTAATGGAATGTGTTTACGTAGCTGTCATTTTCCCCCCTGCGTCTTTTGAGTACTGAAAAACATCAAGAAGCCGTGAGAACCTGAGTTGACATGGTGCAGCTTTCCTTCTGCAGTGAGCTGAATTTTCAACGCCAGGTATCACCTGAATATATTGTCACCATGAGCCACCCGTCAACTAAGAGCTTTTTAATGAAGAAGAGTTAACAAGCCGTCGGCGTTCTACTCATTACGGAAACAGCCCGTTGGACAAACTCTGCCTCGCAACTCTGGAGTTTGGAAAGGGCATTAACGCTGTCAGATAACCTGGAGAACCCCGACAAATTCTGTGCTAATGCTGATTTTAGGTGCAACAATAATTCAATTTAACGTGAGAGTTTTAATAAGTGCCAACGCTTTTGAGATTCTTCATTTCTATAAAGCGTACAAGTTACTAGCAGGTTTTGCTCACCTCCTGATCAGGGTCAGCCCCTTCCAAACTGAAACCTGAATACGTTTCCTCCACCAAATCAGAGCAGTATGTCCCAGAGTCAGCACTTCAAATTTAAGTTTTAAAGGGTTATTAGTATTCAGATACACGCTTTAATACACATACAACCCAGAAATGTTAAATTAAGGTGCAGAACTACTCTTTGGTTACCGTGCCGAGGCCAGCCTGCAGGAATACTTTTACTATAGACGTGATTTCAAACAAGTATTGGGATGCTTTTGGGTAATGTTGCCGTGAAAGCCGGTTCTTGAAAACTGAAGCCTCCTACTCCCCCAGTCTTTCCTTCTTAAGCGTGAAGCTGGTTTTCAGCAGGAAACTTGAATACGTGGAGAAATTCCTGTGGGTTCGGTACAGCGTATGACTCCAACGCTACGCGTTTTGATTTGTTTTTGCACATCTCTCTGAAATCCCTGTAAGAAAGAGGCGTGTGCCGTGTGCCCGAAGTGATGTGGTACGCTCCGAGCCAGGGAAGGCAACCAGAGGGAGGACAGAGGAACCAAAGAAGGGAAGGTTTCCGACTGTTTGAATAAAATATTAATTTCCATACCTCATTTAATTACCAAAATTCCCTGAGCTGTATGTTTCGAACACAGGCAAAATTCTGGCATTGCAATTAGCAGGAAAGAAGCTGAATCCACACCCTCTCAGTCATTTTTTTTTTTTTTTTTAAAAATCATATATTCACTCGATTGGTTCTTATGTTTTCTTACACAATTTCCCAAGACAAGATACTTATAAAGAACACGTTTGCGTTCTGCTGCGTGTGCGCTTAAGGTTCTAGAGATTTTTTTCGCCTTGTAGTTTATTTGCTCACAGCGCTCTGAAAATTCGCGTTTCTGGCTGAAATTATTGATCCGCAGCCAAAAGCTAAAGAAGAAAAGTTAAGCTAAGAGATAGGAGCTTTTAAGAAGCTTAAATAACACCAAATGTTTTTACATGCGATCTGCATACATGTGTAAAACTCCTTAAAAAAAAAAAAGTCTCAGGGACGTGTGCGTAGGAAGAGATGACGTGATACATATCGGACGGTGCAAAGGATTCTGGCTCCGTGTTTTCATCTTCTCTCTTGTAAAGAAAGTCTCTTCTAATGACGGTTTCTTGGCAGTTTGTCTTCACCAGTCGATAAACTAGTGAAGACCAACGCGCCGGCTTCTGTGCCACTGAAACGCGTCAGGAATTCAACTAAAAATCTACGTGTACGAGAACAAAATATTTCACGAGATGACGGAGTCAATCGGAAAAGCCCACAGATGAAAAGGCGGCGTTTCCTAGCATGGTAAGGCTGTGGAAAACTGCCGCTGTTGACCACTGGGACAGCTTTGTCAAAATGGATTTGAAATTGGGACGTGCTAAAGTGAGTAAATTGTTGAGACAGTAGAACTGACAAAAATGCTTTATGAAGACCTTGAAAAAACGGGGGAAAGGAGAAACTACTGATGACCTTCTGAAAAATCAGAATTGCCGGACAAAACCAGGAAAGAAAATACAGATATGAGCGCTCTTGACTTGTAAAACACAGGGTTGAATCTTTTGAGTATTTCAAGGGAGCGCTCGCTGCTACTTGTATGGGAATTTGTGTATGAAGCAGCTCAGTTGCTGATTTGTGTCCTTTTATTTGGGTGTTCAAGTTGGATTTAATGGAGAGCATTGTGCAAGTCTGTGAGAAACTATTTTGGAAAAGGAGAGGCCGGGGTTCGAAGAGATGGGTACAATTATATTAATCTAATATGAGGTGAGTATATATCCAGTGCCTAATTTGTCTCTAATATGACATTAGTGCACATTACAGTGAGAAAATTCATAAAAACCTGAAGATCCCGTAGGCTACGATTTTCAAAGGCACCTAAAGAAAGCATCAAGATCTCTTCGTGTTTCACTGGGATTTTAGCAGTTTTGCTCCTCTTTTAGTCACGATGAAGCCCTGTCGTTTCAGAGTGAGAACGTCCACAACGAGAGACGCCTCTGGAATAAAAGTGCCTGTAAGAGGGAGTTAATCTTGAAGAATTAACTCATAATAACTCTTCACGTAGACAAGAAGTTCGTATGCCGCACTCTGATCGATGTTCAGCTGTACGGGATGTGTCTTGAGGGTGATGTGCGTTGCAGTGATTTAATCTTGGGATAACAAAAGTATGAATCGGGGAAATGAGAATCTATTTTGGAAGCCCTGCTTTTGCGTCTTCTTAGCCAGAAATTAATGGGATACAGTCGGATGGTCTTAGCTACGGTCAGAGCTTCCAGCAGTAATTGAGACTTTAACATTTTTAGCCTTTCGCGTTGCTCTGCGGGAAAGAAAAACACGGGATGATTGATTCATCCCTAATAAAACAGGAGTTGTGGATGTTCATTTGTTGCATCATTCTTGCGTAACCTTTTAAAAGTATAAAAACAGATGACTGCGGTTTTGGCGCCGTAAATTATTGTAGAAGTAGTAAAGCATGGGAGAAACGGGGAAAAAGCAAGTAAAACGTGTGCCCTATCGAGAACAAAGATGCTTTTCCCATTAATTTCAAGAGTGTCTTGTTCTTGGTTAATGTTTTTACCCTGCCAGGTAATTTTTCAAGGACATTCAAACATTAAAATATAATTTTGTGTCTTTACGCGCGGATACGCGTCAGAGGAGAGACGGGGCACCACTGATAGCTCTCATTCGAAGGAAAAAAATGATCTTTTTCAAGTCACCATCGGAATCCGCTCCTGTGTCAAGGCTCGTCCAAACGCTCGCCTGGCCGAAGCCTTGGAGCTCCTCAAGTGTTCTGTCAACGGGAATTCCTGCGCTACCTTCCCCGTCTCCCCGCGGCCTCTTTGGAAAGATGCTCTGTTTTCTTAACAGTAAAAGATGTGGAAAATGCGCGTGCCGTTTGCCGAAGGGAATTTGAAAGGCAATATTTCTGTCTTGGCATGGAAGCGCGGTCATAAGAAGAATCGTTTTGATGACACCCATCTGTTGCGGATTAAAATAGGTTGGAATCGGGGATTGTGAAGGGAGTTAGTCCAGCGTGATAAGTAGGGTGACCGAAATAAACGTGTTGCGATGGATTGGGTGACTGAAATAAATTGCTTTATCCGTCAGGATTAATAAACTGAAAGGTGGGAGGCTTTTTAGGATATTCTCACAATGGGGAAGAAGGGTTTTTACCCTGTGTTTCGGACAGGGAGGTGAAATTAGATGAGAAACACGCTCAATCAGAGGTGTTCCAACGGAAGGCCGAGTGCTTGTCTGACGGCGTGCGCGTCCTCCTGCGCCTCTCCAATCCTATCCCCCCGCAAAAAAGGTTTTAGAGTTACGCATCTGCTTTTTTGAAGTTCACTCCTCCCCTCTTTATTTATTTTAAGTGTGAAAATTGTTAGTGTCTCTCTGTGCGTCCCCACCTGCTTGTCCTGTTTTAATCATCAAATCTGTCGCGCGACTTTGGTTTTTCCTCCCGCGGTCGCGTTAGCCGCCGATTTACCTGCGCGTAGTTCACGCGTGGGCGAGCGTCAAACTGCGCGCCGCTTTCCAATAGCCAGCGTAATTTCACGTTGTATTCGTAGGTAAAGGCAAGAGGGCTGACGCGTTCCACGCTGCCTTGCTTGGCAGTCCCTCCCGCAACCGAGCTGAAAAACGAGATTTGATTTTACTTTTTAACCTGTAAATGCTAATGGGGCTTTAAATGGGAAGGTATGAATGCAGGGGGTTGGGGAGTGAGCGTGTTTACAGCCTTATCCTGGATTTGGATGTTCGGGCTTGAGTACTTCGTCCGCTTTGTTTTATGGTTAGCTACGCTTCGGGGCTGCCCAGTTTTGGGGGAATTGTTTAGGGGTTTTTTTTTTCCCCTTTTAACGTGCCCTGCTTCTGTGTCACAGGTGGCAAAATAAAGCCATAGGGCTTTTTTTGGCTCTGGGAATGGTGTTTTTTCTCCAGTGCGTTGGTATGAATGTGCACTGTAGTCACGTAACTTCTTATGCCAAACGCAAATCCAAAGCCAACGTGTGTTTTCTTAAGTAGCGTAGCCGAAAACAGGATCGGTCAATGATTTTTCCAGAGTTTAAGTGTGTGTGTGTGTACATGTGTATACATATGTACGTTTGTGTATATATATGTATACATACACGTATATAAAACCCCTAGAAATCTATAGCCAGCAAGTTGATGCCTATTTTTTGCCTCGTTGCTAATATCAGTTACGATCGTTTCTGTGGTTTTTTTTTTTAATTTTATTTTTCTTTTTTTGCTTTGGTTCTGGCTAAATTTTGAACTTCAGCCACTGCTTTGCTCAGTCCGACAGGTCTGCGGTTCTTCTGGGCCCGAAGTATGCGTATGCTAATTAATGCAGATATAACGCCAAGTCAGTTTTCTTCGCGGTTTTATTCTCCTGCGGTGTGAAATGCGGAAACCTTTCCCTGGCGATGAAATTGGGCTCTCTTTTAAGCGGGAGCTAACGGCAGATTTTTTGTTCTTCTCTATCTTTTCACAGTCCGACAGCAATGCAAGCTTTCTCCGAGCTGCCCGAGCTGGCAATCTGGACAAAGTAGTGGAATACCTGAAAAGCGGAATCGACATTAACACATGTAATCAGGTAAGATATTTGAAGGGTAGAAGTTTGCCAGAGTGAGTTGCGAGAAACCCCCCTCAAAGCCGTTTTTTTTCCAGGCTGGCAACTTCACGTGGATGTTTTGATTCGCCTCAAAACATCGCTACGTTTTTAGTCTCGTTCTTCGGCGGCGTCTTTCTACGGGAAGCTGATAACGTCTATAAAATGGTGCTGCTTTTAGTAAAGCTTTGTGTAAGCCTTTTTGGGCTCCTCTTTCTTCCCGCCGTCCCGCGGGTAGGGATGCGTGGTAGTGAAGCATCTGTAATCGGAGATGAAGGTCTGTTTTGGTAGTCGAACGCTGGTGGTCCTGCTGTGGAAATCCCAGGTCTGATGGAAACAGTGAACGCTAAATATAGTTGTAGTCTTTGAAACATTACGGTTATGCGAAATAAAAGAGAAGTTCTAGTTGAGGAAGTTGTTCTGTAGTATTCTTCGGATACGGGCAAACGATAGGATAAAATAATCCCGGGTATCAAGCTGAAGGTTCTCTGGTCGGTTTCTTTCTAGAAGGCTCTGGTTTTAGGTGTCCTGAGGCATCTGCGTTCAACCCAGCCCACCTCGCTGCCGGTCCACTTGGGTTGGTGTTGCTGGGACGGCGAGGTGGAAGGAGACTGGGAAGCTGAGGCCCACCCGTTACCCAGTTTTATTTCCCATTCTGAGTGTCTCTTGTTCTTTTATGGTCTGGAGAAGCGAGACTATGCCAACGCTCACGTTTTTTTGCCCTGTTAGTTATTGCTGTTTATCGTCGCCGTTTATTAGTTGTAGTGAGGCCTGCCCATCTAATGGGTATTCCCCGCGTTAATGAGCGATGCCTTTCTCCCAAGGATGTGCGTTGCAAACGGGGGTTGAGGAACAATAGGTATTACAACAAACCGAGAGACGAGCAGTGAGATGCTGTGATTAATAAAGCCCACATCTTGCCAGCTGTCAGGTTGTGCGTTTGGTTTAGGCTTGTTGGTTTTGGGTTTTTTTTTATAAAGCTATTTTGAAGACCTCTTTTTCTGGCATCTCCGTAGGTGCTTACTTTAAAAGAAAGTTCTAAATTTCTTAATCGCAAACGTTTGACTGAAGGACAGCGTGGGGCGGCATCCCTGGCAGAGCCAAGGAAGAAGTTGAAAGCCACGTATGAAGAATGGTAGCCTTAGCTCACATGGGAAGACGTTCCTTGGAAGTTTTAAAGTGAGGTGTGCTGGAATAAATCAAAAAAGTTGAAGCTGGTAGAGACTAATTGTGTTTTTCAGGCAACAGTTGGCAAAGATGAATGCAGCAGTGCTTGAGTGGGTTTCAAAATTGAATTTCAAAACATTTGCCAGTCACCTAAAGACGTTTCTTGTAAATGTCGGGTTTTTTCCTATTCTGCGTATTATGTTTAAGCCCTGTAGCATGGGGACATTTTTAGAGCCTGGGGTTTCTATCATGCCTAGAGCAAGAGTTCCTTTCCAGGACACGTTCTCATTCATACGATGGTAATAGCACGAACTTAAAAAAAGAAATTATGGGTCTAAATTTCTAACAGCCTTTTTACTCTTCTTTAATAAACCATCCTGGCCCTGTTTGCAACATGTTGATATAAGTTGCTCTAAAATAAAGAAATACGGTCTGTGTTTTCAGTTTTATGCTTAGTTTTCAGGGCTTGGTCTCGATTCCCTTGCTCATTAAATTAACGTGAATGCTGGGGGAATGGGATAGCAATTGAATAATTCATGCCGAAGAGAGCAGATATTAGCGAAATAAATGGCTAAATCTGCACATTATCTGTGGATTTAAATAAGTTTTTTTTTTTATTCAGATCATTCAGTCAATATGTTAATAAACAAATTTTAGAACTAAAATACGATTTGCTTGCGTGCAATACCCTCTTAAAATTAGGTTTTTCAAATTTTTTTCTGTTTTGTGGTGGAAAGTATCATCCTAAGTATCGCTAAATAACCTAAAGGCAGAAAAATGACGGAAAGTATTTGCTTTACTAAAGAAGAGAATTCTGTTGCGAATCTAATCTTCCCCCTGTCAGTCGCGTTACTTTTATATTTGGATTTAATAAAAAAATAATTCCCTTTTTTGGCAAAGAATGTTTCCAGGTATAAGATGTTTGGAGCGTCTCTGTCCCTTGGGAAATGTCTAGGGATGGAATCTACTAGTACTGGGTAGTGGAAAAAATTGAAGTAAAAGATATTATTTTGGGTTTTGTATGGAGAAAACGCCCGTGTTGCCTTATCTCTTCTCATCGCTAGTCAGATTAAGATCAGAAATAATGAAGGTTTTCCTTACTGTGTCTAGGCGTTGAGCTGCTGGTTGCTGTGGACGTAGCTATTACAAATAAATCAAATATTTAGGAAATACAGCTGTGTTTATGTTTGGAATTAGTAAGGAAATTACATTAAGACTCCGTTAAGGTGTGACAGCTAATAACTTTTTTCTTTTTAACAACGAAGATGATAGGTACACCTCTCCCAAGTCACTTTTCTAACAGAAAGCTTGAGTTTGTTTCCTGCTCTGATACGAACGTGGGCTTTAAAAGCCATGGATTTCTTTGGTCGCAAAGAAACGCTACGAAAGCATGGGTTTTCTTTAGTAGCAAGAGCAACGATCCCCCGTGAAATTGTAAGTTTTCCTTTTTCTGAAAGGGTTTTAGCCGAGGCGTTGGGCAGCGTGCTCGGGAGCAGTACCCTGCCAGAGATCCTGAGGGCAGATTTCCCAGGCTCTGGAAGCTGGGTCGCAATTGCTGTATCTCTGAACCCTCGGGGAAGAAAAAACGGAACTTTTGTTTCCTTCTTCAATACCTGGAAGCCACTCGTATGAAAATTATTAGTACGTTGCTTCAGAAACCTGTAAGGGAATCACTTTGAAGGGGCGGAAAGAGTTTTTTCAAGGTAGTATTTATACAATCTTCTTCCTTCGGCTTAATGGCGGTATACCCTAAACCTTTTATTATAAGAAAAAGATTTGTACTTTTTTAACCAGCCTCTTTTGCGTTTTTCTGGTGCATCTTTGACTCCATTGGTTCAGTTCTACTGAAGACTTTCTTGGTCTGCTGGTTGCCTAAATCCTGCTTTGGCCTTCATAAAATTTTAGAAGGAATTTGTCGCAACCGCGTAGTTAGTGCGTGACCTCATATATCTTTGTGTATCGACAGGATGAGGGGGAACGGTTTTAAACTGAAAGAGGGGAGATTGAGATGAGATTGAGGAAGACATTCTTGGCGGTGAGGGCTGTGGGACACTGGCCCAGGTTGCCCAGAGAAGCTGTGGCTGCCCCATCCCTGGAGGGGTTCAAGGCCAGGTCAGACGGGGCTTGGAGCAGCCTGAGCTGGTGGGAGGTGTCCCTGCCCAGGGCAGGGGGTGGCACTTGGCTGGGCTTTAAGGTCCCTTCCAACCCAAACCGTTCTGTGATTCAGGGGGTTCTAAACCACTTCTTCATTTTGTAGTTCAAAGGCAGCAGGAGGAGGTTGAGTGCCAGTCTCTTCCCTTAGGAGCCGTTGCTGGAATTGTGAGGGAAACGTTTCACCGAGAGCAAATCCCATTCAAAATGTCCACTCGTAGTAGAAGGAGCGCTGGGCAGTCTGGACATTGTAGAGACATTATATAGTGGTTTATCACCCTGAACGCGGTACGGTCAGCCGATTGATTTTCCTTCGCCATCCCACACGAAGCGCCTGATCCCCTGTGACCCGAGGTGCGGAAGTCTGAGGTCTCCCTTGCTATTTTGGTGAGATCTCAGCCGGTAAGTAAACATAGAGTGGGTGGTATTTTTAGCTGACTAACAAACCTGTGTCCAAGCAGATTAAAATCTTGTAGCTCACTCGTATTAGCAATCCGATTCCGGTTAGCCCCGGGTAGTTTGAGAGTAGCCGTGGGGTTTTTTACCTTGTTTCAGAAAACCGTAAACTTAAATATGTTTTTATCGCTGGTCAATCTTATCTATAACGTAAGTTGGTTTGCATACTGTTATAAAAAGGTACTTAAATTTTCTGCTTAAAGTACTACCTCCCCTTTCAGGAAAGTTATTACTGCTGTAAAAATACACTGTTAAAGTTTCACCGTTGGTATGACTCTCTCACCGTGATGTGATAAAAAGTTTTATCTTGGCTCTTTTGTAAGTCTGTCGTAGAAATCCAATTGCTTTTGCTTCATAACTCAGGGAGCTACGTTTGCAACGCTTATTTCAGTGACTAGTGCCGTCAAATTTAACAGGACTGTAACCGTGACTTAAAATAAATATGCAAGTAAGTGTCTGCATCAGTCCTGAAAACCGGCTTGATATTCTAGTGAAATCAGTGGCATTTCTTTGCAGGAGGACATGAAAGCCCGGGCTGTCTGGTGTCCAACTCTCCCTTAACTCTTCGCCAGATTTAACCAAAATGACGACTAACTGGCCAACGGCTACGAATTCTGAAAGCAAAATCACTTAAAGCTTGTTTTTAAACAACATTAAAATCAGTAAATCAGTCAATAGAGAAGTCACGGACGCCGTGTTTTGTAACTTGTCCATCAGGAGATGGGCTAAAATTTGAGCGCAGCGTCTACATAGAAACTTTGAAGACTGTTCACCTCCATAGAGTACAGCGTGAGGTTCAGCTTGGTGGCAGCACGGATTATTCTGTTTGATTCCCAAGAGCTGGAGAGTCCAAGAGTCTGTTTGACTCCAAGGAAGGGCTGTAAAGAGGGAGAGTTCCTGGTAGAAAGATGCAGGTGTTCAAGGGAAATTTGGGAGCGGAGAAGACTCTGAACATCCCAGTTTGACCCCTGAGTCCTGGTTCCCCCTTCATCCATGCTCTACAGCTATTAGGTGGCTCCCAGGCTCCTTCTGGCATAAAGCAGGTGGTTTTCTCTGAGATGGGACCTGGGAGCGGTTCCGAGGGATGCTGGGTGCAGGGACCGCTCTCCTCACGCAGCAGGAAAAGCTTGCGCTTGGGGTCCTGCTGCTCCTCGGAGTCCCCCGGTGCATCCGAGCAAACCGTGATCCCGTAAGCCTTGTCTGAGGCCGTGAGCCACATTGTGCACAACTTAACCCGTGGCAAATTTAAAGAAAAAAAAATAGAAATCCCTCTTTATTAATAGCCTGTGGTACAGAATTCATATTATTTCATGAATTTTCGCCCAGAGAAAACAAACACGTGGACGCTGTGTCTTCGGGACATGGTCCCACCACGTGGGACCAAGAGAAGAGAGTGGGCAGGAGGTGGGGTGGGGTGGCCCAGGCTGCTGTAGGGAGAACCTCGCAAGGTCTCACAAGTCCTTAATTCTGTGGACAATGAGCTACGTGTTCAATTTTAAGCCTACGTTAATTTTAATTTAAGTATGCAGCTGAGGGCTAGTCTCAAGAAGGCTGTTTTCCTGAACTGGAGCTTTATACTGTCCAAGTGTTATCTATACCACCAAGAAAGCCTCCATAAAATTCCTTGCTCCTTTTTTGATACTTATACACTGATGTTCAGACTGGAAAAAACGTCAAAGCTGATTAAAAACCCCACAGTTGTGGCCATTTTTTGTTTTTGGAAAAAAAAAAAAAAAAAGAGTATATGGAAGAACAAGAAATGAAATAATCTAAAATATTTTGAGACGTTACCTTCTTGCTGAAGAAAAGCTGCCGATGATTAGAGTAGGCACGTGGAAGTTAGGACACAGACACGAGAGCAGTTCTGTTGTCTGTGCCAAGGAATTTAATGGTGAGCAGGGTAAGAACTGGGGCTTTCCCTCTGCTACTTACTGAAAACATGTAAGAAGAATCTTGTCTTACCATCTAGAAGGAAGTTTCCATTAAAAGACCTGCCGTCAAGAAAAAAATGTGCCGAGTTACATGGGACGCAACCTGGCAAACGTCAAGTTCCCTGGTCAGGAGAGAGTAAATCGAGACGCAAGTTCTTATGTTCAAATAGGTCGAGCAAATTTTATGTCTTGATTATAAGCACCAGTATTAGCAAAAAGGAATCACCCCCGGGACAGAGCACGGTGGGATTTTTTGGTGTTCGTATTCTGCGGGAGGGATATGTCTAGGGTCGCTGCAAACTTATCTTCCGGGAAAAAGCGCTTCCCACGTGCAGCTGGCCGGCAGAGCTCTTGCCCTGTGTAGGTGAAATGGGAGCCAGATAAATGCAACCGGCAGAATAGATGCCGCGTAATTTCCAAGTGGCTTGAAATAGATGAAGCGTTCCCGGGTGATCGATGGGCGACTCTCAAGAGTCTGCAGGTTTGCACCACGGTTAAGATCAAAGCTGGGCTTAAACCTGTATTTTTTAGGGTTAAAAAAAAAAGTAGTTGACTAAAATAGGAAAATCCCATATTAATGGGATTTTAATTAAGTAATTTTACCTGGCATCTGGGTTGAGTTAACTCAGGAGTATTCTAGGCTGTATGAAGTGTTTTGAGCTCTTGACAAACAGCACCAAACAAAAAATGCTAAAGTAACCCCTTTAGGTCTACGAATAAAATTAATCTCGAACTTGGATTGTCTCAGCCCCATTAGCCAGGAGAAAATTCTCGCCGTGCACTGGCTAGTCTGGTACGTGAAGACATCGATTACTCTGCGGGAGTTCCCAAGTAAAACTAACGAGCTGAGATGGGCATCCTACGCCGTCGTCAGGACCAGCGAGCCCCATTTCATAGCCTTCGCCATCCGCTGAAGCTTCATCTTCTTGCAAACTCCCAGTTCTGGTGCCATATAAAATTGCTCCCAAAGCTTTTTGGTAACGAAGACCCTCAGCTTCCGTTGATTAAGCACCACTGATGTATTGTAGATTTTACTAGGAGTGGACTCCTCTTCTAGAGGTTGGGGATAGCGATCAAGCCACCGTAGCTGCCTCTGCAGCCTTAGAGTTCCTTCTCCTCCTCCTCCTCCTTGGGGTCTGAATTGGGGTGTCTACGTGGTTGTGCGTCTCAGGGGAAAAGCTAACAGACTCTGTGCCAAACACAGGGGCTGTGTTTTATTTTTAAGAGCGAGATATCTGAACGCTCTTCCAAAAATGAAGCCTTGTGTATGCAGGATATTTTTTTTTTCTTGGTATAATGCTATTTTTAGATTAGATCCCATCTCGGGAAACAGTACATAATGTTAAGAGTAGCAGAGATAACACGAGAAGATGCTTTCTTCAGTTTTACGTTGGTTTCTCAGATCCCAAGTTTTCAGAGAGATCTGTCTTTATAGATACTCAAGGTGTTTCGCAAATTTAACTGTTTCCAAAATCTGATGGAACTTAATGTTTCTGGAGATACTGAATACAGGGCTTAATTACAGTTATTAATATAGTTATGTAGTTAATAATTAGTTGTTACTTCTATATGTTTGTTGGAGGCTGCATTCATATCCAGTTAAATTATTATGGAATTCCTTACTTTAATCTGAATTCAAGCACCATCGTCTCTTCTGAAAATCTTAAATCCTTTCTATTTCTTTATTTCTGGAGAGAGTTTGAAATGTCAGGGGATGAAATTTCCCTGTTTTAAAAACAGTTACTTTGAAAAAGTCTAATTACTGGTGTCTTATGGGATGAAAAACTGATAGCCATCGGAAATCTCTGATTCCTTTCAAGCTATTTTCCTTATGTTACAAAAGTAGTTATTTTGGGACGCGGTTGCTATTTCTGGTTAATGTAGCAAGAGAAGACAACTTGCTTCTGGAGCAACGTTCAAAATGTTGACTAGCAAAATGAACTTTGATTTTACAGGATGCATTTGTGAGCCCGTAGTTCTAGCAGAAGTTAGACCCAAAAATCTGATAAGCCCGAGGGTTCATCAGCTGTTTGCCGTGTTTCGAACGAAAAGTGGTAAAATCAAGAGGCGCAACGTGAAGTAACGTTTCCCCATCTTGTCTTTGGAGGCTTGTCAGCGTTCATGGTGATGGAGTTACTTTCTTGGAAGGAAGGATCTGATGGATTTTGGTATTTGTTTTGAAGAAGATTTCTGCGTTCACAAGGATGATACCTTGAACAGAACAGGATTCAAATATTAGGTAGTTTGGGGGGGGCCTCCAGCCCCAAGGCTCTTCAAAACTTAGATCTGTTTGGCTTTTGCTCTCGTTCTGTTGGCTTCTTCATAGTCTGGTTGGTGTCCTTATTGCTTCGGTTACAGTGAGGCAGAGCACCAGCTATTAATTAGTCCCTCATTGAGCCCAAACGGAAAGCAGCAAACGCTCCCAGCAATGCTAACTATGGACTGAAGCAGCACTGCAGCCATAACGAGGGCGACACTATCATGCGTGGATGTCACCCAGTAGGTTAATTCAGTTTCATAAATCCGTAGGCTGCAAAGCGACATAAAGGGAGAATTTTCATCATCTGAAATCATTTTTCTTCTTTCAACCGTCCGCTTTGTTTCTTTGTGATATTTTGGGGAAGAACTTCAGCCAACCTTCCGACTTGAGAAGGCCGTGCCCGACTCTCCGATGTGCCCTTTCCCGAATCCCTCTCGAGAAGAGGTTGACCACGTGCACTTTTTACTTCCCCGAGAGATTTATTCAGAGGAGAGAATTTGCAGCAAACTTAGCCTGACATCAGTTAAAGAGATGGAGAAAAGTACTTGACTTTTAACAAAGGCTATGATATTGCTTTTTAGTCTCGGCCTCTGCTGATGAGTGCGGCCGCCTTCTTAACTCTGGCAAAGCGTGTAAAGGAGTTAGTCACAAGGGCTTTTTAAATGTTTAATTTTCATTGTGTTTGTAACTTAGGCTTTGCTATTGGCCTGCTAGTGTGTGTGTGTATATATCTATATATAAACCTGTGAATACAGCATCAGCGGAAGGAACTTGGTAAAAGTGCATCGCATTTCGTGCTTCAAGCGAGTGTCGAAACATTAAAAAAAAAACCCCATAGATTTTTGTATTGTTTTATTTTTGTTGACTTCCCTGATTTTTTTTTTCTGTAGCGTGCTCAAATGCCATCCTCGCCTTGTGCGGCAAAGGCAAGAGTAATTGGAAACTCAAATGTTGGGCAAACCTTCCTGGAAAATGTTGCATCCCAACTTCCATCAGTGCCGATGGGAGTTTTAAGGGGTCATATATAAATAAAGCATGTACAAATATAGCGTAAAGGAAAGAGGAGGGTTAATTTTGGTAAGTTGGCATTCTTGCTTCCTGATGTTCTTAAAGATATTGAGTACTTAATGAATACCTTCAAACTTCTAGGGAAGTTTACTTTGAGGACAGGAGAAGCAGATGCCCCTCTGGTAGCAGTGCTGGCTTCAGGGATTTAAAATGTTCTTTGAACTACAGGTGGATCTGATGCTCTGCCAAGAAGGTGCCTTTCGGTGGGGTCAGTGTGCTTTGGCATAGCAGGGTTAGGTTTGGCAGGAATAAGATAAGCCGTTATTGTTGTTGGACGTCACAGCGATACGGGTGATGTCCCAGAAGGACTAAATGGCACAGCAGAACCGGGCAGCGGCTGAAGAACTTCCATTCCCTGAGGATCGCTCCATGAGGCAACTGAATTCAAAGGCAGAAGAAGCGTGGACTTCCTTGGGCGATTCTTTGGCAATAGCGGTGAGACTTAGCTGGGGGGGAAGAGTGGCTGATTTTCGGTAGGCTTAGAAAAGGTTGGCGATTTCTGTGACGTACAAGAAATCTGTGGTGAAAATACGCAGGGTGACACCATAATAAGTGCTGTGAGCAGTAGGGGTATGTGTGCGTGTTTGTAGCGCTCTACGGGATACGAAGTGTTGACGCTTCTAGCTCAGTGGTGGAGGAGGAAAAGAACGGAGGAGTCAGCTCTGCGAGGAAACGCTTGAAGAACCAAGCTTGGAAGGCTTAGTGCTCTGGTCTTTTATGAAAGAATTACAAATGAACCTCTAAAAGAAAGGTAGTTGTGGTGTACGTAGGCTCGTAGTCTCTGTGCTGTGCGGTTTTGCTTAGCAGACAACTAATTTCATCTCCCCACCCACCACTTTTTGGTAGCCATGGGAGAGGAAAAGGGCAGTGCCAGAAACCTTTGTTGTTCTAAAATACAAGAAACCCGTCGGCAGGAGCGGAGGAGTTGCGTTGATTAAATCTGAGCTTCCGTCGTCATAAGTAGCAGGGGTCAACCACGTGGGCTGGGAAATAATTACAGCATCGGTTCTGATTATGGAGGAACAAAGCTTGCTTTAAAGCTTTGGTCGTGCTGGCCCTCAACATTTAAAGTGCTTCTGCTACTGCTCGCCCCGGCTTATTTTATTTAAGGAAGTACGGAATTGGAATGGGTACAGTAGGAACTGTATTTAGGTTGTAGTTTTCTTTCTATAACCTTTTTCCTGGACATCACGTTTTCATTTTGCTTATGTTTTAATGACTAAAAAAAGGCGTATGTCACAAGGAAACTCACATAATCTGTGCGACAATATTTGCTTTCAGGCTGCTTAGTGCAGGTATTTTAAGAGATTGCTGCTAATTAAGCACGGGGAGAGGCCTTGCTTTCTCCATCCTCGGGCACATGGTAAACTGAAAAAGAAGCTCGTCCTCAACTTTTTGCGTTCAGAGAGGCGCGCGTGCGCGATTCCTGTGGGCCATGCAACGTTGCAGTGCCTCTGCTGTTGGTGGACTTGAGTCTGCTCGCGGAGAGTGAAAGAGGTTAATAACGTGTCATAGCGATGCAGCAGCTGCGTAAGGAGTCAACGTTAGTGCTCCTGCTCTCGCAGAAAGCGTTGATGGCTGAATCCGCGAGATTGGATATGAGAGGAGGTCTTTGTTCTCCAACAACGAGGAGAACGCTGTGTGTTTCTCCACAAAACACCGTTTCCAAGCTTTCATCCGCTGTAGGTAGTAATTATGGTTGTTTGGCACTCAGCTCAGGTTAAAGAACAAGGAAGATTAGAGCATTCTGAAATGTTTTCAGCCTGCAGAGAATTCACTGATGTGTACGGCGTTCCTCATCTTGATGACTGTGGTCAACCTCACCACGTAATTTTGGCCGAGGGTTTGTCCTTGACCCAGGGACTGCTGCCGCCCCCGGGCTCTGCAGCTGGGGCGTAAGAGTGTTCCTCTGGAATAAGGAAGGTCTGATTGCCGCTGCTTTACGGGCAAAATGGGATTTGACACCACAGTTCTCATTCACGTTTCCTAACTCCCAGGCCGCGTAAGGGCCTTCCTCTTCTTTTGGCAGCTTGTGAACGTAGCCTTCCTTCAGTTCCTCGCTTTTCTCATCGCTGCACTTCTGAATTTGCCCCCCCCACCCCCCGAAACCTGCCTGTGCTGCTTTACGTGAAGGTAGAATTAAATGGAGTTACTTCAGAAACGTGTTCGGATTGCTGGGTCTGCAGCCGTTGGACCCGCTCCCATTCAATGCCTCCTGTGAAGCGTTAAGGGCTTTGAAATCCTACTGGGAATTACGGGCTCGCACTGCCTCTGTGGATGGACAAACAGAAGGCCAGAAAGCTGCTTGTTTATTTCGCCATTTAAACGGCTCCGAACTGCTTAGAGAGGAGTAAAGCCGTAAAACTTAACGCAGCACTCAATTTGCCGCGAGTCGCTCGAATACCGGAGGGTGGCTTGTGACGCTTGCAATATGGAAACAGGAGAATGCTGGAGGGCAGTGGCAGTATCTGTTCTGTCACCTGCCTGGTGTACTGTGAAAAATACCGTCGGAATGGGAAAAATAGGCTGGCGATTCAGTTACAATGGGCTGTCATTTTCTATTTTTCCATCGGGTGGGACAGGGATGCTAGGAAGAGGAAGATATGGTTTCCACAGCTGGAATTTATACGAGATAAAGGATCTTCTTCCTATTTAATGTGAAAAGGATTTAGGCGCTTTCTTACGTGGCCTTTTTTTTTTTTTTTTTTTTTTTAAATCCCAGCTCTTATTTTATTAATTCCCTTTTCCTTTTTGAACGAGGTTACAAAACCTCCAAGTTTAGTGAAGGCTCGCTCATCAGAAACCAGCGGAGCCAAGGGTCGATATAATTTACAAGCCACGTGTGCGATCAACGACCATTTTGGTCTACTTGTGCTTTTGCTTTTCTGTTTGATACCGGTTATCCCGGAGGAGAGTCCGGGGTTCAGGACATCTGCATCAGCCCGGAATAATCCTGATGGAACAGGCACATCCCGCATAAATTTGTCTAATTCCTGTGATTTCTCTGTGCTGATAATACCTCCGTGGGGCTAGATAAAAGTTATAGAGAAGGCAGATACGCACTCAAATTTTGAAATAATGGGCTCTGTGGAGTTGCCCAAGGTTAGTAGTCTGGGAAAACGTGAAACTGTTGGAAAGGAAGGAATCTCTTATGAATACTTGCAAAATAGGGTTTGTTTTGATGTCTTTGTTGCTATGACAAAAAATGTTATTGGAGAAGTTTGCCACACAGCCCCTTGGCTTAAATAGCCAAGTCCAAAATATCTGACTTATGTAGACAGTCAGCTAAGAGACGTAACAGGATTCCAGCTACTAATCTCCTCCTTACACCAGGGTAGGGTAGGAATGTGTGTCTTCCGACCTGATATTTGTAATTGATATGGTCCTTGTGCTTGCAGAATGGACTCAACGCTCTGCACCTGGCGGCTAAAGAAGGCCACGTGGGACTGGTACAAGAATTATTGGAAAGAGGGTCGGCTGTGGATTCTGCCACCAAGGTAATTCGTGCGCGTCTGTTCAGTTTATTCACAAAAAGACGAAAGTCAAATACGCGGGAGAAATTTAGAGGGGGAAAAAGAAAAAAAATCAAAGTGCAAAAATCATATAATAATCTAAATCCCTCGCTGATGTTTTAAATGTTATTTCTGCTGTGGCCGGCGAGTCTATGTTCTTTGCTGAAGCTCATCTGTAGTAAATGAAGAGGGAAAGATAATTTGTACAGTCTGTTTACAGGGGAAGCATTAAAAGGTTTTAGCAATGCCAGATTTTTCATTATTTCCAACGACAGCTCCCCGTTAGAGCGCGAATATAGCTCAAACTAGTAGATCCCCCCCCCCCCCCCCCCCCCCCAAACCTGTGAAAATTGGTAATTGACTGTGTGGTAGCCAGAGCCTTTTGACTCGAGGGCACGATGGAGAAAACACCTGTGTGATAGGTTGTTTTGCCTTCAGCCTTTGCACGATCAGGCACGTGCGTACGTCCGGAACATCCCATCGGTGGGTTATTTCCCTCTGGGTGGAAAATTCCTTGTGACGGGCCAGGTTTGTTTGACGAGTGTCCAGGTTGGCTGTCTCTGCTCAGCTTTTGGTTACCACCGCTGTGTCCCTGCGACACTCTCCTATTTTTTATGATTTCTGACGCACAGGATCTCCATCAAGGTTATCACTCAGAGAGCTTCTTGCTGAACTTGTGTTTTCCATCACTTGATGGAAAACCAGAAGTTTCCTCTTTCAAAAACATCTTGATTTCCCCCCACAGCAAAGCTGTTGTTAAGAACCACCGGGTTCTAGATGGGACTCTAGGGTTTTATTCTGGTTTTGCGAACCTCGATTCTTTAATAAAGCCATTAAAATATTGCTCCCAGGATGAGAGATTGGCCTGGAAATCTCGCTCTCTGGACCTGAATGAAAAAACCTGTTAGCCTGTACTCAGCTTTACCTAGAAGTTTGTCCCATGCCCCAATCCCGTACCGTAATTCCACTCAAAAGTTATGGTAGGATGCGTTAGTGTTACGCGACCACTCAAGAAATCTTCATGGCTGCGACCACTATTCTGTCCCCTGTGATGTTTGTAAACGATAAGGTAAAATTGTACTCAAAAAATGAGTGTTATAAAGAACTGCAGGATGGAATTATTGCTGAAGAAGGGTGATGTCTTTCATTTTTTCCCCTCCCTATAACAGAAAGGGAATACAGCCCTGCACATTGCGTCCCTAGCAGGACAAGCTGAAGTTGTCAAAGTTCTGGTTAAGGAAGGAGCCAATATTAATGCACAATCTCAGGTATGATGCTATTTTCTTTTCTCTCTTCTAAAACTTATTTGGTGAGATTTTACAAGACAGATCTGAGATGTTAGTGATTCCAAACCTGACAAATCAATCAAGTTGAGGCTTCCGTAGCATTCTCTGGTAAGTAGAATACAAGTAAATGATAAATGTTAAGTCGTTATGTACTCATTGTGTAATACAGGAACTCGCATCGTTGTTGACTGGCATTCCTAGGAATTTAGGAATGCCGAGTGTGCTTTAATAAATTGTTTCAGAAATTTTTCCAAGTGTAGAAATATTACATCGTATCATGTGTTTGAGTTGAATTTGGTGAGCAGCAACAAAGAAGATTAATTTCTCAAAGACTTGATTTTTACAGTTGCTTTTCGCGGTTATTTGTTGGCTAAAAATTTGCAGGTAGCTAACTCCGGGCTTCTGAACTCATCCTTCATGTCATCAGAAAGAATCTAAATAAAAAGTTTGGAATGTACATTTGAACGGGGGATACCCTCCGTGGCCTGGCAGGCAACCCAACTGTAAAACCAGCCTGGTTCTTTCCACTGACGTGAAGCTTGTCTGCTCTCCCAAAACCCACCAGAGGTGGTGATGTTGCCGAGACCGACCGACGGCCGGTTCTTCTCTCCCTGGTTCGGGGGAGGCTGTAGAGGCAGCTGCCTCCTGTGATTTCAGAGCCGTAAACAAGATGTGCTAAATTTGCGGTGAACGTAGCACAAACGAGCCAGATCGGTTTGTTTTCCGAGCTAACTATCCCTATCTCCTCTGCCCTATCAGCGCCATAGATTAATTGACCAAGTTAACCAAACACCTGTTTGAGATACCTGTTTCCTCTGTTTAGGATTTGGAACAATTTACCAAATAAATAATTTGATCAATGTTTGTAAATGCTACCTTAACCGTAGTTAGGCAGACTGTTCCGTTCTTCGCGTCTGTAGCTAGGAAGAACCGAACCAATGGTATAAACAGGGACTATATATGATAAAGGAACGTCATCTTTCTGAAGTGTTCAGTCAGCTTGTGACATTCTTAAGGTAAATCATCGAGCTAACCACCGGTGTTCAGATTGAGTCCTAGTGCGTCATGCGGTGACCACAAATACCATTCTTGCAGCAACAGTGTAAGCTAAGATGATGCGAAAACCAAGTCGCGCGTCAGGGGCAGATTAATTTCAAATTAAATTTGCCCGGCGCTTACTGTCTGTAGGCAAGATAATGGCCCTTAGCTTGATCTCGCTGGGGCACGTGAGCCAGAACAAGAGGAGAGTGATCTGATTTAACAGTGCAGCGAGGAACTACCTCGGTTGAAGACAGTTTCAAGAAGCTGGGTCAGTAGGAGATGCTCTTCTCAGCCCTCTTCTCAAGCATGTTCCCTGATCATTAGGAACACAGACAAGCTTGTAAAAGGTTTTGATTTGTCAGAGCCCATCCTAAGTCTGCCTAAGTCCACATCTTGCTCGCCCGTAGCTGGGAAACTGGGACCTGGAGGGGTTTTTTTTGCTGTTTGATGTTACAAACTTACGGTGGACAGTGTAAAGTAAGTAGAGGGCAGGAGAGGAACAAATAGGTTTATAAAATGAAGATGTTCGTCTGTACTTTCATTACGTTTTAAGACAAGAGAGAGAAACGGGAAAGATCTTTAAGCTGCCTGACTCTGAGATTTTTTTTAAAATATTGTCTTTATTATGCTTTTTGCCCCAAAGTGACTGCTAAAGAGCTTTCGCAGGACAACTGATGGCCAGTTACTCCCCACGCTCTACTTCCATTAAAGATAAGACATGTTGTAATTCCATTGCTCAAAAAATTAGCAAGCTCCTTTCATAATGACCTAACTGGATGATTTCTTCAAACATTTATCAGCCCTTTCATGTGCATAAGAAGATAAAGTAACGTCTTTAATGTTAGGACTTTGAGCATGGTAAGAGAAATAATAGTAAAAATGATACTTTCACGAAGCGTTATCCCTCAAAAAGTCTTCACAAAGGCTCTTCTTTATGCTGGAAAAATAAATGAAGTTTTCTAAATTAAAAAAAATAATAAATTCTATCAGAATTGGGAATTGTTTCCACGGGTATTTTGTACAGTGTTCTAGCCTTAAACGTGTTTGTTGTTAGCACTGGCTCCTCTGTGTAACGTACGCAGACCTGTTAACCGGCGTTTCCTACTTGAATGAATTGACTGAATCTGATGGAGGATACTCCCCGCCCGCCCCAGCGCTGCTCACTGGTTGCCTCCAGACAGGATGAATTCAAACCGCTGGGGTATATACGTCCTGGAGTTGTGCCACGTTGTCTGAATTAAACAAGTCCCGTTGACTTGGATGGCGGGGGGCGGTGAGTCCTTCACCCAGCGTGGTCCGGCTGTGGGGACCTCTGGGTTGGGTCTTTCTCTCCTGCTGCTCTTTGCCAGAAGAGATGGATCCAGAGCAGCTTCAGGCGGGAGGAGATGTTCAGACCCTCATGAATAAGTTGCCAATATGATGTGTGGAAAGGACGTGGGGTTTTTTTATTATTTTTTTTATTTTAGTCAGGGCTCTGAGCAAACTCCTAAGAATTTGGTTCCAATACTCATTCACCAGCAGCTTCCTTTGGAAGATTAAATAAAAAAGTAATTTTTCCGTGCCCCGTGAATGGAATGAGGATCGTGAATGCCGCCTTTCTGCTCAAGATTGCATTGACATGCTCAAGAATCCCATGTGTCATAGAAAATAAATAAGTTAGCAAAAAAGAGAGAAGAAAAACAGAAACTTCAAAAGTAATAAAGAAGATAGACGTGCTTTACGGTAAAAGACGGAGAAAGGTTCAAGCATACCTAACTACAGCTGGTCAAAAAAGAAAAATAGCAAGTTATATAGAAGAAGGAAGAGAGAATGGCTGAACAGAATATGCTTGAATACTCAAATACTAAGGTTTTTTTGGTCAGGAAGTACGCCATTGATGAAAAGGTGAAGAGAAAGAAAAATCGTTATCAGGAAAGAGCTTAATTGAGAAAGCCAGAATTGAACAAAAATACATATTAAAGATAACTTTGAATAAAAAAAGTGAGAAATTACGACTGAAATGCTCAGTTTCTCTTAGGTTTTTTTCTCAATTCCGTTTGTAAAAATAGATGCTGTATTGTCACTCGTAAATCTTTTGCGAACAGTTGTCGGTATTGGGGGTATATTACATCCTCGCCTTGGTATCTCTGTTATTTCACACTTTATTTTTTTTAGGCCCCTGCTAAATGCCATTTGCTGGAAGGGATTTAACGCCAGTGCCGTTACTCGCGTTGCCCCATAACTTCCTCTGTACAGAACTTGGTGTCCGTCAAGGTCACTCTCGTTTCCAGTGATGACAATTTGCCATAGTGACAAAATTTCTTCCCTGACAATGGATCTGATAGATAAAAGAATATTCTCAACTCCAGCTCGTTCAATTTACTGTTTTTCCTTTCCTTTCTCCATTAAATGGCATAAAAGCACTGGCCTTTCTCACAACTCACCACTGGTGACATCCGAAACTCCACACCGATCTCCCTCTTCCTTCCAACAGCGCAATAACAGAATTATCTCCGAAAATGCTATTACAAGCGTTGTAACCGCTGAGAGTACAGTCCCCATCTGCGCTATCGGAGACCGTTAAGCATTCGGGACTTTGGTTTTATGGATTTTGTTTTTCCATTAGACTACTTTGCCCTGCAGCTTCATGGTGGCCTTCAGAGCTGTTATTTTGTTCATCTCCCTCTTTCAAAAAGTCTGTTCCTTTTGAGCTAATAAGTCGGCGCTGCTATTTTTAGAAAAGTCGTTTCTATTTTGATGCAAAGCCTAATTGCGCAGTGATTGCTAATTGAATGACTCTACTTTCACCTGCACGCATATCAGCTGAGAGCTGACATTCTTCCTTGAGCATGTTTCAGGCGAATGCTGAAATGAGGGCGCGCCCAGAAATGGCCAGAGAGAGATCTAGAAGTTGCCGGTCCTCCTTTGACACACACCTCCACCTAGGATTTGAGGAGCGTGCCATTGTTTGGCTCAAGTATTGCTGGAGAAAATACATAATGAGTCTCCATAAACCGTTCACTTGGTTGACTCTGCTGATAGTTCAGGGAGCGGATCCAGACACGCGTCATCAAGTAAAAAATGAATTTCTGCAGTTTCTTTTCTGGATTTGTCCGTGATTTTTGGTCACGTATAGATCTGACCGACCTGTGCTCGGTGATAGTATAAAATCTTGTCTGGGGAGTGGATGGTACAAACTACAATGTAAAGTGGGTAACAGATCTCCTGGGCTTGGTCCAGGCTATTCCTTGGAGCTCTGGCTACGTTTCCTTGCGGAGCAGCCCAAGGCCATGCCATGGAATGACGTCATCTGCTGCAATATGTGTTCGCTTGCGTGGGGGATCCTCTGTGGGTCCTTTGGAATTTCAGTGGGGAATTTGGAAAAAGCCCTCAGGGGCCATCAAAATGTTTCGTTATGCAGAAAACCCCCTGGAAGTGGCATTGGCCATCCATCACGCTGTCTCTCTCACACACGTCCACTTGCCCATCACAAATTCCCAGCGGAATCCTCCTGTCACAGCCAGGACGCTTCTTTACCCCAAACCAAGTGGTGTTGTTGCTTGTGCGTTAGAACAGTAATTCTTTTTTGTAATCTTCTTCTCAAAGAGCGGCTATTTTTGTGACGTTATTAGGAATTCTCAGGCCAATTCTTGACCTTTTTTCCAAGGTGGAAGAAACATGGCCGGATTTAGTCAGTCCAACGCTTCCCATTGATAAATCACCGTTTGTCTCTATTGCTTTCTCTTAAAGTCAGATTGTATCATCTGACTCGCGTATAGGCAATCGGAGATGTCTGGTAACTGGACCATTAGCCGACCAAACGTGACGATACCCCAACCGCAATAATCTTACTAACGGAGTCTGCCTGTAGACTGTCCCCTGCGGCAATGACGCTGAGCTGCTCTGACCTCAGGGAATGAGTTGCGCCTCCTCGGATGAGGTGATTTGACAAACGTCAAGCGATCGAGGCACAAAGAGCTGACAAGTAAAAGGCAAAGTGAGGAAATAGAATTCTCTCCTGTTCAGTAAGGTAACTGTCGTATCCTGGAGTCACCCATGAAAGAAACGATTCCCTTCAGTTTTAAAATTTCTGCAACGGAGTTCAGAACAGAAGGTGTTCCCTGTTGGCGGCTGGGGTTGTGCTTTGACCGCTGCTTCATCCAGGGGCCCTCACAAAAGGAGGAGCTACCTTATAATCACGGGATTATTTAAAGTGACCCAGATACAGAAAGCAAGGATTAGATAAATCGGGCCTCCCCCCAGCTGATCTTGTTATTTAAAAGCCCTCTGGTTTCCTTTCCTTTATAATCCCGCTCTAAGCTCATGGCAAACACATTAGCCAAGAAATATTCGTGTTTAAATTTGCCCCCGTTACGGCTCCTGCTTCCCGTTTCAACATGCAGGAGATGCCACCATGACTGCTATCATCGAGTATTCTTCTCCCGACTGCTCATCAGATTGAAGCGATCCTTAGGAGTAGCCCAAAATTTCCAGCCTCGATACGCTTTCCCCAAAATGAGCGATAAGGGGGCTTGGCGAACGTCCGTATTCGGTGTCACCACAAAAGCGAAGGCAGGGTTCACGTGATGCTCGGAGAAGTTGATCGGCTTGTCCCTCTCAGGTTGCCCAAGGATTTGCTTTGCCGGAGATTGCCCTCCCCGCGGTTTGTAAAGATAATCTTACCTTCAGAAGGGAGCGTGTTGTGCAGGGTATTTGCTCCTCCATTATGACAAAAGGTTTTAATTCCACCGCCTGGGCTTTCTGCTCTTACAGCAGTATATTTAGAGCGCCGGATTTTCAGCTGCGGTATATCCAGAGGAGTCATTTAGCTGCAATTCATCATTGCTAATGTAATAAAGGATCAGGCCCGTTATCTCTTCGCTGGAGGGGGGGGAAACAAAAAAAAAAAAAAAAAGGAAGTGCCTTCTGGAGGATTATATGGATTTTGAGAGATGTAAACAAAAAAAATACGTTAAGAACAATGAAAGAACAGATATATTTATTTATCCTGCCTTAAACTAGCCCATGTTTCAGCTGCCTGTCTCTTAGGGTGATTATCAGTTAGTGGTAAACACCCTTTATTCCTGATTTTGAAGTCTGATCTCAGGCAGCCATGGAAGTGGGGTTGAGCGGAGATGGTCACGTGTGCACGACTGAAGCGGTGCTTAGATTGACACAGAATTACGGGATAACAGAGCGGGAACAGAGGATAACGATTGTTAACATCAGTGCATTCACCTGGGACTTTCCCGTTTCCCCAGATAATTCATACAGCTAAAGGAAAAATAACCCCGTGAAGATGCCTGGTTCGTGGTGTCACCTGCAGAAGAAGGGGCATGGAGGCGTGGGACGGGTTGGCTTTCCCTCAAAGAGGAGCAGGAGCTCTTAAAGACCCAAGGAGATTACTGAGCCAGTTCCGTGTCTGTCCCTGGGATCCCAGCTGCAAACCGAGTGTGTCAGGATCTCAACCAACAAAGACTGAAAACAAACTGAAACTATTCCCAACCTACATCTTAGTCTATTTTGTTACCTTTTGATCTCTATTAAAGGGACCAATGGGTCCAGACTGAAAGATTTTGATTTAAACAAATAGCGGGGTTGGTTTATTTTCAGCTAATAGCGTGATGCACGGCCTCTAATTTTCATTCTTAAAATGCATAAACTTTAGGGGCCTGCCATAAACCAACACGGCAGCTGGCAGCGTGAGGGGCTCAGCGGACCAACCTGCCCCATTTCACCCCTGCTGTAACGACGGCATCTGCGACGATAAGGACCAAGCGGTGGCAAGGTTATCTGTGCAGGTTTATGACGGCGTAGACATAACCGGGTCGCAACTAAACAAACACGCGCATTTTGTTTTATCCCCTCAGCGCGGTATTGTTTCCCTTCCTCTCAACGATACGCGTAAAATAAGCGGTGGTTTTCAGTGCTGAGATTTCCTTTACTGCCTTTGGAAGGCAAACCCCAAATGCTGTTTTGGACGACCGCCCAGAATTCAAACGCGAGACTGTCCCGGCAAAGCTTTTGGGCCTTAACCTGTGCCCGGCATCAAGGTTACGTTTTCTTGTGGGTGGCTGATCTCTTCCCTTCCCGTTATTCTCCGTCAGCTCAGTTTCTGTTACAGGTTCCCTCTTTGTATAAATGGACATTTCCAAGGCACAGAACATCTTGATTTCTGCCTGGTTGCCTTCGCAGGCTCTGCTGTGGCTTTACTGTTCTTGGGGAGAAAATCGTGATGTTTGGAAGCTGCTAAAATTAGAACGGTTGCGCTCTCGAAACCTGGTATCTGAGCTAGGAAGTGACTTTACAGTAAAACAGACTTCCCAAGAGAGGGGTTCTTGTAACGGGGAGGCAGCAGGTGCCATACCCATAGCGTTACACTTGGAGTTCTCTGTGATCTCTCATGAATAAACCTAGCGAGTTCATCGCAAACCCGGACAACGTCATTTATCCATAGGCTTTATAATAATTGCAGCGGTGTAAGTATAGATAGGAAAAAAACCTATTTATATGGCTAGGGAATTAGTGAGACAGCTGATGGGGCGCTGCCATTTTCAGCGTAGGCTTCTGTGTCGCTGCATTTTATAGTTTATTTATTACAAGTTATTTTTACGATCTCCAAAAAGTTAAATAATCTCTCATTGTTTTGTTTGTTTAACTGTTCGGCCCAATAAAGTAGAATCCCCGGCCTCCCTAAATCCCGTAATTCTGGCCTTTTCCCTAAATGCTTTTCTCAGCTTTAATCGTTACAGTCCATGGGACCCTGTGGGCCTCGGCGTCTGCTGTGTGTAATGAACGTAAGGATTGTCACCTCGGTGATTAGCTGGCACTTGTTGGGGAATGTTACGGTAGGTCAGAATCCGGTAGCTCTCCTGTCATAGAATGGTTTGGGTTGGAAGGGACCTTTAAAGGCCATTGAGTCCAACCCCCCTGCCCTGGGCAGGGACACCTCCCACCAGCCCAGGCTGCTCCAAGCCCCGTCCAACCTGGCCTTGAACCCCTCCAGGGATGGGGCAGCCACAGCTTCTCTGGGCAACCTGGGCCAGGGGCTCACCGCCCTCACGGCAAAGAATTTCTTCCTCAGATCTGATCTCTATCTCCCCTCTTTCAGTTTAAAACCCTTCCCCCTCGTCCCATGGCTCCCCTCCCTGCTCCAGAGTCCCTCCCCAGCTTTCCTGGAGCCCCTTGAGGGACTGGAAGGGGCTCCAAGGTCTCCCCGGAGCCTTCTCTTCTCCAGGCCAAACCCCCCCAGCTCTCTCAGCCTGTCCTCACAGCAGAGGGGCTCCAGCCCTCCCACCATCTCTGTTGCCATTCCATGCTCTATTCATTGTCATTCTGTGCTCACAAACGCATACATCTGATCCGTGCGTCATCCTTTTTACTCGGACTTTCCAGCTTTGTTGTAAAAGGAAAGGATACCTCAGGAAAATGAATATATACTAATGTGCTGCGCGTTTTGAAACGTGGAAGAAAGATTCTGGTCAGAAAACATAAGGTGCTT
Source organism: Rissa tridactyla (assembly GCF_028500815.1). Lineage (NCBI taxonomy): Eukaryota > Metazoa > Chordata > Aves > Charadriiformes > Laridae > Rissa > Rissa tridactyla. The sequence goes on along the minus strand of NC_071470.1, from coordinate 77,550,899 downwards.
TATATTTAATATAGTATTAATGTATAGTATTTAATTTAGCTGGTTGTCAATGCATCCAAAAGATGCTTTTAGCGAATCTCTCTTTCTCATGACGTGGGTACAGGACACACCAAAAATTCCCTCCACGAAGGTGCTGCCAGCATCACGGCAGCATGGTCAGAGGGGACAGGAGGGGAACAGAACCCGCTTCCTTCCTCCGTCTCTCCAGGCTGAGCCAGTTGTGAAGCTGGAGCAAATAATTTCTCTCCGAAAAAGGGAAGAATCTTGAATTGAATTACGTTTCTCAAAGGCACAATGTGCTTTTTGCGCTGGTGTCGGTTCAGCGATTCTCCTTATGGTTGGAGCGGAATCAAAGTCCCCGTCCCAAGGAGAACATACAGGCGAATGCCAGACTGTCTTCTGAGCGTTGCAATGGTACATTTTACACAAATAGATCTTCTTGTGATGGAGTATCTAAAGATAAAATCAAGCAGTGTGCGGGCAGGACGTGTCGCACCTCGGTGGCATTGATCTGAACGCTCCGTAGGCACTACGGGCTCGCTGGAGAAAAACGTCCGGTAGTTTTCCAGGAGTTTGAGTTGTTTCCAGCTTGTGAAAGCCTGCTAAAATACATCAGTTTAAATACAGTTGTTTGTTAAAAAAAAAATAAATCTGATTTTTTAAAAATATATAGAGTATTATACAGTAAATCAATATTTAGAGTTCTGATTCTGAGAATAAACGCGTAATTTCTAATCCTTTGTAGTCGCAGATGTAATAAAGGGTAGTTTCCTTCTTTCCTTTGCATTCTCAGTTTGATGCTGCTTAAACTGTCAGTTGGACAAGATGTGGGCTCTTGATTGGAATATTCTCAACCCTTCTTTGGAGTAGTACCCTTTCCCTTGGCTGGGCAGCAAGATGAGCTTCCTTCGGCACCTTAAATTTGGCGACTTAAAATTAAATGCTGTGAATTTCCCTGGAGGGACATCTTCACCGACTCGGTGAATGCCTATTTGCACGAACATAAATGCAGCCGCAGCAGTCTGAATATTTCCGAGGGTTTTTTTTTTTTTCTTGAAAACGAATATGGATTATATGATTGTTTCACGGAAAATGTATTTTAATGGAGAAGAAAGTGGAATATGAATAACTGGCAAAGTTGCTGCTGTATGAAGCTTCCTGATTTTGATGAAAGCTAACAACAACAACAACAAAAAGACACTTTTGAAAGTTAAAGTAGGTACCTTGATCTATCCTTAATTCACCCCTTTAGGCAGAGAATCGCTCCTGCTAAGATTAAAATCCTCTTACGAAGAGTCTATTTTTAGACCGGCTGAAAATACTGCTCTGAGCATAATGCACAACAAAGTTCCCAGAATCGTGATATCGTTGATTCTATCGAGACGCGTCTTCATAATTTAGCTTGCAGGGTTGCATTTGTTTGTAACTCTCGTATTTCCCTGATTAAAATGAATTAATTGCTTGGATGGCTAGAGGATTTCACCCTGAACCACAGAGCGGCTGAAGTTGGAAGGGACCTCTGGAGGTCATCTTGGCCAGCCCCGCTTCTCAAGCAGGGCCACCCACAGCAGGCTGCCCAGGACCATGTCCAGGTGGCTTTGAATATCTCCATGGATGGAGACTCCACAACCTCTTGGACAACCTGTGCCAGTGCTCAGTCACTGTAAAAAGGTGTTCCCTGCCGTTCAGAAGGACCCTCCTGTGTTACAGTTTGTGCCCGTTGCCTCTGGTCCTCTCCCTTCCCTGCGTGACGTTCTCCTGTTTGAGACAGAATAGCCTTTGCTGGAGTGGTTCTTTCTTCTCCCGTAGAGATTACTGGAGACTGAGGGTAAAGGGAAACATCGAGCGAAGGCAGAGTTACCTTCCTTTAACTGTTAAGGTGAGATGTAGGTGTCACCGGTTTAGGCTAATGTCTGTGGGAAAATGGGGAAAACAGGGAGGTGAATTGCGTGTCGCTGAATAAAGATTTAAATCAGGAACTTACCATTCTTGTTGACGTTGGGCAATATTCTGCAGAGTAGGAAAAATCCTGAAAGAGCTACTAAAACGAAAGGCTCCAGAAATGATCATGATCTTACTGCATGCAATGATATAGTAACACCGGACCGTAAATCAGAAGATTTCTTCTGTGTGAGCTCCTTCATGAGTCACCTGAGCTTGTCTCACCCTTGTCTCATCCTTTGTGCCCGTATCTGTTCCTTTTTGGGGCTGGCTCTACTCTTGTTTCTAACAAGAGTAGAAAGAGGAGGCACAGGGAGGAAGGAGAGCAATTTCTCAATGGCTTCTCTTAGGTTACGTTAAGCGCTGGGTCCTCTGAAGGAAACTATAGAGTGACCCAAAGGAAACCGAGGTTTTATGTGGACAGTATTTTGTGCACAGAATCTTCTCTGAAGGTTGCTTGAGGAGTGCAGTTGCAGAATTGTAGTAAAGGTTGCAGAAAGAGCCTAACTAATTCGGTTTTCATTTGTGACCTTGATATGAAGCAAAACTGGGGCGGGGGGGAGAAGGCTACCAAAAGGCCAAACCAAAAGCCCCATGCAGTAAGATGGAGAGGCAGAGGAGGCAAGTGGCCTGGGGCGGGCAATGCGCTGATTGTGTTGACCTCCTGACTGGTAATTACATCTTGAAGAGTAAGTAGGAATGAGCGTTTGCTGTATGTAAACAATTGCATTAGATGCCGGTCGTCTGGTCTTCCCTGGTAATCCCAGTGATCTTCTAATACAGTCTTAAATGCTTCCTGGAGGCCTTTAAGATAGAATAGATACGTGCCTCTGGGTTTACATTAGCGATTTAATCACAGGGTACGTTGCGAACTCTCACGTGTCATCTTAAAAGAGCCAAACTGAGGGAAGAGATACTATACTCCTATTTTCTCTTTTGTTTCGGAGTGCAAATATAGAGATACGTATATGGGCTGCCCCGGGAAGTGGCGGAATCGCCATCCCTGGAGGCATTTGAAAGATGGGCAGATGTGATGCTGAGGGACATGGGTTAGTGAGGGTTTTGGCAGTGTTGGGTTGATGGTTGGACTCAATGATCTTAAAGGTCCCTTCCAACCTGGATGATTCTATGGATGTGTGGTATATAGATACTATAGGTATAGAGACACTGAAGGCCGCATCTTCACGGAGGAGCATGGGTAGGCTAGTCATTCAAAGGCGCTGGCCTGCTGATCAGAGTTGGGAAGCTGCGTGCTTCCGAACATTTGGTACTGCACGCAAAGAGTACGGTTCCTTGAAAGCCTGCCATAAAATAAAGCTCAACCAAGCTATCTCACTGTTTGTATGGCTTTCGAAAGGCTCTAATAATCCCTGCGCTTCTTCAGACTGTGCTCTTCATTAGGGCTTGGGCAAAATTTAATGGTACAAATTCTGAGTCATATATAGACTTGCCAATTTGCATTAATAGCTTGAAGAATCATTGAGAGCTACTCATTTTCTCAAATTAGCAAGTAAATCAGGGAATGTAGTAGAAAGAATGGCGTACGAAATATACTCTCTTTGTTTAGCGTTAATTTCTCATTATAACTTTATATTATAGCAGTAAACATCTCGCAGTATACATTTATACAGATAATGAAATCTGAGCACTCTGTCCTCACTACAAATACTCTGATGAAATTATTGTTTGAAAACAAATGTTATATATCATTACAAAATTAATTTCTATTTTTGAGACGATGCGCAGAATCTAAACACGCAGACACAATTACAGAGCCGGGTTTCAGAAAAAGCAAAATAAAGTGCATTTCTCCTTTTCCGGGTCACGTTTCAGTCAGTATTTTCACTTTAATTCGGGATGGTGTTTAGGCAGTACGGGATCATAAACTGAAGGAGAATTTATTGAAATAAATAAGAAATATTGAAATAAAGATTCCCCACCCCCTGGATTGAATAAACCCACGTATCCCGTTCCGCACGCTAAAATGAGGAGGGGAGAGGTCAGTCTCCTTTGCCATACATCCGTGGGGAATCATTAACCGGAATGTCATGGATTCAGTAGGAGACGCTTTGGGGTGGTGAACCAAAAGCCTAGGCAAAAGATGTTTCCTTCGTTTTGCAGAGATCTGGGATTTTGGGCTTTGAAACATCTCTTAGAAGAAGAACAGAGAACCCAAATATTGGCGTATAACTCGGAAATGAAAAGATGAGAAAACTGGGGAAGAGGATTTTAGGTTGGCAGAAGTAAAGGAAACGAAGGGGAGGCGATGCTTTCGTTGGGGGCATCTCCATTTAACAGCAAGACTGGCAGAGAGAGACGGAAACTTGCTGTGTAGGAGACAGACAGACACGTCATGGAAACCGTGCAGGACTGGGAGGAGACATGGAAGCCCCGGGCTCCGGTGGGCAAAGGAGAAGGAAGAGCTCCAGCAGGGCTCCCAGGGGATCCCGCCAAGGAGAGAAATAACACTGGGAATCCTAAAATAGGAGCGCGGAGGTCAGGAACGCTGCAATCAGAAGCTGTGAAACCAGTTCTTCGCTCAGAAAGCAGAGACCAAAAAAATCACGCTTGACCTTGCCACGGGGAGAAATCCAAGGGAAGCTTTTTCAGCGTGGCTGGTGTAGGTGGTTTTGCAGATAGACCTTGGCATGCTGTTGCGATTTCCACACAAGCTGGATTTTAAGAAAAAATACACAGCAGTTTTAGACTATAAATAAAGCTTAAAGAAAAAAAGGCTATGATTTTATGGGCAAGAATTTCCTTGGCCCCGATTACTGTAGTTTCAGGTATGATTGTAGCCCGTGAGGAGGATGTCCGTGATGCGATGGGCACTCCTCTGCATCTCTGGGTCGAAAAGTGTTTAGTACTTCTTGGTACTAAATGGTCATGAAGTCATATATGTATTGTTTACGGCCTCCTAATCCAGGCTTTATTATCCTGCTCCTGTTCCAGAACCAGGGACTTGAGTTGATTAAAAAAAAACAACCAAGGTTCTTCAAAGCTTTTAAGCAAATTGATTTACTCTGCCCTGAAAATTCTCATATTCCCCGAATTTATGTTAGTCGGTGTGATCCTCAGAATCATAAAATCATTTAGGTCGGCAAAGATGTGTAAGATCGTCAAGTCCAGCTGTTAACCTAATAATCCTCGTATTCGTCATAATGCGTTTCTGATGAAATATTCGGCGCTGGAAGTATTTTACAAATGGCACACGATACCTAACTGCCACGTTAGGGAGTAATATTAAAATGCTGATGAGGCGAGTGGAAAATTACTATCAGTTATACCTCATAGCTTGCCGTGTTGTTCCTTTCCGGCGTGGGAAGGAAAACCGAAGCAGTGAGCCAGCTCTGCCCGTTTTCCCTCTGCCATTCTCTACGAGTGCAATCGAAAACAAACCCAATCTGTTCCCAATTCCCACTGCCAGCTCCGGCCCTGTGCCTGGCAACCCCCTGCCCTTTCTGGCGCCTTCCTAATTACACCCCGAAGAGCGTTCCTTCGTTTTAACGGTGGGATGAGATCTCTCATCTCCCCTATCCCCGTGGAAGAGTTGGCCAAGGAGCAGCCAGGAGCCCAGCACCCTCCCAGCCCCTGGGTGGACCTGGAAGACCCAGTCTGGTTTGACTGGTTCGTGCCTCTTCCAGTTTGCTGCCTGGGTTTTTCAGCAGTGGTTTGGGAGGAGGGAAGCTGCCCACGGAAATATGACGCGGACCGACCTTGGCTGTTAAGAGGCTTTTCTTAATGCCTAACCTGAATTTTCTCTCCAGCAACCTTGGTAAACTATGGGCTTTTCTATTTGTTTTAGTCGTCGTGACCATGCAGGACAGACCTTTATCCTCCTCTTAAAGGCTGTTATCTTGTTTTCCTTTGGTTTTTCACTCTCCAGACAGAACAATGCTAATTACCAGTCTTTCTCAAAGAAAAATAGCTTCCCCGGGGAAATACATTTTTCCACTGGTCCAACGATTGTCTTTATTACAGCAGAATGAGCTCATTGACCAGTGGCCCTCTGGTAGACCACTGTGACCTTCAGGTCCTTTTCTGCAGAATTCTTCTTCTCTTAACTCCTCATTCCCGTTTGCGTGGTTTGTGTTTCCTGCCGTAGCGGAGAAACTTTTTTGTGCCCTTACTAAATTACGTTTCCAGCTCTTTTCTCCGAGGTAACAGAAACCTTTCCAGCGATGATTTGTGGTGTGTGCTTGCAGGCCGCCTTGCTCACGCTCTCTGTAACTGTACTCGGAGCTCTCTATTCCGTCCTTCCAGTCCTTACGGCAAACATGGGATAACACCCGCCGAAGGCTGTGCAAAGCCGCTCAAAATACACCCCACAGTTTGGGCATCGAGCTGCCGTTAACTGTCCTCTGGGTGCCATTTGTTAGTTACGTGTGCCAAGATTGGTGATGGAAGTGATGAATATTATGCAAAGCAGTATTAAAAGCCTTCCCGCAACATATACGACGTATATCGAATGACATACATGGCATAAATGACGTTTGTTGCCTGACCAGTCTTCCACATTGGTAAAAGCAGAGGGGGGTTGTAAAGACATCAGTTCTACGATCAACTGTGTTAGCGCGTGACTGAAAAATAAGGTTTCATTTCGTTAGGACGTTAAAAAAAAAAAAATAAATAAAATTGTGTGTCTGAAGCCTGGCTTACGGTTTATGTTCTAGTTAAACGCGCCATTCCAAGGCAGAGGAATGCTTTCAGAAGTGCAGGCGATGATGTCCTCTGGCGTTGCGTGGTAATCTGCAGAATAGTCAAGAATTTTCTAAGGCCTTTTTAGCAATCCTGAAAACTCCCAGAAGAAAGTTATTAGTCAGGCAGACGACTCACTTCCATGCCGTGCTTTCGTGAGGATTTTGTAGCTAATTAATTAAAATTGTTTGCATGTAAGTATTTTAATGGGAAGAAAGGGTGTATGTTTCTAATGAATTTGCTTGTAGTTTGATTAATTTAGAAGGATTTTTTTTTTTTTAATTACTGTATCATCCAGAGCAGATTCTTTTAAGGACTCCAGGACATTTTAATGGATGTTTGTAATGGAATGATAGATGAACTTACCGTATGGTCAGAAATGCAGTTGTTACTTTGCAAGGTTGAGTTCCTTTACGTCTGATGATTTGCAATGTTTTATGTATTACAAAATTTTATGGAGAGTACGTTAAGCCTTTGTCATCTCTGCTCAGCTTGTCGTGAAGGTATGGACTTTCATGGTCTCCAGGGGATGATGTCTTTGGTTAAGTTAATGTAATAAATGGAGAAAAGTCTGGCTTTCCTGTCAGCTTTCATAAAACTTCATTGCCAGCTTTACAGTCCCGGAGCATTATCAGCAAGGAATAGCTGTATTAATAATTAGTGTGTCCATTGCTTCCTTAAAATACGCGTTGAAAGAAAATGAGTGTGAAAGCACGTAGAGTTTGGTGGGCTTAAATGGCTTTAAACGTTACCGCGCTAAGTTAAAAAATACAAAGTTGTTCTACTTACGTACTTCGAACATTTCAGTTTAAAAAGCCCAAATGCATTTTTCGCCGTATATTTGTTTGGGGTTCGTTGTTGGTGGTATATTCTGGTTCCTCATTACAACGTTTTCTCGTGTGTTCTTCCTAGAATGGCTTTACTCCTTTATATATGGCAGCTCAAGAGAACCACATTGAAGTGGTGAAATATCTCCTGGAGAACGGAGCCAACCAAAGCACAGCTACCGAGGTGAGGCATTTTTGTTCTTTTTTTACGCACGCTCTTATTTTCCTTTGCTTTTGTATTCAGCTACCGAGGTGAGGCATTTTTGTTCTTTTTTTACGCACGCTCTTATTTTCCTTTGCTTTTGTATTCGGGTCGCTTAAAGTCTGAAGATTTTTTCAACCGGAGTATTTTGAGGACTTTCACCCTTTCATTTCAGTGAGTTGCAGTTACGAATCTTGTCCTTTCTTTACACACGCACAGAAGATGAAGGTAAACTGTGCTGCAAGTGGCGAAAAGGGATGAAACCCAGCCTGGTTCATTTGACAGCAAAATTCCCTCTGACTTGAGCGAGCCCGGGATTTTCACCCGCAGTTTGTGCCCGTGTCTCCTATCAGCTTCCTGGAGAATTTTCTGAAACGATGAATGAGGCTTTGAGGAGAGGTCCCCAGGGCTGCAGAAATCAGAGGAGGCCGAGGTGGTATTGTCAGGGGAACGGAGCGAAGGGTAGATCGGTCGTAGGCTAAGTGGAGAGGTACAACGTTTCGTCTGAACAGATTTACGCCTCTGACAAAGCCCGTGAAACTCGGGCCTTGTAGGCCAGCCGTCGCCTGAGCAGCAGGGCTACCTTTGTGCTGCTTTTTTTGTGCACTGTAAGATCCGGGCAAAAATCGATGAATAGAATATTATAGCTTGTGTCTCCCACTGCCGGCTGTATAAGGAGTCTTCTGGGGAAGCCGGCTGAGAAGTGTGTGGAACATAATGCGGATACCAAAATTCGGACTATGAGGGCCGTGGCCAGAAGGGTGTCTGTGTGTAAGTGTAAAATGGTATAAAAACAACTAGTATCAACACTTAGGTGTTGATGAGCTTCCTTTTAGATTGGGACTTGAGATTTTAGATGAGTTCAGAGTATTTTCTGCGTAGGAAGAGCGAGAAACAGGGAAGCGGGTGCACAAAACTTGGGAGTGGAGTAGGCTCTCGGTGGTGCTGGGTTCACAGAAGCGTTCAGGTAGAAAGGGACCTCGGGAGGTCACTTACTCCGACCTCCTGTTCCCCGAAGCAAGGAGCGATGGCAGCTGGACCTCCCTGACCAGCCAGGTTACTCTCATTGTCTGCGACCTGGGGTAACCCGATGAATATTCGTTATTGTCTGTGATTCGCCAAAACTGGAAATCAAATGGCTAACGAAGATCACGTTGATGAGCTCAGCAGGCAACGTGCCGTTTTCTCCTCGGACGCTTTATTTCTACTGCCGGACCACGGGGGTATAAATACGCAGAAGGATGGTATTAATTGCTGGGTTCTGGGTGTGACCGGAGTCTGTAAAGCTGCAGTAACTGCAGCGCAAGCAGGGCGGACACCAACGTAAGGCACGAGGCTCCATCCCGAGAGGAACCGAATCGTAAGAACTCACTTCTGCAGCTGAGAGGGTTTGAGGGCAATGGGGAAAACTCCAGGGCTATGAGGACCGTGCTCATTCTGGTTCTTCCTCTTGCTCTCTTTCTGCCGAATGGTCTTTTACTCCGAGCCAAGGGGACGAGCAAACAGGATCTGTGCTGCGCAGTGTGTTGGCTTCGTGTTTGTTCTATGGATGCGCCGTCTGAAGCAGTAATAGGAAAGTTCCCCTCCGTGTTTATGACTTTTCCCTAGTCTGTACAGACCCTTACCCACTTTGGATTGCCTTCGCAAATGGAGGAAATTTAAATGATGGAGCATTTTTGCTCGCTCTCCTTTCCTTTAAACCGAACGGCTGGCGTTAACAGCTGCTTTGCTGTCCCTTCTTCCACTGGATACTGTACCGTTCGGTGACAGCTCCGAAAATAATCCTCCCGTGGCCTGCATATATGGCGATCGGGTTACATGGCAGCTTTCTGAAATATGAAATCCCCGTGTGATTGCCAGGCAACGTGGCAGAAAACACGCTCCTTGTGAAGGAGCCGAGTGGAACCGTGGCTCTGCAGGAGCCCGGCCTGGCTACGAGCCCGCAGGCGTCTGCTCGCCGCCTTTTCTCCCGGTAGCTTTTACTGGCTGGGGTGATGGGGTGCGCTTGGAAGTTCATTCATTAGTTTATGGGAACTGCGGTGGTTAATTAAATTCAATACAATGAAATTAAGTTAATTAAATGTGGCCTCTGCTTGCATGCAGACGGCCAGGCATCACTGGAACTCACAGTGTAGTCTGTTTTGTCTTTTTTTTTTTTTTTTTAATAAAGCTGGGGGGAGAAAAAAAATCAAATGCCCCGCACTCTGAACCTGAGTCCAAGTCTGTCTTCTGCCATCGGAAAGGTCAGTGCTTGTGTAGCTTGGAAAGTAAAGGCTCTCTTCCTCCTGAACGAGACAAGTTTTGGGTTCAGGTCTCACTGAGACGACGCTTCCGACGGCCCGAGCCCCCGTCCTCTTCCGCACGTGCCCAGAGTCAGTCTCGCGAACAGACTGAAGAAGCGGTACATTAAATAAACTCGGATGGCGGCCAGAACTGAGGATGCCACCCAAATACGCGGAGAGGGCCCTCCTGTTGGGCATCAAAGACTGGTTGTCCTCATGTGGGGAGGGGGGGAAATGGAAAGCTTTTCTCCGAGCTCCGCTCAGCCGCGCTTTCCAGAAGCAATAGGAGAGGGAACGCAGAAAGAGTCGTGTCCTTTTAGAGAAGGATGGAAGATAAAGTGGTGCAAATCAATGGATGGTCTTGCCTTTGAAGCTGTGAAACTTGCACTGCCTTTGGATATACTTCGTTTCCTCTAACGCGGATACACAAAACGAGAGTAAGGATGAGCTCAGTTTCACGGGGCCTCTAATCCAGGATTTGTTCTCAAGTTCCCAGAGGCAAAAGGCAAATGCGTTAAGCCATGTCAACACCTGATGTAGCCCCAATCTCAGAATTATCTTTACAGTTCAGCTGTTTCCTCAGCTGTTCACCCTTTTTTAATTCACTGTACAGAATTTAATCTCTATTGCAGAAAGAAACCACAGTAGTATCGCCGTTACAACGCACCTACCCACAGCTCTACGCAAAAGGGAGTGAGCGTTATTAGATTACGAAGGGAAAAAATTGCTTTGGCAATTCCTCAGATGTTTCCCTCAGCATGTGTTAGCTCTCGATTCCTTCCTAACTTGTCCTTTATTATTTTATCATCTTTCCGTATTCCTATTCCAAATCAATTCCGTCTCGTTCCCGCATCTTTTACAACGTATCTAAATTAATTTTCCCGCTATAATCAAGTCTTTGGCTGTTTCTTCCCACCTAGACGTAGAAGACCTTGGTTTATTCCCTTCCCTGTTCTTTCATCGTTATTCATGGTGCCTGCGGTCACAGGGAGATGCTCTGGTCGTCGCGGTCCAGCTGCCCTCCGATCTGGCGTGCGGTTACAGCAAACACGTGGTTTTTTGTCAGAATAAAAGAAGAGGGAGCAGGCAGTGCCTCAGATACCTGGGATCGGACGTTGCCGTCCTGTGATGCGTTTGAAAGCACTGGCAATCCAGGGGCACGTGAAGGGAGGAGCGAGACAGTGTGAAAATAATTGTAAAACTAAGCCGAAACTGTGACTGAAAAAAGGCAAAGAGATTTTTCTGGCTTTGTTTTTCCAAAAAGTACAAATAACATGATGTTTTCCGGCTTCAAATTGGAATAAATTCCTAAACTTCCTCTGGCTTTCTCATCTCATAGTCCGCGTGTAACTTAGAATGGGAAGCAGCAGCGAATGCATCCGAAGGCTTGCTTTCTTTTCGCAGAGATATTCAGAAACAGGTTCCCTGCCTATTTTTCGCATCGACTTTGTTGAGCGCTCACTGATCTTTAACAAAATATTGCTAAAAATATGCTTTGTGGCCTAGTTTAAGAGAAGTAATTAAGAGAGATACTGTGGAGTGATCCTTTGCTTGTAGTAGGCTTAAACAAAGACTGCTTTGAAATGGAAAAAGTGTGTTTCTGACGTGTTTGAAGTCATATGAAGTCCCGAAGACAGGCTGAGAGAGTTGAGGGGGGGGTTCAGCCTGGAGAAGAGAAGGCTCCGGGGAGACCTTAGAGCCCCTTCCAGTCCCTAAAGGGGCTCCAGGAAAGCTGGGAAGGGACCCTGGAGAAGGGAGGGGAGCCATGGGACGAGGGGTGACAGTTTTAAACTGAAAAAGGGTGGATTGAGATGAGATCTGAGGAAGAAATTCTTTGGTGTGAGGGCGGTGAGCCCCTGGCCCAGGTTGCCCAGAGAAGCTGTGGCTGCCCCATCTCTGGAGGGGTTCAAGGCCAGGTCGGACGGGGCTGGGAGCAACCTGGGCTGGTGGGAGGTGTCCCTGCCCAGGGCAGGGGGTGGCACTTGGGTGGGCTTTAAGGTCCCTTCCAACCCAGACCATTCTGTGGTCCTGTTTTCTTCTCCACCAGGACGGTTTCACTCCTCTAGCTGTTGCGCTGCAACAAGGACACAACCAGGCGGTGGCCATCCTCCTGGAAAACGACACCAAGGGGAAAGTGAGATTGCCAGCTCTGCACATCGCCGCTAGGAAAGACGACACCAAATCAGCGGCGCTGTTACTGCAGAACGACCACAATGCCGACGTGCAGTCCAAGGTAACGCGCGGCTGCCATAGAGGTAACAGGGTAGTCGCGCGGCTCGGTGCCAACGGGCAACAAACTTTGCTGCCTTCATCTTAACGGGTAAAGGTAATTTCTCCTGTGGGGCAAGACAAGTTGCTCGACCAGTATCACCACTAATACGCCTACTTTTGCAGTGTTTAGCTACACAGTAATTACAAGCTACGCATTTTTTTTTTTGCTTTGTAGTTCTACCTCCTGTTTCTTTGGTAACCAGCTTTCTCTCGTTATTTGTAAAGCACAAGAGACTGGACTGGAGGCAGAATCGCTGCTTTCCTATTAAATAGGATACTGGTTTATTGCCCGTGGGAACATAGGTTGTATTTTAAAGTTAATGCATGCTTGAATGGCTTTTCCCATAATTAACAGCATAACTCATTTCAAAAAGCAACATAGTTCTTCGTTTTGCGGCCAGTCTTTAATATTTTTCCTCTTTTTCCCAAACCATGCTGCATCAGATGATGGTGAATAGGACGACTGAGGTACCGAGATCAAAAATTTTTAATTACTCTTTCTCTTACTTACAATTATTTTCTCTGCTCTGTGGCAATATTTCTTTATTATTTAGCACTAGAAGTGAAGACGTTACTCTTTTTTTAATACGTAGAAATTTGTGACTCAGCAAACCTATTTTTTTTTTTCATCCTTTGTCTTAGAATTTCTTTTCATTTGTGTCACTATTGAATTAAACTTTTGAGAATTCACATCAGTTCAAAGAAGTCTGAAGCCAGTAATGGAGCTAAGAGGATAAAGATGCTTTTCTAGCTCAATTTCATTAATTATGAAAATGCACTCACTTGGCATAACTAAATTAAGGTGTCTGGCTCAGCCAGAATAATACTAAAATTCGTTTTCCTTCTTTTCCAATATCAAATATAATCAGATCCTCCAAGGTAGAAACTTGTTCAGAGCATCTGCTTATTTTTACCGTTGTTCTTATGACAGTCCTTTTAATAAAGTTTTGAGAAGCCCTTGAGGGATAGCACATAATCAGAATTTACCTACAGCAGATTATGTTACGTTTCTCATACGAATTTTGGAAATACCAACTCTCCAAGCACTTCCACTAAAAATCATGGGGTCTTTTTGCCTAGAACGGTGATTTCTCCCCTAAAGGTTATCGTCATGTTTAGGAAAAAGAATTATCTCCAAGAAAACGCGGTCGTTATTTGAACGCCTGCTTTTAAATAACGGGGTTTCTCCGTTGGACGAGGGAATGGATTTTGAAAACGACTCTACTTTGACCAGGATCAGCCGTGGGCTGACACGGAAGTAAATGGAATTAGGGTGGAATAGTGGGCTGATTGCTGTGTCTTCGGGGAATACAGTTGATTTCAGAGTGCAGCGGCCGCCTACATTTCATGATTCCATGAGTAGTTTAAAACGGTGATTTGTACGCTGAAAGAAATGAGACCTGGCTGAAAATGCGGTGTAGTCCAGAAGCCAAAAGTGTTTCTCTCTTTCCGTAGCTGACTTTAGGATCTGATCAAATCAGTGTAAAGCTCTTCAGGGAAACCTCAAAAGCAAGGTCCTTTCTACTTGAATTACTTAGGAGACTAAAAGCTTCCTCCGTGTCCCAGTTTCTGAAAAATTAATCTTTTTTTATGCTGTTGTCAAGCAGTTCTCTCTCTCGTAGCTGGAGCAGGTTTCACCTTCTAGTGTTCAAGAGGCAATAAGTAAATTGTGTTTTTTCTGATGTATAAATGGCAAACTTTCTTCAGACCCTTTGAGATCTAAATTGTATATAAATATAAATAATTACAATCCTTATACTATGCTCCTAAGTAGTTTCTCACGTACACCGAATTCTTGGCTTACACACTGATTAACCAGTGCTTTTTTTTTTTTTTTTTTTAAAAAAAAAAGAAATATGTTGTCAATATTTCTAATTCTAAGAGCGGTAAACTGAGAATCCAACAACTTTTGTGGTCGTTTATCCGAACCCAGTACACAGATGCAGCCCAAAAGACCCATGTTGCTTCCCACTTGTAATAAGGAAACTTCCTTTATTTTCTTTAGGAATGGCTAATATATTAATATTTCCTGCGATGAAAGCTACTCTTCTTATTGGCCACTGAGTCAGAGCACTGAATTGGAGAACGAAAGAATAACGCTTTTTGGTAACCTCTCGTATGAAAACTGCTCTCTCTGCCTGAAAGGCTGCGCTATGTTATAGGTGAACTGGATAAAATCAACACATTGGTTGGCCGGCAGCTTTTTAAAATCGAGTTGTAGTTAAGCTGATCATCTCGTGTGAAATGTTGTCTGTAATACGGGCTGTTTCCCTTTGTAGAGTGGCTTTACACCTTTGCACATAGCCGCGCACTATGGAAACGTCAATGTGGCAACGCTTCTGCTCAACCGAGGAGCCGCTGTCGATTTCACCGCAAGGGTACGGAGGAATTTCTTTCTCTTCTTAGTTCTAACGGCCGACAAAACGGGGAGCGTTTCTTTGCGTGGTTCTTAGGCAAGAGTAGGGGAGGAGCCAAGCGATGCTGAAGTTCTGTTGCGTTCAAAGCTTGTCTTTTTTTTTGCAGTAATTCTTAAAGGCTGCCTCCGCGCAATGCGCCGGAGTCCTTGGGAGTGGAGTAGCGACCAGTAGTCCCAGTTGAAGGAAGCAGGCTCCTTTTGACTAGCTCCAGAAAGCTGATATTCTCATAACGTGTCAGCTCACTTCAGCTTTTCTGTCGGTTAGACGTTCTCCCGAAATGCTTGTAGGATTTATTGGCTTTTTCGGCACGCGGTATTTACTACTTCAACTTGAAATTTTCACATGTAAGCTTATTTTGGAAAAGTGAAGTAAGGTATAGTGCCGTTCTAGAAATGCAACAATGAAAGTACTAATTAGTCATGACTACCTTTTTATGCTAAACAACTGCAGAGCTACATTGCTGTTGTACCTTAGGTAGTTTGAAGCATGGCATCTGGTGCCATGAAAACCTCTGGTGATCTGCACCTCGGCATAGCTACCGGATCACAAGTTTTCGGTTTAATTTCGCCGGCCACTTTAGGGTCCTGCCTCTCAGGCTGCCTTCCTCCTCTTGCCAGTCTGGAACAGCTGCTAATATTTCCTCTTCCCCTCGCCCAAAGCATTTGCGAGGACTTTCAGCCTAAACAGGGCCTACTCCTTGACGCCGTTGGCGTTACCCTCAGGAGGTCCCTTTGTGCAGGAGTCGCGCGTTTGTGTACTCTGTCTGCGTTGCAGTGATTTAAACGCATCAGTGTTTTGTGACTATTGACTCATTGGGACTCCGATATATGTTTGTTTATTTGTCTGACTCTGGGACTGCGATGTTTGCTGCTTTGGCAGATGCGCTTCTTCGTTTTTTAAAAAAAAAACCCACCCAAATAACGAATAAAGATTCTTGCTTAGAAAGGAATTACTAACTCTAGCTTACATGGTGCGTGCCTAGCTCTGATGCTCAAGTACGTTGCTGTTTATTCTCTCCAATGTGATGGCCTCGTTTTTTTTGTGATCCCCACACGATTTCACCACCATTGCGCGCCTTCAAATCCATCACGCTCATTGTTTGTTCTTTTCATGGTGTAGAATGGAATCACCCCACTGCATGTGGCTTCCAAAAGGGGGAACACAAACATGGTGAAGCTCTTGTTGGATCGCGGAGGGCAGATCGATGCCAAAACCAGGGTGAGTCTTTCTATTCCCTGCATACGATGTTGTCCCTTCTTGGGAACGGATTGGGATTTTTTGCTTGCTTGCTTGGGGGTTTTTTGGGGTTTTTGGGGGTTTTTTGGTCTTTTTTTGTTAAGCCGGAGACTTGGAACACCGAGATTCATAGCTTAGGAATTCAGCTCCAGTAACTGTGTCTTGTTCTCTGTTCTTAAAAGGAGACATCAGATGCGTCTGTTATAAGTGACTCAAAAAAAAGAGAAAAGAACAAGTTCATCTGAACACAGGTCCAAAAATGTTAAGCATTGCCTCCTCACAAGTGTACTCTTTTTGAAACTTGGACCAAATTTAAATTGTGAATCCAAGAATAATTTATAAAGAATTTTTTTGCACCCTTTTTTTTTTTTTTCCCTAAATTCAGAATGCTACCTTTAGTTTTCCGGTTGTTTTATGTAGACTGCTTTCTAGACTATCAGACTAAAGAATGGCAGGTGTTGGTGGTGGCAGGAGGCAGAAATACTATTTACTTGAGTCTCTTGTAGGTCGTACACAAAAAAGCTGATGGAACTGATCTTTTTGAGGAGATAAGTCTGGTAGTTGGTCCAACTTCACGTGGCAAAAGAACACGCGTGCTGCACAGCGATGGGAAGCGGAGGGTCTGGACCCAGCTAGGCCTTTCATAGAATTATGGAATGGTGGCAGTTGGAAGGGACCTCTGGAGATCATCCCGTCCAACGCCCTGCCGGAGCAGGGTCACCCAGAGCAGGTTGGACGGGAACGCGTCCAGGCAGGTTTGGAATATCTCCAGAGAAGGAGACTCCAGAGCCTCTTCCAGTGCTCTGGCACCCTCAAAGTAAAGAAGTTTTTCCTCATGTTGAGATGGAATTTCCCGTGTTCCAGTTTGTGCCCGTTGCCCTTTGTCCTGTCGCCGGGCACCACTGAGGAGAGCCTGATCCCGTCCTCTTTTGACACCTGCCCTTTAGATATCGATCGGCATTGATGAGATCCCCTCTCAGCCTTCTCCTGTCCCGGCTGAACAGCCCCAGGTGTTCTCCTCCCAACTGTCCGGTTGAAATGCCGCACCAATACTCCGCTCTTGATTTACGGGGGATTTTGCCATCATTCAGGACAAAAGAAAAACCCATCAATTTATATGGGCAGGGTTAATTATTTCCAAAGGGGTTTTGGAGTCACCGAGGAAAATGTGGTCGTTTATGCGAACTGAGCTGCAAAGGGCTCGTTCTTGAAAGCTGCTGGGTTTTAAGTACGGATCTGCAAAATTATGCTTCTAAGTAACAGAGGGTGTTTTAGAGCAGGGTTTAGAGCTGGACATAAGAGTTTTTGTTTAGTGAGGTGGAAGGGTAGAGGATGGTGCAGTCAGCTACTCTTATGGTTGATTCAAGCTCAGCGGTTACTTTGATATTAGTTACATCAGCCGTTAATTACATCAATCATTTGTTGCTTCATAAGCTAGGAAGACAGTCATGCTTATCGTGTAACGCTATATGCGATTATGATTTTGATTTCTGATGATTTATGAAATGAATTGCGTCTCTCCTGCTCTTTTGTTGTTGGGTTTTTTTTTGTTTTGTTTTGTTTTCTTTTTAAAAAAAGCCCTTACTGAGGATGGAAAATGAAGGTGTGCAGTAAATCATCCCTGGTCAAGTTTTCCACAATAAGTGCCTAAAATCTCATGGTAAAGAGGCACGAAAAGGTAGTAATTCGCTGGAGTCAGGATATTCCACATGCTCGTAAGCCCAGCAGTCGTACAGAAGGGGTCCATTTTGGAGAAAGGCAGTATTGAATTCACCAATTTCCGGCTCAGTATTTAGATGCCTGGTTTAGACAAGTTGGCACAGGGGATTGTAAAGGACCTCTTGGATTTTAAGAGGCCAAGGTGTGTTCCCTTCCCGGCCCACCCGCAGAGGTGGATGTGCGGTTGGGAATGAAACTTGAACGAACAGGATTTTGCCCGGCGTGGGTGGAAGGGGCTGATTTTAGAGTCTTCTCATTGTCTGGGCTTCCTGCCCTTTGTCAGCAGCTCAAAAACTGTCAGCAGTGGAAACCCCTAAAGGTATCCGAAAGCACGTGTATCCCAGTTTGCCCGGGCTCAGCAGCTTCCTCTTGCTTTCATCCTCTGCTTTCTCCCAGCTCAAAGGCACGCGGCGGCGATTGGCCGCCTCTTCTTCCCGGCGAGGGGAGATTCCTGAGCTTTGGTTTTGCTGTCCCTGTCTCCGTGGCATGATCTCGCCTTCATGCCAGCCCTTTATATCACCTCCGTGGTTTTTTCCCTGGGCTTCGGCCGCGTGCCGTGTGTGCTTGGCTCTGGCCATGAGCGTGTAGGGTATTGAAGAGGGAGGTTGTGCGTTGCGTGCCGTGCGGACGTGGGTTCCATACTTTAAGGGATGGACCTCTGCTGCCTCCGCCTCGGTACTAACACCTTTCTGTATTCGCCTTTCCATTCCTCCCGAGGAACCACCTTCCAGTAGGTCAGATTCACTGAAAACCGGTGGAATTAAATGTACTAGGCTACTTCACTGCCGTGCAGCTTGGGCTTTTACCCTTAGTCTCCGTACCCCACCAAAATAACCCTCTTTGGTTAAAAAAAGCTATTCAAGGCTTTCATTCGGTTTATTTTTAACTCGCTGTATTACCCGACTCTGAGGATGCGTAAATTAAGATGCAAAAACTTATTTAGGCCGATTTTAGATGAGCCTCAGTACTTTAAATTTGCAGAGTTAATCTGTGCAATCCTCTCATATTTGAAAATGCTCCATTGGAATCGTCCATTAGGAGCCCCCGTATTGTCTAAAAAAAATAAATAAATTACACTGAATTTACTCCAAGGGAGTAAATTATGCGTGAGTCCTGCTGTTCCAGAGTTAACGTTGCGTGTCAGAGGAAAGCCCTGCTTACCGCAGGAATCACATATTTTTATTTTCTATACATTTCGCAAGGTATTTGCTGAAATTTCATGGCATTTCTCACTGGAGCATAAAAATGTGGAGCTGCTAGTAAATCGGCATGCTGCACTGAGATATTTTAAAAGAAGATTTTACTGACATGTTTTTTGGCAAGTTTTACGGTTTTTCTCGGCTGCTGAAGGAGAAATGTGGAATTACATTTCCCTTTTATCTTGTAGCTAAAGCAAAAATGGAAACTCCATTCCCGATGATATGAACGGGATACTTTTATTAGTGCTATCTGTTGTATCCATCTTTGTGCTGCTTCTGTTTACACACGAGCCTTGGCCGGAGGGGTTTTTGCCAAGTAATTAACGGGTAAAATTTCTTATGCTAAAAGCATTTCCTATTTAAAATCTTAGTCGAGCCTATATTCTCTACAAGTGTACCTCAATTAAGAGCTTTGGTGAGGTATGTTTGTTTAAAATTTTAAAATTTAACGTAACTTCCTACCTGTACGACTGGGGATAGTGGACGAGTGGAGCTGGGTTTCAGAAGCGACTGCGCCAGACGGTAGGTAGGAATCGCTATGCAGAAACGTCTCCTCTAAAAGATGAAGGAAAGTTCAGTTTACGATCAAATCGATGTCGGGTGGTCAAGAGGAACGTGGCAATTAGCAATTCCGACTTTGAGAGACGGAAAGCCTTCACGGCCTTTCCTGAATCACAGGAAGGATTATTCCACGGGGAATTATTCAAAGCATTTAAAAACAGAGCAATTTCAGCACAGCCAACGTTTATATCACAGAATCACAGAATCTTCATGGTTGGAAAGGACCCTTAAGATCATCGAGTCCAACCAAACAACCTACAATCTCTGCCACTAGAGCATGCCCTGAAGCGCCACATCTAGACGTTTCTTAAACACCTCCAGGGATGGCGACTCAACCACGTCCCTGGGCAGGCTGTTCCAGTGCCTGACCACTCCTTCAGTAAAGTAATTCTTCCTAATATCTAACCTAAACCTCCCCTGATGCAACTTCAGACCATTTCCTCTGGTCCTGTCATTATTCACCTGGGAGAAGAGGCCAACACCCACCTCTCTCCAACTTCCTTTCAGGGAGTTGTGGAGGGCAATGAGGTCTCCCCTCAGCCTCCTCTTCTCCAAACTAAACATGCCCAGCTCCCTCAGCCTCTCCTCATATGCCCTGGTCTCCAGACCCCTCCCCAGCCTGGTGGCTCTCCTCTGGACACGCTCCAGCGCTTCAATGTCCCTCTTGTACAGAGGGGCCGGGAACTGAACACAGCACTCGAGGTGAGGCCTCACCAGTGCCGAGTACAGAGGCACCATCGCTTCCCTGCTCCTGCTGGCCACGCTATTCCTGATACAAGCCAGAATGCTGTTGGCCTTCTTGGCCACCTGGGCACACTGCTGGCTCATGTTAAGCTGGCTCCACCAGCACCCCCAGGTCCTTTTCTGCCGGGCAGCTTTCCAGACACTCTGCCCCAAGCCTGTAGCGTTGCTTGGGGTTGTTGTGACCGAAATGCGGGACCCGGCATTAATTTCTATTAAAATTATATTCTGGTATAATGGAATAGTAGCAGCAAGGATACATGGCATCTGGAATGTTAATGACTCTTAAAGGATTTCAGGAGCATTCTTTATGGATGCAATTTTCATAATATCTCTGTTTTTATCATCTCTCTCTATAAATCGGATAGGAAAAAAAAAAAGAACAAGAACGTGAGGCTTTTTTAGTTTTTGTGTGCTTTTTTACTTTTAAAATACAGTGTTACTCACAGGCCTTTGTCACCTTTCAGGTATTTCCATTTTTGTGGGAAATATGCTTAGAAGGGGGAGGGAGGAACGTGTTCACCTGTCTCAGATGCTGAAGTTGTCCCACATTTGGTGTTCCTTCTCTTGAAACTCGCCAACATTGAAATGAAATTTTTCTCGCTCTGGGACTTTTCTTTAGACTCCTCCTGCAGGCTCTTGTCCAGAATATTTACAGTTGGGAAAAAAAAAAAAAAAAATCCTCGGAATGAAACGTGTTGTGTGCCTGGAGTGGGGCGGAGAGGTGGTAACGGCGGGGAGAAAGTCTGGTGTGCCCTTTGGGTTGGAGAAGGGCCACAGAAAAGAAAGGGAGGCTCAGCTGGAGCTGAAAGAAGCGGAAGGTTGAGCAGAGAGAGGCGTGATACCAATGGGAAAAGAAAAAGAACGAGCTGGGGGCGGGGTGGAACTTGGAGATGGGTTGGGTTGGGTTTTTTTGGTGGTGAACGCGCTTCAGACACCCCTTAAAACACTCATTCTGGCAACCTAGTGGGATTTATTTGTAATTGTGTCTCCTTTTGTGTATATGCATCCTGACAAACTAGGCACGGCGGCTCTCTGCTGTTTCCGCCTGTATGGTTTTCCTACCATAAAGCCATTGTGATCCCTAACCCTGTCTCGGCGCTACACGGTGTTTGCAGAAGGGTTTTTTCCTGCCGTAATGCTGCTGTTGACATTTCCTCCCAGTCTTCACGCGTGCACAGAGCGCTCATAATTCATTGGCAGTTTTTGCCATTCCTAAAGCAACGTCAGATTATAAATATCTAATCACAGTGCAGGTATTTGCTATAAAAAATTCAGTGGATTCACGTAACGTTTACAAGGAAGCGGGAAGGGATGTCCTACAGATTACCTAAGCAAGCTATAGATAATAGCAACTATTATTTCAAATCATTTAAGTTAACATCTCATTATGCAAGCATGGTATATTTTTTGCTGCGTTTTTAAGATTTGTACTTTGAATGGCAGACCGGGAACGAGACTTTAGAGCATGTTTAATTATGCCCAGACTCTGAGAGCTTAGAGCAAGAGGGGGAGACTTGCCTTGTTTGTTTTTAAAGAGGTGAGGTTTAGTAGTAATGAAAACTGAACAAATGAAAAGGCCTTTATTTGGTGAGAAAATTTAGACAATTTTGCCCGTTTAACACGCAGAATGCTAAAATTTTATTTCCCCCTTACGAAAAGGAGAATATGCGGCTGTATTGTAGAAAATCCTTCAGCAATTTGGCCTTTGATGTTCATGTTCTGTCGTCAGCCTTCGTTGGAATGAGCACCGAATGTGCGCAGCCGTTCTGTTAAGATGCTGCCCGTATCGTTTCCCCCTAAGAATCTCTCGTAAGCACAGCTCGTTTTTATCTCGGTCTCTTGTGAAGTATAGCATTTTAATGACTCTGAAATGACCCAATAATTGCTCTTCCTGCAGTTAGGAGTCACGCGCAGAATTCAGAATTCATTTTGCGGCTTAAAAAATTGGCCAGTGATTGATTTTTTCAAGATAAAAAAAGGCGCAAGTTTACCTTCAATTTTGAGAGCCGTTTAAGAGGAAATTTGGAGTGATGGAATTTCATGGCTTCCATGCAGGCAGAGAGGTTGGTAGTGTCCTTTCTGGCAGTGCCCCGGCTGTTGGTGACATCGCAAAGCCTGAGCTAAGAGAATACCACGTACGGAAACAGCAGAGCGCCAGGTGTAGGACGTCACTTGGAAGATGAAAACATTCAACTGTCCGTTATGTACTGTTTGGGAGGAGGAGATAAATATCAGACTTTTAAAAATATAAAATGGCTGAATTTCTTGTCTCCTGGCCTGGCGGCCTTTGCGTTTATGGGATATCCGTTATCCGCGCTTCAACGTCCACGTCTCTTCCACCCAGCGCTGTGTGTCCTGTCAAATGGTGTGTTCACTGTCTTGGCCAGCCCGTCGTCTTCGGTTTACGTGGTGTACCAATTAGCAGTGGATTGATTACAAAAGTACGTAGGCAAAACTCCTGCGATAGATTGCAGAGCGCTGAGGTTCGTTGCAAACAGGTAATGGTGCAAAAGAGGACTAATTTGGTACACTGGGGTGGCTCTCGATGTTGGCTAGTGTCAGTTTGTCCTCATTCTGTTACGTACTAATCCTTCTCCCGTAACAGCTCGCTCTCTGCAGTTTCCCCTCGTCTTTGAAGCACGTAAGCCAAAATAGAGTAGAAAGTATGAAATACACAATAAATTTAAAATATATGTGCCGTTTTCCCCAGGAGAAAGAGGGAAGAGGAGAGGGTCATATGGGAAGGCTGTGAAGCGTATTGCTTCATTCGCCTGCTGGAACAGGCGATAGTAAACGCTGATGAATTTGTAAAAGCTATGACAGGACAGAATAGGAAAGGTAGCGAATTTTTACCTCTGCTTTCAGAGGGAGTTATAGATAAGAACAGAGGAGAAATCACACTTTCTAACGACTTAGTTCTTATTTTTTTGTTTTCGCTAGACCTTCTTGTGGAGTTGATGTGTTTCCTAGCTTGTATTTTTCTTCCTTTTTTTTTTCCTCCCTCTGGGGATTTATGCCGTTTGTTTTCAAGGGCTCGCACAATTTTACCTTTCTTTTGCTGTTCTATTAAAGAGAATAACATCAAAGTCACTATGCAGACAGGGAAAGTGAACTTCCCCCATTGATTAAAAACGTAGAGCACAAAAAGCCAGCAGCTGGAAAGAAATGCCGAATAAATACCTTCCCTAGAAATACATTTGGGATATATTCTCACCTTCGGAATGCTCATGGGAATTAGGTGCATGGATCCCTCTAGCAGCGAGACGAAAATAGGCCTCAGCCGTGCATATGTAGACTCGATTTAGGGGACTGTGAAGTCTCTAGTGCGGAAAAAAAATCCCAGATAAACTGGTTATTCCCGATTCCTTTACATTGTCTCAGTCTGCCAGGTGCCGAACAGCCTCGGATGCTGTTTGCGGGTTTCATCTTGCATCTCTTGAATTTCATGACAAAGCTTCCGTGGGATTTAGTGATGCCTCCGCCTCTGAGATAGCGGGTGTCGAGGCAGACCTAAACCCTTCACGTGTCTCTGAAAAATCTCTGGAAGCGGTAGATAAGTAAGGGAGGAGAAAAATTCCTCCCTGCAGGCGTCGGTTCCTCACCGCGGTGGGGCTTTGTTGCCCTGCTGACTCTGAAAGATGCTCTGGGCTTTCCAAACTGAGGATGGGGGAGGATCTCCTGCTTCGGAACTACCTTCGTTTGCATAGCCAAAAATGATGTTCCAATTGCGATGGCACCGTGCCGTCTAGAGCTACTTTTAATTTAAAAATGTTAGTAGCAGAAGTAAAAATACAGCGAGGTAGATTTCCTCCAAATGCCAGCAAAGAATGTATCTGTGTATGAAGCAGGGTCGCTAACTCAGGCTTAAGGCCACGTTTTGCGCATTTTTGCTACTGCTTTAACCTGTAAGTAATAAATCTATCTCAGACCGGCACCCTAGCGAAGTAACATCTACCTCATCTCAGATAAGCAGGGAGTCTCAAAGGGAGAAGGCTTTTCTTGGGATTAAAAACTATGACCGTTTCACCTTTATCAACCTGTCTCTGCTGAATGAGTATCGATGGCTCCTCCGAGTGCGTGCTTGAACAATACCGAGGTCGAATGAGAGGAAAACTTGGGTTTCTAGATCTTACGCATTTTCTTCCGTTCTGGCATTCTAATATTCTTTCGCAACCATTTTTCTTGCCTCATATTTCCGTTACTTTTCTGCGTAAAGTCCAAACTGTAGCAGAATTGCCTGGAACGCATTCTCCTGTCTAAATGTTTCGTTGACGCGCCTTTTGCTCCCGCTGCCGCGATCGTTCGTCAGTAGCCCGAGCCATTCTTTTGGCATAAGGTGGTGTTCTGCAACGGAAGAAACATTTGGTGGTCTCGGGGCAGTTTTAGCAAAGAATTGCCAGCTCTTTATTCAGCCCTCAATCTCAGAAATTAAAGGGTTCGTTCTGTTTGTTTCTCACTTTCTCTTTTTCTCTGGTTTAAAAATCTTCTTTCTCCTGCTGCCGGTTTAAAGCAACCCAGGTAAATTCTAGAGTAGGTTTTCTGGTGTGAGCCGTTTTCATCCCTGCCTCAAAAGCGATCCAAAGGGCAAGGGGTTGGTGAATGGGACGCCCTTGGCCCAGGGGTTATCCAGGGAGAGGCGATACAATCTCAGGGCCATGCAGAGGAGGATGAGGAGGGGAGGAGGCGATGCACGCTCGCGTGATCCTCTTTGAGAAGAGATTTCAGCACACGATGGGCTTCCTCTCGGAAACGGTAACCTTAGAGTGTCCTTTCCTGGTGCAAGGAGGAATAGGGATGAAGCTTCGCAGGCTTGCGTTCCTGGAAAGGGCGTCCCTCAGCGTGGCAGGATGGACGGTTGGGGAGACGTGCTCATTTGTTTTCCCTCCTTTTACTTTGAAGGACGGACTCACCCCGCTCCACTGTGCTGCAAGAAGTGGACATGACCAAGTCGTGGAGCTGCTCCTGGAACGAGGTGCCCCACTGCTTGCGCGGACTAAGGTGTGTGTCTTCTTAGAACACGTTAGCAGCTCGATGTAACTTTCCACAGAATTTTCAGTGTCACCGAGAGGACAAGGAAGAAGACAGGAACATTATGTTCTCCCAAAGGAAATGTTATTAATGGGTAGAATGATCCAAAATAAGGTTTTCTTACATAATTAGGGACTATCCTTTCCAAATATATGAAACGGTATGCACTTCTTTGCCCCTCTCTGTAATATCAGGCTAAATATGCTACTGCAAGCGCTTCACTTTTGTTGCTCCCTAAGACCACAGGGGCACAGAGATGGGAAAACTGGGGTCAGTCACTCCTGAGAGATGATTCCTGGTATATATTCTCCAATCCTCCGCATCAGCTAACTAGGACCTATGACTCGCAGCTTCTCCTAATCGTTTTCATGGACTCTTTCAGGCTTGGAAAAGTGCTTCAGTGTGTTCTTTACTAATTTGTGAAGAGCACACGTCTAAGATCGATGCATCTCCTACAAATGCTGCCCCTTTGGTCAAACTAATGAGAGAAGGATAATTGTTCAATAGTTCAATAAATAGAAATAAGCAAACCCCACTGAGCAGCACTTCAGCAAATTTCAGGGTGGCTGACACAGGCAGCTGGTATCATTAGTTGGAAAAACAATGGAATGGACTATCGCAATGACATATTGGAGTCCCCTGGAAGATCAGGAGGGACAAACAATTTAAATACGAGTTTCAGACCATTGCGCTCTTTACTGGGCCCCACTCCCTCCAACATGGCTTGAAACAAGGGCAATTAGTGTTTTCTGGCCCATAGTTACCCTTATTGAAGACTCCAGATTTTCTCTTGATAGTCCTCAGGAGGTTTTATCCCTGGGTTGTGAGCGTATCAGCTACATGAAATAAGGATGTGCTCTAGCTATGGATCCTTGATAGCACCAAGCAGTCCAGGTCATCTGTTTATGCAGGAGTGGCATCCACAGGGAGATGGGAATTTGTATGGAAACGATTCCTTAGAGTTTCACCGATGCCTTTGGTGGGGAGAAGGTGGTTAGGTGAACCTCATGTGTCAACATGCATCACTTCGCTAAGAGGTAGAGGCTCAGAAGAGCAGACCCTGGCACATCTATTGTGCACGCTTCAGGCGGGGTTCCCCGATGTCGCCATTCAAAGGCAGACGTTGCCAGTCAGGACAAAGTACCGGCATTGCTGTGGTGGGGATTGAGCAGAGCACAAGTGTCCAGTGAATAATTCCCTCCTTCTGGGTGACAAATAAACAGTCCGTTTGACCACGCCACGTCAGTTACCTGTCCAAGTCCAAACATTATCGTCTATCGTTAAACACGCAGTGCTTTTTAAATACCTTATCGCACGTAAAATGAAATTAGATTTAAAGGCAACTTCCTCTTCTAACTGCCGACTGAAACAGGTGGTTCCAAACCAGAGACAGACAAATATGGAAATAATAAAACCATTTTTTTTTTTATGAGAACAACTTGCTATACGCATGAATAGCAACAAATCTCTTTCCTCTTAATTGTCCACCCTGGACTTCAATATTTACAAAAAGAACTATTAAAGCCGGACGGTGCTGTAAAACTCCTGCTTCCCCTCCCCTTCAAGTGTTATGGTGTGAACAAAAGGTCCAACAAGGTGGCGGTTGAAAGCATCGTTTCCCAGAAGCTCGGGGCAGGTTTGCCAATGTTAACTGTTTCTTTCATTGAACACTTGAAGAAAAAAATATAGGTTTCTTAATAAATACGATGATGGGTAAGTAGACGCTTTTCCTCTAATTAACATACGACCTATGTCTTAGTGTTTTTGAGTATCCCCAGAGCTGTCTTTTGAGGTCAGGATATGTTTTATTAAATCATGAGGTAAGGCCCTTAGATTCTTTTGCTTTGCTTAAACTGTGATTTTAGTTAATCATATGACGTTCCTTTAAATTTGCCTGTATCGGCTGGCAGGGGAGGGGTGGCCATAGCTTTTTTTTTCAGTTTTCCTTCCAGTCCGTAGCTCAGACGCGGCTCCGTTCCAGTGATGGGGGTGCTCTGCGTGATGGTGTTACGTTAACTCATGATGGCATCCTTCTAACCTGTGCCGCGATCCAAGCGGAGGGTTACTGCAAGTTACTCTTCTGTTCTCTTTTGCCACAGAACGGACTCTCTCCGCTTCACATGGCGGCCCAGGGGGACCACGTGGAATGCGTCAAACACCTCCTGCAGCACAAAGCTCCCGTGGACGATGTCACGCTGGATTACCTGACCGCCCTCCATGTGGCCGCACACTGCGGCCACTATCGTGTCACCAAACTCCTTCTGGACAAGAGAGCAAATCCCAATGCTCGTGCCCTGGTAAACCTGTCCCACCCGTGTCGCGTAACAAAGCTATCCAGGGCAGATGAGTAGCTCTTACCAGTAAAGCTAAGTGAAAACTCCGTCGACAAACTCCCTCAGCCTTAAATAGTTGCAGTAACAACAGGGGTGGTGACACCCGCTGGTTACCAGTGTTGTATCACGTATCGTTAGGCCTAGTCATGGACCACGGGCCGTGGCAAATGGCTGCAGTATTGGGTCTGGAAGCTCTGCAGAGTTCCAAAAATCAGGGCCGTTTCTAGCCGATGGTAACCTGTACGTTGGTATTTCACTGAATTAGGAGTTCAGTTTTCCATACTATGTGATAGGATACACGTATCATTTCTAAGCTTTCAGCTGAATCAGTAAACTATTGGGCATGGAGAAAATACATTAAAAAGCGAATATTCCTGCATTTATCAAATTACGACATTCCCCTCTATTAGGTGCCACTTTTCTTCCTTTTTAAAAAACAGTGCTTCTGATGCTTGCAGGAGAACAGGTATGATTCCTTTCCCTCACTGCTCAGACCGTTACCCCCTAACTGAGAGAAAAACATCACGTTTGGCTTCGGGAACGTATAAAGCTTTCCAGAGCCTTTAATCTATCCAAACCCCAGAGGAGATTCCAATTTTCTCTAATAGGAAGCGTCCCCGTGAGCTGTTAGCTGGATGGAAGTTAAAATACCAATAAATTGCACTCGGTGGGGGAAAGAAAGAGACTGTGAACACTTGAGGTACTTCTGCAGGGCAAGAAGCCTGCCGTTGGCTGCTGTGGTCAGTGCCTCCACAGACCTTCCACCGCAGGCCACCCTGATGTCTTCCCCAGCTTCTCGCCTTCAATATGACCCCCTGTTTTTCTGTGAAGGCTCCCTCTACCCTTTACTTCCTTGGAACTGACTTTATCAACACCATTTTCTTCTGCCCTCTCATTTTTCTTGGCCTCTCTATGCCCACAAACCCCGTAACCCCCCATGCTCCCTCTTCTCATGCTTTTCTTCTTTTGTCTTTCTCGGTATCTTGTTCGCTCGGTTGATATTTTCAAAGCTGTTTTCATCCTCTCTTGTTTTTCTTGCCAGTCTTCTGATTATCTTTAGCTGTACTTTCCCCAGCTACCCACACGTACACATGATACGCTAGCCCCCACATCTTCTTTCTTTCCTTCCATGACCAGGAATACACCTTCTGTTCTTCTTGGAGAAACGTCTGAAACGAAAGGAGAACAGCCCCAAGCCGCTGCCTCTCTGCTCTCTTCCCTACAGACGGGTTTTGTTTTTTTTTATTCCCTCTCTCTGGTTTCCTCTCCCGTCAGGGACTTGTCGCCTCTGGCTTGTTTATTGTATTTAATATATTAAATGATGCTCATAGTTTCTGTTAGCGATACAGTTTTTCTCTCCCCCATCAAAGTCTTCCTCACTTAAATAGAAGTAGCAAAATTAAATCAACGCAGACAGTAAAATTAAGCGAAAATACGGAAACTTCTGAAACGGCAATGCTCCCTGTGAAATATGCTGAGAGATGTGCGGGAGGTGAAATATCTAATGGTTTTGATTGGAACCGGAGAAGGCTCCGGTTATTAATCGCAGTAATAATATTCAGCAGAGTCCTGTGATGGAATAAATTTTGCAAATAATCCATTTTTGGCTAGATTTAAAAAAAAAAATAAAAATAAAAATTGTTAACGTTTGCAAAGTTATTTGGGGATACAAGCACTGTGTGGGTTCTTAGCTTTTTCAATTTGTGTATGCTTTAAAGGACCTTCAAGTCAACTAGTAATTAACATTTCCCTTAACGGAAGCTGACTGTAGAATAATGCGTCCCGTGCCTCTTTCCGTGAACTAAGATTTCCCTGATAAGTTCTGTTTACTGCTAGTTGATTGTTTAGCGATGCTGATCCTTTTCATTCGAAAATCCAGCAATTTTTCAACGTTACCTAAAAACGTTACCTGTGCTCTTCACTAAAAGGTTCACAAACGGTGAATAATGTGTTTTGCTTAGCTTTAGGCGCACGCTTAACCTGCATTAACTGTCACAGTACATAAAAACCTTGGAGTCAAAGCGTGTATTACAGTATAGAGTAGGAAGTCAGGCTTTGGTTTGGGCCCCAGCCTTACCGAATGAGCGTTTCTGAATTAATGAATGCGTGCCGATGGTAAGCACAACACTAAAACTATTGCCTCACAATACAAAGTGCTCGGTTGCAATCCCGATTTTGAGATGTTTGCCTTCCCCAGCTCCCTTTCGTTCCTGTCCCTGCCCCATTTAATTTTAATCCAGACAAGGGCCGAGACCTTGCTTTGCAATGCTTTAGGACTCAGCAGGGCAGGAATAAAGGAAGGAGGGGGCCACAAATACTTCAAGAGTGAAGACTTTGTGTTGTGAAACCGCGGCTGAAGTAGGGATTATTTATTTAGGATACCTGACAGCATGCGTGCACGCACAAACATGAACATGGCATACCGCAGATCGATGCATAAATATAAAAATAAGTGCACGTAGATGCTTAGGTTACAAGATCTTCTAAAAAGACAAATAAAATAAGGTGGAATCTGGAAGAAGAACTCTGTTCTTTTCCTAGAGAGGTCTAGAATATGCTTTATACTTTTCAAAAGACACTAACTGATTTCAAAGTGATCATTATCATTTCTTATATTTCCCTTGCGTTAGGCAATTTTGGGAACCGCTTTAAGTCGTCCTTACACACACATGTGGGCAACCTTTGGAAGCACATACACGCACGTGCTCACGCAGACACGGGGAAGGCAGAAGGGGCACGTCAGTGTTTGGGTTTTGGAGGTGGAAGTTTAGTTTCTCTCCACGGCCTGAGAAGGAAGCAGCGGCCCTGCTTTTTTCTGCCTCAGCCTCCTGGGAGATGTCCGTAATTCGTAACCTGTTGTGCGTAAAGAACAGTCGCTTCTGGTACTCTAACGCTTCTGCTCCCGGCGTGCCGGCGTGGAGCTGTGTGGGAAGTGTAGCTGCATGTTTTTTAACTAACATGACTGTCTTTTGCGCAGAATGGTTTTACTCCACTGCACATTGCCTGCAAGAAAAATCGCATCAAAGTCATGGAACTCCTGGTGAAATATGGGGCTTCAATCCAGGCTATAACAGAGGTAGAAAAACGTTTCATGTCTTGAAGAAACATTCCTTCTCTCCCTCCCTTTTTGCTTCCTTTTGTTCTCTCTCCTGTCACGCCTCACTTTCACTTATCTTTTATTTAAACGAAGAAGCCCCTTCCCTACGCCCGTGCAGAGGAGTAAAACTGCTCTTGCTTTGTTTCGCAGTCGGGCCTCACACCAATACACGTGGCTGCATTTATGGGCCACTTGAACATAGTCCTCCTTCTACTGCAGAACGGAGCCTCTCCCGATGTCACTAACATTGTGAGTATGGCTTTGACTAGAATCCTCTGTGCGATACCTCCTCCAAAAAGGGTCTGGCCTGCCGTGTGGCTCAACCAAAGGTCACATTTTGATGATACTTTAGGACTTTGTCGCATTTTAGGACAAATCAATCTAGAAGCGAAGAGGGGAAGGTGGTGATTGTATATGCATTATTGCACCAGGGGACATTTAAATCGGATATCAGGACAAATTCCTTCACCAAAAGGGTTATCAAGCATTGGAACAGACTGCCCAGGGGAGTGGTGGAGTCGCCATCCCTGGAGGTATTTAAAAGACGGGCAGACGTGGTGCTGAGGGACGTGGTGGGTTTGGCAGTGTTGGGTTAATGGTTGGACTTCAAGGTCCCTTCCAGCCTAGACGATTCCATGATTATAAGCCATCTGCGGTTTCATGTATTCTTCAGCACTGCTTGAGTAGGTAGAGTTTCCCGTAGAAACAGGCAAAGCTCACCAAATACATCCAAACCTGATTGTGAGCCAAGTCACAGGGAAGCCTGTGTTTCCGTTCTAAAGGATGAAGTTGAAGTCCAAATGGCTCTGATTTCTGCTCGCATAGCTTCACTGGCTGCCACGAAATTGCGTCAGTTGTATCAAAGGCTGTAAAACCCTTAAAACCTAACAACGAAACAAAAAGTAAAAACGTTAAACTGGAGATGTTCCTCTTACACAGGAAATTCCAGGAACCGGTGCCTTTCGAAAGAACGTGCTTAAATCTAGAAAATGTGACCTTTGGGAGGGAACACAAAATGCAGAACCTGAGTTACCACAGAAATCAGTGTTTGTATACCAATAGCCTAGTTACCAAGGAGAAGAAGGTGATGATAGTTTTCTGAGCTGTATTTCATAGATATATCTTACTGGTGGAATTTGTCAGTATAAACAAATAATTCAACTTAATGACCACCTGCGCTTTGAAAGCGGCTTTTTACCAGTAAATAATGTTATAGATGAGTGTTCCCAACAACAAAACAGCAGCACAAAATTTAGTAAGGCGGGTACGCTGGACTCATCGGTTTTTCTCAGTCAGAAAAATCTTATATGGAACCTACTAAAAACGTTGAGCGCACCGAGTTGTTTGCTCGAACCGTTACAACAGACTTTTCTTGACAAAGTCTCTTACTGCTTTCATACTTATTTCTAGAAGCAATCTTTCTATCGAAACTTCATTGATAATAGGAAAGCCAACAAGAAATTCTTGTGGAAGCGATTAAAAGTATTGTGTTCCTGGACATTTGTGCACAAAGTTTAACGCTTTCCAATTTATGCTACACAGGTGTCTTGGCTTTTACTTGGTGAGCTAAAGTTCCCTGATGAATTACTAACTGTTTCCGAAAGCTAAATTGCGTGGCTAATTCAAGTACAAAAGGGTCCTCATAGAAATTTGATCTTTAGAGCGTGTGAAATGTAAGCTTTATTCACATTTTGAACAGCTCGTTCTTCAGGTAATAAAGTTTATATGGATGAAATTCTCTATTAAGGTTTGTAGCTAGGGCTGGGGGGTTTTGTTTGTTGCCTGCTTACTAATCACAGCTGGTAATACAATGTTAATTTTAAAATGACAAGATAAATCAACTCCTGCTGAAGGGGGATTGCATTAATTAGAAGTTCATAATAGTAGGCAAGCGCAGGCTTCTTCTTTTCCTACATCTAGACGAAGGGCAAGAAGACACGATTCCGGATTCTGATGCAGAGTGTTCATTTTGGCAGTTGCAGTTTAACTTGATAGTCCTGGTGGTAAGAGCCTTACGACAGAATAAACGCCAGCTCTAGAGTAAGGAGAAGGAACAATTAACACGAAGAAGTGTTTCAGTCCTGCTGTGTTATCCTAACAGATAAATACAGAGCTCCTGGTTGCGGAACCGGCCCAGTGCCTGATGCACCAGAGACCGATGAGCTGCACAGGGGACTGTTTTAGTCCACCTTAGGGCAGTGCACCCAAAGAACGTTGGGCTGAAAAATTCAGCTAAAAACACCACCGTCAAGGAGTACTCGCTTTCAGCGTTCCTTCGCAAACCTGTGCCAAGAGGGAATGCTTTGAATGTGTCACGCGTCCTTCGTTATCCTGGTCTGAAATGCCACGTCGCTCCAGTCAGCTTTCCAAAATTTCATATTCTCCTTCAAAGCCTGTGGGCTGCCAAAGGCTCGAAACAAGATTCATTCCCTAGCCTGCAGACCGAGCCACGCTGCTGAGCATAGATTTTAGACGTTTCGTATGCTGGCTCGCTTGTGCGCAGCCATCGCAAGGCCCTTTAATGCTGCCAGCTCCACACAGTGTGCAGGAAGAGACCATCTGGAAAAATACCCCCTTCCATCTTGAGGCTCCTGTACCTCAAAATCCCTTGAGAGAGACAGGCGCAATATACTCTGACCTCCTGTGCAGTGCACAAGCTGATGCACTGTTATGTAGAAAGATGAGGAACGTGTGTGACCAGGGGAGTCCGTACTGGCCGAGAGAGCTGGGGTTGTTCAGCCTGGAGAAGAGAAGGCTCCGAGGAGACCTTCGAGCCTCTTCCAGTCCCTAAAGGGGCTCCAGGAAAGCTGGGGAGGGACTCTGGAGCAGGGAGGGGAGCCATAGGACTAGGGGGAATGGTTTTAATCTGGAAGGGGGAAGATTGAGATGAGATCTGAGGAAGAAATTCCTCACTGTGAGGGTGGTGGGACACTGGCCCACGTTGCCCAGAGAAGCTGCGGCTGCCCCATCCCTGGAGGGGTTCGAGGCCAGGTTGGACGGGGCTTGGAGCAGCCTGGGCTGGTGGGAGGTGTCCCTGCCCATGGCAATGAGGATGTAACTAGATGACCTCTAAGGTCCCTTCCAACCCAAACCATTCTACGATCCTATGAAGCCAGGTTCTCAGCTGGCGGAAAGGCGGGTTTCTGCACGAGTTGCCGTGGGTGGAATTTCCACCGTCAGAGCTCCTCTGTTTCTTTTCGGAGGTTTAGGGCACTGAAACGTTTTTGTTTTTCTGCAGCGTGGAGAAACTGCGTTGCACATGGCGGCACGTGCTGGGCAGGTGGAAGTCGTTCGCTGCCTCCTGAGAAACGGGGCCCTGGTTGATGCCCGAGCCAGGGTAGGTGTTCTGCTTACTTTTTTTTTTTTTTTTTTTGCTTTCTCTTACTCAAAACCGTAGCTGAGGAGGAGCTAGGGAGGAGCAATTTTGTTTTTATTTAGCTGTTGATTCAATATTAAGCACGCCTAAAACCATTCCTGAAAAACAGTAACCTGTTTATGCATAGATCTTCCAAAGAGAATGTGTGGTGGGCAGCTCAGCCCTGCTCAGTCATCTGCTTACTGCCCCCACAGCAGGACGGAGGAAATGGAAGGGCAAAAGTGAGAAAATCTCTTGGGTTGGGATAAAGACAGTTTAATAGGTGAAGGAGAGAGAAGAAAACCCCATAAACCGACTCCGTTAAGTGACGTGAATGCAGACACTCACTGCCTCCCACAAGCAGACCGATGCCCAGCCAGTCTCCGAGCAACAGATCCTTTGGAAAAATTCAGCCCTTAGTTTTATTGCTGAGCATGTCGTTATATGGTATGGGCTGTCTCTTCGGTCAGTTCGGGCCAGCTGTCCTGGCTGTGTCCCCTCCCAACCCCTTGCTCACCCCCAGCCTGTTCCCTGGGGAGGCAAAGGGAGAAACAGAAAAAAACCTTGGTGCTGTGTAAGCACTGTTCAGCGAGAACTAAAACGCTGGTGCGTTATCAACGCTGTCTTGGTCAGAAATCTAAAACAGAGCACCACGCGGGCTGCTGGGACGAAAATTAACTCCATCAGAGCTAGACCCAGCACAACGCGCCTGAGTCAGACCAGCAGGAGCTATTCTATCCGAGCAAGGAGGCACACAGCCGTGTCCTAAAGCCAAACACCAGAAGTTCTGAGAGCAGTTGGTGCCGGATTTTGAGACCCAAGGGGACCGTTTGCAGAGCAAGGTACAGCTGTTGGAAAACAAATTAAGAACACAAAGCGGGGGCGAGCGATGCTTACGGCGATGTGCGATATCTGCTTGATAAAAGGAAAAAACAGTGGTTTTCTTCATAGTTCTTTCTGTTCTAGTAAGACATTGCTGAAGTTCATTGTAAAAATGAACCCACGAGCCCTCCTTCTCTGCCTTTATTTTGTACTATTACTTCCTATGATTTTTGCAAGAGAAATGTATAGGTAGACCTATTGGGATCAACCAGAATATTGTGTTGAGGGTGGTTCTACCTGCGCTGATTATCTACTCGATTTGAGTTGTAGGAAGAACAGACTCCACTGCACATCGCTTCTCGCTTGGGCAAAACGGAGATCGTCCAACTTCTGCTCCAGCACATGGCCCACCCTGACGCCGCAACAACTAACGGGTACACTCCGCTCCACATCTCCGCCCGAGAGGGACAAGTTGATGTCGCATCCGTTCTCCTGGAGGCAGGTGCCTCGCACTCCATGTCCACCAAAGTAAGACAAAATGCTTTACGTCCGTGTTCCAGGCAGTGCGTTCCAGGAATGTACTTTCACACCAAGAAACTGAGATAGTTTGGGTCTTTTTTTTTCATTCTTACGTAATCAGCAGCGATCCGATAGACATTAGGAAGAAGTTCTTTACACTGAGGGTGGTGAGACACTGGCCCAGGTTGCCCAGAGAGGTGGTGGAGGCCCCATGCCTGGAGACGTTCAAGGCCAGGCTTGATGAGGCTCTGAGCAACCTGATCTAGTTGAAGATGTCCCTGCTGACTGCAGGGGGGTTGGACTAGATGACCTTTAAAGGTCCCTTCCAACCCAACAGATTCCATGATTCTGTGATTCTATGAGGTAATGTATGAGAAGTTAATCAAATTTTGACACATTTTGTTGTCATCTGAAGCTGGGAGTTTGGTTCCCACTGGAGCCAAATGCAGATCATGGTAAATACATGGTCCCAACGGGTTTAAAATGTACACAGAGTCCTTGTTTCTCTCTTTCCCTTCGTGTTATGGGTAGGGCTTTTTTGGCCAAAACTTTCAAAAAAGAAAAAGGGGGTGACAACAACACTTTTTTTTTATGAACAGGCCTGCTTATTCTTCAATATCTTGTTTATTTAAATAGTAAAATAATTCTGGTCTCTGCTAGCTGAAGGCAATGTTCCTAAAACATCCAAGTCAGCATCTGTCCGGTCGCATCTGATGTCGAATCTATTTTCAGTGGTTGTATAAATGAGGTGTCGTATGACAAAACAGGCCGTTTTGTCTGGGCTTATAAAAGAAATAGTCTGCAGAATCATTATTGTTTTGTTATCCAAAAATGTTTACGAGTAGATTCCTAACAGTGCTGAACACGTGAGAAAATAGATAGCTGAATGAATAGAATTAGGTGCTAAGATATCTTTTCCAAATTTATTCACATGCGATTAAGTGAGAATCACTTAATTCTCAGTATTGTTTTCGTCTTTAAAAGTACCCCTGATTTTACAGCTGGAGCTTAAAAAAATATTTCTCGACACTGGGGTGTCTTCCAGGATTTAGAAGACTAAACCAGCAATTTTGAAATTATGATACACGGATTACGGGGAATGCTTGCTGTTCTCCTTTTATCCAGCTGTTAAATCACATTAAAATGGCTAAAAATACACTAAATGCTTTCCTGATTTCCCATATTGCTTTATGGCAATTGCTTTAGTACTGCAGGAACGTTCTGTAATTATGGATAGGAGAAGATGTACTCCACTAGATAATCTCTGTACAAACCTGTGATCGTGAACTGGAAATACTTGAGATTCCCTGACGTAAACCCTTTCTGAGGTGGGATTTAATGGAACAAGATGATAACGATAATGAACATTTCACATCACTTACGTGTCAGGCAAATAGGTCACTGTAGCTCCCCGGAATTACTGTCAGGGCAGCGGTGCGGTCTGCCACCTACTGTCTTCCATCCATGAGTTTTCTTTATCAATGCGGGTTTTTTTAAATTAAAAGAGCAGGCAAAAAGCATGTTTACCACCCGCACTGTACCAACAAGCATTATTAAAACAAATAGAAAAGGACTCTTTTGAAAAGACACAAGAGTTTTAGCCTTGCCACAGTGTGTTTCCCAAAGCACTGCCATTGAGTCAGGCGTGACTTTTTTAGCTGCAGTTTGGAGGCTGCAGCAGAACTGAGTGACTTTATGGATCCACGAGTCCAAAAAAAAATCCTTCTTCAACAAACTCCAACGGAGAGGAGTACGAAGTTTGGAGCTTTTCTCGCTGAGTTTAGTTGGTGTTTCATTGTTACTGGCGACAGTTGATACGGGAAATACTTCTAAAGCTGTCATCGTGAAACTGAAAAGTGCAGCTGGTTGGGAGTAGAAATTTGAACAAGTGCTTTCCTTGCCCACACACACAGAGTCTGTGTCAGATACGATGTCTGCCACCCTGACAGCTCGTACGGAGGAAAAAATAATAAAAGACAAAGTATTTCCTTGTATTTTATGCTTCCTAAACTGCTTTCAAGAGGTGATGCTCTTTCTAGGTGTGGCTGTTGATTCTGCGAGCTAGAATATAGGTTGAAGAGTAAGCGCTTAATACGTAGCTCTTAAAAGAGAGATATCAGCATGGCCTTTAATGCAAGCATCTGCTTTATTGTCTCCTGGAATTTTTCAGAAGGGATTCACGCCTTTGCACGTGGCGGCCAAATACGGGAGCCTGGAAGTGGCAAAACTCCTGCTGCAGCGTCGCGCCTCTCCCGATTCAGCCGGCAAGGTACGGACAAGAAAGAAAAAGACAAAATCGGCGGCGTTTTGGATTCTTCCTTAGGAGAATGAACTGCGTGAAACATGCGCACGAAGGA
The DNA here is from genome assembly GCF_028500815.1 of Rissa tridactyla. Classification (NCBI taxonomy): domain Eukaryota; kingdom Metazoa; phylum Chordata; class Aves; order Charadriiformes; family Laridae; genus Rissa; species Rissa tridactyla. The sequence goes on along the minus strand of NC_071470.1, from coordinate 77,513,291 downwards.
AGGCTGCGGCTGCTTTCAGCTGGTGGCTTTGGCTTTGTTAGGGTCACCTTCCCCCAGGGGTTGTGTGTGCTGGTTGTGGAACTGAGTGTGTCGGGTTCGGGTCCCCGCCAAAATCCCGATGGATAAACACGGGGACAAGGCCTGGTTTCCCCCCCATGCTGCGGGAATTGCTTAGCGTGGGCTCTGGGGAGATGGAAACCACCGGGCCGCCCCGATTCACGCTCCTCCACCGCTTCTCCCCCGCTAATGGCCGCCCGCCCGCCGCAGCCTTGCCCTGCGCCCCTCGCTCCCTGCCCATCACCTCACGCACTAATGTCCCCCTCCTGCGCGCCCAGCCTAACGCCATAACCGCCCTTACAGAACGGCCTCACCCCTCTCCATGTGGCGGCCCATTACGACAACCAGAAGGTGGCCCTGCTGCTGCTGGAGAAGGGGGCTTCCCCCCATGCGACCGCCAAGGTGAGCTCCCATCGCCCGCCTGAGGAACCCCGGCCACCGGGAGGGCAGCCCGGCCTGTGCCTTGCCCCACCATGGGTCTCTCACAGCCCGTGTTTGTGAGCTTCCGTCGTAGCAGGAGGCCACCTTAGTATTGTATAATATTAGTTAGCTCTGGGGACCTCCGACATCAGAAGGACACGGAGCTGTTGGAGCGTGTAGAGAGGAGGCCGCGGAGATGGTGGGAGGGCTGGAGCCCCTCTGCTGTGAGGACAGGCTGAGAGAGCTGGGGGGCGTTCAGCCTGGAGAAGAGAAGGCTCCGGGGAGACCTTCCAGTCCTTAAAGGGGCTCCAGGAAAGCTGGGGAGGGACTCTGGAGCAGGGAGGGGAGCCACGGGACGAGGGGGAATAGTTTTACACTGAAAGAGGGGAGATTTAGATGAGATAATTAGGAGGAAATCCTTTGCCGTGAGGGCGGTGAGCCCCTGGCCCAGGCCGCCCAGAGAAGCTGTGGCTGCCCCATCCCTGGAGGGGTTCAAGGCCAGGTCGGACGGGGCTTGGAGCAGCCTGGGCTGGTGGGAGGTGTCCCTGCCCAGGGCAGGGGGGTTGGAGCTGGATGGGCTTTAAGGCGCTTTCCAACTCCAACCATTCTGTGAGTCTAAAGGTGGGAAGTTGTCTTGTTGCCAGAAAGTACCATCAATGCCATTCTGCTTTGCTTAAATGGTTAATTTGATCAGAAGAGCATTCCTCCCTATTGCTGTTTCCAGCCGGTGCCGTGACTGACACATGTATCAAAATTCCATATGCAAACACACCTCTACCCACATGCTCCGAAAAAGCAAAATGCAATGAAGAGCGTGCACCCATCGCTCGTCACGGAGAATGTCACTCATCAGTCAAAACTGAATATTTACAAGAGGTTATTCGAAATGTAGGATTCAAACGTGGGATAATTTGAAGGTATCAGCTGAACATTCCTGCTCACCCTAGCGAGGGCTGGCTTTGTTCCAGTTTAGATGGCGAAAATAACAGACAGACAAAGCGACACAACAGCAGGGCCCCGTGAGACACGTCTGGCCTTGAAAATTTAATGAACCCTCATGCCTAGTAAGAAGGGGTAACGTGAAATAATACTGTTATATGGTGTCTGACTTGCTGGGCTTACATGGCTGTTGCGTTAACTTGATTCTCTTTTTGTTTCCTGACTGGTGTTAGAATGGCTACACCCCTCTGCATATTGCTGCCAAGAAAAATCAGATGCAGATAGCTACCACTCTGTTGAACTATGGGGCCGAGACCAACATTTTGACCAAGCAGGGAGTCACCCCGCTTCATTTGGCCTCCCAAGAAGGTCATACTGACATGGTGACCTTGCTTTTGGAGAAAGGATCCAATATCCATGTGGCAACAAAGGTAACTCACAACTGGAGACAAAGTACGGTGGGAGGGAGTAGCCAGTAAGACGCAAAGTGTGGTGTAGGAATGATGTCGCGTTGTTTGTGGGCCCATGGGTGGATTTAACAACACGTATCAGAAACCTGAGAGCTTGAACCTAAAATAGTTCGGTGTTCTTGCCAGCAGGGACTCTTTCCCCCATATATTTACCCTTCAGTCTTCTTTGCAAGTGGAAGAAATTGGCAGTGTCTGGCCAATAACAAAACAACATTATCAGCGGAGTAGCAAGTGAGAAAAATCCTGTGGAGGACCTTTCTGATTTTTTTGGCTTTTTTTTTATGATTGTACCTGACAGCTTTTTCATAGAAAACAAGTTCCTCACAAAACCCCCATTACTCCGGATCTTCACAGGTCACCAGATTTATCCAGGCATGTATGTAAGGCTTATTTACTGAAGGTCAAAAGCCTGCCGCTTTTGTTCACGCAAGTCAAAATAGAAGGCTCAGGTCTCTCCTTGTCTGACATTAATGTACGATGCTACTTACCCAGTGAGAAACAAGGTGATTTTCATTTCTCTTACAAAATATGTTCCCTGCCTTGTTCACAGGCAAGTACTTCTGCGTGATCACGGTGAGCTTTTAGTTAAAGGCTTCATCCACGTCCTCGGCATTTTTGAATGGGATCTGTTTCTGGAGTTATTTTCTTCATTCTGGCTCATGCCCGCAGTGGTCAAGGTTCCCTCTCCTGTCTGAGGAGTGGGAAGCGCAGTCAATGCGCTTCCCTAATTTATTAATGGGCTCCTCAGCTCCCCGAGTGACGTTATTGTATAAAATCCGAGTGTGATCACTGATGCCTGAAAGTTTTACTCTGTGGTTACACTGATGTAATTGCTTTGGAGCTGTTTGTCAGCCGGAACAGGAGAAACATCGACTCTACTTTGTTTAAAAAAACCACCCATGCTTAGAAGCTGTGGTTAGGATCTCTTCATGTTTTAAAGATGAGAAAGTGGGAAAGTCTAGATTTCTTTCCTCATATAAAGTAGGCTTTTTTTCTTATTTTTTGATTGATTGATTGATTGATTGATTTTGTATATTCCACCTCCAGACTGGACTGACATCCTTACACCTTGCAGCTCAAGAGGATAAAGTGAATGTAGCTGAAATACTCACAAAACACGGTGCAAACCAAGATGCTCAGACAAAGGTAAGTCATGGAGTGGCTGCTGTCTCCAGCGTGCCGAAGGATGCTGCCACTGTAAAAGGGATGTTCCACTGAGCTTGCAGTTTTACTTCTTTATTCTCTTATTGTAGCTCGGTTACACACCTTTAATCGTGGCGTGTCACTATGGAAACATCAAAATGGTGAATTTTCTTCTCAAGCAGGGAGCAAATGTCAATGCGAAAACCAAGGTAAAGTATTTTTCATTGCTTGTTTTTGCTCCTTATTATGAACCTGGTAACCAAGCACTACGCATACATACCATAGGTGCCTCCTCACTAGGAAACTATAATTATTGCGTGGTAGGTGGCAACATACGGCGATTTGTGGCTGGAGTGGAACGCCTTTCGCTCTGCTACATCTCACTGTGTAGTGTTCACAAAAGCAAGGTCAGGTAACTCTTTGGGCGTGTGAAAGAAGGAGGTAGGGAATAAATTTCATTCATTTTTTTCCCTTTTTACTTGCAGCCTTAACAAACGCAAGCGTGTTTCTGATCTCGTTTACACGTGGCTTACACCAGCGTAATACCGGTGTGCTGCCAAACTAGGAAGTAACAATTCAGACACTTGGAGGGTGATGCCGAGTTCTCTCCAATCTGCTGGGAGAAGAGTGGGAAGAACTACTGCAGGGCGAAGCGTGGGTGGCATGACTCCGGGAGAGGAAGCAGCTGTGGTGGGGGAATGCAGTTTACCGAAGACAGATCTGGGGGGTTTTTTTGAGGGGAACGTGGGTACAATTTTACTGACCGGTTATACTGAAAAGGACCTGACTGCCTACAGCCAGAGTCTGAATGAACTCCACTGACTTCAGCAGTTTCTTCCAGTATAAACTGGTAGGCGCAACACCTGAGTGTGATGCATCTTGTAGCAAGAATTGTCTGTCTCCTGAGTCCAGTTTTGGGCACCTCAGTACGAGAGAGATCTCGAGGTGCTGGAGCGAGTGCAGAGGAGGGCAACGAAGCTGGTGAAGGGCCTGGAGAATAAATCTGATGAGGGGCGATTGAAGGAGCTGGGACTGTTTAGTTTGAGGAAGAGGAGGCTGAGGGGAAACCTCATCGCTCTCTACAACTACTTGAAAGGACATTGTAGAGAGGGTGGTGCTGGTCTCTTCTCGCAGGTAATTAGTGATAGAACAAGAGGGAATGGCTTCAAGCTGCAGCAGGGTAGGTTTGGGCTGGACATTAGGAAAAAATTCTTCACAGAAAGAGCGGTCAGACACTGGAACAGGCTGCCCAGGGAGGTGGTGGAGTCGCCATCCCTGAATGCGTTTAAGACTCGTTTAGACGTGGTGTTGGGGGATATGGTGTAGGGGAGAACTTTGTAGAGAGGGGCTGATGGTTGGATTCGATGATCCCAAGGGTCTTTTCCAACCTAAATGATTCTATGATTCTATACACAAAGAGGTTCCGGTGACAGCAACAGTGTGTCGCATCACCTTTATCAGAAAGAGAAGGCTAACTCAGGAGCTGCAGGGCTTCAGTTTAGCTAAAGCTGGCTTCAGACAAGAGCTAGCTACCAGCTTCAGACTGGATGTCTTGGGATCAACATCAAGAAGTCCATAGATATTTCTGGTGATGTACTTAGTGAGTCCCAATAAACCACAGGCTTGTGGTCCCTCTGTCCAGCTCCTCTGTCCCCAGCTGGGACCTATGGGATGGATTCGTTTCTCAAAGCAGCACCGTTTCATCCCAGTGGTCGCAGCCGCATGTGGTAAGAAACAGCAAAGTAAATAAAATAAAAGAAGCTGGCCCATCCCTCGTGAGATCACCCGGAATCAATGGGCAAAACCCAGGGATTCCAAAAGAACAGGCAACACGACTAGAAAAACAGCTGATAAGAATTAATAAAGCAGACGCTAGCAGGATCCAAAGGAGAGCTGCCAAGACACTCAGCTGAGGTATTTGGAGGCTAACTAAAGGGACAGACATACTTGCGTCGTTAGTATTAGGTCTCACTCTAGGTCTAAGGGGCCAGTGGGCCAGATTCTGACACCATTTCCCCAGGCATTTCACTTATTTAGAATAATTTCATTGAAGTCAGCAAGTTCATGTGAGAGCATGGGGCAGCGGTTCTCCAAAATCTCACGCCTAGGGACCGATAAAAATACTGGCAATCTGACAGCTGGGACTGTGGCCTCAGTTTAAAGAGCAAATCCATCCTGGCTGGATTCAGAATGAAATAAGTAACCCCTGTTGCAGCTTGGGCTTTAACTAGAGATGTTTGTGGCACCTCCAGTGAAAAATAATACGGCCGAATTCTGGTTTTGAAGGACTACAGTAATACTGAAGTAAAGATAGTGAATTTCATTTGAGCTACAGCCTACAGTAAAATCCTCCTTCGGTTTCTTAGTAGTCCACGCACCCATAATGTAAATACAAGAACTGTAACGGTTCTGCACTATCGCTATTTAATTAGTAGTACAAAGCGTTACTTGCACCTATTGGTTTTGCAAAAGAGAGAACGCTCCGAGCGCGTCTTCCGCAGCCTGCCCCCAGGCTTCACATAAGCGTGCAGTGAGATCAGCGGGGTGTTTGCTTCCAGTTTATTCTCCGCTTGCTTTCAAAGCCAGTCGCCAATAATTTTGTAGATGAATTGCCTGACTGGACTTAACACAATACCACCTCTGATCAGCTAGCCGAGGTGCGCTTTGGTTATGTTTCTGCATTGTGTAACGTTAGGATGAATCACTGGAGCAGATGAACGTATGGAGTTTAGCGCGTTTATTAATCCAGACGGTTGTGTACATGTTTTTAAGTGTGATTACAGCTTGGTCAAGCCTTTTGAAGGCAAAGTAAAGCTAAAATTGATTGACAGTTCTAATAGGGCTGTGTTAGCCTTTTTAAAAGCAAATAGTCTCAAATCACTGCTGTCAAAAATTTTATGTTTTTTAACTTGGCTCAAACATTTTAAAGACAAATCTTGGGATTCCTGCAGAAAACTCAGATGTGAGAGGAGGAAAACTGTTCTCTGCCTCAGCTCCGATTCTGTGTCCTTAGCATGCCACTGTAAAGTTACTGTCCCTCATTGTTCCTCCCTCTGATTTAGGAAATGAGGAATTATCTGTCTTTCCAGAGATTGCTTATAGTGTGAGATGAAAGATGATTTGTGGATAAAAACATTATCTTCCTTTATCTTTTCATTAATCTGGGGAAGGAGCGTTATTATTACTGAAGATTTATTATCTTTGGGTCGATCGATGGCATAATTTCCTTTCGAACTGTCTCAAAAGGAGCAGAAGGAAGCAGAGCGAGGCGTCTAATCTAACTACTGGCGGTTGTTGTTCTTTTCTTTGTTTGCTTTTATCGTAACCACCGGGGACGACAGAACGGGTACACCCCTCTTCACCAAGCCGCTCAACAAGGCCACACTCACATCATCAACGTTCTTCTCCAACACGGGGCCAAGCCCAACGCCATCACCACTGTAAGTCTGTGAAGTGCCAGCGGGAACTTGTTTCCCTGGACACTCCTGTTCTTTCCTTTCTTAGGGGCTGCGTTTTGGTGAAAGTATTCCTCGTACAGCTGGTTGTCAGATGTGTAAATGCGACTTCCTCTTCTTTTCCTTAGCCTCTTAAGGCAGTTCAGATCAGATCTAACTCGCTAAGCTAAACGTGCGGGTGGGGACATCAGAACTGGGACATTTTTTAAGATTTAGACCCAAATTTCTGTCCCACACTCCACCGGATCTGGTCCGTGTTCTTACTGAGCTCGCTGGTGTTAATGTCTCCTCAAAGACCGTCAGTAACCTCTGGCATGGCTCCTTCTCCGCAGTCAGCCAGGAATGCAACTGTCCTATTTCATGTGGATGTTGTTATTAGTCACCTCTGACTGAGTAATCTTTCAAACGCAGCCAGAATGTCCCAAACTGGTGTCATTCCCCAGAGCGGATCAGGTTTCCCTGTACGTGTATTGTGCATGCTTAAATCAGCACTGGCGCCCTCTTTGGTCCTGGAATGACCACGTTGCGTAATGTGCTGTGAAGTTATCCAAAATACCGGTTTATGCACCTGATAAAGCACCAGCACCAGCTAGTGCTTTCGGTCCTCGTGTTGGGGCTGTCGTGCCCAAATCTAACCCAGATCCGGGGAGGGGGCGGGGGGTGGGTTCAAGGCCATGTCTTTACTGCACGGTTTGCGTGCCTTCGCAGGTACTAGTTGTGGTCGTGTCCACACCTAGCAATCTCTAGCTTGAGATAAGGGAGAATTTCAACCCGAGGGGTCTGGCAGGGGTATATGGGAGCGGGATAGGAGCACTTAATGCACAAGTGACAGTAAAAATCAAATTCTTTGTGCCGTGAAGATGCTAATCTATGCATTTTGTGCTGCTAATCCACACTGTGTTGCTTCAGGGTTGCTGAGCTAGACTAATCCAGAGGAACTTAAATTATAGATAACTAAAGCCACTTCTGAAGTAGAGAGAAGCCCTCAGGCTGATGTCCTGCACACAGTCCGTGGTGTCACAAGAGAAATCATTACCGCAAAGAGCGGTACGGTGGCTTTCCGTGATTCCCCAAGTAGGCCAACGTGCTTTCCGTTGGTTCAGCGCGAAAGAACATAGAGCAATTCCATGTAGAGCTCTTTACAAAGAATCGCAGGACACGTCCCTTCCTCCCCTCCCCACGTTGAGTGACACAGGGACTGTGGACTGCCAGTGTTCCAGGTGATGAAACGGAGGTAAATAGGCCTAACCGCTTCCCAAATTCCCATTTTAATGTCCATTTGATGAATGGCACATCCGTATGCCGTGGACATTTAAACTGCAAATGAATTTATTTAAGTGGCAATTAATTCCGCACCCCCAAGCCTTATATAGGTGGGGTTTGTGTTTGTTAAGTCATCGGCTTTTGTATACTTTTGCTGGATGCCCATTTTTGTTGTAAGGAGGGATAGAAGTGTACGTGGACAACACAGCTGCAATCTTGTATTCCCCAAAGAGGGAATTGTGCTTGATAAGGATTTAACAGTTTTTAAATGGGAAGTGAAACTGTAACGTTTTAAAAGTCTTTTTTTAGAAGAGTGTTTCTGGTGTCGAGCCCTTCGTGCAAAATAAAACCTGAACTTCTGCAGCCAAGACACGTTCTGTAACGTGAAATTTGAGCACGGAAGGGTTAAACCGTGCGGCACTTTTTTTTTTTTCTTTTTATTTGGCGTAGCAGGCAGATGTAAGTGTGTTGTGTTACCATGGTAATCAGGGCTATAGTCTTAAAGAAGTTACAAAGACAGAGTCAGATGTAAGGGTGAAAAAAAAAAAAAAAAAACAAAAACCCAACCCAGTGATTTTTCCTAGGCTGCGCCTTGTTTTGGATGGAAATGCTGGCTCATGCAGTGTTGAGAGTGATCTCATTGGTTCCCATCACAATCCTCCCTCTCAGCGCGCTCCCTCTCTCCCCTTCTCTCTTCTCTCCTCAGAATGGTAACACCGCCTTAGCCATCGCGAGGCGGCTGGGATATATCTCAGTGGTCGATACGCTGAAGGTTGTAACGGAGGAGATTACCACCACCACAACTGTGAGTCGCAGACGCGTTAAAATGTCTCTCTTCTTTATGCAGAATGTTGTCTTTCTCTTCTTCCCTCAGACTCTCCATGTATCTCTCTCCCTATTTTTTTTCTACCTTCCCCCCCCTCACCCCCTCCCCCTGCCCCTTTCTGTGGGATTTTTGCAAAAGGTGCTACAACGCTTTCAGTGTATCTTGCAAGCATGTGGAAGTGTGTGCGACACAACAGGCTCCACTGAGCTAGGGAACAAAATCTGTGTGCTTAAACAACTATTCAAAAGCAGACTAAAACTTCTTTCTCTATACGGGTCTGAGCTGCAAACCCAAACTTTCCAGAAGTTTGTGCGTTGTTGTTTAGACCCTCTCCCCTGTTTCTCTTTTCACCTCTCCTTTTCACTCCGTCCTGACACTTCCACACTTTTTGACGCCTCCTGGGGCACCGCCACAGCGAGTACCGGCCGTGGGCTGGTGCCAAGCTTAGTGATGCTCGCTAGATGGCTCCGAATCACATCCCGCGCCTTTTCACTCGAGTCACTCTCAGTTCAAATAGAGCCCGTTTTTCCAAAATACGGAAGACTCTTTCCGTACGTGCTCGGTCCTCCCAGTCCTCCCCGCTCTTGGTAGGCTGGGTTTTGACTTCGGGGTTCATGAAGAGTGCGTGCTGAACTTCGGCAAGGTGGTACTGTTGCTTTAAGCCAGGAAAAATGGATGTATTCTGACACTCCGGGAGGGGAAGGTTTTCTCTCCTTGGACTTTTTACCTCCCATCTACAAATGTTTCAGCAGGCAGGAAGGGAGAACATTAGAAATAGCGCATCATTTCAGAAATTAATTTTAATTTCAGTTTCCATTACTGCATTTTATCTTGAAACACTGTTGTACGGTGATCCTTTTTTTTTTTTTTTCTTAAATGCAAGGAAGATTAGCCGTCTTAAAAAACCTATCAGATCTAGATGTCATTTAGAAGCTGAGAGCCATAAAAATCCACAGATTACTTAAAAGATGCCACTACTCAGTCAGGGAGAGGGATGGAAGAAGAGAAGAAATCCAAAGTCTTTTGTAAAGAAACGGGAAAATAATGTTGATTTTGTCGCACGCTGACAGCAAGTCCCACTGATATTAACCCAGGAAGATGCAAAAAAAGTAGCATGGCATAAGGTTACAAATAGAGTGAGCCATAATTTATTAATGACCTGCAAAGATCAGACTGAGTCAGGTTTGGAAAAGAAATTCCAGCATAATTCCAGAAGTCTCTGAAGAAAGACTGTGTGGTTTTGTCGTGATGTGTTTTGCGTTCTTGTCTAACCATACGGCACATCACACGTGGATATGCATAAGCACGTGTGTGTCTATTCAGAGATTTAGAAAAATAAAACCGAGGTAAAATTTTTCAGCAGACTTTAGCTCTTTTCCAAAGTATGGGTTTTTAGCCTGAGACGCCACCGTGCCTGTTCTCCGTGCTGCGTCCTGCCACCCTTTTTTCCATTTATGGCCTTATGGAAGTTGTTAACTTCCTTTTTGATCATGCACCGTGTTGCACTGTGGAGCCTCGTACCTTGTCACGCGTAAGCATTAGATGCTTTGTAATAGCGGGGATTACACTACGAAAGGACACCTGCGAGTTATTTGTGTTGGGTAAATGTTTCGTTAAACTTTGAGACTACTGGATTTTTCTAGCAGATTCCAGGTGCTTGGGGTTTAGGACTGAAGCAGATACCGAACCTTACTTGCGCAGTCGGCCTCTAACGCTCGCACGCAAGAGAAACCTGAAATCTTGAACTGTGGCTGTGTACAAAGCACTGCTTTTTAAAAGTCAGGTGGGAACTCTCAATAAACTCAGCAGATTTTTTTCATCCGTGAATTCGTACCTTGGGGATGTATAGAATCCAAACCGCTGGTGGCGTCGTTCAGGGTGGGGGAACGTTGATAGAACATAATTTAGGAGGAGTCCTAACAAGGAGGGATAAATAACAGGCACTCCGAGGCACTCCCTGCAATAAAATCCTCCAGATGGTGAGGTTGGTGTTGCCAAACCACAACGCAGCATTTAGCGCTGGTGGGGGGGGGAAGGCGCTGTCACCATAGCTACTTGGTTCCCCGAGGTTGTAGCTGAGCGACGCGTGGAGGATGTTAGGCAGGCTGATGCTTTATTGATATTCAAGTCACTGGCGTTTGAGATGAGGGAAAGATCGCCGGTGCCAAAGCCTTTGCTCTAACTCTGAGCAAATTTTCCTCTTATTTGCATTAGTCTTATTATCACTGGAGCCACGTGACTCTAAAGCAATAGAGAGAGTAAAGTGCACTTCTTTTTACTCCGGCTGGAGATGAATGGGAAATAAATCAGACTAAGCCAGACTTTCAAAGGTTGGCTGTGCAATTAAGGTTTGGGGTATTTATACGAAGAGGCACAGTACTCCTGTGGACAGCTGAATATATGAGGAGCTTTGAGGTTGTTTACCGTATACTGCTGTGGAGTAAGTCGTGGCTGAATGCACGCATAGGTTCACATACCTGAAATATAGATCTGAGTTATTCTGTGCCACCGGCTGAAAATCTGGTTTTACGACGGGAGGCTTAAATACAGAAGCCTGAAGCAAAGCGCAGAATTGCATTCCCAGTGGCACTACGCAGGAGGGAGTTCGAGAAATACCTGTTGGGCAGTTTTCAGAGCGAGCCGTTCGTGGGGGCTAGATAATGGATTTGGAATTTTGAGAGTATTTGGCATTCCTCCTGTGCCCGTCAACTAAAAAAAAAATTCTAGTATTATATCAAAAAATCGTTTAAAAACATCAATTCACAGTTTCTCGTGGGAATTGACGTAGAACTAATGATTCTTGCCGAGTTCGTTGTTCCGCGGGTAGCCTCACGGAGATTTTGTTCTTCTGAAACGTGCACGCACACGCTCTTGAGTCTGTTTTCCAAACGTTGTTTTCAGTTGTTAAATTACGTAATAATTTTTCCCTGACTGAAGGGAAAATCGGGAGGTAAACGAAGCATCAATACTTCTCTGTCAATAAATAACAATGTCTGAGAGTCTTAGTCAGAGACCACATCGGTGTTACGCAGGGGCCTGTAAAGGCCTGATTTATAAATAAATTGATACCATGATAAATAGCATACCCACATACAGCGCTTTCCGCTTCACTTAAAATACATACAGCCCCCTTTACCTGGGTTTATTTCTTTAGCCCAGTGTGTTAAATTTTAGGGTTTTTTAAAATTATGGTGTATTTGTTAACTTACTGCTGTATTGTTGAGGAGACGAGGCCAACATCACCTGAACGATGGCGTCCTCCCCATCTGTCATCGCTGGCTTTGTCACCGTTGACATTTCTATCCGAGGAAAGCCCTGGGAAGGCCGGGGAGGGGGAAGTCAGACGCTCGGTGAATATAAACTAATTTTCAATATGAAAACCACTGCGACGGAAAGAATTAATTGCCTTGAATCACGGGTAAGAGTGAATTTAAGGCCGCCTAATTGGGATTGCCATTTGAAGCAAAGGGCATCGCTCTTTCCCGGTACCTCAGGAGGGTGAATTGAAAACGTCCGTCACAGTTAAATGTACTTCAAAAACGTGAAGCAGAATTTAAAACAAATTTCCAAAGTATCACGCTGTTGGCGACTTTGGTATTTATAAAATTGCAGTGTCTTATACTAATCAAGAATGCTATCTTTGTTAGAACTAAAGAAGTGTAAAACAGAATCGGAAAATACCTAGTATGTTTTGTGCAACAATTTTTGTCTCCACTGCTTGATATCGATGGGCGTTTTCCCAAAAGCGCATGGCATCAGGGCCTCGGGATTTCCCTGACGTTAATTGTCCCGCAGATTGTGTGCTCTGTCACTACTTCTGCATGTGACGTTGATTTATCCTTGGTAGATACCATCCACGTTGATTTATCCTTGGTAGACACCATCCGCCGTAGGGAGCGAAGCTCTGCCGCGGTGGGAGTTTCACGGCCTCCTGCCATTCCCCTCCGTGCCGGGGGGGGGGGCACATCGGCTCCTACGTACCTTACTGGGCGATGTGTGGATGCCCCAGTTCGGCTGACTGGCAGCAGGTCTGGGTGGAGTCAGGGAAACGCTGATTTTTCTCTTGTGACTGATGCCTTTCGGATCACTGCTCGTATTTTAAGTCCTTGGCATTTCGCCTCCTGTGTCGTAACACACCGAAGAGTTTCCTGCAGGCAGCTTTTTTCACACCTTGGCGCTTCCTACAGTTTCTTTCGTTATGTTCTTCGTCTCCTTCTCCAGTGCGTATCTCGATGCTAAAAGGATGTCCTTGTTCCTGATTCGACGCCCCTGAACATCTTCTGTTCCCAAAATCCTCCCGTGTTCACCTTCTCTGTGCTCTCACACTGAAAGAGCGTCCTCCCAGCGGACCTTGATCCATGCTTGCCTTGGATCGCAATATTTTAAGCTTTTATATATATCAGAATCTTCAAATAACTTCCCCCCCCACCCCCGGGTATATACGAGATTTGGGGGACTATACACGATTTATGAAAAGGATATCATTAATATGCAGTGTAGTCACTTTTTTTGGAGGGGGGGGAGAAATGTTTCAAGCGGCCTGTGTAAATCCTTCACATCTTTTTTTTTTAAGCTGAAAAATTTCGCATCATTCATAACTTCATTTCCAAATGCTTTACGATTTAATAATTTCCATATGCCACATAGAGCTTTCTGAAGCTCTTCTGTAGACATTACCTAATTCATTTAAAAACCATCTTGGAAACATTGAGCTGAATTGTTCTACATGCACCATTTATAAATAAATTTGCAGAGAGCTTTCTTTCCTTTTCATTTCTTCCTCTGACCAGCTCATTATCTTTATTTTTCTGTACTTTTCTGCCAGAGTAAATGTTACCTTATACAGCACTGAGAATAGGAGCTTCTGGAGTAAAGACGAAAACTAAAGCTGGGGGAAGGGGAAAACGCGTTGTAAAATGTCTCAGCAGATCCCACTGCTGTTACTGTTGAAAATATGCTGCTGTCAACTGTGCTGCTACTTTTGGTGTTTAACCGGACGATTGATGATTCTGTCTCTGCAGACCGTAACAGAGAAGCACAAGCTAAATGTCCCTGAGACAATGACCGAGGTGCTGGATGTTTCGGATGAAGAAGGTGAGCAACTTTGCTAAGTTCCTATCCCATATCGCTCGCGGAACCAGTCATACAGGCTCAAGGGAGCTGCTTAAGTACTTGGACATCCTTGTTTTGCAGTGCTTGAAACGAAGTTCTGCCTAATGGCCTTTTTTCAACGAGGTAGTCATTACGGCATTTGAATGAAGATGCCAAAAGTTCACCCAAAGCCAAATCCCGGACCCCTACATCCTTTTCAGGAAAAGCTTATCTGAACCAGATCAACGAATAAGAGCGTTTTCCCCACTTCAGATTTTAAAATTTAAATGTAGAGCTGTCCCAAAGCTGGGCGCGACCCTCCCATCGAGAGGAATTCGAGCCGTGCATGTTTTGGATCAAGGCCACCTATTTCAGATCCATACATCTGGGAGTTCCGCCTGATGGGAAACATTTGCGTAAGGAGATGCATAAGGCGGAAGGTGAGGAAGGCCGTTCCCTTGAGGGAGCTTTTGGCGCAGAGGAATCGCGGGTAGATACGGCCTGACGTACAGTCGCGACGCGCCAGTAAGTTCGGCACTTTGGTTTCAGAGCCTATTGTACGTACAGCCGGGAGGCAGACGGCGTGGCTGAGCCCCAAGACAAATCTGTGAACTTCCGGAGGGACTGATAAAATACCGCAGTTTTATACAGCCCAGAATTAGGGAAATAGCTTAGAAACATCCCTTTCTGAAAGTTCACAAAGGACTTGTTGCCACTTTTAATGGCAGCAGCATCTGATAAATACACGCAACGTTGGCAAGAGTTTTCAAAGTTCCTTTTTACTCTTGGCAGTGTTAATATTACAGTATCTTACATATGCCGTTTTACGGGTGTTATTATCTCCTGCAAATAATTTGTAGGGTGACTAATTTCCAAAAAATCCTGGGGATTTAGGAACACAGGTTAAGAGGGATGGTTGTTTTTTTTTTCTTTTACAAAAAAAAAACCCACAAATGCACTTGTGGTTCTGAATGGTACTGGAAGTTAGTGGCATTTATGTTCCTGAACTGCTTGTATTACTTTTCGAAATGGGATTTATGCTGATAAATGAGTTACGCTCTTGAGAAAATATGACGTTTAGGCTCCAGACGCTGCTTTTTTCCTTTTTGTTTTGGGTTTTTTTTTTTTTAATTAATTAATTTATTTATTTAATTCTTGCACAGCTGCAAGCGAAAGCAAACAAGTATGATTCAAAAGAAATTATTTTCTGCCGCATCATGCTCCGTGAAATTATTTCTCTCGGGCATGTTTTTGCTACATTTTCTTGGTTTGCAAAACGTTCGACTGCTTGTGTAATTATTGTGACAAATGGCCTTTAAATTGCTTGTAGCCTTATGATCGCTTTGTTTTCTCCCAGTCTTTCGAAGTACCGTTTAACCGTCTTCAAATTCACGAGGCCTCGGCTGTCTTTCTGCTTCTAGAGGCTTAATACAGAGCGTTTCTTTTTCTCAAACCAATTTGTATGTTGTACAGCCTTTAAGCACTCTGATGACGAACGCTTCAGCGATGGTGAAGCATATAATGGCACAGGTGCTGTTAGCAGCAGCTCGTGGAGTAAGACTTACAAACTTTCTCTTTTTGTTTAACTCGGTTTGCTTTTTCTTTTTTTTTTTTTTTTTTTTTTTTTTTTGTGTTGAAGCAACGTGAATTTGCTTAATCTGGGTGCCTAACACTGCTCCTTTTCGTTACTTTGGAAGCGTGACCGGGCGTGTGTTTCTTGAAAGGTGGGAGGAAGAAGGGAAGCCGGAAAAAATCTGAGATTTATTACTTGTATCTTGAATAGGTTGGCAGAACTTAACTGTGGCCGTGCAGCATGACTAATGCTCTCCGGTGCTTTGAATTAACATTCTCTGCTTCCTCTTACCATCCGACACCCCCTGTTTGTCGTCGGCCAGCAGGCGCGATGCGGGCACGGCACACGGCTGCTCCAGGCCAGTCACCCTGCTGCAGGGTGCCCGGCAGGTCGCTCACACTTCAAACACCGTTGTCCTCGTAAAAGCCGTTTCTACAGGCGAAACGAGTCAGGATGTTGTGAAAATTCCTGACGTGGATGGTAGTACTTGTTACAGGAACTTAAAATAGCTGGGGGCGGGAAGACTGCAGGACTTTTTTAATGGAAGAGGATGAACCTTTTAGTGATGGTGTAGTCTTTGGAAGAGGCCAGCAATAAGGTTTGTGTCGTGCTGTGTTCTTAGCCGCTTTAAAGTGACGTAAGGTGTTCTGAAATAAATTAACGCGACACGGTAAACCTGCCGGCTGTAAGTATGTAATTATAAAGGTGAACACGCGAAGAGTACTTGAGCGAATAAGTGTTACGGGTCCCATCGTGGAGCTCGTTCATCACTGGTGACAAGCATTTTGCCTGGGAAGCGGTGATACTGCATGATTGTATGCTGTTACATTAATAATGTAATATTCATATCCCTAAAACAAATTGAAGTGCAACACCCAGTCTTAGCAGTATAAAATAAAGGACCGTATAATGTATCAAATAGCTCGGCTTGGTATGTCAAGTCCTGCTCTGCATGGCCTATTTTAAAATATTTTGGCCGGACTGACCGTCCCACTAATTCTTCTTTAATTTTCATACAGCATTTTTATGCCTAGCAATTGTATTATTATTCAGAATTCCTTACCGCTTGCTGCACCTGTAAAAAAAAAAAAAAATCTTTCCTTTGAACAGAACCAGATTATATTTTGTATTTAAAATTGCATTATTTTTTTTTTTTTCCAAATTGGATTACTGGTTTTTAGGTGATCAGTATCAGAGTTAAGCACAGAAGCAGGTGTGGGTTCGTAAGCTTTTGTGCAAGGATCAAGGAAAAAGTGGGAAAAAAAAGGCTACCTCATAGGCTAGCAAAAACACGATTCTAGAAAAATCCTGCTTCATCTGCTGTAAGCCTGTTCCATGGTCCTGCGCGTAGCAGGTATTCTGTGGCACTAATACACCTTCCCTGCTTTGTGACCGTCAGGGCCAAAGATGTGTCAGCACAGTTTTATGAAGCAGTTTATTCATACGCCGCGGAAATACGCACGTGCACGTGTGTGTTACCGCTACTTAGTCTCTGTTTGTACCATAGTCTACCAGGAAGACTACGTAAGGGTAATCGTCCATCGTTACTTGCTCAGCGCCATGCCCGGATGTAATAAAGTCCCTGTTCAGGAGGTGATGGCCTGATCTTGCAAAAAAGATTGAGACGCGCTTCTCCATAAGGCTGGGGATTACGCTACAGATTCCCGCAGGCCTGGCTGGGATGTGGCTTCCGAAACACGCGTCCGTGCCAGCAGAAATGCTTGGCGTGGATGGACTTGCGCTAAAAAACCAGCGCGTTTTTAGCACCGCGTCTGGCTTAGCCGTTCGTATTGCTCAAAAGCTTCGTTCCTTTAAAGCTGTTGCCACAAACGAAACAATTTGCACCTGAGGGATCCTTACAGCGGTGAAGGGCAATTAGAGCAAAGCATCTTGCGAAACGCATTTCAGTGACATCTGCAGAATTAGTGACCTTAAGCACAAGCAGATGTTTCTGTTAGGGCTGAGTCAGCGTAGACACACAGGAAGATCTAGAAAAGCCAGGAACCTTTTTAGTGTATTCTCCTCTGTGTTAATATTGCGTTGAGGAGCATGTTGCTGCTCCTCTGCCCATTCCACGCGTTATTTTTGTGGCGCGAGAGCTGTACGAGCTGCCGATGGTTTATCTTTGTGATGCCCGTCTGAGCCAGTACAGTAAGTGTGGTGCCCTGTATAGAGGATACGAGGCCAACCAGTAAAATAGGTTGTGGAAGAGCTCTCCTTTGTGTCTCTTTGGGCTGCCTCATCTCCTGCTCTCTCAATTTTCAAAAGCTCCGGTTTCACCGTCTCTTTGAGACTTAAGTTCTGGCTGCTGCAAGAAGTTCTCGTAGCTCTAACCACACGTTCCCACATCCTCCAGTACGTCAGCACAAACGTTTCACCCTGTGGTGAAGCAGCCCAGAGAACTGATCTGTCTGAAAATTAGTCTCTCTGTTTGCTCCGACAAGTTGTTTTTCGGCCAGACGACTTTTGCTGGCAGGAGGAAGGGAATAGAAAGGCTGAAGCAGAAGGTGAGGCACCGTGTATTTTTGACTGGTCGTGTCCGTCCGATCTCAGTCTGTCTTTAAAGCTACTGACCATTATTCCCACTCACGATCGATAAAAAACGGTTG
The DNA here is from genome assembly GCF_028500815.1 of Rissa tridactyla. Classification (NCBI taxonomy): domain Eukaryota; kingdom Metazoa; phylum Chordata; class Aves; order Charadriiformes; family Laridae; genus Rissa; species Rissa tridactyla. The sequence continues at coordinate 77,495,445 of NC_071470.1, read as the reverse complement.
CTTGTACGTTTACATTGACCTTAAGTAGCTAAAGATTTTATGGCTGCTGACAGAACTTAGAGATATTTTGTGGTCGAAGCGAGCTCTGCCAAGGCAGAGGAGCGTTACCCACCCGCGGGCAGCAAGGCCTCTCGGGCTGCTGTTCCCTGGAACGACATGGCTCTGAAGGATGGCTTGTGTGTCAGCGCGTGAGGTTTTACAAATATTTTTAAAAGCGCGACATAAAAGAAGCGGTAATTGCCGCGTGAATTTCACGAGGGCAAAATGAGTAAATACTCCGTATCCTCGGGAAGAAGGAAAAGACTTCCCCCCCGCCCCCCCCACTCCTTTCACGTCAGTGCATGCGGAGTCTTGGCCAGCAGGTTAGATGGGAGTCATAGATAATCTGTACTAGAGCAGGCTTTCCTTCCTTACTGCCCAACGTGTTCCATATTGTGAGGAAATTTCCTGTTGCATGGGAAATATTTACCCGGTTTAGGGGGAATTTTCCTCTTCCATGAGAAGAAAGCAGCCTTCTCCTTTGAACGCACGGGATTTAGGGGGAATCTTCCTCTTCCATGAGAAGAAAGCAGCGTTCTCCTTTGAACGCACGGGATTTAGGGGGAATCTTCCTCTTCCATGAGAAGAAAGCAGCGTTCTCCTTTGAACGCACGCGATTTAGGGGGGATCTTCCTCTTCCATGAGAAGAAAGCAGCGTTCTCCTTTGAAGGCACGGGATTTAGGGGGAATCTTCCTCTTCCATGAGAAGAAAGCAGCCTTCTCCTTTGAACGCACGGGATTTAGGGGGGATCTTCCTCTTCCATGAGAAGAAAGCAGCGTTCTCCTTTGAAGGCACGGGATTTAGGGGGGATCTTCCTCTTCCATGAGAAGAAAGCAGCGTTCTCCTTTGAACGCATGGGATTTAGGGGGGATCTTCCTCTTCCATGAGACGAAAGCAGCGTTCTCCTTTGAAGGCACGGGATTTAGGGGGGATCTTCCTCTTCCATGAGAAGAAAGCAGCATTCTCCTTTGAAGGCACGGGATTTAGGGGGGATCTTCCTCTTCCATGAGAAGAAAGCAGCGTTCTCATTTGCTTCACCTTCTGTCGTTCAGCAAGTGCTGCATTGAGTTGCGGATAGCTGACGTGCTGATTCATCTTAAGTCCTGTATCTATATATGAAGCCGTACATGAAACTCTGCTTTCCCGACTGGCTAAAAATAAAGCAATTTTAAAGCATTAGCAAAACCGTAATTCAGGGAAACTTCTACTTGGGGGAGCATTAAATACAGGATTGACTTTAGGGAAGTGAAGGTGTCCAAGGAAAGTGTCAGAGAAACTCTGCATTAGACGTTCCTTTAAAGATGCTTCAGGACTTACATATTCCATAAAAAAATACGTGCTTGCCGTAGCTCTCCCTTCTCCATCTGTTGCTTTTGAGGAGCAGCACTTATGTGGGGAGCTGTAGACGTATCTGCGCACTGCAGAGAAAACAATAATTTTGGCAAACTCACGTAACTGTATCTGGCTTTAAAAACATCTATTAAAAGCAATTTCTAGCAGTTTCTATCACAGCCCTCTTTTTTTTTTTTTCTCTTGTTTTGTTTAAACTCTTGACTATATTTTCTCTATGCTGTGTTAGAAACAATTCCAGAGCAATTTTTCCTACAGCAATTGTATTTTGCACTTCCCTGGTGTAGCGGGAGACCTACAGGAATGGTGGGAGCCGCCTTTCTTGGGGCTGCCCTAAAGGCGTTGACTCTGGCGATGCATACCCAGAGCGGTGCGGTGGAAATTCTCAAACCGCTTTCTCGATCAAACATTTGCGTAGCTCCCTGATATCAGGGGACAATTAATTTCAGGGAAGGGGGAAGCTTGTCTGTTTTAGAAACGTTAATGAAGCACTTCTGGGAGCCAGCAGTACCGATTTGCTGAGCTGAGAATGGCACGTGGCTGGTGCTTCAAAGCTACTATCTTCTAAATGTTACTTTGCATTTAAAGCACGGTTTGGGGCTCGAAGCCCCAAGTTCATGATTGTTGCGTGATTTAATCAGTGTTATAGGTAGGACATGGCACTCCCTTTTGTAGAATTTAAGAAAACCAAGAAGGGAAGTGCAGCAGCATCGGTGCGGGTCTCCGGTTTCCATGGTTTGGTAAAATCCTGCGTGTTGGGCCAAAGTGCCGCTGAAGGAGCAGATATGTGGTCTCAGCATGCGGCCTGTTCCTCTCGGCAGTCCGGCCAGTGATTTATAATGCTCCAAGCCTGTGTTCAAACACGTGAAATCATCATCAGCAAAATTAGCTTTTTGTTTTCTCTCTACCACTCGCTTAGAGTAAAGCGAATATTTACGGCCGGTCCGATCTTCCCAGGTGCTTCCCTTCCTGCTAAGAGCTGTCTTAGAAATTAGCAATTGAGATCCATTGCTATATTTGGATATTACGGGTTCACAATACACAGAAATGGTAAGTGGTCAGCATAAAATGTAAAAAAAAACCAAAACAAACCAAACCAAAAGAGGAGCAGAGCAGTAAGGGTCATCATATGACTATTGCTGACTTGAGCAAAAAGTCAATTACTTGTGTATTTTTGCAAGTCGCTTGGTTTTCTCTCTTTTAATGGAGACTTTGAAAACAGTTCAGCGTGGCTTTGGCAGCGACTGGCAACGGAGTTAACTCCTGCTCCCCAGCCTCGGCAAATTGGAAAAACTCCAGGCAGCTGCATTTTAAAAGATTGTAAGAAAGGTTCCCATTCATGCGTTGGCCATTTTTTGCCCAACTAACCGCACCATCACTGGAAGGGGCAGCTCCTCGTAGGCTCTAGGGTGTGCTTCTTGCTTCGTGGTGGTGTGAGGCTCCATCAGAGCCTCGTGGAGCACCGCGGAATGCTGCCCAGGCTGCTGTTTTAATTCCGTTTCTGTGGCAGCAGTGTCTTAAAGGTTCAGGGTCTTGTGAGTCAATGAGAACTAGCCGTCGGGTTTTTCCGGAGCGCCTGCACACCACGAAAGAGCAAGGTGGAGAAGTTCTTCCAGGTGGTGCCACCCGTGTTGCTCTTGGTGGTGCAGAATTGTGGGGGGATGCCCGCTCGGGCATGGCTAAGAGTCCCCAGCTGTGAGAGAGCTTGGTTGCATCACCGTAGCTCTACTGCTTCTGGATCGCTCTGCAGTCTGGAACGTACGGATTCACCAGCCCAAGAATCTCTGCGCCGCTCCTCGCTGCTTAAAATAGATGTGCCTTTGGTTGGCTTGGTTGTGGCAAAGATCTAAAACTTTGTGTAAAGTTACTAACAACCATCGATGCGGTTTTCACGGGCCCATTATGAGTTTCTGTATCAGGCCTTCCTTGTCTTAAGCGTAGTATTTGTATCTTAAAGTTTATTGAATTTTGCCATTCCGATTCGTAGGTTTACTGTCGCTCTTTTTCTCCTCTCTGTTCCATTTTCATCCTTTCTTTCCCTCTCTTGGATCCAAAGTGCCGGGTCACCGGTTTTGCAGAAGAGGCTGCTTGATTTAATAGTTTTTGTAGGTGGCCAACACCTCATAGAAATGTTTAGCGCCTTTTCTAACAGGTCCATATCTCCTTCTCATTTTTTCCGAGTAACATGCCTGGAACCTGCTTAAACTTATGCTGTCCCTGCAACCTGGCCCCGGCCAGTCCCACCCTTTGTATCCATCTTCTTGCCTTCAAGTGCTCTCCTTTGGGTTTTTTTCCTATCCCCCCTTCTGAGGAGAAAAGAAAGAAGCCCAAGTGTTGCAAATCTGTACAAAATACATGCTTTTGAGGGGTCTTACATCTTGTTCCAGGGCGTTAGTTTGGCCACTGGAAGCAGATGAATGGACTAACCAGATCGCTGCTCAGAGTGCGGTGGGACCGTCCCGCTTTGTGTGTTATGCTCTGGAAAAGCAACCCATCGTATTGAAATCATTTGCACTCTGCAAAGCAAAACTAATAGCAGCAGCAAGCGCAGGGACTTAGCTGTTGACCACTTTTTTCTTTAAGTAAAAAGAGATTCCTAGGTTTGGGGATTTAATTTTTTTATTTATTTATTTTTTGACTTCTTGTTCGAGTGTCTTCACCAGTAAACACTCAGCGTTTCTTTCAAGAGGCTCCAGGTACTTGATACTTCCCTTCGAGTGCATTTTATATCCTTTCAAACCTGCCCTAAAGAAGATGACGTTATTCAAAAACACGGATTTGGACAAAATTTCTTAAGAGGTGTTTGAGAGAAGGGCAGTAGCAGCCATGAGGCCAAGACTGGACAGGAATGCTTTAACTGGGGCACAGCGCAAGGTCACCCGGTGTTTTGTAGTGTGTTTTCCCCTGTCGAGTACACATCTGAAAGGCTGTTGGGATCGTGGAAGAAAGGAAGGTATTTTTTCAAGTAAATAGAAGATAAATCACCAAGATAAATCAAAATCCATCTGTAAGTTCATAGATGCCCACTGCAAATCACGGAGCATCAATGTCAAGGGCTGTTTTTGTCACAGTGATGAAAACATTCCCGTCGTTAATTTGATGGGGAATGTGATGACAGATGAATCGTTTGTAGTGTCACTAAAGAGGATTATTTCTCGTACCGCCACAAAACTACCGTCTGGTAAGATTTGCCGTGTAAAGAAGCTCGTGGTCAGCCAAATACGTAATTTCTTCTCAACAGATAACATGTTTGAGTTGACTGAGACTCGGGAATGTAACCGTTAGATCTTTTTAATGACAACGCAATATTACCGGCAGGGTGAATGAGTGCTTGTTACACGGACTCAGAACAATTCCCTTTGCCTATGTGGAATTGCCCTGTAAGACTCTCAGGTAACCACAGTCGTATGAACCGTTACGTTGCTACCCAGTCATTTAGACTGAAATACATATATTTTTTCCCCTTTTTACATTAGGAGGTGCGACTTGTTTTGGGGAGTTCATCGCATTAAGGGAAGATGGAAGGGCACAAGGGGTTGGCGGGGAGTGACTTTAACTTCCAGTTCACTCACTCAAGACTGGTATGCTGGCAAATACGCTGGGTTATCAACACATGGATGTCCTGAAGACATTGGGAGGCATTCACGGATGGTCTCACTACTGTTCGCAGATGTTCCCATCGCATAAAACTAGCGTTGCTTAGGCCCGTTATTGACAACTCTTAGATGAGACGCCAAAGCGGAAATAAGAGCAGAGTTTGGGATATTTTTACTTTTTTTTTAAAGGATGTGGGCATGATGGAAGTGGTGAAGATTTTGCCTTTGTTTCTGTTATAGATGGAATGTGTGGCGTGATTATAAGTTTATCGGAAATATAACTTGAAATTCCTTTTGCTGTTTGATTAACAGCATTGCCTTAACATCTTCCAAGTTTTCACTAAGCCCCGTGCTTTATAATGTGACATTCCCAGGAAACAGGAGGCATCATCTGTCGGGAGACGGGAAACATGCAATGATTAAATGCATTTTATTGTTTTCTGTGAAACTGTGCCCGGTTTCTCCCTCTTCATGTGGGCAGATGGGATTCTCAAGAGCTTTTGTTGTTACACCAAAAAGATTTAGGCCTCATTTTTACATACAATATTTCTGTATACGAAAAATATTTTTAAAACCCCAAATGTTACTTAGTTTTTTAGATGACAAATTCTAAATTATTTACCTATTAGCTGAAACATCAAGCTAGAAAAACTAGCTTGATTTCTTTCATGAAAACAAATACCAAGATTTCTTCCTTCCCCTCCTGTGGCTTGTCGTACCAACAACAGTTTGCAGGGTGGGGGGAAGATGCTCTACCAGAAATAGCAGCGGTTACCATAACTGGGTTTTGCGATTTTGCTTTATTAAGGCTTTAAATGACACAAGTGGCCTTTGAATGCCACAAGTGGCAACTGTCCTGATGCCCAAATGAATTCTGTTTGAAACGGCATGGATACGGCTTACCTAACCTTTACCATCCGTCGTGTTTCAGCAGATGGGGGTGAATTACTGCACCTGGAACGTGTAGCCCCTGAAGACTGTTCCTCTATAACGCTTGCAGTCTCCTTCGTGTCACTGAGCTTCACGTTCTTGACTTTTGCCCGTGCAGCTTAGAAAATGAGAAGGTTTGAAGGTTATCGGTGGCCCAGGGTCATGGTGCGCGGTTCTGTGGGCCACCCCAAGGCTCTGCCAGGCTCAGCGAGTAGTAATGAACCATCGGGAAAGGGACCGAAGTCTCCAGGCGGAAACCGTGGAGAGAAAGCGTGTCGCAAATGGGAATGAAAAGCAACATCTCCACATTGCTTGGCACTGTAATCTGGTTAAGTCTGCTAGGGAAAAGCAAACTGTGACTTCATAGAGGCGGAATTTCCTGGGGAAAATAATTTTGGACCTAAAAAAAAAGAAAATTAAACCCTGTTAGTCACAGGATACGCAATAAGGTTACTATGTCAGCAGCCAATGATCATTTAGGCTTTGATTCATTATGAATCACTTTTCTGATTAATGATCATTACCATCTATGCATGTGAGCTTGTTTCCCGTTTCTGGGTATTACTGTGATTTAGAAGTAGGAATTTTTTGGGTGATCGCAGAAGGGTGTTGGAACATGGGTGAAACAGCCTCATATGCTGTGGAGTGTGGACAATGGAGAGTTTAAATTCGGATTTGCAAATATCAGGCATAAGGCCACAGAAAACCCCTTTTCAGCTGAAAATACATAGCTTACAGTCAAGTCAGTGGTTGTATTTGATCATAAACTGTCCATATAGCTTACAATAGAGCTGTGACCGGAGAGCAAAAATGGAGAAAGGAAGAGAGAGACCATGCTTTAGAGAGTAGGAAAGAGATTTGCCCTTTACCAGTATGTGCCACAGCAAAAATTAGATTAAATCTAGTTGATTAATCACCTTGCTTTCAATTTTATTATTTTCTTTTTTGTTTTAAATCCTGCTTGATGTGCCGATTTCCTTAAATACATTAATTGCTTGCGGTTTGCAGTGTTTCCTGAGTGGAAAATGCCTTCCCGTTTATTGTGCCATGCAGCTGTTAGATCCCAGCCTGTAACTGAAATCAAACCTGTGCGTGTGTGCTTATCTCTGTCCCTTCTGTGGTTGGTTTCAAGGTGATGACACAATGACAGGAGATGGAGGAGAGTACCTTAGGCCAGAAGACCTCAGAGAACTAGGAGATGACTCTTTACCGAGCAGCCAGTTCTTAGATGGTATGAACTACCTAAGGTACAGCTTGGAAGGAGGACGATCTGACAGGTATTTGCCTGGACGCCTATCTTTTCTTACGATAATTCCGCACGCGTTTTGTTATAAATGTTTGAAATCCCTTTCTCGGGGTCTTTAACTCAAGGGAGGCATGGGATGCACTCGTCAACATTTCTTCGTTGGGTATGTCACTGTGGCAGTCGTCACTTTGTCAGAGAAAGGTGTGGTCGGAAGGAATATTTCCTGACCAGTCCAGAAATAAATACGTTTGGCACTAAAACTGTATGCAGAGTCTAGTGAAGAATTTGTTTGTGATTCTTTTTTTTTTTGGTTCTTGAAAAGGCGTAGCTTGCTTTATTGCCTTTGTGGTCAGGCAAAGGAAGAAGAGTCTGGCTGGCTGGGGAAAGGGCTCATGACTCATCCCCATCTCCTCCTGACATGAGTCAGGGGGTGGGCGGGTAGTTGGACACGGCGTTTTAGCATTAATTGAGCTGACTTTTGGGAGTAGTTTGGCTATAGATATAAGGGAAGGAGCAATGGCCTCGGTCATTCTGCGTTGGGTTGGCAGCGAGTATATTGCTAGCAAGCGCATTGACTCTTTCTGTTTCGCCATGGTTGAATTAGCAGGAAAGAGAATCATTTCCTTCTTCTGGCACAGCACAGTATTTATGTTGTAAATAAAAAAAAAATAAAATTGGAAAAAATGTGTTCAGTCCAGACAGCTGGCTGATTTGCTTATATCTAACAAGTTGAACTTAAGGCTGGATGTATTTGTGACATAATAATAATGGCTGTAGCTTTAATTTTTATTTTATTTTTGTTTTAGAGAATATTTTATTTTAGAGAATGGTCTACAAAAAGTACAGCGATCCTTTTTCAAAACGAGAGCCTTTACTAGTGAGCGTAAGCGTAGACTCAGACTGGCAGATTAACGCCCACGGTTCGAGTTCGGAATAGGCTACCCGGGCGTTCCTGTTTGAAAATGACAGCGCCTAGCGTAAAACAGCAGTGTCTCCAGACTTACTGCCTTTAGAGCTAGGGTTCGCTAAAGGGGGGAAAGAAGAAGAAGAAAAAAAAAGTTGAGATGTTGGCAACAGAAGGAATTTTTAAGCTACCTCCTTTTCCAGCCTTGATTGTTATTCTGGCAGCGTTTCCGAGGCTGGGTGAAATCAGTAAGGATCCATTCCGTTGACTTGAGTAGGCTTTGAATTGCTCCCGGAACGAAAGATGTCAGGAAACAGTTGGGTTTGCCTCACAGCATGTGTAAATCCCTCCTCATTCAGGTCTCAGAAGCTTTGCAGTCTTTGTTGGTTTTTAGACAGCTTCAGTGAATCCACTGCAAACAAAGTGACTCTGTGGCTTTTTAAGTCTCAGAGGATGTTTACGAACTACATCAGAATTCTTAAAAATCCCAACCTTTTCTCATGCGCTTTCAATGGTGACAAAGATTCTTGTATTTTTTTTTTATTTCAAGATGTATGGAAACGATTGTGTCAGACGGTTTCTGCTCCCATTTAGAGTATTTTAGCTTTTAAATGCTGTCAGTGGATTTCAGTAGATTTTTCACTGGCATGTAATTATGTGTTTTATTTTGTGTTGTGTGAAAATTACTTCCCGTCCTGTATCAAGCACGATTACATTGAAATGAAGCAAAATTACAAAGGGAGAAAGAACGAAGGAAAAAAGTACATCTTACTAGCTCTGTGGTCTCACTTTCTGTCACTGTGAGGTTACCGGTTGTAAGAATTTTGACGGAGACCGCTTAATTTACTTTGCTTTTGCTTTAATGTGATTTTCATTGTGTTACACTGACCTGGGTTTTTTCAAGAAATTCAGTAAAGCAAAATAGTATTAGCAGTCCAGACTCACGTAATCTTACGCATTAAACAATTTGATGTAAAAACATGCCTTTTTCTTTTGTAACCATCTTCCCTATTTATTTTATTTCTCTCTCCCCTTCATTCTTTTCCATATGCTTTCATTAGCACCATGCCCAGGTAGGTATTCCATAGCATGACAACATGTTGTCTCCTGTATCCTTTTATGGCACCCATCTCTCTTCATCCATTTTGGAGGCCTGCTGTACGCCGGAAAGTTAATTTGGAGAACCAAACGGACGCCGCTGCTGTTGGAGATAGTTGTAGTCTCAAATGGGTACGATACGTAGTGGTGAACGCTCATCCGAGAGTACTCTCTGTCTGGAAAGGTCGTGGTATGACGGAGCCATTGTCCCACAGAAACATCCCCGATTCCCGCACAGATAAGAGTTAGCAAGGATCGGGGAAGTTGTACTAGATCGCAACAGCTGGTAGGTGTCCTCCTGTCACCATGCCCTGGGAAGGTCAGCCATTTTCCTTCTCCATGTGGAGAAACGGTGGTAGAATAAAAAATAAAGAGAATGGACGACGCTAGCTGGATTCTCCCTCTGGATGGTGAGAGCCAGAACTGATTCGGGCCATATCGGATCACCAGTGTTTGAAAAGACTCCATTTCATTGGAAGCCCCTTCCACCTTTCTGGTCTATGACAGGTGTGAGGATGGCTTTCTCTCTTTGAGTAGAGAAACATTTTCAAGGCTGATTTTTACAGTTTTCGATGATGCCAGGTTGTTTTCCCAGCTTCTGAAACAACATATACTTCCCACAACAAGAGATACACTCAGCGGAACTAGGGATTGCTAGAGCTCTGTCTAGACTGGCAAGTGGATGTGGATGTGACCGGGATGGTCTCCAGGTCATCCATATTAGAAACTTGGTCTGAGTATGCCCCTCTTATTTTCTGGATATCACCTGGGCTTTATATCAGGGCTTAGAAGATGTGGGTGATACGTGCCTGTGCAATACCTACCGTGGGGAAGGCACACTTTTATGTTCAGGAGCTTTGTAGTGTTCCTGGGTTCCACAGTTCAGTCTCTGTTGAGCCCGCAACCCCTGTGGCTTAAGATTTATCAACCAGATTTGGAAAGAATCTGTATTTAGAAACTAGTTTTGCCTCTGTGATTTAGGTTTGGGGTTTTTTTTAACAGGATTCCTGAAGACCTACTGTAGTAGTAAACAATTGTCCCTACGCTTCTGTAACTGGACTGGCGTTTCAGTCAGTACCATTACTTCTAAGTCTCAGAAGCACAGACCTTATAACTACTGATTTGCTCTTTGTTTAGCTGGTGCAGCTCACAGAAGGAGTCCAGTGTCATCTGAACACTAGTTTTGAAATTAAGCCTCGTAGGAAGTTTAAACTTCTGATTTCCTGCGGGCCTCGGTCATGCTCGTGCATACCTTGCCTGTAGATAAAGCCCATAGCCTCAATGTATTGGATATTTACTGGAGCTTATATACAGGTGCTACGCAGTGGCTATGTACTGAGCTGCTGGTAGCGGTGGGTACTTGGAGGAGAACGTGGAGAAAATCACCATACAGCTAACCAGGCAAATCTAGTACACGCTTCCTTTCAGGCAGTATTTATCCAGGACACGACGTGAGCTGAATAGCAGAACCTACAACTTGGATGGCGACCCTCTTACCAGCATTGCATGGCGCAGTGAAGCCGTTCCGAAAGTGTCGAGCGTTGAAGTGAATTAAAGGATAACGATGGCAAATGGGGGCTGCTACTGAGGCTTATTTTTCAACCACAGAACAACCGTTCGCTGGCCTACTCTCGTTACGAGCAAGCAAGGTGTACTCCGCCTACCCAATTCACACTAAAATGTTTAACCAAAATACTTTTCAGTCAAGGTTCCCTTTCATAATTTCATAAATTTTTTTCTGAAATTATATAGGCAGGGAGTTAGGGCGAACTTCTGTCCCCGTAGAAATTTTGTTGGTGGTTTGAATGGAATCAGAATTTTATTCCAGAAACGCGTAATTCCAATACTGCCAGCCTTACATGTCTCACCTCTTCCACTTGTCTGGGTGAAAGACATTTCATGACATGTAAGAGAGATTATTTATGCGTGGCTTGGTTTTTTTTCCTCAAGACTTTCCTAAGGCTGGTACTTGTGTAATAGCTATCTTTGCTTCCAGTTTTGTACAATCCATCTGATATGCTAAATAGGCCATCGGTATAAGTTGATGGTCAATAGCGTTGATTATTCTTCAATGTCGTACGTTTCCGCTAAAAATTAGATAACCATTTGCTTATAAAAATGGATCCAGAAAATCATTGAGGGCATGTAACTACCATTAAAGAAGGCTGAATGGTCTGAAGGAGATGGTAAAATACGATTTCCAATAAGATCTGCATTTAAAGCACTTGAATCTCCTGTCCGTAACGTGCGCACGACTTTTTTTTTATTGCCAACTGCTGAAAATGAATTATCCCTCAAAAATCCGTGTAGCTAGATAAACGGCCTATTGTTCTGAGCCAGCGTGTTAGTCATTAGGAGTACCACTCATGGATGTGTAAGCCATGGAAACAGAACCGCTTCCTTCAGTCCCCTGTGCTGTATTCCTCAAGGTGCGGAACAACATCCCAGAGTACACCTACAGCAGCTGAAGGTTGATCCGTTTTTAAAAATCGCTATTGTAACGTTGCTGCTAGCAAACATTTAAAGGACGAAACTGGTGCTATTTGGTAGCAGGACCCCCATTTACCTCAGTACGTCCTTCTGTGGTGTCTTATTTGTCCTTTTTTTTTTTTTTTTTTTTTTTTTTTTCTTCTGCTTTTTGCTAGTGGATACTGCAGCCGCGTTCTGAGCCGGTGCTTGGAAGCAGCTTATTTACCGCCTTGCTTCTCTCATTGCTACAGCAACCGGTTTTCTGTAGAGCTGTGTGTACTTACGGAGCAAACGCTGCTCGCGTTGGGGCTGCCGCTCTCTAAAGGTGCTGTTGGCAGACAGAGGAAGAGTTTTGTGTCACACGGGAGCTTGCGGCTGGCCACAATTCACCTTGCTGCGTGTACCTTCCAGGGGACGAGACACCAAGCTTACTGATTTCCAGTTTTAAGGGGAGAAGGCAGATCGTAACGAAGCTTCAGAAAGAGTCATTTCAGGGGGTCGCATTCGGATTTTCCGTCGTGGTTTGCCTGTGTTGGCGTGTCAGGAGAGAGAACTTCTCCAAAGAGCTTTACTTAAAAGAAATCCATGCTCTTTGCTGTAAGGAAATTATCGTGCCACAAAGCCAAGTACAAAGTATTTGCCGGCATAAAATAAACTATCATCTAGATTAATCTCTAGGTTCTGCAGTTTGAAGCGAACAAGTCAGTCAAAAGACTTTGTGGCCCGTGGTCAGAAAGGTAGCGTAACGCGCATTTGTAAAGCTCTGTTTTTTTCCCCCCGTGACTATTATCTACTCCCCCTGGAAGCTGCATCATATTGCTAATAGCACGCTTTTTTCGTTCTCCCACTCGATCTATCATGACACCTTTACAACATCATCTGTACTGCCGGTATCTTGCTATGGCATCCTACCAACCCCCCAGCCTGCGGTCCTTCAGTTCCGACAGGTCCCACACCTTGAGCCATGCCTCCTACCTGAGGGACAGTGCCATGATCGACGACACGGTTGTCATCCCCAGCCAGCAGGTAAGCAAATTCTCCTGAGTTCACTTAGCGGGGGGGATAAACGCAGAAGTATAAAAAGGTTACGGTTTAGGTTGCAAGGACACCACATCGTGTATGCTGCTTCGTTTATTTTAATATAAACCCCTCTGATTTTCCATGAGATTTAATGGCATGTTACACAGTGCAGCAGTGAACTCTATGCCAAAACAAATAGATGATCTGCGTGAACATAGTACGGGGACTGTCTTTATGCTGTTCTCCATTTTACCTGATTTTTGTATGATTCTAACAGGCGTTGGGCTAAATATTCAGGTGATCTAATGAACTCAGGGCCATTGTTCTCCAAGATGCTATCCCGAAGCGTGCTTGTCGTTCACAAAAAAAAGATATAGGAAATGCCACTTTGGTAAATCACAGCATTCATTTCACTGCGACCACTAACATACGATTCCTTTGAGCAAGCACAAGATGTTCCAGTAAGGGGTTTCTAATATTTTAATGCTGTTATTACTCCTTTGTTTTCTTTTAAAAGAAAAGTTAAATGCTTTAAGCACTACTATGCAAAATACATCTTGTTATTGTTTGGTTGATTAATTGATTTTATTGTAGTAAAAAGGAGGGGTTTTTGCTTACCAAGGTAACAACTCTGGCCAAAGAAGCTGAAAGGAATTCATATCGCTTGAGCTGGGGCCCTGAAAACTTGGACAATGTGGCTCTTTCTTCCAGCCCTATTCATTCAGGGTGAGTGTATCACTTAACGTTATCCTAAAAAAAAAGAGAAACAGAATACCTGCAGTGGCAGCAGCTTCAGCTAATGCGTAACTAGGAGTTATATTTTAATTCATTGCCTCCTAGAGCAGTTCCATAACGTAAATTGTTACGGTCTCTTAAGCTCTGAGAGTCGAGCAAGTCGGGGTACCGAGACTATCCGCTGAAATCACTGCGCGGCAGTGAGCTTTCGGTCGAGTTCAAGAGGAACGAACGAGAGAATTGACACACAGACACATGCGTTTGTGTGAATTTTACAGAGAAATACATGCGGTGCCTTTTTAAAGTTAGCGATGACTGAGACCAGGGGCCTCATCACTCCGGATGGTGAGTTCTCCCAGGGCTGGTGAAGTAGTTCAGGTGTTTGTGATGATTACTTTAAAAAAAAAAAGAAACCCGGGGGTTTAAATTACGTGAACTGTGTAATAGACAAGCCACCTAAACATCACGTGCTTTACACAGAATTGGCCACTATGTTCCTGTATTCTCACAACTGACTCTTTTTGGTTAATCTCAAGCGAGTTGACAGCAATCTTGTAGTCCCTATCTTTCAAAAAATAGCACTGGAGTCCCATTTGGAACGACAGGCAGCCCCGGTCTAGAAGAGGACCAATATTGTCATAAGTGCCGTTGCAAATTGCCTGGTTTTGTGACACATAGGAGAAGTTTGTTTGTTAGCCGGCAGCAGGATATTTGGCTGCGGCTGGCGTTGTTTGGATTTGCTTTTCTTGAGCTCTAAAACTCCCACATTAAATGAAAATACTTAATGTGTACAGTAGGTATGCGTTTAGATATCTGTCAGTCTGGAAGCTTTGAAATTGCTTTGGCGGCTTATTCTAAGCCGAAATAGTTCACAGACTTTTTCCAAAGGATGCATTACTTCTCACTTTCAGAAAGGTAGGTCTTCCCAGTGATTGCAGAGGATGACCTAAGCACTTTCTAGAAGAGTGGCATTGGATTCTTGGATGCGCAATCATTTTGTGGCTTTCTTTCGAAAAATACGAGCCATACTTAGGTCTTTTTGGATGACCAGGCTGCTAGCGGTAGGATAAGAATATGTGATTTTAAGAGGAGCAACGCTCCCTGCAGCCTTGTGTGAAGTAGTGACATCTAACACGACACAAATTATGTTCTTCCTTTTATACATACCGACTAACCTGCCACTAAATCTTGTAATAAAGAAACCTACAATAACGCTTCCTCAACCTTTGGAGAAGACTGTACACCACTTCGTTTTTATCTTGCTTAGATTTGTCCGAGCCATTAAGTTATCATAAACTGTTGGGCTGCATCTTGTTTAAATCTCTTTTCCTAGGAAAATGCATTGCCTAGTAGAGTTTCGCTTGTAAATCCTTGTTTTAAAAGTGAAGCAATTGTAGAAGTACCGTAGAATACATCTGGGATGAAAGAAAACGCTCAGTGTTTGAAAAGGAATCCCATATAAACATCGTTAGTGGCTTTTAAGCAAGGGTATGGCCTTGGTTTTGCCCAAGACGCTGGAAACGTCTTGAATTCAGACCGTGTTTTATAAAGTAAGACGTCGGCAAACTGTTGGGCGGTAATTTATTTGGCACAGATGGTTTTAGTGTTGTATTCTGTGCCATCTGGGGGGAAAAAAAAATAAAAATGACACCGTTCCCTCCCTGTACTACTTGAGCGGCTAACCCCAGACTGTTGTTGGGTTCTCACTGATCTCCCGTTGTAGGGAAGCATTTCCGTGGGTCACAGTGAAGCCGCCGCCAAGCAAAAGGATAAATGTAGAGAGAACTCTTCCCTTGGTGTGGAATTTCTCAGGCATATATTTCAGCCTTTGCGTAACTAACCAAAACTTCTCTATGTCGGAAATTTCAGAAGGGGAAAGTGTTTTAACCAGCCGTTTAAAATTTAAATGGAACTGTTGTTCCAGTAGATTGGGAATTTCATCGGGAAGGAAAGAAAAGCAGGGTGTTTGGCCAGGGTCTTTGGCAGCCGTTTCGAAAGCGAGAAAATAATTAGGTAATATTAGGGGATGTTATGTGTAATTTCCTGCTGAAGCGTTAGGAGAGACAGAACAAATGCCTGCATAAATGCAAATGCGTTTCACAGTTTTAATCTCGTATCTCACCATAGCCTATTGTGGAAGAACACACATATTTTCATGAAGTTGGAAGGCAAAAAAACAACCCCTGTACTGAGAGATTTCACATGCAGCGTTTAGACGTTGCGTGACGGTATCATATTCTTATGTCTTCTTATCACCCCCAGTAGTGAAGTGTGAATGGTAAAGAGAAGGGCGACCGTGAGATTTTAGAGTAGAAATCGGGTGCAAAATCATGTTGTTTTCCTACCTGGGTTATGGTGGTACAGTGAAAAAAATTCTACGATTTAGTTGGAGAGATGATATTTCTAAGAATTTTGCTGACAAATACGTAAAGGTGTGGTAGATGAGAAGAGAGGCGAATCTGGCCTAGCGTGGCACTGGGAGGAAGGAGCTTGGAGTTCATGCTGTGATATTAACTCGCTTTTGTGTTCTAGAGCAAGACGTGTAGCAGCTCTGCGGCTTTCCCAGCTCTGACATGCTCCCAGTAAAACTTTTTAATGAAAGGCAGTGACTTCATTTATATAATTTGATTAAGACATCCCTATTTGACTAATAAACAATCCACGTGTATCAGTACTTGTATCTGATAAAATGCACCAGTTGGGATATTATCAGTGATTTTACCTTTCTGGAAGTTGTTGCTTCCATCAATGAAAGACTGAGAAGGATGAGGGAGGGGGCAAGTCGAACCGTGACAAATAACGTGAATTATCATTCTTAGCTGCATGTCTGCAAAAAAGGAGGCTGGATCCTTGCTAACAAGGTAAAGAAAATACGTTTTCGAGTGTTGTCTTTTGAATCCATGATGCTGTTTTCCCCAATGTGAGATTAATTTCCTGGAAATAGTTAATGGAAACAGGACCTGGCAGCCACCAGCTGATAGTCATTTCTAAAATCTGAAAGCTGAAATGATTTCAAATTCTACTGTCGCCTTAATGACCTTTAGTCCGGAAGTTGCAATAAGGAAAAAAAAAAAAAAAAAGAAAAGCAGGCATTTTTCATTAAGAAAAAATGGCTGTTCATGTCGGTGGAAGAAAATGGCAACGGAGATATATATAATAAAAAGCGACATCAGAAAACTAACTAACTGGCCGTGTGAGGCATTACCAAGAGCCTAAACGGGTCAAACTGAACATTTGAAATTTGTCGTTCTATAGCGCAGAACGAAAGGAGGACAAGAAACATGTTGAAAGGGAAGATAGAGGAGGACAGAACGTACTGATAGGAAATGGGAAGAAAAGAAAGTAACGATGTATTGCGTTATGAGAAACACTGGCTGGAATCGCCTTAGATACCTTACCCTTTGATATGCTGTGGTCCAAAGTGTAGATGTGGATACGTAAACCGAGCAGCCTTTCCCCTAATCTGGTTCTGAAGGATTTACTCAGAGACTAACTGTACTTTGTAGGTATCTGACTTCCAGTATGAGAACGTACGTAGAGACAGAAGGTCACTGCAGCTTTACTGCCGTAGTGACCATTTGTAACCAAGGACGTTTACGTAGGCCTTATTTTCCATACTCACTCCTACCTTCTCACGTGTAATGGATATGCATATATACGTTCATGTGTTTAATTTAGAAATCTGTTTCATTTTTCCAATATTTCCGTATTTCATTTAACTCATTCTTTTTTTTCCCCTTTCTTTTCTTTTTTGATGTTACATCATCCATTCTGTTGCAGATGCTCTTCTCCATGTCTTGATCATGACAACAGCAGGTGAACTTCTGCATAATTTCTTTCTTTAATACATTGCACGTCTCACCCCCGCCCTATTTATCCCCCTCTCTTGCCTCACGTCAGGATGCTTTAGTGTTTTGATAGTGTGCGTTGGCCAAGAGAAAAAAATAATAATGTATCTGACTAGCAGGAATAGCGACACATGGCCCTATTTCTCTTCTTAGACAGTAAGCGTCCACTTCCTCCCATCTGCCACGTCCTCTATAAGAACAGAATACTGGTCCCATAATAAGTCCACTGCAAAAAATCTTCATAAAGCTCCTTCTACATTCCTAGATTGTTTTAGCCGTTGATTTAATTAACGATACATTGTCTCTCTTGGCGGCGTGGTTTAGTCTTATTAAAAGGAAGGAAAAAATCCACGAATAATCCGACACAAACCACCGTAGACAGGTTTGGTTGTTTCAACTGTTATATTACAAAGCGGGCTTTCATCTCCCTTGTCTGTATAAAGAAAACTGCAGAGCCACTCGCTAGGCCACGTTTTCCAAATTGCGCCACCATATTGGAACTAGTAGGATAACAGCACAGACCCAGAATGCTTAATTTTTCATGCCACGTGCATTTTTTGCGTGGCCTGGGTTGACTGGTGGTTGAATCACTGGCGCTTTGCCTCCCGCACAGAACGCCTGAAGTGGTACCTTCCCAAAGGAGATCGTCCTCACCGAGTGGCAAATCGAGTGTTTATTGGCACGATACCTCTTCGTTTCCTTTAACGTAACCGTAGAAAGGTGAAAATCTTCTAAAATATTCAGCTGTGTAAAATTACTCATTGGCCAAAAAAAACCCCAAGCTACAAACCCGTATTTTTTAGGTCATGCCGCTCAATCTCTCTGTAGCTGACTAATGCAGGGAAGAGAATGTTGCCGTGAGTTAATTCTCTAGTGGTTCCCCGTGTAGGATCATGTTTTTTGTCCTCCTGGAATGTGTATTTTGCCTTGCCGATGGATGGCATAGTTGCAGCCTGATGGAAAGCACACTGAGGTAGTTGAATGACTTGCTGTTGAATTCAGTGGGAGCTGGATCAAGGCCTTTTTTTCCTTAATTTCAGACTCTTTATCAGTTTTCCTCCTCCAGCTGAACACTTTACAATGGCTGAAGCACCCTGATTGTTTCTGCATCTTCACACCGCGACTAACACTGAATGCTGCTATCTCCTCGTTTCCCAGCTTCTTTTAAAAATTCAGATGACGTACGCAGAAAAGTTCTTAAACTGTGTCTAGAATGTCTTAGGCCTTTTTATTGTTCCCTGCTACCTGACGAGAGCATGTGTGCCTGCCTAGCTAGTTTGAGAGAATAATCCGACCTGACCTGCCCGGGTGGAAGTGGGTGCTGGATTGATTTTGCCTATTCTGGGTTTTGTGTGTTCAAAGAACTCTTGCCTGTTATAGAAGGACGTTTGACGCCGCGAGGTTTGCATGGCTCTTCCAATGATGCTGCAGAATGAGAGGCGCCTTTGAGTGCCAACATGCTTTTGCGTTCGCAGCCACCCGAAACCGTGACTCTTCTGCAAAGCTATTTACATGACAGGGATTCTTCAAAAAGAACAGAATAAACTGTCTTCTTTCACACACACACACACACACCCCGCAGCGCTGACACATCCATTTTTTTATTTTATTTGTTCATCCTGCTATTATCCTTCGAGTGAGCGTAGATACAGAATTAATTCCACATGAATAAATTCCGTATGAATCAAATCCGCAAAGGGGATAACTCAGGCTCAGATCTAAAATACAAGTATTTCATGAAAATACACCCCAACCTTTTGTCCTTGTAAGGTGGATAAATCCCATGCGTATATATTTGTCCGTGTTTTGTTCTGTCCTGGGTTGAGGTAAAATGGAGCCAATTCAAGTGGAACCGTTAGAAAACCCCTTGCTGTTTGCTCCGCTCCCTGTAGAAGGCATGGAAACAGCCTGGAAGATTTAGGGGCCTTTTGTAGATGCCCTCAACCAGCAGGATGCTGTAGCCAGCGTTATTTGAGATAGTTACCTTTCGTATGGCAAGTGTGTAGTTTTTAATTGCTCTAAAATTAAAGAGAACGCAATGGCCTCTCTTATTTATGAGGAAGCATTGCTAAATTAGGGGAAAATGGACGATGCTTGATCTAACTGCTAACCGCGTGTTTAACCAGAAGCACGTATAGACTCCACTGCAGTCTATAACTCACTCCGAGAAAAGAACTGCTTTTGTTCTTTAGTTTTTCTTCAAAAAAAAAAAGTAAATCCTGATTTCCCCTTCATTCTCTTTAGAAGAGAGAAGGCAATGATTTCCCCCGCCCGACTTCGTTTTATTGATTTGGCTATTACGTTGGACTGCCGCCTTGCTACATCTCAGGGCAGCTCGGTACCGACCCAGATTGCAAGACCGTCAGGGGCACGTGTTTGTGTCGTGCATCGTTTCAAACCGAACCTTTAAAACCGGCAGAAAATGAAACTTACTCGCAGGCTGTCTTAGTATTGAGGAAGACCGTCTCGTTGTTGCCCTTGACATACAAATTTTGACTTTTCTGCTTTAACCCATCGTCTGCTTTGAGTTTGAGTTTGGAATCATCACTTAATTGAAATTTAAGTTCTTGCCATGGGTCGCCAAGATAAACTGAAGTCAGCGCTAAAGAAGGATGCTTCCCTTATATATAGTCATTATTGGACGGACATTTAAAGCGTGTTCTGAAATAGACTTTTGCTGATGAAAAGTACGTGTAATTTTGATGCATTGCTTGATCAATCAGTTCCCTTATTTTGGCCCCCTTTGTTTTAAATAGCTCTGTTTTAAATGGCATTGTTCTAAATGGCTAAAAATCCCTGTTTTCCTACTTATCAGCTGTCCAGAAGTCTTGTCCTCTTTATGTTGTTTTCCCTCTCCTCAGTTTTACCTCATTTCTCCCGGCCATCATTAGTCCCTGCTAAGGTTTTCCTTTCCCTATTACGCCATTTTTAACCCCTTCTGAAAACTGCAGCTCTTATACCTACATGGAGTTCCCGTGAGTTGTTTTGGTTTCTTTTACGTTTTCTTTAATTTTTAATATTATAATAAATTATCCAAGATTCACGTAAAGAACGTTTACCAGCCTAATTTTTTTAGGATGCTTCCTTCTCCTCTCCTATTGACAACCTGTAAGACAAGAGCTTTCTGATTCCCTTTATTCCCTTTTATTGACATTTTTTCCTTTTTTTTTCTATTTTTTTTCCTTTTTTCTTTTTTTTCTTTTTTTTCTTTTTCTTTTTTTTTCCTTTTTTTTTTCTTTTCCCCCTCCCCTTTTAAACTCCTCGCAGCCGGTTGTGTGTCTCTCTAATGAGCCCTCTCCTCTTCATTCTCTGTTCGTAGATGGTTGGTAGTGCTTCCTGCGGCTGGAACATGGGGTAAACCCTGAGTTTCCTGCCAAAAGTCACTTTTTACGCCCCCTGAGTTGGCATCAGCAGAGGTGCCCAGTGCCCTTTGCTGAAGGAGGATCTTAAGAAGTTTTAAATCAGAGCGGGGATGACGGATGCAAAGATTTACCTCTCCTGTTCCCGCTAGTCCTGTTTGTTCATTTGAGTCCAGTCTCTTCCTATCTCAGTCGTCTCACTTGCCATCTGGTAAAAAAGAAACGTCAGGGAGAGGAAAAATAACGTGCGTGGGCAACAAAATAATTACTTTGCATTTTACGTTTCCTTTACGTTACAATTTTTTTTCACGTCCCTAAATGCACGTATCTCAGAAAGCACGTTTTATGTCGTGCATTAAGTTTTGTAGGGATTATTTGTATCTTGAGATAGGGAGTCCTTCAAAAGGGCAAAGCTTTTCCAGTCCTGGAACAGTAATGTCACCATCCAAGTGCCCTATTATATGGCAAATAGGCAGAAAAAGAGGCTGCAACGATTCAGGAAATGCTTTGTTATGAATTATTTGCTTGGCTCTATTGCCTACCCAAAGTTACCTTAAGTGTGCTGATTTAAAAAAAAAAAAAAAAAAAAAAAGAGATAAAAAGAAATCAAATTAAATAAGTGGCTGAAAAAGTGAACGTGGTAAAAGTTTGGGAGATAAACAGGGTGGTATGGTGGAAAAGAACATATTTTTTCCCATTCTGTGTCAGCTCCACAAATCCTGCATCCTTTGTGCTATCCTTTCAGGCGTTTATGCCACGGCTCTGGAGCTGAGGAATCTCCCCCTTCAGCTTCTTTCTTTTGCGCTGTATTCATGCGGGTTCTCTGAAATTTGTTTTCTGGGAATTTCATAGCAGTACGTAGCTGGTTTGGGGAACCAGCTCCTCCGTATTTAGCGCGATAATTGGCACCAATCTCTCACTGCTGCCCTGAGGCTATTGTGTGCTTGCCTGAACTCGGCTGCCCAGCAGCTTGAGGGTCCTTGCGGTCTCCTGGGTGGCTTCAGACTCCTCCAGAAGTCACCGAACCCGTCAGGAACCTCCCATTCCATCTGGGGCTCTGTTTCAGGGATACGGCACAAATCTATTTTTTGGTGTATTCTCCTGTTTGCCAGACAGTGTCTCATTATTTAGTAAATATATTTGATCTGTACAGAATCACAGAATGGTTCGGGTTGGAAGGGACCTTAAAGACCGTCTAGTTCCAGCCCTCCTGCCCTGGGCAGGGACACCTCCCACCAGACGAGGTTTCTCCAAGCCCTGTCCAACCTGGCCTTGAACACCTCCAGGGGTGGGGCATTGATAACTTCCTTGGGCAACCTGTTCCAGTGCCTCACCACCCTCACAGGAAAGAATTTCTTCCTGATATCCAATCTAAGTCTCCCCTCTTTCAGTTTGAGGCCATTACCCTGCGTCCTATCTTTACACTCCCTGATAAAGAGTCCCTCCCCATACTTGCTGCACGCCCCCTTTAGGGACTGGAAGGGGCTCGAAGGTCTCCCCGGAGCCTTCTCTTCTCCAGGCTGAACCCCCCCAGCTCTCTCAGCCTGTCCTCACAGCAGAGGGGCTCCAGCCATCCCAGCATCTTTGTGGCCCTCCACTGGACCCGTTCCGACAGGTCCATGTCCTTCTTGTGTTGAGGACTCAACACAAGAACAGCTGGTTTTTACAGTGAATAATCATAACGTCCTACTGGCTTTATCCTAACCACTGTTATCTTTGTGTCCACCTTCCAATGACGCTTAGCTTTGCCTATTGTCCCACTCTTCGGAGCAATGGTGTGCTTCAGGGATAGGTGGCTGATAGACCTCATGGTCGATTCACCGGCAGACCTTGCTCCGACCCGCGAGGCACGTTGAGTGACCTGAAACTGAAAGCAAGAGCTGCAATTTGAAGGCCTGAGCACGCCCAACTACCCCTTCCCATCTCCGGCGCTTCCTAGAGACAAATGCCATGCTCCGTTTTTAATTGATCCCAAGTTTGGCAGGGGTGGGAACGCAGGGCTACGGCTGCGAGGCGAGATACCAGTTTGTTACGGATGCTCAAAATCAAAAACTAATTCTGCTTTTTCAGCTTTTATATTGGTTCTACACCACAAGCTAGTTAACTGTGTAACGTGCGCCTATGAGAAGGCACTGCCATTTCAGCTTATTTTTTAATTAGTCTGAAAGGAACGACTATACGGGGAAAGAGCACCGTGTTAAAAACGACAGAAGCCATTAGCGTGGTCAGAAAGGGGATTATTTGATTTGGGCCTTTTGTACGTGTGTATTCTTCTGGCAGTTAACAGTGGTTTTGGCACTGCTGAGACACAAAAGGGGACATAAGCGAAGGCGAACGTAAGACAGACGGATGACCTAGCACTGATATTTCAGTGATGGGCAGCGATGGAGACAAACCAGTGGTTAAAGTACACAATCTGGAGCATTACGTCAATAAGGAAGACAATCGAATCCTCAAAATTGTATTCGTGACAGCTTACACGATGAGAAATGCGAATGCTAATCTGATGCAGCAGGAGCGCTCATTAGCGTCTGGTAATTGAGGGGGTAGCGCTTCTGTTGCTCATAGTGTCAGCGTCAAAATGTGAAAGTTCTTCCAGCGCTCAGTGTTATAACGCGCCCGTTATAAGAGAGACTTGGGCCGATGCTCTGAAACGTCATTCAGAACCACTTTGATAACACTACTTTGTGCAGTTAAAGGAAAATTGCAATGCAGACGGTAGAGCGTTGTTGCAACAATTGAGCGTTTAGTATCTCTTAAGCTCTTCTTTCATCTGTGCTCTAAAATGTATAAAGTATGTATTTTATGGAGGAAGCTCCCATTTTTTTTTCTAAATTAATCCCCAGCGAATCGAAAAGCTGTAAAATGTTTTCATGTTCTTTTTTTCCCCCCTTGTTTAAAACCACAGAAACACCAACCTCTAAAGGAATGAGATAATGGTTGTACTGCCCAGAGTTTTACACTAAACAAAACCTAGAGGTATATGAATGGCAGTAGAATAGGAGACTGCATGTGTGAGAAAGACTGGCATCCGTGGTGCATGGTGTGCTTCTGACCGGCGCTTGTGGCTCCTCTCCATCATCCATTTCTCCGACTTTGCACGGCGTGTTGAGTGTTGTGTTCTTAACAGCATGTGGAATTCCTCGTAGCTGTGTGGACAATGAGTGGATGCAGTGTTGGTTGCGCAGAACGGTCAAGGGGGACGGTGGAACCCCCCGCCCCGGGTTTGTTACTCGTGTTATAAGGGCTTCTCTCTATTGCAGGTCCTTCAGTAGCATTTCTGCGACTCCCCATGTGATGATTCTGTTTTAGTGGCTAGAAGTAGGCCTGATACCGTTCTGGCTCATCTACTGTTATTTTCACTTCCAACAACCTGACATTCCCATCCCACATCAGGCATGATCCGAAGTCATAAACCAGTAAAAAACAAAAATTAAAAAAGTTAAAAAATGGAAGTACTTCTACACCTTTCCCAAGAATGTCCCCGATCTTTATAACAAACCTATCAAAATCTACCTGTTGGTTACCTATGGAACTATAAGAAGTTCAGCATAAAAGAAATTCCATGAAATGTTTTTCTCCCTTCTAAAGAAAAAGAAATAAATGAGATAATTTGCCGTGTGCTAGAAGAGGGCTCCCTGTAGGTGGCTCGCTGTAGGTTTCCCACGGGGACGTTGTATTGCCGTGCAAAGTAACAGAGAAAAACAAAAATCCATCAATAAACCTTTGAGACAGTGACCTATGGTCATCTCACCAAAATCCAAATTTGGCTTAAAAAAATGAAGACGTGTTGGGCTTTTTGTATAAATAGGTGCTAGCTCCACTGGTGCATTACAAATTGCGTCCCCGCACTCCAGAAAGAAATTTGTTTCTTGTTAGAAATTACAGTTTACCAAATAACTAGAAAATGATATAGGTAACCTAAAAAAAACCAACCCAACCCAACAACCCTTCCAATCAGAATTGGCTTGAAATTCTCGAGTCATAAATAATTTTCTTCGATGAGATGTATTTGCTCGTAAAGTACTTAAAGAATGCCAACTTTACAATAATAAATGCTCGCAGGTACAGAGTAGTGCTCTTTGCACTTGGCTTTGTCTCCAATAGGTACATCTACGCGGGCTCACATGAATTAGCGACTGCTGGTATTTTTACCCGCAGCAGCACCGAAAAATAAGACTTGCCGTGAAGAACTCTTAGATAGCGGTTGTCAGTTTAATTAATAAGTGATCTGAGCATGATTTGGTGCTTCACAATGGGAGAAAGGCTTTTTCCAATTGTACATCTTGAGAAAGAGCTATATTTGCATACGTCGTTTGTTAACGTAAGCGGAACATAACCAAAGGAGTTTTGACGTGGTTCGTATCTAATTTTTTTCTTTCCCTTCCCCCCGCCCCCTCCCTGATTTTTCAGCTTCCTAGTTAGCTTCATGGTGGATGCTCGCGGGGGCGCCATGAGAGGTTGCAGACATAACGGCCTACGAATCATTATCCCGCCGCGGAAATGCACGGCTCCCACGCGAGTGACTTGCCGGCTGGTGAAACGCCACCGCCTGGCCACCATGCCTCCCATGGTGGAAGGCGAAGGGCTGGCCAGCCGTCTGATTGAAGTCGGACCTTCTGGTGCTCAGTTTCTTGGGTAAGGGGTGCCCGTAGGGCCTAAAGGAAAAATGTCCGGTCCGTTTTTGCCTCTCTTTGCGAGTTGCACTGAAATGGTTCCTTTCTCGAGGCTTGAACAGAAAGCGAGGTGTTTGTAACGTGTGGTGACAGGCTGGTCAGGCCAGATACGAATCAGTTGTTAGTTAACAATTCACACAGCTTTTACGCCTTTTCCTTTGAAAAACGGGCGTTTTAACCGCTAGAGATAAGGTTAACGTGCTTCCTTGGACGTAATTATTACACAGCGTTGTGGTATTATGGTGGGAAAAGAGCCCTCGGGAGCCAGGAAAGGCGGTTCATGCTCTATTGAAATAACCTACCTCTGAGGCGTGAATCGCACAGCACTGATCTAAAACCCGAACGGAAAGCCCGCTGCAAATACAACACAAGTTACGGCGGCTTATTTTAGAGACTTGTGTTGTGTTACCAGCAATTTGGCCTAGCAGGGAAGCACAGCGCCTTTGATTTTTCTGGGGTTGAAATGGCTAAATTAAGCAATAGGACAACCCTGGAATGTCTTGGCCGTTTCTTTTGTCCCGTGCTGCAAAACCCATGGAAAGATCAGATTTGTGGCTGCTGCTGAGCTTGTTTTAGCAGTTTTCAGCTGAAAGCAGCAGTTATCCACATTTTTTCTTTTTTTTTTTCATTTGTTTTACCAACTGTTCTCCCTGTCAACTGTGGCATCCAAAAGTGGATGATCGAAGGAACCCCTTCTATTACAATAAATAGCTTAATTTGGAAACTGTAAACAGCAATAGTCTAAATCCATTTCAAAACAAATCAGTTGCTTTAAAATCCGTTTATAACGGGCAATCATCGGAGCCACTATCTTCGTTAGTGCTCTTTGCAAAAGTTTGAGCTTAGGGAGAGGAAAAAAGTCGATTGGTAGTTTTGAACTGCCAGCGTGAAAGGAGAACATCCCCCGGACACGGTTTGGCTCTTTCGCTGTTTGCTGTAATCTGGTAAAAAAGCAAGACGCAGTTCTGAAAAAAAAAAAAAAAAAAGAACTCTAAAGAGCGCAAGAGATATCGTGCCGTCACGTTCGGTCTTGCCATTATCTTTTGTCACACACAAACGGACCTTAAGCGTTTTCTTTTTAATGGTTTCTCTATCTAAGGAGAACGTCTCACCTGAAAGACCAGGCCATAGCACAGGTTTAGTCATGCTCAGCACTTTGTGGCCTTCCTGCAAGTGTTTCACTAGGTGTTGTGCTGGCGGTAAAATCAGAAAATGACTGTTTGCAGAGATGCATTCTAAGGCCCGAATCCTGTCCCCATTGCGTTGGCTGCCAACGCTCCCCTTCCCTTCCCATAAGCAAGAAAAGAGCCTGAATTAACGCAACCAACTTTCCCGATTTGGGTCACCAAATTGTCTACCGCTAGGACGGAACCTTATTCAGTGTACAGCCTAATTCCACTCTGTGGACCAGACAGTGGCGCTGGCCTTCCGGCACAAAAAGTACATAAAAGTTTATTTATGTTCTTTCTTTCACTGCTGCTTTGGATGTACTCAGTAAACTTCATCTGCCTACGGCTCCTCCCCCACTTAATGAGGGAGAAAGCTTGGTCAGCCGAATCCTTCAGCTGGGGCCTCCTGGGACCAAATTCCTTGGGTAGGAGAGACTTGAAACAAATTGATGGATGCTGACCTCCCCGTTCTTCTCCTCCTCCTGCAATATGATTTTTTTATGTCATTATGCCCATGATACTGTCCCTCTCTATCATTTGAAATTTTGTATACCTAACCCTTGGTGGACCATTTCTCAACCCGTGTGGTCTGTGGTTTTGTTTTGGTGGTATGTTTGTATCTTTTTTCTTCGAGTACTGTGGCCTTCATTTTTGTTTTGGCATGAAATCTTCCTAGTGATGTGCTTGGTGTCTGTAGCAAAGCAACCTGGATTGGGACAAAAAAAAAAAAAAAAAAAAAAAAAAGAATCTACTGTAAATTTTAAGATGTCTTTTGTGTCGAGGAATGAATAATCAATGAGTTATACGTTGGATGTCACCAGTCTAATGGAACACGTGACGTTTACTATGTACATGGTAAACTGAGTCCTCTGATTAGAGAAGTGTATCTACAAATCTATTTGTATTTGCTCTCTTGTTTCTAAGAGTGTGTATGTATATGTGCATATAAATATAGATATATTATATGTACACATATGTGTTGTATGTGTGTATATATATATATATGGACTGATACATATATTGACATCTGCTTGTAAGGCAACAAGGCAAATTCTTATCTCCTATACGGAAATAGAAACCCAGCCGATCTCCTCAGACCTCCTTTATCTCTCCCAGAGTGTAAATCAGGAATAAATTCATTGGAATACGTAGAATTAGCGGTGAAGTGAAATTGGCGCAGGACACCATTGCAATGAAATTATTCTGATTTGCGCTAGTATAAGTGAGATCAGAATTTGTCCCGCTCTTCGTATACGTTACAGTAGATTCTCTTTGAAATGAAGTTGCACAGGTTAACCCAGACAGTAGTGACACCCAAAACCAGCATGATTTTTTTTTTTTTTTTAATGAAGTTGCGAAACAATTATCAAATTTCTAGCTAAGCACTTGTTACCTCACCAAATACCATTCACACTGTGGAACGAGGTGAATGCACTTTCTAATCTGTCCTTCGGCATTTACTGGGTCCCTGTAAAAATCGCGTACGTGTTAGTGACCTACTAGTTTAGGATTGTGCCAAAATATTCCAGCGCAACAGGTAGAATTCCAGGTCACTTTGTAGCAGACGGAATAGAGTTGCTGTTAATCCTGTTTCTTCCTCTCTCCCGTGTGCGTTTAACGCGCTGTGTTGCTGTGCCAGGCCTGTGATTGTGGAGATCCCCCATTTTGCTGCTCTGCGTGGGAAAGAGAGAGAGCTGGTGATCCTGCGCAGCGAGAACGGGGACAGCTGGAAGGAGCATTTCTGCGAATACACCGAGGATGAGCTGAACGAAATCTTGAATGGGATGGACGAAGGTATCCGGTGTGGCTTTGGGGGTTTTTTTATTCCTCTCCTGCATTGCTTCTCTCGCTGGGTCATGGCTTTTTACCATTTATTCGATTTCGCACCTCGTGTTTGGTCCGCCCTCCAATTTTTTGGCACTGCGTTCTCCAGATGCTTCATTTCAGTCGCGCTGGAGCGTAATCACGTTCTCAGCACAGGAGCCAGCAGAAGCACCGGGTACTTGTGCAACTAGCGGGGCAAAACAACATCTACCGTCACAAACTTGAGAATAGATGCTAGACTTCTGTTTTCCACTGCTCCTTTGCAGAGTGTTAAACAAAAAGCTTCCATGGCAAACATCCTTCCAAAACAAGGCAATTATCGTACTAATCCTATCCGAGGAGCTGCATGTGTGGGAGGAGATGTCAGTGATGGGTACTCTTGTTTTCTGAGAGAACAGAATGGCCTTGGGCTGTCTACGATCGGCAGAGTTTGTTATTAATTTTGATGGCTTTTAAAAAAAAAAAAAAAAAACAAAACAAAAAAACAAAAAACACACAACAACAAAAAAAAAGCAAAAGTGAACGAGCCAACTCACAACTCGCATACTTAAAGCTGAACTCCTACTTTGACGCTGTTTTGATTTGAAGCTTAGTTTCCTCGACGCTGCTCCGGGCCGTAGCGTAAACATGGGAAGCAGAAAGGGGCTTGGGCCGATCCCTTCGCTTGTTCACCTGCTGATTCTGGGGATGCTGTCAACACGGTCTCAGTTTGCTGTCTTAAGCTCCCTTCAGTTAGTTGTTCTGTCTGTCCCTTTCTTGATTGCTCTGTTTTAGCTGAACTTAAAATACTGGGGTATGTTTCTTCTTCCCCTTTGATTTCTAGACAAAATACTTCTGTAAATCGCGGTTAAACGGTGAAAAGCGTGAACGCGTTTTGAAGGTTCACAATGTTGTTCCTACGAAATCCCTGTCTTCTGACCGTCTTCTCTTCCGGCCCCAGTGCTCGACACGCCAGAGGAGCTCGAGAAGAAACGGATCTGCCGCATCATCACCCGAGATTTCCCGCAGTATTTCGCGGTGGTTTCCCGCATCAAACAGGACAGCAACCTCATCGGACCGGAGGGAGGGGTGCTGAGCAGCACGGTGGTGCCCCAAGTGCAGGCGGTCTTCCCAGAGGGGGCTCTAACCAAACGGATTCGTGTTGGCCTCCAGGTACAATGAAACAACTACAAGGCTTATCTTTCTTTTTTTTTCCTTTTTTTTTTTTTTTTTTTTTAAAGTGCAAAAGCACCTTCTTTGAATGAAGCACCAACATATTCAGCTTGTCGTATTGTATGCCGTTGTCTAGGATGCTTGGGGTAATAATAATTAAGAAAAAAAAAAAAAATCCATGCAAAAGTCAAAGCAAGTGGTCAAGCTTTGGGTGTTCCAGTTAATTCAGATTCCTGTCTGTTAACTGCCTGTATCATCTTGGGGAAAGCACCTAATTTTGGTGGTGATGATGATATCAGTGTAAGGCATAGAACAATTTCTTAAATACTTCTAATCATAGAATCGTAGAATTGTCAGGGTCAGAAGGGACCTTAAAGATCATCTAGTTCCAACCCCCCTGCCGTGGGCAGGGACACCTCCCACTAGATGAGGTTGCTCAGAGCCCCGTCCAGCCTGGCCTTAAAAACTTCCAGGGATGGGGCTTCCACCACCTCTCTGGGCAACCTGTTACAGTGTCTCACCACCCTCATGGTGAAGAACTTCTTCCTAACGTCCAGTCTGAATCGTCCCATCTCTAGTTTTAATCCATTCCCTCTAGTCCTACCATTACCCGACATCCTAAAAAGTCCCTCGCCAGCTTTCTTGTAGGCCCCCTTAAGACAGTGGTAGGCCACTGTAAGGTCTCCTCGGAGCCTTCTTTTCTCCAGACTGAACAACCCCAGCTCTCTCAGCCTGTCCTCACAGGAGAGGTGCTCCAGCCCTCTGATCATCCTTGTGGCCCTTCTCTAGACACGTTCCGGCACGTCCATATCTCTCTTGTAGTAGGGGCTCCAGAATTGGACGCAGTACTCCAGGTGGGGTCTCACGAGAGTGGAGTAGAGGGGGAGAATCACCTCCCTCGACCTGCTGGCCGCGCTTCTCCCGATGCAGCCCAGGATACGATTGGCTTTCTGGGCTGCAAGTGCGCACTGACGGCTCGTGTTGAGCGTCTCGTCCACCAGCACCCCCAAGTCCTTTTCTTCAGGGCTGCTCTCACGCCAGTCACTGCCCAGCCTATAGCGGTGCTCGGGGTTGCCCCGACCCACGCATCAGAGCGGTACAAATAATAACTAGGTCAAAGGGACGGAAAAAAGTGACAAGGGAATCATTTGCTACTGGTTAAGTGAATGAAATTAATGCTGTAAAGCACCAAGAAAGGGGAGACAGGAAGAGGAGGAAGGCGTGGGAAAGTTGAACAAGGGAGGTCTCCCCTTCTCACTGGCAGCCAGTTCTGCCGTCTGCAGATTTTCATGGGAAACCGCGCCGTTTAGTGTGAAAACTTAAGGATTGCGTGGCGGCGTACAGCCCCAGTTCCTTACGTACTCATCAAACCGTTTTCAAGTAACCGTGCTGTTACTGTCTTTTGCTTTGGAAAGGCTCAACCTATGCATACTGAGCTTATAAAGAAGATTTTAGGCAACAAGGCTACCTTCAGTCCTATAGTCACGCTGGAGCCCAGGAGGAGGAAGTTCCATAAACCCATCACCATGACCATTCCCGTCCCCAAGGCCTCCAGCGACGGGCTCATGAATGGTTACGGAGGCGATACACCCACCCTACGGTTACTGTGCAGCATAACAGGTAGGATGCGCACGCTCGGAACTTTTTACGTGCCTCTTGAAATTCTCAGTCATGGTGGGCTTGAATACGTTAAACTGATTGTACACACGGAAAGCCTGGTTGAAAACCTGACTGGGATGAGGGGCCGTGGAAATAAACTACTTTCCCAGCAATTACTTTATAGCAGAAATAACACGTGTTGCTTGGACTAACAAGAGAGGTGTAATATAATCATAGACTTCGGGTTTGGGGTTTTTTTTTGCATGATCCTTACAGCTTGTTTCTTGAGAACCAGCTTACCTCTGCCGAGAGTAAGTGTAGTACAGACATAACGTCGCCGTGTGCCTCAGAGGAAAAGATGGGGGGCAAACACTTTATACTCACTCTGACGCCAAAGCGATTAGCATCTCATTCAGTCTCAGTTACGCCATCGTGAGAAAACCATTTGGGCGCTTTGTTTTCTCAGGGGAAACACATACAGTCCTACTAGCGTTAAGGGGAATAACGTTGGACCTAAGGCACGTCTGGGATTATTATCGGTTTCGTGGCGGTTAAAAACTCAGAAGAATTGAAAACGTTTCTTAGGAGCAAGAAAGTTGCAGGCTTGGTTTTTCAATTAATTAATTTTTAATTGAGACTTGGTTTTAATTTTTCTTTTTTTAAATCTCTATCATTTCAGGAGGAACCACCCCTGCCCAGTGGGAAGACATCACCGGAACAACACCGCTGACGTTCGTTAATGAATGTGTTTCCTTCACAACGAACGTGTCTGCCAGGTACCTCTACAACCAAACGGGAGTTTTACAGTGTTATTTTTCAAGCGCGTGCCTTTCTTCCACAAATACTTCCCTTAAACTATTTTAGTTTGTACAGTAGAAGGACTTGAAGCCCCGAGAGGTGTCGTACGAGAGCTGTAAGCGCTGCAGACCTTAACCGGCTGCGCAAAGAACTTGATGTTCTCGGCGTTTTTCTCTCGGCCGTTAGTTCTTTGCAGTCAGCACCCGCTGTGATCCCAGAAATGAATTAACGACACACTCCTCTTTCTGAAATAGTAATCCGAGGGGCAGTTCAATTTTTCAGGGAGTTGGAAAAAAAAATCTGGCTTCGTTTTGAATACCCCTTCTCTCCCAGATGCAGAAAGATGCAAATTTCCATGGAAACAGAAATCCCTCATTTGGGCAGCTCAGTAGACGTCTTGTAAAAGATGTTACTTCCAGAATATCCAACAAATGAGAAATCACACGGAAAAAAAAAGCCTGTAGGTGTTCCAAACTGTGATCTAAAAGCAGCTCTTCCAACCATCTGTTCTTGTGACGAGGTTCAACTGCTGTCTTCCTGAAAACAGAATTTCATGTTAAAAATCGTAAGACACATATATATAAATATGTGTCCATTTGAGTTTGCATTCTGCCCATGATTTATATCACAGAATTGCTCAAAAACCTCTCCTTCTCTGTAACAGGAGATGCAGTCCATGACCTGGAAAGTATTAAATTTAGGGTGTTTAGTCCGGCAAAGAGTTGCAAAAATCTTGGATAATTTGCCCCTGAAAAAAAATCAATTAATGTCCTTCGGTGCAAACGTTCAGTGTCCGGAGCAGTTATTACTATTACATTAGGTTTGCTATTTAATGAAATAATTTATTCAGTGTTAAAAATGCGTTCGGCTCTTGCAGTCCAATTGACGGTATAACTTTAACATTAGGTGAAATAGGGGGTTATTTTTCTATACTTCCTCAGTTTAGAAAGGGCTTTCCTCCCATTAAGTTGGATGCTTTGCACACGTGTGTTTCGTCAATTCATAGAATCATAGAATCAT
The DNA here is from genome assembly GCF_028500815.1 of Rissa tridactyla. Taxonomy (NCBI): domain Eukaryota; kingdom Metazoa; phylum Chordata; class Aves; order Charadriiformes; family Laridae; genus Rissa; species Rissa tridactyla. Next base: position 77,462,612 of record NC_071470.1, on the reverse strand, counting down.
TTTCTTTTCAGTTCAGCTAAACGTTTTTTCTTGAAGAGCGGTGACCACAAGAGGGAGATCTGGAAGCGTGTTTTAGCTCTTCGGCTGGATAAATTAAGGATGAATTTAAGAACCGGGGGTGGAGAACTAGATGCAAAGTTTGAGATGTCAAAGCTCCTAAAATCGTGAAGTCCCCAGCAGGGCCGGACGTGGCATGCAGCCGGAATGAGGGTGGCATTTTATGGAACTACAATCCATATTAGTAGCGCGTGTTTCCAAATCTGTCATTAAAATTGATTACCGTTGCTAACGATATAGGCGGGGTCCCGTGTAGAGATTTTAGTGGCTTCTACCTCTTCTTTTTAACCTAAATGAACGTTCAACAGGCTGTTTTAACCCGAACATGGTTTTAAATGCTGTTGAAGTTAGAAAATGGGATTTTTCATGTATTTACAGGCAGAGGATGAATTACCTTCTTTGCTGAAGGACGAGCTAGCTGGTCTAAAAGTGCATTTACCCTTGTGCCGTGCTGAGAATCAGCTGGTTCCTGACTGTTATTCACGCTAACTTGTTTATGTCTAGTTAAATCATTAATCACGCAGAACAATTTACCCATTCATAAGACATAAGTCCAAAATGAGTATGGGAGAGGGATACGTCTGTCTAAAATACGCGTGAATTCAACTGCAGGTTTCGAGGCATTCCGTTTCCCGAGCTGCAGCTTTTTTAAAAATTGAATATCCGTTTGCGCTTTTTTTTCGCCCCTGGTGCGTGACAGCAAATCGTTTGAGCATATGGTGATTTCTGAGGGGCTGGAGCCGCTCCGGTTTGAGTCCGGCATCGCATGCTTCTCCCACGCGTGGAAAGGAAAGTCTCAGTCTGCAGAGCCTTTACGTACCAAACGTGCTTGCTTTCAAATGTCATCAGCCCGGTTTTTAACCAGGCTGTTTGTCAAATGCTCTAAAGATAAGCACGGCATGAAATTCGCTGTTATTCAACTGCAGATGAGTAAGACCAGAGAAATCGCACTTGAAAGGTGCGCTTTGTGAGTTATAATACCGTGTAATCTACAGTAAGTAATAAGCCCCCTGCAGGTTATATCGTCTTTGGAGGTGTCTTTGACCTCTCGGGACTTTTGTCTCCATCCTACGGGTGTCAAACTCAAGCGTGCTTTCCACCCACATGGTGAATTTTCTTTAAAAGAAAAGCCAACAGCCCCACAGAGAAACTAAAAGAAGTGACGTCTGAGAAAGAAGGCAATACCTGCTGCTCCTTGCACAACGCTTGGTGCGTTTCTGCTGTGGAATTCCAGGGGTAGAAGGAAAATTATTTCAAGTGAGAGTCGTCATCGTTGCGAAATAACAATTCGGTTCCCTTGAGAAAGGTGTAAGGGAATTCTGCAAATTTTTATTACTGGGAAACGTCGGGCATGGCCCAAAGAAATGGGTAAAGAACCTGTAGTTTTCAGTAAAAAGGAGGATCATTTTTGGCCCAAGAGGACCTGTTCTGGAAGGTGAAGTTCTAGACCTGAGTTGCACCATCCCTGGTACGTCTCGAGTAACCGTGTGGGTTTGATACAGTTTGAGGTGGTTTGTTCCAGTCCCCATGCTCTAGCGAGACTTGGTAAGAGGCAGGCGTTCATTTGTAGTAATTATGTTAGTGAAACCAGACAACTTAGGACCTTACCCTGTAATCTTCAAGTATTTCTGTGTCATGGTGGTACCCGAATGGGATAGAAGCGGCAGCTCCTGGCTTCACACCGTGCAGAGGAAGTAATTTATTCCGGTAATATTTGCATGTTGCTTTGAGCGTCTTTCTATTCGACGTGCGGCACGCGGGTCACGGACTGGGAACCACTGGTGTGGAAGATTCAGCGTACGCGTTAGAAAGATGCGGTCAGTAAAACGGCAACGTTAGAAACCACGCCGAAGAGCGAGTCGGTGGCGATCGCAGCCTCTGCGAGGCCAAGGTGGCAGGAAGCAGATGCGGACACATCAGCTTTCAGCGCCTTTAAAATACAATATGGCTCATATATAGAAATATACGTATCATTGGTCCTCAGTATGCATCAAAAAAACTTACGTCGCGGTTTGGGTCGGACTGGCCACTGAGACAAGCGACAGATGCTCTCCCCCAACTCAAACCACGACAACTTACTGCAAAATCAAAGTTAAAAGTCCTTGAATAAATTTACATGAAAATACTTTCTGATTTTTGCATGCAGTGCGACACAGTGGACAAAATCGTTTCAGTGGACAAAATCGTTTACATTCACCTTGAAGACCCTCGGATTTTGATATCGTGCGTAAGGAATGTACTGCTAACCTTTAAGCTAGATGGTAGAAAAAAAACCAAGTGGTTTTGGGCAAGGCAGCTTTACGTTTCGGCTGTTAGAGGTGGAGCTCCAAGAACAGACCGGAAGATGAACAACACGTGCCAAAAGCCGTTTCAGTCTCCTCTTCCTCATCGATAAAATTCAGGAAACGTTCACAGCATCCCTGGCACGTCAGGAGTTTGCAGACAGCCCGCTAACACCCCAGCGTGGCGCACTGATGTCTGAGCAAACAGGATATCGTACGATGCCTGGGAGGATTTCTGGGGGCTAAAAAGAAAAGGATGAAACTGCCCAAATTTAGTCGTAACCTGGAAGAGAAATTATGCCTATGACCAGATAGGAGCCATTTTAGGAAGGTTTGTAGGAGACATTGCTCTTTTCTGCATCTTCGGGTGTTTAGCAGCAACCAGCGGTCAAAAAGAACCCGTGTTTCTCTAGGTGAAAGGCAGACATTGCAGAGTCCCGGTTAAGGGGAAATCTGAGCTCTGCACTCCCAGTACACCCTTCTCTACTTAGAGTCTGCACAGAAATCAAATATAAGGACACGGGATAAACAAGAACAAATTCCCAGACCTTTTGGGCGGCTCTAGAGGGAATGGTGATAAGGTCAATCGCCATTTCAAACGTCATCAGAACCTGTTGGAAGTGATGGAAAAGAAAGACCGCTGAAATTTATTTCAGGGAACGTTTGATCACGTATTCTCGCTGCAAGGAATCACTTCAGATGAAAACAAAGTTTAGGCCACAGCCTGGTGGTACCGTGAGCATTTTTGGGCTGTTCTTCCCAAATGGTAACGAGTTTTTTTGCTTTATTCTGCCTTGTCATACACAATTGGTGTGGTTTCCAGCTAACGCTGCCAAGACGGCAAAACGGATTATTTTCTTGCTTTAATCCTTCTGTGCTAATCGCACAACCCTTCATTTTCTTTTGCAGGTTTTGGTTGATAGACTGTCGACAGACGCAAGAATCTGTTACTTTTGCTTCCCAAGTGTACAGAGAGATTATCTGTGTCCCCTACATGGCCAAATTTGTGGTGTTTGCCAAATCGCACGATCCCATCGAAGCACGGTTAAGGTGTTTTTGCATGACCGATGACAAGGTGGATAAAACTCTAGAACAACAAGAAAACTTTGCGGAGGTTGCCAGAAGCAGGGATGTAGAGGTACCGTACAAGAATCTTAAACAGTTTTCTCCATTTTCAGATGCCTGTTTTTAAGCAAATATTTAGTGCCTTCTATCTGCCGCAAGCACTGAAAAATAATAGCGCCGACAGATGCTGCCCTGACACATCGTCGTGCATCATGATAAGGTGCAAACTTTGCATTTTGTTTGATGCAAGGGAAAAGTAGCTGTCAGATACGAGTGACGAAATCCTATTCCCAATGGGCAATGGCCAATCTCTTAGTTGACAGGGCTGCTGGGCACATTAGCTATCATTATCGGTGACCGCATTTGGGTCTTCCTGGAGCAGCCTACCGAGGTGGAAGGCCATTGCGTGCTTCTAAGTACAACTGGGCTGATTTTGTGCTAGGAAATCGGGTAATAAAAAGAAGCTGGGGGTTACCATTTAGCGGGCAGGTTCTTTGTCCTCCTTTTTCGCTGGTGGCAGGGTCAGCATTTCTTTAATTCAGCTTCAGAACTAGGGCAGCTGCTGCCAACTAAATATTACAAAATCTCTTTGAGAGGGCGAGTTATGCAAGCAGGAGACACTGCCCATGGGTTTTATTAAACAAAATGCCACAGTTTGTAAGAATTTTGCTTAGCTCGAACGGGTCTTCAGGTGCGCCGCAAGGCGAAAGGCTTAAGTCACTCAGCAGCGAGCCGAGAGGTAGCGGATAGGTGTTGTAAATGGACTTTTCCCTCAGTTAGCCTAAAATTAATTCCTGTGGATACAGGCTAGCCTTAAGTTCAGTCCAAGTACCTCATAGTCATTTCTGTGGCGGTCCACGGTGATTACTTAGTTTTAATTGGCTCTGTAGCAAACTGCCAGGAGACACCTTGAATTTTCTAGTTACCGACTTCCTCTTAGAGGAACGTCTGAGTAAAGGTGGGGTTTGAGGGTGGTGGTCTTTGCTGAACTGTTACGTTCCTGAGCCTGATATTAAGCGGGCGTTGTGGGAAAAGGGGAGATAGTCCAAGCCAAAAAGGACAGGTAAATCTCAACTTCCACTAACCCCATAAATGAATGTCGCTAACCAAAAAGGCAGTCAACAGTAGCCACGTCTTGTCAGCATCTTCGCATATCGAGAAGTTAAACTAGCAGGTTTGATTAATATTCTGCTTTACAGAAAAAAAAAAATAAGAAAGTAATTAAATCTGATGCTGAACAGGCAAAAGCTTTCCTACGCGGAATCCAGCAAGCTGCCTGCTCAGTGTAGTTTTTCTGGCTCTGTCAGCTTCCTCGGAAGGGACGACAAACTGCAAGTGCTTTAACTACACGCCTGGCGTAGCCTTCTGCTTAGCATCGTCTCTTTTCCATGAGAATCCCACCTTTAAAAAATTCGTCCTCGCCGTTCCTGAAGCTCTGGCAGGCATTTCTTGTGCAGGGCAGCTAGATAAAATACGGGTTTCTAAAACTGAACAACAAGGCTGGATTTCCGGAAAGTAAGGATGAGACGTTAATGTGTTGGCCGTTTGAAGGGAACAACATCTCCAAAACTGCTAAAATGAGACTGAAACGTGTGGGGGGACAACCCAAAGATGTAGGCAGAATCTTTATATAGGCATTTCAGAGAGGCATTTACCCGAGACCCCTCTTTCAAAACTCTAGGCCATTATAAATCCAGTGAAATAAATAGAATCTACGTCTTTGCTGCAACAGACTGTTGCAAGTACATTAAGCACATAGGTGATCTAATTCAGAAAGTTTCTGCATTGTTTAAAAGGTCCTCTGCAACTTCGTGATATTCCCAGACTGGTTTACTATCCTACCCGTCAAAAGATTTGATTGCCGAAGAAAACATTGCTTTGACTGTTACGATGAGGCCAGGGTAGCTAAAAGTATTACAGTAAGAGCCAATAAAAAAAAGCCAGATTAAAACGTAGATTGAGAATTTGCCCGGGTTCGTGACACTGAATGCTCATTTTGTGATTTATAGCGTCCCGTTGTTGTTACGGAATTAACCGTGTATTCCGTTTGGAATTTAAGAATCTGAAATATTTCCACAGCTTTTAGGTAACTGCGCGTAAAAAACCCTTGGAAATGCAGACAAATCCTAGCAATTTAAGAAATTGCTCAAAGCTACTGTAGAATTAATGCTTAAGAAGAAATCCTGACCGCCTCACTGTGAGTGATTGCTGCTTTGCTTCTTTTTTGTTTCCGATAGGTATTAGAAGGAAAACCCATCTATGTTGACTGCTTTGGCAATTTGGTGCCGCTAACGAAGAGTGGGCAACACCATATATTCAGTTTCTTTGCCTTCAAAGAAAATAGACTTCCGCTGTTTGTTAAGGTAACGTTATAATACGAACTACGGACTGTAGTTTTTAAAATGTTTGTCTCCTCCGGAGTTTACAATAAGCTTAGCAGACTGAAGAACCAGTTCCAAATTATTTTATGAGAATGGATTAAACGTTGACTTGGGTAGTCCGAGCAACCAGAGTTGGCTACCTTTATAAAATGTAATGAGATTTTTCCCTAAATATAATTATCTGTGCCTGTGTTGTGCTACATACGCACGTGTCCACAGCATTCTTTCAGACACCCAAATGGTACTTCTAGGAATCCTGCTCTTTCTTGAATAACCTGAAGAGCGGATGGAGTTTGATCTTGTTTGTTTTTCTGTATCGTGGTTCAATACGGTGCAGGAAAATATGCGGAAACTGCAAAAAAGGGTCAGAAAACAACGTAGAATTGGCAGGAATCTATCAAAATCTCTCTTCCAGCCGTATTTTCTTTTAATTTGCAATTTTATCTATGCCACCGCTTACCTTTGGCTTTGCCTATTTTTCTCCATGGTGGATTATGCAAAATATGTTCGAAACCATGTGCGTCTTGGCATCTAGTATTTTCAGTCTGATGAAGTTAATCCGCATATATCAAATTGTATCATTTTATCAGTTTGGAAAACTAAAAATGAGGTCATGCTTTCAGTTGCATGGCCTCATTTTTTCTCTTCCGGATTGATACGACTTCAGAAAAAATTTCTTCTGGGATATCATACGTAATCCTCCTGACGTTGTGTACAAAAGCTAAAACTACGTCGCCCGTATCTGGAGTTCTAAGTGCTTACACTTGTTCTACTAACAACTGTGAAAGAGATTTTTCTAAGATTCCCTGCAAAATCTTAAATTACGACATGATGTAGTGTCTTTTGTAGGTAATAACGGTCACGCCTACAAATATATTCCAGCAAATTTCTTCATTCCAAGAGTAGGATTTATCAATACACTTGAGAAAACATCTCGCAAGAGACGAAATTTTAAAACGAAAGCGACTTAGTTCCTTTGGTCACCTAATATAAAATAAGTCTCTGTTATGACCATAAAGTTTGGGGACCATTTCAGTGAAAAATGGGTGCTGTGAGTTATCAGAGAAGTCCAATCGTGCTGGAACGTCTCTTGTTATTTTAAGACTGCGATTACAGTGTTGCTGCCCTCTGTAAGTAAATGTCTGTTGTCTAAGCAAGTACGTGCTCGTGTCTTCTCTTGCTTTGACCCACAAATACATCTGTGTGGACATTTACAAACAAGCAGGGCAAAAAAAAAAGAGAAAACACATGATTTTTTTTCCTACGTGGCCTTTATCTCCCACATCTGGGCTCTTTCCGTGAACTAGTTTTGAGTGACGCAAGCCGATCATGCGCTAAAATAGCAAAACAACAGATTAAAATCTGTGTATTTGCTCTGCCAGGTGCGAGACACCACTCAAGAACCCTGTGGACGGTTATCGTTCATGAAGGAGCCAAAATCTACCAGAGGCCTCGTTCATCAAGCCATATGTAATTTAAACATCACTTTACCCGTTTACACGAAGGTACTGTGAAATTATACTGGTCTATAGCCATCAGCATTACAATATAAAGAAGAAATGGGGCAAAATGCTGTTAGAGCTTTGTAGTCAGGTATTTTAAAGAAGACTAAATATCACCCCAGGGCTTTCGGTTTCTTGGGTTTGGTGCCCTTAGTGCCAGCATTCAAAGGTGACATTTTCCCCAGATTCTCTTTGAGGGGTGAGACAGATCTGGGATTCAGTGAGTAGCACTAGGTTCATTTTTGGTTTTACCAAAGATTTCCTCCATTGTCTAACCACGTCGCGTGGGACCGCTCTGGAGGTGAAGTCACCATTCATACCTGTGGCACAAAGTGCGAGGCTAATGTCTGTAGATCACACTCTTCAGGTATGAATTTAAAACGGACGGAAAATTATTTCTCTTTTTTTTTTTTTTTTTCCCATTTGGAAATTTGGAAGTTAATGGGCTTGGCCGTAGCGTTTTTTAGCTAACTGCCTTGTTTATCCGCGGTGATCGTGATAAAAATGTAGCAGATCGGAGCTCTAGAATTCGGAAAGTTTAGAGCAGGGCCAAAAATATTTTCTTAGACTAGATTTTAATATTACGTTGACTTTTGACGCTGACTTTTCTGCCTCCATCTGATCAAATCTTCCAAGAATCTTTGAGTACGTCACATCGTGTAAATGATCTTTCTTCAGAATGTTGTCGTAACAGTTATTAACGTACCTGGGGAAGAAAATGGTCCAGTATCAAGGGCAGAAAAAGGAGAGGAAAACTCTAGTGTGAGTTAGTTTTTCTAAACAACAAGATTGAGACCAGTTGAATTCTCATGCGTCATGGGAGTGCCCCTGGTTTCTGCTTAAGCGTGATCAGATATTAAGAAGCATTTGTTTCCTTAGAAAGCGTCAGTTTATGGCTATTTTGTGATAACTCCGATTTTTTACTGTCCTTGTCAGATTAGCAGCGGCATGCCTTTTAGGAATGTATTAGGCCGTTTGCCCAAAATCTTGCCTGTTGGTGTTCCTTTTTTTCTCTGCGTTTTTAGCTTCTAATATCGTCTTTATTATAGCATTTTTTGTATAATTTGGAAATAACACATCTCAACGTATTTTTAACTTTAAATGGGTAAGTTTCGTAAGGATTTTACGTGTTTATTCGTGCTGGTTTGTGGGTGCAGAAGCGTGCATGTATTTTAAGTTTTGGTACGAGTCAGAATCACAAGAAGTCTAACACCCCGAAGCGACTTTTCTGTTTGTACTGATTCTGTAACCTTTTGTGGTTTTAAACTGACAGTTTAGTTTTGCTGCTTTTTGACATAAGAAATCAACCGCAGAAACGCACTGCATTTTCTTCCTGTCTGTTAAATGTTGTCAGAAGTTATGTTTGCCCGGACTCTTCTCCTAAACACATGTGCATTTTGCCTGCTCTGTTTTCCCCTTCTCTTTTTGCATGGCATTTTGGAACTGAAAGGAGTCAGAATCAGACCAAGAACAAGAAGAAGAGGTAATGTCGCTATAACAGCATGTTATTGCTTATGCGTACTACTAAAATACAAGGCTTGGAAGATGCAATCTGTAGTGAGTCAGGCGTATCAATCATGAGCTCCGCGTTACAAAAACAACGAAGGGGAGCGCACTTAAAAGGGTCTTGCACAGGCTCAGTTTTGGAATTTACTGATTTTAGCTTTCCCTTTGTTCAAATTAAAGTTTTACTGATTCAGATGCACGGATTTGGGAGGTGTAGAGTAGTTCGTTTTGCTTTCAGAACGGGTCCTTAAGAACTTAAAAATTATATTTTGCTCAAGAGCAAGCCGTACAAGGGTATTTTTTTTTAAGCTTTATTCTCCGCAGCACGCAAAAGGGGAAATAGGATTGTTTTTTTCTGATTCTGAGTAACGTTAGAAAAACAGCCCCACATTTTGATGACGTTCCGCTGTTGGAAACAAATACGGGTGCCAGCACTGGGAGAAGACCCTGCTCCCCAAAGACGGTGGACACCTTTTCCATGAACTGCAAAACAAGAGTCCGGAACGTCCCATGGATGGCAGTTTCCTTATTACCATGACAGAAATATTTACTATTTCGGCGCTGAAATGTAGGCGCTGTCAAGTGAAAACGTGGCCAAAGTTTCTAAGCTAATTCCCGCTATATTCGTTCAGAAGGTAACATTCCTCATCAGGTGATCATTTAATTTCCTACCAAAAGCACAAAACTAATTCTTTTAACCTCTAGAATGCTGTTCGTGCATGCCTAGTGAAGGCCCCAAAAGAAGTTTTTAACAAATCTATGCTCTGTAAAAGCAACGTAAAGGATATTGGAAAGCTATTTTTTGAAACGTCGATGTTGCTATATTTTTTCTTATATTTTTATATAAGAGACTAAAGCAGAAAAAGACGAGCTCATGGATGGCTAAAAACACCTCCCATTTTAAATTATTTTCTGTTTCTTCATTTTTATGTTAATAATACGAATTAATACGCTGACGTAATTCCAGACTGATATGGAGGAACTTAAGGGGAATTAAAGTATCCTAGGGATCCTAGTTCACCGTGTAGAGTGAGCTGTGCATCAGAGGAATTTGTTATTATGGATCTGTAATAAACATCGCTAAGTGTGAAGATTAATAATGTCAGCCTGAATTATTCCAAGGCACGTGTCAACATGTAAGTGCCGCCAGTGATGTACTTGTATTCGTTTTCAGTTTTTATGGACAAGCAAGAAGTAGGAACGTCTTAACCGAGGCGGTATATTGCATTTATCTTTACAAAAGAACACTTCTAAACACATAAAACCTTTTCAGCAGTCACCAAAAAAGAATCCGGGGGGCTCTGACGTACGCGGTGTATTGTATCAGCGGTGCTGCAGAGCTGATTTCCGTGCCTCACGGGCACCCTACCGCCCCAAGTTTGTGTGGGAAATCAAGCGTTTAGCGCGACTTCTAACTTTGCGTGCTTTTGCGTTACCCACATTAACCCCACAAAAGCCTTTTTTGGCTTGTGTGGACAAATGATTGTGCTAGCAGAACAGGAAAAAAGGTGAAACTACAGGACAACTTCAAAAATTACCTTATTGGGTTTTTGTAGTCTGACGTTGCAAGTTTTTAATGTTTTTTGGTAGGGGCTGTGTTTGCTTTTGAGTAACGGCAAAAATCTGTATGGCTTTTTCAATTTATACACAAAAATACACTCTGAAAAATCAAAAAGCCGGCCTCTGAGGCCATCACTGCTTCAATATAGGGGTATCAAGTCTGCGGTCATTTCCGTACCTGCTTTCCATCATCGCGGAGGCAAAAATGCAAACCGTGGCCTGAGAATGAATGTGTACAATGAAACCAGGTCTAAAGGCTACTGGTTCCTTTCCAGATGGGACGTATGCCTTCAGATGGCCATATTGGACTTTTTTTTACTTTAGTCAAGAAGAAATAAATTAAGAAAAATGCAAGAACATACCCAGTAATACAAAAGTCTGGGTCCTCTATACTGCTAGTCGCGTTTAGAGAAAACGCATTGCAACATTTCGCATCTGCTGTTGACCGTAACCAAAGCAAAGCAACCATTTTTCTGTTATTAGAAACGCTAAAGAAATCAAGCCATGCTTTTACCATTGTTTTATTAGTTCCGTTTAAGTCAGTGAATCTGTGTGACTCCGTACATCTAGTAGATTTGACTCAACCTGAACTACTTCACTAGTGACTTTATATGTATCGAGTGTATTTGAACTTTTAAATTTCCTCATTTTTTTCTCTTCCAGATTGATATGACTTCAGAAAAAAGTAAGATTCTCTTTTTTTTTAATGCAAATGTTGTAATGCAGTTGGTATGAAAGACGGTTAAGAATAAAGATGAGCATGAGAGAGAGCTAAGCTTTAACTGCTACTGCTAATAACACCTATACTTTAAAAATGTAATAATAATAAATAAAAATAATTTAATACCAGCTTAATATCCAGTTAAATACATTTTAATGTATAAATTAACAAGTAATACAGTTTAAAACGGTTCATCTAAGCATTTACTTTCCTTTGACATCCCTAGCGATCCCGCTATTGCTATTTTGCCTTGTATGAATGCTCATCCTTCCATTTTTTTGTTTTGTCCATTTGTTAACACACACCGTCGCCTCATACTGGAGATAAATGACAGTATCACTTTTAATGAAAGCGTAATTAATACTCCGATCTGTTTCACTCGGCTCACGAGCTACAATCATGCAAAAAAGAGATACTGTCCGAAGTAATCAGGCTGTTTAACCCTCCCCCCCCCCGCCCCTGCCCTTTACTGTGGTGAAATATGGCTGGAAATATGACTGTTAAGCTTGGTGCAGCATATGTACTCTTTGCACATACGGAATTAGTGTTAGAAACTGCCGGTGAGTGGTTCACAATGCCAAAGATCTCCTTTAACGAAGATGCAAATCAAACAAACGTATATTCAGTCTGAAGAGTGTCTCTACCGAGAACTGTTGCCAGATGCAGTGATTTCTTAAATCTGGTTAGGAAAAGAGTAACTTCTGTGTTGTTTCCACTTCAAAGTGCAATGTCTTGCCTTTCTTTTTTTTTTTTCTACATTGCATTTTGAGGGTTATTTATTCTCGACGTACTATGTACATGTTTGGAAAGACAACAGCACCACGATCCTGAAGATCAAACGGGTGATCGTTCCCCTATAACCAAAGCAGAAATGCTTCATCTAGGGAATAAAAGACATCAGGGTGACAAAACAGCTAATAACGTGGTGGGAAATAGCATTCACCATGATTAACGACATTGTTAGCCTCAGATTTTTGCTCTAATTCGTTATTATTTACACCAGGGCAACCAGTTTCATCAAGGTGGAAAAGACACACCCTAGTGTAGCCAGCAGAGCGGGATTTCAGTTGCCTCACGACTCACCTTGGCCGTGGGAAATGGGAAGGGAATTCAAGAGAACAGTAAAACGTACGGGTGAAAAAGGGCTTGAATGCTCCCCTTGCCACGTAATGATTTCTTATTTCACACCCATCCCGAGGAAGGCGGCGGGATGCAGGTTTGGGGAGGTCGCTCAGTTGTGGCCCGTCAGAGACGCATCTAAATTCAACCTAGCGTAGAGCTAGAATTTGTGGTGAATGTTATACTGGGTGAATGAAAATACCAGTCAGGTGGCAAGTTTCGCTACTTCTTCCTTTGGCTTAATGGAGAATTAGTTTGAGAGCTTGCGTTGCTAATTTGACTTTTAGACTGGGAGGCAGAATCGTGTCAAGTTCTACGTGGCGCGCTCCCTTTAAAAGAAAGAAGTACAATTGTCATTTCGAAGCGTTGCGTTCTGTTCATAACTTGCTTCAGTCCTCCAGTGTTTCATTCCGTTCAATAGACGTTTGCCAGTAGTCCTTCCTGAAATTAATAATATTCCCAGCAGGCAGTCGCAGCATAACGGGAATTGCCAACGTCCCCCTTGCCGTATATTGATGGCACAGATCATTCCAATATTTCACCACAGTATGTTTTACAGTACTTTCATGTGTCTTTAATTTATACGATTAATTTTTAGAGCTGTTGTTTTTTAACTGAAGCTACATCCCCAGCGGCATTTCAACACCTTTGCTTTGCATGGAAATAACTTGCCTTACATGAATTGTACGTATGTGTCTAGTGTGACTGTCTCTGATTTTTGGTTGCCATACATTACATTTTTTTAAAACTTTGAAATCACTTCTGAGTTGATTCACAGTTTTTTTCTTATTATCTCTCCTTTTCTTCTCTGTCTTCTCTTTCCTCAGTCAATTCATTAGTTGTCAATGAGGATGTTCCAAGGAAAGGACCATGCCTCTTAAAACAAAAGAATGTTTGTTTCATTGTTTAGGTGTGAAATCCCCTTAGATGAAATGCCGGTTTGCAGCTGATTCAGATCTCGACATATTTGATCATATTTTAGATTACTGCAGAATTACTTCTAACTTTTTATTTTGGTCATTAAGAAAAACAAAATGTTACCGCAATGTTATTCTGACAGTTTGCTAACACTGGCTTTCTCTTAGAGGAAATCGACTTTCAATCAGTTCTAATGCTTTCCCCCTTTTTTCTTGTTTATTTTTATTTGAACATTGATCTGTAACATCTGAACAATCTTGAGATGCCTCTCTTTGTGTAACTTCACTGTGTTTCTTCCGTTTTTGATTTTAAATTTTGTTGTTGTTGTTTTGGATTCTTTTTTTTTTTAGTGGTGTCCTGATTTGGTTTGTTACAGCTTCGATAATGTGTGTGTGGTTGTGCTATAGTGATCAAGTCAAGCAAGTTATTTCCTGCCATTTTCCTTTTCAGTTTGGTTTTTTTTTTTTTTTCCCTCCCCCCCGTTAGCTTTGCTTTGCTCTTGTACCCTCAGATCTTGTGGATCCACCATTCCTGGCCCATTTTGTTGACCTTCCTACCACTGCAACCAAAGACTGTCATTTTCAGTCCTGATTACATTTTCCAATCTCTATTTTTGATTTCCGTTTTACTTTCAATGTTTTTCATTCGCATCAAAGATGACGAGACAGAATCTACAGAAACTTCTATCCTGAAAAGCCATCTGGTTAACGAAGTCCCTGTACTAGCCAGTCCAGACCTGTTGTCTGAAGTTTCTGAGATGAAACAAGACTTGATCAAAATGACTGCCATCTTGACAACTGACCCTTCTGATAAATCAGGCTCCATTAAGGTGAAAGATCTTGGGAAACCCGCTGAAGAAGAGCCAGGAGAGCCTTTTGAGATAGTTGAAAGAGTGAAAGAAGACTTGGAAAAAGTAAATGAAATTCTGAGAGGCGGCTCCTATACCAGAGAAGAACATGTTTTGCAGAAGTCCCTTTCCAAACAAGAACTTGAAGAAGAAGAATGGGTCATTGTCAGTGATGAAGAAATTGAGGAGGCCAGGAGAAATGCTCCTTCAGAAGTCAGTGAGCCTCCCTGTGTAGAAATCAGGGTAGACAAAGGGACAACAAGAGTAGAGAAGCCAGACATGACAGGAATGGTAGATTACCTTACAGAGGATTTAAAAACATACGTTTCTCTTCATGAGGTACAGCCACAAGCCTTACAAGAAGACTTAGTAGAAGAGAGGTTTGAGGCTGTAGTAATAAGCAGGGATTCTGAAAAAGAAGGCCAAGAATCTCCGACGACTGAAACACGAAGTCCCCAGGAGCAACAGAAGCCAGCCTTAGACATTAAAAAGCCAGTGAGGACAAAACTAAGAGACAAGCAAAAGCCAAAGGAAGGCAAGATGCACAGCAGTGAAGAACAACGAGGACTAAGGAAGCCAGCTCCAGGTGAATCACTAGGTGAGGAGCCTGGCTTAACACCAACAGCTGCTCCTGAGGCTAAAGCTGTATCCCCTGTTATAGAGGAGACGCCTATTGGCTCAATAAAAGATAAAGTTAAAGCTCTTCAGAAACGAGTGGAAGATGAACAAAAAATACGGTCAAAACTCCCTGTCAGGATTCAAACAAGAGAAGGCACTGCTGAAAAGGCTTCTAAAAAACCGGCACAAGTCAAAAAACCGGTAGCGCACAAAGCACAACCCCCCGTTTCCCCTTCTTCTAAGACAGAAAGACTTGAAGAGACCATGTCAGTTCGTGAACTGATGAAAGCCTTCCAGTCAGGTCAAGACCCATCCAAGAATATATCTGGGCTGTTTGAGCACAAATCTGTCAAACAGAAGCAGCAGCTCCCTGAGAAGGAAACGACCCAGAGAAAACCGATTTCTTCACAAAGTGAAACGAAGCGAGCGTCAAGCCACAAGACAGACAAGACGGACAAACAGAAGGACAAACAAAGCACCGTATTAAAAGCAGAGAAAGAGCCGCAATCCAAAAAAGGCAAAACGCAAATTTCTACCGTCAAAATTACCAAGAAAGCTGTAGGTAAAGACCAGGTGAAAGAGCAGAGCAGCAAAAAACCAACTGAACCTCTCCCTCCAGTATTTGATGATGAAAGTGCCAAAGACGCGGCGGCTGGGAAGGGCAGGACTTCTGATGACCAAGGAGGTACTGACTTCCAGATCAGCCCTGACAGAAAAACCTCGACAGACTTTTCTGATGTCATTAAAGAAGAACTGGAGGATAATGACAAATATCAGCAGTTCCGACACCTTTCAGTGACTGAGGAGGGAGAGCTTAACTTGGAGCAGGTCCTGACCAGTCCTTTCAGTGTCGCTTTTCCCACAGAGTACGTGAAAGATGGATTCCTTCCTGCTCTTTCTCTGCAAAGTGCTGCTTTTGATGGCAGCTCCGAGAGCCTTAAACACGAAGGTGTGGCTGATTCTCCAGGTAGTCTACTTGACGGAACCCCTCAGATCAGCTCTGAGGAGAGTTATAAGCATGAGGGTCTGGCCGAGACTCCAGAAACAAGCCCTGAAAGCCTTTCATTCTCACCAAAGAAAACCGATGGGCAAAATGAAGAAGCTAAAGGAGCAGCTAGAGCACACACAACAGCAGAAACACGTTCTCCGAAGGAACTCTCTCCAAAGGAAGATGAAAAAGGTATTACTGAAAGACAGCTAGATGCTGTTGCTGAGACTAGTAAGTCTCGTTCTGACCATGTATCAGAAGAGCTTGTACCTACAGCCTCTGAAGAAGAGGCTGATAAACTTAAAGAAAGTAGCGCAGCTTCCATTATGAAAGATGTTAGCAGGGATAAAGAATCCAGAACCACTGCACATTTCACTCAGTCTTCTGAAACACATGACACTGCTTTAGAGAAAGAAAAAGATATAACCTGTGAACGCCGTGTTGTGGTTAGAAGTCCCCAGAAATTGGAACTTTCACTTACTAGCCATGATAGTGAAAGCTTTAGCCCAGTTGCAGATGACTCTTTGGCTGTAAGTCACAAAGACTCACTGGAAGCAAGCCCAGTGCTAGAAGATAACTCATCGCACAAAACGCCTGATTCTTTGGAGCCCAGTCCTATGAAAGAGTCTCCCTGCCGTGATTCCCTTGAAAGTAGCCCTGTAGAACAAACAGTGAAGGCTGCTATTTTGGGGCAGGGTCCTCTTCAGTCTGTTCTTAGCAAAGGAGAAACCTGCCCAGAGCTGGCATCGGTGCGTTCCAGGATTCTCCGTGACCCCGAGGGAAGTGCTGACGATGACAGTCTAGAGCAAACATCCCTCATGGAGAGTTCAGGGAAAAGTCCCCTTTCGCCTGAAACTCCTAGTTCTGAAGAAATTAGCTATGAAATCACACCTAAAACCGCGGACTCACAGGCACTGTCAAACATCCCAAAGTCGGCCGTGATCCCTGAAGTCAGTGAAGAGCCAGAGGACGATTGCGAAAGTGAGCCAAAGAAGAGATTCACCCCTGAAGAGGAGATGTTTAAAATGGTGACCAAAATCAAAATGTTTGATGAACTAGAACAAGAAGCAAAACAGAAGAGGGATTACAAAAAGGATTGCAAGCAAGATGACTCTTCAGTAGTTGCTGATTCCGAAGCTGCGCGTGAAGCTGGAGAACCGGAGTCAACAGCTGTAGAAGAAAAAGATATACCGACGGTGGTGATGTCTGCAGATGAATCCAGAAAAAGTTCTTCCTCTTCAGAGAGTGAGCCGGAATTGACTCAGCTAAAAAAAGAAGCTGACTCCGGCCTCTTAATGGAGCCTATGATCCGAGTGCAGCCATCCTCACCATTGCCATCCAGTGTTGACTCCAGTTCTAGCCCCGACGAAGCAGGGTTCCAACCCATCGGTTCGAAGCAATGCTCTGTCAGGATAGGCGCAGTTAAAGCGGAACAGGATAAGCCGACAGAAGATGGCAAAGAGGAACCGCTTATCCTTGGGGGCAGCCGTAAGGCTTCCACGAGAGAATCAGGCACTTGTCATTCTGATGGTTGCGCACCAGCAGAAACTGAGGCGTCAAAATGTGACAGTAGGGACGGTGGTGAGCCAGTTAGTCCCAGTGCCCCAGTCACGCCATGTGGGGGCACTCTGTGTCATTCCGTGGGTGGCAGTTCTCAAAAAGAAGTTGGCGTTGAGTCCTCGCTAACGCGACAGCAGTGTGAAAAAGATGTCAAAAGCACTGCGTCGTTCGCAGTTTCTACAGGAGCTGTGTCTGAGGCAGCAGCTGGCGGTTCTTGTGGGCACAGTACCACCGGGTGCTCTGTACCACAAGATGCCGAACCGGCTGAAGGTGATACCCCTGACCATTCTGCTTTGGGAAGCGACTTGGGGAAAGCAGATGCAGATTTTGAAACATCTCAAAGAGATAGTCGCGCTGAGGAGCCCTTACCAGAGTACTCATCCCTTAGCACTGAAACAGTGGAACCCGAAAGTTGCGTGGCAGACGCTGCTGAGAGTAGTGCTCCTTGTGTAGTAAGCCCTTACGAAAATGTGTCTTCTGAACATTTCTTTCCTGACTCTGAAAGTGAGGTAGGATCTGGTAGAAGTCTGCTGTCTAGGGAGAAGTATTCTATTGAGGAAGGAAAAGATCAGAGTGGTGAAGCTGTATTTAGCGGAGACACGGGTAGCGAATATCACCCTTCAGAGGAAGTGTATATGGAAATAGAGCCAAAACCAGAGGATGCATTTCAGGAGGCGTCACAGGGGTCTTCAGCATCGGATTCCACAAAATTTGCTGAATCTGCCCTTGAGGATGTAACAGATGAAACAGAGAAGTTGATCAGTCGGGTTGTCATCACTAAAACTGATGTGGATTCTGACATGTGGAGCGAAATACGTGAAGACGATGAAGCTTTTGAAGCTCGGGTGAAAGAAGAGGAACAAAAGATATTTGGGTTGATGGTGGACAGGCGATCACAAGGCACGACGCCCGATACAACACCGGCCAGAACACCCACCGAAGAAGGGACGCCACTTAGCGAACAAAATCCTTTTCTTTTTCAGGAAGGAAAGTTGTTTGAAATGACTAGAAGTGGAGCCATTGACATGACCAAAAGGAACTATCCAGATGAAAGCTTTCACTTCTTCCAAATGGCGGAGCAGCCTCAGGAAGAAGTTGCTCTGTCGGAAGAAGTGAAAGAAGCAGCAGAGGTGGATTCTTCTAAGCTGGAGAGCTCACCAGATGCATTTCCACCTTCAGAATCGGAGGACTCGGATATACGAGAAAAAGACACGTTGAAATATTCGCCCCCAGCATCTGAGTCGAGTGATAAATCAGAAGAGATGACGGGCGAAGGTGTCAGCATAGGCACCGCAAAAGCAGATCTCAAATCCAGAATTCCGATTAAAATGGGTATTTCAGCTTCTTCAAAATCACCAAAGAAAGAAACCGCTGCCTCTGAAGCTGAGCCCCTCTCCACAATGGAGACTGACACGGTCGATAGCAGTCAGGTGCCTTGCCCTATCTCTCCTGAGCAGTCTGTGGTAGAAGACGAATTAGATTTTTCCAAAGTCACTAGATTAGTTTGCTCTGAACAGGGTGATGAGTCCCCAGACTCCTCACCGGAGGAACAAAGGTCTGTGATCGAAATCCCTACTGCTCTAATGGAGAGAGTGCCTTCTTGTGAAAGCAAATCCAAAATCCCTGTAAGAACAGCCGCTGCTGCATCGCAGTCCTTGGAAAACGAGAGCCTTCCCGCAGACGTCTTCCTAGACAGTTCGCAGTGTGAAGGAAAAGACGAGCAAGCAAAACCAAAGTCTAAAATTCCCGTCAAAGCGGCTTTCCAAAAAGCCGAACAGCAACACACATACGCAGACCCATCTGCCCGCAAGCTAGAGTCACCCAAAGCTCTTGACGTGACAAGCAAACTGCCTACGAAACAAGAGAACCGAAGTAAATCTGAATCCGATGCAAGCGTTCCCACGGACCCAAAGGCTAAACGCTCGATAAAAGCTAGGAGTTACGCTGAGGCAGAAGCAGAGACCAGGGAGAGGGAGAGAGAGATGAAGCTTGAGCTAGACTCAGATGAGGCAACAGCAGCAAGACCCAAGGTATTTTCGTCGCGGTTGCCGGTTAAAAGCAGAAGCACTCCAGGCTCCCGCAGTGCTTTTAGTCCCACAAAAGAAAGTAAGGAACACTTCTTTGACCTTTACAAAAACTCCATAGAATTCTTTGAAGAAATTAGCGATGAAGCTTCTAAATTAGTGGAAAGACTCACGCAGTCAGAGAGAGAACAAGAATTAGTTTCAGACGATGAAAGCAGTAGCGCCCTAGAAGTTTCAGTTATTGAAAATGTGCCATCCAGTGAGACTCAGCAGTCAGTTCCTGAAGACATCTTTGACACCAGACCCATTTGGGATGAGTCTGTAGAGACTCAGATTGAACGTATCCCTGATGAAAATGTCCATGACCATGCTGAAGGTATTTGCCAACGACTGGGATTCCCTGTGCGACGCATGTCATGAATTAAAACTTTTTTGGTTTTTTTTTTGTTTTGTTTCGTTTTGTTTTCTTTGGGGTGTGTGTGCGCGTACGTATGTTTGTATACACGTGTAATCTGTGTGGCATTTTCTTTTAAGCTTTTGGTGGTTAGTTGTGTATTACTTTTTTTACACCCCCCCCCCCGTGAGCCGTGTTTGGTTTTTTTGTGTTGTGTCTGTGTTTTTCTTGTCTGTGAAACAATCTCAAGATTGCAAACCGTGAATGCTTATGGGAAGTGTTACCTTAATAAACAAAAACGCTTCTAAAAATACGTATTGTTTTGCCATTAAACTGATTGCTCAGGTCGTGCATATTTTGGCTTTTGGCTTTCCCTGGCCCTAGTCTTAACTATTGCTTTTTACTAATAATAAAATATTTAGGCATTGATTGAAACTGAGACAGGCAGATG
This sequence comes from Rissa tridactyla, assembly GCF_028500815.1. Taxonomy (NCBI): domain Eukaryota; kingdom Metazoa; phylum Chordata; class Aves; order Charadriiformes; family Laridae; genus Rissa; species Rissa tridactyla. The sequence continues at coordinate 77,442,619 of NC_071470.1, read as the reverse complement.
CATTTTCCTTGGAGTTGTTACACAAAGAAGTCCGCAGAATTCTTAAACAATTAAGTTTGTCGTGTTTCTTTTTTTTTTTTTTTTTGACAATCTGCGTCTGAAAAGAAAACCCTGTCACCGGTAACTTCAGTACGAGTTTCCGGGCGTTTGGTTTTCCTCTCGCCTGCTTGCGTGCTGCCACTGAGTAGCCACGATGGAAATCCATTAGCTAAAACGAAACGTGCCAGATATCGTTCAGGGAAAATCAAAACTCAAATCCCGCCATCCTCAAATTAGCTTTGGGGGTGGGAGGGACAGTCAGTCTCACTGTCACTGAAGTCCGTGCAGGCTGGCGAACGAACGTCTGATTTTTTTCCGTGCCTTCGTTGTAAGCGTTTCGTATCGCTCCCTAGGTGAAGGGGTCAAAAGACACTTAAATTAAGAATATCTCAAATACAAACCGTGGTACGAAGTGCCACGTGGACTGTTTGAACAAAACTTTCCCCACAACAGAAAGAACATAAGTAGAAGCACCAGTCCGGATGAATTTTTCAACGCTGGCATTTACTAAGGAGGCATGGAAAATTATGGCTTCGTGACTTAGTTAAAAGTCTTCAATTTAATGGTAGAATAAAGTTTTAGAATGAAATGCTCGGCCAAAATAGGCGCAGTAGGCACTTAGTCCTTGTTTAGTTTTTCCACACGAAAGCCTGATTTTCTAACGGAAAATGTGGATAGTCCTGTAGTTCCTTGTGCTTTTTGAAAAAATCAAGCTTTTTCCTTTCTTTTTTTTTTTTTTTTTCTTTTTAAGCCGGGGCTTTACAGTCCTCGCTGTAGTTGCCCGCTTGTAACGGCCCATCCGCATTTAGGTTGCCGCGCTTAGGAAAAAAAAAAAAAAAAAAAAAAAGAAAAGCACTTTCCCCTTCCGGGGGGCTATGAAAATGGTTTTTAACTTGTAAAAGGCAACTTGTGGCTCTCTTTGACCTTTAGATCAACAGGATGATCAGGAAAGGACAGAGGAAAGACTGGCCCACATTGCTGATCATCTTGGATTCAGCTGGACAGGTAAAATGCATGTCGCCTTCTCCGGAGAGAAAGGAGGGGAGCGTTCCTCCCTCTTTCCACGTTTCCTTCGGATGATTTCCTGATTATCCAAAGATGTTTTATAGAAACGTTTCCGTAGCTTACTGTCTTCTGGTTATTAACATTCCTGTTAGGTAAGAACTCCGATGGCAGAGGTAAGGCCTCTGCGCTTGCTGTGGCATCTCCGGAGGGAAAACTCCTAGGACGAGGGAGTTGGCATACGTTACCTTACTCTTTCTTGCAAAATGCGTCAACTTTGGCTAAAAGATACAGGAATACATGAATAAACACCGCCTGCGTTCTGGAACTCCTGGGCTGGAAGGCCACCGTGGGGCTAAAGGCCATCAGCTTCTTTTCTACGGAACTGTGCTGAGGGAAAAGGGATAAAAAGGGACCTGTTTGTAACAATCACCTTAATAATGTAGATTTAGTAGATCTGAGCCAGTTAACGGTACTGGGGACAAGTGAAAGTAACACAGAATGAAATGCAGATGTCTGTCACTGAAAATCAGCTCAAAAGCGTTTACGCTTTTGCGATCCAACCCCACCCCCACACACAAAAAAAAAAAAAAAAAAGAAAAAAAAATGCTGCAAAAAGAAATTAAATCAGGTGTCCACTTTTTTGTGTCTGTCCCCGGAGCAGTACCACGCTCCTGAAAGCAAGCAAGGCTCTAGGAGCTGAAGAAGAGTTGTATACCGGAGAAAAAATGCTAACTCCTTGTAAATGGGCGATTGTGCTCTATGCTGGTTTTATAAGCTTCTTCAGAGTATATGCAAAATATCAGTGATTCTTTGGCTTATGTTACTCACCTCTTCCTTCCCTGCCTTCTGTTTCAATCCGTAGAGAAGGCTGGGAGCACGTGTCGCTCATCCCGACGCGGATTTTCTTGAAATCAGTAGGACTTGGACCTGTGCGATGTCACAGATTAGGAAGGAATCTGCTGAAAATTCATTATATAAATGAACGGACAGTTCTGAAAACAAAGCTAGAAAAAAATAAAAATGGCTACTCGTCAAAGTAGACATTAATGTTTTTATAGCATTTGAGAGAGAGCGGGGTAATACAGCTGCGTAAATACGCCTGTCTTACCTTATGGTAAAGGTTGACTATCGTCACGATTGCTGTGTCAAATGTTACTTTGGGGGATAAACTAGTGGTGGTTTTCTGTTCAAACTTATTTGGCCACCTAAGATTTGAATCTAGCGTGTAGTTACTGCACATTTGTTGGAATTCCCAGCTGCACCAGTTTACGGCAATGAGGTTATCTGGGGTTTGCGGTCAGGCTTCCCTCCGCCCTGGTAAAACGTGACACCCCCCAAAACCAAGTCCATGCCACGATAGCGATAATGACAGTGGAATAGGATGTAATCCTTCTCCGTGAAAGAAGCAGAAATATGGAGACTGGGAATAACAGTAGGAACCTCACAGATTCTCCGTGGCTTTAACTCGTGTGTCGACCTACATCAGCAGCTGCGTTGCGATTTGGTGATGGCAGAAGGCTGCCCCTGGCTCTGGATACAATTAGGGTGTTACAGAATATTAAACCTTTTCCCTTTTCTGGGCTGCAGCCTGAGCCTATGCTGCATCAGAAAGACATGGGTTATTCTAGTTTTGCGTTTTCGGGTTTTGGTTTTCAGCCGTAATTCGTAGACGTTTACTTTTCTTTAAGTGAAACAAGTCCAGGGGAGCCGTAGTTCTGCTCTTTAATCTAGGCCCACAGAATGCCATTACTTCAAATTAATTCCTTTACTAGATTTTGCTCAAAGTTTCTGAAATATTCAGCGTTTCAGAGAGAATCTGCTGAGCGTGGTGCTCTAGCCAGGAATATTTTTCTCGGCTCGTGCTATTTCTGCGGCTGCACTCCGTTTGATGGCCTGTCGCTGCTAAATTTTGTTGGCAGCGTTGTGCCTCTGACAACTAGGAACGGTAGACACAAGAAATAAAAGCTCACGCAGAGCCGTCACTTCGGGCCATAACACGTTTCTGTCGTTTCCGATAAACTTACTGTTTGACAATGCCTCTAAATATAACACAAGGGGCAAAGAGAAATCGGTTCCGGAAAAGTTTGTAATCCGCTTGGCTGCTGGCAGCCGTAAAATAGATGTCAGGCGGGGGAAAAGACTTTTTACAGAGATGGCTTTCTTTTTCAGAGCTAGCAAGAGAACTGGATTTCACAGAAGAGCAAATTCACCAGATCCGAATTGAAAATCCTAATTCACTTCAAGACCAGAGCCATGCACTCCTCAAATACTGGCTTGAAAGGGACGGGAAACACGCAACAGGTTCGTTTCCAGCTATACTGCATGTTACGGTCTCCAGTTTGCTAGTTGAGGTGACAGATGTGTGTTATAATCACACAAAAAAAAGAAAATTCGGGTAAAATTGAGGCTGTAGAAAGAACAACCGCGGATAGTACTTCATTTTTTTTTTTAAGCTTGTCTGTATAACGTGGCGTATCGCAGGATTCTCGGAGAAAGTAGTTTAATCGTCTTCATTTGAGGGCAAGGCGGAACATCTTACGGCAAAGAAAGAGTGGAGAAACACCGCGGCCTCTTCTTCCTAAATTGAAAAATGTTTGGGGAAACAAAACAGGTTTATTAAGACAAAACCCAAAATGAGTAGTCATTTTTGTAGGCAGCCCTTTTTTAGATTTTACAGAGCAATGCTTCTAAATGCATCTGTATTTTGTACATGCCGTTATGTTGCTGAGTGTCCTGTGTACGTCCTTTGCACGCAAAATAGAAGGGAGAGAGCGTGTGAAATTCTTAACTCGGCTCCATGGTGTCGTTCTGATGCCACAGATACAAATCTCACCCAGTGTCTTACGAAAATCAACCGCATGGATATCGTTCACCTGATGGAGGCCAGCGGCATAGACTCCGTGCAGGTCCACGGCACTCGCACCTACGCCGAAATCGAACAAACAATCGGACTGGACCATAGCGAAGGTAAACGGCTCCCGCTCCAGACTGCCCAGGTTATCTCGTCTAAGCGCTAGCTTCTGTTCCAAAATGTTTGACTAGGACAATCTGTCGGATTAGCACTAGAAACTCATTTTGGAAGCACAGATAATACAGGTGAATGCAAGCACGACACCACACCGGTCCCTATTCCACCAGGTGTAAGATCTCTGCATTCTTAGAAAACTTAGAAAACTGATTCTTATAAAGCAAATAAAGGAGCGTTGTCAGAAACTACTGCAAATACTTACGCCCACTTTGTTGGAGGTTGGGTTTTGGTTTTTTTCCCTTATACAAGTACTTTCTTAAAAGTTAAGAAGGTTGCATTAGGATTTGACCAAGATTGGTAAAAGGAAAACTGCTTCACCTTTGGGTTCAAGTATCCAGGGTGCTGTAATTCTGCTATGATGCTGTTGGATTTCTCAAGTTTAAAAGTTCCGTAGAAACACCGAAAGAAACACCTCCAAATTCTGTGAAATTCTTTTCTGGAAGGGATACTTTTACATCCTTAACTTAGTATCGAACTAGTAGCTCGGTAAAGTATTAGGCAGCCGCAAATGTCCCATCTTTAAGAAGATGTAGGAATGGAAGGTTGTTTGCTGTGATTAGCATTCTACTGTCGCAACCAATTAGTTTTAGAACATAACCTCCATGTCCAGCTCAAATTCAGGACAAGCAGTTACGTTTTCCCCCAAAGCTATTCTTCAGAGTCAGTAGGTTCCTAGGGAATGTGGCTAGTAAGGAAAAACAGAAGCCTAAGCTTGTGACTTGTAGCCTGGGGAACAGAAACGCAGGATATTTTTACGTTTTTTGCAGAATGAGAGGCCTTGCTTTGGGATTGGGAGTTGGGGGTGGGTGGATGTGTTTATAGGCTTTGAAGCACCTTAATTAGTTCTTGCACCTAGTCCTGTATGAATTCCGTTGTCCATACTTGCGCAGTTATTTTTTCGATAAGCAGATAAATAATTGATGGGGGCGGGGAACGTCACTAAAACCTATCCTGATCCGCTGGAAAAAACCCATTGCGAATCTTCTGTCGTACTTGGAGGTTTTACTCTGGGTAAATTCCTGGGTAAATTTTGTTTTGCCTGTTACTGTCAAGATTCGCTCTTTGGCAATAGTAGCGAAGAGCCAGTGTTCCTTCAGCTACCTGGGGAGGTTGTGTCCTCTCCCGCTCGATGTCTAAAAATTCCAGGTGGTGCGTCCCATCCAGGGATTTTAAATGCTCCCAGAGAAGGAAAAGGACTTTCTGCGTTCTGAGGAGACTCGTAATGACATTTCTCATCTCTGTTTTTTAAAGGGTTTTCTGCGCTGCAAGAGGAACTGTACAGTTCAAGGCACAAGGAAGAAGAACAACATAGACTATCTAAAGACAGCGAGCCAAGCGAACACCCTCCTATTGTCTCCGAGGAAGACGTCTCTGGCAGTTATTCTCCTTTTCAGGACTGTACTCCCAGGAGTGAGGCAGAAGCGTCAATGGCTGAGCTCCTGAGACAAGCACATAAGGAACAAGTAGAAGCTGAATTCTCAGGGAAACCCCAAGAGGTGCCAGGAAAACCATCTACTTCACCACACGAATATTTGTAAGTGTCGAAAGACCAGGAGGAGACCTACGTGGAACGGATTATCTCTCCTCCGTGTAACAAGACGATTTTACAGTTTTCTTTGAAACGTACGAACTCGCTAGAATTTTCCTCCCAATTGTGTGCACCGGTTCATTAGTTCCTGCCGCAGGTTTGGCTTTTTAATCCATGTGGAGGAAGCCTTAAGGGTTGGGAGAGAAAGTCAGTTTGTCACTGTGAACGCAAAGCGGTAACCTGTCCTAGTACATACGAAAGAAGAGAGGGATAATGTAGAGGTGGGGTTTTTTTTGCAAACTGTGTATATTTTTCGGATGTTAGATGGCAAGTAATGTTAAACTTAATGGAATTAATACTAGAGGGGCCTTTCTTCAACTTCAGGATGGCTTTTTCAATTGAGGCAAAAATTTTCCCAGTTAATCATTACTTATGAAACTCATAACCATATGTTAGGAATTAGATTTTTAAAAATGCATTTCAGATGGCCAAAGGAAGAGAAACAGGGTTTTATACAGCCAAGGCAAAACTACTTGAGCGAAGAATTCATGATAAAGTATAGATTTACAAGACCTGCTCAGCAAAGCCTTGAATTCTGATTTAGGGCTGTCAGTGGCGTTGCTTTCATTTGGAAAGGAACCTGAAAGAAACCTAAAAAGGGTCACGTATCTTTCTTCCCACCATCCCAAAACAGTTTTGATAATCTGGCTTGTCAGGCCACACCTGGAATACTGCCTTTAGTTTTGGTCCCCGCTATGCAAAAAAGATGTGGCCAGACTGGAGAGGGCCCAGAGAAGGGCCACCAAGATGACCCGAGGCCTGGGAAGCCTGCCGTGTGGTGAAAGGCTGAGAGAAGTGGGTTTGTTCAAGGCTCAGGGGAAACCTTATCACCACGTTCCGGTAGTTAAAGGGTGGCTACAAAGAAGACGGAGACTCCCTTTTTACAAGGAGTCACATGGGAAAGACGAGGGGTAACGGGTACAAGTTACTCCTGGGAGGTTCCAGTTGGACACAAGAGGAAAATTTTTCCCAATGAGACCAATCAGCCCTTGGAATAATCTCCCCAGGGAAGTGGTGGATTCCCCAACTTTGGACGCTTTTAAGGTTCAGCTGGAGAGGGCGCTGGGCCATCTCGCCTAGGCGGTGCTTTTGCCAAGAAAGGTTGGACCAGGTGATCCTTGAGGTCCCTTCCAAGCTGGTAGTCTATGATTCTTGGATTCTACGATACATGAAAAGATAAAAGTCAACCTCAAAAGGAGATTCTAGATGTTGAAGTGGGTAATGTTTTCACAGTTAGTGCAAATCAGAAGTGAACCTTCTCAAGCTAGCATCAGAGTTACAAGGTTACTTGATAAAACTCAGTTAAATAAGAGTTAGCTTCATATTTGAAGTCACTATTATTCACCCACACGCAACAGGAAAATATTGCGCGTAAATATGCTTTAATATACGTATTACCTTTATGTATCTTACCTATTAACGTATGTAATAGTATGTTTAAATAACTTGTGGCAGCAATTAAATCATAGTAATGTTGAACAGTGAAAATAACAATTACAAACGAAAATAAGATCCTCTACTAAATTTCTGTTTGGTAAGGCTCCAGAATTCTACAGAGAAGTCGGTCTGTCCTCACCTGCAGCTGTATAGCTCGTAATTAATGTAATAGTTGTTTCACATCCATCTGTAGCGATCCAGTCTCTTTCCCCCAAAAAATAATAGGCGATATGTAGATTTGTGAGGGCAGAAGTGACAGCAAAGCTCACATGAATCCTGCACAAAGACCGGGTTTTGCAGAATTGGGTGCAACGTTTGGACATCCATTTGGAGATTTTCTTGGTTCGGAAGGATGAGAGGGATTCCTAGCCGGATTGCTCTGTAGTTATTGTCAAGGAGTGTCGGTTAGTTATTTCTAGACTTTGCTAGACGACAGACGGGATAACGATATTTAATCGGTGCATAATGTTCCATTTTTGGAAATTGGAAAGAACCGCATAGTGGTAACTTCTTCCCTTGAACTTGTAATTCCCAGTGTCACAACTCCAGGAACAGAGCACTCCACAGCACCCGTGACTGCAAAAGCAGCAAGCGAAAAATCTGCGCGCTTCAGTGCGGCGAAGGACGAGAGAGAAAAACCATCCCCACGGCCCCCACCATCTGCTCAGAGGGGGGACTCTCCCATCATCCAAGAGCCCGAGGACCCCCAGCTCCAGCAGGATGACCCCTCTCCAAGGAGAAGTAGTCTAGTGATAGTGGAGTCAACCGATGAGCAGACAGAAAAGTTGGGAAGAGGCTACGACGAGGAATCTTTAGAAAAGGTAAATAACAACTTTGCCTCCAAGTAATTGACGTAAAAGAACAAGCTTTATGTCTCGCTCATTCCTTAAGATGAGAATATTTTCAGTCGGCCTAACTAATCCCCGTCTGCAACTGAGTCTTTTCTCCTTTCCTCTGCGGTTGTAAGGGCTAGCTGTAGTCATTTGTGTAGAGGTTTTCAAAGCTGAAGCAAACCCCGGATCCTAAAGTCTAGACTGTAATTCTGGTTCTGCAGCCTTTATTTGTCCTTTGGTCTGTGACAGTTACGTCCGTGCGTGCGGGAGAGAATGAGTGTAAAATACAGGTGCAGAAACAAACCGTGTACAAGTGAAAGCTGAAAAGCAGATGTAATAACGTTAAAAGCTCATGAAGGGAGGCGAGACTAGCCGAGAGCAGCATGAAGAGTGACGTGAAAGATAACCGTAGAGTGAGTGAGATGGAGAAGAGGTAGCAGGGTGTACGTTGCAGAGCGCTAAGGATGTACTGGGAGAAAAGAACTTGAGAACGGTCTTTTATGTCGCATGCAGGCAGTAAAGAGAAATGAGACAGGAGATGGAAGAGAAGAACAAAAATTACGTGAGGTAGGTCATTGGTTGTGTAAGACGAAGGAACTTACTGCGATGTTTGCAGAGGGGAAGGTGTCAAGAGGCAACGAAAGCAAGCGACTATATGGCTCTTAGTGGGGAATTTAAATTACTTGGCAGATAAAGGTTTAAGAATAAACAGCTTTCTTTGCCTGTTCTAAGCGGAAGAAAAGGAGAAGGCATAATTGGGCAGGAAATTAGTTTTATCGGGGAATTTAGAGCAGAGGAAGCGCTGTTCAACTTAAGGAGAAATTGTTTCCTGTTTTGACATTCACCTAGAGACGGGCTCTTCTTTCTTTGCTGTTTACGTTGCCAAATGTACCGCCTCTAGAACAAAGAGTTTCAGAGCTCTCAGAGATCTCAGGGAAAGGCTGGATGTGAAATGTGTAGGATAACTCAGAAGTCGAAAGATTAGCTACAACGGGACTCGATTCGATGGCTGCCGTGGGAAAGGCTGCCCGCAATGTACATTTTCCCTCCAATTCTTCTTTATTAAAGTAAAACAGCAACAACAACCAGTGCCACCCAAAAGAAACACACCCCCCTATTTATTTGCCTCTTTCTGTTGATGTTTCCCAAGTAGTTCTTTTCAGCTTCCCTTTGCCTTCTGACCTCTTCATTTAAATTTTTAATTCTTCCCTGTGCAGGAGAGAGAACTTCAACACTTGTTACTAATTTTTCTTGGTCTTTCCAGTGTCGAGGCTATTGATACGTTGTCCTCCAGTTAAAAATATTTACTCCTACTGTCTATATGCTGTGTTATGTACATGGAGGATTAAACGGCTTTCGTATAATTTTCTGTGTAATTAACGCAGAGCCCATATGCAATATGGATGAATTCCACAGTTGGTGTTAGCGATACCTTGTAGTCCACCTGCAATGACGACACGCCACAAATTTCAGGCTTGGCCCTGGCAATCTTAAGAGCAATAAGACCACTAAGAGCATCCTATAGAGTCAGTACCTCAAAGGTTCATCCTTCTTTTTTCGATGTGCCTAACAAACAGATAACGTATAGTCAAGTGGCCAAAGCCTCCCGTCAGTGTTTCGCAGATTAAAGGTCAAAAATCCTAAAAGTAAACATTTTTGGAAGCGAAGATGGTTTTAGATGAAAACAAGACAGAATCTCTAAGTACTGCTAGTACCAAATACAACAGAGCACTGCTTCCATGCTTCCACTAGGAGTTAGCAGAGGAGTTAGGTGGGCTGGAGGTCAGCTCGGACGAGGACGAGATGGTCACTACCAGGGTCATTCGTCGCCGGGTGATTATTCAGGTACCGAGCGTTGAAGGATTGCACGAGCCTGTGGTGACTGGGCCCTGGTAACACCGTTCGGCATGCTGCCGAGACCACCGCTTGGCTGGTGTTGCACCTGGAGCCGGAATGCTCCCAAATAATGCATGGGCGTTGGATAAGCCGTTCCAATACCTTTTCTCAAAGGGAGGATTCTAGTAACACTGCTAACCCAGCTCTAAATTCCGTTAGATGCCTCCGTAGGAGGAGGACGAAGACTTCTCAACCCTGTACACAGCACGGTCAACTAACATATACTTGCCTGTCCATTGCAGCGTAACTTTTCTTTGCTTGTCTTTCTAAGCATTTATTTGCAGAACACGTTTTTTTTTCTAACATTTCTCAATTAAATTCCCCCCACCCCCGCTCTTTAACCAATTAACCAACTTTAAAAATTGCTTATTTGAAGTCACCTACGTGAAGGCTTTGCTTCATCAGACTTTGTTCTTTGTCGTACAGGCTGATAGTATGCCTGAAATGCCACCAGAAACAGTCACAGAAGAGCAATATACAGACGAACATGGCCACACAGTGGTGAAGAAGGTATTGTCAGTTATGCCCCTTGCTACCTTCTTACTCTCCTATAAAAAGAAGGATAAATACGTGCACAGACATGCCAAATCTTCTTTTGCAAAGGGGCGTGATTTTTAAGGGTAGAGCGTGGAAGGAACCAGAATTTCTGTTCATGAGAGGTTCCAAAGTTTGAAGAATTATTTTGATTCGCAAGATCATTCCGTGCTGCGGTTTATAACTTAACGTGACATATTTTGTTGATTTTCCCACTTGAAGCCAATGAAAATAGAACCACATTTCTCAGAAAAAGGTTGTTTGCTTTTTTTTTTAAAGAAAAAAAAAAAAACACCAAAAAAACACACCGCCACGATTTTATCTAAGATCGTGTTTGCTTGTATCAATGAAACTAATGGAGGGCTGGGTGTGCAAGAGTCGTCTAAATCCAAACTTTAGATCTCCAATATCTCCACTCAGCTGGGCCTGACCAGGTTCATAAAATTCCTGTACCCGTGCATACAGTTCAGTTTTTATGGTACAAAGAATATAGAAAGCAGTTACTTGTGTGACGGCTTCATAAAGTAAGCATTTTCAGACCACGTTCATAAAAGTGAATTCTGCGCAGCGTGGAAGCGGAAGGGGAACTTGGGTGCCCCGCGCTTTACCTGACGACTCAGTGCTTAGAGAATTGGTCTAGGCCTTGGCTGAATTCTGCTGGTGGCAAACTCCGTCTTCCATCTCCAGAGCAAACATCATAGACCCTCAGCTGGATAGCATGTCTCTGGAAGCTCTTTGAATTCGTATTAAAATAAACAGCCCCAGCCAAACGCTCCTGGGCACGTCGTGCACGAGTGAGCGTGACTTTCTTCTTCTGGGTAGGTCCATGCCTGGGGGGCCGTTACCTCTACCTCTGTGACTCTTAAATATACGCGACACGCTCTGATTGAGCATCACAGCAAATAAGCTTTTGGAAAAAGGAGGAGGGTAACGGCTTAACGTTACCTTGTCAAAAGGGGCTGGGAAGGCGTAGGAAAACATAGAGCTCCAGGACATCCACAGAGGGATGCATACCCGGCCTCCCGAGAAATTCATCTCTTCTTGAACCCCGTCGTTCTCTTCTCCTCCTCTTTGTTTGGCTTGCCCACAAAGCTTAAGCACCACGTCAGTCTTTTTAAGTAGGTTAATTCTAGCTCCCTAGGTCCCTAGTTAATTCGGGTTCCCTAGTGGGTAGCGCCATCGGCGTTACGGTGTCATGTCCAAGTCCCTCTGTGAATCTAGATCTAAGCGTTTGCCAGCCAAGCTGCCAACCCCTTACTTTCAGAAGCCTTTTTGAAAATGCCAGGCTGGAACGGTTTTCTAGCAGTTGTGCGGTTGTAAAAGTATGTTTTCTCTCTAATATGCTGTCCCTCTTTTCCTAATAATAACTACCGCTTTAGAGAGTCATTCCAATATCTATATTTGGGAAGGAAGTTTGTGGAAGCTTTGCTGCGTGGTAACCCAAGTAGGGCGAATGCATCAACTTGCAGGTTGTTTTCAATATGTCTTAAAGACTAAAACACCGAACCACCTATATAGGATTTTCTATGTAGGAAAAATGTCAGTTGAGTAGAAAATACTATTTAGAGAATAAGAAGGAATATGTTACTGTCGATTCTTTTGGGACAAAGCTCTATTTCATTCCTCCAGGTCACTAGAAAGATCATCCGGCGATACGTTTCTCCAGATGGCACAGAAAAAGAGGAAGTCCTGATGCAAGGAACACCACAAAACCCCGTCACGGTGGAAGAAGGAGATGGCTACTCCAAAGTTGTGAAACGGGTCGTGCTGAAGAGCGACAGTGAGCAGTCAGAGGTCAGGTCTTCTACTTCCCTTGCGATGGTGCGAAGCAGCAGTGCGCCGACCGTGTAGTCCGGAACCACATCTTACTCATGCCAACAACAGTCAGTTTTGAGGGATCCTTCGAAAAGTTTTCTTGCAGGCGGAAAAGCCTCAGAATAAAGGCAGGGAAAAGACGGGGGGCGGGAAGGTGGGCAGGGAAAGAGGGCAGTTTTCCCTGAAAATAAGTCGGGATACAGATTCTGTGATTTGTGAGAAGTACCATATTCATAAAGAAAGCAGCTTTGTCCTAAGATAAATGGCAAATCTGCATTTGCTATTACGCCTCTTACCCTAATGAGAAAATTAGTGGACGTTGTAGTGAAATGATCTGATATTCTCTAGGTTTCTACAACTAAGCCCCTTCTAACGCTATACAGTTATATTCGGTTTAACTTACTGGCGTGTCCTTTGCTTTGAAGAGGCTAAAAAATAAGTCTTACTTTCATGCAAACGGTTTGTAGAGCCAGGTAATTAAAAAGAAAAAACAACCTGAGAAAGATAAGTTTATCTTTTCCTGCCTTAGTTCTCCATGTAGCCCTACAGACGGTTGTATCGGCGCAATTTAGGTTGCGACGGAGGGTCAGAAGCCGGTAATAGGGCTTGCTTTCGGCAGTACTGCCGTCGAAAGCAACGTTTAACAAGCAGTCATTCGACGTGCAAAGAGCACAATTGCAATTTTCTCTTGCGAGAATTAATCATCAGCATTCGTTCTCTAAGAGTAAGGTAACAAGAAAACAAAGTAAGTTTTTTTAGTTAGCTTGACCGTACCAGAGCCTGCTCTTTATCATATGGAACCCACGTACATTAAATTCGTATTTGGCTCAATGAAATTGTGTTTGTCGCTTTCCCATGGTGTTCGTACGTTCTCCCGGAGGAGTGCCTCGGGTTTACGGGTGTGACTCATCTCTCAGCGGGATATCTTAAAATTAAGATACGGGCCGACACCACTAATCCGTCCAACCTGGGTGAACACTGCAAGGGTCCACAGCAAGAGGTCCACTTGGCGTAGCTCCAGTGGCCTGGGCAGGTGAACCAGTAGGGCAGCCTGTGGTGCGGCGGAGGGCAGCAGTATCCCCGCTGCCCCCAGGCTGGTTCAGGTTCCAGAAGCACTTTTCACCCTGCCAGCGTAAAGCATCTCAGCAGAATAAATTGCCCGGGGGCATTCCTGCTGTCTGAACACCTTAGAACATCTCCTCAGGGAGCTGTAAAGGAGGTAATAAAATGTACGCTGGCTATTTTGGTGCGTGCGCGTAGAAAGGGAGAGAGTCATATTCTTGTTTGCTATGGCAATGGTTAAGAAAGAATGGTGGAGTAACTAAAAGCTTTGTTAGTATTGACGATGTCGTTCATATCCACTGTACTTCTGCTTTCGGACCTTGCAGGTGACCCTGGCTGAACCTGCTGTTTTGCCCAGTGCCTCCAAATTCCAGTCTGAACCAGTGGAAGGCCGGAAAGTCAGCAAAGTCATAAAGACCACTGTAGTGCAAGGAGAGAGAACGGAGAAACACCTGGGGGATTCGAGCTTAGCTACTGATCTTCCGTCAGCCAAAGAGGACTTTGAAGAGGTAAAAATGCCTTTTCAATAGAAATATTATAACAAGAGTCAACAAGGGGACAAATTCTGCTCTATTGAAAGTTTTGTTGGTGGAGCATGGTACTCATCTACGGAGCATAAACCTCTGTTGTCATATGCAGAAGGAATATGACATATGTTGTTGTCACATGCAGAAGGAGGGAGGTGGTTGTCCCCCTGTGCTCAGCACTGGTGAGGCCACACCTTGAGTATTGTGTCCAGTTTTGGGCACCTCAGTACGAGAGAGATCTCGAGGTGCTGGAGCGAGGGCAGAGGAGGGCAACGAAGCTGGTGAAGGGCCTGGAGAATAAATCTGATGAGGGGCGATTGAAGGAGCCGGGACTGTTTAGTTTGAGGAAGAGGAGGCTGAGGGGAGACCTCATCGCTCTCTACAACTACTTGAAAGGACATTGTAGAGAGGTTGGTGCTGATCTCTTCTCGCAGGTAATTAGTGATAGAACAAGAGGGAATGGCTTCAAGCTGCAGCAGGGTAGGTTTGGGCTGGACATTAGGAAAAAATTCTTCACAGAAAGAGCGGTCAGACACTGGAACAGGCTGCTCAGGGAGGTGGTGGAGTCACTATCCCTGAACGTGTTTAAGAGTCGTTCAGATGTGGTGTTAAGGGGTATGGTGTAAGGGAGAACTTTGTAGAGCGGAGTTGATGGTTGGACTCGATGGTCCCAAGGGTCTTTTCCAACCTAAATGATTCTGTGATTCAGCCCTGATGTAAAAGGATTAGTATGTAAAGTGCGTGGATGTGCGGGAAGCTGAAATTACAGAATTAGCTATGAAAGGTTTTTAAGATTCTAAAAAAAAAAACCAACCATGCAGGCTTTGAGTACGGTTGTTAGAAATCATGGGTGTGTTACTGTTAAAGAAAAAGTTCATTTGCGTGTTACCACTCCTGGAGCTAATTTTAGAAATGGATAGTTAAGTCCGCTCTCTGGGTAAGTTGATGCGTTTGATCTTGGGAGGAAGAAATAGCTGCCAGGCTAATTAGCACTATTCTTGGTTTTATGCTTTTTCTGATCAGTTTAGACATTTCAGTGATAGAAAAGCGATATTGAATTAACATAGCTTTTTCTATAAGGGACCGATAACCCTTCACTCTCAATCCATTTTCCGGTCCCTTTGAATAAAGACGTGCAAAACGCATCTTAAAGATTCGCGTGGATGGAAGTTTTGTGCCGTTAGATGCCACAGCATCGTGTTCTGGGTATTTCCTGCCGTGCGACGGTATTAACGGCTCACAGCAAGGCAACAAGCGCTACGCTGTTAGATTGAGGTGCCAAATTTCCCGTTACGGATGTAGGCCCAGCGGCCAGATCCTGACAATAACAAAACAAGCAGCAAAAACTGGCACGGAGAGGTTTGAAGAAATGGCTGGGGAAATAACATTTTTTCCCCAGCTTGCGGCTTCTAGTCTAGTAAACGGAGAATATTGTCTCTGCGCCGCCAGCACTGAGAACGAGCAATGGCAACAGCTATGAAATAAAGAGTGTTTTCGGCGACAGGAAAAAGGTTGCTATAGCAGGTGTCATAAACGGATGGAAAGGATGAGTTCTGCAAGTTGGGCTACTTCAGAGTTGAAAAGAAAGTGCCGAGACACGCTTCGGTACAATTATTAGTAAGGTGAAACTAGCCTATACAAAAAACCTGTACCTGATCTGGACATTTGAGGAATATTTGAAGGGATGCAAACAGCAGGCAGACGCCTCTCTTCTTTCTCTAGTCATCGTTTTTCTCAGCATTCGGCTTCATTAATGTAAAGCACTAAGGTATGAAGAGCAATTAGCTTGTGTCCGAGGTTTTTGGGGGTTTGTTTTCATTTAAAGTTTATGTTTTAATTCAAGGCTTTGAGCTATACAGGTAACCAAATGCAAGTCCAGCTCCCCGCTTTAGTAGAGAACGAAATCACGAAAGAGGACGGATCGATCATTAAGAGGTTTGGCTCGGCATGTCAGTGAACTGTGACTAGAAAAGGATTAACAAACTCGTAATAAATGCGTGGATTTAAGTGAGTGTCTGCAGTGAAACCACTGGCAGCAGCGTCTCACGCTTTGTTTGCAAAAGTACTAAAGATTATTACTAACATTCTGTTACAGGAAGGGGTACGTGCACCAGGAAGGTCTACGTTCACTTGGAAAGAGTGGGTGAACAGGGATGTGGTGGGTTCACTGTGGCCCAGCGCCACGCGGCCGCTCCCTGGCCCTCCTGTCCCACCAGGGAGACCAGGAACGGCAACAGCCAGCAAAGCCATGGGTTGGATAAAAACAGTTCAATAAGCGAAGGAAAGAGGGAAGAATCACCAAACACGCGATGCAAAGGCGATCGCGCACCACCTGCCACGAGCAGACTGAGACCCGGCCGGTCGCTCGGCAGTGTTCACCTTGGAAGAACAGAGCCCCCCGACCCCCCAGCTTCTTCCTTTACTCCCAGTTTTTATTGCTGAGCATGATTCTGTATAGGATGGAGTATCCCTTGGGCTGGTTCGGGTCCTGCCTGTGTGCCCTCCCAGTCTCTGAAGGGGCCGGTGGGGGACAAAGGAGCAGTAGCCAAAGCGTTGGACTGCTTCCAACACACTGGTTTAGACCCAAAATGGAAACCGGTGAGCCCCACAGGCTGCTACGGAGAAAAATTAACTGCATCCTGGCTAGACCCAGTACCAAGGGCTATCGCTGCCCAGCTCATTTTGTAGGAGGCGATGCAAGAATACGGGCGCGATTTACGGTTAACAACGTTAATCAAGGTTACCTCAAAGATATCGTTATCAGGCCAGTTGACTCTGTGATAATTTGGACATTATCGAAATAGATGAGAAGATAATATGGAGATAGATGGATGGGTGGGTGGGTGGGTGGGTGGATGGATGGATGGATGGATGCGCGTGTCATAGTTGGGCCTTATGAAGAATGAGGCAGGGCAGGTAGGAAAATATTGGGCCAAAAAAAAAAGCTGTTGTAGTACAGCAAATGTTTTCATTCCTACCACACACAACTTGAGCCAAGGCTACTACAGGCTGGGTATCTTTTCTTTTACACACCTTTTCTTTCAGACCATTTGAACGGCCATTTTGGGGTGGTAAAGGCGATGTTAGCATCTGAAAGAGCCTCCTGACCAAGCTGTGTCTAGTCCTAACGAGCTGTAAAACCAGTTTCGGTTGGTGGGGTGGGTGTCACAAGGGCACACGGAGAGCCAGGGGACCTGCTGCATCCGCTTTTGGATGAAGGGTGAGCGTTTCTTGCCAAAGTGCTCCATCTAACGAGGGACTTGTTGGTCATTCAGGTCAAATTAAGAAGTGTCAGCTGTCTGATAAAAATGGAGCTATTCTTGGCGGAGCACGAAGGAATTTCCAGGTGTGCTTGGCTTCACATGGTCCTCCCTCAAGGACAGAGACCAAAAATTGGGCTTTTGGGTAAAGCTAAGCAAGAGATGCCCAACTGTCCTACAACAACTACGTTTATTTGCCTTGATCTGGGAGGGACGTGGTGAGGTTTAAGGTTCTGACTTAGTAGAGCAAGATGGTTCCAGTGAGGTAAGAGAGTAATTGACACAATAGTTTAGGACACTAGATTACCACGAAAGTAGTTTTACTGGCTGCCAGAGGTAAGACTTATTCAGAAGTTAAGTGTTCAAGAAATTAATTGGCTTAATTAATCGGCTTGTTTTACAGGACAGCTCCGTACGTTGAAGTTAAATACAGCGAGCAGGGAGGTCTTGCGTGAATTTCAACATAGGTTGCATGTCTGTGCGTTACAGCATGGTTTTGCTGGGCCTCTAAAACCGTATGCTTGATCAGCCTACACAGATTAATTGCTACACGTTTACGTTACGAAAGCAAATTAAAGCGGCGGTGTGTGTTGTATTCAGAATGCCTAACGAGCGCCTGACCTCAGTAGCTGGCGTCGACGGCCAGCCAGAGTTCTTCTCGTCTTATTTTAAATGAAAGAGCCCGAAAACTGCCGTTGAAATCGAAACCTTCGGGAACTGTGGGCTTTTTAAGACAGTTTTCTCATTTCCTTTGTTTTAGGACAACACTGAGTAAAGCCAGCACGCAGAAGAGGACTGTGATGAAGGATCGGTACGGAAAACACGTTCACATCGAAGAGCTGGAAGACACGCCAGAAGCACTACCACAGGATGACCTCCAACACGACCTCCAGCAGCTTCTCAGACACTTCTGCAAAGAGGACTGGAAACAGGAGGCGAAGTGAGAAGCTGCCACCCCTCGACACCTCCACGTAACCATCCATCCCGTGTGCAGCCTTCATCTTCTCTAGGGGTAGACGTTACTCCCTACGTCACCACTGGAAGACACTGCCATTTCTACTCGTGCGGATGCAGTGAATTCATTTCTCCCCCTCCCCACACCCCAGCCTTTCCCTCTATTTGATTTTGGGTTTTTGTTATTTTTTTTTTAACCCTGTAAGCTAATTTGTGACCAAAGATAGCATCCTTCATTCGGGATGATTTATCCGCCGAACCGTCGTCTTTGTGCCGTACTGGGAATTCGTCAGCATCGCCACTTCTTGCGGTTCCTTTGCTTCTGCACTTGGCTTCACGAAATCGCGTTTGTCAAGCCGACTTCATCTACGGGCCTCTTCAAGTGACTATGTACATGCATCGTAAAAAAAAAAAAAAAAAAAAAGGGAGTTAACCTGTAAACTGTATATAGCAAGAGTATTTGGACTTACGGGACTGCAGAAAACACACTGCCTGTGACTACAATTAGCATCGTGGACTGCAAGGTCTGTTGACACTGCTGAAGAGCGATTAACGAAATAAAATAACGTTCACACAATCGACCGCGAACACGGACTGACCGAGGAGGAAGCACTGCAGGTCTCCTGCATCCGTAAGACTTCCACTTTAGGGATCTATTATAGTTAAAGGCTCTAAGAGTCAGGCTAAAAACCTGGAAATTCAGCTGTTGTCAGGCAGCAACAGCTGCCTGTGGCCGTTAATGCTTCTAAAACCTTCGGACAGCCACTTTAAAGATTTCCAGGAAAAGAAAAGGAGAAAAAAAAAAAAAAAAAAAAAGAAAGAGAGAAAGAATAAAAAAAAAAAGAATACCCGATTAGGTAACCAACTTGCTAGCAGCTATATCTATGGCACATTTGCATACGGTATTAAAATCTTTTAGATCTGGACATGTGGCAGGGTGTATTAAACAATTATAACTACGGTAGTTTTCCTGTTTTCATCACTGCTTTAGCAAAACCACACCGTCTCACCGGCGGTACTTCCTGCTGGCCACTGCACTGTAGATAACTATGGGAGGAAGACTTCCCCCACTATACGAGGAGAATCATTAATTCACCGTGTTTTATGGCGATTGCCTCTTATCCGATACATGCATGTGGCATTTGAAGGTCGAAACCAAACCCTCCGATAATAATCACGTCAGCTTGGTTAGCCCTCTTAGCACTGAGCGAGCAGTTTTTAATCTTCCCACCGGGCGTTTTTTTAAAGAGAAAGTGCTCACGATCCTGGAAAGCCGGTTTCTGTTCATATTTTGTTATCTATCTCTATATATAATATATATATATATATATATTTCTAAACCAACCCTCTGAAAACCACGGTGGCATGTCTGCACTTTTATTTTCAAAAAAAATAAAAAAAAAAAAAAGGGGGGAACGCAGAGATCTGACAGTGGGGGTGTCCTGTACCTTAATATTTAACGGAGGGAGCTCTAGAGGGTTTTAGCGTATATAATACACACAAACACACGAACCACATGTTTTTAACCAGCTCTTGGATTCTTTTTCATTTAACAGTATACTCAAAAGCAGAGCAAAACGACGCCTCTCCTCTAGGAGTAATACTCTTGCCCAAGTTTATCTGGCCTTTTGCGATTCTAGGGTTGTTTGGGGTTTTTTTTTCTGTCGATGACTCACTCAGTGCTCAGAACCAGGGCACTTCCTCATGAAGGTAACGACGCCAAAAGCATGAAAACATCTCCGGAGTTCGAACCCGAGGTGCCATGCTAACACTTTTTTTGGCAGGGGGGAAAAAAAAAAAAAAAAACACCACGAAAAAAAAACAAAACAAAACAAAATAAAAAAACCCGCACCAAACCAAACCAAAAAGTGTTTTTTGGCAGCCAAACCGAACGAGACCCGGGATGAAAACGTTCCGCGGCGCCTCCGGGCGTTCTTCCCGTCTCGGGAGACAGCACAGGATGATCTTCAAGGATGGGGCTCTAAAGAAATGCATTTCTGTTGTGTTATTTGCGGTGCAGATGATGTTCTGTGTAACAACATAATGGTTATTCACCTCTTATTTTGGTTTTTTTGCTGTGTTATCAAAGAACTTGAATACTGTGAGAAGAAGTGAATTTTCAGTTGACGAATCAGCATCTTGTTCCCATGGTGATAACACTAATTGAATATATCTATGAGGGCATGTATTAGTTAAAAATCTAAAAAAAAAAAAAAAAAAAAAAAACCAAAAAAAAATACAACACTAACAATACATAGCTGCAATGTGTACAATGGCTGATTTAACTAAATAAAAATGTACAAGTGTTAAATGTAGAAATAACGGCTCGCTCTCTTTTACTGCCAGCGCAGCATAAAAAGGGCTCTTTTGGGTACCTCAAATGAACGATCATAATTAGAATTCCTCTGTGCCCGGCTCCCTAAGATTATTATTTTTTTTTTTTAATTCTGCTATTCAGCACTGATTGGTAAGTGTCAGCCCGTTCTAACAGGTACAATTTTTTTTTTTTTAAAATCGTTGTTAATAGTCCTCCAAAGGGTACCTAGCCACGTTTTCCCGTTATTTTATTGGGCCTGAAATCGTGGGATTTTCCTTCGAATGCGACGCGGGCTGTGCGTTACAGTCCGTTCCTTTTTCAGCGCCCGCTACTGAGAGTCTCTCAACCAGAGGAAAGGCAGGGGAGAAAAAACGCGGGGCGGAATTCCGTCGCGTCCTTGCAACACCCGGGGAATCCCGGGGAAGAGCCCCTTTTGTTGCCGGTTTAAAAGAGCAAAGAAACGCACACGGGGTGATATCCCAACCCCATCCGCGACCCCGCGTTTGGGCTTCGCTCGTCGCGGTTCAGCAGGGGACCACGAGCGTTGTCTCTGCCTCTGCGTAGCGCTACGGTCGCAGCCTCGTGTTCTGACGTCGACACGACTCCGTGGCGGGAGCTGGCAGAATAACAGGATTAAATAAAAAATAAAAAAAAAAAAAAACAGGCGGGTGTAAAAGGCTCCAGCAGTGTTGGAGACCAAGCGTTCCTCGTAAGCGCCTTGGAGCTTCCCTTTGCGCCTTCGGGAAACGAGACGTTGACTCATTGGTTGTGAGGTAGGAGAAAAGCTCCAGAAAGCGCCCCACAAGCCGCCACGTCCTCCTCTTGTCTCTGAGCCCAGAGGTGGGCAACCAAACCCTTCCACTCGGCTAGAAAGACCCCTTCCCAGCATCCTGCCGGTGCCGAGCGATAGAACGCAACCCTTCCTTCCGTGCAGGCCAACGGGAGGAAGGCAGATCTGAGCGGGAGCTGCAAGAAATGGCTGGGTCACGCCATCAGGGCTGTGCAGGAACATCTGCACGGCGGGACGCGATGACCAGAACGTTACAGCAAACCGCTTGCTCACCTCATGGGGATGCTAAAAACTATCCCGGCCCCGTGAGAGGGCAAAAAACCAGGGCAGAGCACCAGAGACACCTCAGGGCTGTCAAACACGCTGCGATCAGATCAGGAACGGTGCTTCGCAGCTCGGCGTGCAGGTCCGAACCAACGTCTCCCTCTTCCCCGACACAGAACGGACCCCAGGTGTGTTTTTAGCTTTTTCTGTCACGGCTGAGACATCCCTTCGGCCCGGAAAGCTCCACTGATCTGAGGTGGGATCTGGCTTCCAGCCCGTGTTTCAGCCTGACAAGGAGACGTGGCTGGGGGGCCGAGGGACCGGTTTGGTCTTGGCTCCGGAGAAGACGACGAGCACAAAGGGAGAGGTTATTTTTCCCCCTCCCAGTTTTTAGAAAGCCAAAAGGAAAACGTGCGAATTACATCGCTGGCTCCAACAGGGCGAGGCCATGGGAAAAGCGTTATCCCGGAGACAGAGGAAGGCAGGGAGAGAGCAGGGAAAGCGATAACCTGGGGAATGAGGAGAGCAGGGGAGGGATGTCCCACTGCGATACTCGTGCCGGCGAGTCCTTTTCTCATCCGTTGGGTCCAAACAGCGCGTTCCCCCCACAGTCAGATGAGAGACAGCCTGTTCGTTGTCAGGGCACCTTTTAAAACGCTGTAGAAACGAGCGCTCTCACTGTGGAGCCCCCTCTAGCTTCGGTCAACACACTTCGTTGGTTGAAAAGGCAGTAAAATAATCCTTCAGTCCTTCAAACCAGGCGTCCGTAAAAACACGGGCTGCGCCCAGTCCTCCCTGCTCCACGGGATGCTGTCCCGACTCTCCAATTGGAGAGTATCGAGGTGAGGGAAAAAAGATCTAGAGAAATAAATGAATCCAAGTCACTTAAAGGACTGCTCCTGGAAATAACAGAAGTGAGGGGAGTCGATCTCAGCCTTTTTCTCATTCACTAACAGTGAACAGAAATAAAAAAAACCCGGCCCTGTGCTAATCAGCAGGTCTGAGCAATTAATAAAAATAAACGCCAAAACCCTCAACACCTCCAGCCCCAGACGAGCCACGCGCACAGAGGAGAACTTGAGGAGCATCTGGAGGACCACGTCTTCTCCCTGGCCCTGCCCAGCAGGCTGTGGTCACTACAGGAGCCATTAATAATAACCAAAATAAACACCAAAACCCCAACGCGTCCAGCCCCGGTCAAACCACACACACTGAGGAGAACGGGAGGAGCATCTGGAGGACCACATCTTCTCCATAGCTCTGCCCAGCTGGTTGTGGTCACTACAGAAGAAATGAATGAATTAATAATAACCAAAATAAACACCAAAACCCCAACATGTCCAGCCCCAGGAAAACCACACTCACTGAGGAGAACATGAGGAGCAGTTGGAGGGCTCTCCTCCAGCCGTTCCAACCCAACGTCATTCCCAAAGGGGCAGGAGACGCCAGCCTCACCTCCCCACACTTCCCTCTGTGTCTGGTACTGGCAGAGACCGATATGTATTAACTACCTCCAGTGCTACCTGCAGGAACGGGGGCAATTAAAATAAAATAAAACGTATAAAAGCCGGTTGAACCTTCCTGAGGCCAGGTAGAGTTAACCTCCAGTGGCTGGCACGGCACAAGCCTTCTATCGACCAGCCACAGGAGCGCAGCCCCCTCATCAGCGTTTAGTAGAAAAAAAATGAAACACAAGAAAAACTCCCACAAATTTTGGAGGTCCAATACGCCGGTATCGGCGAGAAACTCGCCCCCCCCACCCTCCTTCCGAATTTTAGAACTTAAAGTACGCGTGTATTCCATTTACAGGCGCACGCGCGCAGGGTCCTTCCCTACCTGTGAAGCACAAAAGCTGTTCTCCTCTCTAATTCATTTATAGCCTGGGAAATATTAATTTTTTTTTTTTTTCTGGTCTACTGGGGGGGAAAGCAGTGCCTGTGCCTGCCGAGCACCCAGGTGACCGACAATAAACGGCGGGGGGGGGACCGAAAACACATTTTTCGGCGTCGTACACACAAATCCAGCACATCTTACCAGGGATGTTCACCCGTTCGTTATTTATACACAGAATAGTCTCAGTGTTCCGCCTACCTACTGCATAATTCCAGCCGGGATTACGTATTCGTGAGGAACGACCCCTGAGCCTTTTTGCACACGCGTATTAAGTTTTGCCGCGTCGGCAAAACCACTTCCGCATGAAGTGTGAGCGTCTCGGCGGTGGTTTGGGCGAGGAGAGCCTTCCTCACGTCGTCCTTCTGAGGTATCGAGTCATCTCGGGGCACTAAACGTTTACTCCGAGTTTGCCAACTTGTTGAGGACGATGAGGATGTCCCTGGAGGTGACCCCAGCCCTGTCCTAATTGGTACAGGAGCACATACGTGGCGCATAAACGAACCTTGAAGCCATTAACTCCTTCTTGGCGTCCCATCCTTGGCGATGAGCGCCTTCTGGCTGTCTCCTCATTGGCACCACCTGTAACACCAGCTCCGTGACTGAACTATTTTCTCACCCATGAAGTAGGTCAGTAATTCGCTGTTTTTCTCACCCAGCGAGACGGTTTAGCAGGAAACAACATTTCAGTTAGCGTACGGTTATAAACGAAGCAGAGACCTGGCTTTGGTAACAGCACCGGCTCCGAAAGCGTCTCTTCTCTGACCATCTCACCACGGTTCTTTATCCAGAGGGATTTTTTTTTTTTTTAATTTTTTTTTTTTTTTCGAGGTGGCTGAAGGATTCCTGAGCCTGCTTTCAATGACCTCGGTAACGCAGCAGCGCATCACAGCACCGCAGGTGCTCGGCCAGGCCTCCGGTTGCAAAACCTGACGGCGTGTCTATTGTGTTACCCTCCTCTCCCTCGCAGAAGTCGTGACAAATGAATAAAGTCGCTGTGGGCCACTAGACGCATTCAGGGTCCGACGTGGACCGTACCCAACGAACAATTATTCTTTTTAGCCGCGTTTCCTTGGGAAACCAGGTGGTGACCAGGAAAAAATAAGCCCATAACCCTACTTTTCAACCAGGTGTTCAGAGCAAGCCTCAACTATTGGGAAGACGCTTTCTGTGGTTGCTTTTTCTACAGCGATAACCAAGGGCTTTGCAAATGTTGCCTTCACAAAGAATGAGAAATAGGAAGAAAGAAAGGTTATACAGCCCCGAAGCGGGGGGGTGGGGGGTCTCCATCGCTGTAACCTGCCCAGCAGAGTTGTCCTCTACCGGGACCAGGACGGTTTTAGCATCATCCCCGTTCCCTCTGGAGCCGAGCGAAGGCCCAGGGATGCTGACAGCGCTTCGTGGGGGGGGGGGCGCTCAGCACAGTCTGGAAAGAGCTCACACCCAGCAAAACATCCAACCTGGGGGGGCAGAGGATGGCGAGAGGGGCCACCGGGTGCTGCAGGGCAGGAGGCCTGGGGCAGGATGGAGAGGGGAAGCCCCGGGGGCCGCCGAAGGAGACGCGGCGCTTCGGGAGGAGCGAGAGCCTGTTTGGCAGCACTCGGGATTCATTTTACGGGGGGGGGTTACGGCATTTCTTGCGGGTACAGCGCACAGTAATCCAGCCTGTGACTTTCACCCGTGTGCCGCGTTGTGAGGAAAGTCTGAAAACCCCTTTGAAATTTGATGGATAATCCAGCCAAACGTACAGGCGTGTAAAAGGAGAGTGATTTACTCCGCAGGGAAGAGTCACGGCTACTCCTTTCCCTCTGTTGAGAATGACTGCTTTGCATTTCACAATGAAATCATAATATTATAATACAATATTATAATTACAGTAACGCATTTAAACAAATTAATGTTATGCGTTTCATGGTACGCAGGTCCTGGCCCCAGATACCCAGCCTTCTACGCTACAGTCGCCCTCAAAAGGGTGCAAGAGGATTTTTTTTTTTTTTTAATTTATTTTATTGTTTTTATACATCCCGGTACCAATCCCAAATGACTTTAACAGGCTCCCAGGTCCCCATGCCTTGGGAAAGACTCAAAATCACCGACCACGGCGTAGGAGAGCTGCGTAACACTGAGAGAATGCTTTCCCAGCCCAAGGAAATGCATTTTGACAGCCCCAAGGGGCTTTTGTGATCTCCCATCCGCAGGGACCCGGAATCGCCTGGAAGGTTCCACTTAGTACAGGGGATGGGTCCTTAGCGGAGGGGATAAAAGCCAAAGTTAGTCAAAATATGAGGGGAAAAAAAAAAAACAAACCACACCAGCAGCTCGCCCAGACCCCTGCGGGCAAAGGCAAACGCTGAGCTCGCTCTCACCTGAAATAAAAAGTCCGCAGGAAAGGCCAAAAGCGTCTTTAAGGGGCCTCAGACTTTGCTTTTTCGGTGCTGGGAAAAAAAAACCACATGTGCGTGGGAGCAGAGATAACGGCCTCCTGGCAAACAGAGCTCGCCGGCCCGTGCCGCGTCCTCGCTCTTTTTTACGCCTCCGCGGCCCGGCACGTGCAGGGGAAAATAATTAGAAAAAAAAAAAAAAAACAACCAACCCAGGACGCGATGGGAGCAGTCTGTGCTGCTGGGAGAAATCCCCCGTCCATATTGAACAACAAAAGGGGCGCGTTTCCTCGCTAACCTGTTAGTTTCCACAAAAAGCACTTGTAGCCATTGCTGGTGAACCAACCCCCCCCCACCCCACCCCCCAATAACCTTGACTTTTATAAAGGGCTCAAAAGACGGGGAAAAGCCCCGGCCTGGCAGCGTTCCTGGTGCCGGGAGGACGCCGAGGGAAGCGCCTGGGTTTGCCTTTCTGTGGATAAAAGGGGGTGAAGAAGAAGAGCCGGCATCGCCCGTGCCCAGCGCCTGCCCCGCGCTTTGCTCCTGCTGCTCTGCAGCGGCTCCGGGCCCTTTTGCTGCCGCTTTGCCCCTTTTCTGGTCTTTTTTTTGGCAGGATTTCATTGTGGGGTATTGAGGGGGGCGGTGTGTGTAGTATTTTGGGTTTTTTTCCTTAGGCCGGAGCTTTGCAGGGGCAGTTTTGCTCCTTCACTGTTTTTTTTCCCCACCAGCGGCTGTCCATGGCGGGGGCTGGCAGGTCGGTCTGCTGTGCATTTCCCTTCCTTTGCACCCCCCCCCCACTACTTATTTTTGTGCTTTCTTATTGCATTCTTTTTCTTTTTGTGTTTTTTTTTAATTTTATTTTTTCTCCATTTTCTGTTTTTTTGTTTTATTTAAGTGTATTCTTCTTATTACTTATTTCTCATCCTTTTTTATTCTTTATTTTTACCTTCTTATTACACTTTTTCTTTTTTTACCTGTTTTTGGGGGTTTTTTTTTAATGTTTTTTATTTTTTCCCGTTTTTTATTCTTTACAACTATTTTTCCTTTTTTTAAAAAAAATATTTCCTGAGTTTTTTTCCTTTTTTTCTCTTTTTTTTTTTTCCCTTTTTTTTTCCTTTTTTTTTCCTTCCCCCCCCCCCCCCTCCCATTTCCTGCTCTTCTCCCAGCCCCTACACTGCTGCAGCAGCCCCTGGGGCAGCCCCACAGCTGGGGGCCCTCCCTGGCTGACGCTGATGAGAAATGACCCTCAGCTGGGGGGGGTTTGGCTGGGGGTGGAGGGGGGATGTGATGGCGGGTGTGGGGCTTGGGTGCTTTTGGGCCGGGGGGGTGCAGGGAGGGGTGGTGAGCTGTTGACCCTGCCAGGGTCTTGGTTTTGCGGCTGCCCTCCCTCCCCTGGGCTGCCTGAAGCCCCCCATCTCCTGGGGGCGGGGGTGGCCGGAGCCTGTGTCCCCCTCCTGGGGCAGCGGGTCCCCAGCGCTGGCCGTGGGGGTCCCCGTGGGCCCCGCAGAGGGGCTGGGAGGGGCCTGGCCGCGCTGAGGAGACCAGCCCTGCTCCCCGGCTTGGCTCCGAGGTGGCTCTGGGCGCCCCGAGGTCTCCGGGGGTGCCCGGGGCCGGCCGGGCTCGTGCCCGGCTGCGGGGACTTGCCCCGGGCTCCCCCCGAGCCCCCGGGCGGCGCGTTGGGGCTGTGGGACCGGCCGTGGGGTGGCCCAGAGCCTCGCTGGTGGCGTTGGCCAGTTGTAAGTAGAATTGTGACTCAGGGCGATGCTTTGGGGCGATTTGTGCTGGTTGTGGCTCTCCTGAGCGCGAGGGAAGGGATTTGCTGGCCCTGGGCCATGGGAAAGTCGTTCTTCTGGGTGGTTTCCCAGCAGCTGGTTCCCGCTGGGTTCCGTCTTTTCCCCGGGGACGGGGGTCGGCGTCGCCCCCAGGGTTTGGTCGTGTTTCTCCCCAGCCCAGGACTCTCCGGTTCCCCGGGTTCTGCCAGCGAGGGCAGGGGCACAAGGAACGTCAATCCGGAGACACGGAGGCTCCAAGCCCCGATGGAAGGTCTAGGGGGAAGCAGCCGGGTTCTGGGCTCAAACCTGCCCGGGGCAGCCGGGGCCCGTCCGTGTCTCTGCGCAGAGCAGAGAAATGCGTTTTCCGGCTGGAAATGCAGAACCGGGGAGATTTATGATCTGGATAACTGTAGGCCAGGTATCAATAAGGCCCCCATTCAGCTCCCCCCCGGCTGATGGGGGCCGGGAGTGACTCGGGGCTGGGGGCATCGCGTCTGCCCCCCGAACCCCCCAGGTCCGGCCGGGAAATCCCTGGATTTCTCCTGCCTGGGGCCGGGGACAGAGGAGCCACCGGAGGGGTCGGGGTGGCCAGGCTGGGACAGGCCGGCGCAGGGCAGGCAGCGGTCACTTGGCTCTGCCATCCCACCCCCCTTTTTGCCATTTCCGCCCCCCCACCTTTTTTCCCCTTTTTGGCCACTTCCCCTTTTCCCTGGTTGCACTGTGGGCACTGGGTCAAGGAAAGTGTCACAACTTTTCTCTTTATGTTTCCATTTCCCTCTTCTCTTTCCCTTTATTCTTGGTTGCACCGTGGGTCCTCGGTAAAGGAAAGTGTCACAACTTTTCTACTGTTATTCCCCTTTCTTCCCCTTTTCCCTTTCTTCCCCTTTTCCTGCTGGCCCCGTGGGCACTGGATCAAGGGAAGCATCACAACTTTTCTCTTTCCATTGTTTATTTCTCTTTCCATTTCTCTCCCCTGAGTTACCCGAGTCAAAAATGATGCCATAAATGCGTTGGGGGGTGTGGGGTGTATTTCCCCTGATTTTCCCCCCTCGGGTGTTCCCCCGCCGCCCCACCCTCGCGGTGTCGTCACGGTCCGCAGCCAACCGGGGGTGGGAGTGACTGGTGACGCCCTAGTGACGCTGGTGACGCCCTAGTGACGCTGGTGACGCCACGGGCCGGGGGCGGAGCGGGCAGCGCGGAGCGGGCGGGCAGCAGGACCCGGGGCGACCCCCGGTGGGCGGGGGGGAATGTCCGTAAGAGGCGTGGGCGGGGAGAAGGGGCGGTGCTGGAAGACCGCGGGGCGGACGCGCATGGGGCGGGGCCCGGTGCTCTCGGGGGCGGGGCGATGTCCATAAAAGGAGTGGGAGGGGCGAGAAACACACCCACACGCCCAGCAATGGCGCCCGCCGGGACGGACCGCAGCCGCCCCCCGGCCCGGCCCGGCCCCGCTTCCCCCCCGCGGCGCTCGGGAACCGGGGCTGGGGCTCCGGGCCGGGCTCGGGGCGCGGAGCCGGCAGCGAGTCCCGCCTTCCCGCCCGGGACAGCGGCTACAGCGGCTCCGGCACGGCCCGAGTCCGCCCGGGGGCGCCGGGACCGGCTCGGCGGGACGGAGCTCCCTTCTCCCGGCAGCGGGACGGGAACGGCGCCGGCAACACGGCGAGGAACGGTCCGACCGGGGACGGGATGGGAACGGGGGCTGCCGGGGCGGGGACGGGCCGGGCAACCGGCCCCCGGGGGCTGAGAGCCGCCTGGGCTGTGTCGCTTCCTTGTGTGAGTCCTTGGACCGATGCTGTTGTTGTGATCGATATTTTATTGTTCTTGTGGGTGTCGTTATTGCATTGTTATTGTGTGTGTCCTTGTACCGATGGTCTTGTTGTTGTTATATTTTTTATTATTATTGTTATGATGATGTTCTCTGCCGTTACTGTGCTATTAAACTGCCTTAACTCAACCCACGAGTTTTTCCTCCTTTTTCTCCCTCTTCTCCCCACCCTCCTGGATGGGGGGGTTGAGCGAGCGGCCCCCGGCCCCCGCTGGGGTTAAACCCCGACCCCGGGGTGAATCCGGCGGGTTTGGGGCTCCGGCACACGGAGCCGGGACACGTCGCCCACGTCCTGCGTGTCCGGGCAGAGACCGAGTCCTGCGCTCTGGGGGCTGGACACCGGGGTCACTGTCGCGGTTCGGGCCGTTCTGGCCACGGGACAAAGGAGAGATGCTCTCCCCGAGGAGAGGGGTGAAGAGATGGGTGACTTCAGAGTTCAGCTCCTTGGAAGGGGCTTAGCTAAAAAGTGAAGTCACTGAACAGAGAATTGGTGCTGTTTTACTGCCAACCAGGACAGTCACTAAGGCAGCTTTGGGGCTCACAAAGGGCAACTCGGTGCTGTGTCTTGGGGGCTCGAAACTGGGCTCATTTGGCCACTTCAGGGCTCAGAGTGACTAAGTCCTGCATTTGGGGGCTCAGAAACAGAGACCAAGTCCTGCGTTTTGAGGGGGGCTGAAACTGGGTCTATTTGGCCGCTTTAAGGCTCACAGTGACTAAATGCTGTGTTTTGGGGGGGGGCCTTGAAACTGGGCTCATTTGGTCAGGTTTTGAGCTCACAAAAAAAGACTAAGTAAGTGCGTGCTGCGTTTTGGTGGCAGGGGTCAAACCCAGGCTCAGTTGGCGAGATTAAGTAAGTGCTGTGTTTTGGGGGGCTTGCAACAGGGCTCATTTGGTCAGTTTTTGGGTTCAAAAACAGAGACTAAGTAAGTCCTGCATTTTGAGGGGGCCTGAAACTGGGACCATTTAAGGCTCACAGTGACCAAGTGCTGTGTTTTGGGGAGGGGGCTCTGAACCAGGCTCACTCGCCCAGTGTTCAAGCCGAGAAACAGAGACTAAAAGTGCTGCGTTTTGGGGGGCTTGAAACCAGGCTCGCTTGGTCAGGTTTTGGGCTCAGAAACAGAGACTAAGTGCTGCGTTTTGGTGGCAGGGGTCAAAGCCAGGCTCATTTGGCCAGGTGGAGAGTGAGGGACTAAGTGCTGCATTTTGGGGGCTTGAAATGGAGTCCAAACCCTGTGTGTTTGGGATCAGAGACCAAGTGCTGCGTTCAGGGGGCTTGAGACAGGGCTCATTTGGTCAGGGTTTGGGCTCAGAAACAAAGTGCTGCATTTTGGGGCCTGGCAGCAGAGACCCAGCCCTGTGTTTGGGGGCCTGAAACCTGGCTCATGGGGCCAGTGTCAGGGCTCCCACAGACAGACCAAGGGCTGCCTTTGGGGGCTGCAGCCCGGGCTCCTGTGGCCAGTGTTAGAGCTGAGAGACAGGGACCGAGCCCCGTGTGTTGGTGCTCAGGAACAGAGGTCAGTGCCCGCCTGCGGGGGCTCGCAGCAGAGCCCCAGCCCCGGGGGGGTGCGTGGGCTCCAGACAAGGCTCCTGCGGCCAGTGCTGGGGCTCGGCAGAGCCACCGAGTGCCGCCTTCGGGGGCTCGGCCCCGTGTGCCCGTGTCCGGGCCGGGCAGCACAGCCCGAGTCCCGCCTTCGGGGGGCTCCGGCAAGAGCCCCGGCCCCGCTGGGGGCTGCAGCCCGGGCTCCCGGGACCGCCGTGGGGCTCGCACCGACAGCCCGGCCCCGCCTCCCCCGGAGGGGGCCAGCCCCCGCCCCGCCGCCGCTTCCAGCCTTTATTATTCCGCGCCCGCACGAAGCCGCCGCCGTTTTCCCGTGCCCGGCCCCGGCAGCCCCCGGCTCCCCGCGGGGCCGGGCCCGGAGCCCGGCGGGCAGGAGCCGGCAGCGCCGGACTTGGGCCCCGGGGCCGCTCCCCGCCAGGCCAGGCCCGACCCCGCAGCGCGGCTCCTCCGGCCCGCGGCGCCGGGACTGGGGCGGCCAGGCCGGGCTCGGGGCAGACCGGACCCAGCCCCGACCCCGCCGCGGCCCCGGAACCCGGCACCGCGCGCCCGCGAGACCCAGACCCGCTCCCAGACCCAACACCGGCCGCAGCAGCAGCAGCTTCAGCCGCAACACAAGCCCCGTCCCCAGCTCACCAGCCCCGGGAGAAGACCCCGCGTCCGCACCCACCGGCCCCGCTCTGCCGGCGGAAGAAGCGGCGCGTGCGCGGGGCGGGGCGGAAGGGGCGGGGCCTCGGGGCGCGTGCGCGGGGCGGGAGGGGCGGGGCCTCGGGGCGCGTGCGCGGGGCGGGAGGGGCGGGGCCTCGGGGCGCGTGCGCGGGGCGGGGCCTGGGGCGGGGGCGGGGGCCCCAGGGCGCGTGCGCGGGGCGGGGCCGAGGGTATTTGGGCCCCGCCGGGCGCCGGCCGCCCCCTTCTCTCTCCGCTCGTTCTCTGCCGGCGGTGCCGCCCGCGGCCCCGAGGCGGCAGCGGCCGGGCCGGGCTGGGCTCCCCCGGCGGGGCCAGGTGAGGCGCGGGGGGCTCGGCCTGCGGCCGGCAGCGGAGGAGGGTCGGACCGAGGCCGGGCCCGGAGGCTCGTCCGCGCTGCCGGGGTCTCGTCGGAGGAGCCGTCGTGGCTCGGGGCGCCGGGGAATAAAGCCCGGAGGGCCGGAGAGCGGCGCCCCGGGTCCGCCTGGCGGGTCCCCCCGTCTCGTCCCGCCAGCGCCCGTGTCCGGGCCCGTTCGTGGCTCGTCCGGGGCTGTGGGGAGTCGGGAGCCGGTGCCGGGGCTGAGCGGTGGGTGCTGGGTGCCGGGAGCCCCGGGCCGGGCCGGTTGTGGGTGTCGGGGCGGCAGCGAGGGGTTGGGGATTCAGGACCGGGAAACGGGTCCGGTTTGAGCTCAGAACCGGGTATCGGGGAGAGATTCAGGGCTCGGGACCGGGCGCTGGGGAGAGTTTGGGGCTCAGGACCGGGGAACTGGGAGCTTGTTGAGGGCTCAGGACCAGGCAGTGGAGCAGGTTTGGGGCTCAGGAACAGGCACCGGGGGGTGGTTTGGGCTCAGGCCCAGCTTTGGGGCTCAACTGGGCACCAGGGGATGGTTCAGGGCTTGGGTCTCCCACTGGGTCCAGCTGGGGGTTTGGGAACAAGCTCTGGGGCAGTTTTGGGGCAGACCCTGGGGATTTCCGCAGCCCAGAAAAAAGACTAAGTCGTGCGTTTTCTGTGCTTGAAAATGCCAGCGGAGTCCTGCGGGTCTGGGCTCAGAAAAATGACCAAGTGCTGCGTTTTTGGGACTTGGAAACAGAGGCTCAGTCGTCTGTTTTCAGCCCCAAAACCGTGGCCCGGGAGGGGGGCACTTTGGGCGGGTGGAGGCAGAGGGGGGTGGGAGGGCGCTGGGGCCCGGGCGGGAGGGGGGGGTAGGCAGGGTGCGTGGACCCCCGCCGGAGGTGGGGGTCCGGTCGCGTTGTTCCCCAAAGTGCGGGACGCCGGCATGCACCAGGCCGAATTAAACGTCTGAGATAGTCTCTGGGCGAAAAGGCACTTTTCCCACTTCATTTGAGAGTCCAACTGTTTATTCACCGGACTAGTCATTGAACAATAAACACGCTCATTAGGCAACACGTGTACAATTATGACAGTTCATATTCATATACAAGCCATGACAGTGATTGATTTACGACCTGGCCAAAAGCCAGGAGCAGTTGAACAAGCACAAGCTGTGATGGGCTGGGGCTGGAGCCAGAACTGGAACCACCCAAGAGCTGGAGGCGAAAACGAGCTGGAACCATCAATGGGCTGGAGCCAAAACTGCCCAGGAGATGAAACCCAACTGGAGCCCACAAGGAGCTGGACCTGCAAAAAAATGGGTGCAGAAAGTAAAACATCGCTGTGTGATCAACACCGTTTCCAGCACAACCCCAAACAGCCCCCTACAAACTACTGTGCAGAAAATTAACTGTGCCCCAGCTGAAAGCAGGACAGAAACAATGACCTGGGGCTGCAAACGGGCTGGAACCATCCATGAGCTGGAACAGAAACAAAATGGGTGCAGAAATAACTCACCTGAAGGTGCAAATGAGCTGGAGGCACAGCAAACAGGAGCTGAAATGAGCCAGAGCCATCCATGAGCTGGAATGGAGCTGGAGCCGTCCATCAGCTGGACTGGAACCAGAGCAGAAACAAACAGGAGCCACAAATAAGCTGGACCTGGAACAAATGGGAACAAATGGGAGTGAACCCACAAACAAACAGAAACAAACGGGGGCCCAAACCGAGCTGGACCCGAAACAAATGGGGGCCCAAAGAACCGACCTGAAGCCGTACGGACCTGGAGCGCTGCAGTCCTCACAGGTCTCCGGGGGGGCGCAGGCCACACTGTCCCCTGTCCCCAGCCAGGCGCAGGGCAGGTGGCAGCATCAGCCTCAGCGCAGGCAGCCCGGCTCCTTCCCAGGGCTCCTCACCCCACGCAGGTCCCAGTGTGGCTGGGGGTCTTCTGTCCATCTGTCCATCCCTGCAGAGGGAGAGAGATGGGACAATCAGCTCCTGGTGGCACTGGGACGGACAAACTTGCAGTTGCCCAGGCACGGGCAGCTCTGCCCGGACCCTCGGCAGCAGCAGCCCGGCACCGCACACCCGAGAGGGGACGGGACACCAGAAATGTCCTGTTTCTCCCCAGAAGGGTGGGTGACAGCCACATCTGGCTGAAAACCTGCCCACGCAGCAGCGTCACAGACCGACTCCAGCAGCCCCAAGGTGGGGCCGGGGCCAGCACCAGCAGCACGTGCCCTCCCCATCCCCGGGAGCCAAGTGTCCTGGTCCCCCCGCATGGCCCCGGCTCCTCTCCCCGCTGCCCCAGGGCACTCACCTCACCGGGCACGGCCTCCCACGCCCCGGGGCCACGCTCCTCGGCCCGGGCACCCGATGAGCCTTCCCCGCACATGGGCACAGACACGGGCATCACCGGGGCCACCAACACCTCCCGAGGGACCAGCAGCTCTGGGATGGCATCGCTCCCTGTGCCCGGCTTCACTGTCCACTGACGGGGCTGCAGGAGCTGGGGCGGGTCCTTGGAGCGGCCTCTGCTCCCACCGCAGCACATTTTGAACTGAAACAAAAAGACTTTAGGTAAATACACAGCTTCAAACAGAGGTCCAAGCTCTCCCTGGCTCTGGCAGAGCCTGTGCCAGGCTGGAGGGGTTTGTCCTGCCAGCAGCCGCTCTGGAAAAGAGCTGCGGAGAAGAAACCAGCTGGTGCCTGCACCAGGAGGAGGGAGCCTGGCAGCAGGAGGGGTCACCGGCCACCCCAGGAGACCCCCAGCCCCACTAAGTCCCCTCCTCCCCTGGGGACATGGATGGGAGCAAGGCCCAGGAGCTGCCAGCGTCATCGAGTGAGGACTGATCCCATGGTGGAAATCGGGAGCTGCCAGGACCCCCAGCCCCACTGGCCGAGCCACAGACGTTGGCCCCCAAGAGGGGACCCCAGAGGGTTGGTGCCGAAACCCGCCGGGAAAGTTAACGGGCCCTGGCCAGGCACCGCGGGGGATCCCGCACCGGGGAGAGGGAAACAGAGAACTCACCGCGGCTGCCTGCGTGAGGCCCCGGAGCAGAGGAGCAGAGCAGGGCCCAGCACCGGTCCGTACATCCGCACTCGGCCCGTGCCGTCCGAGGAGAAAGGCTGGAACACAAAGCACAGACTCACCGGAGGAAATACCAACTCCTGCACATGAGGCGTCCCAGCCAAACTGGGGCTCCCCAAACCCGGGGTTCTCGCACCCTTCACACGTGCGGGTCCAACACGTTTCACTGCTCACTGGCACCCACCCTGCCCATTACTGATCACAGAAAATCCCGGCACAGCAGCTCTATTTCTGCAGCATCCTCGCTGCTTGGCTGGATCCCGATGCCCCTGCAGTCTGTCTGGCCAGAGCCACTTCCCTCTGACACCAGGCGATGCCGGGAGGGTTTCAAAGCCTCGTCCGAGGGGCTGGCTTTACCTTGGATGTCCTGGGGTGTCCGTTGTCCTTCAGGGACAGCTCTCGGCTTCCACACAGCAAAGTCTTCATATCCAGGGCCTGGACGTCCTTTAGTTTGTTTTACTTCAGCACAAACACCACCCATGTCCGCAGTAAAACACCACTCATCACGCTGCGGTGTAGAACGGGACCTAGTACAGATCAGCAAAGTCCATACGCTTTCATACGATAAAGACCGACCAACGTCATCGTTAGGGAAGGGCATTTTCTTCACACTCCCCAGGCCAGGGGGCATACACAGCACATGCCACCCCCCGGGCTCCCCCGAGTCCTGCAGGGAGGTGTCAGCCCCCAGGACTTCACCCAAGGGATCTGCAGTGGCCCCAGACGCCCAGGAGCTCCGCTCCTCTCTCCCGCGCCCCAAGCAAAGTCACCACAGCCACCACCAAAGTCCCCACTCACCAGCGGTGGGAGCAGCCGCAACGTCAGCTGGTTCCCCCGACGCCGGCAGCCCTGCAAGCGAGTGGCCGTCACGCCCGGCACGCAGCAGAGCCCCGGGGAGCTGCCAGGGCGCAGGCAGCACCCGCAGCCGGGAAACATTGCAGCCAGCAGCCAGTGCTGCATCTGTCCACGGTCACTCATGGGTCCTGGCAAAAATCCAGTGGACAAGAGCCTGCGGGGTCAGGCACAGAGATGGGAAGGGCTCGGAGAGGGCCAGGGACAATAAAACAGCCTGTTTCCTGAGGGGGGAAAGAAAAGCATGGTAAAACTGAATGCACAAATAAAACTAGTACTGTGTGAAGTCAAAACTTGGACTTTTAAGTTTTAACTGTACACCTTAACCACAACCCATGGCCAGCAAGCACACACAGGGTTCTGGTAAACAGCTGCCTATACACATCAGCTAGTAAACTGTGTTAACCAAAAGGAAACAAAAGTGCATTTAATTACAGCCCTGAGCTCATCAGAAGCTCCTACAGAATCATAGAATAGTTTAGGTTGGAAGGGACTTTTAAAGCTCACCTAGTCCAACCCCCCTGCCATGAGCAGGGGCACAACGGTGTGGAGCCACTGTCACCCCAAAGAAGGTGATGCCAGCACCGATTTCAGCGGCGTTTACCTCTCCATGAAAGAGCCGGCGCTGGGGGTGTTCCTGGTCGTGACGGCAGCCGTTTTGGTGGACTTCGCCCTCAAAACCTGCTGGAGAAAAAGCAAGGTGCTCCCACCACGGAGGACCTGCAGCCCTGCCGACGACAACGACAAGGAGTACCTTATCTACACGCTCTGAGGGCAGGGGGTATCCCCTTTTTGGGCCCCCCCAGCCCTGCGAGGTGGGAGACATCCCTCCTCTCCCCCTCAAAACCATTTTTTTCCGGTGCATTTTGGGCACCTGCCTGCTGCTTTAGAATTATTTGAATTCCTGCGGCGGGGGTTTTACGTTTTTTTAATTCTTTTGTAGGGAAACAGAGGCGGGGTGAATTACTTGGGGAGGGATTAAAGCTTCCCTCCTCCTCTTTCTTCCAGTTTTGGGGGGGTTTCTCCCCAGCTTCCCAGCTCGTCTCTCCCAGTAGGGGAGAACTTTGTAGAGTGGGGTTGATGGTTGGACTCCATGATCCCAAGGGTCTTTTCCAACCTGAATGATTCTATGATCCTAGAGCAGGGCTCAGAGCCCCGTCCAACCTGGCCTGGAGTGTTTCCAGGGATGGGGCATCGACCACCTCTCCGGGCAAGTGGGACAGTGTCTCACCACTCAGCATAGAAAATTTTCTCAGCATAGAAAATTTCTTCCTTATATCTAGTCTGAATCGTCCCTCTTTTAGTTTAAAGCCATCACCCCTCGTCCTATCGCTACACTCCCTGATCAAGAGTCCCGGGCAGGGGAATTGGGGGAAAAAAAAAAAGGAAACACGAGGGTTGAAATATTGTCCTGTCCTGTTCGGACTGGTCCAAGGGCTAGTGCATGCATAATCTCGTTTAATTTGCTCAAAGGCTTGTCATTGCTCAGGGCCCCATGTAAACTCATTTTTCTTTTGTGTCACTTCATAGAGAGGTTTCACAATCTGACTATAACCTGGAATGTGCATTTTCCAGAAAAGCACAATGCCTAAGAAGGCTCGTGTTTCCTTTCTGTTAGTAGGTGGGGACATAAATGTTATTTTGTTAACCACATCCATAGGGATCTGGTGATGCCCATCTTGCCACTTAATTCCTAAAAACCGGATCTGTTGTGCAGGCCCCTTAACCTTACCTCTTTTTGTAGCAAAACCTGCTTTTAGAAGAATTCTGATTATTCTCTTACCTTTCTTAACAACTTCTGCTGCTCTATTACCCCACACAATGATGTCATCAATGCACTATGCAGGTGTTCCGGAGCTCCAGCCGTCTCCAGTGCAGTCTGGATCCGTCCACGGCAAATACCAGGGCTGTGTTTCCACCCCGGGGCAGTCGATTCCAGGTGTAATGGACGCCTCTCCAGGTGAAAGCAAACTGTGGCCTGCACTCCGCTGCTAAAGGAATAGAGAAAAATGCATGAGGAACGTCAATCGTAGCATACCATTTGGCTGCCTTTGACTCCAGTTCATCTTGCAGTTCTAGCAAGTCCGGCACGGCAGCACTCAGTGGTGCTGTGACTTCATTCAGGCCACGATAGTCTACTGTTAATCTCCAGTCTCCGTCAGACTTTTGCACTGGCCATACAGGGCTATTAAAAGGGGAGCGAGTCTTGCTGATCACTCCTTGGCTCAACATCTACAATTAGCAGATGAGTTCCTACCCGGAGCAGAAAACCGCTCCCTCTGGGCTGGAGCAGTCATCCTCCTGGAAGGATTCTTTCTTCTCTCTCTTGTACCTTGCAACTCACTCACTCCTGCCTCTAGGGCCGAGGTAGGTCTTCTATCCCGCTTCCTCATGTCCTCTCCATAGTCACCGAGGCAAAGCCACAGGATATCTCGTAGTATGTTCTGTCTCTCTTGAGCCGGCTTCGTAAGAGGGCATCTTCTCCTAACGGCTGCGACATGGGTCCATGCAGGGGAAGAGTGGGGTCTTTCCTCAATCCTAGACAGTCTATCAAACAGTTTCTCATTCTTTTCAATCATTTTCTCAGTTTTCTCAGTCAAGTTTTCCACAGCTGCCCCTTCACGACGGCTAAAGTCCTTTCTCATATTTCGCAAGTCCTTCATAGAGAAGGATGTAACAATTACTCCTGCGTCTGATTCCTCCTCCTGTGTTGACGCTGCCCGAGAAATACCCTCTGATCTGCTTCAGGACGACTCATTCCTGGATCTTCATCAGAAGAGCCTTCTCCCCTGGTATCCGGCTTTATCTGGTCTTTGTCATAACAGGCAGGGAAATGAACGGACCGCTTCTTTTTTTTTCTTTCTGGTCACCGGGGCAACTTGTACCAGTGCTGATGGAGTTTGAGTAGTGGCAGCGCACGTCATACAATACCTACTCCTGCACCAACATTTAGTAAGAAACCACCCCTGAAACACATTCAGGATAATCAACAAAAAAAATCATGATTTTAAGCAAGCAACAACCATTTCTGAAATCCAAAACACATACATCTCCTAGCTCTGATGGTGACAATTTGGAAAGAGCAGTAAAGGGCGAAGTAAACTCTCCCAAGGTGAAACTGAAAGTGTAAGTAGTAACAAAATGCATTACACAACGCCCAGAGTATGCAGGTAAAGAAGTTATCCCATCAATCACAGCACGGATCAGAATTAAACACAACAGCAGACTAGCATGTTTAAACCACCGCATACAAACACAAAGAGCAAATAAATTATACAACGCATACAGCAGGTTAAGCAGCGTTGTATCAACTAACTTTAAACAAAACCCTACAAGGAGACAACACAATATTCTGTCCAAAACCAATAGGGTGTGAGCTGCCTGTTTCCATCTCTGGGCAAGCTGGAACTCAAACTATTGAGGCAATCTGTCAGAGCCCTGGTCGAGCCCCACCTTGGGCACCAATCAATATGTCGTGGTTTGGGCCGGACTGGCCGCTGAAGGGAACGACAGATGACCTCCCCCTCTCTCCAAGGAGAGGAGGGAGACAGAGACTTAGGAGTTTAGAAAAAACCTAAACTGCTTTAATGAAAATAATAATAATAAATTAATAAAATAATAATTTTAAAATAATGAAATATGTACATATATATTTAAAACCGTATCGAGGTCCCAGGATGACGATCACATCACCAACGGGCACTGAGGAAGTCCCAGACCGATGGAACGGATGGAAGCTGGATTCCGTATCTGGAGTCAGGAACCCACGGATCGGGATCAAAGGCAGACGAACAGACAGAGTCCTCCTCGGATGCCGGCCATTGAGGAAAGAGCTGACCCTTTGATCCCTCAGCTTTTATACCGAGCGTGATGCCCATGGGATGGAATACCCCGTCGGTCAGTTCTGGGTCACTTCTCCTGTCCCCTCCTCCCCGCAGGTGCGACCCCTCTACGTTTTTCCGCTTCCCACCCTCCAACGGGGCAAATAAGGAAGGTAGCTGACCTGGGTTGTTACAGCAACAAGTATAAGCAGGAGCCTCTCTGCGTACCATTGCTAGGCATAAATTACAAATAATCAGGTCTTATCACTGAGAACAAACACTGCCTCCGTAATTTGCTGTTAATAGAAGAGGCTCAGGTAAAAAGTAAAATTACTGAACAGCACATTGGGTCTGTTTTACCTCAAACCAGGACAAATATAAACAGATTTAATCGAATAAGATTAATTACCATTAATAATACTAAAGAACGAATATTGATCCCAATACAAATATAAAACATACAAGGATTATACTCACCCATTCCATCAGCAGGAAGCCGTGCACTCCCCGCGGGGACAGCCAATGTGGGACACTGCGAGCGCTGCGGCTTCGGGAGGAAGGGAAGGGCTCAGGGCTCCGGCACCGGGGCAAGGAGTTCTCAGGATGGCAGACATCCAGGAAGAGAAAGACTTCTCAGCAAACTTCCTAATTTATACTGAATGTGACATTCAATGTATGAAATAAGCCTGTTGGCCAGCCTGGGTCAAGTGCCTGGGTTTTGCTCCTCCTCATCCCTGCACCTGGCAAGCTCGAAAACACTGAGACCTTGAAATATGCACACCATAGCTGGCTATAAAGTAAACATTTTCACAAATTCAGACAACAGAGTCTTCTAGAAATGCAGTTTCCCCAAGTATTAGAAGAGAAGTTACTGAAAAGTAAAATTACTGAAAGAGACATTAACCCTGTGTCGCTTAAAGCAGGACACTTCCTAAAATTCAGGTTCCTGACTTTCCTCTTCGCCTGAAGGAAAGGCTCCTCTGGTGCAGGTGACCTGCAGGAATGCCACAGCAGTTCTGGTCCCAGCCCTGCTGCCCCCAGCACCTCAGGGGACACGATACCCCCCAGCCTCGGCCCTGCTGGGAACCAGCTGCAGCCCTTGGGGTTTTGCAGGAAGGAACAAAAAACATTCTTCAAAGTAACAGCCAATACCTGAAACTGAGAAGCAGAAGAAACTGTGGACAAAGCCAGGCAGCAGCACACAGGTGGAGCCAATTCAGGTGCCTCCAGCTGTTGGTGCCTCTCCTCATGCCTCCTGGTACTCACTGGGATTAGGGCAGTATCCAGCACCTCTGCTTCCTCTCTTTGGAAAATCCCTGGAAATTCTGAGTCCATCAGCCATCTGGTCTGCGCATTTGGCTGCCCAGACCATGCCCTGGTGCCCCAGGAACGCCGCAGCCCAAAACATCCTGGCCTGGAAATGGATGCAGCCCAGAGCTTTCCACGTAAAATAGCTCATTTTAGGATCCTGGCGAATTCAGCAGTGCTGGCATTACACGGGGACCGTAAAACCTACACCAAAAATGCATTAACTCCACCAAAGGAGACCTCAGACACAGCCCCCAGCGTTGCCCACCCACGTCCCCCAGCCCCCAAGAGCCCTCCCGGCCACAGCCCCCACCCCAAAGCCCACACAAAGTCAGTACCGACCCCCCAAAATGCGGTACAGCGCAGAGAGAGGTGTTATGTCCCCCTGGGCAGGTTGGGGACGCCCCCAGAACACAGACACAGGCCCCCCCGCTCACCCCCCGGGGGTGTTCCCAGGGGACGGTCACCCACAGCCACCCCACGGGCCTGGCACCCAGGGTCCCCCCTGTGCTCGGGGACCCCGCACCCCCGGCCGAGCCCCCCGGGGCTGCTCCGGGATAGAGCTGACCTCCCACCGCCCCCACCGGGGGGGGCCCAAACACCCCCCACCCCGGGCCCCACCGCCCACACAGCCCAGCCGGGCCCCGGCACCCCAACCCAGGGGGAACAAACACCCCCACCCCGGGCACCCCTCAGACCCCGAGCGGGCACAGACACCCCGCAGGAGCCGCGGCCGGGTCCAACCACCCCCCCGGCCCTGACCGGGCCCGGTCCCCCCCTCACCGCGGCAGGGCCCAGGGCTCGCCTGGGGCACGGCAGGGCCCCCAGGTCGCCCGGAGACGGGCCCCGAGCCCAGCAGGGACCCCCCACTCCAGTCAGAGACCCCCCATTACAGTCAGGGCGCCCCCCTTCAGTCGAGGAGCCCCCCTCCAGTCAGAGACACCCCCCCATTCC
The DNA here is from genome assembly GCF_028500815.1 of Rissa tridactyla. Taxonomy (NCBI): domain Eukaryota; kingdom Metazoa; phylum Chordata; class Aves; order Charadriiformes; family Laridae; genus Rissa; species Rissa tridactyla. Next base: position 77,400,809 of record NC_071470.1, on the reverse strand, counting down.
AGTCAGAAACCCCCCACCAGTCAGAGACCCCCCTCTCCAGCCAGGGGGGTCCCCCCTCCACTCAGAGACACCCCCACTCCACTCAGAAACCCCCCTCCCCACTCAGAAACACCCCCCACTCCGGGCAGGGGGGACCCCCCTGGCGCCCCCGCGCCCTCACCTGCTCCCGCCGTCCCGCTCCGCTGGGCCCCGCCCGCTGCGCTCCGCTCTCGCGCCCCCTGGCGGCGGTGTCCGGTACTGCAGCGGCGCCTGCCTCGCCCGGGGCTTCTTGTAGCCTCGGCTGGGTCCGCGTGCACTTGGAGGGGGCGGGGACGGGGCGGGGCCTCGCGCCCGCTGTCCAATCCGCGCCGCGGACGTCACACAGGAACCACCAATGGCGAGGCAGGCGGGAGTAGATAAGGGCGGGCGGCGGGAGGCGCGTGGTTGCGCGTGTGTGGGTGGGTGTTGGGGCGTGGGGGGGTTTCGCGGCGGCCTGGGTGCGGTGAGGGGGTAGTTTGTAGTTTCTCTTCTCCGTGTTTAGTGGCTGGTGCTGTGTCAGAGCCAGCGACGTGCCCGGGACAGGGGGGCCCCGGTGGGGCCGTGACTGGCTGAGGGGGTGTTTGCTCTCGGGGGCCCTTCCCTGGGAAGGGTTTGCTTCCTCCTCCTAAAGGCTCTCTGTGGGCAGGCTTATGAAGGTAAGGACTGTTTTAAATTTGACTTAATTAAATGTTGGGGGCCTTAATTGAAGTCTCACCCTTACTATGCTTCACTTTCCAGTCATAGTTGGTGTCCTGGTTTGAGCAGCACAGGACTCATTTCTCCCCTAATGCTTGGGAAAACTGCACTTATAGGGTACTGCAGCATCTGGGTTTGTGAAACCCTTTACTTTGTAGCTGGCTATTGTATGTGGGTTTCATGGTCTTAGTGTTTTTGAGTGTTGCCAGGTGGAGGGAGCAGGAGGAGGGAGACCCAGGGGCTGGACCTAGGCTGGCCAAGAGGATTTCTTTCATACCAGGGGCATCACTTTTAATAGAAAAAAAACACCCCAGTTTGCTGAGGAGTGCTCTCCCTGCAGCAATGGCTGCCCTCCTGACAGCTTGTTGCCCCAGTGCTGGGCCTTTGAGCCCTTCCTTGTCTCCAGGAGCTGCAGCACTCAGTGCCCCACACTGGCTGTCCCCTGCTGGGAGTGCACAGCTGCCTGCTGATGGCAAGGGCTGAGTATAGTTCTTGTGTACTTGGTTTGGGTGTTGTGATCAATAGTGGTTCTTCAGTATTACTACTGTTAATTATCAAATCTTATTCCAATGAATCTGTTCATCTTTCAGCTCTCTGGCTTCCTTCTGTTTTTTCCTTGATTCTCCTTCCTGGGTGGGGAGGGGTCACTGGGTGGTAGAATAATTGTCTGAATGAAAATAAGCTGTGGGTTCCTCAGACCATGATATTTGGGCATGGGAGTTACTGTGTGTGTGTGATTTTGTGAAATCTGTCATGCTATATGTGGTTGTGGCTTTTGTTTTGGGGAGGTTGTATGCTGAGTGTAGCTGCTGTTGGGGGGGAAATAATTTCCTTGGTAAGCTTTTCTGTAAGTTCTGAGTGTGCAAAGTCCTCAGGTTTTCATTGTTAAGAGCCAGACTCCTATTCTCAAGGAGGAATTGGGTTTTGTTTGGTGTGTGGCAGGTGGCATGGGGGTTATCTTGCTTTAATTTCACTGACTGTTTGTCTTGGTTCATCTGTAGCAATAACTTCATAAATTAGGGTTGTCTTTACTGTTGGTAGATGATAACATCCAAGCTGGTTTTTTAGGTTTGGTAGCACAGCAGGGAACAGAACTTGTGCATTGTGTTAAAGCTGGTTTTAACACTAATTGTCATAAAAGTGTAAATGCTTGAAAAACTAATACAATGAAATGTGTTATAAGCACTTAGATTGGTTTTATTTTAATAAAGCCCCTGTCACCACATCCATCAACACTCTTCAGAACAGCTCTGATGGCAGAGTGTTTCCAAAACACTTCATTAAACCATGATCTCTTCCTAATTGGTTAGGACACCTGGTGTGGACTGTGCAGTACCTCTGAGGTGTAATATTAAATAGTTTGTTTGTTGTTTAAGGTAGTAGCTGGAGTGTGAGCTGTCCTTACCTGGTGGAAGCAGACTGGCCATGTCAAGGTAGGATGGAGCTGGGACTCTCTTGTCTCTGTCTAGCAGCAAGTGCTGTGAGGCATGAAGAAATGTTTTCTGAGGGTTCTTCTCCCCTTCATCTCAGAATAGAATGAAAGCTGCCTTCTCTTCAGGGGGTCCCATGAGGGGGCTTTTGATAGGCTCCTGTTGAGTGAGCTGGTTCCTGCACTGGGTGTCAGCAGAGGAGGCAGAGGAGCTTGGGAGTGTGCCAGGGGAATGAGGGCACTAATAGGTGCCCTGAGCAGCCTCACCTTTGGGGGTATCTTTACCCACTAGTTCTGCCTGTTGGTGCAGGAGTTCCAGTTAGGTTTTGGCTTCAGTGTCTGCCTGAACCTTCTCTGGGTCAGCTGGCTGGGGAGGAGCTAAGATGCAGTTATGCTTCCTGAGTCCTCTAAGCTAGAAATCTCTTCAGTAGGTGCATGGAAACCCGGATTCATAATGATGAAGATATTAAAACAATGATGAAAACAGTAAAACAAAGGTATGAGGTGCAACGTTTGCAGCTGGCTTTCTCCTCCCTGAGCTGTGTGATAGTGTCTGTGTGTCACATGCTGTGCAGAGCTGGTCCCTTGCTTCCTGAGGGTGTTGGGGAAACTCCCCATTTGACTGCAACAGCTGATGCAGAAGGGTGTTGGGTTAGAATGACTGGTTTCATTGATGAGCCTTACAGAGCTCGGAGCAGAGCTCCTTATCCTTGTCCAGCTCTGCCTGAGATGACTTGTTTAATATCACAGGTTTTGTTTTGAACATTTAATGAGTACCTGGATAATTCAGGCAACAGGAGTTATAGTCCATTTGTGGACACAATACAGTTTTTACTCACATAGAAAAACTGTCTGTCTTGCAAAACTGTCTGTCTTCCAGTGGGCTGCTTCAAGACTTGTAAAACTGTGTGTGTGTTTCAAACAGGGTGTGGCTGAGAGTGAGTCCATCATCCACTTGCTAAGCACTCTAGCTGAAAAATAAACCAAAAAGGCTGGGAGCTGCTTCTCCTTTGTCAGGTGAGATTTGTCTTGTGTGTAGCTGTCAGTGACAGATTTGGCTTTTGGATCTAAGCTAGCTGTGTGAATTTTTACTGTATTTCACTCTCTTATTCTTCCTTTGCTGTGGTGTTTCGCTGTGAGTGCTGTACAATATGGGGAGCCAGAATTTCAGGAGGGGTTCTGATCCCGGGGGTGTGGAGAGCATCATGGCTCAGTGGAGGTGAAAGTGTGTGGTGCATGGGGTTATGCTTCCAAGGGTAAGGAGAAAGGTAAGGACGTTATCCTAGGCCTGTCCAAGTATCACTTTCTATTTATCACAAAGCCATCTAAAGCAAACTGATAACTTCATGAGAAATGCACTCAAGCTTATTTTAATTTATGAATGTTTATCATGTTTCATTTTGTGTTTGGAACAGGAGTTCAGGAGCTCAGCTTCCTTTAAAGGAGCATCATTGATCTTGCATATATGCTCATGGAGGACACTTCGGTGTTTTTTAGGGGTTTGGACTCCTTTTTATGGATGGAAATTTAAAACATGAAACACTTGCAGGGAAAGATGTCTGATCATCATGATGCTGGTGAGTTTTTTTTCTGGTAAAGTAGCTGCCCTTCATAAGTCTTACCTGTTTGCAGGTGGTAAAAATTAACTTGGTGATTTGATTCTGATAACAGCAGTCAAAGGAACAGCACTTTTTCTGATGGAAATGCTTGAAATAAAAATAGGAGGGGATGCTAAAGATGGTAGAGTGATGGGAATGCATAGTCCCTAGAGAATATTTCCTGGGGAGTCTCTTGGTATTCTTCATCCAATGCTGTTCTGTCACCAAGTAACCTCCTTGTGATTTAAAATGCTTTAAATGGTGCTGAAAGTACAAACTGGAGACCTTCAGGCAAACAAGGGTGGTAGGCTTCATCTTCCTGAGTGACTGCTTTAGAGGTGTGTAGTTTCTGAAATGCCAAACATTGCAAGTTACCACAGAAAACCTGCTTGGGAGTAGTTCTATGACATGAGTGTAGTAAAATTGGCATCTTGGTTGGTAGCTTGTTTCCTTTTGTTGAAGGTCTCAAGATGACAATGAAATAGTGTTGAAGTCCCACTTGAAAAACACTTACAGAGCTAGATGGTGTAATTTTGTACTTTTTCTTGCTGTCTGCATTCTCTGTGATATCCATAAGTCCTAAGGCTAATGCCAATGTAATGTCTGTGTGTTGGAGCTTTCTGTGCCTGTCTGTGTGCAGTGAGGTCACTCACTAGATGTCCCATGAGACCATCGTGTCTGCAGACATCAGAACTGTGGTTGTTCACTGGCAGCGGGACTAGGGATTCCCAAGTAGGGTCTAGGATCCTTTCCCTTCATCCTGACCTGGCCAGAAATGATGGCTGTTCTGGAGAGCACAAAGTGTTGGGGGGCAGCAGTCAAAGGCCAGACTGAAGACCATTTCCCAGTAGTTCAGGTAACCTGGGCTTGAAGTAGGCTGAACCCCAGTGTGGTCAGAGCCCCTTTTCCTTTAGGTTTTTGTGGATTTAGAAACACATTTCAGGATCTAGCAGTTAATTCAGTTAATTGTACCAGCTAGAGACCTCTTTTGCTGATGTAAATGTAGCTTTTTAACTCCTAGTACTGCAGGGCTCGCAGTAGCTGATAGGAATAGAGTAAGGCATTATGAATGATGCCTTTTGGGGACTGCAGCTGCCCACGAGGGCCAGGTCAGCTGGAAGCAGCACTTTCTGCCAGCTCATTTTCCTCTCTTAGCAGTAGGAGGAAGAAAACTGCTTTGCTTTAGCAGGCAGGATTGACTGGGGGTGTTAATTGCAACACAGAGCATGTATGAAGCTAGTGGTGCTTGGGGATGGGCTGTTGGGTATGCAGGTGAAATCCCAGCCGGTTTTCTCCTGGCTTGGATAGGCCTTTACAGGAGTAACTCAGTTGGGGTATAACCACCCACTCAGTGCTTAATTTCCTGGAGGCCCAGGACCTGCAAGTCCCTGAAGCTTGAGAAAGAGAAGAAATGAGTGAAGGTAGAAAGAGAAAGATTAGGCAACGCATAATTAGTGCCTGTTTTTTCTGCCACTAGTTCCACTGTAAGGGGAAAGGACTCTGCACCCCTGCTGAGATGAGCTGGCCATCTGGGCTAGCTGTTAGTCAGGCAGGCGGTGAACACCAGTCTGACAGCCCTACTGTTGTGAAGTTGCCATGACCAGCTTGACCAGCAGATGTCTGCACTGAACAGAAATGAAGTTCTGCTTGAGATTAAACCCTTAGGAAAATGGAATCAGGGCCAAGTGGCAGGGAGGGGAGATGCAGAGAGGGTGGTGGGAAGGGCTTTCTCCCAGGCCTGGAGACCCCTGAGGCAGGGAGGATTTTTAGGTGTTTCTTGTCCATCTCTTGCTTTGCGGTCCAGGGCTAAAATGATGTTGCCTGAACTGGATGCTGAAGTGAGGATGCCTTGGTGTTGGGAGAGTGGGACAAATGTACCTCCTGTTTGGGATGGTCTTGGTGTACAAATAGGTGGGTGGGCAAACTTGATCTTGGTGCTAGGGGTTTATGGCTCCTTAACCCACAGGTGGCAATGTGCCTCTGTAGTGTACAATGGTTCAGGGCAGAGGGGACTTGAGGGTTAAAGACACTTGTGTTTGGATCCTTGTCTGTGATAGGGAATGAGCAGCTGGACCAAAACAAAGGCTTGCTGTGCTGCATGCCGTTTTGGGTCTTGTCTGTCCACAGGTCCACGCAGCAGCTAGAGACTTCAGGTGCTGTGGTGTCCCAGGCTGCATGTAGTGGGCCCAGGGGCCTTTGAGGTGTGGCCCAGGTTAGAGTTTGGGACTAGCCTCCACCTCTGGGTCTTTGTTCACTGGCTGTTGCATTAGAGCAGGTTGTGCTTAATCCAGGAGCTTGCTGATCAGATCAGAGATTGCAGTCAGGTCCTGGGATGCTGCATGAGGTCTGCAGCTCCCTTGTGGCCTACACCTTGCAGATGAAAGGAATGTATTATTGGGGTCTTCTCTCCAGCTTCATGTCCTGCAGTAGGACTGTCTGGGATCAAGAGTCCTTCGTACTTCTGACAGTTATTCCTAGTTTTAATTTTTCTAACACTTTTTGTTTCCTTTTAGTGGAAAAGTGTGCCTGCTGGAATGTTTCTTGCACTGCAACCAGAAGAGCATAGCCCTGAGATGTCTTGGTGTTGGTGAGTCCCCTTGTTGTATCAGTGTCACCTCCTTTTGCCACAGATGCAACTCCTCCATTTGGCATCCACTTGATGAAGTAGGGGAGTTGCCCAGAACCAGGAGGATCCAGGTGAAACTTGATTAATTTTCTTAATTTTTGGGGAGTGCAGGCATCTGGAAAGAGTGTTTCCCAGGCAAGAGAACAGAGGTCGCAGGGAGAACTTGAGTGCTCTAGATGCCAACAGCCTTGTAGAGTGGTGGCTTGATTGATGCCATTGGTGTGAGTAAGAGGCCACTGACCTAGTACAGACTTTGCAAGGCTTCAGTGCTGACATGTGTCACCTCTCTGTTCTGCCTTCTCTTGGTCTGCGGAGCTGGTTTCAGTTTGACTGTGACAAACCAAAGAGACTGTAGGATTTTCTAATGAGTGGGTGCTGTTGCCTAAGCTGATGAACTTTGACTTGACCATTCTATAGCCTAAGTGTAACACATTTTTAGCTAGATGGCAGCCAAGGGTTTTGCTCCTGTGTAGAGGGAAATATTGTTAGTTCTTGTTAATACTGTAGTGCACAAGATGACTCTGGTGTGACAGCAGAGCCCTGGGAAGACAAGATAGATGAAGCAGTGCAGAGTAGAGGGCTGATAAGGAAGGGGCACGGAGTGACACTAGGAACCCTGGGGCTATAACCAACTCTAAAATAGTCAAATGAAAATTTTGGAGCTGGGCAAAACAACTTTGGGAGTTTGAAAGAGCCAGGAAACAGCATCTAATAATCCCATTTTACTGTGTGGTGTTGCATGTTGTGTGCTGGAAGGTAACTGAGGAGCAAGGCATGACTCTAAGTGTGTGCAGATAGCCCAAAGTGCCCAGGGAGAAGGGGAAGATGCTGCCTACACCATATTTTTTCTGGCAAAAGGTTGAAGACTGATAGCTTGGGATAACCTGCTTCTTAATTTGTGTCACTGTCATCAGAACCCAGAGGGGTGGTTGAAGGGTAAGCTTAACAGCAGAGGTAGGGGTGGAAAGGAACTGACTTCCAGAGAGCTATTTAGTTAGTGTCCCCGGGATAGGTCTGGATTAGAGGGAAGGATGGTGCCCTGTGCTGCTGGTAGCTAGTGTGTGGGCTCCCTGGCCTTCCCAGGGTGACCCTGGTGACCTTGTGGCACAAACACAGCCCCAGAGAAGCAGCTAATGGCTGTGTGCTGTTTTTCTAGTCACAGGCATGCTGTGTAAGTAGCTGAAATGAGGCTGTTCACTCAGAACTGTTAATGTTTGCACTGTGGGGGCTTAGTATTTACAGGATTATCTCATTTTCTCTTTGGATAAGCACAGGGGCTTGTTCCTTACACATTAGATATTTGGCATATAGTGTCAAGGGTTGCATTGGCTTGGAATTTAGCTTTTGGTATCACTGCATCTAGTCTTTCATCTGTAGGCATGAAACTTGAACTTAAAAAGGCATACATGGAGATGTGTGTTATTAATGTTCACAACAACTGATGGAAGGACAAGTTGCAGGCAACCTACTTCTACTTTTTTGTAAACTGCCTCTAAGGCTAGCAGCTCTGTGCAAGTTGAGGAGAGAAATGAGCATCAGGAGGCTGGAAACAACTCCCAGAATCTTGTTAAAATAAAATGGGATGAACTGATGAACTTTTCCTATGTGTCTGAAGAACTTTTTTGGCTTGCTTTAAAAAAAAAAAATTCAAAAATGAAGTGCTTCTAAAGGTGTTAGCACTTTTTCAATGCAGCTCTGATGAGGTGTTTAGTCAGTATTTTCCTTGAGCTGCTGTTGGAGGAATAGGTGCTCTTAATTGACCTGTAAGTTCATGGTTTTGTTAACCCCTTTCCTCAGCTTGTACTGGAGACTCAGTTCCAGCGATGCCTTATGGATGATTGGTGGTGTTCCTAAAAGTAGTATTCCTTCCTGAGAGGGCAGATGACGGGGGGATGCAGGGTTTGTAATGTGTTCTGTGACGGAAGCAATTTCTTAGCTCTGTAACCTCTCCCCAAGGCAGAGTCTTCACCCGGGCTGTGCATGGCTGTGCTTAAGTGATGCTTCTGGGCTGCCTGACAGTTTCCTCTTACTCCATCAATCTCATGCAGCTTGACCTGTTTTCAGAAGGGAAGTGTTAGCAGAGACAGTCTTGGAGTCGTCTTCGTGTTGGGCAGACAGCCCTTACTGGCAGGGTGATTACTTTGGATTCTCTGGCTGATGCTTGCAAAGCACTGGAGGGGCCTTAGTTGCACAGGTAGCAAAATACTTAATGGAAAAGCAAGGCCAGGGATGTTGTGGCTTCAAAAAGACAATTGAGTAATCCTTTTCACTCTATGGCGTGCTGAGCTTGCACAACAGGCCCTACTGCTCAAGTGAATGTATTGCCCTTCCTGAAAGGACAGTAAAATAGGCCAACTTGGATAGAAAATAGAAAACTGGATGCAAAGGCTTGGAGCAGTTTGTGAGGTTCTACTTGGGAAAAGGAGGATGGCAAGTGTAGCACTGGAAAAACTTGCATTTGTAGTACAGTTAAATAACTGCATGTGAATGTGCCCTTCTGAGGGAAACAAAAAGGCTTTGGCTACAGAGAAATAATTTGGTATTAACCCCAATGACTTCAGAAACACCAGAAAACCATAAATTCTTAGTCTATTAAACAATTGTCATGCCAAACCAGAGGCACCCCTACAAGAATACATGACAGCACTGCCTTTTTGCTCTCCTTGTATCTAGTCAAAATAATTCTGTATTGTGTTTGTCATAGTATTTCTGTCCTGAATGAGAGTCCCTCCTCTAATGTCAGCCTGCCTGTCAAGGTTACCACTTCTGCATAAGGTGCACAGGCTGCAGCAGGATGGTTTTACAGTTCACGGCCTTGCCAACCTGCTCCTCGGTGGGGACGGGGCTGCTGTGTCGCTGTCACCAGAGGGATGGCTCAGAAGTTAGCACTGCAGTGGAGAGGGGTGGTTCACTCCTGCCTGGCTGTGTCTTCTTCACTGGGCACTCTGTGGCCCTCCCTCTGAGGTGGTATGGGAGTGTGCATCTCTTGGCATCTCACAGGTCTGTAAGTGTACCCGGCTTCTGTTTCCAGTTGAATACACTGGAGTTCAAGAAAACTTTGCTCTTCATGCCTACACGTGTGATCTGACTGCTGGTCGCTGCTGCTGCCACCTTGCCCATGAACACGCAGTCTCTGGGAGGGGAGAAATGAGTCTGGACTGAGTTGGTTGACAGAGTAGGATTCCACCAAGCTGTTTTCATGCTTCACTTCTGAGAGCTAGTTTGAGCTCTGTAGTCTGAAATGGAGCAGTGGGGGAGGCTGGCCTTTTGGTGGCCAAAAGGCTGTTTGCTTTGAGGCACTTAACCTTCATATTCTTTGTGTTCTTCTCTGGGACGTGTGTGGAGGAACAGTAAACTCAGCTGGGCAATGGGGTCATTGTGCTCTTCCTGAAAGGCCAAGGAGCTAACCTCTCTCCCCTAAACCTCAGAGAAGCAGCCTTACATGAGTTATGTTTAAAAATATTAGCAAATGTAACTGTTAAGACCTCAAATGTGGGAGTCCTGTTGCAAATGACAAGTCTTGGGGAAGTAAGCCCTGTTTATCTTGTGGGCGTTCTTTATACAGATCAGACCTACTTTGTATGAAACATCTAATGGTTTAGGATCATTTCTGTTTCTCTGGATGGTGGTTACAGTTAACACAAACTCAACTTTGCTAGAAGATTTTTCAAGGTGAAAAAGATACAGAAATGAGCTTGGCAGAAAAGAACCTGCAAAACAAAAGCAGCAGTAAAACACATGTAAGCAGAAACACAAAGAGCAATGGCTGCTGGGCCTTGACATCGTTGTTAAGGTGAGTTTTGTAGGGAGTTGCAAGGCAGTTTTCCTGCCTCTGGTGAATGCCACACACATACTACCTGGGGAAGGAAATGTGCAGGGAGCAGGGGGCAGGAAGGCAGTTTTTTAGGTCTACCCTTTGGTTCCAGTTCCTCCTGGTGGGTCTGTTTAAGCAAGTACAAAGGAAACAATTTTTGGCCTACCTGTTTGTTTGTTGACCTCTCTAGCTGGAAAGAGATGTCCTTTGGTCTGAAATTCCAGGAGAGCCCCACTTGCTGAAGGATCAAGTGGCAAGCTGCTGAACCTGTTTACTGCCCTTTTTCTTTACAACATCAACCTCAGCTGCTGGGGACTCCAAGTAATTGTCTGATCACACTTGTATTTTCTAGGTCCTTTCTTAAGATGTTCTTAGAAGTGGCAATAGGACTTTCTGTAGTAGAAATTTATGTGGAGGCTCTGTGCTGGGAGATGATTTCCCCTTGGAGAGACTTGTTTGAAAGTTCCCTTGTGAAAGAATTAAGATGAAGAAAATAGCCTTGACTGTACCAAGCAGAGTGGTTGCTTCTTGGTGTGTGTTCTGCAGAGGGCTGGTCCGGTTCTGTCTGCTCTTTGTTGCTGCTGATGGCTGGTTCTCCAGTGTGGTGGTCTGATGGGCATGAGTTGGTTAGATTTGGTAAAAGATTGAGTAGAGGGTCCTCATTGATGGGACTGGGGCAGGGGGTGGTGGTGATGGAGGACCTTGGTGGATAACTTCAGCCCTCGATGATATTTGAGTAAGATGGGGAAAAAATCCCACTCCTTGCTATTGTCCAAACTCACTTGCTGGTTGGGCAGGACTTGTTGTTGCAGACTGGTACCTCTGATGCATGAATCCTTTCCAGTTTTTTCCAAATGTGGTCCCCTGCCTCCATAACCTGAGACTTTACTCTTCCAAGCCTCAGGTGCTTTTGCCGTAGTTCAACTCTTGCAGTTGCCCACTGTGATGAACACCTTTGTGTTGCAGCTCAATAAAGTCAAGCCTCAGTGTTCATGGTGTGATTATTTTCTTTCATTATGCAATAAAGCTATCTGTTCCTCTCTGTCAATTACTTGCACCTCTTCTTCTGCACCCCCTTTGTTTTCAGTTCAGTTGGTTTTGGTCAATAAAAAAAAAGGGATTCCACTATAAGCCCTCCTGCTTACTGGAGAGGAAATGTATCCATGCAGGGGATCTGCATAAGATTGATCTTAGATAAAAGACTAGTTACTGTTATTGCAAGCCTATTTAGGAAAAAGGCTTAAGGTCATTTCTTGCCTTGTATGTAAAGGGCTAAGGAGGGAGAGTTTTTGGGTAACTACTAGTAGACAAGCTGAAGGCCCACTGTGAGAAGAACACTAGAAGGGAGGAGGGTTTCATTCACTAGCCAACAGTCTGTAGCTGAAACACTTCACAAGAAGCAAGAGATGAGAGGAAATAGTTATGGTTTTAAAAATGACTACTGAAGGGTGGTCAAAGGATGAGAATCACCTCCTCTGATCTGTGTGTGTGGAGAAACTGCCCTGCAGCGAGCTCCAGTACGGGACAAAAGCACTGGCTGTGGGAGGAGTTGGTTTAGCTCTGTCTCCTTAGCCCTGCACGAGAGGCTAGGACTGGGGTGACCCTTTAAGTACTGAGGGAAAGGATGGAAGTGGCCTGCTTGCCACAGTGGTTCCTGTTGCTGCTCTTTTTAATTGGTATTACACTTCAGGCTTAATTCTGAAGCAGCAAGGCACACAGATAATCCTCTTGCAGTTCATGTCCTCACTCAAGTCTGACATGGTTCCCAGGATTCAAGGTGTTTACAAGCCAGCGTCTTCACAGCTTACTGCTTCCTTTCTGGTTTGTAACTGATTCTGGAGAGAGGGAGGTGGGTTGTCTTTTTTTTTTTTTCAAATGAATGGTGTGGACCACTAAAAATCAGGCCCCTGTTTTATTAGATACAAACAGCACAAGATGCATAACATAAGGTGAAGTATGAGAGTTGGAAAGTATTAATGGAAAGCTCTTGTTTTTTCCCATTTGCCCTGTGTTTGTGTAAGAAGAAAGCAAGCATGTACTTCTTGTCTGGTTCCATTAGTTAGGTGATGCTTTGAGAACACGGATTCAGGCCGTGATCCCTGGCCTTGCTTTGATAAATCATATTCTCCTTTGGTGGTGGGCCTTTGTGCCATCCTTTTTTGAGAGGAGCAAAGAATTACTGCAGTGTAATAGCTAATTTGATCACAATCCAGTGATGAATCAATTCAATGAGGGGAAAAGTGCAAAGAGCACCCACCTGCAGAGAACTCTTCAGGAAATCAGTGCAAATAACTGGCCGAGTTGACCTGCGTTTCCTTTAGTCGTCCTGCCTGTTATCAGCCGGGCGGGAGAGATGTGCGTAGCCTGTGGTTATCATACAAAAGAGATGTTATTAAACTTGTCCAAAATTTCTGATCGTGACCACTCCTTTTCTAACAGGAAAGGTCATTTTGATTTTGCATTTAGAAAGCTCCCTATAGGTCCTGTCCAGGCTCAGCATCCCTGTGATGACACAGTATTTAAAGGACTTGAAAGCGTTTGCAGAGAGCTTTTGTCATCTCTTACCAGAGGGAGAGTTTTTGACCGGCGTTTCGCTCCTTGATTTTGTCTTCCCTGGTTTGTGACAGCTGAGATGACGGCAGCCCACTGCCCCAGCACTGCCCCGGCAGATGCTGCTGTTCCCCTTTGGTTCTGGCTCAGTTCTCCTGAAGGGTTTCTTGTGGCCCAGCCCAAATTCTCCGAAGTAAAATGGCACAGGAGTGAATAACTGACAAGATGGGGTATATAATGAAAATAGCTCTGTTAACATTAGGCTGAAAATACAATAATAAAATTGAGCATACGTTTTCTGCCTGAAAGAGGTAGGAATCAGAGCATTGGAATAGGGCGCTTGTCTATTTGATTTGGGCTGTCATCTCTAGTTTTTTATGGAAAAAAAACCCTATAGTGAGAAATCAGAACAAAAATGTCAAACCCAGAGTCTTCCATAGTGTATTTAATGTTAGTTTTCTTTTCCTCTTCTCTTTCAGGACAGGAAAAATCATTGAAGTTGGCACAAGGATGCCAAGTACTTTGGTGTTTGATCGGCAAAACCCGACATCCTCCCGTCCCAACTGCGCTGAAATGGCATCTGGATCTAACAACAGTATGGGTTAACTGGGAGAGAAGCTTTTACTGGATACGTTTCTATTTTCCTTTCTGCTTAGGATTAACTCTATACAAAGGTGACATTTTTAAAACTTGATTTAAAAGTTTTAACTTTAACTTGATGTGATTTGGTCCTACGTGCGACTTCTGGAAAATGGTAGAAATTAAGAGGCATAGGACAAAGTTAATTTTGAGTTTAATACTGTTGGAATAGTTCTACGGAGAAGCACGCTTCCTTCATTAAGTCAATAATTACAGGTCTGGTATATTGTACGTGTTTGCCATTCAGAAACAAGGGATAGTCAGAGCCTTTGGTTGCATAAATTTTTGTAGATTCATTATTTTAATGGGGTCGAGATCACTTACGTGAGCTGATCCACCTCAGAAACGCTCAAGGGGACTTTGTGACCCCCTCAACGAGTGTTTGTCTCCTCTCCCTTTCACGTCTTGCTCACCTCACAACTTGCTTTGGCAGTTTCTCTGCCTTTTTCCCTTCCCTGCCTACAGCTGAGAACCGAAAAAAAGCTTTCAGAGTGTAAAAAGCTCGTGGTACAGTACAGCTTGTTCCAGAGCACTGCCTGGAGGCAGATTTAAAGGCATCAAAAAGAGCAGCTGTGAAAGAAACCTGATGGAGACACTGAGAGCAGAGCTGCCCTGCTCTTTGCATGTTGGTAGAGGCTGCTCATTTACAGATGAAGGATTCAGTAGCAGCAGAGTTTGTGTTACAGCTTGCCTGACTGTACCGCGTCTGTCCGGAGGGTGACTCTGGATGGAAAGCTTTCAAGAGCAAAATGACTTTAGAGCTTTTGTGTGTGTTTTATGTGAGATAAAACTTTAGGAGTTGTATTTAAGTACCATTACAGGGATTTATGTGTCCAGCACATTAAGAAGCAGTCTTTGTTCTTACTATCAATAGCACTTATTTTCTTAATGGCAGGAATACGCTTCCTCTTTGGGTGTGCTCAGCATGTGTCTACTGTAACAGCCTTCTATATCCCTGGATCTGTCTCTGATGGAGCTTTACCTACTGGGGCAAGGTAGGAATTTTAGCTATTTGCTTTTTCGCCTTTTCAGTTCCGCAGAGCCCTTTTGGCCTGAGAAGCGATCTGCTTTCTGCCCGTCCCACAGGATGATTCCTTCTTTTTTGGTTTCTCGGTGGGCATTTAAGTCAAATTCAGCAACGTGGGTCATTAGTAATGAAATGATGAAGGGTCTTACTGAAGTTAGTGGTAGCATCACGCGACTTCTCTCCCCAGGGGTGATAATTCTGTTCTGTGCTACCTTCTGGAATGAGGTCAAGAGTCTGACTCGTGCACAACCTTGTTGGTTCAGGAGATCCTCCCTTTTCCCGCTTCATTACTTGGGACTTCCAGCATCTCCCTGGCATGCCCACCGCTAAGAGGGGCACCCACGGGTCGCTCGCTGAACCTGCCCTGTCTGTTCTCCAGCAAAACCCTTGTGCCGGCTGAATCTTCAGATGTCCCCTGCTGCTGGCAAGGGGGGCGTTAGTTTTGAGGCAAGTGTGGCACCGGTGACAGCTGATGCTGGAATGGTTGACAGCCTCTAAGCTGGGCTTGATGCAGGCACCGCTCCTGGGAAAAGAGTTAAGGTTTGGGGAGGATTTGGGGTTCCCTTCTGGAAAGAAGCAGGACAGAACACCAGCATTATTTGTTAGACCACTGAAGACTTATTGGAGGAAGATGAGTTGATGCTGCTGGATGGAGTGATTGGCTTGTGCTCATTTTGACGCAGATTTACAGGTTACTGGGATCTCCTTAAAACTCCAGTTAGTCTTATATTTAGCAGCTGTGTTCAGGGGTGCAAGGTCTCAGGAATTGTATTTTTCTTTGTGTTTCCATGACACCAGAAATAAGAGAAAATTGGGTGCCAGCACTGTGTCGTATCGGGTCACATTTTCTGTTGACGATAGAGGTCTCTGGACTGTTGTCAAGATTGCTGTGAGGCTTTTGATGAGCAATCAAGGTAACAGGGAGCTCTTAATTCCATGTACTGATCGGAACAATTGCCTTAAGTTAGCTGAGTGTTTGAGGAGTTGGATTTGGGATGGAGAGAGGTTGTTTGGGAACAAAGGATGGAGCAAATCTGCTCCGTGACTTAGTGATGGTTATAGGAGGAAAATCGGCACTGGTCACGTCAAGCAACGAGCTTGTAACTCAGTAGTGTTCACTTCGCCGGATTATGGTAGGTGTTAAATTTAAGAGTGGCATTGCGGTGTCATTCTTGCACGGCAGCCCCTGGGGATGTCTGCAGCTGCCTCGCTCTGTGAAGTACGTACAGTGAAAAGGAGAGTTATTGGAAGGAGAGTCTGGCTGCAGTTAGTTTTGTTGCACGCGTGGATCTGAGGGCGTTAGAGCTAGGCTTGGCTTTGGATGAATTTTTTAGTGTTGACTCTGGACTTGTGTTTTATCAGTTCTACTTTGATCAATTACTTTATCACTGACGCTGTAGGTGCATGAAGATGTTGGATGTGTAGCGGCATTACAGAGTCGCGCTGCAGGGACTCGTGCTCCAGATGTGTTTCAGAAGCTTTACAGACTAGTTTTGTCCTAATTTCTATTTTTCCTGGTGAAGCTTCTTTCCCGACAGAGTCACCATCAGAGGGAGCCGTGAAGAGCCACCGTCACCCAACACTCTCAGTGCCAGGGAAGCAGCCGCCCCCAGAGAAGCGATAAGCAGAGCTGTGACCCACTGTCTGGTGTAGATACGTCCCTGATGAATGACTGGCTGGGGCTTCTACTGAGAACGTGCCCTTCTCGGGCGAGGCTGGTCCTGCTGGTGAACCCGCTTCTCTGCTTTCCCTCTCTGTTGGCTTTGGAGCAATGGAACTGCATGCCGGTCCTGCCGAGAGCTCCTGTGGGAGAAGGCACGCAGGAGCCAGACCATTTCATGTAGCCACAGCCACCTGAGCTAAACGGCTTCTGCCAAGGACCCCCGTGGGGGTCTCCTGCATCGCAGGGTGTCAGCCCAGAGAAAAGGGGCTGGGAATGGTGCCAAAGGCCTCAACAGCCAACTAGGGGACGTCTCAGAGTTGGGGAGGAGCAAGAGCTGCAAAGGCCAAAAATAAAGCTCGTAAAGGTCTGAAAAGAAACTTAATGTGTAAAGCCAAGAGGAGAACTAAAAATCAAGTTGTGCAATAAGGACCGAGTAGCATGAAAGGTTAGTGGTTGATGAGCATCCTCAGCTCCCGCCAGGCGATTGCTTCCCATTTGCCAGACGGGCTTGAACGGAGCCTGGCGCTTGGGACGCCAGCTCGTACCGCTGCCTTCTGTGTGCACCTTCATGTCCTTTGGCATTTGTTGTTTTTTTCTGAATGGCATAACCTTTCGCCAGGTTTTCGTAATAGCCCTCGCTCGGAAAAGGTGATTTAGTTGTGGTGTTTTCAATGGATTGATGCTGATTTATGCAGACTGATAGTCTGCCCTTTACTTTCTAAACATTACTGCCCATGCTTAACGTGGCCTTCCATGAATAGTGCACGTTGTTCTACAAAACTGCTTTGGTTATGGGTCAAATAGAGAGAAGTGAAATTACTTTTTATGATCTTGATTCTTTGCAAACACAAATGGGCCCTTGTCTTGCTCGTCCTGATAATCACTCAGGGCATATGCGAGTAGCTCGGTGCTAGCACAGTTCTCCAAATAATAACGCTGTTTGAGAGTATTAATAATAACTCTATTGTTGCTTGATTGCAAAGATTCGGCCCTACAGTTTGAGACTTAGGAGGAAAGGAAGGAAGAGAAGCTGACCGAGGAAGAAAGCAAATGAATGCATGGAAACCGAGAGAGGAGGTGTGGAGCTGTGGCTCTAATAAGAGAGAAAATAGCAAATCTAGCTGTCTCCTTAAAATCCTCAATTACCTCTGCCTGTCTCTTGGCGCTGCTGTCCTATTCGTAATTTTGAGTTAAATTGAGTTAAAATGAGTTAAATCTGCATATTTTCTGGGGCAACAAGAAAATCCTCATTTCTCCAAGCGTTCTGGCTCTCTTATACGCAACGTGGTGTCACTACCTGTTAGAGAACAACTGTTATGCTCGTATTCCAAATTTGTATTTTTTGTGGTTTCAGGCAAGCCAACTAATTGCCATGGAAGAACTGCTGTTATTCGTCGTGCAGTCTTTTAATTCTATTGTTTGATTCACTGTCAAGATTCTTCTGTTAAGATGCCCTTGTTTTCTTTTCCAGCTGTCTTTGGCGTATCTCTCCGGCGGCATGGTAAGAAATCTAGTTCAGTCCCAAACCCCTCACAACAGCTGCTGCTTCTGGGGTTGTTGCACTTAATTTGTTGAAGTAACATGAAAATCATGGGGGGTGTGTGTGTTCAATTAACCTGAATGTTGAGGTGAAACCCTTTGTCTCTATTGATTGTTTTGACTTATTTTGAAGTCTTCCAAGAGACCGGTTGAAACACTATTGCAAGCATGCTGTATTTAACCGTACAAAAATAGCCACCAACACTCAGAAGCTTTAGGGCTAGAAAGGGAGCAGGGTTTCTTGCAGGGATGTAGGACTCGCAGGACCGAGAAGAGGGCATTAGTGACGCAGATGACTGACATGTTTTGGGGTATTGATTCGTCACTGCTCTGTGGTCCCTGTTAAAGCTAAACTCAGATGTTGGGGGAAAAAAGCGAACTAGAGCTGACGTGGGCATAGAAATCTAGAGGAGGGACTAATTTTGCATAGTCTACTCAGATGTGGTAGAATTGTGAATGAGAGGCTCTGTGGCAAGCTGCAAACTAGAGCTGGGGGTTGGTTTGTGAGGGCGCTGGGTGATTATTGCTGACCACTGAGAATATCCTGCCTGAGGTGGGGAGGATGAGGTCTGGTGCTGTGCCCAGCTAATGGCTATGGCCAGAGTTACAGATAAGGAGGCCTAAAGAGCGCAGGTATTTCTTAATAATCTATCAATTATGGCAGCAAAAGGAAGGGACACCTCTGGCAATGCTGGATTTATGGCAAGCTTTGCCGAAGGCAAGGGTTAGAGTCACAGTATGGTGAGGAAAGGAAAGATGAGCTCTGACTGCCCAGGATTTTAAACAGCTGACAGATGCTGAGGGAGCAAGTATTAGAAGGAGTGAATTGTTATTGCTCTGGGCGGAGATTTGGGAATGACGGTCTCTCTTCTTTGCTACATCTCGGGAAGCTTCAGGACCCTGATGAAGAATTTGTTCTCAGCAATGACACTCGTTAATGATGGGGGAAAAATATTCCTGCTGGGGTTTGGCGTGTTTGTGCTCAGCTGGGCTGCTGAGGAGCCAAGGGAAGGTGGGATTGTGAGCTTTGTAACCCTTCAGTGAAGGCTGGTCCCGCAACGGTCTCTGGCTCACGGCAAAATTTGACCTCTCCCTGGATCTCCAGACTCTACAGAAAACTTGCCCTAGGGGAAGATTTTGTAAAACCAACAAGTGAAGGTCTCTCTTTACTGGTGCATGGTGTATTGCCTGTAGTGCTGGGAGGGCCTCCGGGCCGTGCCGAAGTCCCGTCCGCTCTGCCATCGCTGGATCTTGTTCCAGAATTGGAGTTAGTGGCTGCAAGTCCCAGAACTTGGGAGCCCTCCCTTCGGGTACCTCTCGCAAAGTCTGCGCCACTCAAATGGGCACCTATTTTGGCGATGTGCTGTCATTCATGACAAATTATGGGGTAGGTGTATCTTGCTAAACTTGGTAGAGATTTAGGATTAGAATTTGGGGCTTGGAAATTTGGGGCTGTTCACTACACAAGCTGGCAAAGCCTGAAGGACTGGAGCGATGCCTGCTCTCAGCAAAGGTTGTTTATTAATATGATGTGGGATTTTCCTGCAGCTGTGGGCAGGAAAGGCCAGGCTTTGGGTTAGGAATTCTGAAAGCATGGAGTGTATGACCGTGTATTTATTTATGAGTGTGCATGTCAGGCATCCGGGATCGGGACAAGGACTCTTGCAGTGACTGAGCTGTAATTGGTGTTGGTACAGTTTTGAGGCATCTTTTTATGTTAAAGGTATGATTTTAGAAAATTTTCGAGGCTGTTTCAAGAGCTCCATTTGTAGCTGGATCTCAGTCAAATTGCAGCAATCCGGTGAGGTTTCTTGCCGGTAAAAGTGGCAAAATCAACTACTGTACGTGGAGCAAGCGCAGTCACTTTCTGCTTACACGATGCACAAGTGAAAAGCTTGATTTAGTTCACAGCCAAGTTTGTCCTCCTGTGGAATTAGCCAGGCTGCGTAATTGATCACTCGTGTCTCCACCCTAGTGCTGTCTGAGTGAGCCTGACAAGCCGTGGGGGAGCCGCCTCTCCGGAGAGGCTGAAGGAAAGCAGGACAAACACGTAAAATACCGTGTGACGCTGGGGAGCTGGAGGCCACGGGGCTCTGGGCGAAATCCCCCAGTGCCTCGGCTCCCGGTTTGAGGCGTCAGCTGGGCAGATGGGTCTTTTCCAAGTTCCCTGTAAAGATAAGGGTTTTACCCCCTGTTCTGGCTGGAGATGCTTCTCAGCGCTATATTCGCCAACTAAAATATGATATGACCTGTGCCCACCACTCCTTATTCCCGGAACAGAAATCAAAAGCAAAAGTTGTTTTGGATCGAATACCTTGCAATAACTCTACAATTAAAAAAATCACCTTTTCCTTAATTTTTTCTTCTTTTTTTTTTTTTTTTTTTAGATACCAACCTTGCCTCTCTGGAAGCGTGCCGAGTTCTTGCTGCCATGGCCTGGCAATCTGCTCAACTGCACTCCTTAAACCTGCCGCAGGATGGTAAGAGTCCCGTTGGATCTCTCCTGGGTTGCGGTTAAAACAGTGAAGCCCTGGCAGAGTGTGATGCCTGGGCCGTTCCTATTTCTGGTGGTTTCTTTCCGTCTGGCAGCGATTTGGCCAAAGGCGGCAGGCAAGGAAGTACTAGGCGAAGAAGTTTTTTTTCTGCTTGCTCCGATAGTTAGTACTAGATCATGTTTTTAAGCGCAAGTATCCGTATGCAGCCATATGTACGTGTTTATTCCTTTCAGCACAAATATCTGTGACCACTGGTGCATGTGGCAGCTTAACCCCTCCGGGTGTAAAACCAGTTTCACCAGCAGTCAGAGGGCTGCTGTGATTTGGGGCTGATGTTTCCAGCATCTTCCTGGCACGTACGGTTCTTTCTGCTGACTTTGTGACACAGAGGGAAGCAGCGGGCTGGTGTCAGGGAAACTGAGCTGGCTGGGTTTGGCTGCAGGGCCAGCTCAGCCACCTCCTTGCTGCTGAACCGGGCATAAAACATCTCAAAGACACGATTCTATTAGTATTTTTGCTCTCTTGACCACCGAGGTGCCTTGGATTTCTGGGCAGTGCCAGCTAAAGGTGTGCAGGGATGCCTGTTGTCCCGTCGACCACCGGCTCCTTCCGTCGCCCTTCTGCGAGGAAAGCAGTTTTCTTTCCTTGCCAGTGGAAACCCTTCTCAGATTTCAAAGAAGCATCAAAGCCATAAAGAATTAGGTGAAGTAAAAGTGACTAGAAAAGTAAGAGAAAAGCAATGAAGAAGAGAATCGGGCCTAGGCTAAGACCAGCCCCAGGAGTGCACTTTGCAGGAGGAAGGGAGCTGCTGGGTAAGCGTGTGGCCGTAGGGAGAATTGTGTTAAATCAGCAAATAATCTCCTGGGACGAGGTCAGAGTCTGCGCTGGAGCCCAATGCTTTCTCCCTCCTTTTGTAGCCGGTGCCTTCCCCAGTCCAGCAGTCCACGATGTCCCTCCTCCCTGTGACAGAGCCTTCTCAGGTGTGCTCTCCTCCGCAAACTGCTGCTTGGCGCCTGCTCGGCTTTTCTAACGTGTGTGTGAGCAGCGTTCTTTGCGGTTCAGAGCGAGCTTCATCTCTCCTACAACTCATGAGTATAAATTATATGAATCTTAGAAAAGTAAAGCCTGAATAGCTGCCATTTAGTATTCCTCTTACTTGGAAGATTGAAAATAATTCTTGGTTAGATTGCAGAAATGTTTTTTGAAAACTTTCCCTTTTTCTGCCTTTCTGCTGATAGATCCATTTCTGTCTTTGAATGTACGGGTATTTCCTTCTGTCATTGTACCTGCTGCTTGAGTTCTTTACAACTCTGAGCTTTTATGGTTGGTATTAAGATGGACTTTCCTCTTCTATTTGTTTCATGCTCTTTATAGCAAGCCAATTATTTGAAGCCAGTCTGACTCTCTTTCTGACAGTTGGCTTGTGCTGTTGAATGTCTGTTCCAGTGTCTGTGAGTGCCTCAATCACCTACTTCTTTCCTGTTTGCTTTTCGAAGCAGGTATAATAAAACCGGTAGCATCTCCATGATGCATACAGACTTCAGTACATGAAGCTCAGGAGTGATTTGTCATCTGCATGAAGCTCCTCCAGGCTGTGGAACATTTTTCCATCCAAGTTCTGGGTTTTTTTCCTCCCCGATGTCCCAGAGAGCTGTTTACCGAGGCTGTAATCCTGCTCCTGGGTGCAACGTATCGCGCTCCGTCATCGCTTGGTGTCCCCGTCTGGCACTCACTGGGTCAGATTGTCGATGTGCAAATTTCCAGCCGGTTTAGCGAGGAAAGAGCAGAGATTCGCAAACAGGTCAGGCTGCGTCTCACCCCCAGAGCTGGTGTGGGGTACTCGGGGTAGCAAGTGTTGCTCTGTGTGTTTGGAGCAGTCAGCCGCTGGGCAAAATTCCAAGGGCTTGGAATTCTTACCTGAAACCATCCAAAATAGCAATTTTCCGCTGGGCAGTGTCCCCGTGGCACGTGGCGAGAGCTGCAGCGCGGGACTCTGGTGGCCCTTGGTGTCTCCTCAAGGCTGGGTTCCTGCGCCAGCGCAGCTCCCGCAGGGCAGGAGGTGTCTCTGCCCCGTGGAGCCAGTGGCAATGGTCTCTTGTCATTGCACACGGGGAAAATGAAGTCAAACAAAGCAAATATTTTACTTGGTAAAAATCTCCTTTGCTCTGAAAATGATCCTGGTTGAGTACTTCCAGCCCGCTCCCTCCTGGTGCTGTTGACATTCCCAGCTAGCACCGGTACCGTCAGCCTCTACCAGGGGGAGCTGAAAGCTGACGGCCCTTTTTTCCGGGCTCAGTTGAGATTCTGCGGAGGCCCCTTTGGCCTCTGAAATGCCAGGTCTGCAGAGACGGTCGGGGTCAGGGAATGACTCTTATTCCCAGCCAGGAGGATTCTTTTTGCACCCACGCAATGTTGTTTGCATCCACAGCGCACACACGAGATCCTTCTCTAGCAGGACTTTGGGACACGGATGTGCACGTGCCTTAGGATGTTGGTAACCGACTGGAATGACCGACTGCTTGGTGTTTAGTTTTTTAATAAATTTTTGCAGTGGCCGGTGACTGCAGGACAGCTAGAAACGCTCAGACAGCACTTGTCCAGCCGGAACACCACGGAGCTTATCATCAGCCTTCTTCCAGGGACTTGCTGTGAGAGGCTCCCAGCCAGGACAAGGAGCTGTTTGTTCTCCTTCCTCCGTCCCCAGACGCGACGGTCAGTGTGTAAATTTATCTGTTCCAGATTCCTCTCGTGTTGAAGGAACTACGTAAAGACACAGACGTCCTCTCTCCCGACTGTTTCTGGAGGCAGGGTGGTGGATGGCAATCGGAGAAGGTGCTGGTGCGGTGTATGGCTGAGCCCTGACAGAGGTATTAGGAGAGCTAACGTAACACTAATCTTCATTCGATAAAAGGGGCTAAATTTTCCTAAAAGCTCTTTTTTTCAGTGAAAATTACATTCTCCTTCCAACTATACCACCGCCCCCCACCCCCCAGAAAGGAATGTGTTAGGTTTTTAAAATTTATAGATAACCTGTATGGATTGTAAGGGAGAAACTTTGAATTGATCTTAAAGCCCAGGATTTCCACTACCCCCGTGTAAATTCCAACAGTCTGTACTGCAATTAGCAGTCCCGTTATCTCCTCTTTACGGTTTTCTCCTTGCTGCTCTCACTTCAGGATTAGCTGGGTGCCTGAAGTCATGGTTTGTATCTGTTTTTTCTCTTCACCTTCTCTGCAGGAATTGCTTGACAATTGCATACGTTGTTGGTTTTGAAGTTGGGTTTTTTTAACGCTTTTTTTTTTTACTTTAGAAAGGAGTTTAAAAATCAATCAGAGCAGCTTACAAATCCCTGCTCCAGTGGTATTTGTTTTTCTTTTGAAGTTAGAGCTTGTAAAGGAAGAGATTGGTGTTGTCTAATAGTAATTTAGAGGAAAACTTTTTTATTTGAATTTGGTAAACAAAAGCAAGCAATAGAAAGGCAAACAGAACACGGGGGGGTCATTGCTGGGGATTTTGACACATTTATTACTGCATAATTGGCTTTACCCCCTTGATATTCTGCTGGCTTTGCATGAGCGTTTCATTTTAATCACCTGTTTTTTTCACTGTGCAGCAACAATGTTTCCTTTCCTTGTCAGTGTAATTCTGCCAATTAGCATCCTTTTTTTTTTTCTTGACACCAGCTTAATTATTTTATAACACTGTCTTTACCTTATAGCAGAAATTTCAGCTGTTTGCTTCTTATTCTCATCAGGATGGGAGAGCAATAAGTGTCTAAATGGAGGACCACGAATTTCTTGTTGAGGTTTCCGCATTTGCAGGGTGTCTGAGAAGTGGCTTTTGAATCGTTTTAATATCAATGCCTATTACAGGCTCTGGTTATTTCTCAAATGAGACAGGCAACGGAATATTCGATTCTTGGAAGATGGCAAAATTGTCCCTTAATTCTTAGCAGTACCTGGGTGAGTCAGTTAATATTAACAGTGCGCCCACAGACGTCCTGTGTGCGAGACGCCCGCTGTCACCGTGCAGCACGCGGATGCCTGATGAGGAACAGTTTTTGCACCCAAAAGCTGGCGACGGAAAGGCCGTGGGCAAGTGATGGAGAGAGCACCAGAGGGAGAGAAAGCCCAGAAATGCTGAGAAATCCTCCGTTTGTTTCTCTCTAAAACCCAAAGCAGCACTGAGTTCTTCTTATTTGTCTTTTTTTCTTCTGAGCTGTTAAAAATACACGTGCTTTAGAACTACTTCCAGCAGTGGGACAAGCGTAGAGCAAGGCAGTTTAATAGGAGCCCCGGAGATGTGACGTACTGAGGAACTCCAAAGCGATACGATACTGGGACTCGAGTAATTTTTGGTGATCGTGCTCCTATTACCCCCACAACTGGAAGTAACTTCTCTTCTGCAAATGCCCTGTTCGTTCCCTAAATCTCCCTCTGGCCCGTCTCCGTGTGACTGGGCTGTTGGGATGGAGCAGTGACGGTGCCACAGAACAGACCCGTGCGCGGGCACACGCCAAACAAGTGGCCGAGGGTGCGATTGGCCATCTGCGGTGGCCGCTGCTGCCTGGGGCCCCTGCGGTCCCTCGGGCAAATGACACGAACGCCGTTCTACCAGCAGCACTCTGCTGTCACTCTGCGTACCTCCCTGCCTCGGAAGCTACAGAAAGCGGGCGGTTTTGTGGGGCCTTTGTCCCTTACTGCTTGTCCTGACTGTTCCTGGAAGATCCAGAGCGTGGGACAGAAGAATATCTCTGTCGCTGCATGGAACGGTTTGTCAGAGATGAGGAGTGAAGGGAAGGGCCAGAAATGCCACCCGAGCCCTCGGCCGGGCTGTGGGGACAGATGTTTTCCTTCTGTTCATGGAGCCGGGGTGCTGAGAGCTTCGCAGGCGCGTGTCCGGGGAGAGGAAACCTTCGTTATTTCCTCTGTGGAAAAAAGCCTGCTGCTGAGCGCTGCCCCGGGGACGTGAGAGAATCATTTCTGCGTGGCATCTGCCAGTCTGGCACGTGTGGCGTGCGCAGCCTTGGCTTCCAGTTATTGGAATTGCCGGGAATGATGGATAGCCGTTACCAGGTTTTTAACACCTGTAAGCGTTGTCTACAGGACGAGAGCAAAAATAATTCTCTGGAGGTTTTTTTTCTCTGCCTTCAGAGAGGGCGAGTCTCTTCCAGCTCTTCCAAAGGTCTGTCCTGCCCAGGGCAGCCCCTGTCGGGAAGAGCCCTGTGGTGGAGCAGCGATGTGGGAGCAAGCGGTGGTGAGGAACCCCCTGCTCCAGCAGAGCCCGGGTGCAGGAGGAGCGTGTGGGAAGAGGGGTTGCGTGCGAGATGGGGGATAAATCCAGGCTCCGGGGATCTATTAGCACATGTGAATTGTTTCAAGGTGGTACTAAGAGAGGGCCGTGTGTCATGCCACCGGGTGTTTGGCGACACCAGAATTAATTCCCGGTTTTGGGAGGTGGGTGCTGTTGTTGCAGTCCCCGGAACTGCCATCAGTGCTATCTTTGGAGCCCTGACAGCTGTTGGAAAGCTCAGTGTTTGCAAACTGAGCGTGTTTATTAAACCACAGCACAGGAAGTTTTACAGAGCAGGTAACCCACATGTGCTCCCTGGTTTTCAAAAATGTCTTTATTACAATTCTGAAGATAGAGCGTAGCTGCAGGAAATTTTTCTTCCTTTTTCTTCCTCTTTTTTTTTTTTTATTGTCTCCTTTCACAGCAAACACATCTCTGGTCATCTTTGAGACTGAAGATTGTGAGAAAGCTCCGTGCCCACGGTGGGGCGAATAGTTGTTATAGTTTTCAGGCAGTTCTGTCTGGTTGCCAGCTGCTGCTGCAGATTCAGACCAGAGTGCTGTACGGTGTAGAATGCCAGAAGGTAGACAGCGTTTAGTTCCGCTTAGTCCAAGCGGATGTAAGAAACATATTGAAGTTCGCCTGAGGCCAAGTCTCAAATATAGTGTGGTGAGAAAGCAGGAGGCCAGAGAAATGCCAATAGAGCTGGTAGTTCCATGCCCTGTTCATCGGAGTAGTTCTGTGTTGACAGGCGCGTATCTTTTCCCAGTCATTTGGGTTTTTTTCTTTTTTTCCTCTTGAGACAGAGTGATTTCTACTATTAGCAGTCAAAAGGCGGAAGGTGGTGGACCAGCATTTTTATTCTCGGGGAAGCCGTCGGCTTGGATGTGCTCATCTGTGGCAAATACCGTACGGCTGTTTGTGTGAGGCATCAGCACCAACACGCTGCGACCCTACAGCAATATTTGGAGGGTACTTAGTACCTGTTGTGTCCGTCCCGTTCCCAAATAGTTCCCAAATAGTTTGACATCTCAATCGAACTGGCAGCCGTGTGTAAGGACAGCAGCAGAGCCACATGAAAAAGGGCAAGATCTGGACTTAAAGGCAGGCCAGGAGCGTTCTGCCCCAGCCTTGCAGCCGATCGCTTATTACCGCCCCGTGGTTTGGGGCACCGATGAACAGGGGACTCATTAAATGCGTTGTCTGCTAAAGGGATGCTGAAATGAAGAAATTCTCTGCACCAGAGGAGCCTTCTGAAGACGTGTCCGCCTGGGCTTTTGAGCAAAGGTCCCGCACTCTCTCTCTTATTCCCACAGGCCGGGGAAAACTGCAGGAAGTACAAGGACAGGGACCCAGTTGCTCTCCCTGCAGAGGGCAAGAAGAGGAGGAGGGACAGTGTCATTGCTGATGGATGTGCAGGCTGCCAACCCTGCCAGTGCAGCAGTGGCACGGCAGAGCTCCTCTGGCTTCAGTGACAGCGACGCTGGACTTCTCTTCCCACCCAGGGCAGCGGCTGGGAATTCATGCCGACGTTTTCCAAGCTGGCTTGTGGCGAGGCTGCCCCCACGCTTTCGGAGCCTGCCGAGAGTCTCAAACCAACCTCAACATTTTTATCACTTGAAAAAAACTTTGCGGGTGCGCTGCCATGGACATGGACTTCTCCAGCGTGACCCACATCAGTGAAATGAGGAAAAATTCGTGTTTGCAGCCCCCAGAATTGGCAGTTCCAGAGCAGTGTCTTTAGCGGGGGCAAAGAGATTTCTTCTCCGTTCTGTTTGACGTGCTGAGCTCCGTCAGATTGAAAGGGCCCCGAAGGGGTTTTATCTCCTGCTAGTATTCAAATTGCAGTCTTTTTAGGTGACACCCTCCACCCCCCAAAATAGAATTGAGTTCCCCCAAAAGATGTACTACAAAAGCCATTTTTCAGTCTTTAGTTCTCTAATTTTCACTCCTATTTATTTCTCTAGCAATAAGGGTGTGCAGGAGGGTGGTGGGCATGCAGAAGATCCCCACCAGTAAATCGCTGACAGCCAGGTTTAAGATGAAAAGGTTTGTGACCGTACGCGTGTGTTTGCACCTCAGGACGACGAAGCAAACCACTCCGTTGCCCACCCTGCAGAGCAGGAAGATGAGGAGGTAAGAGACGATGAAGACAGCTGCCGCTGAAGGCTGATGAAGGTAGAAGTCCACGTAGGAGACGTCGCCTTCTGAGTGGAGGTACTTGTATGGCCCAGTGTCATTTAGTGCGTGAGGCCAGTCGAGTGAAGAGTGTGAGTCCGTTTTCTTACTTATGTTGTAACGTGCCTTAAAAGGTAGTTTGAAAAAGGTCATTTTAGTATGCTGGGCACTGACCTGAAGAAATGTGACTGGTTTGGGTATACCCTGTGCTGAAATACACGCACACTTGGGTATGCTCATCCCTCCGTGGCTTTAACAGTCCATGTTCTCAGCCTCCCCAGGCAGGAAAAGCAATAGATTAGTTTGATTTTACAACACAGACATACAAAAGTGACCAATAGGACTGCTGAAGGTTTTCTTCCTTCTGCAGACTCCACAAAATTAAGTCTGTCTTTTCCCAAAGGAGAGGAAAGCCAGACAGGCTGTAAACTGGCCTACTGTGTTGTGCCAAGTAAACAAACCAGCAACCTGAACAGTTTCTTCTGAGGAAAAAAAAATAATAATCAGAGTTCTCGAGAAATCCATGTACTCAACAGCTTGACTCGTCTGGCACTCGGGCAACAGTGAGGTGGCTCAGTCGGGAAAAACAGTGGTTAAATTAAAGCTTTCTGAAGTGGCGCAAACCTTCTGCCGGAATGTATCCAAATCCATTGCGTTAAAAAGGAAATATTTTTGTGTGCAGCCGGTATTAGTCCACAGTGGATGTTACTTCCTTGCTTACAAGCTCCACAGCTCAGAAGATGAGCCTGCAAACGTGAAGGCCGACACCGTGTTCCCAACAGGCTGGAGCACAAGAGAGCTGGGTTCGTTTCCTAGCTCTGCTGCTGAATTCCTGTGGGATCCCGGGGAAGTTGTAATCTCTCCGGGTTGGGGTTTTCCTGCTATAAAAAGTGAGTAATTCTTCTCCTGTGTCGCTTACTCACGCTGTAAAGTAAATTCTTCCCTTTTATATTTTATTAGATTACTGCTGGCAAAACCGACAAGCTTTTTCGGGGCGACTTTTTTCCCAGTCTGAGCTTTCTTGATGTTGTACCATCTACAAATAGCTGTGCCTGTTGCGTTGCAGTAGCAAGGCTTTTGCTGCTGGCGTGGTTCGAAGACGAGGGACGCAAGAGTTTTTATGCAGCTGCTTGATGGAGCTGAAAGAATTGATTTAAGGCAGGTACCGAATTCGTATGCCCCAAACTTACTTCCAGATTTAACTGATTGAGACTTTGTAGGTCACAATCTATTTTCTTGCCCTACAGAACCTATAGTTACAGGAGATGCTGCACCAAAATTGTAGATCAAATCTTAACCGTGACAAACTTTTAACGTGTATTTTATACAACTCAGAAATGGCATCAGTCTCTGTAACAGGCCAACACTGGCATCTCGACATTTACGGCTGACACCAGATAACTAAGCTTGGAAGCAGCATTCAAGTGTTTTTTCCACTTTTATTTTATCTACCAGATGGAAACTTAGGTCAGGGGAGAAGGGAAAATGACCAGATTGCTGTCTGCCGCTAGCGCCAGCAAGATGGCTTTTGGATAACACTCCATTAAAATGGGCCCTGGGGTTCTATTTCTTTAACTTGCGTATGCCTAGAGATGCCTAAAGAGGCAGGGGGGTGGAGGGGTTCCTAACTTAACAGCAAAATGACTTGGGGGCAGAAGGCATAAAATGTATGTGTGGGTGCAGGTGCCTTAGCAGAAATGGAATGTAAATGAAGGCACAAGTATCCAAATGCGGGTGAGCCTTGTGTGTGAGGAAAGGAAAGGGCTGGCTACACCTCTTTCCTTGGGGAAGGAAACTCGGAGCAGGCCCTTTTTTGTGCGCTGGCTTTCGGCTGCTGTGCTGGTTTTCCCCTGTCTGTGGAGTAAGGAGAGAAGGTGACATTCTGGTGTTGCTCCGCCGAGGGCAGCCCCCTCCCCAGGAAAAGGCAATGAGTGTTAGGTACCAACCCTAAAAGGACGGGTGGTTTTTCTTCATTCTTTTTGCTGGGTTTGACTTGAAAGACTTTCTAATTTACTTTCTGCCTCCTCCTGGTGTTCCCTGATGTATTTACGCACAGCTAATTCTCAGGAAAGCAGCGCAGCATTTCCATGTTTTGCTTAGCGATGGAATTCAATAACATCGAAGCCTTTGCAAGTGTTTCGGGTAGCAATAAAAAATATTTATTCTGATATGCCTCAGGTTTGGAACAAGCAGAGTAGTGAAAAAACCCATCATTTTCTGGCGTCTTCTGCCTTTTTAGAAGTCAACAGCAATACAATGTTTGTAATGGGTCTGTATTGTCACATAGTCATTAAATTGTCTGTACGTTAACGTAGGTAGACAAGAATCTGAAATCTCTTGCAAAAATCTGGCTGCTTGTATGTTTGAACAGAGCAGGGTCTACGAGCTAGCTGTAATAGTTGTATATTCTCCTTGTGGAGAAAGACTCTGTATTTATCTGTATTGGGTTTATTCAAGGTATTTTCAAAATGATGGAAAATGTTTTTATTCAAATGTATTGCGTGCCAAATGCTTTAACTAACCAGAGATCAGAGTCAGCTGCTGTGGAAATACTGTTTTAATGCCAATGTCATTATTCCCTCGAGAGAGCAGGCACTGGGGCGTTTGCAGACAAACATGCCCGAGCTGAAGAGTGTCAGCAGAATTCAAACAGCGATATTT
Organism: Rissa tridactyla; assembly: GCF_028500815.1. Lineage (NCBI taxonomy): Eukaryota > Metazoa > Chordata > Aves > Charadriiformes > Laridae > Rissa > Rissa tridactyla. Next base: position 77,370,584 of record NC_071470.1, on the reverse strand, counting down.
GACAACAGCAGTTGACGCTGTTCCTTTAATCACAGATCCCGAGCTGGGCTTCCTTCATCCCAGGAGACGCTGCATCGCTAAAACCCCATTTAAAGCTCAGCATCTCTCGCGCTCCCCTTGGGCCCCTGACAAGAAACGGAATTATTGCTGCTCGTCGTCCCGCAGCCGTGTCTCAGGGTGGCCCAAGGGAGATGAAGGTCTGGAGGAGAAGCAGAGCTGACCACAGGAGCTCCCTTCCCTGGGGAAGGCAGTGAGAAATCTATAAGAAGGAATCGAACACGCCAGCGTTTGCTCTGTAGCTCCAAGTCACTTCTGAGGCTGCCAACCAACGGGATCCATCCCGTTGGAAATGCGAGGGCTCTTGTGCTCAGGCCTTCTGTACCTGCTGGCTCATGGTGAGAGTAAGCAAGGAGCTTGGGTGGACACAGGGGAAGGGAAATAGCAAGAAAGTGCAGCAGGGTGCCAGAAATGTGACACTTGTCACATGTTGGGAGCAAACAAGGCAAGGGATGGAGCTCCCCTGGGCTAATTGTGGCATTTCAGACAGGAAATGCAGCTGTGCCGGAAAATAAGAGCTCTGCTCTGTGCAGGACTCGTGCTCCAGGACGGGAGTCTCCCGTCCGCTTCTGAAAAATTTGGCAAATAGTGGCAATACCCCCAATTCCAGGAGCGTGGAAAAAGTCAGCCCCATAACAAAAATAAACATGTATTTGGCTCCTTCATTTTGGTTTCTCTGAGGTTCCACCTAAGTTCACGTTCTCCATTGTTTCTCTGCAAAGAGGACAGCCGCAAATGTATTCTTTATTATGATATTATTCTAAATGATCACTAATTTTTCTTCTGTAATCCTTTGCTTCCCAGAGGCGGTGCTTTAAGAAGGACGCTCCCGCGTGGGGAAGATGGCTTTTGCCTGGCGCCGTGTTCCCAGTGCCCGTGACCGACAGGAGCTGTGCCGTCACCAGCAGCCCTGCAGAGGAGACAGAGGTGGCTTTCCTTCCCCGCCTGCTCCGGTTTGGCTTCTTGAGGGGTCCCTGATGGCACGAGGGAGAAGTTCTTTGTCATTCCGTGAGAGAGGAGCATTGTTCCTCTGAGCAGATATTTATATGGCACGATTTATATTGTTCATATGATGTGTCTATGGCTCAGATTTTATTGCTCCTTTGCACCTTACGTAGACAACCCTTCACAGGCTCCACAGGCTCGTGCTGGGCTTCTTACAAGTACAAACTGTTGTGCGGGTAGGACTAATGTGAGGCTTTGGTCCCTGGAGTACGCTGGTGGGTCATTCCTGGGCGATTGCAGTATTCTAGTGAATTAATTACTTATTATTCTGTTCATTATGACAACTGAAATACCTTATCACACTAAAAGCAGGAGGAATCATTTTATAATAACTTTTTTTATATGTATCTTGAGTTTTCTCTCTTTCTGGCAACGTATTCTAAAGAAACAGCTTTCAATCTTTTCAGTAATGAACTCTGGAGTAGTTTTTGTAACTGCTAACCAAGAAGTTGCGAACAGCCACGAGGCAGAACTGGAGCTGTGTCTGTTTGTCTGAAGTCGCCTGATCGCAGCCGCGCTGATGAAATTTCCTCTCGTTGTGGCTGTAGCAAAGACAGTGAATTCGCGGTACAAATGCCGTAGCTTACAGGAAATGGAAAAGGTACGGGAATTTTTATTCTATTGAAGCTGAGGTGGAAAAGGCTTGGCTGGAAGGGGGAATGAAGGCAGCGCCTTGTCTCTTCCCAGGGGAGTTGCCAGCTAAACCAGACAGGGATAAATAATGGAGAGAGGCGCAGAAGACAGAAACGTCAGTCATCTAAGAAAGGGGAAAAAATAATGCAATGCATAAATATTACAGGCTGATAAAGTAATTTGCTTCCACATGGTAATTTGATAAGGGCACGGCCTCCCTACTTCATTTAATATATTGGAGGAAAATCCGCAAACAAGTGAAGCGAGAGCCTCCGTGAACGAGCAACTGCCCGGTCCCACAGGCTGGGTTTTAAAACACATACGCTGCTGAAATCCCAGGAATAACGCCGATATACAAATATGCAGCCTAAAGCCTCACAGCGTAACCAGGACGTTCTCATGCCACTGGATATAGAAAATTATTTTTCCACTTTTACAAAAACAGTTCAAAGTAATTATGAAGTCGATGCAATTATTTTTATGTTGGCCAGACAAAGGAAATCTGGTAACCTCTTTTTGTTATCTTGATTTTTGTGTGTGTGAATTCTCATCCCAGAACCCTCTGAGGCTTTAGAAGCTGGAACAAAGATAAGGAACCTTCAGAGACATGAAGAACAGAAGCGTGTAGTCGTGGAAAAAGACAATATAATGGGGTAAGCGCTAAAAAAGTTCTTCTGCCCTTGTCCTGAGTTCTGTACTCAGTAATGGGTCAACTACAGAAACTTCCTGGAGACCTTGGAAAATGGTAGCATCTCCGTTCCGCTGAAAAGTTAGAAAATGCTGCTTGCAAAATGGAGCCACCGAGGGATGGCAAAAGCAGCGGTACCTCATTCTGTAAATGCCTTAGAAATAAGGAAGAGACAAATGTGTGGATTATGCTGTGACTCAGTGGATCAGCAAAAGCTACTGACCAAGACAAACAAATCGATTTTGCCTAAAAAAAAAAAAAAAAAAAAAATAAAAAGATCAACTGTGAACATTCCCAACTCAGTGACGTGTTATTGGCAGTTATTTTTAAGAATTAAGTAGGGTATGTAAAATAGTGTGAGAACTGGAAGTGGTCACGAGTGACCTCTGCCTTAAGGAAAAGTAATGGTTTTGGAGGAAGCGACAGCAGGGAAGGATGTCCGATGGCAAGCCAGGCCCTTTGCTTGCAAAAGACCATTTCTGAGAGAAACCAGCTTAAACCCAACATCCGTTCACCAGGGATGCGCTGCACAGCAACACGCAGCGAGGCAGGAAAAACCAGGGCAACCCCTGACCGGGTGGTGGCACTAATGGGCACCCGTCTGGGGTTTGTACCAAGGTACCAGCCGAACGGGAGGCAACAAGCAGCACGCCGTACGAAAACGGCACGTAAGCAGGACAGTAGCGTACAGAAATCCCTCCCTGCCGTTCCGTACTCGGGGCTTGTCTCCTTTGTCGCATTTAGTTCCGCTCGATTGAATTCAGCGCAGATTTGGATCAAGTGTGGGAAGTCTATAGGAAGTTCACAGGAAAGATCAGAGGGCTCAGAAGTGTGACCTAGAGGGAAATATCCTAAGATAAGGGGTCGTTTAATCTAAAAAGGTAAAATGTGGCAATACGTTTTCTCCTTTTGCTGTGAATTTCAGAAATACTTTCTCATAGCATCACACCTTTCCACAAGTTGGCCATGGAGGACGTACGTCTGCTGTTTGTTATCAGCAGAGCTCATCTTTGCTTTCTCTTCCAGAGAAAGAGCGAGGCTTCAGCAACAGCCCAAGACCAAGTTCCAGCCTGAGGCTCAAGTACGGGACAAGCAGAAGCGCAGAAACGAGCCAGACAGCCTTCTGCCCAAGTCGAGCTTTCAGTGGACTGTCCTTAACTTCTGGGAAATTGTTTTAAGGTATGTTTTAACTTCATTTTGCACTTAATGTCAGTTTGCCATGTTAGTAGAGAGGTGTTCAGCCTGTATCATACAAGACTTGAACTGCAAAGTACAAACTCTGAGGATGTTTATGAGTTAAGGCAGTAGAACTTGCTCTTAAAGTACTTTATTTAATTTTTCATACATCAGAATTTCCATGATGTTTCTTAGAAATACCGAGGAGTGTCTTATCTCAATGTGAGCACTGAATATCACTTGGAAAGGGTTGGCTTTCAGCTAGGAAAAAGGAGCTGTGAAAGAAAAGCCACACTAAAAATAGCAAGTTGCAATAAAAAAAAATTCTTTTCTTACTGACACTTGCTTCCAGGAAGAAAAACAAAGTGTACAATGAGCAAATTTCTCATTTCTAAATGGGCAGTCCCAGGGAGACGTACCACTCTTGAAGTTGCATGCAGAGCTCTTAGGAAGGGGCTTAAACTGTTTGTTCTCCCCTAACAGTCGTTTATCTGCAGAGTCTGAGCTGGGACCAAGGCAAATATTTTGTCAAAGGATTTTTTTTTTTAAAGGTCTTAAACTTTGCCTGTCTTGTCTAATGAAAAAGAACACCCCCATCAGTAGGATTGCTCTAATAAACAAAACAACCCTTGGTTGCAGATTCCTCATCCATCGGAGCTAGGAATATAAAACATGTCACTGAAAAGCCCCATTTCCAGTGTAAATCAGCAGGTGCTAATGGCAGGTGAAGCATCCACAGCAAGGCTGTGGCATCTCTCTAGAATGTATTATTTTTTCCTCCCCGCTTCATTCTTCTGACATTCAACTAATACGACACAGTTTTCCTGTCAAACATTGATTTTATTGTCACTCTGAATGAATAAGAGTGAAATTCAAAATTTACCATAGCAAAACCTCGCTCTAGCTGAGCATTTTCTGCCGTTCGCTATTAGCTGACCTTAAGATACCAGTGTAGGAGCTTCATCCTTCCCAGCACATACCTGACTCCCACCACGTTGCCCAGAACCATTGGAAATGTGAAGTATCCCATTTGGCTACTAATTGAATAGGGGGTGGGAGTTTGGCACTCAGTCGTTCTGCGTTGTTCTCCATGGTGAAGCGACACGCTTCCCAAGGAGATGGAGAACATCAACAGATACAGCCCCAGTGCCTGTAACTTGAGCTGAGCCCGTCCTTGATTACACAATAAAATGAAAGTAACCTGACGCTTCGGTGGCAAAGAAATACAGAGAAAATGTTTTCTGCATGTATGTTATGACAGCTGTAACATAACATACATGAATTCTTGGAGAATTAGAGCTTGGGCTGCTTACCTATTGCTTGGCAGCATATTCCTGTTTCCCCCCCCCCCCCCCCGCTGCTTAATGCCTAGTCAACCTTTAAGCTTCTGAATTTGAAGTTTTTCTATTTGATGTGTCACAGGCTGTTTTAAATTTTAACTGAAATCTCAGCCAACTGTTTCCTGAAAATAAGGTTAAAGTAAGATTTCCACACCCAGGCACACTTACTCAGCCCCTTTATGAAGAAGCCGAGCAAGTCATAGGATTTTTTTAACTCCCTAATACTTGGAAATGGCTTTTTGTCATCGTCACAAGAATTCCCCCAAGACCACTCACAACCCAAGCCTCAAAGTTTCCCCTCTAATAGCCGCCTTTTTGCAACTGGAATGTAAGGAGTCTTTTTAGCCTTAGTCCTCTGGGCCAGCGGCGGGGTGAGGAACAAGGATGGTGCCACCACTCATATCGGCCGCACAGGGGAAAATAATCATAAGGCACCCAGTTGAGCAGAGGGCGAGGAAATAATCCAACAGGCTCAGTGCAGGGCTCGACCCGGTGGTCACAACAACGGACTCACACCCCAGCCTTAAAGTAATAGCTGCCGAGTCAGAACCCTGGCACCTAGGGGAGAGAACATCTGTTTCGAAGTTGCCCAACACCTAACTGAAAGCTCTCCTAATGGTTATCGAGGCCAAGTTAAGGTATTAGAACACGCTTCCTGTGTATTGTTACGCCACCCGATAGTGTTCTTGTCCCTTTGAAGTGATATTATACTGAAAACATGAGGACTCTGAGAAATATCCTTTTTTCAGCCAGTGCCATTTACCTGGTGTTCGGGATGCTTTCAAAGACATCCGTACTTGGGGTGTCTTCCCTTTCCAGGGTTCACCCCCCTCACTGTGTAATTTAGCGCTGTGGAGAAGAGCACTGGGCTTGCTATAATCAAGGAATGGATGCTGTACGAGCCGGAACTGCGCAGAAAGCTGGGTGCACCCGTTCCATCTGGCCTTTGCTATTCAGAGACGCATTCAGCGGACAAGGGATGAGTTTTTCATTGCATTAAGTGGGTCTTCTCGGCTGAGTGGTAAAACTCCAAAGAAAGCACTGCAGGGAAAAAGCTATATCCAGCAAGAGCAGCGTTCTCCCTGTTCAGCAGGGCCACCCAGCGCAGCAGTGCTCTGAAATTAGGCTGGCAAACCTGCCCCATCTCTCTCTCCTCCTCCACTAACCTTGGCTCATCGGACATGTCCACTGCTGAGCGTGACGCTCTCGGTGTCCTCTGCTACTCTGCTCCCTCACACCTTGCTTGCATTTACCCATAAAAAAATAACAAAATAATTCAAAGGGAGAAACAACTCCCTTGTTGAGAAGCTTACTGTGGAGTTCAACTATTTTAATTAAGTTCTCGTGAGATCCCCTCTCTAAGCAGCAGCTTCCCCTCCACCACTGGGAAGTGGCCAAGGACCCCACTAAACATCGTCTGAACTGGTCTGAGCTTTTCTCACTGGAGAGATACTCCAGCGAGCACTTGGCAGTAAGGGTTTTGGATTAAGCCACAGGAACAGTTAACTGCTCACTGCCAGGCTTTTTGCAGCACTAAATTTCTCACAAATAGGAGATGAGCCTCCTAAATTGCCACCTTCTGGCACAGCAGCCGATTTTCACCATCCCCAGGCCTTTGATATCAGCTGGATGGTAGGCACAAAGCTGACTCATCCGATGTCACATGCAGGTTAAGGCTCTGTATGTGAGTCACTCCCTGTCACAGCACTCTGGTGGAGGTGACAGCCGTGTCATTGGGAGTAGTGAAAGCCAACAGAGTAACTGGGGGAAGAGGTAGAAGGAGGAAGCAAGCGTAATCACAGTTTAGGTAGGGGATGAAAGGTGGGACAACCACGATGTAGTCCCAGTAGAGAGTAAAATTGGCAAACAAAATCAGCCATTTAGGAGCCCATCTGTCACCTTGCAGGCTAATTCACTGGGCACAGAGCAGCAGACACTGTCATGAGGTACTTTAGGCCCCAACCCAAAATGGGGGAGCACAGAGGAGCCTGCAATCACAGCAGAGCAACCTGAGCTCAACCCCAGGTGCGCTGACAGCAAGTTATTAGTCTGTACAGAGACAGGGCAGGGACAGGTGATTTTTGACTCCACTGGGGAGCTGGTGGGAGCACTGCGAGTAGTTCATTCCCAAACTGAACAGTTCTCAGGGTGTCGGAGCACTGCTGGGATCAGACACAACCAAATCATGGCTTTTCTTTCAACACTGAAAAAAAAAAAAAGTCTGTCTGATTTTAAGCCTTAATTCATGTTGGTTTGTGTTGAAGTTAAAATTGTATTTGAAGGTAACTACGGAAGCTACTGTCACACAGGCGCTGCTGTGCGAGCCACAAAGGGTGACGAATCCCTGCCAGCGGAACAGCAGCGGGAAACACAAACGCAGGCAGAGATGACTGCAGCCATCCCTCCCACCGGAGTTCAGCATTGAAACACTCAGGAGATCCAATTTGCTGTTGAAAACCTGTTTTCACTACAGCAAAGTGAGTACAAAAATAGCATTAAGCAAAAAAAAAAAAAATCCAACTCTATACAAGTATAAACGAAGGGAACTAAACTCCCAAACTAGCATGCTTGTGACAGCTTGCTGAAGTGCTGCCCGCAGCCCAGCCATCAAAACACCAGCACTTCAGGACAAACAGGAGAGGGTTTTTTTCCCTGAAACTGAGGGCTTGGGCAGTAGAATCTGGCAGTGTTTATGACATAACCTCCTCCCCGGCTTTTTAAACATTATACAAACAAACCTTGGAAAGATATATGGATTTATTTTGCCCAGAAAATTGGTTTCTGTCTAGAATTGTAGTAGAGTGAAGCCTTTCTCTTGTCCTTCCCAGCCTCCTTTCTCCAGCCAGCAGCACAAACCAAAACACCACCAATGCAAACAGCACCTCACAAGGGTTCTTTCCACTAGATTATATCTCTGCTTACTGTGGAAAACAAGCAAGAGGCAAGTAATTATTTGATTTACACCTTAGCATGGAAGTGTTATTGCCCCATACGAGACAGGCATGAAAGCAAACAGGGCCCATGATCTGGAGTGTATTTATTTTCTTCTCCTTAGCTGGAAGACCCACCTCAATACAAAACTCATGTTGGGAATCTCTGTTGGGTCCACATGCCAGAGAACACAAGTATTGTATTTACAAATCACAGGGAGAGGGGAGTGAATATATATCTCACAACCAGATGAAGCCACCCAATAAGCATCTGGTTTTGCCAAAAATCAGAGTTACAGATCTGGACTCATGAGACCAACACCCTCCTTCCAGGTATTTGCTGTAGTTAGACACAAGCGAAGGTGTGTGTGAACTACCATTGGAAAAGAATAAGATGTTTCCCCCCCTACCAAAAAACCCCAAAACCAGCCTTCTCCACCCAGAAGAGAGTCTTAAAACAGCCACCACAAGCCCTGCTTGTTCTCAGCCAGGGCTTCAGCTAATGCTGCTTTAGAGGTGAGTTACTGTCACATGCAATTAACACCTTCAGTCTAATAATCCTGATGGGGTTTTGGGGAATGTAGCTCAAAAATGCACCCTTCTCTCCTCTCTACACCACTCAGTATATACTCATTTAAACCCAGCCAGCAGCACACTTAACACCAAACTAATTGCAGGGTTTTTACATGGTTGGCTCTTTACATCAGGGATGGCCACTTTGATCTTATTACAATTAAATAGCATTTTACCTCCTCACCCAAGCTCCCAGCTAGTGGAATATTTGATTACGCTTCCCTAGGAATTAAGCGGAACAGACTGCCTTGACGAGGAGCAGACTAGGTGGACTACCTGCGCCGCAATTCAGTCTTGATTCCTTAACATTTCGCCACAACCAAAGGTCAGATTTTTTTCCAGAGGCAACGCCTTTAATCTTAAATAACTCTGTAGACTGAACAGAAGAAAAAACTGTCTTTTAAGGTTACAGCAAGGGCTCTTCCTCTACCTTCCTACTTGCTAAGTGCTCCCTTGTACTGACTTGGCACACCAGCATCTACACAGTCACTTTAAATACTCACTTACAGGTTAATCCACTGATTTATTTTTCCTGTGAGTTGCTCTAGTCATTTGAATCCATTTAATCCTCCTGAATTTCCATTTCCTGCCTCTGTGACTTGATTGTCATTATGCACTGAGCAATTGCCACCTCCCCTGGATAGGATTGATAGGTGCCTCTAAGAGAGGTCAGGAATTTTACATGCTGAGAGGTCCCCTCTCAGTAACCTGTGGGGTTCAGCTGTCGAGTTTGCAGCAGTTTTGTGTCCAAACACAGGCTATTCCCCACATGGTCACTGATGTCCCCTTTCCTGCTGTTTTCCAGGTGCACTGCATCCTGTCAGGGATGAAGGGGAGAGCAGCCCGCAGCACTAGGGACAGGAATGAAGCCCGCAGCTCCAGGGGCACGGTAAGCTGTCCTGCTGTGTCACCTCCTCTTTCCTGAGGATCCCTTTTGTCACCAAAGAGCATTAAGCATTATTTCACCAGGCTGCCACCACTCCAAGAGCTCAATGGAAACAGCTGCTGGAAGCTACCATAGCCTGCCCCTATTGCAAGTTACCCAGGCATGTGCATTTCAGCTCTAAAAAGTTTGATTCCATTTTGCACCTGCACTGTGAGGTCTCCATCACAATGACCCTGAGTGCACAGGTTGAACCAAGCTCCCTCCACTCCCCTAAAGCCAGTTCTAGTCAACAAGCAGGAGCTGAAACTGTTGTTCCCGGTAGCGTTTGCTTCTGTATTCCAAGCAGCTTGTGCTGAAAAGTGTATCTATTTGATGGGCTGTTAAGCTGCCTTCATCTGTTAGTTTGATTATGTCCCTTAAATACCATAACCTGTACCAGCCCTACCACAACACTGCTACCAGCAAGTGGCTCCAACATCCTAGTTTTATCCACCAGAAAGCAACAAAAAACCCCAGGCACCCTCTAACCACATTGACCAGGGTCACCTAATGACTAGTAGCATTTTAAGGAAATCCTCGGCCTCAGAGATTTTAGGCTTCACTTGTGGTGACAGTTGAACACACAGAGTGCAGTCCCTCTTCTAAAGGCAGCGTGAATGATTTCCTTCAAGAGAGACAACTGCTTTTCTGTCACTGCAGAACTCTTGATACCTTTCACTTACCACGCCAGGAAGCTGGAATTAGTCAACAGGCTCCAGCTAAAGTCCTGCTACAAGGAGAGGTCAGGCCAAAGTTTTCAAAAAAACCTTATCCTTGGATTTGAATGCCATGTGGGGAATTATTTCAGTCTATAGTGATCTATCAGCATGGAATTAATTAGTCATTTCTCTTGGTTTAAGGGCATTAATGCATCTGATAGTGGCATCAGCTACTACCAGCCTACCACCTGTTTAACTTCCATATCAATGGGGCATTTCTCACCCAGCACACATGAAGTCCTGCCTTCAGTTTGCTGCAGTTCAGGGCCTTCAGTGGGCCAGTGGCTGAAGGCACGGATGTCCTGGTGGCCAGGACCCTTTCAGACTCAGCCTACGCTCAGTTTGCCCTTGAGGTGCCACGAGCAGGGACAGCCAGTCCCGTCCTGTTTTTTCCATGGCTATGGCTGTACCACACAGGCATCTTCATCTCCTGGGGAACTGCAAGTTCAGGGTCAGTTTTCTCACGGTCCACATAGAAACCACCCATCCATAGAGCCTGATGAGGTCAGATCCCAGGTCACAAGATGACTGGAGCCATGCTGTGGAAGCAGTTGACCCAGCTCAGTCCGCTTGCAGCTTTGGACCAGTCTTCTCCCCATCTTTTGTTGCTCCTTTACAGAACTCTGCAAGCTGGTACCGCAGCAATGGCCACGCCACCCCAGGCAGTTTGCTACCCAGCCCTCTCTCGATAACCCTGAGAGTCCCTTGGCCTTCAGCGCTGCTGTACACCACCGTACAAACCATCAGCCCCAGGGGATTCAGCAGAAGTGTAAGTCCAGAAGCAAACACAGTGACTGAGGGTGACAGAACCCCATCATATGAGGGCTCCTGCCAGTCTGAGGTCTACACGATTTGATTGCTTACCAAATCGCACGGTACGTAAATTCAGCTTCTAACCTTCAAGGGTCTTACATTTGTGGGGGAGCAAATAAGTTTTACCGAGATGCTCATTGAAAAGAGTAACCTCAGCACAGCACAGGAGTGAGGCCATGCAGTGGGCATAAGGGAAACTAAGCCAGGGTTTAGGACCTGTAATGGCCATCAGGGGAAATATCAGATTGCTGCTCTGCCTCAAGCAGCAAGGACTGGAAGTAAGTTTTCCTTGCCAAGATTTTCCCTGGAGAAGAGCAGCGGCCCAGGTCCATCCCTTTGGTTCGAGATGCCATCTTACAAGTACCTAACTGCAAGCCTCCAGAGATGGTTCTCCCTTGCAGAGACTTACATCCAATTAACTGACCCTTTCTCCAGCAAAATACTTGAAGCTGATCCTGCTGTGCTCCATGCTTTGCAGCCCCTGAGTATGGTTCAGACTTAAAGAACAAGGCACTATTTTTTCTGTGCATAGAGTTCGATAACAAAAGGTACTTCGAGCTCCAGATGCTTTTCTCCTGCTGGAGGTAGTCTGCTATTGCTATACAAGCAAAATGAGAGCACGTAAAACTTTTCTTAATCACTGCGGGGGGGGAAAATGATCAAGTCACCCCTTGGAGAGCCATTCTGATGGTAATTAGTAGTTCCCTGACTAAACCAGGTTGTCCTGGACTTAAAGCACCCCAAATGTATTTTTAATGAGAGTTTTCATGTTTACTCCCTTCAAAATAACATTGACATTCAGGTTGTGTTCTCCTCTGTGCGCATTTGGTGGGTGATGTGAGCACAGTTGCACTGCTAGCACAAACAGAAATACAGCACAGAGACCACAGAAAACTTAATTAAAATGCTGTACTAGTCTTTCCGCACCTTCCCTCACAGCCCAACTAACATAACTCTGATTCCTGGCATATCCATTTCCCAGCCTCGGCAGGGCAAGCGTGTTAACCAGCAGCATTTGATAACTGACCTTTAAAACATTATTTCAGCCCTCTTCAGTTGGCAGCCGCTTGTCCAGACAGCCAGGAACAAAGCCAAGCAAGTCCCAGGACTGGCTCTGCTCGCCCCCGGTCCACAGCCGGGCTCTTAGTGGCAACAGGCTTGGTTTTGGTTTTTTTTTTTTTAAATAAAAGCCCGGAGCCCTGCACAGAGATTAAACCCCCAGCCCATTTAGACCCTCACTCTCCACAGCAGCAGAGATGCTTTCCCCCCCATCACACACAGTGGTCCTTGCTGGCCATACCGCTGACTTGTCCCTGCTGTTGGGAAAGTGTTGTGTGTGTGTCCCCCAGTTTCCAAACCACTAAATGCATCAGAGGCATCTCCTGCCACCCCCTGTCCCTCCCCAGGGCAGGAACTGGTCACTGCCACAGCCCTGGGACCAACTTGAGCAGCATGCAGGTGGGGGGGGGGCTTGCCTGGCAGAAGGCAGATGCTGGCACCCCCAGGACCCCCATGCAGGCGGTGTTATGTCCCCAAGTCAATCAGGGCATCCCACCCCCCCCAAACCTGTGGCTAACAAAGCACCTGCAGTTTTCCCTCAGCTCCCACAGAGAGGCAGGAACAGCCCGACCCAGGTCCCAAGCAGCCCCCCCAGCCCCAGGGTCCCCCCACTTACAGGTGCCCGAGCTCCGCAGCAGCCCCTTGGTGGGAGCGAGGAGGAGGAAGGCTGCAGCCCCCGGCGCAGCAGAGGGAGAAGAGACCCGGCAGGAGGTAGAGAGAGGAGGAAGGAGGGACTGGGGAGCACAGCCCAGAGCCAGGCTGGCGAGCCCTGGGGCTTGGGGGGTGTCCCCTGCGGCCACCCCTGCCCTGGGGTGGAGGGGGACGCCTGCTTGGCACATCAGGACTGGCTTCCTCGCACAGCTTTTGTTGTGGAGCCTCCCTCTCCTGCTCTTCTTGAGGCATCCCTTCGCCTCAGGGAGCTTGTTGTCAGGCACCAATAGTCTTCCCGCCCCCCCCCCCGCAGATGCCAGCCCTCTGACCCCCCCCCAGCCATTACAGCCAGGGGAGCAGCAGTCCAGAGCCTTCCCCGACACAGCATGGAGCTCCCGGGCTCACCTCCTGCCTGCTGGGGGGCAGCGCTTCCACCAAGCCTCTCTGGGGAGGGGGCAAGGGCAGCTCCAGCAGCTTGTAAATCAGCAGCAGGAACCAGGGGAGAGAGAACAGTCTGCCCAGCCCGCCTACCTGAGATGGCACCTTCTGCCTTCCCTGCTTCTGCCTCCCCAAAATCCAACTCCCACCCAGCCCCATAGCCAAAGCCGGGAATATTCATCCCAACACAGTCCCCAGGAGCTTCCTTCCTCCTCATGGGGCTAAAGGGGGGAGAAGGGGAATCTCAGGGGGAGCAAGGGGTGCTCCAGGCCCAACTTACATCTCCACAGCAAGGAAAAAAAACTCCAGGGCTCTGCCTTAAATTGGAAAGCACATCCCTGCCCCCAGGGGCTTCCCCACAACACCTCTCCATGGGTACAGGTTACAAAACCAGCCCTGGGATCTGAACTGAGCTTAAACAGATCACAGACATCTTACCAGAGGCCAGGAGAATAAGGACTTCTGCCACAGGGCTTTAACCAGACTGAGCATTTCTAGGTGTAAGCAGTAAGACAAGAGTTAACAGGCACATCCTAAGAAGAACATGCTCCAGCTTTATTTTATCAGCCAGAAAAAGTAAAACAAAAGTAGAAATAAAAAGAGTCACATCCTGCCACTAACTCAGGTAATCTAAACAGATGACAGTAAAACTGAGACACACACAAATTTACACCTAATGATAGCAGCAAACCAGAGCCACAGCCACCCCCCCCCCCCACACACACACTGCCCCACAGCACCTACATAAAAGTCCAAGGCAGTGCAACAACACCACCCAAATAAAAGCAGAAAATAAAGAAAACAATAACACATCAAGACAAACAAGGAAGCCACAACACAGCTACCAGGGAAGTGAGAAACCAGCCCCTGGCTGCAGTTTAAATGCAGAGCTGTGGCCAATGGGGAGGGGGGGGCGGTGGGGGCTGCAGGTGAGGCCGTCAGGGTGATGGGACCTGCTGGGGCACTGGGGGTGCTCCGCCAGCACCTGGGACCCACCGGTGCTGACATCTCCACTGACACCTCCGGGGCTGTCAGCGTCCTTTGGGGCGAAGCAGGAACATCATCTCCATTTAGGAGGCGTCAAAGTGTCTTCTCCGCGGTGAGGGCGAGCGGTGAGAAGCGTGTGTGTTCCTACACCCCACGCACATCTAATCAGCCCCGTCGTTAGGTCTGACTACGTGATGACTCCAGGCCCGGTTTTGCTCATCATAGTCGGAAAGCGATGGATGGGCACAGACTGCCAACGGAATGTTTGCTACTTGATTTGCCAACTGCCCTTCAAATCAACCAACGGCTGTTGAAATTAGAAAGACCCATTAAAAATAACAAATGCGGGGACAGACATGACAAGGGAGACGCTTTTTTGGCTTTTCCGGATCCCGGGCCCGTCCCAAGCACATCGAGCGCGAGCACCAGGCTGTCAGGGTTTGCGGCCAGCAGCACGGAGGCAGGAGCGAGGAGGTCTCTGGATTCTGCGTAGGGATGGCAGCACCAGTCTCACGCTTAGATGAGGCGTGTGTGTTTGTTTTGTAACGGTCCCATATGGCCTGACGAAGGAAGAAAAACAAAAAGATCATCTGCGATTTGAAACCCCTCGTTCCACGGAAGCCTTTTCTGCCAGAAACGTGCCCGTAGAGCTGGAGGCGCCGGGTTTGCGCGTGCGCCCACGGAGCGGGGCTGCTGCCGCGGGCAGGGGGGTCTGCCCCGGGGTGAGCGACACAGGACTAATTTCTCTCCTAATGCTGGGGAAACTCCACTTTTGGAAGACTCTAGTGTCCGAATTTGTGAAAATATTTACTTTAGAGCCAGCTAGGCTCTGTGGGATTCGAGATCCCGGTGTTTTCGAGCCTTGCCAGGTGCAGGGATGAGGAGGAGCGAGACCTGGGCACTTGACCCAGGCTGGCCAACAGGGTTATTTCATACCATGAACGTCACATTCGATATAAATGACAAAGTTTGCTGCGTAGTCTCTCTCTCCCTTGATGGCAGTGGTCCAGAGAAACTCCTTGCCCCGGTGCCGGAGCCCTGAGCCCTTCCCTTCCTCCCGAAGCCGCAGCGCTGGCAGTGTCCCATATTTCCTGTCCCCTGCGGGGAGTGCACGGGTTCCTGCTGATGGAATGGGCTGAGTATAATCCTTGTAGATCTTATATTAGTATCGGGATTAATGCTGGTTCTTTAGTATTATTGTTAATTATTTAGTCTTACCCTATTAAATCTATTCATATTTCAACCCTGGTGTTTCCTCGCTTTCCCCAATTCCCCTTGCCGGGTGGGGAGGGGTCCTCGGGTGATAGGATAATTGTCTGAATGACAATAAATAGTTATGGGTTTTCTCAAACCATAGCAGCATCCCAGGTGAGCTGCTCACGGATGTGACGGTGTGAATGTTGGCTTTCCGTTCCCGAGAACGGCTCACAAAGTGTCGGCGCGTTGCGGGGCGACCTCGTGGTCTCGTTTCTTCCCCTAATTCCAAAGTCTTTGAGTTGTCCAAGGGGAAGTTCCTGTGCAGGAGATGAGCTGTGCCTGGGTGTGTGTTTATAGACTTGGTTTTGTTCGGGTAGGTCCTGAGGCAACCTGTGACATTGCTGCGGCGTGGGGTGTCACTGCAGGCGCTCGCGATGGCCTCAGAGGGTAACGAACCCCTCTCCTCTGCACGCCGGAGCAATCCTTCCCAAGGTAAACCCAGCTCAGGGTGAGTGCTTTTGGTTTTATCCTCAAATAATGCGTGTGTGTAGGGGTTGCAGCTTGCCCGCTTTCTGCCTGCCACCGCAGCCATTAGAGGGGGTTCCCTGTCCTTCGGGCAGTGTCACAGGCGCGCGTGCCATCGGTACCTGCTGCCCGAGGACTGGCCGAGAGGGCGGGATGGCCTCGGAGGGAAGAGAATAAAACCGGTGTCAAGCTGCACACCGAGGGTAAGGCGGGGAGTTACGTCGCAGCCGTGATTTCTGGCTGAGAAGCCTGGGAGCTCGTCGGGGAGAAGCGCCAGGGAAGAAGGAAGCTCTGGGTTTATTAACCCAGTGAGCAACTCGCTGGGATCTCGGGAGAGCGGGACACGAAGTTTTTCTGGTGGAGTTCTCTTCTGAAAGTTCCCCGGAGTACTGGGAAGCCTTTACCTGGCATAGTCTGTATTAGTCAAAGCCCACGTGTTCAGGAAAGGTTAATTTCAAACAAATTCACAGAGATGCTGCCGAAGGACCGGGAGAGGATGCCCTTTGTAGGAGAGACGCTGCAAAGAGCTCCCCGTTGTGTAGCCCGTGCAGCACGCGCCGAGGCAGGACCTCATTTTTCACTGTTCTGGAATCTCAGAAGTGTAAATACCAGGAAATACACCCAACACGTTTAGCTACGAGAAAGTATGGAAAGGGTACCTATTGGCAATGAGCAAATTTAGGTAGGGAATTGGAAAGCTTTTTCATAGGAGAAACGTAAGCAAAAAGTACCCCCGAGTATTTTTAATAGGGGGATTTTGTCAGCTTGAAAGAAATGCTCCCTTGCGAGTTCCGAACTCCCGGTGAAGGCAGTGAGATTCCTGGGAAAGCTGTGTTAAATGGCATTTTGAAAGCTGAAACGGCCGGCTTTTACACCTCATCCTCTCCTTCCTCCCGGGGTGGCAGAGCTGCCCTTTCTCTTAGTCTTTTATTAGATGAGAATTTAAAAGGAAACTGGTTTTGGCTACAGTAATTTTGTTTAGCCAGTGGTAATAGCTGAAACTGGAGATTTGTTTTGAGTCCGATGGGTCGCTGGTTTATTTTGGGTCAGATGGGGACAAAAATGGGTCTGCGGTGGCTTTGTCGATGTCGGGGGAGTACGGACTTTTATATGGGGGGAGAGAAATGAGGGAAGCGTTGCTTCTAGGAGCCGAGTTCCTCATCCAGTGGGGACATCCGTGCGTCTGGGGTGTGAGATGTAGTGCGACGGCGGGACAGCGGAGGAGTTTGGACCTTCAGCGTTTGACTTGGTTCCCCACGGGTGACATTCTGCTGGCCGGCCTCCAAAACCGCATTTCAGCTGCAGGGAGGCTGCATCAGAGGTGTGGGGGGGTAAGTCCTGGATGCTTCTAAGCGCATTTCTAAACGCAGCATCCTAAAAAACCAGCTGGGCTTCAGTCCCAACAGCCAAGGCAGGACTGCTGTTGCTGGAAATTCGTCTGCGTTCATTCCTGCCTTGATGTCTCACGATGAGAGATGTTTTACTGACTTACTGTGGCTTGGAAGGGAACGACCACATCCACAGCCGAAGCTTGCTACAGCCGCAGACCTGCCTTTCGGGCTCGTTTCTGTGCTTGACCTCCCTTGTGGCAGCCTGACACCGATCTGTAGGTGGTTTCTTTTAGCGGCTTTCTCTTGTTTGCAGGATGGAGACATCCATCCCCGAGGAACACGTCTCCTGTTCTCCCTTAGTCAGTGCAAAACCCACTTCTCCGTGTTTCCCTCTGCTGCGGTGCCCTTGCTTGAGCGCGAGGGTTACTCTTTTTCCATCAAAACCAACAGCAATGGGGGTTCCAGGCCCTCCGGGCAGCGCTGAGGTGGTTTTCTCGCTGGTACAGCAGTTGTTTTCTCTGCAAATTCTCGCTGCCCCCCCATTGCCCCGGGAAGGGACCCCGTGGCGCGGTGCAGCCGCTTGCCCGGGGGTCTTATCAATGCCCTGTGGGGTTGGGCTAGTGCCTCCTCGCTCCAGCTAGCCAGCAAAGGCTGCTTTGTCCCGGGAGCTTGCTGTGCTTGGAGAGAGGGAGAAGTCTGGGGCTCCTCTGCTCCCCACTCCCCGTGTCCCATTTTGGGTGCCCCCCCCCACCCCCCAGCTTGCTGCCCTACATTCTTCCTCCAGCAAGGGATGGGCATGGAAAACAGGTCACCGGGCACAATCCCTCGGTTGGGTCTGGGCAAAAACCCCCCAGGTCCCTCCAGCAGGTCGCCAGGTGTGAAACACCCCCCCCTTATTCTGGTTTTGGGCACGTTAATGAGAAATTAGTCTCTGTCACCAAGAGCATCCGCCCGGGCCGGGCCAGCGCTACGGGATGCTGACAGCGTTCTTTGGGCCGTTGGGTGCCCTCAGGGCCTCTCCCGGGACAGAGGGGCCGTGGCGGCGGGCTGACGAGCTCTGTCGCTGATGCGCTCCCTGCCTTTTTGGGGGAAAAAAACCGGGAACTGGGGACTCCGGGGAGGACGCGGCTGCGGGCGGGCGCGGTGCCGCTGCTCCTCCGCCAGGCGGCGCCACCGCACCCCCCGCTCCCGCCCCGCCATTGGCTGCTGCCCCGCGGGCGCCGGCGCCGCTGATTGGTGGGCGCCGGGCGGGGCCGACCCCGCCCCGAGGCGACAAGAAGCCCCGGGGCGCAGTACCGCTCGCCACCGCCAGGGGGCGCCGCCGCGGCGGGAGCAGCGCGAGGGAGCGGGCGGCGCGCGGAGGTACCGGCGGGGCGGGGGGGCCCTGAGGGGAGAGGGGGGGGGGTCCCGGCCCAATGGGGGGTCCCTGCCTGCAGGGGGGGTCCCTGCCGGGCCCGGGGCTCTCGGGGCCCGTCTCCGGGCGACCTCGGGGACCAGCCGTGCCCCTGGCGAGTCCCGGGCCCGGCCGCGGTGAGGGGGGACCGGGCCCGGTCGGGGCCGGGGGGTGGTTGGGCCCGGTCGCGGCTTGTGGGGGGTGTCTGTGCCCGCTCGGGGTCTGAGGGGTGCCCGGGGTGGGTTTTTTCCCCCCCCGGGTTGGGGTGCCGGGGCCCGGCTGGGCTGTGTGGGCGGTGGGGTCCGGGGTGAGGGTATTTGGGTCCCCCCGTTGGGGCGGTGGGGGGGCGGCTCTATCCCGGAGCAGCCCCGGGGGGCTCGGCCGGGGGCGCGGGGTCCCTGTGCGCAGGAGGTGGGGGGCCCTGGGTGCCAGGCCCGTGGGGTGGCTGTGGGTGACCCGTCCCCTGGGAACACCCCCGGGGGGTCGGCGGGGGGGCCTGTGTCTGTGTTCTGGGGGGGTCCCCAACCTGCACAGGGGGACCCTGCGCTGTACCACATTTTGGGGGGTCGGTAGTGACTTTGTGTGGGTTCTGGGGTGGGGGCCACGGCGAGGAGGGATCTTGGGGCTGGGGAACGTGGTTGGGCAATGCTGGGAGCTGTGTCTGAGGTCTCCTTTGGTGGAGTTAACGCATTTTTGGTGTAGGTTTTACGGTCCCCGTGTAATGCCAGCACTGCTGAATTTGCCAGAATCCTAAAATGAGCCATTTTACATGGCTAGCTCTGGACTGCACCCGTTTCCAGCCCTGGACAGGACACGGTGGTTTGGGCTGCACAGACAGGGCGTTCCCGGGACACCAGGGCATGGTCTTGGCACCCAAACGCACACACTGGATGGCTGATGGACTCAGAACTTCCAGGGATTCTCCAAAGAGGGGAAGCAGAGGTGCTGGATGCTGCCCTAATCCCAGTGAGTACCAGGAGGCATGAGGAGAGGCACCTGAATTGGCTTCACCTGTCTGCTGCTGCCTGGCTTTGTCCACAGTTTCTTCTGCTTCTCAGTTTCAGGTATTGGCTGTTACTTTGAAGAATGTTTTTTGTTCCTTCCTGCAAAACCCCAAGGGCTGCAGCTGGTTCCCAGCAGGGCCGAGGCTGGGGGGTATCGTGTCCCCTGAGGTGCTGGGGGCAGCAGGGCTGGGACCAGAACCGCTGCGGTATTTCTGCAGGTCACCTGCACCAGAGGAGCCTTTCTGAAGGAGTTTCTGATGAGGTCAAGGGTGTAATTAAATGCTTTTTTGTTTCCTTTTGGTTAATGCAGTTTACTAGCTGATGCGTTTAGGCAGCTGTTTACCAGTCCCCTGTGTGTGCTTGCTGGCCATGGGTTATGGTTCAGATTAAAAGTTTTGACTTCACACAGCAGTTGTTGTATTTGTGCATTGATTTTTACCACGCTTTTCTTTCCCCCGCAGGAAACGGACTGTTTTATTGTCCCCGTCACTCTCCGAGCCCTTCCCGTCTGTGTGCCTGACCCCACAGTCTCTCAGTTGCTGTGTTTTTGCCAGGACCCACAAGTGACCATGGACAGACGCGGCGCTGGCTGCTGGCCGTGATGTTTCGTGGCTCCAGGAGCTGCTGGGCACAACGGCCGCTCGCTCGCAGGGCTGCCAGCATCAGCGGGAACCAGCTGAGGCCACAGCTGCTCCCACCACTGGTGAGTGGGGACTTTGGTGGCAGCTGCAGTGACTTTGCTTGGGATGCGGGAGTGGAGGGAGCTCCTGGGGGTCTGCGGCCACTGCAGATCTCTCGGGCAAAGTCCTGGGGGCTGAAGCTTCCCTGCAGGACTTGCTCCAAGGGACCTCAGGGGAGCCCAGGGGGTGGCGTGTGCTGCGTGTGCCCCCGTGCCTGGGGAGTGTGAAGAAAATGCCCTTTCCTAACGATGACATCGGTTGGTCTTTATTGTATGAAAGCATATTAACTGTGCTAATTTGTACTGGTTCCTATTCTACACCGCAGTATGATGAGGTTGTGGAGTTTTACTGCAGATGTGGGTGGTGTTTGTGCTGAACTAAAACAAACTAAAGGACGTCCAGGCCCTGGACATGAAGACTTTGCTGTGTGGAAGCTGAGAGCTGTCCCTGAAGGATAAAAGATGCTCCAGGACATCCAAGGTAAAGCCAGCCCCTCTGACGAGGCTTTGAAACCCTCCCGCATCGCCTGGTGTCAGAGGGAAGTGGCTCTGGCCAGACGGACTGCAGGGGCATCGGGATCCAGCCAAGCAGCGAGGATGCTGCAGAAATAGAGCTGCTGTGCCGGGATTTTCTGTGATCAGCAATGGGCAGGGTGGGTGCCAGTGAGCAGTGAAACGTGTTGGACCCGCACGTGTGAAGGGTGCGAGAACCCCGGGTTTGGGGAGCCCCAGTTTGCCTGGGACGCCTCATGTGCAGGAGTCGGTATTTCCTCCGGTGAGTCTGTGCTTTGTGTTCCAGCCTTTCTCCTCGGATGGCACGAGCCGGGTGCGGATGTACGGGCCGGTGCTGGGCCCTGCTCCGCTCCTCCGCTCCGGGACCTCACGCAGGCAGCCGCGGTGAGTGCTCCGTTTCCCTCTCCCTGGTGCAGGATCCCCCGCGGTGCCTGGCTGGGGCCCGGTGACTTTCCCAGCGGGTTTTTGCACCAACCCTCTGGGATTCCCTCTCGGGGGGCAGTGGCTGGGGGTCCCCTGCAGCTCCTGATTTCCACCATGGGATCAATCCTCACTCGATGACGCCGGCAGCTCCTGGGCCTGGCTCACATCTTGTCCCCGGGGGAGAAGGGGACTCAGTGGGGCTGGGGGTCTCCTGGGGTGGCCGGTGACCCCTCCTGCTGCCGGGCTCCCTCCTCCCGGTGCAGGCACCAGCAGGTTTCTTCCCCACAGCTCTTTTCCAGAGCGGCTGCCGGGAGGACAAACCCCTCCAGCCCCGCACGGGCTCTGCCGGAGCTGGGGAGAGCCCAGCGTCATCCTCGCAGGCAGATGGCCCGGGGAGGGCAGCATTAGGGCACTGCCACAGCAGGGCCTTGGTGTGGCTCTGAGCTCTGTTTGAAACTGTGCGTTTACCTGAAATCTTTTTTTTAGCTCAAAATGTGCTGCGGTGGGAGCAGAGGCCACTCCAGGGACCCACCCCGGCTCCTGCAGCCCCGACAGTGGACAGTGAAGCCAGGCAACAGGGAGCGATGCCATCCCAGAGCTGCTGGTCCCTCGGGAGGTGTTGGTGGCCCCGGTGATGCCCGTGTCTGTGCCCACGTGCGGGGAAGGCTCATCCCGGTGCCCAGGCGAGGAGCGTGGCCCGGGGGCGGGGGAGGCTGTGCCCGGTGAGGTGAGTGCCCTGGGGCAGCGGGGAGGGGAGCCAGAGCTGCGCGGGGGGACCAGGACACTCGGCTCCCAGGGATGGGGAGGGCACGTGCTGCTGGTGCTGGCCCCGGCCCCACCTTGGGGCTGCTGGAGTCGGTCTGTGACGCTGCTGCGTGGGCAGGTTTTCAGCCAGATGTGGCTGTCACCCACCCTTCTGGGGAGAAACGGGACGTTTCTGGTGTCCCGTCCCCTCTCGGGTGTGCGGTGCCGGGCTGCTGCTGCCGAGGGCCTGGGCAGAGCTGCCCGTGCCTGGGCAGCTGCAGGTTTGTCCGTCCCAGTGCCACCAGGAGCTGATTGTCCCACCACTCTCCCTCTGCAGGGATGGACGGATGGACGGAGGAGCCCCAGCCACACCGGGACCTGCGTGGGGTGAGGAGCCCCGGGAAGGAGCCGGGCTGCCTGCGCTGAGGCTGATGCTGCCGCCTGCCCTGTGACGGGGGACAGCGTGGTCTGCGCCCCCCCCAGAGACCTGTGAGGACGGCACCGCTCCAGCTCCGTACAGCTTCAGGTCGGTTCTTTGGGCCCCCGTTTGTTTCGGGTCCAGCTCCGTTTGGGCCCCCGTTTGTTTCTGTTTGTGGGTTTGCTCCCGTTTGTTCCAGGTCCGGCTCCTGGACGGCTGCAGTTCGTTTTTGGCTCCAGCTCATTTGTGGCTCCTGTTTGTTTCTGCTCTGGTTCCAGTCCAGCAGATGGACGGCTCCAGCCCCAGCTCATTGCGGCTCCAGCTCATGGATGGCTCTGGCTCGTTTCTGCTCCTGTTCCTTGTGGCTCCAGCTCATTTGCACCTTCAGGTTGGTGGTTTCTGCACCCATTTTGTTTCTGGTCCAGCTCATGGACGGTTCCAGCTCGTTTGCAGCCCCAGGATATTCTTTCTGTCCTGGTTTAGGCTGGGGCACAGTTAATTTCTTCCCAGTAGCTGGTACGAGGCTGCTTGGGTTTGTGCTGGAAACGGTGTTGGTCACACAGGGATGTTTTGGTTTTTGCTGAGCAGAGTTTGCACAGCTGGGTACGGGTCAGCGGGTGGTGAGCAACTGCACTGTGTGTCACTTGGTTTTGTATATTTTATTATTATTATTAGTAGTAGTAGTAGTAATATCATTATCATTATTATTTCTTTCTTTTTTGTCCTATTGAACTGTCCTTATCTCAACCCATGATGTTTACTGGGTTTTTTCCCTTTCTCTTCCCCAGTTTTGGCTCCAGCTCGTTTGCGGCTCTGGTTTGTGTCTGCTCTGGATTCAGTCCGGCTCATGGACGGCTCCAGCTCGATTCCAGCTCGTCGCGGCTCCAGCTCATGGATGGCTCTGGCTCATTTCAGCCCCTGTTCCTTGTGGCTGCAGCTCATTTGCACCTTCGGGTGAGTTATTTCTGCACCCATTTTGTTTTTGTTGCAGCTCATGGATGGTTCCAGCTCGTTTGCAGCCCCAGGTCATTGTTTCTGTCCTGCTTTCAGCTGGGGCACAGTTAATTTTCTGCACAGTAGTTTGTACGGGGCTGTTTGGGGTTGTGCTGGAAACGGTGTTGATCACACAGCGATGTTTTACTTTCTGCACCCATTTTTTTGCAGGTCCAGCTCCTGGTGGGCTCCAGTTGGGTTTCATCTCCTGGGCAGTTTTGGCTCCAGCCCATTGATGGTTCCAGCTCGTTTTCGCCTCCAGCTCTTGGGTGGTTCCAGCTCTGGCTCCAGCCCCAGCCCATCACAGCTTGTGCTTGTTCAACTGCTCCTGGCTTTTGGCCAGGTCGTAAATCAATCACTGTCATGGCTTGTATATGAATATGAACTGTCATAATTGTACACGTGTTGCCTAATGAGCGTGTTTATTGTTCAATGACTAGTCCGGTGAATAAACAGTTGGACTCTCAAATGAAGTGGGAAAAGTGCCTTTTCGCCCAGAGACTATCTCAGACGTTTAATTCGGCCTGGTGCATGCCGGCGTCCCGCACTTTGGGGAACAACGCGACCGGACCCCCACCTCCGGCGGGGGTCCACGCACCCTGCCTACCCCCCCTCCCGCCCGGGCCCCAGCGCCCTCCCACCCCCCTCTGCCTCCCCCCGCCCAAAGTGCCCCCCTCCCGGGCCACTGTTTTGGGGCTGAAAACAGACGACTGAGCCTCCGTTTCCAAGTCCCAAAAACGCAGCACTTGGTCATTTTTCTGAGCCCAGACCCGCAGGACTCCGCCAGCATTTTCAAGCACAGAAAACGCACAACTTAGTCTTTTTTCTGGGCTGCAGAAATCCCCGGGCTCTGCCCCAAAACTGCCCCAGAGCTTGTTCCCAAACCCCCAGCTGGACCCTGTGGGAGACCCAAGCCCTGACCCACCCCCCGGTGCCCAGTTGAGCCCCAAAGCTGG
The DNA here is from genome assembly GCF_028500815.1 of Rissa tridactyla. Classification (NCBI taxonomy): domain Eukaryota; kingdom Metazoa; phylum Chordata; class Aves; order Charadriiformes; family Laridae; genus Rissa; species Rissa tridactyla. Next base: position 77,346,414 of record NC_071470.1, on the reverse strand, counting down.
GCCTGAGCACAAACCACCCCCCAGTGCCTGCTCCTGAGCCCCGAACCTGCCCCCAGCTCCCGGTCCTGAGCCCCAGAAACCCCAAACCCGGTCCTGAGCCTGAACCTGGTCCTGAGCCCTGAATAAGCCCCCAGTTCCCCGGTCCTGAGCCCCGAACCCTCGCCCGTGCTCGGTCCCGAGCCCTGAATCTGCTCCCAGGTCCCGGTCCTGAGCTCCAAATCCCCCCCCAGTGCCCGGTCCTGAGCTCAAACCGGACCCGTTTCCCGGTCCTGAATCCCCAACCCCCCGCTGCCGCCCCAACACCCACAACCGGCCCGGCCCGGGGCTCCCGGCCCCCAGCACCCACCGCTCAGCCCCGGCACCGGCTCCCGACTCCCCGCAGCCCCGGACAAGCCCCCAGCCCCAGGCGCTGGTGGAACGGGCAACGGGACGGGGGGACCCGCCAGGCGGACCCGGGGCGCCGCTCTCCGGCCCTCCGGGCTTTATTCCCCGGCGCCCCGAGCCCCGACGGCTCCTCCGACGAGACCCCGGCAGCGCGGACGAGCCTCCGGGCGCGGGCCCCGGCCCGACCCTCCTCCGCTGCCGGCCGCAGGCCGAGCCCCCCGCGCCTCGCCTGGCCCCGCCGGGGGAGCCCGGCCCGGCCGCTGCCGCCCCGGGGCCGCGGGCGGCGCCGCCGGCAGAGAACGAGCGGAGAGAGAAGGGGGCGGCCGGCGGCCGGCGGGGCCCAAATGGCCTCGGCCCCGCCCCGCGCACGCGCCCTGGGGACCCGCCCCCCGCCCCCGCGCCAGGCCCCGCCCCGCGCACGCCCCCGAGGCCCCGCCCCTCCCGCCCCGCGCACGCGCCCCGAGGCCCCGCCCCTTCCGCCCCGCCCCGCGCACGCGCCGCTTCTTCCGCCGGCAGAGCGGGGCCGGTGGGTGCGGACGCGGGGTCTTCTCCCGGGGCTGGTGAGCTGGGGACGGGGCTTGTGTTGCGGCTGAAGCTGCTGCTGCTGCGGCCGGTGTTGGGTCTGGGAGCGGGTCTGGGTCTCGCGGGCGCGCGGTGCCGGGGCTGGGCCCGGTCTGCCCCGAGCCCGGCCCGGCCCGGCCGCCCCCGTCCCGGCGCCGCGGGCCGGAGGAGCCGCGCCGCGGGGTCGGGCCTGGCCTGGTGGGGAGCGGCCCCGGGGCCCAAGTCCGGCGCTGCCGGCTCCTGCCCGCCGGGCTCCGGGCCCGGCCCCGCGGGGAGCCGGGGGCTGCCGGGGCCGGGCACGGGAAAACGGCGGCGGCTTCGTGCGGGCGCGGAATAATAAAGGCTGGAAGCGGCGGCGGGGCGGGGGCTGCCCGGGGCCGGAGCGGGGCTGCGGGCGCTGCCCCCCCGGGGGAAGCGGGGCCGGGCCGTGCTGTCGGTGCGAGCCCCGCGGTGGCCCCGGGAGCCCGGGCTGGAGCCCCCAAAGGCAGCCCTTGGTCTGTCTGTGGGAGCCCTGACACTGGCCCCATGAGCCAGGTTTCAGGCCCCCAAACACAGGGCTGGGTCTCTGCTGCCAGGACCCAAAAAGCAGCACACTTAGTCTCTTTTTGTGAGCCCAAAACCTGACCAAATGAGCCCTTTTTCAAGAGTCCAAACACAGCACTTAGTCTCTGATCCCAAACACACACGGTTTGGTCTCCACTTCAAGTCCCCGAAATGCAGCACTTGGTCTCTCCACCTGGCCAAATGAGCCTGGCTTTGACCCCTGCCTCCAAAACGCAGCACTTAGTCTTTTTTTAGGAGCCCAAAACCTGACCAAGTGAGCCCGGTTTCAAGCCCCCCAAACGCAGCACTTTCAGTCTCTGTTTCTCAGCTTTAACAGGGGGCAAGTGAGCCTGGTTCAGAGCCCCCCCCCAAAACACAGCACTTAGTCGCTGTGAGCCTTAAAGTGGCCAAATGGTCCCAGTTTCACCCCCCCTCAAAATGCAGCACTTTTAGTCTCTGTCTCTGATCCCAAACTCACAGGGTTTGGACTCTGTTTCAAGACCCCAAAACGCAGCACTTGTTCTCTCCACCTGGCCAGATGAGCCTGGCTTTGACCCCTGCCTCCAAAACGCAGCACTTGGTCTCTTTTTGTGAGCCCGGTTTCAAGTCACCCCCCAAAACGCAGCACTTTTAGTCTCTGTTTCGAGCACCAAAACGTAGGACTTACTTAGTCTCTCTGAGCCCTAAAGGGGCCCAATTTCACCCCCCCTCAAAACGCAGGACTTAGTCTCTGTTACTGAGCTGCGAGCCCTGAACACACACAGGACTCAGTCTCTGTTTCTGAGCCCCCAAATGCAGGACTTAGTCACTCTGAGCCCTGAACTGGGCAGATGAGCCCGGCTTCAAGATTCCCCCCTGCCCCCGGCCAAATGCAGGGCTCTGTTTCTCTTCTCGAACAGTGGCCAAACAAGCCCAGTTTTGAGCCCCAGAACTGGCTTAGTGACTGTCCTGGTTGGCAGTAAAACAGCACCAATTCTCTGTTCAGTAACTTCACTTTTTAGCTAAGCCCCTTCCAAGGAGCTGAACTCTGAAGTCACCCATCTCTTCACCCCTCTCCTCGGGGAGAGCATCTCTCCTTTGTCCCCATGGCCAGAACGGCCCGAACCGCGACAGTGACCCCGGTGTCCAGCCCCCAGAGCGCAGGACTCGGTCTCTGCCCGGACATGCAGGACGTGGGCGACGTGTCCCGGCTCCGTGTGCCGGAGCCCCAAACCCGCCGGATTCACCCCGGGGTCGGGGTTTAACCCCAGCGGGGGCCGGGGGCCGCTCGCTCACCCCCCCCCATCCAGGAGGGTGGGGAGAAGAGGGAGAAAACGGAGGAAAAACTCGTGGGTTGAGTTAAGGCAGTTTAATAGCACAGTAACGGCAGAGAACATCATCATAACAACAATAATAAACAATATAACAACAACAAGACCATCGGTACAAGGACACACACAATAACAATGCAATAACGACACCCACAAGAACAATAAAATATCGATCACAACAACAGCATCGGTCCAAGGACCCACACAAGGAAGCGACACAGCCCAGGCGGCTCTCAGCCCCCGGGGGCCGGTTGCCCGGCCCGTCCCCGCCCCGGCAGCCCCCGTTCCCATCCCCTCCCCGATCGGACCGTTCCTCGCCGTGTTCCCGGCGCCGTTCCCGTCCCGCTGCCGGGACAAGGGAGCTCCGTCCCGCCGAGCCGGTCCCGGCGCCCCCGGGCGGGAAGGCGGCACTCGCTGCCGGGCCGGAGCCCCGGCCCCGGCTCCTGAGCGCCGCCGGGGGGAAGCGGGACCGGGCCGGGCCGGGCGGCGGCTGCGGTCCGTCGCGGCGGGCGCCATTGCTGGGCGTGTGGGCGTGTTTCTCGCCCCTCCCACTCCTTTTATGGACATCGCCCCGCCCCCGAGAGTGCCGGGCCCCGCCCCATGCGCGTCCGCCCCGCGATCTCTCAGCACCGCCCCCTCTCCCCGCCCACGCCTCTTACGGACATTCCCGCCCGCCCACCGGGGGCCGCCCCGGGTCCTACTGCCCGCCCGCTCCGCGCTGCCCGCTCCGCCCCCGGCCCGTGGCGTCATCAGCGTCACTAGGGCGTCACCAGTCACTCCCACCCACGGTTGGCTGCGGACCGTGACGACACCGCGAGGGTGGGGCGGCGGGGGAACACCCGAGGGGGGAAAATCGGGGGAAATACCCCCCCCCCACCCAACGCATTTATGGCATCATTTTTGACTCGGGTAACTCAGGGGTGAGAAATGGAAAGAGAAATAAACAATGGAAAGAGAAAAGTTGTGACGCTTCCCTTGATCCAGTGCCCACGGGGCCAGCAGGGATAGGGAACAAAGGGAAAAAGGGGAATAAACGGAAAAAGGGGAACAACAGTAGAAAAGTTGTGACACTTTCCTTTACCGAGGACCCACGGTGCAACCAAGAATAAAGGGAAAGAGAAGAGGGAAATGGAAACATAAAGAGAAAAGTTGTGACACTTTCCTTGACCCAGTGCCCACAGTGCAACCAGGGAAAAGGGGAAGTGGCCAAAAAGGGGAAAAAAGGTGGGGGGGCGGAAATGGCAAAAAGGGGGGTGGGATGGCAGAGCCAAGTGACCGCTGCCTGCCCTGCGCCGGCCTGTCACAGCCTGGCCACCCCGACCCCTCCGGTGGCTCTTCTGTCCCCGGCCAGGAGAAATCCGGGGATTTCCCAGCCGGAGCTGGGGGGTTCGGGGGGCAGACCTGGCCCCCGTCAGCCGGGGGGGAGCTGAGAGGGGCCTTATTGTATTGGTGCCTTTTTAATAGACGGCCTACAGTTATCCAGATCATAAATCTCCCCGGTTCTGCATTTCCAGCCGGAAAACGCATTTCTCTGCTCTGCGCAGAGACACGGATGGGCCCCGGCTGCCCCGGGCAGGTTTGAGCCCAGAACCCGACTGCTTCCCCCCAAACCTTCCATCGGGGCTTGGAGCCTCCGTGTCTCCAGGTTGACGTTCCTTGTGCCCCTGCCCTCGCTGGCAGAACCCGGGGAACCGGAGAGTCCTGGGCTGGGGAGAAACACGACCAAACCCTGGGGGCGACGCCGACCCCTGTCCCCGGGGAAAAGACGGAACCCAGCGGGAACCAGCTGCTGGGAAACCACCCAGAAGAACGACTTTCCCATGGCCCAGGGCCAGCAAATCCCTTCCCTCGCGCTCAGGAGAGCCACAACCAGCACAAATCACCCCAAAGCATCGCCCTGAGTCACAATTCTACTTACAACTGGCCAACGCCACCAGCGAGGCTCTGGGCCACCCCGCGGCCGGTCCCACAGCCCCAACACGCCACCCGGGGGTTGGGGGGAGCCCGGGGCAAGTCCCCGCAGCCGGGCACGAGCCCGGCCGGCCCCGGGCACCCCCGGAGACCTCGGGGCGCCCAGAGCCACCTCGGAGCCAAGCCGGGGAGCAGGGCTGGTCTCCTCAGCGCGGCCAGGCCCCTCCCAGCCCCTCTGCGGGGCCCACGGGGACCCCCACGGCCAGCGCTGGGGACCCGCTGCCCCAGGAGGGGGACACAGGCTCCGGCCACCCCCGCCCCCAGGAGATGGGGGGCTTCAGGCAGCCCAGGGGAGGGAGGGCAGCCGCAAAACCAAGACCCTGGCAGGGTCAACAGCTCACCACCCCTCCCTGCACCCCCCCGGCCCAAAAGCACCCAAGCCCCACATCCGCCATCACATCCCCCCTCCACCCCCAGCCAAACCCCCCCCAGCTGAGGGTCATTTCTCATCAGCGTCAGCCAGGGAGGGCCCCCAGCTGTGGGGCTGCCCCAGGGGCTGCTGGGAGGGAAAAAAGGGGGGGGGTAAGAGAAAATAAAAAAAAAAAAAGAAAAAAATCAGAAAAAAAGGAAAAAAAAGAAAAAAGCAGAAAAAAGGAAAAAAAAGAAAAAAGTCAGAAAAAAAAGGAAAAAGAAAAAAACAAATTTAAAAGGGAAAAAAGATTAAAAAGAGGAAAAAGTGAGAAAAAAAAGGAAGAAAAAGAAAAACCCAGAAAAAAGGTTAAAAAAAAAGAAATAAAAGAGAAAAAAAGAATAAAAAACAAAATAGGGAACAAAAAAGAAGAAAAAATAAAAAAGCGAAAAAAATTTTAAAAAAGGTAAAAAAGAAAGAAGAATAAAATGAAAAACACTAAAATAAAAAAGCATAAGTATAAAAAGTAGGGGTGCAAAAGCAGCAGAACGAGCAGCAGACCCCAAACCCACCTGCCCCCCCTCGCCCCCCGGGCAGCTGGTGGTGGGGAAAAAGCAAAACTGACCCTGCAAAGCCCCAAAAAAAAAAAACCAAAACCAACCCAAAAAACACCCCAAAACCCAAACTCCCCAAACAAATCACACCAAAAAAAAAAACCCACAGGAAAAGAGAAGAAAAGCAGCAGCAAATCCCCCTGAGCTGCTGAAAACCAGCAGAACCACAGAAGCCCGGCGAAACTTGCCCCTCCTGACCCCCCCCATCAGAGCGAGGGGCCCTCGGGGGTGGGGGGAGGCAGTGGGGTCCCCCCGGGGGTGCTGGGAACCGGGGCCTCGGGGGAGCGGGGCAGGTTTGGGGGGGACAGTGCTGTGTCGGGGGGGGGGATATTATATGATGGTGGAGCATCACTGTGATGGGGGGGGACACTGCTGTGATGGGGACATCGGTGTGAGGGGGGACATTGCTGTGATAGCGGGGACACGCTGTGTGATGGGGGGGCATCACAGTGATGGGGGGCATTGGTTTGATGGGGGGACATTGCTGCGATGGGGAGGGGACACATCGCTGAGATGGAGGGACATCACTGTGATGGGGGACACTGGTGTGATGGGGACGTCGCTGTTGGCGGGGGGGGCATCGCTGTGATGGGGGACATCAGCGATGGGGGGAGATTGCTGTGACAGTGAGAACACTGTGTGATGGGGACACCGCTGGGATGGGGACATCAGTGGGATGGGGACATCGCTGGGTGACAAATAACCGGGGCGACGCAGCGGGGGGGACGGAGCCCGCCCGGCCCCGAGAGCCCCCCACGGCGGGGCAGGACGGGGTTTCCCCCCATTTCTCCCTCCCTGGGGCAGCCCCGGTCCCTGGGGCTGGGGGCAGAGGCACAGCCCCCCCCAGACCCTTTTCCCGGGGGCGATGGCACACGGCGATGCCCCGGTGCCCCCGCCCCGTTCCGGGGCCCGTTCCCCGGGGGTCGGGGGGGTCTCTCATTTTCCAGGCTCCGGCCGGTTTTATCCCGACCGGTGCCTTCGCCTGGGGGGGCCCCAGCGGGGGCACGGGCCGTGCAGGCGCCGCCAAACCCCCCCGAGATGCGGATTTCTCCCATCGCCCTCCCCGTTTCTGTTAAAAATAACCGCAACGGACCCCCCCCAGAGCAGGGAATGGGGCAGCAGCCGCCGCCGGGGGGGCTCAGGGGCTTCGGGGGGGCACAGGCTGTTCCTGGCTCCCGCAGCATCCCCATCCCGTACCCCCCCGGGGACCCCAGCACGTCCCGTGGCACCCACGCTGGTGGCCACACTGGCCACCTTCCCGGCGACGGGCCGGAGCCCCCCACCCGTAATTGGGGCTGTTCCCATTACACGCTGATTTTTTAGGTTATTTTCTGATTATTCGCGTCTCGGAGACTGCCCCGGCCCCCCAGGCCGTCTTGCAGGAGCGCTTTATGAGGGAGGGATGTGATCAGGGAAGAGGGAGAGGTGCTGATCCGTACGGCGCAGAAATCCACTCGGCGTCGACGGGAAGCGATTCCCGGCTCCCCAGCGCGGCGCTCGGACATCGCGGCAGCCGCTGGGTTTGTCCCGGAAAAAAAGAGATTTTTCTGTCCTCTTTCCAGACGAAGCTCAAACGTGTCGCTGTGTCTCGATGGCTCCTCTCTGAAGTCACTCCAGAGAAGTGTTTGTCCTTATTAACGCTAACGAAGGCTGCCCTTTCGGGGTAAGAAATCAGCCTTTTGTATAAGCTCCGTATTTCTTACCCCTTCAAGAGGCCACGTCGGCCGCTTGAGTCCCCATCCGCGTGCGTTTTTCTGCTTCTCCCTCCTTTTTCTGGCTCTTAAGTAAAATACATGAAGCGAGGGGGGAATCGGGTGGGAAATTCCGAGTCGAAAAAAAAAAAGAAAAATCCTTTTTGACGTGGGTTTCAATCAGGACTACTTGGGTTTTGCTATTTTTTTTCAACCCCCTCTCCCGCCACCCCCCCAGAGCAGCAGTCCTGAGTGGGATAATAAACCCCCAGCTATTCATTTTTTGGGGGAGGAATATGGGCTTTTGGGTTTGTTTTTTTTTTTTCTGCGGGTGGGCACCACCTGAGGCGCCGCTGGGTGGGGGCGGGAGGGAGGCCCGCCACCTCCCTGGCAAATACACAGCTTTTCATTGCATTAAGCAGGTGTTTATGTATCCGCTTGGGTATTTTCTGATGTGTTTCTCCTTAGAGAGGGATTTCCCCCCTCTCTAATTCTTCATGGACTTTTCCTGGTGAAAATAGGACACCGGAGAGAGGGGAAACCTCGTCTATGGGGCGTTTTATGTACATACCTCACGTCTTCTGGAACTGGGCATCGTACCCAAGTGGAGCATCCGAGCGGAGGCGGGGGGGCACAGAGAGAGGCACCTTGAAGAACCCAGCCATCCTGTGGGAAAGGGAGGGAAGATGGGCGAGGAGGATTGTAAATACGCTCAAGTGACTTGCACCCGGGGTGCTGGAAAAACACGTCGAGCCCACTAATCGTTATTCAGTCTTGGGCGCTTGCAAGAAAAACCCTTGCACTTAGATAACGTAAGTCCGGGATGGACTCAGGGACGCCTTATCGAGCCGCTGGAGAATCCTGGCCTGTTATTGAAGAAGATCAAAGCGCAGGGGGAAAACTCTGCCTGCTTGAACCCTTTAAATACCAGGAGGAAGAGGGAGTCCATGCGCTCTTGCTCACGAGGACTCTCTCGCTGCCGAGGGCTCTTGCTGCCAAGGGCTCTCCCTCACTCCGCGGTGGCCGCGGTCCCTGCCTGCATGCCTCTGCCCGGGTGTTGCTTCGGAGATTCCCCGGTCCGCGAGGGATCGAGATTAAACTTGTTCTTTGCCTTTCCAGCCGCGGTTTTGCGGTTGTTCCTGTGCCCTGCCTCCATCGGCTCACACATCTGGCGTAGTCGGCCGCTCCAGGAACAACCGTGCCATGGCGGAGGCAAAAATGGTGGGCTGGGGGCGGGAGGGGGAACTGAGATGACTTCCTCTATTCGGGGACGTCACAGCACTGAATACTGGGCTCCTGCTGCTGCTTTTCTGGCTCCCTTGGCTCCGCCGCCGGCATGGCCGGAGTTAGACGACAGAGCAGTGATTACCCCCCCGGGGATCGAAACGGCTGCGCGTCGGCTGCCGTGGAAAACGGCGTCACGTTCTTCGCCCGAATTCGCAGGGAAATGGGGATGGCTGTCAGCTACCGGACTCGGAGCTCTTAATCGTGAAGTCGTCGCCTTTACGTAGGGAAGTGGGAGAATTGGGAAAGGAATACAGGAGTTTACAGGATGCAAAGGCGATGGCGTTCCTAATTACTGTTCGAGCGGAGCGGTGCTGCGGGCTGCAAGACGATGTGGAGCGGTCGGTAGCGCACGCGCGTCGTTAATAAACAACGGGAGAAACACGGGAAAGGTCAGCGTTCGATTTCCCGAGTTCGTGCTCTCACCACAAAAGGGCGGTGGGATGCCGAGGAACGGGACGAAAATATTGGGAGCGAGCCCTCGGGCTGCGGGACCGAGTTCGAATTGGATGCCGACGGAAAAAGCAGCGCGGTGGCGGAAGCGCGACCCCTCGTTCCCACGGCGGGGAGCAGGAACGAGCAGACGGGGGGCGCAGATCGTTGCGCTGACACCCCGAAAGGGTTGAGGGGATTTTTAGAGATTTATCAGCAAAAGAGTGGGGAAGGCACGCTGGCGGGGGCACAGTGGACCTGCATCCGTCCATTTATCAGCGGGTGAAAAAGATTCACGGAGCCCTGTCCCCATTCCCGATCAGGCATGAGGAGATGCTCAGCTGCAGAACATCAGGGAACATTGTTGAATTGGTGTCGTCCCTTGGAAAATGGTGCGCGATGGAGAAAGGTATTAATTTGGCGCAGCAGAGGGGGATGGCTCAGGTGTTGGTCACAGGACGCGATCCGGACGGTGTAGCGGTGACGAGAAGGATGGAAATGCATTTCTTGAGAGGCCTCCGTGCCCCTCCTCTGCCCTGCCTGGCACCTCAATGTTACAATCACTGGTCTTTTGGGGGACTTTTAGGGTATTGGAGAACTTTTATCCCACGTTTCGTGATATCACTGTGCCTTCTGCAGCAATTAACTGGGAAGAAAGTTGTCCGGCAGGGGACCAAGCGGCAACAAGAAGCCTTTGACGGCTGCAAAAATGCTTTGATTGAGCATGCACAATTACACAGCCCCGAGCAAGGATATCCTTTTGAAGTAGAAGGAACAATTCCGGACGATACAGTCTCGGGATCGTGGCGGAGGACCGGGGTGGAAAATCAGAAAGAACCTGTAGGACGTTGGTCCGAGGCATTCCACGGCTCCCCTACACATCATAACCCAACTTCTCCTCTTACTTTGCATCCTTTAGGAGTACCAGATTCTCGAGTTCTTGTATTTCGGGTGTCCTCGACAAGTCCCTGTGCCTTATCTAGAGGAGACGGCATCGGGACGGTGTTATTGGCATCGCCAGCCCGGCATCCAATTGAAGTCCAACCTGGAAAAGCACAAGGCACAGCTCCCCAGTCCGTGCGGGCAATTCCCCCCCGCGTCAGGTCATCAAACCTGTGGCCGTAGGAGCTGAAGGAGCCGGAGCGACGGCCTGTGTGTCACTGGAAGGCGGTGACACTCCTGCGTCCCTCCCCTGCCGCCGGCTGGCTCGACGGAACTGACGGAACAGCCGGCGCGGAGCCGGCATCCAGCATTCCCCGGTGAGGAGAAATAACTGGACTCCAGAGGATCCAATGTGAATCAACAGAAGCCAGCGGAGAACACACGAGGCCACCATAACCAATAATAATATAACCAACAATAGCATGAGCCCTTGCTTCAGTAAATCCGATACCCATCCCGTTATACCCCATGAGCTTAACCAATCATCGAAACCATTTTTGACCACTTTTAATTTGGACATGTTATCCTTCAGCTCCCGTAACTGCTTACGAATGGATGACGAGTGGTCGGAAAGGTTCATACAACACATACCTTCAAAATCTTCACACCCATGACCTTGAGCTAACAGCAAAAAATCAATAGCCGCTCGATTTTGCAACGTAGCATGCCGAATGCTATCAGCATCAGCGAGCAAGCTAGATAGGATTTCAGTTGTAACGTTTATCTGTTTACTTCCCCCACACCCTGTCTTATTCAACATATTTAATGCCGTCGCTGTTCCTAGCGAAGGAAGAATACTTAGCCCTATTCTTTGTCCGAGATTCGGGAATGTTATACGGTGGTCACAGGACGGAGTGAAGGTATGAACTGTTCTCGTGGCTCTGTGGTTCCTGCGTGCTCTGCTCACTGTGTCTTTGGCCGCACGCAGGCCTCTGCTCGTAGATCTGCCCCAACATCTCCCCCTTTTTTGTTTAACACCAGACCATTTATTAACAAGGCAGCCATGACTTGTGCTCCCGCTCGTTGTGACGCTCTTAGCAGGTTATATACTAAACACAATTAAAAACAGAATCAAAAAGAACCCTGCTAAGGCAATAAATACCCAGATTCCTAAATTTAGCCCAGAAAGCAAATTTCTTTGGATTTACCCACGAGAAATCCTTCTGTAATATTTCAAATGCCGTGCGGTTCATTAAGTCTTGAATCTTTAGTATTTGAGCTTTTAGCTGATCATGTAAAGGACGAATATTTTGTTGCAAGGACATGTCAAAAGCACCGTGGAGATGGTGTTTAACCATTTCTCAGCCATGTCGCAACGTATTCCAGGGGAGAGATGTAACACAAAGTCTTCGAGAGTTGTACTCCCAATCCCAATACAGAGAAAGACGTGGTTTTGATGCATTTTGCCGATTCCCTATCCATATTACTGCTGTTTTATACCTTACGCGCGTTAAATTTACACAATAAGATTGATTACGTTCTTGTATACTTGCACTTTGAGCCGAAGCAAACCTACGGATGAGAAGTACAAATCATTACAGAATTGTCTTGCTCACAACTTCTATTTGTTGCAGTGTTGTCTGTGGTTAGCACGCACCCCGATCTAAGGTGCTTATAATACACCTTCGGTTGTTCAGGCCATTCAACAGTTCTTACAAACTGTCGCTCTGCTGCTGTGGATGACAAAGAAGACATGTTTAGAACATTTAAAACATGAGAGCATATGTGGGCAATAAAATAAGGGAACCGTCTTTTTCATAAAAGCAACATTAATTGCAGTAAAAGATTAAATAACAATTGGTTCTCTAGTTGTTTTATAAACGCTCCTTCAAGTCTCTGAACGATACCAGTAACATATTGACATTCTGCCTACGTTTAACAGTTCCTGTTGAAATAAGTCCAAAGCCTTTACTGTGTCCCTGAACCATCTACAAACACCGTACGGGTGCCATCAGGAGGCTTTGGCGCCAGCAGGATGCGCGGCTGTAAAGGAATTTGTGAAAGTGACTGGAATAGTCTGTGCCGGGGGAAAGAATAATTTATTTGCCCAATATAATGTACTAAGGCAATTTGTAGGTTAAGACTTTGTGATAACCAAGGGTCAAGGTCATCCTTTTCGATGGGGACGTGTGTGTGGCTTGGATCCATTCCAGAAAGCTGCTGACAGCACAAACGACCCTGGAAAAACAATTGCGGTAACATTTCAGTCATCGTAGTTACTGGTTTTGAAAAGGTATGTGGCAAAAATACCCACCCCAATGCAGTCAGGCTCTTTGCGAGTGCATCATCCCACTGTCCTGTCAGGGCGTAAAGTTGAAATTCTTGTAGGAAGGTGTTCAACGCGTCTTGCAGCAGTAGCAGACTATATCTTATCTTGCAACATGCTGTAATGCCTTCGGAGCTGTTGGGGTTAATGAACATAGAACTTATGGGGGGTGCGGGGGCAGACACAGTGCTTCAGGGCATCCCCCGTATCTTCAAAGTGCGCTCACGTCTCTCTCCCCCTCGCTCGTGTCCCTCTCCCCCTCTCTGACCCGAGAGAGCCCCCCTGTATCCCGCACTGGATTGAGTGGAGAAGTACAGGCTCGAGTCGCCGCACGCGTGGCCAGTGCACGCAGCGAGTCCCACCAGACTCATGACCCAGCTTTGCTGACAGCGGCTGTCTGATACGTGACTCCATTGTTGTAATCCCTTCTTGTTATCTTCTTCCGTGAGGGTCGGGTTCTCGTGGATACACACAGAGTTTTTAGAGCAACATATTCTACAACTCGTACGAGGGTACGACGCAAAGCGGCATCTACAACTGATGGTATAATGCTTATTACACACGGCAAACAGCATAGCAAACATAACAGACAAATTCCTTCCACGCAGGCAATGAGTATAATTTGCTTCAACCCACCCCACCCCCAAGTCCAGCCAGCAAAGAGATTTCACCCCGTGGTCTCCACAAGTTGCCGGTTCGGTCGGCGCAGTTCCTGCAGCTGGGCATGGATGGATGTGGAGTGGTCACTCAGATTCATACAATACAGTCCTTTAAAATCTTGACAACCGTGTCTGAGCTGAAAGCAAAAAATTAGTAGCAGCTCTGTTTTGCAGCATCGCGTATCGAATACTGTCTACATCTAGCAATAACTCAGACACAGCTGGACTAGTCGCATCGTTAAACTTATCCTTGGCAGCAAGAGAGTCCTTGTTATCACGAATCCTTGGCAGCAAAAGAGTCCTCGTTAGCAAGAGCGCACGCGGACTCCCTGTTCTTGCTGGTGCTGTGCTTTGATCTTCTTCCACAACAGGCCAAGGTTCTCGAGCAGCTGGATAAGGTGTCTGTGAGTCCATCACAGGCTTCTGTCATCCAAATGTTTTTCTTGCCAGCGCCCGAGACTGAATAACAATTGGTGTGATATAGGTGTTTTCCAGCACCCAGGTGCGAGTCCCTTGAGTGTAGTTACAATCCTCCTCGCCGAACTTCCGTTGCTTTCCCATATTCCCCCCCCGGCTCAAGAGACCGCCTCTGCTGGGGTTCATTTTAGTCTCGCAGGGTATAACACAGAGCAACCTACTGAGGCATGCAATAACATAGACACATAGAGGGAAAAACCAAAACCATATCTCTATGGTGCTGCTTTGAATCAGGTGTCCTATTTCTCTTTTTCTGACGCTTTCTCGTAGCGCGTGTGGCATACTTTTGTGCTAACGTGGCACATTTCCCATCTAATTGTTCTTGTTTGGTTTCTTTTTCTTTTTTTTTTCTTTTTTTTTTTTTCCCATCACTTACAACTGACATAAAAGTCTGCCTTTGCAACAAGGGCTCAGTTGCTCATTTTTCCTTAAGTTTCTCATTTTCCTACAGAGCATCCTGTAGATCTTGGCTCAACTCCTTTTCCCAATCAACCATGATCTTACAGACAAACAACAACCAACCAGCGATACACCCTGCACGGGCGAGCCGTTCCCGAGAGCGTAAACGTGTCAGCTGGTGAAAACTCCCCCAATATTTCAGGACTTCCATCGGTTCTACAGCCCATCCTGGTGGATCTGCCTGGGGCGCGCTCGCCTTACGTCTAAACACGGTGTATACACAAACTTCTTCACTTGACGGAGCGTCAGCCCTAGTCGCGTACGAGAACAGCACCACACCGGGCAGAACACCTGCTCAAGGGGAGTCACCTAACGACACTGCACACAACAAAAAGCAAACAGTAGCACAGGTGCTGCTCAGCAGGTACAAGCTGGCGCCCACACACACTTCCACAGCAGACACACAAAACCAGCACTTCCATCTCAGGGAGACGACTGGGGAGGGGAGGGGGCGAGGCGGGCAATGTCAGGAGCAAACAGCTCCGGCTCTGTCCGTCTCTGCTGACATTCTGCCTCCTCCCTCGGCCTCAGGTGGAGCAGAGGGGCTCAGCAGGGGATCGTCCCAGACCTTCGGACCTGGCCTGTTCGATCCCCCTCCCGTGGGTTGTAATGCTGCAAAAGCCCCGGCTGCTGTGGCTCGCTCCGCGTTCATATCTTGTAAGGTTGATAACACCAACCACCAAGTCGTTGCTAACGGTGATGCCTCTTTGTCTCCTTTACTTATCACTTCCCACAGTTTTTTCCCAACAGCCTCCCATATTTCTGGTTTGAAAGCTGTCTGGGGCTCTGGTGCAAATCCGTTCTCTCTGCACCAGGTTAACAACCTTCGGAGCATACGCTCATCGTATTTCACCCCTCTCTTAGAGAGGATATGCAGGAGAAGTCTTAATATAGCCCCTTCTTCTTTTGTCACTTGTTGCCCCATCTCCTGCCCCGGCTTAATCAGTTTGAGCAACAGTTTCGCTGGTGTTTCAATCCCTCTCTTAGAGAGGATCCCAGCCAGTAGCGTGGCCGCAGCTTCTGTTTCCATAGCTGCGCCTGGGAGGTGAGGAGCGGCCTCACGCCGTTGTCTGCTCCCGCTGATGCGCCCAAGCAGCACATCTCCCAGCCGAAGTTTCCCACTCCCCTCCTCTAGCTGCTTACCGCAGTCTCGGAGAACTCAGTCGCGCTGAACCATCCTCTGCTACCAGATGTCGGAGGATGTCGGAGTGGGAGACGGACCCGGAGTAACGATGGAGTCTCAATATGAGTATGATCGTTCTCCCTTTATTCCAGTTTTCACAGAGTATATATAGACAGGCAATAAGAGCACGCGCTAGCGGCAGCTATAGGATTGGCTTACAGTCTCTGTTCACGCGCTGTCCATGCAGTTCATTCACAGATCAGATTGGTTACAAGAATTCACATAGTAAATTACTTAGTCATTAGCACAACATGTTTTCTACCTTCTCAGTTCCCGTTTTTCCCATGTACTAATTCCATCTTCTACCACCTGTTTTGCTCTTAATCTAATCTCTCACAGTAGGGAGGCTGGCTCACATGGCCATTTTCTCTCAGACACATTCCTACACTAATATCCATCCTAAACCTCCCCGGGCGCAACTTGAGGACGTTTCCTCTTAAGGCATCTTGGCATTGCTGAGATTGTACCATAAATTAACAGCGGAGCCCGTTAAGAAGCAAACTCCGGCACAGAAAATGGAGATGAGGAATTTATTCTGGTGATTAAGATGATTTTTTTTTTCTTTTCCAAAGCACCCAGGAAAGCAGCTTTTTCAAAACATATCATTAATGTTCCTGAATTAATTATTGCCGTTGCCAAAGATGGAGAGCAAGACTGAGCACCTCACTCGGTGATAAATATTATTGCGGGTGCTCACAAAACCGCTGCGCTGCTTTTGTTGCTGTTTGCATGAGGAACGGGACACAAAAAAAAGCCCCAAAAAAACACAACCAGCTTTTCCTTTCATTAAGAAAAAGGCTTGATTTAAAAGCCGTGGTTAAAATTCCCTTGCGCACCTCTCTTCCCGTTCTTAAAGGTGGAAGCCGGCCACCAGTGGTACCTTCAGGTCATCTACGTGATCGGGCCGGAGAGCATGGCGGGGCCTCGCGTCCAGCGATCCCTTGCCCGCCGCTGGCGCCGGGACCTGGCGGACGGCGCCGGGAGGCTGACGCTGGACGACTCCTTGGTCTACGACAACGAAGGCGACCAGACGAAGAACGGCACCAACATGAAGTCGCTGGTCTTGGAGCGGGAGGAAGCCGCCGTGGCAGCCTCCTTGTCCCAAGCCGGGGCTTCCCTGGGAAGCGCCTTCGCCGCCCTGGCCCTGCTGCTGCTGGTCCTGTCGGGAATTTGCCTCCTCAGCCGCAGGTGTCGGAAGCTGCGGAGGAAGCGGGAGGCTGCCGGAGCCCCCCCGGAGGAGCACCCCCTCAACACCAAGGTGGAGCTGCCCAGGGGCGC
The DNA here is from genome assembly GCF_028500815.1 of Rissa tridactyla. Lineage (NCBI taxonomy): Eukaryota > Metazoa > Chordata > Aves > Charadriiformes > Laridae > Rissa > Rissa tridactyla. The sequence goes on along the minus strand of NC_071470.1, from coordinate 77,330,011 downwards.
GGGGAGGGCCCTGGACAGCCGGTACTGCACCGTCCGGAACGTTAATATCCTGCGGGAAACGGGGGGTGCCTGCGAGGGGAAGGGCAGGAAGGTGAAGCAGGTGAACTTGGAAGTCAAAGTCCACAGCAATTTGCACGACGGAACGGAAGTTTAATGGGAGCGCGTGCATGCGCGCCCGCTTCGGTTTGGAAAAAAAGCTTTTTTTTTTTTTATAAATTGTAAAAAAAAAAAAAAAAAAATCCCAAAAAAGAAAAGCTAAGAAAAGTTTATGCTGGTATTTTTTATGCCGCGTCGCTCACCTCGGCGCTGCCGGGGCCGGGCGATGGCCGAGCTCTCCATCCGTGCCTCCAGCCGGCTCCGGCTCTGCCGCTTCCCGGGGTGTCTGGGGGCAGCGTGGGGACACCCTTGTCCCCCCCCGGCGAGGAGGGGGAGAGCCACGGGGACCCTCCGGTCGCGGGGCGGGGGGACGGTTCCCCCCCTCGCCGGGGGATAAAGCGAGAAAAGCCACGCTCCAAACGGGGCAAAATCATGCGGAAAACCAAAAGGCGGATGGGGGTCTGGCGGTGGGGAGGGTCACGCTGGGGCGGTGGGGACACGATTGTCACTGGGGGGGTTGAGGGGGGTGTGAGTTGCCCCGTCTGGCCGCGCACCGGAGCGCGAACTATGGGCCGTGAGCGGGGTGTCCTTTCCCTGCGCCTCCGCCCGCCCCCGGGGACCCCCTGGGGGCGCTGCGGGGGTGTCCGATGGCCCCGGGGTGCCCGAGCCCCCCCTCGCCCCCCGCCGCGCTCACCGGTACCGGGGGTGGTGGGGGGGCTGCGGTACCGCCAAACATCCACCAGATGGCGCTGCGCGGGGGCAGTGCCGGGCCGTGTCCGCCAGGCGGCGCCCTCCTTTGCGAGCGGGGGTGTCCCTGCGGCGTGGCTGCGCGCCCGCCGGGGGGCGCTGCCGGGCGGGAGGCGGTTCTGTGGGCGTGACCACGCTGCCGTGACCACGCCTCCATTCGGTCTGACCACGCCCCTAATCAGCCCCCCCCTCCCCAAGTCACGTGGCTGGGCGGCTCAGGTGCGCGGTGGCCCCGCTCCCTTCCTCCCTCCCCTGGGCTGCCTGAAGCCCCCCATCTCCTGGGGGCGGGGGTGGCCGGAGCCTGTGTCCCCCTCCTGGGGCAGCGGGTCCCCAGCGCTGGCCGTGGGGGTCCCCGTGGGCCCCGCAGAGGGGCTGGGAGGGGCCTGGCCGCGCTGAGGAGACCAGCCCTGCTCCCTGGGTTGGTGTCTGATGTGGCTTTCGGTGCCCCGAGGTCCCCAGGAGCATCCCCGGGGCCAGACGGGTTCGTGCCCGGCTGCGGGGACTTGTCCTGGGCCCCCTCCTCGAGTCCCCGGGCGGCTTGTTGGGGCTGTGGGACTGGCCGCGGGGTGACCCAGTGCCATGCCGGTGGCGTTGGCCAGTTGTAAGTAGAATTGTGGGAGACGGTGGGGGGGGGCCCTTCCCCTGCCAGAGCCCCAGCCCTGCCTCGGGGACGTGCTTTAACTCTTGAGTAATTCAAGATAAATTCACCAAACTGGGTAAGGAATGCGTGGGAATGAGCAAAAGACAGATACAGGCAAGCGGCCGGGAGGGAGTGAGCATTGCCCAAAAGTCCCAGAGGTTTATATATGTATTTTTATATATATTTCTACATTTTTAATGTACACAGCGCTATAGCTGGGTCCGTATGCGTAGCTGTAGGAGGGTTTGGGGGGAAGCAGCCGGGTTCTGGGCTCAAACCTACCCGGGACCCGTCCGCGTCTCTCCTGAGAGAAGAGGAATGCGTTCTTTCCGGCTGGAGATGCAGAACTGGAGAGATGGAGCAGCCATCGAAATGTTTGCCATCTAGTAAACAGCCACCGGTACAATAAGGCTCCCTCTCAGCCCCCCCGGTGCAGGGCAGGCAGCGCTCACTGGTCTTTTCTAGTTCCATTTCCCTTTTTCCTTGGCTGCGCTGTGGGCACTGGGTAAAAGGGAAAGTGTCACAACTTTTCTACTATTATTTCCCTTTTCTACTATTATTCCCTTTCCCTGTGGGCACTGGATCTTTCCATTTCTCACCCCTGAGTTACCCGAGTCAAAAATGATGCCATAAATGCGTTGGGGGGGTGGTGGGGGTATTTCCCCCGATTTTCCCCCCCTCGGGTGTTCCCCCGCCGCCCCACCCTCGCGGTGTCGTCACGGTCCGCAGCCAACCGGGGGTGGGAGTGACTGGTGACGCCCTAGTGACGCTGATGACGCCACGGGCCGGGGGCGGAGCGGGCAGCGCGGAGCGGGCGGGCAGTAGGACCCTGGGCGGCCCCCGGTGGGCGGGGCGATGCCCGTAAAAGGCGTGGGCGGGGAGAAGGGGCGGTGCTGAGAGATCGCGGGGCGGTGGCGCAGTGGGCGGGGACCGCAGTTCTCAGGGGCGGGGCGATGTCCATAAAAGGAGTGGGCGGGAGAGGGGGCGGAGCCGCGATACTGCGGGACCTCGCCCGCCGGCGGGCGGGGCGATGTCCATAAAAGGAGTGGGCGGAGCAAGAGCACACCCCCACGCGCCCCCACGCCGGGCAATGGCGCCCGCCGGGACGGAGCCGTCGCTGCTCCCCGGCCCGGTCCCGCTCCAGCTTCCCCCCCGCGGCTCTCGGGAACCGGGGCTGGGGCTCCGGGCCGGGCTCGGGGCGCGGAGCCGGCAGCGAGTCCCGCCTTCCCGCTCGGGACAGCGGCCCGGGGGGGCCGGGGCTCCCGAGCGGCGCGGCCCGGGGCTCGGCGGGACGGAGCTCCCTTCTCCCGGCAGCGGGACTGGAACGGCGCCGGCTGCGGGGCCGGGGGGTCGCGTCCGCCGGGGCTTTTACAGCGGGGGGGGCCCGGCCGAGCAGAGGAACGGTCCGACCGGGGAGGGGATGGGAACGGGGGCTGCCGGGGCGGGGACGGGCCGGGCAACCGGCCCCCGGGGGCTGAGAGCCGCCTGGGCTGTGTCGCTTCCTTGTGTGGGTCCTTGGACCCGTGTTATTACTGTTAGTACTGATATTTTATTGTCATTGTCTGTGTCGTTATTTTTATTATTTAGTGTTCTCTGCCGTTACTGTGCTATTAAACTGCCTTTAACTCAACCCACGAGTTTTTCCTCCTTTTTCTCCCTCTTCTCCCCACCCTCCTGGATGGGGGGGGGTGAGCAGGCAGCCCCCGGCCCCCGCTGGGGTTAAACCCCGAGCCCGGGGTGAATCCGGCGGGTTTGGGGCTCCGGCACACGGAGCCGGGACACAGAGACCACGTCCCGCCTTTTGGGGGCTTGAAACCAGGGTCACTGCCGTGGTTTGGGCCACGGGGACAAAGGAGAGATGCTCTCCCCGAGGAGAGGGGTGAAGAGATGGGTGACTTCAGAGTTCAGCTCCTTGGAAGGGGCTTAGCTAAAAAGTGAAGTTACTGAACAGAGAATTGGTGCTGTTTTACTGCCAACCAGGACAGTCACTAAGGCAGTTTTGGGGCTCACAAAGGGAAACTCGGTGCTGCATCTGGGGGGCTCAAAACTTAAAAACAGAGACTAAGAAGTCCTGCATTTTTGGGGTGGGGGGAACTGAAACTGGGCTCATTTTGCCAGTTCAGGGCTTATAGAGATTAGAAGTCCTGCATTTTGGGTCTCAGAAACAGAGACTAAGTGTGTGCTGTGTTTTTTGGGGGTAGGGTGTCAAAACCAGGCTCAGAACTGAGAGACAGAGATTAAGTGCTGTGTTTGGGGGACTTGAAATCTGGCTCATTTGGCCAGGTTTTGGGCTCACAAAAAGAGACTAAGTAAGTGCTGCATTTTGGAGGCAGGGGTCAAAGCCAGGCTCATTTGGCCAGGTGGAGAGACAGAGACTAAGAAGTGCTGCGTTTGGGGGCCTTGAAACCAGGGCCACCAAGCAAGACTAAGTGCTGTGTGTTTGGGCTCAGAGACTGAGACTAAGCACTGTATTTTGGGGGCTTGAAACTGGACTCGCATGGTCAGGTTTTGGGCTCAGAAACAGAGACTAAGTAAGTGCTGCATTTTGGGGGCTTGAAATGGAGTCCAAACCCCGTGTGTTTGGGATCAGAGACAAAGTGCTGTGTACAGGGGGCTTGAAAAAGGGCTCATTTGGTCAGGTTTTGGGCTCACAAAAAGAGATTAAGTGTGCTGCATTTTGGGGCCTGGCAGCAGAGACCCAGCCCTGTGTTTGGGGGCCTGAGACCTGGCTCATGGGGCCAGTGTCAGGGCTCCCACAGACAGCCCAAGGGCTGCCTTTGGGGGCTCCAGCCCGGGCTCCTGTGGCCAGTGTTAGAGCTGAGAGACAGGGACCGAGCCCCGTGTGTTGGTGCTCAGGAACAGAGGTCAGTGCCCGCCTGCGGGGGCTCGCAGCAGAGCCCCAGCCCCGGGGGGGTGCGTGGGCTCCAGACAAGGCTCCTGCGGCCAGTGCTGGGGCTCGGCAGAGCCACCGAGTCCCGCCTTCGGGGGGCTCCGGCAAGAGCCCCGGCCCCGCTGGGGGCTGCAGCCCGGGCTCCCGGGGCCGCCGCGGGGCTCGCACCGACAGCCCGGCCCAGCCCGGCCCCGGGCAGCCCCCGCCCCGCCGCCGCTTCCAGCCTTTATTATTCCGCGCCCGCACGAAGCCGCCGCCCTTTTCCCGTGCCCGGCCCCGGCAGCCCCCGGCTCCCCGCGGGGACGGGCCCGGAGCCCGGCGGGCAGGAGCCGGCAGCGCCGGACTTGGGTCCCGGGGCCGCTCCCCGCCAGGCCGGGCCCGGCCCCGCAGCGCGGCTCCTCCGGCCCGCGGCGCCGGGACGGGGGCGGCCGGGCCGGGCTCGGGGCAGACCGGGCTCGGGGCAGACCCCGCCGCGGCCCCGGGACCCGGCACCGCGCGCCCGCGAGACCCAGACCCGCTCCCAGACCCAACACCGGCCGCAGCAGCAGCAGCTTCAGCCGCAACACAAGCCCCGTCCCCAGCTCACCAGCCCCGGGAGAAGACCCCGCGTCCGCACCCACCGGTCCCGCTCTGCCGGCGGAAGAAGCGGCGCGTGCGCGGGGCGGGGCGGAAGGGGCGGGGCCTCGGGGCGCGTGCGCGGAGCGGGAGGGGCGGGGCCTCGGGGGCGTGCGCGGGGCGGGGCCTGGCGCGGGGGCGGGAGGGGCGGGTCCCTAGGGCGCGTGCGCGGGGCGGGGCCGAGGCCATTTGGGCCCCGCCGGCCGCCGGCCGCCCCCTTCTCTCTCCGCTCGTTCTCTGCCGGCGGCGCCGCCCGCGGCCCCGGGGCGGCAGCGGCCGGGCCGGGGTCCCCCGGCGGGGCCAGGTGAGGCGCGGGGGGCTCGGCCTGCGGCCGGCAGCGGAGGAGGGTCGGGCCGGGGCCCGCGCCCGGAGGCTCGTCCGCGCTGCCGGGGTCTCGTCGGAGGAGCCGTCGTGGCTCGGGGCGCCGGGGAATAAAGCCCGGAGGGCCGGAGAGCGGCGCCCCGGGTCCGCCTGGCGGGTCCCCCCGTCTCGTCCCGCCCGTGTCCGGGCCCGTTCGTGGCTTGTCCGGGGCTGCGGGGAGTCGGGAGCCGGTGCCGGGGCTGAGCGGTGGGTGCTGGGGGCCGGGAGCCCCGGGCCGAGCCGGTTGTGGGTGTTGGGGCGGCACCAGGGGGTTGGGGATTCAGGACCGGGAAACGGGTCCGGTTTGAGCTCAGAACCGGGCACTGGGGGGGTATTTGGAGCTCAGGACCGGGACCTGGGAGCAGATTCAGGGCTCGGGACCGGGCGCCGGGGAGGGTTCGGGGCTCAGGACCGGGGAACCGGGACTTATTCAGGGCTCAGGACCAGGTTCAGGCTCAGGACCGGGTTTGGGGTTTCTGGGGCTCAGGACCGGGAGCTGGGGGCAGGTTCGGGGCTCAGGAACAGGCACCGGGGGGTGGTTTGGGCTCAGGCCCAGCTTTGGGGCTCAACTGGGCACCGGGGGGTGGTTCAGGGCTTGGGTCTCCCACAGGGTCCAGCTGGGGGTTTGGGAACAAGCTCTGGGGCAGTTTTGGGGCAGAGCCCGGGGATTTCTGCAGCCCAGAAAAAAGACTAAGTCGTGCGTTTTCTGTGCTTGAAAATGCCGGCGGAGTCCTGCGGGTCTGGGCTCAGAAAAATGACCAAGTGCTGCGTTTTTGGGACTTGGAAACGGAGGCTCAGTCGTCTGTTTTCAGCCCCAAAACCGTGGCCCGGGAGGGGGGCACTTTGGGCGGTGGGAGGCAGAGGGGGGTGGGAGGGCGCTGGGGCCCGGGCGGGAGGGGGGGTAGGCAGGGTGCGTGGACCCCCGCCGGAGGTGGGGGTCCAGTCGCGTTGTTCCCCAAAGTGCGGGACGCCGGCATGCACCAGGCCGAATTAAACGTCTGAGATAGTCTCTGGGCGAAAAGGCACTTTTCCCACTTCATTTGAGAGTCCAACTGTTTATTCACCGGACTAGTCATTGAACAATAAACACGCTCATTAGGCAACACGTGTACAATTATGACAGTTCATATTCATATACAAGCCATGACAGTGATTGATTTACGACCTAGCCAGGAGCAGTTGAACAAGCACAAGCTGTGATGGGCTGGGGCTGGAGCCAGAGCTGGAACCACCCAAGAGCTGGAGGCGAAAATGAGCTGGAACCATCAATGGGCTGGAGCCAAAACTGCCCAGGAGATGAAACCCAACTGGAGCCCACCAGGAGCTGGACCTGAAATGTCCTGGAGGCACTGGTGAACTGGACCCAGATCTAGCCAGAGCCATCCATGAGCTTGACCTGAAACCAGAACAGAAAAAAAGTGGTAGAGAAACAATGGGGAGGCGCAGCCAAAACTGGACTTCAGCCGTCCAGGAGGTGGACCTGAAACAAAGGGGAGCCCGAACTCACAAACAAACCCACCAAACAAGAACAAACAGAGGCCCAAAGAACTGACCTGAAGCCGCACGGAGCTGGAGCGCTGCAGTCCTCGCAGGGTCTCCGGTGGGGTGCGGGTTGGGGTGTCCCCTGTCCTCGGCGCAGGCAGCCCGGCTCCTTCCCGGGGCTCCTCCGTCCGTCCGTCCGTCCCTGCAGAGGGAGAGAGGTGGGACAATCAGCTCCCGGTGGCACCGGGACGGACAAACCTGCGGCCGCCCGGGCACGGGCAGCTCTGCCTGGACCCTCGTCAGCAGCAGCCCGGCACCGCGCACCCGAGAGGGGACGGGACACCAGAAACGTCCCGCTCCCGCCTCCCCGAACGCCGCCCTGCAGCCACGGAGCCCCGAAACGGGGATCCCCGCCGGGGTCGCGTCCCGTCCCCCGGTCCCCCCCCGCACTCACCGGGCGCCGGGATGAGCCCTCCCCACGCCGGGGCACGGCCACGGGCATCGCCGGGGCCGCCGGCACCGACCGAGGGACGGGCGGCACCGGGGCGGCCCCCGCTGCCCCTGCCCGGCTCCACCGGCCGCCGACGGGTCCCTGCGGCGGCCTCTGCTCCCTCCGCGGCACGTTTCCAGCTGAAAAAGAAGGGTTTTAGACAAAACCAGGGATTTAAACAGAGCTCGGAGCCGCCCCAGCGCCCGGTGCTGCCGGCGCCGGCCCTCGGCTGAGCCCCGGGGCAAAGCAGCGGAGCCCCGGGGCAAAGCCAACCAGCCCCCCCGAGCCGCCCCCGCACTCACCGCTCCGAGGGGTCCGTCCCGCCGGCGGCCGCTCCGGGAAAGGGCCGAGGAAGAGAAACCGGCCGGTGCCGGCGGCCGGAGGGGTCACCGGCCGCCCCGGGAGACCCCCGGCCCCGCCGGACCCCGTCTCCCCCCGGTACCGGAGCCCCCACGGCCGGTCGCCGGGTCACGGTCGGAGCTGGGGCTGAGACCGCGGCGGAAGCCGGGAGCTGCCGGTGCCCCCCGGCCGAGCCTCAGCCACCGCCCCCGGGGCAGGGACCAGAGCTTCAGGCGGCGCCGAGCGGGCAGCGGCCGGTACCCCAGCCGCCGCACCGGAGCCTGCCGGCGGCATTCTCGCTCCGGAGCACGCCCGGAGGCGCCGGTGTCCGCTCGGCCCCGGGAAGCGGCCCCGGGAAGCCCGGAGACAGGCCCGAAACCCGGCAGGTCCTCCGGGCCCGGGCCGCCGCTTCCGCCCTTCCTCCCCGCAGGCGCTGCGCCCCCTGGCGGCCGGGCGGCCCTTTTGAAGCCTCGGGGGGGGCCACCGCGCACCTGAGCCGCCCAGCCACGTGACTTGGGGAGGGGGGGGCTGATTAGGGGCGTGGTCAGACGGAACGGGGGCGTGGTCACGGCAGCGTGGTCACGCCCACACAACCGCCTCCCGCCCGGCAGCGCCCCCCGGCGGGCGCGCAGCCACGCCGCAGGGACACCCCCGCTCGCAAAGGAGGGCGCCGCCTGGCGGACACGGCCCGGCACTGCCCCCCGCGCAGCGCCATCTGGTGGATGTTTGGCGGTACCGCAGCCCCCCCACCACCCCCGGTACCGGTGAGCGCGGCGGGGGGCGAGGGGGGGCTCGGGCACCCCGGGGCCATCGGACACCCCCGCAGCGCCCCCAGGGGGTCCCCGGGGGCGGGCGGAGGCGCAGGGAAAGGACACCCTGCTCACGGCCCATAGTTCGCGCTCCGGTGCGCGGCCAGACGGGGCAACTCACACCCCCCCCAACCCCCCCAGTGACAATCGTGTCCCCACCGCCCCAGCGTGACCCTCCCCACCGCCAGACCCCCATCCGCCTTTTGGTTTTCCGCATGATTTTGCCCCGTTTGGAGCGTGGCTTTTCTCGCTTTATCCCCCGGCGAGGGGGGGAACCGTCCCCCCGCCCCGCGACCGGAGGGTCCCCGTGGCTCTCCCCCTCCTCGCCGGGGGGGGACAAGGGTGTCCCCACGCTGCCCCCAGACACCCCGGGAAGCGGCAGAGCCGGAGCCGGCTGGAGGCACGGATGGAGAGCTCGGCCATCGCCCGGCCCCGGCAGCGCCGAGGTGAGCGACGCGGCATAAAAAATACCAGCATAAACTTTTCTTAGCTTTTCTTTTTTGGGATTTTTTTTTTTTTTTTTTTTACAATTTATAAAAAAAAAAAAAAGCTTTTTTTCCAAACCAAAGCGGGCGCGCATGCACGCGCTCCCATTAAACTTCCGTTCCGTCGTGCAAATTGCTGTGGACTTTGACTTCCAAGTTCACCTGCTTCACCTTCCTGCCCTTCCCCTCGCAGGCACCCCCCGTTTCCCGCAGGATATTAACGTTCCGGACGGTGCAGTACCGGCTGTCCAGGGCCCTCCCCGCGCCCCTGGGCAGCTCCACCTTGGTGTTGAGGGGGTGCTCCTCCGGGGGGGCTCCGGCAGCCTCCCGCTTCCTCCGCAGCTTCCGACACCTGCGGCTGAGGAGGCAAATTCCCGACAGGACCAGCAGCAGCAGGGCCAGGGCGGCGAAGGCGCTTCCCAGGGAAGCCCCGGCTTGGGACAAGGAGGCTGCCACGGCGGCTTCCTCCCGCTCCAAGACCAGCGACTTCATGTTGGTGCCGTTCTTCGTCTGGTCGCCTTCGTTGTCGTAGACCAAGGAGTCGTCCAGCGTCAGCCTCCCGGCGCCGTCCGCCAGGTCCCGGCGCCAGCGGCGGGCAAGGGATCGCTGGACGCGAGGCCCCGCCATGCTCTCCGGCCCGATCACGTAGATGACCTGAAGGTACCACTGGTGGCCGGCTTCCACCTTTAAGAACGGGAAGAGAGGTGCGCAAGGGAATTTTAACCACGGCTTTTAAATCAAGCCTTTTTCTTAATGAAAGGAAAAGCTGGTTGCGTTTTTTTGGGGCTTTTTTTTGTGTCCCGTTCCTCATGCAAACAGCAACAAAAGCAGCGCAGCGGTTTTGTGAGCACCCGCAATAATATTTATCACCGAGTGAGGTGCTCAGTCTTGCTCTCCATCTTTGGCAACGGCAATAATTAATTCAGGAACATTAATGATATGTTTTGAAAGAGCTGCTTTCCCGGGTGCTTTGGAAAAGAAAAAAAAAATCATCTTAATCACCAGAATAAATTCCTCATCTCCATTTTCTGTGCCGGAGTTTGCTTCTTAACGGGCTCCGCTGTTAATTTATGGTACAATCTCAGCAATGCCAAGATGCCTTAAGAGGAAACGTCCTCAAGTTGCGCCCGGGGAGGTTTAGATGGATATTAGGAAACATTTTTACACTGAAAAGGGTTATTACGCGTTGGAAGAGGCTGCCCAGGGAAGCGGTGGAGTCACCATCGCCGCGGGTATTTAGAAGATGGGTAGACGTGGGGCTGAGGGACACGGGTTAGTGGTGGTTTTTGGCAGAGTCAGGCTGATGGTTGGACTCGATGAGCTGAAAGGTGCCTTCCAACCTCGGCAATTCTATGATTCTAAGCCCCTTCAGCAGACAGAGGTCACCGAGTTACAAGGAGGGCCTCTCTGGGGAGGGCCAACACAAGCCAAACAAGTGCTGTTGTGTGGAGACATCACGTCCCACCACACCATCAGAGAAGTCAGCTGAGGGTTACCGTTAAGCTGCAGAAGGCTGCAAGACCCACCTTAGCATGAATTTGGTTTCTCTAAGCAGCGTCAGGCCCAGAGCCTACAATTCACAAAGGATTCGGCACATCCTGGGCAGAGAAGGGAGTTTCGGGCTACCCGTACCCCTTGGCACCTACCTTGTAGAGAGCATCCACCTTGAGAGTAAATCCGTCGACGCCGGGCATGCTGCTTACCGAGTGAAACTCGGACAGCTCGGAAGCGAAGTGGGCATCGAAAGGCACGTCGTGGAAATACTTATCCGTCACTTCTGGTTGGTTTCGGTCCTGGAAATCAGAGAGGCGTGATGAAGAGGAGCGCACGCCGTCGTCTTGCCGAAGGGATGCCAGAAGCCAGGTCACTGAATAACACCCACCTACCGCTGCAGAAACGGAACCCAAATGCCCGGTCCCCGCTGCTACACGTGGGTACGGACACTTCCCTGAACGCGTAGCTTACTGCGCGGGAAATACTGATGACCGATACGATTTGTAGGCACTTCACACTGTTTTAGCACCGATTCTGTCAACATGAGCTTTGCAGAGGCGAAGACGAGGAGAAGAATTTGAGCAGCGAGTTTGATCCAAACTCAAACCATCAACGTTACCCTTGTCTGGTGAGCGGGGCTGCCAGCGAGGACGCTGGCAAATGTTAATTACAAAGCATGTAAAAGGAGCTGAACGCACACCGGGAGCTTATTCTAGGTTTATACAAGAATTTCTGTGTCACTGGTAAATAAATCTCCCTTTATACGACGCCAGTGTGTCAACTGCAAGCCACGGGGTTGCAGAGATCACGGGAAACTTTAAGAGTTTGGTACCTCACTTCTTTTTCTTCCTAATTTGTGGTTTCTTTTTTTTTTTTTTTTTTTTTGTTAGACTAAGAAACACTCATGGATAAAGACCGAGGAAAAGCTGATCTTGTCCTTCACGGTTTGCACCTCTCTGCCCAGTATTTCAAAAGCTCCACCGCATTTCTCCGCTCAGCCCTTTGCAGTCAGAATCTGTTCGTAGTCAGGAAAAAAGACAACGCCAAGAGAGCAGAAGCAGAGGGCGGTTTTGCAAGTATTTGAGACCCCTCACGGACGAGGGAAGCGTTCAGACGAGGAGGCGAAACCGTCGGGTTTAGCGCGGGCACCACGCTTCATTCTGCCTCTGGTTTTCGGTGGCTGCACAAAGGCGCAGGCGGCTGGGAGGGTGGGAGACGACTCTGCAGGACGCTGGGGGGGCGGTTTTGGGGGTGCCTGGGGTTCTCAAAGAGAAAACCAACCGCGCTGCATCGCCTGGGACAGTCGGGCGAGCGAGAACACGGGACTGAAATAGCTAACAGTAGCTAAGTATCAACGTGGGCAATGCCTCCCCCCACAAGCAGGGAGGCCATGTTGACCCCAGGTCCGTTGGGTCAGCAAGAGGCTGAGACCAGGCTTCTCCGGGTGTGATCACACACGATATTCCACATCGCGGTTTTGCGCACCGCAAAAAACTTACCAAGAGGAGAAATCGGTGTTTCAGGTGCTTGTTGGGTTGAATACAGCCATACTGGGGCCCCTCGTTATAGACGGTGCCCGTCGGGTCAAAGAAAGGCACGTAGCCGTCCTTGCCCGTGCACAGATAGACTTTTTCCAACTGCAGTTTGTAAGCGGCGTTTAGGTTTTGTTCGGGGTTCCAGAGGACGCGGCCGTACAGGATTTGCCCTGCGGAGGTCGGGAGGAAAACGGTCAGGTTAAATTCTCCAACAGGAGAGAACCATTGCTGGTGCCAAACTACCCACGGCGCTGGGTTTTGAAGGGCTTTGATTTGTGCGTGCAGGTGACAAAATACCGTGCCAGGGCACATTCTTGTCTTGTCCTGCCGTTACAGGCCTGTAACACGCTCCAAATGCCATTTTTTGCTGTAAAAGAGGCAAAGCCAAATGCGGGTTTTACCCTTCTTTCAGAGGAACGGAAGCTGTGAAGACAGAGAAACACGAGGTACAAGCAGAACAGGAAAAGAAAAAGAAAACAAATCCTACCCTTTGAGAAAGCCCCTTTGTAATCCATTTCTGCCAGAGACATTTCGGACTTGGTGGGGTCCATCAGAAAGACCTTCTCGTTGTTACAGAGCTGAAACTCCGTGTTCAGGGAGTAGACGACAGGAACCGGGCGGTTCGTCTGCTGGAAGGCGATCGGGATCAAAAATCTAAAATCGGGACAACGAAAGGAGAAAGGAGAGGTTTAGTTTGGACGAGTGCGAAGCTACCTGCAGCGTGCTTCACCCCTTTCTTCCCTCCTGCTTCACTATTTCTAGCCTACTCTAGTCTAAGCTGGTATCCAGCCCAAGAGGACTCGTTGCCCCAGTTTTCCGGGAATGCTGCGGGACCAGCTGAAGCCAACAGGTTGATCGACGACTTTCTTTCTGTCCGGGGACAGAACAGGTTTGATTTTCTTTCTGTCTGGGGACGACCCGAGGCCCCGCGGGCTTCTGCAGCCCCCGGGGCTGAAAACCCCTCGCCGAGACGTAGGACAGCCCAGGGCAGCCCCTGTTCGGGGTGTCCACAGTCTCGCTAGGTGTGACAGAGGAAAGGCAGGCACACAGGGGAAGGCAACTCTTTTTAAGGAAGTTTTATTTTTCAAGAGAAAGCACAGACGCCTGCCTTGCGCTCAGGCGTAACAGACCCCGAGGGGGACGGTCTCGGTGACAGGGGGACTCCTGAGCCCAAGGGGAGGTTCCTCCCCTCCCCTTTCCCCTTCCTGCTGCCGTTGTAGTGTGTCCCACCTCTGCTGGGACCACGCCAACAACCCGCACGGGCTGAAACCGTGCCGCTGCCGTGACGACAGGGATTCCTTACCGCTCGGGAGCGTGAGCCGTGCAGGGCAGGGGCTTGTCTCCGGGCTCTGCCCAGGGCTGCGTGGGCTGCACAGTGCAGGGGATTAAGAAGATGGTGTACTCTCCAGAGTAGTCCTTCCTGGGAACAGACAGGAGACGCTGCGGTCACCGAAGGAGACTCCCAGCTGTTCGCCCAGCTGAGGTGTTTGTCTAACATCCACCATTTTGCAAGTGGCGTAAGCAGGCAAGACAAAGTTCAGAGCAGGACCTCTCCCTCGCCCCAGAGATGTCCATCTCCTCCAGCAGTCGCAGGAGGGACAAATGTGACCTGGGGTGTTTCGTTCGCCCCTCTGTGCAAGGAGCACAGACTGTAAGAATAAGCAGTCACACACAGAACCAATAATGAAAAGGGTTTTTTTTTAAAAAAGTGAACCGAATATTACTAAATCGTAACACACCCACCTCCACCAAGCACAGTGCTACCGATTAATTCAGTCATGGCCAAGAAACCCTGCTGTTAACTCGCAGACTGCAGAACGGCCTTGAATACACTGTCACCTCTGGTATCTACCTACGCGCTGCCTTAATTGCTAGAAAAATGCATTTACAAGGAGATGAACTGATTTTCCCCTCTACTTATACAAGCAGTAGAGGAGCGTTTCAGCCCCGAGAGCGGCGCCCTGCGTGCTCCCAGCTCTGAGGCCTCGAGCAAGGCTGGCTCCCGGCCGCTCCGCGCTATCGCTGTGGCTGCCGAAAGGGCGACAGGGATTGCTCTCTCCGGCCGGGATCCGAAACTGCTCCGCTGCTGCTCTCGCCTACGCGCACGTTCATGGTTAAGAAGAACACTGCGCTGTGGGAAGCTGCCGAAGGTGGCTGAACCCGCCGTCCTCACCTGTTATAGGAGCTGGTTGCTCTCCAGAGCTGGTAGGGAGAGTCGAAAGTCTGAGCGCTCCACAGCAGCTGCAGGTCAAATTCGATCCCTCCCAGGTGGTCTGGGGTCATTAAAAAAGACTTGACGTCTGGCAGGCTGTGGTGCTCCATTACGAAAAGCCCTGGGGCGAGGACAAGGAGGTGACAGATAAGGCAGAGTACGCTCCATGCTGCACACCTCAGCCCAGAGGGACTCCTCACGGCAAGAGGGGCTTGTTCCGCTACCTGTTTTCAGAGCGGATCTGTATTTGTACCTTGATTTCTTTCTTTATCAGGGCTAATGCTCTCACCTCTGAACTTGGCCTGCGTCTTGAACTCGATAACCAGCCGGCCGTCCTCGCGGATGTAGATCCTGATTATCTGCAGCCGGGCTGAGAGAACGCTGTCCGTCTGAATCCCTGTGGAGAGCAGCAAGAACAGAGTCAGCGGGGAGGCCACGCAGCGCAGTCAGGCCTCAGGTGGGCTCCAGAAGCATTTGAGAGCGCTCCAAAAAGCCACGGTTTAATTGGGATCATGCTCCAGTGAATCAGCTACACACTTCTTCCATTACCCACATCTGCCGCCTAAGTCTCACTTAAGCATAAAGGAAGGAAATACACTGGGTTTCCCGCTACGATTAGCCTGGGAATGTAACTTATTTAACATAATAACTTGTAGATCATTATTTCTGGGTACTCCTGGCCTTAATTCCTGAGTGGCCCGCCATGAACAAAGCTCTGCGCGTCCCTCCTCTACAACACTTGGCGTCACCGCCGGCAGAAGGCACTCCAAGGTGAGGCACCGTCTGTTCCTCGCAGCCCTTTGAGCCGCAATTCTGCTCAGGGCCACAGGCTCGGGTTCACAGCACACACAGGCTCCAGGTATCGTGGGAAAGGAAAATTAACAAGCTGGAAATAGAAGACTCGGAGGCACAGGATAAACCACACACAGACGGATGGATGTAAGGTCTTGGATGCAACCGCCAGCAGAGGATAGGAATGATTTAGGGATACTACGGAAAAAAGTCCATCCGTGAGAGCCAGGAGGCTGAAGAACTGGTGACTGCAGCTCCCGCATGAGAATCACTGAAAAGCGTCGCAGAAGTCACTCCGAATATCCCGTGGGGAGCAACCTCTGCCTGGTTGTGGAGACCCTGATGAAGAGACAGCTCTTTTCCTGCAGCACTTTCTGGGTCCCAGTGACACCTCGGGGGGAAACAACAGCCCCCTCGCCAAGCTTACACAAATGCAGGCGTACCCGGACTCAGCCTGCGCGCTCTTCACTCCAGTGAGTGCTACCCCATGCTCAGGACTGCGCTGGCAGCGCAGAAACTAAGAGAAAGGAAAAAAAACCAACCCCCAGAACAAAACAATTCAAATGCCTCGGACCTACCCGTCCTCCAGAGAACAGTGTCGTAGAAAAAGGAGAACTCCATCTCTGTGTGATGCTCAAGAGATGCCCAACCTCTCGGCGCTGTCACGTAAATATAGGACACATAAAGTGGGACGTGGACTGTTAAGAAGGACTGAGCGGAGTCCCGTACCTGTCAATAAACCCCAAAAAGGTGGTTATGCGCCTTCCAAAGGAGAGACACCGGCCCAGACTCGCAGCACCCATGGCATTCGCGTTCTGCTCTGCAAACGGGGAAAAAAAGCCAGAGAACCTGCAACAAAAGACGCTTTTTTTAGTTCTGGACCGTGGACGCCCTAAACACAGGGAGGATAACGTGGGGACGAAGTATTTCTAAAGCTACAGAATGTCATTGCTCCATAAAGACTGAGCGTTATTGGCAAACAATTAGCCGATTTGCAAAAAAGTTAATGCCGGCCTGCCATTTGAAAAATAATAATGGACTGCGGGGAAAGAAGTATGCAAGCGCAGAGCGCTCCTTATACACTACAATTAACTCAGAGACGATTGTCTGAACTTTCCTTAGCTTGAACTGTAGGTACTTGAGACAAACCTGCATTTTAAATAAGGGTAGGTGCTGAAACACACCGGTGCCATGGTACAAAAGGAGCTGTGGTCACAACTTCGCCTCAAACCCTCCCCCCCTCCTCCCAGTTTCCAATTCCGTGAATTAAAAATAAGCAATTCTGCTTGTTCAGGACTGGCCCTAAGAGGATTTGAAATACCACAGCTCTCCGGCTCGATGTACGCCATTTATTATCTGCAGAGCGCAGCTGTACTCCCCAAGGCCCCGAGGGAGCTCCGGGAGACATTCCAGACTGGTTGGTGCCAGTCTCCACGTACTAAATTCTGCAGTTGTTCCGTTTACGCAGCTTCTCTGGATCTGTGCAAATAATTGGAGCTATAAAAGGAAAGTTAACCATGTATTCCAAACTGGCAGGAATTAAAAGAGATGACGTTGGCCCTAACATTCTGACGGGGAATTTAATACAAGAACGTAACGCAGATGAAATATTCACTCAAGCGGGATGTGCATGTGTAATCCACCCGTGAGAGGGCAGTGAGACGCGTCTAGTAGCGAAAGCTGTTATTTTATAGATTCACATTTTCTGGCTTTTGGTCTGCCAGTCAGTTAAAGAAGAAATTACTTAAAAATTCCCACGACCTCGCTCCGCTGCGGAGTACGAACTGATGTGCCTCTGCTCTGTTCTTTTCTCATTCCCGTTGGCTAAGAATACAGCCAAAATTGTAAAAGAACTGAGCACAGCCGAGAATGTTTTGTGTTTCTAATACATCCTTGTATTTAAAATAAATGTTTTACCGGTGCTTTGAGGATTAAGAGAATAAAATTGATGTTACCCGACGAAAATAAATTCATCAAGTGCATTTCACAAAGCACCGTTCTTTTCTAGGTAAAAGAGGGAAAAAGCCATGCTCCCGTTGTACGAGGCAGCAAATGGACAGGAACACGAAGTGGACCTTTGCCCAAGGACTGAGAAAGATCATGGATTACGTGGAAGAGTTTTTAAACACGGCCTCTCACCTGGAAGTCAGCGGTGACAGAGCCTCCGCAGACATCGATTAGTTCAGTCATGTCGTAATAAGCATCGAAAGTCCAAATGCAGCTCTTCAGGTTGAGGTGTTTATAGAGCTGGATTGTCTTGGCCTCTCTCACGGTGGGGTCGAACTGGTAAGGGCGGTCATAGCCGGGACCGAGAACGATGCTGTCGTAGGTCACTTCATCCAGAAACCCTGCCTCTGGGATTAAGAGACATCAGGACACTGAGCGCTCCAGATTTTAAAGAGCTTGAAGCCAAGTACTGAGGTCCCATTTTCACTCTCAAATCACGTCAGTGACTTTTATTACGTTAAGAACTTAATGGGCTCCTCTCCCTTCATTATCCTAGAAGTCAAACCGGATATACACAGGGGAAAACGTTATAGGAATGGGGTAAGAATCCTCAAAACCAAACTTACGAACCTACTAACGAAAGGCGTAAGTCAAACTTTAAGAAACGCAGAACAGCTTGAGTATGAAATGAAGAGAATGAAGCACAACCGCCCCCTGCCCACCATGGGACAAGCGCGGACCACGTTGCCCTGAGCGACAGAGACACAAACTGCTTTTTTTCTTTGGCTCTGGCATTTCCTTCAGCAGTGAATTTGCTTTTGCTGCTTCTTGTTGCCAGGCGGGAGACCTCGGTGACACAGACACGGTGATCTGCTTCCTGCGGATCCTTCTCTAACCGCAGGGATATCGCAAGACAGATTTGAAGAGCAGAAAAACACCGGCATGGTGTGAACCTACGACCTCCTCAAACAGAGCAACGCCGCTTAACCCCGTTATCTTTTAAACAGTCTCAAGACAACTTTGTTGGGCAACTCTGTTCGCTGCTGGTAGCACAGGATGATTAATAATTATTTACATAACGGCAAGAGAGCCCAGAGGAAGACAAAACCTTCTTTCTCTGCATTTCTTTACTGGCTTCTCCCCGCCCCCAAGTTCAGAAAGCAAAGGCTGGCTTTAAAGATTACCTGAGATGCCTCTGAGGTCCCTGATGGTGACCAGGTTTGAGCAGACGTGCTGGTGCCTGTAGATAGACTCGGAGAGCAGGAAATGCAGATTGTGCAGCGGCAGGGTGGAGATGAGGGGCAGCATACCATCCTGATGGGGGATCTGCACCGAGATGTGGATTCTGGAACAAACAGGGGATGAGAGAGCAGGAAAAAGCAGCCCTGGCGGGCACGGGAGCCTCACCATTCCCCCTCACCCCCCAGCACAGACGGGCTGAGCCCGCTGGTGGCAGCCTGATATTTAGTTTTAGCTGGATTTTCCCATCTCCACACCCGCTCCTTGAGCTGTCCCACCAGCTCCAATCGCCTGAGGGAAAGGGCACCCCCTCAGCAGAGCAGGGTGCGAGGAAGAGAGCGGGAGCACTACCCTGAGCACCCTACGCTGCTCAAGAGGGCGCAGCGCGTGGGGGGACGTGGTTTCAGACACACGTTCTCCCCCTGGCCCAAGCCAGCTCTGTAACCCCGCTGACGGACTGCGCTCTCCCCTCCTCCAGGCTCCTACCTGTTGGGATGCTCCTTGTGCTTGACATCCAAGTACTTCAGGGTGGCGATGAACGACTGTGCCTGGAAACCTCGGGCTGTCCCTGCGACCACAGGAGTGTGACAAATGGCACTGTCTGTGCCTATGGTAACCACGTTGCTTCTCAGGGGGGTGCCCACGTGGCCAGCCTTGTCCACAGCCTTGGCCACACAGCGCACGTGGAACCGCCGGCTGAAGTAAATGCTGTCCAGCACCTGCAGGGAACGAGGAGGGAGAAACACGCAGGTGGGTCAGACGCCACCACCGCAACCTCCGGCCGTGTACAAAATCACTTTGTCCTGCTGTTTTTGAGGCCGCACGGAGCCAAGGCACAGGCAGACGCAAACCAGGAGCGTGTCTGTGCCAACCAACGCTTGGACACGCAGATGTGGTCGGCTTCTCGTTACCTACGCTGTAGTAGATACTCGAGTATAGCGGGTGCTTTGCAGCTTCCAAACTCTGCCCACATGCTGAAGGGAGGGGAAGAGGGAGCCTGAGCTGTTATGATCTGCCAGGCTCCATCTGTCTCCTGCCACCAGGGATTTCCTGAAGCGTCTGAACGTTCACTGCTGCTTCCCACGTCAACAGAAGTGGTGCTTTTAGCAGGCTCAGTGAAGAACAGCGCTACGTTTTCTGAAGCCAAAAGAAAAACAATAATCCCCAAGGAAGCACCCAGATGTCTCATGCCAGTTCCCAAACCCGAGGAGATTTTACGTTTTCAACTCTGCGTAACTGAAGTGTGCGCTACCCACTAAAAATGTCTCAGGCTCACGCACGAGTTGGCACGGTCTAGAAACACACCTGGATGCCTGAGAAGAGCTGAGACATCACAGTCGGGAGCGCCTGGGAAAAGCCCCCAGGGGAAAACAGTAATTCTGTTTGTGGGGCAGGACGTGAGCAGTCCAGGGACAGAGAAGTCTTGGGCCACACACGGAGCAGTGCAGCAAACCGAGTGCCTGAAGGAAGAGCGGTTCGTAACTTGAGCTATGCCCTTCCCGCAACTCGAGCGGGACGGAAGGAAAGCGGACAATCCCCCCAGCCAAACCCTGCTAACACAGGTCCCATCGGGGCGCTGAGCTCTTATTTGGGCGCAGCCACTTTTTCAGGCGCGTGACTTTTCAGCTGCAGGAAGGCAACCACGTTTCACATGTGAGTGACCACACAGCACACAGACTGAGCCTCTGACGCCACGCGCTCTTGCGGCTTCACCTGGCCACGTACCTTATGGTTGACGCTAGTGAACGGTGTGTTGTCGGTGATGGTTTCAAAAGGCGACCTGGCTCCGTTCCCGTCCGTGGGGGTTGCTACTTCCCAGCTGAACTGTATGGAAGACTGGTTGATCCCAGCCTCGCTGCAGCGTTCCTTCATGACCGTGTACTTGGGGAAGTGAGGGTCACAAGGAGTGACACAGATGAGGGGATAGCCTGGGGAAGGGGATTTCTTAGCACCGTCCTTGGTGACTTCTTCCACCCGGTCGTAATCAGCCAGGGTGACGACCTGTCCGGACGCAAGACGGCAGCATTCGCCTGGTGCCGAGGGGAGGGACAGAAAAGGCAATCCTTCCCACACACTCCAAGCCTGCTACATCATCGCAGCTCTTAATTTTATTTCGGAAACCCCACTGGGGTTTTTTCAGTCTGTACTTGGAGGGGTTCTAAATCACATCCATTGCAATGGGCAACTTACCACGGGAGGAGCTGGCAGAATCAGGCTCCCTGCTGCCTCCTGATCCAAAATAGTCACTGTTGCGGTGCTGGTGTCTCCAAGAACAGCTTCCACTGGATCATCTGGACCCAGCACCAGAGAAAAGGATTCATGCCACTCCCGGTCTTCATTGGACATGATCTCCACCTTAAACATGATGTGGTTCACACCTGTGAGAGGAAATGCAAGAGAAACAGAGAGAACTCGATTCATCATCAGATATTGCTCTAAAGTCCCCACGAAAAAAACGCACAGCGGGGCTAGGCTATGACCACTGAATCATTATGATAAAATACGCATTATAGATTTTATTTCCGCTCATTTCTACTAATAATTTAGCCCTGCCTGCACAGGAGTCTACTCTATACATACAACTCCAGCTATGACAACTGATCCAACTGATGGGGCGATAAGATTTACTAGCAGATGCCACCCGAGGATTAATAATGCCCGTCTTGTATTAGCTGTCTGTAGTAAAAACCTACGATTCGAAGTACGTCCCCCACCCCTGCTGTGGGCAGCCCTGCTCTCTCTCACGCCAGTATGCAGAACTGCTTGGTGAGGGCTTCTCGCTCCAGCAATGTGGTCTGAGCTGTTGCACTGGATCCTGAAAGATCTCTGCTGAGCCTTACGTCTTCTGAAGAGCACTTTAGTCTCGCCTGCCCGATTCTAGCTCTTCTTCCCGTGTTCTGATCACCCTTCATTTAACAGTTCAGTCTTTTTGCGGTAAAAAATTACAGCCACAGCAGAGCGCAAGGCTGCAGCCCAGAAGAGTCACACTTTAAAAAAAGACCACACAGTAAGTGCTCTATTTAAAATACATTACCAAAAAAACCAGAAAAAAACCCCACAAACAAACCAAACCCCAGATCCTTCCCATCCCGTGGGGCACTGTGAAGGGATGAAATGTTGTACACAAGAGAAAATACGGCAAGATGTGGGACGGCCTTCCCATTTTTTCAAGCGACATCAGTTCCAGTGAGCGGAAAGTCTCAACCATCTTTCTGTCCCCTTAGGCATTTATGGTCTGCTCGGTAAAGAGCTCACCACCGCCGGGCTTTCATTCCCTCCGCCTTTTCATTGTTCCCCGGCTTGGGCAGCAGCTTGGCACTTTGCTTCACCGAGCGGAGAGGGCTGGTGCTCAGAAGCCCAGCGTGTTTGAACCAAGAAGGCAACCAGAAGGGGAGAGGGGAAAGGACAGGTCTCACGCAAGGAAAGGGGAGAAGTCTTGCACGCCACTGAAATGCTGGATAGGTGTTTCCTCCCGCAAAGACCACGATGACCCCAAGATCCAACCCCAAATCGAATCTAAACCCCCACATCTCAGGGTGTATTATGCCTTCTTACGGCTAATGCAGATCACTTCCCTGGGAGCAGTTAGACCTGTGTTGTCTTGTAAACCCCGTGCAAAAAGTGGCTTTTTCCAAATCTCGCAAGTATTTCCCTTCAATGCTCCTTTCCGATATACACAAAATGACACTGGTGATGCCACCTTCCCTCCAAGGACCCTTTACCTGGGCTGAATTTGAGCATTCGACTCTTGGGATAGTAATCCACTCCGGCCTGAGCTGAGCCATCGCGGGTGCTACAGCGGACTTTCGAGGTCCTGTTCTGATCCCCTCTCCGGACCACCTTGACATTTATAACAGCGACACCCTCCGGGCCAGGCGGCTCCCGTACTTGATACGCAGCTTCTTCAAACTCAATGGTGGGTGCTAAAGAAACAGCAGTGAAGGAAAAGCCTCAGGTTTGCACAGCAGGTGACTCTTTACACGTAAAGGGCATTCAGCAACCGGGCAGAGCTAAGCTCAGCTCCTTTTAGACACTATCTACACACCTTCAGAGCAAGGGGCTCCTCAAAGCAGGGGCCCAAACTGCAGCTCTAAGGGTTGGATGCAAATCAGGGTAAGGGTTGGGCAAAACTCAGCGCACGTATTGGCTACGGAGGATGGCAAATGATTCTCCCGTCCCCTGCCTGTGGTGACAGGACAAGGGTCAAGGGTTTTAAACTGAACGAGGGAAGATGTAGACTAGATAGAAGTAAGACATGTGTTACACTGAGGGTGGTGAGACACTGGCCCAGGTTGCCCAGAGAGGTGGTCAGTGCCCCATCCCTGTAAACGCTCCAGGCCAGGTTGGGAATAGGGAGCTGGACGGGGCTCTGAGCAACCTGATCTAGTTGAAGATGTCCCAGCTCATGGCAGGGGGGTTGGACTAGGTGGACTTTAACGGTCCCTTCCAACCCAAACTATTCTATGGTTACACAAAATCCAGGCCACACGATGGTGCTACAGCCCCCACTGTCAGTCACATCGGAGGGACCCGGCGTTCCCCACAGATCTCTCCAGGCTGTCACGCTGTGGAGGGAAGGCCTCGTCTCCCAGCACAGCAACTGCCAGTGCCACTGCAGGGGGATGGGAAATGGGACAAATGGTGGGTTCGAGCCACCGTTATTCAATCCTTCCCTTAAAACCAGTGGAGTGCACAAAGCCATCACATCAGTGACCTGCACACAGAGCTGTGACTGTGTCACCAAAGGCATTTTACATGTACTAAATTAAACCGCAAACTGTTGATGAGACTGTGCTGACTACCTTGGAACTGCATCCTACATCCTTGCCGAGTGTCCTCCCTTACCATCTTCGTCATTGGTGACAGTTACGGTTGCCACGTCCATCTTCCCAATCCTAGCTCCACTCCAATGGTTTCCAAGCGGGCTACCAAGATAGACCTGGAACTGTTCTTCTGGTTCAAAGGCAGAATCGTCACTGATATAAACACTGCAGTTCTTCACCTGAAGCCAAGTAAGCCGGAGAGAACGGCAAACATTCATAAATCTGATGAAGCCACTTCAAGGCCTCACTGTACTTCGCTATCTAGGGTTTAATGTCCGAGAACTGTCAATCCTGGAAGAAACACTTCTATTTTTAAGACTGCTACTTCAGTGTGGATGAACCACAGTGTTACATGACGAGGCACAGCAGCGAAAACATCTACTTCCACAAACCGACAGCCCTCTGCCACAACAATCCCGAGTCCTGCTGACACAGAGGATTCGCATTTCATGTTTTAACCAGCTTTATCATGAAACAAACAACCCCTTCAACAACTTGCATATTTCCAGGACCAGAAGAATTTGTGACTTTAAGCATCTATGAGACCAGTTTGGACAGCCTCTGTCAGCTCCCTCTGACAACACAGAGTCGAGGAGGACATCTGAACCTCTCTCATCAATGGCTCTTCGTTCTCCCTAGAAGCCAGGTTCAGCTCACCTTCTCCCCTTTCAAGAAAGTGATGCGAGACTCCTCCGCATTTCTCCTCTCCGCGAAGTCCTCCGTGACCTCTGCTGTCTGGCTCTGGGTGTAGCACCTGACAGAGGACTCGTAGCTCAGGTCCCCGGTGCGGAAGATGGGGATGTGCAGAGTACCCTCCTTCTCCTTCACTGTGTACGTATCCCTGGTGAACTGCATGCTTGGTACTGCAGGAGGTAATAAAAAGAGTCAAGCAGCGTTGAAGCTCCACAGAGAGACAGGAGCTAATCGAGACACAAACCCCCTGGGAGAATAAATGGCTTCACTGTGCCTCAACGCAGGATTTGGTTTCAAACAAACAAGCGACCATTACTGCCATCAACCCTCTATAGAGCACAAGATCGAGACCCTGCAGCGCTTCAGAAAGAAGGCGTCTCTCCTTGTCACCTCTCAGGCACCTAACTTCAAGAGCTGACGAGACTTGTTCCTTCCCTATCGTTTTGGTGCCGTTGCAATGCGCTGGAGAACAAGACAGGGTTGGCCATACGGGGACGCTGTGTTTGCCAGGCATGTCAGGAAGGGATTACACCAGGACTCAGTCCTGCAATGGATGCTGTGTCTCAAAGCATTATCCTGCTGTCTGGGGACAGACACGGAACAAACGGCTCGCAGCAAAGAGGGCAGACCTCAACAAAAGATACAAAGGCAGAAACGATTAGAGACTACTACAGAGTTCGATTATACAGTGTGTGCTTTCCTTAGGCAAGCAAACGCGGGAGACGTTAAAACACAGGAGAAAGTAAACGTGCAGTGAGACTTTCTCACGTAGTAAGGGGGACTTTAGCTCCCAGAAAGCATGAAACAAGGACTGAGCTCTGAGCAGAGGAGGCAAAGCGTGGCTGAAAGTGCGGGAACGCTACGGGAAAATTCATTCTGCACTTCTGAAAACTCCAAGCTCTAGCGGCCAGTGAGGCATGGAAAGAAAGGGCAGACAAATGGAACGGGAGGATCCCAGGAAAACAGGCTAAATCCAGCCGAGAAACAACCTAACTCGCACTAGCCCCCTGCTGCGTGGAAGTGTTAAGGAAGAGGCCAGGATTGACCAGATACAGCTGCCACGGGTAACTCACCATCTTGGAAGATGTCATTAATGGCCACGACCGCTTGGAATGGCTTTGTCAGCTCGGCTCCATGGGGTGAGCTGAGATAAACAACGAATGTCTCCAGCCCTTCTATCACCGGGTACTGCGCATCGTCCAGGATTGTCAGAGTGCAGGACTAGAAGGAAAGCAGAAGTCTTGCTTTTAGAGACGCAAGGTTTTCACCCTTCCCGGCACTCACAGTTGGGTGTCCAATGTAAAGTCATTACGTCAGGCCTTTTCTGAACTCATTAATCAACGGAAACGACGTTCTAGATAAATCCGGCACATCACTTCAGAGAACAGGCAGCCATCTTTATCCTGGGAGAGGTGGCCTGACCGAATCTTTTCCGGCTGAAGTGCTGATCAGGTGTGGGTCTGTGCCTGGCAGATTCATTAACAATTCTCAAGTGGCCCCGAGACGATTTTCAAAACCGGCACATGGCAAACACGGAGCACACACATAAACAGGAGAGAAGTGTCACCAGACAGAGCAGACTCATCAGGAGTCACAGTGGCCTCTCACCTCTTCTGTCTTGCCCGGCCTGAACTCTATTTTTCTGGAGCTGGGGACATAATCGATTCCCGGGCTGGCAGACGGAGGGTCTGACGTCCGAGTGGCACACCACACCGAGACGGGGGTTGAGAGATCAGGTCCCTGCCGGAGGACTGGAATCTCTATGTTCCCTGCATCACCAGTTGCATGTCAAAGAGAACCAAGATGAGAAAGCAGCCACGCACCACAAAACCGCTCCTCTCCCTTCAGCATGCCCTTCTCCCTTCACCACCGCTCCCGCACCCAGGCTATTGCGGAGAACAACCCCCAGCCTTCCCCACAGGGGCAGAGGGAAGAAACAGCCCCCTGTTCCTCCTCACCTGCGGCCTCACTGACGGTAAAAGTAGCATTCCCCAGGAACACTGTAGAGGCATCGTTGGGACCACCGATGAAGACGCTGGCTGAAGCCCGGCTGCCAATGCGTGCGTTATCTGAGGCATCGGCCAAGACGATCTCAAACTCCTCTTCTTCTTCGTATTCACTGTCATCGATCAGCGTAACGTCACACGTCGTCACGGTGACACCCGGACCAAAAACTATGCGGCTGTCATCCGCCATCCCCCGGGACTTGAAGTCGGAGCCGGATTCCAGCATATAAAGGCTGCTTCCCTTGGCTGATTTGGGGACAGTGTAGCAGACGGCAGACACAGTGCTGCTGGTATCCCCTGAGACACAACAGAAAAAAACTCAAGGCTATGGAAATATTTTAACTCCATAAAGCTACGGATATATTTTAATTCCATAAAGCTATGGAAATATTCTTACTCTATTTGGTGGGGACACCACTCACTTAAATAATAAAGCAGCATTCAGAAAAGAGGGAGAGGAGTGAAAAAGAACACCATCCCTGCTCCTAAACTTGCATAAAAGCTGGCTTAGGTCTGACTTCCAGGAAGGCACCCTCCAAATCTGCGCTCTTGGTTACTGTGATCAGGAAACGGGTGGCACTTGCCTCTTAAAGAACATACAGGACAGTGTTAGGGTCCACAGAAAACACAGTATCCAGATGATAGAGAAGCTGCAAGTAAATACAAGGGTTTGCTCCTGCTCATGCTGGGAGGAGAAATGAATCCAAAAGTCAGGAGCTTTAACTGCGTTGGTGAATCTTACAGCAGAGCTGGGAAAGATAAAAAAACCCCAAACATCTGCCCTGTTGTGGTGGCTTGTCATTTCAGTTGCGCCACAAAGCTACTTCCAAAAAATCAAAGAATCACCCCAAAATCATAAACAAATCCCAAGGAACACCACTTGTTTTGGGGGTCACTGTTATTTGCCTGCCGCAGGAAGCAGTCGTTTGCCTGAGCCCGGCAAAGGTATATAGTGCAAAGACTCCTCGGCAGCTTTGCAGTAATCCTCGTCATGCGATAAAAGACTGCAGAATAAAGCACAGAATTAAAATCCAAGCTCTAGGCAGCCCCACATAGTTCACAGTCTGTCCGCAGGGGCTTCAGTTCTCTCTGTCCCCAGTTTACTGTTGGCCACAGTCTCCAGGGCTCCCCATCTGCTCTCTCTGCCGAGTGGGTTCAGACTCCGCACGTCTCACCCACAGCAGTGCCTGCGGAGCTGCTTTCCCTCCCTCCCGTGCCACAGAGCACCAGGGAGCACAGGAATTAGATATTAAGAAATTTTTCACTGTGAGGGTGGTGAGCCCCTGGCCCAGGCTGCCCAGAGAAGCTGTGGCTGCCCCATCCCTGGAGGGGTTCAAGGCCAGGTCGGACGGGGCTTGGAGCAACCTGGGCTGGTGGGAGGTGTCCCTGCCCAGGGCAGCGGGGTAGGACTGGATGGGCTTTAAGGTCCCTTCCCACCCAACCCATTCTATGATTCTATGAAAGTCATTCTGCCTGGCTCAACCCACCTTTCCTTTCAACAGGAGCAGAGAAAAAGCCATCGCTCTCGCTGACGTGGTACGTCTTCCTGTCGAACTGCAGGGTGGGCTCGTCCTCTGCGTCCATGATGGTGACCGTGGCCCGGGTGACGTTCCCCAGCAGAGCATAGGCTGGCATGCTGAGCTCCACGGCGAAGCTCTCCGTGCTCTCAAAGACGTTGTCATCGTTAATGACGATGGTGCAGGCCTTGGTGTCCTCCCGCTCCTCAAACTGCACCTGGAAGGCAGCGAGTGGCCTGCTCTCTTCGGACTGGGCTCTGAAACTTTCTGTCCCTCCTGCCTTACCCTGGCCTGAGTCACATACCCTGGGCACGGGTGGCATCAGACACAGACCTTCACCAAGGGTAAATGGCTGGGGGAGGTCAAAGGCAGCAGCAAAGGCAGTGCACAGCCCCCTGCCCCCTAATTTCAGTCATGGTTTTAGCCCTTTGCATGATGAGGAATGACATTCCTGCTCAGGGCAGCCTGGGACACTTGCGGTCTGTCAGAACACTGCTGCAAAGTGTGTCTGCCAACACAAGAAAACTGGTGAAACCTCTTCTGAAAGCAAAGAAACCACTAATTTTTAGAAAGGAAATCATCTCCTTTGTGTATTTATCAGTTCTTTCATCCAGGCTTGATGGCCTGCACGGTTTAGGGTGGCTATTAGGAAAAATTTCTTCACAGAATGGGTTATCAAATATTGGAACAGGCTGCCCAGGGAAGTGGTTGAATCACCGTCCCTGGAGGTATTTAAAAGACGGGTAGACGTGGTGCTTAGGGACATGGTTTAGTGGTTTTTGGCACTGTTGGGTTGATGGTTGGACCTCTGAAAGGTCCTTTCCAACCATGACAATTCTATGATTCTATAGTCAGACCTTCCCTCTCCTGGTGTCCCCAACCTACCTGCCCTGCGTACTCCACGTAGTCCTGCTCTCCTGGCTGCGAACCGGAGCTGGAGGTGGCCGTTCCCTGCTCAGTGCGGCACAAGACAATCGCGTACTGGTTGAGGTTACCAATCCGCCTCACGGTGACGCTCACAGAGCCTGCGCTCTCTCTGACGTTGTAGCTGGAAATGTTATCAAGCAGATACAAATAACAGGCTGGGGAGCAAACCCTATGTCTTCACGCTGATGCAGAGCACCACAGACTCAGGCTGACTGTGGCCTCCATGCAAAATCCAAGGGACGCTAATAAGCAGGGTCTTGGGCAGATGGCAGCTATTCCGCAACCCTACTCCCCGGTTTAACCCAGCTGGGTCTTCTTCTTGCTGACGCGCACATGAGTTCCCACTTCCACGCTGGCTGCTGTTGCCCTCTCCCCAAAATCAACAGCGTTAATTCAACAGGAATGCCACGTGTGGTGCTACAGTGCACAGCACTGCGACCTCCGTCCTGATGGGGCGCCAGCGAAATACAGGCAGAAATGATGGTAACTGCCCCAGAATTTCATTTCCATGCTGTAGGTCCAATGACATATGACAGAGCTCAACCTGCCCCGCTCCAGGTAAGAGCCCAACCGTCAGAAGAGTGCTGTAAAGCCCATGCCATTTACCTGGTGTACGTAAAGCTGAGGAGAGACCACTGGACGTGGAAGATGTTGCCGCTGACCACATTGGGTTTGCTGTCCTTCACTAGGAACTGAAAGCTGTCCACGGTCTCCTGAACCTTCTCCTCGTGCATCACGTACCGAATGAGGCCTTGGTTCACGTCCTCTGCAGGGAGGAGACATCCGATGAGCCAACCCAGGACTTCAACGCAGTTTTAAAGATGAGCGGTGCCGAGACATGCATCTGCATGGCCGCAGGGATCGGGTTCTCCGCACACCCTTTATGCTGCAGCAGCTTTTCTAACTTCCTTGGTCTTACCTGTGGTGGAAGCCAGCCTACAAGCTGTGACAAGACATTCCCTCGATAGTCTAAACATCGACCAGACCTTGTGATGATTAGATCCACATACAGTACCTACAACTCCTCTTTACTGTCCCGAGTCAAATCTCCAGCTCTAACAAGTCTGGAGAACCTGGGTGTGCTACGGGACACGGGCTGGCATCTCTACGAAATTACAGGATTTCTGCAATCGAGAGCTAAGTTCAATTCTTATTTTTGACACACCTCTGAGATCTCCCCCTTGTCTTCTCCCCTCCCACCTTTTCTTCTTCCCCACACACAAGCTGTTTTGACAAACTGAAGCGGCTGAAGGGAAAAAGCAACAATACACAGCCCAACTTCCATACCCTGCGTAAAGGTGGTCACAGTTGTCCCCGGTTTCAGCTTGTTCTCCACGTAACCGTTTCTGGGACCAGTTGTTATCTCATAGATCAGCTGTTTGTCATCTGTGTCAGGGTCCGTCGCCAGTAATTCCTTCTTAGTGATTAGATTGGTTGCCTGGATTAAAGCCAAACCAAGGGAGTAAAACTCTGGAGATCCAGCAGTGCAAGCCTGATTGACCGTTCATCCAAAAAGCCCAACCATCCCTCTGTCAAACAGTGCTCCACGAGGGAAAAGCTAGGGGATGTAAAAGCACAGAGCACACAGCACAGGAAGGGTTCACATTCTGCCTCACATCTGCTTTGTTTAATAAAAAAAAAAAAAAAAGAAAAGAGACATTGTGGCTCAAAGAAAAGCAAATCCAGAACAAGCTGCCCAGCCCTATCGATCTGGGGCTAAAAGCTACGACAAATATTTGGGTTTCACCCGGAAACCGCTGCTCCGTGAACTGTGCTGATGCTCAGGTGAGGCCTGGCTTTGCCCAAAACATTTGCAAACCGCCTCGAGCTGAACGATTCGCTCAGGACAGTTCATGCTGCTTTAGCGTGCCTGCACTAGTCCTCCTTCAAATGACCTCACAGGGATGTGCCTCAGTTCCACCACATTTTGCCTTCTCTTTAAAAAGAAACCAGCTTTAAGAACAGGAGAAAAAGGAGAATTGAGCTGCCTGAGGCTGCAGGAGTGCTTTTTCTGCAGTCAGGAATTTGAGCTGAGATAGCCACTTCTTAATGCAATTTCCTACTACAGCGTCTTCTAACCCTTTTTCCTGGGAAGAACTGAAGTATTTCTTTGCAATTAACGCCGGGTCCTCAAAAGCAGGCGTGAGAGTTTCCGGGGGTTTTGTTCGAACGTCAGCAAAACGAAGGCGCGTCACAGCAAGAAATCCCTATGCCGCATTTCTTGGAAAGCCAGATATCTCTGCCATGGCTGCTGCGGCACGTAATCAAGACTTCTCTGCCACCAGCAAAGCTGAAAACAGACCGCCCTGGGGAGGAGGGACGAGGGGCAGGACGTGTCCACCCAGGTTCTTGTGCAAGAACCAAGAAGAGCCAGGCTTGGCGGTCCTGCTGATGTAAGGGAAGGAGGTGACCCAGGAAGCAATTTAGTGCCCTGGAGCCACGGTTTAGCTAATGGAGCTGCAGGGCAGGCATCCCTGCACACCTCTGCCTTTTCCAAGAGGCACAGAGGGACACCAGTGCTCTGTCACAAAAATAAAAATGCTGAGGGCTCAGGAGGTTCTCTCGTGAAGCTCCTTCTCCTGGAACAGCCAGAGGAACAAACTAAGCAAGCAGTTACCTTGCCATCCACGTACTCCAGCCACTGCAACCCCAGGTTGGTGACGACCCTGGGTGTCCCATCATCCACAGAGAGAATGTCCACTTTGAAGCGCTGCGGTGCTGTTGTCACAACCTGACAGAAGTTCAGAGAGACAGATGTTACTTTGGGAGTCGAAGCCTCATCCACCGTATTACCAATTTTGCTCCCTTCAGCTCCGTTGGGATCAAGGTCCTGCGGTGAGTTTGCACACACAAGGGCTGGTACACCAGGGAAAAAGCGTGCGGCAACACATAACTGAGAATACTCAGCTTTTACCTTCAGCGGAGCGACAGCAGCTAAGTCTCCCCTTCTCTGAGAGGAGGTAGTTTTCTATTAGCTATAGAAGATCTTCCTCGCATCCCTTCTCCTCCCCTTACCTTCTTCCCCCCGTCCTCCATAATGAAGAAGGGATTGGTGCCATCAGACACAGTGAAAGTGAAGCGATCCTTCAGCGAGTTGCTGCCATCATGACTGTAGCTGATGCGGTTCTGGTAGATGTCGTCCATTGTGAAGGTGGTGGCTTGGTGGTAACGCTGCCCATTGCTGGTGTGTTCAATCAGGCCGTGCCGAGGGGGCTGCACGACGGTGAACGTAATAGACTCAGCCTGCAGCAAGGAGACAGAGTGGCAAAGCTGACGATCTGAGCCCAGGAACAGGGCAGGCAGGTCCTGCCAGTTCGAGATACTTGGAGAAGGACTCTACGCCCAGACAGCTTTCCTTGCGCGGTGTTTCCAACCAGGGGTTGAAACGCGGCACCGTGCGCTGAATTGGTTCATCCTGAGGCCTGCCCTGTCTTCATCTACAAAATAACCCCAGTCAGGGAGAGCTATGCCAGAGCCATCACACCAAACTATTGGTTCGGCTGGTCTGAGACGGCTCCCGCCTTCCTGACAACCCCTTGAACACAAGAGCAGTCCCCCATTTTTGCAGCCATTCTAAGCAACGTGCCCCTTGTCACTTCTGTCGGGGTGGAAGCAGCGAGAACCTTTGGGGCAGGATCTTTGGCTCAGGGCAATAACCGGCAGCCAGGAGCTCTCTTGCTGCGGGGAAACTGCGGCGCATGAGGCAGAGCCAACGTGACACCTGAGACAGACCCAGGAGGAGGAGGAGGAAATGTCATTTTCACCTGTGCTAGCTCAGTGTCAAGGCTAGGCATAAGCTGAGTTCAAATCCACAGAGAGAAGGTGGGACAGGGCAAGCATCAGCTCTTATCACAACTTCTAAGTGTTCTCCACGCAGGTTTGTTGCTTATGTGTCTGAGAGACGCCCCAGATGACGCCGTTTCTCAAGCCAGGGCTTTGCTTCGCTCACGCACTCACTCATTCATCTGTTTATATACAAACTGGGCCTCCCACAAGCTGTTTGTTTGATGTTGGGATCAGACGGGGTATGATCACAGGGAGAGACGACACTCCCCGGAATCTCTCTCTTTGAACACAAGCCCATTTTGCGGATAGCCCAGATGTGCGGCAGAAGAGGGGAGGGAGGAGGCGAGGGGGAGTCCTGCCTTACCTCTGTGTCAGCGTCTGTTGCTTTAAGCTCAAACTCTGTGATGGTTTTTCTCACGCCTTCCTGAACTGTCATCCCCAGGCTTTGCACTATGGGTAAGGAGTCATCCACAGGGTTTATGGTGATGTCAAATGTCTGGCTCACCTGGAACAGGAGGAAAAGCCTCTCTTGACGAATTCAGCCTACCAAGAGCACAACTCCATTGAAACAGCAGACCACCGTGATGCACTGAGTTTGGGTCACTTTGGTTTGGCCTTGTTTAGTAAGTAAACAAGAGCTTCTAAGTTCAGATCTTGTGAACGTGGCCTCTTCTATCCCTCCCCACTAATTTATCCTTCCTCTTTCTGTGATATTTATGGATACGCCCTTTCCCCTCGCTCCCTCATTCTCCTTTGTCCCTCTCCCTCTATTTGCAGCTATGACTCTTCCCTTTCAGACAGTAGGAAGGAGACATTTCTCAAGGGTCTAACTGTGCTTCTGGGTACGTTGTCAGTGCGCTGGATCAAAGCTGAGCTCCAGGAGCAATTGGCAAGCAGATGAAAACCAGGCACGAAATCTTAGTATGCCACTCTCATGACGCTACATCTCAGGTGGCTTTCCTTCCCAGGGCTTGCTCCCTTCCCTGTGGTACCTAAGATCTCTCGCAGCAGGGGAAGTAAGAGCTCCCACCATTGCCAAACGACAAGCCCACAGGCGGCTTGTTTCATCTCCTTTGCTACGTGTAACTGTCTCTTGCAAGCACGCAAGAGGAAAACTGAGTCCCATCGCATCCTGCAGAATCAGCAGCCTGCTCTGACTCAGGCAAAAAACCGTGCTGAGACTCACCTCGTTCGTTCCATCAGACACAGAAAAGGTGAACGCATCCGTATGCTTTTCGATGTCACTGGTGTGGACGTACTGGATGCTGCGAGAGGCCAAATCTGCCTGGCTGAAAGAACTAATTCTTGTCCCTAGAAAAAGAAAAAATAGGGGAAAATGTGCAACAGAAAAAGCGAGGCAGGGAAAAATACAGGGAGCTGGACATATCTAGCCATAAGCACTCAGTCTTGGCCTGTTCTGCTCCAATTCAGGCTGTACCATGAAGCTGAGCTGAGCCAGGGATTTAGCTGGCACAGAGCCTCCTGAAATTCTGCTCAACAACTTGTAAATTAACGTAGCGGCAATGCTTCTGCAAAAAGCAGCGTAGACTTCTTCCCAAACTTACAATTTTAGAAAGGCACCTCACACTGCCAGGAGACCCTGTTGGGGACGGGTGGGCCTCTCAGGGCAGAGAGCGAGAGAGAAGCTGTGAGAAAAACAGTAGATTTAACACTTGGATTTTCACTCCTGTTCAGGCCTGATCTAACCAGGGCATCACTGAGTATGGGCAAAAAATTTCCCGGCCTCACAGCAGTTTTCAAAAATGCCTTTAAAGTCTCTGCTCTCTCTTCCCCTCCTTGCGCCCCTGCATTTAGACAGAGTAAGCCCCACTTTCAACGCTGACTTCTTTTGTGACATCTTTACAGGTCATTAGGTGTGACGCGGACACAGAAAGGTACCCGACAAGCATTTTAAAAAGCATTTGAGCCTTTAAGTCTCATTGCTGCGTTCGACAGTCCTACTGCTCTTAACAGCCACCAAAAGCCCGACAAAACGTTTGTCACCACTTTATCACGCTAAACGGCTACTGACAAGTATTGGCCACACTACAAAAGACACCGGGATCTGATATAAATAAATGAGCCCAAACTGGATGATTAGCCGAGGTTTCCTCAGGGCTCATTAGCTTTAGAAGTCCGTGTTCTCTTTTGAAGACTCCAGTACTCTCTCCCTAAGTTTAGGTCATTTAAATCACGAGAACTCTTTCACAGTGTGCGACTCTGTATCTTTTTTTAGTCCATCGCAGACATGAAAAAGCACAGAAATCAGAATCATCACATAACAGGAGGAATAAAATCCTTAATCAAGCTCTTTCAGGTCTCTGAAGGACAAGATTCACTGTTAAGTTTGCAATTTAGACAAAAATATTGCAAGTTCTTAATTTTCTCTCAGCAGGGGGTTTGCCGATTATAACTTTGATTCATTATTCCTACCCTTCCAACGCGTTCGCCAGAGGACAGCTTACACCGTGAGAAAATGAGGCAAACCACGCACTAAATCTCAGCTGTACAGGGTCTGTCTGCATCTTGAAAACATACAGCAGATATTTCCGCTTTCGCTTCATGTTAATGAGAGATCTAATTCTAAGAAGAAATATAGTCTTAGATGAGTATGATCTAAATCAGAAGAGCGTATTTTATGACAGCACAGATTTAGACAAATTAATCAGAGAGGGGTAGGACAGTCATACTGTCAGTGGGCATGGAAGGCAAATCTAAAATTCAGATCACATTTGCGGGTAATCCTTTTCCGAGTTTCACAGGATTGACTGATATCCCCTCTCCGAACTACCAGAATTCATTATCCAGCGTATCCATCTCGCCACAACTAAAACTAACCCTGTGGTTAGTTCCCTTCCTCTCTCCAAAGCTGGGAAAAGAGGCTGGTGTTTCGGGATGAAGGGCCATACTGGTCAAAAGGGGACTGAAAGCAAGTTGTCTGTTCACCAAGGTGGGCTCTATTACCATGGACACAGGGGATGGATTATTCTGGGAGTTGTCCTGGATGTGGTCACGGAAATGGCTGAAGGTTTGTCCGCAGCAGTAAGTCCTGAAAGAGGAGATTCACACAGCGGCCAGCGGGACTGACCCGCCAACTCCACCAGGCAAGGTTCCCGTGGGGCATAAACTCACGCAGAGGCTGAATAAATCCTCATCTGTGATTACTGGGCTGCCTTGTCTCCACTCACCCTGTTCTCCACCTCTCTGGGCTAACGACCATTTGATTTCTATCGGGAAACATAACCCTTCGCTGCTGCCTCCAAGCACGTTTTTTCTGCAGTGACCCTGGGGGGTTTAAAAGCCCCTCCGGCGCTTTTCTGCTAGGAGTAACCAAGCGGGTAAAATACCACCCTGCTTACCTGGGGAGGCCACACGCTCCAGGCGCCCCAGCTGCGGCTGCCTGGTGAGCTTGTACTGGAGCTGGGTGGGCTCACTGTCCTGGTCAGTGGCAGAGAGCTGCAGGGTTGTGATCGTCTTCGCCGAGTTCTCATCCAAGACCAGCCCTTTGTTAGCGATGATGGAGGGGGGAAATCTGTTCTCTGAAAGGGTTAAATGCAAAGCTGAGTCAGGAGACAGCCACCCTCCTTTCCCTGCTGTTATCCAAACCAGGTACTTGTGCTCAAGCAAAAAAAGCAAAAGACAACATACACAAAAACACCTCCCAGACTGCTAATTCCAAAACAGGTACTCTGGGCCTCGGCATTAATCGAGGGGATGGCAACATTATAAAGTCTTAAAGACAATCTAGACAGTATGAAGATACTAAGGGGAATTTTTCTACCTATTCCACTGAGTTTGTCAGAAGCCAAAGAACTAATCCTTACGTCCATGAACTCTCCCCATGCCCCAAACTTGAATTAACCGCAAATAAAAAGTGCATCTCAAGAATGACATCTTAACTTGCAGGACACGTGGCACGGGCACCTATGAAGGCCTCAGCTCTCAGCAAAGAAAACATAGCTTCAGCACTATCTTTTACCTAACACAGTAATATAAAAAACCTGGTCCGTCAGTTTGTTGCCGTCTGCATCGATCACATCAAAGGTGAAGGTGAAATTTCCGCCAGGATCCCCTTTCTTGTGACTGTACACCACTTGTCCTGGAGAGAGGGACAGGAGAAAAGAGGTGGTTTATTACAGGCTGCACCATTTAATCCTTAGTTTGGAACAAGGCTGGCACCACAGGCCGAGGGACCTGGGGCTTGACAGAGCTCCTGGATTTGGATTTCATTACTTTTTCTCTTTATGCTTTTTCTCCCGCTGAGAGAGACTTTCTTTAACACTTGCTTAACGATACGTGTTTCTGCTGTAACATAACAACCTTATCTTCTTTCTTTCCCTCCCCTGCTTCAAGTCATCCTCCTCCGCTCAAAAAGATCACAGAATCACAGAACATCTCAAGCTGGAAGGGACCCATAAGGATCATCGAGTCCAACTCGCTGTGCCTCGCAGGACTACCTAAGACGGCCACATATTACTCGCCATGATTATCTGAAGTCAAGCACTCTCACCTTTATTTATATCAGCCTGGGTGAAACTTTTGACAGGTCCTTCGACAGAGATCTGGACTGGATTATCGATTTTGGTCAACTGCAGATGCCCCACGCTGGGATCTCTCTTCATGACAAATCTGATCGTCGTGTCATCTGAATAAATAGCTGCTGCTCTCAAGTGCTGATCTGTGAGGTGTGCTGCAGAGCCTGGACCACAGAAAGGAAGACCACAAACAACTTCAGGCCAGTCCAGTTAAATGACTGGTTTAGACTGGACCATACAGCAATACCAAGCAATACCATTCTCCCTCTCCCCGTACCAGCTGGGAGCTGCAGGTTCCTGTTGGCAGCTAACGTGGGGGGCTGCTTCTTCGGCAGGTCCATGGAGAACTCCAGCCTCCCCGTCTGCCTGTAGAGACCGTCCGTGATGGAGAAGCCAAACTCATCTGTTTGTGCTGCCGCACCGCTCTGAGTATAAACGATCAGCTCATCCAAAATGTCCTGGTAGGTGAAGGATGAGCCCATGGACAGCACACGTCCATGCTCCGGGGGCTCCGTGGCAGTCTGCCTCCTGCGGAGATGACCTGACAAATAGATGGATGAAAATTATGGGGAGAAGACAGCCGGCTGGGGACTTTTTCCATGCCAGCTCACAGAGGCGGACGTAGCCTTACCGGCAAAACTGAAGGAAGTTACCTGCTTATTGCCAAAACTGGTAAGAATTTGGCTACAGAGATGAGAGGTGAAAAAGGGAGCAGAGCCCTCACTAGTTGAACATGACTCTAGCCGTCACTTGACACACTGCAGATAGACACCAGGTGCTCAGCTCTTTGGAACTGAACCCCGCAATAGGAAATGGGGTAACACAAAAGGGAACTTCCCAGGGAAATGCGTGCAGTCCCCCTTCCTCCTCTCCCACAAACAGCCAGGGACATCTCCCAAAGAACAGGTCTGTTCTGAAACACAATCTTTCTGCGGCTGCTGCTCCAAACGCAGACTAAATGTGCTTTACACACATACGCCAGGCTCCTCTCTCAGCTATAAAGACACACGGACACGGACGCACAAAGACATGCTCTCTCGCTCTCTCTCTCAGCCCCCCCAAGCTTGTCAGGACTTACCACGTTCAGGACTTTTGGTCACCACGATGACAAGCTCGCTGTTCTGGGTGTCCAAGTCCTGCAGGTTGAGGGAGGCGTTGGTAACCACCACACCCGAGCCCTCACGCACTCTCACAGGCTCCAGCACCATCTTTGGGGGCTCATCGTTCCGCCGCTGCACGGGTCCCAAAGGCACACAGTCAAAAAAGGGAAACGGCCAAGGGGAAAAGACCGCTGCCTCCCTGAATGAAATACAGGCTCCCGAATGACAGTACTGGTGCTGATATCCATTAATGGGCTACACCAGCCTCTCCAAATCTATCCAGCATCTTTTAAAGAGGGAGGAGACATCTGAAAAATAAGCCCTGGGGAAGACACTGCGACGCACAACTCTGGCGTCACAGGGGAATTACGGGGCTGCACTAGGGGAAGCAAACAGATAGGAGGAAGGAAACTCCCTTTAATCCCCTTCCCACAAAGGAGTGCGCAAAGCTTGCGCTTTAAAGGGCATGTGTCTGTGGGAAAGGAGAGGGCTCTGGCAGCCACTGAGCACAGACGTACCTGAATTGTGATGTTGATGCTCTGCAACTCAGACTGGCCAAAGCTGTCGCTCACGTAAAAGCTGAAAACATCGCTTGTTGGCTCGATGCTCTCATGGACGCTCTGGAAGTAGTAAATGCTGTTCTCTAGAACATCTCGAAGGGAAAAGGATGCGTCTCCGGTCACAGCAGACTCACTCTGCGGGCCAAAACTCTCACCTGCAAACCAGAGCGCTGCCAGTGAAAGGCTGTTCAATTCACTGACGAACTAAAAATAAAAGCAGCAGGATCAGGAGAAGAATGGCACACTGTGAAGGGTGCAGAAGGATGCCCGTTCCTACAACACGGCTTTCACACATCTTGTGACCTTTGCAGAAAGGAACATCTGCTGCCTTAGAGCAGGCATTAGGGAAGCTGCAGTTTTATGTGTAATACAAGCAATGCCACGTCCCAGAATTACTCAGGCTTTCTTCAAAGATGAGACAATGGCTGATGTGCCATCTGGCCTCAAAATAATCTCTACCTCCAGCTCCACCTTGCAAAACTAAGTCTTACGCTTAAGAAAACCACCCAGCCGTTGCCTATATTCAAGGAGAGAGGCTCACCATTACCAAAATGGCACAAACCGGAGTTCATTCATAGGCCACAATTAGGAGGGATGATGTGTAACGATTCTCAACCTGTGCT
Organism: Rissa tridactyla; assembly: GCF_028500815.1. Taxonomy (NCBI): domain Eukaryota; kingdom Metazoa; phylum Chordata; class Aves; order Charadriiformes; family Laridae; genus Rissa; species Rissa tridactyla. The sequence goes on along the minus strand of NC_071470.1, from coordinate 77,291,269 downwards.
CTCCAGAAGAAAGGCAATCACGGTTGTAACAAGCCACTAGACTGGCAAATCCACAGTGATATTTTAAAAAGGTGAGTTATGATTTAAGTCAAACGATATATGCCACTCCTGTTAGGACAGCACGCAGGATTAAGCAGACAAGTCTCCTGGAGGAACATCTTTGCACAATATGGTAGAAATCCTACCTTTTCTTGATAATGCAATGAGAAAAGAGAACGTTACTGGCCACGCTCTGCCACAGCTCTCGCAGCCTTAAAGCTTGCTGGGACATTTAGAGGGATTTAGCAAAGTTTGTTCTGTGTAATGAGGACAGCCAAAATAAAGCATGATGAAAATACATCACATGGGCTTGTAGAAGCTTTTCATGTCCCAATCTCACAACATTGACCAGTCTGGAACAAACAACAATTAGGAGGAAATGCTCCCCAGAGACACTTTATCTCCTAACGCTGATCTCACGAGCTCTTTATGATCAACCGACGCCAACCAGCACCGCACCGAGGAACTGCGGTGAGCCAGATTAGAATGTGCTCCAGCACGGCAATTCCTACGTTCCCTTGCATTAGCCATGAGGAAGAAGAGTTAGCCAAGCACTTTACCTGTCTTAGTGTTTTCAATGTAGCCATACATAGGCAGAGAGATAACTGTGACCTTCAGGTCTTCCTTGGCAGCAGTATCATAATCAGCAGCTAAGTGGTGATGGGCCAGCAGTGGGACCCTGCCCGCCTCATCCACCTGGAAAGCAAAAGCAGGTGACAGAACTACTGGAAACACACACAACACACAGCTACACACAAATGGTTACTGAACAAGTCTGCCTCTATGGAAGAGGCTTGTCCGGTCTCCGAAGTCCTGCCCTGTCCTCCCCTAGATCTGTTAAGCACGAAATCAGCTGGAAGGTGAGGTGGGACGGGAAGAACAAAGCTTGCCTGGCCCCCAAGAGGAGCCTGCGAGTGCTTTTGCGGGGCAAGAAGAGAGCTGGCAGAGTCATGCTGACCTCTTGGGAGGCGAGATCTGCATTTCTTGTTGAGCAGAGCCTTTTGAAGGCAAGGGATGGGGAATGCAAAGCTGAAAAGGTGGGAGATGACTTCAAAAGGCTTTGATAAGGAGTCTGAAATGCTGCGTATCACTCCAAAGCACCAGATGTTTTCAGACTTGTCTTTGCTCATTTTTTACATGCAAGCTGGGGAAATAAGGGGCAAAATATTAAACAGGAGGAAGGGAGACTTGTTCCACTGATGTCAACAGGACACCCTAGGGAGAACCCATCTCCTGACTGGAACAGATGTAAGAAGGTAAGGTTCAGGGATGCAGCCTTATTGTCAGCCTTCTCTGGTCTCCAAGTAATTTGTTAACCCTTTGCCCTCACAGGATTGCACGCACGACACCGTGTTTCTTCTGTGATTTCCCCTCAGTTCAGGAAAGCTGTTCAGTTCCTCACATCTACGACATTCTTGTCACGGTTCCCAGTATCCTGGGTAGCCACTTACAGTGATATGGTCAGCAAAAGCAAGGAGCGACGGCGTGGTTTGGGCAGGCGTGATAGTGACGGTGAACATCTGTCTGTCCAGCCGGTTGTTATCAGCATCCAAAACAGCGAAGTGGAAGATGTCCGTAACTGGCTGATTGCTGGTCTCAAACGTGGTGGAGTAGCTGGGGAAGACAGAACGCGATCTGGGTCAGGGAGTCTCACTGCCAGTCAGGCAAATACATCTCATCTCTGCATTCAGGGGTTTTCGGTGCCGCCCACCTAAAGTATCACCACGACACTGCGGATACAGAACAAATTCCCATAATCTGAAGCCGCACCAATTGCTGGCATTTCAGACATGCACAAACACCTAATTCCGCAGGCGGGAAAGGCTCTCATTTATAATCTCACAGGATACCAGGGCCAAGAAAGGGAAAAATATCTTTGATACACTGTACTAACATAATATAGCCCAGAGATCCCTGCGGAAAGCCCTCTCAGCTTTTAACTGGCACAGCTTGAAGGAGAATAGCTCTTTGATACCTGATCCGCTGGTTGTTGATGTCTTCCATGGTGAAATTATAAACCTTGGAAAGCTCTTCGTCGTGAGAGCCAGACATCCGTAAGAGGGTGCCGTATGCAGGCAGAGATATTAACTGGATTCTTATCTCTGAGTCAGGAGAATTGTTGTCCTAAACATGAAGGAACAAACCAAACCAAATCAAGACAAGATTAGCTTTTGTTTCCCTCCACTAAAAATGGGAGGAATAAGATGTTTTATAGGGAAATACATCAAGCTAGCTGGGTCAGACCCACAGCTGATGAATATTAAATGAAGCTCTCTTGATGAGAAGAGACTCCATTGGCTTGACATCCTCAGAATCTACCACAAAATGTCTTTTTATCTTCTCTCAGCTCACAGAGTTTTTTCTGTGTGTCTTTGTATCGCATCAGCACAATCTCCCAGACATAAACGTGGTATTTTTGTTTTCGAATCCGGATTTTCGAATGGACTGTTGGACCATTTATGTAATAGGCATTTCCTGATTCCAGATAAAGCGAGCCAAAATTTAGCTGATGGCTGGCACAGGGAGGAACTGTTGCCCACCAGTGCTTCAGCGACACAAAGCTAAGTTCAGTTCTTAGTAAAACAAGGGTTAATGAGGAGCAATGCTGCAAAAGCCAGATTCAAATCAAACTAAAAGCCAATTTTTGGCTCTTTTTAACTACATTAAATACAACCATCTCTATGACATCGCAACTCAGATGTCATCTTTCTTCTAGAAGTTTTTGTTGGTTGCCTGAAAGAGAAGACCCAAAGCAGAAATTATCGTATCCTCAGCGTACGGGTCAGGAACGAAATCCTCTTTTCCCCAACTGTTCTCTTACTCAGATTAAACCTGAAGAGCTCCCTTGTCAGCCCTCCTCCTTCCGAGGAGAACAGGACAGTCCCCAGCCTTGTATCCAGACTGATCCCTTGGAAAAAGCATTCACCTGCCTTCTTATCCCAGCTCACCCCCTGCAGTTCCCTCATCACCTCTGACAGCTACTACCTGAGGTGTCTCCAGCCTCACACGTGCACTGCAATCTCTCCTCCCTCCTCGCTAAGGGGAGCACATCTGCATACCTGAAACCCGCTGCTACTGCCTCTGCTGCTAAACCATCTGCGAGGAGTAAAACACCTTGCCTTCCACCAGCAGGACAACCCTTGTACAACACGCAATCCCTGCAACCAACTCCAAGCTACCGAAGAGCGCAGCATCTTGGGTCGCTTAAACCTCCCCCCTTCAAATACGTCCAGAAAAAGAACCAGGCAATTTTGGAAGGGAGGCGAGGGGGAGGAAATTTTCAAGGGATTAGCACTTAGCAAATCCATGTGCTTTCTTAGCGAGTCTGTTTTGATACTAAAATCTAGGATTAACTCAGTTCTCATGTTTAGCGTGGTGGTTCACCTCTGTTACAGCCAAACAGGGAGAGCCTTAAATCCCTGCATGACGAAGGAGTCTATTATCCCCTTTTTGGCAGCAGTTGTCAGGACACAGACACAACTCGAGTTCTCTGCCGAGAATCCACGCCGAAGGCAGAGAGGTGAGTGTGGCGAAGGGTTTGGAAAGGGAGCTGGCAGCATTCACCGGGTTTAGAAACAGATGAAAGCTTACAATATAAGCGAGGTGCAATCGAGAGAGAGTCACAGAGCTTTTACTAGCCACGGTGACTGCCAACAAGCAGCCCGGGGCTGGCTGCGGTCCGTTGTTATCCAGCAGGGACACTTCCACCCTCAGCACTGTGGTCACTGTGGTGACACCGTCGGTGACAGAGATTTCCATGCTGTCCTCTGCTGCTGCTGAACCATCGTGCACGTACTGCAGAGCATTTCGAGTGACGTCCTCGTAGGTGAAGGTGTCACCTTCCCCAAAAGAAAATGCACAAGTCAGAAAGATTCTGTTCAGAGCAACACTCCAATTCAAGTGACCTAAGGCCCCGATTTAGTGAAACACTTCATCACGTACGAAACTGGCATTTAATACCAACCTTACAGGGATGTGAGTTATGAAGACATTTATGAAGGAGCTAGTATATATGCAGGGCAGAGGAAAAGCTGTAACCTTCACAGTTCCACAGGCACAGCGACTCTTTGCGGTTCTCAGGGAGCGCACAGATCCTGCTTTCTTCCCAGCTGCTTTGTAAGCTCATGCCTGTCATAGCTAGGTAAAGCTTCCCTCTCCACCTCTTCTGCTTGCGCTGCTCTCCTACAGACAACACTTGTTCATCTGATCACACACTGGGAAGTGCTGCCACCAAAATCAACAGTGAAACTCCACAGGAGCTTTCGACTGCGGGGTCACAACAGGTTTACATGGACTTCAGTGGAAACGTTCACTACGTTACTTCACCAAATTACTTCAGATATAACTTACCAGGTAAAACAAAACATCCCTTTTGATCTGCCAGAGCTGGCAGATGTTATCGCTAGACCACTCTCCATTGTCTTTGCAAGGTCATGGGGAACAGGAGAGGTGCCTGAGGACTGGAGGAAGGCTGACATCACTCCAATCTTCAAAAAAGGCAAGAAGGAGGACCCAGGGAACTACAGGCCGGTTAGTCTCACCTCTGTCCCTGGGAAAGTAATGGAGCGACTCATTCTGGATGTCGTCTCCAAACACATAGAGGAACAGGAAGTTATTGGAAGTGGTCAGCATGGATTTACCAAGGGCAAATCATGCCTGACCAATCTGATAGCTTTCTATGATGTTATAACGGGTTGGCTGGATGAGGGGAGAGCCGTAGATGTCATCTACCTTGACCTTAGCAAGGCTTTTGACACTGTCTCCCATAACATCCTCATTAGGAAGCTGAGGAAGTATGGGCTAGACGAGGTGACAGTGAGGTGGATCGAGAGCTGGCTGAGTGACAGAACTCAGAGGGTTGTGATCAGCGGCACAGAGTCCAGTTGGAGGCCTGTAACGAGTGGTGTCCCTCAGGGGTCAATACTTGGACCAATTTTGTTCAATATATTCATTAATGACCTAGATGAGGGGACAGAGTGTATCCTCAGCAAGTTTGCTGATGATACCAAGCTGGGAGGGGTGGCCGACACTCCAGAGGGCCGTGCTGCCATCCAGCGTGACCTGGACAGGCTGGAGAGCTGGGCAGAGAAGAACCTAATGAGGTTCAACAAAAGCAAGTGTAGGGTCCTGCACCTGGGAAGGAAGAATGCCAAACACCAGTATAGGTTAGGGGCGGACATGCTGGGAAGCAGCTCTGAGGAGAAGGACCTGGGGGTCCTGGTAGACAGCAAATTATCCATGAGCCAGCAGTGTGCCCTTGTCGCCAAGAAGGCCAATGGCATCCTGGGCTGCATAGGGAAGACTGTGGCCAGTAGGTCGAGGGAGGTCATTCTCCCCCTCTACTCTGCACTGGTGAGGCCACAACTGGAGTACTGTGTCCAGTTCTGGGCTCCCCAGTTCAAGAGGGACAGGGAACTACTGGAGCGAGTCCAGCGTAGGGCAACCAAGATGATTATGGGACTGGAGCACCTCCCTTATGAGGAAAGGCTGAAAGAGCTGGGACTCTAGCCTGGAGAAGAGAAGGTTGAGGGGGGACCTGATTAATGTTTACAAGTATCTAAAGGGTGGGTTTAAGGAGGACGGAGACAGGCTCTTTTCAATGGTTCCCAGCGACAGGACAAGGGGCAATGGGCACAAGCTAGAACATAGGAAGTTCCGTTCAAATACACGGAAAAACTTCTTTACAGTGAGGGTGACAGAGCACTGGAACAGGCTGCCCAGGGAGGGTGTGGAGTCCCCTTCTCTGGAGATTTTCAAGACCCGCCTGGATGCAGCCCTGAGGGATGTGCTTTAGGCAACCCTGCTCTAGCAGGGGAGTTGGACTAGATGATCTCTAGAGGTCCCTTCCAACTCTGAAGATTCCGTGATTCCGTGATTAGCAGCTGGTTACACTTATCATAATAGAGTCACTGTCAACTAGCCCACACATCCTTGGCAGAGGAAACGTGTTGACTCAGCCAGGAACAGAAGGGAAAAGACCTTTCACGCGCTCTCTCCTGCAGGCGCACACTTCCAGGCAGAAAATTCGCACGCTTGTGGATGCAGCCGTTATCTGCCAGAGGCATCGGTCTCCTCCTGGTCAACTACACCAGCTACGTGGATAAACACACGCTTACCCCTCTCCGGCGCTGAGGAAGACTTTTGCTCGACTCACCTGCTCTCATGCGCTCCTGCACGCCTGCGCTGTACTTGAGCACAATGCCATGACGGGGAGGTTCCACCAGCTCAAAGAAAAGACCCTCGGGAGCCGTATCTGTGTCGCTCACGGCTAACTGGATCCCTGCGCCAGGGAAAGGGAGCACGGCTTCAGCATCCTCAGACACGACACTGGGAACATCCCTTTGTGATGTGCTCTCGTGAATGGAGTCAAAAAACTGTGATTCAGTCAGCACGTGAAAAGTAAAATAATTCTGGAGCTGCCCTAGCCCAAGGGCTTGCTGGTTTCGTGGAAATAATTAGTCCCCTGACGATGTTCAGATCAGAGGCTGTATGAGGGAGCTGTTACCAGTATGGCTCACAGATGACAGCTATGCAAACCCTCAGCTTATGAGAGAGATGTGCCCATGCTCCTATAGCAGGGGGAGTATCTACAAAATCCCCAGAGAACCTCCTGACGCGAGCAGAAAGTGGCTTATTCTTAACAAGCCAGATCACACCACTAGGCAGAGCAGCCTAAGAGGGAAAAAGCAAAGGAGCAGCAGGTCCCTGATGCTGCTCTCCCCTGCCTCAGCCCACGAACAGTCCTGCCACACGCTGGAGGAGTACTGCCACATCTCCAGGCACTTTTCTGAGGCACCGCTGCAGTTTTCTCAGTGGGTGCTGCTACACCCGCACAAGCACAGCTCCTCAGCCAAACAGACAGAGGTGAGCAAGACCAAAACCCTCCTCTGCCCCATCCATGCGGCCTCCTGGCAACAAACACCGTGTCTGAGGCTGAGCTCTGCACCCCATCTCTGGCACCCTACTCACCGATGGTGGCTTTGCCCCCCTGGCTGACCTCCAGGAAGGGAGCTGTGATCTGGAAGACTGGAGGCTGCTGTTCCGCAGAGAGCAAATGGATGACAAAGACCATCTCCGGGGTTGTGTGTTCTCCATCAGACACTAGGCACAGACAAAAACCACGCCTGAGTGTAGGGATGCGTTTTCAGGGGCAACTCAGCTGGGAAATTCACCTTTCTGTACAAAATCACCACCCCACACGGCTGACTTCTCTCCCACCTTTGTCAATGAACATACACATGCAATTCACACCTGCAAAGAGTAGTTCTCTTCGCCTCTACGCAATTTAATTGTGGAAATGCTTCCACGCTATATTTAAAAAAAAAAAAAAAAGCCCAAAACTCTGATGCCCTTGTTCACATTGGGAAAAATAACAGGAATGAATCAGGCTTTTAGGATAGATTCCAGGCAACTACTAGAAAAAGGTGTCTACTGAGCTGCAGCTTAGCTTCTATAAAACACTGCTGGGACACACATGAATTAATATTCTGCAGGCACGTGCATTTCCGAAAACCCTCCTGAGCACCCACAGGTGTGCTTGCAGCAGAATAAAGGCCAAGGAGTAACAGGCAACGTGAAGGGCACGAGGATAAAAACCGCTTCGTCCAGGAGAGAGCAGATGTTTCACATACCTGTGAATCGGAAATTCACTGACTCTGGGAGACCTGACAGGACAAACACAAGCACAGAGTTAATTGTGGTCAGGACGGGAAGACACATACTGACGTGGATTTGAACAACTTTTGGAGAAAGCAAGAGGTTTCTACCAGACCGAAGTCTTTCCTCACTGAGGAAAGCACTCTTTCCTTGCCTTTGCTTCAAGTAATAAGAGATAAAATGCCACCCCCTCCTCCGAACTGTGAAACTCCTCTTGATGTCGGTGGAGGGCATGGCGATGCATAGAACTCCATCGACCATGCACTGTCACTTCATCACACAATCCTGTGCATCAACTGGTCAAACGTGCTTCACGTTTGTCCTGTTTTTGCCCCTCTACCTCCTGCTCCAGACTGTTTCTCCTCTGATGGCAGCAATCTTTTAATACCCTAGTTCAATAGGGTATACCTAGATCAATTCTAGTCTCAACCTCAAGGATTAAGCCCTCAGTGCATCAAAGATCTGAAGCACAGGAGGGACGACAAGTTCCTAACCACACAGCAGCTGATCAGCAGTTTGCCCAGCACAGCATCTAGCATTGGCAACGCTAATTGCTGCAGCGAACACTGCCGCATCCCCATAATTCACCGAATGTTGCTACACCAAACCGCAGGGGAAAATCTTGCTCAAGTCACAAGAAACGGGTGAACTCTTGGTACGCTCCTCCAAGGCAGATTCCTACTTCCTTTGCATTGTCAAGCCTCACGCCCTCGCGAGTATGGATATAACCATCAAGTCATTCCGGCACTGGAGGAAGACCAGCAGTCCCAGCTACCTCCACCAGTCTGACACAAAGAACATTCAGTTCCTTACCCGCAAAGGAGAAGGCAATGATCTCTCTCAGGTGAGGAGCTGCAGTCGGCGGACGATAAGCAATCTTGCCATGGTTTATATCTGCTTGGGTGAAATACCTGACGGGGGAGAGCGGTCTGTCTCTGTGCTCCACGATACCTACGGAGGGAGGGAGCTCAGTATTAACAGGAGGAATGCACTTCATTTTTAAAACAAGATACCAAAGGCCACAGCTTTTTCTTCTCCCCCCCAAGTACTTTTTTTTTACGTCTTCAGCGGCTCCTGTATGAGTCAGATGGTCATAACTCCGCCGAGGATGGGTTCTTGGGACATGAGAAGTTAAAGACAGATTCCTCACTTAGTCATTTCTGCAAATACCTCTCACGAGGGAGGTGGAAAGCAGAAAGTCATGGAGTACAACATTCAATATATTCCAGACAATAGTAAGAAAAATGAGCTCTGTGGCCTACTCCCAAACGAGCCAAAGAAATTGGGTTAAGAAACAAGGCGTTTGAAAGCTGAACAGATTAACAGATGCCTCCACAGAATGATATTTTGAGGGAAAAATCAGATGTGCTCAGCCACCAATTCAGCAGCAAGCTGCCAGGTTCTGAACAGGTACACTTGCCTTGGCCAGGAAGGAGAGGGACGGTCACGTTGAACAGGATTTTCTCACTGGGAATCTCCGGGTCTACAAAGGAGAGGTGATGGGGCTCAATCACTGTCACACGGTCCTCCAGCACCTCAATAAACACATCAGACCATGAGCATCAAGGCCAGAGACATGGGAAGAGTCACCCAAAAATGCATTGAAAGAGAATTTGCTTTGCTCTAGTTAAAGATCAGGGAGTCTTTGAATGTAAAATCCTAGTTCTCAGACCTAAAACTGACAAGGGATGGATGGGTTGAGCCTTTACCAAATCTCTCAAACCTGTACAGAATAGGGATTATCTGGGAGGAGATTACAGAGGACACTAAAGCCTGATAATGAGTAAAATGTGATAGAATCTTATGGTCCACCTAAGACCACTTTCAGCTCACCCGTCAACCACAGCAAATGTGTAACGCAGAAGCTGCGTACTGTGATGCTCAACAGAAGAGAGCTCTATACAGGCCCACCTCTGTTAAGTCCTTTCTGGAGGATCAGAAGGGGCTTATAAACCTATGAAAAAGAGAAACACACCTCCTCCTTCATAAAATTATGAGCTGATGCCCACTTCCAGGTCGTCCAGGAAAATGGCATTGTTTTTAGTGCACTCTGTCCCCTACAGAGGCACAATCTCTATGCTCACAGGTGGAGGAGTTTCTTTTTTGACCTACGGCAACTAAGAAGAGGTAAAGGAAAATCTAATTTGATCAAAAACTCCCTAGATGAAGACATAATTAATTGCCTACGTAGTTTTCTGGTATAGTCTGATGTGTCTGGACTGGACTTCCTTTTAAAAGAAATCCTGAAAATGACTCAGCCATCTCCATTGGAATATAGAGGAATCAAAGCTTTCCCTTTTGTTTTAAATCTGCCTAAAATTGTTCTGATCCTTCCATTACAAGATTATCATTAGCCAAAGGCTGGCAGTGTGTTACAGGAATTATGGTGCTGCATGAACAGACTTAAGTGCACAAAAGCCCTTAACTTGCATGTGTTCATGAACCTTAATCCTGCGGAATTAACAGCTACGAGAAGTCACTTGAATTAAATAGTTGAGCTGGGTATGAAAAGCATTCAGTTCATTTCATAATCGTGAACAAAATCATGGAGAGAACAAGCTAAATTAAGGATACAGGTAATTAATTCATCTGCTTTGGAACACGGAATGATCAGGTTCAGGAACAAATTACAGGTTGCCACTGGCCGCTGACTTGTGCTGGTTACACATCTTTAAGGCCACCCTGTCCAACCTGCGTCTCGTTCTGCTGGCCTTGGGTCACAGACTGGACATTGGCCTGGGCACCGGCAAGGCGAGGTTTCCTGACACCACCACAAATGCCACCAAACCCCCAGTTCGTCTCTCTACAGGGTTTTTCACCCAAAGGCATCAGAGGCGAAACCGCAGCCGGTGAACGACCGCTGTGAAGCAGTAAATAAAACCTTCTCAGTCCTTCTTAGAGGTGAAAGTGCCACAGATCTAACTGGAACCAAAAGCCACAAAGTTTGCGTTATCAACAGCTCTGCATAAAAAGGGCAGGCTTAAAATTAACAGTGGTGTCCCTTTCGTACAGCCACTTCGGTAAGGGAAGGGAGGAGCACCTCCATACGCTTGCAAAACTCTCTCCTTCACAAACCCAATCCCAGTTTGCATCCGGCTAGAGCGAAACTGCTCCTTTTACCAATATGGGGGAAACAGGTGACTTGATTGAAGAAAAACCAGTACAGATGTTACGTCCAGTTTAACCGCCAAAGAGACACCAAACTCTCTCTGACCTTTCCCAGCAGGACACTCAAAGACAAGGCTGGAGGTATGGGAAGACTTTAACATTTTGCGCTCGCTCTTCAGCCGAGCAGCCAGTTTAATTCTGAAGGCGTCTGAAGGCGGACGAACAGAACTCAATCATGTTGATGCAAGGAAGTGCAATTTTCTGATGAAAAGATTTAAGGTTATGGTTGCTTCATAGTTGCCTCCAAGGCCTATTTGTCTCTCCCAAAGGTAGGACTTGCAGGTTGCAAGGCGCCCCTCAGTAAAACGTGTTTTATGGCTCTATTGAATTTTGTGGTGTGTAATTAGCTATAAAACCCAGCACTGCATGGCTCAGCCAGACATCTCCCCCATCAATTTTGCCAATAATGACAACAACAAAAAGTCAAGAGCAGAAAGATACATCGCCGGCTATTGCTCCAAGGAACAGTCTGAGCATGTTTTATTATTGCCCACGAAAGGTCACCACTATTTTAAACCCTGACAAGGCCGTTGTGTCACGGACTTTTCACTAATCCCTCTCCCACAGCTTCCTTTGGCCTGTCCTGGTGCCGTGGCTGGCAAGCTGTGCTGGCTTACAAGTCCTTTGCCTCCTTTAGGAGGCTCCTCCCGGGGACCCGTTGCCCCTGGGAGGTCTGCCACATCTGCTCTCCTGCACCGCATGGGCCTCTCAGCGTGCTTTTATCTGTCAGAGAGCGCCCAAGGGCACAGGATTTCTGTTTGATAACACTGAACATACTGCTGGCACCTCAGACGCTCTAAATAAATCATCGGGAATGAATAACGCCAAGGATGCCTGCACGCTCCCTTCAAGTTTGTAGGCCCAGCTCTCCTGAAGGGTTGGCAGGAGCCAAAGCTCTGCTTTTTCACCGCAGCCTGCCCTGTCCCAGCCAGCTCAGGACTGCTGCTCAGGGGATTATGATCCTGGTGCCCCTCTGAAAGCCCCACAGACCACAACAAAGCCAAGGTGATGACTAAACAAACTCCCTGCCTCTGGGGTCCTGGCTCTCCGTGTGTCCCAAGGTGCAGAGCCCTGAAGCTCTCCTCTAGCTCATCCACTCGGGATCCCTCCCTAGGGAATCAAAGAACAGGAGACAGCAGGAGAAGTCGAGAGGAAAGCTGGACTTCACCCACAGATGTGACGGGGACACACCGAGAAGGCACGCACAAAGCTCCCCAAACCAACTTTAAACTTCGAGGTCATCTTTTCAGTTAACAGCCAGGGAAATAACTACATTCGAGAGACCACTCTATCAAAATGGTCATTCCCAGAGTTGATGCCGCAAGAAAAGGGCATTCAGTTCCACGGATGCAGATATAATCGGCTCGCCCGAATGTTTTCCACCTACGTCAGTCTGTGTTCCTGATGTCAGGATGATGGATGAAAACTTTCTAATGCGGGTGGGCTGCAGTTCTGATAAATAAAGTTTTACAGTGGAATTACAGGCAAGATCTATTCGTTACAGTCTCTCTAACCCGCAGTTTTTCACTCTTGCCACTCCTAATGGCTTCTCAGGAAAAGGGGTTTTCAAAATGTTAAGAATTCCATTCGAGAGACGTTAAACATAATTTTTTCTTTTCTCTCTCCCTCCCCCTTCCAGTCTATACAGTCATCACTTTTAATACTGAATTTTTCAACTTTATGGTTTTGTTTTCTCCTCTCCAGCTACTCTTCTAACCTGTCTTTTTTTTCCCTCATTTCTGCCTGATATCTATCTGGTGCGTAACACCTTGTTCTGCAGATTCAGCTCCATCTTTGAACCAAGCACAACGGCACGGACAATAGCAAGGACAGGAATCAAGGCTCAGCGGTCGCCGCTCTGCCCGAGGCTCCGGGCCCTGTGCAGCGCCGGAAGGAGAGTGGGAAAACAGAAATAATCGGTCGGTTCCCACTTACGGCCATGTGCAAAGAGGAGCCGAGGGAAAGCTGAGGCGCTCTGGGCGTCTGCGGCAGAACAGCAACGTTGAAGACGTGGCTTTCCAAGGTGGTCTGCGCACTGGCAGAGCTGGACACCTGGGAAGGAAAGATCACATGAGTGGGGACCTGACAGAGGACACCGCTGCTCTTCTAGACCACTTTCATCCTCCTTTCCCTCTCCTCTCCTGCTGCTCTGGGAAGGCAAAGACACACCTTTCCAGCAGATACCAACCTTTAAATAGTCATATAGGCCTTTAAATAGTAACCAGATTCTCCGTTATTACCTGTACAATCTAGAAAGGGTTTACCTCTTTATTAACATTTAGAAAGACGTCTGCTTGCAAATTCCCTACCTGCTGTTCATTCCTGCTTCTGAATTTTTTGCTGAATTTTACTCCAACTGTCTTTGCAGCTTAGTGGAACTTTTCATCACAGGGACAGGAAAAAAGAATGGGTTTTTAAACCTTCCTCCCACCCTCAAAATGACCACCAGTTGTGCTGACAAGGTGAAATTAACTGGACTTTTAATAAGGGCACTGCCTCGGCAGGGACTCCCTGCGATCCCAACATCTTCCAAGACAGGCTGCGCTTGCGTTTCACGGAGACCCATAAAAATGTCCCATACGCCCCTGCAACACCTAAGTGAAGTCAACGGTATCTAACTCGTAACAGCAAACCTGCAGTAATGACAGATAAAACACATAACGTGGAATTTGTAAAAATTCAAAGGACCAAAGCCATGCCCTAGAGATAAGCCTGCAAATGTTCACAGCAATCCTGAGATAAGGCAAGCACCCAAAGAAATACAGTCCCCTTCCTTGTTAGACAGTTATGGCTTTATGAAAGATAAAGAGTAAGGATGGAATTCCGCACTTGAATTCAACAGAGCACTTTGTGAGCAAGAACGGACTTCAGCACAAGCTTCATTTCAAGAAAATGTATAAAAGCGCATCGATTTTCTGAAATGAATGAAATTATTTTAGCCGTTTGCTGGCCCTGTTCTGAGTTGCCGTCATCCGAATGGTAATAGCCAAAATATGGATGAAAATGACGTGTTGGCCCTTTCCGAAATGCCCCGGTCCACAGCTCAAGACTCAGAGAGACGTGTCACGGTCTCCTGACGTGACGTAGGGCTTGCCGGACGGTTATTGCTACCGCTCCAAGATACTAAACCCACACATTTAACTCATGCAAAACGCATACTCTAAAAGAGGAATGTAGCAATTAAGCTAAAGATTAGCTTGTTCAACATTGGCACTCACAAATTCCTCATTATCGCTTATGTTAATTACTTTAGAAATTACCTTAATTGCCTCTCTGGTGCTACAGTAATAGCTTCTGACTTGTAAACCAGATGTAACAAATCCTGCGTGCAAGCGTTCACGTAGGCTTAGTATTATGGGAGGCTGTTAAACCTTCCAAGCAAACAACAAGGACCTGTCTGAGGAATTTTATGGCCGTAAAACCTGTGGGGAGGTGGGATTCATTTTAGTATTACATCTGCTGGGGAGTATTTGTGCCTTCTTGCCTGTTCGCAAGAAGAAGTACGCCACAGAACAATTAAATTATTAGCTTAGGGACTGCAGAACGAAGGAGGGTCGCTTGGTTTTGGGGCTCGCCAAAGAATTTTTAAAAAAGGCACTCTGCACACTGTGCAATTGGGAGTAAATATTACAGGTTTTACGAGAGGGCAATGTATTCGCCGTGCAGCACCAAGGGGTGAAACCTCCCTCTCCGAACTGCAAAGGGGGCATTAAAAAGGCCAGATACGGGCTGCAGCATCACACCTTGCACAGGGAAGTCCTTTCACAGAGGTCTGGGTGGCAGGAATGGCTTAGGAGAGCAGGCCAGAGGATGAAGGTATGGGTCTCCTCATGCAGATCCAGCTGGAGGACCTCTAGGACAGACAAACCCCAGCTGTCTGGACCCACCTCCCCACTTTTCCCTTGTCCACAGGGACCAGCCTCATCCCGCAGAAGGGTGGGCGAAAGGAGTCCCTGGACACACTGCGTCACGCTGATGGGATGTTACAAACCTGCTAGTTTCATCCTGTGGAAGTTGTAAGTGCAGATCTGTTTTGCCCATTCACTCTGCGGACTCGATCTCAGCGAGCTTTTCTACAAAACCCTTTCCTCCCCGAGATGGAATTATTCCACAAAAAATCAGGCCAGCTATTAGTTTAATAGCTTAAATGTTAGATGCTACTTGAAAGACCATTTTCTCCAGATTTGCAAGACGGCCTGTGATTTGACACCCAGAAGGTTAATGCCATCGCATGCGGCTCAACTCTGTGGGTGGCTGGCTGGCTCCACTGCCACAGATTAAAACCTGGGGATCAACACGCAGCAAAAGCTCTCTTGCGCATGAGGAAGACTCTCCCACGAATACAACGGTGGGCTGCATCCACCCTGACGCATAAGCACGTTCATATTCATCTACAGGCATGCAACGTGCACCGATATACACATAAGTCTGTACGTAAATACAAATACGTATTTGCAAACATACTTCTGTGTGCATGCCTGTATTCACGTATGTGTATCTATTAAAACTTTGGGGTATAAGATACAGGCAATGGCAGACTGAGTAATCTCAGAGAAAAATGCCAGCAGAACTGCTGTGTGACCCTCCCCGTGAATGTACCTGGAACTGGAAGGAGTCACTCTCTACTTCAGATCCGGAGTGCCTGTACCACACGATGCCTTCGTTGATGTCCTGCTGGGTAAAAGAGGTTGTAGGCGAGGCTGCTCTTCCATCAGGCAAAAGCTGCCACGAGTCTGCTGGGCCATCTGCCGGCATTGGGACCAGAAGCACCACTTCACCTGGGGAAAGCAAAGACGAACAACCAGGGCACAGCTTGTGAGAAAACAAGGAGGAACAGACGCCCTTTCACCAACCGATGAGCATCCAAAACAAATGTCCATCCAGGCTTAGGTTTTTTCCATCTAGTGTGACTAACAAAAATAGCAGAAGAGCTCCTAAAAACCACTAATGGACCTTGCAACATCCCACTGACACAGGGAAATTTTATCTCGTCTCTTGGCAGCGCAAGACAGAAGAAATACACGGTCAAGCAAAAAACAGCATCTGCAACTTTAAGCTCCCAAAATGTCGTTCTGCCTGCTGACCAGCCCGTTTCAACCTTGAAACGTGCCTGTTTCATAAACTGAGCAGAAAAAAAGACGCAAAGGACATTCTGGAGTGCCTGCGCAGGGCCAAGAGAGAAGTGAGACCCAGAAAGGGTTAAAAAGCATTGCAGGAGACTCTCCATCTTCCCTTCAGGGGCACAACGTGAGCACCAGAATACAGCATACTAATTTCTTTCAAGGTCAGCTCTTTTGGGTACTTATTATGCCAAAAAGTATACTCAACCGACTTCTCTGAACAGAAGTCTTCAGCTGAACAAGAGCTCTTCACCAGAGATAGCGACGGAGCCCTGTATCACAGGCTGTACACAAAGTGTGTACGTCCTGGTTTGTCGCTTCTCCTCCAAAGAGTATGTAGCGTTTCTATCTCCAACGTCCAGCTTATTTCTGATTTTTGTATCAGAAACAGATTCTCAGCTGGACCGCAACATCACTGGCTTCACTGCAGAGAAGAGAGAGAAGAGCAGGACGGGGGCACGACCCCCTGGTCATCAGCTTTCCTCACAGACGCCTGCAAGGGCTGGATTTTGATGTCGCTACTCCTGTTCAACGCACTTTAATCCAAAAACATCATTCTAATAAAATTACTCAAAGAGCCAAGAGAAGGGTACCAAAACTTTGGTCAGCAATTTCATTGGTGTGACCGTTTTTCCCAAGCACCCACATAAAGGAAATTAAAACATGACAAAGAGCTATGGTATTGAAACAAATGGCATATTTTTCTATTTTACAATGTAATCTACTTGGTTTGGAGTTAACATATAGTCTGTGAAAAAATTATATGTTTCCCCTGTCTTTACTATTCTTGAGTATATATAATTTGGCTGCTCCTTAAATAACTTGAGAGTTGTATATTGTGCTTTTCTATTAGTCTTTGAAAGTATCCCTCATGGCTACCAATTCAGAAGCCACATATATGATAAATCACTTCAACTCTCCTTACAGCATTAATCATTCTGTTATGCAAAACACCCATCCTACGCTCTCCCACTTCGTTTCCCCAAAACCACCCTCAAACTGTTGGAGAAATAAGAAAATAATTCATCAGGCTGAAATATCACACTTCCCTTTTATCGTCAAACTCTATGCTAATATTCCCTTATCAGGGCCCTAATTACACTCCCCATCTTAGGCTTTTGCCCATGGGAGCTCACCACCTTAATCTTCCGTGGGATTTCTAAAGATGCTAATCACATACCCAAAGGAGTCAGGGCCTGAAAGTTGTTTATCCCTCCCAAAGAGAAGAAACAATTAGAACATACAGCTGTTCTAAGCAAGACGCATGCCTGCGTGCCTTCTTATAAATTAATATTTAATGCGATCAGATTGGAGAACTCTGTGATGTTTCCTTATGTGGTTTACGACTACCATTTCATTTCAAACACATTTTTTTAAATAGAAAAGCACCTGTTCGTTGGTTACACACACGAATGTACAACTTGGGCACACTCAGGCAATTTATTAAAACATATGGAGACTATAAAGCTGCAATTTCCAGAGCTGTCTTGAGGATTCAGGCGCTGCGGTCTCACACGTTTTAAGAAGAGTGGACACTTGCATCACTTTTCACTGGCATCAGAGAGCTCATCCTCTAAGAAGGTACATCACGTGGAGCAGCTTAGGGCATAACGATACCTACTCCTACAGAAGCACGTATTTTTGGCAGGTATCAGAGCTGTGTTGAGGCATCCTGCATGCTGGGAGGAGAGCCAGGTCAGACACCGCTTCTATTTCTAGAGATAAAACAAGAGGTCCGGCATAAAGAGATCCTTAGAAAGACCGACCTCTCGCCGGTGCCCCATCGCACAGAACCAAATCAAGCCCTGCAGCAGGAGGGGATCCGGACAGGGATCCTCCTTCCCTAATTACAGCCCTTTGCTTTGGTTTCAGAGTCTCCAAATAAAGGGTGAGAAGCCTTCTTGGTCCGTGCGCTTGTGCTACGTGTAGTAGATAATTCTAAAGTGGTTTCCTTTCCTATCTAAAACTCAAATTATGTATTTTCTACAGGTATGAATATCTTTTCCATTACTCAAATACTAAGATAGGCAGATAAGCCCTCCCTCATTAAGGACACATTTCCTGCATTTCTCTGTCTTATTTTTTTCCTCCCTTTCGGTGAAATAGTATTCTAGATAAAATGTTGAAGTTCATTGATTTCTACTGCTTATTCCTCACCTGCAGCTACAAACCCATTTGTGTTGCTGCAATTAATTACAGTAGAGATAATTATGGTGATACAAATACAGGATTATAAATTTTGGTTAGGGTTAGGCAGCAGGAGACAAGCTCCTCCGGGAAAAATTCTTGTTTTCATGTAAATGCTTATTAAATACAAGAAGACACTCCTTCATTTGCAGTAGACTAAAGGGGGAATACAAATTAATTACTTCTCTTCTAAATTGCAAAAATAACATAATCTCTGTTTCCATCAGGTACTGGCAGCTGTTATGGAAACCGGCCCATCCTTACAGCAAAAGGCAAAAAACCCAGCACTGATGTTGCTAAAGGGATCCTCGAATTTTATCGGGCTCAGACAATTTAAATCAATGATATCATTTCATGGAAGTGCAAAAATGTATTATTGAAAGACACGGTTCTAGTGAAGAAAACGGTGATGCTGAGCAGGAAAATGGCATTTTTCTTTTCTGTCCGTATTTCCTTTCCCTCCACAGATGGCGTCCTCTCTTTTGCATCCAGTTTCTCTCCGTTTGTATCTCAGCTGCAAATCTCAGCACCTTCCATGCTCCTCCTTGCCTCGGGTTCAGAAGATGTTCTATAAGTTGCAGTCCTACGCGTGGGGCTGCTCGTGAAAGCCCTTGCTCTGAGAGATGAGATCAGAGCGTCTCAAAAGGAATTTGGAGACAAGGATTATATACGGGTGCGAATGTCACCAATTTCTGCTTGAGCCAATAACCCCTCCCATTAGAAGAAATTAAATCAAATGTCGTGGAATTTAGGGAGTTCTCCAATTCTTCACGGTAAACATTTGCTCAGCATTTTCCAGAGGTAGACACTACTCTACGCTGCTCTTAAACTACACATTCATCACAGCATATTATCTTTTGGCAGTGAGTAAGAATCTGCCCTCCCAAGGCTGTAAATCCACCAGAATTTAACCAGGGAAGCGCAGCTGCAGAAGTTCAGATTACCAGGCAGGCTGATAGTGCTTCATTATTTTGCATGCTCATTTGAATTGGAAAAAGATGAGGTCAGCAGCACTTATTCAGTATAGTATTATAAGGAAATATTCCCTCAAATGCTATTTGTTGTGGGCAAAATACCATGGAAGAACCATATTCCCATAGGTCTTTTTCCCAGAAGTAACCAGAACCTTGCACTTTTATTTAGCAGATGGACACCTTGGGACGTGTGGGGTGAAAAGCAACGCCCCACAGCTGTTTTTCGACAACAGAACTCTGAAGATACTTACCGTGTCTTGGCTGGTCCTTGATGATGGTGTAGGTTATCTCGGAGTCACGGGCACCGGGTAGCTCGGCGTGCAGAATTGTCCTGGAGATCTGTAGCATGCCTCCCTGGGGCACCCAGACCAGGGAATTTGTCACCAGCTGAGGGCTTCTGTCCTTCTGCATGCAGGGGGACAGCAGAAAAAGTTAAAAAATTAACTCAACGTCAGCGAGGCCACACTGATGCAAACAGATTTTCAAGTGAAAAGGATCAAGCAGAGTATTTTGGAATTTCTCATGCGTTCAGCTCTGGTTGTCTGCTTCAAGAAATGGTTTTGCATCCTTCACCTATGTCCCTCGGACCCAGTTCTCACCCTGTAGAACTGACCTTGTCCTCCAATGTTTCTAATTCCTATTGCTGACCCAAAACCTTCTTGACCTCCGTGTCCCTCTGTAATTTTGTCTTTTACCACCATCCTCATTCTCTCTCCACTTGACTTTCGACATACCTTGACAGAATTGATCTCCACGGCACAGTGGAAACAACATCCGAAAAAAACTATGCAGTCTCCTACACTAGTTTGATTTGATCCACATTTTCTATCACATCTCTTCATTTTATTCCTAAAAATACACACCTTTCAAAGGTATTTGGAGAACAACAGCTTCTTACCCATTTGAAACTATCTCCTTATGGCACCTTCACTATCTTTACACACATCTATAATGGCTCTTCAGGAGCAAACCCAGGTTCAAGACCAACCTCATGCTTTTCTACACCACAGGGGAAAAAGGAACTTCAGGGTATGCAAACACTAATGATGAATTTTTGGCAGAAACATGAACTATGATGGTTTTCCATCCTTTGCTTGAACAGAAGCAGTTTAACATTCAGAAATCAGATACACAAAGTTCACTTAGTAGCTACTGCACCAAACCCACATCACGTTTTTTGCTAAGCTAGAACATATTTGTAGGAAGACTTTTAGATCAAATATCTTCTCTCCATGTGGGGACTTACACCCATGGTCAAGTCATCTCTACACCACGTTTCTAAAACTGAAGTCTGCCTGAGCGTCCATCAAAGCTTTTTGCTACTTTGGTGGGATTTCTAACCTTCAAATTACTCCTGCGCCTTTTCTTCAAATGACTATTTATCCGATATTCATTCACGCTTCCTGAAATGTGGATGTCAGGACTGGATGCAGGCATGGTTTCACTACTATTTTCACTTACTTCGGTAATGCTACTCTGGCATTCAAGGATTATATTAGCCCTTCTTGGCTCTAAATTACTTTGTTAGTTCGTGCTCTGTTGGATAGGCCACCAAAACCCCCGGTGACCTCTTCTGTGACACGGTTTTTTCTTATAAGCCCAGTTGCTGTAAATGGGACTTTTCTTCTTGATTTCTGCAGTTTCGCCTTGAAACTGGCTGTGGCGAACTGCATAATCAGTCAAAATCCTGACTGTTCCACCTACGTGGCATCTTCCTCCTCATTTACTACTCCACGTAACCGTGTGTCGCCCCAAAACTGATAAATCACTCATGTTCTTCTGAATCTGCAATAGAGACAGTAGAGAGAGCTAAAAAGATGTTTGTGAGAAAGAATCACATTAAAGGGTGATTTCTCATCTCCATTTTGACACGTCTGCTGAGCTACTTTCACAGATTCATTTCGTACTGTGCTTATTTCGCACCGTGTTCATTTCTAAAATGCCGCGTGATCTTCGACCGCGTCAGGTCAAGAGTTTCCCAGCACAATGGTTGCTTTATTTTTTTGAAGAACAGCGGAGAAGAAAACCAGGCGCTGTGCCAGCCAAGAGAACCCTGCCAATATATATGATAACTTTCCCCTGACCTTATCGATTCCATCACATCACACACAGAAGCGTAACTCTGGACCAGAAAACACACTAAAAAGGTCAGAAAGGTCCCTGGATTTATTGTGTAAGGAGAGAAAAGCGGGACTAGCCACACCGCAAACAGTAACAGGCAAAACGCACTGTCTGAAAATAAAATATTTCAAAGCGAACGTTAATTAAACACAAGGCTGTGGGTTTGCTATAAACATAGAACCCTGCGGCTTTTTGCTAACTAAAGGACTGAATATTCCTTCACTGGCCACGTTAAACCAGTCACACGTTTTGTAATAGCATTTCCACCTGGTTTTGATGCTGCGATCCTGCTTGTTAATAAGAACACAGTCAGGAGACAGCTCTTTTTGCTTGGTCATCTTTTTAAAAAATATATTTAGCGACAGGCTATGGTCTGATCTGAGCGCTCACCCTGGGTTCCGCAAAACAGCTAGAATCGCAGTAGATTTTTTATTATCTATTTTTTTTTACTGATAGCCGAGCACACCGTTAGCAAACTGTGGGAAGGCATTCACAGCCTGGGAAAAGTGTTTTTGGAGAGCCCAGGGAGGGCAACAATCTCCCCGGTCCATTCTTCACCTACCTTCCCCCAGGGAGGGCCCAAGACGCAGTGCCTTGCAAATATCTTGGAGACCTCCCTTGGCTGGATCTCCTCTAGAGGTCCAACACACTCCTAGAACAAACATCTTTTGTCTTTTTCCTGCATTCCCCCCACTCTCTCGGAAAAGAAAGGCTTCCATATCCTGTCAGGGATGGGCAGGTGACATGTGGGTAGGTCTGAGCTCCTCTGACTTACAGTCCATAGCCTGCAATCCCATTTTCTAGGGCATGGGTTCCTTACTCCCCGTTGGAGCACCACCGGTGGTGCTCTGCCAAAAACGAAGCACCGGCAGGTCTCAAATTAACTTCACAGAAGCCGTAATTGTTCGAGAACGTCAACACAAATATACAGCAGTGCAAATCGTTATTAAGAGCTCTGAAAAGAGAGGCCAGCGGTTCAGACGGCAGCAGGTCAAACGAAGTGTTTGGATGGGGGCAAACAGGGAAAAGCAGGCTGGTAGCAAGCAAAGGGACTAAAAAAGCACCTTGCAGAAAACAAGGCATACCTGTTGTGAAGAAATAAAACCCTCTAATTCACAACACTTGGAAGGTTATGTTGTCCTTCGTTTATGTTTTCCCACTTCCACCGCACTGCTCCTATGGATTAACGGCTGAGAATTACGCTGTCTGAGCCCAGGGAACAGGAATCCTAGAAATGGCCTTTCACACCAGTTCTGACTATATAAAACCATCCAGAAGCACATGATAACAAGGGTACTCAGGTAAGCGACGTGGTTATAAAAACACACCTTGAACTCCCACAGCCCCAGCCAGGGTCCTACCAGGCTCTTTAGCCATCTTTGGTGTACACCAAGGGAAAAAAAACAAGTGTCTTTGCGTGTGTGTCTCAACAGCACCTTTTCAGCACCAAACCCTGCACGCAGTTCTGTTCCCGAGGCTACTCCACACCCACGATCATTAGGATGAGGCAGGAGCTGGGCATCTGCCAGCTCTACCCTCACACTAAAAGCTGCTCCGCTCTCGCCTCTGTCACCAACCTTCATTCTTCTCTGTAGCCAAGGGCTGCACTTGGAAGGAAAATGAGAGACAAAGGAGCGCAAAATGGGCCAATAAAAGAAACTACTCAGCAATCAACCCGTACTGGCATTTACGAGAACCTGCTTAATCAATAGCAAAAAAAATTAAAACGTGTTACAAACAGCACAGCGTGGTGTCCAAGCGCTTTTAGAGTCCTTCCGATCTTATACAGGCTCCTTAGGGCAACGTCAGTGATCTGGGTAAAGAAACCACAGGCAGGGTTGCTTTTATTCCAGGAGTTTAATAACTCAGCACCAGCCTTGAAAGCAGCCCCTTTTTCATTCCCAGGCTGACGGGTGAGTCGTGCCACTAATTACCATTAATTACTGCCGCAGCTTCAGGAGCGCCCGCAGGGTCCGAATGGGATCGGTCCCTCCTTGTGCTAACTACACAGACGCAGTAGCGCTTGTAAACCTGGCTGAAAATGTTCATGCCCAACTTGCTGTGAAAGGCAGCGAATGCAGCAGAGGAGGGGACAAAAGAGGGCTGACATCAGCTGCTCCTGACTCCATTTCCCAGAGCAGAACCGCTCCAAGATTGTGTAATTCTCAGATCCGTACAGAAAAAGACTGCAAACAGCAGACGACTTCTCTGACAGCTCCATTTTTCATTAGCCTTTCACATTAACTAAGGGATAAGGACATTTTCAGCTTTTTTTCCTTCTGTTTTTTTTTTTTCTTTTTTTTTTACAATACCACAGTACCAGAACTGAAATGCTTGCAAGCACTTTCAGCTTTTAAAAACTCAATTTTTTTCAAGGCTCCGCCACACATACCATACGTACTTCACGCCTTGTTTGGCTGGGGTTTGTTTCATAAACAAATGGAAAAGCACCCCTGATTCTAATTTTCCTGCTGTAATCTCTTTAAAATTTAATATAAAGCGCCACTTCATGTTCCAACTACAGAAGAGACAAACGACCACTATTTAATTACGAACTGCAATAAAAGCAAGAAACAAAAATTAACATACATGTTAATAATTTCTGAATCTAGGTATCTGTGCCCTGTCCTTCGGGAAGTTATCCAACAGAAAGATGCATCAAGTGAAAGATTTCAGCGGAGCAACGCTGAGTGAACAGCAGGAGACACCGCCACCGAAGCACCACTGATACACCCTGTCAGCCACACTGTTTGGTTCGCGTGTGGTCCTTTTGTGTCTCCCACCACGCTCCCATCAGCCCACTAACTGGTTTGCCTCTCTCATCAGCCCTGTCCCCACCATCTGCTCGTTCTCTAATTCTCTAATTCTTTGCAAAACTCTCACCTGCAACTCCAGAAAATCTTTTTATCAAGCAACTACGGACTTCGAATTGTCCGAAGCTGCACATTTTGAGCTGAACCATTCCTGTCGCAAACCAAAAATTGAGGTGACCTCCAAAACTCAATCGATCCCCCGCTTTCTCCTGTCTTGTGACCACAGCCTGTTGGTAATGTGGGATTAGTGACACCTCAGGGACATAGCGATACTTCTCCAGACTTCGCATCTGTCTCCGAGGGTTTATGCCACAGCACGTACCTCGGGAGCAATCTTAACGTGGAACAGGATGTTCTGGAAGTGGTACCCATCGTTCACTTGCAACAGAACGGTGTCATCCCGAGTGTCGGAGCCATCGTGAGCGTAACGCAGCAGTCCGCTGGCAAGGTCATCCAGGTGGAATACGCGGACCACAGAAGCCGAGTCTCCAGGAGCTTTGATCAGACGCCCGTGACGTGGAGGCTCTAAAACCATCAGCACAACGTCCTGAGGATTGTCACTGTCTCTCACACCAAGCAACAGCTCTGTTATCGTTCCAATTCTCCCTCTGCGGATGAGGAGGGCCTCATTTCTGAACACATAGGGGGCCTGAAACACAAAAGCAGCTCTTAGGCGTTTGCTAAACCGTAGCAATTTGATCATGATCATAGTCTGGAATGCAAAATGTGGGGTTACGGAAATTAGCTCACTTCATCCCTGGAAACCTCCTATTTCTAAGCAGCAGAGAATCACTCTCCACACTTTCTCCCCCAGCGGCCAGATCGAAGAATAGCTAGCAATTTAGACTGACTTAGTTACATTAAAATAAGATTCTCATACCACAGCTAGCTTAGGAAGGGAAAAAAACATTTATATAGACATTTATATAGAAAGCAATTTAGTTATCAGCTAGAGCCTGTATTCCCTTTGCCGTCTGCATGGATACGAGACAAGGGACACAGCTTTGCCTTATTACCGTCCACGGAAACTCAAACGGAAACGCGGACCCCAACTATTTTGGGAGGTCTACGTGTTCCATGCATGTCTGCAGGCCCAACGGGAATGCAGGCACCTCAGATGCTGAAGATTTACATCTGAATAATCAGTTCAGGGTGGGTCGGGGATGGAGACACACCATATTCTCGCTGCGTATAACCTACAGCTTCGATAACTCAGACAGACATCTTTCAGAGCACTGACGCTTGAGAATAAGACCCCAGACAACCAGCACGCCCAGGTTACCTGTTTCAAATGAGTTGCAGAGAGGGGAAAAAAGGAAGCAAGGAAGAACGAAAGGAGAGGGAGAATAACCTGCACAGGTTACACTAAGAGCAGTGAGCCAAACTGAGAGGCAGAAGCTTGAATTAACGCTTCTAAGTAGAAATGAGTGAATCAAGTGACACTGAAGGATGTGCTTTTGCTTGTCCCGCACTGATGAAGTCCACCTTGAAGACAGGAAAACTGGATGTCATCAGCATCATTATTTCTTTATCTTCAAAGACTTATTTTCAAAGACTCCACACAGCCCTGCTCCTCCTAGAATGAAGACCAGCTAGAGTCCACGTTTCCGCTGGTTTAAATTAGTTCCCTAGTTCTTCGCCGTCAAAAAAGTTTAAATCTGCAGTGTCTATTGATCCCGATAAAACATCATTTGCCATCAGTAATACCTTGCCTCGGGAGGGGGGAGATCCCGCAGAGACAAAGGCAAAGCCCCGGGAACGTTCAGTAGAACGCGAACCGCTGCCGTCTCACCTGCGGACAACTCGTCAGGGTTATTAAGGATCGGCAGGCAAAACTCCTATTATTAAACCTCACTTACGTATTCTGGGGCAGTGACTGCAGCTCTTCCTTAGGTGAATGTCCTACTAGGGTAAACAAGAGATTCGACCAAGCAAAGCTTTCAGCGCCAGCCAGAATCAATAGACATGCAACAGGATCAACATCCGCGGTTTTTCTTACACGAAAGGACAAACTACAACACTTGTAATTTCCAGAAGTTACGGAACGACTAATACGGAACACAATGATTAAAAGCAACAAAGTGCAATTAAAAGAAATTACAATTCCTAACCCTGAAGCTACCACACCTCTAGGATCCCAAACTGGAAAAAAGCCGAGCAGCGCAAAGTCTCGAGATTGTCAGAGAAGCACAGAAATCACCCATCTCAGGAGGAGCTGCTTCCTATAAGGAACACTAGATGTATCAAACTGGAGACCCCCCCGCAGGACCCCAGCACGGTACGTGGTGACAAAGGCAGCAGCTCACCATGTTTTTGAGCTGCTGGCTGCACTCGGCATGAGGCACCGCAGAGCACCAGCACCTTCAGACACAAGCCCCGTCCACCACTGCAATGATTAAAAGGAATTCATTTCTTCGATCCCTCATTGTGAGGATGGACGCCGAGTCAGGCTCGTAGGCAGGAAGGAGTCAGCACTAAAAGGGAAAGGATGATGGCCAGATTTCCAGTTACAGTTTCATCAAGCCATTTAATGCTCCTCTGAGGATGTAAATGGGCCTTAAGAGCAGCAGACTCTCGTTTGCAGTTTAAAGTCTCTTTACACTGCTCGAATATGCCAAGTAGCCACAACTTCCGTCCAAGCAAAGCTATCTCATCGAGCATTCAACTAGACTGTTCGACTATGGAGAAAGCTCGCTGCAAGCTGCAAAGCCTCCTTGGAAACCTGGACCCCATTCAAGTGAGTCCACGGCCAACTCCTTGCCAGCAGGACCAGCAGCAAGGGGGAAGCTGGGCTGGGCAGCTCCAGCACATCCACTGCCCTGGAGGAACGACTGGAGCTTGAGCGGGATCAAAGCCTGTGCGGAGGGATGTGGTGATACGACAGGCTGAGAGGCTGCGCTTGGCACACGCAGCTAGGCTGGGCTTGAACAACTCTTTGCTCTGCTGCTGTGTCCTCTCCTTTAATGGGAATCGTAGAATCATAGGGTTGGAAGGGACCTCTGGAGATCATCTAGTCCAACCCCCCTGCCAGAGCAGGGTCGTCTTAGAGCAGGTAAGACTTGAACATCAGGGCAGGTAATCTTGAACATCTCCTCATACCTTGTTTTTTAGAAAGCCTACCCTCAGAAAAGGAGTCACAGATGTCCTGCCTCCGTGCCACCCCTTGGGTGAGGCCCCTCCACGATACCATGCTACAGACCTTAAATAACAATAATACGAGCGACACGGACACTCGACGGTACCATCAACTTGCCACAAGTGGTGAGACGTTTAAGAGACACACTTTAACCGGCTCACGCTGATTTAATTCCCAACTGCCCTGGAAGAAAGCAGTTAAGTAAATGCTCTTGATTGTCAAAGCCCCCCTGCCACAGGGATCAATCATCGTTCAATTGCCCTGCACTAAGAGACCGAACTAGACCATCCGCGGATCCAAAGAATAATTTAAACAGCAGGGGCTCCTTAACCCTCACTGATAATGGCTCCAGGATTGCACAGCTACAATTCCCCACACAAGTAAAATTACACGGAGCAGCTTCTTCAGTCACTTACCCCAAGTCCAGCTCTTCCATGTGACTCTTGGCTGCCTCTCAACTATGTAAGAATTAAGTCTAATTTGCCTGACCTCAACTCCAGCTCAAGTTCTGCCCAGCTCCTTCCTTATCACTGCAAGAAACCACGGCTCCGAATGGTACAGAATTTGCGCTTGTTTCCAAGCTTTGTTACATTACCTGTGTTGAAAACGCTTGAATGTTGACCACCTCAGGACGCGAGAAGAACTGTTGATCGCTGACCTTCAAGGAAAACTGTCCTTTCCTAAACAAGTCCCAAGCAAGCCAAAACACAGGATAATATAAATTAATGAAGTACTCGTGCAGGACTCAATAATGATAAAAACATTATATATTCAGTAAATTACCAGCTTTGTGACAGAAGCTTTAGCTCAAGGTTTTTCAATTATGTTTTTATAGTATTTTTTTCTGAAGATTCACAATAGTCACAACAGGTAACAAAATACCTTTAACTATGTAATAATATACCCTCGCTTCCCTTTAACTAATGATACGCACATAGGACGGCATCTCCAAGATAAAGTACCGATTCTAAATGTCAGTTATTTGCCGCGAAAGAAAAACTTCACTCTTCTGGCTTTGGAACAGAAGCTCCAGACCAGGCAGACCAGGAAAAAAACCATGACCCAGAAACACGTGCCTGAAGTCTAGTGAAGATGAGCTAACCCTTGGCATCAGAAGGACACCCTGCAAGTCTTACCGAGAACAACGGATCAAAGAACACCCTAATAAATACAGGCAGACATTTAGAACAATTCCACTGATAGCAGTCTAGTCCCAAGGCTTTACGGTGATGTCAATCAAGCGTGAAATTTGGCAGGACGACTGGCTTATTGCCTGGCAGCAGGAAAAAATCTGCTTCCTTGTGACATGCTGGCAGCGTGAGCGTTGCCAGCTACTAATCACCGCTAATTATCCTACGACACTAACAGAGCTCATATTGCAGGCAAAGAAGTAATGGCTGAACGCAGATTGTGCCGCAGAGCATAGCGGTGGCATCGTTGGACCATCTTCCTGACGGTATCAAGGAGTTGTTGTAAGAACTAGAGTAATACGCCAGTTTTAAACCCACAGCAGAGTACCCTAAAGATGAGACAGACTCCTGCACCCCCAAAGCACAACAGGTTTGGTAGCTGGATCGCAGTGACCTCTTATACCATAAACAGAGAAGTTTTGCACCATCGTTTATACTACGGTGCGGTGTAAGTACATTGGTAATTTATTCAACAGCAGGGAAAAGTGCGCTTCCCTGGAAGAATGTTTCCAAGGAACAAGGAAATACCTGTTCTCAAGATATGTCATTTTTTTTAAGGCAAGAGCTCTGAAAAAAGTTTCGGCACGGTCACCTGGATTTCTCTTTGCTGTGCACAAAGCGGACTCTCTTCTCCTTCACATCCTGGGAGCTGAAGCGGTCGCCTTTGCTCAGGGGCACCTCTTTCCCGTTCACCGCCATCACTAGCCTGCCGTTGGAGGGAGCACCGTCGATATGGAACAAGAGCCGTCCTCTGTCGCCACCCGGATCACGCACACCCAGGAAGGAGAGGTCCAGGGGCTTTACCCCACCAATTCCTACTGTGAGGGTGCTGTTCCCACGGAAGCTCGGGGGATGCTTGCTGGCTAAAAAGAAAGAAGGGGAAAGTATTACTGAATGAATTGCAGCCATGGGCTGCGTTAGCATCTTGCCTGTCACTACCACCTTTTTGGATAACAGACCGGACCCTTATAATGCCCTCTTCGTTACTGACCTAGGTGGACAACCGCCAGCTTGAGAAGAACCGCAATCCATCCCAGTCCCCACTGTGATTTTGAGACGCTTGGGCAACTCACTCCCATCTCGAGGTCCCCGTCACAAAACTCAAAGCCAACACACACACGCCGCTATATCTAACTAGGTAACTTCACTAGAAAACCATATCCATGCACAAAAAAAAAAAAAAAAAGCTGGAGAAAAATAGCTGCCAACTTTTAACAGTCAACACGGAACTGCACAAAACTGAATTCCAAAAATGCCACTGAATGAACACTACTTCTGGCCCTAAAATCTGCTGGATGTCTGCCGGCTCGGTTGCTTTATCATGAGAGACACTCACCTTCTTCACACTCTCTGGTCCACGTATTGCCATAGAAACCCTGGCCACAGGCAGAAACACAAATCTTATTCTTCAGAAAGGTGGTGCTGTCACAGAGGTGGCACAGGCTGTCACCGTCACACTCCAAGCATCCAGGAGGACAAGCTGAATCGGACGGAAAGCACAACCCCATTGAGACACTGCAAAAACAACGCGTCCGCTGGTGCGCAGAGCTGCCCCCGGGGCTCAGAACAGAAACACCACTGCTGTCTGTGTCTTACCTACCTGCCAAAATAATGAAAAAAGAAGGGGCGGGGAGTTGAGATAAAAGAGCTGTTAAGAAGTTCCTTCCCCATTTGACGACTGTTTCCCATTGACTACAGAGCACCTGAGACGATCTTCCAAATGGAAGGAACACGTTTTCAAGTAACTGTTATACCTATTTGAAAAAAATACTCCAAACACACTTTCAGGTCCAACACAGCTTGTTAACCCACAAATACAACTGAAACCTCTCTAAAAATGTTGTTCTGACACCTGGCTTTTTATTTCCAGTGCGTACACACATACACACACACTAGCGGCCATCTACATTGAATCTCATTCCTCCTGAATTAGGCGCATCTAAATGCAGATGCAGCCCGTTATCTAATTCTCAGGTGACGGCATCACCTCAGCAGCATCTAAGCTCTTCCTCTTCACCTCAGCTTTGGAGAGAAAAAGCAGCATATAAAGAACAGAGCCTACAACCCTGGTCCCTCTCTACCACATCACGCTCGCTTTGCTTACCTGAGCACTTTCGCTGTGCGTCGTCTGCGTAATATCGCTTCCCGCATTTGTGAACACAACGAGCGTCCAAGAGGAAAAAGGGGGCTTCGCAAAGGCTGCACTCATCTGGTTGGCGACACTGAAGGCAGCGTTGGTCACACCCTAAAAGTCGTATGAAAAGAGTTCGGCTTGACACCGCTTTGAACGGCTTGAAAGACGCGCTGTAACACCCCGCAGGAACCGCAGCCCTCCTGCGTGTGTGTGCTGGAGGGCAGCGAGACATCTGAAGCTAAAGCATGCCTTCTGAATGCAAGACGTGCACAAATCGGGGGAACAAGCCGGCAGCAGCCATTAGAAGTAACGCTCAAGAAGAACTCACTCTGGCAAGTGTCTGATTCCTTGTAGAAAGCTGCAGGGCACCGCTCCACACAAGCTCCTTCGTGGAGAACGTAGCCCTCCATGCACTGCAGGCAGTCGGTCCTCTGGGGACCTTTACAAGCGTTACAGCTCCAGTCACACTCTGGAATTCAAACAATTCAAAAGTCAATGCAGGGCAGCCCTTTCTGGGGCGCTCACCCTATACGTTAGCACTTGGGGTCTACGAGCCATGGGAATATAAGCCCTAGGAGCAAAAAGCACAGTAAAAAACTGTTAAAGAGAGACTAAAAAAAGAAGAAAGCGTGATTTGTACTCAGAGACGTATTACAATTCAAGATACTGGCGGGGTTTTTTCCCCCTCTCGGACTTAACACGTTCTACTATGTCAAATTCGAGCAGGGTTGGCTCTTGGTCAGCATTCAGGCCCGCTAACACTGGCACAGTTTTGTTACCTGACTTTATCCCATAAGGAGCAACGCTCTTTTTCTGCCAACACTGAGTTTGTTGCTCACTAGCAACTATCCACCCTGCTTCATCAACCTCATGCTTCCAAATGACTCCGACCAAAAGAAACTGAAATCGCTGTCGCTCACAGTCCAAATGCCCTTCTGGAAAGGCCACTGGCCAGAAACACGCTGGATCCGGCTGGGATCAGATCTGCCTTCACATGTCCTTGTTCTATGTCCTCTCCAAGTCTTCAGCAGAGTCCCAACCATGCACACGTGCCCAAGGACTACTCCGGCTGCCAACACTGCTGTTCGCTTCCTGGTGGCACTTAGACGGTCCGTATCAGCAATTAATGACAGACCCACTTGGCTGACGAGACAGACAAACAGGCAAAAGCAAAAAGGGGGGAAACAAGGACTCGTTGAGGTGAGCAGAACTACTCCAGTCCACGCAGCAGGTCCAAGACAAAGCCAGGACAAGAGCCCTGCCTCATTCCAACACCCTAAACACCAATGTCACCTCTCTGAAGAACCACAGTGTTAAAGGGACGGATGCTACTCAGCCAAGCCAGGTTCGGGTACTGAGCAAGCCAGCTAGAAATGAGCACTCAACAACAACTCATTTGTGTTATTATCCTGGTCTTAGTGGCGTTAGCTGCAATAAAGCCACGTTATCCTCACTTATTTCCACTCTCCTTGGGAGTTCTGGACATCTTTCAAGTCATGTGTCTTTTAAATCACTCCAAACTGTTGTTTCTGCACTCAGCCAGTGATGCAGTATTTACTAAGACGGAGAGAAGCAGGTAAGCACACGAGGCCCTACAAGCACTCTAAACCAGATTTAGCCCGGTAAGCTCACTCATTATTCAGCTGACCCGTGACCAAACGAATTGCTGGCCCCGACCCTTGAAAAGTTCGCTGGCTCACTTACTAAATCATTTACAAGACACAGGTTTGCAACAATCTCGTTTCGCTGAAAGGCTGAAATAGGTGACGGCGAAGTGCTGAAAAAGAGAAAAAACGGCAAAAGCCTCACAAGAAATCTCTCGCCAAACAACTCCCCGTCTCACACACGCTTCTTAAAGCCGGCCACCTGCACAGATCACGCTGCAACGTACCGCAGTCTCAGCAATTATTTTTTTATTATTATTTTTTTTTTCTTTAAAGTGGCAATGTATTTTTCACCTCTGCAAGTCTTGCTGGAAAAATCCAGGTAATACTGCTGAGCACAGCTCTCGTACTGGCATTCTCCAAACAAGAGGACCTTCGCTGGGTCTCTGCAGGACGTACAGCCGGCAGCTGATTCACAGCTCGAGCACTGGCTGCTGCAAGCTGTGGAAAGACAAAGACAACGAAAAATAACTGTAATTACTGACACGCCAGCCAACGGTACACGTGAAAATGGTATTATCCTGTAGGCTTGCTCCTCCTCTTGTCCTCTTTGAAAGACGCCTGCGGAGACTTCAGAGTTTTTGCTGCTTATGTTCCATTTCACCGTTTCCAAAATGTAAAAAGCCTTCTTCCATTTGGAATAGACTGTTACGTCTCCTCACGCTGCTTCTCACTCTCCTCTGGACAGGTCAGGGTAAAACACTGACCCTTGAATTCAAATCACCAAGTAAGAGCTTTCCCTGCCTCTGTTTTTCCTATTTTCTTTAAGTAACCTGCATTTCGTACGATTCCAGACTTAACCCGTGAACGCACAAATCTGGAGACCACAGAAGAGCGCTGCAATCCAGTTAGCAAACCTTGGTGGGACCGAAGACCTGTTTAATTTCACTTCAGGTTTCCATCTTTTTATTTGCACACAGTGTGAAGTTTTGGAGCAAAGAAAGGATGCCAGGAAACAAAAGAATTCAGGGCTTTACTGAATCTAGGATCAAAGTCCAGAGGTTCAGAATATTTCAACTCACCTCTTTGATGTCCAGGGTCTAAACTTCTCAGGATGCTGTACTAACAGCCGCGTGCACGCAGTGCTGATGTCAGAGCTCTTAGTTAACTCACAGCAGAAGATTTAATAGCTATGAAAGACCAAAAATATTTCCTAGCCCTCTGCCTACGCACTGAAAAGCTCGCTCTGATTCTGGTGAGAAGAAACTTTATAAAATAAAACATGCGGGAAACTCATGGAGGTTCACGTTTGCTTTATACCAACAACTGTAACCACCCTGTTAGCAAGTACCACGATGGCGTACGCAAAAGGGACTCCTAAACTCCTGGCCAACTACCCCTAAATCCATACGGAGTCGGCATCTTTGCCCAAGCTCAATTCTGTACTCGCGATAAATGAGAAAAAGCCCTGAAAACACAGCCCTGCGTGTTTAAACTAAAGAACAAAGCACAGCTGGCCATTTTTAATGGAAAAAACCAAACAAAACCTCTCCTAGGATTTAGCACAACTACAGTCCAGGTGCTATATACCGACATTACTTGCGGTACCATGTCAGTGACACGCTAATTGTGGGATGCTAATTTAGTGGTATGCCAACCGTGGAAATGCACTTCAATTTGCTTGTAATTCAAGACAGAGGTTTATATCCGTAAAACCTCAAAATACCAAAGTACATGTGAAGATAGCCGTGTTGCTCTCACTGAAGTGATAACCCAGCGCTCTTCAAAACAGTGAAGTCGTTTTAGCTCATCTAAAAAATGTCACAGAAGGCCTGTGTTTTAGTGAGGTACAAATGATTTCTAACAAGATGTTTATCTAAAGAACCTGGCAGCTGGTTTTACGTGCTCTGGTGCCTGTTTGATTTCCCTTCACTTAAGAATACTACACGGAAAAAGTGCTATTTCTAAGTGCCACGAAAAGCCAACTCTTACAAGTATGTTAAAAATTCCACACGAGGTCTCAATCTATAGAAGCTGGGTTACCCGTGAAGGCATGCCAGAACAGCAAGCAAAAACTGTATTTGAAATCCATCCTGTCTGCTTGTTTTATTAGCCTGAGTCCCTATCTGCATTTTTAAACCCATGAAGAACTTGTTAAGCGTTGCCCTGTTCCTCGGCCAGTAGGTCCTTGAGTTTAAAAATATCTCCGAGAGCCCATACCTGCACTCAGCATCTCTCTGAACTTCATTCCAAACCCGAGTTCCTCAAAAGTGCAACGCGACTAAAATAAACGTTGAAGAGAGACCAAATTTTCTCAGCCTAAGAGCCGACCTCCGTTTAAACAACTTTCACTACCTCTAAGCGGTAGCTTTCCAGCAGCCTGGGACAGTTTCTACCTACGTGGCTTATCAGCAGTGCTTCACTTGAAAAGGCACAAGTGACACTTGGAATGACAAAATTCCAGTGCACCGATGCACTTCGCCGTGAGGCTCCTGCCGCAAGGATTACACGCGCTTCTTGAAAAGCCATTTGCACTAAGGAGATTGGAGCCGTTCAATTTGCTCGCAAAAAATCTATTTGCACTTGAGCTACTAAACCAAATTCAGGAAGGGGACAGTCCTCAGGAACGTTCCACTTCGACCACGATGTCCTGAGGGAGGAGGTATTGACAGGGAAGTTTTCATTAGAAAAGGGCATTTTAATTAGGAAGGGAGGTATTCTGGTGTAGTTAGCAATAAGAGAATCCATACTGCAGGAGAGAACAGTGAATATCTCGTAGAGCTTGTAGGAAACTAGGCAGGACAGTGAGAATCCCACGATTCCTTTTTTTTATTCATCTTTTTTATCACTTTCCTTTTTTTCATTATTTTTGAATAGCCTTTTTTTTTTCTGTCAGCAGAAGAACGGTACAAAGTCTTCCACCTATTTCCTTGAACTTATGCAAGGTGTCTCCATTTCTGCTTGCAAGATGGAAATAATAGTTTCAGGAGAACCATATATTTCAACAAAAGGCGGGTAAAGCTGACAGCTGCTACCAGCTTCCTCCTGCAGGACCTCATCAGTAAAGAAACTGGGTCAAGACAGGATGACAACGATACCTATCCTTAGTGCGGTGCAACAGAGTTATTTTATCATAAATCGGGGATAATTTAAACCAGGACTTACGAAATCTGAGCGTTCAGGTTCACAGCAACCACACCACTGAAGCACTCACTCATTTTCAGGTGCGGGTATTACAGGGGGTCAATTCAAGCAGGGTTTTTTCACATTTGTTTTATGCCTCTGGGCCATATAATTTTCCGTTTGGGAACACCAAGCCCCACAACTATGTGAGGAATAACCCAACTGATGTCAGGGCCAGAGCGAACATAGACTAGTAAAGGAAAAGAGAGGCGCCGAGAGGTTCACACGGGATAGCAGGAGTAGGATAAAACATTACTGGACTTAACACCAGATCAATTGCATCAGACCGTTAGGAGGTAAAAACATCACAGCTCAAGTCAGTGGGGGCTGTGCCTCCCAAGCCGTACCTTGTTTCTACCGACGTTTTACACGTGGAAAAATTCAGCATAAATGCTGCAGTCTTAAAACAGCTTCCACGGCAGGTGCTGGCAGGTTGTGCAGCGGGGAGGGGGTTTGCCTTAGCAAGAATTGATTAAAACCGGTCTAAACTTGTCAAGTTTTCACAAAGCCCAGAATCCACCAGGACTTTTGGCCACTTCTCTATGTACCGCCTAGACAACTTCACAAGGAAGCCTACACAAACCCTCCTGCAGCTTTTAACTACGGGACCCAAAGCCTCTTGCCTTTGAAGTCGCTACCAACACCACAACTGCGTTCAAATGGAACCCACGCTGTAGGCTCCGTTTCTAGGGCAGCTAATCACCTCTGTCAACTCGCAGCCAATTTTTAGGCACTTGAAATCTTTCTTTTCCTGGCGAGAGGAACACTAAGCGAAGGAACAAGAAAAGGCATGTCGGCGAATACGCCGTGGAAAGGAGAGAGACACTCACGTTTGCAGGTCTGCCTGTCGTCCCTGTAGTATCCCGGGGAACAGGCTGGCGCACACATGCTGGTGTGGGAGAGAACCAGGCTGGTGTCGCAGGAAGAGCAGGAAAAAGGACCCCCGCCGCTGCAGGTCTTACACGAGGGGTGACACCCTGCAAGGACAGCAAGAAGTGTTTCTGTTCAAGGGAAAGGAGATCTTTGAGGAAGCTTCACAAGGTTCAGCAGAAGTGCTCTCAGAGCCTGAGCACAGTGACACCGCGTACCGAAAGCTCCCGCTAAGTCGAAGCCCTTACGGCTGCATAGTGCTCAGGAGCAGAAACAGGCAATCCAGCTTGGGACAGATGGATTAAATGGGTTTATTTGTGCTCCGTGTGCTACGCATACTAGCTCCCTCTCCTCCTCTCCTTTCTCTCTCTTTTTACCCATTCCTCTTCTCTTCAACCTTCCCTTCTCCTTAAGAACAACCCCACAGGATCTGGCCCAGACCTGTCGATCAGAACAGAGCGAAAAAAGGGCAAGCACGTATCAGTACCTCTCTCTCATGCTTTCTCTCGAACTAGTTGCAGGTCAGATCCTCCTGAGCCTGATGCCCTTTGCCTATTTAGGAACCATCTAGTGCTTTTCCGACACCTCCACACCTCCCTGAAGATTTACATCCCTCCCTTCGGCAGGAGTTGCACAGCTGCCCCCTACTGCAAAAAGCAACACTGAGGAGAGAACAGGCAATCTCTACGCGCCCCCTCTCCATTTCACTCATTACTTCGTGGGCTTTTGTCGTATTTTCCCCCCTCCTAAGGTCCCCTGGTTTTCAGGTTGAAGCACCGTGTTCCGCTCAGCTGCTCACCGCACAGAAGCCCTTCATCCCCCACATTCAGCATTCGGCATGAATTCTTCTATTCCTCTTTCCTTTTAGGACCTAACATTTCATTTCCCTTTCAACGCTGAGATGCCATTTTCACAGGCTGACGGATCACTACCTGGAGATCACGGCAAGGATGCCGACATTCTGCGTGTGAGGTTAGAACCGGGTCTCCCTGTGTGCATCGTTACACCTGCCTAACCCAAACTTACACCTCTGGCGCTACTGCCCAGACACTCAAGTCTTCCAAGATCTTTCTGCAATCCTTCATAGCCAGCAAATCCCTCCGACTGCCTCGAGTAAGGAGGTACATCACTATCTTTTTCTTTCCCTGCATTTTAAGAGACATTTTTATGCTACCCATCTTGGTTTCTTTCCCTGTTTCCTTTCCATCCCTTGGTCTGCCAATTCTTGTGCTTCTTAGTCTGATTGAAGAGATTTAAAATACCACAGCGGATAAGGCCAAAGTATCCTATGAATTTCTCCAAAGGGGGTACACGCTCACAAAATTATTAGTCCACTTTATTTCTTGATAGGCCTTTACCTAAGGATTGATGCCATCATTACATCTATCCAGCCAAATTAATCATGAGCGAAAGTGGGCAAAGAAATCAGAGAAGCGACTGCATTATGGCGCGCTGGAGATCTTCAAAGCCAGCACAAAATGTAACACGAGCTCTGACACAGTCTGAATAATGCAAAACTTCTTTTAAATGAAACCTTTACACCAAAGGGAAGAAATGGTATCCCTAGGCTTCAGCTTCCAGGACGGCAATATCACTTTCAGGGGTCTTTCCAATTAAATGACACAGAGCATATTTCATACATCTCTGAGATTTCATTTGTCAAAAACAGGTAAATAAAAACACTGCACAACATGGAGTGCCTGAGAGAAGCTTTGAAAGACTAACCATCCGGTATTAGACTGGATTAGGAAATGCCACTTCCTGCAAAAGGAGCATCTACATCTTAATTCCAATATACGTGATTTCTTGTCTTGATTTCTTTCTCTTCAAATAAACTGCAATACCCTTTGCTCAGTTTAAGACGCATCGGGCTTTAACATGTCTCTGCTGACCATTTAACAAGAAAAGCAAGCTATTTCCTTCTACGAGACCAAGAAATATAAAGCAGCTCAGACAATGACTGGAATATGAAACCACGTCAAGAGCAAAAACTGGGGGAGATCCAGGGATAGGTGAAGGCACAGAAGGCTGGAGAACAAAATGTGCTATTGGTGCAGCTTCACCCAGGCAGCTGGAACGCTCCATCTATCATGCTAGCCCAAAAGGCTGAACGAAACTGGCTCTTTGTATTAGAAGCTGCTACAAACGATCACCTTTTGGACCATTACTGTAGCAAGACAAGTCTCAGTGAGAGACCTTAGCGAGGATGATGCCCCATCCCAGGTTGCAAACTTCCTGAGAAGTTGCTACCAGCTCGAGTTTTGCCTTCTGTGAGCAGAAGTTGCAGGGCCCTTCGAAGCACGTAGACAGAAAGTATTTCCAAGTGTTAGCATCCCAGAACTGTGCTGGTACCACACAAATTGGAGACTTGGTGATAACTCTGTTTGAAGTTATCCTTTCTTGCGCTTAAGAAGCCCATCTCTTCCTAGGAGCGATCCCAGGTAGAACACAGTGTATTGTCGTCCTACTCTCCGTGCCACCACCTTTGAGAGATGGGATTTACCGGAGAGAAAAACTCACCTTCGCCTCCTCCTCACAAGCATACTGCTGTCTGGTGCTCGTTACACTTATTAATTGTATTGTCACAGTGGATTAGGTCCCAGTAGCCCCAGCATGTGCTCAGGACGGTACAGCACCATCTGCCTCACAGAACTCACAGTCTGAACGCAGACACAGGTTACGGGGAGCAAGGAGACTTGGCAGAGCTGGCAGCAACTCAGCTGGCAGAGTTATTAGCCAGAAAGGACACCTCTAGCTCCCAGTACAGCGTCCTGCCAGCTGGACAAAGCTTCTCTGCTAAAAAGGAACCATTTCACGGAACATCGCGCAAGGATCCAGGCGGTCCCGTGCAGCTCCTTGAGGCATCTGTAGGGACTACTCACTTTTGCAGGCACCGTTCTCCGCGTAGTGTCCCACCGGACAGTCAGGAACGCAGTGATCCCCCAGCAGCAAGTGACGGGTGTTCTGGCACTTCAGACAGATGCTGCCGGTGTCCCGCAGGTTGGCCACACACTGACGGCACAAAGGGTGGCAGTCTAAAGGAAGCAGGGGGTAACAGACACTGTGATCACAGAGGGACAAAACAGAACTGCTAAGGGGGAACACGTTGCTGAGAACACAAGGAAGACATTAGGCACGTAACTTTCAGAGCCCCCTTTCTGCTAACTGGTGCACAAGGGCTGGCGTCAGGTGCTAAGCTCCGCACTTCCAGGTGTCTGCAAGAGAGATGACCAGAAATAACCGCATTCCAGGAGCATTTCTTTTCCTCTTGCCCTCCTCCCCGTCTTGTGCTCTTCCTGAGCATCACAATGTTTTCACTCCTTCTCAGCAACCACATCCTCCGCATCCTCTTTCCCATCCTTAAGTGAGTCTGGGAAAGCTTTGTACAAAGCCAGTTCAAAGTTCTCCGCTTGCCCCAAACCCTTCTCTGATTTTAGGTGCTTCTACCTACGGGTTCGTCTTTAACAAAGGCATTCACCTCCCTCTGCTCCCACTGCTGAAAAACGAAGAGCGCAACCTGTACAGCTGTACAACCTTCTCCCGTAGTTCTTACTTTCAGGTTTTTCCCACACAAACGAGACATCCATACCCTGAAGAGGCCACTGCAGACCCCAAAGCCAAGCCAAGAGCGGCATTCAGAGCTGCATGAGAGTGCCTCAAAACCTTTTCCTTTTTCCCTTTTTTCCCCAGCAGCACACAAGCTCGTGTCTCCTGACCTCCGCCTGAACTTAGGTGCTTCAAAAGCTTTTACAACAAGGCTTTTGTATGCGCAACGGTGCACTGCAAGGCAACCTGGAAGCCAAATTAATCCTCATTATGGTAATTCAGAAAATTATAAAGGAAATGACGACTGTCTTGAAAGAAATGTAATAATGGGGCTTGATTTGAGTACCTGGCCTCTTGTCAGATTTCTACTGAAGGTTCAACTTTCTGCCTTTTGTCTCTTGTGACAGCATTACTACAGATTGTCAGGCAATCTAATTTTACAAGCTGAAGACAGGCTCACATCGGAGTCCCGGGGAATTCTGCATCCATACCTGCAAGAATGCGATAGCGACCGCAGTCTAACCCAGCCTGACTTCTCTACATTACACAGAGATGATTCTTACCAAACGCTGGTGGAAAAGCACAGATGTCACTCAAAAATGAGCACAACTCTGACCGCATGCAGGGATTCAAGTCCTTAAAGCAGCCGCCGCCTTCACCTCCTGACTTTACAGGGTATAGAATCCATCTAGTTTCTGCCCCACGCCCTCAACCTTGCAGATGGGACATTAACAGCCAGAGGGGAGGTAAAGGCACGCGAGAAGAAACATGATGCTTAAGACTTAAGGTAGGGACCTTGTCGGTTCTCGATCCCTCACTGTCAGGACAGCTGTAAGAAAAGGAAAGCAGCGCATAAGGTCACGCTCCCAAACTTGATGACAAACTTCAAAACAGCGTACAGGGGTTATTGTACTGCAGCTTCTGACTGCACAGGTGAACCCCTCAATACCCAAGGCATCATCCCGTCAATCTTCACAGCCAAAGACCCCGAACCTGTGCTGACCTCGGAGTGGAAAGACCTGCCATCTATCTGTGGCTCCCCTGAAGCCAGAAATGACCACACGCAGCTCACCGCAGAGAGCAAGGACTAAGATACCATCCCAAAGGCCCTGAGCACCGTATGTAATTTGTATGCACGGGGCTGGAGGCAAGGTGAAGAGT
This sequence comes from Rissa tridactyla, assembly GCF_028500815.1. NCBI lineage: Eukaryota > Metazoa > Chordata > Aves > Charadriiformes > Laridae > Rissa > Rissa tridactyla. The sequence goes on along the minus strand of NC_071470.1, from coordinate 77,250,367 downwards.
TTTATGTGCTTCTATTCACGAAAATTAACATAAATCCAATCAGTTTCTCATGCTTCCACGTTTAGCTGGCAACGTGTCTACTCCCCTTATTGTTAAAATAATACTCCTCCAGTTTAATCTCTTGCCAGAGCCGCTGGTCTCTAATAGAGAGCTTTGGCTGGATATAATAAGTAACAAAACTCACTGTACATTGTCAATAGGTGCCATAAACAGAGCACAAAAATGAGACAGAGAAAACCTAGGGTGTCCAAATAACCAGTATCTACTGTAAATAACCAGACTCTCCCAAACCAATGTTTAAAAAGCTAAGTATCTACAAAACTAGGCCCTGTTGCAGTAGTTTTCTCTTTACAGCCTCTATGTTTGCTCCTCTGTATTCAGAGAGTTCTTTTTCTCAGCTACTGTTTCAGGATCAATCAGCCCCATCGCTCTCTTGTTCCTCTGCGAGCCTGGAGATCAAAGAGCACGCAGCACCAACTAAAACCCCAGAACCGACGCTCGTGGTGAATTTGAGGGACATTGGGGAACTAGTGAGAGAGCAGAGGAAGAACTGAAGCGCTTTGTTTTGGAAAAGCTTATTTAAATTTTTCACAGCACGCTCCCTTTGAAATGAGGACTAACGGAAGCGGAGTGTTTTCTTTATGCTTCTCACTAACACCGCACGGCCCTAGTTGTTTCCCTGCTTCTGCCTTCTCCCTGTCAATCCTCACTCCGGCTCAGCCAGCAGCCGAGTTACTGCCCGCGGGCTTTGGGCTTTCGGAGGCTTCACGTGCCCTGTTTGTTGCAGGTCAGTACAACACATCACCTCATTCCCTTTGACTTCTTCCAGTATCCAGACTGGATTCTCCAGGGCAGCATGTCACCACCTTGCTCGTAGTGCCACCGATGCCTCCCTCCTCACCTTTTTGAGACTACTGACTTGCCTCCCACTGTCCAAACAAAGCTTTTTCCTGCTACCCTTTCAGCTGGCTCGAATTTCCTCCTTGTCGATTCACCTCTATGCACAAAAAAACCCCAAACCAACCACCTTACCTATCACTGATCTTCCTATAGAGCAACTTTCATTGTAAGGCATAATACAATTACAGAGATTTCCATTTCCAGGGTCACTATGCTCCCACACCTCCTTAGCTCTCTCTTAACAAGCAAAGAAAACAAAACAAATAGGGCCCTTCCTACATGGGAAGTATCTATTATGTACCGTTCCCTCGCCTGTCCAGGCAGAGAAGGCTGTTTGGGGAGACAAAATTATCTGTAAAGTGTTTGTGAATGCTCACAAAGGAAACCAGAGGCATTTCTACCTCTCAGTTCCACCCTTTGCTAAGCAATCAACCACTTGTGTAGTTTAAATACAACTCCTCTCTTAAGGGCTCTTTAGAAAAAAATGTCCTGACGCAAGTTTCGTACTATACTCTAAGGTAAGGTACGAGCTTTACAACAGAGCACCACTCTTCAATCAGTACTTACAACCCCATGCAATTCACAGGCATGTCAGCACGCAAACGTTCTCCAGCGCCTTACAGGAAATCCAGAAAGAAAATCAGAATCGGCTGATTCAGAAGGACACCTAGCACTGACCAGGATTTTCGTCTTGGTTTGGTTGTTAGAAGGGGTTTTCTGCCTCTCCTTTAGAAGACCTGAAAGGGAATTTGTCACGCAAACAAGCGAGGTGAACTCCTGGCGAAGTGCTACCAGGTTTGCAAGGATCTGCCTGCACCTTCTGGTGCAGCTTCTCTCGGCAGCGTGAGGTGGGAAATGCAGCTGGATGGTGCCTGGCACCAATGAGCCCAGCGCCAAGTAGGGAAATGATGTTCCATTTTCCTCCTCTGGCAGCTCAGCTGGGCATTTCTGCAGAAGGTCGCACACCAGTGACTTAGCAGAGCTAAGCCCCCGATTTCCCTCTTGCTCTGCTCAGCGAAACGCCAGCTCTTTGTGATGGTATCAATGTCTTTTTGAGAGTACGGCAACAGCTCATTAATTTTACAAGGAGTCGAATGTATTTCTTGTTGTCAGAGGGTCCCTTCTGGAATTTTAAGAGCAAGGCAAAAAGGCTTGTTACAGGCCTCCTCCTGAGTGAGTTTTTTCTGGTTTATCTTTGAACATTTTTGCTATTGCACACAGAAAGCAAGGGCCCGAGCAGCTGAACATGGGGACTGGGAGTTCCCTTTCAAGGAAGACGCCGCTGGAAGTTAAGACAGGACCTTGGGGGATACTGTACCAGCGGGTGCTTTGAGTTTTATTTCATGCCAGCTGCCCTTCCTCCTAATTCCGGTGGGATGTCCTTCGCATCCCTTTACGGCTTAGCTGAGCACCCAGCAGACAGCAGAGCTCAGGCTGTGAACTCCTTGCTTCGGCCACTGCGTTTTTTCTAATTGCCCTTCCACTGAGTCAGGAAAAGATCAAGGAGGAAGCCCCAAGATCAACAAGGAAACCTCAAGGCAGGTGTATGACTTATCCAAATCAGGAAAGTAAGGGCGGGGGTTTATGAGCGGGACAATGGTTTTAGCAATGGTCCTATTTTTCAGACCGGTGACTCCAACGTCTCCCGAAGCTGAAGTTGCCTCGGATAAGAGGGAGAGGGAAATCAAAGAGTGTTTTCAAACTGGGAAAACAAAAACCACAAAAGCCCCGAGACTCAACAGGGGACGGCTAAAGCCACAAACACGTTCCTGCACATACACTTGAGCTGTAAAATAAAATGAATCAACTGAGCACTCTCAAAGAAGATTGGCAGAGATTCGGCGTGCCCAAACCAGAGCTTAGAAACTCATTAATCTTTTGAAACTTGAGGCCATTTTGTCTTTCTCCTGCTTACATTTGAAATGCTTATTTGATAAACTGCTGAAAACAAGATCTTTTTCGCTATTAACAAGGCAAATGTTCCAATCCTCATTCAGGTAACATGTACAATAACAACATTAATTCCCAGGCGATGGTTTCGAGTGACGGTTGGTTTTCTCCACCCGGTATGAAAGATTTTCCCCTGCAGGTCCATAAAAGTCTGGCAGGCAGCTATAACGCACAGCAGCCTCCATACGTTGTAACACAATTCTGCCTGGAGGCTCGGGAATTAGAGATAAATGGGAAGATAATCGTAAAAAAATATTACTTTGCGAAGCAAAGGAGAAAGCTTTGTTAGATCCTGACGCAATTCATATATTACGCAAGTGTCAGGGATTTTAATGTTCTCTTTTATGGGACAGCTGCTCTTTAACTGGTAATTAAGAACTTGCAAGGGCAAATTTAGCATTTCAATCAGTGCTGACTGAGAACGAGTGAAATTTAACAACCTGGATGTGGAGCTCTTTATCTCTAGCAGAACTGGCACCACGCATCCTTTGCTTAAACATCAGACATAAATCTGGCACAAAGAGCAACAGCCTTCAGACTGCAGATCGAGACCAAAGCACAGCTTTTTTTTTTTTTTAAAGGCAATAAATAACTACGTTCCTCTACAAGGATTTTCAAAACTTCAGTTAGATGAAGAAACATCAATGAATCTATGTGCGTGACCACGTGAACATTACGGTTTCCTACGTTACAAGGAATATCTCGCAATGATGCCAGGCATTACGAACCAAGCCTTAAAAACACGTTTCTACTGCGAGAAGACAAGTCTCCAAACAGCGGACCATGCTCATGACCTACAGGGCTTTGAAATAAAGCTTCTTCGTTTGCAATGAAAGGATGCACCACCTGCAATTGCTTTGGAGCCCAGAAAGCCAGGCAAGGTTCTTGGCAGATGATCCATCACTGTCAGCGTAGCACGTCTGGAGGTCGAACCTTGCCCTCCACGTTGCCTGAACAAGCCCATCGTTTCCAATTTCTGCTCCTCATTATTGCCAGGCACCATGGTGTCCACCTCATCGCCTGGGATTTGGGGAGCACGCTTACCGCTCCATGACACCTCGCCAAACTTACAGGGAACAGCAGTCTAAGGGGATAATTAAAGCACATCGCACGCAGCAAGCAGCAGAATAAGCCCTCCTCAGAAAGAATCCTGGTTTATGACATACGGTAGTAGTGAAATTTTTCCAGCAAAATTTACAGCTGGAAGACCACATTCCCACAGGCCTTTTTTCATAGGAAGCATAATCCAAAGTAATGGGAAAATAAGGCAGAAGAAATAAAGCGCCTAGAGCTATGATGTGACAGGCCATTAATAAGCATCGTTGGAGCCCCTGAAATTTTACAGGGCAGAGACAGCTCCTTACACTGAAATGCTGAATTATTTCCATATTGTAATTATTTGACTGTATGAAACATCACGATTCCCCAGCCTGATTTCTTGCGTACCTAAGGAGCTGTACAATACTGTTAGGATATTTTCCTACTCCTCAGATACTTTGCTTCCCTTCCCTCTTTGCCTCTGCAGACAAAACAGTAACTGTTATTTAAACGGAAGATGAAGAAAAGGTTCATAAAATTAATCTCTTGGAGAGTAAAGAAACAAGTCTTTCATTTAAAAAACCCAACACATGTAAGTAAACAAAAAGACGTCATTTCTATTAAATTGAGAACAAAAGCCTCTCCATGGATACGTTTATTACCTCTAATGCATTTTTCTTTCTTGTTAGGATTCCTTATCTCATTTGGAACTGTTCATCCTAGAATAAGCCTCACACACCATATCTTTTTTTGATAAAGAAAAAAATGGCTTGATAAAGCTCAGATTGTTGGAGCAGTTCCCAGGATGCGTTTATACATGCCTGCATGATGGATTAAAAGCGATTTTTCTTTTTAAACAGATAAATGCAATCAGTGGCTTCTGATGAGAGGCTTAAGTGCGGGCACCGAGCACCCACAAACTATAACCCCTACACAGAACTCCTGTTACCACCCAAAAATGCACACAGCAATGCTAGCTGTGCCAATTTTTCTTTAGGGTCCCACAAACTGCTTCTCTGAATCACAAATGTTTCCTTAACTCACTTTTCTGAAGCTCTGTGCGGGACCTAAGCAGCTTTCCCGGCTCTGGGTCCCCCAGGCTTGGCTCTACGGTGCCAGGCTGTACGCTCTAAGGCCCAGACTGGAGCGAGACGCTGGCAAAGGCAAGCGCATCGCCACTCACCAGAGCGGAGGGGCAGCCCATCCTGTTGGTAAGAGCAAGCTCATTATATTATTAGTAAGTACATGAATGCTGTGATGATTCCCAGACGTACTGGCCCACGTACAAGTGACCTCAAGTCTTCACGTAAACCATGCAGCAGCAACCCTGGCGAAGGAGAACCTTGTCTCCCTCTCCCGACTATCTGCCCTAAACAGCGTGCAATTAACTTCACGCAGCTTTACTAAAGATATGGACACCAGGAGTGGCAAGTGGCTGTGCTATATACTATGCCCACTGGAGACTTTCCTCATGGTATTTTCATCTGTGTGACATTTTACTCCTAACAGGCACTTTGATTTGCTTCACGGTGTGTGCACGAGTAGCTGGGTAACGCCCCAGAAAGATCATCACACTGGACGACCCACGCCATCTCCTCTTACTTACCCACACAATATCCCACCAGGTTGAGATACTGCTCTTCCTTGCAGCTTGTCCTGCACTTTCCGCTGGCTAGAGTCGCGTGGGGATGGCAGGTTAAGCACTCCGAATCAGAAGGGCCACGGCATGTCTTGCAGGATGGATGACAGGCTGGATAAAAAAATCAACGCTTGTTACGCTCTTGGTACAGTCCACCTTACGCTCTCCCCTCCCCAGAAAGCCAGCCCCCGAAATAACCATTTACTCCTACAAAACACAGACATACAACGATCTAATAGCACCAGTGACCTCAGAGCTGTGGTTTGGAAGGCTCTTACGTTGTCGTTTTGACTAAACAAGGGGAGAAATGAGTTGGCAATTTAAAAATGGGATTTGTTCGCTGCATTAATCACGGTATAAATCTATACAAAATAAAAAATATAAAGAGATTGGCCCTTTTATTCCTCCCTCCAGCATACGGTTGCGCACATAAGAAAGACAGTGGGATGCACAGGGGAGATAAATTAAACATCCTGGGTTTGTCTGAACATCACAGTGGCATGAGTTTGATATCAACGAGTGGAAAATCCGGGAATGGTTGGTGCACAAAGCCCTCCCAAACTGAAATCTATAAAACCTGAATGCCACGCCAGCTCATTGGCGATTCTGTCTGCTAAAAGCTCAGTGAAAAGATTGCAGAGAACGCGGCTGAGATTGCTCAAAACCATTTCACTCAGGCTGCTTTTGTATTCTTCCACCTTTAAAGACAGGTGCCGTATTTCCAGGATTTCCGTGCTACAGATCCGAGGGAGACAGAAATACTATGGCTCATGATCTGTAAAAAATTCTTAAAAACTACTTTTAAAGCTCTTCTATGAATAAAAGCACACCACTTGAAAAATCTCCCACCTCGGGACTCCCCCAAGCTACACACAATCCCTCGCTCCCCACATAGAAGCTGGGCATTTCAGAGCTGCCACAGCATAAAGCTCCAAGCGTTTAAGACCTAAACGCGTCCCGTCCCACCACCTTCTCAGCTTCACGCTCGTGAGTTCAGTGTTCCAAAGGAAGAATCCCTTTTCTAGACACACCTATAGTAACCGAGCTTCACTGCTCAAAACCAGCAGGAGATCTAAGCTGGCAGCGTACAGAAAGATGTCACTTTTCCTGACACGGAAATTTTGTTTTTAAGACATTTACATAGGCCTGAAACTGCGTAATGCAGCATTCGGCAGCTACCTCAGCTCTAAGGTGGCAGCGCACAACCTCAAATCTGACGAATCTTTACAGCGGCCTGCCAAATCAACATATTTATAGAGTTGTTCCTTGGGTAAATAGAGCAATGGACTTTCGGAGAGGTTTTTCTCTCTAAACTTGAGGCCTTCCAGGGAAGCGACCAGTAAATTTCTCCTACTGCCAGAACACATACATGATGCCTGCCCTATTTTTATAATATCTATTATAAAAACAGCAGACGACTTTCAGATGACCTTGAAGGGACCGATCAGATTTCAAACGCCCGCATTTCCTCACCCTTTGTACTTAGCAGCTCATAATGAACGGCATACCCCCAAGGCCACCCTTTTCTGCAAGTGGCAAACAGGATTTAATCCTTGGAGTCACTCAGAAGGTCAGTAGTCACAGTCATCTGCTCAGATGAGATCAAACAAGCTGAACGAAGGCCACTCGCCGACTGGTGGGCAAGGCTGAGACACACATAAATAATGCTGTCCCCACTACCCATCGGGCATATTCATAGGTATAATTGCTCTTCTCCCGTATCGGCAGAATTCCTTCCTTCTAAACCCAGCCCTATAGGCAGGAGTGGATTAAAAATAAAGCTTCCTCATACGGACAATATGCTTATCTAATCTAATAAAAGCAGACCGTTTTTCAGTGCGGTCCAATAAAGACCTTTTTTGCCGCAGCACGCTGGCTGAGAACATTTTCCAAGCCTACTGAAATGGAACGTAAAATACCTTCAGGGAAACAGTCCAGAGGAGCAAAACTGATCATAATGTATGATTCAATGTGTACGCCTCTCTCCCATTAGGAGGAGATTCCATTTCCTGAAATTGGACTATCCTATTCTCCCCTGAAAATACTTAAATAGCCTCATATAAAACTGACAGCATCTCTAATTATATTGAGAAATGCGTTACAAAATGCGCATGCAATGAAATTCAGCAGCGTAAGCCGCAGATGCCCGTACGCACTCACAATAGCAGCGATCTTCGTGGCTGAACAGCCCCTCCGGGCACTCAGAGAGGCATCTGCCTTCAAGCAGGACGTGGGAAGACAGACAAGCCGTACAGTCCTGAGAAGTGTTCCCGACGCAGCCTGCACAGGAGGAGTGGCACCCTGCAAGGAAGGGAAAAACAAGACAGAGAGCGCCCAATTAATTCTAGCTTATCTTGGTTGTTACTGTCGTAGAGTACGGCTGGATTTCTTTCTCCCCAATGACACAGGAAGGTATTTCCTTTACAGGTTTCTCTGCTTGTGAAAGGTTGAAAGAGCAAGAGCACAAAGGCTGCACAGCACGTTTCTTAAAGATAAGGAGCAACCATGTATTTAATCATTTTTGCACCCACACAATTCATTACTGAAATGGAAAGCTGAGATGCACAACGCCGTGTAACACCGTTCTCCTCCCTATAAGAGCTCTGGGGTTCCGCAAACTTACCAGATTCTGGAATCATCTTTTGCTATCGCCCTACGGTTGGAAGGATTTTCTATCCAGCGGCACTCCGTGATTATCATTAGCCATTTCGGAGCATCATTAGCCATTCCGGAGCAGTAAGAGCAAATAAACGCAGAGGTGGGCTGGCCACCTGATTTTACGGCTAGTAAGTGAACGGTCATTACAAGGATCATTCAGCAAGAATGAGAAGAGTGCAGTTAAAAAGTCAGACTTCCTCACCTTTGCTGGTAGTGACGCTAAAACAAGCCACCTTAAACTATGCAATCCAATTAAATAAATATATAAACTCATTAGTTAAAAACCCAGTATTTATTACAGCAGTGACTTGAGGCCACGGGTTCCACTGTGTGAGTCGCGGCTGAAAAAAAGAGACTTCCTGCCCTCTAGGGAGACACGAGAGACACGGGGCGGGGGAGAAGAAAAGGAAAGAAACAAAATGAAATAAAATGATTTATACAAGTACACTTATCTGTCTGCCAAAAAGCCAAGGAGCGAAAGTCAGGGATCCTCAGCACAAATTGAACGCCTCCAGGACTATCTTTGGTTCAAGTCACTCAAATCACATCAGAGAGAAATTTCCTACAGTCTCATCGGGGAAATCTCGAGCATTAGAAAAACACAGAGGTATTTCTGCGGTTCGGTGAGAAATTCACAACCACACAGGTAAAACCTTCCAGACCAGCATTTTAACCTAAATATGAGCGTAGGCATGGTAACCTAAGGTAGGCGCAGTACACATCTGTTGTGGGTTTACTTTTTCAAAAAGGTGCATCTACGAACTCTGCACAAGTATTTTCCAGGGGTAGCTCAAAGTCTGACATCTTGAATCTCCACAGCCTTCTGCAATAAATCAAACTGCTATTCTAATGCCACTACTAATACAGTAGAGCTAATAACACGTGGGGCTGTGCCGGAATTCCTGCCCAATGACGTACTTCAGCATTGTCACCGAACTCTGCTCAGGCCTGTTCGTACAGGTCTGTTCACCCATCTGAGGCAGTGGTATATGGATTTCTTCACTCAGTTTCTACACCATAACCTGGACCCAGCCAAGAAAACCCATTCCCTGCCAAGGAATTGCCACTGCGTGGATTGGAGGCTCTACACTAATGCCTTCGGGAACCAATCCAAAGCACTGGATACCCTACGGTCTGTGTAGGTCACCGTTAAAGACGGAATCATTCCACCCAAAAAAATGCCACTTCTTGCTTTTTTAAGATCCCCCGAGGCAAAAAAAAAAAGAGTTGGACAGATTCTTTCCATCAAGTTGAGATGAAGAGATAAAATCAAAATAAACGGATTTTCAATTACGTCCACTTTTAGACAATGTTTTTACAACAGGAAGAAACAGCAACCAGTAGTCTTCTTGCTATTATTACTACTGTTACTTTACTTAAGCACTGCAGAGTCACTGCCTCTAGGACTGGTCTTTCCACACAGGGAAATCACTGCTATTTCTGAAAGCATCATTTCTCCTTAGGCTTAGGGTGGGCTGTGCTGGCACAAGACGTTCCGTCTTACCTCTCAGCCTGCTTCTGCCTGCTTTATTTTCAAGATACTGCAACACGTCTGTTGTCCACACATCCACACCAGCTGCCACAAGCTCTGTACAGCCAGATGGACTGGCTTGATAATCCATCCAGGGAATATTTTTCGCTGAACTCCACAACGGTTTTCTCTCGAAGCGGTGTGAAACCACATACATCCCCAATACACACCACATCAGCCCCTTTTCCAAACTCTAGTCTTCATGGAAATGCTTCCTACTTGGTATTTCAGGAGCAGAGATGGCACGAGTGCTGCGGGGTATCTATCAGAAGAGCCTCCTCAAAAGAACAGACTGCTGTGGGATGTCTTGACCCGCTCCAAAGGCTAACAAGGAGACAGCTCAGTCTTTTCTGAAAAGGATTTAAGGACTGATCCTGCTTCAAAATAAGTCAGTGGTAAAAATCACACACTCAACTTCAATGAAAAGAAAGCTAAGCTAAGCTAAGCTAAGCTAAACCGTGCAGACTTGAACACAGTCATTTTAAAATAAAAAGTACCTGAATTCTTTAATCAGAAATTATATGTATATTTTCCCTCGAAAGTACTAGCATACGCCATTCTGAAAGTTACTGAGTTTAAACATTCATGACACAAGGCAAACAAAGGAGCTCAAAGCATGTAAGAATCAAACGTTGCACAACAATCACCCTGAACGCCTAAAATCCAGCGCAGCCCTGTGCTGAAGGCTTTGAAGAGCCATTCCCACCCTCTACTCACGTCTGCAGACTCCTGTGCTACCCACGTAGAACCGGGCTTGGCAGTGAGAGAGGCAAAGGCCACGTACGGCTCCTTCCACGGTCTGCTGAGGCTGAAGAACGTCCTCTGGCGTCCTGCACTGCAGGCAGCGAGAGGCCCCCGGGCCGACGCAGGTCCGGCAGGACGGATGGCAACCTGTGCACAGATCGAGAGAGCCGTCAGAGCCACAGCTCTGGGGACAGAGAGACAGACAAGGTCCAACAACCCTGCAAACCTGGGAATCTGGCCGTGAACACGAGACAGAAAGGGGAGAACACAACTGGTTTGGGTCCTCTTGTTCATCCCTCTTTCCGGTTTTGTATTGCCGCGGATAAGCTGATGCTCAAAGAACTAGCAAAGAGCACACCCTTTGCAGCAACTCGCAAGCTAAGGAATCTGATGGGGTGCTGTATTTTCTATAACGGAACAGGGATTTTAGAAAAATACTTCGACGTCTTTCCCCCCACCCCCAAAATAACAGCTCTTTTCCCGGTGAACAAATAACATTGGGGAAAAAAACTGCAGTTCTGTGCCACAGGCAGTCAATTTTCCTTTAATTTCTGGAACCGCAACGGTGAACACAATCCCACTAGGAGAGACAGCAAGAAATGGCAGTCCAAAGCACTCATAGGAAGCATAAATTCATCTTCCGAATTTTCAGGTTTTCCAGTGCTGCAAAAATGACCTCAGCGTTAGCAGATATACTAGGTGCGTGTAGAATTTCATCCTTCTCTTAACTCAAGAAAAACTTGGAAGCAATGTACGTTTATTTCAACAGCACAGAGCAAAAAAATATGTCCCCAAGATCACTAAATCCTGAGGGCATGAAAGCAGAGAGTATTTGAGAAAATTTGCTTTTTCTCAAAGTAGCAAACGATCAGCAGGCAAACACAGGAATTACTCATTGACCAGTTCAGCACAGGACAAAGGATCGGCATCGTAGCTGCGTACTCCGAGCACAGCCCCACAAAAGCCAATACAGACACACTGGATTACAGCAGCTGGGGATCTAAGTACACAGCTTACCCTTGCAGACGTCGTGATCCTGGTAAAAACCCTCTCCGCAGCCCTGCAGGCACTGGCCCTGGCGCAAGGCCAGAGGAAAGGAACAGGAGGTGCAGTGGGTGGCCAGAGGTCCCTCACATGTGGAGCACGAAGCATGGCAAGCTGATAAAGAAACAGAGCACAGAGAACTGAAATATCCCATTTTTTCCTCTGTGACAGTGGTGTTCCTGACTACAGCCTCCTCCGGCCAACAATGAAAACTCCCAGCTGGCATGATATTCAGCTACGTGAACTAAGGAGAGCAGAAGGGCACAGGTATTAACAGCTACTAACAGTAATAACCCTCACTCACACAGTGTTTCGAGTGTGTATCCCAGCATGTCTTAATATGCTTCTCAAGGTAAAGAGGTTATTTAAAATAATCTCTCCCAAGTGCACCAAAGAAAACAAAAAATCAAATTCCCCATCCCCACTCGCACTTCAAAGAATCAAAGATTACAGAACACCAGCTTGGAAGGGACCCCATGGATCATCTGGTCCAACCTTTCCTGGCAAAAGCACGGTCTACATGAGATGGCCCAGCACGCTGCCCAGCTGAATCTCCAAAGTGTCTGATGTTGGGGAATCCACCACTTCCCTGGGGAGATTGTTCCAGTAGCTGAGTATTCTCACTGTGAAAATGTTTCCTCTTGTGTCCCACCGGAATCTCCCCTGGAGTGACTTGTACCCTTGTCTTTTACTCGCTGTAAAAAGGGAGTCTCCATCTTCTTTGCAGCCACCTCTTAAAGACTGGCACATGCTGTAAGGTCTCCTCCGAGCCTTCTTTTCTCAAGGCTGAACAAACCCAGTTCTCTCAGCCTTTCCTCATATGGCAGGCTTCCCAATTCTTTGATCATGTTGGTGGCCCTTCTTGCTCTTAACAGTCCCCCCCCACAGGTAAACATCTGGGGAAAAGATGACAGCACGCGGAGGGTGTCTCGAGAGCCTTAGAAACGGTCATGTAAATACGCCTCTTACCTCTGCATCTTCCATTGCTACTTGGGAAATATCCGTCCGGGCACTCTGAAACGCACTTCCCATCATGTAAGAACTTATCCGAAGCACAGGTCAAACACCTGGGCTGGTCGGAATAGCACGTTTCACAGGTCTGGTCACAAGCTGCCAAAGAGGACAGCTCATTAATGAAACGCACTCAATAAGCAAAGAATAACAGAGCCTGGCTACACAGACAAAATAAAGTAAGCCAAACCATGCCTTGTCCTTTCTTTGCCAGAAAGGCATCTTTAAACCCTCGTCTCCAACACAAGTAACCTTTCGCACTTCCCCGGAATAAGTCAGCGACATTCACGGAGGCAGACGTGCGAGTGCAGACACGTATTCCCTGACCTGTATCCCGTCTAGGACTCTGAGTAAGTACAAACACCAGAAATGGGCCTACCCCAGCACGCCCTCCGCTCCTGACACAACCCCCGCCAGCTAGTGTAGTATCCTTTTCCTGTTCGCCACCAGTCTGTGAACGGGCAGCACCGTTCTGAACAATTTCATGTACAAAAACCATCTCATAAACCTTCACATACCTTTGTACAACAAGCATCAGTTATCAGATTGTTCAGGAAGTAAAAGATGGGGGAAGAGTTGATAAAATAAATTGTGATCCTCCTACACCCCCTGCTTTCTTTCTTCAAGTCAAAGTTTTAAGTGTGAAAATACATCTAAAATCAAGCATGACAACGTTACTTATCAATTCCTCTGGTCTATATTCTCCCCAGGCAGCCAGCTCTGAAGTTAACTGACCTGTTGCCTACGATCACTGTGAAACTCTGGCTCCCCTACGTCAGCGGCACCGCCGCTGCCGTATATGCAGAAGGCCCACGCATTTTAGTTAACCAATATTTGTTTCTTTTCACCGGTCAGACAGCCCCCCTCCAAGTCAGCTTACAGCTCTCCAGCTGGGTATCAAAATGCATGTTTTCGACAGAAGATGAGAGGCCTGAATCCTGGAGGTTGTGAGCAACAACTATGCAGTTTTGAGAAATCACTGGCAATAAAAATCAAAATTATGGCCAAGCTGCATCTAAGTTAAATTTCCTTTTAAGCTTAAAGGACTTTTGGCTACGGATGTAAGATTTCAAGCCTGCACACTTCAAAACGCAGGTGAGTAACATTTACTGGAACTTGGGCAAAGTGAAATTCATCCAGAAGCGGCCAGAAGAGCAACAATTTTGTCAACGTGCTCCAGGTTTTAAGCCCTCTCTAGCTGGCTGTGGCTCAGACAGACCTCCATGAAGACAGACAACCCCTGTGTCATTTTTACTGACTCTGCCGGACAGTCCTTCAAAGCAGCCGGAGGCAGCTGCCAGCAAAAACACAGGTTTGACCTGAATGGTTGCGGCAAATTGTAGATTCTTTATTTATTTGAGATTTTTTTTCCCCCTTTATGATCTGTTTGACTCAGGTCTTTTGATTCCCTCCAGCCATCTTTTCCCCTTTTCTCAGCAAACCTCCCCAGCTCCCAAGCCTCATCCGTTGCGCAGGTATTAGTTACTGTGATGCTGAATTATAATCAAATTTACAGAAACCTGCTGGCAAAGGCCATTTTTCTTTCCGCAGACAAACGGATTTGTCAAGCCCTCAGAAACAACTCACTTAGGCTTTCATGCTGCTCAGTGTGGGAAAAATCCTTAAACCTTTCAGCATCTGATTAGCTTAAACGAATTAATAATCCTACAAACGAACAGCAGCTTTCCTCATCCGATATTTATGCAGAAGGTGCATCTGGCTTCTTAGACACGAATAAAATCACAGCTGCTACGTGGCTAAATGAAATATTGATTCCTTTTTTGCAGAGCGCTTCTCAAACTTCTTGCAATTGGAGAAGAAAACAGGTATTTACCGCTGCAGATTCCGTCCTTCGTATAAAATCCCTGCCCGCAGCTGGCCACGCAGAGACCGGCTTTCAGCACGCGCGATGGCTCTTTGCAGGACAAACAATTGTCCTCGGCAGCACCCCAGCAGGAGGAACAGGATTCGTGACAAGCTGCAGGAAAGAAAGGTGCAGGATTAACAAAACAATCAACTACCAATCATCTCTTTAAAATGAAGAGCTTGTAGTAATCCACTTTTTTTTTCCTTCCCCAGTTTTGTTTCTTAAATTCACAGGCATTCACTGCTTCACAAAAGGAAAAGAAAACAAAAAAAATGCTGCTCTACTTATGTTAGGATCTTTCATCCATGCCCTCTCAGGGGTACGATTTACAGCTTCATTCTGTAGGTGCAATATGACATGCAGCGTACATCAGAGCGGTTTCTGTAGCTGTAATCAGCCGAGGAGGAGTGTTGGTAACGCAGTTAAATGCTGTCCCTCCTGGTGCTAGGGGCTGTGCAAGCACAAAGGGAAACCGGAAGGCATCCCATCACACACTGCTTAAAAACCAGACCCGCAGACCACTGACGTTAACCCAGCTCCATGTTTTGTACACTTGCAGGGCTGCAACCAAGATCCTGCAAAATTAAAAAGAAGACAGCCTGCTTCTAGAAACAACTCCTTCTGCCCTTCCAGGAGTCCACGCTGGTGCAAAAGGAACTGGCTGTTGGCCGGTCTGGTCGGGCAGGGCAGAAATCCTCACGTGCTCAGCCTGAGTCATTGCTGGGGAAAGGTGGGCAGTGGGTCCCAGGGCCAGTGCAGCGGGCACTGTGTTCTCCTTGACATCGCCAGCTGAAGGGACAGGCATTCCCTCACTGAGTTCAGCGACCAGGTACTTTTCTCTGTGGGTGAGCCATGTATCATGGCTAGGACACAGTAATATTTCAGATATTCCTGAAGCATTTCACACTCCTGCAGTGCAGGCAGTATAAATGCCCTCTCTGCGGCACCTGGGTACAGGAACACAAAGGCAAAACAGAGCACGACGACACCTTCCAATTAAACTAATAACATTACAGGGATCAATTCTGCCTCCCAGAACAGCTGC
The DNA here is from genome assembly GCF_028500815.1 of Rissa tridactyla. NCBI lineage: Eukaryota > Metazoa > Chordata > Aves > Charadriiformes > Laridae > Rissa > Rissa tridactyla. The sequence goes on along the minus strand of NC_071470.1, from coordinate 77,234,940 downwards.
TGAACAAGCCACCTTATTCGAAACGGGCCAAGTTCAGCTGCGAGGGCAATTCAGCCCACTGCGGTTACTGTTTATGGAAGCCGTGATGCAGACTCACGTTAAATCCTGTGCTACCAGTGCTTGCGGGAGCTGTGCAAATCACAGCTCTTCTAGCTATCATATTTTTTTCTCCATTACCCCCAAATATGTTCCAAAGGTGTTCTTAAATTTATTATTTCACAATAAGGCAGGCACATGCTTGTGCTCCCAGACCACGGCAGGTGGGAGAAAAGAGAACTTTTTGACATTTGCCCTGTATCCGCAAACATGTCTTAAGTTGCAGCCAACCACGAAAAAACTCTTCCGTGAGGAGCCTCAGCGTACCGCAGGAACCGGCAGACACGGCAGCAGCTCATCCACACGACTAAGAGCACATTTACATACAGAGCAGCGACAAAAGCCCTCCTGCCAAAACAAATCCCCTAAGCGATGTCAATTCCTCCTCTCCCCAGTAACAGGCGAGAGTGAACGTGTCTGCAATCCACGCAGCCCCAAGGTAAGTTTATAGCAAACCAGTGAGCACCACTACTCCCCATCTCACTCCTGTTTCTATGCTGCTTCTGCCCGCTTGAGGCCTTAGCTGCTCTTGGGTTCGTTAATTAGTGTGACGGAGCACCTACATTTGTGCTCGCAGATGAGTCACACTGCGCAGCAGGAGATAAACACCCCATCTTAGCGGATCTCACCGCTCCCCGCGGCAGGGAAGCGTTATCATCTCCATCTCACGCGCAGGGAACTGAAACACAGCGATGCGATGTGACACGCACGGGGTTAGAACAGGGAGTGTTTAGGGGGCCAAGACACGGGACGTTTGAGTTCACGCCCAGCACACGGTCCTTTGACATTCTGGATGTTCCTTCTCCACACTTCCGTCTTTGCTTATTTTCCCTTTTCTCGTCTTCTTCTATTGCCGTGTAATTAGCTGTTTGCTTTCCCCCATCTCACCTTCCTGCATCTTTTCCCCACCACCGCCTTATTCCTGATCTCTCCAGAATGCTGTGGCTTTTCTACTTCACTCCTACGTGAGAAGCGTCTCATAAGGACGCTGGGCATCCTGTACGTGAAAGGATCTTCTCCCTGACTCCTACACCAAGCGCCGTCACGACTATCAAGCGCGTCTAGTTGTGGCCGAATCACAAGACAATGAATACCAAACATCCAATCCCGAGGCAAAGACTGCGCACTTTTCTGCTCCAGTCGGTAATTTCCCTTGCTGATAAAAAGCTGCATCTCATTCCAGCTTGGATGACTCTCGGGGCACGTCTACACTCGAAAGTTAACCGCAGAGTACGAGTTCACGCTGTAAATTCCGAAGTACTGAAATGTCCTCACTTCACCTGCCAGATGCTTTGCTCCTTTCTGAGCTCACTCTAACTTCCAACATCTTTTTGAAAGAGCGGGCACCAGGATGCAGACCTTTTAACTACAGACTTCCCACGGCAGAGCTTGACCCATTTGCTGTTAACCTGCCTCAATATGTTGACGCCTCTGGACATACCCGGTTATTTGCAAAGTTCTCAAGTCCTCTCCAGAGATGCTGCTCCTTTCCAAGACACGCTTTTCTCTCCTGGCAGCGCGGTCTCCAGACTCTGCTTTTAAACATGCCGCCTTGCATACAGCTGTATTAAAAAAGCGCTTCTGATGAAAGCCAGGTCAGTTGGGCAAACATGCTTTGGCTCCCACCACGCACCATTTGCTGCCTGCACTGGACCGAGTGCTCCCGAGAACATCCTGACCTCAGGCTCCTCTCTCAAGCAGCTGCCTCAAGCTGTCCCTCTATGTAGGTCAAAATAACGTCTTCGCCTCCCACCAGCGCCACACATTTTGCTGGATATAAGTCTACCATAAACAACACCCAGGCTGGAAAGGTCTTTGGTGCGGCTGGACCCACACCCCATCCAGCCCTTCTCTGGAGACGCTGCCCGGCAATATTGTTCCTCTGCCAGTCTGTGCACGGCCGCTCTGCTGGGCTTTTGTCACCACCACCGCTATCCTTGCACACAGCTAACTGCGGTGCAAACGACCCTCCCTCCCTGCTCACCTTCCCTTCTGGCTCCGGCTCCCCCATGGACACGTGGCCGTAGGGCTGAGAGAGCAGCAGACAGGCCAGCCTGGCTCATTCCCCCGTTCCCCGCTGCCAAAAGAAACTCACCTCAAATATCACCCTAAACACAGCCACCAAGAAAGGGAGCCAGACAAAAAGGAAGGGTGTTTTAGACAAGGCTCAAGCCAGGTGATGATACAAACCGGCACTATCTGCAGGCTGGAGGAGTTTAACATCTTACTTTACTCCCTTCTCTCCAGTTCCCAGTTGGCCCTCACTGGCACTTGGCAAAGATCCTGCAAATCCACTCCTGGGTATCACAGCAGCTTTCAAGTCTTCCAGTAAGGCAGCTCTTAGGATAAAATTGCCTGTCTTCCTAGATGGGGGGTGACTTCTGTGGTATCTCAGCTACGGAAAGGCTACAGTGAGAGAAGTAAAGATGAAGTAGAAGCTGCCAGAGGTCAACTGACCTTCTGAGAAGCTGCAGTGAATGTGGCAAGCTGATATGAAACAGATCCTCCGGACCCCAAGACAAAGATCAGGCCCAAATGGCTTCTTTGAGACAGAAAGGGAGGGGATCGAAGTAGCAGGGTTTGGAAGAAAGGAAGGAAAGGGGAAAGAATTCAACCTGATTTTTAGCAAGTCAGCCACATTTAGCATGTGGAAGCAGTACCAACGACTCAAAAGTACAGATCGGTAACAATTTCCGCAGGCGGGACAACAAAAAAAAGCACTTGCAGTACGAGCCTCAGCTCTGACGCGCTGCGCCAATCACCAGCTCTGCTCCGCGAGCCCTCCCCGGGAACAGGCTCCGCGCACCCCTCCGACGCTGCCGTTTCTGTATGCGAGGTGGCAAGCGCCTTCAGGAGTTATCACCTGCCAGTCTCCAGATGAGAAACACGCGCAGCCTGATTCATGCTCCTACAGATACAATCCTTCACTTCTCGTGCTTGCAGCCGCAGGCACCCGGACATTTATTTTCACGTCTTGAGGACTTTTTTTGTCGCAAGTCCAGCAGCTACTAAATCCCAGCCACTATCTCCACGCTCGTTTGCCATCAGATGGGACAACTGGAGTTGTAACCAATGGACACCCAACGTGTAGGACCTGGATTCCTGCGGTTGGAACAGCAGCCCCACACCCTTCCTGCCCTGTGTTTTTAGACACTCACGCACAGCCTGCCCGCAGAAGCTTTGGCTCTTTCAGCGCTGGATCACCGCCAGCCCCAACAGCTGCTCCTCGCCCCAACAGCCAAGTAACCAACTCTGCTGAAAAAGCCCGGGAAAAAATGGAAGCACTCAATGAGCCACCGTCAGCTAAAACATCTTTGCCTACAGCAACGAAGCGGCTGTGTGAAAATAAATCAACAGAAGGGACTGCATCGCCAGGAAACTTGTTTTCACCCTTCCCGGCTATTTTCAGCTCAGATCTGTAGGGGCCGTTTTGCATTGCCTCCTTCTCTTCAGTGCGGACACAGGACTTATAGGCAAGACCCTGCAGCTTAACCAGACACTGCTGCCGAAGGAAAGATGTTCAAAAGAACACAGCTGACCTTCCAGGTGCAATAGTGCGTGCCATTACTCTGCCTCAGCTGACGTGATAGCATTCATTGAGCTGCAGTAACATGTCTTTCCAGAAAACTGGTGGAAAACAGACAAAACTTCCATGGTCTCGCTTCTTGGTCAAAGCCAGAGCACTCCGGTGGCTCCTGAGCCAACGGGTCTTTGCTCTGTTAGGAGCTGCGGGGGTGTTATGTAGGAGTCACACAGAAGTGACACAGGCTTGGGCTTTTAGAAGATGAGAGGTCTTGCAAAGTGACCTTTCTATTCCTTCATGATTGACCAGAAGTCAGAGAATCAATTAAAGATCCACTCACCACACCGCCTCTCATCTGCATCAGCGCAGGTATAACATTCCCAGGCTTGACGCCAGCAGGAGGGCTAATGTAAATGGCAATCCAGCAAAAACACAGTAAGAAATCACTGCTTGGTTTTGGGAAAGCACAGATGGGGTCCAACCACCTCCAACCCGCCCTCCTCAGCACGAGCTGGGCAAGCTCAGCGTCGTGGTGTTCAGTCGTTCATCCTCGAAGTGAGCCTCGGCAGCCAGGTACGGCAGAGAAAAACAACCGGCTGTGAATAAAAACGGAAGCGCTTTGCTAAGAGAGTGAGCCGGGTCTGGTAGTGTCGAGTGACACGTTTCAACGTTCGCGTTTTGGGAGCTCAAAGCAGAAACACTTGGGCTCTGCCTAGGCTTTTGAATAATCTTGAAAACATAAATAATTAAGTTAGAAAAATGCAGTGAGAGCACCGAACACTGCAAGTCCTTCGAGCCTTTCTGTTCTACGAGGCAGACATCTTTTAGTTTTGCTCCCCTTTGCTTTGCCTGTGGTGGGGGGGTGTCTTAACTGTTTCCACGGCCTATTTCTGACACAGAAGACTTCATCTACCACTCTGCTCTAAGCCTGACGCAAACTGACCGAGGATCGTTAAATACACTGCTACATCACGGAATCTATTACGTTTTCTTCTCAACTTTACTTTTCTCTTAACGGTTTTAATACTTTACAAAAGCAGGTGGAGGGACGGGGGCAGGAAACAATCTTGGTGTAAGATTAAAATAGGGCAGAGATCAAACGACTGTATTCCAAAATTCAAGAGAGATTCAATTAGACCAGATGTTATAAAACATGAACAAAAGGAAAGACTAATTCATTGTATTTTGTTACAACGCAGACAACAGCGTTTCAACAATAGGATGAAGTGAGAAACCTGGTCTTACAGGTCTTTTTCATCTCCAGAACTAATTCCTCAAGAGGGAGTTTATTGGAACTATAGCAATTAACACAGTCTAGTTCATCCCTTTCGTGATTTTGGAACACGCTTATTGGAGATGTTAAAATCATTACGAGAAAAATATTTCTGAACAGCCTAAGGCTCCTCTGGACAATCAGATTAGAGATTTGTCAAAATAAAGAGGATACAAAGAAAGAGTGAACGGCAATGAATTACGGACCGTATCTGAAATTTAAGACTTTCTCCACCGGTTTGACTTTATGCAGAAAATGTAGCCAGGCAGAACTAAAGCAAATTGGTTTAATTCCCTTGAGGAAACAGGAACAAATCTTCCCAGCAACTTTCAGCTACAGGCATGCGTGACTGCAAATTTGGCTGGAATGTACAATCAGTAATCTACAAACCAGTAATAAAATGAAACATTAGCTTTTCCCCACCGCTTCAGCAGTACGTGGGCGCTGCCAATTAAAACACTAGGAGCAGGTGGAAAGGAAATGGTAAAATAAAACCAAATGAAGTAGCAGATTATTTGATACTTAAGTCTATAAATTCTTTTGGACTGGGTCTCTTCTATTTATACATGCACAATGGGGCCCTAGTCTATAGTCACTGCTGGAGGACAGAGGTTTTTCAGACTTTCAAAACAAACGGTCAGCTCTTCAAGAAAAAACGCTTCAGAAAAGGAAGCTGGACTTACAATCTAAGGTGCTTTCCCCCTGAAATCTGCCAAAAGCCCCAAGCCTGTATTTAATTTTAAGCAGCAGGGCTATTCCCAAAGCCATGTCTCAGGAAGTTAAGCGTATGCTCCATCCCTTTGCTGCATTAGAGCTGCAGGAATACTTCGAAGCCTTCTAAAAAGGCCAACATCAAGAGGAGAAAAGCGTTATCTTTAGAGAAAACAATTAAACTGTCGTGATGAAAAAGCAGCTGCCTTACAGTTTGGGAAAAGTATTCAAAGGAGCAGGGGAAGCTCATAAAAGCACTAGCACAGTTCCATCAAAGAGAAAACTGAAACTTCCCGATCTTATTTTCAGTCTTTCCAATTGCTTGGATATGGGATTTAGACATATCTCAGTGTTTTACAGAATTACTGATTTACTTTGTAAACACGTTTCCTGAGAACAGTTAGTCCAATCAACTTGCAGGAAGAGCGCACCATATGAAACAAATGCACGGCAAAACAAAGCAAAAAACTTTTCCAAAAAAGTATTTTCCGTGAGCTTTTCTGAGTCCTATCAATCCCCCATCCCTCCAAGCGATTTTCCACACACCTCAAAGTACCACCTCCTGAGAAGTCTGGCATTAGCGGCTGCAGCTCGTCTGCGCCGAACTCAAAGAAAAACCCCACGGATCGGATTGCCAGACGTGCCTCAGGGTGTTATATCCTTAGTAAAATTAGTGCATACATCCTGCTCCGTGGCCTTAACGCCACAAAAACCACGGTCACGTTTCCAAAAGAGAATTCTGAATTGAAAGAGGACAGCGGTGAAAAACCGCAACGTTCAAAAGCAGCGAGTTTTAGACCAACAGAACTGATCCGCTGAGGAATTTTAATGAATATTTCCCCAACCAGTAATCAATTTTACACTGTATGACTTAGTTCCTCTGTTCACTCCTTCCTTTACTCTAGGGTGAACATTAACACCTATGTCAACAGCAGATCCCCCAACGGAGAGTGTATCGAATACCTCGGGTACAGCTTTTGTCTGCTCTTTCGCTGTCACAAACTGTTGCAGTCTTTTTTGCCTTGAGTTACCTGTGCAGAGGAGCTGATCCTGAAAGTATCCCTTCCCACACGACGTCACACACTGCCCGTTCTTCATTAGCAGGGATGTCCGGCACGAGGAGCACTCAAATCCATTGGTACAGGCTGAGCACGTTTCATTGCAGGCTTCCAAGAGAAAGAACAGAGAAGAAAGATACACTAAATCAGAATAGAGAAGGAAGATGTATTAATCCCAAGTGCCTCGATGCAGCAAGACTCCCCTGCTCTGATAAAACGAGACAATTTTGCCTCTATTTTGGCAAAAGAGTTTGAGAATTTGCATTTTTCAAGGGCTTCCACTTGAAACCTCCTCCAGTCTTAAGCACATGGTTACTACTCAGTGCGCGCCTAAATGCTTTTCCAAACAAAGCCTGGTAATCTCTTCATAATAAGCTTGGGGGATGCTACGAACCAAAGCAGAGGATGCAACAGAGAAGACAGCCATCTGACAGGGTAAGAACCCCTTGCAGGAATTACCTAAGCAGGTACCCCCGTCCTGGTAGAAGCCCAAGTCACACGTCTCCACACAGCGCCCGCTCTGCAGCTGCCTCCTTGCGTCGCGGCAGGCGTTGCAGTGATCAAAGGAGCGAGAGCAGGTCAAACAGTCCGGGTGGCACTCAACTGGCACAAGGAAAAGGCACAAAGGTAAAAACCATCAGCAGCGTTTTCCATCAGGAAGGCACAAAACAATGCGTACTCCAAAATCCAAGTGTAATTCTTTACTTAGTTCTGTTGGTGGTTCAAGGCCTGTTAGTTTTGGAGTGGTTTTTTTCCCCCAAGATTGCAGGAAAAGGGCTAAATATTATAGTGCTGTATCCTAGCATCTGAGAAGTCGTTGCACAGACTCAGATTTTCTAGACTACTGATAAAAAGGATATTCATTGTCCACATGGTTTCTCAGCAATAAAAGTCCTAAGTCATCAGGCATCAATGGTCCGAAACAACCTGAATTTGAGTTTCCTTCAGTCAAACCCTGCAATAAGTCAAGACTCTTTCCATGCCACCATAGCAGTGGCAGACCACTCTCCCGCCGGTCAAAAGCTTTATGCCACAGCACCGTAGCAAGCGTCTTCTGACCACAGGTATTTTCTCAAATGGCACGGCTGCTCCCTCTGCAGAGGAGAGGCCAAGCGAAGGGTAACCTTCGCTTTACTACTGAGCTACTTCCGCTTGCTGGAAGAAAAGCTGTCGGTTCCTTCCTGACAAGTCCGCAAAAAGGACCCCAATGCTGAAAACTCTCCTCCATTTCCACTAAATAACCTGCAAGCTTCCAGGGAGATGTACCTAAGGAAAAAAATCAGGAATCAAGAGCTACAGAAGCCATACAGTTGAAGATGACAACGAATCCACAGCAATAAACAGGAGGAATGACTAGGAGACTCTGTCTCTACCCATTTCTTTCCAATAACTTTCCAAGGGTATGTGCAGCCCCATCCTTCCAGTACGACAATGAACCGACTACTTCTCTGGGTACAAAAAAATTCCCTCTGCTCCAACCCGAATGTTCTCAGTCAGAGGTCGTATTTGCCGGTTTTCACGTAAACGCAGCTATTTTTAGGGCTATATGCTTTAGATGAGCTGAGAATGCATGGGTTCCCTCTGCCTGCTTCCCCCAGCACGTCTGTGAGAAGCAGCAATAAATTTTTGCTGGCTTTAATGAAGCAGATATGATGGGGACTGATGCTCTGGGCTCACACATTGAACGGCTGCAGGCTGTATTCTGCATTTGTTTCTCATTCCATCCAATGCAACCAAGAAAAAGATACAAGGAAAACAACAGGCTTCGGTAAATGAAATTTCCATTTACCTTTTAGGACACAAGAATGCAAGTTTGGCTCAGTACGGACAATACCATGACTTCAAAACCTGTATTTTCCAAAATGGTGTGAAAGCTAAACAAAAAGGTCAGATTTTCAAGGGTAACCAGTACACAGTGGGATATCTTGATAAGAAGAACAGGGCTGAGAGCACTTTATTATCCGTCCCCTCCTTAGGAGCCTGTGCAGATGCTGTTCCCTTTTGCAAATCCAGGACAACTTTATCTGAACTATCCAAAACCCATTTGCCTCACTTTTCAATTTGCAGTGCTTTGCATTTTTATTAGCATGCAGTAAATAACAAGCTTTAAAACATTCATATGGTAAACGTGCCAAGGCACTCTTGCAAATGACAGCATAATTAAACTGTGGAGCTATTTTCTTTTGACTGAGATCAAACATTAACTGGAGCGCTCTGATAAAACCAAAGTTACGTGAATGCAACAAGGAAGAGCTACCAACATGAAAAATTAGGAAAAAAAGTTAGGAAACTACAGCTCAAGCCTACCAACTATGAAATGTCAATCAAGGAAAATCACAACATCCTGGAGAAAAATGAATTTATATGCAAAATTAACACAGAAGCTAAGGCTATCCTGATCTTTCTAAACAATTACTAACTGGCAGCCACTCAGCCCCAGGTGAGCTTGTGGCATAACAGTGTAAAGCAGGTTCGTTCTTCTTTCTGCTCCCAAGAAATAATCAGGAGCCCAGAAATTCCGAAACCCACGTCAGGATTCAGAAAGGAGCAGTCCTTATAAAACTCTGCTTGAAGAAAAAAGAAAGAAGACAAAACATTTCCAAAACACCAACCTCAAGGAAAAACTCTTCTGCCAAAAGAAAAGAAAACTGACATTTAAATCAGGGGAAGTCAGGGAGAGCCTTTGGATGGAGCTCTAAACATCTCTTAAGAACCCTAATTAAGTTCTATGGAAACCAGTTAATTAGCAAGTGCACACTGAAGACAAGATAAAATTCAACGCAGGTATCAGTGAGGGCTGTAGGGAGGCCAGGACATGCCCCGTGCCAGAGGTGCGTGTGATGCACATGCTCCCACCCAACAGGAGGGATGGCACGGAATGCCGGCCCCTGGTTCCGGACCTGGCTCGCAGCGCGGGCAGCAGTCACCCCACGCCTCCACGGCCAGGCTGCCCGGCGGGCAGGGCGGGCAGGAGCGCTGGAAGCAGGTCACCTCCCCATCCCGGCATTCGCATTCTCCGCACGGCCCGTCTTCCCATTTCTCTCCGTTCTGCAAAAGAAGAACCGCACAGACAGCATCAGGAGCAAAGGAGAGAGCACAAAGCGGTTTTCCCACGCACAGAAATCTCTGGGTAAACGGCAAGGCTACATCAGTGCTAGCAATAAATGAAACGTTTTGGGGACTGTTTCAGCACGGAGGCCTGCCGACACGGGACTGTGTGGCTCTGTACCATTAACCCTCCTGCCCTCTTTGCCTTTCCAGAATAAGGCAGCCTGCACAGCGCCTACTGAGAAGAGTCCTAGGCCCGTGAACACATTCCCTCTCAGCACTCCCTCCAAAGCAGGGCATTTTTCGGTTAGCAGTAAGTCCTTTCCACTTCTTCACCTCCCTTCTTTTTCTCTCACTCAAAGCATTTTCTCCTGTCTCGGAATTTTGCTGCCTCACTTGTCCGCTTCTTTTCCACAGCCCGGTAACAAGTGCTTGAATTTGCTCTCTATCAGAACAGACAGATGCCCGTAATCTGTCCTCTGTCTGAATCTATCTCTTTGCATAACGACCTTTTTGTCACACTTTAAAGCTCTTTCTAACTTTCACAGCATTTTATTTTCTCTCGTCCTCTCTTCTATTTGCCTTGTCTACCATCATCGAGGACTGGCTGAAACACCACGGAGATGAAGAGGTATCAGCAGCTTTCGTCAAAACTACCCATCGCACCTGACACTTGCACTTTGACCAGTGGATGGAGGGGAGAGATCTCGCGCCCGCTGCTCCCCTCCTGCGATCTCCATCCCTGGCTCTCCTCAGAAGGCCACCAAAGCTGCCCCCAGCGGCTGGGGCTCTGCTGGCACCCCGTGAGGAAGTCAAAAGGCAGAAAAGAGAGAGCAAGGATCTTAAATCCTGTGAAGCTTTTGGTCCTCTCTTAAAAGGGATAATGCACAAACGGGAATAAACCTGACACCATCATACGTTTTACTTCACTTGGGTCAGAGAGAGACATCTGAGGAAGGAAAGGGAAGCACTGGCATTAAAAAAACCCCAAACCAGTGTGAAACTTCCCATTTCTCACACCCGTTGGCAAACAGCCGCGCTTAGCTCCAGTCCTCATCTGTCAGAGCAAGGAAAAGTCCACTATATTGGTATATTTAAGCCAAGATACTTAACGTTTCCTTTCTATTTAACTTCAGAAGGAAAGTTCCTTGACAGTATTTATAAAATAATGGACTCTTGTGGCAGTAAAAATTATAATCAGTGGGATACAGAGCTGTATGTTGCCCCAGCTCTGCAGCCTGTACTTTATAGGATTAAAGTCAGGCATCTTTAACACCACGAGATCTGCAGGAAACCTGTGAGTATGTAGGTTCAATATTAAAGGGAAATGATTGATTATACCGCACAAAGGAAAGCCAGGCAAACTTAAACTCTGCAGCAGATGCATACGTTATAAACAAGCGTGTTCTGTAAATTGTAAAAGCAATCTGCAGACAATATTAATAGATTATTCTTCTGCTACACTTGCAAATAATATCCCTCTCTGAACTCGAGCAGCAGAGCCAACTCCTCCAAATCTTTACGAGCAGAACTCACCATTACGTGCTCCAAAGTACCAGGATACTCACAGCTTTGGTATGTTCTTTGTAAACACAGTAACTATTACTTGAACTACATTCAGGACAGCACTTCCCATCTAAGTGAATTAATTCTTCACCCTGCAAAGAGAAAGGTTGCAGCAATTCAAACGGAAACATCACCACCAAAAATACTGTGGAATGCAGAGGCAGAACAGCTCTTGCCCTGGAATGCAATCTTCGATATCTAATTTCACCTTATCTTCTCTCTATCCTACTTCATCTCTGTAGGCACAGTCAGAAAAATGTGCTTAGTGAATACGGCAGTTGCAGAAAGAACCTCAGAAAAGGCCACAGAATTCAGCGATAAGGCCATTACTCCATCCCTCTGTCGCGCAAAGAGAGACCCCCCCCAGTATAATCCACCGCAAGGACGGAGAATAGGAATGCCATATTTTTACTTACTGTGAATCACTAGGATTTTACTGGACCACTGTCACGATTTCAATGCATAGAAGCTTACCTTCATTTTGAATGTTCTACTCTTTTTCCCCAAGAGAATTTCAAAGCACATGCTCTACTTATCCCAGATGGAAAAAGCCTGTCCTTTGTTACAACTGTACAACTCCACAGAATCCACTTAAATAACTTCAGTTTGAAGACAAGAAGTTAGCAGCAGGAGAAGGGAATAAAGCGCCCTAATTCCTCACAACTTTTTGTGCCCAAGTGAAAGCTGAACGTTTCGAAAAGAGGGAGACTCTGTCCTTGGGAACCAGGACACAGCTCGAAAGAAACAGCTTTGATTTCCTGACCTGAGCAGCTTTCCTGGACCAGATTTTCACGCGCTGTAAACACAGGTAAGGTAATACATACTAGTCAGAAAACAGACATACGTATACAAGACCACTACAATTAAAAAGTTATAAACGAACGACTAAATTAGATTTGGTGCTGCTCTGCACTGAGCACTTGTTTAACCCATGCCCAATAAATGTCAGTGTTAATCCCCATCCCAAATCTCAGTGGGCATAATCTTCACTTCGCAACTGGGCTGATCGTTTACCTGCGACAAAAAGAGAAGCCGTGACCGCTCGTTAAATGTCTGCGAGGGGCTCGCATACCCAGTGCAATCACACAGCTCACACCGGTTTCCATTTCAGTGTGTTGCTGCTTTCTTCTGATCTCGGCTCACAAAATTGAGCCCAGCGCCAAGTTTACCGAGTTGCTGATTTACACCAACTGGGCATCTGTGCCAGCAGTCATTCCAGGGGATTTTTCACTGTGCCACGTTGGCACGGTCACCAATTTGTGTCTGTGAATTACTTTAGACACAGACAGCGCAATAACAGCACTGGCCACAGTGAGTTTCACCAAGGTAGAACAATTAAGCCAGGCCACGCTCTGGCAACCCTCACGTATTTCTGAGAACGGGTAAGAGAGGAGAAACCGTACGGTTCTTCGCCGTGCAGGACCACACACAGCCTAAACCTCTCTCTGCCTGTTCCACACATTTTTGCTCTTAAATCATTACTTCAAGATGCCATCGGCAGCGGTTGGATCTCACGTCACTACTATGTACTGTAAATCCTCCCATCCCCATCCCTGCCCATGTCCCCACCCACACACGTAAACGCACACTATAGGAAAACTGAGAAGAACTAGCCACGGAACATGGCTCGCCTAGCCAAAAAAAATGCAACCACGCTGCTCTGCCAGGGCTCAGCAAAGGGAGAGGCTGTGTGAGATGGCTTGTGGCTTTGCTGGAGAGAGATTCATCATATTCCAGGTTGAGAACACTGAAAGGCAGTGACGGGCTGGGAGGCAGAAAAGAGAAAATGATGTTTTGTGCCATGTCTCTCAAACACGTACACACCCACATCCACGTGCACCGTCCGTAACTCGCGACACCCCGGCTCCGTTTCTTCTAAATACCAGAAAGACCCCTGCGGCGCGCTGGCTGTACGGTAATCACGCCGCACCCTGCAGGCTCCATCTTACTGATCCTGTGGTTTCTAGGGCTGGCGGGGCTGCCAACAGAAATAATCCATCGCCAGCCTGCTCGGGTGGGCTGCAGCATCCCCTGCCAGCACCCATCCTCCTCTGAACACCGTCACGAGCGTCCTTACTTAGCTGGGGTGCCGGCAAGTGCTCCAGCGGGATGATTTGATGCTCTGACAGTTTGAGTGGTTTTGGTCGAGCGCATCCACATCCACGGCTATCCCAGCCCGCCGCGTAACTTGTATTCCTAGCTCATCAGTAACCTGCTGAAAACGGCTTTTTGAAGATTAGGTCAGAATCACCGCAGACGCTTTCATTTGACGGTTGCTGGAGAGGTTTGTTTGAAAGGGTTTATAAGCTAAACCTCTACCCGACCCTCACGTAACGCTGTGAGATAATGTCGAGCTGCCTAGGATTTGCAGTTCGTATCTGTGGCCTCATTACACTTTAAATAGGACAATGTGACCAGGAAATTAATAATGCCTTAATGAAGAGACGACTCCAAATGCTCCCAGCTTCACATCAGCTCTGATTTATTGATGCAGGTGCCTAAAAAGCAGACCTGCAACTCAACAAGGAAAAAGCAAAGCATTTGCTTTTTGGGTAAATATTTTATTGTCATTACTTAATGCACGCCTTGTACTATTGAGCTAAACTACGACTGAACGTGACTTGAGGAAGCTAGTTTATCTTAAGGGAAGCCATGCAGGATAACAAATCCTTGGGCAAATACCTTTTATCAAGCGGGACCATAACTCTTGTCTGCAACAAAGGACACCGCCTTCCTCCTTTTGTCCCCCCAGCAATCATGTTTCGTTCCATTCAAAATTGCAGCAGTTCGTCTTCTGACAAATAGTACCACTTTTTTAGATGCTCGGGCTTGTAGAGGGGTGGTTACTTGTGAGAGCCTGCGTTTGAAAAATTGCTGCGCGAGTGATAACGCTGCACACTTTTTAACTCCCCAGTTTTGAACCCTACACGCTAACATCTTCAGCTATTGTTCTGTAAAATATCCCTGGCTTTTCTGAATAATGGATCCTTCGTCAGTGCCCAAGATATGAGCATGAATATTAAATAATTCTCCCTGCTCAGCCGTGACAGCACACCATCATCATTAGTGTAAATGATCCAATTTACAGCCATAAGCACGCGGGAAGCTGACTGAAACAGATGCAAGCGCACAAGATTTTATGACAACCACGACCTTCCGCCCAGCAAAATCTCTCCATGCAGTTTAAGGTCAGACGATCGTCAGCAGTCCTACGCCAGCGACAAGAGCTTGGGTCCCCCACTCAACGGATTTTTGCTATTTACAAGGCACAGTATGAGATGAAGAAGGACTTTTATTCCTAGATACATCCTCTCCGCACGATCGTCATTTGGGACGCTGTGCGTGGATTCTCACTTTTTTGAACACTCATTAAAACAATCTAATCCAGTGAATCCGTTATGTCCGGATTTTGGCTGGACTTCAGACGCAACAAAAGAGCGCTGCTCCTCAAGATTTAGCTTGCAGGCCGTCGCCAGAAAAGCCACTGAGAGAGAAAACTTAGAAAAACTTAGAAGGCTACAATTCCTTCCTTATTCTTCACTGACGCTGTGGAGTAGTAGCTACAAAGCTGATATTAGCCCACCAATTAAAACAGACGCAGTGACAAACACCACAGAAGTCTTATCCCACTGCAAAAAGGCAATTCGAAACATATTTCCGGGGGGCGGGTGGGTGTGTGTGTCTGTGCATGAAGCATTCGACCCTATCTAATGCATTTTGCACGTCCACTATAGAGCAAATCTAACGTAACCTGGGGGGGGAGATTCAGTTTTGGAGTAAACAGCACCGGGAATAAAATATCTTACCAGCTTCACTTCCATGCCAAAAAGGGCATGGAAAAAAAAGGAGAAAAGTGGAACACCGACTTCCAGATCCAAGTACCCTACCGAAGCCCCCTGTAGCATACAGAATGAGATAAAAGGAACATTTCTTAAGCTTTTAACTACCTCTGACCTGTACGTCCCTCCCCGCGTCCAGCTCTTGGTAAAGCCGGTGGTCGCTGAAACCTCTGGGTGCCTGACCCTCCATTAGAGCAGGCAGACAACAGCGTGGGAGGGAATCCAAGTTCAATTAGTCACCGATTCACACCGGCTCGCTTCACAATACAAGCTTACTAGCAGTCAACCTTGCATAGAAAATCCGAAGCTTACTCTCCTTTCCTGCAAAAGTGTTTGCGAGGGAATTGCACAAAACAAGCCCCGAGAGAAGGGCAGGTTCTTCAAGCGTCTGAAGATGTCGGTTGAGAAAAAAAGGGGGGGAAAAAACAATCACAAGACTCGACAGATACATCTTGAAAGAAGAAAATCCTTCTTACCTTGGCACACTCCACTCTGGCACACTCTGCTTCCTGGCAAGTGACTCGCCCTTCCTCACAGACGCAGAAGTCACAGCGGGTACCATTCCACATCTCGCCGTGGTACCTGACAGTGCCATCATACAAGCAGCTTCCCTTGGAAGACACGCACTCCTCGCAGCACTTCCCAGGACGCTGCGCTTGGTTCTCCCCCTACAAAACAGCAGCAACCATTGAGCAGGACCACCGGAACCCGCCGGCACGGGTACAGGGACACGTGCAGCCAGGGGACGGGAGGTGAACGATTTTTAACTACCTTCTCACAGTTAATAGGGTCACAGGTCTCTCTCAGACACCTGACTTCCCCTCTGTGACAAGCACATGCAGTGCAGGCATTTTTTTTCCACTGTTCGCCATGCTGTTCAAAAAGAACATGTATGCAATTGTTAAGTGCACTTTGTAAATGACCACACTCTTTCCCGAAATCTGTGCTGCTTACGGAATACCAAGGCTCCTTCTGCATGTCTGTACCCGATAATAAAGTTTTCTTAAAAAATGCTTATCTCTACAAGATCAGCAAACGGGAAGAAGAGGTAGGAAGTCTAGATGACACTGTGGTGTGTGTTTCTCATTAATTGCAAGCTAGTACATTAGTGAGGCCTTAACTACTACTATTAGCAAAAAATAATCATTAACAGAAAATCCCATCTACATATATTCATTAAACAATGCACCAAGTTAATTCCAGAAGATACAAGAACGCAATAAATACTTTGACCTTCACCAGTGCTTTCTGCTTCCCTCCTTCAAAAAAGTGTGAAAAGAAAGTGCCTGATCTGCTTCACCCTGCAAACTTCCTTTCCGTTTGCCAGCAAATTCTTATCTAGTCCTAATTTCTTTCAACTCTTCTGGCTTTCCAGGAAGAAAAAAAAGCAACGGTTGTGCTAAGCTATCAGTGCTGGCAGAAAGTCAGATGTCACGGAGAAGGGAGAGAGAGCTGTGCCAGAACTTGTGAACAACTGCCTTTCGGTGCGGCTCGTCAAAAGTTACCTGGTACACTCTTCCCGACACCGAGCAGGGCTTTGGGACACATTCTGGGCAGCATTTGCCAGGAGGCATCACCATAACTTCATCCTAAACAGAAAGCAGGAGAGAGAAGTCAAGTAAGAGGATGAACGGGTAATGTGGAGCTCCGCATCACCGCCTGGAATTCCAGGTATTTAGTATCCGTGCGATAACCCACGGCCACTCAAGGCTTCATTTTGGCTCCGGTATCTGGCTTCACAGCACGAGATCAGCGTAGAAAGCTAGAAAGATATTTCCTTCAACTCATTTTCTGGGCTTCTTTGAATGGCAACCGAGCTCCAAATACACAGACAGGTTTATCGAAGCCAATAAAGACACACGCACACACACGATAAAGTACATAAATTCTGTATACAGATAATCAGAGAAAGAAGAAGTATATATAAAGCTATGTAGAGAAGCACAGAAAAGCATGAGACGGAGAAGAGAAGAGGTTTTTTTCCTGGTACTGCCGCATTTTAAGGCTTCGAAAGTGTGATTTACACTTGCCATCTCTCAGGCATTTGCACTGCTTTAGTTAAATCCATAGAGCATAACTGTCTGTACGGGTGTTAAATTATGCTTAAAGCTGGATTACCTTAATTTAAACTTTTTCATGACTGATTTCAATCACACTGGAATAGGCTGGCACTTCACATCAATATAACCGTTTCTGCATGCCTCAACTCCGGCCATCCAAAACGTGTCTGTAATTCCCCAGCTGCAATTTCACATACATCCAATAATTTGGATATAGCAGCGTTCACCAGCACCTCCCTCCGGCCACCTCAGGATGGACCAGAAGACTGACTTGTGGACTGAAAGTAAGTGCAGAAATGCCAAGCACTATTATCTCCTCTGCTCTCTTAGTCAAATCACTAGCTTTCAAGGAACGAGTGGAAGACTTTGGATAAAGATAAGATTTCCCAGCAGAGTTAAAAGAAGCCTTTCATGGATTTCGGTGGGATATGAGGTGGGACGTTCAGGTGCACTCCTGCATGCAACAAGGCATTTTTGAAGTTCCTCTCCCTCAGGACCCAGGGAAGGACACAGTTATCTGAAAGACGGAAGACGGGAGTTTAATACTGGGAAAATTTATGTATTTGCTTTTGACGGGGAGTGCAGAATGAAGAAAGTGACAGAGATAAAGGCGAGAAAATGATAGGTGTGATTGAGAGCAGAACGGGATCCTTGCACATCCTGCCGATGTCCTTTCCACCAGGCACCTTGGTAGGAAATATCTGGAACACCATCATAATCGGCTTTCTGCTGCTTTAACTTGGATGCTCTCAGCCAACCATTCTCAGATACACCACAGCAACAACACAGTCGTTTCTGCTTCCACAAATTGAATCCTAATGATTAGCCGATTAAACATTAGTGCAATCAGTCAGCAGGTAACATCGGTCCATTTGGAGTGGGTAAAGAGGAATCTAAAGCAGGCATAAATTTGTTTTAATGCACAGTACTTAGTCAACGAATACTAATTGGTCATCTCAGGACAAAGCACAACAATTAGCAGGCACAGAAACAGGTGGGTTTTCCTTCTATTAAAAAAAAAAAAGTGTTAATTGCACAAACACCTGGTCCAGTAATAGAAAGCTGGGTAAGCGTCAACAGGAAGAGAAGTTTATGACTACTGCTTTTGTTTTTCTCAGTGCTACAGGGAAGTGCCCTCAGCCAGAGGAAACATTCCAAGGGAGCGCCTGGATTCATCACTGGAGCATGGTAATAGATTAAAAAATATCTGGGAAATGGCAGCCCCTACAACATAAATGAAGGTCAGAAAGAGGGATTTCGAGGGAGCCGGCTCCTGCGTTTCCTTAGGACAGCATGCTGTTGTAGAGGAGTACAGCACGGTGCCCAAGACAACTGGTACAATGGGCCCAGTGAAAAGAAATCGAACGAGCACGGTCACACCCTTAAGCATTTTCAATATAATAAAGAGAATTCAAAAAATTGAGTCACTTGTAGAGAGTGTGGAGTACTGTGTAGAGTTTGCTGCCTTTACTAATCCCTCTGTTAACACTGTATATAATCTTGTAGCGTTTCGGTTGGGTTGATCGCTGAGTAAGTGCTAAGAACTCATCATTTGTCCACAGAAAAGTCCCTGGAGACAGAAATGTCCCTGTTCTCTTAACTGGACTAACGCCGTGAGTTACTACTTGAGCTTCCCTAACTTACCTTACTGGTTTTGTCGATTTCTCAACACAAGCACAGGTAAGGAATAGTGCTCTGAGGCTTCTCTTTCAGCTGAACTTGTTTTGTATTTCTAAACTCTTTAAGTCAAAAAGGGAATTTCATCCGCATTTGACTACTTTCAACTGTATTTCTAGAGTTCCCGTAATAAAAAAGTAAACACGACCTGCAAACCAAACTTTTCAGCCGCAAACCATACACTGAAGTTGGTGAAGATAAACCCCCATTAAAAATCTTGTGCTTTCTTTCCTTCCCTTACAGAAATAAAACATTTCCTGATCAACCCTACATAATTTTTACAGTATAAAACAAAAAGCAGCTTCTTCAGACAGTAGCTGTACTTAATTAGCCAGCAAAGGCATGATAAGAGTAAAATGACGGGGAAAGAAGATACAGGGGATGAGACAGACAGCAAGTGTATACTGACAGACTTCACCGCTCCACATCATTTCCATACATCAAAACTCCCTTTTCCAAATCGCCCACTTGTCAGACAGAAGATTTGCCTGCTAATTCGTCCATCTGCATGAGAAATGGCCCTTGCCGAGGGAAAGACAGAAGGCCGATGGGTCCTGACCTGGCTGCACAGTAGAGGCTGGCAGGAAGCTGTGAAGCACTGGGTCGCGCCGTCCCTGCAGACGCATTTGGAGCACCGACCGAGGCGCCAGTCCTCACCATCCCGGAACAAGCGTCCATCAAAGGAGCAAGGCTCTAAGAGATACGAAACAAGGGGTAATCATCTTTTCCAGGGCCCTTTAATCCCTTTCCGTCACCCATAATTAAAACACAGATGTTGCGCATCTCAGAATTCAAAATTCCGGTTTGTCCAAGCAGGTAAGGACAGTAACAATTCCACCAGTTTTCAAGGGGTTTAGACTTGTGAGTTAAGAGCTCTGGGTGCACTTCTCCCACTGGACTTCTATGAGAAAAGGTATCCCATTGTTGGAACTTGCAGTCCGGGCCTGCAAGTGCCAAAGGTACCCTCAGCACGTAGGAAATATTTGCATCTTTTTTATCCAGATTTTAGTCTCCAAAATAAGAACATATTAGGCATATCTGCTCACTGCTTAAAGCTTATCACTTCCTCTTGGCCTGTGGGTGAAGCCCTTAAAAATGTAAATATGATAGCAGGACATAAAGAAAATTAAGAGACACACCTGACACCAGCGTCTTCCCAACAGAAATGAGTAACAAGAGAAAAGCTTTCCAGATTTGTTACTAAAAGGAGATTTCCAGTGACCTACCGCTCGGACCACCGAAGCCAGACAGTGCCCCATTCACATGCAACACTCACCGCCGAGCCCCACACATCTGGGACAGCAGGATCCCTGAGCAGTGTATTCCAGCTCCCCTCGTCCACAAGTGAGGGCCGGGCAGGTCGTGGGGCTGCAGTTCACCTTCCCGTGGGCACAGGAGCACCGGACACATCCAGAGGTGGTCCACTGCGTGCCGTGCTGTGGCGCGACACAACCGAAGGCACAGAAAACACAGACGTGAATCCAGCTGCCAGTGAGACCCGTAAATATCTCTTCTCCCTTTTAATGCCCCCTAGACTAGTGTTAACTTCACTCTTTTGCAGGCCCGGTCAATCTTTGCACGCTATAGCCCTTACTCCTGCCTGCGTTGTTGGGGCAAAAAGTAAGTTAATACTGGTAAAGCGGCAAACCTGGGGATCGGCCTGATTTTCCTTCCTGTTGCAGTGTGGCATCCAGCAACAATGTACTGCAAAAAAAACAGGCTATTGTATCCCGCCCCCCCGCTACAGCTTCTGCAGGGCAAACTCTACATTTAGAGACTTGTTTTCTTTAGAGAAATATTCATCATGGGCCCTGACACACACCTCATCACAAGGTGGTCGGGTGAACACCGCCTGCCCCACATACTTAACACACTTCACTAAAATCTCGTTAGATTTGCGTGTTCATTAATGCAGAAACAAACACCTCTACCCTGAGGCATGGTGAGGAAAAATTGGCCCCAAGAAGAAACCTGCTGGTGCATTGTGACACTCTCCAACAAATAAGAGAATGCTAATTTTTACAAAATATGCAATATTGAGTTAGGCAGGGAGTAAAAAGGCTCTTGCCAAACAGAGGACAGATATTTTCTTTGATGGAGCTACCACTAGGGCCAGTGTTGCTAGCTAGATACTTGTAGAATGAAGGTCAAGTCATAAACCATTACAGTGGCTTAATCACCAAAAAGAAAACTTCTTCCTTCAGGAAATCTGTGCCAATCATCAGGGTGAGACTTTGCATTGACACAAACACGGCTGAATGACCCCCTCACAGTGGAATTGGACTCTAGCTACAAATATGTCTACAGTCCCTGTGGGGATGCCTACTTATCCACCTGAGCTGCGTCCCAAAGAACAGGCTTACAGAGAGAGAAAAAGACAAAAGCTGCACCAAAAATACAACACAGCAAAAGGCAGCAACAGCAACAACCAGAAGAAATACAATGCCGTATGATGTAATATAGTATCACCCAAATGGCAGGCACAAAGAAACATAAGAGGATGGATGCGTTATCCCTCCTATTCCAGTCTTTGCCTAGCTTGTAGCAGAATCACGCTGGTTGTGCCCCACGCTGAAACAGTGGTTACAGCATCCATCTCAGGTGTCCAGATATTCAAACGTATCCGGGCATTTTAGCATATTTCTTAAGATTTGGACCTGACTTGCCTCTCGTCAAACAGAAAAGTCTTTAAGAGACCAGACACAGGACTTGGGTTCACTGTTAAGCCATTTTTCTACATTTGCCTATTGTTTGACATGATTCATTAACTGCTGCCCATGAATCTTTGTTTTTTCCTTATTTGTAGACACTTATTCTTATTCTTTTGGCCCTTCAGCCCCTCTAGGTGAAACCGCATCCTGGAATCTGCTTCTTGAATAATTCGGGGTTACAAAATGCACAACGGCAATCAATCTCTTGCAGCATAGACGGCTGCTGAGAGAAAAGCCTTCTTTCAGGCTAGCTAATATGTCAAGTTCAATGTGCTTTGCTCCCCTCCCAACATTATTATATCGTCGCAGTCATCCACAGAAACAGGAAAGTGAATGAATGAGTGGGAAACCGTCTCCTTTTAAGCCAGGCAGGACACGCCATTGCTCAGCAACGTTCCCTTTTTGCAAACCCTGCTGACCAAACTCCCGATTTATTACATTATCTGATAGAGACAGAATGTAATCCCAATGAACTATCCTTCTCCCGCATGTCAGCTAAGCATCCTTCATGGACGTGAATGAAAGAGAGATCTAAAAACTGGGAAGGATTGCCCGTGCTGAGGAATACGACAGAGCACTCACGCTGCGGATCTGTCCTTCATGCTGGCAAAATCCTTCAGCTCGGGAGGCACACTCAGGGCAGCACTTGTTGGGCGCTATTTGGAGCACTTCTCCCTAAAAAGAGACAAGACTCCGATAAGCAGTTCGCACGAAATAGACTTCAACATGAAGGTAAAGACACGGGGCCTTGCTGGACCCAGTGCTCTCAGTTTAGAGAGGAAGCGTATGAAGTGAAATATGTAATGCTGCTACACCGGGTCCCTTTGTTGAGAGGTGGCACTTCCTTCTCCTGTATAATACACAATAATACACAGCCAGTGACAATAACAAACAGTTTTACTGAGGTGAGCATGGGGGCTGGAGAGGGAGAAAACAGAAAAGGAAAACCAGAGAGAAACATGTCAGGTTGAGGAAGTGAAATGTAGAAAAATTTTATCCACGAGGTCACTTTCTTCCAAATATTGCAATGGTGTTTCTCAGGAGACATACTCCATCCTTTCCGCTTTGAAAGGGCACGGCCAACGTGTAAGGGATTCCCGCTCAGAAGGGAGTCGTTATTTATTTTGTTATAATAAAAAATGAAGGCACTGCGATGCCAAAAAAAAACCGTCTTACCTTTCACTTCTCTATTTATATGATAAAAGCAACCAGAATCATTTCAAACATCACCAGTTTTCTTTCCCTGCTTTCCAAAAGAAACATTTTGATTTTTCAAAGCGAAAAAAGTCTTTCCCTTCAAGGTTTCCTTCAATGCCACCATTTTTAGGAGGTGGGAAACAAAATTAAAAATTTCATTTAGCTTAAACCATTAAACCCTATTCAACTGTGATCCTGCTGCGGAGGAACCCTTCTTGGTTGTGGGCTGGGTTTGGTTCACGCAAAAGAAATAACGTTTGCTGATTTCCCACCGACTCAAAGCATTCGGCACGCACAGCAGTAGGTTTTACACACAAATGCCTAGAACACCACTGGGTATGCTTTTTGCAAGGGCTGCCTGCTTTTGTTTATGCCTTGTTGCTGTAAACAAGATCAGCAATATTAGCATAAATCTCATAATAAGCAGACAAGAAATAAGCCATGGAGACGATGGCGATTTCTGACCTTGTTCATCCGTGGTTTGTTTATGCTCGAAGGATGATCAGATTTTTTTCTTCTGAGACCCTTGATGATCCTTTTCAACATTTAAATGTCCAGACCTTTATGGAACACTTAAACTCTTTATCTTGAATATTACCCGTGTCAAGGAGTCACGCAGATTCATTTCTCACTATAAATCTATTTCCCTTTATAAGCTTTAAAGTCACCACCTTTTAATTTACCCAGTTTTTTAAAGTGAACAACTTCTTATCTAGCCCGCTCGTTGTTGTGTGCCATGACAGCACCCTTTTTTTTTATTTCTCTCCTCTTTAGCATAAAAATTGCTAGTATTTCAGTCTTGCTTTAATCAATACACAGTGAGAATAACAGGGAAAACCGGGAAGAATCAAAAGTATTTCCTTTTTAGTGCCGTTGCACTGGAAAACACTTTAACCTGCTTCATAAAGCCATATAACTATATTGGCAGTGCCTCTTTAAAACATTAATTTTCATTGTCACTCACGCGTACTACCCCAGTAATCCAGATGCTAATGCAAGACCAATTCCATGGCCAATTAGCTGCAACCATTAATGAAGGCTCAGACAGAGAAATATAAACAGGAGACAATGAGAGCTCAACCACCACCACAAGGCAGAAGAAGCTGAAAGACAGACAATCTCAGCTCTGTTGTTGTTCACCGGAGTGGAAAGCGTCCATCTGCGTGTTTGAGGGAGACCCAGCTCCGCGTTCAAACGAAGGGTGAACTGGAAGCTGTGGGCTCACGCTGGGAGGTCCAAACCCAGTTCAGGGGTTTCCTTTGGGGACCAGACCTCCCTTGGGGCACAGGCAGCCGGCAAGTTGTCCCAACACCAAGCCTCTGGCTGTAGGGTGGCGAAGGAGACAAAGGCTTCACACGCTGGGTTTTGCCTGTGTGCTTCTTGCGCAGGTTTGCACCCATTGGAAGTGAAAGGGCAGAGAGACCGTGCCTGACACACACTCTGGGAGGACAGTTGGGATTTCACTGCTCCCTCTTGTTTCCCCCAAATCCTGCTGCAAATCACATCCTCGGGTGCAAAGGGAGCTGCAGCTGAGCCCAGAAGGTTGATACGGTGGCTGTCACCGCGGCGTACAAAGCGAAGCAACCAGCTCACCTCCTTCAGATTCTCCAGGGAAGCGCCTCATGCTGCATCCTCTTTTTGTGTCCCTCTTCACCTTTGCTTCCAGAGGGACTGCAGGAACAACTACCCCAACTGCCCCCACCATTCCTTTACATATAACACAGTGTGGGGGACCCAAACGAGCGTTTTGAGATATAACTGTTCCAGGGGTTTAAAGCAGGGGAAGGCTGGGAACTCCAGAGGGACCTGACATTTCTCCCACCCCACAGAAGGGGTCAGCTGGCATTTGGACAGTCGCAGGCCCTTACCTTCTGAAAGTCACACTGAGGGTGTTTGCAGATGGTAGGTTCACAGGTGACAATATTGCTGCGGCAACGGCAGTCTTGGCAAGAATCTGGCTTCCAACTTGTGTTATTCTGCAAATAAACAGACGTTTTAAATTAGACCCGTAGAGCACAAGGTCTGTGCTATTTTATGCAACCACAAATGGCTCAAATAGCTCAATATAGACAGACGGGAAGAATAAAGTGTGCGACAGACCACCCCAAACTCCCACACGCTTACCAGGCACAACTTTGGCACTATTCGTTCCATCCAGCACGCAGTTGAAAGACAAGGCCATGCACGGCAAAGAATCAACTCCAATGGCAAGATAATCGATAGGACTTCACCGCCAATAAACTCAAGGTGATTACACCTTCTCTGGCAAACTTCTCTCTAATCAAGTTCAGACTGTCCAAACTGCAGCTACTGCTACGATCACAGCTTGTGCGGAGGCAGCCGAGCCAGCCTTGAGGCTGACCCACTCCTGGACAGACAGTGGCGGCACCGTACAGCACCCCAGGAGCTGATGGGGAACGCAGGGAAATATCGACATGCCTGAATCCCAATGAGCTGCTGAACGCAACATTCAAAACTTTCAGCCTGCAGGATCATGGAAATAAAGAGTTCTCACATCAAAACCACGATATAAACTGTGCTCATTACGTTCGGCTGTAAGATGGAAGGTCTGAAGAGCCTAAGATGCAATTCTACTGATTTAGTCAAAGACACTGAATGCACAGCCAGGTATGAACAGGCTCTACCTGGCCCCGTTTATTCCAAAATGTCACGAAGGGGACTCTGGCCAAGCAGACAGTCCAACAGATTTGGAAATGGCTGTCGCCACCACTCCATCAGTGCACCCAACTGGAACACACGCAGCTAATTCCTAAGGGTTTTCACCACCCCTGCTTGACCCCTTCCCATTCCCTCTGCGCCGAGGTCATGATCCCACGCCACCACCGTGCTTTTGGAAGGCATCTCAGGCCCTCAGCCCGTTGCTTGAACACTTGCCAAGCTTCTCCTTGCCTCCCACCAGCTTCTCCAAGGTCTAAGCAGCCTCTTGGGACTCATTACTTTCAGTAGGATACGTGGAAAACAAAGCCGCCTTTCTCTTTACTCCTGAATGCTGACTTCCAGCCATCCTGATATCAAAAAGCATCAGCAGCATCCCAGAGAAGCAGCCAAGTCTGCCTGTCATCCCCTCTTCCTATGAAAATGTCTTGCCTGCACTCAGCTCCTCTGCAGGGTCCCTTCGCCCATGCCATGTATCCTTTCTCTGCCAGTTTAAAAAAAACAACCAGCAACTACATACGGAGGTAATCTGAATGATACAATTGCTACGTTCGCATTTAATTACCTGGTTTTAAAAGCCTTCAGTTAAATCCACCAAAAGAAAACGGAAAGCGGAAGATCAGTTTCTCATCTAAACAACTCTTTTCCATTAGACGACCCCTGTGCGTACACTAGTCCAAATTTACGCCGTGCGGGAAATTTTCCCGTGTAGTACAGCCAGCCGCTATCCAAGCCATTAAGCCTCATTTTTAATTGACTTGAAAGAAGACGAGACTTTGCTACTCATTTACATGATGTAGCGATTTACTAACAGTGTAAAGTACAACTCAGGCAAATTAAGATATGAAAAGATGATTAACAGCTTACTACTAAGAACACGTTTCGGGCTAACTACTAAAATTGTTAAGCGTAATGATAAAAGACTGAAATGTGCCTTAAAGGCCCATTAGACTGCTTAATGAGAGCAAAACAATCTTGAAAAATCCAGCCACTCGCTCAGGCACTTACGCAGAAGCTGCTGGCTGCTGCGCTCTTCTGAAAGCTTAATGTGATGTACTTCAAAGCAAGCCACGGGGAGAGGCAATTCTAGGTGTCTGAGAAGGTTTCGTCACACCGGAGTTGCTCAGGGAGGACACTGGTAGAGGTTCTCTCTTCTTCGACCCATCCTGCATCCAGGGCCGACTGTCGAGTAGAAAAGGCCGGACGCGTCCCCTCTAAAACTGTGCTTTTTGTCAAAACAAAACGGCTTATGCTACAACGCTGGATAAAAAAGTGCAAAGCAGGAAACAGCGGGATAACCAGAAATACTGCGGAAAAATCCTTGCGTCTCTTTGCTGCTTTACAAAAGCATTTAATTCATTTCAAACTGTGCTCTTCTCTCGTGGCAAGGTTCACGGCACAGGTAACAAACACTCCGGCAGCCATCAGAAATTTAGGGAGACTCTCTGTAAACATGCTGATGGTGGCAACACGAATCTTAGTAACAGCAAGAGGTGGCAGCAACTGCACAGCCCCTTGGGGCAAGGTGTCAACAAGACAAAGAGAAATGGCAATTTCTGCTCTGGGGACACAGCCGGTTCTCCTCTCGCGTACACACGGCGGTGGCTGTACGACAGAAAACATGACTTCAAACTCTGATTTATGGTGCAGTTATAGAATAAATTCAGGTTAAGTTACCTGGGTACCAAGCTTTGGCTAACACACACATCGGAGTTAACTCATTCTGCTCTCTCTAACAAAGCTTTATCATACTCAGATCCATCCTAAGACTCCTAAACCCATAATACCCAGAACTCCTAGTATCTTTCCACTGGCAAAAAGTGACATTTAATCTGTTCGACGAGATTATTTGATATATCTATTGATTTATGCCTTCGCTTGTTTTTTTCCGGCTGGAAGAAGGATCCCAAAACAGCGTGTGGGCAAGGAGAAAGCCTGCGCGAGAACCATGTGAACCGTGAAAAGCAGCCTGAATTTCCGCGTTTTAGAGCTGGCAGCTCCCTGCGGGGTGAAGCTGGTGTCTCAGAAGCCAGGCATGGGGTAAGCACCGACAGAGGAGAGGGAGAGAGCAGATGTAGTGCCTCATCACTTGGCTCCTAAACCTTCACCTTGTGGCCTCTCCTTTATTAAAAAAAAAAAGAATTACTTCCATAGTGGAATAATGGCCAAAGGACATGGCAAGAGGTCAGCACAGAGCCACCCTTACTCATATTTTGAGACTTAAATGCTCAAGTTTCTGATCAGAAAACCCTCTCTTTGGTCTTCTCCCTCCCCTGTATTCTAGTATAGTCTAAGCTGGCTGACTTCTATCTGGGGGCTCAAATCAGCTTTTTCTAAATCCACCTGGTAGAGGCCTGGAAGTCTGCACGCGTCAGTGATTTCCATTTGCCAGTATCAGATCCAAAGGGGCACATCTCTGCAGAGGTTTTAAGAATTCAGAACCTAGTTAATAGGCAGGAAACTACTACTTGATTTTTCAGATATGAGAGTCTTCCAGGCAGTTCATGGGTCTTTGGTGTTCGGCTCTTTTGACGGTTCAACATTGAGCTTCGGATTCCTGACCGTGGAGCAACAGAGCCAAACTCAAATTTGAAAAGTTTGGCGACAATTAAGTTTCCCCATTTCCCGAAAGAAAGGTGGGGGGTTATTCTCTGTAATGCTACCAAACGTCTGAATGCTACAGCCACAGGAAAACTGAGCAAAATGCAATGGTCTGGCTACGAGCCATCTGAAGTGTAAGGCCATTTAATTGGAGATGGGAGAGAAATGCAGCACAGGTACTTCATACACATGGTGGAAATACATAAAAGAACGGGGAGGTTATTGCGACAATTACTTCTGGTGGTATTCCTGGCTGCTGACTATCTCAGGATCACATTTCAAACTCATTTTAATTTGTTCCCTGTTTACAGGGAAGCGCGTGGCTGACAGCTGCTAATACAGGAACGCATAAAAAGATTTATTGGGGTGCATTTAGAGCTCTTACGACCTGCAGAACGCAGACTGCTAGGATGTTAATTATTCTTTCTGTTTGTTTCGGTTCAAATGTGACTATCCCTAAGGCAACCAAAGGTGGGCCAACAGCTTAAGAATGTTCTTCCCAGTTTTGCCCCAGGCTAACTGTGAGATCTTGGTCCACCCAAACTGGGGCAACGTGTTCAAGTGACCCAGAGCCCCAGTACCGTAGGAAAGGTTCCTAAGTCACTCTGCAGATAGGAACCGAAATACTCATCACTCAGCTGCAAAATGAGAGTCTCACCTACCTGTCCTGCATGCCTTAAGGCTTCCTTAGTATTCATCCAGCACTTACAAAGACACTTTAAAGCTCCCAGGTATTACTGGTTTAAACATAAAGCAAGACTTTTCAGTAGACACTTAAAGAACTGCTGTAAATCCGCCTTACATCTTCTCCAAGGCAACGGACCTCAGTGGACAAATTATCTGCTACAACTTAAGCGCTGAATTCCTATCCCGTTAAGAGTGTACTTTTATCAACGACAATTTAAGGGGCTTTTTCCTTACAAGTACTAATATAATTAACAGTATAAATAATGAAATACTGCGCACAGAGCACTTTGAAGGTGGAAAGCTCTCCTTAAGCGCCCAGTAGTGCCGCTATAATTTATTAATTCTTTGGATTTCCCTACATCAAAAGAAGAAACGATACCTAATTCAACTGAATTTTAAAACGCCGCGCTGCAAGAAGAGATATCTACATTACTTGGTCGGTTTGTGGAACAGCGGCCAAAAAAAGCAACATACGCTCACAAAGCTTTAGAGCTCGCAGGCACCCAGACAGAAGATGAAATAAAATAAAACCCAAGACGCAGGAACACAGTGGAAGCACGTGCAGGGTTTGGAGAATACTGATGAGGATTTAGGAAAAGGCAGGAGAGAGAAAAGACAAAGAAGACGGAGAGGCAAGAAAGCAACCAGCAGTAAAAGCAAAGGAGGGCTGAAACAAAGAATAAGCTGAAGAGACAAAGAGCAGACCCAGCGTGGAAGTGGGAACGCAGAGCAGCTGGGAGCACTCATGGTTTGCTGGTGCCACACTGTCACATTAACTGCAGCACAGAAAGACCACAATCCCTTTGACCGTGGCTTTTTCAACCGGCTATCATAACCTCATACAGCTGCACCTGTTCCTCCTCTACCTCAGCAAAAAAACACGCCCAACAAATCAAAAATAATCAGAGCCTGCTATTAACATGTAAAAAGCCTCGGTAATTTGATCAGATGCCGCTTAACACGGGATATCATCACACTAGATAACAATCCGTGCTCTATTCTGGCGCAGCGACTGTGGAAATAAGAAGCATACAACAGCTGGTTTGTGTCCTCCCCCCCAGCCCCCTTTCAATTCCTACGGCTTCACGAAAATATTCAGTCAATCCATAAAACGTCACTGGATGCTGGATTGTCCTCCGTAGCACGCCAGGCCCGTAAAGCCGGTCATCTGGTTGGTGGTATTGCTGCAATTACAGAGCAGGGTGAAACCAGCAATCTACAGCTGAAGCCTTTACGTTAGCCAGGAACCAAGCTAGAAATTTTAACTGTCATGCCGAAAACAAGGTGGTTATTGCTTATGGTGCACCCTACTAATTACCTTTCCTGCTTTGATGAGAAACCAGTAAAACTCGTGCGATTTACTTTCCAAGGGGCTGCTCTGTTCCCGGACCAGGCGGCACCCTGGCTTTGGGGAGCCCAGGGAGAGGGGTTGCCGCCCCTCTCGGAGCGACGCTCCAACGGGCCCCCAGCCCAAGCGCTCCCCGACATGGGCACCGGCTCGGATTTATTTCACAAGTCGTCCTCCGCCGGAGACCAGGGAAGAAAGGCAGGTATCGGGTGTCTCAGAGAAGGAATACCAGGCTGCTTTGTTGAAATCCGTAGCAATTACATTTTTGGTAACAATTACCAGCATCACCCACCAGCTGCCAAGTGAAGAGACTTGGCAGCTCCGTAACGCCGCTTGCATTTATCATTTCCACTCCAATTAGTTGACAATAGCAGGCAATTGGCAGAAGAAACCCAGATGTAAGGGAAGCCGAGAGAGCGCAGCGTGGTCTGTGGGGACATCCGTTAATGGAGTGATGAAGAGATGAAAGTAATTCAGAGACACATAAAGGATTCCCAGTGTCCATTCGGGTTTAGACTTGATGTTTTATCTTTTGCAATAGGGAGCTGTTGCCACCACCGAATAGGTTTTCAAATCTGGTATGCGCTCGCATATAATAAAAACCCCTTGAAAATGGGTTTTTAATGGGCTTATTCCAGCATGGCCACAAGCAGAACAACACAGGAACGGCTCGGTCTCCGAAACCAAAGAGAAATTCAGCCCATCTCAGTGGAAACAAGTTTTAGCCCTACACTTCTGGTGGAGCACAGAGCAGTTAAGGCAGAGCGTACACAGCTTGATTAACAACGCGTTAACACGAACACACTCCTTCAGGAATCAGCAACTATTTTCCCCCTTCTTCCAACTAAGGAATGAAAAAGTTACACAAATTAAAATTAAGGTACTGTTTTCATGGTCCGTTAGTCTGATGCTTTTCTACATTTTCTAACGGTTAAGCCTTTCGCCTGTTGTACCAGCCTTGTAAAAATCAAGAGTCTACAGCTAAAATTTCCCAGCAGCCCTAAGCTATTTCAGGGCTGGGAAGGCTATGATATTTTAAGATATTCTTAAATTCCTCAGGCGCCGTTGTAAACTTTGTCCTATCTTTCATACAGACACAAAAGCAGTCACCAGGAAAGAGCTCAGAGCAAAAAGGAGAGGTAAATTAAAGCCATTTTTTAAAATCATCAGTTCTCATCATGATTTAAATCAGCATGCAGAAATCTTTATTTAGACCAACAGGCCAATTGTTTTTCTGCAGCTGTGTCCCTCTCTAGAGGTTAGTGCCTTCTGGTTGCCAAAAATCAAAAAGTCAAATATATCCTTTATATCAAACACTCCACTTCGTTTTTTCCCTGACTGGAAGAAACACCGTGCCCTATAATCACTCAAGGGACTGCAGTTTACCACATTTCTATTCCGATACTTACGCATTCCTCCCCGTTTCTCATCAATTCATATCGGCACTTCTAGAACGAAAAATTAACAGCAGTACGATCTCTGAAGTAATCTGTATTAGTTAAATAACTTCCTCTGCGATGAGTATTTTGGGAGAAAGCTTTGCATTTAACAGCAATAATTAAAGGTAACATAGTTGCATCCTATTAAGTTTTTAGACCTAGATCTCAGCCCAGCTTTTATCATTGTAAGAACGGGGGTTTTCCCATGCTCTTTAACCCTTAGCTTTAAAGGAAAAAGGATAAAGTGCTTGAATACATTGAAATTAATAATTATTTCCTTGGTCCCTGCATAGGGGGCTACCATTGCCAGAAACTGACTCAGCGCTGCACTTGTTCTGTATATTTATTGAAAAAAATCCAGAAGCTCAACAAACCCACCCAGGACCGCTGGAAAAAAGCGCGCGCGGGCTCTGACCACCTAACCACGGGCAACACAGCCTGCTCTTAAATCAGCATCCCAGGGGTTAGGAAATGAAGGGCGAGAACGCTTACGGTGAGGCATTTTTGCACGGCTCCAGTTTTCCTCCACTCGACCTATTTTAAAAACATCTTCTTAAGCGCCAACGATGTGGCAGGAGCAGGAAAGCCTGGCCCAAACCAGCTCGCAGCTTCTTTGCAAACTTTCTTCACCTGTTGGGTCCATCTATAAAAGGAGGTGGCAAACAACTAATAGCAAAAACAATTGCTAGAGGGGAAGGGGTTGCAATTTTAACAGCACTGGACACAGCGAGAGCAAAGAACCATTTCGCCCAGGAGCTTGCGTTTGACAAAAGCCAGAATCAGAGAGCTGAGAATACAAATACAGAAAGTGATACTTCTTCCAAAACAACCCCCAAGGCAGTTCACAGTTCAGTGACTTCCCAAGTCAGAAGTCGGGTTTCTGTATTTAATAATCTTCACAGATTTCTCCTCTGGGAATGTCTCCAGTCTCCCCTTGAACTCACATAAACTTTAAGCATCGACATCTTACAGCAAGGTTTTAGTGCTTTATCACACTCAGAGCGAAAAAAAGCATCTCCCTCGTGGAGAACTAAAGCCTGCACCATGCTGTTACGAAAAAGGGACAAAAATGGTGGGTCAGGCAAATAAATGGTATGCTGACACAGACTGGATCCTTGCAGAGAACAGGGATTTTCCCCGCTCAGCAGCTTAGGGTAGGAGGGCAGCAAAAAAAAGAGAAGAAAGAGAAAATCCTAGAAGATCTACACTCAATTCCCCTTTCTGCAGACAACTTCTGAGATCCCAGGCAAGATGTTTCCCTTCTCCATGCTCGGGCTGCCCTGAAAATTTCCTGGCATTAGGACCAGCCTTTCTTACACCCTTCTCCAGCATTTGGCATCACGTGCTCTGATCTTAAGGCCTGAAAAGGACACAATGCCGTCTGCGGTGGCTCAACCGAGCCAGCCAAGAAGCGGCAGCGCTGCCGATCCATGCCTGATCCCGCTGACGCCACCAGGCCATGAACAAACCCACCCCTCGCACACATACCTTTGCTGCAATAAGCTTGGAAAGGGCACACAGGGGAGATGACCATTAAGCTAAAAAGTGGGGGCTTTCTTCCTTTTAGTTTCGCTGGCAATTTTTTCCATGCCAAATTGTACGCCACGTTTGAGGAGCCACACACACCAGTAATTCTCCTCAGCATCCAGAAAAACACTTGGGGTCCTCCCGCTGTTTTACTTTTTTCCCCCCTTTACTCAAACAGTTCCTAACCTGCCAGAACTGGCAAATTTCAAACATCCTCCCTCCA
Organism: Rissa tridactyla; assembly: GCF_028500815.1. Classification (NCBI taxonomy): domain Eukaryota; kingdom Metazoa; phylum Chordata; class Aves; order Charadriiformes; family Laridae; genus Rissa; species Rissa tridactyla. Next base: position 77,201,680 of record NC_071470.1, on the reverse strand, counting down.
AAAAAGACTTCCGAATAGATATCAAACCCAGAGCGTTTGACGGAACAGCTGTTGAAAAGAAGGGAGGTAAGGGATTAATTTAACCTAAACTTGATCGCAGTTTTAATTATGGTATTTATTGCCATAGAATGGCTATCTCTGGAGCAGCAAGAGTCGCAATCTCCACTGTGCGATGCTCCGGTGTACGTGCAAAGCATGCCTTAGGTTTACCTAAGGCAAAGCGCAGCTTTACGTGTCCAAGAGCACTGCGGAGGTTATGTTCTGCCTCCTCAAAACGACGCCGCTGCTTTGAGAATTGAACTTGTGAAAGCCGCCAGGACTTTAGCAAGCAACATCAAACGCTGAGGGCTGCAGAACTGCAGGCAACCGCTGTCAACCAGCGTGCGCAGAACAACAGCCTGAAAAAAAAATAATCACAGGTTTGAAATTGGCCATTAAACCAACTTAATCCGGTGCATATATTACAAGGGATTCCCTGCGGAGCACAGCCTGCCTTGTACCCTCTAGGAAACACTCCTGGCCTTTTGAGCTTTTTTTTTCAGCCTTTTCAAAAGGAGGAGGGAATATCCTCTGCGGTCCCAACACAGATATGTCAAATGATGAAGTAATATTGCCAGCAGGATGCATAATTTCAAATTCATGCTGTCATGCTGCTGAATACAGGCTGTGTTGGGCCAAATGCTTCGATGCTGAATGTATCTAGCCAGGGCAGACAGAATGAACAAGACAAGCTAAGCCTTTTATCCCATTTCTAACAAAAAAAAAAAAACCAAACCATCAGGGCATGAAAATCATTGCCACTCAGCCAGCTGATTCAGCAAAGAAAGAAAATATCCTTCAGTGAAAGTCATTTGCAACAGGCCCTCCGAAGTACTGCACCGGGTGAAACATAACTCTGTTTCTACTTCTTGAAGGCACCGATACACTCTAGAGCAATTTTGCAAGCCGCTTCAGCAAATATATAGGTACCTCCGATTCCAAGCTGGGTATTTAGGAGGTGTCTTTTCAAAGTGCAATGCAAGGAATTACACACCACGAATCCTACTAGTGTTACCGTGGATCCAAGCGCAGTAATCTCTCATACAGCTCCCAGAAAGTACAGCCCTTTATGTCCTTATCTTCAATCTCAGCTCCCTGTGCAGCAGATTAATAAACTGGTTCTCTCTTTCCTTCGAAGGGGGAAGGGGACCCCTGCAAAAGTCCCGCAGAGTCATTAATCTTTGCGAACAAAGACTTCACTACTGAACAAAAATGATTAGGAAAGGCCTGTAGAAAAAGGGATTTCGCAGGCTGTCTTCCTGTCCTCTAGTATTGTTTCCAGAGCCTCTGGTTCACTGGTAGCTGTCAAGATTTAACAAGGTGGTAATTTTATGACCAAACAGATTGAAATTAATGGCAGCAAAAGGTACGTAACAGCTAAGTATTTTACTCGAATACACAGGCTCCGTCTTGCCTTCTATTACAAATGATTAAATTAATTGACTGTGGCACGCAGAAACTACAGGCTTGAAAACAAAATCAGGCTTAAAATAGCCTGAAAAGGGCAAAAATGATATATGCGTTTGTGTGCTTCTTTTAAGGAAAGAGGTCTCTGACCGTTTTTGATAGGTAAGATGTAATAAAAGACAGTGGTTTTTAAACGCTTCATACCATCCATCTTTTGCTTTATTTCCTCTCTATTTGATAGCGGTGTTTAACATTTCTCCTCCCCATGCGTTAATCAGGTAACACGAAGAGGCTTTTCTTCCTCTCTGCCCCACAGAGGGAGGGACTATTTTGAGGAACTCGTCTTTGAAGAGCCAAAATACTGTAATACCTGGATTCACAATAGCAACAGGCAGCGTGGGTGAAGAACACGCACATCAAGCTATTAAATACAACTGCCCAGCTCCTAAAGGACGGGTGGGAAAAGTTCATTTGCAGAAGCAATTGGCACGGATGCTTAAACACAGTGAGAGTGTCTGGCAAGAAAGAAGGAATTTCAATCAAATAGTGGGTTCAACAACAATATTTGCATCGAAGGGTGGTATCAGCATGAGGCTGCAGCAGATCCCAAGGTCCTGGCAATAGAGAAATACAGTTTTCCCAAAGGAGCAGCCTAAGCATCCTACAATGAAAGAAGTTCCTCTATTAAGCGATTAGAAGGAAAGGGAGGTGGCGCTGGAAGGAAATATCGGGGTGGATGGGTGTACTACCTTGTGACAGGTTGGTACCACTCCCAAAAAACAGCAACTCCTCCAGCAGCACATTTTTTATTAGTGTTTGCCTTAGGGATTACATCTGTCCAGTCGTTATCTGCATTATCAGCACATTTGACTGTCCGGACAGTGTGCAGAAAAACATTACACGCAACCATTTCACCTTGAAAGATGCCAGAACTGCCTTTCTTTCCTGCCTGACTTAAAAAAAACCCCAACAACTCAACAACAACAACAACGCCAAGTAGTTGCAAATATTTAAAAAAAAAAAAACAACAAACCAAACACAACTCCCACTGCAAAGTCAGATTGTAACTCCCAGCAAGATTACTGCTGGACAAGCAGGGAAGACACAAAGAGACTTTCCTGTGCTCATCCCTCCATCTGTGTACGCTGCAATAAAAGCCATAATCTCCTCTGGCACACTCACTACCTAAAGAAAAAAACAATATATGCCTGGAATTGTAGTCCAGACTGTTTCCAAGCCACGCACTGGGACGGTGATTGATTATCAGGACGGATTGAGAGTGACAGCGTGGGAGGAAGGAGAGAAGCAGCAGCTGAGTTAAGCAACGTGGTCCCTACTATAAATTGGGTGGCACACGCTCTAAAAGTGGTTATTTTTTTACAGTGACAACAAAGTGTAGCCCACGCAAAACAAGCTGAGAATTACAGCTAATTGTCTCTTGCTCTACAAAAGAAGGAATTCCGTGGGTGTAAGGTTACCCTGTGTGTCTTGTTGTTTTCATTGCCTCCACACACGTCTCCGTTAACAGGATTTTTTGCTACTGAACTGTAATGAGACAAGACCAGGCCTTGCTTGGGGAGCTGTTTAATGCCTTTTTTTATTCTCTCTCGAGTCTTTCCCTCCTCTTCATGGATTATTCAGTTTTTATGAACTTTTCTTTCTTTATTGCACCGTTAAATAACAAGAGCTTGCACGCACAGCTCGCTGGAGCTAGAGAGAATGGGGACCACCACCTGGTACATGGCCTCGCTCAGTGACAGCCCCACTAATGAGCGAGATGTCACTTGCCCTGAGAAAAGCCACTGCCGAGCAACCGCAGTGAACTCTGTCATTCAAGCTAATACTAGCTAAAAGCCAAACACCTGGTTGCGACGGAGGGCACATTCAGCAGCAGAGCGCATCGCTCCACAACAGTACACGGGAGGCTCAGAAATCAATGAGAAACAGCTGAAAAGGGGAGAAAATGGGGGATGGCGACAAATATATCCTTGAAGAACCAAGGGCAATTGCTTCTATAAGCAACTGGTCACCAATTATGACAGGGATTCTTAGAAAGAAACAAACCTTGCCGGGATGCAGCAAAGTATAGAGTATGTCCACTTTGCTGCAGTTTCACCCCAAAATGATGATACCTCAGCTGGGCACTCAGCACCGCTGTACTCCAGTCCAACAGGCTACTGATGGCAAGGCAAATATTGTTCTTTATTAAGGTTATGAACCCGTCCACATCCAATGCCAAGTATTTTATTTTTTTTAACAACAAACCTGAAAGCTATGCAATGCCAAAATCACCATCCATGACTATTTTCCTGAAAAAAAAAATCAAGAAAGACTGACTCACGGTACTGAAAACACTGACAAGATGGGCCACATCTGGTCTACAGCCTCAACCGCAGGCTGGCACCAGGTAGTAAGCACCACAAAGAGCAAGAAAGGTTCAAGAGGAGTGAGCAGGCTGCAAAAACCTCTGAAGAACACCTACGGAGGAGCAGTCTTTGAGAGCGGGTGCAGTGGAGGCAAGAAATAACTGCGGGGCCGAAAACGGTGCTCCGATGAATCACGAGCCGTGGCTTTTCGGGGAGGCCGGGATAAGAAACAGTTGCGTAAAGGCATTTAAACTCCCGCTGGTGAGACAGAGAAGAGAAAAGCAAAAAACAGGGCACAGCCGGTCCCAGCAGAAGTACCATTGTGTTAATTAGCACGACTGGCCATCAGCCAGAAATAAATCATATTATCCATTCATAAGTGGCAGCATTCCACAGGAAATAAATTGCAGATGTCTTTGGGCTCGTGCTGGAACAGCTCATTATTCAGAAGCGCTGCATAAAAGGTCATGGCCAAAAAAAAAAATTATTTAAAATTAAAGCCCTATAATCCTATCTAAAGTATATTTACTTTTTCAATGCATAAGAATGTGTAATGCCATGATTCCAAGAACTGCTCTTCCAATATAATGCCAGGGAGATGTCAGGAGTTGCTCTGAAAATAAATACAATTCGTACATTGCACAGCTCTCCAGTTTGCTCCCTTTACTACACTCTTTCTTCTGTAGAAAATTTACAAAATTTGACTGTCCACAATAGAAGCGAGCTAAGGGACACAGATTACCATAACCTCTACAGCTCACGCACATGAATTTTTCTCTCTCACCCCCTTCTCAGTACTTAACATCTTGCTCGGAATAAATCGGTGGTAAAAGCTTAGGAACGATTTATATGGCAAGCCCGTAATGGTGACTGGAGCAGTAAGGGTAAGAAAGAGCACACGCATAAGCACTTATTTAGACTCTTGAAAACAGGCTGGGTGGTCCTTAAATCTCTCCAACGCTCATTGTTTAAAAAAGGGACAGTTTTATATCAAAGCACTTTATTCCTTCACTGTAGTGCTGTCTTAATCTGCAGAAGCTGCTCTATGAAATATTTAGCAGAGGCAAAACACGTGCATCCCTTAAGTTCAGGCTGAAGAAGAAAAAGCATTCTGCCCTCCATCCACAGGCACGCGAGAATGGGCTGAACAGTATTGAAAAGAACACCTCAGAATTTGCTTTCGTTAACCATTTTAATTCTGTTTCCTTAATAAGCTTAAACGAATGCTTGGCAATGCGTTTTTCAAAGCATATCTCTTGGGTATACAAAGCCTCAGGCATCGATGTCCACACGCATTCAGAGACGAGAGACAGAGAGAGCTCTCATCACACCACTCTCAGAGCTGCCACGGATATTTGCCAGTCGGAAGACGGCTCACTGACGTGGTGTGAGCTAATGCTTGTCGTGCTACTTCACGCTTGGCTAGAAATAATTGCTGCCTCATTACAAATTCAATAATGACACTGCGATATGGTGTAACTCTTCTTTGCAATTTTCTTCTCTTCCATTTTTCTTTTTTTTTTTTCTTCTTAAAGAAGATATGAAACAGATTAACTGTTACAGAGCCCAGGTATTTTTAATTAGTTTTTTTTTTCCTTGAAGAAGGAAATCCCATTTTTCAAGATTTTGCTCAGGTAGTTTTTTTATGGGGCTTAGGAAACACCTCTACAATGCTTTTTTTTTTCCTGCAGGATCCTGGTGAGGTTTTTAGTTTTCCTTTATCTGCATCTACTTTCAGAAAGTCTGGGAAGAATCCCATACTTGATGCTTGCCTGTATCCTGAATGATTCACTTCATTCCCTGAAAAATGAAGAGATTTAGGAAAAGTGACACAAGAAACTGTCTTTAAGGAACTATCCTCTCCGCTGAATGGGTTAGGAATGAAAATCACCACGTGGAGAGTGTATTTCCCGTTCCTCTCTCACCTGTGCACCCGCTCACAGGGAAGAGTACAGTCTGGGGTCGGAATGAGGACAGATGCAGGGAGAGCAGGGCATTAAATCTACGTCGGCACCTCTACCGCAGCCAACCAGAGGCTCTGAGAGGGCCACAAAGCAGAAGAGCTATCACACTCATCCTCTCCTCAGTGTGGGGAAAGGTACAGTCCTGCAGGTAAACGCACACACTGCCAAAGACGACAATCTGCTGAGAAAAGGTTACGGTGGGTAGATGCTTCGTGGCCGCCTTTTCCACACGCACAAATGGGTAACTCCATTTCAAGAGTCACGACAAAACTGGGCTTACCTACTTGCTGCACAGATGACTGCCCCAGCATTTTATTCACCTTGCCATTACTCAGATGCTCAGAATAAGAAATCTGGAAGCATCACCCCAATACACATTAAAAAAAAAAAAAAAAATACCGATTTGCATTTTTTGGGTCTCTCTTGATTTCAAGTTTCCTCCTGATCCAAGTTTCTGCTAACTGATTAGGCACAGAGCAGCCAAGCAGTAACACCACAACACGGCATGCGTCATTTATTCCCAGGCACGCTGTCAAGCAACTGTCAGGAGGCAAAAACCACTGTCCTCACCAAGCAGGCGAAGGAGCTTGGCTGGCTGATGTGTGCAATGTGGTCTGGAAAACAGTAGTTTCTTAAGAAGCTTTAGTCCTTCAACATCATCACGAAAGCCCACTTGGGTGTCTAGTAGCCCAAGATGGCATTAAAGCCCACTTGGGTGTCTAGTAGCCCAAGATGGCATTAAACCCACAGGCGCAAGATTCCATAGGCCTTAAGAAGTTTGCTCAGCACCAGCTGCAATAGCTCATGACCCACATAAAATATCTGACCCCTTTCTGGAATCCCAGCTTCAAAGACCCTCTCATTTCCCCACTTTCATCTTGCCCGATTCACACTGTGCCATAAATGCAGCTGATGAAATCGGCAGCCTGGAGACTTCCTAGATCTAAAGGAATCCCACAAAAGGTAGGACTGTGACCTATCTAATTGCATGGATGAACTTAGTTATAAGGAAGAAGACCTCCAAAAGAAAAGGAGGTTAATCCTTTGCTGCACAAGACCTATTTCTATGAACACTGCAGTGAAGCACGAAGAACGCTCCCAGAACTACAAGACCTGACAAGAACTTTCAGCAACTTGAAACACAAGCCTTGTTTCAGCGCAACCATCTCTCCCGAAGACGGTGGTGATGGGAGCTCCCACCGCCAAGGCCTTGGTGCTTCTAATACTTTCATGTGTCTCTCTACAAGTTACTTTCCACGTTTTTCAAATCAGCAGCATGTAAATAAAGCACAACCTGACAATAAAAAAAGCATAGGAGATTTAGAAAAACATTCGATTATATTTTTCCTTCCTCTTCTTCCCCCTTATTTCCCCCAGCAAAGAAATAAAACTGAACTGGGAGATGCAAGACTACTGAATTCACTGTCTTTTCTGTAGGATATTTACCTATGGCCACCTGATAATCTGGAAGGGGAGAAATAAAACCTCAACACACAAATAAATGCTGATTTGAACTCAAAGACACGGCAGATTCACACGCCCGTTAGACTGAATGATGTTAAAACAAAACATACTCCACGTTTCACTGTAAAGACGGCATAACAAATTACAGTTGAGAATGCAAGGAATTTGAGAAGGAAAGAAACTCATAATCAGCCATTTCCACTCTCATGAGACACCTGGAAGCATCTGCCATGGACTGTAATTAAGACAGGCGACACGCTGCAGACACAATGCAGGGCATGTGCAAATGCAACGTTGTCCAGTACTGTGAAAGGAAGAGATGATACAGCTCCAGGGAGGAATCCACACTATATTAATGACGATAGGGTTAGCTCAAGAGAAATCACTCTATTTTACTGCCACCACCAGAGACAAGCAAGCCGGCAAACTATCCTCTCCAGCACTGCTCTTTCACTCCTCTGCACTGCAATACTTTCAAGAGGTCTACGCACAGCGGCATGATGGATTTTCCAAACACCTTCATTCGTCATTTGATTTTGACCTCCACGGCTCATGTTCTTCCCTGCAACTTTAGTTAGTTTTACCTCAAAATGAAAAAAAAAAAAGGAAAGCAATGTGGGTTACCGGAGTGAAGCTCGCAGCCAGGCTTACTCTTTCCCTGCCTGCAGGGAAATAACCACGACTCCCTGGATGCGGCACAGGTCTCGGACCGCACCGACACAAATCAGGTGCCTCCCACCTTACCTCAGCACCAGAGCCAGGCCACCCCACCGTCCAGTTGGAGCAGGAGACAGCTATGGCGGTATGAGCTGTTCTCATAAACAGTGTGCTGTTCTCATCTCCAAGTGGCATTCCCCAGACGGCCATATTTTGCCTGAATCCAAGAAACTTTGCTTCTCAATGAGCTGCCCGGAAACAAATGAAGTAACAGCGGGAAGCACAGTCCTAATCACAGCCTTGAACTTGTTCCTTCTTGTTTCCTCCTACTCAGCGCCATGAGAAACGTTGTTTAAGGCTCTGGAAAGAAACTGCCATAATGTTCAGTCATGGTGAGACAGCCTGTTTTTCAGTGGCTCGGGTACCTTAAGTATTTCAGTGCTCTCTTCTATATTGCAGTAAATATTGCACTTTAAATCCATCCGATAGGTGTTTAAGTCCTGCTATTAATCTTACTTTCAAGTCCTGCGACCTGAAGTACAGGTTTATGGGTTCATTCTGCAAGCTGAGAAAGCCTGAAAGAAGCTATCGTAAATGTAGCCCTCACCAATTACCAGGCAACAGCCTAAAGAAGAACATTTTTGTGCAGGGCAGCGTCATTCCTCTGCCAAAGAGTTCAAGCAATCTCCCCACTCTAGCCAAAAAACCCTAGAGATCACCACGTAACATCCTAGAGTTGGATCTGCTTGAAGTTTCTGTGCCTCCACACAAAACAAGTCCAGAATCAGCTGTGATAACACAGCATTAGTAGTACAAAAGGCTGTAACACACACATCTGGCAGAGCTGACTCACCAGCGTCATTTTATAATTGTCTCCTATCCGTAGGAATACCCGACCGTCCTTGCACTAGCACTACAATGTTCAACAGAAGTAGTGCGGTGATGGACGAGTGGGAAAGCGGTTGCACTATCACCTTCCAGGACAAAGGCGTTAAAATAGCAGCTAGACCAAGTGGGAATTGCACCTGTGAAGCCTGAACGCAGCCACCTAGCATCCTGCCCTTGAAAACACGCACGCGGCAGCTTCAAATAGAGAACAGACTCCTAAAAACACAGAGGGTTACCAAAAGCAAACCCTTCTCAACACAGCACACTAAAAATTCTTCAGCTTCCCCCCACCTTCAAAGGGGCGTCAGTCTTTTTGAAGCCTCCAAAGCACGGTGTGTAGCTGAGGGAGGATGCCTGCAACGCAACACCGCTTCTTTTGGCCGATGAAAGATGCTCGATGAAAGCCTCGGCTCTCCCTGCAAAAGCAGATTGCTCAAGGGAAATCCCAAATTCCCCACGTCCCGTACCAACCCCCACCGGGCTGAGACGTTAAGACAGCCAGGCCACGCTGTGCTTGGTAACAGGGATCTACTGGGGGATAAAATATCGCTTCTTATCCCATTATTAATCTGCAGGGCTCTTCCATCCCCTGAAGAGGAACAGAGAGATGCAGAATTTCGCAGCCTAGCTCAGAGCATACTTGGCTTGAAAGCAAGCCAACACACAGATTTTTTTACGCCTCTTACCTGTATCCGGGTACCACTCCCATGTCTGCAGACACAGTATTCCACGATTAAAGTGCCCATGAGCCACGCACACAAGTCGTATCGCGTCCACCCCACCCCTCACCACCCCACAATTTGCACTGTGAAAATAAGAGTTTTATAAAATAAGAGAGTCTCCTCTCCAGGAAGAGGATTATCTACCCTAGGAGTCATCCATACGTTATTACAGCTGCATTTACACATTGGGTTTGCAAGCACAATGGAAATATTTCATACGGGATGCCAGGAAAAGATGGGGTTTTACTCATGCTGCCATGCTAAAGTGAACACATCTGGTTCCAAGAGCAAAAAAGCAAGACAGCCAGTGGCAGAAGGACAGCGGACAGGCCCCCAGGCTCCCTGCTGGCTCTCCAAGTCATGGCCAGGGTAAAGAAAAGGGACCGGCACTTCCAATAATCTCCTCCAGCTACGCCACCTGCTCGGCATCATCAGCACACGGTTCCCACCACACAGCAGGGGATAACAGAAGATCCCACGGACTATCCAAAAATGCGAGCCTGTTAGGAATGTTAATCCAGCCTCACACCGTGACCCCGATAAGCCCTGCAACGCACGCTCAAGGAACCGAACTGAAACTCAGATGCCTGGCAAGGTGGTGGTTTGCAGAAAGGCAGAGTATCTTCAGAAAATTGACGACGTCAAATGTTATTTCTAACGCTTTGAATCTGGGGGAGGGAAGCATTTCTTCCTCTTCCCATAATGTCCTTCTTTCCCACAGTTTCTCCTTTCTCCTCCCTGCTATTTTTCTATTTCTCATTGCCATCATGCATTAAATTCTTAATATTCAGGCTATTTTACTTTATCTACCCTTTCCCACTTGCCCCTGCACTCACTTTGTTTTGTTGCTCGGCTCTGCTACTTTCAGGAACTTTTCAAAACTTTACCGGCTGCGGAAAGTCACGGTGTGACAAAAGGAAAATCCAAATTTTGCCATCTTGGTGCCATCTCGTTATCCAAATGTCTTCAAAATGTTCAGATTGCAAAGTCTCTGAATCTCTTAATTTTTAAGTTTTTAAACATTCCCGGAATGTAAAAATGCTCTGAAAGGAGATGACATTTTAGTCATCTAAAATTCTTTTTTTTTCTGGAAAAAGAATTTTTCCAAATTCTTGGAAATTTTCGTTACTATTTTCTTTCTTTCCAAGAAGATTATTTTGGACAGCGTTACAACTTCGTTAACACCTCACAATAACACAATGGGAAAACCCTCAGTTCCTAGATTGAAATCATTCCCTAATTTTGGCGCAAGCAATGATTCATTCAAATAGCACAAGAGAAAAACGCAAGCGGCCTGAAGGTATCCATTGCTACCACGCTGTCGGTCAAAGCTGGCAGCCAGGGACTCTTTCTTAATGGACCAGAAAGTAAGATGGACCCAAGCCTCTCAGTTTTCCTGACCCAAAATCCAAGGACTGCAAGTAGTCGGTGCTCTCAAAGAGGAGTCACAGCAGCCAGGGTAACACGACAAGAAAATCTAAAGCTCAAAGACGCTTAAGGTAAAAAATAATATTATCTTTTCTCTCCAAAATATGTCCCGTGGATGCCGTGCCCTCATTTTTAGCTGGTCACACGTCCCATCCCAAGAGCTGAGATTTTGATTTGAGCAATGCCAATGTAATGTAAAACAACTTTGATATTTCAGATGGATGGGTCTGGCAAGTCCCTTCCTTCCAGATGTCATTTAAATTTTATAGAGAGGCATAAGAAAAGTGATTTATGCAAGATGGAAGTCCTAGGAGGAGCTGCCTGTCACATACAATACTCGTACGTCGTCCATTGCTCCAATATAACGGCAAATTGCACAAATTCAAAGGAACGAGACAGCAGGGAACCATACCTCTTAGGAAACTGGCAGAAAAGCAGAGCCTTCCACTTTTGTTCCAACAAGCTGGTAATGAAGGATGGTCATTCCTGTTTGGTGGCCTTCATAAAATGAGCTGCTAGCATCAGCTTTACTCCTACACGGTCACACGTCTAAATCACAGCCGGAAATAAGCGTCCCCCTTAAATGACAATTCCAGCAAAATGGACAAAACCAAATGAAATCTTAAAGAGGATGAACTGATAATCTGATCCCCACAAAGCACTTCCACCAGAACAGACAGGAGCAGCCAAAATTAAGCTATCTAGGGAAGTTTTGGCCGCAATATGCCCTTTGTTAGCATTTTTAGAAACAAAAGTGTTAGGCATCGATGCTTTGCTGGCCTACTGTTACACAACTTGCTCTCTCCAAAATCTCCAAACTCTGTCTCTAGGAGCCAGGTATATTTGCTGGCACTCAAGGAGAACACTGGCTGTTCAGTATACCTAAGCACGCACCGGGTGCCACTCTGAAACACGACACAGTGCTAATAGATAGGAGGTAATTTGTAATAATGAGGAAAACCACCTTCCTCATAAGGGAATCTCCATTATTCCAGTTCAGAAAACTGACTGTAAAGAGGAATAAGAGAAGGGGGTCCACAATAAACTCTTTAAAAGGGACCGGGTAATGGCAGACAGCTGCCCTTCTGAAGGCTATTTTAGCATCTGTCCATGAGCAATCCAGAAATAAAGCCATAACTCCTCGCTTCTTAAATACTGGAGTCCAACAAGTCAGCAGAAATGCACCCTTTCCTCCACTGTTAGATATTCTTCTCCCAGCAAAACAACTGTTCCTGCTGGTGTTCATCCAGGCCAGCTCTCCTCCCTCTGCTTCCAGCTAATGAATCAAAAACAAAAGCTGCACTTAACAAAACCCACGTCTGACCCTGCATCAAAGCCGTACCTTGCCCTGCTTTGATTCTCCCGCAGATAAACAAAAGAAAACAAGTCCCTGGTCTACAATCATCTCATTTCATCCTATCCTCCAGGCAAACTGAACTTCAGCCCTGCTAAGGATGGGGGCACTAGAAATGCCCTTGTATAAACATTTGGCTCGTCTCAATCACTTGATCTTTGTGTGTTCAGCATTTCACAGACACATGAGCAAGTACAGGCTTCCTCTCTTCTTTTTCTCTCCTTCCCTCTTCCTATCTGGTTAAATTCAGGACAACTAATCCTCCCATTACAACAGAGTTAAAGCACAGTTGCAGGGAAAATGGTGCGTGAAGTGTCTGTTTACATCTCCAGCGACTGAGGGAATCATTATCATCCATCCAACTGTCACAGGGCTTTGTATCACACGGTCAGGCCATTAGGATTTAATTCCTTTACACGATATCTAAAAGTCATTGACTTGCAGGAACTTGCAATTAAAGGCACCGCACCAACCACAGTTGTATGAGTTGTAGCACTCATTATTACACTTGTTTGTCAATGCTGGAACAGAGACTCATAATTTCATTTGAGTAAGTGCTCAGCAATTTACTCCAAAGAAAGGCACGGGTCAATTTGATTTGAGGCTGGTCAAACAAACAGTGAAGATTCCATCAATAAGACTCTTTGCAACACCGTCTCCTATTGATTGAAGACCACTGAACAGTTAGACCCAACCTCTCCCCAAAGCAGCTTCCTACGCTGGCTGCAAAGTCCCCAAAATAACCCGTCTTCCCTTCTCCCAACAAACCCCATGGTTATGGGTGAGGAGTTATCTAAAGCTGGCCTCCAGTGAAGCGTCTTGCTCTGCAGTGCTTTATTCTAAGCCAGGCAGCAGCTCCTGGGACTTGGAGGCCGCTTTCCTCTCCATTTGGCGTGAGCAGATACGGCTTGTTACCTCCCACCACGCAGAGCTGTGAAAAAATAAGACAGAGCCAACAGTAATTTCACTGTTGCCCAAAGCCGCAAAATGCGTTCCAGTGGCTACCCAGATCCACCAAACCCCCCCAGTTATTCAGCCCCGGAGAGCACATACACACAGTACCCTCCTCCTTTACTTTCCCATTCCCAGCACGAGCGCTAGTGTCAAAACCTCATCAGAAACAACGCTTTAATTGCTTTTCGTTCAAATGTTTCCCCTAATTAGACACATTTTGAAGCTTCCCATAGTCAAAGGCAGGTAAGAGGGATGCAAATTAAGACAAGGTTTACCCAGAAGGCCACAAAACCTAATTTAGTCTTCTTAAAGTAAGAAAAAAAGAACTGACTCCAAAGTACCAAACTATCCTCACAAGAGACTCTCTGGAAACCCTCCCAAAGAATCCATGTTTTACAGTTTTCCAGGGACAGAGAGGTGGGGAGCGTTTTGTCCTGGCTGGGATCTCAATTTCGGGCAGGAGTTTTCCCAGCACCTGCCTCCCTACCAAAATATAGAAGTCTGCCCAGTCGTACTCTACCCTTCTCCGTGTCTATGACACCATGAGCTACATTCACTGCTGTCCTCTCACCTTTCAAACTTCAGCAGGATTTTTCAGACAAAACAAAGACTGGTGCTCGCAAATAACACACGCAACCCCAGGTTGCATTCGCTGTGTATTCCCTGCGATCAACAGCAGGCTTCCCTCTGGCATGGACTCCGAGGAAGTTTTTAACAGACAGACGTGCTGAACGTTGCTGAAATCAGAGGTAAGGTCTATACGGACCTGTTTCTGGTAGGATTATAGATCTGAAGGCTCTTTGGCACTCATCCATTTGAAAAGCATCAACGCAAAAATATGACGCTTTTACATCTAGATTTCCGTACTATTCAGTACCTGCCTGCGCATGGTACCAACAGCTGTTCTGCGGAAGGTGGTGTTCCAAAATAAGAATATCTGCAGGAAAATATGAAGTGGAAACAGCAGACATAGAGACATCCAAGTCACAGCTGGTTGTCGAACATAACCTCTGCTAACATCTACATCTATCTCTTGCTACAGAACCCTCTCGTCTCACACAAATTCCTTTTCCAGACAAAGAGGAGCCAAAAATAAGGAAGAGGGGAACCTCTTCTCCTGCTGAAATCTAATCCTGCGCATTCCAGCCTGCATCAGCTCCCATCCCACTCCTAACAGCCTATTCTCAGTCTCTCACTGCCCCTTCGGCAGCACGGCTTCTAAAATGGAAGCTGAATTGGGTATTTGGGTTTGGAGCTTGCATGAGCACAGGGTCTCACTTTTCCACTGGGAATTCAAAGGAACTCCAGGGAAAAACACAGTTCCCAGCGGCGCACAACAAGACGACCGTCTGCTCTAAAAAGACTGCAAAAATAAAAAAATTAAAAACCCCCAAAATAAGACATTTAACAGACACCTCAAGAAGAAACAAATTTAAAATCTATTTTTAAAATTCCAATTTAAAAGGTACCTCCCAAGAAGCACAGGTTGGGTCTACTAACAAAACAACAAGCTGGGGAACAAAGATGAATGACAACAAAGTCAGAGTTCATTATCACCAACTCCTAATGCCTAGATGATCTTTCCGCGTGAGCTTTGCCAAAGAAAAAGGTCTACAGCGGGACTCAAATAAACGAAAAGGACAGCTAACGGGCAGAATGAATCCAAGTCTCCTAGAGTTTATGCAGCTTATCCTTAGAGATGATGGTCGGGAAACCGAGAAGCTCTCTCAGATGCTTTCTTGCTTTATGCCAAGTAATAGCTACAAAGGAGGCAAAGGTTTCTGAATCCTACCCGTACACGGGAGCAGTCTCAAAATGCAAAACAGCACGATTTGATTCAATACAAAAGGATTATCCCAATTTCAGGAAGTCTGACCTATTCTTCAGTCACCTAAAATAAACCTTTCCTTTATGATAAAAAGAAGGGCATTAGATTTTGCATTACCTTTTAGCTAGGTTCTCCTTTAATTCTAACAGGGTTATCTTTTGCAGGGAAATGCGATAAGTCAGGATTGAAAAAGCTAAGGTAAGCTATCCCTAGATGCCTCACCGAAATCAGCTATGCACGGCAGCCTGCCCTTTTTGGTGTGTTTGCCCGGATGGGAGAGCTTTACCCGTGATCCCATTCACGGCGCAGGCTGCAGTCTGACCCAGGTGGTGATTTATGTCTCAGTTTTCCATTGAAGAGATGCCAATATTTGTAAGCTGACCCTGCACCCTTCATTTTATTCTGTCATCTGTTAATTGCACGGGACATTGTACGCACAAAGTACCTTCACAAAGTGCAAGCAACAAGCAGAATTTATTAGACACGATGGCTCTGCACAAAGAGGAGTCTCCAAAAAACACTTGGTGCTGTTCCTGTTTCCTAATCAAAGAATCCGTTCTCAATACACAGCAAATGGTCCGCGGGTATTTCACAAGACACAGCTATTTCCCACTTTGAGGAAAAAGCCCATATTTAGCAACCGGCAAAAAACTAAGCGAGGTCTACGCAAGATTTTTCTATTACCACAAATACCCTGGAGATGAGGCAGTTGGTATGAGAATAAAAAGCCAGAACAAGCTCTGCAATTCTTGTGAATAATTAACTTCAGTACAAGAAAACGCTCTTCTTGGAAAATACCTTTCCTGAGCAAGCACAATTCGCAATGATACAGATAACTCCACGTAGCAGGAAGGAAAAGATGTCAAATAGATGATGATAAACCTAAGATTTCTGCAGGAATGTTCCTTTTCAGAGCATCTGCAGGAAAGTATTTACTGGGCTTGACACAGACCTCACACGCAAAACAAACACCGTGGTAAATGGGAACGCACCAGTGTTAGGACACGACGCACTCGCTCCGAGATGGCCAGGCCTAAGCAAGAGCAGCTCTGGGCAGAACAAGTCCTTGACCTCGCAGACTTACACGTGCCTTACCTTAATGACTGAGGTCCGATAAGGTGAATAGGAATAATGACACAAGTCAGATCTTTGCTGCATTTAGCACAAGGTAGTGTAATTGTACACAATAACGCTGTAGGTACAATTTATAGAATCACAGAATCTTCATGGTTGGAAAGGACCTTTGAGATCATCGAGTCCAACCATACACACACAAAAAATAACCCAACCCACAAACAAACAAACAACCTACAATCTCTGCCACTAGAGCATGCCCTGAAGTGCCAAAATTATGCCTTTGCATATTGTAAAAAAGTCTGCATTATGCCCATTTATGCACTTATAGTTAATAAAAAAAAGTTTCTTGGCGCACATTCACCATTCCTAACAGCAGGAAGTTTAAAAACAGAAAAAAAAGGCCAAATGCACAGCTGGTTGCTGGATCAGGTAGGAGACAAGGGGCTATGAAATCCTGAATACCAAGTAAGCCTGTTACAGGTCATGTCTTTTCATTTCAGTTTGACAGACGTGAAACGTTGTACTTTTTTTGGCCAATTGTTACATCTGCTAAACCCTCAAGTGTTTTCAGCCACCAAAGTGAATGGCCTTTTTCTGCAGCAGTGACAGATACGGAGAGACATTTCTAAAGTCACAAAATAAATGATGTAACAGGGCTAAGATGCAAGCACAGTTTCAGAAAACACATGCTGAGTGCGAAATTCGCGGAGCTGACACCAGACGGGAAGCAAACGGAACATTTCCAGCCTCGCTGAACATCATTTACCAGCTATACAACAATTATGAACAGGAATGGTGCTTTTAGTGACGGCGTTCAGCAAGCAGGGCAGTCACAAAGCCCCACGTACCATGCGTCAACGCTCCCTGTGATAAAACAACTTCATCCGACTGGGGTTACTGGATTTCATTTCAAGGTCCCCTGTGGCCCAGCCACTAATATTTGCCAAAAACATTCTGGTATTTGCCATCCCTTCCCACCAGACTTCCTACCAGTGTCTAAACTATCTTTTAATTTCTATTTCCCCCATATCCTTATAGTCCTTTTCACATTTGAGGTATAAAGCTCACAAAAAAAGGGATGCAGCAGACTAAATCCGATCTATCAGTCTTTCCTCTTTGTCCTTGTGGGCTTTTAACTGTCAGAATTGGTGTCACTCCACCTTTCATCAGCTCAGTTTTTTTACATGTCTGTTTCCCAAAACTCCTAAAACAAAACTTAAAACTACACTTAACTCAATCAAGTCTGAAGAGCAATTTAGTTGCCCGCATGTATATAAAATGCTATGGTTTTTCCTTATAATGGCCTTAAATATGCTTTAACTGACTTCAGCTGTGCAACTACATCTCTGGTACCTGCCAGTATGCTCAAGGAAAAAGCAGCTGAGAAAAGATGCGTTTTATAATGCCTAAAGTTGTAAAGAACAGGTGGAAAGTCAGATTTCTCTTCTTTTTCCTATTGATTCACGTCCCTAGTTTGTACAAGAATTTCTCCCTGTTCAAGAACCGTTCTGAGCTGACCTACGGAGAGTGTCCGCGTAGCACTTGTCCATCCCCCTGCCCGCCTCAGGTCACTGCAGGCCTCACTCACGTGATTCAGCTACGCGTTGGACCCAGAGCAGAAGGCAGCAGCGAGAAGATGCGACGCGAACTGCAGACAGTCCCAGAAAAGAACTAGCAAAGCCATTTTTAACGTCCCCCGTGCCAACAGAGCCCTGCTTGGGGACCCATCTTTCTTGGGCAATCATGCTTCACGCTACTGCAATGCAAAAGGTGATTTCTTTGCTGAAACTTCATCAAACAACATACCATCCCTGTAGTGAACAGAAAGCCGTATTTCTTTAAAAAAAAAAAAAAAGGAATAAGGACCTTTCCATCGTTATTGCCTGTGTAGAAACAGCTTAGAATTTGAAAGCAACGCTGTTGGTTAAATCACCCAAAGCTCAGACCACGCAGAAACAACAGCCACAGTTTAAAAAGTATTTACTGCAGCAGGAGTCTTACTCTGAAAAATTGCAGTCTCCTGTAATTTGTGATTTTAGGGCCATTTAAAATTATTTTTCTCACTTAAAACAGCCTCTGCCCTTGATGCTTATTGAAGTCAAGTACTAGCTAGTGGTTATAGGGAAGAGACAATAATTCAAACCATTATTATCTCCCGCGCTTGCAAACAAGGATTTTATTGTTTGTTAACCTCAGAAACATATCATTTTCTGTCAGCTTTAGAAGAAGTAATGATTACAAATGGACAATCTCTGCCAGGCAAGAGCCTTGTTTAAGAGCAATCTGTCCTACGGTTGCGCCTAGAGACCACGGGCTAATACTGCAGCACACCACAGTGCCATGCGCTATAAAAAAAATAGAAGGCTTTGTAAACCTACGAAACCACAAGAGAGCCGGGAGAAAGGTAAAATTCCTCAGCCCTTCGGGAAAAGAGCCACAAAACAGTTTATCATTTCATGCACGCGTGCACAGAAGTGACAGGGCCATAAAAAGTCCAAGTGGAAAAGTTCAAGGAAATCGGCATGAAGGCTGCAGGACAGAGAAGAAGTTAGAAAAAACAGGTTTTCAGCTCCGTCACGGACTGCAAAGTGGCTTTGGGCAAATGGTTTAGCATCTCAGCACGTCATCTGTGAAACAAGATGAATGCCACCTCTCTACCATGATGGCAAAGTGAATACAGACCACAGTGGCACGTGATTTTATAGGAAGGGCAAACGCGTCCTACCTTCCCGTCTGCAAAAACGCATTACGTGACTGCCTGATTAATCCAACAGAAAATTCTTACTGTAAAGTCTGAATACACAAAAGCCGTGCTGAAACAGGGTCTGCAGACGATCATATGTTGTCACAGCAGTAGGCCATGGGGGGAAAAAAGTGATAAAAACCTGGAAAAAAAAATCCATCTTCACTTTGGCTAAAGGTCATGACTGTTCAAAGTCGTTTGTGATTCAGACGGGTTTGGACTTGCAAGATTTTATTATTTTTGGTACTTGAGTTGATTGGCCGCTTGCCCAACTCACGGTCTTAGGAAAGCCGTGTCCCGCCCTGCCGAAAAACGAGCGAACAGAGATCCCGTTGATACTCCACTCATCAGCTTTGTAAAACTACTCAGGTTTGATCATACCCAGGGCACAGAACACACGCGGACTTCCTGGGCCGTACCCGAGGAGGAGAGAGCAAAGGTGGGAAGGAACAAGGCAGCATTCGGTGGTTGTGTTGTGTTTCCCACTGAAAGGCGCACGCATAACCAGCTACAAAGCATTTTCAGACCAGGGCTGAGGAATTCCCTTTAGTGGAATAGCTTTGAGAGGAAAAGAAAAATGGAATTTTGCAGCATTTTACAACAAAGTATAAAAACTCTGACATTTCCCCTAAAAACATGTCTTTGACCTGCCAAACAAGGAGACTATATCATGTTACCTGATGAGGCCCAAAGGCCAAAGTATCTCCTCAGATGCATCTAAAGTATGGGGAAACAGCAGCAATTCCTATGAGCACTCACCTACAGGCTAGTGCAGGCTCAGCCTTCTAGTCCTGGGTTCCTTAAAGAAGGCTTTAAAGACAAAAATGCATTTAAAAAAAGCCCAAAAACTGACAATATGAAATGACAATATGAAAGCTGAAATAATTCCGCTGCCCAAATTTTACCTTTATTTAAATGGTACAACTTTTCTACTTGCTTCCTACATCGAAAAGGAACGCTAGGTAAGACTGGTTTCTATTTTAAGCTCTCCCAAATTACAAGCGAAAG
This sequence comes from Rissa tridactyla, assembly GCF_028500815.1. Classification (NCBI taxonomy): domain Eukaryota; kingdom Metazoa; phylum Chordata; class Aves; order Charadriiformes; family Laridae; genus Rissa; species Rissa tridactyla. The sequence goes on along the minus strand of NC_071470.1, from coordinate 77,181,781 downwards.
ATTACGTTTTTAAAAGTCACCATTTTCCAAAATAGGTGAGTAAAGTCAAGCTCCCAAACCTAAATTTATGCACCAAAATGTTCAGTGTTATTCTCCAAAAATACTGTATTCAGCTGACCCTCTGCAAGTCGAAGGGAGCCACCATACAGCTAAAATAGCAGAGAAAAGAATCAAAAATCAGGCTGCCTAAATCCACAGCCTAGCTTTAGCCTCCTGACCTTGGAAAAGCTATGCAAGTCACCATTAAAGTGACTTTAAAGTGATTTGGGAGAGGATGGAGAGACAATAGGGTTATTTTGAGGGAAAAATAAAAAAAAAATACTCCCACGGGTATTAGATATACTGTAATTTCTTTAAGGACAAGCTACTATCTGCTTTATTCTTCTACCAGGCAAAGGGGCACAGCTGGGAGTGTATATAGTCATAAATGTCTAATACAACCTCAACTTCTCAATTCCAAACAAACAACTGAATTAAACAAGCACACCAAGTTTTTGCACTGGCCACCAAGACACGGCGTATTAAAAGCAGAAGCGCTTCAAAGCAGAAACTTGGCTCTTCCTCCTCGGTTAATTCTCCCTGTCTGGAAAGTAAAAGCTCAGTTAATTTAATTCGCCTTTCAGTTCCTCACTACTGCAATAACCGAGTTGCTAAGGGTGAAATGATGAGTTACAGATGGACTAATCCCACTGTGGCCTCTATGGTGAACTCTCTCCCCGACCCGTCCTCCTTCGTGCCCTGCTTCCCAGCCCCGGTGCTGCCATTCACGGGACCCTCTGCTGAGCAGATTCAACTTGCTAAATCAGCAGAGAATTACTCACTTTTCCCTGATTCAGGCTTCTGCCTTTGAGGGAGGCAGGGGAAAGTGTGGCAGCATACGGTTGCCTACGATTCGGTGCAATATTAAATGACACCCTCACGTTACTGGTGACAGCTGGCATGTGGTGAACTCTCATTTGTTGGACTTTTCTTTAAATTAGAAAATATCACTTATGATATCAACATACAGAAATGCTTGACTTTTAAAGCATAAACTTGCAGCCAAAGTTAGAATCAAAGCCTCCTACAAACCCTGTACCATAATCAACCATAGCAGCAACAATGAAGTTGATCTTCTGTGCTTTTTCCTCTCAGATTTCCACACGCAAGAAAGAATTGATCAAATATATGCGGTTGCAGAATATCAGGAAGGATTTAGCATATCAGACAAAAACAGCACTTGCTGACTAAGAGGAACCCAGCAGACGTTAGCAGAAAGTTGTTATTAATTCAGGCTACCAAGGCTTTACCAGATAAGAAGTTTAAAAGCTTGTGGTTTAAAGTCCTACCATTAAAGCACACGAGGTAGAAGAAATTGCTTCAGCGGATTTAGACAGTGAAGATTTTTTTAAACTTCCTACAGAGTATTTTCCTTTTCTACCCTCGTCATCCTATCCCATTTCTCATAGATTACAGCACTGCTACCGAGTGTGTTTAATGAAGTTTACACAACATTATAGGTACTTGATTTAGCTGTCACAGCTACCATCTGTAATTAATCCTCCCAGGAGCTAGAACGCTGCACAGTTTGTTACCGCAAGCTGTGTTTCTAATGTGGTACAAGCTTATAACCTCCGTAATTCTGATCTCGCGTCATTTTTATGCCATCTTCTTCTGCATTCATTTGGCCACTCACATCAGCCAGCGGGGAACGCGGCCCACAGGAAAAGGTTGTAAATGAGCTGGATGTTACCAGGAACGGCAGGCAGGAAGGAGTCCTTTTCCTCTTTCCTTGCCTTTTTCTTTCCCTTCCCTTTTCCCAGAGCCAGAAATTGAGAAGCACACAAATGATGTATAATTCTGACCATTTCTGTGTATTTTTTCACACGGCTTCTTCAGCAAGAGTTCAGCCTCCCCTTCAGTGTGACATTAAAAAGTAGGTGGGATGCATACTACACCTTCTTCGTGACGCTGTCTGTCTGCTACTGTTCCTTCACAGATTTCATAGCGAAATGGAGCTTGCCTGTCTTTTAACGCAAGGAGGCCTGTTCTAGTTGACTGAATAAATGAACTCCTGATCCCGGCCCAAAAGCTGCAATTTAAGCACAGCATAACTTTAAGGGAAAAAGCCAACCGTGTTTTAAAGATTTCTAGTGATACAGAATAATTCATAGCACACCTCAGGAAACTGTTTCAATGATTCCTTATCTTCGCAGTAAAAATCTACCTAATTCCTAAGCTGAATTTATGTAGCTTTCATATTCTGGCTACTCTATTTTCTTATGGACAGAAGAGTTTTATTTATAAGAATTTCTATTCCCTCTGTAGCCTTCTACAAATCACCCTTTAACCTTCCCTTTGAGAAATGATTCAGATGATAGAGCTCAAGTCTTTTGTTACGAGGAATCATGCCTCTCCTCCAGATCCCCTCCCCATCCTTGTGCATCTCCCCACGTGCCCCCCACTAAGCTCTGTGGGGCTCACTGGGCAGATGAAGCGAAGGGTTCAGGCAAGGGAACAGCTCTTTTAGACCATCCCACTAGATTTTAAGCTGTCCATTAGCAACCATACTAATTTTATGTCAGCCTAGTTCCTTAAAAAGGTCACCCAAAGACACCTTAAACAGGAAAGCATGAAAAACCTGGATTTCTCAAAACTGCCCTCTCCTATATCTTATGGCCACATTTATCAAGACCACATTCATAGACACTCTTCTTTAGCAGCACACTTGAACTCCTTAAACAATAAAAGAAATGAAAACAAAAGTGTCCTTGAAGTGTGGTACCTTCTTTCACCAGGGAACAAATAAAGGAAAAAGGACGGAGGAGTTTGTTCTTTGAGAAAAGGGAAGCATGACCAGGTAGGAAACAGGTCAAATGCTGAATGCCTGAAGACCCTGAATATCTTTCCTCTAACTCCTCTCTGCCTGCAGACAGTTCTTTGGCAACAGAAAAAAAAATGTGCAACTGGCCCTGGCCTCTGGTGGAAGATAAGAAGAAACGAATGCTTTTGTGGTAGGTTCCCAAGATAAACTATTATGCATGCCCAAAGGAGCCGTGCAAACATGTTTATTGACTCCACACAATAAATCACTGCTTTCCAAAGCAAATCCAGCTTTGCATTTCTAGTTCACAGATTTGGTTGAGACAAACAATGAGGAGCAACCCCTAAGCTTTTGAACTTCTCCGTAGTTTGTTGGCTTGAACAAATTGGATTTCCTCTCCTTGGGGCTGGCAAATGATCCCACGCTGGATAAATGCTTAATGCGAATGACACGTGAAGGCTCAGAGACAAGCTGCTTTCATTGACACAGTAACTTCTAAACAGAGGAGCAGCGCTCCGTCTACACCCATTTGAAAGGGGCAATTACTGCCCTCTGAAACCACCGCAAGAGGCTGAAACACCAACAAACATCTGAGTAAGGGGCTTTGCCAGATCAGTACCTTGGTCTTTCCTGTCACAGAGGGACAGGAGCAAAAAAACATGACTCAAAGGGGGGGAAAAACCCCCCATGTTTCCCGGTCAGAAGAAACTAAGACAGAGGTAAAAAGAAATATGCAAGAAGGCCTCAGTTCCGATAAAACTTTCAAAGTGAGAATAACAAAATTAAGCATCTCTGCTCACAGCGATGCCCTCAGCAACTTTTATTAATAACTTTCATGTGCGTTACAGAGTTTGGGAGACCCAAACGGGCTCAGGGTCCCCTCTGCCTAAATGCTTAGCACAAAGAGCAAGTGCCAGTTCACATGATTGCGGCAGAGGTAACCTAAAGCCGAGAGAAAGAAGGCCAGTTCAGCTCGGAGAGGAGAAGGGACTTTGCTCAGCTACTGGGGTGGGGGTGTCAGTGAAAGGGCCAAGGCGACAGCAAAAGTGTTTGCTTCTCTCCAGAGTACCTTCATCTACAGCCCCAGCAAAGATGACATTTAGCTGCTCTAAATACTGAACCAAAACCTTTCAAATAATAAACACTTTGAAAGCAAACAAAAACCTTCATGCACAACCTCTTTTGTTTGGACTGAAAAATTCTGTAGGGTTTGGTTTTGTTTTTTTTTTAAATGTTATTCCGAGGAACTACCCAAAATACTGCGTTTACCAACAACCACATTTCAGATTTTGTGCACACAAAATAAGCTCAGCAAAACATCTGGCAGAAAGCAAAACTGCAGTAAACCTAAGGGCACAAAAACATAATCAACCGCCTTTCTGATCAGCTTCCAAGTTGTTTTTTTTTTTTAAAGGGTACACACACCTTTCTCAAAAACCTGGCACATGATGCGCATACCTGCTTTTAACACTTCAAAGGTTCAGGGTACGGCTTACCCTTACACAAATCAGCTGTTGTGGATATCCCCAAGCCCTGGCTTGTGTTCACAACAGAACCACGCAGTTGGGAGCCACACCAGGAGCCCCGAGAACAGCTTTATGCCGTCAAAATACTCCCCAGAACCACCAAGTAAGAGCTGGATTACATCCGGTACCTACACATTTGGTCTTCAGGATGTTCAGGGTCCCCTGCTAACCATTTGATGGATTCCTACAGCAGTAGTTTTTGCAAATGATGCCCTGTCAAAAAGCTCACCCGAAGCTGACTATCACATCTCCTTCCCTCTGACAGGGCTCATCTCAGAATTAATTCTGCACTGCAACGAAGGGCTCTGGGAATAAAATACTAGCTTTGGTGCTTGTGAATTCCCAGGTGTGCTGGCACCTTGCGACAACAACCACATCGCATAGTTTTGGCTGGCGGGCAATTCAGCTTAATGGTGTGTTTTTTCAATCGTGTAACGGATGTTTGAAAGACAAGCGCAAATCAGCTCACTGAGATGGCGTTTCGGCATCAATGCACAGAAAATACCCGTGGCTCTGCAAATGAACTCCTCCTAACGTGGGTACCCATCTTAGAGGAATGCAGACCAAGTACTACTACAATGCCCTTTTTTTTGGATCTGTCTTCTCCTACAGGATTTAAACTCCGGCCTCCACTGACTGTATAAAGTCCACAGGTAACGGTGTAGACATTCTTTCCTCCCCTAAGTCTGTAACGAAATCTGATAAAATTGCGAACAGGCTCCTCTAAGTGTAGCTCCTTAAAAGTACTGTGCAAAAAAGCACGATGCCTGCAGGTAGTTTTATTTATTCATACAGATGCTCCTATTAAAAAGCCAGGGAAAACACTAGGAGAAAGAGAATGGGACAAGGGAAGGATCTCAGGAACTTCGCTATAAAAAAAACCCTTGTCACTGATAAATTTTTACTTTCTCTTCTGTGTTAAAGGTAGCAAAAGACTCCAGCACACCAGTTACGCTGCATTGCTTTCATTTCAAGGTCGCCACATGGACAATGTAGTCAATAAACTAGCAATTGGAACACAAGGAGGCTAAAAGCTCATTAGAAAATCCTCTGGAAGTCTATATAAAATGATGATTAAGAGAAAGGGGAACTGAAGGGGAAGGCAGTTTTCTTTGGATTCCTGAAACACTGTCTTCCCATTCCTTCAGACACATGGGGATCACGACCTTCCTAGCGACCAAACTGACTGTGCCAAAAAAAAAATGAACGACAGTAAAAGACCTCATTTGACTTCTCGGCAGTCACAGCAACTGCCTTGCCAGGAAACAGAGACACGAACACAAACCAGAGCCAGGAGCTGTTCCCGGGGAAGCCAGAGGCAAAGCACGGATGGATTTCCAACACTCGAAGTGCCTGGGAAGGCAAGGATAGTCATGTTCGATTAGAGGAAGAGTAACCTCAGGGCAACTACTGCAGAAATATGTGCGGAGTACAAAATATAGCCCTTTCTGTCAAATTCACACAGTGACAAGAACCCCGTCAGGACAGGGCCTGTACCCATGGGCCTATCAAACCAGCCAACATCTATGCTCTAAGGGCTCCCCTACTCCAGCCTGGGCTACAGCCTCGGGATGCCAGAGCACGCTGCCCAGCACACACCATCAGGTCCAGTGTTAATGCCGAGTGTGTGGAGTAATTCAGATCTCAAATCGCACCAGCAGCTCACGGATGATACTATAAAAGGCAAGAAGGGTAACACCAAAGGCAGCTCTCGAGGGAGTCCAGCCCACAACTCTCCATCTACACGCAATCCCCAACACCCCTCATCTAACACAAGGGTCTACGTTGCTGCATCTGGTTTAACCTCAAGCTTTCAGACACCCCAAATACTGTGTAATGCCTACAAAAGCCCAGAGCTTTTGCTTATTAGTCTATTAAAACCCACTTAACCATCATTTTTGTATTCAGAAGCTGGCACGATGAAGTGTTACTCCGAGGGAGGGACTTCTTCACGACACACAGAAGAAACAGAGCACAGACTGGTTTAAGAAAATAACAAGTTGGCCCAAGCCAACCAGTCCAGCCTTAGAGGCGATATCTTCATATGCACAGGAACAGCAAACACCACAGAGAGGGAATGAATTAATGAGTAACTTCTCTCTTCCCTCCCACCAGCTACACACTAGGGCAGATCTCACAGACTGGTCAGTCTGGGAGCCGCCAAGTAAGATTGTATGCTGCAAGCATATTTGTAATTGATTCGGGAACCCACACACACACGAAAAAACCAAGAATCCTAAACAATTATCACCACCCCTCACTTCAAACCGGCCCACAAAAACAGTTAATAAGAACAAGAATAACACAGGGAACCGTCTGAAGACGGCCAAGCGAAGGATATCTCAATTCCACCATCAGCACATCTGCTTTAACACATTCCCCAAAGCCAGCTTCCTTTACAACCGCTTACTCGTATCCAATGCTGAATCATTTCTGCATATGCGTACACGTGAGTTTGACTCAAAGGAGCCGAAACTTCCCGTGTAGGGCCAAGATGAGGTAAGAACAAGAGACAGATTAGTGGCTGGGCTTACTGCAAATCTCTTGCAAGTAAAGTTAAAAGGTAAACCCATGCTCTCTTTGGAAAACACCAACTGGCACACCAGTTGCCATTTTGCAGCCTTGCTTCATGTATTGAATAAGCTCAGTGGCTCGAAGGCTGACTGCCCGCGCTAGGGTCAAACGCTCAGATGGCAAAATGCCCAGCTCCACTGACATCAAAGCAGCTACAGCCATTTACAGTAGCTGAGGATCCAGCCCTATAAAGCTGAAGAGTGCGGGAATGTGGGCTCCCCAAATAGAAATATGCTGATCACGTTTCCATAAGCGACTCTGGCCTCACCTCCAATTTCTCTGCAACACTGCAAACTGGCAACTCTACAGTCACCATCTAAATCGCTCCGGCATCACTTTCCAGAGACTGAAAGATTAAAGAAAGAGATCAACTCTCCATGCCAGCACGGGGCGGGTATTTCTCAGCTTTCTGACCTGCCCAGTGATCCTCACATAACCTCGCTCTGTCCCTCCGGACAGATGCCGCTGTCAACGCCATCTCAGGGAGGTTTCCAAATATGAATGTCAACAAATCACAGCTTTTTCGTTTCTACGTCATCTTGCAGTCAAGAGTCAGGGTAAGCCCGTAACAACAACAGACCACTCCCATACTGCTGGGAGAGCAAATACCAGAAAACATCCCCTGCACGCAACACTACAAAGTTGTCTGGCACCCACAACTGCACCAAATGAGTTATACCCTTACAGGGATTACACAAATTACACTCTTAAAAGGTAGCACTACCCCACCACAGGCTACCTCCGTAGGTGTAGCAACATTAGGAAAAGACCACGCTCCCTCAGACATCCTCCTGTCTCTGGTCCGTGATGCAGTCCCAGCATCGGTCACTCCAACAGCCATAAAAAACAGCCAACCTACGAGGTGAGTACGTGGGAACTCCTGATCAGGGATAACAGGAAAGGCCACATTCCCAGTAAACCAGACACCATTCAGCGCAGGGATTTCCATGGGAGGAAGCAAGTTCTGCAATGTGAAGCCAACATCTGCATCAGTGTGTTCTTAGCTGCGGCAGGAGAGGGAAGGGATATAACATAGCCAGAAGGGAATAAAATCCTTACCCAACTCTCAGCTAAGTTATAGGGCCCTTAGACGGCTTTACCCTAAACCCAGGTAAGTCACTGTCCTCCTATACAAACCTGCTTTCCTTTCCTCTACTCCTGTCACATATTTGGACTGAGGTGCTGAATTCAATCCACTTTGGATTTGCTTGCACAGACCGGTCTGGAACGCCACAGAAACTAGAGGACCCCAGAAGAGAAAGAAAACTTTCTTCAGAAAAATTAAAGCTCCCAGATGCGTTCTTTGTTATGTTACGGTACAAGTGGTTATAAGCAGAGCTCCCTGGAACTAAGTGTAAGCTGAAACGTGTCTCTGTTTTTACAGCTCTCATAGCTAACTCATGCGGTTTCCATCGCAGAAAAGCACAGCGGTGACACTTATGGCACTCTAATTATATTAAATATCCAAAGCCTTTAAAATATTGGTGTAACCATCTAAAGGGGGAAAGGCTCAATTACCAAGGTTATTTTTCCTATTTTAGCTAACTGAGAATAACCGTTAAGAGGTTGTTCTACAAGATGTGGCGGATTTAACCAGATGCTCTCATCATTTCTACTGCAGTGCTTGAAAAAACAGCTTCTATAAATACACTAAAAAGCCAATGAATTACAGAAGCATGAAATTACTTCAGTAAGGTTAAAAACATGCTGGCATCATACAGAACGCACTGAAAATGTTAAGTGTGGAGACCTCATTGCAGCTCTTACACTGACAGCACTACTGCTGATTTTAACAAGGAGGTTACCTATCAGAGCTGCCATATGAGAAATTATCATTTCCTCAGTCTAAACATATGGATTCACGTGGATTCATCAGTTTTTTGTAGAGGCTAAAGAAGGCATCTGTGTAAACAGGACGCTGAGTAAAAGACATGACCTTGAAGATCAGATCAGCCCCTTTGCTGGTACCTGCAAAACAAAATACTCAAATGCAAGACTAACAGGAAGGAAATGATCATATATTAACAAACTGCTGCGGTCCATTGTGCTAGATTTTAGTATTAGAAAAGGGTCTACTAAACCACACTGCACCTATCGAAGCACTGTTAAGCTTCGAAATTGAAACAAGCCTAACAACCGATAGGCTTTTTAAATCAGAGCTGCCTGCACCTCACATATTCTTAACAAAGCCACACGTCAAAAGCAGCAAGCACTGCTTGTTGGTCCCTTGCTGATAAGCAGGGGAAGCTCAGCAAAGCGTCGTTCCCAATTTATTTTTGATACTAACACTTCCTATTTTTATTAGGGAAATCGACATTATGATAATAATTAGAAAGTGCTTCACAATACAAATCAGTGCTTCATACAGGAACGTACAGCATGACACAGTGGGTACCCACATCCAACTATTACTAGAGAGAAATGCCATGCCAAGTTAATAACTGAACAACACACGGGATGCTAATCATAGGAAGAAAAGCAGTTTAATTGCACAGCGCACTCCTACGATGCAAAATATCATGGATGACGCCTTTTCCTGGGGATTTCGAGAGGCTTGCCTCTGATCTTATAGATATTTCTTTGCCTGAAGCAAGAAGGAGAACTGACACTCTTACATCTTGTGAGCTGAGATCTTCCCCCACAGAAAGATATTTAAGCATTGCAATAAGGGCCGCTCAGAGGAGACGGAAGCATGTGTGGTAAATCCAGCGCGCTCCTCTCCAAAGCGTGAGGAGATCCAGAGGTCTCACCACTCTTCCACAGCCAGAAAATTCTTCTGAAATTCACTGGGAAGGATCCCGTGACCTTATGGGGCAGGCTGTTGCTAAAAAAGTACTAAGAGAAACCCCTAAGTTGCACAATACCAAAGCAGGACAGACACAGGGCTGTTAAGCTACATCATCTTCCAAAAGAAACTGTAGGATCAGTGCTGTCTTAATTAAGTTTGCTCGGAAGAGTCCAAGTATTAATAGACCAGACAGAAAAAAACAGAGGGAAATTATTTTAAAGTGTGTTCTACTTTTTACCATGCCAATGTGTCTCAGTTATCATGGATTGACCTCATTTTACCTTGTCAATGACACATCGCATACATAGGATCACTCACTGGATTGCACTCAAGCATCCAAAAACCTCTTAGGAAGTAAAATTACAGCATTTGAAAAAAAAAATAAAAATGCAGAAAAACACTACGTTGCAGTCACGCCCAAACTTCTGCAGTTGCAAGATGTACTACATTTAGAAGCACATAATTCCCTTTTGTTTTGGAAGGTTTTCCACAACGGTAGACTGAGGCACTTCTAGGTTCTCTGTCCATAAGCATGATGACCCCCAGTTTCACTGAGAAACTGAGATAGAAAGGATCGGATCTACTGATCCGATTTTTAAGTGCCTCCAATTTAAAATCAAACCTAGGCTTTCAAAATGGAACACTTCTAAAATTCTGGTTCTTTAAAACAAACGAACAAATCCACCAGAATAAAACTGTAGCAAGTTACCTTTACTCTGTAAATACTGAGAATTTAGCTGTAAATTAATTCCTTAAATACTCAAGAAAATTAGGCTTCTTACATATATAGAAGAACCTATAAAACTGCAAAAAATGTGGGAAAGAAATTGCTAACAAGTTTGCTCATGTTTTCACCTGAAACCACTCCACCAGGCTCAGTGCATAAAAGGATTTACTGCATCCACTAACTCAGAGCTGGCTATTAGTGTGTCAGTAATGACAACTCTGTCTAAATCAGCGCAGGATTTCAAGTTCCTAACTAAATAACCGACCGTGTATTTCCTCTGAAACTATGAATATCCTGAACCAGAAAAGAAGACTTGACTTAACAGCGTATTGGTCTCGTGCTGGCTAAGCACCCAAAAGTAACTTATTGCCACATGACTACGTCCAAATATATTAACGTAGGACAACAGATGAATTCCCCAGGAAATGAAAAGGTTAAAATTTTCAGGGAGACTACATTCCCATTAGAAATAAGATTTCCAGCCTGATAACTGAGATAAATAAAAGGGTATGTACATAGCTGCAAGGTCCGAAATTTCTCATCTTTGTCACCCCGCTGCAAGACCCAAACTTTCAGCTCCCCTGGATGTCACTGAAAATTTATGCTCAGTATGAAACTTGAATTAAAATTTCCCAGTTTTGAGCCTGCAAAAAGTTTAATTTTCATCTCCATAAAACACACGGGAAGCAGTTTATGAAACTTCTTATTTTTTTTCTGAGTCATGAAACATCTGGCTTAAAATTGTTCAAATTAATAGAGGAAGAAATCATGCTCAGGATTTATTATTTGGGGGAGGAGGGAGCGCTTTTTTCCCCTCACTGATCCTCAGAAACACAGTTAAGGGTGTCTAGAACTCTCCCTTAGCCGTAGTATTCCAGCTGGTAATATAACGATACTTCGGATGCTGAGCTCGCAGGGTTATTTAGAGGATTCATTACTGAATGATTCCAAAGTAGCTATAATGATTACAAAACCGAGTAAGCACCGAGTATTTTATCCTAACGGGTCTCCTTAATCTATGACTCAACAATAAATCACAGCACTAGGAGAATTACAGTGGTCTTCCAATGGAAATCTGTTGTACGTATTCCCACTAGAAGCTATTTAATATGCATGGCAGAAATATAGATATCCTAGCATCATAAACTTCAGAGCAACACAGCATCGTGTGGCTCTCTTTACAGACGCTTTGAAGGCTGACAGATCTGAGCAGTGATATAAAATCAATGCACCCATCTGGAAGAGCTTCATATTTGGGATTTTTTTCCATCTGTTATATGTCTTCCTGAAAGCACCAAGGAATATCTTAGGCTCCTTGTGAAATTCAGGAGTTACAATAGCAACAACTGGAGAGCTGATGTTTACTGAAAAGGCTCAGAGAATGATTCATCCTGAACAACTCCGAATGAATTAATTTAACAAGCCTGTGCAAGAACTGTAACGACGAGCGGGTTTCATACTGGCATTTCTGATGGGGATATGAGTTGTTCAAGGCAAAAACAAAAAGAGAAAAAGAAACACATGAAACCAACCTGGAAGACAAGAAATTCCACGTGGGACCACTGTCGAGACACAGTAGTCCAATTTTGCCTAAGTTTTATGATTGATTAAAGCACTAGTGGTTTATCTCAAAAGACTGAGCAAACATCCACCAGTTCCTCACAACTTCTTCACCCAAGATGTTTTGAGGATGAAGAACAAGGTCTCCAACACATCCTGGGCTGGTAAATGTGCAAGCGTAGCCTGGTACTAGTATAGAGCAAATCTGCCTCTCCAATGCTCTAAGGCACGTTGGAGCAGACAGAACTCCCACAAATTCACCTACCGGCAGCTCTTTTCCATAGCTTTTGCCATTTCTCCCAGCTGCCTCCCTGAAAGCACACCTAAAGGAACAGGACAAAGGACAAACATTTCTAGGCTTTGCAAGTCCAAGTAGTTCTGCTTTGACCCCTGAACCAGAGCACGTCAAATCCTGCTTTTCAATACTAAAAGCCCTTTTTTGCTGCCCACGTGACTATTCAACTACAAAGCTCAACCTTAATAGACTTTTCCAGTGTTTTGAGATTCAGTTAAAAAGATCGCATCCAAACTGTCTTTTGTATGTTCGGTATCATTTTGTGTTATACAGCTCCATCTAAACCGGGCTGTTTCATTTGTCCTGACCCATTTTCATGTCAACTGATACTGTACCACAGCGAGACAGCCATTTACATGGGAAGGACAGAAGAAATTCAGTCTATACTAACAGTTTCTTTTCCATTTCTACACAAAACCAGCTTGGTTCAGGTTTGTTTTTCTCTATAGAGGGAGACAGTTTCTTGCTGATACACACTGGTAGCTTCAACGTTTCTACCTAAAAATTAAGCCTAGGATTTTCCTATACCCGTACTAGAGAAAAGTACCCAATTTCCAGTCAATCCCAACAAGGGATCCATTTTCCTCAGTTATCTAACAAATTCAATCCAAAAGTTCTTTGGGTGTCATCAAAAATGTACAGCAAAGTTTATTAGTTCTCAGCAGTCGTATCCAGGGCCAATTACTTTTCAAACTACCAAAAAAATCCTAGCACAAAATGCCCAATGTCATGCCAAAGAAAACTTTCACAGTTGTGATATAAACCTCTGATAACTAACATTACAGTAGAAATCAAAAGCTGGCAGAACCCAGAGCGGCCAGAAAAAGATGCACTCTTTAGATGCAGAGAAATTCCATGTTTACTTTCTAAGGTGCCCTGCAGCAGGCAACGTTAGGATGGAATTTCAATTTCCCGCAGAAGTTCAGTAACACACTCGCTCAGCTCCACCGAGCGCTCAGGTGACAGCAGAAGGCGACGTGCCATTTCTGTTATCGCATTAGAAGACAGCCTTGTCTCCCGCAGAAAGGGCGTTACGGTTATTTTCCTCTTTGTATCATTTCTGGTTTTACCTATTAGATCAAATGAAACAGTCAAAACCAAGTTCACCTCTCCACTAGAAGATACCAGGTGGCAAACCCCACCCCACCCCCCCACGAAAACCTCACTGGTGTTTACATTGTCTTTTTCAGATGCGGTATCTGGCAGGCCCCCTCCAGGAGAAAACCAACATTAGAAGCAAACGGCCCAAGTTCCCAGATCACAACAGCCTTCAATGGGACTTGCCCACGCTTGCACAGAGTGATACAGAGAGGATCTGTGTGTTTTTAGGAAGTTGAAAGAACATCTCAGGCACACACATTAGGGCAAATCGCTTGCTCCAGCGAGCCACAGCCAATAAAGAAAGCAAACATCTCAAGTTATTTTGCTGAAGTGATCCGTTCTCAAAGCACTGAAGCTGCCAGACAAAACCTCCTTTCTCCGTTCAGGGAGTGGTAAACTTCTCCCTACCATCTGCTGGGTGCAGGATGAATCTACGTGTCGTCGCAGCATATGCTGCAGTCACACTAACGCAACAATGCTGTACCCCATATGCCAAGGAGAAAGACACATGCAAAGAACCTGCTGCCTCAAGGGGACTGGAAAGAGTGCGTGGGTGCTAAGAGGAAAAGTGAGACTCAAAGCAGACTTGCTTCTACACCTCTAGCTGGAGGTTATATCCCTCTTCCAGTTACAAGCAAGTGAGCTTATATTACCTTCGGTGGGCTCTTTTCACGACAGCGCGCTTTCAAATTTCTTTCCAATACACGATCTTTCTGTTTCTTTTCTAACACAAAAAAGGAACGACAAATTCTCCTGACTTTTTTGCTGCAGCCTTCTGTCTTCATTTTCTCTCTCCTAAAGCCACTGATGTACACGTACATTCAGAGTGTAAACACTACTTCTGTAAAACGTTGTCTGGGGATAATTAAAACGATATTGACTTTCCTGATCAGTTTGAGACCTTTAAAAGTCATCTGACGAACATTAACGTTATGGTCCTGGAATATGATTACAGATTTTTGAGTAGCCCATAAAAAGAGTAAGATGACTGTCTCCAAAACTGCGTCCCACCGGGTGATTTCTACAGCTTAGAATTATTGTGCTGGAGAGAGGGAAAAATCAGTTTTCAAGTGAGCTGTCATTTATGACTCGTGCAAGAAAGAAGAAAAGAAAAGCAAGGGCTGATAGTTCAAAACTAAAGTCACATTGGACACACACAGATACGATGAAATTCCTTCCGGAAAAGCAGGCTATGACTTCCAACCCCAGTGCCCTCTTGCCTCTTCTGCTTGCGGCACACAGACCCGCCGCTGCCCGGCACAACTGAAAGCCCCTGAGAGATAAAGGGGCCCAGTCTCATATACGTGTATGTGCACGTAAACCCACTCCTGCTAACCCCGCTGAACACAACCACTTCTCACTTCACCTGCAGACATACTTCACCACTCCACAAAGAACAGCGTTGGCTTATGCTTTCAAAAGCACCAGCAGAATATAATAAATCTACAGATTTGACGAGTACCATTTTCCATTTACGCTTTTATCATATAACCCACTACGAAGACAGCTATTTTATCTTCTCCCAACATTTTCACAGTGGGACACTGCTTCCAACTCCAAAGCTGGCACTGACGCTCCCAAAGCAAGAACAGGGAAGTTTTCAAAGCAAGGCCCAAGTCAGGCACACACACCAGTACAACAATGGTCTGTTGCCAGTTTGAGCCCAGTGAGAAATTACATGTGAGGCAGGTGCCCACGTGATGTAAGCTATCATCTTTCCTATAGCTACATTACTTTGCACACTCCACGGGTCTCAACTATCAATGCATTATAGGCTTTTTCCACTGGCCAAACCCGATTTCCATCATTTCTCTTACCAATTAACTAGACAGCACAACCCCTACTCTAAAGAGAAAACACAAATGGGAAACCTGGTCACGGTTTTGATAGGGTTGAGGAGAGGGAAGGAATGAGGAAGTGACCTAGCAAAGGAAAAAAGAATTTTTCATGCTGGGAATTTAAAAAGGAAAAGTAAATGACAAATTACAAGACGTTGTTTCCTAAACAAGGCTCTTCAAACGCACCCAGAAAGGTAAAAGGCACGATGACTTGTGAAATTTATAAATGCTAGGAAATTGTGAAAGTGTTGTCCTGGTGCAAAAATCCACGAGAATCCACCATCTCCTGCCAAGGCTCTGGCATATAGCTCCTATAACTGTGTTATTAAATGTTAATCATCTACTTAAGTCAGTGTTTGTGGATGAACAGTTACCATCCAGGAAGATCACTGAAACGGAAAATGTGGAACAGGGCAGCTCTTGTAAAGACCCTGATCTCCAAATAAGACTGATGCCAGATCACCTCCCGTGACCCAGTGGAGATTAAAGCACGAGTCGTTCACCAGCCAGGACAGAGGATGGAGAGGAAAGACCCCTGAAGCAGAATATTAGAGCCAGCAGACACTCAACACCTTCCAGGAAAGAACCCCACAGGCTGCAGAAAGTCATTGCGGCCAGCCCAGGGTCTCTGATTAAAGCTCAAAAAGCCCCACAACCCATAGAATCGTCTCTTTTAGTTCATTAATTTGTGTTCGTTTCTTTTGTGCTACCTAAAGTAAAGAAGAGCTGTTTCAAAATCTCTTTTTGCCACAAACACCACGCGCACCTGAATGTTTAGAAAAAGCACCCCGCAGATTCAAACGCTGTTCTTAAACACACAGAGACAACTGAGGAGGACCGTGACTTCACCGCTGGGCCCCGGACTGCTACAACATGAGATCCCATTTACACGGAGGAAAAAAGAACACTTTCTGACCAGTAAATGTACCAGGAAAAAAGACAGGCATGTACATACACACAGAAGACTTGAGGAGGGTGGAACTGGATGATAAATGTAGCATATTGGAAGCTCATTGCGGAGAGAGCAGGTCAGTATGGCAGATAAATCACCCCAGGGTAAGCAAAGACACCAGCTTCGTGCTTCAGTTGCATCACGTTAAACGTTAAGGCACGGCGCTTGATGTAAAAAAGTCTGCTTCACCACTACTTATGTAGTTCATGAAAAGGGAGATGGCTGCTGTCAACAAGCAGCACCTGGAGAAACCAAGAGGGTGCCCTGTGGACGCAACTTGCTGCTCCCAGACACAGGATGATGGGGACCTAAACTCCTGCCCAGCCCCAAGCACCGGGGGAACTGAAAGATGCTGCTTCAGCAGGACCAACCACAGGCCCAAGCTGCAGGAGAAATATGCGTGGCCCCAGAGACAGAGCCAGCCCTGCCACCCTCTGCCCCTGCCCCTGTGTTCATCTCCTTCTGCATCCATCACAGAGCAACGTACAGGCAGCTCTTGAACGAAGTTTGTGTTGTATGAATTTGTCTTCCATTTTACGAACAGCAGTTCAGTTGCAAATTGTCCCAGTTGTCGCTTTCTTCATTGAACCACAAACATAGCAAGTAAAAGGAGCAGCATTTACCCTTCCGGAGGCAAAGCCACAGTTCTTTTCTGATGTGCAAATACCCTCACAGCACTCCTGAAACGTGAAAACCCATGAAAAGCATCAGCTTAGAGAGTTGTCAAAGCGCTATGGATTGGGGCCATGGTTTTCCAACTAAAACGTAATTTCCCGCCTCCTTACAGTAGGGTAGGAGTACAGTTTAAGCAGATCCTTCTGGGTTTTTAAGAGATTTTAACACCCGAGTCTCAGTACTTCCTCATTACAGAAGTTTTTAACAGAGACGATAATTGTGTAAAGATGTTAGAGCTCCATAAGACTTCTTCGCAGAGATAAAAGCAAAAAAAACCCCAAACTAAACCACCACTGACACGCAAACTGTACTGATTATACGTACTATGTCATAGGCAACTAACGCAAGTTCTCTAAGTTTTCACTGTGTGCTATTTAGTATTCAGAACAAGTTTGAAGTCGCAACAAAACAAAATAAATGTGATGATTCCAGAACATACCAACCCTCAGCTACGCCGTGTTGTGTTTCCTTACAGAAATGAGGGTTCATTTTCTCAGACCAAAAAAAATGACATTTAGACACCTTCTGTAGGAGAACCACTAAGATACAAAAGAATAATTATTATACATTACAAATGTGTGCTTCAGTCCACAAAAAAAACCAAAAAACCTTTACTGATTAAAAGACAAGAATTGTCCCCATCCTCAGGAGAATCTTCACCTTACATTTAAGTTTCTTTAACCCAGTACCATGAAATAAAGAGCCTACCCCCATTGCTCTACATTATACTGTTATTTTCAAGGAACACAAAGAAGGAACACACGTGCAGCACATGCTTTATTCAAAAAACACTTTTGTCTTTGTTGTTGATCTCAGCTTTCTGAAACCCACAAGCAGAAGGGATTTCCTACGTAAGAAGCATCTCTTTATTATATTAATAAACCTTAACTGCATACCATTCATCTAAATTGAGAGGTCTATTTTCCATCACAGCTTGCGCTTCCATTCATAGCCACACAGAGCAAGGATAAGTTGGCTAGTAAGCCCTACACACCGCATAAAACAATTATTAAGTGTTATGAGCTTGCTCTAAACAGGCTTAGAAGACTGCACAACGGCACTGCAGAACCAGGCCCCCGCTGCACCAAATGCTCCCAGTCTTTCCATCACTACGCTTTCAAGTCCTGGGAGGGTTACGGCACCTCATTGCATCTGTCCAATAAATAAAAATCATCATATATAGCATATTAGTCAACCCATAGCTACAAGAATGCAACCACCCTGCAACAGCAGGAAAAAGCGACCTCGATCTTCCCAGCCTCCGACACAAAAAACTTGTTACCTCCCTACTGCTCGTGGCAGCGTGGGAGACAGCAGAGGAGCAAATCCAGAGCACGGACCTCAGGCTGCTCCAAGAGGAACCCCCACTGCAAAGTGGATGATGTCGTCGTGTTCTTTAAAATGTTCATGTCAACATTATACAGAAGGCAGATTCATGCTGCTGTAAACTAGAGTTTATAGCTACCAACCAGAAATTTATAGCTTTGTTCCCTGGTGGAGCTGAGGATGTACCCCAAGGCTAAGGAGTGGCATTTAAATCACATTATTTAAAAAAAAAAAAAACCACAACAAACAACACAAACCCCAAAACATTTTGACCATTGTAAAAGTTAGCAAGCAAAACTTGAACTGAAATCTTCAATTCTGATCTCATTTTTCAATAGTAACTTGTTACCCTTCTAAAGAAACTAAAGTGAAGCTCATTTTCCATTGCAAATTTGAAACATTCCCTAACCAGAAGCGCTCTGCACCCGCTAATATTTATTTTAAGTAGTCACTAAATTTATTCAGAATAGCAGCTATCTAAAGTAGGAGATGTAAAATTTTGGAAAAAAAAAGGTATTTTCTATTTATTATATTTTCCCTTTCATTTCTGACTCAGCACAAACTGTAGATGGAAACAGAAATCTGAATTAAAAAGCATAAAATCAGGCCTTCTTTAAACTTCTCGCAACAAAATGTACATATGTAACTGCAAAATGTTATCAAGTTAATCAGAAGATTTAAAGGGATACTTTTTATTGAACCAGAAGGTGTTCAATGCAGTCAGTCACATCAGGTACTTCAAATTTTTTTATTGACATAAGCTTCAAACTTTTAGCATCAGCACTTTTTTTCTTCAGACACAGAACTTGAAATGAGCACTTGATTTCCCCACTCTGATGACACTTGCCACTGAAATGAGCCAAATAAACCAAACGTAATTATGTAAAAAAAAAAAAAAAAAAAACAAAAAAACCAAAACATCTCTGAAGCTGAGCAAGCAACTACATTTCACCTCCTCATCTTTTCCTGGTGTTCGCCCCTATCATTCCAACACCTTCCAAGTGTTTACAAGAAGTTATAGTTAACGTGCACATTAAATTAATGAGCTGATTTATAATGGAGCTGATGGAAGTTGTATTTATACAATAGGTACTTGTGAACATGTCAATTTTTTATTTATTATTATTTTGTGACCTCTACCATGACTGACTGCAGAACAGAACTGAAAAGATGAAAAGCTGAACTATCTGAAGAACTACAACAATTATTATGTTTTTCTTTTCTGGAATAGGCACATTGCTCTTTTGACTGACTGCTAAACCCAAAGCCTCTTCTTTTAAGATGTTCAAGTCAACTACGCATTTCAATCAACTTGAATCTTTTTTTCAGGCAGTTTCCAAAGGGAAGCAAAATTTTGGTAGAAGCACAAGTAACGTACCATTTACTATGGATTAAGTTAAGGCTTTTTATCCTGTTCATAATTTTCATTCAAACTTGAAGATTAAAAACATATTTCCTTTCAAGAAAAGCTGCTTGGCTTTTCTGGTGCTTTACAGTGTTAAAAAAGCCCCATATGTGTCTCCTGAAACTTACAAAAGGAATCTGCCAGTCCAGAAATTCATCCTTATGTGCATTACCAGCAGCTGTTGCAGCAGACAACATCCATGTTTTAACACAGCCAAAATAAAAAATTTAGTGAAGACTGCTCAGCTGGACTCGTCCTTCCTTACTGCAGTGTCTACCAGACATGAAGGGCCATTTATCAAGTCACACTTCCCATTTAGACCAACTCCCACCTGAAATCACAGCCCCGCGCTTCCCCTCTCCTTCTCCCAGGGCTGAAAACTCTTCTCGGCACAAGCCGGCTGGCAGAAAGATGCAGACACACACTTGATCAATGCCTCTCTCAGACATTTATTTTCATTGTGGCATGAATGTCTCCTCATCTCCACCTACACTACCCTCCAGCTGAGAAAAAAAAACAGCAATGTATATTTTCTTCTTTGCTAAGTAAAGGAAGAGGCTGCGCTGGTTGTGTGGCGTGAAAACTCCCTCAGAGGTGAAGACAGAGGGAGGAATGCAAACCTCCTCAGCGCAGTTGGAAATCAGAGAGATGTGTTTTTCCTCAGAGGAAACACATGAACACAAGCTGACCCCTTGATATACAAGCAGCTACATCAGTCAAGCAAGACGCAGAACTTTTGCGGCATTACCAATTCAAGCAACTCTGCAGTGCTTGCATTCACTACACTTACTTGTTTGATTTATGCACCAAGCATTTCTCAAGTAACCGTACAATGGTTTGGGTTGGAAGGGACCTTCAAAGCCCATCTACTCCAAGCCCCCTGCAGTGAGCAGGGACATCTTCAATTAGAGCAGGGCTCAGAGCCCCATCCAACCCGACCTTGAAAGTTTCCAGGGATGGGGCACCTATCACCTCTCTGGGCAATCTGGGCCAGTGTCTCACCACCGTCACTGTAAAAAGTATTTTCCTTATGTCTAGTCTGAATCTTTCTTCTTTTAGTTTAAAACCATCACCACTCGTCCCGTGGCTCCCCTCCCTGCTCCAGAGTCCCTCCCCAGCTTTCCTGGAGCCCCTTGAGGGACGGGAAGGGGCTGGAAGGTCTCCCTGAAGCCTTCTCTTCTCCAGGCTGAACCCCCCCAGCTCTCTCAGCCTGTCCTCACAGCAGAGGGGCTCCAGCCCTCCCAGCATCTCCATGGCCTCCTCTGGCCCCGCTCCAACAGCTCCCTGGCTTTTTCAAGTGATTTCAGAGTTTGGGTTTGCAGGACAAGCAAGACAGCCAAATGCCATAAAGCACGACTTGCAGCAAATAGCATTCCTACAATAATCCAGTAACAGCTCATCTACAACTACTTCCACATGGAACAATGAGGAAAATACTGAATAACAGAAGACACTGAAAGGAAACAGTGTTTCTAACTACAGCTTAAAACACAAAAGAAGTTTCTATGGATTCCTGTTGGAGGTTGTCAACAGCTCTATTAGTGCCACAGGCACACTGTGCTGCTGCCACTGTGGGTGACAGCCATCAGATGAGGTTGCAGCGTTTGGCCCGATGCCTTCTTGTCATTCAGAAAAGCCATCTTCTCAATGAGTAAATGGTTTGTAAGCAAACACACCCAGAAGGCACATTCCTCCTCCGGAACAGATTCTACAGAGATGACATCCTTAGCTTGCATGTTTATCATGTCACTGACATTTCCTCACTGAACATGTTCTTTTATGTGGAACTTTCCAAGGTCGCAAGTGCCAGCAGAACTGCTTTGTGCCACCAGCTCGAGCGCAGCGCTGGCTCTGCACAAACTCACCAGCCCTGGCAAAAAGGCCGGTGAACACAGCTCCCACCAGTCTTAACAGAGAGAATAAACAGCAACACACAGACACAGATTACAGGCAGAATAGGCTTTTACTTTTCTCATGATCTGGGATAAAGTAGGGAAGAAAAAAAAAAAGCGTTCATTAAGACGACAGTATAACAGATATGACATTTCAACTTGCACCGCCAGAATCCCAATCCCAATTCAGAAAGCCCCTCCTCCCCAGCTCAAATAAACACAATTGTACCAGCAAAGCCACGAGGCAATAGCTCCTCATCTTTATTTGTCAGACAGCTGCATCAACGCTTTACAAGCACTGAGTTTAACAAACAGAGCAAGTGCCTCCCACATGGGTCTTCAGATTTCGTATTTTTTTGAAAACAACGTTCACTCTGAAGCCAGGGAAACTGCAGGAACCAAAACGATGGCAGCGGCAGGATTGCTTGTCTTGTCATCTTCCACTTCACAACTGACCTGTCCGAGACAGCGGCCTTCTGCAAAGGTAACACAAGCTCTGCAGCCCTATCCCAGCTATGTGCCACCAACCCACAAGTACTAACTGCCTTGAAATCACTCACACGCTACCTCTAGTGTTTGATTTATACAGCTTTATTTAACAAAGCCAACTCCAGTACTGATGTCGGGAGTGGCACAAACCAGAGAATGAAACGAGTCCTATTGAAGGTTCTTTTCCATTTGTAATTTCCATGGTTGCCTGTGCAGTTCCTGCTTTCTCAGGGAAAACAGCTACCCAAAGAAACCCGTGAAGCAGCATTACAGAGGAATATTCATTTAAACCACTAGTTTGGTGCACTGCATGTGATATTTTGCCCGTCTGAGTGGAAATGAGTGGAATGTGGATTTAGTACCTGTTCTGAGATTGCTAGCTGAAGCCACAGAGCCTGTCCTTTGATCTGTATTCAGTTCCAAAAAGCAATCAAAAGTTGTTACATTAGTACATAGGACATAGAAGAAATATCAACATAGTCGTGGCAAAGCAAGCGAAGGCCTGTTTCCACAGCAAACATCACTCAGAGAGGAAAGCAGCACATCTTCAGACATGACAACAAACAACAGACAGGACAGGCCCTTGTTCCAAGAACGGCAACCTCCCGTTGTTCAAGTTTTACTTGATTTTTAAATGCCAGCTGTATACCTGCATCAGTTTTGCGTCTGCTCCAAGCTGTAAAGCAGAGCAACCCTCTTGTACAGCTAATGAAAACTACTACAGTTACAGAAGTCATTTATTAATAAAAACCCAATAATCTTACTAAATATAGAGATAAAGACAAAAACCAAGGACACTGTGAGCAAGTGCTTTAAACAGGAAGCATCTAACCTAGAATATCCCATAGACTTTATGTACAAATGTGATGGCAAGACATTACTGAGACCCACACTGGCACTTCAAACGCACAGCAGCAATGAAAGAAAGGACAGAAAAAACATCGGACCACCAAGAAACCACAAAAGGCAAAAAAAAAAAAAAAAAATCTGTGACTGACATGGCAGTAGTAATCAGCGACAGATGAAACCCCTCACTTGCTAACCCTTCCACTCTGATACTGCCCGTACCAAGCTGTAACACTCAGCAGAAAGTGACCTGCCACACAGTTCACTGAAGCTGGAATCCAGACAAACTTCCCAACTGTTGTTAAGACACTGATGCTCCACGGCACGTTCTTAAGAGCAGCAAACACATTTAGCCTGCTTCAGCTTCCTCCCAAGCCACCCACCGAAAACTTTCGCCTCCAGCAATTCCCCCCACATTCCCTTCTCAGAGCAGAAAAACTTCCAAGACCCCGAGTCCACATTGGAAGGCCAAAGGAACCAGCTGCCACCAGTTATTTCCCAGATACTCAGCGGTCACATGTCACACACGGAGAGCATTCATCCAGCTTTGCTTGAGAGCTGCAAGCGAAATAAAACCCCAGGCTTTCCCTGACAGCTGCTGCCTCCCAGCCTACGGTAGCAAATCCCTGAGCACATCTGCTGTGGGACTGGAGGCAGATACAGAAGCCCTCCAGAAACGTAAAGTTGCTCAAGGACTTCCTTTTAGCCCAGAGTACTGAAGCAAGGCAGACAAGCGTTACAGAGCAAAACAATGTTTATAAATTGTTAAAAACCGTGATTCTTGTACAAAGTTGTTCATGGATAATGTACATGCAAAGGGGAAGACTACAAAAGAAAATACATTGGATTTATAAAGAAGAGTCAGGGTACACAGTACTCACCATAAACAGCTGAGAGGAAAAGGTGTTAAATTGTTGTCATTAATACCTTATTAATTCAGGGAAATTAACACAGAACATACCCCAGCATCACAGTAATGTTTTACAAAACATAACCTCTATCCTGCCTAGGACTGCACATTTGTGACTTATACGGCTTCCAAAAACCTTGAAATTTCTCACATCTCTTCACGCACTGGACAACGGAGCCCCAGTTAGCAGCAGGCAGAGCTGTGCTGAGAAGGAGAATGGTTGGGTTCAAAGGCCCAGGGAGAATTTCTGACCTCTGCAAGGGCTCACAGCTCTGTGACCTGCTGCAAGATCAGCCATCCCAGTTGCAGGCGTGACAAAAATCAGGAACTAGAGTCAAGTTCAACAGCACCTTGTCTAACACTCGCCGAGCCTAACACGTTCAAGCTTACCTACCTCAAACAACAAGCCTTGGTAGATACAGGCACCTGCGAGACAAAAAAGAAAAGAAAATTAAAATAGATTAGAAGCGAGTAACACCAGCACCCTCTCCAGCAGACGTGCTACGTAACAGCACGAGCAGCACTGAGCTGCCACCTCTGGCCACGCGCTTGCCAGCAACAAAACAAATGCAGTTTTGGTGCAGCAGGGCAACCCTCTGGGTAAGCTTCAGACTGCATTGCCAGGGACTCTGGCCAAGATGGATTTTAATGCAGCTGATCTTCAAAGAAGAGGTTAGCACATGCCTCTGCAGCACCTCACCCGACCACTGATGAAGCATGGCAGCATCACAATTGCAGGAAGTTGCCGAATCTTTCTCAGACAGCAGTCAAGGACACGATTAAAGAAAGCAGGAGAATTCGAGGCAGTAGAACAGGGGCGGACACAAACCTCAGAAGGACCTGACCGCACCACCACGGATAACAACTCACTTTTGAACAGGGCTAGTATCATAACCCATTCCCGCAATCACCTCACACTCTCTCAGACGGGTGACAAATTCAGCCATTTGATGGCACTCATTCTCTTCCTCCACTGTCACAAAGGCTACCCGTCATAAGATGGGAATTCTCACAAAATACACGTAAGATGAAGCTCAGAATTTTATTTCAACTTCAAATAATTGCCCGAGCTCTCACTGAAATAAAGGGCAGCTACTCAAGGGCAAAATATGGCCCTTAAAAATGCAGGGTTACATGGCATTTAAATCGCATATTAAAGAGCAGCCTCTTCTCTGTGCTCCTATAAATCCTTTTACCATTGACAGGAGAAACAAATAAGCATGTGAATATATGCATAAAAACGCAATCATGGTGAGAAGAGACGGCTTGAATTCCCGCTCCCAGATCACTCCTCCATGGGCAATGGGTCACATTTCACTTAATGACAGGCTCACAGGACTCCTCCTGCTTCAGCCTTCCCAGCCCTCACCACCTACACTCCCAGCTGAGAGAAAGGTCCTTCAAGGAAATGATATACACCCATTCAAGTATACTTTATATATTCTACTTCAATAAATCAAATAAGAGGTTCGAAAATAAAACCATGAAAAAGTTGAATGACGGTTCTTTCATTGATTTTCCGGGAAACAGCCATTCTCAAACAACTACACATATCTGCCTACTGAAAACGTGACAACAATGTGAAATCAAGAACAACTCTTTTCATCTTCGAGTTTCTTGGGAACGCGGGAAAAGCTGCCTCAAGGGACCACCCAGGGAACTAAGAATTTCCTCGTCAGAGAGTGGTGTTTTCCATAAAATGCAGATTAGACTAATTTGTACAGAAAACCTTGGAGCTACACTGCTTCGAATCAAAAACTCCTCCTTCGAGCTGGTCTTCGGCTCAGATACTAGAGGCTGCAGATGCACCATCAGGAATTATTTTCTCTTGCCAAGAAGATGAGCCACAAGAGCCCAATCGTGTTTCTCTCAAATTCAACAGATACCTTTCTACTCATATTGACAGTAAACAAATCAAGCCCTACCCATCGCATGCACAGACTGAGCACCAAAGAGGACTAACATGCTGAAACACGGGGTTTCACTCCCACATCTGCATAGTATCCCCCCGCCACCTCACGAACCCTACGATTAACCACTTCACATCTGACTGGCAAGCTCTGCACATTCATGGCGGTGCCAAGTTACTCAAATGCAACTAAGACTCAGAGTCTCAGCAATTACCTGTTCATTTATTTACTTGACTTCCATAGCAATTTGTGTTTACAGAAAAAAAAAAAACAAACTGAAACACTTCACCATACCTCAACTTCATGTTACTGCACTGATTTTCAAATACCAATTATCTTCCTACCCCCCCATAGCTCTCTTGTCCCCCACACTCTTCTTCTGGCAATAGATAATTTCAAGGTTCATCATCCAGCTGCACCTCAAAACTCCGTGCAAAATACAAGGTCACATACTGTTGGAAGGCATGTGGGGAAGAAAAAAGAAAAACCAAACTTAATACCAGTTAGTTAAAAACAGCACAACTGGACTGTTTTACTCCTAAAAAATGTGCTGGCTGCCCTTTCTTTTTTGCTCACTGACACCTACAATTCCGTAAAAGTACCAATGTAGCAATGGTTTGATACACTGAAACGTGGAATATGGTATCAGAGCCCCCACTGAGGATTTGAAAACCTCAAAGAGACAGCGGGAAACTATAAAAAAAAGAAAAAAATGAATCGTTATTTCCTACTGTTGCTTCAAGAGGCTGTAATTACATCTAGGGCCCTTTGTGCCAGGCACTACAAACACATTGTGAAAGAGCAGTCATGTGCCAAAGAGCTTGTCCTCTGCAGGGCCAGAGCACAGAGTAAGGACCAAGGCCTCAAACAGCCCAGGCAGGCAACAGCAGGAATGAGACAGACCTTCAAAAACTTCTCTCTCAGCTCCCCCCACTGCACTCTGTAGAGACAGGCTCACCCCGGCCCATGCGGGACTGGAAAGCAAACACAGAAAGTCTGATTCTTCCTCCCCATTAAACCTAAGACATTTCTCACTCCCTCACAAGTTATCAAGGGGGATAACTACGATATAACCCATCTTTACAGGACTTTGAAAATCCTTAGTTACAATTACCTTTTAGCTATCTTTTTACTCCCAATTGTGAGCGAGCCCACGACATGACACGCAGGTTAAGCAACATCGCTCTTTGTTACAGTGCCTGGGCTCTGCATGCAACTCCAAGTCACCAGTGTGATTAACGACTGTTTGCAAAGCTCACCTGAAAGGGTTTCCCTCAAATGATCCTATTGCCTTTCACATACTGAAGACACTTGGGAAGAAATCCCCGAACTTTCTGCCTTCGGATTTTCTTGTTGGGCATCTTGGATGCAGGAGGTTAGCAGGGTAGTTTTCTGGCTTGGGGTGGGGTTTTTTTTGTAGAAGTCTCTCAGAGCACTGCCTCAAAAGTTAATATCCCAAATTCCTATCTAACAGCTCCTCAGCTCACGCACGCATAGCTACTTTTAAGTACTGTTACTCACTAAGAAAACTCCCTTAACGAATGGGAATCACAGCGGTGGGACTGCGGTGGGAGCTGCACTCAGGGAGTCCGCCACTTTGGAAACCAACAACCTGCAGTCTCGCGGCCAAAGGAAAAGCGGGAAAACAACCTAAGGGCACAAATGCAGCCACACTGCACTCCCAAACTTAAAACATTAGTAACTCTACTGCCTGCCAGCATCACAAGATCGTAACCTTGCGCTTTTTACAAGTCTGTCCTGAAGGCTTTTTTTAAGGACAGAAGAAACCAACGCTCAACACTTGCTGAGGCGCTCTCAGAGCAACATCCACACACGCCAAGCGCAGGTCAGCCCTATTCTCCCAAAACAAGGCTCAGTGGGTGACTGGTACCGACTCCCCACAGCTCCTGTCACAGCCGCCCAGGGCAGCAGATGACCAGTGCACACCATAGCCATTCCGAGCCCCCTGGGCAAGCGACTGAGCCCTCACCACCGCCACCAACACCCGTGGAGGGTGTGCGGGGACAGCCTGGCTCTGCCCCGAGCCCCGGCGACAGCCCTGAGGGGGTGGCTCTGCCCCGAGCCCCGGCGACAGCCCTGAGGGGGTGGCTCTGCCCCGAGCCCTGCCGCTGACTGACCCAGCTCACACCCGGGCTCCTTCTGTGGGTTTGGACAACTAAAATCCACAAAACCCTTTTTGGGTAACCCCCCTCCTTCGGCTCGGCAGGGAATTTACCGCTGTCCTGGGCCGCCTCCTCGCCCTCAGGAAAAGGCGCCGAGCGCGAGGGGGAAGCCCCGCAGCCCCAGCCCGACGACCGGCGGCACCCCCCGGCCCCGTACGCTCGAAGCGGGACACGGTCCTCCACCCCCGCCGCTTCCCGCCCGCCAGCCCTCAGCCGTTTAGCGGGCACCCCACCACCACCGAGCGGGATGAGCCGGGGGACAGACGCGGGAAGGCACCGGGCACGGCTTCGCCCCGCCTGCGGAGAGGCCGCCAAAATGGCGGGGGGCGGGAAGCGGACCCCCGCCCGGGCCGGGGAGAAGGGAGGGAAAGATGCCCCCAAACCTCCCCGGGGAGAAGGGGGGGGATCCCTCCTCAGCGTGGGAGAGCTCAAGGCACCCACCGCCCGCGGGACCGGAGAACGACTCACCTGAGGCGGCGGCAGCCGCCAGCGCCGCGCTGAGGAGGCACAGCGTCGCCCGAGCGCCCATGGCCCCGCCGCCGGCTGCAGGGGACGAGAGGGAAGGAAGGGGATGGCGGCGGCGGGGTGGCCCCGCCGCCCCTTCGGCAGGTGCCGGGGCAGTGCCTCGCCTCTCCTCGCCAAACTTTCCCCCCGCAGACAAAGCGGCGGCGGCGGCGGCCCCCGCAAGAAATGCGCCGTAACCCGCCCTTCCCCTCCCCTCCGCCCCGCCCGGCCCCGCCTCGGGCAGCGCTCTCCCCCCTCCCGCTTCCTCCTCCTCCCTCGGCGGGGGGCGAAGGCGAGCGGCCCTGCCCGGCCGTGCCCCTCGGGTTGGCGGGGGAAGGCTCTCTCTCCTCCTCCTCCTCCCCGGTAAATCCGCAGCCCGTCCCGCCCGCAGCAGTGACAGCTTCCCCGTTTGTCCCCCGATTGGGGCGAAAAGGCGACGGCGTTGGAAAAACCCTGCAGGCCTCCAACCCCAAGAGGATCTCCCAGCCCAGGGAGCTGCGGGAGGGGGATTTATCCCGGTCAGAAATGAGGGGCTGGAACGGAGAAGTCATCCTCTCTAGGGGTTTTGAAGCTTTTCGGTAGTTATGTTTGGATCTCGCTTTTGTGTGCGGGATTATAAAAAAAAAAATAATATCAATGGGGCATGGTTTGTTTACTAGGAGGACTGTTTTCTCCTCACACAGGTCCACATTGAAAGATTCTTTCAATTTCTCCCTTCAATTTCAGTTCCTGCGCTCCTCACCCATTGTATAGATCTCCTCTATCTATAGATATCCTCTATCAAGGGAGACCCGAGCATCAGCAATCACCGAGAGAGCACACAAACTAAGAAAATAAACTACCAAAGTCCAAGCTCACCACTTCCCATTCTAACATTTTCTTTCCCAAGGCTCTTCCCTACACACACAGTACCCATGGCACTCGCCAGCTCCCGGACGGTCGGTAAAAAAAATCCTAATTTCACACCTCCAGCTCTGCACACTCACCAGAAGATACCAGAGCCGACTTTTCCATGTGCTTCCACAATATCAGAGTCGGGTTCTTTTTCAGTGACGGGATAAAGAAAACCAGCCACAAGTCACGAAGTCACAGCCATTGAACTGCTACGTGCAAAAACCTAAAACTGACATGAGCTAGAAAAGTGATTCTACTTTTACCAGTCTATGAAAGAAATAATCTTTTTCAGCTAATTGCAACGTACCTGCTTCACAGCGGTATCCCAATTATCATAGAGCAGTCAGTCAGTCGTACAAAGCCGGAATTCTGCAGCCGCCTTTTCTCGCCTGCTTTAAACAAAGCCTATCTGATTAAACGCAACTATACCAGCTAAATTTAATAGTAATTCCTCATAGTAATTCAATCTGTTCAATTTTGATTCACTTTCAAATGAACACTACCATCTTGAACTCTGAGTTGGAGGTCATTTTTTTTTCCCCCCAGGATTGTATGCCATTAATTACTGTACCGCAATTCCTGCAACAAATGTGCGAAGTGAAACGTACAGCGTGGCACCGGTCCAAGATCCAAACAGCAATTTGCATGATGGGTTTCTCAGTGCTTCACCGAGTTATTACTCATTAACTATTATCAGGAGGTAGTTTTTGTAAAAATAGGAGCAGACAGAGACATAATTACTACCACTGCACACACAAACACTAACCAAACAAATAATTTTGTCTAATTCAAATATTTCCTAGTAAGAAGAGCCAGGCACATACAGGGCTCATTAACTTAACAGATGTGTAAAATCCAAGAGATGCCTGCCACGTAGAGACGAGGTGCACGTTCAACAAAGCGGCCACTAGGCGGAACACCTCTGGTTGCCCCCTGTCCTCACTTTCTGTTAATTACCGGTAAAACCAAGGCAAACGAAGACAACGCTGCCAATATTTTCTTGCCATAAAACCCACCTTGTCAAATTGCACAGCTCCTGTCAAATTACGGCTGCGGAGCAGTCTGGCTCTTTGCTTCGGATCACCGGAAGAGATGCAGAAATGCAGCCTCCGACATCCGAGCGTTTCAGGCAGCGCAGGAGAAAAGCTCCAAGAGGCAGCATAATCCAGGAAAATAAGGGATTTTTGATCGACACCACTCCACATAACAGCTGAAACAAAAATTTACCACCTGCTCACACGCTCGGTGAGATTGTGATTCTTACCAAGGCATTAACAGAAGCAAGACAGGTCCTTCCTTACTACTCAAGATAGAAAGAAATAGACAGAAATAAGCCATTATTTCACAGCAGCTGTACTTGGGAGTCAGTTTCCTTGGTCTTTTCCTTTCACGTGTATTTTTCATTGCTGAGCTCAATTGCATCCGGTCTATTTCGCTATCCCTCCACTTTTTTTTTCCAGGGGGAAGATGCACACAGAGAAGGAAGCCACCAAGCAAACTGCTTATCTGCACATTTTTTGACTAATTTGTGTTGCTGTCCATCTTTCTGCTACTATTCTCTGGGCTTTTACAGTTTGTTTCTCTTGTTCAGCTGCTGCTTCCCCCTCCCTATTTCTCCTACCTTCCCAATCCCAGCTCTCGCCTATGCCCACCAGGTCCAGCCCTTCTGCTGTGATGCTTTTGCCTCCGTGCTGTCCCCTCCTTGGCCCTACTACCAAGAAACCAAAGGATTTAAGAAGGAAGTTGAGGAGACCTCGAAGCCAACCAAGGCAGCTCCTTTAGGCGTGTGTTAATAGCCAGCAGGGAAGAAGAGAAGGATCCAAGTGGAGCAATAGAAGGTACGTGATCCCCGAGGGAATCCATTCCTACACACAGCTATTTCAGACCATAACACAAGTCCTGGTGGAACACAGGAGAAAAGCTAAAGTTGAAATCATTTCCTTCCTGCCTCACCAATGTACCCACACAGAGAAGCAAAACGCTCCTTGTTTAGAATTTACACCATTCTGGTCTCACCAGACCTGAAAAAGTAGATTTTCTACCTGCAGAGAACAGGTATTTCGCCACTAGCTATCAAGGCAGATGGTGCTACAGGTTTTAAATCATTTGAGGCGACCATGGAAGCGACTTAAATGAATATTAACACTGTTCCAAAGAAGCTGTTAAAGTCAGAAGAACTCAAGATCCCTAATTTACATAATTGTGGAAATTTACCCATTCCACAATATGAATGAAGAGCTTTTCCCTCTGGAAAAGAAAATATGCACTTGAAAGAAGATATTTCTAAAGTTTTGCACTAAGGCCTCCCACACAGTTTCAGAAATTCAAAGTTTTATAAATGCTCGTCCTTCAGATTCTTTTTTTAAGCTCCTAATTCAATACAAAAGCAGCATTTCTGTTCTGAGTCCATTTACAAGTTAACAACAAACAAAAATACAAAATAAGCTTCAGACTGTCTAAAGAAATATGAGATTTTTCTAAGATGGAAAGCTTGAAGGGTGCATCTTGCAAAGCAACGACCCAACTGTCAACTGTAGCTGCGGCTCTTGGAGCTAGCGGCACAAAAAGTCACTGAGGTTGTAGGAATAAACCATTTTTAACCATCCTTTTATCAAATCTCCAGGCAGAGGTCAGTTTTCTGCACGTTGGTGTTAAGGATCCGTTTCTCAGTTTGGCATGCAAATCACTGGTTTGAGTAACTGGAGCCAGATATTAACGTTCATTGAAAGCCGGGCATGTGCTGGCACAGACTTACACGGAATAGCTGAAGAAACACGTTTCTGAAAAGGATGCATCTCATTCCAGCTCCGCGGACTGGGGTCTCTTCTCGGGATCTTGCGAATTTCTTGGAATTTAGCCCACGCGGTCCATACTGGGAAATCTGTGGGTTAAGCCTTCCAAAGAAGATTGCCACCTTCCTACAGGAACTTGTCAGATAGAAGCAGACTCAGATGTAGTCCTACACTTGAATCAAGCCAGCTGCTTTCTGGGACAATTAAAAAACCTAACAAGTAGACAATTATGAAATGGATTTTTCTGCAAATTCCCCGCTTCCAGAATCCCTTCACACTTCAGTTAAAAATCCTTCCAAATTTTACCTGATCTAAGTATACACTCCTTTCTTTAAGGCTGCTAAATTATAGTAATGCGTTGTGTAAATTATTTTTGTATGTATTAATTACATTTAATCCCTCTGAACTTCGAACTTCTGGTCCAACTAGTCATCGCTCTTCAGTGGAAGAAGGTGAACACGAGGCCAGAATCTGCAGAGCTCTTCCTTTTCCTATTGTTAACATTTCCAGCCTGTCCCACGAGCAGAATTTTGCCAGAGCTGATTTTTTTTGATATCTTGGTCTACTTTTGCTCTCTCTTCTTTACGAACAAGCTGATCTGTTGAAGTCCATAGAGTGGTATAACAAACTGACCTTCTTCCATGAGCAACAGAGTCAGTGCCGCGCTTGCGCTGAGCAGAGCTTTTAGCATCTCTGGGAGGAAAAGAAACAAACGTACATGGTTTTCTCCATAGAGAAAACTCAGGGCAAAGGAAGCAATAGCTACAGGTACAAGCAATCCACGAACAACAAAATTACACTGTATCCTGTTCCCTTCCCTGGAGTTAAAAAGCGCACACCGGATGCGAGTCTCCTAATCAATATTAAATAGCAAAACCAATCCATCTTTGATTGTTATCAAAGTGCTTTGCTGAATTCCAAGCAGCAAACCCCGTCAAAGTCGAACGAAAATCTCTACCGGTGGATGTTTTGCTTGGCACAGAACAATAAAGTGCCAGAGGCTGCAACTGTGCCGTAAGTAATTCCCAGTTCTCATATGAAAAGTAAACAAACGCCGTATAAAGTGGCACAAGTTTTTTTGGGAGAGGACTTAACACTCATTCCCTAACGTGTCAAGACACTGTCATTGACTAGAAGCTGGCTTGACTTTAATGTGTTCGTGGTTGTTCGCAGGTGGTATTGTATTACCCGGAAGAATGAAGGATTTATTCCTTTAATTTAAAAAAGAAAGCATTTTTCCTAGCCTAAGCGTGAGATCAAGATCTGAATGGCTTTTATCTGGCCAAAGAGAAACCAACTTCCTTTCGTAATATTCTGATGCTGCGATAAGGCTGGGAGATTAAATTCTCTCTCATGCAGCATGAAGCCTGATACACCCCAGCCACCTTCGACTACTACAAACTGAATCGCAGCCTGTCTTTTGTCAGAGGTAAGCAAAACTCCTTTATCTACCAAGACATGTCTTTGGAGAGGACACATGTGTTTTTAACATGATGCCTTCCAAGATTATGAATTTGACCTTCTACCCACTTGGTCAATCTCCCTCAGAAACATTAAAATATACTTTTAAAATACCTAAGTGTCTGTAGCTCAATAAACACACACACACTAGGATACAGTGCCGGTCTTTGATTTTAGTTCCAAGTTCTCCAACTTATAAAGGCTTTGGGGAGAAAATGACAACTTGAAGGCCACTCTGACACACTTCAAGAAGAGTCCGCATTTCAGAATCTGGAAGCTCTATGTTTAGTAGATATTTCACCCCTTCACATAACATTTAAGGCCACAAATCACTACCGAAATGAAATAAATTCAATCTTTTCCCAATGTCTCTGCACACAAGCAGGGAATAAGACACCACCTCTGTGCAGTACATAGAGTACTACAGATTTTGTTCGTAAACATTTTTAAAACCCAGTGAGATTAGGCCATTAAAAAAAATGCAT
Source organism: Rissa tridactyla (assembly GCF_028500815.1). Classification (NCBI taxonomy): domain Eukaryota; kingdom Metazoa; phylum Chordata; class Aves; order Charadriiformes; family Laridae; genus Rissa; species Rissa tridactyla. The sequence goes on along the minus strand of NC_071470.1, from coordinate 77,147,845 downwards.
CTCTTTCAAGCCCCTATCCATTGATAGCGGATGCTTTTAAGGATTTGGGGAAAAAATGAAATATTGAAAACTAGTTTTCTTGAAATATGAAGAACTCGAGTTTCACTGCCGTCTCATCTACTCACAATCCCGTTGGAAAGCCCTTGAGAAGCAGAAGAGTGACGCTTCCGCAAACCGAGTGCCCCCAACAAACCTTCGGAGCTGAAAGCAGGTGCGCCTGGGAAAGCCCTGTTACAGGAACCATGCTTACGATGGTTCAAAATCCCTGAAATAAAGCTTTATTTTTCACAGGGCACCTCTAGCATAAGGTCACTGTCTACCTTGTTAGCATGCCACCTTTTCTAAATGGTAAAAAACCCACCCTAAACCCTAAAAATAGTAGCTAGCCTGCGTACAGGCCGCTTCCAAATTTCTCTCCTCATAACCGATTTCACTAATACTGACAAATGAAGTTTCTCTGATTTCGTAGAAGGGGCATCCTAAAGAAAAAAAGCTTTGCCTTACTTCTCTTTCATTTCCGCCCAGTGACTCACAGTCCACACCGCTAGCAATGTAATCGCAAGACTCCTCCTGCTGGCAAGATGAAGCTTACGGAAAGAAAAAAGTTTTTTTTAATCACTACCCTTTTTTCTGAAAACATTTGGCTTGGGTTTTGTTGTTTGTTTTTTTTTTAAGCCTTCTTTAGGCTGAGAGAAGAGTCCCCAAGTGTTTCTCCGCTTCAACAATATAAAGACCTTTATAACTCCAGCTGCAAATAAATACCATCGGGACGGGATTTTAGTATAAAGATGCCCGCTAGAAGAACACAGAGGTTCACGGAAAGACCTGCCACCCCACTGAGGGTCACACCAAGGCTTCTAAGCGCCACAGCCCCCGACATCCACGCGTCCAGCACTGCCAGCGACCGAAGCGATGTGGCATTGCACGGTCGCCATGTGCAGTAACAGTTTATCTTGACCCAGCATTTCCCAGTACCTGGCAATTTGGACAGACTGGGTTTTCCCCCTTGCTTTCCAAGTACTCTTGGATATGAAGAACTTCATGCTTAACATAACTGGATTTGACTTTAAGAAATTCAATACTCTTCCAACTACTTTCACATTTTTCACAGGCAGTTCTAGCAGAAAGCCCCATCTTTGTTCTCAAAACTGTCACAAATGAGCACTCGCCTTCGCTAAATGGTAGGACACTACCCACTAGGGGTAAAGGTAACCCTAAAAACAAGCCGCTTATTTTGAAGGCCACTGATGAAAGACAGTACTAAACCTTGAAAGTCAATGAGTGTACCCAGATCAAGTCTCTCACGAAGCCTCCACCTCTCAAAAGGCTGCTAGTACAAACCCCTGATGGACCAATTCCCATGCTGCTTATCCTCACGGCATAAAAAAAAAATCCTGTTTTCTAAGAACAGCGCAAGGAAGTGAGGACATTGCTCTCCTCCCAAACTTCTTTTCCACCTGAATGCCACAGCACCCCCCCCCACCCAACATTAAAACCACTTGCAGATGCACTGCAAGGTACAACATTTGGAGGAATTCACTCCGACAACTGCCTCTTCATGTAGCTGTGGGATGAAGCCTCTCTAGTCACCTGCAAGCTGAGGCACTGACAGAAACAACCACTTGTAAAATAACAATATTTATCCCCAACAATATTTTTAGTCAGTATTAACAGCTTTTTTTTCCCCCGCCGGCCTATTTAAGTCAATGCAAGTTCTACCACACGGACAGAGTTTAGGCTACAGCATTAGCTTCACCCGAAGTTTGGAGGCTGACAATACCAGTGGTACCGCAGAATACGAATGCAATCATTCATAACGCCTGTCTCAGCATTTGGGAACATCTTACCCCTTGTAGGCCCAATTAGATTTTTAAACAAACTTCCTCAGTGACATTGCCTGGCTGGGTGTTGTGCTTAGCCCAGCATTTTTACATACTTCAAATGAAGCGCTCGGCCCGACGTCTTAGACCAGCCTGACTTTCAGAGCAGAGGCAGACACGCAGCACGACTTGGCAGCTCTGTCCCTGGGAAATTAGAATCGGTGTCTATACCCGACAAGTTAAATTCAGGAGGCGTACAAGGCTGATTTTACTTGACGTTTCCAAGACTATGCTCAGCCACAACACAGCAGAACCGCAACGGTGGGACTAGGGCTAATTCCAACCGCCAGCACCCTGGAAAACCCCCAGGGGGTATGGAGAGGCGAGTCTTCCCTGCATCAGTTTTGAACACGGCATTTGTAACATCCCTGTCCTGCTCTTCGAACTTTACCTCCATGCCGTAATTTACGGCAAAAGCCCCGTGAACTCAGTTTGACCTGTAGAGAATCAAAAGTTTTTTGGAGTGCAACTAATTCCCGTCCAAGTCTAGGTTTAGGCTGAGTGTCAGCCTAAACCCTTCATTCCCCGCAACTGCGTGCATGCCTCTATGGCAATTTCTTCCTTGTTTGGGCAAATGTTTCTGTAAGCACTAACTGTGAATCCCAGTTTATTGTCTGCTTCTCCCTTAGTTAAACTAACAGCACTTTCATATAAGACAATGTTAAAAGCAATCATACATCATCTGCATTACTAAATGGACTCCAGCACTCCCTTTTTTCCACGAGGAACCTCAGTGAACTTTTTCAATGCTCATAAATAGCGGGGATTCCGAGCCCCATACATCAACTCCTGCTTTCTTACCATCAGTGAGAGCACACTTTTTAGAGGCAAAGAGGCTGCGACCTCCAATGCCGTAACCCGATATTTCCCCAAGAAATATTTTTAGTTGAAATTAAACTGCCAAGCAAATTCAGCATAGCTTGGATTGTGCAGCTAAAAATTAGACAGGAGAAAACGAAGGGTAAACGCACTGAAAAACACAAAGCCCTTTGGGAGAGAACTGGGGCACAGCGATCGGCCTTCTTCACTTTTGTGGTATATTGGAAGACGGTCTCCTCCTTCCATCACCCTCCCAGGCATCTCCCCCTTCTTGCTGAGGGCCACGCGTGCACAGCAAGGTACCGTTTCTTAACGGGAGAGAAAATTTAGGAACTTGTCAGCTGCTCCACAGGCCCCAAGAGTACGTGCTCTCATGCCCAAGTATGTGCAAAGAGTTTGCCTAGAGTTCCTTTCCCTACGGAGTAACTTACTTGAAATAAATTTCCACTTACTGCATGGACTGGTTAATGCCTCATAACACATCCTCTCTCGCTTCACCACATATTTGGGTAACCAGGTCCTGAGCTACTGCCATTTTGCTTTTGATAGAAGATGTGTGCTCTCTTTACCTACCAAAGGAGTATTAAGCACTCGTTAACACAAACTCTGGTGAAAAGGGTGCCTCTTATTATACAGGACTTACAAGAACTTAACATTCAAGACAGGTAACCTATTTACGTACTGCTCTAACTCATCAGAAACAACTAAAGCATTACAACTCCACGCTTTGCAATGAGTACACTAGTATCAATTTCTAGAAGCCAGCGATGCCATTTTGGTTACGCTACTGTAATAATTAAACCGGTTTCCAAGGCGTACTGGCACAAGAACCACATGTACAATTCCCATTCCTCATGTTTTGGGACTAAGTTTATTCAAGGGGAATAATCTCATGTTGTCTTCCTCCCTTTCATCTCTCCCGCGCGCCGATCAAGCGTTTCAGGATTAAAAATCACAATGTACTCGACAGCTTGTATAACGCTATTTCAGTATTACACAGACCAGGAGCATTATTACTTTATCAATCAGTAGCATAGTAACACGTATTCAGAACCGCATGATTACACCTCAACAAATGCACCTGAAAATTTGCTAAGTTCATGAGCTACTTTTTTTGATCGCTTGAGTTCTAGAGGCTCAGATTTACAGTATTCCCATAGCATTCACATTTTCAGAGTACAGTTTTCTGTACCATTATTCCACACTCACCCATTATTCCACACTCACCCATTATTCCACACTCACCCATTATTCCACACTCACCGGCTTTGAAAGTACACCCAGCAGTCTGAGAGCTTACGATTTAAGTTCACCTGTATATTTACGCTTAAGCATCACTTCTTTAAAAAGCCACCCATCTTCAAAAGGGCAGGTCTACCTTTTTCCATAATGGTTAGTAAAGTCTTTGAAATAAGCCAAGAAAAAAAATAGAGAAGAGACCAAGAAACCTATGCAAATGATATCGTAACCCTTCCTTCTCTACACCAACAGGTAACTTAGCTTCGCATTGCTACTTTCGGGTCACAAACCAGCACATAACTACTGTAATATCCCATAATATTCCTTGTATGTGTAATTCACGAGTGATAAAAACACTCTTTGCTTTCACACAGGCAGAAAACATTATTTGCAGGGCGAAACAACGCTCCTGTAAAACAATATCCTACCTTTTGCTGAAATGCAGTGTTAATCAGCCACCTGTAATTGAATTGGGATGCGTGCGAGGTGAGAAAAGCACACCCCCATGGCCCCATCTTTCCCCTTCACGCAAGCACATGCATCCCCAGCACAAACCCCGGCTAGGAAAAGCTTACAGCGTTAAGTGATGTACTTGCAGAGGATGCTGTAACTCGGGCTAATGACGCCAGACATATTGCAGGTGAGGCACTTATGCAATATGATTAATTCTTTTTTTTTCCATCAGGGAAAAAAAACATCTAGGTAAAACTCGTCATAAGTAACCAAGCCTTTTGCGGCAGACTGATTAAGTTGCTACCCCATTCCATGTTGGCACAGACTAGACTTGCCAGTACACAACCATCAGTAATCAGTACAATCAATTATTTAGGGTACAGGGTGGAGGGGAAAAAACCCACAGATTTGAAACGCGCTAAAAAACCCTGTTTCTTCTCGATTACCTCGCCTCACCCATCTTCTGAAACTTGCCTGGTGCTCCAGACCAGAAATTAATAGACTAACTAATCAGTATTAGGGAGCTAAAAAAGTTTTACTCTGCAACTTGAACTTCTGCAGAACAGAAGGAGGAGGAAAAAAAACAACAAAAACCAAGACATTATCCATCCTAAAGACACAAGTTACTACCGTTACCAGCCTCCTCATCACCAATTCCTGATGTGAGATGTGGACCAAATGGGATGTTTAGGGCAGTTAACATCACCGAACATATCTGAGTATTTTTGCCAGTCACGTCAACTGTTCACATTGAAAAGCAACAGTTTTAAGTTTCTTCTTTCTACCAGGCATATGAGCACCGCCCACAGTAAAAAAATGCTTTTAGATGGCTACTCAAGCACATCGGGATTGCTGTTTTCACATACTACCTAGTAAGTTTACTGAAGTCCGTGTGAAACCTTCTTTTACCCCTAAGAGAATTTTCTGATCGAACTCTGAGCAGAGCACGTCACGTAATCAAAAATACAGCAGCGTGGTCTAACAGTAATCTGTCAAGCACCTTGTCCGACAGCTGCCCGGTGCTTCAGATGGGAGGTACAAGAATGTCTATGCAGACAGATATGGGTAACCTCTTTGAAAAATGAGCCCTGCCTCCAATAATAGGGATGAGTTAAAGCTGCAAACACAAACCACCCTTCCAGATTTGGATAAGTTCATCCCTTTTGGAACCATCTTACATTTTAGGGTGCAGTTGTAGTAACATATGTTTAGCAACAAAGTCCAAAAAAAAAAACCCAAACCACTAAGAAACCCTTTCCCTAACACCTCTACAGAAAGGAACAAGAATGCCACCTGCTGGAAACAATGTGGAAAAAACTGGGAAAGAAGTTCTGCAACAAAGCAAAACCCACCTATTTTTAAACAGTCAGTTAAAAGCTGCATGGATATTTATGCTGGTCTCCAGTTTATATTTAAGAACTATGCTGGAGGAAAACAAGGTAAGCAAAATAAAAAGTCACAGCAATTGCCACAGACTGAATTAAATCAGGCAGAACGGTAAGATTACATTACGAGCACGCTCGAGACTGGCTATTGCAAAAAAGGGTTGGTGCTTTGGTTTTAATCTGTTTGACCCACACCAACCAGCCCCCAAGAACAAAACGCTAACTGTGCAAGAAACGGAACCGTCGCCAAGCTGAGTTTTCTGGTGTGTTTAAGAGCTCAAACCCCAACAAGAGTTCAAATCATTTACTGGGAATCTACCACTAACGTCAAACTGTGCCATTGCCGAGAGAGACCTCTATTGCCATTAAAGAATCTTTACATTCAAGATTTTACGCCAAATCTAAGTGGTATGCATAGCTACTAAGAGTCAGAGGAACAAAGTTAAGCAGGTCGATAACCAAAGGTGGACCCCACAGCCTGCCCCCCCTACACCGTCAGAGGGGATGGGGAGCCTCCATCCAGCCGCTAGAAAATCAGTGTCTTCTAACCAGGTCTACAGAGCCCAGCGTACCTCCAAGACGACTAACTGGCCCAGGACCACAGCCCTACAGCTCCTAGCTACTCACTGCTCCCGTTACGTACGTGGTTTTCATCTCTGAGGGACATCGTATCAGTTATGTACAGATAAAATAGCATTATTTGAAAGACAAGGTGCATCACCACTCCTCTCACGGAAAGCATCTCATTTTTCTTCAGAATAACCTCACCCATTACAGTCTGTCACAAAGACTAACCTGCATTCAGAGGCTCAAAGTAGCAGAGCAGTAATCCTCTGTATATCCCTGCGGTATCTAGGCAGGCAGACTAAACGAAAAGAGAGTGAGATATCACAGGCATCATGCAGACGTTACTCCCACCAACTCAAAAAGACCACCATCTCGGACTGTGCAGAAAAATGGAATAGTAAACAAAAACTAGTTTCTTTCATTCGCGATTTACACAGCGGCCGTATTGCCACAAGTAGCTGCATTAGTTGCTCTGGGGGAGACCGAGTCAAGACAACAAAGGCATTGAAGATTCTGCAATTCCCAGAGTAAAAAACCCAGCATTACGGATATAACATGTGCTAGCTTTTCGGCTGCAACTGTGGAAATTGGATGGCAATACTTCAGAAGTCATAGAAATACTTTTATTAAAATACGAACTATAACGTGCAAAGAAAAAAAAAAACCACACACAAAGTAGGGAGCTTTCAGCTACCAAGAGAAGGAATTTAAAATGTCTTCGGTTTTGACAACGGACTTCTGTTTGTGACAATGTTTCTTGTTACACAGAATTTACAAGTGAAATTCACAAGTTAGATTTATTTTTTTCTTTTCATGAAGTATGATTTCAATTACACCATTTGCTTTCCAAGCTTGATCATCAGGTCTACAAGGAGAGACATCAGGTACTAACAGGTTCTTGGACACGTTTTTCTTCATCTTCTGCAGGCTCCTCTTCATCTTCTACATTTTTTTCTCCTTCTGCCTTCTCCACCTGAGGTAGAAGTCCATCAAGGTTCAATAGCAAACCTTCACTGGTTGAAGATCTAATAACCAACTTCTGCACAAAAGGACCTGGAAAACAAAGAACACCGCACCGCCAATTCGGTCACTCTACTTTTCGTGTCTCCAGGTTGATTTATCTTAGTATTAATCCACACTGTGTCAAGGAGGCGACCAGAATCAGAATTACACCTGTAGACACATCCCTTTAGTACAGAGAGTTTAACCTCCACCCTGGCAGCTTGGGTTCAAAATGCGATTCCCACTCAGGCACTGTAACAGATACTAACTTAACGGCTACCTTATTCCTTTGGTACCTCGCGCTTGGCATCACTGGTGCCCCTGGGCCTTAGAACATACAAGTAAAGCTTCACACACACACACACTCCTCCAAAAAAACAAGACACAGGCAAACTCACTTTGGGAAGTAATCTTGATTGGCAAGATATGGGGGGGTGGGGAAGTTTGCCGATTACCCAAATATTCCTACATGACTCAGAGCACAAAAGAAACCATTGCTAATTCAGGATCCCACCATGAAACGCTGTGGGAACATTTTGACAATAACTACTACAGAAATAGTCCGATTTTTTTAGGGAAGATGAAATCGATCTACATTACACTTTGAGAACATTTGCCTGGTGGTATTTTTAGTCTGGCATTAGATCAAGTGACTTGGCAGAGGAATGCTGTTTTAGTGATAACCGCATAGCTGCACGAAGACGTGCTAGTACACATGGAAAGTGTGAAAGGAACAGATATCTATAACTAGTTGGTCTAAGGGACTGATAGCTAGCAAGCGTATCTAGACTCCACTGTTGTAAAGCTATATTAACTATCAAGTTTGCTTCCTACAAACAGGAAATATTTTTAATTGAGCCAGTAAAAGACCCACCACAAGAATCAAGCTTGATATCACAAAATCAGTAGAAGCGTTAAGACCAGAAGAGGTTACCCTTACTTAACGAGGTTGGTGTAGTTCACATATAAACTCATTGAGGACAGAAATACCATCACTTTCTGCTTCTATTTACTCATATTTCAAGTCAACCGACCCCTTACACTTTTTATTTGGGCTGAAATGCTTCTAGAGGCATGTGTCCTTGGCTTTTTGCAGCCTGTTCTCCGTACAGTAGTTAACTGCATCACTGGAAGAGATGCAAGATGATTCTTTATGCAGATGTTAAGCCAACATGAATATAAAAAGTTGTTTTCTTAACTTAAACGAGGCTATTCTTCCATAAAATTATGTTCATATATCACCGTTCCACTCCAGTAAAGCAGACGACATTTGTTTCAAGTTTACTTCATTACAACAAAGAGCAGATAGTGCGTTAGTTGTTCACACTCTGTGAGCACAACCCACAGGAACACCACCCAGAATTCACACCTTCGCTCTTTTGTACCCTGATCCTTTCATCAAGTAATAAAAATTTAAAAAAAAAAAAAAGATCAACACATTTTCCCTTGTAGCAGCAGAAATTTTAAAACTGTCTTGGTTACAGAAAAGAAAATGGTGGTATACCTTCAAACAGGGTAGCTAACATCAGGCTAGATGTTAACTGAAGCACGGGTTTTACCGAAGGCAACTGCAGGTGGATTCTGGGTTCAGATTTTTTGCATTGAGCCACAACAGCGTCACGTCAGTGGGGTAAAACCAACGCACACGGACGCTGAAGGCCCCATTTCTCACCAGGGTTTCCTTCTCTGGCTTTAATCCATTTCAGCATCAAGCCTGCAAACTTAGTTTTGTACATCATCTCACTTCTTTCCTCACACAGACACTGAGGCAGTGCTGCGGTGCAATGAGAGTTCATTTAAATGAGAGCACATGCTATTCGTGCAAAAGCAGCAAGGTGATTTAACGACAACCCAGCGAAGACCGCTCATTTCTTAACTTTGTTTGCTCTAACTTCAACTGCCACATCAGAATAACAACTACTTACCCTGAGTCGATGGCTTGAACGTGCAGATATCCTGGATAACTGCTTTTAGATTGGCAACTATCTGCTCAGTAGGCATATCCAGCTGAAAAAGGATAATGCGAAGTTAGCCACGGTGATACTTAAAGCCTGGATTAATAAATCTGAAAGCACTGGGTACATACTTATTCTACATTTGGAGAGATTTTGTTTCTCTGTGTTCCCTGTTAAGGAGTTACAAATCCCATTAACAGCCTTATCCAAATGACTCAGAAGAAAAAAACCTATTTTATACGTGGTTATACGCTCATCATTATTCTCCATGTTTCTACTCGTGACATAAAATTCCCATGGCTCTGCAACAACATGTTGCCTTGAAGAGGCAAAAAGTCTTAAAAAAAACCACCCTACTATATATGTACAAGGTGTTTTTTTTCAAAAATCATATTCAAATAAAGTAATTGAGGAAAGAAGCTTCAAGAAGTAGATATCAAAGACCACAAGACAGATCAAGTCAAAAAACACAAGCATCTAAAATTGAAGATATTAAGAACTTCAGCAGAACCAAATCAAGCATTTAAAAATTATAAAGTTCCTTCCCCTTTTCCTTCCCACTTTAACATATTACACAGAATTTCTACTGTTTCATAGAAATGCTTCCATAACGTACATGGAAGCATTGAGCTCTAAACACATACCAGTTCTGGATCTACTATTTTTACACACCCTGGTTCCTGTCCATGACATTTTTGACCTTCCAGCAAAAACCGTGGGCTGCTGGCTCCTCATTCTGCCCAATGTCCTCATCGAACAGAGCACTCAAGCACACCTCACTTCAGACACATAGGTGATCCTCACTGGACCAATCAACTTGTAAGTGAACATCGTTGCCAAAAAATTAATACCTCCATCTTCCATCCTACACCGATTACCTTAAACCACGACCGCCATTCATCTCTTCGAGAACGCGCAACTCCTGATCGAGAGACGTGTCAACCTGAAAACCCCCTCAAGTCAAAGCCAGGACTGACCGATCTCTCAGCTTCTGCAGAGCTCAACGTGCATTTCTCAGAACTTAACGTTCGGCTGCTGTAATGCCCTGCTATGCTTTATTTAATGTGTTGTCTGGTCTCACCCATACCATCCGCCTGTCTCCATCTGGATGAAAAATCAAGTTATTTTTCTCGAGGTTTCAGCTATGGAATTAAGAAAAAATCATAGCATTTATTCTCACAGGATCAACTCTGTTTCAGGGGAGCGTACAGGCATCGCTGGGCTCTCTTCCTCTCTGCCACCTCCCAAGGTAGCATGAGCGTATTTTATTAATATCTCACTTCTCTGTAAATGTATGCGTTACTTTGCAACAGAAATACTGTTATACTTGACTGCTCTCCTCCCAGATCTGGCCCATTAATCTCTCTCTATGCTCTTCTGGCAGACTTACAGTCCAAATGCTGTTCCTCTGTTACACAGGCCAGAACACATTTGTCTTTATCATTGTTATGTGGATTGCAACGTGCTTAATCATTCATAAATTTACAGACGTAACAATCTGTTTGTTAACGCTGAGCATTCCACTCTGCTGGCAGACTCACCACGGTGTATCGAATTCAAAATAAAGGAATACTCAGAACCGTTTAAACGAAACAATTCATTGGTAATAACTAATCAGAAACTACACTTCAAACGGAAGCTCAAAGAGTGTTTGCTCCCAGACCTTACACGAAGTTCAGGTCTTAAGCAAACCTTCAGTTGTACCGTTTGAGTAAGCTACTTGGCATTCGTCACCTGTAACTAAGTCTAGAAGCATTCAGAAGCGACAAAATTTGCAAGTTGCTCTAAACGAGTTACACGTCTCTTAAGGATTTAGAAGTACAACACATTATGAGACAAGACGCAAAATACAAAGACATGAGTTAATACTCTGTGTTTGTTAAGACAGGAAAATAGGACAGAGTGACTTGCATTCTGTCAGACAACACCACGCATCCCAAGAGATCACACACACCGTAATTTCCTTGAGAGGCTGACAGCTCCCTAATGAAGACAGGTAACGCTCAGAGGGTTCCAAGTATTTCAAAATAGCTTCCACATCCAACTAAATATTCCAGCTTCCAAATAAGTATTCCACAGTAACTCCTTGGGTACACAGAGTCACTGTGTGTCAGCACTTAGATATTTAATTCAAACCTTCACCAAACTGACAAAAGCACTCTGGACCAGGTCTTCAAGGCTGTGCAAGCTACTCTGTTCAGATCGATCGCAGTCAGAGCTAAATATCTTTAAGTCCTGAGCCTTCCTGAAGAATAACCACGCCTGCGGAGGGAGCAACTGTAAGTCAATTTCTAGTCCACTTTGTATAAATACAATTCAACTACAAAGTACCTTTGAAAATGACAGTTCATACTACAATCAGAACACAGAAATCAAGTATTACCTATCTTACCATTTAAAGTTTAGGACGCTTCTCTGTAGAGCAGCATAAGGTGCTGTAAAAAGGCTCAAGGAAGTTATTTGTTCCTTTTTTATTATTATTATTTAATTAGGACATATGTTATATTTGTCTTTAAATGGGCCTCCCGCTAACTCTGCTGCTTAATGGGGAATTGCCTATTAATACTCAGCACTGCACAAGTTTGACCAAAACAGATGCCGTTTTAAAACTTGATTCATGAAGTCTCAATGCTTCTGATCTTCTAAGGGGATCTTTAGAAGACTGCAACTGGCTGAATATGAAAATGAACAAAAAAAAGATGCCCTGCTATTAAAACACTAGCTTTAACCACAGAACAGCTTTTCTAAACTGTACTTAAGAGAGTTCTATCAAGAGATCGTTCAGAGCGCTGAAACTGTACTGCAGACTTAACTACCAGGCAGTTCAAATATAACACACATGCAGAGAACGACAGTCGTGGCAGGGCAGAAACGCTTGGTAGAAGATGAGAAGTGACTAACACAAAATGATGAACGCTCTGCAAACCAAGATCATTGCCAGCTATTTAACTCAGTGCTTTAAGAATCGTAGGGCAGGAAAATAAAGCTAGAAACCAGCCAGTAAGAAAACCCACAAGTAGACGCAGCAAAGCTGTTCTTCACGGTAGAAGCAGTACGGAGTGTCTGCTTCGTGTGGGATAAAGTAGGTTCTGCAGAATGCCCCTTCTTTTTCAAGGGACACTCACACTCAGGCCTTCAATCCCCTTAACACTCGAGGAAGGTAGATGCTACTTCTAGTGCAAACCGGCATTTCTGTTTCCTGCCTCAAACCTCATTTCCACGCACCTCTACGTTCTGGTTACCAAGTTTGAGATCCCTGTTTCAGCACACCTCTCTCCATACGTCTAACCCTGTGAACAAAACAGTGTTCCAGAGCTATCCTCTGCACATAGCTTGATACTGAAGGAGATATCCCGAGCGTCCTCATTTGTCTCCCTTCTGCTTTTAAGCTCCATGTCTTAAAATAACATTTTATGTTCTCAGTTTCACAGCTTCAGACCTACTAATTAAACTTAACCGCTGCCAACTTTTGGGCTTTTCAAAAGACATCTCAATTACTACTAAGAAAACACCACTGGGGCTGCACAGTTATGTGTGAGCGCAGCATTAGATCAAGCCGCTGGCCATAATCGAACTAACAGGCAACGTGAGACAGCGGCACGCCAGGGAAAACATCACTTTGAGAAACACCAGCTTGGCAGACTCCCAGCAACATCTACACTACTGTTTGGAACACAACAATAGATCTCCATCCTTCTGTGTAATTCGTAAATTATTATTTTCTCAATGACAAGATTTAAACTTAAAAAGCTCTTGATTTAGTGGTGAGCAGATACGCAGAACCACTCAAGGCTCTCGCAGCCTCGCCTGCGCTCGATTTCCTTCCAGCGCCGCCACGCAAACAGTGAGAAAATTAGGTCAGGTAAAGGATAGTAGCTAGAGAGGGCGGAGACATTTTTACGCTAGCCATAACCAACTGAGTCACCCTGCTGCACACAACTCAACACACAACACCGCGACAGAGCATGTCACACGCTGCGCGCAGTGTTAAGAGTCACCTCTGCCACGTAGCTGACATTAACTTAGCAGATGAGAACCCTCTCCGTAAGCAAACCCTCATCGGACTGTTTCTGATCCAAGATGAAGAGCTCATTCACAAGAACCTCTTGTTTACTTGTACAGAGCGACATCTCCGGCTGCACCGAATCTTCTCAAGCGCCACAAAACGGCAGGGCTGAGCTGCCTCAGACACAGAGCCTAAGGTCATCTTTAACACCACCATCTTACACCAGTAACAGGACGCGGTTTTAACTTTTCGCCGCAGCTGCGGGACGCTACGCTAAGCAGAACCAGCTGCAATTGTACCGAATACTGTCAAGACATCAGAGTTCCTCATTCACCTTTATTAAAAACATGATTTTTCTTCTTTACTAAACAAGAAGAAACTTTACAGTAAGTTTAAACTGCAAGTATTTTTAGCCTGATCTACAGGCTAATGATTAAAATTTAAGCAGTCCAAAGCAAAATTAAAGAACACCGTCACAACACTTGAAACCAAGACTCATCTATGGATTTGAAGCATTTCACACAGCCCATTAAACTTACAAAGAGCTAAAGGTACTTCCTGTCCATATCCAAGTGTAATATGTAACATGCTTTCGCAGAACAGTCCCAAGAACCTCAGTTTTGAGTATCATATAGACAAGAAAGGCCTTGAAATTCACACGTACAACTCAGAGCAGCTAGCCTGAACTAATAAACTCGCTTATCTCTAACAGCGCCAGACAAAACTTCGGGGTTAGATATCCCGTACGCTTCTTTTCTGTACCACCATCGGTTAAACTAAGAGTTAGGCAGGATTATAAAAAAGACAGAAAGAAAACAAAAAACACAGTTTGGAGCAAGGAAAATAAATAAATGAAAGAAAACATTAAGGAAAACATACTAATGGCCTGGAAGAAAAAGAGAAAAAATACTCTTATATAACCCAATTTCTTACACGACAGCAAAGCACACATTAATTTTATATCTCAGATGTAACGCAAACAGTTCTTGCTTTTTGCTCCGGTGCAGAGCAAAAGTTATCCAAATTAAATGAGTCTTTAATTATTAGGTTAAACCAAACACTTCTTGATCCACCTGTGCGCATTGACCATGGACTTACAACCCACCGTTTATTTACTTTATAAAAAAAAAATTATCAAATAAGCTTTATTTTACCCACAGAAAAGCCATGGGGAAGGCAGGAGGAACAGGAAGCCTACGTTAACATGTCACCTCACAAGGACATTATTAGGCATAGTACCTTTTTCATTCTATTTTGTTCATTATTACAATTCCTTGCCAAAACAAGGATGCCCATTCTCAGCATCCTTAACTTCCTAGCATCGGGTATGCCTTGCTCTCAGTTTTTGTGGAGCCATCTCCTATGATCACACATTAACAACGTACAGGGCTCGCATCAGCTGAAGATGTCACACAACAAAGACTTCCATTTACTTCACGGGTCAGTTAAAGAACATAGGTAAAAATCTTGGGAAGACACAGATTAAAACCATGTTTTTCTCCCTGTTTTATTACTAACTTTAGTTCTGCGCAGTACAGAAACACTAAGAAGTGTATATACAACTTACTCTTGCTATTCTTGTCTTGATTACACGCTCGTCTTCTACCATATACTCAAGACCTTCTCTGAATAGTTGCAGCATTTTGGGAATATCATGGCCCAGGGAATCTAATTTCAAAAAAAAAAAAAGCAAAAAAGTCATCTGAGTAATTCTTATTAGCGGGGCTAAGCGTGATATTAATAAAGAATTCAATCTTTCAATGAAGGCAGTTAAACTCCAATCAAAAATGCAGTTTCACGGAGAAGATAAGACAACACATACTATCTAAATTGCATCTATCTTCCCTCCTTCCTCATTAATGAGCAGCCACGAACAGCGTCGGCTTCACTTCAAATAAAGAACCTATTTATGTATATACAAAACAAAGCTTTATTACCTAATGCAATTAAAGTAGTGTGAAAGACCAAAACCTACTGAGTTAGGTTTAGAACAAGCCTCAAGTCTTCCTTGCCAAATCCAGCCATTCCCACAAGTCAAGACGTTGTTTCTTATCTCAGCTGCAAGGGCGACTTTGACAGATTTACACCATCACTCAATTGCTTCAAATAGAAGTATTACTTCTCCTACACATCTTTTGATGGCTCCAAGAGAAATCAGCTCTGGAGACGCTACAAACCAAGTTCTTAACGGCATAATATAGCTTTCATTTGCTCCAAGAAGTATTTGGAGTAGTCTCTGGTGCAGTGTTTTGGACAGGTTAATAGGTTTGTCTCAACCTAAAAACACTGCCTGCAGCTTGTAAGGCATTTAGACTGCTGGGTCAGGGAAGGAAGAGATACAGTTCAAGCCTCAGTGCTTTCACACAGCTGGCATAGGATCCGTGTCTGAAAAACAGGTTGGTTTTTTTTTTTCCCATACTTGAAATAGACCCCTGACACATAGCTAAAATAAATTAAGTCAGCGAGGGAGGATAAAAGCATTGAGGGACCGATGTGTCTGTTGTTGAGCAGTAATGAACAGGCAGAAGGAGCAGTAGCAGTCACGAAGCCAATATCCAGACAACTGCACAACCGTTCGACAGCGCAACTATCAATGAATATGTTTTTTTCAAGTTGTTTCTGTTTTACTGTGTAACTTCAGAATACTATCATGGTTCATCAGGAACTAACAAGCACAGGGGCAACAAGGAGGCAAAGTTATCTTGATTCTAATCCCACATCTTCCTGGTGTAGGAGGAAAACACAGTTCTAGGTTCCTAAAACTACCCTTATCTGAGACAAAACAAGCGGTTCAGTCACATACAGTCTCATATTCAATGTCATTACACATTCTCATCAAAAAAGTTTCAGTGTCACCTCTAGAGTTAAATCTTGTTCAGTACTTGAGATTCATAAGAAAGAATCGATTCTTACTTCTTTTTGTACTTGGGTATTTTCGTCTTAGTTTGTTCCTTAATGGTATTAGCTTAGGCATTATTGCAGGAACAGCTACATAGAAGTCCACTTGGATTTCATCTTCCAAAATCTATAATAAAAACAATTAAATATATTAAGGAATACAATAAATGACCTCGGTACACAAGCTGACCTACAAGCATGTCTGAGCCCAGAAACCCATCTCTCACCCTTCATACGGGTTGTTAACTTCAAGCTAGAGTTTACTGGACATGAGGTTTCTTGCTCCCCACCAGTCACTGTTTAAGTTAGGAGAACTATGTGATTCTCAAAAAAAAAAAAAAAAGAAAAAGAAATACCCATTTGATTAATTCAACTCCTCCCACAATGGCAGCTCCATTCTCCCGAGCTATTTCAGCTTCTTGCTCATTCTGTTGAGAGAAAAAACACAAATTTAGTAACATCTGTACTGCTAATTAGTTTGTATCAATGGCACTGGATCAGTGATTTATCTTGAATAACTGGGTATAACAACAGGCTATTTACAGGTTAAGAAAGAAAAAATGGTTTAAGGCCATCAAAGACCAAAAATATCTAATGCTGGTGATATAATATAGAAGCAGCAATTCCACTTCACGCCAGATCCCGATAAGAAGCAATAGTCAAGCCTTTAGTCAACTTCTACTGGAGACGAAGGAGAAAAGCCCATTGCATTTGCTGAGGAGCTCTATCAAAAGCTCTTCTTCTCCCACTTCCATGCCCTGGAAACTACAACCAACCAACCACTGGATGGAGCCAACATCTTACTCTAAGCTTTGAGAAAAGCACAAAACATGTTACTATAACCCACTGTAAAATAAGGCTATTCGACCGATGAAACTCCTATTAAACTTTGGCTTCAAACTTCATTTTGAAGTTAACCCCATCTGTCCTCCGCAAGGTTCCGCTTTTAATAGTCTGAAATATGGAAAGGTAAAAGGCATCAGTTCTGTAAAAACTTTGGCCCGAACTTTTGATACAAGCAGATATTCGTGACTCAAAGCCAGAATCAACTTTTCCTCACAAGAATAAACTGAATAGCTCCACCCCTCCATCCAAAAGCACTCGCAAGCTTTTCAGTCGCTCAGTCTTTTTCCACATACACACCTTCAAAAGGCATGGCATCTATTATCACACACAAACTCGAGTGAAGAAAGTTTGAGGTGCAGCACCAAAGACCCTGGCGTGCTCGGGTGTTTTGTCAGCCCTCCGTTCTATAGGAGTATTCTCATCTTGTAGCTCAGGTAGAGAGTTTCACAAAAACTGAGCCCAAACGGCAGTCAACTAGATCTGTGACGGTTCTCTAGGATAATCTCATACACATATTTGTACGTCCGTTCTCTTTGAATGATTGGCTAGCAAAGGACAGCAGCAGAGGCTGAAACTAGTCTCATGCAGATGCTACAACCGCTCTACACACCATTTCACAAACTACTAGGGGAGCAAAGGGTTTGGGGCAGAGGGCTGCTAAATTGTTCAGGGTTTTTAAGCAGAAGGTACTTTCCTCTCCTCTCCCAAAGGCATCCTGTTATAGCACAAGTTACTGTGAATAACACCCTCTTCCAATCCACACTTCCTACTAAGGCTTAAGACAGCAGGGTTGGACACAGCCGCTACGCCAAACCATCTGCCTGTACAACAAAAAGGTGACAAAGGTTTTACTCTAAGTGATCTTTAAACATCTCTGCCTTAGTCACATCTATGCAGATGTTTACTCCCGAAGTGACCTGCCAGAATAATCTACATATACGTAAAACTATCAAGACGAAGGAAATCCTGTAAGATGCTTGTTAATACATTAAGACGCTGCTGAAAATGAATCGTAGACAGGCTGAAGAGTTCTGTAAAGCATGCGCAGAGGGTATAAAAGGTGTAGTACTTGCATGGGAACTAGTTGCAACAGCATACGTAACATGCCTAAAGCAAATAATTCAGGCTTACCCACCTCTGTGAAAACCAAGACCTTATTCGTTTCATCTGTAAAACGATATGGAAGAAGAACATTGCTTGCAAATGGATCCACTTTTTTCTATAAAGAAAGAAAAATATTAAACCAAACAAAAAAAAAAAAGGGCTTAAGGGCAAGTTATACAGTCACATGGAGTGGGTGCCCTACATAGCAATCTATCTTACAATTTCCTTGCACCGAGGCCATAACAAACAAGCACGATGCAGAAGTTTGGACTGCTTTTTAATGTCTGGTATATCCTCAGACTTAAGAGACGTGAATTAATTATGCTGGAGTTTGCCCAAGAGAAAAAGGCTGGGATTAGCAACTCCAGTGTAGAATCGCTACCAGGCTCAGGTGCAGTCAATAACGAACTGTGCTGTAGTTGCAGCTTATCTAAGTGATATTTCTGATGCAATGGCCAATGGAAAGCATCGGCAAGGAATGTGTCTCTCACCAAGCCTCACGAATACCACACAGCCTCCCAAAGCAGGTGCAAGAGCTCTGCATTTCCGTAAGCATCAGCTTATTTTCTAGCCCTACAGGACCCCCGGTTTACCAAAGGGATATTTAGTTACGCATGCAAAGAAATCAACACTCAAGTGGCCTAAATGTTTTCTACTTATGGGGGAAGCAGAAGGAGTTTTAGGGAAAGACTGAACTGGGCTAGACACCTTTAAATCAAAAATGTCATAGGCAAACAAGCGATACCATACTTTCAAGGAACATTATTAAAAAAATAATTCAAAACAACGTGAAGGACAGAGGAGGGAAGAAGCTTGTCTTCACATTTCTCCCGGTCAACAATCATCCCAGAACAAAACACACACACGATTTTGGTAACGCATCTTTTAATGGAAAACACGAAAAGATGTAAGGCTTAGTTTGATCGGTTCTGTCCGGACATGAATTTTAGTCACATAATTGCCTATTTTCCAAATTCTCAACTGTGCTATCTTCAGCTCAGGAATGTGAAGGATGTTTAATAATTATACATGTATAAAGGCACAAAGCCACCTGCAAAAGCACACGTTATTCTGCCAATCAGAGAAGCTGCAAGAGGCAGCCAAGAAGGCCGACAGCAGCATCTGCTCTGTGCTTAAAATACAGCCTTCCCACATTAAAAAGAAACAAGTATCAAAATCTGTATACGCTTCCAACCTACCTTTTTCTGTAGCGCCATATCTAGGAATACGTTAATATAGACATACTGTTTGGGGTGAGTGAAGTCCAGTTCCTGAAATTTCTTTAGCATACCCACAGCCTTTTCCACATCATAGGAGGGCCGCTCATAATACCACGTTAAGTATACATCATCCACAGGCTTGCTCATCAGCGGCCACCTCCTAGTCGCTGGTTTCTTTTTTGTTTCTTCCTGCTTGGTCTTTTGTGAACCTTTTTTTGCAGTTCTAAGACAAACAAAAAACAGTGTTAGATCATCAAATGAAAAGTTTGGCACATGTTCCAAAACAAAAAAGTAAATATTGACATGTGTTACTTATTAAGTAACAACCAGTTAACAAGAAATGTTCTACACAAAGATGAACAGCATCTCTAAAGTCATACCAGTTACTTGCCTCAGATGGCCAAGACAAAAATCAAACACTCTGAAGGCAATTAAGCTTCTCAAACAACATAGCCACATTTATGCATCATGGAACCAAATTAATGGCCTCCTACCATATCAAAACAACACCAGTTTGAGATAACACACTTTTACACGTCTTGCCTTCGCGCAAGCTGGCAGCGGGCACTGTGCCTAAGCTGCTTCTAAATACAAGCAAATGCCATACGCCTTTTCCTGGTTATCAGAAGGACCCACGCCTGCAGAGTTTCTCTTCTTCTTACCATGGATCATGGCAGTCCCACCTTTCAAAAAAGGTTTCTCCTCCCTTTCCTGTATCATTTTGCATGCAGTTAACAAACGCTAGCCCCAATCCTTATTCTCCCACCTATTTTCAAAGGCTCGCAAATGAAAGAAAAAAAATATTAAAATAATAGCTAAATACTCCATTTCTCTGGTAACTATGGTGAAAGGGTCTGCAACGCTTCAGAACGCTTGCTGTACAGCACGCTTCGCTGTTTTGTACACAGAGGTCCGTTTTACTTCTCCCGCTTACGCCGTAATATTAAAGAGATGACAAATTAAACAATAAAAAGCAACCTGAAACAAGAAAAGGAACTGTGTGAAACCAATTCCATAAGCTCACCAGCATTCAGGCTGATAATGCACCTTCAGCTGTAATCCAGCCATACCCTCTAAAAGCACACACCAGAAATATCAAGTAAAACCTTCCCCATAACCATTGCGTTCATTATTACTAGAGTAAGCCACAGCAAGAGAAAACACTCCCTGCAAGTCCAGCTTAAACTTTTCTCTCGCCAGGCTGTTTCATAAGGAGCTAACAACTTGCAGAATGCCGCCAAGGCCAGCTCGGCTGGTAAAACGACACTGCAGACACCAAAAACATCACACATCCCCCCCAGCGCTTCCAGAACACCCTGACATTTATAAACACCCAACGGCCGAGAGAGATGCTTCGAAGGGGAGGGAAGGGACTCACTTGGCTGCGGCTGCGTACGGCCGGCCGGGCGGCGCGGCGCTCACCACGGCGGGGGCGGCGGCCAGGCGCTGGTCGAGCCCGGGGAAAACCCATCCGCGACGCGGGGCCAGCGCTACGAGAGAAAAGCAAACACCGCCTCAAACAGACGCCCGGGCCTCCTTCGCTTCGCCTTCCGCCCGCCACCCCTGCCCGGACAGACCCCACCGCCCCCCTTCCCCACCACGAAGGGAAAGGCCGACAGTGAGAGAGACGCTGGAGCTCCTTCACCTCTCCACAGGCAGCGTCCCACGGGCGCCGCCATCTTGCGGAGCCGCGCGGTGCAGCGCGGGAAGCTTCCGGCGGCGGCCGGAAGTGCCGCCCGGGGTCCCGGGTCCTCCGTTCCCCCCCTCCGCTGCTGCCGGTGCCCGCTGAGGGGGTTATTGCCGGGGCCGGATTAAAAACCTCCAGATCGGGTCTGAACCGGCCTGGAAGGCGACCTCGGATAAAACTGATACACACAGACACGCCCCCGGAAGGGGTCAGGAGGCTGGGCCTGCCTCACAGAGACCAAACATGGCGGCCGGCGCCTCCTGCGGGCGGCCGGAGCTGCCATCCCTCAGAAACCGGCCCCTTTCCGCCGCAAAAAAAAAAACCATCTGCGTGGGTTAACGCTGGCCGTTTCACTCTGGACGTTTTTTGCTGCGAATCCCAAGTAATTCAATAAAGAGATTTTCCGTCTGCCATCACTCTTGTTCCCTCGCAAATGGGTTAGGAAAAGATGGGCCGGGTCTACAAACCTCCTCGTGGAGCAGCGTCCACCTATGAGGGCTTTGTTTAGCGGGGTCCTAAGCTGTTCAGATATACGCTGTGAACTAGAACTCTTGAACTAGAATTGTTATTTTTAAATCGGATGTGTGTGCATGTGTAAAACGAGCGGTAACGCGAGCGATACGGGTCGGTCCGATGTAACTATACGCTCAGCGTCCTGGGAAAGGATCAAGATGGGGAGGCGTGAGGGTGACGGGGAAAAAAAAAAACCAAAACAAAACCCTCTCCTCGGTTCAAAAAGTCTCAGTGAGGAGTGAAAAAGCGTGAATTTAAATCACAGAGGCAAGAGCGGGTTTGGGGAAGGCCGCCTTTTCGGGTGGGCACGAGGCGCGTGTGTCTCCCATAGCGGAGGCAATTTCACACAAGACTCACCCCGTGGCTCCGTTTAAACGGTCATCAGGTAACGAGCTGCATCCTTTATGGTCGCCCTCCGTCACTCCTCGGTCCCTTGGGAGGCTCCGGCTCGTCACGCGCAGGGTCGCTGCTGTGGATTTTGGCCCTGGGAGGGAAACACGGACTCACGGTTAACGTGCAGCCGTTCCCCGTGACTCGAAACCTGCTCCCAAGCCCCCCCGCCTCTATTGCAGGGGCTCCGTCTGCACTTCCCGCTCTCGGAGCATAAAATGAGCTTTTTTGGTCCAGCACGAGCCTGGGCAGAAACCAGGTTGGAATAAAAAGCTCTTGGCCCTGATCTCGTCCCACCCTGTGCCCCCTCCGCCGCCTGCTGCTCCTGCAGACACCTCCCCACACCATTTTCCCACCCGGGCTGTCCCACAGGCCAGCGCGCAAAGACCCACGTCCCTCCCCGTCCCCGGCTGCTGCTTTTATTTTATTTTTCAACCCATCTTTCCCTCACGGTAGGCCCACGTTTCCTCCTCATCGACCGCGGAACGGGCCACCGACGGGATGTTGGTGCGCCTGAGAGAAGAGGGGGGGCTCTAACGCTGGAGCCACATTTACCTGCGCTTCCTCGCCCCAGCTGCCGGGAAGAGCATCCCCCGTCTCACGCGGGTCCGTACAACTGAAATTTGGGGCGCCGAAAAGGATTGCCCGGAAAAAAAGGGAGCCTGTGGAGAAACAAGCGGGACCGACACTTGAAGAGGAGACGCCTGCACCCTCAAAGAGGAGGTCTGGCCCTGCGGCCCCCCCGCCTTCGCCGGCGGCCGTTTCCCTCTCCCGCTCTCCCAACCCTCCTCACCTCCATAACCTGGGGGGTCAAGCAGCCCCCCCAAAGAAGCCTCCTCCAAACCCCAGCCACGTCCCCCCGGGGGGGGGAGGGGGGCCGATGACAACCGCCTCCTCGGCTCCCGCTCCGCAGAGCTGTCACCGACAAAATCATGAGGTAAAAATGGGGTGTCTTCCCCTCGTCGGGTGTTTCGGCGACCTGCCGGTGTCCCCCTCCCGGCTCCGTGGTGTCCCCCCAAGCCGGTGGTGTCCCCCCGGGCCGGTGATGCCCCCCCGCCCCGGGCCGGTAGCGCGTCGTTCCCTGCCCCGAGCAGGTGTTGACACCGGCTGCGGGCCGGTGACAAGGCCCGGCGTGTGCCCGAGGTCCCCCTCCTCCACGGCCCCGGCACCGCCCGCCTCCCTCCCCGCCTCCTCCTCCGTCTCCTCCGCCCTCCGCGCCGCCCGAGCCCCGGCCCGCTCCTCCCCGCCACCGCCGCCGCCGCCGCCGCCGCCGCCGCCCCGGCCCCCGCGGCTCCGTCCCCGGCCCGGCACCGCTCCCCGGCGGGCCGCCGCCTGCATGTCGTTGCTG
This sequence comes from Rissa tridactyla, assembly GCF_028500815.1. Lineage (NCBI taxonomy): Eukaryota > Metazoa > Chordata > Aves > Charadriiformes > Laridae > Rissa > Rissa tridactyla. The sequence goes on along the minus strand of NC_071470.1, from coordinate 77,124,533 downwards.
CCCGCCGCCCCGCCGCCCCGCCGCCCTGCCGCCGCCGGCCCCGCCGCCCCGCCGCGCCGGATGCAGGTGAGCGCCGCGGCCCGACGGGGCCTGGCGGGGCGGGGAGCGAGGGGAGCGGGCCCGCGCCGCCATGTCGGGCCCCGTCGCCGCCCCGCCAGCACCGGGGCCAGCACCCGGGGCGGCCGCCGGGGCCCGGGCCGCCTCGCAGCAGCCGCTCCGCGCCCTCACGGGCACCGTGTATGCGGGGGAGGACGGGGTGCGGGCATATCCCCGGCGGGGGGCGTCCCGGAGGGGAATAGGGCCCCCTCCGAAGGGCCGGGGGGTGAGGAGGGAGCGGGGGGCCCGGGCCCGGCGGTAGGGGATCCCCGGAGGCTGGGGCGTATTGGCAGCCGCCCCCCGAGCTGCTTTCGGGGGTGCCAGGCTCACCCCGTAGCCCTGGCTGAGGGTGGCAGCGGTGGGGTGAACCCCGGTTTGGGGTGAACCCTGGCTGTGGGGGGAACCCCGGCTGTGGGGTGAACCTGCCCATGGGGCAACCACAAGTGCTCGGCCCCGGGCCCTTCCAGACCCACCAGTATCCCGGGATGGGACAACCCGGGTGACCCCTCGGCGGGGTTGGGGAGGGTGTTTTTGGGGAGACGTGGGTCTCAGCGCTTTTTCCCCATGGCCCCCAGCAGTCCCGTAGGAGGAGGATGGCAGGAATGTCACCTGCGATCAAAGCAGGGCTTCGAGCTCAGGCGGTGGTGCTCGCAAATAAAATAATGCGCCTAAACACTGAGTTTTCGGGACAGTTTGGGGCTTGGTTTTTAAACTTCAGTGCTCTTGGTAAATATGGCCGAGGGCTCGGTGGCTTTCTGCCGTTTCGCAGCCACACCAAGTTTTATCTGACCTTCTGAAATCTTTAGACGAGTAGCCTTTATCAGGCAATTTTTGAAACTTTGAATAGGCTAAGTATTTGCTTTGGGGAGTTACAACTTCTCACGAGCCAGCCCGCTGATATGAATTTTAGACGGCCTTGTTTAAGCGGGAGGGGGGAGGTTGCTACAATTAAATTAATACCTATGCCATCCCCTCCCTGCAACGCTCAGCCAAGCCCAAATGTGCTCCCCCGCAAACTAAAACTAACGTGGAGGGGAAAATGCCTCATCCTGAAGTCGCTCAGAGTTATACTTCTTGTGTGTGTAGACATGGCTGATAATGAAAGTGATGATAATGTGTCTATTTTTAGCCTCTGCCATTCCTTTGAGATGTTTTTGCCCTGGTGCTTTTTTTTTTTCCCTAAAAAAAATTAGTATATTTTTTAGTGTGGGTTTGTTTTTTTTTTAATAAAGGCATTATTTCTAGCAAGAAAGTTTTCCCTCTGACACAACCCCAGGAATTCCTAGAAGCTGTATCCCAGTTTGGAGGGCCAGAAGGCTCTGACAAAGGTGGAGCACGGCCTTTACAAACACAGCACCGCCAGCGATTTTATTTCTGTGTTCTCCCTATCAAAATAAGAAGCAGGGGGGAAATTTGTATGGCCGAACACGGCCCCTCCGACATGCAGCCCGCTTTAGGTAGGGCCACGTGCTGGTGATACCTCCTGAAAAATAAAGGCAGGCTTTACGTTTGAGGTTTACTTTGCGCTGCGTGCAAGCGCCGCAGCCTGACCTGACTTCCTGTACGTAACCCTTCTCCTTTCCACAGCCCCGCGCTTCGCACAGCTTTATTCATTATTGAACGCCAGCGGGTTCGGAGGCACCGAAGCACTCGCTTGTAGCTTTCTTTCCCCCCACGGAGGGTGGTGGGAGTTTATTTACAACTTGATTTTTGTAGTTTTGCTCCAAAGCAGACCGGCAGCACGCGCGTGTGCTTCTGACATCTTGTTGCTCCGTGCTCTGGAGTAACGATACACATTGCCGTACGCACGACCCGCCGGATCGTGTCGATTCACCCAAACAGCACTTGTGTTTGAGCATCAGCTCGGGCGTTAAATCTCCTTGCTCGTTGTCTTCAAAGATGATTGAAGGTGACAAAAGCCCCGTTACAGTTTGACTGTTTGGTTTAACTGAACAGTGGGAATTTTGCAGTGCTTTGCTGTCAGCTAAACAAATCCAATTAAACACTTTCAGTTTTGTTCTCTTCTTACTATTAAAAATGAGGGCGGTCTGAGTGCTAAAGTACAGCAGTATTTAATTTATTCCGTCTTATCTTTCCTTCCTACAGGGGCTCTTTCTAATTTAGTTTGTGTATTTAATTGAAGGATAAAGTACAATGTAAATGGCTGATAGGTATTGCCATGTTCCTGAGCTAAGTTTAGATTTCTTCTGTCCTTGGAAGCCGAGATCCTAACGTGTCAGCGGCACAGAAGTAAGACTACCCATCATCAGGCTGTTAGAAAAACTTAGTTTGGCGGCAGCACGACACTTTACACATTCATTTTAGTGGCTGCTGAGTTTCCCACCAGGTCTATATGGCAAACTTCTGCTGGCACAGCTCTGTCTGCGAGCGCTGTGACGAAGTGTGACCCGTGACTGACATAGCTGTGCCAGCAGAAGTCCCAGCTGTAGAAGCAGTTATCTGCAAAAGCGCACTTTTACTGATATAGCTTGTTTTCGTTTTCTAAAGGGTGTTTTTCCCTGTCCTGCTAGCAGTGCCGCTGGCAGGAAAGCCCCGTGCTTGCAGGGATGTAGCGTAATTGGTCATTTATTTACCTGACTTGGAAGGGACGACTGGTCAGGGTGTGTTTTCTGCGTGTGGCTCTCCTTTGCCCATCCACCATCTATAGGAGCTCGGTCACGCTTGCGGTGGGAATTCTCTTGTGGAAGTAAGTAGTGTTCTAGCTGCTACTTGTTTTCTTTCCCTCCAGAGGTGTTTCTAAAACTTCCATTTCATGTGATAAAGCTGGGATATTTATTTTTATGTTTTTTTCCATGTGGACTGTGGTTGTTTTGCCATGACAGCCTTGTTTCTGCTAAGAGCGAGACAGGCTTTTGATCAGGTTTGCCAAGCACAGTAATATTTAGCTTTCACACCAGTCGTACAAGAAATAAGCCAGAAAGTGATCCCAAGCTGCATGTGGACTCTGGGAGTAAAATGAAAAGGCACCACTGGAGAAAAATTAATTAATTTCCACACTGGGGTAAGTCTTTACTTAATTTAAATCTAAAACACTGAGAACAAAAACTTACATTTAGATAGGTCGCAGGAGCCGCTGTCTTTTTTGTCCAGAGTCAGTGTGCACAAATGGGGAGGTGTATTTCTTTTTTCTTATTATAACCTTTCCGAGGCCATTCTGTTTTTAAGTGTTAAAATTGCACGTCAATTGCAGTGCAGTTTGAGCAAACTTTCTTGAACTGAAAAAAACCCCGGACCTGCTTAGATCAGCTTTAATCTGTTGGACGCTTTTCGGTTACTTGTGTTTAAAAGGGGAAGATAAATACGAATAAATGGCTTGCTTACTATTTATTGGAAAGAGCTTTTGGGATGCCAAAAGGGCACTCGAGGCACTGGCTGTAGCCTGATTTGCGGAATAGTGAGAAAGCAAATGTAACGGTGGAGCTTAGTTGTTCGGGAGCATAAGATGGCATTTGAGAGAACTTTAAAAAAATAAGTTAAAATATGTCTTAGGCATATTTAGTTTCAGGAGGATTTGCTGTGGATTTACTGCTTTAGAGCATTAAATGCTAAGCCTCTTGTAATATATTTTTTTTTCCCCCAAATTCTGTGGTTCTCTTGACGATAGCCTGTTGTAATCGAGGCTTGGGTGCTTGTTATTTCCTTTCTTCAGTTTATCAGAGCGTTTCTCCTGTCTGAAGCAGATTTGCTAGCGCCATAAAGATATCCTGCGTTTGTCTGCGTCCCCTTGTGCACCACTGGTGGCTCTGGCTAGGGGAGCAAACTGCCTTTAACCCTGCACTTACCTTGCTGTCAGCTCTCCAGTCGCTCTAGAAAGCCGTGCAGAAACTGATTAAATCCACGAGGTGTTCCTTCTCCTGCGTTTATCAGGTTATCAGTTAATGTATGTGTGAAAACACGCAGCAGGCTGTTTTGACGGTGCAAGTGTCCCCGGCTGAGCTGATGGAGCTTTGCTGGTTGCCGGAAGGGGAAGCGCTGCTTTGCTCCCAGCCCTGCCGCTGGTTGGACCCTGTGCTGAGGCAGTTTTGCTTGCTAACCTGACAGTAAATAAAGAAACAAAACAGGAGATGGAGGCTGCAAAGCATTCGTGGTTTTTTTAAAAGCATTGATTCTCATGTTGGCAGCAACAGTACCTTCTAGCTTCACTTTTTGATTAATTCTTCAGGTTGCAGTGATTTGTCTGTACAGCTTCTCCATCTCACCTGTAAAGATAAAAGCAGAGACTTTCTTAAGACGTTTCTTTATTGGTATCTTTAGCTGGTGACAATGTTTCTGGAATTCTGTTGCTCTCCTTCCCCATCTTAAAAGGCTTGTGCGTCTCAGGTCTGTGTCAGCAAAATTCACGTGTGTACCTCCCACTGCAGGACCCCCCCAAAAAATCAAACAGCTCAGAGGGAACAAAGCAAACACTCTGCAGTATCCCACAGGGGATGGCAAAAAGACTTTATACGCACAGGATTTACTGGATCCATTCGTGCCTCTTTCCGGAGTGCCTCGGAGTAGATCTCAAAGAGCAAGGTGCCGAGAAGACCGTGTAAGGCCCTTGGCTGAACACACTGACTGGCTTTGTTTGAAGCTTGGTAAATCCGCAAAATTCGCAAAAGGGCTACGTGACAGCTACCTGTAATGGCAAGGTACTGGACATGACTTGGTTTCTGTTACTCGGGAGAAAAAAAACCACATCCACCAAAAAACCCCACCCCAAACTAAAATTACTCTTAAAAAAAAAAAAAAAAAAAAAAGAGCAGCACTGGAAGAAAATCTCTCCAGAAAAGTTGCTCTGGAATCTTGTTTATAACAACTTTTGCAGCCGCTTGCACATCTCCCTACACAGGATCAAGAAGCGTGACTTTAACGTTCAGACACTACAGAAAGCTTTCTCTCCAGGGTCTGAGAGGTGGTCATTGAAAATATGATTAAAGGTAGGCAGAAGTGCCTTACATAGGGCAAAAAGGCCTTATACGATATTCTACAAGAAACAAATGCTGTTATTTTCAAGGGGACAAGTTAAGCCAGCACCTGTAAAAGTGCTCCAAGATGAAGAAACAGCTACAAACAATTTTAGATACAAGTCACACACGATCAGCGAACACAAATTTTTGAAGTTGTACAAAGTCAGCACGTAGGAGCAAGGAACCGAACCTCATTTAGCCGTTGTGTGTCAGGCACACAAGCAATTCAACTCAAGCTTGTAACCCACATGTGTACACAAGGAACAGATAAGGTGGTGTGTGTTCGCCCTTACTTTGGCATTTCCTGATGTAAATGATTAATGGCGTTTTATGATTGCACGGCGTTGTAGCTGTTTATGCCTAGCATTTAGCTAAATGGTTTATCGTCTTTCCCATTCTGCTTGCCTGCAAAGGAACTTTATGTTTTCTCTGAGAAAGGTATATAAAAAATGAGATTAAAAGGGCTGTAGGACTCTTATCTGCAGATTTCCTAGGATACGAAGCCTGTGGTATAGGTGCATATTTTAAATAAAGCTATCACCGCGCATACGCTGTCTGCAGACAGATTTCACAGGTTTCCAACACAGTCCTGTTAGCAAAGGTGCTCAGACCGTCTCTGCCGTAGCAGCAGAGAAATGAAATACTTTTCCCTTTTGGAACTTCCACTTTGAGCACAAAAGCGAGAGTGGGGCCAGAGGAGAGAGGAAGAGGAGGCGTTTTCGCTCATTGCCTCGCTGCCGAAAAAGCAAGTTGAGGCCTGCTTGATGACGCTCATGATGAAAAGCGGAGGTGTCAAAAACAGGGATCTCAGGATCAAAACAGCAGCATTGCCATCTGGCTCCAGTTCAGGCAGGTCCACAGGAGCTCCTGTACTATTTTACTTGTCCCACCAAAGCGTCCATCATGCCAATGACAATGATCAGTCTAGGAATGAAGATGACAACCCCCGGGAGGGGTCACGTACTTACTGAGTCCATGGGGTGATGGACCTTCAGAAGGGCTTTTAGTTTTAAGGGTTCCCCCGCCATTTGCGGCTTGAGGATCAGTAAATCTTTGACTGTTTACAGACACGGAGCAACTAATCCTTCAGAGCAGCCTGCCCTCATCCCTGCTGATGTGAATCAGGATTATTCCTTACCCTAAACCAAGCGTAAAGCCAAACCTATTGTGCCCTCGGCTAGGAGCAGCAGGAATTTTTATGGCTGGGGAGCTACCGGAGGCAGCTCTCCTCCGAAGAGCCTGTGGGCCTTTGCCTTCCCGAGGTCTCCGGAGGAAGAAGGGGAAGGCAAGCCAAAGCTCCCGACTAAGGGCCCTTTATCCTGGCCACCAGTCTCGTGCAACTACTACTGCAAGTCAAGAGCTTCCCAGTCTCCTACCTACAACCACCTGAAACTAAAAACCAAATTAAAATATCCTAAATGCTTTTTAAAGGCAAAAAGTACTGGTGGACTGAAGCAGCTCTGCAAGTTGGAAGAGAGAGGAACGTTTAGCCTTGTGTTGCTGCAGAGGGAAGTTCCGTTGTCCGCTTTCAGAGCGGGCAAGGAGAAGAACGGTCTCAGGAAAACCGAGGGGGAGAGGGAGTTGCCTTTTGCTGTGGCATTTGCTGTGGCAATACACTTGCCACAGCTCACAGCTACGGACAGAAAGGGTACGGAGCCTTCACCTTACGGGGCCCTGGTATTGAAAAGGCAGCCTTCGCCATGTAAAAAACGGCTGTGGTTTTCTTCTTAAGACATTTTAACAGCTCCAGAAATCTGCTTTACTGACAGATCATTTTGAAAAGGAGTTTTTTTTATGGGCTGCTAAGCAAAGTTTTGTGAGTGCTAAGATGTAAGCCTTTCGGGTAAATCTGAAACCCAGAAAGCCTCTTTTGTTTTCATTTCTTCGAATGCCCACTGCCAGGCGAAACGACCTTTTTCAGCAAGTTTATTCTCCGAGTGAGGGACCCGAACCTCACACTGGGAGCAGTAGCGCAAAGCAACCCGCTCTCTTTTTTGTCCTTTTTGCTTTGGTGGCGGGGCCTGTCCAACGTATTTTTTTCCGTTCATCAGATTTCACGAGTACAAAGATAACTACAAAAAAACATCCGCTTTTAGTCAAGCTGTTAGTAATAATCAGGATTTGTAGACTGGGCTCAAGTTGGCTGTTTACCCTGCAGGGCAGCTGAATGAATTGATTGGGTCGCTCTCCCCTCGCTTTTCAGGAATGCTTCCATCTGACTGACCATCTTTGTGCCTTCTAATCACAAATTAGTTTTGCTTTTTTTTCTGCCTAAGGAATCAATCTAAAGGCTCTCTTTGAAAGTTCTGGCTTGGCTTTAAGGGTGTAGAGAGAGAAGCACATTGCGGAAGACTTCCTCCTGCAGAGTTCTGTCTGTTTTTTTTCTACGCGATACTAGCTGGAAAATTCAGAAAGGGAGAAAGCAGAAAACATACAAAGTATGTTTTGTTGGATACTACCGTCCTGAGTTTTGTAAACAGCCAAGTGGAAAGATCCTGACGTTTTTTAAATTTTCAGCTCTGTGGCCTGCAGCTGTTCCTGCTCCTGGTGCTTTAAGGCTAAGATTTTATGGCCTAGAAAGGTATTTGAGAGCTTCCGATGGAAAGGTCCCATTCAAGGACTCCGGATACATTCGTCTCTTCCATGCAAGCTAGGGAGTTTGCTCTCGGGGGTGGAGGTGGATGTGTACCTGAGACTTGCTTGCCATACGTACTTGTGTGAAATCAATAAGCTTCCCGATGGCACAAGGGGTGCGTATCTCCCTCAAATAAATGTCTTTTATCTCGAGTCAGCCTTCACATGTGGAGAATACCCTTTGCTTTTCTGATTGCTTCAGGCTGAGAGCTGGAGCAGAATTAAGACGCTCGGAGGAAAGCGTAAAGTTGTCATCCCGTTGCCTGCGGAGAGAAACGCAGATAGGAACCGCTACCAGCGCTGCGAAACTGCCAGTGTTTCCTGGCCTTTCGGAAAGGGTTGGTTCGCTCGCTTCTTGTCGGAGCGCATATCAGTATGCGCAAGGGCTGCTGCAAGATAGAGCTTCCTGCTGATACAGACAGGAAACTTAAAACTGGCTTGCAAGGGACATAAAAGCAGAACAGTTGTCAGAAACCATGCTCTCCAGGTAAAAAAACACTCCTCTTTGCATTTTCTTAGGCTTGTGGAGTTTGCAGCTCCTGGCAGGAGAAGACCAACTGGGGCAGTGCTGAGCATAGTTCCAGAAGACTTGTTACTGCTTCCTCTATACCTTAACATTCAATTTGTATTTATTCTGTTACGTGAATTTACGACTGGCCCTGCAAGTGGGAGAGAGCTAGCACAGGATGAATTATCCACCCAGCAGAAATTTCCACTTGTGAACGCCTTTCCTCTAATCCCTTTTTGTTTTGGACAGTTAAGAAAGCAAAAGGAAAACGGGGCCAGACGGCTTCTCACGTACCAGAATATAGTCACAAGTGCCAGGAAGACTCGGGTTCAGCTCGTCAGATGGCCCTTGGCTTGCATTTTTTAACTCCAGCCAAATTACGTTTTACCACTGGGAGTAGTTCAATCTCTAGGCGCATTTCTGTACCCGTGCAATGATCCTCTTCCTTCTCCTTGTTGGTCTGGAGCACAAGACTGTGAAGGGGTGGAGTTCATCAGGTAAATTAGTAATATTTTGAGTGGATGAGAGAAGCACATATATTAAGTGTTTGAGACCTGTTGATAGAATAGGAGGTTTGGGGTTGGTTTTTTTTTTTTTTTTTTTTTTGCAGTATTAAGATCTCTTTCAAATGTCTCGGATTACAAGGTTCTACGGCTTTTTTGCAGATTTAAGTAGCAAAGCCTGAGCGAGGCTTTGACCGTAGGATATCCGTTTCATTCTTTGATGTGTTTTTTGGTGTGTGGTGTGACTTGAAGGCTGCGCAGTGACTAGTCCTGCGATGAACTGCAAGATGCTTTTCTGCCTGCTGCAGAAATCCCTAAGTGCTGCCAAACAAAGCTCCCCGCGCAGGTAAAGGTGGTACCGCTCAGTTTTCAATTGATGGCCATATATTTCACGGCAGCTGCAGGTATGGACAAAACAACCTTGGACATGCATGCGGGGAGATGAGTATAACTCATAAGTATTTTCTACTTGGAAAATTACCTGGTTTAAAACCTCAAGCTGTCAACAATGCTACAGCATTCCTGAATGCCTACCTGCCTCTTCCGCATACCCCACTGTCTCTGTGCTCTTGCTTTAGCCTCTGCTTCTGTAAAGCGGCGGTGTGCCTGCAACCCAGCGGTGAGGGATGTTTGGTAGGACCGGGGCTTCGGACTGTATTCCTCCTCTTTATCTTCCTTTCAGAGATCATTATCTTCTTTGCAGGTTTATAGTACTTAGTGCCATGAGCACTTGGACCTCCTAGCACCTCAGTGCCTCGAAAGTGTTAGTGCCACAGCTCTTCCGATGGTGCCCGATGGCTTGCGTTACTCCAAATCCGCAGCAAAGGACCGTGACCAAAACTCAGCATGCCGGAGAGGGAGGGGGGACCACGAGGAAGCCTTTGCAAACACAAACATTAGGAAACTCTTGAATTAACTTCTCTCATGCTGGCATATTAAGAACTAGCAGGAAACTGGCCGGTTTGAAAAACTTCAGCAAGAAGTGCCAAAGGTATTCCCTTGTTAGGTAACACATGGACTTTAGATGAAATCCCTTCAAGTGGCTGAACAGAGGAATCCACCCAAGTACAACCTATCTTCTGGCAGAGGAAAGGGTAAAATTCATGTCGGCTCTCGGCCGTGCCCCCTGACAGCTAACACAGACCTCAGGGTTTGTTCCTGTACGGCCTGCTTCCCTCTAATAAATGAAACATTACAGCGATCGTTCTGGGCAACAGAAGTAGCCTTCTGCAAATTTTGGTTTAGAGAGCAGGCTACCTCCTGCACGGGGTAGCGTTTTAACCCACTGGAGATCCCAGATCTTGTGTCTTGTTGCAGTCAGATTTCACAGATGCTCGTTGTTTAACCTCCGGATATCCGCGTCTCCCTTTCTGTGAGAGGTGAATTTCCTGGGCCCCACACAGATTGTCTTAGGCTACCGTTGCCGTAGTTTCTCATTTTCCACCTTGCTGGAATGTAGCTAGAGGAGTATCTGTTACTTGTCAACGTTGATTTTAAAACTAAATGTAGTATTTGCAAGTTTAAGTGTGGTGTAAATGCGCACGGGAAAGATTTGTGTAATCAGATACAGAAGCAGCTGAACTAACTATCTTTCGATATCCAAACAATATGCTTTTCTTAGGCTATCAGGCAAGCTTTTTTAATACTTTGATTAAAGAGGTAAAGTACATTTAAGTGTGCCCTACCGAGAAAGGGGGTTATGCCTACAAACGCCTTGATTTTAAAGACATCCCTTTTTCTTTCTCCTCCTCTTCTGAGCATACAAGCCTAGCTACTTTGAGCACTGATGCAGCATCCTGTGGCCTGTCGAAACGGGGCTGTAATATTAAAGGACTAATTTATTGCGCCAGCGATTGCAAAACAGTTTCCACTATTGGTGTGTACCTATTCCTATGTCTTCCCCCCCCACCCCCACCCCCCTTCCTTTTAAAATCTTGAGCTTTGACTCATCCAAACCTACCTGTAGCTGAGCAGAGCAGGCCGTGTAACTTTAAAGCTAAGTTTTCTGGTGGCAGATTTCTCTCTTGTTAATTATTGCTGCAAAGAACAGATTGTGAGCGATAAGCTGGCCGTTATCTTTCTATCATATAAGGAGAGTAGCTGAAGTACTGCTGGGCTTCGCTTATTTTGTTAAAAGTGTTGGCAGCCTACCACTTAAAAGGGTAAGATAATGTCGTAGCCGCAGAAATAATCTCGTTTCTTCTTTTCTCCTAGCAAACTTTTCTTTGAAGGATGAAAGGTTATTGATGATTCGAATTGTATTTTAAAGAACGGAGGAAACGTTCGCTGAGAAGACCACTTCCAAGTTGCTGCAGCGGTGTGCGTGAATTAACAATTCCGGTGTAGTTTTGTGCAAAAAACAGGTCGATAGCTGACTTCTCTCCAATTATTGATCCTGAGGGGTTGAATGAGATAAGGTGTTGGCTCGGGGCGACCTGAACAGGGTCTTTACCATTTCTAAGCGAGTGCCTGGATGAGCTGAGGTGCGGGATTAGGCTTGTCGATAGAACAGCTCTTTCCCTCGAGGCTCGGCGGGACGCTCGCACACCCCGCGACGCTGTAAGCGTGCTCGGTTCTTGGTGTTGAGAGTTTTCTGCGTCCCCGGTCCTATCGCTGTCAAACCGGTACTAGGAAAAACTCCTGCTTTAAACTGCAGCCACGCACTGCTGCTTTCCTTCTTGATGCTTGCCACTGAGCCGGCACTGCCTGCTTCCTTCCCCGGACTCCCGGTGACTTCAGTTCTTAATCCTTTAAGCCACTCTGTCCTGTATCTCATTAAAAGACCAATGCTCTCCAGGGGATGGGGCGGCGTTGCAAATGGGTCATTTCTTTGAACTGGTGTGAGATACTTGTGTAAATAAATGTACTCTTTAAACCATCCCTCTGGGGGCTTCTGATTAGGTTTATTTACAGGCTGCCTGTTGAAACCTCTTCTTGCCCTATAATAGACCTCTTGTATGCATTTCTGTTAATCAGAGCTTTGGTTTTGACGAGCTGCCTACTACCCTGTGTTTGCATGTAAACTAGTCCCTGAGAGCTCCTTTGAAAGCAATAAGAATAAAAGGCATCTGCAGACAAAGGCGGGTATTACCCTGTGACTTGATGCAGATACTCAAGAGTTTATATACACACACAACAAGAGGTAACAGACTATTTAAAACAGAGCAAAAACTGTTCTTTTGGAGTGAGGACCGAAGTGTTAACTAAGTACAGAAATTAAAAATAGCTGCGTAATGCTACATATTCTTTCCATGCAGTAAATAGTTCGGCTGTTCTTGTAAGTGGGGATGTGACATAGAGGAAGAGGAAGGGTGGAAACCTGGATATTCTTGTGTTACCTGTGATTTAAGAAAAGACTCTGTACTTCATTTAGAGGAGATGAGTGAACAGGGGGAAATAACTAGTGGGTGTATGTCAGTAGGACAATTAGCATTTCCATCAAGTGAGTGCCAGTTGGCTCTAGAATTAATCGAATACAGTTCGTTCCCTCCCTTCCCACTCCTCCCCTTGGCTTCTGCTGCCTTTTTTTTTTCTCCAGGATTTGCTTTATGACTTTTCTATGCTTCTCTAGGCTTTCATGGTCTTTGTTGAAGTGATAACACGAAGCCCCCTGGGATCCCTTCACCACGGCATTGACTGTCAGCTGCAGGTTCTTGGTTAGCACTTGCGTTTCATAATTCCCACCCCAAACTTGAATTTCCCTGCGCTTGGGCTTGTGCCTCATGTCTGACAGGCCGAGGAGGCGAGAAGCTTCGCAGGATGTGGTTGCTGAACATCCCTGCAGCCGGTCGTACGTCTTGTTTTCCATGCCCTACAGGGGCTCGACAGCACCTAAGCAGCTCAGTGTGAGCTGAGCCGGTACCCTAACCAGTGTGCCGGGCATAGGCAATTCCCTGCTGGAAAGGAAGAAAGCTGTGTAGTTAAGGTAACAGCTACTGTGTTTTCAATCCCTGAAAACAGTCCCTTTGTACAGCAGCCGCTGGCAGATCCCTATGAACTGCTGCACCTCTCGCGCGATGGAGAACTCGCTAATGAGCAAAGGGAGGATCATCTGTGAAACTGAACACGCAAAACCTAAATAGCCTCCTCTTGCTGAGCCTAATCTAAGTACCACATGGAATAAAAACTAGAGCAAGGTTTGGACAAATTCCATCGTATTGTTGCCGTGCTACTTGTTGACGCATCCTTTTCACCACGCTTCTGGCCTCGCTAGCTGGAGTGGGTGAATGCAAGTCCAAAATCCCGCCTGCAGGTTCTCGCAGGGTTGTCACCGCTCAGGTAAGGATGGCAACACTTTCCAAATTGTCAGCCAAGTCCATCAAGGAGTAGTGCTCTATTCCCAACCCTGAAGTTACTCCATGAAGATGCCTCCTGCCTGTACGACCTTGTTCCAAACCCAATGGATGGCTGTGAGTTTCCCTCGACTGTGGCAAAGATAAAATTGCCAGGCAGGGGCAGCACCATAGTAAGAGTCTGGTCCCTTCTGCTTCTCAGCACAAACATGCCTCCTGACCAGTTATAGGTCATATATATACATCTTAGAGGAACAGCTTTTCATCCTCTTGGCATCAGTATAGAGATCCCACTAAAGTCTTTCCACTTCTGCGTATTTTGCCTACATCAGCTGCAACATAAAGCTATAGTCCTTGACGGAGATCTGCCTTGTGATAGGTACGTGGAAGGACCGAAGCTTGTTTTGTTGGTATGTTTTCTACATCTAGTATTTATCTTGATCATGTAGCAGAAGCGGCACTTATATTGAAATGTTCAGCCTGCGCTATGTGTCAATGCTCTCTAAAAGTTTCACGTTAAGGTATTTAATTACCGAACCTAAGAGTAACAAAGATGTCTTACCAGAGCAAGTTTGGTTCTAGATGCACGACTGATGTGGTTGAAGAAACCACCCCCCCCCCCATTACCTTGCTGTATTTTTAAATGTATTAGCAGACGAGAAGAATACAAGCTGATGTAATTTGCTAACAGCATTACAGAAGTAAGGTCCTGTCTCCTTCACACTTGGAGCCCAGATTATTTAAGCAGCAGCAAACCGGGCTGAGGCCCTGCCTACAGGTTACTATAGAAGCAGTTACTACAGACTTGAAAGGAGATCATCTTTAATGGTCTAGATGTCTCCTCACTATGTGGTTTTGGACTCTTCCTGGTAAATAAGAGATTGCTAGTGAGTGGAGATCAGTAGTCCTACTGAGTTCACATAGAGGAGCCCTTTGTACAGCAGAATCAGCGTGCCTTCTCACGAGAAACAATTTTCTTGGATGGATGGCGTGAAAATAAATACATCTTTTCACAGATTTGTAAAACAAAACATTTTTTTTTTTCAGTTGTACTTGTGGACTTCATCATTTGTTGCTAGCTCCATGCTGCTAAGCTTGACATTTTCGTTGTTATTCCTTAGATGTAATATTCACTTCAAATTGCATCTTTTGCCTTGCGATTTATTTCCACTTACTGTTTAACTCCTCCTGTTGGTAGGATACTTGTGTCCAAGTAGTTGCTATTTCTGTACTTAAATTATATTTTCCTCAAAGATTGTTTGAAATCTCAGCATTGGAAATGACAGCAACAAAGCGCTTATTTTCCTCTTTTTAATAAAAACCCCACAATGAGGCATTTTTATTTGTTCTGCTGATACTCTCTATTCCCAACCAGGTTACTTGGAATAAGGAACTGAAAAGGGACAGTACCTTTGTTGGCAGACTCGCGGTGCTCGTTGAACTCTCTCGGTAGGGATGGCGTACACAGAGGTGCTTGAACGTGTTCCTGCAGGAAAGCACAATGAAGGAAATTCAGATCCAAGCAAAAGACGATCCAAATTCCCCATGCATGTTTTCTTGCTAGCATATATACACTAGTTACTATATATACACTGATACACTAAGTAGTTTACGTTAAGCTAACATATATATACATATCCGAGCATTAGCAGTTTTGTTTTAAATCCCCTTAACATACCCTCAAACAATCACCTTATTTTCTTGATCTTCATCCCCCCCACAGGACTCTTAAGAATTTTTTATGTTTGTGGGTATTGACTGTACTTCTCCTTCAGAAGGCCAAAATGGGGAGACTTTTGTCATACACTCACTTAAAAGCAGAGCACGCTTATTACAGACGAGTAGCCTTCCTCTCCTCCCTTTGCAACTTTTTAGTCCCGTTTACAAAATAAACACATAAAAATGGCACCGTTTTCCGGGTTGTGGTCCAACTTTCCAACATTAAATAACATGTGCCCGCGTGTATACACACGTACGCACACGCTCTGGCTTCATCAGCCAGCAGGATTTTTAAATCCTGGGAGGGATCACCATATGGAAGTGGATGGACAGTAGGCTGTTAGCACGCAGAGGAAGGAGGAATGATTCAGGGCCGTCTGCCTGGATAGTTTTCAAAACACTTCGGCAGTTTGACTCATCTCTATCCAGAGACCGAAAAAAAAAATAAAATAAAAATCACAAAGAACGGCACGCCGTCAGAGGCGAGGGTTTTGAGTTGCGTCAACACATCCGTGAACACAGGGCTGAAGCGAGATGAAGTTGCAGCTCTTTTTGATTTGCTTCCTCGTTAGAGGCAGACCTTATGCACTGAGGTAGGAAAACTTAAATGGAACGACACGTTATAGTCACTGTAATTTAAGAAATGCATCTTCTAACCTCTCTGGGGAAGGGACTGGTCATTATTTTGGAGCAGCACGTTGCTTTAAGGGCCTTTGACCTATCTGGCTTCAAAGTCCTCCTGCAACATAGACACCAAATAATCTGGACAGCTTTGAGCAGGCTTTCTCTTTCCTCTGAACATACATTAATCCCACTGCCTGATGAGGGGTATTTGCCTTCGGAAGACGACATCTGACTTCATTAAAAACTGTAGTGATGCAGTTCATCTCTCATAGTGACCCTGAGGTAGTTACTTTGGTGGGTTTGGATGTGCTGTGTAATGGGAGAGGTTTTCCTGTGTTCACAGCTGCTGTTGATTTCCCCCACCCATACAAGAAAAAATACACTGTGATTTAAGAAATTTCTTAATCCCTAGCATAGCATCCTTTTTTCTCTCGTGCTGATGCAGTTTGGAGGGCTGCCTTCAGCTTCTCCCTAAGAAAAATCACAGTTTATATTTCATACTGCTAACTATATCCTCCCTATCTCCTATTCTCCACACCTGTATAACTTCAGAGGATCTTAGACAGTTAAATAGAAAATAGCAGTCCTCTTTTTTGTTATTACCTGGTTGTCTGAAACTCCGAGAGTGCAGAAGCTCCTGTTTGTTGCCAAAAAAACATGTCTTCAGAGTAAAAGCCAGTGACACAGCCTGATAGCTGAAAACTTTCTTCTTTGCCGCTCTTCACTACTGTTAAGGCATTCCTTTTTGGGGGGCTTTAATTGATAGTCAGTGTGCCCCATACACAAAAACCAGCAAAAACAACAGCGTATAGAAACAAGAGTGTAAAAAAAAGGCAGCCACAGACCCACCCTTTGCAACACTTCCAAACCAAGCAACTTCCCCCGAGCCCTTTTTATATACACCTGAGTGAGAGCTGATTAAGTTCACCTGGGACACACAAAGGGTTTCAGCTGAGTAACCCAGCTCTGACAGTTCAGCTCTAGGCTTTTGAGGGATGGACTTGTAGCCAAAGAGTTAGCGCATAAACATGACATTGTTAGGAACCCCCGGATTTTGAAGTTTGTTCAGAGCTTAAATACTGCTTTTACTAATACAGTGATGGTCTCATGTTCAAGTTTTCTTTAACTAACACAGTATCAGGGTCATACAATTTAGGTTTACATGGTTAGACTTGTAAAGTTTTAGCAGCTTCCGAAGTTTTCCAAGGGAACTCCTTAGAAGAAAAACCGGCAAGAATTCCTTTTTTGATCCCACTTGAAAAGCAAAGAAACTGAGTGCACTTATTCTGCGCATGTCATGCCTGCGTAAGCTGAATTTTAGCAAAGGCCTTGCTTGAACCCACAGGGTGCAACTCCGCAACAGCTCAAGCTGACCTAAATCAGTGCTGCTTCAGTTCCCACATCCCTGGCTGCATCTTCCTGCTTTGTTCCTTTTGCTAATACCCATCCGATTTTGGGGTTAACTGATTCAGGGAACTCAGTGTAGCTCCCTGAAGACCGAGGAAAAATAGGCTGAGATTTTTGGATACTGGTTTAGTTCCAGGACAAGCAGAAGAAGAGATGGGAACGATAGGAGTTGGGAACCCAGGCAGAATTCATTTTTGCTTCAAAAAAATACATGTGGTGGCTTTCAAGTCTTGCTCAATGTTGTTGTGACGCAGAAGAAAAAAAAAGAGTATATTTGATTTAGGTTTGTTTTCCCTTTTCTGTAACTGTGGAAATTACACTGATGCTCGTTTGACTCACTACTATTTCAAAATAATATTAAAGTGACTAATATCTGAAAAATGTGCGTGTCGTTTGACTCGCCGTTCAGGGCTCATTTCATTGGAGGGCCTCTGACTGCCGCAAATTGCTTTAAATTGGCAGAGCACTTCTCATAATGAGCCATACTTCAACATAATTTAATTGGGTTCCCTGCCAAGGAGGAAACTGTAATCCTGAAGCTTTTTGATGGTGTCACCTGGTCAGTGGTCATCTCTTGGCCTGGGGAGGGGTATGGATGAGTATGGGGTGACTCAGATGGTTTAACCACCGCAGTTTTAAAGACTTTATCACCAGGCTCTGGGGTGTTTGTCTGACTTCTCTCCCATTGCGAGGAGTGAAGCTACTGGCATCTGGCAGTGGGAACGGTGAGCCTCGGCTCTGGTTTCCGGCGAGGCTGCTCAGCAGCTGGAGAAGACCTCTGCCGCCTCCAGACTTCGAATCAACGTGTGTGTGACAGCAAGGACAACTGGCTGGACTGAGCCTTCTTCGGGCTCGTAGCCATCTGTGTCTGGCTTGCGATGAAACGGCGAGCAGAAATACAGCTAATTTCCCACTTGCCTTTTTTTTTTTTTTTTAACCTGGAAACGCACCTTGAGAAGCAACCGTGGCCAAAGCTTTTGCCAGCAGGATGCAGGGCAGGGAGGACTTGCAGAATGCAGGAATTGAAATGTAAATCTGCCTGTGTCTGATATTACTATAATATTACGCTGTAGAAAACAAGAATGCGAAGACCCGGCGAGGACAGCGTGTTTTACAGAGCACTCACCCAAATGGTGATGCCGGGTATTGCACAGCAAGGTTTGCGATGTCCGAGGTCCAGATGTGGTGGAAGTACGGATTGTTTTAATATATGACAGATTAAAAAAGCAAAATGAATACCCATCCTGATCAGTTCAAATGTTCGATAATTAAGACTTAAAAGATCCAAAAAACTCCCTTTTGCCATAAACACTTAATCCTTTGTTGGTATTCTGCTTGATTTCCACCACCCAGCTTTTAGGTTTTCCCCTTCTAGTGTGCAGTACGCCTTGCGGATGAAATAAATATTGCCAGGCAATGAAATCTCATTTTCTAGTAAAGCATTACTGTAGGTAACTGTGTGACAGTGACGTGCCAGCTTTACTTGCCGCAAAACTGGCTTGCTGCTTTTTGGCACGGATAGGCTCGCTCCATTTATGCTGCGTCTGACTGTCGTCTTGATTTGGGTGTGTATCTCGTAAAATTTCTGTTGAGTAATACGCTAGATAATACACTCGGTGCTGATGGAGGCAATTAGGCTTTAATACGAAGCGCGGTAGCGTTGGGATCTGCTTCCTCGCAGGTGTTGGGGCTGGGGCCGTGCCCTCCGCAGCTGCCAGGGACTTCAGGCTCTCCCAGCGCTCGGGTCTCGGCCCCCCCTGTCTCGGCAGCGATTCACGGCTCTGCTGGATGTCTCTGGTCGGCTCCGGGGGTCGAAGAAAATCCAGGCAGAGCCATGTCGAGACTTGCTGGAATGTGGATTAGTTTCATACACGTCTAAGGGCAGGGATGCTCGGGAGAAAAAAGGTGAAATAGGGCTCTTGTGGCTTTCAGCAGGGGCTTTGAGGAATCCGTTTTTTCCCTGCCTCTGCACATCCGCGTATTTAACAGTGAAAATAAATCCATCAAACCCCGACCACTGGAGATTTAGCACATCCGAAGCACAGCCTGTAACTCTGACTGTATCGGGAAGTACCGTTCCCGATTTTGGGGTTCTGAAATGAGGATCGAACGATTTCAGGTCTAATCCCGTGTCCTTAAGTTATCTATTTCATTCATCACCTCGAACTGAATTGCTGCAGCTGAGTAGCGTGAGCGCAGAATCCTCTTACCCTGTAGCGTTCCTCGCCGTGTGACTTCACCTGTAAATAGAAGTCGGCTATAATTAGATGTGGGGCTCGCATCTGCCCTGCGCCTGCAACAGGGAGCCTTAATTCAGCGTGAATGGAATTTCCTCGGGCGTTTGTCGGGTAAGGAAGCACCGGACCTGTAACCGAGAGCCTTCGCTGGGGACAGCCCTGAGAGCTCCTGCTCCCGTGCAATGCCGCAACGCTCTTTTTGGTCTTCATCAGTTGGAAAAAACTGCAGTACGTTAAGCTCATAAAGGGGACGTGTGGTCTTTGTTTAGCTGGACTAGCTAAAAAAGCCCCTGAACTAGTTTTCTCAAATTCTTCATAGTTTTCTGTCTTGTCAGTTCGGCAAACCAGACGAGTTGGAGTTGTTTTAAGAGCTTCGCAGCTATTGCAGCCAGTTGTAGTAGAGACGTATGGGTGAGGGAAAAAAACACAGCCTGTAAAACAGCTGCTTTGGATTTGTGTAAAATCAAGGTTTGTGTATTTTGTGTGTCTGGGGAGGAAAAGAGCAGTGAACAGCAAGTTCAGCTAACCTTATGTTTTTAAACCAAACAGCCCCTCTCCCGCCCCAGTCTTTCTCAGCACGATGATAACCGGGGAGGTGTGGAGGGAAACTTCTCCCCGTGTCATCTGGAAAGTGTCTTGTTTTTTGAACGGGACATTGGAACTCCCTTGTGACAAGAATCTGGAAAATGCGATCGGTTGAATTTGTGCATGCGCAAGCTCAGCCTTAAGACATGTGTGCATCTGATATTAAAGTTTTGGCATGGGCTGAAGCCCTGTATGTATAAGAACGGCTAACGAGAATTTTACCCGAGCTCGTTTTATGTCTCCTAGGCCATTAGGAGTAAAAAGGTCTTGACTGATACTGAGTGTGAAAAAGCACAGAACAGAAATCCTAGATAGTTCATGGAAAACTTGAGCTAATTCCCCTTCACGTTGCCATTTCAAGTCTTGTATAAGTGGAGCGCAAAAGTAGGACTTTGTATGTTGAAAATAATGGCTGTAGAAGCAAAGAGAAGAGCCTTCCCTTCAATCGTTGGTTCCCTGGGAAAACTACAGGAGGGAGCAATCCCTGCGCTTTCGCCGGGAACAGCGAAACGCTGTCATCTTGTCTGCAGGTTCTGCACACAGCAAATAACTCAGCGATGACGTACGTTAGGCTTCGGTCTGGGGGGGGGGGATAAACTAGGAAATCCAGAAAGTCTGCATCAGGGCGGTACAAGGTAACACTGCAGATAACTGCAGAAAACCAAACTTTGTAGGAAGAAATGCCCTTTTCCGTTATGGGCCCCTATTCTGCAAAGGTCTGAGCACCTGCTTAACTCGTTGCGCTGGGAGCAGTTGGGCTGACATCAGCATAATATTTATTGTACATAAACTCCAGGGCATGTGTTTTTGCAGAGTGTCACTGGGGAAGGTAATCTGGCGGGCTAGAAATGAGGAAACGCTGGCGAGTGGCAGACCGTAACGGTTGTGATGGTCTTTCAGACTAACAGGGATGCCAAAGGAAAAATATGATCCTCCAGATCCTCGCAGAATTTACACCATCATGTCAGCAGAAGAGGTAGCCAACGGGAAGAAGTCGCACTGGGCTGAATTGGAGATCTCGGGTGAGTTGATTTGGGTTTGAATTTTGGTTCGGCGGAGATGTCAGTACCCCAGAATCGCACCAGATGCTTTCAGACAGGAGATCTTGTTGTGAAAATAGTTTTTCTGAGCTGGGGGAGGAAGAATAAGTGACTTACCAGCTTGCCTTTGGGCTTGGCTGGCTCATATTCGGCCCAGTTGATTTAAAACGCCAACTCAGGTTGGACGTGGGTAGCACATCTGCTTCCCGAGAACTGTACCTCAGTCTCTAACTGGGAGGATTAAATAATTATTTAAAATCTGCTCGTGGAAAAGATACACGGAGTTATCTTCCGCAAGCATCACTGAGCGTTCCAGTGAAGTTGTAGGGTTTCCACCCCGAAAATCCCATATTCGGACATCCCCCACAGTTTGTATCTGATGGTTTGAGAGCACAAACCTGACTGAAGAGGTGGTTCTTTGTTTTTCTTTTTTAGGTAGAGTGCGGAGCTTAAGTACGTCTCTCTGGTCGCTGACGCACTTGACTGCTCTGCACCTCAATGACAATAATCTTACTCGCATTCCACCTGATATTGCCAAGCTTCATAATCTGGTTTACCTGGATCTGTCATCCAACAAACTCAGAAGTTTACCAGCAGAACTAGGAAACATGGTATCTCTCAGGTGAGAGCAATTATTCCGGTTCACTAGTCAAAAATCTACATTCTGGGATTGGGACCGAGAATCTTATTTTGCTTTCCATTCTTGTATTTAAAATAATTCTGAAAAAAATTCAAGATTGGTGCAAAGCTTCAGTTCCAATAATTACTGTTGGGTTCGTTACCCTTCTTTTCTGATCTCTACAGATAAACGTCTGTAAGCTACGTAGTCTTCTGCTCTGAAACGTTCTTTGAGACTTGGTGATTGCTTGCTGTTTAAATTCTCCCTGATTTACTTTCGCGTTTGGGGCTTTTGCGGCTTTTTTTCCCCTCTAATGAAAGTATTTTGGTCGTGCTTTGAAATGGGAAGATTGGCATATCTTTCCGTAATACAAAAAAAAAAAAAGATGTTGAAAATGTCATCTTTGAAGATGAGCGGCACGTAGCGCTTTAAGAGTTTTCTTGTGAAGTGATACTCATCAAAAGTGTTTTTGCATTTGCTGCAGGGAATTGCTTTTAAATAACAATCTGTTACGGGTTTTGCCTTATGAACTTGGACGTCTCTTCCAGCTACAAACCCTAGGTTTGAAAGGTGAGCGAGTTCTTTACCTTTAAATATTCCTAGGAGCACTCTTGAATTACGGGGCTCAAAAGCTTTGTGTATTACCTCAACATTTTCTTACAGTTTATTTGAGATAGTAAGCTCGGAGCAAAAATGACCAGCCAGTTTGGAAAACAATGCTTTTCTTTTTTAATGCTATTAAACTTCCTTACGAGCCTATTTCAAACCTGTAGATAGGTAAATAAACCCTTTAACCTACTGTGTTATTGATTGAGGTGAGTCGAAGTAAGAAAGTCTCTGTGTGTTAGCTATTTCTATAGCATCTATTGCTGTGGGATTCCACAGCTCCAAGTTAAGCAACCTAAATATCTTCAGGGTCAATTTGTCTGTTCTCATTACGGGAGATTTTCTTTGGTTGGAAAGCCTCAAGAAAGTCAGGCAGCTAATCACCCAGTCGTCGTTTTCTCCTCTTGGCAGGCAATCCTTTATCACAAGATATTCTCAGCCTCTACCAGGATCCAGACGGAACTCGAAAGCTACTGAACTACATGCTCGACAATCTAGCAGGTGACAGCCCTACAAATCTGATTGACCGAAGTGGTTTCAAAGCGTGCATTTCTGACAGCGTTTCCTGCTAAAACAAGATTCCGAACCCCTGAAGGGAGAGTATTTCCTAACCGCTTTTGCCTTTTTGTCAAGCGGTTCCAGTCGTACGCACAAACACACGCTCGCACACACAGTGGAAGCGGTTGACATATATTGTCCGAGCTTTTCCCATGTTACCACGTTACAGCCAGTTGTTCCCACTGTTCTGTTTAAAACCCTTCAGTTACCAACAAAGTGCAAAGTACTTCCTTACCGAAGCCATTTTGATACTTCCCAGTAGAAATCATAATCCAAATGCTAGCAGAATGGCAAATTGAGATCTAAAAATACCAAAGTGATTAAGAATATCCATTACCTGACTTAAATCCTGCTTCGTGGTGCCGTAACTGAGCTTTCTGTTTTGCCACTTGACGTCCGCTAAGTTAAAACGTTGCAGGAATGATGGCTATAGGGTGAAGTTCTTGGAGAACGGAGGGGTATAGGATGCCTGAACCACTACAGGATTTATCCCTCCTTCTTCAGCAGGAATATTGCAGCGGTGCTTCTAGATTTGCAAGCAAGAGACAAACGTAGTTGTGAATCTTAAAACTGACAAATTTGCTTTTACTATAGCTAGCCATTTAAATGATTTTTGCCTCCCCTGGAGTGTAAAAAGACTTGGGGTTGCAAAGCACAGTATGGAACATTACTGTTCGGTTGTCATTTTGACTTAGAAATTGTAACTTACAAATATAAACCCGAATAAATCACTATTTTTGTTTTTTTTTTTTAGTTCATCCAGAGCAGCTGCCTCCAAGGCCATGGATTACTTTAAAAGAACGAGACCAAATTCTGCCCTCAGGTAAATCTGTGGTTCTTTTCCCCGTATTCGCACAATGGCGCACCGAAAAACTTTTCTTTGGCTCGATTTTCAGAGGAGTCGTCTGCCTCACATGGATCGGGTTGAAAATAGCAGTTTGTGTTCCTCCGTGCTAAAACAATTGACATACAGCTGTGCTGTAAATATCGTTTTTGTAATTTCAATGGGATGCCGGTCATTTCTTTTCCACGTTAGGCTTTCTCATAACTGTTCTAGCCACGGATGCCCAAGCCAAAGAGCTTTTTAAAAAAACCTTATTTCTCAGAAATAATAAGAACTGTAAAATAACTGTCTGAAAATGCCGTGTCCGTGCACGGGCTGACTAAAGTGAGACTTTGAGAAGTCCCTATCTGCAAGTAAACCCCTGGAGCGCCTGGTATGAAGTTAATTTAATGCCCTCTATTGTTGCTTTTGGTAAAGTGCAAGAGGCAGCGTTTCGTTGGCTGTCCAAATCCAGTGGCTCTTCTTCCCCTGCGCATCCTGGATATAGCCCTCAAAAAGCATCTGTGGGCTTGTACAAAGAAGAAAAATACTAATATTGTTATTGCAGATGATCAGATTAATAACCAGCGAGAATAACGTGGCGGTCCTCTACAGTTTTTTAGAAACATGAAGACGGCAGGTCTTCAAAACTTACCTCGGTTGTGCGTTAGGCTGGCTAATGTTGCAGCTAAGATCATCTGTCACTTTTTTTCTGTTAAATAACAACACACCAGAAAAAAAATAAAGGAAGAAATGAGAGATGCCAAAGTCCCGTAAGCCACCACAACATTAAGTTCTGCATTTCTGTTTCAAATTCCCTTACAAATCAGTATCTCGGTGGAGCTTTGTGGACCTTGGTTTTGTTTTTTATACTTCCTGAGCAGAAATAGAATTCAGAAGTCCTTAGAAAGCATAGTTAGGCAAGTGAGCTGTGGAATATTTCATGGTAGTATAAAAAAATACAGCTTATAGTAAAACCTCACTTCTTTCCCTGCAAATACGAGCAGTCTTTTCCCAGTGGCAGGGTGCTAGGATGTTGCATTTACTTATCTTTTTAAATTGATGTGAAGTCT
Source organism: Rissa tridactyla (assembly GCF_028500815.1). Lineage (NCBI taxonomy): Eukaryota > Metazoa > Chordata > Aves > Charadriiformes > Laridae > Rissa > Rissa tridactyla. The sequence continues at coordinate 77,100,239 of NC_071470.1, read as the reverse complement.
GAGGGAGTTCAGAAGTTTGTGTGGAAGAAGTGTGTTTCAGGTTGAACGAGCTGATGAGCTGCCTGCTGACTACTCTCTCTCTTTTTAAAAAAAAATGCGACCAAATAACGTATTAGCTGCTTGCTAATTTATGACTTCATTTCTCCTTCCCTTCCCTGCCCTCACCCAGACCTCTCTCTCCCCCTCAGACTTGATAGACACAGATACAACTAGATACTACTTAGAAATGTTGAATAGGCTCTTGGAAAATTGTACAGATGTTTTGGAATGAGACTGTCTGAAAATGAAGCATTCTAAAGCAGCGTTTCTCTATGATGTTGTGGTGTCATGACATGGTATCAGCTGCTTTAGCAGCCTGGGTTTGCCTTTGCTTTAGAATTGTACCGGTTGCTTAAGCCTGAAGTTGCTTTATCGGGGCATTTCATGCAATAAATACTGGGTTTTGATTCCATCTGGCTGCTGCTTTCCTTCTCCTTACCCCCAAATTCAGAGGGAGACTGTTCCTAATTGTTTCCGACCTCTGCATCTCCTCCATCCTCAGACGGAATAAAGAACTGACCGTGAAACGGGATTGCATTGCTTTGTTAGGCACACGACGCCGTCTCGTTTTGGTAGCAATGCTGATTTGTTTTCGGGAAGAGTTTAGCCTTACGTGGTAACTGCTGGCTCAGCAGGGCCTTTTTTACTCCCGCTCACGAAACGCTCAGTGGAATAGGCCCACTGACTTGTGTTCGCTAAGCCCTCCAGAACAGACCGTGTAAGATTCAGTAGTTTTGGCTTGAATAAGATCAGCATTCGTAACCTTCAGAGGCCGATAACCTTTCCCTTTCTTTCTTTCCTTCCAGCTTCGTTCACAGTTATGTGTTACAACGTGTTGTGCGATAAATACGCCACCCGGCAGCTCTACGGCTACTGCCCATCTTGGGCACTCAACTGGGAGTATAGAAAAAAGGGAATCATGGAAGAAATCGTCAACTGTGATGCAGATATCATTAGTCTTCAGGTAATTGGAACATAACTGTATTTTTCATCAGAAACAGAAAACATTAACTTCCACCTTTAGAATGAAATGCTCCCTTGAAAACACCATATTCGCCTGCTTACTAACAAATTCTGGGGTTTACGCACCTTGCTTACCCGTTGGCTTGTGTTTTACAAAATGAGACAAAGGGAGCGAGATAAAATTAGCTAAATTGGTAGGTAATTTGCATTGGAAGATCTGGGTCTTTTCCCCGTCAGGTAAGCATCCTGAATATTCTCCCTCTGTGCATACGGGGTTTACTGCAGAAAGGGAGAATATAGACTGCTGTAAGTACAGAAGCTAAAGTCCAAAAAAATACTCTCATCGGCAAGCAAGGGGATTCTCGCGGTCAAAATTAAATATAAGTTATCATCGGTACGTGTATCCTGCTGTGTTATTAGAAATTTATCGCCAAAGTGTAGAACAGTTGAATGCTTCTGCCTTTAAACTGATCTTTTCGGCTTTCAAGCAAGTTGTGGTAGGCAAAAATCCTGCACAAGAAGAGAGTAGTTACCTCGGTCTGAAAACCTCAAGAGATCAACCTCTGAAATCCTCTCGGCGACCAAACGTTACTACAAAGAAAATATATTGTTATAGAACAGCGAGAGACCCTTGTGCCAAAGAGCTCTCCAGATTAAATATTAATTGCTCCTGGATATCTATCGATCTAACCTGGGACGGTATCGGCATTCAGCTGTCAAAAATACCAGGTGTAATCTGTTGCTATTCAAAATACACCTGTCACTTGCCCTTTTGGGAGGATTCCAGGATATCCAGGAATGCAGATCTGTTTCCAGCGGGCCGTTCATCTGGGAAGTGACATGATTTGTGCAAACAGAACCTTTTGGTTTTTGGTGAGAGCTGCTGCCTGCAAGCCAAGGCAGGCCCGAGTTGCCAGACAGCAGCAGGAAGGGTTTCTTTGACTTTGGTAGCCTTAGGGTGTTTGTGTTCAATTGCAGGAAGTGGAAACAGAGCAATACTTCACCCTTTTTCTGCCAGCCTTGAAAGAACGGGGATACGATGGCTTCTTCTCTCCAAAGTCACGTGCCAAAATCATGTCCGAGCAGGAGAAAAAGCATGTGGACGGCTGTGCAATATTCTTCAAAACTGAAAAGTAAGGGGCAGAAGCGGCTTTTTAAAAATACATTAAAACCAGCGTGATGTAGGTCTGAAAGCTTTCCTCTCTCAGGGTGCGTGTTAAAGTACTGTGCTATAAAACAAAAAATAAACTTCACTGCAAAGAATGATCCTCCCTTCCCTTTTCCTGCTCTTTTTGCGACAGAGTCCTTCCATTCCTTTCAGGCTACGAACAAATCTCTCTCTCCCAAAACACGGGAGTTGCGGGAGAGCTAGCGTGAGTAAAAACTTCTGTGCTCCGTGTGAGCATTTTTTGGCAGGTCTAACAAATACTTCACCTTCTCTACAAACTTTTGCCTTGCTTGACAGAAGTTTCACCCCCTCTAAGATCAAAGACCTATAAACTGTGCTGGCTTAAGGTATTAGAAGATGTCTCACAGAATATTCTCTGCTTTTCCGAATGGAGACTTTCCATTATTGAATACCCGCTCCAAAAAAGTTCTGCTACACCAAAAACAGCGAGCAGTTGGGAAGGGAAGGGAGGTGCTGGCATTCAGGCTTCTCATCTGCGTAAACTGCTGATGGGTTGCACCACCCCGAGCATCCCTCTGAATATTCCCCTGGCAACAGTTTTCGGTGATGAGAATGGAAGTTTTGCAAAGCTTTACCTCTTTTACAGAGTTTTCGTTGCTTCCAGAAACCAAAATATGCCTTTGGGATCATGTATAAAAACAACCCGACTGGTTTTGAATAGAGGAAGTCTGTGGGAACAAACAACTGGTGTTTTTCAAACCTTGGTACAAAGAAGGGTATATACAGAACTGGCTATTACGCTGTGGCACTCTCGGTTAACAAACAGAAAATATCTTCTTGTTTTGCTATTGATATTTTTTTTTTTTAACTTCTAAGAGGACAAAACCAAAAAAACCCCTTTTAATAGGTAGCCTTCAGTTTGTCCCGAAGCAAGGTGTTTTGGGGCATACTAAGGCTGGGATGGAGTAAAAACCCAATTTCACAAAACTAGTGGTGACAGCTGGTGGTTTGGAAGAAGCTGGTCTATAATACTGCAGTTGCCCAAAGTAAAAGGCAAGCCTTTAATTACTATTTCATCTTAATTTTTTGCCTAGAACGCGCCGGAGGAGGTGCAGTAACCTCTGAGCGTTGCTCTGAATAGTGCTACGCTGAAACAAGTAAACACTTCCCAAACCCCAGGTCTCTCATCACCCCTCAGAGTATCTCACTTGCCAGACCGAGAGCTCTCCCCTGACTGGGGGAATGTCTCTTACAACTGTTTTTTCCTTTTATAAAACAAAAGAAATACGCCTCACCCTGTCCTGCAGGCTCTCTCCTTGGACGTGGTAGACCGGAGTGCAGGTAGAAACCATGCCTTTGCCCGTAGCTGGACGTCACGCGTGCTCACACGTGATTCTCTCTGTTTAACCAGATTCACGCTGGTGCAGAAGCATACGGTGGAGTTCAACCAGGTGGCCATGGCGAACTCTGAAGGTTCAGAAGCCATGTTAAACAGAGTGATGACGAAGGACAACATCGGAGTTGCCGTGGTGTTGGAGGTGCACAAAGAATTATTTGGAGCAAGTGAGTATGACCGTGGTTCTCTCTTTATTCAGTTCCACGTAAAGGCATGAGTTATTCTTTAGGTAAAACGTCTCTATAGAATATTATTGCCTTCGGTGGCGGTAACCAAATGCTCGCAGATGAGCAAACGCTGTTGACTGTGCTAATTTGGGAAATGTGTGGCTAAGTCGGTGGCTAAGATGGGGCACAGATGACATGATTTCCTGGTCTGCTTGCGCTCGCAGCCAGATGCCCAGCTTTACCTTTCTCCTCTCAAGCTTTTGTCCCCGCTGACTTGCTCTGCTAAATTCTACCTGAAGAATTAAGCTTTTCCAAGGTCAGCGTGTTCACATGCATACGCTCTTACCAATAGTTGCCGGCAGCGTTCAACTTCTATTCTCAACTCTCTTTTTTTCCCCTTGATTGAATCCTTCCATCCTCCCCCAGTGATTATATGACAGTGCTAATGTACTGATGTGGAGGAATGAGATTATCGGGTATCTTTTCATGCCACCTGATTGACCGACTGTCACATTTTCATTAAGTTCGATCAGAGGCAGCAGACAATTTCAACGTACTTAAAATTGCCACCCTGCTCTGTCTGTGCGTCTGTTTTTTTGATTGCTGGTTTCCGGTGCACCCTTCAAAGGAGCAGAATGTCTAAATCGCAGGACTGGAAGGAGCTGCCGGTGACTTTATGCCCCGTCTTTCAGCGTACTGTTTCTCAGATAAATAGGGAAACCAGCTGTAGCGTTTGGCAGCGGCCAGGTTCACGCTGCATTCATTTAAGCAGGTTTTTTTACCCAAGCGAACAATTTGCCGCAGCGTAGGAGCTAAGTCGAGAAACTCCCTTGTGCCTTAAATATTGAATAGCGGTGCACGGTCAAGGGACGACCGCCTGAGCAGTAGAAAAGGGGTACAATTGTAATGGTATCAGATTCTGCTGGCTATTTCTTTCCTATATTGGAGAGATTTAGTCACATAACATTACGTAAATGCTGCTAATTTAGAAAAGAATAGCGGTTCAGGTAATGCCTCCATCTGCTGGTGTGTCTGACTTGGAGTCCTTAGTAGGTAGACCCTGATTGTCTATACACATAAAAAAATCCACTGATAAAAATGTACTTGTTTATCTAGGTATGAAATCGCTTCATGTGGACAAACAGCTGCTTATTGTGGCCAATGCCCACATGCACTGGGACCCCGAATACTCAGATGTGAAACTCATTCAGACTATGATGTTTGTCTCGGAACTGAAAAATATCCTGGAGAAAGCCTCGAGCAGGCCCGGTAGCCCAACAGCAGATCCTAACTCTATCCCTCTGGTGCTGTGTGCAGATCTCAACTCATTGCCTGATTCAGGTAAGACTGGTTTTGCCTTAATTCTTAACTTACGTTTTTAGAATGTTTGAATCCTCTTGTCCTCGGAGGGCAACGGGGCGGTTTGCGCTTCCCTGGGTAGGTACGGATGAAAGCTTCCTCAGTAACAGCTGTCCTTCGAAATCTGGCTGAAGAGAATGCAAGTCCTCCGGTTGAGTAGACCGCTTTTCGCCATCGGTCATACGCTCCAGAAAAGTTGGTTGTGCCTGCCATAAATCGTTAAATAAATACCCACGCCTTGAGCAGCAATAATAGGAAAGGTGTGAGTTTGTGATGGAACGTGAAAACTTTCTAAGCGGACAGGTTTGATACTGTAATATCAGGTATGTCTATGAAAGATGCCTCTCTAGCACCCCGTCATATGCGTACTACAGTGCAGGTTCTATGGGCTTCCTGTAATCCTCAAAAAATGGTGTCAGAACCGCTGGAGAACCTCAGTTCCCTGGCTGACGGTCGGAAAGGTGGCTCAGATGTGGACAAGGCAGCTGCTGTTTAGACTTCCCCTTAGGTGGAAAGCTCTTTTCTCATCTCGTGGGGTGTTTTATTGGCGGTTTGGTTTTTGACTCCGAGGCCAACATTCCCTGAACGTTGTATTTTAAAGCAAGTCCCTGAATCCTTTCCTTTGCAAACAGGTGTAGTGGAATACTTAAGCAATGGCATAGTAGCTGACAACCACAAGGACTTCAAGGAGTTGCGTTACAACGAGTGTCTCATGAACTTCAGTGGCAACGGAAAAAACGGGGCTTCTGAAGGAAGAATAACGCATGGCTTCCAACTCAAGAGCGCCTATGAAAACAACTTGATGCCTTACACCAATTACACTTTTGATTTCAAAGTAAGCAGCGATTTTTCTGAAATGGCAGGCGTTGACCTGGTCTCCCCAGGACGCTGTCTTAATTTTCTGACCGTTGGCTGTCTTTCTCTTTGTTCCTCTAAGTGCTTCATCACTGGTTCCTACACTCGCTGGACGCTTTCCTACCGCACACAAATCCTTGATTTGCTGGTGTTTTTAAGCTTCCCACCTGGCTCTGGCCAGTGACTTAATGAGAACGGATGCCGCGCTTTGAACACAAAACGCCGCGCGCGTTTCTTACCCTAATCCCAGCGCTGTGCCTCTTCCTGCGAGTCGCAGCCAAGAGGCCAGTCGAGTTGAGGTTGCCAGAAGAAGCCAGGTCTGTTCTCACTCTCGTGTTTCTCTTTCTCCCTAGGGTGTGATTGACTACATTTTCTATTCCAACACTCACATGAACGTGCTTGGTGTCCTGGGGCCTTTGGACCCTCAGTGGCTGGTTGACAACAACATCACTGGGTGTCCACACCCTCACATCCCTTCAGACCACTTCTCACTGTTAACACAACTCGAACTCCATCCTCCGCTCCTGCCTCTTGTCAACGGTGTGCACTTGCCGAACAGGAGGTAGTGTGGAGCCCTGCCCCTTTGAGGGCAAGGACCTGTTGTTACGGACCTGTACAGTTGTAAATCAAAGTATATAGGAGTGAAGTATGGCCAACCTTAAGCTGCTTCTTCAAGCTCCTTTCCTTATGTGTTTGAGATGAGATTTTGCACATTTTGGTGCATATTGGTATCATTTGGCACTAGGGCTGGAACCAAAGTATTATTCCCTTTCCAGGTTTTTAATTTAAGTTTGGGTTTTTTTGTTTTGTTTTGTTTTGTTTTTTTTTAAAAACTGGCAAGCTTTTTCTTTTCGGTAGGAAGCTGCACTTATAAATGGAGAAATGAGATTAAAAACTTGCTTATTGACATATTTCAAGAGAACGCTTTTTTCCAGAACGTGGCGAAATGAGCCAGCCTTTTAGGAGAAAGGAAAACAAAAATAGAAACGCTTGTTTTGTAGGAAGGCTATTAGAAATACTGTTTGTTTGAACCCAAAACGGAGACTGAACTCTGCATCCGAAATAAATTTTGCACATTAGCGAAGCACTTAATTCCTGATTATAAATGATTAGCAGCGTGGCCCTGCCCCTCCTCTAACTCATATTAGAAAACCAAAGATGGCTTCATACCTGTGATAAAATCGGAGGTCTAAATTCTCCTGATGTAATTTCCTTCACAACGAAATTTCCAGCCAAGCTGCGTCTCGCAAGACATTGCGGGTGAGCGTTTAATGCTGCGTGTAGATCGCTTGCTGGGCCGATGCCGCGGTGATTAGTTTTTTCCGGAGCTCTGAAGGACTCCGTCCTTCCTGGGCGAGACGCGCAGGGATCCAAAGGAACCTCTCCGCTCCGGCAAAGCCGGGGCGACGCTGTTGAGCAGCGCAGTTCGGGAGCAGGACGTAGAAATGGTAAGAAATTGCACTTGAAGCGATTGCCGTCGCCAGCTTTCGGGTTGTGGGGGAGTAAAGACGTTGCAAATCCCTCCTAGCTTCCCTTTTTTCCAAAGTTCGGTCTCAAAGACGGGAAGCTTGGGATTAACCGCCTAAGCGTAGGGTACGGGGAGAAGCCGCTGGAAATTACCTTTCTTCTGTCTCCGAAGGGCCCGCGCAGCAGCTGGCAACAAGCTTTTTTCACCGGGGGAGCGAGCGGTAGCCGTAGTCATTCCTTGGGATTATTTTTCCTGACCCTAGTTGCCAAATAGCCATCCCACCTTTTTTAAAATAATCTCGCTTTTCTGTTGTCGGTCAGGGTTGAATTAAAAAGCTGCTGGTTCATTCCCAACTGTTAATGCTCTTTGGATGTGTTGGAAATCCTTTTTTTTTTTTTTTTTTTCTTTTTTCCCCCTTTTTATGCTTTAGGTGGCCAGTTCAAAACCTTGTGCCTCAAGAGGCGTTAAACATAATGCAATTTTCTGAAAAATTGGTTGGCTGCTTAATGGTTAAAAAAAAAAAAAAAAAAAAGGGCAAAACAACAAATGGCACAGTGATAGGAAAAGGTCGTGTCTGTGTTTTTAAGTTTTTCCTTATTCTGCTTTTTTGCTGCTATAAGATTTTCTTGAATTTATATTTTAAACTTTTCATGCACTTTACTGTTTCTAGTCTCAAAATGTGATATTTTTAATAAATGAAAAAAATTTTCCATGATGTGAATGAAATTTTTAAAGAGATTGATAGCCTATATTTATGTCTCATTCGTATACTTAAAAAAAAAAAAAAAAAAGTCAAATTTAAATTGTGAAATTAATTTTAAATACTAAGGAGCCATCTTCTGCCTCGCAAAACTGCCAAGTCAGGCTGTTCCTCTAACTCTATAATTAAGCGTTTCCTTTGTCGTTTTATACATAGGAAATTACCCATAGGAAAAAATTAATAATAATAATAATCAATTGGATCTAGAGTAGAAACTATTCCCTGACTCTTGTTGGGGGCCGGGGAGGGGGTGGTGTGGGACAGAACGCAAAGAGGGGTTTAACGAAACCATAGCTCCCTTGGAAAAGAAGTGCCTAAAAAAACCCACAAAAAAAACAAAGAAAAAAAAGAAAAAAGGAGGCGTCATCTATTGTCTACTCTAAATTGGAAGCGATCGCAGCCGGGTGAAATCCCTGGAGAGCGCTAAAAACAAACAAACCAACAAACAAAGCCCTTTTTAAAGACGGATTTTCCTCGAGGTGCAGGTATCTCTTTTTTAACATACCTCAGCGTTCGCCACCTGGCCATTGCCCGTAAATTGCGGGAGCGATTTGAGAGTATAGTACTGGAAAGTAGAATAGCATGAAAAACTTAATTTTGTGGACATTACCTTTCTGTAATCAGCTACTGTATCTTTTTTTTTTTTTTTTTGGGGGGGGGTGGGGGGGGGTTGCTCTGCTCTGGAGGTGTGCACTAACAAACCCTTCTCCTCCTTTTCCTACCCGCATGGTAACTAGCGACGCGAGCAATATTTCCTACCATACTTCACTCCCAATATTTTTTGAGCTGTTTGTATAAAATGGAATTTCAAATTTCACCTATGATTGTATATGAACTGCGGAGGAGCCCGTTTGTTAATAAAAAGCAAAACCAACAACAATCCTTTTGTAATATCGGGGTGGGAGAGGATGGGGATGAAGAAGAAAAAAAAACAACAACAACAGCAACAAAAAACCAAACAAAAAACCAAACGAACCAACCTGGTAAACATTGTACGCTGCTTACGTTTGACTTTCTTTGGTTTCTAACCGATTGAAGTGTTCCGTTGCGGGAAGGTGTTTAATTGGATTTTCTCTGCTGCGAAACCCACTTCCGAATGTCCGCTACGCTCTGTGATTTTTAAAAAGAAAAAAAACAAACCCAAAACCCACGTTATTTTAACAGACATTGCACAAAACCTCTGCATTTTTTTTTTATTTTTTTTTTTTTTTTAAATAAAGGAGTCTTGTTTATGTTTCAGTCCATGCATGTAACTGGGGACGTGTTTACCCGCCTTTCACGTGTCTGGCTCCCTCCCAGTTTTCCTTCTGTTTTTTTCCCCCTTTCCCGGCAGGAGCAGTAAGGGGATTGCGCTTTTTCCCCCCCCCCCCCGAGCAGAAACGTGATTTTGTAAAAAATCTCTCAAGGGAGCAGGCAGCCCTCGGCGCAGGATGAGATCCCTTTGGGTAAAACATACGCATCGTCCAGATGGCGACGCTGATTTTCTCCTGACCAGACGGAAGGCGACGGGAGGGTTTTTTTTCCTAGGGGAGAGGAAGTATTACAAAGCGAAACATCCCTAATCCTGAGCAGAGACGGATGGGAAACCATCACTTTCCCTCCATCTCCGACCCTCGGTTCCCAGCACGTCGCAGGCGACGCCGGGAAGATTAAAAAAAATAATAATAAAATAAAATAAAAAAGCTCCGAATCCTTTACCGCTCCTCGCCGGCTCGGTTTGCTTTGGAAAATACGGTGCCTGGTGTCAACTTCGAAGCGACAGCACTGCCTAAAGCAAGCAGAGAAAATAAAATCCAACACCCTTCTACATGCAACTTTTTAAAAATTCAATACGGTGAATCTGTTAGATACGGGGTTTTGTGTGTGTGTGTGTGTGTATATATATATATATATATATAAAAAAAGAAAAAAAAAAAAAAGAGAATTTTGTACAATGTAGCCGAATATTTTTGTTTCCTTCTTTCGATGTTAAGGAGCGTGAACACTTGCGTCCCCCATGCTGAAGTCAGGTATGGCACAATGGGCTCCGAGACCAGCTTCCCATCCCATTTTGCCTCCTTAAAAGCTTTTGTTGTCTCTTTCTAGCATTCGTGGAGAAAATACGTCATTTTTTCGGTAACCTTTCGCTGCCTGTCGGAAGCCACTCCCTGTTAGTCCGCAGACACATTCAGAAAAGGTCTCATCAGTCCCAAATCCTCACCCTTCTGTGTTTTATAGACTAGAAAGCCAAAATCTTTGACTCTTAACCTTTTCAGGAGCACTCAACCGCTGACCACAGCTTTCAAAACCACGTCGTCATCTTCAGCGTTTGGGCAACGCTGCGGATGGCTGACGGTTGCCCACTTTACAAAGACGCTGAGCGTCTGCAGCTCCCACTTGATCCCCGATATTGGGTTTTTGGAGACTGGTTTTCCCCACCCAGCTCGTGAGAGATGTCGGGTCCAAATCGCAAGCGAGAATTTGAGACCTCAAAGGTTCATATCACTTGTTTCTCGGGGCGTTGGTTTGGATGAGGTCGGGGGTGGGGGGGAGACTGGAAGGGCTTGTTGAAGTTCAGAGTTTCTTTGTTTATTTAGAAGACGGGTGGGGGAAACACTTTAAGGATTCCTAGTCCAGGAGCACAGTATTCGCACCTTCTCGGTAGGGAGCAGGAGCTATGCAAAGACCAGATTTAAACCCAGCGACAGAGGAGCAGAGACTTCGCTTCCACCATTTCCGAGCATTTTCGGCTTCTAGCATCAGACCCTTCCTTTGGGATGAAACTTGGCGTAGCGGGACGGAGCGAAAGGTCTTTTAGTCCCACCCAAACCGAACCAACGGCCCGCCTTAGAAACATCACCCAAATGCTACACGCACCCTCTAGGCACTGGTATAAAAGGGAGTTTAGTCACAAATATTAGTTGTCCTCTCCCCAGCGACCGCAGCTTTGTACGCAATTACGATTCCTCTGTTCTTGGCTTCTCCGTAGATATTTCTCTTGTAATGATAAGGAAGATCTAAGACCTGATTTAAACCTGAAGACCTTCTCCCTGTTGTACGGAGGGGTGACCGAACTGAGCGCATCCCTATCTGACGCCCTGGTACACCGGGCAGCAGCAGGAGGTGCAGCGGGTCGTTGGCCTGCTGGGTCACCACAGGGGTGGGATGATGGTCTGGGCGGTCTTCGCCACCAAAACCCACCTGGTAGGAAGCGAAGCAGCGCACGAAGACTGGCTGAAGTTCATGTTGGCTGCAGAAGGGGTATGGTTTCAGCACCAAGCACGGGCATTGAAAATCCTCGCCTGCCTCATTTCCCGTGTCCCAAAAGGTGCCCGAGCGCTTGGTCTTGGAGAGGTTTTACCCTGGGGAGCAGAGGACCTGCTTTGTTAGAGACCGGAAAATAAACGAGCCCTAGATGCAGAAAGGTTTGGGTTTTTCTGACAGACACTCATAGCGAGGGAAAGCATCTTGCAATACACAGCTCATCAGTTTTTATAATATAATCAAAGTATAGTCATGTACCTCCCCTCTCCCACCCCGCGGCATTCAAAGGCCACACAAACCGCAAGAGAACCTGGTGGAAACCATAAATCTCTTAAGTCTCTATGCCGAGCATCACCCGAGAACTCACTTTTAAGATTAAAAACACTTTTTAGGAGATTATTAGGCTCTAGATACAGGCGCAGCTCTAAGCGACACAGTGTCTTCTCCTGGGACCACTCTTTGCACCGCCACCGACCATGGGTTGGCTTTTCCTCCAGGAAACAAGAGCAGGGACAAAAACCAGAGGGGACGAGGCAGGTGCAGGCATCGCACCATCAGAAAAGGGACAAAATCAACACCTTTAAAGAACTCCTTCATCCTAAGAAAAACAATTCGACCCTATAAAAAGGTATTGAGAGAGGGTAAAGTTCGCTGGTTCAGCTACGTTGGAGGATGATGGGCTTCAGGAACACGGTTTCTCGGAGTGTGTCTGAAAAGAAGCACGAAGATGGAGAGATGCTGGGCTATTTTGGTACTTCGGGGTGATTTCTCAGCCTTGATGGCGAAGCACGCCAAGTGATATGACTCTTTCTCTATTTTCCTTTCCCCTCCCCCGGCAGCCGTATGGTGCGTTGAGCTTGCAAAACCTCTCGCCCCTTCTGAGCTGGCATTTGTCTGTATTTGTCTTTGTTCCAAAGAAAAAAAAAACAAAAACTAAAACAAAAAAAAAAACAAAAAAAAACCCCAACTCAACCAAAAAACCCAACCCTCCTCGTGGCTTTCTTTACGAGTGACACGTTACGTGACTTTTTCCGTTTTTAATTATCGCGTCCTCTGTTGGCTTTCCGAGCAATGAAAAGCGTTTGTGCGCACCGTGTTACCCAAATATGCCCTTCGTTCACAAACTCGCAGGCTTAGGCCGCAGTAGAGGCCGTGCCAGCCCGGGTTCCCCCTCTTCCCGCCCCCGTTTCCCACTGGTTATTTTGGGATGTCCGGGACGGGGAGGCGGGGGGCGGAATTTTTTTAAAGTTGGTTTTCTTCCTTCTGCGTTGTCTTTGCAACCGCAAGGTCCTGTCCCTCAAAAGATGGAAGTGCACGTGGGGAGGGGGGAAGCGGCAGTGGCAGTGTCACTCCCGGGCACGCTTACAGTAAAGTTTTAGGGGGGTTTACATCTCATTTTATGGAAAAAACCAGCCGGGGGTTGGGGCAGGGGGGGCCCTGGGCGGCTGCCATCCCCACCAGCCCAAAGTCTGACACCAGCCCTGGGCACCAACGCTTCCAACTTCAACCGAGACCTCAGCAAAAAAACCAAGTAACTTGCTTATTCCATGTTTCCCACGAGAATAAATAATAAGAAACCTTCTCTCCAGCTCTCCCCTTGGCTTTTACAAAAGGATCCTCTTTTTCTCTGTTACTTTTTTCTTCCCTTTTTAATTTTTTTTTCCATTTTTTTTTTTTAAATTTAATTTAAATGCCCCCCCCACCCCCACCCCGCACCGTGGAGATGGGGTACTGCTCACGCGCAATGGATAAGATGAAATATCTCGTTTCTCCTCACCTGTGTACTTTTATTTCCTTCTGTAGGCAATAAACGTCCCTTTTGCCACCACTCTTGGCCCCTTGCTGTGGTTCCCGAGGAGCCCAGGGGTGGGCAGGAGGGGGACGCGGGGACCGGCCGGGGATATCACACCTTGTCCCTGCCCTGGGACATGCTTTTGGGTGGTGGGGAGGGTGACGCGGGTTTGATTCCTACCCTTTTGGGGAGGTTCCCAGACCTCAGGCGCCAAGGAGACCTTTAAACAGCGATGATTTGGGTTCCAAGTCACACCTGCATCACCTTGGTCCCGGTGGCCAAGGGACATCCCTGTGCCGCGCCGAGGTCCCCGCAGGACCTGTGCATCCCTCCCAGGGAAATGGGGGTCCACGGAGAGAGCCAGAAATTTCCCAGTATCTCCCGTTCCTCCCGTGCTCGCCCAACTGGGAGCCAACGCCGCTGGGCTGGAGAGGTCAGACCCCACCCCGTGTCCCCATAGCACGACCTGCTCCTCCTGGGAGCTGTCAGAAAAAGCCACCAAAACCCGGGCCAGACGAAAAGCGGCACGTTAAGATGAAGCAGCCGAGGGCCCCGTGGTGCCACGGTCCGGTCTAACCTCCCCCCCCAAAACCCCCCAATTTTCACACAAATCCATGCAGAAAGAGCTGCTGCAGCCCAGGGAGCGAAACACGTTCATCCTTTTATTGATGGCGCCTGGCACAGGCTGCCATCGCATGCAGGCGACAGAGGGTGACGCCGGGTGACCGAGGGGGAAGCGTATTTTTTGGGGGGTGGGGGGGTGGGTAGCAGGGGAAGGCTCCTACCCCCTGCCAAAACCCTGGGAGCAGGGTTGTGCCGTGAAACCCAGCGTTATCACGGCGCAGAGGAATAAATAACCGCGGCCAGTTATTTATCGTCGTGTCAGGAGAGAGGGAGAGAGATGCTTTAGGGAATCTGGGGGGGGGGCCAGCACCACGGCCCCGCTCCCCCAGCCCACCGCTCCGCTTCCCGCCGTGCCCGCGACGCCCCTTCTTTTTTGGTGGCGTTCCTGCGGGGTTTTTTTTTGGGGGGGGGGGGGAAGGAAAGAAATGAAAATAAAGCAGTGGGGAGGAAGGGATGGCCCCACCTTGGATACATCCCTTCTTTATGGGCGGCGGGGCAGCGCATACCTCTGCATCAGCTTGTGGATGAGCAGCTGGATCCAGGGCGCCTCGGGGGCCACGCACACCTTCTTGTTTTTCTTTAGGGTGAGGCTGCGGGGGGCGACAAGACCCCCCCCTCAGCCCCACGCACGCCGCTTCCCCAGCGCTTTTCCAACCGCGCCGCTGTCCGCAGAGAAAACCCCTCTTGCTCCCCGGCACCGTTATAAGCCAACCCCTGCAACCCTCGCTGGGAGATAGACGGGATTTTGGGGGGCTCCATGAGCCGCGCCAGGGGTGACCCCCATTAAAACGAGCAGCGGTGTCCCGTGTGAGAGTCACTGCGAGATGCAGGGGCTTCGGAGAGGGTGGAAGCGTATTTTTGCGCCGGAACGTAAGCAAGCGACCCGCGGGAATCGGTCTGCAGGCTTTCCACTTACACGATCTCCTTCCTCCGGCAGTGAATCCCCGGCGGCGTAACGTCGATGGCGAGGATCAGCCCCAAGTTGATGACCCGGGTGGTGGATTTGATGCACTTGCACCTCATGTTGGTCAGCAGGCTCTCCAGCGACAGACCTGCGCCCCACAGCAGCCCGCACCCAGCTCTCCGCGTCCCCTCGGAGGGAGGCAGACGGGGACATCCCCCCCATCCCCGCCATCCCCCTGCCACCGTCCTGTCCCCTCCCCAGCACCCATGGGGGTGCTTGCAGGGACGGACTGGTGTTAATGGGGTTTGTAGCGGCGAGGCTGACGCAAGGCTAATCCTTCCCAAAGCTTCCTTTTCATGCACACGGAAGGGGTTCAGCGCCTCAGGGCTCGAAAACCAACATTTTATGAATTAAACCCATCACCCACCCACCAAGCGCTCTGGTTTCATGGGGGTCTTGAAGAGAAGCAGCTTAAACCCATCGGGCAAAACCCCCCGGCAGTCCCATGCATCCCCCTCCAGCTTCGCCACCGGGTTTAAAGGATAAACTCCAGCTCAAAGATGGGCCGGAGACAAATGTGAAAGCCCAGAGGAGCCCATGGCTCCATCCGGGGCACCGAGGGGTTTGGGTGGGGAGACGGACGGACACCCCCATGTCACTCACCGCCCACCGGCACCAGGTCGCTCAGAAGCATGGCCAGGGCCAGCGCCGCCGGCAGCAGCCGCATCCTCGCCGCTCGCCCCCAGCCGCCACGGGGGCTGCTTTATAGCCAGCCTCCACGGGGATTTTGCAAGCAGGGAAACGCCAAGGAGGGGGGGGGGAAAAAAGGAGCTGCCCCGCGCTTCAACTTCCCTGCCATCGCTTCCCCCTGACGCACGTGGCCCACGCCGCCCCCCCGCCAAAAAAGGCGGAAGACACGGTGGCCACCTCCCCAAACCTCCTGCTTGCCCCACGTTTGTCGGTGGAGAAACGCCGATTCTGCCCCTCCACCCCGTGGGGACTCGGTCCGCCTGAGCACCCCCAAACCCCCGGCGTGCCGCAGGAAGGGACGCAAGTGACGGTGACCGAGGGCTTCCACCTTTATTGGACCCGTTGGATGGCGCCCAAAGGGGACACCCAGTGCACGGCCACAGGGTGGGAGGGAGGGGAAGCGCGGACTGGCATTTTCCAGGGCTTAAATGCATAAAACGCAAAGGAAAAAGGGGCTGAGGACATCACGCAGCAGCGCGCACCCCCCCTTCGCACCGGAGCAAGGGGACAGCAGGGTGGGGGGGGGTCCAGTTTGGGGCCTGGCACATCTGGCCGTCCCAGCGGCGGCAGCTTCCTCAGCGGGGAGCCTCTTTCTTCCTCCTGCCAAAAGCAGAAGTGGGGAGAAACGTGTGAAGACCGGTCCCCACGGGACGCCCCAGGTCCTGCCAGGAGCCCCTTTGGCTGGGGAGGGGGTGTGTGTGTGAGTGGAGGGGGGAACCTTACAGGTGCGGGAGGTCCTGCAGGAGTTTCTTCACCCACAGGGTGTCAGGATCCACGCAGACCCTCTCCAGGCTTTTTAGCTTAATCCTAGAAAACACGGAGGGGGTTCAGCACATCCTCCTCTAGTCGGGGGGCTGGAGTAGCCGAGCCCCTCAGCACTTCTCATAAAGGAAAAGAGTACGAAACAAATAATTTGGGGAGGATGGGGGGGAGAAGAGGACTCATACCCCCCCCTTCCCCCCCCAGGGAGCCACTTACACCACCTCAAGGCGCCGGCAGCTGCTCCCCACCGGACGGACCTCGATGCTGCTGTATTTCCGTGGGGAGATGAAGGCCCTGGTGGTCTTGGCGCAGCGGCAGCTCAGGTTGCCATTGGCCTCCAGGAGAGCTGGAGGGGCACACGGCCGCGGCTTCACGCGTTGCGTGTCCCGAAAACCCACCGAAAATCCCCAAAACCCTTTCTGGGCAATGCATCTTCCCCCCGCTCCACATCCCACCAGCATCACCGGACCCACTTCCAGAAGAGCCTCAGATGTATTTAAGCCCCAGAGGTGACAGTGGGATGCCACCTCCAAAAACCTCCATCCACCCCCCCCCCCCGCAAGTATCCTCCAGCCCCACGCCTGGGGGGTCACGGGGAGCCTCACCTGCATCCCCGGGGCGGTGAATCAGCAGCAGCACCCCCAGAAGCAGGGCCGCCCGCGCAGCCATGCCGGCCCCATCCCCGGCCCCGCCGGCATCCCCCTATTTGAGCCGGAAAATAGGAGAAGTGAAGCAGCGCAGGCGGGAGGCCCCGGGGTCGGTCGGGGTGGTTTTTTGCCCATCTCCCTTTCCCTGCTGACGGCGCTCGCGGAGTTTGCAACGATGCTGATAAAAGCAGCTCCGGGCTTGGCGGGGGCCCCGGCTTCCTGAAACTGACTCTGTTTTCCCCTTCCTCCTAAGCTGGGTCTTGCAAATATACCCGTCCTTTCCCCCAGCCCTTGTTCTTAGCGGCCACAGGAGCCCGGAGGGTTTTTGGGCTGCTTTTCTCTTCTGCACCATCAGATATTACTCATTTTCTCCTACACCCAGGTTTCCCCCCTGCAAGGCTCATCCCAGCCTGGGCTCTGGGGGCATTTGCCTTTTGCCATTAGCCCAAAAACCTCTTCCAAGTGACCTCGCACCCCTCCCTTATATTTTCTTCATGGCCTTCGCTGCTCTCCAGAGCCGTACACCCGCCTGCATGCCCCAGCCCCATCACCAATGCTTGGATGGGGGGGGGGACGTCACCTGTGTCACCCATTTCCCTGCCGGCAACATCGTGGCCCACAAATGGGCACCGCGGGGGAGAACAGGTTACGTGGGGAAGGAGCTTCGCTTTCCGCCGGCTCTGCCGGGGCTGCCAGATCCCTGGCTGGTGGTCCAGCGCCCATCCCAGCTGCCAGCATTGCCTTGGACAAACCCTTCCCTGCCTTCGTCTTATTCCTCTGCGTAAAAGGGGTTTTCCTGGTGCCTGGCCCACGCCTGGGTGCTGCCCTCGCTCCCCTACCTATAGCCGAAATACCTCCCCTGACATATATTCAAATGCACGTTTTCATAGCGTGCGGGAGAACACCCAGACAAGAGCGCCGGATGCAAATGACGGCAAATTTGGCTCCAACAAGGCTACAACCATGGGGTTTATCAAAACTCTGCCCCGTTTCTTCGAAGCCAGGAGATGCAGGGAAAATACAACAGAAGAAAAAAAAAAAACAAAACAAACAAAAAAAACCCCCCAAAAAACTGAATTTTATTTGACTTGAGGACACGCCACGCTGGGTAATAAAAACCCGGAGAGAGTCGCAAAGTCGTTCCTACAGAGCCAGGAGCAGCCTCTGGCAGAGAAAGGCTTCACAGTCTATGGGCAAGTAAATAAACGAAGGGTTCACATCTACGCTGATCCGGGGACCAAATCGGGGGGGGAAAACACCCCCCCACTCCAAAACCTGCCGTGGGGCTGGGGAGAGCAGCGGCCGTGTTGGGGCCGGACACGGAGTTTTTTGGGATGGGGGGAAGCGAGGGCAAAGGGAGGAGCGGCCAGGTCCGCACGCCTGCGCATCGTCCGTGCCCCCGGCTCGGGGCTCCGCACCTCAACTTCCTTAGCAGGAAACTTATTTTTTCTTCCTGCAAAAAGCAGAAGGAGGAGAAACGTGTGAACGCGGAGAAAAGTGGCTCCTGCGAGGGGCGGGAGAGGAAGCTCCTGCCCCAACCAAAGGAAGCGGCTGCCATTTCCCCGGGCGTCACTCGCGGGGACACGTCTGAGCCATCCCTACATTGTGCCACCAACCCGGGCACCACAGCGGAGGGCGGCTTTCGCAGCCGAGCGTTGACACACTTCTGCGCCCGCAATGAGCAAACCCCGCTTTTGCCATCCCCCCGCCCCCCCGCCCCCAAAATACATATATTTTTTTGCCAAAATGTTTTCAGCATCACAGCACCGTGCACAAGCCGCGGAGAGCGGGATGCAGGGATGGCAGCATTGGCATGTTGAGCGCCCGAAGGCTGCTTTGCACAGCAAAGTCTCACCCCACATCGCCTTGGGATGGGTCCCGTGGCCCCCCACAGCACCCCCCTGAGAGCCCTCGGTCCTGCAAGTGCTCCCCAGGACCGCCGATGGGATGGGACATCGCCCACCTGGGCCAAAGGGTTGTGGGTTGGGTTTTTTGTTTTGTTTTGTTTTTTTTTTCTCCAATCAAAGCAACTTACGTGCTCGCAATACGCTTCAGCAGTTTCTTTACCCAAGGGGTGTCGGGATTCACGCACACCTTCCCCGAAGTTTTTAATTTAATTCTGCAACGCAAGGAGAAGTCGTGAGCGTCGCCCTCCCCTCCCCGAGGCGGGGATCGGGGCAGCCAAAGCCGAGCCACGGGGCTCGGCTTTCATTGACAGCGCCGGCAGATCGCGGAAAGCCGCTGGGACAGAGGGAAGCCGCGGGACGGCCGGGGAAAAAGCGAGACGCAACACGTTCCCGTGCAGAGCAGAGACGGCGCTGGAAAGCCAGAGGTGGCCCTTCAAAGACAATTTTCTTCACAAAAGCCAACAGTTAAAGAAATCTTATGCTTCTGCTTAACGCGCCGCTTTAGTCAGGGCAGGAGTAACGAGAGAAGGGCTTGACCCGAGATGCTGTTTGCTCTCAGGAGCGTATCGGCAGCGGAAAAATTGGTTATGGCTCATCCCGCCTCGGTGTCTGAGGATGCGCTACCTCCAAACTGCAAACAGCCCCCCACCATCGCGCTCCCCGCTAAGCGCCGGCATGAGGAGATTGTGCTTTCCCCCCCTGCTGGAAAGGCTCCTTTAGGTCCCGGGGAGCTCCGGGTCGGCTCGGATCCGATGTTTCTCAGCCCCTAAGCGTGAGAGAGCTCCGCCGGCAATTTTGGAAAGCTTTAGTTGCCAAGAAAAGGAGCGGAGAAGGGAGGCGGCTGCAGGAGAAAAGGTGCGGCGCCGGCCCCGCTGCTCCACGGGGGCCGAAGGAGAAAGCGGGTTTCTGCCCCCCGACACCCCCCCTTCCCCGCCTGCAGCACTTACATGATCTCTGTGCGCCTGCAGGTGCTGCCCACGGGCCGGATCTCAATGCTCTCGTACCTCTTCGGACTCAGGTAGTCCGAAGTTGTCTTTACGCACCTACAGTTCAGGTTTCCGTTCACCTCCAGGATGGCTGAGAAAGAGAGAAGGTGGCAACTTAACGGAGACAAATGGCCTTATTTCGAGGTGCGGCAACTCCGAATCTCCTGGAGGGCCAAAGAAATTGTCCCTTTCCCTGCTTCTGCTGACAACGCTTTAGGGACCACGCTAGGAAACTGATCTGTGCCTCTGCCTCGATGCCCTGCTACCGGGTCCTAGCCAAGGAGGAAGGTCACGCTCTTCTCTTGGCTACCAGGAAAAACCCTGGGGCTGAGCATCCAGGAGGATTCCCTGTCTCCTCCGGTCCCTTTCGGTGCAGGACGCAGGAGATGCCCACCCCTCGCCAAGGACCTGACAGCCGTGGGGACCCTTGCAAAGACACCCGCCTCTCACCTGCGTGGGCCGAGTGGGACATCACCAGCAGCAGCAGCAGCAGCCACAGCAGCACGGGGGCTCCTGTCCCCCCCGCAGCCGGCACTCGCATCCTCACAGCAGGCTCAGCCCCGGGCACGGACTGAGGCACCGGCTGAAGAAACACCCCTATTTATTCGGGGGGGCCACACTCCCACACAAGCGGCGAGATTCAAACTTCGGCAGCCGCATCTGAGCGGTGGACCGTGAAAAAGTGACGTGATTTCTCAGATGCTCGCCGCAGCCGGGACAGAAGCCGCATTTACGCCCCATTACTGATTAAAACCAGCCCTTGGGACAGAGGGCGTATTTGGATTCCCCGCAGAATCTTCCCCACACCCCCTTTGTGATTAGCTGGGTCCATACAAACATCACCCCTCGGGCCCTTTAGCATTTACCCCCCTCAACCACAAAAAGAGCCCGGAATAAAATCAGAGCGCAAAACCCCGGGTAAGCAGGGTTGTTCGGTTTTTTTTTAATGCATTCAGATATTTACATATTTCTTTCTTAGGGCTATAATTCCCACCCACGGTCTTTTTTTGCTAGCTCTTACATCAGCAAAAACGCCTAGCACCGTAGCGGGGGGGAAAAAAATAAAATAAATTTAAAAAAATCAAGATCTCTTCACATCTAGCGCTTTGCTGTAGGAGTCGAACACCCAGGAAATGCAAGAGATGACTGGGACGGTAGCACCAGCAAAAAAGCAAACTGTTCCTACGTCTCCGCACATTTTGTGACTCAGTGCCGACGTGTGCATTTATCAGCAGCGACTTTCTCGGTACCGGCGGCCTGGGATGCCAGAGAACGGCATCAGGAACAGCAACGGGGTTAGGACGGACTCAGGGATGTGTGAGGGTGAGACACCCACCCTTGCGGTGTTGGGGTTGGAAGGAGAGGGGCTGTTTCCCTTCCCAACATCTATGGTACGCCCAGAGCGCCCTTCCATAACACAGGGATCAAATCCTCACGGAGCCATGGGGTGGCACCAGGGTTTGTCCTGTTCGGCCCCATTTCGTAGCCCATTACCGCACTTAGGACCTGAAATACCCTGGGCTTAGCTGAAGGTGTCCTACCTGCCTGTAGTTTCAGGAAAAGCAGCTTTTATTTATTAAATCAGCAGCCAATTTATTATCGGCTCGAAGGCGCGGTGTGCTGTGCCGTCAGGGAGCCCGTTCTCCATCATTCCTGGCGGGGATAATCAAACTGTAGTGGGCAAACTATCGACACCAATATTCACTATAGACGTGAACATGGCATTGAGAAACTATAGGAGCGTATAGAAAGGGAGGTCAGACCACACGCATCCTTACAATGCTGTAGAGCCACGTGTCCACAAGGCTTTATTCTGGCAACGCGGAGTCCTCCAGGACTTACACACATGGGAATACACCCACCTGTTTTGGAGGACAATCAGCCGGTCCTTGCTCCTCTGCATGTTTCACGGCATCTTTTGGGTTTCTCGCAAAATGAAGGGCTAAAGCGATGCATTTTGGTACGCAATGGGCCAACCCTGTAACACCAACACCTTCGGCTCTCACGTAGGATATTCAACAGCCACTGCTGCAAAGCGATGGCCACAGCAGCACCCTGCGCTCTCGGGTTGTGCGGGGGATGGGGGCTGCCCTGAATAAGGCAAAGTCACCAGCCGGGAAGCAGAAGGGGAAGGGGACACAACAGCAAGGCGAGGAGGAAGGAAGAGGGCAGAAGAAAAAAAAAAAAAACTGATGTGGTTGTGTGATAATGTTGTAATTTGGAACTTTCAGGTCACATCAGCATTTTATATAGTAATAAAATGGTTAAAGAAAAAAAAAAATCTTCCGCTCAAACTGTAAGCTACTCATCTTTCTCTTAAGAACTTGTTTTTCCCTCTGAGATAACTCTTTCCAAAAGTCTTGCGAAGACCTGGTTCAAGAGATCAAGGTGAAAAATGGATGAGCGAGGAGGAGTGACAGAAAGGCCAGGGACAGTTTCCACAAACTATTCCCAAAGTCCTGTAGAGGGAATTCAGAGCCTTGCTGCTGTGGCAGTGGAAAAGGAGATGGCCTTAAAACTGGGTTTTGTTCAATACTTGCGTAGTTCTCAATTTCCTTGCAGAGAGTTATGAGAAGGAGCCCAACCTAGGACTGGTTTAAGCGGCTTTGCTGGGTGGTGGCAGGGGTCTCTTCAAAGAAAAGTCTGTGAAATGGTGGGGGAGGCAGCAATTTACCGAGAAAGACGACCGGTCACGTACTCGAAGTGCTGTGGAGGCACCAAAGAAGTTTCAAAATCTTTCTGAATTTCGTGACTTCAAAACGATCCCGCATTTACAGCTGGGGAAAACCAAGAGAAATGAAAGCAACTTTCCCCAGAGCTGCGTGGTAGAGGGACGGTGTTGGGGCGTGCGGCCGGCACTCCAAGCGTGGCTTTTCCACAACCAAGGGAAACCAACACCAGTGCTGGCAGGGCTTAAGGAAACCGGTATGGGAAGAAGGTACCCCTGGGAGACACGCAATGGACAGACCAAAATAACTCATGAGCGAGATCATGCCCCAGATTTGTGGCCACAGGCCAGGTGTCCATCTCCTGTCCACCCTGGAGAGAAACGAGAGCTATAGAAGCATGTTTCAGCTGGATGGATTTAGGGAGTTGGCTTTAGAGGGGTCTTGGGTGACCAGTTTGGCCACAGCGACCTCAGTTTTAGCCTGGGGCAGATGTTCGCCCCCAGACCTATGCAAGATCCCAGGTGTGGTTGTGCTGCTCTGGGCTAATACGTTGCTTTATGCGTGTCCTCACAACACTTCTTCCATGGCAGCCACGGTGCTCATTACCTCGCTTTGTACCCAGGATGAAACCCACATGTCCCTCACAGAGAGGACAGGAGGGCCTCCTCTTCACTGAGGAAGTTGTCCCCTCTGCAGAGGTGGCCTTGGCAGCAGCTTCGCTCCAAGTGGGAGAAGTCAACACCGCCAGGACAAAATAACGAGCTCACCCTGGGGCTGTGGAGAAGCAACAGAACCGTAGCATCCTCAGTATCATGGCATCCTTTGAGCAGGCAGTGCTGCCCAGCAGTGTCCCTGGCCTGGCCCATGGATACTTTTGGAAAGACAAGTCCCACGGTGTGGACCGAGCTCTGGTGGGGTGGCACGGGAGTCGTTGCCCACGCGGCTACGAAGATGAAGAGAGCACAACCAGCGGTTCCCTTTCAGCCGTGCCCTCTTGATTCATACCTAGACCTCAATTTTCATAGCGAAGCCCAGCCCTGGCTCCGTCTCTGAAGCGACGCGCTTGGGTTTCCCCCAGGACGCCGGGGTAGTTTGGTGAATCCCCGCCGCATCGCCCCACAAGACGTGCATTTGCCTAGCTGGTCCTCAAGTTGCTACATGTTTCTGCTTTGGGTAGGAAAGGCGAAATAAACGTGGACGCGGCGAGAAAGGAGAACTTGACGGAGATACTGTAATCCCAGGGTTTCTGAATCACCCTGATAGTAGTCACGGTGGTTTTGATGTATGACTAATGCGTATATTGATAAACATTGTGGTGTTTTCTCAGGAAGGAAAAGCTTGCCGTCTTTGCGGGTGGCTAATATTTGTGCACACCGAGTGGTAATTCTGAAAAGGGAGAAGGAGAGCGAGGATCTAGCTTGTGACTATATTTAATCTAACCGCTTCCTGGATGCCAGTAATTCAGAAAAGCGGCCCTCACATATTGATCTGTGGACTTATCCAGGCCAGCACCAACCCAACGTGTCAGAAATACCCTAACAGCTTCTGTATTTTCTGCAGCAGCTGAACCTTTGCAGGCAAGAGTTTGATTTCTCTTACTTTTATTAAATATTTTTTTTAATTTTTTTTTTTTTTACACCCTCTGGATCCTCCAGACGTCCTTCCCATGGTACCTCAATCAGAGCCCTACAAAAATGCGGTGCAAATACCTCCCAAAGGCCACGACAGCGGCAGGACAGAAGTCCTCTGCTGCCTGGCTCGGCTGTGCTTCCACAGCCGTTAAAGCACTTACAAACATGTAATTTAGTGGCATCAAACCATAGAAAGCCTCAGGCTAGTTCAGGGAGGTCAAAGATTTCCTTGAAGGCGCTGAAAAATAGGTGATGCGAAATGGGAGGGGAAGTAGGTGAGGAAAGAAGAGAGCTCCTGCTTTTTGGCAGATGGAAACTGGAGGTTCTACACGCCTGAGCCCCCTCTGAAAGATGAGGATGGAAAACCTGTCACAGCGCCTCCAAACACATGAGCCAGGGATGGAGCGAGAACTTGGTCTGTAACAACAAGGCAGCTTCAGAGATCATAGAATCATAGAATGATTTAGGTTGGAAAAGACCCTTGGGATCATCCAGTCCAACCATCAACTCCACTCTACAAAGTTCTTCCCTACACCATATCCCCCAACACCACATCTAAATGAGCCTTAAACACATCCAGGGATGGTGACTCCACCACCTCCCTGGGCAGCCTATTCCAGTGTCTGACCACTTTTTCCATGAAGAATGAGTAGAGAAGGACCCGAGCTAAGTGGAGCAGGAGGAGAAAACCCAAAAAATCTTGTCCGTGTTTGACCAGGATGGGCAGAAACCCAATGCTGATGTAAATACCATGAAGACGCCGTCTCTCCTGCCCTTCAGTGAGGACCTGTGTGCTCCACAAACCCAAGGATTTGCAAGAGGCTGCATCGGAGACATCTGCAGCAAGCAAACCTCTCGGCCACGCTGAAACCACTAGGTTTGTTTCGAGAGAAAGTGAACTTTCATCACACCCCTCCTTTCTCCACAGCTCACCCAGCGCTCCTCACAGGAGAGATAACAACTTTAAAAAAAAAAAAAAAAGATTACCCCCCAAAAAACCCCAACTGCAGTGAATTGTCACCACTGTGGTTTGTGGTCCATCATCTACTTCAGAGATGAAGATGCCTCCTGGCATCTGGCAATGTCGTGCCGCCTGGCATAGAAGAGGTGAATCGGGAATGAAAGCCAAGGGTTTTACCAGAGACTGGTGTGGGTGGCTCGGCCGCCGGCCCCAGCTCCCTCTCTGTGCATTTGCATGGGGGCCCAGGAACCGGTCTAGACGCTGCAGGTGCCACCAAGCGCATGCCGTTAGCGATTTGCATAGGGGCTTCGTGTGACGGTGATGGCTCGACCCCCCCGCCCGCATAGGAGCAAGTCGATGATGAGTTAAAAGGAAGCTGGGAGCCAATAAATAGCAAGGTGACACGTTATAAGCGAGCCGTGGCTGTTGGCATGACCTTGCTGCTCTCGTTGCATCGTTGGTGGAACTTCAACCCGATGTCCTCCACAGCTCCGCTGGCTGGGAGGAAGGTCTCTTGCTTTTAGCGTTTCGTTCTTGGGCTAGCAAAGAAGCGGTCCAGGTCTAATTACAAGGACTGGACTAAACCATGTTCCTAGAAACTCCGCCAGCTCGATCTAGCCTGCGCTTCACAAGATGAGAAGTTTCCACCAAACTCAAAGGTGGCCCCCACAACCCCCAGCGCCTTTCCCTGGAATAGAAAGAGGATGCAGCAACGCCGGTGAGGATGCTCCAGCGCTTCAGGAGACTTATGCAATGGGTTCTGAAGAGAAGCTGAATCAGAGCGGCAGCATCACGTGCTTGTCCAGCAGTGCTGATGATCCAGCCAAACCCACGGTGGTGGTGGGTGGCTGGGTAGCGAGCACATCACTGCGGCAGCTCAGGGTCTTAGCTGTCTTCTGTGTCTATGTCAGCAATTGCACCACTAGCTGGGCAACTGGAAAAAGGAATTAGACCCAGGGGACTGCCAACACATGGAAGGAGTCATGCAAGTTTGACAGTTGGACCTTTCTGCGCATGACGAGGTGGAAAGAGGTGCCAAAAACACCACACAAAGGCCAGAAATACAACAAAGATACCGGTATGCAAGCAGATTTCCCCTCCGTACCTGAGGGAGCAGCCTCCTGAAGGCACCTTTCAATTGCTTGAGCTGAATTACATCCTATTTGGGTAACTTATTTAGGCAAACACTTAGCAACAGTTCTACAACCAGCATCCCAAGGAGCGTTATGGCAAGGTCCCCTCCCCTTCTCCTCAGAGTTTGACATCTCGATAAACGCAGCTAGAAGCTGGCAGGCTTGGTTAAAGCGGTATTTTTTTATTTTTTCTTTTCCCAAATACCAGTGGTTCCCATTTTAGTTGAGTCAGGAATTAAGCTGTCTCCACATTATTTGGCTTGCAGAGCAACCCGTGACTATTATTTCTGGTAGAGCTAAACATGGTCTTGCCCCATTTTCTACTGGTTAACTCAGAAAACAGTAGCTCGTCTTTAGAAAAGCAGCGCATCTTGCTTTCTAGCTTGACAAAAGCTTCCTCAACCACAACCTCCCCGATGTCTAATGGCACATCTCTGCTTCGCACGTACATTGGTGACTCATTTCCCAACAAATGTCATCTCTTTCCAGACTATCGGGGTTTGATTGCCATGGCATATATGACATTTGTCTCCGCCCTTTTCCACCTGTTCAAAGCGGTATTTACAGATCTTGTGCTTGCAGTAGCTTGACATTTCCCATCTGACCAAATAACATTAAGTTTACCGACCCTACTTGCAAAGTTCACCAACTACACGTGAGGTCCAGCTCCCCACCTCCAAGCAGGGTCTTGCCCGATGAGGTCCAGTCTGATTAAGTAAAATGAAGGTGACAGAAGGTAGTCGAAGGGTTTGCAAATCCCCACTGTCCACAGGACCCTCTTCTCCAAGTGGGAATCACACACGGAGAACACAGCCTGCTGCATTCGCAGCCTGGGATGAGCTACCTAGAGGATGGGAAGCCAGCAAGGCGGGATGATCAGCTAAATGGACCACGAGACGAGCTACAGTCCCGCTCTGAAGCGAAGAGATGCAGAGAGGCCACCAAAACACTAGTCCATGCGATGCACAATTACTTACAACACGATCTGCTCTGAAGAGCTGGTACTGTTCAAACAACATGGTCAAGGGAAAGGGACGTGCCCAGCTACCTTTGAGAGCCTCACTAGCCCCATGCGGTGGGTATTTCTGCCTGACGCCATCTACTGATGCTGCTCCAAGCCCTAGGCCCAACCCCAGTGCAGCACAACACACTCGGGTATATTGTTTCTGCCACCACGGTACCCTAATGTACCAGGAATGGACCCAAACTTGACCGTCAGACTTGGGCTTACGCCCAGAGTCATTATTTTAATTAACGTCCACTTAATGTTTTGAGGCCTTTCCTTATCCTCTTTTTGCCAGGTGTCTCCCCTCATCTTCTCCTTGGGGAAGATGCTTTCCCCACATTTCATCTGCAAGCCATCATAGAAGTAGTTATATTAAAAAAAATAAAATAAAAGCAAGCCAAGACCAACTGTTCTCTAGCAGCAAATTGAAGTGCACATGGTCAGGAGGGGAAATCCAGTTCTCCACTGAGAAGGAACCGCATTGCTGCCACACATATGTCTTTTGGGGAGATAGAACAGCCCTCCCGCCCCCTGGAAAGCCCCTTCTCAACCGTTTCTCTTGGACCCAGCACCCCTGAATCAGCACTTTGGGCATCGGAGCCTTGCACGGGCTGCTGAGCCAACGCAGCTACCCGGAGATGTTCTCAACGGAGAAGGAGAAACTCAAGCTCAACTTCTGCAAAGGATGTAAATCTCACCAGCTAAGAGAATCGATACTGAAAGCAGCTGTCTTCCAGCTAAAATAATCTAATGTCGTCTCAAGTTTGGGGGCGGGGGGTGAAAGAAAGGCTAGTCGAGCTCCCAAGTCACATTCAAGGCTGGAAAAGTCAGCAGGCTCTCACCTGCCGGGTGGAAACGGGGAGGCAGATGAAAGGGTAGCACGCAGGGAGAGAAGAAGGGCTTAGGGAGACACTGGAAAGCGAAACCAAGAAGCACAAACCCATAAAAACCATTAAATCTGCTTTGATCTTTCCTCGGCTTTTATCTCGGTTGTCGCTTACAAAACACACCCTGAAAACTAATAAGGCCTAAAAAAAAAAAAAAAATCACTTCTGTCTCAGGGCACAGCCTTGGGTTGGATCCAGAACGTTCTTGGAGCTATTCGTGCATCTCCCCTCCCTTTCGTACCCTACCTTCCCGCGGCTCGCGTGACCGCCTCTCGCAAGCGCTGACTAGGGCATCTCCCGGCTTGAGGTTCTGTCGTGCCAGAAAGGCTTTCCATCCCAAACCCGAAGCTTCCCGCCCCTGCTAGCCACGCGCAAGTGGAAAACAGGAGAACAAGCAGGAAAAGAAGATTTACTACTGCTCTCCTCCTCCTTCCACACTCCTCTCAGCACTGTGATTTATTCCCTTGAGGGAATAAAATAAATAATAACAATTCCCTTAAGGTCAGAAAGCACCATACAAAACAGCTAAAAGGCACGCTTATAAAGGGCTGGAGGCAAAGGCAAGCACTGCGCGTGAAACGGTTTGAAATACCTCCTCTAACTACGTGGATACTCGCTCGGGTTATTTTTCAGGACCCAAAAGGGAGAAAAACCCCAACATCTTGAAATACCTTTATTAAACAAGTGACCCTGCTATTCAGACACGTGAACCTGTTCATTTTTTGTCCAAAGCAAGCAGCAAGCCGGTGCATCAGCCAACCGCCTGCTGCAGGCTGGATCGGACAAAGGAAAATATAAATTATTGAAGGCACGATGGGCTGAGCTGGGTGCAGGGTGGGAGCACCCAGGGCCAGAGCCAGCGAGCGAGCGTGCACACCCCGACACCTCCTGGCGCCTCGGGGCATAACCGAGACACCGGCACGGGCTTTGCAGAGAGGCCCCCAACTTGGGGAAAACCCTTTCCTGAAGCCAAAAAAATATTAAATATCAACATATTAATATCAATATGGCAAATATTACATGACATCTCAAATATACAAACAATAACCTGTAGAAAATTTGGATTCTTTAACACATCAACTACTTTGACAAACACAATAAGAGTTGGTTTCTTTTTTAGGGTCTCTTTTTCCTTGTTCAAACAACAATACGAGAAGAAAAATTGCCAAAGGGCTCTAATATGTGTGCTTCACTTCAGAGAAATATCACAGACGAGGAGGGCCGCGGTGTGATCCACGCTGACCCTCCCCAAATTTATCTGATTACGGTCCTGTATTAAAGTGCATTTTCCAATAAAATGAGGTCACCCGTTGCACGTTGTTCTGGCATCAGACAAATGGGATTGGTACCCAAATCGAATTTGGCATTGCATTTCAGATCCGTATTTTAGATTCGTACTTTGGAGAGGATTACTATTGCTAGCAGGGTGGTTTGAATCAAGTTTTTACTTCCCTTTTCTGTAGTCTGCTTGTCTTTTTATATACTTTATTCCAATGATATTGCTGCTTATACTTTGTTGTCACCTCTAAAGTTGTGACTTGGCTTTTAAATGGCAAAATACATCAAGAAACGGTAACTCAGATCTCAGCGTTATGCCCTTTCTCCTTGATGTATATGTACACCCAACAGAGAGACACCAGGGGCCAAATTTCAAAATTCCAAATTTCAGCCGACCAAATCCAACCTCCTGCTTGACGAAAGGGCTACCGGGCAGAGCAAAACCCCTTCCTGTGCTCACCCGAGAGAACTAGGTCTCCCCAAAACCTTCCCCTTTGCTGGCAGGGACTGCAGCACAGCGGAACGAGCATCCGAGCTGCGGTAACTGGAAATGACGAGACGGAGCAAAAGGACATTAAGGCTAGAAAGGGTTTTTCCTCTCCTGGACGGGGGATTTTCTTTTCTACGGTGTTTGCTGAGGATGTTTGACTGGACATCAATGGTCCCCGTGGCAGACAGAAGCGCGTATTTCACCTGGCAGCGTGGAAAGTGGAGGCGGTGTACAAGGGGGGTGCTTGGGAAGATGTTTCCCCAACATAACACGTCCACATAATTTATCACCTTAGCATAACGAAGTGAGGGACTTTCCTTCTGCCCCTGAGTAAGGGACTGGGGAACCTGGGCAGCTTAAATTCCCATGTCATGTAGACACGGGATTTAGACTTGCCACGGCAGAAGTAAGCTCCGTAAAATAGATGAAAAAAAAATTAAGAAAAAAGCACCAGCGAGGTTTTCACTTTGTAGTGTCACCACGGGATTCATGTACCGCAAGCCGGAAAAAAAACCTTCTCCTTGAGTTTCAGAGCCGTATTTGCTGGTTTATTCCATTGACCTGATCTTCAGGCACAGCTGTTGTAGCTAAACCATTTGTGCAACGTCCGCAGAACACATTTTTTGCCCTTCTTACGGGAAGATTTTTAATCTGGTTTGAGGAAAGACCCGTGAATGGCTCTACTGAGTGAGGCAGGGAGCCCAGTAACTCGCCGCGGGCAGGATCCAGCGGCGGATGCCCAGAGAGGAGTGGATGTACAGACGAAAACACAATATTCCACAGGGATGTGCAAAGCTGATGTACAGCAGAGCTCCCCGGGAGGCTCCGGGCTCGGCACCACTAGAGAGCGGCAGACACCAGCGCCGCCGATGACAGCCGAGCGAGGAAAAATGGAACGGGAAAGGAGATTTTAATCCAGCACAGGATCTACCCAAGTGTCCGGGTCGTAGGCAGAAGATGACAGGCAAAGCTGATGGATCATACAGGAAAAATTTTAACCGATTTGTAGGTGTTACATGCGCCTGCTCTCTTCACCGAGGGGGTTTATTTTTCCACTGCCCCCACCTTAAGAAAGGCAGTTTTCAGAAGTATTTCTGAACCACCAGCTTTACATCTTTTCCTGGTTCGCCATTTCTGTTAGCGACCACGGAATGATAAAACTAGAGCTGGCCAGTGTCACGGCATTGCCCGGTGTCATCCCACCCCAGCCCAGGTCCCCAGGGAATGGGCATGGAGATGGGATGGCAGCTGAGAAGGACCAAGCGACCAGGTGTCAGGATGGGAGTGAAAAGAGGAAATGCGGGGAAGGAAAAAGGAAAGAGACGAGATACAAGGAGAGCTTCCTCCTCTCCTGTAACACACAGGTTAGGGCTCTTTGCTCAATTCCCAGGCGAGAGCAGTAGCAACCTGCGGAACTGGCTTGTCTTGATGTTCGGCAGCAAAGCACAGTTTAGGGTAGGTTTTTTTTGGGTGGGGAGAGGCACAGAGGCATCCTGGAAATCTAGAAATGCAGGTTAGACCCCGCAGCAATGTAAAGGGACCTTCGTTTGAGGGAGGATTGAGGAAGACTGCTGCGTAGAATGGCGATGGCCCTCCAGGATGATGAGGAGGAGATGTAGACAGAAAGCCTTCCTTCTCCTGCGCCGCCGGGGCACCGGCTGAAGCCTATGGTGTGGGAAAGGAAAAAAAAAACTTGCAGCCAACATATTGCCCTGGAGAGACAGAGCGCTCCCAACAGGACAAAGTGCACAGGACCATCTGTGGGTGGAAAGAGGAGGCTGGACAGCAAACCACCAGAAATGGCGCCCGGTCGGGGAGATCTTGCACTGTCCTTGGGGCGAGCAGAAGGGAAGGGACACCCCTATACAGCTTCACCTTCTTTGCAAATACACCTGGAAACCTGAGCGGGCATCACTGCTACAGCACATCTGCCTGACTTGGCGAGCGGCTTAAAACATCAGCCTTATGTCTGAGTTAACCAAAACACGCTTTTCTTGTGCTTATGGCCTGGAAGGGTATTGAAGTAGCTACGCGTCCTAATTAAGGCCAGCGTGGCTGAGGAATATATACTGTGAAGGACTCCCACTGCTGAACTATGCTGCAATAATACACTAAAAGCATGCCAGCGTTAAAAAGACAGTCAGCTAGGAAAGTATCACTGTCACCAAGGCCAGAGAGACTGATTATTAATATGGCTTGAGCCTTGCTAGAAGCATGAAGACACAAGTTCACGTCCAACTCCTTTTTAGCGTGTGTATACCAGCTATATTCCTGGCTTGTAGGTTAAGTAGCCTTAAGCTGAGCCATGAGCGTTACCGTTCGGCTACACACCTGGAAACAGCTGGAAGGTGTTAGTGGTGTGCCGTATATAGATGTAGAGAAATACTGCGATGGCTGAGGCTTCCAGCCGGGAGCAGCTGCAGAACCAGAGCGCTTTGATCGCTCGAGTATGTGATCTCACTGCTTCTGCATCCGTGGGCCAGGAGAGCACACGTTTGGGACCTCCGTTTTCTTGGGTCCCAGAGAGAAGCGATGGTGGGACCGAAGTTCAGGGGAGCTCGAGATGAACTCCTTTCCTCATTTCTCCTGGGTCGTACTCCATAGACACGCTTCCCCCATGGCAGTGTTGGATGCTTGTTTGATCAAAAGTAACACGGGTGTAAGCCTGCAGTGTAGGACTTCCCGAGACGAAAGATAAAGGAGGGAGAGACTGCGGAACAGTACCGTTACCTAGCTAAGCCTATGAGCCTTACAAGAAACCACTAAGTTACTCCAAAGTTCCCCGTTCCGACAGATACCGAGATTCGCCCCTGTGAAGGGCAAGACGCAGCTAGTGAACATGACACATCATGATCTATAAGCTTACGCACAGTATTTCTTGGTTTTGTGACAGTCAGTACTTCCGAGTAAGTGACAGAGGTGTCAATTGACCGAGTAAACTACTCAGTTCAGTAGAAACACAAAATCCCCCTAGAATATTCAAGTATACATAGACACAATAGCTGCTTCTTTCCGGACAGCTGCAGGAGGGCAACACGGGAGGTGGGGTAGCATTTTCCCCAGGGTTTGTGCAAACTGCCACCCAGGAAGCATTCAGTCCCGGGTACCGGTTGATATAACCAGCCTATCTTACGGTTATTTGTCTGAGCCTCACTTGAGCCTAGTTTTTCCTGTTTGACGGTACAACCGGTTATCATTCCAGCCGGAGGGGAGCGATAGTGGGAAAGCCGCGGGGGGCTGGAGGGCGTTCAGCTGCTTCCTGGAGAGCGACACAGGTCGGCGGGGAGGGTGGGTGAAATGCCTTTCCACGCCAAACATCTTCAAAAGCTGGGATTTTTAATACTCCAGAAACAACAGCCAACGCAAACTAATAGTTAAACGGTGCTTCAAGTCCAAGGTAAGCCTTAACTGCTTCAGCGCTCATCCAGCATCTGTAGGTAACTGCAATGGACCCTCCCAACCGTTTAATTTGTTATGCTAAAGCAAACGATGATTATCTGCCCCGAACTCAAAGGCATGGGACTGGGAGACCACGTAACGCAGCGGACAGCATCACAACAGCGTGATTCACAGCAGATTTACACTGGGCCCAGCCTCACCCAAAGTGTTTTCTACACTCCAGCTGAATCAGGCTGTGGAAGCGTTTAAAGGTCACGGTGCTAAATGCCATTGGAATATATTTGCCACTCAAAGGACTCCTTCCTGTATCAGCCCTAGGATTGTGCCTCCACTGGCCACCGCCACTAGATATTTTATGATGTGCGTGAAGTCACCGTTCCTTCCCCGGCTCTTGCACAGCTCCAAGGTGAGCTAGCCGCATTTTGTCCCCACCACCGGCTCTGCATCGCTTTCTTATCAGCCTCCCCCCAGGTACAAACCCATGGTCAGGAAGCCCTGCCCGCCTCCCTTCCTCCTCCTTCTCCTTCAGACGGGGCAAATGGAGGTGAAGGTGCGACTCTGATTACACGTCTGTGTCACGCTCCCAAGCTGTCACCAGTTCCACCTCCTCGCAGGTAACGCCGCAGCTATTTGCCCTACCCAGCTGGTATTTCCTTGTGATGTTTCCTCAGTTTCTGAGGTATTTTCTGAATTGCTTGAGCTATCGGGGTGTTTGCATAAATAGCAGCACGCTCACGCCCTCCTCCGCCGGCCTCTCCTGAGGTTAGTCACTCTGCTGCCTAACCCCAGACTAACCCGCAAGCAGGGAGCCCACGTTTCTACCACACCTACGGAAAAAACCCTTCTTTTGGGGCGCAGGTACTCCGTGCCACTCGTACCCAGAACGAGCGCTTGCGTTTCAGGGTCAGGACAGAAGCTGACCACGTGCCTGCGTCCGTATAGTCAAGCCTGGGAGACATCAGGAGGCCCTTTGCCAACACACAAGATCTGAAAGATGGAGGAAACGATTCAAGCCCGGTCTTCTTTCCTGTGCGATACCTCCCAGGCAGTGGCAGTCATAGAATCGTTTCGGTTGGAAGAGACCTTTAAGATCACCAAGTCCAACCGTTAACCCAGCACTGCCAAGTCACCACTAAACCATGTCCCTCAGCACCACATCTACATGTCTTTTAAGCACCTCCAGGGACGGTGACTCAACCGCTTCCCTGGGCGCAGTGAGTGCCCCGCACCTCCATGACTGGGTACATGATGACACAGACCCTTCAAAGCTGTGTTTAAAGAGATACGAGTCACACGGCCATCAGCATCAGGCCAGACGGCATTATTTTAACTGGCAAAGGAGACTTTTTGGTCACCAGCTGGTGCTGTCTGAACCCCACCAGTACCAACGCTGAGTAGAGCCACTGGAAAGCGGTAGAGATACAGCTCCCCGGCTCAACACACTGCTTCAGGACAGGACCCCATCCCTCCGTCCCCTTTAGGTTCAAACTTTGCCCTGTCTCCTTCCCCATCAGGGCAGCGACGCCAGACTTGGGATGCTCAGTCCACCAAGACCTACGCAGCATTTCACCTCCGGCTTGCACCGGTTTAAGCGAAACGTCAGCGAGGCACCATTTTTACCCCAAACACATTGCCCTGGTGGGTATTCCCACCTTCTCCGCAATACCTCGTGGCAGTTCACAGGGAGCGACGGGCCCTTTTAAGTCTTTATTTGAGCCTGAGCGAATTTATTTGCTATCAGCAAAACCCCCGCTCCCCATCAGGGCCTGAGATTATTTTCGCTACTGAGGTACGGTGGCTTTTCCCCGCGAGGCCGGCTACCTCGCTGTACTCGAAAGCAAACGGGATCCTCGCAGCGTGTTTGTGCTTTGAAGCGGATGGAGGAAGTTGTGGTTTCTTCTAGAATTAATAGCAAAGAAGGGCCAAATCTCCTTCCGCCTGTTCTCTCTGGAAGGAGCCTGGGACCCATCAGCAGCTTTGCTTACGCTTCCAAAGCTTATGCATTCACTAGAAACATGACCATGGTTGTGAAGTTACTTTCCAATTACAAGTGCTTAAAATGGACATAAAACCAGTCACTTCTCTAACCCCAAACCTCTGTTCCGTAGGCATCATTTCCACCGAGAAAGGCAGGTTGGTTCAAAGACAGAGCGGGAAAGTTTTGCGTGGAAAAAGGGCAGTAACGCCAGAACGTGGCTTTTCCAAACACAGAACTTCTTTCCTCCTCCAGGGTCCAAACAGCCCCAGCCCGTCCCCAAAAGCCGTAAGGCCCTGTCACAGGGCAGCAAGTCTTTTTCTCGCTTGCTGCTCTATTTAAGCAGTCGCAGCCCTCTGAAGCCGACATCGCAAGCCCTCCCTGGGCTTTGAAATGACTCGGAGGGAGGGAGGGACGCTGATTTTCACCCTCCCTTCTTGTCCCCGAGCTCCTCAGCTCCTGCTGTCTGTTTCCCAGCTCTGACTCTCAGCTGCCCCCCGCCCCCACCGACAGCATGTTACTCATGGGCTCTCCGTAAATGGAGAGAAACTATCCTACTCTAGAGAGTTTAGGACTTCAGGCCAAGGTCATGGGTTATTATTTTATTGAGATGCGTTTTCAAGCCCTTGAAATAGACATGTTTCCTCTAGGAAGCTTTTAAAAATGCGGAGGTGAAGAAGCGCCTACAATTCATTGGGACCTCGGAGCCGGAACTTCAACAAGTATTTCAGGATGAAAGGCAGCAAGATCCAAGGACTACGCTGTCTACATGAGCTTCGTCCCTCTCCATCCATTCGCTTCCTCAGGGGTATACTGGTTCTGCTCCATGCATTCATTCCTCCATTCATTCTCTTCTCATTTCTCTACTCCGACGAGCCTGATTTGGCAGGCCAAATAACACATCTCTCCCCGGAAAGAGCAAACCAGAAGAAACAAGGCAGAAACAACCAAAACGGCTGTCACTGGGGGTTTGAGACGGGCTAACAGCTGCTCTCCCTGACACACGCTTTGCTTATTTCAACTTCATTAGAGAAAAAAGACTCTTTTGCCCAAGACAGTCTTTGCAACCATTTAGAAAACTGCTATGATGGCACAGAACTTTCTAACAGAGGGTAAATTTCAACTCAACTTCTCGCGAGACGAGATGTATCGACACCAACAAGCCCGTGTCCTCGGAAGGACAGTACGTACTGCCTTCCCTTCACGCCCCGTAACACCTAGCTGAGAGAAAGGCTCCCCACCCTGCAGTCAAACAGACATTTCTACTTGCATTTGAAAGACGGCAAGGCCAAGGTGTATTTCTATGAATAAACAAGTTCCTACTCAAGTTAAACAGCAGCCACCGGCATAAACCACTCACAAAACAATTGGAAAAACTCCGTGTACTCACATATCAAAGTCTAGCTGCCCTCAGTAGCTGTAAGAGGAGCAACGAAGCATGAGTCCTGCCATCTCCGCAGCCAGATTGTGCTTCACAGCTGCGCTTCCCGTGGGTGCCTCTGCTAAGAAACATGGCCACCAGCTTCCCTACAACCGGCAGGAAGCTCGCTCCGAGCCCCGTCGACACCTGGGCTCAGCTAGGGGTTGGTGTGCTGCCCGGTTCCTTGTAAAGCACTCCCACCTGGGAGCCAGGGAAGGTGAGGGATGGGGATGCTGGCTTCCATGCGTTCCTCAGCTGCCTGGTGATTGGCAGCCAGAGAAGAGGACAAGTTGAGCTAATTAGAGGAAGACAGAAGCAAGTCAGTGACATTTTACCTCCCGACTACTTCCCTGCGGGCTTCTGTCATCCCCTCTCTGCAGTAATTGCCAAGCTTAAATTTTACAAGCTCCGAGCGGTGTGTTAGTTTGCCGAAGCACGTGACCTGTGAGGGGAACGCATGTTTTTTGCCGACATGAGAATCCACCACGTCGTCCCGAACGCTGGGACGGGGGAGTTACACCATACCCACCCTGCCAAGGGCAGGGCGATGCCGGCCGTTTCCTTTGAAGCGCAAGGAGAGGATGCTGGGGGGATTCTACGAGTGCGCGAGGAGCCTTCTTCATCACGTGGAAGGCCGCTTCCATAAAGCGGTACTGAAGTGGGAACGCATTTCCAGAAATCCTCAGATGCCTCAGTCAATCCCTGTTGCTTTCCGAGGCACGGGATTCTCCTTTCATTTACGTTGCGCTGCTCTCTCCCCTCTTTGTAGCAAAGCTTTTTAGCACGCGTCAATCCCTCAAATCAGAAAGTAGTTTAGCGTTACATTTGTGCTCAAGGAAGCAAAAAAAAACCCCAGGATTAACAGGGTCTCCCCTCTTCTTTCATTCTACTGATATGTTTCCACTGACCCATTTTACACAGCCTTGAGGGCTGCAGGGACTCCGCAGCCAGATTTCTCCTACTTGTTAGTACTTCAACTCAAACCCAGCCCTGAGCTTGTTTTTCCCTGGCCGTGATAAAGAGGATGCGGATTGCAGAAGAGGTAGATTCTTACTATTCCAGCCCCTTTGTGATGGGCTACCCAACACGGCCCCACAATAGCGCAGTAAGAAACAGAGATAGAATTCAGATAAGCAATTAAGACTGACATTAAGTACGGGAAAAAAAATCAAACTGCCCTTATTAGTTCCTTTTTTTTGGTCTTCAAGCCTAATTCCCTGAGAAAGCTAATGAAACCATAGGCTAAAACATATGACTTCCAGGAGATCATTTTCTTTCCTAGCCTCAAAAGGCTTTGTTTTTCTTAGGACAGCTAACAATCACGCCTAAAGAAAACTTTCGGAAGTTCTCGATAGGAAAGCCCTACCGTAGGATTAGTCACATTCGTAGTCACCCACTCCATCAGTGGGCTGCTCGGCTGGGATCACATCGCCTTCACTCACAGCGCAATACCCCAGGTAAATGCAATGCCTTGGTTAAAAAAAAAAAAAAAATCCCTTTACAGGCTGCATGTAGAGGCTCGTCAAGCCTCAAGCGCCCCGCGGGCCGCGCTTTAAAAACCTCTGTTCTAGATGATTTGTCTGTCAGGTAAGTTCTTTTTTCCCCCCTCCCGGCTCTCCCTGTTTGCAGGGCGTTTTCATCTGTGGAAGTTTCCTTTCTGCTGACGCTAACAAAGCTGAACCCTGAGAGAAG
The DNA here is from genome assembly GCF_028500815.1 of Rissa tridactyla. NCBI lineage: Eukaryota > Metazoa > Chordata > Aves > Charadriiformes > Laridae > Rissa > Rissa tridactyla. The sequence goes on along the minus strand of NC_071470.1, from coordinate 77,061,947 downwards.
AGTCTGATTTCCATCAAGCCTTCCAACTCCCTCGAGATCCGGCGGGAACTCAGCTAAGAAATCATTTTCCTCAACACCTATTATCTTCCTACAATTTCTTCTCTAAAATGCTTCTCTGCACAAAAGCATTTCCCTGCCATTTCCCATCAACTGCAGACAGAAGACTACCATTTCCATAATCTGTCTTGCCTCTCCGCCTTTCCACCCCGCCTTCCCTTAAATTACCCCCCACCATCTAAATATTACAGACAGCCACAGCGTCCTTTTTATAGAGTAACCTACAGCGCCCTCTTTTAGATTTGAACAAATGGAATGGCTGAGTGACTTCTCTTTGCCCCTTCCCCCCCAAAACAGGCTATTTTATAGACTAAGGACAGCCGTCAGGCAACACTTCTTCCCTATATAACCCCTGGCCCTGCAGATTTGCCTCTCCGTCTCCCTGCAGGACTGGCTCTATTACTCTTATCAGTCTAGCACTAAGCATAAACAAACAGAGAACGTTTGTGTCTCGGCTTAAACACATTGTGCTTTGCCAAGAGGACATTGTGGGCATCCTTCGGCCAGCTCTTCGCTTGCAGAAGACTCGCCTCTCTATGCCGTTTCAAAATCAGGAGGACTTATTTGGCCGAGTATCAGTGTGAGAAAGGGTCTGACGCCGCCCTCTTGGCTCAGGTTTTGAGCTGAGATGCGTTTCCTGGTGTCGATGGTGCTGAGCCACACATGTGCACAGTGAATATGACATGCCCAAAGGAGCATGTCCCGGTCACGTTGTCATCTGCTCCTATGAAAACACACCAGCCCCACAACACAACTGGCAAGGGAGTAGGTACTGGTGATGGAGTCAAGCCATCTACAAAAGCCCAAGAGAGGTTTGGGTGGGTTGTGGATGTAAAGAAGAGGAAGCCGAGAGGAAAATAATGGCCTTCTGTCTTTGTAATACACTCTGAATAAGGGAGTGGCTTGGTTTTGCAAAAGAGCCTTGCCTGAGTTATCAAATATGCTTGAAAGAAAGGGCTTGAAAGGCACCGGGCCGCAGCAGACTGGATGGTTCCCAGCTGCCAGCAGCAGTTTCACTGGAAGACTGTGAATAAACAGCCCCGGAGAAAGACAACAATTCCTCCGCAAGGCTGGGCACAGGCAGCACCGGCGGTGCGAGGCACAGCCCATCGTGCTTGCTTACGTCCTTCATGGCTCAGGGAGCGATGGTAGCCCGTGGGGTTACGTCTGCTTCTGCAAAATCATCTGCCACAGCTGAGCGAGGGCACGTTCATCAGCAAGTGCCTATTGTGTCAACCGACTTAAAACTACAAATTCTACCTCTCAGCTCCAATTTCTGTCCAAATCTTTCTCATGGAAACAGTCTGATAGCTTAAACACGACGAGTGCTGGTATTTTGCCATTATTAAGTGACAACACAAATAGCAAAGGCATCCTCTGTTGCCTTTTTTTTTTTGTCGTACAGTAACCTGTCCTCCGAGAGTTTCCCCATTACAGGAAGGTAAAAAAACCCGTCAAGTTCTTGTTCCCATCTCAAAAGCGTTGCCGCGTTTAAAGCATTTTGAATGTCAAACCACTGGCAGGGACATAAATTGTCCTGATTTTTTACCCAGAAGGGCGTGGCAATGCTATCAGGAGGTTCAAGTCAGTAATCATGGTTTAGTATCTTTTCCAAACGTGTACCAAAAAGATTTACATGCCTTACTTATGCTAGAAATGGGGGAGGGAGCACTCCCCGGGGCTGGGTTTTCATATCCTATAGACGATGCTATAAATCGCAACAAGCCTGTTGCTTAAATACGACCTTACTTGACAAAGGCCAGGGAAGGCAATAGTGAGCTGCGGAAGAAATAGTGTACTGGCGCCAAATAGAAAACAAAAATTACAGCCGAGGTAAAAGGAGAGCAAAAACAAACTATTTGCTCAGAGTCTGCTATTAGGACACAGCAGAATATGTTGCGACACAGGACAGCTGACCTTCTCCACAAAGGTAAGCCCATCAGCCCAAAATACAGAGCTGGAGAGCAGGCTCGAGGCTGTTCCACAGGGGTATTAACCGGGGTTGCGCGGCTCAAATGAGTTAGCTTTTTGCCAGGTCAGGATGTGGGGAAGCAAACGCCAGTGTTAACAGACGGCTACGCGGAGCAAACTGTCACAGCTTCATGATACGGGAACCCAAGTTTCGAGGGTAGGCTCAGCCGCCTGCCAAATTGGAGGTGAATCACTAATCACCTTTCAACCTTTAAGTTTGCTTTTACATGCTTCTCAAAATAGTTTATTTTCAGTCCTTTAAGGAGAGTCTTACATGCAGCCTCTGACGTTCCTTCTCTGGCCTTGATAGGGCATGGGAAATAGCTTCTTCTACACACCCACTTTCTGGAAATTGTGCTCCAGCCTAGATCCTCCTCCCCGCACATACAAACTAAACAATCAGCATCACCAGTCAGCTCCAAAAATGCCTGCCACTGAAGATAAAATGGTAAAATAGCTATTCTCCACCTCATACCTTGTGATCGTCGCTTATATCCATCTGCTCAAAACTTTCTATTAAGACACTCGGTCTTCTGGCCAATTACTCCTGGCTCAACCTACGGTGGGGTATTTCCGCTTCTGAAATGGAAATTAAAAGGCTGGCCCAGTCTCAAAGCGCAGATTTGAATTTCAGACTTCCTGAAGTTCAGGAGCATTCTGACTGTTTTAATTCAGCCCGCAGTAACGCGGGACAGTTTTTGCTTGCTTGTTTGTTTTCAAAACCCTGTTGCTGAGATAAGAACTTACTCATTTGCAAAGACTCAGGTGTTGATTAGGTATTTTATATCCAAAGTTTCCCCGCTGGCATAACCCCAGGATGTAGGAGACCTGAGTTTCGGAGCTCGTGAATCACTTCAGAAAGTAGTGGCAGATGGAGGTGTTCAGCTACTGGAAAAATCACCTTCTCTGCTCCAAAGTGGAAAAACACTGCTCCTGTTTCATATCCGAATAGCTTCTGTAAACCTCCTAGGCTAGGAACGCGAACAGCCCTACTAGAACAGTATGCGTCAGGCAGTCACATATAACATGGATGCATCGTGTCGAAGGAGAAATCTCGGCTTCAACAGCGAGCTCTACGGTCATGGCACAGCCCGCATCACTGCTGGAGGAGATGGGCTTATGGGATCTGATGAAGGTGGACCAGCAGCCAGAGCACAGACTGGCCGTGCTCCAGACTTAAGGTTTATCATTAATTTCTTACAAGGACTGTTGCAAAAGCGAGTCCCTATAGCTACCTACGCCCCCTTCTTCATCTTCTCCAGAAATAACAAATCCTGGGTATCCCCGGAGTGATACAATCACACCAGGACTAACCCAGTCCTTTCGCTGTTTCGTAGCCAAGATGACACTACAAGACTGAGCCGGACACAGGCAGTAGCTCAGGGACACGCAGCTTCTTTTGTACACAACTAGTTGCCTTTCAAGAGACCGAGCCAAATTTTGCGTGCAGATGTGCGGGGTTTTCCAAGCAGGCAGGAAAGCGGCTTTACGCAGCTGGGTAAGTTTCCATAGCATAAACATGCTTCTCAAAAAAAAAAAAAAACAAAAAAAACAAAAAACCAAACCACCAGCTTCTTGAGGTCGGGTTTGAAGCACGGACAAGAGGAAGTACAGAGAAGTGTGTGCTGCTGTTCGCTACTTGAGAAAGGACTTTGATCTCCAGAGCTGACAGCCTAACGCCTCCAAGAAGCAATACATTTCACAAAGAATTCCATTTGCCTTTTATATAATGTAAGGCACACAGGACATCAGTTGAAGGATAAGTACCCGATACAGAGCACTGTCATCTACTATTGCTTATTTAAAAAAAAAAAAAAAAAAAAAAAAAGAAGTTATTTCCCCGCTCACAACTCAAGAAATAATGCCAAAAGATATAAACTGATCACAGAGCAGCGAGATCAAGCGACGGCCAGCGCAGACCTAAATGCTCCACATGCCACAGCGTCTGAAAGATTGGATTGGAAAGATCTAAAGAAAGCAATAACATAAAAGCTTGAACCCCAGTGAAGCAGAAAATGATTTATGACCGGAGCCAGCACGTCTTCAACCCTCCGAGGACTGAAAACTATACAGAAAAGAGTTCAGCCCTGTGACTTCAGGTGGACCTTTTGTAACAGGCGAATCACAGGGGCATTCAGAAGGCAGGATTCTATGGCAACTGCGGTCAAAGCCCATTAAACAGAGTAGGAGAGTTAGCAAATTCTCCATTACGCAAAGTCTCTCTCCAACAACCGTGGCAGTACAACAGAATGTCCAAATAAACACCGATTAAAATGTACATCAATATACCCAGCGCAGCGTAAATAGGAATTCACGTAACAGTCAAACTTTTACCTGCTTTCTGTAGCAATGTGAAGCCACCCGCATCTTTTTTTATTGAGAATTACATGCCAGTTAGAAGTTGGCCCCTAGAGCATCCCAGATTAAACGCAAACCCCTCATCAACCTTCTTGCAACTCTGCATTTGTGTGCAACGGATACGCATTTGAGGGGTGCATTTCTCACGGAGGCAGAGGTAGCCACGGAAAGGTGGGACCTTCAAGAAAGTCCTCAGCGGCATCGGCGAGGACAGCAGGGCATAGGTTACTGCTGAGAACCTGGGGAAATCCAGCCCTGCAGCAGTTTAACAGCGTCCCTTGGGCTGATTTAGACACAAATCGTTGTAAGAAGAGTGCTCTAAGAAGGAGGGTGGCTGATGATCCTGCCCTGGGCAGTCAGAGGAATTCTAGAAGAAGGGAGGCTGCAGGGCTTTGTTTGTCCCATCTTCCACCATTAAAAGGGAAAACAATGCAAGGATTGAGAGATTTTATTAATTAATTCAGTGCTGTGTAGTTGGGAGAGAGAGAATGTTGTCCCCACCTGTACAGCAACCTGCAACTCTGAAAGCGATGGTAGGAAATGGCAAAAAAGCAGCAGTAAGCGGCCCTCGTTCCCCCGGGGTACACCTGGCAAAGCCAGCTCAGACGCCTCTTCGGGGGTTGCAGCACAGATTTACCCTTGCTCCTGCCACAGTCCAACATTTCTAACCGTAGCATCAATCTCCATGAACTCCCAAGAAAGCTACTAGGCTTCCTTCTCATTCCAAGGGCACTTTGAAATACTGGCTACCCAGATCTTTCTCCAGGCTGCTCGTTTGCAGAGAAAGACTTTCCACACTGCTCATATCCTCGATATATTCCCACCGGTGCCTCACACCTCTCCCGGTACTCCAACACTGTGCTCTTGGAGCTGCAGCCACTGCCCGCTTGTGCCTTCAGGCCCAGATATATGTTGAGTGCCTTTAATAGCAGGGAATATTTGTGAAATTGCACACACCCAGCAGCCTCTGCAACTAAAGGTCCTCCCCTAAAGGCATTAAAGGTCACCTTAAAGGAACTTACAGGACACAGCTGAGCCACTTGCAATCACTGTCTCAGACAGACTTTGACTCTTTTTGGAGAGATTAAAGGGAGGGATCCAAAGTGGTTCATTCAGCAAGAGAGATGGAATCCTCAAGAAATGTTTCCTAAACACAGACATTGAATAGCAGCAGCCCGCACAGGAACGGCTGGTCCCGCTTCCTGCTTAACTGCGTCTAATTCCCCAATTTTATGTTTGTGAATACGTGCTTGCTGCCAGCAGCCTATCTGATCAGTGGAGTAGGAATTAAAATAGGAATAAGAAGGTCCTCTCTTTCTACAGTACCATTCTCTGATCATCAGACAGGTTAATCGCCTGCTTGTTCTTCAGCTACACATCTAAGATCCAATGGTTTTCCTGCTTTGTAACCATGGCCTGGTGAGATCAAAGCTCGTCAGCAAACATCCTGGGCCAAATCCCCTGCTGCACCCTGAGGACCACATTATCAACAAACCTAGTTGAGCCAGGCAGCAGGCTTGGCCCTGTTAAACCTGTAGTCAACCATTTTGATTTCGCTCCCTCTGGTCCTAATGTCCTAGGAGTTCTGAAATAGTCCCTGGGGAAGAAAGGAAGCAGGGGACGAAAACCAGCGCTAGCCCCAGCTCCTGTCATCTTTGGTAACTTAATCTGGTTGGAGGCTCCAGGCCTGTGAGCATTGACATCCACCTGGAGTGAGATCTTGCCCCCAGGGCCACCTGGCTGGAGGAGATCAAAGGTGGAAGAGGGAAATACTGGAGAATGTGGGGTGACGCGTAACCAGGAGCTGTGGATTAAAAACTCCGATGTTAAGTCAATCCCAAGAAGAAAAGCTGAAGGGTTAGACTTGACTGTAGGTGCTCAGGAGCCAAGTGTTGCTGCCAGGTTGCTCGAAGGAAGCAGAGAAGCAGAGGCACTGTCACAGAGATTAGACACCAGAGGAAGTTAAAGCCGCTGTTATTTCCCCGGAAGGAATTAATCCGTGTTCATCCTGGAGATCTGAGAAGAGCGCTCAGCTACCTCCACTGGTAAGTTCTCGTTTATTAAATCATCTAGTAGATGAGAGGACAAGAAACCAGACATTTTTCTAGCCAAAAAAACAGCCCTTAATTGCAGTGATCTTTTTTATTTAGCTGTATCCAAAGATACCAGGTGAGACTGCTATATGCAAATGGAACGAAGATACACTATGTACACAGCAAGCAAGCGCACAGCACTCAGTTCACTGCAGTAACATGCCAAGCACATACGAAAAGAGAGAGGAAGAGATTATCATTTTGCAAATGGAACAACGATTAGCTAAATTTCTACAGGGTGCGACAGCAGCTGCTCAGAAGTCCTGCTGAAAACCCAAGCCAGAGCTAGGAATCCCGTATCATCTTTACGCCAGTCAAATGCCTTAACCAACCTTTCTAGTCTGTAGGAAACCGCATACCCTGAACAGCCGGGAATGACAGCGGAGAAAATGCGCCCTTTTCTAGAAAGCCATGGCCACAGCTTTAGGAAACTTGGTGACTGCATCAGTACAGACTTGGACATAAACAAAAATATGTTATAAGCAAGGTCCAACAGTTAGCACCGTATTCCTTCTCCTTCCCTCTTAATTTTTACGAGTGTAAAGATGTATAACTGCAGAGTGGAAAGAAAAAAAATCCAGCCCCCTGCCTCTAAAACCCTCGTGTAGAAACCCAAAATAAAGCTATAGGCTGCCAAAGGAAATAAATAGTCTGTTCCTGTTAGAAACTTGTGGAAGATCACCAGTATTCCACCATTTTCTGCACTGTCTCACTGCAAACCAGGAAGCCTCGGTGTTGTGCCTATCACTGGAAAAGCTCTCTTCTGCACTGACCCTTGTCCTTATCAGCTTCTGAACCAAACCGTGTGGAAGAAGAATGGATGTGCGTTTCCTCCCACTTGGATATTTAAGGCATAGTACACACTTTAAGACTAGTCCATAGGCTGCCCATAAAAATAGAATGTCTCAGTCTTTGCCGTTTACCCCCAAATCAGCCTTATTGGCAAGCAATGGAAACATAAAAAAAAAAAAATCAAAGAAAGAATGTTTCTAGTGCAGTCCCAATACTAATATTACAGCTACCTTGTTTGGAAAAAGTTGCAGAGAAAAGAACAAGGTACTAGTTTCTAACCCTACTTTTGAGCAAATCCACGAGATGTGCTTGTTCATCAAGATAAGAAAATCTCAGGAGCCAGACCCTTAGATGGAAGGAACCCCTCACGCCAAGTGTTTACAGCAGGGATTATTTTCAGAGAACATTCCCCCATTGAACACGCCTTGGGCAAAGGCATCTCCCATCCAAATAATAAACGCAGTTAATAGCTATGTAGCATTCAGCTAACTACGCGCAAACATTCAACATGTTATATGACTGCGCATTCCTCTCTGGTTGGCAGGACAAGGTGCGCATTTTCCACATTGAACCAGAAATCCATGTTTTCACAAGCTTTAAGAGCCACACAGCACACACGCACACAGATGAGAGGACTATGTGTGATCACCGTCACTTGATGGTAAAGACAACAATACTCAGAGCTAAAGCGGAATTAGAGAGTTTGGCACATAAGAATGAATCCCTAACTTGGGCTTGTAAGAATACCCCGACAGTGGCAATGGTGGGCTGCGGAGGTGATCGATCAAAGTACACGTCTTCACAACAGAACAAAACCAAATTCCCTCAACGGAGCCACATTTAGTATCACGACTAATCAAAGTAGCTCACGTTGCACTCGGAGCATTGAGTGTGTGGCTTCTCCCGATTGCCCGGACCGGCTAAAAGCGGCAGGATTACATTTCATGGAGCAAGAAAAACTTAGAAAAGCAAAAGGCATCAGACAGATGACCTCTGGACGCACTGGACAATGCTTCTGGTAAAATGGCACTGCTGAATTTGGCAAGTGGCATTCCAAGAAGGGGAGGTCTCGGCCTCACAAGCGAAAACACCAAAATTGCTTCTTACAGCCTGGTTTGAGCAAGGGACAGCAGGCAGCTGCTGCTGGAGCACAGAGCATCAACTGGGACACAGCGAGGGAGGAGCACGCTGCTTTGCTCTTTGTCTCGGAACAGCTTTCCCTTCCCATTTGTCTGACACAGCGCCAACATCTCGGGCAAGGAGTTGGCATGTAAGCCACAACTACCTTCTGATCAGCTGCGGCACAAACCATTCGACTACGGGCCTTTGCTTCTGTAATCTTGGCAGGACAGCAAGCCGAAGCCAGGGATCACCTCAAGTCCTTCTGCCCACTAAAGTTGTTAATAATTGAGCTGTGGACGAAAAAAGACTTCCGAGACCCCTGGCTCAGTCACTGCAGATGGGAAGACTGTTACGCAGACCACAGTAATGTTTTCCAAAGTCCCTTGGAGACTTGGGATTATAAATTCAACTCTAACCTTTGAAACTTTTTACCCACAGCTACACGAAATCCTCAGAGAACAAGCACGCAGGCCCTCGCAAAGTCAACAGAGAAGTTGCATTTCCACCCTTGCGTAACTTGCAAACTCTTCAGCTTGGTCCACAGATCCACACGTAATGCACAGTGGGCAAAGCTCTAGGCGAACGCGCAAGGCTGATAAAGAAAAGGTACCCTTCCAGGCACAGCACAGGATCTTCCCAGCAACCAGAAGGTATCTGTGCTTGGAAAATACCGAATACCTCCTCCCACAGCGACTGGGGCAGGCAGGGGATGTTAGCAACCGGTCCCGCCATGCAAAGGTAACATTACATTTGAGTGTGAATCCCTGGCCTGGGCACATCTTTATATAGGAGCACCGAAATGCCCTGCTGGGAAGAAACAGGAGGTCTAGCGCCACTGACACCGAACTCTGCAAGCCCTGCTTTCTCACAGGCCGTTCTGCATCCTGCCTCTCCACAACAGCTCCATCGTTCCCTGCTTTCAGCTTATTCATCCTTATGAATATGCTTATTCATCCCTGATAACTGAGAGCTAACAGTAAGATTCAGGAATACACAGAAGGTCAAGGAGGATGCGTGTGACAGAGGAAGGAGTTGCATTTGCCTTTCTAAGTCCAGGACAAAAGTTTCTCACCATAGGCTAGTTCTCCCATCGACTTCCCTGGGTGGGAATGAAGCCAGTGCTGGGTGCTGTGGAAATCCCATCACAAATGCTGCCTTCGTTTAGATGTTTTAATAGTGTTTACATCTCTATGATGAAGATGTCCTCGCTGCAGCCAAGAAAAACCCCACCAGCACTCTTTGAAGGAGAAATGAAATGCTTCATTAATTCAAAAATTGTTGAGATTGCAAATCAGGAACCGAACATACAGGTCTAGAGGCAAGATTACTAATAATTCATGAGCAAAATGCTATGTTTATGCAACACTAAGGATGAGATTTTAATTGCTTATTAGTGTAATTGATTTCATTCAGTTGTTATGGCAACTTACTCCTTTTAGTACATGCACTACACTAGACTCCTACAGGCTTGCGCCATAAAGCAAGGCTGAGTGACACATCACAGTTGCAATACGTAAGATAAATACTACTGAGGATCTGCTCATACGATATATAGTAGACGGAGAGCACAGTTAGAGCTGTCTAAACCTCCTCATCTAGTGCTTTATGAATTCTACAGTTTCTCTCAGCCGGCCCACCTGATGACTTCCGTGCTTATCTTCACCACTATCCACTCTCGGTTTACACTACCCAGCACCCTGCTTGAGCAAAAACAGTGGCCGTTTTGTGAAGAAGCTAGTTAGCAACAGTTTTGTCAGCACATATGTTAGGCCTTATCTCATCTACATTCTGACCATCTTCCAGAAAAGCTTTTACACAACAGGAATCCAGCGCAAGAACTCGAAACCTGACAGTCGAGACCTGAAGTCAAACCCATGCCTCGTGCTCTTCAGAAGCAGGTATGCGGTTTGGTTAAACAAGAACACCCAGCACAGGCTTTGCTCAGCTACACTCACACATCCGCTCGTATCTACCCCTCCTGCCCAGTCTCTCCCTAGCGACGGTGGAACTGCTGCTTCTGTGTAAACATATCCACTAACTTGCACACAGCGAAACAGATCTTGCTCTCCAAGCACGTTTGCTAGCAAACCACATTTTGCTGGTCCCTGGAGTATGTCCTTAAAAATCTCTTGCCAGCCACCCATCTCACACACATCAAGTTTTTAAGGACGGCAGCCGCGAATTAGATGTTCGGACATGGAAATACAGGTATTTTCCCTTGCTAAAGTCTCTGCGCGATGTACACTGAACTGGAAACTGCAGAAGCTGGTTTCTGGTCTTGCCCCAGTATCCACTGATTCACATTTTGCTGAGCTTCAAAGCACCAACAGCTAACTGGCATCACAAGAGTAAGGCATTCGCCTATTAGTCCGGCCCCTCGCAAGCAAGCGAAGAAACAGTATGAGATTGGGAGGCAGCACTGTCTTTCATGTCAACTGTTTCCTTTACCGTACACGCTACAGTCAAGCACAGAGACTGCTCTAAGCACTGACCAACAGAAACGTATTATTCCACCAGAAAAAAAACCAAGGAGGTATTAAATGCCAGGGCCTGAACACACTGACCAATTTATGCTGAAAGATTTTATTGCTCCATGTCACTTGTTATGTGATCAAGCAGCAGAGAAGTCAAGTTTTAAGAGGCCATTATCATTATTTAATTATGGAATGACAATTCACTAAGGAACAGAAGCGGTTCTACTACTGATCCCTTGCGGCCCAGTTCAGCCACAGGAGAGCAGGTGAGCAGTAAGATAAGATCTCGAGATGCTCTTGGAAGCCAGGGCTCATCTACACTGATGCGAGCCTTCAGCTCTACACTTGAAATAAGTCAGGCAACACGCTATCTCGCAAAGGCACCGGGAGTAACATCCCGGAGCTCATACAGAAACCGTACAGCTAGGAGCTGTCTCAGGGGATTGTCCTCCCCACAGAAATATTCCTTTTCAGCCCCCTCATCCACACCCAAACCAGTCTTACTGACAAGGCGGTTACAAAAATGAGCGCATATTTAAACTCTTGAGAGGGCAAGCGTTCAAAGTTTCACCTCGTGGTACAAGAAAGCCCAAAGCAGTGCTAAAAAAAAAAAAAACCATGCACAGCTCTGCTATTAAAAACCAAGCCAACCACCAAAAGCCCCATTCTTTGAACAAAGCCAAGCAAACCTCCTTCGAGGGATACGCAGCTATCTGACCCGGCAAAATCAGAAGTTGGGCCTAAATTATCAAACCACAGAAGTAAACCTGACAATGTTCTTGCAAGCATATTTCTTTTCATGCCGGGACCGACTTGAAAGGGGCCAAATGGTACGCCTCAAGCTTTATTAAACAGACTCATCTCACAAGCTGCTGGTAAACCTAGGGACATCGCCCCTGGCTTCCTACCTTCCTAACAGCCCACCTACACAGCACACGCATTATCTGCCGACTCCCGAGAGAGGAGGTTGCTGTACTGAAGCGACCCGAGTGGGCACCTTTGAAGTAGAAGCTCAACATCATCGCTGCAGTAGCTTTCATGTTCAAAGCGGTCGCAACAGACAGCAAGGAAGCCATGGCTCTTCAAACATTACAGCGCATGTTTTCAAAGGTGAACAGTTCCATTATCTAATTAACTTTCCCTGTGAGTTACTAGACAGAAGGGAATTTCATACAGAACTTGAGAATATCAAGTGCCCATCCCTCATCTGCTGCATGTGGGAAGTGAGAAGCCTTGTAGCGCTATCCTGTGTTTAAAAAAAAAAAAGTAGCTGTGAAGGCCACAAAGGAAAAAAAAGAGGATTGTTTTAACAGTTGCAGTGGCCTTGTCCTTCCCCCATGCACTCCTTGTCAATGAGTGACAGAACTCATCCCCAGCTTCACAACAGCACCCCATTCATTCCCAGCCTACACACACGCCGCCCCAAAGCTGGGACATCGAGGCAGGATTTCTCTTCACAGCAGCAGTGGCCAGAGCTGGAGGACACGCTGGCCTGGCAGACCAAGCATCTCTCACTCCATCCCTTGCACAAGAAAAAAGGACAAAGAGAGGGTAAAATAAAAAAATCTGCATCAAGCTAAAAGGTGTGATAGGTCTATCATAATGCTTACAGCCATCTCAGCAGGTGGCTGAGTGCAGGTTCCAGCTCCCTCTGTCAGTCTTTCTAAGCCTGGGAACATCTCTCCAGCAAGAACCTTTTACAGGCCCCCTTATTCCTTAGTTTTTGCAACATAGGCACCATTTGGAAATACTTTGACAAGATGGGCAGGATGAGACAAAAAGAAACACGATCAAGTTTGCCTTTGCTGAGTTATTGTAGGCGTTTTGGATTGCCCAGGTGCAGACACGTCCTGAGACCAGGCTTCACAAAGGCTTCACAAATCCGGCAAACCTCGGAACATTTTGCCAGTAATGACCCCTAATTTAACCACTAGCAGGAGCTCCCATTTGCCAGATGTGCAAACGCGCCCTTCACACCGCTTGTCCCAGCAGGACAGAGCCCAGCTGCAGCTGGGCGATAAGCAAGAGGTACCTCACACTAACTTCTAAAACTGATGGCAGCAAAGCCGAGAAGAGATTCACATCCAGCAGCACACCATGCAGAAGCCTCTCCTTTTTCTTTGCCAACTGCCAACACACAACTTCTGGGGAACGTGGAACACAGCTGCAGTACCATACAAGTTACACAGCAAAAGACAAGCAAGCCAAAAAGCTTCAAGTAACCAACCGTAAGTCGCACCAGTTAACAAATACAGCACTTGGTTTATTTTTGTTCTCAACCGAAACAAGACCCAGTAGGCTTGTTACCAGCAACCAAAAAGTACTCCGTTTCAGAAGTGAGCTTCCAGGCACAGAGACTTGCAGTAAGAAGTCTTCAGGTGTACAGTATTGATATCATACAGAGTACACAATAAATTACTATCTACATGCAACATAACTACAAAAAGTTACATACAATGTAAAAAAATACAGTATTTTCTGCTCATTTTTTGTTTTAAATTTTTTTCTGTACATTTTTTTAATTTACATTTTTATATACATTTTTGTAAACTTTTTGTGTTTTTATAAAACTGAAATCACGTTAACAGTTATCAACTTACAGCACCGCTCTTACCATTCTAAAACAATGCTTGCATCTACAAGACAGCCTTTAGCTTGTTTGCTCCTTCATTTCTACTTTGGCACCAACACACTTCACACCGTTATTCAGAGCTAATTAGTCCGCTTGCTACCTAGCCATGTTCTCAATACGGAGAAACACAATCATACTTCAATTTGTGCTTCAATAAAAGAGTTCAGAAAAAAACATTACATTAACTACTTCATCAACATCACATTTACCTGACATTACTGCATTATGTCAACTTTTCCTGCACTAACTGCTTTACATAAGCATGCAAACAAGTCGGATTATGACTCAATCAATAACATGAATATACTGAAAAACAACTACAGGGTTAAATATTAAAAGGAATGTAGACTTACCAAGATTTACCGTGTTAATAAGTCTAAGCTAATAGTATGGATTGAACGTTAACAGTTAAGATTTTAAACACACTGAAGTATGCAATGTGAATTGCAGCGTAAAAACATCTGCATTAAAGAAAATATGAAACTACTCCCTGCCACACACTTTATACTATCCTTTAGTGAAAACTAGTACTGATTAGAAACCTCCTTCTTGCCATGCACACCCCTGTTATAATATCCTGAAATAGGGATTCCTGAAGTTTATAAAGAACAAGGTTTAAAAAAAAAAAATCCACTTGGAGTACACCACTCCAGATCCTGCTGAAAAGGAGCACGGCACGTAAAGTGTTAAAGCAGTTTCAGTATTTGGCCCGCTTGGCAGTAAATAGTTTCAGCCTGGTACTATGTATACCTATCATTCCACATAACCTACCCAGTCAATTTGATCTAATTCCAAAATACTAAAGAGTGGAGGTGCCCTCAAGAAGACTCTAACCCAAACTCTTGCTCAAAGCAGGGCCAACACTGAATTCAAACCAAGCTCGGGGTTTTGTCATGCTGAATCCTGAGAACCTCCCAGGACAACGACTGCACAGCCCCCTCTTGGTCCGCTCCCATGCTTGACTGTCCCCACAGAGCGAAATTCTTCCATTAACTGAGAACTTCACATTTCAATTAAATGAAATGCTCTCATTCTTGCTCCTTGCTTGCCAGTCAAGACCCTGAAATCATCACCTCCTCAGCAACCTCCTCTTAAGATACCAAAAGGCTGCTGTTCAAGTCCATTTTCCCCCATCAAAGGCCACTAAGCCAGGCTGACTAAGCTCCTTTTGCTTAGCTTCTCCTCACAGCTTCCGTGCCCCAAACTTGACCGTCCTGGAAGCTTTCTGTTGGGCTTGCACAAGTTGATCAAACTTTTGAGCCCAAAACTGGACGCTGTTCCAAATAAGAATGAACTCAAAGTAAAGGGATGGAAAAAAAAAAGCCTATTTCCCTTGATTTACTGGCTACAGTCCTGTTAACACAGCCCAGCATGCCGTCTGTCTTCATCACCGCCAGGGCACACTCCTCATCTCTTTAGCTGCTAAGCATTTTGGACCACCAGGTCCAGGACTACATTTATGCTTGTTTACAACAGCACTATACATTAGCTTTTTTTTGCTGAACTGGGGACCTGAATGGGATATTTTTCTTCCTTAAAATTACAACACCAACAGAAAGAGACCAAGGCAGGCATCGAAAGCATTGATATACCACAGCAACTCTTGCCTTAATACAGTTTACAGATTACCACCTCATTTATTATTGCCAAAAGACTCTATGGTGCATTAAAAATCTCAGCTTAATACAATCAAGACTTAATGTTAAGACCGACAGCTAAGAGTTTGCCACTTGGTTTTAGGTTTGAGTTCAAAGAAGAAGGTGCCTTCCAGATCACTTGGAGGAGAACTGCTAAGGCTTTCTTCTCCGCTGCTCATATCTTCACAGGAATCTTCACTAGAAGGAACAGTAGGAAAGGTAATTTTAAACAAAGCACAACTCCTTGAAGTGGCAAAGTACTCTTCAATCCTGTATTTTCTTGCACACTTTTCTGTTCCTAGTATAAACACAGCAGATCTAAACACTTCTCAGCACTGAGGCTTAAATCATAACAAGGTACAATTTCCTTTCTCCTCATGCCAAAAATCTCCTAACAACCAAGACACTAGTGTTCAAGGTATCAAACATAAATTACTTCAGAAGACTTCAATACTTCATAAGCCTCCCCGTCTTTAGGGAAAAAAAAAGCAATGCCTCCCCCCACCCTCCAAAGCATTTGTGGAACTCTGGTTGTGGTGTTCAGAAAGTATTTTTTTTTTCTTCTGTTTAAGATACATTTTAAGTCCACTAGTATTTTCAAAGCTAGCAGGTTGGGTTTTTTCCCCAAGTAGTACTGAATATATAACAAGTTGCCATTAACATTGCCAGAAAATGAGAATTCCCAACAAATTACAACACCTGCTGTAAGTTTTACCAACCTCTCACTTTCATTGAAACATCCACCCTCTGGTATTGTCGGCAACTCAGGAACACTGTAGTAACTGTTTTGCAGATTCTGAGCTGTACGTCTCGAAACAATCCAAACTAGCTTTTTATGATCAGGCTTGCAACATTCTGGAGAAGAATAATCTGCTAGGCATTTCGAAACCAGTTCCCTCCAGTAAAGTAAGTCACTATCACTTATCTGAAAAGCAACAAAAAAAGCAAACCCTATTTAGTTTATTACACACAGGCTCTAAAGGTAACCCCTCCCTCCATTTTATCTTCTCCAGGAAGACTTGAAAAAAATACCAGTCAAGATATAAGTGAGTCATAACTGTGATACCTTTGTCAAAGCTGGGCTGGTTTTGAAGGTGAACCCCTATACACCACCTAGAAACGTCCATGCTGAAGTTAACTTGAGAGTTTGCCTGTCAAGTTGCTGTTAATACTTTCATTTTCACTTCCAAAGGAAAAATGAAACCAGGATCGTTCCATTTTAAAATGGAATCATCTCATACTTTAAAGAACTACTTCCACCCCTCAAGAAACTGTGTTCGTTCAATTTCACTGTAAGAGTGAAAAAGCTTGTTTTAGACCATCAACTGATACAGCACACAGCTAGAAGCTATAAATCCTATGCTACTTTATTCAGGCAAAAATAATAACCAGCTCAGCAGTCACTGCGGTCCTATGAACCGATTGAAAGTTCCTCTAGAACATACAGCTAGAACCATACGAGCTAAATCAGCTGCTTGTTAAAGCATGTATTGTGTACACATTGGGTCGGCATTTCTTCTGATTTTATACATTTAAGCTAGTTGGGTTTTTTTAAAAAACCATAATTCTTTTGCTTGCCAGGCAGCTGACAAGATGTGCCAGCGAGAAATTACTACCTAACCTCCTCCTCTAAGCAGCAGTTTTTTGTATTTGGCATTCTACCGAAGAAACCACGTTAGTTACAAGAGTTGCAGGCAGAGGCAACCATTTCATTGCTCATTTCAGCTGATGTCAAGCAGTACCTGCAAAAATTGTACACTGACAGCAGCGGTCCCTTAAACGTAACACTGTACATTAACCACACTAGTCCCAACAACTGCAGAGACAATCCACGGAAAATACTTACCTTAGAATGCTTCTGAACACGAAGAAGGATCTCAAACAACTCAACTGATTTCAAAGTCTGAACTTCTAGAGTGAGAAGGCACAAGGCCAAGACAGAGGGCTAGAAGGACAAAAAAAATAAAACATCGCTCAACACAACATGAAACAAAACCTGCTCAGAAGTCAAAGCAAGCTACCTCTACTTACTTTTGCTTTAGAAAAGACTAGACGACAGTTGCAAGCTTTTAGCTGTGCTTCCAATTTGTCAAGATTCAATACTTCTTTCCTGTAAGACACCCAAGAGAAGAAGCATTTGTATTAACAAGCATTCACTTGTCAGGAAGCAAATACTAAGGAGCTGCCTCCTCTACAGCTAATACCACAATCATTTAAGTCAGAACTAAAGAGAAAAAGGGCTTAGCAAACATGTAGATCACCACCAACATGCAACTCAACTCACCTTTCTGAGGTATGACAGAGTACAATAGTATGGTACAAGTGCAAGAAGGTTAAGGCAGTAGTAGCTTTAAATTCAAAGTGCAACTTTTCTGAAATTATCTTTTCCATCCGTTTCAGGTCGGACACAGTGCATTTACATTGGCTGATCCGGATGATCTCGTGAGCAGATGGAATATTGCATTCTTCTTCGACTACTCGGGCAGCCAGTTGGAAACAACAAACTCCAATGCAAGATAAATGCTTCGGTTTCACCTAAAAATAAGAGGAAGCACCATGAATATTTCCCCCTGATAAACACCGTGCTTATCAAACAGCAATACCAACAGCTCACCCAGCCTCAGTGAGCTGGCATCAGTCAGCTCATACACCTCACCTAGTCCTAACTGGTTTCATCGCTTAAGTTTCAGCCAAACACAGCTGACAGAGCCAATAAAACAATATGCATCTGCCATAGCTAAGTCAGAAGAAGCGAAGATCAACAGCTGAGCACCCTCTACTGAATGAAATTCCTCCACATCACTACACAACAAATAAACTGCAGTGAGAACTGCAATACCCAGCTTCTCCAAGCAGCAGTGCTCACGTACCCTCATCTAAAGGCTACACAAATCCAGCCTGAGCCTGTTCTTGGCAGTCCTACCCTTCCACAACTTGTTCCTACCTCTGCTGTTCTCTCCCGTCTACCAGCATAACATTTTGTGCAACCTCAAGGCCAGTCAGACCAGAGAACTGATGCAACTTCAGTTTTTCTGACAACTTAATAATGGGAAACTGGTTTAGGTTCAAATTGTCTGCCATGAAGCAGCACAAACATGAGAAGAAAAACATCCAGGAAACGATCATTCCGTGTTAGTTCCAGCATCAAGCTAAGCTTTAACGCAGCACCTAGAAACAGTATGTAACACAAATTGTTTTGTTCCTTCTTAATGCCTCCTGTCTTAGTCTGTTACATCTACACGGTGAAGGCTTGTTAAAGGAAATAAACTATGCTGCTACTTGCCTTTAGAGGTAAAAAGAGGCCATAAAAAATAGTTAATAAATCATATAAATGTTTAAGCTCATCTTTCATGCAAGAACGGTACTCCAAGCGTACAAAGGAGGACTACAGAAACGTTGCTGGTATAGAATGAGTAAATAGCCACAGTTATCTCCTAGATCACAACCCTCCCCTTTTTGTCAGTCAAAGTTCCCAGGAAGCTTGCATATTCCCAGCTGACACTATCGCAGATCCTCTCCCCCCAAAATACCTTCATAAGCGCCAAGAATCTGTCCAGAATGTTAACAGCCAAAACAAACGTTTCAGTTGCAAAACCGAAAAAGTTGGTCAGACTCCAGAGATCTTCCACCTTGGCATTCCTTTGCCTCGGACACAGAGTATTTTCATTCTACGACAAGAGAAGCAAAGTCAGAATTATTCAGTGGCAGCAGTCATGATTGTGGCCGCTTGCTCCCCAAGTCATCTTTTACTTAGATCAAAAGGAAGCAATTATCTTCTTGCATAAATACCTTATTTATCTTAACTTAAAAAAAAAGCAATTTAGATACTTGAGAGTCAAAACACACCCAAGGTAGATGGATACAGCCAAGTCCTGAGTCTCACTGCTGCAATACCCAGCACAACCACATTTCCAAGTATGCACTTGTTATTTTAAAACAATAGTTACCAAGGGCATGCATATAGAGTGACTCCTGACCTTACGGAAACAGAGATGACCAAACTCAGCTTATTCTTCTCTCTGCCTACATGTCAATAGTTAAGCAATACAAGTGCTGCTTTCAAAACAAACAAGACAACTGATTTCACAGACTTTTTTTGTTAAACATTAAGGCCCTTTCAAAAACAACTCAAAAGCATTCGAAAGAGTGTAAGCCTGCCCTAAACTCCGCCAAGGAACTCTGGTCATTACCATGGAAAGGTTTATGCTTAGCTCTTTTTTTTTGTTGTTAAGCACCGAGTGTTTCTCGGTTCGTTTCCCTACAACTTGCTAAAGAAAAGCCGGTCATTTCCCCATTTGTTAGTTGCCTACGTGACATCCCAGCTTTCCTGCAGTGGTACAAGACAGCGGTAACAAAGCTGAGAGATAAAAACAATACAATTGCCTCGGTTTTGTGTTCGGTCGAAGTTTAAACAATATTAAACACCTAAATAATTTACTTGCCCTGTAGGTCATAGCTCTTTGATAACGTAGTGCCTGTTAATAAGTACGAATAAAGACAGAGTTAAAACAAAAGGGAAGCGGCGTTTGCAGAGGACAGAATTAACTTTCCGAAGTTAACGCACATTTATCTCTTTTCTAGCTGGGAGGTTTTTCTAAAAAACGTATTTCCTGCCCTGAGGAGGCTGCCTCATCCCTCCCCCCCGCAACCCCGACCCAAGCCCCGCTCCTCCTCACCTCGGCGGCGCACTCGATGAGGCTGAGCCCCTTCTCCCGGGGCTGAAACCGCCCCTCCTGCTCCAGGTGGAGATTCAGCTGCTTGAAAAGCCACAGCGCCTCGCTGCTCATCTTCTCCCCTGCCTCCGGATCCTTTTACCTTCACGGCGGACAAAACACCTCGTCAACAGCTGGCAGCTCGCCCCCCTCCCCGCCGGAGGCCCCTCAACCACCCCTGTGGGGAAAGCCCACCCAGCACACAACAAAGGGACCCCCACAGGACGCCTCAAAGAAGGGGCAGCCCTGCCCTGCCGGCACACTCACCCGGGGCGGTGTTGAGGGGGCACCGGGCGCCCCCGCCGCGGCCCTCACCGCTCGGTTCCTCCGCGGCGGGGAAGGGGGAGGCGAGCCCGGCTCCCCTCACCGCACCGACGCGGGTCGGCTCCGCCGCTGGCCCCGCATCCAGGCAGGGTCGCCTGCGTCCCCGCCCGCGGCGGGCCCCGCTCGCCTCCCCCAGCGACTCACGGCGATGCCCGCGGCAGCGGCACCATCCCCGGCCCCCAGCTGCTGCTGCTGCTCCTGCCGCCGCCGCCCCGGCCCCGCATCAAAATGGAGGCGGCGCCTCCCCGCCCCCTTGTTTTTGTTCTGGCGGCCCGCAGATGGCCCCGCGCGGAGCGCTCCCGCCTAGGCCCGGCCGGTGAGGCGCCGCCGTGAAATAAAATAGTCCGCTCCCATCCGCGCACCCTAAGGGTGCCCCGAGAGGGCCCGGAGACCAAGGCACGACGCAACCGTCCAGAGGCAGCCCTGCTCGACGGGAAGCTGGGCGGGACCGCGCTCCTCCGGAAGGAACGCTAGGCCCCAGCGGAGGGAGAGAGGGAAGAGCCGCACCACTCCTTTAAAGGGCCCCGGCAGCGGCTGCCCTGTTTTAAAAAGTCCGCCCAAACCCTCCCCCATCTTGATTGGCCCGCGCTCCCCGGGCGCTGATTGGCCGGCAGCGCGGCTCCCCCCGCCCACCCGGCGCAGTGTTGTTTATCGGCGGCGATTGGCCGCCGGGCGAGGCCGCGTCGTTCCCGATTGGCCGGGCGGGTTGTACCTCTGCCCCGCCTACGGCCGCGCGCCTTAGCAACCGTGAGGGAGTCCCGTGAGGCGATGGCGGCGGCGGGTGCCAACGGCCGGACCCCAACGGTCCCCCCGCTCTACAGCGAGGGCTGCCGGCAAACACCGCCCGTCCCCACAGCTCTCTCCCTCTTGGCAATTAAAGGATAAAGGAAAAGGCTGACCTGCTGCCCCGAGAGGGGCGGCCGGAGGTAGCTCAGCTCCCCGTGTGTGTGTGGGGCACACACACCCCCACTCCCCCCGCCCCGCTGTTGCTGTATTCAGGACGCCCATCTGGTTCCAAAACCTCACTTGAAGGCTTCAAACTTGGAAAGCTTCGTTTGGACAGCTTCCAGAGTCAGATTTATTGACGATCTGTTTTTTCAGAGTTTTTAGGATGTGTGCTTCCAAGCTTCTCTTCATAATCACAGTCCATTTGCACAGTGTGTGAATCCAAGGTGCGGGGATTCAGGCAGAAGAGGGCTAACGGGTGAAGAGCGGGCAGCCGCCTGCGGAACCCCCAGCGGATTGCTCGTCAGAGCTCGAATCAAAAGGCTTCTCAGCCTGCAGCTTAACAGAGTCCTCATGACAAGATATAACGGGATCTCGCCAAACACATCATCGTCTGGAGGATTTGTGGGGCTGTTTCAACACGTTCCACGTTCTGTCTATTTTTCACGGGCAAACACAAAGGAACAAATGTCATAGGACAAAACCAATGAAACCACAGTGACTCGTGATGTGTACATACTGGAGACAAAAGTCTGTGGTGGCGGCTCCAGCAGATTAGCATTTAGTTTGATCTAGTGAGGTTCCGCCGTTTCAACAAACAGAAAATGTTTATTAAATGTCGCAGTCTGGAAAAATAAGCTGCCTTCTCTACGAAATAGTCAGCAATGTTGCTATGCCAGTCTCTATTTCTAGGCGCAGTTCCTGTCTGCTATGCCAGCGATGACGGCCAGCAATTTCTACAAGTTTATTTTGATGACAAGCGCTCTTAGACTCCCATAAACATGCACAACTTTTTACACGGGCCAGTGCTCTTGTAGAACCATCAGATCTACCCGAGCACCCTTAAACCCTGCATCCCTGCAAGGTGAATGAACTAGCATGGGGACTGATTTTTTTATTTATTTTTTTTTGTGTGGTATAAAAGTAGTTTTAGGCTCTGAAGTAAGAGTTGTGGATCTGCTCCGGTTTGAACAACGCTGATTACTCTTAATGGAGTTGACTTCAAACTGACTCCTTGCAGTGGCGTCATCTAGGTGATGTTTACAGGATGAGGCTTTGAGCTCCAGTCTCTGTTATCCAAATGCCCTTGGCAATCGCTGCTTTTTCCTCCCCGCCCCCCCCCCCCCATTCTGAAGTGTATCTTGCCATCACAGAGATGGAGTATGGATGTTCTTCCTCCCCTGACTGCTGTATTAAGCCACATAGCGGAACATATGTTTCAGTTTACCTAAACGGCAAAAAAGATTCATTTTGTAAACACATAGCACGACAATCCTAAAAATGCTAGTTCCGACATCTACTTAAACGCATACATTGTTTTCCCTTTACTAATTTAAACCTAATAGAGCACTCTGCAAAATTATCATTCATACATCAGGTAATTTGAGGGGGGAAAAATCTGCTATAAGAACACGGCTCAACAGCGCTTTCTCTGCAGACCTGCAGCAGAAGGGCTCATTTTCTACATTAAGAGAGAAGGATCCCTGCCTCGTCTTTGTTCCTCTGTAATTAACTGATCTGTTGCAAAGAGCTGAGTAGGATCGAGGAAAAAAAACCAAAAAACCAAAACCCACAGAGCCTTACTTTAAGTGAAGCACTCATCACCTTTGGGATTATAAACAGGAAAAATTAGTCCGCTGTCTCTGCTGTCTGGACCTGGCCAAACAGTCTAGTGTTGTGGGCAAAGCAGGAGTCATGGTAAGGTCCAGAAATAAAATCTGGTTGTTTTGATTTTTGTTTCACTTATGCAAGGAATAATTTTCTTTCAATGTGACGTTTATTTGTGATTAAGGGAAGTGTGTATCTGGGGGGAGAAATGAGAAGTGTTTCCAGCATTATGAGAAAACACTATTTATCTATTCTGTAACACGCTGTGCTTTACAGAGTAGCAATTCCTTCCTGACATTCTTTGGGAACCTAAAGACGCAGTAAGTGAAAATGAAGTTATACATTCCTTAGCTACAGATGCTATAGCACTCATTGTTTAGAAACAGTGACGACAGCCTTTGAGAGGGGAATTCTTGAGTTACACTGAACCGGAAGGCTGATGTGAAATCAACAAAAATAGGAATGAAAACTGGAGGAAAACCCATCTCAAATCTTTTGGGATCCTAATAAAAGCAAAGATTTACACTGAGGCATTAACCTCTGCAAGACAAATTCTAAACTAAATAAAACTGTGTTGTCATGGGAGACTTTTCCAATGCCATCAAATTAAACAGGTATTATTTTAACTAGCCTTGCTAAACTGCCTTCCAGTATGGCTTGGCAAAACTTGCCCTGGCATGTCCGCACAGCAATTCATTGGCAATAGTAAAGGATGGCTAATAGCTGTGTATCGACTAGAAGGTGATGATATCAGAGATGTTAATTGGGCCTTGTGGCATGTGGATTCCCAAACTGAAATAGGATTACAAACCTTCATGATTAAGGGACAAGCGGTAATTAACGCTCTAGACACAAGCAATCTGCTCCCTCGGCAGCTGGACACCCAGGTAAGAACAATAGGGGTCACTTAGAACAATAGTTTCCTCTGAACCACTTAACCAAAGAGCTCCACAGGATTTACAGCCAGTAATTAATCTAAGTGCCCCACTGCTATCCCATTATACTGGTATGGAGGACAGCGGCACCAGGAAAGCAGCAGTGTTGAAAACTGGAAGGCAGAAAGTCACAGAGCTGTGACTACTCTTCCTGTAAGACCAAACTGCTGCTACATAGTGATTAGGGGCTTAGCACCTAATTCTGGGGGGGGAAAAGCGTGTCTAGGTTGGCCAACACCCTTGTTTTCTGCTATAACGGGAGAGACAACAGCTCACGCGTGAATTAGCATTTTCTTCAAACGTAATTCAAGCCCATTTGAGAATATGCGTAAAGTATCAAACATCAAGAGAGCCTGCGTCAAACGAGATTAGCCCTAGAATCCTTTCCCCCCTTGAGAGCTGCTTATTCTTTCGTAACTCCTTAAGAGGCATCATATGAAAAAAAATAATCTCTGTTTTAATTAAATGGGATGATTTGACAGTCGGGTGTTTTCTGTTTAACTGAGAGGAGTAAACACAGGTTCTTTAAGCAAATAACTTCAGTGTGTACATTTTATTTTTCTACAGAAATATACATATTAGAAAACACATATAAAGGCTGTGTGTATATGTATATACACATATATATGTATCTGAGAAATATTTTGCAGATTCTGTTGCTTTGGGAGGCAGTGAGACCAGCGCCTGGTGATAAAAGCTATGAGAACCGAAGCCTTTGCATAGTCTTCCCCTCACTAGGCCCTTTGTGAGGGAACCCGTCTAGGAGACGAAATGATTCATAGATCTGCCAGAATTTAAAACTTGCTCCCCTGAGAGAAGCCCCTAAAGGCGAGTGGCATTTGATCCTCTAGTAGCCATAGGAGCAAACGTCCTATGGTAACTGGTAACTGCTCCTGTCTGCAGTACCGAGGAGTGTAATTTCACACTCCTCGCCTTGTGCTCGTGGAGGTTGGTCAAGTTCAGAATTCATAAATAAATGAATTCATTCAGATTTATTATGTGCTTCCTAAAAGACAGGAGGAAAGCAAAGCTTGCTGATCGAGGATTACTGTAAATATGAGGCTGGTGTTGCGGAAAGGGTTCGCTGGCAACACGAACAAATCTAGAGACGAGCAACGGCAGTGCGTGTATGTCTGTCTCAGTGACCACACCCCGCGTTCAAAATAACTGTGGAAATTAGGAAGGGAGGGTGCAGAAAAAAGAAACCCATCTTGTTTGCTCAGGAGAAGGGAGCTATACTTAGCAGAAACTATTTTGAGCCGACAAGACCCAAACACAAATCAATGGAAACTTAATAAGTTTAGGACAGACTGTAAACTGTTTGAGAGTGATTTTTGTCTTGCTGCTGCAACGTATGGCAAACCAGTGCAGAAATAGCATCTAACAGCGTTCATGGGTAGGTGAGAGGAATTTCCATGACAAGAGGAAGCTCACCATAAAGGGAAACGCAAGTTAGCCTACACAAGAAAATGTGTAACAGCACAGCTGTGCTGTTTAGGCGTATTGCTTTGTTTTGCAAAGGCAAAGTTTACCTGTTGTTTTTTTGATGGGCATCCAGAAACGCCTTTCCGACGCGTCCAGAGAGTGAGCCTGGAAGTGCCGTTTGTTTGTTGGAATCTTCATTAAGCCGCGAGGCCTGCCACACGCAGCTGACTGCAGGGCACCTTCAGCCAAGCAGCTTGCATTTTTGGGACAGGCCAGATGGAAAGAACCCTGGCTATATACAAGCTGGTTATATACACCCTAGAACTCCAGTGTATATTTAAAGGAAGCACCTATCTTTCTTGTACATATTATAGATATGTACATAAAATTATGTATGTATTTAAGCTGGTATAAAGCTGCCATGTACTGCTACCACATACTTTGTTTACTGAAAAAAAAAACTACCGTAATTATACCATTATATCAGTGTTAAGTACCACTATGCCAGCACAGCTGCATCAAAGTCCTGGGAGAAGAGGAAGTGTGTCTTTCTAACTTAAATTGCAAAACTTCCTAGCACAAAGAAGGCCAAACTACAGCTAACCACCAAGAGAGCAGCATCAGATTTCTAGAGATGAAATGCGGATGCTAAGAGCTGAAGGGAACTGCTTCAGACCTCCATTTTCACTGCCTCAATTAACATTCGGTCTGTTTTCATACAATTTATGCTTTTTTAATGCAGCCTTCTCCTCCTCACCCATCAAATATGCTTTCATCAGCAGTAATTTTGACATTAAACTGTCTCAGGAGGCAATTCTGAATCCCCTCTGACAACAGAGAAACCTCACTTCTGACTCCCAAGGTGAGGTTACTGGAAGAGAGAGATCAAAAAATCTATTGGAAAACAAATCTTTCTTAGAAAACGTCCTTATTCCCTGTACAGTAGCTGGCATGAAACTTTTAAAACACAGCTAAAAATTGAATTGCTTGTAGTGCTAAAATCTCGATTCATTAAGCAAATTCCAAATCTTCACTGATAATTTTCACTGATGCAGGAGGATTTTGCTCCAGGAATAACACTGTGGATAGGCCCCTACCTAGTATTTCACGGCTCTGAGCAGGCCCACGTAAGGTATGCTGGTAGCCACAGAAATCTGTGATCCCCGATACTGAGAGAGCGTGAGCAAATGGCCGAGAGTGAACAACATTCTTGGGCGAGCCTGATTCTCTGCCTGTGTTGTCACACAGACCTCTCTCTACACAGAGCCGAAAAGATCTAGAGTGGCGTTAAGGAGCTGACTGCCAAGCTTGCAAGCAGAGTGCCCAATGCAACCTCCTTTTGTAACATTACCAAATCTCATTTCGGAGGCCTTTGAAAATAGCTCCAGCATGAGAAGAGGAAGAGGGAACTAGATCCCCTGACCCATGCAAACCCTCACGTAAAGAGGGTGAGAAGGGGAAGGCACCCGGATGACTTCACCAGGGCCACGTCAAGAATATTTGCAGTTTTGCTGCTCGCGGGTTGCTGTTGCCCCACCTTGTTGAAATTCCACTCTCTGCGCGCTGAGAAAAAGGAAGGAACGAGGAAAGGCTCCAAATCCGTGACACATTTCATCGCTTACCCAGTGAATACGATTATTATTCATGATTTCTGTGTTGGGTAGGTTTAGGTCCCTTTGTATTAGTCCCCTTGCAGCTCCTTTGTGAGCCGTCTCAGTCTCACCGGTTTCCGTTACAGCTATTGTCAGAAATCTATATTGCATCTTCAAGTCTATTAAAATATTGCTTCCTGTCTTTTTTAGATAATAATATCAGATGCAAATATCAATTTTTTGCAGGAAGACATTGCAGGCGGTATTTGTAACGGCAGCTGAAGATGCAGACCCACTTCTGATCCCACTGACATTGTTGTGCAGCGAGGGTAATCTTTTAGAAGCCAACAGAATTACAGCAAATCCCTGAGCAACGTGCTTCAGTGCTTTTATGGCAATAATTTGCCTTCAGCGCAAGTTAAATTGTCTGAAAGGAAGCTGTATGTTTCAATAACCTTGTGCTTGTCTAAGCATGACCACGTAACTAGCAGTTTGCTTAAAGGTCTCTTTTAGTAACAATTTGTTACTGGAAGGTGCGTTTCATTCACTGTATATTTTTGTCACTTATTTCAAGTGGGTTCTTTTATTTAATTGACAAGATAATTCTAGGCAATGTTGTACTTAAGGCTTTTTAAAGTATTTTTTTAGAAAGGTAGTTGTGCATAATTTCAGAAGGCATTTTGAAAATCATAGGGATTCTGCATAAATGGAATTTAAATTAGTCATTAAAAGTTAAACCGAGAAAAAAAAAGCAGTCACCTTTCTGACTGTAGAACCAGGCAGCTGTTGAGTAAAATGATTTGCTAGGAGGCATTCAGTTACGAAGACTGGGAATGGATATTTTAAATTTATTTTCACATCTTACATGGTGCAAATCCATTTTACGTCATTTGAATTGAACACTAAGAGGCCGAAAGACCCTTTACACAAAGCATCCACGAAACAATAGGAAGATACTTCCATCTTGATTTCTGTTTTTCAATCATGCAATGCAAGTATCGTGAGAGCAAATAGGTAAAATTGCAAAATATAGATGTTCTGTATCACAGAGCTCATAGATGGCTCTTGGGAGATGACACGACAGGTCACACATTGCAACTTACACCTCACGG
This sequence comes from Rissa tridactyla, assembly GCF_028500815.1. Lineage (NCBI taxonomy): Eukaryota > Metazoa > Chordata > Aves > Charadriiformes > Laridae > Rissa > Rissa tridactyla. The sequence continues at coordinate 77,034,158 of NC_071470.1, read as the reverse complement.
GCTCTTAGCAGAAACCCTGCCTCAGTAGCAGTCGGTGACAAATTTCTGGCCACCAGTCGGATATCCCCCGTCATTTCTCATCATGCCGCTCTCTGCTGTTTTACCAAAGACATTCTCAATTCTTTACACACTCGCTTTTCAGATTATCCAGTCTGAGTTCTTGAATGCAACAGGCCATTACATTTCAGTAAGCCTACCTTCTAATGACCCAGACTTAATTTGAAAGCCTCGAGAGATGAAAAATCCCTTAATTATCTAGTGTGCTGTGAACAAAACACATCTCATTGGCCTTTCACAGGGTTTCTTAAGTTTACCTTTTTGTACGTCTTCTGCTAAAATGGAGTTCTTCGGGGCAGTCTTTTGTGCTTTGCATAGCGATAACCATTAACTGTAAATAAGAAATCATGTCAGCATGTATATTCTTCCCCTTATCAGACTGTAGAAACACAGACTGTCACAAATTATCACAGACAGAAGGTTTTTTTCCAACTAATAGTAAAAAATTTCACCCCTCAAGTCCAGTGGCTTGGTTATCCTTACTCAAATAAGTAGCAGTTAGAGTTCTCGAAGTCTGGCAGAGTCTGTTGATCTTACTCTATCTGTCTCCTGTGCCGGAAATGGAATACTCCATTTTTTCCCTTTCTTTCCAAACAATAACCACCTTCAGTCATTTCACGTCCATTGGTGCATAATGTCCTTCTCATATTTCCCAATAATAATTTATACTTTCTTTCACAAGATTAATTGCTCTGGGCTAGTGTGAACAGAGATGTACAAATTTCCGTGCTCGGTACCACAGGTGTTTTCCAAGTAACAGCTGCAGAAACATTTCCAGCATAGTTCTATCTTAAGCTACCGTATCCAGGCACATTTCACTAACATGCTCCTGATACTTGCCAGAAGAAATAATTCAGACGTACTTTCTCAGATGTACAGTCAGTAGGTAGCTCTGCCTGTCTGGAAATATCTGGGTCTTACTCAAGAGTTCAAACTGCCTAACCTTGTATTTAGGATCACATATCACACGGTTCCCTAAATACTTACAGAGCGTGCAGAAAATCCTCCAACACCTTGCCTAATCTGTGTCTGCTCTCCTGCTGTCGCTGCAGTCCGTGGCAAAGATCCCATCTCCTTCAATGGAAGAAAAGCCAGGCTTTAGCAGCAAGGATTCGGGAGCGAGGACAGGAAACGAGGGATTGCCGTATCCAGTTTTGCTGCAACCTTTCTTCTATCCAAAAGAGCGTCAGTGAACACGATACTGACCCACACAGAAAAGTACAAGTCACTATATTACTTGGGCAGCAAGTTATCCATTTAAAAAGGCATGTATACAGATCTCACAGAAATACTACACATTTTGCAAGATTATAAACTCCTACAGTGCTGATATGAACTCTCTAGGACATAAAATATCCAATTATAGAAAATTATGTCTACAGTGAAGCATAACCACAGTCAGGTAATTAACGTGAACTGCCTTTAAGTAGTCACATGGAGAAAAGAAAGGAATTTTTATGTTCTGGAAGGGAAAAGTGTAAGAAAACCTGTATTAAATGAGCCAAAGAAAATGAATTTCTAAGGTATCGTTACTCACATTTTCTCCCTTCCTGAAGACCACGATAAAGTTGCTTTAGCTGAAGGCCTTTTTGGAGGCCTGCTCAAGAGCATACAGCTGTCATTGCCTTTATTTACCTTGATGTCTGTTCCCATGCACTTACCCATCGTCTTTGTTATGTGGAACACTATTCAACCTCATTTACCTTTGAAATTAGCCCTGCTCCGAGCAGAAGCTTGGCCTAGAAAACCTCCAGAGGTCCCTTCCTACCTCAGTTATTCTTCAATTTTATGACTATTGCAGTTAACACCTCTGCGTTTATAATGCCCGTAATGCCCATTTACTTATTGATCTTGGACTGTGAAAGTAGGTCATTTTCTGCTTCTCCTGTACTTCTAGCTTCTAGCACTATTAAGAAAGGCCATAAGAAATTATCCTGTAGTTTAGAAAGCGATTCAAAAAACCATACCTTTTCAAATCAAATTACACAAGAATTAAACTTAACGGCAGATGATGACTATTTGAAAAGAGTTTTTCAGAAATTGGGCACCATTTTATCCTTTAGAAGGGCAGGTCAAAAAGGCTTGGATACAGACAGTTTAACTAAGAAGATTTTTTTTCCCTATAGTAATTTGCATTCAGGCACATAGATCATAGATATGAAAGAAAATTAAGGAAAAATGTGCATGAAATATTACTATCAGCCAGTTGTTCCACTGTATCATTCACGCTGCCAATACTGAAAGGGTAAAATTGGAAATGCTGTAGAGGAGGAGATACATTTCTATCTGCTGTTGGCGTTCTCGCATGTCGCAACGTGTGTTTCTCACTAGTCATCTCTTTTTTTTAGGAAGAACGATAGATTTGCAGGTGCGATCCCTAGGGTGAGGGACACGGTCTGAGGGTTTTACTATTACCAAGTTGAATGGCATAGATCAGAACATTTTCCAAATAATAAAGCCAAGTGCAGAAAATATCTGTTCTGGTTGAGAAAATTACACGATCGGGCCGTTTATTTAGTAAAAATAAATCAGGTAAAAAGGTTAATTTAATGCCTGCAGTTCTCCTCTCAGAATTAATCACTGAACGTGAAAGAGGCACTTCATTTGCTAAATGTAAGCACGTATTTCACTGTTCTGGATGAAATCCGAAGTGTGCCTCAGCGTTTCAAGAAGCTCTGTGGTGAGAGCAGATAGTAAGGGAATCTTCTTCAGCTCAAATAGCAGGGTTTGTTTCTCTAGTAAATAATTTATATTCCTGCTGTTAGGAAGAAGTTGTGAGAGACTGTCAGAACGCAGTGTGGTAACAGCTATGAAGTCCTAAGAGGCCGTGGAGATGTTACACTTGATGTGGCTCTCCTGTGATTCAGCTTAAGATGATTTCTAATGTCAACAGACTTCTTTTAACATGTGATTCTACGGACTTACAGTAAAAACCAAGTGGCTACGTACCTGAGAGACTGCCTCTCCCTGCATGACAGGTGATAGCTTCCGATAAGGGAGAGCACTAAAACTGACAATGGATTTAAAACAGATGGAACAGACCGCACAATTTGTTGCCTGTGCACGCTACATGCAGCCCAGCCGTGGTTGCTCTTCATTATCATTATTAAAAAATGGATTTAGGTATCTGAGACACTTAGTGTGCAAGCTATTTTCTTTTATCGTGAAACTTCGTTTTTTTCCTAAAGCTGACAAGTATTTGGACAGGGAATTTATGTTGCTTTTTTTTTTCCTCATCTGTTTTGGAAAAAGTAAACCAACGTAGAGTACTTTGGAAAGGGGGCATGCTTGCTGCTCTCTTCTCTTACTGGCCAGATGCTTCTTCCCGTTCCACGCCAGGACGACAATTTAGCTTCAGTTTCATGCATGGAACAGCTGAATTCTGCTTATGAAAGTGAAGCTAGGGTTCATCTATCCAGCTGCAGTGGAAATCTACATTTTAAGCTGAAAGAAATGAAGGAGCCTGCATCTAGTTTCTTTTTTTCTTTTGCCACATACTTCAGAAATACTAGATCATTATTTTTCCAAAGGGCAATTCATTATTGCCTGTAACAACAAGCATAGCTAATGTACTTAAAAAGGTAGAACAGTCTTATGATTTGTATGTACTGACTTCCACACTACTTACTTGGAAAACTGGCGTGCCATTGATTGATTCATTGCACGGAAAAAGGGTAAGATTTGCAAAAATAACTAGTGATTTTGGATCGTTCAGTTTTCAGAGAGGTCAAAGACAGTTCAGTGCTCAAGACCATTTCATTCCTCTTTAAGGATTCCTATGCGCTGATCATTTTTATTTGGTGAGCACTTACTCCCAGGAAGCTGGGCAAAGTCTTGTCAGGTAATTTCACCATAAACTATTTTTTAGGATTCTCATTTCCTTCTGTTGCTTTTCCCAACGTTCCACAATATCGCTTTGCAAACTGTGCCTCTGGAAAGCGAAAACAGAGCGCCACTTTCTTCACAGCTTTTGAAAAATCGCTTCCTGAGAGTCTGTTTCATTCCAGTCTTTGAACAAAGGAGTCCCCTCCGAGAAGTCCTTCTGAGCCCCGAGTAAGCCTCCGTACGGTATTTCTCGAGGGCTATCAGCATTCAAATCTCTCCTCATTGCTTCGATGAGCACTCAGATGCCTCTGCGAGGGTTTCCTCTACCAATGGCCCAAGCTCAGCCTGCCTATGGGCAGGCAGCAGAGATGCTCCAGGCTCTTCCTCTTTCGTGATAAACGTGACTTGCGACGAGAGCTCTGCTGCTCAACAAATTTTATGTCTGAGATTGGTTTGGAAAAGAACAATAGGACTTTTCCATGCATTTTTTTTTAAGGTATTTTGTCCTTTAAACCAACATCAATATTGCCTTCTCTGGGCCGATCAAAACTTGCTTGCTATTTTAAAGATCTCAGGTTAGCAATAAATATAAATACGTTACTTATGGTTGGAGTCAAAGCACAAGCACAGAAATAACTAGACTTACCCTGCCACACTACGCTGAACTCGACCAGCTAAATCCAAGCAGCAATTATTATTAAAAGTTTGCATGTCTCTAGCCCCTCGGGATATTCAAATGCTTTACAAAATATTTTAATTGAGCCTCACAACCAACCTAACACGAGGGTAAATTTATCCTCGTTCTGAAGCTGCTGCCTGCATACAAATTTTAACTCATCAAGCTTGCTTGCCCATGCTGGACTTTGCGTGCACATAAGCTGGGTGGATATGAAAATTAGTATTAACCTTTGCATCTGTGGGTTTAACTGCCTGGTCAAAAGTCACGCAGTGAGTAGCGCTTGGGTCTCCAAAGCAAAACAGAAAGCCAAACCACAAGGCCATCTGTTTTTTCCCTCTGAAGGGTGTTTAAATAGCACAGATAGAAATGTCTGCTGCTTTTCCACAAACTGGGATTTGGCTGTGAGTCCTGTAGCGCCTCCTCTTTCCCTCCGCTCAGCAGTAGAAAAATCAGGCATTGCGTACGGTGAAAGGCAGATACTACAAATGCCTTCTATGCTGGATTTTCCTGTTTTTCTGTGAGCCCCCTGCACGTCCACACAGTGAGTCCACCGTACCTGCTGCCTGTACCCATGCAGTTTTCCTGTCAAGCGTCTTTAAAATAGACGCAGTTCATTTCCACCCACAGGCCTTCTCCTTGCTCCCAAAGTGTAATTCTTCCTTGGCTGACGCGGCACTTGGGGTCTTTATATTCTTCCAAGGCGTCAGAGTTTTGTACAGTGCGTCAAGTCCCTGCATGCGGAACACCTGCTTGTAATGGTGCAATGGCCTTACTCCAGCTGCGCTTCATTACATTCACCAGGTAATTTTTTTTCCCTAGGATTAATATTGCCTCTTTTGCTTTCTCTCCAGGCCACAGGCCCAAACACATATAGAGTTCTTGCTGGTTACCTCCATCTCTTTCTCAGCAGTCTCTCTAAATCCCTTGGCCTTGGCAGCCACTTACTTATGGCAGTGTGCCCTCCATAAACCTCATCTGCTCCGGGCACACGCTGTGTCTTTCTTCCCACAGTGTGTACGACTTGTGCTGCTGTTTTGACCCCTGGGTGGTTGTCCCCAGACCTAGGCCACCTCCTACAGAGGCTGGAAGTGGTCCTGGAACACCTCGCCTTTAGCTGATCACCCTGCTGGGACAACCTGCTCTGAGGTCCCTCCTGCACCAGGTGACAAACTCCTCAGTCTCAGGATTTCCTTCCGAAGGAGTATCGCTCCCCTAGGTGACTAGTTTATTGCGCTACTTTCAACTCAGTTGGGTGCCGCCTCAACTGTCCCTTCCTACTGTTCCTGAGGATAAAGGACTGTAATCGGATGTATCCAGCTGAGGGCATATTCAGCACAAGAGGAACTCTCTTGCGGTACGTTGGCACTAGAGGTTCCTGCCAAACCATCAGTTCCATAGTCTGCTGGTCTGAGGATGTGCCACGCCACCTCAGGCTCCCAGTGCTGACAGGTGGAATGTTCTCAGAAGGGCCCCGATGGAAATCCCCTGAGCAAATAGTCAGGATATGCAAGAACTGCTGTAACTGCGGGAGCGGGACAACCTCGGGATGGTGTCGGTCAGCAAAAATTTCCCAGCTAGAGCATCAGCTCAGTTATCTTCACTTGGTCGCTGCTACAATGAACAGTGAGCCAAGAGATTTTGGAAAACCGTAACAGCTTTACAAACTTCTTAAACAACGAGACCCAGAAGAATTCGAATGAAATTGGGAAAACGAGATAAAATTCCAGTGGGGCTTACCCTTCTCTGCACCTTCTCAGTTTTAAAAGGCATATCCTATTTCAAGATAAAAAGCAAGAAAAATGGAAGGGAACAACACACAGAAGCTGGGATTTGAAGAGCAGTTCACCCTACGCACAGAGTTTGGTTGCTGCAGCAAAAATTGCTTTTAGTTGCAGTCTTACAAGCGTGGCCTGAGAGTTACTAGAGAAAGGGTTAAAAAAAGCGTACGACAGATGAATTTTTAGCAAACCGATTCAGAGATCGGGAAATAAATAGAAAGAAAAAATTCTTTGCTCTCTCTACGTTTGATTTATGTCACTGCGCTTATTATCTCCAGAGGAAATCCTCCTTTGTGTGCTGCCTGAACAGCTAATAACTACAGATACTGGAAGGACTTTAAAGAAAAATGAGTCGCCTTCGCTCTGAACTTCTTGCTTTTATCTGCTAATTTCAACCTCTAGTGGTACAGCAAGGTTTTGCCACTCAAGCTCCACGGTGCCAGGATTTTCACACAAAGTATTTATTCTGTTCCTGCTCTTTACTGTATTGTAACACACCCCCAGCCCTCCTCAGGGGGGGAAATAGAAGAAAAAAAAAAAAAAAAAAAAAAAAGGCAGACTTTACGTTACCAAAAAAATTTGAGCACTCACAAGTTTAGTCGTCCAGTTTTTAAGCGGAGCTGACAAAAGGAATAAAATGGAGCCGGGAGGAAATATCTCGGCCTCCCTGGCACTTCAGGCATCTGTCAGTGGGAGCAGAGGGGACGAAAAGGGACAGCGAGCCCTCGTGCTGGGGAAAGGCCTAAGGAAATAAATAAAAGCACGGAAAGGGTAAATTCCTGTTTACGTCTTGCAGCAAACAAGGCAACTCTAATAACACGGAGCTCCGTCCCAGCAAACACAGGCACGGGACGGACGTCACAGCAGCGAGAGCTCGACGCTTTTACCGAGCGTCCGCACAACACGGCGTTGGTAAATAAACGCCTTCCCTCATTGTTTCGCGAGTGCTTTTAAAGAGGCCGGGGCGGCGAACCGTCCCACCGAGCCCACCTCGGCACCGTCCCCACAGCCGCGCAAGCGCCGCGGAGGGAGCTGCGGCGAAGCGAGAGCTGCTCGCGCCACCTCCGCGAGATCCTTCCGCCAGGAGGCCCGAGGAAAAAGAGTCCCACCCCCTCACCCTTCTTCCCTCCCAGCCGCCCGCCGGCGAGCCCCGCGCACCGGGCGGCCACGGCGACCGGCGAAGCGATGGCGGAGGCGGCGCGGCGGGACCGAGCCCCGCCACCGCCGAGGAGCCCGTCGTGCGTCCCGTAACCCCCCCACACCTACGCCCGCCGCGGTGAAAGCCAACGGCCGCCGCGCGCGCTGCGCCCCGCCCGCGCGGGAGGCGGGGTCGGGGTGAGGGGAGGCCGCCCCGCCGGCCCTTCTTTCCCTCCCCTGCTCCCCCCCGGGAAGCGGCTGGCTGCGGGCTGCCTCTCGCTTCCCCCCCCTTCCCCTCCCTTTTAATTTTTATTTTTATTTTATTTTAAACCCCCCCCCCTCCCCCCCTCCCAACTCCCGCGCGGCGGCGGCGGCGGCCCGATTTCCCTCCCCAACCTGCCTTCATCGCCGCGGCCCCGCCATGGCGACATGAGCCCGCCGGCCGCCGCCGCCGCCGCCGCCCCGGACATGGGACCCGCACGGTGCTGAAGCGCCGCGGAGGAGCCCCGCCGCCGTCGCCCCGCCATGGGGTGCTGATGGCCGGGCCCCGCCGGGCACCCCGCCGTCGCGCAGGGGAGGTGAGCCGTGAGGGGGGCGGGGGGGGGTGATGGGGGGGTCCCCGCTGCGGGATCGGGTGTGGAGGGCAGCGGGGGGTGTGTGTGTAGGTGCGCAGTGCTGCACAGCATCGGTGTGTAACGCCTGTGCGTTGCAGCAGCGAGGGCAAAGCACGAATTGTAGACAGAGTTGGCCCCCGTCCCGTCCCAGCGCATCTGTACCCCAGGTGTGACATCTCCTCACAGCCCTGGGCCTCTTCGTAGCGCACGGAATTTGTTTTTGTCCTCGCGTCTTCGTCGTACTTCGTTTGCAGAGATGGGCTGCGCTCCCCCCTCCTTTTTTGCCCTCCCATCTGTGATGGAAGAAGTTTCCTTGGAAGAAGAGCCGCGTTGTGTTCTGTATATCTGCCTCCAAAGGGGTGAACTTACTTAAAGGAGTGAGGTTACCGTCGGTTATTTCATGCCGGTGGTAAAAAGCAGACTTGCAAAAAATCCTCCTGAAAACTTGCCCGTTGAACACAGAAAAACGCGTTCCCCTATCCTTCCCTTTTGACCCTGTGAAGGGGGTAAAAAAAGAACAATCCCGCATTTTCCCACTCTTAAAAATGAGGGTGTTAGAAGGCAGACTGTTTGAAGCTTGAATTTAAAAGTGTTTTCCAGCAGCAGCCTTTGTGTGCTCCCAAAACGTTCTTTCCATGGTGTGCTGCCTGTACACAGCACAGCCCCTTTTAAAGACAGAAGAGTGAGCTTTTTTTTTTAACTAAATATTTAGATTGAGCAAAATACATGTGGTTGTCAAGCTCCCCTTTCTAGATCATACCTCACCTTTTTCCTCCAGGGGTGGCAGATGTGGCTGTGGCCCCCCCCCATCCCCTGGGGCTACCCCCTGGCTGGGGCTGACAGCTGCCCCTCTGCTACGATTTAAAGCTGGGGGATGCGTGAGTGTGTGGAACCCAGGTTTTTAGAAGGTGAGTCTGGCTAGGAGTTGATCTCTCAAAAAGCAAATCACAGCATCTTTTCCTTGTCTCGAGGGTTTGATTTTGGATCCCTACAAATGATTCAGTTTTGCTTTCAAAGTAGTTTGGCTGGCTTGTAAAGCTGGGGGACGGCTCGCTCTCATCTGTGCCTGCACAGACCTTGGCGTGGGATGTGGGAAGCTGATCTTTTGGCTTCTCCCCAGCAGGAATTGAACTTTCACATAGTATATATATACTTCTAATTATCCTTCATGCCTATTTAGAGCTTGTGTATAGTTTGGCATGGCAGAACTGCTCCCTTACTGTGTCCGTTCCGTATTCTTTCTGAGTCCTGTGCTTTGTTTCCTCCAGGGCTTTATTTAAAAATACTTTGAGATTGCTTCTGTCATCATACGATAAGAGCCCCTCTCCACAAAGGGCCTGCTTGGTGGACACCTGCTGGGGCCGGGATTTCCAACAATTTCATGTTTGGGGTGCGATGGGGCTGCAGCCCATGTTGATGAGAGCCAGCAACGAGCAGAGCACCACTCCTGCAGGGTGTTTCTGCGCTGGTCTTGCTGTCAGCCACCATTTCTGGATGCATTTGAGGGCATTGACATGCCTCAGCGCAGCCTGAGGTTTGCTGGGTGCAGGCCACCAGGGGAGAACAGCCTCGACACCCCCACAGGGCAAAGAGACACCATTATTGGCCCCTGCCACCCACCCTGGCCTTTGCCAGTTGTCCCTTCCTGGGGCTATCAAGGAGAGCAGCATGGGGCCAGCTGTGGCTCGTTCAGGCTGGCTGTGCAGCCTTCCCTTCTGGACTCTTCTGCACACCCAGGTGGTAAGGGGGAGCTTGAGTTGATTCAAGTATAGTTTAGGGAAACAGTGTAGCTCAGTGGTCCGTATCCCTACATCGTAGAGGCCTTGGGATGACTTTATCTGAGGAAATGGACAAGCCAGGTTTTGGGAATCGTACATTTTCCAAGGCAGTGCAATATCCAGAGCTATCTGTCTGCCATCTTATATTAACACTTTGACACAATCAGCATTAACTTTCTAAAATGTGGTGGTGTTTTTTTTTTTATTTTTAGATTATTTGTTACAGTAATCTTTACAGACATATATCAATTTAAATAGACTTCAGTCAAAACACAAGGTTGTTCAGTGCCAGTACCTTTGCTTGTGTCATTGCCCTAGGATAAACTTTTCAAGTCAGTAGGTAGACCCAAGTGTTTAGCTTTTTTACAGCTTTGAGCATCTCCCCTGTAATTACAGTCTCTCACGTTTCCCCTTCTCAACTTTTCTGTGCTCAGCTCCTTCTTAACGTACCTCTTGCAGGCAACAGAAAGGAGAACACGAGCGGTGTTCGTGTAGTGGAGCATGCCTTCCCCCAGGGCCTGTGTGAAAGATGCTTTCCTTTGCACACCTGCAGCAACGCACTAGTTGAAGCAGTAATTAATCTTGACCTCACACTGAACTGGCTTTTTGGGAGCACTTATATTCACAGGTTTAATCCTTGTGTCTTTACATGGCACTTTTTAGGAAATAATATTTGGTGCCATTGTCATGCTGGTGTAAATTATCAATGTGAATTATCCATGTAAACTGGGTGACGGAACGGATAAATACACAGTTTGCAGCTTATGTCACACTGCTCCGTAGCGTGCCAGACACAGATTTTAAAAAGGCTGGGCAGGACCAATGGCTTCAGGAAAACTAGATGTTGTATTTTGACAGCGAAATGATAACCCTTAGGACTCCGTTGCCCAAACAAGGAGCAAAATGTGAGTAAAGGAGAAAACGTGTATCTCCAGGTTAAGTGAAACACGATTGTGGGATCTGAAGATGTAAATGGATGCAAGATGTAAAATGGGCGTCTAGAGCTTACCTGCCCAGGACTAAATTTCTGTCTGTTTTCCCTTCACTCCTGTAACATCATGGGGCTAGAGAAGGTACAAACCCAGGTACTTGTAACCAGGACACTCCAATGAAGCAGCAGGAAATCCAGGCTGGCCATCAAGGAGGTGGATTGCAAGGGGGATTCTGGTTTGCTGAAAATAGAGAGTAGTTTCTTTGAGAATTCTGCTTGGTAATAGCTATTTTCAAATGCCAAAAAAGCAAGGTGAAGTCATTCAGATGGAAGGAAAATTTCAGGTGTCTCCCATCTCAGTATGAAGCAGATGTGGTCTGAAATGTTCCCTTCCTGCGTGTTTGCTAACTGCAAATATTATCAACACTGATTAATTAGCCATAATAGGTATTTGCACTTGCTGTGCAGTAAACTCATCTGAAAGCTCACTCACGAATAACATGTTACTGCAGATACTCCCATTTTGCTCATCGGCCCAGACATCAAACATTTTCTTTACCAGGATGATGGGAGGTACTGGATGAACCCATTTGCCAGAGGCTTTTGCACCTTTTTGGTGGTATTTTGCTGCATACAGCAAGATCCCGTTTCTTGGGTGGGATAGCTCTTGACTACAGTGGTCTGTTAGGCAAGAACTTGGCTCCCAAAGCCATCAACCTTTACCTTCCTAACAATTTTGACTGTAAATCTTGGGGCTTACCTGCTCCTAACTGCTGCCTACCTCCTCCAGAAAGCCTGCCTCCTTTAAGGATGCAACTGCTGTAATAACATCACCACCACGTGCAGCTTAGTCTGCATTTACAAAAGCAGTGCAGATGTGTCCCTGCTTGCATTGATAGGAGCAAGGGGATACTTCATGCAACATGCCTTGTGGAAGCGGCAGCTGAACTCTGGCTGCCATTACGCATTGCCTCAAACATACTGTTTTCTCTTTATCAGCACCCCCACCTCCCAAAGTTTCCTTCCCTGGGTTTATTTTATTTTAAGGTGAGGACTGTTGGTTTTAGGCTGTCCAGAACTGGGGTTATCAAGGCTGTTCTATTTGTACTGGTTGGGCAGGAGAGATGAGTACATAGGGAAGAGCCAGGACTGTGCCTGTGCCATCCTATTTATGCAGACAATTGGAATTAGGTCCTTTTCTGTATTGTCTCAACAAGAGGCTAATTAGTCAGCAAGCTCGAGCTCCTGGAGGATAATTAAGCTTTATAACTGTGGGTTCTCTTTGGTTGATGAGAAAGAGGAGACAGTACCCTCAGAGCCTAAGAATGCTGCTCTGCAGCTACTGCGCTGTACCTCATAATTGATCTATTGTTTCAACAGCAGATAATTCCTCATTTCCTCATAATTACCTCTTTTTAGTGCCTCACACTGTATCCTGATATTAGCTGTAATCACTGATAATTTACCCTGAAGCCAATCAGAATCTGCAAAGCAAAATATTGGCCTTGGTGAGCATTTATGCTTTCAGATGAAATTCTCTTTTGTTGTTGTCAAGAGGAATCAAGCCATTGTAGTTACACATTTTTTGGATGTGGGTGTTGAACTGGGTATAAACTTGTTTGGTTTTGTTGCTGTTCATTTATGTTAATGACTGACTACTGCCGAAAGACAAAAAGAACTACTGCTGAATCCTGTTTCTGTGTTTTTGCCCATAGAGGCATTGTATTTATTTGGTTTCGAGGGATTATATTACTCAAAAGGTGGTGCTTGATGCTTTAGACTCTGAATGCCTGTTGGCCCTTGCCTGTAGAGAGTTAGCTTTTATGAGCTTGAAAGCCTCCGGCCCTATTTTATGAAATTACTGCTCACTTTCATACTTTGTGAGCTTGATTTTCCTCAAAGTGACTTCCTTCAAGTTACTGTTGATTTATACCAACTTATACTGGTGTCAGGAGAAGTGAATCATACTCAGTGTGTGTCACTTTTAGGAGACTAGCAGTGAGACATTACATAATGCCAGGTTTGGTTTGCCCCCCCCTTTTTTTTTTTTTTTTAAAGCCTTCCTGCTCTGCTTTCAGCATTTGCTGCTTGAAGAACTGATGAGCTGCTCTGGGCATACAGCTGAGCCCTCACAGCTGTGCTGCTTTGAGCATAAAGCCCTTAAGACCAGAGCAGTTGAGGCTGGAAGGGACCTCTGAAGGTCATCTTCTCTATTCCCCCCTGCTCAAACAGGGCCACCTAAAACTAATTGCTCTGTGCCACATCCAGATGCCTTCTCAAACATCTCCAAGGATGGAGATGCCACAACCTCTCTGGGCAACCACTGACAATGCTTTGTCACCTTCACAGTAAAGGAGTGTTCCTGATGTTTAGAGGAAACATCCTGTGTTTCATTTTGTGTCCATCACCTCTGGTCCTGTCACTGTGCACCACTGAAAAGAGCCTGGCTCCATCTTCTGTGCATTAGTAAGATTCCCGGACCCCACCCAATCTTCTCTTTCCAGGCTGAACAGTCAGCTCTCTCAGCCTTTCCCCACAGCAGAGGTGCTCCACTCCCTTCAGCATTAGTGGTTCTCTCTAGTATGTCCGTGTATCTGGTTCTGGGGAGCCCTGAACTGGACACAGCACTCAGGTGTGGCCTCACCAGCGCTGAGTAAAGGGGAAGGATTCATCTGCCTCAGTCTGCTGGCAACACTCCTCCTAAAGCAGCCCAGGATACAATTAGTTTTCTGTACCACAAGGGCACACTGCTGGCTCATTGTCAATTTGGTGTTCCCTAGGACCCCCAGGGCCTTTTCTGCAAAGCTGCTTTCCAGCCAGACACCTCCCAGCATATACTGGTGCCTGGGGTTGTTCCTCCCCAGGTGCAGGACTTTGCACTTACCCTCCATGAGGTTTCTGTCAGCCCATTTCTCCAGCAGGTTGAGGTCCCTCTGGATGGCAGCACAACCCTCTGGCATATCAGCCACTCCTCCTCATTATAGGTCACCTGCAAGTTTGCTGACCCATCAGCAAAATCATTAATGAAGATGTTAAACAGCACCAGACCCAGTATTGACCCCTGGGGTACACCCCTAGGCACCACCTCCAGCTAGACTTTGTGCCACTGATCACCACCCTCTGGACACAGTCATTCAGCCTGTTTTCAGTCCACCTCACTGTCTGCTCATCCAGCCCCTACTTTCAATAATGTGTCCTCAGTTTACCTGGCCTTCCTTTTGTTACCTATCTACTTATTGAAGCCCCTCTTGTCTTTGACATCCCTTGCCAGATACAATTCCAGCTGGGCTTTGGCTTTCCTAACCTTATCCCAAACTGCTCAACATTTTTATATTCCTCCCAGGTTACCCATCCTTGCTTCCACCCTTTGTAGCGCTTACTTTTTGTGTTTGAACTTTGCCAAGAGCTCTTTTATTTATCCACACAGGCCTCCAGGCATTTTTGCCTGACTTGGCATTTGTTGGGATGAAACTCAAGCTTCCAGGAGGTGATCCTTGAATACTAACCAGCATTTTTGAGCCCCTTCTTCCCTTCAGGGCCTTGCCCCATGGGACACTTCCAGGCAGATCTTCGAAAGAGTCCAGAGCCCGCTCATCTGAAATCCAGGGTTGTGAGCTTGCTTCCTCCCTGCTCTTAGGATCCTGAACTCCACTGTCCCACGGTCACTGCACCCAAGGCAGCCCCTGAGCTTCACATCCCCAGCAAGCCCCTCCTCATAGGGGAGTATGAGGTCTAGCAGGACACCTCTCGTCTTTAGCTTTCTGATCACTTGGGTTGGGAAGGTGTTACCAGTGCACTCCAAGAACCTCCCGGATTCCTTATGCTCTGCTGTGTTATCCCTCCTGCATATGCCAGGGTGGTTAGAGTACCCCATGAGGACCAGGGTCTACAACCATGAGGCTGCTTCCAGCTGTCATGGAAGGCCTTATCCACTACACCAGTACTTTCCACCTACTACAGTGTCACCCTTATCTGGTTTGTCTTTAATCCTCACCCATAAGCTCTCAGTGGGCACCTCACCAAGCCCCAGGCAAGTTTCCATGCATTCCATCGGTTCTCTCACATCAAGGGAAGCTCCACCATCCTCCTCTTCCCAAAAGAGCCTACGTCCCTCCATTGCAACACCCCAAGTGTTGCAAGTTATGGGAGCCATCCCACATCTCTGTAACCCCAGCAAGACTGCAGCCTTTCAGCTGCGCACAGGTTTCTCTCACCATGTTTAATCCCCACACTGTGTTCATAAGCATACATGCACTTCAGAAAAGCACCCAACATGCTTATTTCCCAAAAAAGGGGATTTCTCCATAGTTGTACCTCATAGGTGTGTCCTTGCTTGCATGCAGATGCTAGAAGTGACCCCCCCTTAAGCCTCATTTTTTGTTGATTTTGTGATCCCTTCCCGTTATATGACCCCAGACCCTTTGCTCATCAGCCCTGTCCATCACTCACAGGGTTCCTGGTAACTGTCCCTGCCATATCATCCCTGCCATTTGAAGCCCTCCTTATAAGGTCAGCCATCCTACTGGTAGATATACCTTTGCCTGGCTTGGTGAGGTGGATCCCATCCCTCCCAAGCAAATGCCACTCCACAAGCAGGATCCCGTGGTCCTAGAACCCAAAATCCTGTCGCCAACACCAGTTCTGCAGCCAACTATTGACCTACACTGAGGAGAGCATCACCAGGGCCCCCAAGCTGTTGCCACCCCGAGATCTCCATAGTCACTTGACACTCTCCACGTTGCCCCGATGGTATCACTGATGCCCACATGGAAGAACAGCAAGGGTAGCAGTCAGAAGGTTGGACAAGCCCACGCCATCCCTCCACAACGTCCCAGACCTGGGCCCCCAGCAAAGAGCAAACCTTACTAGATAGGGAAGGTGGGTGCCTTTGTCCCCTGCAGCAAGGAGTCATCCATTGCAATCACTCACGCCTTCTTCCTAGAGGTCTCACATGGTTTAGGTTCAGGTGGCCCATATCTTTTGCCTAAAGGCACGTCTGGCTCCTTTTTAACAAGCATGGTGAACCTGTTTTGTAGTTACAAGCCCTTAGGTGGGACAGGAACTTTTACTGCCAGAAGTCATCTGCTTCCATCCTTCCCTTTCTCCAGAGGTTTCACTTACCTTGTTGGTGGGGGTGGACACTGGCAGCTTCTCTATTGCAGGTGGAGGCTGAGGCTCTTCTAGCTGCTGAGTCACAGAGAAGAGCCTCTCTGTCTCCCATGAAACTTCTCTGATGCTGCACAGCCTGCTCACTTCCTCCTAGAACTCCACTTGGCACCACAGCTCCTTGAAAACAACATACCTCCTGCAGGAGAGAGGGCCATCTTTCCCGGCCTCAAGGAGAGGCCTTAGGCACTCCCTGCACCCTGGGGCTTGGAGGGCCGTGACAAACATCCAAAACTATGTCCTCATCAAACCCTCAACCCCAGCAGGGGCAGCTCCTCCAGCATCTGCTGGGGGAAGTGTCCCATGGTGTTCCACCACCATAGCTGAAACTGTTTACAGCTCAAGTTAACTCCCCCTTCACAACAACCTTCTACATAAACTTCTGCATGTGGTGGCGGTGCTTTGGGCCTGGCTCTTATATAGACTTCGCCCAAGCACTGGCTAAAAGAGTGCCTCCCTAATTAGGAGGCAGCTGCACCCTGGGTAGCTGATTATGCTCATTAGAAGCTGCTAGAGCTTCCTCATGCGCACAGCCTTGTGGCTCCCCTTATCTTGTTCTTAATTAGCAACAGCAGTACCCTCACGTTTCTCAGAGGGTTCCCAGGTGCTCCCCAATGATCCTGGACCTTGTCCCCAAAAGGTGCAGAAGGTCCAAAAGCAGAACCTAGAGACTGCTGCGCAAACCTGGGTTGGTTACCTCTGGGACCTCTGCTTGTTCCTTTGCCGATGGTGTACGGACAATTTGGTACAGGGCTCAGCCGTTGCTTTCTGGGATTTACCCGTCATTTAGGTTGGCATAAAAATAACAGGTGTCATTTCAGCAAACCCTTGTGTGTAGTAGCTTTATATCTGTATCATGCTTCAGGAAGTAGCACCATCTTTTTCGGCATATGACCGCAAATTGGCCCACACAAGGGCTGTCCACCCTTAATGTGATACCCCAGGGCACGCAAGAAAGGCTTATGTTCCTGACCTGGCAGCACGGCTGTTTCCGAGCATTGAGATCTGTGTGTCAAATAATATTGGGGCCCATTCCTACCAAAATGTTAGCCCGAATCCCTTGGCTGATTTTAATAAATGTAGTGAGGAGTTTACATCTTCAGGAGGCATCTTGCACGCATATCATCATCCAGATGATGAGTCCAGAGTGGTTGAAAGAGTATGAAATGTAGGCATTTCTGTTGCAAGTGTTCATAAAATGGCATAGAGGGGTTTTGGTTTGCAAGGGTTTTGTTTTTGCTTAATTTAATCCATGCAAGCAAACAGCCTCCATCAGTTAATAACTTCTCCTTTGATTTTTAGGTTCAAATAAACCAAAATCTCAAAGCAGAACTCATTAAAGTATATTGAGTTTCATCTCCTCTTTGCATCAAACACATACGTTACGCAGCTGGAGCTGGTCTCCTAGGGCTGGATTCTGAGTTTACCTTTTATCCACGGTTTACTTGGTATGTTGCCACACGCTGCCTCGAAAGGGAGAGGAGCTGTGATTGAAACAGCTTGTTTGCATCACTTGCGAGCTGTGGCACAGAAAATTTAAGCTGTTGCTGACCAAAGGCCTTTTTGGGCAAATTCTGCTTGGACGGACTCATCTTGGCAGTTGCTGAGACAAAAAGGAAACGCAAACCTCCTGCCCGGAGCCATTCGAAAAAGGGGTAGGGCAAGCATGGGTCTGGAAGCTTGCCTATCTCGCCGGGAGGGAAGAATGGTGACATTGTCTCAAAGTTCAGTCAGGAGTTCATCTTCTACCTTGTTTTTTAAAAGTCCCTACTTTGGAAAATACCATTTAAGCTTCCCTTAAGTAGCAAAACCCTGGTATCAGTCACGAGGCTTGGGGAATGAAGTACAGCAGAGATTTCTTAGAACTGGTCTGGTTTATGGTCCCCGGGTGTTGGAGAGAAAAGGCTGGGCAGCAGGCATGGATTTTACGAAACGGTGGCTGCTGTAAAAAAAAGGAAAGGCCGCAGGCTTGTTCCTGCAGAAACCCCCTGAGTGACAGCTGTCAGACAGCAGCTTTATACCACTGCCGTCACCAGGGGCTCAATGGCACCCTCCCTCCTAGTTAAAAGTCTTGTCCAGGCTTTTCCCTCCCCCCCCACCCCAAATTATTCCCCCTGTTTTCTTGATGATTTTTTTTTTGCTACCCTTAGGGAATACTACGAAGAACCAAAGATGTTTATGTTTTCTACCGCGTTGCTCTATGAAGAGTGTTTGTGGTGCCGTGACAAATTCCATCTGAGCTTTCCTTTTTGAACAGAATAGAAAGAGAAGATGGTGGTGAGAAGAGCTCACTGTTGCCGGTCATGATGCAGCCCTCTCCAGAGCGCTCCTTCTCCTCTTCCGTAGCTGCTAAATAGGCCCAGGGATTTCTCTGTTTCAAAACAGGCTTAAAAACACCTCCCTTCCCCCCCATCAAAACATTGCGTTCCCTTTTTGCAGTTGCAGACCTGTGTTTTTGACTGGCAGGTTTCTTTAAAATGTTTGGAAAAATCCTTCAGTTTGGAAAACCGGCACTAAAATGAGGTCAACTTTATTTGCACTCCCAGGAAAAATCTGGTTGGAGGAAAAGAAGTGGTGAGTGTGTGATGTACATGAGCCTGCCCGAACGATGCTGCCAAAATATCTCACAGACATGCCTTTGTAGCAGGTTGTGGGAGTTAGCTGTGGGTGAGTCATACAGACAAATGGCAAGGGCCCTCTTCGTTTCCCAGCCTGAATAAAATTACCTCTTTCCGAATTTGGGTCTCTTGGCTGGCTTATACACAAGTCAAATGCGCCGCTTGTTAAAGGTGCAATATCATACGTGCACCTGTGGCGTATTTGTGTTTGATACTAATGCATTTCTCATGGGGGAATGTGTCCTTATTTTAATGTATATTAGTAGTCATCCCACAGAAGTCAGTTCGTTGCTTCAAATACACCCGTTTATTTAGATGTTGAAATTTGAAACTGGATTCCCAAGCATCTTTTTTCCAGTCATTTCACTTGAAAAAGATCATATATCGTCTCACAACTCCGTCAAGCTATTTCCACTAACCGGGCTGCAGCATGATTTACTTTCTGCAACTCAAACCCAGTTGATTTTAACCCGTGCTGGTCCTCTGCTCATCGTTTTCATACCAGGTTGATGCTTTGGCAAGTTGAAAAGACAGAACGGTAGGCACTGATTTACAGTGGTGAGGCGTTCATGGGAAATTTTACTGTCTAAACCACAGAAACGTTGTCCTCTTAGAACCGTGATGTGGCGCAGAAATAATGTAAAATTGTAAAAGTAGTTTATACCTGCTGCTTTTTTCTTCTCAGATGGAAGCAACGCTGTAGGCGTTTACCTTTGTCTGGCATAAATTTCCAGACTGCTTTACTGACATGGGGTGGGGAAAGAGTTAAGCTCAGAGAAAGCCCTAGATACTAAAATTAACATCCATCCCACCCCCCCACCCACAGCTTTGAATTTTCTAATCACAACTTGCAGTTAGACGATTTCTTCTCGCAGCGCAAACTACGTTTTGATCATTTGAAATCACAGATGGCTGGCTGGAGCTCGGAGGAATTCAGTCTCTCCTTCCTCTCTTCCTTCTGCTTCGCCTTCCTCCCCCGGCCAGGAAAGTCTGTTTTCAGGTCATCTGTAAGATTGTATTATTGCTTGCTAAAGCTGAAGCAGATTTGGCTGCTGGTCGCTGAAAATACTCACAAGGTCTGCAGTGTGGTGGTTAAGCTCTATTGGAATTACTCCTCTTGTCCAGAATATATCACCTGGATTTATGAGCAAAATAAAGACAGCGTTTTTTCTAGGCCTAGGAATCTTCTTAATTGTTCATGAAATGAACTATATTTAAAAAAAAAAACAAAACATAAAAAAATGAAAACCCAACCCACGACCAAAACAAAAGAGGTTTTTATTATTGCCCTGAGTGATTTCAGTGGTCCTATTTACAGTGCAGTTGTATCGGCACAGCTGAATCGCCACTGGCGGCAGGGGAAAATCAGGAACTGCGTTACGAGCTTGTTCCACCAGTCGATAATTCGTTCCTGTAACTTTACCTTTTGTCTGCAGGAGGCACTTATTATTGTCAGTGCAAGGGATTACAAAAGCCTAAAAACAAAACAAAAAAATCGACTATTTTGCATCCTACACAAATGCACATGCCCCCCAAACCAAAAACTCTTTCTGGCTAGGTAGCTGTCTGCCCCAATTACTGCGAACACGAAAATGCTTTTGAAAACCGTAGCCTGCAGCACTTTGCAGCGTAAAACTTCTCTAGGGAAACTGAAAGTACCTCTTTAAGTCAAGTTAGCTGTAAACGTGGATCAAAAAGAGAGATCTTTATGAGATGGGTTACATTTTAGGGACCGAGTCGGGGTATTTTTAATGGAGAAGCAGGTGATTTTTAATGCCTCTCACAAGTGAAAACCTGACACCAAAGTTTTGACTCTCTAATTTCAGAGCAAGATTCAACCTGCAGCTCGTGACCTTGCTCACAGGAGACGTCAGTACAAAGCCAAATGCGTTGACTTGGCTCGCTTCTCCTTTACTAACTCTCCAACTGTTGTTTAAGGAGTTTCAGTGTAGCCAGTTGATCTTCCAGTGAAGATTAAGGAACTGGTTGAACAGTGGGTTAAAAACTCCCAAAATGACCACAGGAAAAAACCAAACACAAACCGCCACCTTGCAGCTAAAGTTTAATTTTAAATCAGGGAAACAGAAGCAGAAAGCTAGGGAGAGTTAGTTTGTGGTGACGGTCACAGCTGCGGCAGTTCCTCCAGCTGTGGGTCTCTCGGGCTCAGTCACAGAAAAATGTGTGCAAGTTTTTGGCTGAAGCAAGTCTTTGCAGAGATGCTGAATACATCGACAAGTATCTTTACAGCTGATGGGAGCCTTGAAGTTGCTTTTCTGCAATGCTCAGGCTTTATCATCTTGATCTGAGCAGAAAGAAGACGGTCCGGTCCCTCCGCAGTCTTCACTCGACTTCCATGAGCTGGATTTCGGGAAGCTGTGCCGTCCATCCCGTTTCTCATCCTCTCCGAGCAGTGCTCGCTCCGCATTGGCTCCCTTGTGTTTTGTGAAGCGCTGCATTACATGTAGAGCATGCTGGCATTTATTTTTCCTTTTTTTTTTAAATGGCGTGCATTTATCTGATTAAGAGCTATGTAAATTTAGATGCAAACTCATTTCAGCCCTCAGGGTGCTTGGCGAGTTGCCTGGCGTGCTCTCGGTGCTGGAAAAGTCTGCGCACCACTGTTGCTCCAAGGGAAACTTTCAAGCGTGTCATTCCTCGTCTTTTTTTTCCTTATAAAGGTTATTGTGCCTCAGCCCTCATTGAATTACCTCCCTAGTTCAGAAAGGAAAGGTTATTTTTCCTTCTCTTTTTCCCTTGGCAACTCAAGAAGAGTTTGCCATCACTGCAAAAATGTCCCTTGCAGGGCCATTGGTATTTAAGCGTGCTCCAGGGACAGCCCTGGGCTCTCTGCTGGGGTCACTGACTGGCCCAGGCAGTACAGGGACAGCCTAAAAAGGGATCAGGGTAAGGAAAAGATCTTTTCTGGGCCCAGAGGCCTGTGAAACCCATTTGTGTTGTAAATACGGTGGGAATGTTTGTCAATCACAACAGAAAAAAAAAGATGCCCGAGGATGCTCGCTTGGGCCTGAAATTTTTCATGTGTTTTCTCTAGTGATTCAAGGGGTGGCTAATTACTCCCTCTTTCCTTCAAAACTAAGAAAGGACCATCAATATTTCATATTAGGAGACATGGTTGGGCTAAATATAGCTACTGCTGCTTTTTCTGACAAGCGTGCAGCGAGGAGCTCGCTGTTTTCCATCTCTTGGCACTCAGTGCTGGTCCCCGGCTCTTGGCCGGGCTTTGGGTCTGGCCTAACCTCACTGTTTTTCTCCATGTGTTTCACCTTGTGCATTGCCAAGTGCTTGCGCACACCTTTAATCGCCGTCTTCTCCGGGTGTGGTCTGAGAGGCTGTAGGTGATAACCCCGTTGGATGCTACCCCGTTAGCATTACCTGGTATGTAGCAACTGACAATCTGCAGGCTCAGTGAAAATAATAAATAAATTTAAAAAAAACAAAAATCACCCATCTTTTGCTCTGCACAGGACCGGATGCGGGTGCTAGAGGAGACATTGTCTCTAGGGTTCCCCAGCTCAACTTCTGTCTGTCTGCTGCACTCTCTCCGGGACAAAATATTTCCCCTGTGCCTGCAATTTGAACTGTTCTTTTCCATCAGTGCGGGGGTGCAGCCCTCATCACTGCTGTCCTCGTTTCCCAGGGCTTTACACCTCCTTTGAAAGCGCTGGTGGCTCTGGAAATGGTGGGTGATCCGGCCTTTGGGAACCGGCCCAGCCCACAGGGAAACCGGTAGTGTCTGAAGGGAGGACAATGAGATGCTAACGAAGCCGCCGGGGAACTGAGCTGGGCTGTGGGGGAGGCTGTGGGTGTGCATCCGTGCTTCCCCTTCTGCTTCACCGCAGCCCCGTTTCCAGTGGTAGGAGTGTCACCAGGATCACCCCGAGGTTTAAAAAAGAAATGCAAAATGAGTGAATGCACGTAAATAAGCAGCGGTTCAAGCCAGGGCTCTGTTTAGAGGAATCTGCTCTTCCCAGGCAGTCTCTCCCTCTTGTCCAGTGAGGAACTTTTAATAGGGATTTTTCAGTCCACGGTGATCCTCAATTAGCCATCTGGGGGCTGATGGGAAGTGGTTTTGAGATACACCGCAGAGCATTTTGGGCCCTTTCAGGAATCCCGGTTACGAGGTGTTCCCTCCAGCTGGAAAATGTATATATGGCCCCAGTCACCTTGGGTAATTACAGTGACGGGGTTGTAAACCCGGTGCAGGGTATGCCAAGCCAGTACAGCCTCTCCTTTGTTCACGGAGAAGCATTTGGTTTATAAAAATCTAATACAAAAGGGGTTTCTATTCAGGACTGAGCGGCTTGACGTTTATTTGCCACTTAAAACCTGCTCCGCCGTAAGTGGGACTCGAGTGCGGTTTTATGCCTCGTGCAGGTTCTGTGTGAATCGCGCCCATTAAAAACTCCTGTAAATTAATAAAGAAAAATATTTGTTCTACAGTTTCCCTAAACTCTGCGAAAGCGCTCTGAACCTCCATTTGTTCAGAGCTGCCGTTGTTATTATTCATAACTAACCGATTGTTTTCACTGCGAATTTTGTTTATTTTCTCCGATTCAACATGTTGCCTTATTTCCTGTAAATAGAGCATAAACTGCGGTATTAACAAACTGGTCTTTATGAAATAGCCTGGTTAGCGTTTGCCCAATATCCACCTGTTGCGGATTTCACAAGAGCTCACAGAAGGAATCGAAAGTTTAAATAACTTTCCCATGGATTTACCCTTCAGGGCTGAATTGTTTTGCCTAAATGATTTAATACTGTCAAGAAACTTGCGGCCAGAGTGATGGTAGGCAACATTAGAACAATATGAATAAGCTTTTTAACCAGATCATCTTCTCCATTTGAAAGCAGGTGGTGGAATCTGTTGTCTTTAAAAAAAATAAAAAATCTTGCCACTGCTTTGTTTTTCGTTTGAAATTTACAAGTTCCTGGACACCTTGTTACTGCTGGGTGAGGCTGCGCTAGGGCCAGGAGAACCCCCTTTTTTCTGTTTTGGGTGTAGCTAAGTGTTTTGCTTTAAATTGCATGCTTTTCATTGTTGCTTCTGCCAGTGGCAGCAGGTGTTTCTGAAGACTGTAGGCCTTGCAGAAATTTTCTCCGTCATTTACCTGGCTCGTAGTCAATTTGTGTTTTGCAAAGGTCGTCACTGGGTTTGCTGCTTTTTTCCTGCTTTAAAACACATTTTCTATCTAAAATTAGAGATGTGCCCTAAAGTTTTGTGAATCTAACATATTTTCAGAGCGATGAGGCCCAAGAGGAACCTTCCTGAACTCCCTGGTACACTTGCATTGCACATGAGGAGAGTCGCGGCTTCTGTGAGAAGCTACAAACCATACTGTGCAGAGAGGGAAAACATCGATCTTTTTGTCAGGCTTCAGCTTGTAAATGATTTAAATTCTCAAACAAGCGTTCCTCTGTTTTTGCACGGAACGTCCTGTCGCTGCTGGGAGTACTGGGGTAAGGCTGGCACCAACCAGACTCCGAGGCTTGGATTTTTGAAAAACGTTTGAATGTCAGTCTTACCTTCCCTTGAAGTTGCAGGTAGACCGGCTTTAACTTCAGCAAGGTTTGCGCCAGGCCAGCCGACTTACTGAAATCCCCTTTGTATTTGCCAAACAGCTCCTCCCTCTTCTCAAGTATTTTTCGTAAAACACCCCTATTTTTGAGTGCTGCTGGAGCGGGAGAGGTCTTGCCTGATGGCCTGCGTAACAGAGAAGCAGAAAACCTCAAAGTGTCAGGACTCTCCAGCCCACGTAGGTGTTGGAGACCTGTGGATGATTTTGGCCCAGCTTCGTCTGAATCCGAGCCGACTGGTTTGGATTTCCTTGGGCAGGTTTGCCAAGTACCCGACGATCCCTGTCTGTGTTACAGATGAGCCTGTTCCATTTCTTGCAGCTTTAGCCACCTTTGTGTTTTATTTTGCTCAGTTTACCGGTCAGGCACGGCTCAGTATTTCACCAGGCTGTCTTTGGTTTTTGCAGGTAGCTGTATCCAGCTGGGTGGCAGGTGGATCCAAGGGTTACCATGAAGTTTTCAGGACCCCTGGAGAGCCAGAGGTTGTCTCTCCTTCTGGAGACGGCAATCTCTAGGGAAGCTCAAATGTGGAAAGCACATGTGCCGAAAATTCAGCCCAATCAGGTAATGTCTCTTCTTCACATCATTCATCTTAGCAAAGGCATGAGACTATCTTCTGGTGTAGTTTTATGTGAACAACTGAAGCTGTTGCACGAGAAGTTACTTTCTGCTTGAGACTTGGGAAATTAGCCTCTGAAATAAGCGATTACTTTTTATTTGAGGGACGTACCTGCCATCAGGGGTACAGAACACACTCTACAGCATACAATGTTAGAGCTCTGCTGTTGCTTGTGGAAGCATGTACATACATTGTCTTAATTAAACTCATTTTACAAATTGTGTGGCTAATTAACGCACATTTCTAGTGGGCACCAACTCTACAGCTTCATTTTCTTGGACTAAGTTCACTAATAACAGCATCGAAATGCTGGTTGCTTTCTGCCTGAAGTGACATATTCTCACACGAACCGTTACCGCTGGCTTAGCTCAGGCCTCCTCCTGAAACGGCGTATTCACAGCCAAAGCCTGATTTGCCGCCTTTTCCCGTTCTAAGCCAGATCCTTCCCTAGTGTAAATCAGCCTGGTGCTGGAGGGTAGGCTGTAGCTGTATCAGCTGAGGCCGGGTGAGGATCTGACTTGGTAAGGCACCGTCTGCTTCAGGAAGAACCCCACTGACTGCCATAGGACTATTTATGGGGCAGGGTGCAAGCCCGTGTCAAGGGAAGCAGAGCCAGGCGCTGGCCTGTTCCAGTGAGGAATGTTCTCATAGGACTGGAGGAAGATTGAGGGCGGAAGGGACCGCAGGGGGTCCAACCTCCTGCTCGAGTTTTGCAGCAGGGCCAGCTGGGAGGTTGGACCAGGTCGCTTTCAGCCTCACCCAGCCTGAATTGCGTTGCGGAGGAGGCGTCTGTCTAGCACGTGCGCTCAAATTGCCTGTGAACTCCACACAGTTTTGTTTAAAACAGAACGTGAAACATGGGGATGGTTGTCGTAGAGTTTCTGGTACTTTGTCATTGGGTTGGGCAGAAATAACCGCACTAATGGGCTCGGGTCCAGTCTTGCTGTTCTTGATTCATATGAAATGTTCACGCAAGAGTCTCAGCTGTTGCCAAAGCTAATCAGTGCGGTGTTTGTTTTTTCTGTCTGGCAAACAAGAAACTGCTGTTGTTGTGTAGGAACAAATACGTTTTTAAGGGGCTCAGTGTTAGTTTTGTTAATCCACATTTAGGTTTCCAAGTAAGTGAGACGGTTGTCAGAGGCGTTGGGCGTATTGTAGCTGTGGCTGTCTTCGGGCACGTACGATTTAAGCCCCTGGTTTACGGTAAACCAGTCTGTTATTCCATGCTGGCAGTGTTCCTGGGGTTAGTGATTATAGTGTAGGGAGATAAGATTACGGTATAACAAGATAGGTTAGGGACTCAGGGAGTGTAGTAACCAAACCAGATTATTGTGTTAAGATTTCACAGGGCCAAGGCGCTTGCGTTTCTGCCTTGGTGAGGTTAATTCTGGTGGCTCAGAAACCAGCACCTCCATTAGACAGTTTTCCTCGCAATCCCTCCCTCGCAGGATCGCATTGTTGCCCTTTGAAGATGAGTTTCCCCACGTCCGAGTTGTCGCTGCAGCAGCCTGGCTAACCTCAGCCCTGTCTGTGGTGAAGAACAGTTGTCCTGCTACCAGGGACCTTGAGGGGTGTCTTAATGTCACTGCGGCTGAGGTTTGCAGCACCTCGCGAAGCGTTGTCCCCGGCAGTAAATACTCCGAGAAGTTAAGGGGACTTTGGGCCGTCTGCCAGATACGAGACCGGGAGGGCAGCTCTGTTGCCTGCTGCAGAAAGTCAGAGTAGGATCAGGTACGGAGACAGACGGACGGCTAAAGCCAGCGTAACGTTTGTGCTCGGGAGCGGAGTCTCAGGTCTGGCCTGGACGAATACCAAGTTTGTCCTTTTAGTGTGCGATTATGTCATAACGATGAAGGATCTCTGCACACCCCACCCCCACCCCCCCGTACTCCCGCAATATTGCTGATCTCCGCGTTTGGGAGCGTTTCCTGGCCCTCTGTGCTTGTCCCCTAGGGTTTCTACTCCCGGATTTTCCAAAACTGTTGTCTTTGTAACCTTTTTCTTCATATTTTCCTACACATCAGCTCAGACATTGACTTTACGAAGCCAGAATGCCATACTATTAAATGTTTTCTAGCAGTAAATAATCATTAAATTGGATGGAAATCTCTGTGTGCGCATGTGTAAAATGTACCAAGGGCAGATTGAAAAGAGAACACAAACACAGCTGTCTGCTCGGGGGAAATCCTGACTTGCAACGCCACCCTGCAGCTGAAAACCCTCGATCTGTAGTCACGTATTTCTCTCCGCTCCTCCCGTTGGCGACACCCGACTTTTCCAACTGTCGCGTCTTCCTCCGCTTCTGCAGTGTTCCTTTTGGCCGTGTTGCAGTCGCGGACCTTCGGTATGAATTGTGCTATTTTCTGTAGTAACAGGAAGAAGGTCATGCTCCCTAACATCTACCGCTGCCTTCTGAAACCGGCTGCAGTAGCGTAAAACCTCACTTGTACGAAGCTGCTGTTTGTTGCTCATGACAGTCAGGAAATCTGTATCCTTCTGCGCATCAGATCTGGCAACCCGAAGCCTGTGTAACTTTCCGTTCCTTGCTGCAAAGGTAGACCGACTACAGGAGGGGTTTTAATGAAGTCATCTGGTTTGCAAACGGGAAAACGCGAGTGCCTCTACAAAAAAAAAAATCTAACGATCAGAGTGGAGGTACACCGTAACTATTCGTCAGGAGCAGACTTTCAGTTTTGACTCTTCAGGAGACATTTTTGGTTCTAATATTTAAAACAGGAACAAATTCGGTTTCTAAATATGTGTCAGAATTGAGATCTTTGAAAGGAAGAAAGAAACTCGTCGTTACAGAAACAGGAAGACTTTACATTTTTAGTACAGGATGCAGAATCTGTTGGGGACTTTGGTCCTAATGATGTGATTTGTCTGTTTCGTTTTTATTTTCTGTTTGAAAACTCCCATTTCCTACTGGCACGTGTATTTCTGTTAGTTTCCCTCCTTTAAATGTAGGCCAGTGGCGCCAGGTATTTGCAATATATCAAAGGCAGATGTCACAGGGGCTTTTCAGCCTGAAAAATTAGGTGGGCTGAGTCTGGAACCCTCCTAGTGCTTCTGAGTGTATTTGCTTTGGTTGTTTTTTTTTTTAAATCCCTCCCCCCCCGCCCCCTTGCGTTATACAATATGCAGATGACATTCAGAAGTTTTCATGTGATTAAGGCTTGAGAAATCAAGTGGTAAAGACTGGTCAAAGGTTGATTTTTGCATGTCAGCAAGTAACTTTGCAGCAGAAAGGTGTGTACGCCAAGATTTTTATTTTTTATTTTTTTTATATAGAAACACAGTGTCACTTCTATCGTTGCTCCTTTCCTGCCTGTTCTCGCTCGCCCTTTCTGTCTTCTCCTTTGTTCTCTGGACCTCCTGAGGAATCGTGAGACCTCAGCTTATTTTCAGTTTTTCCACTGTCTCAGCACATGACCTTGGGTCGGTCTTTTAACCTTCTGGTACCTGTTTTATCCAGCGGTCAGACCGGAGATGGACTGAGCATTTTTGCAAAACATCGTGAGGTTAATGCACTTCTTCCTTTGCTCTTCTGCTTTGCCGAGCGCTAATCTCTCTCCCCGGCGTTTGTGCACGTTACTGTGCGGATGGCAGCGGCTGCGCTGCCGGAGCTTTCTGCTACGCCACTAAACCTTGGCAAACCCCGCAAAACGCCACTTGCGAGGGGCATCCGGGGAGCGCCGCTAACTCCCAACCCGGGCAGGTGAGAAGCAGCCCAGTGGGTGTCAGCTGGGGGGGTCGCTCGGGCATAAAATAAGTGCCCCTGAGACCCAAGGAGGGACCGATTTGGCTGCGATGTTTACAGCTGCCCTTTTCAGAAGCCTCTCAGCCCTGACAAAGGTCACCTGCTTGCTCCCCGAGGAGCCCACAGCGGGACGAGGTAGAAACAAATAGGGGAAAGAGCAAAACATCTCTCTCTGGGACAGCAGACACTAAAGAAAGACGATTATCAGGTAAGGTGTTTTTCCTAGATTAGGCAGCAATAAAATTGAGTCACGTTTGAGTTCACAGATAATATTTCTTTTAGACTGCATTTTCCAAGCCTCAAGTTATTCTTAGAGGCCATTTGTGCTGTGCTTGCGCTCCGGAGCCCCAGTCACAGCCTCCAGCCCTCCTGTCACGTGCAGCAGGCCCCGCAGCAGGGCTGCCGGGTCAGGGACGGTGACACGGCCACCTGATACAGGTGGGTGCCTATATGGGCAGCCAGATCTGTTGGTCGGGCCTTGGTCTGATCTGGCCTCCCCTCAAAGAAAAAAAAAAAAATTAAGGAGGGAAAAGCGCCAGCCAGAGGAGATGGACTGTCCTCCGGCCCTGAGGGCGGTTGTTAAGGCTGTCTCGGAGCAACCTGCTGCTGCTCCTTGCGCTCGTTGTTGCGCTCACGTTACTTTTCCCTAATTAAAGGCATCACGCTAGGTCAGCGTGCTCTTCCACCCCAGGGGCGAAGTTCCGCAACGGTGGATTTGTGGCCGCAAAACAAAGAGCTGGGCACACACAGAGGCGGTGAGTGGCAGAAGGCGACGGCTGTGGGAAAGCACCTCCACACCAAAGAGGAACTTTTGCCTTCCAGCCTAAAGGGACTTTTTTACTTTCAGCCACCGTGGTGTCTCATTTTTGCTTTTAATTTTATGTAACTAAGGAACAGTGACCTTGCTGCTTAATTAATTTTACAGCACTGCCTTTCTTATTGGTGTTACTAGGATGAGAGGGGTACGCCTTCGCGGGAGGGATAAAGACGGATACGTTTGCGTGGGAAGCTGCTTGCCCTGCCTGGCAGTAGCAGCAGCATTTGCGGTGGGACCAGGTCTCCTTCCTTCTGCCTGTCTCTTGAGGTGGCCCATAACGAACTTTCCTAGTGCTGATGGGAGGAGGTTTAAATTCACTTGGTCTTTCTGTGCAAGGGGATTCTCCCCCTGCCCTTGAGCTTCTTTATTTGCAATTAGAGACTGGAATAGAAAAATTTTTTGTGGGATTGATGTCATTGCTGGAGATTCACCTCCTTTCCTTTGCTTCCCCAGACAGTTCTTAAGAAGCCAGATTTTATTTTGAAGCCTTATGTTTGCTGTGCGTATGTTGAGATGTGAGTTCACTTTGCAGTTGTTCCTTCATGTTAAAGGAGCATAAAGTGCTGTGTGGGGGTTAGTTTTTGTTCGTTGTGATTTTAGACCTTGCCCTACGCTGTTGTTTTTCAGTGGTTTAGATTAAACACCGTTTCTTTTTCAGAGGCTAGTGTTGCTCAGTACCCCGTTGATACGGCACTGATGACGCAGCTCCGTCCTTGCCAGCCACGGGCCCCAGCCCGTTCCCAGTGGCTTCACCAGTAAAGCTGCTGCAGCAAGAGCAGAGCAGTGATTTAAGAGTCAGAGGCAGGTTTTTAAAGTCAATTTTTTTTTTGTTTGAGTGTGTGGTTGCAGGTTGGCTTTTAGCAGGTGAGTTTACCTTCTGGATTCACCCAGCTACTGCATTGCCAAAATAATCCTTACAGCTGCTTGAAACCTTTTAAGGCCACAATAACATCCAAACCTGGCTGCGTTGCACAGCTTTGTCTCTTTCCATTTAAAAAGACACTATAGAGTGAAGCAATAGAGAACTTCATCTTAACTATCACTCCTCCCTTTTCTGGCTGGTGTAGGTTCAGCTGTGCAGGCCTCGCTTTGCAACAGGAGATGGATGCTCTACCCAGCCAGCCAGTAAATAACACGGCGTTGCCTGTTCTTCTCCCCAGATACGTTCTAGGACTTACCCTGCTGTCCAAAAGATGTTTTTTAGCGAAGCATTTAATAAACTCTCTACTACCGTGTGGTCCATTCATTATACTCCCAGCGCGTGTCGAACTAGCATGTCTGGAACAAGTGTAATGTGTCATAGACAGGAGGTGTCCTGCCCCTGGTGGGGCTCCCGTTGCGCCCTTAAGTTGCAATAATGATTTTAGAAAGAATTATTATTTCTTGGAATTGAGAAAACTAATTTTCTCTTCTCTTCTGAAAAATGGTAGGTGCTTTTTAAAAAGCCACGCTATGGTCAAGGGGCATCCAGAGGTCCCAGCCCAGAGGCGCACCTGGCTCAGACAGGGTCCTGCTGACACTATTGCACCATCAGGGCGTAGGCACAGAGTAAAGATGTTGCACTGCGAGCGACAATGAAGGGGTGAAGCTGGTGTCCTCGTGGAC
This sequence comes from Rissa tridactyla, assembly GCF_028500815.1. Classification (NCBI taxonomy): domain Eukaryota; kingdom Metazoa; phylum Chordata; class Aves; order Charadriiformes; family Laridae; genus Rissa; species Rissa tridactyla. The sequence goes on along the minus strand of NC_071470.1, from coordinate 77,003,179 downwards.
ACCCTACTGTAATGAGAGCGCTGCCTGCAGTACTCTGCTTTCACACATGCTCTTGGCTCCAAGGCAGTAGAGTCTGTAGACCTGTAACAAACCGTGGAACTGTTTTACGTAGTTTGGTGAGACATCTAGCCTGAAATATTTATTTTGCATCAGTGTTGGGTGTTTTGTTTTTTTTTTCCTCCTAAAATTCTGCTACTTTCCACCCCAGCTACAACCCAGCCCAGCAGAGCTGTTTGTTTGTGCACGCCCTTAGCTTTCCTTCCAGCAGTAACCAAGCAGCCAGCGTTTATCGTTCCATTTCCTTCTCCTGAATCATTGGCTGCAGAGAGCACAGGAGAAGATACTTGTTTGGTCTCACTTCTAGACACGTCCTTGCTCATCACCCCACATAATCCCAGTTGAAGTAAGACTAGACGCTGCCTCGGTTGAATGGAAAGGCTCTAGAAAAGCTGTAAATATTTCAGAGAAGTCGTCAGAGAGAAAGATTTTATGTCAATGACTGATGTGTAACGTGTGGTTGAAATTCAGCTGTTGGCCAAACAGATCAATGGTGGTGACTTGTGCCAAAAACCCAGCCTCTTTTAGGAGAGATTGTACCTGCTTTACCCCAGTTCCCAGTTAACTGTACTGCTAAAGGTCTTTTGTAAACTGTTTGGAATTTTCTTTTTTTAAGTATACCGAGCTAAAAATATCCCCATAATTTGAAGAAAAAATAAACCTTCCCTCTCAAAACATCAATTTGGTCCCTCCCCTCTTCAGTTTGTCAGGAACTGTGCACCCGCGCGGCTCCCAGAGCAGGTCTGGTTTTGTTCAAACTGGGCATTTCTGGGTATCTACATGGTTCTAAGGAGGTTTAAAAAAAATAAAATAATAAGTTTCTTGGCACTAAGCCAGAGAACACCTTGTCAGTACTCAAGAAACTAGAAGGCATCCTTCCTCTTCTCCCCAGCGTATAGTAGAACTTCTGAGCCATGTTTGAGGTTGCTGTAAGGAAAAGTTTCTTGGGATGGGGTAAGTAACTGCAAGAACAAAGCGGTGATTCAGGCTGACGCACGGCCCCCCCCTTTCCAAAGGAGGCTTTGTTTCCACACTGAATAACTCCTGCAGAGGTAAAATGTTTGGTTTTTTCTGACTCGCTGAGCCTGCGTGTAAGAATAGTTTGTTTTTTCCCTCCAACAGGATGTAGCCATTTCTCCAAAGCAGAGGGATGAGGTCATTCAGTGGCTGGCCAAGCTCAAATACCAGTTCCACCTTTATCCAGAAACGCTCGCCCTGGCCATCAGCCTTTTGGACAGGTTTTTAGCTGCAGTAAAGGTAAATATTTGCAGATACATAAACTGAAATAGATTTATACCACCCACTCAGCTATTTCTGTGTACAGTCACGGAGCTGTGGCTGTACAGAAACACTTACTTCCCCCCTCCGCGCTCACCCCCCCCCCTTCCTTTCTTTCTCACACGCGTAGAGGATTGTACCTGCAGTACTCCAGGAGCTTAGTTGCGGGTTGTGGAACTGGCAGCACACGCTGCCGCCAGGAACTTCTGGAGGTAGCTTCTTTCCGTCATCATTTTTCACCCGGTGAAAGTAGCCGTCGCTTTAATGAGAACACATGGTTCTCGGGGAATTGACCCAGCGCTCCTACCTGCCAAGAGTATTTTCCCCTCTTCCCTCTGTTTGCCCGTTTCCTTCATGTAACCCAGCTCATTCATTTAAACGTGTATTAACCAAAGAGAAAAGCAGCACCCTTGCTTTTCAACTACGTGCTCACTCTTAACCTGGTTTGAATGTTGAATTTGTCTCAGCACACCACCTATTCCTTTAAGCAATCAGAAAAAGGCTAGACAGGGGTTATGCTTTAAAGAGAACAGGCCCTACCACAACTTAAATTGACTCATAGAGCTAAAGGAAATGCCTCCCAGCCCGCAGTTAGAAACCTAGGCCCAGTGCCCTCTGACAGCGAAGCAGGGGAAAGTCCCTGCTCACCTCTTAATTTCTCCAGTGTTTTAACTGCATTTAATCTCATTTGTACCACCTAGAATTGCTGGGAGCACCTGCTAGCACTGTGCTAGCTGGAGGAAACACAGAAATGTTTGAGGACAGGTTTGGGCCTGGCTAGTGCAGGGAAATGGGGGGAAAAAAAAAAAAAATAATAGGGGAAGATCCAGCCAGAGGTAATTGCTTTTAGGGGAGCAGTTCCCGTCTACCGGCAGCTGGGATCTGCTGCTCTTCTGTCCCTCTAAGTCTGGCACAGAAGCAAGTTGCTGTGCTTGGGCCATGTCTTGCACCCGCACAAACGACCGAACAAGCTGTGGGTCAACCTGAAACCCCTGGCCTTGAGTTGTGAAGTCAGGCTTTGGGAGCCTTAATCTCTTACTGTCTTTGCTCAGTTACATGCCGTGCTCAGCTGTTCTGCCATCCCATCTGCACGCGCGTCTAAGCCCATCACCACCACGCTTCGGTGAACAGTAGAGCTTAGGAAATTTAAGCAGAAGAACGCGTTCTCAGTCTCTGCACTTAACGTTTCCCTGTGACTTAGCTGGCTGGAATACAAGTGACATCATCCATTAACGTAGCCTTTAAATATTAATAAATATTGATAATGTTTTAATTATAAGCCATAGAAGTTTTTATTTTTTAGGAGATCTTAAAAGTAGCTGATTTACTGAAATACTGAGATGGGAAATAAGATTTAAATCCCTCAACAGCTAATGCCCTTGAGTACAGTTTTTCTTTCAGTAATTTGCAGCAGCCAAGGAGTCTGCAAAGAAAGTATGAGGATGTAAGGAGCGCACTGCGCGCTTCAGGCAGTGAGCAGGAACGCGCAAAGGTGTTTCGTCTGCGTGAGCATTGTTCAAACAGCTCAGGGCTTTGTGCGCCCTCCCCCAGTCTTCCTCTCCCATAAAGGTCGTTCCTCTGATGCAGCTTAACTCCTGAGTTTTTTTTTTTTTACCAGGCACTAGGGTGTGTGATTTTATTTTTAAGACAACTAATCCCTTCCCTTCACCGTGAAATCGCTGGGACCAGCTGCCCCTAAGGCTGTTCCCCAGTCCTGCTTCGTTTGGTGTAACTCACTGCGCAGCCCTCGTTAACCCTCACCAGAGCCGTGTTACAGCCCCTCTGGCAGCAGCGTGCGAGGAGCTGGAAAGGCAGCTCCTCTAGGAGACCAGGACGGGTGACCGGGTTTTAACATGCTTTAGCAAAAGACACAGTTGTTGCTTCCAGGCCAGCCTCTAGAGGGGATGCACTTGGGAAAAAGCGGAGACAAAATTGTTGTTAAAAATCATGGGGAGACTACAGGAGAGAATAAACTTCCCTGATAGTAGGAACCTGCTCTAGACACCTGCTTTTGCCCGAGTACAACACAGGCGGTGTCCTTGCTGTACAGTATGTTGTGCTAACTCGACACACCTGCCTGCGTGGTCAAGAACAAATTCCAGTCTTGCCCTCAGCCAATTTATTATCTTTGCTTTCAGTGACACCTGAAAGCAGGAGCAGATGCGTGCACGCACATCCCCACCCGCAAGCGTGGATTCTCTACACATAGCCAAGTGGAAGTTTCAATGGCGCTAGAAAGCCAAAGCCGTAGGCATAGTATGGTCCTTTTTAAGTAACCGAGGCTGAATGTGGGTAAAGATCTTCAGTTTGGACAGAAACCTGTGTTCTTCTCCTGTTGCTTTCTGGAAACAGCATTCCGGATTTCTTGACGGCTCCTCACACGATTATAACGTGCAGCATCTCGCCCTTCAGCCACCCCACAGCTGCGTTGCATCTGCTAGAATTTACCTAGCAAGAATAAATCACAAAAGCAGTTCAGGCTGTAAGTGGATTTTCAGATTCAGTGCAGGATTTTCACTTACCTTCGCTTTCAGCATCTCCCAGTGTGGACAGAAGAGGACCAGTTGCCAAGTAGGCTACTGGAGGTGGGGGCACATCTGCAGCTGTCCCCTTGCTGGGCTGTGACAGGGTTGCATTCCCTGGCCCCCCACCATCAAAGGAGCAGGGGCACACATCCTGTGGATTTTGCACTGATGTCGAAGTGAAGTCCTTCGTCAGACAGCTAAATCGCCAAGATTGCTGCTAAGCAAAAACTCCAGCAGATGCACGGGCTCAGTCTGGTCCATCGCAGGGACTACCCAAACACTCACCGCCCCTGCATGCTGCTTCTCCTCTCACCCCCAAGGCCCATAAAAGGAGTTTTTGATGCACATGAAAAAAATCACCCCTTCCCTCCAAATTTCACTTACCTTGCCTAAAACAGCTCACTGTAGAAGGGCCCAGCTCACCTCAATAATCCCTTGGCCACAGTTTTGAGAACTGCAGTACGAAATTACATTAGTGGCGATTTGCGTGTGTGTGTTTTATACTTCCCTAGGCAAGGATGGTGTTTTTTAATTCTCTTCTTTTCCTTCCTATTCTGCGCCCGACCCCCAGCAGCACTAACAGCAGCGCTCTGCTGCAGCAGGTGGAGTGGCAGTGGGTTTTTTTGCCAGATGACAATCTGGCCCTTTTGGTTTTCTCCTTCCTCTTTCTATTGCACTGCCTAGAAACGAGCTCTTTCCACTCTAGCGCAGCACATCAGTGGGTGCCAATAACCATCCCGGGGCTGGCAGATTGCTCTTCTGCCTGACGTCATGGAGTATGGATTTTTGCTTGGCACGGCTCACCACCGGTGTAGTCGGAGGTCAGGCTGCTGATCCAGAACACGTTTAATGGGCGGCTGAGACCCTGGGGCTCAGGGCGCCCGACCAGGAAGGATTATGCACAATTTCTGCATCACATTCACACAGATTTCTCTGCCCTTCTGTATCTTAGGCCCGTCCAAAGTACCTGAACTGTATTGCAATCAGCTGCTTCTTCCTCGCTGCAAAGACCATCGAAGAAGATGAGGTAATTTTTTTTTTTTTGTTCTTATTACCTTAGCGTTGTCTGAATATACGCTCTTCCAGTCCTGCCTTTGCTTGCACACGGTGCTGACGCTTGCCAGGACAGGAAAGAAGGATTTTGCGTGATTCCTATAATGATTACTTCTCTCGTTTCTTTTTTTGCGTTGGCTTTTGCAGAGGATTCCAGTACTGAAGGTGTTGGCTCGGGATAGCTTTTGTGGTTGTTCTCCAGCTGAAATTCGCAGAATGGAGAAGATTATCCTGGATAAACTGAACTGGGATCTTCACATGGCAACGCCGCTGGATTTCCTTCATATTGTAAGTAAGGGGCTATGTACAGTCTTTCTGGTATCCACCAATGTGGAAAAAAAAAAAAAAAAGCATCAAGAGGCACCTAGACAAAAACTCCACCTGTAGGGGAGCAAAGAGCTCAGCATGAGTTTGTAATTCCTCCCTACAAGTAGTTTCTGAAAGAAAAAGCCTTGCCAGAGAGCGTCAGAGCAGACTTGTGACTCTTTGGGTGCAATTTCCAAAATGCGAGCCTGCCATCTGACCATCTAGCCTGGTCTGAGGCATACTAAGCCACACACTAACGCTCACAGCTCCCGAAAACCTCACCCCTAAATGTTAAATGCTAGTGGTTTTGCTCAAAGCTAAGTGCCAGGCAGCACGAAAACAATAAGGAGAACGCACTCGCTACAGAAAGGCACATACAGAGAACCAGATTCACCGGTTCTGGTAAGACAAAGCGAAGGAAAGCGTCCTGAGGTCCTCTGTTGAATTTCATTGGCTCTGTTTGCTCAAGGAGTTTTTGTCTAAGACACCTGAACTGCCAGAGCTGTGGTACTGGGACAGAAGGGGACAGCCTTTTGCAGAGCCCGGAGAAGGCTGGTCCCCTGGCAGGTGACCTGTCTGATGGCAGGTCCTGCCAGAAAGGCTGCTGTTGGTGGGTTCGATGCAGTGGGTTGTTTCTGTGGTGTGGAAATTGCCTTGAAGGTTAAAGCTGGAGGATCCTTGTGTGTTGAAGATGCCGCGTGCAGTTCTTGAGGTCTGACCCGGCTTTGCCTGCGGGGTGCCTGTCTGTGACTCCAGCTCCCTCACGTGCTTGTTTCCCCCCCACCAGTTCCACGCAGTTGCGGTGTCCAACAGGCCTCAGCTACTGACCAACCTGCCCAAGCTGAGCCCCTCTCAGCACGTGGCGGCGCTCACCAAGCAGCTGCTGCACTGCATGGCCTGTTACCAGCTGCTGCAGTTCAAGGGCTCCATGCTGGCGCTGGCCATCGTCAGCCTGGAGCTGGAGAAGCTGCTCCCCGACTGGCTGGCTCTCATCATCGAGCTGCTCCAGAAGGCACAGGTGAGGGGGCGCTGGCACCGCACGTTGTGGCGGGGAGGGGTCGGGGGCCGCAGAAGGCTGCGTCTTGTGCGGTACTCGGGCGATCCAAGCTGGCCGGGACTTTCAGATCCCCACCTGATGATCTCTGCCTGCAGTTACGCTTCCGCAAGGATGGTTGTGCTTCAGCCTGAAGGGACAGTTTGTTGGGACAGTTCTGCAAAGGCTTGATCTTGACAGCATCCAGTAGGTGACAAAAGGTGGAGCCTTGTACCCTGACGTACAGGGGCTCTCAGGGAGAAAATAACACCCTGGGGAGAAAATCCCCGTCAGCTGCTCAGCCATTTATTCTAAGCATCCTGGGTGGTCTGACAAGCACTGCAAAGACAAACACTCAAGCTGCTAAAAATACACAGTGAAACATTTTAATATCTGAAAGGTTTCTTCTACCCAGTATTCCCACGAGGTGCGAGAAGGAGCAGGGGTCCGTATCTTCTAAAGTCATCGTGTTGGGGTCTTTTGGGTCCTTTATTACTTATTTCCTCCTTGTCATTTGAGAAGTTTGGTGCACGGGCGGCCAGTGTGTTCAGAGCCCCAGCCCTGCCCTGGCTGACTGCCTCTCCTCTGCGTGGCAGTGATCCCGCAACACCGGTATCTTTGTCTTCCCACTCCAGATGGATAGCTCGCAGCTGATCCACTGTCGGGAGCTTGTGGCACATCACCTTTCCACCCTGCAGTCTTCTCTGCTGCCCAATTCTGTATATGTCTACAGTCCCCTCCAGCATACCCTGGTGACCTGTAACAGAGGAGTGTTCAAATGCCAGCCCTCCTCTGTCCCAGGGCCGGGTTTCTCCAAGGACAACGGCAGGCCAGAAGTGCCAGTCACAGGTACAGCCGCGCTCTACCAGCGTCTGCCAGCTCCCAGCGGTTGCAAGCAAGCCTCGGCCAAGCGTAAAGTGGAAGAGATGGAAGTGGACGACTTCTACGATGGTATCAAGCGTCTCTACAACGAAGACGTTGCTCCAGAGGTAGTGGCTCTTGAAAACGTGGGCTCTGTCTGTGGCGCTGATGTCTCGAGGCAGGAGGGCAACGTTTCCCCTTGTCCACCACTGCAGCCAGTGTCTGTCATGTAGCTGGGGGTGCCATACCACCTGCTGCGCCACAGCTACTCTAGAAACCACGCAGAACCTGGCACCCCGCATTCTCGGTGGGGGGAGAAGGGGCCATACCTTGTCAGGCTGAACTGAAGGGAGCCAAAAAACAGAAAAAAAAAAAATCCCGACCCTTTTTTGAATTTTTTTTCTTGTGCGGCTAATTATAGTTCCACTATTTAAGCACTTAAAAACAACAAAAAAGTATAAAAATCTAAAAAAAGACCCAAAAACCAAACAAAAAAAGTAGCAAAATATTGTTTCTTTCTAGTGTTGTCAGTTCCACTGTTTTTCTGCTCCTGTGTATTGTAACCCATTCTCCATGTCCAAGAGCTCACATCAGTCGTGCAGAGTTGCTCCAGGTTTCCCAGCCCACTAACACCTCTCTGATCCGATTCCCATCTGGCTCCTCCCTCTCTTTCTGCTTGCTCCTCTCTTAATTCTCCGCAAGTCTTGTGCATGACGTTCTGTACTACCTGACCTTCACAACAGCTTTCCTTTTCCTTTCTAAAAAAAAAAAAAAAAAAAAAAAAAAAAAAGACCTTTTTTGTTTTGTTAGCACTTTGGTGTTTAAATGTGATAATATTTAAAAACTGGATTTAAATAAAAGGTTAGTCAGGAAAAAAAAAAACAACCAACCAACCAAAAACAATGCTTGCAAGCTGCTCCACACTTAGGTAATACCCACAGGAGTGTGAAGGTGCTCTAGCAGAACCCTAGGGCAGCCGGCCACCGTGCTCGCGGCCTTACACAGAGACTTAAAACAGTTTGCGTTTTCCAGCACAGTAAGCAGTTAATGGATTTTGTATCACATGAACAAAAACGGTATTTTTTTTTTCTTGTTTGCACCAAGAAATGTTGCACTCGGTGTGGATTTTCACCAACGCTTGACTCTCTGCGTCAAGTGTAAACTTTAAATCCTGCAGAGTCTCTTTTTTTCCCCCATACCTTTACGAGCTTAGCATGCAACCAGCGCTGCTCCGTGAGGTGCTGGGGTGGCAACGTACACCTGAGCTTTGAAAGGTGTGGAATCATCTGCCACAAAGCCAAAACAAAAAGACCCTAACCCTCAAGTTTTGCATTCCTGTCACTTCTAACCAAGAGTAAAACCTTTAAAAACTTGTCTTTTCAATGTTACACCTCTGTTTCTCAGAATGACCTCTCCCAATTGTAAGCTCTCTCCACAGCCCTGAGGAAGGTATCGTATTTGGAGCCATTGTACTGATGAAAGCCTTCTGGTAGCAATAAAGAAAGTTGTCCTGGATTCCGAGTCTGGTTTCGTGCTTTTCATCTGGGTCCAGGCTCAGTTTTACCTGGAGGCTGTAAGGAAGCCGCCGCGTGCCAGAGCTGTGAGGAAGCGGCTCTAGGGGTTCCGGGCAGCCGGGGTGCCAGGCGTGTGGCACAGCAGAAACTCGTTGTCTCTGCAGCGACTCCAGCTTTAGCCCCAGCCCTGGTGCTCCTCGGTGACCAGGCTGTTCCCTTTCCAGGCTGAGTACGGCCCACTCGGTGCACGGCCAGGACACTGCTTTGTCTCACCTGTCTTGTAGCCATCTCCCTTTGTGATGCTCTGAAGGCCCCGCTGAAGAGAAGGGGTTCCCCATACCCAGGTTCCTGCTTGCCTGATATCCCGTCCACGGAAAATCGTGTTCGATAATGAAAAGGTTAGCACAGACTTCTGCAAACTCCTAGGTTGCGGAATAGATTCTGTTCTGTAATCTCGCCACCCTCGATTCCGTGCGCTTCCTGAAGAGCCTCCTGCCTCACGTCTGCCTGGGTGCCGGCCTTTTTGTTGCGCGCACCCCGCTGTGACAAACTTGCCTTGGGTTTCAGCTCTCTTCCTGCCCACGTCCTGGAAACCTCCTCCCGAGGCCGCGTTTCTCAGAGGGGTGTGCTTCTTCCTTCCCTTCCTGTCATCCCTATGGAAAAACCAGTCCCTGACCTTTACTCTCTTCCCTCTCAGTTTTCTCCAGCCGGGCTGCTGTGCCGTCTCGGGGCGTCACCCAGCACACTCCAAGCAAAGTACCCCGTCCCTGCAGCATTTCCATGATCCCGGAGCTCGCTCTTTCAAACCCACTGCAAGGCCCACATCTTTTCAGCTTCAATTACACAGTGTAACAGCTCTAAATAAAAGTAACTGCCCCGATGTCCAGCGCTAGCTAGAACAACATTAGCACGGGAAAGATTAGAGCCAGGTAATGTTCACACCCCTTGACAGCCAAGCCAGGCACCCGCGGTTTGTGCACAGAAGGGAGTCTTTGTGCGCACTGGCGCTCCCTGCGTGAGCAGCGGTTCAAGTGATCCAGCTTATCCCGAAGGGAGCCGTTGCTAAGGGCTCCGGCTGTGTATGCAGTCAGAGAGAGGTGAGCCAGGGCTCTCGTAATTCCAACGATATTGGCCTACACGGTACAATGCCGCGGAGAGAGTCTTGTGGGACTGCGGCTTATTTTAGTTGGCTTCCAATGGAGTGAGACACGTTGGGGGGAACAAGACGGGGACCAAAGTGCCACGGCACTGTCATCCCACGGCAATAAATCTAAGCCTTACCTTCCATTGGCTTCTCCGCCTCCGCACACTCCTCCCCTCCCGCTTTAAAGGACGCATTCCCGCTTACCCCGTGGGGCAGCATCAGCGCACAGGACCTCCTGAGGATTCCGGCCCGAACCCATTTGCAGAGGCACACGGGGAGAGGAGCTGGCACGGGGCTGGGAAAAGGAAGGTGTTTGCTTGTGCCAGCTGGCAGGGGCCCGGCTGGGACAGAAGGGAGGGACACTGGGGATAAGGAGAGAGATTTCAGTGCTGCCGGAGCAGTTCTCTAACAGCTGTGCTGCAGCCGCGGTTGTGGGCAAGTCGTGAGAAGGCAGGAGTTTTCCTTCGCGCCGTTTTCTCCTCCCCAAAAACGACAGGACAAGAGCAGGTCCTGCGCTGTCCCCACACCGGGCACGTCCCCAGCTCGTGCCAGCCCTGCGGCGACCGAGCTAGCTGCTGAGCTTGTATCATCAGCCCCAGCCGCACCAGAGAAGAGCCTCTTTGTTGCTTTGGGGAAAAAGCAGCACCCTCCTCCTTTGCAAGTAAGGAGTAAGGGGATAGCTCTCCAGCGGGAAGCAACTTGTTACAGTCACAAAGTTAAATCTCACAGTATTACGAACTGCTCTTAGACCTGTGCCCAAAAAACCGCAGTGTTACCTCTGGCTCTCCCTGTATTAAGTGCAGCGGGGGGAAGGCTCCCTGCACTGCAAAATGCTGGCCAAGCCCCAGCCCAGTGTGCACCTGCGAGGCAAGACCCAGAGAGGCAGGACTCAAAACCTCCCCAGCTGCCAAGGGAGCTTTCCTGCTCCTGAGTCCCAAAAAAAACCCAAAAGAGGCACTCCCCCAGCCCCCGTTTGAGCAGATTGCCTTTTTATTTTATTGCCACCGTGCACAAACCCACATTGATTATCTTTTGCCTGGTATCAGGCAGCTCCACCAACAAAACCCAAGGTTCAGACAGACGAAACCTGGCCCCCGTTTGGTAGACGTACCTCTGCCGAGTCCTGCTGACAGGCTGCCGTCCCCGCGTAGGCCCTAGGACGCTTGCCGGCCACCTCTCTGGCTGGGTTGCCCAGCAGCATCCTGTTGCCTGTGGCTCTTCCGGATGCAAAAGGCAAAACCCATCTCTGCAAGCGCAAACGCCCCTCTTCGACTTGACTCTTTTCTTCCTCTCTACCTCTGCTGTGTTTCCAACACACCCTTTCAGCCCACCACCACATATGGAACTCAGCCGCTACGGAAACGCCCAGTTGTGCCTGTGGTACCTCCACACACCCAAAAGCCTGGCTGCACCATCAAAGGGTTAACTTTTTTTTAACTTTTAAAGCCACCCGTGCCTCAAGAGCAGGTGCCCGGCTCGGCTGCGAGCCACAGGCAACGTAACCAGACTTAGCACACCAGATTCCCCCTCCCGCCTGGCGTTGACTTGGCCATAGGAGAGTTGTGCTCTGGGGACTGGCCGAACTGGCACACAAGCCTCCACAGGGGACCCCCAGCAACATCATGCGGTGGTCTTCAGGTTTGCAGCTTTCCTCCTGCTGCTGGCCCTGCGGCCACCTGTGTCCCAGGCCAGCTGGGGCCAGTAAGGAGCCCAGGGAACACAGGCCTGCATTGCTGCCTGCGCCGGCGTACAGATTTGTGGTGTTCTGCAGCTTAAAAGGTGATGCTCAAAGACTTGCCTTTGAAAATGAGGCACGTCCCAGCAAGATCAGCTTCCCCCCATAGCAAGGTCCAGCTGGTTTGAAAATAACCTGCGTTGCCAGAGGAAAAAAAACCAACAAAACCCAACTGTTTCCTACTTCCCACATTTCCTCCCCACAAAAAACCCCAGGCCATGACGCAGTCCAAGAGTGGCCCCTACCCAGACCGTTGCGTCACTGCCATGGCAGCAGCTGACTCGTACGCTGCTCCCGCTGTCGCAACACGGGGACTCTCCTGGAGCGCTGCCAGGGCTCCCCGTCACCCACAGCAGAACATCCCCTGCTGCCGGTGGCTCCTCAATACCCACGTGGGCTTCCCCACAGGTTTCACGGCACCCCAGTGCTTCACTGCCACGGACCTGCCAAAGACGCCGGCTGGAAAGGAAACCAGTTTCAAATTGCAGGCTCAGTTCCTTGCGGCCTCGCTCCCTCACAGGCACAGAGGTAAAACCGTTCTATCCACAAAATTACACGTGTTATTGCTCAGCAGAGTCCCCCCAAAACCCGGGGAGCACTCGAGTTCTAGCAGAGCACTGCTGCTTGTTTCAAATGCCTTCTAGCAACAATCCCCGTTCACCTTTACGTGCCGCACAGGCGTTACTCTCTGCAACGCCCCATCTTCCCTTATAACGCCCCAGAACGCTTTGCAGACACGATAGCAGCGACCTCTCCGCAGTTTTCTGCGCAACGCCGCCTCCGAGAGATTCTGATACACCTCCTTCACCCCACCTCACCTGGGGAAACCGTTCCTGGAGCATCTCTCTCTTACACAAGACCTGCAGGTGCTGAACATGGGGGAGATGCTCATTCCTCGAATAGCTGGTAGGGTGATGCCCGAGTCCCCTCTGGCCGGCCCGCTGCATCCCAGCCCGCAGTGGCCAACAGCGCCACGGCACGGTACCTCCCACGCCCCAGCTCGTGCCATAGGGCACCTCCAACCTGGAAACTGTTCCTACCTCTGGGTTTTAGGAGGTTTTTTTTTTTTTTTTTATTCATTTTTACTCTCCAGCAGTGATGGGAGGGTTAAGCCCACAAGCACGATTTTAAACTTGGCCCCCCCCCGCCCCGCTCTATCTTGTGGATGAAGCAGCTTTCCCAGCTCTGCTGGAGACATTTGGTGATATCAAGTGACAAACAACCTCTCTGCGCTGTCCAACAACAGGTTTCACACTGCTGTCCCCTCCCTGTGCTGACACCTCTTCCTCTAACAGCTGCACGCCACAGAGGAAGGGAGCCAAAGGGCACGTCGCCATCCCCTCCCCCTGGCACCGAGGTGTGGGAAAGCCTCAGCGACACTCAGCTCAGCACCCGTCCCCTTGTCCAAGACGCCTGTCTCATACGGACACCACTCGCAGTGCCTGTACGTGCTTTCTGCTCTGTTTTCCTCCCTCTGCCCCAGTATCCACCCCCCCCCAAATTATGGATGTCAGGTGTTTCATTCTGTCATGTCCCGCCCCCACAACATTCCTTACAGGTCTGTTCCCCATCAATTTACCTTTTTTTTTTCCTAAGGCAGCAAAAAAAAAAAAAAAAAACACCCCAAACAAACCCCAAAACCTTCTGCTGATACCATCTGCCTCAACAACCCGGGGCTACAAATTCCAGAAGTTTACTCCCTGCTCTGTAAAAGTTACTCCACGTTTTTTTTGAGCCGATTTCCCTCTAGCTAAGTGCCCCCCTGGTTCTAGTCACACCGATGAGGTAACTACCAGGTCGGCATCCGCTGCCACCACAATTTAGCCGGATTTTGTAACACAGACTCACAAATAAATTTAGGCTGGAAGGGACCTCTAGAGGACACCTGCTGCAACCTCCAGCTCACAGCAGGGCTGATCCTCCCTCTCGTCTCAGCCTTTCCCTCTCCATACTGAGGGCTCCAAGCCTTTGCGGTCTCACCTGGCAGGCTGCTGCTCCATCCCTTTTATCATTAGTGCCCTTCTCTAACCACTACGTCCTTCTGGAGACATGAAGTCCAGAGCTGCATGGCACCAGCACAGCAAAACTCTAGAGCTGCAAAATAAAGGCAATTCGTCTAAGCATTGGCATTTGGTTTGTGCCTATCTGCTTCTCTGTATATATAAAGCTTTAAAAAACATTTCTATTTGTAGTTTAGAAGTCAACCAAAGAAAGATTTTGCCCCTCTTCAAACCTTCTTGATGCAGCAGCACTACTGGTGGGTCACCTAGCCCTGAGCCTCTCCAGCTGATGAAGAGCCTCCTCCAGTACAGCCCAGCACTTGCAACGGGGAGGAGAAATGCCCTAAAAGCAGAGGTCTCCAGAGCTCCGTGAAAAGCCCAGCAGACAGGAGTCCATCAGGATACTTCCTCAGTGTTGCCAACCTGCACGTTTGGTCGTGACTTCCCACTGTCACACACAAGATCTCAGAGAGTCGCAGTGCACAGTTACATGGGTAAGGTGACAGGGTTAGTAGCACCTGATAGCGCCTCTTTAGGTATGGGATTAAAGAACCACCCCACCAGCTAGGTTTTTTTTCCTTCTTACTTGCAGTAAGTGACCCCCAGCCACTCATGACTGAGCGCCTGGGTCCCAAACCAATGTCACCAGCAAAACATGGGTGACCTGACACGAGGTAGAGAGCAGCAGAACAGCTCTGTGCCCATACATGACAGTAAGGGACAGACTATTTCAAGAGAGAGGCTATAGCACAGTGACGGGATTTTACAGGCCAGAGTCCTGCTACCACCAGATAAACCCAAACTATGATTTTTAAATGGAAAAAAAAAAGCGTAGGGAATAAGAGAAACCTAAGGAGAGGATTCTCTCCCTGAAACAGGGGCACTGGGGAGGGCCTCACCACGCAGGATGCTGCAGGAGCCATCTGGCGGGTGGGCTGGCCTCCAGGCGAGTAACCAGTAGGGTATTTTGGCAAGTTGGAGGCTACCACGCAGGGGGTTGCACAGATGAGCCACGGCAAAGCCCCCGGGCCCGAGGCAGCGGTCCCTGATGTTGCAGACTGGTCTAGGCACCAACACTGAAAACAAAAAGACACGGCACTCGTAAACTGGGCATTTTAATGGGCAAGACATTGTCTCAGTAAACAGCGATCGCCTTCATGCGCTGAAAACCCCAGGCCAGAGATGATACTTGCCCTGCACAAGGCACAGGTGTGGCTCAAAGACCCGCACGCCCCACTCCTGCGGCAACCCTCGGCTGCAAAGTTAATGACCAATTTCAGAAGACGTATGGCTCAACCCGTCGCTTTTGCTAGGTACGGGTGGCCCGGTGCACATAGAGCACTGGTGCCTAAGCCCTACCAGAAGGATTCCCTCCTGCAAGTGATGAAACCTCTTCCCAGTCAGCAAAGCATCCACAGAGTTTTGCAGCACAAGAGAAGAATTAACACAGGCAAGGTTTAATCCAGCAATACCCCCGAGGCCTCAACCCGTGAGGCATTAAGCCACTCTGTTTTGTCCTCAGAAAGCCAAATGTGAAATGTTTTCCAGATGTGGCGCTCTCGTGGTAAGAGCTGGTGGCTGCAGAGCAGACCTTCAGCAGGTATCACCTGAGCTCACTGGAGCCTTGAGAGCAGGCTCCATTTTTCATATTAATGCAAATTTTGTCCTAAGCTACATTTGTGCAAATACTCATATCCCTTCAGTCCGGGCAACGGTCAGCAACCCCCATTTACATACCAGGTAAATCATTACAGCATAGACACAAATATTTTATCCTTCCACTTCTATCGATAAAGTCACTTAGTTGGTTGCAAATGTTTCCAGGATAAACAGTTTTTCTGCCGCTTTACAAAAACAGCCACCTGGCTGGAGGGAAGGTTCTAGTGATCTAACCCTGTCACCGAAGTGTTGAAAAACATTGTGCTTCTGAAAAAACCCAGCAGATTTCAGCAGAGACCCTCGGGCAGCTTGCGCTTCACACACAGATTGGAAAAGGCAAAAATCTAGATGATTTAGTATAACCTTTCCCACAGAAGGTTAAAGGAGGTGAATTCCTCGATTAAGGTTTGGATATGAGCAGAATAAATCACTAGTATTCGGTTAGGCAAAAAAAAAAAAGTGCATTACCCCAACATGAAAAACATCCAAAGCGATCAGGCCATCTCCTTCCATCCATCCCAAACCAGCTAGAGGTCACTGCACACCACGTTTCCAAGCTTTGTTTTTTACCTTCCAACAATACTTTGGCACTTTTCAAGCTTTTTGACTGAATTCGCTTCCGAAGTAAACAAGTTAGAAAGTTCGACAACTACTCCTCATTCAAGATTGTTAGAAAAAATAATCACTAATTTGGCTTCGTGAAAATAAAAGGAAGCCTTCAATCTCAGTACAAGTCAGTGCAGCTCAGCTGTACGGCAAGAAATACCTACTTTGCTTGTTCAGAGACAAATCAGCCAGAAAATAATAAGGCCTTGACCATCCAGAACAGGCTCCATCAACGCAACACCAGCCATCTCTGCTTCACGCAACGGCATACGGAAAACGAGACGTCACCTAGGTCTAAGGACTTATTTTCAGGACGTGTCAGAAGAGCACAGGACGTACTTGTGATGAAGTTGCAGTGTCCAAAGCAGCCAGATTTGATCTTTAGAGGCAGAAATGAAGTCTCCCAGCTATGCACACTCATCTTCATCCACAGTTTGTCATTCTATTCGTCATCAGCAACACATGCATATTATGGTAAAAGGAAAGAAAACAAGGGAGAAAAACCCCAAACCCAGTACAATATCTCACATTATGGCCAAGCTCTCTCCTCCAGCCATTACCTCTGCCATTTTTGGTAGCCTCAATTCTGTCGGAGACGCACCGGGAGCGGACAGATCCCGCACAGAGACACACAGCACAGCGCACCCTCAGACGCACAGGTGAAAAACAAAAAGGGAAGGAGAGAAGGGCGGACGTGATGGAAGAATGAGATGGCTCTTCTCCTGGCAGGGGTGCCCGTGGCCGCAGGCTCTTCCAGTGCCCTACTGTCCACTGGGAGAGAGGGCGTGGGGGCTTTGGCAAGATGACGGTTACATAAAGAAGAAGCTACAGAAAAAGAGAAAAACAGAAAAGAAAAGAAACAGAGGTTCAGAATTGAAATTAAAAAAGTGAGAGAAAAAAAATAAAAGGAGAACAACATTTTAAAGAAAGCAAGCCATGAAGGGAAGAATCCACTGGGGAGGTGTCATATGAACCAACTACACCAGAGGCCTGGACCTCTTCAAGGCACCGGCTGGTTTGGAAAACGAGCTCACAACCACCACAAAAAGCGACTGACAAACACCAGCACAAACCTACAGAGGCATCCTCAAAGGCACAAAACAACCTGTGGGGAAACTTAGCATTTCCTCACCCCCTCCTGTCACACCATTACAAATGGCAACAGCAAAACAAAGTCACAAAGGCCACGCGAAGACGAAAGCGTTTGGGTAAAAATATATTTCCTCTCCCCACTGTATGTTGGCACTATTCGTGTATGTCACCTAAAGCATATACAAGAAATAACTGAGCTTATGCTATAAGGTTATTTATCAATTTGTAATTCAAAAACGGAAATATTTTAACATCAAATAAAGTGACAATATCTATCAGATGCATACATATAATTTGCATTAACACTGTACGTAGGTTACACAACTATTTAGTTACAAACATGGGTTATTTTCAAATAGCAAGGTAATAAAGTTCTACATCTATAGTTTAAGGCAATCAGGATATTAAAAATGTATACAAATACAATATTTCTACTGCTGTTCACAGCTTTATTTCCATTAATTAAAAAAACCCTTCATATGTGGACAGTTCCATGCTGATACACGCGGATGAGAGCGTCACGGGTATCGCATACCGCAAACGCAACCAGGGTCCTCGGAGAAGAGAGACACACACTCTTCTAACATCTTAGAAGGGCAAACGGTAACTGGATTCAAATGGACATATCTGATATGATCACACACAAAAAGACCTTTCCATTCTCACTCGGATGTTTTAGGAGAAGCAGGATGAGAGCTACCTGGAGAAACACTGGTCATGTTAAACAGAGACATGCTTAAAGAGAGACACAAAGGTACAAGTCTCCTTGACGGGGATTTCAAGCCGTCAAATGCACACGGAGGGGTGACACGAGTTGCAGTTTTCAGGCTGCAGAGAAGCCCGGGGTGGGTGCCAGTCGCTGCTTTCCCCCCTTCCCGGCAGCACCACACACCACAGAAGATACAAGGTGATGCATTCAGTGATGGTGAGCTCAGCGGGCGCCTGCCTACTCCCTGCGCTCCTGGAAAGTAACTCTGCAACCCCAGTGACGTTTCGGGGGAGCAAATCCTTCCTCATCTCCGCCTTTTCAGCTGCCTGCCGGACACGCGCGTGCCCACCCCACAGAGCAATCACGGCCCCTCTCAGCGACCTGGATTTTTTTGCTTGTTTTCCCATTCTGGGGGTTCATTCCATGCCCTGGGAACACCGTCATCCCAAAAGCACACGTTTCAGCGTGCTTTCTCGCTCCTGTATATTATTCTAAGGTTCGAAATCCACCTTGTCAGGAACATGCAGCATTATCAGCTAGTTATCACTGCTGCGTAAAGCACAGGAAAGGCTGCAGTGTCTCTCAAGCAAGGCTTTTGCCCATGCAACCGCCTGTCCAGTTTCACCAGTTGCCTTGCTAGCTTCCAGCACGCAGAGAAGCTGTTCAGGGTTGCTTTAGGCATTCAACAGGAGCTGGATGTCGTGTTCCCTACGGCTTCTTTTCGACACCCCAGCAAAAGCAGGTTATTGCAGAAAGTTTTCAAGCAGTTTTAACAACGCCACTTGCAAGTAAGCGGACTTAAAAAGAATCCCCCCCGAAAAGACACAACCGGTTTCATATCAGTAGTGAGGCAGGAAGGGGGAGTCTCTTGCTGCTGTACTTACATGCAAGGTGAAAGCACATCCAACTAGATTTGAGTGTATCATTTACTCCATGCAGAATCAGGGGCTACTGCGGAAAAAGGCCTAAGTGAAGAGGAGAAAGAAGTGCCAGCAGTAACAAGCTAAACATGGCCCAGGGTTTAAGGAGGAAAAAAAAAAAAAAAAAAAAAAAAAAAAAAGAGTCATTTACATCTCTCCTCTGGCAAAAAACCAAAACAGCACCTTTAGCTTTTTAAAGCTTACAGTTCATTCCCAGTTTCTCCAAAACAGCTCGCTTTTTGCTGGAGAAAGAAACCCAACCAAAAATACATTAATGCACTTGGCCACAGCTTTCTGTCAAAAAAAAAAAAAAAATTATAGCCAGACTCAGCTGATTTCCCCTGCCAAACGTCCCTTGAAGGGCTGTTAAAGGAAGCAGGACAAATAAATGCTAAAATTAAGTCTTCTACTTGGCACAAAATGCTGGTTAATAAAAAGAGGACACGCACAGAGATAGCTGAAGCAAAGCATACTGCCACAAGCATTCAGTGATGTGCATATGATGTGACTGTAAAAAAAAAAAAAAAAACAAACACACAAAACAAAAACAAAACACGCCAAAACACAAAATTCTTCCTTGATAACATTTTAAAGCTGGGTTTGCCAGAAGCCACAAGAACCATACTTTCATTTTTCCAAATAACCCCCTAGCAAACCTGCTTAACCTGGCAAAAAGCGCAGCATGGTTGTTAAGACCAGTAGGTGTGATTTAAGGGGAAAAAAGCCAAAGCCCAACCCAAACAAAAAAAAAAAAAAAAAAAGAGAAAAGGTTCGACTATTTTATTTCCAGCTTATTTATCTCCAATAGATTTTTGCTATCTGACCAAGGCATCTTAGTTAGATCTCCTCTTCCCAAAGCCATGTTTAAGCAGTGAGGGTTAAAAGGCAAGACAGCCCAAAAGCTAACCCCCAAACGTTTCTCAATCCAACACTTCAGAAACAGTGATAGTACTGCCTTTTTTTTTTTTTTTCCTCCAGAGGGGCAGAAATTCCATCCCAGAAACAAGCAAAGAACTGCAGTGCGTAAGACTTAGGTGGAGAAAGTTATTTTTAAGAGTGCTTTAAAGAAAGAAAGAGTAGACTACCTAGCTAGGAGCAGTGGAAATGCTGGCTGTACATCAGCAGAAGAGAAAGAAATCCAGAAGTCATAAGGTAAGCATGGCTCGCCACTTCTTGGGAAGGAAGGGAAAGACCCTGTCCGAAAAGCAATGGCATAGAAAATACACATTAAACGGACCAATTTCCACACCGTGCTGGCCACAGAGCGAGGCCTGGCGTACGTTAAATCTTCTTAGATTTCAAGGGACATCTGAATGGGACGCTGTCCCTGGGGCAGGGGGGCTGGTGGTAACATGGAGGGTCCAGACACCCTCTCGCCCTTAACATGAAATTCTGGATCCCACGGCTTTGCAAGTGTTTAAGTTTGTGCAGAAATCCTCCTGAAGGCTCTACGAGAACGTTGAAGGCTATGGTGTCCCCCCCCTCCCCGGGCATTTGATTCCCTAAGGGCCGCTAAGTCTTGCTAAGGTGATGCATGTGGGAAACCAGGTACTATTTTAAGTGAGGCGTCAAAGGTTACGGTCAGGCAAGTAACACAGGGGAAGCCATAATGAGAAACCGTCCTTCTCCCAGGCACCTGCAGCGCCGCTGGGTTCCCACCGCAGCATTCAGCGGGTAGCTACTACACTGAACCGGAAGGGCGGCTGTAAAAATATGCCAGCACATGACAATAAATCCAAGCCCACTAGTATGATCAAGTCAGACAACAAAAACAGGAACTAATAAAAAATATCATGCAAATGTAACGGCATGCAAGGTCAGTTATACTTTTGTTATCTACACACACATACACCCCCCCCCCCCCCCACAACCCCCAGCAGCGGGACTCATATTGCTCTAACTCATTAGCTATTGAAGGAATATACGTTGGACTAAACTCCAGGGTTTAGCCACACTGGGGACTGCGCTGTGACCTCGGACCGCTGATTTCTGTGGCCCCAGGAACCCCCCCTTCAGCACAGGGCTATCGCGGCCAGCCCTCCGAGAGCCAGGCAGGCTAGCGGCACCAAGGACCTGATCCACCCAATGACGCTCACCCGAGTTGCTGACATCCAACTCTGACTCTCAGCTCGAACTTAAGGCCAAAAATTATTTACTGCTGCTGGTTTTGACCAGAAAAATACATGGTATCATTACCTTGCCCCTCCACCCGCCCCTGAACTTCCAGTTGCATACAGTCCTGTACCCAATCCTTCTTCCTCCTTGTTCCCACTGTGTTATTGATGAGTTAATAGTTATTCATGTTAAAAAATAAAAAAAAAATAAAAAAAGAAAGAAAACAGATGGCAGAGACACATTACTGCAAAAGCAGGTGAATGCAGGAACATCCTTGGCTTGACAGGCTTTATGTGAAGCTTGCACTGCAAGTTAAAAAAAGAACAAAAAACAAAAGAAGTTAGCAATAATAGAACCCAAAACGGAAAAAAAAAAGAAAACAAAACCAAAAAACCAAAATCAAAGAAAGCTGGGAGAGCCGACACCAGCAACCCGCTCTGGTGGGTGTGCATGCGGATGGATTATGCAATTAAAAAGAAATCAAACCTCAAGGCTGGGCTCTACTCTAGCCTATGACAAGCAAAAGCAAAAATTAAAACCGAGGGGGTAGAACTACCGAATAACCAAGCACGTAAGTTAGTCCAGGTTACAGGCTGTACGTGGTTGGTGTCTTTAAGCTTTGGTGTTCCAGAACGTGCATGGTCGCAGGTGTCCAGTTTGGGCACGCGCTTAGCCTTTACCCAAACTCAAGTATCTCAGACCCGGGCACCACAACGACTCCCAGCACATCAGCTTTCGGACCCAAATCAGATCCTTCAGGCATCAACAAACCCCTCTTTTTACAGGGTGTTGGGCCAGGCCCTCACACGCGTGTTACAGCTCGGGGATTGCTTTGGGACTAAGCATGGCCCGTGATGGCCAGACCAGTCACATTGGACTGGAAACTATTATACAGAAAGGAAACTGGAAAAAAGTTTTTCATCTGGTTTTCAGAAACAGCTTGAAATAAACAGAAACAGAGCCCAAACAGATGGTCCCTGCTCCTGGGGGGGTTGAGGATGAGCAAGTAACACAACAGCACACGTTGAGGCATGCATGTGGCCATCTACCAAACAACAGGCAAGCACCAGAGGGCTATTCGCTGCTCCCGTTTGGTTTTGCCAAGTCCATTGCCAGGAACCATCTCCGGATTTGTTCAGGTTTGAAGCACAGTCCCATCCCAAAATTATGCCAAGGGCTTGATATGTATGCTCAGCCCCACGTTCAGGAAAGTACTTGAGTACGTGTCTATTCTACAGTCACACAAGTGTCTGAGGTACACTGATGGGCTGTCCTGAAAACAGCACACTTCTGTCATCAGGCCAGAGCTGCAACAATTGTAGATGAAAAAAGCATAAGCTACAGGAATCTGAGAAATGAATTACAAAAATAAAAAGGTATAAAAAGACAAGTTGTTCCTGCAGGAGTAGTCTGGAAATCAAGAGGGCCAAGGTCTCCCTCGTGGAGTTAAGCCAGCAGCAGATTTCACCCTGAGCCTGCCCTCCGGCTCGCACAGCCCACTGGAAAGTCCCTGTTGCCCAAGTTAGAGAAATCTCATCCCACCTTGGGGGGGGGGGGGGGGGGGGAAGCATTCCTGCAAATTACTTTCTGGGGAGGCTACGAGGATCGTGCATGGCAAGGATTTCCTCTGGCAACTGCACAAGAATCACCACCGTCCATGTCAGCACAGAGAAAGGGTGAGAGCCTTACCTACACAAGCTGCAGCTTTTCGTTAGAGTGCAAGGAGAAACTTAAAGCCTTTAGAAAAACCAAGGTGTGCTACAAGGCAGAAGCATCAGCATTTCCCTTTAAAGCCTCCATTAGTAATTCAGACACTAAAGAACAACTGAAGCAGTTACGGCACCTGGTGTGGAGCGACACTGAAAGGACACACTAAAACACGTGCATGTTCCTCATGACTGGATTTCTGTGAATGCATCAGCAAAGCAGAAACTGCGTTTGTCACGGTCGCTAGAAACATCCACATATCACACCCACACCACCACGTATGTGCCAGCCAACTTCACAGAAGCGAACAGTAGCTAACACTGACTACCAAAAGTTACAAAACTCCCCAGACCATTACAGACTGCACTGGTCTCGTATCTAAGAGGTGAAAAAACTGACTGCAGAGTTTTTAAAAATACTAAACTACCAACTTTGTTTAAGAGATAAGAAAAAGGGTCTTGAAAATTTCCTATTCTTCTCAGGAAACGGGTCACCACGTCTGAATTCTCACGTGAGAGAAGACCGGTGTTTCAGCCTATCCTATTTACAGGCATCGTCGCGGGACGGTATTCCAGCATGCTTGGACGCTAGCTGCCGACGCTTATTGTTTCTACAGTTAGCATGACGCTGATGGGTCTGTAACGATTTCTTTACCCGAGCAGAGCATGCAGCGCACAAGCACTCTATGCATTTCAGCGGGTGCCAAAGGCCAGGTTCTCAGTTAGCATAAAGCAGCACGGCTCCATAGGAGCTACATCGATGTACAACAGCTGAGGAACTAGCCCTAGGCCCTCCCCACCTTCCTGGGGGAAGCCGGGGGCAGAAGCAACAAGTGAGCGGTACCAAACTAGCGGCAGAGACAGGGCACATGCAGTGAGCATCAGCGTAACTTCCCAAAGTATAAAAATATACTAGTATATATGCAATACAACAGAACCTCATAGGCTCACGCTGTAAGACAGCTCAGACCCGGGTGAAGTTCACAGGTTAGTAAGGGAGACAGCAGTGTCTGTACCACATCCCTAATAGAATTTGGTTCTTCTGACAGTGACAGCTTAGTGTTAATGGAGTAAGTTACTCTGACAGACTCTATTACGGAATGCGCCCCTTCGCTATCAGCTATTAAAAGAAGTGTGGAACTGTCGTGTTTGTGTGTGGGTTAAAGAAGCATTTTCCTGTGAGATTTGCTGCGTAGCCATCTTCACAGCTTTCCTGATCGCGGTTAGCCACTAGCGCCGTTATCACAGATAACCCAGAAAGGACTTGGATGAGTATTCCCATACTGGATATGGAAAAGTGAATGGAAATTACAACAAGAGGTCTCAAGGCAGCCTCTGTTCCAGTAACCTGTCTTGCTGCACTACACAAATAAGCCGTGCGCAGTCTACTTCACCTCTGCAAGGTCTGTCCAGCTTCACTGTACATATCGCGTTAAGCGGACCTTGCGTCCTGGTTCTTAAAGCACAGTGAAGTAGCCGGTATCATATAATAACTAGGGGTCTCTTGCACTAACAGCAAGCTAAACGTAGCCATCTCCAAGTACAGGCTGCAAGAAGGTTACGTCAATTTAGATCAATCTAGAGCTCAAGGTTTTCAGCAGAGCTCTGCAGTAACTTAACTCTGAGCCCGAGTCAATGGCAATGTTCCTCCAGTTTCAATGGAAGCAGAATTAAGTCCAAACTGGGCACCTCTGAAAATCTCGCCTCCAAATACTGACAATGGGACAGACTCTGTCTGCAGATACACTTGGTGCCTACTGCAAGTACTGGAGGGTACAGGATTATACTCCTAGCATACAAATATAAAATAGTAGAAAACAGTGTCATTATCTTTACTAAAAGGTACACGTTTCTTAGCTTATTATGTCAACTCCATACAACCACAAAGGCCATTTACCTGCAATCCTGCAATTACGGTACCATAGCAGTTTGGTTTTTTTAAAACAAACAAACAAACCCCAACCTTTTTGTCTTTAAAGCAAGCTTCCAAGTATTCACTTTTGGCACTAGCATTGCCCATGTAAAAATAACATGGTAGTTTTTGTTTCTAATTTACTTCTACTTACAACTATAACCTTAAGGAATGGGAACTGTAGACTACTCTTGGGTGAAAGAAAGGACGGGTAGAGACCCCCTTCATAATTTTGGCTCAGGCAGATGAATCTGAGCCCAGAACATCTCGGAGCTATTCCAGAAGATGCCGGACACATCACAGGTCAAACCCCCACCATCTGATTGCTCTCCCATACCAGTCAGACTTCGACATAAAACTCGAAGGTACTCTTCTAGAGAAAAATTAAGATCATGTCCCTGGCCCACCCTTTAGAAAAAAATATTTTATTTGATTAGGCTGATAAAAGCCCAGTTTCCAGTCTGGTAATGGGGAAAAGCAAATACAGACATGCATCAAGAAATAAAAAACAACCTCCCAAACTGCAACAATCCCTACAAAGGACGTGTGTGACATCCGCTTACTTTTTCTTGTCCTTGTCTTTCTTGGTTTGTTGAGAACCTGCCTGCTGAGCCTGTGACTGTAATAGCTGAGCTGCTGCCTTCTTCTTCTGAAAGTTGTTCAGCTCTTCCTCAAGTTCCTTCTTTTTGTCTTCCACTTTTTTCTTCTCTTCTTGGTGAGTCCTCTTTAGATGGTCAAACTTTTCGTGAAGCTGCCGGGACAGAGACAATGAGAATTGGACAGGAAGAGAAGAATGTTTCATGCCAATTACTGGTAACGATGCCCAAAGCGGTTCCGCTGGCACCGAGGCCTCAATGCATTCCTAAAAAGTCACTGGCCTGTCCCAAGCATGCCTGACTTTGTGAGAAAAGCCCTGCAATTAACACACACTTGCACACACAGATAGCGGGAATTTAAGTCGCTGTAGGAATGACAGGTCTCTGGACACTTCCAAACCCTCATAGTTCCATCCCTCATCGCTTTGTACACAGCGGACACTCTCATGCTCGTGCAAAGCAAGAGGATATACCCATTCAGGGTGTCATTCTTCTCTGGGGCTCTTCTCTGTACCTCCAAGTGGGACTTACTGCCCTCTGGTAAGTCCTCATCTGCTTACTGAAAGTCTCCAGATAGCTGTGACTGCTAAAGGGCAGTGCCGGCTCTACCTTAGCTGAAGATCCACTGCAAACAAACATTACTTGAGTAGCAAACATATTCTCTCCTTTGGGTGAAACAGCAGAGAGGACACCCATGGCACAGCACGGCTGGCCTCTGTGAGGTACGTAGCCTGCAGCACCTCCCACTCACTCCACAACATATATCCTCCTCCAGCTGCCCAAAACCAGGGAATACTCCCGCTCCATTTTACAGGCACAGAGAAGTGGCAGAGGACTTGTGTAACAGGGTCACGCCACAAGTCCGCGGCAGGACTGGGAACTGAGTTCTTACCGGCTTCTTGAAGCTCTTTTATGTACAGCAAGCACCTTTGCAGGCTTCATGTTGGAATCTGGATGCTCACCTTCCCAGGGCTCTCTTGGAAAAGCCCCAGCCTAAATCCTCACACACAGTCCTCCTAGTTACAATATACTCACATCTTTCTCTGCTTCCTTCAACTCTGCTTCCTTCTCCTTCACTCGCATGACAAACATTTGCCTCATTTCATCCTCCTTCTTCTGGAGCTCACCCAGGAATTCGTTCCTCTTTGCTTCATAAGTCTCTTGGAGACTGTTAAAAACACAGAAAAAACCAAACAGTCAGAGCGGCGTTTCAAGGACAGTCACGAGTTTCCAGCCTTTGGCGATATTACCGCACTGTTTCGTCACAAAACGTGGTCAGAAGTGCCTGACTACAACAGAGGCATGAACGCCTCCACCAAAACCAGACCCAGCTTGCTAGGTGGCAGCAGCGGGAGACAAAGTGGCAAGCGAAAACGAGCACGCTGTTCAGTATCACTTAACAGGCAGGATGACTATCCTCGAAAAGAAACAGCCGCTACGTAAGCGTCTACAGCAGCCCCTGATGCTCTCACGGCTTGCGATCTGTTTGAGTCACACCTTCTCCCACCGTTTGTCCTGAGCCTCTTCGTTTGAAGTGCAACATTTGTGGAACAGACACGGGCACATCTGAGTGCGAAATCCTGCTTTGTCTAGTTCATTAAGCATGACACCGGCATAGAGTAAAACTAATTTTCACTACTCATCGCTAATGGATTCAGATCAGGGGCTTTACTTAGATAAAGCCACTTTGGAAACCTTTCTCTTCTAGCTGTCAAGGCAGCCTTTGCGAACAAGCAGCAGCATTCCTCCTCCAAATAACCATGTTACTGGATTCCTTCATTCCTTTATTCCCCCCTCTACTTCTTGGCATTCCTTTATTCCCCCAGCACTGAGATACCGCCGCAAAGATCTGGGACATGAAATATGTTGTCCACGCACCTCTGAGATTTTCACAGCCTCTTAAGAACTCTTGACGCCAAATTCCTTTTCATTTTATTCCTTAAATGGATTTGCATATTTCAGCCATAATGATAGTGTGGGAACGACAACTATTTTCCCCAAGATGCTTTTTTGAAAAGGCATTTTTTTTTTAAATAAAAACTCCACTGATATCACAAAGACAGACTGCACCCATGCACCTAAGGAACACATTAACCACTGGGCTAGCGGAACATCTTAATCCCGTTGAAGCAAAGCATTTGCCTTTCCTGGCACATGGTGTGGGTTTTGGTGGCATTTTTGTTGCTTGTTTTTTCTGGGGGGGTTGCGGGGCGGGGACCATTGAGCTCGGGAACAAAACCTGACAGGTAAATCCAAGTCTTGGGTTTAACACCGCTAATTGATGGGGACTTCAGCTGCCTCCTAAACCACTCCACAGCGAGGATGCCCAGAACTGCTCTTGCACAGCGCTCGCCACCCTGGAGGAATCACACGCCTCCAGCTGACCACACCAGCTTCCCCACACATGGAAGCAAAAATGCGGATTCTAAAAACGACAAAAATCTTTTCATGGGAGTACAGGGCAAGAAGCACCTTTGGATTCCTAAAGAAATAAAGAACCAGAGCGCTCACAGCAGATAGAGTCCAGAAGACTTCCATCAAAACCTCTCTAAAATTCAGTCTGGGATTTAATCCTCTGACTGTGGACACTGAAACTTAAATTCATAAACCCTTCTCAGGAGTCTAGCTAGAGCCTAGGGAAACCCTGAGGGCAGATTAGCCTCCACTGCTCAGTGAGCAAAACCTGAATCTGCAATTAGTGACACACTATACTAGGGAGCAGCAGAGCCTTACGGACTGACACAGAAAACTGCACACCGCTCATCGTATCCTGTATCGCAAACAATTCCTTGCAAAGCTCATTTCCGAAAACACAATGCCGGGTGACAGGCAAGCAGGAAAAGGCTGGCAGGAGCGAGGGTGGCAGGGGCTTGCTGTGAAATTGTCCCAGCTTCAGCCTTAAAAGCTTACCACTAACCTAAAGCCAGCAAACATAATTCTTTACTGAAGTGACTCCGACTTCCAGAGAAGCAAAGTTCTCAGAGAAACTGGCCCGGCAACTCCCAGCTACATATGAAAAAAACACTTACAGCCCTAAGGAATAACAGTCCAAACCAACTGGGATCCCCGCAGCTTCTCACACACAGAGACGACACAGGAATTTGCTTTTTAAGTATACAAACCTAGATTACAAGAGTAACTTGATTCCCCAACACACACCCACACACCAAATGATGCCCTTGCAAATAATATTACTCCAAAAAAAACCCAAACTGTTTTGAGAAAGTTAACCAGAGAGACCAGTCCGCAACAGACACAGGACAGCAGAAGGATCTCTGTGCAAGAGAGGACCCCATTTCAAGGAGCGGATGCCTACAGGGGCACTCGTGCTCCTTCCTCACCTCCTGCAGCTGGGACAAGCAGCGGGGGTTCTGCCAGCAAGTTGGGCGTCTCAACTATCGCCAGCCTCCCTTTCTCACGCCCCGCGCAAGCGCCTACACAGCACCAACGGTTTGCTGGGGTCTCCTGTCCCGCTCACCCTGAGGTGTACAAAAGGCTCCCTGCTCCTTGCTGATGCAAACCGGCTGAAGAGCGGCGGTCCCTGTGGCTCCCAGGGCTCAGACCCCGGGGAAAGGCATGCTTTTGATCCCTGGTCTCAGATGGAAGAACAGAAAGAACCAAACCTACTGTTTTCCTCATTTCAGATATACATCACCCTCGGCCAAACAGCTTGGGATCATAGGTTTTGTTTATTTATTGGAGGGAGGAGGCACCCAGAGCGAACAGTTCTGAACTAGCACGTACCAGATGGAGAAATTCTGTACATTTTCATTTCCTTTCTACTTATAGCTTGGTCAAAAGAGGCCTCGTGTACAGGAAGCAATGGAAATTCCTCAGATTCCTCAAAGGGAAGGGCTGAGCCCATCTTAAGCCATTGCTCTCCAGAAAGGAAATCCAATAAAGCTTCACACTTGGGTTTGGTAACAGAACCGGGCTTGACTGATTCCAGCAGAGTTTCTGTGCTGCAAAAGAAATGCAGCTACCATGAACTCAACCAGTCACAAACAAACCCCTGAACTGATGCAAACTCCGTGCCGTAGCGCAGACCTTGCTTGGCTCGCCATGGGGTGCTGTTTTCCAGAAACGCGAATACAAGGTCCCTGCTCTGCCTTCTGCCCTGGAGCCCACCTGGCTTTCCCCGGTTGAGGATCAGAGATGAACCATGTCCATGGTGATCTGCACAAGCCAGCAGCATGGCTGCAGTCTCACGGACTGGCACACCAATTCCTGACACACACACGTGTTACGGGGGTAAATCCACACGGATGCACATTTGATTCCCACTGCCTTCCCCTGGGGCAGAGAGGAGCGTGGGATGCTAAGGCAGCGGGTGCAATTATTGGGGAAAAGTTGGGGAGGAATGGGAAACAGGAAATGAAAGAAGAAAACAAACACTCCCTCCCAAATTCCCACACAGCTGTTGTCCCTGGCTAATGACTTGGGCTTCAGACCAATAAAGCCGCCTGACAGCATACACTCTGTGTTTAGTAATAAGCCAAACGTCAAGCACCAGATCACAACGCACCTTGGAGCGGCTGTGAAAAGCTCTAGGAGAGTCAACAAGAAGATTTATCCCAGGATCTCCCCTTTGGTAACCGGTTATACCTCAGCACGTGGGTCACCTTCATCTCAGCATGGACACAGCTACCCTTTTCAAGCCCGTCAATGGTACGTGGCCCTGACTTGCAGCAGAGCAAGGTGGCTGCAAAACACAGTTGAGTCTGCAGGGGAGGAAATGAGGCACTAACATATCGCCTGACCATCTCAAAACCTGCCCTCCTCTAAGAGCAAAAAGTTTCAGGAGGGATTTCTGAAGCGATTAAGAAACTCACTATTCAGCAGATTCACTCACATCTCCATGAGGCTCATAGTAGTGCCAGTAGGAAGAAAAGCATAACCTTCACTGAAGGCTGGACAGTTCACAGGTTTTAGGAAAACAAGGGCAGAGAAGAAAAAAAAAAATTCAGCTTCCCAACCCCAAAATGAGATTCTCCCAACTTGAAAAAATGACACGTTAAAGTAAACGGTTAACTGATGTTAACTGTTGCCAATCAGACATGCCCACAAGCCCTGATCTACTATACTACCGCCAACTCTCTCACCGCGTCTTACAAAAACACGTCCCCTTCCACGATGCTGAGGACACAAAGAAACCAGGAAACAGTACCGATGCGCATGACAGGCTCTGCATTGCAGCAGCCTCTTGGCCGCGTACAGCAACAGACAGTTTCAAACACGGACAGCAAAATCGGTCCGAAGAGTCCAGCGAGGAACTGCTCTTCACACTGAGTGACAGGAGGAGTATTTAGAAAATCAAGCCTTTCGACACTTTTTAGTACTGGCTGACGCACAACAGGTAGGAAAGGCACACGCTTGTGAATGAGGGCCAGCAGCTTCTATCTACCATGGTAGGGAAGGGCACAAAGAAAACTGATACAACTTAAGCAACCAGGTGCAGGATAGATCCATGGACACGCGCTGCTTCTTCCTAAACTTTCCAGGTTGACCTGAAACGGGTCGCATTCTGCCCTCAAAACACATCACCTTCAAGCACCTTGGTGACATTTTGTGGACTCTAGAAAACCTGTATGGCCCTGCTCCAGGATTGCAGACATTTTCAAAGTGTTAATGCAAGAATTGTCTTTCTCACCCACCCGAGCTTTTCTTGTGCTTCTCCTGTACGAATCCTAGGCCCCGAGGGAAAGATTGCATTGCACAAGGTCTTCCTCCCCAGCCAGACTTTACATCTCAGCTGCTCTAAGTGACCATGGCTATTCCCTCCCTAATCCTTGCAAACATCTGCAAGCCCAAACTCTCCAGTCCCTCTGGTTGTACAAGGCCTGAGTTACGCTTTCCTACCTGAACGGCTTGCTGTCTGGATCCGTGTCCTTGAACCCCATCTCTTCAAGTTTGCAGCGCCTGTACAGCTCGTAGTGTCGGGTGTGCGTCTGCTCTCTCAAATCCTCCATGTTCACTCGGATCAGCATCTCCCGCAGCTTCACAAAGTCACAGTGATTTTCGTTTTCAACTGCAAAAAAGACAGGGCATCCACAGAGGGAACATTAAACCCAGAAGCCAGGTCCCTCTTTTCCCTGCACCCGGGCCTGAGAGTTCTTCAGGCACACCAGCAGAACTCCAAGTCAGCCTGCCCCAAAACGCCTTGCTGAACTGGGGGCAAGACCATCCCACACCAACACAAGGGCACCAGTTCGAGGCCTTACGCTGAATTTGCAAGATCTCTGTGCTGCCCATCTGTCATAGAGCTCCTGTCTCTCCATGCATTTCTACAAGGTGGATGATCCATTTGCACACAGGATTTCACTTCCCACCCACATCCGCTCTAAATCCGAGTCACCAACAGGGGCCCGGGTGCGCAACAAAGTCTCAGTTTGCAGCAGCGGTGAAAGGAAAAGTTAGGAGAACACCCTGCCAGCAATGCTGTACCCTTTTCATGCCAGCCAACCTTACTAAGGAGCCCTAAACCCCTGCTCCTGGCAACGAAGGGAGGCAGCACACAGAGTATAACATGGCTTCCCATAACAACTTCTAATCAGAGCTGGGCCTGGCATGCCACGGTCAGCCCCTGGCTGAACAAGCTGTTCAGCCTGCGAAGGGCCTGCGGCCAGACGGCTGCACGCTTCAGTGCGGGCAAACAGTTTGGGTACGCTTAAAGACAAGGAGTGGAAGTTCTCTCTTTAGGATGCAGCGGGAAGCAGCAGGCATCTCTTGCAAACAGACAACTCTCCAGCTGCTCCCCTTCAGACCGGCGCAGCTGTCCCTCCAAAGGGGCAGCTCGGACCTTCAAAGCCTCTCTGGTACCCAACTAAACACATCTTTGACTATCTGGTCCTAGTTTCCTGGGAACAGCAAGAACCCAGCAGGATACTTAGTCAAGTCCAAGACTTCCCAAACATATCAACTTCTTTCCCAATCGTGAGTTATTCCCAGTAATATCCTCTAGCGTACACAACTGAAGACAGTAAGTCTGAAGCTGCTTCAGGGTCAGCTTGTATTATTGATAAAAAACTCGGTGAGTTTTGCAGAATGGCCCAGCGAATGTTCCCCTGCACCTTGCGGGGCCATTCTCCAACTGGATACAGAGCTGAAGCCACAAGCAGACCATTGCTGTCTGAACCCTGTACTTCTCTGCACTGGTTGGGAAAGCAAGAACCAGCCCTACCTTTGGCAGCTTCAGCACACCCTGGGTTGCAAACACAGCCCTACCCAAACTCTGCTCTCCAACAGAAAGGAACTTTTGGCTGACTTTATGGGAGATTGCTGCACATCCACAGTTTTCGATACCGAGACAACACATACCAAGTAGCCAGTGTTGAATTAGTTCTGTTCCCACTTCAAGTCGAGAGGGCGCAGCACCTCCCAACCTCCCCGAAAAATCCCCCAGCTATGTGTTTGCATTCAGGCTTACGTGCAAGGTCAAAACCAAATCATTCGGCTGTCCAAGCTCACGCTTTTTTGCTGGCAGGAAAGCATAAGGAACAGAGAACGGAAATTTAAGTTTTTGTTTTTCAAGCTGGTTATTTAATATCTCGTCGTAATGTTACCCTGCTCTTTCCCAAAGCCAATGGCTCAGTTGACACTATCACCCTCCCGCCAAACCCCCTCCACGTCTAGATCTAGGTTGCAAAGCCCTGACTGGGATTGGACTAGATGACCTTTAAAGGTCCCTTCCAAGCCAACACATTCTATGACTTTAAGGAGAAGTCTTAGAGCTGTGATCTTGCTTTCTCAAGACAGATTTTGATAAGGACCATCCAGGGATCAATGCACCTTTCATCAGAACGAGACAGGACGACGAGGTCTTACTTGTGCTTTCGGTAACATACCCTGCACAACACCCCAGGGGTACTGCCTCGCTTTTGCCATCTTATTGCCGATCTTCACTTCTTCAGTGCTGCCAACCACAGCAAAAGGAAGATGGACCTACAAAAGGAAACGGACAATAAGGTTAGGGATTTCCTGCCTTGCCAGGGATTGTTTCTCAAGAAAGCTGTTTACTGTGGCAGCTGTCCTGGATTTAAGTTGCTTAAACGCCTTTGCAATTTATCTGGTGTTTTAAAAAGAGCAACAGGACGATCTGGATGAGAAACCTGCTCAGACTAAGAGTCCAAAAATCTGAAGTCCTACAAATACAAGAGATGTACATATTTTTCATGTAATTGCAAAGCATGACTATCTTAAGCACAGGAGTCTTACAAGCTGGAATTGAATTTGAACACTGAGGAAAAATAACTATCAAACAATAAAAGAAGAAAATAAAGCACCTCCTCCCAAGGAAGATAGGCTAAACGTTCAGGGGGTTTCTGCTGCTAGAAATAACTGCTAATGCTTCCTCTTAAAAAGGGCAAAGCTGTGAGCAAGGGGAAGAGCAGAATGGACCCAGCCCTGGGCTGACACGTCTGAGTCACCGAGCTCTGCTACGTCCCAGTCTCTCCACGGGTGTGGTGGCGACAATCTGGGATCTGCTCCCAGAAGCGTGGCTGCTTCCAGGAGGGAGCCGGCTGCTGCTGCCAGCCCACCCCTGCGGTACTCTCTCCCTGCCTTAACAGCATCCAAAAGGGATGGGCGCAAGCTCTGGGAGCGGGTGCAGTGGCAGCCAAGCTGTGGTCACAGTCTGGGTGGGAGGGGAAGAAGCCAAGTGGCAGAGGAGACGCAATTAAGTGGCAAAGGAGTTTCCTGGCAGCTGGGCTGCACCAGAGGAAGGCAAACACACACTTCAGCCTGGTAGAGCCACGTCCCTTCTCTATGCCAGCTTCTCCCCGTTGAAAACAGAACAGAGACAGGGAAAAGAGGCAATACCAAGGCTTGAGAGGGTCTGATATCCAGCTGGATGTGATGGCCATCTACAAGCAGTTGTGCAGGGAAACTCACAAAAGCCTTCAACTTGCAAGGAAATGGCTTAATCTTGATGCCTTGGTTCCCTGTAAAACCGCAGATAACTCCACCCGATCCTTGCGCTTGCTTTTGAGTGCACTTGCTTTGGGGTTGGCATGTCCTCTTGGGCGTTACGTGCCCTGCTGAAATCCCCAAGGGCCCTGTCAGCGCTACTATGATGCACATCACTGCCAGAAACCCTGAGCTCAGGTTCTTCCCCTTGTGCTCCAAGTCAGGCCCATGGGAAACAGTTGTTTCCCCTCTGTAAACCCCACTAAAACATTTGCTCTACCCCACCCCTGCCTGCCCTCAAATCCCACCCCTAACGCTAGAGGAAGGGGAAGGAGGTGAAAGCCAGAGCCCTTGCAGCTGATGGCCACTGGCCCTATGGAGAGCTGGAACATCATTGATGCCCCTGCTCTCACCGGAAAGCAAAAACAAAGCCAGAAGTGAATCACCCCCCACTAAGCAAACAAGTGGTCGTTTGGGACAGGAAACCCAAACCCCAGGCCTTTGCCATGACTGCATCGGGGCCCTGCCTCCCATCCTCTTCCTTTCCAGAGATGGGAACGCCGCAACAGAGAAAGGATACGGAAAAAATTCTCAGAGGAGAATCATTTGCCACACAATGAATTATATCTGGCTAAGCAGCCCACACGTGACAGGTATCTCCAGCTCCAAAAGCCTTCTGGCCAGCCTGGTATCTCTGCTTAGACTGTAGTTTTAAAGCCAAATGAAACAAGGCACAGTGTGCCCGACAGTCAAGGATGGGCCCATGCACACCAAGCCAAGCAAATCCCCCCAAAATAACATACACTCATCGTGGCATTTATCTCCGCCACCGTCTCTTCATCTGTCGGGAACTGGTAGATCTGGACGCCATTGCTCACCAGCTCGCTCATGATTTTGCTCTTGAACTTGTGCAACTCATTTTTTGCAATGGTGTCAGCCTTGGCAATGATAGGGATGATGTTCACCTGCAAGACAAAGACAGCACCTCCACATACAAGGCATTGCGTCAGCGGGAGAGGATGGAAAGCAGCGCGCATCCTGCAGCAACAGCCCTATAGGTGCCACCAGCCACCACTGCCCCAGCGGAAGACCTTCCCTGGGGCTGCTGCTGACAGCACCACTGCCTTAGACAGGATTTTCAGGCAGCAGCGGTGATGGCCTTAAAAAGAAGTCAAATGCAATTTGGCAACATGCTCTTTCCTGTCCTGTCGTATTCCCCTCCTCATCCAAACTGGCTGGACAGGAAATGCTGTCACAGATTATTATAAGCTGTTCTAAAAAAAAAAAATAATAATACAGGAAATTACTATCTATGCACTTCTCCGTGCTGGATTACTGCCAAGAGACCCACTCAGACAACAGCCTCTCCTGGGCGCTTGGCTCAGCGTTGTTATCAGGGAGACCCGGGTGGGCAGCAGCGCTGCTGTTACCCCACTGGAGGTGGAAGCAGATGATCTGTATCCAGCCACGCAACACAGAGGGAGGGGGCTGGCAGTAACACAGGCACGCTTCCTCCACCTGCGTGCCCTCACATGCTCCCGTACACTGCTGTACTGCGGGACTGGGGTTGATTTCTCCCTGCACAGCTCTAAGACAATCACCCAAAAGAACCGCATGATAGGGTTAATACAGAAATTAAACACAAGCCACTGACTCTCTTCCCCAGGCAGGCCGTTTGCAGCTCTGGCAGCAGGATGGCAAACAGCAACACCATCTAGGAGGCGAGGGGAGGTGGCACAGTACCCTCAGTGTAGCACAGATGAGCACCACACAAGCATCTGCTTTGCTGGGAAAGGGCAAGAATGCATTAGGACAAGGAATCCTGCTTTCTTTTCCCTTTCTACTCCCCTCCAGAGCGACAATTTCTGCTTTTGATCTTGCACAATTTGCTTCTCCTTGCAACAGCAGACAGAAAAACGTAGTGAGGAAGATGCTGATATTGACCTATATGAAGGGATTTTAACTACAGTACTTGAAAATCCTCTTATGTTACATCTCTTAATTCTGTCCAGAGGATGGCCTGGAGTTATTAAATCCCCCTTTAAAAGATAGAACATGAAGGCCAATTAGCTCACTTTGGGCAAAACCTCCATAACCCTATTTTAAGTTGAATAGGGCAGGGATCCTTCTCCATCGCTGCATAAAAACCAATCGATAGGCCACTCTAGGAAATAAAGAACCATTGTCATCATTTATCTTCTCCAGAATCAGGATCCAATGCGCCAAAGGTGCAAGGTGGACTGATTTAAATTGCTTAATCATGAATTGCTTAATCACAGCAACACAGAGAACGCTCAGTTTAAATACTCGGGTTTTACATGTGTACCTCGGTTATTGTCTCCAGAAGAAGAGAGATGAAATCTTCTTGCAAGTACTTAGTAAAAAACACCACAGTTTAAACCAAGCCTGGTTCCCATTCTTGCTAGTCATGAGAGCAACTGAAAAAGCACATGCTGAGTGCTTTTATTTAAAACGTATTCATCCAGATTCTTCTTGTTTATCAGATTACGGCCAGAACAACACTACATTTGCCATAGAAGATCAAATCGCTGTTTGTGTCTAGCTGCATGCAGTCACAGCACGCGGACACAGCATTTTGATTTGTTTTTCATTGATCAGTAAGATGACCTAAAGTGTTTTAGGTGTACTTATCTCATACACACTTACCAAATCAGGATTTGTAGAAGAGCCTAACTAATCAGTTGGACAAAGCAAAATAGCGATGACAGCCACGTCCGAGTGCTAGAACCAGCAGAGTTCAACCTCTCATTTTTATTTATGCATTCAAGGAGGAAAACACGCTTTTCTCTCTTTTTTAACAGCCAACCAATCTTTCAGTTGTGAACAAACCTGTCGCTGAACTTGGCTGAGTTAACCCACAGGAAAGCAAAAAGAACAGCGGTCTCCTAATACATCCTCACAAATACAGTTTCCTGCTTTCAGAAGGCTAATTTTACGGCGTAGCTGCCGAGCAAGCGGCCAAGTTTCCTAGCCCGAGATGGGACTGGAAGAGGGTAGGAGCTCAAACTCCTAATAAATCTCTGCAGCATACGAATTACTGAACAATGACCCATTCTAGCAGCTAGCCCAAGGTAAGGTTTTCACACCGCATCTCTGCCATTCCCCACTGCTAAAAAACAGACAGTATTTTTCTGAGCAGCTTGAACTAAATCTGTGGCAAGATCACGAAAGCACGAGTGGGGCCACGCGAGGGTCGTAACATGAGCAGCGAGTACCTTACTGTCAAGCTTCTTCATGGTGACCAAGTCTAGGGACTTCAGCGAGTGTCCGGTTGGTGCAATGAAATACAGACAGGCGTGAATTCTGGTGTCGTGGTAATTGAACAGGGACCGTTTGATCTTCAGCTCCTCTTGCAAGTAGGCTTCAAACTGCGCATCGATATATTCTACTATAGGCTTGTAGCTGAAGAGAGAAAACAGGGCAGAGAGAAAACCAGGGCGTTCACTGCTGGGACGCTCAGGAGGTTTCATGGGTGCTCCGCACAATACAGGGAACAAGCACTGGGACCCTCCCCACCCAGCCTACAGTCCCTACTTAGCAAGTGTGTTTCCATAATGGACATAGTTAGCAGGATAAACTGTCAGAGACCCCGGACTTTCGGTGCAGAGAAACCACGCAAGGCTGGTACCCTGAAAAACAACGTATTTTACAGTCTCTCCAATTAAGTTTGAGCTGCTGCTCTGCCAACATCACTGAGAATCATCCGGCACAAGGCAATTTAAACATGAAACCGCCACCTAGCCTGGCTTGTCTAAAAGCTTGTTTGTGATCTTAAAAGAGGGAAGGGAGATTCACTAAGGGATAAAAGGAACTTTTCAGGAATTGAAGTCTGTGAGCAAAGCTCAGGAGACAACTGCACTGTTTGGGTACTTTGTGGGGACCATTTTGTTAGAGGAAAAAATGCTGGTGCAGCGTAACATGCCCTGATGTGACTGATCATGCTTCTGGAAAGGGAACTTTTCGGTTTGTTCCTCGCTGTACCAAGGGCAGTCTCAGGCCCTCTGGCCCAAGGAAGCTCTCAAAAGGAGGGCACGGAGACCAAGGCACCGAGACAACACCGCCACCGCCTTCAGCGCTGGATTCACAGCAGCGTTAACGCCCTTCCTCAAAAGCCGTTGTGAGGAAGAAATAGATCATCAGGAGTTTTCAGGTCCTCCAGAAACACTCTTCGACAGGCAGCCAGCAAGGCTCTGGGCTGACCCCTCTGCTCCAGATGCCAGCACAGCTCTTTGAGCAGTTGCTCAAAACCCTCAGTGAAGCAGAGGAGACTCTTGCTCGGTTTGCCAAGCGAGAGCTATAGCAAGAGACAGACAGTGCTGCGCGAGGGCTGCTGATAGCAGAAACCCATACGACAGTACGAAGCACTGCTTGCTAATTTGCCGGCACAGCGGGTGTCATGAATGTCACTATGTGGGTTCGTAACACAACTGCTGCTCCAGTTTCTTTGCTTTTGCAAATTCTGACTCTGAACAGGAGACCCCAAAAACCTCAGACGGAGGCATATGTTGCAGAGAAAGCAGCAAGGCCTTACACTGGGAGAGCATATTAGAGAAAGCACCATAAAAAAGCAGAGCAAAAGAAGGATTTGGAGGACTCAACCAGGAGCACAGCGAAAACGCCACCCACTGCGGCCATATGTGTCAGGACACAGCAGGACAAAAGCTGTCCCTAAGCCCTGCTGCCCGGTGACTGCCACTCTCTCCAACCACCCGAGAGGGGAGTTGGAGGGGGTTTAACCACCATCACTGCCGGCTCTTCTCGTCTGTCAAGTGAAGCAAATGCAAAGTGACCCGGCAGTAACAAGCTGCAGAGCATCCCCGCTCCGAGCACCTGCTCCTCCTCTGAGCTGCTTTTGTTCTCGCCCAAGAGCATATGGCAGTGTCTGACATGCAGAGCTCTCCCTCCCGCCAGCACACCCCCCTCACCCTTTTGGCCTCTGTAGCATCACTTAGGAGCAGGAGCTGCAAAGCAGCAGCAACAGTTGCCTTTTGGTGTCGGGTCAAGAAACAAGGAAGCTTTACAGAAATAAAGCACTGTAAAGTCTTTTTTTTTTTTTTTTTAAAAAAATCTAGAGTTTTCCTTAAGAAACAGGAAGCAGAATCTGCTCGGCTGCCATGCTAACGGGGATCTTGGCGGAAACTTTGATGTCAAGTTTGTGTTTTCAAAGAGCTTACGCTGCCTATCACCCTAGTCCCCAAATAGCTTTTAGTCAGGGCACACGCTGCCAGACGGCGCATCCCTCACTTGGCAAGGTGCAGAGAAGAGGACCGCAAACAACCCTCCAGAGGGAGCCGGGATTACCGCAGCGAGGGAACGTATGGCTCCAAGATAAAGAAAATGCATTAATTTGAGTACTAGTATGACTAGTTTTAACACTACACCAAAAGTCCATATGGATGGACACAAGGGATCGAGTAGGCTGCCCAGAATATTTACTTCATGCATGCAACATTAACATTGTACCGAGGCGCCCACTTTCAAGTAAAACCCACTTTGACTTGAACATCGCTGGATGGTGTGAACAGGAACTATCATCCGAGTGCCAGCTCCCCAAAAGATGCAATGTAATTGCAATTTGCACTCATGCTTTCAAACATTTCCACGTTTCAAGTCAAGCAGGTACTTCAACTGAGCGACAAAGAGGGCAGAAACACAGTTTCAGTTCCGTAGCCCAGTTGATCTGTTTGTTCTTCACTGTTTCTCGTCACTTCTACCTGTCTCACGGGGCAAGTGATGCCAGCTGCCACACCGGGATCAGGAAACACCCCCAGGAACAGCGAGGGACCTACTTCCCATACAATGCCGAGCCGTTCTGATCTCAGAGCACATCAGCGCAAGGATTCCTTCTCCTGACAGAAATAAATTTACCTGTCATCTTTGTTAATTTGATCGCCAAATCCAACTGTGTCGACAATAGTCAGCTTCAGACGGACGTTACTCTCCTGGAGCTCGTAACTCCTGGCTTTCAATCTCACACCGGGCTCATTGTGCGTCGCAGGTTCACTTTCAAACTTGGTATTGAACAGAGTGTCCATCAACGTTGACTTGCCAATGCCAGTTTCGCCTGAGCAGACAAAGGCAATGTTAGTACCGTCCGATTGCTTTTCCTCACCTCCCTCGCAGGCGCATTCGCTAGGCTAAGGAGTTATTCCACTCGGGCAGCATCGCAATTAGGCGACGTGCACATGGCTAAGCAAAATAATCCCCACAGGAACAGATGTCTTTTGAGACAGTCCCCATCTTTGCCAATCCCCCAGGACTGAACCAGGGATTCTGTGGACATCGGGAGGCGACAGCAGCTCCGGCTTCTCCTGCTGGGCTCTGACTAGTTTCCTCCGCAGCTCACACCGCCTGGGTCTGCAGCACACCTTGCAGCCACACCCGATCAAAGCACCACACGCTGGGGATGCAAATCCACAACGAGCCCCTGCTATGCAAAAGCTGCTACCCTGACAGGCACCAAGATCATACAAATGCCTTCCAAGCTAGAAGTCCTCACCCGCAGGTGAAGAGCCAGGCTGCTGTGCTGGGAATGGCGAGAGAAATCCATGGGCTGGATTTTCAAGGGAGGTGTACCACAATCACAGGCAAGGACATTGAAAGGGGCATGACCAGAGATCTATGCACCACTGACCTCAGGGATTTTTCGTTATTTTGGGGAAAGAAAGGGGCTTATTTCACACACACGCACACAGAGGCATGCATTTTTTTTCCAGTAGTACTGCTGTTAGTGTTTCCCATGGGAAATGGAGAAATTGTAGGGGATGCGCTGAGTCTTATGAGGTTCCCTGAAGAGAAGGTACTAAACTGGAAGGAAGAGGGGAAAAAATAAGAAAAAAAAAAAACCCAAACAACCCCAAAACCAAAACAAAAACCATGACAGTTTTACGAACTATTACTTAGACAACTGACAAGCGAGTCCCCCCCTTCTTGGAGAAGGGAAAGGACAACTCCTACGATGAACCAGCAAATACTTGCTGCTGCTAGAACCCTGTTACTGGACTTGCTACACTGGTGATATAAGAGAGACAAATAATCATTCCTCTCCCATAAAAGCATTTCCTCCCAGGGGTCTTCAGCTGTCGCCCATGGTTTTTACATTGGTATGACCTGACTGGTGGCACAGGCTCCCTCCTGCTCGATGGCACAAAAAGCCCCAACCTCCCCACTTCACAAGCAATATCTGTATTCGGGACAGCAAGAGGCCGTTCTTACTCAAAAAATACTTAATTATCTTTTTAATAGCGTAGGCTAAGTCCTAGTTCTGGTATGACTTTCTTTACAGAAGCTGTAAAATTCTCTCAACTCCAAATTTGATTCCCAAGGAGATATCTGATTCTCTTACATGGTTTTATGCTTTTTTTTTTTTATATTATTTTTCCAGCTCAGTTTGCATTTCTTTTGCAAGAGAATCACAAGAAACCCATCGTGAAACTTGGGCAATGAAAATTTGAGACAGGGATGCATAAAAAGTTTTTAAAAATCTAAAATGGCACACTGCTTAAATACCAACTTTTAAAACTTTTACAGGTTCACTAATCCCCAGTGCAATTAGTAACACGGATGACAGCATTAGCCTAAATCCCATTTTTAAGTCAAAAGCGTTTGCTTATAGCAGTTATACTCTCAAACTGCTACCAGTGGTGTGAGCAAGGGGTGGGCTGAGGTAACATCCTGAAGTTGATCCAACCAAGGAGATGCTGGGATTTGGGACAGACCTTCTGGACTGCAGCGGGCAGGCTCTGGCATTTGCAGGTTAGGCTTGTAAGGGGTCTTATCCCAACCTCTTAAATCCCCCAAACTCTGAAGTAGAAGTGAGTAACAGAAAAGCAAAGCAAAATACCAGGTGGGAAAAGGGAGTCTGCATCCGGGATCGCCCTCAAGCATCTCTCTGGGCTGTAAACAACTCTCCTAGCATGAAAAATGTCTCTCTCAAAATATGCAAACCCCCTGCTTAGAAGACCTCAGAAAGCCATATAGTATTTGTGTCCACAGCAACAAATACCACTAACTCAGCAACTACCTGTTGCTCTGTGATACTCAACAGCTCATTTTGCTGGCTTTGACTTGGACTATTTTCCAGGCTAGGCTCAGGAAGATAAGCGATTAGGGTAAAATAATGGAGCAGAGAGATGCTTGTCACAGCAGTCCTACCCTGGGAAGCTGCGGGACACGAAGCAAGCTTTTAAAAAAGAACGAACAAACGAAAAGAGGGGGAAGACAGAAAGTACACGTGACATCATAGCTCAAAATCTAGGCCCACATAGAGCGCAACCCACATGAAAAGATCTGCCCTAAACTGATGGCACAGACTGCTAATCTCTGAAGCTCCATATTTCATTGAGCTCCTGATGGGAATGCAGCACTGCTGCACGCTGTGCTAGATGGGCTTTGCAGCACTTTATCCGTGCAGATCACAATTAAAAGACTCACGTTACAACGCCGAAGTTAATCGTGTCCTTTCTCAAAACACAATTTCAAAAGTTTGGTTTGTTTGTGGTTTGTTGCTTTTTAAAGGGGGAGATTTCTACTGCTTGGGTAACTGCCGCGATTTGCGTGAAATTTTTATTTGAGGTGAAAAAACGGTTGATCAGCACATTTTACAAGAGAAAAGAGCTGGACCAAATTGCTATGTTAATGGAGACGTACAAAGTCACGTTAAGAAAGGCATACTTACTGCAAGAGAAAAAGGCAATTAATTTATGCCATTTTGATCAAAGAGCTGCCTGCTAATCGGGCTGTTCCCTGATGAATTTTAAATGGTTTCATGCTGCTAGGAGAGAGTCACATGAGGGCTGGTAGCTTGAGCGTGCAGGAGTACAACTATTCTCTTATCTCGTTCTTCGAGGTGCAAAGCTATCGAGAGGAGTCTCGCGTGTTTGCCACATTTCTTTTCAGACGGCTCATGCTGCACCGCAGACACAAATTCTCAACTTGTAGAAAAATCACAGTCAGAGGGTTGTGGGTTTTTTTCCAGCTCATTAGTGTAACTCGTTAGAAGGGACAATACTCCCTTCTTGCGGGCTTAAATGAACAATGAATGGCAAGATGATGTTTATAGACTGCTCTGCCAAATTAAGAGTAAAACCCACCATTTTCATCAATTTACAGAACTACATTCTGGGGGTATCTCGGAAAGGTCCACCTACAGGTCAAAGCCAGTTTGGCACACAGCTCCCTAGGGCTGAGCAATGGATTTCCAACGGCAGAGTATCTATAGAGTGCCAAGACAGCAAGTATCGCTCTATAGCCAAGAGAAGGAGTTGCCTCCCCATATTTCACCCTCTGAACAATTTGGGAAAAGTACACAGTAACTCCGGCTATAAAACCAACTTGCAGCACCCAGATTAAATACAGCAGAGAACAGGTGACAGGCTTTGTTCTCAAGTACATCATTTGGAGACTAAAAATGGCATCATTTCCAACTGGAGAAACTAAGAATATAACGCGCCAGCCAGGCAAAGCCTGGAAGGGAAGGAATGCAATTTTTTGAGAAACAGCCTCCGCGCCCAACCCAGAGAAAAGCAGCTTTAAGTTAACACTCTTCTAAAAATACATTCAGTTCCCAAGTCAGCTCCGTTTCCTTATGGGCAGCCCTTGGGGAAAGTAGAACCGCAAGACCATCAAAAGCATCGATTTTTAACATCTAGAAATTCCCACGTTTTGACTTAAGGGATGGGGTAGAGGAAAGGAAAAGTGGGATTCTAGATCTTACCCTGGAGCAGCTCTGGGAAGAAACTGACACTTACCTGCCACTACGGTCCCCCCACTGCCTCAGATCTTACCCTTCACGGGAGGGAGGTGGTGCTAATTTGTGGATACGTGTGCTCCTTGGCACGAACTGACCGCCCAGCAGCACAGGATGACTTACCCACGCAGAGGATGTTGAAGCAGAAGCCCTGCGACGTTGACTTGTTGACCAGCTGATCAGGGAGGCTGTCGAAGCCCACATGGCCAGAGAGGGACAGGTTCCTAAGGTCATCGTTCTGTAAGACCAAGAAGAAAGGAATTTAACAGGGTTGCAACACCCCCATCGGGCAAAAAGGCTGTGCCTAGTCCTGTCAGAACCGTGTAACACCTCAAGAGGTTTTGGGATGCAGAATCTCCGTTTGCCTCCCAAATGCGCTCTCCCTTTTACTTCTATCCAGCTCTCTGCTGTGGGGCTCAGGATTTAAAACGGTCCCAAACCCAAGGCATGCAAACACCACCCGCCTCTTTCTCCATGCCTGCGACTAATAAACCGTGATTCTGTACCAAACTGCAACACCCAAACATTGTTTCTGAGGCCTCAGCATCGCGTACACCAAGAGTTACCCAAAGATTATTTAGGTGGACACCTGGAAGAGAAACAGTGAAACACAGTCATAGCTGCTAGCAGACCAATTCCTGTTTCATTCGCAAAGCAGCTGAATCTGCCTCCTCCGTGGCCACTGTACGGCCCTATGGCAGAAACCAGCCAACCTCCCCTTTCTAGACTTCCCCGGCAGCGTGGGAGCCTCCCCAAACCACCCAGTGAGGCCAGCTCTCCCAAACAGCACACAAAGGAGTGACACAGGTTGTGATGTAGTCCTGGTTGCAACTCCAAAAATCTTTTCCCGATAGAAGCCTGCATAGACAAGCAGAGCACCAAGCTCGTGCTCTCCTTGGCTCAGTTTGCCAAAGGGAAGGAGCAGCTCTCTCAGGCTTGCTCTACCCTCCCAGCAATACAAGGGAAACACGACACTCTTGGACTTCTGCTGCAACCCTTCGGCGTGACCACAGCAGGACATAGCTTAGATGGCAACACCACCTCTAAAGCCAGATAAATCTCTTTCCAGCTTTTATAGGCCCTGACCGGAAGGAAGAAAAAGCATGCGTGCTGCTCTGCGGGTGCCTTGGTTTACAAATAACCTCATCCAACATGAGGTGAGAAAGCAGGGCACTATTCCCAGCGTTTCCTGCGCGACCTACAAAGCCCGTCGTGCCGCCCCTTCGTGTCTTCAGCACAAAAAAAAGCCAGGCCAGGCACCCCTCCTGACCCGCTC
This sequence comes from Rissa tridactyla, assembly GCF_028500815.1. NCBI lineage: Eukaryota > Metazoa > Chordata > Aves > Charadriiformes > Laridae > Rissa > Rissa tridactyla. The sequence continues at coordinate 76,958,409 of NC_071470.1, read as the reverse complement.
TCCTCCTCCAGGCTGCCCGTGGGACCTGGGCTGGTAACACCAAACACCCCAAAGCCCTTTTCAGGCAGCGTAACAGGGCAGCGCAGACCTCACAGAGGGAGGCTTGAAACACCCCCAAGATTATATTTAGGGCTTTTCCGCAACAGCTGTAAAGTAATTCACAGAGAGGTTTGGAGAAAGAAGCCAGCCCAGTTATTTCTTCCCTGGCAAACTGCAGTTATACCAACATCCTGAACACAGATTTTTAAAAAAAAAAAAAAAAGTAAGAAAAACCTCCTCAGCAGCCCTAGAGCTGCTCTGCTCTTATTTTACACAACGTTTTTCTCAAAAAGTTTGTTGTCTTTAACTTAAGACACTAACCTTTATCCAAACCCAAACATTTCCAGTAGAGTCACTCCACCTAGGCCACGCTACTGAGCTACATTACAGCCGTGGGCAGCCCCAGCCCGGTTTAAAGCTGCTGGAAGCACCAGCTTCTTTTTCACAAAATCAGCGGGCTTTGAACCAGACGTGTAAAAAGACACTCTTTGGTTGTTAAAATAAGAATCAAAAGCAGAGGAGGACTTCCTGCTCTCTGCGCAACTGCTGAGCATCCCCATTTCCCTCCTCAAAACATACAGACCAGACACTGATTGCAGGAAGAAATTAAGTTAAATCTAGGCCGAATGTTGATGAAAATACCGCTCAGGCTTAAAAGAACCACAGAAATTCTCCGAGAAAGGCAACATCTTAAAGCAAAAAATGTCCAAGCCTGTGCTATTACCATATGGCACAAAGGGCTCCTTTTTGCCCTGCTGGCACAGGCAGCTTGACACCTGTACTAGGCACCTAAGCCTTCTCTTAACAGCTGAACCAGGCTTGGCTGAAGGCTTAATGCCAGCACACCAGACTGTTCACCTCCATCCCACCGTATACGGCACAGCTATTCAGCAGCACTGTACCACAGCAGCTTAAGGTGATTAAGAAATGCCACATCCTTCACTCGGGCTAGGCAAAAAAAAAAAAAACCCACACAAAAAAAACCCCAAAAAACCACACACCACAAAAAACCCACAACACGAAAGAAACCATCACCCCATTTACCCGCAACAGTGACTTTCCTGGAAACACCCCAAGCAACAGAAAGAGACCCTGGGATTTATGCACGATGTGAACGGGTTAAATTAAATATTCATAACATTAGTATTTATAAAACACCAGTGGGCTTGGGTTCATCATTAAGCGAAGGGAGCTCGGAGCAGATCCCAGAAAGCAATAGGTGCCCGTGACTCACAGGCTTCAGAGAAACTGGTGGGTGTTGAGCATCCCTCAGCACAGCACCAGTATCTCTTTCCCTGATATATTTTGGGAAAGGAAGTACCGCCTCATCACCAGTTACTCAGCAGGAACAGAAGTTAGGCTCATTTCTTGCATCTGTGTCAGTTATTTTTTTGCTTCATACCTTCTTTGGTTTAGTTCCCTCCCCTTTCTATTTTTTTTCCACTGCAAGTGGCAAACATCAACAGTGGAAAAAACAAAAAACTCCCTCTACACTTCTCAGTGCCGAGTATTTTTCTCAAGCTGTGCTACATAACAGGAGGCAGAAGTACAGTCTGATATCTGCGCAAAACACCATAACGCTCATGAAAAGCTCAGAGCCCCCAAAGCATGGGCAGAGATGAAACGCAAACCCAAGTCTCCACCTCCCTCAGTATCCCCCAGACGGCAGCGCATCTCGTTGAGTAGAGCGGGCACAGAAAATACGTGCATTTCCGCAGAAGTATCAGAGAGATGCATTTTGGACAAGGCAGGAGAGCCAAAGGGACTAGAGCTTCTAAATATCTCCCTCCACACACAAATGAAAGCATCATGGAACACAACAGCCAGTTCCAGCGCACGTAGATGGACTCGGAGAGCAGACGCTATTCTGGGGGAGATGCAGGCTGCACCTCCCTGAGTAGAAAGATTAAAGGGAGGTGAACACACTGCATAACTTCTTACCATTGCAGCCAGGCCTCTGCTTTTGCTTTCACCCTCTTCAAGGGGATGCCTACCCCTGCTCGCTAACTGCAGGGATGCTGACACAAGGAGAAAAATCCTGACTCCTTTCTCTGCTCACCCCAGGGCAGAGGTTCGGGCAGCAGGCTGGAAGCTGCAGGACACCACCACCACCACCCGCCACTCCGCCCCCACGGCTCTGCGGTCCCTTTAGCCATGGCACGGGTCAGCCAAGGATGCCAACCAGCAAAACCACAACGGACAATTTTACCAATTAGTCCGATTGCATTGGACTGGGCACTTCTGGCTTTGTTAGCTCAACAGTGCTACAGTCGTCAGCCCTGGGGAGGGGACAGGGACTGAAAAGGCTGCAAGCTCCGGAGTAGCTCACGAGCAAAGGTTTTATCCACACGGAAAGGAAGCCTTTGCCGGAGAGCAACAAGCATGATTGCTCAGCTTATAATTAGCGGAACAGACCAAGTGATTCACGCGTTCAGTCTGGCAAAACAGAAGTGTTTTAAAAACAACGGGACGCTAAGTCAGATGGCCACGCTGCTCCAGCTGTGAATCGCTATGACAAGCTCCTGAGAGTCAGTGGGCTGGGTTTTGGTCTCAAGTGAGTCACCCCACTGTGAACTGGGCGCCTCCAGCTGAATAATGGTCAAAGGCTGACACAGGCAAAGGCTCCTGCCCCACAGAAAGAAGCCTGGAACTCCCCATACGCGTGTACACCCAACAAGCCAGGAGAGCAATGCTACGAGCATTCATTTATTCCTCCTGCCACAGGGCTCTTCTTCCAGAGGAAGGCAGCAGTGCTCCCCGGGCACCTCACCCCAAGTGGAAAGGCATGTCATCACCCTGCCTCACCCACTTCTTCCCAAGGGTACTCCTCATTTCCCCTTCAGATGACGAGCGGAGTTCAGCATGCCTTTGAGCTCAGCACAACCCTGCTCTTCCCCCACTACTGCACCTAAATACGCTCCTGGACTAAGACAACTCCCTCAGCTGTCACTCACAGTCCTAGGAGATGCCTTATTAACTCACAGACAAGTCACTGTATCTGGAAGCACTGACCTCTCACAAGCACACTGAAAGAACAACTGTTTGCCGAGCACCTCTCCTCGCTGGCAGCCTCGGCAGCGACGGACAAGATCAGCACGGGTAAAACTCCAGCTCCACAGACTTCTATAGAGATCAGCCAATTTACACCAGACACGCTGGACTTGGATGTCTGGATGTTCTCAGATGTCAGAGAACACAAGACACCCCAAGAGCAGTCTTTATTTTTAAACTCTTCCTTGAAACACAGTCATGTCTCCTCTACTGAACTCCATGTTACTGGGCAAACCCGCCGCCGTCCCTCCCTCTTGATAGCACCCACATGAGTGGGAAGCGATTCCGAGCCTCCAGAGCTATATACTGAACCCCTACAAAAACTATAGAGTAACAAACAAATGCTTGTTTATTGGGAAAGATGCTGATCGCTTTACTTTTCTCTGCAGAGTGACCTACAAGGCATCCCACGGTTGACATTTCTTGGGTCAACAATCTTTCAGACGCTGTTATCGCAGCTGCTGGTTTTAACTCTAGCAGAGTAAGGGAAAAGATAAGCAAAGCAGAGACAGGCCTCCAGAGGCACAGCTTCTACTACATACCATCACTATAAAGAGATTAATTTCCAGGACCCCACATCTTAGTGCTCTTAATTCTAAGAGGGAAAGAAAAAAAAGGAGGAAAAAAAAAGAAAAAAGAGGCTTGCAAAAACCAAGAAAGCCAAGAAAGGGTTTGCAATGGCAGAGCCCTGTCAAGTCTACTCCAGATCTGGTTTTCTTCATGCACAGCTTCTGGTGGCAAAGGTTTTATAGGTCAAGCAACGCTGTAACGGATGCTCTGTGACAAACAGTGGGTTCGCCTGGATGTAATTCAACGAAAGCTTTACAAAACAATTTGGCTGACGAGGCGCGTGCAAGGAGAGAATCAGCTCATTCCTCCTAAGCCACGGCAGCTTGGCAGAGCTAGCAGAAATAAGGGGAAACTTATTTTTCCTCATTGGAGTCCCCATATGCCTATGAGCAGATGGGGAGGTGGATATAAAGGTGGGTCCCACCATCATAAACGCATCGCTTCTCCAGAGGCAGCACAAAGCAGAGCCACGTCCTTACACTTCAGAAGGTGTCTGGAAGCTGATCCGAGATACAGGAAAATTGCTCTTCTCCTGTGTAGAAAAAAAAGAATATCACTCCCAAAAGGCTGAGGAGAGAGGGTCCAAAAGGACACTGCATTTATTGCCACTGCCTGCTCTCCTCGCTCAGAACTTAACCATGGCGACAGCTGCTCCCTCTAGCCAAGCTAGCTCCTGGCTGAGCCCCTTCTGCTTTCAGGCTGCCAGTAAAATATTCCCCTTCAGGCCCCGCTGGACCCCTGCTCCTAGCAGCTGGGGGTCAGTTTCACACGGCCTCCGAAGAGTTAAAGAAAACAAAAATGAGCCTCAAATTCAAGAAGGGGGGAAAACGCTGGTATGCAAAATATTGAGCTCAACCACAAATATGAAGCAAGTGCTTAGTTATTTGAGGCCACGCGACTTAGGAGGCACCTTTAAGAAATTCTGAAAGCTTTTATTGTTGTCAGCAGCCCAGGCCAGCTACATTTTTGCCCCATTACTAGGCGCACGTTCCTGTGTTTCTGAAGTCATCTTAGATGCTGCATCCAAAGCCAGGGACCTCAGAGATACTTTAGTCTGCTCAGACACAAGAGGTGGCTCAGGAAAGAGCCGTGAGCACAGAAGCAGAGAGTAGTTGGCAAGAGAAGGATCTATCGTACCCACTCCCCGTGTTAAACCTGAGAGCCAGGGTCCCTGCCGGCAGGACACGAAGTATTCCCAGCACCTACACCAGAGCCAAGCTCACTGTTTAAAGTTCCTTGGAACAGCACCCACACCCCCAATCCCTTTCCTTACATGGACTTAAGCAATGGTTAAACCCTTAATTCTTGGACAAGGGACCTCAAGTATAATAGCGTGGGAGGAACACAAAAATAAAGAACAATTCCTTCCCCTTCCTTGCAGTCCTGCCACAAGAAAACAGCCCGTGGCAATCAATCAGTTAATCAAGAAAGGAAGGCCTTTGTTGTTGATTTAGGCTAGCATAACCATCAGTGTCACCAGCAGAGGAGGGGGAGTTCCTGTCTCCACGCTTCTGCTGCTGGATGGCTGCAGACTGGGCACGTCTCACTGTGAGCTACTGAAGTCTGGGAGGTCCGTCTTTCCCCCCCCTCTTCTCTCTCAACAGGGAGAGCAGACTCCTTTGGAAGACATATTGTCATTCTGTAGATTGATGTGTCAAGCAAGCCGCAAAGATCCACCAGAGAGGCAGGCAAGCTGGATGGCTAATGCCTCCCGCCTTACCACCAACCCACCGAGCGACTCGCTGCTGCAGCTATTGCCCCCGAGGGTTGGACCTCAGTAAACCATCTTGTTCTTCCTGGATAAAAGCTGTCTCCAGCTGTAGCTGCTTAGGGACACACAGCTTCCCACTAGAGTGTGCTTCATGCAGTAAGTCCCCCGCCCCAGCCGTCCAGCAATGCCTAGAACAATAGCAAGGAGCCAGGTCTCCCTACTCCCTGTAACAAAAAATACCATTAACAAAGTTCTATGCCACAGCTGGCTGCCTCGCTCAGGAACCACAAAGGTCACAGGCAACACAAAAAAGCTCTCCTTGAATGTACTGGTTTTTCCTTTTAATCCTGGAGAATCAGGAGAGCAGAAAAAGTTATTTTGCGGGAGGAAGGCTGGAAGCAATTTGGGCAACAAAGCACCAGAGAGCAGGAGATGGGGAAGGGGAGGCGTGGGTCTCGCGTTGCCCTTCCTCGCACAGAATATCGCTCTGCAGATGCATGAGATTTCGTCTGGGGAATCACTAGCCAGAGGAGGCTGCCAACAAGCCAAAGCAAGGGGTTCCCCTGAGGAGACACCCTCAGAGACTGGGTGATGCTGGACACGCTTTCAAGAGCGCAGGCAGTAACATGCAGAAGCGATGGAGAAGAAAACACTCTCCAAGGCTGGCTCCCTGAACGAATCGCAGGACGACACCGTGGTGGGAAGCACAAGGCCTATCTCCCTGACACTTAGCACCAAATATCCTGGTTGCCAGCAGCTTTCAATTGCGAGTCACAGCCCCTGCCACGCAGCGAGGACCCGCTCCCTGCGGCCAACAGAGCCACTGCTGTTCCCGCGCTTCCAAAGCACGCTGGCGGGGAGGCAAAGGGAATTGCTTACATTGGCAAGCTGCAGCTACTCAGCAGGAGGATGGAGAAAAAGGATACAGTCAGGCACATTCTTTGGGGAAGAGGGAAGTCAGCAAAATCTGACAATTCAGAAGTGGCTGCAGAGAGTGGGAATGAACATTTGTCTTCCAGGCAAAACGTTTGGCTAAAGGTCAGCGCAAGCTCAGAGCACTAACAGTTCCATTTATGCCAAAAACTAACATAAAAGACATTTTCCTCCATAGGTTTCCAAAAACCACGGACCTTCCTATTTGGAGTAAGAGTGACTAATGCCTCTAACAGCCCCTGATGTCACAAACTGCTAACCAGAAAAAAAAAAAAAGCTGGACTTTGTGGATGATAAAGACCATATGTGCATTCCAGCAAGACTTGTAAACTCACTGAAGGAAGAAAAAAAAAAAGAGAGGAAGGAGGAAGGGAGGGGGTAAAAAAAAAAAAAAAAAAAGACATAATATGACAAACAAGAATGAAGACCATCCAAAGGCAGAGCCCAATGAGAACCAGATGCTCTTCGCTTCTCTAGCCAGTCTCTCTCCCAACAGGGGGACGACGTGGAACTAGCTGCCTTTTTGACCGCTTGCATGAGGTTGAAGAAATAAAATGGGAGTTGTTACTCAGTGCCAGGCTCCCCAGGCTGAAATGCTCCACTCCTCCCATTTCAAAAAACAGCGCGCGATTTATTGTAATTTCCCCGCCTTTTGTCTTCTGTGGTGCCACATGCAGGGAAAGGCAAATAGATCCCTTTTAGTATCCCCAGCCGTCCTCTCTCAGCCAGGCACACCCAGCAAAGCTGGGGGATCCTTCACACCAGCCCCGAACAAGACGTTTTCAGTGGGGGACTGTAGCCCAGCAGACCTCCAGCTGCTGCTTGGCAGTGTGGCACGCAAGTCAGTCGGTGACAACAAGCCAGTTGACACCAGCAAGTATAGCAGACAGTAGAGTTTTTGTTGGACTTCAGAACGTGTAGCCTTAAGAATTTAAAACCAACTTGGATCAGTAGGGCAGAAGCTAACCGGGAGACGGCAGGAAGGCGTGTCGCTATATGGACGTTAGAAATACTTCTTTTTTTTCCCCCTCTCCCTTAGCTCTTTTGCCCTTTTCCAGCCCTTCTGGCTGCGCTGTCCCACAGCACCACAGATACAGATGTAGTCCGGCAAGCCAGCAGAGAGGAAAAAGCCAACAACAGCCATTTCCTTCTGTATTCCACTGTCATGCACTTAAAATAGCCCTGAAACAGCTGCATCACAGGCCGTTAAATAAGTGGAATTATACTTTGCTAAAAGCCTTTGGCTGGAAGCACGGTGCAGTACGGGACTCAACACAGAGCAAAGTGCGATATACGAACTCGGCGAGACTCCTAGTTACACTAAGGCAGAGGCCATCTGCAGGGAGCTCCCTGGGACACCGATCCTAGGCACAAGGCGGCAGAATTAACCCAAACCCAGAAACAGAACATCCGATCCCACTGCCAAGTTCTCCTCAAACCTTCCCCAGGCTTCCACCAAGTCCAGTCCAGTTAGGGGTGCGAACACAGCCAGAGCAAAATACAGGGATTTTTTAGAAAGGAAAGCAGCCCATAGGGCTTGCTTATAAAACCATAACAAGGCGGCACTGTTCCAATACCTGAATCAAATTAAGGGCCACTGCAAACAAAGAGCAGCAGCTTTCCTTGTGAAGTTGTGCAGGCACAGCTGAGCAAGGCTGGCTTGCACGTCCTTAACCCCATGTTTTCTTTCCTGAAAAACCCTAGCCGCACATCAAGGGTACATTTTGTCAGCTCCCATTCAGCAAGCTCCGGGACTGAAAGGTGCCCCATATCGTGCTCTGGATAATTAATTAGCCCTGAGACCTGCTAGCAGGCTCTGCATTAATAGTGTGCTCTGCTGCCTTGCTCAGAGGTAGGTGGGGGACACCATAGCATGGTGCTGCCCTGGACACGGACGCGCTACACTCGTTTGCACAGACCTCGTTTCCAAGTAGGGCACACAGAGCTGTGTATATAAAGGCATATAGCTTCAGATCATTTATTTACTAGTTCTCTTGAGTCTGGGCTAAAGATTTCAGATTTATCACAGTAACTGTCCTTCTATCAAAATCCTAAAACAATGCTGATATACATACACGGTTTCTTCAATACCCAGGTACCACAGCAGCGAGGATGAACAGGTCTCAACTTAAAAAATAAATCATCATTCAGCTATGTGACTTCACACGGTCAGTGCACTGGCAACTCATCTTGGGCTTGGTGTTACCAGAGGATGTAAATGAAGCGGACAAATGTACTCCTAGGGACATCCCCTACGAGGACTTTTAGTGTCCGAACAAGTGCAAGATACACAATGGAATTCCTCAGGGAAACTTGACCAGTCCAGCAACACCAAGGAAGCGTTGATCCAGTATCAACTGGAGTGAAAGAGCTGGCTCAGAACAGCTCTTCTTAGATTCATACGCAACATGCACAAGCGTATATGACACTAAGGATATTAAATAAAAGGCCACAGAAAACACTTCAGATTTAGACGGGTCTAATGTTTTCACTCTCATTAGTAATGCGCGCATTTGAGCGCAGTTCTAACAAAGTAACACACACAATAACAACAGTGCAGGAAAACCCGACACCAATGTGTTCATGGTATGGTCTAATTTTCCAAGTGTTAAGTCATAGCGCTCACATCTGCTTAGAAAAAGAAAAGGGAATGTGCAGAGCCCCTTACCGGACCTGAAGCTCTTCTAGGGCGCCACAGAAGTCATTCATCATTAATAAGAAAAGGTCAGCAATCAAAGAATATAGAGGATTACAAATAATGTTGTTTGCCTTAGCATGCAGTTTTCTGTCTTCAGCAGGAGCTAAAGTGGAATTAAGTTGAACAGAATCTGCGTGCAGAGGAAAAGGTCAAGGTTTATTGAATTATTTAGCTGACAGTTCTGAAAGATTAGTCCATAGACTTCAATCTCTCAACTGACTCAACAGCGCAACATTTCCCACTTGCCTTCAGCAAGTCCTCGTTTTCCTGCCTTTAACAGGGAAAGCCTATACAAAAATTTTCATAAATAGGACATAGCTTCAAGGAGCAATTCCTCATTTTAGCTGAAGTACTTCCTTCCCTCCACTTCATTAATTCCAAATTTTTGTGGTTGCCTTGAAAGACTGTGTTTTGTCTTTCCAAAAATGTTAATTGGCCAGAATTCTTCCAGAGGGAAGCACATCAGATCTAGGTCCGCGGCACAGTCATAACACCGGTATCGTTAGGAGGAGATGGGACTAGAAGGCCACTCTACACCAGCCTTTTTATCCCCCTTGTGTTTTGCCGCACTGATAGACTGCTACAAAGACTTCACATTTCTGGCAGTGCAAGACAAAACATTTTTCTTGCATGCAGGCCACAGACAGGAATGTTCCCACAGTCCCCTCCACATCCATCGCTTGCAAAGGGGCAGGATCACAAAGGCATCTGATGACCACTACAATCCTGGTGATGCTCCAAGTCATAAAGAATCCCCCGACAGGACACCGGCAATTGCCCAACATACACTCAAAAACGTTTGAACTCCATAAATGCATAAGACAGACAGCTAAATAAACATTTACAGTACCAAAAGAAAGGATTAACTCTCTAGTCACAAGGAATCCAAGGATGAGCTCCAGTTTTTGGGTTGTGGCAGAGATTAAGCCTTTTATTCCAAAGATCTAAGCCAACTCCGATAAACATGAAGAGTCCCACTCTGCCCTGTATCAATTTTCTGCACCGGAGTTTACGTTGAACTATTCCTACCCACACACCGAAAAGGCAAAGGGCTTTCCTTGCGCTCTAGCTGCTCGTGACTACCTGTAAGTGATACAACATCCCCACCACAGCATAGGCCACCAAGGCCTCCTACACAACACAGCCAAACTCCCTTTGGAAGCTGAACGTTTCTGTCTTCTTCAAAACACGTCCTCAGCCCCCACTGCAAACAGACCAGGAAGGAAATCCAACTCCCACGACTCTTTTTTGCCTGGGCCAGAGGAGCTAGCTACAAAGTCACAGAGATGTTCGACTAAGCTGGTATCTCCCCGCGGGAAGCAAAAGACTCGAAATCCCATCTCCCACTGAAGTCAGCCTGGGCAGCCCCAGCTAGCAAAGTAGAGAAAACACTACTTTTTCTCCCCGTGCATCAGACCTCTGCGACTGCAGACAGCAAAGCATGGGTACCATCAAATTCATCTGCTAATTAACTCAGAAGGAGCCTGTGTCAGCAAGCAAGTGAAGACAGCCCGAATTAAGCCGGCTACCTACCATCTGGAACAAGTCAGCCGGAATGAGGCTTTGCAGACGCTACAGCCAAGGCAGAGAAACCCCGCGCTGCCTCCCTGCCCTGCGCCGTGCCACAGAACAGTAACTCAAGGGGACCTTCATGGTGTCACCAACCAGCATCGGCAAGAGACTCCTGCAGCCCCGACTGTTCTCGCCTCATGCCCCACTGGCTGCCAGTCATCCACAGACAGGGATAAAAAGGAGCGGGTTGCTAGCGAGGCTGTATCCCTGCGAAGGCACTAGAAAAGCGGAGGCTTTTTCGTAGAAATATCTTTACACCATTCAGAAAGCAGACAGACAGTAATACTGCTTCCTCCCTCCTCGTGACCCTCCAAGTGCTCTCGCCTCCAAAGGTGGCCCCGGCAGACACCATCACCCTAAAACACGGGTGGGGTTTTCCTGCAGGAGACGAGCCTGGGAACTTGGCACAGCAGGGAGGGATCCTTCCCCCAATTACAAGCAATGACACCTAACCTTAGGCTCGTCCAACAGGTTTCTTTTGCAGGGACCTATTTTCCCAGCGCCTCTATTACCGAGGCAGGAATTCCTGGGGAATAAAACAAATCGTTTCATTGGTGCAATTGGGAATATATTCTAAAGGCAATGAGGCCACACCACAGCTTTTCGGAAGCACCGGGCTCCCAAGCTGTTTTGAGCACAGCTTCCACCCCAGGGCTAGATGCTGGCAAGAGGCAGCGTGTCCGTGTCGGCACAAAGGGTAGGTTCATGTGCTTGCTAAGACACACACCAGGAAAGGCAGGGTCAGCATCGGCCCCCCAGTTCCTGCTTCATGCCCCTGCTCCTGGCAGAGCCTCTGAGCCCCCCCGGGTGCCCCCTTCAGGAGCACGCACAGCACTCACCTGGCTCCTAGCTGCATTTTAGCTTGCAGCTCTCAGCCTCTGAAAGGCTGGGCAAGCTTTCCCACCAGAGCAAGCTCAGATCACACCAGGAACCGCAGTTCCTGCAGTCGCCTCAGCTTTCCTTACTCTTTACGCAAGCTGCGATGATTTCCTTAATGCAGCTTACTTCCCAGCGAGGTGCTCCTTAGCAAGAAATGACATGTTTTAAGCCAGCCGCAGAACTCAATTTCTGAAGGCTACAATTTTGTCACCTTGAGTAAAAGTAGCAACTTTGTCTGTGTGAGAGGTGTCTACAAGGGGAAAGCTACAAACGATAACAGACCTGGGAAAAGCAGACAACTCCACAGCATGCAGAATAAGAAACAGCCACACAATTTGCCTTTACTTTCTTGAGCCTTTACCTGTTATCCGGCAGGAACAGCTACCGAGGCTGCTGAAATAACAAGCTGGGGGAAATCCAGGCCTTAACTTCTCAGCAAAATGCATGAGCACAGACAAACCTGTCATTTTGAAACTGCTGTGGCTACACACCCACCTGACCTGAGTGCTATAAGGAGACCTGGCAATGACTAAGAGGTTTGGTATCGTGAACCAATACTCGCTGTGGCCTCAGCTAAAGCTCAGAGATCACTTTTACCCTTCTTCCCTGCCTCTGTCTTCTCTCCTTCTTTGCCAGGGGCTCGTACTTGCTACCAGGATTTCCACCAAGATGCTGACAATTTCTAAGCAGCCAGGCCCAAAACAGAACCCACCGTGTGTCCCCCGCTTCAGTCTCCACTATGTTTGTGTGGTCTCCAAGCAAACACATGCACAGTTTCAGACATCTGAAAACTGCCTGCCAGCCGCCGCTTAAAAAAAAAAAAAGAAGCCATGTAACAGCACATCTCCAAAAGATAGACGAGTAGTGTTTTTCAGTGGCGGTACTTAATTAGGAAACCATTGCTCTCTACTGCAACAGCACTCAGTCCCTTGCCCACCGACCGTGCAGCACTTGGAGACAAGACAAAGCACACTGCCTCTGCGGGCAAGACACAACTCAGCACGCGTGTGGAGGGGTGTTCACCCAGCCGTGCTCCCAAGCACCGGCAAGAGCCAAGGAATCACACACCATGCGCAGTTCAAGGGCAGCTTTGAGACTAGCACTTCCCCAGTCCCCCTGGAAATCGACTTGCCTGTACACAAATGCAAGCCAACAGAACTTCTCACTGAAACCTATGCAAAGTCCCCAACCCATTTTATACCAGGCACCGTGTTACAGAAAGCTCTAGAGCCTGTAATAAAGGCAAACGTCAGGCTTAATATAAAACGCTAAGTCACTGGTAATAACCCACTAGGAAAAGAACGACAGAGCGTGAGTGTGCGGTACAAGCTTTATAATCTGTCATGCAGAGCAGACACCAAGCCTGGAGAAAGCCTTTCCTCCACGACACAGCTCCGGCAAACGTCAATTTCCCATCATCGAGGATTTCAAGCAGATTTATTAGTTTAATCCTAATAATGCAAATAAAGCCAGATGCAGAACTGGCATAAGTTGCTACATGTGGAAAAAACTTGCCCATGACCCCCCCTTCATGAATCTGTCGTAATAAAGCACAAACCTGTACAGTTACCCTTTTCCTCCTTCCCCATCCTCTGAAAACAGCCACCTCAGTGCTACCAGGCCGGGTGTGCGAGGGGGACAAGGCTGGCACGGGTGCCATTTCAGTAACTGACTACTCTCCTAATAAAGGTGCTTCTGCACTCCAGACCAAACTCCATGTTTGCATGCAAGGAGATACCTTCAGGGTTGGAGTTTCTTCTCTCCCAAAATTCAATCCCTAACGGAGAGGCTGCAAGTTCCCCTGTTAACAGCAAGGGCTTTGGAGGTTCAAGTGATAACTGTCAAGTCACACTTCACATCCCTTCCTTTCCATCCCACTCTCTGGGGTCAGACTACCACCAGTTCGGAGTCTGTTCACAAAGTTAAGTGCAAGGACACTGATTACTGTCCGCTAAAGGATTCAGAGGGGGCTGCCAGAAGCAGGGAGAGAGCAAACCTTCCCACGGACCAAGCAGCTGCTTGCTTGAGGCCAAACGTAACTCCCTGTCCCCACAGAGCGCCCAGGAGGCTCCGGTGCTCCAGGCGCAAAGCTCAGCACCATGGCATTGCTACACCAGACCTGGTAGACACCAGCCATCATTAGAGGCTGCGTTTGCTCCAGGCAGTTTCATATTTTACACCCTGCAATCTGCTCGCACATATCTCAAGCTCAGCACTGTTAGGGAATACCCTCAGCAAGTTTCCAAGAAGCACATCTAGATGTCGGGTGAGGAAGCTCATTCTTTAAGAGATGAGACTTAATCCCACGTTCAGCTTCCCGCAAACACCAGTTATGCATCAGCAGTCATAAAAAGACGAAGCGACACATGAAATTCCTGGGGCTGGGAAGGGGAAAATCTCTTCAAGACTGTCGAACACACAGTGAAAAATAAGTAAATAAAACGTCAGGGTCGCACACTTCCCCTTCATGCAAGTAGGTTCAGATGCTACCAGCCCCCGAACCTTCAGCCAACTGGTATGTTTTCATAAGCTTAGCTTTTCTTGGCCAAAAATTTTAATGTTTGCTCTAGAAAAAGAAACATATATACCCCAAAACAAAGAAGCCCAATGGGAACAGTGTATAAATGCACAACATAATGAAATAAGCGAGAAAAAAGTTTGTTTGTTTTTTTTTTTTACTGTTGCCAAGTTTTATTAACACAAGTGTTATTTTAAACAATTACACATAAAAAAAACTTCTAAAGGAAAATACTAACAGCATTTCTATAAACAAACTCACCTTGGTGGCTAAATGCCAGACACTAATTAAATGCATCCTGTAACCATAAAATCCTCTTCTTACCTAGAAATAATTCTGAGACCTCAATCCAAAAACCTACTATCAACTTTAGAGTGTCTACTCCTCCCGCCATACAAAGTTGGCTCCATCAGGAAAACAAAAGGCCCAGGCAAACAAAAAAGGCAAAAAATCCCCTGAAGTCTCAGGAAGCATATTGCACACTAACCTGACAAAACACACAAAGGTTTTCCAGTATTAGAAGTCCCAGGGTCAGCAAGTCTTTTCTCAGAAAAGAGTCCCAGGGTATGCTGGCAGGAAAGGAAATGGCTCTGTCTTCTGTGGGCTTATTCTTGAATTTCCCTCCCATGTCAGCAAGGGGAACGGGCCCCTGCTGCCCACTCCAAGAACATATCCAGCATCACCCATGCAGTAAGCTGATGAAAGATGTTGCAGTCACGTACTTCACGGCACAGAAGAGCAAACTGATTTATATACTCAGGGGCAGAAGCAAGCAGCCATGTATTAACACCATTATATACACTTAATCAAATTAATTCACTTGATGAATAACCGTCTAACAGACACAGCTATGTTCTGCATGGTTTCCCGTGACTCCTAAAACAATGTGGGTCCCTAACTTGGCAGCAGGTTCCTCATCAAAACCTGTGATCCTATGGGCTATATCAGTGATTTGCCGTTGTCCAGGTGCTTAAGAGAAAGGGGCCCAACGGCCTTTGTCCAGCACTCAGGAACAATATAAATTAGCAGGCACAGTTCTCATTTGGTAACTCTGAGCTCTGGACATCTGATGGAAGCCCCCGTAGAATCTGTTACAAAAACATAACACCCAGCTTTATACCTTTTGACCTGATCTAAGTATGGAGACTTGCATCTCTAAGATGAAGGAAACTTACTTTCTAGTCACTGGATATTTTTGCACACACCTATTACTGTCAGTAAGGGGGCTTTGTGTTTGGTCCTCCCATAACAGTTCCAGAAACAGCCTTCCTATAGCTATTTCTTCCAAAAGCTCTCTGACCCAACACAGTCCCTGGCAGCTCCAGAACATTTGGGGATTACGTTGCATTTCAGCCCATGCACTAGAAACACCAACATCTGTAACAAGACAGACAGACAGCAGTCACTTACACACCTACCAGGAGCAAGACTCGGCCTGGGAAGGAGGGGAGATGTTTTCATGGCAGGCAAAGGAATAAAGTCCCCGAGTGCGGCAAACGAGTTATCTGAGGCTTCTGAAAGCAGGAGCTGCCAGCGCAGTCAGGGCTGCGCAGCCCCCGGGTATCCTGCAGCTGGGAGGAGCGGCGCTCCTCGCTGAGCACGCCAACTGTGGACCAAGCTTATTTTGCCAAAACTACACAAAAGAAAAATGTCATTTTTCTCCCTATGAAACGGGACATTTGCTGGCAATGCTCCGCTGGCCATAAACACTTCATCGTGCTTCCTGGCACCATGGCTCTGCCAGGAAAAGGCCTGCAGTAAAAACATGGTTTGATTATCAGTCTTTTTCAAAAAAAAAAAAAAAAGAAAAGAGAAGACCCTGTGCCTTAGAGCCAACACTTAGTTAAAAAGATTACACGCTTTATGGGAACATGGGGTTTTTAAACAGAGAACAGTGAACTTGCACTTGAGCTGGTCACTGACCCCCCCCGACACGAGCAACGCAGAGGTCCCCACAGCTTCCGCAGCGGGCTCGCACCACCAGCACGGCCTCCGCAGAGCTCCAGCAGCCCCAGTGTAAGGTGGGCAGCGCACCGTGCTGGCCTTTTCCCTACAGGTGACAACTACAGGCTGAGTTACAAATAGGGAGTAAGACCCTGCCAGACCCTCTGGGTCTTTGAGGAGTTTCTGCTTGGCAGGTTCCCATATCCGATGCAACAGCCCAACCTCCGTGAACAAACCTGACACAGGAGTTTCACCCTCCTGTCTGAAGGCCATGCCTCCTCAGGCGGTGAGGCCCAAAATGTTCCTGGGCTCTAACACCACCAAAATACCCCTGCAGAAGGCAACCACTCCAGCTTCTCACATGCAAGCACTGCTCTATCATGTGACATCTGGAGGCAAAAGGTGCAAAGACGCACCAGATATCACAGATAACTACAGCAAGTCTCCTTGTAGCCTTCTGCAATCATTCTCAAAGCAACGACGATCCTCACAGCTAAATGGCACACATTAACTTTTGCAAAGCAAGAGAGCGAGATGCTCTGAGGGCTCAGAGAGGTAGCTATCATCTGTGGTGCTCTTCAGGTGTGAGGATACACTTGGTAATTAAGACCAACATGAGGGGAAAATACCAGACTTCAATGGTGTTTTCAGCCCTGCCACAGAGTGGCTGGATGAGCAGACAGCAAACAAACCACAATTAGGGGGAGGCAGGCACTGACCCTGCCCTACACGCTGTCAAAGGCTTCCCATCCTCATACCAAAGCTCCCAAATGCCTTCGGGAGCTAGACCTTCGGCTTCTGGTATCTCGGTCCTCCTCCCTCTGCAGTGTTGCGACAGTTTAATTAAAAGCAGGAGGCTGAAAAGCTGGAAACAGGCAGGGGAGTGCTGCTGAGTTCACATCTGGCTCTCGAGTTTGGTGCCGAGGCAAGGCTTCCATTTCTTCACCTGCAGAAGAGGCACCAACACCAAGCTCCTGAGCCAGACAGTACGTCTGTAATGGTACCGAGCTGCCTTGGAGCTGTGAGACCAAGCCACCCGGCATTTGCCCAAACAGTCCGAGTACTTGAAACATGGAGACCGTCTTCCCAAATGACAGGGATATTCCAAAGGCTGCTTGGAAAAAGCTGGTAGCTAAAAAAAAAAAACAAAACAAAAAAAACCCCAAAAACTCCCTGCATTGCTTCCCACTTCTTGTTTGATGCGTGAAAACCCTCATATTTAATACGTTTCTGCTTGGTTCAGAATATCCTGCCTAGAGCCCAGTGCTGCCCTGCAGAAGGGCTGTCTTTAGGAACTAAGCGTGACACTCCTGAACATCACCCTGGGCTAATCCAGTGTTATTTTTCCTGCAGCAGGCCGCTGCTCACGAGACCATTGGCAGAGATCTGCAAAACCGCTGGCATTCACCCACGTGCTCGCTGGAATTGTGTTCTTTTGAATTCATAAATTATTCCACACACAGGCTGCTGCAACATCCATTAGCTGTCGATAGAGGTCTGCTGAAAGGTTAAACTAGAGCCGGCATCCACCCCCCACAGATGAATTACTGTTGGCCACCACGTTCTGCTTTGACTGTCCACACTAGTCATGTTTGCGCTTTAAGGGAAAGCAAAAGCAGTCAAATCCAGACTTATTTTTAATTCCTGCCCTCCTGTCAAGACTTGTGCTGTAGCAATCCACACCGCTGCTCGTAACAGACCAGCGTTAGATTAAACCCGCACTTCCAATGTTATTCCCTGATACACCCCAAAAGCAAACAGAACAAGTTCTCCAGCGTACTACCCACCTCAACAGCCCAGCTGCTCAGACTTCTCCCAGACAGTCAAGCTAAACACATACCTGGTAGAATTCAAAGTCTTGCAACTTTATGAGTACAAACAATACGTACCGCACTCTGCTTTGTTGAAATACATAGCTCAAGGACAACTTTTGGAAGGGAAGAATGGAACATTTTGCAAGGCTGTTTCTCCAAATAACAATAACAAGCAAAAGGATTTGCCGTTAGCTTGCATCTCCTGAAGTTAATTTATGCCGCAGCTTTGTATACTCACATTACACAGATTTTTTTTCATCCTCTTTTTCCCCTAAGAAGCATCACTCCAAAGATGCGTGACCTAGTACTCAGGTCTGCTGGCCACGTCTCATCCCACCGCCTTCGCAGAAGAGCGCAGAGGCAGATCACGACAGGCTGCTCTCCCACAGCAAGATCTGCAAAGGCAGAGCGCGAGGACAGAGAGGGTCCACAGGCTGCCCGTATTAGAGCCCATTTTCCATGCTCAATCTCAATTCCTTATTTTTTTCCTGGAAGGACCAGGATAGGCAGCAGGGCATGTCAGGTATCCCTCTGTAAGCAAGGCACTGACTGAAGTGTTTAGCTTGGCCAACTAACTGTGCCAGCACACACCACGTAACAGCCGAGCACAAGTCGACCGCGGAGCATGAAAGACTGTGACAGATGAGCAGAGGTGCTGCCGAGCGAGCAGGCTCCACCGCACCGCGCTCCATCTCTCCACGGCAGCAAGGCTTTAAAGACCTGACAGAGCAGGTAAATCCCGTCACAACTTTATAGAGCCAAACCTAAGGATTTGGGAAGACAAACATACCCAAAGGCAAATTCAGCCTGCTCCGAGCAAGCGTTTCCTGCAGACGACTACGCGAGATTAGTTCACACGAAGGAGCTTCCTGCTCTGACATGCTCTACAACTCCAAGTGCTGCAGACCTGCCTATCCCAAAACTGGGGCACAATTCCCATGTGCGGTGCATGTTTTTGCCCTCGGCTCGAGTTATTTAATGAGATACCACAGCAAGCGATCTGCTGCTGCACATTCCTTATTAACACTGCCAAGCCTGGAGATGCAGCAGTCTCCAACACCGCGTTGCTCTAAGCGGTAGGTAACGCAAGCAGCCGCAAGCAGCACTGCATGGGTTGCTTATACCCCAGAGCAGCTGGAGTGCGCTCTGGGAACTCAGTAAGCCTTCAAAGAGGAAGGCTAATCCCCAGCTCTTCCTCCCTTCCTCTCACAACCGTCCAGGAGAAAGAGCAGGGTTTGTACATGCAACATTAAGGCTCGTACTCTGTGCACACCACAGCCGTAACAGAGCGCAAAAGCCGGGTCCTGAGGCCAGCCAGCGTGTGTTGGCCCCAGGAGACCAGCCCTTTCCCAAGCGCACGACGTTTATTTACTCACATCTCCTCAGGCCACTCAGTAGCCCCCAAGGGTGCAAACTGGAGCGTAAACCTCAAAAGCAGACTTGCACAGCACTCCTACTTGTAGAGTAGCCAGGAGGATGGCACCCACCCAGCCATCGCCATCCTCCCCTCCTACCATTCAGCGCCACTGGACCCAAGATGCTGGACCATGACCCTCCACTGCAAGGCACTGGATCAGACCAGAAATACGAGGTCCTCTTCCCTGAGCAGCTTTCAATTGCCAAGGTATTTCAGCGTACACAGTCCAGAAAGAGACCCATTTACCACAATTAGTGGATGGGGACAGCATCTGCACGTACTTCTCTTGGGACTTCCTACCACACATTTTACAGAGAGACCAACCACCTATTTCACACCAGAAACATCGACCATTTTTTAGCCTGTGTGAACCTTATACTTCCCTTCATTGCACGTAAGCTGCATCACAGCTAGCCTGACGAGATTTATGCTTCTAGCTTTCTGGCTCATCCCACTGGAAGAAATCAACAGGTTGCTTGGTTAGGCTATAAAAAACAATATTGCTTTCCTTAGGTTATATCAAAACGAAGTAATGCACATCCCATGGAAAAACTGCTTTTCTGAGCTCCATTCCTGGCGAGGCCAAACCCGGGGGAACGTGGCTGTGTTCAGTAACAGACAGCAGTCACACGCCAGACTGCAATTTCAAATAATGTTTTTGTTTAAACAACAAAACCAAAACACCTCTGGCTTTGATGTTTAAGTGGTTCTGGCCTACAACAGAGAAGTTAGCCATGTCTTAGGAATGCTCTATATGAAAATTGCCCTCAATTGCATTTATGTAAACCCAGAGAAACAAGGTCAATGGAGTTACTCACACTGCTCATTTTTAAACCCTTCCTCCTTCTTGAAATTACTTGTTAAGTCTCCTTGAAAACATAACTTGCATATTACCCTATTTAAATACTTATTTTCTTGAAAGTGTTTTTAATTAAAAGCACTAGTCTGGTAATGCTTCTGTGCCACAAGATCTCACTAGATTTGGTGCAATAGGACTAGGTTTGTAAAGGTGACTATGGCCGTGCTATTAATTCATCAATCACAGCCTTGCACCTTACAAAACAAGGGAATTATTATCTGCTTTACAGATGGAGAAAACAAAGGCATACAAAAATGAAGGTATTTGCCCAAGACCACCCAGCAGATCAGTAGCTGAAACACTTGCAGCATGCCAACCACATAAACCCTAATCCCACATGGCTCTTACAATTAACGACCTAATAATGAATAATTGCATAACTCCAAATGCTGAACAGCAGAAGTGCTTTTCAGCAGGATGAATATTCAGCTACCTGGAAAGACAAAACCCAAAGTGCCCTGACACCACTACTATTTGACAACTGTATATCAGAAACCAAACTAAGTCTTTTCAGTGACCGTCAACCCTGCATCCCAGAAGGTAAGGCGCTTCTTCGAGAAGTTGTTTAGTTTCAACTTTCAGCCCAATTTCTTTGTAGTCCAGAGCAGCAGGAAGGGTTTACCGCTGCTTCCCTGAAAAGCTGGCCCAGGGCCAAAGCAGAGACTTTACAGGCACGCTTCCCCCCATGCGAAGCAGCTCCCAGATCTGGTGCCACTTTCTACCTCCACTGGACACCAAGGGCTTGTGCTGCAGTCACCAAAACACCCACCCCACCCCCACCCCCCAAGACCTGTACATCTATCAGGCCTACGAGAAAGCCAGGAGCGCTCTGCAAGAGCTCACTCAAAGCCGGGAAGGAGAGCTGCCCTCAGACTCTGGTCAAGGACTCAGTTCATGACTTCCGAAATGGGTTCGGCAGAGTGAAACAGCATCTTCCAGGTGCAGAGACAGCACATTCTGACTTTCCTCGTGCCCAGTCCCTACAGGAACCCCTTGCACACCTGCCTTGATACCGACCAGGGGAGCACCCTCAAGCCCCCGACAACTGGCTCCCCAAAAAACCTCTTCGCACCTCTCACCCCTACAGGCGCTCAGACGACCGGCTGGCACCAGGCGCCTTCTCAAAAGCAGCCTGAAGACTCAGAAATCCTGATGACTAACGAACCTCTGAACACAGATTTGAGGGGGCAGGGGGAGGAAAGAAAAAAAAAAAAGTATAAATCAGGTCAAATGCTCCTAGAAAATGCCAATTACTTTATATATAGCAGATCGCACTCGGATGTCATTTAATCTCAGCTTGCCTTTGTCAGATATTAGCTGAAATTCCCTGCTTTGCTTCGCCTGCCATATTAGAGTGTCATGTATTCAATATTAATGAGACAGATCAAACAGAATTGGACCATGTTGGCATTTTCTCTGATAAAAGACGCTTTGTGGCAGGAAAGAATTCATTTAAAAGCATTAAGGATTTTCCTTGGCTTGGAAATTACATACAATATACAGGAAAAAAACAAAACCTTTTTCATGTGTGACTAAAAACCTAATCTTCTAATTCTAGAAGCTAACGAAGGCATAATCATCGATTCATTGTTTCCCCTGTTAAAAACTACATCAGCAGCAAGTTGAGTTACCTGGCCACAACTAGGGAAAGCTTTACAGATACAATTTGCTGACCTCGCACTTACACACAGGCAAAAAAAATTCAGAGCGCAGAACTCTGTGACTGCCCAGGAAAGAAAAAGCACAATGAGACCTGCCATAGCTCAACCCGGACACGAAACAGATTTGGGGGAGGAAAAAGCAGCAGCCAACGGATGTGGTGGTGAAGTGGTGTGATTTACCACCAGAGCGAGTCACCAGACGATCTAGCAAAATCCCTGCTCCTCTCGGGGTCTTGACATGAAGATTTGAGGACTGTGCGTATGTTCAGTCCCAGACGGCTGCGTTAAGCCTTATAATCGCCGCTAGCATTTATAGCTAGCAATATACCTGCTCACAGTCTTTTAGCTGTAAAAGCTGAGAATAAATGAGAACTGTTGCCAGTTATTTAATTTGGCAATTTCTGAAGATATCAGTCTTGACATGCCAAATAAAAAAAAAGCATCAAAACAAAAATAAAGACTATTGAAATATCACAAGCCATGCTGTTTCTAAGTTCGTTCTGCAGACACCCAAGAAATTTAATTCTACCTGTTAAAACAAAAGGAGTCAACAAAGAGAAATCTTCAATCTCATGAAGAAGCAAGAAAAGGAAAATCCAACTACATTTATGCACAACCTCTTTATTGGCACCCCTGTACATTTCCTACACGCATCTGGAGGATGCGGGGTAATCCACGTCATTGCAGAGCCATGCCAAGAACGCGTGTCAATGATAACCAGAAACCTTCACCTTTCCAGGCTGCAAATTTCTTATTTCCAAGCTAGGCTGTTGCCTGCCAAATTCTGTCCTGGAAAAATATAGCCAGGACCATCACCCTCCTATTCTTCATTCATCTGAAAGCTGCCAAAAGCTCCTAGGCTGACTCAGATTGGAGGAGAGGGGTTTTCACAGGGCCTGAAAGGAGATGATTTGTGTGCTCCGAAATGCAAAGATTTGGCGGTGGCTACAAGCGGGAACCTCTATCGGAAAGAATAAAAGTAGACTTGCAATTCGAGCTCTACGGCAGTTCGCGCTCTCGTGCTTCACTGGGAATCGGTCGCCGTGCTGCCCTGTGGAAGAGGGAAATACAAGCTCACGCTGTCACCGAGAGAGCCAAGCAAGCCGCCTAACAAACTTACTCATCTCCCACCTTAATTTTGTTTACAGACAAAAACAGAGGCTGCCACCACCAGACTCATAAACTTAATTCAAGCCACAGTAACATATTTAAGTAAAGCATTTAGCACGCTTGGTGCATTCAACACACATCTGGCAAATAGATTCTGTCAAGTCTCTTGCTTACACAGGACATCGTGCTCTACATCGCACCCACTTACCCCCCCAGAGAAACACCCACAGACTTTGCAGAACGCCTTCAGATCCACAGACAGCCCCAAACAGGCCTGCAAAACATTTACAAAGACCCCCCTCAGGATTCAAAATGCTATTTCTCCCCTTTCACTCCCATCACATGAGAGACATTAACGTAATTTCTGAATTAAATACAGAAGATGCAAGCAGATTTCTACCACTGCGCACAGGAATCAGTTCCCAGGAGCCGCTGGCAAAGCAGGCAACATCTGTGGCAAAACCAAAGCGTTTCTAAAACAAGCCTTTTTGTGTTAGCTTGTGCCAAGTATTCTTCACCAGATCTGGTAAAGAAATAACCCCCAGTCACAGTACTTAAATAACATATTTCCAGCAGGTAAATCCCATCTGAAAATAAATCTGCGATGCAGAAACAGTAACAGAAAATCCAATTAGATAATAGAAAGATCTAAAGAAGCTATGAACTGAGATGTTTCGCAAAGTCCAAAACAAATCCAAAGGAAAAAAAAAAAACAACACCCAACCAACAAAAACCAGCCATAGCCTGCTCTTTGCCATCACCTTATGGGGGTTGCTACTAAAGAAACCAAAAAGCCTAAGCCCGCAAGAGAAAGATTCAGCTCCTCCATATTTCCAGCAACTTCAAAAGCTCCAACTGCAAATTCAGATCCTAAGGCTACTTAGACACTTCTCTAAGCACAGGTACAGTCTGTATTTTTAAATCAAGAGTTCCAAAGATAGACAAAGACTTATCAATTGCCAAACAACTCAGCAAAATAATTGTCTTACTAGTGAAATGGCAATAACAGCCTTTGGACTACATGCTTCATGCCAGCAGTGGGTACCACTTATATTGGACAAGCAGAGAGTACAGCCACAGGGAGAAAGCTTGCGGAAGGGCCCTGTATTGCTAATGGAAAACCACAAGGAGCTTTTCCTCCTTCTCACAGCTCTTTCTCCACCACCTCATGCAATGCCTACACCCAGATTAATCATACCTGCCCGAGCTGTGCATAACAGCTCTGGCTACTCCTGCAACTCCTGACCCACATACCTCCAAACCAGGCACCATGGCATGGATGGAGAGGGAAAGGCATCCAGATGTAATGAAGCAGCCCAGAAAGACCATCTCTTACTCCCATCTCACTGAACCCACCACATAGCGGCACGCAAACTACCACTCAGAATATAGGGAGAAAGAAGACGATTTGGGATATATCTCTTTTTACCACCGCTCTTAGCTAAGACAGCCAGACCCTGAACTTCGTTTTCTGCCTCTGATCCAGAGCATCCTCCACCAGTGTTAATGCTGACTGCTGACAGCACCGCGGTGTTTGTCTGAACCATTATTACGCACCACTTATTCCAGTAGGCTGGAGAGCTGTTCACAGAGCTGGAAGCGAAGGCAGCTAGATAGCGTACCTAAAAAAAAGCTTCAAGTACTATTGTGGGGCTTTTTTTTTTTGGTTTCTTTTTAAATCACCTGGTTGCACCCAACTGTTCTGTATTTTTTCCTACAAGAGCCACTGTCGCTTACAGAACTGAAGCCTAGAGCCAAACCAAGCCAAAGAGTTCGGACAAGGCATTTTCCAAGCCGACAGGAGACCCCGTCCCCTTGGCATCTCTCCTGCCAAGCAAGCCACAAGCTACTGAACAGCACGCCCATGCTCTGGGCATTACCTCGAGAGGAAGAGGCATACCAAGGGCACAAAAGAAGCGACAAACCTCCACAGTGGGCAGGAAGCCAGTAAAGCCATCATCTCTCCTGGGGGCTACAGGAGCAGGAAGGACATATAAAACACACCTCAGCTCCGAGTAAATATTTTACTTCCCAGATTCATGCTGCTTACTTAATCCCCGTCACTACTTCAGAGGCCCTACTCCGACACTAAAACGGATTCCCCATGATCTCATCTACACAAAATAAGGATTTTCAAAGTGTCTCCATCAGATCCTCACTCCAGGTCAGCTCACTTCATGCTGGAAAAGCTCGAGGCCCTGAGCTTTACATCCAGCTTTCGGGCTGGACGCAAGACCTGCCCCACAACTGAGGCTGTGCTGAAAAACAAGGCAAGGAGCAGGCAGGTTCCCACCATTGTTAACATCAACAGGAGCAACAAGAATTGTCTGAAAGAATTTCCTACTGCAGACAAGGCACAGAGGTGAACAAAGGAAATGAAGAGTTCACCAATTAAAACAGTCCTGGTGTGCAACACCCAGGTCAGCTTCCCTGGCACAGGCAGCTGAGCCGGGCCAGACCCAAAAAGCCACACTTTGCAGCTGCAAGCAGGCAAGGAAGCCAAAATCCATGCCCTGGCCATCTTAGCAGCCCCAGCAATGCCACCAAAGCCCACAAGACTGCCATGTTCACTGGGAGGAGAGTCCACAGCCCCGCAATGCTCCCTGGAGCATACCCAACAGCAGGGACAGCTCAGCCTTGCAGTCAGCTCCAAAACCGACAAGCTGTGAAGTGGCCGGGGCACTGCTGGCCTGGGCCTGGAGCATGACAATCCTCTCCCTACCCTGGAATCCATCCCTGACCCACCTCACCCCACCACCTCTCAGTCTCAGCTCTTCACCTTCGCTTCTCCGTCAGTGAAGACAACCAGACGCTCAGCTAGCAAGAGCGCAGAATCACTCACAGAAACAAGGGTGTATCCCCTTTCTCAGCACTCATCTCATTGACTAAAATCAGTGGTCACGGTGGCCCTGCTCCACCCACCAACACACACAGATGTGGCTTTCCAAAGATGCTGGCCGCCGCTCTTGCTGACCCCAGTGGGTGTTGGTAGATCTGCTGCTCAGAGAAAGACAAAGTCTGTAGAGCCTTCAGCTCCATTAGCCCTGCTCCACCTTCTTGTTCTGCCTCTCATTCCCTCCCCTCCATGGAAACTGGCAGTCTCTCATTATCAAGTATTTTTAAAACAGATGGAAGAATACATTGTGCTGTATTAATATCTCAGATAACGTTTTCCATAGTTCCCATGTAAAATTTGTATTCCGGCTTCATTTTCCATCAATTTCTGTTTGACTTGGACAGGAATATACATTAGCATATACATGTAAGTAAATGTTAGTGTTGCTCCTTTAACTAGACCAAGCTATATATGCTTCTGTAAACATTTAACATTAACAAATAAAGGGAAAGGCAGGGAGGCCAGAGCCCTCTTCCATGCTCTGAACTACTGAGAAACCACCCAGCGCTGGTCAAGATGCTGGGAATTAACCCAGAAGGAGGAAGGGGATCCCCGCTCTAGCGCATCTCAACAGTTTCCAGACTGCAAGTGGCTTATCTCACACTGAGCCCAGATGACCATATGCATCCTCCCACCCCGATGTATGTTTAAGCATATGCATGGCTTTCATCAGCTGAGAGGTCCCATGGCAGCTTCCAGCACTGATCCTGCCAAAACTTTGCTTATGCATGCCTTTACATTTACATAGCAAGATCAGTCTCTATTAAGTCAAATGAAATTACAGGCAGTGCATTACACATGTGCCTTCGCATCTGTGGGACCAGGGCCTTAAAAGAAAGCCGCCCATCCCACCAAAACATGCCCTGCTCGGCTACAATTAAACACAGACACTTCAGAGCAGTTCGCTAAAGTTATTTTTTATGCATGCTTTTACAATTAACATAATGTCATATCCTGCCAGGACGTAAAACGTTGTGTGACTCAGGAATGTTATCATAGTTTTAAGTCAAACTGACTTGTTTCTTCTTTTCTTTCCCCCTTCCCTTAATTCTACCCCAATGCTCCCGCCAACAAGACACACGCCACTCAGAGCCCTTATATAATTTGATTATTACATTAAAAGCTTAATAGGCAAACGTTCATCAGCCTTGCCTTGCTCTACCGTATAATTAACTATCTCTTCAAACTCCCTACCACCCCCCAGCAACACAACAGCAGCATGCAAAGCGGCAGCAGAGAGGATTAGATAAGAAGGTATACGAGACATAACGCCCCCAACATCTACCAAATACCAGCCCGCCGTCCTTTCTTCTCTTATCACCCCAAGATAAAACAACTCTCTTCTCCAAAAAGCACCGATTCTGGAGGCCGAACCACCGTCTGCCCCCCAGCTGCTTACGAGGAAGCTGAGTACCCTCATCCTTCCCTCTCCCACACACACATGCTTCTCGCACCGAAGGATGCTTTATTCTGCAGTCGGTCACACTGGACCGGGCTCAATGGTACACAGATATGAATTTAGTTTAACTGGTGCAAAACCCTCCCTGGATGCTGTTTTGAAATTGCTCCTGGACTTGGATTAACCAAAAATGTGAGAGGCTGAGTTTAATATAATGACAGAAAAATAAAGCAAAACACATACACAAGAACAAATGGCAATCGCATCTTGTAATACGCCACTTTCCCGAGTCTATTCGCATTGTGAGGTTGCTACTCTACACAAAGCAAAACGGCTCTGCTTGGCAATACCCTTCAGCCTGCCCTAAAAACCAGCTGAAGCAATGATTTCAATGCATCTTCTTACACTGAAAGACAAACTTCCAAGCATGCTTTAAACCTTAAGATCAAGGAATCATTTCAGAAGAAGCTTTACAAACAGCTGGTATAATTTATAGGTATTCTGTTAACAAACATCAGCTCTTATTTTGCTTATTAGCATAACCTCCCCACCTCCAGTAACACCATTAACTCCCTCTTCATACATTTGCTTTGCCACATCAGAGGAACCATATAGCCCCCGCAGATCCACAAGCGCATAATAAATGCTAGAAGAAACTGTCTCATGCCAGTGACATCTTGAATGCAGACCATTTTCTTATTACGAGAAGAAGCCACATTCAAGTCCCCCGCTCACGGGCAACATCTGTTTTACTCACAAGCACTGAAAAAGTTGCCGGGAAGCCGGTCAAGTCTCTCTTCCCTCCCCCGGCCGACCACGCACAAAAGTGCATTCAGTCTGGTCATGGTGGAGTTTCATTCACGTTTCTGCAAGCTGGATGCAAGAGAGACTTTTTTTCCCTCCCCCCTCACCTCGGGAACGGCATCTGTTAAGTTTTTGCGGGTTTGGTTTTGGTTTTCCCCCCCCCCCCCCCTTTCTCTCTGTAAAGGGGAAATCTTTTGTCTTTCTCAACGTGGATGTAGAAAAACTCCCGGCCACCACATCCCCAGGGAAAAAAAAAAAAAAAAAAGGTCACGCTGGAAGACGCGAAACACGCGTGCCCCTCGGAAGACTTTCCACCCGGCGTTTCCACGACTGTCGCCCGCCGCAGCCGAGCGCCCAAAGCTGCTCCCCAGGGGCTGCCGGGCACTTGCCCGCCCGCCTCCCCTGTCCAAGCCACAGCCCTCCCCACTCCCCAGTTTTCCCCATCCATGGGAATCCGCGGGGCAGAAACACTTAGCGGCGAGTCACGGAACACGGCCCCAGCCCCGGCGGGAGCAGCCCGGGGACCACCCCCGGTGGCGTCTCCCCGCGGCTCAAAGCGAAGGGCTCCGGGAGGAGCTGCCCGCCGTCGGGCCCGGCCCCGCTGCAACAAAGAGCCGCGGCCCCAAACCGGGGCGAAAAAGTTTTGCGCGGCCCCCGCCCCCCCCCCTCCTCGCCGCCCCGGGAACGGGCACAGGCGGCGGCGCCCCGGCACGCCGCGCCGGCGAGCCCGCCGTCCCCTCCGGCGTCGCACCCCCGCAAGCCTCCGCATTACACCCCGGGCGTTGCGCCCCTACAATCCCCGCCCGGCATCCCCGGCACCGCACCCCTACGACCCCCTGGCACCGCACGCCGCCGTACTCGTGCGATTCCCCCACCCCCGGCACCGCATTGCGCCCCTCCGCCCTCCGGCACCGCAGTCCCCGCCACCGCCTCCCTCCCGCCGCCGCCGCACCCACCGCCGGTCTCCCCACGGCCACGGCCATCGCGGTGCACTTCGCTTCGCTCCCCGGCCCGCCGCCGCCTCTGAGCTGGCTGCTAGGGCTGCAACATGGCCACCCGGCGGGGAGGGCCCATGCGCAATGCAAAGGGGCCGGGCGGCGAGGCGGGACCCCCCCGGCCCTCCCCCGGCGCCGCCCCGGCCGGCTGCAGCCCCGCGACGGCTCGGGGAACCCCGAAAGCGGGTGGGAGCCGCGGCGGGGGGCTGCAGTCAATCCCCAGCGGTAATTGCCGTTAATCCCTCTCTCGGAGGGCCCTCCCGGCAGGAGCCGCGCTGCTCCGACCCAGCCCGGCTGGCCTGGGGAAGGGGAGCCCGGCTCCCCCCCAGCCCGGCCGCTCGTACCCGTCCCCTTCACCCAAAAGGGTCGTTTGCTCCGACCCCGCTTCAGGGGCCCTTGCGAAGAGAAGGCCAAGCCAGCGACTTGACAAGGTCCTCCTACCCCCACTTCGGTTAAGGAGAACGGGGATTTGCAACAGGGAGTCAGGCAGGAGCTCCCACAGCTGGGGCTGTTTGCCATCAGGAGCCCCCAGTGCCCTCGTATAACAATGCAGGGACCTCATTCCCCTTGTTTCTCCGAGCTTTCCCCCCCTACCAAGCACCCCCATACTCCTTTTCAAACAAGTTGAGTAAACCAAAATAACAGCCACAGTGGCCAGTTGCTCTCCTGATCCAGTAAGTCATTTCCATGGATGAAGTGAAGCACAGCTGGCTTCTTGCTGCTCCCAAATGACAAAATGCTTAACACCCTGACGTTAAGCATGACACACTTTTACCTGCAAAGGTGGAAGTCTTACAACTAAATTTGACATGTCTGCTCACAAGTCTTTCAACCAAGGCAGCAATGAAGGAAGGGCCCTGCTGGGTCAGATACTGCATGGTTTCGCAAGGCATAAAAACCCAAAAGTCTACAAAACCAAACGGCGTAAAACCCCAAAAGGTTCTCCGAAAGACAGGGACCTGATTTACCCCACAAACGCAGAACATGTTGACTTACAGGCATACCAGAGCAAGACCCTTATTTGAACACCCACAGAATCAAAGCAAATAAGCCAAAAGGATAAAAGCTGAGAACATCTGCTACAAATAAACGACCCAAGCAGACCTCAGCAGTACACTTACAGTTTGAACACACTTCAACCTAAAGCCAGCCTTTACCTTTCCATTCCAAAAGCCATTTTGGTACGTCCACGAAGAAACACGCGGCTGACTGTAGAGATCTACAAAGTTGCGTTGCATCCTTCCTGCAGCTCTTTTTATCATGTTTTGAAGGAATCAGGAGCTGGTATTTCAGAGCAGTGCCTGTTCCTGCAGCCCCCAGACTGAAAAGCAGCCAAAGGCAGCGCGCGAGCACTATCTAGCACTGCTGCTCACTTAGGGCTAAGGATCTGCACCTGGGGCAGCAGCCCTTAACTGGGCACAGGTGCAGCCATCATTAGCAAAGCTGCTACACCAAAAAACACTAATGGGGTGTCTAGCAGTAAAATTTTGCAAGCATAGTTGATGAGGTACATTAATTACACCAATGCGTTAGGCGTTGCTGCGAATATCCTGGGGAGGCTGCTGTATAAGACTCATGTTCTTGCTCTCATAGCAAATTCCTCCTGCGTGCATGGCTCCAGGTGAGGAGGTGCTGAGCGGGCCTGTGCTGGGAAATGTGCTCGGACCAGTGCAACCTCTAGTGGAAACCTGATGATGATCGTATCTAAAGAGCTACCTTTGTTGCACCTGTGGGTGAGGCAGACCTAGCTTCGCCCTCTCTGAATTCGAGGCATGCATGATACTCCTGCATCAGCGTAATTTAACTAATACAAAGATCTTCTACGTTTGCAAAACTCTAACGTGACTCACCACGTCCTTCCTCGGCTCAAAGCTGGAAGATCCGTGGCTGAGTTTTCTCCGCAATACTCATGCATACAGACCTCCCTGGGTACGGCTGTTCATGCTGAAAGAGAAGGAGGAAAAAAAACCCAGATCAAGCCAAAGAAATGTTCTGCAATCTTTCTAGATCTCAGCGAGCATAGTTCCTTGCATTCCTAGTGCTCAGCGGGAAGAAGCGGACCCCTTGCTCCTGAAAGTTTCATAACTGCTGCTAACAAATTGGTACCCGTGCAAAGGGAATTGCCAGTCCCTCATTCTAGGGACCCTGTGTGAACCCTTCCCATTTTTCCAAAGTTTTTTTGCCTCGTTTTGCAGATACGGCACGTCAATGCTTTAATAACCTTTTGTGTCAGCCGCAAGCAAATTTGTCAGATCCCATGGGATGAGAAAATACACAAGTAGACACAGAACTTGGGTTAACTTACCTCCTGTTTAAAACCAAACATGGGTATATAGTTTTCTGAAGGCAATATCTTCTTGCACAACAATAGGAAGCTACAAGACTAAGTGTTGGGCTTTTTTTTTTTTTTTTAAAATGTTGAAGCAACGCTTGATCCTGCCTCGATTTTGCGATTAGCACTGCCCACAACTTAGTCAAATTTCACCCAAAGAATCAAGAGACCTGCCGTGTCCTGAACTCCCAAAGAGGGCAAGACTGGGGTAAATTCAGCCATCCTGAAGGCTCCTACCCACAACCAAAAGCAACCAATTTGCAGACAGGGTAAATCATTAGAGCACAAGGGGAAACAAGAATCTCTTTAAACCTCTCAGCATGAAGCAGGCAACGAAGCGACCCCAGGTAACAGGACTGCGCTTCTCCTTGCCCGCATGTGGCATTACACCCCCTTAATCCCCAAATGTGATTTGCGGCTCAGGCTGTAAGGGAGGAGACGCGTGCCAGCATTTGGTCTGCCTCTGAATCAATGTGAGCTACGCCTTCAGCAGACTTTTTGGAACGTGCCTACAAAGGGTATCAACAGACGGTCGTAACCAAACGGGTTACAACCAACTGCTGTATTATTGTCCATCGCCCAAGCTATCCCGTAAGCAACACGCTCCCAGCCAGTAGTGACCGTCAAGTGAGACACGTTAGTTTAACCCGTTTCACTCAAGCAAGCTCAGTGAGGCTTGTCCAACCTCAGCAATGCAAAAGCATCAGTACTTAGTGCTGGTCTCAGGCCTGCAAGTACTTCAGGTAACATTTAATGTTACCTGAGTGTGCTTCACTAATTCAATAAATAAGTTTACAGGGTGAGAGCTGACATTGCTCAGGAGAAAAACCTCTATTTTTTAAGTCAAAGCTAGCCTTATAGTAAGCGAGGTAATAGCTCCAAGGGTGTTTAAATGAAAATATGATATCATGGAAAGCCTCCTGCTTACGCCTTAGTCCATTAAACCAAAACAACACTTTCATAGTAGTGCTGTCATTTGCCACTGCTATTTACTCAGATTTTTTATCTTCACAGTCTACCCTCCTCTCTTATTTGTGGTCACAATTATATCATTATGCTCCATTCATTTCATCTAACCGCTTCCCCTGAGAGCGTGCTGCTATCGAACACAGAGTTGTGACTGCAATTCAGGGCTCATCAGAAGAAGAGGAAGAAAGGTATTTACGCCTTCAAGAACCGTACTCAAAGCATGTACGAAATGATAAAATATTAACATAAGCCTTACCTTCTTCCCAGCACCTGCACCCTACTCAGGTGAACACCACTGATGGGATGTAGCCACACTCTCCTACGATATACACCACAGGGAAAGCCAAAAGCAAGACGCGGCGGAGCACGTGCTGCAGTTTCTCGTGCTGTGCCAGCCGAGCAACCCAAACCTTGGCACACTGGAAGACTTTTCTGATACATTGCCGAAACTGTAACTTCTTACCTAGAAACTTGAAAGTTTCTTTTAGGGCTGCTCCCACCACTCCAGCGGTTGCAATTTAGCATCCTGCAGCTCCACGGGGCAATTTGTCCTGCAAACTGGCGTGATAACGTACTTTGGGAGAAAATAACGGTCCAGAGCCGGCAACCCAAAAGCACAGACCTGCGTAGCTTGCTTACCCGAGAGCAACACTGCCGCACACATCCACTCTTGCATGTGTTTGCAGAGTCTGAACCTTGAAAGTTATCCTAAGGTTTTGTGTTACCGAAACGGAAATCACAAGCCTGTAGGTACCATCTATTGCAATCTCTGCCCAGGTTTGGGAAGGTCGCGTACGCTTCTGGGTGTGCAGCGGGCTGGAGGACGTTCCAGCTGCCTAGATGACTGGCAACTAAAAATATTTATGGATAGCCAGGAGCCTGCAGTAGAGATGATTTCTAGAGCGTGACTTACGGCCTGATCCAGACCTCTTCAATGCCAGTGAGTCTATATTGAGCTCAGCCCCTCTACGACTCCGTTCCCTGACTGTAAAACAGAAAAACCAGCACACCATCTCTCCCACACTTCCCACCCGCTATTTGCTCCCCAAACTCCTTGGGGCAGGGGCTGTCATTTGGTGTATATGGGGCACGTTGCCCACTGGGGCGCTGCTCTTATCCATCCCTCTGGGCTGTAACGTACACACTCGTGATAACAGCATTAGCAATACAGGACAACATTAGACCCCCACTCTAGTACAACGCGTGTCCTACCTACCTCAGCCACACAGTGAAAGCAGAGATGATATGAGATACAATTTGACTTCAGGCACTCTTGGTATTTGTGTGTGGTTGTTGTACATGGGTACAATACCACATACTTGTAATAACAGCCACCCTGAACCACATCACATTCACGTGTCTTTATTGGCTAAGTCTCAGAATCACAGAGCGGTTCAGGCTGGAAGGCGCCTCTGGAGACAGTCTGGTCCAGCCCCTGCTCAGGC
The DNA here is from genome assembly GCF_028500815.1 of Rissa tridactyla. Taxonomy (NCBI): domain Eukaryota; kingdom Metazoa; phylum Chordata; class Aves; order Charadriiformes; family Laridae; genus Rissa; species Rissa tridactyla. Next base: position 76,924,793 of record NC_071470.1, on the reverse strand, counting down.
AGGGTCACACAGGGCAGGATTGCATGCACTCAATGAGCTTTGAATGTCTGTGAGCGTGGAGACCACGTCTCCAGTCAGCCTGCTCCAGTACTTGACCATCCTCACTGCGAAAGAGTTTTCCCTCACACGCAAGAGGAATTTCTTCTATTTCGATTTGTGCTCATTGCCTCCTATTCGTTCACTGACATAATGACAGATAAAGAGCTCTTTCTCCTCACCGCACAGCAACAAATTAGCCTCGCACTTCTGGAAGCACTAGCAAGGCTCCTCCAGCCCCTCTGTCCTGCTTCCCTCCTTCACCGCCACCGTTTCTCACTGCTGTCACCCCACGGGCCACCACCCCGGACAAAGGCAACCGGGGCGGGGGGGGGGTTGGCCCGGCTGCGAAGGAGGAGGAGGAGGAGGCGGCGAGGCGAGGCAGGAGGCGGGTTTCCCCAGCTGCAGCGCCGCGCACCTGTGTGCAGCGCCGAGCACCGAGGTGGAATATCGAGAGCCGGCAGGCCCGGAGCATGGCGCGGGAGCTGAGCCAGGAGGCCGTGCTGGACTTCCTCTGGGGAGCCGGGGGGCGAGCCCCCAACACGGCGCTGCTCCGACACTTCCAGCGCTTCCTCCGCGACCCGACGCTGACGGAGCAGCAGCGGCGGGAGCGCCGCGAATACTTCAAGAGCCTCGTCAACTCCCTGGCCACCGTCCACCCCGCCACCGCCCCCGGCGCCTCCAAGGACATCGTCCTCCGCCGCAGGTACCGCGACCTCCTCGATGAGGAGCTGCCGCCACCGCAGGAACAGCAGGAGGAGGAAGAGAAGGAGCCGCCGCCGCCCCGACGCGACCCCGACCGGCGGCGCGCCCCACGAGGGGAGGCGGCGGAAAAGGGGCGGCCCGGCGACGGGCAGCCCCCGGGAGTCTCCGTCGCGGGGGGCTGCGCCGCTCGGGGCCGCGGCGGCCCCTGCTGCGAGTGCCGCCGGGCTCGCCGCGCTGCCGCTGCCGCCGCCCCCCCCGCGCCGGGCCCCGGGGCGCCGCCGACCCCCGCCGGGCCGCCCCGCTCCCCTTCCCCGCCGCCGCCCCCCGCGCAGCCGCCCCCGTACCGGACCCGGCCGCTGGGCGCTTGGGCGCTTCACCCCCACGGGCCACCCCACTCCCGGTCCCCGGCGCTGCCGTCGGGTCCTGGGGCGCTGACCCCCGCCGGACCGCCCCCGTACCAGACCCTGCAGCCGCCCGCCGGCAGACCTTCCCGCTCCCGGTCGCCACCGCTACCGCCGGGGCCCGGGGTGCTGCCTCCCACCGGGTCAGCCCCGTTCGGGTCCCTACCACCGCAACGCCCTAGAGGGCCGCCCCCAGCCCAGTCCCTGCCACTGCCATCGGGTCGCGGGGTCCTGCCCCCCGACAGGCTGCCTCAGCCCCGGTCTCCGCCACAGCCCCCCACCAGGACGCCCCTACTGAAGGCCCCACCACCCTCAGCAGACCCAGGGGGGCGGCCCCCCACCGGACCATCCCAGTCCCTGCCGCTGCCATCGGGTCCCAGGGTGCTGTCCCACGCCGAGCCGCCCCTCTCCCAGTCCCCACAGCCACCTCTCCCCGAGCCACCGCCGGCCCGGCCCCCACCGTTGCTGCCTGCCCCCGGCGTGCTGCCCCTGTCCCGCTCCCTGCAGACTCTCCCCACCAGCCGCTCCCCATCCCCGCCGCTTTTACCGGGCCCACGCGTGCTGCCCTCAGCACAGTCCAGGTCCCTCCAGCAACTCCCCACCAGGCTATCCCCATCCCCGCCGAGGGGATCCAGGGTGCTGAACCCAAACGGACCAACACAATCTCAAGCCCTGCTGCTGCATCTATACCAAACCCTGCCACTGCCATCACGTTCTGGGGTGCTGGCCCCCACTAGGCCATCCCAATCGCCACCACAATCCCCCACCTGGGCACCCCCATGCTGGCCTCTGCAGCCATCCCTTGCCAGGCCACCCCCATCCCCACCACAATCCCCCACCAAAGCACCCCCATCCTGGTCCCTGCAGCCACCCCCATCCCCACCACAATCCCCCACCCAGGCACCCCCATCCTGGTCCCTGCAGACACCCCCTGCCAGGCCACCCCCATCCCCACCACAATCCCCCACCAAAGCACCCCCATCCTGGTCCCTGCAGCCCCCCCCATCCCCACCACAATCCCCCACGCAAGCACCCCCATCCTGGTCCCTGCAACCACCCCCATCCCCATCCCCACCACAATCTCCCACCCAGGCACCCCCATCCTGGTCCCTGCAGCCACCTCCATCCCAATCCCCACCCCTGTCCCCCACCCAGACACCGCCATCCTGGTCCCTGCAGCCACCCCCTGCCAGGCCACCTCCATCCCAATCCCCACCACAATCCCTCACCCAGGCACCCCCATCCTGGTCCCTGCAGCCACCCCCTGCCGGGCTACCCCTATCCCAGTCCTTGCTGCCAGCACAGGGCCTTGTGGGGCCCCAAGCCCCAGAGAGCAGCCCCCCAGCACCGCTGCCTGTCTTCAGGAGCATCAGGTGCCAGCTTGCTTGGCTTGAGGTACAGGGCATCCCCCCATCGCTGCCAGATGACAACAGGCAGCAGCCCCGCATCATGCCCTCCAAGAGCTGCCCTAGGAATGTCCCAAGCCGGGGGCTGTCGGTGCCGCTGGGGCAGCGGGAGCATGCCTGGCTAGTAGCGGTGTCAGCGGGGCGCTGGGCTCAGGTGCGGGGGCTTTTCCTGGAAGACCCGGAGCTGGCCCTGCAGCGGGACTTCATGTCAGGCTTCACGGTCCTTCACTGGCTAGCCAAGCACGGAGACGGGCCAGGCCTGCAGGAACTGGCAGCAGCGGCACGGCAGGCTGGGCTGGCCCTGGACGTGGATGCCCGCTCAGGCTGCGGGTACACTCCACTGCACCTGGCTGCCATACACGGCCACCAGCTTGTCATCAAGGTGCTGGTGCTGCAGCTGGGGTGCCAGGTCCAAGTACGAGACAGCAACGGGCGCCGGCCCTGGGAGTATTTGGGCAGCTCCACCTCGGGGGAGATCTGGCAGCTCCTGGAGGCACCCCGAGGCACAATTATGTTCCCCACGCAGCCCCTGGCCCGCAGCGTGTCCTCCGCCAGCAAGGTCTCGCTGTCTGCTGGCAGGGCAGCACTGCCTGCCTGCCTCAGGCCACAGCACGGCCGTGGGGCAGCGTCCCACCGAACCCTCAGCGAGAGTGACTGAGAGACAGCTCCCTGCCAGTGGAGATGGGACCTCGGTGGCCATCCCGCAAGAGGAAGCCAGCCAAGCAGAAAAAAAGCTGTGAAACAGATTGAACCTGCTGAAGAATGCACTTTTAAATTAATCCAATGAACCCGTTGTCTGAGCCTCTCTGCCTTCCCTCCCATTTCTCTCTTTTCTACCAGCGAGTGGATGCAACGACTCTGCTGGAAGCACATCTGAACCCTTGGTAGGCAAATCCTACCCACTCCACAGGGCAGGCACCAGCTGCTGGGTGCAGTGACAATCACCAGCATTAGTGGCACCACGGGTCTGGGGTCTCAAACTCCGGTGTGAAGCTCACAGCCTGGCCCCAACCAGGACGGCGCGCTTGCTTTTGCTTACAGTGGCAGATTGTTGTGGGTCCTGGGGTTTGCAAAACACTTGTTTACACCGCCTAAATTCTGGGGAGTAGCTAAGACTACTGCATCCCTTTTTAATCCCAGCAGATTAAGGACGAGACCTGCTTTTAAAAATGCAGTTGATCAAGGTCCAGCCTTCCAGCAAGTCCTCAGAGAGCAAGCCCCGAGTAGGGGAGGGTGTAACACACCCACTCCATTTCTCAGCCGTCTTGCCCACCAGGCCATACAGAAAGGAATGCAGGGCAGCACCTCAGCCCTGCTCCTCCCCGTGACTGCCTGGCAGCACCGATACCGCCCCCTCCATCCTGCACCTCCAGTCTCTTTCCTCGCACCGCAGGACTAGGAAGTGGTACCCCTATTGCGGCTAGAGCTCTGTTCCCATGCCTGGGGATGGAAAGCGTTGCTGTAGGAATCTGAGTTGGGCAGAAAAGGAGCTGTAACCACAATACAGGTCCCAAGCTTCTAGGGGGAAGGCAGTTTCATAACCAGAGCTGCATTTCCCCAGAGACCCCATCCCCAAATTGCCTAGTAGGTGTTTATGCGATGGGAATGGGTGGGATTGGGGGTCCAGGTGCGGGGAAGAGATGTCCAGCACAGTCATTCCTGAGAGTTTACAAATAAACTGGCTTTAGGAATCTCACCGGATTACGTGGGTCCTATAATACACTCTGCTCTCTGGTTTAGCATAAATGAGCTTCTATACAGTCAAAAAGTGCAATAAATTAATCTTGCACCTAATCTGTCTCTCCTATAGATCCTTTACGAAGGCAGGAAGAGAGCTAAGACAGATGGGACAGGGGTACATCACTGCCTGGTTGATGCTGCTGCTGCTGCTGGGTGGACCCAGATATAGGACCAGCGGGTGTCAGTGCTTGTGAATCCCAGGGCTGCTGGCTCTGCTTCAGCGGGATGCTTTGGGGCAGACCAGTGCGGTCGGTGGGACTGCTCATGTATTTGAAGCATGTGCCTAAATGCCTGCAGTTTCGGGGAGGAACGGGAATCAGGGCAGCAGAACCTGACCCTTGCATAACACCCACGCCAGGGAATGCCTCAAGTCCTTGCTTAAGCACTAATTGAGGTCTCCGCTTTGCTTGGGGTTTATTCGAGGGAGGAATTCTTTCCTGCAGAAGGGAAGCTGCTCTGCCTCTGTGACCACAAAAGGTTGTGGCCTTTTCCCAGCCTGGTTTTCTCTTTTTACAGGGGAAAGAGATCAGTAAACCAAGGCAGCGTCCTGTGAATGATCATTCCCCTCTGAGAGGGCAACACAAGCTTGAACTCCTAAGAAATTCAACACTGATGTGGCCTCTGAGCCATTGGTGTGGACACCTGGAGAGTCCCCTAGAACTCCCACAGCAGGAGGAATCCTATGTATCTCCCTTCCTCTTAGATTCAGCCTGGGGGTTATAGTGTAGATCAACACCAACATGCAAAGTGGCTGTTGCCTGGTAAAATGCCGAAGTCTTTTCCACCACATTCAGAGCCGTTGCCACAATTCACATCATGCACCAGGCTCCCTCGGGAAAGGGCTAGCTAAAGCCTTCCACGAATCTCAGCTAGATGGTCTTAAAGGCAACCTGTTGACAGGGGATAACAGGGACGCCACCAGAGCCTTTACTTTTTCTTGAGGGAAGAAACCCCAAATGAGAGAAGTTTGTGAGCTGACTAAAGCTGTCTGCTGGGGAGCGCACTTTTGCTCCACAGCCATCTACAGCTTCCAAAGAATAAGGTTTTCCCCTTACTATCTCCAGTGTTGCTAAGACAAAGACTGAGAAGGACAGTGCTACCTTGGGAGTCTCATTTTACAGCCTTTCCATGACCTTTCTCCATGACGCAAATCTAAGTAGCTCTTTTTTTTTCTGCACGCTGTTGCAGACCTTGTCTGTCATCTTTTTTTCAGGGCAGTTTTCTCTCCCTAGCAGTATTTAGTTCAGCAGTCTAACAACGAGCTGTGAAATCATTTTGTGACCACTGTTTGCTCCCCTGTTGAGATGACACAGACAAGCTGCTTTCTCCAATTTTTCAATTATAAAGCAACCCTTAGGAAGTCTGAAACTGCAAAAAAGCCTTTCCTGTCTGGATCCATTCACTCTGATTTATCACCCTAAGATCACTTTGGAGTTTTTGGACTGCTAACATTGGTTAATACTGCACAGCTCCCACACCTCACTTTTTAAAAGCTGTCATTTACTGCAAATGGGAAAAACCAATCTTTTAACCCAAGGAAAGCCTCATCCTCCAAGTTTTCTGCTGGTGAAATATGCAAGGGACAGGGTGAAACCCAGCTCCAGCCCATTGTGGAAGGCAGAGACAGATCTTTCGTCAGCTGTGCCCGGAGGAATCACACTGCCGCCCTGGAGCATCAGGCAGGCAGGGCGATGCAGACATGGTAGGTCCAGTCCCCCGGGAACAATCCACCCCTGGATACACACACACGTAGCCTGAACATCTCGGTTTCAAAGCGCTCCTGACCTCCTTTGCTACTTACTCTTCAGCCTGCCTGGCCCCTTCCACACCCGTGCACACTGCTGTTTCCTCATTGCAGGTGGACGTGGCTCCTTGCCTCACACCCAATCCAGGCATCTGATTTTGCACCACCCTGAAACAGAGGACATGTCATGGATTAATGCACAGCAGGACTCTGCCCTCGCCTCTCATTGCTTTTGAAAACACACCTCCCACTTGACGGCTGATGATGATAAAGTCCATCCCTCTGCTCTCCAATGCTTATCTCTAACCAACTGCTTTGCACTCTGAAAACTACGTCCTTCAAAGGAGAAGGAGTGTTTTTTCACGTGGTAGCCTTTGCCCATCACATACTGGCAAGCCTGCAAGCTCCGAGCCTTACGAAGTTATGGTAAGGGCATCCCTGAAAGCACAGTACCCCGCTTCTCACCACCTCCCTGCTCCTGGAGCACATGCTTTCCCACCCACTCGTTGGATTGCTAAAAGCAGACAGCACAGCAGAGCTGGATGTTGATCTTGATTCATGCGGCTTCTGTTAAGGTCTCAATTACGTATCCAAATTGTGGCTCTGATTAGACTCATGCTGCAGCCTTTACTAACAGAAGTTGCACAGGTAAGCTGGCAGTCTGATGCGATTGTTCAGCTATTAATGAAGTCTCTTCGTTAGTCACCAACTGTCCTTTACCTACAGGGTCTTGGTCCCTTAAGCCAATACAATGGACTCTCAAACCCCAGCAGTTTGCAAGACTAGCACTTAAACTGGCAATCATTCATGCCGAATGGGGTAAACACAGCACAGAACGGGCAGTGTGTTAATTTAAGTGAGTCCAGTTTTGTGGCCGAGCTATTCTTTGAAGACAGGAAGCTCCTCCCACCCAGCAAATCAAAGCTTCCCATCTACAAACACACACTGCGCCTCCCAACCTGAGAGCAGCAAGTTGCCATGTTTCAGTTTTGTTTTTTTACAAGCCTCTGGACAAGGACCAAATACTAGAGCAATGGCGGGATCCCAGCTCAAATGACCCAAGAGGCTTTTATGCAATTAAAAAAGTGTTCTCGGGCAAAGCGGACGAGCAATACAGCAGAACATCGCTAACTTAAGCTAATGGCCAGGACATCCTTCACATCACAGCACTTTCTGAAGCAATGAGAAAGAAAACTTGTAGGACTAAAAAAAACCCCAAAACAAAGAAACAAAAACCCCCAAACACAGAGTCCCTCACACAAAATGCACTTTTTTTCTTCTGTGACAAATACCATTTGACTTAAATAGTTTACGTACAACTCCACAGTGAGAAGAATATCTTGCACGCTTTTAACAAGTAATGAGACAACCCCAACGGCTACTAAATCTTGTACTAGCTAGAATTTCTCATGACTGCGTTTACTGTAAGTAGTACCAGATGGCAAGTTCGCAGGGTGGGTTTTACAACAATAAAAAACCCCACTTAACTGTACAGTTTTCTCTAGCCTACGTTTCCCCATTAAAATGAGAATTGTTAGCCCTCTGGGGGAAAAAAATAGCGTCTTTGGAAACCGAGTCACACTGGAAAGCACTAAAAGTTGAATTCTCAGTTTAGCTAAATTAACATCCCTTATCCTCAACATGAGGCTATTTAAACAAACAGAACTTGCTTTACCATTAAAAAGAAAGAAAATTATTTTGAAATATTTCCTTAAACCCGTATACCAAAAATATTCAATGATAATATATCCAACTAAGCTACCAAAATACTTTTCCCCCAATATAGGTAAAAAATAATTTATTAAATTGATTTTTTTTCAAAAAAAAAAACTATCAGAACAAACAATAACAGACCCATCTCAAAAAATCTAAAAGTACCTAAGAATGTTCATCCCTAACCTACATGACCCCAATCACACACACCTGAACAAAATAATGGTTCCCATCCCCTTATATAGCCTCAGAGCTGGGCAAGACCTGCATAAAAGGAGGCTGGGAAAGCTTTGTTCTTATCATGCATAGTGGTTTCCTTTGGAGATTAGAGTCTTGTTGGTGCTTATCTGGAGACAAGCAGGCTGGCAAAGTAACAAGAAAGAAATACTAGGTAATTTTTTGGGTACTGTTTTTTGATTAAGGCAACATGGTTGTATTTTAGTTGTGCTAATTTGAAAAAACAAGCACAACAAAACACTCTACAGAAACACCTAACATTTTTTTGCTTCACTTTTAGGAAAAGCTAAAAAACGGTAAACATGAGTGTAGCAAACTTGAAGAGCAAGGCATTGAATTGTTGACTTACAGTGAAGAGGAAGGCTTTACAAACTACAAGGGCAACACCTAAAGGAAGGTATTACAAAGGGCAGAAAATCAAAATTAAAAAAACTTGATCTTTTTAAGAGGTGGTGAGTGGGGAAAACAAGATGCAGCCCTTTCTGTAACGGAAGGGTTGGTTTTGGTTGACGCTGGGAGAAGTGTTGTAGCCTTATGGAGGTGAGTGGTTTGGTCCACTAGGTGCATGGATAGGAGGCTTTGTGCTGAGGCACCACTGTGTTAAATACTTCATCAGGCACAGCAATTTCTAGTGCAGTAGCTTGTCTACAAAAACACAAATGGGTGATTTTGTGTAGGCTATGGGGGTTTTTTTATTAGAAAGTTAACTTGATCTGGTAGAGCAAATCTGTTTCTGGATAGTTTAAATAAGCCTAAGGCTCATCGTACTTTAAACGTGTATTGGATTTTGTCAAAGTCAAGATACTTAAGCTCTGAATGTCCATCAGGATCTTCCTATTGTACAGCCAGTTTGTAAAACACAAGCAGAAGAAAATCTGTGTTTGCGGAATACACCTTTACCATGCTATTAGTTTTTTTAGCTCTGATGGCACTGAAGGAAAGGACAAAATGGCTCATGGCAGATTGGTTTGATAAGACTTGTGATGCTTTTGTCTCTGTGGGATAGCGTTTCCTAGGCAGATGTGTTCTATGTGTTCAAAGGCCACAAGGTATTTAAAAGGGAAGTTTCTAAGAAGTCATAGTTTCTGTTTTGAAGGAAACACCCATCAAAACTATTCCCAAGTTCCTCTATGCAAGCATCTCAGTCTGTGGGGACTGGCCTCGGTTTGCATTTCTAATGCTGCCATGGGAAGCGATGACCAAAAATCCTTTAAGATGTGTCACTGCAGCTTCTCCCTTGCTGCCGGGCCTCTGGCAAAATGGTTGTTTAAGTCTCTCTTTCAGTTTTTCTGAGACACAGCTCTAGACTTGTGGAATTTTCTGATGAATTTGATACCAAAATAGGTGTTTTATGGTCCTTAATGTATCCCAGAATATTCTAGTGAAAGTGGGAATGAGAAGAATGTGCATTAGTATGTGTCTTGGGCCTGGAGTCCCATAATAACACCACAGGGGACAAATAGCTTTGCACAGCCAAGCGCAGAGCAGGCGTTATCACAGGTTGTCCAAAGTCCGCATGGGAGTTGCATGCCACCGGTAAACAGAGGAGATAGCTTAGGGGAAATGGGAAGGTCTTGAGTCTCGCTTAGAGAGGACAAGAAATACCTTTCAGGTTTATGGGGGGTGTTATTGACACAGGGACGCAGAGCTGTACTCACATCCATAACAAGCACTTCACCCTTCCTATCTCCCTTGTGTTCTTCTCACTGCCTGGTGATGGTATCCAAAGTGCAAGGATTTGGGCTGCTCTCTTATCAGAGGTGAACGAGCGCACGGGGCTGCAGCCTTTGTCTAAGGCACTGACAGCAGCCTTGCTGTTTTGGCACTTTGGCCACCGGGACCCAGCGCTTAGTACTGTGGTTTGTCTTTTCTCCTAGCCCTGGAACAAAATGGGGAGCTGATAAGGATGAGGTCAAGGTTTGTCCTCAGAGCCTGTTGGTTTGCAAGCCTGATAGTGGCTGAGGAAGAGAGAGGGGCTCTATGGGGAAAGCCCACAGGAAGAGCAAATGCTGCTGCTCACTTGCAGCCTGCAGGGCTTTGGCAGAGGCTCTGCAGAGCTCGGGGGCAGCAACAGTCCCTCCCCTCTACCATCACTGGTTTCCTCTCTTGCAGCTTCAGTCTCCCTGTGCCTGTACCCAAGGGAAATCCTGCCTGTCACTGTGGATTGCTTCATATCCCTCCCCGGCTATGCCAGCACCTCTGGTTCAGCCCACACACGCATCCATGTACACAGGCTGGGCAATCAAGGTGCGACCCTGTTCTGTGAAGCTGACTTAAGCCCCAAAATGTGTCAGCGTACCCCTGAAACTACATCCCATGTCTAAGTGAGGCCCTGTCCCTTCCCCAGAGTCTGCGCTCAAGCCAAGTGGTATCAAGTCACCCCAAAGGCAAGAAGACCTTCACTAGGCACGTGCTGAATATTCCTGAAAAGTGTAAAGTGCAAATCCATGCAAACACGGGAATGGGATTAACTCTTAGGTAAGAAAAAAATGTATAAAACAATCTAAGTGCATTAAGACACAATCTTGTTCTTTTCCGTCCTAGATAGCTTCTTGTATTAAAATATTTCATCAGCTGAGCTTCCAGCCCTGTTTGTGAACCGTTAACACTAGTGACAAAGAAGGTAAAGCCTGAATCTTTGTTTTAGTTGAGTTCTTTTTTTGCAGGGGGTTTATAAGCCACCAGCCTGCAAACTTGTATTTGTCCTCCCCATCTGAGTCCTGGTCACTACAATCCACAGGCAAAGGTAAGAATGTACCACAGCGCTAGGAGACGCTAGTTTACAGCAAGCACAAGAAGCTGACAAAACCCACCTGAAATCCCTATATATAAAGCCTCTTTTCCAGAGAGGGAGGATGAGCAACATTGTTTTGTAACACATAGTATGTATATGTCAAAACACACCTGTTTCCAGAAAAAGATGAGCCACTGCATGGCACTGTACAAAGCCGTACATCTCGCTGACTAATAGGGGTTAATTGTTTGTGGGGAGTGGTGGTGGTGGGAGTAATAAAATGCTCTTGCTAAGACAAGGCAGCTTCCAGGCAAGTGGCTTTAATAAATACTGTCTATGGGGGGTCAGCAAGCCTGGCAGTCGTGCCTCCAGGTTAAGACACACAGATGGGCATAGTCAAGGGAAGTTGCACATTTCTCTTCGCATAAACAATAGAACTGGTTTAGTCATCTGCTGAATGGCATGCTCAAGGGAAATGCAGATATTTTTTTTTCAGTTCGGGAGTTATTTGCATCTGATTTGGATTTTTGTCTTTGCTTTATAAATACTGAATAGATGATTTAAGGAAACATCTTGCAGCTCTCCCCTCTCCTTGGTTTCTCACTGCTGCCTCACATCAAGCCCAAGGTTGCTGTTCCTCATAGCGCTCACCTGTTAGTTTAATGTTGGATGGCTTTTTAGCTGCTGGATGGCCTGTGCAGGGGATGAGCAGCAGCCAGCCATGGATCTGCATGTCCGTGCATCAGACGTAGCATCTCGAAAGTCTATTCTCCCTGCCTGTGGCCAAAGGGGAGGGCAGATACAGCGGTGCTTCCCTTGGATTTTGGTATCTTGCAGATTTTGGCAGGTGTGCTGTTCGTCTGTCCTTGGGCTGAGATTCCCAAAGGTGCTGTGGGCTTATGCGCAGTCAAGCTCTGTCAGACCGCTGACTTTTCTCTCCGGTGCTGGGCACACCTTGCCGCAGACTCCCATTTATCATGGGCAGGCAGCGCCTTCGAGTATGCCTCGGTGGAGCCTGCCACCTTTTGCTGACTAATGTGGTGGTGGTGCCATTAAGGTAGCCAGTTGTGTTTGCGCTCTCCCATGGGACCTGAGGGCACGCTACATGTCATGAGTCATGGCTGGGGCCTTTGGCATGACTCACACACTCCCGACTTCCTGCTGCTTGTCAGTGTGAGAAATCCTGTCTTGCCCTCCTTTCCCCCCTCCACCCCCCCTGCATCCTGCAGTGCCCAGGGCTCCCCAGCGCTGCCTCATTTCGTCACGCCGTGGCCAGAATCTTTTTGTGTACCCACCCAAGAGCTGCAAGAGAGAGCGCCGCAGCCTTCCGGGGATTTAGGAGCAGGGTTTCTGATCTGCCCAGAGTGTTTGGTAATGATGCTCTTGCTTCCGAGCAGACTCACTGAACTGCCACTTCTAAGCGTATTGCTCAATGCGTGTGTATTTCTGTCGCTTTCTTCTTTAGTTATCAGCTGAGACATCATGTTCCAGTTACGTGAGCAATGGCCTGCCATCAATAATGGAAGACAATAGAATTATCTGCCTGCATTTGATGCTGATTTACAGCTGTTGTATTAAAGGGATACAGTAATGTTAGTCTTAAACCTGAGTGTATCTTTGTTTATTGCCCTTCAACAGCCGGAGAAGATGAGAGCTCGTTTCTGAAGCGAGGGAGCCCTTGTGACCCAGGAATAATTTCAGGTAAACCCTAAATCTAGCTGATAAAACACTGAAGGAGAAGGTGAAGGGAAGGGTAAAGAACTTCACCCCAGGTAGTGTCATTTTGACGGCCCTTCAGGATCTTAGGGATCAGGATGGATAGTGTTAATGCTTCTTCTAAGTTTGTTACCTTTTTTTTTAAATCAGTTCGTTCTTTCCAAGACATTTTCCAAATACTTATTGACAGTTTTCTTTTGCCTAAAATCAAATTTGAGAAATTTGAGACGGCTTGAATATAATCCCTTCTCACTGTGGGTGGCTCAAAGGAGACAAATTCTGGCACACACATGTTTTTGTGGGAAAGAACTCCAGATGGCTTGAGTTTCTAAACCACTCTGGCATGTTGTATGTGCTTATATGTCAGGCAAGAGGAGAGCTCTTCTAAACCGGTCCAGCTTAAGCTTGCTGAAATGCTTTTGTGGACACTGGGCTGATGCAGAAGGCTTGGTCCCGCTCTATTCAAAGTCACTGCGAGGTGTTTTTCCCCCACTGATTTGAGCAAAGCTCCAAACCCAAAAACTACTTGACAGTCCTCCAGTACAAGGGAGACCTCTGCCAGGCAAGTTTTATGTAACTGAGCGGCAAGGAAAATCAAGCCTGAAAGTCATAAAGAGAAAATATAAAAGGACCAACAGACATCATTCGTCAGCTGCTGGGAGGGGTGGGAACCCATAGTCAGTACTCTTTGCATGTCAGATATATGGGGAAGGTGGGAAGGGTGACTTGACTACTGCTGTTCTTATCAATAATCCAGGTTTTCCTGCAGGTGTCTGGGACAACTTGAGGATGTGCGGTCCTGTCAACATCACTGTACCACAAATGGGCTTGGGTTAGCCACACTGGCACAGCAGATAGCTCTTCAGCTTTGAGCACAGCACATCTTGCTCTTGCAGAGCAGTTCAGTGATGCTGGCCTCTGCTGTAGATGACCGTGTACCACGGAAGCATTTTAGGGAATGCACTCCTTCCAAAGATGGCTCTTGGATTTGCAGATGCCTTGGGAGGTGCCAGATGTGCTCTAGGAACCTTCAACTCCTTTGGTCTGGAATGGGACAATGTACAGTTATCTTATAGAAAAGCATGCCAGGTTTCTTGGCAAAGTCTGAAAGCTTTAACTCTATGGATGGCACTAAGTGGTGAAAGCTGATTTGTGCAGAGGGAATGAGAAAAAGGCTAGACCCCCAACCTGTGTGCAGTCACCATAGTTCAACACGCAAGCTACCTAGAAGGCATGCCTCTGTGACAATCCCTCTCCATAGACAGCCTTCCTTTTACTTTTAACCAGGACAGGCTATGTTACTTGCAATCTTTCTTTTCTTGCTCCACTCGTGTAGGGTCCGGACCCAGCTGACCAGCTCTACTGCTCGAGTACGCTGGGGAGGGCAATGCAGATGGACTCCCTTCTAGCTTTCCTCACCTCTTGCACACCGTGTAAACAACTTCAAGGCCTGTACAGATTTTATTCAGCTGGTTAAGGACAGGGAAAAGCACAGTTCCCTATCTCCCTCCCCCCTGTCCCAAGCACCCTTGCAGCTCATCACGTGTTAAAAATCAAACCCAGCTTGTCTGGAGCTAGACCACAGGAATATATAAGGCTTGGGAAGTGCTGCTATCCTACTGTGCTATCGCAGTGAAAAGTGTTCCAGGGTTGTTCCATGTTGCAGAAGTTTGCAATGTGGTCATAGATGTAAAGTAAACAACAATGTTCTTAAGAAAAATAAATAATTAGAAGCCTCAGAGTTGACAGGCCTCGAGAAAATATGCACTTCAAGGGTTGGTAACCTGTGGTCTTTGCAATGAATTCCTACTGCAGTAGCAGCTACAGCCTCCAGCTCTTAGCATGGTATCTTCCAGCCCTATCTTGCTGTTTGGGGCATGGTGTCAAAGCGGAACGAGGACAGGTCTGTCTCAGGTGACATGGGTCTGGGTCTTGCACCCTAGTATGGTAAGAAAAGGTAAAAGGAGCAGCCTGGCAGTGTATAGCGGCAGGCAGCATACTGCTCTTTACCGCTTTCTTGCAAGCATGATGACTTTGGGGGAGAGATTATTGCTGCTGTCTGGTGAGCTGCAAAGAGGAGGAAAAGATGCGCCGGCAATCATGACTTTAGAGTAGCGGGGACCTCCAATGAGGAGCAAAGGCAAACAGCTCCTTTGAGATGAGGCAATAAACTGAGGAGAGGTGTTTGCCACCCGCAAACTTAAAAGGAATGGGGAGAGGTGCTGAAGTGAAACGAGTCTGAAATAACAAAGCTCTGGTTCTCCTGGTTAGTTAACAATTTGCTCTAGTTAAATCTAAACCGATGAGAGAAACACGGGGATTGTCAGCTTGGGTCAGTGTTAATGAGGGAAATAAAATGATGAGACATACTTTAAATCCCACTGAAGGGATCAGCGAACTCCTTTCATCACTTTGAGATAGTGCAAGAAGTTCTTTATAATTAATTTATAATTAACCTGGAATAGAGGTGCTTCCCTTTTAATGGAGGGAAGGCTGAAATCAGGAAACCCTCTGGGATAAAAATGCTGTAGTGTCATGTGGCCACGCAACCCCAGCTGGCATCCAGGGTGGACTGGCCCTTCAGCCCTTCTCCCTGGCACAAACTTCCCGCTGAAGCAGTGTTTTGGGAGACTCGGTGCCTGCAGGCTTTGGGAGGGCCTCGCAACCTCGTGCCAAATTGGACTGTGGCTCCAGAGTCGTTCTTTGTCGTTCAGGAGCAGCCAAAGGATTTTTCTCGGGAGTCTGGCTCTAGTCTCCTGTGGTCTCCAGACCAACCCTGAAGTTTCCCCTATGTATAGCACAGAGCTGGAAGATACCATGGTGGTAAGAGCACTGTTTTAGGCAGCCATGCAAGGGACCTTTTGTGCAGAAGGGTCTAGAGAAACCGTGTGCAACAAAACTCTTTGGGGGAGGGTTATGACTACTCAAGCAAAAAAGCAGAAACTTCTTGGATGAGACACTAACACGCTAGAGGAGAAATGGGAAGAATCAGACACATCAACAGCAGCAGCAGCAGAGGATTGCTTAAGCTAAAGTCCCCAGATATTCTAAGAAGTAGAAAACAGCCTTGTGTGTATATAGACAGTGTGTATATCTACTATGCTATACCAGCATAATATTTAGGTTGCAAGAGTAACCAGGGGTTATTGCTGGGGCCAGGATCCCATCCAGGCAGTGTTCACACAAATATTCCCTACGGTGCAAGAGAAAGGTGCCGTCTTTGCTTGATGAACCAAGAATGAACTTAGAGACAAGAACAAATCTTCCCTACAGAAAGTGCAAGAAACCCCTAACTTAGAACAAACTGCAAGCTTTAGCTCACGCTGGAAAAGGGTGAGGAGTGTTTCTTGTCGTTATTTCATCACTATAATCCTTGTACTAGTGAAAATGAATTGGAGCGGTTTTTCTCCTTACAGGACCAGCCCAAGTGATTCGGGGGTGCGTTCCCACTGGTGTGATGGCTGAAGCAGTGGTGCCCTCCCAGGGAAGAACACGTACAGCACTGCAGCGCTGAAGCTGAGGCCAGTTACCATCTCCAAAGGAGGAGAAAGCTACTATGCACTCTTTCAGCGAGCACTGGGGTCTCCTTCTCAGCTACACCAACAAATCATTTAGGATACGTAGCACTAACAACTACCACTGTGTGTGGGTTCAGTGCAAGACAAACCAGGCGCAGATACTGAAGAGCCAGCAACGCTGGCCTCTACACCCTGTGTCGCGCAGGCTAGATAATAACCACAGTCCTTGAGTTAGCCAGCAGCAGAGGTGTGTTCTTAGACCTTCCAAAAACAGGGGAAAGCCATTTCTAATGACAGGAGTGACTAGCCAGGGATATGACTTGCCAAGGGCTAGGGTGTATTATCTCCCACAGAGGATTAAAAAGAGTAACAATCAGCATGCTACATCCTTTTGGTATTTACTTTTTTTTTCCTACAGCAAACCTGGGGCATTTCTAGGGAGCTACAAGAAAATCAGACGGACCAGTCATCTGGCTTCAGTCTGTGCAAATCAAGAGATGAATTAAGAGTTTGGGCTGGGGACCTGGTGCTGAGCTGGGCTCTGTGCCCTCAAGCTAGAGCCTGCAAGGCCGGGTGCTGGGAGCGCACCCTGAATTTTTCCCCCCAGGGGAAAATTCCCCTGGGCATCACCCTCTGGGTGAGCAGGAGATGACGGTCCTCTCCCTGCTTCTGCCCGAGCTGTCTGCCGGGTGCAACACACTTTCCCAAAAGCATGTGAGAGCACAGCAGCTCCTGGAAATGGGAACACGTACACGGTGTGCTCACCAACTACTCTATTTCAGGGCCTGTACATGCTGCAATCCCTTGCCACAAGCCAATAAAGCTTACTTGGGCTCTTGCCTGAATTCTGTCTCCTGCCCAGGGTTTCTTTTTGGAGTGTCACCTGCTGGTCCTGGGGTGCAAGAACAGTTTGCGTATCTCTTCCCTCCCTCCCCTGCCTTTGAAGCACATCCTAATCCTCTGCCTGCCTGATGTGGGCTCTATGGGTTTTTTTTTTGGGCACAAAACTCCCATCCCAGGAAACAGAGCGCATCGGGGCTGAGTCCCTTCTCTGTGGACAGTGTGAGATGTCCTCTCTGTCATGTTGTGCAGAGGGGCTGGGGTCACCCTTGATGGGGTGGGACTGGGAAGCGTGGCCTTTCTTTGCAGCCTGTCTCCCTCTACAGACCCTCTGAAAGGGAAGGAAACCCACTAGGAAATTTTATGCCAGTGCTTCCTGCTCAAGGCTGCAAAAGGGAAGATGTGCTTTCTTCTGCCTCCCCACCATTGGCTTAAATCCTAGGAAGAAGGGAGGGCAGTTGGATATCTCGGCATTGTAGTCTGAAAATAAACACTTTACTGATTCCACAGTGCTTAAGTCCAGGAGTGCTTTAAATCAGGGGTAAGACGAAGGGGTATGTTGCTAAACCAAGTAGGCTGCCAGTGCAGAGCACTTAAGTAAAACAAACAGTGCAGTCTCCACATATTATTAGAAAGGTATTTCCCTGTCTGAAGGAAATGGTCAGAGGAGGAGACTTCAAGCCAGAAAAGCAGCTCACAAAATGAGCATTTCAGAAGGGGAGTCAGAGTGGCCAATGCTACGGCACTGCACGGCCCTGGCACCACAACTTCCCTGCCAGCAGCTGTGCCTCCAGAAACGCTGCAGGACTGAAAGGAGGAGAGAAGTCTCCAGGGATTTCACAGAACTGAATGGAAAACAAATACAAAAACCCAACCGACCAAACAGAATTTGCTCAACCCCTCACACGTGGCGGGGAACAACTGCACAGTAACACAGGCACGCAGAAAGCAGGCGTCTAAAGCCTATCTATAACACGTGATCCCAGCTAACATCATGCTAGAGACTGGGGCAAGCTTAAGGTGGAATTATTTGGGCCTTCTCCGAACTGCCCGTGGACGGCCCTGCTCTTGGTGGCGTTTGTACCTGCACCATCGCTGCTCCTGCAGTTAATTCCCGACTCCAGCGTGGCTCTTGCGTATGCGTAGGATGGTCCAGGAGTTAGTTGGAGGCCAGAGCGTGTGTGGGCTTTTCCCTGCAGTACTTTCAGTCAGCATTTTGCCCTCTTTTATACAACCCGGTCACAGGGCTCCGATTCAGGCGTGTGACTTTCTAGTTCAAACGCAGCTTGGCTTTGATTCCCCCAGAGTCATACAGGATGCTGAAACGCCGTGGCAATGTTCAGAAATGGGTGTGGGGGAGACGTGGGGCAAAAGAAGGCGCCAGGAGTCGGGATGCTGTTGGTCTAACAGCAAGCACGCCCTAATGAAGTTCCAGCTGCCTCATGGGGGGCAGCATGTTTCTTCCTGCTACCTAGCCATAAATTCCTGCGCTGTTTCATAAGCTTCCTAAAGTTATCGGCAGATAGATATCTCACAGGCTAAGTCATGGCGTAACCAACAAGTAGCATGCCGCGTTTATATAGCAGCTCTGACTGAAGTTTTACAAGTGGGATTGTGAAGCTGCACGTCATTACTGTCACTTCATGTATGAGGGAAACTGAGGCACGGAGGCCCGAGGACCCTGCTAAAGCCAATCCAAAGCTGCAAGCAGCACCCAGCTGATCAAGTCACACAGACCCACAAAGCACCAAAGCTGCTCCCGCCTTCACCTCCCTGCAAAGACCCTCGGGGCAGCGATGCTGTGTGCTTTTGAGGGACATAATAAAGGGGAAAAGCAGGCATTGGGGACTAGCTGGGAAAGCAGCCTCCTTTCTTGACGGCTGCGCTCAGCCCTGCCCGGCCTCTTCCTCCGCTAACAAAGCATTTCTCTTTTCCCTCTGGAGTCTTTTGCAACTGGAATGGAACCAGAGAGATCACGCTACTTTTCAAAAGCTGTAGCCTGAAACCTCACATCTCGTGGTGCCCCACACAAACAACCTTAACTTTTAAGCACTTTTTAAACACCGGCATAGAATATAACAAACCTTTGGGTTTCATTTAACTGCAAGTAGTGATGATTTGTACCCACGGGCTTCCGTCAGTCCAGGCCCCTCGCAGACGTAAGGCTGGGCTGGGAGGATGCATACACACATATTCTCAGAGGCAGGCACTTTGCGGCAGTAACGTGAGGACTCCAACCGTGATTTTAGACAGGGATCACTTAACAAAAAGCAGCCACCTCAGTGCAGGCACAGAGCCACACTCAGCCTCCCGGGATAAGAGCCAACATACACTGCATAGCAGCTAGAAGAGCTTACAGTAAGGATTTCTAGGATCACGCAGAAGCAAACAATCACTAGCTTTTAAAATCACACGCATCCCGCCTGCAAAGAGCAATATCGATAGAGACCTCCCGTTGTCCACTTTAAATGGCTGGGTAAGCTCCAGCCCCGAACAGCTGCAATTGATCCCCTTCTTCACCTCCCCCCCTCCATCATGTGATGGTCCTGCCCAAGTGATTTAAGCTGCGGGAGCTGAGCGCTGAGTCACGCTGGGCTGTGGAGCAGGGGCTCGGGGGCGTCCTGCCTGGTGGGGCTGGTGTCTGCAGCATGGAGCGAGTGAGTGCCTTCTTTGAGCTGGACTGGTGCGCCAAGCAGGACTAGGGTTTGGGTGCGTGTGGGTTTTGGGCTTGGTGCCAGAGGTAGGAGGAGAAAAGGATTAGCTGAGGGGAAATGTTA
Organism: Rissa tridactyla; assembly: GCF_028500815.1. Classification (NCBI taxonomy): domain Eukaryota; kingdom Metazoa; phylum Chordata; class Aves; order Charadriiformes; family Laridae; genus Rissa; species Rissa tridactyla. The sequence continues at coordinate 76,905,226 of NC_071470.1, read as the reverse complement.
GACTGATATATAGCTGTGGGAGGAATAGCTAGGACTGACCCGCTGGTTTTCTACTCCTCTAGCATGTTATCTAAGTGGGGAAGCTGTTCTAATGCATGTTTGTATCTTTCAGTACTCTAAAGGATTGGGGCCTTTTGTCACTCTCCAGTTTGAATATTCTTTATACCTTTTTTCCCCTTAAACTTTGTATTTTCCTTCTGGAAAAATACCTTTTGTGTACAGGACTGGGCTAACTCTTAATGCCACAGCAGAGGAAAGCAGGACAGCAGCGTATCCGGACCTGCCCCTGACCCCCTAGCTTTCCTTTCCTCGAAAGGCCCCCTGGGCTGTGTCTCAGGCTGCACTCCAGCGCTGTACTAGAAACAGAGTCAGAAAACAGCATTAATGCCATGACCATAAGCAGTTTAGTGACTGGGGGAAATCTGACCTTAGCCGTTTGTGCTGTGGGCAGAGCAGGGAGCAGGCATCAGGACAAGCATGATTTGAGTTCCGTCTGACCTCACCAAACACCATCTTCCTCCTAGCTGAGGAAGGCTGGTGATGTTCAGTGCTATTCTGGGGGGGGTATGTGGCTGGGGGGGTTGAATAACCTGGCTCCGAGGAAAGGATCAAGCCCTCTTCTTTACAGCAGGAGCTTTGCAGGGGGAGCATTTGTTCTGTTGTACTGGGCTGCAGCCAGAAGTGGGCTTCACTGCCCCCTCTCTCTGTGTCTAAGCTGCTTTAAGTCAAGATAAGAAACTTTTTTTTTTAGGGTAGCTTCTGTTGCTTGGAGACCCACCTAGGGAAAGGGGACAGACCTAGTATTGGGAAAGCTGTTTACTAATGTTAATCCTATGCTAAATGGCTCTGGCCACTGCTGACTTGAAGGTGCAAGCTTGCTTGCAAGGGTGTCTTCGGTAGCAGCTGGTGAATCAGTGTCTGTACCCTACTCTCGTTACACTGGCTCGAATCACCCCCTTGTCAGCTTATGTTGCTTAGTGGGGTGGGAGATGCCAGTGGGGTGGGAGCTGTGAACTAGGATTCCCTGGCAGAGAGCTGAGGCAGGCAGCTGGCCTGACTCAGCCCTTCCCCTAGCATGAAACTACAAATGCGTTTGGGTCTGTGAGAGCTGGTTTGGGCCTTGGCCCAGGCAGGGCTGGTCGGCTTGCCTTGGGACAGACTAACTCCTGTGGTTTGGCCCTGCAGGGACTGGTCGTTACTCAGCTGGACATCCAGCCTGGTGAGTGCGTCAAGGTCAAAGGGAAGATCCTGTCTGATGCCAAAGGGTGAGTGAGAAGACAGTGAATGGATTGACGTGGCGCTGGGGAAAGCCTGAGCTCCTGCTGTGTTCAGCTTGTCATCACCGGCTAGCTGGAGCTGCTGTGCAGGCACCTCCTTTGCACCGCCTTTCTGTTTCCCCAGGTTTGCTGTGAATGTAGGGAAGGACAGCAGCACCCTCCTGCTGCATTTCAACCCTCGCTTTGACTGCCACGGGGACGTCAACACCGTTGTGTGCAATTCAAAGGAGGATGGCACGTGGGGTGAGGAGGACAGGAAGGCTGACTTTCCCTTCCATCACGGTGACAAGATCGAGGTGAGGCCCCAAGGGTGCGTGCAAGGCCCTGGCACAGGCCACTAACAGGCCAAGGGCACAGCTTTTTAGTGCTGCCTTGTACCACTGTGGTGGAGAAGGAGCAGGCATGGAAAGGGGACTAAGCAACAGGGGAAGAGTCTCACAGCTAAAGCCAACCTGCTCTCTAGATCTGCTCAGTCAATGCCCAGCAGTTCAGATGTGTTGAACAAAGGAGGCCCCTTCGGCCTGCTTTGCAAGCCACGCAAGTAAGAGCCATTAAAACACTGACCTGAGATTCAGACTGGGTCTGTCTCATCCCTTCATTGCAGAAGCTTGGAGCTGACCTTGGGGCAGAGCAAACAAGCTTCCTCCCCTCCATCCCTCTGGCCGGGCAGGGTGGAGGCTGAGCTAGTGAGCATGGCCTGGACACCAGTGGCTACCCCATCCGTCCTGAACTCCACTGGACGGAGTGGGGAGCGAAGCTAGTGAGCTGTAATGTGTTAGCCTTCCTTCTTGTGGCTCTCTACAGATGTGCATCTCCTTCAATGAAACAGAGGCAACGGTGAAGCTGCCTGAAGCGGAGTTCCAGTTCCCTAATCGGCTGGGCATGGAGAAAATTGAATACCTGGCTGTGGAGGGTGACTTCAAAGTCAAAGCCATTAAGTTCAGTGACCAGCTATAGCTTGGTTTGTTTTGTTTTCTCCCCCCTGCATAGTGAAATAAACCCACATTTGCAATGGCTGCTTCCTCTGCTGTTTTCTGCTCTAATCTGCTTGCCCCTGTGTGCACTGCAGGGCTGGGAAGGGGTATGTATCCATCTCTGTATGTATTTACACTGTGGCCTTGCAGCTGGTACTGAGTTAGACCACATGCCAAGCAAAGCATGATTTACTGCGAATAAAATTACCTTAGCAGTAGTTGCTCCCTTGACCCTGTTTGCCGGAGTGAGCGGCCCCTGGCTGTTTGGCTTCTAAACTCTGGGACTAGCCCCAGCCAAGGAAGCTCAAACAAGTGTACGTTGGGCATGCGTTGTGCCATCTCTGACCAAGAAGTGCTGCTCACATCTCCTTGCTGGGGATGGGAGACTGGCAGGGAACAGGGCATGGCTTGCGCTCTTGCAAATAGCTTTGCTTTCCAAGAAAGTGCTCAGCAGTTGGGTGCGTTGCAGGCTGTCACTAGTGTACTGGAGGAGTGGAGAAGAGCAGGCGAGTGAGGCTAACAGCATCTACTGGGGGAAAAGACGTGGAAGGAAAGGTGAAGCCTGACAGAAGGCTTAGGAGTGAGGTCTTGAGAGGACCCAGGCTCTGTGCTGCCTCATGAACTGAGGTCTCTGTGCTGTCAGACAACCACTATCGCGTTGTACCATAGAGTCAGTGGCTTAGCAATATGTCAGGTATGGGTGACAAGCCATGTAGCAACCTGCGGGCCAGTGTCTTTAGCACTTGGCTGCTAAGCTCCAGATGCAACCTGAGCACTGTATCAAACAAGGTTACTAGAGAGAACAAATCCTGAGTGCATCAAGTGCCCACTAGTTGCAGTTAGACCAAAAAGAAAAAAGCTTAGTAAACAGTCTCTTCTGTTTATTACCTCTTTGCCCTGCTTGTGCTATGCCTCGGTGTGTGTCTGCTACTGCTATTCCCCAGCTGCCTGTTAGCCATGCCTAACCAAGACAGGGCTCAAGATGGGACTGCTGAAGCATTTGAGGACCTGATGAAAGGTAAAAAAAGTCCTGCCTGCTGTGGAGAGCTGGGAGCCTGGGCAGGCTGCCCAGGATCGGGGGCTGGCTCTGTGGCTGCCGAAGCTACCATAGTGCTGCCCCAGTGCAGCTCAGCTGGTAACTGACTCTACTGGGGAGATCTTACTTAGCCAAATGTTGCTGAAGTGGTGGAATTTGACTCCTCTTGGCTAATCTCTCTCAGCAGGGCAACATTTGCTGCTCCTTTGAACAGCTGAGCAGTTCGGCCAGCTGCCTGGGTAAGGGCAATACCACCCTGCAAAGTATTTCAGCTATTTGAAGGCTTTTTATGGAGAGTCTGACAGGCTGCAAGCTTGTGTGCCTTCCTGTCAGCACAACTGCTGCATGGCAGTAACAATGTCCAGACCTGTACTGCAGCAGCTGCCACAGAGATGGGCATCCCAGTGAGCGAAGGGGGGGATTTGCTTTGGAGGGTGGAGCCTCCTGCTTCACCGATGTCCTTTTCTCTCTGCTGTCTGATAACCCGTGTTATGAGGGCCTTCTTACAGCTCTGCCAGAAGGGCACGAGTTGTAGCTGTGTCGTGCCAGCCACCCTGGGGGCACAGGCATGGTGACTGTGGATAGACAGGCTCCTTCCTCTTAGCTCTCCAGAGCTGATGCAGCTAATGATAGCAAAGGAGTTGGTGTGCAAATAAGCAGGAGGCTTTCCGCGCACCTGTCCCTCTGGGGAGGTATGTGTTTCTGGGGAACACACCAAAGGGCTCTGGCGTTCAAGTTCAGCAGAAGTTTCCGCTATGCACCTGCTGGGAGGGTGGGGTTGCTGTAACTTATCTCCTGTGTGGGAGTAGGACAGAGATGGCATATGCCTGGCCATGCTGCAGGACTACCTGATTTGACACTGACAGGGGCACAGATAATGGTGCTAAAATTCCTGTCCTGTGTATACTGCGTTATTTATGGAGTAGGCTGTTCATTTTTAGTGGATAGGTTGTGTTGACTAGGCAAAGGATGAGACAAGTCTCGCTGATGCTTTGCCTTATCAAGTAAGTCTTGAGATTTTTATTTTTTTTGCTTTGAAGGCTATTTGTACTTGGGGTGGGGGTTTGGGGAAAAGAGGATGGCTTTTGACTTGTTCCCCCCTCTATCCCTGTGTTGTATTATCTGGATGAAGGTAAGCTAAACGATGAAGTGTACAAGCACTTAAAAAATACAAGGCCCTTATGTTGCAGAGGCACAGGAGAGCTTATAGCTGGTCCCTCTGCTCTCTCTGTTCCTGGCTGCCCTGATTAGATGAGGTATATGTGTCTCAGCCCTGACAAGAGTAAAGCTGATCTCATTTCTGCTTGTTAAGCTGGCAGTCCCGGTTCCTAGGTAGGTTAGCCACAAGTGTTCCTGACTGCTATGTTCAGGTACAAACAGTGCCTTCGTGGGGACTACCGGCCTCCTGTACTCTCCACAAGAGTTAATTAGGCTTATCCTGCTTTCTAACGCTGGCAGCTACCACTAAGGAGACCACAAAACAGGAGAAAGGGTAGGAAGGAAGCGTGCCTTTGCCAGCACTTCCTGCCTCTTGCGTTTTGTTCTCCCGCGTCCCAGAGCTATAAATACTCCTGTTCCTGTAAGTGACACTGGTAAACAGGCAGGGTAAATGCAGAGTGCCCTGGCTGGCTCCTAGACCGATGGCAAGACTTCTCTTCTGCTAGAGCAATTAGGAAAGCAAGAATGCTGCGCCCTGGTGCAGGCAGAGGGTCACAGTGAACGTAAAAGCAGGGCTTGTCCCTGACAAGTACGGTCTCCTGGAAGGGCATGGTGAACTCAGCTTGTCAGTATCTCTGTGAGGTCCCTGAGCTCTGCTTGCTTTGGGGAGGAGCTGAAAGCACCACAGCATGGCCTAAAGGTGTGGGCTTTATTTATTTTTAATTTAAAGCCTGCATAGTGCATAGTCAGTGTTGCAGTCCAGCAACACATCCTGACAGGAGACAAGAGCCTACAGGAAGAACCTGCCCGTTGGTTGCCTGAACACTGAGACCTGTGTGTGTGGGAAAAACATTCATCCCTGTTGAGAGGGATGGATTTGTTGAATCTTGCAAGCTTGCTAATCTGTGCTCAGCCTCCACCCCTGCCTATTCATCAGGAATCAAAGCCGAACCACTTTGTTTCCTTACAGCATCGTGGCGAGGGAAAATGGGACCTTGAAAATGCTACAAAACAGCTGCGAGGCTTTGTGTTATAACACGGAGATTCAGATTGGATATTAGGGAAAATTTCTTCAGGGTTGTCAAGAGCTGGAACAGGCTGCCCAGGCAAGCGGTTGAGTCACCATCCCTCGAGGTACTTAAAAGATGTGTAGATGTGGAGCTTAGGGACATAGCTTAGTGGCGGACTTAGTAGTGTTAGATTAATGGTTGGACTCGATGATCATAAGGGTCTTTTCCAACCTAAATAACTCTATGAACACAAGTTAAGTGATGCATGTTATCACCTCATGTCTAGGGCGAGGAGAACAAATACTCAGTTGCAGAAGAGACTAGTTTGGAAACAGTTAAGTGTGGCAGAAGTAAAATCTCATGCAGGACCTAAAAGAGGAGTGATGGCTAAGACAGACCAGCAGCTTTGTCTTCTCAAAAAATAACTTCTCCCTGAGCAGTTCACGTTAACTTCACTTGACAGAAATAGGCCATCCAAGTGACTGTGTAGCTACACAGGCGTGCATGTGACACTCCTCAGCACAGCCTCAAAAGACAGTCGCAGGAGACCGTGCACCCAGAAACTGTGTGTGGTGTAACTATGTGCAGTGTGTGGAAGGAGAGTGCTAGGGAAGCTGATGGGCAATCTGGGTTGGTGTGAGGCATGGGAAGCCAGCTGGGTCACTTTCCACTGTAATTTACAAGGAAAATAGCACAAAACAGTTTCTTCCAAGCAACAGACAAAAGAAATTAACCGACATGAGTTGTACAAAATGGGAAAGTGACCACCAGCCAGCTCTGCAAGAGCACTCACTGTGCTCCTGACAGTCATGTTCTTTCTTTGTCTCCTCACCTCCTGCTCCCTTAGCCCCAGTTTCAACACTTAACAAACCAAAAGGAACTTCTGTCACTTATTTTCAGAAAGTCAGCTTCAAAATGTGAGCTGCGTTACCTGATAACTAGCTCTCTGTTCTGGTGCAGAGCATGGGAAACCTTAACCGCACAATTCCCCTTTCCTGTAGCGGGATGGGCCCTCCCACTGAGGAGACCCCTGTGGAAACCAAACTCCTAAGGCACCTGCTTTCCAACAAAGTGGGATGGTTTTCCCCCTCAATCCCAGCCCAGCTGCTCCACAGTGCTAGCAGGTAGGTGCAGGCCGCAAAGCCTTACCACATGAGGGGGAAAAAACCGTATAAAAACATATACGTACTCACCATTTCTCAGCAGGCTTCAGGCTGAGGTGTGCATTCTCCTGCAGTGCCTTGTGTGTGGGCTCCTGGCTGGCTGCCCCCAAGCCCTGCTGTCCCTCGTTAGCCCTGATTACCCCACAGGTGCAGGCTGTAAAAACACACCCGGAGGGGTGGGCAGCAAGCTCTGCTGTCATTTTTGGAGGTTTTGGTGAGGGATGGGTGCTGAGGTGGGTCCTGGTGTCCCCCCTGCTGTGCAGCGCTCCCTTCAGCAGCCGGCGGCAAGATGGCGGCTGGGGCGGCCCCGCCCGGCGCCTTCGTGAGGTAAAATGGCGCCTGCTGCAAAACCAGCTTGGGGAGCCGAGAGAAGCTTCTGCAGAAAGCCACCTTCTCCTCCAAAACCTCCCGCCATTGCTTCTCCTTTTCAAATGCCATCCTTTCTAAGCTTGCACAGATCCTTTTTTTAATCGCAATCTTATTTTAGCTCAGCAAAACACCTGCAACGCAAGCTGTGCAAAAGCGGGTCCTTCGCAAGCTGTTTCCTCAGTATTTGGTGATGCTTTCACCAGCTCTTATTCTCCCCAGGTGAATTATGCATTCTACTTCAGGGTTTTTTTGCTTTTGTCTTTTTTTGTTTGTTTGTTTGGTTTTTGGTTTTTTTTTTGCATTTCAGTCCTAAAAATTGATTTAGTGCTAAAATGAATATGAATGAAAGAGGTAGTGCTGGCTTTTCTGCTTTCCTTTGAAGGCTATCCTCTCACAGAGCAACCCCAAGCAGAAAGATGTGGTCTCAAGCTGCAAATCACAGAGGAAAAAGCTGCCTGGTGCACATGTACCACCTTTTCTTTACGGTGTAGTGGAAAATGGGCCCTTTTTCCCAATCCCAAATCCCGATCCAGGCAGAGCTGTGCTGACACCCCCTGCCTGGCCAGCTCCAGCTCCCCTCTGTCTTGCAACAGGCAAGGAGAATGCAGATTTTTGCAAGGATATTTAGCACAAAAGCCAGAGAGCTACAACTGGAGAGGCTGTGTTAGTGTATACGCATAAACAACAGCATAAACTACATGTGTATAAGTGCCCGGCAAGCACCCTCTGGACTGCTTGGCACTCTGAATTCAGCCTGTTTCTGCAGTTTGTGATGAAGAGGGACACAAAGTCTGGCCAAACCAGGAAGGAAAGGATCGTCTTCTAGACTGAGACCACCCTGGCCGCATTCAATTGCACAACACAAATGATGTTTGGTCAGTAATGCATTGCTAGAAAAACCCTGTAACACACAAGAGGTGTACGACACTTGGTTTACGTGCAGAAGCACGAGCAACAGTCCCGTAGGAACACAGGCAAACCATAACGCCATGCCACGGTCAGCACACATCCCCTCTGGAAGGGACGTAAAGGAAGAAACGGCTCTTACGTGAATCAAGCCCAGATGTAAACACTGGCTTGGCGGATGATTGACTAAGGCAGGGAGAAATTGGGGATCAGGTCTCTAGACAGGCCCCTCGTTTGCTCATACTGATTTAAAGCACGGCTCTCCTATGAAAAGCTCCCTCTGTTTCCCATTTTGCAGACGACAAGTCACAGCTCACGTTAATATTCAGGATTTGTGGGGAGTGAGTATGAAACGCTATCCAGTTTGGTTTGCTTGCTTCTCCTAATTACCAGCCTAAACGATCACGACAGCGGCTGGGTTGTAGAGATGATTGATCAGGCCTGACACATAAACTGTTCTGGTGCTCTGTGTTTGACCGATTTTCTAGGTAGCCTTCGTAAAAGATCTTCTGTGTAAACTTACAACGGACAGACCCTAGCATGTAAACATTCTTTACTAGATTTAGTCTTGAGGAAAGCATCTGATGTGAATTCCTTGTGACCATCAATTGCCCAAGGGCCCTCATAAAAAAAAAGCAAATTTTAAGTCGGATGACTAGATTTTCATGGCGCTTGTATCACGTGGGACGGCATGGCAGAGCAGACTAGAGGCACAGCATGCTGCTAAAAGCATGAGAGGACTTACTGAGAGCTACATTTAAAAGACCTGCTTCGATGTATTGTGCAACAGACAGCATCATGGTGGAAGTGCATGTCTCCATCTTTTCCTTTTCCCCGTGCTGGGTTCGGGTGCTGTGACAGCAGTGCAGTTTGATTGCTTTCAAAACCCAGGAAAAGTGCAGCCCAGCTCTCTAGTGCCAAGCTACAGCCTGAGGCGGCGGCTGTGGAACGATGATTTAAATCTGCCTTTTTCCTGAGAGGTCCCTCAAAAACTGAAGATAATAATTTAAGGAATGCTGACTCAGGAAAAATGCTATGTTCCTAACTATAATGTGCAAACACAATGTAATATAACAGGCAATGAGGCACCTCGTTGCTAGACTAGATTGTACAAGTAGATTTTACTATAACTGGCAATGTATGTCAAAAGCGTAACAGCTTTGTCCTCACTAGGGTTTTTCCTCAAGCTAGTGAGGTGAGACTGTTCACCCTGTGCCAGGCATCGACTGTAGCCACCTGAACGGGCCAGGCAGCCATCGCAGGATCCTTCGATGGTCGACGGATTTCTCTGGAGACGGCTCTGGAGAAGGCGCTTGGCTCAGGTACGCTGAACTGACTTGGGGAGGAGTCTCATCCGCTGTCGCCGACAGAGGGAGACCATTCTGTTCCTATATCCCAAATGCATGTTTCAATTATGAGGCTCCTTTTTAGCAAAAATGCCCACCTGTTGAGCAACACTGTTCGTTGCAAGATGTGTTTTGAGTCATTTGTTTGTAACGTGCTGTAATGTTTAGCCCCTGCTGTGGGATGCACCAATCTCTGCGTTTTGGGGAAGGGGTAGCAATGCAAATCCCTGTATCTAGCTTATGGCTTTCTCTACTGCAGCCACATAACTACAGGTTTGGATCAAAAAATCTCATGTAAGACAGACACAAAGTTCAGATTTTTTTCAGTAATTTTACAGGGACTAGACAACAAGTGTAAAATTCTGTCCGGGGTATTCCTGTCCCATGAAATCATGTCATCACTCTGGGAAATGAGTTTGCAGTACGCTCTGGTTTTAAAAACACGAGAGAAAAGCAAGGTGAGATAAGGAGCAATGAATAGCTTCCCCTTTTTGCCAACGGCACTCAGAAGTAAACCTACTGGCTTGCCTAATGTTTAATTAGTTTTAAATACATGTCAAGATGTGCTTGTACTAAACTCATCAAACCTTGCAGTTAGGAGAGCAATTTTTGAACAAAGTTAGTTGTGCAAAGACGGTTTCCCTAATGATAAACTTACCAGCGCTTACAACAGAAATATGGGCTTTAGCTCATTTTCCACCTGAAGATCTAAGCTGTTATAAAAATGTAAGTAACTAGCGCTTGCCTCGTTAGCTGATGCTCCCTCTGAAGTCCGTGCTGGTTGCCGGAGTGAACGGGCAGACCCTGTTTGGATGGGAGGCTCTTGTGACCTGAGGGTAGACTGCAGGACTTTCTTTTTCAGGAAAGAACTTACTAAACGGAAAATGCATTGTTGGCCGGTGTCAGGCTGTTCACAAAGGCCTGCCAGATTTGCCAAGTCTTGTGGGTTTGTTTTGGTAAGCGTAGGATGGCTAAATTAAAAGAACTTTTAAATATAATAAACTAAACTGAAGTACTGTGCAGGACTTTTTTTAGGACAAATGAAATGTTTTGATTGGCTTGAAACAGCTCCCCCCACTGTTTTCCTGAAACTCCGCTCAAACAAATAATTATTCTCGAGTGATCCCAAAAATACTTTTCCCTCCAATTTTGTTTTTGATTCAGCCATTAAGGCATAAAAATCAGTTCCCCTCCTTAAGGGTTCTCATGAAATGCTGTATGAGCCTGAACAGTGTTGAAGCTCAGAAGTAATGAAAAGGATATGTTTGCTGTCATCGCAGGTAATTGGCTTGCTGCTTCTTGAAGCGTTACAAAACCAGGTAGATTTTCTTTCGGGTATTGAAGAATTGATGCTTGATATGGCAGGAGGGCATTGGCATTTCTTTTAGTCTGCCAAGCTGCCCGTGGAAGAGCTATTAAAAAAAAGGGGGCTTTAAAACCACCACTGAAAGCAACGAATGTTGTATTTTTCAGTCACATCCTAGGTTGAAATTCAAAATTGATGGACTTAAAAACTACATGACTAAAATCTCTGCTCTGGTTCTGGTGGCAAGATAGGATGGGGTGAACGATGCAACGCCCCGGAGAAAGGAGAAGCTGGAAATCGCTGCCGCAGCAGGAAATCTCTGCAAGGTTAGAAGAGAGGCAACCCGAATCTGACTCCTCAGCCACCGTGGTAATCTGTTCGTGCAGCTTCCAGCCATTTCGTTTAAACGGCGACGCAGCTCTTTCCATACAGAAAAAGGGAGTCTGCCCCCATCTCTTTGCTGACTGCGAACTGGCAGCCGTCCTCCAGCACTTGGTAAGTTGACAGGGTAAAGTTTGGTCAGGCAAATTTAGTTACTCCAGGTTGCCCTGAAAAATAATAAGGAAATAATCCAAGAGTCTTTACGGTAGGCTCTTGTCTGTCTGACCAAGGTGCACAACGTTACCGTTACACGTGCATGATTTCTGTGGGTAAGAAGAGAATATCGGATTTCAAGTTAATGCCTTGTCTAGCTTGTAAAATAACTTCTGATGAAGTGGGCTCAGACAAATGAGGTACTGCTGTATGAAAAACGTCCCAGTGTACATCATCCCTTCACAAAAACAGGCCTATAAATAATGTCATTAGAGATTGCTCTCACATCTCACGGCAACGCACTCCGGCTGCAACAGTAACACGGATCACGAGTTAGATTATTCAAAACAAAGACAGACTTCCCCCCACGCTCCCACAGTGAGTCCAGACCTGAGTTCGTTACTTCATGCTAATTTGGACGCCTGCGATGCAGGTTCTCACAAAAGCGTGTTTAACCTCCAGAATCAGAGGATCGCAAGATCCAGAAGAAGAAAGATTGTATTTTCCTGGTCAAAATCTCCTTCACGAGGCCATTTAGTGGTACATTTAGCATGTGTTGAAACAGGTTGAAGCTTCTTCTGGTAGCCTTTTATTATATTAAAAAACAACAACAACAACAGCAACAAAACCACAAAGAGATGTTCCAAGCTAATGCGTAACTATCTTTGGGGTTCCCTCTTCTTGTTAAGGTTTTCACAAAATACAAAATTAAATGTCTTTTCTACATACAGAACAAAGTAGAATCAAGTAACTGATTAGAGTATGTACAAAAACTTACACATTCTGTCTTGTTCTTTAAAAAATATAAATATCAATAATGTTCAGTAGAATGGGTTGGTTTTATTTTTAAGGCTTCATTCTTTTAGATCCTTCATTATTTAATGAGGTGCCAGGTAGGCAGGAAAGGGAGGGAAGAGAAGAGGTCACATTTATTATCAAAGGTAATGTGTTTAATTCTCGTGAGATTCTTCCTCATCTCTGGCAGGAGGAGATTCCCCTCCACATTGATTTCAGTTTCCGGGAAGCAGAGGTGGAAGGAAAGGAAAATAAAACCTTTATTATTGCTATTTTTGTCCTTCATTAAAATCTCGTTTTAAACCTGTCTCCGTTCATTGTCTTTGTAGAGAACCATATGCCAAGTACTTGGATTCAAAGGACTCGAGCAGGAGGACTTTATCCCAGGTCCACCTGGGAAAGGTTAGAGTGAGGAAGAGACTGCTGGAGGTGTTTTACCACCGACCCCAGCGGAGGTAGCAAGTGCTGCAGCTAGGGCAGCTGCTGCCGTTGCATCCCTAGGCGTGAAGTCTGTGGGGAGGCTTTCCATCAGGCACTTGAGCTGTTCCTGACCCAGTTTGATTTTATCGTCTAGCTCTCGCTGCTCTATGAGGAGCGCGGACTTCATCTTTACAAAGTGCTGGTAATCCTGGAGCTGTTCCTCAGAGAGGTAGTTGCCCAGGATCTCCAAGACCACTCGTTCTCGACGGTCCAGGTTTTCCTTCAGTTCCCGGGCATCTTCGTGCTGGCCAGCCAGCAGTTTCCTCTTCTCGTTCAGCGAACTCTGCACACACCAGAGAGAGCACTTCAGTATCAGCACCACCAAACTCACTGATCCCCCCTCTCCTGCCTCCCGACACCAAGTTTTGACAACTCCGGGGGAGGCGGGATGGCTGCTAAGCTCCCAGACAATCAGTCAAAAGCCTGGGGGAGGAGGACGAGTTCCTCATTATGGACTGAATGTGAATCCCACTGAATCAGACTCTGAATGTTCTAGTCAATGGGAGGCAGAAAGTGCTCCAAGAAAGTCAGTAAAACCTGCCCGAAAGCAACAACTACCAGGAAAATCTGGCTTTGTCTCACAACCACCCAAAGAACGTTGAAACACACAGAAGGCGGTGGGTTGTTCCATGATGCACACCACCGTACAGCCGTGGGTCACAGACACACTGTCCCAAACACGGCCGTTCTGTTTCGAGACGAAAGCTGCAGGATCTGAGACATTTATACAAACTGGGACCAAGATTCCCAGGGACAGAACTGCATTTGCTACTGCTTATACATAAACGCTAAGACACCTGCCTTCCTGCGAGCCTTTGGATGTCCTAGCTTATACAAGCACGTTCTTGTGACTGCTGCTGTCCCGCGCCCTGAAAAAGGCCAAGATGCTATGGCTGCGCAGATACGTACCCGCTCTTCACTGTTGGCATTTTCCCCCAGACTACTCAGAACGTTCTCTACGCGGGCCAGGCGTCCCGAGAGGGAGAGCAAGAGGTTCACCACCTTATCCAAATCGCCAATGAACATCTTGTACTTGTCAAACTCGTTAGGTTTGCATAACGTGCTGATCAACAGCTCCACCTCCTCTCCAAGAGCATTATTCATCTTAATGTCTGCAAGCAGGCCCTCCTTGGCTTCCTTCAGGATTTCCAGTTTGTGGGTCAAGCTCCCGATGAGCTCAGCCTGTCAGAAGGGAAACACATTGCCACATTGGCCGTTACCATGATCACCCTGGTCATACGGATGACGACAACAAGAGGATATGGCTACGGTTCCTGAGGAGCAAGGTCAAGTCAGCAACAACTGACAAAGAAGACGTTAAGGAGGAAACAGAAAAAACTCCAAAAACTCCAAAATTCCACATCTAGGCGATAATCTGAGTACCTGATCAGACTGTATGACGATATATTTGTTCTACCATCAACGAACATTTATAAAAGAGACGTGATTTGGTGTACCATATTCTGGTACCCAGCAACCTCCATCTGTCACATGTAGTACATCTGTTTTTCCATCTGAAAGATGTAGGTTCTTTGAAGTCTCCAAGTGAAAACAGCTACAGCCACATCTCCTGCATATTCTCCACTCCCTGCCCAAGCCTGAAATTTCTTGTTTGGATGTTATGATTTTTACGACCCTCTATAAAACAACAGGCAGAAAAATGAATTTAAGCTGTATTAATGGCATGACAGGAGGCTGAGCTGACACTTACTAGTTACATATGGATTAGTAAGAAAGAGGAATTGCTACTGAACCTACTGACTGCTCCTTACTCGGATGCCTCAGTGTTGAGGTGCAAACCTCAAATTCAACAGTGACCAAAACTCCCTGCCTGTGCAGGCACTGCCTCACCCAGAGAGGCATCGAGCGAGCATTTACACCAAACATGCTCTAAATTTATTTAGTGACTGAGCAAAGACATGGAGAGCACGCACCCAGTTTGTGAAAATGCTGGCAACTGTTCCACTGCCGAAGAAAAGGAGGCCCCCAGGGTTCAGTTACTCCAGAAACAGCAGTGCTGCACATGTGCTAGAGATCCTAATTTCTGTTAGGATTTAGGGGAAAGACATATGCAAAAGCATAAGTCTATGGCCTGGGGCTTGAATTCTTGCTTCCATTTACTCAGAACTGAGAGCACGGAGAGCAGGAAAAGCTCTTCATATAAGGGTTGGGTATTTTCAGTCTCTTCAGTTTATGCGCTGCTGAGGCATCGTTACATGTATGTTAATCTACTCTGCATATAAACACTGCAGGATAAAACGGACTAAATCACACGGTTGCCTGAAAATATTTTCTCAAAGTCTTCTTTCCATCAAAACGGGCGGTCATTCAATAAGAAGGCAGTCTACTTCCAAGGAGAGAGGATCTTCAAACCCGGGTCAGGCTGGGGGTTGCTCTGAATTGGCCCTCATCCCCGGGTTTAAAAGTTTGGTTTAAAGGGTTTAAAAGGCTGGTTTCGCAGCCGGGAAGTTACCAGCACTGTTTAGCCAGACACCACTAGATGGTACACTTTGCGAGCATCCTCTGGAGCGAGCGCATGGTTTTGTGGCTGCACTACACTCTACTGTCAGCTTCCACAGATATGCAAGGGCTGAATAAAATGCGAGCAACAGTCTCTTAAAACAAACATCAGCCATCAGGCTTATGCTGGAATTACTGCTAAGTCACGCTGTTCGTTAGCACGGGGAGAGGAGAGCAAAGGTGGTACTAAATCCCACCTGCTGGGATAAGGGACAAGCAAAACTCCTTTACTTGGATTCTCCCCTCAGTAGGACCCAGAGTAGCACCCAGAGACAAGAACAAGCGCTTGCCCTTCCCTGTGCCTATGATGCCAATGTCACCTTCAAAAGAAAGATCCGAGGTCCTCACCAGCTGATTGCTGGACCAAATCCTGAGGAGCAAAAGGAGGGATCTGTTTTCACTGATTACCACGCCAGGGGAAAAATCTCTATAGCAGGACTGTGTGGGCTGGGCACTAAGTCCAGCATTAACCTCGACAGGTTTTCAGGAGGAGCGAGCTGCTCAGAACGGGCAGTTGTTCCTCCCTGCTCTGGGAGCTTTGCTCAAGGTGCAGACCTGCCCTCCAGCTGTAGCAGGAGGCTATGGGACTGCTGGGAGTGACGTACCTTTGTTCCGAAGGCATGGGAGCTGGATGGGGCGCTGTGAAATACTTGCTTTGTGTTCATTAATCAGTGACTCTCCTGCATTCCCAAATGCCAACCAATATAGCTCTTTGCATACTTACAATGGAAATGAGCTTGGTTTATCCAAATGACCTCTCAGAGTAGCTGCCTTCTCAGATAATGCCTATGCAAATGTTCTTTCGCACAGACCATGAACAAACATGCCGGGCAGATATTGCTGTCTGGGCCTAATCGCTCCCATCTATTTCTGTTTTTCCATGCAAATGTAACCTTTGAGGCCTGGGACTTGTCCTCCATGGCAGGCTCACATCTACTTGCAAGCCTGGCAGATGCTTGCAGCATGTCCATCGACTCCTTGGAGCAGCACCCTCGTCTTGTTTAATCACTCCTTACCTTTCATGTTAGAATAAGCAGGCGGCCGGTTTTTAAGTGAAGAGCACCCCAAGAATCAAATGCTACAGACGTGGCAGGGCCTGCGATTACCTTTGAAGCTGGGTGCTCTACGACCAATGGCTCGGGACAGATAATTAAAGCAGCCGACAGAGGCCTTATGCAAATGCTTTTGATTAGCAGCACATGCATGATCTATCTGCGTAGACTTTCTACCCAAAATCTGTGTAGGACTACAGAAATAAGAGATGGCAGGCACGGTGTCTCTAACCCATGCCAGTGGCGTGGCATGACAGCTCCTAAAGACTTGACAGGGTCCTACCTGCACCCCAAATGCTCCACAAAATAGGCCTAATTACTCACTTAGTACTCGTAATTTGTGTTACTGACGGAAGTCCATTCTAGCTGTCATTGGATTAAAGCCTGGTAGGGCGCAGATTTTGCTCAGCAGATAAAAGCTGAGAACAGAAACAATAAGGCAATATGAAAAAAAGAGGCGAGGTCTCCCCGTCGGGGCTGCAGGACAAATTGCATACTCGCAAACATCGCTCAGCCTCACATCTTCTCTCTGCTTTTTCACGCTTGGCATGGGGATGAGGATCCAGAGGGAAAATGGGGAGTTGAGCTACAGACACATGAATTCTCTGCGCTTTGACAGAGAGGCTGAGTTTGGGAGCCTTTCTTTAAATTCATGCCTGATTTGAGTGCAGGAATAATTAAGTACTCTATTTACAGCATATGGGACTTGCATAAATATTTGCATCCTTCAGTGTGTTTCGACTCTGCCGTTGTACAAACAGCATGAAATATGGGCTGCACTACTCTGTCCAGTGCAGTGGGGGATGTTTTAAACCTACGGGCAGGCAGGCACGGCTGCTTTTGACACGAAGGCGGTGGTAGGTGTGCGAAGGGAGGCACAGACAGGCAAGTACCTGCCTGTGGCTCCTCGGCATTTGTGAGCTTCGCGACATGTCTGTAATTACCAGGTAACCAACGTGAGACAACTACAGGGGCAAATTAGAAGGCCCTGCAAAACCCCTGGGAGACAGAGCACCCAAGCCTGCAGCAAGAACCGCAGGGGCCATTCCTCGGTGAAATGTAGCCGCAATAAGAGAGGGAAATATTTCCTCCTCTCTTGCCCTGCTCTCCTCCCACCCAAGTCATCGCATCGAGGTTGTGCTGACCGAGCTGCTGAGGTGCACGTGGCTTTCAGCAGGTCAGTGAAACCGTAAGTGTGGGGGAAAAAGAGTAACCAGGGTTTCTCTGGAGGCAGTGAGTGCAGACAGCAGGTAAAATGGGTAAATTGGCTTCACTGAAGAGGAAAATCCGAGGGCAAAACCTCATGCACTCAGACAGTGGAGTCACTAGCTGGACTCTGTTCCTGTTTCTAACCTGAGCTGTCCTTACTCAAGTCACTTCGCCTCTCCATCTTCCTTCCTTGCTACGGGACAGCGACTGCCTCTTACAACCTGTACGCTCAGCATTTGGCATAATACAGGCCCGCTTCGGGGTGCGGCAAGATTTGTATTCAAATTTGCAGAGAGTACTCAGATTAGACCTCGTCGTTCAATCTGGGCCACGCTAGCGGAGCTTCCCAGGTAGCCTAAATGCACCCAGCCCCCTCGCAACTTGGGACTGCCAAAAGCTGACATCAAAAAGAAATGCGCTTTACTTTAGGGCTTATTATTGTTATTTCAGGAATGTAATCAGCAAATGGTGGTGTGTGCTGCGTTTACCTTCTTCTCATTGATGTCCAGCAGCTCCTCTTCCTCACCTACTTCTTCTGGCAAGTCCTTAATTTTATTCAGCAGCTCTGCTTTGGGTGCCGAAACACTGTAATAAGCAGGACAGGTGACCAGGGTTACAGGAGCTTCCTTTTCTTCTCTCCTACACCACAGTGAAGAAAAAGGAGGAGTTCAGTCTGAGCCTGACTTTTTCCCATGCCTAGACCCGTGTTTTTTCCAGCACTCCCTCTTTGGTACCTTCCCAGTGTTATTAACCACAAAGGAAATGGCCGATTCCTGCCATCAGAGGGTGCGTGTCAGCTGCTTTCCTATCTCTGCCTTGGGCAGAACAGCACAGCTCCTCTGTTTAAATGTTGACTGGTTAACAACTCTATACGGGATCAAATCCTTGCTGAAGGTAAATCAGCACAGCTCAGCTGGCGATGGCTAGACTGACCATCTTATCTGGCATCATGCATTACTGCTTATTTCTATATGGTTCTCCAGCTGTCACTTGAAAGTCTCTATCTTAAAAAAAACACACTGGAGGACCTGGGGTCATCTTTGCATCCCCCTGAAATAAGTAGGGACCCCCATCCCTCCTTCCAAAATTTGGCTTCTCGTGATCTTTCTGCCTGCCACTGTTTTGGTCCTGATTTTACTCTCATATCTCTGTTACTGTGCTTTGGACTGAATTGCTTCAGATGAGAAAGGTTAAGTTAGCAAAATCAAACGACATCTCCAGAGACGGTTCGTTTCCTGCCCTGTTACCAAGCTCAGCATCTTTTTCTACACAGCGCAGAGAGGTGAGCTCAAAGGCCGCGCATACAGCTGAGCTCATGAAGAAGGGCGTTCAGGAATGCCCTGCCAGCCCCGACGCCTGGGAACTGAGGAACTCACTTTCTGCCAGCATCCACCTATAAAGATGCGGAGAAACTCAGCACAGGCTTGTCCCTAAAAGCAAGCAGCGAGTTCTGCTGCCGCACTAGCCCACAACCCAATCAAGCAATGCTCACGTGTTATCTTCCACTGCTGTCCTGACAGCTTTTTTCTGCGTCATCTTCCTTTTCATGTTGTTCTCCTTCAGCAAGCTGGTTCCACTGGGGAAAAGCCCTTCCATTAAGTCCATAGTTGTCTTCATTTTGGAATCTGGATCCAGGATATCAGCCAGAGACTTGTCTTTATGGACAATTTCTTTTGCTAGAGCCTCTGACTTAATATCCTCCGGGGTCTTTTTCTTTGTCTTCGCTGGAGGTGCTGCACTGAGCATCTCGGAGTCCAGGCTGCCATTTTCTGACTCTCCAGTGATGACTGCTGGCTCTCTCTGGTTGCCTTCAGGTTGAGTTATGGGCTGTCTATCGGCGCTTGGAGGCCCTTCAGGAGAAGCAGGTAACTGGTGCTGCTTATCCGCAGCAGATGGAGAGCTAGTCCTCTTTGACGCAGGTGGTGAGAGGGGCCAGCTATTTTCACCGACACTGGTGCCCAACCCTGTTATCTCCCTCTCGGCCAGGGCTTTGGGAAAGCTTTTGAAGCTGCTACGGACAGAAAAATTCTGTGAGATGAAGATAAATTTACCACACAGGACCATTGTGAACACACGGTGAAGGCCTAAGACAAGTAACTTTTCCTTCCCTCTCACTTATTTTTGTCTCTTCTTACTTCAGCATGGGAAGACCCACAATATGAAGCTACTGGCACCAGAAGCATATTGTCCCCTCAAACTGGACACTGCTGTTTTGTCATTCCAACACAGAAGGAACTAGTGAGCGACACGTCACTTTGTTTTCTGCTCTCAGGCTGGGGATATTGCGCCTTACCACCTGGGAGTACCCTCCTGAGCAGTTTATACTCCTTTGTTCATTTCATGTTGGAAAAACCAATCGCTACCTGGCCAGATTCTTCCTGGATGGAAATCAGAGCAGCTTCCTGGGAGTGAGGGAAGCTGTGCTGAGTTAAACCAGCTGGGCGCCCAGCCAAAAAGTCCTATCCTTCAGGAAAAATTTACTATACAGTGTTACTGTGACATATTTGTGTTGTCACTTCTTGGCAGATGGTCACTGTTTCATAACAGCGCTATTTTGTGCCAGGGCTAAAATGTATTCTGGGAAACTCTAACTGTTTGGAAAAACTGTCATGGATTTTCATAGTTCTCTCTCAAAAACCCGTAACTGGAAGGAGTCAGCAGCCATTTTAACTCTTCATGCTGGAGTGAGTAAGAAGCAACTCCACTGAAATCCATGTGGCAACTGCAGGGAGAACGAGACCAGGACAGTTTCTCACCCGTAGCCCCCTTTGCCTTGCTTACTAAGCACCTGTCAGTGCATCTGCTGATGGGCCACAAAGCCTTTTGCCTTCTTGCTTCGTGCCCTGCCCTGGCCACACCACTTGACAACGCCTTTGGCAGCCAGCAAAGCCTAGCGGCAGCGAGTCAGTCTGTCTGTCCCTCTCCCCTTACAACGCGTGCACCCCTCTGCAAGCTCCCCGCTCAGCCAGCAGCTGTGGGTTGGCCGTTGCAGCAGGCAGAGCTGCGGAGGTCAGTCACATTTGTCTGGTGCCCCGCATATCTTACTGTATATGGCCCTACAACGCCCGAGACGCTGCCTTACAGCTCTCCCTTACCTCACTTTGGCCTCCTCTGTCAGCCTGGTGGATTTGTCTCCAGCTGCTCCGTTCCCCTCAAGCACCGCCGGTGGGGGAGGAGGTGGGAATTCCTCCGTGCCGTTTGCCGAAGTGCAAGAGCTCAGCTCGAGAAGAGGACGGGATGGCAGCGGGAGTGAGAAGAGTGGAGCAGTGACACTGGGCTGGGAAGGCATGACAAACACCTCGTCGTCTTCATCGTCCTGCAGCAACGGTGGGGGAGTGAGCTGCAGGCCCGACTCCGAGATGCGGAGATGAGCTGTCCCCTGGGGAGGAGGAGTCTCTGGGTCAGAAGAAGTGCTGTTCTGTGTCAGCAGGGACTGCCACCTCTGGGACAACTTTGGCCCAGCTGCTGGAGGAGACACCACAGCCTTTGAGTAGCTGTTGTCTTTGACTGAATGAGCCCACACCACTTTGGGTGGGAGGGATCTGTGAAGCAGCCCGGCTTTCCTTCTCCACATCATTTCTTCTGTGGGAGTCTCGGGAGATCTGTCCTGGGCAGCATCCAAAGGCTGTGCCTGAATATTACCATTGCCCTCAGGGGGAAGAGCATCTCGTTTGGCGTGGTGCTGTCTCAGAGCCTGGTCATCACCTGCACTCTGCAAGTCTGAGGGAGTCTGAGCGGGCGTATTAGGGGAGGACTGGCCAGGTCCAGAAGGAGTAAGGTTAAGAAACAAGGGTTTAAAGCCTTGCTTTTGCTCATTATAGTGACTCCTTGCCTCTGTCGGGGATGGGACAAATGCAGAAGTCCTGCTGTCTGGCCTGGAAAGTTCTGAGAGCTTGTGGTTCTCGGTCAGTGTGGTGGAGGCAGTGACAGCCTCGCTGCTGTGGTGAGGATGGGGATAATAACTTGTGAACGCCATTTTTTCTGAGTGGCTTCTTTCTTGCTTGCTGAAAGACCTAAAAACCAAGAGGCAGACCATGATAAGATTAATAATTAATCAACGAGCAAGAAAAGCTATTGTGCACCTCCTTAATGAGCAAATCATGCAGCCACATCAGAGGCCTGGGTCAGTGCCTGCTGATCTAGGTGCAGTTGGGCTTTGAAACTGGTAGTAAAATCCAGTCTACCAATGCTAGGGGCGCAGAGCCAGATCCACACTCACTCACCATCTCCCAGCATTTGCAGTGTGTGCTAGATCACACACACGTGTGCACACATGTAGCAAGCATCACAGCAATAACTTAACAGAAAAAATTTTAGGAAAACCTTCCTTTCCAGCCTTGCTTTGAATTTTGTTTGTTACAGATGGGGCTAGTAGTGACTGCTATAAGAAAGACTACTTGACATTATCTACCATCAAACTCCATGCTCATTTGCTGATAATTTTAAGAACTTCAGCTTTGTGGGCCAAAAATTCCCATAACATCATCTGCTCCTTTTGGAAAGGTGCCACTAAAATGATTCAACTGTCTCCAAGAACAAAGCGAAGCCAAAAAATGCACTATTTTGACTGCGGAAAAAAATAAAAAAAAGCTCTTATAACCTTGACATCCTGTTAGAAAGAAGAGCTCCGCTCAGACAGGCAGGTGTTACAAAAACCAAAGCCAATACACTTCAACTGCAAGCAGATGTCAAGGCTGCAAAGCCAACAGATTAAATGATTCCTTCCAGGTCTTTTAAGATGTTCTCATGTGAGTCTGAGAAAAAGTGTCTGGCCTTTGAAGTGAGGATCCTGCTCAGAATACATAGCCAAACCTACTTGCCCGTACGGCTATTTAGCTGGAAAACAAAATAAGTAGTAATAATAGCGCTAGCAGATGCAAGAGAAGATGGCCTAAAAACACGAGGCCGTACCATAAACCAATAAAATACAATAAAGCTCTGCTGCCAATGTATTTTCTGTTCTCGAGATGCATTGTTCAAATAATCCAAGGCTGCCAATCTGTGATGTTTGAGACTTGTGCCCCAAGTTTGCTCTCAGATGTACTGGTACAAATTAAGAATAACTCTGTCCAAGACATGGGTCGTTCTGGCTTTATTCTGGTGTGACCGAGAATAGAATTTGGCAGCCTTTTCCGGGGGGTGGGGAAACTTCCCAGACAGACTGCTCTTGGTATTGTCTGTGGTTCCTGGACAGTAGCAATGTGTATTCTTTTCAGATGCTCAGTGTTTGTCAGAAACGCCAGATGGCAATTCTCTAATTGAAAGATCTCTCCTACTGTGGAAGCAATTGTGGATGCTAAAACTGGTGGAGCAACAACCATTCCCAACAGCGCTTACGAGACAGCTATTGTACGACACCTTGGGAAAGCGTAAGTCACGGAGCAAGTGTGACCGGACCAAGCGATTGCTGACCAGGGTTTCCATAACTCCACCATTTGACAGTTTGCAAAGAGCAAGAGAGGTGGTAGGGATAGACCCATTTCCTCTCCAGCGCATTAAGCAGCTGTGTCCCAAGGAAACCTAGGAGCATAATTCCTGCTGCCTGCTATTGCCTTCCCTGAAAGGCCCGTGCATGGAGTACGCTGCAGACTGCGATAGGATGGTAATCGTTAAATGTGAGAGGACTGCCTAGAAAACCAGAGGACAATCACAGGACAGACAAAGACTGCATCTCTTAAGGGATGGATTAAAGATGCTACAATAATCCCATATGATCCAGACTGCGAAATACCCACTCACACTGGGGCAGGGGAATGATCACCAGTATCCTGAATAGTGGAACTCCTTCTGGGAATCACTGACACATGGGTAAGGTCCTGGTCTACCCGTCCCTTTCACTCTGCAGAGGATTCAGATCTCGTTCTTACTGAGAGTTAAATGTAAAACTTCTACTGGCTTCAGCAGCGCATGTTCAGAGCCCTCTCCTTCCAAAACTCGTGCCCGTTCTCTTTCAGGTCATTTCAGGTACAGTAACATAAGAAAGATCACTCAGTAGCTGAGGTTCATCGGGAGTGATTTGCGGCCCATGCAGTGGGGCTTTTTCCTATCTTCTCCCATCCTTTCATTCTGACTTTTGGGAAATCCAATTCTGATCAAGAAGGGAAAGCAACCTCACATCTCCCAGAAGAAATGTGCTTGCAGAGCATGCAGAATGCCTACACAGCAGAAACATCATCAGACTGTTAAGTTAATACCAATAATCTTTGTGCAGTGAAGCATGAAAATGAGAAACCTACATTTCGTGCCCCAATAAACTTGTTTTCAGTCTGGGTGTTCAATCCCGTTACTTGGAAAATAGGTTGGGGGGTGGCGGGGGGGAAGGAAGCAGCAAGTAGTTATTGAGAAGAATGATGCAACGCCATCTCTAGAAGAAATGGGGAGGCAAGATGAACTAAAACAGCTGTATTGTTCTCTTAGGAAAAAAAAAAATGGAAAAAGTTATGGAAAAAATGGAAAAGTAAACGGGTGTGTTTTAAATAATTATAAAAGGATGTGCCTGAAGGCAGATCGAGTCCCTCTAAAACAACTTTTATGTCTTCTTAGCGGCAAAAATCCAGCTAGGCTAGGAGCCTTCCTCAAATGCTAGCTGTCGCTCCCTGACCCAGAGCCGCATGGCGAAACCTTTGGAGACAGCAGCGTTAACTCCCACTGTGACAGCAGAGCGGCTGACATTTACTGCAAGTTTGTGAGAAACAGAGCTCCTTTGTGAAGAATTCTTTTAGTCCCTCTTGATGGTTTTTACTGTAATATGAGTTAGCTGTTTGGGCACTCAGAGCTTAGGGCAAGCATCTATTTATTATTTAAACGTAAATACAGCAAGATCAACTTCAGTTCTAGTTAACTTCAAAACAACCCGCTGCTAAGTGGATAGTTACATAAGTCCTATTATTATGAGTTTTATGATTATACTTTTCTATTTTTAAAACCAATTCTCTTTCCCCTGTTGCCGAGCAAAATATCCTGCCTGCACAAAGGAAAGCAGCCTAAATGCGAGCTCCCAATTCAGCAAGAGAAATGAAATCTCCTGGTTTTAGTCTGTGCAAACAGTCACTTGCTTTTGGGGAGGCAGCATCCTGGACTGGAGAAAACGGGACAGAGTGGAACATCAAGGTATTTTTCCCTTTAGAATCCTTTAGCATCTGGATGTGAGTTCCAACAGCAGATCAAACACACTTTGGAAGTTAGGTAACCGGAGATTTGCTGCAGAAACATGCTCCAAGACGACATGAAGAGGACTTGATAGTGAAGGAATGTCTATGGTGAAAAAGAAACCCTCACAGCAACTTACTCCTCCTAACTCTGCTGGGCACAGCACACCCAGAACTGTGTCCGTGCAGATGTTTTCTCTGGTTTGTCACGATCTGCCTGTTTACACAGACAACACATGACAACTGCTGCTGGCAGCAGGATGGCAAGAGCTGGCCCTGTGGTGACAAAGGGGACATTGACATATACTTACCTGGCTCCTGCGCTGACCACGTAGAAAGGATCTCTCACCACGGGGCCAAATTCACTGCTTTCCCTTCTCAGCAGGTCCTGGAGTGCAAAGACAGTATTAGCAGCAAGCATAATGCAAAGCAACGTAACAAATCAGTGATGTTTCCTAGTGAGAAGAGAGCCCAGCATGTGGGAAGACAACTCCAGCATGGTGTACCACTCTCCAGCACCCTGCTCCTGCTTAGAGGACCTGTCTGCCTTCTTCTGGATGGTTTGTGGACCAACAGGCAGACTTATTGAGATAAATGTTTTTTTAAAACCTCTCAGCAAGTCCTTGCCTCTTCTCAAAACGTGCTCGATGGTATCAGTGGGACCTGGGCGTTCGTCTCTGTTTCACATGCAAGCAAGAAGCTGAGACACCACTGAAGCAGCCTTAACTGAGGACGCTAAACAGTGAACAATTTGTGCCCAAGCCCAGCGGGCCAACAGGACTGAAACTCCGCGGAGATGCTGAATGCCACAAAGGCTGGACGCTCCAGCCACAGGCAGAGGTGCTGAAAAATATCTCAAAGTCTGGCACTCAGTTCTTTTGAAAACCAAAGCGCAGGAACTATCTCCTCTTTAGGCATTTACGTCATCTAAAACCAGGGCCATTTTGCAGCCGAAACGCCTTTGTGAATCTGCCCCTCTCTGCCCTAGAGCTCCCACCACAGGACACCAGACTATTATGAGACACGAAAGCAGACGCTAAGCCTGCTTTTGAAGAGGTCAGTATTTTCTCCTGTACGATCTTTCCAGCAGAGAGCATTTCAGTGCCCCCCTTCCCCACACCCTTAGTAATTTGCTTTTTTGGTCAGCGTTGCTGCAGAGGGAGGGTTAGTGAAGATCTTGATTTAGGAGTCCGGGAGCTGGGAGATATGCAGGCCGAGACAGACTAAAAAAGCAGAGAGGAAGGAAGGCTGAGAATGCGTTCTGAAGACTGAGAGCTAATAATTCCACACGGCTATCAATTTCCCTATATCTTTAAACAAATTCCTATGGTGACATTGCAATGTGATTTATACGCAGCCTGAAAGGAACATCAGACACTGTACACAAGGCCCTGAAAAACACACAGTGAGGCAGAGAAGTCTGCGGCTAAACTGGAAATAAACATTTCCCACACAAAAAATCTGAAAAGGCCAAAAAACTAAAAAAAAAAAAAAATCACCCTGTTGCTTTGGCTTTGTCCCCCACTTTTATAGCTGTGGTTTTGTATTGGAGGCAGATCAGAAACAAACTTAATTAAGAGAGCACTTAAACATATACTTCCCTTTCAAACAGACGCTTATGGATTGGTGTATGTATTTGAAGTCAAACACGCTTTCTTGAATTAGGATGTAAGAACGGGTTTTTCACAAGTGCCTTGCTGCCTATGGGACTAAATCCTCATTCCAGAAGTGGATGCAGCTAAATCACTCCAGGAAACAGCAGTAAGGGCTCTTCCTTCTTCTACACTTGAATTAAGACCCCGAGAGCAGGTCTGCACTGCTGTTCATTGTCTTCCTCCAGCCACCTTCCAACAGGCAGAAGCTCTGGTTTGGCTGCTGAATGTATGCAAGATTAAAAATGAGCCGACAAAAGGGAAATAAAGAACTCAAGAACTACCCTGTGCGCCCCCTGCCCAAGAGAGGGGTCTGTGAAAAATGAACAAGGGCTGATCATCATCCAACCTGTCATTTCGAAGTATATTTTAGTGGATATCTTTCTGGATATCCACTTTCTGGATATCCACCTGTTTTTGTTGCTGCTCTGACCGTGCCGGGAGGCAGAGAAAGAGTCACCCTAACTTTCTCAAGGATTGTCCTCTACTGAACGCAAGACCTCGTGATCAGCGAGTGTGACAAAATTGCACAGATGAGCCCGATGCCTGGCTGGTGTGGAAAAATACTGATGATGGGATGAGACAGCAGTGGTTATGGAAATGCATTCCAGTCACTTGATATTCACAAGCCGCTTTTTAAATTCTCTCTATTTAAAAACGTAGCGTGGGATCTGAGGTCTGTTGAGGGAGGACATTCAGAATGAAGCACACGATGAGTTTGGGAGAACAGCTCCTTCCCCCACACCCTGGTTTGGCCTGTGTCCGAGATGCTGCCCAGAGCCTCCTGGATGTTACTCGACCCGGTACCCCTTCGGTGCACCTAGACAATCTATTCTGGGCCAGCAGCAAGTGTGAGAGTAGAAAGAGATGTCCTGCGTCTCAGCTTCCTCGTAAATATGCAAGACTGTCCAAACACTCAGAGTATGCGGAGTGAGGAGCCTGTCCGCACATTTTTGTTGTTTCCTCCCTCTCCCCGTGATGAATGGAGCCTGGCATGGAAACGGAATGGGGCAGCAGATCCACCACTGCTGTAAATCCGTGCGGCTCAACCAGCTGCAGTTACCTAAATAGGTCTGAACAGACTTCAGCCAGCTGGAGAGCTGGCCCGGGCAGTTGTTCTTTAAGAAGTTAGCCTGTCCTACTATTTACCATCATCAGAGTCAGTTGAATTCCCCATTTGTGACATCAGTGCAATGTTCCCAACCGCCAAGCAGGGGACATGGGAAGAGCGGCCAGGGTCTCCGCTAAGTTTTCTCTGCAATGTTTCCCTCCAGGGCTGGAGGCAAAACATAATGGTAACTTGGCAGTGTCTCCACCGAGCATTTCCCAGCACTGTCAGGCACAGCGGGAGCCAGGGCAATTTCAAGCAGTCTTTAATCTTCTCTACTTTGCCCCAGGAAAGTGGGCTAAGGCAGAACAGCAGCAACAGCGTACCACCGCCGCCTTAGCGGTAGACCCCACCAGAAAGGCCATCAGTGCTTCTCTGGTGATGCTGGCAGGTAAGAACAGGACACCTCAGGAGCAGCAAGAACACACACATGCTACCAGCATACTCACTAAATCCCAGCATCTCTGAAATCCCTGAAATAGCCCCAGGAGTAAGAAAGCTGAACAGTACCCCGCTGGCAAGCATTTCAAACAGCATCCTGGTAATTTAAACACAATAAATCGTCTCTATCTCAATACGCATTTAACCTCTCCCTAACCAATAGAGTAACTGCGATGACTGAATATCGGCTTGTCCTCCAACATCCTCCCCCCGTCCCTGGTTCAGAGAGCCCTGCTTGCCTGCACGCACGATCCAGTTTCCACATACCTGGTGTTTCTTATCCGCCGTGGGAGACGATCTGGAACGTATATGCACAGGGACTGTCTGATTGTCATACCTATCGAGCAAGTCTTCCACAGACACCGATTTCCCAGATTTCCTGGCAGAGGAGGGTGTTTCAAAGACCTGCTCCTGCTTCCCGTAGCAAGGCCGGCCCTGCACGCCCAGAGGGTCTGTCTGCGTGCCTTTGGTGAGCTCCGTTTTGGCTCTGTAATCCTGGCACCTCTCTGTTTTCGATCGGCTCATCACCAAGCTGTCCTGGCGCCCTTTCTTCTCATCTCCACTCATGTCAGAGCAGCCCATCAGCCCAGGAGGAAGGGTAGAAGATATCCGCCCTGTCCTGGATATCCGCTCTACGGACTCTCTCCGGCGGTAAAGGTTCTGGTCCTGGAGGGAATTCATGCTGGAGGCAGAGGAAAGGCTCTGGCTGTCTGGGCCACCTGCCTGTAGGTAGGAGCTGTGGGAGCGTTCCCTCAGCAGTCCGACATCTTGTGAGGATGGCCGTCTCCCTGTTTTGCGCTCAATGTAGTCGGCGAGGGCGTTCTGCTGGAGTTGCTTGAGCTCTGGCTTGGAGAGGCTGGCTGTGGAAGAAGCTTTGCCATCCCTTTCAAAGATCTTACGCCGGTCAGCCACTGTATTCTCCGGGAAAACAAAATGGATGCTTTTCTTCTGGAAGGAGAAAGGTGATGGCTCCCCATCAGAGATGCCCACCTCATTCATCTTCTCCGGCTCCGAGTAAGACCGTTTCTTCTGCTCCGCTGTCAGCCGCTTTCGGCCCCCGACGCGCAAGATGTGCTGTGTCTTGGTGTAGTCCAGGGCGGAGAGGCTGCCTTCCGTTGGCGTGACGCTGTGCCTCTCCTTTGGGGTGTGGGGAGACGCCGTCATGCTCCTCATGCTCACGTGGGCTGAGGCAGGCCTCTGGGTTGTCCTCTTGGGTGTGTTCCCAAACGGGGGGCTGATGCGACGGAAGGAAGTGGCCCTCAGCACCCTGGACTGAGCATCTTTAATGCTGTTCCTGTAGGCCCTGTTAAATGGTGTGTCCAGCTGCGACCCGTGGACATCCTGGACGTTATCCTTCCAGAGGATCTCCTTCTCAGGCTCACCTCCCAGCTGGAACGTGCTTTTACTCCTCGGTAGCTGAGCTGACCTTATTTCCACCTCATTTTCAGGACACAGGCTGTAGTATTCGCTGGGTCTTGCCTGCTTCGCCGAAGCTGCCATCTGCAGCTCTACGGGGCGCCAGTCAACCTCTTCCAGCTTCCCATTCCTGACCGAGGGGCTGGAGACCCTGCTCGGCTCACTGGGCAGCTGGCTGGGCTCGCGCAGTTTGCTCCTCATGTCCTCCAGGCTGTTGAGAGAGCACCTCGCACTGGAGGGCTGGCTCGTCCTGCTCGGCCCGTAGTGCTGGCCAAAGCTGGGAATGCCAGCGCTCGGGGGCCAGTGAGTGCTTTGCTCTCGCTGCTCAAACTTGCTGACCTTCTCCAGCACTGAGCAGCGGGGCTTGCCGGCATCTGGTTTGCCATAGGGAAAGCTTTGGGCGCTGCTAGAGCTGAGCCGGCTCCTCCCGAAATCAGAGGTCTTTGGGTGCTGCGGAGAAGGGGGCTCTTCGCACTTTGGCTCGGCAGCATGGAATGGAGTCACGCTGGTGCCCTCCTCCTTCTGCCCTGCGAAGGCCTGTGGGTCCACATCACTCCACAGTTTGTGCCCCTGTCCCCTGTGATCCTTCTCCTCTTTACCGCTGCTGTTCAAGAAGGACAGTTTGGTGCTGGAATAACCCTCGCCTGGCTGCATCTCTTTTAGCTCAGAGCTGCTTTGCCTCCGGGAGCTCTCTGGGATGTTCTGCAAGGAGGAGAAGCCATACTGCTTGGCCTTGCTATGACCCCACTGGTGATGAGCAGCGGCGTCCCTCTCATTTATCTGTGCGTTGCCATTTTTGTCCTCCTGGGATTCAGCCACCCAGTCCTCTTTGGGCTGGTAATGGGTTTTTCTCTCATCAGCATCCCTCGGCGGGGGCTGCAGAGCTTGAAAACTGTGTTTGGAGGCCTGTGCGGTACTTGCGGTCTCTTGGTTGCTGTGTGCTACCTTGTATGGGGGTAACACCTCCTTTCTTGACGTGGTCAGGCAGACCTCTGGGCCGGCTGTGCTAGGTTTTTGCTGGAGAAGTTTTGCTGCAGCATCGTGCTTTCTCTCAGCTGCTGGCGGCTGGTAGAAGATGGTTGATCTGTTTGTAGTGCTTTGGTTTCCATTTTCATCAAAGCCCAGAGTCCTGCTGGCTACAGCCTTGTCATAAGAGACTGGAAGAGGTGGAGAGTACCCACTTTCTTTGGCCAGAGCTGGATAAAGTGTCCCATTATTGCTTGCAGAAGGCTGGGGCACCTGGGCGTAGTGCGGCTCTGGGGAAGGTACTGGGTAGACGCCAGTGGGCAGCAGGGGCTGCCCCGGCTGGGCTGGCTGGGAATAGCTCTGCTTGGGCTTCACGGTGGGGCTGCTCTCTGGGCTCTTCTCCACCACGGTGTGCAGATGCCCTTCTCCAAAGGGAGTTTTCAGCAGCGGCCCCTGGGATAGGGTGCTGACAAGCGGAGACCAGGCCCCTTTCAGCTGGGTTCGACCAGGCTTGTTCAGATCAAGGCCAGCGCATGAGCTGGGCCTCTCGTGATGCCTGATGGCTGCGTAGCTGTCGCTGCGAGTGGGAGGCAAGGGAGGTCCCTTGGGGGGCTGGCTCTTGCTGTCCGAGGAGCCCTGGCCTGGCTGCGCCCAGGAGGGAGCTGCGCTGTGCCGGCTGAAGCCGTGGAGCCTGCCATGGCCGCGACCATCCAGCGAGGCCCGGGCCTCACAGCTCGGAAGCAAGGCGGAGGACTTCACCTCATACTCCTCGGAGATCCCTCGCTGGGCATCGTAGACTGTCTTGACGTACCTGATGTCAGCTTGCCTCATCCCCTCCTGCAGGCCACCTCGGGACTGCATGCTGTCTGTGGAGCAGGAGTGCTCTTTGCTGAACGGAGGAGCTGGATATTCAGGGATGCTAGAGTTGGTGGAGAATGAGCTGTAGGCAGAGTCTCTCTTGCTGTGGAGGTGGGAGAGCTGGTCGATGCTGTTGGTAGATTTGGCTGGGGACAGGTGACAAGGATGGTAGCCAGGGGAGGAGTGGTCCAAGCTCTCCATGCTGCCCCGGGAACTGTATTGGTCAGGACTTCTCCTCAGATAGCCATGCTCATAGCCAGAGAGATCGCTGGTTGAGGAGCTGAGGAAGAGCGAGAGAAGAGTAAAAACCCACTGTCAGCAGAGGAGAGGCACAACAACTTATAAGTGAGCTCAGAAGCAAGATGTTTAGTTTTGAGAAGTGCAGATGAAAACCCATATTTGGGCCTTACTCCATCCCCTGTCTGCAGTCATCCCAGTTCACAAAGAGGAACTGCTTGACATTGCAACACATGGCTCTTATTTACCACAGAAGGGTGGGAGGGAAATGCAGACAGAAAGACAGTGCATCTCTGGAGCCGGGGAGGATCAGCCCCACCCATCAAACCTATCCAAAGCACTTGGAAAGCTGAATGAGCACCGACGCCACTGAGGAGGAGGAGAGGAGCACGAGAGGCGTTCTGCAGGGAATCTAATCTCTCCCTTTTTTTCACATTTCATTTCTTTTTATGGAGATGAAGGCTATGCCCTGGCAGGCTTTCTGGAAATTCAGCTGCCCCAAGGATAGTTTGCTTGCTGCGAGAAAACCAAACTGACAGGACAGAGAAGAGATTTGTTTGTGCATGGAAGCAAGTGGGGGTGCGACAACAGTCTGAGGATGCCCTGGGAAGTTTTCACAGCCGCCTCCTCAGGTAGCTCATGTACACCTTGGCACCTGCTCTGAGTCCTCTGTCAACAGAGGACTCGTGGCCACCAGAGGTGTGTTCAAAAAGGGTATTCAGAGATCTTTCTATCAGCGGGAAGGGACCTCCTTGTGCTGGCCACAGTTCTTTCTACACCTCACACGGGGATATCACAAATTTACGTGGAGTTACTCCTGGCTAATCTCTCCCTTAAATACTGCTTCTCTAGTTCCCTGTGCAGCTACATGCGCTGTCCTGGCAGAGCCACAGGAAAGCACCAGGAAAGGAAAGGCCACCATCCCACGCGAAGGGCGGCAGGGCAAGGCTCAGAGCAGGAACGGAGAGGAGCCTGGGTTCGCCAGGGTGCAAGCTGCAGCCTCACCTGGCAGAGGGAAAGACAAGCTCCATTTCTGTGTGCTTTGCTCCACTGGGATAACAAACCCAAACCCGCTCCACGCAGCAGGGGAGATGCACAGCAGTCCCGGGAATCAAGGAGGCAGCAAGTGTGTTTGGGAACAGCCCCCTCCCTAACAACTGTGTGCTGAAAAGCCTAAAGCTTCCTTCAGATCTTATTGCAGCCGCACTTGCTTCCACGCTGCTGGATTAACACCCACAAGCCCAAAGGACAGACGGGGGGAGGAATAAGGATGGCTAAGGATGGCTAAGGAAAGGCAGAAGGAAGCCTGCCTGGGAGGGGAAAAAGCAGCAGCTCTGCCGAGAGGTGCAGAGAAACAGAGAAAGAGGCAGAAAGAGATACGGCAAATCTCAGGATAAAGCTGGTTTACTCATTTAAATGCACCACTCTATTTTAGTTTAAAATAAGTATCTCCCTGGCAATGCCCCGCGCAGGCTTGGCCAGCTGGCCACTAGATGTTCCCCGTGCTCCTCTTCAAGCACCCAGGAGACCTGCCAGGAGCTGTGGCTGGGACGCAAAGCCCTTCAGTGGGAAATGAATAAGGTACAGCCCAATTTGTGCTGAAGGCCAGAGACGCACATACGTTTTTTCTGCAACCATCTCCTCACTTCTTTTAATGCTCTGTTTTCTTTTTCCTCCCCTCTGCCAAGGCTCAGTCTCGCCTGTAGAAGAGATGATGTTGCCATGCACCTAAAGTTATGATAAAGCTGACCTCTGCAGAAAGCAATTGCCAAAACCAGGAAATCCCTCGCTAAACTTCTCACCCTGAGAGTATCGTCGGTGATGCACTACTGTCGGCTGCTCCTGAGAGTGGCTCAGTTATGCCGACAGGCACAGATGCCCTGCTACCTGCACCCTTTTCTTCCTTTTTTGACTTTTTGGCTAATTTTGACTTCGAATTTCTTTTCCTTTGCTGGGGAAACAACTATCCTGCGTTCCTAGATGGGAGCAGTCCACAGGATGCAGGGCTTGACTCCAGCTCCTGCACCCAAATCCACAGAAAGCTGCGTTAATATCCTGACAGCGGGCTCCCATCGTGGTAGGACAGGGGATTTTTAAAGCAATTAATTTCCTAGCTGTTAATCGCCTCACAGAGCACTTAAAGGAGGAAAACACATCCACTTTATCTGGGTAACCAAACAGGAACCGAAGCCTTCCTAACTCTAATCCTAACTTTGTCTGTTTGTAAATCTGTCCAGCTGTACGCAGGCGACTGGTACCATTTTTCCACCTCATCTTTTGTCCCCTTCCTTCACTCCTGTGCTCTAGGTTTAGGCTCTGATCTTGTAGTCAGTACTGTCAAGACACATCCTTGGGCATGAGGCAGAGCCTCCCCGAAGCCAGCAGGACTCTGGAAACAAGGAGGACATAGGACTGGGCTACTGGTTTAGAGGCGTGCTAGCTTGAGAGGTTCATTTCTACACCCGTGGGAGATATGTGAAAACAGAGCAAATGATACTAAATTAAAAACACACGCTACTTTACATCTCTGCCTACGCAGCACGGGACCACGGCTGTGCAGCGCTTACCTGGAGTGGTAGGACTGATGCCAAGGGGTGCCAAGCGTACCCTGAGATATTTGCATCATGCTGGGATCGGGTTGGTTCTCCGCAAGTTTGGTCGAATGCCAGGAGTGAGGTCGGCCTGGAGTTTCACTCCGCCTAGGTAAAACCAGAAGGATTTTGCACATCAGCCACAGGCCAGCTCTTCCAAGGAAGGTGAATGTGAAGTAAGACCAACAGCCACATTTAAAATCGCTCGTGCTCCCTTCTCTTTCGCTGCTATGTTCTTATCTCTTCCAAGCCAATCAAGCAGTAATCACACACCGTTACTGACATTCACACAACATGCTCCCCCTCATATTTGCACGGCGACAGGCATGGGCAGACAAGCGGGTTATCACTGAATGCAGGGGGTCTTCCCCTCTACCTCCCAGCCAGAAGCCTCACCCCTCGGGGACCAGCCTGGGGCCCATTCACAGGGATCCGTTTACAGGCTGGGCTTTGCGGGGACTGCCACACGATGCACCAAGCAGGGCAGCTGCACGTGATTCTTACGGATGCTGAAGGAATCCTTTTCTCAAAAGGTTCCCTTCGTTTTAAAGTGATGGCTGGCAAAGTCATCTAAAGAATCACATACCGCGAGGGGGTGGAAGCTCACACAATGCTGTTTTGATCTCTCCTCAGTGCTGATAAAAATGCAGGAAGAGACGTGACAACCAAGTGCCAGCAATGTGTGTCCTTCGCGTCCCCCAGGGCCTTGCAGCCAGCCAGCTGTCCCTCTGCAGCACGCGAGCCTGGGCGCGTCCCCAGCCACGGCACGGCTGGCCTTTGGTTGCTTCAGTCACCAACACTAAGGAAGGCCCCCATCAGCTCTTAGGAGAAAAAAACCCACCGACAACCTTATTTAAAGCACATAATGGTGCAATGGAAAGTCAAAGCAGGGGATTAGCCATCAAGTACCCTGAACACGCCGCACAGACTCTCCTTCGCCACAGCCCTTGGGCTTGTCCTTAATCCTCCCTCTGCTTTCCATGGGGGATCTCTGCCCCTGCTCTAGCACCCATCTCCGCAGTTTCTAACTCTTCCTGTGAGAAAGAGGAGCAGCACTGGACCTGCGTACCGCTGAAGTCCCAAATGTGACAGCCCGCAGGCCAACCTTGACTACCTATAAAGCATAAGTGCAAGAGGAGGATATGACGCATCTTTAAAGTCTTTATCTCACAGAAAATTTCACAGTACAGTATGTCTTGAATAAGGCAGTAAACAGATTAAAATGCCCTCTGCAGATGTAAACCAGACACCGAAAGAGGACTGTCTTAGTACTGCCTAAGAAAATAAACCGTACAGGAAAACGTATAGACACAAAAATGATTGTTAGGGTCAGATCCTTTACGAGCTAGCACAAGTTAACGTTGGCGCCGGCTGATGTTCTACGGCACGGAAAAGCATTGGCAGAAAGCGAGAGGTAGAACCATTTCACCAGTAGGTTTTCCATACAGATTTCAGAAGCACGGGCCGTTCTCTCATCATCAGCTAAAAGAAGAAAGAAAAAGGGACATTCTTTTCCTTTTAACATTGTGACAGGACTGTCGCAGGGAAAGCTGAACTGCAAGTTTACAGAAGGTGAGCTGAACGAAGCGCCGTTTTACCATTACATGTGTAGGTGTGTTTAAAACAGAGCTCTTTGTTAAGATCCTTGCCCAGAGAAACAAGGAAGCTGAACGCTGCCGGATGGGAAGTTGACAAAACTATTTATTAAGAATAACCCGCATTCTTGCCTTTTCCGTTGAAGAGATTTAAAGACTCTCTTTGTACTTTTGGGTAGTACGAGCCCCCAGCATTATTTTTTCGCTTGGGAAAGCATGTGGAATGATCACAAGCAAAACACGTTATCCCTTGATTTGACTGAGTAAAAAGCTGCAAGGGAGCTGCGTAGCCAATCTGCCGAGCCACAGGTATTTTAAACCCTTTCGGTTGATATCCTTGTAATAATACAACACGTGGAAAGCAAAGCTGTGAATTTAAGTCAGAAGACATGCCGTACCAGCTCAGCGCAGGATAACCTTGCATTGTTTCCACACCTACCTGATCCTGGAAACGTGGATTAAGGGTAACCAAATCTTAGCCGAGCTTAAGCCAAGAGAGGAAGCGCTGCGGTACACATGATCTCCAGCTCATGTTGCAGACTCCCGCAGGTGATCTCCGGGGAGGTGGCAGGATGGAAGTATGGAGGGTCTCCGCGCACATGCATGCACCAAAAGGCAGAGAACAGGGGGCCTGATCCAGTCCCCACCGAATCAACCAAAAGACTCTCCTTGAGACGGAGCTCGGAGGTTGTAAAAGAAAGGTACAGCTGACGCTGCCAGTGCCTGTGTGTGGGCGTTCAGGGAACCCCAAGAATTTCCTAGCTCCCGCCTTCTGTAACACCTGAAAATAGCACCTTGCTTCACCCTACTTCCCTAAGCTTACTTTATAATTATTACTGCCTAATTAGGGAAAAGGACTGGAACTGGAGTGCAAATACAACAGTGAGCATCACGGTGTCTACAGGAGAACAGCTATCTCTCCTTACAGACAGAGGGGGAGCTGAACATGGTTAATCTGCCAATTTTGCAATGGCCTTTGGTTACACTTGCTTTACTGCAGAGCACAACTTCAGGAAGCAATAAAAACCAATGCAAGATTAAACTCTTCTTGGCAAGCGGGGCAGAACTGTTTTTTTAAAGCCCACAACGTCAGATCCTGAGTCATCCCAGACAAACCGGCTGAGTGATAAAACTTGCAAATACAGCAGCTAATTCCTGACTTGAATGAAGACAAATAAATCATTAGATCTTTAGCTGGTATAAATTTGGTGTAGCTCAGTTGCCTTCAACAAAACCAGGAGCAACAACTGACAGTTTGTTCCAGGAGGCCACAGGATTTAAAAATGCAGAACTGTAATAATAATAATAATAAAATAATAATTAAAACCCAACAATAACAAAACGACCTCATCCCCTTATCCTTTATACTAGTTCCTCAATGGCTGCACCTGTACCATACTTGTGAAAGCGTCTGGACAATCTTATTACTAAAAAATTCTCCACTTCAGATAACGGAGAAAGCGATCCCTGTGTTGTAAATGCCAAGGCTGGAAAAGAGAGTCCCGGTTCCTCACAGACACCTCCAGTGATCAGATAACTTGGTCATCCAGGTCGGGCTGGCATCACGACAAATGTCTTGGAGCGAAGATACCCGAAGAAGTCAGTGGACCTTGACGCGATGCTGGCATCCAAATAGGCTCCACGGCAGCTGTAACACTGATTACATACCAGATACTGCCAAATTCACACCGTAAACTGGAAAACCAAAGGCAAATGAATAGTCTTTAATTTTGTCCAGCTGCTGTTATCTGGGTGCTCCTTGTTGCTACACTAGTCACAGCATTTTCAGACAGAAACGTGACCGGCACGTTAGCAGTCTCCGCTAAAGCAGCCTGGCAAAGGCTTGATGCAGTCTGGGCTGCGAGGACCATATGGACATTTCTGAGGCCCTTTACCATTAATAGCTCTGTAGCTCTCTCCTATTAGGAAGAGCTGAGGGCGTTCTTCTCTGTAATCTCTGTAGATTATTTTTATGCTTTGTATGCAAAACAATAATGGAACTTATTAAAGATACCTTGGCATTAACTCTACGAAAGAATCAGCACCTATAGAACAGCCATCTGAATCTTTCTTCACAGCATAAGTGAAAGGCTGATTTATCTTTTTCCCAAGGTTACAAACTAAATACAGAGCAATGTATTCAGTCTAATTTCCGTTCTTTACACACTGTTCCTTACCGATGCCAGAGTACGAGCACAACCTGCAATTCAAATGTACTCCAGCCCAGTGTCCTCCAAGGGCGCACAGATACTTCGTGTAAAAAGGCCCATCTTTAACCAAAGCAAACGACCTAGCTTCTTCAAGTTGCCATTTTCATTTTTTCTACCTTTGCCTAGAAAAGTTTCCTTTTTCCTAAACCTCCAAGTGTAGCAGCTTTGGAAGAAAAGAAAAAGATGCTCAAATAACTCCTGCAGATTCCTGCAGAGTCATCAATACCCCAATAAACGGATCTATTTCTACTGCAACACACCCACGGGGCTTGCGGGGAGGTGAAGTTTTCATCAGTCTCAGGTCTGGCAAACGCAGCATCCGAGATGGCTGAATAGAGACCATTTGTGAACAATTCTTCTACCACGGACCTTGTGCTCATTTTTTTCTCTGTCCCAGCAGGCTTTGAAATCCTCCTCAGCAGAGATGGGGAATGCTGAAGATAAAGGCAGCAAAACCTTTCAAGAAAAGCATCTCTCCCCAAGGAGCAGAATCCATCTGCTAATCCAGGCAGGAGCACTGGTCACCGGGACACATTCTCCATGACCTGCAGGGATGTTTTTCACCAGCTGCTGGCATTAATGCACCCAAGAAAGATGGGAAGAAATAGAGAAGAGACCTAAGGCCAAGAGGGTCATGCTGTGCCATCACAGACAACCGCAGTCCCTGGGGATGTGCTCTCCCCCCGCAGCTGTGTGGCCCGGGTGGCTGTGTGGGAGGCTGCTGGAGCTGGAAGGGACAGCCATGGCCTGGCCTGTTCATCTGGGGAGGTGGAAAGGGATAGGGGCCCTGCAGCAGAGACCCTCCTCCTGTAGAAGAGAAGAAAGATTTGGACGCAAAAGCAAAGCCCGTGCCTCTCAGATCCAATCCCAGGCACTGAGTCACAAGAGAGAAAGGCAAGAAGGCAGCTGCCCACCCTTACCACGTCATCCTTGCAGCGGGTAAGATTTCAAGCTAGTGAGGTTTCTAAACTAACAAAAAGTGGCAGAGGTAGTACGTCCTGAGCCGTACCCCACTGCACGGTGCAGTAGGCTCTTTCTATACAGAGAGACTCCGATCACAGTGATTTGTTTGTACCCTCCCAGGGTGATTACGTACCTGCATAAACACAAAGCATAAATAACAATCTGAATTTTCACCGCTGCGGACCTGTTTCCAAGATGGCCACATCTAAAAGGAGCGCTAGCATAAGAAGGATAGGTTCTACCAACATCCTAATGCGCTGCTGCAGTCCCTGTGCCTAGCTATTAATCAGGAGATGAAGGAAAAACTAAAGCACTCCGAAGCCTATTAGGATTTCGACAGAGCAAGGCCACAATCTACTCAAAGCAATGTCGCTCTTAATTAAGGTTCAGTCATGGTTCTAAAAATAAGCATAACAGACGAGGCCAATTAGAAAGAAGTCGGACCATAATGGCGTCAGCTTGATGTGTCTTTCACTGAATCTGTCTTTTTAGGCTCACAGAGCCCTTCTGGTAAATTCCAGGGCAGGAGAGATCTGGAGTGAACTCTGCCCCTTCACAATTTTGACTAAAAAGGGGAACTCATTAGAAAGACCTGCAGTATATGAAATGGTATTTCATGTCATGGATCCTGGGCAAGAGTGTCTCTTCACCTATAAAGGAAAGGGAGAGTCGCACCCCCAACCCTTCTTTATGGTCAGATTAAAACTTTCCCTAAGTAAAAAATGCACTGAAAAAAAACCTCACTTCAGAACATTTAGGTGAAATGTGTGAATATTCTCATACCGGTAAACAACCTTCTTTTCCACAATATGTTAATCTTTGCAACTTCTAGAGGACAACTCCCCACCCAGGGAATCTCTTTGGAGTATCTCACAGATTTTAGCAGTCTCAGTCTTAAACAAAAATACAAGAAAAAAAAAAAAACTTGATAAAAATACCCTCTCTGAGTTCAGGGCTCTACTCCAGACCAGTCCAGCCTCATTTCTCTCTCCGGCCCCTTTCCCAGTAGCACAGGCAGCTGTCGTGCCCGCGTTTTGTTCCCAGTTGACGTGTCAGATGCTATTTGTTTCTTCCCTTTGACGAGCATCACTTGGGATGTCTGGGTTGCATCAGACCAGGCCCTGAGTGCCACGTCACAACGGGGAGACAGGTACCGAGCTCCCTGAAGTCTCTCAGGAGGAGGCAGAGAATCGGGGGCTTCTGCTCAGATTTCCTACCATTACCATTGCCAGCTCTTCGTGAGAAACTCCCCGCCATACCGCTGGAAAGGAAAAGCCCTGTGTGACAGCAGAGGTGACATGCACGCATGCGGATGTACACACAGATTTGTCTACCGTTCTTCTCAACTCCACATATAGGAAACGGCCTGTCTCTCTTCCTCTTCTTCTCTCCCTGGCACCAAGAGCAGGCAGAGAGAAACAGTGCAGAAAGATTCTTTTGTGGATGGGAATGACTACGGGCACAGCAATGTTCACCGTGCTGCCTCTGGGAAGGGACAAGGTGTGGATGGCTGAGGACACACGAAAGCGCCAAGTGCTGTAGCAAAATTTGCCAGTTTGCAGGAGACCAAAGATGGCTTTTCTTGAAAGAACCGCTCTCCGCCCCAGGCTGGAGAAGGGAGTGCTGGGATCGCTCAGAGGTGATAGCAGCTGTGAGCAACGGTCGCTCCTTAGTTGAACTCAGGAACAGTCAAACATTGTAATTAATGATTATTGGTTTTGCACATCACACCTCTGTGTTATCACATTTCTTTGGTAACCCCCAGGTTGCCTTATCCAAGAAAGAGGCATTTATCCATTTTCCAAAAAAGGAAACAAAGGGCTCGAGAGGTGAAGTGACTTACAGAAAATCAGCCGCTGGGCCTACCGCAGAGCGCAGCGCTAGGAACTGGGCCCTGCGCTGCTGCTTCGTTTTCCCTTTGCCCAAGCAGATATCTGACAGACAATATTTAGATTGAGGACTTTGCCCTACACAAAGAAAGGGTCCCACTGCCATTCCCTGACACTAACCAGACAACAGACTTGAATAGGAACAGCGGGCTGTGGTTATTAGTGTGAGAGGTGATGTATACAAGCTTCATTCTTGTTGATTACCGAATTCAAAGACTTTGTCCTACTGGGATCTTCTGACAGCTTTCTTTTTTAAAGACAGCATTACCAAACAACACGCTAAGTATGAGTTAAATTTGCAAAATAAAGAATATTTCAGATCTCTGTTTTGAGAAAGTACTCGCCACCAGGATAGTCCATCTGCGCCATTCACACAGGACTGTGGCTTAGACACGTGGAAGCCGAGACAGGCTCCCGCCTGGTACTCAGAGCACGTGTAGGTTAGAATGAGGAGCTGGTGAGCACTGGGTTAAAGACCCCCTGCAACTTTCCTCTTCTTGCTACGGTTTTACTCTGTTTCCTTTGCTGGAAAAAGAGGAAGAAAGAACAGTCACGGAAAAGAGACAGCTGACTAACTTAGAGCCTTTGAGAAGGACCCTCTTATTTCCTGTCCTCGCCAGGCATTCACGTCATCTCTCAGAGCACGGGGAGAAAATCTCAGCAGCCAGACCCTACAGTGGCTTCCCCTGCCTGCAGCTTTGCAGAAGTCACAGAGCCGCATTGATTTATCCATATTGATGAATTGGCCCAATGGGCTTAATTCAAATAATTTTTCCTCATTCTTCTCCAGTCAGTAAATTAGTTAAAAAGACAGAAAACCAAGCATAGCTTGGATTCTTTCGCACCCTGATATCAAACACACGGCAACTTGCAACAGGAGAGACTTAGAAACAATGGAAGGAATGTGTTTTCCTAGTCTCGTTCAGTGCTTAGGAGGAACTCGGTGGCTGGCAGCAGAAACGCTGCCCTGTGAGCCTGATTATCCAAACGCAAAGTGGACAATGAGTCGCCGCAGGTAACCAAGGGGATTTTCAGGGCAAGCGTTTCAGACAGTGGCTGGGTTCTCCTCTGAGTTACAGGGCTACAAATCACAGGCAACACTGATAAACTCGACAGCAAAGTGTGAATGCAGAAATCATAAACAGGAGAGAAGAAGGTCCTTTAGGTGCATGCGCTGAATGTATGTATAGATATTCAAGTGTGTGTGTATCTGTTCACAAACAAACTGCTTGCTGAGGTACTGCAAAGAAAAAAAAAAGGCAAAGGGTACCAAGGGGAGTCTAATCAGGTGAACTCGTGATTTACCCCTAGCTGGGAATTCACCTTCCCACTGTTCCTGCAGGGACTGGGTAGGATAGATGCCCATCCTTGATATATCACTGGGACTTACACCAGTGGGGCGAGGGAAACAGCAAATCTGCAGTGATCTAACGCAATTTGAGCCACAGAACGGCTAACGAACCTGTCCTCTCCCTCAGGGAAACTTTAAATGTTAAGAAACATTTTTTTGGTGAGAGACACCCCTGCACCTGGATTTCTAGACCTAGTTCTTCCCTCCTTCTCATCTCAGATTGCCCTTTACCGACGGGTAGAGCTGTAGTAACGGGGCTGCACTGGCTGGCAATACCACCCGTGTTGATCTTGTGCAGCGGAGGCAATGAGGCAAGCTTCAGTGAGCAATCACTGAGCGTTCGCTTGGGA
The DNA here is from genome assembly GCF_028500815.1 of Rissa tridactyla. Lineage (NCBI taxonomy): Eukaryota > Metazoa > Chordata > Aves > Charadriiformes > Laridae > Rissa > Rissa tridactyla. The sequence continues at coordinate 76,863,316 of NC_071470.1, read as the reverse complement.
GGACGAGCTGCAGGCTGGTGCTGTGCTGCTGCTTTCCATAGAGGCTCAACTGCAACGCCTGAGGAACCGGTCCCGAGCTCTGGATTTCCCCTTTGACTGAGGACATTCATTCATCACCCCAAATTTCAGAAACCGACGGGGACTGCTGACAGCCCATCGCCTTCATCACCTAGGGTGAGCCTGAGGAGAGTAAACAAGCAGGGGAACTGCACCCGGTGCTAGAGCCAAAGCAAAGGCCGCCGAGTCTGAAATACCCTCCCACACTCAAATTCTTATACATTAAAGCAACTTCCTCTTTCTAACCAAAGCTTCAGCCTGAGTTAAACCAAGATATGCAGACACAGCCTCCGATACTGCCAGAAAAGTAAAGCAAAACATTGGCTCTGCATCCAAAGATAAACTAATCCAAGTGAAACACTAAACTTTGGAGCTTCTGTGAAGATCCGCTACTAGATTGACAGGCAAGTGGGATTTACAGAGGGCACATGCTGAATAACTCATTGCTATAGGAAGGTGGTGGATGTATGGGAGCTCCTTTCCCAAATTCGCTGTGGGTCGCACACCTCAGGAACTGCAGAGTCCCACAGTCCAATCAGAGATAGATCTCTGCCTGATAAAACCATCTGGAGGAGAGATTTCAGCCTCTGAAACCTGCTCCATCCAAGAGAAGAGATCATTTATGGTGCAAAACCTCATCTGGAGGAAAGCGATACAAATTTGGTGAGGTTGCGCACATGACCACTGGTGAAGAGCTGAACCCTTTCTCCTCCTTTTGCAGCCACCCAGGCTGTGCAGGGTGACTGTTTGCAGTGGCTAAAAGCTGGAGCAACTCCACTAAGGTCAGGGAGTTTGCTCCAGAAGTGCATCCTGGCTGATAAGATCAGAACGTGACTTCACGTGTCGCATTCCCTTCTCGGCTGCTCACTAACAAGCACGTTTCCTCCAGCTACGGGAAATCAGTGTAGCTTCTCGACTTCAAATAAGTCAGGGTCTGGCCCGAATGCAATGTTGCCAATAAAAGTCACTGCTTTGACTTCATGGTGCAAATCTCAGAAGACTGAGACACAAAAATCTATGAGGTCATCCCGAACACCATCTGACTGATGTAAGCGGCTCTTTTGATGCCAGCAAAAGCTTTGCCTGAGTAAATGCTGTAGGGTTTGGTCCCGAACTGCACGGACAAAGGAAGGAAATCAGGCTCTGCCACAACGCTGGCCCATCCAGAGCAATTCAGGAAACTGGCTTTTGAAGACATTTAATACATCAAAAATGCAGACAGGTACTGAGCAGGGCTGTCACGAGTGACAAACTCCTATGGAAACTCACAAACTCAGAAGAAGCCAGGTGGTTTTGGAAAGCCAGGCACCTAAAGCTGGGGAGCCACAGCAGGCTTACCTCCCTTCTGTGGAGAAATTTTGGTCCAGCATCTCTGATGACCTTTATCACCACTGATAAAGTTTTTGAGGAGAAGGGACACCTCTTCCAGCACTCCTCCTCAGTGAGTCACCCTCAGGCATATTGGCAGCCAAAGCAGTAACTATTTTACACCCAGCCCTATGTAAATGTTACCAACATCCAGCAACGCTGATGCTTGACTCAAAGCCCAAAAGGTGACTTCATTTCCCTGGCACCATGCTTGAGTGCAAGGAAGCCTTGGGAAAAGGTGGGTGTGAGGTTAAGAAACGGTCCTGGACCTCTTCCACGGCCTGACGCCGCAGATGCTGGGGATTCATGCTGCTCCACTCCAGCATTACTGCCACCCTCGCTCCCGCAAGAGGGAAGCGGAGTTTGCCGGTCGCTCTCCAAGAATAGCAGCTACAAAACACAAACGGCAGACAGGGACACAGACACACGCATTCTCACCTGGTCTTCAGCCGTAATTTAGCTCCTCCTGACCACGTGGCTTTGCTGGGCTGAAAGTCAGTGGTCATACAGTCCGGACTGAGCGGGTTGGCAGACAGGTCGGTGCATCCCTTTGCTGCATGGGTGTCCCTGTCAAAAGAAACAAAGGCCACATAAACATCGACACACAAAACCCTTAGCCCTTATCTCCTACATTTAAAAAGGATTTTAGGAAAGAAGGCAATACACAGATCCGGGGGCATCAGTCTAGTTTTTAAAAAGTGCAAAGAAAATGTCAGAGAAAGCCAGGTGTATCCCTTTTCTTCTCTACGACGTTGCCCAGGCAGGCTGTGAGAGTGAGATTTTGCCCTCCTTTATACCCAGGCAGCGCTCAGCCCCTGCGAGTGCCCCTCACAACCGTTTTGGAGGAGCCGCACAATACCGCAGCACTGCTTCTCAGCACACAGGAGGGAGGGCAGCCGCAGCATCCACGGCACACAACTCATTATCCTACGTCTGCGTTTTGTGACTCTAAATCCCTAAGTGTGGGGTCTGGGGGTTCCGCTGTGGGATATGCCTTTTCCACACAAAACCACCTTACGAGAGCTCAGGGAATGCTCTGAACACACAAGAGAAAAGCTAAGAGAAAGGTCCACACAGTGAGAGCAAGAATAAGAAGCCTATCCCCAACTCCACTAATATTTCCACAAAGTTAGCAAACAAATATTTACCCCGCTTCATCACGCGCACGCAGAAGTCACACAAACATCACGTAACCATCACTTCAAGCTCCTTCCTTCTCCCAGGCACAGGAGAGCCTGAAACGATCCAGTATTCCCCCTCGCTCCCATTTTTAGCACCGAAAGGCGGGAGAGTTTTGAAATTTCTGGTTGCTCAAGGAACCCCCACGCTGAATAAAAGTGGGTCTGAAAGGACACCCCCTGGTCCGCGCCTCGCTGGGCCCGCAGTGGGCCCGGGCCCGAGGTGCGCTGTAATTGCCTCTTGTTGTGCGCTTAGCGCGCTGCAGGCTGAGCGCACATGCCGGCATCTGGGGCTTTGGATAGCTGAGATGGCTTGGATGCCATTCCGGTGAGAGGCCAGCCGTCTTTGTGTCCGGCTCGGTCCTCCCCCACGCTCCCTCCCCAAGCCCCCACGTGCCAGGCAGGAATGTTAAGCCTCACATTGCGGATGAGATATACCAGGGAAGCGCAGCAGCACTTTCACCTAGATTAGGGAAAGCGACTGGTCCAGAACGGCCTTTTTGCTCTCCCCGCTTATCTCCATCCAAATTTTACCCCAAATCCTGCCTTAGCTGGCTTTTCTTTCTGTGTGACAGATCCCGTTCTGCTTTGTCCCTGCCACCCCTCTCCTGGGAGATGATGTCAAGCCTCTTGTCACACGAGAAAGATCCCCTCCCTGCTGCTGTACCAGCCTCGCTGTGTACCACGAGCACAACCTCCTCTGCTCCAGCCCTGTGAATTGCCAGTACCGCTGCCTGCTCCGCTTCTCTTTGCTTTCCAAGTTTACCATGAAAAATTACAAATTTTTAGAGTAGAGATAGATAGAGATAGGACAGAAGGTTGGCTACAGACAAGGGTTTAAAAGATTGTACGTAAACAATTTGTATGTACAAATAGGTGTACAATTTTGTAAGCAAAATATATTTACAGCTGTAGTGTTTAGGGGACAAAGTCCCCTGTTTAAGGCTTTGTATGGAAACACCGGGGAGATGGTCCCAGCCACAAAGAACTGCATTTCTGCCCCTACAAGAGAGATTTCTGTGACAAGGGGCCCCACAAAGCTCCGGGGAGTGTTTAAGCACAAACTCAGGTTCGTGGCGAGGCTGCTGCGTACCATGCTGAAGCCTAACGAGGTGTCTCGCTGACAGCGTCGTGGCAGGATCCATTCGAGGGGAAGGACCTCAGCAGAGGCACTTGCCTTAACTCCGGGGCAAATCCTGACCTCCCTACTCAGGCCTCATTTCCTACACAGGGAACTACCACCCCTTACAGCTCCCTGGTTTGCCAACGGGGCCATGAAGAGAAGATATAGTTTACCTGAAGATCCTTCACAGGTTGTACCATGTTGGGGTGATGCCACCTCAGTCTGAAGGGCAGAAGAGGCACTGGGCTGTGACCGTACCCCACTGACTCAGGGTAACCCTTGCATGAGTCTGAACTGGTGGGTCACTGTTGGGGGGCTGGCCCAGCAGCCTTATTTGCAGAAGTGCTGATGCCTGTGGCTCCTGCTGATTTTGAGGGGCCATGCAGGTGCTGAGCCCTTTTGGAAAAGGCATCCGGATGTCCCAAAGTGCTGCCAACTGCCACGGCGCTATAACCCTCATCCCAACACCGAAACATTTACAAAGTCAAGGCGACTTCTTTGAGACAATTCTCAGAGTGCCGTTTCAACCTGTTTGAAAGCAGATGCCGACACAGTAGAAGACAACCTTTGTTCGTAGGAGATGCCTCGGATCAGCGATGGATGACCTTTCCTAACACACCTCTGGCAGTGCTCAGTCGTAACCTCCCTGTTGGTTTCCTAAATAGCAGACTTTGGCTCTCCCAGGCTACACAATAGCCGTACTCCTGCAGTGAGTAAAGCTGCTCACGTCTTCTCTCCGCTCAGCTATCTCCAAAGTGGCCAGTAACAATATTTAGGACTGGGAAATTGCCCTTGTGCCAAATACGTTAAAAAAGAGTAATCAGCAGCCTGAGAAACTGATATAAAGCAGTAAGTGCCTACAGCTTCCCGGTCACCACAGCCTAGTGATTGTTCAGTGCTTAGGGTCTTTTTTTTTTTTTTTTTTTTTAAAAACAGTTTTCAAAACACGTGAAGAAAGTAAGAGACAACACAGATTCTAAACTCTGCTTCGAGCAGAGCTTTCTGAGTAAGTCAGTCACTTCCAAGCATTCCCATACGGATCCATACAGACCCGACCCTCTCGATCGGCAGCTAGAAGCAGCGGGAGGAGAAGCAGCTTGGGTGTTCCCCCTCACACAGGGAGAAGCCCGTGCTTGCCAGCATGCATAACTTTGGGGTTTACCTCACAGAGACAAAGAAACCTTAATTAGTGTCTGCATGGGCTCTGGGGTTGTTGTTTGGGGGTAAGAAGGAAATGCAATGGAGTTTTTCCCGAGCCTCTTAAAAAACGATAATTACTGAGCTCTGTGTGGAACGGCGGGCTCAATAAGACATTGAAAACTAATCAGCCAGTCTATAAATAACACCATTAATCAAGCCCAGTGGGGAACGCAAGAGATGAGGATCCTTCCACCAGCGAAGCACGCACACATCAGGGATGGAGCACAGCAGCTCTTCAGCAGTGGCCCCCGCCGGGGGCTTTCCAGCGAGGACGATGCCCACGCAGGGGTGGCTCCAGTGAGAGCAGAGCTGGCTGGGCAGGGAAAATACCCCGGGCCAGCATCAGGGCCGCAGCTCCAGAGGTGGAGGCCTCCCCTAAACACGACGCACAAACCCAGTGCCTCTCCGTCCCTTGCACCTTTCTGCCTCGCACTCGGTCAAGCGACCTGACTGCTTATCTCGGAAGATTTTCTAAGACATTTCTAAATCATTTTCTAAGGCAGTTCAGTCTAACGACCAAGAGCGTGCTGTCTTTATAAAGATACTTCTTCGACTGTAACACGGAAACAGCCACCCTAGTACAAAGACACCGAGGGCCTACCTTGTCTCTTGACTGTTGCACTCACGCCTGCTCCTTAGAGCAACTGTTGTCCTAAAGCCCGAGCTGTCCCCAGGACGGGACGGCGTGACGGCTCCCTGCGACAGCACTCAGCCCGCTGGGATGCTCTTTTAGGTCGTGCCTGCATTTTATTTTGGGATGTTGCAAAGTGCCTCCTCACAATTGCATAGCTGAAAAGTATCCCTGGCAAGGAGTGGCCTGCAGTTGTTCTTTGTGTTACCGTGTTGTTTCTGAAGCTCGCAAACGGGAGACTGGAAACCTCGCGCAGTCTATTTAAAACTCCTTTACCTCCCACCTGAGGCTGGCAGCTGCCTCTGAAATCTTTCCTTTTCTGCAAAGTTCATGTTTAATTATGAATTGTTATTTATACTTGCTGCTTCCATTGTGCCTCTGGTATTTAATACCACGCATGTTAATAAGTAGCCGTACAAAGATACTCTGCTCAGCTTTTCCCTCATCTAAAAATACGGCCTGTTAGGATTTTTTTCTTGATGATTGCTCGACAAACAGTGAAAGAATGCATGCTACAGATTTAAGCCTTTTTTAAAGCAAAGCCTGCTCCTCAGAAGTTTCATTGCCCCGCAGCCTGGTGGCCTCTGCCTTGCACAGAGAGCGCCAGCCGCCGCCAGAAGAAAGAGGCAGCGCCTCTTGACCCAGGCAGCAGCATCTCCTCTGCACACCCAGCACTGCCTTTTCCGAAGCAGACATCAGCGAAACATTTCCCTATTTGTTACCACCCTCTTCAGAGCTCTACAAGAAAGCACGGGTGGCCTCATTTTCTGTTAATCATCTCCCTACAAGACTGGTTTGCCCGTTGCTGCTATCCGATGTCTCGTGTCCTTCCCAAGCCGTCACAATCCCTGTAGAACGCAATCGCTGTTTTAGGGAGATCCTTGGCTTCTGACCACAGACAACTCTGACCTCCTCTGGCCGCCTTATCTGCCTCCCGCGCTGACCTCCCGTTACCTGCATACTTGAAACGTTTCATACCGTTTATCTTAACCTTTTGGGCTCTTGGCTCTTCTTTCTCACTTTCTTCAGTCTTCCTTATCCTTATTTACAATTGCCACATTCCAGTACTGATTGGTTCCCTAAATCAAGCCTAGACAGTAAGTGGGGGTGCGTGCCTGTGCCCAGTAGATCCCCCAACAATTATGCCTGAACCATCTGACGAGTTTCAGCCAGGGTCTGCAGAGATATTATTCTCAATGAATCAAACTCCATGTTTCATAAAAATAGTTCCCTGAGTAATGGAAGTAGCATAAATCATCGCTCTCATTGAGGAAATGCTGCGGTGTGAGCTCAGCTGCCTGGCTACCATTCCCAAAGAGGAGAGAGATTTTACACAGGGAAGCTGTACAAAACCAAATTTCTCAAGTTTTGTCTGCTCATAGCATTTGTTTTCCAGCACATCAGCCTTACGCTTCTTCTGTCTGCACTACCATCCTCTACTCTGCTCTTCTGCTTAGCTGCCTGTAGTTCCAGGAATGAGTCCAGGATATGTCTGAGATCATCCATAAACAGCACCTGGAACTATGTTTAAAAATTATTTAAGCTGGTTTTTTTAAAGAAAATCGTAAGGGGTATTTTTCTAATGGTTCCATCTCTTGGAGTCATGATTACTTATTTTAAACTAACACCAGGTTTCCTGCCACAGTAATAGAAGAACTAAGGCCCAGAGGATCAAATTCTCAAATGTTAATAGGTTATAGTAATTTTTAATGTCTCATTACTTCAAGGCCCAACGTTACTCCTAGAAAAGAGGATGGAGCTTAAATTCTGATTTTTAAATCATTCAGGATCAACAGGAATGTTTATAACCAACCACTATCAGAATTAAAAGCTTTCCTAGAAAAATAACTGCTCACGCGCTGACACTTCTGAAATTGAGAATAAAGCAAGGAGCTCCTCTTCCAAGTTCTACACTGATTTGTAGGCAATTCCTGATACTTCGTCCCTTTGTCTTAAATCAGAACATAAGAGGCAACCCTCCTCCACTACAGAAACAGCCAACAGCACAGCACGGACACAAAAATAAGGAGAAGCAGCAACAAAGCAGAACTCGGCTCCGACAACCCCACAAGGAGGGAGACGAAGGAGTTAAGGCTGCAGTTTTATCCTTACAGCACCCCGTGTTACACAATGTCACAGGGCGTCCTGAGATCCCCAGCTCAGCCAAGTGACATAAGGAGAGTCCGGCAGCTTCACCTCTGGCTATCCTCATCCTGCAGGCTACAGGCAAGCTCTCAGCAGCTGATGAGCTGGAATTACGTCTCCTGGTGAATGAAAACGCCGCTTCCACGACAGTCCCCCATCTCTTGGCAAACAGTGAACCTTCCTGACTCCTCTGTGCTGTTAAGGAGAGGGAAGCTCCGGGCAGGGCTGCAGAAGGGGAGAGAGACCACGCTCATCCCGAGCACCAACCTTGCACTCGCCAGTGGGCCATGCTGCTTTGTGGATCCTCCTGCTCTGCCTGAAGTGAAAAGACTGGATTGCTTACGTATTTCTTGCTTTGTTACCTCCTGTGGCTGATCCAGAAATAGCCCGTAATCCACATATCTGTCATGCTCACAGAATCTCCTTTAGCTGCAGTGGAAGTGCCCTGTGTGTCAGAGCACAAAGGCCCAGGTCCTCTCCCGGACAGAGCACACGGGGGTCTCCGCTGGCAGCGGCAGCATCTGCACAGGTTTGTTAGTCTGTGCTCATGGGACCTCTGTGCCAGACAAAGAGCCAGGACCACCTGGAAATACGTTGACAAAACAATTTTTTTCCATCAGAAAAATTCTCGTAAATTGAACTGAAACTTCTCCTTGGAAGGCATGCAGTTTGAACTGAAGTTTTTGGTGGGAAAAGTCTCTCATTTCCTGGGTAAAATCTCCAGCCTGCCATTTAGCACACTCACCTGCGATGGGGAAGAGCCAGGTTCAAGTCCACAGTCTAATGAGGCAGATAAGGAATTCAAGGCTGTTTCATGGACACCGCAAAATGCAACAGGTTCCACCTGTGAAAATCCCTGGAAGGACTTTTTCAACCTAACACAAAGCAAGGCAGGTTCTGAAATCTCAATAAGGCTCATTGAGCACGTAAATCTTGGGCCCGAATTAGGTATTCTTCCCAGAGTTCTGCAGCCAGATCCATATTTCAAGTAGAAACAATAATATCCATGTCTTGGATTCAGGCGGAAAAGAAACCACGCAAAGCAAACCCATTCCGAGTGCTGCTGGCTGCTCCTTCTAAGAAACGGGACTATTTAATACAAATCTATTTGTATGCATCACAGGCACATCCATGCTGATATCTGCTAAAACGGGATTAGTAGACTTGACCTTTGTGCCATAAGCTAATCACCAAAAGGGAAAAGAAGAAATTTTCCAGGAACAGTGCAGAGGCGGCTTGCGCTTTTCTAAAGGCACAGGCCATTGCTCGAAGGCAAATCAAAGGGCTAAGAAATCCCAGAGCTGTCTTGGGATAGCAAATTTTAGATGGATACATCTCACGTCTAAGCACCCGTCACTTTCGATCTAATGGCTCCTACATGGTCATGCCGAGCACGCGGTATTTCAGGGCAACGAAACACAGAGGCTGACAAGTCACTTGGAATTAATTCAGACTCACAGTTTTCCTTCTAGGAGGGCTCTTCACTTGCGCAACTCCAACTTAAACAACTTCAATGAGCAGTGACCTTCAGGTCCACCGAGAAAAAATCTGGAGAAAGGAGACCGCATTGCGACCGCACAATACCATCTAGTCCCACTTGTCCAGTGTTTTTCTGGCTTCCCCTTTTCTCTGAGGCTGGATGGGTTTTATTTGACCTGACCTCAATCCCACAATCTGGCCACGCTGTGTTTGCACAGACCCACACAAACGCACAAACAAGCTGCTTCGGCGCCGTACCTGTTTGCAAGCAGAGATCTGAAAGGAGTATTCGCATTCATTTGGGTTCCTCACTTCATTTGGTATTGGCCAAGGGATCTTTGAGAAAATGAACTCCCTCTTTGTCTGTGAGAGAGACCTAATCCTCGTTTTGCCCTGGAGGATTACTGGGTACTTAGAAAGGCACTCACATGCACATTTTTGGTTCGTGCCAGCTGCATTCGGGTCCACAATATGTAGCGCTTGCTTTGGTCTTTAGGTTTGACAATAGGCATTCCACTGCACCCAGAACTCGACCCCGGAGACTGCCACCCTTTTAAAGACACCCTAAATCACCGCTTTCTGAAATGTGGGCCTTTCCCTGCTTTGCATGAGTAGTTCGCCCTCAGACAGCGCGTGTGAATTCGGCGCGCAGGCAGGCAGCTGGGCACGCAGCCCTGAAGCCCAGATTCTTTTCTTGTGCTGCCGAGCCGGCGGCTGGAGTGCACGGTTCCCTGTGTGGCCCTGCCAAAAAGACCTGGAGCCTAGTTGGAAGGAAGAACCTGTAGGGCTGAGAAATTAGCTTTTATTCCTAGTCAGTTCCTGGCTTTTTGTAAGAGAAGTTTACGGTTATACTCAATTATAGCTTACTGTTTGTACCACAGTACCACCCAGAGAGCCTGCCTCTTCAGTCACTGGAGCCACCATTCCTGGATTGTACACACTGACATATAATAAAAGGTCATCCCTTTTATTATAGGAATAATAATTTCTATAATAATTCCAAATGCCCAGTGTTGCAGCACCAACTCTGTGCGTAGCTAGGCTTTTACCACGGTGGTTGTCCATGCACAAGTTGGGTTTGTTGCTGGCCAGGATTTTGCTCTACCCACCAAGCTCAGGAGCCTTTACAGCCTCCTGGTGTTCCCACACGGGTGACCTGCGCTCTGTGCAGCTCCGGCCCAAATCTTTCTAGGATCGTGGCTTAATTATGTAAAGTAGTAATTCGGGATGTAGTTTAAAGGAAGTAAAGGACCCTCATGTTCAGCTGGTGTAAGTTAGTACCGACTTGAGTCGCACTCTGCCTGCTCAGGGCAGATCTCACCTTCTCAGGAGGCAAGACGTGAGAGGTTACAACTGTCTTGGTCTGTTAAATGGTACCACCACAAAAAAGTGGAGTGCAATCCGCCCTGCACCCTGACTCCGCTTGTAAATGAAATGATTTCCTGCACCTCGCACTCAGAGAGTTTTAACCCCCTTAGAAAACAGGTCTACCTACTTATTGTGTCAAAACAAAGGAAAAAAAAATACAGAGAAAGGGCATTTTCATTCTGTTCTGCCCTCGGACTAACAATGCTATCTATAGACTTGCTCTCGACCATTATTAAAAGTCTCTTGAGTTTTTTCAGAGACATAGGTCTCACTGTCCTTTGGGGACACTGTGGGATTTACTTGGGGAATCATAACGTCACCCCTCTTCACAGGCTGTTCAGGACCAAGAGGCTACAAGGAACAATCTTTCAGAGCTGGCCATACAAGATTGGGCTCAGCTCTCTCTGAGGTGCCGAAGTGCTCCGATCTGTTAGTCAGCTGTGCCCGAAGTGAAGACGATGAACTGCAGAGCTCACGCACGCAGAAGGATCACTAACACATCTGTCCCTTTAAGGACTGTGGCTTACCGCACACCGGTAACAATAACGTTATCTTTACAGGTTCTGGAGTATCCCAAGGCTTAATCATGCTGATCAAAAGTCATTCTGTATAAATGATAACAGTTACCTTTACTTACAGAACAAAAAACAAAGCACAACCTGGCTCTAAAGGACAAATGCAAATGAAAAAAAATAACTGCAGCTCCTACAAAGAAAGGCAGCCATAAGAAGGAAGCAAAAGTCGTACTCATATAAAATAAGGACTGGTTTCCATCTTAGGATTAGAGAATTAAAACAATTCCATAGGAAAAGACTACAAGCCCTCCATGCTGAAAAAACAGTTTTGTTCACAGGGAGAGAGTCAATAAGCAGAAGCTATTTTCCCAGAATTACTCTTTTTACACTCACCCTTCAGAACAGTGATATTTTCCAGACACAAAAGGGCCGTCCTAGGGAGGGGTCTGAATGTCAGGCAAGACGTGTCCCACCTGGGACGTGGCCTTTGGGTGAAGACCCGAGACCTGAAGGCAAGACTAACCCACACCGGGAACCTTTTCCAACAGCCCGTAGGAGCTGGGGCCAGACTCGATCTGCTGGTGCGGTGGCTTGCGTGAGCACTTCCTAATATGTTAAAGGCAAACCAAACTAGGTCAGTTCAGACCAACAATTTAAATGGTTTAAAGCTAAAGATTAAGGGAGTGCTTACATGAACTGTTCCAGTGGCAGATGGATGAGATCTCTGGCACTGATGAGCAAGCGAGGGCATTAATCTCTTCCGCCAGCACAGCTGGATCTCTCTTCCTGGCTTGCACACGCATTGCCCTTAAGGGAACACGTCCTGAAATTTTACCCTAGCAGCTCTCTTTTGAAAATATGGATGTTCCTGAAGTGCTGGAACAGTAACTCAGGTTTTTTGAAAAACTGGTCTCAGTGGCTGGTACTGAGCGAGTGACAATCTGAGCATCTGCTCAGAGGGGGCAGAAGAAAGCCTCAAATTCTCATTTGTCACAGGCAGGGTGGACTTTCAGCATCAAGAATCGACTCGAGTCTGCAGCGGAGTTGTCTCTCTACTCTCTAACATGATTATTTTGCAGTGTTTCCTGGTATGCCAGCTTTTAATTGCAGTAAGTCGAGGGGTGGAGTGCATTTTACAGGCCTAAATCACCTTCCTGGGTGTAGCAATGCCTAATCCCCAGAATATAAGCTACTTCTTATGAGCTGCTTCTCCATCCCACTCACCCACCTCTTCCTGGACAAATTCCTGAATCCTTTACTCAACACAGCATCCATTTACTTCCTCAGGACTTCAGCAGGAGATTTGCTCAAGTGAGAAATGAGTACAGATCGAGTAAGGAGATAAGGATTTGGCCAGCTGCTTTACAAAACACGATCTCTGCCGCACCTGCAGCATCATTTTGCCCAGCGTTCAGAGCCCTGTAGCTCTCAGGGACTGTAGTATAGAAAAGCAAAGAGAAAAATACAGTTACCACAGGACCCAGTTATGCCTGTTACCCGTCCATCCATCCCTGAGGCAAGAAACGCCACCGTTGGTTCATCATACCTCTTCTGCACCACGTTAACTGGACAGGTCCAGTGGAAAACCAACATATGGGTCCAGGGAGGGCACAAAACCAGCCCAGCAACAGCAGAAAGACTTGAGCTTTTCAGGTACATACAGAGTCCACAGAGCGTGTAAAAGCACAGAGCAAACAAAAGCCTGCTGAATACAGCAGAGTTGCAATCTGGCCGATCATCTCCTCGCATTTGTATTAATAAAGAGTGCAATGGCTTTGCTCTGGTTACTGTCTCCCTGCAACAGTGCTATCACAGCTTTTTTATAATTTCATCCATAAATGCAGCTATAAATTGGTGCGGGCAGCAAAACCCATGGAAGTGAAGCCATTCGAGTTACAACAGTGTGCCCAAGCTAAAGCTCTTCCCTCTGAGCATCTTGTGATTCTTCGACTTTTGATGAGAGCGCCCAAGGCGAGATACAGAAATGCTGGCTAGTAAGCTGAAAAAAAAAATAAAATCTGTTTGTCACTGAAATTATTTTTAGCATCTGTCAGTCCCACAGAGTGAAGAGCTATCTGACAAGAGTTTGGAAAAGGAAGAGGACTGCAGCCATGACAAGACACATCAGACGAGAGAGGGACCCTTGGACCCTCTCGCCTGGTGCCGTGCCTCAGTGCATCCCCGCTGTGCTCACACAAACCACCTCAAAGGAGGAACCGGCCTTCCCGATTCCACTCCCTCCTGGCGGCCACGGAGGCCCCCGGCACCTGCGGCTCCTCCAACAAAGGCAAGGGTTGGCCACCTACCCCTGCCCTGCGAAGGTAGCTGGAGCGCAGGGTGGTGGGGGGCCGGCCACCCTGATCCTGCTGCTGGTGGTGCGGGAAAGGCAGCCCGGCCGCCCCACCGCACATTCCTGCCGCCAGCGGTGAGGGGCACGCACAGGGGACGCATACAAAGCAGCTTAAATTTTAAAAAAGAAGCAGGAGGGAGGTGAAGAATAGGGAGGACTGTAAGCGACAATAAAGCGATTATTCCAGTTTCAGCAGGCTGGGCAAGCATTGTAAGGGCGGAAAAGACAAGTGGGCTCGAGTCTCCTGATTAGCACGGAACAGAGATGGATGAGAAAGTAACACCGGAGCCACAAAAACCTCTGCAGTTGCCAGCAGCCAGGTCTCAGCCCCTGGTGGGACACTGACTGCCTTTCAACGGCACAGCTAAGTAAAGAGTTAATTCGTCTCCGTCTGCATAATGAAGTCTTATACAGCCTACATTAGAAACAGGATTAGTAACATCATCACTGATACGTGAACAACTGCTAAGGGTACAGAAGTCATGAACATTTTTCTTGCAGTCACAGGACTGGGGAATGTAGAAATTTCAGGCCATTTAGGACTAAGCTCTATTGTTACGCAGCATAAATAGACCTCTGCCTTCCTCCTGCTGAAAAGACACTACAAGCATCTTTCCTGTACACAGCCCCATGTGTGGGAGCTCCTCTACACTCGCTGCCAACAGGAAAACTCTTCCCCGTCCCCTTGTCTACTGTGTTTTGGTCCGATGATCCCGAGTCCAGACCCCAATTATTCCTTGGGCTCAAGGCAAGATCTGAAGCTGGGTCTTTGGATGTTCTACTGCGCGCACTGCAGGGCTGCATTAGCACCCGCGGAGGCTGGGGGAAACTCACACACTCGCCTGGATGAGCTCAGGGTCTTCCCTGGGGGTGCTGCCTTTGAGTACCAATGGGGCACCTCCAGGAACAGTTAAGAGAAATTACACAACAGATTGTCTTTGATTTCCAAGAAATGTCTCAAATCCTGCTGGGAACACGAAGGTGCTACTCTGTAGATAAAGCACCTCTCACTGCTCTTGGGAAACCCAGAAAGCCCCACTTAGCGTAAATGCCTGTCAGCTTTTGATGGGACTTTCCTCACAAGTGACTTAAGACGCATCTTAAAAATCCACCCAAAACCACTCTCTTTGAAACAGTACGAACTGTTTTTCCTTAGAGCAGCTCCGAGCGCATTAAGAAAGCACGGAGGAGATGACCACCCACTGCAGTGCCAACTGGCACTCTGACTTGAGGTCTTCCTCAGCTAAGCAGAAGGCCATTTACAAGTTAACAAAAGAGCTCACATGAAAAATTATTATTCCCCAGTGTGCACACCCTCTCAAAGGAAGCTGCATCTTTGCTAGGGACATGCCGTGATCTGCAGGCACAGTCCGGAAATCTCCGCCCCGCACGTCAATAGGAAAAAGGGGAGCAATACACACCCCCAATCTCAGCCTCTCCTCATACACAGGACCTGCCATGACCGTCCTCATTAAAAAAAAACAAAACACCTCCAAAATCAAGTCTTGGTGGAGCCAGTCCCAAACACAAATTGTCATTTGAGTCAGAAGTGCCAAACTCTTTCACAGAGCGAACAGCAAACCCAAATCCTATTAAGCAGCCATCAATGTCAATATTTATTCCTCACAAATCAGGGAGAAGTAGCCTAATAAATGGTGTCAGACTGAGCCTGGCGAGATGGAAGAGGAAGGGGATAGCCTTGGGGAAAGGACATGACATTAATCAGCATCACCCCTGCAAAACCCTTGACAGAAACAAGGTAGTAAACTCATTAGCCACTTAGAAACTAAGCTCCTTTTTTGCTTCGCACAGTGATAGCCCCCAGTTTCCAGACTGAAGGTTTGGCATCCTTCACGGCAAAGCCACCAGGCCCCGTAAAATCTTTTCCTTTCAATCTACCTCTCAACACACACCTCTCTGGTCCGGAGAGGATTTGCTGGCTTAACTGCTGTCTTCCTCGATGCAGAGCAGCACCGTCCTGAGGTCTGGACTGCACTGCGTTAAGCACTCAAATTAACACGGAGTAAGACAGCTCCCAGGCAAAAGATGAGTCTGCACAGGAAGACAAACAAATAGAACGATGATTTCACAAGACAAAAAAGAGCCACTTCAAATACCACAGCTTCTCCTTCTCCCTGCAGATCATTCCTGCCCCTGGGTGGTGGCGTACACCGTCTCATCGGGTGTGCTAACACCGCCTCGCGTGCAGCCGCACGGCAAACCAGGGAAGGCAACCAGCCCAGCTTAACTTCTGCCAGATGACTCTGCTGAAGATGCCCGCACCAGAGCCCGGAAAGAGACCCGGCTTTCCTCTGCATCGTCGTCACAAAAAGGAGTTCACGTTGGGTGAAACACAATGATGGTGCCAGGTCTTTTGACTGATGTAGCTCAGTGAAGATATTTGGATTTATATTTGCCCCTCACCTGACACACAGGAGAGATTTTGGGTTTGTTTCTATGCTGCTGCTAGGCCTTCTTTTACCCATGCTTTTTCTTGTTTCTCTTTAAAATGCTTGCTACCCCATTCCTTCTCCTCTGCACTTGGGATCTAATAATCTGCCTGAACAGCCAGGACCAATATGTACGCTTAACAGACAAACTGTTGGGAAAGCCGCTTAAATAGAACTTGTGAGCTACGTAACAATATGGTTTCCTTCTCCTCGCCTAGACGGGAAAACACAACATTAAGACAAACAGCCTCCAGGCTTGATCTTCCCATCAGGGCTGTAGCTTAGTTTTTAGAGCTAGATTTGCTCCTATCTATGCAGGGAGACTTAAGCTGCCACAGCACGACTAGGATGCAGCCATCTTGCACGGGGGGCCCTGTCCCCACCATAACTGTGCTGTGCACTGGCCATCAGTTATCATCACGTACTTTACTTAAATTAGTCTGAAATGGAGTCTGTCTCCAGCCTGGAGCCTGTTTGTAACTGCAGAGGAATCTGTGCCCTCCGTAACACACGAGACAGGATCAGGTCACTGCTGGAGAGCACTTGGCCTGGCTATTTTTATTGTCTGGCTGAATACTTTTCTTCAACGCTGTTTTAAGTGCTGAAAGAATAGTAAAGATGAGATTTTTTAAAAAAAAAAACAAAACCCAAACCCAAACCCACCAAATAATCCACTGATAATCCATAGGAACTGTGTCCTATTTAACTTTTGGACGTTTCTCAAATCTTTACCCTTGTTGCCAGGATGCTGAAGGCATTCTGAAGTCAGAACATGATGAAATCTAATCAGGGTGAAGTGGGCTGGTTTCATTTTCATCAGATTCCTCTTTCAAAGGCACAAATTTACCCTTCTGATCCTTTTCCCTACCACTAGCACTGAGCCGATACAGCAGTTTGGCTGTAGGATATCAAAAAAACCCACCCAACCCTCTTCCCTCAAGAACAACTGATGATTGAAATTCTTCACATTTATTTAAACCCAAAGGACAGTGACACTAATTCAAGCACTGGTACAACTAGAATGTAAAGGATTAATTAGAGAAGTGGCTCTCGTGTGAATACAGGGAAGCATGCATCGCATCATGGTTAGCCGAGCTTTTCACTCAAGTTAAACTTGGTAACAACTCCCCTAAATCACCACTTTCAAACATACATAGCCTTTCCTTATGTGTCTCTTCTTTCCACTTGGGTGTCACAAAGTTTTAGATATTTATATCCTTTTGCAACTTTGGGTTCTTTGGAGTGAATCATCAATTTTTAACACAGCCTTTGCCAAGCAAAGGGAAATGCTTGCGAAGATGAGCATGCAAATCGGCAGTTTGCATCCTTCTCGGTCTCCTCCGCAGGACAGATGACCCTCGGGGAACATCCCTGTTGCATCCACAAGAGAGAGGCAGTCTCTGTGACAGAAGGGTGACCCATCCTCTGCTTGATTGCCACCAGCAAAATGAGGGAGAGTGGCATCCCGGAGACGGTCAGACAGGATGGCTGAGACAGCGGGAGGCTGTGAAATCCTGTTTTTGGAGCGGAGTCAGGGCTTGTCTAAAACTGGTACAAGAATTAGGGAAACATTGTCATTGTCTCTCCTCTGCTTTACAGGAGTTTAGCCGGGCTCTAGGTATTGTTCATCCGAGGCAATACGCTTTATCCCCACTGCGCAGCTTGCTTGTACGCCCGGTGATATAAAGGTAGTCTTTGTGTGGCGAGACTCAAGACTCCCAACTGCACTCGTACAGGAATCCAGCGCACAAATAAGCTTCCACTTGGGGACATTCATGAATAAGCATTTGTAACAGGCAATTAGTACTTAATTTCAAATGTCTGACCTGTCACAGATTTGGGGCTAGGTCTGCAGCTAGCAAAAATCAGCTTTGTTCCATTTCCGCGTCGATAACAGGTTTTCCTTCCCAGCGACTCGAGCATCTGAAATACTGGGACTATACACAGTGTGGCTACAGCGGGCCTGATCCTGCTGACCGTAAGCCATTCTCTACTCCCACATCCATTAAAGTCAGCCAGCTTGCCACTGTGAGCACTGAGAACTCATCACGTTAGTTCTGCTGAGTGTGTGTCGAATTGGGGCCCTCAGAACAGGGGTTCAGCCTTCACCCCTTCTCCTACACCCGGTGCCGGCCATGATAACTCTTTATCTCAACAAATGCTAGCCAAGCTGGAAATGCTGGTGGGACTCACGCAGGGCTAGGGAAGAGTGGCATTATAAAATACCCAGTTTGATGTCATATCCTGCTTATTTATTTACTTATACCGCCATCGAGGTGAGGAAGCCCCAGAACAGACCAGGCTCCACTGTGCCAGATGCTCTGCAAACACTGCAGTGAAGGATGATTGCTCACCCAGAAGGCTCACCATTAAAGTAGGGTCCTCCCTAACTAAACAAACATGGGAAGGATGTTTTCCCCATCACTGCTGTTCCCTCACAGCACCCTTCTCGAGTCCATCTGCTCACTGACGCTGACTGCATCCTACCGTGAGGACGCGGCTTTTCTCCTGTTGCTGCCAAGAGCTAGGCCACTGCGCAGAGGGAGGAGGGCTCTACGTCACATCGCTTTTCTTCTCATAAAAAATCCAGGGTCTGTTTGTTTGCCGTCTACTGAGCACAGGGACATTTGACAAGGCTTTTGGCTGCTGCAGCATCGCAGCTTGTCTATCTCCCAGACGCAGGACTCCCACCTGCGGTGACAGCAGCCCTCTCTGCGGAGCGATGCCAAGGAGGCTGGAGCTGACTGTGTATGTAGTCATTGGCTTCTTAGCAATGTTTTATATCTAAACTTATGGCCTGCTGATCTCTGGAAGAAAAGCCTCTGTGATTATTAAATGGCAGCCTGAACTTTCCTATAAAAATTACAGTAATTCCTATTTCAGTCAAACTGAACTTCCCTCTTCCATTTAAGAACCACAGGTGCCAAGCACCATTCCATATGCACCAACAAACTCTCAATCCTCTAAATCCTCATATTATGGACCTGCAGGAACAACCTTCTCTCTCACCACTGTGGGCTGGCCTGGACTTCACCTCTCTTAGTCAAAGGAGTTTTAGGGCACTGATTGCTGCCGGAGTTCAGGAGAATCTCAACGAGCGCCTAGCAGGACCTGAGTCAAGCCTCCACTGCTGAGAAAATACACTGGGCTGCTGAGATTCACCCCACTGCTTGCTGGGCAAAAGACGACTGAAGTTTGGGACAAAAAATGTATGTGCTTCAACGGGTGCTGCTGGTGTCACCCAATGGGCGGGGAGCACTGAAGGGATAGGAAATTTAAGGCTGGGTGTAGTCAGAAGAACATGCAGAGCTCAGTCTTAAAAAGGCATTATAGCAGGGAATCAGAAAAACACATCTCTGGACCTTCTGAGCAGAAGAAGCAGAGGAGAAAACTGGAGCAAAGGCAAATGGGCAAATGAGGTCTGTGGGTCACATTCCTCCCAAATTTACAAAGATGGATGCTAGCTGATAATGTTACACTTGAATATAATTCTGTTCTTAGCCATTTTAAGGAGTCTGTGGGTCATTCCAACCAGGTGATAAAATTTCTCCGCTCCTGTCCCAGTATCTCATTGCAAGGTGCATGCCAGCAGAGCTACCTCCAAGAACACTACACTACTTACTAAAACATGCAACAGCTGCCAGCGCGCAAACGAGAAACCTCCTGCTGTTCGGATGCCCAGCAATTTCCTCAAGAGAAAGTGCTGTAAAGGGACCCTTCAAACACCGCAGCCCTCGCCCAGCTGCAGCATGGCCAGACAGGAGAGTTAAATGATGTCCGTGCAATCGGAGCCAAAAGATGGGGTTTAAATCACACACCTGGAGAATCCCTCCGAGTAACGAGCTTTCACATGTGGACGGAGGGAAGCACAGCACGGCGGGGTCTGACCCTACATCCCTTCCCTCCCTGCCCGCTCCCTCCCTCCCTGCGTCCGGAGGCTCCAAAAAGACCGAACAAGAAGACGGCACCTGGAACGGGAAGGGGCGGCCGCCCCCCAACCGCCCTCCCTCGGGTGGCTCCGCCGGTGCCAGCCAGGCTCCGGGGCCGCCGCCCTTTGTTAGCCCTCCCTGCCCTGCCCGCCCGGGCGCCTCTGCCCTTGCGGCGGGCCACCGGCCTCCCCTGCCCCCCGGGCACCCCCCGGGTACCCCCCTGCCCGCCGGCTGCCGCGCTGGCGGCTCTCCCTCCGCGCACCGCCCGCCCCCCGCTCCCCGCGCACCGCACCCCGCGCATCCCCCGCCGCCAGCCCGCTGTCCCCCGGTCCCCCGGAACCCGGTTCCCCGCCGGCAGCGGCCCCGCTCACCGTGCCCCCCCCGGCAGCTCCCGGCGCCGGCGCCGCGCTCACAGCCCCGGGCGAGGGCGCCGGAGCCCGGCAGCGGCCGCCACCGGCAGGTGCCGCGGCGGGCAGCCCGCCCCCAGCACCGCCCCGCCGGGCCGGGAGACCTCGGGGGGCTGGGGTCCCTCCGACGCACTGCCATCCTTTTCCCGAGCGGTCCCGGGAACAGCCCAGACCCCCCCAACCCATAAATCGGAGGCCGTCGGGACGCGCCGTGCCTCTGATGGCAGCCTCATCCCGCGCCATCGCAACCCTGCGGTCCGCGGCAGCAAGTCCCACCAGCCACGTTAATGCAGGGGTGGCTTCCAGAGCATCTGCCGTCACCTGCTAGGTTTGTTGCGTGCAGCACATTTAATCAGCAAATGAACTGTTGTATCTCGTGAAGGAAAATGACAAGCAGAGACGAGATAAATACACCCTTCTCATTTCTCTCATTTGCCGTGAATAACTAAAAAAACTACGTTCAAGCCGTGGAATGATTCGTGTCACGCACAGGGGAAGGAGTTAAAGTTTAAAGCAGGAATTTGTACTTCTAATGCCCTGTTCTTGGCTCATGTAAAACGAGCACAGTGTTATTACTGAGGGGAGCAGGTTTACGTCTAGGAATTAAAGTGGCCAGACTTCGTGTCGTGTAAGTCTTCCTGCCTGAAGACTGCAGGATTTCACTTTCCTGTGCCCAGTGATGACAGATTCTGCAGGTGAAATGAAATGGGTTTCTGATTTCCCTTCCTGACACTTCCCATCCACCTTCCTGCCCTTCAACACCTTCCTCTCCCTTTCTGCCCTGTATCCTCCTTTAGGACTCCTGGGTTTTTTTGTCCGGTAGCTGTTTCCTCCCGAGAGGTTGCTCCATGGTCACCTTTGTTCTTTGGTTTTGCACACGGATGGGAATATGGTGCCTGCTCCTGGCACTACAGCCTTTAACACCAGCGAGCCATGCAGGAGGAAGAGGGCAAGTCCGTGAGGGAACGGGATGCACTTTCACTGAAGGAAAGAAAACACCTTTTGACCCCCCAAAGAGGTGATCAAAGGAGATGCTGGAAAAGCTGCTCTTCACAACACAAGTATCTGCCCCGTAATGGCACTTTTATCCAGGAATGTCATCCAAAAGTATCCCTATTTTATAGAGGGAGACAGTAGTACTTTACAGAGGGAGCAAAAGGGATGTGCCCTTAATTTGAGTGGGAAAGGATCCCACTCCCCAACGTGCTCTTGACAACGAAGAGGCACTGGCTTCCCTGAAGCCGTTCATTCACCCTCTGTTAAGCTATCATAAAAGCTTACATGGATAGTTTTATTTCAGTTGATAGGTAACTTATTCTGTCTTAGCTTAAAATGGTCCCTGTCAGTCTTATTTGAACTAAAATATTCTACTTCCCCAAAATAATAAAAGTGGCTTAATGGCCTTTTGCACAGGTGCATCTCTTGTCAGGTTAAATTACGCGCAGCCAGCGCTAGCTTTCATGCTGACGTCTCTTTCTCTATCTGCTAACTCGTAATCACCAGCCTAAAACACTTAATGTTTAACAAGATGCGTAAATCATAGACCCTGCGATAAACCAGAATGAGAGATGTGGAAGAAACGCTTGAGGTGATGTTATAAAGGCAGTATGCGTTAGCTATGAGTCTTAATAATGAAAGCCACCGCGAAGCGGCACCTCTCACGGTACAATTTCCCATATTTTCTCCACTTGTGCTTCCTAGTGAAAAATACTTGTCACTATGGTGATGGTTTCATTGAGATTTTAAAGACTTCAAGTGTACTTTGCATCTTGGCCAGCAACTCTGAGAGATACTGAGTGGTAAACAGTTTCACCAAAGTTACCAGGCAATGAAACAAAGTCCTTTTTGGGGATGTAATCATAAAAGCTCATGAACATTTGTCCTCCTGGGGTAAAAAACAAACAAACAAAAAAAATACCACCCGTAGCATAAATGTGAGGCTCCCCATAACCTTGGAGTATTTATTTAAGCATTATGTACTTATGATAGCACAGGTGCTCCCCCTGAGGCAGATGACAGGCAGCTAGTCCAAGCGGGAATTAGCTATGAGGGATCATAACAAGCACACACTGCTGACAAAAGGAAACCTTCGACACAACTTCCAGCCACACCGCCCTGGAGTGACGACCACAGCTTCCCTCCTAGACCAAACAGGCGTGGGCCAGGCAAACATCCAGGCTGGGGAGCGGAGGTGCTGCAGGAAGCTCTGGGTGATGGACGGCCACATCTAGGAGGTGCTCAGTGTCCACAGCTCAACTTGTGTCTCTCCTGCATCAGCAACACTACTTTTGGGTTAGACGGCATGGACCATTCTCCTGCAGGATACGGCCAGGCTTGCAGGGGAATGTGCTGGCCCCCAGCACCATCACTGGAGCAGTGCGCTGCTGAGTGGTGGTGGCAGTGTCCTAGCTAGGATGTCTCACTGGCCTTACACAGCCAAAGCCATCCTGCTCTCGCCTTGCCAGGTGATACCCGGTCCTCCCGCCAAGTATCAGCTTAGAAAATTGCACTTTGGCCTTTGTGCAGTTCTCTCCTGATCCTGCTTCAGCAGAAAAGTGATTTTTCACCGTTCGGTCGGAGCAGCCCTGGCTGGCGCGCTGTCCTGTACAGCTGCTGTGTCACAGGGCAGGCCAGCGTGCAGAGCGGGGCCACCTCTCCGGCACAGCTCAGCTCCCACTGAACTACCTCCGTAACTTTTTCCAGCAGGTACCAGGCTAAATGCCGAGCCCTTCAGTGCTTATTCTGGAAAGAAAAGCCCTTCCGTGCAAACAAATGAAAGAATATATATAACAAAGCATGATTTCTCGAAGGTGTAACAAAGCGTGATTTCTCCATCAGGTGACCCTTGTGACACCAGTATCAAATGATACATCCTGCAAGGAGTAAGAATCAGGGGGAGGACTCAGAGGGTTGTTTTTAACATTTTTTGCAGGATTTGGGTTTCCTGCTTGGTGTTTGCTTCTGATGGCAGTTTAATGCTATTTAAGCACAAGAGTAGAGGTCATACAGTCCCCCTCAACAAACTACAATCATTGATGTAGCAGATTTTCCTCAGTCCTGCTGGGGTTTTCACTACCTTTGAAAACGTACGTCCTTTGACTTATAAGAAAAACTGAATACACTAGAGCTGGACTCTCCAGTGCCCAGATGTTTTCCCGACGTGTTTCTCCCAAATGTAGCAAGTTGCATTAGAAGCTGAGTGAAATATGGCAGAGATGGATGTGAGTATGTGTTCAAAGGCTGCGGAGAAGACCTTGCCCATCTCACTGCCCCTTCCCACCTGGCAATGGTGGGAGTCAGGTTGAAAGCAGGCAGGCAATTTCATTTCAGGTCCCACGTCACAGCGAACAGGCAGCAAATACATCGCTGTCACCAGCACCGGAGCCTGCCAGCTGGATCTGGAGCAGGGGGAGACAGCCTAAGAAAAGCTTGTGTACACACCACCCTGACATGCATTTGCGATGTTTGCCTTTGGGAGTAGATGAAGACGCCCTAGGGCTATGTTTGCACCACTCTTGCAAATAATTGTTGGGAACCAGTTGCAAGAGCCACCACAACTAGAGCTCTGGATGGTAAGGGGAGAGTTGACCCATGGTCATGATGATTTGAGGGTCAGGTTAAAGCAGCCCACCTTGCGTGACATAAATTTGTTCACTGTCAGTGGCCACTCTGAAATAAAATCGAGCATTCCGGTCAGCGGACCACACAACACGAGCTGCACACCTTGTCAAACGCAGACTAGGGGCACTTTGAAGGGTCACGGAGGCTTTCAAGCTATTACCTGCTTCAGTTCATGTCACTGATGGACTTGGTAATGGAGGCAGAAGAATAAACACCGCATGTTTCCTCGAGCTGAGGCCATTGCGTATTAGCAGGATCAATGCACATACATGGTAAGTGGGTCCAACTGCCCTAGACCTACAAAGCACTCAAGCCCATTTTTCAATTTGATGCCACGAATCACTCCACATACCTCCCCTTCCCCATGTATTTCACCAGAGATGACAGGAATAAGTGTGCTGTGGGGAAACAAAGGACTCAGACATTCATCTGGGATTTTTTTCTCTTTCGCTTTTTTCTAGCCACCACAAGAAAAACCTCCAAACCCCCAAAATGAACAGCAAAAAATCCAAAGGGAAATAAATATGAAGAGACTTATCAGAGGACCAACGGCAAATGAAAGAAAGATAAAAGAGAACGTGAATGCCAAGTGCGTTTTTAGGAGGCTGTATTCATCCTGATGCACCTGGGTCCTGCATCGCAGCAACGCTCAACAGTGCCGGAGCCAGCGGGGGCCAGCGCTCCTGTTCTCCACCTCCCTGGCTCCAGTCTCCCTGGCGCCTGGATGCCAGGTACTGCCTTGCTCAATGAACAGCGTGCTCCCAGGGCACTTGATAACCAAGAAAACTTCCTTCTTCCTGCTTAAATAAAGCTGCGATGTCTCCTGTGAGACGGGGGAGCGCCGCACGCCCGCGTGCCCGAGTGATGGCACTGGAAGAGCGGCAGAGCGTTGGAACGGCACAAAGCCCCAGATCGTGGCGTTCCCCCTCATCCAGTGCTCCCCTGCCTCCCCGTCCTGGTACTTCTCACAACACAAGCTGCTGGACACAGAGCTGGGCTACAGCGAGTTCACAGAAATGGAAAAAACATCTTATTTGAAGGATGAAAGGGCAATGTCAAATGCCCCAAAAGGAAACTGTCTTGTTCCTGTAATTTATTGGCTTGCTGGCCAATGCAGATGCCAGACTCCAGTAAATTTGGACCAGTTTGTGCATTTGCTCAGGCAGCTGGTGTGAAACGCGAGACCTGTGTCACATTCGCTGGTGGAGGAAGGGAAGGCGTGGGATGGACAGAGGAAATTAGATTTTGAAATAAGACATGGGCTGCACTGAAGAAGGATGATTTCCTTTGAGGAGCTGTTTGCAACGCTGACCTACCCACAGACCATGAAGAGCGCGAGCCAGGAGGGGCTGGAGCCAGGGCTATCAATCAGAGGAGGGAAAAACTCCAGGGAAGGTTCAGGTTTTGCAAAATGTGCCCAGTCGCCTTTTGATTTTGCAAACCTGCACCACAAGTTGCTCAGAGGCAGGACCGTTTGAATCCAAGCCCATAAAGCTCGGGGAAGTTTAGAGAAATTCCCCGTTTTGGCTCAACTCCAATTCAAATTACCTCCTGGCAGGTGAGGAGGTGTTCAGATAAATATCAGAAACCGCTCTCTAATGGGTCAAGGCCATTTTTTCCAGTGAACAAAAGTGATTTTTCTTGGATCTCTCTTACACTGCATATCTCAGACTGAACTTAAGATGGCTGTGAAAAAAATTAAGAAGCAAGGAAGTCCAAACCCTGCAGCAATGAATGCAATCCCCTATTAAATTTTTCTCTTGGAGACTTATCTCAAATAAAACCAGTGAAAAATCATTTTAAGATTGAAATGAAATTGATTGCAAGAGGTTTGTAAGGAAGTTCACTGTTACGTCAAGGGGTTTTGGAAAGAAATAGCATATTCACATGTGCCAGCTCAGGAAAGTTAATTCTTAATGTTTTTATCAAACTAACCTGTCCTCTGCACTTACGTCCTTAAGCTTCTCCCCAGTTCTTGGTATCGCAGTCACTGTGAGCACCGCTCTGGGAGTGGAGATATCCCTAAGATATACATGATGGTAATGACGACAGCATAAAGAGGAAACAGAAGAAGGTTCTTAAACAGATCAAGGAGAGGAAAAGGGCAGAAAATAGATGTGCATCTACTTTTCCTCTAGCACCCTGGAGAGGTGAAAGGAAGGCAGCCAGAACGGCAGTTTTCTCTTGCTGTGAAAGACCTCCTCTTTCCTTCTGAGCTACCGATGAGCAGATTTAGGGAAAAGAAGAGGAAAAAAGGACATTTGTACAGCGAAGAAAAGAGGAGGAGGCTTTGAAGACCTAATTAACAGACTCTGTCCCAAGTCACTTCAGTTCAGCTGCATCACAAAAGTCCGACAGAGATCCATGGGACCCCAGCAACCTGCCTGAGAGAGGGCGACACTGTAAACAAAACCAGGCGCTCCGAAAACCCACCCCCCTCCAAATTCAGGGGGCTGGGAAGGGGAGGAAGCCGCAGCTGAAGGCCTTTTTTCCTGCTCACTAATAAATTTAGTTTACAGAACCTTTTGTGGGTCCCTTTTAAGGTTGTTTGTTGATTAAAGCAGCAAACAACAAACTTAGCCTTAATTTATGCTTCTTTTAACATTTCAAGCTTGGGGGGATGCTTTTTATAAGAGTTAATGAGGCAGAATAGGTTCTTTATGGAGAAGATATTTTCTCACCAAATTAAAACCTGTATTGAAAATAAAATAATGAGATGAAGGTGGCTTTTCTTTCAGAAGTAAATAAATCTCGGAGCAGGAAACTTCTCACGCACTTGGAACTGTCCTTATCGGAAAGATCTGAGAACAGCAGGTTCAAGATGTTCTCTCTCTCCCTTTTTTTTAAAAAAAATTTTGCTTTCTTCCTTTCACCAAGACAGTAATAAAGCAGTATTTGCTGAAAACATGCAAACAGCTCCTGCTTGTGAGAGCACGGAAGCACTGGGAGCTCAGCAGAAGAGAAAAGGTTTAGTTCCCTTTCGCTACAGCAGAGCCATGAAAGCCCACGGCGGGGACTCGTCCCTACCATAACTACGGGGACAACCCAGGCAGGGCAGAGAAATGGGCCACATCATGCCACCTTAGACACCCGTGCAAGTCTTAAAGCAGCAGAATCCCATGGAAGAGAGAATTTTCCAAATGAAAGCTGCCTCAAATCTTCTGCATCTTGCCAGTTTGGTGTAGCAGCACAAGCAAAATGAAGTACCTGAGCGGGCAGAACTGGAAGCTACTGTGTGACACCAGCAATCAGCACAGGATGTTATTAATTGGGGACAAAGAGAGAGAACAAGGTCCTTACGTGATAGGAGAGCATCAACCCTGGTTCCTCTGAGCAATGGGAAAGAAAGCCTTCCTTTCATTGCAGGCTACAAGCGCACTCGAGAGTGATAACCCTGTTTGTCTTCACCGGAAAGGCTGAATACAGGCAGCTCTCCCAGGTGTAACAACTGGTCGGTGCAGTCTTTGCCATCTATACGCAATTGCACTTTTGGGGTATTCTGTTTTTCAATGAAATGTCAATATTTTCTCAGGGAAGAAGCCCACCTTTTGGATTATTCATTACCAAAAGGCATTTGGATTTTTTTTTGCTAAATCATCCCTATTTTATGGTTAAGAATGGGACTAAGCCTACTCTGAAGCACAAATACGGTATTTTTCCTTCCATCTTTTGAAGTCTGCAGAGGAGACACCCCTAAGCAGTCTATAGTTTCCCCCAGGATGCCGGGAGCTTTGCAGCAGTGGCAGGAATGCTGTCCTTATCCTCCCGCTGTTGTCAGGCTGACGCAGGAGAGATAAATCCAGTGCACCTGCAGCCGGCGGAAAGCTGTGGCGATGCCGGTTGCCTCATGCAATCGAGCAACAACCCACCTCAAATTTCAAAGCAGTTGTAAGACCCAGCAGCGTCACAGAAGGGTATGAATGGGGCTGTTTTCATATCTCTTATGCAAACGTCTGTTAGCACAACAATGTTATCCGTTGTTATCCGCAAACGGCAGGATTTTATCCGGTGCTCGGTCTTGGTCCCCGATCACGGAAAATGTATACAAAGTATAGTCAAAGAAACTTGAGCCGACAGCCAGCCACTCCCTGTGAAACCACATACTGCAGGAATGAGAAAAGGAACTCAACAGGCATCAAAAAGTCAACACGCAGGGAAATTCCAGCCTTTGGTAATGGCTCGGGAAGATCAGCCCCTGCAAACCCAAACGCTGTATGTAGCTGACCTGCAAAGCAGCTGTGTGTGCGAGAGAGAGAAATCAGCCAGGGAATGAGTAAGAGAGCTGAAAAAAGAAATGCTGTGCTCTCCTTTCGGTCCATGAAAGCATAGCAATAGTGCACCGGCATCTGCTACAACCACACATCCACAGAGGGGCACGAAGGCACTTCAGAGGGAGCTGGGAAAGCAAGGAAAGCATCAGCGAATCTCCACAGAGAACTCCTCAAAGTCAGGCAGGGAGAAGACAGTATCAAAAGGGAACAGACTGCCTGGACTGAGCTGTGTAAGACGGCAGTATCTGAAATACCCAGCAGAAAGATTTGGAAGCGGTGAGACCATACAAAGTGGCAATGCAAGAGACATGCAGGTGAAGGAAAGATACTCTAAGGGCTAGAATCACATAGGGTGGATGAAAGCATTTCCAGCACGTTGCAGTTTTGAGGGACAGGAGGCAAAGCTTCTCCGTGAGTTTCCCTCCTGCTCACCGTGTACACATCCACAAAGGGCAGCCTGAAATTCCCCAATACACTGAGCATCACCTGGAAATGTTTCCTGGGCTCTCCCACTGGAAATGATCATCTAAACAAAGGGAAGATCCCTTTCTCAGGTGCTACGGACACGATGCCTGATCCAAAGCTGCCGAAATGAATGGAAGACCTAATGCTGAGCACCTCTAGCTCACGTCAGTTATGATTGTTCTAAAGAAGGATCCATAGCGCTAACAATTTCCTTTTTAATTAACAGCTATGAACTACACTCCAAATCAGATGGCATGAATCAGCATAACTTCTTTTTTCCTCTATCTCTGGTGATGCTGGAAGGGGAAAACCCTCTGCTGACCTTGCTGGGTAAAGTTCCAGTTGCCCCAGTCATGAGGGAGAGGCTGTACCTCGATGCAGATACAAACCGCAATAGCTGCACTGTGCTATGGGGCGACGAAAACGGGCCCGCAGGCTCCTGAGCTCAACCCTCCTTCTCAAATAGACTCCCTTTCAGAGACAGGTTGTTTGACCTTGAGACGGGATTGTAACTAAAGCTGGTCAAAAATTTACAACAGACACTGGTTCTGCTCAATGAGATGTCTGCAGGAAACGTCTACTGATTTACTTACAAGGTTAAAAATAAATTGAACTGTTTTCAGGTTTTTGGAATGAAATCAGAATCACCCAGATCACCCTTTCAGATGAATACATTGTTTTGTTTTGTATTGTGCCACTGAATCCTCGATCTATTTCAGACTTTAAGTCTTTCTTTCACTGTTTTCTTTTTTACAACTCTCAGGCTGGGACCCATACGTCCCAGTCTCTCCCGTTTCTCTCTTCTGTGGTCTTTCTAAACCTTCTCGTCTTCAAGAAAGGATGCATCTTTTTCAAATAGAACAGATTTTTAGTTTTGGAATCAAAATTTAACATACTATCAGCAGCAAATAGGCTGAAGCAAAATTGCTTTAACTTTTTTCTACCCGGGTTGGTTCTGCAGTGCTGAAAACTGGCTCTATGTGCCTTGGTACCTCTCATGGATAGGGAATACTAGCTTTAAGTAACATCTTAAAAAGTATGTTGTAAGCACCCTAGCGGGAATGAAGAGTCAGGATCTGAAAGGAGGATGCAAACAGGTTGCTACAGGAGGAGAGAGGCTCTTGTTCTGGAGAGCAAGTAGCTAACGTAAATAAATGAGAAACTGTCGCACTGGAGGCCTCCGGTACATCCCTCCACCTTAAGTAAATACATGTTGTGTGTACAGTACTTTTGATTAGCTTGATAGGCCAATGGATGTCACTGTTGCTCTACATAAACCAAAACAGGAAAGCAAAAAAGACAATTAAACCAAAATAAACTTAAGGAGAGGGTTCCCAAGGGCTTACATGTAATGCTCTCTAACCTGATGTGTGCCAGTTAGGTTGGACAGCTTCTTCAGGGGCTTCGTAAGTGCACGTCTAACGTATCATATTATTAACTACAGAGATAAGGTCAGGCTAATAGCTATGTGTAAAAAAGGAAGGCTATTACCAAGGCTAACAAAGAAGCAGAATGGAAATCAGAGACATCCGTTCACAGACAGACGGGGCTTGCACAGCAGTCAGGCTATCAACTTCTGCTCTACTCCACACTCCGTCACTTCTGCAAACCGCAGCCTAAATGGGAGGAAACAATAAGAAACTGCCCCAAAGGCTGAAAATCAGGGTAGTTTTTTATTTGGAATTTGCATCTTGAAAGCCTACAGTACACGCTCCTTTGTAATATTCCTGTGGTTGGAAGAGCAAACTGCAGGGCAGCTCCGTGATTAAACAACAAATATAAGATCACATTTCCCGAAACATCCAGCAACTCGGGTGTTCACCATTTTAATGGGTCCTGTGTAATTCGGGCTGTGTCTGAAAAATGGGACTTGGTCATTTGAATCTGAAGCAGCTGTTCAGATGCTTGGAAAAATTTCACTCACGACTGAATGATTCTTGCCTTCGAGGCTAATCTAAAGCCAGATTTTTCCAAGCAGTTGTAAGCCTCACGGTTCCTCCCATTTTACCACTTCATTTGCAACCTCTCCAAAACCTCAGCACTTGTGGGCAAAAAGCATTTGTTGATTAGTTTACTAGGAAGGATTCAGGCCTGTGCAGCGCGATGCTCGCTGCTAGGAGAAACTAGGTCACCAAGAGGCTATTTTAGTGATTGCCAGAGATGCAGCTGCGGTATTTCTAGGTCAGTGGTCACTTCTACTTTAATGGCTTTATAAAGGTTTAAGAAACAAATGGAGTTTTTGCTTGCATTCTTACGTGCAGGTCAGTAGTCTAACATTTAATGAGAGACGGCTTTCAGTTGATTCTTCCTGTTTCATTGAGGCATAATTTACACCAAATTACTGAAAGCTCAGGGAAAACAGTAGAGAAAGGCAGAGGCACCAGAGAACACAAACTATGTCCCATCCTGTGCATTTGCCCTTATAACATCTTCAAGGTGAGGAAAGATACAGGCCTGCAAACCGTCCCATCAAACACAGTACCCGGCCTCCAAATGGTTTAAGTCGCAGCTGCTTGTTTGGGGCAGCCACAGAGGGAGTTGCCCACAAGCAAAGCTGCCTCTTAGAAACCCCCTGTGAGCTCTGTGAAAACTCCTGAAACATTAACCTACCTCATATAGCCATCTTCTCGACTGCATCACAACCTCTCCGAGCTCAGTTTCATGTTTACTATACACACCGTGTCATGTTCCACACGTAACGTGCCCCCTTGGTTTGCTCTGCCTATGAGTTGTTCTCCTTTATAAGCATGTTTTTGCTGCTGCCATCGCTTCCACCCTCTCCACCAAACTCCCTAAGCGGTGTGTAATCTAACTTAAGAGCAAGTAGGGAACACCGACTGACTCTTATCACCTAGTAATTTGCAATTAAATACAGCTTGCACAACTCTGACATAAGCTCATGATGACGAGGTCCCCACCCCTTCTGTAGCTTTTGGCAGGATCCCAGCACCCTGACCGCCAGGCCCGCGGGGTCACCAAGACGTCACCCAAAAATAGAGACAAAAGTTTTGAATGGTGTGAGAGAAAACAAAGAAAAAGGCTTCAAAAGGTATCAGTCAGGAGTGTGAAGCTTCTGATCCAGATCTAATTGTGTCAAAATGTGGGAGCTGGGATCTCAGTTGCCCCGTGTGTACATGGACCCTACCTCTGTGACAAGGGCTCAAGTCAACTGGAATTCGTTTCCTGAAAGGAAGAATATTATTTTATCAATTGAGAAAGACAAGTGCTTGCGGCTTGCCTGAATTTAACAGGTCTGGACGCCAAAATACACCTGGGATCCCTCAAAGTCTTGGTAAGAAGAATAATTCAATTTCTTTCACATGCTTTTTCACAAGTAACCACGACACAAACCAATAAAACCAAAATGGGAACCTCAACTGCAAATCATTTAGCAATGGGAGCCACGGACGTGAAAACCTCTAAGCTAGCAAAGGTAGATTCAGACCTGCAAATTACCATCACCAGGTTTGTAGGCCAAGTATGTTTTCAAAAGAGATAGACAGGCCAGTTGCCACTGGCCAACTACACAGAACCACGGAAACACCTTACTCTGGTCTGCTCTCCAGCAACGAACTTGGTCTGAGACATTTTCAAGATGCTGATGAAAAGAATTCATTTGTTCTCCTATGAGATCCCTTAGGAAAGTCTTCTTGCTCAGAACAGGCTGAGCTCATGTAAGTCTCTCCCAAGAGCAGAAATCCTGTGGGTTTCCTATTTGTAATAAACAGGAACAAGCCTGTGGTAGAGTCCGTCATGCACTGCTGGTAGTTACTGTTTATGCCCACTCTGAGGACACGGAGCTATTTCACAGAACGATGACTCTGTCTGCTCTGCCCTGTCATTAGTCCTCTATGAGACAGCTTACCAATTACTTCTTGAAATGAGAACTACACTTACTGTATATATAAAGGCACACTTAAATTAACTTTTATTTTTTTAACTTTCAAAACCTCCAGACTAAAATTCTAGGCGCCTACATTCCCTTTTACAGTTGGATAAAGTTTCGCTTCCCCTGTACGAATCAAGCCACTATCTGCAAGTCAACAGGTCTAAAAAACTTTCCCCTGTGCTTATAAATACAATATCATGTATAAATCGTGTGGTTACACATTATTGCTGAACCTACGGAGAACAGAATTTGTTCAGTCACTTCTCCAGACTGAGGGACGGAGAATTTGGCAAGTGCCAAATGTCCCTTGCAACATGTATACATAAGGGTTTATTTCAGCTCCTAATTAGATCAACATTACTTAGTGAAGCCTGGCTTGGCGGCTTTCTTCCCACCAATGCTGGCCCAGGTGGTACAACAAAGCATGGCTGGAAACAATTTCCGTCTGTTCTTCCCAGGCACCCTGTGGAAGAGCCGGCCCCATGCTCTGAGCACCGTGCAGGTATTCCGCATTGCATGGTTGCCACGGAGCAACTATCCTTCCTGGGCTATTTCATCTGCAGGTGGGAGGAACTCAAAACTGCCAAAGGAAAATAATAAGGATGTGGCTAACACCCTGCAAAAAAAAAGGCCAAGGCTCAGTTCAGAGGAAGGAAACTGTTTCCTTTAGCATCAACCTCTAAGGAGCAGCTACAGGTCTTGCCACTTTGTGCTGATGGATTTTTTTCAGATGTTTTGCAATGGCACTTTCAGAACCTTCCCTGCCAGTTCTCATCTCTGTTATTCAGCCTGGTCTGACAGCTTTGACAGAGGGGACAGCCCTGTGCTATGGCCGCCCAGGCCACTCAGCATCGCAGCACCGATGCCGTGATACCGTGATGTCAGTCGCCCTGTGCTGTCAAACAATTAAACTCCTGTTAGTTTCCATCACTAAAAGAAACTGTGGCTTGTTTACACTGGAAGAGGCCAAGCAGAGGAATTGAGACTTAACGCTTAAAGTAAATAACTAAAAAGAAACACTTGAATCTCTAAGTCCTAGAGAATGACACAATCTAGAGCTAGGTACAACACCTAAAATCTTAGACATCTAAGAAATGCCTAGATTTAAGTATGTCTAAGCTGCGACTCATGTTGACTTCCTTGGGATTGTCATAGATATTAAGTATTTCTGAAAATTCAAGCCAGTTATATTTTAATTCCCAAACACTTGGACCCCAAGAAAAGTAATCATTGCAACAGTGATGTCTTCAGGAATCACATAGTAATTCATGGCTATGTGACAACAGAGCTCTGAAAGAGTGACCCATTGAATAGCTGATCAGCAGCCACTGAAAACGAGCCCGTGCCCTCAAACTGCTCTCAAGAAGAGAGAGTCCACCCTGCAAAATACCTCAGAGTAATGAGTCACACGCAGAGTAAAACGCAAACCAAGTGAACACAGGCCTTGTCCAAACGACACAATGCCCACCTGCGAACAAGCTCCCGGTGTGATATGATGCCATTCCGATCAACTCGTCATCATCTACAACGATACATTCAACAACAGAACCATACACTGTCACAATACGGAAAGCATATAGAGTCTTTGCAGGGACTGAGCAGGAGAGAAATGAAGAAAGCAAAGCAGCCCACTGGCAGCACCATTCACAGGCTGCTGCTACTGGGCCTGGGCTAGGCTGGAACATCTCCACAGAAAATGCCATTTCCTATGCACAGCTGGTTGTATGAGCATAACAGAATCAACTGCGTTGACCTATACAGGTTCATGCTCAAAAGAAGACGAAAACAACACAAACCAGAACGAGAGCGTCCCAGCTCACCACATCTCTTGAGCGTCCAGTCCCTCACAAAACGAGACAGACAAAGCAAATGGCAGTGAATTGCCCTCAACTGTCACCAAAGGGAACAAGTTTTCACAATAGATGAGGAAGCCACAGCAAAAGGCCTGCCAGGGAACGCTTCGCAAAAGATCCGGTGTGCCTGTGTGGAGTGTAAAACGCCAAATCGACTGTAAAAATGGCACAAGCTCATCAAACCCGCGGGGCTTGGGGTACGCACCGTCGCGATACGGTCCAGAAGGCCAGGATCTTCTTAAGTGCATGCAGATTTGACTGCATCGTGAGCTCTGCCGGGAGGCTCTTCTCAGCGAGGAGGGTGAAGTGCCTTCACCATCAGCGCTGCGGGTTGTGCTGGGGAAGGTGAGGCAGTGCATGGGAAGGCAGGCCAGGGGCAGGAAGGGAGAAGGAGCCAGCCTTGCTCACCCTTTTAACAAGCAGGCAGTAGTAATGACAGAGCTCCACTCGCCAGCAGCCAGACAGCCACAGCTTGTTGTACTCTCACATTGCAGTAATTGCCATTGCTGCAGGCACCGAGCTGATGAGACAAGAGTAAAAGAGAGCAAGGTGACTAAAACAGGGAAGGAAAAGCAGAAGGGATGCAAGGGGGAGAAGCTGACTTGTTTGTTACCCCGTAGAAAAGCACTGCCATCCGCCATGAAGCTAATGCCAGGCCCCCGTGTTTTCGTGATCCTGAGCTGCCATAGCTCAAGCAGGCCAGTGCCGCCTGACAGACTTGCACAGAGGAGTGATGATTTATCTCAGCTCCCCACTGAGCCTGAAATGTTCTTATAAATAACTATGAAAGCTCCGATTTCAGTTTCACAGTGGAGTCACGGCTCCTTGGGAAATGATAATAAAAAGAAACAGAAGCAATACCAGCAGTTCTCACATCTTCTCTGGTTTTGATCAGTTACCCTCTGTGATCTCTAATACTCATTAAGAGAGATTGGAAACAAATTTTACTGCCAGTTTCACAACCACACCTACAGGTGCTCTCAACCCAGCCCTTATGTTGGGAACTAAAGGCCGTGGTTGGGTAATAGCCTGGTCTTTCTTGGCTCAGATACTGCCTCTTCAGATACTGCCTTTTCTCCTCTAGCCATGAGAACCAGTCCTGGGAAAGTCCTTTGCTTCCCTATGTGGAGCGATACTGCAGGGCTGAAAACTGGGGAAAAGCTGGTGTCACACAGGTCCCTCTCCTCCTTCTCTGCTGCTTCTTCTCACCTGCCCCGCAGGGGAAGAGAAAGAGAAGAAAAAGGCAGGGAGAGGTATGATGAAGTTAATAAGGGAACCCAAAAAGAAATGATGGAGAAACCCAAGAGAAAAAGAAACCTAGGGAAAGGGAATCCTTACAAGAAAAGGTCACCTTAATGAATCACACGTGATAATCTTTCTGTGCATATCTTGTGGCATCCTACCAAATTAAATCATTAATTTTCTCATAGAGGGTAGTAGAGAACATTTATGAAAGGGATTTAGTTCCTTATTATATTCTGAAAGATAGTGGCTCAGTTAGGTCAATCATGTACCCATCCACATAAAGTTAAATAAGATTTTCCTGTAAGATAAGGACATTTTTGCCCCACTCTCCCTGTTTCAGATCCTGGAGAAAGGAGGAATGATTTGACCTGTCACACAGATAGGGAAGCTGAAGCACTGCTAGATTTATAGATAAAGATGTTTAAAAAGCAGGTGCCTAAATTCCTGGCCTGGGTTTCAAAAGCACAGAGTAGTTTGCAGACCCCACTGACTTGAGAGTCCTGCTCAGCCATTCACACGGTTTAGGAAAAGAAGGAAAAAAATAAGGATCCTTTTTGCTTGAAAGCTTGGGGTGGGTTGGGATGGGAAACAGGGCTGAGCAAAATGAAGGCGTGAGCACATTACAGGCTCGGTGCGGGAGCTCGCTGTAATCCATCAGTTTGCTGTAATCCTCTGCGCTTGCTCTGGGGAAAACATGCTCATTTTCCCAACTGAGCTCTGCCCTGCCTCTCGCTGCCCTGGTACAGCGTCTGTTTGCTAAATTTATGGTTATTTTCCTCTCCCAATGCAAGAGGTCTATGTCTTCTCACTGTATCAGTAACAGAAGATCAGTCTGCCTTGAGCTTCATTAACGATGTGCTGAAATTCAACATGTTTTCTTTAAAGAGTACACGAGCAGCAGGGCAGCGCTCTCCTTTGATCTCCGACCTGCTCACACCGCTTCCTGCTCTGATACCGAACTCCTCCGCACCTCCCAAAGAACATGCCACCATAAAACAGGAGGACCAGAAGCAAGGAGAGTACCAATAATCTCACTCCAAAAACAATATATCTGCTCAACATCTCTAATTAAAGCCAGCCAGGACAGATTCACGAGCTTTGTGCTGGAGACAGGAACGTTTTTAATTACATTCGGTCACTAGACTGCCAGAGACCCAATTGCTCTGTCAAATTATCCAAGTATGGTTCCTCCCTCCTCACCGTATGCATCTCTGAAGCTGCTAACGCTGAAAGCAGCTACACCCTGGATTACAGATCGCTGTGGATGCCAACCACGGCCTTGCTAATACTTCACAGCAAGATGGTTTGCTGGATGGGCCCTCGTCAAACACTGCAGGCATTAAAAGATTTTGCCTTAGAATTTGTCTTGATTGGATTAACGTCATCCCTCCATGCACTCGTGAGACCCCACAGGGGCTCTCTGTAACCCTGTAATGAAACAATAAGACACGACAGGGCAGCAATGGCAGGTATTCATTCCCATCTCATATCTCAAATATAAACCCTTGTCAATGCTGCTCCCGACAGGGAAGCGAAACGTCCTCTAATTCTTGCTCCATGGCCAGAATTTGCAAACTCCCATAAAATGTGGGAGGAAGAGCTGGACTTGTCTCTGCCACTGGCTTCAGTACAGGTAAGTGGGCAGCGTGATGCTAGTATTGGACATTTCTGAGCACACTGACGTTCTCCAAAGTTCATGAAGCCCTCACTTCTATCGTAGCAGAGAAACCCTTGTGATGTCAAGTAAGAAGCAGTTGCAAATGTCACCGTGATGCTGAAAATGAAGTGTGGGTCTTGATACACACGACATGACAAGGAAACGCATCGTGTGATTCCAAGGAATTAAATAAAGCCAGCTACCAGTGATTGAAACAAAAGCACTCCAACCGCGGGGAAGGCAGCAGAACATTTTAAGGCAATGTAAACTTCCTTTTATTACAACATAAAAGCCACATTTAGCTTCTTAATCTGAATTATTCTGCCTGCAGGAAAACATAGTCAGGCTCTGATTCAGATACTCCTCCTGGAGACAAAAAGAGACCATGATCTCTTATAAATGCTGTGACGTCTCTTTTTCAGAAGCATATGCTACCTGGGCAAATATATCAGTGAGCACCTTTATCAGTATTTTATACCCAGCTGAAACCTTTCTATTGCTTGATGGAAAAAGCCTGGGTTATTATAAATATTGATAGCATTCCAATTACCTGACCAAACAGAAGGCACAAATTGTCCAGAAACTCTGGCTAGCTATGAAAGAAAGCTGCGTTAACTAAAAAAACTTTCAGCCACCCCCTTACTTTTAATCCTAAAGCAAAAGGATTCTGAATACCGGGCAGAGGACTGCCTGTGGACCGACAGCCAGCAGGTCTTGGGTGACCCGCTTCTTCCAGCTGGGCGTAAGTCCCTCAAAAAGGCCTCTCCCCTCGGTCACTGGGTTTTCACATACATAGGGCTCACTGCAGAAACAGCTCCTCTTGGAGGATTTCACCAAAGATACTGACTCAACGGCTTGATAAACAGAGAACTTCAAGGGGAACACAAATTTTGCCATTTGTGATAGTTGAGAACCTCCATATTTCTAAAGAAAAAAGGGCATACTTATACCAGAACTTTTCACTCAGTTATGCTACATGCAAAGCCATCTACTCTCGCCCAGCACTCGGGATCCTTGTGCAGGTAAGTCCCGTTTCTAATTTTGATGCAGCACAGAACAGGAGCATGATCTTTCTTATCAGCCTCCTCCGACACCCTGTCAGCCTGAACACGGAAAGAACGATCAGCTTCTACTTTGGAACCCTAATTGGGGAGGGTGCTTGAAGCCGGCGCTGGCTGGTGAGCACGTCCCTACATTCTGTGCACATCCTTAATTTGCAGCATGATCTGAAGTCCACTACAATAAGACTCATACACAGGCTTGGCGTGACGGAGATGCTTACGTGCTTTCCTGAATGCAGGTGGCTGAGGTGTCTCTTTGACAGAAAAGGACCGTGATCCAACTTTTTACAGAAATCCGCTCAGCAAACTGGGTTTGGCAGCCTCACGAACCACAACCAGATGGAAAAAATCATATATTTCCTTCTAAAAGAAAATCAAATGTTTGCCGAGAGGGCACAAAGGTTCCCATGTAACATTCTACCTCCTTCCACCAGTGGCACAGTAAAATCCTCATTCTTTGGAGGCAAAATGACTTCTGAAAGGCCGGCATCTCAGTGGCAAGCAACTTGTTACTTCCGAAGATCAAAACCAGAGTTTTCTTTAGTCACTAGATCTCACATAAATCCTTCTCCTGCAGAACCGTCTACCTGGATGATGTATTTTCTTTAAAACAGTGATACTGATAGATCTCCACAAGTTCCTTTACCTCTTGGGGAGGTTTAATAATGAAACGTGAAGCTTCACAATGTCACATCAAGTTAAGTTCTTCCCAAGTTCATTGGATATCATAGTGCGACACTCCCACTAAGATTTCTTTGGTGGCTTTCTTCAGCCTGCCTTACTGCCATTGTGACAAAATTTATGCAGGAAAAGGTTCCAGGTTACCTGTCACAGTCAAGTTTTTTTATGTTTAAAGCAAGTTCAGGGAAAAATGAAGGCAACTTGGCATTCATCACTTCCAAGACACAACACAAGAAAGCACTTGTACTTATGTTAACCTGAAGTGCATGCCCAAGAGCTTTGCTTAAAGCAGGACCATGATTCCTTCTGCAAGTATTCATACATAACTGATGTTGCATTAAAACCCTGTCTGTTAATTTGGCATAATATTAGCCATGAACCTTCCTGTTTCCTGGTGGCTGCAGAGATGCTGCAGAACGACCTTCGGCCACGCTGGCAGGAGCTGCCGAAGTGGTGGTAAGGTTCACGAAAGGCAAAGTCAATGTGTACGATGGGGGCCTGGCTGCTAAATGATCCCGTTCCAAAGTTTTCACATGTTTCTAAGAGGAAGTGAAGTTTCAAGCTAAAAAGTAAATGCTTTGTTTTGAGCAGAAAATGGTGATTCTTTTCATAAAGAAAGCCAGTGCCATCCAGCCGCTGTCATGGGACTTGGAAATGACACCACACCATCCTGTGAAGGTTGCTGTGCAGTTACCAGGTTTAGTCAGGCAATGTCTTCTGATGGCCTACCTCTCCTCTGCAGGCAGGTAAACTGCGGTGAAATGTGTGACATAACACCCCGTCATAAAGCCCAGGCTTCTAAGGAGAGTGGAAAAGCAAGACACCTAGAATGGAAATATTTTGTGTTTTAGTCTTCAAAATTCCACTTTTTTTTCTTCCTTCCAAAAGGGTTGAGAGGACAGTTTTCACCAGGTCTGCCACAGAGATCCAGACATGGTGTCTTGTTTTGCTGGCTGGGTTCTGGACTGCCAGTCCCACCAATGTCGCTACTGATGTACTGTTGGTTAGAGACAAATGATGCTTACAAGAATAAAAGTGTGAAAACACAAGTTTGCTGGTCTTGTGAGCTGGGGCTGGGAGCGGAAATGCAGCAAGTCACCATGAAGCAAACGCACTGATGCCAGCAGAAGAGCCTTCTGCACAAGACATGCAGTAAAAACTAGCCAAAATGACTGGAGAGTATTTGGAGTGGCCTGGATCTCTCTTTGCAAAGGCCAGACGTTCAAGGTATTATTCCCCAGCATATGC
This sequence comes from Rissa tridactyla, assembly GCF_028500815.1. Taxonomy (NCBI): domain Eukaryota; kingdom Metazoa; phylum Chordata; class Aves; order Charadriiformes; family Laridae; genus Rissa; species Rissa tridactyla. The sequence goes on along the minus strand of NC_071470.1, from coordinate 76,823,125 downwards.
TACATCAAGGGAAATAGACACGCGGTGGGCGCAATTATTTCCCATATACTCCCGAATAAATGAGAACAGAATCAGACTCCAAAGTAATTGCTTGAGAACCGTTCGTGAACTTTCTCTGTAAGTCTCTGTAAAGCCCTGAGCCACCCATCATGCATACAGTATTAATTTTAAGGAGATAAATAATGCAGAGCAAAGAAAAAAAAAACAACCATGCAGTCAACCTTCAACATTCCAGAGCTATTTACTGGGAGAGGTTTTTTTGTCATTTTATAGGGTTTTTAACAGTTTTAAACACTGTCCTGCTTGATTCATGAGTTTGGTCTCCAGTGAGTAATTGGGGGTTTTTACAAGCCTAGCAAACACTCCACTATTATATTATTCTAACCCAAGAGATAATAGTAGTGATCTGTGACAATTTGATAGCTGCTATCTATACAGAGCCGGGGCTTGGATTTTTTTCCTTTCCTCCTTTTTTCTTTTCTTTTTTTCTTCTGGTGAGAGCCGGGGGAAGGCAGCGACAGCCAATCTTAGAACGTGCCGATTTGTTCTGCTGATGCGTCTCACCCTCCAGTGTGTCAGATGTATTTTTCAGCATGGACTAAAAAATTAACGAAAACAGCGTAAAAGGCGCAGGCAGCAACTTTCTGACACTTTTCAGGAATTGCCATCACTGGGAATTCTCATGCCCCACCACCCACCCTGAGTAACCTTCATAACAAAACAGGGCTGAATGCCTTCAGAAATGATTCAGGTCAGAGCAAACGTTGCTCATGTTTTATCACCCGGGAAACTCAGAAACTTTCCAAGAATGAAGTTATGGGAGCCGGGCAAGCCAGGGAGCCCTAATATACTGTCTCTCGCAGACAACAAGGCCTCAGTGTCAAAGCAACAAGACCAAGGGCAGAGAGAGCGGAGAAGAAAGCGCCCTGAGAACCTGCAGGACACTGGTTACAAACAGGTGGCTGAATACTAAAGAAAGAGACACAGAGAGAACAAGCAGCAAGACACAGGCATGAATGGAATATATTTTACAGCCTGGCATGAGGAATTTAAGGAATTAAGACGGTCCTTTTTTGTTTCCCAGCTTAGCTGAAATATTCAGGCTTTAATTATCACTCATCTTGTTGATGGAACATAAATCCCCAAGAATCCCCTTCTGGGGAACTCTGCAGTCTTTGACTTACCTGACACCCAGAAAGAATTTGATTTTGTGCCTGACATTGCTGTCAGCAAATAAGAGAAACTGCTGTTAGAGGTTTTAGCCTCCTTTGTTGATCTCGGCGTGCGCAGTTTGAGGACTTCAGGGAGATTGGCATTAAACAAAAAAGTCCAGTGTGCTTTTGCCCTAAATTCCAGGGTGCTGCTCTGTGACAGGAGTGCCGGCTGTCACCTCTCCCTTCCTCCAGCACACGGCCTCTCTCTCCAAGGGCTTGACCCTGCAACGTTGTGCGCGCTGTCCCCACGCCGGCACGGGGGTAATCCAGATCATTTCAGTGGAACTACTCACATTCTTAAAGCTGATCATGATCTTAAAAGCTTTGCTGGATCAAACCAGAATATTTGGCAGTGCACGGGACTGAGTCACTCGGGAACCACTTATTTTGGTGAGCCCTCCTATCAGGCCTGCTGCTCACCTTCATGGCAGCACTGCACGCAAAAGGCATTTCTGAGGTGATTTGCCTGCATTTTGCATTGCGCTATAAACTCCTGATTGCAGGCAACATGCCCTTTCGCTTGAGCAGCCCAACAAATATCCCCAGTAAGTGACAAAGGCAATGAAATTATGAGTGAAGCCATTTCCAAACTCTGGGACAGGTCAGAGCCAGACTGAAATGTAAATCATCCATTTTTGGCTTGTCTTTAACTATGTCAGTACTTGTGAGTAAAGTGACTAAAGAAAACTTCATGACCCCCAGGCCTGGAGAAGCTCATTGAACTCTCGGGGACTCACCATGAAAGGCATTTTGCAGGTCTGAGCCCAAGGTGAGTATTAACATCTTCAAGACTCTTTAACTGGGGTTTCAAGGAAAATCTCCCTCTAATAATTCACCTTTGTTTCTGTTAGAGCCCAAAAGACAATGTCAGGTGAAAGATCTGCAGGGAGTTAAAGCCCCTATTGTCTGTCAGCCTGACTTTAATCCCCCAGAGGTGCAGAATGTGTTTTGGTCTTTGCTCTGGAGCTCTTGGTATTCTAACCACACTGCATGAGCTCTATTCTGCCCCATTTGCTCAGCCTCTTTCCTCCACCGGGGTCACAGGAATGCGACTGAGAATAAATCTATCAGCTAGAGAGAAACCTCCTCTTTACATCTCTAAGGCCTGATGTAGTTTATGCACAGGATTTAAAGCAACTCACTCTGTTGTTCCTGTGCCCTCTGGCAATCCACATTCAACACAGGAGCGGGGTTTTATAGCATAAACAAAGCAGGTTGCTAAATAATTGAGCTGACAAACTGGTTGGAAAGGTTGTGCTTCCAATCTGGCAAAGAGGGAAGCTGGTCCCTTGACCTCAGGAACAAATCCTGCCCCTGATTTTAGGGAACAGACATCACCACCGCCCTCCGGTCCTGCTAACATGCCAGGTGATAGCGGCAGGTGATCAATATGTATGGCTCTGAGAGATTAGGCCTCCCTGAGACATCAGGAATCCTGCTTGGCTTAACTTTAAAACACACAGGCTAGCAGTCAAGTAATTGCTTTTTTTCTTGTTGAGGCAGGGGTGTAAGATGTGGGGACAATTCGTAAGGATCCTCTTTCCAGAGTCTACCCCATTCCTCTCTGTTTCTCCAGAAGAAGGAACCAGCAAGACCTTGGGTATCTGCCTAAAGGAAAAGGAGGAGGCAGCAGAGCCAGCGTCAGAGCTCAGGGACTGGGAAGGGCACCACGGCTGCACACCATCACACTGAAATCTTCCTAAAGGTAATCAGTTAATGCTTTTCCTGGAATACTCTTACAAACTGCACTCATTCCTGCCTTACAGAAACATAGCGATGTACCACCTCCCTCCAGCATGAACTATGAGTGCTTTGTTCAGCCAGCAAGCAATTTCCCCAGAGGGAAGCTGAAATGGAGCAACACTGAAAAATAAAAATCACCTCATCAAGCAAATTTTATCCTTGGTGAATCCATCTTTGAATGCTAGCCCCTAAGAGCAAACATGGGTAAGGAACCTGAAATGTGGCAGCATGAACTCAGAGCTGGTGTAAGATTTACGCTAGAGTCATTTTCATTATAAAGATAAGATCCTCCCAAATTCTTAGGCAGCTTATGGTAACTACGAGCCCTTATTCATTCTTTAAAAAAGCCATTTGTTACAAACTCTCATAAGCCCCCACACACACTGGGGTAAGTCAGGTGAAAGAAGTCTGGCCTGTTGAGTTCCATGACAGAAAATATTTTAAGGACTTTGAAATTAATGTGAGATTCTCTTACATACACTTTAACTATGAAAAAATAATGCTTGGCTCTTAGGTCTTTTGTTTAGGAAAAGGTAAAGCACAAATCCAGCGCCACCCTGGAGATGAGTGGCAGCAGAATGGGTCTCACATGTCTGAACCGAATGGAAAGAGGAATAACCATTGTAGAGCAGAGGAAGGCTGCAAGGATCAGTCACACCACCCCTGATGAGTACAGAACTGTACCTACTGATGTTTCCCACCAAACAGCACGCTTTGCAAAATCTCCATTTTCAGAGGCGTTCTCAGTAACAGCTAGTGCTGCTCCATATCCTGCTGCCAGGAATGATTTCTCAAAAGAAATTACTGCTTTTCTGTAACACCAACCTGTTGATGCAGACGGGATTAAGAGAACGCAGCTCAGTGCATAAATGAACAAGAAAGAAACCACATGACTTTCTGCTACTTAGTATTGCTTTGAGAACTAACCTCACATACCTAATAGGCACGAGTGATGCTATACGTTCAAAAAGAGCTGCATTCCTACTTAATGAAGTTGTTAAAATGGCATCTCTTCATTTATTTGTGAATTAGTGCTTTGGAAATGACACGAAAAGTGCAATCGGTCACAAGAACATTCAAACATCACATTTGCGTTTTATAGGAAAGAGAAACAGGAAGAGTCTTACAGAGGATGGAAAGCACTTGGTAAAGCTCATCTGTTTCACAAGGCACATCTCTTGAACAGCTCAAGACTGCAACGGCCTCTTATGAAGCAGCTCTCGGACCAGCCGCACCGCTACGCCACTCAGGGCTTTCCAAACATAAAAACTTCACACCAAGCGTCACTAATAAAATCAAGGTATTTGGGCCAAATAACTCCACGCTGTAACTTCGCAGGCAACACGCTTCTGTCACAAATAAACGTAACCTGCTGAATCAGGCCCGAAGGCTGCAGTGCCGCAAGGAGGGCCGCAGCGCCCTTTGGGCTGATGAGGACAACCTGATACCACAGGGCAGACCTGGAGATTCCCGCTGCCTGAGGGCCTGACTCTGCCTTTTGCTCTGCTTTTACGGCAGCCAGCACTGTCGGTTCCTAATCCACCAGCAGGGCTCATACGGGATACAACAACAACGTAGGCAACAACTAGCAGTAATTAGAAGCCAGTGTCCTGATTCCAAGGCCAGGGCTGTATCAAGCACACCGTACTGCCCCCAGCTCACAGGCAGGGGATTGTTCGGCTATTTGAAAAATGTTTTGTCTTAATCCCCTCATTTCAGCTACCTCTTTTCAACAAAGCGTTGCAGGACTAGACCTGATCCAAAGCATACACTGGATAGGAACCAGCTCATGACGTTGACCAAGCCATTTATAAAAAAAAAAAAGATATAGGACACTGCAAAGGAGCTGCTCCACTCTACCATCTGCTAAAACAGAAATTCAGGATCAGTCATTAAGGCTGACATTGCTGGACCTTTCTCCATTATTTGGACAGCACATTAGCTCCTCAGACTGTCCGTTCCTCAGATGCTCAGACAAAACTGGGACAAGGAACAAAGCACCTTTCACCCCAGAGCATGTTGAGGGTCAGAAGGTCGTAAAACAGCTCAAATTAACCTTGCAACTGCTGCTAAAAAGTTCAGGGCCCTGGAAAATACTCCTTTGCCCATCTCCCAGGGTGCAGTCAATGCTGGGAAGAACAAACGCGAGTGGGCAAAACTTGGCAGTTCAGGCCTGCAAGCTTTTACTCACATGAGTAATCCTTATTTCTGACTAGTCCCACTGCAGTCATGAGGGGGGGGTGGGCCATGTAAACCTGCAGAAGGAGGAGAAGAGGCCTTAGCAATGGAAACTGTGCCGAGACGTAGATGCCGGTATTTTTGCAGCCCCTTCTTCCGTTGAGATTTTTCCACATTTACCAGCCCATCCCTTTGTTTTTCCTCTTTCTTTTCCTCTAGTATTTGTCCTTGTCAGCGAGGCAAAAGCCCTTGAAAAGAACCGTGGGCGGCTTCCTGGTGGCCCACACACATCGCAGGCTGGGTGTGCTGTGTAGCAATGTCATCGCGTGGCATTGCATCACATAGGTGCGCACAGGGGATGTAAAGGCGTAGAAACACCCTTAGGAGAGGCTGGGAGTAGCAAATATATTACAGGAAAACCTGTTTACAAGAGCTGTTCCAGATCCATCAGCTGCCCAGGCTGTTCGGTTCTGTTCCGTCTGCACAACAACTCACAGGGTCGGTCCAGCACTTACTGCTGCCTCCTTAAACACCACATCTAGGAGAAAAGGCTCTTGCTTCACTACTTCCATCGAAGGACAAGTCTTACCCGCAACCTGCTTTTAGTGAGTAGCTGCACTTCTAGATGTAAAGCTCGTAACGAACAAAATACCCCAAAAAACATATGGGCAATTTGCAGAGCAAAACTAACCTCCGTGTTGTTCCTCACTGTTTCTTTCCCAGCACAGCTCTCTCAAACAAGCGTGCAAAACAAATACGGCTCACTTTTGGTTTACTCTAAAGCAACGCATGCGCCCACACCCACACACACACCCATTCCCACACCATGAGCTGTAAAATGGCTTCCAGCCCCGTGGCTTATGATTTATCTTCAACTTCAAACAAACAAAGATACATGTAAATGACGGTAAAACACCGTGTTCTCCTGGGTCCTCCTCTGCAGCAGAACTGCTTTATGGTACCTCCCATCCCTTGCCATGCACTCTTCATTTCTGGTGAACCCTGTGAGAGCTGAAGCACTGCAGAATCCTCAGCGGTAGGAAAATGCCAGAATTATAAGCCTAAAAGGGATTTTCAGCAGGCATGCTGAGTTAAGAGGCAAGGCTTTCATCCAATATCATGACATACTGGGATAGCAGGGAGCAGACTGGGAGGTACTGAGAGTACAAGCCAAGTTTGTAGTGCTCACGGTGCCAGCCCCTCCACAAAGACAAAACGACTAGTTAGGCAATGGGGAGGAGGGGAAGCAGAAAGGCGAAGGTCATACACTGTCCCTGTGACCAGAATCCCCGTCTTCCCAGCACTGGAGAGACATCACAACTACCTGCCCGGCACCACAATCGTGGCATCCTTCCAGCTATGTGAAGTTCAAACGCTGCTTCTCACCACCACCACCAGCAACGTCCTGTGTGCCCTTCCCTCTAACTGGCAGGTTCCTGCTCCCAGGGATGTGGGGCTGAACAGACCCGGGGGCTCCCACAGGCTGGAGGTGAGGGAGAATGATAAAGAATCTGTTTCTCTTTTTAGCTTCAAAAGGCTCATTCTTGGGTGAGTGAGGCTGAGGAAGGTGCTATTTTTCTTTTGCTAAGAAGCAGTTCTCACCATCTACTTAGCAGGAAAATCTCCTGGGCTGCGGCTACAGCAACCAAGGCAAAGTACAAAGACATTCCTCTGAAAATTAGAGAGAAAGACCTTATTTTTTTCCTTTTAATTGCCATTTCATACCTTCCGCAGTGCATTGTATTTTGCAAAGTGCTTTGCACATGGTAATTAAGCCTCATAACATCCCTCACCTTAGGAAGGACTGTCAAACACACTGCCCAGACAGAGAAATGCAAATACACAAAAGTAAACATCTTGCCTCTCATCTCACGGTAGATATGTGGCACAGGCAGAAATGAAACCCAGGCATCCTGGCCCTCTAATATTTGAGCTCATCTCTCCCTGACGCCTCCAAATAAAGGAAGAAAACTCTTTTCTGCTCAGCAGCGGCGATCTGGTTCCTATTCTACTGCTCTCTCAGCCAGCCCTGCAGGCCCAGAGGCTGAGAGCAGAGGGCACAGAGGCCAGGCTGTCCCTTCAGCTCCGCAGGAGGCAGTAACGCGTTGCTAAAAAATTCAGGCTGATGTAAGACCTGTTCCATGGGGAGAAAGAGACTGTCAGTTTGCAGGCCGGCCAGCTCACTAGGTAAGATACAGGTTTCTCTGCAGCTCTAGGGCCCATTTATCATCAAAGGACTGTTTATGTACTAAGCAATTGCTTTTCTGAGCAGTGGGTTCCTTTTCAGGGTAATGGAGTTGACTGGGGAGTGATGGGATTTTTTACAGATGTCTGTCTTTCATGAGGAGCCACCATTTATATTTCTCCCTCTGCAGTTTCACACAATCCAACAAAGACCCACCGGCTAGTGCTCTCCCGGAGTGCTAAGCTCCTATGTTATTTTGATGAAAAATGCAGGACAAAAGGAAGAATGCTGGCCAGCGTTTTACTGTAGGTTAAATGGACATCGCTTCACCAAAGTCACAAGATTGCCACCCCATTTGCTAGAGGAGGACCAGCCCAGTGGCATTGCTAAGCTGCCTGCGCACTGGCTCTTTGCTTCCAGCCAACGCCTGCACAAAGCAAAACACCAACTTGCACAAAATTGCCCCAAGAGGAAACAGTTACCCATCATTATGGCAATCCAACAAGAGTCTGAAATTGTACACCTAGTAATCAGACTTTATACAATGTAAGTACAGGCCTTTACGTTAATATTTTCTATGAGGAAAGAGGTATACTGCTGGTTTTTTAGAAGTAGATATTGGTTAATTATTCTTTCCTTAAGCTTCCAAGGGGGTGAGAGCTGGGTAAACAGTGAAGAATATCGCTAGCTGCCTTACTCCCCAATGAAATGAGGTAAAGTGCTGACGGTTTGTATTTTCCTTTGCCCCTAAACATTCACATGAAGGCTTGCTGTCTCTTTGCAGAGCACCAGACCCACACGTATACTGAGACGGCACACAGGTCTTACTGAACTGCTCAATTTCGGACACACCAAAATGCCTCCTGTCCTCCACGGTGCAGAATCAAACTGCGTAAAGATGACAGATGCTTCCGCCTCAGACATGCTGGCTAGGCTTAACCTTCACGCTCTGGAATAAAAGGCAGCATGGAGCTGCCGGACACAGAGAGACCCTCTTCAAAGAGACTGGCAGAGGGACATTTCCATTTTCTCCATACACACCTTGCTAGTAATCCAGAAAGCACAACAGGACAAAGCCATGGTCTTCATGTCTCTCCAAGAAGCTGAAGCAGCAGCATGCAGAGATCTAAGAGGCTGTGTCCTACACCATGACCAAGCTTCTGGGACACACACGGCAGCCAACACCTCTGGCTACTTCTGCTGCACACTGCTACCTCTGCAAGTTGTTCCTGGAAAACAGCCACGGTCTGAAAAAGGTTAGTCGCTAGTATCATAGAATCATAGAATCATAGAATTGCTGAGGTTGGAAGGGACCTTTAAGACCATCAAGTCCAACCATTAACCTACCCTGACAAAAGCCACTTCTAAACCATGTCCCTAAGTACCACATCTACCCTTTTTTTAAACACCTCCAGGGATGGTGAATCCACCACCTCCCCGGGCAGCCTATTCCAATGTTTAATAACCCTTTCAGTGAAAAAATGTTTCCTAATATCCAATCTAAACCTCCCCTGACATAACTTGAACCCGTTTCCTCTTGTCCTATCACTTGTCACCAGGGAGAAGAGGTCAGCCCCCATCTCTCTACAGCCTCCTTTCAGGTAGTTGTAGAGGGTGATAAGGTCTCCCCTCAGCCTCCTCTTCTCCAGGCTAAACAATCGAGATCCCTTAAAAAAAGAGATAATTTTATGAAGTATCAGCATCCACTTTGATGTTCTTAAAGGGACTGGAGAAAAGGCCACATTCATTCATTTGTTCTGAAATCACTTATTCAGCTCTGAGAGGGTCTGATTCCTTCTATGTACCTTCTTAAAACAATTCAGGGAATTCTAGCTCTTCCACACAGACATGGCCATCTCTCCTTCCTAATAAACTGGTACGTGACTTCAATTTGTGCTTATGTATAATAAATAGGCAGAGCTGAAGTCACTGGTGTTTGTTTCTAGAGGGGTAAGGTCACTCACTGCGTTGACTCCAGGCCTGGAGCAACAACACTTGCTCTTGTCCTTAATGATATCATGAAGCTTGTGCCCTTAGAAGACCTCTTATCAGCAGCAGAAAAAAGAAACGCCCAGCAGGTTCCAAAAACTCGTGTCTGAAGGCTTAAAAGGTTGATTTATGAGTCTGGGTCTCTCCCACTGTTGCTCAAAGTAAATGTTCAGTTATGATTTTGTCAAGGGCTGGCTGATCATTTCCTGCTTTGTCAGCTTTACTAAAAGAAGCAGCCTCTGTTCCTCTTCCAGAAGCACGGCCTTTCCGATAAGAATAACTTGGAAAAACAAGAGCAGTTCAAATTCCAATAGCACTAATTCATCATTAGGCCCAAACTCCTTTTTCGTTAGATCATTTCAAAAAGCCTGCGCCAGGCAAGGGAGACAGAGCTCAACAACATGGAATAAAAGCACCTGGATCCCAAATGAAACATGACAAGTGCCGTGTTTGCATTCGGTCAGTGAAAAGGTCCGTTCTTACCCAACATTAGCAGCCAACCTGGCAATCTGCAGGAAGGACAAGGCAGGGGGACTTGTCAGGTACGCCAGCAGCTGAGGATAAACATCAGGCACTTTTGAGGCTTTAGCACATGAAAGTGGCAAAATGCCTTGTGCTCTCCATAAATTTCACAGCTCTATTTCCAGAGCATGGAATACAGTTTTTCCTACTCTCAGTTGGACACAATATATGGGAGGCATATCCTGGGATGGGATTCATAGTAAAACAAAGGACCACTGGGCCACAAGCTCTAAGTGGTTAAAGAGAGGTGTGGGAAGTGTCACAACGGCTGAGACAATATGTATTATTTCACGGAAGATCTTCTAGCACAAAAACTGTTTTTTAAAATGTCACAGGGAACCTCAAGCGTCCATGAATTTACCAGCATGATCCAAGAGGCACTTAGACGTGTAAATAAAGTAGCTGTGCACTCAGTCGTGGCTCCCAGTATGTAACCTCTGTGCAGGAAAACTTTGTCAGCTCTGATAAGGATATAGGCTGGTTACACAAAGGTGAGTGGCCCCACAGATGGCATGTTATGAACCAAAGAAACACTTTAAATGGTTTAAGGGCACTAACCTGTTGTACTAGATGGCAGATCTGAGGTGGACAATCCAAGCCTAAAGCAATCCAAATTGATCGTAATCCAAGGAGTTTTGGTTGGGATATGCTGGATGCACACATGGGTCTTTGGGGGACACCTTCATTGAAGAATTCCTGCTAGTCAGTACAAAAATGTCCTTGGAAATTATGTTCAGTGCTCATCACGCAGAGATGACCAGGCCAACATGTAGCCTCCGAAAAATAGAAGCAAAATTAAGCAAGTATTCCTTTATAAATTAAATTACTGAAAAAGCTGCATATCCCAACCGATTTAGGAACAAAGAACACAGCTGAAGTGATGTCACCAGAGCATATGGAACACAAAAAGATGAATAAACTGAAGGACAAATGATCGCAGATAAAAAAGATGTGAAAAAGGCATAGAAAGAGGTACAGAACACGCTGGTACAGCTGCTGCTAACCTTTCCAAAGAGAAATCACTATAACTAAAATTAAAAAAGACAAACCGCCTCTTTTTCTCTGATTCCCAAGCATGTGAGAACCAGAACTTGCTGCTGCAGGATGATATTGGGAAAACAATCCTAAAAAATGCAAGACTGAAATGAGACTCAAAGAATCAGTCTCCAGGGTGTACTCTTTGCCAATTCTCTGTACTCCGAAGCTCCCTTTGTTAAGTGACACTGGAGACAAAACACTAGGTTAAAAGGAACACTGATCTTCTTAGAAAGGGTCATTCATATGTTGCTAAACTACTATTAACCTTCAAAATGGTTCGTATTTTAGAAGGTCTCTGTTATGCAAATTCAATGAAGACATTTTTCAGGCCCAGGCCCAGCCCCAGGTTGTTTAAGATTAACTAGTTGCTGTGTCTGGAAGAAACAAAGCCAATAAGGGACTTGGGAAAGGAGGTACTAAGTGTTATCTGAAGGTGCCCCATGATAACATCCAAGGTATCACAAACCTGCTGTTCCTCACCTGGGCTCTGCTAAGAAGATAGGAGAAGTCTGCTGCAAATGGAGAACATGCCTTAGGGTGCACTGTCTGCGGTGAGGACACCGAGGGGATGCCTCTGACAAGAGTTAGTGTGGCTGGTGCTCTGGAGAGCCCGGGTCGTACACTGCATGGCTTCAGTGGTGAAGTTAATGTTGTTCCAGATGGTTGAAGTTATTAAGGTGAAAAAATCTCTGATCTATGTCATTGTATTCCCATCAACCACCACTGCAGTATCTGACATGGACTGACTGCCTGAGGAGCAAGGACACATTCCCTCAGCTCCCCTCTGGACAAAGAAGAGATGGTACCTAGGATCACGCTTTATATTTTCGCTAAATAACATGCCACGAACTGTGTAATTTCCTCAGTCGGGCTCGTCTCTTTAATGAAGTCATTCCACAGACAAATTTGTCCCCACGTACAAACGTGGCATAATAAAAAGGGACCACTTACTCTTAGCCTACACCAACCTCCAGTGATTCCTCGGAGTCGTGGGAGTAACTTCCTCTGCTAAAATCTTCCTTGGCGTATTGGAAAGATGAGGCTTCCAGAGCAGCGGTTTTTGTGAGCTACTTGGGGCTTGCATGTATGAACCATGTTATTTTATCTCTGGCCCAAACACGCCTCCTTTGCAGTAGAACCTGCCATGTTCCTCACCCCACACAGTCCTGCTGACCCTTATGGAAAAATACCATATGAAGTGCGATCACGCTAAGAAGGAGGCTTAAAGACAATACTGTGCAACTCCTGTGTCTCTGAAATTTGAACAGACGTTTCTGCGAGCAGGTTTTGCCGGCCAGAACGGCTCACTCAGCCTTCAGAAATCTGCAGAGTTATATGATCAAAGGGGCTTTCCCCCCCTGAAGAACTTGGACTGCCAGAGCTGTCCTATTCAGGAAATACCATAAAAAGCAGAAAGCGGGGTGTGTCTGGGCAGCTATCTGCCTCATTTCATGCTATCATGCCTGCATGTGAGAGACAAAGGGGAAATCTGCAAGTCCACAATGCAAGGATTAGAGACTTTTTTTGCTAAATCCAGAGCAGAAGAAATAGGTGGAGAGCCCCACGCTCCGAGTGCTGTCCTGCCTCGGGCTGCATATGGTCCAGCTGTGTGGAGTGAAATGGCAGCAGCGAGTAGCAGAGACAGGCAGAGAGGAAAAGAAGACATGCCCCTCGTTAGCCTACAAGCTCTCCTCCTTCTTGGTGATAACCATGAATGAAATACACCTCTCTTTCTGAAACAGGTTAAAAATGAGGTTTCTACTGAAACATCAACATTTTTCCACGTAGATAGCAGCTGGTTTTGCAGCACATTTTCTATAAATGTTTCCTGCTCCTATGGCACGTGGGTTACTTCAAGTGTGACAGTTTGTATCGCTAACACACCTCCAGATAACAGCATTTCTTTACCAGTGAATTGTCTGATCCTGCCTAGGAGATGCCTGGATGGATGGATAAAGACCCTGAAAACTATTCCATGTCACCAAGCTTATGGCAGATAAGCATTATTTTTTTTTGGAAAGGCTTGAGAAGAGTCCAGGCTAGCATATGTTACTGTGATGGCTGTAAGCCCACAGCAGCTTCACCTTGTTGTTTTTAATGCTCTCAAGGGACAGGTACAAAGACGAGAGAAGAGCTTACGAGCTCCAGGGCCCACACCAATACACCACTCGCTCCAGGATACAAAGAAACCAGAGTATAGTGCTCTCTCCCACTTCATCCTATGAGACCTGGAATCACAGTCAATCTTCAAAAGCAGGCATTTGAGAAAACATTTTCAATTAAAGAGCACAAATGAATGGACTCCCACAAAGACCAAGTCCCAGCATTACTTGTCTGCTGGCTTGTGCTGTACTTTGGAACTCTTTGTAATGCACGGAGCTGTTAAAAGGGCATAATAAAACTGCAAGCAAGCTTATAATGCCATTTCCCAGCTTTTATCAAAGCAGGAGTTGCCTACATTGATACTATGGGAGGTAAGTTAGGCCAAAGAACTAGACCAACGGTGAGACAGAATGAGCTAATAGGTTTGGAGACTAAAGTTCACCCGGGGCTCACAGCAGCTCTCAAACATTCTTAGAGTTCTTCACCCCCAAATCTCCAAGCATCCATCACGCTTTGGAAAAGCCAAGTTCTCACTTGGGCTTTCCTGGCTGCTACTGAAAGGGCCACATCACAGAGCTCTCCTCAAGGTGCTCCAGGGGAACTGGAAAAGCAGCAAAGAAATGGCAACATGAAATCAAAAGATGAGAATTATTCACACTAAATCGTCTCCCTTCAGTTGTCACCCCCAACCTCCTGCTCCAGCAAAGCAGAGTCAAAAACTGCACTGGAAACAAAGCCCTCCTTTTGTTCTCTAAAGACTAGAAGTCTTTTTATATTTAAATGAAAATCTGTCAAACTAATTAAGTGAATATGTAACGGTCTCATTTTGTACTCATTAGAGAACATCGTAATGGCCATAAATTCCTCTGACGGAGCGTGTATGTGTGAACATGAATGTCTGGTAATGTCTCATAAACTTCAGGCTGGACTACATCTTTTGTCCTTAGGTTAGACCTTGTAAGACAAACAAAAGCCCCAGTATTGCTTAAATTAGATGCAAAGTGCTACGTTACAGCAATATTATAAGCATGATTCTTGTGCACACAAACAAACCAGGGGACGCGAGCGATGGTTCCCACCGTGACTGCAACGTGGCCCTTGCGTAGGTCTGTAATGCGATGCATTGTCTGAGATGATGTACAATTTTCTGCTTGAAGATATATGGGCAATACAGCCGTTGCTGTTGATTGCTCTGAATGTACTGTCAGTATAACTTCAATGGGATGTGACATTCTTGGCATTTTTTTGCTTTTTGATATCCATAGATAAAAGGCAGAAAGAGAAATAAAGAAATATGGAGAAGCAGCACTGAAATAAATGTGTATATATTTAATCTCATTTATAATTCACTTTCTTATTCGCTCGTTTGTCCTTAGCAAAGAAACTTTCCTCATGTACTCATGATGGGTAACTTTTGAAATAGAACTGGCTTGGAATTAAAACAGATCCCAGTCTGAATTATACAAATGCAGGGGAAAAAAAAATCAGCATCAAAGACCATCTAATGCTACATGGTGGGGCTGAGGCAGAAAATATTCAAGAACGTTAAGGATTCTGGAGACCTGCTGTGGTGCAGGAACAGCAACAGCAGCAGCTAAATTTTATACAGAGATAAACTCCTGGGCAACATGAGACGCAGGATGCAGACAGTTCGGCTTCTCATCTCAAGCTAGAGGCCCAGGGTCTGTGTTTAAATACAGACGATGGGAAACTCTTGGATGGGACCAGGCTGCTGGAGGAAGACTAACACAAACCTGGTGATTGTCACGGTCCCCAGCATCTCCAGCTGCATCAGCTAGGAAAGACTTGGAAGTCTGGACCAGCAGTTCTCCTACCCTGGAGCCAGTCTCTATGTGGAATCACCATTCCTTTTCCCGTCACAAGGGATTTGTCCAAGTAGGTGTGTCAACTCGGTGCAGCTCCTAACATCCATTCGCATCTTGCTCTTGTTCTTTGCTTTTTCCACCTAGGCCAGAAATACTAACAGCCTCATGCCTGTAGTTCTAGCATGCAACTAACAGACCACGGTCCCCAATTGCTGAAAAAATGTTTCTGGGGAGGAAGAAGAGACTAAAGATGAAGGGAGCATTGCAGAACCCATAAAAATACCCATACTGGCTCACTGAAGAAATAAGCACGACTAAAGACACCAAGTGCTTGATTTCAAGTATTGTTTTCTACACCTTACTCTCCTCGTTCTTCTGCAGATCATTTACCGGAAAGGAAAGGCTGTAAGAGCATGGTTATGACCGAGTAAGCTCCTGATTAAAGCTAAAGCCCAAATCTCTTGTTCCAGAAGCATTGCCGTTTTCCCTGAATGAGATCAAAAGTAAAAGAGAAAATATATGAGGAGGTGAAAGGCTAATGGCTCCTGAAAATAGTTTGGTGGTGATAGGGGTGAGATTATTTCTTTGAACAACGTTTCTCTCGTTAAAAGCAGGTAGGTATCAGATTTTAATGACTTGTTTTTTCCCATCTCGGTAGGACCAGAAAGACTTTACTTCCCTGTTCTCCACAGCCGTCTTGCAGAAGAAATGCTTTACCTGCCTTCTTATCATGGTTAAATGATACCTGCACTTGAAAGCAGGATTTTTACCCTTCTCTACAACCTTAGGCAAACATACCTAGTTCTCAGAGAGCTGACAGGAAGACAAATCACCTACTGCAAACGGACAGCTGTCAAGTGATAATAAATACCTGCGATAGGGAGAGTTTCATCCCCCCCATGTACCTATCAGCTTTCACTGAAATTATACCCTCCTCCCTGTGATCAAGCCACTATAGCTGCATGCCCAGCTTCAAACACAGCCTTGAGCGCGGCCCGGGTGGGTGTCTGCTGGTTTTCCTCCCCTCACCTCTTGCATGACAGCTCTTCGCAAATGGCATGAAATGTCCGAGGGATTTGTTTCCATTTGCCATTTCCCTGACTCCCTCCTGTCTACGCGGGCTTCTCTGCAAATTTCTGTATTTGATGCAGGCTGTCTGGCATAGAAATAATAAACAAATCAATATACTGTTCGGAAAAGTTAAATAGCCCTAATTTCTGAATGTCTCACCTCAAACCTCTTGAAACTATCACGTAAAATGACAGCATATATTTCTTTGTCTTAAAAGAATTAAAACACTTGCCTAAAAACAATCCACTTTGCTGAGTCAGAGCAAGAGGTTGAGCAATTTGCAGGAATGAGGCCACAGTTACTTGACAGCAGGAAAAAACATTAAGGTGTGGGGAGAAGAGAAGTCTGCATTTCCGCGGTGAATTTCCAGGCGCAAGGAAGGAGTAAAACCATCCACTCAGACAGACAGACAGACAGTTCCTACCCCTGCTGCCTAAATAAAGGCTCTTTAGCATTAACCCTTCCCAGGATCATGCCGTCTCAACACTGTTGTCTTTAGGAAACGTGGCAAAATCTTCCCTGGCATAAAAGTTTGCATCTCTCAGTAATACCAGTGATGCTGAGCTATCTGTAACCCCCAAGATTCCGGCCCCACCACTTCACTATGCAGCAAAGCCCCTTAGCTAGAATTGAAGTGCTCCAGGGCCTGAGGAAAATGACAGGCACAACAAATCAATACATTGGGGTTATTTACACCAGTTATAATCTTGGCATCTGTAATAATAAGGCAGAAGTGGTCTCTGTTTTACCAAGGAGGACAACCGGGTGGCTACGCATCAACTGGAGACTTTACTGAATACGCCTCATGGCAAATCAGATCCACTATTGATTTGAATAGAACGAGATTTCTGGCAATTAACAATAAATTACACACATCGGCTCATGTTCCTAGAATGTCACAGCCCAGAAATGAAAACGCCTCTCCAAACCAAATACAAGCTGAGCTCCAAAAGACTCTTTTCTCCTTTAGCACGCATCACTCTGTAGAAGGAATCCCAGCCCCGTTCCCGCTTATTCATGAGTATGCGTATGCAGGAGCCGGGAAGGGGGCAAGGAAGAATTTCTTTATGAATAAAAAAAAGGCAGCCCCATTCCTGAGACGCTGTTGCTATGGGCCTGCGGGGTTCACAACAGATGGCAGCGAGAGCCATCCCCACGCCTGGCTCTGAAGCTGTCCACTCAAGCATACCATTCGCATTCCCCACATACCTCCGGCCCTTCCGCACAGGGCGGCCTGTCCCCCTCGATGCCCCTCTCTTCCCGAGGTGCCTGCGCCAAGCTGCAAGGCCGGGATGCAAGCAGCGGGCCGACGTTCAGTTCTCCCGCCCCCTCTGCCTTTCACCGTCCCTCTCCATCCCTGCATTTTCCCACAACTGAGTTGTGATACACAATTTCAATACTTTTATCTTTTGACAGTTTGAGTCACTGGGAGAAAGCGGAGGCTCAGTCCTGGACAATGCCGATTCCTGCACCCTCGCACTGATCTGAATCAGGGTGAGAGAGAAAACAGCCCCTTAGGGCCTGATCCAGACCAGGGCTGTGCATCTTCCTGCTCCCAGGATGGAAGATGCAGCAGCGTTCAGGATAACGGCTTGAGGTGAGGAAGGCTGGACCGAGAAGGAGGCATCCTCTTTACTGCAGAGCACATCAGCACATCCAAAACACGTTAGAGGCGCGGAGAGCCAGAGTTCACAGCCAAGGTCACTGCCTAGCGGGTGTTATTAACAGCTAAAAAGTGTGCAAGTATGCGGAGGGAAAACAACGTTGAGATGGAGTAAGAGAAGTACCAGGTGAGAAAAAGCATGATTTAAGCAGCAGAGATGCCCAGGTGTAGAGAAGAGAGACACCAGAGGCGGCAGCAACACGCTCCAGGTACCGCATTCTGCCTCGCTGCTCCATCTAGTCTAGTGTAGGGCAAGATTAGCTGCAAAAGCCTCCAAAATATGCAAAACCCTGTTGAGAAGTCCCCGCTGCTGGGAGGTTCATGATCTCAGCCTTCCTCTCTGTGCCCTGCAAAATCCTGCCCAAGAACCAAAGCGTGCCTCCAGCCGCACAGCAAAGCCTTCCCAGCTCCCAGGGCACGACCAGGCTAAAGAAAAGTCAATCTGCCATCACTCCCACATGCACGTTTAACACTTAATCGTCCCGTTCTGGTCTCCTAAACCCAAACAACAGCCGTGTTGGCTCTGCAGTAAGGAATTTGAATGTGATTTGCCTGTCGCTTGCTGATCACACATAAGAGGGCTCTTTGGGGCTCATTTGCATTTGGCTGCTGGAGTCACTGGGGTTTTTTTCCTTCCTTTTTTTGGGGGCAGGGGGGTTACAACAGTGATGGAGACAAAGCGGCAGATGCTGTAGGCTAACCACGAAGAGCGGCGCTGGACGTGTGCAGCTGGCCGTTTGCATTGTGCTGAGCTGCAGGGCTGCTCCGAAGCAGCCTGGGAAATGTGCTCGCCGCTCGTCGGCAGGTTCAACCAAAATCCTTTGCCACTCTCCTTTAGGGCTGTGACTTGCCTGACCTTCCTAAATGTTGTCCTTCCAAAGCACCAGGGGATAAAGTCATTTTCTGGTTTTTCTGCTGCTGCAGACAAGGAGCAAGCATTAAGTTTGAGGAAAGAGTACGACTTTTGCTAAAAGTCGGTTTGTGAGACTGCATGTGCAGTCTTTACTGTGCAGGCATGCAGGAAATTCTCCCTCCCTCTCACACACACAATGGTTTAGATTTGGTATTTATGAGCTTAAGTTAGAAATAAAGGAGGAATGAGGTTTCCAGGTGGCTCTTTCTTTCTTTAATCTTTCCTGTGTTTCTCCCTCTCCCTCTCCCTCTCTTTTCTATCAGTCTTTAATCAAATTCCTGCTGTTACTTTTATTGAACAAAGGAGATGCTGGCACAGCCCTTAAGTGCCTATGCGCATGGGTTGCCCTATAACAGCCAAGTTGCTACGATTTATTGTTAAATGGTCCCGGCAGGCTGTAATTTCTAAAAAGGAGAAAGAAATGTCCAGGCTTTGGCAACTGAGGTAAATGTTAATATCTGGTATTTCTTCAGCCACTTGGGTTTCTATGAGGTATCGCCTTTAACCCTTTGAAGGCTTCAGAAAGACTTATCTTTAAGAGACTATAAAACAGACCAGAGAAAACAACAACATCACCCCTAGATGATTTTTTCAACTCACTTGAAAGAGTGACCACCAAATCTCTTTAATTCAGGCATCTCTTCAAATTTCAGATACTATGTACATCTTTACACTACTTTCTTTACATTTTATACTACAGAGCACTGAATCACTCTGCTCAAATTGTTCCCAGGAACAGAGAAGAAACATGTGTCTGGCTCATCTACAACCTGATATGAAGACCACGGGAGATGTCAAATCACTCAAGCAGGTAGTGCATTAGGACCCACGTTAATCTCTTGCCCATACAAGATTGTCCACACGAATTTATAGCTAAACTAATTTATAGGTTGTCTCAAGTTGATTTTCTTAAGCAGATAATCTACAGCCAAAAACCACTCCATTTTACATAGACAGGGACACAGACCCCAGTATTCCACTAGCACGGCTTCAACTTGCTTTCACCCACCCTGCACTTTCACTAAAAGGACTGGATTTTCACATCGTAGAAAAAACACACAGTTATAACAATTTCAGAAGAAGCACACAGCTAAAGGTTTGGCCCATATTTACAAAAAAAACCCACCGAAACAAACCTAAAGTTAAAGATATCCTAATAGCAACGAAGCAGGTAATGAGTTTAAAGATTAGTTAATGGGTTTACTAAAGGAGTTAATGTCTCAGGAAATAACCAAAATCAAAGTTCAATGAACTTAGTTTTATGATTCACAAGCAATCCAAGAGGGCATACAGGTGTGTATAACGTACGACAGGTCTTCAATGAATGTAAATTTGCACAGGCCCATACTGGAGCTATACTGATCGCCATCTCTTAAGAACCAGTTTCTTTCACGTTCTCTTTCTGCTCTCTGCAATGTTACTGTATTCATCAAACAAGAATATATCCCAGACTGTACGGCTGGCCCATCTGCACTGAACATTGATGCCAAGTGTTGGCCTGGTTTGAGACCCGCTTTAAACAACTCTAAACTTCTAAAAGGTGAAGGCCAAAAAGAGTGCCGCTTACTTCGGCGGAGACTCTTCCAGGCTTTAAAAATGCAAAATGCACCTGACACATGTATACGTGAGTCAGATCCTGCACTCATGACACTCAGTGTCCCAAGTGCATGGCATTATTATTAGCACCCTTTGACACCAGGGGAGGTAATAGCCTTCAACATGCTGTACAAGTCTGGAGGCTCTCAGAAGTTCACCTCTCCTGTGAGCTTCTGGCACTTTTCAAACCTAAAGACCAACAGATTTGCTCAGCAGCTTTACCTGTGACAACGGCGCAGCACTGGCTCCTTGTTTGCTGCGAGCTCGCTTACAACAGCAGCTGAAAAGTCCCTCATGGCACTGCCTGGACACTCATTTGCTCTTAAGTTTATGATGCTCCTGACATTTAGGATCAACAGGGTCCTCAAGACTCCCGCCCTCCCTCTCTCAAAGCCCTGCCGCGAGGTCCGACTGCCTCTGCAGACACAAAGCCGTGCCCGGATTGCTTTGCTGTAGCTGTTGAGAGGCTGCTTACCTTTTGAGACACAAGCCCAAGTCTCAGGTATTCCCATCCTTGCGGCAGAGGCAGCCTGCCATTTGGCGAGCGCAGTCCTCGGAGGAGGGAATGGCACTACGGCCTCGGAAAGTGGAGAAACAGGAGCATAGCGATTAAGATAACAAGTTGTGGATACAGGTGCTGTGCACAGAGGCACCTCAGGACTAATCCCGCAGTAAAAAGCAGGAGGTTTGCTCGGCAGAGGCAGCTCAGATTACTGCCCTCCTACCAAGCAGTCGTCAGCAGGCCTGACAGACAGGAGCAGAGACCGTGAGGAATGGGGAAAATTGCTGAGTGAAAGTGCCAGTCAGCTCTGTCCTGACTCCCAGCAGACTGGGGGTTGGCCACCTCTTATAATTAACACTGGGATTTGAGGGGACAGAGGAGAAAAGAAACTAAATTCAATAAAGAATTGTCTTCAGCCAGCCAGGAATTATTTCTTGTTTCTCTTGAAATTCACCATTCAAAGTTCATTTGAAAAAAGTAATTGGAAGTGACAGTGGGGGACAAAAACCCACGGTGGAGGAGAGGTGTAGCGGCGACATCAGCCTCTGTCGCTCACTGGCCCACAAGTTAGGGCACAGGAATCCAACTGCAGGTTCAGGGTTGAAAAAGACGCCCACCGTGGTTCCCTTCTGGCAGTTATCAGCTCTGTGGGTCCCGCTGCCTCTACTCCTGAGCCCCGGCAGAGGAGAAGGCTGAGGGCACGTGGCTCTGTATGAAGACCATGGAAATATCACAGAAAAGCACGTGGCCCATCCTGACACTGGACCCATCCTGACACAGGGGATTGTCCGCCTGATGCAACCAGGTAGGTTCAGTTACCCTCTACCCAGCCAGGCTGCCTCAGCATCCAAGAGAATGATGCAAACATACATTAAATATGTGTTACATATATTAAATTAACCTGCTAAAAGAAGTTCTATATTCCAGAGCTATTGGCGTAGCCGGTGTTTAGGCCAGGTGCACACACATGAATACGCTTTCTCCACCTGCATTTGTGCGAGTGCGTTAGGCTGCCTTTCGCTACAAACAGGAAGATTCATGCATATAAAAGACCATTTGATACCGTCTGTGCAGTTTCTGGTCTTCATTATTCTTTTGACTGAGATATTCCATTTATCCAGCCACAAGGGAGAAACAATACCATGGGATTTGGATGACCCACACGAGCCCATTCATGAAAATATGTAAAGCAGTTACAGTGAGCATTTCCCCCTAACACCTGTTTTACTGAAGTAAATTTGGGCAAACTCCATTTGTATCAGTAGGACGATGTTAGCGTTCATTAGCCCTTCCTGACCGCACCTCCCTTTCAGAGGAAACATTGGATCAAGCAGGAAAAGCATGGAAAAGTTTTTGAGAAATTGTTTTATACTCATGGGTAACTAGTGTAGCTGAGCAAAATGAATATTTGACCTGGCTAAGGATATGTATACATCGGCATGTACGACACAACTTCCGAAACCTTATAAATCAATATTTATAGTCAGCTCTTGAAGTTAAAGCCATGCAACCCAACCTCCTAACAATAAAGCTGATGAAATTTGGTTATTCCCAGTGCTCCCCCTGCAGCTGCCCTGTGAAGCTGCCATCGGGCAGCCCTTCGCAGCTGTACAGGTAACCAGAACCTCGCGCAAGTCCAGGTATTTGCCCTATGGTCTGAAGGTCAGCTGAGACACAATCACAGATACAGAAGCGAGGCACACATCAGTCGGAGAACACATGCTTGTTTGTTTGTGATCTGATCCAGCTCCAACTTAATCCTCGGGAAATTCCAAAAGAAGGAGATTCACACCCTAAAAAGCACTTTGTGCAGCGCTGGCAGAGATTTCCCAGCTTTTCCAGTGTCACTTTCTGACAAATCAAACCCCAGTTTGATTATTGCCTGAAGAAGGCAAACTAATCCAAATGCACTCGGTGAAAGAAGCAGCTAATGCAGAGTGGCAGTGGCTAGAAATTGCTGTGTTTCTAATGCGGTTTCAGGTGAGGGGTCAGTCTTTAATGTCCCATATAGGATAACACATTATGGTGGATGGCTTTTTTTTTTTCCCCAAGGCATTATCTCACTGTCCCCATCCGTGGCCTAAATCTTTTTTTTTCAAAAATCGTATCTAGATCTTCTTCACATTTGCTACTCACTGTGGGAAATTTCCTAAAAGCCTGGCAGTCCTAAGCTGTAGCTAATTAAATCCTAGACAGTAAGCCCGTTGCCAGTGATTTCAAAATTAAATTCTGTTCACCTCTTAGCTGTCTGCCCCGTGTTTCGCATTGACCCTTCTTAATGAGATAGGAACTGCAAACATTTTGATGGATCCACAGAAAACTCCTCTAGTGAAAATATTGATGCTTGAGACAGTTAACAACTTAACAGTTTGATCTAAAACACAAGCAAATTTTAAAGCCTTTACTTATCTGGGAATGGGCTGTACAGACCTTGGAAATACTGTACAAACAATGGGGCAGGACCCTGACGGGCTTTGGCTGGTCGCACCCATTGGTGTCAGCTGAAGAGTTGTCTCTTCACGTAAGACTCCAACTAAAGGCTCGGGTTTTTCCGAGTGTTAAAAAGATGCACTTTAAAGGACCCCCTCCCTGTCCCAAGATCTCCCACGACAGAGCATCGGTGACACCTGGCAGACGGGGAGCTGAGAAACAAGGAGACATGACCAAGGGCGTACAGGAAAGCTGTGGAGGAGTTCACAACCGAGCGTACAACAGCGCTAGCCATGGGACCACCCTGCCAGCCCTCTACCAGAGCTAATGCCAGCTTTGGCCTCTCAACCTGTCAGTCTTAAACCTTCCACGTGCACGAAACCTTCCTTTCTCCCGTTCCCCCAGTCATCATCACTGAACAAAAAAATAACCGCACCGCATAGCAGCTCTTTGGAAACACGCTCCTGCATTTCTACAGAGTGGGGTGAGAGCCAATGCCCATTCTAATTAATTTCATTCACAAAACTTGGATTTATTCGATGCAATTTTTTGGCACGTTGTCAAATATGACACAAAATTACATTAGTGTCATAAGAGGAAAGGATTAGTCCACTGAGTTTGTTGAAGAATTGTGTTGGCACTTGGTTTTTTGTAAAAATGCCAGCAGCTTCCCCTCTCTCTAGCGGAAATCACTGCTCAGTGAGGGTCTGAGCCAAAGCCTTTTTGAGTCTGTGGGAATCTTTCCACCAATTTCCATGGGCTCGAATCGGCTCTGAGCCTCAGACGTCAGCCGTACTGACATCTTCCTCCCACACTTTGACACCTCAATAGGGTCATTTATCAGGTAGAGTGGAAGACTCTTTTCGTTGTTTTTTTTTTAAAAAAGCCTTAGTTATACCAATTTGCTGCCAAAAGAAGAACAACTTTGTAGCTATGGCCTAGAATCATAGAATCACTTAGGCTGGAAAAGACCCTTGGGATCATCGAGTCCAACCATCAACCCCCCCTCTACAAAGTTCTTCCCCCGCCCCCTGCCCCGAGTAGAGTAGAACCAGATTTGTCTGAAAACACAACACTGGCCATGCTGTGGCAGAGCAGAGGCCCACGTGGCCCAGCATCTTCTCCCTGACAGCACCTGAAAGCAGACATGTCAAGAGGGGGATCAGAGCAGAACCAACACACCCGCACGTCCAACACCCTCCCAATCCCAGCAGTTTGCAGTGCAGCAACTGCCTAAGAGTGAGATGCATTTAGCAGCAGGTTTGTCCGCCACGGGTCTGATGTTTCCAGGGGGGTGTATCCCTGGGTGAATTCTCAGTCTGCCCAGCACCTGAATTCGACAGCTTCCTTCCGATGCTCCCAGTCTCAGGACCGCAGCGTATTTCTCCTCCCAGCATCTCCCCCAGGTCTCATCATTCAGACAAGGGGTCCGGGGACAGGGATGTGCCAAAAGAATAAGCTGAATAACCCAAGTGATGCAGGGAAACTGTAGGGAAGCATGAAAACGAACACGCAGATTACGGTTATAGCCAAGGATAAACCTAATCCTTTCTTTTTGTACAGTTTTTAGCACAACAGGAAAATGAGGATAATGTTTTCTATCCCCACTCCTCCTTTATTTGACTTGTATTTTTAGCCTAAGGCTCTTTGAGATGGAAAAGAATTGCAGGCACTGCTAAGCTTGAGGCAGACACAAACCACCAACCACTAACACTGAAAACAGAAAATCGACTGCCTTGAATACTGATCTTTGCTATGTTTGCATCTCTGTTTCCTAACACCCCACTACAGAGTTGCCCCAGAAAGTGAGAGATAATACAGTCAAACGTCCTCTACATAAGACATACTACGAGAACTGGACAAACGCACACCCCCGGGACAGGTAAAGCTGTTAGCAGCTATCAGGAGCAGCGGCAGCCACCTACTTTAATCGCAGTATCTGTCTTGACGGTGATGGCTAGCACCAAGCCCAAAACATCAGATCCCTATCCAAGCTACCGCTGATTTGTATGAGCAGAGGATTCACTCATGTGCAGCTTTGGAGAAGAACAAGGCTGAGGGGTGCCTTTTACTGGGGTGGTCTCAGAAGCACCTTGAGCCTTGAGCCTCAAGAGTGCAACAAGAGGTTAGGGCAACTATACACTATAGGAACTGCACGCACTTCATCTTTTATATAATATTGCATATACTACATAAATAATACTTGAACAGGCTTCCTATGGTCGCTTGTATCTGTACGATCGGATACATGCTAAGAACACACGTCTTGCACATCTTGGAGGTATGCAGTTTTGCTGTAAACCACAGCTCTTTCAAGGTTCGTGCTTCAACGCAATCTCGCTGGCTCTGCAAATGCAAGTGTCACCATCAGAGCCCCTCACACCGCAAGTCAGAACCCATGTGCTGGCCTGAACCCCAAAAACAACACCACAGAAGAGCTCTGCAGGACTCCTGCATATCAGCATGAACAGAGTAAGGGTCCAAAACACTGGTAATTCTCTGCAGAGAATTTTTACTTGCTGTTCCACTAGCAAATTTTAATAGAGCTTTGCATTCATTAACCAAGACTCACGCTGGATCCAAGGGTTTATAGAACCAAAGGACTGAATTCTGACCTGAGGTAACTCATCTGAACTCCATTCAAGCCAATGGAGCTGCTTTACACCCACCAAGAGCATGGACCAAACCGCCCCTGGCAAGCTCACAACATACTGTCGTCTCAACAAGAATGACTTCATGTTTTCACCTCTGCCCTCCCCGCACCAGGCAACAGTGAATGCCACAGCAACTCCAAGGAATGGCTTGTAGGAGGCCTTAGTTCAAACAGTGTTTGTGTTAGAAAGGGTGTCTGAGAGTTGTTGTCCCTGCGACTGCGGTTCCCTTCAGCACGATATTCGCAGAGCAGCTACATTTGCCATCATGCCTCAGTGATCTAATTGCTGCTGTTACGAACATGTTCAATGTAAAACTATGTAAACAGTGTGACGCTCTGACAGCCATTCTTGCTTACTGACCTGTGGAAAAGTCTATTTTTGGCAACTGCTGTAGGCCACTGTGGTTGCTGTAAAGCAGACAAGGCAATGCCCACATTTTGAGCCTTATCTTCAGCCGATACAAGCATGCACCACACAATTAGATCGAACTGATACCACCAAAAAGGCCTGGGTCTTTTTTTAGTTGCACACAGCTCTGCTTAGATACTGAAGTTGGAGAGGAAGTGACAGAAAAAACAAGTTGGGAAAAAATAACCTGTCTTTCACAATTAAACAACTAAGCCTTATTTCAGTAGCTTGTACGTTTAGCTTTCAAACACTCAGTCTCCTCTGACTCGTTAAAGATCAACTGAATATCAAAACCTATCTAAGATAGTTTGCTGAGGACAGTAGGCAAGCCACCTGCTACAAAATTAAACAAACTGGTCTCTCCAGTTTCCCAGTGATCAGAATCTTAGTGATTCACACCTTCTGCTCCCAAATTGGCAAACCGTGAACAAAAAAGATCTCCCCAGCGCCAGGCTGTGAATTCCTCAGGCTTGATGGAACTGGTTCTGCTCCTACCCATGGTGAGAGGCATTTGTCACCAGCGGTGATATAGACATACGGAAGACTATCACGGGAAATACTTGTGGAGACCTCTCTTCTGAGGACTCAGCTTCTTGGCTCACTCTCACAGTCTGTCACCAGTGGTATGATACTTGTTCGTTCTTCCCTGTAGCACAATTCTATCTTGTAACTCTTTGCCCAGTGATAATTTTAAAGGCTCACCGTTTACTTGTGGCAATTTGCTCTGGCGAGTAGGACTGAACACTCAAGCAGCAGTCTGATTTTTGCCTGATTGCTCAGGTATGAAATAAATCAGAATGAAAAGAATGTGCTTTCTTCTGGCCCAGCAGAGGAAAGTGTCCTGAAAAGCCCTGTATTAAAAAGCAGGGAAGGAGAAAATAGGTCATTTTGTTGTGCAATTCTAAACGTCTTAAGAATTAGATGGCAGAAAAGGACTAGAATGGACCACCAAGCTAAATCCACCTTGCCAGCAGCAAGCACACAAAAGATGCTACCAGAAGGGTATGAGGAAAATCGTAAGTCAACTTAGCAGGGACTGGAAAGTGCACCTAAGGTACATGCAATACGTCTCAGTAATGCCCTAAAGTGCAGAGTAGCTCTTACTCTGGCTTATTCTGGCTTCAGCACAACGGAGTGTGAAGTACCCGCAAGCTTCCTCATAGCACACCAGTTGCAGACCAGAGCTCTACAGGAATGAACAAACACATGCATGTCAGAGTCTATTGTCCTGGAAATGAACGGGCAAAACAAGTACAGGGAGGCAGCAATGAACGGGCAGAAAGAAAGGAACCGGCTTTAGGAACAGCCTTTTAAACAAGTTAGATATGAGCAGCCCTGTTAAAGAAGCAGGGAAAGCTGAACCTTTGAAAAGCCCTTGAGGGGTCCTGAGCTGATGAGACAAACAAAATGCAGCTAGAGAGCATCCATGAAAATTCATTTAACAGTTACTTCCCAAATAAGCATCGTCTTAGAGAATGGACATAGTATTTACTTAACACTAGGGTTCATTTGGTCATTCTCTGCCTCTGCCCTACTGTAAGTCCATGAGCAAGGAAGCAGAAAGCATATAAATTCACAATTCACATGTTTCTCCTACCGCAAGTTCCTCCCTGATGTCAGCAGGACATTTGCACAGGAGTGAAAGGCAGACTATGGTCCTCATGTGCTAACTACTTTGGTACTGGTTATTTATTTATAACCACTCGTATTTATTAATATTAAGTATCCATGTGAGATGATAGGTCATTTTTCTCATCTCTCTTTCTTTTAATCTTTCCTCTCATACTGAATTTTCTCTGATGTTCCCTTCACATTCCCTTCATTGAAACTATTCCCACTCTTTTCCTCCATTAAAGTGACCAATAACAGACTCCCGAAGTCCGACAATTATGCAGCAGTACCGAGCTTTGCAGACGGCATTCCGAAGGAAATAACGCATCATTGCATCAGCCTGTCTATAAAGTGTTGTAACACCATTTTTTCCTTAGTAACACAAGCAGAAGCTCACTCTGCTGCCACCGCTTACCTTTGTCTTAAAATAAGGCTACACATGTACAAAGGGGGTCAAATGTATTCTGTCGCTCTTCTCCTTGATGGTCTCACTACAATACATCTGAATAAAAAAATCCGTGCTTTCTATCTATTGTGAAGTCTGGTGTCACCATCAGGCTGCTATAGAGAGCTCCTGAGTTTTTAGTTTGAAAAACAAACAGTCAAACCTTTAAAAACATGCTGACCTTGAATATGCTTTGGAAAGAACCAAATCCACATACACCAAGCAGACTTCGCTATTGTTTGCATATGACTTTTAAGAGGTAAAGTCCATGTCAGTGTGAGTTTGTGTCACTGCTACGCAAGAGCCCTCACGAATACTGAAATGACAGACTAAAAATCCAGGTCATAAATGACTGGTCAGTGAGTTTTCAGACTGCTGGTATTTGCAGCAAGCAACTCTAATCCACGTCAATTAAATCATTATGGCCAATTTACAAAAATCAGCATCTCAAACACTCCAAAAATAATTTCTTTTCAGATGATGTAGTCCTGCAAAACATCACCTTCTTGTCCACACAACAAAAAAGCAATCACAAGTGGGAAGTACACTAGTGCTTCCTTTATGAGTCTTAATGGCTAAACTCATTAGCCTGAGTTAAAGATAATCTGCACATCCCTGGTGCTGTGGCTTTACCTCAGGTCTGGCTTGCACACCTTTGTTTGTTCACATTTCATCACACAGATATGCTGCCGGCCCAGCAGCATCCCTCTAACTGAGACGAAGGCGCCGCGTGGCTCAGGTTCTGTACTGAGCTGCTTTCCTTAATTTGTTTCTTTCGCATCTCACCTCAGTTCATTTCATATCGTTGGAAGCTTTTATTTAATGCAGAAATTCACTTTCCCCTCGCTGCTTTCCTCTTTCTCGCTATTCTCCTCTGGGATCCCTCTTTTATCCCTTCTCATCCACTGCCCCTCTGGCACTGGAGACAAAATCTTTATCTTCTACCTTTCCACCAGCTGGCCAGAGTGCTGAGTCTTGCCACCTTGGAGAGAATTCAGAAAAACTTGAGACCCACTGACCAGGACCTCACATTTTTGTTCTTTTGCTGCTTTCAGGCCAGCACTGCAGGGTCAGCTGGGACTGTGTCAAATTACCTGAACTGAAGGCTGGGCTCTTAGCTCTTAATTGCAATTTTTCAGTTCTAAGTTTATGGATTGTCACTGAGCTTTAAATATGCACGAAGGGCTTAAAGTACCTTGGCAAGGGAATAGTATGTGAATGTAATACCTCTTAAAATTAAAAAGTGCTTGATCTTTCTAGTGGTGATGAAATGAAAGCATGAAAGGCTCCGAACTAAATTTTCTTCAAGTTCACTATAGTATTCCAAACCAGGAAAACACCAAATACCCTTGTATACTCATTAAAAAGGAGAAGAAAAGGTGAAAAGGTCTTGGGAACTTAAAAATAACGGAGAGAGAAACTATTACGTTACACGGTGAAGTGTAATTTCGGAACATGAAACACTGCTGTCTGTCGTTTTTTTCAAAGGTGGATCACCTCCTCCTTCAATAACTCATCAACTGTAATGAGAACCATGTGATCGATGTCCGTTGGGATTGCTCTGCCTCTCATGATTCCTACTGCATGTGAAAAACTAGTCAAGGAAACTTACAAGTTGGTCGTTTTCTCTTTTAGCTTGAAGAAGGAGGCCTCAAAGCCTTCTAAGAGGTGTGGTCCTGTGATTCAGGCATCTCTCAAGGAAATATTAGGAACTGCTGAATTTTGGCCTGGCTATGACACTACTGACCTTGAGTACATCACTTCTCTGTCTATAAAGACATATATGCATACCTACATATATGTGCATGCATGCAGACACTGGAATAGGCTGCCCAGGGAGGTGGTGGAGTCACCATCCCTGAACGTGTTTAAGACTCGTTTAGATGTGGTGTTGGGGGATATGGTGTAGGGGAGAACTTTGTAGAGTGGGGTTGATGGTTGGACTTGATGATCCCAAGGGTCTTTTCCAACCTAAATGATTCTATGATTCTATGATACATATCCAGGCAGAGAGAGTGCTTACTCACTCCCGGTGTCCAGTTTGAGACGCACAGGAACTGATCTTCCCAATGTCCTCTTTCCAGTTTGTAGGCTGCAACAGGGCTTTTCACAACGTGGGTGGGTTTTAGTCTCCACCAGAGAAATGCTGCTAATGAATATATCTGAGCGAAGTGGAGGGGAAGAAGCCTGGGATGAAACAACTGCAATAGGACCCCAGGTTTTGCTTGTCTATCCTGTTCTCTCTCCTTTTCTTTTTCGCTCTTAGGTGGACAGATCAAACGCCAGAAACAACTCTCAATTTACTCCAAACAGAACCAGTTATTTCACTAGTTCATCTCGGCAAAATGAAATTAAACTGTGACAAAAGGGTTCTATTTTCACAGTTTTCCTAAGTTTGAACTTAACATTTTGTTCAACCAACGCAGTTGGATTACAATCTACATGGGCCTTAAATAAAATCCATTTCTTTTTGGAAAGCACTCAAACTGCAATGAACTACTTTTGCAAATATCCTCCCAGTGGCTACACAAACCATCTAACAGTTCTGCATACGAATATTCAGGATTTGTCATAAGGTCACTGTCAGTACCTACAGGTACTTTAGGTAAAAAACAGAATATAGCCAGCAAGAGCACAGAACATATTCCAGAGAGCAGGAGGGTGTCTAAGCTGTTCATGCCTGCCCTACTTGGACGTCACCGCTCAGACGTTAGTCAGTTGTTCCAACTTAGTGACCCAAGCTGACACTTTTTGTTTGGCTAATGACAGCTCCTCAGCTATGCTGATCTTGACCCAGATTCCTTTCGGGCTAAGTGCGGAAATTCAGGACAGAGCACTCCATAAAGTGATACCATCTATCATCTAACTGGCACAGAAAAAACTGTTTAGACATGCCCACAGTAAAAAACATATAGGAAACATCTCTATTAAGGTCTTAAACCACCCCCCCTTCAGATTCCAGACCCAAACATCTCTGATTCAAAATGTGCATCAAGAATCAAGTTCTGGGTCCTGACCCTAAGACAAACATATTTATTATTTGTGTCACCAAAGAGGATCGGCACAATTTGCTCAGCTGAGTCACGCTCAGCACCATCCAACCTGGCACATTGGCATCACTACTCAGTACCATTCACAAGGCCTTTGACAGCCAGGGAAACGGCGACACAGAACATGTGAGAGAGAACTCATTCAGTGATAGCACGGAGGCTGTTGCTCAAAAGATGCAGGTGAAGAGGCAGCTCTTCCCTCTAGCTCACGTCCCAAGTACAATATTGGTCAGACCGCTCTCGGTCAGCACAGCCACTCTGTCACTCACCTGCAGAACATGAAACAGCTCCAAATCTTGCTGAGGCAGTGGAAATCTTTCTGCTGTCACAGCAACAGTGATAACATGCAGCAAATGAGGCAAGAGCTATGTACAGAACTGCCACAGGGAGCACTTTGAAGAAAGAGGGACTTCCTGTAAATCACTGACCAGGAATCCTGGATTGTCATGTGGCAGGGGAGCAGTGGAAGAGATTTGGATAAGTATTGCACGTGCTTGGATGTGTAAGTGACAAAGGAGTCATAGAAAGGCTGGCTGAAAAGAACAAAGATTTGCCCTTGGGCTCGTGCCTGTGTGCTTAAAACAAGGCTTTTGCCAAGATCAGGCAAAGTCATAGGCTTTCACCTGGAAATGTGAGGGGAATGGCTGTGACACCCTGCAGGGCAGGAGATAGTGAGGGAAGGGGCGTTGGATCTTGCCTACCTGCGGACAACCAGCTTCAGTTTCTTGTAGGACCCTTTAACCAGGGAGATGGCCTCTCTCCTGGAGCTGCTCAGTTCCACCTCGTTGATGTTCACCACTTCGTCACCAGCCTGCAGCTTAGAAGGCAGGGAGTCCGCTTTACCTCCCTCTTCAATCTGCGCAGGAAAGAGAGGAGAAAGGAACGGTGAGACATGCCTGCCACAGTTTGCCTATCACATGCAGAGCTGAGCGTGCATTTCTGTTGAAGGAATTAGCTCTACCAACCCCAAACTCACCTCTCTGACTAAGAAACACTGTCTCCCTTTGCCAGCCAGCTTCCTCAAAGGTCTGTGCTTTCCACCCCTACATTTCACACAGACGGAAGCTGGGGATCAGCAGTCAAATTAATTCTGCCAAGAAGAATTATTTTGAATAAGCCTGAAACGTCTTTGGTATTTGGAAGCAGTAAGCACCAGCAAAATGCCCATGGAATGCCTCCTGATAAGAGCATCCAGGCAAGACCAAGGGCAAAGCTTGGATGTGATTTTTTCATTCAAGCTCCCCTTCGTGATCTAGCTGGTGGATTAACAACAGCTTATTGCTTACTGGCCAGCAACAAAGCAGATGCACATAGATGTATGTGGTTAATGACATGCAGCACCTTTGTGTAGGGTTTTTCAGCTAGGGATTTAAAGAAAGTAGACAATTATTTTAATTTTCTGAGAAAGTAAGCAGCCTGCTCAAAGCTAGAAGGAGAATCCTAGGGCACTTTTCTCTGTTTTGTATGGGCCATCATGTACACATGCACATTGATTCTCCATCAGTGTGCCAGCAGAAATACACCAAGTCCACAAAGAAGTAAGTCACAAGGCAGAGGACAAGAAAGTTTGACCCAGAATCTCTGAATCTCAGCTTTGAGCACTAATGAACTACTTCTCCACAAAGGTGTACTAGCACAGCAGAGGGCAAGGCTATATATGGGTTAATGCACTGCAAATCCTCAGTTTCTGGAAACTCAGGAGTGCCACTGGTTCGGAGTGCAACTGATATCGCTTTTATTACAAAACTTGCCACCACAAAATCTGATATTCAAAGCACCTGGCAGTCCCTGTTCAACAGAAACTGTGACCTGTTAGCAAATGTCATGAGACTCACACTTAAGTATAACATCTCATGGCACATTAGAAGTTTAACCTCTTCCTTCAGGCCCTCACCTTCCCAACATCATATTGAGAGAAAGAAATGGATCTGAATTGGATTAAGACTCCGATCCAGCCAGGGAAAGGGCTGCTATTTGCTGGGGTGCCATTTTCTGAGCAGTGAAATTGTACACACACTTCTGGAAGTTATTTTTATTTCAAGTCATGCCAGGCAAAGCGTAATTGAGCCATAACCCAGACATGTAACTCAGCACATGTAGACCTATTACCCAGAGTCTTACCAGAACATTAGTTTCAGTGTTGAAGAGTGATTTCTCACAGGCAAATCCAGTCTGTTCTTCTGAACAATAGTATTCCAGCTCACGTACCTTCTAAAATTTAAAATCTGACTTCCACAAACATTAGCTAATAAATTCTCCGAACCCCCTACAAAGGTAGGTAAAAATCACTGACATTCACCCTACCAGGAAGTCATTACACTGATGAATGAGTTTTTTCTTTTCTTCTTAAGAATGGATAAAACCACAGGAATGAGACTTCATATAAAGAGCCTTGTATCACAATTACCAGGAAGGGTGAGAGATGAAACATTAGACCTTGCTGCCAGCATAAATAAATAACAAACTAAAAATGCAGTATTGCTCCGGTTTGTTGCTGCCGTAAAGGAAAACAGGTGGGTATCATTTCAATGAAATACAATAGAGTGGGATACTATGGGTTAGATTAACTTGTGATATAGTCAACAGAAGGGATTTTTTGTTTGTTTTTGTTTTCTTATGTTAGATCACATATAATGAAGAAAAGGCATTCTTGGAAAAATATCTCCTGTAACAAATACCAACCCCTTCAAAGGCTGAGATACTCATCAGAAGCATTTGTATTAATTTCTGCCTTGATAAACCCTGACCTTAAAAAATCAACAAAATCGTGACCTGTGCTTTATCCTCTAATAATCAAAATTGTATTTCTGTATTTTAGGTTTTTTCACTCCACAGGATCACTTCTTCAAGGTTTTCTTTGCAACCACTTGGGCTAGACATTTCTTTTTCTCCTCTTTTTTACTGAAAATGGAAATCCGGATCCTTCCATAATCACCTTTATAAATGATGTGAAATCAAAGACTTTAAGGAAAGACTAAACCCCGCAATACTTCTGATAAGGTTGCTAACATTATGAACAGCTCTGAAAGAAATCTTTCTTCAAATCCTGATGAGTTCCAGCTCATGCCTATGCCAAGGGCTCTTAAACTGCAGCTGGCGAGGCCATGCAGCCAGCCACAGTACCATAGTAAATAATGCCTTTAAGGAACGTTTGCTAGCACAAGTACAGAGTCATCTGCAAGTAATTCCAGGGCTGAGAATGATCTGTTTTGCTCCTGTGTACTTAAACTACCCCAGACCCTAAAACAAGACCCACTTTTTGTGATTAGAAGCTTTTGATGGCAGCATCGAAACCGTATTACTTACGTACCTAGACAGAATATAAATGGAGATATGGATTACATAGTTATCTCATCTATTAATAATCTATCTGCCTACCTACCTAGCTACCTACCTAGCTACCTATCTCATCTATTAATAATCTGTTAGCCTTCCCTCTCTGTCTATTGCTTATGTATAGTAAGCATACATACAGTACCTCATATATTTGGCTGGGGTTCCCTGGATGCAAATTCCTTAAAGTTCCTGGAAGAAAACATTCACAACAGGCCCGTGACCTGGCACTACCATTCAGAGAGTCAAAAGAGGCAAAAAGACTCCCAAGTTTTCACTAAAGTCCAGAAACAAAGGCACTGTCTCCCAAAGCAAGGCTCAGATGCTCCACGTTCATTTCTTCTCTCTGAATGCCTCTGAAAATATTTGTGTTGAAGGAGTGGTGATATTTCAAGGAAAGGACTGAATGATTCAAACAAAACAAGCTGCACTATAAACACAAAGCTCTATCTCTACCCAGTGTAACAATTATCAACAAAGCAAACAAACCCCAGTGTAGGTGTAACCTATTTAAACGAACACCTGTTTCACTGGACAATGCTGAACAAAGCCAAGGACGGGACTGTGCTGGGCCTGTGCTGCGCTGAGCAGTCAAGGAAAATGCTTGCAAAGCCGTGTGTGCCACAGCAGGCAAATAATACGCAGGCTGTCCACTTGTGCATGCTGTTACCTTCTCTGTCTCACGCTGTGGACCAGGCCCCAAGTACGAAAAAATGAGAAGGCAAGTCTTCAGCTGTTGCCTAAATCTCAAGTGGTTCTAAGTGCTGTCAGTCAGCAAGGGCAGAGCCAGCAATACGGTCTGTTGTTTTAAGCGTGCAAGTTGCGTTGGAGTACCTCGAGCAGCCGCAACGTTGTCAAAATCACTCTCAACAGTCACTTGTGCCAAAAATGTAATCACTGTAAGCTACAGGATCTAGCGTAAGAGGTCAATCAATAGCCAGTAAGACCTTTTATGGGTTATTTAAGCTGAGAAAAACAAGGTGATATGCAGCCAGCAAACCTTCTGGGTGCACGATTGTCGCTCATCCATCAGGAGCAGAAGGAGCCAGTGGGAACCGGCCAGGGGCTGAAGTTCTTTTCCTTTTGGCTGGATTGAGCCAACCACTCGGCCAAGTCAAGTTATGAGAGGTGACTCTGAATACCTAGGAATACCTAAAAAACCAGGCTGGTTTTGAACTTCATGTGCTGGGCTAAACCTTAGAGGGCTGGATTCAATTGCTGGTCTCATTGTCCGTGCTGTGAGTAGAGCCAGCTGCCCAGGCACCGCCAACTGGGGAGAAGAACCCCCTCCTTGAAATCAGCAGGAGCATCTGTACAGCAAAGCATTTGTGAATAGCATAAAGACTCTTGGTTTCCATGACTCAGTTTCCCACCTGTAAAATGGACACAGTTGTTACTACCTATGTCTGTCCTGTCTATTTAACGTGTGAGCTCTCTCTGTGTGGCGATGATCCAAACCTTGGTGCTCATTCCAGGGGCTGTCTCTGCAAATCCGTAGCTCACGGGCCCTGACCCTGGGAAGAGTCCGTGCCAATCAGAAGAGGGTGTTCCACCAACCACCTACAAGATGGTTCCTACTTCCCTTGAAATCCCATCAAACTTCTGTGATTTCAGCATCTCCCCACACCTCTTTCTTTCTTCTGTTTTCCACAAACATATCTAGCTGATTCTTTCAGATTCTTTCAGAAGGAGAGAACAAGATCTTCCCTGCCAAGCTGGCCTCTCCTGAAATACACCCACTTCAATATGCCTCAATAGTCTCCTCGGGCTGACGCAAACTCAAGTCCCTTCAGTTGTCTTTAATGCAGTAAAGCCTTCCATGCCCACTGCCCTTTCCTGAAAATCCCAAAGGCCACCCCTTGTCTTGCTTTGCATTAACACTCCGGTCCGTTTTCTTGCATTAGAGGAGGCTTCTTGTCATTCAGTAGATCTGCAGCAGAGTTTGAACCCATCTGTTCTCCCTTTTTTTGGCTTACTGTAAAAGCAAGAAGTTGCTTAAGCAGATCACCAAGGATACATAAGACTTATTACTACTGTCTTTTGTTTGGTTCGCTATGGTTACTGTAGGTTCAGAGAATGCTGTCTGACTGAGATCCTTTCTTGATTATTTTAAAGAAGTTTTCTTTATTTATTCCTCTTTTCTCTTCCCTTCCTTTGAGGAGCTTTTGTAACAACAAATTCTCTGTAGCTTTTAAGATGGATTATTCCATATTTGTGTCCTTTATATTATGAACGGTGCATGTGATTCCGAAACTGTAAACCTAGTTGCTGAAGTTTCTCAATAACAACAAAAAAAAAGAAGCAAGCAAGCAAATATGTATGCACAATGTATGCAGTTACACAAGCGCGAGCTGCGCCACGCAGCCGGTTGGTACAACTGCTGAGTGCCACCAGGAGATGCTCTGGAAAAAACAGTAAGGCAGCATAGCTGGGTTTTGACAGAAGCAGCAGCAATTGCAATGACAAACTTACTGCCCTTTTCGTGTCAGATATTATAATGATCGGAAGGGAAGCATCACAAATGAACTGCTGGAGATGGCTGTCCAGAATTCCTGAGCTGCCAAAAAAGATTTTATAGGAACTGACAGGGTGAGAGAGGAAGAAATTTTGCTCCACGAAGGTACTGAGAGAGGCAGATTCCTCTGCTGCAAGGAGTCCGTGACTCGCCCAGGAGAAGCATTACAGAAAAATTTCTCTGCTTTAGACCTCGTGTTTTCAAATATTTCACTGGAACCATTTTCATTCTTTCCAGTGGAACAACGCATTTCCAGTGAATCTGGGGTTCATCACTTCCTTGTCCCTCATGAGGTCCTTACCACTGGTGCAACGTGGGGGAAAGAGTTGAACCAGCTGTGCATTTGAGGGAAACTACAGGAAAACTGACTATATCCATTTCCAAATTCAGCAGTCAAGGTTTTAACCACTTCTCAGTGCCCAGGCTGGAACACCAAACAGATAAGACTGGGGTCTTTCATTTACCTGTCTATTATTAGGCATAATACAGCCACACCAGACCAGTCACGTATTGCACCTCTCCGCATACAGAGGCGCACTGGGCCAAATTTGCTTTGCTCAGTAAACTAATTGAGTAGCTGATTGATTTAGGCTTCATGTTGGAGATGGTGATTTTTAAGCCCGTGTGGAGTTCGGAGATGGTTCTCCGACCTAAAGACAGAGTTTCAGAGCTGCTGAATGACTCCAGAGAATATGCTGCTCCCCTCATTCAGACTTAATGCCATGTCACAACTTGGGGGCAGAGAGTGTTTCCCATGCAGCAGACAGAAATTCTTCCCCATTGTCCCCAACCTCTGTGTCAGCACGACAGAGCAGTTAAGACAATTCAATCAAAAAATAGTCAAGTCAAAGGTCTCCCCCTGGAGCCGTGTCTCTGCTGGATTTCCCCATCCCTGATGCAGACATGCATCTCGAGAGAATTTAGCTATTGACATTTACTCCAAGCCAAAGAAAGTGTTTCCAAATTAGTTATTGTTTTATTCTGCAGGGAAGCAAGGAAGGGATTTTTTCTCATAGGGCTCTGGATTGTTCTACAGTAACATTTCTGCTCCCAAGTACAAAGCATAGTAGTGGTGAGACTAATTTATTCCAGGTAGTCATAGAAGGTTCACACAGAATTAATTCACCTTGAGCAGCTGAACTTTATTTAGTAGAAGAGCAAGTTAAACTACACGGTTTTGAAGGGTTAGCAGTGCTATGAAATCTTTCTGACACTTCCAAAAAAAAAAATCTGTTATTTAACACAGGCAAACAAACATCTTTTCTCCCACATGCCTGAAACACGTTAAGAAATATACTTACTTGGCTTGGAGCAAGAAACCTAGCAAGGAGAACTCCAGCCACTACCATTCACAGCTCTAACACTTCTGGCATCCCCAGGCTTATTTTCCAGATAGTGCATCAGAGAGCCTGTAAATCTAGAGGGACCAAGAACTTTTCTAGTATAATTTACCGAGGGCAGGCACCAAAGCGAAGCGGCTGTGGGCACCAAAGCAGCAATCCAGCTGCAGAAATGCCACTGTGACCCATGCAGGGTGGATGCAAGTTACTGACAAGTGGCGAGGATTCAAGGTCATTCCTAGGGCTACCCTGTAGCTTCCAACACTTCCACACCTTTCCATTTCCTGCGGGATTGTTTCCTGTCCTGGGAGCAAGGTTAATCTCAGCAGTCAGCCCCTCAGCAAAAAGTGGCAAGAAGTGAATGGAAAACAGATTGCTGGCTTCAGCTACAAGAGATAAGAAGACATGCTTGGATGAGTTTGTGTCTAACTCCTCCTGGTGACTCTAAATTCCTAAGCCAGCGGAGGAAAGAAGGCTTAGCTCTTAAGATAATTTTCCACCTTCTTAAGCATGGAACTGTTATGCTCCCACAGAGAGTTTTACATTTAAAAGTGGAAGGGGAAGGGAAAATCAAGTCTTCTTTCAACTAATGTACAAAGAAAGATGGACCTACGCTACAGCTTTGATTCAGGCCTTCAAGAAGCCTCCAGGATCTTTTCTGTAACAAAAGGCAAAACTAACAGTACATTTTCTCCACCCCTCTCCATACATACATGGAACTAATCTGTGTTTGCTCTAAGGTAATGCCTAGAGCCGTACCAGGTCCCTCTTTTAGAGGCATGGTATAAACACATTATCAAAGACAGTTCCTGCCCCGAGCCTTACAGTATAAATGGACAGGTGAGACAAACAGAGGGACAGGAAACAGAGATGTGGAAAAGCTGTGACAACAGCAAGCAGAAAGACAGCAGCAAAGCCCGCCCTCAGCTACATGGTGACATTTGCAACATACGGGCTGAACCTAAAGGCGAGGAGAAGCAAGTGCGCTTGCAGGACAGGGGAAAAATCAGCTTGTTTTCAGCCACTATAAAGCCAGTTGTGATGCGTGCAGGGACCAACTGCAAAATGATATTCTGACACGCTTTACAGTGGCAGCAAACAGTCCTTCTCCCGCTAGCCCAGTGATACAGGAAAAAGGTGGCGAGAGGACAGGAGATGGCTTCTTTCCTGGCTCTCCCAGCACTCAGCTGCTTGCTGTTCCATGTCAGGGTGTCCGGGGACGCAATATCTCATTAATACTTCTTCCTGCTTTTCCCTTCTGTTGTTCACAGCACGTAACAACTTGGCAAGGCACGGAAAAATATCACCGATGCGCACTTGAGTCACAAACAGAGCAACAGAAAAGCGATGCCTGTGCAGGTACAGAGTAATGCTTACCCTTTTGCAGTGTTAAAACTTGAGGGATTGCTTTCTGCTGCTCTTTCTCCATTGCCTTCATGAGGCCAGCTTTTATCCCAGCAAAGTCTTGCCTGCAGTACACACCCTACCCGCGCACGTGGGAATCAGAAAGCCTTACTTCTTTGTTCGCTGTTTGGTTTTTGCAAACAATCCATTCCATGCATGCCACAGAGGGTATATTACCAGGTGACAGAAATACTGGGGCCTGGAGCACGTTAACTTGATCCTGTTTGGTCTGCAGCGATTATCGGGGCGATATCAGCTCAAGGGGCTACAAGAACTCATTCCCTGTTACTCTGTTGTACCTGATACAGCTCGCCCCTCTCCAGAGCACAGTGACTGCGCATGGCTGAGAGTTAATATTTGCTTTGCAACGTGAGAGTTAAAAATAGCTGTTTGTCAAAGAGTCTGCTGGAAAGGTCTTCTGCTCTGCCCCAAACACACCCAAGGTTTCTGCACTCAGGACTCCTCTTTTACCCTGCTTTGCCATCCTGCCCCCACCTTCACAGTCCTTTCTCACATTTCTCACAAGGTTTCAATAATTAAAAACCCAGTTCCGATGACATTTAGACAGTAAGCCCATTACAGTCTAGGTGAGGGGCTATCAAACATGTGGCCACCCAACGTATGAGAGAGCCTTGCCTGAAAGCTACCGCACGGCTACCGAGTCCATCGCAGTGGTGCAGCTTGGAAGAGTGTGGCAGATGAGGATCACTGGCAAACCCAGTTCCCCACCACTTCACTACTGCGTTCCTGGAGTGCAGGGTACCACTCATCGTCCTTGTCACTGTCTCTGTCTGGATCATCATGGCAGGAGCCAACACAGTATGCACCAGCTTTACCCACAGAGATGAACGGACTTATGTTTTGCTTAATGTTTCTCTCTCAGTGCCATGCCGCAGAAAAAGCTGGAAATGAGCCAGCGGTAAAAGCTGTAATTAATAAAACTGCGGTAAGGTACTGCTAAGGGACCACCTGAGCCCTACAAATCCTAGGATTTTCAGTCAATGACATCAACTGCTCCCTAATCCCTTCCACAGGCACCTGTACAGACGCTCCAAACCATCTCCAGGCAGCCCTTCTGGGTGGCTGCAGTGTACCCCCCAAACTGTGGGATGTCATGGACCAGCATTCCCTTGCAAAGCAAAATGTGAAATGTGCAAGGACTGGCCCACCTCAAGCAATGTCACCTTTTGCACTGAGTGCAAATGGATAGGCATAAGAACACGTTATTATTTTTTTGCTGTTTGCAGTTTCTTTTGCTTTGCATGCTTTCTTCTCACAGCATGACCTTACCTACCCTCCCTCCTCCTGTCCTTGCCATGTAGGAAAACAAACCGCTTGGAGATGCGTCTGCAAAATCGTATTTGTTACCTACTCCAAGGACAATTTTTCAAGTCTGGGGAAAGGCAAACCTAGCATCACAGGAACTGCCATAGCAGGAAATCTAGTTTCTTTAATCTCCCTCCTGTCTGTTCTGTTCTGAAAACAAGGAGCAAATGACAACATTTGGAACTTGCGGTTCAATCCTTGTTACATAGCACTGCCTTGTGCCCTTTTTTACAGGACGTTAATCCTGTAAAAACCTTCTGTATTACTTTTCTATACTTGCTGTTATAACCTATATTGCCATAACCCCCAGAGGCTGTAGCTTGACAGGGTGACCAACTGCCATGAGACTTTCTTTTGATTGTGTCTTTTTGGGGTAACTGGAAGATATTTCCACATAAGAAAATATGGCTGAGGTGTACATACCTCTGATCAGTTGAGAGAAAAAGGAAGACAACCAGCAGGCTCTCAAAGTACAGTTGTTGACGGGCTTTTTCACCGCATGATTGGACAGTGAACTTCCTGCCTTGGCATATTGCTCACATGAATTCAAAATAGAAATGTCAAGAAAATCTGCCCTGCAATCAGGTAATTCCATAAATTAGGTAAACCGAAAACTATGGGATTTTCTGGCTACCGGAACTGGTAGTACTTATCTCTCCTGGAGACAGATCCTTGGCCCCAGCATGGCCAGTTACTGCTTTAGATGTTTGCCACGTCTCTTTCCTGTATTTCCCGTCCCCAATATTAACACTTCCATTATACCTGATATAAATAGCAATAATAATAGTAATGACAACAGTAGTAATGATCCTTGAGAACTTTCCTTCCATTAGCTAATTTGACCTTTCAACACCATGGGAAGACAGCAGGAAGTATTGTTCCTAAATTAGAGAGGAATAAAAACAGAAGCAATGTTTATGTAACTTTTCCAGGGTCACAGAAAGAATCACACATTAGCGCTGGAGTTGCACTCCCTACGCTGAGTGCCAGGTCACGCTGTACTGATGCCAAATGAGACTCCCCCACCTTTAATATTTTGACCATGTCCCCAGCATTGAGCCATTTTCTTTCATGGCAATTTTCGCTGTTCTACAACCAACAGAAACTGCTTTTGGATGTCCCTCCATCTATATTGCTGGTTCCCCACTTGTCTCCATAGTTTTCATTCTTCTCTATTTGCTGTGGTTCTCCTCTCCCTCATTGTGCAATCATTTCCCTTTCTTTCTTTTGCCTTATATTCCCTTCTTCATCGTGCTCCTTCTTCCTCCCTGAGCCTACTAATACAAACTAATAACCACTAAATGGTCTATATGCGTGAGGAAAAAAACCCAGATGATGCAGCAGAGCCACGCTTGATGAACCGACTGGAGCTCTTGCCAGGCATTCAATACTGCCTCAGGGATTTAGGTATTCACTTCTCACCCATTTTAATGAGAATCAGACATCAAAATTTTCAGGGACTCTTTGAAGATCGAAGCTTAGAGCAGCCAACAGCAATTAAAACACAGCTCAACATCAAGAGACGTGTCCTTTAGGGCAAGAGAGTACTGACGGCATCCCTAGGTAATGAGAAGGAAACGCTAACGGACTCTCCAGAAGTAGCTAGGCCGGTTCATCACAGCACGGCAGCTCGATGTTTTTTGACTCCCTGCCAGGTCACACACACTCCACAATAACACAGCGAGAACTCCCCTTGGACCAGATAATGGCAACAGCGCGCGGCTTAGAGTGACGGTGCCAGTACAAAAGAGGAATTTTACGGTCCAAGCCATTGTCATCACATCACACTTGGCAAACCCTTTCTTTACTCCCCCAGCCTTCTATAATTATTAAAAAGTCTTCTCAAGTGAATTTAGTGCCCATGAAAGATGCCAGGCTCATAGCCCTGGAGATTCATTTTCCTTGCCTACAGATCAGCTTGTCAAGCTTCCTCCCTGCCCCCTTCTCCCCACTGCACCTCCAGTGGGTTTTAGCGCTTTCTTGAAGGAAGAGCCTCTTGGAGACAAAAGGAAGACTGTTTCTCTGAGATCCTCAGTGCTGCTGCTGAGAGGTCGGCTTCACAGATCCAAGTGCAACAGCTGTTTTTAAAAAATGGGCATTTGTGCAGCAGAATGTATTGCTTCTCGTCCCTCATGTACCGGAGCACCGGAGCACATTGTGCAAAGGCATGGCTACCTGCAGGACTGGTGTTCATATGAAGAGCACTTCATGGCACCATCTACGAGAGTCTTCTCGCCCCAAATTGACCCATGAAAAGAATTGTCTGGCAGCATTTTCTGTGACCCTACCAGAACCCCCAAATAGTAAAGAATCACAATCAAATACTCGGAAATGACTGAAAGCATAGGAGAGAGTGGAGCAATCAGTTTCAATTTCATACAGGAAGAATGAGTATCTTAAAGATCAAAGTGTCCATGTACTTCTGACCACCATCTCCCTACTGCTGTGCACACCTACTTGCACACACACATGATCCCATGACTTT
This sequence comes from Rissa tridactyla, assembly GCF_028500815.1. Lineage (NCBI taxonomy): Eukaryota > Metazoa > Chordata > Aves > Charadriiformes > Laridae > Rissa > Rissa tridactyla. The sequence goes on along the minus strand of NC_071470.1, from coordinate 76,779,581 downwards.
GTGCCAGGACAGGCTGGCTGAGCATTTGTGAACCTACTCACCACAAACCCTCGTGAAAGCGCACGGTTTTAGCTGTACACAAGCATTTTCCTAAACAGGGTCCTACCAGACTATCCATGTGTAAAAGAGCACGGGAACCGAAAAGCCTGTCCTTGCTCAGGCCTTGTCGATGTCTCGCAGGGCTTCGTGGTCTTACTGGGAGCAGGAGGGAGACGGAGTAATAAATTCTACAAGGGAGATACGCAGCTTTGGTCGGTTTGTTCAAATCCCTCACCCTGCAGTCAATAAATATCCTTGTCCCCTGCTGCCACCCTGCGGCAGTTCGAAATGCAAGGGACAACTGCTTTATTTTGCGCCACCATCTCGTTTGTAGCTGGTGGGACTCAACCGTTAGGAATGCTTTTCTAATGATGGGCTAAAAAAGCAGCTCATGTAGTGTTATTGAGAAGAGGAATGAAACCCCGTCAGCTCAATCCTAAATCTGAATTTCACCCTTCAAACCTACGGGTAGTTCTGTTTTCAGTAACATGAGTTATGCATGAGCAGCAAATTAATCTGAAAGGCCATTCGATTATTACCGTTGTTGTGAAAATAGAGCAGTTGCTGCACTTAAGCCAGAGTGAACATCTCAAAGGTTCTAAGGCAGATGCATGAATAAATTTTAATGCGTGGAAAAGCAAGAATAAATGGTTAAACAGTGGCATTTACCTTATTTCTTAATTTAGAAAGCCAGTCAGGCTCACCAGGGAAGGCTGCAGTCCTCTGTCTAATTACGAAATGAGAGAAAGGGGTCCTGACCTCTTCAGCCTGTCTGGCTGATATCTTTCAATCCTTCCTGCCTCACCAGCCATGATCTCTGTGGTCTCTGTGCTCTGCAGCTTTCTAACATTTTTGCTGATAGTACCCTTAACCTTGTGGTTCAGGGGATGTTGCCTATCAGTTTGTCCTGAAAGCACCTTAGGCTACTAAATGCTGGATAACATTCATATTAATGAGCACGGAATTAATTTTGTCTGTGCTGCGTGTCAATTCTTTAACTAGTGCCCAAGAGGCCAAGTGCACTCCCAAATCCCCTGCCCACGTGTCAGCTTAAATGTCTTCAACCTGCCCAGGGAGGGTTTTTCACCAGCTCAAGAAAATGCTGGAGCAATTTTGAAAGTAAACCAATGAGAGCAGGCTTAGCTAGTGATTAGCAAGTTATTTCATAGCAATCCAGGAACTTCCATGTTAATTTTACACTGCAGATGTGGACACTAATAATGCAAAAACTGCTAGGGTGTGCAAGGAAGCACATTTGTTCTCTTCTACCTCCAAAAAATCCCTTCAGATGTGGGTGACAGGAAAAAGTACACCCTAAAGCCGCTCTCACAAGAGTAAGGGCAGAGATGCTGGTGCCTGCTCTCTGTGTTTCGTTTACAGGTATCCTGACAGACGATGCACGGGAAGAGCTCCCAGTCCTTATAAAGTACAATGCCTGTTCTCCTAAGGTCCAGCCTTTATCCTCTCAAGAGGGAAGCAGTTTTTCCCCCACCTCAACAGTTCTCTCAGCAGACACAAGCTTCCCAAACCACTGCAGCTCATACAGATGTGCAGGGCTGAGCATGGAGCACAGATTCCAGAATATGCCCCAGAAAATCAAGTTAACAGCTCAGGCAGTAAGGCTCTGCTCTACTTTGTCCTGTCCCAGCTGTACTAGCAGCACTGAAGTTCATTAAGATATGTGCACAGCACCTATCCCTCTCCCTGCTTGAATCCCCTGAAGTAGCCACATCTTCCTTGGAACCATCTTATCAAGCCCTTCTTTTAGGGAAGAGGACTTATAGTTGTGTTTCCAAGCTTATTCATTTATCAAACCAAACACTTTTTGGTAAAACTATTTCCAGCTGCAGTAAACACATAAATGAATTTAGCTGCAGGTCAGGTTGAGGCACGTCCAAGTTTTCAGAGCCAGTGACGCTGTCAGGTGCCATGGAGATGGATGGAGGTAAACATACCTGTGAAAACACCAGACACATTGCCCACTGTCTTCCTCCTTCCTGCACGCCAGAAAGCTCTTGCTCTTAAGCTGGTCTTTTGAAACTGTTTTCTGTGTGAAAACACCGAATATTCAATATTCAATGCAGATGGCTGCTAAGTTTGTGGAAGCTTATATTTACAGCTTGCCCTGCATCTAAAACGCAGGGCTTACACCCACCAGCATGACATGCAAACGCCCTTCTACACTAAAGGTTTCAAATTCTTGTCTGCCATACGTACCAGGGAAAACTCCACAGAAAGCGTCTCGAATACAAACTGAAAACGTGCATTCCCTTCCTGCCTTCTCCTCCACTTGGTACCATTTCCTGGTTTCTCACAGTTCTCTCAATTTTTTTGCTGCTCTTCTGTTTACAAAAATGTCATTGAAAATAAACTGACAGGACAGACAACTACAAGATTCCCACTAACAAGGGCAATGAGAAATGACCTGTTTGGCCATCGGCAGTGAAAGGCCCTTGACCTCAGGAATGAATTGGACCACAAAGGCATGTTTTCCATGAGTACTGCTAGGCTTACTCCAGTTTTATACCCAAACTAGGGGAGCGCACAAAAAGCGACTTAACTCCCACAGCATGAGAAGGCCCCTTTGACTTGCCAGTCTCCTCTATTCTTGTGTGTAGTGTTGGTCCTGGAGGTATCAGCGTTAAAGACACAAGGTGACGTATGAATGTGTTTGCGCTTAGCTGGACTGGGTACAGGGAACACTTTACATCTGAGTATTGCACCACCTCTTCCATTTTCTTGCTTTCAGTCTTAAGCACCAAAGAATCCTGCTTCACAGAAGATGGGAGCAGTCAAGAGCATCCATGGGGGCCTCATTCCCTGGCAGAAGGTAAGTCAGTCTGACAGCCAGGATCAGGCGCTCTCTGATGGCTCCCCTCTGAAATCCATTTGATTGATTTTTACAGAGCACGCTTTTGTGACTGTGCAGCTCCACCAAGACTGTGTGCTCAAAACACTACCTGAATGGGGCCCAGCACTGTGTGTGCTGTTTACTCAATGCACTGGAAATTTTACTTTTGCATTTTGGGGACGGGGAGGAGAAAGAAGGGGAGGGGAGCAGGAATAATTAGAAAGGAAGGGAATGTGCCTGCTAAAGCCAGTCGTTACACATTGGCTAAATCGCATTTCTTTAATTGCCATAGCTCCAGGGGCTAAGGCAGCAGGCACATGTTTTTATAAGCTGAATCATACATTAATGAAAATCCCAGGACATTCCTGCAAGAGCACAGGCATTAGTGGCAGCTGGGACGCTGGCCAAATCCAGTGAAGGTAACTACATTCTTTTTCCCTGTGGTCTCCCCGCTGCTTCAATGAATATGGTCAATTGTTTCAGCTCCAAGTCGCTCCGCAGCGTTCCTGAGATCAGCTGCCATACCCACAGCATCCTGTACAGTTCTCTGGGATATCATTCTCACTTAAGGAATCTTTGCGGAATTTAAAAATAGGTCCTGTGAATGATGAAAATGTCCCTTCTGGCAAACAAGTTTGCAACAACAGCTTCGAGTTAAACAAGCTGCAGAAAACTTTAAGATTGCGTAAAAGTTCTAAGAGGAAAGAACAAAAAGTACACTCAAAACCTCCAGGCAGAAATATTGTGGCAGACACTGTTTGGGCTGTTTGGAATTAGTTTTAACGAAAATCCTTCTGGAGACTTGACCAAGCACTGCTAAATTCAGTATATGTCTTTTCCATTTAATGGGGTTTGGATGAAGCCTACACAGAATAATTTTTCAGAGAAAAAGCCCTCCCACTGTAAGAGGGCTTGGAATGAGTATTTCACTCTGCTATGACTGAAGATGGCCAGTAACAACCGCTCCTCAAAGTTTCCAAACGCAAAGCAAACCCACACTTTGAACCCTGAAATTTGCAGCCTCAGAAAGTAAGCCCTGTCCGCGCTAGGCCTGGCTTAACCCAAGACGCAGTGTGCAGCGATTCGCAAGTCTAACTCTACTCCTGTCAGCTGTGCCACTGACCCTACGCATTAAAAACCTCCAGAACCTAAATTATCATCCACATCTTGGGCAAGATTTTTCCCAGCTTTCTTCACACCAAGCAAGGTGCTGCGCAGAGCGGGAGTCGCAAGGCCTGCGACGTGACCCTGGACTCACATCCACCAGGTTGATGGCAGGGTATCTCACGGAGGGAAAATTTTTAAAGATATCCTCTCTCTCAGAAGAAGTATCTTTAACCCGGTAAGTTAAAAACAGGCACTGTCTAGTCTGTATCAAAGCAGACTGTACTGAATATGGGAAAAGCTTGGATGAGCTTTAAAGACTTCAGATCACGTTCAAAGGACCTGGCAGGAGAAGAGCAAAACCCCAGGGAAATGGGACAACAAGCCTTAGGGCTGCAAGTCTGACTTTCCAGCTGTCCCAGCAGAGACTTTTGTGAACACTAATATTGAACTGCCGCTGTTTACTCTCACCCTTGCCAACATAATAATTAAAAATGTACAGTGCTGTCCCTTTGAAAAGCTGCACAAAGCAACAGTTACAGGAAAATTCCCAGCATCTGTTCTTCAAGCTGAATTAGGACCGCAGCCAGCTGACCCTCTTTTGTTGTATCTCCCTTTTGCTGACAGGACAGACCCCCAGATTTGAACAGAGGCTTAGCAGTTTGATTCTCTCCTACATTTTGGCCCTTACTGGGGCAAGGATTAATGCCTTAATCACATGTATAGCCAAAATACAGAGTTTCTCACTATGTGTGAAAACAGTACCGTGATCGCGGCAGCCTCTTGACCGTTACTGTTGGCACAATAGTGGATGCTAGAGATCCCCACCAAAATTACAGCTGCCAACAGTAGGCTTGTGTATGTCTTCACAGAGATAAAGAACATGCAAAGCAGAGATATGGATGGAGTGCTATGCTATTCATTTCTCAGATGAAAACCTGGGCAGACTGAGGGATTTGCTGCCTATATAAAACAGCCTGCAACTGACCTTGAAACTGAACCAAGACATTCCTCAGTCCTAGCCCCATGTTTAGCTTCCAGGTTGCCCTTTTTTTTTATCTTTCCTTTAGAAATTTCCTTAGATTTAATTTCCTTTAGTGAACTTACAGAATCATAGAATAGTTTGGTGTGGAAGGGATCTTAAAGATCATCTAGTTCCACCCCCTGCCCTGGGCAGGGACACCTCCCACCAGCCCAGGTTGCTCCAAGCCCCGTCCGACCTGGCCTTGAACCCCTCCAGGGATGGGGCAGCCACAGCTTCTCTGGGCAACCGGGGCCAGTGTCCCACCACCCTTACAGTAAAGAATTTCTTCCTAATACCTAATCTAAATCTCCCCTCTTTCCATTTAAAACTGTTACCCCCTCGTCCTATCGCTTCTATTTTCCTTTGAAACTCACTCAGGAACCTCAGTCTTGGATGTTGATCTATTCGGAAGTTGGTTTCAATTACTGACAAAAGGTATGCATATAATCAGCACAAGGCAGACATGGCTTTCAGGGGAGCCCAGGTGACTGTGACCAGTGCACGATCTCAGCCTGCCCGTCAAAGGAAGAGATGTTTTTCACTCGGCCATCCGCCTGAAATACGTATCGTCACTCAGTGTCCTGATTGATTAACTAAGTGGGGGCTGAAGGAACAGCATGTAATACTTAGCTAATTACACTGGCCGAGATCTTTTGTTCTGCTACCACTGGATCGCCTCAATTGATTCTTTCAGTCCCTAAACAGCTTTGCAGGTTGTATGCCTGGACAGAATAAGGTCTTTTGTCATACTTTAATGAACAAAAATGTTTTAAATCCTCTCCTTCTCCCTCCATTCCGAGCAGCAGCAAGGGTAACCTTGGTACAAGGACAGCTGTATGTGGCTGATCAGTATCTGTCAACCGCTTTCTTGGATGTGACTGCAAATGCACTCCTCTCCCCACACGAACATAGTCCTCCTCCTAGGCTGATCTTGCCTTCCTTTCTCTGCAAGATACTCACAGCAGACATCAATGCCAAGATAGCTAGAGGGATGGGAGGAAGCCACCCTCAGAACCAGAAAAGAATCTGGTCCAGTTTCTACAAAAACTTTACAATAGGTTCTGTCAGAAAAAGTCCAACCGTACCTGGCAGTGTTAAACACTGAATCCTGGTGCTGAATTCTCACAACTAAGCACCTTCCTGCCCAGAAGTACTAGTAAGGTGGGTGCTGAGCAGCTCTTCGAAAATCTTGCAAGCACAAATCACTTGTGAGTGCAAATCACTTGAAAATTTGTCCGCAGAAAGTCTTTGAAGTATCACCTTTCTAAGATTTTAAGATCTGTGACCCTGAGAAAGTAATTATAGGCTTACCGCATTCGCTTTGTGAGCTTGTAACAACTTCTGCAAGGACGTAAATGACTCCTACAATTTTCCTGCAGTTTTTTGGTCAAGCCTGTAAACCCCGTAAACCCCATGAGATAAATTTCTAGATTATGCTGCCAGAAAAAAAGCAGTTGCAAACATTCAGCATAAAACACAGGTTCATGACTAATTAATTCCTGCATAAACCAATCTGAAACTTTTTTTAAAAATAAAAATAAAATGCCACCTTCGGTTTAAAATTTCCAAGGATTAAGAAGCTGCTGTGGTAGAAACTTGGTAAATTGTTCCACTCATAAATATCCCTTCACAAATAAAAAGCTATCCCTTGTTTCTAATCACATCTTTTAGCTTCAGCATCCAACTACTGATGATGTATTTTTTGTAGTTAAACTGAAAACACTTAATATCCAATTTAAAACATGAAGCATCAGGACTGGCAGTGTCTCACTGAAGTTTTTGACAAAATGTCTCCCAGTAAGTTAACCTAATAAACTTCCGCATATAATGAACATTTTGTCACCATTGTCCAGAGTCATTAAACCTGGCATATCCTCTTAAAGTACAAGTAGATGTCACAACCAAGCTACGAGCCGACCGTGTTCTGCTCTACATGCCCATTCTCCAGAGCTGATTATTTTTCGGCTGGCTGAGATTCAGATGTGAACTAACGTGATTAATAAATGAAAAGACTCTTATCATCCATTCCTGTGCTCACAGCCGCTAAACAGTTTTGCCCTGACACTTGCCAATAAAGTCGTAATAGCTCATAATACATGCTTCATCACTTACTGAGATTCATGATCTTAATTTCAAGACCCATTTCTTTTCCCAAGTAACGGGCTTTGGGAAGGAGAGAACACCTTGGGACTAACGAGCAGTTGTTAACATACTGTGATCAGAAAATAAAGGCATACTCCTCTTTTGTAGCTGCTATTTACACTGAATGGTCTCCATGTCAGATTTGTTCCCTTCGAGTTAGAGTAAGTCGGTCTGAGTGCCAGTTTGGCATGTCTGAAACGCTAATTGTCTTGTTTCCATTTCACACATCATCATCACAATAACGTTTCTGGAACCGGAAGACAAATGCCAGTTTGACTGATAAGGCAGACTGAAATACAGCCAGATAACCTGCAGGTTTATTACAACTTCAAATATGGCTTTTTCCTGGCCCAATAAAAAATTAAGACTCTGGCAAAACTGCAACCCTAATGCTTTGCTTCAAAAACTATTGTTTATAACAGTGGCTTTTGCCCAAATACTCACAGTATGTTTAGATGTCTGCCGCCTTTGGGGATACACTAGTATCTCATATTCTCATATTCTCATAAATGCTTCTTTCATTCAGGAAGTATAGAGAAGAAATCAGTGCAGAACAGTACAAAGGCCCAGGTCCCCAAATGCATGCAGGTGAAATCAGTTTGGAGTTAGGCACCAAAATACTACAGGTATATATTTTTTCTTACAGCTCTTAAAGTACTGTGAGAACAGAACACATTTCTAAAATCAGAATTTGACTAGCTGATTGATGAGGAAGAAACAAATGCATCCCAATCACCTAGCATAATAGGAAAATGCGTTAAAACCAGTTAACATAACATTTCCTTTATCAGTCCAAAACCATCGGCCACATGTTAAAATCTAATGGTTCTTGCATTGTCTAGCTCCATTACCTCAGCAGAAGGTTCAGAAGTCGACCACAGGATTCACTGTTTTCAGACGGTTCACTGGGTTCAGGGAACTAAAGCCATATAGCTCATAGAGTTGAGCTCCCCAGGTCATGTTAACTGGACTTTGAAGGCATTGAAGTTATTCTGGTTCCCTTAGGCCGGAAATTATCTGTATGACCACCCAGCTCCTTTTCTTGGCATGTTTGAACCTCATATGTAAAAAGAAACCACAAGTACTTTCATCAGATTAGGTTTTCCCATGCCCACAGAGACCGAAGACCGTGCCAGAACAGCAAACACCACAGCAGCATTTTACATCCTTGGTAGCTTGCAATCAGCAAAGAAGAAATCCAATACCAGCCAAGTCGGTACAAAGCTAAGAAAAAGAACCAAAAGAGAACTTGCCCGTTCCAGTGATCTTAGTTACCCAGCAAATCCACCTCCTTCTCTCATCAGAAAGCACAAGCTCCCGCTGGCTTCATTCTCCCAGTTATTCTCTGAGCACCATGAAATCACGACTTACCAACACCTTTTGTGGAGCCCGGATTCTGCCTTCTCCCAGATGATATTTACTGAGTAGCTTTCACAAATGCTGAAGGACAAAGATGAAATGCTAAGGAACATCCCGCGACTGCCATTTCACCCCCACACTCGCCCTCATCCCTGACTATCCACTCTCTACACGACCCCACCAACTGCCATTCCAGTGCTTAAAGGCCTCAGGAGAAAGCTGACGCATGTGGCAATTCCATCCTTTTGTCTGAAGTGTCAGGCTAAGATGTACGGTACATAGAATAAATGGTAACGCTGATACTTGACCCTGCTTGTTCACCTTCTCGCAAGGAGGAGAAAGAATCCCAGAGGAATACTGTCTGCTAATAATGTAGACCATGAGCAGTTAGCACAACTGGGTTACAAATACTCTATTAAGCATCGTGCAAGTTTACATATACACAAACACTGAGAGGAAAGACTTAAGACATGCAAGCACACACAAATGTGAGATTTATATGGTCAAATTGTCCTTTGTTAAGAATAAATCAGAGGCAAGCAGAAGCGAGACGCTGAGAGTCCCTATAAATTATCTAGCCATTTAGAATCAATGCAGCAGAAAAGAGGATAGAGTTGAAATATATAACCTATTGTTTTCTACCCTCAACATTGAGAATAAAAAGCGCATGAAACAGCATGAGCTGAATAGCACAAACAGTGACTTTAGTTTAATTACCATGTTTCATTATACACACCAGAATCTCAGTCCATTCTATAGCACTGGATCTTACAAAATATTCTTGTCTAATACTGCTCTTCACTGCAGCTTTTTGTATTCTATAGACACTCCATCCATAGTACAGTCTATGAAACTCTCAGTTTTGGAACCATTTTTCCAACAATGTAAGTATCCACGCTGTTGCTTAATCAAATTCTTTTGTGATCCCTTCCAATCTCACAAGCAAACATGGAAGTGGTTGATCTTTAAATAAATGTCAGCCAACAGATATTTCTTCTTTCTCACTGGAGATGAGAATGAGAAGTGCTCCTTGCCAAACCTGCCCTTTCAAAGGAAAGACTCCTCTCTGAAGAAAGACTCCTCTCTGAAAAAAAAAAAGCTCTGTGTGGCTTTTTATTTGGGTAGCAAAGGAACTCACTCAGCTGAATGACTTGATGCGTTTATTAGTTTCTCTGCATTTTTTTTCCTGTCTCCTCCTCTCTGAAATGTCAGCTCAGAGCTTTGAATGCACTGCTGAAAGCACGTGAAATTCTGTTACCAGATCGTGTCACTTCTACTCTTGCTTTCCTTCTGCTGAATTTCTATCCCAAAAGCCAGCTTTCTAAGAATAAATGTAACAGGGCACCCTACTCTGGTCTTGCCGGCATCCTTCCTCAAAGAGCAAGGTAAGGCAGGAAAATCCCACAGCAACTATTGCACGTGAATTTTCCGAAAGACCTAGTCTGAAAGACAAATGGAAAATTATTTCCTCTCAAAATCTGGCTGAACGTTGTGCCTCAGCTTTATGCCTAACACTGCCTACCTGAATTCCTGAGGCTTTCCTTTGTGAGAGAGCAATATGCCTACAGTAATTAGTTTTGTACCTTAGGGACACATTATTCACTCCAGAGAAAGAAAGGGTGAAAGAAAAGCACAGGCCAATTTCTCAGCTGAGATCCTGGTGTCATTCCAGTAGGCTCAATGTGTTGATTTACATCAGCTAAAGCACTGGCCTCAGCAAATCATTCCTACATGCATTATATTTGATTAATTTGATGAATCACGTAGCTTTTGTGGGAGTGATGGAGGAGGCAAAATTGACCCGGGATCTAATAAAAAAGTCACATGGCTATTCAGCATCATACACATTTTTCTTCAGAACTCAAAGGAAAAGGCCATACCTTATTTCTGTAGCAGTAACGAACTCTACTTTATCCACACAATTCCTCCCTCTTTTTTTTTATTTTTCCCCAGACAGCATGATCCTGTGAGCATGCCCTTACGCTGGCTGTGAACCTGCTTAGCCAACAGCAGTACTCCATAATTTTCCTTGTATCCAGCCCTAATTGCTTTGCTCAAGTTCCTATCCACCCATTCAAGGCCCAGTCCTTGTGCTCACCTAGGGAAAGAGAAGCTTCAATGGGCTGAAATAAGCTCAAACCAGCTCCTTTTAACTCAGAGAAGGAGTAAGGTCATTTAGATCCCATCCCAGATGAGACAGACCTTTTCACAAGGTCTGGCCTCTCTGTCCTATGAAAACTCCCCTCTTTACAGCTCAGGCACAGCTCCCAATCCACTTTCTCCCATTACCAGCTAATTCAAAGTCCAGCTGTGGCCTGGAGATGACAGGGGAGGCAAGAAGCAAAGGTGTATCAGGCAGGAGAGAGGTTATTTCCCCCGCTGCTGGGAGAGAAACAGCTCAGATGAAAAAAAAATGCTGTCTTTTGATGCTATAGCATGGATTTGGGATATTCACCAGCTCCCAAGGGCTGTCCTCAGATGACTTTGCCGTCATCTCTCAGTTTCTCCAGGCAGATAATGATGCTCATCCATCACACTTAAATAGTTAGAACCAAATTCTGCTACAGTTACGTCAGTGTGCAGCAGAAGAAATACTACTGATGAAAATTTCAATAAGGGTTTTCCACCCTGAGGGTTCATCGTGCCCCTCAGCAGTCCTACTTCTAAAGCCCTTGCTGTGCAACACTTCAAAAAGCTCCCTGTGTCCATTTTAGTCTCACGGCCCATCAGCTGCAGCTATTACCTTGTTACCTGCTACCACTGAAAGTGTATGCTCTTGTCAGGCGTCTCCCATGTGTCAGCGGGCAGAGCTCAAGCATGAGTATTTTCCTACAGCTTTTTTGTCCTGAACTGGTGATACATGTATTGCTGATCCAAATCCTCAGCCTGGAAACTCTGTGCTGTCCCACTGCAGGTTGCTCTGGTGGTGTAATACTGGCGGGGTGGATTCAGCAGTGTTTTGCGTCAGAAAAAATGACTCTATATAAACCACAGGTTGTTGAAAAACCTGACCTCATAATTTACACACCTTACTGCTGCAGGCACTGTACGCAGCCATTGTTAAAGACAGAAAGTTTGTCATGGCAGAGTGTAAAATTTTATTTCACCCCCGCAACAGCGTGCTAGAGTCTCTTCCAGCCCCAAGACAAAAGATGGCGTGAGTGGGGGACCAGAGGCGGAATCGGATTTTAAGCAGAAGTTCCTTGGCCCTCCCGCATGGCCCCTTGTCTTGAACCACACTGTTTTCCTCACTGCCCAGGAATTAAACTGCACAAAACCACACTGGAGAAAGGATCAGGCCTGTAATCTGGTTTCACTTTTATTATTTGCTCCTAATCTCCCTTCAGTTCCCACGCAGTTTTTGAAGTATCGATCACCCCATAGAAAAAGCTTAAAATGAACAATGGATTCATGGTTAACGAGTTTCAGTAACTCCGTTCACCTCACTTGAGACTTCAGGGTGAGAAAGTTAAGTGCTTGTACAAGCTCAAGTGACTGCTCACCATTTCCTTAATATTTCATCTCTTTGTGTTTTGTAGTTTGCCTTATTCTGAGCTAATGTTTATTTTTCCAGAGAGCGGTTATTGTGGTAAACTGATATCAGACTAGCAGTGTGGGAAATGACATTTCACTGCATTCATCTCCTGTACTCCAATACTTCAGGAAGGCAACATGGACAATAAAAGAGTTCAATCTAAGAGCTTTTTTCTCTTTAAAAAGGATGACACCTTGTTGCCAGCGCAATGATGATGACCCCAGAATCAGGGAACTACTTAACATCAGCAATATTTCTGTTTAAACTAAGGAATGGACAGTACTGAGAGGCAAGGTGAGTTGTAGGATGGTCTTAAAAAGTAGGAAGAGGTGATGTACTTGAGGGTGAGCCTCCTGATGTCAATGAAATGATGCTGATTTACAGCAGCTCAAACCTGACACAGCCCATTCATCCCACCTGAGTGAGAAATTCTTGTGCCTTTAGGACATTAATTTCAGCCAAAGTAAATGAAAAGTTATCCTGGCAGTTTTGCTTCTAGTTTTCTCCTTTTTTAGCATCAACCTGATTCCTACTCTCCCTTCATACCCAGGCTCCATTTCTTTCCATTGTCCCTCCTTGATCCTACTGAGTCTCCCTCGCCAGTGATTTTCTATAGCAGGAATGATTTAACTTCCGGCATTTTTTTTTCTAATGGAGAAGATACTGCGTTCCCCTCTTACTTCAGTGTGAGCAACCCTTGGGCACATCAGCATCTTCTGGTGTTGTCTGGGTATTTGGACACCAAGGTCTCTAGGAAGATGATTCTTTTCTGTTTGCTCATCTTCTTTGCACCCTTAAGCACGTTTTACTTTATCCACAGAAGTAATGTTAGAGAAAATAACGGGATTTCTGAGCTGAGAACAGACTAGGCCCCATTTGTGTGCTTGTAGAACTCTACCATACAAAACTGTGGAAGAAAAATCTTTTTTTGCTTTTGCAGTTGTGGAGAGCAGATGGTGCTTTATGGTTAATACAACTCTCTAAGAATGTTTTCTATTCTAATCTTGCTGACTAATCTTTCTTCTTCTAAAGTGTTAATCTTGCTTTAGGAATAAATGTGTGATATTGTGTTAGAAAAGCCAATCAACTGCTCAGGCTTTAGCTGGGAAGCAATGTGAGTTCCCCTTTGTACAAGCTCTTCTCAAATGTGATTGTTTCCCCAGTGTCAAATTCCATGGATTTTAGCAGCTGAATGGGTACAAAATTTGACATGGTCAGAAACGTGTGCTTATAAAAACTTATTATCGTTGAATAGCTGGTGCATTCTTGGTGCACTCATGTGCAAACTACACTTTGCTGTCTGGCATCACCTCTGGGCCTCATTAGCACACACACGCACAGATCCCAGAGAGGTCTGGCTTGCGCTCCCATTCTCCTCTCAAATACCCTTCTGGCTGTTCCCATGTTTCACGTGGGGAGGAGATGCATGACGCCGGCGCGGAACAAGCCAGCATCCCCCATACAACAGCTGTCCTCAGTTAACCTTAGAGCTGGCCGAGTCGGTTAAACGCCACAACTCCTCAGCTATGGCAAGCCCTGGGGAGTTAGGCAGCACTTGAGGGCAATAACTCATGTGCCGGGAATTACAGCCATCTCAATATTTAACTGAGAACGAGGCTGGGCAGAAACACCAAGTCTCATGACTTTCCAGTCGACATTGCTGTAAGCTGCCAGAGCGCTATGTTGAGGACCAGCACCCAGGCAGCTCCCATTCCCATAGCATGCTCCACCAGGCTGATAAAAACCAGCGGTATGTAGTTAGATGCCAAACACGAAGCGCAGAGTGCAGCCAGAGGCAGAGCTAAGTGGCTGAGGCGCAGGTCATACAAAACTGAGCAAAGAATGGTGAAGCACGTGGCAAAGTGTTAGTTGCCTAACCTTCGGTCTCAGCGGTGGGAGAGCTACAGGCCTGACTGGGCTAGGGACGTCCGCGTCACTCCAACGCATGCATATGGTGCCAGTATCAACGGAGCCTACATGGGTGAATCTAGCGCAAAGTCAACAGCTTACACTGGCACAGAAACACTACGCTGCTGTATACACGCCAGCTTTAAGAAAAGCTGCTTCACTCTCACAAGCTGCTCTACTGACAAGGCCTTACACTACCAAAACCTCTTTCCCTGGATTAGTGCTACCCCAAGATTTAGAGACAAATCTCAGAAGTTATTTGGAATAGTTGAAATAACAAGGTTTTGGCAGCTCAGGCTGTGGGGGGAGGTTAAGCACTAACGTCGAGCGCACAGTCTTTCTTTCTTGGCCTTATCCATTTCTCCACAACCTTTTGCTTAGAGCTCAGCTTCTTAGCTCAGGCAGTAGGAACTTCTGTTCTCCTGTGGAGTGTCGGGGCGGCTAGCGGAGGGCCCCTCACGGGTCCTGGCGATGATGGTCATCACAGCAGAGTAACCTCACAGGACTCTTTTTCCCTGCCTCACTCCGCTGCAGTATCCATGGGCAAAGGGCCACAGTATCCCCTCTGGGTGGAAAGACACCATGGGCGAGAGCATCTGAGAATTAATAAATAAGAGCAGTAGCCAACAGGGAACTTAAGTGAGAAAGTCAGATTTTTTAAGAGTACTCAGTCCTATAACTAAGGACCAGGGAAACCTCTCTGGGCACTAAGTGTTCCTGCAAATCCAGTTCTCGTTTACTTTGCTTTAAAGACTGCTCATCCACTTTCCTAATGTCTATGTGACTTAAGTGATTAAGTCCAACTGGTGATATTTTAGTAGTGGGAACATTTTCCAAACACATATTGATTCTGATAAGATATTCATTATAAAGAAAATACCCTGAAGTTCACCATGTTTAAAACAAAAAGATTCAATTTTCCAGTTTAAATTCAAATTTCATTATCCGATTTGGTTTTGGAAGTTACTTCTGGGAATTGCCAAAACTAAAACTGTTATTGAAACAAACCATCTGGGTCGAGTGCAAATATTTTTTTAACATCCAGTGACCTAAAAATCCATTTTTCACTCAGCTCCCATTACCAATAATAATAAAGAAAGAGAAATATCTTTCTCCCCTACCTTCCCTGCAGATTTTTGGCAGTGCTACTTACTGGCAATGGAATATAGGGACACGACAGGCGTTACATCTGGCCAGTGTTTTACAGATAGCCAAGGAGAGCCTTGGATGACTATGCTACAGAAATAATTTCACGGATGTGTATCAGATAGAGAAGGGCTGATAAAAATGCCTTTCACACACAAGGAAGTGGAATAGGAGCACAGTTGTTTTGCAGTCTTGTGTTTGCTTGATCTTTCCCAAGCACGCCTTGACAATGCCACACTGTTTACAGCCAAAAGGTATATATAGCTGGGTATAAGTCAGTGCATGTTTATCTTCCTTACTCAGGATATAGGAAGAAAAGAGAACAGGACACGCAGATCCTTGCTGCAGTATGTGCCCAGAAGATGCACTCTGAGGGGTGAGAAGTGTAAAAAGCAATCACCTTTAGGTATGATAACACTAACATATGAAGACTGCGGGTCTTTGCTATAGCATTCATTTCCCCATGCAGCAACAAAATCTCTGTTGACTTCAAATAAACGAGGGAACATGGAAAAATTATTTTCATAAGTAATCTTACGTTTTCCGCACCTGTGGCTCATCTAAGACTTCACACAATAGATATTATACCAGTAAGAAGCATAAGGAATCCCAGAGAAAGTTGACTAAATTCACCAGTTCGGATCAGAAGAAGAGGTTATACAGTAACATCAACTCTGTTCAACTCACCAAGCAGCCAAAATGCCCAACACGCAAAGACTGAAAGCGCATCAGTCCTGTATTTAGGTGACAATGCACTTTTGGGATGTGTAACCTCATTTTGTACACCTCACTACATATCGCGCTCTTCTGCATCAGAGACTGTCACAGTCTCCAAAAATGCATTTACTCATTTGTGCCACTGCTCAGTGTTATTTTCAGAGATGTTTTCCTGGGTACTCTTGAAGGGAGAATTGCAAGCCACCGATGCTTGGTAAAAGGCAAAAATAAGTATCTCCCGCATTAAGCGCTCAGTTTCTAAAGAGGGGCTTGGTGTATGGATCTCTGCCAGCAGGTATGCGATTGCAAACATGTCTAAGGATTAGAGAAGGTGACACTGACTGTTTGACATCAAACAAGCCATTTCCAGTCTTTGGCTTGCAATGTGTACATCGCCCAGAGAGGATAACGGCTTCCGGTGTAGAATGTTTTTCTAAGCAGCACACAGCATATACAGCCGGAATGTAAATCAATAAATATTTATCCTGTGAATACTATTATTTATGAATAACATCTGATTACTCATTTATGAATAACATCTGATTACATGGCCAGTACTCATGTGGAGATGCCTTTCTTTCAAATAACGTGCCATGCAGAAGTGCTCAGACTGCCTTTTTCAGAATCACTGGTAATTGAAAAATATTAAAAGTTAGTTGCTCCTTAATGTGAGCGGTACCTCAACTTCACAAGTGCAAGAATAACAAAGGATTCATTCACCTGCATCTCTGACCTGCTGACCAACCCTTGCTTGATTCATGTTACTCCATAGGCTGCAGTGGATCAAGGGGGCCATAAAACATTTTTTGTTATCCACTGTAAAACTGTGACAGTAGCCAAGGATGAAATGAATCGCTATTTCTTGCAAGCAGAAATATGAAGCTCTTAGAGGAAAAAAAAAATAGCTCTTTGTATGAAAGTAACCCACAGTTCTGAATGACTCTGTGTTTTGGGATTCTTCTGCTGACACCTCTCACACTGGAATAACACTAGCAATGCTGCGTAATAAAACCAAGTCTGCATTTGTCAGCAGAACAACGAACGCGTTTGAGAACTGCTCATCTGAGACACATTTCCTCTAGTTCTTGTCTCGGCAACTACTGTTGCTCACACTGTACAGCACAAGGTGATTCCGATCCATCCTTATTGCTCCTATACACAAAAGGAAAAAGAGTAACAGCGCCAATTGGTGGATATCATTGCATAGCCCCATAAAAGATGTGTTTTGAAGCATCACGATTTCATTAGAAATATGAAATGCACCGGAATATTATCCAGGGATATTACCACAACCTTCATGAAAATTCTACCTCAGTACCTAAATTTTCCTAGGAGCTTAATATATCCCTTGTACTATCAAGAAAAGGTCTTAAGGGAGGATTCCGGCAAGTTTCAGCTCTATTTCACCAGAAGACAAAAGGTCAAAATAAGCCACACAGATAATAAGGAATGTCATTCATAGGTTATACAAAGCTTAAATCGCTCCACGTTCAAGCAGAGCATTATTTTGAAAGACATACTCTGACAAGAGCAGGCCATCATTATTTAGCTATAGTGTCATTCTGAGTGGCAAGAACAAGGTTACTTCCACATGCAGTAAATGGTGTTGATCCCTAACAGGCAGGGAAGAAAGAATAATTTAAAAGGGTTGAACTTTGACACTTTTCAAGCAGAATATTTTGGGGTTTGTTTTGGTTATTATTTTCATTTCAAAGTTCACCTGCATTTATTTTACAGGGTCGAACAAAACTCTTCAGTTCAACACAAACCCTGATTTTTTTTCTAGTGTTTTTGTCTTGCCACAATTTTGGTTCAGGGCCCACAAGAGCTAGTCCCTTTATATGGGCCATCAAACCAAGAATATTTCATAGTTCTATGTTCTTTAAGCTTTCCATGTATTAAAAATTAATTTTCATGTCGTGGTCAATATGCTGCAACTAAATAAAACCTGTAAATCCAAGTGAACGACCAAACTCCTGACACCGCCTGCTCCAAATGCATGTCTCCTCCTAAACTCCCCCCAACCCAGCAACACGCATATAGACAGATACACAAAAAGATAAAAGGAATTTCAAAGACCCCAGGCCAACGGAATTCTTCCTCTGGTCTCCTCCTGACCAGGGTCTTTGGGTTTCCAGTGTTTTTCTTCCTGGCTGCTGTTGGTTTTGGCAAAAGCAGTAATACTAGTAAGAATTTACAGACCCTCTGTTCTATTCCAAAACTGATTTAGCTAACACAAACCATCAAAAAAACCCCAACAAACCATCACACCTCCTTGTCAGTTGGAATTTCCACTAGTGCCTGAGGGATAGAGGAAACCAGAGCGCACACTACAAACCAGCAGGAAATATTTCTGACCATGATTAATGCTTCCTTTAGTGGTGCAACAGAATCTTTGCAGATCTTTGTGGATCCTTGGAACTGCTCCATTTACTACTCTCCAGGCCATATTTTGCTGTGAAAACCTTATTACGTAACAGAAGCATTAACAGGTTCAGAATAAAATAAGAAAAGATGTATTATCTGAAAGATCTGGAGAATGGGGGGGGGGGAAAGTTAAGAAAGGCACACACGGTTTTCCTTTCATTCCATGTGATTATGTTGTGATAATGCCCTCTACAGACCTGTCCATCACTTGCGGACTCAGGTCAGAGAAGCTCTCTGACCCGACCAGCTGGGTGAGACAAGCCAAACAATGACAAATTCAGCTTCAGTTGGTCTTGCCAGAAGGATCTCAGAATTGCCTGTTGGGCAGCTATGAGACAACCACACTTTCCTTTTGTCCATCTTCTTTTTTTTTTCCTTCTCTGTTTTTTGGTGGTTTTGTTTTTTGTTTGGGTTTTTTTTTTTTTTGATAAGGAGTTTGCAGGGATATATGCAGCGTTTGGAAAAACACCATCTCGCACGTGCAGAGAGGTGTCTTTCTAACTTTGGCTTCCTTACTTAGCTCCCACATTACCAACTTTTTGAACGTGTATTCATCCCTACCTTGAACTACTTTGTTAGGAAATACTTTACACCCCTGCTCTGGCATGATAAACTTGCCTTGCAGATTCCTAGGTATTGCTACTGAAGATGGCTGACGATATCCCTCAGTTGTAGGGAGCCTCGCAACACCAGCACTTGGATTCAATCGCCATGGGAGTCATTTGTGTCCTTTAGGTCACTTGTGAATGCCACGGGCATGATGGAAGGCAATGCTTTTATTGGAAATGGCAGGATACTACCAGCATTTTCAAATTACCCTAAAGAAAAGCAGATTCACTCTTGAGTGCTGAAGACTCAGCAACTAACCGAGGACATTTGACTGAGTATTCTGCTTGGTCTACAACTGGTCACCAAAAGCACAAGGGCAGACTACAACCCCCTGTGAATTATAAAGAGAGCTTAAAACTGAGATGATTGGATGCACAGATCAGACCTCTTAACTAGCACCATCTGTATGTTGTCACCATCAAAATGTCATAAGCATATTAGACAAGCACTGAATTTTTGTATTTACTTCGTTCCCCCTCACTCTCACATCTCTCATTTTCTGTGTTAATGGCTAGTTCTCTCTCACTGTCTATAAAACACTGATTTAAGCCAAGAGAAGAGTATGCAGTTGGTGTGCAAGGACCCCTCAAAATCCAGTTTCAGTTCAGAACCTTTCAGTTCTATATTCCAGCGTATATTCTGACTCAGCTTAAAAGCATGATTTTTTTTTTGTCCTGGTACTTTATGGGATTACAAACTATACGCACCCTCATCTGACACACACACACACATATGTATACGTAAATACAACCATTGCACTGCAGGCACTGCCATCTGCTACCAAAGCATCTCACAACAGCTACCCACAACTCTTAGCTGCTCTAGAACAAGAAAAAAATTAAGATGATGGTGCTGGTGTTGGTATGCGATTTATCCCAAACAGAATTTGTCTCATCGGATCACATTTTTTTTTCTAGTAAAATATGCCACAGACTGACCTTCTATAATATCTCATCACCAAAGCCAGAACATCTCATGGAGAAGTGCTATCACACCCTCTCCACCTCAAACTCTGATGGGTCAGTGATTCAGCACTGACTGTGAGGGAGCAGGGCTATGGAACTGAACCACTTTGTGTCATTTCTCATTGCATTTCAAAGTCTCACATCCAAGGAGTGACACCGTCGAACCTGTTAAGCTAATGAGAGCTGACAAGATCACAGCCTGAGAATAATAAAGCATATAGAACAATAGATGCTCACCCTGGTTCTCTTGAGCTCCATCCAGCAGAGGAACCTTTTGTTTTAGCAGCTGATGAGATACACAAGAAGTCGTAGAGACACAGAGTCACTCAAGCGCGCTTACTTTTGTTTCTGCTTACTCCTTTCTCCTAAACTCCAACTTCTATTGATGTGCTAGTGGCTCGCTTTCTATCAATCTCCATTAAACATTGTTATAAGATATAGAAAGATCATGTCACTGGTAGACAGGGAAACCTCTAAATGCAGTTCATTATTAACATCTGATGATTGATTAAGTAACAGTAAGTCTTAAGGAAAGCACAGATTAAAGTTCTTCCTAGGCATTTTTCTTATACCACCAGTTTCCTAGACAACTGCTGTATGTACAAGTTTCTGAACTCATACAGCAAGTAGCACAGTCTCCCCACAGTCTTGCTGCATTTCAACACTGGCCACAGGGAAATAGAGACTGAGGCATCTCCAGTTCTTATGTCTGATGTACACAGTTTGCCACCCCAAAGGACTGGACTGCAACTTAGTCTTAATGTAGGTCAGGAAGTCAGACTGCAGTTCTACTGAAAACGCTGTAGAAAAACGAAAAGCTATGATATGCCAAGGAGGAGCGATTTTTCAATCTACCCCTTAGTGAACAGGTGAAGAGGTAGGTGCTGCCTGGTAGGCCAACATCTTTTGCTAAATTAGAGAGACTTGGGAAGAAGCGCGAGGACTCTTCTTCCAAAAGTAAAAGGAACTGTTAATAAATTGGAAATATGAAGTTTTCTGGCAAGTGGGCTTGGGGAAGCGTATTGCTGTGAGTGGCCCCTGCAGAACAGCACTGAGGGGTGGGTGTGTGGGCCCCTGGGCCAAACCCAGTTGCCATTGACTAAAGCAGGAGCGGGAAGAAGGGCCTTGGGCTGGAAAAAGTGGCTGCTTTGCACTTTTGGGCAAGGATAGGCGGGGATACCCCCCCATGTCTGTGGCTGTCTTTCTGGGCTGACAAAAAGGGTAAGTTGCCCCTGATGAAGCTGTGATGGAAACCTAATCCTCTACAACAATAGCCCAGTGCTAAGAAACATCCATAGGTCTGGGCATGAGAGAAGGCGAGGACCCCTTCTATGGGCATTTGTTTCTACATCAGTCTTTTGTTGTGTCTTTCCCCCTCTCCCACCTCCTTCCCTGCTTGCTTATTCCAGCATTAGTTTGCACGGGCTGTTTGCAGAGACAGAACAACAACAGAGGTCTGCTTGGAAAGCCAGCAGAAACCTCTTAGCTTGAAATCAGAAATGTACAGAATCCCAAAAGAACAAAAATGTTTGAACTTGCCTCCCCAAAAGCGTTGTATTCATTGACTTGCAAGCAGGGGGAACAGTAGTAGTAATTTAACCTAGGGAAGAGTGCCAACAACTTATTTAATTGCAGAGTTGGTGCCAACACCACCACAATACAACTATTAATACAAGTCTGCAGTACAAGACTAATTCTACTAACCTTTTGCTGTTGCCTTATAGTCAGGTCAGCGGCTGCATCCCTTCTGTGCTGACACTATTCAACAAACACTGGCAACTGCTTTTAAGCAAACATGAAACGGAGCAGGGCAGGAGGGAGGGGAGTGGGATCATTGATAAAATGAAGATTCCCCGCACGACCCCACCCCTCTCCCTCCAAATGTTTCGCATTTCTTTCTCCATTTCAAGCCTCTCTCTTGAAACTGGCAATGCGTCTTGCCATGTATTTGCTCCTGGAAAACAGCCAGAACTTTGGTCTGAATTCCATCAGCTCATTTCCCAGTTTCTATGAGACTGCATTTGAGAAATGTGGATCTCTCTCAGTCCACTGGCAAGACTGGTCATCAATCAATGTATAAAAACATGAGGTCTGACATAAGGGACCGATCCACTTTTCTAAATGAAGTGTTCATTTAAAGAATGCCTGTTTTTACAGAAAAATAAAAAACCAGCAATAACGTATCTAGCACTACTGCAAGTTTTTAAGGACACGATTATTCCGGTGATTATGTGCCATTGTAAACATCTTAAAACCGAACACTAAATAATGCATAAACTCCATGCAACATCATTATTATATGAGGTAGTAAATTCACCAGCACATGTGCAGACTCACCCTTGCTTCACTCTTCACCCATTACCATATTTGGTTTTTTATATTTACAACTTGTGACTGCATCACAACTATAAATTCCGAACACCCGTAAGCAAATTTTTTTATTATACTCATAAACAGCATAAAGGGGTTGTCGTTTTCAGCTGTGACCTGCTGGCACTGCCATGATAGAAAAAATAAATACCGATTACAAGCTGAACAGAAAACCAAGAAAAATACTTCCGTATGACTGTAGTGAACACACTTTATCAGGAAGTCAGTAGTTCTCTATAGGTGTTAGGAAATTTTCTGCAAAATGTAGAGAACTGTACGCTCTTTCAGTTCTTCTGAAATAAACACCCCTGGCCACAACACGTATCTTCTTTGGGTATCCTGGAGGCCCTTCTGGCCTCCTTCTGCCCCATGAAACTGTTTCCAGTTTTTGAAGTGGATCTATTTGCAATTTCTTTGGCAAATATTTCCATAATGCTTTTATCTCCATTTTTACGTGAATTAACATTTGACATTTATCCATGCCTTTAAAAGGAAAAAAGTCATGAAAACTCTTATAAGTAATAGCAAATGTGAAGATTTGGCATATAGTCAAAAACTTGCCTTCAGTTAAAAGGTGAATAACTTCTAACCGTGCTAATAAAAACTGACCCTGCTGACAATACAAACCAATTCCCCGACAACTTCAGGATCACAAATTGTACCCCTATATGTCAAGTCATGTCCAGAAAATGACCTGCTACTGGTAACGGCTACTAAAACCCAGTATCTCTTCTATCTCTATTGGCTGGTGTTTAAAACATTTTAACTGCTGATACGGACAGGACAAAACTGCTTACAGCATCACTGCAGAATGTGTGACTGAATCCCAGTAGAACATGGAGCTATGACATTTGTCAGCCAAACTCGTCATTCATCCGTGCATTGGAAAATCCCCATTCTTGAGTGAGAATAGGGAATGGCTTTCAGGCTGGCAGATTATCTGGAGAGGTCTGTGGGAACCGCAAAACATTGCACCTGCCTTAAAAATGGCACCAACTCAGCACAAGACGTTTCCAGAGGGGAAAGTTAATATATGGGAGGAATGCACATAAATCCTGTTATTTCTTAATGGGATTTGGGAGCTTATTTCCCACCCCGTGCTTTGAAATGTATCCCACAGCCTATTCTATTACTGAATTTAAGCACAGTGATTTTCTTATCAGCAGGAATCATACTTCATTGGGGTTTCATTTTTTTTTTTGGTGGGATTTTTTAATGCAAGTGTGAAAAATTAATATTATGCTTGAATACCAGTTAGGATGTTAACAAGCTATGTCCTGGATAAGCTGGTCTTGTCTGTTCCTGTTGTCCTTTTCCTAATTTCAATTGACCAAGAAACCTGGAATCATCTAATTGTTTGGGTTTTTTTGAGTTCATGGCAAAGTAACAAGAGTTGTGGAAATAGATTTAGGCAGTGTCTGGCTGAAAATGGGAAGACCTGAACTCTATTTCCAGCTCAGCCACGTGAATGAACCTACACAAGCCCTCTCTTACTTAAAACAAATTCACAACATTTAGGAAGATGTTTTTCCACTTGCAGTGCTAAGTGTGATACACAGACACAGACTTTATTTCCACAGGGGAAAGACGCTTCCTGGCATTTAACAATTTCTGACCTGAGTCTCCTTAAAGTGCTAGGGTTCTGGCAAGTCCATCTGAAGTATACAGGTCAGATTTCCCTAAGAAACAAGGACCAAGTAAGTGAGCCAAAGCTGAGGGTTTTAAGTGGACCTACAAAGAAGGCAGGAACCCTTTGGTTGAGACACAAAACACAGATACGGCAGCCTATGCGAAAGGAGATTATAAAGAAAAGGAGAAACATATTTAGCACACTTAAAATCTAACACTTCCTAAATTATATTCACCTGACACACAGCAATGACCAATATCCTGCTCCAGCCAAGGCAAGTTTTCAGGGACCCTACAAATACCTAGTAATCCTTGCTCCGTCACTGGTGTGTGATAGTCGAGGCTACCCAAGGATCCGATTTCCACATCTCACACGTACTAAGTAGGCTTGGTCCTGTTCAGCACCCACGCTGGCAAGTGTTCAAAATGCAGACCACACTGCTGACTTTACAGAAGGAAACCCAAGATGTGAGGTTGATGTGGCTGTGTGCTAGGCAGGTAGAGGATGCCAAATCTTCCTGCAGACAAGCTAGTCCTGATGCTGAATTGTATTTTTCTATTATTAACTGGATATTCCATTCCAAGCATAAGGGCAGGTTTGTGTCAGACAGGAAAAGAAAGCCTCTCCTAAGTAGGATCAGCAATGCAACCTGAAGACTCTAGAATGATGGCAGAACGCCCGTTCTCTTGCTCATGCTCAAAGGTAAAGTCTGCTATCTCATCTCTCAAGTCGGGGAGAGATTTACCTCCCGGGCTGATGGATACCCGCAGATTTCAGGGTTTTCTGACGCTGGTCTTGGATGCTCTCTGCTGCCACCAGATGGTGATCCGCTCAAGGCTTTGGAAATAACACAAGTAAGTGACAAAGATTTTGTGGTTTAGCAATCTATCTCCAAAGATAGATTTCTTTGACTACCGATGTTTGTTGGCAAGCAAATTACAGTTCATTTCATTTTCATTTTCAAAGATTCCCTCCAAAGTCTGAGTAGTTCACACACAATAGATCCATGCTGGATTCATGCTCCATAGTTCTGAGCCTCATCAAAAGATCGTGAAGGCAAACGCTGATGAAATTTGAGATGAGATTAGCTCAGCTCCAGCTCTATTATCGATGATGGTTTTTCTTCCTATGCCTTGGGCTCCCAAGAAGCGTGGGAAAGGCTGAATGCAGTAGAGCCTTTCACAAGCAATCATCTATTCTGCACAAACACTGATTTAAAGAGTGCATTCTCTGGTTCCCATTCTAGGATCAGTGTAAACCTTAACTCTGGCTATTCCTGCTACAGCCAAGCGAACAAGGATACATGGCATTTTTCTGTCTAATTTATTTCATGTAAGGTAAAGCCAGGGCAGGATTTACAAAGGCTCCATTTATTGACCCTAAGGATTACATGTTGTATTTAATCACCCAGGAATCCTCTTTGTCCAAGAACATAAGAAGAAAATATTTCTTCTATTACATCTTTTTGTGACTTTGAAGGACGTTACACTGCATATGGTCCTCCGTAACTCAGGTGGTTGCCATACAGTGGTGAAGACCTGATCTTTCAGATGAGCTATCTGTGGATTTGTACCAAAACTTCACAGCTTGGGTTGATCTCTGGTAAGGAGGTAACTCTGAAGCATGACTGGTCAAACGGAGAGAGACACCTGTCAGTCATCATCCCCACCCCTTCTCAGCATAGAGGTATGACCTTTTTCAAGGGTAGTTTCCTGCCACACGCACGTTCACAATTGTTGCATCACTGCACCTTGGGATTCATCTGTGCTGATCTTTGTTAATTAGGATAACCAAGGATACCCATCCCGGTAGATGGGCTTATCACGATGCATCACAGACCAACTGGCACTAGCCCTTCATGCAGCCTATTTGCGGTGTGAAAAGCTCCTACTGACTTTGCTGGTGCAGCAGCAATGCCCAGCAAGCCTCTGCTCACGTCAGTCAGTCAGTCAGTCTGCAATTGCTAATTCAGTGCTGTGGAAGTGAACAGAAGTCTTTTTGTGCTAAAGAACGATCTCGGCAGCCTAAT
This sequence comes from Rissa tridactyla, assembly GCF_028500815.1. NCBI lineage: Eukaryota > Metazoa > Chordata > Aves > Charadriiformes > Laridae > Rissa > Rissa tridactyla. The sequence goes on along the minus strand of NC_071470.1, from coordinate 76,753,726 downwards.
GGAGGGGGCTGACAATAGAAGCCTTTTCATCAAGCAACTCCCTAGCTTTAAGAAAAGGTAGACGATCCTGTCCCTTGTGCTGGCATCAGCAGTCTTTCGTGAGGCCCTAATCTGAGCCCTGAAAAACAAGGAAGAATGGTGAGGAACTGCCTCTCTGCTTTCTGAAACAATTACAGGATCAGTTCCCTTCTGTTTCTCTGAAAGCAAAGTTCTGCATCATCCAGATTTCCTTGTTGTCTGGCATCAGGCATCTGCCGTGTGTTTTGCCACAGTCTAGCAACAAGAGTCAGATGCGCAGGCAGATGATTTTGCACAATGAACCCCTTAGCTCCTCAGCAGACAGAGCACACCTTTCTCCAGTGCCAAATCTAAAAGAAGTACTGGGGAGGGGAATCGGGAAGAAATTATTTCTGTTGACCGGTCTGGTTTGGTCCTTGATCTTTTTACTACAACCCAGACAGGACGCCAGTCAGTGCAGGTCCATACTTCTTTTTGCTCACAGGAGTACTTTTTCACCTGCCTTTGGACTGAGACCAAGCACAGGCAATTTCATTGTGCTTTAGTCCTAGATGAATTACTGCCCACTTACTGCTCACTTACTGCTTTCCCCAGTGAATACAAGAAGCGAAGGAATAACGAACCTGCCAACTCTCCATCAGTCCTCTAAGCTGATGTAGTTAAATAGTAAGACATCAGCACTCAGTTTGATTCTTATATACCATTCTTATTCTGTTCTCACACAAGAAAAAAGACATTTCTAAGGAGCTGCCATATTATACACATCATCCATATCTACGGCCCTAATGCATAACCAGTGCAGAAAAAGCTCTGCAAGAAGGCATGAGCATAACAGTGGCTTTGAAATGGAAACCTTCATCAGCACACTCACACTATATTGGAAGATAAATAGTGAAAAGTGGTATTTTTTTTAAACATTAACAACACAGAGGCCCAAGCTACTCTTCAGCAATGAGGGGAAAAATAAAGTCCATATCTAACCAGACACAAACAAGTGTGGAAACTTTCAAAGAAAAATAATTTAAAAAAAGAATAATCACAGAACAAGTCACCATGCCTTTGGCTCAGTTTCATGTCCTCATGCCCAGGCCAGTAAGTCTATCATGACTCTGCCGACTTCAGACAAGCCTCTCTAATGTGAACATTGGCCATCTTTTTTGTGCTTGCAGTCTTACAAAAAGGTTAACAGTTTCGAAATCGCCATTTGCCACACACGGGGATACGGCGAATGGATGCAAAGAAACTTCGCATGTCATTGCGTAAGCTAATTTTATTTTGTTTATGGGGACTCGAGGCACTCGAGTGGCAAAAGCAATGGGCTCCTGGTACTGACCTAATGGGAGAACACTAACTCTTGAGTGTTTTGATCAGAGGCAGAGACAGGGATAAGTATCTGTGGGCCAGCTGGGGTCCAGAATGGCCTTTTGGGCTTTGTTTTCTTGAGAATGGGGGAACAATTCTCATTACACGTCACTAACTGCTCTATGAGCTTGCTCAAGTCAGGTGAACAATACATCATAACCAAAAATATTAGAGAAGTAGCACAGGCACGGGAGCCTCGTGGAAGACAGCCTGATCCAGGCTCCTGTAAGCACCGATTGATAGAGGGCTATTCATTTCAGCAGAAGTTGGATCAGGCTCCTAAGTAAGTTTAAACACCTTACAAGAATTCAGGATTATTTCTCAGGCTCCGTCCCAAGCTATTCCTATTATTATTAAACTTTTATTGCTTCCTACATCCCTGCTGAGAGGTAAACCTCTGAGTTTGTGTCATGCTTCTGGCATGAGGTCCCTGTGAATGACCTACCCTTTCCCTTTTGAATTAAGGGAACCGATGAACTACAGCACAGCATGTGAAAAGTGTTCCCACATAGCCACTACCCGAGAAAGAACGCTTTAGATGCTTTAATTCCTAGGCAAGAGAAACAACTGTTTTGTTAGTATCGTCAACATGGAGCTCAAAATAAAAGGGTATTTCAGAGGCCTACAACACCTAAAACTATTCCAAAGGTTAGTTCGCCTGGTTCCAAAATGGTTGAGACTGAATAATGTTAATTACCTCAAATTAACCTTTTTTACTTTAAATTTAAAATTCTTGCAGGAAATGAAGACGGAATGAACACTTCTGTTACCAGTTTGCCTTTACTGCCTAGAACAGTCAGGGCTTTCCTTTTTGCAATATCGACCTTACAGCTCAGGATGAGCCAAAAAAGAAATATGCAAATGAAAATCTGGGGTTTCTTCTGGGTATTATCGTGGTTTTGAGGCTAAAGGAAATCAGGTTCCAATTAAATGTTCAGCATCCCCTGCAATCACTTTTGCATTTCTCATGGAATTTCTAGTTCCAGGTAAAGAAACCACTTGTTAAATGAAATTTCCACTGTGAGCAAATCTCCCCAAATTTAGGCCAAAGTTACATGGCTCTAAATTACTAAACAGGTATAATAAAAAAAAAATGGAAGTTGAACTATATGAACGAAGATCTGAAAACAGAGAAGCGGAGGTCACTGCAGAGGATTTGACTTGTACCGTTTCTCAAGTATTAGTGACACATTTATGATACCAAGTTACCTTTTAAACACTAACGGACAGAAGAAGAAAGCGGTGATGCTTAAAAAAAGAAAAGTAGTAAAAACTTGAGAATCTTCTTGCCAAAGGAGTATTTGATAACCATGAGTAGCACATTTCTGGAGATGTAGGCTGGATTCTTTGAGGTCTACAAACTTGCAAAGTTCTCTCAGCTCGGAAAAAAATAGCATAACATGCTTGTTCTAGAGACGCTATACTCCTGCCACCAACCTCTTTTTCCTCTTCACCTCCAGAGGACAATTATTTAGTTGAAAACACGGGGAGAAGCTGTGAACAGTTCTAAGTAAAGAATTTGATGAACAGCTATTCTCTAAGCTCATATAAATGAGAAATTCTTTCCCAGGAAGAATGTCAAGACTATAGCTCCCTTTCAGACTCTCACCTACACTCCTCATTGACAACATGTTTTATACCACAGAATCAATACAAAAGGAAAAATATGTTTTGTTAATTTGCAGCCTGTGATTCATCTTTTTGGAAACTGTCCCATTGCTAACCGGTGACATTCTGGTGCCAATTTAGGTACCGGTTTTTGGACATTCCCTTGAGGCGCAGCAGAAAAGGAACGTGCAACAAACTACTTTTGCCCATTCTTCCATTCCTTTCCTTCTGGTACAACGAAAATTAATGTTGGGAAGATTCCACAAAGCTGATTTCTGAGGCTCCCTCACAAGCTTGCGCTTAGGTGGTGGACCAGTATACCACACATGATCCTAAAGCGCTGTGGCCCAAGAGGCAGCTCCAGAACTTCCTTATGTTCCCAAGATGGCTAAGTGTTGCTCTAGACAGTCAACACCCCAAGTTTCCATTTTGCTGACAAACTGTTAGCATTTACAAATTCATTTTTAGTGAAAATGATTATGTTCTTTTAAATGACCTATACAGACAGAATCATAACATATGTGATGAGTTGTATACAGCCAGTCCAGAAACAAGACAGAAAAATGTTCACTAGAGGGAATGTCAAAGCAGCTTCCTTTGTGGAGAAGGGAAAATGTGCATCAGAAGTAATAAATGTCTTTATGGTCTGCCCTCAAAACACTTTATGAAGAGACCTGTGTTGAGGACTTTGAATTAGCTGTCATAAAACTGCTTCAGTATAGGTTTGTCTTTCCACAGGGCAAAAAGAACAGCGTTAGCATAAAAAGGTCATCTGTTTTAACTACCTAAATTCATGTCAGCTGCACAACCAACATTTCTGACAAGTTGATTTAGACTTGGTGGCATGATGTGCTGAGCATCATGGCTGATTCAGCAAAGCATTTACTAGTGTGTTTTAACTGTAAGTGTGCCTAACTGTGCATTCAGCCACACACACACTGAGAAATCAGCCCGTCTTGTTGCACAGAAGCACAGCAATACATCTATACCTTTTACTGAAAGGCGGTAGATAACAACTTCTTATTTTGAAGGCCATACTAAAACTATGGTAATCAGATCTCTAAAACAGCATCTTCTACCAGCTAAGAATATAGGTCTGGTTTTCGCAACCTACGCTCCCAACTGTTGCTCCCACTGCTTTCGGGTGATTTCTTGGTATATTATTGGTGGGATAATCTGTCTTTCCAAAGAAGTGCACAGGGCTGCGAGAACCAGCTTTCATGCATCTGGGCCTTTTGTAAATTGACTTATCTTGGTTTTTAACTTCTATCACAGCCTTTGGTCCGAAGCTGAGACAGGCCAATATGCGTGGGTGCCAAATGAGCATCAGATCCTGATGGCTAGAAAGAACTATTACATTCAAACAGATTTGCTCTCTGTCTAGTATTCTATAACAATACATCTATGTTACTTTGACTGTTTTAAGTCATGTTGCAAGCTTTCATGGGTACCAGCTTAAATATTTGCTGAAATCTAAGTTTTTATTTACACTAAGGCCATTTACACCACTCTGTCAATGCAAACAGACAGTTAAGTAGACATAAATATAATGTATTTGTCAAAGCAAAATAAGGAGCCAAAACAGAAACAAAGCTCCTACCTTAATTATGAACAAACGGAAATGAAAACCTGACATCTACATTTTCTGATATTTATAGGTACTATTATTTAGGGCTGCTACGGGATCATTCCTAGCGCGTACCTGCATAAGTAGTGCAATCTTTAATGGTCCCTTTCAGCTCAAACCATTCTATGATTCCATGAGTACTCTCGTGCAAGTACAGGATTTAATCTGTAAGATGATCCAATTTATCATTTCTCCACAGTTCCTCACTACTTTACAGCACTTACTTCACAAAAGAAGTGTTACACTACCTTAGAGAAGAAAAATACTGAATTAGCTAAATAACTAATCTACAATTAATTCTGAAGAGCGCATAGTGAAATCAAACACAAGAGGAATATCTCAGCTGCAACTGGGAGACAGGAAACAGCTATAGGTGCTGTGTGAATTCCAGAAAGCACAGCTTTCACATGCAAGCAGTTCTCCAGCTCTGCATCACCAATGCATGAGAAAAACAGTGAATTGCTAACGCTGATAGCACAAACCAAGCAGTAGCTACAAGTTTAAAAAAAAGGAAAAAAAGAAAAAGAAAAGAAAAAACACCATATTTTTGCAGTGCTGTTTCACAGAAGGCAGGCACAAGTCATACAGCTCCCAGTGGCACTATGCACACTCCAGGCATGTTTGACATTAAGGGGCCCGGTTGTTGTGGAAACCAAATCCCATAGATTAATTAATGTTCAGCAGCCAGAGCCATCTCTCTTCCTCTCTGCCTCCCTGCCCCCAATTAAAAAAAAAAAAAAAAAAAAGGTGGCGCTTTTTACATCACCGAAGAATGTCAAAGCAAAAAGAAACTTTTTCCTCACAAATGCAGAACGCTGCCAATAGAAGTGAACAACCTGACTGCAATTTCAGTCCCTCACGTTTATAAAATGGAAAAGTATAACACCATTTCAGTGATGCAAGTTTTGCTTTATGTGGCTATGGCAAACTATCTCCAAGAAGGTCCTGCAAGAAAGATGATTATGTGAAATTTCTAAAATCCCTTTATGATGAAAGAACTTTTATGGAAGTCCCCCTTTTTTACCTTCAACTTGTAGATGCACTAATTGCAAATTATTTATTTCAGGTGAACAATTCAAGTGACTGACAGTCTTCCCGTGACCGTGTTTGCACAGTGAGTTGCAGGATTTGAATAACACTGATTTTGAGCATCAGCATTTTCTTTCAGCCGACATTGGTTCCGATCCTTTGAATTCCCCACATACACCCCAGTTTATATGAGGGAGTAGGATTAGACATAAGTACATATATGCACCTAGGAGCTTGCTATATAAATGCATACTATAAACAAGCAGAATGCATTAGACAGATGACACAGAAGAGAAATACGGTTAAGAGGTAAAATTTCAGAATTACCTAAATCCTATTTTCAAAACAGTTTTAGGGCCATAGGTCAAACATATTTTAGATATACATAGATTAAATTTGATGGTTTTGAAAATCCATTGTCTTCAGTATCTGCATCTTGAGGTACCTGGGTACTTTTAATTGGCCAGTTGTTTCTCCCATTATTTTTCCCTCAAAATAGCCTTGTGTGCTATGCTACTAGTTTTCTGTTGACAATATTCAATCATAAATAATTAAAATAATAAATATCTTGAAGGCATACCATACATATAATAGATATTTAGGAAGTAGAGAGTACATAGGGTGAGAAAACTGCTAACATAGCATAACATATACATACCAAATAGGTACAAGTATTTATTATTGTTTCTCCACACACACTTCTCATTAGCCAACATCACATCATGTGACTTAAAGCACTTTCTTTTCTCTTCAGAAAGGGTGGTGATGGATTACTGAACATGCTCTGATATGCTATGACTTTGTGACACGAGATCACCTCATGAGAGTCCCCTACTCACTCCCATTGCTAGTAGTGAAATAAACAGAGCCAATTTCTGCAAGCCAAGATAGTTCCTGTGGGACAAAAAATTGCACTTTGATACTTAAGCAATGCCAGGAGCTCTCATGGGTTGCTCAAATACATAGCTCCTGAGCTAACCTACTGACTTGAATAGGTGCTCGACATTTTTCAAAACCAAGCCAAATACAGTATTAAATATAACATTTCAGTGCTATTTCACAACTCCTGCCCTTTAAATTGGGCACCGCTCCTAACTTGTTCGCATTTCATTTAAAATAAGAAAAATACCTTTGAGATGATTAATGGCTCCCCGTGCTCCAGTCCACCTTTCAGTGTGAATCCCCATGGAGCGCCTCCTTGAAGCAGTGCCTCCAGGTAGATATATCTTCCTTTATGGGTAATGCTGGGCTCTGAAGACGATATGCTGGTGTTAATATTGTCTAACATCCTCAACTGTCCTATCACATACTCAGTCAAATACAAAACCCACTCAGGCAATCACAGAACAATGAAGTTGCAAATTAAACTCCCCGGAAGCCCACTACAAGTCATCCCTGAACACGTGAAACAAGAAGAGTCTGAGACGGAAAATTTTTCTTCAGAGTTGGAGTCCAAGGTGATGGGTTTAAGATGTTTCCCACCAACATTTCAGCATGCTGTTTCTCCTTCAGAATTGCGAGGTTTTACTGGCGTTTCAGCACTGTGCTTTCCGCACCCCCAGGTATTTTGGGCATGATAGCTTTGTAAAGATTTATCTTCCTGTCTTCGGTATATCAAACTTGTGCTTTTAAAGACGTGGGCAAAAAAGGAAAAAAAAAAAAAGTTTATAGATTTAAAAGCCCCTGGCCCGCAAATTGCCAAAATCCAAACAAATCCTTCATTTGTGATTGATTATCAGTCTTTTCTTCCTTTCTGCGTGCAATTTACCATTACAATGGCCTTTTTGCCTCAGCCCACTGCACTAAAAGAATGGAAGCGTCTTCTCCCTCTCCCGCTCTCAGTTACTCTGTCCGCTTACTTCACAATTTTCTGACTTGTCAAAAAAAAAAAAAAGGCTGGGGGAGGAGGAGAGAGAAAGTCCGTTCCTAAAACTATTTAGAGGGGTTTAAAATGTGAAATAACTCCATACATATTGGATTTTAAAGCGCAAAAAAGTCTATCGGGAAAACTGGAGAAGCAGGTGAAATTAATCCTTTGGGAAAAATGTTAAGATGATAGCTGAGCTCTTTTCATCTTCTGTGCTCTCCCCGACGATCTGCCAAAGCTGCAGCAGCTACTGCTGCTATGAGGGAGGGTGAGGAAGTGAGTGAGAGAGAGAGAGAGATGGATTAAGGCAAGGAAGGCAGTGCTGCCTAATTGTGCACATCAAGCATGCAATTATAAAATGCAGTGTGGAAAAGCTGGCGCTCACCCTTTTATTATGCCCCCGGAAACCACCATCTTTCTATTGTACTTGCCAAGGAATCGTAACAATCCAAACTGCCAGTTGCTGAAAATACAATGGACCTGTTCCAAATCAGCACAGTGGAGCGCTGCTAATAATTTTGCTCTCATAAAGTGCTTTTCCTCCACACAGAGCCGACCAGCTTCCCTGGACATATTTCTTTCCCCCATTTACACTGTCATAAAAGGTCAATGTTTTCCCAATATATGGAATAAGGAATAACACTAAGATCTTAGGATACTTTTATTAATGTAGGCAGTCACCAATGTCTACTGTAGAACTTATTGATGTTGATGCATCTGGTCTTGCACATATGCACGCAGGCTTAGGCATTTGACTTGTCGCTTAAACAGGTGTCGACAGCATGTATCACTGAAGGTGTTAAAAAAATTTTCTGTTTTTTATCAGCCCTTGAACAGGATGATAAAGAACATAGACCACAGACCACTCCCTTTCCTGCCGGCATGGCCGAGCAAACATGTAGTTGTGCCTATGCCTCCAAGGTGCCCCCACTTTTGATCTTATAGTGCCTGGGACGTGCGTTATTTCTCCTTCAGGCTTTGAAAGCTGTGAAGATCTTGTGTTAACAAAACCATAATGAACTGTGGGGGAAAAGCTTAGGAGCTGTGACTCTAAAACCAGAAATCTTTACATTTATTCATGCTGCCTTATTCCCATCCCCTTTAAAATGCTACGGTTTCCCCAGAGCCTTCTATTTGCCCCACGTGTCCCAGCTCTGATTCCCAATAGCCATGAAGAGGAATGCAGAAAAGAGGCCCCTCCCTTTATTTTTCATGGTAGACGATTCTCAATCCTTGCTTATATTGAGCTTTGTTCCCTCTGCTTCCCTCGCAGGGGCAGAGTTTTCATTAGCTTCACACCCTGGTCAGGCTCACAGATTGCTTTTATCCCGAACTCACCCTTTAGCCTGACTCAAATCAGATTTCTCTAGTTAAAACTCCTAGTGTTTCACTGTAAAAACCCTCATTCCATGTCATCACAAAGAGCAATTCATTTCTGTCCCTCAACAGGCCTTCTAGAGACGGGCAAAGGCTCCAGGAGCTGTCTCTTGGGGCCATACATCCTGCTATCCATAGCCATCAGGACTATTTAAGACCCCATAAGAACATGCCAACTTGTTAACAAGCCAAAGCACTTCTTCGGATTGTATCAATTTCCAATACAAAATGTTGGTCACTACACCTAATATCTGCAGACACCGGAATTTAAATAAGACCTGTATTTCTCACAGTGCCTACAGTGGCTGATGATTAACAGTTATCAATGTAATTTCTGAACTACAGTTTTAATTCTACTCCGGCACTGCAATTCATTTCAGGTGCTGAATCCAACATCATTTTTGCCAATAACTCCATCAAATTTGTCACCATTGCAAGCACATAATTTCCTCCCCTAATACCTCCAGATTTGCTAGGCCTTTATACTGTTAATCCAGCTCTAAAAAGTCACGTAGAGGTGTCTGCATGTATCAGAGATCCATGACCAGCTAGGGAAAAAGGTCTGATCAATCACCCAAAAAGGGTTACCAGATACTGTGCTGCTTTCTCAGCAGGCTCTTACTCCACACAGGAGTTAAAAATCTGCCAGGTGCTCACAGAACCCCGTTCCCACTTCTGTTACTTACGCATTTCTCATTGAGAAAACTGTCCAACCCTCACAATGCTAACCTCTTGGTGATGCCCAAAGAAACTAAAGGATTTTTGGAACGCTAGAGACAGCAGCACCTCCAGCCCACACAAGTGGGATTTAACTTCCTGCCAGACGCAAAGCAAACAAAACCACTGCAAGATAACTTAATAACATACAGCAACTATTGCAGATGAGCACTGCTGTGCTTTAGCTGAAAACTGATTATTCCAAGAAATAGATTTCAGTGCTGAATACAATTAAAGCAATATTCACCATTCACCTACACATAAACATTTCAAAGTATTAAATACAAACCTTTTTTTCTCATCTTGCCTCTGGCAAGAATCTCAAATAGCACAAGTATCTCAGCACCGTTTGTTGCAAGAAAGGAATTCTTCTACAAGCAGTTCCTATCAGGACAGACTGAGATATGCTTTGTTGGGGCACAGTAGAAGACACCTGTGTTCAGAAAAGTGCTTTCCACACAGAATAATATATTTGAATTAAGATTTTGCACAGTTTCAGTGTAAGAGAAAATACATTTGGAATAGAGTCACGTCATAACCCTTTCCCTCAACTGTCAAGTACTACACTGCTAAAGCAGGAGAAATTACCAAGGATTTTACTCTTCAGAGTCCACGATCAAATCCTATACTTATCATCAATCAAGGCACCACCTCCTTGCTGGTGGCTGCTCTTTTTCTGAATTCCTTCAAATATTCCAAGTTTCTTTTGCAAACGAAGTTCATCAGAGCAATACTGCCCCCATCTGCTGGCAGTATCAGTTGTCACAGTTTATTTAAATGCACGCATTTCACAGTTCAGTTAATAGGCATTTGCTATGCTTTTCCCTTTCAGAAAGGAAGCAGAATCTTTACTAAGTATTCAGAGTGGTGGTGTTGATCTTACCTGGGTCCCTGAGCTGCCAAGTCATTAGGTCGGATTAAAGGTAAACCTAGAAATCAAAAAAAGGAAATTCAGCTCCTAAATTTTGCACACACCTGTTATGGCCTTTTTGGCTGGGAAATTCAACATTATGCTTAGTTCAAATCTATCTGCTGTTTAGTTATATCCTGTAAGTTCAGAGGAAGCAAATTCACAACTTATTTCTAAAAAGAAGTTTTATAAAATAAAGCAGAGCTCATCTGTACTGAAGGGACTTCTGAGGAGGAGTAGTATGCCAGAATGGCTCAGTTGGACATCAAAAGAGCAGAAGTGTAACTTCTTACCCAAAAAGGGTAAAGGGACAAAAGGGGATAGAAATGTGGGTCTTCATACCTTTCAAAGATACAAACAGAGTGAACAGGTGACTTGGTCATGGTCATACACGAAGCATGAAAAGGCTGAAAAATGAAAGCAGCGCCTCTTTTTCCGAGCTCACTGGTTTTATCACAGAACAACTTCTCTTTTTCTTCCAGACAGGGCTCTGTGTAAGCTGAAGAGCTTCAGGAATTTTAAATAATAACAGACGCCTTCAAGCACCAGTGGCCGTCCCAGCTTCTTCCTCTCCACAAATCCTGAAGCCAGTCACCTAAATGAGCAGTAGGACGGAACAAAACACAAGTGTCAAAAGACACAACCCTCCTGAATCAGCCCAGGATCCCTTAAGTGGTGAATCATTCCTGCTTGGGGTAACAATCCCCCTGAAATTTTACTATATAAAAAAATTAGAAACACGTAAATAGAAAGTATGGCTTTTCCATACTTACCTCCAATCAGCTTGACCTGACTGTAACATATCTATCCACTCAACTCTGTAAAATGTCAGTCTTGCATCTAAAAGAAGAAGGAACACACATTAAGACTCTGTATGGTCTCAAAGAGATTGCAATCAACTACCAACGTTCAAAATTTGTTTCTAGACATTCCTAGGGCTAAACAGGGAAGCTCCGCTCAGATTCCAGGTTGGATTTGAGTTGATCTTCCTTCCAGGTCACAGAATAAGCCTGCTTTTCTGGACAGGCCTGAGGTAAAATATGAAAAATCAGACAGAGAAAGGGAAAGACACAGATGTCAGAGCGAAAGTAAAGAACAAAGCTGAGAAACAGAAGCAAGCTGCAAAATCCATGAATCTGCATCCTTTTTGTGTTGCAAAAGGCACTTGTCTTTGAAGTCTGAAACGAAAGAATTTTCTTTGATGAACATAAAAAAGCCTCTCCATATAATATTGCTTCTGGCACAAAATAGCTCTGGGTCCCTCAGCTACTCAAAGCAAACTGAAAAGCAACAAGCCAAGGTGAGGAATAGATCCGTCCCTCTAATGAGAGCACAAGTGCTGCCACAACTGAAGGAGGTGAATTCAGGGTATCTGAATTCAGAAATGAAGACTTTCCCTCTGCATCTGAATTTTCACCTATTTGATGTAAGGCACAGAGAATCACCCTGGTGAAAAAAGAGTTCGAATCAGGAACAAGGAATCAAAAAAAGAGTCATCGCAGTACAACACCAAAACCTTACAACACATAGGTTGTTGTTATACAAGCATTATAACTGTATTATGTTGAGGCAACTGTATTTATATTGCTGAGGCCACTTCAGCAATAACAATTCTTAATTTTCTATATATTACCGTAAACCCTTCCAGAGAAAGGGCCATTTTGCTCTCTAAATGGAATAACTTATCAAGACATACAAAAGCAGGGACATCAAAGATAAGTCCTCATTATAACACTAAATTAATCAAAGATTCCACGATTACCTGGAATTATCCTATATTATTATGCAATACCTAAAGGGGTTTCCCTTGTTGAGACTCGGTTACATGCTTTAAAAAAAAAAAAAAAAAAAAAGGAGAGAAACACAAAATGCTCAGGGCGGCCATCACCTCATTTAATTGAACAGCTATGTAGTATTTATCTCTATCATAGCAGGCTGTGTACACAATTGGACAGCTTTTAGACATACCCATCTGCTGGCATCAGAGGTTTCTGTGCTGAGCTATTTCTTGCAATTGTTTCTTGCAAGATGGATTACAGCTAAAGTCACCTGAGGCACCATGGCCATACGCTCCTATTGTAACGCCAGACGGCCCTGTGTCTGAGCTCATCCTGTAAAGAGCAGGGTAAATTCTATAGACATTTATGTTTGATATCGGGCATATGAAGAAACACAGGAGGTTCAGACAGATTAATTTCCTGACGGATGGGGTCCCCCCCAAAGAAAGATGATTATTTAACAGTTAAAGCCATTGTTAATGCCTTAAACCAAATGTGAAATGGCAGGTGGGAACGGCACGGGTATTTTCGAAGTAGAGCCTCTGTTGGCATAAATTACTCCGTCACCCTCCTCTGAAGCTATATCCCCCTGCACAACTCATAGTCCTCTCTGTGGGAGGAACGGATTATTTTAAACACAAGAAGTTCGTATTTGCATCTTGCTGGCAAACCTGTGGTGATTCTTAGATTTCTCTTCCCAGAGATATTCCCAAAGTAGGAGAAAAGCTAGTCGGGAATTACATCCTAGAAGAGTTACTGCACCCCTAGGGTGTAATTGGTGTTCAGGAGTGGCAGGGGGAAGCGGCGAAGAGGCTGGGGTGCTCAGCACCTGCACTCCCACGAAACACCAGACAAAAAAGACACCTACGGCCAGGAAAGGGAATAATACTCCACAGAAAGCACCCCGCCACAGCCCTGGTGGGGAAAAGCGATCAAGTTTCCCGCTGAAGCCGGACTTTGAATGACACTTTGCGGAGAAATCAAACCCTGGATGCGGCGTTTATTGGCTCTCCCTCACGCACATGATCAGCTCCAGAGGAGGAGTCTGTTCCCAAGGCTACCGAGTCGGGCTAAAGGGCCGGGGGCAGGTGGCTCCCAGCGGCTCCGGAGGGGCTTGGGAGCTGGGTGTGCAGCCCGGCAAAAGCAGGGGTAAGATGTTCGGTGCCCCCTTCCTTTCCCAGCCCCACACCAAGGAGCAGAACCTCGGCGCACCGTCCAAAATACAGGAGAAACAAACCTCACCAGTGTTGTCAGAGGTAGGTGGGGGCCGCCTCCCCCATGGGTTTTCATCCTTTGTGAACACCTGAGACTGTTTGTGCAGTTGAAATCTAGCTTCAGGATATTGTATAGCATATTTACTGTTAAACTCCTCTCTCTTTTTCTCCGGAGAGAAGAAAAATACATCTTTTTGGTGCTGCCTCTTTTTTCCTGCTCTTGCAACAGAAGTCCTTTCCTCGAGCTGTTTTCCATCCTCTGCGTATGTTTTTTGCTGCTGATGTAGTGATAACTCTGGAGCGCAGCGCAGCCAGGAGCGGAGACCAGAGGCCTATTTTCAGCTGGTTAATTCTTACTTCTGTCACTCAGTCTGCAGCGGTCCACATAAAAACACTTTTCGTCCTTTGTCTTTAGGTTTCTCTTTTAGCACTAAGTGAATGGGCTTTTTTTCCTCTTGTAAATTAAAGTGGTGTGTTCTCCATTGAGGAATGGTTATGTGTTTTTCTTCTTAATCAGGTATTTAAATATATAAACATATATGTTTGTCTTCTGAGTTTGCTCCCACTTAGTGTTCTCCGGCTCTCTGATGACTTTGTTTTGGGCCCAGTTCATACTGGAAACTTGTAACATGGTGCGTCTGGTATAAGCTGTTAGCTGTTATTTGGAATAACTTGAAAAGAGGGACAGCCTGTTGACGTCTGCATGTTCACTCTTGAAATAAAAATCCAAAATGGGACAGTCAGCCACATCATTTTCTTTGCTGAAGTGATTGTCTCTTGACCCTCTCTCACAGAGAACTGAAAATACATCGGGCAATCACGTTTGCAAATTCAAGAAAACTTCATCTCTGAAGAAACTGGTGTAAAAATCAAAAGAATTTAATTTTTATTTACAAACGGGATTTTTGGGGAGATGCTTTTGGCCCTGTGCCCTCTGGCAGGAGGAGGCCTCCTCTGCCCACCTTCAGGCAGCTCATGGTCCCGCTCCCAAATGTACTACCTTACTGGCCCAGTACAACGAGGAAGATGACCCAGGCCCTCTCCTACCCCGCTACGAGAGGATTTTTATCTCCAGTCTCAAGCAGGGCATCATTAAATCACCTGCCATCACACTCCAGCGGCCGTGAGGGTGCCTTAACTCCTGTGCCCGCAGCCTGAAGGGGGCACAGGTGAGCCGCCATCTTGGGGCTGAGGGTCGGCGTGGGAAGGGAAGCGGGACGGCACCGAGGCTGCGCGGGGAAGGGACGATGGCTTCCAGGCCGCAGCTTCCCCGAGGCCAGGCTGAGATGAAGCGGGCGGCTCCCAGAGGATCGGGTCCCAGTCGCGGGAGGACCCCTTCCCGGGGAGGAGGCCAGAGAAGGGACGAGAAGGTTCTCCTCGCTGTGAGGAAGCAGCCTCTCTGGGGAGGCAACAGCGGTTCCACGCCCTGATGAGTTAGAAATCCCCTCGGAGCGGAGGTACGAAGGGTTTGTAGAGGCTAAGAGGGACTGTGGGACAAACCTGCGCGGGCGGGAGGGGTCGGTTGGGGCGCTCAGGGTCTCCCTCGTTTCCCGCCACGGAGAGGCAGGTGGCTGCATGCGGCGGACATTTTGTAGGCTGGGCCCTCGCCGCTGTCGCCGCCGGCCTCGCCCTCCTTCGCTGGGCCCGGGGGGAGTGACAGGGGCCGGCCGCTTTGGGGAAAAAGGGCCCGTTGTTGTGGCGCAGTTGAACTTTCAGGGGCTGCTGTGTGAGGGTTGGAGGCAATGTTTTAACGTTATGGAAGCATTTGTGGTACTCAGCGTGTAGGATAAAGGGCTCCTTTTTTCACAGTCACCCAGGAAAATCCACCCTTTTTTGACGAGTCACTCAGGAAAATCCAAATAACACAAATAAAATCCCATCAGATACCATCTGGCTTAAAGCTACTTGCCCTCAGCAATACATTTTTCTTCAATTTCCTTTTTTTTTTCCCTTCCTCCCCTGAGGAAAAGGTTCATGGACTTGTCCCCCAAGGGCTATTAAAAGCAGCCACACTCCCAAAACTTGAGACATACAGGCCTAGACTTGCCCACCTTGGGCTCACCCCAGACTTAAGCTTTTCTTTTTTTTTTTTTTTGGGGGGGTGGCATACCTCCAAAAACCTTTTTGTGAGGAAAAAGTCCATTTGACTTTAATCATGCAGGTTGGGGTAGGCAACATTTGTTGATGAGATAAAGGCAGGTGTTTATAGGAATCATAGAATCATAGGGTTGGAAGAGATCTCTGGAGATCATCTAGTCCAACCCCTGCAATCTCGTCTTAGGTGTTTCTTGTAGAAAAATTCTGTATCTGGAAACATAGGAAAGTGGAAGTGTGTATGATTTGTCACTTAATTGTTGTTGCAAAACTTAATAGCCGATGTGAACAGGTACTTAGAAAAGCCTGAATCTGCATTCATCCTGACAAAACAAAGCATAAGAATTTAAAAAGAGAAACTATCTATCTCCCTCAATGTCCTTTAATTCCTCTTGAAGGTGGGCAAAATTCTTTTTTTTTTGCTCAAAGTCGATTCTTAATATATTAGAAACTAAAGACGGGTCTTTTTCTTCGTAGGCGCTGTTACAATGAGTGAGAATATCCAGGAGTTATGGTAGTACACAGGTTTTGGTTGTAATTAGAAAAATCCTTGTACCTGCTATCTGTCATTAGAGTAAACAGCATGCTTACCGAAAATGGAAGCCAACAGATTCCTAAGGTGTAGTCTGTATACTAATGTGACAAGAAAGTTGTGAACGCAAAATTTAAGGATATGGATGCCCAAGGCACTTGGCAGCGAAGGATGAATTGCACTGATCATTGTAGTTGGTGTGCCAGGATAATAGCTTAATTTCTATCCACGATGGAATGAGTTCTTCCTGCTGGCAATGGGATTTCTGTGCAAATAGCAGGATATAGTACTGCCCTTTGATACTGGATTTGCAGGGGTCCAGGATTCTGCCTACTATTAGATTCAGAATCATTCAGCATTGGAAAAGTGATACTTGTGAATTTAAGTGGCGTTTTAGGTGATTTTTTTTTTTTTTCCCCAGAAGGCAGTGCTTGGATTTAATTATTTTTATATACAGTTGTGTATCTAATATTTGAAAGTTTCTCCCCAAGAAGGCTCATTAATGAGTTTGAAAATTAATGGCCAGCTGAGAAGAATGGAAATGGTATTTTTCTTTCTAAAACTTTGATTTATTTATTCACTCAGACTCTGATGGATCAAATCTAAGTGTCGTGTCACCACTGCGCTTACTGCAACAGTGTGTAGTGGCAGATGTATAGAAAAATGGTCAGGGAAAAGTGGTATTTTTGCTTAGTATCTCAGTGTTCAGGGAAGTAGAATGTAAAGACTTGCTGAGTATGAATGTCTGACCCAGGTGTCAAACTTATTAGTCCTGGGGGTTTGTCTAGTCATTCTTTTAACCTGTTTATGCATTTAGGTTATACTCCACAATAACAGGACAGTGTTGATAGAACCTCCACTCTTGCCTGTAGTTGATGCCCCTTCTTTCCACTTTCAGGGTAGCAAACTCCTCGGGATGCTTTTCCCCATGCTCTGCAGCTCTGTTTGCATCTGCATCCTCTAATCTTTTTTATCAGTTACAGAATGAAAATCCAGGTTTACCAGGATGCATTAATACCAATGCAGGGAGGCAGCATAACAAGTGCAGTGCGCAGACCACAGGGGCTTGTTGCATTGGGGGGGGGGGGGGGGGGGGGGGGAGAAAGTGCTGTGTGGACAGAAGTCAGCTGTGCATGTTGTAATTGGGTCATTTGTGAACGTCGCAGTCCCTCTATGCACGCACAACAGTACTAATGCCGAATGACAGGGAGCTGCTGCCTTGCTGGTCTCATATTCCTCCCTCACCTGTAGACTTGCCTCTTAAAATATTTTACCATAATTTCAGATTCATCGTTGTCCCTTAGCTATTTTTCCTCTGTGCTTCCTCTTAGTTTTTGTCTATTTACAGCTTATAGATGATCTGCCAAAACTTGCCTATTACTCTCACTTAGACTGGATGTCTTCTCTTTCGGTCAGAAGAATTCATTTTGCCTTTTTTTTTCCCCTTATCTGTCTAATTTCTTTGTACATGCACATTCCCTCCTCCGCAGGAATGTAGCAAATGGTCTGTTGCCTGATCAATTCCAATAAAATAAGATGGTATGAATCTTGGCACAGGCTTCCTTTCTTCTGTGCTCGAGGTTTTATATAACCAAACACTTCTCTGATTCTACAAGTTGTCTGAGATGTTTCGTATTGTGCTTGAAAATTAAGTATTTGACAGATTTCTGTGGGTTTGATTGACTATATAGTTACAGTTTTGTGTCAGTAAGGTAGCGTTTTACTAGCCAGCGAGGAGAAAAAATGTGAAAATAAAAGAAAATCCCTTTTCAGAAGATAAACCAGTTTAGTTTTGTTTCTGTGATGAAGTGTTATTTTACTTGTTTGGACTTTTATACATTATGCCTGCTAGTGTCAAAACACAATAGTTCAGTTGACTACAGTGGGCGTGCAGCAATTGAAGATGTGGCGCTGTGTTGCCAAATATAAGTGCAAACCAAGAAAATAGAGTAGCATTACAAAAAAGTTCTTTGGTTTCACTTCTCTTTTCAGTTACTCGTTTCAAGTTGCATTTGTGATGCAATGCAGTGGGATACTCTTCTGTGTTCAGTCCTGCCTTTTCAGCAAATGTTTCTGTGTGCTATTCTACAGGGAGGCACTGGAAAGACAAACAAAAGAGGCTCTGAAACTCCACAAAGCAGCCACCAAATTCCCAGTGGCATCAATGATACGTTCTCTGAGTCATGAGGAATCTTTACTAAGTGGCAGTATGCCTAGCGTGGACAAGTTATTAAACAGATTTCAGAACAAGATTTGGGAGTAAATCACTAAAAACATTGCAGACTATTATGTGACTTAGAAGGACGCTCATAGGTTCATGCTTCGAGTTGAATGCTTTTTGGGCCCTGCATCTTGAACAGCTCTTGTTGACACAGAGCCCGAGGTAAAGGCAGAGCAGTTTTGAAGTGTTCTCTGAACACTGATGTTCCCCACCTAGAATGCAACCCCCTAGAATTCGTTTAGTTTGTTGTCCTTAAAAAAGATGATTCCTAGGTTAGACTATCGATAGATAGGAGCTGAAAAGCACTAATGCCCAGTTTGTACAGATGACTTTTTATTCTCGTGTAAGGACTCCTGTTTCAACACTTAAATTTCTCTGCCTTTCAGGTGCTGCCAGTCCATTTCTCGGCAACCAGAATGTTTTAGCTTCTTCCATTCTCAGCACAGTGATGGAAAACTCAGCCTCTTCTAGTAGTGGTAGCAGTTCACCTCATAGCGTCTTCTGTTCCAAATATGAAATACATACTGGTTCTGAGAAAAAAGACATGAGTGGTGCTGGCAAAGAACACATGGAAAACGTCCTGGAAGAATACTCGCAGAAAGGTAGAGATGTGCAGAAGAAGCTGAATGAAGTGAGTTGCAAATTTGGGGCAGATTTTTAAGTATAGATGAGCTTTTGTTCTTTTTTGGCATTGCTGAGTCTTTGGACAGTTTTGCCAGCGCTATTTTGAGCAGCCTTTTGGCTGCTGTAAATTGTACTTGGCCGTTGTGATTCCCACATGTCATTTGACAGACAGAAATAGGCAATGGGTAATAATGTTGTTGGCACGATCCCTGTAACAGTGTTCCATGCATAATCAGTCTACCACAGCACAATGTGACTATCTGGTTAATTAAGAAATATTTTATAAAAAAAAAAACCAAACCAAAAATAATCTCTTAATTCACATACCCATGCTGCTCTCAGCCTTATTTTTTTTGGGAGGGCAGGGTGGTGGTGTCTGTATTCAGTATTTTGGTTGGTTTATCTTGGTGTGTTTTGGTTTTTGGTTTTTTTTGTCCTTTAGACCACTGAGCTACATGAACAACAGGAAATCAATTTAAGACTGATCATTGCTGATTTGCAGACCAAACTGATGGAAGTGCAATTGGAAAGGGATGTGCTTCAGGATACCAGGTACGACAGCCAAAGCAGATGTATTACGGAGAGTGTGTATATGGCCTTGGAGAGGCACACCACGTCTCCTAAGTGAGAAACTTGCCCTCAGGAATGAAAGCAATGAGGTGATGGGACTTGGTTTAGAAAATGGTTTATTACGTAGTTGTAAAAAACAGCAGTTAATCAATGTAAGCATTACATGTATTGGTCAGGATAAAAATCCATGTTGTGAATCCTGTTTTTTAAATTGTTTCTTTGGTTTCCCAATTCAGACAAAAGGAATCCCAGAGCCAAGAGAATGTGAAAATACAGCTAAAAAATACTATTCAGGAGCTGGAAGCTGCCAACCAGCTGCAGGAAGAGATGCTGAGGGAGGCTGACAGTCAAACTGAGCATCTGAAAAAGATGGTACACAGCCACGAGGAAGTACTTCTGGAACTGCGTGGCATCCTAATGGACTATGAAGACAGCACAGGCAAGAAACTGTGTGCGCATGAGAATATTACTAGCCTACACATCCAGAACCTGAGCACAGCATTTGCTGACGTTCTGCGAGATTTAGACTCAGAGGTGTCATACCTCAAAGAGAAGGTTGTCCTGGTATGTGAAGACAGTGCTACTTTTCTTGCCAACACACTTGTGTTTGTTTTTTAGGAAATATTTTTGAAAACTCTGTGAGCTCCCACCTGAACTGGCCTCAAGGAAATGGTTATGGCATAAAGAGGCACAAATGCTGCTTTGCAGCTGAGGTGGCAGGTGCTGGTACACCAACCTTTTACACGGTCCCCAACTTGAGATTGGGTTTATTGCTGAGATTTTACCTGCATTGTGCATGTTTTCACAGTTCAAGGTGGAAGCATAAGGAAGGAATGACGCTTTGAAAACTACTGTTTAGACCATCTTTTCTTTAGGGGTTAGCATTATTATCTGTTTACAATAGGTGGAAGAAGAACTTGACTCGTTGAAAAAAGATTCACAGACGCAAAACCAACTACTGCTTCAGCAACATCAACATAGGTACATGTTCTCCATTTATTTATTCGTAAAACATAAATAGATATTTTTTTCACATTCCACAGATAATTCTTTTCTGATGATGATGTCTGGGGGGAGTGCCCGGGGGGCAGCAAGCGATGTTTTTGAGGACTTAATAATTGTTCCATTCCAGATGTTTATTTGCTCTAGACTTTGTGCTGCTCTTTCCTTCCACGCTGGCAATTTCATGTTTTATTTGCTGCCTCAAAAAATACTATTTTGGAAGAATCTGTACACCTTACTTTTGTAAGTGTAATTGGTCACTTAAGTGGACATCTAGAATTTGTTGGGAAGCTAGTTCCATTCTTAAAAGACTGAAAGCGGTCACTTTGGTGGTTACATCAGCTTTTTCTTAGTAATTTCATTAACAGCTTTGTCCTTCCTTGTTCAAGTTGTAGTTTCCCCAGCTATCCACCTGCATTATACAGTAATCTGTTCAAAATAAAAGGGTCATTAACTCGATACGTAATATTTCATTCACAATAGAACATCAAAATGATTGCATTTCTGACTACTGGAAAATCTTATTACCTCTTCAGTGGAGAAGTTATTGTTTGCCGAGACTTAAATTATAACCAGTATTTTCTTTTCAAAACAGGATTGGGTAGCTAATAAGTGAGCATGAACAGGAGGTGGCAGCACTGCCTGGTAAAGCTAACAGTGTACGCAGCAATGCAAATAATATCCAAAGCCAGATGGAGATCATTCAGTATGTTTTTTGATGATAGTGTAGAAAACGTTAAGAGTAACCTTAATCGTAGAGAAAGCTTATGCTGCTAGTATATACTCTGCCCTCCACTTTTGGTTTCTTAGTGTCTTTGTCTAAAGAGTTAAGCAGTCCTTTCATAAATTATTGAATGAATTAAAAAAGGGAAAAACCAAAAAATCATGAAACCATGCTATATAGAGTGAAGGCAAAATAGCCATGCGTTAGGCACACTCTGAGAATTGGGAGACTCAGGCCAGTTCTATTCTCAGGCTGCTGCGGTTCAGAAGAGGAGTAAGGCCAGCTAAATCAGTGGAAGCTTAAATTGGCTTGAACCGTCAGATCTGTTCTTGCTACCAGCTTTTGCAATGAGCAGTCTCTGTTATCTGAGTTGTGAACGGTTTCTGTAGAGTATGTGGCTAGAGTTAAGGGATGAAGAGTACATAAGCCACAAGAGCTGTGGCTGAGTGCAGTTTGAGGTGGCTGCATTGCACCGTGACCGTTGCCTTCTAAATGTTCTGTGGGTTTGGATACAAAATTAGTTTCCAGCAGCATTATTGGTTGAATCACAAACAAGAATGGCTAAACAGTTGGGTGGTTTGCATGCGTGTACACATAGTAACGAAGAGTAATTTTAAAGAAAGGGTAATTTTCATTTGGGATAAATAGCTGTGTTGATACTGTTGACTTTGGTAACAACTGTGTGAGAAAAAAAAGACACTAATTCTCAGCAGCCACTTGATGACTCCGATGCTCAATATATTGGTAATGAGGATGTGCCATGCAGTGTTGCAAACGTAAGATGAGATTTAAATGTCAATATGCATTGACATTTGGCTTGCATAGTTGAGGCCGAATAGGTGATAGCAAAATGCTTCTGGGTTCTGCTTGTGGAATAGTCGGGATGCATTTGAAAGCAGCCTTAGCCTTCTTAGAACTTGCTTGAAAATAAATGAGTTACCATCAGGAATAAAGATAATCAAGATTTCACTTTATCTAATTTTATGAGGTAGGTTTCAGAGAGCAGATCTAATCAGTAAGAAGGTGCAATTTTTACGTGATCCCACTGTGAATGTTAATCATGCTTCAAAGCAGTGAGTTTCAGTGGCGATACTGAATGCAGTGGAAACAACCAGAAATGTTTCACACTTTCATGGTTCTTACAGCTTATAATTTCTCCACCTAAAACTCTTCCTAGAGAACAAACTAGAAACCAAAATTCAGTGCACGCACATCAAGTGAGTCACCTGGAATCTACAGTTTCTCAGCTGCGTTCTGAATTACGAGAAGCTAAGAGGATGTATGAAGACAAGGTATGTATGGATTTGCGTGTTAGCATTAGTGCCAGTGAAACTGGATATGTGGATATCTGAAATGTTTTGGATACATAAGGGAAGTCTTTTGATAAGGAATTGCTTCAGAAGAACCTTTTGGACAATAACATAAATTACATTATCCTTAACTCTATTTGTTTGAATTATTTTTAAGAACAGGTTATCTTTCTGTAACACAAAATTGCTTTGCACAACTTATTGAACACAGAATAATTTTTCCGAATGTATAGAGAGCATACCACAAATGATGCCTTCTGGAAATGCATAAAATGATTCTGTACTACATAGATCACTCGCACGTGCAGGACAAGAACCATTGTTTCACTAGACCACTGGAGAATATATCAGCAAAAAAACAGGCAGTAAAAATAGCTTCTTATTTAAGTCTTACTGCCCAGAAGAATGCTTTGGTAACTTTGGTAAGTGGTAGGATGGATGGAAGAACATGGAGATTACAGCAGCGCTTGAGAAGCACTCAGGTGCACAGAGGTACTCCATTGTAAGTTAAGAATCGTTAATGTTTCATTGAAATCGAAAGGCTTCAGGATATAATACAGGCAGAAAAAGACAGGCTGGCCAGCACCTGTGTATTCCAGCCATTTCTTAGCCACACTAGAAAACATTAGTCTTGACAAACTTTTTTTACCACGCTTCTCCCCAAAGGCCGACTTTTTTCCAGGTACTGCAGCAGGGAATTGCTGCAGACAAATGGAGAGAACTTCTTACAGTCCCACCCCAGAATCTCTGCCATGTTACTAACTGCAGCATTTATATCCCGTTTCCATATCACATCTGCTGTGTCTTTTACTTACTTCACTGCTTTGGATTCCAGTTTTATAAACAATTTGAAAATCTTTAAATTCTTTCTGATATTTGGGGAAAGGTAATTCATGTTTTCCTTAGAAAATGACCTGAAAACAGTTGCTATCCATTCCCTTTGAAAATTAGCGGAGCTGACGATGCAGAAATGCTTGATGGATCCAAATCCATCTTAGATTACAAGTCATGAGGATTTAGGCATCCTTCTCTAAATACTATTGGAAAGGGAAAGTTAAGGTCACAGGAGTGCCGTGAAGTTTGGCAGAGCTGATAGTCTCTGATCCAAAAAGGTCTGAGACTGGAATGGCAGGGATGTGCGGGTCAAGCCTTGTGGAGCCATGCTGTACGTGTGCTTGCACCGTAAAGCAGAGCAGGAAAGCCAGTGTGTTTTATCACTTCTGTAGGTTTCCACATTTATCAATTCCATTGATTCACATGTATCAAAACTCACACTAGTCAATTCCAAAAGTGACTTCACAGCATCATAACCGAACTATGGAGAATTTGTAAATTAATCTCCATTACTGTATTTCATGCTTAAGGAAGAGTACAATATACGATATGCTTTTCATGTTAGGTCTATTTACTTGAATTCTTTTGATTTGAATCATGCAGTGCACAGCGTAGGGTCATATCACATGTATAGCGATAATTGTAG
Source organism: Rissa tridactyla (assembly GCF_028500815.1). Classification (NCBI taxonomy): domain Eukaryota; kingdom Metazoa; phylum Chordata; class Aves; order Charadriiformes; family Laridae; genus Rissa; species Rissa tridactyla. The sequence continues at coordinate 76,729,662 of NC_071470.1, read as the reverse complement.
TGTATATTCGTTAGGCATATTCCCTTTCATACTGTTTACCTCATAACAGATGTAAAATTGGAAACTGGGGATCAATTTAAGGCTATTTTTCACAGTCTCCCGACTCCAAAAAATGCTGGGTTTGTATATCTATAAGAAAATATACTACTTGGTCCGATAAAAATTTGCTTTTGAACAGAAAGTGTAATACACTGAATTGCTGGGGTAGACATTAGCGAGAGAGAAGCTGGTAGCGGGAGATCATTTGATCTCAGGCCGTTATGTGAAGTCATTCCTGGGAAGGTGTGAGAGAGAATCTAAATAAAGCTTTTACAACTGTATGTCTCTTTTTTTTTTCACAACAAGCGCTCCTCCACAGCTTCTGTGGTAGGAAAACACCTTAGCAACTAAAATTTTCAAGGGAGTAGGTGAAAACTAAGGCCAGTGTAAGTTGTTGGTACCAGATAGTTACAGCAGGCAGAAAATCTGGCACTTGTCTTAGTGGATATAAATGTAAATACGTAAGTGTTCTGTTTGGATATGTCTGTGTTAATATCTTTATTAAAACATGTTGTAGACGGGTCCATCATCTCATACGCTGCCAGAAGTTGCATCCTTTCAGAGAAAGTGATTACTATTTCAAGCAAAACATGTTTTTCTGTAGATTTTTTTTTTTTTAATGTATTCCTAGGGAAGGAATATACCTCCCTGCCTTAGCTACATAAAAACTGCTGTTAGGCCTAGGTGTGTCTGAAGAACTTCACTGTATCATTAAGCACAAAGCGAATATGGCTGAATATATGCTTGGGACCAAATTCTCCCTAAATTAGCTTAGTTGTACAGGAAAGGCCTTGTGTGAGGACAGCTCTTTCTGTCGCTGTCTCTGAAAGCCCTGTTGATAATGTTGTACACAGTCACTGAGCTCCCTAGAGGGTGTACTTCAGGCTTAGATTTTCTGTGGAAATACAGAGTAGTTGTGTAAAGAGGGATTCAGGGAGAAGTGATCTAGGATTTACTGAGATTGCTCCTCCTGATGGAGGGCTCCACAAGATGAGTGAAACCCCTTTCTAAAAGGACCTCGGGCAAATAAGGAAGAAAAGGCCCTGGTAGTGTCCTTCCGCTTAGGCATTCGAGCTCTAGGAAGAGAAGATTACTGATTTTAGTTGATTTTGAGTGAGAAAAACTTCATAAGAACATCTTCAGAGCTTTCCTTGAAAACATCCTGTCATATCATCCTAATGTTCCCAGCCCCCATTTGGTGAAAGACACGAGGTTTTGGGACTAGCCCTGCATAAATGTTCCATTACTAATTGGAAAGAATTAAGCTATCGTTATAATCAGCTGAAGGAAAGAGGGGGTGGGGGGCAGAAGAGGAAGGGAAGAGATTATTGCTTTTGTCACAAACTGAAGAAACATTTTTAAGAAAGTAGAAAGGAAAATGCCCAGGTTTTGGTGTTAGCCAAAAGAGAGATTGCAGATCCTGAAGGGTTTATTAGAAGAGTGCTGTAGGAGATTTTGTGTTTTTTCTCATTGAATGATTACATATAAATTACACTTTACTTATATTGGCTTTTCTAATTAGTAGTACTGCAAATCAAGCAAGGAGCTTGAGCTTTTTTTTCTAAAGTGGCATTTGTCCCATTCCGTTCAATGTTTACCGTGTAGGTAAGGAATTTTTGAAGAGCTGTGTATCAGGGTGGAAGACAGTTCATTCTTGGGAACCTCAATTAGTTCTGCAATGAAATTGAACTTAATCACTAAAAGAAGTCAACGCGATTATAAATACGCCTAGGGAATAACTCTCCTGAGCTAGAAGATTACGTTTGGACTTCTTTCAAGTAGAACCTGAAGAAATTCAATGTACTATTTAAAATAGAATATGTTAAGGTAATTCTTAATGAATATTTGTCTTGATTCTAGGTCAAAGATCTTGAGAAGCAGTTGCACCTAGCTCATTCGGAAATAGCAGAAGCTCAGACAGAACAGGATCAACTCAGCCAAGGATCTGGGAACCTGAATGACCGGATTCATCAATTGTTGGTAAAAACAAGTGATAGTATTGAAAAAAATCTTGCTTTCTAAAAGCCTCTCCTTACTGCTGATGTTCAGATTTGCACATTGCTTGTTTCCAAAGGGCAGCAGCCTCCTTATAATTAAGTTTGAGGAATATTTTTTACTAAAAATTTGAATTAGTTATGAAGAAAGTTTCCCCAAAGGCCTTTGCCGTTAGCAATACTGGCCATTCAGAATTAAGATTAGCTTTGTCATAAATTCAAAATCCTTGAATCCTATGCAAATCATATTAAAGATGCTGAGCCGCCTTCGCTTTAACCTCACAATTTAGATTGCTGTGTTGAGGAACCTTGGTCCTTTAACATATTTTGCAAGACCTGTCCAAGATTTTCTTAACAGCACTAAACATTCCTTTGTAACTGATTGAGAATGTTCACAAAATGAACATACAGTATAAAATAAATAAATAAATAAAATTGCCACACAAGTCTGGTTTCATCACAACTGGCTTAATGTACTATAATTAGCCTTGCCTTTCTTCTTACATAAGATTATTCCTTAATGACTGAAGTTTGGGATACTGGTTTGTGTGGTTTCATTAGATTTGTTGGCCAGTTAGTGTCACGGTGCTTTTGAAGGAGATGTTGAAATGATTTCATTCCTTATGGTGTTCTCCTGTTCAAGAATATGTTAGTGTAAATCTTTTCCTACAGGTTGTACGTAGCTCTAGAGAAGACTGAAGTCAGAATAATCATTGCGTAATTGAAGGTTAGGGATCTAATTTTAGGATTCCTTTTTTTGCTGTGTGGTCGGCTCATGTTTTCATTCAGCCATTCTCTGAGCTTCCTACTTAGTTCTCTACTTTAACAATATGCAGCTAGTTAACAATAGCAAAAGTTAGGATTAGAAGTTAACCTATTGATAATTCAGTTTGGGCACATTTTAAATACATATTTTTTAAATTAGTAGCTCCAAAATGTGTATGTTCATCAGTTTTAATATTATTTACATTTTAAGTTGTCATTTATGATTTAAATTACGTACTGTTACGATTCTGTCTCGTGTGGAAAAGATATAAGCTCTGGAGCAGATGTGACAAATTACTGCATGAAATGAAACGAGCAATGAACAATCGTTAATAGTGGTAAAGAGCAGCTCTCCTTGGCATGTAATGTAGTGCTTCATTGGTTTTCATTTGATGTAGACACAGTATAATCTTTTTTCATTTTCTAGCTTGTACTGATTTTATGATAGATATAAATGACATGAAAGGCTTCAATAGCGTTGTAGCAGCAATATCTAAAGTTGAAAGTTACTGCTTTGTTGGAAGAAAACGTGTAGGAGGTATCAGACTAGTCTAGCCAATGTTCCTCTCTTTTGCTAAGTGTAAATCCACGCAGTAGTCCCTATTCAGATAGGTGACTGTAATTGAATGTTGCGAATGAGAAGAGAAAGAACAAAAAAATCCTGAATGTGATTGAAGGCGGGAGATGACTTTAATGTCTTGTAGACTGAGCTTCATAAAAAAGAGATAGAACTAAGTCTAGAAAAAGAGCAGAACAAGCGATTTTGGGATCGGAACACGGACAGCAGCGTCGCCATTGACCATCTAAGGAGAGAACTGGACAACAAAAACATGCAGTTGCAGCGCATGGAAAACACGGTGAAGGAAATGAGGACTGAATGTCACAGACAAATGGAGTGCCAGGTTGGTGAGCAGCTGCAGCGTGATGGTGTTCAGGATAGAAAATGCGCGTGCTGGGGGCTGTACTTCAGACAGGAATACTTTAACTCCAGTTACCATGGTTGGGTGGCCTCTGGAGCTCATGTGCCAACATTTTTCTTCCAAAGATGCAGATACATGAGACAGTCAGAATTTGTAGATTTTTTTTCTATTAATCTGACCTGTCCAGCCTTCATTTCTCTTTACTGATGAGGAAGTAGAAGCATTATTTTCCATTTTTATTTTTGACATACTAGGCTTAGGAGAAAATGAGTGTTCTGCTGATAGTGCGTTTGATTTTGACTGTAAACCTCCGAAACAACAATTTTGTAAATTTCCAGAAAGTTTGATGCTGCCAGACATAACAAACAAACTATTGAAGGTCCTATTTTCAGTAGCGAGCACCTCTGTAAGAATAATTAGTGAATTAAAGGCCTTCCTAATGCCTTACTTTATGTAGTGCTTAATGAAAACATAATGAAGTTTGTGTTTGTAACCCTAAGCTGAATGCAGTGCTATGTCAGAAAGAACTACTTCTGACAGAGTAGATTGTTAAACAGTGACTTACAGTACATTCCCCTTTCTTTAAGACATCAGCCCCTCAAAAACGAGCTGTAATTAGGTAACCCAGTTTGTATAGTGAGTAAAGATCAAGTTAATTCCTTTACTTTCTAGCAAACCACAGGCTTGTGGTACCTCACACATCATTCTACATTTTGTCAATTCATTCCTTCTTCCTTTAAAATCTTACCATCAGGAAGTTCATTCCTTTCTTCTGTTTCTATTTTGTACTGTCAGTGGTTCTCGAGTCACTGTACTAGGTGCTTTAAATGGCGCACATGGCTGCCTGCAGGAAAATTAGTAATAAATTTTATTCATATACATGTTTATTTTTTTTTTTTTCCAACTTATAGTGCAGTCAGTTGAGTTTTAACACTTGAGTTTATTTAACATCAACTGCTCTACATTTTTTACTAACATTGCCGGTTTGCTCATTTTTTTTTTAACATCAGTTAAACATTTTTAATTTTTTATGATTAGAAAAACAATATTCTAAGCGATACTTCATTTCTTAAAATGGAGACAGAGGAAAGAAAACCAGAAGAATCACACGTTGTTATAGACCAGACCATGCTGACCTAATTTTTCTGTAAAAGTCAGATGTTTAAGATGAGCTATAGAAAACTAGAAACGTGACAGGAAATTCTGAAGGTAGAAATGAACGTTTCTCTTGGTTGATCCTTGTATTGCTGTTATTCAGATGGCTGCAATTCAGGAAAAAAATGAAAGCGTTGGAAGAATCTCATCTTTGACTGTGCAACTGGAGTCAGCCAAGGAAACACTCTGTAAAGTTAAAGAAGATCTTGCAGCCAAACAGATCGATTTGGAGACTGCTGAGAAAACAGCGTCAAATCTGACGGCCCGTCTGCAGGAGAAAGAGAGAGCCCTTGAAGTTACCAGTGAGGAAATCAAGAAGCTGCATTCACAACTCGGCAGTAGGATACAGGAGCTCCAGCATGTAAAGAACGAAGAGGACTGTTTACGCAATGTACAGTCAGAGCGTGAAACGTTGAAACTGCAGCTGTTAGAGAAGGAAAGGATTGTTGAGATCTTCCAAAAGCAAATTGATAACATGACCCAGATCGTGGGCCAGCACAGTCGAACTGCTGGAGCAATGGCAGTTGAGAAATCTCAGCTTATAAAAGACATAAATGACTGGAAACTTAAAGTAGAAGAACTTAAGGTGTGCAAAATGATGCTATATTTATGTCTCTGTAAGACAGTAAATGTTTTCTGTTTTTAAATCTGTACCTTAATGTGCTAGTGCTGTGGTTTTAAAGCAGGTCAGGCAACGCAGCTTGAATCCCAACAGCACTAGAAGAGTTAGTGGTCAGAGAAGAATAATGCTATCACATTACCACCAAAAATGAATAATTCACTGGTGTGAAGCAGTTTCCAAAAGGCTTATGAAAGCTGGAATATAATGTGCGTCCTCAGCGATAGAATTGTCCACACCAGTAACAGAACCAGAAATACGAAGTGTTAGCAAGAAATAACAGAGAGTGAGCACTCGGAATTCCAAGCTGAGCTGGTTATTTCTCAGACAAGAATTACAGGCTGTGGTAGTCTTACACAGGTCAACATCTTCTGAAAAACTTCACTGCAGATAGGGAACTGCATCCTCTTCTGTGAGAAGATAATTCAGCGCTAGGAGTGAACATGGAGGTAGCGCTACAAGAGGATGGAAAGAATTTTTGTGTACACCTGGTAAGGTTAAACAGGCTGTGAAGCCATCGCATCAGATTCTGTTGTGCCCCTTTTTGCCTGGATTAGCAATTTTCACAAAAACGATTTGTTTATTTTAGTCTGTCTCTCTTTCCTGCCCCAAACTCTGGCAACTGAGATTTAAAGTAATGACGATGTCTGCGCATCTTTGTGGTTATTTTATATAATTACGTATATTACACATAATTACTTTTGTTTTTTGTGTAAGTAGATTGCAAAGGATGAGAAGGAAGCCAGAATACGTGAAATGGAGGCCAGACTGAGCGAGCTGGAACTGGAAAAGGTTAAACTGGTCAACACATGCAGTGAGAGACTCCATGCGCTTAATGATATGAAACTGGAAAAAGACCAACTAATGAATGAACTCCAGGCCGGTCGGAGGGAGCTGGCAGGCCTTGCAGGTAGGGAGCCTCAACTTAGCTCAGCTCTGATAGCTGCTAAATTGGGTGGATGTTAAAAATAGAGGAGCAGTTTGCTTGCTGAATCCAAATAAGGTTGCTGATACAGCAGAAGGGTCTCTACCAGCACAGGGCGGTCAGATTGCTTCCCGGAGCTAAGTCATGGTTTGGGATTCTGGCACAGAGTGATGGGAATACAATCTTTATGGCGGCCTCTCACTACACTGAGCAAAAACACTTAAACCTTCTGACTCTGGAGACCAAAGGAGCAGATCTAGTAAATTACAAAATAGAAACTTGACCACTTTTTCATTTAAGAGCACTAGTGGATCCCGTTAACCATCTGTGGTCAAATTACAGTGGAACTTTGTTTGTGTTTTGTTGTAGTTTTGCTACAGCGTTATTTAAAAGTTTATGTTTTAGCTCCTAGCACTGTTTTCCTACCTAATGTGTGGGGAAGCTGATCAAGATAATATTTAAAAAAAAAAAAAAAAAATCAGGGGCTGGACCTAAGGCAACCATGAAAATTCAGGGAGATCCTCTGTGAAATCTGCGCTGCAGACAGACAGATGATACTCTTCACGTCGTTTGCTCTCTACAGCTCCCTGTGCTCTCAGAAAACAGCCATTGGTAACTTTATAACTCAGCTATACTTCTAAAGTCGTGAAGTTTTGTAAGAATTAAACAGATGATACTGTGATTTTACATGGAAGGTCTGTCGTAGTTTTGTATGGTACTGTCAGGGTGAATGAGGTATAAGAAAGGCTTATTGGAGCAGATGACCACAGAATTAGGGCCAAGCTGGCTGGCTTGTAGCGGAGGAGTTGAAGGGAGATCTCAGAAGCGGAGTTGCGGGAGAATGCTTGAGAAATCAGATCAGTTCAGACATAAGTCTGGTTATAAGTGTGGTTGGAGAGAAGAATGACCAGGGCAAAATGCACCTCACTAATACCGTTAACTTTCACAATAGGCAGTTGGTTCTAGCAGCAGGAACGCAGCAATGTGGATTTATATCACTTTCTTGAACTGTTGCTTTGGCAAGCAACCAGAGAACACATTTGGTTTTGGTGAAACAGAAGCTTTTGCTGACATGCATTTGTTATCAGTGGATGTTATTTGCTTTATGTCTTAGCTATCTGCACATCTAATGCTCCTTTAAAGAGAGTAGGCAACAGATCACTAATCTTAGTCTACAAGAATGATGATTTTTGTCACTATAATTTCAATCTTTACTTACTTTCACCAGAGGGTTTGGAAGATTTGAAGAGAGATTACCAGGATAAAATCGAGGAGATGGAAAAGACTGCAAACAGACTGAAAATGCAGTTGAAATCTGCCCAAGCTGAACTAGAACAGACCAGGACTGCTCTAAAGATTATGGAGGGATCTGATGGCCATGGTAATTAGGGATTGCGCTTCCCAAAAATCACACGCGTTTGTCTTTTTAACAAGAGGATTTTTGTGAGTATTGATCCCTCAGTAGATGTATAGTAATACTCCACATATTTTTTTGAAGTAAATAAACAATATTGCAGATGAAAACATAGTTTTATTTTACCATTTACTGCATACTGTAAAACTTAAACCATGAGTTGAGTTTTCTCAGGTGATCTTTATGCATGCTGCCAGGGAATGCTGTCGTCTTGTGTGCGTGATGAGTCTGGTGCCACCACCTTGGACAAAACTCCAGTTGACTCTAATGGGTGGTTTCCAAACATAAGTGACTATGGGATCCTGGTTCAACTTATTCTAATATATTGCTGATAACTGACTTGCAGAGTTTTTTGGCAGAACTCAGAATGCATCATCAATGTTGTTAATTGAGAACTAACCTTGTCTTTTACAGCCATGAAAGTTGCAGTGGGAATGCAGAAGCAGATCACGGCCAAGAGAGGACAGATAGATGCATTACAGATCAAGATCAAGTTCTTGGAAGAGGCAATGACAAATGCAGCTAAGGTCACAAGAGCTCCGTGTAAAAGTATTTAACTGTATCTAGAGAAATTTTTCTTCAGATAAATGCACGCCCAAAAGCACAATTGGCCAAAGAAGGACCAAAGAGAATTTTACTTGACGTAATGGCCACCTTCACTGTCCTCCTGGTAGCATGGGTGATTAATACAAATCTTTCCAAAAAAGTTGCAGAAGACAAGTGCTGATAATGTAGTAGTTACAAATTCTTGACTTGTACTTTGTTGTCCTTATTTTGAATTCAGGAGAAGCATTACCTCAGAGAAAAGAATAGTAAACTAAGTCAAGAATTGAGCTATATTACAGCAGAAAATACCAAGATTGCTGGGGAGCTGGACATCCTGAGATCACAAGACAAACGTCAGAAGGAAAAAATAGCTAAGATGGAGACAGCCCTTGATAAGGTAATTTTAGGTAGCGGGTCAGTTCAGTGACACTTCTGGGTGCTTTCTTCTACAATTGCTGGGGAAGAGAAAATGTCTGACCTCTTACCTAGGTTGTATTTAGTAGGTCCTGTTCACGTGTACTGTAAAATACCTGAAGAGGTGTCTGTAGTTAAGACTGTCTTCTGGTTTTTTAGTGGTAAAATACTTCTATTTTCATTAAGAGAATTCTTGATTTACTCCTTACTAGCTCAGGTAAACACAAACTGCAGGGAATTTAAAGCAGATTGACCTTCCGGACCTTCCTCTGGCTCTTGGCACGGCTCCTTTCTCTGGCAAGAGAGTATTGTTCAATAAAACAGGGACTCCACTGGAAACGAATGTGAGCACACACTGACTCAACACACTTGTCCATGCTCGGTCTTTCTGGGATCTTAGTTAGCCAGCTGTGGGTCCCTCAGGGTGAGGGAAATTTTTAAGAACACGGTGTTGTTTCATTTGCCTTTTTTAGTTGAGGTTTCTGTTGCTGATACACCGGACTCATAAGGCTAGGCTCTACATTTTGGTCTGACTAGTACGTAAATCCCAGGTGCCCTACAGGTATGCTGCTGCTTTTCCGGAAGGAAGAGTCCTTTTCAGCTGCTCAGAATTCTAGTTTTTCAGGATGTAAATCTCCATGTAAGGTGGTGTTCTCAAATTCCTTTATTACTTTAAAAAAAATAATAAAATAAAAGTAATTGCGGTGCCTCCTCCCAAGCGTGGCATTTCTTACTTTAAATGCCTGATGCCGGAAACTTAACTTTGTAATATGTATCATTGTGCACAGTACTAGCTGGCTGACGGAGAAGCTGAGACACAGTGGGGGCAGGTGCTCCCTGAAAACTAGCCCATATGGTACACTAAATAACAATTCTTAGAAATTTGTAAAATTTGTGGTATGTCCTCTCCCAGGATGCTAGTACATTCCATGGCAGAGCATCTATTGTATAAGCATCAAAAAGTGTAATTGGCCATCTTGCTTATCGTGGATTGTTCAGAATTAAGTGTTCAAAAAGCTGCTGCTTGTAACCGTATACCCACAGTGCCTCGGGGAGCCTGCCCGTGCCTCAATGCCAGTCATAAAGAAGCACAGAAAGAGAGTCAGGTTTTTGCTTTAAAACCGAAGAGGAAACTCCTGCTGGAGTGATAAAAGCAGTCCGGTTTGTAAAGATACCTCTCGCTCGTTTTGTGCTCTGGCTTAGGGCTTCCTCTCTTCTTCTTGCTATCTTTCGCTCAGTGTAAAATAGCTACATTATTAGATCTTCTTACACCCTTTCAGAGTAAACTCGTTAAAGAAGAAAGACCATATGACAATTTAACAAAGAGAAGTCAATAAAGTTCCAGCCATCCTTTTTAAAAACATTGAGTATAGTTTTGCCTTGTTAACACAGTTGACTGTGCTAATCCCAGAGGTGTTCGGTAGGTCTAGGACTGTCCCTGACAGGATTAGCTCCCTTCTGTGACATTATGGCGTGCATGTTATGGCTGCGAGGACCGTAGAACCAGTCAGTTGCTTTTGTAAGCCTATCAAGAATGGTCGTCTTGCAGTATTTCTGTACTGATCGTGGTAGATGAATACAGCATCCGTATGAGTACCTTGTTTGTTTCTTTATTGGAAAGAAAACAGGAAAGAGTGTAATCCACAGAAAAGTAAGCAAAATTAATTTATCCCTCTTCGCTCCTCTCTTACAGGCATCTGTGCAGTTTGCAGAATGTCAGTGCATAATCCAGTGTCAGCAACAAGAAGCTATGCGCTTCATACTGCAGCATACTCTAGATGTAAAAGTAAGCACGTTACTGAGAAGCATGGGTATGAAGTTAGATGCCTTTACTTTGCTTTAGGTTTAACCCTGTTTATTGCAAAGTACTGTAAAAAGTTTGTGTTTTGAAACCTTTTGTTGCGTGGAATACCTCATTGCTGCGCAAGTCATGTGCGTAATTTCAGCTACTTTGAAGTAGTATTTACAGTAAGTGCAAAAAAAAAAAAAAACAGCCACAGGAATATTGGACCATACGCTTCAGCTGCTAAGCTTTGATTTCAGCATTTTCTTGCATTTTCTTGCAGCCTTAGACAAATAAAAGCTAGAAATGTTCATGGCATTATTATGAAAAAACTAATTGGAGAGACAAGGTCTGTAGGGATGCCTTTTACTAGCGTAACTGTTAGAGACAGAAAGCACTAGCAAGCTTTCAGGCACCCACATCCTTCTTCAGGCCTGAAATGAAACCAGCAACCTTAAAGGTACAACATACAGTCCGGAAACAAGGGCTCGGAGTTTAATTTGATTATGCTAATTAGTTAGCACAAAAAAAATCATTAATTTTTAAGAAGCAGAGAGAGGTGTTGGCAAGGGGAAAGGAAATACGGTCATGAGGCATCTGGGACAGGAAAAGGAAGACATGTAATTGACATCTGTGGAGCTATGTAGCATTAGTGAAAGACAGGGTACAGAGAAACTAGTGCAGTAATATAGAGCCATTATCTCTATAAAGAGCCCAGAATTTTTATTGCCCAATAGATATAGTCCAAGCTCTATTTTTACTAATGAGTTTAATAGAGAATATTATTTATCTTTGCCTTACGTTATAACCATAGACTAAGGCTGCAATGAAACTACTACTATAAACAAATGGTACGCTTGGAACAGTAGTTGTCATAAGAAATTATCGTTAATTTTAGTGACCCATCCCAGTTGCTAGTTTTGAGTAAAAAGCGATGTTATATTCAAAATACAAGTCTGCATAAGCCATACAAAAATGACTTTATGTGAACAACAGCAAAGGTGGGGAATCTTGTATTCCAAGGAAAGAAATTCTCACCCAAGTGGGGAAAAAAACGTGCAGGAACTGTGGGACAGTTGAATTTTGTAGTGGCCCTGAGATGCCCTCCGCTGGAATGGTTCCAGAGCATATGTTAAAATTCTGGATATAAATGGAACTGCCACTCTTGCACCCAGTTCAGTGACTAAAAGGGTTATGTCTGAGCATACCTAATAAATAACAGGAAGTTTTTTGAGAATTGAATGTTGCATGTTATAAAAGACTTGACTAAAAGAGATCCCCTGCTACAGAGGGCCTGCTGTCTATACCCATTTATTCCGCTTAGCTGTGCTTGGTTATTCTGCTTGGCTAATGTTTTTCTGCAGGAACTGCAGGGCCCGGGCTACTCCTCAGCTTCTGCTTCAGGCAAGCTGCGGCGCATGGTGCCTCTTTCCCACCTGCGCTCTGCTGTTGTGCCACCTTCCTGGAACTCGGCCAGCTGTGCCCCTCCTGTGAGTACTGGCCTCAAAATGGGAAACGGCACGGGAAACGGGGATATTCCAAAAATGAAAAACAACGTGGAATGCCTAAATGGGAGAGCATCTCATTTAGTAGTGTCCAAGAGAGAATTCTTAACACCAAAGACCAAATCATTTTCTGTAGCTTCTCGTACATTATGGCCTTCAGATTTTCTTTTTTTCCGTTTGCAAACTACGTGTAAAAACCAACCAGACAATAAAAAAATCGATAGATCGTAGTAGGAATTTATCTCACTTTTATCACCAATAGCATTTATAAACTATTGAAATGCAAGGTACTGATCTGGAACTAGTTTTGGGTAGTTTTGGGGTTGCTGGGTTTTTTTGGGTTTTTTTTTGCTTGTTGTAAATTACTTGCATTTGGCAGTGACAGTGGACTTGTACATAGTTCCTGATAAATTTCATGATCTGACTGACCTGTAGTAGCTTTCAACGCTTAAATCTTTCTCCAAGCTGGCCTTCACTGATTTTGACCAATTTTATCCTAAAAGACACATAAATGCCCTTCCATCCTTTTGTTTTTGTACATCTACATTTAGATTTAAATTAGATGCTAGTGTCGTTCTAATTTTTCATTACAGAAAACATCAACTCAAATCTCTCGTGCAAAAAAAAAAGTAATCTTTTGGTATTTTCTGTACAGATTTTGTATAGTTCTTCACAAGGCACTAGAGGTCTTTTCATTCATTTTTACCTCAAAATCTGTAGGAGACTACAAGGCAGTGCAGATGTTTTTCAGTAATATTTTCTGGTTTACTTTCTGATGTGGTGACAAACATGTACATCAAGGAACAAAGGACAGCTAATTCTGTGAAATTCCTGCAGCATCAGGCACTCCTATTCTCTTTTCTTTGAGTTCATCAATTTATACTTCTGAAGAGAAAGTAGGAAAAAGGACCGATTTTAATGTCGTGCCACGGTGATGACCTAGCAGGTTGTAGGAGAGCTTGATTCAGGGTCTACTTGAATCTTTTTGGTTCCTACACGATTAGTTATTGTACAAAATGAAGCCGCTCCAACACTTGAGACAGAGACTCTACCTGGTCGGTAGCTTCCTTTCTTAGCTGGGATGTGGGGAAGAAGGATTTGCTCTGACTCAGTATCACATTGACCTATTATGAAGCTGAGGATTTCTTCTCTGTATAAGCTTTGCTGAATCTGGGGTGTTTCCATTGAAAATGACATTTTTTTTTTTTTAAGTGAAAACATGTTAGCTAAATGTTTCTAGCCAGTTCCATCCACGGGTGAAGCCTAAGCCAGTGGGAGCCAGCGCTTTGAACATGTGAAGTGCTGAGTAGTGTGAAAAATCCGGTTCTTCACAGAAGGAATGATTCTCTGAACGAGACCTTTGCCTCAAGTCCTCATCAGTAAAATTAGAATAATATTGCACTTCATCTCAGAGTGTGGCCGTGATAATAAAGTGGTTTATATTTGCAGACAACTCAGCTGTTACAGAAATCAGTGCCTGCAAAACACCCTGATATACAAGTATTTCTGTCTTAGAGCTGTGTTTGTGAACTAAAGAGTAATACCTGGGATCGCAGGTTAAAAAGGAGAAAACAGAGTTGTCACGTAAGCAAAGATTACTGGTTCTGAGTACTGACAAAGGTCATGGTTGTACTGGGTGGGGGGAAGCTTTCGTAATTAAAGGCTTATTTTAATGTTTTTGACCTTGAAACAGTAGTCATAACCTTTTTACATTTATTCAAAACGTAGATGTTAGCTATGTTCTCCCTCAGTCATGTTTAGTTGCTTTACACGTCTGTCACATAACTTTCCAGACAAGAGTGCAATCATATTCAGAGGGTATTTTGACGGTCATCAAGTTATCACGATCTAGCCTCCACCACTTCTTAATTAAAATTACAAAAAATCCGCCCTGTTTCTAACTGGTAAGGCAAGAGTAGAGGGAGGAAAAAACATATGACCTTGGATGAGTATAGGTAAGCATTGAAAAAGAGAGTACCTTTAGAACTATGTGTAACTGAATGATTTTATTTTTTTTTCATTTTTTTTTTCAGATGCCTTCCAAGCCAGGCATTTTGGAAGAGGAACCATTGCAGGATCTAAAGAGGATTGTTCAAGAACTAACAAGCTTAGACAATGACATTCCCGCTGTGGATCTTGGCAAGGAATACAGCGATGGTGGGAGAAAATCGCCTTTAGCAACCAGGAGGAATACAGTGTAAGAGTAATATACTATTACTTCTGTTGTGTGCTGTGTACTTGTATTGCCTTCTAAAACTAGGGTCTGGCCATCGACGTGCTTCAGGAGCAGTATAGGATGTCCTTTTGCAAGAAAGTTGGGGTTCTGAGTTAGCTTGACATAGTCTGAAAGCTTACAAAGCTTCTGCTGTTTGCCGGGTTCCTCAGATGCTTTAGGTGGTAGGGAAATAGAAGGCGATTACACCATTTGCCTTTATTGCTTGTTTTTTGGCGTTTCTGCTTTTTCTTTCATTTAGAATTCTTGGTTTTCTGCCTTATGTAAATTGCTCTAATACACTTTTTTTAGTGAACTGGTATAACAATTTTACAATGCCTTTTCTTCACTATTAGAATGTGGCTGCCATTGCACTCTGCTTAAAAAACAAGCTTATTTTGTAAAAATGTGAAATGCAGCAATCCTACTGGCGTGGCTTTTGCTGTGATTTTGACTGCGATATGTTTTCCCATGCAGGGAGACTGCAGCTAGAGACTCTGCTACTGAAAGCATCGTGGAAAAGGATTCCTTTGGACGGTGAGGAGTGCTTTCACTTGGCTGAGTAACCTGCTTATTAAAGTACTCATTTGCCATTCAGGTTCTAAGGCTTTTTTAATACAGCATCAGTCCTGAGCTTGTTTGTATTGTTTTATTCATAATGCTAAAAGCTTCCTGGGAATTAGAAAACAAAGCTGTGGTCTTACTTTGATCCCTCTAAGAATGAGCTCTGGAACTCTTTTACATTGTTTGCTTTTAATTTACATGTATAAGATCTGGAGGTTACATATGAGAGCTTCACGTTCTTAGCATAACACATCCAGAAGGCAAGTTTTGCCATCGTTTTCTTTGCAGGGATCCTTCATGCTTACACGCTGGAGATTCTCACTTCCAAGATGTTACCCTGCCCTTTGCATCCCTTGGTAAGTTTTCACTGGCCACATTTAAGGATGAATGTGCCCTATCAATGTCAAACTGGAACATTAGAGAATATTACAAAAAAATCTAGTCCAGGTACAGTATATTTTCTTAGGTCATTTACTCAGATACCTCTTAGCAGGTGGTATAACAGTCTCTATTGCACTTCCAGCTCCATGGAGGCTGATAACCAGCACACCTAGAATGGGTATCTTCCATGGTAGTTACTCATGAATAGCAATAGTCTTTTGTAATTAGCATGGATAATATTGTCAAAGTTTGGCACCTAAATTTAAGCTCCTGAATTCTGTATTCAGGTATCTAAATACGGATGTGCTTTTCAGAGGAGTTTCGTTGCAAATTCCCTTGATTTCCTTCCAAGTACTGGGTGGTCCAGTACCTTTTAAAACGTGGTAACATGAATTTAGCAACTTAAACAGAAATATAAGGATATGGCTTTGAGCATCAGGGTTTGAAGTTACTAGTTTTAGCCGCCTTCTGTTTTCTTGACCATAGATTATCCATTCTGTGAATTTTCTGTGAAATTTGCCTTCAGATGCTGATACATTTAATTGTTCTCTGTTATTATTTAATCACTGTGCTTCGGAGATAGGCTGGAACTCCTCTGTTTGTCTTGAGGAGTAAGTGCTACGGGTCCTCTTTTTATATTTCTGAGTATTAAAGAAAATGTCCTGGGTACTTACTGGCAGCTTTCTAGCAAACCTACTGCAACATCCAGGGATTTTTCCTAGCTTCCAAAATAGCTGCAAGTATGATTTTTTTATGTAGAAGATTTGAGAAGTAGTTGAACAAGGGGAGTTCATTAGAAACTCCCTGAGTTATTTTCAAGATGTCTCAGAAGGGGCATTAGGAGTAAGGAAGCAGACTGCAGGAAGAAAAAAAGAATTGTAGTAAATCCTCCCCTCATTTGTGACATTTTTTTTTTTTTTTTTACACACACACATTGTGTGCCATATATGTGAAAATCTGTTACGTAGTCTGATTGCATATTTCTCTGCATATCTTGAGTCTCTTCCTTATGACTCTTTCTGCCAGGAATTCAAAGCCTATCAATCAGTTTTTGGAAAGGAGGGAAATGACAGACCTGCGTAAGCATTGTTTTTTCTGCTTCTTAGACCTAAGTAATGAGATCCAAGTCAGGTGGTGTATGGGGAGTCTTGGGTTGTTAGCAGCTATGATGCTCCCATCACACTGTTTTGGAAGCAAATATAGAGTGAGTAGCCAGCAGAAAAAAAGCTAGCCCTGCTTTCTCCTGGACAGGTTTAGTGGCCATTCTTCACATGACAATCACTTCGACAGAAACAAGCATGTTTTGCAAAGAGGCTGTAGTCTCCTGCTACCTTGACTACTAATAAGGAGTGGAAAGGACGAAAGAGTGCGATGAAGGGAACCCGACTGTTTAACTGTTACAAAACTAACGTCAAAGCTGGTGTGGGGGTTTCTCTTCAGGTGTGCGCTCACTGCTTTTTGCTTGGCTACCTCCTAGGAGGTACATCCACCTTCTCAGCAGCTCCTCGTTATACAGTCTCCCCCAAGAAGGTCTCTCAGGAGGAGAGATACAGAGAAAGGTCTCCAGTACACTTGCTGTTAACTTCTCCGCCCGACGACCTTGCAGCTGGCCCCAGCGCTTCACCAGAGCACAGACCGTCTGCAAAGAAAGTTTTGTCTCCAGAGGGTGCAGCCTCAGTCCCCCAGATAAGTAAGTCTGGTCCCATTCACTGATCCAAAGAGCTTGGCTGGGTCTCTTCCCAGCCAGCACAGTGAGGGAGTGACATACTCCCTTTACAGTCTTTTATAGGTTACGATTGTGGTACCTCTACTTCATACGGCATTTATTTTTTTTATGTACCTTTGTAACACATCACTTACAGAATCCATTCGTGTTGCTGAAGTTAAACACTAGTGATTCTCAAACGTACGGGGCTGACACGGGATTGATCTTCCATTTGTGGTTCCAGCAAGTGTGATTACAGTATGCAGATTTATTGAAACATTATTTACTGATGGTTCATTTTAAAGCACTGCTTTAGTGGTTCTGGCCCACTTACCTAAAAGTAACCTGTTCTTGCTTACATCAGACTGTCTTCGCCTTGTCCCCATTGTCTTCAAGTAGAAGGGTTTTTCTGTGTACACGAATTGTGAGTAAAAATGTTGCAGCTAATGAATGTATCGTACGAAGAGAAGAGAAGATAATTCCATACACCACTAAATTTAAGAACTGGTAAATTGCTTTATTCAGGTAAAGAGACTGTAGGGATGTGTAGCATCAATATTTGCAGTAACAGGCAACGCAGTTGCCAAATATTACAAATATTGCCATATTTGTAATAGTTGTTCCTGTAACACATTTAGAAAAGTTCTGGGGTTCACTGAAAATATTGATGTAAGGCTATGTCTGTGTAGCTCTGAAGTGATAAAAATAAGCTTTCCTGCATCACAAGGTACATGTGATGATGATGAAGGTTTTCAAGGTAGTCTATTAATTACTTGCCAGCGAGCCAGGCTGTCAGGACCGCTTTATTACATGTAAGTGTCAGAAAGACTCCAAAATGAGGAGATGCGGTAGGAAAAATAGGTAAGCAACTACATTTTCAAATAATACTTACCGAATGCTATTTTTAAACAGTATGATTCTCTATTTTGCAAGGTCTGAAAATATGATTTCTCTTAGAGGACAGATGAGCACTGCAGGTAGGAGTGTAATAGAGACGTTGCATGCCTAGCTCTAAGCTAGCTCTGGTACAGGCAAAAATCTAACCGTAGGTCCAAGGAGTTCAAAAGGACTGATGTTTCCTGCTTCTCAGGTGGGAATTTTTTCTGTAATTTCAACCTGAGTCATTGCTCAGTTCAATGAGAAAGGCAAGTGGCATCACTTTTTTTGTTGTTGTCTTTGGGGTTGTTTTTGATTTGTTTGTTAATTTGGTCAGCTAGTTACCTCCTTCTCTGACTCCTCCCCCCCCCCTTTTTTTTTTCTTTGACTCTTTTTATTTGAGAATTGATGCCGTTAGCAAAAATGAAACAGTCCCAAGTTCTGGTTAGAAAAGGCTCCAGGAGACTGATTGTTTGTAAAGTACTGGTGTGACTGTCAGTGTACGGGTGTTAGTGTTCAGTCAGGCAAACACAATGCTTAATAAATTCTGCACTGGTCTGGATCTTCAAAGACTTGGAATTTCTGGTTTTATTCCTGGCTTTAGTTAAGTTACATCTTTCTGTACCTTAGTCTTCCATCTGTAAAATGCAACTGACGCTGCTGCTTTCCTTCGTACAACCCTTGCAGTTTTACTGGCAAAGAGGGACTTGGAGGTTGTGGACATAAATACTATTTTAATAACATAAATCACTTCTTCATTCCCCAAATGGGGTAATTCACAGGCAAAATAGAAATGCGATTGTATTTTCACTTGAACAGAAATACAGCTAAGTTAATAACCTTGTTGTCTTACTCATTTTCTTTGCTATTGGAAGTTTTATTGTTTGAAATCTTGTTTTCTAAGAACTTTACTTTAGATTGAATGTTTAAATAGTTTATAATGACTTTTTTTTTAAATCTGTGATAACATATTGATGAATAATTTTCTCACTAGCTTCTCAGCCCATGGAAACTAGTGAGAATACACCTAGGAGGCTACAGGACAAGATGAAAAGCCTGCAAAACCTGGTGGAATCATTGCAGATAAAAAACCAAGGTGCCAGAATTTACCAAAAATATCCCTATTTTATTTGAAATACCCATACTGTCCAGAAGCTGTTCTTGTTACCTGCCAAAGCGCGCTACCTGTGGTTTTGCATGAGGTCCATTTAGATATGCCTGTTTTACTAGCAGTACCCACTTCTACATTATCCTGCTTCTAGGAGAGTAATTAGATTAACGCCACAATGCACGGTTGCTCAGACCCTTAGCTCTAATAAGCTTCAAGATCCTTAACGTTTCAAATCACGGGTGCCCTCGTGTGCTGTCGTATCCAATTAAATGAAATTTTTAACAAGCTGATCACTCTTTCGTGGGAACTGACAGATACTCTGACAGCAGTAGACTCCAAAAACATAGTTTCCCAGCAGTGCCCTCAGAAGCGTGTCCTTTCTTGCTCTATTTTTTTTTTTTTTTTTTAAATCTGAGATGACCACAGTGACGATGGAGAACTTTCCATGTTCTCCTCCTGCTCTCTTTGAAGTCACTGGTAACATGCTCATGAACTCCTGTGGTGGCAGGATGTCAAGTGGGATCGAATTGCTTTTCTCTGCACTTTTTCTTATTGCACATTCCAGTTGCTTCCACTTTGCCCCTTTAAGTCTTGCTGCGTAGACTTGGGAAATCGTTATTTCCCCAGATCATACAGTGCACACATGTCAGGGACATATAAGTGGCCTGATTGAAGTAAAACTAATAAAATTATTTGGTGTGAGTGTTCTCTTTTTTTTTCTTTGCCATCCATTAATATCTTCAGTTTGCCTGTTTTTTATATCCACATAAAAATATATATTCATATCTGTAATATATCAAGAGTTAGTATATAAAAGAGATTCGTTTCCATGAGAGTCGGACCAAAGGTATTGATTTCACACCGTCCCCTAAGAGAGATTCTGAAATCAATAGCAGCATTGTCCCCCTACTCCAGCATTTGGCGCTTTGGCTTCACAAAGCGGGTGAGGTGGTGCCTGTTTATAACTAGGGTTTCTCTTTTCTGTTAAGCCCCTGCATATAAAGAATTGCAAACTACAGTTGCATTTGTAAGGGCTTGATAAGTATAACGTGCGGGAGGGTATTAGAAAGCTTCGGGTGTCTGCACCTGAGGCCCTAATCATTTTAACGTAAGGTGGTGTTCAGATAATCCATTCTTGCTGCTATTTTCAGCCGTGTCATCGATGACCAGAACTCAGGAAAAGAAGACAGGGAAAGCAAAGGAAAAGAAGAAAAAGCTATCAAAGTGAAGACACCTTATACATTAGTGATTACTTTCACGTATGTACATTGTGTTTAAAATATGTTATATTTTTAAAGATTAATAATAAAAGTTCTTACAGTTTTGTAATTCTTGCCTGGAACCGTGACACTCTTTACATTTTTTTTTTACTTTTAAATGAGTGGTAAGTACAGAGGAGTAGAAATAATTCTAAATACAGACTCTCTCACTGGCATACATTTTCAATAGCTGCGTGCTGTGAGGGACACTGGCCCCAGGGCACCGCTCACTGCTTCACGTTCCAGTACTTCTTCCATGTGTTCTGGATCTTGCACACCATTTCAGGTCCTGTTTTTTAGGAAGTTAGGTTTTGAAATGATTTGTTGGGTTTGTTGTTTGTTTGTTTGTTTCGTTCAACTTGGTTTCCCCTCCCTCCATACTTCATGTTATTACCTCAATAAATTCTGATTCATCTAGATGTCCTGGAACTGCCGCGTATTTGCAATAGACTCAGGAAACCTGCCCGTAGCTCCTGGTAATGTTGAGATAAAGCGTTGAACCGCATACTTGCAACTGCAAGACTGCACCGTTTTCATCCTATACCATGATTCTTTTAAGCAGAATGGACTCATCGAGTGGTATTTTTTCTATAAATTTCACTGCTTATTGGCACGTTTGGCTTGATCCACAGTACAAACGGAGAGTCCACAGTCTGCCTTGGGATTACCTTTGTAAGCATAGCACTCATATTTTGACGAGTATTTTCGTGTTTTTCCTCATGATCTGCTTTTTGAAAAGCAATTATTGCCTTGGATTTGCGGCAGCATGGAATGCCATGCTTGAATTCAAGGAGCTTACCTGGTGATTTTGTCCAAACAGAATGATTTGTAGCTACAGCTACAAGGTGAGCTACAGGCTCAGCAAAAGCAGCTTCATGAGCACAAGCCATGCAGACACAAGCTGGGCTTTATTGACTTTAAAGCAACAGAACTATATTCAGAGTAGATCAAATCGCTGGTGTTTTCTTAGTTTGAGGTGTTGTTGTGGGGGAAGAAGAGATTAGTGAGTTGTTCCTAAGCTGTCTTCAGTTACTATCGACACTGGTTTGGTTTAATTCAGGTAATTGTCTATTTCCTGGCATTTTTTCATACTGATTGTGTCATTTTTTGCAACAGTGTTGCAAACTTAGTCAAAATGTTAATAAAGACATCTCTGCTTTCCTAGGAATTGGTTGCATTGAAACTGACAAGATCATTTCAGGTGGCTTGTGTACCACAGTTTGGACTTGTTATATGTATTTGGCACTACACATATATATGTGTGTGTATATATATATATATGTATATATTTGACTACCAAAGTTTCCATAAGAAAAGGGTGAGGTGTAGAGAATGAGAGTGTGTATTTACCCCATAGCCCAGCAGGGTGGAAAAGGTCAATGAAAAGTGCGCTCTCAGTCGTGTTCAAGGAGCAAAGCTAAAAAGAGTTTCAAAAAACTGTAGCCCTGTGAAAACAGAAGGGAGCAGGTGGAGAGGTACAAATAGCCAAGAGAGAAGAGAGAGCTGCCGAGCAAAAAGGCAGCTTAACATCCTTGTGCTGGAATCCAGCGGGTTTGGGAACAGGTCTGGGCTTCCTCCCTGCCACCAGCAGAAGGGAGGGAATTGGCCTGGGGAGGCAAAAGGGTCTCGTGTCCCTAGAGCAGCTATATACATCCCGGACTTTGCAGCACAAATAGCACTTTGTTATTCCGTGTCACACAGGTGGATGACAGGAGGACTGTTAGGCAAATTTTGACCACAGCAGGACACCACAGGTGGCAGCCAGCCCCCTAGAGAGAAAACCTAACGACAACCTAATATTGTTGTTGAATGGATCACGTTGAGAGACTCTGAACAGTAAGTTTAACTCCCCGAGAGAATGTGGGATGGGCATGGTTTTTGGAAAGGCACCTGCCAAGGGAATAGGAAGCAAACAAGTTGCACTGCAAGTTTCTATATGTGACTTGTAAACTGGTTTATGCCCAGTACCCATTCCAGCCTCGGGCTGTCTGCTCAGCTTAACATCCAGGTGCAGCGTTTAGCATTTGTACACTGAACTACTTCACAAATAGGAGTAGATTGCATTTCACCTAAAAGTAATGAAATTGTCTAATTGGTCAGGAGTTTGTTGTCGGCAGTATGAGCAGGAGAACTTAAAAGGCAGATTTTGCCTTTTGCAGTTTTCTGGCTTTGGCAAGCTGGGAGCGACACGGTTTGTTATTTACTTTTAGATATCCCGAGCTGCTGGCTGCTAGGCTGTTACATCCATGTAGGAGTGTCAACATGAACTTGTTTCTCACATGGAGCTTCACTGGTCTCGCAGCCAGGACACTGCGTTAGACAGATACCAGCCCATTCCAGCATAATCACTTTTATGCATCAAGGCAACTTTGTTTAAATCCACCTTCATGCCTGAGTGAACAGATTGTTGAATAATGAGGAATCACCTCTGTAACCGTAGAGAAAAATCCTAATCAGCCTCTCCAGTAATACTGAAATCCGGAGTTCTTGCTTTCACCGTACAAATAACATTAAATTTACATAGCACAGACCCTGCTGGGCATGCAGTGATGTGAATGGCATAACAATTTAGAGATTATAGCAAAAGCGCAGTGCAGGTCTTTGTAGAAACCTTGGTTGAGCGTTCAGCAAGGTGATGCAATCAGGAGGACTATATGCGTTGTCTGTGGGATTCAAGCGCAGCGTGTTTAATTAAAAAAAAAATTGTTCTTAATTTGAGAGACTTCTCAGGGTTAGCCTGTCTGAAACACGTTGATCATTGTATTAGAGAATCTATTCTGGTGTAGGTTAAGTGGCTTTCTAGTGAACATCTTAATCCAATACCACAGTTAATCTTCTCGGACAATGTGTGTATAAATACACTCAAATGGCAGTGACTGTTGGACAGTTGCTTTTTAAGTTGGCAGTATCTCGCTATTTGAAGGGCTTGCATTAATGGGGAAAAGAATTGTAAACAGCTTGAAATAATATGTTTTGCTTTGACTTCAGTGATTTCTGAAGATCAGCTTCTATTTCAACGGTACCTCTGTCTATTAGGTACATTGTTCACTTAAATTTATTGTTAGAAAAGCTAAGTGCAAAAAAATGTAATTAAGGTACCGAACCATTAGTTCCAGCACAATTTTACCTTTTCAGTTGTTACTGACTGAAACCCACACAAATGCTCAGGGGTGATGGCATGGAGTGAACTTCAGAGCTTTCCGTTTATACGCAGTAAGAACAGTCATAATAGGCAGTAGAATTATTTGTTAGAGTGAAGCAGTAGCCCCTAAAATGAAATGAGCCTCGTGTTAATATTTATTTTTCAGCCCAGGGCATGCTGACTAGGTCCTCTTTTCCTTTTAAGCTCATGTAGTAAGTTAAGTCCCATATTAGTTTCCTGTTGAGAGAATTGAGGACTAGTGTGTGCACGTCTGCCTGTGTTTAATACCATCGAAGAGGCATCAGCCACCTGCGGAGTTGTCAGCTCCGTCCGTCAGGAGAGGATGGAGCTGACATGAGAACACAAAAACTCCGCCTTGGCGATGCACTCATTTGCCTTAGTCTCCCTCTTCACCCTCTCCTTGATGCCCCCCCCCCCCCAAGATTTTCTTTTGCTATTTGGTGGCTATGCCTGCACAAACAGGCACCCCAGCCCACTCTCAGTGGACTCGTTTCACGGAGCAGCTGGTGCTGAAGTCCCAATAACACCTTTTCACACTTGATCTTCGCAGCAGCTCTAGTATTGTCCCACCAACTGGATGTCTGTTAACCATTAGATGCAGGAGGTAAGCCTCTGAAGCTCATCTCCCAGTCCCTCACCAAAACCCATTCTATTTCACATACTCACGACTGCTCCGCTGTGCAAAGCAGGAAGGAATTAGCAGAGGCAATTAGATCGGCGATGTGCTTTTGAAGTAAACGTTCCAAACCAAAGCGCTAAGTTCTGCACTTCCAGAACTACAAAACTGCGCTCTTCAAACTAAGTTGACTCTAGGGAAGTGATATTTGTAAGCTAGAGCTAGGTTCCTCACCATGGAAAGAGGAGCTTGCTGAAGTAGCAGCGTGTACTTGTAACCAAAAATAGGAAAAGCAGAGCAGCTTTCTGCTTCTCTCATATATAAAAATATCAACTGGTTGAAGCTGGAAGTATTCTACTTTATCTGGCTTACCAGAAGGCCACAATTTAAAATAAGTTTCGGGTGAAAAGCCTAGTCTTGAAAAAAACCAACCAACCAAACATACAAATTTAAGCTTAGTAGTTGCCTACAATACTGTGGTATTGTTCCTAGCTAGGAAGAATATACCACCTAACTCGGTTTCAGAAACAATCCTATTCCCTAGTCCAGGTTTTTGTAAAGCCTGATCCCACCCCGACAAAGTAATTCATTAAGCCCAGACAGCCCTTTCTGACCTTTGCTCTCCTCTCAGCAGGATGATCTGACCGAAAACCTGTCTGGTGCTGCCTGGATAGTAGGGGGTAGAGAATGACGTGCTTTTGGGTTAACACTTTGTTATTCCAAAGAGCACCAGCCACTTTTCAGGAATTCTTTAGCACTAAGATCGCAGGTAGGTAACTCGCTTCCATCACAAGTTACTAAAATGAGTCAGTTCGCTGGTCAAGTTGTAACGGACTGTCAGTCTGAAAGTGTTTATTGTTTATTAATACATAAGTTAGAACACTTAAGTTGCTACTACAGTGTAGGTAACCACACTTCCTAGCGTGCTTCAAAAGCCCTAAGCAGTCAGTACAAAGATGCATCCCCCAGCCCCACTCAAAGCAACGCAAACTCACGTCCAGGGTCCAGATCTCCCCGGACAGGCAGCTGTTTGGAATGCTGCTTGTGCCTTCATAGCCTACCTTGCACACGTTTGAAGTTCATTTTTCAGGTGGCCAAATGATTTACTGAAGGGCATGGCAGAGATCTGCTGCGCATGCAGTTTCACCAGGTTTGACAAGGAATTTGGAGAGCCCTGTGTTTGAGGAGGTCTCCTGCCGAAGAAGGGGTAAAGTTTAGGGGCTCTGTGATTAAGCAGGTTTGCCATCAGATAAGCGGCTTCCAAAATCCCATTAATGGTGTCCCCACCACCGATGAACAATTTTATCTTCGTGTTCAGTCACCAGGGTCCTATTACCGCATTCTTCCCAACGTCTGACCTTCCCGTTCTCCACCAAGATAAATTTCCACTCCACTTTGGTGTCTACTGGCAAACTAATGGATTCGGACCAGAAGCCATCCTTGTCGTACTTGAGGGGAACGTAGCTGTGCCACTGGCCAAGACACTCGTGGTCACCAGTAACACCAATCAGCTGAGCGTCAGAGTGGGTGATGTAGTGTACGCGGAAAGTCACGTGGATATTTTGAAACATGGGGGGCACAGCCGCAACTCTCTTTGCTCTCGAGTCCCCATCGGGGCAGTCTCCTTGTTCCCATTCCTTGCTCTCGGGGTCTTCCACGCTGCCGTTCTTGCCAGCCTCCTCCCAGGCCAGGTGCTCCGAAAGAACTTCCCATTCTTCATGGTCCATGCTCTCAGCTGGCTGACCCGGCTGCTCCTCGCTTCTGCCCTTACAAACACCATCAGAGGCTCCTGCCAAGTTCATCATGCACCATCCATCACTTGCCTGTCCCATCGGGCCTCTCAACTTGCCTGCCTGGCAGCCGTGCCCATCGGCTGGATGCTCCCTGGTGTCGGTGGCACCCTGCTTCGGGAGCAGCTGCTCCATCTCCAGAGGTTTGTCTGAGTCTCGGCTGCTTGAAACATGGTTAAGCTCTTTCCTTGGAACAGCCGCCAGATCCTCTCCTGCCTTCCGAGGGCTGGCCACGGCAGCAGCCTTGGTCTCCAGCAGCGCTTGCTCGCCGGTCGCCTCTAAAAACGACATTATTCAAACAGGAATGGTTTAAACAAGGCAGATAAGCCCAGCGGCAGCAAACCAAGCCCTCACTTGCAGGCTCGGGCAGACCCAGACACACCGAACACCCCGCACCACCCCGCCCGGTACCTGTGGCCGCCGCCGCTTCGCCCCTCGCCTGCGGGGACCCCTCGCCGCCTCCCTCCTCGCCTCGCCCGTCACCGTACCACAGCCAGGCGACCAGGGCGGCCAGCAGCCCCACCACCAGCGCCGGCCACAGCCCCGGCCACAGCCAGCCCCAGCCGCGGGCCTCGGCGGGGAGGGAGGCGGAGGCGGCGGCGGCGGCCGGCGGGAAGCGCGGCGGGGCGGCGGGCTGCCGCAGCACGGGAGGGCCGCGGTCGCGGGCCATGGCCGAGCGCTGGCAGCGGGGCCACCGCCGTTCCCGTCCGTCCCCCTCCCCGCCGCCACCACCACGCCCGGAGCCGCTTTAAGGCGGGCCCCGGCCCCGGGGAGGAGCCGCCGCCGGGGCGGGAGGGGGCTCCCCATGGCGCCTGGCTGGTCAGAGTTAAAAGGCAGAGCAAAGGCAGGTCAGAGTTAAAAAAGTCGCAAGTTAGGCGAGAAAAAGTTGAAAGGCTTGCTTTCTCTTCCCTCCGCATCCCCTCCTCTTTGCCGTCTCTCCCTTTTTTCCCTTCTCTGTCCTCATTTTGTCTCTGCACAAGGTCGCTGCGCTGCAAGTGTTTTGAACTACAGATAATGCAAAAATGAAGGGAGGTGACATGCAAAAGTTGAGAACCGAATGCTGGAGTTTCTTAACTATTTTTGTATGAAAGCAAGCATTGGAGCTGTAGTAACTGCGGAGGTTTATGAAGTTTCATCCCAGCAGAACCAGTGGGCTTAGATTTATATGCTCTAACAGGTGTGCTGAGGGTGACTCATTTGCTTGTACTTTTAATGCTTGTGCTGATGAAAATCCAGACTTTCTCTGGTATCCCTGAGAAGTGAGATGAATTTACTACTAATTTTGTAACTTCTGCATCATACTCTAATGACTACAATTGGATTTCTTAACATTGTTCTGCTCTCCTGTCTTCCGTATTATGCTCAGGAAGCTTGTTTGGACTACCGGGACCTCAGAGTCCATTAGCGCGGAGGGTATTTGATGTTTATTTTAATTTACCCTCATTTTACTACCTGAGTTTCCTTTTGAAGAGATGATGTCAAATTCTGTTTCAAAATTAAAAGGTTATACAGATAAATCTTACTAGGAAACAAAGAAATTTAGTAAATGTAGCTTATGACTTTGTATTTTGAATTGGTAATTCTGGAGTGACAAACTGAAAATGTTTATCAGTGTAGACTATTAACACCAAAGATTAACACCAGAGGAGGAGTTAGGGTAGACAGTTCCACTCATTTTTGACTACTGTCTTTTTTCAATCCATTCTTTTTATCTGAACAAAGGTGTTGTCATTACTTGATTTCCAAAGCCCACTGATGAGATTTTATCCGCCATCTCATTAGAAAAGAGAATGGCTAAGTGGATGTCCCAATAAGTCTATTTCCAGTGTGTGAACTTCGTAATCTTTCAGTGTCATTTAGAGCAGTGCTACCTCAGCTTAACAGGACAGTAAATGTCATTCGAATTTATAGAAGCACAAGTGTGCAGTCTCCCTGACTGATGTAGTGCACAGTGGCCTGTGCGAATACACAGAGTTCATGATCTAAATATTTTTCCTTTCTTTGCTTACCACAGTAGCTAAGCCACCTTCTCTGAAGCCCTCCTCCAACAAAGTGCTGAGCTTGTGCTTAAGTAAAAATATCTATTTTGGTACTTTGATGTGTGGGATGCGTTCAGGCATGTGCTAAACATGCCCCGCTCAGATCTTCCGCTCAATAATACAGTGAAAGAGAAGAGCTGAGAATCTAGGACCTGCCTGGGCACTTTCGCAGTGACTGTGGCTTTGGGTGCACTCTCTTTTACCACTGTTGATGCTTCAAGGTGCAGCTTAGCGTTGCCACTTAAAACAGACACTTGACTGTAATGGGTTGTGTTAACTACTGAAATTCTTTGCATAGTATATGATATTTTCGTTTACTTCTAATCCTTTTTTGTCATCTTCAAAACAGAGACAGTCCCATGCTCTGTATTTGTACACCACCTTGCTCAGCCGGGATTATCAATTAAGGCACCTACACGCTGCTGTTCTTTAGGTAGTATGTGTGTACTGCAATTTAAGATTCCTAGTCATCTCCCTGAAGCAGAGCAGACAAAAATCATTAATTATTGTATGATTACGCTAAAAGAGCATCCTTCTGCCAGCCCTCAGCACAGATGAAGAGGTAGTGTTTGGAGCTGCTAACCCCAGTATTTTTTTCCTAAATACGTTTGATGAAACAGCTTAGGAAGGAAAAGACACCAAACTAACACATGTAGAAGTGATTATAACAGAAATCCTGAAGGAACAGTTTATTTTGAAGACACAAAAATGCACACGATGAAAGACAGGGCGCTGCTTTAACGAGCAAGAAAAGAGCAAAGGTCTCCTCTGGTTCTGTTAATCTTCATGCTCATACGTGTCTCTTCTGTTGCCAGACACTTTTTCATCCAGTATCTGCAGAAGAAACTAAAGCAAAGAACAGATTGCTTTGAGTGAGTACTCGGAGAGTAATTGTTGTTGCTAGTAACGCATTTGAATGACTACAAAAAGAGGGAGTCACAAAGGACCCACCAGAGACAAGTTTGCTGCACAGCCAGTCAGGGAAGGACAGTTTTGTAACCCAGATTCCAGCGCAAGTCCTCCATGGTCCCCAGAGGGTATGTGCTATTTTTGCCCAGTCGCTTCCAGGGGCCATCAGCATCCACTGATGCAAATGCACTTTGAGTGCTGTGGGCTCCTAGACCAGGGCCGTCCTTGCAATCATCTGCTGCGGAACAGCCACAGTGTGGAGGTGAGGGAGGTTTTTGTGAGCAAGTAATCAATGATTATGATCGCAGTGGCTGCATGGGGGCGGCCAGACCTTAAATGGCTTCATAATTTGCAAACCTCCTGGTAGGATTGCACTTTAATCCAGCGTAAATCCACACTGTTGCAGAAAAGTTGTCTGACTCTTCGGCTCCCCTGTCCTCACTTTGTGCAGGCCTTCGCTTTCATCCAGCTGATCCAGCTGAAAATTAATGCAGAAAATTTTTAAAAAATGTTTTTTTTCGTCCACACAAATACTTGTGCCAACAGAGGGGAGAAAGCAGGAATGGGTGGCTAAAGGAAAGGCACACCTTTCCCTTTCAGAGGCAATGTGGATTTATGCTGCACGTAACTAGTTTTAGGTGGCTCGGTTAGGATTGTGACAATGACACCCTGTCCCAGTAGCAGTGAATTTGTGCTTTGGAACTCCTTTTAGCATGTCTATAATTTATTTTCTATTTCCCTTTTTAAAAACAGGGTTCTTGGTGAATAGTAAGGCTGAAATTCCGGAGTCACTGATCACTGATCAAGTGTCAGAAGCAGAGATGCTGAACAGAAGTGAGAAGAGTCATGGCCCAAGAGCTCACAGGATGCTGAGGACTGAGGTTCCTGTTCAGAAGCAAATGCAGAGACCATTGCAGACGGTAACTTACCCCTGGTTTTTGGTAGCCCTTCCTCTCTGGGAATTCCTGAAATGCTCACATCCCATAGAACATGGAGACCTCTGCCTCCTAAGAGAACCTCCAAAGCAGATTAACAGAAATGCTTCAAAACGTACCTTGTATTTTTTTAAAGCTTTCATTTGAACCAAACAAAGCAACAGTACAATAAAGGGGCAAGGAAACAGTTTCTCGAAGTCTCAGGGACACTACAGGGACACTCTTTCTAATTAATTCAAAATTTTAGTTTGTTCATGCGGTTGTTTCTGATGTGGCATTAGGTTGGGAGTTAGTGTTCTGTGAACACCAAGGCTTCATTGCACCATTGTTTATTCAGTAAATGTGATAGCAGTTGCTGGACTCTATTTTGAAAAGCTACATGTGACTTTGCAGAACTACCAGCCAGCTGACTAGCCTAAGATCAGGAGCCTCAGACCTGCCCCCTTTTCACATTTCAAAAGCAAAACAGTAGGGTGGGTATTTACTATTACAATTCTGCAAACAACTCTACAGCCGTAGCTGTTTTTAGGAAGTCCTGGCCCTTGTGCGCTATCTCAAATGAACTTTCTGAATTTTATTCTGCAGGCTGTGCCATCTAGCGTGGTGACAGTGAATCTCAGCTGCAGCTTAAGAGCGAGTGAGGAAGGTCCCGCTGAATCAGACCCGTGGTGCGTCTATCCCGCTATTCTGGCTCTGACAGTGGCGGTAGGGGATGCTATTTAGGGAGCGCTTTCGAGCCTGGATCCTGGCCAGGATCCACCTGGATTCGTGGTACTCACAGCTGCTGTATTAGGGATGTTGGTGAGTATTGCTCTTATACAAGCCTTGTGTGTGTACAGTACTTCTTCCAGTTTTACTTTTATAACAGAACAAAATGGAAACATGAACAAGCACGAAAGAAATAATGCAAGTTAAGGAGCCCTGTTATTCCCTGTGGCAGTACTGTCGGGGCACCTGGAAGTTCCACAGCCAACTTGAGAATGAGAGTGTGGCAGGGGAAGCTCTATGGAGGTTTGCAGAGAGCTCTCCCTGAGCGTAAGGACAGCGTGCGTAAAAAGCCCCGTGGTGTTTTTATGAAGCTCTGTTGAGGGGGGAAAGGAGAACAGGTCACAGGTGAGGCTGGAAGCAGGTAGCGGCTTTCTGATAATAGGAGCTGTCGGTGTTTGCTCATGGCCAGACCTTACGCTGTGGATTCTCGCTGTCCCAGAGTGAAAAACCAAGCCTGTTTCTTTCAGAAGTTCGCTTACATTTTGATTTTTCCATGTTTTAGGGTCAAGGTATCAGGCGCCGTATCTGCTCTTAACAACTTTGGGCTGGCGTGATTCCTGAAAAATATAGAATAAATGTGCAGTAACTCTCTCTTAATCATATTTCCTATTGATAGAGTAGACACCAAATACTAGTGCTGCGTTAAGTGTGCTTTGGTAGTTACCCCTTGCAGTAGCAGTAATGTATAATCATGTTCAGCACCATTGATTCTTTCAGTGTGAAGAATACCTGATAGAAGACTTCTGTCCTGTCTGCTATTCTTGTTTTCTAACCCGACCATTTGCTAGTGAGTTGTTTTTTCATTTGCAGCCAAAGGAGTAGGCAATTTAACTGGAAATGGTCAGATTTGCCTGGGAATATATCTCTGTAGTAAAAGTGGATGCACAGTAGAGTGGAGAAGGCAAGGAGGGGATATAGTGGGAAGGGAGAAGCACAGATGGAGCTGTGGAAGCAAGAACAGAAGTAAGCTGTTTTGTTCGTCTCTTCTTCCTGTCCCCAGTGAGAAGATGTGCCCAAAGGCAGAGCTAAAAGGAGATGGCAAAAGGAACTACATCATTTCATAGATATCTTAACCGTAGATCACAAAGCTTAGTCTAGAGTAGCTTTCCCTAGAAGCCAGGTTAAAATCTAAAATTCAAGACTCAGCTGCCCTGGGGATTTTTTTGGCAGTTGCTTGACACTTTCTGCGTTGGGTCCCCACCCAACCAGGTAGAAAAATGGGAGGTGCAAAGTATTCATATACTTCGGACCTGCATCACACTCCGGGAAGAAACCGTAACCCTGACTGCCTTTCTCTACCATCCTCTTCCTTTATTGATTGCGGGTTGCTCGTCTGTGAACGCTGAAGGCTCTTCTCTGTGCAACATTTCACGGGAGCCAGCAGGGGGCACGTGAGGAGTGTGTCTGACAGTAAAAGCTCTTCATTTCCAGACAGGGAAGAGAGGGTTTCTCTCACTTGCTATTAGCTTTTCCATACCTTCTGTCCTAGATTGGTGACCAAGAAGTTGCTTTCTGCAGTAGGACACTGAAGAATGTAGGGAGAGCAGAGAAGCAGGCAGATTAGAACCGATGGGAGTGCTGTCCTCAGAACCGGTCTTCAGAGCGGGTAATAATGAGGATACCTCAGATCCAGACCTGCTTTACATTATCAGCCCTTAAAATCTGGAAGGCAGCCAGGGAAGAGTGGGGAAAGTTGTTTCTCATAGTGAATCAGCGTGTGAGTCCATGTGGCTTACGGTCACGGTGAAGGGAAGTCAGGCATCATCAGAGCCTTTCCTTGTGTCCAAGGAATCAAAGGCACTAGGCTGAAAGGGACCTCAGGAGCCCAGTTTTGGGCTGGTGTCTGCAGGCTGCTGGTGGCCTGGAGGTCATCCACGAATGCATTTATTTTTAACTTCCTCCCCTCCGACACCCACATGGATGGCAAATGTGTTTCTGCCTGTCAGCAGGCACAGGTTCGCAACTGCTGCCAGTTACAAATGTGAATGTTTATAATTCTAATAGTAAAATCAAAGTATTGTAAGACAGTAAAGCTTAGATATCTCTTAAGGGCTTTGTTCTCCATAGCCACCAAAGTAATTGTAAAATACAAGAGGGTCTGTGGATTCTCCTCAAAAAAACTTTTTACCTTAACAATCAAGAAGCGCTGGTCTGTTTTACCCTTCTGCCATAAGACAACATCAATCTGCCGACGAATGTGTAAGCCGATCTTGAAAGACGGAAAAGCCAGAGCCTTCAGGACGATGTATTTCATTATTTAACTGTCCTTTCTGTTAGAAAATCATTGCTAGTTTTTAATCTAAATCTGTCTGCTCCCCCTGAACTCGCTTACTTGTCCCAAAGAAACATGGGAAGCAAAGTATCTCCCGTTTCTTTTTATCACCCTTGTACTTGGTTGGACCTTCTCATGCATGTCCTCAGTTATCTCTTACCTGTTTTAGAAACTCAGTTTGCTCCATCTTGGCATGTTGGTCATCGGCGTGTAATCATCCCTGTAGCTCTCCCCTTTTTCTTTTGAATTTGTTTACATCTTTCTTAAAGAACAGTAACCAAACCTGGACGCAGACATCACCCCCAGAGGTGGTCTTACCCAGACTGAGCAGCACAGGGGGTTGTCTCATGTTCGTCTTTATTCTTATGACAGGATACTTCCTTTTGTTTTTTGCACAACCAGGACGTTGCTGACATTGACAATCTACTAAAATCCCCGTGTCGTTCCCTGGCTGAACTCCTGCCTAGCCAGTTGTTCCTCACTCTGTATTTGCGCAGCTGAGAAGTTCTGCTCGGGAGAAGTCATTTGGCTCTGCTTTTTTCACTTATTTTCCAGGTTTTGTCCAACATGTCAGGGTCATTTTGAATCCACTTGAAGCCCTTCAACACCTTTGTAGTGTTTTCTAACTGTGTGTCATCTGCAAATTGAATAGATTCTTCGGAAGTACATAGGTTTTCAATTAATTTTCAAGGAAACAGTTTGTGATTCTGAGTTTGTTCTACTGTTTTTCCATATTATAATGCATTTCATCCTCGTTTAGCTGACTCAAAACATCTAACAGGTCTAATGCTGTTCTTTCCTACTTACCCATAGTAATCTGACTTGAAATTCCTTCTTGAGGTAGAGCTTATTGCTTGCCCAGGCCGCTCTCTTCCTGCATTTCCTGTGCTTTCTCTGAACTCGTGTACTGTGCCAGTAATATCAAGGAATGACACCTTTCCCTAAATCCCGTTTCCTTGTACATTTGTTTTCTGTGAGCCATTTTTTGCCATTTTTTTCCAGTTTATTGGTCACTCTCTTTGAAAGTCGTGCTTTCTGTTTTGTTGTTCTCCGTTCTCCTTTTCCGTAGCTGGTACAGTTGCATTTCCTATGCCCTTTCATGATTGGTGCCTGATGCTTTTTACCTTCCTCCTAGCTTAGAAGCAAATCCCTTCTAAGGATTTGAAGGAGGAGGGAGAAAAGACCAAGATACTGCGAGGCAGAGAAAAGAAACACCGAACCACTGGAAATCTCCTCTTGGAGCCCAGTAGAAAGGGATCGGAGTTGCAGATCTATAGATCTTGCTCAATTGAGTATTTCCCTGTGCACAATATTTTAATCTCTGCACTCTTTCGAGATAATGTGAAATGCCCCCAAATGCCTTTTTTCTTCTGTGGAAGTTCTGCGTGCGGCAGAGTAGCAGGGCCAGTGTACTGTACAGAAACAGGCTGAAACAATAATAGGACATTATTCTGTTACGTGACATTATTTTGCAAGTGATGGGGAGCAGCACAGAGCCCAAAGCATAAAACATCGTATAATACATTTGCCTAAATTCTGTGAAATGTTAAGTGTCTCAAGCTCATCTCAGGGTTCGCTGAAGTTGTGGTACGCAGTAGCTCGTAGAAATTGAATCGTAAATAAAACGTTCCAGCAAATTCATGCTGCTAGACTGTCATAGTTGTCTAATGTCGTAGAGACATTATGCTTTGACTTCCATGTAGATTCTTTACGTTGTCAGGCCCATAGAAAAATGCAGCATAAAAGACATCCAAATATTTATTTCAAAACAACTTTTAACAGAGAAATTTATCAAAGTTCAAAGTCTGAAGAGCGAAGACAAATACAAGCTCGAGTTTTGTGATAAAAAAAAAAAAAAAGGAGATCTGTGTTTGTAGCTGGCCGGTATTATCTTCTAAGTTGGAGACAGAAAACAGTTGATTCTGAGAAAATACCAGAAATGCGTTTTGAGCTCCTGGGAAAGAACAGCTTTTGAGAGGACACTCAGCAGGGAGCTGCTGTAGAGTGTGGTATCGTTTTACACTCTTTCTTACAGTGCATTACCTGTGTTGGCAAGCTTTACAGGCAAATTACTTTTTTCAGCTGGAGCATCCCACGTGTATTCTCTTAGCCTAGCTGTGATGTTTATTTACTGTGGTGAAATGAAGCTTTTTGTCATAATTGAAGGAGCCTTTAAAGCCATGCCACTGGTGTCATCAGCAGGCTCATAGAAATATGGCTTTTATATAGCGTCTTAAATATTCCCTTGGATTCAGTGCCAGGCATAACAATCTGCATTTCTAAAGAAAGATTTTGTTAAGCTTCGTCTGAAGTTTATCTAAATGAAGTATCCCATGAGCCAAGGACACGTAGGGGAGTGGAACAGAAATAAGTCACAGAGTGCTCCGGGTGAGCTTGCTTTCTTTTGCCGAGCGCTTTTCTCACCCCCAGCCTGGCTATATATTCTTCTACATTTCTTCATGTGTCACTGAGTGCAAGTATTTCATTCTCAGGAGGTTAAGGTATTTTTCGTCTTCAGCAGATGGCCAAACCTTTATAGAATTTCTGAATATGGGTGTTCATGCCCCCTTTGTTTAGATGATGCTTTCCTGAAAGCTGCAAGCGATTAGATCGTTTTATAAATCACATGATCCAATTCAAAATGAAGCTCTCAATTGCCTGAATTTGCCTTTTTTTTTCTTCTGTGCTTGCCTTGCTGCTTACCACACTCTACAGCTCTCTTGGGAAAGGATTGTCCCAAATGGTCTATAAGCTCTGGTGGTAGCCCGACCGGGCTTGATTACAGATCTGGTATCACAGAGTTGCATGGGAGTATCTTCATTGAAATACAGTTTTGCTGACATCAAATCTGCACACCCCATTCTGAAACTGTTCCCGCAAGTTCCTCTTTCCTGAGTTAAATGTTTGAAGGAGGAGGTCATTTGTCCCTTAGTCATGTGCTGCTTTGGTCTGATGACAGGAGAAAGCATGAAGTCCTTTCTCACCCACTCATGTTAGAGGAAAAGGCGAGACATGAGACAGTAATTTGTGCTTAATAAGGCAGCACTTGATGCAGTGACACCATCTTAAGACCCGGGTCACATGCTAGAACCAACCAGGGGTGTGATTTTTTTTTGCTTCCCCAAAGTATTCCCTGCTTTTCCCTGACTGCAGTGTCAAGCGATACAGCTCACCTATACAAGGTATTGCAGACTGCGCTGAAGGTCCAGCTTAATGGTTCCCATCCTAGGGACAAGGGCTACTTTTGGCTACAAGATATTAAATACTCAAAATTGAGGCAGGCAGGCACAACTAAGCGCAACATTGCACGAGGAATGGGGGACAGATGAGCTAGATTCTGCGAGATGCACGGGCCTAGAAATAGCAAAAGTGTGCTGGGTGCTTTGCCTTCCAGAGGAAGGTGGAAGTGGACAGGCAGCGCAGTAGGTTCTTGGGCAGCATTCACTCTCTCCTTCCCCAGCAATGTTTTTTTCTCAGTGCCACTTTTGCGTTGAAGAAATGGTGCAAATAATTGAAGGCAGCATTGCCCTCAACAGCTGTGAACAGCTGCACTCCTAGACCGAGGCTGGCGACCTGCCCATCCAACCAGTTGGTGAACTTTGTTTACTGTACTAGAATAAAATCCTGCTATAAGCGTAGGTGCCGGTCACATCGTGGTGCCAAAACATTGCATTCAGCAGGCGGACGGAGGGGCGGTGATTCTGAGCCACTGATCTTCTGCATGTCTCTGCACCTCCTCTGGTGGGGCTCGGTGACAGCCTACATCCGCCGAAGGGGACAGTTTGTTCCTAAGGGCACCACAGAACGGAGATGCCATAGGCTTCCTTACCAGGATTAAGCCCCGAGGAGCTCCTTCGTTTCTTTACCTCCCTGGTCTGGGCTCTTTGAACATCGTTTCCTCCATCCTTTTCCTGCACTGGTCACATAAGACCTCTGCCGTCCGGCATGTTTCCAGGCAAGCTAGTGCCTATTGTGCCTTCAGCTAGTGTTGCCCTGCCCCGGGACAGGAGCTGAGGGCTGTCACACACAAGGCCTCATTGTATAAGCTGGTAGACACGAGCTGTTTGTATCAAGCCTGACATATAAAGCATTTGTTTACTACAGGCTGCCGCCGACTAGCTGGGAGGAGGGCTGGGGGCTAAGAATGACTCATTCTAGTCTTATTTCTGGCTACCAAGTGTGCATTTAAGTGTGGTAGACACTGGGAATCAGGAAGAGACTCCCAATGTGAGGCATTTTGGTCTCTTTCCTCATCTGTGCCAATAAGTGCAGTGCGCTTAAGGACTGAGACTGCAGGATTTGTGCATGGTAAGACTCCAGAGAGCTCAGCTGTGCTGCTCTCGCTCCACTGACGCCGCCTGCTAAAAGATACTTACATTTCAGCATTTTAATTAGAGTTAGTTGATTGCCTGAGTAAATAATAATGTAATGCAGGCTAGCAAAATCATCTAATTGCAGCCTTCAATACCTATGTTTATTTCAGGAACGAGGGAAGATACCAGCCTGTGACGTAAGACAGGCTCAAAACAAAGCAGACACTGATTGCAGGTCTGCAGCCTCCCTCAAATGCACAGGCACGGTCAGCTGCAGTTGGCAGAGACTGTAAAAATCCCTTGCTTACTGTGCAAGACCTCCACTTTTACTCAGTAAAACAGTACGTAGAGGTAGCGTGCATCTAGGTTTTAATGCAGCAGCATACATTTTAAGCTGCAGAATCTGCTCTTGAGTTCTTTCAGAGCAATAAGAAGTTGAGCGTAGGCTAAGAAAAGAAAAAAACAAGACTCCTAGAGCATTGCAATGGGATTTGCAAAAGTACTGAGTCACCTGGTCCCTCAGAAGTATATGGAAAGTTTGTCTTTGACTTCAGAAGAAGAATGTTGTGGAGTGCTCAGCACGGATGTGGCAACAACACATTCCAAATCCGCTTCCCCAGAGTCTGTCCTGTCATGTTCCAGTGGAACACCCTTCACCTTTGTAATGTCAGAGTGGTGTTCATGTGGAATACGGCTCGCAGGTCATTCAAATGTGTGCCATTGATTTGCTAATTTTAAATGCGCCCTCTGTAGAACAGTTCACTTACTTACTTAAAACTGGGTATGAATCGTTCAACCTGTGCTCAGTCAGGCTGAATCCAAAATAAGGCAAATAAACATAACAGGTCTCTCGCGCTGTCCCTTCCCTTCCCGCCAGCAAATGCCGAAGTAAACTTGGCAGCACTACAAAATAAATTGACTTGTGATTTGCTTTGCACTTCCGCGCTACGTACAAAGCTCCTGTCAAATCAGAGGCCTTGAGTTTTTATCCACTGCTGCGGCATTTGGGCCCTGAAGTCCCACTGACAGTTGTAGACTAATCCTCAGTTTTTTAGGAGCTCTATGTATTGTAATATAGGAAAAAGGGTATGATCACCCTTTAATCTGTTTGAATGTGAGATTCTTCACTACTTCTGTCATGTTCAGGGTTATCATGAGATGTTTTCAAGGCTAGAGGGTAAAGCCTCTGCTCTCTAGTGTCTTGTACTGATGGGAAAGCGTGGGACTAGTAACTGACCCGTGTGACTAATCTGACTGTGTTAGCAAGGTGTCTCAGAAACCTCCCAGCCCCTTATAGCTTTCCCTAGAATAAGATGGGAAATGTATTTTCATGGTGATACAGGCTTTGTTGGCTTTCTGTTTGTAAGTAATAATGAGGGGCAGCAGGTTTATACAGCAAGAGGACACACAGTCCTGGACAGGTTTTGCATTTCAAGTGCTGGATTGATGCTCGCTTCAAGGAAGAACAGTAACTATATTGTCTTTAACTCTGGAAAGATCTCTCTCAAATGAGAGTGAAATAACTGAGAATGGTTCCTCCCTGCGTGCTGCTGCAGTTGTGCTTGTCCCGTGGCACGCAGAGGGTGTTCCCAGGAGTCCAGGGCTGTTTGCAGCGCTCATCAGCAACGGAACAAGCAAACCTGGTTGGTCCTGGAGCTGCTTCAGGACTGTATAGAAAACCGAGGGCTTGGAGAAGTTCTGTCAGTCTCCCTGGGCTCTAGCTGTCTAACCCAGAATGGCTCCTGAGGTGTCCTCGGGGCAGAAAGCGGGTGGAGGGTAGGGTTTAATGCGCAAGAATGTAAGATCAAGCACTTGGTTGTTGGCTGTTGCAATCCGCATTGGAGGAATATGCAGTCTAGCAGCTATAACTTGATTTCAGGTAGTAAAGCTTGGACAGTAGGTGTAGTGATTAGATGGGCTTGGCACTGCAAGCCAGGTCCTCAGCAAACTTGTTACGCTGTTCAGGTTATCCAGACAGTGCCACATGCCAGAGTCTCCCGTACATTCCAGTGTATGCCCTGCAGCTTGTTCTTCTTCCTTTCCTAGCAAGATCTCTGTTTCATAGCTTGGCGCATGTCATAGCCTATTTTACACGGCCTCCAGTAACATTCTCCCACCCCACAACGTATTTCCTCCCTCGCCCACCCCCTAGCATGGTTCCTTAGCAGGTGGCTCAGCAGTGAGGGCTCTAGCATTGCTTTGCGGCAGTGGTGGAAACGAGATGTGTGACTGAGCAAAGAGGACTTGGTGTGGATCCGTGCTCGATGCGGTGTGGAGAAGAGGATGGGGGCTTGTTTAGGTCCAAGGTGAAGCTTGGAAGAGTGGAGTTGAGTGAGGAGAGAAATCTGGGTGAAAAGAACAGTAAGGAAAAGGTGGCCTGAAGCAATGCTGTGTCCTCCTCCGCAGGTGGCACAGTGTAGAGCCTCTGAGTCATGAGGCTCTATATGCAGAAGCAGCTGATGAGTCAGGGAAGCAGCAAACCAAACCAGAAGCAGCTGATGGGCGTGAGTCGCTGCACTTGCTAATTTGGGTATAGGTCAAATTATGAGGAATACGGTATATGTGTCATTTTAAAATGTACTACATGATCTATATCACAGTTATGATGTGCGTGTAGAGGTGTGTGTGTATGTATGGCTTACAGTTCATGAGGACTGCGATTATTTAGCCGGAGAGTGTCAAAAACACGGGAGTCAAGCAGGACCACATTTCAGAAGGAAGAACATTTTTGCTGCTGTTCTCGTAACAGCTAAAAGTAGTAATTTCCTCAGAAGCAAAACCAAGTTCTGTAGACAAATCTCTCATCTCCTAAAAAGTCACTGTCCCAAATCTAGAAGTCAAACGGTGTTCTAAACGCAAATCCCAGCGTGGCCTGTCCGATGCACGCACTTCGTGTGCATCCCTATGCAGCTAAACTAAAAGCAAAGGCTGCCGTCACACACGCAGTAACTTTGTTCACAGGCCTTTCCGAGGTCTGTTAAACCTAGTAATTGTAGAGTAGCTCTGCCCTATAGTGAACTACTTTCCTGCCAGCAGCTAATTTGTACTGTGTGGGAAGAATAAATTAAAGCATGAGTACAGTGAAATTTGATCGCTACCCACTTACAAACCTTTCAGAAATTTCTCAACTCTCAGATGAAATCAGTATCTTATGACTAGCTTATTATTTTATTAATCACGCATGCAGTACTAGAAACATGCGTAGTATGTGTAAATTCATTGACGACAAGTATGTGTATTAGCTGTGCATGAAAGGCAGAAGAGCAAAGTCTCTGAAAACATTTTCTTTGTATATTCCTGATGCGTTTGGGTGTTTCCCAAGAGCTGCTCCTCTAAGGCTGGGAGCGTACTGCAAGTAAAGCTGCTTCTGCTGGCCTCCTTGGCCCATGCTGTGAACCGTCCAGCCAGCAGAGGCTCTTTGTGCTGAGCTGTTGGGAAACTTGATATGTTAAGGACCTGCAAGTTACCTGTTATATGTTTTATGTTGATGAGCTGGGCTGAGTTGAATGGCAGCCAAGGGTTAAATTCCTGACAGTACGCAAAAGAGAGGGATGCCCCACCTTCACAAAAGCACCTTTCTTGATAACTAGAAGATGTCAGTCCCTGTAATACTTACATCTGAATTTCTTATGCACTGTATTCCAGAGGAAAATACAGGTGGGATTCAGAAACATGGCAATGGAGATGGAAGTAAGCAGAGCACCACAGATACACAGACGAAAGACTGCAAACATCATGCAGCAGAAGGAAATGAGCAGACACGTCTACCAGAATTTCAGATAAGACAGAAACTGGTAGAGTATTTATTAAGTAAAACACTTTTCTAGTTACGATTGCATTCTCACTGTTGAGATGAAACTACACTTGGTTCTGGAAAGGCTGTTTCATGTCTCTGCCTTCAGGTCACAGCTCCTAAAGGAGGCAATGCAAGATTTGGATCCAGTTAGACCTGGTGTGAACAGGTCTGTCCACAGTGACAGACGACTGTAGCACCAAAGTCTGAAGTAAGGACAAGCATGATTCCTATCTTGGCTGGCGAAGACCAGAGATCCGTGAAGCGACATGGATGCACACAAGTAGACAGCGAAAAGTATCCTAGCCCTGCTGTCTGCTGTTTCCACCCCTTTATTGTGGCCAACATAAAACATTCACTACAGAAAGGCCTAACAGTTACTGAAACACAGGAGCAGGATTAAGGATTTGTGGGATCTGTTCTGATTTGGTTGATAGTGTGCTGTATGATTTCCTAATTCCTTCCTTGACGAGCCTTTTCCTTCCTTACGTAGACCCCAAGGAGCCAGGTAACTGGTGTTACACAAACTGAAGAAGCCACGTTGAAACCTCAGTAAGTAATGACTTTTTGTATTTCTTGAAGATTTTCCCAGTGCATGGGACAGGACTATTTCATCCATCGTTTAGTTTTTAAAAAAGGTTCTCAAATCATTTTACCACGCGGAAATCATCAGGAGAGGCCCCGAATGTTTCCCCTGAGAGCATGAAGCTTGCCCATTTTCTTGTGAGACACCGCAACATCTAGAGTAGCCCAGCAGCGTATGTGGGTGATGGGGGCAAAACAAGAGACAGCAGCTTTATGTGGCAGACTCCGTGACTGCTTGCTTGGTGTGTTCTCCTACAGTTGGCTTTCTCCAGGCCCTAACAACTCAGCGTTCTCTGATTTACCTGCCCTCTGCACCCCTTGCAACTTTACGTTTCCAAAGGGATCCTGCCGGCTACGTGCATCCATTTTGATGTGCTTCTCTCCTACAGATCCCGACATCGTGCATGGAGGCCTGTCGCGTCTGCCGTCGAGCGTGAGGAATGGCACTCAACGGGGAAGGGACAATCTGTCCCAGCTATCAGTTTGCCTTTTGTTTTTTCGCTAAGCGATTGGCAGTGAAGCCCCAGCAGGGGAGCTGGCACCTGGTACGTTTTACAAAGTAGAATTTGCCCTTTTTTTTCCCTGTATTTGTGGTGTTGGTGCAAGGCGCCCATCACGGCTGGGATCCCAGTTGTGATGGGTTCTGTACAATAACAGAAAAACACTGTGCTAAGACTTTACAATGGAGATAAGACAACAGTGTAGCACATGAGCAGAGTAGCTGTCATGAATTTCTGTAAATACTGTCATTTTAAGGGGTGGAGATTCTTGGGAATGGCCAATTAAACAGTAAAAAAGTGGAAGGAGTGGGGGGAGGGAAAATCAATAGAAGGGGTAAGAAAGGAGAAAAAACGAGGACGTGAAGTCTTTGGGTAAGCGCATTTACATGCTTTCCTGAATGTGGGCCTTATCTGCCTTTTCCCCTTCTAATGTCATCGTGATATTGGAATGGGAAGATATGCCTCTGCTTGTTTCAGGGATTTGTAATTATGACACAGTACTGTGCCTTGAGCCAGCAGTGCACCCACTGCATTCCCATGCTGCACTTCAGAGGTGGAGTCACTCTTCACGGGAATGTTTTAGATGTATCATTGCTAGGAAGCAGTTTCTTGGTTTCCAAAGGTAATTTGCCAAAAAAGAAAATCATTCACACTGAGAATCTGGAAAATCTGTATGGAGAAACGACGTGGTTCTGTGCATCACATGGGTAGATTACTGTGAAAAAATAAATCAAACCACTGAATTAAGCAAAACCAAAGCTCTGCAGAAATTACTGCTTGATCTATAAATATACATGCAGGGGTTCAGCTAACAGAATTTCAGTGGTACCGTGGGCTGCAAGAATCCTTTATCCGTTGAGGCAGCAAACCAAATTTAGCCTTTAAAAAAAATAATCTGCCATTTAAGATGTCTCAGCTTGCTGGAATTCCTTAAATATTCCTGCCTTTCTTTTGATTTTCCAGGGTTTCAGTGCTCAGATAAAACAGCATGTTCTTTAACATCATTAATAAAAAATGCTTCATGGGATAAAAATGGCTTTTGCATAACTAGAGGACTGATATCTATTCTTGTTCTACTGTGTTCATGTCTGATTTAGAGATATGGACCTGGTCGGCTTCTTACTTAAATTGGAGTGCATGTATCAGGGTATCCTCACTAAAAACCAGAAGTCAGAGAGCACCACAGAGCAGTTAAAACTACTTTAGGTGAGACGAGAAAGAGGTCTCCACTCCACTGCCTCAGCAGCCGTGGAAAATATGTTTAATGTGCTGCAGGAGGAGGCATCTGCTTGTAAAAATTGTCGCTACAGCAGGTCCCCACCAAAGGCCAGTATTTTGTGATGTAAGGGAAGGTTCATGGTTTCGGAGAGAGAATTCCCATGAGGATTTTTTTCCAGGGGGAGAATTCTATTGCTGTAGTTAAATTAGCCTTCAAAAAATATATTCTGATTATTTACTCTGTTGCTTGCTTTTTGGAGAGATGACGAAACAGATCTAAGAACGCCACTTCGGAGTGGGAATCTAAATGAAAACAAGCTGCCGGAACAATTTT
Source organism: Rissa tridactyla (assembly GCF_028500815.1). Taxonomy (NCBI): domain Eukaryota; kingdom Metazoa; phylum Chordata; class Aves; order Charadriiformes; family Laridae; genus Rissa; species Rissa tridactyla. The sequence continues at coordinate 76,686,240 of NC_071470.1, read as the reverse complement.
TTTTTTTTTTTTTTTTTTTATTGCATGGGTGGAACCACAAAAATTCTAGTTTTCCCAAACAACTGTGAAATGTGACCTCGTAACCTTTCATAAGCAAAAGAAAAATGCACATAGTAACATAACACTGTTACTGCAATTACAATTACAGGAAGTAGTATTTATACAGGAATTATGGCGATGGGACAGGAGCCCTGTATCGCAGAGGCTTTCCTGCCTTTTGTGCAACAGGAAGGCCATGATGGAAAGCAATTAGCACACCATCCATCGCTGGGAGAGCCCCGGTTGCAGGTATCTTCCCCTCCTGCTAGCAGTGCACCAGGAGGCGATTATGGGTGGGAAGCTGGAGCAATAGTGCCCACTGTCTTTTAAAGGAGAAATGGGTATGTCAGTTACGTTATTTCTTAGGAGTGGTTTAACTGTGTTAGCGGAAGCTCAACTGTATTATCATATAACCATAGAATGGTTTGGGTTGGAAGGGACCTTTAAAGGCCATCCGGTCCAACCCCCGGCCATGAGCAGGGACATCTTCAACTACATCAGGGCTCAGAGCCCCGTCCAACCTGGCCTGGAATGTTTTCAGGGATGGGGAATTGACTTCTATGGGCAACCTGGGCCAGTGTCTCACCACCCTCATTGTAAAAAACGTGTTCCTCATATCTAGTCTGAATCTTCCCTCTTTTAGTTTAAAGCCATTACCCTTTGTCCTATCGCAACAGGCTCTACTAAAAATTATGGTAAAATCTGATCCCTGCGAAGCTTAATTCGGTCTAGAGGCAGTTTGCATTCCCAACGAGTTTTTCCGTAATCATCTTGCTGAAGAATGACCTTTAAGGTCCCTTCCAACTCTAACCATTCTATGATTCCATGAAGAATAACAGCTGGGTTTCTGCTTCTTTTCCAGAAAACCTTTTAAAAAGATGCCCGCAGCATGGAGAGACGCGCACCAGCGGATCCATCCACAGCAGACGGGAAGATTTCGGCCGTGCCAGCGCCAGCTTGTCTTGCACGCAGGAAAAGAAAATAACCCACCAAATTATTTTTGGGTAGAGTTTCCTCTTTCCTGGTAAGAAGGCTACGGCGACCAAGCCGGTGCCCTGAGCAAGGCCCTGGGTCACCGAACCTCCCTCTGGCAGAGGTGCCGTCCCTCCCCTCGCCCCGGTGCCGCGGAGAAGCGGATCCCCGCCTCCCGGACTCTCCCGTTCTTGCGGGGCGGGCGGCTCCGCGGCGCTGGTGGCTCCTCCCGGCCCGTCGGCAGGCGGGGCCAGGCGGCCGCCCGCCCCCCGAGCCCGGCCCGGAGCCTGGCGGTGGCTGTGGCGCTGGCGACCGTGTCCCTCCTCGGCTGCAGCCATGAAGTCGCTTTGCCTCGTCACCGTGGGGGTCCTTGCCATGACGCTGCTCATCGCCAGCATCTCCTTGTTGGTGGCACACGTCTTCCAGAGGGTGGTGGACCTGCAGGTGAAGCAGGTGAGAGCACGGCCCGATTCCCACCCCAGTCCCTCCCGACCGATTTATTCCCTCTCAAAATAACCCTGAGATGAGAGGGAGGGGGTTGGCGGGTGGTGTTTCTGGCTCGCTGCTTGCACCAGCTGTGGTTGGATGAGGGCAGGAGCATCCCTGGGCAGCGAACCCCCTCCTGCCCTGCACCACCCGGCTAGGCTGGGGCTCCGGGTGGAGCTCAGGCTGCCCTCGGCCTGGGCTGGGTAAAAATTGGGTAAATATGAGTAAAAATCAGTTCTCTTGAGGCAGCTTTAACAGGTGTGGTGCAGAGCCCTCTCCAGAGCAGCAGCACATGAGGTGAGCAGGGAGGACCTAAAGCACCTCTACTGTTTGGACATCCGTGTCATAGATTTCTTGCAGCTTTTGTGCAGCAGCTTGTTCTGCTGCTCCATTTACTGCTGCCTCTGGAGCACAGCCAGAGGTGCTACGGGCTGAAACACGTGGTGGTTTCCCAGTCTGGGTGACGACAGCGAGGCATTTCACCCTGTTGTTAAACGCTGCTTGTAGCACGCTTTGGGGACACCCATCCTGACATTGTTATGAATGTAGAGCCCTTCACTGTTGGCGGCCTGCCTGAGCTTTTGTTCCTCTCTCATACTGGCTCTTCGCATTTGTCCGGTGGTCCAGTGAGAAGGGTCAGCTGTGTTAGTGTTAATAACTCCCTTAAAATGCCTGTGAAGTGTGTAAATGAACAATTATTTACCTAGTCTGAGGAATATCATCCTCTCTGTCGTACTGACAGAGAAACCAAGAGTGCTAACAAATGGAGGGATTTGACCAGTGCTATTGTCTAACGGGTGCACAAAGTCTGCTGATCCCCTGTCATGCCCTAACCAATGCGCTGTTCTTTTCTTCGGGGTATTGACAGGGAGCATTTCCTGACATAGAAGCTGTATTGTCTTAACCTAAGTCAGTTTGGTTTAGCGAGCGCAATTCTAGGTCGGCAGTCAGCTTAAAGCAAGTCATGGCACTTTGAAGCGCGCCTGTAAACTTCAGGGGACAGCCAAAAAAAAAAAGGCTACCATAGGGTAAGCTGTCCTGCAGCCTGCCAGTGTGTCAGCAGCTCTTCAGGAACCGCTCCTACAGCTGCTCCTACAGTGTTTGTTCTCAGGTACGTGCCTCTGCCGTGCTGGAGTGTAGCGTGGGTAATGGATGGTTTATCCTGAAGTCATTTGATCGTCAGCCCATACCTTTCCTAGGCAGTCTGCAAGGCAGGTGAGAAGCGATACGAGTGTTAATGTATGCAAAGTTGTATGCAAACCAAGCCAAATCAGTACGGCTTTGCACAGGCATGTGCAGCTCCGCCGCCCAGATCTTGGGTCTCTTTGGAAAGGAGTCTCGTCGTCCGCCGCATCCCAGCAGAAGTTTGAGTTTCAAGTCTGTTTTCATGCTCTTCACAGAAGAGCAGGGGGGTAAAAAAAAATGGTTTGGCGGGAGAGTGTAGGACTGTCAGGAATTAGGTGTGATCCTCCTTACGCGTATTATCTCTTAGCTACACGCTCCTCACCCTTAATGGTTCATTATGTAAGAGTAAGTTGGTATTCGCTCAGCAGGGCTTTCGGTAATGCAGGATAAAGTTTCCAGAGCTCGGTCTTTTCCTGCTTACGGCTCTTCAGCTCGTGCTAGCGTACATCTGGATTGCACAGAATCAAGCCTTCTGCTCCCTGCACTAGCCACTGTCTCCCTCCTGGCCTTCTCCAGGAGCCACACATACAAGTGCAGAAGTACAGCTTTCGGGCCCAGAGCAGTGTCCTCCCAATCACTCTGCTGATTCGGCTGCTTTCCACATCTGCTTTATCCCACGTGAGCTTTTTCTCATTTGTGTGTAGTCTAGAAAGTCGCTGTCTCTTGTGTAACCACGTACGCAGCTCAGAAAATCTTGTGCAAATAGACAAATCTCAATTTGCCTTTGAAATGTGGCAAGACTTGAGCTTTTCCAGCTCTCTGCAGTCCAGGACAGTGAACATGAAACATTATCTCTGTGCTCTGGCCTGTCTTAGCCTCCTCAACCTCTCTTGTCACTGGAGGAGTTGCAGAAGGGGCAAGAGTTTGCCCTTACGGCAGGTAGTGCACGTTCCTTTGAGGGCTTTCCAGCAGTCCTGAAGCAGCTGACTTGCAGTGAAGAGCTGCCTCTGCTACAGTCTCAGCTACCCCTGAAATGGAAGACCGTGTTTTGGAGCAGCTGGAGCACCCCTGTGTCCAAACCCAGGACCTGTGAACCACTGAGGATGGGTCGGCTTTCAGCAGGGCGTTTGTGTGCTGCATCCTTTCAAGCCAAAGGCAGGGTTCTCGGATACAGAGGGGGTGTGGGAAGAGTGGGGAATCCAGCCCGGCGTCAGTTTTCACATCCCCTTGAAAATCAGCAGGCAGATGTGTAGTGACAAGGACAGTGGGCCCACCTTTCCTGGAAGGCCTTCAAATCTTGTCAATTTGTTCTTTGTCTTATTTGCCAGTCTGACTGGCTTTTTGTGAATTAGAGTGCCATCCCAGATCACGTGTCTAACTTGTCCAAAAGCTGTTCTTTCTCAGGGGCTAGCACCTGAAACGCCATCGAACAAGGGCAAAAAACCTGTAATGAACAAGAATAAATGAGCTACCTGCAGGAGAAGGGCCTTCCTTAGCTGCTAGCAGTATTTGCCTTCTGCTATATGTTAGGTATTTTATTGCCATAAGCGTGCAGTTTATGAATATACCAACCTTTGATTTATGCACCTAATTCCAAACTTGGGCAATCAGTCCTTTACCTCAAGTCTTTTCTTTATGACCCGTACCTTACACTGATCACTTAGTCTTCTAACCCCTTGAAATTTCACTGGGCTTCTGTTCCCAGCCATCTCTAGAGCTGGATTGTCTGGAGTGTTTAGGACGCAAAAGGACAGGGAAGATACCGTGTCCCTTCATTTAGTTTATGTATTGATATTTGTTGTTGTTCTTTGATGTGAAGTACTAGAGCTCCAGCGCAGTTTAGCGTGGAGGCTCAGATGAAGGATCAGTCGAGATGCTCCTTCTGAGCAGACCGTTCCCAAGGTGCAGGGTCAGAGAAGTCTGCTCATGTGTGTCTGAAAGCTTACCCTATCACTTGTCTTCAAAGCTGCAATTAAATTCTGTCATAGATGAATTCATAAAAGTATGTCTTGGAATTAGAACATTTTCAGTTCCAGGGGAAAAAAAAATATATTCATTTTCTGTGTAGGTTCCAAAAATGTTCAGTACCGTTTCCCACCCCCACTATCACTGCCAGGAACAGATACATTTGGGAGGGGAAGCTCACTTTTTATTTCCTTTGTGTGACGTGCGATCAAGACAAGGAAGCACCAAAGAACGACACAGCTGCAGATTCAGGACTGGCATGATAAATAAAGTCAGCGGGAAGGATGCTTTGGTACACTTGAAATGAGCATGGACTCCACTTGGAAAGGAGAACGCCTGCTGTGCTTCCGCATGAAGAGAGGAGGTGATATTGTCTGCTGGTTTTGGGTTGTGATCTTGCAGTAGGTGCAGCCTTGCATCTCTCTGAGGCAGGGTCTCCGAGTCTGAGGCCTCTCTAGGCTACTGCCTGCAAGACGAGTGTCTGACTTGAGGTTTCTGAATTCTTGAAGTTGTGTCTCTTGTTCCTGCATATAAACGTTGCAGAGGAAAGGTCTGGTTCTCTGGCCTTGCGCAGTACAGCAGCAATAAGGACAGCGGAGCTGTGTCTTTTACATATTTTAGATTAAAGAGGAGTCCTGTGATCTAATATCTTGCAGCCCGGCCAGCCTGGTAGCGAACACGAGCTCTGGCAAAAAAACCAAGCAATCCCAATCATGTAACATTGGATCGTGCTCTGGTGTGGAGGAAAGTCAGCAGAGCTGAATTTGAATGCCATCAGCTGAGGGACACGGACATATGTTTTGCCCAAAAATATGTGCTCATATTTTTCTCTCAGGTCCAGGCTGTGTAATATCATGTGATAGACCCAAATATCCCTGGTAACGCTTGGCGAAAAATAGAAGAGAGCTCACTGTATTTTATTATTGGAGAGTTTCCCGTGAGCCTGTCTGCATCCAGCTCAGGAGTTTGTGCATCTGGGTTTACAACTGGGGCTGTCACTGTACAGAGCTATAAATAGACACGCCATTTCTGTGGGAGATCCAAACGGTGTCATGCAGACCCAGGAAAAAAAATCACCAGATGACTCGGTTTCACTACCCTTTTGCTCTGTAGCTCATCTCCCAGAGAATCACTTATGACTTCAGAATCTCAAGAGCCTGTATTTAAAGCAACCTGCCAGAGAAAATATCCTTCATTTCATTTCATTCTTATTAATGCTCTTTGCGTGTAATCTGGTGCGTATGCGTATATAGAGAGCGTGGTAGAAATCTCCCTTAGGTTTAGTGATGCTACATCGAGTTGGGAAGCCTCTTGTTTTCAGTCTAGCTCAGGAGATTGGGGACGTGTCCTCCCTGCACATCGTAAACGTGATCCCTCTGTCATAAAGGATAGACTAGAGCCTAAATCTGGAATGGATATGACCAGGGTGCACTTTTTTCTTCAAACATTGCGCATTTAGGCTGAGTAATAGTCTCGCATTTTAGTTGCCTCATATGAGAGAAGTTTGAGCACTAGATAGGTGTCCTGAAAATGCTTCGTAGTTGTTAAGGAACAGTTCAAATTTCTAGATACGGATGGTTAAGGTCAGGACAGACAATAGTGACTCTGTTCGTCAGTGTCAAGCTTATACTCATTGTGTTACACGCACGTGAGAGTTGTGAGCTTAATGCTACTTAGGAAGGGAGCAGCCATCAGTAGTTCGTTACACCACCTCTGAAATAATTGCCTTTGGAATGTGGTCCTATGCATATGGAGAAAAGCTATCACAGTCATCTGTAGGTGTCTTAAATACATTGCTGTCTCCCTCCCAGCCCTTTATGGTGGCATCATGGAAACGGTATGCCTGATTTTGGGACATTTTCTGTTCCTGATCCTACAAACCGACTTCAGGAGGGCTCTGTCTGCATACGGGGCTGAGCCTCCTTGGCACGGATGGCAAGAAAACAGGATCAGAAGCATTGGGCTGTGTAGGAAATGGTACGTATGAGAGTGCTGGTAGTTCCAAAGAAATGCACAAAGCTCCTGAAGCATATCTAAAATATAGTATTTTTTGTGGTGTGCACAGAATACGTGGTTTGAAATCCTCAGAGGAAAGGAGTCCGCAACTGCAAAGTGCCACCAGCTGGCTTGGCTTTCATTGCCGTTCAGCAGTTCTGCTGCCATTCCCAGCTCCTGCCAATAAGTTTTCCTTTGAAACAGTCTTCTCTTTATCTAATCGTTCAAAATTAAAATCTACACGGAGAGAAAACAGCTCCTTAAGTGGGAAGGCCAAGAATGAGGCCTGAGGCAACTGTGCCCGATAAAGTTAGGACCCCATGAACAGTAACCAAGGAATGGCAGCTGTCCAGTCTGCCCTGCTTTTGAGCTTGCACTTACAATATGTGTCTTGTTTTCTCAGAAGAATAAAAAGAGCAAGTGTTGATGAGACCCATTTAATTGCAAATTACTCCCCCTCCCCCCTTCTTCCGCCTACAGGTGAAACGGTTTTCAAAGATATAGTTTTCTTTGTGCTTTTTCCTGGAAGTTCCGCTCTGCAAGCCCAATTACTCTTTACTACCACAGTAGCAGCACCAGTGTTACAACTATATGAAAAGCCTTGATTTTGGTGGTGGTGATGCTTTTATAGTTGGGGTGAATTTTATCTGAAATGGAATGGGAATAAAATGAGGGGTTGAGACCTGTATTATACGTTACTAATGGAGCTACGTACAGGTATGCTTGTGACTTTCCTTATAACATGTATATGCTCCTAGGTAAAGGAATTACCGATTCATTACGCAAGCGCTTCTGCCATAAAATAATGATTTATAGCTTTCTTCTGTAGATCCGTGTTTTTTCGGTTACAAAGTAGACTGATGTTCCGTGGGTCTGGAGATGCATGCGCTGTCCTTGCTGTAGGAAAGTAATTAAAGACAGAGGGGGAAGAATCTTTGCCCTATTCAGAGACCTCAGAAAGGTGCGAATCCTCATATGCCTACATGAAAGCAATTTCGGTCACTTGCAGGTTTTCCTCCTGGGCCACTGAGAAACAGAGTCTAATTGCTTTGGAGACAGAATCTCACAGCTGTACTGGTATCTGACGTTCTTAGGCAAAGAAATCATAAACACAAGGAATCTAAGCTTCTTTGCTGGCCTTGTTCCTCCTAAGAGGTCTCTCTTGGGACCTCTTGGCCTCCCACTGTTGAGTTTGACTTTTATGTCTAATGTTGGCGTGTTTTGTGGTATCTTACACCAGGTTGGGTTTTTGCTGGCGCGGGAAACGCAAGAGGATCGCTGGGTAATAGCTGATAAGTCTTCCTTGTGAAAAATGTCAGGAAGAAGTGTTTGTGGGAAGAAGTGGAACAACAAACCCAACAAACCTGTGCCCTCAACCTGCGAGCCGTTGTAGCGTGTGTCTGGTCGTGTTGATATTTATTGAGATGCTTCAAAGTAAAAAGTATCTATAAACACTTGTAGAATTGGCATCTCCAATCCTATTGCCTGTGCTTATGCTGAGGGCACAGAATTCCTCTCTTCCCTATAAACGTCATACAGTGTCTGTCATTAACAGCTAATCTGTCTTGTTTCAGGGAACAGTATTGAAAAATGGCACGGAAACCTTTGAAGCCTGGGAGGATCCTCCTCCACCAGTCTACATGCAGTTCTACTTTTTCAACGTGACAAATCCTTTAGAAGTGCTTCAAGGCGATAATCCTCTTGTAGAGGAAATAGGACCATACACCTACCGGTAGGACCATTTCACTATTTTCACATTTCACTAAACCTGTTGTGTATGAGGAAGCCAAAAAGTGGGATCCAGAACGCTTGGGATCGCATTAGCTCTTAATGTGTGAGTAAAAGTTTATTCAAGGGTTCATGGTCATACACCACCCAGACAGTACAACTAGACTGACACTTGGAGGGCCTGCAATCAGCTCCCAGTTAAGCCAGTGACTTCTATCAGATTTTGGGCAAGATTTGGCTTGTGCGCTGCTGTTCCTCAGCTGCTTAACACAGAGGAAGTTGTTTGCATCCTGGCCTACTGTCTTAACGAGAGAAAAAACAGTGACTGGTTGGGTGATGTTTGAGAGTCTGGGGAGAGGAGTGTTGCATAAAAGCGTGATTCATGTGTTCACCCCAAAATTAGTTCCTAGTTGAAGTTGCACAATTTACATCAGTAAAAATGTGGCCAGAAAACCAATTAGAGAGTGCCTCAGCCAGCTCTCACTGTAAAACCTGCTTAGATTCAGACATATCTACCATTTTTACAGACAGCCGCGCTTCCTAAGGCCACACGCAGCGTTGGAGCTTATCCAGCCTCTTGAGTGCTCTCCTTCTGCGTGGTATGGCTACACGCTGAACAGTCTGATTCTGCTGCACGTGGAGAGATTTTAAAGTCACCTTACAAATGAGCTTTCCTTTAGAGCTTCATTCTGCTCTGCTGCGTGCAGCAGTGTAAACCAGGAGCAGTCCTGTGGCAGGAAGCGTTACAGTCTTTGAAGTCAGGGAGGTACGAGAACCACGGCAAAAAGGTTGATTTCTCATTGTCAGTCTCACTTCGGGTCACACACGCTCACTCAGACCGGGCACGGGCTGAGTGCCAGAAGGAGTTGTCTTTGCCGAAGCTGCGAAACGATCAGAATCTGGTTGTTAGTATTTGAAAAAAATACCGTAGAATAAAAGGGAGGACCTTTGTGGTAGCTTTGGTCTCTGCCGTTCTGTTTCTGTCCTCCCACACCTCAGCTTTGCTTCACCCTCTGCCACCAGTCTTCCCGTCTCCTCTGTATTTCAGTACCGTGCCTGTTTACCCTTGGCAAACTACATGTGGTGCTTTGTATTAGATAAACCAGCAGAGCTGGAGAAAAGATGCATAAGCTTTCAAATTCCCAAGCTTTTCTTCAGGTCTCTGCAGTATAATGCTGGTAATTAGTCAGCCGTGCCTTCAGCCTGTCAGGAAGATAGATGGGGCCGGCTCTAGGTGTAATACAGCTACATGAAGCCACATAGGCCCATGCTCTCCTGCACCCTGGTACTCGGTCCCCTTTGCTAGCTTCTTTTTTTCCCTTTCCTTAGCTCAGAGTGTCTTTTGGGTTTGTGAAGCTGCATGTGATCCATGAGAGCGTGTAGTGGGCTGGCCGGGGTTGGTGGCGTGGCTGGCTTGCTCTGTGCCACAGCCTGGCTGGCAGCGGGTCGGCCGACGCAGGCTGTCCCCGAGTTGTTTATTGCCGTGCGAGGGAGGGAGGCTGCGCGTTCCAGCGCTGTGTGTTTCAGTTGCTTCTGGCTTGTTTGGTTAGCCTGGTTTTTGGCATGTCTGAACAGGATTCGGTTGTGCTGTGCTCCGTCTGATAGAAGAAAGAGGAAGGTTGGAGAGTGGAGTGATCTTTTCCCGCAGATTCTTTAATCCTTGCCTTGCTGTCACAGCCGACCGTACCAGACTGTCAGCAGTGGGGGGGGGGAAGAGAGGAGGCGTGTGGGAGGAGAGGGAGAAGGGAGGGATGTTGCAGACATACTGCACACTCGAGCCAGAGAATAAATACCAAGTTTGGCTCACAGGCCCCACGTAGCAAAGCATTAAAGACTCATTTAGGTTTCGCATGTGGCAAAACACCTAAAATGCCTTAACATAAAGTGCGTGGTGCAGTGTTTTTATAAAACAGGATATTGAGGAGAAAGGCTGGAAGTGAACTGGCCCGGACAAGCAGAGGAAAAAAATCTAATGAGCGACAGAGAGGAGATGGGACGGCTAAATGCAATCTCTTCCTGCGTATTCTTCCAACGTCCTGACCAACGTTCAGTGTAAACCCAATTAGCACAGAGGTAGATTCTGTAACAGAAATGTAGTAGTGCTTGTGTTTTCAAATCCTGCAAGCTGAATTTGCAGCATATAAAATAATTAACGATGAAGTGCAAGCTGCTTATCTGCCCCAGCCTGCTCAGTCCCAGAGAACACTTGAATATTGCCTGGTCTTGCACACATTTACAGCTTTTTGCCTTTAACCTCTGAGATCTTCCTGGTCATATCCCTAATTAGGGAGTATTATTTTCCTCTCTGGCCCTTTTAGAGTTGGAGAGGCTTCTCAGGTTAACTCTGGCCTATTTTAGGGAAGGGACTTCACAACTGTCTGTTTCCATCCCCTCATTTCAAGCCCTAGAGTGTAAAGTAGATTGCTGGACAAGAGGCTCTTGCCAACTCAAGCTGGAAGTGTTGCCAGAGCGAAATGTTCCTAGGTGGCAGGGATGCTGAAGAGCGGTAGGCGCGCTGTTTGTGTGAGGAAGATGGGAAATGGTTGGTTTCCAACAAGAATAGTTTCACAGGCCTTTCCAGTGGGCTTTAAATTTGAAGGACTGAACCAGAGTAATACAGCCTGTCACGAAGCTGCATTGACGGGTCTAGTGCAGCCAGGGTAGGATCTCGGACCTGAAATGAATGAAAAACATCATAGCACAGGGTCTTGCAGAATAATTCACCTTCGTATCTTAGGACTTAAAATTTACACGGGAAGCAAAGCGATGTAAACATCAAACCGCTCTTACGTGAATGTAGAGTTATGAAATACGGTGCCTTTCACTTAACGTGTACGTCAAAAGGATCATGCCGTGAGCAGACAACCCGCCGTTTCCCTTTTCAGGTTTGCTGAAGGCACATGCGTAGCTCAATGTGAGCCTGAGCCAGCCAGTTCTGCAGAACTGTATGTTTCTTCTCTGTACAATGGCAGTGGCAATGGACTGAATTATGGTTATGACATGTGTTTCAGGGTAATTAAGATCGGACTTCCTCGTCGGGCAAGCAGGTAGCAGTTGATGTTACTTGCCAATTGCACTTGTTTGTCAGCAATCCTGAGTTTTATGCTGCTCGTCTGAGTGCTTTGACACTAACAGAAGCAACCTCCCAGGCCATGAGAAGCTCATGGCAAAAATTCAGTTAAATTTCTGTCGTGTCTAGGATTCCTGCCTGGGAATTAAAGGAGAAGAGCTAAAATGCGTCTTGTTCTGTGGGCGTGTCACATGTAAGCCCAGAAGTCCTAGTGCAAAGTACTTTGAAGCCAGCAGAAAGATACTGGTAGGTTCTTAGGTCAGGTTAATGAGACTTACATGAAGCCCGCATCTTGTTCTGCCTGGGAGTGAATTTTGCCTGCAGCAAAGAGGCAGAAGTTTTGTTTTCAGATTGTACTTCAAGGGCTGTCCCGTATATAGCGCCTCTAAATCCTGCTGTTCTGTCTGAAATTGTTCTTTTTCCTTGGAGGTTTTTAAAGACGAGGCAAAAATATGAAGTGCAATTAACATGTGGGATGGCATTTTTGGAAGCGCCCTGCGAGGTCTGATTCAGCTGACACTGACACAAAGGGGAGTTCTGTTGCTGACAGCAGCAGTAGCCAAAACGAGTCTGCTCCTAATGAACTGAAAATCCTGCCTTCATGTGCTTAAAGCAGTAGAATAGCCATAAGTTAATTGCAATTAATGTGATGTGTATTTGTTTAACTTGATTAGAGAGCAAACTCTCTTGTTTTGCAGAGAATACAGGCCAAGAGTGCATGTTCAGTTTTTGGACAACGGTACCAAAGTATCTGCTCTGAATCCAAAGACGTATGTATTTGAACCTCAGAAGTCAGTTGGAGACCCTGAAGTGGACCTGATTAGAACAGTTAATATTCCTGCAGTGGTGAGTTCTCTTTCATTTCTGCTTGGAAATCATCCTGACACACTTTGTAACTAGCAGCTTGTTGCTTCATGCTGTCTCTGGCCTTGTGGTAGATAAAGGTGATTGAAGAAGGAGAGAGGCGGCATTACGTCCGGGGCAGGTACCGCATTCGGTTTTGGTTTGGACTGTTGTGGGGTTTTTGTATTTTATTCCTCCCTCGCCATACGCCTCTGTACTGTCAGTGCCTCACCCTTGCGCAGAGAGCTACGCGCTTCAGAGACGAGCAGAAATCAGGCTTGTGGGGTTTTCATGAGTAAGTGAAACCAGGGAATTAGTGACGCCAAACGCATAGGAGGAACTCTGACTTTGGAATGGGAAAGTTTGGAAAGCTTGGGGTTGTTTTGTCCAAATTGCAAAAATTGCCTCCCAAGTCTGCATCTCAAACTGGAAAAAAAAAAATTATAGCAGAAGAGTTTCAGATACAGATGAATGAAAAGGTGCTCTCAGAATAAAATTCAAGTTAAAACACGTGCCCCCAAACTGTGTTAGGTGAAACTTCTCTGCAAAGAAAGTTTCATTTTGGGGATGAGAGTCAGACCATGATATTTGGTCTCATACAGGGATAGTTTGAGAACAAGAGGATCTAAAGCTCATACCCTGCAAAGGAAATGAGACTGTACTAAAATACCTGTTGGTTGTGTAACTAAGCCTTCACTCCCCTTACTAGTTTAGTTGACTTCAATTACAGGGCACATTAATTTCTTACTTTTCCCCCAGCATTTCTAAAAATGTCTTGTCTGACTCTATGAATGAATACATAAATGCACTGTATATAGTAGGCGATAGGACTCGACTTACTAAAAGTTGCCAACAGTAGAGTCACTGTATTGACAATTCCTCCCAGGCATTTGAGTGGTGGTAAGTATTATCTCTCGTTCGGATTTTTGACTGTGATGCACTGTAACAGGCAGTACTAGAACTACAGGTTGGTTCACCCAGGCAATATTCCCTTCTTTTGTTTTTGCTTTTTTAAAGACGTTGTAAAGTCGCTTGTCAGCTAGAAAGGGAATAAATTTTGGTACTGTTTGCATTTTGGAGAAATGGTTATCTTTTAAAAATGGCTTTCAAAAATGTAAACCACAGCTTCCTAAGGGTGAAATTCAAAGCACGTCTTCAGCTGTAATATACTTGTGAAATTCAGGCTGTTTAGAAAGCGGTTTTGCACGTATCAGTTAAAATCCATTCGTAAGACTGTGGAAGTTAATGGCACGGAACTGAGCTGGTTGTGTGCCAGTGCCAGGCTGACTGGGAATCTGCAAGAGCACATCCCTGTGGGAGAAAAGCTGAAGAACCTGTTAGCCAGCACATTACTTGCTGCAAGTGGAAATCATGAAACTGAAAATACAGTTGAAACATGTGCAATGCTGAAATGTGTCTGTGTTTGTATGCCGCTGGTATTATTTATTCTACAGTAAATCAGACCGTTTCTCCCTTATTCCAATCCCCTGGCAGACTGCGATGGAGTGGACCAGGTCAACCCCTCTTCAGTTTGCCACAGAGGTGCTGCTGCTTCTCTACCAAGAATCCCTGTTCACAGTTCACACGGTTCATGAGTTACTGTGGGGCTACAAAGACAGGCTCCTGTCAACCATTCACCTTTTGCATCCTGAGATCGATCCAGTATTTGGCTTCTTTAATAAGGTATACAAGACTTTCTGATGCTTTAGGTGGGGAATGATGTTATTGCTACGGTGTCTGGACTGTCATTGACAGCCACTTGAGAAGGGTGTGCCTGGGCTGAGGCCAGGAGGTAGACTGCAGGGATAGCAAAAGGATGTTCCCTCTTCCATTGGGCCGTATCAAGGCACTCGCTGGTAGCACAGCTGTGAGTTTTATCTGACTTCCCTTTATCAGGTATGGATAAGCTTTCCAAGGGTGGATGCAAACCACTCCAGTGTTGGCTGCGCTCACTTGAATTACATGGGCTTTGTGGGGCCGGTTGTGCAAACTACTAGAAAACAATTCCTGACCAATTTCCTTAGTAATTGATTGAAATTGCATGTTATTTCTGTGCTGGAGCCATTACTGGCTTCCATAGTGTTTCTGGTTGTGTGTCGTTTGGGGCTGCGGGGACTCCTTGTATCTTGGAGATCATCTGCAGCACTCAGGTTATTTTCTGTGGGTTTATTTTTTTTGCTAAGGGCTGCTTCTTCAGTGTCAAATTTCAAAGGAAAAAAGGGCTAATCTAATATTATATTTCCTTCACTCGGGAGGTGTAAGAATCTAGCCCGGTCACTTCCACCTCATTTATATTCAAGGTGGAGTTGAATGAATTGCGCTTACCTCCGGGGGAGTTCTATCACTCCTAGGGAGAATTTGAAGCGATGACAGCTTAAACTCCTGCCACGCTGTTGTAGTTACCAGCCAGGTGTTACAGAATGAGTGGAGTGATGAAAAATTCACGTATCTGTTTGCAGATGAATGGAACCGATGATGGAGAATATGTTTTCCTAAGTGGGGAAACGAACTACCTTAACTTCTCAAGGATTGTGGAATGGAAAGGAAAAGAGTAAGTTTTTCGGCGTGTGGTGGCCTCTGTCAAAATCTGCCCCTTTTCACATTCTGGATGAACGTAAGCATTGTTTACAAAAAAAAGGGTCACAGAGCAGACTGCTGTGAACACTCACCTCTGAACCCCTGGCTGCCCCTTGGCAGAGGTGACCCTCTCTCCACTCCCTCCTCTGGGACACACGTCCCAGCCACCTATGGGGACAGTGTTCCCGCATCTCCACGGCCAGCGTTCCAGAGACCACACTTCCTTACGGCTCTGTACCCAGAGCCAACTTGCGCCTGGGTATCTAACACCTCCTCATGGGCAGCGTGTGTCACAAAGAAGCCAAAGATGAACCATGTAAAACATCCCTCTCCCATTAAAACATCTGCCAGCAGTTACATGTACGGGAGGAACTTGTGCAGACGTATTCTTGCTTGCCTGGCGCAAGCAAGTTTAAAGAGATAACAGATGCAATTTAAACCCGTTTTAATCCCATTTTTTGTTTGCGGAGCTGAAGCAAGAGGATTTAGCACTAGACAGGTCTGATTCTCGTTTGCTCAGACCATGAGCTGGCATTGCCTGACCACCGCTCAAAGATCTTTTAACCCCTACTCTCTCTTTGCTTCTTTTTCTTTAGGTCATTGAGCTGGTGGACAACAGAGGGATGTAACATGATCAATGGGACAGATGGGACATCCTTTCACCCACTGATTAGCAAAGATGAGAACATTTATATCTTTTCTTCTGATTTCTGCAGGTAAGGAGAAGAAAATGTCACTCAGACTTTAAAGCAGAGCAGGTACATCCATTCCTCTTGAGGTTTCATGTTTAGGCTGGTGTTTTTTCTCCCGTGATTTTATTTAAGAGTAAGAGTGTTCTGCATTTATTCATGGTATGAGGGATGAGAGAGTTACACCAAAAAAACCCCAATTTGCATCAAGTTAAGGATGTGCTATTTCAAAATAAAGATAAAGTGAAAATTCGGAAGATGACTGGAAAGAGAGACTGGACTGCCTTGCAAGGAATGGAAGGATTTATTGAACCTTGTCTCAAGCTTCTTTCCTCCAAAATCTTCCTCTGTGCCCTGCTTTTTTAGAGAACGCAGATTGCCCTCTTCAGAGATTCATGACTTGACATAAGGCTGTTTGAAATGCATCAGGATGCAGAATATCTTGATGTTTCCTTCTTCATGTTCCACCTTGTCTCCTCCCTTGCCTATTTCCCTATTTGTGAAGAACAAAACCAATCTGAAATTCTCTGTTTAGATCAATACAGATGCACGTTACACTAAATTCAGGACTTTTCAAATTGTTCTGTCTTGCCCAGCTGTGTTCCTTTCCTTGTTCTTCTCAGTAGCGTGTAACTGTCTCACACGACAGGCAATAGCAACATGGGGACCAGAGTGAGACCCTGAAACGCGGAAGGCAGGCATCAGCGTCCCTGCAGCAGCGCAGCTGGCACAGGATCGTCTATTTTGTGCAGCAGCAGAATGATGAGATGTCTATTTGCCGATCAAAAGCCTGTTAAATTTAATACAGAAGATTGTCGGAGTGGGCTTAAACCAAACCTAGCTTACTGTAAACTTAAGCTGATAGGCAGGCATCAGCAAAGAGTCATCTGCAGCAGGTGTCAGCGTGTGCGCAAGAATAACAAATGTGGGCCTGGCTTTTCTTCCTTGCAGGTCTCTGTACCTGGTGTACGACAGCTCAGGAACTGTTGCAGGCATCCCAACCTACCGCTTTGTGCCCTCTGCTATGGTCTTTGCCAACACGACGGTTAACCCAGACAACGCTGGATTCTGCGTGCCGCCGGGAAACTGCCCTGGCACTGGCGTCCTGAACGTCAGCATCTGCAAGCAAGGTGTGCTGCCAGGCGGTGGGAGCAGACTAGAAGGACATCAGTAGGGAATATATTTCTCCTTTCTATCTGAAACACATGAGGACAGTTTGGTGAGGCCTGTAGGGTTACGTCTGTGCTCAGTGAAATCAGCCAGCAACAAGCAACTGTTTGGTTGTAAAATGCAGTAGTGATCTGAGGGGATGTTCCTGTCGGATGCTGTCGGCTCCAGCAATGATTTAAATCAAGGAATCCGAAGGAAGTACCAGGATCCATACTGAACAGCTTGGGCGTTTAGCCTCTGCTCTTACCCAGGTGGCTGTCACATCTGAGTAGTTGAACAAAAACAGTGCAAAGGACTAGCATGCAAGACATGAAGCCATGCTGGTGCTGCACAAGGGAAAATTTGGCTTGTTCTGAAGCCAGGGAGTCAAGAGTGTTGATTCTGTAGCTCCAGAATGGATGTTTCCTTTCGCTGTAAACGCCACGGTGGGAAGAGTTTTGAGGTCCTCAAAGACTTCCCCAAATCCTGCTCCGCCTTTTTTAGGTGGTGACTTTCTGTTTTCACATTCCAGGTGCTCCAATATTTCTATCAGCTCCACACTTTTACCAAGCAGATCCAAAGTTTGTAGAGGACATAGAGGGCATGAATCCGAAAAAGGAGTATCATGAGACGTTTCTGGACATCAATCCTGTAAGTGCAGCATTTTTTAAAGGGTTATATAGGTGAATTCAAGCACGTGGATTTAGGTCGCCTTCTTGGACGGTGTGTAATCGACACAGTCCCATTGACCTGAAGGAAGCTGTATTAGTTTATGTGGAACTGGTCTATTAGTGTTTGCTTGTATAGAGCAAACTTTGGTGGATAGCAAGAATTAAAATACATTTCCCATTGTGCCTGTGCAATGAGAGATGCCGTCAGACGGGTAATGATGAGATGAAGGGGCTAAAGTATTTCTTAGAAGCCGATGAGGCTACTTTTCCTGTTTACCCTGCCATCCCAACCATTTGAGTATTGTCTTGACTGTGTTTTCCCCAAGTAGAAGCTAGGTATGCGGACCAAGAGAGCAAATCAATAAAGATTCATTGGATGCTGGACTCAATTTAGATGGCATGGAGTCATGAGAGGAGAGATACAGAAGCGTGGTGATTATGTTTTTCATGGAAGTTTACAGAGTTGTTGGTATTCTCACCGTGAAATACCAGAAATAAAGGGAGCTTGGAACTGATGGTCTGTGGTTTTACACTTGTGGTTTAACCCCAGTAGGCAGCTGAGCACCACACAGACGCTCACTTGCTCCCCCCCCGGCAGGATGGGGGAGACTATCAGGGAAAACTCTCTACATCTATCATCACTCTGTACAACTACTTGAAAGGACATTGTAGAGAGGTTGGTGCTGGTCTCTTCTCACAGGTAATTAATGATAGAACAAGAGGGAATGGGTTCAAGCTGCAGCAGGGTAGGCTTAGGCTGGACATTAGGAAAAAATTCTTCACAGAAAGAGCGGTCAGACACTGGAATAGGCTGCCCAGGGAGGTGGTGGAGTCACCATCCCTGGATGTGTTTAAGACTCGTTTAGATGTCGTGTTAAGGGATATGGTGTAGGGGAGAACTTTGTAGAGTGGAGTTGATGGTTGGCCTCGATGATCCCAAGGGTCTTTTCCAACCTAAATGATTCTATGATTCTGTGAAAAGTGAGAAAACTCAGGTTGAGATAAAGACACTTTAATAAGTAAAAAAAGAAAAAAAGAAACAAACAAGATCAAGGAAAACAAGCAATGCAAAAAAATCCCAGTTGATCACCATCACCCAGTCCTCGAGCAACAGGAGCCCTGGCAAACTTCTCCCCAGTTTTTCATCGCTGACCATGACGTCATATGGTAGGGGATATCCCTGATCCCTGGGTCAGCTGTGCTGGCTGTGTCCCCTCCCAGCTTCTTGCCCCCCCCACCCCAGCCTTCTCACTGGCAGGGCAGCATGAGAAACTGTGAGAAACAGAAGAGGCCTTTAGGCTGTGTAAGCGCTGCTCAGCCATACCTAAAACGTCCATCTGTTATAAACACTGTTATCATCACAATTCCAAAACATAGCCTGATGCCAGCTGCTATGAAGGAAAATAATTCTATCCCAGCTAAAACCAGTGCGACACTGATCTCTGCATCCACACATAGGAATGTAGGTCGAGGGAAAGAGCAAAATCATGACCTGCCTAGTTTACAGAAACGGAGTGCTCTGACTCATCAGGCTGTTATGTGTAGCTAAAGCAGGAGGAAATTGCATAGTTCCCCTCTTAAGGTCTAGCGCTTTGGTGCCAGGTTCTTCTTCTTACCCTGCTCCTACTTCCCAGAGTTTTTGTACTACCATAAAACAAGCTCCACGCCTCCCACCCACACTCCAGACTAAATTTTGCTGCTTGAATGAGGAAAATGTTCCTGTGCATCCGATTGCAGCTCTTACTGTAGTGGTGGCGTTACCGTGAGGAGTGTTTCACGCTTGTTATCTCTGTGGCCGTACACTCCCATAGACTGTGGTCAGGACCTGTTTTTCACTCTGTAGAAAAAAAGGTTTGTCTTGTGGTGGCAGCCTTTTCCAAAGCTACAGCTGGATCTGGAAGAAATGGGATCTCTCTGTAGCGCAAGCGTAAGTTTGCACAGCACGATGGCACCCTTATCTCTGCGCAGCCTCTTCACATCTCCTTAATTAAGAGGCAGACTGGAATGTAGGTATATGAGTTAGAAGACTGTCTTGGTGAAGGAACATAAATAATAACGCTAAGTGGGTCTTGTCTTCCCTTATCAAGCCCACACCAGTGTAAATAACAGGTTGTATTTTCCCAGTTCCTATTATTTCATGTTTACTCTTTTTTTTTTTTTGACGTTCTCATTTTTTTCATTCCTCAGCTGACAGGGCTTGTCCTGCAAGCAGCCAAGCGGATGCAGATCAACGTTCATGTCAGAAAATTACCTGAATTTTTGTAAGTGTTCTCTGCTGCCGGGTGGATATCTCAGATCCGATTTGATATTCGTAATTAATTTGTCTGCAGTGTTCAGGTGGAATATTGGGTGGCGAGAGCAAGTGAGAGAGAGAGAGAAATCCAGTCAAATCTCAATTACAAGGGGCAGTACCCTTTTTTCTTACGGAGCGAGTAAATTTTGCAGTTCCATCTGTAGAATAAAGACAGTATTCAAGAAAAGCAAGATCTTACGGACAGGTTCCACGTGGTGCTTGTGGACCAGTCATATCACACTGGTTTGTTTGCTTGGAGAGAAGGTCTGCCACAGTGGAGTGCAGCTAGAACTCGGAGAGTGGCTACCCGCTGCAATGAGGACATGCCATTCTGCTCTTCACATTTTTTAGGAGACAAAAATACTGTAGTTGCCATCATTTCTCAGCACCGGTCACATGAAAACCCAGACAGGGCTGCCCGTGCCTTTCCCCGCCAAGCACAAAATGTAGACCAAGTGGCGTGTCTCCCAGCCGAGGCAAGTCCTGTCTAAAATCGGGAGGGAGGGATCATTCGATCGGCTGGAGGGAAGTACCTTGCCTGTGACTGCGTTGCTGTGATAACGAGAAATCTTTGTACTGCAACTTTGGCACTCAGTACAACCCTGCAAACGGGAACAAGGTACAATCCCAAGTAATATGTGAGTAAAGTGCCCCTTTTCTTCTTTGTTGCAAGTGGATTCTGCTTGGTTTTCTGGGCGTTCCTGTTTGAGGGGGATGTCCCCGAGCTGCAGCTCAACTGTGCAGAAATACCATTCCCTTCATTTCGTGTCTTTCTGATATAGAGTCATAGAATGGTGATTTACTCATCACCAACGCTGTGTGGTAGCTATTCTTCCTCCTTAGCTTCTAAGCTGATGTTTATTGGCACCGCTTTGCTATATATTATAACTAAAAAAGAAGTATTTTACCTGCCCGATGCTCTCGGGAGAGTCGGCGGTATTTCTTCAAAATAGCACCACCGTGTTTTCTAGTGCCCAGGAGCCGTTCCATTAACACAACTTAAGAGTGAGCTGTTCTTTCATGTGTGCCAAATGTTGGGGAGGCTGCTCTGCGCATGTTGCTTGGACAATAGTTGCTGTGTTTTACAAACATGAGTAACTTTCAAGACCAGCTTAGCTTAGCATTCCTGCTGACTGGCACAAATCTGTCATTCAGTCGGTTATTAATGAGCCTCTTCTGGATCCCTCTCTTTCTCTCCCTACTGAGTCCCAAAATACACCATTTTTCCCAAAACAGAATTTAGTATTCGTCTTGGGAGATGGAGCTTGTTCTCTTCCAGCAGGGGGGTGGAAATTGACGATAAAAAGGAACGGCCCAGAGCTTTTTTAGGGGCAATTTCCTTGTTCATTGTTCCATTATAATCTGTCTTCAAAACCCTCCAAGTCACAAACCCATCATTTTTAGTTGTTGTTTCTTTTACACAGTGAAACAGGCAACATCCGAACGCTAATTTTCCCAGTGATGTATATAAATGAGGTAAGTATTTTTGTTATTTCTTTGCAATATTGCGGTATGTTTATGCTTGCAAAAATACCGTCTTTGAGCTAACCAGAAAAGAAAATGCTGTTATTCTTGTTGTTTTATACAGCAATGGGTAGGAAGCTGTCGCTGTTTCTTAACTAACATCCTCCTGCTGCTTGTTGACCATAGTATTAAGTTCAGCCCTGCAAAACCCTCTCAGTCAGACAGTCCTTTTAATTTCAAAGGTGTTGGCTGTGAGGAAAGGGGCTGCTCAGGTGAGGAGGCGAGAGTTCAGAAGATCACATCTTTTTGGTTTTTTTTTTGAGTAGTCTTTTGTGAATATTCCTGGGCTGTAGTTGGGTCACTGAATTCGTTGGACTCAGGGAGGACTCTAGGGGACTAGTTTTGATGATGTACGCCATTATTCCGGCCTATATTATTCCATTCCTGAACTGAGAGTTAAAAATCACTACTTTCTTTTGAAATGCAGACTAGACGATCCCTCTGGCCACACAAGGAGGGCTAAGCATTCTTAGAGGGAAAGTATATCAAGAAGCAATGAAGCAGAGGTGGAGAGTTATGGGAGTGTGGTTTCCCTGCCCTTTACAAAAATAAAGCAGTCTGATATAAAGGAAAAACAGAAATAAATCTTTTTTTTCCTCTTGATCTCTTTCTCTGCTCCAGAGTGTTCTGATTGATGAAGTATCTGCCAGCAAACTCAAGCACGTCCTGCTGGAAGCCAGTGTTGTAACTGGAATCCCCTTCGTTATCATGACTCTTGGAATTGTTTTTGGGATTGTTTTTATTGTGCTCGTGTGCAGGTCCCGGGGAATAAGTGAAGAGGTAAGTAGCATTTGAATTAGACCTTGCTTACTGTACATCTGCCTGTATTTGATTTTCTTTTCATTGATTTTACCTGTTCAGTGTCTTTCTGCACACAAACATTTTTATATGTTGTTTTTGTTTAAAATGACCTTTTCTAGGGAAGGGAAGTTTTAATAGACTCAGAATAAATGCACCAAAACAAAGGAATGGAGCTAATATAAGAAACGTGGTAAGGCAGGTCGTATCTTCTGTGCCTAATTCCCTTGCCAACGGTAGTGAAAATAAAAAAATCAGCCTGTCTAGAGGACCCTGAGAGATAAGATGCAAAAATTCCACCATATTGGATGGACAGATCGAGTCAGTGACAATCTGACAGCGTTCTCAGTAGAAGCAATTGTGTCATGTCAGTGGATTATTTTTCAGAATCATCATGCAAATTGATGACCAAAGAACAGATGAATTTTAGAGACAACAGCATGCAGAAAGTTTTATCCAGGCAGCACCGGTTTCTACATCTATTTATGAAAAGTTCTGTCACAAAATGACGTGCTGACATTACGGTCAAAAGCTGATGCCAAAATTTCACCCTAATAGGAGAGGCAGTCGAGTTCGGACAAGAGAAACTATGGATCCTTTGGCTAGAGAAATCGACTGGGTACTCTAGTAGGCTGTTTGCTCCTTGTAGTTGCTGTGGTCTTAGTGTGGCCTTGCTTGTATGGCGTTTCCTAAATGCTTTCTCACACTGTTGTAAGATAGTGCCCTCACGCCTGCCTCCAGAGCACCCCGCCACGCATGCTTTGTCTTAGGCAGTGGGACCCATCTGGGTCACTACCACCACATCTCCAGTGAGACTAGGGGTGTGATGGTAGCGGCAGCAGTGGCAGCACCTGGGCGGTGCGGTCTGCCGCCTCCTTTCCTCGAGCAGTGGCTTTGAGCAGCTGATCTTTGGCTCTCTTGGCTTCATTCTTGATTTTCTCTCTGGGTACCCATTTCATGAGCAGATGCTCTCAGGACTGTACTTCAGGTTCCTCTACAAGAGAGCCTGGTACTTTTTCCTTTGAGCTTTTGAGCCTGCCTGTGTTCCTGGCAGGCTCAGCTAGAGAGGCAAACCCATCCCATCGCCTCAGGCCCCTGTCCCAGGCCTTCCTGCCCCACCCTACACGTATAGCTTCATACCAGCTCTCTTGGGTGTTCTTGAACACTGCGCAGGGATTAAAATGACCAAGGGACACTAAAATCCGTGTTTTCCCTACATTGTTTTTGTTGCTTTTCCTGCAAACAGAAGTCATTCAGGTAGTTATAGCTCTCCCTGTGACGCCCCTCCCACCAGGGTGGTTATGGCCTGCCATCACCTGTAAGGTGCTACAGTGAGCCCGAGGTCCCTGCCCAAGCTGCCACCCACCTTCTGGCGCTTTTTTAGTGCAGTGCTGGTTCTCTTACAGGAAATTGTACTTAGAAGTAGGAGCCAAGAGCTTTTTCCTTTCCCGTTTGGAGTCTCGGCAATCCAGCTTCCCCACTGGAAGCTCTCTAATGTGCCATATTTAACTTTGCTGTGTTGCGGGTTTTTTTCTTTCAGAGTACTGAAGACGAAAGGTCCCCACTCATCAGGACGTCTTAGGAGATTTTCTTTAAACGTGTGAGCTTGGAGAATAAACTATTAGAGCTGACCTAATACCAACTACCACTACCCAGCATTGTCCACTGTGGAGAAACGATCGTGTCAAGTGTAACTTTTTGTGGTATAGAGATGGAAGAGAATCTGCACTGTCATTAAGGGAGGAGACTTTTCTTACCGGCTAAGTTACAACCTTAAAACTACATTTAAAAACAGCTTGAGATCCTGCTTTTTTCAACCACGCACTCTTTGTACCTGCACTGACAGCCATAGGCTATCATAACCACTGTTATCAGCGAAAATAAAATGGCCTGATTCGTTACAGGAACGACACGGGTAAAATTTTGAAAATGGCCTTAGGAGTGTGGGCTGCAAAGTACCTTTCTGGAAACACAGCAGGCTCCTGTATCGCCCAGGAACAACGGACAATTTTGCTCTAGGCCTAGTATTGTCTTTTCTGTCAAGTGTTGCGCGCTACTTATTACTGGTATGCACTGACTGTTTATTATTAATGTCATTGGTCCTTTCACAAAAATTATTTGTACAATTAGTCCAAAACCCCGAGTGAAAGTTTGTCAAGCCTCTGTAGTTACCAGGCTAAAAGAAGCCGCTGATTTGAAATGCTTTTCCGTACAGACCTCTTAACTGTTCTAACTCTGCACCGGATCCCATTGCATGTTAGCAATGCATCTGTCCATCGGGGTTTTTCCAACTTAAAAAACAAAACACAACACGACATTGTTCTTGATGGTGGAGGGTACAAAAATGGTGTTCTTTTTTCTCTGGTATTTGTGTCACAGTTCCCAGCTCTGTGGTTTAATGCGAGTGCAGACTTGGCAGTTACGTTTACTGTTTAGGGTAAAAGCACACCTCCATCTTAAGGTATGTATAGGGCCTTGAAAAGTCATAACACTTTTTTTACTTGTCAAGTGAAAACTTGTTTTAAAAGTGACAAAAGTATTTTTTCCCCTAATTAAAGGATTATTCTCATTAAGAAGTATTTCCGTTAGATCTAGATAGTGAAACATATTTGAAAAATGTATTACTGTCTTCTAAATAGAAGCACTGGTTTTTGCATTGCGTTGGTTTGGGGTTTTTTTCTTAGCTGGCGATTTGTTCAAGAGTTTTGTTCATCTGGAGACAGTTCCAACCAGGAAGTTTCGTGGTGACTGCAATTATTTATTATCTGGATTAGCTAAAAGCAGATAAAGAGAGCCCTGGGCTCTCACACTTTTGCAGCCTTGCCTCTTCCAGCGTGGTACATGGAAGAGACAGGGCAGGTGCACTAACTTCAGCCAAGCAGCAAAACTATTGCCTGGAGAACCACAAGCGTACGCGGTACGAGAAGGAGAAACTCAACACAGCTTTGCGCAGCCGGTTGCCTCAAAGGAGCCGTTCTGGAGACGCCTCACCATTCCACGGCGGGGGTTCAAACTGCCCCCTCTTCTCAGCGCCCCCCCACAATGCTGTTTTCTGGGCGGATGGGATGAAAGTAACGCTCTGTGGGAACACCTCGGGAGCTTTCTTGGCTCTGGCGGTCCCCGGACTCTCCTCCACAGCCCCTGTCCTGGGAGCCGGGTACCCTGATGGAGGGAGAGCCCCCTCAGCGCCTCTGTGCTGCTCACCTCCTTCCCTGGCCGGCCGCGGGAGAGAACCTGCCTCGCAGGGAAACTCCAGGTTTTTTTTTTTTGTTCCAGCTGGAGTTTTCTCTCCCAACCTGGGGCCAGACCGACGGCGCCGGGAAGGGGACGAGGACAAACCGCCGCTCCCCCGCTGGGCCCCATCCCCGCCAGGGAAGGGCTCCTCCTCAGCGGGGGGGACCCCAGCCCGCCTGGCTGCTGTGCTCAGCCCGGCGCCGCCGCGAAGCTGTGCCGGAGCAGGGCCTTTTCGTCTCCTCCTACAACAAAAACAGCTGTTTAGTCTTCTTTTTCCTTTTTTTGAGTGTCCCCGCGGGTGGAGACTCGCTATCCTTGCCCGTTCCCCCTCCCACCCCCCCGGCCGCGCGTAGTGGTACATCCCGCAGCGCTCGCCTGCCGGCGGGAGGCGGTGTCACCCGGAAGCGCTTCTTCGGCCGCGGCCGGAAGCGGCGGCGGTTTGTTTCTGGTCGGACCCGCCGGGGAGCTGCGCGTGCTTCCCGCCGCCAACCAAGCAGCTCATGGCTTTCAACTTCGGGGCGACGGCGGGCGCCGGTGCCGCCAACCCCACCGGTGAGCGCGGAGGGGCCCGGGCGGGGCGGGGCGGGTGGTGGCGGTGGAGCCTTTTTCCTCTCGCCGACGGCGGCGGGAGGCGCGCGTGCCCCCCCGCCAATGAGATCCGCGTCCCTTCAGCGGCGGGAGGCGCGCGTGCCCCCCCGCCAATGAGATCCGCGTCCCTTCAGCGGCGGGAGGCGCGCGTGCCCCCCCGCCAATGAGATGCGCGGCCCCCTCAGCGGCGGGAGGCACGGGCGGCCCCCCTCAGCGCCATTCGGCGTCTCCTCAGCGGCGGGCGGGAGGCCGGTCCCCGCAGAGCTGCCCTCGGCCGGGCTTTGGTCGCCTCTCGTCGGCGGAGCCGGTGAGACGCGAGCTCCCCGCGCTGCTTTCTCCCGCCCGCCTTCGGTCAAACGCTGTCCCCAGCGGGTTTTGTTCGTGTTTTTGTTGTTTTTTTTTTTTTTCTTTTTCTGGCTTGAACACCTGCGCAGGGGTGGCCTCTGCGTGTCGGGAGGCGTCCAGGGCTTGATCCCGCAGAAAGAGGAGTCGGTCGCTCTTAGGGCGCTTGTGGTGATGCACGGCGGTGCCTGGTTCATGCTGCCAGCTCACTGGGCTCATCGCTTTTAATGGCAGTAGCGTGTCTGCTTGGATGAGATGCGCTTGGAAGTTAATTTTTGAGCAGTGTAAAAGACAATGTTTGATTTGTAAAGGAAGAAAGACATTTTCTCTCCTATTGTTTTATTGCTGTCAGTTGGCTGTCAGTCTTGATGAAATGTGAGCCAGAGCTGTCCTTTTTCTCACTTAGTAAAATAAGTCTTTTGTTGGCTCTTAGAGTAGACCCTCTGAATAAGCCCTTTGGACCGGCCTCATCTTCGCAGCGGTTAGCCTGGGCAATACTGTTTGGGCTTTCCCTCTGATTCTGGATGGTTTAGACGCAGACTTTCTGGCCCCATCTTAAAGTAAAAAGATAATCTTGTGCTGCTTGGACACTGTTATTGGCCAATATAAGAGGGAATTCTGGGATCATACCCCAGGACTTCCCGTTGTCTGTCTGTCTGTCTACCGTGAACATTTTCTCAGCAACTCCTGGGGAGGGAATTGGGGAGCCGCTGTATTAGCCCATTTTTCTTAGCACTGAAAAACGTGGATGCATCAGGTAAGACACCAGCAGGCGCTGGATATGACAGATTTTGTGAATGTAACTCGAATAAGTCAGCCCTAGAGTATTTGAGGCACGCATGGTGCCTCAGCCGCTGGAGTTGTAATTTGTCATTATTTTGCTCTCGCTGCTCGTATGATATTAGCATGAAGATGGTTTATTCTTGCCTTCCTGATAGCTTATGAAATAACTACGCTACTATCAGCTTGATTCAGCTGCATCTGTACTAATGTAACTATCTTAGGCGGCTAAAATTGCTCTTATCAGGAATGTTGAATCACATCAATGTTTTCATCTGTAGCTTTGAATTAAGATGGGAGAAGCATTAGTTGCTTTAGTTGAAAAACGATATGCTTACAGCAGTGATGATGGAAGAGTGGGTTAAACAGAAAGCTTTTAACTGTCTTCCTTGTGTTCAATAAATGGTGTTTAGTATCTTACTCTTGTTTTTAACTATGCCTGTCTCGTCCATGGTGATGGAAAAATATTTTAGCTTTTCTTTCCTGAACCTAGCTTTTACTTAGAACTAATGTTACCTTGCTCTTTTTCTGCTTCCCGCTTGTCAGGATTTGGTGGGCTTGAAACTACAAACTCCACTGCCAGTGGGTTTAATTTTGGGGGTTTCGGATTAACTGCTAATCCTGCAGTGAATTTTAATATTGGGAATTTCAGTGTTTCCACTACCTCAACTCCACCATTCAATTTTGGTAACAGTCTGGCAAGTGCAGGTAGATAATGCATAAATACTTGTTCTGTAATAAATGTTAATAGCAGGGGTCCAAGAATTACATTCCTAACTGAGAATCTATGCTTAGTACTAATCTTCATATCCAGTGAAGCCTGGAGATAAAAGCTCTGGAAGTGCAATGGGTTTGAGAGCCATAGGCTTGTGGGGTTTTTTGCCTATTAAATTTTCAAGAAATAGCTGTTGAGGAAAAATAAAGATGTACCAAATACTCAGTCTCTGAACTGGAAATGAATTGTGGTAACCTACCAGTCTGACCCCGTCTAAAATTGAGCCTAGATTCCCCAGCAAAATGGCAACATCAATTCTCCATTCAGATCCAGGCAATCATGAACAATTGCAGAGCTGGTCCCTAAGGCCACGTTTCCTGACATGAGATTCTTGGACTACTGCAGTCATGTTTTTCATCTTCCCCTGTGTCTCCTCATTGGCCTTCCGTTGGCTGTCATGAATGCACTACACCTCAATAGTTTCTGTGGAGAAACAAATTTTATACGATCAGCACAAAATGAACAGCCCTCGCTGTGATCTCTGTTTCCTAAAGGCCGTTCTGCACCCTGAAGTAGCACACATCCCAGGCTCTCGCTAAGAGATTCTCTTACGCTTCTGGGAGGGTCTTGTGCATGATGTGTGCACTGGGTATCGGTTAAGAAAACCGTTCATGGACCCATGTAGATGCATCAGTTCTGAGCGATCAGCCAATATAATTTCAAGTTAAGTCTTTTCTGTTTCATACAAAAATGCTGAACTGTATGGATTTCTAACGCTTTTACTCGTGTAGAATTAGCCTGTGGGGTCTCGTTGCCGCTGCTCGTATAGGAATTATATTCATTCCACAGTGTCATTGCTCCCTGTGTTAGCGTACTCTTACCTGTTTTGCGCACTCGAGGGTCTGGGTTTGGTTTTATTTGGTATGAACACCATTGGACTGTTTCTTCAGCTGAATTTGAACTACTCCAGAAGAGAACTTGGATACTTGATTTTGTTTAGCAATTTGCACTCTTAGATCCTTTTGCAAGAAAGGATGACTAAAGTTCTGTGAGTACAAAACTACCTAAAAATTGTGTCATCTGATGGTACTCCTGCTAGGGTTTCTCACTTGCTGGTAGGATTGAAACTGTAACGTTAAAGGTAAAAACTTCTTATATCCACTCGCATTAACATGTTTGGTGAATGAAAATAAAATGCAATCGCACGTCAGCTGTGGTTTAAGCTTTTCATTTTGTATGTGTACTAGAGGATGGTAAGCGTAGTAGGTCTAAAGAGACTTTGGTCGGTGGGTTTTTTTTTTCTATTGACATGTGAGTTAGCACTGGCAGCATCTTTTTGATAAATCCTTTATAGCAGTCTTCATTTGAATGCATGTAAAAACAGTTTGAAATGGAGAAAACTTAGTTCTCCCGGGCTAGTCAGATGTCCACAAGGCTGCACCTTGGGCCAGTGGTGCGAACTCTGCACCATAGCAAAGAGGTTGTGGGGTGGCATCCAGCACTTGCACAGCCTCATGCGCTGGAGGGTGTCCAGGCCGGTAGCTGCCCTGTATATCAGAGCACCTCTTCTAAGGGGGCAAATGGGAAGACGGGACTTTCTCTGGCACAGTGGAGCTCAGGTTCTCCCTTAGGTCTCCTGCTAGCCAGTGACCGGTTTTCCTGAAAATCTGTGGAAGACTGAGTGCTTTTGCATCTGTCTTCCTCTGATAGTGGTTGAACCTCAAAATGAGATTTAATGGGGAGGATAATAGGGAAACTAGGCTTAAAGATAACACCTGGTAGAATTTCACCTGTGTGTAGAAGGAAATCTGCTGTGACAGCATTCCCATGTAGGCACAGCAATTGTGTGCACCCTGGCCTCAGGCTTTACTCGATATGTTTCTATTTTTGCTCTTAAGAGGTTAGAAATGTTTAAAAAGCTCACAGAACATCAGATGATTGTTTATTAAACACTTGGCAACAACATTGACTAGAAGTACTCCTGAGAATGAATTTAAAAAATACTATTATTAGTTGTGTCTGTCACTAAGGAAAGCAAGTCCTGCTGGTAGAGAAACAGGATGTTAGTTAACTGCTGCTTTTGGGTTTTTTTGGTTGGTTTTTTTTTTTTTTTTTGCTTTCTTGGCACACCGTAGATGTATTGGCTTTCTGGTTCATGTTTTCTCCCCCATTTCCTCGGACAATGAACTTGATACCCATGATCAATGTGAGCTACATGCTTGTAACATAATACATCCATCTGTCAACATCTCTTCTCATAACACCCCTTGAAGCGTGCAGTTTATTGTCATGTTACGCACAGCTGCCGCTCACAACATGCCATCAGCCTTACTTGCAAACTTTGTTTGTTAGGTGCTTTTGGAGGATTTGGGACAACTACCACCACTGCGGCACCAGCATTCAGTTTTTCTGCTCCCACCAATACAGGCACCAGCGGTAAGAGAGCACAAGCCTGAAAGTATTTGCCCTTCACAATAATGTTTTGCATTTCACAGGTACTATTCTGCTCTTTCTCTCAATAATTCTTTGCTTATTTCCCCAGGGCTCTTTGGTGCTACCCAGAACAAAGGCTTTGGCTTTGGTACTAGTTTTGGCACAGGAACTGGAACTGGCTTGGGTAGTGGGTTGGGAACGGGGCTGGGCTTTGGATGCTTTGGTACCCAGCAGCAACAGACCAGTAAGTATGGCCTTCTCTTCATTTACCCCTTCTTTAGTAATGAAAGCATAAGACTGCAACAGGTGCACAAGTAGTGGGACAGAAGTATATTATGAAAGGAGGCTGTTACACTTAACCTTGACTGATGGAGACTTCTCAGAAATTTGGCTTTTGAAATGCCTACGTTTGCAGCCCATGCCTTTTTCTTAAACTAGAGCTCAAGCAAGTTTCTGAGCTTCACCCCTGAGTTTCCAGCAGCGATATTCACCCTTTTAGTTTGGCAGTGGTAGGAAGAGTAGTTATGGAATTGATGTTGGCAGTCGTGGCATTACTAGAAAGAGGACAAAAACAGTGTTGAATTTAGTTTAAACGTGAGTTGGATAACAGCCAGCTGCAGGCTCGGAGTTCACTGAATTTATAATAACAAATGTACCCTTCAGATTTAGACATTGAAGGGGCCAGATGATGTCGTGGGTGAATATAGACATCTTGTTTAAAGAAAAAAGAATAAATCTTTTCTTCTAACTCAGCATTGGGGAAGTTCCGTTGCTGATGAAGATTGGGTGTAAAAAGACACTTTTAAAAAACATTATCTGATACCGATTTACTTTTTCTGTGCATTTATTTTGCTTCTCAACACGTGCAAAGACATGATACCAATGATACGCAGATGGAACGTGTAAGCAAGCAAGTCTGTCTTGGTTGGTAAAGGAGTTTATTTGTTTTTCTTCATCCAACGCAGCATTAGGAGGCGGCTTGTTCAGCCAGCCTGCTCAGACACCTGCCCAGTCGAACCAGCTCATCAATACGGCCAGTGCCCTCTCGGCTCCGACACTCTTAGGAGATGAGAGAGATGCTATTTTGGCAAAATGGAACCAGCTTCAGGCCTTCTGGGGAACAGGCAAAGGGTACTTCAACAATAACATTGCCCCAGTGGAGTTCACGCAGGAAAACCCCTTTTGCAGGTTTAAGGTACGGAATTGTTCAGCTGCCCGCAAACAGTTCTGAAGCAGTTACTCTGCTTGCTGAGCAACTCGTGAGCGTTAAATCGGATTTTGTTACTGTTAAGAGTATTGTGAAATAGCATTTTTCCAGGCAATGTACACAATTCTGATGTATGCTAATTAAAAGGTTTGAAGATGTATAGTTGCTGGAAATTTGGATGATTTTGAGCTGCTAGATATTGAGTGCATATGTGGATCGTGAAACTAACCTTTTTCTATGATAGCATTCAGACTATTGCGTGTGTAGCTGGAGCCCATCTCTGGAAATGAATTTTAATGTGTATTTGTTCAGGTTACAATATTAGAGAAACTATTTAAAATAACCTTCACATCTGAAATAAATTGTTAACATCTGGAATAAGAACTTCAGGGTCTTGCTTCATTGTTTTGCCTACACGAGAAAAACCCTCTATGAACCGTGCATACTATTTTAAATAGACTGGCCTTCAGCTTTCTTCTGCCTTTATCCTTGCCAGTGCTAAAGCTGACTCTGTTCCTTGTATGATATGGTCAGCAGTTCCAGATCTTGCTTCTCATGTCAGCAAGAATATGTAGCTCTTCATCCTCCGCAAATCTCGTGCCTGCTGACTTTCTTGCTGAGCTTCAGACTTGAAAGTGGATTTGGGTCAGGCCTGGTGATACCCTCCGTTCCCAAGCTGATTCTTTGAAGTGCAAACTTTCTAACCCGAATGTAGGTTAATACCTAATTAAGACTAGTTTTATAAAATCTTTGCAGCAACTGAGTGCCTGCATAACAAACGTTTGGCTTCTGTTGCGTTACCTTTTTAGGTGTTACCTTGAATGTTTTGTTGATAATGCACCTGAAAGCTTACTTCCCTGGAAGTTGTCGCCTGAAAGGGTTTTAGAGTTTTATTTACTAAAAGTATAAGTTTTCCTTTCGAGTTAGGCGATGACACAGGTTTACTTTTGTCCCTGTGGCTTGGATATTACTAATGCCGTTACGAATTCACATACCTTAAGTGAAATACTGGAAAGTTTGATGTATGCCAGCAATGGCGGATGCCAAAGAAAAACAGTGGAGAAGCTGGTAGCGCAGGTACGGGAGCAAAGAGTCATAAGCTGGTTTGGTCTGTTGCCTCTGTAAGCATCAGACATCTGATAAGAATGAAGCATTACCCGTAGGGTTTCGCAGGTGTTCAAGGAATCCACTTGTACACAACTCCAGCTCTAGAACAAATGAGAAGCATGCAGAACCAAGAAAAGTGTACTTCTAGGGTATGTGATACGGGCTGTCATTTGAAGGACCACAGTGAAGTAAAACATCTGTTACAGTTTGAAAATAATTAATTGCATATGGAAATTGTGAAAGATTTATTGATTTATTTTAGACAGAAATACCAGGGGAGCCGTGTTTGTGTGGCCTTAGTACCACTTTGCACATAATGAGATTTAGTCTTCCGTGTACTGGCAAGTCTTTCTCAACAGTGTGGGCCTCTTTGACAATTACGAAAGTGAAAGGGATGTGCTTAAAACCAAATTCTTCCTTAGCTGTCGGTGTTGTGCTCCATGACAGGATGGCC
Source organism: Rissa tridactyla (assembly GCF_028500815.1). Taxonomy (NCBI): domain Eukaryota; kingdom Metazoa; phylum Chordata; class Aves; order Charadriiformes; family Laridae; genus Rissa; species Rissa tridactyla. The sequence continues at coordinate 76,653,456 of NC_071470.1, read as the reverse complement.
CAACCTCAGAAGGCTGATTCTGCGAGGCTCACCATCACAGGGAATTAACCTCTGCTGACAAAGACCAGGCTCTTGGGCACATCCCCCAGTGATATGTTGGTGCGACAGTTCGGAGGCAAGATGAGATGGAAACTGCCGCTCTGTTTTTTTGCTTAAAATGAGTGAACAGTTTGGGTCTTTCATACAAGTCGTGTGGAGTTTCACGGGAGCTAACAGGGTTTTTTCTGAAATGGGGAAAGCACGCTGTTGCTTAGTACAGGTGGCATCAAGTGTTCCTGTATTAGATTATGATGTTGAATTAAACAGCTAACCTTACTACACCTTTATCACAGCAAGGATAAAGATTAACATTAAACTTTATAAGCAGCTGTACAAAGAAACCGTGACACTTGCTAACACAAGGGAAACCAGCTGTCCCAAATTCTTGTGTGGGGAGCCTTACCTCATTTCTGTCTTAGTAGTAGAAATAGTTCGTGTCCGTATTTTGAGTTGTATTGCCAGGCAAACTGTCCGGATATACAGTAGGAAAATGCTAAGGAATCTGTAAATGTTTACGGTTGCCTTATCTTTCAACAAGGTTATGTCAGTAACAGTTTTTCATTCAGACAGCTGGAAATATAATGTTGTAAAACTCTTCTGGAATTCTAGTAATTTTTCTATATTAAAGTCTGGTCCTCTGGTTCCTTTTGCAACTTAGAAAAAGTGTACATTTGTAAAATGTTGCTGACTGATATCAGCTCTGATGTAGCATAAATGCCCTGCTGAGCTGGCATCTCCCAATCCGTAGCACTTTCTTTTTTTTTTTTTTTTTTTTTTTTAATATGGGGAATGGATATTTACAAAAGTTTTGTAAACACCTGAACTGTTTCAAAAACTACTCTATTGGTGGCCTTGTGAGAGAATGTTTTAAAGTGGGATTGATTTTATGTTTCTCAATCTCTGAATATGTTGTAGCTTAAATTTTGAGCCAGTTGCTCTAAAAATTGAGAGGTTTAGCCTCTTTTGTTAAGTAATATATCCCTGGGTTTTGTTTATTCATTTGCAGGCTGTGGGTTACAGTTTAATGCCCAACAACAAAGATGAAGATGGCCTCGTGGTCTTGGTCTTTAACAGAAAAGAAACAGATATTCGAAGCCAGCAGCAGCAGCTTGTAGAATCGCTACACAAAATTCTGGGGGGAAACCAGACCCTCACTGTCAACGTAGAAGGTGTTAAAACGATGCCAGATGACCAGTATGTGAACTTTACACAGTTTTGTGGTTTTTATCTGGTATTGCTTGTTATAAAGGGTTGGCATTTAGTCTACTCTGTCTTTCTTTCTCCTTGATTTTAGATCTGTTCATCCTGAGTTTGATTTCGTGTCTCTCATTCCTTCGTGTTGCTTTTTCTTAAGGCCTTAAGTCCAGTATCTTTCCTGTGTATGTTACTTAGTTTTGCTGGAGCACACAGCTGAGTACCTCAGCTCGGGTCAGGAAATAAGCTTCTCTAGACCCTGCCCAGCAGCAAAAATTGGAGATAAGGATTTTAACCATGAGGGTGGGATGAATACTGAATGTTTTCGGAGCTGTGAGGTATTCTTCACTTGGCCATGTGTAAGGTGGAAGAGCATTGGGATGTTTAGTAGTAGGATCTTTGCAGTGTTTCCTATCACAAACATTTGTTTCAGTGGGAAAGCTGTTCCGAGGCTGCTGTCTACTTTGACTTGTCTAGGGGCCTCAGCCTAGTCTGAACTTCAGACCTTCAGCCTTCTGCCTCAAGTACTTCAGTACGCTGACATTTCTGCTTCTTACTTTCCCGCAGTTTGTTCATTCTGTTTTAAAAACCAAAGGTTTTAGGTTATTCTTGATGTATCACCATGTAATGTGGTTGTTAAAACTGGCGGGGGAGAGAATGTAATTTTGTAGGGTATTATTTACAGCTTTTCCTCTTCCTTGCTGTGTAAAACCCTGCGTTTACTGGTACTTTATAGGTCAGTTAGCTAAAGGAAGTTAACAGTCAGCTGGGAGAAGGAGTAACTTCGATTTAGGGCTGTTTCTTATTGTGTTAGTTCCTGTACGCTGCTTTTTCTGACAGTATGCGCTTTGTCTTGCACAGGACAGAAGTGATCATTTACGTTGTTGAGCGCTCGCCCAACGGCACTTCAAGGAGAGTTCCCGCAACGACCCTCTACGCCCACTTTGAACAAGCCAACATAAAATCGTCCTTGCAGCAGCTGGGGGTCAGCCTCTCCATGGCCAGGACAGAGCTGTCCCCAGCACAAGTCAAACAGCTCCTGCAGAACCCTCCTGCCGGTATGTGGTCTGGGGCTGCGCAAGGGCACCGCTGGGCCCCTGATGGGACTTTTTTGGGCCTCTGGGGAAAAATACAGGTGTCAGCCCGCTGGAAAACACCTTTTAAAACTGCAAGAGTTTCCAAGGCGCTCTGACAGACATACTAATGTAGTGGTTTTAATTACAGCCAGTCTTCCCACTGAAATGCAATGTAGTTCACCAAGACAGTTAGGGTTTATCAGTAATATGCCGCACAACACCATACTACACGATTTAGTCATCATAAATCGCTTCAACTTGTCCAATTAAAAAAAAAAAGTTAAATATCAGAATAATCATGTCCTATATTCACTTCCTAATTTACAGGGGAGGTCACTTAGCCTGTGTATGGGGCCACAGATAGTATGTATACAGCTTTGTTTTAGAGTTCTTTAGTGCCATTCGTGCCATTTCATAGGATAATTGTGGCTTATTTTCTACGTCTAGAGAGTACCACATGGAGTACTTGCAGTGAACTCCCTGCAGTGGGTCAGGGAAAGCAGCCTGTGGTTTCCAGCAGGCGATATGTAGCATGTTCAGTAAGACCATAGGTTTAAAAACACAGCAAAGGTTGTGATACCTGGATTGCAAAAAGAACTTGGCCTACTCTTGCAAAAAAGTCAGAGACAAGCAGCAGTGTTTTCCAACTGCGTCGGGAAGAAGTAGTTGCTCTGGGCACAAGCGAGCTGGCTTTCCTTAATGTTGGAGGTGTATCACAAGGCCTGTGTAACAGCAGTTGGGCGCAGCTTGACTTGAGAAAGAAGCTGATTTATAGTCTGGCTAATCAAGCAGTAAGATGTGCAAGAAGATGTATTAGTGCTAAGCTCTAGAGAAGCAGTCACGCCTCAAGAGATGAGTTTTGGTATAAAGATAGTAAGTTTTACGAGGAATGATCTGGAGTGTTGTGCAATGAAGAATGTTGTTCTAGCTGACTGTTCTGGTCTCTTTAAATGGGCCTGAAATTGTTAAATTACCAGCCCCCCCTTTTTTTTTTTTTTCCTTTTTTCCTGTCTCTCTCTGGTCAGAAAGTCAATTGTTTCCCTATCAGTGTTGTCTTGTTTTTTTCCTAACATCCCTAGGTATCGGCGTTTTATACAGTGATCTGATTTGTAGTAAGGTTTGGAGAATGTAATAAGTTGCATCATGATGTTGATGTACACATACAATTGGGCTGCTTTTATTTTACATATTTACCTGTTGAAACAGTTCGTGGCAAAGCAAGAAACTGTTCTGTCAACAGATAAAATCCTTACGCGAATCGTGTTAGGAACCATGATAATTCCTACTGGGACTATTTTGCCAACTGGTTTGGTACTTTGATCGCTTAATTACTGATTTTTAATAAAATAAGCAACTTGAAGAGGAAAGATGACCCAAGTGTAGCATACAGTGGAAAAGATGGGAATTTTTCCCCTTGAAGTACGGATTGTCCGATTTGGTCACCTGTGGCTGTTCCTTTCAAAACAGCAGAAGTGCTTGACAGCCTTTTGAACTGAACTTACTGCCACAGTCAAGGACCAAGACTTTTAAGAACTACCCTGTTTTAATTAACCTCAATTTATATAGCAGTTGTTCATGTTAGCAGAGTTCAGAGGGCTTGTGTATTTCCTAGTATTTTTCCTGCTTAATAGCTGTAAGATGTGGTATCTATTCAACTTCCATACTTAAAAACTTGTTTGGTTGTTTTTTTTAAGGTGTCGATCCTATTATATGGGAACAAGCTAAAGTTGACAATCCTGATCCTGACAAGTAAGTCTAGTAGTCTGTCCGAGTATTACAGTAAGACTTGGAAAGGGGAGAAATATTTGATATTGTGTAGTACCCTTCAGGTAAGTTGTAAGAAACTTATTCTGTAATAACTTTGTCAAGTGCCGATCTCATTTGAAGCAGTGAGGATTACTAGAAATGCCTGTCTAATCCCTTTACCCGTTCGGGCGCTTAAGGGTTGTCAGGTTAAAGAGCCTTACTTCCATTATTTCGAGTTGTGGTGTCCTTCATTATACAGACTAGTTGTTGGGACGGGTTTTTTGTAACCATTATGGTTTTTTCTCTTTGTTTCTGCAGCTGAAACTAATGTGCTCTTGTACCCTCCAGTGGTTACAGATAATTTAAGATGATTCCTTTATGAAAAAGGAATAAGTTGTTAGGAATAGTGAGGACCATAGAACTTAACGAATAAGATATGCTTATGTGTTATCTTAATTTATAATAGGTCAAGATCATTTGTAACTTTAGAGTATATTACTAATTATTAATCCATACCACATGTCTAATATAAAAGTGTGTTGAAGGAAATATTTGTATTCTTGTAGGCTTATTCCTGTGCCAATGGTGGGTTTCAAGGAACTGTTGAGAAGATTGAAGGTCCAAGACCAGATGACCAAACAGCATCAAACTCGATTAGATGTAAGGTTTCTCAGCTTTATCGTGTCTGCTTGCTGTTGACAAAGGATGTGCCATTAAATGAGCCTCCCCCTGTGCCTCCTATGTGTAGAAAACTGAAAATGGAACCACGTGCATGGGACTGTGACTCTTTATCACTATTTCTTAATACATTTCTTAATTACATTTTTTGGCCTAAACCTGAGCAGTATGTTTTGGCTTTGGTTTTTTCAGGTTCAAGCTTGCTGTGTTGTTATAAGCTAATTCAAACCAGCTGGATTAAGTTGCACTGGCACAGACTCTAATTTGGGTACCCACTTCTAAGGTGCCTTCTGAAAATCCCAGTTGCATATGAAAATAAATAGAAACCAGAACAGTGGCCGTCTAGCAAAAAGCTTTCTGAAAGCCTCTTTGATGAGGATGCTAAGTTGCTGGACTGAGTACCGTTTTGAAACTCAAGGTTTCAAATTAGGACTAATGTATTCTGTTATCAGAAACTCTTATGACTTGCGGCTGACTCGATCTCCTCCTGTGCAGATAATATCAGAAGATATCAGTGAGCTGCAGAAAAACCAAACGACAACTATGGCAAAAATTGCGCAGTACAAAAGGAAACTGATGGCGCTTTCTCACAGAACATTACAGGTAACACGGATAGTCTAAATAACTCGTTCTGACACACACTCTGGTGCCAGACAGCAAACTGAGACGGGGCAGGATGACCTGTGCCATCTTGTGCATGGCCTATGTTGAAAATGAAATTCTGACTTCATCGAAACGGTATTGCTTTAAGTAGTAGGCAGAGCTGTCACGGAAAGCTTCAAGTGTGCAGCGTGTATTCCTGCTTTGGGAACTTTCTCTCTCACTTACTCAGAAGCCATGGGACCGCGCTAAGGTCTCAGAGCAGCAGACTAAAAGACAGAACTAATCGGATGAGAGACATGCTGGAGGAAGGGCAAAAAGACACGTGGAAGGGCTAGTGGGGAAAGAGGTGGGCAAAGTGTTCTCTAATGAACCTCAAAGGCTTCTTTTGTAGGTGTTAATAAAGCAGGAGATCCAAAGGAAAAGTGGTTATGCCATTCAAGCAGATGAAGAGCAGCTTCGTGTACAGTTAGATACAATTCAGTGTGAACTTAACGCACCTACACAGTTCAAGGTGAGTAGTTTAAAGAACTTTGCCACAACTCTGGTTTTGTTTCCTCACAAAAGAATGTAAGTTTTCTAAACGGTGCATATCTATTTGTTATGGAAGGATTTCAGAAGAGAAGCACAGAAGAGAAGTTACTAAGTTGTAGCATCAGGTTCTTTGCTGCATGACTGATAGGTATTTAAGTATTTTTGAGTTCTTAGAAGTATTGGAGTTGCTTGCTTTTTGCATGTCTTCCAAAAAAAATTAAAGAATTAAAAGTGGATTTAGAGTGGAAGAGTGGCATGTGCTTTCTGCGCTGGTGACTTGAGGAGTGGTACATGCTGGAGCTCTGACAGATGAGAGTGAGTTGCATTTGATTTAAGCCCGTTTGTCTTCTCAGGGCAGACTGAATGAGCTCATGTCCCAGATCAGGATGCAAAACCACTTTGGAACAGTGCGGGCTGAAGAGCGCTATTACATAGATGCAGACCTCTTAAGGGAAATCAAACAAGTAAGTATTACTGGGTAGAATCCTGGGATACTCTTTGAACTTCATAATTTAAGCCAGCTACACGCTGACTTGGGAGCTGTATCTAGATTGTCATGTTTTTGTAATTGTTCAGTGATTAAGTCCTTTTTATTGCTCTCAGTGACAGTGCATCAAGGTGTTTTACAGAGCCATTCTATGCACTTAAGCTATGAGTGCAGAAAATGCTGGTTTTCCTTATTCCAAAGAAATTATGCTAGACTTTTCAATGATGTGCCAAGGCCACCGGCCATGGCACCTTTGGGAAATATTACTTAAAATTTGTGAAGTCTACTTATGCTGCTTTTTGAACTATCTATCTGCAGCATCTGAAGCAGCAGCAAGAAGGCCTGAGTCACCTAATTAGCATTATAAAGGATGATTTGGAGGACATCAAACTTATAGAACATGGGCTGAACGAGAGCATCCCCATCAGAGGAGGAGTCTTCAGTTGACGTGGTGGATGCTGCTGCTGGGCTTATACAGAACATGTTACTCAAGTTCATGGTTCACCTTCCAAGGCTAAAACTGTTGAGGTAAAATAAAACACGTATCTTCTCGGAGCAATGGTATTTTGGCTGTTATCTTTAGAATTAGCAAAGCCTTTTCAAAGCTTTTGAACTTGACCTTTGGAAGGTTTATATTTTATAAAGCTGTATATGCTTTAATAAAAGAAGGAAAACTGAATCTGTTCAGATACTGGTTTACTATAAAACTATATGTACTATTGTACATTTTTTCTTTTTTTTTTTTCCTTTTTTTACAACAGCATAGTGCTAGAAATGCAGTGCTGAGGGAATTGTTCCACTCGTGACTTCAGTTGTGGAAAGCTTAGCCTACTTCCATGTTTTTGTCAAAACAATCAAGTAACATCGTTATGTAAACAGCTAATTTAAATCATTACAGATATGTATGTTGCTGTAACTGTCTCTGTCTCTGCAATACAAGTAGTTTACTGGGGCAAGCTGCAGGAAGTTTATGTTTCCAGTTTCTGTCCTTTCTTTGGCCTGCAACGATCTGAAGGTTATGGTTTTACCACGTTATGTATGTGTATTACACAGAGCTTTGCTGCCTCATAAATAACAACAGAATGTCTAGGTGTTGTCTTCTGCCTTTTTTTTAATTGCCAGAGAGTAATAAATTCAGTCTGACTTTGTAATAACTTGTGGATGGTGTTGGCTCTTTCTCAGCTACATCAGCAAAGAAGGGACACACTCCAGGCACACCAGGTACCAGCTACCACACCTGATAACACAGGTCTGCTTGGTAGCCTCAGTCTTCAAACTAAAATACGAAGTCATGTCCCTTAGATCCTACCTGGGACCAAGTACTGCAGAGCAGGCAGCTACTACGTGTATTGGAGAGAGCACTTCCCCCCCTCCCCCCACTAAAAAAGTCACTGAAAAGAAGATACATTATTCTTTGCAATAGGCATTTGTGAAGCAGAAAGAAACTCAAAGACGTTAGAGACAGAATTCTTTTGTTCTTTAGCCACAAAAAAAATAGATTTCTATTTGTAACATTTGAAAGGTAGAAAAACAGAAATAGAACCTCAGCATGCTAGATCGTGTATTGTTCACTTGAGAGAGTTTACTTTGGGAAATAAGGCTGCAGTACACTTGAAAAAAGTGTACGTGGAATGTTAAGGGGGAAAGGGATTAGTTTATTTTTGGAAACATAAAATACCTTAAACATGCAACACAGGCTCCAGCAGAGGCTCTACTAAGAAATCAAATGAGGCTACAATTCTCTTTTTCAAGGGCCAGGGTCGCAGTCTAAGTGAAGTCTTTTACCAAGATAAATAGGTGGTGTTTTCTTCGCAAACACTTCAATGCCCTTCCTGCTTTTTCAATTGAAAATATCTTTAACGTGCAGCATAGGCATTCTAGCAGGGGGCTACTTCATCTACTACCGTGGCCTTTGAAAAAGAACTAGTCTCAATAGATTTCTTAAAGAAGCCCCCTGCTAGAGACGGTTTTGCATGTTTGAGAGAGAGAGGTGTTTTTTTTTCAAAATGTTGCTCCACTGCACTTAGTAGCATCAACCAGAACAAACTTACCGCAACAGAACAACAGAGGGGATGTAGGTATTATCACTGAAACAGCACTGCTGCTAACAGAGTTGACAAACTCGAGAAGGTATAAACAGCCCAGAACCAGTGATCTAGAAAAAACCTGTTTATTAGAAGGCAAGCTGTGCTCAAGCAGTTGCTACCGGGTTACAATATTAAAACAAATACCTTTTTTTCCATTTTACTACACTTGAATAGACCTCTAACATTTCATGACAAGATAAACTAAGTTGCATCTTCCCTTTGAGCAGGCATTTCTACTTCAAACGCAGCTCCTTTTTAAAAAAGATCAGAACTATTATATCCGTTACCTTCCCCACGTAGATCCCAGCTGTTGGCTACGCCAGTCGCAGTTCAGTGCTACAGGTACCTGCCTTCCCTTTCCCTGCTTCGCATCTACAGGCACGCTCTGCGGTTAGGTAGGAAGCAGTCCCCCCCCCCCAGCTTCGCAGACAGTCAAGGCATTGGACATGGCAACCCTCGCCAGCTTCTCGCTACTGTGACTGTTTGACAAGGCGGAAGGCTTCTAGGAACTCGTTGAAGTCGATGTTTCCATCCTTGTTGAAATCAATGCTGCGAACTAAGTCATTGATGCCATCATCTGTGAGTTCAATGTTCATGTGGGAGCTGAACAACTTCCAGGTTTGGTGGAATTCCTCAAATGAGATGAGACCTGTGGAGAAGGAAGGCACAGCCACCTCAGCACGAGTTTCACCGTGGGCCCTACTGCCAGTCAGTCCCAGCTCAGCATGCAAGGAGGGACCCTTGCTCATGTTTGATCTCTCATCCCACCCCTGCTGCCTGCATACCCTAAAGGAAGGAAGTCACTCGCTTGTAATCTTAATTTCACGTGCTGCAACTAAATTTCCTAGCGTGCAGAACACTAGCTAAAATAAAACTTAAAGCAGTAAAGAGCCATAATACAATTTGGGAGAGTAAAAGAAGGCAAAGACTGTTGTATTTTCTCTTTCACAAGTAATTTTGTGGCAATGACTGCTTGAAAGCAGGTAAAGCTCAAGATCCTAGTATGCTGCGTTACTGTCATTGCTCTCATCACAATTTTTGTTCTGCTGAACTCCTCCCGCTGAACAAATAGTTATTAATTCTCTACGTGGACTGCACACAATCCGTCAAAATACATCACGTTTGTGGAAACTTGCAATGACATTTCAGAAGCTCCTGAGGCAATAACCCCAATTGAGGGAGGAGACGGACCCAAACTATAAACCATTAAATAAAAATGCCTTCATACATACTAAAGGGAGCACAAAAGTAGAATGAACACTATGCAGTGACCAACACCCCTCTTCACGCTTGCTTACCTGAATGATCTCTGTCTATGATCCTGAATATCGTCTCCAAGTTGGATCTGTTTCGATAAATCACTTCCAGCAAGCTTGACTGGATGTGCTGAAAGACAACGTGGTCACATTCCTTCTACCCTTCTGACAGCTCTGTGCTTCCTCTGAGCAGTTACTGCAGACCTTCCCATAAATAAAAGTGTTTACTGCTCTCAAGAGTTTGCCAGCAATGCACTTGGCGTCGTGTGTGACTTAAGAAACAGGTTTGTGATGACTGGGCCCTCTATGCAGCTCTGCATTATAGCACATCAGCAACCTAGCCCTTCCAAACAGCTTTTCCGCGCTAACAGAGAAGACAGTGACTTGGGCTACGTTTTTTAACAGTTGCAGAGTTGGTTTTGCTGGGTGTCATTAATAGACTGCGACTCAGAGAATTATTTTGGATTGTACAGGAACCGGAACCATCCACTCTCCTTCTGTACCATACTCGGTTCCACATGCTGGGGATCTCGTGAGCTGCTTTGCGTCATGCTTTGGTGGAAGGTGGCGAGTCCTTACCTCTTGGCTCCTCTGCTCCATGGCCAAGTCATCCAGCCAGGACTTGTACTCCAGCATGCCGTCTGCCGTACTGCGCACCAGCTGCGGCCTCAGCATTCGCCAGGGCAATCCTAGGTGCAAGACTGACTCCACTGCCGTTGCCCAGTTGCTCAGCGTGATCCTTCCTGTAAAGAAAAGGGAGAGTCATGGAGACCTCTGGGAGACGGGCAGCTGAAAGCACGTGAAGGCAAAGCTACCACCGTGGACAGCCCTCGCTTTCCTCTTCCCAGTGATTCCCATGGAGGTTCCCATCCCTGAGACGCCAGGAATGAAGGGGCTCTAGAGACCCCCCAGCCCTTCCCAAGTGACACGAGACAGACATGTCCCAGGTCATCTTTTCCAACGCTTGATCGATACTTCTGTTCTAATGGGTTCTCCTAGGACCAAGCCTAAATTGCTACACATCAGACTAATGATCTCTTGCTTCTCCGACACCACCTCGTTACAATGCCACTCTGAGGCATTAACAGATTTCCCAACAGAGACACTGAACACAGCAAATGAGACCGACGCTGTGGCAAGGCCTGACGCAGCCTTCCCTGTGACAGTCACTGACAACTATCAGTGCGGAGCCTCCCAACCAGCGACACACTCAACTTAGCTGCTTCAATCCTGTCCTACCAGGGAATTAACCGGAGTGTCCCCCGTCTCAGATTTACCTGTATTGTCCTTATCGTAGGCCTTGAACGCACTGATGAGGGCTGAGGTGTGAGCAAAGAGCTTTTCCCGCAAGGCTCGAAAGGCTGACTCCTCTACTCTGCTGATTCTGGAGGATGCAGAAAAGAGAGAAGCACATTAAGGACTTGCCACAAAGCGCAAGAGAAGCTGCACCTTCCCAGTCCTCTGACCTGTCTATGGATTGCCCAGACCCTCGCACAGCTACTCTGCGCAGCTACAGCTGCATCTCAGTGCTCGTGACAAGGCCCTGCATGCCTGGAACGCAGTTCCCTGCAGCTGATGCGTTGAATGCGGCATCAATTTGTGAAGTAATAAAGCAGAAGAGAACCTCAGCAAGGGTCAAAAGTTAAAACTTGACATTAAAAAGAGAAGCTTGAAAATCAGCAGTCTGTTAAAAAAAAACCAAAAAAAACAAACCAAAAAACCCCAAAAAAACAACCCCACCCCACCCCCCAAAAAAAAAAAAAGAGTCCTCTCCTGATCTTGTAACACTCCCTCCTCAACCCTTGAGCCTCCCTCAGTAATTTCTGCACAAAGTTTGAATCTTCTTCTAGCGCTATTATTTAGTAAATCAAGCTGTGAAAGTTCAGCTCTGGAGACAAACTCTTGAAACTCACAAAGTTTTCCCTTTTAGAATTTTGACTTGGTGAATACAGAGCAACTGGAAAGCCTTGCCTTTGGGTCATTGTGAGATTATGGGCTGTCTTGTTCGCTTGGTACTGAACAAAATGGGGGACAAGGTCCGGTCCCAGCTTCACGTAGGCTCCTCTGTTGCTGCCAATCTCATAGTAGTTTGAGGCTGAAAATATGGTCAGCACCTAACCTCCAGAAAAGAGAGGCGTTTACAGTCGGTACATACATATACGTGCATCGGTGAAAACAACACAACCGATCCCATCTGGAGTCAACAGACTGTGAAAGCGCTATGTTTTAGGTGGAAAAGGAAGAGCAAGGTGGCAGCTGGCCTGGAAACCTTACATTTGTGAATTCCTTGAGGGCAGCACTGGTCATATGTGGACCTGGCCACACACTGGGCTTCTGCGATTTCACCGTACTCCTGACAAGCTTCCACTCTCCACTGCAGTGAGCAGAGTCAAAAGTGCCCCTGTTCAAGTCACTGAAGTGATCCTGAATCTCCTGGGAGCAAAAGTTTGCTGCAGCGGCTTAGTAACACACTTTTGTATGCCACCTTCAGAAACAGCTGCATTAAGTGGGGGTAACGGCACAAACAGGCTCAGTTCTTTTCTCAGCTACCACCCGCAAGGACATACTGCCAACACAACAGATGCCCCCGACAGAGCACGTGGCTCTAGACTGTCCTGACCTAAGACCTCAGCTGGGAACACACTTGAGTTACTCCCACTAAGGCTGTCCAACAATTTTGCGTGTACATAACAGAGCCCCAATGGAAGAAATACAGAGCTGAGACAAGCCCCTGCAGAACCCCCACCCTGGCAGGACGGAAACCCGAGGATCCTTCATGCAATCCCCCTCACCGACCTTCCGGTTGTGGCAGAACTCGTAGCCCTCTTGCTTGCACTCGTGGGAGCGGATGAGGAACTGCAAGTTGTACTTCTCAAGGATCTTCCCTGTCACGTCAGGCCCAAAGTAGCAGCCACCACCTCGCACCGTATTTACCCTGCAGCCCTCTTGAGGCATGGGGTCACTCCAGAGAACGTCTAAAATCTGAAACGATTGGAAGAGTTCACTGAATAAAGTGTACCCAGCAGATACCACCCGTCAAAGTTTACTAAGCAAATACAGCTCTATCTCTGAATCCCTCCCTGGGCTGCTGCCATTACCATAGGGCAGGGGAGCAAATGTTTCCAGCATCCCAGCTGAACCACCACACTGCTTCGCAGGACTGTCGCTTCACTGGTCCACCACAGAGGTGGTGATATTGTTGGCCTGGAGCTAGGGGTGCCTCCGAAGTGCCTGAGGGTGTCCATAAATCAGGCCCGTTACAAGCTTCCCTTTTGCTGCCTCTAAGATTTCCAAGAGCCTTGCCTGTCTTCCTCCATCCCAAAACGCAGGTCCCACGGCAAGAATACCCAGCAGACCCTGAGGCCACGAGCAGGCTTAGTATTAAACTCTTTTGCTCTCTAGCCAGGACATTCTGCAGCCTCCAGTAATGTAAGTACCGACTCAGTAACCACTATTTGGATTAAAGTTTAATCTCTTTAACCCTGACCTCAATATACGGCTTTATGCTGATAAGGTGTGCAGTGCCGGGATGTCATATGCCATGTGAAGTAAGTGACGATGGTTTCAGAGCACACAGAAGGGACTTAAAGACAGTCTGGTCTAACACAAACGGGAAACCAAGTTCCCAGGCTCTGACCTGCCTAGCAGTCTACTCGCAGTGCTCCCCAGCTAAAACTACAAATGCAGTCTGCTCTTACCATACAAGATCACAACTCACTCCTTAACTCCACCGTGCGAAGCAGCAAAAACCTCTCTGCAGAGAGGTCTGTGCACTGACTCACAGACTTTATGCTGAGATTCCTCATAACAGAGAACAAACCTGCAAGAGACACCCACAGCCCACCGAGCTCAGAGCCCCGCTTAGACTACTCGCCTGCTTCCACTCCTCCTGGCGAGTCCAGCACGGCCCATCCAAATCCGTCAAGGAGACTACGCTGGAATAGGTGAGCTCCTCCTCCTCCGACTCACTGATGTCCACCAGCCGTCGGCACCACTCGATTTGCTCCTGCACCGTCTGCCGGACCCACCTGGAGAACTCCAGTTTGTTGGCCATGCTGGGAGCCTCGGTCGGCCGGGGCTGCGGACATAAACTGAGGGCTGCCTCGTTCCCTGCTGGGTCAGCTTCTACTTTGCTCTCCCCATTTATTTCCTGTATTTCCACATTTCTATTTGACTCCTTTCTTTTTTTCCCTCTTAATACAGATATAAACTGAAAGAGGTAAAAAAGAAAAGAGAGATGGTCACCCTACTTGGAAACCTGCATCTCCAGTTCTAATATCTTCCGCTGGCAGACTGTCAAGTGACCCAAACCTCCGAGCCCGAATTCCCTTTGGTGCCATCAAACACCGATTAATCATGTGAGATTACTAGTGCTGTCCTCTCGGATGTGCCATTCTTGGTTTACAGCTGGGGCCCCACGTCCATCCTGACTACAGATCTATCTCTTCTTCATTGACTTTATGCTGCTAGACGTTACACAAAAGGTAGAGTACATGGATTTCATCTGCAATGGGAACCAGGCAGCAGAATGAGGGAAGGAGTAATGAGTAATGCAAGTGCTTGTCAGTACATTTGGAGAAGGGAAGTAGTATTTCTCAACTCGAAAATGAAGCAGAGACAAGTTAAATGACTTATCAAAATCCTTCTGGAAATCTAGGGGGGAAAAACAGGCTAAGGAATTGTGGGACAAAGTCTCATCATCACTGTGTTTTTACAGTCGGCACTAGCACATCTATTTACCCATGCCATTACCCGCCAGTTCCCTGGCTACGATCCGTACATCCTCCAGAAGCCAAGAAAGCTTCTTCCCTTCACACCTCCTGCACACACACACTATTAAACCCAAGCAATCCACGCCAAGCCTGTACTTAAACACAGTTTGTCTAGGAATGCCATCCGTTTGATTTGTCTTGTCAACGGCCAAGCTGACGTGTAGAAATAAGCTCCTCACCGCAAATCAGCAACACTCTTGTCTCTTGCAATATCTAGGAAATAAAACCTACTTTGTTCCTTTGAATTTTCTCAAGCATGTCCAGGTCAGTGGTGTCAGAGATGCCCCCATGTATAACGAGGACTTTCTGATCAATCAGGGTGGCCAGGGGGAGCCAGCAGAAAACATTCTGAATCATCTTCAAGATTTTCTTCCCATGCACCTAGGAGGACAGGTCAGAAAGGAAAAGATGAAGCTTCAAGCCTTCAAAGTCCACGTCTCACGTGGTAAAGGAGACACAAACATGCCTACCTTGTATTTTTGCATTACTTCCTTGGTGAAACCGTAGCTAAAGGGACAGGAGAAAGGAAGTTCAGTGGGATTTCACAGCGACCCCCTTGACATCACTATCATCCCCGCACAGAACCCGTACCGTAAGTTGACCATGTGGTCCTCATGGTTCCCGCGGTTGAGATGAACCTCCTTTGGATAGATCAAGAGGAAGGTAAAGAGGATGATGAGGATCTCGAGGGACTGTTTGCCTCTGTCTACAAAGTCCCCGTTGAACACGTAGGACTTGGAAGGGGAAGGAAGGCCATTCTGTAAAAGCAAGGAACACATGGGTGTTACAAGAGAGGCCTCCCCTTGAGCTCCGTATATCTCCCTGCCCCAACTGCACATTCTCTTACTCCTGTCCCAGGTTACCTGGTAGAGTAGATCCTGACTCTTATTTTTATTCTATAGGCTCCTAGTGGGAGGAATGCACCGAGAAGTGAAAGCTGGCAGTCAGGAAGAGTTGCCAATGGTACAGCACTTAGAAAAACACCCAGTGGCACTTCCGAAATGTCCATGTATATCAGATTTCAAAGTCAGCAAAGGAGCAAGCTGCTGCTTTGTGAAGCCATTTAAAAAAAAAAAATCAAATTGACCTAGAGAATTGCATGTGAAGGGTCCAATTTTGCAAACACTTCTCAGCATGACCCACGCGATACCTCTCACAATGCCTGGCCAGCCTCCCTCTCCAAATACAGTGCCTACCTTATAAAATATGAGGAACAAGTCATCCAGCTGGCCGTGCAAGTCTCCTAACAGGCACAAAAAGACAAGTCACAGTATATTTACCTTTAACTTAAACAGACACCAATAAATCACTTCCTATGAAGTATCTCTATGAATTAATAAGCACTGAAATATTTTGGGAAGTTCAGGGTACGAGTTTCCTTACGCTGAGTCAATGTGCCCGAAGGAAAAGGACACGATGTAAAGGCTTGAATTGAAGCCTCAGAAGGACAGCAAAAAACCTACACCAGCTTATGAAGGCTCTGATTTAGAAGCTTTGTTCAGTTACGATGACACAACATGGCACAAGAAACGGAGTTTACACATTACATGGGAGAAAGCTTTGCATACAAAATAATAATCAAACTAAATTCTCCTTTAACGTGTTATTGGAGAGAGAGATTTGTTTTCCAGAAGCTGAGTGCCTGCAAAAGTCTGTGCTAAGTACATATTTTTCAGGAATATCTCAAAGTTTAAACATCAGTTTTACGGTAGGAAAATAACAGTGAAAAGCTTCGTCTCTTTCAAGTTTACTTGATAGGACTCAAAGACATGTTAGTATTCTGGATCTGAATTCATACACTGCTGCTAATGAAAACAGCCAAAACAGCTCCAGGATTTGGTTGTTTAAATAATCCCAGGCCACGGAACAGGACAGAAAATGACTGAGTTTTGAGGCCAGTCCTCGAGCGGGTGCAGTTTCTGCGATTTAGCTAAATGGCTCCAAGTTTGGGGTGACAAAACAAAGACTGATTTGAATCCAGTTAAAGAATTCGTTAAACCTTTGCTATAATGCGTAACAATTTTAAGAGCCACAGGCTATCATTATCACCCTTCCTCTTCCCTTAAACAAACGTACATCTGTTCATACCTCCTCCTCTCCTTGCATTTTTATAATCACCGCAACAGCACCACTGCTACAGCAGGCTACAGAAGCTGAATGCTACCATCTAGGGGCAGGGTTTGTTAATGATGTATCCCAAAATCTCTCGTGGAAGCCAAATGCAGACTACAGACCGAGAAAACCACCTTCCTCCAACACCCCTATCCCGTTCCGCACCAAGCAGAAATAGGGCCATGCTCCCTCCAGTCTTCAGCCTAGTCTTCCCAGCAGCTCAAATACAGCATCGTAGGGTAAACTGGGATATTTTAGATGGCCCCAGTTGCCTCTCAGTGCAACAGACGTTTTGCTTACGGACTGAATTTATGCTCCACGCTCAGTACAGAGGAGGGCATCATGCTTACGCTACCATTTTATAGCTTTCCCAACCCTTCCACGTGAGCGTTATGCCCCAGAGACTGTGCAGTGCCCTCCCACCCAGACATACCGCACACAGTGACCTCCTCACTATAGCAGGTGGAGACATGACTGATGTTTGGCAACTGCTTGAGGTGCTTCCTGGTCTCGTGAAGAAGGTTTAAGACATAGCGAGCGTGGAGCTGCTACTAGGAGAAAGCGAAGGTATTAAAAGCAGGAAATCAGTGACTTCTGAAGAGCAGCGCAGTTCTGTCTGCAAAGGCCCCAAGGCCCCACCACCATAGCCTGGATGGTAGAAACTGTGACGACAGTCAGTGCTGACCTATGGGCTTAAAAACAAGACAAGGTAAACACCACCTCCTAGAGCAGCAGAAATTCCAGCCCGGTATCACAGGTAAGAAGCTGCTCCTCTAGATCTTTCTTAGCCTTGGTATCACAGGTAAGAAGCTGCTCCTCTAGATCTTTCTTAGCCTTCTCCACATTAAACTAGGCCGCGGGCCGCTGTATGTCCTGCAGAAATACGCTCGCTCAAAGCCAGGGTGTAGGCATTTAATTTTAGTCAAGACACTAGAGATCTTTGTTTTAAAAGTCATTTTTCTTAGAAGAAGGGATATTTTGGCCGATTTTGCAGTTCAGCACCTTGACTGAGGGATGGCAGCAGAGCCCCGCCATTGTACCTACCAGGACTTGTCTCGTTAGCGCTGCTGAATTGGCACTGGTTTGCCTCATCAAAAAAATCACATTTTAAATATGGAGCAAAGTTGCATGGGACAAAACATAATCTTAATCAGCTGTTTCCATCTCGGCCATCCTATATGTTTTTATAAATTGAGGAATTGCAACCAAAAATGACAGAATGTTTTAACACAGACTGTTGTTGGTTTTTTCCCTTTTAAAATGAAATTCAGGTTAATATTGGTACACACCTACGAAAATTTTTCCACTTTGTCAAAACTGCAAAAGCGTTCCTATGGCAGGGGGAAATACCATATTATTTCCATCCCCCTTTGCTTAACAGCCTGCCAGTTTGTTGTACTCCAATCAGCTCAGCTTGTTAGGAGGGCTAAAACTAAATTATCTATCCTGCATCGCTGCACAGAGAATGGGAAAGCGTGGTTCCTTTTCGGATCCTTACTTGTTTCTGTTTGAAAGCTTCCAGCAAGGCGGTCGCGTGGTCAGGAAGGAGTGGGAAAGACAGACGGGGTCCAGTGTACGTGTCTGGCACCTGCATAGATTCATAGTCACAGTATTTTTCCAGCTCTGCCTCTTTGAAGCTTTCCCCACTTATGAACATGCGACTGATAAAATCCCCTGGATGGCAGATTGGTCGGGTTTTTTTAAAAGAGAAAGAGATAAGAAAAAGTTAAGTTGGCTCAATACACTATTATAGTAATTTGCTAAAGCAAAGCTGTTTGGTTAGGCTAGAGCTCACAAGCAATGGCAGCGGCAGAGACTAGGCTCCTTAGTTTGACACCGCTACAGGATTTGCAGTGGGGAAAAGGCGTCGGGGACAAGTTTCCATGCGCTATGTGTCAGGTAGCGCTGGCAGCTACGCTGGTGTCTGCAGAACTCTGGGAGAGCCAGGTGGACATTGGTTGCCATGGCTAATTGAAATCTTATTTTCAATGACATGCAAAAGCAAACTGGATAATAAGGGACTGTCTCCTACGCCCCACTGTTCTTTTCTAAGCTTGTACCTACATTCTCAGTGTTGCACCAAATTTGTATAAATACGCATTACTTTTTATTGCTGTAACGTCTCAGAGCCCAACTCAAGGAACAGGACATTATTGTCCTGTTTTATATAGACACAAAAAAAAATCTTCCCCGACAGAGCTTTACTGTAAAATATGGGGGGGGGGGGTGAGAAAAAGCATAGCAGTTTGAAAGGAAGGAGCGAGGACTTCAGCAGGTTATGATCAGCAAAATAGTTAATTTTGACTTACTACCGTCAGATTTCAGAGCTAAGCTCATTGGCAAGTTCGCAGCACTGAGAAATAAAATATAATGCCCTCTACAGATTCAGGAAGATACTCTATTGGTTCCCACAGCATTTCTCCATCCCCACCATGCCCCACTTATAAGTGAGAGACTAAATATAAATAAAGTAGACACCCTAGAGCACACTTCCCTAAAGATGGATTTTCTTGCTTCAGAAACGGACTCTGCAAAGCCCTGGTTACCAGGGATCACTGAAAAAAAAGGCAGATTTCTAATATTGCTCTTAGCAAACATACTGACTTTTTATTCCCCCCTTCCAGCTCCTAAGGAGCAGGAATTGCCCCACATCCCTCGCACAGCTCTGACAGTCTCCAGACAATTCACTCCCTATCCAAATTCCTGATGCCATGGCTCTTTAGACTCTCTTGGCCCCCGCTTTGGCATCCTGAAGGGCCAGCACCGGGCAGTGAATCAATACAGGGTGCAGCCTTCTGAGCTGCTGGTGCCACATCTACAAACGGCACATAGAAACTTACTCTCTTTACTGCTGCTGGGCGTGAAGTGGTCCATGAGGTAACTGAAGAAGTTGTGAAGCTGCAACAAGAG
Organism: Rissa tridactyla; assembly: GCF_028500815.1. Classification (NCBI taxonomy): domain Eukaryota; kingdom Metazoa; phylum Chordata; class Aves; order Charadriiformes; family Laridae; genus Rissa; species Rissa tridactyla. The sequence continues at coordinate 76,633,965 of NC_071470.1, read as the reverse complement.
GGAGAGCCCATCATCATTCACCCTGCAATGAAATTCTGCAGAGCGGCAACTTAAGGTGATCTTCTTTCTGGAAGTAGTGTCTGTGCCCTTCTCATGTTGTCTGGCATGTACAACAAATCGTACCGTACCAATTCTAGTTTTAAATATCTCATGATAAAGTCAAAAAAGCAGCTTTACCTTCAGCCATACAGACAGAAGTAGACCTGTAAGCCCTCCCTCTCCCTGCCTGACAGCAAGGCAACTATATAAGAGAATATTCATCAAATTTTAAGTCTAACAAACCAACTAAGCTTACCTATTGTGTTCAGACGTAAGCAGGCAGGAAATCAATAGGCTAAAAAGGGGGCAGGAAACCCAGTTCTTAGCCCATTGAAGCACTTACAGGGTTACCAGCCAGTAGCCGGAAAGGAGTGAGTCTGCGGCACAAAAACCACCCTTCTATGTGTTTTCCTACATACTCTTTTCTTTGGCCCCTTACCTTGATCTGATCCTGCTCGCAGGCATACTCAATGGATTGAAAAATTCTCCAGGTGCAACGTCGGCGCATTTCCAGCCGAGCAACGTAGCGCCGATACCACTGTTGGATCAAAACGGCTGCCTTGAAAGCTAGAGGACGAAAAGAGAACCAGCCTGCTGAGCTGCAGATACCCTGACACCACTCGTTACCCAACCCTGAAAATTGAAGAGGGACCTTTCTTTTTTAGGAGGAAGTTTTCAGGAAAGGTGTTCTGATACCTAAATATTAAGGATAAAACACACTCACTTCTTTTCACCATATTGCAAGATCCAACCCTGCCTGACCAGAGACCTCTGAAGCAATTCTAAACCATCGCTACTGGCTCCTCAGCACCAGTGTTAACAACAACTTATTAGGGCCTAAAGATCCAAACACATTCTTCAGTAGTAATAGGCAATTTCCTCCCTTTCTGTCTACCTTGATGATTTTCATGTCTGTCTTACAGCCTAGGTACTCGGACTTCAGGAAACTAGAGATTTGACTGAGGCCACACAAGGAGCTGGGGGAAAGCAAGACATTGAGTCCACTTCCAGAGCCTTAAAAATACGGTGTTTGTCTACCTTCGTCTTAGCCAAATAAATACTTCAGCTTTTACAGTTCTGGACAAACTTCAGAAGCTATCTATTCTAGCATAAATGTTAATGTACCATTACCTTGGAATAAAAATAATGACAAAATTAATACCACAGTGAAAAGACAGAGACAGATCTTTGGACACTTAATGGCACAGAAACAACGAAATGCCGGGAATTTCCAGGTGCCTGGTACGGTTCAATGCACAGCCAGCACTGGAATCTTCCCTCCAAGTGATGGTTGTTTATCCTGGTCTTTAAAACATAACCATTCCTCCGCATATCCCCAATTCCAGTGTTCTTCATTAAAAGATTATTTCAGATCGGCTGTATGCGTATTTAAAATGAAGTACATCGGTGCGGTTTCCCATTTCTTTTTTCGTGTTCTGCCAGGGAACTTAATGTACTACTTTTAGAAACTCTTCCATCCTCCTTAGCTGCTCTGGACCCCGTTCGGACCGCCGAGTTACTTTACAGCACTTTGCCAGCCAACTCTGCTACTTGGCATCTCTCTTTTGTCCCTTCCTGTTCGTTTATGGAGCCCTACCCTAGAGCCCTACGTTTAAAACATTTTCTAGCGACGCTTCTCTGTGTCACCTTTAGCTGAGGGAGGGACAACGGCTCTATCTACTGACTGGCCCCAAAATCAAATGGAGATGGCAGAGTTAGAGTTAGGCCCGCTGCAGAAGCTTGTATTCCCTTGGCATCTGGTTTGGGAGAGCACTTCCACGTTGACCAAAACAGGGAGAGCAATGTGGGGTGTGGGGTAGAAAAACTTTATTAAAAAGAAGGAAATTCCCCACGCGTACCCCAAAGGCTGCTGAGTGCTGGCAAGAGACAAAGAGGTGACATTAATTCAATTAGCTGGCATTAATTGTATAACGTAAACCACCCTCCATGTACTTGAGCAGGAAACATTGACCTTTACCTAAAGAAGATATCCTGATGGCTTAGTTATCGAAAATAATAATCCTTCTAAATTACGTTACTGTTACAGCACTAGGAGCAGCAGAACACAAAAAGGGAAGAGCGATCGCTGTTGTGCAGCTGGGGAACAGAGTCGCGGTGAAGTCATGGGCAAGAAGGTAAGACTTGGCTGGCCTTAATTCAAAAATAACTAATGTATTGTTTGCCTCGGCCTTATATCTTGTTGAGATAATGCTTACTGATCTGCTGGGCTACAAAAAAATAAGAGGCTAACTTTTTTTTCTGCATTTTGGTGCTCGCGATGCTACCTCTTCAAGCCTCCTTTGTAACAGACCCAAAAACAGCTGCCTTACTCCCTGTACAGTAATTTGCCTGGCACGTAACCAGAATCACAGTCACAATCATTCTCTAAAATAAACAATTTCTGTATTCCCCTAAGAGCAGACAAACACCCAGTTACTGCGGTAGGAGTCAGATATATTTCAGCTGAATCCCAAGCAGAAATTCACAGTTATGACTCCACATATACCAGTGAAAACTAGGTCCTTTGAAACATGAAAAATAAAATCCATGAAAAGCTCGTTATCAAGCGCACAGCGAGCGTATATACCACCATCCACAGCATTTTAAGCTCCAGTTGGGCAAAGCACTGGGTTTTTTACTTTACTTTTACAGAGACTGACTCTGCAACTGAAAAAGCCGGGTATTCTAATTTACCAGCTTACCCGTGTGAGTTTCATCTGGCAGAGTTTGTACTAGTTTAGGAAAAAATAATAAAAAAGATAAAGAAAGAGATTTATCCACATTTTCTGAGGATCCAAGCAGTAAACCGAATCTTACATCGTGGTACAAGGTACTGAACGCACACCAAAGTGGCAGCACTCAAACCAAAAGATGCCTGTTCGTGCTAGCAGTGTAGTTCACGAATCCGGTTACAGGAGGGAGTCAGCATCCTCTCTCGGGTTCCCCATCCCCTTCTTCACTCAAGTGCGGGGCCGATTTAACACTGGCTACACTTTCCATAGGGAACAGCCTCTGGGCCTTGTACAACAGGGACAGGACACCGCCTGGCACGTTATACTTGGGTGGAAAGTCCTAAGCAGCTCCACATCCGCAGATCGGAAGGATTTTGAGAACCAGATGCAAGAAATTCCAAGAGGTTTTACTGTCATGGGAAACTGTTGATGAGGTATCACATCTAATGCAGAGTTTCAAACAAGAAACTAGTTTTATGTTACACTTGGTTTGTTATAGACAAGCTGTTATCATAAAATAGTCCTGAACTCTTCGTGAAAGTCCACGGTTCTCTGGCGTTCTAGGCAATAGATGAGCCTAACCTACTGTTAAAAAAGGTGGAGTTTTTCAACAAAGAAAATTTACAAACAAAAAAGGCTGAGTCGCAACAGTATCCCTGCTTTCTTCATTTCTAAACGCAATCGCTGTTTTTCATTTCTGTTTACAGTCATCTGTTTGCTTTTTTACACTTCCTTATGTGTAAAGTCTCACTCATAAGCTCCCTTTGCTCCATAGCAGACCTAAGCACACACCCAGAAAACTGATACTGTCATACAGAGGGTTTCATAAAAATAAATCATTACAGCTTTGGGAGCCATAAAAAAGTCTAGATTATTAGCAGAGATCAAGAGCATTGCGCCGAGGTATTTAGAAAAAAAAGCACACTTTTTTGTTTTTCAGCTTTTCTTAGCCACGCCGTCTTACCTTCTTTAGAACCGAATTTATTTTGGCTTTGCTAATGTTTCTGCTTTATCAGCCCTGCGCCACTAACACAGACTTTAAAAACAGAGTCCACCAGAAGCAGCGGGGTGATACCATCTATCTCGCTGTCAGCACATGGCAGGACGCGCATTAGCCAGCAATTGATTAATCCATCGGATGTTAGTTCTAACAGAACTGCTTTTTGCGGCTTCCTTCCTGGTCAGGTTTTGATCGATTTTAATCTAATCCTGGTCTAAATAGCTGTTATTTTCTCAAGCCTGTTAGTCTTCCGCCTGACAGCTGAGACTCCTTGTTGCAGAATGCTGAAAGATACCACCTTCCCTCAATACTATCTAAAGAAACAGGTAACTCAGAAAAGAAACACATCCACTGCAATCTCCCAACAGCATGTGCAGGGGCAGGCAGGAAAAGATTACTTTTCAAAAAATCACTCACCATTTTCAGACTTCTGCAGGGAGTACTTGTAGTTGGCATTCACAGAACTACCAGATCCCATGTTCTCCAACCAGCGCCCCTAGAACGTTGCAGACTGGCCCGGTATCACCAAAACCACGAGAGGGATGCAGGAAAGACCATTCGGCCAGAATCAAAACAGCTGCAACATGTTCCACAGTGACGAGAATCTATAATTAAATATGTTAACACTTAAGATCAACAAGCAGGTGTACATCTTCCACTACCAGTTTTTTTTTTCAGCTACTATTTGTCTTCTAGACAATCCGACATGAAGATTTCTGTCTCACTGTTTCAAATTTCAAGTCAGCTGTATGAATGGGAATCATTTCAGCACCTTTCCTAATTGTATAAAAATAGCAAGAGGTTGCATATCTAGGTACAATAATTGTATGGTAAATGTATAAATCAGGCATTCATGTAGTCTCATAATGCTTCACGTGCCTAATTTTAGGCTCCTGTCTCTTAGCAATACGGCAGTTTTTGAGCCGAGCCTTCATTTCAGATGCTACAATAAAAGGGATCTCCGAATCCTCACGCTACCTCCTCTTTCCTCATGCATACCTGAAGCACCTGGATGAAGGTGCTAAAACACTGCACATGACTGCAGTTGTACGCTGTATAGAAAAAAAAAACAAAAACAACCAACGTTTTTCAATACTGATCAGGAACCGTAAAAGTAATTAAGTCGATTCCTTAACAATCAGCATATGCAGGCAAATATTCGAGCATATAGCCATCTGTGAAGGATAACTCTCATTTATGAGGGTTGAACCCTCAGATGGTATTTAAATCTATTTGCAGTACAACAGCTAGAGATGACCTAAGTCTAAAATAACAATTAGCTATCATAAGAAAATAATCAGCTTTGTTAAACACTGCTTTCCTTCAGCTCGAGGACGTGCTTGAGTGTGGGAGCGTATTGTACCATCAATTGCTTACATCCTGGCCAGTATAAAAGGACAGGACAGACAGACTTTTGTAACCTCACTGCTGCGGAAAGCTCTGGTCAGAGCAAACGGCTCCTATTTCAATATGAGGTCAAACTCTAAAATCTCTCACTTTGAGGACAAACAGAATTTCATCCGCAGTCAGACATCCGCAGTCGTGTACTACTGCCAAAGCAGTCCCAGGCTGCTCGCATAAGAATTATACAGGTTTTTATTCTAACCCAGAACCAGGGGAGGAGAAAGCTGAGCCAGGGAGGGAAGAAAATTAACACCTGTAAAAATGTTAACTCTGGTGCTAGCAAGAGACCACAGCTCAAAGGATTTGGAAGGGCCAGGATAGCATGACTACAGAGGCACTTCTCCCCAGCAGCGGGAAAAGTCCTCCTTTTCTCACTTCCTGCAGTCCTTTTGCCTCCTTCAATCTCTTTCCACCTAACCCACATCTTTCCTCTCAAAATAGCTGCAGATCCGCACAAACGTTAATTGAAGGAACACGTCTGGTGTTGTATAAGGTGCACATGCACAGTGTTTGCTCCGGAAGATGAGCCGTGCTAAGCAGCGTTTCATCGCGGAAAGTTTCTAAGGCAGATGAAATGGTGAAATTCTCTACCTTGACCAGGAAGCCAAATTTCACAATGGCATCTTCACGCTAACTGGGTGACGCAACAGGAGGAAACGTAGCAATGCTCTCAACAAAATACCGGTCGCTCTAGTTTTATTCTAACAACGTTATTTCATATCGGTGTCAAAAATGGCCTGAAATCACTGCTGAATTATGCCCAATTACATCCGGTGCTTTATGGCCTTTGTGATAAAATAATGACAACTTTTGAGATTATCAACTACTCAAATGGACAATTGCACCCAGAAATGAGGATCCCTAGCATTTAAGGCTCTTATTTGTAACCTCCCGTACAAGGCAAACCCCATTTCAAGACAAACAAATTTTCAAGCTCAGAATTCCTCAGTGTATACTTGTAACTCCCATCTGTTTCTATTCAAAGACACAAATCTGAAGATTTCACAAGTATTAGCTATCCAGGAAGCAAGGATACAAACAATTCACTCTTTACCGGGAGCTTGCTTTAGAAACAGTGATCCCCGAGTGTGGTATAACCTGGCAGGGCAGCCTGAAACAGTGTGACGCAGGTTCCTTTCAGCTGAAACGACACGAGAAGGAACACTCCAGCTACTAATGGGGGTTCAGGTCACAGGACCAGATTTAAGCCAGTCCCAAGAAAAAACCCTGAAACGTCGTTAGTGTTAGCAACTGTTCCTCCACGCGGGAGGTCAACACAGCCTGCGTGTCTTCAGCACTGCTTAGGAACCTGACAGCACCGGCTTCAAAGGAAGACGGGTGCTTTGCCTTTTTGGAAGAGGTGAATGCCGCTTAAAACTCATTAAAGGGAAACTTGCACAAATACATTTGTGCCAACCACCCCAAAATAACAACAAAAGCCTAGGTAAGTTTCCTGGCTTACCATAAATCTTATTTTAACCCCTTCAAAACCAAAGCAAGCGACAGCATTAGGAATCAAGTCCTACACGCTCTGTCACATCGCTGAGTTTGTCCACGTAACAGATCCGTGCAGAATTTGGTGTTCCACCCATGCGGATCAAAGGCTTCCTGCAAGGAACACTGAAGCTAACGTGAAGATAACCGCAGAACAGGACTCCTAAGAAAGATGACACACTTCACCTATCACATGCACAATTGAATACCCAGCAACCTGACAATTTTACAGACACTTGGACAACTAAGGGAGGAGCTGAGCCGAATCTGGACAGCAATAAGAGGCTACAAGGCTTACTGAAAAATTACTAGGAAAAAACCTGACAGAAATATCAAAAGAAAACAAATTTTAAGTTCTAAACTAAAACAGCAACAGTTTGTTTAAGAGCTACACATGAATTAAAAAAAAAAAGTTTCAAATACCTCTCCCAAGAATAAAAACACTAGCTAGCACTAGGGAAAGTGTTGATCCTGCCTTGCCCTCCTAGAGTAAATACCTCTGTATGTCCCACGGGTACATCAGACTCGGCATGTCTCATAGCTGGAAACGAGATGGTGAAGCTCATTTTATTTTACACGTGCACTTACCTCTGCACCTGTACAGTTACTGCAATGCCAAAAAGGTGAATTTCAAATAGAAAACTCCCAACTGCAGTTTTATACACCTTGGCATATAAAAAGGATATTTCACCACAAACTGCGGGTGCCGAGTAACTACTTCTGAACACAAAACATTGCTACGGAGAAATGAAAAGAAAAATACAACTTACCTTGCCACCAATTTCTAACTTACGGATTTATTAAGGTAAAGACAAGAGAAGCTCTCCACTTTTTGAATTCTTGTTTCTATTCAGTACCCAAAATGATTAATAATCTCTGAAGTGACTTGCTTGATTACAGCTTCAGAAACTCCTCCTCAGAATCCGAATAATCAAGTAAACTGTTCTCTCAGGAATGCAGAACGTGCCGCATCTTTCAGAACCGGCAGTATAGAACGGGTGCGCTGTTCTGCAACAAGTTCAATTTATTTACTGCACAGTTGTTTTGAGCAACCTTCAGAATCCTCTCCCATGTGATGCTTAAGAAAGGCTACTGATCTGAAATGGATTAGGATTACCAAAAAGGATTACGAGTGAGAAAGACAGTACGTTGGCCTCTCTCATCTTAAGAGTCAGCTCTTACACTCTCTGAAGTTGCCTTTTGCTAAATGCAAATTTCTGGAGGAAAAAGAATTAAAAGTTTCACCCATTCCCAGTATTAGGCTGAGAAACCTTTCGGGCTTTGCAACTAAGGAATCTGCACCACAGAAACAAAAGGGTGGAACAAGCAAGGATAATGTATTTAACTTAGTTCTATTTAATTACTTAGCAATTCTAAGTCATGAATCCGACGGGACTCAAGAAAGCAGAATTGGCTCGAAAAAGCCATTTTACTTCCCCTTCTCTAAAAAGTGGACATGCAAAGCAGATGAAATCTCAAACAGAAGGACAATGAGCAAGCAATTCAAACAACTACAGATGATCTTCCTTTTTTAGAAAACAAATAACATACCACAGAATACCCAAACCCAATCAGCGCTACTTTTTAACGTTTCCAGCGTTGTGAAGACGGTTTTATTTAAAGCATCAACAATCCTGTCTCTCTGTCTTGTTATCAAATTCAAATTCGTACGCAAAAGCAGCTCAACACAGTTCACAGGTTAAACCCTCTAGTTTGTAAGGCATGTCATTTGCTACTTTCTTAGTGTTTATATTATTAGCTTATCATTAAATTAAGACCAGAAAGTTATGTATCCTTCTGGTTAGCAGAAAAAAGGATTCAAGTTGGCACAAATGCTTTATTTTGCTGGCAATCAGGATGTCTGAACGTTTATAAACGGACAAAGTGCAAGGCTTTAAGAAAATACTTAAAAGAAAGAAAGCAAAATAAAATATTAAAAAAGCAAAATAAAAATTAGACTACTTCTAATCGAGTTTCCTTTCTTGTTTAGATATCAGAAAACCCCACATTTCCATAATCTGCTCTCTGTCTGGGCCCGAGCAAGTTTGGAACAGCTGATGAGACAGAAACACAACAGGAGCAGACAATTGTTTCCTCAATATTCACGGATACCAAATATTTATACAATCCAGATCTGCTTGTACACGTTGAAACAAAGGCATTTGATTAAGTTTATAGACCACTGAGAACAGGGGCAGACCACCGCCAGAAGATAATCAGCCTAACGCCGCGGAGGTCAATACAACTGTAAAGTTACACCTGTACGGATGCTTTTGTCAGTACTTGTGGGTGACTTACATAAAGAAAACCTGCTGGGATCAGGAAACAGTGCCTGCCCTGTGACTTAAAGCAACGTAATTCTCAAATCCCAAAGATACCCTGACCACTGTTATTTACATCTTCCTCCAGGAACTCTCTGGTTTTCCGATTTATCGTAACATCGTTGTACGAAGTGGGTCAAGGCAAAGCTTGCAGCGCATTTATCCAGGCAGACAGAGAGGATGCAGGTAAGCAGGTTATGACACTGAGCCAGACTCAGCACAAGGAGATAAAGGGGCCACAGCTCCAGAAGGCGCTCTCAGGAACAGTTTGCATAACCAGTGCACGAATACCATAGGCAACATGGCACATATCTGGAGACGGTGCTCGGATTTAATGCTCCGATCACACCTTCTTCTCCCGGGTAAAATTCTCTCTGGCAGTAGCAGGAAGTTTGTCCAGTGAAGAACAGGAACTCTAAGCTTCACGTGAAGGTAGCCACTGGTCTTGACTCTTTCGGTCCTTCGGTATTTCTGGGGTGCTCCCAAGAAGCGTCTGAATTCAGTGTGCAGTCATAGCACCACCCGACAAACAAAAGAAAGCCCATGCCCTTGCACTACAGAAAATATTCATAATCTTTCCCTTGAAGTCAACTTTCAAACATAGAAAAGGAAAACCATCCTTTCCTAACCTCCCTGCTACCCCATCACAAGCTTCTCTCCTCCACTGGGGGGAAAAGCCTGTGTCAGACCTTCTAAAACAGCTCCTGATTTTTGATGAATAAAACCACCACAGTGTACAGCTACGCGAGCAGCTAACTGCTGCATCTCGCCCTGCGAGGCTCAGCATTAGCACAAGCCCCTCATGCATCAGGCAAAAAGGATGATGACACATTAGGAGTAACACCACAGGTCTTCACAAATCAAGCTAGCAGCTGCATATTTTTTATTTAATTATATTCAGACCCACACAGCCCACGCAAAATCTATGAAGTTTTTATTTATTAGTCAGCACATATGTACATTCAAATTGCACAACTCTTTCCAAAAACAGTAAAAGCAATTTTTAGCCATCAATATCTGCTAGAACATCAATGTAATTACAATCAAATCAATCGAACTTCCATAACAGTTCATTAACGGTATCATCTGCAATGCTTCAAAGAATTAACAAGTTATTATTTCCCGAAAGGTTCACATAATTAATAAGCCAAACCAACTGTACTGCTTGTGAGAGCGATTTTAAAAGCACATGCCACTCTTGGAAAGCTTCAGCTTTTCACTCATTTTGTCTGTTGAAATAAAAAAAAATAAATGGATAAATTAAGACAGCACAGGTTTGTATAGAGTTAAGAAAGAAACAAACTCTTCATATTCTCTAAAAGAAAGGAATTACTCTTGCTAAAATCAAACAGCCGCTATAACTGCTACAAATATACTACTAGTAATAGTTTTAAAAAAAAAAAAAATAAACTGGAACACAGCTTCTCATGCTCCTGCCAAGACCACAGAACCGGAGTTTCTTAGAATAGAAATAAACGTAACTTAATATCCTTCTCTGAACACATTAAGGCTACCACGTGAGGCACCTTCTGAGTTCAAGCACTTGGACTTTTTCTGCAAGTTCCCAGGACAAAACCCTCAAAGGACACTAATGTTCCGTCACCTGTGAGCGACAGTCACAAATTAAGCTTGATCTTTCTCCACACCAAGCACATCAACCCCTCCCCTGCTGAGACTCATTTCACTCTGGTGGGGCTTCCTCTCATAGTCAACCACCCATAGACATGTGAAATGTACCGCGGTAGTGGGACTGGTAAAAAATAACAGCTAAAACGTTCACAGAGGCAACCTCTACCTTTAGGTCACAACGCCACCCACCCCTTCCTCTCCAATAAAGCACTTTTCCTAAGATAATCTCCAAGGGTTTTGCAAAGAAAGTCTACACTTAACTCTATCTCTGAAACCACAAGGGAAGGTATTTACCCAAGGTCGATAAGCAAACCAAGGGGAGAATCAGGAATTCAGACTAGGTCACTCGAGCACCACTGCAGTGCCTTGTCCCTCAATGACTCTTAAGCTGAATTTTTTTATTTAAGTACAAGCAGCTTGGAGTACCAGCACACTACTTACACCTCTTCACTTTGCGGTTCTGATCCACGTCTGGTACTTCTGTGGAAGCGCAGCGCTCATTACTGTGGTATACACCGTGTTTCTCGTAGGGAAAGAGGAAAAGAGTGAGTGAGTGACATTCCAAAGGCAAGAAGATTAATTTATAGAACTAGCAAAGCAGCAGAACAAATTTTAGTGGAAACAAGCGTTCTGCTTCGGTACGGAAGGGTTAGGAAAAGCGGAAAAGAGACAGATAAAAATTAAGGCTGCTGGCACAAATTTTTAGTGGTTTTGTTCCCCACTTAGTAGAGCAAAGGAATTGTACTTCAACATACATTTGATCACCGTATTAAAAAAATTAGTATTGCTAATCTTAGCAGTCACACAGATGCAATCTCCGCCTTTCCAAACTTCCTCCCGTTGATAAGACAGGAGAGCAAGTCCTGGTATTAATTTTGAAGAAGCCATTGCCAAGCTCTAATGCAAAGGTGCGATTTGCAGAACATCGCAGAACAATAATGGTATACTGACATAAATATCTCTTAAAAATCCAGTAAATGGTACCTAAAAGCTACGTCCCAACTTCTTATTGCTTTCCTTTTCACACATCAAGCAGAGGTACATCAGAAACTCCAGCAAAAGCCGTTTTTCAGTGTTAACACAAATGCAACGGTTCCAAGCGCGAAAGGCACAGATGACTCAGCAGGAAGCCCAGCTGCTCCCCTAAGCAGTCACTCGTTTCACTACTACAAAGGAACTTCCCATTGCCAGACCAAGCCTAACAAAGTGTAGTTTCTTGGCTTGAGTGACAGACCAGAGAGGAAGGGTGCTGTGGAAGCGAAAACCGTGTGTCATGTGCACGAGCAGAAATCTAAGCTGGGAAACAAGATATGCAGACAGACACATGGGAAAATCCTAAGGGAATTCGTGATTGACTGAAGTGGCCTGAGGCATGGAGGGAGGCACTGATTAACATCTCTGAGTCTAATACTTACTTGTTTAAGACTGGCTTCACTGACAACACCTGTACAGAAAGTTTGAAGAGTTGTCATTTTGGTAAATGAAGAGGGAATTAAAAGACTATTTCAAAATAGCAGTAGGATGAAGTTATGAAAAGGAATAATGCAAAGTCAAGGATTTGTCTTGCTGGTTGGTTTTCTTTGGGGTTTTTTGTGTTTTTTTGTTTTGTTTTTTTAACATCAGACCTTTTACAAAAATATTTTAAAATATTTTTAAAATGCCCTCTGAAATACACAACATTTAAATTCTCAAAACTAACTGGTAAATATCACTTCTGCCCAACACTTTAGCTGCTGGCTGTAATATTTATAATTGTGCTTGAAATAAGGAACTGCACAAAGATGATGGTGATGGGATTCACAGCTTTCAAAGGCCTGACAAAAATGCAACTGCATTTCTGCTTTGAAAAATATTTTTAAGCCAAAGTCTATGTGCCATAATGCAGAATTTAAAAGGAATACCTTAAAGAGCGTGTCAAAATTGATATGCTGCTGTCCCGTAGCATTGAGAGCTTTGATGGCTGGAGTTCTGCAGGAAAACAACACCGTATTATTAAACACGCTTTAGTGTTCCAAAGGCTACCGAGCACCAATGTGACAACTTTCTCACTAAATGACTTTGCATTAAAATGCTTGCTTTGGCCTAAAATAATCCAGAGTTCTGCGTGACTGACTCTAGTCTCGCATTGCTGAAGGTGCTCTATCAGCGCACCACTGAGGACAGACCAACAGGGAATCTGCCAACAGCTTTTTGCATACTACGCAGCCAAAGGATTGCATGATGTCTGTGAGCACCTTCCTAGCGCTATCAAATACTTTTTCTCTGTGGATCTAAATCCTTTCACTTTTACTAAACTTTGCTTTATAAAGAAACTTTTGGTACGTGCCTTATCCTTGCAATTTCTCATCTTTTATGCCATTCAATGCCACACAGACTTTCCTCTGGCATATGCGAATATTGTTCCTTACCTTATGTGTTCCCTTTTGAGTGGCACTACAGAAACCGAAGGCGGCTCCTGCTCAGCGAGCTAACACGTGCTCAGCAAAGAAAACACCCAAGTCTGTAAGCTTTTTAAAACTAAAAGTGTTACCTCAACACAAAACTCCAAACTAAATTTACCTTCGATCGTCAAAAGGAGGAGGGGTAGTCCAGTGGTCATAGTTTGTCTCCACACGAAACCACCTAGAACACAACACACAAACATAAACGCAAACGAAAGGCGAATCAGTAGGTAACTAATAAAGGCCAAGAATCATTATCTCTGTATGGCCAAAAGGAAAAATAAAAAACAAACCAAAATTCAAAAGCCTCTCTTCCTGCATCTTTTACAAGCCCTGTTGTTTTACAAGATCCTGTGTTGATACACGCGGCAGCCTTTACCATCAACTACCGAACACAAATGCAAAAGGAGTGACCTCTGAAGTGCTGCTGGCATCAGTGACAAAACTACTGCTGACTACAATAAAAGCACGATCAGACCTTTAAAGGGATGATTAGAGAGAAAATTATGGGCGTGCATACGATGCAGCCCGTGGCATTCCGCTTGGAATACGCAAAGCCACGGGCCATCTGGCTGTTACCAAGCCAGTACTCACTGTACGCATTAAGCACTGGTTTTCCCCCACAGGGCAACTATTTCGGATCTCCTTCATATATGAAGCTGCTCATTTCACAAAAACGATAGGAACTGTTATTTTTGAGCCTTCAACCCTTCGACAACATTGGGTCAAAACTAATTTTGAAGTGCTGAACTTACTGGCGCGATACTTGGCAGACTGACAGGAAAAGTCTCGTGTCCTTTGGAATCTGACTAAAAAAATTAACATATACAGATGCTTTTTCCACCCTTGACCCCCTGGACTGCCCCAACCTGACAAGGTGGTGTGATTCCTTCCTTAAAGAGATGGAACTGGGATTCATTTCAGAGGCTTTCAAGCTTCCCCTGTCTAATTAGTAAGACATGCCCTGGATCTCTCAAGAAAGTTGTGTCACTAACCCCACCTATCAGTTACGAGAGAATATGAAAAAAAGTAAATTTTTTTTTTTTTTTTATTACTTACGCTCCACTTAAAGGATCGAGAGGCCAGAGATCTGCTGGCCCTCTTCTATTCCTCGTTATGACCATGCCTTCTTTAGGCGACACACCTCCTACAATATAGTAAACTTCAGCAACGATGGGAATGCCAGCTAGTCTGAGAACAGCTGACTGAAAGTCCTCTGCTCTGCTCAGGGTCTAACGCAAAAAGGAGATCACAGTGAAACAGAGATCATAGAGCACGGTCAAGCACAAAAATGAGCACCGGGACATCTTAAGAAGAAGAAAAGGTCCAGGTTTTTTTTGAAAACAGCAATTGACTGTAAAGCGCTACTTGAAAACATTTCTCTGAAAATGGTTTTCCAAAGCAACTAGCATATAAAATTGAAATATATATTACTAGTAAATGAACTCAATAATCCCATCTTTGCAGATATTCAAAGAAAACAGTAAATATACATATATATAATACACACACATATGTACGCATATCTATATGGTGAAAAGCGAAAAAAGCTGAGAAATCTGCCAGTCACAAGACAGAAGCACGTCCACACTCTGCAAATTCAATCCTCAGCGAAGTCTTTCCATCTGAATGGGACAGATGAAAGTGGATGAAAAGGAGGGAAAAAAAACCAAACCACTCCACGTCTTTGTCTTGCCAATAGTTTAAGAGGATTTAGGTAACAACGGTGAATACCGCAGAAGCATTGCTTACAGCAAGCCTGGCTTCTCCTGCCATAACCAGGTGACAAACTTAGCATAAACTGACAGTTCCACCGCAGCCAATGAAGCTGCCTTTCTCATGGCCACAACCTACTGAAGTACATCTTTAAAAATGAATGCTGTGCAGGAACTAAAAACAAATACGGAAAACATGCAGCAAACAAAATTGTTCAGAAAGATGAGGAAAACCCTGGAGAACGATTAATTATTTCTGACGGGAACACTGCCGCTAGTAGTTTCGAGTCACAGCCTCAAATCACACCTCAAACGCAAAAAAAATAAGAACAGCACAGTATACAGCAGATGTTCCAGTTCTGCAGGGAGTTTACCTGCAAACCCTATAATTCATGTTTACTGTAATTCAAGAATCTGAGAAGCAGCAGACCTGCTTTATCTTAGTAGTACCCTAACACAATATTCATAAAATGCGCTATACAAAATACCAGTCTAACTCCTTCTGCTCATCAGCGAGCTCTGCATTGTTAAAATGGTAACATATCAAATGTAGCGTAAAATAACCACTGGGTCAGATACTGACCATCTAAGAGTACGGCTGTCTTAATTTGTTTAATTACGAATCACAGCTAGCTGAAGCAGTCCCTAGCAAGGAAGTCTTTGCACAGCTTCTCAAAGACTTTTGGCATTGATTAGAGATTGCTCCCCCTGAAGGACTGGAATTGCCTCTCATACACATCACTGACTTTGTGGGGACAAACCTTGTTTCTTTTATGAAATGCATTTACTTATTGATCTATTGACTCTTCTGTGAAACTGGAAGTTGGAACATCGAGTTTACTAGGATTTTTTTAGTACAAATTACATGACTGTGAAATATGAGAAAATACCTCGGTGCACTTACATCTCGGACAAGCCAGCTAACGGGGTAATTCCGATTCAGAAAAGCAGCTATTGCATTTTCCCACCATCTACCACCCGCTGGAAAAAAAAAAAAAAGAAATTATATACATGCACGATATGTACGCTCAGTGTAATCTATCCTCCCACCTTCCTTTCTTCTTCACGTCCCATCTCTAGCTCTGCAGTCTTTCCCTACACTGCATTACAAATAAATAAGCAGTCCAATAAATTCTTTAATTCTCTAACTATACCACTACCATAAATATCAAATTTAGGCAGCTTAAACCAAACTGACAAAAAACACACCACCTGAAAGGAGTCAGAGCCTCTGCACCATCTAGAGTTCATCCACACTGTTTAGAACACTAAACACTGGATAGTGCTCCTTTTTTTTTTTTTTTTTCCCCTTTTTTTCCAGTATTACTTTAAGGTATCTATAGATAGCTCACGTAGCATGTGCTGCATAACCAGGCTAACATACCCTAGCAAGCCCTCATTTCACAAAGCTTGTCTTTCGAATGCTGTTTTCTGTGTCATTAGATTTGGATATTGAAGTACCACAGAAAGCTCGATCACAGAAAGCAGAAAGCTACGTATCTGCATAAAATGCCAACATTTCAGGAGAGGGGCTAACAAAGAACATACCATCTAGCGGAAGCTACAGGTGAAATACAAATAGACAACATAATCCTAACTGAAGTTCACCCAGGGCAGCTGGCTTAACACCCCTGCTTTCCAGAAAGCACCTCAGACCCGTAAGGACAGGAGTGATCGTTATCTTAGCTTTTTGGTGTCTTCTGGAAGGTACGATATTCCTGTGACCAGTGGCCTAAGAGGGTGCCATAAAATGGTAGGGAGTCTGAGGTACAGGACAATAAGACGACAGTGTTCAGCGCTGTACAGAGAATACACGGTATCTCAGAACTCGACAGTGCTAGCCATTTCAATCAAAAACTATCACGTTCCTTTCAGTATCGATAACTTATAGCTGCTCAGTTTTTAAACCATTTCTATTCATAGCCGAAGGATAAGCAATGAAGAGTCAAAGGTGACTGTTAACAGGGACTAGCACTTTGTAACCCGTATTTCCAAGAGGACTGCAAGTCTGTTCATACGATACAGTAGTCTACATCTGTCAGATCTAACACCACCATTAATAACCTCATTATTCATCTTACTGAAATATTACAACAATGGGGAGAATTACACAGAAATCACAAAACAGCTAAAAAAAGACGTAGCGATGGTATTTCTGTGTTACTGGAGAAAATTAGGAGAACTGAGAAAAACAGAAGGTCAAGTTTATAATTATTCATATGCCAAAAACAGAAAAAGCCAACAGAAACAATATGCTTGTCACTTGATAGCCCTTTGCCCTATTTTAAAGTCATCCCCCTTTCCAGCTATAGTTCTCATCATGCTCGTTTCCCTAAATTTTGAGTTCAGTTGTACAGGGACAGATAGAGCAGCAAGCAGTCGGCAACAGCGGATTTACGGGAGCGCAGCATGTGCGGAGTGAACTACTATTGTCTGTAGTTAAGCACATCGGCTCCTCACGGACAAGAGGGGCCCGGCACACACAGAAGTCTGCAGCACTTGATTCCTCCATCGGAATCGGGAGAACAGAATGGGTTTGTGCACGGACTCAACCACCTCACCGCTATCTCTGATGGTCCTTATCCTGAGGGTTGAAGCACACAGCTGAGAAACAGCAGGGAGAACAGGACAGCAGTGGTTCTGTCCCCAGATTGTGCCTGTTCACTGACGCAGACCTTTGGTCCGCAAGATCTCCTAAATCAAGCCTTTTACAAAGACTCAATACATTTAAGACTTCATTTCCAAGCTGCAGTTAGGATGAACTAAAAGCAGTTTGCGTCTCTCAATATCAGTCCGGGACACTCCAGTTTTGAAAGGATTAAATAACTACACTAGCATCAGAAACAGGCTCTTAAAAAAAATGAGTGTAAACTATAGCAAAAATCTAGTGAATGCAACAAGGTAGTATTAACGAAAGAAACAGGAATCAAAAGGTGCCTCCACTCCACAGCGGAACCCCTACTCACAGAGGTAATGAATGTAACATACACAGTGAATAGCGTTTGCGTAACATCTAAAAGTTTTTCGAAAACAAAAGATTGTCTAATTAAAAGAAAAATCGGTTACCACAATCAAGTGAAAAATAAACATTTATTTTAGACGTCGGTTCCAACTCGGACTACGTTGTTTCTGGCTCTAACAAACTGCTAATAAAGAACGGCAAAAACTGCCGCCTCCTTAAAGAGAAAAGAAAAAAGGAACAAAAGAAAGACAGCAGAAGGGATGGAAGAGGCAAACCCAAGCTCCGAGTGGGACGTACCTATCAACACCTGTGAAACTCAAGCGCTGACGGAAAAGGCAGTGACCCTGCCTCTGCCTTCCTGTTACGAGCCCTTCTGTGGTCAAGTTTTAGTTCTCATAGTAACATCTCTCAGCTTTGCTCTACTACCAGATCTCTCCTCAGCCGCCTTTCCAGTCTCTCCCTGCTGCCTTTCCCCTAGATCTCAGTCTTACCCTTCTCTTCCCATCCTCTCTTTCAAGCTGCCTTATGGGGACAGAGAAACACGCAATACAGAGAAAGGAAGAGAGAACTAGCAGAGCAGCTGTTTATTTGCTATACACCACCACATCTTCTTCTCTCAACGCCTGCTCTGCCACCTCCCATCAAGTCTCTTGAACAGACCGCATCAATTTGTCTCTTAAGGCTTTCCCCGAGGTTCTCTGTCTACTTTGACACTTTGGAAGCTCAGGTAACACTGCGCTGACAAACACCAGAAAACTGGCAGCATGTGTGCTTTCATCCCCTGAGGGCCAGAGAAGCCGTTCAATTTCAGCTCCTTCCAGGCAACCTTAGTCATATTTTTCCCTCTGGGAGAAGGTGAGAGAGAAGGGAAAGAGCAGGCAACAATCGACTGAAATAGTGTACGTAACAAGCGTGGCAGACAGATTTATTTTACCTCGCTGATCACCCGAGATCGTGAACTTGTGTGGACTTTGTCCAGTCCATAAGCCTACGTAACCAAGAAACGTGGTGCCTTGGTATGCTACCTGAAACCAGGAAACATACGTTATTTTAGCCTTCTACTACTTAAAATATAGGCAACAGTCTGAAGCGGCATCCTGTACTTTTTCCTTTTCCTTAAATTACAGTAAAACTTACCAAGTAAATGATAAAAAGACTCTAAGGACCAAAATTCACTGCGTTTAATTTATTAATGATCAACGACTGCTATAAAACTTTTGCTCAAGTTAGCGAGTAGCCAAGAAAAAATTCTCCCTTTGCAAAACAGACCAATGAATATTAAGAAAATCAGGCTACCGAGGACTGCACTAGCAACTTGTTCATTTTTGGATTTTTTCATCTAACACACACATATATCGGTCACAGAAATTAACAAGGCCTTAAGAAAAAGCCTGAGAATTGGCCCCTGCCAAAACTAAAGTCTTTTCTATATTCTCCGGTATTTCTTTTCTTTTTTTATCTCAAGATATTCTTCTTCAAAACATCTCCTTCCAAATAACGATCCTGAGATACTAGATTATGCTGATTTATCACCACCAAATGGATGTCCAGAAAGCCAAGAAAACCAGCGTTCATCCCGCATCCCTGGAGAGAGTGACTGTGGTGCTCCAATAATCCAGTAACCTTGCGATGGGATCCGCATTCCTACACTAAATCCCACTACGCCTACGCCGCTGCACGACCATACCCCGTTCCTTCAGGGAATACCCCCCAGCCACAGCAACCACAGATCATACCTGCCCGCTTTTTATAAACCGCACGTCAATTGTAATCTTGCTTAATATATCGACAAAATCGTAATCCAGGTTCCGACCATGGTAAATGTTTCCTTTGTCATCCTGAGCGACAATACTAGTACAGAACCTTCAAAAACAAAAAGGAGAAAGAATTATTTAAGGAAAAGCTATGACAACGCTTTCTATATTATAGTTGAACTCGCTCAACGTTTCAGGAGTAACTAAGTTTATCTTCTGCAAAGTATTTTACTAATTTACTTACTAATGTAAGCATACAAACAAGAGTTTGCATTGCATCATTAGAACTTACACTTCCCAAGCTGAAAGAATACTCTCATCCTATACTTTTTGAAAAAATTTCTTACAGGTTTTATGTTCAAATTGGGGGGGGGGGTGTATGCAGGAGGAGGGATAGGGACAGAATGGTTTGACTGAAGCTCTGCGTAACTACACAATGCTATAATATCTTACATGATTTATGCACTATACCCATATGGGAAAGTCCTTTCCCATGAAGTCTAACATACAAAACTGTACAATACTTAAATCGTCAGGTCCCACCTGGCTCAGAAAGTCAAAAGCTGCACAACTGTCCGTATCAGGACAGATATTACAGACCAGGTAGGAAGCAGCATTTCCACTTGGGAAAAACTGCCTTAGTTCATTTTATTTCTTTTCTAAATCCAGATTAAAATCTGACATCTAAAAACGTCCACAAAGTATCAGTCTGAAACTTTATAGATTTCATTTTGACCGTTACAGATTATTTCATTTCAATTTGGGCCCTGATTATTTTTAATTACAAGTAGATTAAAAAAAAAAATAATCAAGCAAAGTCCTTTCAAACGGAAAACATCAATTGTGATTAAACTGTGAGACATTTCAATAATAGTCTAACCTCTTGAACAGGAAGCGGGCTGAAATGTCATTTTGTAATTACTTTCAGTTTCGATGAAACAGGGGTTTTTGTGAAATATATCAAATTAGCAGGGATTTTTTTTCCTCTGGAGTTACAAGTTTGCCATTCCAGTGATGCATAGCACTGTCTTTCAAAAGCGTAGAGGTAAAAAAAATTTTGCAGACAAGTAGTTTGTTCCCAGTTGATGTTTTTTCTTCAGTACCGTGAGAGCTGAGAAGCTTCAAATTTCACAGGCCTTACCACAGCTAAGAACGATAAGCATCCTCTGTGAAATACTACGAAAGTTAACATTTGAATGACTACATTATCTGATATTAATCCTCATTTAAAAAAAGATCACTTTCACCGGATACCACCCGATAAGAAAATTAACAATCAAAATGGGTAGAAGTGGCTGTATGCACGTTTTTTATTGAAATCTACACAGAGCAGTATCTTTAGGATCCTTACAGGCAACACCAACTGTTCGTTATTCTCCTGCACATGCTTCCAGGGCAAAAAAAGACAGTGAAACTGAGTGGTTTTTTCTACTGAGGTTTTGTTTGTTGTCATAAAGATACTACATCCATTTTCCATTGTGCAAATGAAAAAGTTACATTATAGCCATTGTAAACATTCATCCGGAAAACGGTCTGGAAGCAACTTCATCTCAGACGAACGGTTAAAATAACTAGATCGCAACTAATTCTCCTAGCTTCCTATTTCATTAATAGGACAGTTTAAGTAACAAGAGCACATTACGTGATCTTTGAAGATAAAGGAACCCAAATCCTTTGAACGGATGGCCCTTACTTGTTAGCAGGTATTATTTTTATGCTCTTATACAGGTATACATACAGAAAAACATTACAGCTACATATCGCCCTTATTAACACATAAAAACACTGTTCTACGTTTCTTCTTCAATTCAGGATACAAACCACCTAATGAGAAGAACACCTTCCAGCAGAACGTATGAAACGGTATGAGAATGAACAGAGCGAATCATCTGCCACATGTCACCTGCCTGTCACCAGCTCTCCCGCATGGAACTAAAAAAGCATCTTCGCATCCATTTCTACCAGATTCTGTAAGTACCAGACACTCACACGGTAGACTCGTAGGCAAAGTTAAGCAGGACTCCGTCTCCAAGGCTTATTCCCAGCGCTTTGCAAAGTCCCAGAATTTCCCCCGCGAAGGGTTGCGGCATAAACAACTCCAGTTCTGCTGCTATCGTCCGAATAACTTTGTGGGCCCATTTGGGTACACGTTCACTGCAAAAAACACTCAAGGCATTAGCTGAGAAAGAAACAAGGAGGTTTGCAACTTGCGCCTGGCAGTCAGATGCTGAAGGAGTCTGCCGCTACCCTCATCAGCCTGTCCCAGATGATGCCAACCACCCAGGAGCAGCTTCTCCCATGCTTTATCAGACATCCCTGCATCCCGTCCCTCACCAAATCCCACTGTCTTCTGCGCGACCCCAAAACAGCCTGCGTGACCCCACTAAAACTTTCTGCACAGGCTTCCGATGCTTGAGATTTTTTTTATTCCTAGCTGGGACCTCCCCAATCCAATCTGTCAGGTTCCTAAGGGCATAGGCAACCACAGATGGTTTGGGTGGGAAGGGACCTCAAAAATCACCCAGTGCCACCCCCTGCCCTGGGCAGGGACACCTCCCACCAGCCCAGGTCGCTCCAAGCCCCGTCCAACCTGGCCTCGAACCCCTCCAGGGATGGGGCAGCCACAGCTTCTCTGGGCAACCTGGGCCAGGGTCCCACCGCCCTCACAGCCAAGAATTTCTTCCTCAGATCTCATCTCAATCTCCCCTCTTTCAGTTTAAAACCGTGAATTTTCGAGTTCAGACAAGTTCCGCCGTGCAGCATCCCTTCGCCCTATTCCCTCGGGCCGCGCAGCAGCGGGTCTGCCGGGGGACGACAAGGGCTCCGCGGCGGGGACCGTGGCCGCCCCGCCCGCCGCCCCACCGGGGAGAAGGGCTGCCTGACAGCGCCCCGCCCGCGGCCATTTCACACCCCCCTTTCCCCCGAGGCGGCCCCGCCGCCGCCCCGCACTCACTCGATGACCCGCGCGACGGCGGCCCGCAGGAAGGCGGGATCGAAGTGCCGCAGCACCGGCAGCCACCTCTCCTCGGCGGGGCTGTCCAGGCTCACGTTACACAGAAGCGGGGCCACCGCGGGGGGAACCGGGCTCGCCGCCGCTGCTGCTACCGCCCAGCACAGCAGCGCCAGCAGCCCCCACGGCCGGGACCCCCGCCCCATAGCGCCGGACGCGGCCGCCGGCGGACAGCCAGCCCGCCCGGCCCCAGCCCGCCCCGCCGGCTAAGGGGAAGGGCCGGGACATGGCGGCGGCCCGGGACCGCCCTCCTCAGGCACCCGCCCCGCGGCGACGAACGGCCGGCCTGCAGCCTGCGCCGGGGGAACGGCGTCGCCTCGCGTCAGGGCAGGCGAGTCGGCCGCCGCGCTCCCTCCCTGCCCAGGCTGCCCCCGCCGTAGGGACAGGATGGACAGGCAGTGATGAAATAACAGGGAAAATAAAGGTATAACCGAGCCGTTAACAGCTACGTTTCATTTTGGCAAAGAGGTTAGGAAAGGCAGGCCAAAACTCTCGTTTTTGCAAGTAGGGGAGAGGAGACAAGCCCGGGCCCAGCAGCAACAAGGCCCAGCTCACAGCTTGCTAAACCCCACTGCGAGGATGTCAACAAGGGAGAGAAGGGAAGAGAAATTAAACACTTGTCCTCTATGACAAAAAATTAATTGCTTCTCCTTTTCAGCCTCAGAAGTTACTAGGTTTTGGACACATGCCCATAAAGGGAATAAAAGAAATGGGGGAAAGGGAGTTTTATCCAAGAACATATCATACATCTCCCCTTCCTGTGGTTTCATCCCCATACCACTACTGCTCCTCTGCATCCCTTCACCTGTCCCGCTCCTACATTCTCCACCTGGCAACTCATTGCTATTATTCCAAGTAGCAATCCCTGCCTTTTCCCTCAGCAGAGAATTGAATTTGAAGGTAACATACAAAGCGGTATACAGTTATACTTTGTTCTTCTCGCCTGTCTGAAGCCTCTATAAGCTTTGTTGCTTTAGGAAGCAAGATGCAAGAACACACCACACACACCCCACCACAAATAATAGGAATTAAAATGAATACAATTACATATTCAACATAACAAACATACCTCAGCTGAATACATCCCCACATGGGATATAAACATTAACCTGGTTTCCCACAAAGAAAGGGGAAAACCACCCTCCCAATTGCCTTTCCGTTATACTGTGCCTGTGGCACCTGTTTCCGCCCCACAAGAAAATCCATTTCACACAGAATTCCGTGAGGAGTGGTATAAAAGACTCCCTCAAGTTTCCTTTAAAATAGGTGGTTGGTGAAAGTACAAACCCATTAATGGTCCCAGCAGAGGTCACAGCTGATGCACAAGTTCAACCTCTGACCTTAAGAATCCACAGATCTATGTTACTCTCATGCATACTTCAAAAATCAGACACCTGCAAGTCCCACCACGAGATGCACTGATACAGGAAAATCCCTTAGTTCTGCTACGTGTGACACAACCTTTCTATTTCAACAGCAACATAAAAACAGCCTCTCATATACTAATTTTATTCTTGTTTTCTTCATAAACCATAATGAAATTGTTCTTGCCCCTAACTGTTCACTCGAACCTACCTGTATTACAGAAGTTTGGTTTTTGTATTTAACAAGTAAAAAAACCAGCTGCTTAGAAAATAGCTTACTCGGTCTGTAAAATCACATTCCTAAGACAGGCACAGACATTATATACACACGCTTTATAGGCTGAGCCAGAACATAGTTTTCCCTTCCAATTAGTTATTCATTGATTGCTTCAAGTAAAATGTTTGGGGGTTTTTTTATAATAAGGTTATTTTAATACTTACACATACAAAGTCAGCTCTAAGTAAGTTATATTCAATAAAAGATAATTGCCTTCTTGCCTAAAATGCTTTTAAAAAAAAAAATCAAGATCCCACAAGGGTTTAGGCCTCTTCCATATGACCTATAGATGCAATATCCAACAACTTAGAAGTGTTCAATTTGTAATTCTGAACAGAAAAGAGATAAATCCATAAGGCGTTTCAGTCTTTTTTTTTTTTTTCCTTTGGGGTGGTGGTGGGTGGAAATCAGCATTTCTGGGGCTATTCCTTCACAGGTGATGAAGTACTCCCCTCCATTACTGTTTTGTTATTTCAGCAGCCGCTTTCTCTTTTTCAGAAGTGCATCTCGAAGCGCCAGCTAAATATGAGAGACGAGCGGAATATTCAGGTAAGGAAAATATTAAATAAGGAGACAATACCACTATCACATTAACAACCCCCTTGAATTTCTTCAACCGCAGAGAAAAACGCTAATAGCTTACCAGCTAAATGTGGGAGCAGTAACTGGCAAAGGCCAACTACTACAGTGGCAGAAATGCTGGGGTTATTTAGCTAAACTCAGTATAATACTAAAAGAAAGAGCTGAGCTTCAAAAAGAATGTTTCGGTACATTATTAGCAGACCCTATATAATGAAAAAATATTACAGTAACATAAACTGTTCTTCCACTGACTCATATTCAAGAGATCAAGAAGAAACTTCAGTCCAGCTGAGAGGTAAGTAGGATTAAATGGCATTTTTTCCAAGAGTATTACAAAGCTTCTTTTCAAGGGGGTAAGGAAAGATACTACAATTTTTACAAGTGCCATATCACTCTAAAGAGACTTCGTTGCGTACTTCAGAGGTTTGTTAGTTGGTAAAGGGTTTTAGCTCTGGACTATAGACAAAAGTCCATTTTATTCTACCACCAAAGAGGGCAGCAGAACACGGTATCCTATCTTTTCACAAGTATTTCCAAGTCCTTGTCAACAGAACCGATCCTGTGGCCTAACTTTACACAATCATGGAATACCAGATTGGAAGGGACCTCACGGATCATCTGGTCCAACCTTTCTTGGCAAAAAAAAAACCACTTTGGTAAAAAAATATGAAAAAATACTTCTTTCACTGTTTATCTGTTACATTTAAACTGGAAACATTAATGATGATTTCTCATTTGCAATGTTGTTTGTATGTTTTGAGAGCTGTGTTAATGTGGTCATCCTTATTTGGGGCAAGGCAGAACAATAGCACATAAAAACACTACAGAGGATATTAGTCCAAGTCCTCCTTTTAACTTAAGAGCTGTTCTCCCTACTGAGTCTATGAACAGTTTCAGTCTTGCTGCTCTTAAGGCAACCAATTGCTGACAAACACACATTATCTTTATGACATGATCCTGGAAACAACTCAAAGGAAGGTTTGTAAAAGAAGCATATGAGTATACTCTAGCATAAGACAGAACCTAGCAAGAAAACACAGAAATTAACACCACACGGAAACGAGAACCCTGCACGATTGCATTATTCTACAAGTTTTTCTTGCAACACGTTCAAAGGAGTTCCATTTTGTAACACCTTGTAAAACCTTAGACCGGCCATCTGCCAGGTTAGATAAAGGGATTTTAAGGCAGGTATTTGCTGTTAGCACAGGCTTACCCTGACAAGGTGACATACAGGAGGGCAAGGCAATACGCTTACGCCAGGGCTCTGCCAACAGCTGCCACCCACAGTTCAGGCATTGTCCCCAGCGGATCACAGGAGCAGGGAGGCTCGCTGCCCACACTCCATCCTTGCCAGTCACCTGGGGGAGCTACGTGGGCTCCCTGCCCAACACCTTCAGGAGCAAAGTCATTCCCCTGAAGTTTCTGCCTTGCCTTTTACATATCTCTTCAGCTACCCTTGGCACAGCTGCCTGTGGAAACACATTTGGCAGTAACTGCACTGCCAAATCCATGTTTGTAGCTTGCATATCCTTTCACAAGGCTGTCTTGAATCCCCCGCCAGCCCTGTGGACAGGCTTAGAGCCGAGGGAGCAGCAGAGGGCAGGGGCTTCACCACTGAGACAGCCACTTTGTGGAACTGCTGTGGCAGGCTAAAATGAATCGATTTATTTTTTTTCTGAACAGTTTCAAATAGATAACAAATTGCGTTTATGTCTGTGCTTTAAGTACCTTTGTGACAAGCTATTAGATGACCTTAAAGCCAGGACGGACAAGTCCGTAATATGACAGTAACAGGAGAAAGGTCAAAGGAAGAATATGGAGAGCAAAGAAGCACACTAAAAGCTTGACCTGAAAACCACTTCCTTCATATCAAGGAAATAGTTCTTCTGTCACAGGATTACAGCCAGGGTTCTAATATGATCTTACTTAATTTATATAAAGGAAAGCAAACCACATTATCGTCGCCTTCCTAACCTACACATGACTTCGCAACAGGGCTTGGTCTTCAATGCATATTAGAGAGAAGAGACCGCCAAAAGCATTCGTGCAATCCGATAGGATCCTCTGGGTAGGAATCAAGGGAAGCCACATAGCCCACAGACCTCGTCAGCAGTTAAACCAAAGTAAACAGCAACAACTGAGGGCACAGGATACATAGCATTCGACCTGCATTCTAAATTTATTGCTCAGACTGTCCCATCTGTTTTTAACAGTAAATGTTACCTGTTTTTCCCTGAAAGAACGCTTATTTTTTGTCCGGACGCTATGGCTGTATCTCATCATCATGAAGTTCTTGTGCTTTTGCTTTTCTTTGTTGGAAGAGCTGGCAAACGGGTTAATTCGTGTCTTCTTTTTCACAAACTCTTTTCTGTCTGTTTTTCCAGCCTAGAATAGAAAACGTAATGTAATAACAGGGGGTCATGTTCCTTTCCGTACGGTTAACATCAGCTGCTAAGATGACAGGTTCTATGGCAGTAACAATAAACACAGGCTGAATATGACTTTCTGCATGTGTCACACGTATTCTTCCATGCTGGCTCTAACTCTTAACTCACCGTGAAAACTGGGTCTGTATTTTCATTGTCACCCGGGACCAGCAGGAGGCTGTGGATTTGTTACAACCAAGATGCAGCAGCAAAAAAACTACACAAAACATTTCTCAAGAGGCAGGTGGCAGCTGGGCACCCGTCTTACAGGTGCGAACGAACGCACCACCATCTCCTTCTGCAGGAGACAAACGCAAGCCTAAATCTACGAAGACAGAGGATATATGAAATGGCCAAGTTCCTCACCATTGCAGTTGCCAATCTGGTCTCCTTGTCCGATTTAGGCTTCTTATGCAGATGTTCAATATCTCTGAGCGAAAGCAACTCTCCCCTACGCACACAAAAATATGACTTAAGGCCATCACACACAAAACTTCATCTATCAAGAAAAATAAAATGCCCTCCTGACCCTTAGTCTCTCACCCATCTCTTAGGCCATTGTTTTCCTATAAACTTTCACACAAGCTCTTTCTCTCAGACTACTCCTCACGTTTGGGACAACCCATACCAAAATCTCTCATTACTGTTTTTCAAGTCCTGCTTTAACCACAAAGTTTAAGAATCTCTGGAGATATAACCATGCCACTACTACTACAAAACCCACGCCTGTTGTTCTGAACAAGCAAAGCAGTCCCTTAGTTCCCATCCGTTCCTCGTGTCTTTTTGCCCAGCTATGAAGAAATCCCCCAGGCCAGGATCCATTCCAGGCCGCGCGGCTGTTTGCTGTCTGTCACCAGGGGATACAGGCCAACAGTAGAGCTCTGCGCCCTGATGCAATTAAAAGCTGTATCACCAAATTATAGGGAAGAGAATATGCTCCTCAACAGTCCATAACCTACCTGCCCTCCTCCTCTTCATCTATTTCAATATTCTTCCTCTTGGCAGCTTTGCCAGGGGCAGAATTAAGTTCCTTGGAAAGCTGGGCAAGACGTATTTTGTGGAATTCTTCTTGAGTTAGCAGCCTGCTTGTACTGACTGCTGCAGCTTTGGCTTTTCGTTCCTCCACAGGCATGCTTTTCACCTTCTCTGCCTTTTGGAAAAAAAAGTACAAAAGAAAAATCATCCACAGCTTTACAAACCATTTCTGTGCCGCAGTCCACAACCCTTGCCTCCCAAATACTTATGTACGGGCAATATTGTTGGGAAATGCTACAACCAGCTGTTAGGATTCTTCATAGTCTTATACCCAATATGCAGTATTAGCATGAAGAAGCAAATCCATTCCATATTTCAGAGTGAATAAAAGATCACAGCTTTGAAGCTATTTCGCACCAGGACAGAATTCCCCCATCTCTCCCCTCACCCTAACACCACACATACTTCAGCCCAGGTGCTAAACAGTACTTCAACCTCACTGATTCTGGTGAAGTTACACCACAGACCTATACATAGTTATTTATGAGCTGCCACATAAAGGTACAGAGCAAGAGAATCTTATCTGCTATAAACAAGACCGTTGTGTTTGGGGTAGAAGACACTTAGAACTCACTACTTCTTGCTGCTCCTCGTCTGAGGAGTGATGCACATCAATCCATTCTCCATCTTCGTCATCTTCTTCCTCACTCAGGCTAGCGCTTTCCCATCCGTCTGCTCAGGGGACAAAGTGCACAGAGCTGTTAACACAGATTCAGCTTAGCTACTTGAGTTTGAAATTATTTAAGATTGTATTGTAAGCTCTCACTGCCTTTCATTACCTGTCAGCTAACTGCATTTATGCCCAGGGACTTGCTTACCAAAGCTGTAGGGTCTCGGCATCCCAGCCTTAGACATTACAAAGACAGAAGATACTTCATACTTCTGATCAATATTTGTTAATGATTTTTAGAAGACAGCCACAGCTGAACAGACCAGCAGCTCCCATGCTTCCCCACTGGCAAGTTCGGCTCCCAAATTTGATCCTGCTTGCAACTGATTCAAGCTGCACGAAAACCATCACCTTTCATTTCTTAGCGCACCCACATCACAAGCACGTTCAGTTACGGACACCAATTTTTATAACTGCATATGGCAGCAACAGCTTTGTAAGCACACACTCACTCCTACAACAGACTGCTTAAAACAGCTGGTGCATTTCTCCATTACCATGTGCTGCCATCGCCTTAACACATATCAGGGCGCTTACTCCTCCAGTATGTCTCCACTGCAATATCCCCAGCTACCTCAGGCTTGATTTGCCAAACTCTTACAGCTTGATTTTCAAGTCCCTCCCAATCTTTTTTTTCCTCCCCAGTCCAGGCAGAGGTTCCAGGTTGCATGGAACATTTACACAGGAAGCAAATTAGGGAAGCCAAATGCTATTTCCAAGTAATAGTTCAGTGTTTCGTAATACACAACATGATCTTTTCTTTAGAAAGAGCTCAATACGTGAGGTTGCATAGCTGTACAATGTTCGTTCCTCTGCTTTCCCACACCTCAGTGGCTGCCATACAAACCAACAGGCAGCAACAGACTCCACTGGATAAATTGCACTTACCCAAGGGTACTATCAGTGCTTCTTAGTGGAGAAATACAAATATGTGCAAGCCATGCAGCACGTGACAGCAGCAAGCAAAATGCATCAACACTAAGTTTAGCGTCCGAATAAAATCTTAGTGACCACGATGCCCAAAATTTAAGCGGTAAAGAAAAAAAAAAGGCCAACCTTCCTCTCTGTTTCCTCCCTTTTCCTTTTGACTCTCCACATCCAGTACTTCTGCTCCTGGAATATAATCTTTGGCATCCAGTTCTCCATATTCATGGATCCTGGCTTCCAACGAGGCCTCAGTAGGCTTACCCTGTAAAGTTAACAAAAAACACATTAAGCAGGCTATTTTAGTGCACACAAATCCATGAAAAAAAGTTTGTGGGACGGGAAGGCGTGGGTGGAAAAGATAAATTATGCCTGATGAAATAAGAAAATATCTCAAATGACTAATAAGTTGAACGAACTCCAGGAAAACAGTCAAGCTTCTGTAGCACCCTCCTTCCGTCAATGCATTTGATCAGTTTGCACTAAGGAAACCTTGAAATAAGAGCACACCACATCAAAAGCAAGGGAGCAGGGGAACAACACAGATGTGATTCCACCTCATTCTCAAGAGGCATGAGCCTACTTCTCACCATCATTTTTGAGCACATGAGCCTAGGTTTATGGTGAATGTAATGCACGTAAAACGCTTACCCTGAATTTCTTCTGCAGCATCTCTGGATTCAGAGAACGGAAAAGGTGTATCAGAGTTCTTGCAGACATCATCACATCTACACAAAGAAAAAAGGAGTCAGGAATCAGTACAGGAAAGCAGAATTCTGAGCAAACTGATCAGTTTCATCAATTAGCTTCCCTGCATAACTACCCTTGACTGTTTTGTCTCCTGAGCATATACACTCAAAATACAGAGAAATGAACAGACATTGAAACAGACACCTCTCAGCTCCATATAAAAAACAATTAAGACATCACTATTATGAAGGCTGGGAGGATCAGATGGTACAGGAGAAAAAAAGATTTAAGTCACACGCATGTAACACACTTACTTTTATTTTTATGAGTCTTGTACTGAACAAGGTCTTGGAGCAGATCTTCAGTCATGGCTAACGGACATCTCGCAGTGATTTCTTTTATGGCATTGATTCTAAAAAATTGGAAGTTCATTATTTTCTGAACACCACAGTTGGGAGAGACTCCCACCGGCCCAGTAATAGACTGAGTTACCTGGAGCTTGAAGAACCTTATACAGTATTTATACAACAGTTAGCATAACAGAGAACACCACCACAAAGAGCTCTCCGTGCCATGGTTCTCCAAAATCCTCCATCTTTAGCCCACACTCTACTCTCCAGCTATTATTTAGCAGAATCCTGAGGCCTAGGATGAGACAAGTGAAGTCAGGGTCCATGCAGGCAGGAAAAGCAGTCAAACAATCACCAGGAAAAAAAATAGCCATGAATCAGTTCTGGAGTCAGCCATGAGCAGGCTAAGGACAATATAACAGAAGTCTGTGGGCTCACACAAGTTCCCTTTTAAACCATCTTCATGCACACACTTAGTACACTAAATACCCGGATTAAAACCATGCCAAGAGGAAAAGGAATAGCTCACAAAATATTCACAACGTGTCTACACACAATAGCCTGCCCCTGTGGAGCGCTTCATCCTCAAGGAGAGTTCTGCTCTCTCCTACATTCACTGACCAGAGCTTTCACAAATACCTCTCTCAACTAGTCAAAGACAGTCCATTACAGTTTCAGTAACAGCAACAGTTAAGTTTCTCATCAGCAGTGAAACTTCATTCACAAAACAAAGAGTCCTGAACTATGATGCTAGCCGCTCACTGAGTACATACAAACATATTAATTCCCAGACAAGAGCTCTGCCCTCAAAGTAGAAATAATAACATCCAGGAGGAAGAAAAATACAAGACCAAATGACAAAGCAAGAAGAAAAAAACACCATCACAAAATCCAGAAAACTTCAGTCACAGCACAAAGCACAGAAACCCGTTGTTCTGGGGAATTTAAAAACCACTGCCAACAAAAACAAGGGTAGTGTGTGATGAGATACTGTCCTAAGTCGTTTTTATTCAAGCAGGTTCTTGAAAGCATAGTTCAAGTAACAGGAACAAGTCACAGGTGGTTTAAAAAAGAAAAATGTTGTTCTACGTTAGAGAGTTTTCATTTTTGTAAGATTTTGTACCCACCCTACGGTCATGACTTCCCCAGAATTCTTGTCAGTGACAAAGTTGTTGGCAATGGTCATTAACACTGACTGGATAATCTGAAAATAAGAAAAGAGGTTAAAGAAACTTAATGCCTATTTAATCTAATTGTGAAAACTACTACATATTATTAGCAGACAACAGGGCCCTTTTCACAGGAAGACAGAGTTCAGGACTTATCACTATAGCCTGCAAGCATTCCAGACAAATTCTCTTGCAGAAATTAAGACAGACACAGGTGTTTATCTCACCTTTATACAAAACAATCCCTTGGAACTTGCAGAAGCAGCCAAAATTACCTAAGCTTTTCGAGACAAAGGGTCTGACCGGCTTCATTTTCCCCCTCCCCAGAAATGCACTCAGTTATATTCCCGTGCTGGCCTCCTGTCCCTTGTTAACATCACCAACAACAGGTGAAGTACTGACCTCAGGTGGTACGAGCTGATGCGAAGCTTGTGCAGCAAACAGAAGAATCTTTGTCACTTCTGGAAGAAAAGAAGAGTGGGAAGAAGACGCCAAAGCACACTGCTGCAGCTTACTCAGGCCAATAAACACATGCACCAAACCTGCTAACTCAACGAGCAGCTCAGTCTACATCTCAAAGCCATTTATTTCAGTCTGAAGTTATTTAGGACAACTATTTCTCCTCTCTCACCAAGCATTAGGAACTCATCCGCTCTCTACCCCAGGAGCAGTGCAGGCCCTTAACAGCCAGCAAAGACAGAAGAAACGCTCTAGACCTAGAGTGAAAGACCTGTAAAAGCAGCAAAAGGCAGTCACCCTTCGCTCAGCTACTCAGGATTTGCAAAGAACTGGGGACTCGGCAGGTTCATTTTATTCCATTGCCGGAGCTTCTCAAGTGCTCAGGTAAGGAGCATTGAGTGCACACAGCTTCCATACAAGTCCGAAGCACTCTGCGCTTCTGGCATTCGGGGCCTTTTACTTCCTTCATCCACATTTTCTGGACTACTTGTACTTCCTACCAAGCTACTGCCACCTACTCATTTACAGCATCACCTCTAAGAACTGACTGTACAATGTGACTTGACGGACAAGCAGTGTTATCTACTATTACTACTTACCTCTCTGATGGGGCTGTAGGAATCTCTGAACGAAGGGGTAGAAGTTAAAGAGAAAAAGCTGCAGAAAATAAATAAGTTGTAACAGATTAGCTTCTTGTCTTTTAACTTGAGATCACCTTCATAGACTGATATGTTGTAAAACAATGATTCTCCACAGCTTGCTCTCTAAATGCCTTGGATTTTATTGCGTGACACATTCTCCTCTCTGGAGCCTGACATACATGGAGAAAACAAAGTGACTTGCACAAAGGAAATACAAGGCTCAACCCCAAGCTCTATGAAATCCGGAGAACATTTCTTGTTAGACTGTACAGAATTCAAATTGGGGCACTATGCTGCACAATCCTACGATGTGCCGCTTCCCTTGGCCTCAGGGACACAGTCTTCTCTCCCAAACTGGAAAGACTCCAATGATTTTGATCACACTTTGGCTGTACCTCAGAGTGCATAAGCAATTGCTGGACTACTTTGAAAAGCCCTTCTCCTTTGAAGAACCTCCCAGGAGCACGCAGGTTTTAAAAAAAAAAAAAAAAAAAAAAACCACAGTCTCCTCTGTTAGAGACAGCTCAGCTCTTACTGACCAACAGCTTACTCTAGCAGAGGTCACTTAGTACCACACAAGTCTACACCACAGCACCATTCCACGAGGCCCACCGGCAACTACCTGACATACATCCGCACTTTTCAACATACAGCAAAATTAAACCTCATTTTCCAGAGGCAGAAGGCCAGAACATGCCACCACCCAAAACGGGCTAACATCGGACCATTATAAAGTCAGAGCACGTACCTCATGTATTCCAACCAGCCTAGATATTAGGTCCATGAGCATCATCTTCACTTCAAATCGTTCCTTACAGTTCTCCAGCTGCTTCAGCAGTTTCTCTGCAAAGTCTAGAAGAAGCAATAATACATTTGTAGTAGACTTCAAGAGCACAACGCAGAACTCAGTCGGGTTTAAGTTAAAAAGCCAGCAGACAGTGTGGTTTGGAATTTTTTTTAAGCCCCAGTGTCCTTACACAGGAGGAGTTAAAGGCGGCCAGAGCACTTCCCCAAATAGGTTATTTTTCTCCTCACGTGCCTAGAAGGTCTAAAACTGTGCAGAGGTTCAGCAGAGAAGAAAACTAGCAGAAGTCCCACAACACCACAAGCACAGGGTCAGTATTTAACCTCGGTTTTTTTAGATACGCTTTGGGTTCGTCTGAAAAAACCAAAACCCCTGGAGGTTCAGTAGATCAGACTAAGACCAAGTCAAGCCATATTAGACAAAACAGACTAGTAATAGGAATACATTTTTGAAGGGGGGTGAGCCAAAAGAAGCTCTAGTAGATAAACAGATTCATAAACAGTAGATAAACAAATTCACAGAAATTATGGCCTTCACACATACGAGAGAGAGAGCACCACATCCTGATCTGTAGCAACCCGAAGCAAACCATGTAATATTGCTCCTTCCTTGTCTGGCTATCTACAAGTGTTCCACTACAACAAGCACAAGGGGATTAATCTCACTTTCTTTGAGGTGCTATAAAACTCTAGGATAAAGCGCACTACAAGAATGACATTGTCACATTCATATCTACTTGTCACTTTGGTTCTCCTTGAGAGCTGTGTCTAAGTTTCAGTGTCTGGGATTAACACATAACTTGAAAAAAGACAAAATACAATACTTGCTTACCTTGGGGATCGTGAATCAAGTGAATAGCAGAAAAGTTGAACACCTCTGGCTTGCTCTTCTTCTTCTGTTTCTGCATGGCAAAAACAGTAAGAGAGACTTTTTTTTTTTCTTTCCACGAAAAAGCCGCAAGCGCTTCAGTTTCAGGCTGCTGCTAAAAGCTGCCATTTACCATTCTTCACTTCAAAAGGAGGCACTTTGGTTTTAAGAAGTAAACTATCACTCTTTTCAACAGTATTGAGTTCTCCGCCACCTGACCTAAGAGGCAAGAGCAGCCGCCTTAAGAAGTTGCATATCAAGACTCCACATACTTTAAAGTGGAGACCATACAAAGGGTGCCTAGAACACAACTAATCCGCAGCTTAGACCCTAAGTCTGTTTCAAAACAGCTCTCTTGCAGGCAAACACAGCATATGCCCGGCCAACAGATGCTAGAACACTTGAGGACCTCTACCTAGAAGAGATGACAAAAGGTGGCTAAGTCAACAGCAGCTGCAGCAAGATTTCCACGCTTGAAGGGTTAACCTGAAACACTGTCAAGTCCCTCTCTCCTCACCTTGAGAACCTTCATCGCTTTTTCCAGTTTTTTCTTGCGCTTGGTGTTTTTCTTGCTAGTTGCATACCGCATGATCAGATCTCTGGCTGTGGGAACATCGTCCTTGAGAAACAACACAAGGAAAACACGACTCAGGTGAAATCAGGCTTCCAATGGGAATCAGGGAAACAGAGCATCAATATTTTTCACAATCACACGCTATATTTGAAAACTCTCCTCCTTCCTATGTTTCATCATCCAGAGATACTAGCATTTAAAATCCTGGTTCCATAAAACTAAAACATACCTACATGCAAGAGAGACCACGAACACTTAACAGCGCATTAACACAGTAGTTTATACTGCTGGTTAATTACAGACTGCTGTTCAGTCACAGACAGATAATGATATTAGGAGGTTCTAGACTGAAATCCTGCTAGGTTATCAACCTTCTCAAGGTATCTGAATTATGTTCGTTTGTACAATAACCAAAGAGAGAACTGAAGACAACATACAGCTAAAAAACTAAGCCAGCCTCCAAAGCACCAGGTGAAAGCCTCTTCCCACAACTCTACATTACACATCTA
The DNA here is from genome assembly GCF_028500815.1 of Rissa tridactyla. Lineage (NCBI taxonomy): Eukaryota > Metazoa > Chordata > Aves > Charadriiformes > Laridae > Rissa > Rissa tridactyla. Next base: position 76,598,119 of record NC_071470.1, on the reverse strand, counting down.
GCAAGTCACATCTTCACTAACCAGACCGACCAGCCCCCGCTTAGGTCTTCAGAGTGAACTGCTTCCTTCACAAGGACAACAAGAAAGCAGAGAAGCTCTTAGTATTAGTCTTTAGGCAGAGAGCAAAGGCCTCCTACTATCAGCTGGGGCCAGCTCTCAGAAACACTGAACTTTTTTGTGAAGCATAGAAACATCTGGAGGAAACAAGACGGAAAACTAAGTAAAACGGAAGCGGACAGATTGGCAGAGCCAGGGTCACAAGGACGACAGACCTATCGGAGTTTGAGTAACAGGGAGGAGAAGATTTAATCACAATACGCACCTCAGATTCTGAGTCACTGTCTTGCTTCTCGTCTTCATCTTTCCCAAGGAAGAACTTCAAAGCAGCAACTAATACCTGAAAAGCAAAGTAAGTAGGACACGATGAACCGACAGGAGTGTTTACTACAGCGCTACATCCAACACCTGAGGTTAGCTCAGGTAACATCTAGTTTCAGCAAGTGATTTCTGTTCTCACCTTTGTCACTTTGGAAAAGCAGGCAGTTGTGATCACATTCACTGTTTTGGCATCATTCCTGGAATAAAAACAGAACATCACCATTTACTTCAAGTTTGGCAATTTCAAGGTTCTCAGAAAGCTAAGTCTCATTAAACATGACTGCTAACAAGCATGAAGCTTCATTAGAATCCAAGTAGATCAGCAAAGTTAAGCTTCTGCCGTTTTCTTTAATTCTTTTAACACAGCAGTGGCTTCATCTAAATAAACAGACACTTATGTTCTATCCAGTTCACGCTATGACTGAAGGGACAGAAAGAATATTAAACTCCAGTTCAATAAAGACAGCTTACCGCTTCTTCCGTTGATAAAAAGACATAGGAAAAAATCAGTGCAGAATCCTAACTTTTATCCTTCCATTATAAAATCAACCAGGTAGTTTTGAAATTAACTATGCTCTAAAAACAAAAGCCAAAATTCCTCTTTCCACTGTACATCAAGCCGTACACTAATATTGGGAGCTTTTATGTGCAAAAGCTCAACAACTGAGCTGCACCCATCTTCCATTTTGACTGCAATACACGATTTATATACCATTTTCAACTAAAACGTCAGAGATTCAACCTAAATAACTCCGAGACTTCACTCAAGACAGCATTTCTTCCAAGCTCAATTACATTCGACAAAATACGGCCCCACCGGAACACAAAGATGCTAAATCTATTTAAGTCACAGTCCCCCAGCACTGTATTTCGCACTGCACGCCATAAGCAATGTCAGGACAGGGGCCCCACGATAAACGGGGAACCGATACAAGCCTGAAAGACCTACCAAATATTCCTCCTGTAAAGTTCAATCATCACGTCCAGAGATATCTTGGCAGCAGTGGGATTGCTGTCCCTCAGCATAGTGTACATGAAGTTCTGCAGGGTCTGAGAAAAAAGTTTGCAAACACTGATTACTGTCATTCTTTCACAACATCAGGAGGTTAAATGGCAGCCTGTCTGAACACTAAAACACTTACAGTGTTTACTTTATTGTTCTTGTGTTTAGCATTGACGTTCTTGATGTCTGATACGATGTGAGTGTACAGAGTCTGTAAACAGAGAGATAACAGGGAGTAAATTACACAAGTCATGCAGAAAACAACACAGACACAGCCGTATTCCCCCAAAGGCTCCAGGTAATAACACGAGACCAAACTGATCACCACTGAGAATATTCTCTTTTAAGTTACAGTTGGAAAAAACAATGAGAAGTTATCCTTTAAAGCCTCACTTATGCTTTATTCTTATGTATTTGAAAAGCATACTTAATTTACAGTACAAACAGCGAGGCAGGAAAGCCAACGGCTCGAAGTATGGCTTAAAAGCATCCCACCCTGTTTTCTTCAGGCACATTCTGGTGGCCAGTTGTGCAATTCTGGTGGCAGAAAGCCGGCATTTCCACTTTCACAGCACAAAGCCTGAAATACAGCTTTAACTAGCAGCTGGTTTGGTTTTAGTTGTTTTACTAGAATTCGGTAAGGCCTTGTCAGACAGCAATGCGTTTGTGGTTTTCATCCGCAGACACATCCAAGCTGCTCAACTCCCAACAGGGGACAATAGCACGGTAAAGATCTTGACAGCAGCTTCATTCCTAATCAAACACACAGGTCCAGTCTTGCCTCTGGCGCTGCCAAATGCTGAAAAAGCAGAGCTATTTTGAAATCCCTTATTTTGTACCCAAGAGAAGATCCGCTGCCTGCCAGCACCACATTACTTCAGGCAAGTTGGTCAAAACCCACTGGAAGTCAAGACCCGTTTTTGCGAGCACGGCTTACTTTTCGTAGAAGCTTATCATGACACCGCAGCAGCTGGAAGAAGAGCTCCAGCAAACTCGTGGGATTTATTAGATTCTTGTTTCTTAACAAGATCAAAGCCTTACAGAACGTCTGGAAGAGAGAGAAACAGGGAATCAGAACTGAAGTTTCGTAATATTCCCCGCTTCACATCTTTGCTTAGAAATTAAAAAGCAAACCATAAGCGCTAGCGTATGGGTCTCACCATGCGCAGGTCCACATCCAGGACAGTGTGGTGGTAGGAGAGCAGCTCCTTCAACTGCTGGGGGAAGCTGGCCATGTGCTCCGGGTAGCAGTGGGCAACCTGGGCAGAAACAGAGCCGGCTCAGACCTCGAGTGAAAATCCTGGGTCACCACGTGACATCGTGTAGGCAACCAATAGAGTTATAATTGTTTGTATGATTAAATTGCATAAAAACAGCTTTAAGCCTTCCAGTTCTTAAAGGGGCTCCAGGAAAGCCGGAGAGGGACTCTGGAGCAGGGAGGGGAGGCACAGGACAAGGGGGAAAGGTTTTACACTGAAAGAGGGGAGATTGAGACAAGATCTGAGGAAGAAATTCTTGGCTGTGAGGGGAGTGGGACAGTGGCCCAGGTTGCCCAGAGAAGCTGTGGCTGCCCCATCCCTGGAGGGGTTCAAGGCCAGGTCGGACGGGGCTTGGAGCAGCCTGGGCTGGTGGGAGGTGTCCCTGCCCAGGGCAGGGGGTGGCACCGGATGGTCTTTAACGTCTCTTCCAACTCTAATCATTCCGTGATTCTATTATAGGTGCCCAGGTGTAAGAGGTATAGTGCAATTAAAAAAATCCTTTTAAAAAAATTGTACCAAGTGCTCAAAAGAAAAACTTGTGTTTCTGGGAACCGGCAACACACTGCAGAAATCCTGGTCAACGCACAGTTTTCTTGTGGCTCCGTCAGGGCTCTAAGAGCAAAACCAGAGCAACCACAACCCGCCGCGGGCGAAGCCTCCGGGCTTACCTGCGCCAGGAACATCACCAGTTCCGCCAGCTCCTTACTGGGCTTGTCCGGCTGGAAGGTGAAGATCTCCACATGGGACTGGTAGTGGTGGTACTGCTGGAGGAACTGAGCACACACGGGGGCGACCGCTGAAGAAGGGGGTACAAGCATCCCCTGCCCCCCCCCGCCAACCCTCAGCGCCCCCCAGCCCGCCTCCTCCCGCTGCCGCCCGGCTCCCTACCTCCTCGGTGTAGGATTTCGGGTCCCGCTTGATGAGGTTCTGCAGCTGGGGCAGGTTGCTGGGCAGTTTGTTTCCCTGACGGCCCGACATGGCGACACCGGGCCCGGCGAACCGCCGCTGCCTCCGCTTCCCGGCACACGTGAGCCATCAGCTGGGCGCCGCCATCTTGGACCGCCCCCTCCCCACCGGAGCCGCCAAGGGACAAACTTCTGCCAGAGGCACGTCCTCCCCGCAGCGCCCCCTGCTGGCGCCGCCGCCTCTACCGCCATGCCGAGGGGGAAGCGGCTTCTCGCCGGCATCTCTGCCCCCGGGCTGCCGGGGATTGGGGTCACCCCGGCACCGTTAAACCATACCAGTCACATTGGGTCACCGTAGCTTCCTCCTCTGCGGCTTCCCGATCCGTTTCTCCCTCTCACTTGCATTATCTCACTGCAGCGCAGCGACCCTGCCCTCACCCCAGCTGGACCGCATCATTTTGGGGGGGAAAAAGTCAGCTTGTAAACCCTAAGCACTGCCAGCAACAGTGCTGAGGAATCAGATCCAGCCCTTAACAGGTGTGTTGCTCGTGAGAGGTGCCATAAATGCACATTAGTGCCAAGCTGCCCAGGCCTAAGCACGCAACGCAGAGAACACCATCCCCGCTCCCGCACTTCAAAGCGGCACGGCGTTTTGACGCGCACAGCCACAAGCAGCACGCCCGAAGGCCATGAAGCACCGTCTACCCACCCCACCCAGGCCAATGGATATGCCCACAGCCCAGGTAGGTTTGCCCTCGGACTACGTTCTCCAGCTGGAGCACCCAGGGCGCTCACAGCCCAGAGTACACCTTCAGGACATAAAGACAAAGCGAACTCTTCAAGTGAGCCCAAGACTTGATAAGAAGATAACTTAAAAAAGCCTTACCTGTTTATGAAGAAAGGCTTCAGCAGGGCTTTGACCCGCCTGAAGTTAGTGTTAAAAAAAGCATCTTTTCTTTCCTGTTCACCACGTTGTTGCACTAAAATCATCAAACCAAAGAAAATTAGTCCTATGCTAGGTATTGGCAGGTCATATTCAGCATATCAATTATTTGATATGGAGCCTGGGGGCTTCAACTCTCTAACAAGTTCTCTGACTAAAGAATAACCATTTAATGACAAAACACGAAGTCCTGTTAATGCTTTCTCACTAAAGCCGAGGAGCTTTCAAACTCCAGCCCATTGTTTGTTTTCGGGTTTTTCTTTCTTAAACCAAATACATTCAATGCTACTTAAGCAATTTATGCAGCTGAAGAGGTAATGCCTGTACTCACATCATCTCGATACGGTCACAGGTAGTGTTGCTGAAAAACAGGCCAATTGTTTATAAAAAATTCAGCCAGACAAAGTTGTAACCCTTCTGGATGTAAAGACGTTCTCCACCCTGGGAATACAAGTTCCCTAGGGGGAAAAAAAAAAAAACAACCATTCTTTCTTCAATCTAACTTTACAGTTCTATAAAGCAACATACCTAAAGACAAACTAGCCTCGATAAGTACTACAAATACATTGAATTCTCTTCTCTTACCTCGAGTCGCACTGGAAAATCACAAGCATGGTGCAGAGAACAAGAACAAATATTTTATTTCTGATGGTCAGAATAAAAGGTTTTCTGTAGTATTCTTGAACGCCTCCCAGAGACAGGAAAGAAACAATCTACGGAGATATTTTCTAGCATACATGTCTATTCCAAGGTTTTTTCCCTAGTCATTGGTCTCGGGTAAAGCTCTACCAGCCAAACAGAGTAGGGACTTCTCAGTTTGAGAAGAAATCCTAGTAGACAGCTGACCTCACGGATTCCTTTTCAATGAAGTTGCTCACTTGTCATTATAAAAAGCTAAAACACCAGGCTTAAGTTTCACTTTCCATACTGCTTAGGAAGGGGCCAATTTCCATTGCCTGCTCAGGCAGCCAGCAGCGCTGTGCAGAGAGACTCAGGGAAGAAATCAGCTGGAAGGCAGTATTCCAAGTTCCCCAAATAATCACTGCCTGAAGAGGAGGAGCAAAAAGAAACAAGAACTGTCTAGTCAGCTCTTCTCCTGTAGGTTTGAGTACTTGCTTTTCTTTGGTGCTGAAATATACTGACTATTAAAAATCAAAGCATGTTTAAGTACTAAGCACGTACACATGCGGTCCATGGTCATCACTAACAATTCCCCTACGGTTTAAAACCCAAAGACAAGGTGACACCCATCCATAGGAGCAGTGGTGCCTTTGCACACCAGAGAGTGCTTTGTGTACGGTGAGATGAGCCCCTTCCCTTGGGCAGCGGGCTGCCAGGGGAAGAGATTCACCCAGCCGCTGGGGAGTCACGACCTCTTTCTTCTTGAAGCAACAGCCTAACAGAAATGGCCTGGGGTTGCCGTAAAAGCAGAAGGTGTTGCTAGATCACTAAATAGCTGGCCTTTAAGGGCTTTTGTGGGGACACACTTAATCCGCTTCACTGACACTAAACTAAATAAAACTGAAAGTGTATCATGTGCACACCAGGAATATGAATTAAATGATGTCTGACAGTGGTATTGCTATTCCCAGTCCTGAGCAGTGCTAAGTTATTCAGGAGAAAGCTTCTTGACCCTGGCAAAACTTAGCAACCACACCTATAAGGGAAATAATTTTATTGATATAGAATATTTTGCACCAAGCCTCAGTTAAGGTACCTAAGTACATGCCTGGCTTCAAGGCAAGAACACTTTTAATAGCCATTTTTCTGCCAGAGATGGTCTTGCTAAGTGACTACAGTCTTAGAGGAACCCACTTGATGGAACAAAACAGAGAGAGGCTTCCACAGCTCAGTGCTGCACAGCCTCCGCAGGGCAAGAGGAGGTTTAGCTTTTTCCACAGAAGCACAGGAAGATTTGCATGCTGCTCTTCCTTCCATCAGGATGGGTTAGATCTCTCTCACCCTGGTGCAGTAAGCGATGAGGGCATCGACGAAGCTGGTTGTACAGACAGCCTGAGACAATAGATTAGGTACGTCAAATCTTTTCATTGAAGATGAAACGTCCTTGCTTTCCCCGTGTTAAGGCTAGACACGCTCAGAGCCAACAGGGAGCACTTCTGGTAGTTACAGGGGAAGGGTTTGGCAGAAATATGCAGCAACACACAGGAGATCAGGACGTTTCTCCACATGCAGCATATTCCCTGGGAAAAGCTGGGAGGATTTGGGCAAGGGGCCAGCTGTGATAGACCAGATGTGAGTGAAATCAGTTTAAATAGAGCAAGGATGACTGTTCTTCCATACAAACAGTGCTCAAGCACTGTTAGGGCACGGAACAGCTGATGAGAGCCACACGAACTGATTCATGTCATCAAACAGAGCAATAAGAAAAAACTAAAAATTCGTGTGTGTTACCAATAGCTCACACTAGCATCTTCCCCCCTCCCCAGCTCTTCACCACCTAATTAGCAGCCACAGGTCATTTTCTTCAGGCCCTTATGATGCAGGGGGAGGTAGGACAGATTCCAGCCTGAGTAGTGCAAGAAAACAGTGTCTAAAGCATCTTGGAAGCAACACTCACCCCCCATCCTGTTTTCAGGGCAATACGTCTCAAATGATACATACAGAAGGGGTCAGCATTAGAAGTGAAGCCTCGAAGACAAAAACTTCTACCTCGGTGTCTTTTACTAGTTTACCTTTAGAACAAGGCAATAGAAAGCTTAGCTCTTAATTTGCACAGCTTGTTATCTCTCCTTTAAGTAACTGCTGATTTACACTGCAGAACAAACATTTACATTTTTATTTTATACAGCATACTTTACAATTAGTATTGAATAACGTCCATCCAATGATTAGTCTTCCATACAGCCAGATAGTGAGTATCAAAATAAAATTAAGGATTCAACACAACATTGTTGAGAGCTCGAAGTCATTAATATTACTTCTCATTTCAAGTGAGTCAAGACTTTCCTCACCAAAAGCCTTTTCATTTTGAGGGTAAGAAAATCACAGCCAGCTGTAAGCACCTAAGCACATAATGGCTAACAGGTTGGCAGTGGCAACCTGAAGCTACTAGCCCAGATTAGCTCTGCCTTGCCTGAAACCCTTAAAAAAGGGCAGAAGTTTTATTATCTAGAAAATAAAGGAAAATAATCTGTCTTCTCTTACCTGCTCTTCTCCTCAAACACTTTGATGAAGCCAATTTCCAAAGGGACAGTAGGTTAGGCTGTACCCCAATTACACCTATTAGAGCATAGAGGGTACTTCAGCACTTACATGCTCATACAGCTGCCAAGAATTTGATTCCTGCCTTAGTTTGAATCTAAAAAGACTGCAAAAATAAGAGCAGAACCCATAGTCAGGCTGTTACCAAATCATTGTGACAAAGAAGAGCTTTCTGCTACCCAAGAAAATATTTTAATGTTTCATATACTCATAGTACCATTCACTAATTAGCTTCCTCATTAGCATCCTAACAGGCTTAGCTTTTGTTTTCAGGTATCTTTGCTCTATTGAAAACTTCAGTATCACACTGAAATTCACTTGATTCTGCACTTCCACAGGTAAACCCTCATCTCAACAGCCTTGACTGATACCTCGCCATTCATCAAGGTTTTGTTAAAGCACAACAGAACTACACAACTGTTCTTCAATTAAAAAGACAGAAAAAGGAAAAAATTACTCTAACATAGGAGGAAGTCCTGGATTTATTGAAGTATAACACTTTTAACAAGTTTGTGAGGCAGTCACATTTTTCAAAGCAGCCATACAAGAAGGCATCCTTACTCACACCACCTTAAAAGAATCATACAATAAACTAATTTTCACCCCATATCATTGTAGAAACGGCATTATGGCTTTTGTCTCTACAAAAACTTCTACACAGGACTAGAGAAATTCAACAGAAAACCCAACAATTTGTTAGTTAAGACCAATATGTATTTACCATAAGTATAAAACAAGGTGCTTGAAAGATTATTATTATATATGCCTCAGCTGCTTTCCATGTTGTAAAATACTGCTACATTAAGCAGCTAAGAAGTAATAAATAGCTTCTTTTATAGCACTGTCAACAAAAAAACTTACTATATATTTTCTAAGCATTTACTGTTTAAGTAAATACAAAATTTAAGTTGCTATGACATCAAATATTTGAATCCTTCTGAATCATTACATAATAACAGAAAACACACAAACTCCTTCCTATACACTTACTTTCACTGAGTCTTAACAAACATATAAATTTAAAAGGCCTGTTCAAAAACAAACAAAAGCAAAAATTATACCTAGCACTCCCACAACCGCCTCAGAGAAACACAAAGCAATCATACAGCAAAGTGCCTGGGGCGAGCATTTATACCCTAAGCCCTTTCCCTCCTGCTCACTCATTGGCCTGATTTCTATGAGCTAATTAAGCCAGGGATGCTTAAATTCACAGGGGAAAGAGCTGGGTTTTCTTGTTTGCTGATGAGGGGAGTTTCTCAGTGGAACTAATTGTTTCTTAGAGAGAAAGAAGTGCAAATTTTATTTCTTGTGGGTCTTTTTGAACAAAGTTATGGATTGTATCTCTTATTTGTTGTGAGTATGATTGGTTTATCAATATGACAGATAGGGAGTGATGTTGGAAAAATTCCACAGTAGGGTTACAGACTAGAAATTTAATTTGTTTTCATTATCTGGGGTTATTTTCTAAATTGTACATATCATTATTAAATTTGAGCCTCTTTTTCTGAGGAGTACGAGCTAAAGTTGCTTTCTGGCTTATACTTAATACAAGCTAAAGAAACGTTTTAAAAAAATACTATGTTCTTATGTGAAGCTTCTAAATAGATGTGTAGCTGTTCATGAGATTATAGAGAATGAGCTTTGAGTTTCTCTCTTTTTTCTTTTTTAATTTCTTAAAGTATGGAAAAAACATGTGAGAAGTTGACTGTAAAAACATTTTCTGTAACAATTTTTTGCACAGTTTTTCTTTTTGTGCGTACTTAGTGCTTGGGCTAAAGATGCTATAAAAAATCCTGAACCCTTTTAACTTCAAACAGTGTTTTTTGTTCTTATGATAAAACAAGATATTAAGAGCTATTAGAAAATAAAGCGAAGAGGGAAAGCTAGTTGCTAGAGGACTAAAATGTTTCTCTGTAGTTTATTTCTTATGAACTTTTTCAATGGGTTAAGCAGGATTTGGGATCGTGTTGTTCCTTAATAGAGTAAAATTTTGTGTGACTATAGGCTGGGGCTTTAGAGATGAGCAGTAACTGGTTCTGTTTTGCCTGGGCCTGGCTTTCTCTCAGACTTACCGGGTTGCCCAGGGCAGGGGATGTTTGTATAAAGAAGACTTGTTCTGGCGCTTTTGTCTCAAACAAGCTCTTAAGTTGTACAGCTCTTCTTGGAGGGGCCAGAGCCTGTGAGCCCTCAGATTGATTTGGGAAAAGCAATTCTGTACCGGACTGCAGCAACTGGAAAAACAGAAAAAAAAAAAAAGTTTACCTTGCTGCAGTCAGCCCCTGTTTTTTCTATCCTATCAAGAGCTGTAAAGCTTGAACAGAGTTTTCAGGAAGCCTGTGAGGCTTTACTTAAATTTATATAGTGTATTTGATGGCTCACTTCTCACTTAAATTACATGTAAATTCCTGGCCTTCGGTTGTTACAGGCCATTGGTCTTCCTGGACTTAATTCTTGCATTTTTGTAACTGAGAAGAATGTCAGTGCTCTTCTCCTTCAGGAAAAAGGAGTAAATCTCAAAAGCCCAACATAAATATTTATTTCTGGATTATGTTACAAAGTCATAAATTATTTGCAGACTGAGACATAGTAACTGTGTCTTGTTGTTCAACAAAGTAGGGTGATGCTAGAGCATAAGCTTTGATAAATGCTCGGTCAGTTGCAGTGGGAGGATGATGCTCCAGGTTAATTCTGCTGCTGTGATGTGATCTATGTGGCACTGGAGGGCTTTCAGCCTTAGCTTTGCATGCAGTGGCATTCCTTTGTGCAGAGCAGAACTGTATGGCTGCATTAAATCATCTGAAGGGAGTACGTTTTTTTGCAAAGGTCAAAAAGTTTTGGCAAGTTCAAAACCAGAATGTCCTGAAGAGTAACCGAATAGAAAAGAACTGTTTGAAATGACAAACTGGTTTTCTAAACATTGCTTGAATACCCTAAAAGCATTGCCTTTGAAAAAATACTTTTTAATGCCTTAGGACGATTACAGAGTAGTAGCAGAGAACAACTCTAACTCCTTCTCAGACTATACTTCATAGCTGAGTTTTAAGTCTTCAGTTTACAAAAACATTGACAAAAACTAGTCAATGCCAGTGTAAATAATGCTGAAGAAACAGGTTTCTAAGTTGCAGTCAAGCAATTGCAAATCTCTTGTTTTCGGTGTTTTTCCACATCTCTCAAGCCCTTGTTGTGTGATATAAATGTGATGGCTGTAAAGGAAGTACATCCAGCATTGCAGCAAGGGGTGGAAAAGCTTGCTAAGCTTCCATCCTGAGTGCGGTGCCTGGTAATGCCTTTATCTGTTTTGTTCAGCCTTGGATCTGTGATGTTAATTTAGATTCATGAATTGCTGAAAAGGCAAGACAGATAGCCTCTTCGGTTTTGTTCTGTGGCAGCCCCAGGGTATCAAGGCTTGCTGCAAAGTGGGGGAAAACATTTTTCCATCCATGCTTTCTGGAAATTAGAAACGCTCACCAGAGAGAAAAGCTGTTGTACACAAGATTGATGCTAACTAACAGCTTTCTCTACTAGGAGGCCCCTGAATATGGACATGCTCTGTTGAGAAGGCTGAGAATTGAGCTCAAGGAAGATTAGTGGGGTGGTGACAGCACAGGGGAGCCATGGTAAACATGCCCCCCGTTAAATTTGAGTTGCCCCTTTTAGGGTGTGTGTTTGCTGTGAGAAGCATTGTGTATGGTAAAAGCCATCAAGTCTTAACTGTGCGTGGCAAGCTGGCAATGCAGACAAACACTTGAGGCGTATTTGGGATTTACTTTTTTGTTGTTTTAAAAAAAGCTATTAGTGAGTGGGAGTGACAGCTGTCTTAAACCTGTGCTGTAGATTATCACCTTCATGGGTAAGAGAATCCCCAAGTGTCTCCTGCCTAATGGAAGCCACTCTACTGTGTCTTTTTGGATTGCAGTCTCTATTTACTGAGTGTATATAATTGATTACAAATCTACCCTCCGGTCTGGCTGCTGCTTCAAGAGTGATAATACTTCAGCAGGCAAAGAATCTCTGGCTCTTTTCTTATTGCCCAGGAGAGCGTGGAAGAAAGCAATGCTGCGGCAGGGTATTTGAAAGCCAGAAAGAATATCAACCCAGTGTTTGCAGGTACTGTGATACCACCTCTGTCAACTGTTTCACTGGAGCTTCCAGTGTGCGCATAAATTTTCCAATACGCTTAGGCAGCGCAGTGAGAATTGGTTGAGGAATTAGAGGAATGTATTCCACAAGCTGTTAAGGAGAGTTACTCCAGTGTACTCTTGTTGTCCCGAGTCATTCCTTTCACATTCATCTACCAGTTTGTGTCACCATTCAAACCCACAAGAAATTAAGAGATAACACCGGACCCGACCCATGTTTCCTGCTTATATTTTTCTTGGAGAGCACTGTTAAAGAACACATTGAATAGTGTATTGCATCAGACTTTGGTTTTTCAGGCGTAAATAAGTGCTGGTGTTGAAAAGATAAGGATATGTGTTGTGGCAAAAGAAAATTCTGCTTTAATTCCAATATTTTTCACCCCAGCCCCCAAGAGTTCTCTGCATGTTTCTGTGTGTGAAGAAAGCCTTTCCTCTAGGCAGATAATGAGTTGCGAATCTGGTCTCCACAACAACCAACTGCAAACATGCCTAGTGCATTATCCCAGTAGGGATTGAAAACTGGTGCCTGCCTTGGCTGAAGCAGCACTGCACTACTACTGCGGATTTTCTTGCAGATTTTTCAGGTTTTCTAGAAATTTTCTTGCAGAATGCCACGGAGGTAACTTCCTCTACATCAGTTAATGCAGAATAAGATGTTAGTTTTCTCCTATGACATCTTCGCTGTCAGAGCTGTAAAATATAAGGTATGTACTTAGCTGTTTACAGTTCTTAATAGTACCGGCTTAGAACACATTTCATACAGAGTTAGTCAGGAAGTGCTTAATCTAGAGGCACTGGATATTGCACATACTGGTATTGCAATACTTGATATTGCAAGCACACTGATCGTCTCTAAAGGAAACTTCTTGGGTTGTTAACTTTTTTTATGCTTTGGCAAGCAAGGACTTTAAGGCACTTGAAGTAGCAATTTCAGTTACCTGTCAGTTGCTGCTTGATCATTTCAGCCAATAGAGTTAAAAAGAAATTAACTACACAAGCGTGGTGAGCAGTCTGACGTGGCATTACCGTGTACACCTTAAACCATGAAATCTAGGGGGAGGAAGTGAATTCTGTGGATGTGAGAGCAAGTGAAGAGAGTAACAGCACATCAGAACATGGGCTGAGCTGAAGCCACAGAACACTCCTTGTCTTTGAGTTCGGTTTGGTCTTTGTGTCTCAAGTCAGGCAAGCTTGACTGACTGCTGAGCTGCCCCAAGCTCTGGACAGGCTATTGAGAAGTGGAAATCTGTTAAGTAAAAGGTCATTTATGACTGTGCATTAATTTAAAAGATGAGAAAAGTGGGAATTTAACAGTCTGTTGTAGACAAGGAGCCACAGAGTTCACCTGACCACCCAAGAACTTGTGCTGTGTATCCAAAGCCTTTGTATGCCTTAGGAGATACAGCAAAGAGCAAGACAACGTCAGGGCTGCAGGGGCCTTTGGGGCTGAGTATTAGCTCGTGTGCGTATAGAAACGGATAAAGCCTTGACCAGATGTCTCTGCAGGGTCTGGGACAGTGCTGCCTTGACATAAATGCACGCAGAGGAAAAGGCAAAGGGTGTGCTGTAGTGGTGCATGCGCTGTCCTTCCTAGGCCTGGCTGCTCCAGCAGAGGTAGCTGTGGTGGCATTTTCTGCAGCAGGATTGGGAGGCTCTGCTGAGCACTTTGACCTGGAGCATCTGTGAAGAACTACCCACCTGTGCTGTGCAGCTGAAAAACTGTGGATCTGGCTTTGTATTGCTAAAGAGGTACTTGAAGTAGCTTGTGCATGCCTTTGTGGCAGCATCTCAGGGCTTTTTGTAAATAGACAGACTTCGCAGCTGCTGAATGATTTGGCAGAAAAAAAAAAGAAATGCCTTTCTAGCATTTAAAGAATAAGGGAAACAAAACAAACTAGGGTGAGAATATATTTAGCATAAAATAGTAAAACTAAAGTAGGGTCCACACATGTGTGACTCCATCAACACCTGGTATGTGCGAAATGCAGGGTGGCTGGGGTTTAGTGATGCCTGTCTCCTTTTTTGCATTAGATTTGTAGTGGTCTCTTCACGTTCCCATAGCACAGACAATGTTCTGGTGAAGATGGTAAGTGTTAAGTCTCTACTTTCTTGTGCTGCATTTAATCCTTACAGATCAAAGAGGATGTAAATGAGTTTCATAATTGTAAATCACTGTTACTGTGCTTGTGGAGTTCCTAAGATATCTTAGGAGACATTGTATCTCCACTTGGAGATACAAATAGCTGACACCTGGGAGTTAATTCAGCCTCTGACCATTTTACCAAACAGTTGGGGTCTTCTACTCCAGTTTGCCTGCTCCAGGCTGCTGTGGCCACCCTCCTATTGGTGTCCCCTGCAACAGCCTGAACCACCTTGGAAACTGCAGGTTGGATGCTACCTGCAAGCTCTGGAAAATGAAGGATGGTTCAGCTACCAACTTGTAAGTCATTCTCTGAAACTGCCAAAGCTATTTTGCTTGACACATTAAACGAATTTGGTAGGCCATGACTGAAATGTGGCCGAAAGCTGGCACAGTTGTAGTCAACTGAAGTGAGGCATTTGTGAGCCATGTTGGTGATCTTGGAAAATATTTTTATCATTGAAGCAATAGACATATGTATAAAATAACTATGTGTCGAAACAGAACCTCTAAAACATTATCAATTTTTTATTCAAAAACAAACTTCTGAAAAGCCAGGATTTTCTGTGAGCTGGAAATGCTGGGGTTTGGGTGTCCTTCATATGGATTAAGTCGGTGTTTTACAAGCTTTTCTCAAAAGCTGAGCAGCAGCGAACTGCTGGCTGGTGTGGGGAACCATGGTTGGAGATGAATATCCGCTTGTACTCTAAAAGTACTCCAGTCTTGTACACTAGAATACAGCCTTTGAGCTCTGCTTCATCTAATTTGCTTGCAGAAAGGAGAAAATGTCTTATAAGGACTTCCGAGAAAGCAGACTGAGATTCTCAGACTCCCTTAATGGTCAACGCTGGATATTCCTGAAAAAAGGTCTAGATGACTTCAGAGATGGCTTTCCTCCTCCATCTGATAACATGATTGTGTATGGTAGAAAGCGGCCTGTCTCAATTACCCTTCAGAACAGCACACTGAAATCTTCATCCACAGTTCTGTGGAAGAAAAGGAGGAAATCTTCCAGAACACAGGTCTGTCTGTCCAAACTCAGCCTGCTGCAGCAAGTCAGGAGGGATTATGTTGCACAGATAGAGTGCCGTCTGAAACAGAAGCCTGTAGTGCTCTACCCATGCCTGGAGAAAAGTACCTCCCCAAAGGTAATGATTTTGTAATCCCGATTAAATGCTCCTTTAGAGTTGGACCAGGAAACTAATCTAGTGTGCAACTACTACTGTAAATTAAAAAAAAAACCACAGCAAGTTCTGTTTCTTTCCAAAGGGAAAATAAGACAACTGATATTACAGGTAACTAAGATTTAGATAAGTCTGAATTGTCAGCAAGTAATTTGTGGGAATGGGCTAATTGAGAAATCTAGTGCCTGCCATCCCTGCCAACAGATTACAGTAAATGCATTATCTGCTAAGCTATCACCAGACATGGGTACAAATGGACATTATAGAGCAGGCAGAGAATCTAATTAGAATTGAGAAGGTAGGAGTATGCCTAAGATAGCCCAATATATCCCATTACCTTGATTTCTCAGCCTGTTTACAGAATTGTCCCTCTTTTCCCAGTCTCCAGTTACTCAAATTTGTCTGCTTCGTGCAAGCAAAAGCTAGCAGGTCCTTGTCTCTTGTGTGGCTGGGAACTTCTGGAACGTGCTTGTTTGATGTTGCAGATGGAGAACGGTGACCAAATAGAGTGGGGAAATAAGCCTTTTGCTCCTAGTTCCTCTCAAAACAAATGGGGGAGAGCTGGAAGACTTTTCCAGGGGATGTGCTACAGAAGATAAAGTCCCCTGGGTGAAGCACCTGAGTATCGTTTAGCCTTCTCTGAGGGCATATACTCACCTAAGGCTAGGATGCAAGAACATGGTGGATGGGTTCATTGGGAGGAGCCTTAGAATTCAGAAAAGGGAATTTGGTCTCTGTTCTGTGAGAACAAGCAACAGCAGAGCTCGCCCCAATCCCAGGCTGCTGTTACTGGGGCGATGGGATCATGAAATGAGGGATTGTACTGAAAGGAAGGAACCTTAAAAGCAGCTGAAGGAAAATTTCATGTGTGGTACAGCAAATTGCCATAGAAGATGAGACCAGAATTTCAGCATGATTCACAGATCTAGCAAGCAGCCTGAGTTGCAATTAATGCTTTAGGGATTTTTGAGAAAGGTGTGTAAATTGAAGCTTCTGGACTATGAACTGCTTCAACTGCTAGTAGACTTGAGGAGACTTTCATGTGGGGCAGTCCTTCACACGGCCCCCAAGCAGACGCACTCCAGTGAGGTTATTTTTGAACGCAGGCTGTGTTTTTGCTTGGCTTGTAGCTCTTGAGAGAAGATGCTGGTGTCCCCGATCCTGAAGTGCTTTTGAAGAGCAAGGCTGGCTACAGTGTCTGCGAACAGGAGAACCACCCCCTTCAGGAGGTGCTGCATCATATGGAGGACATGCAAAGCAAAGTAACAGCTTCCGAGACGGGAGTACAGTGAGTACAGGACAAGATGAAGACAGCAACACAAATGGTTCCGAGTGCCCCCTTCTCTGAAATGAGTGGGAAAAGGAATTTAAGCCCTTAACTGAAATTTACATGGATCTATTGTGGGACTAGTTTCCATTAAAAGATGGGTTCCTTTGCCTTCCTCGGTGGTACTGATAAATAAATTGTTATGCCACTAGCTGCTCAGAGACCAGTCAGGATTAGTCCCGAGTGATTTGAAAACATAAGGAGACAGCCTCACTGGTGGCTTGTTGTAGAGGCTGCATTAGCTATGGCAAAAGAAGCGCTGTCACTTTATTCTTCCCTGACCACTTTGAATAGTCACAAAAAGGCATAGTGATGGGCACATACGGTTCCAAGCTTCAACTTTTTAGGGTTTTCTATTTTGAAGGTGGCAGGTTATTTCAAGCCTTGCAGGCAAACCTTGGGACTCTGCTGTTTGATATATCCTTTCTTCTGTTTGTGAGGGTGGCCTTCACAACTGGTTCAAACTGCCCGAGCTATTTCTTGAAAAAATCATGCCGTGTTTAGTGGCCAACAGCAGCAGCTGCAATCCAAAGGCATATGTGCAAACACAGGATCCAGCTTTAGGCTGTTGTCCAAGATTGACTGTGTGGTGACACCTATCGCTGTAGCTAATCAAAGGGTGTTTCTGACTGCATTGCATTAATACCCGTAGTGGGAAGGAGTCTGGAGGCAAAGCCCTGTGTCTGTGGCTCTCCAAGAAGAAGGTAGCAGGACGAGACAAGGAGGCCGTGCTGACTGACTCTGCTCCCCTCGATGAAAACAGAAAGCGAGCGATCCGGCGTTACTGTGACTGGGTTATGTCTTTGGTAAGCACACAAAAACTGCCACCGCTGCTCTCCTTGACTCTAGAAACCTAATTGTTTCATTTAGGCTAAATGTCTTTGGACTTAAGAAGTAAAAATATGGCTCTGGATGTATGAATCTGAGATCCAAAGTCAAAACCAAGATTTCTTCTTGACTCTTAGCTCTGATGTCCTGTTGTGACTAATAGGGCTCAGGCCACCGAAATGTAAAGCAAGGAATAAGTATCGTTATACAAAAATACTGTTAAATAAGTTTGCTTCAGAAAGCGGTGTCGCTTTTTTCAGGCAAGTCATCCGTGTCCAAATGGCTATTTAACTGCCTTACCTTGGAGCAGTCCCCTTCTGTGTGAAATTAATACACCGATTCGTGTGTTGGCTCCAAACCGTCTTTGCGATTGCCACATCGCTGTGACAATGCCAATGCAAGCATACTTGTGGATCAGCTGAAACTGTGATGCTGGGTTTAATAGTACTGTAGAGTGGTGGGAGGAAATGTGTGCGAGAACATACTGGTGATGAGATGCTGCTTTATTCCCTGCTCTGAGACTGTCCTGGGGTTGTTCCAGGGAGGAGGGAACAGCAGCATGGATGAAGATACCCTCATGAGCTTGCTCAATGCCAGCTGTGAAAGGGAGGCCACTGGCCCCTCACCTTTACATGCTGTGAATTTCAACAAAGTGGAAGCAGAGAAGCCAAAGGGCCGGGAGATTTCACCTCCCCAGTTAGCTGTCAGGAGTTCTCATCACCTAAGCAGCCTGCCCTGCCAGGTTAAGGTAAAAGAGCTCACATTTACATTTGCAAAAGTCTAATTGTTTTGGATGGCTTGTGGGGAAGGGTACCCATGGGAGATGAGAAAGGAGCCTGTTTTTTTCCAGGGACCACTTGATATTTTTCTGTATTTGTATTTTAAGGATCCAGAGTACAGTTGAAAAAGGAAATGTTCAATAATTGTTACCTTTTACATGCAGCAGAGAGGTAAAATGAGAAGGACAACTAAAAGGATTATTTAGTGCTCAACCATACAGTCTTTTTGCTTGCCAAACTGTAGAGAGTTGTCCACGGTTTTGCTGATTGCCAAAGCCAGTGAAATCAACAGAAAAACATGGGTTTATGCTGTGTGAGCTTTGGATTAGGCGAAGGACATCATGTCTGACCCATCTCCAGATCTAGTTTGTTAGATGTTCCAGTTGGAGCTTCAAGAAGTCCTCAGTCCCAAGTGTGTGTGGCGCTGATGTAGGGGAGAGCAGGGGGACTGGTGGAGGTGTCAACAACTGGAAGAAGCTGAAGCATGAGGACAGTGACCTTCCAATCGTTACCTTTCCCATTACCAGCTTTTCTTCCTGTATCTTCTTATAATCATAATCAACAGTCATATGGTTGAGGTCAAAACTGGAGAAGGATTTCAGCGTAATATTTGCTGGATGATTTTTAGGTAAGAGACTGAAGCTGGGCCAGTGCTGGCTTAACTGCAAGTTTGCAGTTCTCAATCCTATAAGTAGGTTTTTTTTCACTGCTGAGAAATTTGATTTTTGAAATAGGAAAACATTTATTCAGCCTCTGACTCCCAAAGTATGACCCTCACAGACTTCCTTCCCAGGTTATCACAAAAACTAGTTTAAAAAAAAAAAATGGTCAGATGACTTGAGGGTAGGGGTTCCCAGAAACAGCTTTTGATACTTGCTGCCTTGGTGGGGAAAAAATTGCTAGCGAGGCATTCTCATCAGCCATCGCCTTCATATTGTACAGTTGTAGGATATTCAGGTTGTGGAACAGTGTCTGTCCTGCCTATGTCATGAGGGACAAATGCCAATGTGATGAAAGAACACTGAAACAGAGTTTTTGCAGGTCCCTTCCCAACCAAAAGGGGAGAAGATCAGATATGGAGCGTGGTATCTTGATCCCACAAAGTGGAGAAAACAGAAAGCGAACAAACCATTAAAAGCTCCAGAAGCAACACTCAATAGCCTTGGGAATGCAAAGAAAGGGTCTGAAAAGGTACTGTGAATGTAAAAAGTGATATCACTCTTTTCTGGTGTCACTAGGAGAGATTGTTCTCTGATGGGAATGTCTCTGGGCGCTGTATTGTGTTTGATAGCCACAAATAGATGTGGCACAGACCGTGTTATCCAAGCTGAGATAAATGCGGTTCAAACAGGCTCATCCCTTGGATTAGCCTGGCTGCAGGGCACCTGTATATGGATGATAGCTCTGGAAGGCGAATAAGCACAAATCAAGGTTTAGTTGAAATCAATGTTGTACATCCGGTTCCTTGGATGCTTTTGGCATCATATGTGGCCAAAATGTATTCCTATGCAATGGGCACCTCGGAATGCTTTAGGGTGTTTTTATCTTGGTTTTGTTTCACTGCAATACCTACCTTGACAAAGGTGCTGGATTCGGCTGTGGTACATGGTGTTATTAGGAGGGGTTTGAAGAGCAGGCAGGCTCTTCTTCAATGACTGGGTTTACTTAGATGTAGCTTTAGTTTCCTTTTCTTAAAAAAAAAAAAATCTACTTCATCTTCATGCTTACTGCACAGTAAGAAGGGAGGACGTTGCTCATGCTCTAGAGGGCACTCCTTCCAAATGCAAAACTGAGTTGCATGGGACTAAAATGATGCCAAGTGCAAAGGGCTGGTGAGCTGAATGGCAAGTGTCGCTCCTGTTTGATAACAAATTGCTGTCTGTAAGACAAAAGAGTAAGTTACGCAGACAGGATGCCTGAGAAGAGCTGAGCTCAGAAGAACACAAAAGCAAAGGTTATGGTTTTATTCATGTTGCTTAAAAATAAAGGTGAAGTTCACCATTATATATATTATTATTCATAATAATCCACCCGGTGTCCAGCTCCTCCTGGGAACAGACTGCAGATTATTGAGGGTAGGTGTGCTTACTTGGATAACGAAGAATAACTCTTCCTACATCCCTTTCCAAAGATGCTGGGGGAAATGACTGTGTAGCGCAGGACATAAGATTCCATCATCATAAATTATAATTTGCTAAAAACAGCTTTGCATTAACAAAGCAACCTCATTTCTTTGAAAAGAAAAAAAAGAAATCTGAGCTACTTAGAGCTGCTAGCAGTTAAAATATTTATTGCTTCATAAGTTTTCATGAGAGCTGGACAGATATATGCTGTGTGGTTTCTTTAGGCATGTGGAACCTATACAGAAAATTGAAATTTGACTTTTATTTTAATATACTGTGGAAATTAATTTAGGAGATGGACGTCACACAGCTGCACAGCACACAGGCCTTGAAGGAATTCCTGGAAAGAAAGGGCTACAGCAAGCCTCGGGTGAGTCATGAGAATCTGCTGAGGCTGTTGCCTGTGTCCCCATGTTGATGTGCTTGTGGCTATTGCTGGGTTGTCCCAAGATTCTGGTTGTAAAACCACCTAGATCAGGGACCTCCAGTTCTTCCCTTCTGTGTGTTGGAGCTTTTGGAGGGGAGGAACTGGTGTAACTGCAAATGGGGCTTCAGAAGGAGCTGGGGCTCAGTTCAGCAGAGGGTCTTGGAAGTGGTGCTGGGATCCCCCTGTTCGTGCTTAATGTGAAGGACCAGTACGAAGCGCTGTCCTGGGAGCAGGTGAACAGGTATTTTGATGGACGCTTGGGACTCGCACGGCTCTGCAGCTTGTGTGGCTGATGTTATCGTGTCTCACCGGCATGCGCGGAAGGCAGTGCTACGTGTTAACTGTGGGTGCAAAAGAGATTTCAACCTCTGAATGCCCAGGAAGGGACTTCACTGAGTTTCATCTCGTTATCATAAGCAACAGCTGCAACTGAGCAATATGTGCGCTGGATTTTTGGACCCTTTCTCTTTACATATCTTTACCTTTTCCTCTAATCGCTCTAAGTGTCATTTGAGGCTGCTAATCATGCTTATGTTTAATGTTTTGTTTCAGTTCCTTCTGAAAATCCTGTCTGGGGGAAATGATAGTAGAGCTCCAGAGAAGACATCCAAAGCTTGCAAGAACCTATCTAAAGAGAGATGAAAAAACAAGAGAAGGATCTTTCACAACCATGAATTAATACAGATTTCTAAATTCTCTTAAAATGAATAGAAGCTAGTAGCTGAGCTGTTCCTAAAAGAATATTCTTACCTTAGAATGAACCTAGAGGTAGCTTTGAGTTAGTTCTGAAATGGTCAGATGATAGTTTGAAGATTGGGTTTGGACTCCCAAATTCAAGGCGCAAACCACTTGGCACTGAGCAGTGCTTGGGCTCGGCTAGAAGGCACCGATGATGGCTTGTGCTGTAACATGCTGCCTTAGTTGCAGATCCTGGTCCACAAACAACTAAGTGTTTTTGAAGCATTGTGCTTACTGCTTTAGAGAATATAAATAAGTAATCTCTGAATTCTCTAAGGCACGACTGGCTGCAGTTTATATATACCTACTGAAACCTTCCACCTGAGAGCGTACAAAGTGATAGCCTTCTGCAAGACCTGAAAGATCCCACTGTGGACAAACCTTGTGCTGACAAAAGCAGACTTAATACAGCGAGACCACTAAAAATCATAGCCTGCGATCTATTACTACACCAAAAATACCTAATAGAAACAGCTGAAGCCTTTACAGAGCAGGAACTGGGCTATCCCGTAGCCCTTTGGTGTATCTGTGAGTTAAACTGCAGCTTTGCCTGGTTGGTTGCGGTCATAAGCTGCCTTCTTTGCTGAATTCCCTACTGTCAAACAATGTCTTGGACCTCAAGGATTTGTTTTGCTCGGTTTCAATGTGTGCTGTAGTTCCTACTGCTAATTAAACTTTTTTGTCAAACTGGGAACAGGATTATGAGGATAAATATCCATGCTTCAAAAGGGACTTCTAAACAAAACTAGCGAGAAATCCTTCTTCAACTCAACATTGCATAAGCAACAGAACAGTGTTTGGACGTGGACAGACCTGGGAAGAATGAAACCCAGAAGTAGCCTGTGGAGACAAAATAAAAATGTATTCCTACAAGTCAGAGAAAATGAATTTAGCTTAAATGCACTAAGATGAACTATTCAACAAACATCATATGCGGATAAAGAACCAACCTCGCCTGTGAAGAAAAAGCTGGAGCTGGCAGGAAAGTATAGCAAGCCCAAGCGGGAAGCCTTGTCCCACCATAGTCACTTGGATAATGAAACAAAGGAGTGCACACCAAGGGAGGCGTTTGTACCCCAACATCAGCACTCGTCAAAAAAATCCCACTTTGAAGTAGTGGCCACACAGTCTGAAAAACAAGATATTTACAAGCAGGACATGTTTTTAATGGCACATCTAAGACAGCCCCCAGCAAGGGGAATTTCTCTTGTCCATCAGCACCTCTTCCCCTGCCTCGAAGGTCCCAGACCCTCCCCGGTATGCTGTCAGGGACAAGCAGACCTCACTCGCTCCTGTTTTACTGTCCTGGATTTCAGGTAAGGATTCAGAGCCTGATTTAACTTGCTATGTTGCTTTGAGTTATTTAAAACCTGGCTAACACAGTCCAGTACCAAGGGAGGGGAGGGCCGTCAGCGCAGGCTTTGTGGGGGGGAATGAATCCTGCTTTATTATAAAGCTGAATAGCACACGGGGAGCTTGCAGAACACTTTGTCTTTTTTCCCAGTGGCTATTTGCTCTGCCCAAGATGGTCTAAGCAAATACCTGTTCACAGCTGCTCGGAGAACAGTCTGTGCTTTGATTTCTTTTTTTCCTGAATGCCTCTCATGAGCGGTCTGTGCTGGCATTGCTGGACTCCCAAGATGTGCTGCAGGGTGATTTCCAGTCCTGTTGTGAGTAAATGTGAATCTTCTGTTGGCTTTACAACAGGATGTGTGAGTAAATGTGAATCTTGTCGTTTAGGCGGATGGTCCCAGGGCAGAGGCTGAGCCCCAAGGACTGGCAATTTCCTGTGGCTGTAATCCCAAGAGCTGTGTTGGGAGATAAAATGCAGCCTCAACACAACCTACGAACTGACATGACAGCACTCCTAGGCTGGTGAACACCAGGACTTGGAAGACGAAAATATCTTTGAGACAAATTTCAGAGAGCTTAGTACCTAATCACTGAAACACTCAGAGCTGTGTCAGTACACGGCAGGAATCCCGTTACCTCCTTTTGCATTTTGCATTTCTTTGAATTGGCTGTCTTATTGCATGAAGGAAGGGGGGGGGGAAAATCCTTTGCTCTTGAAAATTTGCCCCCCACAAGATTGTTTTTTCTTTAGGACAGCCACCTTGCATATGAATAACTAGCCCCCAACCTACCAGTCTTAAAGGCACTTTTTCCAGTGGTGAGGTTAAAATCTGAGCTGCGGATTGCAGTTCTGAGAGTGATTTAGGCGATGTTTGGATTTTTAAACTCCAATCCTGCACTGACTCACAGGGTCTTGAAGCAGCTCGGCGATGTGGAGCTGATCCTAAAATCATAAACCAGGTCAACCTCAATCTGTCATCGTTTCAGCAAGTACATTATAGTATTTCTATCCCAGTATTTCAGGAGGCTTTGCCTGTAAGTATAAATAGTTATTTAGGGAGAGCTTTTTACTTCACTGTGAAAGAGGAAAGAATATGATTATAGACTTGGCTTTTTCTTCTGAGTTTTCATTGAACTGGAATATAACACACAGACTGCTGCAGAAAAATGTTTATTTACTGTTTCACTAACAAAGCTACAATTATCAGAATAAGGTTTTTGCTGGTTTAATATTCCAATTATGTGTGAAGACAGGTAAGGACTTTTCAGAACAGCTAAAGGTTTTTCCAATCAACTTCTGACAACAGTGAGAAACATAGCAGCCACCCCAAAGGTAATGCTGGACACCTTATGTGCTCATGTACAGGATGTCTCTGTGGGCGATACCCAGTGTAATGCATTTAAATGTAAGGTGCAATACAGAATCATCAGCTCCTTTATTAGGCGAGGGTTTCTTGTACAAAGGAAAAAAACCTGCTGGTGTGAAAGAAGGAATTGAATCCTGAACTAGGGTCCTGCACTAGCAACTGAGTCACCTTCATAGTATTTCTTGAAGCTTAACGCAGAAAAAGAAAACAAATTTGAGTCAACTTGAGCTTTCTTTTAAAATGAATTGAACTTGGAGCAGACTTGGAAGAAGGCAGCAATATCAGTAAGTAAGCACAGAAAGTGAAATATGTAACATGTCCTAGAAGACTTGACTATTCCTGGCACAGCTGAGGTGCTGGCAACTTTGCAGAACGCTTCAGGGAGGAGGCATCTTGTGATCATCTCTAAATGCACGCGAAAACTAGAAGCTTGCAATTGTCAAAGTGCTAGAAGGGTCTAGAATGCCCAATTGTAAACTACCTTTGAAATTTGAATTCTCAGTCTCATCGTTCAGATATTCTCTCAACTATGATTGTAAGACAGCCTTCTAGTAATGGCATGAGTTCTGCTAATGTAATCAAAGGGTCTCCTATAAAGGGTGTGCGGAGGTTTGCTGTAGATGGCTGAGGGAGGGAAGTACGTGGACATGCCTGCTGATGTCCATGGCAGCCTTGCTCAGATGAAGACCAATGGGAGACTGACAAAAAGACAGGTTCCCCGGTGTTGTAAATCGCTGTAGTTCCCTTGACTTCAAGGGAATTACTGATTTACATCTACTGAGGGTCCGGTCTATATGGTGATAATGTCCGAGATGTATAATAATGGCATTGTGGATGCCTGCGGGGGATATGAGAACAGAGTCTATGACAACAAGTAGCTGCTCTTGGGAGATGGCACTAGTCTGATGTTGAAAAGGATATGAAGAGGCAAGTTGGCATTACTCTGGGAGCTGATGTTTTGGACACTGTCGTCCAGATACTACGCTGCTATACATGTATTTTCTGATAGGAACGCTGACTGCGACAAGGCATTAGCATGGCAGTGGATTGAGCTAGTCAGCATAGCAGGACGCGGGTGTCAGAGCTGCTTGAACATTCCTGATCTCCCCGTGGTAGCGGAATGGGAAGGTTGTGGTGTAGCACTTGTCCCTGTTGTAGGTATAGCAGGTTTCAGGTTCGTCGCAGGAGGTGCTCTGCTGAGCCTGGTATATCTCACCACCCAGCTCAATTTCTACAGGATCGCATTTTTTGCAGCTAGAAGAGATGGAGAATAAAATAAGCGTTAGGAGGTGTGATGAAAAGCTGCCCCTGGTAAAACCCAAATCTTCCTTGCTGATCTCCAGATGTAGCTAGAAGAGTACTCTGGCCTTCCTGGGTTTTACCCAGCAACTCCCAGATAGATGCTTTTAATGTTGTTGAACTGCTTTTGCCAAGACGGATCCCTAAAAGAGAGGGTTAAAACGGCAATGTGTAATTTGCTGGTCTTTAAGATATTTGAGATGAACAGGGATCAGAATGAAACTTTCGTCTACGTGTGAAACCTTATGTGAACTAATCATGGAGATAACTTCTTGGTTTGCAACAGAATATGAAAGGTAGGCTCCATTGGGAAGAGTTTCCTCTGTGACTCTCCCTCACCTTCTCTACTGGCCTTCAAGCATGTTTATGAGCTGCTGTGGGCAATCCTGCAGGGGAGGTTAAGTCTTAGGAAATCAACTTAGCAAATAAAATTACTTACAGTTCAGTCATGCGGTAGACAAAAGTGGTTCTGAGTGGGGACAGGGGGTCAGAGATGTTCTCTCGAGCCTTCAGGGGGACTCTGCAAAGGAGGGAAGAGAACCGCTCTCATGAAAACTGCTTATTAAACGGGACTATTCTGCTGTGAACGATTCCCGATTCAACACCTCTGTCTAATACTTTTCTGCCACTTACAGGATGCGTATGTTTCTCTCCAGGATTTCTTCACCGGGATTTTCTTTGGAGGGGACAAACTTTGAGGTCACTGTTACACACTGACACTTGTTATTGACCAGCACATACTCCTCGTCCTCAGAGTTCCGTGGATAACCTGCAAGCACAGGATATGCAATCCCAGAGTTGAGAAGAAAAGACCTTGAAACCTGCTCTAGCAGAAAGCCAAGTGATGACAACACCAGAAATGCACTGTTATGGCATCTGGATTGATTAAAGTCCAGCTTGCGACAGGCACAAATGAGCCTCTTGGCAAAGATGAGTTCAGCTGTCTTCCCTGCTCAGTCTACGGTATGCTTCTGTACGTGGAGGTGTTGGGACTGGGAAGGAGCAAACAATGAACCTGGACGCTCTGTTGCTGGAGAGAGACAAATATGCAAGGGTTTCTTGTGAAACGGGAGGAAATTCCCCTTGCAAAATTTGAGCTATGCTTGGCAGCTGGCGGTTACCCAGTTCCACTCTAGTGCACCAGGACTGTTCAGCAGTCCAAACCCTAGTTTGGATCTGGCTTCTAAATAAATGCCTCTGACCTTGCCAATGTGGCAGATGTGTCAGTTTTCCTTGTGTGGTATGTTGTCCTTCAGGTCCCTGAGGGAACGGATGCCAAAAAGCACTACAGGACCCAGCAAGATGGCAGCCTGGTGACCTGGCAGTGAAAGGTAAGCGGCCCTTAGGATGGTTGTGGTTTGCAGGGAAGACTCCAGTCCTGACTTGTTTTGGTCTTCTATCTACCCTGAAGTTGAGTTGGGCAGTTGAGGACCTTCCTCAAATAAAGAACCACCAGCTTGCCTATGTCTCCTGTACTTTTAGCATGCTATTCAATATGAAACTCGGTCAAAACAGGGTAAAATATCCCATCTGTCACCCAGAGGCTTTTTGAATGTTCCTGGTGGCATGCAGCGCCTACTTACTGTGCAAGTAGATGGATTTGAAATAGCTTGTTCTTTGCTAGCTGGTTTTCCTCAACGCAGAGCCTCTGGTCTCTTCACTCAAAGCAAGCCAGCCTTGCTTTTATACGCACACACAGTCATGCCTTTCTTAAGTGGCTGTTTTTACATCCCTCTGTATTCTACAGGCTGCTAAAATCAAGTTCACAGCTGTCACTTTGCAGCATTGCTCTTCCTATAGCATCTCCAGTCTGCTTAGAAGTACCAAAACCAGTGGTTTTTGTAAGAGGTAGTTACGACTGGGCTCAGATGGACCTCAGTTCTGGGGACTGGCTTACTCTGCTTGTCCTTTGGTTTAACCATGGGGAGAAAGAAAGAGGGTAAAAGTGTCGGTCCATCGTGTTTATGGAAGATTTCATAGTCACTTTGACTTAAAAGCTGTGGTCCTAACAGCTGGATTTCTGGCAGTTGCCAAAGCATGGGTCAGCAAGGAAGCAGACGTGTTGCATAAGCTCATGTCTGTGGTTTTTTTTATTTCTATGTCCAAAGCTGCTGGGTTTTACGAACAGCAGACCCCGTTGCTATAGGGACAGTGCTCAAAGCCTGTGGGAGCAATAGTGAAGCTGGGATCCAGGAGGAGCACACCGACGCCAAGCGGTACTGTCAATTTGCTGTTGTTAGCTGCTATTGGCAGTGGCGTACCTGTCACATGAAGCTGCCTGCGAGACCAAACAAGGACAGTATTGGTTGGCAGAGCCCCTAAGTGTCTGCTCCATACAATGTAATGAAAATAGCATGCCAGGTTTTCTACCCAGGGCTTCTTAGAGCTTGCTTCCTGCCCCTACAATGTGCTGGTCTCATCTGCTTCCATTCCACTGGGTTATTTTCCGAGATCCTTACAGGCCACATAATTGTGAAAAAGGCGCCAAAGTTGTGTAAGGTGATGCCTCAGACTGACCACACAATTCACCTGCTGGTTTCGGATGCTATTTCTGTGATGGAGAGCAGAATACCTTCTGAAAAATGTTTGCTGGGGAGGTTTCTCAATCGGGAATGAAAATACCTTGCTCTCCTGCTTTGGGCAGTGGAGCAAGCGATTACGGGCATGTAAGAGACCTTGCCCTTTATGCTTTTCTTTATCCCTCTGCAGCGTGTCCCACTGCAGCAGGTGCCCATTGAGCCCTTCAGAGTAAGGGGTGGCTTTGAGAGTTTCTCTGTATAGCATCCAGCACAACTGGCCAGCTGGCCACATACCACTGCAAAACGTGCACAGAGTGTAAGTCCAGTCACGCTTCTGACGGCAGCGTGCCCCACCAAGGCAGCAATACATAATCGTATCTGACACGCGGAGATGGTCATTACTTGGAGTTAATGGTGCTTGTCTCTTTACACCCCTTATTGCAACCTCCCTTGCTCTGCATGCTTCCTCTCTGCCAACCCATCGCTCAACACGAACGTTTCCCACTGAAGCAGAAGCTTAGAATCATAGAATTGTCAGGGTCGGAAGGGACCTTAAAGACCATCTTGTTCCAACCCCCCTGTCATGGGCAGGGACACCTCCCACTAGATCGGGTTGCTCAGAGCTTCCAGCTTACTGGAAAACCCTCTTCAGTCTCGGCCTCCTTGAGTCTTAGCCTTTATTTTTTTTCATATAGAAAGTGTCTGGCTTCTTGTCCTTCACATAGAGCTTCCTCCAATGTCTGTCACTGTGTTCTAGGTAATGTTGTGTGCGTTTCTTTCTAAGCCCTTAATCCAAAGCTAATATTCAAGTCAGATCCTATTGGCTTCAAAATTTGTCCCAAAACCTTTGGGAGCTTTGTGTTAATATACTTTTATGAACCTGCAGGGTTTTTTTGACTCTGCTCTAAAAATATTGTCCTGATTTAATTCCTTGTGCAATACTCTTGGCGTCACTAACCATAAAAGTTACAGGTACTCCATATGTTATTTTTTTTAAAGCAAAATCTCAAAGCTGCAGAAAAAGAAAGTTTTATCAGCAATATTTCCGTGTATCGCTCAGTCAAATCCCTTTGGGGAGGAAGTAGTTAAATACAAAATTTTCTAATGTCCTCCGAAATGTCTGCAGGTTGGATTTTCTGGTGCATGGTTTCCTGCAAGATAGTGTTCCCTCCCTCCTCGACACTCAGCTTATTTGGAAAAAAATTTCTCATCTTCAAATATCAGTTTGTCCTGTAAAACACTGCAAAGCTCAACAAAACTCGGCTGCAGCAAAGGCATTCCAGAAATACCTGTTCGAACTTGGTTGCAAGTGCAAATAGCCACTTTAATAAAGCAGGAAGAGGCTCAATTAGCCCCAAAATACAGTAATTGCAATATAATTAGTAAAAACAGCACTCTTGTAGGTGCATGTAACTCAAATTTGACTTCCCCTCCGGGCTGCTTATGTGTGCATATATATCTCAAGCCACGGGTATGAATGGGGAAAACCAGGCTGGGCTCTGTGTTGAACTGACACAGTATTTCTCAACGTTTTCTGCCTTTTCAGTTCCTGGATTATACAGCTGGTTGCTTTTCGTAGGAAGCAGTACTCTCCAAGGACCTGCCTCGTTAGGCAACTAGATGCCCTTTCCTGAAAGCCAGAGGAAACGCAGGGATGCTGTTGCCCAGCTGTTGGGATGGTTATCCTTCAGCATGGACTTACCCTTGCCAACCAGATCCGCCATGTGAATGAGGGTGTCGTATAGAGATCTGGTATTAGTACAGACAGTACCTGTTACCCATCAAATGCACTGAGTGTGCTGGGATAACAGTCTGATTGCAGCCTCGATTGAGAGTCTCCAAGAAATTCAGTGGAGCTACATGATAAACTACAGCTTAATGAGGGAAAAAAGATGGCAGTAGCAATATGACAGGATTACCAGGAAGATTCTTAGAAGCCTTTAAATCTAGCAGGTAAGAGTCTTGCGAGCTTCCTAGCGCTGCGGGAAAGCAAGCATGCGTTTTTGCGGTTTGTTGCTTTAGAGAACCGATCAAAAATGGCTAATTGTAAAGCCTTAAATTTGCAGCTAGCCATCACTTCTTTAGCCTCAAGGCAGAAATTAAAATCACACAGCTCTGCGGTGCAGAAAGACACTGAGGCGTCCAAGAACCACTGAAGCATGACTGCTTGAGCACGCTGTGAGGTTCAAATTTTTTTGACTCTTAAAATTATTAATGGCCAATTACACAAAACCCGTCACTGGTATCTTAAGCAGTTTTCCATGCTCTTAATTTCTCACCTACCTGCCACAAGGACGAACCCCGAGGAGATGGCCAAGGCCACGCACAGCAACAAAGAGCTCTTCATCTTGCCTCCCCTTCTTTTGAAGAACAGGAGTGGAGAGCCTGTGTCTGCCTATAAGGGCGTGTGCAAATGATACAGCTCTTTGTTTCCTAAAATAAACAGCCCAGCACCGACACCGTGGAAAATGTGGCTGGGGACTGAAACCAGGCATGTTTAATGCACGGAGACCTCTAGCTTTCAAAGGTGAAGAGGGGCAGGGGGTTGCGCTATTACTGCGTGTTTTCATTATGTTCACCACCAACAAGCAATGAAGCAAAGTGCAAAACCACCCTGGTCCTTAGGGGACACCTTATGGCCAGGGCCGGTGGCACTCTCCCACCTGGGCGTGAGGAGTGTGAGGGAAGAAAGTTTCCAGGTAGCCAAAAGGTGACAGCTCTGGCTCCTAGCTTTGATAACTTGGACTTAAAGATCACTTGACTCGGGATATAAAAAGGCTTAAAGTCTTCAGGAGCAGAATCCTGTTTGCACCAGGTTCTCTGCAGACACACATTAGGGGCTCGACCTGCCCCCAAAGAGCTTGCAGTCAGAGCAGACAAGATGAGAGAGGGGAGGGGTAAAAGAAGGGGTAAAGCAACAGTAGGTCTGTGGCAAAGCTGAGCTCTTCCTCCAGCTTTGCCCACTCCGTCAAGGAGTTCCTTTCCTGTTGAATGGAAAAGGGCCTCCGTGGGATTTGTGGTACAAGAAAGGCTGAGTCAGGTCCCAGGGGAACTGTCTCAGCTATTGGGCAAGCAGATGACTCCTGAAGGAGGGGAGTACTGGAGAAGACCTGGGTTTTTTTTTTTCCTGTCCCAGATTTGGGATCACCTGTGTAACTCTGGAAAAAATAGCATTGCAGCGTAACCTGCAATGACCGGAGCTGTGTGTGTAGCGTATGTATGTGTCTTGCACAGAAAAGGCCACTAGTGAAGGGGAGCCTGGCCTTAATAGTACTCTTTAGCAAGGACCTCCAAACACCTCCATCAGGAGTCAGAGCTATTCAGAGACCCCAAAATCTGCGTTCTCAGCTTTTTCTCCCAGTGCGAACCTCTCACGCAGCAGTTGCATGATGCAATGAGCTGCTGTGTTGCATCAGCAGTGCTTACACTCAAGGTTTCTCCTCGGAGGTGGTGGGGAATGATGGGTGCGAGCCCGGTTCCTAGCAGGGCATCGGGTTATACCATAATTCTCCTTCGCAAACCTTGTTCTCCCACTAGACTTCCATTTTCAGGAGGGCAAGACTTGGTTTTCTTTCCTTCCTTCCTCCCTCCCCAGAATGTATTGCCAAGAGTTTTATGTGGAGCTCTCTTCTGAAGCAGCAGCAACGTGTTCCCTGTGCTCCATCTTCTGCAGAAGGTTAAAAATAAACCTGGCTCACCATGGCGTGGTAGGAGTGTCTATCTAAAGCACTATTTATTTCGGTCATCTTTTTTTTGTAACAAAATCAGATTTATTTTTTTTAAAGAAATATACAAGAAGGGGAGATGCAGGCAGCAGAATAAAGCCTGTGCAAAAGAGGCTGGTCCTGGTCTCCTTTGCCAAACTGCTCTGATAAAAATACGGCACTGGTAAAATCCAAGCAGAGGCATTCATGAGTATTTTTGGGTTTGACTGAGCAGAAGGATATTCTGTGTGATTCTGTTGATTTCGGTGGTCTTCCCTGCCTGCCGGTGCTCGGCATATCTGAGTTTCGGTTGCTAAATCTACATGTCTGCATGCAGTCCCTTTGGTCTGTACGCGGTGCCGCGAGAGCTATTTTTAGTCCCGTTCAGCCACCTGCATGTTTCTGGGGATTTCTATCGAGATTTCAAGCTCTTTAGGGGAAGACTTGTTTTATGAATTGTTACTTTTATGGACTATCCCCTTCTCAGTGTGTGACATGTTGAATTACCAAATATTATCTGGGGCAGCAGGCGCTAAAGGACCGTGGCAGTTTGGAAAGGGGCTGGCAAACCATCACCCCAGGTTTAAATTCTAGGCTGAGTGGGGAGGTAGACTCCCAATTTCATTGCGAAGCGGAGGCTAGTGGAGGAATAATTCAGAATTTGAAAAGAAACGGGACCCAGTCCTGTAGGCTCTGTTTCCTTGCACTTGTCCCGTGCCTCCCGTTGGCCCTGGACATGCTGAACTAGGATTTTCCAGGCAAGAAGCCGGGCAGATGCCTGGATGAAGTGGGGCAAAATAGTTGTGTCTTTGTGCGTCCTTGCTACGCTGGGTGAGGAGTGGAGAGGAGGACGGCCGTACCGCGGCATGGGGTGTCTCCAGATAACACACCGTCCACTAGCAGTCTGTCCTACGGCTTGCTTTTCTCCTCATTTTTCGCTCAGGAGCAGAGAAACTGGTGGATTAAAACAGACCTGCAGTGGTCACTGATTATGGTATTAGTAGTGGTGATTCCACTGATGCTTACAGCAAACCAGTGTGATTTGGCGTGAGCAGTTCCTGATAACTGGACGAACTCGCTCATATTGGAGGTCATCTCCAGCTTCACCAGAAGCGGATGATATTTTCAGCAAGTCCTGGAGAAGGTGTGAATGTATGTAGGTGTCATTTCTTTTCTGCTCTTAGACATTACCCTTGGATTGAGAGACAACGGGTAAATTCCATTGAAATCACGGAGGGTTTAAGTGGAAGTTGGTCTGGTTTTAAGGCTCTGAATTTTGAAAGAACAAACTTGAAAAAAAAAAATAAAAAAAATGAGGGTGCTACACTGTGAGGGCAGTTGGACGGAAACCAGGGTCAGGGACACACTGAAGGCCTGGGTTTCTGTAAGTCGAGTTAGCAGAAGTTACCTGGAGTTTTAACCACACAGAAATTGATTGGAGAATTCTCTGGAGGGACTTCACCCCAAAAAAATGGTAGGATTAAGCAGAAAGACTACAAAGCCTGATCAGGGGAGGGCTGTATTTTAGTGGCCAGCCAGTATAAAGTGAGAATTTCCACTGAGGTGTGGCTAACAAATTAAATGAGTGCTATGTCTCGTTGCCCCAAACCAAGTTATTCTTGTTCCAGGCCTGTATCCAGGGGAGGTGATACCTGAAAATTGGCACGGACAGATTTGGAAAAAGCGTCTTAGTCTGAAGCAAAAGAAATATTTGGTGCAAGCGCAAATATGGAAAATTTTGACCTGGAGGTGACTATGTGCAGAAGCTGAATGTGTCAGAAAAAAGGCTCGCGAGATTGGTCTGCCGTCAGAGATCTACCAGAATCCAAATGAATTGCCAAGAAGTGAGTAAAAATGTGCACCCCTCTCTGTTTCAGTTAATCTTAATATTTGCTTGACATGTCTTTTTCCACAAGGTGGACAGAATTTATAAATAAAACCGCACCTGTTCTGCAGTGAGAAAAAAACACCTGCACTCGTTCTAAGCAGAACTCTTCTCGCTGGGCTGTGTGGCTGCTTAATTTATCTGGGGTTCTGAGCTCCATTGGACTGGGACACCAGGAGGAGGGGAGCGGGGAGCAGCAGCTGCCTGACGCTGATCCGCAGCCCCCGGGGACGGGCTGGAGATGCCCGTGTCCCTCCAAAGATGCAGTTTGGTGGAGGGAAGGACTCGGGAGAGTTAATTTATGTACCTCGGATGTGCCCAGGGAGGCTTTCAAACATGTCGTCTTCTCTCTGAAACTTCGGTGTGGTTGTAGGGAACTGAGCCATGAGGAGTTTCAGTTAAGGGGGGACAGATGTCAGGTGCGCTTTCTGTCGCGATTTGGGGTTTTTTTTTTTTCCTCTCGTTATGGTAAGATTACTGTACAGACGGCATTTGTACGTGGAAAAAAAAAAAACCCTAAAGGAGGTAAAAAAGGCACTCTTCTATTTCTGCGTGGCATTATTCGTTGCCGACACCTGTCAGGATGGAATGGAATGGAAGGGCGGCTCCTCCCGGGGCTGCGCCTATGGGCTATTGCTCTACGGGCAATCCCATGGGAGAAGCCAACTCCCGCCGGCTCCGCACCTGGAGCGATCCCACCGGTACCTCCGGCACGGAACCGCCAGCCGTCAGCAAACACCGACGCCCGACGGCGGCGGGAACACCCGACCCGGAAGCGGAAGGGCGGCCGGGCCGGAAGCGGAAGCGCGGCGCAGAGAGCCGGAAGCGGAGCCGTGAGGACGCGGAGCGGAGCCATGAGGACTCGCCGCGGCACCGTCCTGCGGCCGCCGCCAGACCCCGCCGAGGCGGAGGATGTCGGGGAGGAGGCGCCCGGAGCGCCGGTGGAGGAGGAGGAGGACTTCCAGGAGGCGCAGTTCCGGGCGGTGATGGCGGCCCTGGAGAGCGGGGAGGAGGAGGCCGGGGACAGTGAGGAGGAGGAGGAGGAAGTGCTGGGCCTGCAGCTGCCCGAGGACAGCGAGGAGGAAGACGGTGAGGAAGACGAAGAAGAGGAGGAGGAGGAGGAGAAACAGGGTGTGGATCTTTTCATAGACCACAGCGCAGAAGAGGACGAAGGTGAGGAAGAGGAGGATGGAGAAGGTGAGGAGGATGAAGAAGGTGAAGAAGAGGAGGGTGGAGAAGGTGAAGAGGAGGAGGAAGACGAGGTTGAAGATGAAGATGGGGACCTCTCCATGGAAAGCGACTTGGAGGAGCGCCGCCAGGACACCAAGCTCCCCCATGAGCTCTCCTGGGGCCAACGCAAGCAGCTGTACTACGACACGGACTACGGGAGTGATGCCCAGGCCAAGGGCAAGCGTAGCCAGCAAGAAGTCGATGCTGAGGAGGAGGAAGAGGAGCAGGAGGCTCAAGTCATCCAGAGGAGGTTGGTGCAAGACCTGGGGGAAGATGATTACGGGCTGGATATGATCCAGGGCTATCTGGCTGAGCAGCAGAAAACCCACGATAGCAAGGGGCAGAAGATTGACAAGGATTTGCAGGCCCTTCCCAAGAAGGAGCAGCTGAAGCTGCTGAAGCAGGAGTCCCCTGAGCTCCTGCACCTGATTGAGGACTTGGAAGTCAAGCTCATGGAGCTCAAGGATGAGCTGCACCCGCTGTTGCAAATGGTCAAAAACGGCACTATCCCGCAAGGGAAGGGCAGTCGCTATTTGCAGACCAAGTATCATCTCTACCTGAATTACTGTGCCAACATCAGTTTCTATTTGGTTTTGAAGTCCAAGAGGATTCCGGTTCACAGTCACCCCATTATCGAACGGCTGGTTGCTTATAGAAATATAATCAATGACTTAGCTGTTATAGATCAAAAGTTATCCTCACAAGTTCGTATGCTTTTGAAAAGCTACTATGATAAGAAGGAAGATAAACTACGGAGAGAGAAGAAGTTTGCGGTGTTTCTCCCACTGGATGTTAAGAAAAAATCAAAGCGTGCTCCTGCGCTTCCTAATGGCCGGGCTACTGCTGACGAACCGTCAGATGAGTCAGACCTGGACGAAGAGGCTGCCCTAGAGTACTACAAGAAGATGGAGGAGAAGATGAAACTCAAGAGGAAGAGAACTGAAGACCAAGGCGCGCTTGAAGAAGAAGCGGTGCTGGAAGGAGAGGATCCAAATAAGAAGAGAGGTGTGACCTATCAGATGATCAAGAACAAAGGCCTCACGCCCAGAAGGAAGAAGATCGATCGCAACCCCAGGGTCAAGCACAGGGAGAAGTTCCGGCGAGCCAAGATTCGCCGCAAGGGCCAGGTCCGTGAAGTTCGGAGGGAATTGCACAGATACGCCGGGGAACTGTCTGGCATTCGCGCGGGAGTTAAGAAAAGCAGGAAGCTTCAATGATACTAACTTTTCTCTTTTTCTGAGAGCTGCGAGTAGCACTACTGAATCCAATAAAAATTTTGTAAAAGATCGTGTGTGTTTATCTTAACAAAACTGGGGTTGGGGGTGGTATTTGTGGTTTGGGTTTTTTTTTTTTTTTTTCAGAGGATGCTTTTCAGAAGGTACTGTCTCTAAAAGTGGCACAGGGCCCTTTACTCACCTGGCCGACATAAAGAAAAGAGGTTTTTCTTTATTGTGATGCTGTCTTTCCGCACTGTAAATACTGGCTCTGAGAGGCCATGAGGGATGTTTCAAGCAAAGGGAATGCAATGGTCTGTGTGGGATCGATGGGGAGATGGGGGTGGGATGGAGGGATCTCCAGCGGGTGGGTGACGAGGCGGGTCGTGCAACTGTCGCTGCCGTCTTTTTCCTGTCTTGTTCTGGGCCCTCCTTTTAATTCTGTAACTGAGCAGAAAGCTATTACTTAAATCTCATGAGGCCTGAGGTGCCGTTTCCCCTCTTTCTGAGTTCAGTGAGAAGCGAAGCAAGGACTTGGCTGGATTCCGTAGTTATTTGTGTCTGTGATAAACACACTCGCTTCATCCATGATGAATATATTAACTGTTGCCTGCTGCTGTAGGCCTAACACAGTATTGATACAGGACAAACAGGTAAGATGTAAGGGCGTCTTCAGTTAGAAGGTAAACTTTAAAAATATTTCTTTTACTTCCATGCCTTCTGGTGGAGAAACGTGTTTAACCCCACATTGAAGTTCTTGCTGGGAGTGGCCAGTTCCAGTTCAGGCTGTAAAGGAGGAACGATTGATGAATTTTTATTAAAAGTTTAACAAACACTGCCTCAGGTAAGACCTGCCCTTGTGTCTGGGATGGGTTTTGGGGAGCCCGTGCCTTGATTTGTCCACCAGTAGCATCTGAAAGGTAGTGCTGGCTGTTTCCTGTGTGAAATAACTTCAGGTGAATATTTTTTTTGTCAATAAATGCTATTTCACGCTGCAGAAGAGCTAGTGTACCTGGGTGGTTTGGTTGGGGTGGTTTGTGTTTTGTTTCGGGTTTTTTTTTTTTTTTTTTTAGTGTGGGATAGTCTTGGGGGAAGCCAAAATATGAGCCCGTGTTCTTGAAGCTGTGACAGGCCGGATGCTGTAATTCGAACCTACGGCTGCTCCGCTCCTTTCCTGCGAGTCAAATGTGCTTCCAGAGGTTTTGATGTAAAACTTTACGCCTGGGCCTGTTTCTGCCAGGAACGTGCTGTTGTTTGCTGACAGGAAAATATTGTGTTAATTTTGAAAGCTGAATGTTGAAGGGAGAGGTAGAAAAACAACCAACTTCAGCTGGACCGATGGGAACAGAAGTAAGGAGACTCTTTGTAGTCCTTAACTGTCCTGGATCCATGGGATGTGAAGCTATACATGGTGATTTTGGAGGGGCTTCTGGTATGGTAGGTAGATGTATAGGACAAAATAGTGAAATGACAAGTTCTGCTGACTTTCATGGCCCTGCATTCGTTTGCCCCCTGCTGCTGACAGGCCAAACAGCAGTTAAATGCTGCATAATAAATAAAAACACGTTTAAAAAAAAAAAAAACCCACCCAAACAAAACCAAACCAAAACATTTGCTCCACAGAAACGGTCTACAAAGCATTGTGAATTGATCGGCTCCAGGAAATCGCCTGGGTCACCGGGGCAAAGATGAGGCTTGCTTGAAAAGGTCACTGAACGTGTCTGCTCATTTGAGCAATGCTGTCTGTGACCTGATGGCCTCAGGTGAGCTACATAACCTGTTAGCTGTGGGGATACAGATGTCCTTCACCTGTGCTTTTGCTCCCTTTCCCTGAGCAGGCATCAACAGTGCTAGCTGTTTGCTCTTCCTGGTGAGAAATGCATAACTTACAGCCTTTTTACCGAGAAGGGAACTAGAGCTTTTCGCGAAATGATGTCGTTTATGAACTCCGCCTGGGAAACCTGATGGAGGCTGCCACTGATAATGCAGAGCTACACTCCTGAGGCTTTGCCAAGAGGTCAGTAAAAGGTGATGTGCCGGGAAAAAGAAGCAGCTTAGGTGCTTTTTCTGGGAAGGAATTGGGGTTGCATAAGAGGCATCACGTGGGATGCGGAAAATATCCTGCAGAGATGCTAACTGATCTCATTACTACAGCGCCTGCTCACGCACATTTCGCACTTTGTGCAAAAATGAAGGGCTGGCGATCTTTTGCAGATGTGTAGGCAAGCTGTAAGGATCCTTAGTGTTCCTTTGAAAAGCTTTAGGCAAGCGGAATTCTGGCAACTTCCATCTGAGCAATAAATAAGGCAAATAATAAATTAGTGTGCTGTTAACAGCCGTGCTCCCCAAAAAGGATGGGATGAAGGCTGAAGGCGAGAGGGAAGGCAGAGACAGCCAGCAGATGGCACAGCGCGACTCCCCGGACCACTGTGCAAACCCATTTTAATGAAGATTAAACACAGCATTAGGTTCGGTTGGTTAGTTCAGAGATTGGACGAAGCCGTAAATAGCTCTTTCCCGTATGATTTTATGTATGAGTGATCATGGGAAGGCTGTGATTATTAATGCTGTGGGAGGGCGGACACGGTAATATTGCTCCAAGAAACACTTCTTAAAGGGATGTTTTGTGCTGAAGGGAAATCCCTGATGGCAAAGAGGTTTTGAAGATCCCTATGAAAATGGACATGTGCAAAATAGAGGAAGGACCACAGATGACGGTCTGGAAAATAAGAGAAGTGGAGCAAGGTGATGGTTAACACTGGTTTGTTTGGGTTTTGTTTTTTTGTTTCCTTCTTCCAATAGTGTTTCTGGAGAAGGCACTGACCCTGCCAAGGGATGTGCTTCAGCCATGGGATGGCACTCGTCCTCGCCAGGATGGCAAGCGCCGGCTGCCCTGCTCGGAAAGGACCGGTGGTGGGTTTGCCTTGGCAGCACCTAGTGCAGGTTGGGACTTGTGTGCTCAGGTGACACCTGAATCACCCCACAGGGCCTTGGAGGAGATATTGGACCCCTGTCCTTTCCATCCCCTTGCTCGGAGCACGGTAATTCCAGAGGTAGTCAGTCCCCTGTGCGCTTGCACGTAAATGATTCATATTTCAGAAGCACATAGGTGGTGTGTAGGAAGCTCTAAGGAGAGGTATGAGATGCTCTGTCGTTCTTCTACACCTGGTAAACATGCTCCTTGGTGGGTGATAAGCACCCAGAGTAGGCCTGGTGTGCCTTTGGAAGCTTGGGCAGAAAATGTACGGTGGCAGAGAAGTGGACAACGCTTTCTGCATCACGGCCTGCAACTTCTGTTTATACCAGGTAAGGAAGATAGATTCAGTAACTCGCATGGAAATACATCTGTCACTGCCACAAATATTGTCAAGGCTCTCCTAGTTGTCTTTTGCGATATTCTGTCAGCAACAGTCGGGATGTTGTTTTACTCTCGCTAGTGAATAGAAATGCAAACATTCGGCTTTGAGATTTGTAAAATGGATTAAAGCATCTGTTAAATGAGTTGCAACATGTTGCATGACTTAGGGCAGCACTGGACAGAGCAGTCTCCAGGAGTCAGTTCCCATCACAGCGTTGTTTTTGCAATTTTTATGTGATGTTTAGAAAGAAAGAAAGAAGCAACGTGTTTCAGCTTAACCTAAGTGCACTGAATGCAGGGTATTTTTCATAACTGGTAGATTTAAGTTCTTTCGCCCCATGTGTTGTCAACGCCACGGTCCACATTAATTGCCCTGCCTTAATGAGAAGTCTTTATTACTGTCTTCAGAAAGATAATCTAAGTGGAGGTGCCATTGGTGGGGCCTATTTGGTAGTTCTATTGCTACTTAGTCGTTCCTTACTATTAAGTAAGGAATATATTTGGGCCTTGTATTGAAACCTCTTGTCAAAGGATCTGAAAACGCTGCTGTCGATGAGATCTTACCCTTGGGAAAGCGAGGGGGAGGCAGGAGACGGTGCTGTGGCTTCGCTTCATGGGTTAAGTTAAAGCATGTGGGAGTCTGGCTTCCTCATCTTAAGATGAAATTCTGCGTTTCCCTGTGCGTGGGCTCTGGTCCCGGGAGGTGACTCCACATGCAAGGGGGCTGCTGCCCCCTTCCCTCTGCCTTGGTGCAGGAACAGACCATGAAATACAGGGTGGGATACCGTGAAATACGGTGGCTGATGTCCAACTCCCCAGACAGCAGTCTGGCCGGCGATGGTAGCGGGGCTGGGGACCTTGTGCTAGCAGATGGCTTGTCTTTAGCTTGTTATTTTGTTGTTTTTTTTTTTTTTTTCTTGAAGTGTGAGAAAGGTGAATTGGGCGGTGATGAAAAGGCAAGCGTTAAGGGTATGAGGCTGGAAAAACAACCCCAAAACCTTTAGAAGAGGGGCGGGAAGAAGGTCCCCTCTGTACTGCCCGGCCGCCTGCGAGAGTGTGGTGGCCCGTTTCTTGCCGACCTTGCGCGATCCATCCTTCAGGCCACCCGCGCCGGGGGAGCGGTGGCCCGGGCCGGGCCAGTGGTAGCCCGGGGCGAGGGGAGAGCTACTCCCCGGGGCCGGGCCGGGCCCGCGCCGCCGCCGTGACGGCAGGGCCGGTCTCCGCGGCAGGTAGGGCGCGGTGGCCGGGGGGTCGGGAGGGGAACGGGGGGCGACGGGGGAGAACGAAACACCGCCGTCCCCCCCGCCGCGGCGGGGGCGGAGGCCGGCCGCGGCCCTGCTTCCCGGCCGGGGCGGGGCCCGGCGGCCCGGGGCGGCGATGGCGGAGGCGGAGCGGCCGCCGCTTCTGCCGCCGCTGGCGGAAAGTTCCCGGGACGGGGCCGGCGCGGAGCTGCCCCCCGCCATGGAGCGGCGGGACGAGCCCGGGGAGGAGGCGGCGGTGGCGGCGGCAGAGGAGGAGGAGGACGAGGCGTCCCCCGCCTCGCCGCCCTTCTTCCTCCTCTACCCCGGCCATGGAGGAGGCGCCGCCGCGCCGCCCGGCGTGTGGAGACCCCCGGCGGCCCGCGGCGGGGCCGCCCTGCCCGTGCTGGTGCTGAGCTACCCGGGGCCGGACGGAACCGGCGGCGCCGGCGGCCGTGAGTAGCCGAGGGGCTCCTCCCCGGGGTGCGGCGGGGCCGGGGCGGCGGGAGGTGTCATGGCAGGGCTGAGGGCCGC
Source organism: Rissa tridactyla (assembly GCF_028500815.1). Taxonomy (NCBI): domain Eukaryota; kingdom Metazoa; phylum Chordata; class Aves; order Charadriiformes; family Laridae; genus Rissa; species Rissa tridactyla. Next base: position 76,557,023 of record NC_071470.1, on the reverse strand, counting down.
CGTCCGCCGGGCTCCCCCCGCCTGAGGGAGGGAGCGGCTCTGGGCAGGCATGAGCCGTCAGCGTGGGCTCCTGGAAATGGGGCGTTTTCCCCAAAACTCGCCCCCCTGAGCCGGCGGGAGGGGGGTGTCGTGGTGGCTCCCCCGAGGGCAGGGACAGCGAGCGGCAGCCTGTGTGCGCCTTTGTGAGCTCCGCGCAGCCAGCGCTGCGGAGGCGCCTCTCCTTGCGGGACCCTTTGGGAAGAGTTGGTGTTCCCGTTGGAATCGGCCAAGCTGTCTTTGGCTTGGGATGAAGCTCGGGCTTCCTCCTTCTGCCGGCGCAGAGAACAGACCCAAGGCCAGGTCACGGCGTGCTGGCCGCTCCGCGAGGTTCAGGTGCACGGCCGGGTGCGCTCTTGCGTGGGGCGTGTTGGGTGGGAAGTAGTTTTCTGCTTCGTAACGCTCTTTACAACACCCTCGTGGTGTATTTGGGTAAGCTGGAGTACTGAGAAGCAGTTGCGAGTGCGTTAAGGACAAATAAAAACCCCATGGGTGGGTGCAGATAGAAGAGATCTTTCCTTTTCCATCCATCCATCTTGAAAATAGCCGCTAGCTTATCTTCTGGGCTTGGGCAACTGAGCTGTTTGCTTTGTTGTCTCGTGGCTGAGTCCCAGGTGAGCGTTCGCTCACGCGTTAGCCGACTATTTTGAGGTGGGTATCTTTTCTTTTTTTTTTTGTCTGTCTTGAAGCTAATGTACTTTATTTAAGCCATTACTCAGCAGAGCCGTAAGCAGTGCGGGAAGAAGTCAATTTCTGTAATGCCCAGAGCAGATGAAATGACCCAACTTTGTTTTGAGCCCTATGAAGGGCTGTCTCTGACTGCCAATTTCTGTCTGCAGTCCAGAACTGCCTCCCTGATAAATTGTCATTTAAACTGGGAGCTTCCTGTCAAAACATTAATTTTTACGTTGTTTTTTTTTTTCCCTCTAATCAGGAAGTCTTCGCCCATTTTAGTCCTGTGATGTGCGTGCAAGGGACTGAGCTATCTCCGATAGAAAAGAAGCCTTTAAGAAACATACTTAATCTTAGCCAACGTGCTTTTGCAGTTCTCATTTGCATTTCAAGTTCAAGCTTTGTTGTAAGAAGGTTTCTGTGTAGATGTGGGGAAACTGAGGCGTTGAGATGGGCATGTCTGTTCACAAAGAGGGTAGTGTAAAAACTCCCTGGTTGAGCAGCGCTTTATCCCTTACTCTGCGGTGACTATTCAGGTGAGCTTTGTGAAAAAGCCTTATAAAATGTTTATTGAAGTGCCCTTGTTCTTTTCAGCCTCGGAACTAATAGCTGCCTGTGCAATACCGTATGTCAAAGCCCACTCGGTAACTGAGTGACAAATGCAGTGACAGCAGCGTCTGAAGGGAAGAGGGATCATCATCTGTTTGCATGGTGTCTTGGACTCTTTCTCCTGGGGCAAGCTCTTATCTGTAAATCACTTTTTTCATTGCCTTTGGCTTGTTTGGGTTTGTGTCTTGGGGGTTTTTCTCGGGTTCCGCTATCTGAAAAAGCGGCTCTCACTTGTTCACCGTTGAGCAGTGGATTCTGCTGCGGAGTTTTCCTTGTTCTCCGGCTGCGTCGGGATTGTTGTTGAAGCAGCGGGCAGACCTTCACTCTGGCGCAGAAGGGATGTTGTGTGTTTAACCGCTGAACTTAACCCTGGCTGCCGGGGGAGTAGGTGGCCTTGCAGGTGTCATTACTTTTTGCGTCTCCTCTAGGTGGCTGTTACTCTGTGCAGCGTTGGATTGCGGCGGCGTTAATCAGGGTCCAGGCTGTAAAGGTTGTCGTGTCTGTGTTGAGACTCCTCGGTGGCCCGTGGAGCCCCGTTTCACAGGTTCTTCTCAAGTATCACGAATTCAGGTTGCTGTAACCTGTAACAGCTCAGCATCGGCTGTTCCTGATCTGCTTCTCCTTGTTCTGCAACTTCCCGTGATTCTTCAGTGCTGGTGTTAATTTTGGAGTTAAGGTAAACTGAGGAGTGTGAAGAAGGCTATTTTTGCATCTCATGTGCGTATTAAAAATAAAAAATACATACTCTATATACTCTATGAATACTAATTCCTCTCTACATAGCTGTAAAGTGAAAGCGTCAATCTAAGTGAAGGGTGTTTCCTGCTGGATCACGAGTTCCTCCCTGAAGGCTGTCCTTTCCATGAGTAGTAATGAAAATAATTACTGTGTATCGACAGCTGTTATAGTAGAGGTAGCGACCAATATACCACAAAGTCGATATTTCGGAATCTTTTGGAGGTGTATTTGAAGTGCTGGGGATCTGAAGCCCAGCGGCAAATCTATGTGACGAATATGTCATAACAAAGAATGAAATCATAAGATTGCGTCTGTCCTACAACTTTATTTTCTCTACAGAATTTCCTGTCAGAAAGACATTTTTATTTTTTTTCCCCTCTAATCTTTCTCCCTCTTATCCAAGCTTTCTTATTTATGAGGTAAGAGAGCTGAGATGATTCCAAACGTCAGGTGAAGGCGAGAGCTGCTAAGGGAAAGAGACTGCAAAAAGCTTTTCATGCCAGCAGCCCCTGCTTTTTTGATACAGAAGATTCCAGGCAGACAGAAGGAACAAGAAGATCTATTTAAACATGCTGAGCTGCAGTAAATCCTTAGAATACTTTTTAAATACAGTAAAAGCAACTTGATTATGCTATCTTTAAAAAAAAACAACAAAAAAAATAAAACAAACCGCCCAAACAAAGCAAAACAAAAAAACCCCACTTCTTCCCTATAAGACTAAGGCAAATCAGAGGTTGCCCCCAAACCGTTCCTTGCTTCTATTGAAAGCCCACCAGATATCACGATACTTCCAGTAGACTTTTCCCTCCCCTTTTTGAATTGTACCCTCAATTATGGGAGTTACTTAAATCCTTAACTTGTGTTTCACAGTAGCTAGACAAAACCCAGTTGGTCAGTTACTCCAGGAATTAAGAAATTGTGCCACTGGTTTTTGGGTTGCTAAACTTTCTTTTGCCCACTCCTGTCTTTAGCATGCGGGGTTCAAGGTGCCACTGGTATTTGAGGTAATGTCCGTATCTGTGCTGGCAGAAGAGTCGGAAACAGACTTTGTGATGTAGATGCTTTATTACTGATTTTATCTTTGTAGATGACATTCCAGGCGAAGAGATTGCCTGGAGAGGGGTCCCTGGAGGAGCGTCAGCGCGTGCTTTGGGCAACAGCAGCTCCGTCGGCTCTAGAACCGGGCGTAGCCCTGATGCTGCTGTTGTGGTCATCACAGCTGGTACAGAATGGGTAGCTGGGCATCGTAGTTGATGCAGAGTTGGAGCTGAAGTGAAAGAAAGAGAGGGCACGGGAGCAAAAGGCATGTTCACAGGTTCGTTGGTAGGGGGTTTTTGTGTGTCGAGCAAGAGCGTGGGCAGAAAATAGGAAGATGAGAATTGTTTTGCTTGGAAACGTGGGAGCTGCCTCACTGGGCCAGACTGTCAGGCTGCCTGACCTCACAGAGCAACCACAGACAGGCTTTGGGAAAACCTGCCGGAACCCGCTCATGGTTCGTGCTTGTCTTAGACTGAGATATAAAGGCTTGTGGTTCGTCAGAATTCTTATCCTGTTCGCATGGAGTTACCTCTGGCATTGCAGTCTCTCTCAGACATGCCGAACAGCTATTTTAGAGCTCATCGGAGCTGTTTCCATCCGACGATTTCCTTCGGCAGTGGTTCCCGTTTGTATAGCATCGGTGGCTTTTTTTTATGATTCTGTGGTCTCCTGCGATTTTAAATAACCAGAAGCAGCGCGGTCATCTGGAGCAATCATCTCATCTGCCAGCTTTGCCATTTTGCTGTATGGCTGCTTTGCAATCCCTACACAGTGAGCGGGGAAAGCTTTCTCCTAATGGTTGAAACGCGGCTTGCTCGCAGGCCGGGCTTGCTGGCACCGCAAGGAAAACTCCACCCAAAGGTGCCCCGTGGTGTCCAAAAGGATTTTCAGAATTTGCTTGGGTTTTATTGCTTAGGTTATTCCAGTTTATTCACCTCTTAGAACTAAAAATGCTTTCCAGTACAGCTGAGCGTTCAAACACAAGTGGCTGATGCAGTGCTTTCCTTTCAGACGGTTAATTCTTACCTTTCCAACACAGTCGATTTCTGATTCTTTTATCTTGAAAACATTTTTGCAAAAAACTGCCCTGTTTCGTAATGTAGCCAAAGCCTCTATCCACCTTTGCCAAAGCTTGGCTAATAGGAGGGTTTTGTCAGACCAGTCGAGGCTGTCGGACTCGTTTGAGATTGAGAAGGTGATTCTGTGTTAACAACCTCCTCTTCATTTATTCCTCCGCTTGGTTTTCCTTTTGTCCTTTGACTACTCATTGAACCCTGGTGGAGCTTTATCACTTGGCCTCGAGTTGCACGGTAGTTTTATCAAAGGCTGTATGAAAATACAAATACTTGATACCTTTCCTTTGTTTCTGCATGAGATGCTGTGTTGCTTTCTAAGTTTGGGGCACAGGATGGGGGTAGGGGAAGGTTTGTCTCGCGTGTTCCTGGTGCTGATAAAAGGCTCGCGGGTCGGTAAGTCATAGAGTAGTCCCTGATCAGGGGGCTTGTGTTCCTTTTCTGAGTAAAATTCTCATTTCCCTATAGTACTGTAGCTGACATACAGACATTATCTGCCTTTCTTATGGTTTTGCTGCTTGCCTTCGCTTACCCTGAAGGCAAGCTGTCTATTCTTACACTGTAGGTGTAATTTCAGCCATGTACTGGGTGGCACCTGGCGATCACAGTCTCCTCTGGACAGCCAAACAGTTCTTAGGGCTTCAAATACCCGTATCAAAACTCTGCAAGAGAAAACGAATCAGATCGAAAAATAAATGCTGAACTTGTCATTGTTGTTTATAAAAAAAAATAATCAAATGCAACTCATGGGAGTTTCTAAGCATATGCATACTGCGGATAACTTTTATTTCTTAGAGGAGTAAAAGGTACGGTTTTACAGAGGTCAAGTAGTTCTGTTTCACTTAAGGTGGCAGTTGGTCAAAATTTGTATATTGTGTCCAAAGCTTTGTTTTGGGTAAAACATACTAATAAACTGAAATGAATCAAAGCTGAAAACCATTTTTCAAGTATTTAAAATATCCCTATGGCGTGTTTGCAGCAGGAACGCTGCATAAAGGAGCATGAAAATATAACTGAGCCGGAAGGGGCAGACTGGCTTCTTCCATTTCTTCGTGTTAAGAAGCAGCAAATGGCACAGGAGGAAAACGGCTGAAGTTGAACAGTTACTTAACTTTTTAACAAGCCTCCGCTGTGATCCCGGTATGTGGGTCACTCGCCGGTGCTGAATTTCGTTGCAGACCCCTGTTGTGAAATGGGAGCCACAGGGTTACACCTAATCCTGTTTGTAGTTCTAATCACTTCAAAACAAAGAAATTAAACGGTCCGATAATTAGTTATGTTGGATAATAGCTTGCACAACAGCTTATGGTACTTTGTTGGTTCTAAAGGGTTTGTTTTGATTATTTGCTGTTTGTGTAGACCCTTTCAAAAGGTCAGGAGGAGCGAAGCGAAGGGCTGTTCTCCTGGAGCTGTTGGCATATGCCAACTTCCGCTGGTTTTGAGCGGTGCAATGTGAATGCTAAAAGTAGAGGTTGCCATTGATGAAGGGATGCATAAATATAATACGAGTTAAAATGCTGTCAGCACGGTTTATAAACGCCATTCTCGCTTAGGGAGAAGGAACAATGGTAACTGTCGTTTGTGAAATAATTCTTCTTTGCATCACGGTAATAATACGCTGCGTGGCTCTTTGTTTGTTTTACTCTACTGGGGGGGAAAGAGTTGCTGAGTCAAAACGTTTGGCACCAAGCAGGAAGCTTTCACCGAAAGCAACCGCTTCCTCTTGCCTGTCAGAAATAACAGCTCTTAACCCTTTTCTCCAGTTTTATGAGGTTTTTATATGCTGGGTGCTTTTTTTCAAAAAGCTGTATGTGGTGGCATGCTGAACTCTGTATCAAATGATCAGTTGTTGCATTTCCCATGGCGAGGAAATAGACAGGCATCCTTTAGAGTGTTTCTTTAGGGAAGAAAAAGTGCAGAGAATAATTAAGGTGCCGTGCATAAATCGTTTGTATGTTCCTATCAACACACTTTGTTGGTGAACAGTCAGCCTTCTCTGAATTTACGCGGCGGGGGGACGACCACACGGGGACTAGGCGTCCAGTTCGGATGGATGCTACGCGTCTGCTGTCCATAAATATACTGGAGCCACGCAGGAATCAAGTAAGATAAACTAATTAGTTGTTGCCTCGTCTCGTAGTTGAAGTGGGTGGTGGTACAGTGTCCTGTGTCTCTTGATCAGGGACCTCTTGTCCCCCGGAGGTGGGACTGCGCGGGCTGGGGATGCGGAGGGCATTGAGACGGCTGGGAAGGGACAGGGCGGCGCAGTGCTGTCCTCTCATTTTTGAGAGATTGAAAGCCTGTTTCTCTGCCTGCTGAGAGGTAATGCTTCTCTATCAGCCTCACCTGGGCAGCACCACTTTTCAGATGAGGCTTTCAAAGTGTGAGATGGAGTCAGGTAGCTGTAGGTGTCTGTGGGGTTCTCCCTCATTTTTCTTCCATGTGCACGTGCCGTCCTAAAAAAGCTTAATCCTCGCTCGCTGAAGTGCTTAGAGCCTGGTCTTTTTTTTCCTCATTGTTTCCCTGAGAGGATAAATCCATCCTGTCGTTTTTTGGTGTGTTAAAAAAAATCATAGCTCAAAGGTAACCTTTGAGAAGGTTGCACAGCGACTCGAACGTAAACTGCGACTTGTGCAAACAAAGATAGTTATTTAATTCGTGTCGTGACATCCAGGCACGTGAAAGGCATACAGATGTGTCTTTGTATTCCTGGCCGCTCTGTAGCGCGGGGGCGACGGAGGAGGCGTCCGCGCGGTGCGTGGTGGCTGCTCACAAATTGCCGGGCAGAGCCTGCTGAGGAGGTGCCGCAGCTGATGAGCGCCTAATTGCTGTCCCTGCATCAGCAGCCTCTGGGAAGCAGCATCCTGGGAATTGCTTGCCCGGCGCTCGGAGCAGCCGGTCACATGAGCCTGAATTTTCGGTTCAGTTCATTAGTCAGCCATTTTGGTCGACACCCTGCTCACTGCGCACAACCAATCCTATCGGCACTTGCCGCCCTGCCTTCTCCGGGAAGAAAGGGACCAGCAGTTTGATTTCAGCAAGCCTGGACATCTCTCTCTACGCTCTGCCTTTTGTTTTTGCTTGGGTAATCATCAGAGGAAGCCATTCTTTTTCCTTCTTTTGATATTTTTTTCTTTTTATATTTTTTTTACTTTTTTTTCTTCCTTGCCTCCTGTCTTTGATGCAGAAGCCAGGTTTTCTGTGGTGGCATAGGATCGATAGCCTCTAGCATAGCTGAAGACGACGGCAGTTGGTGGAAAGGAGGGGGGAAGAGACGAGCGTGAAGGAGCAGCGCTTTTACCTTGCTTTATACATGAAAAGGCCAGAGCAGGCTGTGCGATCCTGAGCATATCTGCCCTTTAATAGCAAGGTATTTCTTATTTTCTTCTTCAGAAAGCTTTTCTTTTTAGTTCTTATTTTTTTCCCCCCCGTTGTTGTTGTACCAGCTGAGTCATCATGTCTGCTCTGACGCCTCAAAGCGACATGCCAACCCCCACCACAGACAAGATCACTCAGGCTGCCATGGAGACCATCTATCTTTGCAAATTCCGAGTGTCGATGGATGGAGAATGGCTCTGCTTGCGCGAGCTGGACGACATCTCCCTGACACCCGACCCAGAGCCTACCCACGAAGGTACGGTCCGCTTCCCTGCCTCGGCATCCCCGCGGCCCTCGCATTGTTCCCACCGCTGCACGAGTCGGGAGGGGGTGTCTGTGGGACGAGATGCCCTTCCTGGAGAACCTGGACACCGTTTGACGTATTAGAAGGCCGAACCGGTGCTTCAGATTGCCCTTAGAATTTGCGGTGTCTTTTGTAATCCACCCCTTTGAGACAGATTTGTACTTGATAGTTATTTTCTAAGATGTATCTGGAAAGATCAGGTTTGTATGCTTCAGGAAGGAAGGTACCACGACGTGTGCTCAGCGATAGATTTAATCATAATTTTACTCTTCAGACGGGGCTTATAGCTCCATTAGTCAGCTGTCAGCTTTTACAAATGGAGCATGCTGGTAAAACACAGTTTTGTCTGCGTCTGCCTACAGTCAGTGGGTAGTTTTTGGAAAGCCCCAGGCGATGAGGCAGTTATGCCTATTGTCAGGGGCTCGCACCATCACAAGTCTTCCAGCTCGCTTCTGTAGAGCCTGCTGTTGTTTATAATGGCTGGGAAGCCTGGAAAGTGGAAAGGGTCTTGCTTTCTTCTTGAAAAAGGTTTTGTGAGCTGGGTTGTTGGTGGAAACAGTTTAATAGCAGGTCACATAAAATGAGGATTGAAAGCTTTGTGAGTACTAAAAAACACAAGAGGACATCTGCACATTGCTCTACCAATAAAAAAGCGGGGAAGGAGGAGACATGATGAATTTCTGCAGGAATTTTGCACAGTAGCCAGTGCTTCTGTGGTCGCCAGCGTTGCCAGGTTTTGAGTGCCCCTTGCTGCGTGCCGAGCATTTTTCAGTCTTACAGTGAGAGGGATCCATCTTTTCCTGCCTGACCCTTTTCCAGTAACTACTGAAGTGCGATTGCACCAAGTAGTCTCGCTTGACCCGTTTGATGCTGGCTTGTCAAGTCAGTAACGTTCTGCTGGACGAGGCAACTGAAATGGTGGTGAGGATTTGAGCTTTAAAATTAATTCCCAGGTGATAATTTAATTTCCATTTGACAGCTGCTTTCGGTGGCAGCAGCCCTTGGGTTTGGATTTGCTTGCCAAATACTTAGTCACCCAGTGGGATACTAGACGGAGGATTCCAAAGCAGAGAGCACCGCTCCCTCTGAAGCACGTCCCGGGGTTTCGGAGAGGTGCTGCAGGCTCAGCAACGCAGAACCAGAGTAGCGAGTACAGGGTGAGCCAAGGGTGCAGCAATTCAACCCTCTCCCAGTTCCCGTGGGCTTGGCTGTGGCACAGGCCTGTTCAGACCTTGCTCCATCTTCCTTGTATGTTTTTGGACTCTTCGGTGCTTTGGGTTTTTTAACGGCACGTTCTAGTGTAGGTGGGCTTGATTTTTATATATTCTCTCATAAATAGTAACGTCTCTTTTGACTTGTCATGCTGTAGTCAGTAAATGACCTTCCAAACAGTCTAGGGCTCTTCTCGTAGTATAGCCCGGACAACCTTTCAGTCACACTGTGAGTCAGTTCTTTACATCCTTGCTTAGATCGCACTCTTGCCTGCCTTCGTAAACAATTCAAACACCAATACCAGACTAACCCTTCCCCCAAACCAGAAAAATAATTGTTTTTAAAGCTGTGATTACAGTCACTCTCTTGCAAGTACCAGAAAGGATTAGAAAATAGTGTTTACTCATTTCATTGCTGTATTAATTAATTCATATGTCAAAAATGGATAAAAACAGAGAACTGTATCACAGTGACCTTTATGCAGATGTTTATACATTCATAAATTAAGGCTGCTTGTTGGGAGGCAGAAAGACTGGTTGTTTTGAGGAAGGCGGGGTGGGGGGGTTGGACCCGAGTCGTATTTTCAGCAGAGATGTAAGGTCAGGAAGGAGTGTTGATAATGGAAAAGCTGACACAGCTTTATCCCTGGTGTTGGAGCTGCTGCTGCTGCATCAGCACTGCTGCTGTGCCTCCGGGTATGCGCGGGTTGAGGGCACGGGATGACGGGGCTTCCAGGCACCAAGGGCTCTCCCGAGAGGAAAAGCAGGAGACCCCAGGAGCTGAGGCTGGCGGTTCTTATAATTTCTCCATAAAACTCATGTAGAAAAGTAGGGATTATGAAGAACAAGGGTTAAAAAAAAAGGCTCTAGAGCTCTGCCAAAGGCCTAACAAAAGGTTGCTTTGTTTTCCTTATAAATCAAGACATGTGAAAAATAATATATTGCTGTAGCAAATCCACCAGCTTGCTGAAATAAGGATTTGAAGATTCCGGTTGCTGTCCCTGGGCCCTTGCTGCTTCTGGAGAGATTTTTGCCTCTGGCCTCTCTTCACTGTGTGGTCTGCTATGGCCCCCAGCAGCCATCCTGCCTTCTTCCTCCTCCTCTTCCTCCCTGCGCACCCGTCGTGCTGAGGATGAACAGAAGCCGCTCCTGGCCTCGCATCGTAGGTGTCTGCACCCATCCTTGCGTCCCGGAACTGCCAGCCCACGGTGTCGCGGCAAGAAGAGGAAGAGAGCGGTTCTGGGTAGTGAGGAAGTAAGGAGAGAAGACAGAGGGTCTAGAACAGCAGGCAGGATGGGGAAGGTTTAAAATACAGTAGGAAAATAAGATGTTAGTCTCGAGAATTTTGACCGCTCTACACTTCTGCCCTTGTGTAACATGCTGCAACGACTCGGTTGTTAAATTGTAGGGGAAACTGGTGATCCCTCGCTTCTCTTCTTTTCCCACACTTTTTCATCTGACTTGTCTTACAGGCCTTACACCTTTGAGATTTGCTTCACACAAGTGGCTATGGCTGAGTTTCTGCTTTGCTGTTTTTAAAGATGCTTTTTTTTTTTTCTTGTAGATGTACCAAAGGTAGGGCAAAAAAAGTAAAATCTCTGAAAAAACCGAATTGCACTAAACAAGAAGCTGCAGTACTTTTTTGTTTTTCTTTCCAATGGAAGTAGTTTGTTAAGAGTGGTTAGTTTTATTATTTCACTTGTTTGTTGATTTTTTTATTTCTTTTTTACAGCAGATTACTTAGGACTGACAGTTTAAGCATACAGGAGGAGGCAAAATAAGTTGATTCTTATCTGCTCTGGTTTGATAACCCTCACCAGAACACGGCGCTTTAATTCCAGTGAGACAGAGACGTCAGAAGAAGAGTTTTAAGGGTGCCGGATCTTAGAATTGGGATGTTAGGGGGAGCCAGAGGCAGATTGCTGTGCTTCCTGATTGCGTTCCGAGGGCTCCCAAGCAGAGAGGCAGAAACTGCAGCTGCTGCTTATTATTTCCGAGGCCAGACCTGCTGTCAGCCCTCTCCTCCGGAGTCAGTTTGCTGTAGCTTTCTCGGGATTAATCCCACTTGGGGCCAATTTTGTCATAGGGGCTGGAGGGATAGGGAGGGGGCTAGTAATGAAAGGGCATAGCGATAATCACAGCCTTACCCGTGGGTGTTTAAAAACAATAGGCATCCTCCCGTGCGGGTGATGTTTGCTAGTAAAACCAAGCCAAATTCTTGTTACTTCTTCAGCCAAAGGCAATATACTTTGGGAAGCGGATTCTGACCTGAGATGAAACAGTGTAACTTTGGAGTAATTCCGTTCCTGCCACAGAGTTGGAGGTTCTGAGTGTAACTCGGAGCAAAACGTAAATTTAATTCCATTTGAGAGTAGCACGTAGCAGGAGGGTAGATGCATTAGTAGACTTACTGAGTTTCTTGCAACTGCCCGTGTTCCGTAGAGCGTGTAACGTGGATGCTCAATTTAACAATAGAAGCAATTAATTTTCAACTGTTTGGGACAATTCTGTGTGTATGGAAATAAGATGATCTTGCTATATACTGTAAATCTGCTTGGCTTAGAAAAATCAGATTATTTTTTTAAAACAGTGGTTCTTATTTAGGTCATCAGAACTTTACTGTGCTATGCAGGCGTCACAACACGCAATGTGACACTAGTGGCTATTAAGCTGTCCTTTCTTAGTAAGATCTATAATGATCACCGAGGCATCTTTAGGGACTGAGGTGTGAAAAACATCTTGATTGTATTTGTCTTGCACATCCAAGAGTGCCTGTCTGTAAGGGATTGAACACCGATCTCAACCTTTGGGGGAAGTTAAGAAATGCAAAACGGCCTTGCAGGGTTTCACTGGTTGTTAAATTTCTCCTTGGAATAAGCAGGAGGAGCTTCACGTTAGAGCAGTGGAAATTTCAATCCTCATGGGATCAGCTTGTAATTGAGAACAGGAGTACATGTGATAACTGTGTGATCTGAATTTACTTGCAACTGTCAAGAATTACAGTATCCCTTTTTAAAAAAAAAAAATCCTGTTCCGTTTGCACTAAAATAGGGAATTGGGTGGTATGTTTATAGCATGCAAAGAGGAAATTAACTTTTCCATAATATAATTTTTGGTAGCGAAGATCAGATATTTTTTTTCCTTCTTTTTTGGCCAGTAATTTAAAAGATTTGGTTTCAGACACGTGCTTGGGTAAAGTGCCCTCAGTAGAAGTTGTAGAGCTCTTCTGAAAAAGCAAATGCTCTTCTCAATGCTCAAACACCTCTTGCCCATTGATCTCTCGCAGTGTTTGTTGAATCATCCTTCAGATTCTGCCTGTTCTCTCTGTTTTCTGTTCAAGTATTTTGCCATGTTTCTCTGCACATTTAAAAACACTGTAAGGAAGCAGCATAACCTTGTAAGTTAGATTTTTGGCTTGCAAATTGGCAGCCGCCTTGGCATTTAAGTTAGCATGGAGGGGGTGAGAATCTCCTTGGTTTTGGTGGGGGAGCTGTGTGACACGAGGGCTCATTTGCTGTACCAGGCTGTGCTACTGGGGGAACTGCGGTCCTAATGAAGTCGTATTGGCCCGCAGGGAGTGAAGCGCACCTAGCAAGAAACACTGGTAATTCTTCTGTTTGTATTTTCTCTAGTAGCGTGGAATAGGAAAAGTGAACTGTTGGGAGAGGTGAAATTACTCCGTGGTTTGTTCCTCTCCCATTACAAAGCCAAACTGCTGGTGACGTTGTGCTGAGAGCAGCAGGGACCTTCCACGTGTTGACAGAAGCCCCATGAGATGACTGTCTTGTTAGAATAAACCTCTTAAAATACGCGTTGTGTCAGAAACCCCTAAACAGGTCAAAAGTTTGAAGGAGCTGGAGATCAGGTGTACTGGAACAAATGTGGAGTCAATAATATGCAAGATAAATGAATTACAGTGTTAATGGCCATAAATCTTTTGAAAAGCAGTTAGGTGATGTCATCCAGACAGCACCTACTGAAAAGTACGATGATAAAGACGGTCATCTCCCCAGGGACGAGGAGGTGTCCTCCTTACTGTATTTACACTGAATCCCAAACGAGCCGGGAAGAAAAGGACATGACAGAGAGAAGGAGGACACTTGACCCTGAACCAAAGGGGAGGGCAGATCAAGGTTTTAAAAGCTCCTCAGGACAATTAGGACAATGTGCCGAGGAGGAGAGGGAGCGAGCGCCCTGTAAGGGAGGCTGACCCACGTCAGGGCTGCTCTTTTAAGTTTTGAACTTTTGTAAATATTTTCTGTTCTGTAATTAAGAAGTTGCCATCAAGAATTGTTCTCTTTGCTTTTTTTTAAGCTTCTTCAGTCTAAATGAAGTCAGAGCTGGGAAATCCGGGGCAGGTTTATTTCCCTCAGAGATAATAAGTGAAAAGTGCTGCAGAGAAACGGCTGAAGTGTCCACCGAGATGGGAAGTGAAAGATTGGGGTGGGAGGGGAAGAAGAGTAGGTTTGGGTTTTTGGTTTCTTTTCCTTTGTGCAAATTATAAAGTGCCAAAATACAATGAGAAATTTCCCATAGCAGTCACACAAGTATTATTTCCCTCTGGAAAATACTTTAATTCCATGTAATTGCACACAGCTGCAACATACAGAAATACCTGATGGTAATCATGTGGAGACAGGAATGAAAGTTAGGGTGGGATTGCACCATTAATGTATGTGGTGTACATTTGTTCTTTAATTGTCCCATATGCATAACGAAGAGTGCCCTTGCAATTCCCGAGTCCCCTGTATATTTTTTTTTTCCTTCCTTTTTTCTCTCCTCTTGGTTTGCTGCAGATGTGTGACTTCACTATTGCTGGTAGCGCGGTGCAAGCCTTAACTTCTGTCAAAATGTCCGTGGCGCAGGAAAAATGGTCGCGTCGGTCTGTGACCCCAGTGCTGCCAAGTGAGGAGTTAGCATGTGTTAACACGAGAGTGATGACAGGAACAGTTTTACCCTAAAAATATTGCAGTTTATAATAAAAACATGAGCCGCTGGTGCTGGAGCGTGGGGTAAAGCAGTTCGGGGCGGCTGGATGCTGGAGAGAGAGGCATTAGCAGAGAGAACAAAGGAGGTGGTGCGGGATAGCAGCGCGAGGGTTGAATTTCTCTGCATGGTGTGGTCAGAGGAAATAGATAAAACTGTTTTCTGCAGGGAGCGGATGGTGCCAAGGTCGGTAGCGTCAGCAAAGTGCGGCTGTAGGAGGGGGGAGATCGGGGGCTCCCGAGGCAGACTGAGGGATTTTTATGTAGTGGGTTTTAAAAACTATTTTTTCTTTTTTTTTTTTTTTTTCCTAAAGCAACTTCGTAAGTTCTGAATAGCTTGTTGCCGGCAGTCTAGGCTGCAGGCTGGCTGGTCGCTTCCTCGATTTTTCGGATCGCAAGGTGTTTGAACGCTATGCTGAAACTCTTCACGGGTCCCCTTTCTTAGTTCATGCTTCATGATCCACCTGTTTTGCAAACCTAATCTGAAAAAAACCATTACATACCTCCAATGATATTAACAGCATCTACTTAATTTTCTTTCTTGACCACTTCAGTTATTTCTTATTAAATGTATTATCGCCCCTAAGGCAAGAAAAATCATAGAATCATAGGGACCTTTAAAGGTCATCTAGTCCAACCCCCCTGCAGTAAGCAGGGACATCTTTACCTAGATCAGATTCTCATCAGAAAAATGAGATAATGCAATTTAAATAAATATAATAATGTGACTGCAGGTTTCCGTTTCATGATAAAAGTAGTATTTGTTAGAACAATGAAGGAGAATGTGCTAGCCTTAAAGAAAAAAAAAAATGATGTGAATGCAGTTTCTCGTGGAGATTCAGTATTTCTCAGTAAGCTCTTCCAACTCGCCCTTGTCTTTTGGGATGCTTTGGCCCAAAAAAGAACAGCAAGTGGCTAAAGCAGCGGACTGAAAGTGGAAAAATAGACAAATAATCCTTTAATTGACCTTCTGAAGAGCACATTTCTTCCCTTGGCACATCCCCTTCTAGAACTCGGGTAGTATTTTTCTGTTCAGGGCATAATGAGGCATCACTGGCAGGGAAACGATCGGTTATGGCTACACGTGGTGGCTGTAGAATTTCATTTACTGAGACATGAAAGCGCCTCGGGGCGAATGTGCGAAGAGCTGCCGTAATTCCGGGCACTGGGACGCAGGCGTAGAGGAGTGGTCTTGTCTCTCCTTTCTGGAGGGAAAAGAAAGAGTTCCTGGAGCCCTTTAAATATTAGGGCTTAGAGAAAAGCAACATGTTGAGTAAAAAAAGGGGGGGATTGGGAGAAAGCCACCCTTGTTGCTTGGCTTTTTTGTTTGCGGTTTGGTTTGATTCGCTTTACTTGATCATCATTCCCATTCCTGCCTTTGTTTTTCAGTCCTGACTAACTCCTCAGCAATTTGCTGGGTCTTATTTTATATGTGTCGAGATTTTTTTTTTTTTTTTTTTTTTTTTTTTTTTTTACATTTACCTCAAAACTTTTTTCACTTAGGGCAAATGACCAGGCAGGGGCAGAGGGGATTTAACACCAGTGCCTTGCCTGGATGCAGTCTGGTTGTCTGGTGTTTTAGTGTTTCTGTTGAGTGCTGTTGTGGGCAAGCTTAAAAAATAACCCCTTTCCTTATCAGTAAACAGAACATGGGGACCCGGGCCTTGGGTTTGTTTGTTTATAACTCTTCAACAGAGTTAATGTTTTCTGCAAGTGTCTGTACAAAAGCTGACAGATCTGTGCCAAGCCTTCCATGGCAGCCCAAGCGGCACAACTGACATGGCACCGCTGCTGAGGACTTTCTGCGTCAGGCTCAGTTCTCACTTCCCAAAATCGGGGCTGGGTTGTTTTTTTGGGGGGTTATTTTACTGATTTGTCATCCGCTTCTTACGCGTTTGCTAAAAACTTCTGTGATAAAAAAACCCACCACCCAAAAAACCCACATCAAAATCCCCAAACAACCGGATCCTGACCTCTTTAGTCTGTCTTTGGAGCAACTTCATTCTCATATTGTGCTTGGAAAATATACAAAGAGTGTGTGGATTCATTGCTTTGTTTTCCACGTCTGTCTTTCACATGTGGAAAAAATGCCACTGCTATACAAGAAGCCCGGAGCGTTCCATCCTCCTGGTAGCTCTCGCACAGTATTTACTAATAAAAGTAATAAAAACTGGGGGCCTGGGAAGCCGTGTGGGTTGGGGAGCTTGCGGTTCTTCTGCTAGGCTTACTGCGGGTTGTGGGAGCATACTCGTAGGGGGTATCCTGGTGTGGGCTGAGATGCTGCGTTTGAGGTGGTAATGTCCATTAAACTTTATTTCTGAATGAATTCATTCCGTGTTGGCGGTTTGAGGGGAACATACAGGGTTTCGGGCAGGTCCGGACTATGGGGGACTTCTCAGCATTTATTAAAGGGCACATACTAGGTGCTTGTGTAGGTTTATTTAAAAAAAAAATCACAGAGATATTTCGGCTGTACAGTTGGGAACTTTTGCTGCTTTGTGCTCATGAGACACCTCTTCAGAACCCCATACCACGAATCGGGTGCTGTTTCTATCCCCCTCCTGCCCGTAGAGTGAGAAGCCACAATCTTTGACTTCCCCTGCAGCTACTCAGCTGTTGCATGTAGCGTGTTTTCTCAGTGCCGTATAGCAGTGTGGCAGCTCACAGCTTACCACCCGGGCCTTTAGGCTAATAACTTCAATTTTTAACAAAAAAAAACAAAAAAAACCCCCACACACAAAAAACCCCAAAAAAACCCAAACAAACCCAAAACCGATGAAACACTCTTTAATAGCAGAATGAAATAATTTTTATGCTGGTACTTCCTCCAGCATTTATTTTTAAAAGCTTTTATTTGCATGGGAGACTGTATCCACTGGCAATATCCCATATTCCTTCATGAATTGCTCCAAATTTTGATGTAGTAGTTGCTAGGTATTGCGTATGTCTGAGAAATACTAAAGCAAAAATTAACATGAGCAAATTCAGGAAGATGAAGTTAGGAGGGAAAGTTTTGGTTTGTTTTCTGGATGTAATCACTCGCTATTCATTAGCTTCCACCTCTTTTTTAAGCATTCCTTAACTCCAGTTCCTTTCTAAAGAGCTTGCTTGTGTGTTTATTCCAGTGGGATATTCAATTCCACAATACTAATCTTCCTGGGAATCTAGTTGGAAGGAGGTAATCATTTTATGCCGGCTTAAATGTCTTGGTCATCCCGTTTTCTAAACTTGGTGCACACCAGTTACAGGCTTTAATATTTTTCCAGAATAAGGAAAAGTATTCCCCTTGTCTTAGATGTACCGTGATAAGGAGCATGGACATGAGCAAGTCGCGGGTCTTTTTGATTTATTTACTTATTTGTGTGTGTGTGTCTTGAGAGTTTTTCCCCCACTGTTGTTGGGTGGAACTTCCAGAGAAGTGGGGGAAACTGTAGAATGTAAAAGAAGAAATGAAATGTATGCAAGCTGTGGTTAGATGCATGATGAAATGAACAAAAATATGATAGAAAGTGCTAATTAAATGTGTGCTTTTGCCATTAAATGTTTACAAATCCCACGGTGCCTTTGTGCCAACGTACATTCATGCAATTCTTGCAAGCATTTCTTGCTAGAAAGAGGATAGGACTATTGCTTGTAGGGATGTAATAGAAGAAAATATTAGTGACTCCACTGACGTTGGTAAGCTAATCATAAATCTTCTCTTGGTTATGACACGTTCTTCACTGTTTACGCTTTAGATTAAGGAAAAAAACAACCCAACCCCTCAGTATTAGGTAACAGCCCGTTCAGTGGTGATGTCTGGCTTCAGTCTCGGCGTGCAGGTAGGGGTTCTGGGCTGATCAGAATCTGGTTCTGATCTTTACATGTGATGGAAACTGCTATTAAATAAATCCTTGCTCGGTTCTCCTCTGATTCGTTTTCAGAAATGCTGGAAATAACAGCTAGAAAATACTAGCTCTATTAGCTTTATGTAGTGTTGTTATGCAAAGCGTTTTTCTACAAATATTGAATTTCTCCATCAGGCTAACATTTCTGGTTTAAGTCCTAAAAAAAAAAAAAGAGTAAAGAGGTGAAAGTGACTCTGTGAGTGACTGGGTCCAAGTTGTAGCACTTCAAGGTAAGGGTGCAGTAGGGTCCAGGAAAGCGTGAGACGTGTCAGTGCCCCGCTGCGCTGTGGCCTACAGAAAGTCTCCCAAACCTCCGGAAAGCTGCAACTCCTGTAATAAAAGTCCAAAAGCTGTAAGCGTAGCACGTGGGGGAAGCGGGTGGTGGTGGGACCGTCCCCAGGGTTTCGTTCTCGCAATAGGAGGGAATTTCGCAAGCGAAACTGCCTGTTGCTCCTAGCAAGCAGAGGTGGGTGAACCTGGTGGCGTCCCTCCCTCGTCACCCATGACAAGGAGAGGAGAAATCCCTGCTGAATCATGCCCCGTTGATGGCTTCAGCCGGGGTTACGTGGGCAGGACCCAGGGCATGGTGGTTTGCTGCCGTTGTCGGTAACGTTTAGCCGTAGGGCAAGAAGTGAAGAAAACTGATGGCTAAAACCCAGCTATGTGAATAACAGAGTTTCAAAGGATGAGAAGGCTGTTGGTCAATGGTAGGAAGCTTTTGGGGATGAGTTGAATTGTTACTCGTACTGATATTTAGCCCCCCCCCTTTTTTTTTTTTCCTTTAAAGGCAGTGACTGTGACAATGGTGTTTGCCAGCCGGTGCTGGCTCCTACGGCGGGAGGAGGCTGCCGATAGCTTTTCCGTGGGAGGGAGGAGGTCCTAGCAGCGTGTGTACTTTTCTCAGGACTTTGGCCCCGTTGGCCTGTAAAGGGGAATCGAGCCTTTCTCGCGCTTTGGACGTTCGACCGATTGCAAATTAACGCTGGGGAGAGCGGGCATGTAAGTCGGGAGCTGAAAATCCCGCAGGGTTCGGACCCTCCGCGGCTTCCTCTGCCTTTGTTTTCTGGGTTTGAAACCTGGGAATGAGTGTGTGTGCTTAAAGGCGTTTTCCTTGTCCTGCCTGCTCCTCTCCAGGATAGTTTCCTCCTCCCTGTGCCCGCCAGCCCTCTGCAGGCTCCCCGCATGGAGACAGAGGGGTTTTCCTCTTCCAGGCCTCAGTGCATCATAATTGGAATGAGAACGTGAAACCCGTGCCCCGCGTCCAGGCTCTGTTGGATCACCTCTGCAAGACTTGGCACTTGGAGTGACGCTCGTAACGGAGTTCAAGCTCTGTTTAACCTGATTTAACATGTCCTCAGTATGTCCTTTTCCTGAAGCGTGCTTGCTTTTCATGTGTAGCTGTATTTCCCTCTTAGGGGGTGCTTTTTGGGGGCTGGCTATGAGGAAACTGAAGCAAATGCTGACATTGCATAAATATAAAAAAATTCCGTGCTTTGGTCTTACAAAGAAAATAACGCTTTTCTTGCTTTTCTTTTTAGGACGTGCTTTACAGAAACGTTGCTTGTCTTATTGCAGAAAGAAGCAAAGCCTCTAAAGCTTAACCGAAGCCTACCTTAATATGATTCTCAAGGAAAAAAATGCTTTGCTGTGTTGCTTTGTGCAGACTAATAAACCCTTTTGACTTGCAAATCTCTTCCCGCTATGAATTAAGTCTTGTATTATGCAAATTTCCCTTTCAGTTATTCTTTTCTTATACCTTGATTTTTTTTTTTTGAATCTTTCCTTTAGATCACGGCTTGCATGACATTTTCTTTCTTTTCCTTTCTTTTTGCTGTTTGCAAAGACTCTTGGGAGGATTTGACAGATGTGGTGGAGCAATTGCGTGCTGATGATACTGAAGGTGCGTGCCACACCGACATCTTTCAGCTATTATTTCCACTAATGATTGGCCTTTGACTTCTTATTTTGAGCCTGAGTGCAAAATACCGTTTTCCTTTCCAGTGCCGGTAGCTGTGGCTCTTGGAACGTGCTTGTCTGGTTCAGCCAGGTCGGCAGCCGGAACACGTTGTGCTCATTGTACTCTTGTGTGGATGTTTGGTTTCTGCTGTTAGCCTGGTCAAGAAAATGTCTTTGATCGCTCCAGTGTATGTATTGCTCTTGCAATTGCATCGGTTAACATTTAAAACGCATATCGTGAAGGCTTTTCTTCTGAATTCTGTCAGCCACTCCGTGGCTTCCATGTGATCGGTTTTGGTTTCTAAATTCTTATGGATATCTTTTTTGAAAACCTGTGCATGCAATGTTGCTTGAAAAACTGCTTTAAAAAATTTGGGGTATTTTTTTACTTCAAGTAGAGGTAGAAAATACGAGTCAACAAGGGGCTAGTTTACTTACATGAAATGTGTTCTGAGGTGATTATTTTCTGAGCCTGATATAAACACAACTTAAAAGGTTGTGGCAACATATGGAAGCTAAATTGTAAAAAATATTTCAGAAGTCACCCCAAAGTTTCAATTTTCTGAAGTATTGCTATTTATAAACTCGAGACTTTGCAGAAGTAACTCTAAAACTTGCATTGCAAATGTTCTATTAAAACTTGTGAAGTACTAAAAGAGAATTTTTTTTTAATAGTGCTTCTTACTTGATTCTTTAAAACGGTGCATGTGTGTGAAATAGTGGAATCCCCAATTCAGCGATGGGCTCGAGAAAACTTATAATTTGATGACTAAACGCAACTGTTGATGCTTGGGGTGAAAGCGTTTGCAGCACAAAAGGCTAAGGTACCTTTTGGAGGCAAAGGAATAAGAAGGGAATTTTCTTTTTGCGGCTGAGAAGTTTTAACTGCTCCTCATGGGGAAGAAGATAAGTTTCAGCATAGAAGGATGGTTCGGGGAATTGATCTATACAGGCCAAATTCTTTTAAAATGGCAATCTCAAATTAGAAGCTAAAACTGGAGTTCTTGATATCTAAAAGACTTATGAGCATAAGGCCTGTTACTACGAGGTCAGCAGAGGCATTTCAGCTCTTTTTGCTGATTTGCACATTGAGTATTTTCAAATGTGTTGCGAATCGCAGTTGTCACGGTGGCTATTTTACCAGAACTCTGTTTTCAGATGCTCTGAATTCAGATGCTCTGTTTTCATGATGCTGAACTCCAGTTTAAATGATGCAAGGCCTTAATTTATCTAGGGGTTTGCTTTCCACATTTATTGGAAATTATACGTGTTCATGATTTCACGAGCAGCTGGAACTAATGCCGTTCCTAATGTGAATTTGCTTAACTGAAGCTCAGTGCGCCGTAGGTGGCTGGCTGCTTCGTCTTCGAAGGCCGTGTTTGACGATGAACCTGTCTCAGTTAATCCGAATACAGTATGAACTGTCTGCAAGGTGCCCTTTCTCTTCCATACACAGAAGCAGATTTTCTAAATTTCAGGTCGCTCTAAGTTTGGGTTCTCGATTTGGTAGGGATTCAGTACATGGAGAACCTAGCTCAATTATTAATTAATTGGCATTACTTTGAGCAGATTTGTTCAAATCTACAGTGTTTCATGACTAGTTGCATTTGATCGAAGTTCTAGCTTTATTTTAGTTTCTCCTTAATTCTTTTAGGGTTAATTCAATACGAGGAGCAGTAAAATCTATTGTCACCAGGTGAGAAGTGCTTAGATCGCAGTCACAGCTTAACCCTTGGAGATTTTTCCTTGACTTTCAGATTCCTGGGTACATATTATGACTTTCAAACAAATTACAGAGGTTCTTGGTTGTTTTTGAAAATGTTGTCTCTGTGGAAGCTTCTCAGGAAGCCTTTGCTTTTGATGCTGTTAGCATGTGAATGATTGTGCCTCTGTTTTACCTCTTTAGAAACCTGGAAGTTCAGTGTTTTAAGGAAGGAGTGGTTTTTTTTTTTTAAGAGTAAAAGAAGAATTTTTTACCTGATTATTTTACCCTGTTGTTCTGGGGGGATGCAAGTCCAGTTCAGTCCTGACCACTGCCATCCCATGTGCGATCTCGCTGGTTAGAAAACACATCTGTTCTGTAGAAGCTACAATATTTAAATAGCAAATGTCTTGAGAATTCAGGATTGCTTCAATTGAAATGCAAACCGCATTGAAAGGCAAAACTTAAGGGCCAAGATTTTACCTTTTAAGGTTTACGACATGGCATGTACAGTAAAACATGGGTGGAGTTTTTGCAGTTTGAGGCAGAAAGAGAAAGTTGGAGAAGATACTGACTTGGAGAACTTCAATTGCATATCGGGGTCAGGCTGTCAAAGCAGAAAGTGTCTGGGTTGAGTTAAAGCCAGCCTCGTAATCTTGTGTAAAAGTAATCTTTGCTTGCTTACCCTGCCCTTCTGGACTCAGTTTTAAATGTGTATGTATTGCAGCCCATATGACAATGGTATAAATTCCTTAAGATTTAATTTTTGGAATAAATCTTTGGGATTTTATCCAGTTTTATCCTATATAACAGTTACTTGATTTGCAAGATGAGAATCTTAGATAAGCTGCATATGCACAGCACCATCTTTCACCGCAGGCTAATGAAGCAGAAACCTTTAATTAGTTAATGTGATAAAAACATTTTTCTGTTCTTTAGCCTGTGACTGCACTTTTTAATCATAAATGAAAACCTAGCCCTGCTTTTTTCTTTTTCCCGAAGTGCTTTCATCAGCTCAGATGTTCATTAGCTCTTAAAAGCGTTTAAAGAATCTAATTGTCTTGAACATGCGTCATATACCCCTCTATTATTCTTATTTGTTAGGGGTTTGGGGTTTTTTTATAATTAGGGTAGTATTGACCCAGCTGACACACAGCTGTCGCAGACCTCTGGGACTCGTGGAAAACCACGTGCCTTGCCTCAAAAAGCGTATGGTACCCGTGACCCCAGCATGGGTCTGCGCGAGGCAGCAGCTCTCGATGCTCTTCAGAAACGTGCGTGGGTTCCCGTGAGTACGTAAGGCAGTCGGACCCCAATTCCGAGCGGCGTCCTTGGACTCTACCATAATTCAAATTAGCTAATAACGGTAGCCACAGTAACACTTTCTGTGCATGTGGATGCATAGGAGCATCCCTTCGAAGCCTGGCCAGGCAAATAATCGTGTTCAACCCGTATTCAAAATGTATTTAAATTATATTAAGAAACCCAAACCTGTTTGCTTGTTTTACCGCTGCACCATACGTTGTCTTAGGTAATTCAGATCTACTAGAGATTTCTGCTGGTTGGTCTTGGTCAGAAGTGTGGATATACTGTAGGTGGAGTTGTGCTCCCAGAAGTGTCGAGGGAGCGGGCTGATGTGGTTTTTTTACCAGATAAGCTTATTCTGAGCAGATTTTGAACCGTGGCACAGAAGCAAAGCATAATTTTGTGACAATAGTTGTCTGCAGCAGAAGCAAGGGCAGTAGCGATGTTCATACACTCTTGAAGGGCAACTGCAATGGACGGTGTCAGAGGTGGTGTTCATTAGTTCTATGCAAAAGTACACAGAAGAAGATATATATAATTTTTTTTAATTGCGTGTACAAAAACTAGTTTTTGCAAGCGCATGTATTATTACATCTGACTTCTTGAGTGTGCATTCCTAGTAATGGTGACGCCTAGCTACGTTGCAAATCGTAAAATGGATTGCAAATCACAAGACAGGTCATCTGCTCAATGTACGTGCCGCATCTATCACCTTAAAATAGTGGTAGTTCTGCAATAAAAATCACCCGCTCAATGAAATCTTGCTACCGTCCAATGCTGCTATGAGAACTGCATTCCTAAATGGGTGCTTTGAAGCTTTCTAAACTATGAAAATAAATTCTGAATGCTTAATCTCAGCCTTTTTATAAGGTGTGAGCCAAGGCGGTGCTTGAAGAGTTAGTGAAACTCAGGGAGTTTGATCCCTTTGTCCCTCAGCAGTAGAAGCTTGGGTGGAGACACAGGAACAACTGGACTCGTTTGCCACTCCTCTGAACAAGGCGGCATTTGTCCATGGCAGCAGATGTGGCTGGAGCATGGCTAGACGTGTGGCTGCTGACGGATGGCGATTCCCCGTTGACGAGGGGGACTCGAGTATTGCTGGTGGCATGGCCACGGCGCTAGGTGTGAGGATTTCTTTGAGTCATCAACACCATCCCTGATAAAAGCAGCCTGTCCTCTGGCAGACGGGCCACCTGAAGCTGACCAGCAATGAGACCTCACCAGCCTGGGTGCCAGCAAGCCTTGGAGCTGTGGGAACCCAGCCATGGCGTGCTTCAGAGGCAGGTTCAGCAAATCTGCCTTTGTTCCCGGGTTTCAGAAATGCTCTCTCTTGATTCCCTTCCATAATTTCTCAGCTGTTTTGATTGAGGGTGTTTGTGTCTCTACGTCAGTAATTGCATTTCGTCTCCCAGCTCCCAGTGTCTCCTTGTGTCTGGCATAAGGAATTTCAGTCATAGAGTAGCAATTGCTCCTCTTCTTGCCTTTTTTGGGTTCAGCTGTAGGTTACTGAAATCAAATATTACTCCTGTCGGCTACATGCCTCTGGGTCTGCAGTGCTCTTCAACCCGCAGGACATACCCAAGGTTGGAAGGGGGAACGATCTGATGTTTCATTATTCTGTGGTTCTGTGAAGTTTTGCTCTCTCTTTGGCTGGAGGGTGGTGACAAGGTGCCTCATTGCACCGAGAGTACATTTGAGATGACAAGGAGTTTGTATTGGAGCAACTGGCCTCGTCAGTATCGGCAGCGTGATGAAGCAGGATGATGACTTGCATCATCAGGACAAGTCCTGTAGGAGACTGCAGTAGTCTCAGAAGACTGTACCCCTTGGCCTCTTTTGGCTAAGCTGTTGCATTTTAAATTGCAAGAAAACATTCCTCACAGTTGTATTCACAAGAGGTTGAGAACTGTTAACAATCCAAACAGCTCAAGTCCACCTGCCTAGTAAAGATGTGATGTTTATTCGGTGGCAAACCTACTGAATACAGACCCAGACTTCTGCAAGGCTTCATTTAGGGACTGGATCCACTAGGACGAGGGTTGCATCTTCCCCTCCTCCTTCACCATGAGAGATCTTTTAAGCAGAGACGTAGGAACTTATCTCAGCTGTTTGCTTGTTGAAATGATAGAGCCTCCCAACAGTCAAAAAGAGCTTGAGAAGAGCCCGATGGTGGTGAGCGTTGCTGTCTGGGTGGTGGTGCTCCATAGAGCCTGCAGGATCAGCCAGTCTTCCATCGCTTAGATTTCTAGACGTTTTTATGGCTGCTTTCATCAAACTTAGGTACGTGCTCACCTGCATTTTAAATAGAAATATATCTCCTTTTGTTCCAGTTGAAGGCTTTCAGTCTCTGATGTTTACTTGCTTGCTAAATGCAAGCATGCTTTGACAGTGTAGCAGATAAAATGTGTACTCTGTGCTTAGCTGTGTAGTCTTGGATGTCCTCTGGTCATGTTTCTGCTGCTGGGTGTAGTAAATTCACTTGCGAAGGTGGCAAATTGGTTCAAGATTCCGTGGCTGTTTCCGGCAGCCCTAGAATAAATGTCCCTTACAGGGATGAAACTGCTCGCGCCCAAGAACTTAAGCTCAAAAGTTGGACACGAGATCGCAGATGGGAACAAACAGAAAACACACAACTGATGGGACATGGTTTTCACGGCAAGAGTTCCTCTCCGTTACTGTGCATTTTCAGGTGTAGAGCTTAAGCACACTTTATTAGTTGTGGTCATAGGTCACAATTTCACCCTAGTTAGGGGACAATTTGTTTCTTGAGGTGTTGGGAACGCACTTGATGGTGTTTGGGAAAGGAACCACTTGGTGAAAGGACAGGTGTTGGCATGGGCACGTTACGCAGGTCAGAGGGCGGGAGGCCTGCAGGCAGGGTGTCGTTTGGAAAATGAGTGTCTGTATTTGTTTCTTGCCACTGGCAAGTATAAAGGTCTGCATATTAATAATATGGTAGAAGAAGAATACAGTCATGGAAGACCTGTGTGCGTTGGGACTTGGAGCGAGCTGTCGGAGGAGCCGTGAAGGTCAGCTCCTTACTGTCAGTGGTAAAAACCAGGAGTGTTGAGAAAACAGAGAGAGAGAGGTGGGAATTGGATCCGTGTTACATCCAAGTTTAAAAAAAAAAAAAAAAAATTGTGAGAAGGAAAGATGCAAGACAGGATAGCGACACACACGGACGGATTAAGAGTGAGAGGATTCGTGGTTATCTTTAGATGTAAGAGCAAATCACAAGTGGATGATTCGTGGTTATCTTTAGGTGGAAGAACAAATCGCAGGAGGGGAGAGTTCTTACTGGTTCGTAGCTGCTGGATGTAGCTGGGGGTTTGGGTTGGAGCAAGTGGTGGCTGTTACAGTCAGTGAAGCGTTGTCAAGATGTAAAGTACATCATCAGCAGCTGTCTTCAGACTTCTCTTTCTTGAAAATGTAAAGCTTATGTAGTTATTTGAAGCATTGAGGTGCTCTTAATGTGATACGTTGCCTATTCCCATGTCATTGTGGCTTCGGCCGTAAAGTGGTAGCTAATTTTGATTTTTCTCAACAAAAGGCCTGAAGAGAGGGCCTCACATGAAACTGTAACTGCTCCTAAAAGTGTCTTCGAAGCTGGGGGACAAAAAGAGAGAGAGATGGGATATCTTACTGCATAAAAAATAGCTTTTGTTACTCAACAGCATTTTTTTTCCTTGTCTTAATAGATCCTAATTATCTCATGGCTAATGAACGCATGAACCTGATGAACATGGCGAAACTGAGTATCAAGGGGCTGATTGAATCGGCGCTTAACCTGGGCAGGACGCTGGACTCGGACTATGCACCTCTTCAGCAGTTCTTCGTTGTGATGGAACATTGCCTTAAACATGGCTTGAAAGGTAACCTTGCCTGAGAAGGGGTCCTCCCGGGCTGGTCGTCGTAGCGTAGGAGCGAGAAAGAGCAATCTTGTTCTAAAAGTCTAGTTTTAAAAGTCCACAGTAGACTAAAGAGAGGCTGAGCAGGGTCACTGCTGTCATCCCAGCTGACTTGACGGGCCGCAGGAAGGATAAAAAATCTGCTGAAGGAGAGAAGTTAACAGTTGTTGCAGGTGCTTGCTGTTTTTAAATAGCTTTTCAGATGACTTGAGTGTAGCTAAGAGATCAGTGATAAAATCAGCTCCTTGGCAAACTCATGACTCCCTTCTTTTCTGCACTTCCTCATGCTTTAGGGACACAGTGGTCCTCTTGCTGGAAGAGGAACTGCAACACAGAGGTCCTTTCTCAATAGTTAGTTCTATCAAAAGTGAGGTTTTTGGCTTTGTGCAGTTCATGTCTTATAAGCTGCTTTCTAAAACAGCAAGCAGACGGTGTATTTACTTATATAATATGGAGTCACGACTAAAGTTGTGAAGTATGAGACTACTTTTCTTGATGTGTTGATACAGTAGCTCCAGATGAAAAGCAGAGGATATTAAATGCCCTCTCAGCGCCCACGTGTACATCCTGAGGCGCTTCTTGAGCAGTTGTGCTCAGCGTTACGTGCAGAGTAATGGATGCCGTGCTGGTGCAGGTAACGTTGTGCAAGGGAGACAGGTTCGTGTTCTTCAGCTGCTTTGTTTATCCGTTCCCCGGTGTCCCTACTGCTGGTCTTAAGTTCGAAGTTAACAGACTTCTTGGTCTTGGCACTGCTGTTGTGAAGTAGCAGTAAGAACTATGGAAGAAGGAAATTAATTTCCAGCTTCAGGACCTAGGGGTCAGTAGAAGGCTTTTCTGAAGGAGGAAGGGATGCACAGAGAAGCCCCGGCAGCTATGGAGAGGGAGCGGGTTCAAACTGGTGTGATCCTCTTCCTGGTAATGGGATGCTCAGGGAGGGGAAATTACCGTGCACACATCAAGTGTGACTTAGGGACAGGGACGGCATCCTAGCAGAGATTTTGACCTCTAGCAGCGAATCCAAGCTGCTGGTTATCACCGGATGTTGTTGTTTTGGCGTACTGGGGATGTGTGGAGTATTTCCTGGCCTCTGTTTCCATCTCTTGTTGCCTCATTTGAATGACACCGATAATAGCCACACTCGGGCATAAAAAGTCCTATTTTGTACTTCCAGCAGCAGTCCCAGAAGAATCTTTCTGGCAGTTTTTGTCTAGTGTTCATTCACTTCTGACCATGTTTGTGAATGTATTCAGTCATCACTAACAGGCTTGTTTTCTATCTTTCGTCTTTTGTAGCCAAAAAGACTTTTCTTGGGCAAAATAAATCATTTTGGGGACCTCTAGAGCTTGTAGAAAAACTTGTTCCTGAAGCTGCAGAAATTACAGCAAGTGTCAAGGATCTCCCGGGGCTGAAGTAAGTACAGTCTTTTACTGCACGAGTACCTAATGTGTTTTTTATTGTAAGAAGGATCCTGAAGAAGAGAAGGAAGGGCAAACATAACCTTCAGGAAAACATCTGCCACCTTCTGCTGATAAAAAAGGATCATGACTCTCTTTTTGTGCTTAATCAAGGAACTGCAGAAGGAGGTGATGGCATGTATTCTTTCTGTGTTGAGTTCATGGGGTGTTACGGACAGTAGTGCATTTATTGCTAGCACTAAACGAGTGACGGTGTGTCTCGGCCTTTACTGACTCTCTTTCTCAAGTCAGACTGAAGAGGAAGGGAATTGGAATGAAGGTGAAGACAGGTTAAATAGTTTTGAGGCTGATGGAGGTCATTTTTCTTACAAATAAATGCAGGTAAACTTGTAAAGTTTGTAAAAGGGAGGCTCACTCACAAGGTTGGGGAACTTACTAGCTTATGTTAAAGGGGAGAGGAAAGAAAACCACTTAAAGCATGTATTGCTTTTAAAAATTCACAGTCATTTCAGACATCACGTTCAGGTTTGCTTATTCCATGCTAAAAAGAAACTGTAACAGGCTTTCCACCTGAGGAATAGAAAAAAAAAAAAGTGTAAGAAAGCCTTTGTATGCATAGCAGGGCTAAGGATTAAATCTTCTTTGCTGAAAGAAGAGGCGGATAGATTCAGTAAGTATTTTGGGTTGGTGTTTAGCGATGTACGTATGGACGTGCAAGTGCTTTTAATGGAGATTTGTGCAGTACTCCTCCTGGAGCAGCTTGGAGCGCCACCACTGTTGTGCCAGAGCTCCTGTTACCTTTTCTTGTTGTAAAACAGGATCGAAACATTAAATAAATGGAAAGAAAGAACAGTTTTAGAATGAGTTTCTAAACCTCAGCTTTGCGTCCCTACTAACCCTTGGGAAATGTGATGTCATATTAGTGAAGTCAAAAACGGGCCAGTAACGAAGATGACTTTCATGGGCAGTTGCTGCTTATGCTAGTTAAGGTTAGAAAATAAAGTGCAGTTTGGTGTGAGACAGCTAACGGACTGCTGGACTGTGAAAGAAATTTCCTTCTAATCGGAATACTGCTCAACACGGGGGATGTACACCTTCCTTCGGAGCATCTGGTGCTGGCTCCCGGCCAGCGCGCCGGGGTGGGTGAGCCAGAGCTGTGATGCAGCATTGTCGCTTACCGTGTTTTCAAAGCCGAGAGCTTCAGATTGCCAGGAGAAACAGAGGGGGAAGAGCTGTGAATATAACCCAGTGCGTCCTGTGAGTGTGTTAATGAGCAAAATAGTGGGAGAGAACAGTACTGAATTAGTGTTTTCAGTTGGCTTTCAGGATTCTCACCCAACTTCACGCCTACCTGAAGGAGCGGTGCTTGGGCGTCTGTGCTGTACGCGTGTTGTTCTGACGTGCCTTATGCACTGACTTTGAATTAGAAGGTGACGTGTTGAAGCAGCTGATCTCTGTCTGTGCATCCAGCAGGGGTAAAGTCAGGGAAATATTTTTAGTAGAACAACAAATACGTAATTAGTTAAGAGAGAAGCGGTGATTGCTTAGATAAACTTGACTGCAGCTATGTGCACTCAAATGCCTTCTATTTCCCTGTTTTCATCAGTGCCAGCTCTATCTTTGAGATGGAGAAACTTTAGATAGGAAAGGGTTATTAAAGCTGTGTGTGAACATGCATTGCGTTACGCCTGTAACTGTTTTGTTTCTGGCCTTTGTAGGACACCTGTGGGGAGGGGAAGAGCTTGGCTTCGCCTGGCTCTCATGCAGAAGAAACTTTCAGAATACATGAAAGCCTTGATTAACAGAAAGGATCTTCTCAGGTGAGCGCTGAGCTCGCTCTTGGATTAGGTTAGGTTCACTTCTGCCCGCTTGTAAGATCTTTACGATATTTTACACCCAAATGGTAAAGTATGCATGCACTTTTTGTGAGAAATGGTAATATTTGTGAAACGCAGAGCTTCCTCTGAGGGATTAAAGATGCTTAGTCTTCCTTCTTAATTTAGAAGCTGTTACTTCTCCATTTTGTCTCAAGTATCATAGAATCATAGAATTGTCAGGGTCGGAAGGGACCTTAAAGATCATCTAGTTCCAACCCCCCTGCCGTGGGCAG
The DNA here is from genome assembly GCF_028500815.1 of Rissa tridactyla. Classification (NCBI taxonomy): domain Eukaryota; kingdom Metazoa; phylum Chordata; class Aves; order Charadriiformes; family Laridae; genus Rissa; species Rissa tridactyla. The sequence goes on along the minus strand of NC_071470.1, from coordinate 76,526,696 downwards.
GGACACCTCCCACTAGATCAGGTTGCTCAGAGCCCCGTCCAGCCCGGCCTTAAAAACTTCCAGGGACGGGGCTTCCACCACCTCTCTGGGCAACCTGTTTCAGTGTCTCACCACCCTCATGGTGAAGAACATCTTCCTAATGCCCAGTCTGAATCGTCCCAGCTTTAGTTTTAATCCGTTCCCTCTAGTCCTGCCATTACCTGACACCCTAAAAAGTCCCTCAGCAGCTTTCTTGTAGGCCCCCTTAAGATACTGGAAGGCCACTGTAAGGTCTCCTCGGAGCCTTCTTTTCTCCAGACTGAACAACCCCAACTCTCTCACTCTGTCCTCATAGGAGAGGTGCTCCAGCCCTCTGATCATCCTCGTGGCCCTTCTCCGGACACGTTCCGGCATGTCCATATCTTTCTTGTAGTTTTGTAATATCCATTAGAATAAACACAAATTTTGGTTCCAAAGAGATGATTTGGGTGAAATATTTGTACGGAGGGGATACGGTATTCTCTTTGTGCAAAATCTTGGCCCTTGGATATATTTCTCACCTTCTCACTTCATTACCATCTGACTTCGAACGTGTCATTTCACTTTGCTGTATCTCTGCTTCCCACTCATAAAACAGCAATAATTTTGTAGTTTAATTGAAAGTCCATGGGTTTGAACTATGTCTGTGTAAGTAGGATTTAATAAACATTTGGTGTTTGTTTACTCAAACACATAAATTTCTGTTAGCTGTCCGTGTAAATCCGTAGCTGACTTGAGATTAGAAAGGAGAACCCGGTATTGTCCGCTGGAAGATGTGGTGGTGGCTTGTGTTAATAAAAGGGTGTAACAAAGTAGTAAAGTATGCTACTTAAAAAAAAAAAAAAAAACAAACCAAACCTCTGATATTAAGCCCCGGTCTTAAATCTTCAACGTGCTGTACCATTACTCCAGAATCGTGCTTATCTTCCATCACATCTGCACAGCTGAGGAACCAGGTCTCCAACTTGCAATGTGTTGGCATATGAAATGTCAGGGATCCCATGCTGCTTGACATCATTTTAGTTGATTTTTAAACATGTAACTCCTGTCTTCCCTTGCCGTGCATCCTGCAGTGAATTTTATGAGCCTAATGCACTGATGATGGAAGAAGAAGGTGCGATCATTGCTGGCCTGCTAGTAGGTTTGAACGTCATCGATGCAAACTTCTGCATGAAAGGAGAAGACCTGGACTCACAGGTACTGAGTATTCAGTTAATGGGTTTTTTTTTCTGCTCTTCTTAATTGGAAAAATTTTCTGGTTTATTCATCTGAGATACAAGTTTGTTGCAATAAGTAATAGAAGACTAATATAAGCTTGTTCCTATGATTGTGGTTTTCGGTTAGATGGCGGCGCTGCGATCAGAGGCTCGGGGCTTTGGTTTTCTCTTTGCTGTTCTGCTTTGCTAGGGCCTGCACGCAGGTCACTGTGGAGCGGAATACAAATGAAAAAGGAGGCAAAAACGGGGAAGGACATAGCCAAAATGAGGGGAGAAACGAGCGGAGCGGTGAATTCACTCACGCTGTAGGATGAGATCATCGTAGCTGTTAAAACAAAAGAAAATGAGCCCGCGTGCACTTGTGTCCCGGCTTGCATAAGCAGTGTGTATACAGATATGGTGATGATGATTTGTCCTTATGTCCTAAGGCTTGCTTGCCAACTTGCTGCTTATCCTGCTATATTTATGCTTAAAATATGCCGTGTTTTCATTAATTTTTGATAGATGACTGGCAGAATGAATCCTTGCTTTAACACAACGTGTACTGATGTTCGAACTGAATGCCTCTAAACTTTCATAGGTACGGACAGTGTTTAGTCTTAGAAAAAGTGTTTAATGTAAAATGCAACTTTTTCTAGGTTGGAGTTATTGATTTCTCAATGTATTTGAAAGATGGGAACAGCACAAAAGGCAGCGAAGGGTGAGTATGCGCACAGTTGTCCTGCTTCTTGTATCTTGGTAACTCCAAATGTTGAAGTATTCGGAGTTGCCCTGTAAGCTGTTATGTTTTTAATTAAAAAGCTACTTAGACTGAATTGCTCTTGTATGATAAATCATAACATACAAATTGAAGTATTGGGAGGGATCAGGGGAAAAGGAAAGTCTCCCAGAAATTCTGTGTCTTCTTCCTTAACTGGCAATTGAAGATAAAAACACTGAAAAAATATTTTAAGATGAACCTCTGCTGAGTTAAGTCTGCCAATCTTTAAGCCCTTTTCGGTAAGCAGCTTAGTGGCCTTCGCTTCAGTTGTATGGCTAGGAGGATAGTGGTTGGGTTTTGGCACCATAGCATCCTTAGGGAGAAAAAAAAAAAATCTCCAATTAGAAAAGACCGTTAAACGTGGTAAAAGCGCTTGTGCAGCACACACCAATGGAGCTGTGCAACATGCCGAGCAAGAGGCTGAAACCAGCAGTGCGGGCACGCTGACATAGGGGTTGGGTGTCGCGATTTTCTGAGGTTCTTCAAGAGTACTTCTTCCTTCTGAGGAGCTCCTGCTAGTTTGAACTCATGTATATCTTTAATCCTTATCCCTGAGGATCAGGTGTTTTGATGCATTTATCTTATCTATACTTTCATTTTTAGAACATCCCCCAGTTAAGATTTCCTGCTGGAAGTGCGTGCAAAACACGCATTTATTGACAGTTTTCCTTGAATGGATTTTGGCAAGATGACTCTTGCCCCAATCTAAATGTAGTGCAAAACCAGGCTTTTTTCTCGGACATACTGCCGTACTCTTTGAAATGTCGTCCGCCTTAAAATCCTTCTGGTTTGCGTGTTGCAACATGCCTGAATGTCACCCAGGTGAATGGAGCAGAGAAGTCGGGGGCCAGGGGTTGATTATAAAGGTGTAGACTGCAACTCGGCTTTGTAGTTCCTTTGCATCACGTAGACTCATCCGAGACGTGGGTTATCGGTACGCGGGATATGTGGGCTGTGTCGCTGCGTTTCCTCTTAGACCTTTAACGGTGTCTCTTAGTGCTTTGACTCCAAATGGCTGAGCTGAACGATGCTTCTTTTTTCCAGAGATGGTCAGATAACTGCTATTTTGGACCAGAAGAACTATGTAGAAGAACTCAACAGACATTTAAGGTAAGACATGAATTATTTTATTCTTTTTTGTATAGTATAGCGAAAAACAAAACTGGCTTTTAAAGAAGAAGGAATTACTGTTGGGTGTTTTTTCTCTTCAACAGTGCTACAGTAAACAACCTACAGGCCAAGGTGGATGCCTTAGAAAAATCCAACACTAAACTGACCGAGGAGGTGAGTGTAATAGAAAATCATCTGATGTTTCGGAATTGGGGATTAAAAAGGTAGGGGAGGAGCTATTTCCAGATTTCTGGTGTACGTAATGATGGGTGTTTAACGATGGAACTGGAATAACTGCCCTGCCAAGGCATTACCCTGGCTGTTGCTACTAAGCATGAGGTGGAAAAATAACCGAATGTTTATGTTAAAAACCAAAAGCTGTTGAATACACATTATCCCTCTGAAATCTTCGAGTGCTTTCTGATTTTTGGAGAATGTCTTGGAATTAATTGTGTGGTGGATACGGTTTCAAATGCCGTATGGCTGATGTAGGTTATGAGGCATCCAGCTGTGACAAATATTTAAATGCCTATTTTGACAGGTGCAGAAGTTTGCTGCAGTGTAAAGATAGTGATTTAAATGTTTCGATACCTTTTCTCTAGCCTGTCACAATTTGCAAGAAACAAAGGAAAAAAATGTATAGGTAAAACATTGTTCGGTCTGAGCATGAAAAATGATGGGTGTGTGTGTCATAGGTGTAACTTGTGTTTTAAAAATGGCCTTGCAGTTCATTAGTCATGGCATAAATGTAATAAAATCTTTCTGGGGTCAGATCCCTGACCAATGGGTGATAGTAGACCTCATCCTAACGGTTTCACGGTATCCCATCCACGTGTCGCTTAGCTCAGCAGAACGATTTTGATTGGGATGTCTCGGTGCTCCTGTAGGACAACTATGAAATAGAAATTCATTTTTGCTTGTTCCCCCTCGTTAAAGGAGGTCTCTGTGTCTGGTTATTGAGCGTTTACTCTAATAGATGTATTCCAAAAGGTGAGAGGCTTTAGCCATGGAAATGAGTTTATCCACTCTTGCAATTAAGGAGTAAGAAATGTTTCTTAAAATCAAAATTTCTATTTTAAAAAGGCGGTAGAGGCTGCCTTTCTCAGTGCTACTGTAATAAGTGGCTTTTGATTTATTACCTGCAGAGTATGAGTGCCGTGCCCGTTAGGCATGGTACCCATGAGATTAATTGCAATGTTGACAGAAGTATTTTTTGATATTTTCTTTTTTTTATTATTTTACTTGCTCATGTCTTAGTGAAGTCTGCGTGCGGTTCGAAGTAAGACTTTAAGTGACACTGGAACATGCTGTGCCGAGCCGGGCTGTTTGCAGGGTGCAGCTAATGAACTGCGTCACACGCCACATCAATTTGTGTGTTTGGCTTGAGCTGTACCAAAGACTCACACTTCTATCGGGGGAATTTCTGTTTGGGTTTGTCACTTCATAACACTGCTGACCTCTTGGAATGTCACTGAGCTTTGCTGGTGTGCGAGGCTTACGTAAGTAAGGATTTACAAAGCCAGAAGGAGCTTTCTGAAGTTATGCTGGCTCAAAGCGACGTGTTAGCCTGCGGTGATATCTTCCGTGGGAACTTCTCTGAGGCAAATGTCCTGCCTCGTAAGGATGGGGTGTGCTACTCATCCTCCGTTTCCAGCCAGATCTTCCTCTTCTGGTGAGGTTCTCATTGTGCTGCTCCTGCACATTACAGCTCAGGCACTCTACCCAGCAGTGTACCCAAACTACTGAAGCTTTAGCAAACCCATGCAAGAATTTCTTCTTTGATATACTTTTTAATTGCTAGAAGTCAACAAAATTTAGCTGCCATGTGCTCATGTTTTTCCTTTTTGCTGTCTTTGGCAAGGGAAGGGGAATGGAGTGAGGGTTTCCACTGAGTTGCGCTAACCGCGTGTTATGCAGGCTCTAGCAGGCAGAGAGCCGAAGAAGTTGGTAACTTTACTGAAAGACAGAAACCAAAATAGGTTGGGAAGTCTCTGGTTTAGCTGATAGCGGAAATTCATCACACTGGCACTAATTGATGCTTTTTCAGATAGTCTTTCTCCTTGGTAGAGGCCGAGTTGTCTTCTGCTGCTCCAAATATTTTTTTTCCCTTGCTTGGAGTGTAAAAACTGAGTACAGAAAATGTGTCTAGAGAGGGGGGAAAAAAAAGGTCAAGTATGTTTTTGATATGTTACTGTTGTTCTGTTTTGTTCACAGCTTGCGGTTGCAAACAACAGGATTATTACACTGCAAGAAGAGATGGAACGGGTTAAAGAAGAAAGTTCGTACATCTTAGAGTCCAATCGTAAGGTTGGTGTGTGTGAACCCGAACTGAACCTTTCGGGCAGTCCCAGCCCAAATTCGACCGAGAAGTGTAGGTGTTTGGAAGAGACTTTATTTCCTTACGTATCTCACAAAAACTGCAATAGAGAAGAGGGACTGCAGGTGGGTCCTCCGCAGAGGTAACAGATGGACCCTGGCTGCGGTAAATCCCGCCTGGCCGTAGCTGCTGAAACCGTGAGCGTGTGCACAGCCAAGACATAACACAGCGTGTTCCTGCCTTGCTGTCAGGAGGGACGGGAGGAAGGAGGGTTTACTGAGGGGGTGGCAGAAAAACTTGGATGTAGGAGTTCTGCTTTTTTTTTGTCCTGAAACGCTGCCCTTTTGGGAAATCTGTAATCTTTTTTCGTTGATTTATTGAAAGCACTAGTAACTATGGCAGAATCTGGTTTTAGTTCTGAAACCCATAAGATGTTTTTCTGAGGTTTTGTCACTGTACTGAGTATATTGTGAAAGCCCTGAAAACGCACGGTCTGCATTTAATTCATATCCATCCAAGTGCAGTGGGGAACGGGGAGATCGAGCCACTTCACGTGGAAGCTGCGTTAACTGAATGGAGCTCTGAGTCTTGATAGTTGCAGAGTCTGTTTTCCGAGTGGTGGGGAAAGCAAATAATTGGCAAGTGCGAGGGTTAGTAGTATGTATTGGTAGGTTAATTAAGTGTCTTCATTAACTTAGGCCACTAAAGACAGAACTGCTGATGGACATGCACTGACTGAGGCACGAAAACAGCTAAAGGAGGAGACTCAGCTGCGGCTGGTAAGGAATCTCCGAGCTTGGACCTCACTACAAATGCCTCTTTCGTGTAATAATTCCATGTCAGACAACCACTTTTGAAAATGTTTGGCGTGGGGGCTTTTTTCATTGCTGCCTGCCTGCGTCTGCCTGATCGGCGGCAGTCTTGTCAGAAGCGGTGTTAATTTTGTGGCTGCGTTGATCGGTTTGAGGTCTGTTTCGCAAAATGAGCAGTCCGCTTGCGTTTCTAGGTGTGACACATCCCCTTTGCAGATAAGGATATCGCCGCTATCTGAACTGTTGTTCAGTAGAGTGCGTTCAACTGATGGGGAGAAAAATGCCTGGGCAGAATGTTTTTAGGAAATAAAAGGTCTGCCAGCTTTTCACTAGTCCCCCCCCATCAGAAAAATGGGCCCATATTGTACTTTCTGCTGTCGACATCGCTTTAATACTGGGCTGAAAATGTGGATTTGTTGTCCTTAATTGTCTGTGATGGGTCAGATCTGTAACTGTGAGGCTGTGGCAATACAGCGCGCTCCTGGGTCGTGCCTGCGTTGGCAGGAGCCCCGGTTTAAGGGTGGTTTTCTCCTGGACGGTGAGGAATGCTGCCTGGTGATGGCTGACTGATCCGGCTGTTGCAGGATGTGGAGAAAGAGCTGGAGGTGCAGATCGGGATGCGACAGGAGATGGAGCTGGCCATGAAGATGCTGGAGAAAGATGTTTGCGAGAAGCAAGATGCGCTGGTGGCACTCAGACAGCAACTGGATGATCTCAGGGCCCTAAAGCATGAACTGTCTTTCAAGCTGCAGGTAGGGAAATAACTGAATCCAATGCAGTGAATTCCAGGTAAAATTGATAGCTCTTGTTCTTCTCCCCCCCCCCCCCCCATCTATTTAAAAGGCGCTAGGCGTGGAAGGGTTAAAGGCTGTGTAGCGTACTTCAGTCTTGCTGCAAGGAAGCTGTAATCCATGAACAATTGAATGTGTTGGGGGTTAAAGAAAAATAAAGAAATTCTTCAGTTTGTTCTCATGACGATCCGGAAATGTCTGTGTTTGGCTGGGGAAAGCATCTTCTGTGCCATGGTAGCTTCTGTTCCAGTGCAATCTAATATTTAAAGGTGCACGGTGTAACTACACACGTTGCTGTCTGACGACAAAAGCAGCCTCTTAAGACGACGAGCAACACAAAAAGCTCTGGAATAAATTCTAAAATAAAATTCAGAAGAGGGAAGGGTTGCCTCTGCTCTGCTTGAGGCAATCATTCTCTGCAAAACAGCTGAATTACATGAGCAGGCGCTGCATTCACATATATTGTACGGGAAGCTTCCTTGATGATGGTACTGCCTTTTTGTGGGGTCTGGGTGTATCCCGCACCTCTGGCAGGATGTTTGTCCTTGCAATATTGACCTGGTATTTGCTTTCTGAGCACCTCCTCCTGCCTCTTTGGCTCCTGGCCCTTTCGCTTCGCGTGCCGCGTGATTTACCGTGGCTCATTTTGATTTTGCTGCTACTTCTAAAAACCCACGATGCTGCTTTTTGCAGAGTTCAGACATGGGAGTGAAACAGAAGAGTGAATTAAACAGCCGTTTGGAAGAAAAAACAAATCAGATGGCTGCCACTATCAAACAGCTTGAACAAAGGTAAAAAATGAAACTCTTACAATTATAAAGTCGTGTGTGTATTCTAGAGGTGTTCGTCTCGTGATGAACAGCCTTGTACTTTCTGAGGGAGATGAGCTTGGAAAAAATCCTCATGTGCAAGTAAATGGAGGAAGGCGAGGGGGCAGCCCGGCTGTTGCTGGAAGCCAATAAAGACAGCCCGAAGGTATAATGTCTGTTTGGGCTGGGCCAAGTTGGGTCCTAATGGCCGAGTTGCTCTCAAGTTACCCTCACGAAATTAGGAGGGCCTCGGCGTATAAGTTGGGTTGATTTGAGGAGGAGCAGCGCTGCTTTTGCCCTTCTGTCTTGTTCTCGAAGCCAGGCTTTGCGGTGGTTTGGCCAAAAGTTCAGAAATTCAGTCTCTGCGAATTGCCTTCGCTGCCACGCTAGCTCCGAGAAAATCACCGCAGCTCTCACTGGCATGTCAGGGACTTATTTAATGAGTAGGTCAACGCCCTAAATTAACGCTCTTGTTTTAGGGTTTATATTCTGAATGATTCCTTATAAAAAAAGTAGTTTTGTTTGTGGAAAATTTGTGGTTCAACATGTGTTATGATGTCTGCTCAGCTAATTGATGTGCTCTTTTTCTCTCGCTGTTCTTATTTTTCCATACTGTTTTTCATCATCCCCATTCTGACTTACTGATACAGTGAAAAGGATTTGGTGAAACAGGCAAAAACCTTAAATAGTGCAGCAAACAAACTGATCCAGAAGCATCATTAGACGTTTTTATGTCTGATCACCTCACAGCTCTGACATCAGAACCCATTTATGAGGGGAGAACTTGAGAATTGCTAAAAGCAACTGTTAAAATGTTAATTGTCACCTAAAGTTGATTTGGAAATTGCTGAATTTTTAAAACCAGTGAGTTTTCCTTCAGAGATTGAGTCGGGTATAAAATTCCCTAACTTTGCCATTTAAACTGTGTTAAAGTACCGATGAGTTGGCCAATAAACACCCCAGGAAAGCGTAAGGAATGGCAGATATGTGGCTCTGTACATCCTGGTGATGCAAACCGCATACAGCAGCACAAGTCTTCAACGTTTATGGATACTAGATGCGTTGGTCAAGCCAATGTCAGATTGGCCAGCTCCGGAAAGTCAACTAGTTTTGTGTTACCCTTTTTTGTGAAGTAGACAAAAAAAAAAAAAAAAAATAATGCATCCCTGGAAGTTGTTGAAAGTAGTTGTGTGCGTACCCCAAGCCGTCCCCCATTTCACTTCTGTTCCGTGGGGTCAGCCCCGAGCCCAAGGCCCGGGGGCGCGACTCGGTAGCTCGTCACCGTCAAGACCAGCCCTCTTGTAACCGAGACCGCTTGCAACCAATTTGCCTTAGTGACTCGGTGGGAGGCTGGGGGAATTCCGACTTATCCTTATTCCTTTAAACTTCATGTGTGCAGAGTTAGTAGCTAGGTGTCTTAGAGTAACATGATAGAGTGGTAAGTTCAGTGGAAACCTCCTTATCTTTGCATTGCCTTCTACCTCTGCCATGAATCCCTCTAGACATCCGTTGCGGTTCTTCCCGACGGAAGGAAGCTGAGGAGAGGGGTGTTTTGGTAGGTCTCTCCTCTTCCTCGAAAGCGAAGTTACACGTTTTACTAAAAAAAAATCTGATCTTTATACTCTAGCGTTTAAAAGAAACATAATAAAAAAAAAAAAAAAACCAACAAAATGTGCAGTGGTGGGGAGTGGAAACGGTAATTTGGTACTTGACTGTTCCTTGTCTGAGTAGTTAGTGGTTGAAAAGGAAGAGTTGCCTTTTACTATTACGCTTCTTCCGTTTGCTTCCCAGTTTCTGTTGCTCAATACGAATGGAATTTGCTAATGGAAGAACAGCTAAAGCTCGGAAACGGCTCCGAATAAGAAAAGAAATCGCCAATTTAACACCCCAGTGCAAAACTTTTAAGTAACTGTAGCTTGGAGTATTAGAAACTAAAATCCTCTTCCCTGTGGCCACACGTGTCACCGTGGTGGCCAGACACAGCCTTTAGGTTATAAGTGCTCCTAGAGATTGATTTTTTTTTTTTTTTTTTTTTTTCTTTTCTTTCAAGAAGGTGACATTGGAGGGTTTTCTGGGTTGAATAAGGGGTTTTTTTTGCTCTGGCGAGATGCCTGTAGAAATTCTTCGGTGCCAGTTCTCCCTTTGTGCTCCTTGGGGCAGCGGGTGGCAAACGTGACCGAAGGGCAGCTGGGGAAGGAACTTCTGCTGATTCTCACTGGGCGCATTTCAGAGCCGGGGGGGCTCAGCCCGGTCCTCCCGTACCCCCGCTTAGCTCCTGCCATGGACTCCCGCACACAAGCAGCCTTGGAGAGACCCCTTTTAAACCTCTTTAGATGCCCAAGTCGCATGCTTGAGAGTATCAACATAACCTTCAGTAACCTTTTACTAGAAACTCAGTTTAACAACCTGGGGGGAACAAAAAAAAATAATACTAAAAAGGCGGAAGCTTTCATCGAGGTATCGGAATAGCTAATTAGAACAGTTAACTCCCCTGCCCCTCCCCAGATTTCTGCTGTAGAAACAGGGGTCGGGCTGGCTTTGTTTGCTGTCCCAGTAACGCTAAAATAAGACAGAATTAAGATTCTGGCCGTTCGTGATGTCAGGCCCGAAGCGGAAATGCTTTGGTGTGCTAATGCCTGGGCGCTTGAGGTGTCAGTCGGTGGAAGAGACCAGGAAAATGCACTAATTCCCAATATAGTAGCTAACCTATGTTGCAAGTTCCAGTTACATGTGCAAAGCTGAAATGTAACGTACATTAAAATCAAATTTGACTTAAAATTCTGTGTACTTGAGGTTTGCTTTGAATCTGGATACAAGTGATGTTTTATGTTTTTCATCTAATGGCTGTAAACTGTAGTAATAGAATAAAAACTATTGAAAATCAGAGCTTCTGCCTGGTTCACCTACATCTTGCTTTTCTTTAAAAGATTTTCCTCCTTTCCATTGTTCTTACCATTCCTTATTTTGGCTTTACCTTTTCACTGGGTGTTTTTTGTTTTGTTTGGTTTTTTTTTTTTTTTTATTTGTTGCTTTAACTCGGTCTTCCTCCCCACCATGGCTTTTGTTTTTTATCACAAGTTCATGTGGCTCAAATCCAGATTGCGACAGGCAGAGAAGGACCGGCAGTTGGCCCAGCAGGACAACCGGCTCTTCAAGCAGGAGTTTGGGGACAAAATCAACAGCCTCCAGCTGGAAGTGGAAGAGCTCTCCAGGCAGCGGTGAAGACATCCTCTTTCTTCTCTATTTTCTGGGCTGTGCTTACCGTGTCTGGTAGAAGGCGGTAGGAGTTGGAGACAGAGAGAGACAAGTGGCATTTGAGGTGACAGGCAGGCAAATCTTTTAACACACCTGTCTTTAGAGTTACAACTGGAAAAATCGGATGGGAAGAAAATGCAAAAGAACTGCGTGGTCAGCAGAAACCACCAGCAAAAGTGCAAATCTTATGTGGCGGTGGAATATCAGAGGCAGGTTGCAGAAGGTCTCTTGGGTGGAAGTGAAATGTCAGGATGGTTTTTGGAAAGCGGAAATGTCCGCAGGGGCCTTCTGCACCACGGTGAGACTTGTTGGGCAATGACCTTCTCTTTTGAAAGCCTACAGCGCTAGAGATGGGGGACAGAGATGACCACCAGCTGCAAATCTGGTTTGGGAGGCTGGGGAAAATCCTCGGTCTGCGCTGAGGTCGCGTTGCGGGTTATCCCGCTCTAGGGAATGGCAGAGAGCTGGATGAGCGCTTCCAAGCGCAGTCAGGTGTCTGACGGCAATGTAGACCTCTCCAATGTCTAGTGTTGCATCAGACTTTGCACTGTAATAGCATAATTGGGAATCTCAAGCTAACAGTAAAAGCAAACTATGTGCTGCTCATTGACGGGGCTGCAGTGCTACGTCTTTGGTCTCAGTTTTGCTGGGAGGCAACCAAAAAGTTAGAAACCGAAGGTAGAGAACTTGGCGAGAGCTATCCTGTTTCCCCTTGCGGTGTCACCACTTTACCGGTATCAGGAAAACAGAGAAATCCTCTTAAAAGAGAAGAGCGTCTTCCCTTCCGCAGCCGTGACGCATCTTCTGGTTGTTGCAAGGTCACCGGGATGAATTGTGTGGAAGCGTTGCTGGCTGCATTTTTTTATTTTGTCCTCTCCTCCCCTGCTGGCACAGTGTTTTGTTTGCTTTTTTTTAAGAAGCTACAGAGGGTGCCCATGAAGCCAGCAAATGGTTTTTATCAGGAATTTGTAGGAGGTCCTGGACCTGAGCTTAGCTGTCGTCTTGGGTATAAATGGGGAATGCATTTTCTCTGTACGTGCTCCTTACACTGAGTCAGTTGAACTTAGCGTAGCTGCCTGGGGAGGAGATGTGCAAGTTGGTCTATTTTTGCATCAGTGGGACTCTTTCTGGTTCCTTCCTCGCTTTAAGCTAAATCAGGATGACGGTATGAAAATGATGGAGCCTCCTTCACTGGGAGGCTGTGCTGCTTTATTTAACGGGGTTTCTAAAGCAGAGAGTTGTGGGAGGGTGCTGCACTGGGTGGTGATTCTTGAATTGTATTCCTTTAAGAGGAAACGGGACTTTCTGCGTTTGTGGTGGTGGTGTTTTTAAATCACGTTATAAACAAGAATTCCCTCGGGCGGTTTGTTTTTTTAAATGTCAACGCGGGCGAGGATTCGTTTCTGGATCTGAGTCTCCAGCAGCTTTACTCACTTCAGTCAGGCTATGTAATTAATGAGGCTGTAGTTCATAATGAGTTATTTAAAAAACAGTTGGAGCGGTGTGGAGGCTAACGAGGGTAATAATGGGTAACGTTGGTTTTTATAGCAATGAGGATTCTGAATATATAGTACTATATAGAATACTAGTACTCTTGCCACTGCTTCTGCCAGCAGATACGCAGTTTCTAGGCTTTGATTTTGGGGCAGGAGTTGTTCCCTACGGCAGCTCCCATATTTTATTTGTCAATTACTTACTGACTTCAGCAAACAGGGTCCCTGGCACTTCAGTCCCTGCTGGTCCACGTGCCCCAAGAGCTTTGTGGCAGTTGGGCGCAGGGCGGCTGCAGCCCTGGGGATGTGGAGCTTCCTGGTGGCCCAGCGCAAAGGGTCTGGGATCCACGGCTAGATCTGGAGCGGTGCTGCTCTGCAGCCTGCTTGGGGCTGCGCCAGGGACCTCAGATGGGCTTCTTCCTCTGTCCTCCACCCGCTGGTGAGTTGTCCTGCGGAACGTGAATGTGCTGCGTTCAGCCGTGTCTTTGTTTTCAACCCGCTGGGCTCATCTCTCTTATCCCAGCCCAAGTCCCGACCTGCTGGTGTGCCGTTGCTCAACCAAGGGCGGAGCAGGTTCTCCTCCTGGAGAGGAGCCCTTGGTTGCTCCACCGGGACCAAGCCCCGCTTCCAGGTGAGATGTGAGAAGAATCACCCCAGCTCTCAGGGAGGAGCATCCCATCCGTGCCGTGTGGATGGCTTTGGGAAGCGGTCAGGGATGGTGGCTTTGGTTTCAGAGCAGTTGGCGTGCTGAAGAATGGCTTTTTGAACCGGGCACTGATGAACGGCTCTGTAATAAGATGAATAACTAAGTATTTGTAAGGATTTGCAGGCGGCATCAACAGATTTATTCCCTGCAAAATTACGCTAGAACGAGATGAAGAACTTCTAGACTTTTCCATCCTGACATAATATGGCTTAACGCACTGCGAGGCACCTTTTATTCAAAGAGGCATTTTTCAGCTCTTGAGCTGGGGTTTAATTGCTTTGGTGTAAAGAGAAGGTTAAATAGTTCATTTGCTCTCCATGTCGAGTGTTACGGAACCGTAGCCTTGACTCATAATTCCACAATATTTGGTATTCTAGGAGCCACCTGGAACTAGAGCTGAAGCGGGAAAGAGACAGATGGTCACACAGTCACCAGCGCAGCCAAGAAAACAAAAAAGGCACAAAGAATTGGCTAAGACAGGTAATGTGACTTTTATTCTTCTTGGCTTCTGTTGGAAATAGGGTTTCACTTAACTCCTCTGCTTTTTCTGAGCTTTGTTAGGCAATAAATGCATTGGGTTAATGTGCCACCGCAAAATGCAACGTTTTTACACACGCTAAATAGCCAGTTTATTGAGTTGAGCCTCGCAAAAATATTGCAAGCGTTGCATTTTATTGCAGAACGCTGATTTCTTCTTCCAAGCTGGGACCTGACAAAATCTTGACAGTAATTGTGATTTTTTTTTTTTTTTTTTTTTTTTTCCTTCACTAGTTAAATAAAACCAAGGGTAACGCAGCAGAAGAGGCGCCGTAAACATTACGTCTTACGAAAAGCAAACTTGCTTGGTTTTATTTCTTGTATTGTAATAAGGGATATTCTCCTGAAAGAGGTAAACAGTAAAACTAGGAAGACAAAAATATTTGTGGAGGGCGTTACAAATACCTTCCAGTGTTCTGGTAGTGCTGCGCATTAGTGCATTCGGTGGGTTTTTTAAAGTACAGTGTAGCGTTCTTTTTGAGACTAAAACTCACAGTCCCCAGGTGGAACTCCCTTTTTAGCGGTAAATTTGCGTTTGAAAGTGAAAATCTGCTCTGCGGCTTTTTCTGTGAAGCGAAACAGGCTCTTTTGCTGGGAATTGGCAGCGAAACAGTTGTTTTGGGGAACCGAACCTGTAACCATGCGGGCTGTGCGGGGCTAGAGGTTGGTCTGCAATTCCCACGTGCTGCTGCCCTTGAGACCTGCCTGCGCTGGGCTCCCCTGGCTGCTTGAGCCGTTCCGGGTTTTTCTTTTTTAAAAGCAATATTACTCAAAATTTCAGTGAAGTTATTTATGCATCATGATCCTTTGATCAAAAAGCGATGCTTGCTGCGGCACAACAGCTGTAATTCAGTAGAAGGAATCGGAAACTACGTGTGGCGCAGTTGGCCAGTAAAAACGAAAAGAAGAAACCCCCTGAACTGGGTGGTCTGATGTTTAAAGCGAAGGTTGGCTACTCTCCGGAAGGCAGAAAAGCTGCTTTTTTATTTTAGCTGCTTAGCTGAGAGCCCGTGGCCGGGCTTGAGCCTGTGTGGGGTTACCCTGCTGTACTCAGTAGGTGAGCGCTGTGCCACGAGTGAGGAGCCCCCGCTAGGAATAAATGGGCCGACATGCAAAAAAGCCATTTCAGAATGGCCGCTTTCTTTTTCTTTTTTTTTTTTTTTTGCCACGAAACTTGTGTGCGGTGCTTGCAGCGGTGGAAGTTTGCGTTTGCGGACATGGAGGAGCCGCGCTGAGCCTGTAGTCCCGACGTGAGAGGTGGGGAGGGTTTCTTTCCTCTCCTGGATTTGTCTCGCGGATCAGTCTTTAAAAAGCCTGTTCGGCCTGTCCACCTTTTCACCCTCTGCTGTTAAAATAAACACTGGTGACGGTGAAGTTTCTTGTACCTCCTGGTAAAAGGAGACCGTCGGACGTGTTTAAGAGTCCACCTCTAAAACATGAAGCCAGCTCTTTGTTCGCAGCAAAAGGAAGGCACGTGGAGCTGCTCGTAGGGAGCTCCCGTGGTGTTCATGCACCTTCGCGTGTCCCAGCACAGCTCCGTGCCGAGGAGGGCGGAGCGCAAGTCCCGAAGCATCGGCGTAAAATCTCCCTTGGCGGCGTGACGGGGCTGAAACCGGTGTCTCCGTATATTTAACTGACGGGTAACTGTTTCCTTTCGGCAGGATGGGAAGCTCAAAATCCAGGAAGAAAACGCTAAAGTGAAACAGCCCCAGAGAGAGGAGAACAGCGTCCTGCCCCACAAGTATGGAAGATGAGAAATCTCATTTTTGCCTTCTCCTTTCCTAAGTCCTGCTTCCCCTTCTTGGATTTCTTTGCCGATGGGAAGTTTGGAATAGTGCGACTTCGCTTTCTAAGAAAGGTTTTTCAACCTAATGCCTTTTCTTGAGGTCTTTGCTGCTTTTTCCTAGCTCTCAAAGGGAAGAAGGAGGTTCTGCTGCTTGCCATAAGTATTTCTGCACCTGAAAAGCTCTGTCTCTCTCCCATTTGCCTCTGAATTTGTTTCGGTATTAATCTGTTTAGTAATTTTTCTTACTTAATGAACCTTCGTAAGCCAAATGCTGCAGAGACCGGGACCTTTGGTACTCGTCTCCAAAGAAGGTATCTTTGTTGGTGAGGGGAAGGAGAAGGTTGGTGGATCAGGGGTGTTGGGAGCTAATAGTCGGTGGCTTCTGGACAAGAACAGAAGCTGTTGGAGAAAGAGAACTTGAAATCGTATTTCAAGGAGATGGTTGTACAAAAATGTAGTTCAGGGGGCGTGTTTCTAAACTCAGTATTACAGAGGAGGATTCTTGGTGTAGGATTTGTTTAGTGTTTGAAAGCTAAGTTTCAGATCCGCTTTTAAATGCGAGAAGACGTTTTAAAAGCCACAGGGAACAGCTCTGTGATGAGGACTCTGCTGGGAGATGGAAAGAGCCTGTTGGAAGTACTCTGGATGTCAGCGAAGCAGCGCAGTGCTCTGACAGTGAGCTGAGCGCCAACATAAAGCTAATCAGAGAAGTACTGTCCTAAAAATAGCATAAGCCCAATTCAAATCTGCTTTACCAGATATTAAAAACCTTCCAGGCCTTAGAAGCTTTCTGCCCCCGTTTCATCTTGGGTGTTTAAGCGGCGTGAGCGTCAGGCTGCCCGTGTATCTGGAAGGCCTCAAAACACGTTATGGCCGAGTTCACAGATGTGTAGGGGACCAAAGGTTTTGCACTGATGTTGAAAGCTGGTTTTAAATTGTGTTGGTACCATCTAAACAGTCTTTCCTGTGTCCATGCTCCCCTTCCTCGGCTCTTCCGAAGGCGCTGTGCAACTTTTTTTTTTTTTTTTTTGTTTCTCCTGCTCTTCCCGTTGAGGTGGGAGTGCTGTGTGTCTCAGCAGCACCAGCCACGTCCCCCCCCGCCCCGCTCTCTGCCGAAGCTTATGGCCGCCTGCCCTCCCAGGCGAGCCGACTTGGCCGCGCGGTTTTGAAGCAACGAATCCAACACTCGGTGTGGGTAGGGTTTTACAAACAGGACGAGGGAATTCTCTGATAGTCCGTGTGTTTTTCTCAAGTGACGCGGTGGCTGAAGCGCCGGCTCCACGTGACGATGTTGTTCTCTTGCAGGTCACCGAGCGGCACGCAGGACGAGCAGGTTGGTGATTCTTTTCCTTGCATTGAAATACTGAAGGGCGAGGGTCCTGAGGGCGCTCCTGGGCTGCTGCAGCAGCTTCCCTGCCCGAATACCCTCAAGTTTGTCCTTCAGGTTGTGCCTTGGTGAGGGTTTGGCTGCAGCAGCCGTTGTTCCCTAGCGGAAGAGTGCTGCTTATCTCATTAGAAAGGCTTTCACTTGGCAGCGCTGCGCCTACGTGAGTTCACTTTGCCTCCTCAGCACAACCACGTTGGTTTTTAGATGAATATTAACCCCTTTTCTTATTCCTTTGCCCCATGCCTTTGCTGGGTTGGTGGGTCTAAAAAGAGCAACGGAAGCGTAGTATAATAGAGTGTTTGTGAAAATGGTGGTGTTTAAGCTTCTTGGTCTGGGCTAGGGCTTTGCCAGTTGCTCTGTGGGGTAGAACAAAGGGGTGTTTTGATCTGTTGGTTTGTTTTGCTTTTTCCACGTATCTCAAATTGACCAGAAGCCATTCTTTCTCCCCTGGGTGCCTGGCAAAGCACAGCTAGACCCTTAACCTGTCAGTGGGATGCCGCGACAGTCGTGCGCTGTAGCCAGGGCGACTGTAGATCACCCTGCAAAGGCTCGGTGGCCCCGTGTGGCCGCACGGTGTGCTGTGGGCAGAGGGGGGTGGAGAAGACAACACGAGAACCCTTCCTCCCCGTTGTAAGAAGCAGACCAGCCACAGAGCTCTCGTACAGCTGCCGTGTAAAGCAGAGAACGTCTTGGTTTCTCCTTGGGGTTTAGGAACAGCTGTCAGGACCGGGAAATGCCGAGATGTGCCAGCTCTGCCAGGAAGAAAGCAGCCGAAGCGCAAAAAAGGTAACTCCCAAGACTTGCGTTGCCTTCTCTGTCATCTGGTGAATGTGCGTCTCCTCTGACTTGCATTTTGGAATAGCACAGGTTTCCTACTGGTGACCTGGGACAAAGAAATGAGCCCTTTTCTGAAGTCCACCGTACCCTTACAGTAAACTTGTCAAACAGTGGTTGCCTGAGGGTTCCCCGCTCTGCTCTGTGTTCAGTGGTTTGGTTTTCCTTCCCCTTAGCAGCTTTTTCCCTTTTTAGCAAAGTGGTTTTTTTCTGGGATCAATCAGAAGTGAGAATAGGAGGTGTTGACACTTGTTTGTCATCTCTCCGCTTAGGGCGCCGAGCTTTTTTTCTCTTCTTATTATTTTTCATGTAAGCCCCCCTTGCTTTCCTCACTGCTTTACGCTCTGAGTCTAGAGGGATGACAAGAGGCTCAGGGATAAGGACGTTCCGTGGGAGCGCTGCCTTCACCCAGATACGTTCCTCCACTGATGCTGAGGAGCAGTTGGGAAGGAGACAAGGCGCTGCTACAGCTGCTGCCAGTGCAGCAGGTGTCCTGGTCACACTGGTAGCCGGGGGGGAGGCATTGGGTTGTGTTTTCGCCTGGTTATGGCTAGAAAATACACGTGTGTGCCTCTTGTGACACACAGCTCCCGTAGAGCGAGTCAGTCAGACCTGGGATGGTTTGTTACTGGTAACTCTTACCTGCGTTACTACAAGCCATCACCTACTCCCATTTGACCTAAGGAGCTTTGCTATAAACTGCTCCTGAGCGCAGGAGCCAACTTCTGGTCTTCGGAGGGGACAAGAGTGGAGTTTTGGAGCGTCTTTCTCTAGCCCGGTGGAGCATTTGGTTGAGGGAATGATAATGAGAGGAAAAACGTAAGTGTCTTCGTGTTGCTTGTGTCTTGAGCGTCTCCTTAATTTCCCTGTCCTCCTCCTCTGTTCCAGAACATCTGCAAGAACTGTGGCGGCATCTTCTGCGAAGCCTGCTCGGCCAACGAGCTGCCCCTGCCGTCCAGCATTAACCCCCAGCGCGTCTGCAACCGCTGCCACGCGCAGCTCATCCAGCAGTACTCCTCCAGCCCCTTGTAGCGGACGCCGTGCAGGGAGAGCTCACCAACAAACGGTTGTGGCTGAGGATGGTTTGTGGAGTTGTTCAGGGGGAGCGTGAAGAGAAGACACTTGCCTGCGTTCTTTGGAGGCCAGATGGGAAGCAGCTTTGTGGTGTTTACAGTTTCTTGTGGCTTAAAACAGTCTGAGCCTTCCCTCTACAAAAACCTTGCCGGCTCTCGGCGCTGAGCTTGTGCTGGGGAGAGCGGCTTTGGGAATGTCCCCAAGGTGTCCCCACGCAGGGAGAACAGAGCGCCCTCGCCCCAAAATGAGCCCTGTGTGTGTCTGCGTGCGCAAGTCAGGAATGGTCGTGTCCTCAAATGTGTGGCGTGAAAGCTGCTGCTGCTAAGCAAAACCTCGCTGAAAGCACGACGGGAGGGTTTTTAATCCTCCTGTCTGGCTGCACTTGAAATCCCATTTCCCTTTCCCAGTTGCCTTTGACAATCTGGCTCAGCCATGATACGTCAGTGCCGGGTGTCCGGAGGCCAGGTGAGAGGGCCCAAAACACTTTTTGGCTTCATTCCTTGGTCTCAGCCCTCCGGCCCTGGGCTTGCTGTGCGAATCGGTGGGGGGAAATCTAACCAAGCTGTGGAAGTTCTGAAGTTCCCCTTCTACGTTTGAGGGGCTGGGGGTGCAGGGGGTGCCCGACGGGAGAACTGAGGACCTGCACTGATCTGGTGTGGGGGTGCCCCGAGGCATCTCGGGCCTTCCTCTCGGGAACCCTCATGGGGACTCGGCGACTGCGCAGCAGTGTCGAAAGCGACGGTTGTCACCGCACCTCCCACCGTGGTGTGGGAACCGGAGGCATCGGATCCCCCGGCATTTAGATACCAAATCCTCGTGATGACACAGATTTAGGGCCGCTTCGCTCCACCTCTCCCCCTTGTCCACATCAAAAAAAAAAAAACCAAAAACCAACATTGTAATAAACCTGGCATTTCGCTTTGTTATTTGTTAGACCAAAACGAAGGCGAGATGCAATGGGAATGCTTTTTGCCTACTAGAAATTCTAATTTGAAACACAGCGTAAAGAGGTTTCACACTTCACGCTAACGTCGTTCTTTGTCGTTGTTACCTCATGAAATTTTGTCCAAAAAGCGGTGGTTGGTGGCTTCCTCGTGAAGCACGGAGCACGTCAGGGTTGTGTCGGGACTGGTTTATACTGGAAGCCTGCTTCAGTCTGGAAGACCACAGAATGTTTTGTAGTCCTTAGGAAACCGGTGTATTTCTGTGTGACAAATGCATTTGGGTTTGTACAAATTTTATTAGGGGTTAGCGGTTTAATTCCTCAGGGGGGATTTTCTGTTCATTAAGAGTGGCTGGAACCTCGTTAAAAAGTGTGTCAGAGCTGAGGTAATTTCCGCGGTCGGTGCTAGTTTGTACCAGGAATTTTTCTTTCCTAGTTCCCCCCAGGCCTCGGCGTGTTCAGCCACCCAAGTTCTCCGGCCCCTCTTGGTGCCCTTGGAGCCAGAGCGCTTCCCAGGGGGGCAACTTCACATGGATTTTCTTCTTCTGCTCTTTTTTTCCACCCCTTATGAGTGTTACTCGATCCGTTTCTTTGCTGCTGTCCCGTAAAGCGGATGAGTAGTCGTAAACAGTCTTGAAATAGAAGGAAGCCTAGAACGCAAGCGTGGGCCCGCTGCTCTGCAGGGGGGAGACACCAGAGGTGAATGGAGACAGAGAATTTAGTGTGAATGGTTTTGTGTACAAACTGTACGCATTTACGAGATTACGAATTCCTGCATCCAAACCCAGCGTGACTCACGCCCCGAGCAGAAAGTGAGACCCAAACCATTTCCATGTTCGAGGACTAAACTGGAAACCCGGCACTTGCCATAAATACTGTTAACGGTGGTGTGTCCAGCACGTTGCAGCTCCGGAGGGACGGTTTGTGACTGTCCCGACAGCAGCAGCTGCTGCTCCGCTTGCTCCAAGCGGAGGCTGTGACTGTTGTTCCCGGGGAAAAGTGGGACGGCTGTTGCGCAGCGCCACGGGGTCTGGACAGACGCGCAGGAGGCAGCTGAAGGCCCTTCAGAACCCGGCTCTGCGGCTGCAAGGGCAAGGTCGGAGCGAGACGCTGCCAGCTTGGCGTCAGCACCCACCCCTTTCCGGGCATCTGGGGCTCCGGGAATGTCTCTGCCTGGAAGGACGGGATGTTGTATGGGGCGTTATGCCCCGTGATGCTGCAAACGTTCACGGCACATTTGCTCAGGCTCTGCTTGCAACGCTGGGTGGGGGCTGACGGTGGCTGTTTGGGTGGATGGGGGGGGAGCAGAGGGCGGTTTTTCTGATGTTGATTTTGTTCCATGTAATAATAAAAACTTGATCACCCGTATCCTGCCTCCCGCGTGCTTTTTCCATTCCACACTGCTTTGGCTCTGCGTATGAAGGGATTTCAAAACCAGTAATGGGTGACAGATACCGATGGAGATGGGGAAGCGCAGGGTAGGAGGGATGAGGTACTGGCGCCTGCGGAGGCGCGTACGAGGACGTTAACGTGCTCTGGTTGTGTTAATTGCAAATACTGGTGTTTTATTAATGCTTTGGACACCCTTGTGCAGTCGGAGACTCCAACTGCTCCATCCCGCAGCACTTCCCGTGCCTCCAGGACAGCTGCAGCTGCTTTTGCAACAGACAAGCTGTCCAAAGTATCTCAACACAATTTATTACATGCTTTTACACCATGCTAGAACTAAATTTTATACAGCTTATCCTTGTTATGGAGCAGAGACACTCGGGCTCGATCTTTACGCTCATACCCACGGAATGTGTTCACTTGGGCCTGAAAACAAAGGAAGAGGAAAAAGAAAAAATCACTCCTTGGCTGCAGATTATTGCTTCATTTTTTTCACGTGCACCACTGCATTTTGTTCCAAATTATCGTCTCCAATAATAGAATACCAAAATTCAGCAATACTAAAAGATCTCACCAAACAAAAGGGTGAGATGACATGAGCAGCTCCACCAGGTGACACATTTCCGTGGGTGGCTGCAGCTCACACACACACACACACACACACACACACACACGGTGGGGGGGGCGGCAGGGGGTTAATTCTGCTGGGGCCAGAAACTGTTGTGGATGTTCGTGTTCTCTTGAATCTGCCCCAAGAGCTTATCCCGGGCCTAGACTGGAAATCCAGAGATGGGGACGCTGGGCGGGTGCCTGGGGGGTGCCATCCCTCCCTGCAGCAGCCGTGGGGGCCAGGACCTCAGGGAGCAGTGACCATGGTCCCCCACTTCCAAAAGGGAATTCATGGAAGAGCTACAACTTGGCCAGGGCTGTTTATAAAGGTCACGGGAAACTTTTTTTCTTGGTACAAACATTCTGCCTCACGGCTGGGGCAGCCAGGGCCCGGGGGGGGGCTGCTGTGTGGTTTCCGTAAGGAGCGCGACCTGATGGCGTGAGAGCAGCAAGAACTGCCACATCACCCTGCGCCCGCCTCCCTCCTGCTCACACCCAACGCAGCCCACAATTTTTACCTTGTAAATGGCAAGGAGAGACACACGGTTTCTGTGCAAGTAACAAATAAAATAACAAAAAAAAAAAAAAACCAGACCCAGAAACTGTCCCAGCACAGGAAACCTTCCCCCTCCTTGTTACCATTGTGGCAAACATTACAAGCTGTTTGCACTGAAAACAGGGTGACTATCACACTTTACCATGACAGCGGATGGATTAAAATAAAAAAAAAAAAAACCAAATAAAAAAAAAAGTTACCAGAAGACTGTTACTTTGTCAAACTCCACTGTCTGTACTGGTAAGTAAGAGTCACCACCACCCCACCCCACCCCCCCAGCCTAAAGACCAGTTACTGTCAATCCATGGCTGTGGAAAATGTTTAGCCACGTTTCCTCTTCCGTGCCAGGGATACAACCCCAGCAGCACCCTTATTCACACACTTGCGGAGTTTTAAGGGGAGGAGGAGAAGACAGAAGCTCTCCCGCAGCCCCAGCTGGGCAGGGCGAGCTGCTGGGCAGTCCCAGGGCAGCGCAGCCCCCGCTGCCACCGCGGGAAGGAGCTGCTGCCCCTTGGCCGCAGGATTTCTATCCTGCGGAACCCCGATTCGCGGGCCGGAGCGTCCAGGCTCAGTGCCTGACCTCGGATGAGCCCCTTCAGCCACTCCAAATGTTAGCATTTAAGCCAGCTGAAATCCAAAGTATCAGAAATAGTAACCCTGAGGCATACGTTGCTAAAAATGGAACAGGACCAACAGAGAAGGATGCACTTACCAAATCTGAGCCCGTGCCACTGTCATGAGCAGTCTTGTTTTGCCTTCGGATGTTTGTTCAGGAATAATTCAATGGCACTGCACTCTGGGGAACAATTTGAGAGAGGCTGCCTGGGTTCGCCGATTGTACGTGCTATATTTCTTTTCTTTTTCCACAAATCAAATACCACATTACAGGGTAATTTGGAAATGTACATTTAAAACGATCCTTTTACACAGGATGTTAACGGCAGCTTGACAAGCTGCGCCAAACTGCCCAAGGAGCGGAGTCCTGGGGTTGTTAAGACACACACACACCCCCCCCACCTCCTCTTTACTTACGCAGCTGTGACCCCTCCTTAGCCATCGCGGCGACCGCGTCCTCTTGGCTCTTGAAATGCACATCCGCTTCTCCTGTGGCCTCTCCCTGGGAGTCGTATTCCACCATGATCTTTGTGGGCTTCAGCGGTGCAAAAAACTAAAAAGAAGTGGGGGCGGGGGAGAGTTTGGTGAGAAAGAGACAACAGAACAGTAATGCACCCTATTCCCCAGAAACTTGATGTTTTAACTCATAAAGCCTGTCCAGCTGCGGGGAGCTCGAGTAGCCAGCACCCCCCCCTCCCCTCTTCTCCGCCTGGGTGGAGCCGAGGGACCCATGTCACCTGTCCCACTCTCTGTGAGCTCCCAGCAGAGTCATTCTTGACACGAACAAAAAATCCTCTCACGGCACAAATATTCTGTACATGTCAAAGTCATTACGTGCAGGTACGCTCGCTCTGTGACGCTGTATACTATTAAAATAAATTAAAATTGGTATCAAAAAGATCCTGAAAATAATTTCTTAACAACCGGCTTCTCTGAAATCTAGCCAAGATGACAATCGGCTACTCGGGTCAAAGTGACGATGGTAAGAGAGCCCAGCAAGCTTTCATCCATTCTCATTTACGGAGGTGAGCGTATCGCCGTTGTGCCAGGGCTTCCCTGGGACCCTCGGCAAGCTCACGTTTCCAAACACATTCAGCCTGAAGCCTAACACAGACACAGATAAATTAAAAATCTGAAGTCACTCCGGCTGTAACAACTAATCGAGGGTTTGCATTGGCGATTTCATTCACATTTTTAGTGTTACTCACATTTATTATGTCTTGGGCACTAGCCTGGCTCGGAAAACCCCTGACGTGGACAAAGTGCAGCGGTGATGAGGCGTTCGCGGATTCTAAAACGGGCCTGGAGCTTTCTGTTCCTTCCCCGCACAGCTCTGTGGAACGGAGGGAAAAACCCCATCATTAATGCTCACAAGTCTCACCTCCCTCACGTGAAAGCTGTACGCGTGCGGGGTCACGCTCACAGCAGACGACGAGAGCAAAACGAAGTGGCCTCAAAGAAGACGCACGATAGGGAGGGACTCACTATTTTCTCCTTCAGCATCGGAGCCTCCTGTGCTGCTCAATCCCCTTTCTTCAGGAATGAACTCCTGTTCTCTTCTCACTCTGGAGTAGGTCACCATCTGCTTGTCATAAGGCACGTGCCTTTGCATTTGATGCTTTCTACTTACGTACACTTCTATATACCTAGAATTACAAGGAAAAAGATTGCGTGGCACCCCTTGCACCTCCGCAAAGAACTCAAGGTTTTGAGACAGTACCATTACTTCAGGATGTTTTGCTACCTCAGCTCTGCTCAGGTGCCAGGTGTGAGAGCCACGGGATGGCGGGCAACGGTTCTGAAGAATTAATTAATTTAAATTGCGCAGTTAGGTTTAATGAAAGCCCTTTTCAACTTGCAGTGACAGCTGCTCTCCTCTATAAACTCGCACATTGTGAGACAGAAGACCAGTCCGCTCCAGACAGTCTTTAGTTTACAGCCTTATACACAGTTGTCGTAGAAGATATCAAACACTTACAAGCCAAAAGTCTGTTCTGTCGCAGAAATAGAGATTTATTTCCTCTGAAAAAATGTTTTCTAGTTCTTTGGGTAGCATGCATCCCTTTTGAGCAGCCCTGAGGCCGTTTTCCCCTCATTGCATCTCTGCAAATTGCACTATTCCCAGCCCTACAAACCCCTAATTAAAAACCCCCAGCCCCTAAGCACATTACTGGAACTGGCAGACACACGAGATGCACAGGGTCCTATTAAATACTTCAGTGGAGCCCTAAGATTTTATTAAGATTTTAAGATACGGCTATGAAATTGGTGCGATAAAATGTACCGGGGTGCGTGTGAAAGTCGTGGGTATAATACATCAATATGTAATGCAACATTACGGGACTCCGGCAAGATCCTGCTTAGACTGGAGACAAAAAGAAAACAAACCCCCCCTTATTTGCAGGTTTAGTCAAATTATAGCACCTTATGTTACTATCTGACCACCCTGTCACTCAGAGCTGCCTGCGCTCATCTTTCAGAGAGCTGGCAACAGCACCAGCTGGGCCTCCCACAAATTCCACCAGCAGTGGTGAATTAGGCAATTTCCACAGCACTGAAGGAATAATGTGAGAATAATAATAATAACGAAGAATCTACAGGAAGGGGAGTAACCCCGCACACAGGCTGCCAGAGCTCCCGGCTCGGCCCCCACGAGCCCACGCTCAGCACTGGGCACAGCTGACAGGCATTTCTGCATAAAACTGACAGCCCAGGACAAACGAACGAGAGCAAAGTGACGTCAGGTTTGGAAACCACTCCGTTTCTTGGCTGACCACACAGAAACGGAGGTACATCAGCTGGGGTAGGTGAGCCAGATCAGCCCTTGTTTGATTGTGATGAAGAAAACGTTAACGGCAGACTGAGAATTAATTAATCTCCAATGAGGGTAGGGAAGTGTGTCAGTTAATTATTGGGCACACCTACAGAGCAGCTGTTTTCTGATAATATGGGCGGGGGGACAAGCACAAGGAAGTGCAGACTAGGAAGGGGAAATCAGGAAAGAGAAGAAAGAAAGGAAGTAGGTGCTGTGTAGAAGAGGTAAGGGTTGTGGAGGTCTTCTGCTGCTTGGTATTCAGAAAGGGAACTCAGTGGGTGCTTAAAGAAAAATCAGAAATCTCAGCAGGTTAAAAGCAATCTTTGTGGTTTTTTTTTTTTCCCTTTCCTGAGTGCAGCTCAGGATTCTGGGGAAAAAGCGGTATGTGCTTCTGCTTGAAAAAGAGAGGCTCTTGTGAGGGAAGTATGTGGCACGGGGCTCTGGAAGAAAATAGGTTAAAAATGGATTCTTGAGGAAGAAGAGCCCAGACGGAGTTGGTGACCAAAAACTGCACGGTGTGGGCCAGCAGTCAGCGTGGGGAATGGATTCAAGCCAGAGGTGAGTGGTAGTTGTGCTTCACACAACGTATTCCCCAAGGGGATTGACAAAATCGTGGAAAGCACCAGGGAACCTGGTGGAAATGCTGCAATGTCTGTAGGAGGCGCTGGATCCCCATGCGCTTGTGTAATGCTTCGGTTACAGACTATTTCAAGGGGTGCTATTAAAAAAAGAAACACGTTAAGCCATTAACAGTCTAATGCGGCTATGAGAAATATTTAGCTGTGATTTCTACTGAAATTTGAATCTAAAGTCTGAGCTCTAAGTTTTAAGGGTAGCAAAGGCAGAAGCTTTCTTTGTAATGTGAGTATGGGATAGTCGTGTAGAAGATGAGCTGTTTCACCTGGTAAGAAGCAAGCTGGGAGGCACACAGCATGCTTCAGACCATGCTCTTCTACCCTTTGTGAACCCTGGTGAAGTACCTACCTATTTCCCATATATTCCCGGTGTCGTAACAGGGCTTTAGCTGCCATTTCAGGAGCGGCAAACTGAACAAAAGCTTCTCCTGTTTTTCGTTCTCCCCGGTAGACGAAAGCTATGTCAGTGACTTTCAAACCTATAGAAGGGTTGGGGAGAAAAAGGCATTTATGTTGTCAGGAACTTGTGCCATAGCTCTGAGAGTCATCTTTTTCCTTTCTCTTCTGGTTTTGGACCAACTAATGAGGCAGTTAAATAGTTCTGAAACAACTGCTCCTGCTGGCCTACATACCTTTTTTTTAAAACTTTCTTTTAAACTCCGATTTGCTGGATTTGTTGAAGTTAGTTTTCACAGAAGGCTTAATTGCCAATAATAAATCCAGCTGAGGCTTCAAGTAACTATGAAAACAACAAGGAAACCCAAGTTCTAGACAACAAGGCCGGAGCACAGATGTTCTTGAAATTTTCTCTCATTATGATGGTAATTTATTCCCCATCTCTTCAAAACCCAGTTGAAATTCACCAAACTTCAATTCCTGTTCTGTTATCTTCCTGGGGAGCCTGTACTGCACTGAACAGCTCTATCTGACATGATACAGAGCGCACACTAGGTTGAGCTCCTACACTTTTTTTTTTTTCCAGGAATGCCTTTTCGCATACCTCTCTGTGCCTTGTTACTTTCTCAAAGGGTGTCTCCAAGCTCCTAAAAAAAAAAATGGAAATCCTTGTTCCACAGTGCTGCCCTCGTCACCTTGTTGTGATAACTCTGCTAGTAGAAGCCTTCAAATGTATTGAACCACTGGTTATCAACTGAAAACTATTATTGGTGGCCTTTGCTTTTGTTATGATGGTGGTTATCGTGAGTCTTAGCGCTACAGGGCTCTGTCTGCATGCCTGCCTGGAGTGGAAGAAGTTGGGGGGAAGAAGTGGTTCTGGTTTAGTCTACAACATCAGCTTTACCTAAGGATATGTCAATTTATTCTGCAAAACCTAGAAAGGCTTTTCCTAATGAATGCAACACTCGCTCTGCTGAGAACTGTGCAGTTAACTTTTCAAAACCACTAACAAGCCAGTGGAAAAAAAAAAAAAATCGCTGTTAACAGTTTTAACAGTGGTATATGCAATCTGTTGTGATTATATATCTGTGCATGCTCATGCTGCGTTTTCTTGTAATTTAACTACCGTACAGGTGTTTTTCCCCCTCTTAACTTTGCCAGACTACGCGCTGGTAGCAATCCAACTGCAGACAATAGGATCTAGGTTCTTCCTATCTTTCCTTCCCCCACCTCCCTAGGAGCGCTCCAAGTACTGATCCTAGGTCAGACCTGCAGAAACTCAAAGGTGCCAGAAAACCTTGCAGACAAACCCTTGCTCAGAAAGCTTTAGTTACTTCTAGCTGCAGGGGGACGACAACTCTTCATGGTGTTTCAGGTGTTCA
Organism: Rissa tridactyla; assembly: GCF_028500815.1. Taxonomy (NCBI): domain Eukaryota; kingdom Metazoa; phylum Chordata; class Aves; order Charadriiformes; family Laridae; genus Rissa; species Rissa tridactyla. Next base: position 76,498,450 of record NC_071470.1, on the reverse strand, counting down.
GGGCTGCATGCGCTTTTTGCTTTCTCTCACTTAGAGGAACAACAGCCTAGGTAAGCACCAACTCGAAGAAGTAAGCGCAGCATAACCAAACAGCACAGGCTAGGCTGAGTTACCTGAGAAAAAGGCTGCAATATCATCCTCAGTGGAGCTGAATGGAAGGCCTCTGAGTAGCACAACTCCATCGTTTATGGCTTGTGACTCATCCCGCAGACTTCGGAGCAAGCCCTCCACGTCGCTATCGTGTACTTCAAAAACTGCAAGGAACACAGGCACAAAACACGTTTTAACCGCATGGTACTCAGAAGGTGGCACTCTGCATGCATTCTTCGGGGCAGCTTTTTCTCTCCTGCAAAACTTCCTGTTTCTTCCCCCACCCCATACTCTCTGGTCCTGCAATGGTGCCCCTCACTACACGAACCCCTTTGCTTTTCCAGTCCAGCCTAAGAAGTTTTGGCTTAATGGTGCCTTGTTGGCTAATTCGCTGCTCTGTTCCACATCCTGCCCTTCTTCCCACCAGCCCGCTTTATTCTCCAAGCAGTTCTTATTCACTTTATCGTGAGTTTTCTTCCACTGTAACTTCTGTCGTTTCAAACCCACCTTTCACGTAGCGTGGGCCCATATACCTCAGGTGCTTTTCCAAGGCTCTCTGGACATCCGCTTTTGACTCTAGCTCGATCAAGGCATCCCCTCTGCGTCTCCCATCCCTGTTTAAGAGGAAGTGTATGCCGTTCTCACCATTTCGAATTCTACAGCCTAGAAATCAAGGAACACACGATACAGAAACATACACAACTGCATCAAACACAGGGGTCTTCTGATTGCACATGAAAACTGAATATTTTGTGCAGAGCTATCCGCCTCAGCAGTGTAAAATACTGTCTTGAAACAAAGGATAGGAAACTCCTATTTCTAACCTGAACTCTAACAAATACTTATCACAGTTAAGAAACTGATTTGGCATCCACATCTGGATAACATACATCCTCATTTTGTTGGTAAATTTCATTGTTTCTGAGTTACTTGAAAATGAAATAAAATGCTACAGTCTTTTGGTCTCTATAGCTATGCTCTGCCTGCTATATGTTCCCTTCTCCTTGGACTTCAAACTGACTTAATTTAATTTTGACAGGTTATTAAATCATTTAAAGTCTACTGTGCAAGGATCCATCATAATATTACAGTACAGAGCAATCAGCCCTGCAAAGGTACGCCTAGGCCTATTAATTAGGACCAGAAAGCAACACTGAAGTTCAAACTAGTAAGTACAAAGCATTACAGTTTGTTTAAAAGAGGGGACCTGGGGGGGCAAAAGCCAACTATAATGGCCTTCAAAGGATTCACTTCAAATTGGACTGCCTTTACTGGGGAGACACAGGCTAAGAAGGGAAAGAATTGCTCAATTAAATATAAAATGCCATGAGTTTCTAGTCATTGTCTAGCAGTCTGGAAGCTGATTATGTGAATAATTGCAAATAATTTTGCATTAATACTAAAAACATCATCTTTCTCTGGCTCATGATCTTTACATTCTCTTTCTGCTAACTAATCATTAACCACTGGGTGCCATAAAACCACACCGAACAGTTACGCGGGAAAATTAAGGCCCCATACTATCAAAGAAGGTGAGCACGTCCTCCTCGGTGCAGGAGAAGGGGAACCCTTGCGCCCTGATGAGAAAGACGTCACTTTCTGCCTTGGGGGACTCGGGTTCCTGCTCGGAGAGGTGACCTTCCTGGGACGGAGCATCTGTAACCTGCAATCGGCAAGAAATTTAAAAAAAAGAAAAAAAAAAAAAGCCAACTCAAGAAGTGGAAGCACGCGGCTTTCGGTAGTGTACTCGGCTACGCTCGGCTTTTTGGGGAGGAGCGTGGCAACGGGCTCCTGTGGGGTGGGCAAGGGGCGGGGGGTGGTTGGTTGTGGCCGGTCCGTAGAGCTGCCTCCCCGCTGGTGGGGGGGGGTAAAGGCCCCTCCGGACCCGTCCCGAGGCGGCGGGGTCCCCTGCGTCCTCCCCGCTCCCTCCCTGGCTGCGGGGTCCTCCGCGTCGCCCCTCGCTCCCTCCCTGGCAGCGAGGTCCCCCGTGTCCCCCCGGCCGCCGCCATTTTAGGCCCGTTGGAGCGGGCCCCTACCTGGCTGTATGTGCGGACGGCAGCGCAGAGCGCAGCGGGAGCCCGCGGCGGGCCCGGCCGCGGCCCGAGGGCGGCGGCGGCGCTGAGGAGGCTGCGGGCGGGCGGCGGGCGCAGCCAGGGCGGCGGGCGCAGCCAGAGCAGCGGGCGGCAGCCCAGCAGCAGGGCGGCCAGGCCGCGGCGCGCTGCGGCGGCCATGAGCGACGGGCGGGGGCTGTGGGGCGCTCCGCCTCCCCTTCCCAGCAGCCGCCGGTGGGGCCGGGCGGAGGTGGGGGCGGGGGGGGGAGTCCTTCTCCGGGAAGGGACGTCTGGGTCGGCCGGTGCTCAGCCCTGCGTCCCGGCCGTGCCGGCTTATGGAATCAAAGAATGGTTTGGGTGGGAAGGGACCTTAAAGCTCATACAGTGTCACCCCCTGCCCTGGGCAGGGACACCTCCCACCAGCCCAGGTTGCTCCAAGCCCCGTCCGACCTGGCCTTGAACCCCGCCAGGGATGGGGCAGCCACAGCTTCTCTGGGCAACCTGGGCCACTGTCCCACCGCCCTCACAGCCAAGAATTTCTTCCTCAGATCTCATCTCAATCTCCCCTCTTTCAGGTTAAAGCTGTTCCCCCTCGTCCCATGGCTCCCCTCCCTGCTCCAGAGTCCCTCCCCAGCTTTCCTGGAGCCCCTTGAGGGACTGGAAGGGGCTGGAAGGTCTCCCCGGAGCCTTCTCTTCTCCAGGCTGAACCCCCCCAGCTCTCTCAGCCTGTCCTCACAGCAGAGGGGCTCCAGCCCTCCCAGCTTCTCCGTGGCCTTCAAGATGCCCATTTAGAGTTTCTATCACCACTAACATTCCGATATTATTTTTTTGTAACAAACAAAACAGGAAAAAAAAACCCCAAATATATTTGCAATGTCAAGATTTAAGTCAGGCTTAAGCACAACAACCCTTTTACACCCCTTCCCTGTAGACTCTTTTAAAGGGAGATTATTTTCTCCCCCTCGCTCCCATCCTAGCTTGACAGTCTTGGAGGCGGCACTGGCTGAACCTGTTTGCGAGGAACGTAATGCCTTTCAGATAATCTGGAAAAACAGTCCTGCTTGTATTGCTGCGTCTAAGAGGGACAGGGAAGAAAGAGCCGGCCGCGGCTTCTTGTAGGTGGTCACGCTGAACCCAGAAGAAGAATTTTTAGGATGAAGCAAAAAGAGCAGGAAGAGAAGAGACAAGCCCCAAAGAATGCCAACAGACAAAGGAGAGTGTGGAGGCTCAGAGCCAGGGTGCGTAGGCAGGTCTCCGAGAGGTTTTTAGGAAAGAGCATGCGCCAGGCCGTTAATTTCTCGGAGGCCTTGAATGTTTCTTATCACGGTTTTGAAAATGTTAACAAGCTATTTTAGGTCATCTTCTTGTTGCTAGTTTTTGCTTTTATAATCTATTTCTTGTAACAAACTTTCGCATGACAGACTATTACCTTGATAATGGCACGGTCTCTTGACAATAGCAGCCTGAGACTCTTTGGAATTTTCAAGGTAAATCACGTATTATGCACATTTTCAAAGGAATGTTGACCTCAGTGCTCAAGTGGTTCACATTCCAGTTTTTCACAGTCTGTGTTGGGTTTCTCTTCAAAACCTTCTTTAAATAAGCAAGCAGATTTTATAGGAGCAAAAAAATTAAGATAACCATAGGAATTCCTCTTGAACACTTACCTTTATCTGGATTGGCTTTCGTGCTTTAAGTTTAATTGAATAAGCGAATGCCTGAATCTTACGGTCCGAGGGAATGCTACGTGCGTTCCTCTCTTGTGAACCAAGCAGAGTGCAAGGAAGAGTCTCTTTAAGAGATGCGTGTCTTCCACCTATTTTTCCTTACATATATTTGCTTCCCAAGTACAGTAAAAAATATCCCACTGCTGTTTGTCTCCTATCTTGTCAGTGTGTGCGAATTACCTTTAGAGGGCACCATTTTGTTGGGCATCTGTTGGCACTGAAGTTTTCCAGGAATGTCAGAGCTTCTTTAGCAAATCTAAGGGATCAAAGCCTCTGTACCTGTGATCGGGGGGGGGGGGGGGGGGGGGGGGGGGGAAATCATCCTAGGACAATAGAATTTGCATTTATTCACTCGACAGAACTGGTGTTGAATGAGATGTAATGTTACCATAAGTAAAAATGAAAAGACTTGGAGACGCCCCCCCGTACTGCTCTTGACCAAGAAGTTAAACTTATCTACCTTTGAAGATGCCTTTTTCAACACCAAATGTTAGACAGGTTATTGGCAAGAATAATTAATACCAGCTACTCTTTACTTTGATAAGAGGAAAAAAAAAATGTTCTCAGTTGATACTAAAACAAATGCTTATCTTATATTTGGAAGCATTGCTTCTCACTCTGTGTAATCTGTCATCAAGAAAAACTGACCTTGTATTCTGTGGTGGTATTTTCCAAAATTATTTGTTTAGCTCAGATTTGTCCTGCTGAATGCTGAGACGTTTGCAGGAGACAGATAGCGTGCTTAGCCTGAGCGAGCCCACCAACTCTGGAAAACAGAAAAGAGAGTGTATTTTGCGTGGGGAAATTTCAGCAGCACGAACCCACCCGTAGACAGAGTCCACGCCATAAATACTGTTGAGATTTGTGGAGCAGGTCCTGCACAAATAGTTGGTTTCTGAGACGTTATTACTAAAGTGTATGAACATTGTAGCAGGAATTAGACATATCTGGGCACGGAAACATTTATTGTTCTCTTTGCAGTCCAGCAATAACAAGGCCGATGAGTTGTTCTGTCCCAGCCCCAGAATGATGGTGACTCTTGGGACCGCTGTATGATAACCTCACGGTTGCTGTAATTTCTTCGTGCATTGCATTTTTTGTGGAGAATAATTACAAGTACATACCACAAGTTCGATCTGATATTTATATTTAAATGCTTCACTACATTTTTATCATTGGCCTTCTAGGTATTGCTCGTTCACAAATCAAATCCCTTACCTTAATGCACAAAAAACTAAAAAATGGATGGATGCTGTCAGTTTAATCCAGAATGTGGGGAGAATATTTACAGAGCTTAGTATTTATGTACTGTAGTATTTACATTTCAAAACGATGTATTTTTTTTATTCCCAATAACGTACATATTAAGTTTAGTGATCTGAATTTTTGAACTTTCTTCAGCTAGAATGTTCTGTCTTTCCTAAGCTGTGCAGCCAGAGCTGGAAACTTCAGCCTAGGACCGAAGCGCTTTGTCAGCTTGAGGGCCTTTTCAGAGTAATTCTTTAAGCTCTACGGTGTAATGGATAAACCAAAATGACAGTCGCGAGACCGCGGGTGCATTCAGTGTGCTTTTCCTGGAGCGACTGAGCGGTTTGACCCTTACGTAAGGCTGCAGCGTGCTGCCGGTCCCTCGTGTCAGCAGCGTCTGAAGCGAGCACTTTATCTGACCCTTTGCCATCCCGAACAGACCAATATTAATGCGAGACATAAAATGTACACATTGCATAACCCTTTCTCCTGACAACCGCCCAGGCCGAGTATTTCCTCCTGACTGCTGCAGTAACAGACATTTAATTTTAACTTGCCACTAAAATAAAACACTCTGTGGGTAGAAGGAAGCGTACGGGTGGGAACAGAGAACCGAGGTTATTCATGTCCCAACGTGAATGTGCCAGAAAGATCAGCAATACTTTTTTTATTGAGTTTGATTTACGTCGCCAACTTAGTCTGACAGCGTCTGTTAAAAAGTGCCCTGAGACCCGTTTCGTGCCTGCTTTTACTAATACAGCCAAAAGGAAAATTGCAAACGTCATGAAGTGCTTTTTAATTACGCCTTTGCTGCCCAGTAAAACGCTTGATTTTGAAAGTGTCCTAAGGAGAGTAGCGTAATTTTAATTTACTCAGAAATGCACTGACCTGGCATTCTGACTTGGTCTGAAGGACGGAGCCAGAAAAGGAGAAAATGCAGTTTCAGCGTTTAAAAACATGAGAGAAGCAGACGACTGTCAATGTTGCCACGTAAGGCATTATAGCTGACACCCCTTATGTGCCGTACAGAAACTTAATGCTGTGTGGGATTGTAGCATGTTTTGATGTCCTGAATTTGCCCGATAACGAATCTGAAAGCCGTCGGGTTTTCCTCTGGCCTACCTGCAGCAGCGTGGGGTCGCCAGGGCTCGCAGAATCCCCCTGGGGCAGGAGGGGAACGCTGGGGGTCGTGCTGCCTGTCCTGTCCCTTCTCCAAAATCCAGCGGGCTTGTCATTGACCTAAATGGAGACAGATTTTCACATGAAATTATGTAATTTCTGCCACAAAGAGGTGGCACTTGGATGTGGCTAAGTCTACAGTGGAATGTGTGGTCCTCGTTTGATATTTTATTTCGAAGCGTTCTGGATGCTGCTGTCTATCTCTGTTTCCCCTGGAACATATAAACTGACTGAGACAAACCCCAAAATTAAGATGATTGTTCCTGACTTGGGGATGGGAGGTAGGGATTCCCAGACCCCGGAAACACAGCCTTCAGCTGTCATCTGGTGTCAAATGAGGTGCCGGACATGTTCTGCGATGCACTGCACGCCCTCGGTTTGAGCGTCACGAACAGCCCTCTTGCCTGGAAGAGCATGCTGTGTGATAATAACCATTGCCAGCAAAGATGCGATTGTGCTTATTTGAAAATGTATGCTGAAAAGATACTCTGACATTAAATTTCCACACGTGGGAGGACAGGGAGTTTTTAACCATGCTCACACAAGGTGAGGTGGTTCAGGGCAGAGGTCAGGGGAAGGACTTGCCGAGGATTTGTAAGAAAAACTGGATTGTTTTTTTTTACCTCAGTAATTTGCAGCTGCTCCTATCTTCACATCTGAAATGTGTCCTTTCTTAGCTGACTGCTGGCTGAGTTAAAAATTGGTCGCAAATCAAACATTTGTGTTGAAATATTAGAAGCTGTTTTGACACGTTTATTTAAAAAAAGGGTCAGGCCGTTGGGTGAGGAGAGCAGAAATGCCAGTTAAGATCCCCCTATTTTTTTATATGACTGTGGTGGTTATCTGTGGGTTGGGTACCTGAACCCCTTTGTCATGCACCAGAAGAATGAGGACAGGCCACCTGAAGAAGCCTGGATGGTATAAATAAAGAAATTGTCATGTGTTTTGAGTCCCTGGCCTGACCTGCTAAAGCAAAGCAAGCTGCTCTGGTGCTGTACCCTGCTGGCTTGCTCCGCAGGAGGCAATTTGGGGTAGAAATGAGATGAATACGGGCAGGCCGCAGTTTTCATGGTTCCCCTGTGAGATCTGGATGGGGATTTCAGGGCCAGGACTACCTAAAGGCTGCCATTTGTGTCACACTCGTGCCCAAAAAAGTATGGCCCAGTGACAGCTGCGATACACAGGTTCAACCGAGGCCGTGCCCTGTTTTTCTGTCGCCTTTGGGTCACCCATGGCTGGGGGAAACGCTTCCAAGGACTGGGCCCTGGGGCTGAGGCGGCTGCTGTGGGGTGTCTGAGGGGACAGGGGGATATGTGGAGGGACGGGGTCTGAGGGGAAAGGGAGATGTATGGAGAGACGGATGCTCGGGGAGGTCTGAGGGGAAATGGGGATATATGGAGGGAGGGGGTCTTGGGGGTGTCTGAGGGGAGAGGGGGATCTATGGCGGGACAGAGTCTCAGGGGTGTCTGAGGGACCAGGGGAAGGAGGGACACGGGGACACCCGTGCCCGGGGACAGGCGACGGCCGGCCGCTGCCCTGAGGGAAGGTGGGCGGCGGGGGGCGATGGCGGCCGGGCGGGCGGTGGCGGGAGGCGGGGGCCGTGTCCCCGCCCCGCGGCGCTCTCCCCGCACCCGCCCGCCCTGCGCCGCCGCTGCTGCCATTGGGAGCCGAGCAGCGCCGAGCCCAGCCGAGCCGCGCCGAGCCGAGTCCAGGCAGCCGCCGGTCCCGCTCCCGCCGCCATCGCCATGAGCTTCTTGTTGTGAGTAACCGCGGGGGGCTCACGGCGGCGGGTGGGGAGGAAGCTGCCCCTGCCCGAGGAGGGAGAAGAGTCCCTTCCTCCTCCTACTCCTCTAGCCCGTCCCGCCGGGCAGGGCAGCCCGCCGAGGGGACGCGGCCGCCGCCCTGAGGGAGCGGGGCGGCCGCTCCCCGCCGGCATGGCCGCTCTTCTCCTGACCCTCTTCCCTCTCCTCTCCGGCGGCGGAGCGAGCGCCCTGGCCGCTCTCTCCCTTTGTGCCCCGCTCCCCCGGGAGGCCCCGGCCGCGCTCGCGGCCGTAACGGCCGCCCCCCCTCAGCCGCGGGAGCCGTTAACGGCGGCCGGGGGCCGGCCGGCGCCTCGGAGGGCGTTTGGAGGGCGGCAGTTCGTCGTGGCAGTCGGGTTTCCACCTTCCTTATCGGCCGGGCGGCTCCGGCAGCGAGGAGATGGATTTAAAAAGCAGCCACACGGGGCCAATAAATCCGGTGGGTCGGGGAGACCTTCCCGGTGAGCGCTGTGTTGCGAGCTGTGGAAGGGCGAGAGCCGCCTTCAGGGGGAAAACCCACCGATCTGCTGGAGTTTCCCTCTTGTAACAATATTCTTTTATTTTTCCCCCCCTCATACTAAGCACGATAGGCGCGGGAGTTGTTGCCTCTGCGGTCGATAAGTTAGAACTGGACGCCGTTGACGCAGGTTGGGTGAGCAGCGGCGTGTAAAAGTTAATTCCAGGTTAGGTCATGGTTATCGGATGAAGCGAGGGTGATCTGGGACAGACGCGGGGAGCCAGCACGGATGCATCTTGCTAATGAGAAGGCAATTGTTTACTGCGGCATAAAAAAGCTCCCTTAGGAATTGGTGGCAATTTAGGTGTGTGCAAAACCTTACATTTTGCCATTTTGCTTGGTAGACAACAACTGAATGAACTTTGGTCCCTCCCCTTGGGAACAAAGACGAGGTACTTCTGACAATTAACATAAACCGGTTCAGTGACCTATTAATTAAAAGTGAAGATGTGCTCTAGGGAAAGAAGGGAAATCCAAGCAGCTGAAAAAGGCGCCCTTGCAGAGCCAAGCTCCATTAAGGCCTTCACCCCGCTGAGTGCTCTTGCACATTCAGAGTTCCGTGCGAGCAGTTAGCGGGACCGTTGCCATAATATCTGACAGTTGCTACAGGCTTATATTGATAACCAACAGATGTATATGTAGCCTGCTTTTAGAGAAGATACTTTATCTTGGGAGCTGGAGTGTTCTAGTAAATTGTGTTCTCATGGAGACAAGTAACACCGACGCTGGCTTCCTTCTAAATCTCGCTGTTGCATTTATCTTTTAACTCTGCTGTACCGAACCAGCTTGCCTGTCATTGCGCTTGTGCTGCCTTACCCCCAGAGTGGTTTTTGAAAGACACCTCTCAGCTGCGGGGTGGAAACTGCGAATGGGAGGTGGGTACAAATGTCTGTCCGTGGATTCAGGCGCGGTGCTCCTAATGAGAAGCCCAGCTGTCCCCCTCCTTCATCATTCTCAGCTGCTGCAGTGGAGAAGGGGGGGACGGGGTCTCGAGTACCTTGGTGTCCTGGGAGTCTGGTTTGCAAATTAGAGAGCCTCCCGCTCCGTGTCATTTGGCTAACTGGTAACGGAAAAGCCTGAAACCCTCCACCCTCTGTCACAGGCAATAATGAGATGCTTGTTTTTTTTTCCAGACCCTTCTGAAACCTAGGAAAGCAAACCTTTACCCCCACCTCCATTGTTTCAAGTGGTCCTGCTGGATGAAATACGGAAATGGAAACTGAAGTTATTGCATGGCAAATCTAGAAGTGCTGGCAACGCTGCCTCGGCTGTCGTTGGCAGGGTGTTGTAGACAGCACCTCATTTGCTCATCTGCAGTCTAGAAATAGATTTTCAAAAAGTAATTTTAAAATATGCCTGGTAGGCCTCAGGGAGACCAAGGAAACTTTCTTTGTTACTGGCAAGTAGTTAGTTTTTTTTTTTTTTTTTAAGTATCCAGAAAGTTAGCATCACCTTCTGTCAAGCCTGAATTTTGTGTTAACCTGATAGAGTTATTCAAAGATAGTGGTTGTATATCTTTACACTTTTACAGATTTAGTATTTGTATTTCAAGCTGCAACCATTTTCACAGGTGTGTTAATGTAGTTTTTCATAGTACTTTTTCACCCCCTTTTTCACTGAGTTTCCTTGGTATGGAGGTAGCAAAGTTGATTGTCCGTGCTGTTTTCTCTGCGTCAGTGATGCTGTTGCCTTTTTGCGAACTGACTCACAATTTTGAACTCGCAATAAAGATGTGGCAGATGAAGATTGTCCTTGTGCACTTAGACTAGAAACATTTTCTAAATTACGGTGAACCTGTCACGCAGGTTTATCGTCAGTAACTTGGCTGCAGTTTGTCAGTTTGACGCTCAAGTGCATTATCGAAAGCCGTGTTCTGCTTGCAGGCTTGCCAGTTGTCAAATAACAGGGCGATTGTGCTTGGATAACACAGAGTGCTTGGGGCCCCCCTCGCGGGCCCGTTGCATGGTCCTTGTCCGTTGACAAATCCATTGCTATTCTTCGCTGTTGCTAGGGCCAGTGACATATAAAGCTACACGGGGCGGGGGGGGGGGGAATCAAGGGAAACCATTGTCTTCTCTCGTTATGGGTAACATTATAAAAAGACTGTCTTGTGAGACGAGTCACTGAATTAATACAACTCGGGTTTGACAGCAATTGTTATTTTCAGCGCTGCTATTTTCTCTTTCTGATCTGTTTCTTCCTTTCTGAAAAGACTTTATAAACCTCTCTAATGGTTGAATAGGTTATCCTGAATCTTTAAAAAAATATTTCAAAATGGGAATTGGACTAGAAAGTACCTTCAGTTCCAAAAAGAATCAGCTTGATAAGTTCTCTCTAAAAGGAAATTACAGCATGGTTGCAGGTACTTTAGCTTACATCTCCAAGGAAAAAAATCAAAGATAGTTCTGGTAGGCGTGCCATATGGCAACACGCTTGTGTTATCCTACGCTGGCAAAACTTACGTAAAAAAGAAGCTAGATGAAAACCATTTATTTTTAAAAGGAAAAGATTCAGTTTTATCATTGAAGTTGTGAAACTGTCTTTCTTAAAAAATAAAAAAGCCATCTATGTATTAGTAAATCCCTCTCAAAATTCTCGCGTGTAGTTTTTTAATATGAGATTAATGTAAGTAGTCGTAACTGATGAGACTTTGAAAGACTAGGAGCTGATGGAAAAAGCAAGTAAGGGTGAGGACGAGTAGCTGTTGTTTGGGATGCGTATATTTATGAATGCAGGCAAAGTTAACTTGTGAACCAAACTGGGAGAAAGATGCGCTTTTCCTTCTCTGTCTTGTTATATGGCACAGTGGAACCTAGCAGCTTCTTCTGATGGTGCGCACGGGTTAATTTTTTTGTTTCAAATTTAATTAAAATCATAGTTTGTGTGCCTATGTATGTGAGGAAGGTGCGGTGGGGCATTACTTTTTTTCCCCTATATTTCTTGCAGATAAATACCAGAATCAGAGCGGGTGTGTTTGTTTCCAGATGAACAGGCGTTGTGGCCTTCCCGATTTCCCCGTCTGCTCCTGCTCTTGAAGAATATCCTGGCTTTTTGTTGTGTCCCCTTCCTCAGCTTCCCTAGAGGCTGAGTTGCTGCTACTTACCAAGTGAAAGCCACTTCTCAAGTGGGCAGTGTTTTTCACCTTAGTGTAGCTGGAGAGCAACTGAGTGCTTTGTGAGTGCTTCTTCTGTAGTTAAAAGTTGGTGTGGTATTTATCTCCTCTTTATCAAGGATTCCCACAGAAGGCTGTTAGGCACTTCTAAACTGGCATTTTGGTCATTGAAAATAAACGTGTAGGCATTTACAAACTTAGAAATGGGAAATACATGCCTGTTGAACGTTCAGATGTTTTTCTTCCTGTATTTTAAAGTACTGTTTTTCAGTTTTAGTTTGATTAGTGTAATACTGCTGTGCAGGCCGTGTTCCTAGAGCAGAGGTCAGGGTAGAGGCTCTCGACACATGAATGTATTTCTTGACTGCAAAATCTGTTGTTTAACCAGTACCGTTAGTGTTGCATTCAGTTTGGATGAAGAGTACTGGGAATGAAAAGTCTCTCGAGTTTGCTTATGAGTAAATTGGAGAGAGAACTGCAAAGCTATTGCCAACTTTTTAAAGTGTGGGTTTTTTTTTTGTGTTCTTTTTTTTTTTAAAGTCTTGGTAACAGTAATTTTGAGTTTTGGGGAAAGCAAAAGGATTCCTTAGAGGTAGAGTTTATATGGAGTCAGCTCTGATAATTAACTTTGCAGAAAGTAGCACATTTTTCTTCCTTTTTGGCTGCTTATAGCTTTCATTGGTAGTGTTAGGTTAACGGTTGGGCTCAATGATCTTGAGGGTCTTTTCCAACCTAAATGATTCTGCGATTCATTGAATTATTGGCTGTAGAAATATATGCTTTGACCTGAAATTTGTGTTTAATATTGTTGAAGCACATCACTTCACTTGTGGGGTTGACTCGGTGTTTAATTCCTGTTTTGAAATGCCTGCTGTCAAAAGATGTGCCCCTCGGCTGGCAGCTGGTCTCTCACCTGCAAGGAAGGAAGCACCAAGGAACAGAAAGCTTCACGAAACCCTGGCAATGAAAAACTTACGCAGAGGTGTTTGTGTTGCCCCTCGTGCTGCCTGTGGTACAATTCTTTTTACAATTCTTGGACTCTCTTGGAAAAGGTCTTTTAAAGTGCTTGTCACTCTGCTTCCCTCCTTGTTTATCTTCCCCAAAGACCCCAAACCAGTTTGTTAGCATGCAGTTTGCCGATAGGGTTAAGCTCACTGAGGCACTTCTCATCCTTCTAATGAGCTGGTTGAAGACGCTAAAGCAGCAGAAAACTTAATTCCTTTTTGGTGGGATTAGCTTTTTGCTAATTTAGTTACTTGGTGTCTTTGTGTAGTGACAGGAGGGATGGTGTTGGAATAATGGAAGCAGCAGGAATGTCTGGAGGTGGCAAAAGACAGGGAGGAGGCTTCTTCCTTTTTCTGTGCAAAGTGGCAATAGAATAAGCTTGTAATCGAATAAGCTTACATACTTGCCAGTAAGGTGGGTTGGGTGTCGCCGACCTGACTGCAAACTTTGGTTGGCTTTGTGTATGCGTTACTCCCTATGTAGGTAGTTGAGTTGTTGCCATTCCTCTATCGCAGACTTTGTTCTTTCTTGATGAGTTGGATGAAATGTGGGAAACTAGCGTACACTTCCAAAAAGTAGCTGATCAAATGTACGTATGATGAAATGGAAATAAATTGTAGCCCGCAGTGCATGAGTGCTGCCGGCTTATCAGTAGGGTTGGAGGAGGAAGGTGCTGTGGAGCTGAGTTTACGCTGCTGCCTGGCTTTTATTTCAGAAAGAATGAGTCTGTCCTGGAATAACAGAGCTGCGCAGACCAGTTCAGGCTGTAAGATGTCTGAGCTTGGAATTGCATTTGAAAAAAACTTTTGCTGCTGATAGTCTGTTTTGGGGAACATGTAATTGATGAAGTGAGCGATTGGTAATTTGAAATGTTCTTAGACGCTTCGGTTCTCGGTTTAGAAGCATTAGTTTGGGATGAAAAAAACCACAACATACGAAGAAAGGCATTGTTCAGTGTGAAAGTCGTGTTTACTACATCGCAGTGATGTCCGGTCTTAATTGCTTCCTAATTGTTTGCTTTTATGCCACAATTGTTTTCCCTTGTTTGTCCTTCTCTCTTTGTGTTTGCAATGTAAGCGAACCTATGCAATTAGCTGTTTACATTTGTCAGCCGAGAACAGTGGTGGAACAAGGATCACTTTCGGGGGGATTTGTGTACGCGTAGAGTGACTCGGTTTTTAATCTCGAAAAGGTGCCAAAAGCATTTGATAATTTTCTGTCAAGTCTTTGGATTTAGGAGCTCTTCACAGCAACAGACAACCATGGTGCGGACAGCCCAGGGGTCACAGTTACATCTTATGCTGTACGTGTCCCGAGCGATACATAAGTCTTTTTTTATCGTTTGAAAAAGGATAAAATATTAGAAGCATTTGTCCACCGAAGGGTGGCTTAAGAGTTGCAAGTGCCGTAATATGTTTTCGTGCCCAGGGCTGACAGAATGAAGCTGCTTGTTTTTTTTTTTTTTAGAGAAGTAAATAGCTGCATTTAATTACGCCACTTTAAGTCTTCCATAGTAAGCAGTAAGAAAGATACTGCTGCCAAAGCTATCAATAAGCCTTTGACCCACAAATCAACCTCAACTGTATGCTTTGCGATCCTTTTAGTGTTTGTAAACTAAGCCACTTCCTATTAGACATGAGCTACAATGAACTTGCTGTTTGGTTTTTGTCTTTTTTTTTTTTTTTTTTTAAAGCAGACAGAGAGGGAGATTGTGGGTTATATATTCAAATGCTGTAGAATCTGTTTTCAGCTGTAACTGAATATAACTTAATTGCTTTTCATACGCTTTGTAAATTTTTTTCTGGCCTGTGAATTTCATGAGGTGGGATTGTCAGGATCCAGTGCTTTGCTGCTTGGTCATCTCTGTGTGTGTTGCTTTTTTAAACAGAGCATCTCCTTTCATTTCGCTTTGATAGCACTTCCGTGGCACTAGTGTGATGTTGGCTGTCAGTATTGGAACCTCACCTGCTGCATGGTATGTGAACGTCACTGAAAAGAGGTTGTGATGGACCGTGCTGTGCTGTAGGAAGGTCAGCGTAGGTGAATGACGCTGCAAACGGGAAAAGTCCTTTTTGGAGTCTCTACAACGACAACTAAGGGCAAGAAAATTCTTTTTCTTTAAGTTTTCAGGGGGCTGTCTTCCAGGGGGAGGGCTGTCTTTCCCCTTGAAGACAGCTGTTGCATTTGCCTCTTCTGGAAGGAAATACATGGAATTTTAAAATTGAGCAGGGTGCTATAAATTTCCCTCCAGAGCAACAGTACGTTCTGACTAGGTTATCTAAAACCATGTGTGTGCAGCTTTTCTGGATCAGTTTAAAGCAGATCATAAATAAGTAACCGCAAAGTTCATTTTATAATTTTTAGATAATTTCCCAGAGCCAGCTTGGTGTTTAGTCTGCACGTGGATCTCTCAAATGCCTTCCCAGGACGCTGCTGCCTGGGCCAATATTTTGGTCAAGGGATTTGGAGGAGGGGAACGAGAGCTGGAGATTGGATGTCTGGAGAGGCGTGAATCCATGTGTGGTTCTCTGATAAAAAGGTTGAAACGATTTCTTAGTTAGCTTAGTAGGTGTATGCCTTCCAGGACCTGACACCTGGTTTTGGGCAGTGTACTAAAATGTGTTCTGCATCTCAGTCGTATTCTGTTTAATTCAGGTCTTTGCTTCCCACTTCAGATATGTAGCCGGAGTCAGCAGACAGTAAATTCATGCGTATGAGATGGTAATTTTGTGTTAATGAAAAGACAGTCCCCCACTGTGAATTCATGAAGGCAACAGTAATTTTTTCCTTGCAAATATATTTTGAAACTCTTAAAAGCGCTGCTTGGAAGCGAATTCATTCACTCTTCTCTTGCATTTTTTTCAGTTTTGCTTCAGGAGAAAGGTGCATCCGCTCTGGTCTAACTTGCAAATGTAAATGGTCGTTCTTCCTTTGTTCTGTCTTTTCCCATTCATCTTGAAAGCCAATTGTGGCCTTAGCTTCTTGTCCCAACTTCCCTTCTGGGTTTTTTTGTTTGTTTGTTTGTTTTTTTGTGAGGACACTTCTATCTTGTTCACCCTCTCCTCTCTCCCTTCTCCAGTTCACAGCTGTTCCTTGACAGGATTCCATTCCTTTTGTTATTCTTACATACCTCCTGTGATCCTACCCATATTTCAGTTCAGTTTTATTTGAAGTTTGCTTCTTTTCCACGTACTTGGATTTTTTTTTTTTGCTTGTCTATCCTTGCACTTCATCTTTAAATTTGGTAGCTTACCTCCAGAGTTAATTGCTTGTGTCCTAGAGATATGAGCGCTCCTGACATACGAAGTCTTAATCCCTTCCTTAGTGAAGAACATCTTGCAGATAAGAACTCATAATGCCTGGATTTGTTGTCTTTATCACAAGTCTAATTACTTTGTTTATGACAAAGAGAATAAATGAGTTTAGGTAAGCTTTGCTAAATTCCTCTTTCGCTAAAAATTGAGACATCTGATTTTTGATAGAGAAATAATTTCAATCCAGATAACGATTGGGTGAGTTTCCTATGTTGACCTTAATAAAATAACCCATATTTTGTTTTGCTAGCTGGTATTTTAATTTTGTTTTCACCAACTTTAGTAGCACAGTCCCGGTTTTGCTTGAATGGAGTAATTGTTTAGGGACTTCCTGAGCGTTCTAGATTCAGGACTCGCAATGGCCTTACTGTGGCTTTTACTTGTCATACTTTGTGGCAACAAAATACTGTTTTTTCTAATGTTGAAGTGTAACTTTTACAAAAAACCCCAAATGTTTCTAATGTCCTATTACTAACTTCTATGGTTGACAGCTCTTCATAAAATTTCTTGCTGCAGTGTGAGTGAAAAAGAGGAAAAATCTGAATGTTTAAATTCACCATAGAACAGTTCAACTGACTGTGGACTCAGCTGTCAAATGCAGGAGCTTAAATAATTTCAAAAGAAATGTTCTCCTGTGAACGTAGGAGCTATTGTTCCCCCTCAGATGCCTCAGACGGCTGGATTTTCCTGATATGATACTTTGCAAGGTATAAGCAAATTTTACTGAAGATAGTTATACGCAGCACACACAAGATCGTATTAAATATGGGGGATGTGTAAGAAATACTTGGTGATGAGATAATGCAGTGTATTTTTGGAAAGCTGTTAGATTATTCATTACTGCCTCCCGTCCATTTCGTCTTCCTGTTGTTCCCTGTGTTATTTCTTGCCTCTAATGATCGTTTTGTTATTTTTTGAATTCGGACTCGGTTTTGCCTATTAATCAACGTATGAATGTGATCTTCTGTGTATGCTTTGAGGTTTTCTGTTGGGAAGTTGCCGAGTATTTCTTATTTGCCGTGTTCATATCATCAGCCTCTTTTGCATGGGGGTTACGGTAAAAGATAGCCTTTTGTAAAGTGCTGAAGTGACGACTCCTCCATTACAATTTAGTTGTTTCTCCTTCTTTAACTTTTACCTTTTTCCTGAACACATTAACCGATTGTTCTTTTTATTGTGTTTAAAAGGATTGAAGACTGTCTTAAACTGTTTAGCTAGTCCTTTTTTTTTTTTTTTTTTTTTTTAAAAATGCCCTGCTGTGATTTCTTAGGTTGTGTGACCAGATTTGCTTTAGTCATTCATAAAGCATTGGTTTTTCAAAAGCACTGATCAGCATTTTGGGAAACCATCCATGTTCTGAGGCATGTTCTCCAAGCACTATATTTGGTGTATGAGTGAGGATCTAATTTGATTCTAGAGCCAAGCCTTTATTGCTGCAATTTATCATCCTCAGCGGCTTGTAGATCGCTTTCTGTAAAGCTCTGCTTCCTACTTTCTTAAATGTATTTAAAGGGTGTGACTATTACTGGCAGGTACAGTTTAGGATGCAGAGGCCATTAGTAATGTAAAGATGTAAAGAGAATTTAGCTGAACATAAGGAAATCTCTGTAGCAGGAGGAACAGTTTGCCATAGAAAGTAGCGTATACCTTTTGTATGAGATGCTTTTGTCCTTGTTTTATAAAATCGAAAAAGTGCTACGGTAAAGAAACTGTAGGGAGGCAAATACTGTTAATCACCTGCTTTATTTATTTGACAGGCCGCCCCATTTCCTCCCGCCCCACACGGCGGGTGATGCTCTATGGGGCTGGCAGTGTGGAAGTCTGCCCCAGGCGAGCTGCAGCTCTCCAGCCACTTTATGGTATTTCCAGTTACTTGTTGAAAATCTTGAACTCCTTCCTGCGTACTTAAACCGTTTAGTAAACTTTCTTTCTTTTATTAACATTTCCAGTATCTTTTCTTTAAACACAATCAGATGTGTTATTGAAAGAAAGAACCCAGACTTGCAGCTTTATATATTTCCTTATATTTCTTCTATTGTTTGTTAGTTGCATCCATAATGGTACTTTCTAGTTTCTGATCGTCTGTGGGTGCTGACATTCTGTGGTTGATTTGTTTCCCTCTCTTGTTGGTATGCACTTGGACTGCCAGGCCAGGACTTGCACATTATTGCCTCCCTCTTAAAAAGAAAAAAAAATTACTGTTTGGTTCCCTTATGTTCTGCATGACGTTTGAGTTGTCTAATACTGCTTTTCGTGTTTCTGTGCGTCCGCATAATGTGTGCTGTGTCATCCTCACTCCCACATGTGTTACCAAGCATTTTCCCTCTCTGTCATTGTTTTCCTTTAGAACATCACATTTTCTTGGAAAAATCTGAGTGACAGCTTTTAAGAATTCCTCAAAACTACGCAAATTTTCTTCAGCCTGCATTTGCTCTTGGGTCTCTGTCTTCCTGATGTTTATAACAAATCAGAGGGAGACTGTCTAAGGTGATTTGGATTGTGCACTTGACAGGGCTGAGTCTTTCTGCAGGATTTGATGGGTATGGAGCACGTAGGTGTACTTTCATTAACAAATATTAGTTAATCTTCTGTCACGGGCATCTAACTTTGTTTCTGAATTTGCTTGCCACTGAGCAGAACCACATGCTCTGTGGCGTGAGTTCTCCTACAGCCATCCTTGCTGCAGGGGACGTACCCCATCCTTTTCAGCAACCTTTCAGCTTCTTTCAGTAGTCTGCTATTTACAATGTGATTGAGTCCTCTTTCTTCAAAGGAAAATGCGCTCATCTACAGCAGGAATAAGCGTTCAAATGGCTTTTTAGTGCCAAGTTTTATGTATGGGAAAGGGTAGGTTTTACAAAAGAAGCGTAGTTCTTGTGTCTACCGAATGATTTATCGGTACATTCATGCAGTAAACTGAGGTGTGAACCTTCGTGGAAACTAAACTTCGAACCATAACTGGGTGAAGTTCTGACTTCTGTTTGAATTCATGCTGTGCCCTGCCTTTTAAGACAGCTAATGCTAATTGACAGGAACAAGGGTTTCCCGGGAAAAGAGGGGACCATTAGCAAGAAAATAGTGCTATTTAGTTTGCCGAGAGATTAATTAGTGACCGAAATGGTAAAGATACTGAACTCCATCTCAGTGGTCAGCAGGAAAAAACAAAGCAGTTGGAGAGGAAGGAATACTGCTTACCTTCTTCAAAGCTGCAAGTAGCCTACTCTTTAAAAGAAGTAGTACATGAATATTAGGATACTAGAATCTGCAGAAACAGATCTGGTTTTGATTATGCCTTACAGTTCCGTGATACGTGTGTGTATACGTACACGGTAAATATTAGCATTAAAATAGTTGAGGAACCTGGATCTGGTTGAAAGAACCCAACAAAACAGCCGAGACCAGTCCTCAGCTTTCTTAAAAATCTAACTTCTGTTTGTACTAAGACAGAAATGCTGTGAGCGAAGACAGCGTTGCGTTTGCCTCGGGGTAGTCGGGGGATACCTCAGAGCGTGCAGCGTAACGTGCTGGACAATGTTGATTCCTCTCCTGTAGCAGAACCTCAAATGGTATGTCAGAGGAGAACTTGGGTCTCTGCTAAAAGCTTCTTTCTTGCAAATTGGAGTGAAAACGTGTTTCAAGTGATGTTTGGTGATCTTAAAGCTCTTGAAAAAGCCTGTGGAGAAACTTGCGAGCAGCAGTGCGGTGACATTCATAAAACATGCCGAGTGAGCCTTCGGGGAGGCTGCGGATTTTATACTGCGGACGCGTTCAGTCCCTCTACTGCCTGCGTGTCTGCCTGCTTGTCTCTGCAAGTCAGTAGGGCATGCTTGGCTGAATGTGTACTTCTTCCTTTTTTCATCAAAGTTTTTCTCTGGCGGATACTCTTGTATACTCCTTTTTGTGTCTCAGGCCTGTCCCTCCTTGCGTTGCCCAGAGCTGCCGTTAGTCCTACAGAGGACAACGCTTGAGAAGTTGAGTCATTTCCGCAGCTGTTGGCTGCTCTGGGAATTAGTTTGTGTTTTTGAGTGCACAGAGCGAGCTCTGGTAGCATCCAGTGAGGGCAACTGTGACTTGCTTTGTTTGTTTTGAGGATTTTCCAGGAGATGAAAGTGTATTGAATGAACATGTTGTCAGTGAAACAAGGGAATTTATTTTGTGTGTGAGCATAGCAAACTGGTGATGATTTCCTGGTTATGGGATGGTGTTCTGGACGCTTCCTTGTTCCTTGCATTAGGAATTGTGATTACTTGGCAGAAGGGTTGCTTCCAACTGGGTGAACAGCAGGAACACCATTGCCACCTACATGGGTGGGGTTGTAGTAGACACGACTGTTATAGCATAACACCTCCCCCTTGTTTACCGGCACATTCTGAGCTTGCAGACGGAAAAACGGAGGCGGAGAGACGTAAGGAAGCGTAGGTGCCCGGCTGGGCTAGAAAACGGTCTGTGGCCACCTGACATCTTTGTGGATTTGGCACCAGGCGTGCCGCTGCAGGGTAAGCGAGGCCATGTGTCAGAATTAAATGGCCAGTTTCCAAGGGCCAGTCCCCTCTCCCCTGCTCAGAGCTCAGACATCAAAAGTTTGTCTTCAGCTGTGTTCTGGTGCACGTAAGAGCATCTGAGTTCTGATGGACGAATCTCGCATCTGCTTGATTTCACTGACTCTGAAATGTGTATGTACAGGAGGAAAAAAAAAAAAGTATTTTAAGAATGTGGACGTGTACATGTTATGACAGCTTTCAACACTGGGAGGTGGTGGTTGGGACAAGCAAAAGCAAAATCATTCCTTAAGGCTACCTTAAATAACTTTCTCCTTACTGGATGTGAATCATCTGATAAACTTCTGCTTTTTTAACATGTAGAGTCTCATGTGTAATGGTACCTGTATTTTTTAGGAGCTATTGAGGAGATGATGACTTTTTCATCTGCCTTCTCTCATACAGTCTTGTGTGAAACTTCAGTCTAGGAAGACAGCTATTTTTCCGAGAAGGGGAGGCCGGGTTTTAGTCCTTGCCTTCATGGGTAGAGAATTAAGAATCTCATAAAATCACCTATTTCGCTGTCAGTACTTTGGCAGAAAGAGGCACTATTTCAAATGAGTTGTAATGACGATGGGCGCTTTACGCCTTGAGAAGCACATTCAGGTTGAAGCCTATAGAAAATGGAACTTACTCCACGGTGTAGCAAAGAAAAAGGCTGGGATGAAGAAGGATGGATAACCATGTTTCGCTGTTAAGAAAAAAGTGGGATTTGGGGTTTTGTCTGGATTCGTATTTATTGCATTTCCAGACATCTGAAGAAGCTCTTCTTTTAGGAATAACCTGTGCTTTATTGCCATCGTTGTCAGTTCCATGTGCTGAAACATTGTTTGAAATTCCTCTGGTCTATAATACTTTTTTTTTTTCTTTTTTTTTTTTAGATAAGGGAACTGTTTGGTTCATGTTTGCTGGTGGCTTTTTTTTTTTAATTATATGATGTTCAATACTTAAAAAAAAGATGTTTGAAACTAAGCCGTTTCCTTCCTCTCCCTTCTGAAAGGACCCTGTGCCTTTTATGGAAAGTTGTTTTGTCTCTGTTACCTTGGAATTTATTTATTTAAAAATCTGAATTTCTTGTTAAGCTGCTAAGCTCAAGGACCTGGGGCTTTTGGGTGGAAAAAAACACCTGGGGCTTTTTTTTGGGGAAAAAAACACCGTAGAGCTCTGTGGGGAAGTGGGTGCTGTAGGCAGGAGCTGCTGGGTTTGCACAGAAATGTCTGGAAGCCTAATTATTGCTTTGGCAGAATGGAGTACTTTTTCCTGAAGATGCTCCACACGGCTTTCCTAATGACAGTGCTCCAGGAGGAGCAATGCCGAAATCTGGAAAGCAGTAACTTGGCTCCGACTCCTTGGGTTATAAAGCGTGGCACCGGGCTTTTGTAGCCTTGGCAACTGGCCGTGGCTTGGGCAGGCGAGAGGTGAGTTAATCACACAAAGACATTCCTTGCAAAGTGGAGGCCTCTTGGTTACCAAGTGCGGTGTTAGCTTTGGGAAGAATCATTTCTTAGGCGCCCTTACTTTAAAGGTTTCAAACTTTGATACTTCTAATTTCAGTGGCTTGCTCTAGGTGTAGTAGCCAATTTAGGTTATTGTTTTATCTCGTACTAGCTTCTCTGGGAAACTTTAGCTGTGTGCCATTGAGCTAAGTATTTTCAGTTACCGTTTCTTACGGTAGAGCATATAAACAATAAACAAGGTGTATTCTGTTTCTATAGAAATGACCATGTGTCTATTGAAATTTTTCAAGTCAGGGCAACAGATCTTCTTTAAAAAAAACAAAACAAAAAAAAACCCCAAAGAAATAAAGCAAAACAAAAGCCCTGGGTCTGGAATTGCTTTTCTAACCACTGCCTTACCTTTTGGGAGAGCAGCTTTGTGGTGGAAGGAGTTGGCAGCTCTTAACTCTTTCCCAGACAGGCTGCTTTGATTTGCTTAGCGATCCTGGCAGCGTCTGTGTTTGCTTTCATGTGAAGACAAAGTTACGCTTTTTACAGCTTCATG
This sequence comes from Rissa tridactyla, assembly GCF_028500815.1. Taxonomy (NCBI): domain Eukaryota; kingdom Metazoa; phylum Chordata; class Aves; order Charadriiformes; family Laridae; genus Rissa; species Rissa tridactyla. Next base: position 76,475,869 of record NC_071470.1, on the reverse strand, counting down.
TTTGTGACAGTTACTTCTGTTAGATGGGAGCCCTCTTTAGAAGCGTGGTGTTTTTATTAGCGTTCAGAAAAAGATAGTAGTGACTGTATCTGAAGAATTTACGCAGAGGGACGTTTTTCAAGGTGAGAGCTATCGGCTTGTGTGCTTAAGAGTCTCTGCTTACCCGTAGGCTTGCTGGCTTTTAACTCTTGGATTGTGTTAAACAGCCTTCAAATACCTCTTCGTGTTGAGTTGTAACCCAGTATCGTATTGTCCTGAAGCACTTCAGTCTTCTGAATTCGAGGTGGCTGGGCTGATAGCTCCGTGTCTCATTTCAAACCGTTAGCCTGCTCTGTTCAGGGGGTCTCATAGTCATCTTCATGGCAAGTCATACCTTGAATAGTTGGGCTCTGGGATTTCTTATCCTGCCCCGGAGCCTGGCAGAAGCGCTCCTTTCTCTGGCCAGTTGCACCTGTAACCTCTAAGCAGGGGACTGGAGCTTCCTTAGCCATCTTTTTCTGTCCTAAGTTGATGGTTACTTTATTTGTCTTTAAACCTAAGGCATGGTGGCACGTCCAAGGAACGCAAGGTTGTGGAATGCTTGGATTTGTTACCGGCAAATTAAAGTGAACTCACTGAGAGAGACTTATTTTAAGGAGTGGGAATTTGACTGGGAAATAATTGACTTTTTGGTATTGTAAGAGCGGAGGAAAGTAATGCCTGGCTCACGCGCATCTCTTTTCAGAACAAAAATGTTGTGACTACTCAGTTTTATAAATAGAAATGCTCAAGTTAAATCTTGTTAGTGCAGATTTTGAAGATGTAAAACTTAATTTTACCTGCTGTCCTTCTGATGCTGTGGTTGTCACAGGGAAAATGTGTTTAAGTGCTGCAACTATTGATTTGATTTCCAAAAAATAGCTTGAGCTGTTAGTTTAATTATTGTGTTGACACGTTGGCTATTGGAAACTAACATGATCATAGTCTGATGTGTCTGTTCTTAGCAGGATGTTATCTTTTGAAGGCCCATGTTACTGTTTGAAGGCTTGAAATGTTTGCTTTTCTGGAATTTGGTTTTCCCCTTACAGTGTTTCTGTGTCTCGGGGTTTAAAAAGAGGTGCAGCAGGAGAAAGAAGGCAAGGAGGTACTGGGCTAAAACTTGAGGGCTTTTCTGATAAATTTGCTCGTTGGCCTTTAGTAGTGAGTCTCTGCCTCAGTTTCCCTGTGTCTAACAAGACGCTAATGATGCCTACTTCAAAGATACTTTGTGAGGATTAATTAATGCTTGCAAAGGCCTTTGAAGATGAAAAAGGAGTCGTCGAAATATGAAACGTTTCCATGCCCCAGGTAAATGATCTGTGTGCTGGCTTGAGTTTGGCTTTTTCAGAATCTCTTGAGCACTTCCATGTGTTTTGAAGGGCTTATTTCAGTTGGACCGTGGTGGTGAACGCTTTTGGGAGACAGTGAGTGGTATAGCTATACTTGCAGAGGTTATTTACTTGCACCTGCCCCCAAGGAAAGAAAGAAAGACGATGTCGCGCAACTTCAGCAATATATACCAGTCAGAAGAATATAGGTGGCAGGTGTATCCTGAAAATGCAGCGTTTTCTATTTGTTTTTTTTTTCCCCAGGGCAAGTTTCTGTCCTTTACAGTGTTTGATAAAACAGTCCAGTGATGATCCCTGTATGAAATGATTTATGGTAACGGCAGCACTCTATTCCTGAGTGTACGGGTAGCCTGAAACAGACTGGAGGAGCAGTGCTCGCTATGCTTTACGTGGAAGTTGAATGCTTGTAATATTTTGAAATAAAATGTTTATTTCCTGTAAAACATGTCAGCTTGGTACATGATGTGCAAGTAGGTGTGCAGGGCAAAAAAAAAAAAGGCTTTCAGATTCTCACATCTTCTCCAGGGTGGTGTCTCCTCATCTTCCGTTTTGCCGGTGGCATAAGTAATCACATACTTTGTAAGTGCTGCATTAGTTGAAGATGCTCTAATGAATTGTTAGTGGATTATGGTCTGGTCTTTTTCACTCGAGGAATTTGAGGAAGACTTTGGAGCACTGTCAGTGTTTCAGTGGTTGAGGTTGTGGTGCTGCAGTGAAATGGATAGGTTGGCAGCCTGGGTGGAGCAGGATTTGGGCTTCGATCTGCATCCCTACGGTTTATTGTGAAGCACGCTAGGTTCAGGGCAAGGATTTTTTGGTCGTCAGTTTGAGCTGTGTTAGACGCAACAGTCGGTAAGAGCTTGAGGTTAGTTCTGTGGTAAGAACAAGCGGTGAAGTCTCAAGTTTTATGCGTAAGAATCAGAGAATCATAGAATGTGTTGGGTTTGAAGGGACCTTTAAAAGTCATCTAGTCCAACACCCCCACAGTAAGCAGGGACATTTTTAACTAGATCAGATTGTTAAAGAGCCTAAAGGAGCCTAAAATTTTCTGGTTTAGTTCAAGTTTCCCTAGATATGCAGCAGACTTGATAGAAATAGATAAAAAGCCCCATTGAAAGACTCCAGTGCGCAAATAGTTGGGTGTGAGGACGTCTAAGCCAGGCCAGCCAAAATGCTTCTTTCCGGAGTGCGAAGGTTTAAGTGGCTCCTTTCCTGCAGTTAACAAGAAGCGTATCAAGAGTTTAGGCTGGCTATTTAACTGCTTTGATTGTAAAAGATCTGCCAGTGTTGCGTTTGAAGCTGAAGTGGGCTGTTGAGGCAGCTCGGTAAGCGGTGGAAGCAGGATGCCTGGAAATTTTCCTTTCTTCTGGAAACATCATCTTGCCAACCTCAGACAGAAGAGCCTGCAAGAATCCGCATCGTTAAAAACCCTCCCTGTCAGCAGATGACTAGATAAAATTACAGCTTCGGAAGAACTCTGGTGTTTTTGCGTACGAGCAAGTTGTGACGTCTTTGTGAGGCCAGGCGGCGTGTGGGCTTGTGACAGCGCAAAGAGCTTTGTGTGGCTCGGAGGTGGTGGCTTCCAGACTCATCCGGCTCGGGGAGGCAAGCGCTTGAAACACGTTTCCTGATTTAGTGCTAGGTGGAACTGCATCTGGCACTGCTGTAGCTGTACTTACCTATAAAAATAGAAGGGCATAATTTACTAGAAATGCTGGATGTGGGTGTGAAGGGAGCAAAACGTCCTTGGAACTGTAAGATTTTTTTGAGAAGGCGGTTCTTCTTGGAAGACTAAAAATTGGTTGTAACAAATAGTGGGGATGATGCAAGGTGTTCCCCGTTCCGTGACCTTTTTTACGTCCAAGCGAAATGGGATGTTCAGCGTGGCGTTTCTGAGGATTTCTCTGTTCCCTTTCACTTCTGCATTAATGTGATGTTTTGATGTTTCAGAAGAACTGAACGAGAGTTCAGAGACTCTTAATCAGGGAAAGGCAGGTGCTGCCGACTAGCTCGGAGCATTTTAAAATCTAAAGAGAAATTGCTCACAGGTATAGCTAAATTCTATTACGGAATGTAGCTGAAAATAAAATGCCATACTTGATCAAGACGCCTATTACTGCGTGTAATGTTGGCCACCAGACAGAAGTCTTTAGAGTTACTTTTTTCACCGAGTGCTCAAGGAGTAGAGGAAGGACCTGGAGCAAGAAGACGTTATAAATCTGTCACATGTAACAGACTGACATAGAGGAAAAAATTATTTATTTGTTTTGTTTTTTTAAGATGCTTTCATCTCAGTGTTGGGAATTGTAATGTAGGATAGCAGGAGTAAGGTGCTGCTGTGCTCGGGGCTTAGGCAGCAAGCAGAATTACTTAGTAAGGTAACCATTTGAAGGGATAGTTAACTGATGGTGCTAAGGCATAAATAAATGAGGATGGGGTTTTATTAAATAATAGGAGAGCTTCTGAACTAATAAGGTAGTTGAAATAATGCTTGCAGCAACATTGGGAACTAGACTTCCCAAGAGCAAGTGTGTCCTATAAGGGTTTTGGCTTGGAGAAGCTGTATTAGGTTGTTGAGTCCCTGAACTTCTGTTTGTCTCAAGGAGTATATGACCGTGCACACAGTTAACAGGTTTCACATATGGTGAACTGCATAAATGCATGGAATTCTGATAATTCATTGCCAAAATTGCAGGTATTTCCATAGCACGTGACGACTAGCAGCCTGCATTTATCCTAATTGCTTTTCCTTTTGGATGCCTGCCTGCCTTTCGTGTGAGACCGTTTCCTGCGCTCGTAGGATGGCTGCGCTGAATTTGAGAAGCGGTGATCAGAAAGGTAGTGGAGGCAAACGTGGAATGGCTTATTTAGAATAGTTGGTGAGACCAAATAGTTGTGTATCCTGTTGTTACAGCTTTTGCCAGCTTACGGGAAGAAACCTGCTGTTTCTTGGCAGAGGGGGACAGGGACTAAGTGACACCTAATGATTTTTCCAGTGTGTTGTGTGTTCTCTCCTTCCTTGATCATAGGAGTTCTCTGCTGGGCATTCAACAGACCGACAATAATTTGGTTTGTTATCTGGCAAGCTCAAGGTCCGGGGTAGATACGGTATGAATTCTTACGCAAAGTTTTCTCAAACTAAACTATTTTGTTTAGGGAGTTCCTTCACCATGCTTTCCTTGTGCCTTGTTCTCGAGCCTTCATCCCTTCCCTTGGTTTATTTTTGCTAAAATCCAAACAGTTTCTTGGTTTAGTTATTTTGTAACCTTTTTCCACTTACTCTTTTGTATGTTTCTATACCATCTTCTCCTCCCAAAGATTTTCTGCTGAAGCTGTAAGTGGGGTGGAATCCTCTTGGTACGTGCTTCCTCTGTCTGGATAGAGCTTTCCCCGTCCCGCTCGGGGAGCTCCCCGCACCCAGTAGTAGTCTCTACAACGAGCTTGTAGGTCTTGCCTCGGGGAACTGCACCAGACCAGTTACAGCAGTTAAGCTTTTCAGTCTTCATTATTGTATGAAAATCACAGTATTGCGAAAGAGAAGCAGATGAATGTTAGCGTTTGAGATATGGTGAAAGGAGGATGTAGGCTTTAGGAATTGGGGTTTCTGTGTTAGTGTGTGTGGGGAAGGAATCTGCTATTCTCCTTTCTCGCTTTTAACGAATGAATGAATGACCTGAACTTCGGAGTGGTGGTAAGTCTGTCGAAACCTTTGTTATGCTTTCCACGAAAGTATTAGGAGTTGGTTTCGCTCATGGTCTAGTTATGATGGAGCCAGATCAAAATCTTGAGAGCAAGTTAGGAAGTCCTGTGCTTGTGTTTAGCATGTGCTGGTTTTATTCTGCTTACACTGACAGGCGTGGAAAGATAACTATACCAGTCTCTCTTGCTCTTCAGTTGTCGTGAATGCCGCCTTGCGTCAGCCTTGTCCGTGCAGCCATACACCAAAGCAATTGCCAGATGTTTTAAGTTGTATTTTTACCCCCTATGTTGGCGTAGTGGCTATAAAGTGGATGTGTTCCTGAAGGGAAACACTCGGGTCTCTTAAGTAGTCAATTAAAAGATTTAGTTTTTTGTTTGGTGTGGTTTTTTTTTTTTTTCAGTTGCTTTTTCTTCAGCATTGGTTTGAACCTGGGCTGGCGACAAATGCAGGCAGCTGGAGGGGTGGGAGGTGAAGGGAACTCCCTGAGCCGCAAAGGCTTCTCACTCCCACTGGGAGGCAATTATTTTATTGAAGATTTGAATCTGGTATCCTTGCGTAGGGTGCGACGCAAATGACTGGGGACTGGGTGCATGTTAGAAGTGTCCTGTAACAGAATATACGGGAGCCATACATTTCCTCTTCCTATTTCTGACTTCTAGTTGCATTTAGTAGCTGACAGCGTTAGTGTTGGACCATGTAAATCTCTAACCCGCCAGACTTGTGGGATCTGTTCGATACCTGAAGATGCACCCGCAAAGATGATGTCACCTGCCCAAGTGGATTTGGGGGACTCAGTAGACTTTCCTCCTCCGTTGCTCTTGTTCAAGTCTAAACTGAGATTTAATGAACTGCTGGGCAGTTTTGTCATGTGCTTGGGAAATGACATGTTCTCGGTTACCTGTCATGATGTGTTTTGGAAAGCAAGATTTTTTTTGTTGCATTCTTTGGTACGCATTGTGTCTCTGCTAGAGCTGTTTGCATTCAGGAGTGTAGAAACAAGTGATCTTTGTTCATGTTCTGTTGATGGCTGTAGTGTGGTGTGGTGGGGAAAATAAGATGCAGAATTAAGTTTCTAGAGTGCTTCTGTGTGGCAGTGTAGCTACGCTAGCATTGCCCCAAATATAAGCTGCAACCTTGGCGTGTTCAAACATGCAGTTTAAATATTTAGTGAGCTGTGGAGAGCCCTTACAGCCTACTAGCAAAAATTTCTGTTTGGTCCCGTAAAGAGTTCGTGAAAAACTGGCAAAGTCTTTTATATAAAGAAAAGAGAACTGGATAACATTTGTAATGAAAATTCTGCTGTCTGGGTTTCGCATCTTTCCACTTTCTTTGATTGGAATTCAGAGCTCGGTTTTCCTTTTCCGACAGAAATCTTTTCTCAGCTTATACCCTAAAAGACTCACAAATATTGGCTTATTTGACAATTTTCTGCAAATATTTAGCTTTACATGCCATGTCTCGGACACGTTAGGGGTTAGTGTGCCATCCAGGCTGACTGCCGTCATTTAAAATTCAAATGTCTAAGCTTTTTTCTAAGTCCATGTTTTTCACACAAAATTATAGGTGAAAATCAATGATTTATATGAGAGTTGTAAAAGTTGTCATCCTTATTTCTTGGCTAACTGGTGGACTGAAAGGTCTGTATGCTGCGAAACCAGAGGAAAAGGACATAGAAAGTTTGTGGCAAGTGTGGAATTCTATCAGTGTTCTGCTAGAATGTTAGTTTATTTTTGAGCAACTGTATCTAAAAAACTTTAATTCCCAAACAATATCAGATACTGAAAAAGTTTTTTTTTTTTTTTAATGTTGGTAGCTAAGATAACATTCTGAATCGATAAGGCCTGCAGAAAGTACGCTTTCCTAAATAACAGCAGCTTGGTTTTGAGGAATGAACAGTACCTATTTAACACATCATACCTGATTTGAAAAGACAGGGGTCTGAACAAGCTGTCCCTGCCTCCTTATTACACTTGTGATGACATTTCATGTCTCACGAAGGTGGGTGTTGAAAAAGAACATGTTTTTTTCTGTTAAATAGATAGTATCTTTAATTACCATGAGAAGCTTCCTGACTGTTCAGAGGAAAGGTTTCTATTTGGCTGGACGGCTAGCCTTGGTATGTGACTGTCCAATTTCTGGGGAAGGAAATATTTTCGGTCGCATCTTGCCCATGATCTGGTTTGCTGAGAGAAGGAAGGGAGTCTGAGCGTTCCCAATTGTCCGGCTGGCTTAACAGTGAGCAGACAAGAAGGCAGGGTAGGGGAGAATCGTTTAATTGTTTAAAACAAGTCAAAGCACCTGTTACTTTTGCATCCCAGTTTTTGTTAACTGTCCTTTTTCGACATGAAAATATGGCAGTGGGGAAAGTATTTAATGTTAATCCTGTGCTTATGCGTGACTTGTCCGCTCCTTCCTTTTTCCCTTCCCTTTCCACAAGTTCTCTAAATATTTCCTCTTCCGTTTGCAGTGGCAGTCGCTCTTCCAAAACCTTCAAACCAAAGAAGAATATTCCAGAGGGGTCTCACCAGTACGAGCTGCTAAAACATGCTGAAGCCACGCTTGGCAGCGGTAATCTCCGGATGGCCGTTATGCTTCCAGAGGGTGAAGACTTAAACGAATGGGTTGCAGTTAACAGTAAGTGGGCTGACCTTTTTTTTTTTTTCCTGTAAGGGGGGCGTTGAATGTGGGCTGACACTTGTGGGAGGACAACTCTGTGCTCCTTTCTAGTGGGGTTGGCTCTTCTGTCCTGCACGCACCGCTCTGCTGCTGTTGGGAGAGGCGAATGTCGTATCATCGAGAGCTGACACATGTAGAGCGACTCACCCAGACAAAAACTCCTTAATCTGCTTGTGCTGAAAATACATTCCTGTTAACAAAATAATTCTTATTCTTAGTCTGAGGACTTGATTGCAAACAAGTGCTGAAGTAGAAATGTCACCGCTGTTTTTAGAAAGTAGCCTGTCAGTGCTGTCTTAATATGTTTAATCTAGTTCTTTTTCAGCTAAGCTTGTTACCCTGTGGTATAGTCGAGCCTCTGCATGCTAAGTGTAAAACCTTAATTAAGTGTGAGGGCCAGCGCTAAAAGATGTTAAAGGCTGAGGTCACGTGTATGGCCTGGATTTCCTTTTGCCGGTAACAAACCCACAGATAGATCTTTGCGATTTTCCTAAAGTTAGTTCCTTCCTTTTGTTTCTACCAAATTGTGAGCCTTTGCTCCGCTAAGTCTCTGATGTCATTATTTTTACTTCCTCTAAAGCTGTTTGTCCTAGCTCTCTCCTCTCCTGCTAGGTCAGGCCGAACAATGATGCCCAAATTAGTGTTTGCTGATTGCTTGACCGTGTTTCCTCCTCCTTCTTCTCCCAGCTGCATGAATTTGCTGCCTGCCTTCTCCTCTTAAAGAATGGATTAACGCGGGTGCTATCATGCTCCGTAGCCCGTGCAGAGTTTTGGCTGCCACAAACTCTGTGCCCCGTCTGAGTGTTTCCTCATCTTCTGTGCCTTCGGCTTGCTGTGCTTCTGTGATCGAAGGGTATTGATGGTGCACTGCAATGCAATATAAGTTACGCTCAAGATAAATGTCTTCTCATTGTTTATGTGGTTCTATTTCTTCTTGCTCTATGACATGTTTGGGAAGTGAAACTGTCGTACTGACTTCAACCTTCCGGTTCTTAATTAGCCACACAGTGCTCAGCAATATGATTTGCCACCGCTTCCAGGGAATGTTGAAATTGCTGACACCATTCTTTAGTCACACTGTATTGCAAAACTGTCTAGAAAAAACAGCCAGCCCATTTTTATGAGTAAGCATTACTAAAGATGCTGCATGTATTGCTGGCATCCTTCCCTTTTGGTGCTTCCTCCGCTCCATGTCTCTTCTCTGCTGTGCGGCAGCGGAGTTTTTCCCCTCCCAAATGACTTAACTGCTAAATTAGCTGGGTGGCAAAAGGCACACAAGCACTTGACAAAGGAGTGGGAGCTGCCTTTTGGTACCAGCTGCGTTCTTTAATGAAATGCTCCTCTTCCATGCCTCCTGCAGCAAAGTGGGGTTTTAATGTTTATTTTTTTTGTGTGTCTAGAAGCGATTAACTGATTAGATGGTCCCTTCGTTTACAGCATCTCTCTCCCACACCTAGTACTGGCTAATGGTAACTGTGAGCCCATTCCGTAGACTGAGAAATCTAATAATCTAAACTAATAAGACTGAGAAATCTAATATGCAACTTAATGTCATTGGTTTTGCCCTTCACAATAGCGAGAGCACAGGAACGAACGTGCCCTGCTCTGCTCCTTCTTGCTCAGCTCTTAGCCTCGCTGACGGTTTAACAGTACGGAGCTGACTTATATAGAGATTTTTCAACTATGTTTTTCAAATACAAAAATCAGAAGGTGGGAAGTGTGCAATCAGTTTGTTTTGAGTTTCGTTTGAAAATATTAAAAAACAGTTTCAGAAGTACATCTTGCCCCGTCTTTGTAATAGAACACCACCAGACTCTGCATTTTTTCAAGTAGAAAAGCGCTTGGAAAAAATAAACTAAACCCTCAAAACTTAAGAACAGTGAGTAAAAAGAGGAAGTGAAAAATATGCAAAGGCACTGCACAGCTTGACACATGTTGGAAAGGAGGCTGTTGCATTTTTCTTGTTTGTCAGGCGCCGCTGGCTGCGGTGGATGGGTGGTATGTCTCATGGCCTTTAGAGACTTGCAAGTGCGGGATTCACGATAATCAGTCATCTTGTCGAAGTCTGTGGGTTTTTTGAACACGCTTGCCTTGAAGCAAACATTGGGCTGTGGTCTCTGCTGGGAGGGAGCAGGGAATGGAAACTTAATTAACAGTTCTTGTGTACACTTAAGAAACAAGGGCTGTATATAACCATTTTTTGCTGCCTTCAGTGTTAACTGCCTCCTTCCCCTGCCCAAACAAACTTTAGGGTCCGCCTTGTCCTCTGCAACTTTAATCAGCCTTTCCCAATGTTTTGCTGTTTTCTGGTTTTGCTGTGCAGGGAAAAAAAAAAAAGACTTTATTGCTGGAGATGAGCTGTGCTAGGTTCATGCCATACGTTTTGTTTTTTTTTTTTTTTTTTTTTTTTTAATTTGCTTTGCTTTTTGATACCTGGGAAGTCGGATGACACAGATGTAACTTGTATCCTCAGTAACAGAGTTAAGCAAGGAACACAAATGTGGCGTATTTTTGGTGTTACCCAGAGAAGCTGTGGCTGCCGCATCCCTGGAGGGGTTCAAGGCCAGGATGGATGGGGCTTAGAGCAACCTGGTCTGGTGGGAGGTGTCCCTGCCCAGGGCAGGGGGGTGGAACTGGATGATCTTAAAAGGTACATTCCGACCCAAACAATTCTATGATTCTGTGAAATGTTCTTTGAAAAGATAGTCTTTTGGAACACAAAGCCTGAGGGATGTCAGCGTCAGCTAATGGGTAGCAGTTCTGTCTGGTTGGAAAGTTTACATTGGAAATCTTTGTTTTATTCCAGACTTCCAGTAGAATGTGGGATTCTAATAAAAGGCACCAAACTTTCAGAAAAGGAAATAACTCTGCTTTCTCTTTCCCTTTTGTTCTTTCAAATGACGGTTTTGCTTCTGGAACAATTAAATAGTTCTTACCAGAGGCCGTTCTAGAAAGTTGGTGGTTGTGTTCTGCACCTTCTTTATAATACATCTTAAAAAGCATTAACTATGAGATCCCCCCCCCCAAAAAAAAAATAATCCAGAACTTTCTTTAGCAGTGTGTGTTTTACAGTTAAGGCTGTAGGAAGCTTGTGTTGCCATTACACTGCAGCGTGTTAATTGATGGTTTAAATGTTTTACAGCTGTTGACTTCTTCAACCAGATCAATATGCTTTATGGAACCATTACGGACTTCTGCACAGAGGAGAGCTGCCCCGTGATGTCTGCCGGCCCAAAGTAAGATGATTTTTTACGCGTTCTTGAGAGTGTGTAATTTTTGAGATTATTTTGCATTTGAAAACCTGAGGCTAGCTCAGTTGAGTGCCAAAGATAAGGTCACTTCTGTGAGTAGGAAGGATGTCTTTTCTTCTTACCTGTGAGGGGAGGGGAGAATTTGAACCTTTGTTAAGGGAGGGGGGAAGAGAAAGGTGGGGCTTCGGTGTTGTTTTTTGTTTGGTTATTTTTTTCCCCCCTCTTTAGCTTGGGAAGTAAACAGACTATTGAAACTATTTTTTCCTTTTTTTTAAGATGTTAATGAGTGCTTCCCTAAATTAAGATCTGAAGTTTTTATATGCTGGCGTTCATTTAGGGCTTACCAAAATCTTCCAGGCCTTTTCAGTAGGTATGACAAAAATAAACTTGTCTACAGTAGTAGTCTGAATAAGAATCCCCTACCCTGTCCCTCAGTTGAGTTTCACTTCTTCGATTCGTCCTTACGCTTTTGTACGGACATCCCGTGTTTGTGTTTTTTGCTTGCTCTCCAGGTGATTAATAGAGGAAGATACCTGCGTTTCTAAGCCAGTGGCAAGGGAGGGCACTGCTTCCTTTTAAATTACTGAAAAATCTTAAATAAACACTAAGGAAAAACAAGCCTCTCCTCCACTTCCTCCTCTTTTATAATGGCATTTGTTGTTATTGTCTGAAGCAGTAATTGCCAGCCGGTGCACGGTGCGGTGGGGAGCTGAGGGTGCGGAGAAGGGGGCGGTTGGGCGGAGAGGGCAGGAGCTCGGCAGAGCGAAAGCAGCCAAGCGGACCAAGAAAAGCTTTGGCGCTGTGTTCTTAAGCTAAAAATGGACGTTGCTGAATGTCAAAACCAGTGTGGGCAGGCAGACCTGCTGCTGCAGAGCGGGGAGGGGTGAAAATACAAAAGGAATAATTAAGTTCACCATTATGCAGAAGGAGTTGGGATAAGCTTGTGCAATAACATGGCCCATTGTCTGCTTTGTGCTTTGGCATGCGGAAAACAAACTCTTATTTATTAAATACGAGCATGAAAATATTTTTTTGCTTTGCTGTTTGCCTGCTGAGAAGCAGTTATTTGGGGGTGGAGGTTAATTATTAAAGGTTTAGCTGTCTGGTTGCCAGAATAAACAATTCAGTTCTCTCCAAAGAGACCGATAACCATCAACCGAAATATATGTCGTGCTCAAATAGTGATGCGGCGGGATAGAAAAGAGATGCTAGAAGACAGAAGATGCGTTCTGCCGAGGTTTTAATTAGGTGATCTCGTCCGTAGGACTTGCAGAGCATTCCCCAGACTCTGCAGCCCCCCGCGTGTGCTCAGGGATGGGTTTTGTGAAAGGATCAGAAGCGTGGTGAGACCAGGAACTGGTGGTTTGTGAGGCTGGCCGTGCCTGGCAGTAGAGCATACACGGTGTTTTTAGTTTGAGTGAGCGTGGCTTTCTTTAACTTCAAAGGTGGCCTGCAAAATTTTTTTCAGGAAGGTACTGCTGGAAAATGTGTCAGCATGAAAGCAGTGATATTTACAGATATTTTTTTCTGTTTCTTACCTGTTTCCTGTTCTCTTCTGGCTCCAGCTGTATCAGTTGAAGAAGGATCGAGCCATAGGTGCTCGTTAGTGCTTCTGGGCTGAGGGTTGCTATCTGCTCCCATCCGTGGCTGAGCTGCCACCAGTATTGCATCCGCACCCACTTCAGACCAAAGAGTGGGAGGTAGCTGAAACAACTACATAAGGTCATTTGAAACAGGTTTGGCAGCCTTAGTATGAGGAGCTGGGGAGAACCAAAAGCAGCTCTGTGGCTATACAGTCTGATTTTTGCGTTCCCGCTGGAAAAGCGTCTATGGTCCGGGTATTAAAAAAGGGTTGTAAGGTGCTGGTGCGTACACAGGTAGCTGTTCAGAACTCGTCACGGCTCGGTCACAATTTTCAAAGCACAACCGTTAAACTTGTAGCAATCTATGGAAGCATTCAACCAGATGTCTAAGTGAGAGGATAACTAGAGCAGAATTGTGGTGTTTCTTGTATGCACTGCCTGGTACTGGTGTTTTTGTCTTGAAAACTCCTTTTAAAGAAAAAAAAAAAAGCAAGATCCTTGGCAACAGACAGGTCACCTAGGTTGGTGTCTGGGGTTTTTTTTGTGTTTTATTTTTGATATAGGGAGGGTTATTTCTAAAGGGCTACTTTGAAGCACATGCCTGGGGCTGTATGGCTACAGCCCACTGGTTCTTTTTGGTAGCAATCTTAAACAGAAGGGCTTGGCTGAGGCTGGTAAATTTTTGTTTTGGACTTGTCTTTGTTGGAAGGATTACTGACTTAGCCTGCATCAGGGTGTTAGGACATTGAGTTAGTTAAGGATTCACGTAAAGTTCAAGAACTTATCTCCTCTCTCTTGCTGCACAGCTTTCTGTCTAACAATTTGAAAAAAGTATCAGTTTAATTTGTTCCAAAACATATGATTACTCATGGTAATGTTCCATTCTTCTCACTGCACCAACGAACAACCATTTCTTACCCAAACAAACCCTAGTTGGTTATCGCTTGCTATTCTTGTTTCAGTCGCAGTATCACCATCAGTGCAACTGGCATGACAACACGTTAAGAACTTGCATAGGAGTAATATGTTTATTCACCAGCATCGGGTGAGGGGAATTTTCTTCTATTTTTCCTCCCTGGTTGTAAGACTTCAATAGGAACACAAAGGAGGGACGTGGCTGCTGCACCTTTCAAAGCTGGATTTCTGAACTGGGGCTCTGAAATCCATATTTAGGCTTTTGTGTGAGTACACTACGCTCACTCTTAATAGCACTGAGATCCTTCTGATTTTCCTGAGGTTCACTGCTCCCCAGTGCTTCTGTCTTCGAATGTTCAGATTGGAATCGCTGGGCCCTCCAAAGGGGACAGCTCCCATAAATCCTACCTGGGCGTAAGACGATGTAACGGAATGTTCCCGTGCAGCCTTCTGCCGTAATCAGGTCCTTGAAATACCCTGTGTCTCTCTGCAATATCAGTCCTTTGGCCTTTTTGTGACGCTCCGCTCTGCGCCTGTGTCACGTGATGACAAAACAGAAGAAGTATTTTTCAGCAGTCTCGATGGAGTACAGTTTTGCTGAGATTTAGAGATGACGGATCCAAATAAATGTCTGACAAGCTTTTAAAAAGCGTTACTGAGCCACTCCGTTTTATTGCTGTTGGACAGGGTAACAGCTTTCATTTTACTCAAGCTGGTGTTTTGGGTCTTTTTGTGTTTTGGTTTTTTTTTGGTTTTTTTTTTTTTTCCTCTTCTTTTAGGCCATGTACATGTATGGTAGAGGAGCTGGTGCTGTGATGTTTTTTATACTTAAAGATATTTTTTTTTTAGTGTGAGACACATAGTTTTTCTGTTTATAGATGGCAAATAACTTGGTTATTAATATGAGAGATTTCTCACAAAGTCCTTAGGGATTCTTAGGTTTTCTCCTGCGCTTGCTGAAGTGAGCTGTGTATTTCCTGCTCTATCCTTCACGTACTGTTTTGCCCTTAAACCTCTACTAAACTGTTGAGGTTTCTAAAAATGCATTTTCCGCAGAGGAACGACGTATCGCAGTAAGGTTAATTTGTTTCTATCACCAGAGCTGTAGCTGTTTCCTCACAAGCTTGGGCTAGAAATGGGATTGTACCCTTCATTCCCTGTAGCTGTTCAGATGATTCTGATACGTGGGAATTATCCGCATGTGTTTTGGTTTTCTTTTTTTGTTTAAGAAGCTGGGCTGGGATTTAATCTTGAAGGAAGAGTTCATTTTCTCTTCCCTTGCCATCCCCAAGCCTTTTGAGAGGCTAGGAATAACCGTGAATATTCCAGCAACTGCATGGAGCGTGGGCTGTTTGCCAGAATACTTTCAGATTCTCTATACGACTTAATTTTTGTCAGGATATCTCTGGTGTTTCTTAGGAGCTGTGTTACTTAAAGCATCTTTCAATGGCATTCCTTCCTCTGAAAAACGGAGGACTAATCCATAGTGTTGGGAGGTGAGGAGGGAGGGAGGCTTGTCGTGGATATATGTTATGAGATGATGAAATTTTTTGGTGTTTAATTTAGTTGGTGGTTTTACTCTGTCTCCAGACTGAAGCTGGCACCTCAGCCAAGTGTTGATATTTGTGCTAAGTTAACAGCGCTTAAATCTCAGTATTAGGGTGATACTGGCTGGTGAGGAATACCGATTTTTCAGAAATCCAGACACGTTTTGGTCCATTCAATGCGGATGGAATTTTTGCATGGGTTTTGAGATACAGTTTTAAAATGCTTTCACACCCTCTGATTTGCTGCCGTTATAAAAATGGGATCTTTTTATACCATTGTGAGCGGCATGCTCATAGTCACTTGTAAAACTTGTTTATTGTGAAAGTGTTCTCCCAGTTACTGCTCTGACAAAACTGTATTTGTTAAACAAAATTAGAAGCCAGATTTATCAGATACGGTTAAGCTTTGCATAAAATGATTTGTATGATCTTTAAAATAGAAGACCTTCTCCAGTGTCTGCACAACACCAGTTGGAGATAGCGAGGGAAAGTCTAAACAGTGGTGGCTGCAGCCCAAACATTGTGGTATGGTACTACTGTGCTTAGAAATAGCAATCAAATTGAGCACAGTTGAGCACGAATCCTCCATGAAAAAAGAAATATTAATCATTAATAACATATCTTTTAAAAAGAACTGAGATAAAATTCTACATGAAGTGGGTATATTTCCCGCAAAAGCATGGCTGAGCTGACATCACTATCCTTGTATGTTTTGGTTTGTTTGTTTGCTTTTTTATATTTTCTATTTGGAAAAGAGGAGTGTTGCAGCTAGCCTGAATCATTTCTGTTTGTTTCTCTGGGAGGATTTCAGAGCCGCGGAGCTCAGCAGTCCTTTCGGCTTCTGGCTTGGCAGCAGGCTCGCCCCACGGGTAGCTGTTCCCTTCTAATTTCATGAGGACTCGTTGCTCTCTGGTTGTGCACGTAAATGGATGCCGTTCCATACATTTTTCCATGGCTTTTTAAATTCCTGAAGTTAAAACAATAGCTGTAAAATGAGGGATGCGGGAATCTACTCATTAAATGTGCTACATAGAAGATGTCAACGTTACTAGCTCTGTGAATGGAAAAGGATGAAAAGAGCACACATTATACTGTTCATAGTTGTGTCAGTGGTTCGTAAAGGTGTGACATCACCCTAGAATGGAAGAATTAAGCTAAAAGACAGTTACTGGCGTGCAGCTGTCACATGGGTCAGTGATATAACTGGAGATTCTTCTGGATCTTGGTGTGCTGCACGGTAGGACTAGACCTTCAAATATCCACCTCTTCTAAGGACGGCTGTTTAGTCTAGAAGCTTTCTTGTAACTGTTAGCTAAAAGGCACTTTATACCAGCTTCCAGTTTCTTGATAGCTTTCTTTGGCATTAACCTACCTCTGAATCTATTCCGTGTCTCTAATAGGATCATGATTTGGGATGTCTGGCAAGAGCCAGTGTAGTTTGGTGGTCGGTTATGCAAAAGCTGTAAGAATATTTTTCAAACGTAACGAAATTTCATAAATGTTAGGGGTCTGATGTGTCTGGCTGCAGATGTTGAGCATTGCCACTGGGTTTGCAGTGCTTCTCTGCCAGTGGGGGTGAAGCTATGGGTGCCGTAGCACCTATTGCTAGGGCTGACTGGGGGAAATTTCACGTTAGAAGTCAGTCAGGTGCTTAGCTTTTATTTGTGGGAGAATCTCATGTAACTTCTTGATGTTTCACTTCAACTGTATGTAATGTTTTTTTCCCTTTGGAAGAGGCCGGGTTGGGGGGGAAGAGCTTTAAAAAGAACAAGTAGCTAGTGGCCTTTCAAGGTTTGGAAAACTGCTTGCGGTGCGGCCCCTTTTGATGTGCAGGGAAGCAGGTGTGATCGCAGGCTGCCACGTATGTTTTGGCAACTGAGGATGAATGAGTTGTGCTGTAATGGGTGAAGTTTTTGAAGGTCTTCATGGAGTGCAGAAGAGAGTCCAGCAAAAGCAAGATTGCGGTAGGGAGACTGGGTGGAGAGCAGATGCCTCGGGAGCGTTTGGACCTTGGTTTCAAGGAAGGACTGTGGGAGGGTGTGGGAGTGCGGGGAGCGGAGCAGGAAAGCAGCCTTCCAGACCTTGATATGAATGATTCACTTGTCTTAAGAAATGTCTCCTTGTTGTCGTCCCAACCCAGATATGAGTACCACTGGGCAGATGGGACAAACATAAAGAAACCAATTAAATGCTCTGCACCAAAGTACATTGATTACCTGATGACTTGGGTCCAGGATCAGCTGGATGATGAAACGCTATTTCCTTCTAAAATAGGTAAAGTAAATAAGTAAAATCAAACAATGTATTTGGATTATGCTTGTACAGGAATATTCAAGTCTTACAGCATTAAAAGGTGTGCTAAATAACCGACTGGAGGAGGGGAAATTTAAAAGGTTACATTATACGTATAAAGGCATTTTTATCTCTTAAGATAAAATTTATGTGGTAGTACATGAACTCTGATCCATGTGTTAGTACTCCTAATAAACATGTCACAATTTTGAATGCAGGAAGTACTGTTTCTATTTAATAACTGACCATGTTGATCGAATCTGATGGTTTTTTTCGTTTTGAAGAGTGGGTTGTTTCCTTAGGAATAAGGGTCTCAAAACCTTATAACCAGTAATCGGTACAAACTGGCAGCTTTTTTGATGCAGGAAAGATGCTTGATCCTCATGAGGGACTACTTCTAGGCCTTACCTCCAAAGAAGCTGAGTTAATGGTATTTTTTCCTTTCAAGTGAAGACGAAAGATGTACGTTTTTAAGAGGTTTCTTTCAGAAAACCAGGAGGAAAGTACTAACAACCACCAGTTTGGAAACGATAACAAGAAGAAAACCCTGCTTCTAGAGGCACGAAGGACTATTTGTTCTAAAGCTCCTAATTGGCAGTTTTCCAGCACACCGCTACTTACAGGCTTATGGTCCATTGTGGAAAAAAGAAGGGGGATCTCTTATTTGCTTTTATTTTGTGAATAGTTTCTGAGGCGTTTGACACATTTTCAGTAAGCCTCTTCAGAGTAAAAGGGCCACCTGTCAGAATCAAGTGGCATTTGATTTTACTTACAGTTGAGCAGATATGCAGAGAAGGCTGGTTAGTTTGGGAAGAAGTGACAAAAAGCTAAATCTTCCCAGCTCAACGTTTTAGTGTTTCAGGGGAAGAGAGTTCAGAGCTGGGGTAGAAGTCCTCTACTAATAGGAATAATATTAAATAGTTACAGTTGATATTACAGTTGTGTTCGAAAGAGTACACCAGGACTTGCTGAAGAGGTTTCTTTGTTTTAATTGGATGCATTTTTGAAAGGTAGCGATTCAGAAAGAGCCTTAAGGGCCGCGATGGATAACCAACTAAATAGGATGCAGCAAGCAAGCAAGCCAAGCTTAAGTAGGAGTATGAAAATTTTAGTAGTAAGGTTTTAAAGCATTGGTGAGATCACGATCGGCCTCCAGCATCCAGCTTGGTCCTTCAGACAGGACTTCAGCGATGGGAAAGACTGCAGAAGAACTAAGCTGACTGGGGAAACTGCTACGCAATGAGAAGCTAGGCAGGTTTAATCTTTTTAGATGGTTGATACATATCTTTTTTTAGCCTGCGGATGTGTCGACTAACAAGATCATTGCTGCCAGTAGCCGGTTGCGCTTTCCTAACCAATTTTAATACAACTTGTACGCTGACAAAGATCTGCTGTTGAAACCGATTTTACCTGTCCTGGGTCACTTTGAAATGTGAGGTTCATTGAAATGACTGAAAGGAGCGTGTTTCAGAGTCCTTCAGCAGGCAGTTAGGAAAGCTGTAGCCTCTGGCTAAGGGACGCTGATGAGCAGGATGGAAACAGCAGTCTTTTTCCTGGGCACGAGACAGGTGGAATGGAGCCGATTTCTGATTTCTCTTTAGCCCAGAGGGGTGTAAAACTCAGTGACGGACACCAGATCCTACTGTGACTGAATCCTGCCAGAAGGGAAGAAGATTCTCGGTCAGAGAAGGCTCTTCAGGGAACTATACTGAGGCATGACAAGACGTAGTAGCTGGAAGCTGAAGCTAGGAGGGTTCAGCATAGAGATGTGGTCAGATTTGTCTTGGGAAAAGTTCACAAGCCGCTGGTCTGCTGAAGGAAGGGAAACCTCCCCTCCAGTTTTTTAATGAGCTTGTCGCTGTGCTTCAGCCTAATAAGTGCATCGTGTGATTTATAGACGGAATTGCTGAGTGACACAGAACAGCCCTTCTTGTGCAAGAGAGAGGGTTGGGTTATAATGGCTTTCAAAATACATGAACATGGCATAAGCGTTTAAACATAAACCCTCTGTTTTCTTATTCCTAGGTGTACCATTCCCAAAGAATTTCATGTCAGTGGCAAAGACAATTTTAAAGCGTCTCTTCAGAGTTTATGCTCACATTTATCACCAGCACTTTGATCCAGTGATCCAGCTACAGGAAGAGGCACACCTTAACACTTCTTTCAAGCACTTTATATTTTTTGTTCAGGTGAGTGTGGCAGGAGCGTTATGGTTACAATTAGAGTCTGGAAAAAGTAACCCATCAGAGTAATGGACCTTCAGTTTCCTAACAGCTGGTTTGTTTGTAGGAGAGTCAACACCTCCGAGACCCTAAGACAGTGTCTTACTCCGTTTGTATGTACATTTACTGCTAGGAGCATTCAAGAACTGGAAAATTTTTCAACTAAGTATTCATGTGCTGCAAAATTGAATAACGTAAAGTGTTCCCTACCAAATAAATTAATAGAACAGTAATTCCTGACAAAAGAAAGAGGGAGGATGGTATCTGAAGCTACATTGAAAAGAGCGTGCTTGCTTCAAAGCTGTGTTCACCCTTCCCCTTACAAACAAGAGCAGCATCTTACATTTCCTTCCTTTAAGCGGGGGAAGAAATGCTGTAGGCCGTTGAACACTGATATTCAGCCAACGGCGAACAGGCAGAAAACGCTGTAGTTGCTAAGCCTGGACTGGAAGAGCCCACTACCAAATAACTTCTCTCTGAATAAGACTTCTCACCTGAGCTGCATATATAAAACTCTGTATGTATGTCTTTCTCCTCATCCCTGTTACAGGAATTCAACCTCATTGATAGAAGAGAACTTGCACCACTTCAAGAACTGATTGAAAAACTCACCTCTAAGGACAGATAAAAGGAAGAGGATTTCTTGAAATCACTTGTTTCTTTACGCGAGCGTGTGGTATTTGTTTTTTGTTCGTTTGTTTTTTTTTTTTTTTTTTTAAAAGAACAAAACAAAAACCTGTGCTGTTACTGATGACGGCCAAGGTCTACTTTCTGTGCTTTTATTAGGGGAAATCTTTTATCTGTTAGTGACACGTGGTAAATAGCTTTTCTTTGGATTTTTTTTTTTTTCCTTCTTCCCCAATTGTTGTTAATTCATTGTGGAATTTTAGCAGGTCCTGAGCGTTTGTAAAGGAAACGTGCTTGGTTGGGGGATTGACTCTGCTGGTGGATGGGTTCTTGTATTGTGTCAGTGGTTGCCCATTCTCATGAAGTCCCTAAAAGACTTGCTTACATTCTCTAAGTGCCTTGGCAGACTCACTTCTGAGGTGCAAAGCACATTCAATACTGAACATTGCTGGAAACAGAAAATATGAACTAACACCCAGGACACTTACTGATACTTCTTTTAGAAAAATATATATATATGCTTACACTAAAAAAAAAAGCCATAACTTACTGAAATCAATGATCTCCAGCTTTTAATACAAATACTTGTCTTATTTTTTTAGAGATTAATATAGAATTTTTCAAAACTAGGTATTTCTTATTAAGAAAAGCAATGGCGAAGTTCTGGTCACTAACGCGAAACGATGGAGGTGGTTGTCAAAATTACAAAGAACCTGCGCTTAGCAAGTAGTTACATGTCTGTTGCCATTGGTTTTGGCTTTTCGTAGTTGCTTTTATTTTTTTAAACAGGGAAGCATCAACCTTTGTCAGTCACTTTGCTGAAGTTTCCTAGCATTTGCCAAATGAATGGTTAGTTTGCACACACATATAGTTAGGGAAAATACTCCATATAAAAAAACGCGCTGGGGTAATACTAAGAAAAATCTGGCTTGAAAAGAAACCAGTGAAATGATTGTAAGTTATGAATGCTGGCTCTGTGGAGGAGCTCTGGTGGCCACTGTTTCCAGTGGTAGGCAGTGCATCTTGAAGGGTGTATAATTTCACGGACCGCTTTGGATTTACGTTAGTGTGGTGGTGTTCTGCCCCATTTAAAATGGCAGCCCAGCTCCGAGGAACTACAGCGGTTGGGAAGAGAGTTAGGGAATTTGTAGTGTCTTGTAATTTGGTAAGCGCATCTTCTGTTTCTGAGAAAACCTAATCAAAATGTGGCCTTCGCCCACCTGGGTTAATGTCTTTGCCTCTCTAGCCTTGTGTTTCCTCAAACCGGGAATGGGAATCGCCTGTGAGAAGTTAACCTCTGGGGGGATCCACAAGGGGATCACTTGGAGATTTCTGCTGCGATTCTATCAGTCAGGTTTCCCATTGCGCAAGCTCCTATGTCTGTCTGTCTTGTTTTTTTTAATGGATCTCGTCAAAGCCATTGGATTTTGGATTCAAAGGAACCTGTATTAGTTTCTATCCCAAGATATCGCTAGTTGCCAAATACAGTACAGTAGGGGCAGCCAGCCTTTGCTAGATTGTGACTCTGCAAAAACACAGTTTTTAGGCCTGAGTAATGTGAAGACCGTAACTGGCTGGTGCACGCTAGACTGGCTGTCGAACCACTACAATTTACAGGTGAAGCCAAGGTTAGCATGCGGCAGAAAACCGAGCTTATGCTTTGTGCGCCCTTGCTTGACTGAAAACGCTGAGTAAAGTGGAAAACACCGTGCAGCAGCCGGCAACATCTTTAAGTGGCCGTTAGTATAACCAGCTAATAAACATCTAAGCACAGTGATAAACATGGACTCATTTGGGAGACCAGAATCACTACTTCCGAGTTAAAATGATGTATTTCAGAAGCATCTGAAGGTTATTTTAAGAACTGTGTTCTCTTCAAGGGAGTTGAATTTCCTAGTCTGCTTAAACTGCTTCCTGGAGAAGCAATTGAATGTTTTGTTAACCTCTTCTGTCTCTCTTCTTTATATTTTATTTTATTTTATTTTTCCTGAACAGATGAGAACAATTGAGGAAGCCTAGTATTGAGCCAGAAACTGGCATTGTGTTCCTGTTTCACTGCTGCTTGTTTAGAAATGGAAATAGTGAGCATTGCGTGGTGAAGAAGGGTCATGCAGTGAGGTTCATACTGAATTTAGGTTTGCTACACTAATGTTAGACAGCGAGGCTGACTGCGGAGCACCTGCAGTTTAGCATTTGTAATTAAGACAGCGCTTAGTTTCATTTGAAGCTTCGTTCCGGTTCAAGAAAACGTAGAATGTATTTGGCTCCTTGGCAGATCAATGTTGCTGCCCACGATAATCTCCTCAAAGGACAAGTGAAACATTCAGTTATCCCTATGTTTTGGCTTTTTTTATGTCCTACAGAATTACCAAGTTTTCTCGATGTGTGCATGTCAAAGGAAAGGACTTTGATATTGTGTTTTTCTGGGATTGGGTTGGAGTTACCACAGTCCATGCTGAGTCAAGCTGCCGATGCAGAGAGCGCTTTCCCTCAAATGTTTTAACAAGCTCCTACTTTAAAAAAAGATGGAGTCTTATCCCTTCTCAGCCCTGAGGATCTTGACTCTTCCATGTGCGTACATACACGTGGGAGGAAAAGGGGGGAGATACTCAATGACTGTTACCTCTTCAGAGAGTTGGGGCTTGGCAAAATAGACATTAGAGGCAAAAGCAACCAGGAAGCCTTGGCAAGTGGCCTGTGACTGCAGTATTCACCCCAGTGCTTCTGTCAGTCCTTCTTGCTTGTAGGAGAGACCTGGTCTGGCAAATATTGGGTTTCGCATTGCAGTTGTGTTGGCCAGTGGAAGAGTCGGTGCTGTAGCACCTGGATGCTGCTGTCTGGAGCCGAGGGATGGGCTGGTAAGAAAGCGGGAGCTCCTGTGGGCAGAACGTCCCGTGTGTTGGACTGGGCGAGTACCATCCAGTGCTGGCTCTGGGTGCAGCACTGGAGGGCTCGCTCAGGTCAGGACCGAAGACTTAGTGTCATTTCAGAGCTACGGGAGCAATCGGCATCCACCTGACTACGCAAAAGCAGCTTAACTCCCAGATTTGAGCAGCTCTATTTTAAGCAGGCTTCAGTCATGCAGGAAGCTGAATTGAAGAACGTGCTCTTACACACGCAGCCTTTTCTGCGTGCTTCTATCTGAGGAGCGTTTAATGACTGAAAATTTCCAGCTACAGAGGCGTGAAGAGCGCTGCCGATGCAGTTTGATATTAAAAATGCTGTAAACTTTCCAACAAAAACCTCTTCGAGTTGAGTCAGTGCCGCTGAAGAGGCTGGGTGTGCGCGTTCACCGTGCTGCTGGTCAATGCTGACTGGAGAGGAGCCGTTTAACCAGTGCCAGAGCTCATGTTTCTCACATCGCAGCAAGACACGAGAGGGAGAATGGCAGAAGCCCACGCCAAGGTGCTAAATAGGAGATATCCTCCATTAGATTTCAAGCTGTCTCTTTGGTTTGGTGTCACGTACCAGCAAGAAACTCGAAAGAAAAATATTGAGAAGTGAGGATTTCCTTGGAGTGATACCTTGGAGAGCAGTTGTTCTCTTTTTTCTTTTTTTTTTTTTCTTTTGGGGGCATACTTCTGCTCTGGAAGGGTTTTGTTTGTTTGTTTGCTTTTTAAGTAGACAATTCTAGAAATCGAGAGGCGTCTGCTGCAGTTCAGCCAATCAGAATTAGAATGTCTTATGTCAACAATAAATTAGGGTATTTTTTGTATTTAGTAGAAAACACTTTTACAGAATAGTTTCTAGGCATGTAATAAAAGCTTGGAGATCATGATTTGCCTGACAGCTGTATGAACACATTGTTTAATTACACAACACTTGAAAAGTAACAACATGAAAGATATGTACGCAGTGTTTGGGATTTAGTATCCCTATGCTGTTGATATTTGCAGCTTTTAATTGTTGGGTTGTTTTGTGTGTTGGGTTTTTTTTTTGGTTGTTTTTTTTTTTTTTTTTTTTTTTTTTTTTTTGCTTCAAAAAGATGTGGGACCAGAAGCTGACAGGTATTTACACTCTTGAAGTAAGGGCAGATGGAAATGCTAAACAAAAGTTGCCACGTTTTACCAAACGGAGTCTGGTTGGAGTGAATGTGTTTCTAAAATAGTGCATTTGCTGGGGGGGAAAGGGGGGGATCCTCCCCCCCCCCTTTCGCTCCCCAAATAAAACCCAGAGCGACGAACCCTGAACAAACCCCGCGTTACAAAGGGACTCTGGTTTGTGTCCCGAGCGCTTTGAGACACAAACTTCCAGCTTTGTCCTCGCTGGGAGCGGAAGGTGCCGGTGGGGTTCAACCAGGCTGGGCTGCCAGTGCTGGCTGAGCCCTCCCAGTTTAAGAAATCCTGAAATTCTGTGGTTTGTGGTGGTTTTCGGCTACCAGCGTATTGGAGCATGTCAGTCATTTGGGTGGGAACTTCAGGAGGTCATCTACCTCGAGACGGGACGGGGCAAACTCCGCCGAGTTCAGCCACCGGTGCGCAGTCGGCACTGTTGAGATGGTTTTGGGACACATTATGTTGGCAGAAATAATTTTTCGAGTCAGGGATACAAGTTAAATCACGCAAATAGCAAATAAAAACGCCACATTCTGCTGTCGCAGGTAGCTGAAGGGAGAAAACAGGTTTCAAGGGGCAGGTGGCCCGTCTGCAAGTGTTGAGTTTCTTTTACTGCTTACTATGCAATGTCGAGCTTTGAACTTTGGCTTTGACTTTAAGACGTAGAGGAGCACTGTCCCCGTTCAGTATTTAGGACCTGAACACCCCCCCCGTCTCCCTGACACTCATTTACAGGTAAGGATACCTATTTGCTGCTATCGACTTTACCTCCCTTTCAAGTTCCTTTCCGTGTCTCGCCCCCCCCCCCATCCCTTTCTCTTGACTCACCGGACGCAATTTTACTGTAAAGACATCCTTTTGGGATACTTACTCTTCTCCTCGCTACCCTCTCCCCCCTTCCTACCTGCCAGAGTGCTGTATTACTGTATATAAACCGCCCCCTTTTAGCCGGATTATTTAAAAACCCGCAGCCCGAACACGGACTCCTGGCTTTCCCTTCATTAAACGATTCCCTGGTTCACTGAGTCTTGTTTCCTTCACTGCTCATAATTGGGTTTTTTTGTTGGGTTTTTCTTTTTTTTTTTTTTTTTTTTTTTTCCCCGAAACCGCACTCCTAAAACCACTAACAGTTTATTTATCTCTTCCTGGAGATCTCCTCCTCCGAGCTGAGACTAACATCGAAGTGTTCAACCTCTTCATTTTCCTGCTTTTCCTACAGTTTCCTCTTGCCAGGTTCAGGATTGCAGTCTAGGTAAATACGACATTTTTGTTGGAAGAACCGATTCCCGAAATCGTTTTCATAGAGTATTGTATTTTTAGGGGAAATTAATTTTTATAGCCACTAAACGATACTCATTATTTTTGTACGTTGGCGATTTCTGACGCTTTTCAGAGGCGTGTCGCGGAGGGGACGCTTTATTTTCATGGCTCTCATACTACTGGGGTGCGCTGTGGTTGTGTTGCTTAGTGCCCAGAAGCACATACCTCCCCGTGCGACGGAAGAGAGAGGAGGATTGCAATAAAAGTGCATGAGGTTTGACTAAAAGGCCATTTTTGAAGGCAAAAAAAAAAAAAAAAAATTACAAAAGCAACACTAACCTTTCCCTCTCCTTTAAAATCCTGAAATACATGGGAGAAAATGCGGTGTAAAATAGAAAATGCAAGACGAGAACCCTCGCTGTAAGCTAACTGTGCCAATATCGCTTCAGTTCTAGTCACTGATTGATATTTTAGTTTTAAATGAGGACGGCTTTTGATTAAAAATAATAAAAAAAAAAAAAAGAAAAAAGTTGAATGTCTGAAAAATCTGCACCATGTTTATTTGAGAGTTGTAAATAATGTATACAGATTGTTGTATGTGATGGGACAAAAATATTTAAAGTCTAGATTTTTTTCAATAAGAAACTGAAGGCTGTTTATAAGAGAAAATAAATAGCTATGTTTGACCATGATTGTCTTTATTTCCTTCTTGAACTTATTTCTAAATTATCTCCTACTTGTAGATAGATTTATTATTCCCCCCCGTATATTGTACACATACGAAGGTTACACACATCCAAATTAGATTTTTTTTTTAATTATTTTTTTTTTGTAATTGCCTCGTCTGAACTTGTGAATATTTGTATTGCAGGCAGCCACAATAGCAATAAAACCACCTGATACCCTTTGCCGTGCCCTGTGTCGTGACATGACTTCACCCGGTAGGGTCGGAGCCAGGTGTGGGATTCCCGTTAACCGGGGGGGGGGCCAGGAGAGCTTTGCTCCGGGGAGGGTGTCCTGTCCCAGGGCACCGGCGCCGCACCACGTACTCCGCTTTTGGCTCCACCTGGCAGCTCCCCTGCCTTTTTCTTTGGTTTTTCTTTCTTATTTTTCTCCTAAAAGCCGCCTGTGACCCGGACATCTTCCAGCGCTCCAAGGTTCCTGCCCCCCCACCCCCATCCGCATCCGCTGCCGCCTCTGCTTGCATTCACGGTGAGTCGTCCCTGAAAAAAAAGGGGTGAAAATCTGGCTCTGGCTTCCTTTCCAAAAAATGGTGCGGTTGAGGGACTGTGCGTTGGTGCCGGCTGTTGCGCTGCCTGTGCCCCTTTCATGGATTTGAGGATTTTTTGCCCTGTTTAACTCGGTCAGCCTGTATGGTCATGTGCTGTGACGGTGTTTTGGGAAACGCCTTGTTAAAGTGTGGGTTTGGTGTCTGTTTGGGGGTTTTTAGGGTTTTCAGCAATAACATTCTAAACAAGTCGCCTTGCTCTCCTTTAAACCCAACCTGCCTGTCACTTGTCAAGGTATTTCTGGACGATTTTGGACATAACTGGTTGCTCACGAGCGCCTGCCGGTGACCTCTGTGGCCTTTGCGGCCGAGAACGGAGCAACTCGTCTCAGGGGTGGCGCCCGCCCATCGATGTGCTCTTCCCATCGGCAGCTCGGCGCTCCACCGCCCGCCCTGCCCCCGGCCCGGCCCGGCGCCTTCTGCGCCCGCCGCGTTCCCTCGCCTTTCTGTCCCCCGTCGCCACCCGTACCCGGGGGCGCCCGTGGTGGCGCCAAATTCGAAGGCGGGCGCGAGCGCGACGGTTATTTCTGTTGGGGCGCTTCTCTCCGCTGCTGCCATGGCCACCCCTCCCAAGCGCGGGCGGCTGGAGGGCCGCATCAAGAAGGTCGCCGTGGAGGGCAACATCGGTGAGTGGGGAAGGGCCCTCGGCTGCGGGCACGGGCCTCCCCGCCCCGGGCCTCCCTTCTGGCGGGGCTCTGCGGCCGCCGGCACCCGGCTTTCCTCGCCGCCGCCTCCCCGCTTTTCATCAGGGCAGGAGGCGTGAGGCAGCCAGACGGAATGTGTTGTGGAGAGCCTCGAATGAGGAAGGGCTGAGAGACCTGGGGCTGTTCAGCCTGGAGAGGAGAAGGCTGAGAGGGAAACTCATCGATGCTGATCAATACCGGAATGAAGGGTGGAGGGCAAGAGGGATGGGATCAGGCTCTTCTCAGTGGTGCCCCGTGACAGGGCAAGGGGCACAAACTGGAACACGGGAAGTTCCCTCTCGACCCGAGGGAAAACTTCTTTGCTTTGTGGGTGCCAAAGCACTGGAAGAGGCTGCCCAGAGAGGCGGTGGAGTCTCTGTCTCTGGAGACGTTCAAACCCTGCCTGGACGCGTTCCCGTGCAACCTGCTCTGGGTGACCCTGCTCTGGCAGGGGGTTGGACGGGATGATCTCCAGAGGGCCCTGCCAACCCCCACCGTTCTGTGATCCTGTGCATAACTTCAGAAGCTTTACCTTGACACTGGAGGAATTAATGCTATAAAAATGATGAGA
Source organism: Rissa tridactyla (assembly GCF_028500815.1). Taxonomy (NCBI): domain Eukaryota; kingdom Metazoa; phylum Chordata; class Aves; order Charadriiformes; family Laridae; genus Rissa; species Rissa tridactyla. Next base: position 76,447,832 of record NC_071470.1, on the reverse strand, counting down.
TTTGGGAGGGGAAAAAAGCTTTCCGTTATGCTTTTTTTTTTTTATTTGCTCACCTTTTTGCACTGAAGTCCTGGATAAGGCTTCTCCCGCACCTGTCCTGATTGTAACATATAACACCTGCGTAAATGCAGGCTGCTAGGTCAAACTCATCATGTTCAGTACTTCTGCTAATTAACAAGAGAAGCCTGCTTGGCTGCCATAGAGAGCAGGTAAAGTTATGGGCTGTTCATAGTGAAATACTTGTTGGTTTTTTTTTTTTTTTTTTGGCAAGAGGCTGTGCTTAAAAATGGAAGATAGGAGTTGCCAGGGTCAGTTTGGCGATACGTACTTTGGTGGTTGGTAGCCAGCTCTCAAGTTTAAATATTTCTTTTTAAAATATCCTGAGCTTTTTTTTTTTTTTTCACTTGGGAGCACATTAACGACTGCTGTGCTGTAGGAAGTAACTGATAATGCATTTTTGTACTGTCATTTGAGAAACCACCACTTCTGCTTTACGTTTCTTTCGTCATCGCTTGCCTTTTTTTTTTTTTTTTCTTTCTAAAATGATTTAGGAAGGCTGCAACTTTGTGCCTGAGACCAGACCGCAAAGTATCTAAAAAAACGTTAACGCTTGGTGTTCTAATTGCAAATGTAACTTTCTAGAATTTAGATAATTGATCTGGGCTGCGACTTTTCATCAGTATTGATTTTTGTTAAATTTGGTATTGGTGTTGTGTGGTACAAAGTAAAAAAGAAAAACTCCAGTTGCTCAGTTAATTGATGATCTGTGGTACACAATCGTCTCTGATTCATGCTTGTCGTGAGGTCAAAAGTACCTGGGTGTGGAAGACTCCTTTATGGGACTTGAAACCTGAATTGTGTAGTACTTAAATGATGACACTAGGGGTGTTTTTTGACTGCCCTTCTTCCTGAATGCTTCTTCTACAGCCGCAGGGAAATCGACATTTGTGAATATCCTCAAACAAGCCGATGAGGAATGGGAAGTTGTTCCTGAGCCTGTGGCTAGATGGTGCAACGTTCAGCAAAACTTTGAAGAGGATTGCGAGGTATGGCAAAAGAAACTAAGATGAAACTTTTAAAATAAAATAAAAAAACAAACCCCAAAGCAGTCAAATGTTCTTTTAATTTCAGAAGACCTGTATATAGACTAGGTATTTTAGAAAATACATGTGACAGCAATGTTTTCGCTGATTCTTGTCGTAATGTTTGAGTTCCTGTTTTCCAGTCTGCTCGGTGTATTATAGAATAAATCTTATTCAATGTCAGGATATAAATTATAACAGCAGTAAAAGCCCGTTCTATTTTACGTGTAAAAGCAAGGGATGGAAAAAAGTTAGGCACAAGTTACTTTGAGTGACTGTGAACTGACTATGGGAGAGCAGAGGGCCGTAAACCAGCACAGTACTGCACACCCGTTTTGTTTCTAGTAAGAATATTGTACAGCATGAACAATAGCCTCTTTTTTCCTTTTTTCCTTCCCTTTTCTGAGGAAAGTTCTTAGCATTAAAGATCCTGATTATTGCTTTTCTTATATAGTTTAATATCAAAAAGTAGACTTTCGCTTTCCCATCTTAAATAAATCTGTTGTCTTCATTACCCTACAGTACCAGGAGAAGGAGAAAAAAAAAAAAAATTTCAGAAGTCCATTTTTCGGTGCATGCATGCAAAGAGATATGTATTCCTGCTTTCATAGTTGTTGGTTCTTATGAAAGTTTCACCTGAAATACTTCAGTTGGCGTAGTACTGTGCTTTTTAATACAAAGTTTTTCAAGGATATTGGAATCTTTTCCAGAGGGTGGTTCTATGCCTTTTGTTCGGTACTGATAAATAAGGGTCTTCTGACTTGGGAAAGGTCACTGTAGCTGCATCTTCTCTGATTGATTACGAAGTAGAGGGGCATACCCTGGCTAGTGGAACCAGGCCATGTCCCCTGTCCCTAGCGGACTTGTGTCCCGTGCCCGCTAGGATTCTTCCAAGCGGTTTCTAGGCACGGTTTGGGCAGTAGAACAGCCCGAGGACTCTGCCGAAAGTGCACGGCGTTATCTCCTTTTGGAGTCTGAGAAAGTTCAGTGCTGTGGGTATTGCTCTTGTGTGCCGCTCGGCCACAGCGTCAGAGCGTGGTGCTGGGCATGTTCGGTTTACTAGCGTAGGTATGGTTGCAGGGAATTAGAGATGAGGATGAACCCTGAAATTCCGTAATCTTAATTGCTATCACCTAGGTGTTGACTTCGATCTCTAGATTTTTGAAAATATGGCAGTATTTGGATTTGGTGTTAATGTAGCAAAAAGATTGGGACAGAAGCAGTCGTCTTTGGTAGGCTGTGTTTTCCAGTAAAACTGAGGTGCTTTAGCGGCTGTCTGGAGGTGTTTGATCTCCCTCGTGGGCTGAGGGAGATCTTTGGCCTGGAGTCTGTTCTGAACCTCCCAGTTCGGAAGATGAGAGCGTAATCATTTCTTCAGATGCTGCATCAGCAGCTGGTAACATAGGAATTGTAATTAATAGATGGAAAAACAAAACGAACCGAACTTTAAACTCGCACTTGTCAGAGTAAAAGGAACATGGATTTTTCTACAATGTTGTTGACTTTTTGCACTGTTAGGATGTTGTTCTTTGATTAAAACTTGTAAATAGTGATCCAAGTCCTTTGGTGCTTGAGCATTTTGACATTGCCGATTGCAGAGAGTTGCTTGTTCATCTCGGTGCCACAGGAGGAATAACATTACTGGCATTTACACCTTGTATTACAAATAGGGTTGAGAGGTAAATCATGCAATTGCAAACCTGAAATAAAGGCTGAACAGCTTTAACGTAGTAGAGCAATTCTGTTTTACCTTAATCGTCCATTTCCTCAACTTAAAGGTCACTGTATTTGTTTAAAACCAGGAGCTGACTACATCACAGAAGAGTGGCGAAAACGTGCTTCGGATGATGTATGAGAAACCAGAAAGGTGGTCTTTCACTTTCCAGACATACGCGTGTCTCAGCAGGATCCGGGCTCAGCTCAGATCCCTTGAGGGCAAACTCAAAGAGGCGGAGAATCCTGTGGTCTTCTTCGAGCGATCTGTCTACAGCGACAGGTATGCTGGTCTGAAGTCCTTAAAGGGAGGATCAAGATTCTCCAAAGTAAAAAGCAGAGCGTGACTCAGTTTTTTACCCCCTTTCGACATAATTTTGATACTATTTTTTTTTTTCTTTGTCTCATTGGCGTTGACAGCAAAGTAAAATTACTGGTTTGAGAGTTTATAGTTTTGTTGTATAACCTTCATTAACTAGATCGTTCTTTGTGGGTAGGTTTTTTATGATCTGTGTATGCGCGTTTCCCCTCAAAGAAACGAGGGGAGTAGGCATCAAGAAGAATCAAGAACAATTTCTTTTTTTGTCACTTAGTTGTGTTTTCTTTTATGTTTCTTGAAAGGGAATATTTCATATTGCTGTACCCTGTGTTTCTGGATTGGAAAGGTTAGATTAGATGACTAAATCCCTTCACGTAATCCTGAGGTGTTCACTGTGTTCTAATATATTGTAAATAAGTGACGGCAGCGTAAAAACCAGTGGTGGTTTGTACCCCAGCTGCAAATGTTACTGCTTTTTGTGGACGCTGCTGTGGGCAGCTGCCGTGGCCGTGGTTACAGGATGGGATACCAGCTGTTTAATTCCAGTCCAAGCATACATCGAAGAAATTACAGAGTTACTGTGCTCAGCTTCTTTTCTAGTTACTGTGCAGTACTTGAGGGCAAACAAAGTGATAACTGTGTTCAAGCTGATTTTTGTTTACGTAACTATTTTGTGTCTACAGATATATCTTTGCAGCTAATTTATATGAGTCTGATTGCATGAATGAAACGGAATGGACTATTTACCAAGACTGGCATGACTGGATGAATAAGCAGTTTGGTCAAAGCCTAGCGCTGGATGGGATCATTTATCTCAGAGCCACTCCTGAGGTGAGGAAGAAAAATTTATGACCGCACAGAGAACATGTTCTGTGCCTTGCCTGTAAAATTTGATCGTTGTCTATGCTTCTAGGGTATTTTTTTTTTTAATGTAGGGTTTAACTATGATTCTAGACTTGTTTTATGATAAAAGAATAATATGTTTGCAGTCAACTCCAGTAAGGTCACCATTGTGTGTCATTGCGTACTACTGTATCTTTGTTTCAAGGATTGCTTTGAATGTCTCTGGCAAGGAAACAGTTGAGCAATCTCCTTGAAGTGTAATCTTCTCAAAATCTTGAACGACCCATGTCTTTCACCGATTAGAGTTCATTCAGATTGTAGTATTCCCCTGCAGACTATAATACTTGCGTTATGACTAATACAGTCTGGAAATACTTAAACAAAGAATGTTCTTTCAAACGTAGCTTGTGCAAATTATGATGATAATGATTTTCTAATTATAAAACCAGAATATACGATGAGCAAACAAAAAAATACCACTGGAACTAAAAAACAAACATCAAAAAAAACCCCAAAAAGGAAAATTGCTGTGATAGATATAACAATTTATAGTTAATGTTGCAGCTGATTTGGGGTGTGTGTGTGTGAAGCGCTTTCAGCTGGAGGAACGGGGCTCAGCCAGATGAATGCACCTACTGTCTGTGAGGCTTTATGACACTGCTTTGATCTTTGGGCATCTAATATTTTCTTAAAAGGGGGGAGAACAACATCATGAATGTATCTTTTGAGTACGAAAGTTAGAGGAACAAGAGAAGAACACAGGAGTTTAGAAGAGCTCTAATTGCGGCAATTAACTTAAAGGTCCCTTCCAACTTTCACGCTTTCAACCTCGTTATTGTTGTAAACAACTGTGTAATGTTACATGCTAGACTTTCTCTCAGGGCTTTTTTTCCCCGGGCTTGCTGTTGAGGGCTTTTTTTTTCCCTCTTCAAGTCAATAATGTATATTTAAATTACAAAGTACAACAGCTTTGGTTGCCTTGTTATTGAAGCTTTGGATGTATTCAGGACAGGAACAAATGACTTACTACGTTTGAAAAACGCGTTCCTAAGAGCCAGAAATACATAATGAGAATTTGAAATGCCTGTCTGTAATGTCAAATGGGTATTTCAGTGCTCTTTTCCTGCAATACTCTGGTGCCCCTTCTTTTAATAAAGAACTTATTTAGACCTTTCCTCGTAGTGGAGAAATAACGGGATCCATTTCCTTGGGTCCTTGATTTTGTGGGTGGTCTGTGGGCTCCGTCAGCTGAACATGGCATAGTGTTTCTGCGCTCATAAGGTAGTACGTTGAATATTCATCTTTGGCAACGAGCCGCATCTTGAGCACAGTAGGAAGGGTTGGCAAAAAAAACTTCAACAAACTAAACTTTCTCTGTAGGTCTGCAAAAACAACCAATTTTTAAAATTTATTTTAATATCTTTTGCCTTTAGAAATGCTTAAATAGGATTTACTTGCGTGGAAGAGACGAAGAGCAAGAAATTCCCATTGAATATCTGGAGAAGCTTCACTACAAACATGAAAGTTGGCTTCAGCATAGGACTCTGCGGTAGGTTTTTTTTTTTAAATGGTTACTTAAAGATGGATAAATATTTGCAAGGATGTTCCATAATGCTTTTTCCACCGGTGAAACTACATCTTTTCCTATGATATGTGAAGTTAAACTCCAGGAATATTTCTATCTGTACTTCCTTAGCAGTATTGGCTTTACAGCATGTTAATTATTGCTAGGACCTGCAACATGCCTTGAGTTCTCTTCATATAGAGCTCTGAATGGCGCAGGATTCAGCTGCGCTAATGTTAATACACAGCTGAATTTAACTTTAACGGATGCTGGGGGAACAGAATGTTCAAGAATCAATAACATATCCTAGGAGCCACACTGTAAATTCAAGCTGCTTTATATTCAGAATTCGTGGCTGTAATTTATATATGCAGTTCTTTTTGTGGGATTCGTAATGAAAATGCTGACAAAGACTTGAATGATGTATACTTTTTTCAGCTAGTAATATTTTCTTTGTTCCTACCCCAATACAGAACACATTTTGAATATCTACAGGAAATACCTATTTTAACGTTAGATGTTAATGAAGACTTCAAAGGCAAAAAGGACAGATATGATCACATGACTGAAAAGGTAAAATTTTACAAGCAGAAGAAACCGATGATTCATTGCCAGCATGTCAAAATGAATTCAGGATACTTCTTGCATCTCCAAGTAGAGCATTCTTTGAAGTCAGACTAGACCTAGAACCTGTAGAACCTGTTTTTTTATGCTATTTCCTACATTAATTTTCCATTAAAAAAGCAAAGGGGCAGGAAATACTCCAGGCTTCTTTGCGAAGACTTTCACTAGTAGCTTTGTTTGCAAATATAATTTTTAATTTAAATAACCCTCAGCTGTTTAAAAGAACTGTTATTTGCTCCGTCCTGCCTCTAACATTGTGCAGGTATCCTAAGAAATGTGGTGGGGGTGGGAGAGGATGAGGGTAGCTGATGAGGGAGAGAGGATGAAGGCTACGCAGGTCCCAGTTGGATATCTGGAGTAAAGTCTTCCTTGTATTAGGTGTGAAAGCGTCTAATTGACAGTGCCAGTTAGTCAGTAGAAGAGTTTTGGTTCCAGGTACTGTGAAAATACAGTAGAAAACCAGTACAATGGAAAATCGAAGGATGTTTACTGAATCTGCAGCCGAATTTTGATCCAAAGCAGTGAGCCAACGGCAGACTATTTTAGGTTTGGCAGATATTTCTAGCTAAACTGTATAATCATCTTTCTAAGATATCTTAAGTCGTGGAGTTACGTTCAGATAATGGGCAGTCTTCTAGCCTGCTGCATTACTGCTTATTTTTAGTCTTGTTTATTACATTGACACCATCGTTAAGGTTTTTCCCTTCAGTTGTGTTTATAAAAGCGTTATTCAAACCCCTGCTCAAAAGCAGTGGTCTGAAACTTCAGGGAATGCTTTTCAAATGTAGCTCTTTATTTTGTTCAGGAATGCTGAATACGTATCTGAAGTATTTTCTAGTTTGATTTGAAGGCATGGAAAAAAAAAAGTCTATTTGATATGAAAAGAATTCAAGTTGAGGTTTCTATTTGCATTAAGAAGATCTAATCCTTAGCACAAAAAGGTGTAATATATTTTTTTAAAGCTAGGCCAAACCATCAGCCTCTTAACTGCTCAGGTGTCTGGGATTTGAATAATGATGAGATTCAGCTGAGGATAACTTGACTTTTATTTGAGTAGTCGCAATGAGTTGCAGACCTTAGCAACGGTATGTGCACATTTTTCCACTCTTTGGGAATAAACTGTCCTTTGATCTCCACTTATCCACTGAGAAGTAGAAGCGCTCACCTGATTAAAACCAGCTTTCATCATCTTTGCCTCTTTTAAAGCTTGTTAATTGATGGAATGACTGGACATTGCAGCTGCGAGGTGAACGCGCTTCCCATCTGCACCATGAGATAAGGCCAAGCTCAGGCACCTGAATCGGGATTTCAGAGGAGTTTAGTGCCATGTAGCTCTCAGGTTACCTGGGAACAGCCTAAGCCCTGTGTTAGCCTTATTTTTTTGGCGTTTCCTAAGTGGAGTCCCAGAGCTGCTACGTTCTTTATGAGGCTATTTGGCCTTTAGTGTATGCTTAGGTCCATCGGGGACCCAAAACCCGTATGCTTCCTTCTCCCCTCTTTTGCGACACTCGCTTTCAGAGACCCATCCTGAAACTCAGCCTAGCGTGTAAGTCGTGATAAGGTTCATCATGTAGTATTAATGTTGCTATTTTCTAAAGCAGAGGGTGGCTTTCTCTTGATGCCTTTCAAGTCCGAGTATTGGCACAGTTATGCGTTCCCTTCTCTACGCAAAGGGATTTCACCTCTTTTATTTTCCACCTCCTCGAGCCCTGAACTAGGAAGGGTCACAGCTGGAGAATGCGATCCAAGGTCTGTTTCCGTTTCACAGTGAGAATTTGGATAAAATGTTTACAGATGGCTCTGTGTATGAGAGCCTCTGCCAAAAGAATAATACCATGTTCTCCAGCAAACTGTTGATTCCTCTCTATGCAGTAGGCCAGCTTGAGTGGGCAGAGAGGAAAACGCTCCCAGTTGAGGCCGTATCACAGCGTAGTAGCTAGAACGCTCTTGAAACAGAGATAGAAGTTGTGTGCCTAGGCCCTGGATTCCTTCTGTCTTGTATCTGCTGGGTGGTTGTATTTTAAAAAAGGTGGCGCGGCCCTTGCTGCCACCTCTTCCTATCCCTGTGCTTTAAAGGGAGGGAGTAATTACGCTTTTCCTTTTGGGGAGGGGGAGTGGAGGGGACGCGACAAAAAGACATGCATACCTGTGGCAAGAAGCGCCTCCTCAGCACGTTGTCTTCCTGCGACCTGTGGTACTGACCTGAATTTAAGGTGTTCTCTTAAGTGACCACGCTTCGAAGTGTAATGCTATCCCGCTGCCTGGCACGCTGCCTGGTTTGGGTCCGGTTCTCGTGGATTATTTGAGGCGCTGTCCTGGATCTTGGTGCTCTCTGTAGGATCGTGGATTTCCAACTCGGGGTTCCAGATAACATTCTGTGGGCCAGAAGATCACTATTAGTTTTTAGGTAGCTGTAGCCATTTGAGTGGCTCTTCAAATATTGGAAATGGAGTTTGACAGCAGCTGAACTATTTATGGCATTGTTCTACGGGATCAGATTTTGTTCAAGTGCTATGGTTTTGCTAGGTATTGTTCTATTATGTATTTGCCAACCTCAAATTCCAAGGAACGTGCTAATTAGATGCACTGGGTGGTTCATTGTCATTAAACATGAACGCTGTTCTGGTAGTGGGTGTGACGTGGTGTTTTCCAAATGAGGTGGTCATTATCTTCCTCGTGTTTAGGTGAGACCTGCTTTTAAGATAATTCTTTGGCGATGTAGGGCTGTAGTTTAGGACCACAGGAGGAACAAGCATCATTCCAATGCGTCTCTCTCCACACCTGCTAAATTACAGGTACCGTGGCTGAAAAAGATCTTGGTGGACAAGAAATGGCATAGTCAAGCCTAAGATTATCCTTCCCAGTTCCTGTAGGCTGTAGTAAAGCATAACGCAAAGGAGAGGTAAATGTAGTTGCTGTATTTTTCTGTTGATAAATACTTAGTTTGATTGACAATATTTATTTCTTTTTGCAGGTCAAAGAATTTTTGAGCACGTTATAATCCTCTTTGAAGCGCGGGGCTGAGTCAAACTGTTCCAAACATCTGTGCGATCAAAGTCTGAAGTACAGCTTCTGCTTTTATAGAAGGCCTCTGGAGAGGCAGGACTCAATCCTGTTGGTGTAATTGTGAGGAACAAACAAACTCTGTGAATAGGGAAATGACTAAATAAATCAGTAGGTCTGTTCAGTATTATATTAACACACACAAATTCAGAAGATACGAGAATTCTGAGAGTTCCCAAATGTTGCGCCTGTTTCTAATCAGACCGATAAGTTTTTCTGGAGTATTTTATCGTATTTTTTTAAATTTATTTTGTGCCCAGTAGCTATTGAATTTTCAAGAAGGTTGTGGATTTTTTTCTTTAGTGGAATTGTTCGTAATGAATGTCTCATTGTTCTGAGGAAGAAAAAAGTAAACCCCATTTTTGCTGGTGAGAGCATTTTAACATAACCTGGAGTTTTATATTGTAAAGTATAAAAAAAAAAATGTTGTCTGACAATTCTGGTAGATGAAGTTCTTCACACAATACACTGAATTAAAAGAAATCCAAATATGACTGAAATTTTGTAGATATCAAATTAGTTTTATATCTGTTTTCACTGCGCACTGCATGCTAGCATGTTAAGAGGCTTTCTATTCTCTAGCATGTTTGTTTGGTGTTTTTTTTAAGGTCTTAATAAAACAGACCTGGGTTTGGTTGTTGGTAAGTCCTCTTTTCCTGTGGAGGAGTATGTTTGCTTGACGGGTACCGTAAAAGGAAGAAGAAAATTTTGCAAATGGCTCTCTCTGTAAATGACGTGTTTCTAAACCTTTCCTTAATCACATTTGGGATGTCAGAGGTGGCTTCCTGCTTTCGTTCCAGCTTCTCCATTTGCTCGCTGGGCCTTCTGGGTGCTTATACAAGATACTGCAATATTTGAAGCGGGCTGTCTGTTCTCATCTTCTTGTAGTAAGAAGGGGGAGACCTTTGTGGAGTAGCTGCTGTTTCAGTGTGTGTTGTTTTGTTAACTGAGCCACTTCTGTTTCAGGTGCAGAAAATCTGAACTACGCAGGGTACACATCTCAAGTACTGTGTTTTATGAGCTGCTTTGTTCTGCTTTAAACATTTCTGACCGATTGCACAGTTGGCTTTTGAACGCAGCATTTTACTGAAGAGCGTTTTATTGTCTACCACGGTGCCTGCTAATTTGAGATGAAATGTCGTCTTTTGTGGTGGGAATTGTGCTGGCGTTCTCTAACCGTTGACTGAAAAATAAAAGTGGTTGGAAAGCCTTTTTGAATGCTTGGTAGCGTCGGCTCCCTTGTCTCGTGAAAGAAATAACGTTGTAGATTGCTGGTACGTAATACCAGAGATCGCTGGTTCGTAACACTAGTACGATGGATGAATTTTAGATTATATATTCTCAGCGTATTTGGTGCATGAGTTTTCTAAGATTTCTGAAACACTGTGACTGGCTTCAGATTGTTTTTACGTATGGGAAATGATCTTATGGAATAGAAACAGGATTATATAAAATTTACTGATCAGTACGAGTGTTTTGTATAGTATTTATGTTATAGCGGAATGTAGCAATAGTACGGTAGAAGATCTTGGTTTGGACTTCAAGGTTGTCTAGTAAAAGGAAAGACTTTTAAGATCTTTGCTCCAGAAATCAAGTGAGGTGGAACGGATGAAGATTCGGTTCAGATTTACTTGAAACACATAGTAGAAGCCTTTAAAACATTCTTGGCAACAGTCAGAACAGTAACAACTTATTTTGACTAACAGTGCAATTATTCCTACAGTTGCAGCTGTCAAAATTGTGGATTTAATTACAGGAATTGGAATGACAGTGCTCATTGCAAGCAGTAAACAAGCCTGAGTTCTAATAAAGACTTCTTTTTTCAACCCATCACAGAGCACACAGAAATTCTGTGGCAGGTTATCTGCAGCCCGTTCCAGAAAGCTTTACAAAATCTCTTGACTGCCAAGTTTGGGTTTGAAGGAGCAAAGTCGTGCCCAATTATTAGCAAGTTTTTAATTGCTGTGGAGAGAAAACAACAACACAACCAAAACGCACACCCCAGCCGCCCCCTAGCTTCTCAGGGATTTGGAACTGGCTGGGCTGAAGTGCACGAAGCTGCAGTGATGGGTATGTAGGACAGACGGAGCAGAAAGAGAAGCGGGGATGTCCTGAGACTCTTCTGCCTGTGCCTCCGCTTAGACCTCACATCTCTAACAGTACCTCGGACTTCCACGTTTGTCAGTATTCTTTTCCTTCCTTAAATCTTTCTAAGATTTAAAAAAACAGGAATGGTGTTGGTTTTTTGCCTATTAGACATATGGAGGGGTTTTGAACTGATACTTCCTCTTTGGCGCTGGTATATTTTCAGCTTTTGAGTGGTGTGTCCCTTTCTCTCCCCTTGGGTAAGAGGTGCTTTGATGGAACTGGCTAGAAACGCTTGCTTGTTTTAATCGAGTGTCGTCACGATCGGGATGCGGGTTCTGTTAAGTTTTTTCCAGCTAGGCTACAGGTTCAAATATTGATTGGTAACGTTTGAATTGCTGTGCAAGTGTACGTGTGAGCAACGGACATAATACTGCCTCATTTTACTTTCAGTCCTTGTTGTTGTTTTCTGCATAGTGGATTTTAAGTTCTATTAATGCTTCTTAGAGCAGCAACCGATTTTGTATGTAGAACTTCATTTTGTATAATTTTGTGCCAGTTGCTTATTCCCGCTGTTTTCTGTTTATTTAAGCAGACTTCATAATAATGGACGTAGATAGAAAATGTGATTAGTGTCGAGATTACTCTGTTCTTTTCCCAGTAATTAAAGACCTCAGGAATCTGTGAAATAAAAATGATGCAAGAGAAATTCACCATAAACTGTTAAGTATAGACCGGGGAAGAACATATGTAGTAATAATTAAGTTATATCTTAGGGAAAAACAGCGTGCGATTGCTATTGCCAAGAGGTTTCAGCACAGCGAGCTGTAGGGACTCCAAGGTTGTTTTCCCAGCTCCCGTTTAGACTCGTTGCGTGACGGTGAGTAAATCAGTCTTTGCCTCTCAGTCTTTTCATCTTTAAAATATTGATAGCACCCCGTGTCTTCAGAAGGCTGGGAGCATTAGTTAGTTAAGATTGGTGTGCTGTTTTGTAGGTCTGAAGTGCTCTATTAAATAATTGAGAATGAAGGCAGCCCTGGTTCGAGATTTTCCACTGGGATAATTTGATGTCCTCCTGAAAGGGGCCGCTGGCCCAGATTCACGGCCGATAGAAATTAGTTATTTGTTTTAAAAGATATTAAAAGCCATCAGCGCAACGTCAATTATGTTAAAGTTAGTTCACGGAAAAACGTGGCCACGGAAAACTGTCACCGCTCGTGAGGAAAGGAAACTTATGACAAGTTTAATCTTGAAATAAAAACTGATGGGGAGAAGTGTGCTGCGGTCGCTGCAGTTTGTGGCAGCGGCGAAGCTGCGAGCGGGATCTGCCACACGAGGTCATCGTGTCCTCGCGTCTCGCTGAGCTGGCTGCGAGGAGGGCATTAGTGTTTTAACAGTGAATGGCTTTGGGAAAGGGAAGGGAGGAAGAGGTCACTTCCTCGCTTTGCCAGAGCAAAAACATTAAACTGATTAGTGACTACTCTACTGAATGAGCTAAATCTCGAGCTGGAGGGAGGGGGGAGTAAAGCAAGCGCTGCTGGATTGAGTGAAAGGCTAGAAAAGGCTGAGTTAACGGGAGGGGTTTTGACACCAGAAGGTCTTCCGTGCAGCCACCAGCTGTTTCTGTTCTGTGAGTGAATATTAGCGCATGGATAACACTAATCCTGGTGTGCCTGAGCGGTAACAAGTCTTCCAGCGCTGAGCCACCAGGCCCGAATGCAGACAGTGAGCGGTACTAATGCTGGCAGCGCGCTGGGAAAATAAAGCAATCATGAATTCTACTAACTGAAGCCACGCACAGTACTTAGCGTGCCAAATATAAGCCTGAACTCTGTATGGCTCCTCTGAAATTCTGATTGAAATCCAGTAGTGATGAGGAGCGTGGATTCCATACTGGGAGTAAGTGGTGAAGTGGTTTATTGTACCTGACGTTGGTATTGGGTGTAAAATCAATGTCATGTGCAGAGCCTAAAAGTCTAGGCTGTTGTGTGTTGGTGACTTGTTCTTCACTCTAGCTTTCAATCCTTGGGTACAAATAATATGACAGCGGTGTAAATAAGACTATAGCGTGCGTGTTAAATTAGAATATAGGCTATTGCCCATTTCTTGGATTTCTGCTGACTGACTTCCCAGTGTCTTAGGGTGTACGTTACATATATGTATTTCCAGAATGTCAAGGTAGTCCAGCTTGCGCCACGTGCGTTTGCTGGCTAATAGTACTGACGGACTTAGAAACTAAAGCACTTGGTTCCTGAGTTATTTACAAAGAAGTTGCGGCTGCAGTTCATTTAGGAGCACGTTCCTGTGTTCTCTCCAGATTTTTCTGTCCTGCATTTTGTGCTTTCCTCTCTGATTTCCTTCTAAGTTGTCATGACTTGTCTTTTAATAACTATTAAAAACATGATCCAGTACAAGTTGTAACAGACTTGTTAAAGCCAAAATTTCACTTGTATGCAGCGTACTTGGGGATGTGGCTTCTGCCTCTGTTCCAGTTGGGTGTCTGAGGTTTTCTAGTCCTCTTGTCTGAGCAATCCTCCTGTGTTTGCCCACTTGATTGCTGGGGCTCTTCCTAACTCCTCCTGGCTTCTGCACCGACGGTGGATGATGTATGCCGACAATATGCTCTTTTTTTCATCATCGTGTTCAGCTTTGCCTCCGCTATCTTCTTAAAATGACAGCTATTGCTGTCTGCTAAGTTTCCAGGGCACCTTTGGCTCTGTTCTCTCTGTGGAGTGAGCCCGTGGCCTTTACCCTGCCCCTCTCAGGGTGTACAGTGGCCTCAGGTCATTGACTGCTTTGTTGCAGTAGAGTTCCGGGCTGGCTCTGCTTGCGTCCTGGCTGTGCTGTGCCTCAGGAGGAGAAGACCCGCTGTCATCGGAAGGAGGACTTGACTTTTTAGGTATCTGTTCCTGGTCTGCTCCACTGCTGCTTTCATGACTGTTTATGGCAGTGGTCCAGCATAGTTGGGTAGGTGTTTCATGTGTGCTTGTCCTTGTCAATGGTTTCTTTGCTGTCTCTGCTTTATTATTATCTAGGGAATAGATGTCAACTGACTAAAAGCTTGTTCAAGTGGGGTTTCTGTTGCAGTGTACTGTGGCCGCAGTCTGACGACAGCTTGTTAGGATGCCCTGGCTTTTATGGCCTGCTTTAACTGCAGTTCTTGCTGAAGCGTCCTGTAAACATTCTGATTTCTGAATGGTAGACTTGCTGTGTATCGTCACGAAGCAATATAGCTCTGTTTTGGGGAGTTGAGCAGTTTTAGGTCTTGGAGAGTTAACTGAGATTGCTTGAGGCTGGGAGGCCTCCTTTTCTCGGGCAGTCTCTCTTATCAGCTGCCTCACGATATTGTGCCTACACCTACAATTGGGTTTTTGTAGCTAAGGAGTGCCCCTACTCTTCTTAGACGTTCAGCTGTGAAGTACTTATTGATCTCACAGTTTCAGCTCTTACCTGCTCAGCCCTTTGAAGGTGATCGCTGCTTATGCACAAGAGTAGCCTTTTCCTCGGAGGACAGTGTGATGCTTGTGGTCTAGTGGATGATTGTTCTGCTGCTTCTGGCTCCCCGTTCTGTTGAGCACTGGTGCATGGACAGGACTCATCTTTGATGATGCTAAGATGCTATGGCACGGTACGCTCTATAAATTACTTCTAATTGTATCTGCCCAGTCTGATGACTCTATCGCACACCTAAACTTGTGCGATACAGCTAGAATCTTCATCACATTCGAGGTTATTTAGCTCATGGAAGTAATGGCTTTTCATGCTATCTGTTGGTGACTTAGAGTTGGCCTAGGCACGCAGTGGGGCTGGCAGAATTTTTCTATGCCAGAGATGAGTCACTGACTCTTTCTGTCTGAAAATTTCCTTTTCTCCCAAGGCTGTTCACCCGTGATACACTCAGAGTGATAATGCATCTTGGTTTTATGTTTTATTGACGGTCTGCACTTGCCCGTTGCTCTCGGATGAGGAAATCTCCAGCATCTGGTTGCACTTTTGGCTTTAAGTACGGCTGTTAGCATTGCTTCTGGGATTGCCTTTACAATCCAGCTGGAATGATATTGGCAGTAGGTCAGAAAGCATTGCTGAAAATGTAGCAATTCTCTGCTTGCTGTGGAGCATGGACTGAAGGTCTCCGGATCTGTTGAGGTCCCTCTGCAGAACCCTCCTTTCAGCCGCTTTTTGTCAGGAATTTTCTCTGTCTCCGCATTTGTTGTGCTGTGTTTGAGGGCTTTTTGTTTGCCTGTTCTACTCGGCTTGGCTCTAGCACCGGAATATAACCTGATTCTTCTTGCCTTGGATAGGTGTAGTTGCTTTAGATCTTGGAAGACAATTCCGTAGGGGATTAGATCTGTCCTACGACGTTTCCTGCTGGCTGGAATAGTATGTCCGTTGAATGATCTTGTCTTTCACTAGGAAATACATAAGGTCTTGAAATTAGATGTAGATACTAGAATTCTCAGCCTCTCGATGTAAGTACCGATTTTCACTTCTGCTTCGTGATTTCAGGGTGTTAAGTTTGGGGTTTTTTTGTTTGTTGGTATGTTTTAGTAAAAGTCTTTATAGTCTCTGTTTTAGGGAGCACTGTGTTCATTGAACAAGGCAAGTGATATGATTTTTTTTCGAGCATGACTCCATGCAAAGTGTCTTTTTTCTTTCCGCCTCCTTTTATTTGAGATAGAAGGTGGCTTTATATCTTCAATTTTGATCTCCTGTGGCCGACTCAGTGTATGGATTTCTAGGCAAGAAAGCCTGGCAGCTAATGGTACTAGCAAGGTTTTTCCTAACATCCCGCCTTTCTGCTGTGTTTCTCCAAGTCAGTTGTTGTGAATCCCGTTAACTTGATGAGCTGCCAGTGTATTTTGTGTATCATGCGCTGACTAATGTGGTGTTAGGACTCCGAATAAAACGCAGTTGGCTTTCCTTATTTACCACAAGACCTCAGCTGCAGTGTAGCTTCCTAGAGGTGAATGAAATGAAATGCAGATGAAAATACTGTGCTTTAGATTCCGCGCGTCTGCCCTGCGGGCTTCTTCATCCACACCAGCCCTTTGGGAGCTGGTGCCACCCCCAGTCTAACTTCCACCCTTGTTTTTTCGGTGCTGCCTCTGACCTATGTTAACAGTTGCAAGGTCACAGTACTGGTTAAACAATGGCTATTACGAGTGCATGGAGTTTGGTTTTACTTTTTTTTCTTGGTTGGGTTTTTTTAAGGGGATTGTGGGCTGTTTGTAAAATCAGCTTTAATCTGAAATAATAACAGAAGCGTTAGTATTTGAAAGCCCTCACTTCTAGTTGTGGCTGTTGCTGACTGTATGTGGTCTTGGACAGGTTGTTTTTCTGAGCGTGACTCATTATTAGCACCTGTGCTGCTGATAAACGAGTGCCTTCAGATTTGTTGTGTATTTTTAACCTCTTAACTGCTGTACGAACGGCTGGGAGGATGGAAGGAGCTAGAGGGAAGTTCTTGGTGGTTTTCAAAGAGAGGGACTCGAGACTGACGTTAAGGGAAAGAAAACTCGCTGTGAATCTGGACGTAATCAGCGTGTGGATATGCCTGAAATGAAAAATAAGATGTAAGCGAATGAGTAGAGTATGCCTTTTTACCTGAATAAGATGTAATGCTAGCAGGAGCCACGATGTGGTCTCTGTAAACGACGCTCGGTGCTGCAAAAAACCAGACACCTGGGAAATGTAAAAGGTGGAAATACTTGGATGGGAGTTGTCAAAAGGGAACTGTGCTTAAAAGTTCTACTAATGTGATTTTTGCAAGCTTTTGTCTGTGGCAATGAGGACAGACTATAAATTTAAGGCCACTGGAAGATGAGAACCTGCTTCAAAAGGCTGACCGAGTTGAAGAATAACTTGTAGTTGAAGAGTTTTGGTGCAGCAGAAGCAGAGTGAGTAATACGAAGGCTGGTAACCATTTAACAAGAAGAATGGCGTGAGAGAAAGCTGAGTGCAAAGGAAAGGGAAATAAAGCCTTTAGTCTGTGGTGTTGGCTATCGCGAAGGATAAATCAGAAAATGAGTCTGGTTCAGGCTGAA
Source organism: Rissa tridactyla (assembly GCF_028500815.1). Classification (NCBI taxonomy): domain Eukaryota; kingdom Metazoa; phylum Chordata; class Aves; order Charadriiformes; family Laridae; genus Rissa; species Rissa tridactyla. The sequence continues at coordinate 76,430,495 of NC_071470.1, read as the reverse complement.
GTTAAATAAGCCAACATAAGAAACGTGCTAGGTTTAGAATATTTTGCGATTAATCCGATTTTGTCCTGACGCATTGTAAATCTAGACTATCTCCATGGTATTCAGCAAATCCCACGTGCTCTCCAGGTGCTCGGCCGGGTATTTCATGTATTGATTTCTATTTAACAATCTGTAGACCTAGAGAGATGAGTTGTTTGCTGATAGCACAGAGGATGACAAATGGTCCTGGGACAGTCTTGCTCCCGTTCGATCCCACGAGCTGGAGAGGCAGACAGATGTTGGAGAGGGAGATAGTCATATGGTAGAGATGATTCTTTTCTTATTGATACGGCTTTTACAGTTTTATTTGTCTGGCAGGCTATGAGAGAGAATGAGATGCCCTGGACTAAATCTTTGGCTCATATTCATTATTGAAGCTTCGTTTCAAAATAGTTTCACAGAAATCAAACCGAGAAACAGGTCGTAAATAGAGGCGGGGAGGCTTTCTGCCCTTGCAGGGAACAGCTATGCTGTAATCTAGGGTGAGACGGAGGTATTTGTAGGCTCGCTTTGAAGTAGGCTACTGCTAAATGGAATCCATTAAGATCTCTGTAGCACGCAAAGTCCATCGAGAGTCGTAGGACACACTGTTTGGGGCTAGTGGGGCTATGCCGTCAGCAGTAAAACAAACAGTCTTTCTGCTACAGCGACAGTCGCTGCGATGTGGACGTTCTTTTTGCCGAAGAGCAACATTTCATCGACTTGCATCCGCTTTGCACAAACGCTGAGAGAGGAGAGTCGCATCCAGAGGATGGTATTTCTCTGTCCTTCAGCGACCAAAATGAAGGTTCTTAGCTTTTTTGAGAGGCCTGCGTGGCTGGCAGATTTGGAACTTGTGGACTAGCAGTTCTTAGCGCTGGTTTAGACCATTTTTACAGGTTGTGACATGCTTTTTCTGGAACTAATGTAAGCTTCCTGAGAGAAGGCTGGCTTTCTCTGTTACCGTCTGCAAATCCTTTGGCCCTTGGCCTCAGGGGCCTGCAGCCCACAGCTCACAGTTAGCGTTGTAGACAACTACAATTAGTTTGGTGGTTTCTGGAGGAGCTAGTTGTGTTGAGAGTGATGGAATTAGTAGACGTTTTTACTGTGCATTGGAAAATTGTATGATCCTTAAACCAGAAATGGGGAAAGTAAATACTTTAGGAATGTCTTATTTGAATGCCCTGAAGGCGTTCTAAGGGACAGTGCAGTTTAGGGAAGCCACGTGCAGCACCTACACGCTGCCTGTGTAGGTTACCAGGGAAACATGCATTGCACGAGTTAGGAGAGGTTTCGCCTATTTGTAAGGGGAGTATGATATTTTATCACAGTAACAAAGCTGAGTTTGAAAAATGGCTTTGAAACCCACATCAAGTTTTTCGAAAGCTAAATGAAGGAATTACTAAGACCGCCATCTGCTAATCTGACAACATATGACAAATAGATGTATTGTTTACCCCCCTTTTTTTGAGAGGATGAAGTGGAGACAGAGTGTGGAGTGGATTGTCCATTCCCTGTGTGACCTTGGACATCAGAGATGGGAACAAAATCTGTTTTGACCTCTTGCCTTGGACTGTACTGCGTTGCTTATTGAAACAACTGAGCGAGGGGCGGGTACGGGCAATGACCTGAATAAAGCAGAACGTGTCCCGTAACATGCTGAGCGAATGCGTCGAGCAGAGACTGGACCAAGTAGGTTTATAGACGTTAGAAGGAAATGGATTGATGGAATTTTACTTCCAGGTTTGGAAGTACAATGCTGAAAGGTCTCTTTAGCAGTGAGGGGTTTTTGTTGTTGCGAAAGAAGAGAAGGATAAAAATTGACCTGCTTTTCTGTAGAAGGCAACTGCAGAAATAAGTGGGAAGTGCCACATAAATAAGTGGAAAGGGCTATTACGATATATCGAGTTTATATCCCGTTCCCGATAGAAGGAAAAAGAGAGAGAGTGCAGTTTAAGGTAATCCCAGTGCTGCTGCAGCTGGAATGATCTCTGCCGCTAAGCTCTGTTACCTTGAGCCATTGCCAAAGCTTCAGTGTTCAGGGAGCAGGTGGGTGCTGGGTTCCGTCTCCCCAGTGACACAGCAAAACCTCTGGTCTGGCTCCTGCGCACGAGACAATTGAGTGGGCAACAGTGGGAGGAAAGAAAATGGAAGAGTAAATCCCTTGAGGAACTTTCTCCTTCCTTTTTTCTCCGTGTGCCGTCTAGAAGGTTTGTATGCGCCGGGCCACTTCGCAAGGGAAGCGTTGTGTGTTTTGCTCCCTGTGGATGGTGCTGGTGGGTTAAGGAGACTTGCTTTATGCCTGCAGGGGCGATGCAGTTGGTCATGCTCTGCCATCTCGATTCCATATCTAGACACTGGAGATGATGGGACAGTGCAGCCACAAGAAGGTAATGCGAGTAGGAGGAAGCAGTTTTAAGGGGGCCGGATGCTCCGGTAGCAGGGTCAGGCTCTTACACCCCTGATTGAGTCAGTGAATAAGAGCTGTTTTGAAGGGGATCTACTGATATTTTTTCGCTGCCAAATAAACATAGGTTAAAGAATGAAGAAGGCCATTATAAATCTGGCAGGCTATTTGCTCTCATGTCTTCTGCTGGCACGGTTATTTTGCTTAAAAAGAGCTTTCTGGCGGTGCAGGATTTGCCTGGGACGACTGGAGTAAGTTCTTGTAGCGAGAGTGCGCTTTCACCAGGAACGGCGATACTCGCCCTACAAGCCCTTTGCTGGTGTAAAGCGAGGTATAGCTGCATTGACAATTAGCTCACGGCATAGACCTGGCCGCAGTGTAAAGGTCTGGGCAAAGCACTTTATTTGAACTCGGTCTTAGTTAAGCACATGTTGTAAGAGAATGGGGGTTTCTCTTGGTTTTTTTTCCCTGGCATGTAGTGTATTGTCAAAGAGGAACCCATCAGGTTAGTGTGGGGGGGGGTTTGTGTGTGCTTTTTAGTAGCACCTCCCAGGTAGAACATGCTCAGAAAGGACTTGGAAAAGAGTCATTTTCGGTCCCAAACTTGACAGCGTTTTTGAGCCGCTCCTACCTCTGTTTCATGCCTTTAATTTGGTGGGGGGCGAGGGAAAGTGATTTCTAATCCAGCTAAACACACTGACTCCAAACTTGGGTTTGTTTGCTTGAGATATGCAGACGGGCTCTCTGTAAATGTTTAATGAAGGGGGTTAGAGTGTGGTTTGCTCGGACACTTGTACAGTTTGAAGTACTTGTGTTCTGCTTTGGATAGGAGTTGTGTGGTTTTTCTCTTTTTTTTCCTTCCTGGTATTTTAATTCTGCTGCGATTGAGAATAAGAGCGTTCTATTTTTAAGAGTCACTGATGGGAGATGGAGAACTGAGATGTCTAACATACAGCACAGCTTCTTGAAGAGAGCAGGTATCTAAACCTCTGTGAGAAAGCTGATTTCCCCCTCCCCAAGCAGATTCTGCTCCGGCGGGAGTCACGTCACGAGGGGCAGAACTGGGCTGACTCTTGCTGCTTTTGGAAAAAAATTACTTTAGGAATGTAAAAACAGTATTGTTGAGATACTAAGATGAAAAATGTACTGCAAATGTAAATAACGTGGAGGCAAATTGCTCTTGTTTCTGAAATAGGCATTGCTGTAGTATTTAGAGATCCATTTTGCCCTAGAGCTCTTTGTCGTCTGTCGGTAGGTATTTGGGTGTGGTTAGATCTTACTAAGAAAAGGCCAAGGGCATTATGACATCCTTGTAATGAATGGATTTGATTATAATTCACGTAGAGCAGGGAGTCTTTCTAGAGGCTGGTGAAAATCTCCACCCCAGCCCCATTTCTGATTTGCTCTCTTGTCCTACCTTCTGTTACAAATGGGTCGTTGCCCCTGGCATAATGTTGCACAACCCCCGTTTCCAGTGACTTGCAGCAATATTTTCTAATTAAATTGTTTATTGGTGTTCATCTATTTGTTTGTTTAAGGCTGAATGCTGAGTGAGGGAGATAGATGTCTCTCAAGTGGCTGAAAGAACAAGTTCAGAGGCAGTAGAGAGTCATTAAAAGGTTATTTAAGAACTTAAAAATAGCTTTGCTGAACTGTGGATTTCTTTTGATAGAAGCTCCATCAAAACAGTCACTAGTAGTATTTCAGCCTCATGTGGATTGTCTCAAGTGAACGTTTCTCATATGCTTGTAGCACAGAATTTAGTATTTGCACAGAATTGTATCTGTTAAAAAGTTCAATTTTTCCTTGTCTTTTTCATTACAAAGGTGGCCTTTGTTATCTTTTTCTGCAATTCTGGCCTCCTGAATCATAGAATCATAGAATTGTCAGGGTCGGAAGGGACCTTAAAGATCATCTAGTTCCAACCCCCCTGCCGTGGGCAGGGACACCTCCCACTAGATCAGGTTGCTCAGAGCCCCGTCCAGCCCGGCCTTAAAAACTTCCAGGGACGGGGCTTCCACCACCTCTCTGGGCAACCTGTTTCGGTGTCTCACCACCCTCATGGTGAAGAACATCTTCCTAACGCCCAGTCTGAATTGTCCCATCTCTAGTTTTAATCCATTCCCTCTAGTCCTACCATTACCCGACACACTAAAAAGTCCCTCAGCAGCTTTCTTGTAGGCCCCCTTAAGATACTGGAAGGCCACTGTAAGGTCTCCTCGGAGCCTTCTTTTCTCCAGACTGAACAACCCCAACTCTCTCACTCTGTCCTCATAGGAGAGGTGCTCCAGCCCTCTGATCATCCTCATGGCCCTTCAAATCCTTCAGCATTTTCTTATTTTTACATGACTTCTCAGCTTTGCTTGACATCTTCATGGAATTTGGCTGCCTGGGATCGAAGGGGTTATATTTGGTGGTGTCAAGTGGGGACTCTGCCAAGAGACTTACTGAGCCCTTCCTCAAAGAATATTTTTCTTCCTTTTCCTTGCTACAGATGAAAATGGTGGGATCGGGTCTGGAGTAACTCCCCATCAACTCCACTAGATGTTTGGGTACCAGCTAGAAAGTAGCAAAAAGGGCTTCCCTCTTCCAGTAGGTTCTCGTCAAGTTTACTGTGTCATTTGAGGTGTGTTGGGCAGCTCGTGTTTTTATATGACTTATTGTTGGGTTTATTTTCCATAATCATTTGGGAAAGCTGATGATTTTTTTTTTTTCCTCCTAGTCCAGGAACAATTGCTCATCCTTTCCCATCACTGAGGCAGCTGGTTGGAAATAGGCAAAGATTTCACAACTTTTCAAAGCCAACTGTATTCCTTCCCTGCTGAGAGCCCTCTGGCACTCTCCTTATCTGTCGTAGACAAAAAACGCAGCCTGTGTTAACATGCTCCGTTGCATTTCTGTCTCTGCCACCTCCTAACCTGGCACAGCCCAGGATTATTCTTTACTTTTACTCGAGGATTGTGTGTGATTGGGCTTAATCCTGTGCCCCTTTGTCATCAAGGGATGTCACCTAACTCGCTTCACGCTTCTTTATGGAAACTATTGGTCTGTTTTCTTAGCGATGCTTGGATTTGCAAGGGAGCCCAGCTTCTGTGTTGAGTGCACAAGGTGAAGTTTGCTTGGGCTTTCAGAAATGCTTCCTGCCCAGCGGTGCCTTTTAAGCCCCGGGTGGATTTGGCCACGTTCTGCATGGACTTTCAGAAGGAGCTTCTAGGTATTGTAGCGTTCATGAGAAGATGTGCCGCAGTGTGTAGTCACTCAGTGATTCCAAACGTGGAGTATTGCTCTGTAACCACACACAGCATAGTTCCTGCTCGGCAATCATAACAGCTAATTATGGTTTCAGTTTTTGCTCGCTCATGGTCGCCTTTCCTGTAATCTCTTAGTACACGGGGTCTGGGTTTTGGTTTTCTTATGGAGAAGGATTCTCTGAAGGTTTTCTGTATAGCAGCCTGGCCAACTCCTGTCCGTCCGGATGACTGAGAACCAGTGGGTGTCCCAGTGCTGAGGCATATATACCCCTCCGCTCTGCCGGCACTCTGGCAAGAAAAAAGGTGATGTGTAGAGACAGTTTCACCGTATGGTTTTGGAAGGGAGGTAATTAGGTAGCCAGCATAGTAGCAAAAACATGGCTGTACGCCCAGGTCATAGAGTTAGAGTCATCCTGGGGCTGTTGAGAGCTTTGGCGTTTATCAAACTGAGTTTGAGGTATCACAAAGTGAAAAGGAAAAACAGAAAGCAAGCTAAACTGTTTACTGCAGGCCTCCTGAGTTGAAAGCCTCGAAAGTGCTCAGCGTATTGCAAGAACATCAAATATGCCAACTGTGAGGGTGTCGTTTGTGCCCTGGGCTTTTTTCAACTGCCCCGCACTCTTTGGTCTACAAATGACTTGATTCGCTTGCGGTGTGAACCGAGTATCAAGCTCTGGAGCTGCGTTGCTCCAAGATAAGAAGGCTGGATCTGCAGGTTCCTGTTTGGTCAGTCTGAACCGAAGACAGAAATCTTGAGGTTTTTCAAATGCCAGACTGTTTTCTGCTCGTTTCCATGGTAGTGCTGCCATGTGCTTTCCATTCTTAATCGCTGGTGAGCTACAGTGACACATCTTGTTGGCTCAGAGAGGGCACTCTTTGAGGTTCAAGTGCTGTCTTTTTGGTTCAAAGAAGACCCTGCAATAACAGTTAAATGCTCACATCCCCCTCTTCTCCCCTGCTCTCTATGCTGTGAGGCTTCATGCGTAGACCAGGGAAGAACGCAGGGTACCTGGAGCTCGCCGGGCAGCTGGCCCCGGTGTTGTGCGTAGCTGGGGGGAGTCGGGAAACTCGTCTTTCGGAGAGGGAGCTGGAGTAAGGCAGTGAGATTGGGAAGCCTGGCAGTAACTCCTAAACCAGAAGATAGCTCTTGGGGTTGGTTGGTGGGCTCGCCTTGAGCAAGCATTTGAGATACTCAGCCAACTGGGCCTTCCAGCCAAGTCTTGTTTGGTGAGGATGGCAGGGATGGGTGATGGGATGTTCTTGCTCTCTGTCACCTTGGAGACCTGAGCTGTTGTGGGGAAGGGCTGTCGGAGTGTGCCCTGGGTGGTGCTTTCAGCCTAACTCATGAAAATCAATCCCATACTGATGTACTGACCCTTCTGAAATTGTCCTTGGTGCTTCTGGATTTCCCAGATTTGGCCACAGGTTAAGCAGTTTTGGGTGCGCACATGTATGTTGTGGGGTTTTATTGTTCCAGTTGGCTACTGCGGCTTTAGGCCATGTCTTTTGCTTTTACTTCTTCCTTTCACCAGTGAGTGTGGATTAGGAATAGACTGGCTAATCTGATGCTTCAATGATGGCCAAAATAGCCTTGGTCTCCCTGGTCGTTCTTGAAGTTGTAGTGGCACAACCCACCTGATTTCATCCATCTCCTTGAGAGTCTTTCCTCCTTTTTCTACTTGTGAAGAAATGGGGTCTCTGTGTGTGGGGTGTTTGCTGTATGAGAGGGGAGCAGAAGCCCAATGCTTGTGATAAAATAACAATCTTAACTGCCTTCATCAAGTCCCACAGTTGCTTGTCTCGGCCGCAGAGAGGGGGAAAAAAACCTTCTTGTTGCTCTGTGATAATAAGCTGGTCTGGTGTCCTGATGGGAATCCACCTCTAGCAGAGCCCCAGGGGCTGCACAGCTAATTGCAAAGAGTTTTAAGGTGAAGCCTGGCTCAGCCAGGCTGCTGACTGTTTCACCTGGCAACTAACGGTCCTTTTTTTTTTTTTTTATTTTTATTTGCTGCAGTTTGGCCCTGGGCCCTTTCAGAGGCCTCTGAGCACAAGATAAATAATCTCTTGTATTTGTCATAGGTACCTGTACAGTTCCTGGTGTGGCTGGCAGTCTCTGAGACTCTTGCAATCCTCCGGCGTATGCTGCTGTAAAGCTGAAAGGTGACTTACTCCAGAAGTACAAAGAAAGAGCAGAAATGCATCCAAGGTAACGGAGGAAGCCCACAGCGACGGCTGTGGTCATTTCTTTCTGACCAATTCACAACCAATGTATGCTTTAGCTGTACAAATGACTTAATATTTTGGTCGGGAGCTTCTAGCTTGCGGTTATATGACGGGAAGAGAGGAAAAAGGTTAAGGTAAACAGATATTCTCCAGTGCCTTTGGGATTTGGCTGTGGGCTGAGCAAGTGTGCCCTGGGTTGTCGACCGGTGGGAAAATATCTTGTGGGAAGAACCTCAGCAGTCCTGTGAACCTAAAGGAAAGAGGGATTAGACTCTGGGGTTGCTCCGTGCCTGGATAATGCCACAGAAGAAAAAGGAAAACTGGCCCCTGCAGAGTGTAAAAGGTAGCGTTAACAATGGGACACTGTGTCTGTGCTACTGTTACAAAAGGTTTTAGCATTTAATTACAGTTGACTTTTAAAACAGGCTTTCTTGTAGGTAAAAGAACATTTTATTATTAAATCTGCGCTTACCTTCACAGGCTCAGGGATTTTGAGTGTTTGAATTGGTCGCAGAGGCAATTAAGCCCCCAAATCCCTTTTGAGATGAGATCATGCCAGTTCTTTCCGTAACAAGGGTGTACAGTGTTTATTCCTGCTTTTTACACAACTGCCATTTGATTTTTTTTCTTTTTTTTTTTTAATTGTCTTTTGGCTCAAATAACTACAGCTAACCTCTCTTCTTTCATTGCTGCAGCCCTGTGACTGTTGCCTTGTAATTATAAGGCACCTGGGAGGAATTTAGTCTAACAGTGATCTTCCTTCAGCATGTTGTTACATCACCCATGGAAAGACCAGCGCGATAACCCTTTGTCCTAAGGAAATTGTAGAAAGTAGAGCAGCATAAGCATGCTGGAATTACTATTTTGAAAAAAACAATGTGTGGCTTTGCTAGGGAGACGACCGGATGACCTCAAATGAAACTCGCCTCATGGAGAAAGGAGGTGTCCCACCGAGGAAGTCCAAGCTTTGGAACAAAAAAGTCCAGGAAACAGACTGCTTCTGCTTAAGCTTACGCGGTCTCCTGAGATGACATAGTGAGGTAGAACCAGTGACAGCTCGGAAAGTCATGCTGCTGTTTAAAATGTGCCTTCCTACTATGATAGGATGTGCTTTAATGCTAGCTGTGATCCAAACAGCTGACGAATGACCAAAGCTTGGATACAGACTCCCTAGATTTTTGGTCCCAGCTGCCAAGCAATTGAACGGATGCCCAAACAAGAGTGATCTCAAAGGATAGTACTGTCCCACACTAAAAAAGGAACAGTCTATACCACAGACATTAGGAGTGTCATCTGAAAATTAGCGTGCTGTCCCTCTGTCTGTCTTGAGATGAGAGTTGTTAAGATCATCTGTGGTCTGAAGCACTCTGGGACCAGCAGGTTGGAAATTCGATATTTGAGGTGTCCGGTGTCCTTTAGCTCTTAACTAATGTGGAAGCTCCCTTGGTCACTGAGAGGTTTCAGACCAGTGGCCTTCAATGATGCAGGGAGCAGCTGACCTCTCAGAACTGTTAGAAATTGTTTTCTTAACTTAGTTTCCAGTTGCTAGGAATGCGCATTTTAACGTGGGCTTAGGTTCTTTGTCAGCCGGTGCTGGATTCTATAAAACTTGGAGCTGTGGAATCACGCAATATGAGGAGATGCCTGACGCTGCGTGATTGTTTTTTTTATATAAACAACTAATAATGTGTAGCTTCACTTAAATGATAGTCTTTTTCCCCAAAACGTTTTGTTTACACCTTGTTCAATAACGGGTCATATTGGTATGCAATGGCAGGTGTCTCACAAGCGTTTGACTACATTGCCTGACTATTCCTGGTTGTTTTTCCCAAAGAAGAGGAAACGCCACTGTCACAGGCTCATATGCGGTTCTCTCTCCAAAACTCTTGCATGGAGGCTGCTGAGGAAGCGTGCCAGCTCTTAGATATAGGAGCTTTATGTTAGAATGCATTAAGTAATGGTTGGAAGGTCTCAGCCACAGGAGACTATGCGAGGGGTATCTCTGGAAAGGAATCTCAATGCTGTCTGAAAACAAAAGACTCCTAAAGTTTCAGGAATGACTGTCGTTTGTGGTTATTTGTGTGGTTGCGGTTTGTCCCCTTTGGAAATGAAGCCCCACGCTCTCGGGGAGACAACCTGAATGATGGAAACTGAGGGAACTGAAGTACCTTGGTATTTCTGAGGGCGCCTCGCAAGGTGCGTACCCCTTGGAGAGGCACTCGGAATTAATTCCTAGCTCTTGAACGCGTTGGCTGAAGAAGGGGCCGCTGGATGGTGCTGTTGTCTCGTGGTTGGCCAGCATAAAAACTGGTTACTTGAGAGGCTTTACCTGTACCGTTAAGGAGTTCCGCTAGCAAACCGATCTTTTTAAAAGGTAAGGCTCTGGCGTTCAAGACTGAGAAGCATGGTGGTGATGTGTAATAATGTTATATCTTCTTAAGAGAAACTTCTGCCTCCTGGTCAAGAAGGGGAAGTTAAAGCAGCGCGGCTAGTTGTGGGCATCTGGGAGACCGTATTCATCAAGGGTATAGAATGGCGAGCAAACAAGTCAGCGCCACCACATAAAAATCCCAAGTCTGAAAGGTAGCAGGTAAGGACTTGGTCTAAACCGATGCCTCTGAGCTTTCGCCAAGTTGTAAATTTTTATTTCAAATAAGCTGCTTGCCTGAAAATCAAAAGAGCGATGAAGAGTTAAAAAAGGAAGGAAAAGTCAGAAGTTGTTTTAGGAAGACAGTTTATCCCAGAGGACAGGAGTGAGGATGTGTATCCGTGCACCGCAGGGGCGAGTCTGCACACAGACTTTTCCAGAGGTAAGGAGTAATAAGTCCAGAAGAAAAGCTACGTGTGTGTACAGCTTGTGGAGTTACTGAGGTTGAAACAAGCATTTCAGAGAAACGCAGTACCGTGCTCTGAGAAGGCTTGCATGGTCAGACTTCATTCTTGCTGTTGGCCTTGGAGCAGAATTGCCGAGTCTGAACCTCAGATCTGAGGCAGACGCTGTTGGGATCAGGGATTGCATGGAGTGAGGGTTCGAACTAAGATGACCATGGGATTCTGTTTGGCTCTAGGTGATGGTTGAAAGCCATGTCCTGAAGGAAAGTGCTTTTTAGCAGAAGGTTTTCAAACTTTAGTTTGCTCGAGTGTTGTGACAAAGATGTTGGTCAAGAGGGGGTTTTTAATATGATCAGTGTTTTTGAGTACCGTTGCTTTCACGCGCACAATCCGAGATGGCTTAAAGCGTCTGTCTTTTTCTTTCTGGAAGTGAAGAAGGGAAAGTCACTCCTTCAAAACCTGTCGATGTTTAAAATTAAAATAAGGCAATTGAAGTGTATTCTCTGACTTGACCTTTGGGCTTCCTTGAACTTAAACAGTCTGTCTTTATGTCACTTTATCTGCCTTTTACCATGCGTTTAAAATAGGGCCATTGCTAGTTGCCTGCCTAGTCAGGAGTTCAAAGTGAAGTAGTGTTTATGACACTCTGTATGTGTTTAAGGCATGGAGCTCTTTCAGAGGAAGAACTTGGAATTGGACTGCTTCCAAAATCCAGTTTTAATAAACTGCGTGTGACTTCAGAAAGGAACTATTTCTTCCGTCATTTTGTTGCTGTTGTCACAAACAGCGTGTGTATCTGTGTACGTATGCCTACATACGTGCTTTGTGCGAAGCTTTGGGATACTGACTGTTGTGACCTCTGGATTGTAAAATCCAGTTGGAGAATGCATTTGTGTAAGGACTGGCTTGCCTCTTCTTTTTATTTTGTGTCTGCCAGTTTGGGCTAACAATTTGCAAAACTCCTTGACTCCAAAGAGTGTTTGTGGAAGCTGAGAAGACGGAGGGTTAAGCATTCCCTGTAGGAATGTGGGGCTAGCTCGTGGCCTGAGATGGAGTGTTTCACATGCAGTTCTGCTTCCAGCGCTTTGTTTTCTCGGCAAAAGCTGTTGAGGATGTCACATGTGGCTGTTTTGCCCTCTGGCATTCAGGGAAGAGCTAACTCTGCCTTTTTAGCTCCCAGTCCTGGCATTCCTCGTTCAAAATTCCTGGCTGACTACTCGAAGCTTTCCTGTTCATGTCTGTGCAAAGGTTTAGGAAAGTTATTAGAAACTAGCGATAGCCAGAGGGCTGATAATATAGCTCCAAGTAAATGATTAGAGGGTGCAAGGTGTCACTCTTTTTATGTTTTTTTTAGAGTATGCTGCCAGCTATTCTGTCTGTCTGGTGGAGTTTGGACAAAAAATGACTTATTCCTGTACGAGAGAGCAGCGCTTAATGGTACGCGCACTATTGTTTTGTTACTTATCGACTAGTTTTGTTTCCTCCACTCTCGAATGAGAAACTTTGGCCGCGTGTGTTCTTGTCACGATGCCTTCTGTGACCTTGCAAAGAAAGCCAGGGAGGCTAACTGGGAGAGAGCACCTTAAAATTGCTGTGGGAACGAGTTTGAAATACGGTGTGTTCGGAGTGGCAGCAGGATAATAAAGGTTCTGCTCAGCCATGCAGAAATGCTGAGTTCACATTGGGGCGGGATCAGCTATCCAGCAATGAGCTCACCGTGGCTTCTAGTAACGGAATTTCAAGTTGTCTCAGGTTTAGTGAAAGCATGAAAGATAACAGTGAGAAAGTAAACCTGCTTTCCTTGCCCTGCTCCTTTCCCTTCTCAGCCAGAGCGCGGCACGATGAAACGGCCTCAAGTTGCGCCAGGGGAGGTTTAGGATGGATGTTAGGAAAAATGTCTTCACGGAAAGGGTTGTCAAGCGTTGGAACAGGCTGCCCGGGGAAGTGGTGGCGTCGCCATCCCTGGAGGTATTTAAAAGATGGGCAGATGTGGCGCTGAGGGACGTGCTTTAGTGGTGGGTTTTGTCAGCATTAGGTTGACGGTTGGACTCGATGATTTGAAAGGTCCCTTCCAACCCAGGCAATTCTGTGATACACTGGTCATGGGCCACGCAGTTCTGTCTCCTCATCCCAGCAAGGAGGACATCCGTGCTGTACAACACAGCTTCCCAAAGCCGCTTGGGCTGCTGGCTAGAGGGAGCTGTGCGGGTGACGAGATGCTGCTGGTAGAGGGGTAAGGAATTGAAAGAGGATGTGGGTCACATTTTTTTGAAAATTCTTGATCACATATGGGTTATGGCTTGATGCCACTGGAAAAGTAGACAGCGCTTCAGGTTTAGTCATGCCCTGTGCTTATTATAGTTGCGTTGTGGGATTCCAACAGCTTGCCAACTGCAAGTGCCTATCATTAGATAGCCCAGCAGCGGAGCAATCTTCCTCCTGGGTGGGAAGAGCCACTGACAGCTGCCCAGAGATCCTGGGTGGGAAGAGCCGATGCGCAGACAAATGACATGCTAATCCCGAGTAGGGAAAGGGGCGTGATGCCAGCCGTGCAGGACAGGGATTGTTGCCAGGCAGGTGTCTGCGGACCTGGTGGCTACCCAGAACAGGCATTTCTCTACTTCTGCCAGCGCTGGCCTGGCTTTCCCAAATTAGTAAACGCTTGGACAAAGCGTAATAGAAATAACATAGCTGGGAAGCTTACTCTGCTGTGCCCAGGTGCGTGTGAGGGTCATCGAGAAGGTTAACGCAGGCGTTTCTGCAGTGTAAGCTGCATGCAGGAAAATTCTTCTGCCCGACTTCCAGCTTGCTTGCTGAGCTCTGACTTCAAGGATAGCGGAGAGAAAGCCTGAGAGAGCTCTCCAGGGAATGAGCAGCAGGACGGGCTTCGGAAGGACAAAGTACTATGCTGAAGTTTGCTTGTCAGCAGCTGCTATCTTCTAATATGAAATTACAGCTCAAAATGTAGACAACGAATATAACAATACAGTGGTGAAAGTGAATTTCAATGCTAATGGCTGATTTTTTGTTCTGTTTTAACTCATCCCAGAGTTAACTTTGAATTTACTTACATGATTAAGGCATCACAACTGCCTGTTTTCGAGAAGGACTGGCATTTACATGCAAGCTTAAGTATATTTACGTAAGTGCGATGCGGACTATTCTTGCCAAACTATTAGAATTTCCTGGTAATTGTGTTGCTTAATTTATGGCCAACTGCGTTTAAGAATGACCTCTCCTAATGTGGTATTCAGTGACTCTATTGTAGTAGATAAACTCCCCAACTTAGCAATATGACATTTGTCTTCCTTGCATAATAGTCTAAAACCCCATTAAAACAGAAAGAAACGTATATGTTTGGATTTATTAAGTTGAGGTAGGTATAAACTCTTTCTGTCTGAATGTTGATAATGCTTATCATTAAATGGAGATGCTGGCACGTGTGTATAGGAGGCCTATGATGTGTAATAAATACAAAGCCCATAAATATTTAAGGCCTATTACATCCAATTCAACCTTTAACACATCCTTTAGTACTGTTAAGTTGAAAATAACTTAAGATCTAGGGAAACAGCTTAAAACAAATCTGGGAAACTCTGTCACCTAAGGAAAATGGAAATGAGGTTTTAAGACAATACAAACCATCATGGCGTTACCTGTAACGTTTGATTTATTAGCACGCGCTTCACGCAGAAGCCTTCAACTGCCTGCGACCAGAAGACCCTTGGCTCTGCCCACCCTCGGCCCCTAGCCCACTGCGCTCCCCCCATGCCCCGATGGCGTCTTCTTGGGCATGGCCATCGGCCACGTGCTGGGCCTGGTCTGGAAGGGCAGACCCCTGGACGGTTGGTTTGGGCAGCCTTCTCCCACTGGGAGTAACTGGGAGGTGAGACACCCACCATCAGATAGTTGATCCAGAGCATAGCTGTCTGGTGACACGTTTTAAAGTCCCGGAGTCATGTTGGGAATATCCTTTCCCTCTACCTGAGGCGACTTGGCCGAGCAGATGGTGGATCCTTGAACAGAGGTTTCAGATGGAGCATGGTTTATCAAGAAACGATGCATTCCTGCGGGGTCTCATTTAAACATGCTGAAGCTCTGGAACGTAGTTGGTGTTTATTCTCACGGGTATCTAAAAGATCTTTTGAGCAGATGTGCGCTTGCTTGCTTGCTTGGAAAATGTGTCTCTTAAGAGTTGTTTTGGGAGTTGAGAGTCAAGTCTTCTAATGGGAGGGATGACGCAGCCAACACGTCTGTAGCACTGGAACTGTGCTTCTGTCCTCAAGTTTTTACCTGTTTGCAGTGGAGAAGAAAATTCATCTTGTTTCGATGTATGTATTGGTTTGAAGGACTGAAGGTGTTCAGGATGACTGTAAAGGGGAAAGCAAGGGGTTACTGACGTACTATAAACAAGTATTTCCAGGGCTTAGGATTCCACATCTGTGGACTGTGGCGGTGCAGGCTTAGCTAGTAGTACTAACAGCCGTGGTTTTGGAGTCTTCATCTTCTGTCTTCTTCCAGTGAGTCAGCATCTATTTCTGTGCAAAAAGCCATAACATGAAACACCTTAAAAGGGCTGATCCCTACAACAATAAACAATTAAAAGGAAAAACTGAATCCTTGCTGCATTAGAAAATCAAAGCTAAATTGAGCTTCCAAAGAGCACCGTTTTGTGATGTCCTTGATAACAGCAGCAACAATAAAGGTCACGAGAGCTCTGTCATCCTGAGACGTGATGTTGCTTGCTTAGAGAAGTGGACCCCGCTGAGATTCAGATCAGGTACTTCTGATAACGGAGATGGAACAGCCGTGTTTATTTCTAGAATGTGTCAGCCAACCTGTTTCTGGTCCTTGCTCTTCTGTAACAGTCAGGTGTTTATTTACATGGTCCGAAACTCAATGACTTCTCCCGTAAGAGGGAGAATACGGCTTCTCCCGTATCTGAACACTTCGTACCTTTCCTTCGCCTTTTGCGTGCTGATGCCATGAGATCTTAGTGACAAAGATGGAAGGGGAACGGGGTGTTCCTCACCTAAGATCACACTGGTGCCAAAAAGGACGGTTTCACCCTGATCCTGGCAGCACATTCCTGCCCCCGTCCCCAGTGCGCTGCTGTGCTGGGGGAGCAGGGTAAGGTAGGATTAAGCCTCAGAATTCTTGTTACTTCCCTTCCTGCCCTCGGCATAGTTTAGAGAGGTTATTTTTCTTGGTAGGCGACCAAATCTGAGGTCCAGTATATCTTTGGACGTATTGCTTTTGAGGACATTTTGTTATTTTACAAGGAATTAAATCGTAAATACTGGTGGTGTAAAAATATAATTTTGGGAGAATATGCATATTATAAAATATCGTGATGATGTAGTGGACATAGAAATCTATCAAACTGTTTGTAAAATGGTCAGAAGTATGGTGTTTGCTTTGCGTGCTAAGCCGTACCGAAGCAAACAAAACCAATCAGGAATCCTATTGACAGACTCACACAGGTGAAGAAAGCGTGCGCTGGAAAAACTAGATGGATAAGAATGTGTCCACGCCTGGGTCTTTTGTATATTTAGACCTTTCTGTTTTAAAATATTAACAGCGAATTTGGAACTATAATATAATGATGTGATTATAACACATTTGTGGTCACTGCAGCTACACTGTCTGCAGTACCATGCTGTAACCCAAGGTGATAAATGCTGGAGGTCAGCGACTGGTGCTCTGCAGGTTGTTCCTGTCATACCCTGGGCGAGTCTGGTGCTGGTGGAATGGCTGAACAACTTGTATTTTTCTTTTCTGTCTCCTCTACTGCAGATATAACTTATTTGTGTTACTGATAGGGGTGCCGGGGCAGAAAAAGAAAAGCCTGCTTTTTCACGTCCCAGGCTGAGCGAATCTTTGATCTCATTTCGAGCCCTGCAAGCAGCACTCAAAGTTGGTGTGCACGACGATGGGTGGGTAGAAGCTTTAAAGCACTCGGAGTTGGAGGAGAAGTTACAGTCTTTTAGGGCTGAAAAACTGTTTTCCTCTTTGTCTGCTCCACTAAGTCGGCCATCGATTTATTAATTGGGAAAGGAATGGAGCAGGGAGGGATTTGGTGTTTACTGACAAGCGACTTCTTGTTCATGGTTAAATTTCCTTTTCTGGGGCTGTATGCACGGTGACTGTTATGGTGCGATGAGTGATTAAATAGGAACGACCTGTCAACAAGAGTGTTTTCTTAGGGGGGAGGATAAGATGAGAAGAGCAGGACAGCCAAGCAGACCAAAATACCACTGGAGACAAGACAGGGTGGATGAGAATGAGTTTCTCTAGTAGTGGATGGAGTATGCAGATGGGGCCAGGTGAAGGCACAGGGGAAAAGGTTAAGCCCTGAACAGAATAATCAGGTTTTCCTTCCAGATCATGCCTGCCCAGGGTAGGCAGAGGAGAAGGCAGTAAAGAGAGGCCAGATTTAAGCGAGCCCTTACAGAATAAGGGAGAAGAACACTGGATTATGAAGCCAAAGTTCAGGATATCTCCTAGAACCTGCAGGAGAGGTACTGGGACTGCCCTGTAAGCAGGGACTCTTGCGAGGATTGCGAAGAACATGGCTCCGTTGCCAAGGGAGAGGGGAATACGCTGCTTAGCAGTTGACGGGACTTTACCAGCAAAGGTTAGAAAACTGCAAAATCTGGATGCTTCTGTAGCTTTAGGTGCTTCTCCATACAACGCCAAAGACAGGCTGCTGTTGTAACGTTTCCGGGAATGCTTGGTCACAAAATAAACGCGGATGCTAAACATTACTTAAGCGTTATACCTGCCTGAGTGATTTGTTGAGAAATGTCTGTTTGTTCTGCTTGCTGCTGGAATGCGGCATGTTCTGCGAGACGGGATGGAGCTCCGGCACCAGCTATGAAAGCCGCAGCAGTTTGGGACTTAACAGGAGGCATCTGTATAGCTGCAGCACGGTCCTCGGTGTAGGACCGTGACTCCAGTGTTGTACCATTGTACGTCGGAAAAGATACATGAAATTACTTTTTCTTAAGTCCATGGGAGCTGTGTTCAGTGCTAGTTCCTAACACGGCACTTTCGGCAGCAATAAAAGAGACTGTGTTTCATTGGTGATCAGAACTGCCTTTGGGGAAATTCAGCTGCCCGAGGAGTGGACTGACTCGCGGTTTATGACATTGGCTAATGACACTAAGTGTGTTCAGAGCGACTCAAAGGAATACAGGGCTGCCACATTATAAATCTTGCTTCCTGTTTTTCCTTGAAGTTTGGGGAGAGATCCTCCCTCAGGCTTAACTAAAACCTACTTACTCTTGTAAGCTGGTTGGTAGCACAAGGTGGGAAATGGATATGCAGAAGGATGATGGGAATGAAAGAGGATCCTTTCATGGAGCTCTGCAAATTTGTTTTCCACCTCCAAAAAAAAAAAAGAGTCTGATTAGGTTCATGTGACTTTATAGCATGTGGGAGAAAATATCTATAGTTGTTGAGCCTGCAGGACTGTGTTAACCTTTAAGGTGTATGGGTTGACTGCTGGGAGCTGACGGGACAGTTGCGGTCCTCCTGTTGTGGAACACTGCAGTATGGTCAAGTGACTGAGAGAGCTCCATCTCCCTAAAAAAGCCAGAATTGCCCCTCCCTTGCTTAAGTTCCTCTGAAACTTTTTAACTGCTCCTTTTCATGCTTGTACAGCTCTGCTAGTATTATAGCTCAGTTGTGCCGTCTTCATGGTAACAATTTGTGGGAGGTTTTGAGAGGGCTTGACACTCAAATCATCCCTATTCCTGTGGCGGGGATGCTGACGCGCGGACGGCGAGTAACGTGCCTATAGCTACTGATCTCAGTGCGACGGCTGAGTGTAGGTGGTGGTGTAGCTTTTATCAAATTATCTAGGGAGAGGAAAGATTGTTTATGTTTTCCTGTAGTATGTTGGGGGTCTCTGAACATGGTTTTCTTTAGGACTCGAAGAAGTTCTTCTGAATCCAAATCTAAAGGTTTTAGGTCTCTCTTCTACAAATTTAGAAAAAGGAAAGTGGTGAGCACATTTAGATTTTATTTTGCGTGGTCGCCATGTAGTATTTTCTGTTGAGCCTGCTTAGATTTGTAAAAGGTTCTGCATGAATGTCATAGATGAAGTTCTGTGGGTTCCAATGCTAGTGACACATTCTCGCTGCTTCCTGGTATTCAGTAAAACCAGTGGACTTGAAATAAATAATGTCCAACTGCTCTAAATTTAGCATAAAATTAAGATAACTTGTTGACTAGTGTTATTGTTCCAAAGAGCGTAACGTTACCCAAGAAACCAGCAGGACTCACAGACGTGTTCTGTTGGAGAGTGTTCACACAATATCCTCCATAAACTGTTGTCTGTTGCTACGATACAATTGGAGAAGATCAAATGGTGGATAAACATTGCATAACTCATCAAAGAGATCAAGTAACGTATGTAGGTAAGGGACAGAGTTGTGGCATGGGTAGAGATCTGGGGAGGGGTAAAGATCTGAGACTGGAGAAGAGTCCCAGAAATGCCAAGTGCCAGGGAGCAACATGGAGGTAGATCAAGAACCTTGGCAGTGGAGGAAAAGAGAGGATGGCATAGCGTTAAAGCCATGTGGGCAGGGAGGAATAGACATCCGAGTTAAAATACTGGCAAAAGTTCTTGTAGGAAGCTCCACGCGTGGCACTTCTTTCTCGATCCCATGCTGTCTTAGAAGGATTTCTCGTTCTTCCCGCAAAAGGGAGTATGGAAAGCTTCCTCAGGAAATATTCATCGTAGAATCACAGAATGGTTAGTTGGAAGGGACCCTGAAGATCATCCAGTTCAAACGCCCTGGGTGGGCAGGGACACCTCGCACTAGACCAGGTTGCTCAAAGCCCCATCCATATTCCCGCAAAAATATTTATGTGAGTTGGTGTTTTTTTTTAGAATTTTGAATTATTTTACTTTATTCCATCTCGTCGTTTAGTTAGGTGCTTCGTCATTTTAAAGAGCTGACCGCTCTCTTTGTGATGACTGTTTTTTATAATGTGAATTTTTCACTCTGTCAGAGTAGCCAGGTAACAACAGTTGTCTGCGTTTCCCCAATCACCCCAGACTCCCGACGGTTGTTTGTTTCTTTCACGTATTTATGCAGATTTATTGCGTCCATTCTTGTCTTCCCGTAGCAGAAGAGATCAAACAGAAGATAAACCACTCATGCCTGCAGCAGCGCTCCCTCGTTGCCTAACTGCCTATTCTTCTTCTTCTTCCAGATGCACCTTACTCCATCCCAGAGCGGGCAGAGTGCTTTGGTAAATAGATTAGCTTTGTACTGTGTTCTCGGGGTCAACAAACGGAGAGCCTGGCAGGCTGACAGAAGAGGGAGGATTTTCCAGCAAGCTGCTAAATCACCGCTGAAGATGTGTTGCCGCTCAAACCTGAAGTTAGAGGAAGTTAGCTAAACTCTTGGAGTCGATTAGTAAGAAAAGGCTTTTGGCAGGTTTTTCAACCTGGTGCTTGTCTAAGTTGGCAAAGAATTTCAGGCGATTTCAGGAAAAGCGAATTCCCCCACTTATTTTACTGGGCGCCAACTCGGGTTCGGAGATGACACTTCCGAAATTGAGTTAAACTTCACTGCTTTTCAATACGAGGAGGTGGAGGAGAAAGACCCCGTTAAAAAGAGCTGCAGAGACGGTTTTAGAGCTCTTGTTTCTGCTGACCTTTTAATAATGCACAGCAGGACTGAAAGTAGCAGTGGGCAAGTTCCTTGGCTTCAGAAAAATGAAAGCTATTTTCTGAAGCTGGGCTGCTTCAGCCAGTGACATTTGTGGCGCATAAAATTTTACATTACCAGTCTACAAATGTGACAACTGGGTGTCAGCTCAGAGAGGAGGCAGCCGCCTTTATGTCTTTGCATCACGGATAAATTCCGCTGTGTTTTGGGTTTTGATGCCTTTAGTTTATTACCCATGCTCAAGTGTGAGAAGAAACACTACAGACCTAATGATAATCGCTTTTAATTAGATACTGCATCAACTCCTGCCGTAAATTTAAAGGATATGAAAAAATAGGATACCAGCAAGGCTAGAGTGAAACTTTGTAGGTGTAGCTGGAAGGGAAGAGAAAACAAAGATGGAAAAAGAAAATTCATGGGTGTAGAGGACCACAGGAGTTTGATATGGACGGGATGCACAAAGGAGGCACCGTTTCTGTCCAGCTCTTCCTGCATAATCACATTTGGGCCATGCTTAATAAAGGGGAGAGTGTCAATGCAAGAGTTCTCTGCACTCTCACCAGCTTGAAAGCTTCCATCCGTTCCCTGGCGAGGAGGACTTGAACGGGCAAAATCGTTGACGTAGGAAAAAGCAGCTTTTTACCAGGTCCCCTGGGCAGCCTGATAGGCTTTTTCTGCTCCTAGCTTTGCAGTACAGCTGGGAGAACTGGAAAGAGGGAATTTCTTGAAGGAAACCGGTAAAATCTGGGCTTCCTTTTTATCCCACGCCTGTGCCAGCAGCTGGGAGAAGAGAACAAAGGTATGGTTAAAACTGTGATCAGGTCGTTTGGTGTCAGTGGAGGGAAGACAGAAGAAGATGGATGGTACTGGTGGAAAGGTACTACCAGCTTAGTAACACAGTTCTTGTTTTTTGGGTTCTTTCTTTTCCGTATTT
Organism: Rissa tridactyla; assembly: GCF_028500815.1. Taxonomy (NCBI): domain Eukaryota; kingdom Metazoa; phylum Chordata; class Aves; order Charadriiformes; family Laridae; genus Rissa; species Rissa tridactyla. The sequence goes on along the minus strand of NC_071470.1, from coordinate 76,409,144 downwards.
GGTAGCAAAGGAATTTTGGACAAAAATTCTGGTCGCACAGGAGTCTGAGCCATTTCAAACTGCCACGCTCTGTCCTGAATGTGAAATAGAAAACTTAGAAAACTGTTATGTAAACAGGGTCTCGCAAAATTACCTGCTTAAACAAGGTGTCATCGCGTGCCTCCTGTAACATGAACAGGAGCCAGTGGTGCTGTCCTGCAGGAGGCAGGGTTTGGATGTTATGTATTGGGATGTGGTGAGCTGTTAAGTCTCCCTGTGTCTTTTCTGTCTGCGATTGTCTCTACTGCAAAGGAAGTGCTTTAAAAGATCATCTTGTAAGTATGTAACTGGGTGATTTGTTGTTGTTGAACCGCGCTGTAGTCCATGGTTTGCGATGTGTCAGAAGAGCGAACAGCAAAAGATAAATAGGGATCCCAGAAGAGTAATAGGAATTAATAAGTGTTTTCAAGTGGTAAAATAATTTTCTTGGATACTGGGTGGTGTGGACAGAGTACTGACGGAAGAAAAATGAGGGCATCAGATCTTGTTGGAACAGTGCAGCTCCTTATTCATGATGCTTTATTCCTCCTTGTCTTTGTTTCCTTTGCTGTCATTTCCCCGTGGAGAATTCCTTTGTCTATAGGCTCTTCCAGGCAGGGGTTCTCCTGCCAAAGGCACCACAGGATTCTGGGTTCAACTGGGACAGTCCTTCAGACCAACAAATGACGGTACCGCATTTGCTGTCCCCCTGGCCGGAGCCCTGTGTCAGCAGAGCTGATGGCTTTGGAACACTGCCTTCCTCTTCCTCTGGAAAAAGCAAGCTCAAAGCTTTTCAAAACCTGAATTTTGATATTCTTAACTTGATGCATTAGGTTTGTCAGGTTGTTTTTATCTGCTGTCTACTGTAGCTTGTTTAAAATCTGCGGTGACAATAATATGCTGACAAACATAATGCTTTTTGCTTTCAGCTTTTCAAAGTTACTTTAAAAAAAAATAATCCTAAGCCTTTAATTTTGTTTACTGCTTGATGCCTTGAACTCTTCAGGCTTTCTGAAAACCAAGCTTTTTGTTTTTTAGAAAAAGGAGGAAAAAAATGTTAACAGGAAAATTCTTAAAGGGTTCCTTTTGAAAGCCTTGAGCTTATAAATGGATCAATTATGTCAAGTTTTCCTGGGAATAAACCTGCACCTTTAAGGCTGAGCACAGCTTTGCTTCCAGAAGGGCATGGCTGGGAATAGCCTCCCTCCGCCGCAGGGTCCCTGCGCTTCTGTGTGCCTCGATTTTCAGGCTCTGAGAAGGAACTCCTCCTTGCTTCTTGGACGTGGAAATTAAAGCGTAGAGAAGTTCGAGACGCTTTGCCTGGGCTTTCAGGGCAAGCCAGTGGTGTTTGCTGAAATCCAAGTCAGGGCCTCTGAGAGAAATCCCACTGGCAAAACAACTGCGAGGGACAGGTTGCTGCGCTTCCTTAGTGTTAATAACACAAATAAATGAACTCCGTTCTTCTGTGGTTCTCAAAACGCCTTATAAAAGGAGTTTAGGATCTTTATCCGCATCCTACACACAGGGAAAGCCAGGCCATATGCAACAAAATGCCGTTGCTCAGGCCATTTAGCAGGATAGTGGCATCCTGAGGAATAAATTGCACATCCTTTCTGTTCCAGATGAGTGCCCTAGCCACTAGGCGCCTCCGCCATCCCCTGCGACACCACGCTTGTGTAAGCAGCTTGTCATCGCTTGGCGGGATTCGAGGGGACTAATTGGCAGCGCTGGTAGCATGCTAGCCAGGCGAAGTGTCGTTCTCCGCGGTGCATCACGTTGCGCTGCCTGCATGTAATCTGAGATAATGGAAGCAGAGGGAAGCGATGCCTGCAAGATTATACAAGAGCCAGTGCGGTGAGGACAACGCATTTCTATAAATACAAGCTGCAGATGCCTGACCCTAACGGGAACTAGAGCAAGCCCTACAGCTGATAGGGGATTTTGGTGTTTCTGAAGGGCTGGGACGAGTATCCTCCTTTGGCAAGCACAAGCTACGACTTACACTGTAGATGTTCTTCTGTCCATTTATTTGAATACTATTTCCCCTCCTTTCCTCGCCAGTATTAATTCTGGGGTCTTATTTCCCTGCTTTCTCTCCTCCCAACTGCTTGCTTGATATCTTCTTCCCTGCTGTGGTGGGTTCACCTCTAATAGCCTAACTCTGCATCCTTCCAAGTCATTCTAAATTACCCACCTCTGCTCCGGCAGGAATGGTGACAGGTCCTCTTTAGAGCTCGTGACAGTCCTTCCCTTGATACCGACCAAAAATCAGATGAATAAAATATGCTTGGCAAGTGCATGGTAGAAGTCTTCAGACAGGGTATATATAAACTAGTAATTTTATGGCGTATGGATGTAGTAGTGCATTTTGAAGAGATTCTCAATGCTACCTCAACAATTACAGCAGATGAAATAGATTTCTTTTTTTCTTCACGTGCCTAAACAAATATGTTTGGGACTGAACTGGGTCTTTTCCAAGGGAATGTTCTGCTTCCTCGTGTTTTCAGGAGGGATTTAGAGGGCGATAGCGACACGTGGTGAAAGTGAGCAGACTGGGATGGTGCGGTGATCTGACTTCAGCCTGCCATCCCTGCGAGACAGGTCAGAAGCCCTCTGGTAGGGTGCCCAGAGGCTTGGCGAGGCGGGGTGGTGCAAACAGCTTCCTCCCCTCTTCCCAAAGCGGGCCTTGGAGAAAGAGGCGCAGAATGGGGCGTGGGGCGTGGACTAGGGGACTTATCGCTTGTAGATAAGAAAGAGAAACTGGTAGCGGCGTCTTGAACGTCCCTAAGGCAGAGCAGGTGAACTGCTGCATCAGCAGTTCTGCCTTGGCTTTCAAAGACATCTTTTGGCGATGAGCTGCCTCCTCGGGAGTGTCCTCCTGCCGCAGCTTTAACAGCCATATCCTGGCCCTTGGTGCGTGCCCTGCCTCGGCAGGGGCAGGTTTTGTGTGTCCCGTCCTGCGAAGCAGGCTCTCAGGAGAAGGAATTGGCTTTCACTTAACCTTTGTATCTCCTTCCGCAGCTTATCTTTAAAGGCACATCTCAAGCCTTCAAAGCCACAGTGTGCTCTAGTGCCCTGTTACTTGGTTGAAAACCGTGCTAGCTGTAGAAGCCAGAAATGTACATTTTAATAGGCAGTTAAAAATAGCTTTGTTTGTTTTAAAGCACCCTCCCCTACGTGGTATTAATTTCCATGGAGTTGAAGAATTTTAAATTCTCTTGGTTTCTGTGATGGCTGCACACTGAATTTGGAATATTACCCCTTCCAAACAGAGTTTTAATGACATCAACAGTAAGTTCCTTCCAATATACCGAAATCCTTACAAACTGTTATGTCTTAAAGGAGAGATAACTGCTGAATACTCTGCTCTGTTCTACTTCTATGTCTGTGCATTCTTTTTCCTTTTACTTGTACGTTTGAATTGAACACAATTCAGTTCTTCATTAGATGTTCTTGGACTGGTAGCAGTATTGCTTTGGCTTTATTCTTAAGCACAAGGTGATGTAAGGGTGCCATTCCAGCTTCCCAAAGAAAAAAAAACCAACGGCTGGTTAGCACGCTGTGGTTATGTGTTCAGGTGTATCAGAATTATAAGTTACCAGATCATTTGGCAGTACCGACTTCATCTGGAGCAGGTAGGAAAATGCAGCCATGTTTCTGTGTCATAAACCAGAACACGTGAGAGCATGCGGTAACTGAGCTGGCTGCGCCAGAAGAGATGGTATCTAGTCAGTCATAGATGTTGTTCCATAAAATGCTGAAAATCCTGCATGGGTAGGATTGTGCCATCCTGCATCCTGGGCTAGTGCTGTCTGGTGCTTTGTACTGGGTGGCTGTGGAGACCTTGTTCTGCTGCGACGTTTCCCAAACCAGGCTCGCTGGTTTTTGGCACTGTACCTTCTATTTCTCATTTACTCTCATGGTGATAGGTTTGGCAGTTGCCTTGTAGAGCTTCAAGCGGGAAGATGTAGCGATGGAGTAGGGAGACACCTTCTTGAAGGAAGGGGATGTGTGTTAAGAGCTGCCTGAGACCTGAGATACGTGTAAGGACCCTGTTAAACTTTTTTTATCCAAGTAAGCTGCGGGAGATGAGAAAGACTGCGCTGCATGGTGCTGGTCTGAATGTTATTTCGATCACTTGGCACCATTCTTTAAATCAGAAACATTTTAAAAAGTTTTGAAACTTGTTTTCCCGGTTTCCCAAAAGCCCTAGCAAAAAGGTAGCAAGGAAGAATAAGGGTTGTGAAGAGTTAATTATGGAAGGAAAATCTCTTCTGAGGCTTAACTGTAGGCTAATAATGAGTTTCCATTGCCTGGAGGTATGCTGGGATGTGAAGAAAATGGGTAAGGCTGGGTAAGGCGGAATGGGGCTAAAGCTGGTTGTGTTCCCTCCGTGCTGCAGATGAGTTAAGTCCATTCCTCTTTGTCCTTCCCTCTGTAAATCACAGACCATAGCACCTCCTCTGTGTGCCTGGTCCGCTCGGGTACTGAACATTTTGGAGCAGAGGCTGTCTCCGAGTCTGTCTTTGTACGGCACAGCAGGGTCTCAGCCCAAGCAGGATGTTGGCAAGTTCTGGGCAATAATATCCAAATGCTATAGTCAAAGCTGTCGTTACCACAGCTACGCTTGCTTCGACAACTTCAAAAAAAAAAAAAAGAGAGAGAAAGAAAAAAAGAAATAAAGAAAGCAAAAAAAAAAAAAAAAAAGTACTTCAGCCATACATGATCTGAGCTGATTCATGCTGGAAATTAAATACTTTCCAGAAGACTGGCAGTGTCCGAGGTGGAGGGGAGAAGGGATTTCCTTGGGAACAGCTTTCGAGTTTTTTATTTTATCTCATACGTTTCTCTTGAAAAGGGAGGGAAATGTGCTGTTTGCTTGTTACCAGGAGGAGTAACCACGAAGTAAGGCATGTGATGGATGTAGGTAGAACTGGAGTGCGCTCTGTGTTCTGAGAGGGTTGGCTATGGGGAGTTAATATATTTAGAAAACCTTATCCATCTTGGTGTCCGTGATACAGTTTTAGTGGAGGCACATCTTGCACCTTGAGCGAGTGGTCGAGTCCTCGCTTTTGGCTGCAGAACCAGGGTGAAGGCAAGTCGAGATGCCGTGAGGAGTAAGCAAAGCGATGTCAGGGAGGAGCACTGCGGAGTTCGTGGCTGAACCCAGAGCTTGCCAACGTCTTCAGTGCTTCTGGACATCAAGAAAAGGAGGAGGCTCAGTTCTCTTGCTTGCCCCTTGGTTGTAAAGAGCTCTTTCTGCTTTTCTCCTAGCATGGAAACATGCGCGCAAAGGTTTTAGACATGAACTTACTTAGTGCAGCAGACAGCTGGGGGGGCAAAACTGGTGTGGGGTGGGGTTTCTTTATGTTTTTTGGTGGCCGGTGTGATCTGGTCTTCATCTGGAGCCAGATGGAGCTCCCATCTTTTCAGCACAGCAAAATTCATCATTGCTTATGCTTCTCAGCAGCCTGAAGCTGCCTGTGATTGTGTTTTGTGTCCTCATACGTACGTGTGCATGCTGCTTGTAAGGCAGAGGGGTCCCACAGCAGGAGTACGGGTAAGGACTTGGATAGAAATAAGTGTAGGTGACTTCTTGAGGAACCTTGTTGCCAGGAGAAATAGATGAAGGAAGGGATTAAATGAGGTGAGTGGGGTGAAGAGTCGGGTGCTTGAAGCAAGGCTCACGGAGGCAGGAGAGAAGGCCGGACTAGCTCCGGCTGGCCCCAAGATGGGCAGGTTGGACCACAGACAGCTAGCTGACACATATTAGTTTCAATGTCACTAGGTGAAGGGCTCAGCTTACACCTAAGGCATACGCAAAGCAAACGGTAGTAGTGGGCTATTCCTGTTTGTTCTGGACCCCTTTCTGCCCTCTTTGCTGCGGCAGAAAGGTGAGGTTTTCACGGTGTTGCCCCTGCTTTTGTGGTCGCCCCGATGGTGGCCGGCATTGCTGCTCTCGCTGGGCTTTCGGTGACTTTAATGAGACGCTCCCACAGTCGATTGGTCAAATGAAGCAAAATGTCACCGGGGGGAACTATTTTGATCCCTTTCACTGGGGGGGCAGAGGGGAGGGAAGAAGGGGGCCATAGTAAATGTCATAACAGACCTGAAGTTAAGAAGCGTTCCTCCAAGCGTGGATAATGTCTGCTGGGCTCTGTCTCTCTCGTTGAGCTGGGGCGAATGTAGAAGGGGAGCCGCTGCAAACCACCGTTTCTCCTCCTGCTAAAGGAACCCGATGGACCAGCTGGTTCTGTGGACGGACTGGAGGTAGGTCTGGGCAGCCTCCCCGGGGACTGGACGCCGAGAGGCAGAAGCCTTCAGGAGGGATGCAGTGGCTTCCAGTCTGAAATCCTAACGCTTCCTTTTCCCTCTGTGGCAGAGCTGGTATTTCACAGAGGTTTTCCCATTGATACAGGACACGATGCAGGAATAAGACTCTTTTTCAAGGTCTTTTGCACCAGGTTTGGTTATCGTAAGGCAGGAGAGCTTTGTAGACAGTCCCCTGAAAGCCAGCTCTCGGGTTTGCTCGTGTGGGCATGAAATCCTGCGCCTCGCAACACGTGCGAAAGAACAGAAACATCCAGTGGAGACCTGTCCAGTTTGCCTTCTGTTATTGCTTGCTTGATTGATGCTACGTGGATGATTACAGAGTGATTTCGTGAAAATTCATTTTTTTTTTTATCCTGCGTGTATTTTGTCTGGCCTGCGCTAGCATATTACAGTTACTTCTTGGATAACATCAGTGTTGTGGTTTGTTGTCAGTGGCAAATGCTCTGGCTGAGCCAACTTTTTGATCTGCTTAAATCGTTAAGATAAGTGGCATAACATCTCCCTGGAACGTTGTGATAGCAAGATAAACTGTGTTCAGTGTTAGGAAAAGAAAGGTTGTATGTCTGTCTGTCTGTATCTCTCGGAAACTGTTGAATGTTTTTTAGGCCTTAATTTGCAGCTATAACTACCCAGCTCTAACCTGCAATTATTAACTGGGAGCGGAGCCAGCAAACGCTGCAGAGTTGGGGCTGATACTCTGAGAACCGTGGAAAACAAAGCCGGGGAGCGGGGCAGCGAAGGGCATTGGTTTGTGATAACCGCGTGTACAAGAAACAATGAGAGACAGAGGAAGACGGGGGCGCACGTATAATGGGCTCTGTGTGTCTCCGAGAGACCTAGTTAGGAAGATGTGGAATAAATAAGTCTTTGAGTCATTCCCTTTTCCATATTTGAAAGCCTCCTCAACGTGTTGTCACAGCCCATCTGCATGCTGAAGATGTGCAATTTGATAAGGTACGATGGATTGCGTTGTAAGTGTGACAATAATAAGGGCATGTCTAAACACACAGCAAATGTTTTCCTCCTCCTGTGGAAATTGTTTACCCATGATAGCAGAGTTTAGGTTTTGCCAGCTGAAGTAGTAGGTGATGACACCAAAAGCAGACGCCTCATAAAGCTGATTTCTTGTAATAAGTAAAGGAATAGTTGGTTTGTGCAAGCTTACAGGTGAGAGGAAAAATGCAGGAAGTTCGTTGATATCTCTGCAAAAGTAATGTGATTTGCTAGGACAGGAGGTGAGTGACCGCAGAATGCCGGTCGGCGAGGAGCGAGGTCACGCAGGAAGCAGTTGATGGTTAGCGCTCGATTCAAGAAAGCCCACGAGCCGTTTGGGACCAGCGAACAGCTTTCAGGGCCGTGGGGGAACCCAAGTACTGGGATATATTGCTTATGTCTCCGGAAAGGAAAAGGAGAGCTCTGGAGATGTGAGCTGGCTCCTACAGCTCCAAGAGCCACAGGGCAGTCACTGCCGCTCGCTGAGAAAACCTGGCTTGTCCTCGGCAGGAAATGCTTGTCCCCGTCCTCCAGTACAGACGGCAGAGCAGTGGTGGTGGGGTCTGGCCAGCAAACCCTGCGCTGGGACAAAGCATTCTCTTCCCTGCCACCCTTGCTGGGAAACAACATCCTCTCGCAGTGGGAGCGCTCGGGGCGGCTCTGGGCTGCAGCGCAGGTGAGAATGCGAGCAGCGTAACGCTGGCTTACGGCCAACCGCGTTTCTTCTTACCATTCTTCCTCCTTTTTATTTTTCGCTCCCCACCCCAAAGCATGGGAATGTAGTAATTGCATTTTGACCCAGTTTCCAAAATCACTGTAGCATAGACTTTGAAGCAGGGGGGGGAGCCACTTAAGAGTGAAACCCAGCCATTAGCTAGTACCAGGAACATCAGCAGGCTGTTAGAAGTATGCACTAACAGCCTTGTAGAACAACTCTTATCCTACGCGTTTTTATGGGGGGGCGGGGGGGAATTGCATTTACATTTTTTGGTATTTGATCCGTGATACGCGAAACTTAGAAGACAGAGTTCAGGTTGACTTTAGGTGAAGTACTCTAAGCATAGATGCTTGTGTAAAGTGCCTGGATTTTCAAAACTTGGCTGGAGATTTCATGGCAGCCTTTCTTGTGGTTATTTCTGGCACCTCTGGCTGCCAGTTGGAACGCGGGGCTACAGATATGTGTGGAAGTGGAAAGGAATGGGTGTGAGCGCTTGTGTCGAGTAGGAGCCTTTTAATAGAAACAGGCTTGGTTTAAGATGGGTTTTTGAAATGAGCAAAGACTTGGGGAGCAGATGTAGGTATGAAATCCAAACCAATTTCCTCATTCCGGCTATTAATACGAGAGGGGAAAAACGGTCCTTTGAAGTGATTTTCAAACACCAATTAATACCCCCCTGGAATCTCCCCATCAACTCAGTAAGAAGTCTTGATGTGAGAAGGAAGTTGGAATTTAACCTCACGAAATAAGATAGGCGGCAAAGTAGAAAGAAGAGACCAGGGAGCTGTTGTCCCGAGCGATGGGAATACAGTTTTACCTGGCTTTGGCTGCCACCGGGCCACCTCTGAGCTGGGTAGTCCATTGCATTGTGCCAGGGAGGGCGTCCCAGAAGCGGATGCTCCAGGTGGAGAGCTTGTTTCCACTTGGAACCACTGTGGAACTCTCACCCTTCTGGGATCTCACTGTAATATACGTTAAGTGTTAATACATTTCAGGGGGAAAAAGGGTTGAGCTAATGCTACTTCTAGGGAATAGGTGGCACCTGGAATAGTTGCACGATAGGCCTAGGAATGCCACCGGTGCTTGGACATGGATTACACTGGCTCTTCGGCAGTAGAGAAGGAGGATGTCAGTGCCTTGGGCTGCATTTTGCCACCGAAAGCAAGACTGAACGTGAAGACAAAATCGTGCTCTGGAAGGCAAGTCTTTGCTCCTCCACTGCAGAGAGTAAGAAGTCTGCAAGACATTTTGGAAGAAAATGCTCTAGTCTCGGAGGACCACCTGGTAGGGTGCCTTGAGGATGTCTTCTCCCTTGGTGGGGAAGGATGGGAGCTTTCAGATGGGACCACGAGTGTGGGGGGAAAACACCAGCGAAAAGTTCAAGGCTCTGAGAGATGGAGATGTTCCTCATCTGTTTGTACTAATAAAATGATATGTGAGATTCTCCAAAGGCAATATTTGATTCTGGTGTTGTGTAAGCATAAAATGAAAGCTTGCCCTTTGACAGCACTACTATTTTCTTAAAATGCTCCACCAGAACATGCTGTCCCTTCCTATCTGTCAATACTCCGTCGTGCCCTGAGTCCCGTAAAACACACAGAACACAATGTTGTCCCAAGACAGTCGTCTCCTGTTGCTACATAAATGTTGAGGTGAAGCCTGAGTTTATTAGTTTTTAAGGCAGAAGGTATTGTTTCTGCACATTTTTACTTCATACAGTGCCTTAATTTTTATTAGTCTTAAGGTGATGATGTGCCTTGACTTTATTTTGCTTGCTGGAAGCCTGAAGCAGTTGAGGCCGATCGCATACTTCATCTCTCTTGTACGCGGCAGCCTGGTCCCCGAAGCCGTTCTTGCAGGTTAGTGCTTCTGAGGTGCTTCACAACAAGGCTCCGCTGCCCAACCGTGCCCTTTGTTGCAGAGCACCAGGCGGTCCTTGCCCTTGAACTTCAGCTCAACAAATCGCCTCCTTCCCCTGGAGAGGAGATAGGGGTTTGTTCTGATGTGGGCTGTTTGCTGCAGCCTTCTTGAGGGACTGCTGCTGGAGGGAACCGCAGGAGGTATTTAAATAGGTGGTTTCAGCAACAGGTCTTGTGGGTAGATTTCTCCTCGGTGCAGTTCCTCTGAACTCGCTGGTGTTGACTTATGTAAAGCACACAGCTCAGCTATTGCTGAACGCCGCGAGCAACGGTCAGAATGTTCAACGGGGTTGGCTGGGGAGGGTCTTCATACCTAAAGGTATCTGTCCAAAGGTGGTGTGTTGCCTTTGGGTGATTTCAACTCGGGTTGCTTCACCCTTCCTTTGTCATGAATCCCTAAGATCATAGAATCACAGGATGGTTTGGGTGGGAAGGGACCTTAAAGCCCACCCAGTGCCACCTCCTGCCCTGGGGAGGGACACCTGCCACCAGCCCAGGCTGCTCCCAGCCCTGTCCAGCCTGGCCTTGAACCCCTCCAGGGATGGGGCAGCCACAGCTTCTCTGGGCAACCTGGGCCAGTGTCCCACCGCCCTCACAGCCAAGAATTTCTTCCTCAGATCTCATCTCAATCTCCCCTCTTTCAGTTTAAAACCATTCCCCCTCGTCCCATGGCTCCCCTCCCTGCTCCAGAGTCCCTCCCCAGCTTTCCTGGAGCCCCTTGAGGGACTGGAAGGTTTCCCCGAGCCTTCTCTTCCCCAGGCTGAACCCCCCCCAACTCTCAGCCTGTCCTCGTAGGATCTGGGGCTACACACTGGGAGCTGCTCCTCGTCAGCCTGGGCTCGTGGAAGCTGCTGGAGCAGAAGGCTGCTGGGCTGGCAAGAGCCTTGAGAGAACAGCCAGTTTTGTGATTGTTGTTTGCTATAAAACAGTCTGTTTCTGTTGGAATTACCCAACAAATAGTTAAAAAACCATTACGTCCTCAAAGCTTTATTTATAGAGCGCACATTTCTGGCTCAATATGACCTGCCAGTGTTTGTTTTTAAATGTTTTGTTTAGGATATATTTATATAAAAGAGGAGTGAAAGAGCAAGAGATGTGACAGTCCAAAGTAGTGAATGATAATGCCGCTGTTTAATTATTTGAAAAGAAAAGCAAACTTTTCTGATGACCCGCAATAGGCAATGGGATAACACAGTGAAGCCCTTCCCAAAGGAAAAAGAAACAACAATGAACCAGCCCTTGGTATGCAGCGTTATAAATTGTGTCCTGCGTAAAAATGACCGGGAGTTTAGAAATGAAATGACAGAAGGGAAAATATGAGTGAGTTTAACTTTATTGCAGTTACCACTTGTTCCTGGGTAGCCTTTTTCTCCTGATAAAAAGAGGTTCCCCCCAGGGGAGGGAAAAATAGGCAACACTTTAAAAGCTCATCAATGGAAATGCTGCTATTCACTGGGAATAAAAAGCGTGTATTATTAAAATAGGAAAAAGTTTACAGGTAAAGAGCTGAGATGACCTGAGAAGAAGAACCATTTAGATCAATATCTGTTGTTTAACTTGGCCAAGCAAGGGAAAAACAATGTTCCAAGAACAGTAACCCAAACAGCACTGGAAATCAATTAATGATTAATTGTCTGGAGCTAAGCAATATAGATCTCCGTGGACTTTACTATGTGGTTTCCTGTTGTGATCATTTTATAGGTTGTTTATTTTTTCTTTCAAATATGTGTCACAAGTCATCACCTGAGGAGGACGCTCTGGTGTGTATATGGGTGGATTAGATAAAGTTGGTAATTTATCAATGCAGTAGCTGTGTTACTGATGCGGCCTTTGGAATAAGAGGGAGCCACCCATGTCTTGACTTCATGGTTGCGGAGATGCCAAATTTCCCGTAAATATTCCGTCTGTGGCTTGTTCTGTCAAAAAAGTTTGGTTCTGTTCCATCAGATTTGACCACAAGGAAAGCCCTTCCGACCCAGTGGCGTAGTCCTGGATGCGTTCACCTTGTGAAGAGAGCCCTCCCCCCCAACAGGGATTCCACAAGGAAGTTGCTTTTTGCTGTATTTTGGATTTCCTACTGCTGCCTTTTGGCATCTCCAAAACGCTGCGGAGGTATCCGCCGAGCATTTCACCTCGATGGAGGCTGTCAGATAGAGGACACCTTTTGAAGAAGACTGTAATAGCTGATCTTGGGCCTTACCAGCTGGAGAGCTGTTAGGTTGGCATCCCTTAGCTGAGCCTGGAGCTACCACTGGAAGGAAAGTTCTGCTTCAGAATGACCGTACCGTGTTCCACCTTTTGGGGGCTTGGCAGTTATGTATCCCGCTGGGATTTTTTTTGCACTGGGAAAAGATGCCGTCTCGAATTAAGTGAATCCCAGTGACCTGCCGTTCAAGCTGCTCTTCCCTGCAGGATATTCGGTGCTCGAGACCAGATGCTGTCAGTGTAAGAGAGGCAAGGATGCAATTTTAGGGGAGGGGACTGAGTTTGTTTTCCTTGTACATTGTCTCCTAACCTTAATGCCTGTCGCCATCTGCTTCTTGGAAGGTATCTTCAGCCCGAGGGTAAGAAGGCTTGTTGAGGGGGCTGCTGATTTTTGATGGGAAGTTACAAGTTTTGTCTGTGCTGGTCATGTTGGTGGACTTGGCCTTGCACTGAGAGTGGGTGAGATTTCTCCACGTCCTTCCACCCAGTGATAAAAGTTTTAGAAGCTTTTCTGAGCTGGTGTGCAGTGAGAAGGATTTTGATAGACAGTGGTTAATGCTTTATAAGGATTTGGTGCTTGGAAGAATCGATCTGGACAGCAGTACAGGTGCTATACAAAAGGACTGGAGGGAGTGGTGGCCCGTGTCTCAGAACTTTGACTTTGTTCTTTTCTTTTTTTTTTTTTTTTTTTTTTTTTTTTTTTTAAGCCCAGGATGCCAATAGCTGAGGAATGAGGAAGAGAAAGAAACTCATGTAAATGACAGCGGGGGGAGAAAGTGGGGAAAGAATAAATCCTCCTGATGTAAATACAGCCCCCGTCCTTAGCAGCCCCCCCATATCCATCATACAGCAGAGAAGCGCTTCCAGTTCTGTACCCCATTTTCCTGTAGCTACAATTAGCTTTTAGCTAAGGGGGGGGTTGACTTTAGCCCTATGATTTTTCTCCTGTCCTGAGACATGGAAAAAAAAAAAATAATCTGTGTCCCTTCTGACCTGCTTTCTGCGGGAGCTCGCTCTGAAGCAGGGGGGAGGCGATGTGTTTGAAAGCACAGCAGTGCTCCAGCCGGTGGGGCCGCCCCGTCCCTGAGCCCCCTCCTCCCGTCCTCATCCTAGAGGGGCCGAGCATTTGTTATTTCAGTATCCCAATGGTTGTAGGTGGCGGAAGCGCGTGTTTCGGCCTCCTGTGCCCTGGTGCTTTTTGTGGGTGTATAAACAAACACACTTTCTTTATTTTAACAAAGCCCTTATGTTTTTGGCTCTCTGACTGGTTTGGCTTCCTGCCCTCTAGCACGGAGTGGGACACCACTTCAGGCACACAAAATCGGCTTTTTCCACTGCTGCCTGAGGTCGGGGTGCTCCAGCTGTCCCGCAGGATGCCCAGCTTGCTGCAAAGGGGACCACCCCGGACCCTCGCCTCTGCCGGGGGGAAGCGGGGATGGTCTGGGGGTGCCTGTGGCTGGGAAAGGGGGGGGGCAGGTTCCCAGCAGAGGGCCCCCGAGCAGCACGGATGCCTCGGGCGGGCTCCCTGCCTCTCCGGGGCTCCTCCTGTACTCGACAGGCACGGCAGGGCCATGCGTGGAGGAGTTGCTCTTGCTGGAAAGACGCGGGATGTTTTTGCAAGGAAATAGGAGGGTTTTGGAAAACGCAATCCTGGAAGTAGAGACCGGCAGGTCTTGGCAAAGCACAAACTTGTGTTGCTTCCCAGATGCGTAGCACACAACGCTTATTTTCATATGTTCTGATCTCTAAGTGTTTAACCTCCTATCCTTAACTAGAGATCTGCTCAAGAAGCTTTTGAGGCGAGTACGTTGGGCTATCAGAAGTGATCAGGAGTACTGGAAGGTACCAGACGCAATTGACCCCGACTGTGAAATCCCCATCGCTCTCTTCTCCTTTTGACGTGAGTGAAGAGACTGTTGTGGCCTGTGTGGTTATCAGAGGGAGCCAGGATTGCTCATTGCTCTCAAGCGGAGGTGATGTATTATTAACGATAAGCACATCAAGCACACATTGCCAAAAAAAAAAAAAAAGCAACCCAACAACCTTAAGCCGCCAGCATTCGATCCTGTCTTACATCAGCTGAATGTTTTTCAGCACCTCCTGTTTCTGCCTCTTTCGAAAGATGCAAAGTGTGAGCCGGCGCAGGGGAACTGAGTGGGAATTTGGCGATTTGCTGCGTGGGGTCCTGCGTGTGGTGTCACAGTGAGTGGGCGGGCGGGCGCTCGGTCAGGGCCTGAATTTGGGGCTCTTACGGAGTCCGAAAAGTCAGTTCCCCGTTGAACATTGTTTTCACAGGTAACTAGAAAATGCAGAACCTGCTAATCAAGTTTGAAAAGCCAATCGGTTTACTTAGGTTAGGCCTTTAATAACCAGCTGTCAGGTAATGCTTGCCGAGACGTTGGGTTCTGTGTAGTTTTCCTGGGAAGTGGATGGCAAGGATGGACAAGCCCTGTCTCTTGGTGACTTCAACACAAGTGGGGACTACAAATATGAGAGCTACAGAATTGTTTTTCATGGTTGCCCGTAGAGATCAGCGCTGTTGGACTAACTCAGCTGTACCGCTAAGGAATGTAACGGAGGGATTCATTGCATTGCGTTTGACAGCTCGGATGAGCTGCATACCTCTATCGTTTTTGAAACAAACCCCAAACCCTGATGTCCTTAGGAATAGCCGTGATCAAGGATTGAGCCCTGAAAATCTGCATGATTGGTTTTGTTGATGTAAAGAGGGTTACTTGCACGTACAAGTGTTTTCACGGTTGAGCCTGAGTTGCTTTTTGAGCAACCTGGTCTAGTGGGAGGTGTCCCTGCCCAGCGAAGGAGTTTGGAACTGGGTGATCTTTAAGGTCCCTTCCAACCCAAACCATCTGTGATTGTCAGTGATGGCTTGGCACTGACCATTTGTCAACAAACTAAAAAGATATAAAAAGCCTCTTAGACAAGTATAAATGCTTGTCTCTCTGCACTTAGTTCTTTCTAATTGAAATAGTTTTATCCTCTGAAACTTCCTGACTTAGACAGAATTACTCCTGCCTTAATCCAACGCAAATATTTTATCACTCAGTCGTCTGCACAAACCCCTGGAAATGCAGGAGCTGCCAGTTTCCATCTAGTTCAGCGTCGTCCCTGACTGACAACGCTGTGGTCAGCACAAGCGGCTTCTGAGGAACCGACCAGAAATGCTGCGAGATATATTTATGGAATAACCTGCCCATGGGGAAAGTTTTCCCCTCCCGGTTCCACTGAGCATGTGCGTTTGTGTATTCTCTAATCTCTACCGTCATCACTTGGGCTGTTCTCATTATCCGTATAGATGTCAAATGCTCTCACTGACAGCGTGCGACCTCGCAGGGAAATTGTGCGCTGGATGAGAAGGCAGAAAAAGAATTTCTGTGTATCTCGGGGAGGGTGATATCTCATCCCGTGCTGTGGTTGAGGGAGGCTTTGACTGCCTTGGTGGTGAGCGGGAGGCTGGCTTTAGCCAAGGCTGGTGGCACACCTCTTCTTCACAAAGCCTTTGTGCAGGGCTGAAGCCAGCGGAGTTGAAAGGCAGGTTTAAACAGACAGCCGAGGACTTCCCGAATGGCCCTCGTTCTTCATTGCCTGCTCTGTGAACGGCAAGCTAGCGGGCTTTCGTCCTGAGTGACGAGCTTATCTCCCTTTATTAAATCAAACAGGAAAAAATATTGGAAATGACTGGGTAGTATTTAAGAGGGAATATGCGGGCCAAAGCGTGTAAGGAATGCCAAAAGGTTCATAGATATGGCATGTCGGACAAGTCGGCTCTAGCTGATGGGGTTTTATTTTGTCAATCACAGTGACGGACAGGATTATTAGGTCATTTTGGGTGTTTGTACGTGGAGCGTACTCATTTCCAAACTTGGCCCCTTGGCTCTTGATTTAAAGACTCCTGGAAGTAGGTTTGGTAGGGTTTTAGATCATTAAATGTAGCGATGGTATATTTAAAGACTGACTTAAAATCATGCATCCTGGTGTCACAACATTTTTTAGCCAGAAAATCAAATGCATAGGTTTAAGATGAGAGTGGTTTAAGTCACAGGGAATTGCGAGGAAATGGAATTGCGATGGGAGTTATTTAGGTTTGTTACTGAAATAGCGAGCGAAGAGCCAGCTGCTGAGGAGCATCCAAGAGGTGCTTTCCCTGAGGGATCTGAACACTTGGGGGGGGATCCTAAACCCCCACTAATTGTCTAAGTGGCGAGAAGCAACAGCAATCTTCTGCGGTAGCTAACACGCCTTTTCTTCAGGGGCTTCCTGGTTCATTTATAAATAGGAGTGAAGTCGAAGGTACAAACTAACAGGAATTTCTTTAGGGAGTTAAAGCATGAAGAGAGTCCTTGACTCTGAGCCGTGGCCTACGCCTTCGGAAGAGGGGAAGGTGTGGAGTTACTGGGGTTTGGACTCGAGTATGCAAAGCTTCTCAATTGATTTAGTGCTTTGCTTTTGCTTGTTAATACAGGGACTGTCATGAGTTGAAATGAAATATAGCTCTAAGGGGTGCAAGTCATCGCTGTGCTGTCAGTGACCCACTGGAAACCCATTTAACCATTTAACAACAGGTACCTAAGGAATTTATTGTATTAAAGAGAGCAGAAAAGCTCCAGCCCTGACCAATTCCTGCGCAGGATCCTGAGATCTTTCAGGAAAACACTAAAAAGGGGGTGAGGGAAGACTGGCTTAGAGACAATGACCTGTTTTCAAGGGCTGGGGGGAGCGCGGAGGTGACGGCAGCGGAAGGGAGAGGGGGAATTCAGCAGGCGGATGGCTTCTGCAGTGCCCTTGCTCCGCTTTGCAGGTGCTGCGGTTTCTGGTGCTGCTTTTTTGCCTGTCCAATAGATTGCGTATTATTCCCTAATACAGAAATGGGACGGGTGACAAAAGCGGAGCTCGGTAGTTGAGGAGTGGCTGAAGTTGCCGTGTGGTAACCCTAAACCTGGCTGAAGAAGTGGAGTTTTTCCTCTACAGAGCTACAATAGTCTCCTTTGTTCCCCCGAGCGTCCATGTCCTTTCTGCTGATGGATTGCTGTTCTGCCGTGTTAATCGTGAGCCGTTTGCAGACTCTCGTTGTTTAAAAATATTTTATGGATCTCGTCACCTTGGCCTGGATGGGAAAGCTCAGTGCAAGAGCCGCAGCTTACTGAAGAAGGTTTGGGATATTGGAATTAGTGCTCTCCTCTAACCCCCATCTGGAAAGAACTTTTTGAAGGGCAATTAGTGTAAATAGGGTGCGTGCGAGAGAGAGAGAGAGGGGAGCTAAGACTACACGTGGGTGATGGGTGAGCCTTGTCATGCTGGAAGCTAAGGAGGAGCGGCCTGTAAGATAGTATTTCCTTGCAAAATTATAATAAACTGCTCGAATGATGTTGTCTGCATCTTTTTGCCTGTTCTTTTGCTCTGTAGTATGTGCTTTTGGCCAAGATGCTGCCTCGGTTGTGTGTTTTCGGGGGTGGGAGCGTGACCTCCTCCCTGGCAGACTGCAGCTATCCCTGCGGTGTCATCCCGTCCTGTATCCCACCACTTGCTTTGTTGGAGGGTGGCTGGGCATCTCTTGGACTGAGGAAGAGGGTGGCCACAGAAAAGTGGTTGGGGGGGGCAGCTATAAAACCCTGTAAGGGAAGAAGTGATGGAAAAAGTGCCGTGAGGTGGCTTTGGGGCAGTGTGCGGCCGCAGCCAGCCCCGCAGGGGGTTGGCGGAGGGGCTGGGTGGGTTCCCACGGGGACACCCCGCCCGCCGGTCCCCTCGGCGGAGCACCTGCCCGCGGCCGGCGGGGCTCGGGGCCGGGGAGGCGGGCTCGCCGGTAGCCCCGGCAGCCCGGGCAGACTCCTCCTCCGTCCTCCCCGCCCCGGGGCCCCGTGACGGCGGCCGAGCCGATGCGGCGGGGGATGGGATGGGACGGGATGGGAGCGGGCGAGGGGACGTCCGAGCCTGCCGAGGGCTTTAAATGCCGGCCGGGGCGGGCTCCGCCAGCACAGCCGCTCCGCCTCGCCGCTCGGTCGCCGGCCCGGAGCCGCCAGCGGGTGGGCAGGCAGGCGGGTATATAGGCAGAGGGATCGGGTATAGCTGCTGTAGGCGGGGGTGCGCGGCCATGCCCCGCTGAAGCCCCCCCACCCCCGCCGCTCCCCGCCCGCCCCGCGGCTGCCCCGCAGCCCCCCGCCCGCCGCCGCGCTGGAGCCGGAGCGCCGCAAACCCGAGCCCCGGAGGTAAGGGGTGTGGGGGGGACGGACACGGCGGGGGGGCTTGGTGGGGGGGACCCGGAGGGCACCCGGAGCACCTGCCCGCCCGGCCGGTCCCTTTGGGCAGTCAGCATCCCGGGCGGGAGGGGAGCGGCGTCCCCCCGGCGCTTGGGGCTGCGGGAACGGAGCCGCTCCGAGCGGGGAGTGGGAAGACCCGCAGGTTTCCCCCCCGCCTCGGCTTCTCTCCTGCAGAGTTCGCCTTTAGACGTGCCCTTCTCTGGTGCTCGTTAGCTTGGCGGTACTTTAAAAATTCCTCACGGTGTTTGGAAACTTTTTTTTTTTTACAGTTTCAATTTATCTTCGCTTTAGTGAGCCATCAGCAGCCGCCCGTTGAAGGAAATCCTATTTCCTCTTAAGTTTTTTAGCGTTCCACCTGGTACGTGGCCTTATGGTGATATTTTCCTCGCCCTAAAAGCAGCTGAGAAGAGCTCCCGGCTTCTTGGTTTCCCTTTTGGCAGCTTCCTGCTGAGCGCTGCAGCCCAGAGCCGCTCTGCTCCGCAGCGAACATGGAAATGAGAATTTAATCATCCTTTTGTTCACATACCTTTGGTTGGCTTTTTTTTTTTTTAATAGCAATGTTAATTATTAATGGCTTTTCCGTTTCGTTAGGAGAGCATCCTTTCAGTCCTTGCATTCAGGAGGAGCCGGTGCACCTGGAGGTGCCAAGAGGTTGCTGGCACTGTGCGGTGTGGGACGAGTGCCGGGCTCTTCGGGCATCAGGAGCTGGATGTAATCATCTTACAGAGCTGCTGTACGTAAAGTTAGGTTTTAGGGCAAATCCCAGCAGTAGCAGCTCCTCGGAGAAATACTCCATGTGCTGTAGACTCTTGCCCTTTTGGGGAGGTGCAGTTTGCTGTGCATCTCAGAGTGACTCTGTGCTTAGGCTGCTACCTGCTCAGTGGCTTTATTGTTCTGGTCGTTCCTGAAATGTACCTATTTTCCGTTTAAAAAAAAAAAGGAAGCAAACTAGCTAGCTGGATTTAACAAAATGTGCAGAGTTGGATATTGAGTGTGGGAATAGAATTTGGTATTTAGTAATCCCTGATGTGATAGTCTGCAGGAACGTGCCTGGTTCTTACTTTGTTGATAATTTAAAGGAAATTGTTCGTGCATTAAGAGCAAGGTACAGAGCCCCCCCACACACCCCAACCAAAAATCCCCAACACTTAAGGCTCCCAAACCCCAGCAACTATTTAACGATAGACTTAGTTTTGTCGTAGTAGTTTCTGATCATATGCAGAAGGATTAAATGGGGTTGTTTGCCACCTCTGTGCGTGTGCTGGTTCACGTGGATGCGCGTATGCGAACTGATTTGTCCCAGCCTGTGCCCTTCCTTCCCTGGCCTGCCCTTCTGGGCCGAGAGACCTTTCCCGGTGACTTCTGTCATGTCAGATTGTAGAGCTGAGTTCTGCGGGGCTGCATTTCAGCTGGCGATTGGAGTTCTCAGTAACTTCACCTGCCTGTGAGTGTCAGTGTGGTCTGAAGCGTGAATGTCAGTACAAGCCGCGGTGATGCTTTTCCTGTGATTTCCACCCTCCCCCCCCGCCCCGGTTAGATGCCAGTGCGAAGTAAACCCAGACTTTTAAGTTTCAAAACAAATATCATGGGAAGGATTTGCTTGTAACTTATCCTTCACTGCTACCAAGGGTGAATTTCACGTTTGTAAAAGCAGTGCCTGGACTTTTAAGGTAGAGGCTACTCTAAGCTGAATTTCCAAGATGTGAAGGGGCTGGGAACGATAGAGGAATGAGGGATATAACCTAGGAGGAGCTGTGTTGCTGCTGTCCGGAGTTGAAACCAGGGTGAGAGGGAATTATGGATTGGTTTTTTTCCTTTTTTTTTTTTTTTTTTTTTTTTTTTGTCTTTCAGTCACTGGGGGGAGGAGGAGGGATGAAGTTTTCATTTGTGTGCACAGGGCATTCCTCGCGAGTGAACACCCTGTACACATCCATTCACCTCCCAGCAAGGTCCGGCAGGTTTTTCTGTGCCTCCTAACTGGGAATAGTATTCGTTTTAACTTCTATGTTACAATTTTAAATCTTGAAGCTCCTCTGCAGTCAGAAAACACCCTCGTATTCTGGTGGTGCGTTGTGGTATTCCTCACAGCAGGGTTTTAAAGGAGTTTTGTAGAGGAGCTTTCAAGACGTGCTTTCCCAGCCCGCTGTGGGTGTAGGGCGAATGCTTGGGTCACTGATGGCTTACGCTGATAAGAAAAGGTTCAATTTGTGCACAAAGTGCAGTTGACAGGGAAAAAAAAAACCTCTTTGTGAAAGGAAAGTCTGTAACTCCTTTTGTTTTCTGATCTACCTGCTTATGGGAGAGGGCGCCTTGCTCATGTGCAGCGTTCTTCCCACAAAGGTGGAGAAGCCGTTGGTGTTCCTGTCTGAAGGATTTGTAACTGCGCTGCCACCTTGAAGAGCCGTAATAAATAACAAGCTGGAAGGTGTTTTGGGCAAGGTTGTGAATGAAAATTGCCGTGCGAGAGGGTAAAGAGAAAACCTGTTGTTGTTGTTCTGAGTTTGCCAACAGCTGTTTTCAGGTAGAAGTTCTTAGAGGCGGAGATGCTGTCCAGCCAGAGAGAAGCCATTGCAAAGGGAAGGTGTTGCCTCGACGGAGCAAAGATCTACTGGATGAAATAGGTGCTTCAGGAGGGTGGGTGCATGAAAACGCTTGCTCCCGTAAAAAAAAGTATTGGGAACAGAAAGTGATGCTCCTGTGTGCCTACGTGCCGGTCTGTTAGAGTGGATTTGCTAGTCTTCTGGGTTTTTTTTTAAATTTAATTTTATGTTATTACATTGTTGTATGTGTCCCTATCAAAACCAGCATAGCTCTTACTGGTTTGCACTCGAATGCCTTCTTATGGGTTGGGAGCACCCGAGGACTTTCGTCTGGGTTTAAAGATGCCCTGTTGAAAACAGTGTTGACAGCATTCGAAGCCTGGTGCTACGGCATCGGGTCGTTCCCTCGGTGGCGCTGGTACAAATGACTTCATTGCGTAGCGAGATAGCATCCTTGTCACGCTCCAGTGACCTGCCTTTCACATAGTTTCTTTGTGCGTGAGAGTTAGAATTTGAACTCTTGCTTTGAGCAAATTAAAAGGGTTCTGATAACTACTATCAGGTTTTCTCGTTCGAAGTCAATTAGCTGCTTCCGGCTTCAAATCCATTTAGAAGGCTCAAAAGGGAGTGCTCTTTGAAAATCCAGTAATAGCAGTTTACGGTTAATATTGATAAAGGAGCGTGTCCCTGTCATTGTGCTACTTCTGGTGGAAGGAAAGCTTCTCTTTTGTGCTCCTTCTAAATAAGAGAACTGGAATGGGGAGGCAGAACTCTTGCTCTTATCTATGTTTCAGTGTGTGGCCTGAAATTTAAATAACAGCAATAAAATTTTCAAGGTTGCGGTGAAGTCCTAGAACCGTTGAGACCAATGCTTCTGCCCCCCTGCCCTTGAACCTGGAGGTGCCGTAGCATCTCGTTTCTGCTGAGTTTGCTCAGGATTGTGTGCAGTTGGTGGCAGGAATCCTTTTTGTTGCTGTTGGACAGTGTTGAAGACAATTACGCCACCCATAAAACATGTGTGCCATAAGTAAAAAGCTACAGAACTTCAAAAATACTTGCTTAAATCTGTGCCGCAGCCTGCCGGCGTGCTTGCTCTCGGGTAAATCTCTACCATCCTCTCTCTAGACCTTCATGACTCAATACGGAATAGTGGCTTCAAGGAGGGGCCATAGTCTTTCAGGTCAAAGCTTGCATGGAGATTGAGCTCAAAGATATTATGACGTGGAGTTAGCTGTTAAGCCTTGAAAATTAGTGCCTGATTTGAGTTACGATGGAAATACCTCCTCTGAAATGAAAGCGTTAAGGACGGTGCGGTAGCCGTTGGGCATCTAGGAGGACGCGATGTCCATTGCGTTGCGTGTCTCTGACCTGAGGGGCTGCGTGGTGACCTGCCGAGCCAGGACACGCTGTGGTATCAGTTTTCCTTGTGTTTTTGAACTGGCCAACTATATTAAATGAAGAGGTAGAAATGTCACTGAATTACTCTCCTGCAATTCTTAGCTTTTCACATAAGGAACTTCTGAAGCTGCCCCAAGGACTATCAGTGGAGAGAATTTGCATGAGCGGTATGGGAGAAGCAGCAGAAAATCAGAGAAACCTACATCTCGGTTCTTGGCATTCAGTTCTCTTTGGTTTGGAATTGTGGATTTCTGTCCAAATTTCGAGCCGCGTTGATAAAAGGAGAGCGGGGCTCAGACCATACAATAGTCAGCTGTGATCCATACTGTTCGAGTGTGACGGATCCTGCTGCGCACATCAGAGGGAGTTGCAAAGGGCCCTATTTTTAGCAGGTTTTCTCACCAGAAAAATCAGAAGAGATGATTTGACATCGCCAAAATCGGAATCCTTTTAATTTGCAGCTCAAATGAACTGTCAACATCCGAATTCCAGAAATGTGTGCTGTTAGCGGAGCTAAAGCTGCTGCAAAAGTAAAACAAAGACTGGAGGGGGATTTTTGGGTTTTTTTAAATGTGTGTGTATTGTTTATATATATAAATGTGCGTCTAGAGAGAGAGAAAATGTGGCTAATTTATTAGTATTTACTAATTTATTAGTATTCATTACTCCTAGGGAAATCCTTTAAGGGTGGGGGGGGAAATCTTCCAAGTTGCAGCATTTCGTATCCTATTTTTGTTATGTGACTACATTTATAGGGGAACAGGGTCATATTTCTATTTTACTACTATATTTTCTATTTTACTACTACGCTTGCTTAATAATCTGTGTTAAATCAGACTTGAAATAAGCCTTAATTGTCCTTCTGTAAGTACTGATCCATACGTCTCCCATCTCAGAGTGAGTCTTGAAGAGCTGAACTGGGTGGTAGGAATTGTTTGCGTTACTTCTTTTAAGACTGAGGATTACCAAAATCCCTTTATTCTGTTATTAGTCATAATTATAAAAATTGCTTCATTCAATTCTACTGTTACCATAATAAATGCAAATATTTAAAAATACTCTGAAATACAAAAAGGTTGGATTGATGAGCGATATAATTTTCCTCGCCTTGTAGGCAAACTGTTCCTGGAAGGTGCATGTTTTGTCTGGGTTTCAGAGGAGAAAAGCCTGGATCCAGCCAGAGACAGAAATAAATTGCATTTCTTTCTAAATCGGAGCGGGCTTGTCTGTGTTCCTCCTTTTTACACGTCTTTCAGGGTCTGCTTTTTCAGCTTATTTTTTACATAATGTTTTCATTTCCGTTAGCTATGGATTTCTTTGCTACGTTTTTTTTTTGAGGGTGGTTTGGAACTTTTGGGTTTTGATCCGTTTGAGTTTTCCTCCTGCTAAATCTGGAACTTGGATGTTTCCGTGATCCGCCTGGCTGTGGACACAAATAATTGTGCTCAGAGCTATGGGGGCCATGGTGGGAACGGTTCCTCTTCTTTAAACCTGGGCACGGTGACTCCTGCTAATTGGTGGAATTAATGAAACGGGCTAAAATTGTATGCGATTGTTCCCCCGTGGAGATTTAATTTTACTTTCTTTTACAAGTTACCACAATGAGCTGGTGTTATGCAAAAAAATCCTAGTGGGTTTGCAGGCGCAACAGATTTTTGGCTTTTTTCACTTAAAATTGACTCCTGTGGCATATTCTGTCTTTTTCCGCTGCTGTTTTCTGAGCAAGTGGTGCAAACTTTTTGATTTTGATGATTATGTGGCTGTGTAGTCTTAAGTCAAAGACAACGGCTGTGGTCTTGTATGTCAAGTAGTCATCTTTATTAAAATTTTCATGTTTTGCCTATTTTGTATAGTAGGCACAGAAACAGAACTTGCCTATCGTTTTCAATGGTGTGTGCAATTTGAGGATTAGAGTATTGTCACCTTAAGTTTTTCTTTAAGTTTTTTTACGTGGTTTTAATCACCTCTTGAAGATTTACTGATCCGAGTCTCTTATTTGAACTCTTAACCTTGAACAGAAGGTTGCAAAAGTGAACTGCTTTTATTGTACCCGCGACTATGTAACACTTCAGATGCCTTGTCAACCCATATACATAAGCGTAAAGATCTTTCATCAAGGTTGCTAATTATGAGAAAGCTCAGCGTTTAGAATGAGGTTGGGAAACAGTGGCTCAGGAGTTCAAGGAAACGTAGCGCTTGAGCGCATTAAACCCGCTGCGTTGCACTGGAGGTGGGTGAAAGCGTGTTTCTCCTATATGGGAACTGTACGTGCGAATTTTGCTGAGGTCTGGTAGTTGGCAAATTGGGTGTTCGTGAAGTGATTTTTACCCAAATTCCTGTTAAATTTGAATAGTCTGATATCACTTCCCCGTCGGACAGTTCCTGCATTCAGCAGACAAAGAGCACGGCTCAAGAACAGTAGCCCTGTTCAATAGACCGGCCTGTGTGTCCTTCTAGGCACAAACAATAATCGCAATGAAAAAACAGATGGGCACTTTGTTCTCTTCTGTCCCCAACGAAGCTTCGTTCCAAAGCCTTAATGGCACAAGAATACAGCGTGCGGTGCCCTGGGAGTACTTCCACAGAAATTGTTTAACATCTCGTGATCTGTTAGGCTTGGGTTTGTGAGCAATAACCAAGTTTGAGGAACATTGTCCCGGGCGGTACGGTGGGCTCCGGATTCTGGGCCTTTTCTTAGAAGTCATGGGATGTTCATTTCTGTGGGTCTGTTGCCTTAATCCCGCAAAGCGCTTTATAGCACAGGTGACTTCTGGCCTTGAAGCGATTCAACTGGTTGATGTTTAAGGCTGTGTTGAAGGTGCTGTGCCGGATTGGGTCCTGTGGGAGTAGCTCCATCGGTATGAAGAGGAGAAACGTGTGGCGAGATAGTGGGGTGAGTGGAAAGAGCCGATCAAACGGGGCCAGAGGGGTGTAGGAACAAAGTCTAGATCGCAACCAAAAGCGGCTTGTGGGGTGGGGTCGGAAATCAGTTGAAGACTAGAGCAAAGTCTTCAGTGCATCTTTGATAGGGACAGGAAGGGTGGTGCTAGAGAGAGGTTGCAGAAGAGAGTATTTATTGAGAACAGAACATTTCAGTTGGAAGGGACCTGCGACGATCATCTAGTCCAGCTGCCTCGGTTGTGTTCTCAGTCACGGTTCACCTGTAGCCCTGCCAGATGGCATCACTAATTTTGTAGAAAACACGTTTTGCATAGACAGATGTTGTCAGCGGAGCGTTAACTTTAAATGCTTTCCATTTCAGAGTTAGTTTGTGTCTCCAGCGTATTTCTGACACATACATCACCAAAATGTGCTTGGAAAGAAAAGATTATTCTCCCTTAAGAGCAAGAAGTACTTCTTCAGGAATGTGATATATGCAAAGATTTTCCCATAAATGCTTCTCACTCAGGATAAAATAGTATTTAATGTTTCCTACCTCTCTATGAACGGTAAGCGATGAGTTTACATACTGAAGAGCCGCAGTTGGGTTTTTAGGAGGAGAGGCAGTTTGTCTGCCACAACGAACGCCTTCCATGTCATAGAAGCTTTGGGGTGTGTGTCGTCCTTAACGGTGCCCGGGGAAGTGGATTGCGACACCTCATTGGGGTAAATCACAGCCCTGAATATCCTCTCTCCTGTCAGACACAAGAAGCGTTTCGGTTGGCTTGGTAGAGGAAAAAGGTGAGCGTGTGCCTTTCCTAGGTTTTGAATTTGGAAGAGGCTTCCTTTGATTAAGGCGTTAATCTGCCTGATGCTTCGCTCTGCCTATGGAATTGCAAAAAGAACTCGAATAAAGTTTTGTGAATGGTTTCAACTGAAAATAGATCCATTCGAAAAGATAGAGTGCTCTTTGAAATGGGGTGTTACGTGGATGAAAACGCGAGAACCATTTGAAGAGAATGTAACTAAGCCAAGAATGCAAGAGGAAGGCTGAGTGCCCGAGGAAGCTCAGGAGGTGCCTTGTGTCACTTGGATGCGTGACCAAGGACGTGTGAGAGTGATGGTCTGAGTGGGCTGCGGGGGAGGGAGGGATCCGTACTGTCCCAGGCTCTCCTCCTCCTCCGTGGCAATGTTGCTCTTGCCCTTGAAGCACGGAGTAGGCTTTGGTGTGCAACGGGAGCGTCCATACCCCATGCCACCGAGCCTGGCTTGTGGTCCCCGCACTGGAGAGCGCTCGCTTGGACCTGGCGCCTTGCTGGTGTCCAGTGTCAAGGAGGAAGAGCGGGATCTGCTGGGCTTTGTGGTAGGCCTTGAATTTTCCGTCTTGGAAGTGCTCTGAAGCTAAGGCTGAGAGCCTGCTAGCGTGGAAAGAATGTGAGCAAGTCTGGGCTTGAGCATCGGCTTGGGCCCGTGCTTCGGTGGCAGCGTAGGCAAGCCCAGGCACCCTTCCCTGACTACTGCGGGCACTGAGCTACAGCCGTGATGCTCAGACCGCTCCGTTTCACAGCTTAGTCCTATTTGCAGTATAAAGTAAAGGAGTGGGGACGTAACTGTGGTCATCGTACTGTAGTTTAAGCCAGGATGGATGCTCTGGACCTGTGAATAAAGAAGTGAAACAGCAGGAATTGCTGCAAAAGAAAAACCTCCTTATTGCGTGAGTTTGGTTTGGATCGCCCATCACTTCCCTTTGCCAAAAATGCAATGGATAATTTTTGTTGAAAGGGAATACGCTGCAGAACAATTCCGTGGAAACCCCGACCGTATCTCACGGTGTCAGAATCCTCTCCAGACACTGAATAAAGGGAGATCATGTCTCCAGCTTTTAAAATAATTACTCGAATTAAAGATCAAGCTGGAAGAGCCCAGAGCCGGTGCAGTTCACTGAACATTAGGTGTACAGCTTAATTTATTAAAAAGCATTGCAAAACCGACTTAAGCTCATCGTGCTCAAAATATATCTCCCGGCAAGTAACCGGAATGTCCTCTGAGCCTTCAGCGGTGGAGAAATGCGGGGGTGCATCGAGATTTCTGTGAACTCTGAAAGTTTCTGTAATTACTTTTCTACAAATGAAGCCATCTTTCTTGAACCTGTTTTCGCCTTTTTAATTCTAGATGATGACTAAGACATCTTTGCGTTAAGTATTGCCGGTACGATAATGCCGTGGGTTACAAACAGCTTCGTGTTTTCCTGCGAAGCCTTGGCTTGTAACTCACTGAAGGTATCTCGTGTTTTTTACGTAAAGGTCAGTACACTGCTGGATATGACCCTTAATTTGAAATTCTCAGTAACGTCTATGAAGTTCTGAACTGTGATATCAGACCAACTTTTCTGGCCCTGTTCCCGGACCAATCATTCCACTTTGCAATAAAAAAGTGCAAGATAATGGGTGCAGATAACTGGGATTTAATATTACCGTAGACTGTTTTCCTTATACCTTTAAACAGCTGTGTTGCAATTAGGCGCCGGGCGTGAAGCTGTTCTTCGTTAACAGGTATCTCCAAGAAATTTGTGATTACGTGAAGGTTTACAAGCTGGGTTCAGCGATTGGCGGTTGTACCCCGTATTTAAGAAAGCGGCTGCTGCTGATGGGTAAGACACGTGTGACTGGGGCAGGGTCACCAAGGAGTCCCTTTTACCTCTTTTCCTTACGGAGGCTCTTATCACCAAAGGGACAAAAGGCAGCTGGGGCTGGCCGCTGTTTTACCCTCTTCTGCAGGGGAGGTTTCCAGTTGAAGATGCCAGGTGAAATCTGCAGGCACCGACTTGTTTAAGTGCGGTCCCCGGGAATCCTGGTGGGAAGGATTTCTCTTGAGTGGGGGATGCATCGGAACAGCTACGGAGGGGCCAGCTGATGACCAAGGTGGGCAGGTTATGCGGAACGGCTGCTGCCCACGCGTGTTTCAGACCTGTTACAGAAACTTGGTTTTCTGAGGTTTCTTCCCAAAGAGTGTCTGCCTCCCGTTTTTTAGGCAGATACAGGTGAAAAGGGGGATGGAAGCAGACAGTGGGTGATTGATATGAGCAGATAAGCTTGGTCCAATATGCTGGCGTATCGGATCTTAGCACCCAATTCCTGACCCGTTCCCTTCGTAACTGGACTCTAATGAGCACCACACACGAATTCTCATGCTTTACTTAGAATCAGCCTGCACCTTGTTTGTTGTAGGCCATATATCACGCAGAGTGTGTTAACTGTGGCTCTGGAAGATGCTTTTGGGTTTAGAGTTCATAAAGCAGAAGTAGGAACTCTTACATTACAGAGTTCAGGAAGCAGAAGAAAGAGAACGAGGGAGCCATAAAACATTTTTTTTATGTATCTTGCTCATGTTAAAATGCCATGGCTTGGAAGTCTCATTGGTAAAGGGCCGAGTTGCACAGGCACCTGGGAAATCTCTACTTTCCGAAGAGAACGTTTTAGGGATGTCTGGGAAGTTCGTGTTGATTGTCTAGTGCTCTGTTGTGTTGTTGGAGTCAGAAGGAGCCAGCTACTGATACAGGGAGAAGAGCTTTGGTAAAACAAGATGGTCTTAATTTTTTAGGCTGTCTCTATCCAGAATGATTTTTTCATAGTCCGTTCTTAGAGCAGATGGGGTTTTTCAGACACTGTCTGAGAAAAAATACCTATGCTAAAGTCACATTTTCTTCTCCCTACCTGAAATCTGCTTGGTCCTCTGGACAAGCTCGTTAGTCGTTACACTAGCTCATAGGTTGCTGTGGAGGACCCAGGACCTCCTACAATGTTGCTGCTTATCAGCATCTCTGTGCTCCTACCAGTTTTTTTCCTGCAAGTTGTTCTTTCACGGCAACGGGTCGCTAGGAAGGAGTTTGTAAGAAGCAGCTCCGAACGCCTTCTGGCAAGAAACTACTTTTCAGCTCTGGGTTATTGTTTTGTTCTCAGTCTTGGTTTAGGCTGATATGAGTAAGTCTATTTCGGGCTGCCCTTAAATGGATGTCATCTAGAGGACAGTCTTGTTAAAACTTGGGAGTTGCCTGCTCAGCACTTCAGTTATGCGCTCTTGGCTGTGGTTGGAGGATACAGTAAATCCAGCTTTAGGGCGCTTTAGAACCAAATTAAGAACGTTACTCTCCCATGAAGCAAAATGCCAATCCAGGAGCAAACTCATTTTGCTGGTAAAGTGAGTTTAACGTTTCTAAATGGATTGACTTTTATGCAGGATCATGCGTTGTCTGCTTTTACCACTCTGCTTTTATGCTGCGTCATGTTCCTCCTGTTGAAGTTGGTGTCCTGGTGGCGACACAACCCGTATCGCTTTGTCCGCTGACTAATGCAGCAAAAACGCAAATCATGTGGCCCTGCCTGGTCTGGGTCAAACTCTTCTTAATGGCTAATTGATAGTCTGCAGGCCTCAGTTTAAAGATCACGGGCTTGGTCCGCTCTTCCCTGGCACCACGCTTGGAAGTCAACATAGTCAGTGGGTCATGGCGGTGCGTTGCTGTCGTCGGGCTCGGAGCTGAGCATGCGGAAGGCCAAGGGGTGCCCAAAGGGAGTGACACATCTCCCTTTGCTTTTTTTTCCAGGTGCTGCCGAGGCAGTGGGTGCACGGATGAGCTCTTTTGTTAGGCTGGTGGTCGTGGCAGGGAGGTTCCCCCAGCTCTCTTCTGTCCCGGTGGCAGTCGGTGCTCTGTGATGGCTATTTATCCGATAATATTGGCAAAACCACACGTGAACCCGGCCCCTCCGGTATCACGATGTGAGATTTGGGGTAGACCGCTCTCCTTGAACAGGGTGCCGAGTCTGCTGTGGCGTGGCGGAAAGGAATTGTCACTTGCAGTCACCTTTCTGCTGAGTGATCCTCGTGGCTGTTGTTCCGAAGGGACCCGCGTCCTGCGGGTTCTGGGGCTTGTGCTGGCGTAGCTGGTATTTTGCTAAGCACTTGGCGCCGCCGAGAGACAGAATGACTCCCTGGCTGCGTGGTGCTGTGGGCTGGGGCTTATTTTCTTCTGTTGTTCTGACTGGAGCTTAAATTGGTGGAAGTGATGAAATTCTTCTTTATTTCGGTTTATTCTCAGATGGCTTTAAAATAACTTGGTTTTGCATTTCGCCCCGCTCTCTCTGGAAATGTTGTTTTCTTCATCTTCAGTAAATTTGCACTGGTTTGTTTTTTTTTTCTTTATTCCCTCCCAGTGCAGCTGGTGGAGGCAAAAAGGGCATTTAGTTTGAAAATTGGCCGTTTGCCTTTCTGACTTTCAGGTCTGCGTTAGTTTTGATTAAGTATTATTAAATTAGCATCTTAGGCGTGCACTGGGGCCGGTGCCAGTGACCTTGTTCAGAAGAGATTTTTGTCTCCTCTCCCCCGGGGACCAGTGGCTATAAGTCTTGCGGATGAGCGGTTATCGCCCCAGTGAGGATGACGTTGGCTTGGAGCACTTCACTCTCTGGAAGCCCGCTGATTTTCTTGCTTGTCAGAGATTTTTGGAGTTGTCTTTCCTGGATTTTCCTGGATTACTTGTGTGCGCTGAGGCGTGGATTGGGTGGATTGGCCTCTTCTCTCTTAGTTTTGCAGCCGTGTGCTCTGATCACACTCCTCCTGACGTCATCTCAAACGCTATCACATCCCTCCTGACTTTTGAGTAACTTGTCTAACTTGTAGAAATGGCATAATCTTGCAGGGACTTTTATCTAGTAACCACGTAAAGTTTGCAGAGATTGATTTGGGGTTTTTTTATCCTTCTTTTTCCCCCTTCCCCCAGCCTCTACTGTTTAGAAATCAGATAAAACCCTTGACGTACTCACGGTTCTCGGTCATGCGCTCTCTCCAGGTCCCAATCTATGGTTGACCAGCACGCACTGAAGTTGCGTGAGGATTTTGGGGATAAAAACGCTTACGGTTCCTGCTCGTGTAAGGCCGTTCTGTGCTGCTCGGTTGTGCCACATGGACTGTGGATGAGGTCGAGTGCTGAAGCAGATTACTGAAATCACCCATGTTAAAAATATCCTTTATGCTGGATTATGTTTTCGAAACCAGCATATCGTGAAACTGCTTGACACTTCAGAACGCCCAGAATTGGATCAGAAATGCTGTGACTGCACTCCCTGAAGTGCTGAAAGTGCATTAGCTCCCTTGGCTGCTTCAGATGTGTCCAAAACGTTTTATACAGCCGGGCTCTCTGCCTCTGCCAGTTGAGCTTTGTGCTGGATCAGGGATTGTCTGTCCTCCTCCCAGCGGGAAGCAGAAAGCCAGCATACATTCTGTACTGGGCGCTTGGCTGGGGCCTGCCCTGGCTCAGGACCGATGTTCGTGTCGGTGGTCCAGAGTTTTGTGATGCTTTTCGAATGACTTCAGCATCTCGGAGATGCTTGGGAAGGTGACGGGGAGGAAGAGGTGGGGCTCTACGAGTTGTACATTTGAAAGTATGAAGCCCGAAGGAAGGGAAAAATTCCAAACTGTAATTACAGAAGTGAAATGAAGACATAAGCCGGTCCCGCATTTTGTGTTAGCGGGGGTGTTTTGTGTGCTGGGGGTTACTGGGAGCAAGAAGAGACTTTTTCCTCCCGCAAACAGTCCCATGGGAGGGCGGGTGCAGGAGCTGCTTGCTGGGAAGCTGTGACCGAGAGTGCTGGATTGATTTCCCTGGAAAAAAACAGATCTGGGTTACTGGTGGCACTGGGTGCGCGGCCCCACCCCGCATTGTACACACGGCCTGCTCTTTTGCTGAGTGGGAAATGGACTTAAACCGAGGAACTCCCATTGCAGATGACCTTCGTCTCTGAAAAGGCAGCCTGGCAAGGCTGAGACGCCCACTTCGACATCCTGCTCTGTAGATAGGCAATGCCGTGTCTGGTCCGAGCTACCCCCACCTTGCTTTCTGAGACTCCGTGTCGGCAATATTCAGCAAGTACTGGAAGAATTTCCTATAATTGCTGTTTCTTTGCCTGGGTTCACACTTACTGCTCTTTACAACTCCCTGAAAGGAGGGTGTAGAGAGGTGGGGGTCGGTCTCTTCTCCCAAGTAACAGGCAATAGGACAAGAGAAGGCAGCCTCAAGTTGTGCCAGGGGTGGTTTATATTGGATATTAGGAAAAATTTTTACACGGAAAAGGTTGTCAAGCACTGGAACAGGCTGCCCAGGGAAGTGGTGGAGTCACCATGCCTGGAGGGATTTAAAAGACGGGCAGACGTGGCGCTGAGGGACGTGGGTTAGTGGTGGGTTTTGTCAGCGTTAGGTTGATGGTTGGACCCGAGGATGTGAAAGGTCCCTTCCAACCCAGGCGATTCTAACCGTGTATATTTATATATAGGTGTATACACATCCCCTGTCTATTACGTCCTTGGAAAGTCTTGCACCCACTTTAACGTTGTGTGCTGAGCCGGTGCGGAATACATACTTGTAATGCTGCAGGCGGTGCTCAGTCCCTGCCACCTGGTCTTGTGACACCGTACACTTAGGCCCAGATTTCTCAAAAAGAGCTCTTAGGCGAGGCTTGAACAGGGAGCAACTACTTTATAAAACTGGATTGTTTTTAAATAGACACGGGTTTAGCTGAAGAGCACATGAAATCGCTGTCATAAATCAGCCCTCTGGAGCAGTTCCCTCTCAGGTTTACTGAGCCGCAAGTCATGCGCTGAAGGATAAATCTCTTGTATACCGCCTCATTTTCTTCAAGTGGGGCAAACATATGCTGTATGTCTTCAAGTCATCTCTTCGTGTTAGCCTTCTTGTTCGGTCCCCTCCTGAAATGCGCTCTCGCCTCCTGCCGCTTTCCCGTTTTTGAATCTGCTAACCTTTTTTTTCCAAGCACGTGTTTTGAAGCAGGTGGGGGGATATTTTAGCAACTTTTTAATGCGAAAATTGAACTCTTTTTTTCCATCAGTATGCAAAACTGAAAAAAATCATAGGGCTAGCCAACTGGATGTGTAAAATACGGTCAAGTAAAAAGTGGCCGATCAGGCATAAAACCATAACAAAATCATTGCAGGACACAACATTGTCGCAGCAATAAATGGCAAAATAAAATCAGATCCCACAGGCTGTCTTCAACTAATAATTTTTAGGAACAATCCACTACTGCTTGTGGGTTTAAAACCTGACACCATTCTGCCTCTAGAGAAAACGTTTTTGTGATTTATGTGTCACGCTTTGCAGAAAATGAAGCTACAAAAATGTCTGGTTTATGTTGGCCTCGAACAGATCCATTCATAATATTTGCAGTCAGAAATGCCTTTTTCCTGTTGATGGGCTCATCTCGTGAAGCTCCTGCGTCAGTGAAATCTTGAATTCCTTTCAGAGCGTCTCTATACCCTCTTCTGGCTCCTATCTGCGTTAAATATAGCAGACGTATGCGGAAGATGTCAGGAAGCGGGTGCTCGGCGGCAGAGCCTGCCGGAGAGGGGGCTTGACCTGAGATTCCACCAGGTTCAGATCAAGCTGGAAGGAAATGTGGACTTCTCCTTGCTGGTATGTCTCCAGTCCAGCTCCATGGGTTCCTTTAAGAGAAGGAAAGGAAAGCAAACAGGCGGCTGACTTTATCAGTTTTTATAGAGCGGTGTCACTTTATGGTAAGCAATCTAAATATCATCAAACAATGGCTTCAACTGCTGCACCTACCCTAGGGTCCGGTGCCAGTAACTCCCCTTGTACTTCCCTGTGTTTTGATAATGTTACTTTCTTGTTTGCTCTTCCATCTCATTCCCACCTCAATGTTTTTCCTAGTAGTTATTTCATTTTTGGAGCGTATCCAAGTGGAACACCTCTCCCAAAGTTGTGGGAGATCTAAATTGAAATCCAAATGACAGAACTTATTGTGTCAAAATAAATTCAGCTAATTCTTACCTTGGTTTCAGGACGGTGCTCCTGGAAGCCTCACCTGTGAGTTGAGATAAACCTTTAGAGTTCTTGACGTTCCAGTCAGTAAGAGTTTTTGAAAACAAGATTTGGTTGAGAACGGAGGCTCGTGTTTAAATCCTATAATGGAACTTAATTGCACTCCCTGAGAACGCCTCTGTCGAGTGAGACATTTCATGTAACAATGAGATCACTTAATTGGGAGTTTATTAAAAACCAAAACAAGTCCCTCGCCTCACTCCCTCCTAGTTTTCAAAAATGTCTCATTAATGCCCAAACTGGTTGTAGTAACCTGAGTAGCACAGCATAGTATTGCTGAACGAATGGGCTGCATTTTCTGGAGAGACATCCATGTAGCGGAGACATTTCAAGCAAATAACCTGTTTTGGGGCTTGCATTCTCCTTGGTGTTGCCTCATTGCCCAGAGGCACCAGTAGCCTTGGTCTGTGGTTCCTCTGGAGCTTCCTGACAGACTGGGAAGACCACAGTGTGGGTGGACAGGGAAGATGCTGGAATGGACTGAATGGGCAGAAGCAGGAAGGGAAATGGCTGCCTGCAGAAAACACCATCCGAGATGCTGATGGGGAGGCCACGGCTCAGAAAGGAGGTTTCTAAGAGAACATGTCTGTTTAAATGGCCTGTTCTCAAGAACATACGGAACATAGCGTGAGATCTGACAACCAGCCTTGCGGCTGTCCACGAGGGTGTCAGAACTTGGTGGACTTCCACGAAAAGCCCTCGAGGGAGGGGAAGTCGAGGAGCTCAGTGATTTATGTGGGCTGTTGAGGGACATACCTGCCCTGTGGTTCCCTCCTCCTTGCTCCAAAGCCCTTTAGCAAGCGTGCTCCAGTCTTCAGGAACGACAGGCTTGCGTGACTGTCATGCCTGAGAGACAGGAGCAAGCACCAGCGAACCTGTGCGTTTTCACATGCCCTTTGAAAAGAGGAGTCATCCAGAATGTGCAGTTGCTTGTGAGTTGGTAGTGAGACGACACACTTGCAAAGCTTTCTTACTTCTTGCTTCCTCCTGGTTTCCTTCCTCGTGTGCGCAATTCCTCGGCAACCATCTCATCTGCATCGTGGTCCGACGCATGCCGGCAGTTCGTTGCAACTAGAAAATAGGGGTTGGTGCCGCCAAAAGGAAAAGCTTTGAGGTTGTGTACGTTCCGGCCTTTTCCTACGTGTCCTGCATTGCCGGGAAAAAGGGTGCTTTAGCACTTCGCCTGCAGATTTTAGTCTCGGAGCGTTTGTAGGTGTCTCACGGTTCCGTACGGGAGATGACCGGTGTTGCTCTGGAGAGAGAAGATGGGGTTCTCTGCTCGGACAAGGGGTCTGCAGGATGGGGAAGAGCTGAGATGAGTCTTCCCGTGTCTGCTCTACTCATTCAGTACAGCAGTCATCTTGGGTATTCATCCCCTGTTGATTATTGAATCTTATTTTAGAAGAAGCTGGGTTTACATTTGGATTTAAAAATATTATAGGGCAAGTTCTTGCCGCAGGAAGCAGAGGCTTCTGTCCTCTTCTGCTCCTGGTGAGTACAACCTTTTGCTGAGAAAGCGTGTAAATAAATGCTGTTTTCGAGCTGACAGGGGAAAATGCATCCAAGATAAATTTGGCAACGTGTTCTAAAAGTGCATCAACCAGACCGCGCTGAGTACAGTCGGAAGATCATTTTTCTGTGTGATAGAGCCCATATGCAAGTACGTGAGGAAAAAAAAAACCCACATCTAGCCCCTAAAAAGGAATCTGTCTGTTAGCTCTGTTTATTCAAGCGTTTGCGTATGGGCTGTGAGAGCATCAGTTGGGACCAAGTCTCCTTCCTGGTTTCCTGTTTGCTTGGCCACTGTGATCGCAGTATCCCAATGCTTCACGGGTTGCAGAGGAAAGAAATTAAATTATCTCTGTCTCTCTGCATTTGACAGAAGCAGCCTGTCGAGCTTATTGACTCATTCTCTTTGGGACGCATGCACACAGCACGCATACACACGCGTGGCATCTAACTTGGGTGGCTTGCCGAAGGCAGTGATTGTCACTGGCGGGGAAGCCCTTGGTGGCTCTTCTCCTGGCTGGGGTCCATGCCCTGTGCATCCCATCTGTGAGAGCCTCCAGCTCTGGCTGGTGAGTGCCTTCTTCCATCCGCTGTTGAAGGTTGAATGGTGCTGCTTGTCACAAGCAGTTTTGGTGGTGGAGAACATGTCGCGGTCCTGTGAAGGACTCTGAGCGCCGGCTCGGTTGTCATGAGCGGGCTTCTTAGGCCTCGTGGGGAGCGGTGTGGGGCTGGGGCTGTTCCTTGCAAGCCACATCACATTTCTCTTTGCTGGCTCTGGTCGTCCTGACCAGATGGGATTGGAACAAGATGATCTTTAAGGTCCCTTCCAACCCAAACCATTCTGATTCTATGGCCAGCAGCAGCTGCAGGCGTTGGGTATGCGCACATGGGCACTCCGAGGTTGTTCCTAGCAGCGCAGGGAGGGCGCAGAGGTGCAGGAGTCCTTTGGGTGGTGGCTGTTGGAGCGTCCGAGCAGATGACGTGGTCAGAGGTGGTTGTTCTGCTCTTTTCTCCCCAGCATCCCCAACCACGGTGCTCCCACTCCGCTTTATGGATAGCTGTTTTCTGGAGGAAAAGTCCTGCCAGGTAAATGATGCCGGGCTCCGGGAAGCAGATGAGGATGGTTGATAATGCATGCGCAGGAAGATCTTATTTCCCTTGCCTCCTGCCTGCAGGGGCCGGGGGGGGGCTGCTGGTGGGACGGGCACGCTGCGATTGGCAGGTCCGACCAACGGCTGCAGGTGATGCTTCTCCGTGACCCAACCTTCACAACCCTCTCTCCTCCCCGGAGCCGTTGACATGACACCCTCTGCGCCCTGGCTTATTGCAGAAGGATTGCTCTTTAAATGTGACTTTCACACGGACTCTGCATTATGCTCTCCCTTTCAGTTAGAGCCGGCTTCGTTGTTTTCTTTTTTTTTTCTTTTCTTTAAAATCCATTCAGTCCAGAGTTTGCTGGAGTTTCTTCCTGATTGCAAAAGACGTTTGAAATGGGCAGGATCGTAAAAGCTTATCAGCAAGTAATAACTCTCGTTTCTTGCTCCCCAGCTACGTTACGTGTCTGTTCGCTGGAGCGAGTTGTATCTCCCTCCTACGGTTCGCGTTGCCACATCAGCCCTCCAGCTTTATTTATGCCAAACGCTGGGTTTTCCCCTCTCCTCCCGCCATAAATCGGGCCGTTGTGAAGGCGTTGGTGTGGATGGCCGCTCAGCAGGCGGTGTCCCCGAGGCTGGGCGGTGGCAGCACTCTGTCCATCCGGAGGGATGGAGGGGAAGGAGGGGGGACCGGCTTTGGGACAAGGGGACAGGGAAGCCGAGGTGACCTGCTGCTTGAGTCCCCTCCGAAGATGTGTTGCAAGGACTCAGTGCTCTGACAAGGAGACGTGCAGGAAGACTCCGTAATCATAGAATCATAGAATTGCTGAGGTTGGAAGGGACCTTTAAGATCATCAAGTCCATCCTTTAACCTACCCTGACAAAAGCCACTTCTAAACCACGTCCCTAAGTGCCCCATCTACCCTTTTTTTAAACACTTCCAGGGATGGTGAATCCACCACCTCCCCGGGCAGCCTATTCCAATGTTTAATAACCCTTTCAGTGAAAAAGTGTTTCCTAATATCCAATCTAAACCTCCCCTGACATAACTTGAACCCGTTTCCTCTCGTCCTAATAATGCGATGGGCAAAACGGAGACTGTCAGATAAGTGTAGCCAAAGGGAAGGAGACAAGGAGTTTGAAGTAATTGGTTTTGTTTGGGTTTTTTTTAGCTTATCACAAATAATTTGGTTTTGAGCCACAGCACTTTCCTCTAGAACCCAAATCGGGTTTAATGCTGGATGCTCAGCAATGCTGTTACCTCCCAAATTCCCCAGCGCGAAGGCAGATGTACTTGCTCCTTTCTCAGGGTGGGCTCTGCTCGCTGGAGAAGAGGCTTCCCCTCTTCTTTACTGCTTTGTTCTGTTTGATTTTCTTCACTTTTTCCCATTTTATGCCCACTTGTCTGTCCATTTTGAAGTCCGGAATCCCCGTTAGTGTGAAATTGGTTTTGTTCTTTCAGAGTGGTCTGGTCTGGCAGAAGGTTTCTGGGAGCTGCATCTGCCAGTGGCCTGCAAATTGAGGTTTGAGATGCACGCTGTGTTGTGTAGGTGACGTGTGATTCCTGTTAAAATCCTATTGACACATAATGTCACCGCGAAAAACGTTCGGTACCGACCTCATTATCATCTACCCCGAGAGACCAATTACTCAAGCAGCTCGTATTTTTTTCACTTGAGTCCGTTCTCTCAGAGTACAAGACTCGCTCAGATCCAGACCCTGAACATAGACACCCAATATTTTTTAATTAATTTTTAAAAGTTTGTTTGCAGAACCTTGGAGGAGCGGTAATGAGGGTGTGGAGCTAGATAAAAAGTGTCCGAATGTCCCGTGCCTTTTACCTTACTACAAGGAGCTGGTAAACCAGGTTTAAACTAAGGCACATCTCTGTTTAGAGGCCCTAAAAACATTCCCACCCTTTTTCCTATATATGGGATGGTGAAAACACCTTTCCTTGCTTCAGTTCTTCACTGATAGGGCTCTGCCAGTTTTTCCCTGAAGACCCAAGTGAAGATTTTCTTGCTATTTCACATGATTTATTTCTTTTTTTTTTTTTTTTTTTTTTTAATTTCTGCAGCTCCAGCTTCATGTTATTTGAAAAATTCCAGGGGACTGAAATATTTCCCCCCTGTGCAAATTCATAAAGGATGTTTTCTTGCTGGGTTTTGCCCTGAAGCAATCCTGTGGTAATCTGAGAAGGGCAGAAAAGACCCAAGTTCAGGGGAGGTGGCGCTTGGGAGTCTAATCCCTAAACTCCTGCGGATTAGAGTCGGGGCGCCGCGCCAAGGCGACCCAAGCTCTATTCCTGGCCTTTTAAACCCCCCTCCCAAGCTTCTTCGCATCCGCTCTGTGCAGGTTTCGGGGAAAGCGTGGGGCTTGCAATGTGTCATAAGCAGTTTTCCAGCCCTCTGCAGCTGGAAAATGCAGCCACTTAATGTGATAAAGGGATCCAAGGGAATAGAGGTGGCAGGGTTGGGGGGAAGCGTGGGGGAATTGGAGCAGAGATTTCACTGGGTGGAGGGCAGCCGGGGAAGTCATTCCTTTTTTCTTTCCTATTACTATAGGAATAGTGTGTAGGTGCTCACATACACACATGCCGAGGGCTCCGAATGTCTCGGTGCTCAGGGAGTGGAGGCAAATTCCGGGAAACACTGGGTGCGAAGCTGTAAGAATGGATTTTACAGAGTAATAAAGCGCGTGCGGTTTGTGTTTGGTCTGGAAATCCAGTCCCATCTGTTCCAGATGTTCTCAGTTGTGTTTATAGCAAGTAGCTACTGTGCTGCTTCGGCGGGGGGGAAATACAATAAAACAAAAGAAAATCAATTGGGGTGCGCCTTCCCAACCATTGCAAACGGGCAAGAGCATCCATGCAATATGTGCTCCCTCTTGTTCCCTTAGCAAAGATGCATAAATAGTCTCGAATAATTCAGTGAATCATAGAATCACAGGATGGTTTGGGTGGGAAGGGACCTTAAAGCCCACCCAAGTGCCACCCCCTGCCCTGGGCAGGGACACCTCCCACCAGCCCAGGTTGCTCCCAGCCCCGTCCAACCTGGCCTCGAACCCCTCCAGGGATGGGGCAGCCACAGCTTCTCTGGGCAACCTGGGCCAGTGTCCCACCGCCCTCACAGCCAAGAATTTCTTCCTAACAGTAAAGAATTTCTTCCCAGGAAGAACTATGAAAGCTCCAGTTGTTCATAGAACTTCCGTGTGCGCACCTGAGCGGTGGCTTTATGTGTTTTGGTGGCAAGAGGCAGGTCCTACCCCTTCACGCAGGGCAGCAGCTGCTGGGAAATGGGACCTTTCCCAAGTCGGAGAAACTGGTTTTTCAAATCCTCTGGCTTCTGGGTCCGGGGGAGGCGTCGTGGGCAGAACCGGCCTGTGAAGGGGAGGTGGCTTTATTCCAAATGCCCTGGTTGGACCTAAACTGAGGAGCTGATGCTCATCTTCGTTTCAGGGTACGGTGCTCTACTATTTCCTGCCATCCAATAATCCAAAGGAAAAATGCGTTTTTCCATACGCTTAGTTAGTGGTTTTGAATCTGGCCTATTTTGCTGTGTTCTTTTTTCTCCGTGACGTGTTTGAGACTTGTTGTGGGAGCTGAGCCGTGGACGAGGCACCAAGGCCGAGGCCGATGGTGTGTTAGTAAAGGGGCTCGAGGGGGTGGAAAACTTGGCAAAGATGGGAGAATGGCTTTCAGAAAATGAGGCCTCTGCTCCTTTCTTTTGTGGCTGAAATAGGGTTTTTTGGGGTTATTTTTTTTGGTTCAGGTGGGCGTTGACATGCAAGGCAGATATCCTAAGCCATTTTCATTTCTTGGTATTCATCCACTCATTTTTTACACTCCTAAATTTGAATATGCCCTTAAAAAAAGTCTATAAAGTCTTTGCTGCTACTGCACCTGGAGGATCTCGCGGGATCACAAGTGGAAGCGAGATGGATGTGAAGAGGTTTTGAGCGCTTTGTCTCTTTCTGTACCAAATTTATCCCTATTCCATCTAGGGAATATAAGGAAAAGGTATTGTTTTTTGATCGTCACCCACATACGCTTGTTTCTCGCCATCGGTAGGCTACCGGCTCGCTCCCCGGTTGTATGAAGATAAAAAGCTTCCCCGGTGACTGCCCAGCAGCGAGCAGCACCTGTGCGCTTAGCCTCTAAGCGATATGAAAGGAGATTATTTAATACGGCTAGATTTTTCTTTTTTTTTCCCTTTGTTATTTTAGCATTTCCTTGTCAAACGCACGTTTGCGGATGAACCCGGGGAAAGCCCGTGCAGGGTCCTACTTTGTGGGTGAAATACGGTTCTGTGGAGTTCTGGGGCGGAGACGCGGAATTAGGAGAGGTAGAGAGAGAGAGAAGAAGTGGGTAAGCACACAGAGAGATAAGAATTGGAGAGAAAAGGGGAGGGGGAAGGCGGCAAACTCCTAAAAGCCGTCCCCAAACGGATGAATGAATGGGTGACACACATAAATGACTGCCGCCGTGGTCTGGCTGACTGTAGCTGGGTCTGCGGATAATCCGCGTATGCCAGATTTCTGTAAGGCCGGCATGTGACAGGCGGCTCGCCGCCCGCCAGACAAGTGTATTAAGAGGCTGGTCTCCCCCCGGGCATTTGCCCGCGTGTGTGTAGTGTGTGTGTTTGCTTGGGGACGCCGTTCTGCAGCCAGGGTCTTTTTGAAGCACTTCGAAAGCATCCTGGAGTTCCACAAACTCTTGGCTATTGCGTAGACAGCCCCAAACTTGCCTCTGTGTGTGCGTGTGTGTACGTCCTGTTTTAGAAAAAAAGGTGGAGGGGGGAAAAAAAACCCGACAAAAGCAACAAGAAACGGGAAAAAGAAAAAAATAAAAAAAGCCCAAAGACTTCTAGCCGGGATTACCTTTCTCACACCTGTCACCACTGATGTCCTCTCAAGGTTAGAATTGGAGCGACGTGAGGCCAGCTTAAACCGAACGGCGTTTGAGAGGAGCTCTATGAAGGCACAGCAGGCGCTGGAAGGAGAGCAGGAGAGCCCAGAGGAACATGAACAACAGCTTGCAAGTTAACCTGCCCAGGACCTGGGCTGGTTCAAACACCTCGCTCCAGGAGAAGTCTGAGCATTCCTTTTTTCTTTTCTATTACTATAGGATGGAGGACGAGGCAGTACTGGATAGAGGGGCTTCCTTCCTTAAACATGTATGTGACGAAGAAGAAGTGGAAGGTAAGAGACCTTGGACTGCTGGGGAGAAAGGGTGCCTTGGCAATTTCTGTTTGTCTGTCACGCAGCAGAGAAAAAAGGCACCTTTGTTTTTACCGAGTGATTAATCCTAAAACTGACTCAAACGGCGGTAAGCTGGAGCGGGGCAAAACTGACTTTTTAAAGAAATCCTCTTTTTCAGTTCAGGAGGGAATGGTGTTACGTGCTGCTGGCGCACATTCCCACAAAATCGTGTTTGCTGCGTTACACAGGCTGGCTGTGAAATATCGGGGCTATTGGGGTTTTTTACCTTGGTGAATACTGTTTTGGCAGCACTCGCGTGTCGCCACCATGCCTGGAAGTCCTGGAATTCGGTGGCAGGTGCCGCAGATGGAGAAACGAACTGGAAAAACCAACAGGATTTGTACCGAGGGTCCGTGGTGGACGTACAGCAGCGGGTGGATGTTTGCCTGGGTTATCCTTTTAGCGCAGGAGGCACAGGGAGAAGGTTTTTTTCCCTGTTGAGAAGGAACTTTTTAACTGAGCAAACAGTTTCTTCACTTTTTAAGAAAGGAGTCGGCTCCTTTGAAAGTGTTTTTGTTTTCTCTCTAACTAAAAATGTTGTGAAATCCCAAAGGTAAAAGGAATTTAAAGGAGTTTAGTGTAAGGTTGTTGGTGGAAGGTGATTAAGCTGATAGGAATGAATTATTTGCAGGAAATTCTGTTTTTCCTTGGTTTATGAGGATCAGTTCGACCGTGTGCTTGATAAACGAGTGGGGGAGGAGGAGGAAAGGACGATAGGGTACGTACTTTACCTAGAAGAGAAGAGTTTCACCTCCCAGTGCTATCCTTCCCTCTTGGTTTAGGTATTTAATTTTATTCAAATTTCTTTATTTGCAAACAAATGCCTGTGGCTTTGGGGTTTAAAATGTTTTGGAAGGCGCAGGGTTGCAGCCATGTCAGTGTTGCTGGTAGTGGACGGTAAAGGATCAAGCAGTAGGAAAGAAAATAATCTCCAAAAAGATGGATTTAGAACACTTCCAGCAAATCAAACCAGTCATTTCGATGGAAAAGGCTGTGTTTTCTTCTGCTCTTGTATGAAGTCATCTGTGCTCAGTAGCTATAAATCATGGCGTTGGGTTTAATTAAGCCATTTGATGTCTGCTGGCTTGGAATGAGCCTTCTGCTGGTAGGAAAATTGATACTTTGGCACAGCAGAAAGATTTGAGAGGGAGAAAACATTTATTTTACCGTCTTAAATGTTGCCGCATGCTGTTGTGGTGTGCATTGCCCCATATGGGCCGCCCCAGGAATATAATAGAAAAATTGTTGATGGTGACGAGGGGTGCGGGAGCGTCCTTTCAGCGGTCCGCGGGTGCCGTGAAAAAGGCTGTGGTTAAAGCTTTAAGTCATATTGGTAGCTGTGGTGTGTTTATCTTGGTCTTTCAACGTAGACACCCTCCTTTGATTATAATTGGGCTAACAGAGCAGTTGCAGGTGCATCTCGCGGGGCTCAGGAGACGAGGAGGTGAAGCAAGTGTTTGTAATTGCACAGGACCAGCCT
Source organism: Rissa tridactyla (assembly GCF_028500815.1). Taxonomy (NCBI): domain Eukaryota; kingdom Metazoa; phylum Chordata; class Aves; order Charadriiformes; family Laridae; genus Rissa; species Rissa tridactyla. Next base: position 76,365,621 of record NC_071470.1, on the reverse strand, counting down.
CTGAGAGCTGTGGCTGCTTGTCTGAGCCTCCGGGGAGACCCGGAGCTGCGTAACCGGCTCAGTCCCTCCTTCCTGCTGAAGGCAGCGCCTTGATTCTCGCCAGGCTTCCGCGAATGACCCAGCTAAATCCCAAAAGGAGCTGCCATCTGTGGCGGGGATGGGCCGACGGTGTAGCATCTGTTGGTGTCCCCGTGTATGTATGGTGCCTGTAGGATGCTCCACAGTTCTGGAGTGGGACAGCCTTAAACTCGTAGCCCACTGGGCAAATTTGGGGCATTACCACAGTGCAAGTAATCATTAAAGGCTTTGGCACTTTGAAGAGGCCTTATTTGCCATAGAAGGGAAGACGCGTGTCCTCAGCTACACCTGATGCTCACACAGATCTGTGCCTTGTACGTGAGTACACTTAATGTATGTGTGTGTCTAATGTGCATCATCATCTGCATGGATAGGATGAGCTCTACACTCACAGAATGGTTTGGGTTTGAAGGAACCTTTTAAAGATCGCCTGGTCCAACCCCCCTGCCTTGGGCAGGAACACCTCCCACCAGCCCAGGTGTCTCCAAGCTCCGTCCAACTTGGCCTTGAACACCTCCAGGGATGGGGCAGCCACAGCTTCTCTGGGCAACCTGGGCCACTGTCCCACCGCCCTCACAGCAAAGAATTTCTTCCCAATATCTCATCTAAATCCCCCCTCTTTCAGTTTAATATCTGATGGAAGGGCTAAAACATCGGGTTGCAGACCTTTGGCGAACACTTGGTGCTTTTAAGTCTCTCTGCTGCGTTTCTGCACTGCAGGTGGAGTGGTTTCAAGGAGAGGGTTTGTCTGGAGACCTGAGGGTCTTAGCTCTGAAGTGCTCTCCATTACTTCAGCCACTTTTGGGGTATAGTTACAACTTGCTTTTCTAAAAGGCTTACAGTAGTTCTATCCTCTGTAGGAGAAGGTAACAGCGAGTGGGATTGTTACCTCCAGATGTCTTTTATTTTTCTGGTAGCCTTTTTAGCCTGCTTTCATGAGGAAATACCATACGTATCATAAAGCTGTTTGCCTCTTTTGCCTATTCTCTCTATTCCTCTCCCAATAATTTTTTTCATCTAGCAGTCGATTTTGATGAAATTTCTCAGGAAGGCTCTTTAAAGCTGCCCTTAATTTCACCGAACTTGTAGGAAAGAAAAACAACTGGGCAGAGAGGAAAGGGGAATCGTAACCTTGACGAGCAGAGAGCCGGCAGTGTGGTGGGCATTCCCCAGCTGCGGGAGTTTGCAGGAGAGAATGGGAAAACCCTACTGCGAAAGGCCGTAACACACTTAGAAAGCAGGCTGCTTTTGTTGCTTGTCAATCGGTTTGATATCAAACCCATGAAGACGGAATTTTCAAGTCGTCGTTTTGAGCATCCCTCTTTTGCACGAAGAGAGAAACGGCGTGGTGCCATTTTATCGGCAGCTGATGACCTGGCATCACGGCTCTGAGACGGAGATGGCAACTCTCAATTACCACGTCGCTCACTAATTTGATTAGGTAGCGGTGCGGGGGGAGAGGGAAGGACTTTGTTTTTTAAGGAGTGGGGGGAAAAAACGGGCATTTCTGCTCAGGAGGATGTTGAGACATTCTCAGCTTGGGGCAACTGTGGGTCGTGGCCTTGCTGAGTAAATGTAATGTTAATAGAAACCACACATACCTGACAGAAGTATGTCCCTTTGGCCTGCTTCCAGAGGCCGTTTAGTGCTTTTCTAAGATGGCACCTCAGCCTGGTCCTGCGCTGGAATGTGTTGCTATTTTATGAGTGATACCAGCTTTTGACATTGGAAAATTGTTCCATTGCAGCTCAGCCCCTACTGTCCTCAGCGGCGAGAGGGCTCCGCTGATTAATTCAGTACGGGGCGGTTAGGAAGAGCCGCAGGGATCCTGGGTCGGGGTCAGAGTGTGGAAGAGAAGCGTGGAAAGGTGAAAACGTAGGTTTTCTTGGGGGAGCTGAGGGAGAGGCGCTGCCCTAAGCTGAGCCCCCTGCGCGAGAAAGCCATTCCCATTCATTTCGAGCACCGCACGTTCCTTTCCTTGAAGGTAATGACATGCTGCTGTAATGCCACTGTGAGGAGGGCTGGTATGTGTGACATAAACAGATTACTTAATAACCGATTTTGCAAGAGGGGAAAAGTAAAGCTCCACCTTATCCTTTGAGATAAGGTATTCTTGGCTCTCTGCGCGTAACTTCCCCCCGGGCTTGCTGCCGCCCTGCCTCGGCACTGGGGAGGAGGATGCTTGGTTTCAGGTCTGACAAGTGTTGCTCCGGCTGTGGGTCGCAGGGACCAGCGCTCCTCTCGGGGGTCTTGTCCCGCCGTTCAAAGCATCCCCGAAGTAAAGACCTCGAGAATATTTCAGATACCACCGTTGTAGGAGCAAAATCAGGAAAAAATGCTGTTACAATAGAAACTTTTTCATGGGTGCTCTTAGCATTATGGGATTTACTATCTAGAGAGCCTAAAACAGGGGGTTTCTAACAAATTTCCATCACTGCTTTTCCCATTTTAGCTGCCTGCTCCCCACGCGATTCCCTCCTCTTTCCTTTCTGTTCTCGACCCTGTTGTGTCGCTGCACTTTGCTGGTGGAAGGCCGTGTGATGCCATAAGCCCAAGATAATTACTTAGAGAGAGGCTGAAAGGGCAGAGATAATGGTGAAAATCTTTACCTTTATTACCAGCAGGCAGAAGGTAGGACAAATGGGCTGTATTTTACCCTTTTACTTTGTTTTCTTTTTCTTCTCTCATCCCCGCCCTCGGTTTTTGATCGCTGACTGTAGGCAGACTTTCCCCTTTTTCAGAAATAACCAGGAGACCTGTTTCATATCAGCTAGAGTTTTTAATTGCTTTTGAAATAAATATGATTAAAAACCTAATCAGATAAAATCTCAGCACAGAATGTACTTAATTAATTTCCTTTGGTACCTTTAATTTATATGCAAAGAATAGAGCAGGCTGGATTTTGCCTTGGTAAAACTGACTCAGGCTTTGCTCGTGCAAAAGCAGAGCGAGGAGGACTTTTTGCCTTTTTGCTCTATTTCTCTATAACTTGGAAATGGCAGGCACAGATTGGGACCCAAACGCTGCCCCACACAGCTTGTAAAAACAAGACGGGTGGTTTGGATCTTCCCAGCTTTGAAGTATCTGGATGACAGATTTCGGATGAGCTTCTCGCCGGCTTTAATCCTCTGTGGCACTTTGCAGGCTACTGAAATGTGCCATTAACTGGTTTGTCGTAAATGAAAAGGTCCAGGGCTATGGCTTCGCTGCAGACTTTTGATAATACGGTAAATCCCTATGGAAAAGTTGGGAGCGGTTTTTATGCGTGTGGATTAATTAAGTCAGTAGTACAAATGCCGTGAGGTCTGTGAAATATGAGTCGCTCCTGAAGTTCAGACTTTTTTGTCATTAAGATAATATCACTTTTCAGTCATTTGTGAGCCTGCTGCTAGTCCATCTCGGAGCGTGCTTACATTGGCCATTCCCAGCAGGTGTCTGTGTTCCCCGTGGTCGCATGGGATGTTCTTCTGGTCGTTGCAGGTGTTTTTTGTCTGCTGTCAGGAGTCAGCGTTAGCTTTAAAGTTGCTGGGGTAGTGTGAGAAGGCGTGGATGCCCGCCTACTCCAAGCTCTGGGAGAAAAACTGCAATCCGAGTTGAGATGCCGATAAACTGACTTTACATAAGGTAGCGATAAGTTGGCTGTGCAGGCAGGAGAAATCGGGAAAGTGTTGTAAGAACAGCTGAGTCAATATGTGGTGTGATTTGCCCCTTGCGAAGGAAAGGTTGAGTTTTCTGTTAAGCCACGATAAGTTTTGCACTGCCACGTGCTGAGTGTAAGGTACGTGGCAGTGAAGGAAGGTGCTTCCATACCCATCTGACAACGACTGGCTTTTTCCATCGCTGATGGGTTTAGAAACAATCATCCATGCTCTGACCTGGCGGTGAAACGAATTTTGGTGAGGGCCGTGCTAATTAGAAAGGTGGCCCTCGCATGGCACCTTCGAGCCTTTGGTGGGAACAACTTCTCTGAGTGGATGTTTTCGGTTCCTGGAGCCATCCTGAAGCTGCTGGTCACTACCCAGAGAGAGCGGCCACTCGGATGGTGCTGAGCAGTCCAGTCCAGAGGCATGGCCCTCCGTTGGCTCAGTGTGCTCATGGTAACGACTCTACGGAGGTCGCTTCGTAAGCCTTCTCTTGTTTTGTGCTTCAGTTTCTGGAGATGCTGCCCAGCATGAGTGGGCACGCACGCCGGTGTTGTAGTTGAGCACCTGCTGGTTACATGATGGTGTGGTCCTCTCCTGGGTCATTTCAGTTAGGATTCAAGTCTAGGCTTGTTTGACTGTCTTCTCCCACCCATTGTATGGACCTTCTGCCCAACAGCTCTTTTTTAAGGTACGATAATACTGGATATGACACTTCAGGGTGGAGACTGAAGAAGCGATACAGCCTTTGCTCAGTCTTCAGATGTCAGCCCCGGGTGTGCTGGTGACCCTCCCTGAATTTTTCTGGGACTTGTAAAATCAAAAGGTGACACAAAAATGTTTTGGGGAGGCTCGGTCGCAGTTGTAACATCTGCGATGCCAGTGTTTGCTCTCTTTGGCAAACTTTTGCTCCCTTTTAGCAAACTCTGCCAGGGTTTTTGCCTGTTCACTGAAGTGACGGATTTTTAGGAGATGTACTCCATGATGTAAATCAAAGCATAGAAAAGTAGTGAAGGTAAGTGACACAACCCACTCATCAAACAGGGAAAGATACTGAGGCAGAAAGTGGAAGATACCTGACTCCGTGACGGGGCTGGGTTCATTCAGGCTTGCCATGTCCATCAGTCACAGCCTGAGTGTAGTTAGGGAACGCTGGAGTGTTCTTCCCTCTCTCATCTGGTGGAGCTGGGCTTAATCTGGAGACTGATCTGGTTGAACAACGCTGTGAGAACTCCCGTAGCAGTGAAAAGGGACCGAGAAGGGACATAGGAAACTCCGGTGCTTCCTCCAAGGAAGCATTGTGCCGCTGGAGAGGCATCCGGAGGCCTTTGTGTGAATGGGGCTCCCGCCGGCGAGCACCATGTTGTTTGCATTCCTTCGCGGTGCCCTGCTGCCTTTCATCACCGCGGCCTCTATGTGTTTAATTATAACTGCAGCCTTGGAGTCAAGGTTGGCTTGTAGCGGGGCTGGTTTCCTACTGATGAGGTGCCGCAGTCAAGCAGTTACGAGGACTTTCCGTGAGCTGCCTGGCAAGGCAAACCCAAGGAAACAGGATGATGGTTTAGTTAGGTCTCCACCTGGCAAGTTGCAGTGGTGTATCTGGTCCTGTTGCTGTGCCTATCCTTTGCTGTTTGCTCTTCAGGCTTTGGACAATGTGCGGCTCCACGCAGTCATCGGTGGGGATTAGGGGTTCAGGCTCTGGAAAGACCCAACGGTGTTTGCTTCAGAGTTTGGAGCGGGAATTTCATTGGTGTGCCCTCCTGCTGCACAAGCGGTGAAGGAGCAGCCCACCTCTTGTACCTGGAAAGCAATTTGAGGTTCTTTATCTGAAGCAGGGGCAGTGATTGGATGCCTTGGTCAATACACCATTGCTCGCTCTTACACTGGAGGGTGGTCTAGAACCTACCAGCCTCTACGCATTTGGTAGTGCCAAGTACAGCTTGGTATTCATGTGGTCAGCCTTGGTAATTAATGAGATGGAAATAGGGAAAACGAGGCCAAGATGGGCTATTTTGAGTGGTCGTTTGGGGCGTTTCAGAAGGGGACATAATTTTAAAGAAATAACTTTTAAGAAACTGTGTCCGGTGCTTGAGGTAGATGCCAGAAGATTCAAAGTTACCATGCTGCCGAACAGCTTGGCCTACAACTTAAATCAAGCGGTTCAGCACAGCTTCCCTCCTCTGCCCCTTTCCCCAGAGCTGTGCCTTCTTACAGTCTTCCTTTGCTTCCCGTGGAATCCGAGCGGTACTGGCCAGATTAGATCAGATCACCGCAGGACAGGTTCGGTGGCTTCTGTAACCTCTCACGGCTCCAAAGAAGAGAGAAAGAAAAGCAGCTTATGGCGTTGTGGGTAAGAGTCTCGCAATGGCTTATATAAAGCTCAGCGAGAATACCCCAAACACATGTTTATTGTTCTGTCTAAACAATGTCTGCCCGTTAATTCATTGCCAACTTCCTTATATTTCCCTGTCATGGAGCAGTACCTTGTAGCCATCATCAACGTGTGGCTTCTGGGCTTCGTGTTCTGAACCTTTCCTAGCAGTTCCTGGTGTAGTTTGTGGTGTGCTCCTCCAAACAAACAGGGTTTGTAGGATCTTCAAAAAGTCAAATGAAGACCTCATTTCATTTTGTTTCATTTTCTTTTCCTCTTTAGAGATTCTTGACTTGACTTTATGTGAGCTCTGACTTTTGGAGCCATCCCGTTCTTTGGGGCACCGTGCTAACTCACCTTTTAGACATGCTTCGCCGGAGCAGCCTCTGAATCTTGTTAGGAATCTGGCAGTTCAAGTCTGGGTCATCGATGGGTAGCGAGCGAGCACACGTTTGAAACTGAGAAGTGCAAGCTTTAGACAAATAGCCAGGAAGACTTTCCTTCTGGCTAACTATAGGGTTGTTACGTGGGAACCTTTTAAAGACTGCAGAGGTCACTTTACATAAAGATTAAACTGACCTTTTGAAGATGTTGAAGCTCTAGAAGCCAGATGTTAGAAAAGAAGAAAAAAAAAGAAAATCTCCAATTTACGTGCTGTCTTCCCCTACCCAGCTCGGTTCCTTGCCCCTGGTAGTGATTTTAGGAAGCGGCTGCGTATTAAGGTGTGACGTGCAGTAATCCAAATACGTAAAATGGTCTTTGGACAAGTTCCCTGCTCGATTAAGTAACTGCGTCTTCTTTGGTGACGCTGGGTCCTCTCTTGAATACCTTCATCTCAGCCACGAATTGGGGGTTCTGGCGGAATTGAAGACAGCCCTGTTGTTGCTGATCTTGTCCTTTCCTATTTCATCTCCCCGTTGCATAGGAGCTTGGGTTTTGTCTCTCTCGGAGCCTCTGTTTTCTTTTTTGCCCTTAACTGCATCTCTCTGATTGCAGCCTGTTCTGATGGCATTTGGTAGGTCATGAACCCCCCACTCAACATTATGCTTGTCCTTTTACAAGTATTTGGTCCCATCACCTGATGGGACTCCCTGACCCTTTTCTTTGGCCAACGGCCACATACCGTGGAAGTTAGTTGATCGCATACCACTGTTGTTTTAAAGGCCCTTCTGCCTGAGGGCCTTTGTGATCTTGGGTTTTTATCAGCTACCTGGTTACAGACTTGTGCTACTTGATTCCAGTCTTCTCCATACAAACATGGTTTCTTCTGCTTCTCCCAGCCAGTCCCTTACTGGCATCCTTTGTCCAGCTCCAGGCCTGCTATTGCTGGTCGTTTGGCAGTCTGCGCTCAGTCCCTCCAAAGACCTTGGGTTCCCTTCGTGGCAACCTCTTGCAGAGCGGTAATTTTGTGCCCAGCCATCACCACTGTAAGACTTACATGCAGGTTTCTGCACTAATTAAATCGTTACTGGGGCACAAAGATCTCAGCCTGTTCCAGTTGTGCGGGCTGCCCTCTCTTTGGAAGGAAACGCATCTTTTCTGTGGTTCTGCTGCTTGACAGGGCTATTTCGCTGTGGGGAAAAGGAGGGATTTGGATCTGATTTATCTCCAACTGGTATCTTAGCTTGTTTAGGTGTCACCCAGATTTCAACAAACACAGCGCTCAATGAATCCTTCTGCTGTTTACCCGATGGAGAATTTTTTGCTCGCCTGGAAAATCAGTCACTTGAACATCATGATGTTCTGAAAACCCTGTGGGGAGCGGGTGGTGACCCTGTGCGTGTGCCTGGTCAGAAGAGTGGTGATGGTTTGGTTCTGTTTTCTTCTGAGGCATGGTATCTTTGTCCATAGTCACGAGTGGAACAGGAACAGTGCTGGGGGAGATCATCACATTCCTTCTTTCTACTGCAGGAACCAGCCGTGTTCACTGGCAGGTCGTGAACGTCCATGTCTTTTCTCCTACCCAGAATTTACGTCATGGAAAATATTCTCTTTTGCCTGTTGTTTTTGTGGCCTGTCTTGTCATCTGTGTGGAAACGAACGCTCTTTAAGATCACTCCCGGGAAATTTTGAGGTGAAACGTGATGACTGTGCAGGAGGGACCGGGAGAGCCGTTCCTGTCCCCGTGGTGCCAACCGTTCCCTGGAGCGGGGTGTCAGGCGGGCAGTGGGTGCCATCCTCTGGGTGCCAGGGAGCCGGTCGGCGTGGAGAAGCCCGCACCTGCTCCTCTGCCACCGCCAGCACCTGCAGCCCCTTCAGAATCAGGTAGAGTTAAGGGCACTCGGCACGTGACGGCGTGGCCTTTTGTTCTTATTTCTTGAGCTGATTTGAAACTAAGCAGGGCTTAGTTTGGGACTTGCTTAGTGCTACTTTTAGTATCTCCCTTTTAAAATGGATCATCCCTGTGATTTATTTGTCCTTCTGGGCCATCAGCTTTTTCTGTCATTTCATTCCGTGGATTCTCCCACAGAAGTACCCTTCTGCCACCGCTGCTGGGTTTGAAAAGCAGCTGCTAGAAGCTGGGCTAGCCTGGCTGCAATCCCAGCGGCGTGTGGGCTAGTACCACGTCTCGCTGCGTGCCTGGCGGAACGCCGACACCTTCCTCTTGGCCACATCGTGTGCCATACCATCTTCTGCTGACAAAGCACGTGGCGGGCTGCATCCCCTGCCTGTCTCATGGGACCTCAGAGCCGTGGTAGGTGCGGGTTCCTCGATGTTTGACATCGCTACGGAGCAAGTTTTCATAAAGTTAGCAACTTGTTAGTGGTAGGAGTGAAAGCTCCTGGGGTGTGTCAAAAGCCACATCAACAAGTCAAGCTTCCCTGCCCGGGGGGGTGCTGTGTTTTAATCCCACCCAGGTAGGAGACTGATCACTAGGTGATGGAGATGGGCAGAGAAGGGCTCGCCTCCACCTGCCTGTGTCCTGTTATAGGTCAGCCATGCCCCAAGGTGAAATGGCTGGGGCATCCATCCGGGCTACAAAGATGATCAATGGACTGGAGCACCTCTCTAATGAGGAAAGGCTGGGAGACCTGCGTCTGTTCAGCCTACAGAAGAGAAGGCTGAGAGGGGATCTCATCAATGCTCATCAATATCTAAATGGTGGGTGGCAAGGGGATGGGGTCAGGCTCTTCTCAGTCGTGCCTGGTGATAGGACAAGGAGCAACGGGCGCCAGCTGGAACACGGGAAATTCCATCTCAACATGAGGAAAACCTTCTTTACTTTGAGGGTGACAGAGTACTAGAACAGGCTGCCCAGAGAGGTTTTGGAGTCTCCTTCCCTGGAGATATTCCAAACCCACCTGGACGCGTTCCTGTCCAACCTGCTCTAGGTGACCTTGCTTTGGTAGGGGGGTTGGACTAGATGATCTCCAGAGGTCCCTCCAACTCCTAAAATTCTGTGATTCTGTGATTCTGAGCGAAGCCCTTGGTTTGAGCGGCCTGAGATACCTGCCCCACTGTTCTCGGAGAGCCTGGGCACGCACGGCTGCCCAGGGCAGGAGGCGCGAGTGGCCAGAGCTCGTGGAGAAGAGCTTGGCCGTGGAGACATGTCAGTTGTAACCACATGAGCCTGTCCAAGCCTGATTTGGTTTAATGTTTCTCTCTCTGTTCTCTCTCCTTGGGAAAGGCGCCTTGAAAGTAAAAAGAAGGGCCAGGTGAAAACTGCTAATACTCAGCTCGTTTTCAGTACTTTATACATTTTTAATGTTAGGTTTTGATCTTGTTTCCTTCTAAGGTGCCAGTCTGAGTTCTTTATGGGCTGGTTGGACCAGGCTCTAAGTCTCAACAACCCAGGTCACGTGTAAGGGATTCCTTCCTATTCTTAAAAAGAGTTAGTGCTTAAAAATGGAGAGGATCATAAATAAAGTGATCTCTTTCTGTTTGTTTGCTTGGCTGTAGCTATCTAGAGCGAAAAAAGAGTTTGTTTTACGCAGTGTCAGGCTTAAAGTCTGCACTTGGTCACGGACTGAGATAGCAGAAAGCTGTAGACTCAGCTCAGAGTCCAGATGAATGCCGAGCCCTCAGGCACAAAAGGTACCAGCACATTTAGATAATCTAATCATATATGCTGATTTACCTTTTTTTGTTCCTTTTTCTTTTTTTTCCTCATGCTCAGGCTATGATTTCAGTTTGCATTTCCTGTAACGCAGGTTTTCTGGTAGTACCCTACATTTGGATCACTACCATGGCCACTGGTAATGTATTACGCGTTATGTGTTGAAATATGCAGTACCAAAGGCTTTGCAGAAAGACTGTTGTTGCAGAATGAAGCTCCCCAGAACCACCTAAATTCAAACTTCATGAGAAACCTGAGCTCTGCAGCTCTCCGTAGGTGGGTCACACATCAGGTCTATTCTGGGTGAGTCTTCTGGGAGGAGCTGGTTTCTTACCAAGGGCATGGTAGGGAGTAATAATGCTCTTTAAGGCAGATGTGGTTCCAGAACTAGCTTGGGAAACAACACCTGAACTATGGATTTCTCTCGATGTAGGGCTTTTTTTGGTCATTTGCTGCCTGTATTGTAGCATGAGTAGATCCAGGTGTTTCAAACAATATAGCTGGCTTGTGCTTCATGGGCCTTGGGATGCCCAGTTTGGGGCTGACGTGATTGCAGAGAGAGTGAGCTATTCCCCCGCTCCCAGCACACTTCTCATGCAGGCAGATCCCAAGGTCTTTTCATCACGTACATTTAACCGTGCCTTGTGTGTACACCCTGCCTCTCGGTCTCTGAACGGCTGCCATCCTTTCTTCCTTGGACAGAAAAGGATCCCCATGGATGGACAGTTGAGGCTTCATTCCAGCCTTGTGCCACAGCAACTGCAAAAACACCTAGATGGAGTTATGGCTATAGAGGTTTAGGAACCTGATGTGTTTGATGCAGGTCTTGGCTTCTCTGAGAAACCCCTGTGAAGCTTTCCGCGGGCGGTGGGGTGCGAGCACCTGGGAGGAGAGCAGCTATGTGTGGGTACAGGTGATCAGGCCGTGCCAACGCACGGATTTGACTATGCAAACACCACACGAGAAACTAATGGGTCCCTGGACCTTTACCGGGTCAGACAGCTTCAAGCCTGAAGATTTCTTACTGTTTTTATTTTTCAGTACACTTTCTTTCCTCCTACGTTTACATTTCTTTAACCCCCACGTTCCCTTAAATGGAATAACTCAGAAAAGAAATGGATGGGGCTTTGAGCAACCTGATCTAGGAGGAGGTGTCCCTGCCCGTGGCAGGGGGGTTGGAACTAGGTGGTCTTCAAGGTCCCTTCCACCCCAGACCATCCTATGATTGTATAAATAGCACGGCGTTGGACCGAGGTGGCGTGCTTGGGGTTCTGACTGATTGGGGCAGGGTGTCTGGAGCTGCTTGGATATTCTTGCAGGCAGGGAGGGAACGCTGCGTTTTACGGAACTTCAGTTGGGTAACACACGAGTGGCTTTTCACCAGTAAAACTGACTCAGAGAGTCTCCCGTGCCCAGACTCTAAATCCGGACTCTGAATCATGAGCTGCTCTTCTTTAATAGCTCTTAATAAAGCAAAAGCTGTGGTTTCAACCGAAATTTCTCTGGGGGAAAAATACCGCTCCGATCATGACTTGTTCTATTAATAATCAGATGGAACGGTTTTGCTCTGAATTTGGTGCACAGTAAAGTTTCTCCTCCGGCACAAAAGTTCAAAAGTTTTAGCTGCAGCAGGTGTAGGGTCAAGGAAGCCGCAACCCACGGCTGTCCTTCCGAACAGAGAAGGTGCCACTTGGACCCGCAGGTCTACGCCGTGCATCTCACCCGCCGCATTTTAGCGTTGGGAAGTACATGCCTCTGGTCAACCGAAACGGCTTCCCATGCTCTGCCGAGCCGCAGGGTACGAGCGTGGTGCGTGTGTGCCACCTTCAATTTCTCAGGCCTTGCCATTTGTCACGGCTGGTTCTCATGGGAAAGGCGCCGTTACCCCGGCGAGGAGGAAGTGTCTCAGAAACCCCGTGCATTGAGAGTACGTGTCAATTGTTTCCTTCCAGGCGCTTTGGGAAGGGAGCCTAGAAGTTTATCTCAGCGTTTACAGCAATATAAACAGATGCCAAGCACTTCAAGTACGCAGAAAAGGAAAATGTCCTGCTCGGCCTCCCTGAACAGCCCAGGAGGCGGGGGGTGGGAAGAGGAAAAGCAGCATTAAGTAAGTCTGTCCCTGGCAGAATAGGGGAAAGCAGCTAAGTAATGCAGATGTTTGCCTGCGTATATACAATTTAGTTTCATGTTACCAAAATCTGTACTGTGCACACGTGGTCAAAAGATTAAAGAGATTGTCCGGTTCTGTTGGCAGCATATTAAAGTATTAAGACTACAGGCTTACTATGATGTGTTTCTATTATCGAGCTGGCCGCAGGATTGAAGCGATTCAAAAAAAGACGCTGTTTTAATACAGACACGGGCATCGCCCCGTCCTTTTTCATCTGGCTTTTGGTTGGCATCTTGGCTGTAAGAACCTCGGGAAGGGCTGCCATTGCCCTCCCTGTCCTGGGGCCGCCCTGCAGCTCCTGCTTGGCTCAGATGAGATTTCCCCTTCTCGGTCCCTGTGCAGGGTTGATGCCATCTGCCACGTTAAAGCTGGTATTTCCAGTTGCTGGGGTAGCTTTCCTGGTTTCCCTTGACACGCTGGAGCTAAATGCTGTCTCCAGGTGTTGGTCTGTATGGACGGAGATGCCCGTGTAGCCGTGAACTTTTAATATCTCCGCCCAGATATCACTGGCTAAAAAGTAACTTCACCCGGAGAGATTTCCACTAACCCTTTATAGCTGTTAGTTTATATCTTGATATCACGGGCACTCTGTATCTTTATATCTGTGTATCCATTTTGTTTATTCAGTGTGGTCTTCTGCATCGTTACCGCTCATACGTAACCTTGAGCTTGCTGTACTGCAGCGGCCACCAGAAACGATGGTGTGGTCCATGCCAGGGCCACCACCGGCGCTGTCACACCACCGCGTCTGGGAGCGAGGAGGGAATTTCTTCACCAGCCTCTGCTTTCTATTACAATTTCCGCGCCACAAATTACTTTGGAGCCCTTGAGGAGCTCCCCTTGGGGTTTTTGGAGCCTTGGAGTTCCCCTTGGGGAACTCACTTAGTGATTTTAAAGTTGCTGCCGAGGAGGGCCGCTCTGGTCAAGCAGCTTTTTAGAAGACCTCGGGTGCTTTCAGGATGAAAATTCACATGCAAAAAAGGTGAAGGACTCTCTAGGCTTCACAGCCGGCCTCAGGAGCCTGTGGAATTTCAAATGGCAATTTTCTCCCTAACTTTCTCTAACTTTCTCAACCGCGTGACGCTTGTATCAAGTGACGCCTGATTTCTTTTTTGTTACTCAGTTGACTTCGTTCTTATTCCTGAGCAGAAGGGAGTCCGGCTGCCGCTGAAGAGAGGTGTAAATGTCTGCACCCACAGAGAAATATATTTGTTCCTACCTGCGTTTGTGGCTCATCCATTAGATAAGTGTACATCGGCCAGTAACGGGTCACACAGATTTATCTCTCTGCTTGGCTGCACCGAGACATTTGGTTGGGAAACCAAATTTGGTCAAAAGCGTAGAATGCAGCTATCATTTATCAGGAGTTAAATCTGCAGGAGCTGTTTTTAAAGCTTACAGTAAGATGTGTGCACCGTCTGGGCACGGAAAAAGACACGTGAAAGCTTTCTATAAGCACAAGGAGAGATATTTGTCCCGATTTGGTAGAAGCGCAGAAAGCCACGAAAATAAAACATTTCTATGAAACTCATCAGAAAGACCTAACGATTGGCAAATGCAGTTTAAGTGCTTTAGTTTGAAATGAAAGCCTATGGGAAAGGGAAAAGGCGTACTTGGCGTTTACAATCAGCATAGGAAATTTGGCGCTTGTTCTTTTATTACTTAATTTTTATTTTTGGAAAGTGTCAAGTACTTAGCAGTTTGCAGTACCTTACGTTAATCGTCCTTCCTCGTCAGCTGCGTTATAATAATACCCGAACGGTACTTTGATACGTGTTATACAAAGGGCTACAAAGCCAAGCGACGTGCATTTTATTGCTCTAAGCTCTTCAGTTAAGCTGGATCAGTTTGCGCAAGGTAGGTGTTAATCCAGCTAACATATTTGGTAAAACAAATGGGAAAATTAACGTAGAATGTTTTTGAGGAGCACTGCGTACCGTATTCCGTACTGCAGAATTAGCACCATGGCCTTCTGTGGTTTTTGTTTTCATTTTCACATGAGTCACAAGGACAGAATAATTATCAGAGAGTCTGCGCTCGCAGAAACGATAGCACAAAAAATACTTTTCCAAATGGCAGCTAAAGAGCTCTGAGCTCGCATTTGCAGACAAGAAACGTAGTCCTAATTAGCATTAGGCCAGCAAAGAAAGATACTTCGCTCGCCTGTTTGAATGAAATTTAATTTGAATGAACTGTGCCAGCCAGGGAGGCACAAACGCTACGCAGTCGAAGTTAATATTTGCTGTGCTTGTCTTCCCCAGGTCATCACACTATTTACATTGGGGTCCACGTGCCGAAGAGCTACAGGAGAAGGAGGCGTCATAGAAGAAGACCCGGGCACAAAGAAAAGAAAGAAAAGGAGAAAATCTCTGAGAACTACTCCGACAAATCCGACGTAGAGAACGCTGATGAGACAAGCAGCAGCATCCTTAAGCCGCTCAGTAAGTACCGGTTTCGGTTGTCGCTCGCTACAATGGTCTGTTGTCTGGCGATCTGCTCCTGATCCGATCGTGGAGGGGGACACTGCATCCATGAAAACAGTCTCCTCGTGTTGCAGGGTCGCAGTAGCCTTCATCAGTTGCTGTAGCTGGGAGGAGGCACAGGCGGGAGCAGACATTTCATCCCTCTCTCTCACCTGAGTTTGCTCCTGAGCTGACGCCAGCCAGGAACAGGCCAAATTTTAAAAAGCAATTTGACCCTGTGCGTAAAGGGATAGCGGGGAAAGGCAAAGACCGAGTAGATGCCCAGGCGGATCTGTTGCAGCCCTGGCTCTCGGGATGTCTGCCCTCTCTAGAATTCAAGCACCCCGTGGTTTCAGCTCTCAGAGGAGCAGGTTGATGAGGAGCACCAAGACCACTGCTGTGGCCCGTGAGAAGCATACCCACTTGGGATTTGGCTTCCTTGTGTCAATAACTTGTGGTGCTAATAAGTCTTTTGCCTTCAGTAATTAACCAGTTTTAAGTTTTGCAAAAAAAAAAAAAAAAAAAAAGAAGAATAAAATGTAGCATTAATGTATGCTTGAGTGTCTGTAGGGGTTGAATACCTGAATTTTGATAGGCAAATGAGGTCCGTTTTGGATGCTCTGCACCTCCGTTCTCTGGTTAACAGTTTCACTCTGGAGAGAGATCTTTATCAGGTGCCATCGCCGTGCTGTCACATTGGTACCATCGTAGGAGACTGTCCAAAAGTCCCATTCCTCTGTTGGCCACAAGCTTGTTGTGCAATGTGGAGGCTGGCTGCTTAAATAGAAGGGGGAGAGAGACGGTGACAGCCTGCTAAAATGGGAACATGCGCCCAAGGTTCGAATATAGGAGAAGAGCCCAGGATGTGATATAGCTCCGATTATTGAGGCTCATTTGGGATGGTTGGAGTTTCCTTAACGATCTTGTTTGTAAGTGGGAAAATGTTTCCTGTGCGAGCGAGAGAGGAGCAAGCAGGGGTTGTATGACCTGATCTTTGATTGAAGAAATACGTGAATTTTTCATTTTGAAGTAATGTTGCTGGGTAGTTGCTGCACGTAAAGACAGTAACATGGGATCAGATGAGTCAGGTCATTAGCCCAGGGCCTGTAACTCTCGGTGGCGTGGATACTTCAGAGAGCAGCAGCTGCAACGGAAGGCAAGTCCCGAAGCCCGTTTGCTCTTCGTAGCTGTAGTCGCCTGGTTGTCCCAAGGAAATTTTCTTGTCAACGCTCAGAAACCAGAAGTTAGTTTTACACTGAAAGACATCATTAGCTCTCTTCAAGAGCTCTAGGTATTTGAAGTTTAATTTTTATATTTACATCTCTGTTCTTTGGTGTGCAGGTGACCAGATATATAGAAATTCCCTTTTGGCTTCTGGATGTATGGCTATCCCAGAGGAATCGTTTCCTCGGGCTAATTGTGCCAATGGTTGAAAACCTATTTCTTCCATCAGGTTTTGATTTTCTGCCTTTCGTTTTGTTCCTCATTGTTTCTGTTTTGTGTCATTTGAGAAAGGGTTAATGGTAGTTTTTTCCTCTGTTGTTTCTACACTTTAGTGTATTCTTGTCTACTCTTTATCTGCGTGTAAAAATGCACAGGCTTTTCATCTCTCTCTCTCTCTGAGAATTTTCCCATAGAGTTTTCCGCCCTGGCCGCTTTGCATTACGTATTTTTGGCGTGGGATCATTTAAATACTGCACAATATTCCAGGTGTTCCCATGCGATAGCATTAACGCTACATCATTTGTAGCTTTCTCTGTATCGTTCACCATCTCGTGTACCCAGATACTCGATCAGGTTCTCGCAGAGACCTGCTCTTTTGCGCTGGTGGCCAGATCCTTTTACGAGCTGGCGCAGTTAATTTAGAACGCTGTAAAGGATAGGAGTAGTTCAGATGACGGTCTTGAATTTCCAAACATTGAATTACATGTTGCCTCGTATCCCCGGGTTTTTTTCCCTTCTGAAACTCTTGTCTTCATAGCTTGCTACCAACCCTTTCTTCTCTAGTTCCACGTATGTAGTAATGCCAGTTTTCCTTCAGAAATTTCTGCTGTTCCGCTTTTGACCTTCTCCATCATTTATAGACGGCTCTTTATTTCCATTTCGTTTTCTGTCTTTTCGGAGGTTGCCCATCTGAGACAGTTGTTGGACGTTCAGACCGTGCCAGCTTTAGGTGTCTCTCAGTGGCACTTTGATGAAGGCTTTTTGAGGGTCTGAATGGTTTGTGTGCGCCAGCGGCTGGGTTCGCTCTTAGGTATGGCAAGCGTGTCCAAGAGAAGGCCAGTTCTCTTCGGACAGAGAAAAGCTTAGTCCGATACTCATTACTGGCCATCATGGCAAGAAATCTCAGTTATAACCCTGGTTTTTTTAATCTTCATCTGTTAATTGTAAATGAGTTAGGGGTACGTGGCTCAAATTCAGTTTCAAAAGAGCGCTAAGAATATTAGAGACAAAGAATTGGGGGATGTTGAGCTGGAATTTTAATGGAGTTGGGAAAAAGCTGAAATGAAATACCTTGCGTATATCTGAGACGCTTTGAGCAGAGAGGATGGGGCATAAGAAGCTGCGGTATCTGTGGTTCGGTGGAGCGTGGGGCAGAGGGAAGGCGTTTGCTCTGGAGAAGGGCTGCCAGGGGAGAAGTGGTGACACCATTGTGGCCGGGAAGTTTTGGATTTTGCTTTTCTCCTTCAAAGGGGGGCAGGAGGGGGAAATAGCAGGAACTGAGCGAGATGTGAAATGCGGAGCATGGAGATAACCAGCGAGTGAGGTTCGTCTAACTTGCCTGACGTCGTTTTAGAGGGACGGGTGGTTATAAAGGCCAGCTCCGCAGGGCTTGCTGGACATGTGTGTGGGTGCACTGTGTTTCCGTGTTGTCAGGAGATGAGGCAAAAAAACCCAAGAAGTTGCTAGACACCAAAGAAAGAGGAAATCCTGAGCCCACTGTGCCCTCTTATGTGGCTCAAAACCTTTGCAGGAACAGACGACCAAGGGCACTGCAGTCCCCAGGACGAAGGGCCGACTCTGCTAATGACCTTTGCGTAACACTGGCTCTGTTAATGACCTTTGCGTAACGGACACGGCTTGGCGTGATGGCCGGCTGTACCAGGGACTGTGCTCACCACTAAAAACCGGGATCGGATTCATGGACGCTTCAGGCGCCCATCAGCGACTGGGGCTGGATGAATATCGTGCTGTGAATATAACGTGTAGGAGGCTGCCTTCAGAAGGGCTGCAGGGGGGGTGGCGGGTGTGTTTTATGAGTTTAATGAGATAATAGAAGGAAAGTGCTGTTTATGTAGTTAATGATGAGGTGAAGGGACTGAGCTGGATGACATTTCGGTCTTTTCCTTAGAATTGGAAGATTTTGGATTCGTATATTCTGTTTTGTTAACCATGTTTTAAGACAAGCAAACCTCCATTTTACATGAAGAAAACCCAAACATCTTAAGGAAAGGTACAGTGCATCTCGGTCTATAAAAATGACGGTTTACATAGCTCCTTCTCTCTGTTGATTTTTTGCAGTTATTAACTTGGCCAAGTATTAGACACCGTCAGTTCAACTTATATATAATCAGTAGTTTATTTCATCTTCAAATCAAATGGCAAGCATATAAAGTTAGATTTGCAAAATCTTTAGTAATATAGTTGTTAAAATAGTTGCTAGGAGTTTAGGAAACGGCTTGCTTGTCTCCATTATACAGAGAGCCATGTTTTTACTGAGTGGAGAGCTTAAGCCAGCTTTGGTTCGATACATCACTTCTATTTCTTGATCTCTCCCTAAGGACGGTGAAGCCTAAACGTAGGGATCTTGCCTGAAGACGAATTCTCAGCTTCTTTGGTGAAAACTGTGCAATCCAATTTTGACCAAATCTGGATTTGACTCACTGGGTCAAGCTGCTTGTCCCACAGCAAACGAACCTGATGGAACATGTCTATGGATACAGGCAGGAGAGTAAACAGGTCCAGAAATGCAAACCTTCCCTATAAACCTTTTGTTCCAGTTCAAAACCGGTCTGGCTGCGCTTCTGTATTTGGGAATTGGTGCAGTTTGGAAACGTCAGTCCTTTTTTTTTTTTTTTTTTTTTTAAAAAAAAAAAATCTGTGTCCAGTTCAGTCAGACAAGCCAAACTCTAGTTTATAAACAACCTTCAGCTCTCCCATCTGGAGAGAGTTGGGGAAGCTGAACATGTACAGATACGTTTTATCCGAAGTAAATTATTGCTTGGGAAAGATGCCTCCTGCAAAAACTTAGACGGGGATGTTCTCTGATAGACCGAGGAGGAGGCTCGAAGGCGACGTTGCCTCTGCAGAGCCCTTTCAGTATATTCCAGGCCTGCAGGGCTGTCTCTGCGCTCGGGGAGAAAATTGGAGCTCACACCCTTGTTCTCAGGCAGGACTTGCTGACACCGGGCCTCATGGAACGTGCCTTCCTTCAACCGCAGACGATTACCAATCCCCCTTCCAGGTGAAGCGTACCAGCCCCTCGTTTCTAAAAGCACCTTCCTTTAACCGGCCTGGCCCTGGTTTCCACTCCAAACCAGTAAGAAGGAAACGCTTTTTATCAGTGGTTATTTGCACCGTCCAGGAAGCTGGCAGACAAGTATTTTTGAGGTTAAAAAAATATAATAAAATATTATTGCATTCCTAGTAAGTGGTCTTTCAACACCCTTTTCTTATCTGCCTAAAACACACGTAAGAGGTGGAAAACAGATGAAGATTCATGCTGTCAGAGCACTGCAGAAGGGGAAGGATGGCATATTGAGAGACGGTGAGGAAAATGGGGTTTACAGAGGGAAGGGTTAGTGATTTATTTATTTTTTTTAGTGCTAATGGCTGGAGTACTGACCCGCCAGTATTTTGGGCATATTCCATTGGTCTGTGATGAGCTCTGGCTAATGCGCTTAGTGGGGTGGACGCAAGACTCAGCTGGGCGGAAAGGAGAGCCCCATCCCTGGAGGGGTTCAAGGCCAGGTTGGACGGGGCTTGGAGCAGCCTGGGCTAGTGGGAGGTGTCCCTGCCCAGGGCGGGGGGCGGCACTGGGTGGGCTTTATGGTCCCTTCCCACCCAAACCATTCTATGATGGTGGAAAGCCGCAGGAGGCTTCTCAGCTGGCATGGGCAGGGGTGTCAAGCCTGGTTCTGCCTTCTCAGGTCGGCCCATTGCTTGTCTCGGAGTGAAGCGGACAGTGTCGTTTGCTGTTACTTGCAAGGGATGAGACAAGGGAGGAACAAGGAAGGCAGACAGAAGGTTCTTCTTCGGGACAGGCTGTCATCTGAATCCATTTCCCTCTTCCTCATTCTTTACTACAGGCGTGGGGAGATTTTCCCATGAGGAGATGCATCTCCGCTTGATCTGGGAAGGGGTTTCTTCTCGTCGGCTGGTTGCCCTCCAGGTTAATTTGGCTCGCCTCCCTGGCTCAGACCCAGGGAAATCACGTCTCTCAGTAAGCGCTGCCGTAGCAGGCAGCGTGCAGGCACTGCGTTGACGTACGCAGCAGTACAAGGTGCCCAACGGAGGTCCCTCTGCTTGTGCAGAACTTGCTTGGGTTGTCCTTGGGCTGGCCCAGCTCTGTGCCCCGTAGACACACAGCATGTGCAGAAGGTACACGTTAACGAAGATGGGAATTTTGAAGCTCTGATAGCGTCTTTAGAACAGAAGTGCTTGGAATATGGGGTACGGGCTTGGGCCGATGTGAGCGATTGCCATGTCAGAAGAAACAGAAGTAGAAAAATGTATGGTTCTTTGGCAGAATGGAAGTTCTCATCTTCTTTTCGGTTGATCTGTGCGTGGCCTGTGGTTTCTGGAAGTAAGAAACTGTGTCTTTTCGTGACTCTGAATCCAGTGGCTGGGGTAAAGGTCCTTCCATAGGCAAAGGTGATTCCAAGCAAATGGAGAGCGAGAAGCCCAAAATACAAAATACCTGTCCCTTTCCAAACTGGCTTGGGGAATTTCATCTGTAGTCAAGGACTAGTATTATAAGCTATAAAGGAATGACTTGCAATGCTGCTCCTCAGTTCAAGCCCTAAGGCGTTTCACACCAAGCAAGTCACAAAAACGATGCTAGAAAACAAAAGGTTGAAAATTCTCTGTTCTTTGGAGCGATTTTAAAGCTAGCTGGCAGTAAATGTCCCCAGACCTTGTTTTCATGAAGTTAACTAGAGGCATCACTTGCTTTTTAATGTTAGCTGCCTGCTGACGTTACTCTTCAGTTGTAAACACGGGACGTCTTCGTCCTCGTCCCAAGTATGGTGCTTTACATGCACATGAACACATATTTCTACATGTAAATGCCCTTTCTTTAAAGACCAAGAGGGAGTCTTTGGGACTTCCCTTTGCTGAAGGGCTGTACCATTAGGTTTTTCCTCTAATGATACTGCTTCGGGCCAAGTGTAAAGGTTTTATCCCACAAGTTGTGGGGCGTAGAGACTTGCAATACTATATGGTTTACCGACTGGTTTTGTTAAAACCGCTTGCAGGTCTGAAAAATCCTTGTTGACAAAGTGAAAGATTTGTCTAAACTCAGCGTAACGCTTGGGAAAATGGAGTGGGAGGAAAGGAAATTCCGTGTGCATCCTTTACTGGAAATGGGCATTCAGGGCGCTCTGCCGGGCTCCGGAAGGGACTGGGATACTTGGCTTTGGTTGTGGATTCCGCAGGGCACTGGGACCCGAAAGCAACAACAAGGCACCCATGAAACCAATGAACTGCATGTTGTAATAGAATTTTCGTAGCACTTGCACCCATGGAGAGAGTGAAACCTGATTTTGGGCAGGAGTCAAAACGTTGACAGGTGGATAAATAGAGCTGCAGAATCTAAAATTTGGAAAACCTTTAAAGGAGGGATAAGTGGCCGGGAGCTGAGGCCATCTCTCGTTTCACACTGTTGGTTGCAGCTCTTTTGCGCGTGGTCACGCGTGGGCTAAGCTTGCCGAAGGCTTTCTTTACCGGTTGAAGGGTGTAACTGTCATCCTGTTTACAGGACACAAAACCAGAAACGAGGAAAAGAGGTAGAAAATCTGGATCTGTCTGTTGGAGTGGTTTCGAGAGGACCCGTACAGCAAGAGAGAGGGACGGGATGGTATGTCATCCCATCAAAGGTTTGTAAAGATTTGCAGTTTGCTCCGAGAAATTCCTTTTCCACCCACCAGCAGTAGTTCTTGAAGGTTTTAGTTGAAAAAAAAAAACCCTCTCTTGAGCCTTCAGATGTGGGTTAGGAGGAGCATTTTGCTGAGAGAGAAACCGTTTGCAGCGGAGTCATTTCACTACGGCGCTGCTTGAGGCTTGTGCCGTCACTCTGGATGGAGCGCATCTCTCCTGCTGGAGGTGAGGTTGGCTCTGGATGGATCGGATTTGCCGTGGAGGCAACCCCTGCGTCCCTCTGCCGCCATCCCTCGCTACGGGTTACTAACAATTCTAATTTAAAATGCAGCCTTCTCTCAAAAGTAAGTTCTGTGTAATCTGGGGCCAGGAAAGCTGGGACTCTGGAGCATCCTGCTTGCTTGAAGCTTGCTCTCAGTTTTGGGTATGTGTGCTAGGACTTTGCTGCTGAATACCTGCATTTAAGTGGTGCTCGGGAGGATGTGTGGTGTGGCGAGAGAACTGTGATTATCTCTAACAGATTGTCTGAACCTGAACCAGACATCCGTTGGCAGCGTTAGTTTTTTTTAAGGAAAACTGGATAATCAATGCTTGCTTTATCGAGATGCCTGGCGACATAAAGGGCATCGCGGCGAGCAGTCTCGTAGCACGAATTCACCATGCTGATTTGTTTAAGTGGAGGCTTTTTAGTCCAGGTACCACAGTTTGTCTGTTGCTTCTGGTTGATGTGGGACACCCTGGAGTTGATGGCATTAATGTCCTTAGTTTCCTTTACGTTATGGTTTGCTTCTTGCATAACGAAGATGTTTTTTGGTCCTTTCAGGTTATTCTGGTCTTCCAGTGGGTCTGAGTGCCTAGGTAAGAGTGGGGCGGGGGGGGTGTGTGTATAAAGTTTTCTAATGTCTGTCTGTGGAGTGCAGTACCCCTGAGGGATCCTAGACAGGTGTCCCCGCAGGCCAAGCTGCTCTGCTTTTTTGCAGAGTAGCTCACCAATGTCATCTTTATCAGCGAAGAAGGCCCACCGACGGGGCTGAAATGCCCGTTGATTCCATGATGCTCTTGTTTCTTCATCACATCCATAATTCCCGATGAAATCTAGAAGACCTGAGCATGCAGGCAGATGTTTCTGGGTCACTACCTGTCCCACCAGCAGCTACGTTCTGTTCACCTCATGCTCCACATGTCTTGAGAACCATCGTATTTTGATGTGCGCCTGCCCCTTGGCTCACGATCAATGCTTGTGAACAGCTTGCTTACACAAGGCTTGAAATAACGTCTTGCATCTTAACCAGGGCAGGAAAGCGGGGAAGTCTCTCTCGTAAATGCAATAGGTGGAATCTCCAGAGCAGCGTACTGAGGGCTGCGCTGGGAAACACGCCTGGGGAGGGAGTCTCCCGTGGGGACAGAGTGTCGAGCCTTCACGGCCAGGGAGATCTTGGCATCAGGTGAGGAACAGGCAGAAGGTTCTGTCCCTGGCACTGCTTCCAAACAGAGACAAGGCTCTACAGGAACTCTTTGAGCCCACCAGTGTGGGAACCATCTCTTTCTAGTTCTCAGTGCCATCCGTTTGACATCGACAATGCATTTGGCGGGGTTTTCCCGGCTTTCTGTGGCTTTTCCTGTTCTTACCGAGAGCACAGAATTGCCTCTTCTCAGGAACACTTCTGCACGGAGTGGTGAGAGACTGCTGGCCAAAACGCCTGTGCCTGGGACGCTTCCAGAATGGCCCCCGTTTGTCCTCAAGTTGAGCGTGAGGTGGCTATTTCATCGTATGTCTCTTAAAAAATGCATTTGGGACCTTTTTGGCTGTTCTTAAAAGGTCTTCCTACCTTTTGATGCGCAGCGTGTGTTACTATGAAGTAAATTTCTGGTATTTCTTCCCAGTTCAGAGTGCCTGCCCTGCAGGAAGAGATCCTGTATCATGAAGATGGATTTCCAGCAAGGAGTGGAAGTTGCCAGTCCAACTGTGGACAGTCCACCCATAACGAGATCGAATTAATTCAGCAAGGATATTTAAGCATCAGTTTAGGAAGGCTCAGCCTTGGTGTCTACCCTGAAAGTTCATTAAGCTAGCGGCTATAAATAGCAAGAGACAGCCACAGGATTGAAATAAATGTACCTACTTAGCAGAGCAGATGCAGCACGGTCGGGGTGTGCCAAGACTCCTCTTTCTATCAGTGTTGTGGGATTTTTTCAGCAATCCAATTTCTTTCCTGGCTCTTCAAGACATGGGGTGGCATTTTCCAAAGGCTTTTAGCTTCAGCTCCCCACAGCAGACCAGTGTTGAGAGCCTTTGAAAAATACCAAGCAGGACGGCCAAATAGCTTAATTTTTTAACATGAATATTTTACGTAGGTCAGGGAGGCTTTCTCATAATGTCAGAATCTTTGGGATTTTGGTCTTCAAGAACTGCACGGCCGGCTAGTGGATGGGTCCAAGGTGGTGGAGTCAGCTGAAGGATGCCCCTCCGATCTTCAGTGCAGCATATTTAGGTCACATGTATTTAGGGCACATGTCCCGGCCCTGGATATTTGGTTAGGGACCTTCTTCTGGTGGGTCAGACTCCTCTAAGGCAGGAGGCCTTTCATCCCAGGCATGTTGCCTCATGTTGTGGGGTGAGGAAGAAGCTCTCTTGTCTTTCACCACAGGCAATACAAACGTGGAGTTGTGTTAGGGTTCAAGATGGATGTTTTTGGGTTTATGGTGGGTTCAGAGAAGAGGCTGTGACCTCAAACAACCCAGAGGGAAGGTGGGGAGATGGGAGAGGTTACTTGAAGATGCAGCTGGCTGGCAGTTAGGAGGACGACTTCTAGGTGTGGAAGGGACAGAGAAGAGACACAGGTAGGTGGGAGGTACTTCAAGCAGCAGCAAAACCCAGCTTCCTCTCACCCATTAATTACTCCAGCTCCCATCGGTGGGAGATGG
Organism: Rissa tridactyla; assembly: GCF_028500815.1. NCBI lineage: Eukaryota > Metazoa > Chordata > Aves > Charadriiformes > Laridae > Rissa > Rissa tridactyla. The sequence continues at coordinate 76,340,819 of NC_071470.1, read as the reverse complement.
TCTGGATGCTGTTCCTCTTGTTCCTGTGGCCCCGTTCAAACTGAAAGACTCACAGCTCCCGCTGAGGCACCTGGATAGGATGAAGGCACGTGGTGACATGAGGTTGGGTCTCCATGTGAACTGTCACCCTAGGCAAAGCTTTCTTTTTTTCTCCTTGGCAAGACTACAGGCTTTTTCTCAGACAGCTAATTAAAAAAATGGCTTTCTTTGCAACACCTCTTGACTGAAGTGTCGGGCTGGTTCTTTTTCAACTTGACTTGTGCGTACGCCGATCACGTACGGCCTTCTTATGGAAACAGCTTTGTTTAAAACAGTTTGCGCTTCCCTTACGCATAAAATCCACCTTGTTTAGGTAAATGCATGGCTGAAATTGGGTTTACGCCGCGGAACGGTGCTAATCTGCCTGCTGCTCTTGGTTTGCCTTTGCTGTGCAGCTCTTGCCTGCACCCCCCGTGTTACGCTTTCCCTTTTTCCCCCAGTCTGTATGTTTTATAAAATAATTATTGAAGTGTGTTTTTACTGCCTGACGTAGAGAAAAACCCTCGTACCTTTGCCAAGCTTTCATTCCTTGCTTGTGACAGCTGGGAATGGAGCAAAGTTGTTAGGGTTTTTTTTTAATTCCCTTGCAAAGTCCAGATTTTGGATAAGCGCGATAAAAGGTAGGGCTAAACCGTTCCTCCCTCGGTAGGTGTGTACCGAGACGCCCATGCACAACAACAAAAAGTGATTTTTCCTGGCGGTGCTGGTTGTTAAGGCAAATACCGCATGCCTCTGGTGCAGAGGATGAGATCTTTTCCTGTCCAGAAAGGTACGGTCTTTGTGATTTTTTTTTTTTTTTCCCTTTAGGGTCATTTCTGACGTTGTTTTTGAGAGTAAAGGTTGGGGAAAAGAAGCGGTTGTCCCTGTATAAGTTGTGTGGATGGTAGGTCTGGTTAAATTCGGAGGAGCCGTAGGAAGTGCGCGTGTGCATACCTGTTTGGACGCGACACGAGCTTTGCCCTGCCACCAGCTGCCCTCTGTGCCTTTGGCAAGTCCCGGAAGCCTGGTGTTGAAAGTCTTCAAAGGGGCAGTTATGTCAGGGATCTCGTGTGAGCGAAAATAAATCTCGCCCTGATGTAACAGCATTTCCCACGTTAGCCTCTCCGGCTGGCACTCTTCAGAGACACAACTTTGCATCTCGCTCTGGCAAGTCCTTCGCTTAGAGAAAGCCTAAGGGAAGCTCCAGACTCTGCGCCCTGCATTTTACCCGCTCTCTTCCTCCGCTGCGCCGTCTGAAGCGCTCCCCAAGGACGAGGCGCTGAAACCCAAGGGGATAAAAGCTCTATCACTTGCGTTTCCTCTGGCCCTGCGAGCCGTCGGGGTGCTGTGGGCACAAGGCTCTGTGCACCGAGTGCTTTCCTTGGGAGAACATCTCGGCTTGTTTCCGACATCCTTCTCCTTTCCCCAATAGCAGTAACTTTTTTTTTTTTTCTTTCCACAGCAACATTTCTTTAAGTGTTTTTCCACGCGTTCCTCAGCCTCCAAAGTGCCACGGAACTGTCCTTACGGAATGAATGGCTGTTCAGCCACACAAACCAACCCAGCCACATCCTTGCCGTGGTGCGTGGTTCCTCAAAAGAAATTAGTCTGAAATTCCGTGCTCAAACTTGACTTATTTCTTGCTTGTGTGTTGTGTTTCAGACAGTGGTAATGTCCTTTGGCATTTGTGTTAGTCGCCTTGAACTGCGTGGATGTGCTGCAGCGGGGTTTGCTGGCTTACGGAGGCTTATTGAAGGGACTTAGGGGGTTGTCCTGTAGGATTGAGAAAGCATCTTGCATTTCTAGGACTTCAGTGTTCCTTCGGTTGTGATGAGGTCAGGCTTGTGCAGAGAAGCAATTCCAGTTGGAGAAAAAAAAGAGTTTAAAAAAAAAAAAAACAATCAGCATCGCAATGTGCCCATGTGAAGCCATCGCAGATGCCCGGGCCTGGAATAATGTGAATATACAGGAGAGGATTTTCCAGGATAAAACTGTTTGGACCTGAATTTTGCTTTCAGAGATTTCTGGCTGCATCTGAAGGGAGCAGCCGCTGCCATGGAAGGAGGGGGGAAGGAACGTGATCGCTTTCTGCTCAAGAGAAATGATAATGTGCTTTTGATGAGGATTATGTCTAGGGGCAGTGCATTTAAAGGCACAGCCTCATCTCTTCAGGTGTATTTTTCAAACCTGGCCCCCACTGTTTTCCTTGTTAAAAAAGAAACCACAAAATGTGCCACGGTAGTAACACCGGTATAGATGGTAGAGCTGTTGAGCAGCTCCGCTTAGGTTATTGTCAACTTTAAGCGTTCAAAATCCATGACCCTGAGATAACAAAATTAATTGGAATATCAAGTACAAATACAAAAGTAGTGTTTCAGCTGGCCGCCTGGTTTTGGTACCCGAACGCTGTCGCGCTCCTGCCATACTTCTCAGTTTTCTCTACGATTTGAAGAGCTGATGCAAATATTTTTTGGTTAAGTGGAAGTTAAGCTGCTTCTATAACTTTAACTTCCCCTTGAGAGGGGACTTAGAACGATAAATTAAATATTGAATTATTTAATAGTGAATTCACCGATGCAAAGTTTGAGATCAAATAATAAGAATTGAGCGTTGTGCCTTGGGTAAATGTGGTCTGGGCAGAACAGAGAAAAAATGACCTGCCAAATGAAGTGGTGAATCAGTCTCAAAATACCTTGGTTTTGTGGTGGGTATGAGCGATATAAAGAATTTTCATTTACTGGTCACTTCTGCCCTAATTAACTGCATATTTGCCCGCAGCTTTACGAGTAAGCCATTCTTGATTAAAAATGGCTTTTGCTGCTTTTTTCTTTACCGGGCAGTTTTGATGAGCATCAGCCAAAGGTGACACAATTAGTCACGCCAGATGTAGAGGAAAATAATTCAATATAAACTTCACATTGGGTTTAGAGCCACGGGGTGGGTAGCTGTCTGCTTTGCGGATTTAAAGTGGTTCTTCAACTTCGTCTTGAAACTTCCTAAGTTATTAAATACCAGAAAAAATGCCTCTGGGAAGTTTTGATGAGGTATCTCTTGCCACTTTGACATGGTACGCCGTTCATGTTTTAGACAACGCAAAAAAGAGGCCGGTTGTTCCTTTGACAGCACTGGGGAGAAGACCTCCTTTAACTGGAAGCTTCCTGCGCTAATCTTCTGTCTTGAACTGATAGCATGTGCCGCTATAATTACCTAAGCCACCTTAATTCTTTGCCTAATTCTGTTCTCTGCGTTCACGTGAAACTGCTAAGGGACAGAAAAGTCTAAGGAATTTACCATGTGGGGGAAAAAAAAATAAAATATCTCATTTAGAAGCATTTTGATTTTAAGCCGAAGATATTTCTGTAGCTGAGAAGGGCTGAATTGTGCAGATGATGGTTGGTACTGTAAAGCTGCCCGTTTGGGATTAAACTCGATGCAAATCCGTCGGACAGTGTGGGAACAAGCCGTGCCAGGGCTCTGGGTTTCTCTCTGTGTATATGTAAACGAGAGCTTGAAGCGCTCCAAAGCATCTACGCTGGACCTGTCCGCGGAGCCTGGTGGCTCTTTCAACATTCCCCTCGGGTTTCATACACCACGTTTCGTACAGTGGGTTTCTGACACGTGTTTTAGCGGGAAGCACGGTTTTGTTCACATGAGCCTTACCCATTAAAATGTTGACCCTTAGTCTAATTATTCTTGAAGCTGAAGCGTCCTCTTTTTTATATATTTTTAAATTTTTCTTTTCATGCTCTGAAATCTGCTTATCCGTCAGCAGAGCTGATGTAGATTTGCCCATCACTTCTTGCTTCTGCGCTAGGAAAAGGCAGGTTAAGCCACTCTTGGAGGGACTGAAACGTGGATTGCAGCTGGGGTCGGCTGGCAGGAGAAGGGTTAGAGGGTAGGGATGGGTCAACCAGGGGCTCTCCGAGTGCTTGGAGCTGTGCCGTGGAGCCGAGTCTCTTCTCATCCCAGGAGGTTCAGAGAATTATGCCCGTGACCTACTAACCTCCTCCAGTTGGGATTGTGGGCTTGGGAAATGAGCGGACAGATGGCAGCAGATGCTGCTGATCTAATGAGTAGGATCAATGGACGTTTTAGCAAAATCGTGGTGAGTGATGTAGGGATGTCTGTAGAACCGCAATGCTGCTCCCTTCTCCCTAATACCAACCATTTCTGGGCCCTTTTCCTTCTTCTCTTGGCATCCCCCCTCCTTATCTCCTCCTCCAGATCGGCCTGGCACAAAGATAATGCGGATAATTTTGATTGCACGAGGAAGCTGTTAGGGAATTAGATGATTAAGAAACGTGTGGAGGGCGAACCAGAGATCTCGAGGCCAAAAACCTGTTTTACTCGGATGCCAGTAGTTTGGTATGACAGAATGGGAGTGTTGATAAAAAGTAAAGCAGTCGTATACAAAACAGCCCGCTGATAGCAGAGGTCTTTGTGCCTCCCTACGGAACATCGCTCCAGCGTGTGCTTTGCTGGAGCTCTAGCTTGCATAAGTGGGAACCCTAAAATAAATACATTTCTGTCATCATTCACAAAAAACAAGCTTTGTTATACCCTTAGCAATGCTTTTGAGGAAAGACTTCTGTTCAGGCTGAGTCTTCTGCAGCTGTGGGTCTCATCCAAGGACCCACTCCTGGGTCCCTCTTTCCGCCCGGGTTATTTTAGGGATCGTGAATGGCCGTTGGAGCAGATGCTGGGTTGTGAATGTGTTCATGCCTTGAAGAAACAACAACTTATCGAGAGACCAGAACTGCCTTTCTTTTATCTCTTCTGACTCTCTCATTTCTTTGACTTTCTGATAAGCCAAAATGAAGTACTTCACCTGTGACCTGAAGGACTGGAAGCCAAACAACTGCCACCAAAGGAAATGGAACGACACTAAAATTTCAATGTCATAAACCTGAAGAATAAACAAGATAGGGTGGAAAAGGCCTCAGCCCTGGTATGTTAATCGTTGCAAATGATTTCCTTTCTTCTTTGTTAGCCTCAGCCATTTCCCAGAAAAATGGTATATTCATTAAAATAAACCTGTGTGATATCTGAAATGAAAGCTTTGAGAGCGGTGAGCTATTCTGCTCAGCTTTAAATCCCGATCCAACATCTGTTCAAGCAGGGGAGAGTCTTTGTTTGGATTTATTTGCTGATTTCTTACCCACTGAGTGAACTTTAAAATAATGATATTAAGTACATGGAAAATTATGTGTAGGGAAGAGCTTGGTCATCTGAAAGCTGAAGAGGAAAGCAGATGTTAACTGAAATGTAAGCGATTCTTTATAGATGTGTTTGTACTTGTATCGCCAGATTTATGTCTATAAAAAGGCAGATCCCTTTTGGTGCATTTTGCCTTATGGTTTGCGTGCTCCCTGGAAGAGTAGTGTAGACCTCAGCAGTTAAATGGAAATAAAACTATGCATAAATCAGCAGAGCCTGTCCTTCTGTTTGTAAAGAAACATATGAATGGACTAGTCTCAACCTGAGCGCGGTGTCGGGCTTGCGTTCAAGTCTGGCTTCCAACTGCAGACCTTGATATTTAAATATAGTAATGGGAACTGAGTTCATCCAGCTGAGGAGGGGTGTTTGATTTAGCTCTGAGCTATGGGTATGTAATACCCTGTGAATCGCACGGCTGTGTATGAAAGGAGAGGTATTTTGAGCAGCCTGGTCTGTGGAGACCTCCAGCACTTACTCTCTGTTGTGTTCGTGCTCCAAGAGCAGTTTCATAACGATATGAGTTACTCGGCTTGGATTTCAGGCTCTGATTAATAGCTTGGCTCCTCTCTGTTGAAGCTACGTGCGAGTTGTGTTTTTTTTTGTTTTTTTTTTTTGCTGGGTGAAGCGTGTGTCCTTATTTCGTACTTGCACTTCTGTGAGGGGAACCTGGCATCGGCAGCAGAAGCTGCGACTGCTAAATCTGCGCTTTCCCTTCCTTGGAACCAAAGAATTTTCCCGGTATCAAAGCGGTGGCAAGGGGAAGGATGCTGGAAGGTCCAAACGAAGCAGAAAGCATAGGTGTCAAAACCTGTTTGCACGCAGAAGGGAAGAGCCGGGCTCCACCGTGAGTCAGCTCTACGTTCAGCCAGAACACACAGAAGGACGGCTGAGGGTGCCTGGCCCTGGGGGAGCTGCAAAAATATGGTCTGGTGGGGGGGGAGATGGCAGAGATAACAGATTGTCTGCATGTACGCAATACAGACAATAATTATAAAAGTTTACAGTGCTACGGCGACAATTTGGTCCTTGGCTGTAGAGCACTGATAGCATTGTGGGTTTTGGGGGGGATACGTTTATTTTTGGGTTTGAAGCAGAGATGTAGCTCTTGTGATGTGAATCATCAGCCAGGACAAAAGAAGGTCACACACTGAGTGACACCACTGACAGGGAAGAGTTGGCTGTAGGCGGGGAAACGGGGCGTGCATGGCTTTTTGGGCAGGGAGGTCAGGAAAGCTGTACTGTAAAACGGAAGATTTAGATATCCAGACAACTTACCAAGCGTCCTGCACCAAATCTGGGCAGAGATAGGTGTCACACAGAGCAGGAGAAGCTAAATTAAGGTTTTGCCGTGAGTCTGTCTCCACCAACTGTGGCGGAGTGGAGGAGGATGAGCCTGGGTGAATTCCCTGTCGGAAATAAAGATGGGCTTGAAGAGCTGGGGATGGGCAGCTCCGTGGCACGTGTCCTTGCGGTGACGTTGCACCTTAATTCACACAAAAAGGGCTGAATGTGCGGGGTGACGGCTGGTGCCTCAGTGGGAGGCTGGTAACCGTGTCCTGTGGGAGCCGTTGTGTTTCGGAGCCAAACACTTGGTGGTTACCACAGTCTGTGGGTGATGGCGAGACTGGCAACCCAAGAGTAAAGCTGGGAGATGGCAAATGGTAGATCTACAAAGGTTTGGGAGGCGTTTGAGGGGCGGCTACGTGGTTGGGGTAGATCTGCTCCCGATGAGATGTGCTTCTAGAGGTTGGCCAAGTCCATGAAGGCAATGGAAACTTTGAGGCTGGGAAAGAGTTTTGTGGTCGTGGGAGGGTTTCAATGTGACTTTGGCCGTTTGGTCCTTGAGCCTCTCAGAGCTTTCTGGGGCATTTTGCCAATCTGTTGGGCTCGAGAGGCTGAAGGGAAGAGTTCTGCTTCCCGTTCCGTGCTTGCAGGCAGCTGCCAACTCGAGTACTCAGCCGGGCGCTGACTCTTCCTTGCGCTTATGGGTTTTCCTAGAGAACATGTCTGACCCCGTTTTGTTGGACTTGCTCTTATTTGGGTTTCCCTTTATCTGTCTGGGACTTGTTCTGCCTACTTTGTATATCATGGTTTTCTTGTTCCAGCCTGTCCCTATGTAAATTGCCTAGGATGGGAAACTTCAGAAGGATGAGTCTATAAGAAAAAAGAAATGTAGTCAAGTGACTTCATTCCAGCATGCATTTCATCGTGGGAATAAGAGCTCGCTCTGCAGAAAGAAAATGCTCACCACCGAACAGTATAAACTTATTTAATGGCAACAATTGTTCCTTTGGCAAAGCCTAGCTAAAGCTCTCCGGGGGGATTAGTCTCGGCTTTGCATTAAAGCTGGGCTGAAACATACTCCGCATTCCTAGTGGCAGGGAAGTAGTGCCATCCAGAACAGTTGTTTCATGTCTGCTTCAAGAAATGGGGATTATTTGGGGGTGGACTGTTTCAGATAAATGACTGTTACGGCTTGTAGAATCCCATTTGCTAATCGGAGGCAAAAGAAACAGCGCTGTAACCACAGAATACGCTCATTTGAATTATTCACATAGGTTTTTTTAGAGATAAATTTTGTCTGCTGTGTAGTTCATGTATCAACTTCAGGCTCTAAACTCCTACTTGAGGGAAATCACTCAAATATCCCATTTTGGTAGGACATTTCGGTGATTTTTCCTTTGTCCTGGCCACAGGGGTTTTGCAGGTTGTTGCAGCACTTGTATCACGCGGGGATGGCCTTAAAGCGGGGGTATGGGAAGGAGGAACAGGGTAACCACTGAAGATGTAGGGGATGAACCTTGGGGTCTATGCAAATAATTGCTGCTGTGGTCTTTTTTGGGGTTCATTCCAGCTGTGTTGCTGTGACTTATATTCAGTGGCGAAAAGGGAAGATTTCCAATTCTTTTACCCGGTCTACTTAAAGGATATATGCAGGTATATGGAAAACAGGCAGTGTTTTTTAATTAATTGTTTGCCTTGGAAATGAGATTGCTCTCTCTCTTGTGGGTTCCTTTAATGCTTTGGCAATAAATAAGAAGCTTCCAATTGCAGGCAAAACCACATTTGGGGTTAAATGTGAGCATTTTTTGCTCGTTGGACCTTTCGCTATGGAAAGAGGGATAAAATTCCAGCATCATCTTCTCGTGGGGTTCAGTCGTGCTGTCCCGTAATGATGGGAGGGACGGCAGTGGGACAGGGCCAGGCTGCCAGTACATCTTCTGCCAGCACCTTTAGGAACAGCGCAGGCAGAAACCGAGCTGTGATTCCGGACAGCACCCAGGAACAAATTTAACCCGAAGCATATATTTAGCCTGGCTGTTTTCAAGAAGATTTAAATCCATATTTAAAGCTAAGCATCTGTTGAAGTGCTGTGCAGATTGCTGATATAAATAGTTTGCTGAACTGGAGCTGCTCTATCAACGTGGGGAAGCCTAGAAGCAGGCTGGATTTCGGGAGAGCTGGGGTGCTGCACCATGATGCTCTGCAGCACAGGGATGCTGCACCCAGCGCTGGGATGATGCTCTGTAGCGCCGGGATGCTGCTCTGTGGCGCTGGGGTGATGCTCTGCAGCGCTGGGGTGATGCTCTGCGCTGCTGGGATGCTGCACCCAGCGCTGGGGTGATGCACTGTGGCGCTGGGGTGATGCTCTGCAGCACTGGGATACGGCTCTGCGGCACTGGGATGATGTTCTGTAGCGCTGGGATGCTGCTCTGCAGCACTGTGATGCTGCACCTGGTGCTGGGATGCTGCTCTGCGGCACTGGGATGCTGCTCTGCGGCACTGGGGTGATGGTCTGCAGCGCTGGGGTGATGCTCTGCAGCGCTGGGGTGATGCTCTGCAGCACTGGGATGCTGCATGCAGCAGCATCTGTTCCTGGTAGAGATTCTCCCTGTCCTTTCACCTTTTTAGTTCACTTCCGAATGAGCGAAGAGTTTCAGAACCAAAGAATTTCTTTTGTCACAAGCGGGGAGAAATGGGGCGCGGAGGGGACTGTGGATTCCCTGCCTCCTCCCCACCGCCCCAGCCGACCCTGGAGTTGTGCGGGTTCCAGCAGCGTGGCTCTGCTGAGAGCTTTGCCCCCCTCGCGGGAATTTACTGTAAACTGATGCTGGGAGGATGAGCAGGGCTATCTCCTCGCTGGAAAATTGCCAGTGTGCTCTATTATAGCTCGCCGTGGTCTCCCTTTCGACGTAGAGTAATGGAAAAGGGTGTGTTTTCTCCTCCCAGCATTGCTAACGAGGAGCACTCTCATTTTCCCCTATTATTTTAACTTGTCTTAATGCCACTAAGCTGTCACCAAATGGATTGCGAGGTGTTTTCGTTGTTTCTCCCTGCTGTGGTGGAAAAAGGGGTTTGTAAAAAAGGGGAAACCTAATGGCCAGATCCCTGTGGGCTGGGATCTTTCTCCGGTGGGATGAAGTCAGGGCGATGAGCGTCTCCGAGTCCCCTTGGAAGCGGTGATGTAGTTGCTGACCTTCTCTGTGAGTCACAAACCATCCAGGCTTCTCCCCACCTGTTGCTGGCAGGTCCTGCACGGCAAATGCCCAGCAGGAGCTGGTGGTGGTCACTGCCACCCCGCTGGTTCCTTTTGGCCAGAGCTGCCTCGGACAGCTGGGTCCATCCTGCTCCAGCAAACATTTCCTCTGCCTTTAGTTTTCATTTCCAATCTCAAAATACACTCTTTTTCCATGTGAAAGTGGATTTTTGCCCAAAACCTGTGTCTGCAGAATATAAAGCCTTTTTTGCGCTTACGGAGTGAAAAGTGCTTCTTAATTATTGGAGGGTTAAATATTAAGAAGCTGATGAAGATGGCAGCTGCGCAAGGTTTGCTAGCGAAGGTCATGTTACCCAGCTTCTGCGCAACGTTCTTCAGTCACTAGAGCAAAATAGATTTTAGCAAACTGTATCCTTGTTAATTCCTTCCCGGGAAGCTTAATCCTGGGGAGGACGTGAACGCCGTTAACAGCCCCCAGCTGGTACCGGCCTCGGAAAGTGTTGACTTTCAGGACGGCCCATATTTCACAACAGTCGGAGCTGGAGGCTCGTCGCTGAAACTTGGCACTGGCTGGGAAGCAGTGGACGGGTTCTCTTTCCCTTCGTTTTCTGAAATTGGATATAATACCTGTTGATAAAGTAAGGGTTGGGTTGGGTTTTTTTTCCTTTCTGGAGAAGAGGATATAGATTTTAGCAGTATAAAAAACAAACCTCTGGTGGATCCCTTCCTAAGATTTTCCCAAACTGCCATTCTGCCCCAGAAGCAGACGTTCCTTTAGGTGACTTAATTCCCTCTCCATGGCTAATTCTGAACATTTTGGAAGACAGTAAACATCCCTCAAGTGCAGCTGAATGTTATTTTGGGGTGGGGAGAATAATTCGTTTGGCTTTTTACGTCTACAGCTAATCTAAGGTTTGTGACTTGACTCTTTTCAATACTGCCCCGTGACTAATCTCATAGTTTTGTCATTTGTTAGCGTAATGGTGCACTTTTTTTTAAAAATGGAAAAATACTAGGGTGTTTGCCTCATCATTCCGCAGCGGTTATTGCATACTTTTAATGGCTAAAAACCTATCGATCAAAGTTCCTGTGTTTATAGCCATTTTTTGCCAAGGAATTTGGCACAGAAGGGAGCGGGGCAGAGCGATGGAAGCTGTAATGCTTTGGGGAAGAACCTGTTCATTCCTGTTGTCAAAAGGGAATGTGGCTGCTTTAATCAAATTGCAGGGCTTTGAAGATAGAAGGAGCCATCAGAAGGTGGAGTAATATTAATCCGCATGCGTAATGAGTTACGGACGGGCTGGGAGAGGAGAGGGATTGCCTGTTCGAAGATGGCGGGAATGTGGCGAGTGCTTCACCTAACGAATGTATAAACACTCCATTGAGTCATGTTTATATCGGCTCTTTATTTTTGAACCCCTGGAAATGATTATTTTACAACAGTTTCTGGGTTGTGAGGCTGAGACTGACTAAAAAAGGTGTTTCTTTTCAGGCATTTTCATCAAATGGCGGAAGTGCAGTATTTGCTCTTGGGTTAGTTTGAAATTCGGAGCCCAAGGATGTTGATTTCCTTTTTGGCTGGAGCCTGATGGTCTTTGGCACTTTGTGGAAATCAGTATTTTGGTTTGCTCCGAGGTTTCAGCTGGAAAGGAGGTCTCACGGGGAGAGCTTTGGAAGCGCCGAGGGTTGGGGTCACCTCTGGTGTCGGTGGTGAGCATCTGAGTGACTGCAGAAATCAAATCACCAGCTCCGGGACTTCACTCAAGGCTTATGCTTGTCGTCATCGCCTTTGCTTTTGGTTGAACTGCTGGTACAAAAATCAGCACGTTTTTGCTTTTCCCTAGCATGAACAGATGTCGCGTTGGAACAACCTGAGTTGTCCTACTTGTGAAACATTTAGTATCAAGTGCAGCTTTTTAGAAGCACTTAAAGGTCCTTCTGGTTTCCACGGCAAGCAATTTTACTTTTTTTTTTTTTTAAGTCCTTTTTGTTGAGAATCACATTTATGAACTGGTTTGCACATTTAAAAATGGTGACTGTTTAAGTCTGAGATCATGGCGACGGCGTGCGTAGCCACAGGCCTCGCCTTTGATTATCTTGTGTAATTTTATGTCTTTTTTTTTTGGCTGTGGGTCTGTGTGGGTCAGGCTTGTGGTATTTAGTGCGAGCGGTTTCACTTGCTGCCTGTACTTGTCTGGAGCGTTTGGAAGTGGTGGTGACGCTGGGCTTTTTTGCAAGCGTTTCAACTCCGTGCTTGTGAGAAATGGCAAGACAGAAGGTTTTTGCCTGGTCAGCTTTCGTTTGGACGTGGCACGTGTAGGAGCCGCTGCTGTCAATGACTCCTTTCTGGCAGGGATTGGTCATTTGGACACCACTACCACCGTAGCTTCAGAGGAGAGACCCTAATTACAAGTTTGAAGAGATCTTGAGACCTTTGAATGGGTGTAGGACAGCATTAGGTGGTGTTTGATGCCCTTGACGTAGAAGTGGTGGTATCTGTGAAAGAACATCCTCCCGAGATATTGTGCAAGAAGGGGTGCTGGTAGTTCCTGCCTTTCTTTCCATCATAAACGTGGATTCTGCAGGTGATCCATCTGCTGTGGACGCCACTGTGTGCCTTTGGGGAAAAGCGGAGAAGTAGTGCTCCTATGGAGGGTCTTAAGAGGGACTTCTGGTCTCTCTTGGGGTGGTCTGTGGGAGCAACAAAGAGGAGACAGCGATTCCGTGAGGGGGTGCAGAGCCCAGCCTGTTGGCAAGGGAGATGTGGGGTTTTAGCCAAGAGCAAACAACACTTTGTTTGACAAATGGTATCTTGGAGACAAAATCCTAACACTAGTATTTCTGAACTTGGGAACTCTCCCAGCAGTAAGCCAGCACGCGGACTTGTTTATGTGCTTATCTAAGAGGGTTATCTGCCCGCTTCAGGTTTTGCAGCAAGAAGCGTGTTATTTCTTAAGTAACATTTAAACCCAAGACATATCTATGCCGTGGAAAGCAAGGAAATTGGAATGGCCAGCCCTCTTTCGCAACTTCTCTGAAGACCAGGCCACGTTTGCCATGACTCGTGGGGGGAGTGGTGCCTCACCCGGCACACGGAGTCGGAGTGGTCCCGGGTTTCCCATGTGGAATTTCGCTGTAGGCACACGGGAATTAACCAGCTTTGCGTATACGCTTCCCAGGCATTATGCTTGCGATTCATTTTCATGCTGCTCCGACGCATGAATGCGTTTTTGGATTAATCCGTTTTCTGCTGTCAGGCAGTCATTTGCAGAGTGCAATTCTGGGCTTTATTTTTTTCTTCCTTTTCCCCTTTGTTGTGGTAGTGATGTTTTGTTTTGTTTTGTTTTTTTTTAATGTCTCTGCAATCCCTTCTGGTGAGGGAAAAGTATTCATTGCAGGAAAAAAGGGGAAAGATATTTCCTTGAGTGTACCACCTGCGGTGTTAGGCACGGGCTGGAGGTGAGACGGATTTTCTGGCTCACACCAGAGCAGCTTCACGTGGGTCTCCTGTCTTGGGCCAGTGAAGTCTTTGGCTGTAGCCAAGTTCATTTTGAGCCAAACTTGGTGTTGCTGTAGGTACATTGCTCTTGTAGTCGATGACAGCTTCGTTCTTAAGCTGACTGGGATGAGCTAGGACACTACCAGGGGGGTATCTAGTGGCCTCCTCGAGGTCTTGGGGCCATGGCTGACATGGCGAGCCAGAGGGTCCCTTGCACATCTGGCTGGTGATTTGGAACCATCCTCTTCCAACGCATGGAGGGCTCGGTGGAGCTTGTCCAAGTCCAACTGCAGTGGTGCTGTTCTCTGTCCTGACACTGGACAGGGGGAGCCTGTTAAAAGCCCACGCGGCAGAGACTTGGTGCAGAAGAGAAGATGCTCTGTCCTTGGAAGCCCGTGGCTTCAGAAACATAAGGTCAGTGCTTAACTCGTTGTAAAAACATCCTCCTCCGATTAAATCCAGTGTGACATTTTTGCGAGCGATGTGGGTTTGGTGTCCTTCATTTAGGAAGAACAGACAGATTTTTACATAGCAAGAGGAAGAGTAAATGTTTTGCAAGAAATATTTTGCTTCCTATCAAGGTCACGTATTTTCTTTCAGTTATGCAAAGCATGTGCTGAAAATGGGAATCTCTAGTTGAGGACAGCTTTCAAATGCAGTAATCTTAGAAAAGAAATCCTTGAGGTTTATTGCTCACAATTTCCTGTCTCTCTGGGGGATAAAAAACAAACGTGTTTTGAAGAAAAGCTTTTTTTTTTTATGGAGACCAGGTCCTCCTTTGTCTGTGACCCTGCAGTGAATCCAACCATTCCCATCTTTGACGTGATATTGTTGGCAGACGTTTGACTTCATCTCAACATCGAGCCGAAGAACCGGGGTTGTGGTTGAGGGAACAGGTATCTGAAAGAGTCGCCCGCTTCTCCGCGGCTTCTCGACTGCCACAAAGTTGAGAAACGCCTGGAAAACAGCTTCTGACTTCTTTTTCCTACACGTTCTTTTCTTGCATTTGATGGAAACACGTAGCAAATAGTCCCATGTGATGGAGTTGTCCTTAGGGTGTTGGATGAGGTTGGGATATTGAGCAGTGGACAGTGTTTGTTGCAGCCCACGGGTGGAAGAGGTGCTGGTGTAGTCCAAGTACAGCAGTTAATGAACAGCAGATTGCTGGCAGGTTTATTTTATTATCTTTTTTTTTTTTTTTTTTTTTTCTCCTGAGTTTGCTGCTGCCTGAAATCCATTTACTAAAAACTCGGGGGAAGAGAACAGATTGATGTTGATGCATGAGCACATGTGCTGTCCTCAGTTTGACTTCACATGTGCTGCTGCATCAGTCGAGGTTTCCAAATTCTTTGAACTCTTCTTTGAAAAACAGAAAGCGCGGAAGACTCGGTAACGTTTCCTGTGTACAGATGAGTGCAGCCCTTCGCAAGAGATGATTTTCTTTTTCACTAATTGCTGTAGCAAGAGCCCGTCGGTTCGTTTGTGGCCCCAAACTGCTGGCCTTGGCTCGCTCTGAAAGAAATGAAGTCCCCCCCAAGAAGTTCATTTTCCTTCTTTGAAACTTCTTCAGGGTGAGGGACATGGCAAAGGGGATTTCAGTGACACGTATTTGTGTTGCTCTTCGCTGGATCCCTGGCAAGGTTGTCGTTGAGGGTTGGGGAAACGAGGAGATTCCTCCTCTCTCTGCAGCCGCTTGGATTTACATAGAGCTTGAAGCAAATACTTTGAACCGGGGGGCAGGGAGACGTTGGGGAATTTAATTTCCCTGAAAATCAACTATGGATTTTTAACACAATTTCCCGTCTCTTTTTAAAAGTTCAATAGGCTTTAAGCCAAGCTTTTTTTTTGTTTAAAAAAAAAAAAAAAAATCCCTTCTCTCGGTGTGTATTTGCATACACAAATAAAACTGTTAAAATTCTGCTGTCTGAAATGGCCGAGATGGATCCGTCTGTGTCTTGGCATGTGCCTTACACATTCTCAACGAATTCCTTTCCCCTCCACAGCTTCCGGGCTGCTCCTTCCCCTGTTGGCTGGGGTGATGCTTCTTTTCTCCTGGAGCCATGCAAAAATGTGCACCTTGCTCTGGAGAAAAGTTAGTAGCCGAAGTAATGTGTGAGGCAGTTCGTCAGGGAGCCTGGTTTGCCTTAAAAAATAAAAGAAACTACAATCTTGGGTGTCATCAGTGGTTTCAATCAGCGAGCAGGAAGCTTTAATTTAAATAGTGGATTTTAATCTGGCTATATAGTTTTCATCATTTCCTAAAGGGAAGTTGATCCTCAATGATTGATTTGCTGTTACTCTGTCTTTCACGTGGAATCGATCATTCCATTTTGGTAGCCAAGTCACACTTAGAAATACTCGCTTTAATTCGAGAACGTAATCTACGGGTTCAGCATCTACAGGTTGTAATCGACAGGTTCAGTGTCTTAATTTTTGTGCAGTAGGAAGTAGGAACTAATGCATTTTTTTAATTGACTGGAGGCAGAACACACACCCCTAGATTTAGGCTTCTCTGCGTGGGTGTCGGCGTACAGTATAGGCATTTAGAAATTGCCGTTTTGGTGGCTGGGGATGTAGATATCTTGCACGGTCAAGCCCGGGAGGGATTCGGCAGCCCCCGAAGCACCTTCTGGCTGCTCAGCCGAATTTCTCCCTCAACTCTGCCTTCGCCTGGCTGGACTCTCCTAGGATACATGGAAACGCCACCTGAGGATGTCCGAGCTCAGGTGTCCACGCCGGTATGCGGCTGGAGATCGAGAGGGATACCTTTTCATATAACCTTTGTCAAACTCTATGTGGATGGAAACAAAAATATAAGTTAAACAATTAAAAATAGGGGAAGGGCGCCTTTGTTTGTATTGGTGCAACCACCTGGGGGTTTTGGTGTTTGGGGTTTTTTTCCCCCAGTTGAAATCACTTCAGGAATCAAGGGAAGTATTATCTGAGCTAATGAGGGAGTGGAGTTCCCCGTTCTCCTTAGATCTCATCTTCCTCCCCCTTTTTTAGCCCAGAATTCAGAACAAATAAACAGCATCTTCTGCTTTGTCACCTCCCATTTAATTTCTTTAATGAGTTGAATCATTTAATACAGTAAACTGGCAGTAATGTTCTTTCTGCGCTGTAGAAGATACCACTGTCAAAAACTGGTTTAGCACATTAGCATAGTGTCGGCTGGGATGACTAGTTAGTGATTCTGCGTAACTAGTCATGAGGGGGAACGGTTTTAAACTGAAAGAGGGGAGATTGAGATGAGATCTGAGGAAGAAATTCTTGGCTGTGAGGGCGGTGGGACCCTGGCCCAGGTTGCCCAGAGAAGCTGTGGCTGCCCCATCCCTGGAGGGGTTCAAGGCCAGGTTGGACGGGGCTTGGAGCAAACCTGGGCTGGTGGGAGGTGTCCCTGCCCAGGGCAGGGGGGTGGCACTGGATGGGCTTTACGGTCCCTTCCCACCCAAACCATTCTATGATTCTTCTGCATCCACGCAAGAAGAAAATAATTTTCCGACTTGCTGGAGTTGAGTTCTTGTCCTGTGAGTGTCCACTGCTTCTGTCACTGCCAAGGTGCGATTCTTCGTGCCTGCCCTGCTGCCAAAAGGAATAACCTGCCCATACGTGTCTTCAGAAGAGGAGATCCTGTAGGAAGACTGTTGTCATTCTCCATCATTTCCTGTAGTTCTTTGAAATGAAAGGGGAAGGTCAGAAGTCCAGCAAACTTTTCAGTACTGTTAAAACCACTTCTGTTTTTCATCCCTGTCCCTAAAATCACATGCTCTGCTTCAAAACGTAATTAACTTCCAAGAAAAGGACACAAATAGATAAAACACGAACTGCTTTCTTACCAACAGTCTAGGACATTGACAAACAAGAAAAAAAAAGATTTAAAATAATTGCAACTTCTTCCCTCTTTCCCACTACGTTCCATTTTTGCTCATCCTTAGCTCAGTAGGAGATGAATTCATTTTGGGCCCCGTGCTAAACTGGGCATGAGAAGAGGATCAAGCACACCACGGCTCTGTAATAGGCACTGTCATCTCACGGGGAGGACACTGCAGTGGAGTCGGGCAAGCCAAGTTGCATTTTTGGCTCTCTCTGTCGCTAACCCTCTGGGTGATCTTGGCCGGTTTACCTCTCCCGTTGTCCGCTTCCTTCCAAAATTGTGTGTTGGTCACAAATCTATGAAAGAACACCCTGGCCTTCTCCAGAGCTTCGCCAGCATCTCCCTTTTTTTCATCCCTCCGGTTGATTTTACTACAGGCATTCTGTGGACATCACGTGAAGATTACTTGAAAATGTTACTTGTTCTTTGCATTATTATTATTTTTTTTTAATGCAGGGCTTATAAGGGTATGCTGAGACTTGCAGTGTAGAATTTGCATTGCTGCTATTTGCAAATGCTCCGTCAGCTCCAAGGGGATGAGAAAGAAATGGTGAACATTGGGAGTAGGGACCTGAAGAAAATAGGAACTGTCTGGTTGTCACGCTGGTGTCTTAGCAGCTACAGGAAGATAACTATGCTAGAAGTATAAAATGAATTGATAAGACTGAGGTCATTTGAAGGTTAAAAATTAGCCTGTATGCAAATTAGATACGTTTTATAAGCAAGTTCTGTTGAGGCAAGTTAAAAAGGAATGCGTGGAGTTGTCATCTGTACAAAACCCCAGCTGTGTCGACGGCTGTGATGGGACAGCGTAATTGTGTTTCGGGTGGAGGACAGTCACCTGCATTTGAAAACAGGAGATGGTTTTCCTTCCTTTTATCTGTGTGTGTGTGTATATACATCTCAACAGTGTCGTTACTGCAGGAAAGGATCAGGTCTGTCCTTTTCCTGCAAGAGACAGCTGATGACGCGGTTATTCTCCCTTGGAAAGCCATGGGTGCTGACATCTCCCACCTGCACTTATGGTTGCTGGTGTTCCTCCACACGTGATGCTCGGCAGAGAGGACACACGCAGGGTGTTAGGTGGCCCGGGGTGCTGCCCTGGCCGCCGGCACTGTCTACAGGCAGAGAGGCTATTCATAGAGCTGAGAACCAGATGATTCTCGGTGTTACGTGAGTGCTGACTCCAGGGATTACGGCGGGGGGTGGTTTGAGGTAGCAGGAGATCAAGTCCACGGGACGCGCGTGCTGGCGAGAGAGCTGGGATTTCAAAAACTATCGTCTTGGAACTGAAGGATGCATTAACCTGAGGACATGTGATGGGGAGAGTTCGGGTTTGATGTACAAGCTCGTTTGTGGGTAGCGCAGAGCTTAGGCGTGCACTTGGTGTGTGGTTGCTACTTCTCAGTATTTAATTAAACTCCTGCTTTGGGGACTTTTTATTATCTCCTTTCTTACACTTGTGCGATAGCACGTAGACAGTTATAAAGGATAATCTAAGGTCCTGGCCTGTGTCTTTGCCAAAATGTAATTGTCGGGACTTGAAATTTCCATTTAGGTATCTACCTTGGGCTCACATTTCTTCTGGGGAAGAGGAGGAGGAAGGAAAGCAGGGATAAATTTCTATTTAAAATTCTAGAAACGGTTTCAGAGAACCTAACAAAAGCGATCCTTATCTCTGGAAACTTGTGTTTTACGTCGGGCGCTAGAAATGAAAACATGTATCCCGTGTGCTAGGGGCATCAGCAGAAGCTTGTATAAAGCATTTTTTGGAGAGCTTTTAGCTTACCAGCAGCACCATTTTTGTCAAAATCGATTGCATCGCTACTGAAATGGCTCATCAGCGGCTCCGTACTTGAGAAACGGGCCTCGGGAACTGTATGGAAGGCAGTTGTATGGTGCTTTGCTGTCGATGGTGAGAATTCCCTCCTGACCGGGCTGTGACCTGAGGGTTTCATCTGGAGCTCAGCCTTCTGGGGGACGTCCCTCCCCTGCTCTGGCAGAAGGGTTTCCTTGGCTTGCTGCTCCCCAGCAGTACTTGCCGGACTGGCCTTCCTGAGCCCAGACAGCAGGGAGGGAAGTGTCAGCAGCAGCGTTTGGGCCAGGGTTTTCATAAACCTGGGCCAAAGATGGGTGGAAGCCTGTGTGCTTGCATTTCCATGCCCTCAAGACGGGGTGTAGGTAGGATTGTCTCTTAATGACATCTTACCCATTCAAATCTTCTGCAGTTGTAGGTATTACCTGTCTGAGCAATGTGCTGTTTATTGTCGTTATTCCAGCACCTTCAGCTTTTCCCTCTGCCACCATCTGATCTCGAACGTGAAGCTTCTGCACCTGCTTTTCCTGTAGATTCCCTTTGGAAGGGCCAGGGTAGCCTGTTACGGAAAGCTTCAACTTACTTTCAGGGTCACGTTTCAGTGGGAATAACTTGGCGAGCACGACTTTGTCTCTCCTTATTGCCATCAAGCTGACAAGTTTGTCGTTAGCTTATCTTAAAGCAGTCTTGTGCTTTGCTTGGCTCCTGTGGGAAGCGCAGGGCGTAGGTGAACGGCTGGTTGGGGAGTTCAGCACGTCTTTGGCCATAATGTCGTTTTCTTCGCTGTCGCCGCAGATATAATCTGTTGTTAATCCCCCAGGTCTTAAACCTGTGACTCCCCAGAGAGGACCCGAAGCCTTTTGTTGATTTTGATTTGCAGCCTTATTATAGACAAATTAATGTACATGAGTGACAGCACGCCAACGAGAGACGAGAAGAAAATGAGTAATTAACATATATTGGGTATTACTGATTGCTTTTATGATTATCTGGATTTTAAGGTATTAGCTGGAAAAATAACTCCTAATCCCTTATTAAAGATAAAAGGCAAGTCATTAAAAGTAGAAGGTTGTTTTCAGTCCTGAGAAGCACTGGAAATATGTCTTGGCTCCAGCAGCAAACTAACCTTGAAAGCCTGTAATTCCGAGTTACTCAGCTTAGTTGTTCTCCTCAGCGAGGGAACTGCTGAAGTTTCCCATGTGCTGGGAGGTGGAGGGGGATGCGAGACAAAGCGACCCTTGTCATGCGAACTGCGTGCTTGGCAGCGGGACAGGGGCCTTTGAATCTCGGTATTAACCGAGCCCTGCTCAGCTGCCGGGCTCTGAACTTTCGACAGCGCAGCCCGAGGTCTCTTAACTGCGCGGCGCACTTCTGCTGGCTGGGCTGGAACTTCACGTTTCTGTTGGGGGCATGTCTCCTGTGAGGAGCTCCCATCGCACCTTGACTCCGTTCTACCTTCCCAACAGCAGTGCCTGCCCTTGTGGCCATCCGCCTTGGGTTCCGCGGCCATCCGCCTTGGGTTCCGCGTCCATCCGCCTTGGGTTCCGCGTCCATCTGCCTTGGGTTCCGCGTCCATCCACCTTGGGTTCCGCGTCCATCCACCTTGGTTCCATGGCCATCTGCCTTGGTTTCATGATCATCTACATTGGTTTCATGGCCATCTACATTGGTTTCGTGGCCATCTAGCTGTTTTCGCGGCCGTGTGCTAAGCTGAATCTGCAAAATAGACTGGTCCAAGCCGAAACTGCTGATCCCAGCAGGGAAGGGGGATGAGTGGCTGAAGCACCGGGAGCAAAACGGCGTTAAAGCTCAGGAGGGGTGATGTTCGCGTGTTGCTATTCTTAAACCCACCCAGAGTGAGCACGTGTTCCTGGGGTCAGAAGGAGAGCAGCAGCACCCCTTGCTGAGTTACAATAATTAATCATTTGCAGAAACTTGCCACACGCTAAGGCTTTCTTAATAATCAAGTATTTTTATTTTTTTTTAAAAAGTACATTCCTTATTTCTCATTAATGAAATTTGAGCAAAACTACAGAGTTTTTAAGTTTAATTCCCGTATTTTAACAGTTCAGTGTTTCAACATATCATATTTATATACTTCTACTATACTTTCCAAAAGCAATTTAAAATGCAGTGGGACCAATTAAAAAGAAATAAAGGTAGCATTTAATGACTCTGAGGAGACCAGTACTCGTAAAGCGATTTACATTTCAGGAAATGCTGTTTTGATGGAGTACGTTTTGGAAAACCCTGCTCGTTTCTGGTTTGCCCTTTCCATCCCAAGTTGTTTAAAAGATTATCACTAGTACCTAGCTGATTTGTTCTCTTTTTTGTTGGGTTTTTTTTTCCCCCCTTGTTTGTTTGTTAAGTTCTGGGCACTGCTGAAGGCCAACTGTGCTGCTGAGTGCCATGTGCTTTTGCAGATGAGGCCACTTTTTTGTGCTTGAGGAGGGATTTAAGAAGTACAGGTAGAGTTTGACTCCCTGTTGAGTCGATCAAGGTCAACTCCCTGAATGGAGAGAGGAAGCAGTTGTTGTTTTGGACTTATTTTGCTGTTTTCCTGGGGCTGCTCTTGAGGGACAGCACGTGGAGCCAGACCGGTTGTGCTGGGGCAGCCCTTGGTGTTTCAGAGTTAGTTAGCATAGAGGGTCCCGAAAAAAAAAATTTTTATGGAGTTAAGGATGTAATAACTCCAGTCAGGGTGCATCTGATAAAGGTCACTTCAGTTCTGAATGAGAATGTCCCTGCAAGAAACTTACGTGACTTCTCTAATGCATGTTAAACCAGTCGCTTTGGTTTAATTGCTTCTGGTGTCTCCGTTCAGCCCACTCCGGTACGTCTGTGTGCCATCCAGAGGGATTTGGGTGCGGACTCCTGAACAGAGCCTTTTGGGCTGCCACAGGACACACAGTTAATAATAGCTCCGTTTTACTAAAAGCCAAAGACATTGGAGTTTGGAGCACTTGGGGAGAAGAAGCCATGGGAATGCTTTGCACGGAAAAGACAGCGCATAAATTTTTCAAGTTGGATGCGGTTTTTTTGCAAATACTTGTAATATACAGAGATGGCTTTTTGTTACCTCGGTTGGTGATCTCCACTTCCAGACTATCATGCCAAGCAGATCATTAAAACCAGCATGGGGTTTTCAGTCTCTTCATTACTAAAAGTTGTTCTGAAAACCTGGCAAAGCGCTCACGTTTGGGCAGCAGATGTGATAAGTGGAGTGGAGATTAGCTATATGTGGAGTTCACTAATGGAATAGAATAAATTAGGTTGGAAGGCACCTATGGAGGTCATCTGGTCCAAACCTCTGCTCAAAGCAGGGCCAACTTGGTAATTAAGTTATTAATGTTTGTTTCTAAGTTATGATACCATGTCCAAAGCGCTCTTTTGTTGGACAGAAGTGCGGGTGGAATAGAGCCCCAAGGAGGCATGCTGATTATTTTTTTTCCTCCCAAATCACTCTGATCTCTTTGGATGCATCTGGGCTGGCAGTGCTCGGAGCAGAGAATACTTAGATGTCTTGGGGCTCCCTTTTAGCACAGGTGGTACAAAATTCTTCTTGCCGCAGTATGGTATTGAGATGCGGCCTTGGTGTGCTCTAATCAAGGAGCTGGGAGATGTGGCTGCTTGATGTTGGTCGTCTAGGGTCATCAGGGAAGCATCCCTTGGGATCCTCCTTGCCTTCCTTGTTCCACCCATTTTGTCTAAAGTGTGTTTAAAAATGCCGATCTTCCCTCTTACGTTCCTCATGCCGAGCACAAGGAATCGCATCTTCTCCTATGGTTTCATCTTCACCGCACACACCGTAAACAATGAAGTCCGTGAATAAGCCCTGTTGTGTCCCCCTCCACAGGGAGAACAACGGAGACGATGTGATCCTGTAAAATACACCATTCGCTCATGGTCCGGCCTGATTTGGGACTAAACATGGGGTCGATCATTAGGAAGGTCAATGCTTATGCAAAAATCACCCCTGTGCGTTTTGCTAATTACAAGCAGCCATTCTGTTCAGTCCCAGCCATCCTCCAACTGACCTCCTACTTGTTTTTTCTTCCCAACTGTCTAATAATTAACAAGCTACTTAATGCACGACAAAAGACCAATTAACCCTAAAGCATTTAGTGAACTACATGTAAATTAGTTGTAAAATGTTGCTGTAAACATTAAATGTTGGGCAATTACATAAACCAGTAATTGCTAAAGTTGCATTTAGGAGCTTAAAAGAAAGAAAGGAAAAAAAAAAAAATGTGCTTAAGTCGCGCTTCGGTTCCGAGAACTCTGCTAATGGTTTTGTTTTTAACTACAGCAGCCCCGAACAGGCTGTGGCAGCTCAGATTCGCCGTGTTTTTGGTAGTGGAGGAAAAATAAAGGCATGCTAACCTTGTGCACTTTTTGAACCCGCAATGTGGTTGAACAGCGGTAGAAAGGCCTCCAACGGGAGGTCTAGAAAGAAAGGGGAATCAGACGAAATAGTTTGTTTCTTACTGCTGCGGTAGGTGGTATTCTGTGGTGAAGCGTGTTAAATTAGTTGGGGTACCGATTCCTGGTGATTTCGTGGATTGCTTATTGTTTTCTTTGGTTTCAGGCTGTAGGAAATGGCCCAGACCTCGCTAAAACCTCGGGGCTGGACGGGCTGTGGGGAGGTGTGAGCACAAGGGGTCTTGGCCGCTTGCCGCTGTTGCGTTCATCTCTGTCTTCTTTCCCTCTTTCTGCAGACACCTTCGTGTCTGAGCTGCCAGGCATGTTAGCCGTCGAAAAAGGTTCAGTACCTTTCCACCCCATGGTGAAGTTTCACACGAAGAAGCTGGTTTGCCTTTCTGCGAAATCTTTAATCCTCTTAATTGGCCGCCTCTCTCCGAGGTGGTCCGGTTCACCCACCGGTTCTCCGGCTCCTGCTGCCTGATGTTCTTGCATAATTCATTTGCGTCGTACGCTCTGTGTGCTTATTCTCCAGTTTTTGGTTGAATCTTCCTTATGTTTCACGTTTGTTAGTTTTGCTTTGACCTAGGCTTGTGCTGGACTAAGATGTTCCTAGATGGTACGGTGAAGTGGGGCTTGGCCTCCTTATGCTGTGTATTTGTGCTTCCGTACTGCTTTTGAGCCTCTTTGTTGTTTTGGTAAAACTATATCTCCGCGTGGCTCGCTTTGCATTCCGTAAGTAGCCTCCAAATGCATCTTTAGATACCAGATTTCTCATTTTTCAGTGGAAAAAAAAGTTAGGTTTGTTTGAACTAGCTTTCTTCCTTCCTTTTTTGGCAGTATCCTTTTCCTGAGTATATTGATCTTAATTACAGCACAGTCACTTACGGAAAGCTGGCCTGTGCTTAGTTTGGATAATGGTCTATTATTTTTCTTGCACGCAGTTTTGCTGGTATAGATCCTGGTTGTATTCCTTTCCCCGAAGTGGAAATATCGGATACTTATATTTGGCTGATTGAATTACAGAAATTTGCTTAAAGCAGTAAAACTACCTTCCAGTATAGGTGAGTCCTGAGCAAATCTGCTGAAGCTCTTGCCTTGCCTGAGTCAATTTTCCTTCTTGTACTTGGGAGTGGATGAGAATAGCGCTCTCCTCTTCTGCCCAGTAGGCGCCAAGGTCAACCACAACATGGGGCCAGTTGACGGGCAGCCAAGGAAGGGTATACATTGCTGGCCTGACACCGCTTCTCATCAACATCTTACTGGCCTTCTCTTCATTATTTTTTTTTATTTTATTTTTTTTTCTTTTTACCAACTTCTTTTATCTCAACGTGTTTTCTTTTCTCCAACATTTGGTTTTCGCTGTTGACGCTGGCTAAAATGCCTGCTGTGTGATAGATACCCTGCTGGTCTGCCTCCCTGCCTCTTGCTCATGAGAGACCATCTACCTTTCGGGAGCTTAAATAAAAGGGCTCAAAACACGGCCCACGGCAGCATCTGGTGGAACTCTGCAACCTTCCACGTTGGCAGTGCGAGGGATAGCGAGGAGATGAGTTTTTCTCCTATTGAGCGTTGGGTTTGCAGGTCTTGGTCTACCTGGCTTCTGCTTCGGAGTAGCGAGGCACATCCAAAGGCCCAGACTTTGTCTGTGAACTGACAAGCCTGAAGTTAATGGGGTTTTTTTCCAGCGTAATCGTGTTCTGTGGAGGTTTGGCGCTCGTGTAGGAGGTGGGGGGTGAGTCTGTGAAGCTGAGAGGAAAAAGGAGGCAGAAGCTTGAACTCTGCTTGCTGTTGCAAGGGGAAACCGGTGAAGAGCAAGAGCTGCAGAAATGTCACCGGGCTTTTGAGAACAAGTTGAATCAGGAGTTTCTTTCTGGGAAGCCAGTTGGAAGGAGTGTGCTGCTGGCAGCCCGGAGCCACTCCGAGCCTGAAGTTAATGGTGGTTAATTTTTAAAGGCAGGAACGAAACTGGTTATTGTGCCTGTATCTCAATAGGGTCTTTCTGCTGCTGAAATACCGTTGCAAGAGCCCTTTTCTGAATTGTTTTGACGTGGGGAGAAAAAGAAAAAGCCCTCAGAGGAGTGATTTATCCACCGAAAGCTTTGCTTTGCCACACTGCTAACAGAGGGTGACAGTTTCATCAGGATGGTCGTAACACGTCCAGGGATGCCAAGTGAGGGAAGTGCTGGGGACGGGCTTTTATCAGGATGTGAAACACGGAATAAGCGCAGTCGCCCGAAGTGCCGGTCTGAAGAGGTGGATCTACTTGATCAAACTTGTGTTGCTGCAGCAGGGAAGTATGAGGAAAACCAACATCCAAACATGACACGGACTGGTTTTGTAACCACTCTGTCAGGCCAAATCCTGCTGCTCGCCCAGTCAATGGAAGCATTGTCTGAATTCTTACTCTGGCTTTGCAGCTTTTTAGATAAGTGGCTGTTAACCTCTAAGAGCCATAAGGGCGGTTTGTCACTGAATGAAGCTTTTCAGAAGGTGACGGGGCGGGGGGGAAGAAAAGCCGAGCTTTTTCAAAGCATCTGGAAGGAGGCTGGCGCCTTACCGCTGCTGATATTCAAGATGAGGTGGCCTCCTAAGCCCCGAATGGGTTTAGGCTACCGAATTCAAACATTAATGCTTATAGTTGGAGCAGGTCCAGAGGAGGCCACGGAGATGGTGGGAGGGCTGGAGCCCCTCCGCTGTGAGGACAGGCTGGGAGAGCTGGGGGGGTTCAGCCTGGAGAAGAGAAGGCTCCGGGGAGACCTTCCAGCCCCTTCCAGTCCCTAAAGGGGCTCCAGGAAAGCTGGGGAGGGACTCTGGAGCAGGGAGGGGAGCCATGGGATGAGGTGTCCCTGCCCAGGGCAGGCGAGTGGGACTGGATGATCTTTAAGGTCCCTTCCAACCCCAACCATTCTGTGAAGGTAGGACACCAACCACCAGCCCAGGTTGCTCCAAGCCCCGTCCAACCTGGCCTTGAATACCTCCAGGGATGGGGCAGCCACAGCTTCTCTGGGCAACCGGGGCCAGTGTCCCACCACCCTCACAGCCAAGAATTTCTTTCTGAGATCTCATCTAAGTCTCCCCTCTTCCAGTGTGAAGCCATTACCCCTCGTCCTATCACTACGTGCCCTTGTAAAAAGTCTCCATCTCTCCAGCTTTCGAGTCCCTCTCCGTTTGAAGCGGGGGCAGGCGTTCACGAAGAAATAACAACCTGCAGAACCCTCTCGGTGCATGTATTTTGCTCTCATACACCAGTTGGTCTCCTGCAATGACTGTAAGGAATAATAATAATAATAATAATAATAATAATAATAATAATAATGCACTTTTCTCTCCGTGCCTGCAGTGGACAAGGTATTTGGCAACATTTAAAACAGAGGGGGCAGAATGAAAAGAGTTGAAAGCAAAAAGCGTTGGATGCCAGAGACATTCAGTACTCCTTGAAATCCTGCCTGGCAACAGAGATGGGCTCCGTTTCAGCCGGAGACACTGGCTGAAAAGCACACGGGACAAAGGGCTCAGCACACACTGGAGCTGCAGGAATATAAAATAAAAATCCTCACACGCTTGCCCTCGGCTTCCTTCCTCTGCGGGTCGGTCCCTTCTGTCGAGCCCTCTCTGAAGACGACTTCTAGAAGGGGCTGAGATGGTCGGAGCTGACGGAGAGATTGATTGAAGGGGACAAATAGACAACGATGAACCCCTGCTTGGGAGAAGCGCTTAATAGGCAGAAAATTGGCTATTGCAGCCGGAGGGCTGGTTTTAAAGCGCAGAGAGGGAAGGGAAAGTTTCTTCTTGTCGCTACACAGAAGTTTAAATTCAGAAAAAGAGCCCAGAGTTGTTATAGCTGTGTCCTTAAAAATCTCACTGTACTCTCACCGTCACCTAAAAAAAGAGGGCACAGGTAAATGATTGCTGGCAAACTGCATTAATAGTGTGTAGGAGGGCTTGTAGCCGATGCAAGGAAATCGGGCTACTTATTCAGGGACTGCATCACATCAAAACAGCTTTAAAATTGTCTTTGAGGGAGCCGCCTTACAGGGCTGGAAAAGAAAATGGGATCTTTTTTTTGCTCACCAGAGGCACAGGAATTTTCCCTTGTGGTAGCGTACGTTGAGCAGTTGCTTTGTGCCTGCGGTGGGCTGTTGATGCCGGTGGAAAGATGGTGGGGGCGGGGGGGAGATGTGCACGATCACTAATGTGATTAAGATGTTGAAGATGCTAGAACAAGACCCCAGCGGGATTCCAGAGAGGCAAACAACGCCCGTCTCCGCAAGAGGCTGCGAAAGCCATACCGCTTTACAAAGGAAAACAGGGAAAAGCCAAAGGAAAAGAAAAACGCTGAGAATTAGGGAGCAATTTTTGAACTTCGTTATAAAAAGCAGTGACCGTGCCGCTAAATGGTTTAACTGGAGACTTGACTGTTATTCGGGTCCAAGGGAGGTGTGATGCCAGGCAGCATCCCTTATCTGTCTGACAGTGGGAAACGTTATAAAGCTCAGGAAAAAGCCAGGCTTTCTCTAGATGCTGTGTTTTTTGTATTAAAGTCTTTTTTTTTTTTTTTTTTTTTTTTTTTTGGCAACTGCTCGGTAATAGCTCCTTAAAAATGTGCTGCTCTAGCACTTTCATGCAACTTGAGGTGAGATGGCTGACCTCCAGGACTAGTCAAAAAATACCGTTCTTATCCATATTCTTTAATGAATTTCTTGTTATGTAGTTTATATCATGCCAGGGCTTATAAACAGTATAGTTTGTTACAGGATACAGGCTGTGGTAAAGAAGCACAGGCTATTTGTTTAGTAAAAACAAGTGTCAGTGGCATCGGTGCCTTTGATGTAATTAAAAACGGCACTCAGTGGATCTAGAAAATTAAAAAAAAAGTGATAGAGAAAGAGAAATTTCCTGGTTTTTCTAGCAGTTTGGAAGCTAGTCACTGCTGATTAACATCTAGCGCCAGCGTACCCACGGAGAATTGCGTGGTCCACGTACACCCGATTCCGCGCCCGTGAAATCGGCGGAGCCTGACATTGATTTGAGCAGGCAGAGCCGTGCGTTGTTCATATATTAAATATTCAGTCTGGCTCAACTTGCTAATCGCGTATCTGTGGGAGGCTATCAATAATGCATTTCGTTGGGAATCTGCAGCTGCCCTGGCTCCTGAGGTGTTACAGAGATATTATTGTTACTGTCTGCAGCGGAAAAAACCAGACAATTATTGAAGACAGTAATGGAGAGTCTCAAGTGGAACAACGTTGGGAAAAGTTCATAATTAGACTTGAGGTATAGCACGCAATGGTCTCTCCGTCATAACTGTGTGGTTGGAATTAGCAGTCGTTCTTCTTTTATAGGCAGTGCCTTTTACGTTAAGGCTGAGCGACTTTTTCGTTAGATGGTGCCGGTTGTGTTTAAAAGGTTGCCAAACCCCTTGTCCACGTGGCGCACCTTGTCCACGCAAGCACTCTGCTATAGAGGAGTTGATTTGAGACATGCTTGGAAGAAGGGTCTTTTTTTTCTGTCCCTGTATCTCCGAGGAATTTTTCAGTAAAATATCCGTAGACAAAACTTTTTGTACATGATCTCGACGGCACTGGAGACAAAGGGAGCTGAGAATGCTCAGCAAATCGTTGCGTAAAAGCTGCCGTTCTTCTGGCGCTTGAGGGAATATGTTATTAGTAAGCATTTGTCTAATACTGAAGATTTTTTGCAGATCAAAGACTTAATATATGCCACATGCTGCAGAGGAGCTTACGGTAGGACGTGTACAACCATGCAGTACAATAGTATAGCAAAAAAATGGATTGTTCAAGAGGCAGTCAGTGCTGTTCATTATGTGCTGGAAAGGGTCACGATCGAGGGATGGGGGATGTTGGCTTCAGGATGGATCAAGCGGCTTGAATAGCGTTCTCCGCTTTTGCACCCCGTAGCCGCGAGAGGGGTGGGATGTGGGTAGCGTGGTGAGTGTTCCCTCCAGGCTGCCAAGTTCCACCCATGGACAAGTCTAATCTGCCTTACCAGCAGCCAGCACCGAGAGCGGGGTCAAAAAGTCGTCGTTCCTCTTTAGAAGAAAAGAAACAAAATAAGAAAAAAAAGAAATTCTCACGCTCGCTTGGAGCGATTCGCTGGGGAGTTGGTCATCCAGAGGTGGGTTCTGGGAGACCCTAAGCAACATTTTGAGGTGCAAGCGTTTCTGTGAAGCAGATGTCACCCGCAAATATTCGTGCAGTTGACTTCTTCAGTGGCGCTCAAGGATGCTTTCGCTTGATAGAGCATTTGGGGAATCGGGAAATCCGTTCTCACCTGGGCTGTTGTGCAGAAATTGGGATTACCTAATTTGACTCTTCCGTAATGAGAATAACATTCCTTACCTGTAAAGGTGCAAGAATATTTTGGGTCCATGCGCCGTGCTGTGATGGGAGCGGTGCTCTGGAATTGCTGAGCAGTATTGCTGGTAAACCGAGATGCCGTCCTTTGCCTTTCCCCACGGCCCTGGCTCGGTGTGTCGGATGCCGTACATGACCATGTCCAAGATGATGATTTTTAGTGACTCCTGGTTTTAGGTGTGACTCAGTTTGGGTTAGTCTTTCAAGGAAGCTGATAAAACTGTGAGCCATAAAAGCCTTCCCTGCTTGTGCTTAGATAGTGCTCTTAAGTCTCACCTCGCGTTCTCTCCGTCAGATCTTACCTTGGCCTTGATTCACAAGCTTTCCTCTGTGATTTATGCCAAACCGAGTACCTGAACTAGCTCTTGCCTATACTAATCAATTCTTGCAGAGCAAGAATCTCACTGCGAAACCAAGATAGCGTCAATTCCGGTCTTATCGGCGATGTGTAGTCAGCACTGGTCCAGGTTACTGCTGCTTCTGATGACATCCCTGTTGTGAAAGGGGATCAAGGGGAGATAGTAAGTGTCCACAGTCTGCCCCGCAGCTGGAACTTGTACGAAGGGAGAATCAAAATTAAAGTGAGTTGCGATTCCCCCCCCCTCCCCCCCGCCCAGTCTTCTGTTTTTAGGAGCAGTTTTGCACCGTCTGTGTCTGCAGAGCTTGTGTTTCACTCTGTGATCTGCAAGGTGCGAAGCCAAGATAGAGAAGGGATTGTTGCTGTCAGAGGGATTAAACCAGTAAAACTGCCTGGTTTGCTGCTCTCATTGGTAATGCTGACTGGAGCGCGGGGTTTTCTCATCAGTTATCCGTAGTGGAAACTTCCCCCCCGATAGTGCCTCGAATTGCACCTAAAAACACTCCAACTTTGGGGCTTGTCTATGCAAGAACAGTCGGGAAAATGAATGGCGGTTGATCAAAGGTATAAATCATAAGGGAAATGATTAAACTGTGTAAGGTCTTGTATTGACATTAACACCCAATTAAAATTGTTTTGGGTGATGGGATTGATTTTGGAAGTGAAGTCAGCTAAACGAGAAGGAAAATGACTTTAAATCTGATAAAAGTGTCTGCCCAGGTGTTTTGCTTAACTGGCTCGCGCTGACTTCAGATTGACTGGAACCAAGTTTTGGCTGAGCGAGGGCAACCCCAGAAATTAATGGGAGTATAATCATGTCCTGTTTTAATAAGCGTATTTGGAAAGCACACTTGACAAATAGCTTTGCTTGATAATGTTACCGCAGGCTTTGAGGAAGGATTTGCGCCTGGTCTCTTGGGGATTTTTGTAGCTACTGATGTACTTCAGAGTTGACGGAGAACTTCTTGTTAGATCATAGAATCATAAAACGGCTTAGGTTGGAAGGACCTTCAGGATCGTCCGCTCCCACCCCCCTGCCCTGGGCAGGGACACCTCCCACCAGACCAGGTTGCTCCAAGCCCCGTCCAACCTGGCCTTGAACACCTCCAGGGATGGAGCAGCCACAGCTTCTCTGGGCAACCAGATGATCTCTTTGGCCTTGAAAGGAGGAAGCAGTTGATGGAGGTGCAAGTCCTAAAGGTATTTGGAAGTGTCACTGGTAAGAGCAAGCTGAAAAAACAGAGGAAAACCATGTTGGTTGAGTGGAGAAGAGGCTGTTTTACTCGCACATCAACACAAACGAGTCCCCCCATCCCAAGGCAGCATGGGCCACCTGGAGAACCAGGCTGTGACCATCTTCCACAAGGCTCCATGGGCCACCTGGAGAACCAGGCGATGCCCGTCTTCCAGCCTTGACAAGCGAGGCACTTGCAACTTGGTACTGAAGTGGGAGGTGACTTCAGGATACTCGTCGATCCGACAAAGCCCCCCGGCATTTCCGTGGGTGGCAGGGAGCCCCGCAGGCACGGTGCCGGCTCTTCCGTCACGCCGGGCAGCCAGGCACTGATGTTGGGCTGGGGAGCTCAGCTGGAGCTGATTTGAGGTTGTCGTGCTGGAAATGTGTCTCTCTCTATTTCTGAGCTCCCTGAGAGTTCTCTCTGTTGATGGAGATTGATTTTGCCTTTGGGAACCCGAGGGTATAAATTGTGCTCGTAATTGGCCTGAACTGAACTGGGAGAAACTGCTGATGTGTTCGTTCTCTTCTGCGAGTGATGGATTTTATAAGCCGCCTCATGGACCGCTTGTGACTGAAGAGGAGCGGCGAAAGGGGGAGGTTGTCACTTACGGATGGCAATACCTCTGTTTAAACGTTGCATTGGAGCATTTTACCAGTTAATACCTTAATTCCTCTCCCGTTTGGGGGAAAAATATAATCCTTGCCGTCTAAATCTGTGGATTAACTTTTTCTCCGCTACACGTGTCTGTGGATCATCAGGTTGTTTCTTGAATGAGATGGCAAGGGAAATAAAACGAAAAAGACTGAGCGGCGGCTGGTCCTGTCGTTGGTGGTGCTGGTTCCAGCAGCTCCTAAACTGGCCGGAGTAGGTCGAAGCGAAGGTGATGGTCAAGGCTGGGGGAGGCTGGCGGGGTTGGTGCTCAAAGGTCGGGCAGGGGGAGGTCTGCAGAGTTCACCCCCCTCCCCCCGGGGTTAATTGCTCTCCAGCTCTTAAGCCCGATACTCAGCTGTCGGCCCCGCGCTGAGCACACAGTGTTCGCTCCGGAGATTAGGGTGAAAATATGTTCTCCTTGCTAAAGAGAGCACATAAACAACCCATAAATGGCCCATTAACCTACAAAATCGCAATAAAGAACATGTGGTAAAGCAAGCCATAGGAGACCTGTGACCCAGCAAATTCCTTAATTGGATTTAGAACCTTATCATCTGCGCTAAATGCAGCTAATAGGAAATTAGCAAAAACAAAAGAAAGAAGAAAAGAAAGAAGGGGTGACGTAGTATGATGCATGTCCAGGTTTGGTGGGAGCATTTCTCTAATTCCTCTTGTGATGCAGTTCAGTGAGCAAAACGTTGTGGGTATTTGTGGAATTATGGTGTTATGGGATCAGGGTAACACCTCCATGTAATAAAATCACTTCAAAATGAGTGAAAAGAGAGAATTTTCCCGTTGGCTGCCAACGCTGTCTTCAGCAGCTCTAGAAGCTCCGCACTCACTTCTCTTACAGGCTCTTCCATGCACCAGCCCCTTGCTTTTTGAAGCGATAGGATGTAAATTTATTTTATTGCGATATTTAAATTCTGTTCCGAATATAAAAGTATATTGAGAGCCATCGGTGCAGGGATTGAGGGGGAAGATGATGGAATGCGCGTGTTAGGGGTGCTCTGCCAGCAGGTCTTGCTCTTCATCTGGAGGGTGACAGCCGAGTCCAGACACCATTCCACCACGAGCTGTGGTCGCCCCGTTTAACTTCCCCAGGCTCTTTTCCACCGCTGTGGTTGATTGGGGCTGGCTCTATAAAGATGAGCTCGAGCGTTACGCCTAATTGCGTTTTTAGAATAGGATAATCTCAATTATTTATACTAATGTTGGTTTTAAATGTCTTTTTAGATGCAGATTTTTTAGTCCAAATGGCTTTTGTAATGGCAAGGATGATTTTCACGTGTAAGCTTACGTGTTTGCAGATAGATTTTGGAGGCGTTCTGCAAAGTGCATCTGTTACATCCAAGCCCAAGAATCGAATACTCATTATGCACCTCACAGATTCTGAGAAATATATCTGAGAAAAAAGATAAGTTCTGATAAAACCAGAACTAGTGGTTTTATAAAAGTGCTAATTACCAAGAGGGTTAGTGTGTACTTTTCTGTAAGTAAATGTCTGGAAATTCAGCTCAGCGATATTTTTCTCTCCTGTTAGGAGCATATCGGAGGAAAGCTTTTGTTTTTGTGGGAAGTGGTGGATGTTCTCAAAGGAAGGACTGATGGGAAAGCCTTTGTGTGGCCACTCTGGGAATGTAACTGAACAATGGGCAACGTGTGGCTTAGGTGGTGCGATGGCAGAGGCACAGACCAGTTGGTCGGTGCTGGAAAGCTGTGGTAGGACGTGTTTTGAGACAGCCATGGCTAAGGTAATGGTGATTATGAAACCTTGAAATGATGAGCTTGGGACAGGATGGTGACAGGCAGTTCATCATTTGTGTTGGGGATTGGCAAGGGCTGTGCTACACAGAGCTCCAGAGAAGAGCAGTAGAGACCACATCTCAGGGAGGTGAAAATGGTTGGAGATATGCAAATGTCCCTGCTCCCGTTTAAGTGAGAGGAAGAAATCACTCTCCAGCCCCCTTAGCAGGACAGGCAGTACTCTGAAGACCTGTTCAGAGGTTGCCCTCTCTGGGGCTGGGTTGGGGTGTTGAAGAAGGGACACGTGGCTCCTCTATAAACGTTTAAAGCCAAAAGACTGGTAGGTGCTAGGGTGCCCAACAACCCAAACTTTGATAACGTCCTGAGCTGAGTGCTGCAGGGGTTTCCAGATGCGTGGCTCCATTCAAGGCCAGGTCGGACAGGGCTTGGAGCAACCTGGTCTGGTGGGAGGTGTCCCTGCCCAGGGCAGGGGGGTGGGACTGGATGGGCTTTAAGATCCCTTCCAACACGAACCATTCTGTGATTCTATGGTATGTTGTTATCCCTCCTACCTGAGTCGCAGAGCCAGTGCAGGGCGATGTACGTGGGTGCCCAGGGAATGGCAAGAGCATTTATGACTGCAGATATACTTTCAACAAAAATCTGTTTTATATTATGAAAGTATCATCACCCTAACCGATGAAGAAATGAATTTGCATCAACCTTTGCTGAGTAATTAAAGAAGAAAGTTTCTTTTTTAAAAAAAAAAAAAAAAACAAAACAAAAAGAGGAGGAAAGGGCATGTTTCTTACTGGTTCCTTTTTTCACATTGCAAATTGAGACTTTGTTTACCCTGGAAAAATCAATGGTGATTGGACACCTGGTGTAATTAATTATTTTGCAACAGACAGACAGCTGATCTTTTGAAAAGAAAGGAGTTTTTAGCAGAAGCGTTCAAAGTTCAGAGTCTGCTCTCTAATGCTGATAAACATTCAGCAGAAGGGGTGTCTGTCTTAAAATTTCACATGGTCACACCTTGGTTTTAAGGTGATATGATCAGAAAAAAGCTGTAGACCCCAAGAAGTCCTCCAGCACAGCAGCTCCTGTGGCACGAGCTCCGGTTGCCTTTGGGAGATGCCCTTCGGTCTTGGGATGCAGACAGTGATATTCTTGGTTTTTAATTTTGAATCACGCGGGTTTCTTAACCAGGAAGGGGTTTCTGCTAATTTTTCTTGAGCTACTAATGCAAACGAAGTTCGCTTGTGCTATCAATAGAGCGTGTGTCGAACATAGTTTCTTTTGCCTAAATGGGCAGTCTTTCCCCAATGGGAGCAGTTGTTTTTTTCCCGTGCATTGGTGCCTGACTAAATGCGTTGGGTCGCATTCTTCACGTATAGATGAGACAACCCTTCTCTTAAATATTCCTGCGTGGCTCTGGGGAGGTTACAGCCTGCCTTGCAGGCCAATGGTAGCCCCAACCTTGTCGGCAGGGAGGGGAAAACCAGCTATGGGATGCTGCTGTCACAGCAAGCCCCAAAAGAGTTCGGCTGAAACTGGTTTTACGTCATATAAAAAAGGGGGCGAAGGATCTCAGCTGATCAGAGTGCGAAAGGTCCTTGGGCACGCACCATAGAGCATATTGGTTTTGAGCTTGATAGCGCTTTTTTTACAAGGGCTGCAAATTGCTGTAACAGAGTTAAGGACTGTAGGAAGAAGCAAGTTTTCCTGAACTTTACTCCCAGCTTGAACTTTTAAGGAGCGAAGTGAGAGGCAAGGAAAGGGAGAGAGGGAGATAGACGTACCCTCGCTCACACCCCTCCGTCCGCAGTGACTAGGATGTCAAATGGACAGGACAGCCTGGAGAAACAGCTGAATGGCTTTGGGGAGCAGGGGAAGGAGAGGAGCCGCACGTCCCTGGTCATCTCTCAGGCCGTTAACCGCAGTATTTTCACCTCTGCAGTCTCCCCTGCTGCCGAACGCATCCGCTTCATCCTCGGAGAGGAAGATGACAGCCCGGCGCCCCCGCAGCTCTTCACCGAGCTGGATGAACTTCTGGCCGTCGACGGACAAGAGATGGAATGGAAGGAGACTGCAAGGTGGGTTGGTTTTCCCTTACCCCGAAAGGGAAGGGCAGCTGTCCAGACCCCCCATGGGAAATTCCTTCTTAACGTTAAGTTGGGGTAATATACGTGCTATAGCATCGCTTGGGGAATCCACAGTGAGGAGCCTGTGAAGTTCAAATTACTTTCCTTTGATAAAGGAGAGAATTTGGGGATTTGTTTAAATATTCCTTTAAAACAAAAGCTAGAAAAAAATATAGAGCGCCAGATTTATTTGAACGGTTTGCCTATGGAGAGCCAGCAGACGTATGGACTTCTTAGTGCTTTGCAAAGAACATCATCTTGGCCAGAGTTGTCAGAAGTCAGTGCCCGAATAAAGCTCTGCACGTGTCTCAAAACTATTTCAGTTCTGTTGCCCCGAAGTAGATTTGAGCCTGACCCCACCACACACCACAAGATGGGAAATTTTGACTGTGTCCCTCTCCTAGTGAGTTACTGATGAAATTCATTTCCATTTAAATAGGCAAAAAACCCCTAAAGGTTTTTTTCTTAAGAGGAAATTATTCAAGGTTTGTGTTAAATGCTGGATGGAGTTGCCTGCTTTGAGCTTCTTGGTTAGGTTCTCTGCCTCTTTCTTTGATGCTGCTCTTGGTTTGGTCAAAAAAACCGTGCCAAAACCATGGTCAAAAAACCGTGCCAAAAAATGGCATGTTTTTTTGATCTGGTTGACACAAGTTGCACACAGTTTATTTCTGAACACCACCGAAAGAGCCATCAGATTGGATTCGTGATCTAAAGATCTAGTTTAGCCTCTAGCCTTATGAAGTTTTGATTTTCTATTTTTTTAATGCAGTAAAAATATTTTTCTTGGGTTTGCCTTAAAAGGCAAACCCCCTAATTGCAGTCTGGTTGCTGTGAAGGCCTGGAATTGTCCCACTAGAAAGAGGTGCTCGCCCAGCCGGAGGGCAGGCGGGGGCTCTGCCTTCCCCCTTCCCAATCCCTCGCTTCACCTGGGGGTTTTTGGTTTCCTTTATTGTGGCCGGGCTAAGCCCTTTCCCCACCTTCCACTCTTAAGGGCACCTACTGTGCTCGTAGTTGTTTGGTTACCTTAATCTTCTTTACCTGCGATTTAATGAACCGCTCCACCGCCTACCCCTTTACCCCCTTATCTTTCCCTATTTTTACTTCTCGGTCTCTTGGAGAGCCTGTTTTAAAGACTTTTCACCTTTTGCTCTTTAACTTCTTACTTGTTGATCGTCCTTTTCTCCCTTTATTGCTTTTCTTCCCTCTTATCATTAGCTCAGTGCTTGCGTTTTGTCACCTGCACTGCCCACCTCTGCTTTTTACAGCAAATCATGCGTCCCTGGGTCTTTGGGAAGGGCTTTTAACGACGGTTTGTAAAGCTTTTTCATGATTCGGATCTTATCAAGCAGTCTCTCGGTCTCTCCTTTATGGTAGAAATATTGGGCAGCTCTGTTTTCCTGAAGTCCACAAATGTCAGCCATCAGAAGGAAGATGCCACTGTGTCCTGCGTGGCGTCTTCTGCTCTTCTTGGGGGAGGTTTTTTGGGAGCCCATGCGAAGGACCTTACGGAGGGATATGCCCGTGCTCGTCCTGCCGTCAGGTGGCTGTAGGGAAAAAAAGGCAGGTTTTCTTCTCTGGCAAACAGTTTCTGCTTTTATGTGTTTTCACACGTCTTTGGTGAAAGTCCTAGATGGAGCTATATATATAATTCTCACTCTTTTAAGGTCCGTGTATACATCGGGTGCTTTAAGCAAAAAGCTTCCCAACCTTCGTTCCCAACCTTGGCCTAACCTCTTGACTTGCGTGCTATTTTGTCTATAGTGATCTTGCGTAGCGTATGGTTGTTCAGGATGGTTCAGTGTCTTCCTGAAATGACTTAATCTCACCCAACAAAACCCGCTGGAAGCTTCCGAGCGGCTGGGGGACATACCAACCAGAGGTGGCCAGCGTCTGCAGCCCTTCCGTCTGGGGCTTGAAAGAGCTTCGAAGCTATCGGGAAAGAGGGTTTGTATTAAAAGGGGTTTAGCAAATCATACCATCCCTTCCAAAGCTGTTTTGGGCAATAGAAGAATACCTGGTACACATCACGGAAAATTTCTAGCAGGAACCTTAAAGCTACTGATTGAAAGACAGGGAGATTTAGTTGCCCATCCTGGACCTCGATTCCTGTGAGTTCAGCTGTCTCTGTGCCAGCTATAAACGGGCTGTGGTTGTCCCCCTGCACGTGGTGGCATTTCCAACAGTAGGTAAGAGCAGCCCGTGACCAGGGTTTGAGGATGTCGTATCCCTTGGTGCGGTCCCATTGCCTGTTAGCACATCACGGTGTTGGGCCATGCTTCACCGTAAAGGGCCAGCTTGGAAAAATGTCCTTAGCGTACCGAGGCTTTCACAGCAAAGCCCTCTAAATGCTTTAGAAATAGAGCAGTAAAAGGGAAGGTTCATTGCTGTTAAAAGGTAACCTGAAGATTTGGGTCACTGGGTGCTCCTTGATGGTTTTGTTGGCGCTTGTAATGGATTTACCTGGTGTGGATGGACAAGTTCTTGCACTACCATGCGACTGGTTGCATTACGGCGGTGGTTCCAGGATACAGAGCAAACTAGGAAAAGGCCTGAAGCAGCTGGAGGCCACCAGTCTATGGTGAGGCTCAGTGCAGTACCTTTGGGGACCAAGATGTGCCCACCACAGGGGGGGGATTGTCATTCTGTGTGGCAGGGAGGTGGTAGAAAGATCGTAAGATTGTAGAGAAAAGGAGCAATAGGACCGTGGGATGGTGGATCGGTCTTTTAAGTCATCTGTTATGGTCTTTTTTTACTATATAAGCTCTGTCAGGCGGTACATTTATATCTTTCACCCTTTTACACATTATAATATTAAGGCACCTTTTATGCGATCCTTTTTGAAGCTTTAAAAATTAAAAAATAGATGGCTCCTGCATCTTGGTTAGCAGAGATATTAATTGTCTTCACAGTATGTATCCACCGACCATACCGTCGGCTCCCAGCCACCCGTTCGAAGCGCAGGCTGTTATTCGGGAGGCGACCATGTGTGCTGGTGGCAGAGACGGAGAGGGACTCTATGAGGGAGCAGAGCCATGGGATGAGGGGGAACGGTTTTAAGCTGAAAGAGGGGAGATTTAGATGAGAACTCAGGAAAAAATTCTTTGCCGTGAGGGTGGTGAGCCCCTGGCCCAGGTTGCCCAGAGAAGCTGTGGCTGCCCCATCCCTGGAGGGGTTCAAGGCCAGGTTGGACGGGGCTTGGAGCAACCCGGGCTGGTGGGAAGTGGGGTTGGGACTGCATGGTCTTTAAGATCCCTTCCCACCCAAACCAGTCTGTGATTCTGTGATGTTTCTCGCAAGTCTCAGCCGTTTGGAGGGCTGCTGATAGGTACCTGAATTCCAAAGTCCCCGGTGCCAGGAGAACCTTGCTGGAGCCCTCAGCGTTGTTTCCAGGGCTCCAGAGGCATGACAGAACGTGGGTGGTGTGTGTCATACCTTCCTGCCGCTCTAACCTGGTCACGGGAATATTTATTGCGAGTGAAGTTCAGCTGGCAGACAGGAAGAACATATAGATGTCAAGAACAGAGCGGGGTAGAGACGAGGAAGGTGATTTGATTGTTTGTTTTCTCGAATAACAGCAGAGATAATCTTTTGCCCTCGAACAGGCCGGTGCTGCTGGGCTGCAGACAGCGTGGCTTTGGGCACTCGGGGAGCTCTGTTGGGAGCCGAACAATTCCATATTCATGCCCTAGGAAGCGTTAACCCCGCTGCTGTCTCTTTTGCCCTCTCCGCTCTCCTCCACCCTCAAAGTCCGGCACGTTTTGCCTGTGCTCAGCAGCTGCCTGTGCCACTTTCTGGTTGTGAGCGAGCTGTTCTGCAAAAGCAGATTTAAAACAAACAAACAAAAAAAAAACCAAAACAAAAAAAACCACCCACACAAAGGACAAGGCATTTGTTAAAGGTATGGAAAGCCACTTAACTAAATGCTCTCATGGGTTTGCATAGGGGGATGTAGGGCTTCAGAGGGGACGTGGAACCAAGTGTCTGAAGGTGCTCCAGGGTATTTGAAGGCACCTGGCCGTCCCTGGATCCCCGCCGGAATGGGGACGGGATTGTGCCCAAGGAAAAGAGTCATTGGAGGGACTGCGGTGATACAGCAGGTGATAGCTCAGCCGGGCTTGTGAGTTAATATTTGTTTAATTAATGTGTTTGGAGGGGGGGGTTGTAGCGAGAAAAGTAAACAGAAAGCAAATATTGATAGTCGTGAATAAGACGCTTTCACTCCAAAGACAAACACTTTGTTGTTCGGAGCCTTTGGGCTGTTGCAGGGGAAACCGTGACTCACTCGCACGTAACGTGCAGCCTTGGAAGCGCACGGATTTGCCACCAAGTGCCTTCGGTGTCCGAGGAAATACCTAGGTTTTGTGAACTAAACAGAACCGTATTCGTTTGAGATGAAATTCAATCTTTTAGCTTGAGTTAAAAAGCAGCTTCAAAAAAAAAAAAAAAAAGTCTCAAAAAGAGATTATTGCAATTGAAAAGCATAATTGATTAATCCTCAAGTAATACATTTTTCGGGATTAAATATAATTTCACTTGGTGTTAATGATACTCTTTTCAACCAGTTTATGAGCTTCCTTACCTTTATGCGTGTCTTTTTTTGTCTTATTAATCCCCTTATGTCAGCGGAATTTTCATTTTCCGCATGTATTAAACCAGTATCTCAGGGCAGGATTACAAAAGCCCTTCTGCTTTGCAATTAGGTGATATTTAAATTGCCGGCCCTTTCCCTGCCCTGCGAGCCCATTCCGAAGCCACGGCTGGCTGGCTGCAGCCAAGGGCACGGTCGGGCAGGGGGGTGAGGGGGGGCAAACCCGCTGGGGTGTAGGGGCGTAAAGAGTATTTTGCACAGAACAGGGTTCAACCTTTGCTCTAATCTTCAACTAGCGATGAGCTTTCTGGTTTGTTTGGTTTTTGCTTTTTTTTTCAAACCCACTTTGTTAAATCATTAAACAACAGCAAGAGAGCGGAGGGAAAGGACGAGCCCCTTAATTTTGTGTCTTTTCCTTTGGTGGCTCGTTTCTTCTGCTGAGAACATCTCCAGATCTGGGTGGGATGTGCTCCTCTCCTCCCCTCTTTGCCCCTGTGGCTACAGGGCAGTATTATTTGGTGCAAGTTTTCAGATTTTCTCGTCTGGATTTGAATACTCGAATATAAATCACCTTATTTCCAGAAATATTGGTGATGATGACGATTATTTTTCCCCTCTTTCTTCTTGTGGAGCTGTGGGTGCTGAGCCCTTCTCACTTGAGATAAGAGGTTTGGGTTAAGGACTGGGTGTGCAAACCGGGGAGGGGGAATGACCAGGTGTCCTCCTGGCCCGGAGCAAACATCAACCGAAGGGTGTTAGTTTAAGTCTTGGAGAAACCTATCAAAGATAAGATGTTTTACCTCCCATTTGCACTAGCTTAGGAGCAGGCAGAGCATTATCGCCACTCAGCTGACACATACCAATTCATTAAGCCTTTGCAACTTGATCATGGATTTGTGGCCTCGGAGACGCGTGGGGAAAACGCCTGTGCTTGAACTTGTCGGAATGCTGCGATGGTCCAGCCGTCCCGCTTCTTTCAGAAGTGTGTGTCTGCGAGGAGCCCCCAGCTTTAACACAGTCTCGTTGTTTTGCCCTCTTCTAGGTGGATCAAGTTTGAGGAGAAGGTAGAACAAGGTGGGGAGCGATGGAGCAAACCTCACGTGGCCACCTTGTCCCTGCACAGCTTGTTTGAGCTGAGGACGTGTATAGAGAAAGGCTCCATAATGCTGGATATGGAGGCCTCTTCTCTCCCGCAGGTGGTGGGTAAGTAAAGCCGCCTTGGCTCTATCCCTCAGCTCTTCCCTACGAATTTATATTAACCCTGGGGATGGTTTCACTGATGGTTCTCATGAGAAAGCGCTGCTTTTTCAATAAAAGAGGAAAATAAAGAAATAATCATAGAATCATAGGATGGGTAGAGTTGGAAGGGACCTTTAAGATCACCTAGTTCCAACCCCGCTGCCATGGGCAGGGACACCTATCCTCCAAGGAATAACGTGGAAAACTAGAAAGTGCATGGAGAAGGATAACAGATAAATCGAGAGTTGTTCTCAGTTCAGGACGATGAGTCAAAGAATCAACTGAGGTCGTAATTAATGCTTACCTTGAACTGCTTTTGGTCATTATATAGATTCATTTGCATCCTGAAGTAGATATCCAAGTTATATCCTAAGACATCACTGGGTGTTGGGGGCAGGGGGAGGAATAGTGTACACTGATTTAATTTATGTTTGCTGTCAGAACGGGGACGTGTAAAAGGGCAGCTCTCTCAAGACAGGTACCGACAGGCACCGCAGGTTTTGGCCGGCACAGTCGGACCCAAGGCTGCTTTCGGTTGAGATCTCTGTTTAGGATGGGGTGTTCTCCTCCAGCAAAGGAGAGCAGCCACAGACCCAGCTGATGCTTCGCTCTGCCGAACGGGTGGCCATTTCTCTGCAGTCAAAATAGCTGGGGCCTGGGATGACACTCAGTGACATTGCTGAGAGCTATACCGTGTTGCCCGTGACGTGGGAGAAGACATATGAAAATAAACTTTAAAAGTGAGCCATCCAGTGGAGGTACATTTAACCAAAACACTGGGTTTAGAAACCATTGTATGAAGAGCTGTAGAAGAGCAGAATGAAATAAAACCCCCACAAAACTCGGTGCTTTGAATTATAATCTCAGGAAGCAGGCTTAAAATTGTCCTGGCGTGATATTATCAAATATCAGGTGCTGCATTAGCTTGTAAACTTGGAACTGCAGAAGCTGCCTCTGGTGTTACCTACAGAGTTTTGAGTTTAGTTTTGTAGGTGCGTATGTGGGCACTTACCTTCCTTTATTTTTGCGTCTGTGTATCCAAATGCAGAACTTTGCAAAGTTTAAAAAAAACCAAACGATCCAAACCCTCTGAAGTTTTATGCTGAAGCTGGAGGT
The DNA here is from genome assembly GCF_028500815.1 of Rissa tridactyla. Classification (NCBI taxonomy): domain Eukaryota; kingdom Metazoa; phylum Chordata; class Aves; order Charadriiformes; family Laridae; genus Rissa; species Rissa tridactyla. The sequence continues at coordinate 76,298,018 of NC_071470.1, read as the reverse complement.
GCTTCAAAAGACAGCAGCTGATGTCAGCGGCCCGAAACTTTAACTCTCAAACATTCAATTTCTTTTTGAAGTCGCTTCGAGATGTCACCTTCAATATCCATCTTCACCACTCAAATTAAACCTAATTCCTGGGAGATTAAATTACTGTTTAAGTGGCTGCTGTTGCTGTAACACTGTCCTGAGTGGGGTATTTTTGCTGGTCCAGACCCTTAATCAGACAGATAGGGATGGCCAAGACGCCTGCAGACCTGCTCTCCAGAATTATCGAATCACGATCACTCGGTTGGTGTCTAGTAGTGACATGCAGGAAAATAAGACGCAACGAGCCCTCTTGATTGCTTTGTGTTATGTCAGAAACGTGGAAGGGAAGAGATACTCGCCAGATGGAGAAGGATAAACCTGATGAAGAAAGACATGTGGTTCTGCAGGAAGTATCCCAAAAATCACTAGCAAAAAATACAAACAACAAAAGCTTGCGGAAAAACAGCACTTGACCAAAATCAGCCCTTTGCCAAAGGTTTTGCGTAATGTACCTACATGCATAGAATCATCCTTTTCTAAGTTTGGGTGGAAGAACGAGGCGTTTTTCCCCGGTGATTGGAAGAGGCGTTAATTCTTGTGCAGCACACAGAGGGTGACTTTCTGACTCACTGAGTTAGTAAATGTGACGCCTCTTCTGTCTCCCCTTTCCCATAACTTTTATTATTAGCACAAATAAAAGTTACCGGTAGACAAATAAGAGCTGCCACTTCCCCTTGGGGGACAGCACATTAACTGGAGCAATGGAGGGAACAACTTAATGTGAGATTTAATGCACAAGAGAGATTCTTAATAAATTTGGCTCCCTTTTCTTTCTGTCTCCGCCGGGATGGGGGAGCAGAAAGGAGAGAATTGATGGAAAGGGAGCAGTCTCTGCAGTGGGCTGGGAGCCTTTTTGATGCCCTTAAAGGCAAAGCCGCATAATACGTGCCGTGACAATTGGAGCAAGCCCTGCCTTTTGTAGTTGCCGTCATTTTACTTCAGTTCTGAGAGTGAGTGATTTAATTAGTTACTCATCCCCGGGACTTTCGGCTATCGTTAGATTAGGTTTTATTGGGGACCTGCGAGGTGAACTCAAGTCTCGTTGCATCTGATAGAAGTTTTACCGTGTTATTTTTGGGAGCGTACAGGAACTTGCAAAATAGTTGGAGCTCGTTCACAAAAACACAGAACCATCTTATCTTGGGTCCAGTTTATTTGAAATAGGTTCAGGGGCGCATATAAAAATAACAGAAGGGAGTCTCGGTGCAAGAGGTACACGTCGGTGGCTGATGGGTTTTGCTGGATGGAAATGCTTATGTTTCCTTTCCAAATAAATGTCTAAAAGAGATTCCCGTTAAAAATAAAATGGGGAAATCTGGTGGTGGTTTTGAGATGGGAAGGAAAGCCTTCAAGAAAGTAGGGTGAAGATGATCCGTCTCTCTCCCCCTGCTCTCCCTTGATGTGGCAGTTTTGTGCTTTGTGATTAATCGTCCTCTCCCGTTTCTTTGCGTGCCGCAGAAATGATCGTTGACAATCAGATCGAGACGGGCCTTTTGAAAGCGGAACTGAAGGACAAAGTCACCTACACGCTGCTCAGGAAGCACCGGCACCAGACCAAGAAGTCCAACCTGCGCTCCCTGGCTGACATTGGAAAGACCGTCTCCAGTGCAAGTAGGATGTTTTCCAACCCTGATAATGGTAATGCAGAGGCTAACTGGCTATAGCCTTCCCTTTTAAAGCAACCCACCCAACTTGCCCGCCAAAAACTAACTGCGTTGCCTTGACAATGCTTTTCTAACCCCCCGATTAGCGTAGCGAGAGCCGTGCTGACGACACGTCAGTGTTGGGCTCTGCAGGCTGCTTTGGCCGTGGCACATCGCTCTAACCGTATCTTCACTGGACTGAGAGGGAGAGGAGAGGACGGGCAGGGTGTGGGGGACACGGCGGGGGGCAGAGAGATGCTCTCGCAGCTGGCAGGCAGGAGGTGATGGAGGAGCAGCGATAGGAAAGAGAGGTTTAAAAAGAATAATATTCCAACCGTGCCTGAACCTAAAAGGTTGATCATCTGACATGTTTGGGCAGAGAAGAAGCTTTTGTGCGCGTTCGATTTCTCTAACAGACGGTGTCGATGGCACTTCTAATCAAAAATGACGCGATAGTCACATCTAGCTTGCATTTTATTGCCGTACAATCATTGTCCAGTGTGGGTAAAGCTGATTTCCATCTTGCTTTATTCTTTCTAAAATTGTTTTGTGATGTACGTTGTGAATACGTCTCTTTCTCACTAGAAATGGCATAGTAGATGGTGCCGTGTCTATAGTGGTGTCTGTAAACGTGTGTGTGTGCGCGCATGTGGATGCAGACAGCTATAGAGGCCTTGGCACTCACTCTGGACTTACCCATACCTTGAGATTTGCAGTCATCTTGCTGGTGGTAAGCAAAAAAGAGGAGTTTTAAGCCTATTGTCACATCTTGGACTTCTGTCAGCTGCCTCCCGTTACAGTCTGGAAATTTGTTGAACAGTTATTTTATCTAAAATCTATTTTAAAATACCCAGAAATGAAAGCAAGCCAAGAAATTATATTCTTATTGCTACATTGAAGGCCTCTTAGCTTTTTGTGTCCTGCTTCTAAAACTCACCCTAACATTTCTCCCTAACCTATTATCATACTTGATTAATATTTCCTACTTTTTATCATCCTTTGCTTTTGCAGCAGGTGTGTGTGTGCATGTGAAGAGCATTCGTTGCTCTGGGTGATGCATCTTGTCGTGTACGAGTGCCTTGATAACGCAGCGATGAAGTGAATAATGCGAAGGCACGGTAACAGGAATGGAGGAAATGTCCGGGGCGTGCAACTTTTGGGTGAATATCCCTGCAGGAGTCCAACGGAGCAGAGAGAGGGACTGTGCTCTGGAGAGCACCGTAAAGAAAATTCCAGTTGTGGGGAAGGAGCTCAGTGTGGCCAGTTGAGGTGGTTGGTGAATGCTAAAGGTGGGGGAGCCTCCTCCAGAGCACTCTGCGGGAGGGGAAGGGTCCTCTGGGGCATCAAGCTGTGGCTGCCCCATCCCTGGAGGTGTTCAAGGCCGGGTCAGATGGGGCTTGGAGCAACCTGGGCTGGTGGGAGGTGTCCCTGCCCAGGACAGGGGGGTGGAACTAGATGATCTTTAAGGTCCCTTCCAACCCAAACCATTCTGTGATTCTGTGACCACCTAGCTTTGCTCTTGGCCTGCAGATCCCCACCAGCCTCGAGCAGACACCAGGCTAACTGGTAACACACACGGCTAGGAGTGCCTGTGGAGGGCCGGATCCAAGAGAGGTGGTGTTCAGGAGCTCCAGCTCAACTGTTGCTCCTCAAGCCCCTCTGCTCATTTCCCGTGAGCCTCAGGCATCAAATTTGTGGATGCCTGTCGTGGTTTGAGGTAAAACAGAATGAATTTTCTCTTTTTTTTTTTTGCCCTTAAATCAGGCAGGCACTTCAGATCCCCGGAGGATGCCTCAGACATGTCAGGACCAGGCATCCCGCGAGTACCTCCTGTTTGTTTTCAGTTGAGATTAAGAAATTACTTTCTTTCCAGTACACGCTCTGGGTCTTCCCGTTGTGTCCTCCCCACTGTTTGTACAGGAGGCATCTCCTTTCTGTTCAAAAAAGGACACGGCTGTGGCAGGTGAAACGTCTAAGTATTATTTGCAGTGGTGTCTCTAGGTATCAGTTACCACCTCCATGGCTACTACTCTTTCTGGACCTTTGAAAAGATGGACAGGTTGCCGTTGAGGGCAAGGATCCTGGACTGTGGCCAGGGGTCAAAATATGCTCTGTCTACAAGGCACCAGCCACCTTCCACCTGGGTATCGCATCTATTTTTACTGCACCATATGCTTGTAACAGCCTCCCCTTTTTTCAGCAGCTGGTGAATGTCTAATTCTTCCTTTCCGGGGTTAAAGTCATTCCTTGAGGAGCCATCAAAACCTCGGGGTGTTAAATTAAAACTTACTTAGGAAGTTTGAAGGTAAACGATACACAGTTGAAGTCCTTGGTCCAGCCCCTGCTTATTTTTCATGGCCAAGGGTGTCCTTTACTCAACTCCTGGGTGACTTCGTTTTTCCTTCATTTCTTCTTCTTGTTTGAAGGGTCCTGTCTCAATTGGACTGCTTCTCAAGAAATTCTTCCCTGGCTCTGCTCAGCCCGCTGGCTGACCATCAGCCGCTCCTGTCGTGTTGTTTTGCCTCTGTTTCCCCACCCGGGATGTTTATGTGTTACGAGAATGTAAAAGGCATTATGTTCCGCGACAGTTTGAGACTTAAGGAGGGCGATACAAAGGGAAATACTTCATGAATAGTTGTTGCTGTTATTTATTATTTACACGGTAATGAAAAAGTAACTCCAGAGTGGTTTTGATGGAATTATACCACCCTCCCTGGAGCTCAATGGGTGCCTCTCATGTGCTTCTAAAGGCAGAGTTTGTCCTTTAGACAGGTAAAAATTTAATGAGGCCAACAGGAGTGCAGCTGTCTCTCACCATGGCTAATCACAGTAATGAAAGTGCCATCAGCCCCGAGAGCTCCGAAGGTTTTCTTTCCAGATAGGGATTTCCTTTCAGTGTCTACCTTTCATTTCGGCGTCGGTGAAACTTTCCATGCAATATTGATGCCGCCACCAGCCCCTCATCGGTTCCTTCTCGCCTCCGCGCACAACGTCGGTGCCTTGGCTTTCTGCTCCAGCGACCCTTCCTGCCGCTCTAGCAGGGGCCACTTCTCCTCTCCAGTTCACCCATCAAAACACACCGATGGGATGGACAGACAGAGCACCCTCCTCATTTAATGGACACGGCTGTTGTGTGTTCGTTAAGGGTTGTTAATGAAACCATCTCTACTGAAGCTGCACCAGGCCCTGCTGCAGGTTATGTATAAAAATATCACGCAACTTACTGGCCCTTACTGGGCAATCATAATTGATTTGGAACCTGTGGTTCTGATAGGTACCTAATTGTATTAAATTACTCTTAAAAACATTTCTTGAGGAAACACTTTAGCATAATGTCATTCGCATGGATGGATTCGCCCATGATTTTCCTTTTTTTTTTTTTTTTTTTTTTCTGGGCAGTTAGACTTAAAACCCAAATTAAATAATGACAAATTTCTTCGAGGGTATTTGTTCGATCTGAAATCTGGAAATATCCTCTGGGCCGTGGCTCTCAAAGATATTGAGGTGCCTGTGTCTCGCGGCTTTCATCGAGCTTAAATGACTAAGTCTTAGGGGCTCTAAAATTTTCTATGCCTGCCTTATCTTCATGATAAGCTTGTATAGACTCCCCTTATGGTATTATGTTCAATAATAATGTGTCCTAAGATATTCTTTATGCATAAAGGAGGAAAAAAAGTAAATAAGAAGAAGTAGCTAAGACTTAGCCTGTGAAAATGAGTGTATTTTCACTCCGTTGCATATTATTGTGAATTTCTCTACAAAGCGTTGCAGTCTGCGGCTATTGCCACGTTCTTATTCCCTTCTTCTGAGATGGCTGAGCCCTGAGCAGTTATGTGAAATGCATATAGAAATTCAGCACGCCAAGAAAGGGTGATTGAACCTCCCGTGTCCCCGCTGCGGTGACTGCTCCCGGAGTGTCTCCGCTTGCCCCTCACCAGGGTGGCCCTGGCATCTTCCGTCCCATCCTGTATTTCACTGCTCTTATTCAAAGATAAGGCAATCAGATTGGCAGAAACACAGCATTTTTGAGCGGCAAAGGTGTGCGCTGAATGCCTTTTATTCAGCACTGCGTCATAAAGATTGATGTTTGCATCACGCTTGTGGGGGAGGATGTTTCCTCAGAAATCCTTTTGCTCTTGGGAAAGAAGTTGGGCAAAAGGTGGTAATTTCTTGCGTGACGCCGGATGGAGGAGGATAGATCAAAGCACTCCTTTCCTTCTCCATTCAGCAGGAAAATGATGATTATCAAAAAGCCGAGCAGACAAAGCTGTAGCAAATAATTACTCAACGTTCCCTTAGAAAGACACCACCCTTTTCCTTTCTTTTCTTGGTGGAAGGTTGAGCTGGATGAAGCGTTCAACTGAGGACATTGGGATTTTACATTTCAATTGATCTCCTGCAGGGTTTTTTGGGCAGCTTTTGCGTGTGTCTTGTGTTGTTGACTGCCTTTCCAAGAGTTCTTTGTGTCCTTTCCTGGCAGCGGGTAGAAGCCCTGCCATAAATAAGGTACGGCTGGCGACTCTCCGGCAGCCTGTGCCCTGCTGGGACACCTTTGGGTTGTAACGCGGGGCTTTGCCGCTCGAAAATGAGAACGGTGGTCACCGTGGTCACTGTTCCTCATGCCGGTGCCCGAGGACTGGCTCGTCGGTGTTTACCAGCGCTTGGGCGGTGACATTTCCTATGCATTTTTGACATTTTTGTTTCAAAGCTTCCCTGCCCGCCAGCCTTTTGTGTAATTTAACACCGGTGAGAGCCTTTGGGAAAAACATGGAAGAGAAGTGGTTGAACCGTACTAAACCTGAGGCTGTAGAAAACTCTGATGTCTTTACGTGTGAGTATTTAACCGCATCAATAATGGCATGCTACCCATCACCGTGTGGATGGTGTCTGTGCTGCCCGAACACTTAATGAACGTTATTTATTTTCATTTGGAAAGGGTTAAAATAGCACTTAGGCCGTCTGCAACACGTTGGCTGATGCTCTGAGACAAGGATAGCTAGCAACAGATGAAAACTTTCTCCTCTAATGTTTCTATGCTAACTTAGAGTTTAGTTTTATTCAGCTGTTTTTCATACCAATTGCACCCTCAGTCCCTTTTGAGAGTTGAACGATGGGGTCAGGTGAATAACAGGAGGAGAGAAGTTTAAGGCAGAAATGAGATGTTTTCAAGGGACGCTTGAAAACACCCCCGACATGTATTTAGGTGTTTGCCTTCTTTGAAGCACACATTTCCAAGCCCGAATTGGTGTGCCTGGCTACGTACATGGTCAGGATGCTCCAAGTTGGCTCCTACAGGGAAGTGACCTGATTTATATTTTCTTACAGGAGTGCTGTGTGTCTGCCGTTCTCCCCGTCCGCACCACGGCTGGGGACGGCTCAGCACCACTGGCACTCACCTGCCTTACTCGGTTGCTTGAAATCTGCTTCTAAAATGCCTGAATTTTAGACAGCAGGGCTGGGAAGCTGGCTCCAGACCTGCCAGCTGGTCACGGAAGGGTGGAGCTACGGAGGAGATGTGCTCCAAATGAATGGGCTTCCCACTTTGGTCCCCGATCAATTCATTTGTGTGTTGCCGCGACTGTTCAAACACCCTGTCTCCTACCCGGCTTGCTTGTGCGATTGCTTGAGCATTTCGTTCTGGCCTTTTTTTTTTTTTCTTCTTCTTCTTTTTTTTTTCTTTTCCTTTTTTTCCTTTGACTTTTTCAACTTTGCTCTCTTCCTCCTCTTGGCTGCCGCTCCCGTCTCCCGCTTGCGCCGCACAAGCACGCAGCCCACTCGAGAGCTCCGTGCCCTGCCTGGCCACCCGCACCCTGGATGATGAGATGGGAGTGCAGCGCAGCCCCAGCGTGGGATGGCTCAGTAAGTGTGGGCAGGGGACGGACGGGAGGGCGGGCGGGCTGGGGGACAGCAGAGGAGACAACGGGGGATTCCCACCTCTAACGCTTGCTGCTGCATTAACACTGGGACGCCTGCGGAATGGCTGCTGCTCCGGCTGTCCGTGTTACCCACACTATCGCCTCCCGCTGCTCTGTTTCACTCGGATTGGATATTAGGAAAAATTTCTACGCTGAAAAGGTTGTCAAGCATTGGAACAGGCTGCCCAGGGAAACGATGGAGTCGCCATCCCTGGAGGTATTTAAAAGACGGGCAGACGTGGTGCTGAGGGACGTGGGTTAGTGGTGGTTTTGTCAGCGTTAGGTTGATGGTTGGACACGATGATCTGAAACGTCCCTTTTGACCCAGGCAATTTTATGGTTTACTTTGGTTTTTTTTCTTCATCTGGGATGAAACAGGTAGGTCAGCCTGCGCTCCCCCTCAGACGGTGGTCCCCTCCTACGCCAACCGGAGGGATTTCCGCCATCTGTCTGGCTCTTCAAAGGGCTTCATGAGTTTTGCTACCAATGCAGCATTACAAATGCAAAGAGCTTAAAAATTTTAATTTCCATATAAATTAAATACAAAAATATGCTCCCTTTGTCACACAGCGAGCCGGCCCCGCCAGCTTTATCTCTCGGTGATGAGCTGGACTTTTCTCTGGCCCCGCTTCTCTCCGATGATCCTTTGTAGACCGCCAGCTTTATCTCTCGGTGATGAGCTGGACTTCTCTCTGGCCCCGCTTCTCTCCGATGATCCTTTGTAGAACATTAGTCACCAGCAGCCTTGCTGGTGGTGGAGGAGCGAGCTGTTCCTCCAGCAAGGCACCGCTTAGTGCACCGATGGCACAGAGGCGTTCCTTATAGGCCGTAGCGACCTACAGAAATCTGAATTTCAGGATATTCCCCGTGAAAGATGACTATCGAGTCTGTTAGTAGGATGAGGTAATACCGTGGAGGGGTTGGGACTGTCTGCACCAGCACGGCCAAGGAGAGGATCGCGTCGCCTTTGCCAGAGAGAGATAGTGATGTAAATTAGACCTGAATCAGGAAATGATTCTTAGTTAGCAAACTGCCTACGGGTGAACATTGTGTGCTGAGGAACTTCTCACTCCGCTGGTTTGCTCAGGGCTCGGAGAGGCTGGGAGGCTTCTTGTGTCCTTCTGCCCCCATGGTTCCTCTCGATTCAGAGAAGCTGCTCACCCAAGGACTCCCAGTTTTTCACGGTTGGCTTTTTCCCCTCTTTCAGGTCTTCCCCAGAAGTGCTGTTTCTGGGCTTACCCCAGAGACTGGGATTACCTTGGGTCGCCGTAACCTCCCAATGGTTGAGTCTGCTGCAGAGAGCTGCTCTTATGAGCAGGATTGTTATACGAACATTTACAAAATGAGTATTGGACACGTCCTTCCTGGTTTTGGGCCTTCAAAGGTGCACAACCATTAGGAACCTGAGTCAGAAGGGATTTAGGCTGTACAGATTTGGGCCACAACGTCCACAAAGCCAAATGGCTTTTGAGCCAACGTTGCACGTGTTGCATCTTGCATTTCTAGCAGCATTTTTCTGTTAGTGACTTTGTTTGGCAGCCAAGATAAATTCAGGAGTTTGGGGAAAACTTCTAAATGCAGGCTGGGATACTCTCAAGTTCCTTAGGTCAGCAAAGCTGGTAAAAGGTGAAGCTTGTGGTTTCCAGGCTGGTCTAGAGATCGTCAGAGTCAGTACTGAGTGGGGCTGGTCTGAACTTGAGGACCTTGTAAGGCGCCTTCAAAAGCTGAGATGCACAGACACCAAACCTGAGGGCAGAACAGTCATTCTGTAGTCAAGGTTATGTTGGTAGGGAGGCACGGTATTTGCCAAATCAAGGGGTTCAACTGGAAAAGGCAGGCACGTGTTTTGGCACGTGGGTCTGTCCAAGTCAGGATTAAATAGGAGGTGCCGTGAGAAGAGCTGCTGTGAGTTTGATGTGGTTATGTTGCCTATGCTGCGAGAAAGAGCCTGCTAGCAAGAGGCGATAAAGTCATTAGCCACTTCCATGACATATAGAAAGAAGGAGAGTTATCTCCTAAGGATCATTGAGCCTTGGGCATCTAATAAACAAAAATAGACCTAGAAATTTGGAAAACCACCAAAGCAGTCTGCAGAAAATTAAGGGATACCTTCAGCAGATGCCTTTCTCTACGGCTGCATAGCGCAGCTCTTCTGAATAAAGTGCATTGAAACACCATTGAATGACTCTATAAAATAAAATCATTAGTATTTTCTACCCTTGCTCAAAGGTTTTTGGAAGCCATACTTTCTTCCCTCTCGGATGGAGTCATTAGCCATGCCAGGACTCAGGGCCCTCGTGGTAGGGCTTGAACAAGAGGAGTTCAATCTCCGCGGTGCCATCTCGCCGTGCGCAGCAGAAGAGCGGCTCTCCCAAACCCACGAGTGGCTTTGGGCAGCGTGGGATGCCCAGTCCTGAGAGCGGCCCACCAGTGTCCCCGTCACTGCGGGTCTTGGAACTTCTCCAGATCTCTTCATCTCTGCCCAAGACTTTCGTGTTTAATTTCCCTCACGGGGTAGCGCTCAGGTGTTAGAAACTGATAGAAACTTTGCTTTGACTCATCGAGCTGCGTGACACCAATTATCGGCCTGAACAAGCTTCGCATTTTTAAAGAAAGTGCTTCTCTGATTCCTTATTTGATATTGTTGGCTCAGATTTGCAAAGCAGCCATGCATACCTCCGCAGCGAGCTTCAATCTTTCATTTTAATTTATGGGTGCGTTATATACTCGTCAAAGATTTCCCAGAATTGGCACTGTCGGTGCAACCTTTAAAAGATAATTAATTGCACCATGCAAGAAAAAGGAGCCCTGGGTTTCAGTAATAGGCTTCGGGATAACCTGGGTTTATTTTGATTTTTTTTTTTTGTCCAGCTTTGCTTTTTACCAAATAGAAGTATTTATTAAATAGTCGCATCACAGAAGGTGTTACGAACAAGGCAATGTCTACGCCATGTAGCAGACTCAACATCGGTCAGCAGCTTTGATCACTTTTTTCCTCTTTTCTTTATGTGTTTATTTCCTGCCTACAGGTTGATATCAAACATTCCACCAAAATTTATAGACGTTTCTAAGTCTGGCTTGCTAATAATTAATTAAGAGAAGGGTTACTAATATAGGTAGGCTTCCAAGTGGCATTTCTCACTCTATGAGTAAACTTATTGGTAAAAAATATTGGTAAAAACTTTGTAGAGGCAAGTGGGGTCTTAAATCTGGCTCGCAATAACAGCAGGAAGAGGAAAAGCTGGGGATCCCCCTTTTATAGTATCTAATTTATCTAATTGTGCTTGGCTTTTGCTGTGTTGAAGTTCCGGAATGTGGCAATAACACACAGCAGGTGTATTGTGATTCCACCTGGATCATAAAGAATGCTTGAAGTCTGTCTCCACATCTGCGGAATATATTGGAAAGAAAACCCAACTCTGGGAGTCCAGATCTTTTTCTTCTCACTCCTTTTTTTTTTCTTTCTTTCTTTCTTTCTTTCTTTCTTTTTTTTTCTTTTTTTTTTTTTAATTTTTTTTCATTCTTTATTTTTCTGGGTATGCTGATTTATTATAGACCTTGTTTGCACTGGGAGCTGATGAACACTGAAAACTTGGACGGTCATTTCGGTATGCATATCGAAGCATAAATTTAATCAATATTGTCTCAAAACATAGGCTAAGTTGGGAAATGCATGAGTGCCGTCTCTTTTTGAGTATTCTCTGTCTTTGCAGTTAACATTCAGGGACAGAAACTCTGTGATAGCAGCTCCTGTTGCTGTGCTTCTGGTTCCTGCGAGCGTGGGTGAGAAGGGATGGGGAAATTTCAGAAGAAAATGCATACTGCCTGCTGTGGTTTATGATACTCTGTCCACCCCAGAAGTCTTTTTTTTTTTTTTTTTTTTTAATTAAATTATCTTTCTTCTTCTACAATGATGCCTGTTTCTGGGTTTCTTCAGTTTTAACTACAGATGCTGGGATTGTAGAGCTGAACCCTGAAATCATGGGGCTTTTTTCCAAGTTGTGTAGAACTGTTTCCATATGTTCTGCTGGTCTCCGAGAACGCAAGAATGAGTAGGATAAGTAGTCCATGAGGGAGCAAGCAGCTCCTGACTATTTGTGGTGGTTTGCGGTGTTTGGCTGCCAGCGTGTCAGGATTACCGACGAGCAGTTGTCTTTGAAGAAGAACTGGAGGTGAACTGCTTCAGCTCTTTGTCTCTGGGGGCGTTCTTCATCTCTCAGGGGTGTTCTTCATCTCTTGGGGCTGTCTGGTGTGAGGAATTGGTGGCTTTTGGCCTATCAGTGTGGTGTACACGTTGTTTTAATCCATAAAATGCCTAAGGTTCATGAGCTTAGTTAATGAGCTTACTTGAAGAAAGGTAATTTTTCATTATTGGCTGTTTTGAAGGACCAGGAGCTGCCAGCCTCCCTCGCTGCGTGAGCTGCCCACCAAAATCTGGGATGCTGAGGAACTCAGGGCAGATGCCATCTTCATCGGAGAGCTAAGGCAAGGGGTTGGCAGGCCAGAGTGACCACCAAGGTCCCAGCCCTGTTGAGGGATGGGTTTGTGACTGGGTCCAACGCGACCCAGCAGCATCAGGGTCGGCAGCCTCTTGCTGCTTTGCTTTTTCTTCCGCAGGCAGGAATTATGGAAAGTCTTTAGGTTCTTTTGCTGTCCTAGGAGTCGTGGGAACGCTGTGGGTCAGAGATGACGAGGCGTTAGCATCTTCCTATCCCATGTGCCACGTAAAGTCACAGAAAGCAGCCTGTCAGGGTCCTAAATTCCCCACATCGACCTCCCTTGTGCAAGGAAGGGTGTTGCTGTAGCCTGAGCCTCTGTGTTTTTCTGGCCGGGGCGAAACGGGCGCTTTAATTGGTGTCGACATTGTTCTTACAGGCAGCCCAGCCATGACTCACAGAAACCTGACTTCCACCAGTCTGAACGACATCTCTGACAAGCCCGAGAAAGATCAGGTAAGCTTTAGCCTCAGACTCCGCTTGGTGATGTGTACAGTTAGGAGCTGCATGTTGGGGAATACCATAAAACGGAAGGAGAAGAAGAGGGTGAACAAGGTGAGTAGAGTATTTCCGAGTCCCGTGATTGATCCCCCACTTTGTGAGCATCAGCTCTTGAAAACAGCAGGTTAAACTCTGGCGAGGCCTGAAGCAGGTGACACCGTGTACATGACATCTTGCTGTTACCCATGAGAAAGAAGGGAAAATATCCAGATTTGATGTGTTTTGGATCCTCTTCCTGCTGAGAAGAGGGTCTTCAGGGGTTACAGCGAGGACCTGCAGAGGAGTAAGGTCCTGCAGCACCCCAGGGCGTGTGTCCGCAAGGGCCATGGGGCAGATGAGGAGCATGCAGGGGAAGGTGTCCCCGCCACAGCAGCTGGTGGAGCAGAAGATGCTACCTCACCCGGAGCAACCCTTTCCATCGCTTCTGAACGGCAACTGCGGAGACAGGAAACCGTGGAAGGGCAGCTCCAAAATGGAGATGAGTAATTAACTTAAAATTGGCCTTCAGTGCCAAGTCTCTGAGAATTTAATCGAGTTCTTAGACTAGGGCAATGTTTGCGGTATATCGTATGGGCTGCCTTTGTGCGTGTTCTCGTCCTTTCTGAGGGCTGAAGAGTCTGACGGGTAAGAGTGAGTTTATTTCAACTCTTAGAAAACTGGTGGCTGAATAAGGTCTCTGTGCAAATTTCAAAAAACCTTTGTCTTGGTTCAAAAAGTGGGTTATTCTCAAAGCGTGACTGTTTCTTTCGGAGAATCTTTTTTTTTTTTTTTTTTTTCCCCTGTGTCTTTCAGTTTTCTCTAGTCTAGTTATTCTGAATGCAAATGAGAGTTACTTGGGAAAACGATTTGGGTAACGCAGTAAATGCTGGCCAGCTGAGAATGACTCGAGTCCTTCCAGTGGTGGCTGGTCGCGATCTTCTCTGAGCGCGGTTCTGCCTTAAAGGGGCACAGCAACATAATCAATATAGAAAAGTGAGTTCAGAGTAATTAAAGATTTCAAAAAGAAATATGTATTTACGTAAATAAACGTACTTTCACAGAAAAGGGAGGGGGGGCAACGTGTTTTCCATTGAGCTCCGTGTCATTCAAAGTTGTAGCATACATCTATATTGGTTGGTTTTGCCAAATATCTGTTTCCTTTAATATATGCAGCCACACCTGGGGAAAGAGTAGGATTGTAAAATAGCTTTTTGTTCATTGGAAAGACTATGTTTTGTTTTTTTTAATCACGTTATAATTGGGGTCTTACAGACTAGCAGAAAACTAGGTCTGAATGCTGTAGCAGGCTCTGTAGATCTCAGTAGTGCAAACAGCCTGAATTGCCCCCCCCACCCCCCCCGCTGAAATGTCTCCGGACACATACAGACAATAGACTTTTTGTGTAGAATTGCATATAAAAATAGATGTTTTGGTATTGCTAATAGTGCAATCTGTTGATAAATCCAGTTTGGATGCGCGCTCCAGAGTCTTTACCTTATAACGTAGATAATGCTTGTCTGTTTGTAGTGAAAACCGTTACTTGCAAACTAACTAGTTCCAAAAAGCCGCTTAGTTAATTAGCCCGTGTCCTGCTGATGAACTCTGCACAATGGAACCCTTGTACTGGTCGCCTTTCAAAGCAGGCCTGAGAAATCACCTTACATCTCAGTTTTCGTTACCGATTGACTGAAACTCCGGTCTTGATGAAGTTTGTGAAATTGTGGCCATGCCTGGCAACTTTCTGGAGCAGAACTTTGCGCACCGTACCGGAGGCAAGGGAATAGTCCGTCACGTTTTGACAACAGGAGCTGGAAAGAGAAGAGATTTCCTTGCCTTGACAGCAGCGTGGCTGGCTTTCATTATTTTGGTGTCCCGTCTGGAAGGTTGACAATTAACGAGGCCATATAGCGAGGTATGAGTCTCCTGGAGAAAGAGGCTATTCCCGCTTTCATTTATTTGTGTGTAATAAGCTCAAATAAGAGCTGCGACAGGTTGAAATCAGTTTATAACAGTTCCTTGGAGCAGGACTGGGACCTAAGCTCTTTCATCGATCGCTATTTTTGCTAAGATAAAGGAGAGTTAAAGGAAGAAAGGCTTTGAGCAAACTTCTGTATACCTTCAAAAAATTTCTTGCCTAGCTACATCCTTAATTTTCAGTCCTGCAACCTTTACAGGCTGCCCAGGGAAGTGGTTGAGGCACCATCCCCGGAGGTGTTTAAAAGACAGGCAGACGTGGTGCTTAGAGATGGGGTTTAGTGATGGTTTTTGTCAGTGTTAGGTTGATGGTTGGACTAGATGAGCTGCAAGGTCCCTTCCAACCCAGGCGATTCTGTGATTCCATGATTGTATACCGCTAATTGGAATGGTGCAGTTAGCAATGTAGTGGTATTATAGCCAGAGTACTCCTTTAATGTGTGTTTCAGTAGGCTCTTAGTGAGCAGAAAGACACCTCAGTAAAATTAACGTAGAGGTTCTGGATGCTCTCTCTTCCAACTCTTATTGTTGCTGTCTCCATCTCTTTCTCTTCATGGAGGCAGTGCTGGTGGCCAGTCCTTTGTAGTTGCAGTATGACCTCAAGCCCTCCATTTTTTAGGTTGGTGGGGTGGGTTTTGTCATTGTCACCCACATGACAACGTGGAGAGGGACACAGGACAATGCCGTAGGACAGCCCTTGCCCTGTGCGCTCATCTAGCTGGGAGCAGCTGTGACATTTCGAAGCAGCCGTACCTTCCAGTACTTTGAGCCTACCTTGGAAAGTCTTCTTACCCAACCAGCAGCCTCCAGCCCCATGAGATTTAACTTTCTCCATCCGGAGATGCTCTGTCTCTGCGTAGCAACAGTTCCCTCATATACTTTTGGAAAAGCAGGTGGGTCTGAGCATCACCTGCACCTTCCCTGCTCCTTCCCTCTTTGTGTTGTAAGGTGCAGGTTGAAAACTGGCGTCTCCCATTGTCCGACGCTGGTAATTCTTTGTTTTTTGGGGTCGTTCTCTGTGGAGCCACACCAGGAGCAGATCTCTTGGCACACCGGGGTTGCCTCACCCCCAGTGAGCACTGAATTTTTCCATTCAACTCCATGTATGCAACAACTGGTGGTTTCCAAGGATAGCCTTTGAGGTTAGAGGCAGGAAAAGGAACCTGGAAGAGGTCAGAAGAGGACACTCTGGCAGGGGGAAGGCTCCGTGCAGAAGAGTGGCATGTGTTGGCGTGTTATCTAATACGCTTGGCCACTTCTCTCTCCTCTTGGAGCTGTTACTGGCAACCGTGCTTGAGCGTGGTCACCTGGGCCAGCCTGCTTTCAGGTGGCTCTGGCTGTGGTTGTTTTATTTAGATAATCCAATTAAGGAGCAGTAAGCAGCTGGGACCTCAGCGACAAAGGTGAAAGCCCAGACTGATCCCTCCAAACATAGGCACTTCTTTGAGGTGCCTGATGTCGAGCCCGGTCTCCTGGGCTTATTTTTCAGTCTCTGGGGAGAGCTGGAATTGCAGAGGGGGTTCAGGTTTCAGGTGGGCTGGTTGCCTCTTGGACAATTGCCTCGCTATCTACAGAAGAAGCCCTGCCAACGTAGACAAACTCTGGAGAGGCTTCAGCTAGGACAGATGCATTTATGCATTGACACCTGTGCCACGGCAGCACCTGGGTGAGGTGGGTGCTTCTGTCACAGCAGGGTGGAGAGGTGCTAAAATTGCTTGAGGTCTCACCGAGGGCATGGCGGTGGGGGGTACTAGAGAGCACTGGACGTGCTTAGGTTTTCCCTAGAGATCTGTTGGAGAATCCTCCCAGACGATGCCCTCCCTGAGGTTTGCAAGGGTCTTCTTTGTCCTGCCCTGCGGAGAAATCAGGCAGGACGCCGATGTTCAAAGGGGAACGTGCGGTGGAGGTGGGACAGTTGGACAGAGGGACAGTAAGGGATCAAGAGGAGCGAGGGAAGACAAGAATCCTCAGCTTTCCCGTGACTGTGTAACGAGGAGCGGGGCTTTGCTTCGCTACAGGGACGCAGGACCTGGTCAGATGTCCCCGTCCAGCTCGGTGGCGTTCTCGCAGATTGCAAAGATGAGTTAGAAGACAGACAGCACTGAGGATGAGGGACAATGTTTGTGGTCGTCCCAAGGCACGCTGACATGAGTACAACAAGCGGTAATAACAAGAGATACGGTGTTAGTAAAATCATAGATATCTCTGAGCTTTACCTGTATTAAGGATTGCGAGGCTGCGTCCTCGACCCTTAGGGAAGGGCTGGTTTTATCCTTACTTTGGATTTGCTTTGATCTTGCTTTTGTTTTGTTTTTCTCATACTCTTTGCCTTCTTAATACACTTTTCAGAGTTAATCTTCTTACTGGGTGACCATTAAGCTCTTTCACAAAGAAAAGGAACTTAGAATCCCTCTTGGAAAAAGCTGGAGTTGGGAAAGAACAGAGGACGCTCAGGCATTTTCCGAAGGACCAGCCGAAAAAGTGGTGCCCGTTTCCTAAACTCCAGGGCAAAGAGCCATCCCTGAGAGAGGAAGGGTGGAATTCTCTTCCTTATGTTTGAGACCGGATGAAATAATTTTGCCATCAGAACAAGATGGGGTGAAATCATAAAAAGATGTGGAAATCTGAAAGTAATAAAGTCCTGGGTTATTTGTAAGGTTGGGATGTCTGCTAAATTAAAGATGTCGTGTTACTCTTTTCCCCCTTTAATTTATGGGAAGCAAATGATTGTAAAGCTGAAAGAAGAGGAAGGGCCAATTACCAAAATGCGGAGTTTGCGGAAAATCTTTTAACTGCGGGATTACTCATCACAAAAGTTGCACCAATACTATTGATTCGGCTCCCGTGGGCCCGCAGCAGACAAAAGACGGTGCCCCCCTGCCTCGGACGGGAGGCTGGTCGTCATGCCTGGTGGTCTGTGGAAAGGGAAGTTACTAAGGCAGTGGTTTGTTGTTTATTTTGATAGCGCAGAGTCGGATACAGTCGATGGCAGCGCAGTTTATGGACACCAAAACTTTGCTGTCGGTACAGGGTTTGCCGGTGTAGAACAGGCTATAGAGAGGATCCGCAGGCAGCAGCGAGCCGGGATGGCTGGTTGAGCAAAAGCATTTCCTCCAAGAGACCTCTCAGCCTTGATTTACTCTTATCACGTTATTTTGGGGCATTGGGATCTGCTGACGGTCACCAAAGGGACGATCCCAGCTGAGCTCGTGGGATAAAAAGCACTAACAGGCTGTTTATTGATGTCTACAAGAGGCCAAGGTTTGTGGGGGAAGAAGTGAAGAGGGAAAGAGAGACTTTGTTCCCCTTTTCACTGCCACGCTCAATAAACTGAATAAAGAAGGGGAGCTCCGAAGGAAATCTTCCCTTTCCCCCTCCAGCCTGTGTGGGAAGGTTGTCCCGGAGCTAAAGAAAAGGCTTTTGATTGATTCCTCCTGCCCCTCTCCCGTCTCCCAGCAGCGCTGAGCACCCAGACAGCTCTGCCTGGTTAGGAGCCGATTATTTATCGATATTCAAGTCAGATAATTTGCACAAGCCGGCTCCTCTCTGCCGTGACGGCTTCGTTCATTGTACTGGTTTACACTGGGATGGCAAAAGGGACTGGTTGGGCATCCCCAGTGTCTCGCAGAAGACGCCAGGGCCCTGACCCAAACCGCTCTGCCGATAAATAGCTGCATTAAAGGCCACCGAATTTTGCTGGTTTATCATGGTTTTGCTTTGGGCTTGTTTGATGTTTCGGCAGTTTATAAGGATAATTAGGGGAGGGGAGGTGTGTTCCCTTTCGTTGTGTTTGTGTTGGCAGAACACCGCTGCTGAGGTAGCGGTGCAGAGAAGTGATTTGCCTTCATTTGTCTCATTTTATGAGGTGTTGGCTGCAGTTAAGGGACTGGTCATTTGCATCTAGATAGACCAGCAGCGGCGCTTTTGGACAATTTATTTTTCTTTTCTGTTTTCCAATTAATAAATCGGCGTGGAGGCTTCCTGGGCTCTGAGCTCTCTGTTGACAGATACATCACTGGTACTGGAGTGGTGTTTGAAAGACCAGGACTTCTCACGGCAGGACAATTCCTCCAGCTCTTGAAGGCTGAGCCGTTTGCTCAAGTTTTTCCTCTAACACCATCTTGAATAACGCCAAACTGAAAGACCTAACAAAGGTTTCTCAAGCTGTCAAAAAAGACATCCCCGTGGTTGACCCTGCTCTGGTCCACAGCAGAGATGGGGGCAGAAAAAGCAGGTGTTCCTGGTGGGCTCTCCAGCAAACCTGGAGAGGGCGAGGGGGAGGTACACGTGTGTGTGCATGTAGGTCGTCCAACCAGATGGAGTTGGAAAAGATCTAACGCTTCTGCTGGTTTAGGTGCGTCTTAGCCAAGTTTAGGTGCATCTTAGCCAAGTTGTACATCTTCTCTGTATTTAATGCAAACAAGCTTTTCTGATCTACTTGTGTCTCTCGGCCCCTTCCCAGTTTGGATTGCTCTCATCTGAACTCCTGCCACTTGCCTTTTGTCCTGGAGGGTGGAAGGAGAGCACTGGGCGACGGCAGCAATTTGTCTGTGCAGGGCACCCCAACCTTCACTCTTTGTTGCTGGTGGCATCCCATGCTCCTGTCTGATTTTCTTTTCATTAAAGGCTCGTCTGCAGGTCACAGGGATTGCCAGTGCAGGTCTCACAGCCTGGACCTCCTGGAACCCCCTACGTGGGTGACCGGTACTGACGAGAAGTCATCCTTCTGCTGCTATGAGCTGTGTACGACAAGAGATTGGGGTTTTTCCACACGACCTGATGTGGCTACACGAGTAAAAATTCCACGTGTGGGTTATGCTACCTCGGGAAGGTTGGCTTTGTGCTCCTGGTTGCCCAGCTCTCCACCATCCGTTCTTCTGGTGCAGATAACAACAGCCATTTGCCCCGTGCCGCCGGAGTGTTTTTCTGGTGTGACTTTTCCATTCTCTCTTGTGTTCAGCGCACATCAAGATAGGGCAGGTTGGGTTGGAACTAGATGATCTCTAAGGTCCCTTCCAACCCAAACTGTTCTATGATTCTGTGATTTTCTGTGCGGTTTTCAGCTTTCTAGCCAGTTTCGAACTGTGCTGCCACGTGCTGGCCTGTAGTTGCAGGATCTGAGTCACAAGTAGCTTCAGGAGAATGTTTATAAAAGCGTCCCCGCATGATTAATCTGTGGAAATATTAGTGACCTTGCGTATGCTTCGTATGACTTACACCGTGGTTGGGCTGAGCTCTCCTTTGGCAGCGCGGCTTGGAGTTTCACCCTGCCTGTCCTGTGCAAGACATCTTGAACCAAACCGTGCCTGCGGCCACGTCCCTTCTCAGTCTGAGGAGCCTTTTGGGGACGACAAGGTTTTAATCCTCTTGGCGATGCCCAGGGGACGGTTTGTCATTTATGGTGGTAGAGCTGGGATCGTAAGTTGGCCCTTGATTCGTGCAGTCTGAATAACTTGAAAATATTTCAAATCACTTTTTTAGCTTTATCTGTGAATGAAAGTGATTGAGAAGAGTCAAGTACAGCCTTTACTAGTCCCTTCATTGCCGTGGTGCGAGGGGACCGAAGGAAGCTGGGGAAGTTCCCGCTGCCGTTCCCGCTTCGGTCCCTCCTCCCGTGAGAAATCCTTTGGCCGTGCTCTGTTAAAATGTCCTTGGCAGCTCCCAGTGGCTGAATCGCTAGGAGTTTTTAATGGTCCAGATGTAAAAGAAAGGGGACGTTTAAAGAAAATCTGTTTTATCAGGGACCGGTTATTACTGAGCTGATGCAACAGCATCTAGAAAATGAATATATGGTGATGTAAGGGGCGTTTACAGACCTGGCGCTATCTCCGCTTTCGAAGGGCTTGTGCATGGGACAAAAATGGGCTCTGAATGAAAATGGTCAGTCGGGGAGAGGCACAAACCCCTCCTTATTTGTTGTGGGGTGCCCAGTGTTTATTCAAACCGGTGTTTCCATATCAACAGGGAATCTGTGCCAAAGCCAGCTCCAAAGTTTGAAAAGAAGCCGGCCGCCTTGAGAGGAACCCTCCGGCCTTTGCTGGGGGAGCCGTGGACGGGGAGGGTGCTGGTGGGATCCCACTCTTCAGAGTGCAGGCCGGTGATGAACGGTGGGAGGGAGTCGCCGCTTTTCCCGTTTGGACAACGTCTCATCTCCACAGTCACAAGCAGCCAGTCCTAATTTTTAGGTCTGTCAGCCTGGATGACCTACTTTCACTCCACGGTGCTCAGGGAAAAATGACCGTCTTCCAGTACAGGCCACTGCCACCCTTCTGAAGGAAAGGAAAGGTTTCTAGGAAGTTCGGTAAACTGGAATTTCATTTATTTTGGCCTTTTTTTTTCTCGATGCAGAGAGCGGTTTAGCTGGTCTCGTTTCTCCCCGCACCTCTACAGCGTTCCTGGGTTGTGGAGTTCCGTGCATAGACGAAGCGCGGAGAGATGGAGGTATCCCTTGAGCTCAGCATTCATGGGATAATTTATGGGCAGGTAATCTTAAACATATAGGTGAACAGATGCAGAACAAGGGAGAGACAGGGGCGGATTCAGATTCCTGGGGGAATTAACCTTTCCGAAGTACAAAAGCTCTGTGTGTCTGTGCTCCAGCATGGGAACCCCGTGGTGAAAAGCGATGCTGTGCTGAGGTGAGCGCACATCCCCCTGCGCAAGGGAAGCAGAAGACAGAGGGGAATTTTTAAATGGCCTCTGTTAAATAATGCAGCCCTCGCCTTTTCTTGCCCCACGTCCCCACGGAGGGTTTTTTTTATCCCGAGCCTTCGATCGTGCTCCGGGGCAGCCCGGTGCCACCATCCAGGTCCCCCACGCTGCGCTTGGCTTTGATGTCACGGGAATTTGGGGAGCTGGATCCCTTCTCCCTGTGATCAGGGACCGTGGAACCTTCCTTGAGTTACACAAAGCAGTCCGGCTCCCCATGGTAATCTGCATGAGCCGCCTTTAATTTGAATGCTCGGGTTTTGCCTTACTTTGAGTGGGGAAAGAGCTGCGTTTAGTTTGGGTTTTGCTGCGCCCCGAGCTAAGCAGGAGCTGGAGCCTGCGGCCAAATCCCACCCTGACCTTCACGTGGGCTCCTTGTCCCCACATCAAGCGCTGGCTCTTCTTAGTAGCGCGATTCTGGAGGTTGTTGAACGTGGCAAACTCGGAAATGGTGTGTGGGAGAGTGAAAAAGAGCAGGTTGGAACAACAGACTGTTGGAGACGCTAAATATAATCTAAGGGTCTTCAGCTTGGAAAAGTGTGGCCTGGGGAAGAGGAGGGAGATTAGTAACGTGACGAAGGGCGTAAAGAAGAAGAGGAGGGGTGGAGCGTTTTCCCCACTGGATGGGATAGCCCTGGGAGCTTTGCTTTCCCAGAGCCAAAAGCCTGGAAACTGTATTTTTGATATTTGCCAGACAGATAGCATTCCCAATTTCTCGTGCTGGTGCCGTTTGCTTTGGTCGCTTAATTCCAGTGAGGATGGCAACTAAATGCTGCTAAACGGGAAGGGGAATTCGAGCTGTCTGTCTGTTTATAGCTTCCTTAGGTGAAGTCGATGCCTGGCCCTTTCATTCTGATTTTGTGTTATTAATAGTGTTAATGGAAGGATGAGGCAGGGATTATTACTTGCCTACTGTATCTGTGTATCGGCGTTGGGCCTGAATAATATTTTTCTTTGTTTTTCCTTTTGCTGTGGGGCTTCCCTGCAGGCGCTGTCAGGTGAGGAGGGTGGTGGCAACCCATAGGGGCAGGTGCTCTGCCCACAGCAGAAAAGGTCACGCCAGCCGTGGCCTCATGCTTCACTAACAGGTTTGCTTTGGTCTCAGCCCTCCTCTCGCTTAGGGCTGATTTTTCAAACAGCCACAGAAGCTTTACGTTGTGTAAAATAGGTGTAAGAAGGCTGTGTCCCATCCCAGCTCATCAGGACCGCTCTCCCCATCAACCGGCATTTAATTCCAAGCGACGCTGATGGTTTGAGCAGCGTGGGTCCAAGGCATTGATGGCGATGCTCCGTGTGCTGAGGTGTCCGGTTGGTGCCTCATAGAATCGTAGAACCATAGGGTTGGAAGGGACCTCTGGAGACCATCTAGTCCAAGCCCCTGCCAGAGCAGGGTCACCCAGAGCAGGTGGCACAGGAACGCGTCCAGGTGGGTTTGGAATGTCTCCAGAGACAGAGACTCCACCACCTCTCTGGGCAGCCTGTGCCACGGCTCTGCCACCCTCACAGTGAAGCAGTTCCTCCTCATGTTTAGGTGGAACTTCCTATGCTCAGGTTTATGCCCATTCCCTCTTGTCCTGTGGCCGGGCCCCACTGAAAAGAGCCTGGCCCCATCCTCCTGACACCCACCCTTTAAGTATTTATAAGTGTTGATAAGGTCCCCCCTCAGCCATCTTTTTTCTAGACTGAAGAGACCCAAATCCCTCAGGCTTTCTTCATAAGAGAGGTGTTCCAGTCCCCTCATCATCTTGGTAGCCCTTTGCTGTCCCCTCTCCAGCAGTTCCCTGCTGTCCTTCTTGAACCGGGGAGCCCAGAACTGGACACAGTACTCCAGGTGCGGCCTCCCCAGGGCAGAGCAGAGGGGCACGGCGCAGAGCTCCATCCCCAAAAAACAATGGATTCCAAGCGTTCCTAGGCTTGTGACCTCCCTTTCCAAGGAGGCTGTGGCTGAACAAATGGTGTGTTCTACCTGAACTCCAGCTCACGCAGCCGGAAGGTTTGGTTTGGCAACTCTTCCTTAGGCGAGGGGTGATCAAACTCGACTGTGACACGTAGGGATCTCCGAGACATCAGCGCCCGCACGTTCCTTCCAGGCTCTTCTGCAAAGGCTGGAGCCTTTGATGATTTACAGTATGATTTACAGTAATGCCACCAGCTAAAGGGCTTCTCTGTGTACAATTTTAGTACTTCATCGTGGGCTTTTGGTTAGCTTTGTGTTTCTGGTGCTTCAACTAATGACTCATTTAAAGGAGTTTCCGCTTGCCTTGGGTATTCTTTTGCCTGCAGACTATTTGCTGGGGTCCCGGGAGCCGTATGTTCGCTCAGCCGAGGGCTCTTTTTCACCTTCTCTTGCTCTAGGGTGTCGGGCAGCTCTGCTCTTAGTTGGGCTAGGTGCTCCTGAAAGAAAGGAAGAGGTTTTCCATCCTTTATGAAATATTTGGTGCTGAGCGATGTAAGAAATCAGTCCGACTTGGTCCCTTAGGACCCAAGGAACAGATGCAATAAAAGCCGCGTGGACTTAGGAATTGCTCTCATTTCCGATAAATCTTAAGTGGTGCTGCTGATAAGAGAGCGTTACGATGCATTTAGGGAAAGTGTGATTTTTCAGGTTGCCATGCCTTTTGGCAAGGGCAGCCTTGGAGACCTGTGGCCTTTAACGTAACATTAGCGGTCGGGTTTAGCAGAGCGTGGGGAAAGTGAATATAGTGTTTCCATCTGCGCGGCTTCCCTCCCTCCATCCCTGCTCTCGGGTGCTGCCGAGGACTCAAATCCTCCTGAAGATTTTTTGGGGAATGGTTCAAAACGGAGTGTAAGTGCTGACTGCACCCTTCCCATCACCTCGCTGATAAATGATTTAGGAAAGCGGCGAGCGGTGCTGCAAAACTCCTTCGGAGCAAAAAACACTATAAGGGTAGCTCTTGAAAATCATCCACGCTGTTTGTTCTCGAGGTGCTGCGGGTCGGTTCTGGTTCAGAAAGGCACCTGTGGTGGGGCCAACACCGTGCTTGTTCAGCGACCCCCGTAAGCCCGCCACCAACCTGTTCAGCAAAGTTGGACTGTTTATTGGGGGTTTACCACCTCCCCGTTATTTCTTATTTATCTCCAATTACCTCCAAAACACTCTTCGTGGAAGAACTGGTGGCACTTTTCCAGGCTTCCTCCGCAGAGCTCCTTGATGCTTATTTGATATTTGCTCTGGTTGTAATCCTGACCGAAGCAGGGTTGTTCCAGCAGTTTTCTTCTGGCTGAATCAATAATCCATGCCTTTTCGTGAGACTTTTCCCCCCGCTTTTTCTGCTTCCTCGAGCCGCCTGGCAAAGCTCGTTACGGCTTCGTAGCCCAGTTGGGTGTTTTTCCCCCCTCCCCGTTGGCGTTTCTGGCAGTACATCCTCCCTCCCCATTCACCCTCCGCCAGACAAACCCAGAACATCTCCAACCATTCCCTGGGGCGAGGCGGGGGGGCGGTTGGGAACGAGCTATAAGGGCAGGGTGGTTTGTTTGTTTGTTTGTTTTTCCCCAAAGCCTTCAACTTCGAATTAATTCTGCTGATGATGAAGTTAAAGAACAAAAAGCCCTTCTTGGACCTGCGGATGCGCCGAAATCCCTGGGTGCTAAGGCAGACGGAGGGGTGCGGATAAGAGGGGGGGGGCGGTGGTGTCCTCCACCAGCGTGGCCAAGGCTGCAGGAGCTTTGCTGGCGCATCCTGCTTGAGCTAATTTAATAAAGGCCATTTTGTGCCCGGCTACAGAGATCTCAAGAGCCAGGAAGGCAGCAGAAAAGAGCCAGGAGAGGCTGATTTTTAAAACTCAGCTGCTGTAGTGTTTTCCCATTATCAAATCAGAAGCAATTAATGCTATAGTTGGACATCGTTAATATTTTTTTTTCCCCGCTAGAGGATGCATGTTGCAGAGCCCTGTGGGCCCGCTGTGGTGCAATTACAGTACATGGGTGCAGAGCCGAGAGGAATAACCTTTGGGCTGTAAGGAGCTATTTTTAGCATGAAGCTATAGCTACGCTTTGGGAGAAGGCGTAGAAACGAGAGTAACCCTGGCAGCGGGCTGACGAGAACGACACTGGTCAGTGGATTTCTTCTGGCATGCCGGTTTAATGGTGATGAGCACGGAGTTGGACCTCGGATACCATTTGGATGCCTTGGGAAGGATTGCTGGAAACTAATACAGCTTTATAGGTCATCTTCTTAGCTCACTTTCCTGCAGTTTTGATGGCTTCTCCGGCTAGACCTGGTGCTTTTATTTTCCTCAGAAACCCTCTCTGGTTTCTCTCTCCTTCACGGATGTCCCTTCTCACTGCACTTCTTCCCAAGGCTTTCTCTTCCTTCTGACCCTTGGCAGGTGAGGAATGTAGTAGCCACCCACCATCGTTCTGTAGAAGGATGGAGAAGGGGGTTTCTCCTGGACATAAGGTCTCTAATGGTGGCACATGTTCTGTGAAGAATGGAGAAGGGGGTTTCTCCTGGACAGAAGGTCTCTAATGGTGGCACAAGTACTTCTGTCCCACTTTGGCCGCGCCCTGCTCTGTCTCTGAGGGCAGCAGCCTGTGGGAGGGCTGAGGGCTTGGCGGCGATGGTGGGAAGCAGGAACGAGCCAGTCTCTCACCCAGACAGTTATTGACACCGCTGGTGTAGTTTCAAAACCAGCACGCCAGCTACTTTGGCCCGGTGACTCCTCATGTGCTGGCCTGCACAGGCGATGGGAACAACGGCTTCGGACAACCTCAAGCAAATCTTGGATAAAGGCAGACGCCACAGGCTCCTAAAACGTGCTCCTAAAAGCCTACGCTAAGCTTATTCTTTCCCTTGGAACTTGAAAAAACATGTACACAGTGAAATGCAGGTGCCCAGCTCCTGGCGTCCATCCTTCAGGGTTAGTTTTCCTCAGGCCAGTCGTTTCTGTAGCGGTGACCGCAGATCGTGGAGTTGCACTTTCATGGGTAGAAAGCACCTACCCTTCCCCATCGTGCGGATGGCCATGCAGCAGGGGGATGCAGTGCTTCTTCCCGAAACCCTGCCCAGACCTACTCATCTTCCTCAGTGCTGCACACTGTTTTTCTCTCCCCAAAAATACCATCTCAGGTCTGTAAGCAGCAACAGCAGCTCCGAGAGGCATAATCTTCTCAGCATCATCTTGGTTCCAAGCACCAATATCATCGTTCTTCTGGGATGCATCTTCTTAGTGTTTGCATCTCAGTAGACTTTGTTGGGATGATACGCACTGGCCAAATTTATATTCTGACCAAGGAGGAAACGTGGGTGAAAACTGGGTAAATTTTATGGCACGTTCCTGTTTGCATGCCTAACAAGCCTTAATTTTCTTTCCTTCCAGCTGAAGAATAAATTCATGAAGAAGTTGCCTCGTGATGCTGAGGCCTCCAATGTGCTGGTGGGGGAGGTCGACTTCTTGGAGAGTCCTTTCATTGCCTTCGTCCGGCTGCAGCAGGCGGTCATGTTGGGTGCTCTGACTGAAGTCCCCGTACCTACCCGGTAAGAGAATTCAGCCCCCAGGCAGGGGACGAGAATTGGAAAATGCATTTCTACCTTCTAAAATAAAAAGACCAGGCCAGAAGAAGACATTCTCCATTTCTTCCCATCATGTGATTATTGCAATCAAGGATTATTGATTTAAAGCAGCGAAACTCACTGTAGCTGCTTCATCATTTTCAGGTCCTGAATTTGGTTATAAGATATAAGCTGTCAAATAAACACACTAACTTCACAACTTAGCAGTAAAGGGCACTATCGATGGGAAATTTAACTGCTGGGGCTTTTTTCCTGCCCCTTATGATTCCCCCACCACAAAACACACTCTGCATACCTCAGGTTCCCTCTGCGTGTTTTAGCAGTTAATATTTTTCCTCTTAAAAACTCAAATTAGGTGAAGGATGCGATTTTGGCCCTGCTGAGACAAAAAAAAAAAAAGGAAACCTGGGGGGATATATTTCTGTCGGGGTGGTCACGCTCCATGTTGCTTTGCAACACAGAATGGTTCAGAGAAAAATGTCATGTATTTTATTTATTGTGACTCATGTTGCGAATTAATCTGAGTCTCGCAAATATGAATATATCTTCTTAAATCTTGGAATTCACTGCTTGAAACTGCATAACCGTACAGTGAGTGTACATATCGACCAAAGTCCTGTTTGAATTCTTAGCAATATTACCCATAGTTATACAATTGCATAGCATTTATCATGTAATGCAGTAGGGAAGAATTACCACTATAGACGTCCAGAACGTGTGCTGTACGTGAGCATTATGTAGTAGCACGCCACCAAGGTAAGAACCGTAAAAAATATGACTATTAAAAGTTAATGAAGTGCACCAAGAGCCAGAGCAGAGCAGAGTTTCGAGGGGAAGGGCCAGAGAGGCTGGAGGTGGGGGGTCTGCAACGTCCCCTCTCACCTCCCCACCACGCACCTGGGCTCCGGCATCCTTCTGGTATCACCTTACAAAGGCTTTACTTCACATTTTCCTTGTAATCACAGAGTTCAAATTGCACCTTTTGCTAATGTGCAAATACATATTTTATGTGAGGGGTTTCAAGGGCTTTCAGTACAGAGTGAAAGTTGTAATTCGAGTAATGCCTGGAGGGTTTGAGGGTGTCTCAAGTGATATTTTGTGAGAAGAGAGGTAGTACCGTGACAAAACACGTGGCTAGTGCATTGCTGAGACTGGAATGAATCACAGCCCTTGTGTGGAATGACAGTTATATGGTTATTATAATCTATACCTTATTTCCATGTGCAAAACAAAGGAAAAAGATGATCTAGTTTTGCTATTTAATTGCCTTCTAGTAATGCAGCACGGTTTGTATTTCTTCAAGTTTGATTAAGTGGCTCCTTACAATAACCACGTCAAGAACCATTTGCACACACCGGGTTTTCTGGTAGGAGTATGAGGGGATAGAACTGGTTTAATTTTATAAAAGGTTATTCCTCCTTCCTCAGCATTACTGAGCTCTCTATTCATCAGTATTTCAGCTTCGAAGTCTACTCCCACTTACTCTTTTTTTTTTTTTTTTTTTTTTTTAAAAAAAAACACATCTCCGAATGCTTTTCGGCAGACCTAAAATTAGGTATTGTTTGTTTTGGTAGTGGGAGCCACGAAGTTAGATCGAGGATTGCTGAACAACCTCATTACTCAATAGCATTAATCAAGACAATATGTCCTTCCATGCCAACATTTTTTCCAGGAAATACTATTATCTGTTTACTGTCCTCCAAACCAAATTCTAGCCCTAATCAAAGCAGAGAGGCTCATTTAGATGGCTTTCCTGAGTAATGAAGAGCCATTTGCGATGGCTGCATCCTGCGCAATCCAATCAAGGAAATCCCATCAGGGCCCAGACGAGCTCTGATGGAGCGAGCGTCTCCTCGGTCATCTCTCACGGCGTCCCTGCGGTTGGACCTGCACTTAACAGCCCACAAGATGCTGGAGCCTTCTCTCCCTTGGCGCTTTTCCTTTTATTTTGTTAAATAGGGAAATGGTGGAGTCACCGTGCCTGGAGGTATTTAAAAGACTGATAGACGTGGTGCTGAGGGACGTGGTTTAATGATGGTTTTTGTCAGTGTTAGGTTGATGCTTGGACACGATGATCTGAAAGGTCCCTTCCAACCTCGGCGATTCTGTGATTCTAAATTACCAAGTTCCTGGTAAAATTGTCAAAACTGACCCACTGTTTCAGCGCTGTGGGTTGCTGCAGGAGTGTGGTGACCTCGGTCTATGGAGTAACCGCAGCACGACCTGCATCTCTGCTTCTGCCTCTCTCTTGAGAAAGCACTGGATTATTTTTATATGGGGCCGGCGGGGGGTTAAACACACGGATTTCAGCACAGGGCTGTGGCCATGCTGGTCTGTGACATGGAGAGGAGGTGGCCTTCACGTGGCCATCTATGCCCATGGTGACATCCGTGGCTGGAGGTGCCTTTGCACAGCAATCCAGGTCACGTTTCTGCATTAGGTGGAAATCTCATGCTCTTTAGCAACTACAAATACACCGAATATGTCGCAGGAGCCAGCAAAGTGCCTTGCCCTGAAGAGGTGACGGTCACGGGGCTTGGTGGATCAGCAGCGGAAGGATGGGGGGAGCCCTCCCGAGGGGCTGGGAGAAAGGGGGAAGCATCCCCAGCAGTGACATGGTGTCACACAGCGTGCAGAAAGGCATGAAGCCATCTCGATGGCTTTGCAGAGCACTGACCGGGCAGGGTTTGCGGGGAGAGGGCAGCGGTAGCTTACATAGGACTGTCGAAGAATCAGGGCATCGGCCGCATCCCTTAGCTGGACCTCGGTCTTGTGATGGAGATTTAAATGTGACACCAAGCCCTGAGAGGTGAAAGGCTCATGATATCTATATTCCTTGCTCTGTTTTGGCTTATTCTTGTTGACCCAGGACTGTAGGAAGAAGAAGGATTGTTACGGTGTGCATAAGGTAGACAGTATTCAGCATGTAGGCTTCCACTTAAATGGAATTTCTGCTATTGGTTCTTTTGGGTTTTTTTTCTTCCTCCACACATTCTTTGGCTTGGATTTTTCTTGTAAGTTACAGAATTTTGTGTGCTTTGTAGAAATAGGATTTCCTGTGTAGAAATGACTCTTCCTTGGATATGTAAATTCTCTCTGTATTTTTTTCCTTCACGCTTCCTTGCTAAGGCTTTGAAGTATTTCCTTTACTTGAAAGTACATTTGTATTTAAAAGAAACCAGCAAGATCTGATGAACTTTCCAGGAAAAGTTTCTCAGCAGGGTGCTTTCATACAGCCCTAATAATAAAAATCGGGGATCTGAGATGGGTATAGGGGGACCCCAGCTTTTCACTGTGTCGAGTTTTCTTTTTACCGATCGGATTGAAAAAACCTTTAGAGACTTGGGTTTTCTCAGGTGGAATGTAATTGCGCGGTGCTATGAACTCCTCGTTTTGGCAAGCACTTGGCTACAGCGCTTGCACCACGGCTTGGGTATGGCTGCTTCTCCTCTGGACAAGGTAATAGATGTGTAGCTTTTTATGTTCGTAAAAGAGATGCGCAATTATGTGTTGAGGTCTGCTGCGTTAATGTAATGTTGATGGGGGAAAAAAAAAAGATGAAGAATGAGCAAGGGAAAGATTTTTTTTGGAGATAAGCTGCACAGACTTGCACAGTCTAATATGTAGTGCTGGGAAATTGCCTGCGTCTACAAGTCTCAAATGAAATGAAGCAACTTGCCCAAAGGTCACTTAGGAAGCATGTGGCAGAACCAGGAGTCAGATTCTCCTCGCTTCAGCTTTTAACTCCAAAGGCATCTTTTCTTCTTTGTAAGCGAGTGTGTCTTGCCTCTCTTCAAATGTGTGTCTTGCTCGTTAATTACAGCATTGAAATGGTTTTCGGGGCTGTGTCCTTTAGCAGTTTTTCCAGCAGAAGGACTTGCTCTGGGAAATGGGAGATCCGGCAGCAAAGGATTATCTTTGTCTGTCTGCCTTCGTGTGTTGGACACCAAGTGAGAAGCTTGCCGTGTTGGTACAGTGCCCAAAACTTGAGGGATCACCTGTGGGAAATAGAAGACGGACCAAACACTTCACCATCTCCTTTTGTTACTGCAGTCTGAAGTTGTGCTCCTTTCATCAGTGGTCCAAGCCATAGATTCTACTGGAAAAACACATCAAGAGGCTGTTCTTTCAGCCCTTGAGTCCATCAATGTGTATCTCTATTGGAAATGCTGGATGCCTTGCAGGCATCTCACATGGTGTCCAGCAACAGAAGGGCTGCTTCCCCTCACCCCTCTCAAAAATAACATTTTCTTCAGGACCTTTCTTAGTTTCCTTCCTGTAGGTGCCTTTTAACCCTTACAGAGTTGCTGCTCTTGCTTGCTCCAGATTTGGGAGGTAGGCATGGATGAGCAGGCTCAACTTGAATCTTGTTTTAGTTGCTCTTCCTCTTTATTTTTTAATTTTTTAATTTTTTTTTGGGAGGGGTGCTGAGGGGGGAGCACGGGACACACAATGACCTTGTCTCCTGCCCCGATGGTCAGCTTGTGGAGAGACCGTGGTGAGGCTTGGTCCTGGGACAGTTTTCACCATGACCCTTAACCTGTGTGGGAACTTGATAGTCCTGGACGTTATTAATTTCTTGCAGGGTGTCCCAAATGGATGGCAAAATATTAGTGCTGCACTGACTTTGTGGTCACTCCCCACCTCCTAAGTGTGCTCTTCATGTGATTTTGGGGAGGTTTCTAGCCAAATTTCTCAGGAGCACAGCACGTAAAGCCTCGTTGCTTCCTGGGGCAAACTAGGTGGAAGTTCTGCCCCACGGTCTCTGGTGTCACTTCCCGCCAAGGTCCAGGAGGGTTGTGTTCGCTCTTAGCAGGTTGTTAGCTCCACAACCCCATGGTACCGGGCTTGGGCACAGTATTGCTGGTTTATGCACGTTTAGATCCTCCGCGTGCATTGGCTGGGTTTACGGTGTGTTGGCCAGGGCACGTTTGTCCATTTCGAATTGGAATTACTCCTCTGGGAGAATGAACTTACTCTTGTTGGGTTTGGTAGCATAGTCCATATGATTAAAAGGTGAATCAGCCATTATCGGTGGTCATCATCTGCTTACGAAGGGCAAAGCGTGCAAAAACGAGAGGAGGAATAGTGCTTTAGGTAAAACAAAATAATAAATTACTGAGTTTCTGGGTCATTATCAGCTTGGAAGCAAAGGATTCGGAGCGCTTGGTGTGGTCATACGAAGTTCAAGACCAGGTGTCCTGGGTGCGAGGGCTGTCAGCCCTGTCTGTAAGCCGTTGTCCGAGGCGTTCAGGAGAAACAGTGAATTTTTTTACTGCTTCAGAGAGCCTTTGAGCTCAGTGGTATGAGGTGAGACCTCATGTTCTCTGCGTTGAAGCATCCTTAGCAATGCTAGGTATCAGAAGTGGACATCTGATAACTCGGCACGCGTTTGCACGCAGCAGAGAGGAATTCTGTGCTGGCCTTCATCTTGGCAGAAGAAGAGGAGAGGACTATGTTGCAGCTAGAAGGGAGGGCTTTCTCAGGCGGAAGTATTCATTAACTAAATGATATTAAATGCATGCAAACACAATCTCATCCAGACCACTAAAATGCATTAATGTTGTTGTGTTTGTAATATTTTGGTCCTTTAAAAGGTCTCATTCTACATGCTGAAGGCAATTCTGAGCTGAATCGGTCAGGACAAAAGAATTTAGAAATTGTCACAAGCTGCTTGTTTTCAAGAAGATTTTAGTAAATGCAAGAGCGTTCAGGTACCTCTGTTAGGCGTTGGAAGAGAGCCAGCTGGTGTAATTATTTCAGAAGATGGTTAGAAAATGTCTCGCTCCCCTGGAAAATGAGGAGAACAGCAACTTCTGAAGTTAGGAGCCTTTTTTTCAACTTAATGTATTTGGATAATTTGCATCCTAGGGTTTTAAAAGAGTTGGCTGAGGAACAGTTTGTCTTTCATGTTGTTTTGTAATAACTCGTGAAAGACAAGGAAAGTTCCAGGAGGTAGGAGGAGAGCAGAGGACATGACCTAGGCGTGTATGGCTTACTCACCTCCCTGTGAACCTTAGGGAAAGCACTCGAAAGCCTCGGAAAGAACTTGATTAGGAAGCGTTACTTTTAGTAATACCAATTAATATGTATTTATGGATCCCGTCCTCCTATCTTGATGCCTTTTTTTAATAGGGCTTTAGATTTTTTTAAAATACGAAGTACTTGTTTGGATATAATATATCTTATAAGACATTTGAGTTAGTACCTCATGATATTTTGATTCAGGAGGCTAAAATAATACTAAATACGGTGGTTGTAAGGGGAGAAGTACTCCTGGTGAGGTGTCACAGTTCTCTACCCTCTTCTGTTTCACGTTTTATCAGCAGCTTTTGAGAAAACATATAGTTAACGTAGGTTATTTCATCTGTGTATTTGCACTGCCAAAACTGCCAGCTCTTGGATGATTTCCCTGAGGAAGATGCTGATACATCAGAGAAGGTTTGCAGAAGAGCCGTCAAAGTGACTAAAGAGAGGAGAAAAGCCTCCAATGGCTTAGCCTGACTGACAGACGGCTACGGGGGACTGGATCAATAGGGGAGGATATTTAAAGGAATTAAATTATCGAGGGTTCTTCAATCTCGCTATGGGAGACAATCGAAATTTGTGCCTGGAAGTTGGAGCTAACCCAAATTCACACTGGAAGGTAATGCAAAAGGTTTTAGATGAGGCAGCTTAGCAAAGGTTATAGTGTGTTTATTTTCCATTACTGATTGAAAGGTATGGCTGTAATTGGAAAAAGGCTCAATTCAGGCAGTTTTAAAGTTGTTTTGGGCAGCTATTAGTGTTTCTGTTTGAGCTTGCTGAAAATTGCCCCAATAATTCCCAGTCTTTGCTAAATTAGGTGAAATGGAGAAGTTGGTTTCCTGCCATGTGACTTCTTTTGTTGCTAATTGCAAGGATGAGTTGATGTGCGAGACAGAGAGACGTTTATCTCGAGGTCACTAGTTAGAGTCCGGCTGAATGCCTCAAACGAGACCATCTGAGCGGCATGGTTGGTCTCCATTGAAGTCCCACAGGCCACCGAATGTTGGCCACGATGTGAGATGGCCAACAGAAGGAACAGGGCTTTCTTCACAAACCAATTGGCAAGGTGAAGAGATGAGCATGAAGACAGATGTATTTTCATGTCATAGCCGTGAACCAAATCTTTTTTCCTGGGACAAATCCGAACAGGGGATTTATAGGAAGCTCATGTTTCTACAGCCAAGGCTGTAGATGTTGTGTGAGTAAGTAACTGCCAGCTTGGCACCTGTCTACAGCATGAAATCAACTTTAGAGTATTTCTACAGGAGGTAATGGCTTTTACCATTTCAGCATTGATACAAAACATAATTTAGGAACCATGAGTGTTTAAGATAAGGCTTAGATCTTTCCTGAATTAAGTATTATTTGAATGGTGGTGGTTTTTTTTTAGTTTTTCATTCCAGGCCAGGAGGATCTAGGTACCTTTGAAGATCCAACCAACCTTGAGGCCATACTTAAAACTTTTTCTAATGAGTGTCAATTAAGAGGTTGGAAAATCCAGTCACCTTTCACCAGCATTCCCATTATTCTGGCACAACTGCTAGACAATTTTATTGCCAAAACCATCCATTTCCCATGTATAGCCTTTTCCATTACGGAATCTCATTAGAACATAACGCCATGTGGGCGAGTCCTCATTCATAGCACGTTAGCACTGACAAAAGCAAGGGCAGGAAAGATCAAGAGCGGTAATTTCCTATCTCCAAAGTTCATATCGTGGTGTTCTTTCAAACTTCGTTAGCAGTGACTTGGGTAGAATTGCTGCCCAAAGAGATCATGTAAGAAACGAACTCCTAATACCTTGTAGATATAGTCACCCTCGCTGATGGTGCCTACCATTGGAATAGGTTTACGCCTTAAATTGCCTCCGTAACAACTAAGCTGTTAATAGCGTCTTCCCTCTGTACCAGCAACATGTGAGCAAGTAAGTCACTATGGAGGTGGATGGGCTTTCTGTGGTGCACAGGGCATGGATTCCCAACCGCTCAGCGCTAGAGCCGCATCTGTCGTGCGTAGTTCACTTCCAGGCACTGGGCATTGGAAGAACATCCTTTCTTCACCTCATCCCGAAGTCTAGGTTGCTGGACGGTAGCGTCTTCTGCGTAGGGTTGTGATAGCATTTGGCCACAGTGGTCTCAAGGCTACTTTTAAGGCTTTTGGGGAGAAAAATTCTGGGTAGTGTCTTGCTTGTCCAAGTAAGCACGATGGGCTGCAGGGTGTAACCTCTGCTCCCAACTTAGCTGGAGGCCACTGGATCTCTAACAAGGGCCACAGCTTTTTTAAGCTGAATTTCCATCTAGATATTGTGTAAGTGATAAACAATCCATTTTTTTATCCTGAATGAGAACAATCTTTGTTTTTTCAGATTTCTCTTCATTCTACTGGGACCGAAGGGCAAAGCAAAGTCCTACCATGAGATCGGCCGAGCCATCGCCACTCTGATGTCGGATGAGGTAGGTGTCTTGACATCTCCCGTGTGAGATGGTTTCTCCCAGGTTTCACTTCATGAGCTAATAATGATGTCCTTTCCTCCAGCGTGGTCGACTGGAATGGACGCATAGGTAGGCTGCACATAAGTTTGAAATATCCAAATATCACTTCCTAATTCCATCTGTTCACATAATTATTTCATCTGGCTTCATGTTTTTGTAAAAGCATGACTATAGGAAGTTTTTGCCCATCGTGCGTATTTTCCTGCTAGCAGTCGCTCTTTCAAATAGACTGTGAATTAATCTCTGAATTACTGTTGTCGCGGTGCGCGCCTGGTGTCACATTCCAGGATGCCAGTAACCCGCAGCTACGCTCCAGGTAATTACCGCAGAAATGGTCACACCCAGGACGTGCCGTTGTGTGTTGCTCTGGATCCCAGAGCACTTCTTCATTCAGGCACTGCTTATATATTATCCATGAGTAGCTAGCAATTACTTGCTAATCATACACCTCGTTGAGACGATGGGGCTTTCAGTATTCATTTACGGCTTCTTTCTTCCAGTGTCCCGTGGGCTCTGCGCATCTGGGCTGATTTACGTTGTGTTTGTTTCTTGCTTTCTCCATATGTTGTTCTGGTCTCCTACAGTTCCCTTAATTACCGCTCGGCTGGTCTCAACTCTTCTGTTTTCTGTCATTCCATAGCCCCAAAGCCCTCCTTCCTACCCCTGACTGTTCTTATTAAGTCTGTCATGTGGGCTGAGCCACCTTCACTCCGAGCAGTCCAGAAGATTTCTGTAAAATTCAATATTAATGCTCTTTTTCCTCTCCTCTCTCATTCACTCTTCATCAATAATACTGACTCTTTTAGCAAAAGTAGTTTGTGCTTCTTGTTTTTATTTTTGAGTAAATATTGTCATCGTTTCTAGGTCACAGGGTTGAAAACTAACCTATTTTTTGATAGAGTGAAGTAGGTAGGAAAAGAGGATCGACCCTTTTTTTGTGGCTTTGTAAAAGTGGCTTCTCAAAGGATAATCAAAACTCCTTATTTATAGGAAAAGGAAAACTTTTTTTGGGTAAGCAAAATGGTTAATT
Source organism: Rissa tridactyla (assembly GCF_028500815.1). Classification (NCBI taxonomy): domain Eukaryota; kingdom Metazoa; phylum Chordata; class Aves; order Charadriiformes; family Laridae; genus Rissa; species Rissa tridactyla. Next base: position 76,261,639 of record NC_071470.1, on the reverse strand, counting down.
GCTTTAGTAACATTTTTAGAAGGTTAGAAACAGATATTTTGCTAAAAATTAGAAATATGCTGTTAAGAAAAGAACTTCTATTGTTGAATGACCAGCCAAAGGAAGGGGCTTTCCTGAGGTTCACACACCCTTGTGCCGAGTGTCCTGATACTTTTTGGAGAACGAATAAGTTGGGTTTGTAGAATAAAACTTGGTAGTTGCCTCTGGAGTCTGGGCTACAGGAGATGCAAACCATATCCCCATGGAGTCTGTCTTTTCCTTGCAGGTGTTCCACGACATTGCCTATAAAGCCAAGGACCGGCAGGACCTGATCGCTGGCATCGATGAGTTTCTGGATGAAGTCATCGTGCTCCCCCCAGGGGAATGGGATCCGGCCATCAGGATAGAGCCCCCCAAGTCTCTTCCTTCTTCAGATAAAAGGTAATAGCAGGAGATAGGCGGTTTTAGCTCCGTCAGGAAGGACAGTATGCATCAGTTCTGAAAAGGCGATGGGAAGAGCTGCTGCTTTGGGTGCACCAGGTTTATTGACCACCTGCGGCATGACCTGCATCTTATTATTTAGATATTTTCAGGTCTTTCTTAATAGCTGGAGGGAGGACGTTCTTGCAGTTCTTTTAAGGTGATGTTGTAGGCATATTATAACACCCATCGTGGTTATCCAGCCTCTTTGGGGTTCTGCTTGGTCTTTCTGACACGCTACATTCCACGCTGGCTGCCACCAGGTCAGCCTTCTGGTCTCCTTTGTACAACGCGGCTTCAGGATAGGTTGTGTGACGCTCATTTGGAGGAGCTGTGTGTGGATTATGTTTTGTGGAGCCCGTGGGCAGTGCAGTGAGCTTCAGTTTGGCTTGCCTTCTTTCTAGAAAAAACATGTACTCTGGTGGAGAGAACCTGCAGATGAATGGAGACACGCCTCATGATGGAGGACACGGTGGTGGGGGCCACGGGGACTGTGAAGAGCTTCAACGAACTGGCAGGTGGGTAACGCACCGCTCAGCGTGATGGATCTGGTGTGACCCAAGCAAGGTGGCAGCGCTCCCCTGGCCAGAACCGTTTCACCCCTTCTGCTTTCCATCCCGACATAGTGTTTGTGTAGGTCGAGCTGGGACCCCAACATGTGTCCTGGCGTTTTTAGTGCCCAGTATGAGACTGTCTGAAGGGTTCTGGACGTCCAGCCTCAGCAAATTACAAAGTGTCTTAAATGAGGCACTCAAAAATGAAAGAAGGCCCAGGTAGGTGTTGGCTGTTGAAAGTCTGTGAAGTTAGATGAACCGTAAGGGGGGTAACCGTGGCGGGCGCAGCTACGGTTTCCACTTGGATTACTGGAAGTGCTTTAGCCAAAAGCAGAGACGTTCCCTTTTCCAGACATTCCTGCAGTGGTTGAATTGCACAGACGAAGGCTTTTACGGGGTAGAAATACAGAAGGTAACAGAGCCCGAGGCCTTACTCTGCTTTAGTACTCTGCGTGTGTGCCATGTAAAAGTCCACGAGAGTGGGAATGCAGTTCAGGTGGCCATAAAATGGTGTGCTCAGCATTTCAGGGCCAATACGCAGGTTTTCATGGTGGCATTGTGCCCTCCCTCCCACTCTGTATTTATTTAAGTTCTAGGAGAATATCTAAATTCCAGGTGAAAAGTCTGAAATTACACCTTGGCGCATACAGGTCAGTCGATAACGTCCTGATTCTGGGTCAGAAAGTAATGTGTGCCTGTCTGCCACCGTCCTCTCTGCGTACAGAGCCCCTGAACAGTCCTGGCGGTGGTGGTGAACTGTCTACACAGGAACAAGAGGCAAAACAGGAACGTTTTTCATGCTGGCAGCATCAGAGCCGCGTGGAGTGTATAAGAGTTAAATACGGTCTTGCCTGTGACGGTACAAAAAAAAATACATCTGCAAGTGAAGCTGTCTCGTGCTCCAAGATGATTTCACTTACTTGCGTTTTTACTTCTAGTTCTGTCTCTGGTTAACGGTTTGAAGCGTTTTTCCATTTAGCAGATGGTTTGGCTCACCCAACCCCTGTGTCTGCCACGTGGAGAAATTTAGGCAGGGATTTAGACTAGAGTTAATATATTTTATTACATCAACCAATGTCGTTGGGAGAAAAACACCCCAACAGGCAAGATTCCTGAACTGCGAACTTCAGGGGTCTGTTTCAGCAGAAGTAGGGCTGATGTTCCTGAGATTTGTCTCTTTCCAGCTGTATCACACGCTCAAGATTTTATCTTTCCTTACAGCATTATCTCAGTGATATCCCTGGACCGATAAGACTAGTATGTAATGTGATGATCTCACCCCTTTCTGATAATACTTCATTTCTGGCAACGTTTCCGATTACTTATCTCGGTGACTTTCACTGGGAAACATTTAGCCACGAGTCTTCTCTTGCTTGTCTTTTCAGATTCTGTGGTGGCTTAATCAAAGACATAAAGAGGAAAGCGCCGTTCTTCGCCAGCGACTTCTACGACGCTTTAAATATTCAAGCCCTTTCAGCCATTCTTTTCATCTACCTGGCCACAGTGACCAACGCTATCACTTTCGGAGGATTGCTTGGCGACGCTACGGAGAACATGCAGGTCAGCAGGAGCTTTTCAAAGCAACAAAGATGTCGTTTGCCTTTTGCTGGCTACAGTCAGAGGGCTGTTTGGCCACCGACAAAGCTTGAATTCTGGGTACAATTAATAGAGGTATCCTGTGTTTCCGCTGAAAGTTGAGTTGCTTTCTCTGCTGTTGGAGGGCTGTCCTTTGAAAAATTGTACAAGAGTTACCTTAAATGGTGTTTGAAAGATGGCTAGGCCACAGAGAAGGCCCTGGCTCCTTCCATAGAGAGAAGTTCCTCTGATCTACTCTGTGTTTGTGTCTTGGTTGGATCGGCTCAGTCCACTTAAGTTGACTAAGTCTGATTCAGACTTTCCATGTCATCAGAGCACAGCGCTGTGTCCTCTGTGTGACTCTTACAAGCCCTGGACTTCTGCCTCTCGGGCGAACAGAAAATCCTAAAATTCATAGGAAGGCGAGTAAATCAAGAGACGTGACAGAGGAGGGAAAATGCGAGTTCTTTAGAAAGATGAATTTTGTAATAGTGGAAGCTCAGATCCTGAGAACCATTTTGCGTATCCAGAGATGGGCTGGGTGGAGATAAACGCTGGGGCTTCAAAGGTTGGCTCAGTTTTAGATGAAGCCTAAAGGAAAGGGGTTCTGTATTGAGACTGCTGTAGGTCCTTCGTGATTCTGGAGCAGAATTACACTCTATCCATGTGCTTTAGTATTCCTTTGGCTTTTTGAAGAGGAAGAAAAGATAGGAGGTTGTATTTAGATAGATTCAGTGCAGCCACATTGCATCTCCTAACAATATTTAAGCTCGCAGTGATAATGTCTGAATTATTAATTTAGGGAGGTTTAATTAAACCAAACATAGAAAAAGGGGACACCTATCTGGAGCTCTAGACTGCCCCGTGATAAATTACAGGGTAGAGTAAGATTCAGTAGTTGGTGGAATGCCAAACTTCCCTCCCCACTGCATAAATACAATTTACCTCTTCCAAAACTCGACTCCTCGGCAGTCATGCAAGCAGATGCGTGATGCACAATTAAAAAGAAATAATAGCAAATAGTGGCAGAGAACGGAAAAGCCTCCAGGATCCACCAGCGAGCATCGCTCTTCTGTCTGCTCTGCACCTATCTGAGGTACGGTCTTCCAAGTAGGAGGAGGGAAGGGAAAGTGTTACCTGGTTCCAAATCTAGTGCCCGTAATCACTTTATTGTGTCCAGGAGTCTCTTCCGTTAACCTTTGTATCCTATGAACATTTATTACTGAGGAGCAAAATATTTTTTTTGCCACTGAAAGTGGCAGTATAGTTTCTTAATGCTCATGAAAAAAAAAATAATGATTAGACTCGTTTAGATGTGGTGCTAAGGGATATGGTGTAAGGGAGAGCTTTGTAGAGTGGAGATGATGGTTGGACTCGATGATCCCAAGGGTCTTTTCCAACCTAAATGATTCTATGATTCTATGATTATTTTAAAAAGCACCGCCTTGCATTTCAGGAAGTTGGAGGGGTGACAGGAGAAGGTAGGCCTCCAGGAGAAGAGCCAATAATCCCTGTGTTCCTGGGGGACCCTTGTGCCACCTGCCAAGGGCTGACGCATAAATGTGTTTTGTTAATACCTCTCATGCTGGGGTGAGGTTATTCTCCCAAGAACCTCACGAGCCTTCTCGCTGGGCTTATAACCGAGTGTGCAGCCTTCCTCCGATTTAAAATGGTGTTCATTTGTCGAATGTGACAGTCTCATTTCGCCAAAGTGTGTCTCAGACGTGCTGTGAGCTCACATACTCTGTCCCCGTGGCCGCCCGCTCCCCGTAGCCAGTTTGTCATTAAACTTCAATTCACAGAAGTGCAGGAAAATTGTCACTGAGTTGCTAGAAAAACCAAAATCCCTCCGGTCAGTCCACAACATAGCCACAGCTCAATGCAGGAGAACACTGACTATTATTTTCTAATTTATCCACTTCAACATTTACTTGCCTCTCGCATAACAACGACTAGTTGAATTTACTGGATTTTATTTATGTACTGATTAAAAAGTGAAGTACCAGCAGGTTTTTTTGAACCGTTTGCTGGTGGACGAGAGGTTTAGAGAGTCTGGGCACAACTGGCTTTTCTTTTGCCACCTCACTTCTCCAAACCGTTCACCACCCTTGTTTGAAAAGGCGTTGGGTCTTTTGGCTGCTGCAGGAGCCTGGAAAGGGTTTTGACGGCAGGTGGAGCAGAACTGCATGTTCTTCACCCCTCTGTCACCAGAGCCGGAGCGAAGCATCCCAGAGCTCCAGGGACCTGCTCGGTGGGATTGGAGACCAGGTTCATGTCAAGCGATGCTAAAACCGTTGCGTATTCCCGCAGTGGGAAAGCGTGGGTTTGTGTAAGATACGTAAGGGCATGAGCTGTGCCAAATCTTTTTCTCTGAAATGTAAGGGAAGGTTGCGCCGGCTTCTACGGCGGCGGTACAGCACTAGAAGCCCAGATATTTTGTCCTCATAGAAAATGGTAGTTTTGGGTCTACCGCATCACGGTTTATACTTCTTGTTTCTTGTAAATAATTCTGTGACTACCGCTGGGTCAGGCACTAAAAACCGCCCGTCCCGCGCCGCCTGCCCTGGAGAGCTTGACACGGCCAACGTTTCTTTAAAAGCTCACTTCAGAGTTTTATGTTTCTGAGAAAAGACACTATTCTTAGCTACAGACACATGGAGGAATGCAGGGAAAAGAGATTCCAGATGCGCTGGCTGCGAGGGCCCTCTCCGTGAGTAATGCGGGAGGAGCGAGGGGGATCAGCTGTGCGAATGCCGTTCCTTGCCCTGGGAGCAGTTGTCTCATCCTCACCGGGCCCCCAAAGGCTCGCAGGCTCCCGTCCGTGTCCCCTGTCAAAGCCTGTTGTGGAGTCTCCTCTGGAGATATTCAAGACCTGCCTGGACACATTCCTGTCCAACCTGCTCTGGGTGGCCCTGCTTTGGCGGGGGGTTGGACGAGATGATCTCCAGAGGTCCCTTCCAACCCCACCGCGCTGTGTAACCCTTGTACGTGGTTGCAGGGTGTCAGAGCAACCAGATCTCCCTTGTGCTGGTGCCTGCAAGGGCCAGGGCTGAGCGATGGGGGTCACCGATAGCACTTAGAAATGGAAAGGACCAAGGATGTCACCTCCTGCCAAGGCCAAGGTCGTTTCCGTCCCCTCTCCGGCAGCTTCTCTGCACAGCCATCATGCCGCTGCTTTAATTACCCAGCAATAACAGCGCTTGACCACTGGTATTTTGAGATCATGTTTGTGGCCAGAAAAAAAATGGTTTATGATTGCTTTAGAGAAAGTTCTGCTAGTAATTTAGTAGATATAAAAAATAACGTTCTGCTCTACATAGTAACATACTGGTTGGACCTATGACAGTATGAATATACTTGCCTCAGTGTAAAGAGTAACTTGGGTCTTTCCAAGAAAAAAAGCCACAAAATTGAATTTAAATTCTTCCCGATGCCACTGATAAGTCACAGAAACTGCAACTCCGACCCTGCTGTTTATCTTGGGTGGGAAGAAGGATCTGCTTGTGCCATTAATTGCTGGTCACTCGGCACGTGCAGTATTAATGAGGCTGCTGATCCAGACGCAGCTACGACGAAGCACATAAAGGGCTTAAATGTGCCCTTGGCTGTTGGGTGAGTATTCCTGGAGAGGGTGCATGTCTTGCTCAGTAAAAGATGATGCTCTCGTTGTTCCTTTAAAACTCAGTCAAGTGTAAACAGATGAGTTTCCATAAGAGCAAATGAGGCAAGGTCCAGCAAATTCTGCCGTTTTTGTAGAAGGACGCACGCTCGGTCAATAATCACGTTTTATTGCCATTTATATTTCATCCACATTTTGCATTTTAAAAGCAGATATTGTCCAGCTATAGTTGGACGTGAAAATCCAAGAACGCATCAGGCGTGCTCTTTTATCCTTCTCCAGCAAAGCTGTTTTGCCACACATGCCAAAGGTAATTGTAGAGCCTGTTAAATAGGGAATTTATGACTTGCTGGTGACATCTGATGAACTTGGGTCTCAACACGCCTGCTGGATGAAGTAGCCTTGTTTGGTTTGTGTCTTGCTTACTAAAACAGTTACTTGAAAGAGAGGCATCTTGTTTATGTAGAAAGAGCGTCCGCTCAATTGGAGAAAGAAAAAACACACACCCCCCTCGGTTGTCCTGGAGGATGTCGGCGCTGTCTTCTGGCCATCCTCTGCCCTGCAGACAGGCAGTGTTACTGTCAAAGACGTGGGAGATGTTCGAGGAGTTCTCAAGTCTTTCAAGTGGTCTTTGAAAACACTCCCCTCCCCTCGCCAAACAGAAAATAGAATATAGCGTTATTAAACTCTGGGCCTCAGAAATAAGAAGTTGGTGTGTGTGGGGTGTTGTTGGTTATCCTGACTAACTATGAATTGTGTGGGATGAACACAACTTTGCGTGCAGCCGCGGGAGAGGGCTGAAGATGGTCCTCCCTTAGTCTCGGACGTAGCGGCATACAGCACACGACCGGTCGCTGATGAAACTCCTCGTTTTCTTGCAACAGCGCTGATAGAAGGGGCTATTCAGCAGAACTCACTTCTCCCCTGTGTCTACCCTAGGGCGTGCTGGAGAGCTTTCTGGGCACAGCAGTCACCGGTGCGATATTTTGCCTTTTTGCTGGTCAGCCTCTCACCATTTTGAGCAGCACAGGACCCGTCCTTGTCTTTGAACGGCTCCTCTTCAATTTCAGCAAGTAAGTACAGGGGTGGAGGAGGGAGGAGGGGAGGAATGTCTCACACTAATGAAACACTAGCTAGGGAATGAGATGGCTAGCGGTGGGGAAGGAGGGGATTTAGTGCATGGAATGAAACATCTCTTTGTGGCTCGTTGAGACTGCAGCGCAATCACATCGGGGATTTTCCCAGGCACGCATGTCCCAGGGCACTGCCCGCTGTGGGGGTGCCTATCTCCTTGGGGCTTCTTGGATGTTCTTGGCCAGGTCTGTCCTCCATGAGAAGCTGGCACTAGTTACCATCAGCGTCCTTTTCTTCCCCAGCCCCAGCATGGGCTTCCCTGGCTGCTTCCCATAGGAGCAAAGAAAGGAACCCAACGCTTGGTGATTTCACTAACAAAATCCCGCAGGTCTCAAGGTTACCAAAAATTTGTCCTTAAATTAGTATTCATTTGAAAGAATCGCTGTTAGACCAAGCTGGATGGGGCTTGGAGCAACCTGGTCTAGTGGGAGGTGTCCCTGCCCATGCCAGGGGGTTGGAACAAGATGATCCTTAAGGTCCCTTCCAACCCAAACCATTCCATGATTCTATACTTATAAAAGCAAAAGTGTCTGTGATAGAAACAGCTCTCGATCTCTGTTTGTCCCCAGAATTCCTCGGTGGAGCTTTGCTGCCTCAAATGCTCTTGGGTTTGTTTCTTTTTCCTTTTCCGTGTTTTTTTCCTTTTTTCCGTGTTAACGTTGCTGCAGTGATGATAGCTGACACCCAGAGCTGAAGGCGGCCCCTTTTGTTAGGTGTTCTCATCTACTATTCCCACATCTGCAACCCTGCCAAAATATAATGAGAATCCCTGCAGGAATCGGCGTATTCGTTGGGGATTTTATGCGTAGGACTGAGGGTACTTTGGACGGTGCTTTGCAAGGAGATCATCGTAGGTTATACAGAAAACGCCCCAAATGGCTCGTAGCCCTCCCTTGCCCATCAGGGAGTGTTCGCAGCACCGCAAGTTGTGAAAGACTTTCGTTCCGGTACACAAAACCAAGAGCTTTTGGAGTTTAAGGCGTTACTGGGCTTCCTTTCAAAAGCAGTCGCCTGTGACGTGGAACAGCTCTTTGGCCGTTGGCGGTTATTTTTAGAAAAAGTCTATTGAATTATTAAGCTGAGCGTGGCTGCAGGTCGCAATAAGGCAGGAGACATGGTATATGTTTGGCCGTTTAATTGTATCTCCTTCCTCATTACATGTAATCTCTGCGGGTAGTTACTCAGAAATAATTGAGAGCATGGAATCGTGCCTTTCCTGTGAATACCCCACGTGTCGGAGAAGTCTTTTGAGGCACGGAGCTTCTGCTGAGGCAGACAGTGTGTTTCCATGTGTCCCCGCCTACACAGTGGGCTCTTTTGGACTGAGATGATTTATTTGATGATTTGATTCATTGATGATTAGCTCCCGGGATAATACCTGCGGCAGTGTGAGCCGTGGCTGGGAAATAGCACAGGGCGAGAGGAAACGGGCAGGGTCTGATTATTTTATAATCAGGGTTTGAAGCCCAAATGACTTCACAGAACGCTCCGACTGCAAAAAATGGGCAGAAAAGTAGATTAGCCCAGGGGGGAAAGCTGGAAGCTGCCGACTGGCGAGAGCTCCACAGCAGAGCTAGAGGGGGGCACCTTTCTTTTCTTTCTTTGCCTGGAATAAATGCATAAAATCAGGAATAAACATGCTATAGCTGTTGGCATCTGGCAGGCAGGTCACAGCCCAGGTGCAGCACGCGGAAGGAAGGCAAAAAGCAAGATGGAAAAACACTTTGTATGGATTTGGGAGCGTGAAGGTGGTTATTTTTAACCCGAGGAGGAGGTGGTGGTTATAAAAGCTGTTGTCCTAACGACCTGCCGGAGCAGAAGGGCGTGATTTTTCGAGGGAATCTGTCTCACAAGGAAATTGGAATCAAGCGCTGTGATTTTTCAATAATGCGTTTGTGGTGGTTCGTATTCGCAACACCCTGTTCCCTGCTGGGAGCAAAAATTAGAAAGACTTCCCATCTACCGATTCATTTAAAGTTTGACTCCGTGTGTGTGTGTGTGTGTGTGTGTGTGTGTGTGTGTACCCAGATGTGCATCTGCGTTGTGGGCAGAGTGGGTTGATGCTACAGGACACCCCGCGTCAACTCGGCTCCCAGACAAGGTCTCTCCGATGCCGGTTGTGAAATGAATGCGGGTTTCCGAGCGGGAAGCGAGGCGCTGGGCTCCCCAGGGAAGCAGGACCCCAGCCCTTCTGCCTCCCAGCCACAAAAGCGGGGCTTTTGGGCAAGTTTCCCCTCCAGAAGGAAAATTAATCACGGCAGAAGTACTTAGGGTGTTGTAGCGTGTGTGTGAAATGGCCTGGGCTTTTTCATTCACTCTCTGAGCTTCAGAAGGGCTGCAGGACTTTGAGGGGTAAAATGAAAAAAAAGAACAAAACACAACAACAAAAACTTTAAAACCTTTAGAAGTTCTTCAGTGGTGTGCAGTCAGGATGCCATCTGGGCTTCTGCCAGCCGGTCGGATGGATGGCAGCTCCCGCTCTCTGAGGCGCTGGCTCCGGATGTTTCAGAGAGCTGTCACTGGGGTCTTTTATTATTATTATTATTTTCCTTTCTCTTCTTCTAAATCATCACTTTGTTTCTTCCTTGCTCCTGACCCCTCTTCCAGGTCAGACTCTCAGTGTGAGAAGGCTGCAGCCTTCCCTGAGATGTTTGTCTACGGTGAGGAGAAAGCCTGGCAGAGGCTTGGTTGGAGTGGAGATGCCCGACCATGTCCGAGCCTTCGTGATATCCGACCCTGGCTCCTTACGGAAGCGCGTGACGCTGCCCAGCAGCCAGCCTTTAGCTGGCACCCTGCCTGGTCTGCAGCCTTCTCTCCCCTTTTGCAGTCACGAGGCTGTGGTTCCCCCGGGTCGAGGTGCTCTTTTGTTCTCCGCGGTTTTATACCCTGCAGGAGAAAATGGCCCTCGAGTCCGGCTCTTGGCCAGGATTGCTGCTGGTGGTGGGGCACAGGGGCTTGGGGCACCCCGTTCAAAATTGGACATGGGAGAGATGCAAGGACATTTTTTTTCTGTTATCACCCGAGGTTTGAGGGAGTCCATCTGCAGTGGGGACTTGAGTAAATGGTGGGACCAGCCCGTAGCCGGCTCTGGAGGCATCCTGTTCTGCCAGGTTGCAAGCACCCTACCGAGTGTTTTGTCCCCCTGCGCTCGGAGCTCAGCCCTCTCCAAGGCATGCGCGGTTCTCCGGAGGAGCCGCTGCTGTCCCACGCCTGTCCCCTCGCCGCAGACGGTCCTGGAGGTGTTGGGCTGCAGGGCGATCCAGCAATCTCCTCCTCCTCCTGCCTCAGAGAGGGACTTGAAGGCGCTTTTCTGCTGTTATGTTTTGGAGCTGTGGGTGGTTATCTGGTGTAGCTTGCACTCCTAAGGTGTCTTGAAGGCGGCATGTCTTGAAGGCAGCATGTCTTGAAGACATTGAAGCATCTTGAAGACGTCTTTTGCTGCTTTTTATTTAAAGGCAGGCTCACAGGGAGAGACATTCAGTTTTTCTTACACCGCTTCATGTAGTTGGGGGAAGGAAGGGATAAACTCCTGGGCCCTGTCCCCTCCCCAGAGCTTTCCGATGCTGTTAGAGGCTTTGCTCTGAGACCTGCCGCAGAAACTGCCCTTCCTCCTCTGTCCTTCAACACTGCAGGGATCCTGGCTTCCAGGGAAGATGGGCTGGCCGGGGCTGCTGGCCCCACCACCTCCCGCTCCCTCCCCAGAGCAGGCATTACCTCCCCGGCGGGGATTTATCTGCTCAGGCGTTTGCTTTTCGCCTTTGTTTGGTCCTGAGAGCCTGCCTTTCGACTCCACGCCGTCAGGGCATGGCAGCCTCAAGGGACAAACAGACTTCTCGGGAAGGAACGATGGAGTTCCTCCATTGTTCTCCACAGCCTGCCACATCCTGGCACTGGGGTTCATCATCTTCTGCCACGTATTCCTGGATCTTCTCCTGCTGATGTTTTGGTTTCTGCTGATAGCACAAGGGCTTGAGAGATGGAAATGCAGGCTCCCAGGTGCAAGGCTTGGCAGGAGATTGCTTTTCTGAAGACTTGTAAACCGTGGTTAGGTCTTCAGCTGGTGGAAAGGTGTCAGCATTGAGCTGCTCTTGGTCTGGACAGCTGGATGTTTGGGCCTTTACAGCTCTGTGGGTGTTTGCCAAGGGAGGATTTTTACTGGGAAGCCTAGAAAGAGCTTGAATTCACTGGTAGCATTTATCAGCGGAGGCGTAAGTGAGACCGATCACTTCTGCATGGTTTTCTGCCGCCTCGGCTATTAAACTGCAGACGTTTATGGAGTTGGCTGGCTGAAAACAGAGAGCCTGGCCGTTGGGGATGCTCTCACTGAGTCTAAATGAGCACAGGTCCCAGACCCTGTGCAGTCACCACTTCTCTTGGAGAAGTCACCATCCTGCATGCATTTATCTAACCCTGGTATTTTTTGCCTTCCTGCCACCCCTGTCTCGTTGCAGAGACAACGATTTTGACTACCTGGAGTTTCGTCTCTGGATCGGCCTTTGGTCAGCCTTCCAGTGTCTCATTCTCGTCGCTACCGACGCCAGCTTCCTCGTCAAGTACTTCACCCGCTTCACCGAAGAAGGTTTTTCCTCCCTGATCAGCTTCATCTTCATTTACGATGCTTTCAAGAAGATGATTAAGCTGGCAGATCATTACCCAATCAACTCGGAGTTCAAGGTGGACTATATCACGCATTACTCTTGTGCCTGTGAACCATTAGATCCAGGTAAGAGAATGTTTAATTAGCTCTTCAATTTGCAGATAGGAGATTGCCTTTCCTTTCTTTTTCTGTTGTGCTGCAGTCCCGATAAGAAACAGATAGATTAATCCTTCTTCAGATATCCTATCTTAGCCTTTTTTTGAAGCCGGGGGTGAATTTCGCCCTATGTGGTGACTGGAATGATTTTGTAGCCGACATTCCTGGGAATCCTCCATGTGAGCATCACTACCAGTGGAGAAGCTGTCTCTGTCCCCTCGTCTCCTTGCATCCCCGTGGCTGTTCATGATGGAAGGCATTCTTCTGAGAAGGTTGTGCAGGGACAGAAGTGGTGACCGTGGTCACTGCCACGGTGACCAGGTGACTCGCAGTATCCGCCGTGTCGTTTTGTTAAGTGCGGGAGCTGGATTTATTCAGGGCGTTACGCAAACATGGGTGGTTTTCCACCTCCTGGCTGCCTGTATGAGTGGAAAAGCAGAAACAGTTCCTGGCTGGAGCGGAAGGGAAGCATATGCAGGAGTTCAGCCTATCACTAGAGCGTGGGCTGCAAATAGCCACCATACATATAGATCTGGTGACGCAACCGGGAACAAAAGGTTACAAAACCCAAATACAAAGAGAAGCGCGCTGGCTCGTACCATGAGGGAAGCTGTGGCCGCTCCCAGGATCCCTCAAACAATGGGGAGTGAGTAAGAAACTTGGTTTGCGCTCAAAGCAAACTTCAGGTTATCTGGACATACCTGTCAAACAGGAAAAGCTTCTCGTTGCTGCTGCCCGCCTCTGTGCGAAAGGTGTCGGGAACCGGATCCCTGGGAGCTGGGTGCCCACGTGAGCTATCAAATGTAGGATCTCTGCAAGCGCTTGGATGTCAGCCTGGTTCTGCTTCCATATGAATGGCGGGGTGGTTTCTTTTTTGAGGTAGGACGATGGAGAATGGTCAACGCTGAGTTGAAAGTCTCCACTTCCCATCTAAACGCCTCCGGGACAGACCCGGGGCAAACGTGGTGGTGCAGCTGGGATGTGTAGAGGAAACGGAACCGCGTGGCAGAAGCCCACACGTAAAGATGACCTTATCGTCATCATCTACGAATGATTCATCCTTAGTTTTTCAAGTAGCATTGGATAAACCTTGAGCAGGAGGAGTGACCAGGTAGTACTGGGGCAGGTAACCCTCCAACCCCACCGAGCTCTCCCGCACCGACCTGCCCCAGTCTGCGGCACCTCAGGCACGAAGCGCTCCAGAAGCTGCCAAAGTTGAGGGAGAAGATGTGAAAGAGCAAACTCTCTGGGAACGGAGCAGCTAATGGAGCGATCCCATATTTAAACTCAGTCCAGGACAAGCTCAAAAAGTCATCTGAGGCTTCTGTGCGTAAAGCAGCAGGTGCTGGAGTTACGGTACTGGCAGAGCCAGTGGCACTGGCTGGGTGCCTTTGGCTATTCTCCGCACCGCGGCGTGGCCTTCCACAGTGGATTTGGTGCACGTAAGCACGGAATTTTCCAGTGGGCTGTTAAATAGCTGCTGGCATGTCAGTCCTGACACTGACGGTTCAGCCTTTCGCGGGTCCGAAACACGCCGAAACACGTGTGTGTCTGCATGGCCAGGGCTCTGCATGAGCCCAGGGAGCGTCCCTCGGCAGAAGACAGCACAGATTTAATTCCTGCTCCTTCAATCCGCCGGTTTCCACATCAGCTGCTCGTCACAGCTACAGAGGAGGTTTTTCCTTCTCTTAATTTTTCTCTCTCAACATGCAAGAGTGAACCAGTGGCCGTTTTGGCTCAGGACAAAGGGGAGAAGGAAGATAAGCGAGGAGATCCACACTGACCCCAAAGCAAGCTGCGATCCCAGCGGCATAGCGAATGCCTTGGAAACAAAGCCCCAGAGTGTGGAAGGTCTCGCAGCAGCAGGTTTTGTAAGCAGATGCCAAAGGGAGCATTAGGACATCAGTTAGCCTTTATGCTAATGTTTCCTCCCGGAAAGTCTGGAAGCTTTCTCTCCTGCATGAGGAAATGGAATAAAAATGCCCAGATTGGCAAAAGGGGGTGCCTGGTTCTAGGAAGCGAAGCGTAATGTGGTGGCAGGTGCTTCCTTTCCGGTGGTTTTCCTCTAGTGCAGATGATGCCTGTTGGGGTATTTAAGCAGTGCTTGGTAAGCTGTCGGGGCTTCTGCTGGAGATTTATTTGCTTTTTGCCAAAGTAAGTGGAGGTTATTGGTTATTTTTTTTTGGTCATGCCACAGGGCGAAGGTGACGCCTCTTTCCTCGTGCTCCGCTTCAGGCTTTTTACTGTTGGTTTTAATCTCTGTGCCATTAAGATTTGGCTCCAGAGTTGGTGCATCAGCCCTTAGCTTGCATGGCTCAGGAGCAGCGTCTCACCAGCCCCACCACACTTGCCACAGGATGGTAAAATAACGCCTTTGAGGGCCCCGGAGATGGTGGGAGGGCTGGAGCCCCTCTGCTGTGAGGACAGGCTGAGAGAGCTGGGGGGGTTCAGCCTGGAGAAGAGAAGGCTCCGGGGAGACCTTCCAGCCCCTTCCAGTCTCTCAAGGGGCTCCAGGAAAGCTGGGGATGGACTCTGGAGCAGGGAGGGGAGCCTTAGGATGAGGGGGAATGGCTTTAAACTGGAAAAGGGGAGATTTTGATAAAAGATTAGGAAGAAATTCTTGGCTATGGGGGCGGTGGGACAGTGGCCCAGGTTGCCCAGAGAAGCTGTGGCTGCCCCATCCCTGGAGGAGTTCAAGGCCAGGTTGGACGGGGCTTGGAGCGACCTGGGCTGGTGGGAGGTGTCCCTGCCCAGGGCAGGGGGTGGCACTGGGTGGGCTTTAAGGTCCCTTCCCACCCAAACCATCCTGTGATTCTGTGGTCCCACCAACGCAGGGAAGACGCCGGCAGCAAAATCTGCAATAATGCTTTGAGGCACATCAAAATCCAAGTCATGGATCTTACTCGTCAAGGGCTGGGGGAAGATTGCCTACATCTATAGATGTCCCACTGCTTATTTAGACTGTGGTGTCATTTCAGTAGCAGAGAAGACAAATGCACTTAGTCTTTCTCCAGCTAAACAAATGTGAGCTATGCGATACTTTAATACGACTTAAATATTCTCGTCAGACATGAGAGTACGTGCAAAAGCTAAATAAAACATGAGGACGTAGTTGACAAGCCTATTTTCAGGAGGGATTGCATTTCTAAATGAAATTTCAAATAAATGATTTATAATCTCGCGAAAACAAAAGGAGCGCATGTATCGTTGTCACAGTGAATGCTGCCCCTCTTTTCAAACAAATTATCCCCATCCTGCTGATTTCAATTGCGCTTCGTCTTTTTCTATTAGCTCAAAAAATGTGTTTTGTGCTGGATTCTGAAATGCATTTTGCTTTTCTGGATAGCTTTGGGGTTGTGCATTAATTTTAAACTAATACTTAGGAGTGTTCTGTGGATATTTTTTTTAATCCAGAAATTGTTAGAAAAATATCGCAAAACCGTGAAATATTATATTGTCTGTCTTGTTTTCTATATTTTTTTTACAATGAACTTCAAAAAAACCCCACTTAGGTTTGAATTATGTTTCACTTCACCTTTTCTTTCCGATTTTTTTCAGGGATTGATGACTGCTGCTTTTGAGTCAGTCTGGAACAGTACTTTTGACTCGCATTGCAGTTTGATGGAGCTAACAAGGGATTTAATAGTTGAAATTTCCTTTCCTTCTTTGCATCACGCTTCACGGTATTCCTTTTTCTGCCCTCTCTTTGCAGTTAATAGCTCGTTGTTTAACGGGACAATGGTGCCGTCAGCCGATGAGCCCTTCTATTCCTCTGCGGAGGCGGTGAGTGCCCTTTGGGAGGACGGGGATTATCTGATCTGGGAAGGCTGTACGTGCCGCGCGTTTCTGCTGGACCCTGCCAGCGGATCAGGAATTGGTCGCAGGGAGAAAACCCTCCCGCGGACACTGTGAAAACGTGACACTGCCCCTTTTGGCACCCTCACTTGATGCTCCAAGGTTTTCTCGTAGTCCTGTGTACGGAATGCTGTTGTGCACAATTTGATAATAGCCACCACTTTCATGCGGGTCTGATCTGTGTGTGTTGGCAGGATGCACGTGGTTCTCCTGGGGGATTAGTCGGATCCTTGCGTCCAGGGCTGCAATGGTAGGAGGGTTCTGGCCACCTCATCCTTTGGAACGTCCCCTTTCCATACAGTTCTTGGATTTTTCTGTAGCTGACCCTGACTTTTCCACATTTCACTTATTTGGAGGATGAAGAGAAAGAAATGGAGCTTGACAGGGCCAGATGTGTTTGTGTTTGATGCAGGGGAAGTGAGTTGAGACACAGAATGACAGCTTTCTGCTGAAGAACGCAGACCCTGCCTGTCTGTGTTTCTTTTCATGTGGTGGCCACTCTTGTGTGGCATCAAGTGTCCCAGCGGGCAGGGAATGGTTTCTGAGCTGGGCACCATCTGCAGGCACTAGGAGCCCGAGACACAAACCTGAAGGCCAAGAGCGTTGCCCGAGGGGGTCAGTTACAGGGTGAAGAAATAGCAACGAGGTCTCCCGATGGCCAGGCTGCACCTCGTGTGCCCATTACTGCTCCTTGGCCACCTCCGTTGGCTGGCTGCGGTCCCTGAGCATCTGAGGTGGCTGCTTCTGGAAGGGCTGGAGATGAGGAACGGCCGGAGATGAGAGCCACCTTCTTCTGCAGAAAATAATGCCTGGGGAAGTGCTGAGCAGCCCCCAGCTCCGAATCAGCCCAACCATCAGGAGAAGAGTGCCTGTTGCCTCTTCTGTTCCATTAACAAGAAGGAGTCTTCTCGGGTTTTGTGGGTTTAGCATTTGATGGTTGGTCTTGGGAGAAGGGAGGCATGCCTACGAGGAAGGCGAAGAACTGAGGGAGGCCTCAGCCTGTCCTTGCTTCCCAGGTAATATCATCCTATGTCCAGGTTAAAATCCGTTCTACCTGCGCACAAGCACAGGGGTTTTTAGCCTCCTGCTCCATCCCTCTCTTTTCCTCCCAGTATTTTTCCTGATGTTCAGTCCCCGTTCCTATCCTGGCACAAGCGCAGCGTTATGGAAATGTTCTTTCTCTTTCCTGCAGTACAACACCACCATTGACTGGTCATCTCTGACAACAAAGGAGTGCTTGAAATACGGAGGACGACTTGTGGGCAACAACTGTGGCTACGTCCCTGACATCACCCTCATGTCTTTCATCCTCTTCTTTGGCACTTACACCTGCTCCATGGCCCTGAAGAAATTCAAGACCAGTCGCTACTTTCCAACCACTGTAAGTATCTCCTTTCACCCCAGCAGTCTGGTTTTTTTACTCTTTCGGAGTGCAAAGATCAGCCTTCCCTTTGGTATCACTGTCGCCCGCAGAGGGAGAAACGCTTTGCAGGGAAGCCAGGTTGATTTGGTTGAGGTAAAAACATGGTTAACCAAGGCGTGTCCGGGATTGCTTCGCTGTCACTCTCTCGACGTTTCTGGAGGGCATGAGTAAGCAGCAGAAGAGCCAAAATGAGCCATGATCTGTCGTGGGGAAGTGGCAGTGATTTTCAGGGTGCTGACCACAAGACTTCCAAGCCGAGATACGCAACGATGTAGTTTATCAGCCTTAAGAAATCGGAAGAGTCCTTCAGGCCGTTTTCAGTGTAGGATACACAGCTTAATGTGATGTACTGCCTCTGGGGCAGGATGCGGGGACGTTCTAACAGAGATCAAACGACCAAAAGGGGCTATTAATCGTTAGGGCAGAAATTTCCCTGCTTATAGCCAGAGTATTTGGGGAGGATAAAAGAAGCCCTTCACTTTGTCACTGAGTAAAAGTGGGTAAGCCAGCTGTCCATGTAGGACAGGAGAACAGATGCGTCTTTGATGTTACCAAGTAGCGTTTGAAATACTTAGGAATCAGTGCAAAAATGTTGAACTCGACTACGGTCCGTGCCCGGCCTGCCTGTTATGGTAGGGACCTAAAGCAGAAACTCCCTTTCTTCTCTGAGGGTCAGATGCAAAATAAGGATGAGCTGAAAAACCTCTGCATGGATTTAAACAAGGTTTTTCTCAGTTTACACGCACCTCTCAGGTGCATCTGCTTCTTTTGTCTCCCCAGCTAAAGTTACCACAACATGCGCATGAGCTGGTGGTTTCCATATGTACCAAAGCCCTGTTTCCCTCTGAGACCTGACCCCCCGCCCTGTTTTTGGCATCTTGACACGCGGGGATTTACCCTGCATGGATGTTTACTCTTCTGCTGTGTTACAAACCTCTATTATTTTTAATAAAAAAGAAACAAATTCCATCCGGGCTGGAATGTGGCTCAATTTATCTGTAACCGTGTGAGCCCAGGAAGCCTGGAAGGAACAACAGCTCTACAAGACCCCACAGATACAGACAAGCACAGTGGGTCCTGCCCGGTTAAATTTCGGGGTCTGACCAGTGGCAGCTTTAAGTTGTCATATTCCGATGACGTACGGCATGTTGAGGGTTTCGCTGAGAAGCGTAGTTTGTTTTCCTGTCTGCTTAAGTTGATTTATTACTTGAACAGCAAACAGTGTAAACTCTGCCAGGACATCTCATCCGTCGTGGAAGTTTGGGTCTTCCCATCTTCTAAAGGGAAGTTTGTGACTGTTTCCATTGTCTGGTGTAAAATACCATTTCTTCCCTTTCTCATTTTTTTAAAATCCGCGTTGCGAAGTCAGTCATGTTAAAAGAATGGAGTCTGGGGATAACATGGTATGTTTTGTTAAAGCTGCGTACCGTAGGAACCCTGTGATAACATGAGAAGCTCAGCTCGTGTCAAAAAAGCCATCTGTGGCCCTGCATAGAAAAACATGGAACACGTGGACCCTAAAGAATCAGACATGAGAAGGCAAGCAGAAGGAAACAATATTTTACATGTCTAAAAAAGTCACAGTTTTTTTAGGTTTGTTTACAAATGTTCATTATCTGTAATATTGGAAGCTGAAAGTCCTTTCAGACGCTGCTGGGGAGGAGCTAGGTCTCCATACCACTGGTTGGTGGCTGCCGTCGAACGTAACATCACTGAGACTGCCTTGAAAAATTAATGTGGGAGTTTCTTAGAATAGCAGTTTTCTTTTTCCTTGGGCTTAGTTTTCATACTTCCATTTAGGCTTAATTGTTTGGCTTTCAGACAAAGCAATAAAGTACCAAAGGCACATTTAGGCAAATGGCGCCAGACGTGACAACGCATGGTTTTGTTTCTACAAAAGAAGGAACGATGAGCTTGGATTGCCACCAAATGCAAGCCTGGAGTATCACGTCGAAACTAAAGCGTGGGTGAAATGGCGTTTCATGGTGCTAACTACCGTTCTGATATCAACTTCTGTTTCAGGCCCGGAAGCTCATCAGTGACTTTGCCATTATCCTGTCCATTTTGATTTTCTGTGGAATAGATGCCCTGGTAGGTGTGGACACACCAAAACTAATTGTGCCAAGTGAATTCAAGGTACGTCATTGTCAGCTTTGTTCGGTGGCCTTTGGAAGAGATTCCCTTTTCCCCCCATCTGCCCTGTATAAAATAACTCGCCCTCAAAGCAGGAGAGTTGTCAGCTTTGTGAAAAAGGACCGTTTTACTCAAATGGTGTCCTTTTTATTAGCATCATTTGGGTTGGCTGATGTATCTCCTAAATCCTGCCTCCATACTTTGAACATTTTGTTGCTGTTAATGGGAAGGATGAAATTGTCTCAAACCTCAAGTGTCTCCCCGTAGCCCCATTACTGGAAGTACAAGTGAATTTGGGATGTCGTCACTCCCGTATGGCAGCTCTAATGCAAGTTTTCCTTTCCTTGCCCTTAAAAGCCAACCAGTCCCGAGAGGGGTTGGTTTATCCCACCTTTTGGAGGGAACCCGTGGTGGGTGTACCTGGCAGCAGCGATCCCTGCACTGCTGGTGACTATCCTCATCTTCATGGACCAGCAAATCACAGCCGTCATCGTCAACAGGAAGGAGCACAAGCTCAAGGTGGGTGTGCTTCGTGTCTTGCACACGGACAAAGAGCTGCCCGGTGTTTTTCTGTGCTAGAGATGGAGGAGGGCCCGTGGCAGTGTTGAACGTACTTGCCACCTCAGAAACATCATTGCTGGTGTTTAACAACAATATTTATTTTGTTGACTAGCGTAGAGTTTTTGCCGGGAAAACCACTGATTCAGTTGAAATCTTGAGTGTTGCACAAACAGCGTTTGCCTTCCTCCTAAAGCAAGAACCCTGTGCAGGGCCAACTTGCAATGTCTCGTTCAGTAAACACTTCCTAATTTTGATTGGCTTCACCATCCTGTGGCCCGAAGTGTTCCCACATGAGAAGCTTTGGGATTGCTCCTCCCTTTTCCTTCGCAAACAGGTCCCGTGCCAGGAATAGGCGGATTTCACCAAACCAGCCAGCTACCCCTTCCCTAGGGGAAGGAAAAGACTTAGACCCATCGCATCCTACTCGCTGCTCATAGAATCATAGAATTGTCTAGGTTGGAATGGACCTTTAAGATCGTCGAGTCCAGCCATCACCAAAATGACCACTAAACCATGTGGCTAGAGCCAGAAGAAATTAGAGCAGCCCTCCTTTGAGAGGCAGATTTTTTGTTTAAAGCCCCTTTTCATGTCAACATAAACTCGTAAGTTTTCTTAAAATCTTTACAATATTTTGCTCTTTCCTTGCAAGAGCTTCACTCTCCAACTGTCAACATTGGAGAATAGCAAAGGAAGCTTCTAAATATCGGCTAGGAAAGAAGATCCGCGTCTATCCACGCGTTTAAAGTTATGTGCTTGACCGCTGTATGCGTCCACCTGGTGCGCTCTGCTTTTCCATTAAATTCATTAACTTCCATGCAGTCAGAAACTGGTTGATGGCTGACATTCCCCATCTTTGCTTGTGTAGGGAAAGCTCATGCTGTCCGCTGTGCCCAGCAAATACGCTTTTACATACTACCAAAACTGTTAATTCCTTTAAAACAAGTCCCCGGGTCTGATGTTAAGGAACACCTAGGAAGGGTAGGGTGCTTCCCAGTGAGGAGGCTTGGCAGACGTTCTTTCTGGCGTTATTTTCAACAAGGCGTTCAGGAAGAGGATTGGGGCCAGCAGAAGGGTCTGATGGCTCGCTGTCTTACAGCTGGTGTGAAAAACTGCTGGGTTTTGGCAGTGCCGGTGCTGCCAAATCATGCTTCGCCTCACAGACTCTAGTTCTCCAGAGAAACTAGTCCCAGACTCAACTCCAGCTAACTCAAACCTCTCTTCTAGCATCAAATGACTCTTAACATCTAATTTTCCGCTTACCGCCTTCCTCCCTCAAAGACACGCGCCTATTCCCTATCATCTGCTGCTGTTTTTAAGGAGAAAAAGTTGCTTTGTGGTTGTTGTCGGCTTTCTTCCTGCGCTCCTGTCATAGACTATAAGGGGAGACTTTATGAATCTGATGCATGGGCGTGGAAAGGAAAAGGAGGGTGGCCAGAGTGGCTCCACCAGGTCCACATGGATCTGCAGAGAGTGCCCGTTTTCGGGTGCCCAGGCTCGCGGTGGGGGGAAATTGTGAGCTTGGAAGGGCTTCCTCTCTCGGGAGCTCTGCTTTAGCCTAAGCCGGGACCTAATTTTAATTTGCGCAGCACCGTGTTATTGCATCCGAGCCAAAAATCTCTCTCACCTTATCGCTACGGGCAAAGTCGCTCTGGATCTCACAAGCCCCTCTTACCGTGTTTGTCGTGTAAGACGATCGCTGGCGGACGTTCCCAGCCGTGGGCGGAACAAGGTTTCTTTGCGTTGCGGGCACGGCATGGGGGTGTGGCTGTCACCCGCTCCGAAGGAGGTTTTGGGGCGCTGGGACGATGGCAGGACCCCTCCTGTGGTGACTATGGCCAGAGGTGGCCCAAGTATGACAGCTGCGTTGGCCGTAGAGTGCCGGAAAATGCTAGCAATAAACTGAAGAGATTTGGGACATACCAAGGGCATAGCCACAGTTGGATGTTATTTAAAGAAGAGCTTTATATCCGCTGACTTATAACAGCCTAGGATGGAGTCATGTTTTTAAAATAAACTTTCCAGACCGGCGCTATGCGGTTTTTCATGCCTGTAGGCTTTTTCCTTTCCCTGCACGGTCAGTTCTGTTGAAAAATATTAAATTCCTGTAAAAGAAGGCTCTCCCTTCCTGCTAATGGGACAGGTTTCAAGCGGTCGAACCCGTGAGAGGGAAGAGTCCCTCAAAACACAGGTAGTGCTGGGTCATTATGTAAATATCTATTGAGATGCAATTGAGAGCTTGAGTTGGGAATGGAGCTTTTTCTTGAAGAAGGGGAGGATGTTTCAATTCATATGGTCACTGTGGACATTAGACAACCGATGTGTGATTTACGACCATCGTGAGCCTGACCTGGAGGAGAAAGTCAGAGTGACAGGGGATGGGAAAGGTTTGTGCGCAGTGACGAGTGCTGGCGGATGGTTTATGGGACCGGTGTAAAAAAAAAACCAACCTTAGAACATCGCTTTTTACCATCTGGATCTGGGCAGATAAACTCAATACCGTGCCCACGTCTTCCTCGGGGGGAGGCTAACCATTGACACGATATCGGGTTTAGGTCTGTCTCCTGCACCTAACTAAGCAGACATAGTGTTTTCTTAATCGCTGGAAGAATACATTCACTGTTCTTGCCCCGCGAAGAAGAGGCCCCTCATCTCCTCAGCTTATAGGCACTGAACATGGTTATGCTATCAGCGCTGGGTGCACTTTTTCAGTAACAAGGTATAAACACTCCAGCAAAGTGCTGCTTAATATAAAAATTTATTTCCTGCTTCCTTTGTTAAGGTTGTGAGCACATGCTTTTGTTTAATTGGGGGTTCTCAAGCCCGACCCTGCTACTCTGCACCAAAAAACACCTCCGTACACAAAATCTCCTGTAGGCCAAAAGAAGGATGGGGTTTTTTTTCCCCTAGTGCCTTGCTAAAGCATGGGCTGGGTGTCACTGAGTGTCCGTCCCCGTGCTGCCAGCCAGCCAAGGTAAGCAGCGCCCGCATGAGGAAAACAATGAGGACTATTCAAGATGACTTGGGTTGCTTTCCCTCCTGGGTCACCAAGTGGGTCCAGCTCATTCACTCTTTCCAATAAAATCAAATTGAACAGGATTAAAAAAAGGTTAATCTTCTTTACAATAGCAAACCTTGCAGATTTGTCGAGTGTTTTTCTGAAGATCCCTTTCTTTGGTGGCTCTTTTGTTTCTTCACATCTTCTCTTGGCGCTTGTGACTGGTGGATTTCCTGTGTTAGTTCATTAAAGGGTTGAAAAAAGAGAAGATCAGAGGTCTTTAAAAAGGAATAAAGAATGAGGGCAGCTTTCTCCTTTCGATAGGGTATGAGCCCATCAGCTGGTTTTGTGGCTTTTCCCAAGAGGGCCTAGGGTTGAGGAAGATGCCTCCAGCACCAGGCCATGACCAGCAGGGCTCAGACCAGTTGTGAGGTCCCAACCGTGAGATCCCACAGTCACTTCCTATCCTAAATACAGGACCTTAGGCTTTGGGCTGGTTTTCAAGGGTGGTTTGGGTATTTAAAGCTCTGTGCACACCCAAGCTGTCGCTTACACCAATGCAAGATAATTTGGCGCAGAAAGGTGCCAATCCTGGCCTCCCACCGTGGCAGAAGTAGTCCTGTAGCAGAGCAGCAGGACAGATAGCGGCTCCCGCCATCGCAAGCCGCTCTCCTGCTTTGCAGACCATCTTCTTGTCCACTCGTCCGCTCCAAACTCTCTTGCTGCCCTGTCTTGCATTGTGAAAATGGGTCATCGGGTTTTCGAACGTGCCTTGGGATGGCAGCAGGGGCTGGGATGGTGCTGGGCGTTGGATTGCTGGTCCCTGTGTTCTGCTGAAAAAAATGGGGCCACACTGTAAAAATAGCACTTTATAATGGGGTTTCATTTTTGGTTTTTAAGAGGCAAGGCAGAGCTCCTTCAAGAGCACTGTAAACCCATTATAACCAAGAGAGTTGTGTGTGTGTGTATATTTATATATTTATATATAAAAAAAGTATATTGAGAGCTTGCTTGTTTAGAAGATACAATGCGTATCTCACCAAATATTTTTTGGTGAAGGTGGTGCTCTCAGATTGTCTCCAGCTCGTGGTCTGCTGTCTCCAGTCCCTTTGCAAAGAGCTCTTGGACTGGTCGCAGGCCTTGGCTTGTACCAACTTGACCTCCCAGCACTTCATAGTGTACACAAGGGCCTTGGTCTTCTGCCAGGCTGCTTGCAGGTCTGCTGCTCTCCTCTGCTGTTGTTGTCAGAGCTTGCTGCAACTGTAACACTTACCTGTTTTCCCTGTATGTGTGGATAATTCATCCCTTAATGCGTCCTGCTTTGCTATTTCTTATGACGATTCTGGCCAAAAGATGCCGTAGAAGGAACTGCCTCTTGCTTGATGTGTCTCTGTTCCCGGAGCCCTGGACGATCCGTAGATATTGAGACTAACTAAGCTGAAGGTTGTCTTTCTTCCTTCACAGAAAGGTGCTGGATACCATCTGGATTTGTTCTGGGTGGCCATTCTGATGATCATATGCTCCTTCATGGGTCTGCCCTGGTACGTTGCTGCTACCGTGATCTCCATAGCTCACATCGACAGCTTGAAGATGGAGACAGAAACTTCGGCCCCTGGAGAACAGCCCAAGTTTTTGGGAGTGAGGTATGTCAAACCAGAAAGGCCTTAATTGCCTTGTTTGCCTGCAAAGATCAGTTTGTACTATAAATGGTCTTGCCTCGAGCAGGACGCCTGCAGAGGTTCAGGGGGAATAGCTCTTGGATTTGCTGTAGATCTTCAGATCGGCTGCGTTTCCTTACAGCTTTTTTTTGTCGGTGGAGGATATATCCAGTTAGAAATTCATCTGGCCTAGACCATTTGCAAATACCCTTTCTTGAAAAGCAAGAAAACTGTCGCACGACGTGCATGCCCGTAGATGGGGGAGAGCCTGTGCAAGGGGAGAAGAGGAAGGAAACTTCGCCCCGGAGCTTAGACTTCTTCTCGATCCGCTTTGGAGCACGCACGTCAAAGTCACCCCAAAATACCCAAAGCTTCCCAGAGCGAGCTCTAGTGCCCCCGGCACACCGCAAAGCGGTTGCGAAGAATTTTCTGCTGCTTTCTTTGTATTTCCAAGCCCGGCTGTGAGATTTAGCAGCGCAGGTCTCTGGCAATGCCTTGGACAAATCCCCGTGTAACTCCTCAAAAGCTGGTTCGGCCAGATCGGGTGCAGTTTTTGAGGAAGGAGATAAATTTACTGCAGGTTTCCTTATCCGTGGAAATCAAAACAGGCATTCATTAGCAAACATAATGGTAAAAAAATGTAAACCTGTCATGCCTAGAGCAATCAGCTCTACTTAATCAAGCAATTTTTCCTGTGTTTGTTTGCCTTAATTAAGTGGGGTGAAGTGTTTTCAATAGGAGCTCTTCTGGCAATCAGGCCGCTTGTAGAAAATAAAAAATTTAAATGGAAATTTAACAGCCTAACTTTCAGTACTCTGAAATATTACCTGGGGAAAGTCTTTTTGGATGTAGGGAGCGGTTGCGGGTGCCGATGAAGGCACATGTTCGGCACCCCACGAAGGGCCCGGACCATTTATCCAACTGTTGGAATACCATGACCAGGACTCGAAATACGCTGCTAATCTAAGAGCGGAGGGCCGGTGATTTATTACCTATTTGCGTGCTGTGAATACTGCCGGGCAGAGAATTTGGATTGCTAGTTAACAGTTCCTAATGTTTAACGTGTAAACACGCTCCGCCTGACGCGGTAGCAATGCGCTGTTGATCCACAAACAGCGGAGCTATTGCAGGGTGCAAACACCGATCTGATATTTAAAAAAAAGAGATTTATGAGGCTGGAGCGGGATCCAAGGTACCTGCCCTGACGCTGTGGGCCTGCGATGGCCGCTCTGCTTTGAAAACTGGGGCTGCAAAAAGGGGTGTTAGGCTGGTTTTGAGCGCTCGGAGAGGGGGAATAAAAGCAGAGGGAAAGCTGGAGCCATGCTGCTCACCCCATGGTTTTGTTTCAGGGAGCAGAGAGTCACCGGGGTCATCGTTTTCATCCTGACCGGCGTGTCTGTCTTCATGGCGCCCATCCTGAAGGTAAGGACATCACCTTTCCCGCTTTCCTTTGGCTCATGCAGCCGAAGTAAGGCCACAGCAACTGTCAGGCTATTTTTAAGCTACTAAAAAAGCTCACTGAAGCGTGGAAAAGGAGATTAGCGAGAATTACTCGCGCAATTTTACAATTTTCTGGAAGCTTCCTTTTGGAAGGAAAAAATGACATCGTTGTGGCGTGCTAGATAGTAATAGCGACAAAGTTCAGGGCTGGTGGTCTTGGGGGCTGTGAGTTTGTTTCATTTAAAGTTTGTTTGTTTTTTTTCTTCTGTGTTTGCATAAAGTTAAGTTTCCTTTTATTTTACACTCTTATACCTCTGCCGTGCCTGTGGTTTGTGGAAAATATGTTGTGGATAAAGCTTGGGAGCATACTGGTGGCCTGATGGAAGGATGGTTGGCAGCGCGGTAGAGTTGCTGTGTGGAAGACGCGGGTTACCAGATGGATACGTAGGTTTAAAAGTATATTTGCATTTATTTGAGTGTGTGCGCATCTTGACACGTACACCTGAAGAAAATCTTCATTTGGTGCTTACTGATAGGGTATATGCATGGCCCACTGAGAGAAGGTGGGGTTTTTTTTCGTGAAAGAGAATACGCAGAACTGGTGGCAATGAGCAGAGCCTACAGCTGATGATATTAGCCCGTGGGTACAGTTTTGGCCCAAAATCTTTGGGATTTGGGACCGCTGCTGTAGCAGAGCTGAACCCTCCCCAGGCACACACACCTCAGCAGTGTGAGGCTGCTGCAGCATGCCCGTTTTTTTGTAAAAAAGCCAGCACAACAGTCACATTTTCACTCTTTTGGGCCGGATCTTCCTGAAACAGCACATCCCTTATTGCTCAGAAGCGATGCCCGGCTTAGCAGTATGGAAAATGTGTTTCTGGAGGAAGCAGTGCAATTAAATGTGATTTCTTAATCTCCTGGATTTTTTTTTTCTCTTGTGAGTTTAGCCAAGGCTCTGAACGGATGTGCTGCTGATGGACCGTTTAATCTAGGTAGCTAGCTATTTTCCAAGACCTGAAATTTGTCGGCACGTGGCCACAGAGAAACGTTGGCCTTGGTGGATCATCGGATCATAGAACGAAACTGGAAAACCTGCTTATCCACGGCTTGTGGAGGATACTGCCTTCTTCTCCCGGGATGATGGTTTCAGTGGCGCCGAGCGCAGGAATACTGTACAACAGGAGATGTCAGCTCTGCAAGTCCATCTCCAGGGACCCGTAGACCGATGGTACGAGCAGAAGATGTCAAAATGGGGAACATACGTACTGAAACAGTGTCACCGGGCACCGTAACACCGCGACGGAGCAGACGGGTGTCTGGAGAAGCGTTTCTGGAGGAGGCCGCTGAGTTTTTGGTCACGAGGAGGTTGGAAGCCACGGGGCCTGTGAAGCACCGCTAGATGTGAGCCTGAAGGGGCGGAGGCAGAGAGCAATGGTGCCGCCTGTCTATAAAGTGGAGAAAGTGGCTTTACAAGTCAAGTGCGTTCCTATTCTTGATTTCTAAGGTTGTTTAGACAACTAGCAACTTTTTGTGCCTTGGTAACAGTTTCCTCCTCTGCACAAACAGGCATTTCCATGCCCTTAATTTAATGCCTGATTGCGATAATTCTGTTCGTTAGCTCATGTGACCTTTCCCTGCAAGGTCTCTCTTCCTCTATTCCACCGGGGTCTGTTATTTCCCCTCTTATTGCCTCGTTCGTTAATTGCTTGCCTGTGCTTCCCCTAAAGGACGCGTGTGGGGGAAGATGCCGGCGGGAGGACGCCTGAGGATAAAGCGGCACGCTCCTCGCCCACGTGCCAGCGAGAGAAGTCCCTGGCAGC
The DNA here is from genome assembly GCF_028500815.1 of Rissa tridactyla. Taxonomy (NCBI): domain Eukaryota; kingdom Metazoa; phylum Chordata; class Aves; order Charadriiformes; family Laridae; genus Rissa; species Rissa tridactyla. Next base: position 76,233,660 of record NC_071470.1, on the reverse strand, counting down.
GCGTCAGGACCTTTAGCAAACTCCAGTGGCAGGGTCTCCTGCCCCAGAGGGCTTTGCTTTGCTCAAGGCATTGCAGAACATTTCAGCCTCCTCACGCCAGCGGCAAACTGAACGTTAGCGATCCCCAATCCAATATAAGAGGCAACCCACAGAATAATCCCAGCTCTTGTTTTTTGTGGCTTTTGCGGTGTTTGCTCTGGTTTTTGGAACGTTGCGGATGTTTCTGCTCAGTTAATGGCAGATCTCCCCAGAAACATCCTCAGCCCTGCTAGGAGAATGACAGGCACTTTCCTATAAATACATTTTTAATTCTCTTGGCTCGCAGCAGGTTTGCTGGGAGCGCCGAAGCCAGCAACCCCATAGCTAGTGAATACTTTGCCAAAAGAAAGTCTTCCAAAAGGAAAGCGCCGCTTGCTACTCTGCGGGATAATGTGCCGAAGTTTCATCTAGGGGTGATTTACAGGATTAATCATCGTGGAATGGTGAAATAATATTTGGACGTTTTTCTTTTTTTTTTTTTTCTTTTTTTTTTTTTTTTTTGGAAAAACAGAAAGAAATAGAAGGAGAGGGAAAGAGGGCAGTGTAAATGAACTAAAAAGCTAAATTCTGAAAGCCTCTTACCCAACTTGCTGGAGGAGATATTATCCTATCTCGTCTAATCCCTCGGACCCAGTGATCCCTTGGACACCCCCATCTCTGTGAACCCCGCGGCGGCACACGGTGATGGCAGACAGTCGAAACCAGCTCACTCAAGGAAGCAAATACATCCAATATAAGGGTGAATTAGCAATCCAGAAGCTCGCAGGAGGTGATAGGGAACGAGAATCAGGGGAGGGAACGGAAAAAAAGTAGGCAGGGAAGCTTTGATCTGGGATGGCGCATGGCCCGGTGACTCGGGTGCTCATGTGGCCCAAGGGAAACGCACGCGTTCAGGATCAAGGCCTCCAGGGATATGTGCTTAGCTCTATGTTTTTGACCCAGTAAACGATGAATAAGGTGAGGAATACGACAAAACAAGGAATAACTGTCGTGTTATTTGCCTCTTTAGCGAGTTCCATGCAGGGATTGGAAAGCAAACGTCCCTCCGTGGGAGCCTTGGCCGTGCTGTGGCTGCCATTCAGTGGCAGCCGCCTGTCACTGCACAAAGGCTTTCCTTCGTCAACGGCGGCAGAGCTCTTCCCGTCCTTCCTGGCTTCAAATAAATCGCACAAAGGCCGTTATTCAGCTCCCGCGTGTGGTTTGTGCCCAAGTATTCCCAGTCAGGTCACGCCAGGCTGGTTGCCCGCAGTTCTGTGGTGGGGCCGAGAAGCGGTTCCTCCTCTTGGCAGCCGCGTGGTGGCTTTTGCCATGGTGGACAGCTTTGTGCTTCAGGTCGGAGGGACAGATGCACGTTCTGGGGAGCGTGTGTGGTGGAACCTTGCACCTTCCTCCCTTCTGAAGAAAGATATCCCCGATGGCAGGACCGGTGATGGAGGCACGGGCAGCACTTAGCACTTGAAGGAGCAGAAGTGGATGTTTGAAAGGACAGTTCCCGGCAGTGGCTAAACTCACAGCCCTGTGTTTGTGAATAGTTATGGATTAAAGTGGGTGACAGATGGAGCGGTCAGAGACTTGGTTGGCATGACTGTCATTGCTGAGGTGGGACTCAAGAGAAGAGCCTTTCTGGACGGATTTCCACAGCTTACTGAGCTGGACATAACCACAGGATGGCGCTGCCTTTTCTTCTTCTCTACCTTCTACTTCTCGTCTCACCAGAAACCAGGAGGTGAAAAGCAATTTGAAGCTTACTCGAACACATTTACCCTGCCTCTTCTTGAACTTGCTGACTGGCTGGCTCAGTTCCCTTTGGTTCTTGGAGAGACGTCCAAGTCCCAGTGAAGCGGAAGAGCCCAGGGCTTGTCCGGCCCCTGCCCTGCTCCTCAGCCCTCCAGTGATTGCACAAATGTTCTTGTGGCTCTCAAAACACAGCAGAAGGATTGCTCGCTTTCTTACTCTGCACTGTCCACTTGTAGGTGCAGTGAGTTGATCACAGGGTAGGAATTACGTCCTTCTGCGTGTTAACGGTGCACTGTGTATGGGGAGGGTGTTCACTCAGTTTCTCCTGCTCTTCCCCCGCAGTTCATTCCCATGCCTGTGCTCTATGGCGTCTTCCTCTACATGGGCGTCGCTTCCCTCAACGGTGTGCAGGTGAGTGACTGGCCCAGGTTGCCCAGAGAAGCTGTGGCTGCCCCATCCCTGGAGGGGTTCAAGGCCAGGTTGGACGGGGCTTGGAGCAACCCGGGCTGGTGGGCGGTGTCCCTGCCCAGGGCAGGGGGGTTAGAACTAGATGATCTTTAAGGCCCTTTCCAACCCAAACCATTTTGTCATTCTGTGATTCTGTGGGTCCATCCAACACTGGGCCGTCTCCAGAAGATGGTAATTATTAACCAGCGTGGGGTTTCTTTCACAACCCTCCACCCTTTCCCTTCTCCTTTTCCTTCCCAATAAACCCGGGGAGGGTAGCAACTGTTTACAAACATTGCCACGAGCTGGCTGTCCTGACATCCAGACCAAAGGGGAGCCATCTGCTCAGTGGGAGAGCAGCCAAGCCCGAGCCCTGTAAGCGATGGGGGGTGCTTTGTGAAGACCCGGGGTCCATCTTCTCACCCCAGCCGAGTGATGCCAAGGGCAGCGTATGCTTGCAGAGGCCCCGAGCTCCTTCCCGGGGTGGTTCAGGGCATCTGACACAGATTGAAGGAAAACAAGGGCAGATGATTGATGGCAGCGAGGCTGTTCTGCAACATTAAGGAGCAGGAACATTGCTGCTTTGCCAAGGATGGGAAGCCAAGCCCCTTTCTTTGTCGTTGAGGAAATACTCCGTAAAAAGCCTTTCTCACAACGCGGCGTCTGTTGTTGGCCCTAGGAGGCTGGAAGCGGTTTTGTTGCTTTCTGGCACCCTATTAATTGTGGCCTTTCTTTTTAGCACTTGGTTGTGCTCTAAGGGGAAAAGACTGCCTGTTCTGCGAGCACCATGAGAATTTCCTCGGGTGTTCGTCAAAACGGCCCCGGCTTTCATTCCCCGGTGTGAGATCCATCTGGTCTCAGCAGCGGGCAGTGAGCCCGCGTTCAGGCAGGGGACAATGAGGGGATTGTCATTTTCACCCTGGGGTTGGTTCTCCTGGAGGGGTTTTCTCCTGCTTCCCCGCCCAGGTGGTCAGGGGACTGGGCAGCATGTTCTCCCCTGAGCAAGGATGTTTTTCATTCAATGAGAAATCACGATTTTGGTTTAACTCCAAGTCCAGCCGGTCCAGCACGGGGCAAGGGACGCTGCCCCAGAAGCTCCCTGTCTTCCTCACTCCTCAGTTAGGTTCCTTTCTGTTCTCTGGTAATGTGGCGTCTGCCCTCATCTCTGTTGACCTCTGCTGCCAATTTATTTGGAAAGAAAGTGGGGGTTTTTAAATGACGAATGTCTTTCCTTGGCAGGAGCAGGGCAGGGGAGGGTGGCAGAAGTGACCCAGAGTTTGATGCTGATGGTAGTTTGGGCATACAGCTTGTGAAAGCCACAGCAGATCAGGCCCACTCTTTCGAAGCCAGAGGAGCAATCTCCACCGCCACCTTCGTTCCTTGGTTTGCACACTGATGACCAGAGCACATGGAGTCTTCTCCTTAACATAAAGGCCCCTCAAGGCCTTGCTTTGAGAGGTGCTTCGCTCTTGTATCTCTGTTTGGTTGCCAAATATAGTGGAGACCTAGGACCTTCACTTGAGACAACTGAGTTAACGTGTTTGGCCCACCCCGTGTTAAGCCCAAGTCGGTCAGGATAGAGGAGGTGTGCTGGGTTTTCTTCTGGGTTTCTCTTATGGACGGAAAGCAGGTTGATTCAAGGGCACCCTTCATAGTGGATTAATGCTTTTGTATCTCTTTTTTTGTGTTTCCTGGGTTTCATTTAAATGTCTGTTTCTCTTCCTTTCCAGTTCATGGATCGTTTGAAGCTGCTCTTGATGCCTCTAAAACACCAGCCCGACTTCATCTACCTGCGCCACGTCCCGCTGCGCAGGGTCCATCTGTTCACCTTCCTGCAGGTGGTGTGCCTGGCCCTCCTCTGGATCCTCAAGTCGACCGTGGCTGCTATCATATTCCCTGTCATGGTGGGTGATGTTCTCCTTCACATCCCTCCCTTCCACAGCCTGCACCTTCCACCCATGGCCATACCTTCCCATCCACGGGCAAATCCAACCTCTCCTTGTCGAATCCCTAGCTCCAGGCTCTGCCTCCATTCGTGGCGCTGATGTAGGACTACACGGGGTCAGTGTTGCGGTGGCAGCCTTTACATAAGTCCTCCGGAGGAAAACGAGCCTGGAAAGTTAATTTTTTTCCAGAAGGGTGTAGTTAATTGTGACCGTTCCTGGCTGCCAAGGTTAGATTTACCATGTTTTCTCCTTGAGCTGCAGGAACGAATGAGAGGTGCATAGTTTTCCTTTTTTAGTCAGCACTAATTACCGGGCAGAAAACGTCTCCCTTGCTTTTAAATAGCACAAATTGACAAAACCAAGAATGGGGCTCGCCGTTAAGAGGTGTGCCAAACAGAGGGAAAGGATTAGCTAAATTAAGAGCAAAAGAAAGAATGTCTTTTTCCTTGAACTCGAGTAAAAAGACAATGACGTTGATTCCTGTGTTTCGCATCGGAGGATGACATTTAAGTTTGTAGGATGCGCATTCTCTTCCTGATAATGCACATCTGAGTCACGTAAACACTTATTTGGGATGTTGAGAGATCAAATGTTCATCACACAGAACATTTTATTTAAGAATAAAACGCGCTGTTTCTAAAACACACACTGTGCGGTCAGTCTGGTACAGTATTTCTACGTCAAGGAAGGGGAATAGTGAAACAGCTTTCTGCGCATGTAATTTATTACTAGAGCCGTAGACACAACTAGGCACTTACACCAAATAAAAACCAAACAAGTGTTAAGGGGGGTTTATACGTATATATGAGGCCGAGTGGATGGAGTGTGGATCCAGCGGGACCAGAGCTGCCCGCGCAGAGATCCTGCCGAGCCTGGTCTCTGGCCTGCAGATGGGTCAGACTGCTGCAAAGTCAAAGCTTTATGAAACTCCCTTAAGAAATCTGGGCCCAAAGTCCCCTAGTGTCAGGTTTAGGGACAAGTAAAAAGTCAGTTGTGGGTGCAGTTAGGAACGGCAGTGCCTATTTAAGGGAGAGAAGGAGGGAAAGCAGAAAACAGAACGAGGACAAGCGTTTGTTCTCTGGTGCCGGTGAAATGAGAAAAGATGATGCAAGTGAAAGAATCCTCCAAATGTTCTTGCTGGGACACATGCTCATATATAAAGGTGTTAAAAATCAGCAGTTCCCGCTGACACGCCGTTCCGTTGCGTTTTCATGGCTGTGTTGTACTGCTGTTGAAAGCTGAATCCAAGATGCGGACAGATGCTCTTTCTCTTTGCCCGGAATAGAGAGGATCTGAGTGAACCCAAAGTCTGCTGAAGTTCGTTAGAATGGTGCAAACCCGGTGAAGCTACAGTCGCAGCTTAGATGTAGCTGGATCTGGTGATAAAACCTCAATCATTTGCACTCATGAACAAAAAGACTATGAAAAGCCAATTAGTGAAGATCCGGCTGATAGGCAAGCCTCTGTTTATTTGAAGGAAAAGCATTTTAGTACAGAAGTAATACGTGATGGGATAATTGTGGGTGTCTACATGGCATCTTTCCATCCCCTGAGTATTTTCTCGGTTCTGTAATTGCGTCTGAAGCTACGCAAGTCAGCGCTGGAGATCCTTTCCTAGGAATTGTTTGTGCCGTTGAGCATCGTTGCTCGGAACAAACTCTTCATCGTAAAGGCAGCCTTCGGTTGTCAGGAATGGGGTGTATCTTGTAGTAGCCGGGTTGAGGAGCTTTCAGTCTGTTGCTGTACCCTTTGGTAAAGAGTAGGTGGGATGTTGGTAGGCATCTGGTGGTGGTGTTAAGCCCAGCGTCGATGCAAACGCCTGTTTCAGACACATCCCTTCTCTTTTTCCCAGCGCTTTGGATTGCAGTCTCGCACAGAAAAAGCTTTTCCTCCAGTTTCACGCAGCCACAATCCTAGTAAAGTTTATTCTGCAAACTCTGAGGGCACAGTTTGGCCTTCGTCTAATTCCTAAAGAGTTCTTAGATCTGAGGAAACGGTGAGAAAAAAAATACAGACAGTTACCCAGGCCGCCCCCGTGAACCTGCATACTCATTTTTTGTCTCTGTTATTTTGCCTGATGCCTGTCAGTTAAAGGTGACCTTTGTCTCTACAGGAGTATTAAGTGATTACGTACTTTTTTCTGTAGGTTGCTCCTGTTTATTGTGGCGTGAAGCGGCCACAGTTCCAACTTTCAGGTTGATCGAGATAGCCCAGGTGTTCCCCTTGTTCTCTGTATGTTCACGTACAACCAGAACTAAAAGCGTGTGGGATTAAGAAGCAGCATCAAGAGGAATGCGCAGGCTGTTCCCAATTAAAGTCCCTCTCTGCTTTTTCAGATCCTGGCACTCGTAGCAGTCAGAAAAGCCATGGACTACCTCTTCTCCCAGCATGACTTAAGCTTTCTTGACGACGTCATTCCAGAAAAGGACAAGAAAAAGAAAGAGGATGAGAAGAAGAAGAAAAAGAAGAAGGGCAGTATGGACAGTGACAATGACGATGTAAGGAGCTTTCTGCCCTTGTCAAATTACTCCTTTCTAGGTAGCTGACCCGGGGGGACGGTCCCTGTCCCCCCCATCTCTGGGGCTGGGGGTTTCCCGGCCTCATTTGAAGCCGACCCACTCAGTCTTTTGCTGCTGCAGCAAATTGGCCCCGAAAAAAAACTTCTTTTCTACGTTGCCTTCCCTTTTCCAGACGTCGCCAGCCTGTGGTAGGTGGTATTTGCCTTGCCAAGAATGCAATCGCGCTTCCCACAAGAGCACTAGATACCTGCTGAGATGTCGTGCCCTTTGCTAGAACGCCTTTCATCGCCCTGCCTTGTTTATCTTCCCCTCCTCCGCCTTTCTCCCCCGTCGTTGTCTTTTACATTTTAGGAGGAGAACGGTTTTCGCCAGCAGCTCTGTTACTTCTGAATGTACTCTGGGTTTCTTTTTCAATATTTCTTTTAATTATTTAAAAGCACGAAAGGATGTGACTTGTCATATTGCAGGAAAGGCTGCTTTCTCTTGATCATACTCACGACCTAAGTATTTTCAAAGCATCCATGCCCTTCCGCAGCGTACTCTTTAGTCCTATCTCAGGTCGCAGCGTGCCCTAAAATAGTGAAATGTAGCTGCTTATGTCATTTTTAAGTGCGGTGACCCGAGTAGACCAGATCCACGTGCCTTAGACCATGCTATTTTTTACTGTATACATAATAAGAAGAAATGCGGTCCTCATGCCTTTAAACGTTCGCCTACCCAGGTCTGGCGTGAACTTAAATCCTATAAATTTACATTGAAGTGCTAAACATCCTGGTTATGTAGGACTTTGTACAGCAAGTGTGAACTGCCTTTGGAGAGCTGGCGGCCCCGCTCAGCATTACCTTTGGCAATGTGAAAAGGGAGCCAGGCTTTAACGATTTCAGGCTAAGGGGAGAGTACAAAGCACACCGTCACTTGTTCTGCTCATGTAACCCTCCAGGGTTCATGAAGAAGGGTTTTTCCCATGGTGGAGGCAGAGGAAGGAGGGTCACGGGTGCGGGGTTGCGTGTTTGGAGGGTTTCTGCTTGGGTATTGTCCGCACCCTTCCCTCACTGAGCGGATCTACCGAATCAGCCCTCCTTGGGGGTTAGACGATACATCTGGCGTCTTCAAAAGGAATGGGGCGGCTCCAGGAGTTCCCCCAGAGCATCCCCGTGCCTGATCGTGCTCAAGGGTGGGAGGAGAAAAGAGGCAACCTGGGTCCTGGTGGGGGGACAAGCCAGAACCTGAGTCCTTTATGGGAGAGGGGTGGAACACCTCTGCGGATCTGTGCTGGAGCCAACAAAGTCGGGCTGCTCCGATAACAAAATACGCAAAGTCCTTTTTATGAAGAATATATGCTGTGTAAAGTAGAGTGTGTACGCTGCAAGAGACAAAACCGGGCATTTGTTAGGTGAGGGTGCAGCGCGGCAGGAGGTAACCTGGATCCAGACCTTGTTCGATCAAGCTGAATCCCAGCTGGGAAGACGGGCAGATTTCAGACAGCAAGCTCCCCTCTCCTGAAATGAGGGAAAACACCCCGTTGTATGTAGCGAATAGTCAGCAAAGGGTTGGCTCCATCCCCTCCTCTTAACCGATTTGAATCCAGCAGCATCGTACCCTGAGCCATGGCTCCCCTATCTCCAGAATTTTTTAAGCTATCTCCTCTCTTCTCAGGCTTTTCATGAATTTCAGGTACAGTAATTGATCTAATGGGTAAGAGAATTTATGCAAAATGTTGGTTCTTAACTCTTCTTGGTTTGTTTTTTTGGTTTTGTTTTCTTTTCTTGTCTTTTCTTTTCAGCACTTGCTTTTACCAGCTTCCTGAATGTAAAGCACTTGGCGTTTGATTATTTTCACCCTTTCCCTTCCAGAAATATGCCCCCCACCAAGTTAATCCAGTGGGATTTGTTGGGCAATCAGAGTTCAGCAAAGAGGGTTTCTGGGCGTTGCTGGTGCAAGTGGGGTTAGAGGAACGAGTCGGGCAAAGCCTGGCATCAGGAGACCACGCTCGGCACTCGTCAGGACTCACCTGAAGTTCTCATTGGGGTTTACTGGCAATCAGGGGCAGCGAAAAAATAGCTGCAAAGAATGATTTTCAGTTCATCTCACCATTTCTCCCTCCGCCATCTCTAAAAAGTATGAACTAGTGCAGCCGATTGCCGCATTTGCCTAATGAAAACTCAACGCCTTGGTTTTCTCTCGGATTCTACGTCAAAAAATGCATGACCCAAGAAAGGCCAGACAATTTGAGAAAAAAAAACCCAATAATTTTGGGCTGGTATGTTTAGTTGCAGAGTCAGAAGTGCTGTGTAATGGTCTCATCTCCCCTTTGGGGTGTTTTTGCCAAGTGCAGATAGTTTTTCCGTCTCTTGTAGATGGTGAGGTTTAAAGCAGACCGTGAGCATCAGCGCTGCCGTTCCACAGACCTCTTAAATTTCTTTATTGGCACTGAAACGGCGGTAACACTGGGGAGGCTACCCAAGCTCTGCTTACAGCAGGACCCAAAGGGAGGGGGGATTTGGGGGTGGCTTTATCGCCTCACTGCTTTTCTCCGAAGTCGTCTTTATTTGAGCTATGCTTATCCCTCAGCCTCCTAAAAATACTCCCGAGGGAAACGTTTTGCTGTTGGAGTGTGAAATACTGCACTGGATGTCACTTATGTTAAAAAATAATTAAAATAATAATAATAATAATCGAGGGAGAGGGATTCTCTGGCCTCTGTAATGTTTTCCTGCCCTGACTTGAAGTTCTCCCTCCCTCCCTCCTCCCGGGGGTCGTGCTTGGTGCTGTGTCTCATTCTCTCCAGGAGCAAAGATGCATTAACGTGTCTGGCAAATATCACCCTAATTCCTTTGCCCGGTTATGCAATTATGAGCCTTTCCTGGGTTAGGAGAAAGGACACTTATTTTAAAAAAAAAGCGGAATAATTCCAGGTATCTTCTACAGAGCATAAGCAGGTGGATTATTGAAACCAGTGGGGTGTAAATCAGGCTGGTACCCGAGCTCTGGAGCATCCCACGTGCGGCTTCTCCCTGTGGTTGTGCCTCTTGGCACCTGCTTTGCCGCTTCTCTGGCTGGGAGCGCGGAATTCTTACAGGGGCCCCGGATTCCATGGCCTATTCTACTGTAATTGAGCCTGGGTTTGACTCGACTGAAGTCAAAGGGGGAGCTGAGACAGCCCAGTTGAAGGAACCTTTGCCGTACGGTGTCTGGCCCTCGTCTTTGTAGAGCAATTGGGAAGAAAAAGGGGGTCTTACAGAAATCGCGGCGGGCTAAAACGTTTCGATGAGGTTTCCCAGAAGCCAGTGCCCCGCTATTTCTGCCCAGGAATGCGTTTTCCGTCTGTATTTCACCCGGCTGACTCCAAGTTGAATTGGATGGTGTCTTATACGCTGGTGGGGAAGGAGCGGGCGAGGTGGGGGAAGGGGAATATAAAGATTAGACAAGGTCATTTCTCCAGTCTGTTCCACTTCCCCAGTGTGAAGGAAGCAGGAAAAGTGGGGGGGTGCAGTGGGGAACCAGTGGAAACCAGCAGGCAGCTAAGCTGGACCGTGCTTTTTTTTATTATTTTTTTTTTCTTCTTCTTTTCTTTTCCTCCTTCCTACAGAAGCTATATGAAGGATAATTTTATATTGGCGGGAGACGATAAGAGAGAGAGCGAGCGGTGAAAATATTCTAAGATCTTTTACACGTTTCTTTCACAGTCTGACTGCCCCTACTCAGAAAAAGTCCCAAGTATTAAAATACCAATGGACATCATGGAGCAGGAACCTTTCCTAAGTGATAGCAAACCTGCCGACAGTGAGTAGAACTAACCTCTTGCATGCCTGCTTGACTCTGCCTTGCAGTACAGAAATATATATATTTAGAGTGATTTTTTTTTTTTTTTAAATAAACCCCACCTTTCCTATTACTTGAGAAGTACTTTGTCTTGGTTTTGGTTTTTTTTTTCCTCCTCTTTCTTACTTTCCAGGCCTCTGATTTAATAACAGATTTTGGGTTTGTGAGCTTCCCCCCCCCCCCCCCCCGCCTTCCTTTGCTCGTTACAAATCTGATGTTGTTCCTTCTGGTGCCTCCAGCTTAAGTGCTTTTGTCCAGCTCCTAACAGGTCGCTTGGCCACTCGCTCTCTCCTCCTCTCTTTCCTCTGAACTTGTCCCGGTTTGTCTTCGCTCTGCTGATGGTTTGATTTATTTTTATTTTTTTTTTCCCTCTGAGCCTGGTGTTCTGGATTTGCAGCATGTCTAAACTGCATCGCTGTCCCCTTGCTGTTTGTTTCCTTAGGTGCCAAGCGGTTGCAAAAATCAGCGCTTAAAAGAGTAATTAAGCGCGTCATTGATCCGCATTAAACTGACAAGGCAGTGATCAGTTGACCATTAACGTATTTCCCTTCTTAGGTGATTTGCTTTTGTGCTATTCTGTTCCTTCTTAATTTCTTACGTTCATATCCATAATTCCGATTATTACGATCTTCGTTTTCAGTCATTTTCGCTTTTCAAGTGATAGTCTTTTAAGTGAGGAATCAGGAATACCATCTGACCTCAGCTTTATTGCCTTTGCGCTGACTTTTTAAAATACTCCGAGCGATGGGTGCCCTCTGGAGATAAATAGGCTGTTTTGTCGTGAGAGGGGAGGGGAGAAATACGAATAAATTAGTAACAAATCAGTACTGCGGCAAGGCTGGGGATTTCTAGCGGTAGGACCCAAAATCACAGATCTTTAGATCTTTAAGCTGGTATTTAAGAGCTGGTACCCAAGTCCCTTGCCTTTTGGTGGCACTTAAATACCTTAGGTGATGCTAAGCATCGCTCTGTGATTTTTAGGTGCAGGAACACTTAGAGAACGGCGTTATAAAACAAAGGCAAAGAGAAAGAGATGTTTCCCTGATTATTTAGATAGCCTCGTGTTTTGCTGATAAGGAACAGGAGGGAAACCAGCCTCAGACAACCCGGCAGATCCTCCTCCTTTTTCTGGGAGACTGCCCTGATGTGCTAAAAACACATTGCATCCTAAATGTTGCGCAGGATTTTATGATCAGGTGCGCTGTTTCACCTTTTTCAGCATCTTTAAAGCTGAAATAGTTCAGGAAAAGTTAATTGGGCCGCAAACCTGTTTGTTGGAATGCCCTTCAAGACAGCAGGGGGTGAGTCACCCCTGAGCCGCGCCGTAGTTGGTTTGCGTATTTGCACATTTTTATGATCCACTTGTCGATCTGCTGGTTTTTGATTAGAAACAGTGCAAAAAATAAATGAAAAAAAAAATAAAAATCAGGCCCTTGGACTAGAAAAAGTAGCCGGAATCCAGCATCACTGTGGTATTGTCCTTGAACATAACTGTGCTCTGCGATTCCAAGCATATTATTAAGAATACTACTGATGTTAGCTTTCCTTCAGCCATAGGAAGAATAGGATTATTATTAACAGAGAGGACACTTCCCCAGGCTGGGTCAGGCAAGGAAAAGCCACTATGGGCACCAAGCCACCTATTTTCTCACCAGGAGGTTGGGTGCGACGGTGGGGAAGGAGCACAGGGTACCCAAAGAGGTGTAGAGGAAAGGTAAGTGTCAAGGTGGGGAAAGTTTTGGGAAATGAGTCTTTTGGCCGTGTTGGCAGTTCAAGGGGTTTTATCTTGGAGGAGAGAGAGAGAGAAATTGAGCGTTCACCTGGCGGGCAGTCAGCGGTAAGAAAGCGTTGCCAAATAGCTGAGAGTATGGTGGAGAAACAGGCTGGGTGGAGGAGCCATCAGTGCTGCAGGCAGCGACAAACGAGACTTTCTTCCTTCCCCGACAGGAGAAAAATCACCAACATTCCTTGAACGCCATACGTCGTGCTGATACAATTCCTTTCCTTCGGTCACACACCATGCCAAGGTAAGCACCCAAAAAAATGCACTTGATAATGATTCCTCAAAAGCGTCTCAGCTACCCCTCAGCGCACCCAAAGTCAGCGCGGCAAAGTTTTGTCCCCCACAGGAAACTCTTAAAAAGCACTTGGAGAAAATTCCCTGTGTAGGGTTGCAGCATAGAGTCACAGAATTGTCATGGTTGGAAGGGACCTTTCAGATCATTGAGTCCAACTATTCACCTAATGCTGCCAAAGCCACCACTACCCCGTGTCCCTTAGCACCACGTCTGCCCAGTTTTTAAATACCTCCAGGGATGGCGACTCAACTGCTTCCTCAGGCGGCCTCTTCCAGTGCTTAATAACCCTTTATGTGAAGACCTTTTTCCTAATATCCATCCCTAGTTGATGGCCAACACAGCCCTACAGGGCTTGGGATGGGGGGTGGAGAGCCTACAGGCTCCACCAGCCTTGCTTAGACCCCAGCTGAAGAACCAACGGCTGCTTTGGGTTCTAAACCGGAAGAAAGGTGCGGAGCAACTGGGAGGAGTCTAAAAAACACATCTGCAGGGGAAAAATTAAATGAATTGGGATTGTTTAGCCTTTAAAAAAATAGAAGAGACAGACATGGAGAGGAAATTGCTGTTACGCTTTCCTTCAGTCACGTAACAGGATGTTACGAAGGGCAAGTAATCCATTTTCCCATGTCTGCGGTAGAAAATAGAGTAAGTAATAATCTTAAATTGCAGCAAGGAAGAGGTAAGTAACAATTTTTCAGAGCTGAGCCCCTTGGGGCCACCTCGGACCTGCCAGTGCCAAGAGTCGGATCTAGACCAAGGCAGCGATAGTCCTTGAAACGTCAAAGAAATATCTACGCTTCCCGGTGTTAGAGAGTGTGAGATTAATCTCAGTGCCTATAACCAGATTATTCCAAAGGCAGTTTAGGAGCGTTGCCACAGCGCAGCGTGAAGCACAAATGCTGGATACTTGGATCTTCTCGGTCAATGAAATCGGTGGTTTTACCTTCTGAAACAGACAGTGTTGAGACGAACTCATTAAAATTATCTTATGTGATGTACGGGCCTTATCTTAAGCCCAGCTGTATATTGCCACTGCCTGACAGGGTTATTTTACTCGGTATCTGTATGCTGCCGGTTCCAAAAAGCTGTATTGTATGAGCCAATGCAAGGAACCGGTACTGGGAGTTGAGCATTTATTCCATTTTTTAGATGTGACACTCTCTGTTGGATGTCCCATTAAGTCCCAGGACCTGCGGTTTTCCCGGTTTATGCCGCTTGCCCCTCTTGTTTTGTTTGTAAAAGGCTGGTTTTCTCTTGCAAGATGATTTTTCCCTGGGATTTGGTCAGCGGGAGGCTGGGCTAGCAGGAGCCCTGGGCATGGCAGCCCCCCTCGAGAAGGGCTGAGGACCCGACGGGAGTCCCCACACTCACCCCATCTCTCTTTTTCTTCGCAGCCCTCCACGAACTCCAGTAAAAGTTGTGCCTCAAATTAGAATAGAACTTGAGCCTGAAGACAATGGTTATTTCTGGAGGAGCAAGGGAACAGAAACTACTTTGTAATTTGTCTGTCTGTTAAATCTTTTACGGAATTTATTTTGCCACTAGCCAAATATTAAACCCCGCTCTCCCCGCCTGCGTAGGTAAAAAAAAAAAAAAAAAGACATCCTTGCCCCTGCAGATCTCGCCTCCTCTCGCCCCGTTTCCCCACGCCGACCAAGACTCGTTTTGCCTTCTCTGTCGCTCTGACACGCAAGCGTCTCCCGGCCACAAGCAGAGGCCAGAAGCGTTAAGGATTCCCTGTCGTCGTACCGGCGGTTGATGGCCCGGGGGTGCTGGGGCGACTTGAGTCTCGTTGAACCGGTTGTTTGTCCGATTGTCCCTTTGTCGTCTGGCAGAACAAAAAAAAAAACGACCTCCAGGCTAAGCCGACATCTCGCTCACGCTGCTCGAAGATGCTGGAAAGTGCTGCTAACACGAACTCGCTCGTACAGCCTCGTGCTCGTAGTTAACGCGGGAAGGGGAAGGAAAAGGTACTTCGCTCCCAGCACAGACAAACCATTGCCATCGTTGTAGCATGCGTTCTGAAATGTCCCTTTCCTATGCAATTTTTTTTTTTTTTTTTTTTTAAAGAAACACTTTAATGGACTTAATCCGTCAGGTACATTGAAGAGTGTTATTTTCCTAGATTATTTTGTTTAAATTATGGGGGCCTAACCTACGACTTTTTTTTTTTTTTTTGTCAATTTTTTTAACCTTTTTTTAATTACTGTAAAGAAAAATGAATTTTTTCCTGCAGCAGGAAACGTATAGTTATGAGTAGTTCTACCTCTTATTTCTAGATGCCAGGCTTTCTGTAAAAAAAAAAAAAAAAAAAAAAATGTATTGTACCATATATAATGTGATTTTTACAAAAAAAAAAAACCACAAAAAAACACCACAACAAAACCACAATGCCACACCACAATCTCCAGGATATGGCATAGGGCTGGATCAGTTTGATTAACACCTTCTACTTTGAAGCATCTGTTTTACTTAGGGTTGTGTGATTTTCTTTTTTTTTTTTCTTTTTTTTTTTTTTTTAAATAAATAATCTAACTTCGCTATGAAGGAGACGGGATGTAACTTAAATCTCTTGTAATTTAGGCAGAATCTTAAATGTAAGGGTGGTAAGCGAAATGCTGACCGGCGACCGGCGTCGGTGGACAGATGCTGATTGTACTCGCGTTGTTGACTTCCTACGCGGTATCGTTCCAATTTTTTCTTTTGAAACCCCGGTGTGTGCGTGTGGGTGGACGTGCGTCCACCAGAAGACCCCGGGTGGACTTTGGGCACGATGGCGGTGCAATGGAGGAGAAGGACAGCTGAAGATGGCCCACTGGGATGCTCATCCCGACGCTCGTACTGGCCAGGCTCACCAACACCTGCGTCCTCTAGCTTCCCACATCACTTTGCCATCATCTACAGAATTTACCCGAAATTTTGACGGCTCGGCCCTAGACTCGTCCACCCGTACACGGCGATGCATCAGCACCAAGCAGGCTGTCCGTGGGCACAACCAGGTTTTTGGTTTTAAACCAAGGAAGCAAATACCACCTTGGGAGAGGTGATTGTACTCTCTGGAGCGCATCTGTGAATGTACTTGTGTGTGCGTGGAAATGCGCATTTGGGAAACTGGGCTTCACCAAGACCTTTTTTTGATGAAACGTGAGGACTACGTATAACACACTAGAAGCTTCATGGAAGGAAAAAAAAAAAAAGAAAAAGGAAGAAAAAAAACAAAGCCGGGGGGGGGGGGGGGGCAGGGGAGAAAAAAAAAGCCCAGCTGTAAAGGCCAATTCCCCAGTGGAAAAAAATCCCACCGCAGAGGACAGGCGAAACCAAAGTCTGTGTTGGTTAAGTAAACAGAATTTTATGACGGTGCTGAGACCTTATATGCCAAATTTTAGCGTCTGCTCGCTCGTAGTAGCCATATCAGCAAGGGGATTTGCAGAATAGGGCTACTCTTTTCTTTCCCAGATGTGCTGTAGAAGCAGCTGGCCACCTTGCTTTCACGGAGGTTGAAGGATGAGTTGTTGAGGACCGTGAGAGCTTGAGCTGGACCTGCTGCAAGCGGTCGTTGCTGCGGAAAGAGGATGGAGCCGCACGCAGACGTGCACACACCTCCCAACATTCCTCGAGGGCTCTCAGTTTCGGCTCCCATGAAATGTGTGTTGACTCTGAGATGGACATCCTGGCAACCCAGCCCAAACCCGCTTGGGAAAGGCTGGGGAGATGTTGGAAACGGCCGGGAAAGGAGTGTTTCCGTGATCCCTCCGCTGCCGGGCCCCGCGAGCTGGAGGACAGAAAACCTGGGAAACGCAACGCCAGCTTCAACGAAGGGTTTCCATCCCTTGGTGAACTCAAGTCCCTGGCTCCCAAAGGGGAGACGGACTCGAGCGTCACCTATGGAGTACGCGGGAGATGCTCGTGTTTTGCCCAGACCTTTGCTTTGTAGGAATCCCAGTTCCGGAGGGAGGAAAGCTCCAACCGGATGGAGAGAGAGAAGCAGCTTTTCCCGCTCCACGGGCACCCATGCACACACCGTCCCCATCTGCTGGCACCTGGTGATGGGTCTCCCCAAAAATGAGGTCTTCCACTTTTCGAACCCTGTTAAAATGTACTTGAAATGTATTGACTGCTGATCTAGATCTTTCTCTCTCTTTTTTTATTTTATTTTTTTTTATTATTTTAACCTGAGGGAGCTGTTGTACAGGGGGGTAGCGTCGCTGAAGGGGACGGGACAAAGTTTTCTGTAGCTTGCCATGAAAAACTCACAATTCCGGCGGCAGGAGCTGGAAGTATTTCCTTTCCTGGTGCCCGACACTAGCCCACTTTATTGGTGGTTGTGTCTCTTGTTGGGTTTTCCTACAAAAAAGGAAAACAAAACCCAGCACAGAGAGAAGAGACAGCTTTGTCCCGGCCCCGGGAACGTGGTGGCCGTCTGCCTCTGTAGCCCACACTTCTTTGTTGTCGTGGCCGATACATCTTTGTATTTTTATTTTATTTTATTTTTTGAATCAACACGCACTTTCAGATACTTTTATTATTGTTTTTAATTCTCGTTAAGTCTGTACTTGCTTTGGAGGAAAGACTAAAAACTTAGGATAAAATGAAGTGGATCAAGATGGTGGAACAAGAGGAAAAAAAAAGAAGCAGAAAACATTTCAATATATTAAAATGATTTTTTTTCCAGTAATATAAAACATGAAATTCCTTATAACATTATAGTATTTTACAGTTTTATGAAGCTTTCTATTGTGACTTTTATGGAATCAAAAGATGAAGATGATGAGATATTTTAGCATTTATATTTTTCAAAATTAAATGTATACTGAAAATAAAGTAACTTTATGCATTTATTGGAGAGCTGGTGTGTGTGTTTTTCCTCGTTACATACTCAGTCGTGTTTGATTGAATCAAGATCCCTGTGATCTGTTGTTGGAATCACCTTTTCCAAGGGAGGATTCACGGCGGCTCTCCGGCGGGCGAGGATGCTGAGGAAAGGTCCCACAAATACACATGAAAAATGTAGGGAAAGTCTCTCTAACAAACCATGAAGGAGTTTAGGATGTATCGTAGAATCACAGGATGGTTTGGGTGGGAAGGGACCGTAAAGCCCACCCAGTGCCACCCCCTGCCCTGGGCAGGGACACCTGCCACCAGCCCAGGCTGCTCCCAGCCCTGTCCAACCTGGCCTTGAACCCCACCAGGGATGGGGCAGCCACAGCTTCTCTGGGCAGCCTGGGCCAGTGTCCCACCGCCCTCACAGCCAAGAATTTCTTCCTCAGATCTCATCTCAATCTCCCCTCTTTCAGGTTAAAGCTGTTTCCCCTCGTCCCATGGCTCCCCTCCCTGCTCCAGAGTCCCTCCCCAGCTTTCCTGTAGGCCCCCTTCAGGGACGGGAAGGGGCTGGAAGGTCTCCCCGGAGCCTTCTCTTCTCCAGGCTGAACCCCCCCAGCTCTCTCAGCCTGTCCTCACAGCAGAGGGGCTCCAGCCCTCCCAGCATCTCCGGGGACTCCTCTGGCCCCACTCCAACAGCTCCGTGTCCTTCTGATGTTGGGGACTCCAAAGCTGGAGGCAGCACTCCCACGTTGGGTCTCCCCCAAGCAGAGCAGAGGGCTAGGATCCCCCCCTCGCCCTGCTGCCCACGCTGCTGGAGGTGCAGCCCAAGGGGGGGTTTCTGGGGTGCCAGCGTGCGTTGCCCACTCATGGCCACCTTCTCATCCACCAACACGCCTGAGTCCTCCTCAGGGCTGCTCTCCAGCCATTCTCTGCCCAACCTGCGTTCGTTCTTGGGCTGTAAAAGTGAGCTTTATTGATAGAAATCCTCTTGAGACAATGTATTGAAGCTCTTTGGGGAGTGAAGTATAACTTTTTCCAGACGTCAATGGGGTAGTAACTGAAGGCAGCGGCCAGGTGCAGATCCCAGCCCCGGACCAGCTTTTTTTTTGTGGGTCCTTTTCCAGCCCGTTCCTTGCTGGGCGGCACATGGGCAGCAGGCTGTGAAGAAAGCAAAGCATGGTCAGAAAGGTGCTGGTGGAGGTGGGGGCTCCCTGAGACCCCGCTGTTGGAGCGAGGGCACCCTCCCCAACCCCGCTGAAGATCATTTTGGGATGCGGAGAAGCCCCTCAAAGGGCTTGATGCTGCAGGACCCTGAGTCGAATCCCGGATTAGGTAAGATTGTGGAAAATGGGACCAGTAATAATGGACGTGCACCCCAAATCTAGGGATTGTGGTGACCATGGTGGTGCCAGGGGCTTGGTCCTGGGCAGTGGTGGCTGGTGGGGCTGGGTAATCTCCTGTTCCTGCTCCCATCAAGCAAATACCCCCATCAAGACAGCTAAAAAGCATCACTTGGGGCTTGTATAGACAACGTACTGCGCAGGTTACGTTGCCTGATGGAGATGTCCCCAGGCCAGGACACGCTGCCCTCCTCCCTGTGCGGGCACGGGTGGTGCCCATGGCCTTTCAGGATCTGTCTGTTGGGTTGATCTCCTGCCCCACTGCAGGCATGGGTCTGCGGGGCTCCCCAGCACCCCCTGTTTCACGTGCTCCAGGGGAGGGATGCTCACCATACACATACAAGGGTAACTTCTGGTGACAGCTCCATCCGGCCAACGCTAGCAAAGCAAAGAGCAGGGCTGGAAAACGATGACAACCACTAGAGAAACCCTTGGCTAAATTTTTTGTGGTGGGAAAGGGGTGAGCGGCCATCAGCGTCCACTTTTGGAGACTGCGCTTGGGGGCCCAAGAGCGTCGTGGCCATGGGGCTGTGCCGGGAGTGGGGCTGTGACTGACGGGGGGAGTGAATCCCTTCATCCTTTCACATGGGTCTTTCTCATTATCCAGCGGGCAATTCCCTTGCATGACATGGCGATTCTGAAGCTTGTGAGCCACCACGTGCCTGGCCCTACAGCATCCCGGCGGTGGTGGGGTGCTCCTCCCACAGGTGTCCCCTTCGATAAGCGCCAGCCACTGTGGTTTTTGCATCAGAAGCATTTAGAAAATGGTCAATAGTGCTCTCACAATGTGGCCGGAGCTGTCATGGTGGCATGTAACCCCCATGGATGGCCCGGGGAGATGGGTTCCTCCTCCTGGGGCCGCTTGGTTGCTCCAGCAAAATGCTTGCCCACAGGACGATGCTCCCCAGGACAAGGGGAGGCGTGTGATGGAGATGTCCTGGGCGTGCGACTCATCAGCTTTATCAAGCGCTGGAACAGGGCAGTGGTGGAGTCACCATCCATGGAGGGGTTTAAAAGTCGTGTAGATGTGGTGCTGAGGGACATGGGTTAGTTTTAACCTGGCGGTGCTGGGTTAACGGTTGGACTTGGTGATCTTAAAGGTCTCTTCCAACCAAAACAATTCTATGATGGGGAGCAGGCATGGTGAGCTCCGGCAATCCAGCCCCGGGGTTGTCTGTGGGTCCCTGCAGACTGCCAGGGGGGGTTGGCAGCCTGGGGACACCCGGGGTCAGCTGCCCAGATGGCCTGATTTGGGGCTTGATTTGCCCTTCCCAGCTCTCCTGGGGGTGGGCACTTGGCAGTTCTGAGTTGGGCAGGGGGAGCCCAAGCTGGAGGAGATGTTTGTCGAGGACCATGCGAGCCCCTGGCTTGGAGTGCTCCACCATGGTGCTGCCTCATCCTATCATTTGGTGGGCAATGGGACCCTGGGCTTTGGATGATGCCCCTTGCCTGGAGGAACAGCCATGGAGCCGGATCCAGAGGGCAGCCAGGAGGTCCTGGAGCAGCACGGCATCTCCCTGCCCACCTCTGCCACCTGCAGACAGGTAAAAGTGAGCCCAGCATGGCCTGGGCTCCTCCAAGGGACCTCTGGTTTCTGGGATGAAACTTGTCATGACTAAACTTTGCTTTTTCCGCGCATTGTTCCTTGGCCAGGAGTAACCATCGGTGAGGACGTGGGGCAGGGGGAAGAGCAACCACCAACATCTCTTGGGCTCCACCAGCATTCCGAGCGGCCATGCCAACGAAGGAGAATTGAAACAGGGCACCAACTCCTCCAGAAGCCCCGTCCCTTCCTGCCGCAGGAGGCGGTGGGGTTGTTAAAACACTTGTTACGGGTATTTTGAGCTAACTTTTTAATAAGGAATGTGGGTGGGATGTGGTTTTGGGGAGCGAGCTGCAGGTCCCCAAAGCCTTATCCCCTTGGCTGCTGCTCTCCCGAACCCGACCTGGCAGCCTTGGTTGGGGCGATGCCAAGCTCTGCGCTCTTAAACCAGCACCAAAAGCCATTTATTGTCCAGCATCTCTCTCTTTTTGTCAGAGTGGGAAGCATTTTGTGGCATTTTGGGGGACTCTACTATATTTCGGGGAGCTATTTCTGCATTGGGGTACCAGCATCATCCCTGGGAGCCCTGGGTGAGAGCGGGACATGAGCATCACCCGCGAGCTGGTCCCCTCCTTCATAAATTGCTCTTTAGCTGCTCCCACCTGGCCAGAAACCTTTGCCGAGCTTCTTTCTGGTGGGTGTTTGGGGTGGCAAAGCAAGAGGAAAGCGCTGTACACCATACAAAAAGAAAAATAAAAATAAAAGGAGGTACGAGCCCGTTTGCTTGTTGGGTTTTTTGTTTGGTTTTTTTTTTTTTTGGTGGGTTTGAAGTCGGTGGCGGGGATGGGGGTGGCCCAGAAGAGCCAACTCGGGCCTGAAGAGCTGGCGAAAGGTGTCGCTGGGAAAATAAACTGCTCCGTGGGTCTCAGAGGCAGATAAAACTAATACTTTCAAGCTTCTTTTTTTTTTTTTTAAATTTTTATAGATGTGGTAATTAATAATGATAAAAAGAAAAAAAGAGAGGCAGAAGCTGGTCAGTTTAATTTTGTACTGGAAAAAAATTAAAAAAAAAAAAGGAGATGGAATTTGGTCAGTTTATTTACTTCTCTACTGGGGGTAACCTGCTCTTCTGGAACAAATCACTTGCCCCCCCCCCCCATTAGGCGGGGAGGCAGAAAACACCCCGTGTTCCCCCAAAAGGCTGGGCGATGCTGAGGACTGGAGGGGTTTTTTTCCCAATTTTTAGGGGAAAACCCACCCTGCTGGGGGGCAGTGAGTGAACACGACCGTGTTTTCCCCTCCGCAGGAGCCGGGGCACCGCTGGATGGGCTGCGGGCGCCAGCGACGTAAATGCCGGGAGTTGGTTTATCTGGCGCCGCTGGTTTTTAGTGCCCCCCCCCAACCTCATGTCCCCCCTCGTCCCCTCGCTTTTACTGATGTTACCCCCGCCCTGCCACACGTTGCTGCTTAATTACAGCCGCGCCAATTAGAGATGGCTGGGGTTGGGGGCGATAACTGCTTGGTAGAGGGTTTTGGTTGTTGGTGTTTTGGTTTTTTTAATTTGTCCTTGTTGCATCGCCCACCCCGGCTTTGGAAGGTGTCCGGGCACCCCGATCTCCGGGTGATGAGTGGACAGATTGGCCAGGAAGGGTTCTTCTCAAAAACCAAGAATTTAAAAAAGAAAAAAAAAAACACAACAACCCCAAAACATAATAAACAGGGACTTTCCTGCTTCTTGCAAATCTTTGGGAATGGTTAAAGAGCTGCCGGGATAACAACGCAGGAGGCAAATCTGCCT
Organism: Rissa tridactyla; assembly: GCF_028500815.1. Taxonomy (NCBI): domain Eukaryota; kingdom Metazoa; phylum Chordata; class Aves; order Charadriiformes; family Laridae; genus Rissa; species Rissa tridactyla. The sequence goes on along the minus strand of NC_071470.1, from coordinate 76,211,510 downwards.
CCCGAGGGCAGGAGGAAGGAGACCTGGGGAAAAAAAAAAAAATTAAAAGCAAAACCGTACAAAAAGCCCCGCTGGGATGGAGGGTAGGGAAGGAGAGGGGTCTCTGCCCGAGCTGGAAGGGGATCCCTCGGGATTTCCTGCCCGGGTCGCTGCTCCCGCACGGCGCCAGCCAGCATGGCCTGTCCCAGAAATTGATGGGTTTTAATGAAAAAAAAATGTTGTGTTTTATCAGTTGGCTTTTTTTCTTCTTTTAAACAGCGATTGATTATTTCGGGGGTTGGTTCCCCCTCGCCCCCGCTGAGGTCCCCACGTCAGCAATGACAGTGGCCTTGCCGTTGTGGGCTGCCGCCGGCAAAGATTTGGGTTTCCCCAGGCTCTGTAGGGGCTCAGGGTTTTTTTTTTTTCTGATTTTTATTTTTTCTCTGCTGGCGCGGTGCAACGCGCAGCTCCTCCGTCCGAGAAGGTTTAGGGTCCTCTGGGTGACCGCGGGCACCTTCTCAGACGCGTCCTTGGTGCTGGGTGGGATGGAGAGAAGATGCTGAGGAGTGCCCGTGAAATCCGTAACAACGGAGGCTTTTAGGTCTTTAACGGCTCGGTGCTGTCACTTGCCTGATCCGTCGGTGGGGAGGAAGGTGTGGGAGAATTGAGCTTTCCCATCCGTAATTAAAGCTAATTTATTAATGCTAACAAACACGCTCAGTAAATAAATACGGAGGGCAGAGCGTGTGTTGTCGCCCGACGCCTCCTGCCGTGGCGGGCAGCGTTTTCTTACGTGGTTTTAGGGCCAAAAGCCCTGCCCGGCCACCGCGCCGGCGGGGATGAGGTGGGATGGGATGGGATGGGACACGTCTCTCCTGGTGTTTTGTTCCTGCAGAGGCGGCTCGTGGTCCCAGGAGATACCCCGGGATTTATTTGGGGTGTTTCTTCTTAAATTTGCCGTCCCTGCGTGGCGTTTTGGGGCGTCCCCGTGATGCCCATCAGCGCGGGGAGGGGTTCAGGATCCCGTACCTGCTCTCGGGCAGATGGATAACCCCCGCGGCGGTCGGTCGGGCACGTGTGCAGGTGAGGGAACCGCAAACAGCTCAATGTCCTCACGCCCTTCGGCATCACCTCCTGATTGCCAGCGAGGGCTCCGGGCTTTTAAAGCCCCTGGCAGCCCAGAGGACGAGCGAGCGGCGAGCGATGCCTGCTCCCGAAAATAACGTAGCTTGGCTTTCCGCTCTCCCCACCGTGCCCAAGCTTTCCACGTTGGGAAATACCCTTGGGGTATCGCAGTGCGTGTGTCTCACCCGGAAAACTGCTATGATAATAAGCACTGGTTGTTTATTTTCTTCTTTTTTTTTTTTTTTCTTTTAAATCTATCAGCACATTTCCTAGAAACAGGTGATGCTCTTGGCTCGCTTAAACATTTTTTTTCTCCAATTTTTCTCGGAAACCGAGGAAGTCGCTGGAATTGTTAGCCCTTTACCACATCGCAGCCTGAATTTGAGGGATGCAACTAAAACGCGACGCTGGAAGGGAGCGAAAGCTGGGGCCGGTCACTGGCACCTGGTGTCTGATGGAGAATAAAGGGTTTTTATGGGGACGGTGGGACCCGACGCACGGCGGTGACCGGGGTTGGTACCTGGCAGGAGAAGACGAAGTGGAACCCCATCTCCATCGCAGCCATGTACCGGGGAGGGGAGGGAATCCGCCGGCAATGCCGGGCGTGTGGATGAGGTTTGTTTCTCTCGCCCCAACAGAGGAAGGTAAAAACAACCGGGCTTCCTTCTGGTTTTCACCCAAGGCCGGGTCTGGTGAGCGTGGCAGTGCTAATATTGTCCACAAAGGAATGACTCTAAGGGCCTTAATTAGCTTTAAATTGATTTCCCCGCATTCTGACCGTTAACCCCCGGCCCCTTGCAGAGTTTTCCCTCTGCGGATGGAGCCCCTCTGCCCCGTTGGTGAGGCCGGTGCCGCTTTTGTGTCGCTTTATCTCAATTATTGCTCTCTCTTGACCACTGCTTCAGCTCATCCCTGTGTTACTGCTTCAGCGCGGGCTGTTTTAATTCGCTGCTTTATCTTTGCACGGCACAGCTCCGCGCGCCGAGGCATCGTTGGCCGCTTGCCTTCGTATATTTTGATCTCGTTTTCATGTAAAAAAAAAAAACCCTGCCAAATTTGGGCCTCGGGGTATTTTCCCGTCATTTTCCCGGCTGGGTTCGCCATCCTCCTGCCTCCCACCCTGGGATGCTTTGCCGGCAGCACCCCCAAAACTCAGCGGGTGTTCGGTAGGGGGGTCTAGGGGGCAGGGGAGGGGGGTTTTGGGGTGCAGAGGGGGGAAATGGGGCTGCAGGGGAGCCCGGAGGCCCCATCGCAGGTAGTGGGCTCATGCCTCCAGCTAGCTGGATATCCAAATACCCGCCGACACCCCTCTTTGGGAGCACTTGATGAGTGTTTTCGGTGGTGTTTCTTAATTCTTTTAGGCCATTAGCTCCCAGGACCGGAGCTGGGACCTCCTCCCGCACGCAGAGCTGGGGCCGTGCCCCTTCCCATCCCTCCCCGCCGGCCCGGGGGTGCGAAAAGCCTTGTCGGCAGCAGCGAGGGTGCTTTTTGAAGTCTTTATTGCGGCTGCAGGAATACATCAGGAATGCTCAGTGGCACCTTCCTCTCCCAGCGGGAGGACCAGCAGCCATCTGCCGGGCATCCTCCATCTCCTTTTGATCTCCCGCTTCCCTGCGGCCGTCAGCCTTTTCCCCAGCCCCATAACTCCCCCCCTCCATCCGTGCACGGCCGGAGAAGTGGTCCCCGATGCCGGCGTGGCCGGACCCGCAGCCGTTCGCCTGTGTTTATCCCAGCAGGCAGGACCCCCCGTCGCACGCCTCCCCCAGCTCCGAGCTCACCTGAAAAAAAGGAGGGGGGGTGGTGGAAAGGAGCCGAGGGGCAGCGCCGGGGCTGGAGATGGTGTGATGGGGGCAAGGTGAGGAGGGGGGGGGGATAGGGCTTTACCTTGTCGGCACAGTAGAGGGGGGGTGAGTTTGGGGGGCAGCAGGTGGAGGCGAAGTCGGCTCGCTGCTCCACCAGCTGCCCCAGCAGCTCGGGGCTGGCGTCCGCCATCGTCCGTGCCAAGCTCTCCCGCAGCCTGTGGCGTGGGTTTTAGCAGGGATTCGGGGTCGTTAAATACCCATATGGCATTTTTTTTTTTTGCGGGGGGGGGGAGGAGCACACGCCGAACAGGGTTGGACGCCCTGCAAGGGGTGCGTTTTGCGCCCCTTTCGCTGCTATTGAGGCTCAAGAATGCACATCCTCGAAATTTTGGCCAATTGCACCCGCCGACCCGGTTTTGGTGGTGGGGAGTAAGGGGGGAAAAAAAGCTCACCTCTTCTTGAAGTCGAGGAAATTCAACTGGGTGTACTGCCCGCAGAGCTGCTCGGCCTTTTCCAGGAAGGGGGGCAGCTCTTCTCCCATCCGCAGGCGCTGGGTTGGCAGAGGGTGGCTGTCACCAGGCTGGGAAAAGCCTCTGCGGGGGGGATTTTTTAGGGGGGGGACACACCAGGGCGAGCCAAGGGAGCCATCCCTGCCCCTCACCTTGCTGTCCAGGCAGGCGTGGGGGTCCTTGGCAGAGCAGCACTCCCCCCTGGCTTTTTCGGAGGCGTCGTATAGCTTGCCGAGGACGGCGTCAGGGATGGTAGTGTGCCTCCGGGCCAGCTCAAACAGGTACCTGGAGAGGGGAAAAAACACGTCGTTGAATTAGTTTTTATTACTGTTTGGAGTTGTGTGAGTTTTTACCACTTAAACATCAATTTATTTATTTTTTTTCTTCGGAAGGACCTGACGCAGAAAAAGGTGTCGTAGCCGTAATTTCGCGTGTGTGCCCTAAAATCATTGCATCGCAGGATGGTTTGGGCGGGAAGGGACCTTAAAGCTCATCTCATTCCACCCCCTGCCCTGGGCAGGGACACCTCCCGCCAGACCAGGTTGCTCCGAGCCGCGTCCAGCCTGGCCTTAGAACGCCTCCAGGGTGTCTGTGAGGTTTAAAAAGTTTTTCTCCGGCCTGTGCGTTCCACAGGAAGGTGTTTCCATCCTCTCCTGCAGATGCCAAGCTGCAGTCATCCATTTTCGGTACGAGCCGTCCTATATCTCGATGACCCACTCAACGTGGGACGGGCGCATCTTTGTGCAGCCCCCGGGCGGGGGGTGAGAGTGGAAGGAAGAGAGGATGCTCCCCCCGGTTCTCCTAACAATAACCAAACCGTATAACGAAGAAAAGGGTGGTTGGGGGGGTGTCAGCTCATCCGCTGCGGGTTCCACTCACCTCTTGGCACGGCGAGCCCCCTCCTCACCGCAGAGCTGCCCGTCGGTGGGCTTCGGGGCCGGCGGCAGCGTGGGGGCGGGCGCCGGTGGCAAGGCAGAGATGCAGAAATAGTTCTGCACCAGGTTTTTCCCCTGGCAGCAGGTGGCAAACCTTTTGTCCCGGGGCCCCAGCGCGTCGCAGGCTTTGGCCGTGTGCTCCGATAACTGCGAAGAAGGGAGTGGAGGGTCGCGCCGGGGCTCGGCACATTCCCGGGATGGGAACCCCTTGGCTTGCGGCTCGGGAGGTGGGTTTTGGGGTGGGCCTCCTGGCCCCCCCCCCTACCTTCTTGGGCATGCAGTCCTCATCCACCGAGTCGCAGCACTGGGAAAAGACCTCGGCAGCGTCTTCTGCCAGGGGGAAAAGGTCCTCGAAGGACGCGCTGGGCATCTTCTGAGCCAGCGAGGCCAGGTAGCTGTGAGGGCAACGGGGCGTTGCGGGGGGCGCGGGGAGCTCAGCTCCAATTTCCCCTTGAACTGCCCCAAACGGGGGGTTTTGCCTCACAGGGGCGCAGCAGCGGGGGGGCAGGGGGAGATGGTGGTGAGCCATGGGGCTCGCTCTGCCCCTGCGCTATAGGGGATGCTGCAGCACGCTTGGTTTTACGCCTTGATCCGAACTTGTCTTTGGGAACGCTGCCTGCCAATGGGCTCCGCAGCTGGAAATGGGAACGGGCTCGTTGACCGTGGAGAGAAAGGGCCATTCCTCCCCCTTTTACCTTACGGTGACTTTGTCCTTCCCGTACGCCGCGAAGCGGGAGCACACCCGGTTTGACATCAGGGTGAGGAGGGAAAGGGTTTTCCTTTCCAGTTTCTGCCACACAAGAAAAGATGACAGAGGTGTCCTCCGAGGGAAACAGAAGCCCTTCCCTGCCACCCCTCCCCGGCCCATCGGCACGGTGCTCGCCCGGCTCCGCAGGGAGCAGGGATGGGGACAAGCCGGGGGGTCCGAAGGGTCTCACCTCCTTCAGGAAGCAGGCGGTGGGCGCGGGGGAGATGCAGCAGGTGGAGACCATGGAGAGGAAGGTGGTGGTGGATCCCAGGAGCACGGGCAGGGGTGCTTGGCCGTAGCTGCTGGAGTACTCGTGTAGAAACCTGCGGCAGCAGTAGGTTGAGGAGACCCGGCACCGCGGCATCAGGTGCTGGGCTGCAGGAGATGTGGGGGCTTGGGGGTGTTAGTGCTCCCCGGGGATGGCATGCCCTCTCCATTGCACCAAGCAATGGTGGCCCCTCTCCAGCCACTTGCACAGGCGACGGCAACCCTCATCCCTTTGGTAAGATCCTGTTCCTGGCACTTGTGCAAGTGCAGGACACCCTGATGTTTTATTCTGTTGGACCGGTAGCCCCATGGCCACCGAAAGCAGAGGGATGAGACTGGGAGAGGTTTGCTTGGTGGGCACCCAGGTGTTGGGTGGCACCAGCCCGCTCCTGGGCTCAAATGGGCATTATCATAGAATCACAGAATGGTTTGGGCGGGAAGGGACCGTAAAGCCCACCCAGTGCCACCCCCTGCCCTGGGCAGGGACACCTCCCACCAGCCCAGGTTGCTCCAAGCCCCGTCCGACCTGGCCTTGAACCCCTCCAGGGATGGGGCAGCCACAGCTTCTCTGGGCAACCTGGGCCAGGGGCTCACCACCCTCACAGCAAACAATTCCTTCCTGATTTTTAATCAAAATCTTCTCTCCTCCAGTTTAAAGCCGTTCGCCCTCGTCCCATGGCTCCCCTCCCTGCTCCAGAGTCCCTCCCCAGCTTTCCTGGAGCCCCTTGAGGGACGGGAAGGGGCTCGAAGGTCTCCCCGGAGCCTTCTCTTCTCCAGGCTGAACCCCCCCAGCTCTCTCAGCCTGTCCTCACAGCAGAGGGGCTCCAGCCCTCCCAGCATCTCCGGGGCCTCCTCTGGCCCCACTCCAACAGCTCCGTGTCCTTCTGCTGTTGGTGCCCCAGCGCTGGAGACAGCACTGCAGGGGGGTCTCCCTGGAGCCGAGTAGAGGGGCAGGATCCCCCCCTCACCCTGCTGCCCGCCGGTGCTGGGGGTGCATCCGGAGGGCTTGTCCCCACCCCGCCCTACCTGTCCGCGAAGTCCTTGGGGTCCTTCTGGAAGGCCTGGCAGAGCTCCTCGTTGGAGGGCTGGAGGTAGCGGGGCAGCTGCTGGGGGGAGTGTCGCAGGGCGGCCAGGCACAGCTTCTGCTCCAGCCCCTCCTGGGCGCAGCAGCCGGCCGTGCCGGGGTGGGACGGGAAGGGCGAGCTGCCACCGCAGGATTTGGCCGACAGAGCTGAGGACTGGCGGGATGGAGAGGAGGTTACGTGCCGGGGAGAAGTCCCGTCCTCTTCCCATCCCCTCCCGAACCCCGGTTTCGGGAGGGGTTCCATCGCCAGGTTTGGGTCAGGCTCACCCCGGCATCGTAGCAGGAGGGGTCGGCACTTTCGGTGCAGCAGGTTTCGGCCAAGGAGACGATTTCGCGGACGAGGTGGGAGATCTCCTCAAAGGTGGCGTTGGAGTATTTCCTGCTGTTGGCAATGATGGTCCTGGGAGCAGGGAGCAAGGAGAGGGTGAGTTGGCAGGCATGTTTCTCTTAAAAAAATAATTAAATCACGTTGCAGCATCGTTCTGATGGCTTTAACCCCATCAGCTGGAGAGGAAGAGCAAGAAATAGCAGCGTATTCCTCGGAAAACAGCCAGGAAAGACCTGGAGGGGGGTCTCAGGCTGGGGGCTGCCCTTTCCCAGAGGATCCTGCGCCAGCTCTGTTAAATAATTCCTAATTATTTAGGCACCTAATTGGTTTTGAGCCATTCAACAACAAAGCAAACTTTTCTCCTGTTCAGAGCAATCAGGGTCCTCATCTGCAGGGAGTGAATAAATCTCCTTTCTAGTATTATTTTTATTTAATTTTGGGGGTTTTTTTTTGGTCTTGGCTTAGGTACCGAGTGTCCTGGGAAGGCAAACACGGCAGGAGGTACCTACAGGGTTCGGAAGTTCTCCTTCCCCAGGATCTTGAACTCCTGGCAGACTTTGTCCCGGACATAAGCTTTACCTGTAAGGGCAGAAAAAGGAGGATTTTTGTGAGCAGGATTTGGGCTTTGGCTCTCTGGGGTGGTGGGACCCGGTGGTGGGAGAACGCCGGCAGTGCCACCTCCCTTCGGGTGGCAATTGCCAGCAACCTTGCTCCTTGCAGAGGAAAAAAAAACCAAAACAGCATGGAGAAAACAAAACAAAACAAAACAAAACAAAAAAACTACGGAAAATAACTAAGGTCTTTTGCTTTTTGTCGGGGAAAATGATAATTTGGGCAACGGTCTGTTCCTGCTTAATTCCCTATTTCGCTCTGGCGCCGTGCTTCCCTCCCCGGCAGCGCGGGAAGGAGGGATGCCACGCCACCACAGCATGCCGTCTGAAGCCTGCGGGGCTCCGGCTTTATTCATTTGAGGATTGTTATTTTTTTTTTTTTTTAACACCTTTCCTTCTTTTCTCAAGTGGGACCCGGTGGTGATTCCTGGGGGGAGACGCCGGCACGGTGCTGCAGACCAGCGAAGGATGCTGTGTCCCCCCTGCCCCCTGCAAGGGGCAGGCGAAAAACCTTGTCCAAACGGACTTTTTGCCACATTTTAAATGGGTGCTGCTTGTTTTTCTGGCGGGATTTGGAAGCCACAAGGGCTGGGAGCTCTTGGAGATGGGACCGTGGAGGGCAGGAGCCCCCAGCGGCAGAGGCATCCCCGGCGACTCCCTCATCCCGGGAAAAATGCTATCGATTTTTGCTACAAACCACATTGGTTAGACTTTGGTACCGGCAAGGTAAATACTGATACTGGTGTATTTACTGGTATGAAGAGTACGGAGCGGGGTCATCCCCCCAAAAACAAAGGGTTATGCGCCGTTACACCGAAGGTCACATTGCTCCGGTGGGAAAGGAAGGGAGCTGGGGGGGGTGGCTTTTGCCAGGCTGGAAAAAAGGGGAAGCGCTGGTAAAAGGCTCTTTCCTCGCAGGAAGAGCGGCTGCCAGTCCTGCCGTTAAGCGCCAACTTGTCGCATTTCTTTTCATTTCCATAAAGCGGTACAGGAGAAGTTAAGTTTGGAGGGTTTTGAGTCTTTTTTTGGCAGGGGGAGGGTTCCCTGTGGAGCTGTGAAGGCAGGAAAGGGGGGGCACGGAGCATCCTTTCCACCCCCTGGGGTGGAAAACGGTGGGAAAGTGAAACAGTGCTTGTGAAGGGGCTCAGAAAATCTCATTTTTCCCTTGTTGGGGGAAGAAGCCGGGCCCTGCGATGCCGTCCTCTCCTCCTCCCTCCATCCCAGCTCCTCCAGCATCACCCCAAGGGGTGTCCTGGGTACCAAACCATCACCCCTCACCTTCCCTTCCCTCCCTCTGATTCCTGCCCGGCGATTTGGCAGCCGGTTGAGGAGAGGGGAGGCCACCAAAAAAATGTTGGAGCTGCTGGACCAGCCCCCCTCACCTTGTCCCCCTTGTTCCCCAGGGGACGTCAAAGCCCCCGGGGCGGGAGAAATGCCCTTACCTCGGTGCATGGCATGCGTGGTGGCCAAAAGCAGCAGCAGGCCGAGAGCTGGCCTCATCTCGGGGCTGGTTTCCCTCCTCCTGACGAGAATCGGTGCCGGGAGACCCATCCCAGCGTTTATAGGGACGTCGTGCCCACGGCCGGGTGAATGATTAATCCCGGCGGCAGGGCAGAGGGCGAGCATCCTTGGCCTGCCCGCCACAGCCTGGCCGCCGGCGCCTCCAAAATCGGACCAATTTTAATCATTAACTCAGCAAAACGGGGATGCGCCGCTTGGGGGGACCTCGGGAAGGGTCTTCCTACCCGTGATGGATGGGGAATGGTCCTCCCAGCCCCCGTGCGAGGAAGGAGGCATCGCTTTTGGGGGGCAAGCACAGCAAACTCCCCTCCCCCCCCAGGGCGGTGATGGGGTGGGGACACGGCGAGGCGACGGTGGCCCTGCTCCGCAGTCACCGCGTTCCGCTGGCGTTGGGTCAGGCTGACTCCCACCCAAGCGGACCGCGGAGCCACGGGGGTCAGGAGCAGCTTACTTAGCCAGCCTGAGGAAGGCAGTCGACGGGCATCGTGGCCCCCGGCTGCTGAAAAAATAAATGTCTAGCAAAATTTGCCCCGGGGTTTGTGGTGTTTGCTGAAGAAACTGGCTCCTCCCGGGTGGCTTCCCATGGGCAGACAGACCGGTGTTTTTAGACCGGGGGAATAATAAAACCAGGAAGAATGGCGTGGGGTGGCTACCGGGGGAGGATTCAGGGCCACCAGAGATCGCAGGAGGGTTTGACGACGCTGCGCTTGGGGAGGAAACCCCAGGAGAACGGGCTGTTTGGGTGTAAACACAAATATTCGCTCTCTTTTGTGACTATGGCTGATGAACGGCCACCCGTCCGGCTGGTTTGGAACGAAAATCGGGATAATGGGTGTCTGGGTGCTTCAGGGTACCTCTCTGTTTGCCCCCCCGCCTCCGCTTGGATGCTTCGGGAAGGTGCATGTATATGATGCCAAATGACAGGAGACGTAAGGTACATACATAAAACTCCCCATATACGAGGTTTCCCCTCTCTCCGGTGTCCTATTTTCGGCAGGAAAAGTCCGTGAAGAATTAGAGAGGGGGAAATCCCCCTCTAAAGGAGAAACTACCCAAGCCTCAACGTAAAACACCCGCTTAATGCAATGAAAAGCTGTGTATTTGCCAGGGAGGTGGCGGGCCTCCCTCCCGCCCCCACCCAGCGGCGCCTCAGGTGGTGCCCACCCGCAGAAAAAAAAAAAACAAACCCAAAAGCCCATATTCCTCCCCCAAAAAATGAATAGCTGGGGGTTTATTATCCCGCTCAGGACTGCTGCTCTGGGGCAGGGGGAGGCGGGGGGTGTGTGCAAAAAAATAGCAAAACCCGAGTAGTCCTGATTGAAACCCACGTCAAAAAGGATTTTTCCTTTTTTGTCGACTCGGAATTTCCCACCTGACCCCCCCCCGCTTCACGTATTTTACTTCAAGAGCGAGAAAAAGGAGCTAGAAGCAGAAATACGCACGCGGATGGGGACTCAAGCGGCCGCTGTGGCCTCTTGAAGGGGTAATAAATACGGAGCTTATACAAAAGGCTGATTTCTTACCCCGAAAGGGCAGCCTTCGTTAGCGTTAATAAGGACAAACACTTCTCTGGAGTGACTTCGGAGAGGAGCCATCGAGACACAGCGACACGTTTGAGCTTCGTCTGGAAAGAGGACAGAAAAATCTCTTTTTTTCCGGGACAAACCCAGCGGCTGCCCCGATGTCCGAGCGCCGCGCTGGGGAGCTGGGAATCGCTTCCCGTCGACGCCGAGCGGATTTCTGCGCCGTACAGATCAGCACCTCTCCCTCTTCCCTGATCACGTCCCTCCCTCATAAAGCGCTCCTGCAAGACGGCCTGGGGGGCCGGGGCAGCCTCCGAGACGTGATAACCAGAAAATAACCTGAAAAATCAGCGTGTAATGGGAACAGCCCCTGCTGCTGGAAGAAATCTCCTTTTTTTAGTAAAGAATAACCTGCGCCCACCCCGCGTGAGGTGCCGCTTCCCCCCTGCCGCGTTGGCTCCCACCCAAATCTCTGCCAACGCTGCTGTCACCACCCAATAACAATCACTTTGGGAAACCCCCCCCAAACCCACGGACGGGGACGGGGCCCCGGGGGGCAGCTCTGCTCCAGTGGGGGGTCACTGGGGCAAAGCCCCCGCTCCGGGATTGCGTCACCACCCGGCGCCGTGACGTCATGGCGCGTCACCACCTGCCCCTTCTGCCCCCCCGAGACCCTCCCCACGGGGAGCAGCCCCCCCAAAGCCCCCCCGGGCCGGGGGCACCCCCCAGGCTGTGCCGGATGGACGGAATCGGGGGGGTTTGGGCACCCCTCAAACTGCCCCGGGGTTTGGGGGGGGGGGGGACACACGCAGCCGCCGCTGCCGCAGGAGGTGCCCGGGGCGAGCGGGGGGCTCCGGCCCGTCGCCAGGAAGGTGGCCAGTGTGGCCACCAGCGTGGGTGCCACGGGACACCCCAGGGGTCCCCGGGGGGGTACGGGATGGGGATGCTGCGGGACCCGGGAACAGCCTGTGCCCCCCCGAAGCCCCTGAGCCCCCCCGGCGGCGGCTGCTGCCCCATTCCCTGCTCTGGGGGGGGTCCGTTGAGGTTATTTTTAACAGAAACGGGGAGGGCGATGGGAGAAATCCGCATCTCGGGGGGGTTGGCGGCGCCTGCACGGCCCGTGCCCCCGCTGGGGCCCCCCCAGGCGAAGGCACCGGCCGGGATAAAACCGGCCGGAGCCTGGAAAATGAGAGACCCCCCCCCGACCCCCGGGGAACGGGCCCCGGAACGGGGCGGGGGCACCGGGGCATCGCCGTGTGCCATCGCCCCCGGGAAAAGGGTCTGGGGGGGGCTGTGCCTCTGCCCCCAGCCCCAGGGACCGGGGCTGCCCCAGGGAGGGAGAAATGGGGGGAAACCCCGTCCTGCCCCGCCGTGGGGGGGCTCTCGGGGCTGGGCGGGCTCCGTCCCCCCCGCTGCGTCGCCCCGGTTATTTGTCACCCAGCGATGTCCCCATCCCACTGATGTCCCCATCCCAGCGGTGTCCCCATCACACAGTGTTCTCACTGTCACAGCAATCTCCCCCCATCGCTGATGTCCCCCATCACAGCGATGCCCCCCCCCGCCAACAGCGACGTCCCCATCACAGCAATGTCCCCATCACACCTATGTCCCTCATGACAGTGATGCCCCCTCCATCACAGCAATACCCCCATCACAGCTGTGTCCCGTCCCCCCCCCATCACAGCCACTTCCCCCCCATCTCAGCGATGTTCCTCCACCACAGGAATGACCCCCATCACAGCGACCCCCCCCCCCCCCCATCAGACCAATGTCCCCTATCCCAGCAATGTCCCCCCATCAAACCAATGCCCCCCCATCACAGTGACCCCCTCCCATCACAGCAACACTTCCCCATCACAGCGATGTTCCCCATCAAACCAATGCCCCCCCCCATCACCGTGATGCTCCCCCCCCACAGTATGTCCCCACTATCACAGCAATGTCCCCCATCACACCGATGTCCCCCATCACAGCAGTGTGTTCCCCCCATCACAGTGATGCTCCACCATCACATAATACTCCCCCCCCCCCCCCCCCCCGCGACACAACACTGTCCCCCCAAACCTGGCCCGCTCCCCTGAGCGCCCCCGTCCCCAGCACCCCCGGGGGCCCCCGCTGCCTCCCCCCACCCCCGAGGGCCCCTCACTCTGATGGGGGGGGGGGGGTGGCGGCAAGTTTCACTGGGTTTTTTGGGTTGGTTTTGTTTGGGTTTTTTTGGGTTTTTTTGGGTTTTTTTTTTTTTTGGGCTTTGCAGCGTCAGTTTTGCCTTTTTCCCCACCACCAGCTGCCCGTGGGGACGGGGTGGAGGGGCAGGTGGGTTTGGGGTCTGCTGCTCATTCTGCTGCTTTTGCACCTTTACTTTTTATACTTATCGTTTTTTATTTTAGTGCTTTTTATTTTATTCTTCTTTCTTTTTTATTTTTTTAATTTTTTCTTTTTTTTTACTTTTTTCTTTTTTTTTGTTCCCTATTTTGTTCCTTTTTTCTCTTCTGTTTCGTTTTAAACTTTTTTCTGGGTTTTTCTTTTTTCCTTTTTTTTTATGCTTTTTTTTCTCTTTTTTATCTTTTTTCCCTTTTAAATCTGTTTTTTTTGTGTGTTTTTTTCCTTTTTTTCTAATTTTTTCTTTTCTTTCCTTTTTTCTGGTTTTTTTTTCCTTTTTTCTGTTTTTTTTCTTTTTTTTTCTCTTCCCCCCCCTTTTTTTCCCTCCCAGCATCCCCTGGGGCAGCCCCACAGCTGGGGGCCCTCCCTGGCTGACGCTGATGAGAAATGACCCTCAGCTGGGGGGGGTTTGGCTGGGGGTGGAGGGGGGATGTGATGGCGGGTGTGGGGCTTGGGTGCTTTTGGGCCGGGGGGGTGCAGGGAGGGGTGGTGAGCTGTTGACCCTGCCAGGGTCTTGGTTTTGCGGCTGCCCTCCCTCCCCTGGGCTGCCTGAAGCCCCCCATCTCCTGGGGGCGGGGGTGGCCGGAGCCTGTGTCCCCCTGCTGGGGCAGCGGGTCCCCAGCGCTGGCCGTGGGGGTCCCCGTGGGCCCCGCAGAGGGGCTGGGAGGGGCCTGGCCGCGCTGAGGAGACCAGCCCTGCTCCCCGGCTTGGCTCCGAGGTGGCTCTGGGCGCCCCGAGGTCTCCGGGGGTGCCCGGGGCCGGCCGGGCTCGTGCCCGGCTGCGGGGACTTGCCCCGGGCTCACCCCGAGCCCCCGGGCGGCGTGTTGGGGCTGTGGGACCGGCCGTGGGGTGGCCCAGAGCCTCGCTGGTGGCGTTGGCCAGTTGTAAGTAGAATTGTGACTCAGGGCGATGCTTTGGGGCGATTTGTGCTGGTTGTGGCTCTCCTGAGCGTGAGGGAAGGGATTTGCTGGCCCTGGGCCATGGGAAAGTCGTTCTTCTGGGTGGTTTCCCAGCAGCTGGTTCCCGCCGGGTTCCGTCTTTTCCCCGGGGACGGGGGTCGGCGTCGCCCCCAGGGTTTGGTCGTGTTTCTCCCCAGCCCAGGACTCTCCGGTTCCCCGGGTTCTGCCAGCGAGGGCAGGGGCACAAGGAACGTCAACCAGGAGATACGGAGGCTCCAACCCCTGATGGCAACTGCAGAGGGCCCAGAGCAGAGCCCGCCTGGGCACGGGACAGGACCCCGAGGAGATGTGAGGAGACCCCACACCCACAGTCACCGTTGGACACCCATGGGGAGCGCGTGAGGGGGGGTGTGGGGCACAAGGGAATCACTGCCTGGGGATCCCTTTGCTTGGGATCCCTCCCTTTGGAGGCACCAGCCCGGGCTGTCCCTGCTGCTGGGCCTTACGATTAAATGGATTATTTGATGACATCCAGCGTCTGAGCGTGTGTGTGTCCCCATGCCCGGGGGGTGTCTGTGTGTGCCCCCACGGACGGGGGGGGGATGCTGGGTCCAGGCAGCAGCTTCTCCTTTAACAAGCCCTTTCCCAAACTCCTCCTTAAGGGCAGCGGGAGCCCCTCGGGGGGGATTCCCAGGCTCCCCCCGCCCGGGGGCGGCTCTTCTGAGCCTGCTCAGGGCCCAGCCCGGGGGCGAGCTGGGCTTCGGGGGGTCCCTCCCGCTCCCCGGCCCCCCCGGCAGAGAGAGCGACGGCTCCGTCGCCGCCCCCGCCCCTCCCCGCAGCACGGTAAGGAGAGGGGGAGCTGGGGGGGGGCTGCCGTGGGACACGGGGGGTCCTTCCCCTGCCAGAGCCCCAGCCCGGCCTCGGGGACGCGCCTTCGCCCTGGGGGGATTCCAAAGAAATGCCCCAAACTGGGGGAGGAACGCGTGGGAACGGGCAAAAGGCGGCTCCGGGCGAGCGGACGGGATGGAGCGAGCATTGCCCGAGGAGACGGAGGTTTCTGTGTGTGTTTTTATCGATATTCATACATTTTCATATATCTATTGCTATGGGGGGGTGTGGGGTGTGCCGCCGTAGGAGGGTCTGGGGGGAAGCAGCCGGGTTCTGGGCTCAAACCTGCCCGGGGCAGCCGGGGCCCGTCCGTGTCTCTGCACAGAGCAGAGAAATGCGTTTTCCGGCTGGAAATGCAGAACCGGGGAGGTTTATGATCTGGATAACTGCAGGCCGTCTATTAAAAAGGCACCAATACAATAAGGCCCCTCTCAGCTCCCCCCCGGCTGATGGGGGCCGGGTCTGCCCCCCGAACCCCCAGCTCCGGCCGGGAAATCCCTGGATTTCTCCTGCCCGGGGCCGGGGACAGAGGAGCCACCGGAGGGGTCGGGGTGGCCGGAGTGGGACAGGCCGGCGCAGGGCAGGCAGCGGTCACTTGGCTCTGCCATCCCACCCCCCTTTTTGCCATTTCCCCTTCTCCCTGGTTGCACTGTGGGCACTGGGTCAAGGAAAACGTCACAACTTTTCTCTTTATATTATTTCCCTTTATTCTTGGCTGCACCGTGGGTCCTTGGTAAAGGAAAGTGTCACAACTTTTCTACTGTTGTTCCCTTTCTTCCTTCCCTTTCTTCCTTCCCTTTCTTCCTTCCCTTTCTTCCTTCCCTTTCTTCCTTCCCTTTCTTCCTTCCCTTTCTTCCTTCCCTTTCTTCCTTCCCTTTCTTCCTTCCCTTTCTTCCTTCCCTTTCCCTGCTGGCCCTGTGGGCACTGGATCAAGGGAAGCATCACAACTTTTCTCTTTATATTATTTCCCTTTATTCTTGGCTGCACTGTGGGTCCTTGGTAAAGGAAAGTGTCACAACTTTTCTACTGTTGTTCCCCTTTTCCCTTTCTTCCCCTTTTCCCGTTATTCCCTTTCCCTGCTGGCCCTGTGGGCACTGGATCAAGGGAAGCGTCACATCTCTTCTCTTTCCATTGTTTATTTCTCTTTCCATTTCTCACCCCTGAGTTCCCGCTGTCAAAAACGACGCCACAAATGCGTTGGGGGTGTGTGTATTTCCCCTGATTTTCCCTCCTCGGGTGTTCCCCCGCCGCCACACCCTCGCGGTGTCGTCACGGTCCGCAGCCAACCGGGGGTGGGGTGAGTGGTGACGCCCTAGTGACGCTGATGACGCCACGGGCCGGGGGCGGAGCGGGCAGCGCGGAGCCGGCGGGCGGCGGGACCCGGGGCGGGCCCCGGTGGGCGGGGCGATGTCCATAAAAGGAGTGGGCGGGGCGAGGGGCGGGGAACGCACCCACACCCGGGCAATGGCGACCGCCGGGACGGACCGCCGCCGCCCCCCGGCCCGGTCCCGCTTCCCCCCGGCGGCGCTCGGGAACCGGGGCTGGGGCTCCGGGCCGGGCTCGGGGCGCGGAGCCGGCAGCGAGTCCCGCCTTCCCGCCCGGGACAGCGGCTGCGGCGGCTCCGGCACGGACCGAGTCCGCCCGGGGGCGCCGGGACCGGCTCGGCGGGACGGAGCTCCCTTCTCCCGGCAGCGGGACGGGAACGGCGCCGGCAACACGGCGAGGAACGGTCCGACCGGGGAGGGGATGGGAACGGGGGCTGCCGGGGCGGGGACGGGCCGGGCAACCGGCCCCCGGGGGTTGAGAGCCGCCTGGGCTGTGTCGCTTCCTTGTGTGGGTCCTTGGACCGATGCTGTTGTTGTGATCGATATTTTATTGTTCTTGTGGGTGTCGTTATTGCATTGTTATTGTGTGTGTCCTTGTACCGATGGTCTTGTTGTTGTTATATTTTTTATTATTGTTGTTATGATGATGTTCTCTGCCGTTACTGTGCTATTAAACTGCCTTAACTCAACCCACGAGTTTTTCCTCCTTTTTCTCCCTCTTCTCCCCACCCTCCTGGATGGGGGGGGTGAGCCGGCAGCCCCCGGCCCCCGCTGGGGTTAAACCCCGACCCCGGGGTGAATCCGGCGGGTTTGGGGCTCCGGCACACGGAGCCGGGACACGTCGCCCACGTCCCGCGTGTCCGGGCAGAGACCGAGTCCTGCGCTCTGGGGGCTGGACACCGGGGTCACTGTCGCGGTTCGGGCCGTTCTGGCCACGGGACAAAGGAGAGATGCTCTCCCCGAGGAGAGGGGTGAAGAGATGGGTGACTTCAGAGTTCAGCTCCTTGGAAGGGGCTTAGCTAAAAAGTGAAGTTACTGAACAGAGAATTGGTGCTGTTTTACTGCCAACCAGGACAGTCACTAAGGCAGCTTTGGGGCTCACAAAGGGCAACTCGGTGCTGTGTCTTGGGGGCTCGAAACTGGGCTCATTTGGCCACTTCAGGGCTCAGAGTGACTAAGTCCTGCATTTGGGGGCTCAGAAACAGAGACCAAGTCCTGCGTTTTGAGGGGGGCTGAAACTGGGTCTCTTTGGCCCCTTTAAGGCTCACAGTGACTAAGTGCTGTGTTTTGGGGGGGGGCCTTGAAACTGGGCTCATTTGGTCAGGTTTTGAGCTCACAAAAAAAGACTAAGTAAGTGCGTGCTGCGTTTTGGTGGCAGGGGTCAAACCCAGGCTCAGTTGGCCAGGTTGGGAGATTAAGTAAGTGCTGTGTTTTGGGGGGCTTGCAACAGGGCTCATTTGGTCAGTTTTTGGGTTCAAAAACAGAGACTAAGTCCTGCATTTTGAGGGGGCCTGAAACTGGGACCATTTAAGGCTCACAGTGACTAAGTGCTGTGTTTTGGGGAGGGGGCTCTGAACCAGGCTCACTCGCCCAGTGTTCAAGCTGAGAAACAGAGACTAAGTGCTGCATTTGGGGGCTCGAAACCAGGCTCGCTTGGTCAGGTTTTGGGCTCAGAAACAGAGACTAAGTGCTGCGTTTTGGTGGCAGGGGTCAAAGCCAGGCTCATTTGGCCAGGTGGAGAGTGAGGGACTAAGTGCTGCATTTTGGGGGCTTGAAATGGAGTCCAAACCCTGTGTGTTTGGGATCAGAGACCAAGTGCTGCGTTCAGGGGGCTTGAGACAGGGCTCATTTGGTCAGGTTTTGGGCTCACGAAAAGAGACTAAGTGCTGCATTTTTGGGGGCCTGGCAGCAGAGACCCAGCCCTGTGTTTGGGGGCCTGAAACCTGGCTCATGGGGCCAGTGTCAGGGCTCCCACAGACAGCCCAAGGGCTGCCTTTGGGGGCTCCAGCCCAGGCTCCTGTGGCCAGTGTTAGAGCTGAGAGACAGGGACCGAGCCCCGTGTGTTGGTGCTCAGGAACAGAGGTCAGTGCCCGCCTGCGGGGGCTCGCAGCAGAGCCCCAGCCCCGGGGGGGTGCGTGGGCTCCAGACAAGGCTCCTGCGGCCAGTGCTGGGGCTCGGCAGAGCCACCGAGTGCCGCCTTCGGGGGCTCGGCCCCATGTGCCCGTGTCCGGGCCGGGCAGCACAGCCCGAATCCCGCCTTCGGGGGGCTCCGGCAAGAGCCCCGGCCCCGCTGGGGGCTGCAGCCCGGGCTCCCGGGACCGCCGTGGGGCTCGCACCCACCGCCCAGCCCGGCCCCGCCTCCCCCGGAGGGGACCAGCCCCCGTCCCGACGCGGCTTCCAGCCTTTATTATTCCGCGCCCGCACGAAGCCGCCGCCGTTTTCCCGTGCCCGGCCCCGGCAGCCCCCGGCTCCCCGCGGGGCCGGGCCCGGAGCCCGGCGGGCAGGAGCCGGCAGCGCCGGACTTGGGCCCCGGGGCCGCTCCCCGCCAGGCCGGGCCCGGCCCCGCAGCGCGGCTCCTCCGGCCCGCGGCGCCGGGACTGGGGCGGCCAGGCCAGGCTCGGAGCAAACCGGGCCCAGCCCCGACCCCAGGACCCGGCACCGCGCGCCCGCGAGACCCAGACCCGCTCCCAGACCCAACACCGGCCGCAGCAGCAGCCTCGGCCGCAAGAGAAGCCCCAGCCCCGTCCCCAGCTCACCAGCCCCGGGAGAAGACCCCGCGTCCGCACCCACCGGTCCCGCTCTGCCGGCGGAAGAAGCGGCGCGTGCGCGGGGCGGGGCGGAAGGGGCGGGGCCTCGGGGCGCGTGCGCGGGGCTGGAGGGGCGGGGCCTCGGGGCGCGTGCGCGGGGCGGGGCCTGGGGCGGGGGCCGGGGCCCCAGGGCGCGTGCGCGGGGCGGGGCCGAGGGTATTTGGGCCTCGCCGGGCGCCGTCCCTTCTTCTTCTCTCTCCGCTCGTTCTTTGCCGGCGGCGCCGCCCGCGGCCCCGAGGCGGCAGCGGCCGGGCCGGGCGGGGCTCCCCCGGCGGGGCCAGGCGAGGCGCGGGGGGCTCGGCCTGCGGCCGGCAGCGGAGGAGGGTCGGACCGAGGCCGGGCCCGGCGCCCGGAGAATGGTCCGCGCTGCCGGGGTCTGGTTGGAGGAGCCGTCGGGGCTCGGGGCGCCGGGGAATAAAGCCCGGAGGGCCGGAGAGCGGCGCCCCGAGTCCGCCTCGCGGGTCCCCCCGTCTCGTCCCGCCAGCGCCCGTGTCCGGGCCCGTTCGTGGCTCGTCCGGGGCTGCGGGGAGTCGGGAGCCGGTGCCGGGGCTGAGCGGTGGGTGCTGGGGGCCGGGAGCCCCGGTCCGGTCCGGTTGTGGGTGTCGGGGCGGCAGCGTGGGGTTGAGGATTCAGGACTGGGAAACGGGTCCGGTTTGAGCTCAGGACCGGGTATCGGGGAGAGATTCAGGGCTCGGGACCGGGCGCTGGGGAGAGTTCGGGTCTCAGAACGGGGAGCTGGGAGCTTGTTCAGGGCTCAGGACCAGGCAGTGGAGCAGGTTTGGGGCTCAGGACCAGGAAGCAGGTTTGGGGCTCAGGAACAGGCACTGGTGGGTGGTTTGTGCTCAGGCCCAGCTTTGGGGCTCAACTGGGCACCAGGGGGTGGTTCAGGGCTTGGGTCTCCCACTGGGTCCAGCTGGGGGTTTGGGAACAAGCTCTGGGGCGGTTTTGGGGCAGAGCCCGGGGATTTCTGCAGCCCAGAAAAAAGACTAAGTCGTGCGTTTTCTGTGCTTGAAAATGCCGGCGGAGTCCTGCGGGTCTGGGCTCAGAAAAATGACCAAGTGCTGCGTTTTTGGGACTTGGAAACGGAGGCTCAGTCGTCTGTTTTCAGCCCCAAAACAGTGGCCCGGGAGGGGGGCACTTTGGGTGGTGGGAGGCAGAGGGGGGTGGGAGGGCGCTGGGGCCTGGGCGGGAGGGGGGGTAGGCAGGGTGCGTGGACCCCCGCCGGAGGTGGGGGTCCGGTCGCGTTGTTCCCCAAAGTGCGGGACGCCGGCATGCACCAGGCCGAATTAAACGTCTGAGATAGTCTCTGGGCGAAAAGGCACTTTTCCCACTTCATTTGAGAGTCCAACTGTTTATTCACCGGACTAGTCATTGAACAATAAACACACTCATTAGGCAACACGTGTACAATTATGACAGTTCATATTCATATACAAGCCATGACAGTGATTGATTTACGACCTGGCCAAAAGCCAGGAGCAGTTGAACAAGCACAAGCTGTGATGGGCTGGGGCTGGAGCCAGAACTGGAACCACCCAAGAGCTGGAGGCGAAAACGAGCTGGAACCATCAATGGGCTGGAGCTGGAGATGGGCTGGAGCCAAAACTGCCAACGAGATGAAACCCAACTGGAGCCCACCAGGAGCTGGACCTGCAAAAAAATGGGTGCAGAAAGTAAAACATCGCTGTGTGATCAACACCGTTTCCAGCACAACCCCAAACAGCCCCCTACAAACTACTGTGCAGAAAATTAACTGTGCCCCAGCTGAAAGCAGGACAGAAACAATGACCTGGGGCTGCAAACGAGCTGGAACCATCCATGAGCTGCAACAGAAACAAAATGGGTGCAGAAATAACCAACCTGAAGGGGCAAATGAGCTGCAGCCGCAACGAGCAAGGGCTGAAACGAGCCAGAGCCATCCATGAGCTGGAGCCGCGATGAGCTGGAGCCGTCCATGAGCCGGACTGAATCCAGAGCAGAAACAAACAGGAGCCGCAAACGAACTGGAGCCAAAACTAGGGAAGAGAAAGGAAAAAAACCAGTAAACATCACGGGTTGAGATAAAGACAGTTTAATACAACAAAAAAGGAGGAAATAATAAATAATAATAATAATAATAATGCTAAAATATACAAAACCAAGTGACACACAGTGCAGTTGCTCACCACCAGCTGACCCGTACCCAGCTGTGCAAACTCTGCTCAGCAAAAACTAAACCATCCCTGTGGGATCAACACTGTTTCCAGCACAAACCCAAACCAACCCCACACCAGCTACTGGGAAGAAATTAACTGTGCCCCAGCCTAAACCAGGACAGGAACAATGTCCCGGGGCTATAAACGAGCTGGAACCGTCCATGAGCTGGAACAGAAACAAAATGGGTGCAGAAACCACCAACCTGAAGGTGCAAATGAGCTGGAGCCAAAATGAGCCAGAGCCATCCATGAGCTGGAATGGGGCTGGAGCCGTCCATGAGCCGGACTGAATCCAGAGCAGACACAAACAGGAGCCGCAAACGAGCTGGAGCCAAAACTGGGGAAGAGAAAGGAAAAAAAAAACAGTAAATATCATGGATTGAGATAAAGAGAGTTTAATAGGACAACACAGGAAGAAATAATAATAATAGTAGTAGTAATAATATTAATTATGATAAAATATACAAAACCAAGTGACACACAGTGCAGTTGCTCACCACCCGCTGACCCGTACCCAGCTGTGCAAACTCTGCTCAGCAAAAACTACACCATCCCTGTGTGACCAACACTGTTTCCAGCACAAACCCAAACCAGCCCCACACCAGCTACTGGGAAGAAATTAACTGTGCCCCAGCCTAAACCAGGACAGGAACAATGACCTGGGGCTGCAAACGAGCTGGAACCGTCCATGAGCTCGACCAGAAACAAAATGGGTGCAGAAATAACTCACCTGAAGGTGCAAATGAGCTGGAGGCACAGCAAACAGGAGCTGAAATGAGCCAGAGCCATCCATGAGCTGGAATGGAGCTGGGGCCGTCCATCAGCTGGACTGGAACCAGAG